>NC_090445.1:192082082-197082082 GCF_031143425.1 Pleurodeles waltl | reverse complement strand
TTCTGGTCCGGTGTTTTGCAGTGCTTTGTGAGCGTGGGTGAGGAGCTTGAATGGGATTCACTTGTTGATGGGGAGCCAGTGCAGGTGGGCTGTGATGTGGCTGTGGCAGAAAATGTCCAGCATAAGGCGTGCAGAGGCGTTCTGTATGCGTTCCAGTCTTTTCTGGAGCTTGGCCATGGTTCCTGCGTAGAGGGCATTGCCGTAGTCCAGTTTGCTGCTCACGAGGGCTTGGGTGACCGGTGGGGATCCATTTGTAGATCTTCTGAAGCAAGCAGAGGGTCTTGAAGCAGGAGGAACAGAAGACGTTGACTTGCTGGGTCATTGATAGCGATGAGTCCAGGATGAACCCCAGGTTGCGTGCATGGTCGGTGGATGTTGGTGTGGTTCCCAGTGTGGCAGGCCACCAGGAGTCGTCCCAGGCAGAGGGGGTGAAGCCGAGGATGAGGACCTCAGTCTTGTCAGAGTTAAGTTTCAGGCAGCTGTTCTTCATCCATTCGGCGATGGCCTTCTTTTCTTCATGGAGGTTGGTCTTGGCAGTGGTGTGGTCCTTGGTGAGGGAGAGGATCAGCTGGGTGTCATTGGCATATGAGATAATGTTGACGTCATGAGATCGGACGATGTTTGCAAGCGGAGCCATGTAAACGAGTATAGGATACGAACAAATAATCGCAGCAACAAAAGCCATAGCTACTGCATATTTGGCTACTTAATCAGTCAGCGTGTTTCCTACAACATGTATTCCAGCACGTTGATGACCCAATGTATTTACTACATGTGCCTTTGATAGCTTGTCTTTAAGCTCTGCTACTCTACCCCCACAAGAATTTGTGTCATGGTGTTCCCTTTTGAAACTCTGAAACCGTTTATGCGCCAATAGTGTAAGTATCCTTCGAAGGAACGGACACAGTAGTACGAATGATACACAATGTGGAAAGTATAAGATCTGTGTGTTCCAGTGGCAGGATTAGAGCCTTGAGTTCTGTAAGTTGTGCCATGCAGTCCCGTTCAGGTATGTTGAGGGAGGAATTTACCATCCCTCGTAACCCCACTAATGGCTGCGCAAGCAGTGGAGTATAGGTGTTTGGTGCCCACAGCTGGTTGGGCTGAGCCATCTGTATAAATGATGACCCGATATTGTTCAAGAGGCAAGATGGTAGTGGACATGGGGTATTCAAGTTCATATTGGAGATATTCTTTGGTCTGCAGTTTTGAATCAAAAACATAATAGTAAGTGGCGGTCAGAAACATTGTCCATTGAATCCACTATGGATGTGGTGGTTTTGCGTTTGGTACGTTGGCTTTGGGGTAACAACAATGTGTTTTCCCTGGGCAAGAGGTCTCTCCTTTATGGCGGCCATCAGGGCAGCAGTCAGCATTTTTTTGTGGGTTCAAAACGCTGTTCAGCGTTGGAATACAAATGTGATTTGTATGCTATGGGTACGGCGTCGTCTTCATTGAATGTTACATAGGTGAACCTGATGGCACCAGGAATTACCCTGATGACCTAGTTTGTTTTGTTGCCACATGTGTAAGTGTTTAGCTTCAAGCATGTCTAGTTGTAATGCTCTGAGGATAAGTGTATATTTAGGTGTCCAATGTTTGCTTGAGAAATCTGGGCATGTTAAGTCATAGAGGTTTTATGTGTTGCGCATATTCTGAAATGTATGTTCGGCCAAAGTTTACATTTAAAAAAAAAAAAAAAAAAAAAGCCCAGTAATGACTACCGTTTTGATGGTATTTGGAGGCTGTAATTGCAAACATGTTTCTAGAAAGTGGAGTACCAGGCACTTTCTCTCATCTGATTATTTGTATCCCAGGCATAGGACACTAAGAAAATGAATTTTTGTTTTCTTAAAATTGAATTTGTAGCTCTGTGCGGCAGATCCCAGAACAATGTGATCCACTCAGGCCCAAGTGTGTGTGTGTGTGTTGAGTTCCTCAACTGAGGTAGATGTCATTGGCATAAGACCACGCCTCAGGGTCAATATCATTTAATATTGATGTTATACAGACTGAGAGCTGTCCTGGACTGTTCCTATAGCCTTGAGGGAGACAGCAACATTTCCTCTGAAAGCCAAGTGTACTGATGGCACTCAAAACCCTACTTTCCAGCGCTTGATTTTAGCAGGAAAACAGTTGGAAATGTTGTTTTGTATTTTTTATGCACTAAATTGGTAATAAGTGCTGTGCTATGTGCATTTTGTATTTAAAATGTACCTGTATGACTGCTTAGATGTCCGTAATCTAATACTATTCTATAGGAACAGTCTTGCTTAGCTATGGGAAAGAAAGGGTCATGTTATGTGTTTTTTTTTATAGAGCGCATGGCTAGCCGTAGGTCTCCCAGCGCTGAAAGCAAAACTCTGAGAAGTAGACTGAGAGGTTATGCTCTGAATAGCCAAGTTTTTAGTGCTTTCCGGAAGGAAAGTTAGTTGCTAGTAAGACAAAGGCTGAGAGGTAAGGAATTCCATAGCTTGGCCCAACAGTAAGCCAGAGAGCTTCCACACCATCTAGACTTCTTTACTGTAGGGATAAGAGCTAGGGCAGCTGTCGAGGACCTAAGCTGTCTAGCAGGTATGTATAAGAAAGCTAATGTCCTAAGCAGGGAAGGACCTCTATTATACAGGGCTCTGTGAACACAGCATAAGGTGATGTTGAACTGGGAGCCAGTGGAGTGCGGAAATAGCTAATTTGGCTGATTCGTGCCTCAGTATATTTAGAAGCAAACGGGCCGAGGCATTCTGCACCACCTTTAGCTTTCTGATCACATATGTGGGGGATCCAATGCACAAAGCATTACCATAATCTAAGCGCAAGATGAAAAGGGCCTGGAGGATAAGTCTTTTGGCGACAAATGGAAGGACTTGAAGGCAGGGAGCGGGTGATGAACAGTTGGTCCTGGTGTTTGTGGTTAATGAGACTACCAACTGAGTGTCGTCAGCATACAACACCAGAGAAAGCCCAAACGGCTTGACAATCTCTGCCAAAGGTAATATATGCATGTTGAATAACGTGGGACTAAGAGAGGATCCCTGCGGCACTCCACAACTGCTCTTGAGACGGTCAGAGAGGAAAGACCGGTTGAGGACCTGAAACGATCTCCCCTCCAGAAAAGAGGAGAGCCATGCCACGGTCACACCCGAGATTCCGACCTCTTATTCTTCAAAGTAATATGTCAGAATCCACAATGTCAAAAGCAGCAGTAAGATTTAGCAAAATGATCGCCGTTACAATACACTGGACAAGACGCTTTCTAGCCTCTTCTGTGACTGCAATCGGAGCTGATTCTGTGCTGTGGAGGGGCCTGAAGCCCATCTGTGTGGAATGAAGGATATTGTTATCTTCCAGGAAGCAAGATAATTGAGAATTAACATGCTTTCCAATTATTTTGGATAAAGCAGGCAACAGAGAGATAGGACTGTAATTACTAAGCAGGGTGGAGTCTAGGCTAGGCTTTTGCAACAGGGGTTTGACAATGGCAGGTTTCCACTGTTCCAGAAATGTACTCATGGGCAACAAAGAATTCAGGAGGTTGGTAATAACCGGTTCAATGACAGGGCCACTTAATGCCTGCACATGAGGGGGAGCTGGATCAAGGGGAAAGCCTGACTTAAGAGTAGCAAGCGATTTCTTGACAGAGTCTTCGGAGAGGGGGGGAAGATTCCAGGAGGAGAATAGGGCATAAAGTCTGTTTACCTATCAACTTAGAAGACTTGAGCGACTGTTGCCGGAAAGGTCAAATAAATGTCTAATATTTTTTGTTGGAAAAACCGTGCAAGATTGTTGCTGTGTTCTTGGGAGGCGTCCATAAGATCAGAGTAAGGGCATGGCTGAACAATTTCTTTAAGTACCTGAAAAATCTCTTTAGGGGAGTTCGATGTCTGCTCAATTCTAGAGGCATAATAAATAGCTTGGGCCGAGTTAATTTCCAAATGGAAAGACCTGATAGCTCTGCTGTATTCCTGTTTTAAGGAGTCATCATAGGATTTATGCCATCTCCTTTCCGGTCTCCTGCATTCTCTTTTTAGGTGATGAAGATAGGAAGAGAACCATGGGGCGCCTTTCTTACGACGCCCTCCAACGTTGGTAGAGTAGGGAAGCAGCACATCTAGGTAAAGGGTTATTCATTGGTGATTCACAAGGTTCAGTTAATCCCTGGTTCTCAAGTTGTGAGAGTATTTCTTTCACTGGTGCCTTAGCCTCATGTTTAACCGGGCTGGATCTTAGGAGTTGATCTAATTGGTATATCATAGTAAGGAGATTTCCTATCCCACCCCACGTGGTTGCGGTACAGCACAAGGAGCTTGCGCCAATGCCCAATCTGTGGCGTAGGCTTCTTTTGCTGCATCTGGAACAGGGACTGAGAAAGAAGGCAAAATGACATCTTCCCCTTCTGGGTGGTTACAGATAAATTCAGGTGGCTAATCTTTTTCTGCCAGGACTTCAAGAAAAACTTGCTGGTACAGGCAGGGGCTCTTGAAGATTCTGGTGGTCTGCTACGCTGTCTTGCAGAGTCACTGGCCACATCCTGTTCTTCAGCCGAGTTCTCAATATAAATGTGGCATGTTTCACTGAAATTGCCGAAATCTTTTTCTTTATGAATTGGGCTTTTTGTTGAGTAGGTTTCTTTTCCATTTTTGATTGCACTTCAGATGAGTATTGAGTTTTTTCTTGGTTTCACATACTCATTTTGGTGTTCTGACCGTCCTCCTCCCTCACTACATTTTTCGGGTGAGTCCTGGAAGGAACGAGTTTGGAGAGTGTCAGTATGTTGGTATCTATCAAGATCTTTTAAAGTTTCCCTATTTCTAAGATTATAGTATTTCTCAGAGGTCTCCGAACGTGGAGGTTCTCCTTTTTTTTCTTTTACATTTTCATTAAGCTTTTGTTTATCCCAGTGTCTTTTTTTAGAACCCTCTTGTGCTTGTTTGGTAGAATTTTTATTGGATTTGCCTTGTATTTGTGGTTTATCTGGCCTGGCTCCCAGACTATCCCGACCTATACTGTTGTAAGTTTCGGTGATAATCTTAGGTTACTTGTGTTCTTGTTGAATGTCCCGGAGCCAATGGCATACAGCCAATGCTACTGCCTCCTCTTTTAAATTACTTACTAGAGGACGCTGTGGCAAAATTGCCCATTAATTGCATCCCCAAGTCCAGGGCTGGAGCTGTCCTATATTTGTCTCGATTTTTGTTTTAACACTTCTGGAAGATTTGCAACTGTTGGTGTACCATGTGAGTCCATGTGACATCCATGCCGTACAATTGTCCATTGAGGGAACCATCCCAAAGGGTAAGTACATTGTTAGAATTCTATGCTTGTCTTGGGGTCCCGTATGTGGTGCATATTTGTTGCGCTAGCCAAAACAAAATTTCTTCACGTTTGGTGGGTACCTTACCCATTATTGACTGCACGTTGCGCTGGAGGAACCCTCGCTGGGGCGATGTTTAAGGTCTGCATTGTGAATTGTATTAAGGGTCTATATGTTTCTACTAAATGATTATATAAATGGCGTAAGTCTGCTATTGGCAAGTTTCTTGCATTAAGGTCTGGTGTATATGTGGCCAATTCTGGCCAAGTGGGTCCTTCCTTACTCAAAGCACCTAGTCTAACATTTTGTGGTACGTGTGGTAGGGTGCCATCAAGCCAATTCTGGTGACCTTGATAACGTAATAGTATTTCTAAATATGCATATGGTCTGTATTGTGCAGGTGTGTTTTCTGTGGTGTAATTGTAAAACGTATGAGAGTTCCCATGTACTGCTGGCAGTTTTGTATGCATTGTGTGCCTCAACCAGCAACATAACTTCCCTATCGTCAGCAGTGAGCCCAGGCTTTAATAAATGTTGTGTGAGAGGTTTTCATGTTTCCTGCAATTGCTACCCGTTGAGGATCTGCCATATTGGTTAGTTAGAGATGGAGACACCAATTTGGCAAGCTCCTTTTTAAGGTTCAAGCTTGGAACAACCTACAGCCTACTATAGGTACTGCCTATTTAGCTGAGGAGAATATTGTGCTAATACCACAGACGTCTCCGGATAAGGTGATGAGGTTGCCTTTAACCTGTAATGAGACAGATACTCAGGAGAACTGTAAAGCTAGTGCCTTACCAACATTGGTGGCGCCATGTCGTAGGACTCTTACTCTTAGGTAAGACTGATGGTTTTGGGCAGCAGCACCACCACATGTGGGTGACTGTTAATCCCACACTACCTGGCAGCTGTCTGCCTAACCCTCAGGGAAGTCGTGGTGGAACAGATCTTGCCCCTTTCTCTCATTTGCACACAGTATCATGCATGCAAAGACAAATCAAGAAACAGAGGAGAGTTTTTAATATATTTTATTGAAGTACCTGCATTCCATGTAAAAAAGCATGAGCTGCGATTATTAGGAAAATGAAACACAGTACTATTATTATTGTGACCATCGACGTGAAACAGACAAAAAGTCCCAGCATCCTGTCACACTAGTTAGTGAATCTAAATCCCTACCCATACTTCTAGTGTTTACATGAGTGTGGTAGTGATAGCCCTTCTCTGCCCATACTAGTCTATGAAAGGAAGCCCTGTATCCATACTTGAATAGTAAGCAGGTTTTTTTTTGCCTGTGGTCTGCTGGCAGTCCACACAAGTGGTTGCAGCAACAAGGTCAAATTTAGCAACGCTGCGACAACATGGTACAGCATATGATGGATGGCTAAAATGTCCCCTCAAACCTAATTGTACCAGTGTGAGGTTTTAATATTAAGACGTGTTGTTTTCTAAGAACTGGCTTAAAGTGATGATGTGTCTTTTCTGTATAAGATGGACTTTGTACTCTTGGACAGGCAATACTTGGTAGATTATCATATACAGTCTTGAGCAGAGCTCAAGATGATGAGAATGTTGTGCAGTAGGAACTAATCTTAATCCTTGCATGGAAAGGCAACTGATAAAAAAAAGACATAATAAAACATCCCTGCTAAAGTGAATCCATGCTAAAATAATAAAAAGGAATACATTGAATGAACTAGGTAACAGGACCAAAGCTAACGTAAGTGTGTCCAAGCAACATACTTAAATGGACCCACAACATGTTGTCTTTCATCTTTGTCTAGTAAAAGAATTGTAGCGAATCTCAAGAATTGGATCTTTCACAAATTTAAATCCTTGCATCATTTCCGATTGTCAAGCTGTATTCCCACATTCTCATAGGATACCAGTAAAATACTAAACACACCCTGCAAAATTTTAAAATTATCACTTTAAATAGCCTTCTCACGTCATTACAGCAGGCCCAACCTTCAGCCAATCTGGAAAAAGCACCTTGTACCACACTCCCTACAGAGTCCACCACCTCTTGGATTTCTGCCGCATGTTGTAGTTGAAGGCACTCCCCTGTGCTCCGTTCTCTCCCCTTCCCATAAGTAGGCTTATTTCTTATTCAGGCTTTTCTGTACTGGGTTGGGATGGAAATCCATCACCTATAGGAAATACTGATGCTGACTGAACAAACTATGTCATATTCTTTTTATTTAAAAAAAAAAATGCTTTTCAGACCACTTCGAACCTGTGGCAAAAGGAGATTTCACTCTGAAGGCCCTCACAAGGATTGTGGGTATTGATTACATACCGACTCAGTCTAAGGAATCTAAGATCTGTTGCATCTTTTCTACAACAACCCTCAGTTATCGAGATGCGCACTTACTGTGACTTCAAAAACCATAGAAGTGACATTCCAATTTCTCATGAAATGCATCTGAAGATTTCTCAAGAGCGTCAAAGAAAGCCCAAATAAAAGATTCATTCTCATCCAGAATACTCTCCGTGGTCAACATCTGAGGAGACGCCCTCCAATTCTATGGAATTACAAAAGAAAACACCCCTTCTGAGGGTGTAGCTTTGACTAAGAAAATCTCTTCAAAATCGTTAGCCTTTGGAATTAATTACAAAACGTCAGCATCATTACCATTGGTGGGTCGAGTGGCATGTTGTCAGAACACCTTTCAGGTACAGTGGAAGACACTAACATAAACTCACCCTGCCTCCAGCGCCGTCGATCGTCCAATGATGAACAACCATTCACACTATGATGCATCCAGAGAAGACTCAGTTTAGAGTATGCACAAACAAGATTCAAAAGTATAGCGGTGGTGGGTAATGGAAGACCAGGCTTTTGAGATTAAGTCATTAGATTCCTTTAAAAGACGGGGAGACTCTACCCCTCCCTGAAATTTTCCAGGCCACAAGGGATGCGTTCCGATAAGATCAGAGGATGAGGAAGGCCATGGGATCTAGAAGCAGGTTCTACTGATATGGGATCAGGATTGGGGCAGTGCAGCTTATTTCCAGGACCACCAGGAACCAAGCCCTAGCTCTCCAAGGAGGATTCACTAGAATCAGTTGGACTCCCGGACGACTGATCTGTGCCAAGACCCTGAGTATCATCCTGAACGGAGGAAAGACATAAGCCTGAAACGAAGACTAGTCCTGAAGGAACTCATTGGTTGCTAAGGTTTCTGGGTCCAGGTGCCAACTGAAAAACCTTTCCAGTTGACGGTTGAGATGGAAGGCAGAGATCTATCGAGAAAGGGCCCTACTGTACTTGCATAAAAGACTTTTGGATGCAATCTCCAACCACTGTAATCCTGAAGGTGGCAAAATCTGCCACAGAGTTGTTCCGACCCGGAAGAGCACAGGAGTTCAAGGTCGAACACCTCATTAAAAGGAAAAGGTCTTTCAAGAAACCTGTGTCAACCACAAGACAGTAGAACCTTTAGTGATGAAGAATTCAGGGCAGGAGTTAGAAATGCCGCAAGGCACAACACACTACAGGAAGTCGAGCAGGACACCAAGATGTGAGTTGAAGAATATTGGACACACCCTGTGATAGAGGGCTTCGATTCTGAAACACATTAGTAAACTACACTGTAAGAATAACTCTTCATAGGAGGAGATGCATATTTATCCTCAAGACCATCCTCTCTGGACTACAGACACATGTACCATGCACTAGTCAATAGGGCTGCACATTGTTTTGGGGTCCAGTTGGAATTAGAGGGGGAAGCCACTTGCTTTCTTTTAGAGTCCTTAAGTCCGGTCTGTAAAAAGAACCAGTTCTTACCCATTTTACATCTAAAGCAGTTGCGCCCAGAATAGATAAATAGAAGCCATAATCTCAGTATCCAGAGAACATACAGTCACACTTTAAACCAGACTCAGTGGCTAGAGAGATGGTAGTGTTATCAGCCTTTATGGGGGCCATCGGTAAGGACATCAGGTGGAGGCAGTTGAAATGAAGCTGAGGAGAGCTGTAACATCAGTGTTTCACAACCTCCAATTCTTTATTCAGTGGGTATGCAGGCCAGGATTGAGAAGACATAAAAGACTTTGTTCCACTTACCTAAGAAATATCAAAAAAGCGCCCAGGCAGTGATAGATTAAGACAGGAATATCAAATCTTCTTTGGATTCCCTTGGCACAGCTAGCAGACAACTTGTCTCGGGCACCTGTTAAAGAAGGCGTGCATGGAGAGGGAAAGTCACTGGCAGCCTCATCTTCCAAGTGAATCCTTAGACATTCCACTCCCAAGCATACAACACCTGCAGTTGGTAGAATAAGGGAGTACCTAAGCACCTGGAAGGCTATTGCAACAAACATGTGGCTGCTAAGCTTGGTAGGACATGGGTCTTGTGTAGTGTTTCTAACAATAGTGCCTACAATACCTCCAAAATAAATATAGACGAATGACCATTTGCAAGATCTACAAACAGAAATTCAGTTACTGTTACAAACCGCTGCAGTAGAAGTGCCCTAGAGAAGAAAGACAAAGAGTCTATTTTCTGGCCCCAAAGCGAGATCTGACTTTAAGATCAAGCCTGGATCTAAGTTTGTGAATACATTTATCAAAACTAGCAAGTTGCAGATGACTGCGCTCAAGGAAGTTATACCCTTAATAGATAATAGGGATAAACTACTGTACTACTACTACTGTAGTTTTTAAGAAAACCTACTTTTAAATCCCTGAAACACACTGATCCCTGAAAACATCTCAGGCTTGTGATGGTGGTGCTAAATAACCAGTTCAATTTTTACCTTTCTGCATAAAGTATGTGCCAATGAAATTACCAAAACTCAAGCAGTGGTAGCAGCGCATCACAAAAGACAAACCTTTCTTGTGTATCCCTGCCTGGATGATTTACTAGTAAAGATGAACACATTTAAGCAATACCAATCAATCATTCAGACGGTTGTGACACTTACACACCAAGTAGGGTTCTCTGTAAACTTGAGTCTGCCCCAATTCAACAGCCAAAGAAAAATTTCATAGGGCTGAAATAGACATAGTTAAGGCAGTGAACTGCCTTACTTTGAATAGTGTTGGCACTGCTGGATCAAGCTCGTCTTACCAGAATTCTTGGATTATGAGGATGGTTATGAAACTGTTGCAGATGATAGCCACTTCCATCCACCTGATTGTAGCAGGCAATGTCAGCAAGTAGTTAAAACAGTAGACATGTTGAAAGGTACACTGTTTAATACACCCCAGTTGCAGACTATAACTCATTAAAAGGTTTACTTCGGTGGAGCGGCACTGAAACTGTTGCATAAAACGTATCATAACTAACATGGACTGAGAGGTAAACATTAAGCAGCTGACAGTAAGAGGCCTGTGGTCTGTTCAGAAAGCAACCAGACACATAATTTACTTGGAAAGGACAGTGATTATCTGGCAAGAGAGTTAAAATCCTAACAGACAAGAAGACTGAAGTTTTAGCTGAACAAGAAGGTGGGAACAATTTTCTTTCTACTTTCTCAGCTAGCACATACTACCTCTAGGTGGCCATCAAAAGAAACACACCTTCGGTGGCAAACCACGTACCAGTAGTAGAAAACACTTGTGCAGATAAGTTAAGCATACCAATAGCTTCCACAAATAGGAATATAGAATACTGACAGTTCCTAGAAAACACATTCTATCAATGGGGATTACCACAAATAGATCGGTTTGAAACATTCGTAAATGCTAAATGCCAGTCCTCCGCCTCTTGCCACTACCAACCATGGACTGTCAGGAAAGCACGGTCAATGAGAATTTATCTTATGCAACTCAAATGTCACGAGAAATCTGTGTCAAGATACCAATACACAAGTATACTCTCACAGTGCCGGTTAGAAGAGTAGTCCACTCAAACCCAGTGGAGCTGCAGCTTGATGCTGTGGTTCATAGAATAGCAGAATTCGGTCACTTGCACCTGGCAGAAAAAAAAACTCTAGCCATCATAGTAAGCCTTCCACTTGTTTTAGACCCTAACGTGGAAAAATATACCTATTTTGGTTCGACAGAAATAAGCTCTAAGAACATATGTATGATGAAATAGTGATAATGAAGGTACCTTCACTCATCAGGTAGAATGCAAGCTAAATCAGGGCTCTCAAAGATTGCATTTGCCTGCAATTACAGCTTATATAAAAAAATATTGCACACAAAAAAAGATGTTTATAATCCAATACATTAAAATGTTTACTGGGGGTGGGTGGCGGCATTGAAGCTGTTGCATAAAATATCACTGAAATATGTTACTTAAATCAGCTTTCCCTATAGAGATCATCCTTGAGGAGAGTGATTGACTTGCAGGTGCTCACAGTATAAGAGCCATATTTTACCGTACCCATGTACAAGTTTGTAACGTGGACACACCTTAAATTCCTGCCCAAGGTAGTGTTTCTATTCCATAGCAATCAGGCCATAACCCTACCGGCTTCTTTCAGAAGCCATCTAACTCAGCAGCGAGAGTATTAAATACCTTAGATGTAAGGGGAGAAGTTATGTACTACATGCAGACGATAGTGCATTAGAAAAACCTCGCAGTTTTTCATAAGTCATTGGACCTTGGACATGGGCACAACGGTGACTAGGAACAAGATTGCAAGGTGGATAGTGCAAACCAAGCACTGCTATTTAATGGCTGAGAAGACATTAGAAGCTAAACCTAAAAGGACATTCCACTTGGGAAAGAGACTCCATACTAGCTTTCAGGGTAAACATTTTACTACAGGACATCTGTTCAGTAGCTACATTGTCTTCTCAGCACACTTTAGCAAGCTACTACTGCATCAGCTTGGAATCACACTCATAGGTAGCAGTGAGAAAGTTGGTACTAAAACATTCATTATTATCTTTCTCCCTCTCCATACCCTGTCCCCCAGGGAGGTAAATCAGCTGTGTAATCTGCACACATTATGTGAACGTAAGAGAATTCATGACCACGAAGAAACCGTTCACTTAGCTGTATTAAGTGTTTTGAAAAGTTTGAAGCTCTTGACTACTCACCTTAGACCCTCTCATAATCCCCAGCAAGGAGGGTAGTGGAGGAATAGTAAAAGAAAAAATCTAAAATGGTGGAAATGTAACTTGGTATTATGCTCTTATGGTCAACTCTATGCTCTGCCTTTGCTGACACCCACCAAGAGTAGGCAAACATTTTTGGATTTCAAAACCCAGCCCTAGATGGCAGCATTATGCACACCATGTGAATCACGAAGAGCGGTAAGTTGCAAAACCACTATTACAGGTAAGTAATTGGTTTCTTGTGGGTGATTACATTGCACCCACAAGATGTTGCATTGAAACAGGATTCTGATATAAGGCTGTTCCTTGTGTCTAACAGCCCGAAACAGATGTAATATATATCTGCTCCCCTCATCTTCTTTTGTCTCTACCCCCCATTTTATTTGTCCCTCATTATCTGCCTCTGCCCCTACTTGTCTCTCCACTAGTTTCGCTTAACCTTCTCCTCTGTCTCCCTGTTGATCTCACCCCTTCCTCGTCTGTCTTGTCTCCTTGTCGATTTCCCACTTCCTTGTCTGTTTTTCTGACTTGTATGTCTCTATCAACCTTTGGCCCCACTATGCACACCTGTTATCTGTTTCCTCCCCTGAGTCTGTCTGTGTCCCCGTCCCCTTTTGTGTGCCTCCCACCCGTGTCTGTGTCCCTTCCCGTCCTTTAGCTGGAGAACTCCTGCTAAGACCGTTTATAGGAGAGATGCTGTTATGTCACTTTATGTATTTTAATATTCCAATTCAGAAGACTCACTTGTCAGGCATAGCCTGGTGATACGTAGTCCAATTGCAGAAATATTTGTGAGCGAAGTGCAATTGCTCAACTGTTATTGCTTCTCAAAAAAGCTGTCTTTGTAATTTTGTCTTCTTGATTTACAGTATGCACTGGAGCGTTTAAAGGTTATGTGTGAGGATGCCTTATGCAGTAACCTCTCTGTGGACAATGCAGCGGAGATCCTCATCCTTGCTGACTTGCATAGTGCCGACCAGCTGAAAACCCAGGCTGTGGACTTCATCAACTAGTGAGTTACTTTAGGGAATGTGTACAAGGGAATCTGTGTAAGTGATGAAGTCATTTATTGTTTGAGAGGAAGAGGACAATTGAAGGGGTGAGATACTGGCCATGATAAAAAGCCTTGAACAATTTGTTGTGGGACTGAATGGGTAGGAGTTTTACTTGGCATATCTGTATAGTTAGAAGCAAGTACAGCGGTGAGAATAACCAAACCAAAGGGTGAGCTCTGTATGGTCCGAGAGATCCTAAAAAAGGTTTTTAAAAAAAAACTATCACATTAAGGGAGGGTTGAATTAAGAATGTTAGTCTAGCCGAGAGGATGAGGCTTGTACTGTTATTGGTGGAGCTGACTGACGGGGGGAGGTGGGGCTAAGTTGCAAGGCAACTATTAAATGGTTTGAAATTCAGTTGAGGGGCCAAGAGGATTATTAGTGGGGTTAGAGAGAGACCTGCCCTTCTCTGTTTTGATAGCTGGAAATGTATATGTGTACTGTAATCCTGAAATGAAGGACTTACACAGTGGAAGATAGAAACTCAAGAAAGAATGGAAAGCTCTTTGAAATGCAGATATTCTTTAAGCGCACCTGCCTCACCTGAAGACTTGTTTAGCAGAGGGAGATTGAGTTGGAAAATGCAGGCATTGTAGTGGGTATATGTGCAGCAAATAATTTATTGTGGTTTGGCCTTTGCTCCGAGTTGAAGGGGAAAATGAACATTCAGAAGCTCTTAATGCACGTTGACTTGAGTGAGCCATTAATTGAGCTCTTATTATTATGGAATGCAATGTCCATAATTGTCTATTGATGAACCAAGGGTGAAACATCTTGCTTCTGCAAAAAGTATTGAGTTGAGATGTAAACACATAGGGAGGAAATGTTATACTTTTTAGATTATAAAACGATATGCTTCTGTTTGCCAGTACTGTTGTGACCTGTAAAATATTCTTATAGTTTTTTTTTTTTTTTTTACTTGTGGGACCATTTTAGGTTACTCTGTGATTTGTGTAGGCCTTTTGGATGTTGATTCTTGACGCAAGTTACTCACTAAGCCCTTGCTCTTGAATCTGGTACTGGTACTCTACTAATTTTCTACCAGAGAGTGGATCTGCTTGTTAGATTCTTTACCATCATAGCCAATTCATTGTAGAAACTCCCTGGTTCATGAGATAGTTTCACGTTTAGCAAAAATGTGAAAGCCTAGGACTGATTGGTTGGAAATGTCTGTGGCGTGTGACCAGATTAGTCACATACGGCTTAACAAACCCTCAAATAAATCATATTCCTTTGTCAAGCTGATTTTTTTTTTGCACATTATGTTCTTTTGTGCAGTTGAGTTGATGTGGTTTGAGATCAGTGATGGAATCATTAGTCCGAAAAGCTCCAAGAAGGTAACTTGAAGAAGGTAGTTTGGCTTAGTACCTATTTTTTTCCACTGAATTAATATTCAAGGACAACATATGTTGGGTGATGTAAGTATATACACCATTGATGATAAAGATCATGGGTAGATTGTCTTTATATGAGGGAAAGATGCCTGTGTTTGTGCTTTGAATAGCAAAAGAAATGATTTTGGTTGGTGTTGATTTGAGATCATTCATTTGACATTATTTACTAAAATGCTCCTTATCCCTTCCTCTTGTTTTACTAACCCATGTCCTCTCTTCCTAGCCACGCTTCAGATGTCATGGAAACCTCTGGCTGGAAGTCCATGGTTCTTTCGCACCCTCACCTAGTGGCGGAAGCCTACCGTTCATTGGCGTCTGCACAGTGTCCCTTCCTCGGACCCCCACGCAAGAGGCTGAAGCAGTCATAAGGGCCTGCAGTTGCCATGATTCCATGTTCTCCGGGAGCAGGCTGTGATGCTGCTGCTTTGTCTTTGATCACCAGTCCCACAGTGCGAACTGGGCCACTTTTACTGAGACTGTTTCTCTGACACCCAGACTCTGTTCATGGCACCTAGTGACTTTGGGAGCAAAGGGGAGGGGGGGATAAACTGTGCCCGGGACATATTGAACTCTGTTACAGCATCAGCAAGGTCCTCCTTGACCTGAGTTGAATCCCTAACTACAAGCAATGGTTCCTTGTTAACCAAAACAGAACCAAAAAAGAATCCCATGCCAGTCGCTTGGGGGGAACCAGTAGTGTCAAGTTTGGCAGCCAGGAGTGAAGCAGTTGGAGCTTGAAGTCAAGCAGGGCCAATGAAAAGAAAATTTAAAGCAAGTGTGCTTGGAGAAAAAGGAAAAACTGACTCTAAAGTGCAGCAGGATATTTTGTGGAGTATGAACTGATTGGAGGGCCAGTCCCAGCGCATATGCGGTAGTGAAAAGCACATCCGTTGTAGCCGCCTGGCAGTGACTCTGCACCAAGTGGCCAGCCTGAGGTGGAACAGGCTATGGGAATTTTTGAGTTGGGGATGAACTGAAATTTTGAGTTGGGAATGAACTGAAAGCTTCGGCTGGCCCGCAGTGGTTTTTGGGGGATTTGTTATGTGGAGAAGGGAGGGAGTATGTTGGCAATCTAGAGCATGCTGCCGAAAAACCAAGCCTTCTGTTTTTAAAGGAGTGCGGAGATGTTCTTTGCATTACCCTTGCTTTACTCCCTTCCTCCCCTCCATTTTTTTAAGGTTTTATTGTTCTGAATGCAGTATGTCAGTGCTCTCCTACTCCCCTCCTCCTGTGCGTTTGCTCCTAGTATCGGATTCTTCCCTACAGTTTGAAGAAGGTGCTGACTACGGGGGATACCTCCGATTCCTATATATTGGTCGGCATTCTTGCATAGGGAGAAGTAAAGAAAAATGAGCTGCTCATTTTGTTTTTTGAGACTATAAAAAAAAATCCTTGTTTTGTACTTTTTGGTGTTCTGTTTGTCCTGTGTGGAATTGAGGGTGTTGCCCGTGTCTGTCTTTGAATGCATGAGGTACAGGTTCTGTTGGGCTTGAGTTGCGTGCTGTTGACAGCAAACGCTTTGGCCCTTGGTTAACAGTGGACCAATAGTTCACCATCATTTGCTATGACCAGAGGCCCAGTGTCTGAATTTGTTGCATTTTGTATGATTGTTTGCCGTTGGCGAAACATAGGAAAGTACAGCAACTGAGAAAACTGAGCTGGATTGAAGCTATCTGTAAAAGATCTTCAGGGATGAGTTCTTGACTCTCGCCTTTACAAGCACGCAAGTGGGAGGATTAACTGAACCATCAAAGCATCAGAGAAGATGGTGTTGTGCTAATGCTTTGGCAAAATTACTTGGTCATAATTCACCTGAGCATTAGAGAAAAGAAAATCTGGATAGTGACATCATTTGCTATTATAATTTGTAAATTGAATGAGGTTTATCTTTAATAGATTAATGGCTTCAAACAGTGCAGTTTTCCTGGTGTGTAGTGCCTCGGGAACTATGAGATGTCTTGAAAATTAAATGTTAAATCCTAATCCCGTTGCCCAACAATGTGCACAATATGGTTATGGCTCTCCGTTGTACAACGTTTATAAGTCTGCGTTCTTAATATCCATTGCCTTCAGGGAAGTGTTGTGGGCTATTTATTTTTGAACACCTTAAACTGAGCTGCTTATTAAATTCCCAGCCCACGCTGCTCATCTAAATCTTCTTTACTTCTAGTGTTTCAAAAGTGTCCCTGAACACTTCACCTTTCTCTGATTCTTTGTACTTTCTTCTTCATATCATTCCTATTCTAGGTTAAGAACAACATTCTTTTATTTTTTAAGTCAATTGAGCTGCTGTTTCCGCACACAACCTAAGAACTCTTACTTAAGAGTATTATTTTCCATCTGTTCCATTTATATTTTCTAAAAGAGCCCAGGCTTTTTTTTTCATAATTGAGCAGTTGTTGTGTTGACCAGTTTTGGCTGCCTTTTGAAATGTTCAGCATTGCATTAGTTTTAGTAATTGGTTAATGTTTTTGAGTGTTTTTGAAAGGTATGTTTCATAGAACTTCCTACTTTTTCTCCATGTGCTATTTCTTTGCCTAGCCAATGGAAGGATATTTTGTAGGAAACGAACGTTTCTTTCTCTGACAGTAATTATTCCACTATCTTGTTTTGTTTAAGAAGTGTCATATTGATCCAGTTATGAATACTGCAAGAAGCGTGCACCATCCATCTTTCAGGAGAAGAAACACAGGTTCATAACATGGCAAAAATAAATCATTCTCTAGCTATTAATTGAAATCCGCTGGAAGTGTGACCTATTCTGCTACAGTAATTCAAACAGTGCTGACTACATATTTCTGGTTTGTTACTAAATTGTTCTGCCATCTCAGGGAAACATATGTGTGGAGCTTAGACTACAACATTGTTGGGGATAATGTTCAGTCTATCTTTTCTACACTGCTGACTTTGCTTGTATTGTGTGCCCTAGTCACATAGTCCTAGAGTGTGCATACCAACTTATCAGTTCGGTTTACTTTGCAGTCTCTCTCAAAATGTGCGCTACAGCCAACAGTGGAACTTTATTCTGATAAGATCTGGACTATTGTGCAAGGAATTTATGTGGGCATATGCTAAGGACCATCTTGTGCTATGCTTATAGGATCGTGGATGTGTATTTGTGTCTTCTGTGGTAGGAAGGTATGGCACTCATGAGTAAGAGGTTTATACACCATCTTCCTCCTTTGTTGTTGCTCATAATTTTGATGGGTTCTTAATCGGTCTTTTTTTTTTTTTTTGTGTGTAGAGAAGTTTCCGATGGGTACTTCTACTTAGTCTCCTTAATTAATTTCCTGAGGTGTCAGACTAGATTTGGAAAAGTTGAAACTGCTATTCTGTGCCGTTAAGAAGATCTCGACACCAGGCTACACCCCCATACATGGAATAACAAAGCCTTGTAAGCTCCACCCGAGCCCACCTACATCAGGTCTTTTTTGTCTGCTTCCCTCAACGAAGTTGCATAGTTTTTCTCTCATACGTAATTTATTTATTACTGGCTGGTTGTCTCCGCCCCAAACTCATGGTTTAAAGCAGTGCCAATCTTGCCACAAACAAATGTCCATTGCTGCACCCACGAGTTATGCTTGTGGTGTCTGGGACCACATCATAATTCCAGGATGTGTAAAAATTGCAGCTTCATGCATGATGAAGCCATCAAAGACTAGAAAGCCATGTTGTTGCCTTTGACAAATGTTGGGCATGCTGTCATTCCCGATTCAGATCCAACTCTAAATCTACCCCCTTGTCATTGACTGGTAAATTATCCAGGAAAAGAAGCATAAGAATCTCCAGAGGAGGGATTCCTAGTATTGAGACGCTGCTTTTACTCACATAGGTCTCTGGAACTTCAGCAGGAGTCCCTTCCTCTGGCTTGGTATGAGAAGCTATGAGTAATTGAAGTCACACTGGCACCAACTCTCATCAACCCCCAAGCCCAGTGACACCTCTCTGGAGTTCCCGGACCCTGGATCGTTTCTGTATTCACAACGTGTGTGTTATTCTGCCATTTTGTGGTTGGGTTTGTAATTGTGTGTTTTTTTCAGTCTCTTGGGCTTTGGCCACTAGCTCGGTAGATCCCTCTCCCAACATTGTCAGAAATGTCCCCATGTGTGTTTGCCATCTTCAGATTATTTTATTCCACTGTTTGATGTGGCAGCAAGATCCAGATCAACGGTTGCAGATAACAGCTAAATGTCACCAACAGAAGCAGAGGAAAACAATGAAGGAAAGGGTTTCCTAGGAGATCAGGAGATGGACATTGGACTTTGAAAAAAACCTAAAAACACAGAAAACACAGGTTTTGTCCCTTTGTCTTCGACCTCGTGGGTCAGAGAATGTACGCTCCTGGTTATTTGTTTTTGTAAGAGATGGAAAATACCCCTATTAGATTTTGACGTATTGGCCACCATAAATGTGCCCAAAGGGAGAAGCAAAATGTGTGTGTATCTTTTTCCTGCCAGAAGATCATAAAGTAAGGGAGAAACAAAGGTACACTGTCATGATTTACACACGGATCAGACACAACTCCCTTAAGGACTTTTGAATGACAAGAAAATACTTCAGGCAGCTGAGGTGACTTGTGGGGTGCAGTGCAGGGTATGACCAAAAAGGCACTAAAAGGACCTAGACCATACAGAAAGATGCATGTCCGCAATACGTCAGGGTCATTCATGGACTGCAAAGAAACCCTATTACTTAAGTCCATAGGTACAGGCTTGACGCTGAAACCATTTGCACCTTAAGGGACAAGAAGGCCAGCGAGCCCACTACGACGAAACAGAAAAACTTGAAAATGTGGTTCATCTCCAAAAAATATTTCGAGTTCAGGGAAATATTAATAAGTCATAGGGGAAGCACAGCTCGACCCTGAGAAAAAAACTCCTTTGACAGCGAACAAGATGCACTTTAAAAAGAGCAATAGAATCGTCTTGAAGCCGAACTGGCTTTACTGCTTAAGGAGTGGTTTGAAGACTCGGGATGATCTGTGCTAGAAAACAAGATTAAGGCACTAGAATAAGAACAATACTAGCTAGCATCATTCTGTGAACCTCAATAAGAGCGACATACACTTCTATGAGCAATAATAACATGAACAAATGCTAGAAATGACACACTTAATGTTAAAGAGGGTTGGCAGGACTTGGACACAGACTCACTAAAGGTGTATAAAAAAGGAGGGTATCAATTCGTACCCCTCGAGACCATCACCACTAGATTACATCTCTATCTAATGCGGTGATAAACAGGGCAGCTGACACAATTATAGGAGCAACAGACATAATTATGTTTTCTATTAGAAACCCTACACCCTGCAAAAAAGAAACTAATACCTGGCAAAGCTTCATAGATTAGGGCAGAGAAAAGAGCCAGCCTTTTCAAATAGTGGCCATGTCCATAGTGGAGACAAAATGCAGGCACTCCACACAAGACCCGATTCAAATTAAGAGTAATGCTCCAGCAGACTCTTAGAATTAGTGTAAAAAGTGCAAAAAAGTTCAGACCTGTTTGCAAAACAAGCAAACACAAAATGCCAAAACTTTTCCTCCACGTTGGTTACCAAGTGTCCCAAGGGAATGCCCTGTCGAGCTATTGGTCAAGGACATTTGCTTAGGCCACCACTGGAAAGAGCTACTGCCATTACACATACATGAGTACCATCAAAAATAGAAAGTAAAAGAACAGGGATAAGGGGAAAGTCAAATAGAGGTCTACTGCTACTCGATGATGTTTAGCAAATTCAAACACGCTCCTAGATAGATATTGCCACTAGCAATAGGAGAAAATAGAGAGTGCAGCACCTGCCAGATCCGTACTAGCAAAAATCATAAAGGAAGATAAGAGACCCTACCAAATGTCTAAAATTGGCCCTTAACACCTTCGCTGCAAGGCCTTTTCCCCCTCAGGTGCCAGGCCTTTTTTTGGCTATTTGAGGGAGTTCGCTCTTAGGCCCTCATAACTTTTTGTCTACATAAGCTACCCCCGCCAAATTTGCGTCCTTTTTTCCCAACATCCTAGGGATTCTAGAGCTACCCAGAGTATGTGGGTTCCCCTGGAGGAGACCAAGAAATTAGCCAAAATACAGATAACATTTAATTATTTTGTTTTTTTAATGGGGAAAAGGGTCTGCAGAAGAAGGCTTATGTTATTTTTATTTTTTTTCTCCTGAAAATGGCCTCAACAAAGCATTTGCGGTGCTACAATCACCATCTTCAGCTTTCAGAAACAGGCAGACTTGAATCAGAGAACCATATTTTTCCACACAATTTTGGCATTTTACTGGGACATAACTGATTTTTACTATTTTTTTTGTGCTTCTAGCCTCCTTCCAGTTAGTGACAGAAATGGGAGTAAAGCCAATGCTGGATCCCGGAAAGCCAAACATTTCTGAATAATAGACACAATTCTGAATTCACCAGATCCTTCTAAGTTTTCTACAGAAAATAACAGCTAAAATAAAATATTGAAATTGAGGTGAAAAAAAGCCATTTTCTCCACATTTTACTCTGTTTTTCCTGTGATGTCAGATTTTCAAAAGTAATATACCGTTATGTCTGCTGGACTCTTCTGGTTGCGGGGATATTGGGCTTGTAGGTTCATCAAGAACCCTAGGTTCCCAGAGCCAATAAAGGAGCTGCACCTTGCAGTGGGTTTTCCTTGTATACCTGGTATACAGCAATTCATTTGGTGAAATATAAAGAGTGAAAAATAGGTACCAAGGAAACCTTTGTATTTTCAGACTGGGCACAAGATAAGGTGTTGAGAAGCAGTGGTTATTTGCACATCTCTGAATTCCGGGGTGCGCATAGTAGCATGTGAATTACAGGGAATTTCTCAAATAGATGTCATTTTTACACACTGTCTTACATTTGGAAGGAGTTTCCTGATAAAAATGGTACCTCACTTGCGTGGGTAGACCTAATGCCCACAACAGGAAACACAACATGGACAAATCACATTTTTACATTGAATACTGATGTGTTGGAAAGTGCATAGCTGTGGATTTTGTTCTCTACCTAGGGAAGCCTACCAAACCTGTACATATTTTAAAACAAGATATTTCGGGGAATCTGAGATGGTGCGACTTGTGGGGCTCTCACCAGGTTCTGTTACCCATAATCCTCTGCAAACCTCAGAATTTGGCCCAAAAAAATACTTTTTCCATACATTTCAGTGACAAAGTTTTCGAATCTGAGAGGAGCCCAAATTTCCTTCCACCCAGCGTTCCCCCAAGTCTCCCAATCCAAAAAATAAATCAAATACATTTTTTTTTTAAAAGTACCTCACTTGTGTGAGTAGACCTAGTGCCCGCGACAGGAAATGCCCCAAACCACAACGTGGACACATCACATTTTCCCAAAGAAAACAGAGCTGTTTTTTACAAAGTGCCTAGCTGTGGATTTTGGCCTGTAGCTCAGCCAGGACCTAGGGAAACCTACCAAACCTGTGCAATTTTGAAAACTAGGCACCTAAGGGAATCCAAGATGGGGTGACTTGTGGGGCTCTCACCAGGTTCTGTTACCCAGAATCCTTTGCAAACCTCAAATTTGGCCAAAAAAAAAACACTTTTTCCTCACATTTCGGTGACTGTTCTGGAATCTGAGAGGAGCCACAAATTTCCTTCCACCCAGCGTTCCCCCCCCCCCCCCCCACCCCCCCACCCCCCCACCCCAAAGTCTCCCGATAAAAATGGTACCTCACTTGTGTGGGTAGGCCTAGTGCCCGTGAAAGGAAACACTATATGGACACATGAAAATTATAAAAAACTACCTTTTTTTGCAGGGGGGAGGGGCACCTGCGTTTTTGGTCCTGGGCTCAGCAGCCATATAGGGAAAATCTGCCCAACCCAAACATTTCCTAAAACTAGACACCAAAGGGAGTCCAGGGAGGTGTGACTTACATGGTGAGGTGGAGGTTAATCCTCTTAGAGTACCTCTTTCAGGTCTTATATGCTTTACGTTGCTTTGCGCAGCAGTGGCCATGGTTAATGACTATCTTTTGACCTTGCTTTGTTTGACTGAGAAAACTTTATTGCTTAAGTCTCCCTTTGTCATGAGCTTCACTAAAGGGCTGCCTTGCATGCTCATCACCTTTCGTACTGCCTCAATGGAATCATGATTTGGTGCTAATTTCTGATGGATTTTTTGTTTGAGCCCATGCGTAGCTGCATGTTTCCAATCAAATCACTTTTTTTCTGATTGCAATTACGTTGACTCAGAGTTCATGAACTGCAGGCTGTGTGTCTGCTCTTCATTCATATCTTTCTTTCTGGACAAGTTTCTAAGAACAGAGGATTCATTTCTCCCGAATGTGGTGACCCTGTTTTGCATGGGACATTCGATCACCTTTCTTGACCGCTAAGGAGGAGGACAGCTTCATGGTTCGGATACCTGCAGGGCTCTGTGTTTTTATTTAGATATAATGAGGGAATCCTTCATAAGCTTTGTGTGTACTAAATGGGGAAAGGCTGTTCTGAAGAGAGCAATCTGCAGGTGAAATGTGTTGTGCATTAAGATCTGCTGTGCTCTTGCCATGAAGGAGTCACCCAAGGGCATCAGGTTCCATTCCATCAAGAAGCTTTCCCAGTTTTGGCCAGGCGTATTTCAGTAATGGACATCTGAAAGTCTGCAATGTGGGGCTTCACACGTTCAGCAATCTTTTACGGTCTGGATTATGAATCCTGTAGTGCAAGTGTTTTTGGCCAAGAGGCCTATGGAGAGAATGCCTTCATTGGAAATGCTTCATGGTTAGTACTCCCATGACATCCTTGTGCCAAAGGAGGACGGAGGCCTTCATCCTATTTCAGGCCTGCATTCTCTCAACACTTTCCTTGGGCAGGACAAATAATAGATGCTCACCCAGACCGGTGTCTGGTCTGCCCTCAATCCTGGAGACTGGATAGTAGCGTTTGATCTGCAGGATGCATAGTTCCATATTCCTGTTCTACATGCCTATCGCCACTTCCATGGTGGAGCAGGAGCATTTTCAGTTTGTAGTGCTCCCTTGAGATAGCCCCGGCACTCCTCAGGTGTTCATAAAAGTGATAGCTGTGGTAGCAGCACACCTACAGCGGTCAGAAGTCCCAGTCTTCCTCTGTCTCAATGACTGCCTGTTGAATGTGCCCTTGCCCCAGGCAGTAGTCAACCAACTCCAGATTACTGTAAATCTCATGTGACTCTTTGGATTCTCACTGAACAAAAGGGTTCTGCGTTGGGGCCTTTTTCATTTTCCAGCTTCGTGCTTGGAGATTGAGCAGCGATAGCTGAACATCTTCAACTTTAGTCCTGAGGCGGTTGATGTCATCTTTTCTGCCAGGTGTCCCTTGACAAAACTATATAAACCTGATGTTGAGACAAATTTGTGGCTTGGTGCAGCATGTGGTAGATAGACCCTTTTGCAGACAAAGTTATCTGACGTTTTGTTTTTTGTTCCTCGTCTGGCAAAGCTTTGTTCTGGGCACAGTTGAAGGATATATTTTGGCCTTTTTGTGGTCGCTGGGGTACCCTTTATTGCTTAATTCACTGGTTGTGATGTGGTGTGTTTTTTTTTTTTTTTTTTTTTTTTTTAAAGGCCTACAACATCTATTTCATTCCTCTCCTTTTGTCATGCCACAGTGGGATCTCAACTTAGTCAGCACATATTTGATGGGTACTCCCATTGAACCACTTCACAGCTGTCCCTTGCGGAGTCTCACTGTCAAGATGGTATTTCTCCTCACCATATCCTCAATATAGTGTGTAATGGAGCTTCAAGCTGTGGTAACCCACTGTACACCACAGTCTTCTCAGACAAACTGGTTTTGTTGTTGCAAGCATTCTTTTTTTTTTTATAAAAGTCAGGTCACGGCTCCATAAAAGTGAAACCATAAACTTGCCGGTGTTCTCTGCAGGTCCTCACACCTCATAGGAGGAGGAGAAACTCCATTGTTTGGACCCTAAAAGAGCACTTATCTTTCATAATGATCGTACCAGAAAACACTGTGTGAAAGATCAGCTTTATGTGGTGTTTGCTGATGCTAAAAAAAAAGCAAGGCAGTGTACTGCTGGATTAGGCTCTGCATTAAGATCGTCTATGCATTGGCCAAAAAGAAGCCTCTGGGAGGATTGCAGTCTTGTTCCACCAGGATTAAAACTGCTAACACTGCGTTAGCAGGTGGAATTCCTGTTCTGGACACCTGCTAGACAGCTACAAGGGAGGAGGGGTCACGGGTGGGGGAGGGTTGCGGGGATCTCTCCATATGTTCAAAAAGCACTATTTCAGTGCCTCGTTCACCTTTAGGAGCATTTAACCGTTCAGTATTGCAGGACTTTTCGATTTGAGCCCATTCACAGGCCTACCCCCAAATAGGTACTGCTCTAGTAGCTATTAAAAGGTGAAAAATCTGCAGTTGTCGCGTAGGCTCTCATTATCCTAATGAGACTACTGGATTTTTTCGGCGGCAAGATCGTTCAGTGTGAGGGACTAAGTCTGACCCACGGTGAAGGACCCCTGTCACCCCAAATCTGGGTTATTCTCCGGCTAACTAGCAGTGCCTTATCTCTCCCGAAGGGAAGGGACAATTGGGCAGCCGAGCGCATGACATCTTATTACTTCCCAGGGAAGTCGTGGTCACTCAGGTCACAACCGGTGCTCTCATACACAGTACGGTCTCATAAAAAAAATGACAAAGGCAGTTTAAGTTTTAAAGATTGGTTTAATAAAACGACTGAATTTTATATAGTAAAGCATGAGCTGCAATAACCAGAACGAAACAACACAGTAGGATTAAAATAGTAACGTGGAGAGTGAAGCACAAGAATAAAGCTATCATAGTGCAACTATATTAAGTTCTCTCTAAGTTATATTATGAGCACAGCATAGGAAGCTCTAAGCCTGCCTTTCAGGTTCCCCCGGGAGGACATCAACCCTCATACCTGAGGAAAGGCCTGTAAGCTGCATCAGCATCTGCAACGGGCAGTCAGCATCTAGTTGTAGGTTCCTGGTCGGAATCTCCCTCTGCCTGTACTAGGACTAGAAAGTGATTTTATAGCTGACACGCATACGTTCTAAGAAGAGGTCCCTACGTAAGGATGTATATCGTCTACGAACACCAGAGACTAAACTTCTACCACGTGTACCGGCAATGTACCAGACTGTAGCCTTGACTGAAGCACAGGGTGAGAAAGAATGCAGTGTTGGTGAACCCAGAACCGAACTAGGCTAAACAGTGTGATAGAAGCAATAAAACCAGACCGAAAAACTGGTTATTGTAAAATAACAGAGCAAGGCAAAATAAAACGTGTCTAGGGTAAAGTGCACAGAGGCCTAATATGTAAACCTAACGTGCATAACGCTACACTAAAAATGGCCACACTACACCCTCCCCTTGTCGGTAGAAAGTGGTTTAAGCAAAAGCAAAAAAATGCCCTTATGCTAAAATATAAGTAAAACTCTATCCAATTTCAACAAGTTAAGAGGACACATAAGCATAGAATTTCGCGAATTGAAAAAGCAGCATGCGGCCAAATGCTGAATTCAAGGGATAATGTCAATTTAGAATAAGTCCAATTTAAGCTGTGGTCACGGAAAGCAGGAGATTCTCCACTTCGGCAGATGACAAAACTGGAAAATCCACGCCGAAGACTAGCAGGGAGCAGGTGTGTTCTAAAGCCTCAGTAACCACCAAGGCGACATCCCGTGCAGTGCCTATAAACGAGCGAACATCAACTTCCTCCAGGAAGGGTATCTCGTATTGAGCATCTCTAAGCAAACGCAACCGCAGCACGCACGTCTGGCAATTGGCCCTCATCGGGAACATCAACAGATCAGCATCAACCACCGGGGGGCGTTGCCGCGAGAGACAGACGTCCAGTGCATGTTCAAAAAAGCACCAACGGCACCGAAACACGGGCTGCACACAATCCAAAACCGGTCTGAATGACAGAAACCAGTCACACCCCAAATGTTCCAGGAGTGTTGCTCCAAAGTACTGTGTCATGCATTCACGACACAGCTGCGCTGATGGGAGCGCCCACATTCGTCCTCGAAGCGGCGGGACACCCATTGCGTAAAAACAACAGCAGCGGTAAAATGCTGGCCAATATAGCCAAAGTTATCGGAAATCCTCCAAAAATGCTCCCGGAAATTGAATGAATAGCCGAAGGTATTAAACCGAATATGGAGGAAAAGGTATGAAAGAAACCAACACCAACGGCTTTGAAAAAATGTGCTCGTCCAGCCGTGCTGGACGCATTAAAGATATGTCCCACGAGTTCACCAAAGTGGCTCGGAAAGTTGGTATTTCACAGGGACTGTATTTCCACCGATGACCTTGCCACTTCAAGTGCGTAGGTCTCGCGTGCAGATGTAAGGGCCACATGCTTCTGAAACAACAAAGCTTTCAGTCTGCTTAACTTGTCAAAATTCACCTTAGAAGTAGCAATGTGAGGCCAAATATCTGCTACCTCCCGAATTCTAGTGGGGGGGAAACAACACGTTCCCGCCGCAAGTAACGACCTTAGTGACCGAAACAACGTAAACTATTCCGGCCCGCATACCACAACAGTCTTCACTATTGAGGAGGACGTAGCTGCCGTTTGAAAGCACCTGGAACGTGCGTTTAATCAAGGGGACTGGAACTCCCTTCAGATAGCAAGCCAAATTTGCAAACGAGGCATTACACGCCCCATGCAAGGACAGCTGCTTACAAATCATCGAATGGCTGACTGAAGTCTCACATTCACTGCCGCTAAGAAAGACCTCTTTCATGCCACTGAGGCATTTGTACAAGAAGGGAAGCTCCCACACCTCATGGATGTAACTATGTCCTAGCTTCTCTACAGGAGGTGAATTGTAATGTAGAGATAGGCAGTTTAATAACCCCGTGAATCAACCACTCAGCAGAGGGAATCTCGGCCACGGTAAAAGTAAATCTTTCTAACTTCAATGTGAAGCATGACATAAGTCGCCTCCTTAGCCATTAGTTGTTGTTGTCGCGTCAAATTAAAGGAAAAAAAGATTTCCCTGGCACTGATAAGCTGCCACGGAACACGACCCGCCTTCAATGTCTGAAGCGTCCAACCCAACTGCATAATGGACCTGGTCTGACTCTGTCCATGATATAAAGAAGACATATCAGATTGTATAATGTCTATAGCAGAAGAAACAATGTTGTTAATTGTATAAATCCGGTTGGACTATGTGTGCATACCATTATCCAAAACAGGGAATGCTTTTTTCAGATTATCCTGATCTATCTGCTGTATCCGGGCTGCAGCTTCTTGTTGTGAAAGTTTCCAAATTTCCTTGTATACTTCATACAAGAAACGCTTCCTATGTGGCACCTTTGGGCCTGACAAAAAATCTTGTAAGTCAGTGTCATTAGACAGGAGAGTGAGATGTGTCTTAACATCATCTAGCGAGGATGATTTCAGCCATTGCTGGTATAATTTTCCCACACTATATGTTGTAACTATTTCAGCATGTTCTGGTGATAGATAGCGAGGGTCTGACCTACTAGTTCGGAAACCCCCCGAGGAAGTGACAAAACGTTAATGACACCCGTTGGTATCTATTGGCCATAATAACCACCCACCTGGACGTGTCAGTGAAGTGTTAAATGTACCATTTCGGATCCATTCACTAAGCTCACTAAAAGTTGCATTGGTGTACTTTTGCCAGTTACTAAATTTTGCAGGGTCAGGTATACTGGGCATGTTTAAATCTCTGATCGTAGCTAAACCCAAGCAGCTGGTCTGCTGTACAGTTTAATTTAAAAAAATAATTTGGACGGGAATGAGACATGCTCTAAACAGTGTTTCTCTACCCTTAGTTTGCCAATCCTTTGTTCCCCAAACACTTTTCAAATCAACATTTTCTGACCAATATTCATATCCTTCAATTGACAACCGGTAAACAAAGGAATCCGAATATATAAATTTTGTGTCGGTCAATAACATCTGTTTATCTTTAGTCGGAGTTAATTTAAAGTAATACGACTCAGCATTCTTTTGATGGTGCCCAGAAAAATACGTACATTTATCAAAATAAGTTTTGGAACTCCCATGCGGGGGAGTTGGGCAATGTTCCCATTGCGTATAGTCAAATATCGTCTCGGGAATACTCGCTCTATATATGAAATGGTGCCCATAATAATTATAGCAAAACATGTCACCATAATTGTCTCTAAACTGGTAAACATCTTCATTTTCATAGACCGTGTAATATTGCAATTCTGTCATCATTCAGTCAACTGTTTTCACATCCCAATCATCAGATACAATGCCTGGTATCGCTATATCATTCATAGACAATTTTAGTACATACGGTATTTGAATTATCTCAGTGGGACCGTATATATCAAACATTACTTTATCCCACACAATCCCATCAGGAATTGGTACTGCAGAAATGTTCACAAAGGACAAGTCTCTTCGAACCTTATGTGAGGAAAAATGTGGTTTCAACACCTCCTCCACCTGCTCAACTGCTGATCTTTCAAGAAGAAAATGACCATGTATTAGCAGAAAAAAGGTAATGACAAACCCAATCCAAAGAAAAAACGCCAGCACAGTCAATAAAAGCCATAGATAGTTCCATGGAAAAACAAAATACATATCTTTAAGCCAACGCATCAGCTTACGTGGACCTGACAGGTCAGTAGTCGAAGAGGCAAACGAGTCTGATAGACCATCGTTGTTATCGGAAAAATAACCAGAGGCATTTCGTGCAAAAGGCATTGCCGCAGTCAATGGAGTAGAAGGTGTTTCTCGCGTCAGTATCGTGTAGACAGCACCATCCGTCATGTCCATATTCATGGTGACTCGATCAAATGTTTCTAAATTGGTCGTAGTTAATGGATCTAATGCAAGATCATCATCCACCCTCCCCAAGCTCGGAGATGCAACAGTGTTGGTATAAACAACTTGAAGCGGAACGTCTTCTCCAGTAGTGAGAGGGATTCGGGAACTACTGGAAGTTCCTCTTGGTCAGCTGTGTAGAACTGGCCACATGTTGTAACTTGACATTTTTAATGGAAACAAAGCGATTTTCTTTGGCACCTGGCAACAGTGGCAGAATCACAGTTCTCGTCCCGTTTATCCCCAACACAGGGACTGGTGCACGATAAGAAGGGCCAAATTCTTTTTTTTTTTTACTGCAACCTTTTCACGCACAAGATCCCCAGCCCTGGGAATCCAGCCGGTAGGTGTTACTGGCACATCCTTATTTCCTGTGGAGGCAGCACTGTCAGAAGAGTTATCATCACAGAACTGCTGTAATTTCTGTAAAACAGTGACACGATCATTTATGTCAAAAGGTGTCTCCGCCGCCTCCACACCAGGACCATCAAGATCCGGAACAAACATTTGTGTTCCGAACAGGCACTCATATGAAGTACGACCCCCCAAGCAGGTTATTTAGTGGTCTCTGAACTCCATACAGGTGGGCTAGCCAACTACAACCCGTACCTAAGACTCTGGCTGTTAAGGATTGCTTTAAATCGCGGTTTAGTCGCTCCACGACAGAATTTTCCTCGGGATGAAATGGAGACGAGTACTGGAGCTGGACCCCCAACGAAGCCATGGTGTCCCTGAATGCCCTTGAGGCGAAAGCAGGGCCCTGGTCCGAATGGAATGCCGCAACTGCATATATACCGACAAAGACTCGCAAATCTTTAATAACAATCCGAGCGTCAGCGGAGTGTTGTGGCCACACCCACACAAATCTGGAGCAAGAATCAACAGCGACTAGGATATATTTGCACTGTCCGGTGTTAATGGACCACAATGATCCAAGTACACACATTGTAATGGTCTGTTTGAGATTAAGAGGGGTGTCTGCGGCGGGCGCTTAGCTGTTGAAACTTTAATTAGTTGACAGATGTCACAACAAAGGACATACTGCTTGGCCTCTTTATAGAGACCAGGCCACCAGAAGCGGGCCTGTAATAGTGAAATTGTAGCTGCCACGCCTGCATGTGCAGATGCCACTCCCTCATGCGCTGCTTTAATCAATCGTGGTCTTACTTTTTTTATTGGGGATGTCACGTACGCCTATGCCAGGAATTTTAAGTTCAGCGTTCAGCATACTTCCCATAAAATATTGATATTTATTCGGAAATCCTTTTGGATAAGGCTTACCATCAACCGTAGCTCTTATGGCAGCCAAAATATCCGTGTCTGGTTTGGTACTCGAACGAGTCACTGCAGCTACAGTGGCAACTACAACTGCCAACTTTGCGGCTCCATCAGCCAAAGTATTAACAGCAACGTGTATTCCAACGCGCTGGTGTCCAAGTGTATGCACAGCATGGACTGTGGGTAGCGTCTCTTTCAGGTCTGCTACCTTCCCCCACAGTAGTCTGTGTTTAATGGTGTTGCCTTTTGAATCTCTGAACCCATTCAAGCGCAAGTAATGTAAGTATTTGTTAAAAGACTGGACACAATAATACGAATCACAAACAATCAGTGTGTACTGCGTCGGATCTGTATGTTCCAGTGCCATTAGTAGAGCTTTTAGCTCAGCCAATTGTGCAGTACAATCCCCTAAGGTCTGGGTATAAGTATGTTGGGGGCAGAATTTCTCCCCCTCCATATAGCCACTCACTACTGCACACGCAGCAGAATATTTATGTTTTGTTCCATCGCTGGTTGCGCAGAGCCATCGGTGTACATGACTACCTGATATTGGGCAATAGGCAATGTGTCAGTGGGAACTGGATATTCAACTTCATATTGTAGAAATTCCTGAGTTTGTAACTTTGTCAAAAATGTAGTCTACATCAGTGGCTGTCAATGAAGTGGCCCATTATATCCATCTTGGGTGGAGTGCTTTTGCGTTTGGGACGCTAGCTTTTGTAACAGCCTCAAGGGCCGGAACAGGAGACACAACAATAATGCGTTTTCCCTGGGCCAGAGGTCTTTCTTTAAGAACAGCCATCTGTACAGCAGTGAGAATTTTCTCTGTGGGTGCAAATCGTTGCTCAGCAGCTAAATACAAGTGTGACTTGTATGCTATGGGGACTGTCTCACCTTCATTAAATGTGACATAAGTAAACCCAATGGCCCCAGCTATCACCCTGATGACCAAATGTGTCCTATTGTCCCGTGTGCGTAGATGTTTCGCTGCTAGCATATCTGCTTGTAACTCCCAAAGAGTATGTGTATGTTCAGTTATATAAAGGTTTTATGCGTGTAGCATAATCAGGAATATATGTTCTGCCAAAATTTAGAAAGCCCAACAATGATTGGAGTTTCTTAATTGTATTTGGTGGTTGCAGTTGTGCACATTTTTCTAAAAATTGTGGTGCTAGGCTCTTACCTTCACTCGACAGCTCATATCCCAGGAATATGATGCTGAGGAAGGCAATTTTCGATTTTTTGAAGTTAAATTTGTAGCCGATTTCGGCAAATCCTACAACAATGCGGGCTACCCGTCTTAAATGTTGTAGTAACTCATCATCCGTGAGATATATATTATCCACATATGACAACGCTTCAGGGTCGAGCTCGTGCAAAATATCAGTCACATGAGCTGTAAACAGTCCTGGGCTGTTCTTATACCCCTGAGGCAAACAACAGATTTTTTTCTGGGAGCCTAGTGCGCTGAAGCTGGTTAAATCCCTGCTTTCAGGGGCTATATTCTGGCAGAAGAATCCATTTGAGATATCCAAGGTTGTTTTATATTTCTTCCGCACTATGTTGCTCATTAGTGCAGTGCTATGTGAATTTTGTATAGCATATGTGCGTGTATGTCCATTCAGATGTCTGTAGTCTAAGACTATTCAATACGAATGGTCTGGTTTAGCTACAGGGAATAAGGGATTATTCATCGGTGAGACACAGGGTTAAGTATTTCTCTCACCGGTGCCCTTGCTTCATGTTTTATGGGATACTGCAGTTGTGGTTGAGGCTCACCTTTAATAGGAATTACATGATACGGAGATTCCCTATCCCACCCCACGTGATTTCGATATAACGCGGGTGCCTGTGCGAGAGCCCATTTCATAGAATAGGACTCAGCAAGTTCCTCCGGAACAATGGGCGAGAAGGAAGGTCTAATAACCCCCTCCCCAGCTGGGCAGGTGCGGACAAAATCTGGCAGCCAATCCTGCTCAGCCAGCAAAATGTCATATACCTTAACTACATGATCCCAAAAGACTGCGTGTATATTGCGTTCACTGTCGCCTTCCAACTGTAAAGTTACAGTGTGCACCTTATCGGGTTCGGAGACACGCATGTCTGCTGTTTCTACTTGGATGAAGTCATCAGTTGCTTTCACCTCCAGATGCTCTAGAAGATTCCAGCGAACTATTGTGACCTCTGCTGCGTTGTCTAGCAGAGCTAGAGCCCATGTCTTGTTCTTCAAGAGAACCCTCTTCCTGAGTGGCATGTCTAACTGAGACTGCTGCCACCTTTTTCTTTTTAAACTGTTGTTTTTATTTTACTGGTTTCTCTTCCTTTTTGACAGAAACCTCAGAAGAGCGTTGTGAGTCCTGTCTCGGCTTCACGTACTCCGGTCTCCGCTCTGACCGCCCACCTCTCTCATTTCTCTTTTCCGATGAGTCCTGAAAGGAACGAGATTGGCGTGTATCAGTATATTGATATCTATCAGGCGTCTTAATATTATCCCTATTTCTGAGATTATATCTATTCAGCGGGGTCTCCGTACGCAGAGATTCTCCTCTCTCCTTTTTAGGTGTTTGTTGTTGTTTCCGCTATTATTTTAGGCAGTTCCCGCTCCTGATCCTGATCTTGTTGTGGAACGTCACGAAGACGCATGCGCACTGCAAATGCAACTGCTTCCCCTCTAAGATTGCTTAGGATCATTGAAGAAACCGTGGCAAAATTGCCTATCAGTTGCATTCCTAAATCTAAGGCCGGGACAGCCCCGTATTAATCTTGAATCTGTTTAAGCACTTCCTGTAGGTTAGCCAGTGTAGGTGTACCGTGTGCCATGGTATAGAGCGCGGCAAACACCATGCCCCATGTATTACAAAGTTCCACTGTGGGAACCATCCCAAAGGGTAAACACATGGTTAATATCCTATGTTTGTCCTGAGGTCCCATATGGGGAAATACCGCCTCCAGCGTATTAATTTTATGGGCCAGCCAAAACGGAGTCTCCTCTCGTTTGGCGGGGACCTTATCCATAATGGTAATACCGGATTAATACCTGGTGTTACTGCATGGGGTTGCGCTGGAGCAGCACGCGCTGGGTTTGTATTTAGTGTCTGCATCACAAATTGTACTAAGCGTCTATATATTGCCGTTAAGTCAGTATGTAAGCGTCGAACCTCAACCACCGCCATATTCGCAGCCACAGAATGCGGTGTATAGGTGGCCAATAAAGGCCAGGTCGGACCGTCATTGCTCAGGGGACCTAACATTACTGGTAATATTGTATGGGGTAGGGCACCATCAAGCCAATTATTACGGTCTTGATAAGATAGAGGTATCTCTAAATATGCGTACGCCCTGTATTGTCCAGGCGCGTTCGCTACTGTCTATGTATGGAATGCATGTGTGTTCCCATCAACTGCTTGAAATGTGACCCAAGAGTAGAAAAGTTCTGTTCTATAGGCTGCGTGGGCGTCCACCACAAGCGTGACTGGACCACCCTGGGCCGTAAGGCCGTGAGCTAGTAAATGTGCTGTGAGCGGCTTTCTCATATTAAGAGCAATTTGTATAACCTGGGGATTCGCCATCAGCAAAGCACCATGAACTCCGAGAAGGCACACCAAAAGGGGATTTGTTTATTTCCATTCAAAGGTTCAAGCTTGAACAACCACCCGCTGAAAATAGGGTTACCTGTGCAATGGTGGCGGAAGACCTCAGTACCACGGGCGTCTCCGTATACGGAACTGAGGGATCATTATATTATATGAGACCGAGATATACCAGGGGACCCGAAAATTAGAGCCTGACCAAACGTTGGGGGCGCCATGTCGTGTAGGCTCTCATTATCCTAATGAGACATCTGGATTTTTTGGGCTGCAAGATCGTTCACAGTGTGAGGGACTAAGTCTGACCCACGGTGAAGGACCCCTGTCACCCCAAAACCGGGTTATGCTCCAGCTAACTAGCAGTGCCTTATCTCTCCCGAAGGGAAGGGACAATTGGGCAGCCGAGCGCATGACGTCTTATTACTTCCCAGGGAAGTCGTGGTCACTCAGGTCACAACCGGTGCTCTCATACACAGTATGGTCTCATATAAAAATGACAAAGGCAGTTTAAGTTTTAAAGATTGGTTTAATAAAATGACTGAATTTTACATAGTAAGGCATGAGCTGCAATAACCAGAACGAAACAACACAGTAGGATTAAAATAGCAACAAGGAGAGTGAAGCACAAGAATAAAGCTATCATAGTACAACTATATTAAGTTCTCTCTAAGTTATATTATGAGCACAGCATGAGAAGCTCTAAGCCTGTCTTTCAGGTTCCCCCGGGAGGACATCAACCCTCATACCTGAGCAAAGGCCTGTAAGCTGCATCAGCATCTGCAACGGGGCAGTCAGCATCTAGTTGTAGGTTCCTGGTCGGAATCTCCCTCTGCCTGTACTAGGACTAGAAAGTGATTTTATAACTGACGCACAGACGTTCTAAGAAGAGGTCCCTACGTATGGATGTTTATCGTCTACGAACACCAGAGACTAAACGTCTATCACGTGTACCGGCAATGTACCAGACTGTAGCCTTGACTGAAGCACAGGGTGAGAAAGAATGCAGTGTTGGTGAACACAGAGCTGAACTAGGCTAAACAGTGTGATAGAATAAAACAAGACCGTAAAACTGGTTATTGTAAAATAATAGTGCGAGGCAAAATAAAACGTGTCTAGGGGTAAAGTCCACAGAGGCCTAATATATAAACCTAACGTGCGTAACGCTACACTAAAAATGGCCACACTACACAGTTACTAGTCCCCATCAGAAAAGGTTATTTACCTTTTGGTTACTGTTTTTCTGGTAGAGAATCTAAACGCAGATTCCTCACCAGCCAGCCCAACCTCACCATTGTGTGGATTGAATCTGTTATTAAAATTCCAAATTTAGGAATCTGCACATTGGTCACAACCAATCTCAGGTAAGTAAAGCAATTACAAGTTCAGTCTCTGGGGCATAGGCAGCCCACAGTTGGGGGTTCAAGTCAACCCCAAACACCCAGCATCAGCTACACAGGGCCGGTCAGGTACAGAGGTCAAAGTAGGGCCCAAATAACATAGGCGCTATGTAGACTAGGGGTGCTCTGGGTCCAGTCTACTAGCAGGTAAGTACCTGCGTCTTTGGGGAGCAGACCGGGAGGGGGGGTGGGGGTGTCACAAACAGGCACACAAAAAACAAACTCAGCTGCACAGGGGCAGCCGGGTGTAGTGTGCAAAGTAGGTGTTGGGTTTTAGATTGAAATCAATGGAGAGACCCGGGGGGTCACTCTGGTGATGTTGCAACGTTGTTCGGATGCAGGGAGGTTGTCTCAGGGTGTCCATGTTGTGGGAGTCGCCTGGGGGTCCACTCTGCAGTGTTGGTTCTTCTGGACACGAGCCGGGCGTGTCGGGTGCAGAGTGTTGGGGGCTCACGCTTCCAGAATGAGGCTGGAGTCCCTTTAAAGATGGTTGTTTCTTTGTTTCTCGGACAGAGCCGCTGTCCTCAGGAGTTTCTTGGTCCTTTGAGTGCAGGTGAGTCCTCTGAGTCCTCAGAGGTCGTTGGTCCCGCTGGATGCATCGATGTGCAGGTTCTTTGAGTCTGGAGACAGGCCAGCAGGGTTGGGGCTGGTCAGTTGTTGTCTCCGTCGTCTCTGCAGGGCTTTCAGGTCAGCAGTCCTTGTTTTCAGGTAGCCAGGAATCTAGTTTCCTGGGTTCAGGGTCGCCCCTAAATACTCAGTTTAGGGGTGTGTTTAGGTCTGGGGGGCTTGAGGGTGTCTACACCCTCTTTGTGCCTCCTCCCTGTGGGGAGGGGGGCAGATCACTAATCCTATTGAGGGGAATCCTCCAAAACAAGATGGAGGATTTCCTAAGGCAGGGATCACCTCCGCTCAGGACACCTTAGGGGCTGTCCTAACTGGAGGGTGACTCCTCCTTGTTTTTCTCATTATCTCCTCCAGACTTGCCACAAAAAGTGGGGGCTGTATCCGGAGGGGCAGGCATGTCCACTAGCTGGAGTGCCCTGGGGCGCTGTAACACCAGGCTTGAGCCTTTGAGGCTCACCGCCAGGTGTTACAGTTCCTGCAGGGGGAGGTGGAAAGCACCTCCACCCAGCACAGGCTTTGTTCCTGGCCACAGAGTGACAAAGGCACTCACCCCATGTGGTCAGAAACCCACCTGGACGTGGCAGGCTGGCAGAAACTGGTAAGCCTAGCACTAGTAGTTAGACTGGTATACAGGGGCATCTCTTAGATGCCCTCTGTGTGCTTTTTTCTATAAATCCCACACTGGCATCAGTGTGGATTTATTGTGCTGAGAAGTTTGATACCAAACTTCCCAGTATTCAGTGTAGCCATTCTGGAACTGTGGAGATCATGTTTGACAAACTCCCAGACCATATACTCTTTATGACTACCCTGCACTTAGTCTCTAAGAATAGGCTTAGACTCTGTAGGGGCATAGTGCTCACGCAACTATGTCCTCACCTATGGTGTAGTGCACCCTGCCTTAGGGCTGTAAGGCCTGCTAGAGGGGTGGCTTACCTATGCCACAGGCAGTGGGTTGAAGGCATGGCACCCTGAGGGGTGTTATGTCGACTTAGTCATTTTCTCCCCACCAGCACACACAAGCTGAGAGGCAGTGTGCATGTGCTGAGTGAGGAGTCCCTAGGGTGGCATAATACATGCTTCAGCCCTTAGAGACCTTCCCTGACCACGGGGTCCTTGGTACCAGGGATACCATTTACAAAGAACTTATCTGTGTGCCAGGGCTGTGCCAATTGTGGAGACGAAGATACAGTTTAGGGAAAGAACACTGGTGCTGGGGCCTGGTTAGCAGGGTCCCAGTACACTTTCAATCATAACTAGCATCAACAAAAGGCAAAAAGTTAGGGGGTAACCATGCCATGAGAGCCATTTTCCTACACAATCCTAGTTCTTTTATCTTAGGTTGTGGGGAATCAAACCCTGTGCACTGTAATAGTGGTATCAATAACTTCTGAATACATTTAAATCAAATCAAAGACACTTGTAGTTCTGCTTTTATACCAAATCTGATGTAATTTGGTTCAGCCATATTTTCCTATAGAGGAGATCAAAAAATCATGTGGAAAGGTACAAGTATTCTAATATTTGTCCTCTTTATAACAATTATATATAGCACATAGTGGAGGCATGAAACGCAATGTAGGGGGACAAAAGATGAAATTTTGGGCTTTATGTTCCCTCCTGAAAGTCTAGTGAGTTGTGGAAAGAGTTAACTACATGCTATGTTTGCCTTTGCGATGGCATTTTGCCAGGCCTAGATGTGAAAGGTATGAAGTCTAGGGTTAGAAACGGTCATATATCTTGCTGCTATTTCAGTGGGGCTGTTAATGCTAGGTCAGAACTGGTACAATGACAGACTGATATCAAAAGTTCTCTTTGGAGCACATACACTGTTTTTGCCATGAAGGGATTACTATATTGGGAAAAATATTTTTATGAAAATTCTTGAACAGGTGACATTACTGCACCAGTATTGAGGGCCAGATGACTGGAGTCACACCCAAGTTTTCCTTGTTTTAATTAAATTTATTGGGTGTCCCCCACAGCCTTCCCACCACATATTCTCCTCTGTGTTGAGATGCCTGTGGCTCCAACCTTTGATGTTGAGAAAGGAACAACAAGTTTACGTATGAAGTACCTGAGCTCAGAAAAATCTAATTTAGATCAGGCATTTGGCGGTAGTGTAGTGGTGTCATGCACATTTAGCAAATTGAAGCTTTACAAAATGTTCATGACACACCTCAGGCCCATAAAGCCAGATATTGCGAACACACCAAGAACTGAACATTGTATGATTATATTACAGAAAGGCAGTGTGCTATGCCTCCGGAGAATTTTGTTGCCAGAAAAGTATTCCACCGAATGGTTATGTCCATATGCCAAAATATCAAACGTTCATGAAACCTAATAATCACAAGATCACAGGGAATTGTCGCCTGAGAACGCATGAAGACCCCTGAAGTCCATTTAACCCATTGAGCCAGTAATTCCAAGATGCACTATGGTTTGTGAGGTTTTGGAGGCCCTCAAGGGTATGACAAATTATCAAGTCAAGAGGGCAGGTATGAACTTATTAAACATAGCAAGGTCCTGGGTCTTTGAGAAAAGATACCAGAAGGCACATGCATAAAGTTGCACCAAATCCTAGCAGGCCATAGAGGCCCCAAACTTCATACTGACAAAGATGCCCTTCAGAAAGAAACTGTGAGATAAATGATTAAAAGAATGTCATACTGATATGTTATTATGGTAGGCCTTGACATCAAGAAAGCCATGTTTTTTGCGGCATGGTAAATGAATGCTTTTCCTTCCAGAACAAGATGCTAATTGGACTGCTTCCCCAAGAGCTAAACTTGTCTATCCGCACCTGGGCCTAGGTCAACAGGCTAACTTAATTGACTGGCTGTTTTGTCTGCTAGGCCTTTTCAAAGTGCTTCCTAACCAAAGCATTGCAAGGAAGGAAGTTTTATTTTTTAAAGTGTATTTTTACATAATTCTGCAGAGGAACACCGCAGCGAGGAAGATCAGTCGTCTCTGATAAATTTGAAGGTGTTCCATGTATATCATCTTTTGGGCTTTCCAGGTGGAAGAAAAGGTGGCCTCATTTATCGCCCTCTGCGTCTTCTAGTATCTTTCTCTATATTTGTCTAGTCATTTTCAGGCTTCTCACAGTTTTTCAGACTTTTGGATACAGCTTGCAGTCTTTTCCTTGGTATTTGCATAATGGTATAACATTGTTCCCACTGTTGAAAACTCTTCTGTCTTAAATACTGGGTTGTTGTTATACGCACTTCTGCACTGTATGATCTTCATTTGTATATATATAGATGCTTGAATGATTTGCTTGTGCTAACTCCGGAGTATCTTTCTGCAAGGTTATTCCTCCATAGAAATTACATTGTAGAATGTCTTTATCCTTGAGTTGATGTAAAATCATAAACATGAACGTCTATCAGATGTAATTTTTCTTCTGGACATCTATAGTATTGCCATAGAATGTCTAAGCTGAGCTGCAGCATCTGTTATGCAAATTCCCCTTTATACATTGTGTACAAATGCTCCCTCGTAGGCTTACAGTAATAAAAAAAGAGGGTTATGCCTTTAAGAGCCTAGAAGGCTCCCCTTCTAACAATGCATTCTGCTGGCAGTTCTGGCTTTTTATAGTGGGATCTCTGAATACCTGTGAGGATTTAAAATATGAATGTTTTCTGTGAGGATTATTTTACATTTGCTCCTGACATCATTAAACATCTGCGGTTGAGTGATTATCGTTCTGAATCGGTCTAATAGTCTTAGTCAAAGTGCCCTTAATGTGGAAGGAAGAAAGCAGTTGTGAATGCCCACAAGATCTGTGTGGTCTGCTTCCTAGAGTGTGAAATTTGTAACAAAAAAAGGGGAGGGGGGTTCTAAAAAAACACTAAAACAGGAAAGGCATCAGACTTCGGAGCATGATGCAGGACATGAGGGATGAAGAACAGAGGAAGAAGAGGCTAGAAAGGTAAACCTCTCGACCAGCCTTTTCAAGTCTACCACCATTTCAAGTAGACTTCCACAGAGGGTGATCTAGAGGAAAGAGTTCTACAGAGGGGAACACTGCCACTATTCTCAAAGTCTTAGAACATTGATACAAGGCCTACGACTTTGCTGGTGAAACGTAATATTCCTATAGAGCAGGTGTCTCCAACCAGTGAATTGCGACCTACCAGTAGCTCACAGGCACCTTCAGAGTAGCTTGCAGCCTTGAGTTCATTTTTAAATAAGCACAGGGTCAAATTTGCTTATCGGATAGAGACTGCTAGGATTCCTTACCTTAGAATTTCCCCCAGGTGTCCAACTGGATCTGTAGATTTTTCTTCGAGCAATACCCTTGCGCGTCGGAAGGTGGCGTAGGTCTACTCCTCGGGCGTCGTTGGAGTCATAGTCGCAGTGATGATGTAGGGAGTAGTACATAAATGCCGCCTCAGCGCAGTGACATCAGTTATTTTCTTTCCGTGACACACGCTGATCCGGAGAGAGCTACCCTGGTCTCTTTTTGACCGATTTTGACCGTTTTGTTGAGTTCTGGAGTGAGTTTTTGGTGCATCAAGGATGTCCCCGAAGACTGGGTTCAAGCCGTGCGAGGACTGTCACCGTATGATGTCGGTGACGGATCCGCATCAGGTTTGTCTGTGGTGTCTGGAGTGCGACCACGACCCAAAGTCGTGCTCCGAGTGCCAGGCCATGCACCCGAAGGCCTTGACGGAGCGTTCCCTCAAGCTCATGGCAGCCTGGTGCTCGACTCCGCGTAGGTCCTGGTCTTGCTCGAGAGGAAGGTCTCGAGATGTTTGCGGAGCCACCACCACTCATCTTCCTCAAAATCTTTGTGTGCAGGTAAGAAGTCGTTGTCGAAGCAGTCTCATCGCACCTCGACTTCGCTCTGTCACTTGGCTGACGCAATGCGTGAGGAGCGTCGACACTCAAGGCCTCCGTCCTCGGAGCCTGCTTCTGGGTCTGCTCTACGCTTCCCCTAGTTTTCGGGAGCCGGAGTGGCCCCTGCCCAGCTTAAGGAATTCTATGAGACCATGCGCCTCTTCTTTGGGCGGACCGACCCCGATATGGCGCCTTCGGGCCCAATGGGTTCGGTTGAGGGGCCTTCAGGTTCCAAACCGGTGGCCTCGGCTCCCGCCACCGAGGTCCCTTCAGGATCCGCTCGCAGATCCGCACTGGCACTGATCGCACCACTGAGACCTTCTCTGGTGCCGGGTCGATTGTCGGCACTCCTGATGTCAGTAGTGCCCACTATCTGCGTCGATCCGATCCTTATCCACGATGAGTCGGAGCGGTGTCGGCTGACGCCGCTTCTGTCTTCGATGGGGCCTACTCACCCCAGGTCGGATTTGGGCCCTTTTTCCTATGGGTAATTCGGAGAAGGTTTGGAGGGGCCCCTGGAACCTCATGAATACCAGGATGACCCATCTTTGGACTGGGTACAGGATTGGCGAAGCATGGGGGCTGGACACTTCTGCAGACGCTGGCATGCCATCTTCTCCTACCGTGGCTACGGCGGAGGGTGCAACTTATGGTATGTTGGTCAGTAGGGTGGCTGCAGCTCTTGACCTTGAGCTACCTACTGTAGAGGTCAGGTCCATCCTCCTGACGGAGGTGCTTCAGCCAGGGGCTTCCATATCTGAGCCCCTTTTACCTTTCAATGAAGGCCTCACCGATGTCCTTTTGCGTACTTGGTCCAAACCCAACACAGGGCACTTGTGAATAGGACTATCGCACACCGCCATCAGCCCGCTCTGAGAGTCTTGTCATCAAGGCTTCCTCTTCCTCTGGCACATTCCCTTCCCCACCCCTGGATAGGGAATCAAAAAGGCTGGAATTTGGGAAGAAGTTGTCTCGAGCTGCGATCCGTGAACACTGCATGCCTTTTGGGTTGCTATACCCACTCTTTGTGGGATACGGTTGTGCAAGTCCTGCCGCAGATACCAGAGGAGGACGGTGCTATCGTCTCCCACGCTGTCAACGATGGGAGAGATGTGGCAAAGTTCACAATCCGATGTGAGCTGGACACGACCGCGGGGCAGAGCTACAGCAGTGGCCTTGAGACGCCACGCCTGGTTGCGTACTTCTGGTTTTTCGGGGGACGTCCAACAGTCTCTCATGGACATGCCCTTTGATGGCTCCTGTCTCTTTGGAGACAAAGCGGACTCTTTCTTGGGGAGATTCAATGATTCCTGGGCTACGGCTTGGTCCCTTGGTCTTTCTGCTGCCCTTCGCCCCCAGCAGTCTGCTTTTCACCCCTTTCATGGCCATGGAAGGGGCTCCCTGTTGCGTCCCCTGCCCAGCCACCGTGCCACCCATGCTGTTCAGCTGCTGGGCCAGGGACGCAGAATCCCATGTGGATGTGGGACAGGGAACCAGAGGTCTGCCCAGTCCACCTCTGCCCCCGCTGCAGCCTCCAAACCCCCTCACTCCCATCCAGTTGGCAGCATGATTCGCCATCACCTGCCCCACTGGGAATCCATCACTGTGGACAGGTGGGTTTTGCAGATCATCCGAAAGGGCTACTCCGTCCCTTTCGAATCTGCCCCACCGGCCATGCCTCCTTCTCTCAGCCAACTCCTGGAGGATCATTTGGCACTTCTCCACCAGGAAGTCGTGGCTCTCTTGGCCAAGGGAGCTATAGAGAAAGTCCCTGTGCCAGAAGTAGTTCATGGTTGTTATTCCCGCTACTTTCTGGTGCCGAAAATGGACAAGGGTTTACGTCCTATCCTAGACCTTTGGGACCTCAACTACTTCCTCAAGAGGGAGACATTCAAAATGCTCACCCTGGCTCAGGTTCTGTCTGCCTTAGACCCAGGAGACTGGATGGTAGCGTTGGACTTGCAGGACGCTTATTTCCACATCCCCATCTGCCTGCCCACAGACGTTACCCATGATTTGTGGTAGGTCATGAGCACTATCAGTTTACCGAGCTTCCCTTTGTCCTTACCAGCGCCCATTAGGTGTTCACAAAAGTGATGGCGTTGGTTGCAGATCATCTGCGCAGCTTAGGGTTCTCAGTCTTCCCCTACCTCAATGACTGGCTGCTGTCAGCGGACTCGCCGCAGAAAGTCGTCTCCCACCTTCAGACTACAGTGAGCCTCCTGCACACACTGGAGTTCACTATAAACGTGCCGAAGTCACACCTGACTCCCTCTCAGATGCTCCCTTTCATCAGAGCTGTTCTGCACACAGTGCAATTTCGGGCTTATCCTCCCTAAAAGTGAGTCCAAGATATTCAGGCTATGATTCTGGCATATGCGGGCTCTGCAGTGGGACTTGAAGTTCCAGTGGGTGCAGCATCAGGAGAATCTCTCTGACATGGTCCAGATCTCGGAGGGGACTGCGAAAGACTTGCAGTGGTGGCTTTTGAATCTGCATTGGGTCCACGGCAGACCCCCCTCCCTTCCCCAGCCAGATCTATCTATAGTGGCAGATGCGTTGCTTCTGGGTTGGGGTGGCCACATGGGAGAGACTGATATCAGAGGCCTCTGGGGGAGTCTGGGCTCCATATCAGTCTTCTGGAGCTCCAGGCGATCAGGCTTGCGATTAAAGCATTTCTTCCCTCTCTCAAAGGGAAGGTAGTGTAGGTGTTCACGGACAATACTATCCCCATGTGGTACTTCAACACACAGGGCAGCGTAGGATCCTGGACCCTTTGTCAGGAGGCACTATGTCTCTGGACATGGTTGGAACATCAGGGCATTACCCTGGTGATTCAACATCTGGAGGGTTCTCTCAACGTCAGAGCGGACAAACTCAGCCTTCGATGCACAGCCGATCACAAATGGCGTCTCCATCCAGAGGTGGCACAAGGTCTCTTTCAGCAGTGGGGAGAGCCTTGGTTAGATATATTTGCTTCCGCAGGGAACGCGCAGTATCAGTTGTTTTGCGCGTTGGAGTTTCCAAGGCAGAACTTGCTCGGAGACTTTGTCTCAAGTGGAACTCTGACCTCCTTTACGCCTATACCACTTCTGCCCAGAGTTCTCAAGAAGATCAGGAACGACCGGGCCCAAGTCATCTTGGTGGCTCCGGACTGGGCACGTAGAGTATGGTATCCAGAGCTATTAAGTATGGCCATCAATCCGCCACTCAGACTGCTTCGGGCAGATCTTCTGTCGCAGCAGCAGGGGACGGTTCTCCACCCGAACCTGTCCAATCTCTGCCTTTGTGCGTGGAGATTGAGCCGCGCCAGTTGACGACTTTTGATCTTCTACCTGAAGTCTGTGATGGTATCTTGGCAGCCAGGTGTCCCTCCAAACGGTATATGCCTGTCGGCATAAATTTGTGGCATGGTGCATTGACAAATCTGTTGGTCCCCTTTCTGCCCCCTCTATCTGAGGTTCTTTTGTTTATTCTTTCTTTGGCCCAGCAGGGCTTTGCTTTGGGCACCCTTAAAGGGTATTTATCTACCATTTCGGCCATTCTTAGGTTACCTGATCAGCCCTCACTCTTTAAATCTCCTATTGTGAGTAGATTCCTAAAAGGTCTCACCCATTTATTTCCTCCCACTCCATTTATCATGCCTCAGTGGGATCTCAATCTTGTCCTTACTTATTTAATGTGTACTCCCTTTGAGCTGATACACAATTGCCCTTACGGCTCCCCACCTTCAAAACTGTCTTTCTTGTTGCCATTACTTCTGCTTGCAGGGTGAGTGAGCTTCAGGCCCTTTCGTCCAACCATTCATACTTGTCTGTGCACCCTGACAGTGGTGTTGTGTACTAAGGCTTCCTTCCATCCAGAGGTAGTTAGACCTTTTCATGTAGGCTAGTCCATCACCCTGCCTACTTTTTACGCACCCCCATATCCTTCCCATGAGGAGGAAAGACTTCACCGTCTGGAGCCGAGAAGAGCGTTGGCGTTCTATCTTAATTGTACCAAAGATTTCCGAGTGGACGATCCACTCTTTGTTGGGTATGTGGGTGCGAAGAAAGGGAAGGCGGTGCAAAAACGTACCATCTCTCGATGGGTACTTCTTTGCGTCAAGATGTGCTACGCTTTGGTCTAGAAGCAACCCCCTGAGGGCTTGCGTGCTCATTCCACACGAGCGACTGTTGCTTCCACTGTGTTAGCAAGTGGAGTTCCTGCCCTAGATATCTGCCAGGCAGCTACGTGGGCGTCCCTGCACACGTTTGTTAACCATTACTGCCTGGACATTCACGTCCGTCTGGACGGCTACTTTGGTCGTTCGGTCCTGCAGGACTTTCTAGTATGATCTTGGTTCGCAGCCCACCTCCGAGGATGGCATTGCTTGGTTATCTATTCTAAGGTAAGGAATCTGCAAGAATAAGTCTCTATCAGATGTACAAGTTACTTATATCTGGTAAAGACATATTCTAGTTGCAGATTCCTTACCGACACACCATCCTCCCCGCTTGCAAACTGATTTCTAGGGACAGGGATTTCCCCTTCAGGTCCTTAACTCTAGCACACCAATCTCAGTGTTCTTAATGGCTCTGTGCTTTGGCGTGGAAAGTCGTTAAAAGAAACGGACATCACTGCGCTGAGGCGGTATCTATGTACTACTCCCAGCGCCATCACAGCAACTATGACGCCCGCGGAGTCAAACAACACCACCTACCGACCCGCAAGAGTATTGCTCGAAGAAAAATCTCTGGATCCAGTCTGACGCCTGGGGGAAATTCTAATGTAAGGAGTCTGCAACTAGAACATGTCTTTACCAGATATTTTGTTACGGAAAGTAAGTAACTTGTATTTTAGGCTGTACTTATTTTACATTATTATCTTAATGCTGTAAATAGCAGTGCCTGGTAATAAGCACTGTTCAGTTAGATTTATGACCGAATCTGTGGGTACAGAGGTCATCAGGAGGGAGTCCTTGTCAACTCATTATTAGAGCATGGGAACAAAATAATGTTTCTGAATATTTTTACATGGGAGAACTTTAAATGAAGAGTTTACTTCATGATAAAGTTAACTCTCCATATTAATTTTCTCCCATTTTCAAAGTGTTGCTTTTACAAACAGCGGGCCTCTTGGTCCCAGCGGCCAGTAGATGCTGTGCTTCATTCATAACTGAAAATACAGTCATTTATTTTTAAAGGGAGAAATTGAAACAAGAAAAATATTTCCATGAAACAATGTCTTCATATTTTTCTTCACTATCAAATAAGTCATTTACGTCTATTTTATGGAGCAATTCACACTTCAATTTAAACAAATAGCTTTATTTTTCTGTTATAAATATAGCCATGTGTTTACAGGCTACTGGGAGCAAGATGAATGCTGTTTGTAGATGTGACACTTTGAAATGGGAGAATATTTAAATGATGAATTTTAGGGAATCCACATAAACATTAACTCTTCAGTTTAATTTTCTCGTATTTCAAATTAGTGCCTTTGCACACAACAGATGTCGTGCTCCGTGGTTGGTAGAGACAGGGCCGTATTTATAAGTGACGAATACAGCCATTTATTTAAGTGGGAGACATTTGAAGTGCTGAAAAATGTTCCTTATTATGAACATTTTTCTGCACTCAAATCTTCTCCCACTGGAAAGCATAGTCATATGTTTGTGCTCTCAGTCACCCATACATACGTATCACCATTCATTCGCATACATTTTCATACAGCCACAAAGACCATGCTTGCACTGACACATGGCAGCCCTGTCTCAAAGGCATTTTGTTCAAACCATAGTATTTTGCTCTGTGGACATTAGGGTCAATGTAAAGCTGGGGGTGGTTGTGTCTGGTAAAAACAAGAAGGTTGCTTAGGTTTCAGTAGCTCACAGTGATTTTCACTGATCAGAAGCAGCTCTCACTACAGAGAAGGTTGGAGACCCGTGTTTTAGAGACACTTCAATCAGCAGTGTTAGTCATTGTAGAAATACTTCAACCAAGGGCAGTTCCTAAACCTCTCTTGGGTCCAGTAGACATTGTATAGGAGAAATCTATGACTCCAGCAATTGTCAAAGTGGTGACACCGTGCCTTCTAAAGCCACACAAAGACTTGAAATTCTTCAAAACTGTTACCAGGTCAGATTCAGCCATAGTCACATCAGTCAGACAAAATCTGCTGCTCTGCCGAAGAGAGTAAAAGGTTAAATGTGGTAGGAAGTAAAATGTATGTTACGGATCACCACTCACTTGAAGAATGCCAGTACTGCAACACTTCCAAGAAGTTATTATAGGGAAATATGGGATGGCATGAAATTATGTCTCTGATTTGCCAAACATTGTCAACCAGGCTTTATGGAAATGGTTAAAGAGGTATTCATAGTTCCAACCAAGTAATTAGTGCTGCAGTAACTCAGCTGAGCTTTCCATAACTAGCTACCGCTACAGAGTTTCTCTAAGGAGAGCCTTATTGGCTGTGCCTATCGTCCCTGAAGCCAGAGGCTCACTAAAAGAAAATGCACATTTGCTTTTTACGAGGTCAACATTCTTTGAAAAACACATGGAAGAAGAGATGCTAAAGATGAAATATGAAGCAGAGGCAGTGAAAGCTATTAATCTGGAACAGAAAGTCTATAGGCAACAGTACAGACTGTACAGGCAAAACTTGCCTCAGAAGGTTCAATACCCTCAATCATTGGGAACTGCGGCAAACACCACAATATCATAAGTGATATCAGAAGTAAAAGACCCTCCCTCCCACCCCCCTAAAAACAAATTAATCTGGTAAGAGTCCGTTGTTGCCCACTTACCCCTGTTAACCACTGCTGTAGAAGGAGCAAAGACATCTTGCTTAGAAGAGTAGAGCCTTGTATCTGCTGGCAGATGGGTACTAAACATCTTTTAAAGAAGATACTGAATTTGTTTAGGGCTATTCCACCAATCAATCAATAGTGAAACGTCATCTGCCGTTACTAAAGACAAAAGTAGTCTTCTGTTGCAAAAGATGGCAATAGAAAGCGAAGCATCAAATCAACAGAACAAAGGTGTTTTCTCCAGGTATTGCTTTATCCCAAAGGATATTTAGACCTATTTGCCATGGCACAAAACAATAGAGGCGCTGTCTGCATCAAGGGCCCCAGTACTGAAAGCAGTGAGTAGTGCCCTTTTGGTCTGTTGGTCAACACCATTTATCTACGCCTTTATGAGTCTTGCTCCCACTCATATCACCAGTAATAGTAACACTATGCAAATCAACGACAATGATTATCCTAATGGCACCATATTGGCCGCAAAATGGTGGTACCAGGACCATAGGCAATTTCTTTGCATACAAGACCTTTTGACCAGACTTAAAAGCTATATCCAGCATCCGAACTTTGTCATTGAATTTGTCTATGGCTCCTGAGGGCCGACAATACAGCCATTTAAATCTACCTTCAGCCATGTATGGCGATTCTGAAAGAGTCAAAATGTCTGAACACAAGATGTGATTATGTATTAAATGGAAACTGATCTACATCTAGTGTCAAAGCAAGGGTCATGTTCCCATTTAATGCCAGGAAGATGTAAAACTTCCATACTTCCTACATCTAGCCAAATTGAGGTTGCCAATTTCTTTGCTAAAGGTACATCCAACGGGCATAACTGCTTATAGAAAGTCTCTGAAGCAGTTGTCCTCTTTTAAGATCCCAATAGTTAGTCTTCTAGAAAGTCCCGGTTTTTCTCACTAAAAAAGTCCAACTCCTCCTTTGGAGCTCATCTTCGTGCTGTCTAAACCATTCGGTCTACAATTTGAGCATAGCCACAGATCTACCTTGCAGCATCTATTATGGAAAACAGCCTTTTTAATCGCAATTACTTCGGCGAGAGAAGTTAGTGAATAACAGTCTCAGCCGCAGAACCTTTTACCATTTTTCATGCCAATAGGGTAGTCGTGTGGATTCACTCTTCTTTCTTAGCTTACTTGATTTCTGATTTTTACATCAATCCTACCCTTGCTATTTCCACCTTCTTCCCAAATCCGTCTTCGTCAGCAGAGGTTAGGAAGGTTAGCATATGTTAGAAGGGTCTGATGATTTTACCTAGATAAGAAGAAGGATATTTGAAAAAAGGAACAATATTTTGTGAATTATCGTCACACTACACAAGGTATAACTATTTCAAAACCATTGCCTAATGGATAGTACTGTGTGTTTATATTATCAGCTATCAGACCGCCCCCCCGGATAGGTTTGAGACCCATTTCACTAGAAGGAAATCTGCAACATCGACCTGAGTTAGTCATGTCCCCATCTCTGACATATCCAATGTGTCATCATAGAAATTGGTGCTTACATTTATTAGGCACTATTGTCTAGAGTTCGATACTGAAGAAGAAGCTAAAGTTGTATCACAAACGCTTTGAAATCATTGTAAATAAAGTACTCGTCATTATGGCAGGTTTATAAAGTATTTTTCACCTTGCTGCTAAACATCCACATTTTATACAGTTAGATTTATAGTCTGTTCATGTATTTAGCACTAATAATGATCGTGTGATGCAGAAGAAAAGGTTACATCCGTGTAATCCTAGTTCTGCATTGTAGGAATCATCACTAAGTTGTGACTGACCGATGCTCTCGTTCATAAAAAAAAAAAGAACTGGCTCGGAGAGGCAACTACCAGTACAGTGCATTTTGGGAACGGGCGTTATTCAGGTTCTTCAATAGACAGACCTTCCTTTTCATGTTTGTTACAGCAAGTCTATCAGGATACATTTTTGTACACAATCTTTAAAGTGGATTTTGCATGACAGATGCTGCACCTCAGTTCAATTTAGGCATTCTGTGGCAACATTTTGGCTTCCATTTTCTGGTTTTGCATGAACTCATTGATGCATTCTACAATGTAATTTCCCAGGAAAAATAACTATGTATGAAGGAAGGTGTTCTGGGTTCAAACAAGCAGCAGGGAATTATTCAAGCATATTTTGACTAACCACATACAACAAAGGTTCCTACAATGGAGAACCAGAATGACAAGAATGTAACCTTTTCATGCTCTAAATAGAATTCTACTGCACCTGTCAATAATATATATTCCTGAATCATACCTGGCTACGTCAACAATTTTGACCTACAACTGTGGGCAAATACCATATGAAAAAAGGGTTTGTCCTGGTTAAAAAAAAAGTCAAAAAAGGTTTTTGAATAAATCTTGATCTGGTTGAAGAAAACCTTTAGTAGAGCGAAAATGGATGAGATCCTGTAAGACAGGGTCTTAGTTTGAAACCAGTGTCTGCCATTATGTACAAGTTGGGGTGAGTAAGATCCTAGTGTTTTTTGTCCACAGTTTGCCTTCTGCTGTCTAATCACAACGTAAGATTTTTTTTTTGCTCACGTGGTTTTTGAAGAAATACAGCAGGTATGAGATCTGCTTTCTTTCAATCTAAAGTAAAAACACTTAGGTTTTAACTTCTAGGTAGTGATGTAACAAGTAAAACTGACTTGTCATTTAGTCTAATATTTATGAAGCACTTTTCCTGGGATGTGCAGAAGAGCATTTATCTGACTGTGTGTTAAATCTGTGTCGACTTTGAGAAATGCAATTTTTCTGGAATAGCACAAGGTTCTTAGGCTGCAATAATATTTTGACAATCACAATAACTGAAGCGATTTGTCTAGAAAGGTACAATGATAAGACTATGAGGCTAACTTTAATAAACTCAGTCTTTGTTATTTCTTTTTTAATCTTCTTAGCATTTAAGCATGTCTACATATGGTGTAGGAAGCAGGCCTGGTGTGTGATAGGTACCTATGGTATTTACAACTTATACCAGGTCTCCCCTCTTAGTAAAGTGTAGGCAGTGTCTAGAAGCCAGGCTCTCTAGAGGTAGCTGTGGATGAGCAGCCAAGGCTTATCTAGGAGACATGCAAAGCTCATGTAATACCACTATAGTCACACAGCAGTTACACGCATGAAAGAAAACACTCAGTTGTACAAAAATAAAGGTACTTTATTTCTGATGGATACAACTACCTGTGGATTCCTCCCCTTATGAATTCTCCCAGTGCGCCAGCATTCAACGGAAAATCTTCTTCCCAGCTCTCCTTGTCGACGAAAACATCACAATTTCACGGCTCCGCAAGCGACTCCATTTGATGTCACTGTGGCAAATAAGAGGTCCTCGCCGGCGTGCTGACGTTAGTTCCCTTTTTTTCCGTGCCTACGATGCTAACGGTTTTCTCCTAGCTCTAGTTTCTGTTTTGAAGGTGTCCTTTTTTGTCTCTGGTTATAATGTCTCCTCCTAGGAAGTCGGGGTTTAAAACTTGGGAGTGTGGGGGTCACATGTCATTTACGGACCCTCACAATGACTGCCTTTGGTGCCTAAGTTCGGAGCACGACATGGAGGAGTGTGTGTCCTGCCAAAGCATGAATACGAAGGTGCTGAAGGAGAGAGAAGCCAAACTCTTTTTGGCTAAGGCGAAGAAAGGGCACAGAAGTCAATGCAGATCGTCTTCGCATTCTTCTTTGAAAAAGCATAAGAAGCGGCACCAACACGACTCTCTGCGTCGTTTGGCTAGAGGTCGTTCACGATCCAGGTCTCCATCTAGACTGCGCTGTGCGATGTGGGAGGTTAGTCTTATGGTGACTCCACAGCCTCAAAGCCCTCAGGCTTCTCTGGCGCCATCGGCCTTCAAGTTGGTTGTACCCCAAGAGAGTCCACGCTTTTCGCCTGGTGTGCAGGACTCTGATGCCCAGCCGGCGCAAGTGCCGCAGGAAGGTCAGCGGTATCCTGCCTTTCCTGCTCCGTGAGCAGATCCAGCGTCATTTTTTAATGCCATGTTTAACATGTTCAGTGCTATGGCCCCTGCTGGTGCACCGGCTGGTCCCACGGGTCCTTCGGCATTCACATTGGGCTCCCCGGCCCCTTATAAGTTGGCGCCGTTCATGCCTTTTCATCCTGCTGAGGGTGCCGGTTCGGCGCCGATAACTTCACCTCATAGGCCTACGGCGCCAGTGATGTCACCTCATACACAGTCGACGCCGATGACGGAGCCTCAGGTGTCCACGGTGCCGAAGGGATCAGCTCTGGCACCGGATGGATCCGGTTTGGATCGTAGTGTGTCTCCTTCTTCTCCTGGTCCACGTCTATAACTCCTGAAGCCGGTGTCATCGATGTTGACTAACTATGTCGATGCCGCGATTGGAGGTCGCAAAGAAGAGCACTGAGGCTTTTAGAAGAACAAGAGTACCAAAGACAGCTACTAGAAGAAGGAGAGATTGCTGAGCCTTTGGGGTAATATCGGGGCCTAGACTCAGCCAGTAGGCTGGACACTTTCCCAGAGTAGTATCTTTCATCTCCAGGGGAGTTTACAGAGAAAGCGGCCTCTTTCCATTCTGAAGTCAGGAAGGCAGCAAATTTCTTGGATCTTCTGTTGCCAGCTGCTGAGGTTAAAACGAATATTTTGACAGAGGTCCTGCATCCTTCTTTGGCTTCAGCAGAACCCTTGTTTCCATTTAATGCTGCTCTTACAGAGCCTATATTGATGATTTGGAGGAAGCCTGTGTCATCACCAGCTGCGAACAGGTCTGTTGCAAGACAGTATAGGTTGGCTCTGGGAGATCCGGGATTTTTGTCAAAGCATCCGACTCCAGAGAGTTTAGTAGTCCAGGCCTCATGTTCAGCACGTTCTGCACCAGGCTCCTTCCCTGTTATTCCTTCGGACAGAGAGTCCAAGAGGATGGAGCAGTCAGCCAAGAAGACTTTTTCATCCTGCAGTATGGCCCTGGAAGATGGCAAATGCTACTTGTGTGTTAGAGATATACGTCCACGCCCTGACGGACACGGCTCAAGCTGTAGTTCCAGACTTACCACAGGATATGCAGGGGCAGTTTGGTGAGCTCCTGTCAGATGCTCAAGCTGCGTCTAAGCAGATTATCCTGTCTGGTTTGGATTCTACAGACTCAGTGGCCAGGGCGATGGGTACCTCAATCGCTACCAGGAGGCATGCGTTGTTGAGGTCTTGTGGCTTTTCTACGGATGTCCATACCACTCTATTGGACCGGCCTTTTGATGGAGAAAAGCTGTTTGGAGCCAACAATGACTGCCTTAGAGCGCTTCAAGGACAGTAGGGCCACAGCGAAGTCTTTGAGTCTGCAGGCTTTCACTACTACCCCTTTCAGGTCCTTTCGGCGGTTCAGGGGGTTTGGGCGTGGAACCGTTAACCGTGGGAGATCCCAGTCCACAGTCCAACAGCCTGCCAGCCTCCCAGCCTCCCATATGGATCCTTTAGAGGACGGGGGAGGGTTCCGACAAGAGGGGCCACCCAGCAGCACCCTGCATCATCCTCTTCCTCTGGGGGAACGACAACAAGGGAAGTAGCCCTAGTTTTCTACCCATTTTGAGTCACACTTTTCCTGTAGGGGAAGGTTACGTCTTTTTCTCTGCGAATGGGAGTTAGCCACATCAGACTCACTGTTTCTAAATATTGTGAGGAAAGGATGTGCCCTTCCTTTTCAGGAGTGTCCCCCTCCCAACCCTCCCCGTCCCTCGTTTTGTTCAGAAGACCATCTCTTGTTGCAGCAGGTATTCAAATCCTGTTATCAAAAGGTGCAGTAGAGTTGGTTCCAGAGCAGGAAAGGGCTCAGGGTTGTTATTCAAGATATTTCCTGATCCCCAAGAAGGATGGTCGATTAAGACCTATCCTGGATCTGAGGATTTTGAATCGGTTCTTCAAACAGGAGAAATTCAAGATGCGGACTCTAGCGCAGGTGCTTCTGGCGTTGACCACAGAGGATTGGATGGTGTCTGTCGACTTGCAGGATGCTTTCATTCATATCCCTATTGTCAAGTTGCACAGGAAGTATCTCCGGTTTGTGGTGGGGTCGCAACACTACCAGTTTGCAGTCCTTCCGTTTGGTCTTACTTCAGCACCTCGAGTCTTCACAAAGGTGATGGCGGTGGTTGAGGCAATTCTCAGGAGGAAGGTATTCCCTTACCTGGAAGATTGGTTCATCAAAGCCAAGTCTCTAGAGCTTGTGCTGCATCACTTGCAAATGACAACTCAGTTGTTGTTCAGTCTGGCTTTTTCGATAAACGTGCCCAAGTCTCACCTGGAGCCCTCTCAGCTCCTCCTGTTCATAGGGGCAGTAGTGGATACAACATTTAATCGGGCCTATCCGCCGCCTCAGCGGATTCAGGACATTCAGGCTTTGATTCCAATGTTTCAAAATGGAGCGGTTGTTCCAGTCCTCAAGGTCCTGCGCCTGCTCGGTCTATTCGCTTCTTGCATTCTGTTGGTCATTCATGCACGCTGGCACATGAGGGCTCTTCAGTGGTGCCTCCGCAGGCAGTGGTTTCAACACAGAGAGGATCTTGAGGAGTCGATAACGATCTCCAGAGACACTGCAGTGGATCTACAATGGTGGGCTGTGGACGGTAACCTTTCCCAAGGAAGGCCATTTTCTCTACCACCGCCGGTGGCCACAGTCATAACGGATGCTTCCACTTTAGGGTGGGGTGCTCATCTGGGGGACCTGGAGATCGAAGGTCATTGGTCTCCAGTGGAACAGATGTTTCACATCAATCTGTTAGAGTTGCAGACGATACGTATGGCTCTTAAGGCCTTCCTCCCTTCCCTTCGCGGTCAGTCGATTCAAGTCTCGACGGACAATACTACAGTGAGTTGTTACATTAACAAGCAGGGAGGAGTAGGGTCGTACCTTCTCTGCAGAGAGGCTTTGCGGCTCTGGTCTTGGGCCCAGGTAGCAAATGATCTGGCCGTAGTTCTCAACGCATGTGCGGACAGTCTCAGTCGGCATTTCTCGGCCGATCACGAGGGGCGTCTCCATTCAGATCTGGTCCTTCACATATTTCGGATGTGGGGTTTTCTGCAGATAGACCTATTTGCCACTCTGGAGAACGTGCACTGCCAGTCATTCTGCAGCCTCCAGTATCCTGTGCAAGGAGCTTTGGGGGACGCATTTCAGATGTCTTGGTGCGTTTCCCCCCATGCCCTTGATTGCTTGGGTTCTGAGGAAGATTTGCCAAGATCGGGCTCAAGTCATTTTAATAGCTCCGGATTGGCCGAGAAGGGTGTGGTACATGGACCTTCTCCAACTCTCACTATGCCCTCCACTCCGTCTCCCTCTCAGGGCAGATTTCCTCTCGCAGTCACAGGGGCAGGTTCTACACCCCCACCTCCAGAGCCTATACCTACATGCCTTGAGATTGAACGGGGCAATCTGAGTTCTTTCTCTATCCCACCAGAGGTAGTGGATGTTATTTTATCGGCCAGGCGACACTCCACTAAGACTGTTTATGCCGGCAGGTGGGCAAAATTTGTGCCTTGGTGTGGAGAGAAACAAATTGATCCCTTGAGAGCCCATCTGTCTGATGTTCTATTGTTTGCTTTAACTTTAGCACAGAAAGGTTGTGCAGTTGCGACTGTCAAAGGCTATTTTTCGGCACTGTCAGCCTTTCTTTGCCTTCTGGATCAACCTTCCTTGTTCAAATCACCTATTGTTGTTAGGTTCTTGAAAGGTTTAACAAATACATTTCCTCCCACTCCGTTTCATATGTCTCAGTGGGATTTAAATCTGTTTTTAACTTTTTTAATGGGTTCACCGTTTGAACCTATGCATTCTTGTCCTTTAAGATTATTGGTCTTTAAGACAGTTTTCTTTATAGCTATTACGTCCGCTAGGCGTGTGAGTGAACGTCAGACCCTTTGTGTCAAACCTCCCTTTACTTCATTCTTTGCTGACAAAGTGGTGCTGAAAACCAGGGCGGCTTTCCTTCCTGAAGTTGTCACTCATTTCCATATAGGGCAGTCTATTACCCTTTCATCTTTCTACCCTCCTCCTCATTCTTCAAAAGAGGAAGAAAGACTCCATCGTTTGGACCCCAGAAGAGCTCTCAGTTTCTATATTGATATATTGAGAGGGCAAAGGACTTTCGGTTGGATGACCCACTCTTCGTTGTATATGTGAGAAAGATGAAAGCAGAGCTGTCCATAAAAGAACAATATCCAGGTGGGTCATTCTTTGCATTAAGATCTGTTATTCGTTAGCAAAGAAGATTCCACCTGAGGGTATTAGAACTCATTCTATCAGGGCTAAGGCTGCCACTTCAGCTTTGGCTAGGGGTGTGCCAGTGGTAGATATTTGTAAAGCAACAACTTGGGCTTCCCTTCATACTTTTGTGAAGCACTATTGCTTGGATTCGGAAGTCAGAAGGGATGGCCATTTTGCACGTTCTGTGTTGTAGCATTTCTTGGTGTGACTAGTCAGGCACCCACCTCCGAGTGCGGTACTGCTTTGGGACTCTATTGACCCTGACCCTAGAAATCAGTTTGCAAGTGGGGAGGATGGGTGGGTCGGTAAGTAATCTGCAACTGGAATATGTCTCTATTAGATAATTCATTACTGAAGGTAAGTAACTTGTTCATTAAAGAGCTTGTGCAAAAAAGAAAGGGTGAAACAAAATACATTGTGCAAAACAGCATTCCAAGACATAGGGCAGTCTTCTCAAAGTGCATCTGAAAAGTGCATTGTGTATGACCCACATCCAACCATTTTAAAGTGGTGACAAATATTTGACCTGAATGTCGTGCACAATAAATACACAACCTCTCCCGATGTGTATCCATTAATCGCAATGCACATCTACAACATCTAACCATCAGAAACAGCTGTAAGTGTTGTAAAATTTAACAATAACATGTCCTGAATATCATTCCTGTTGTACTACTAGATTCCAATCTGATCCATGATTGGCTCCTTCTTAACCTAATTCTCAAACTTCCTGTGAAAAACTGCATTCCGTGCACCTCCTTTGTTTCTGCTGAACCCCAACCCTACTCCCTCCCACAGCTCCCAACCCCCTTAATATCCCACCACCTCTTGCCCCCCCTTCCCATGAGTTGCCCTTTCCCTAACTACAAGGCCATCCATCTTCTGACATATTGTAGGTGCGACGCTTTGGCACCCATGTCGGCTTTGGCTGATTTGCCACACATCAGTTTCGCTTCATACTATTGAGGAATCCCAGAGAACAGGGGCAACTGGTACATAAGACAATATACTAGAGGCTTCAAACTATGCCCATTTTCATGAGGAAATTTCTGCCTGCCTCTACCTCTGAGAAAACCTAAAATCTTTAACCCCCCCTTCCCCTATCTAAATATATATATATATATATATATATATATATATATATATATATATATATAAAACAAGAAGTTTTATCATGATGGCGGTACCGTGATGACAAGGTTTGAAGATGCAAATGCGAGTCAGTCATCTGTCTTTTCACTTAAAGTATGGAGTAATCTATTTAAAGGCTGCTCAGGTGACTGTTTTTCTTTAATTTTTGTGCAAATCATATTGAGGAAGGCAAAGAATGCTGAAACGCGTCTGTGGCGCAATAAATTGAATCTAAAGTACCCGTGAGTGCTCCACTCTTTCTTCTTGTTTTAAATGAATAATGTGCTGCCACTTGCACATAATGGATGCACCCGTCAAGGGTTCGGCATTATTTAGTGGACTTTGGTTAGGAATATATATATATATTTTCTTTTTTTTTTTTACTTTTCTGGTTGAGTCAACGTGGCTTGCACCCTCATAGCTCCAAATTCAATCAGCATTTTCTTGAATTCCTGTCACCAGAGAGAAGTCTCAAAAGACATATCACAGAAACTTTGAAAAGAAAAGTCTTGCTCCACATTAATGCTTTTCAGCTGGATGGCTTTCCGCAGTACACATTCACAGATCATAAAATCCTCGGATTATGCTAATATTGTTTGGGGCTTTAAGTGACTTACCAGAAGGTACCCTATGCGCTCGAGTAATTGTCAGATCTAAGGTGGCTTCATTAAGTACATGAGACACAAACAGGTTTGTAACTGCCTCTATCATTTCAGAGTCTGGTTTCCAGTCCTCATAAACACCTACTAAATGCAAATTAGACCTGCGAGAGTGATTTTCCAAATCCTCAAGCTTCCTATTCAAACTCTACGTTTCCTTCTGTGTTTTTTTGATCCATTTATCTTGCTTGAAGACGACATCCTCCAAATCTGATACTTTATGCTCAGCTGTTGTTTGGTGGGAGCCTAAGTCTGAAATTCTGGTTTCTATAGCCTCCAACCTGGTTTCCAGTCTGCTCGCAAGATCAGCTTGCGCTGCTTTAATATCCTGTACTTCCTTTAAGACTAAGTGGAACATAGCCAGAATGTTTTTGCTTTTTGGACCATCAGGGCCTTTCCAAAGTGCCCTATCATCTAATCCTAGATAGAAGGATAGAGGGGTGCTAACTGCGGCAATCTCCCTGGCTCAGTGCCAGAATGTGAGTCTTTATTAGTGGGTGCCAATAAAGTAGCTTGCAGCATACTACCTATTCCTTCCTTTCCACCAACGGCACTCTTATGGTGGGAATATTGAGCTGGAAGGGGTCCCTCTTCTTCACCATGAATAACCAGCTGAGCTTTAGATCTGGGGCAGTCCTGTTTTTTCAGTCTGGGCCTCCTGAGTGTGGCAGATTTGGGCTAGCGGACATAACAAAGGGTCCTTTCCCCACACTTTTCCAGGCCCTAGGTAAGTTTGGTATTGAGTTTTGCTTTGTACAGTGGCCTGCCTAATCTTATAGTTCTCCTTAAAAGAGAGCAGTACAGAGTCACTCTTGATGTCATACCCAGCTGGGTCTCTTCCCCACCGGCTACGCAGAAAGAGCTCTAGATATGCAGCAATGCTGCGTCTGCACTGCTGCCAAACCTGAATGCAGTGTCAGCACGGCTGCCAAAACCAAGCCCGCTACCAGCGACCTCCAGCTCTGGGGATGGTACACCATATTACAACACCTATGGGGAAAAGGCCATGATGGGAGCCTTAGACGCACAGCCTGCCAGGATCTCGCTCCCCGTCATCTCTGACCCTAAGAATCTTACAGGAGTATTCCAGTGTCCGCAGTTATTTCTGAGCCTCCCTTTGTCGCAAACTTCAGCAGAATTTGTGATGTAGTCAATTTTTTCAGTTCAGATACCGAAACAGGTTTTTAACTCTTCTATGTTATGTATTGCTTAGTATTACTGCTGATTCCGGATTATTTTCTGATGTGTAAATATAATAGTGGTACTTGTATAGCACAAATCTTGCTAGGACACAATAGAGCAGTGATAGAGGATTAGAGCAGGATAATGATGGACCCATTTACCTATTGGCAGACAACAGGTAGTTCTAGTCTGCAGGGGTTGTGAAATGCTTCTTGATATGTTTTCAGTTTCTTTCTGAATTGTTATGGGTGTAGTTGCTTAGTAGTCCTGATGTCAATACGGGGGTGAAGTGATTGTATTTGAAATTTTGCCATTCATGGAATGGCACACGTGTAGAATGGCTGGAGTACCAAAATGGTGCCTAGTGTAGCATCTTGAAGGTATGCACACTAGAATCCTCTTGGTTTTGGGTGGACTCTGGACAGGAGGTATGCAGTGGATGTGAGGTGTTAAGGTTTGGTTAACAGAAAGTATGATGTAATGCACAGTACGTTAGTGTATACTGAGGAATTAAGTAACGTTTCAACGCAGCTCTCGTGTGCTGTGGCGTCATTCATATGTATGCCCCAGGGCAGGAGAAGACGCTCCAACTGGCGATGAGTACAGGATTCGTGCCCAGAGAAGACAAGACTGATTTCCATGAGAGTTTTGTAACAATAGGGCTAACTGTTTCTGTGTGCCATGTGTGCCAGAAATCGGCGTTGAGTGGTCTGCAAATTATACATGTGGAGACAAACCTCTGCTCCAGCCTGTACACAGCCATGGAAGAAATCGAAGGCCCTGCAAAGGAGCAGATTTCAAAATGCCTGACAAAACTGCAGAGGAGGTGGTTGATAGAGACACTGCAATGTGCATCAGATACCAAATGATTATTCAGACGAAGCAAGCAATAACTGTATCTGCAAGGTACGAAAGTCAGAAAATGTACTCACCATCAAGGGCGATTGAAGCACCCAGCGACGCACACACATCCCACGACCTCTGCTTGCAGAAGTTGTCAGTGGTACTCTGCGCAACGAAAGCTGTCTGAACAGCATAGGAGCACGCAATATAATGCTGTCATTTTCCTGAAGTCACCACCACCCTTTGACGCTTTTAAGTAGCAAAACATCGGTGCCATGTGGACTGCATGGATTGAAACATTCAACTTCATAGATGCACTAGAGGAAGAAGATGCCAAGAAGATCATCTAATATTTAAAACACTTTGCAGGTGATGGAGTGAAAGAAGTGCTTAAGAAAACCTCACAGGCTGATGCAAAATCATACCAAAAAGTAAAAGAAGCCTTAGAGGCCAAGTTCAATCCAATGCCGAATGTTGACTATGAAAAGTATATCTTCAACCAAGCACAACAACAGGTTAATGAAACAATGGATGCATTTGTTGAAAGACTTGATGCACTCATTAAACACTGCAAGTTCTGTGACTTCACTGATGAAGAAGCCATCTGTCTCAGAAACATTGATGGCTGCCTTTCAGGCTTGTTTAGAAGGTGCAATACGAAGATAAACGCACAGTGTAGAGAAAATGCTGATGGATGCGAGAGCACAAGAACAAGCAGATCGACAAACTGCTGACATGGTAACAGGAAGAGCAATCAGCATTGACTGAAAAGAGGGCACAAGCATAAGCGGTACACACGCAAGTCGACTTCATCCAAGAAAACAAAACTATGCTTCTGATGTGAATTTTCATATCCACATGAAGGTAAATGTCCCACCATGGGACAGGTTTGTAAAGGTTGTAGAAGAGAGAACCACTTCATAACTATGCCGGGCCAAAGAAAACTCAAATGCATCTTGATGGCAAGGGAAAATGGCTGCAAGAATGTTCCAGAAGCATTTGCACCATGCCCATAAACCCTAAAAGCAACATCAACTACAACAAATAGTAACCAGGCAAAATCAATTGTCAACAAACTCATCATACAAAGGTTCTTCAATGTCACTATCAAGCACCAGCGAAGAGGATAAATGTGCACTGATGATAACCACCGAAAGAGGGTGTTCACATGTGGGGTTAGCTACTTGTAAACAGGATTATAATTTTAAAAAATTGCACTCAACGGAGCGGCAAACTTCATTTGGGCACTGTATTCATTCACTCTATCAAGCACAAAGATATATACTCGGGCTGCTTCTGAACCATTGAAAAGCCAAGGGTCATTTTTAGTGACAATGCAATACAAAAAGACATCAGTACGAGCCATTGTTCACGTTCTACAAGGGACTTCATCAAGTAGTTGCTTGCTCAGTTTTGTCACTGCTGCTGACATTGGACTGATATCCCATAGCTCCAACCTCTGTGTTCAATCCAAAATCACGAGATGAATCCCGCATGGTTCTATAACTTGGGGGAAAAAAACAAGAAACTGAAGGTACAGCTTCACATCTATGAAGACATTCACCCTGTTGCTCAACAACACTACATAGTTGCATTCCATCCAAAAGAAGCAATAGAAAAAGAATTGGAAGCCCTCTTGGAGCATGATATCATTGAACGCTCTACAGGCCCCATTTCATGAGTTTCACCCATAGTAGTAGTGCCAAAAAAGCAGAGCAGTGCGCATTTGTGTTTATATGTGCCAGGCAAACAAAGCCATTGAGAGAGAGGCATCCTGCTCCACACGTAGCAGACATGATCATGCCATTGAACGGAGCCAGAATATTCTTCCGCCTTGGCCTGAATAAAGGATACCATCAACTCTAGCTAGAGGAAAACTGCTGGTACAATACTACCTTTTCAACTCCTTTTGGTTTATTCAGGTATAAGAGACTGAGGGCCTGATTTAGAGTTTGGTGGATGGGTTACTCTGTCACAATCATGAAAAATATCCTGTCTGCCGTATTACGATTCCCATAGGATATTATGGAATCGTAATATGGCGAACAGGATATCCAACACATTTGTGATGGAGTGACCCTATCCGATAAACTCTAAATCAGGCCCTGAGTTTTGGATCGTCTTCAGCTGCTGAAATATTTCGGGATATCATTTGCCAAGTAATTCATTTTTTTGCGCATGCTTTCAATTACAGTGATGACATACTGGTTTTGGGGCAAACACGAAAAGAACATGACAGGGCCCAAACCCAAGTCGGCTAGTTATTCACTGATGCAGCAAAGCGTGAGTTTTCCAAGACCAATCCCACATTTTTGGGGCATATATTATCTGATGGAGGGATGACCTCAGATCCTGGCAAGCCGCAACCTCTATCATACACTTGCTCCCCACTCCCCCAGAGGTCATAATGCTGTGATTCTTTTTAAGCATGGCCATTATTGCTCAAGATACGTCTGCAACTTTGCTTCTGTGGGTGCCCCATTAGGCATCTTGACAAAGAAAAAATGTACCATTCCAATGTTCTCCAGAATGTGACCAGACCAGAGGTTAAAGACATCAAACATGCAATTGAGAATGCAATGGAAATGGCCTACTTTGACCCCAAATTACTTACTGAAATAACAGTTGATGTGAGCCTGGGAAGGCTAGGAGCAATCCTTGCTGAACCCAGTGGTCATCCAGATTCTTGGAGACACATTGTGGCCAATGCCAGTCGAAGGCTGTGATATAAAACATGTTTACTTTCAGCCAGAAATAGAGAGTGGCTGTGGTGTGGGTCTGCGGACACTTTCATGTACTACTCTACTACTCTATGGAAAAGCATTCACCATCATCATGGACTACCAGACGCTGCTTACAATGTTTGGGAACCTGAAGGCTACGATTCCCCCTCTCATGGAGAGGTGGATGTTAAGACTCCAAGAATATGACTACAAAATTGTACACAAACCAGGGAAGGATCAAAACCCAGCAGACTATTTCTCACTAATGCTTCTGCATCATCACAGTTCGACATCCAAGACAGCTGAAGCATAGCTTTACTTTATTCTGAACTCCAGCGGCTCTATCTCTTGAACAGATCATTACTGCAACCAATGCAGTCAAAGACATGAACATGAATGAAAAACTGATTACTACACAATCCTGGAGGAGAAAGACCCAGCCCCTGTTGGACTATGTTGAATTCCAAAAGTTCAATGATGAGTTAGCAGTCACCCGGGAAGGTGCGATACTAAGAGGCTCGAGAATTGTCATACCTGGAAGCCTAAGACAGCCAATCAACCAGCTGGCCCATGAAGGACTCTGTGGTGTTGTGCCCACTAAAGGAGCTCTAAGAGATCCAGTATGGTTCCCTCAACTAGATGAGAAAGTCGAAAAAGAGCTGAAGGCATGCCACATTTGCAACTATCACCCTATTAACAATGTCTGATCTTCTTGCCCATGCCTGCAGTTTACTTCTTTTGGGCCATTAAGAAATGCACACCATCTCATGGTAGTCAAACAAATATTCCCTTATCCATTTAATGGAAGACCTGTCATCGACAACTCTTGACAAAGCCCTAGATAGGCTTGATAACATTTTTGCAACATGGGTGATCTTCAAATTCTCAAATCTGATAATGGCCCATTCTTTAACAGCAAAGGTTTTAAAGAATTCCTTGTTCGTCTCAATGCAGACACCAAAAGAGTACGCCTTTCTGGCCCCAAGTCAATGGTGTAGTCGAACGACTTATGGGCACTCTCAAGAGACTCATTCAATGAGTATGCATGGAGGGAATTGACTTGAACCAAGCCATGTGTCAATCAACTCCTCACTCCACAACTGGTGAGAGTCCAGCCAGCTTGCTATTTGGGAGAGCTATCAGAACAAAACTACCTCAATGGACTCCAGATCAATCAATGAATACTGACAAGATTTGAGACATTGACAAGCTCGGAAAAGAAAAATGAAAACATATGCAGATCAGCGCCACCATGCCCAAGAGACAGTTTTTGACAAAGGAGACAGTATTGGCTATGCAGAAAAATAAATGCAAGTTGGACACTCTTTTTGCTGTTGATTCTTTGCTGGTTGTGGTGTGCAAAGGACTCATGGTGACAGCACATCGTCCTGGACAATCCATCACTTCAAACACCTACAGAGACACTCATTGAGCCCTGAAATTTCCCTGCCAGCCAGTCTGACTCAAGAACCTGAGCCTATGGTGCTGTCGTCCAATCAGGGTTAACCTCAATCATTTCGAACCACCTGAGCTGGAAGACAACTGAGAGGGCCTCGCGGATTAATTGAGGAAATGTGATTTTCGTGATATCACTTTTTATTTAACAAAGGGCGAGATGTAGCATCTTGAAGATATGCACACTAGAACCGTTGTGGTTCTGGGTGGACTCTGGACAGGAAGTACGCAATGGCTGGGAGGTGTTAAAGTGTAGTTAACAAAGTATGATGTAATGCACAGCATGTTAGTGTATGCTGAGGAATAAAAGTAACGTTTGAACGCAGCTTCTGAGTGGTGTAATTCATGCGTATGCTCCAGGTCTGGGGAAGACGCTACACCTAGAAGGCTGTGTAGATGATTATATGAGATGGCTTTGTGAGTGTCCATGATGTTGAAAAATTCTGCAAAGTTGTGGAAGAAGCGATGTGGAACAATTTATAATGGATGTTTGAGCTGCATTGTCAATATGGGCTCTTCTTGGTATTGAAGTAATAGTGCTCAACTACTTTCTGTTATTTGCGGTGTTAGTTTTAGTCTCGCAAATTGTTTTTTTTATGTTGGTGAGGGATCTACTTGCAAAGTAAGTGTGTTGAGTTGGGTGAGGTCACTTGAGAGATTGGTCAGACCCCATTTCCTTTTTTGTCTGTATGTAGAGTTTGTCTGAGTATATTTCTTGACTGTGCCATGGCACTCAGTTTGGAGTAATGTGCTTTCAGTGCACCATTCAGTTCAACTTGGTTTCTGAGTTGTGTTATAAATGTTGAGGGGTGTAGAAGTCTTTGAATGAGTGCAATGTTACGTTTTTCATTTTTTGGGTGACCAGGATCCAGAGGTTGGTGGTAAAGGATAGGGAAGGGCATGGCAAAGTTATCCATCCAGCCCAGGTTTTGCAGGGCATAGAGAGGCCAAACGCAAAAAGCCCAATGTGCTGGCTTGGTAAGGTGCTGCCTGAGTATGTAGAGGCATTCCATCATTTGTATTTGTGCCGGAGTCACATAGTGGGTCTCCTGGAAATGAATGTAGGTCTGCTGAATGTAAGCACAAGTGATGCAACATGTTCTATAAACGTTATGCATGGACCCTTGGTTTGGTGGATTGAGTCTGTGTGATTGTTGCTGTAGTTGTATGAATGAGGAAGCGCAAGGATTTTTGTGGAGGTTGGTGTGAAATATGTTTCTGTGATGAAGAATGCATCTAAATCGCATTGTGTGATGTCAGCTGTGTTAGAGTGTGTTTTGAATGAGTTGGCTTGTTTGTTCTGTGGATTATGTACTTGTACTGGTAAGTGGTATACAGATGAAATTGTTTATGTGTGTATATATATATATATATATATATATATATATATATATACCCCAGTCAAAGGCATTTTTGCCAACATGCGTAGACCAGGTTTTTCTTTGTGGCACCTCGCACTTTGCACTTTAGAATTATGGAATTAAAAAAAAACTTTTAAACAGCAAGTTTATGTGTACCGGTTTGTGCCGTCTCTTGGATTTGCCTGAAGGTGAAGGTTGTACATTGGGGCAGGAGTCCTGGGAGAAAATCATCACATATGTATATTCATTCCCTTAAAAACCAAAGGTTACATGGACGATAGAGTTAGGTTCTGAATTTACTCATACAAAGCCCAACACTGCGTACAGCCTTTGGCCATATGCAGTGGAAGGTGGCCGCAGGTCCGAGTGCCTCCCTCCCCCTTGCTGATTTCATCCCCAGGGACCCCAGGGCCTGGCCTTCTAAAAACATTTTGGGGTGGACCACGGGGCCCCCCTACCCCAGCCAATTTCAGCCCTGTTGACCCAGGAAAATGACAACAGACATACTTAGTTGAACCCTCAACCATCAGTGTATGGGTCTGAGACCTTAACCACTATGCCAAAAGTGACTTTTTAGCATGTGCAGACTATGACATTGAGCCGAAAGATTTTAAGTGGAAAAAGACTTAATTGTTATATTACTAGGAATGTTTAATAGTCACAACACTGGAAAATAGACACACTACCATGAGATACAATGATTTGAACCCTCAGCCTACTGGCAGTCCAAGAGCTTTACCATTAGGCCAGAAGTACTCCGTTCTGCTGTGCCTCAAAATGTAAGTATAACATTAGCCAAACATTTTGCTAGAGTGACGCTTTGAAGTCATTGCATGGAGTGACCATTGCAAGAACAATCTCTCAAGAGAGAGTGTGACAGGACCTTGGGGGAAACCTGAAGGACCCTGCAGTCCTAGCCGGCTCCCCACGTCCAGCAGGAGCCAGCATTGCTCCCACAAGCAGGGAACTGCTTTAAATAGCAGCTTCCTGCTTGCTGGAGCAATGTTTTCATCTGTTTCCTGTACGTAATATGTGTGCAGGGACACAGATGAAAACTCCGCTTTCTGCAAAAGGAGAGCTGTTTGACAAGTGGGAGCTGTCAATGCTCCAGCAAACACCTATGTTCCAAGGTGGGCACCCTGGGACCAACCCTGGTGGGGGTGACGGTCCCCAGGGTCATCTATGGCTCCTCAAAGGGGTGACCAGGTCCATGTGTCTGCAATAGACCCCCTCCATTCTTTTATTGTAGCCCCAGGGAGGAGGTGGTCCTCAGGGCTGCCGTTGGTGGGGGGAGGGCTGTCGGCCGCCCCGCACTCAACTGTATCTTTGCCCCAAGAAGGTGTCAGTCCCGTTGCTGCCGGGGGGGGTACCACATACAGTGTATTCTGCCCTGAGGGAGGTGGCGGTCCCCTTGCATACATAGGGCCTGATTACTACGTTACGGATATCCCGTCCACCATATTACAAGATACATTATATTCTATATTCTATGGAACTTGTAAAACGGCAGGCGGGGATATCTGTCACATTTGTGATGGAATATCCCATCTGCCAAGGTCGTAACCATATATTACAAACCACACAGGGTGACCCAGTAAACAACCCAAGGATCTGGGTTAGTCATATTACCAAACAACATTGATCCATCCGGAAACAATTATCTTCATTACTCATCCAAACATAAATAACAAACATATTTTTCTTTTCAAAGAATTTGCAGCATAGATATAAATAACATTTAGGATTCATCCTTTATTATATATACACAATTATTTTACTTTACTTAATATTTTACTTTACTTAAATTATTTTACTTTACTTAATATTACTAAAACATCCTACCCTATCACATCAAAGAAAAGAAGAATCAATGTTGTTTGGTAATAAGGTCATAACCAGGCCCATAGTGTGTTCTGCCCTAGGAAGGTAGTGGCCCTAGGGGGATGCGGGAGGGGGGGAGAGTACAGGGTCTCCCTACATTTTTCTCTGTAATCATCCCCGGGAGGTGGCGGTCCCCGGGTCTAATAGAAGTCCTAGGAGGGGGGCCCTGTGCGCCCCCTTCTTTTTAAAGCCTCCAATGCCTCCGGGACCTGCCACACTTGAGGGCAAATATTTTTTTTTAAAGGGTGGGAGACTGCCCTTTAAAAAAAAAAATTAATGTAGGGAAAATCGGCAGATCCAGATCCGTGGATTCCCCCAACATTTAAATTAAAATAAAATGCTTTTAAGCCTTGGTGGGGTCACTGAGGGACCCCTAGACCAAGGCTATAGGTTCAGGGGTGTCTCTACCCTTGGCCTTTTTCTTTTTTTTCCACTTTTTTTTGTGGGACCCGGCTCACAAGATGGCTGCCAACATAACTGAATTGGTGGAAGCCAGTCAGATATCAGCACAGGCCAGTTGGATCATCATTGCCAGACCAAATCAAGTCAGTATATGGTATACTTGATTAAATGTGAATGTGGCTTATGGTATATAGGCAGCACCATCTGTCCACTCAAGAAAAGAATACTCAAACATGTAAGAGCTATACAACATAGAGATCTGAATTATGCGGTTGCTAAACATCTGGCAACGGAACATACCAATGATCGGAAAAGTATTAGATTTTTTGGTCTGGCGATGATGAAACAAGATGAACGAGGTGGAGACAGGACAGAAAATTGGAGAGTAAATACATTATCCAATTATGGACTAAGACACCTGGTGGACTGAATGCTGACAAAGAGCTTTTTGTTCATTTAATTGATTCATAGCCCAAAAAAAAGTCTGAACCTGATAACTCATGGGATGATTTATTAATTTTCATGGCAATTACTCATAAGAAAGGTATGATAATAATCGCAAGTGTATATATAAAATGAAAAATAGAAAGAAATACATTAATAATATTGCTTCAAATAAAAGAAATATATTTGTTAATAATGACATGAATCAGATATAAGTATTCAATGTCATTTAGGATCATCAGGATTTCATAACAAAAGAATAACATAAATAAGTTTATAGTACTAAACTTCTCAACTATGGAGAATAATCACTTTTGTTTATTTGTTAACTCTACATGAAAGTATATTATAAAGTTGTCTAGCATTAAGCTTTTATCAATTGAAGACTGTATTTTCATTTAATCTAATTTTAACAAATTTGCAAAAGCAGGGAGCAATATATATATGTTATATAATCTTGTCATGATCATTTAAATGAAAATATGAGTTTCAGCACTATAATTAATCATACATAAATATTTGTATATTTTTAGCACATGAGTTTGTTTTAGATTTAATTTAGTACTACGTTATCCAGAATGCCTCATTATTGGCTTTCTGGACTAATCGTATAAAAGTAAAAAGGGTGAAGGGACTCACTACAGTGAACAAGACTCTGGAGGAGTTGAAACGCGTTGGTGGCTGTGCAACTTAAATAAAGACTGATAATTGGACTTCGTGAAGTCATGTGAATTTCCTTTGGTTGAATGATATATATATATATATTTATATATTTTTTTGTGCCAGCAAAGATGTCACACACTCACTGAGTTCCTTTTATTTTTTCATAGCCACAAAACAAACAAGGCAAATGCGTTTCGGCTCCTGGCATTTCTCAGTGCCATGGATGCTGATCATTCACTCGCATTTAAATACAATACATACATCCAATCGGGCAGCTAAACATCACCATGAAAATTACCAAAGGACTGACAATTCATGCACTATACGGGTCACATCATATTGAGGTGGCTATCTTTAAATGGTCTGTTAATATTCATACAATTGCACAGGCGCACAAAGAAACCCCTCATTGAATTAACTGAGTGACTTGATTCATCATTATATACTTATTTCCTACATTGTCACCTACATAAAAATAATTAAAATTCCACAATTTCGACATCACCCTGTTCCAATTATAGCACAGAGGAACCAGAATCTACCTATATATTTCTGTACCATTTCATCATACAATTACTAATCCATAACCCTGTGTCATACTGTACCGGGCATCCTTTGTGCTATGTTATCACCCCCTCCCTGTAGAGCTGTCTATATTGCCCTGGATGAGCTTTCTGGCACCTCACACTTCACCTACTTTCTGTATCTTTTGATATATTGGAGGAATAGGTAGGACCTCAACCAATGTGGGTCCATAATTCCTCATCCTTATTCAAACCCACTGGTATTTTAGTGTGTAATTCAATTATGTAGCGGGATTCCAACTGTCATAATTTCTGAACTCTGTCACCTCATCTCTACTCACTTGATCTACACAGAAAAAACACATTTGAAAAGAAATTTTGTCTGATAACTAAACTGCAAAGGCAATATGTTGAAAAAGGGATACTATTGAGTTTTCAGCAAAAGAAATATGGCAGCAGATTGGGCTACCTTTGCAGGTGTAATTTTAAAGTGAAAAGTTAATATTGTGACTCTAGTTCCTTAATCTTGGCTCTGAAGCTGGTCCCTAATATAGCTCTGCATTGTTAATAAATACACCATTCGAATGTTTGACATTTTCTGCCTTTTCTTCTGCTTCATCTTGTAATCGCCTTCCATCTTCTTTGAGAGAGGGCAAGTCTCCTAATTAATTTGGTGCTTATGAATACTGACAGACCTCAAACTGAAGATGGAAAGGTTTCTTATAACAGTGCTCCGAAAGGTGTGTCTTTGTGAAACTCTCAAGTAACCCAGCCTCTGGAAGTGTCAATGGAACTGATGCAGATTTAGTCCTTGTTGTATGGTATGACCTTAAAGGTACATAACCATGATGAAATGGCCTTAGGGAGACAACAGTCACCATGCTACGTTCTATGACACCTTTGTTGTTTTAAAGTGGTAGTCCAGTTTTTCCTTTATATGTGGATGAATGCATGTGGAAATATTTTTCATACTTTTTTTCCTTGTAAAAAATGGGAAATTTGTACTGCCAGCATTGCTGCTTCAAGTGCTTAAATCTTGTTGCTAATGTTCCAGTGTTTTTATGATCTATATATATATATAGATACAAATTACTGCACTCATGACCTCTTTGATAACATCATTGATAATATCAATGTAATATTTGCAGTAAACGTTTTGATGAAACAACTGCATGGTGGCAAGAGTTTTAGTTACCTGATGGCACGAGTTATAGTAACTTGAGATAACGCTAGCAGGTGAATTTCTATGGTTATTTACATTTAAAACGTGAGCCTAACTATAACGTCCCTGTAACCTTTGCCTAACTATAACGTCCCTGTAATTGTGTGCATTTTTTAAATCCTATTTCCTAGATATAATGTCCCAGTAACCATTGTTTTTTTCCAGTGAATTTCTCAGTTTTTTTAACGTAGTCATTTTTATTAGTATATGTTGATCCAACCGCTGCTGTGCATGGTTGGCCACAAGGCCTGTCCTGCGGCCTGACCCTGCGGCCAACCGTACTAACTACCTGCTGCGGGAGTTGACCATGGCCTCTCTCTCTGGGTGTGAGAGGTTGTATCTGGGTGTGAGTGACTGTAAATATATCTGTCTGGGTGTGAGAGTAGGTGCATCAGTGTCTGTGTGGATCTGTGAGTTGCTTCATGAAGGTTCCAGTGGGTCTGTGAGTGGGTATGTGAGTGGGTGCATGAGTCTGAGTGGGTCTGTGAGTGGGAACGTGAGGGTCTCAGTCAGTCTATGAGTTGGTGCATAAGGTCTGATTGAGTCTGAGTGGGTGTGTCAGACTGAGTCGGTGTTTGTGTGACAGGGTCTATGAGTGAGTGCTTAGTTACTGACTGCGTCTGTGAGTGGATGAGTGGGAGCCTGAGTGCATCTTGAATGATATTCTGACTAGGCTTGGGACTGGGTGCATAACTGTGGGTCTGTGAGTGGAAGTAGGAGTCTCTCAGTGGGTCAGTGAGTGGGTGCATGAGTGTCTCAATGGATATTTGACTGGGTGTATGAGTTTCAGTGGGACTGTGAGTGTGTGCATGTCTGTGGGTTTGTGAGTGGGTGTGTGAGAATGTGAGTGGGTCTGTGAGTGAATGTGTGAGTGTCTGAGTCTTTTAGTAACTGAGTATCGTTGGGTCTGTGAAGGGGTGCATCAGGATGTGAGTGGGGGTAAGAGTGGGTCTCTGAGTGGGTGTATAAGTGTCTGAGATGGTGCATGAGTGTATGAATGTGTATTTTAAAAAAAAAGATTTGGGCAGGGTTCATGATTCCGTTGCAACGATAAAAGGAGGCCACGCAGAGCACCGCAACGGAGTTGCAATTTAACGATCATGACCAAAAAAGGGTTTTTAACCTTTTTAAAGTCATAAGGGGTCCTTTAGATGCCCATTATTAAACCTTATGAGGTCAGGGTTCATCTGCCCTGACCCCTTTTATTGTTTCCATCCCCTATTTTCATACCCCGGGACCATGCAGCGGTTCATGAGATGGCAGCCTCAACTTTCTCCATAGGTTGCTTCTGTCCTGAGGAGCGGCAACGGATCCGCGTTCCTATATATACAAATGAGTTTTTCACGTAATAACCAGAAAACCATTGAACGATTTACACCAAATAACAAAAAGGCCTCTTTCTGGACCAAGAGCTACCTTTTTGCCAAATATGGTGTAGTTCCATCCTGCGGTTCGGACGCTATCGCTGTTCAAAATCCCTATGGAAAAAAGAATGGGGAAAACACGTTTTGGGACACCCCCCCCCCCCCCCTTTTTCTCGGACCCCGCTTGATGGATCACCCTGAAACTATCCAGACAGCAGTTGAAGTGAGCATCGCATTTTTGGGGGGAAATTTTATGAAGATTCATTAAATGGCACTAAAGTTATTAGCAAAACAAAAAACGCTTTTTCTATAGAAACTAGGTCCTAACCATAACTACCTAGTGGCAATTGCCACTAGGGCAGTGGTTCCCAATCTGTGCGCCGCGCCTCCCTGGTGCGCTATACAAACTAGCCAGGGGCGCCTCACACAGTTTGAGAACTAATGTACTAATATAATTCAAGTTGAGCAGTTAGTTTGTTGTTTATTTCCAAAGGGTGCTATGTGACTGCTCGTCACTGCCTTTTGAGTGTCACATTTTTGCCAAGTATTAGCAGCCTACATGTATCCCTTTATGTGGCATAACCGCTAAGTGTTTTGTACATCGATTGTCAAAAAGAAAGAATCAGTTTAAAAAAAAGGCCATTCCTTACAATTATGATAATCAAATGGCATTTCTCTTAGATTCCTCATTGTGGTGATTGGGTTTAAAATAGTTGAGCCGTCCACATGGCCTCTTCAAAGATGACTTAGAAAGCTTTCTTTCTTTCCGACTCACACGTCTTGGAGGTCTTTTAATTGCACCTGTTAAATGCTGACTAGTGAAAAGTGATTCTTGCGTGGTGCACAGTGGATGGCTCACGCTCACTTTCTTTGCAGCATGGAATCACGCGTGCTTCCAGGCATGTGGGTGGGCGGGAGTGTTGTGCAAGATGACAGCACCATGGGGGGCTGCGCCGAAAACTAGCTTACGGTGACACTTTCGATAGAAGTTAAACAGAGCACGAGAACAGCTTCTTAGACTCTTGGCCTGTGTGTAAGCCTGACATGAATGTAGTGATAAGTGACATAGATGGTGTCCCGTTCCATTTTGCTTTAGTATTTTTATTCTGATTAACCCCTGCTGAAAAAGCGAAATCACTTCAAGTTGCTCTGCATTTCCCTTGTAAATGAGCGAGCTCGTACATAAGTACTTTAGTTTACCAGAGACTGTGAACTTGAACAATATAACTGCCAGTTATTTCTTTGGGAAGCCTGAGACTTTATTTGCAGTCCTCCTTCTTTGTCCCAAAGCAGAAACCACATTCCTGTGAAATGCACGGATGATAAAACTGTACATCTTAGTTATCTCACCCGGCAGTTGCACAGACCTGTAACATCCAAGCACAAACCGAGCTCAATTAGGAACTTCTGGCAGTGCATCATTATAGACCTTGCACAATTAGAGCAAAGCCTAATACGGCAATATGTGCTTCTCTACATATCCTGAGGGCACCAACAAACGTCTGAAGGCTGCATCATTAACATGAAAACAGAAAACAGAGCAATAGAAATTTTTAGAGCCTTTTATTTTCGCCAACTATCCATTTATGCTGTCATACATTTTATCTATTTTATTCCAACCTCCATGTGAGTTTGTTGTTAAAGTGTGATTGCTGTGCTGCAGGGGGTCATAAGTCTTGCCCTGTTCAGGGAGACTTCTACGGCCCTATCACCTAGCTTGCTGTATTGTTATTGCCTTCTTGTGACCCACTCAAGCTCATCCCTTGTGGGTAGTCCAGCTGTGGTCTCACATAAGCCCAGGATAGATCATCTGTACAGGTAATGCCACGTCATGCGGAAAAGCGAAGATATTGCTCATGCTCTTCATCAGGATATTTTGAGATTATATGACAGTATGATAGTTGGAAAATCTGAAGCTCAACCCCCCCCCTTACTGACCAAGCTACACACCTGCTTGTACTGTTACTTGTATTGCAAGTCTGTAGTATTGTACTGTGGGAAAGCTGCATGTGAGGTCGGAGATTAACATTCATTTGCAGGCAAGCTCCTGGATTAGGTGTGATCCTGGGCAGGTGTGTGAGCAATGTCTATGCAAGTTCAGGAGAGGTCTGTGCACCTTCAACTCTTACCAGAAAAAGCATGTTACACCCACTGTGTGCTGGAGCATGGGCCAGGATTTCAAGTGGAGTAACTTTACTCAGCAACATATGCTTTTATCGTCAGTATTCTTGGTGGTAATTTTTTTCAGCTAAGAAACCCTGCCTCTTTTTGTCACAGAATCCTGGCAGGTATGTAAGCATATATAGTCTTGGCTTTTCAAGCCTTCTGCTCACTCGCCAGTCTCTAGACATCCTTGTTCAACCTACCTACCCTGGGCACGGTCATTTTCAGGGAGAAAAATGGAAGTACTCCGTAGGCCAGGCTTACATCCCCCCACCAGCCCAAAAAAAGTAACATAATGGGGAGCCGCAGCCAACAGCCAATAGGTCAAGGGAGCCGTGGGTCGAAAATGTTATATATATATATATATATATATATATATATATATATATATATATATATGTGTGTGTGTATCTCTCTCTCTCTATCTCTATCTCTCTCTCTCTCTCTATATATATATATATATATATATATATATATATATATATATATATATATATATATATGTATATATATATATATACACACACACAGACACAATGCTTTTATATGATTTGTATTAAAATGTAACAAAGAGGTGATGTCTGTCAATAGGCATTGTATTTTGGTATTGGAGAGTTGTATTCTCTGTTTCAAGTGTTCAGGCATCTAGACTGAGGTATTCAGGGTTTACTAATGTAATGACGATGCCCATCCTGGGCATCTAGGGTTTTAGGTAAGTAACTTTTCTTTGCAGTGTCTCTTAAGCACATACTCGGTCAAAAAGTGTATCACTATAATGATCTCTATAGCCCTAATGCAAGTTCGCCTGTTGTGTTTCATTAATCTGTTTCTGGTTTAAATCCCCCCTCCAATCGCCAGCCCATCTCATGTTGTAGACAATGCTCCACAAAGACAATATTAGCTGTATATAGGTATCGTGTGTCTGGATAGTTTTTTACTAAAAAACCAACATGGTATTCCTTTCCCATCTAATATGAACAAATTCAGTGTTTTTTCCTGGAATTTTATTGAGGGTTTTGAACTCCCTGGAAGGAGATAAATACGTTTGGAGCAGCGGGTAAACTTAAGTTCCACCATCTTTAGGATTATAGGAGAATTGATTTTCTCCGTGGCACCTGGCAATATCACCCTTATAGGGTTAACTTGTTTATATAGATGTATGTGCATTTTGTATTTGATAAAGGCATTTAGAGAAGTTGGTAGCTTATGTTCTATAAAATAAAATATCTGTCATATTTACCCACCTTCCGCCTCAGTTTTTAGGAATGACTGTTCATTGTCAGAACATGACAGGGTGTCTCCATAAGAAGCTGTCACTTAATATTTTTTTCTTTTTTTCTGTAGGTGGGCTGAGCACTTCTTTCTTTGTGCCTGAGCCCTGTCCCCTAATCTTGGGTGGTCCGCCTTAATTCCTGTTTCATCCACCTTTTGACATGATCCTTCTCCTTACACTCCTTTTTTTGGCCAATTCTCTCTGTATTTTCTGACTTCATCTTCTGGAAAGGGTGTTTAATCCTTTTAGGTGTGATTTTTTCTATTTTGATTGCCTGAGAAAGGAGTTACAATTAACGTTTATCCCTCAGGCTAAAGTCTGACTTCAAGCAATGCATAAAGTGAAGTGGTTTCTTCTATGGGTGTGATCTTCACAAAACCTGTGTGCCCTGTATCTCGATGGGGAATAAACCCACATTATTCAGGATGGACCAATGTTGGGCAGGACTTGATGAGTCTGTTGGCCAGCACCTTTGCATACAACTTGAGATGATGAGAGTGATTAGACTTTAGCAGTAACAATTCTTGGAAGGGTGCCCTGATAACATTACAATTGTGACCAAATACAGTCCATGTGGGAAGCAGCATTTTATGATCACTTGATTGTACATGGCTAGTAACAGCAGCAGCAAGAGACTCTGAAATTTCTGATAATATTCAATCTGAAATCTATCTGGTCCGAATGTCTTGCCAGAATGCATGTCCTTAAAAGCGTCCTCAAGTTTTGCCAGTTCTAAAGGATGATCAAGATCTTTCCTGTCCACATCTCCGAGAGATGGTAGGGGCCATGCGTTGCAGAATCTGAGGTTCATTGCCCACTTCAACCGTCCCGTTTCATTATAGACATTAACACCTGCATCCCATGAGGAGTTCTCCCAAGGGACATAATGGCATTAACGTCCCCTCCTGTGATCGTGGTCCCATGTGGGAGGCAAAGCACCAGACTTTTAATGAACTCCAGAGTGGAGACTGAAAGCTGCATGGGGGCACATAGGTACTAACCAAATTATAAGCCTGCCCTTCCATCGTTCTGATGACAGCCAAATATCTGGCTTGTGGCTTTGTCTCAACATAGGGTCTGCTACGTGTGATATATACGAATGGAGATCTCCTATCATTTCAATAAGGGGCCAGGAACAGGCACCTGGTGCTCATTATGAATTTCTTGCAGCATAATCACTGCCAGCAGACCAGCTCCACTTTTTTTTCTTTACAGTCAATCAGCGTATTGACATTCCATGTCATCTCCCACAAATCATACATTCCGCGTATGTGTTATATGCCGGTGGGCAGGAGGGCACCGAAATCCTCCCAACAAACCCCCTGGATCAGGTTGCCATCCCACCTCTGTGGGCAAGGTCCTGCACTGAAAGTTCACTGAAATGCACTATAGTGAACACTAGCAGAATTATGAACATCAAGGCCATCAGGGCAGAAAACCACGTCCCCAACTAGCCTACCACTTCTCCACATTTCACACCCTGGAGGATCTGCACCAACATAAGGAAGACTGTACCAAGCAAGTGAGGCTACATTACTCTCGTAGGACTCTGGAGAACACAATTGTAAAAAGATATGGGCTCTCATTATGACCCTGGCGGTGAGTTTTAAAGTGGCGGTAATTACTGCCAAATTATGACCATGGCGATGAGAACTCTCATAAACAGCCAATGTACCACACCAACCGCCAGGGCGGAAACAACACTCACCACGGCGGTAGCCGTCAACAGCCAGGTGGAAGACAAAGTACCGCTCACCATATGTTGACCCTTCAATCCGCCACGTTTTCTGGGGCGGTACCAACACCATCAAAAGCCTGGCGGAAACGCATCACAGAAGAGCAAAGACTATCGGAGACACAGGGAAGAACAACGCCGCCATGGAACCGGAACTGCAAGTCTTCCTGATGCTCATCTACGTCATGTTCTACCTGGAACACCAACGCAGAGGAAGAAGATGACAGTGAGTACACCCGCCTAGCACACAAGGGAGGGAGGGAGGAAAAGGAGAGTGACACGCACAACACACACCCGAAACACACACAACATACACACAACCAGCTGCAGACGAAAAACAATGGCACACCATACACGCACAATAATGCAAGGACACCAAGAATGCAGTAATGAGAGTTTACTAAATAAACCAATTGTATGAGAAACAGATATGTACAAGGGCCACTGCCTAGTCCAATGTACTAAGGGCCCACATGGCCACAGGGCACAGTCCAAGGCCCAACTCGAATCCTGACTTCATCCAGCTAGAACTCTGCAGGGGCATCAGTTTGCAAGTCGGCCGGCACCTCAGAGGGCTGGGGGGTGTGGGGCACCTCAGCCAAAGTCGAGAACAAGCCCACTGGTTCTGAAGGGGGCTCCATGCCCATATCTCTGTGCTGGGGAGTGCAAGGCCACAGTCTCTGGAGTGTGTGTCTTTTCCACTGGTTCTGGAGGGGGCTCCACGCCCATATCTCTGTGCTGGGGAGTGCAAGGCCACAGGGTCTGGAGTAGGTGTCTTTCCCACTGGTTCTGGAGGGGGCTCCATGCCCATTACTCTGTGCTGGGGAGTGCAAGGTCACAGTCTCTGGAGTAGGTGTCTTTCCCACTGGTTCTGGAGGGGGCTCCATGCCCATTACTCTGTGCTGGGGAGTGCAAGGCCACAGCCTCTCAGGTAGGTGACTTGCCCACTGGTTCTGGAGAGGGCTCCACGCCCATATCTGTGTGCTGGGGAGTGCAAGGCCACAGGCTCTGGAGTGGATATCTTTCCCACTGGTTCTGAAGGGGGCTCCATGCCCACATCTCTGTGCTGGGGAGTGCAAGGACACAGTCTCTCAGGTGGGTGTCTTTCCCACTGGTTCTGGAGGGGGCTCCATGCCCATTACTCTGTGCTGGGGAGTGCAAGGCCACAGTCTCTGGAGTGGGTGTCTTTCCCACTGGTTCTGGAGAGGGCTCCATGCCTATTACTCTGTGCTGGGGAGTGCAAGGCCACAGTCTCTCAGGTGGGTGTCTTTCCCACTGGTTCTGGAGGGGGCTCCATTCCCATTACTCTCTGCAGGGGAGTGCAAGGTCACAGTCTCTGGAGTAGGTGTCTTTCCCACTGGTTCTGGAGGGGGCTCCATGCCCATTACTCTGTGCTGGGGAGTGCAAGGCCACAGCCTCTCAGGTAGGTGACTTGCCCACTGGTTCTGGAGGGGGCTCCACGCCCATATCTCTGTGCTGGGGAGTGCAAGGCCACAGGGTCTGGAGTAGGTATCTTTCCCACTGGTTCTGAAGGGGGCTCCATGCCCACATCTCTGTGCTGGGGAGTACAAGGCCACAGTCTCTCAGGTGGGTGTCTTTCCCACTGGTTCGGGAGGGGGCTCCATGCCCATTACTCTGTGCTGGGGAGTGCAAGGCCACAGTCTATGGAGTGGGTGCCTTTCCCACTGGTTCTGGAGAGGGCTCCATGCCTATTACTCTGTGCTGGGGAGTGCAAGGCCACAGTCTCTCAGGTGGGTGTCTTTCCCACTGGTTCTGGAGGGGCTCCATTCCCATTACTCTGTGCTCGGGAGTGCAAGGTCACAGTCTCTGGAGTAGGTGTCTTTCCCACTGGTTCTGGAGGGGGCTCCATGCCCATTACTCTGTGCTGGGGAGTGAAAGGCCAAAATCTCTCAGGTGGGGAACATGCCTCCACTGCTCCTGGAGGGGGCCCCTTGTACAGCAGACACTGGAGGGTGGCCTACATGACCTCTGCTGGTGGTGATGGCTGCACTGTGTCATCTGGAGGTGAGGGCTGCACAGTGTCAGCAGGTGGAGGTGCCTCCTAGGCAGCCTCTGCTGGTGGTGAGGGATGCACTTCTTCAGCTGGTGTTGGAGGCCCCGTGACCGCTGGTGGTGGTGGAGGTGTCACCCTGACAGCCTCCGCTGGAGTCGAGGGCCTCTTCCCCTTCATGGCAGGTTCTGTGTGTTCCTTAGCCTTCTGGGCAGTAGTTGAGGGCTTCTTCCTCTTCATGGCAGGAGGTGCAGGCTCCTTCCCCTTCATGGCAGGGATCCTTAACCTTCCTGGCTGGTGGAGTGGGATCCTTTGCTGACTTGGCACCACAACTAGGTGGTGCCACCACTGTCAGCGTGGACTGTTTCGCTGAGGTGCTGGGCTGGGTCATTGGGACCCTGCTCTTACAGGCAGGACAGGGGGTGGGAGGGAAGAGGTCAAGTTGGGCAAGGAAAAGCTTCTTAGGGACGGTGGGGCGGATTTGGGTGCATGTGCATGGGCAGTGTGCTGATGTGAGGTGGATGACTGTTGGGTGTGTGAATGCTTGTGTTTATGTCCTTTAGGAGAGGGGGGACAGACAGGGTGGGAGAGGACATAGGAGATGCATGCATGGATGTTGTGGAGGTGTCTACTAGTGAGATGTGTGTGCTGCTTGGTATGGTGATGCTGGTAATGGATGTTAATGCAGTGTATGCAGGTGTAAGAGTGGACGAGATTGGGAGGGAGGAGGAGGAGGGGAGATCGTGGGGGCAGTAGATGTGGTTGTGTCTGCAACTGTGTGGTGTTTGCATGAGTGCTTGTGGGATGAAGTGTGGTGCCTTTGTTTGACTGTGCCACTCTTGGGTGTTGTCATGTGTGCATACTCGTCTGTATGTGTGCATGGGATGTGTTGGGGTTGAGGAGACTGGGACTGGGAAGTGGTAGTTGGAGGGGGGATAGTAGGAACAGGGACAATGGCTGCCATCAGAGAGGAGGCCAGAGCCTGAATCAATCTCTGTTGGGCCACCATTCCACAGTGGATGCCGTCCAGGAATGCATTGCATTGCTGCATCTGGGATGCCAGCCCCTGGATGACATTCACAATGGTTGACTGCCCTACAGAGATGGATCTCAGGAGGTCAATAGCCTCCTCACTCAGGGCAGCAGGGCTCACTGGGGCAAGGCCTGAGGTGTCTGGGGAGAAGGAGATGCCCACCCTCCTGGATGAGCGGGCACGGGCAACTCGCTGATGGGCTACTGGGAGGGCGGTGCTGGTACGGGGGTGGTGGCTGTACCTGCAGCTGAGGTGGTCACAAAGGTGTCTGTCATCACCAGGGAGCTTCCATTGGAGGAGGTATCTGAGTCAGTGTTGTCACCTCCTGTCCCCGCCATGGTGCTCCCCTCGCCTTCCGTCCCACTGGTTCCCTCGGCGTCAGTGGACTCTGCCTCCTGGGTCATGTGGGATGCAGCTCCTTCTGTCGTCGGTGCCCCTGCTCATCCGCCAGATGATGCTAATGCACACATGGACAGGATGACAGAAGAAAAAAGTGGGAGGAAAAAAAGGAAACACTGGGTCAATTATTGCACCAACGCCACAGTTGGCATACACAGCACCGTCACACACAGGGATCAGGCTTGGGCACCATGCATTGCACTGCCAGTAATTTGGCTAGATGCCACGGCAAGATGAGGGCCACACACTGCCAACTGCACCCCTCCTGGGACCCACAAAGCCCTGACTGACATGGAATGCTAACAAGCTAGGTTGCCTCATTTGCCATACACACATTACCCTAGAGTTGAATCACGCTGCAATGTCTGGCCTGGCCTTAGGGGCACCACTAATTCACATCCACCACCCGGATCCCATGCCACCTGCCAACTATTTTAATAATGCCCACTGTACTCACCCCCTTGTGGCTGCTGTGATTCCCTCAAGTGCCAATCCAGCTCTGGGTGGGCCACTGCCAGTATGCAGGCCATCAGGGGGGTCAGGTTCCAACGGGCACCCCTTCCTCGTTGGGAGGCCATCCCCAACTGGGCCTCCGCGGTCTTCTGTGCCCAGCGTCTCAGGTCCTCCCACCGTTTCTGACAGTCGGTGCTCCACCTGCCGTAGACCCCCAGGGTCTGCATGTCCTTGGCGATGGCACGCCATAATCCCTTCTTTTGATGGGCACTGACCTACAGAAGTAATACAAACAGGAGAACACCATTAACCATACAATCCAGCCTGTCACACATATGGCCCACCAATCCCGTTTCGGTCACCATTGGCACATACATTGGCCGGCACACACCATGTACACCACCACAAGACATCCCCCCCGATGACACGATGCTTGCACACACATCTCCATGCATTCTTCACACATGCATTGTGCCCAAGGTGTACTCACCTATTGGTCTGGGAGAACCCCATCCACCAATTGCTCCAGCTTCTCCGAAGTGTAGGCAGGGGCCCTTTCTCCAGTCACACGGGCCATGGTAGGTTCCAGACACAGGTCACAGCAGCACACGCAGTGTAGGTGTTCTCCTGTTGAAGGTCAGGAGACACGTGAGGAATCAGACAGAAAATGGCGGTCACGTCCGTGGCGGTGCACACCGTCCCCGCCGGCGCAGATCCTCATTGGCCACTGTACTCCTTAGACCCCCATATTATCCAATGAGGAATTGTACGACTGTGCAAGACCGCCTTCTGCCTCAATGCCCAATGTCGGCGGAGTTACCTCACTTCCACTTCCAGGATAAGCAGTTGCCATTTCATGGTGGCAGACAACGGTCATATCAACCTTAACGGCGTCACAGCCTGGATTAGCACATACCTCGCCATTCCCACTGTCCCATCACATAAATGCACTCTGTACACTGAAGTTGTGGTTCCATTGGTAAAATTGTGACAGCCTACTCACTCTTGTGTCCCTTAGATGCCTACCGCTGTGGATAAATAGGAGGAGGAGACATACCCCCGTTTACAGATCCCTTTTGGACTTGGCTACACTGGAGGACAGGCACATTATACTCACCTATAGTCTTTACAGGGCCACAATCACTGAGCTGTGTGTCCAATTGGAGCCAGACCTGATATGTGCAATCCGACATCCCACTGGGATACCCCCTCTTGTGCAAGTGCTATCAGTGCTCCATTCCCTGGCAACTGGTTCTTTCCAAGTGACAGTGAGCTTGTCAACAGGAATGTCACAGCCAATGTTCTCAATTGTGCTGGCAAGAGTTTTGTCTGCCCTGGTGAAACACATGTGCAGCTACATAGCTTTTTTCCAGGTTGAAGATTTGGCCAGAGTTAAGGCCGGATTCTATGCAATGGGACATATACCCAATATTAATGGGTCGATTGATGGAACACATATTGCGTTTGTCCCCCCCTCCCCCCCCACCAGAAAGAACAAGTGTTCCTGAATCGGAAGAGTTTCCACTCACTGAATGTTCAAATGGTGTGCCTGGCGGACCAGTACATCTCCCACATCAACGCTAAGTATCCTGGGTCGGTGCATGACACCTTTGTCCTGAGGAATAGCAGCATCCCAAATGTGATGGCCCAACTACAGAGGCAGAGGGTGTGGCTAATAGGTGAGCCATGGTCCCCACCCACTGTATGTTAGTGTATGCCTTCAGGTGTCATCCCTATAGCATTGTGTGAGGCTAAATGTGGTCCCTCAGTACTTGCAGGTGACTTTGGCTACCCAAACCTATCGTGGCTGCTGACCCCTGTGAGGAATGCCAGGACAGGGGCTGAAGAACGTTATAATGAGGCACATGGGCGAACCAGAAGGATCATCGAGAGGACCTTTGGCCTCCTGAAGGCCAGGTTCAAGTGCCTCCATCTGACAGTTGGATCCATGCGCTACTCACCAGGGAAGGTCTGCCAGATAGTAGTGGCATGCTGCATGTTGCACAACCTGGCCCTGAGACTGCATGTACCCTTTCTGCAGGAGGAAGAGACTGGAGATGCCTCTGTGGCAGCAGTAGACCCTGAGGACAGTGAGGATGAAGAGGCTGAGGATGAGGACAATCGAACATCAGTTATCCGTCAATACTTCCAATGACACACAGGTGAGACAGTGCAACTGACCATTACTCTGACTACTGATGTATTCTGTGTGGCTGTAGCATGATGGCATTAACTTCCTTTGCATCTCAACTTATTGTCACCTATGGCTTGTCATTTTACAGATGTTGGTGATATAACAACTGTGTACTGATGTGCTGTGCTGACTATAGACAGCTACAGGTCATTATTTCTATGCTCTCACAGTGCTCATATCATTTGCACTAGATGTGACTGTTTCCATAAATGCACACTTTTAAAACATAAAATACTGGTGGTCAAGTTGTGTTCAAGGGTGTTTATTGTAGTGCTATGAAAATGAGGGAAAAGTGCAATCAAATGGGGTGATGATGGAGGGAGGTCCAGGGTATTGTTCCAGTCTGTTTGTAGCAAAGGTCCAGTGTCCAAGGGGCCATAGGAAGGGTAGCAAAGGCAGTTCAAAGTGGAGAAGATGACTGTGTGGGACACAAGGGGGTCAATCAGGAGAGTCTCATTTCCTGACGGTGGTCTTGGCAGGTGTCTCTGGCTTCTGGCATGGTCACAGGGAATGTTTGTAGGGTGGTTCACCTTCTTCCGGGGGGGGGGGGTGCTGGTGGCCTGTGGATCCTGTGGTGGGGCCTCCTGCCCGCTAGCTGCATCCCACCTCTTCCTGATGTCGTCCCTTGTTCTTGGGTGCTGTCCCACGGCATTCACCCTGTCTACGATTCTCTGCCATAGCTCCATCTTCCTTGCAATGGATAATCTGCTGTACCTGTGCTCCAAACACCTGTGGCTCTACCCTGACAATTTTCTCCACTATGACGCTTAACTCCTCATCAGTGAAATGGGGGTGCCTTTGTAGGGACATTGGTGTTGTGTGGTGTGTGTTGGTGAGAGTGTGTTGAGTAATGTGGTGGGTTGTGTGATGTGGGGTGCGTGAGGGATGAATGGGTGTATGTGTTGTGTGTGTCTAGTTGTCTCTGTGCTGTTCGTGTCAATCTCCTGGCAGTAATTGTTGTTCGTAAAGGGTTGTGGGTAATGTGGGTGTGGGTGTTATAGTGCTGTGGGTGGGTGTGTGTGGTGTGTGTATGAATGTCAGGTGTGTGTTTTTAGTATTGGCCAATGTAATGTTGTTTTGTATGTGGGTGTCGATTCTGAGCGCGGCGGTATGTACAGCGGTATGTACCGCCTTTGAATGTCCGCTGTGGTGATTCGTGGGTCATAATGTGGTGGGTGTTGCTTTGTCCATGTAACAGTATGGCCGTCATCGCGGCGGTAAGTGGGATTTACCACCAATGTCATAATGAGGGCCATGGTGTTGCTGACCTATTGAAGGATAAGAGGCACAAACAAAGGGGGTCATTACAACATTGGCGGTAACCGTGCAGAAGACCGCCAACACCCGCCGCGGCCACGGAATTCCACCACGGTCATTATGACCCAAAGCCCGGAATCTGCCAAAATTTAGACACCCACACAAGTCCGCCACACCAAAGGTCAGTGATAAACTGGAGATAACAAAACCGACACCGTCACGCCAACAGGAATACGCCCACACTATCACGACCCACTAATCCACGCAGCGGTCTTTCAACTGCGGTATTCCATTGGCGAAACACACCGCCGCGCTCAAAATACACACAATTGTACAAAACACATCCACATTGGACAATTCAAAATATACACACCTGATACACATGCACCCACCACTCCTACACAATACAATATAAAACACACACCCACAAAACCCACAAACCCCTACGACCACAATTGTGACTGAAGGCCAGAGAGAGACACCAACAGAAACAGCACTAGCATCCACAGGCACTCAACACTATCACTCACATAACATCCATGCACCTCACACAACACACCTCTAAATATCACCTCACACATCACAACACACACCACCCCATGGCCCCGCAAAGACACCCCAGGTTCTCTGAGGAGGAGCTCAGGGTCATGGTGGAGGAAATCATCCGGGTAGAGCCACAGCTATTCGGATCACAGGTGCAGCACACCTCCATAGCTAGGAAGATGGAGCTATGGCGCAGAATCGTGGACAGGGTCAACGCAGTGGGACAGCATTCAAGAACTAGGTATGACATCAGGAAGAGGTGGAACGACCTACGAGGGAAGGTGCGTTCCGTGGTCTCAAGACACCACATCGCGATACAGAGGACTGGCGGCGGACCCCCCACCTCCTCCCCCACAACTAACAACATGGGAGGAGCAGGTCTTGGCTATACTGCATCCAGATGGCCTCGCAGGAGTAGCTGGAGGAATGGACTCTGGTAAGTCAAATCTTAACTCTTACATCCCCCACAATACCTGCATGTCATCACATACGCCCACCCTCGCCCTCACCCCCATCACTCCAACTCCTCACACATGTCCCAATATCACAAACCACACGTCCCAAACCCAAGCCCTGCATGCAACACCAAAGCATGGACACCCATCACCAAAGCATTGCCACTGCACATACCCATACATCCCCCTAAACCATCATCATACAAGGTCCTACACAGGAATGCAAGCACTGGGGTACACGTTCATCCACCCATTGCACACCATGGCACACACAGATGCAATAATCATGCTTTTACACCCCTGCAGGACCCCTACCCAATGTCACCGGACCGTAACCAACAACAACAGGGACCTGGGGGCAGTGGCAGTGAGCACACGGTTCAGGGGACAAAGGCCCAGGAACACAGGGGAACTGGGAGGGCTGCTGTGCGACAGGGGGAGGGCAGGCCCAGGGAACCCACTCTCCACGAGGCCCTCTCCAACATCATGGGAGCCTACCACCATTCCCAGGAGACGATGGCAACAGTACTGGCCAAGTTTCAGGAGACCCAGCGGCTGCAGGAGGAACAGTATTTGGGCTTCAGGGAGGAACTCAAATCCATCAATTCCACCCTGGGCACCATTGTAGAGGTGCTGAAAGAACTCGTGAACACCAGGAGGGACACTGTGGCACAACAAGGGGCCCCTGACACTAGCCTGGACGATGACCTGCCCACCACCTCCTCCGGCGCTAGTGGACATGAGGCAATGCCACAGGACCACCACACCACCACCCCACCCCCTGCAGAGGGAGAACCACCCCGCAAACGGTCCCTGAGATCCAGGACAAAGACAGAGAACGATGCCAAGACCCCCACCAGGAAATGAGACCGCCTTGATTGTCATCCTTTTGTCCCACCTTGTCACCCTGTCCATCCTTAAACTGTCCCAGCTACACTTCCCATGCCCCTTTGGACAATGCACCTGTGAGACTAATAGACTGTACTTTGCCATGGACATTCCTCCACCATCACCCCTCACCATTTAACAACCCAGTCCAATATTGAGCACTTAAATAAACACCCTTAAAGCACAAAATAATCTGGAGTCTGTCTGTGATTTCGAAATAGTGTATTAGCAATTACAGTGGCAAAATGCTCTTTCAAATGCAATGTCAACATACCTATGTCACACAGCTCTAGTCCATGAGGAAACAAAGCAGATGTCACACAGTGGGACCCACATCTGTGAAATCGTAAGGGAAAGTGACAACTCAGTGACCATACACTGGGTGAAAATGACAGACAGTAGAGAGGTAGTAGATTCAAATTAGATGTAGCAGGCAGTGTTGTCTTCTTACCTGTGTCTCACTGGAAGTACTTCAGGATCACCGTGTTCCTGTTGTCGATGTCCTTTCTTCTGCTTCCTCGTCTTCATTGTCCACAGGCTCCACAGCTGCCACAACACCTCCATCTGGACCATCCTCCTGCAAAAAAGGCACCTGTCATCGCAAAGCCAAGTTGTGAAGCATACAGCAGGCCACGATGATCTGGCATACCTTCTTTAGTGAGTAGAATAGGGAACCACCTGTCATATGGAGGCACCGGAACCTGGCCTTCAGGAGGCCGAAGGACCGCTCTATGATCCTCCTAGTCCGCCCATGGGCCTCATTGTAGCGTTCCTCTGCCCTTGTCCTGGGATTCCTCACTGGGGTGAGTAGCCATGACAGGTTGGGGTAACCAGAGTCACCTGCAAATGGCGAGGGACAACTGTTAGACACACACTAACTCATAGGGGCATCCACAGACCCAGACAACTATTCCCACTGTATTGGGACCATGTGCTCACCTAATAGCCACACCTGGTGCCTCTGTAGTTGCCCCATCACATAAGGGATGCTGCTATTCCGCAGGATGTAAGCGTCAAGCACTGAGCCAGGGAATTTTGCATTAACATGAGAGATGTACTGGTCTGCCAAACACACCATCTGCACATTCATTGAATGGTAACTCTTCCGGTTTCTGTACACCTGTTCACTCCTGCGTGGGGGGACCAAGGCCACATGTGTCCCATCAATGGCACCTATGATGTTGGGGATATGTCCCAGGGCATAGAAATCACCTTTCACTGTAGGCAAATCCTCCACCTGAGGGAAAACGATGTAGCTCCACATGTATTTCAGCAGGGCAGGCAACACTCTGGACAACACGTTGGAAAACATAGGCTGGGACATCCCTGATGCTATGGCCACTGTTGTTTGAAAAGACCCACTTGCTAGGAAATGGAGTACTGACAGCACCTGCACTTGAGGGGGCATTCCTGTGGGATGGCGGATAGCTGACATCAGGTCTGGCTCCAACTGGGCACACAGTTCTAGGATTGTGGCACGATCAAGCCTGTAGGTGATGATCACATGTCGCTCCTCCCTTGTTGACAGGTCCGCCAGCGGTCTGTACACCGGAGGATGCCGCCATCTCCTCACATGCCCAAGACAGGACCGCCAGCAGCAGCCCCGCTGCCCAAGACAGGACCGCCAGCAGCACCGCTGCCCAAGACAGGACCGCCAGCAGTACCGCTGCCCAGGAGAAGACTGCCAGCAGCAGCCCCACTGCCCAAGACAGGACCGCCAGCAGCACCGCTGCCCAGGAGAAGACCGCCAGCAGCAGCCCCGCTCCCCAAGAAAGGACCGCCAGCAGCAGCCCTGCTGCCCAAGACAGGACCGCCAGCAGCCCCACTGCCCAAGACAGGACTGCCAGCAGCAGCCCCGCTGCCCAAGACAGGACCGCCAGCAGCAGCCCCGCTGCCCAAGACAGGACTACCAGCAGCAGCCCCGCTGCCCAAGACAGGACCGCCAGCAGCACCGCTGCCCAGGAGAAGACTGCCAGCAGCAGCCCCACTGCCCAAGACAGGACCGCCAGCAGCAGCCCCGCTGCCCAAGACAGGACCGCCAGCAGCACCGCTGCCCTAGACAGGACCGTCAGCAGCTGAACCGCTGCCCAGGACACCGCCGCCAGCAGCACCGCAGGCCAGGACAAGACCGCCACCAGCAGAACCGCTGCCCAGGACACCGCCGCCAGCAGCACCGCAGGCCACGGCAAGACCGCCACCAGCAGCACGCTGCCCAGGAGAAGACCGCCAGCAGCAGCCCCGCTGCCCAAGACAGGACCGCCAGCAGCAGCCCCACTGCCCAAGACAGGACCACCACCAGCAGCCCCGCTGCCCAAGACAGGACCGCCAGCAGCACCGCTTCCCAGGAGAAGACCACCAGCAGCAGCCCCGCTGCCCAAGACAGGACCGCCAGCAGAAGCCCAGCTGCCCAAGACAGGACCACCAGCAGCACCGCTGCCCAAGATAGGACCGCCAACAGCACCGCTGCCCAAGAGAAGACTGCCAGCAGCAGCCCCGCTGCCCAACACAGGACCGCCAGCAGCACCGCTGCCCAGGAGAAAACCGCCAGCAGCAGCCCCTCTGCCCAAGACAGGACCGCCAGCAGCAGCCCCGCTGCCCAAGACAGGACCACCAGCAGCACCGCTGCCCAGGAGAAGACCGCCAGCAGCAGCCCCGCTGCCCAACACAGGACCGCCAGCAGCACCGCTGCCCAGGAGAAGACCGCCAGCAGCAGCCCCGCTGCCCAAGACAGGACCGCCAGCAGAAGCCCCGCTGCCCAAGACAGGACCGCCAGCAGCACCGCTGCCCAAGAGAAGACTGCCAGCAGCAGCCCCGCTGCCCAACACAGGACCGCCAGCAGCACCGCTGCCCAGGAGAAGACCGCCAGCAGCAGCCCCGCTGCCCAAGACAGGACCACCTGCAGCACGGCTGCCCAAGACAGGACCGCCAGCAGCTGAACCGCTGCCCTGGACACCGCCGCCAGCAGCACCGCAGGCCAGGACAAGACCGCCACCAGCCGAACCGCTGCCCAGGACACCGCCGCCAGCAGCACCGCAGGCCAGGACAAGACCGCCACCAGCAGAGCCGCTGTCCAGGACACTGCCGCCAGCAGCACCTCAGGCCAGTGAGCGCCAATGATTCCGACGCTACTGAGGCGGCCACGGGCAGGATGAAGCACTCTGGGCACAAAGCCCCCTCCAGAACCAGTGGAGAGTTACATCCACTACCTCAGTCCTTGGCAGGGTGAAGCACTCTGGGCACAAAGCCCCCTCAAGAACCAGTGGAGTATCCCATCCACTACCTCAGTCCTTGGCAGAATGAAGCACTCTGGGCACAATGCCCCCTTCAGAACCAGTGGAGACTGTTATCCACTTGAGAGACTGTGGCTTTGCACTCCCCAGGATTGAACAGTGGGCAAACCACCCACTGTAGAGACTTGAGAGACTGTGGCTTTGCACTCCCCAGGATTGAACAGTGGGCAAACCACCCACTGTAGAGACTTGAGAGACTGTGGCTTTGCACTCCCTAGGATTGAACAGTGGGCAAACCACCCACTGTAGAGACTTGAGAGACTGTGGCTTTGCACTCCGCAGGATTGAACAGTGGGCATGGAGCCCCCTCGTGGATCTGGCGTTGTGCACTCAACCGGCTGAAGTGCCCCCCCCCTTCCCTTCCCCCTGAGGTGCCTGTTTTATTTCTATCTGATGCCCCTGCAGTGTTCTCTCCGTCTTGTTCGGGTATTGAGTGTGGGCCTCGCCCATGCCTTTTGGGCCCAGTGATCCACGGACTATGATGGTGGAATCCCTTGGACTTGTGTTCTTAGTGTATATAATTGTATATAGTATAAATGTATATGTTTGTAAATATTTTTGATTTATGTAATTGAATATATCACAATCATTCGACTAATTTCCTTTTGTCCTTGCATTCTTCCAGTGGGGGTTGGGGGGTGTAACTGTAATGTATCAAGATGTATTAGTGTGTGTGTTGTAGTGGGTGAGGGTGGGGGTGTGTGTCACTGTTTTTTCCCTCCCCCTCCCCTGTGTCGTAGGTGCAGTTCTTACCGTGGTCTTCGGCGCCGGCGTTCGTGCTCCTGGTAGAGGAGCAGGTAGATAAAGGCTGGGAATATCTGAAGTTCCGGTTCCATGGTGTCCTGGTTCCTCGTGGGGTGTGTAGAGGTGAGTGTTTTCCCTTCGAAGTCCTGTTTCCGCCGTGTTTTTGTTCGCGGTGAATCCACCCCGGAAAAGGTGGCGGATTGGTGGGTTGTAATAGTGTGGGCGGTACATTGTCCTCCGCCTGTCTGTTGGTGGTTACCGCCGCGGTGTTTGTTTGTACCGCCGTGGTGGTCGGAGTGTTAAAGTGGCTGTCTATGTTGGCGGTTTCCGCCACGGTCGTGATTCCATTTGTTTTGCCGCCGGCCTGTTGGCGGTTTTACCGCCGCTTTAACACCGACTGCCAGGGTTGTAATGACCACCAAAGTATTCTGTGTTACATATTCAGCTCCCACTTTGACCTCCCTCTAGAGACTCTGATCAGTGTGACGTGAACTTGTCCCTGGGAAGGGTTTTTCCAGTCCCTGGCAGGGTCCAAGTCTGACACCAAGGATTCTGATGACCCTTGATTGCCCCTTGCCCGAGCTGAGATACCCTGCGCTTGTTTAATCTCCGGCAGTTGGCACTGGATGCACCTGACTCTTCACAGCCAATCAGTCCTCGAGTCGGCAGGGGGCAGCAGGGGTCTCTATTCTGTTGTCCACTTCCACTCTGCCTCCAGAGTATTGTAGAAAAATAATTTTGATGCATGAATGTCCCAAAGCCAGACAGGAAACTTAAGCATATATTGCAGTTTCATGACCCACAGCTTCTGCTTAATGCATCAAAAGAGTTATGCTGCTGGACCTGCCAAAGATAATCAGGAAAGATCATAATCTTGATGGAGTGGAGAAAGAGAACCTCTTTGTCCATGGCCATTTTGAGGATCATGTCTCTGTCTTTGTAGTTCATCATTTTGGTGATCATTGGTCAGGGGGAGCGCCCAGTGGTAGCCTCACCATCAGGGACCTGTGACCCTACTTGTAGGAAAGTACCATCTTGACTAGCATGTTACCCCCATATTTCACTGTATATATGTTGTTTTAGTTGTATGTGTCACTGGGACCCTGCCAGCCAGGGCCCCAGTGCTCATAAGTGTGTCCTGTATGTGTTCCCTGTGTGATGACTAACTGTCTCACTGAGGCTCTGTTAACCAGAACCTCAGTGGTTATGCTCTCTCATTTCTTTCCAAATTGTCACTAACAGGCTAGTGACCAATTTCACCAATTTACATTGGCATACTGGAACACCCTTATAATTCCCTAGTATATGGTACTGAGGTACCCTGGGTATTGGGGTTCCAGGAGATCCCTATGGGCTGCAGCATTTCTTTTGCCACCCATAGGGAGCTCTGACAATTCTTACACAGGCCTGCCACTGCAGCCTGAGTGAAATAACGTCCACGTTATTTCACAGCCATTTACCACTGCACTTAAGTAACTTATAAGTCACCTATATGTCTAACCTTTACCTGGTAAAGGTTGGGAGCTAAGTTACTTAGTGTGTGGGCACCCTGGCACTAGCCAAGGTGCCCCCACATTGTTCAGGGCAATTTCCCCGGACTTTGTGAGTGCGGGGACACCATTACACGTGTGCACTATACATAGGTCCCTACCTATGTATAGCTTCACAATGGTAACTCCGAATATGGCCATGTAACATGTCTAAGATCATGGAATTGCCCCCCCCAATGCCATCCTGGCATTGGTGAGACAATCCCATGATCCCCCGGGTCTCTAGCACAGACCTGGGTACTGCCAAACTACCTTTCCCGGGGTTTCACTGTAGCTGCTGCTGCTGCCAACCCCTCAGACAGGTTTCTGCCCTCCTGGGGTCCAGCCAGGCTTGGCCCAGGAAGGCAGAACAAAGGACTTCCTCAGAGAGAGGGTGTTACACCCTCTCCCTTTGGAATAAGGTGCCAGGGCTGGGGAGGAGTAGCCTCCCCCAGCCTCTAGAAATGCTTTGATGGGCACAGATGGTGCCCATCTCTGCATAAGCCAGTCTACACCGGTTCAGGGATCCCCCAGCCCTGCTCTGGCGCGAAACTGGACAAAGCAAAGGGGAGTGACCACTCCCCTGACCTGCACCTCCCCTGGGAGGTGCCCAGAGCTCCTCCAGTGTGCTCCAGACCTCTGCCATCTTGGAAACAGAGGTGCTGCTGGCACACTGGACTGCTCTGAGTGGCCAGTGCCAGCAGGTGACGTCAGAGACTCCTTCTGATAGGCTCTTACCTGTGTTGCTAGCCTATCCTCCTTCCTAAGTAGCCAAACCTCCTTTTCTGGCTATCTAGGGTCTCTGCTTTGGGGAATTCTTTAGATAACGAATGCAAGAGCTCATCAGAGTTCCTCTGCATCTCTCTCTTCACCTTCTACCAAGGAATCAACTGCTGACCGCGCTGGAAGCCTGCAAAACCACAACAAAGTAGCGAAGACGACTACTGCAACCTTGTATCGCTGATCCTGCCGCCTTCTCGACTGCTTTCCTGGTGGTGCATGCTGTGGGGGTAGTCTGCCTCCTCTCTGCACTAGAAGCTCCGAAGAAATCTCCTGTGGGTCGACGGAATCTTCCCCCTGCAACCGCAGGCACCAAAAGACTGCATCACCGGTCCTCTGGGTCCCCTCTCAGCACGACGAGTGTGGTCCCTGGAACTCAGCAACTCTGTCCAAGTGACTCCCACAGTCCAGTCACTCTTCAGTCCAAGTTTGGTGGAGGTAAGTCCTTGCCTTCCCACGCTAGACTGCATTGCTGGGTACCGCGTGATTTGTAGCTGCTCCGGCTCCTGTGCACTCTTCCAGGATTTCCTTTGTGCACAGCCAAGCCTGGGTCCCCGACACTCTAACTTGCAGTGCACGACCTCCTGAGTTGTCCTCCGGCGTCGTGGGACCTTCCTTTGTGACTTCGGGTGAGCTCCGGTTCACTCTTCTTTGTAGTGCCTGTTCCGGCACTTCTACGGGTGCTGCTTGCTTCTGAGTGGGCTCCTGGTCTTGCTGGATGCCCCCTCTGTCTCCTCACACAATTGGCAACATCCTGGTCCCTCCTGGGCCACAGCAGCATCCAAAAACCCTAACCGCGACCCTTGCAGCTAGCAAGGGTTGTTTGCGGTCTTTCTGCATGGAAACACCTCTGCAAGCTTCTTCAGGACGTGGGACATCCATCCTCCAAAGGGGAAGTTCCTAGTCCTCTTCGTTCTTGCAGAATCCACAGCTTCTACCATCCAGTGGCAGCTTCTTTGCACCCACAGCTGGCATTTCCTGGGCATCTGCCCACTCCCGACTTGATCGTGACTTTTGGACTTGGTCCCCTTGTTCCACAGGTACTCTCGTCCGGAAATCCATTGTTGTTGCATTGCTGGTGTTGGTCTTCCTTGCAGAATTCCCCTATCACGACTTCTGTGCTCTCTGGGGAACTTAGGTGCACTTTGCACCCACTTTTCAGGGTCTTGGGGTGGGCTATTTTTCTAACCCTCACTGTTTTCTTACAGTCCCAGCGACCCTCTACAAGCTCACATAGGTTTGGGGTCCATACGTTATTCGCATTCCACTTTTGGAGTATATGGTTTGTGTTGCCCCTATACCTATGTGCTCTCATTGCAATCTATTGTGACTGTACATTGCTTGCATTGCTTTCTATTGCTATTACTGCATAATTTTGGTATTGTGTACATATATCTTGTGTATATTTGCTATCCTCATACTGAGGGTACTCACTTAGATACTTTTGGCATATTGTCATAAAAATAAAGTACCTTTATTTTTAGTATATCTGTGTATTGTGTTTTCTTATGATATTGTGCATATGACACCAGTGGTATAGTAGGAGCTTTACACGTCTCCTAGTTCAGCCTCAGCTGCTCTGCTAAGCTACCTTTTCTATCAGCCTAAGCTGCTAGACACCTCTTCTACACTAATAAGGGATAACTGGACCTGGTGCAGAGTGTAAGTACCCCTTGGTACCACTACAAACCAGGCCAGCCTCCTACATTGGTTGTGCAGCGGTGGGATAAGTACTTGCAACTACTTACCACTTTGTCATTTTGTACTTTTCATAAGAGAAAAATATACAAAACAAGTTCAGTGTATGTACACCTAACCAAAAAGTTTTGCTTTTCTCTCCTTACTCTATTGCTAAGTGCTGAAAAGTACCTCTAAAACTTGCAAAAAGTTCTTAAAAGTTAAAAAAGTTTTTTTTCTGTTCCTTAAAAAGTCCTGAAACTTTTTCTTTCTTTTTTTGTCCCTTACACTCTTTTCTGTCATGTCTGGTACAGGCCAAACTCTTGATCTGGCCAGCACAGCTTATGACCACCTTAGCTGGAAAGAAGCAAGGAGTCTCTGCATTGATAGAGGTTTAGGGGTAGGGAAGAATCCCTCTAGAGGATTGTTGGTTAATATGCTCATTGAAAATGATAAGTCCTTAGGTGGCACATCAGGTGAGAAATTAGCAGATGGTTCATACTCTGATTCTGGGGTAGCCCCAGTAAAAGTGTTAGATAGTATTCTTCCCAACCTGCCCCTTAGCAGGCCACCTAGCATGGCTGGTACTAATGTGAGTTCTCATCACAGTAGGAGTGTTACTTCTGCAGGCCAGGTTGTTAGAGTGCCATCTGTTAGGGGCAGTCTCCCTCCGTTCATTCACACCGTTCTTCTGTGTCAAGGCATGCCCAACCCACCCACCCTAATGACAGACTGTTAGAAAGGGAACTCAATAGATTGAGAGTGGAAGAGTCCAGGCTGAAGCTTAAAAAGCAACAGCTGGATCTAGACAGGGAAGCATTTGACTTAGAAAAAGAAAGGCAGAGGTTGGGGTTTGGACCCCATGGTGGCAGCAGCAGTATTACAGATAGTAATCCTGTAAAAGAGCATGATTCTAGGAATCTGCACAAAATAGTTCCCCCTTATAAGGAGGGGGATGACATTAACAAGTGGTTTGCTGCACTTGAGAGGGCCTGTACTGTACAGGGGGTCCCTCAAAGGCAGTGGGCTGCTATCCTATGGCTATCTTTCAGTGGAAAGGGTAGGGATAGGCTCCTTACTGTGAAGGAAAGTGATGGCAATAATTTTACAGTTCTTAAGAATGCACTCCTAGATGGTTATGGCTTAACCACTGAACAGTACAGGATCAAGTTCAGAGAAACCAAAAAGGAGTCTTCACAAGACTGGGTAGACTTTGTTGACCATTCAGTGAAGGCCTTGGAGGGGTGGTTACATGGCAGTAAAGTTTCTGACTATGAAAGCCTGTATAACTTAATCCTGAGAGAGCATATTCTTAATAATTGTGTGTCTGATTTGTTGCACCAGTACCTAGTGGACTCAGATCTGACCTCTCCCCAAGAATTGGGAAAGAAGGCAGACAAATGGGTCAGAACAAGGGTGAACAGAAAAGTTCATACAGGGGGTGACAAGGATGGCAAGAAGAAGGATGGTAAGTCTTCTGACAAGGGTGGGGACAAATCTAAAAATGAGTCTTCATCAGGCCCACAAAAACACTCTGGTGGGGGTGGTGGGCCCAAATCCTCTTCAAATCAAAATCAAGTAAAGAAACCATGGTGCTATTTATGTAAAATAAAAGGCCATTGGACAACTGATCCCAGTTGTCCAAAGAAAAGCACCAAGCCTCCTACCACTACAACCCCTACTGCTACACCTAGTGCCCCTAGTAATAGCAGTGGTGGTGGGAGCAAACCTACTAATAGCCAATCCAAGGGAGTAGCTGGGCTCACTTTTGGTAATTTAGTTGGGGTTGGTCTTGTTAGGGAGACCACAGAGGCTGTGTTAGTCTCTGAAGGTGCCATTGATTTGGCCACCTTGGTTGCTTGTCCCCTTAATATGGATAAGTACAAGCAACTACCCCTAATAAATGGTGTTGAGGTTCAGGCCTACAGGGACACAGGTGCCAGTGTTACCATGGTAATAGAGAAACTGGTCCACCCTGAACAACACCTACTTGGTCACCAGTACCAAGTGACTGATGCTCATAACAACACTCTTAGCCACCCCATGGCTGTTGTTAATCTCAACTGGGGGGGGGGGGGATTACTGGTCCAAAGAAAGTTGTGGTTGCCTCAGATTTACCTGTAGACTGTCTACTAGGGAACGATTTAGAGACATCAGCTTGGTCAGAAGTGGAGTTGGAGGCTCATGCAGCAATTCTGGGCATTCCTGGATATATTTTTGCTTTGACAAGGGCTCAGGCCAAAAAGCAAAAAGAACAGGGTGACTTGGATCCTGGAAGAATGGACCAAGTGCTCCCTAAAGCTAGGGTTAGTAAAGGTAAAAAACTACCTACTATCCCTCCCTCTACAGTGGATTCAACTTCTGAGGAAGAAGAATTTCCACCCTGTGCAGAACCTACACCAGAGGAGCTTGAAGCAGACACTGCTGAGCTTTTGGGTGGAGCGGGGCCTGCCAGGGAGGAGCTGAGTGTGGCACAGCAAACCTGTCCCACACTAGAGGGTCTAAGACAGCAAGCTGTCAAACAGCAAAATGGGGATGTCAGTGACTCTCACAGAGTTTACTGGGAGGACAACCTCTTGTATACTGAAGCAAGGGATCCAAAACCTGGAGCAGCCAGGAGATTGGTGATTCCTCAGCAATACAGAGAGTTCCTCCTAACTCTAGCCCACGACATTCCCTTGGCTGGACATTTAGGGCAAATGAAAACTTGGGACAGGCTTGTCCCCTTGTTTCATTTGCCTAGAATGTCAGAGGACACAAAGGAATTTTGTAAGTCCTGTGAAACCTGTCAAGCCAGTGGCAAAACAGGTGGCACTCCAAAGGCTCCCCTTATTCCACTACCTGTGGTTGGGGTACCCTTTGAAAGGGTAGGGGTTGACATAGTTGGCCCCCTTGACCCTCCTACTGCTTCAGGCAATAGGTTTATTTTGGTGGTAGTGGACCATGTGTTAGGGTTTGTACACAGCAAAGAGCATGTCCCCTCTCACTGCACTAGTGGGTTCTGTAATAGCTCCCTTTTAAACTTACTATTAAAAGCCTTTCTTGTTATTTCACCTTCCCCCCCCCTAGGCTTCTGTGTATGTTGTTTAATGTGCTGTTTTGTTTACACATTGGGCCTTGCTTTTACCAAGGCTTCTTTAAAACACTCCTCCCTAGGCCAAGTGTTAATCCAACTCATTTACATAATAACTGAAACTCTGCACACCTTTCAAGACCTTGTGCAGCATGTCAGGACCACACCCAGCTCTTCAAACCACACCCAGCTCTGCACACCTTCCAAGAACATGTGCAGCATGTGAGGACCACACCCAGCCCTTCAAACCACACCCAGCTCTTTGAGCCACACCCAACCCTGTCTATAAAAGGCATCCCCCGAGCCTCACCCAGTGCTTGTGCTCGTCTACCTCCAGCTTACCTGAGAACAGATCCCTCGGCGCTGGCACTCCTGCTCTTTACAGACTTTCTTTGACTTCAATGGGCGCAGCTGCTGGCTCTTCCTTCTTCCGGTTTCCGGTTCCTCCTTGCCTCAGCCTCTCTCCTACGAGTAACCTGCAAAAGAGAAAGAAGACAAGGTTAGACTGATCAGTATGTCTTGCCAGCAACAAGTAAGTGCAAAACTTTTTATTACCTGAGGAAGCTTTGACGGCAATTTCTGGATTCGTGTATAGACAGTTTGAGGCGAAGTGCCTTCCACGAGCATTGTGATTCAGGCTCTTTGTTGCAGGAGTATTTTGCGGAACTTTGTGAAGTGGACATTGTTTTTTTTTCATGGAACTTTTGGGAATCGAACAGTGAAAACCATTGACAGCAAGGCAAACAGTAAATCAAGGACTTGCACAAATTACATGCTGTATTTTGATGTAAAAGTACAGTATTTGTTGTATAAAAGATTCTGGAAATATGGGAAAAAAGCTTTACAGAAATAGAAAACACATCCCAGAGCAGTAACACATTCCAAACCTGGAAACTAGAGACCAGGATCCAAGAGGCACCAGTTTCTACAGAAGTCAGAAAGGGCCGCAGATTTGTGCAGCACTTCAACAGTGGAAACGCAAGAACGGTGTTGTCTTTTTATTTTTTATTTTATCCACTTCCCCCCTTCCCTTGAGCTTCTGTTCTTAGTGCACTGTTTTAAAAACTAGTGTGCTGGAACAAGCAGTTTCAGGGTGGGGTCGGATTGTCTTCAACCTCCATCAGAACTGAACAAGAACTCAGGTGAGCTGGGCTTTGACAGAAGCACAAGCCTTAAAAAATTTCAGTTCTGGTGGATGATGAATACCGGGGAAGAAATAGAGGGCATTGACGTCACGGATATGGCGCTGGCCCTAAATGAGGACTTGGCTCATAATGAATCAGTGTCTGGCATCTTGCAACATATGCAAGAGGAAATAGAGAGATTAAAGATGGAGAATACCTCTTTAAAACAGGATTTAAGCAGGTATAAATTTAGGGGATCTCAGTGGAACACAGCTTCTACGCCTTTGTTTAAAACCTCCTCAGAGACAGGGGCGCCATCAAAACATACAACTTTGCCTTCCCCAGTTGAGGTTACTGTTAATGTTCCTAATGTTGTGCCCTTAGCAGCACCTGAACGTTTTCATGGAGATAGTAACAAATTCCATGTTTTTATCAATCAATGTCAATTACACTTCATTTGTAAGCCACAACAGTTCCCTACTGATGATACGAAAGTGGCATTCGTCTTGTCTTATTTGAGTGGCACAGCAGCCAATTGGTCAATTCCTTTCGTGGATAGAGATGATCCCATCCTCCATAATTGGAATCAATTTAAACGTACCATGACCAGCCTTTTTGCAAAACACACTTTCATGCAGGCAAGTGATAATGAGCTTTTAAATCTTAAACAAGGTAACAAGGATTTATTGACCTATCTCACTAGTTTTAATCGTTTACTCACCGAGACACAGTGGCCAGAAGAAAAGCGTGTCTCCCTTTTTTATAAAGGTTTGAGAGACGAGTTAAAAGACGCGCTGGCTCATATCGTTGATTTGCCAAAAGACTATTCAGACTTTGTAGATTTAGTTGTGAAATTAGAACATAGACTAGGAGAAAGAAAGAGAGATAAATACAAACTGGAATCACGGTTAACTTTTATTAGACACGAGAAGAAAGACACAGATAATAAACTCCCTGAACCAGAGCCTATGCAAATAGGGACACTCAGAGGTCCACTCACATCAGAGGAAAAAGAAAGAAGGAGAAAATTTCAATTATGTTTATATTGTGGCAGGGCAGGTCACTTTGCCAGAGAATGTCCAGTAAAGTCTAAAACTCCACGAAAGGGTGCTGTTTCCTCCACCTCCTCAACTGAATCGGGAAACGATTAAGCTCGACAAGGGGAGAGGTTACTTGTTCGAGAAAACATCTTAATCAAACCTCTAATGCTGCACCCTTCAGGGTACCGCACATACCTAGACATTTCATAATTCAGGTCGTTTTAATTGTTACTACCCAAGTGAGGCATTCTCTCCCTGTCCTACTGGACTCAGGCGCAACAGGAAATTTTGTGGATAATAAGTTAGCTGAAATCTTAGGACTTCCTATGTGCCTAAAGCCTTGTCCAGAAGCAGTATGTGCAGTGGATGGGTCAGAATTGACCTCTGGATTAATCACAAAACAAACAAGTCCACTTGTTATGGTCTGTCAGAACGGGCACACAGAGGTGATTAGCTTTGATCTAATAGATACTCCTAATTTTGGTTTGATTCTCGGGGTACCCTGGTTAACAACTCATAACCCAAAAATTGATTGGGTGAATAGAACTGTTACTTTGGATTCCTCTTTCTGTAGAACCAATTGCTATCAAGAAGCAGGTACAGAACAGAGCACAGTATTACACTGTGCTAGTGTTACACAAGATGAACCAAGTCTCCCTCCTGAATATTCTGACTTTAAAGACGTCTTTGATCCAGTAAAGGCTAGTGTGCTGCCCCCACATCGGTCTTATGACTGCCGTATAGATCTTATCCCAGGGGCCCCTTTACCTAATAACAGAGTATATGCTTTGACTGACGAAGAAACCAAATACTTAAGAACCTACCTAGATGACCTACTACAGTCTGGGTTCATCCGTCATTCCACATCTCCGGTGTCATCTCCACTCTTTTTTATCCCGAAGCCGGATAAATCCCTGCGCGCGTGTATCGATTATAGAGGACTAAATAAGACTACAATAAAGAATAAATATACTCTTCCTCTAATACCTGTGTTGTTGGATCAATTAAGACATTCTACTGTATACACTAAACTAGATCTGCGGGGAGCTTACCACCTGGTCTGAGTAAAAGAGGGGGATGAGTGGAAGACAGCTTTCAAGACAAAGTTTGGTTTATTTGAGTACACAGTAATGCCCTTTGGGTTATGTAATGCCCCTGCGGCCTTTCAGTTCTTTATAAATGAGGTCCTACACGAATTCCTGGACGTTTGTGTCATAGTATACATAGACGACATCCTCATTTACTCTAAGAACTCAGAAGAACATACCCAACATGTTCGTGCAGTATTATCAAAGTTAAAAGAAAATCATCTTTTTGCTAAGTTAGAAAAGTGTACTTTTAATTTCAGCAAGGTGGACTTTTTAGGATACTGCCTGTCACCTCAAGGAATAACTATGGATGTAAAGAAAATCAGTGCTATTGCTGATTGGCCAGAACCATCCTCTGTAAAAGATATTCAGAAATTTCTGGGTTTCGCCAATTTTTATAGGAGGTTTATTGCACATTTTGCAGACATTGCGGCCCCAATAACTACCTTGTTGCGGAAAGGGCAACGATTTCTTTGGACTGATGAGGCGGCACACGCCTTTCAACTCCTAAAACAAAAGTTCACTTCAGCCCCAATTCTGAAACATCCTGATCCTGACTTGCCCTTTTTTGTTGAAGCGGATGCTTCACAAGTAGCTTTAGGAGGAGTTCTCTCTCAACGAGATGCAGTAGATGGCCAGTTACATCCTATAGCCTTCTATTCCAAAAAGTTATTGCCAGCTGAACAAAATTACACTGTGGCTGAAAGGGAACTACTAGCTATCAAAGTAGCCTTTTCAGAATGGAGGCACCATTTAATGGGAGCTAAGTACCCAATTACAATCTTTTCTGACCATAAGAACCTACAGTTTTTTGGATCACTTAAAGCACTAACACCACGTCAGATGCGCTGGTTACATTTTTTTAGCACATTTGACTTTGTTATAACCTATAGACCAGGTGCACAACAAATTCAATCTGATGTGTTATCTAGATACGGACATACCTCAGACATGAAACAAGATAAAATAGGAGAACCCATTATTCCTCCCCAAAAGTTGTTGGCACCAGTACAACAGAAGGATTTCATCACAGATCTATATAATGCACACATGCAAATAGCACCTCAGGATTGGTTAAAGGATTCCCATAACACAATACAACGAGGTTTATTGTATCACAACAACATGCTGTTAGTGCCCACCTCTGAATTACAAACACAGGTGATAATTTGGCATCACGCCTCACCGTTGGCAGGTCATCCTGGTTGGGTAAAAACCCTGGAAAATGTGCAAAAACACTTTTGGTGGGACACTATAAGAAAGGACATTAAGCAATTTGTCACTACCTGTCCAATTTGTGCAAGACATAAATCTTCTCATAAGGCTCCTGACGGCTTGTTAATACCAATGCCAACACCCAAACAACCTTGGCACACTGTGAGCGTAGACTTTATTGTAGGTTTACCACCTGTAAAATCCTTCACAACAGTGTTGGTTATAGTGGATTTTTTATCTAAAATGGCACATTTTGTACCATTACGGAAATTATCCACGGCGGCAGAATTTGCCGATATTTTTATAAGGGAAATTGTGCGTTTACATGGTTTGCCAAGCAAAGTGGTGTCAGACCGAGGGAGCCAGTTCAACTCCAGATTTTGGAAAAAATTATGTGAAAAACTGAAAATAGATGTGGCCTTATCCACTGCTTTCCACCCAGAGACAGATGGACAGACTGAACGACTGAACCAAACCTTACTTCAAACGCTACGTTGTTTATTGGCTGATTATTCTAGTGAATGGTTGGAAGCTCTTCCTGTAGCAGAGTTTGTTTATAATAATACTGAGCATTCAGCTCTACTTTGCTCACCATTCTATTTCTTGCAGGGGTATCATCCAAGAGCTATACCCATTTTGTTAGAAGATTCCCTGTTGCCTACAGTATCGGATAGACAAACGAGGTTAGGTGACATACAAGACAAAGCCAGGAAACATTTATTAAAGTACAAGGAAAGCATGAAAAGACAAGCAGACAAACACAGGTCTGAGGCCCCAATGTATAAAATTGGTGACAAGGTATGGCTCTCCACAAAAAACCTAAACATAGAGGGATCCCGAAAGCTGCAACCACGTTTCATTGGACCCTTTAGTATAACTGCCATAGTAAACCCGGTAACAGTAAAATTAGATTTACCAAAAGAATATCCAGTACATACTACATTCCATGTGTCCTTGCTTAAGCCGTACAACTCAAAAACCCGACCTGAACCACCACCTCCACCCATACCAATTAAGGGAAATCTGGAATATGAAGTGAAAAGCATAAAAGACTCAAAAAGAATTAGTGGACGTCTGTTTTATTTAGTAGAATGGAAAGGATATGATGAATCTGAGAATTCATGGGAACCAGCATCATATGTACATGCCCCACAGCTGATTAGACGGTTTTATTTAAAAAATCAAGGAAAACCCCGTCCTGTAGGAGGGCCTTTGAGGGGGGCAACTGTTAGGGTTTGTACACAGCAAAGAGCATGTCCCCTCTCACTGCACTAGTGGGTTCTGTAATAGCTCCCTTTTAAACTTACTATTAAAAGCCTTTCTTGTTATTTCACCTTCCCCCCCCCTAGGCTTCTGTGTATGTTGTTTAATGTGCTGTTTTGTTTACACATTGGGCCTTGCTTTTACCAAGGCTTCTTTAAAACACTCCTCCCTAGGCCAAGTGTTAATCCAACTCATTTACATAATAACTGAAACTCTGCACACCTTTCAAGACCATGTGCAGCATGTGAGGACCACACCCAGCTCTTCAAACCACACCCAGCTCTGCACACCTTCCAAGAACATGTGCAGCATGTGAGGACCAGACCCAGCCCTTCAAACCACACCCAGCTCTTTGAGCCACACCCAGCCCTGTCTATAAAAGGCATCCCCCGAGCCTCACCCAGTGCTTGTGCTCGTCTACCTCCAGCTTACCTGAGAACAGATCCCTCGGTGCTGGCACTCCTGCTCTTTACAGACTTTCTTTGACTTCAATGGGCGCAGCTGCTGGCTCTTCCTTCTTCCGGTTTCCGGTTCCTCCTTGCCTCAGCCTCTCTCCTACGAGTAACCTGCAAAAGAGAAAGAAGACAAGGTTAGACTGATCAGTATGTCTTGCCAGCAACAAGTAAGTGCAAAACTTTGACGGCAATTTCTGGATTCGTGTATAGACAGTTTGAGGCGAAGTGCCTTCCACGAGCATTGTGATTCAGGCTCTTTGTTGCAGGAGTATTTTGCGGAACCTTGTGAAGTGGACATTGTTTTTTTTTCATGGAACTTTTGGGAATCGAACAGTGAAAACCATTGACAGCAAGGCAAACAGTAAATCAAGGACTTGCACAAATTACATGCTGTATTTTGATGTAAAAGTACAGTATTTGTTTTATAAAAGATTCTGGAAATATGGGAAAAAAGCTTTACAGTAATAGAAAACACATCCCAGAGCAGTAACACATTCCAAACCTGGAAACTAGAGACCAGGATCCAAGAGGCACCAGTTTCTACAGAAGTCAGAAAGGGCCGCAGATTTGTGCAGCACTTCAACAGTGGAAACGCAAGAACGGTGTTGTCTTTTTATTTTTTATTTTATCCACTTCCCCCCTTCCCTTGAGCTTCTGTTCTTAGTGCACTGTTTTAAAAACTAGTGTGCTGGAACAAGCAGTTTCAGGGTGGGGTCGGATTGTCTTCAACCTCCATCAGAACTGAACAAGAACACTGGGCTTTGACACCATGCCACCAGATATCCTGAAGCAATCCCTCTAAGGACCACTACAGCTCCTGCAGTGGCAAAGGCCCTCCTGGGAATCTTTTCCAGGGTGGGCTTCCCAAAAGAGGTGGTATCAGACAGGGGAAGCAATTTCATGTCTGCTTACTTAAAGGCCATGTGGAAGGAATATGGTGTGACATACATGTTCACCACACCCTATCATCCACAAACAAATGGACTGGTTGAGAGGTTTAATAAAACTCTCAAAGGAATGATAATGGGACTCCCTGAAAAACTCTGCAGGAGATGGGATGTCCTGTTACCTTGCCTCCTTTTTGCTTACAGGGAGGTACCCCAAAAAGGAGTGGGCTTCAGCCCCTTTGAACTCCTATTTGGACACCCTGTAAGAGGTCCTCTAACACTTGTAAAGGAGGGTTGGGAACAACCTTTAAAAGCTCCTAAGCAAGACATAGTGGACTATGTACTTGGCCTAAGATCTAGGATGGCTGAGTACATGAAAAAGGCCAGTAAAAACCTTCAGGCCAGCCAAGAGCTCCAAAAGCAATGGCATGACCAGAAGGCTGTTCTGATTCAGTACCAACCAGGGCAGAAAGTGTGGGTCTTGGAGCCGGTGGCCCCAAGAGCACTCCGAGACAAATGGAGTGGTCCCCACATAATTGTTGAGAAAAAGGGAGAAGTCACCTACTTGGTTGACTTGGGCACTGCCAGGAGTCCCCTTAGGGTGCTCCATGTCAATCGCCTAAAACTCTACTATGACAGGGCTGATCTCACCCTGCTCATGGCAACAGATGAAGGACAGGAAGAAGAGAGTGACCCTCTCCCTGATCTTTTCTCTTCCACAGAACAAGATGCTCTAGTGGAAGGTGTAGTTTTGGCAGACTGTCTTACTGCTGAGCAGAAAGACCACTGCATAAATCTCCTGGGTCAGTTTTCTGAACTCTTTTCGACTGTGCCAGGCACCACTTCTTGGTGTGAGCACACTATAGATACTGGAGACAGCTTGCCTGTCAAAAGTAAGATCTATAGGCAGCCTGACCATGTCAGGGACTGCATAAAACAAGAGGTTCAGAAAATGCTTCAACTGGGAGTGGTTGAGCACTCTGAAAGTCCATGGGCCTCTCCTGTGGTACTTGTACCAAAACCTCATTCCAAAGATGGAAAGAAGGAAATGAGATTTTGTGTAGATTACAGGGGTCTCAACCAGGTAACTAAAACTGATGCTCACCCTATACCCAGGGCAGATGAGCTAATAGATACACTGGCATCTGCCAAGTATCTAAGCACCTTTGATTTGACTGCAGGGTATTGGCAGATCAAGTTATCAGAGGATGCTAAAGCAAAAACTGCATTTTTAACCATTGGAGGGCACTACCAATTCACAGTAATGCCTTTTGGGTTGAAAAATGCACCTGCCACTTTTCAGAGGTTTGTGAATACAGTCCTGCAAGGATTGGAGGCTTTTAGTGCAGCATATCTAGATGATATAGCTGTCTTTAGCTCCACCTGGGATGATCACCTGGTCCACCTGTGGAAAGTTTTGGAGGCCCTGCAAAAGGCAGGCCTCACTATCAAGGCTTCAAAGTGCCAGATAGGGCAGGGAAAAGTGGTTTATCTGGGACACCTTGTAGGTGGAGAACAGATTGCACCACTTCAGGGGAAAATCCAAACTATTATAGATTGGGTTCCCCCTACAACTCAGACTCAGGTGAGAGCCTTCTTAGGCCTCACTGGGTATTACAGGAGGTTCATAAAGAACTATGGCTCCATAGCAGCCACTCTTAATGACCTCACATCTAAGAAAATGCCTAAAAAGGTATTATGGGCAGCTAGCTGTCAGAAAGCTTTTGAGGAGCTGAAACAGGCCATGTGCTCTGCACCTGTCCTAAAAAGCCCCTGTTACTCCAAAAAATTCATTGTCCAAACTGATGCATCTGAATTAGGGGTAGGGGCAGTCTTATCACAACTTAATTCTGTGGGCCAGGATCAACCTGTTGCTTTTATCAGCAGGAGGTTGACCCCTAGAGAAAAGCGTTGGTCTGCCATAGAGAGGGAGGCCTTTGCTGTGGTCTGGGCACTGAAGAAGTTGAGGCCATACCTGTTTGGCACTCACTTCATTGTTCAGACAGACCACAAACCTCTACTTTGGCTAAAACAAATGAAAGGTGAAAACCCTAAATTGTTGAGGTGGTCCATATCTCTACAGGGAATGGACTATACAGTGGAACATAGACCTGGGAGTACCCACTCCAATGCAGATGGACTCTCCAGATATTTCCACTTAGACAATGAAGACTCATCAGGTCATGGCTAGTCTTATTGTCCTTCGTTTGGGGGGGGGGGGGTTGTGTAGGAAAGTACCATCTTGCCTAGCATGTTACCCCCATATTTCACTGTATATATGTTGTTTTAGTTGTATGTGTCACTGGGACCCTGCCAGCCAGGGGCCCAGTGCTCATAAGTGTGCCCTGTATGTGTTCCCTGTGTGATGACTAACTGTCTCACTGAGGCTCTGCTAACCAGAACCTCAGTGGTTATGCTCTCTCATTTCTTTCCAAATTGTCACTAACAGGCTAGTGACCAATTTCACCAATTTACATTGGCATACTGGAACACCCTTATAATTCCCTAGTATATGGTACTGAGGTACCCAGGGTATTAAGGTTCCAGGAGATCCCTATGGGCTGCAGCATTTCTTTTGCCACCCATAGGGAGCTCTAACAATTCTTACACAGGCCTGCCACTGCAGCCTGAGTGAAATAACATCCACGTTATTTCACAGCCATTTACCACTGCACTTAAGTAACTTATAAGTCACCTATATGTCTAACCTTTACCTGGTAAAGGTTGGGAGCTAAGTTACTTAGTGTGTGGGCACCCTGGCACTAGCCAAGGTGCCCCCACATTGTTCAGGGCAAATTCCCCCGGACTTTGTGAGTGCGGGGGCACCATTACACGCGTGCACTATACATAGGTCACTACCTATGTATAGCTTCACAATGGTAACTCCGAATATGGCCATGTAACATGTCTAAGATCATGGAATTGCCCCCCCAATGCCATCCTGGCATTGGTGAGACAATCCGATGATCCCCCGGGTCTCTAGCACAGACCCGGGTACTGCCAAACTACCTTTCCCGGGCTTTCACTGCAGCTGCTGCTGCCAACCCCTCAGACAGGTTTCTGCCCTCCTGGGGTCCAGCCAGGCTTGGCCCAGGAAGGCAGAACAAAGGACTTCCTCAGAGAGAGGGTGTTACACCCTCTCCCTTTGGAATAAGGTGTCAGGGCTGGGGAGGAGTAGCCACCCCGGCCTCTGGAAATGCTTTGATGGGCACAGATGGTGCCCATCTCTGCATAAGCCAGTCTACACCGGTTCAGGGATCCCCCAGCCCTGTTCTGGTGCGAAACTGGACAAAGGAAAGGGGAGTGACCACTCCCCTGACCTGCACCTCCCCTGGGAGGTGCCCAGAGCTCCTCCAGTGTGCTCCAGACCATGGGCGTAGGAAGTGTGGGGGACGCGGGGGATATGTCCCCCCCAGATTTTGGAGTGGGGGGGACACGGGGGACAAGGGTGGGGGGGACGAGGGGACAGAAGAATTTTCCCTTCTCCTGTATTTCGCAGGGCCATTAGCGCATGAAAGCGCTACCTATAATGGCCCTGCACTTGACCTGAGACCTGCCTCCAGGACACTCGCCCTCCTCCCTTTTGTTGTGCTGCAGCACACAAGGGATTACTTCTCACCTTGCCCCACAGCCGCCTGCAGTCTGCACTTCTGAGAACAAAGGGAGACGAGAGGCCCTTTGTTGATTGCTGTCTGCATCCCAGCCCTCCTGCGCCAACCCTTCGTGTCCCTTGAAGATCCAACCCTGAAGACAGCAGCAAGACTTCTGAAGATAAGGAGGTTTGGGTAATTAAATAAAGTATTGCCAAGTAACTCCCTTTCTTTTTAAATACAGTGCTGTGTTGCAGAGTATCTCCCTTTCTGAAAACAGTATTGTTGAGTTACCGTGAGATATGAGCAGGGCAGGCTTTAGCGCGCTAGTGGCACCCTGTGCGACAATGTTTGTTAGGGCCCCCCTTTCTGCCGCCTCTCTCTCACTCTCTTCTCTCCTCTGTCTCCAGCTTGCCTGCCCCAGTGCTAATTATTGTCCCCTATGTTGACATCCTGCCCCCCCCCCCAACATTTCGGTCCCCTGTCTCTCCCTCAGCCTTCCTGGTATTTGTGAAAGCCTGCTCTGAAGGGCAAGGGCTGTCTGTAAATCTCATTTCCTGCCAATGGCCTGTGGATGCAAAGCCGGCACTGTATCAGGTCACAGGCTTTACAGGACTTCACAGGCTGTGGTGGTACAGAGCCTGGCACTGCTGGATAGACAGCGGAGAGACTAGCACACAGCACGGGTCCCAGGAAGAACCAGATGGCCTGAGAGATGGACAGGGCTAGGTAAGGCAGCAGGGCCAGCTCTAGGGCGATGCAACTGGTGCCGCTGCACTGGGTGCTGACTTAGGATGGGGGTGCTGTGTCTGCAAGTATATTGTGACTTTAAAAGCACCTGCTGGGTGTTCCTTGCCACCAACAGTTTCAGGCAACAATAAAAATCTCAATATAATTCCGGTGATTAATGGTGTTCCTGGAGAGAGATTGAAGTTTTGTCCAGTCGGAGTTTTGACTCATCATAACGTACAGGGTTACTATGCCTGCTACAAAGAACGTCTGCATGCAGATCACAAAGTGTATATAATGTGAATAGGTCAGTGAGTTACTGCTTTTGTCCGATGCAGGAAAGTACCCTCTTTTTGGCATGGTTACCCCACTTTTTGCCTGTTGTCATTATGTTTTGACTGTGTTCACTGGGATCCTGCTAACCAGGACCCCAGTGCTCTCTCCCATTACATTTGGTTGCTTGGACCACACACACCCCACATTTGGCGTACTGGTGCCCCTTATAATTCCCTAGTATATGGTACCCAGGTACCCAGGGCATTGGGAGATCAGGGGTGCCCCATGGGCTGCAGCATGCATTATGCCACCCATAGGAGCCCATGTAAACTGTGTCTGCAGGCCTGTCATTGTAGCCTGTGTGAAAAGGTGCTTGCACCCTTTCACTTCAGGCACTGCACCAAGTCACTGTAAGTCACTCCTATGGCAGGCCCTCCTAGCCCCAGAGGGCAGGGTGCAAGTACCTGTGTGAGAGGGCACCTCTGCAGGAGCAGAGGTGCCCCCACAAACTCAGCTCCATTTTCCTGGACCTCGTGAGCGCGGGGAAGCCATTTTACGTGTGTACTGGACATAGGTCACCACCAGCTCCATAATGGCAACTGTGAAACCTGGGTATGTTTGGTAACAAACATGTCAGATTCATACGCCAATCCTATTTGTGAGAAACTGGGGCTGATTGCAGAGGCCCCATAACTTTTTGCCCCCATTTTCCACTTTATGCTGGTGTTTTCCTGACTCTGATGGTGCCCTGGGTACTGCTAACCAGTCCCAGGGCCTGTGCTCTGTGTAAAATGGATATGCAAATTAGGCTAATTATAATTGGCTAAGTTAACCTACCTATAAGTCCCTAGTATATGGTAGGGCATGTAGGTTTAGGGACCACAGCATAGGTGGTGCACACCTAGGTGCATTGCTGAGGTGCCCAGTGTCATTTTAAAAGCAAGCCTGCCTTGCTGGCTGCTTTTAAATTAAAGTTATATGCAAATTCGACTTTGGAATTAAAGGTACTTCCAAAGTCTTAAACTACCTTATTTTTACATATAAGTCACCCCTAAGGTGTGCCCTATGTGCCCCTAGGGCTGGGTGCCATGTAACTATAAGCAGGGACTTTATAAAAATAGATTTATAAGCCCTGGTGAGGTAAAAACAGCCAAATTCGTTTTTCCCTCATTGAAGTAAATGGCCTTCATAGGCTAGAATGGGCAGACTTTATTTTAAATTTTAAAGTCTCCTTAAATGTTACATACCAGGAATTTGGTATCAAATTGATTGTTATAATAAATCCCACAACTTCCAGTTGTTGGATTTAATATAACTAGTACAGGTAAAAAGTTTAGACTTTACCTAAAAAGTTGCCAATTTCAGCTCTGCATTGTTTTTGCTGCTGTGCTCTGATTGGTTAGCCTGCAGCAGCTTCTGCCAGGCTACTTTAATGAGGTGTGAAGTGGCCTGACTTCACACAAAGGAATGTGCTTGGGGGAGAGAATCTCCCCTCAGCAGATGGTGAGGCAGGAAGGGGGAGGGCTGCCAAACTGGTCTTCAAAGGCAGAGAAGGACATTTGCAGCACCCAGCAACACCCCCACATCCTGCAACCCCAGACAGCTAGGTGCCCCCTTGATTAGATTAGGAGAGGGCAGGAGAGGGGTGTGTTTATGATTTTTAGCCACACCAGTGGGTGGGCTCAGCCAGATCTCTCCTCCAAAAATCAGATTCATCCATTTTGGATTTTTGGAGACTGTTGCCTTCTGGGATGGATTTTTGCCACACTTCCCAGGAAGTGGTCATCACAGGGGGACGACCCTGTCCCTGATTGGAGAACCAGGGCCCCCCTGCTTTTCACCCAGGAGCAAGGATAAAACTGGCAGACCTGCACCCACGCCTCAGATCCCCTCCAGAATTCAACAAGAAAGGAACTAAAGAAGAAGAAGGACTGCCCTGCTGGACCCCTGGCCTGCACCTGGACCCTGCACTCAGAAGGACTGCACCAGCTGCACACTTGGGCTTCACCACAAGAAGGACTTTGCCTGGCTTCAACTGGTTCAAGGAGGGACTCCCTGTTTGCTACAGGTGAAAAATTGCTAACCAGAGTCCCCTGCACCAACTCCTGAAGAAAGCGACCAGCTGACCACTGTCCAGTGGCCAAAAAGGAGTTTGCGCCAGGTGCATTCTGGGAGTTGAAGTCCGCACCCCCCAAGGACCATCACAGAACTTCTGGACCCTTGGGGTGAGCTGTGGACCCCAAAAGAACCTTAAAAGAACATCTGGGTGAAGCCCCAGAAGTTTGGAAAAGATTTGAGAATTTTTGGAAAAAAGCTCCAGAGAGGGACCGACCCGCCGCGGAAATTCTAGCCGGCTTGCCTCAACCGCGACCCGGCCTGACTTCGTGGTTCGTCCCGGTAAAGAAAAACATCCAAAAAAGAGACTAAGTCCGAACGTAAAAAGTTGACCGGGACCTCCCAGCCATCGTATCCGAGAAGGGCTCCATGGACGTCGGATCAAGATCCAGGTTTACCCCGGTCGAAGGATTTTCATCTCGAAAAAATGACTAAGTCCGAAGGTAAAAGTCTCCACCGAGGAAACCCACATCGCGTATCCGGACAAGGGCTCCAGGAGGTCGGATTCAACTGGCAGGTTCGTCCCAGTGAAGAAAAACTTCAAAATAAAGACTAAGTCAGAAGGTAACTTTTTAACCGAGGCCTCCCGCGACCTGTAGCCGAGCAGGGCTCCATCGCGGTCGGCCTGAAAGTTTGCCTTTGCCCCGGTCGAGGTGCAACCAGATGACCCGATTGGCGCTTTTTGTTTCTAAGCGCTAGAAAAGTAATAATTCTTTAAAAATTCATATCTCCGGTTCCCCTGAACCGATTTTAATCGTTTTTGTGTCATTTTAAAGATAAAAATATAAACTATTTTTATAAATTGGTTTTGGATTTTTAAACTGTTTCCGTGTTTTATTTAATTACTGTTTTGTGATATTTGAATGCTTTACACTTTGTCTCCTAAGTTAAGCCTTGACGCTCGTTGACAAGCTACCAAGGGTTGAGCTGGGATTAATTTACTGAGACCTAACTGTACCTATGTGGAGGTTAGTGGCTTGTTGCTAGGTGTAGGTACCTACCTGCCCTACCAATAACCCATTTTCCAACACTATTGTTAGTATTGATTTTATGATTCCATGCACTTTGGGGGCTCCTTAGAGGATCCCCAGCATTGCTCCTATCAGCTTTCTAGGATTTTCCGGGCAGCCCATGCTGCTGCCACCCCTCAGACAGATTTCTGCCCTCCTTCTGCTGCTTGAGCAGCTCATGCCCAGGAAGGCAGAACAAAGGATTTCCTTTGGAAGAGGGAGGCAACACCCTCTCCCTTTGGAAATAGGTGTTACAAGGCTTGGAAGGGGTAGCCTCTCCAAGCTACCGGTATGCTCTGGATTGCATATTTGGTGCCCTCCTTGCATAAACCAGTCTTTACCAGTTCAGGGACCTCAGCCCCTACTCTGGTGCCAAACTGGACAATGGAAATGGGCGTAACCACTCCCCTGTCCATCACCACCCCAGGGGTGGTGCCTGGAGCTCCTCCAGGTGGCCACTTGATTCTGCCATCTAGAACCCAAGGTGGGCAGAGGCCTCTGTGAGCATTTGAGTGGCCAGGTCAGGCAGGTGACGTCACAGCCCCCTCCTAGGTGGTCACCCTGCTAGGTGACCAATCCCCCTTTCTGGGCTATTTAGGATTTCCCTCTTCGGTGGGTCCTCAGATTCAATGTGCAAGATTCCAGCAGGACTCCTCTGCAACGTTTAGTTGGACTTCTGGCCACTGGCACCGCAACTGGACTTCACAGGAACCTACAATCTCCAGCTCCAGCAACGACTTCGCCCTGCAACATTGTTTCTCTGGCTCCTTCCAGCAACTGCAACATTTGCCCGGCTGTGCTTCCTCTGATGGCAGCAAGTCTTCATTCTGCATGAGAAGAAAGAAGGAAAATTCCTTGGAGTGAAGGAGTCACTTAGCTGCATCCGCAGGCACCAACTGCAACAACCACAGGCTGCGTGGATCTCCTCTCCTCTTGAGCTGCGTGGATCCTGAATCAGGCGTGGTAGTCTGGAGTGGTCTCCTTGGTCATCTCTACCAGCTGTCCAACTTTGGAATCGGTAGGTCCTTGCCTTACCATGCAGGACAGTACCCCCATGCACCGCGTCTCTTGCAGTTACCAAGGCCTGTTGTTATCTCCTCCAAGGGATCTTCAGGCTCCATGTGGCCCCAGCCCCCAGCACTCTTCTCTGTGAAGCACAGCCCTCAACGCGCTTCGCCTGCGACGTAGGACCTCTCTCCAGGTGTGCTGCGTGGGCCTCTATGCAGCTCCTGGGCTCCTTGCCTGTAGGTCTTTTGTGGGGGCTGCCTCTGCTTCTGCAGACTCTCTGCCTTGCTGAGGGTCACCTGGGACTCCCCTCCATGGGTTGAGTCCCCCTGGACCTTGCTGGTCCCCGGCAGCTCCACTTTTGTCCTACTGCGGCATTTGTCTTTGCCAAGGCTTGCTGGTGGGTTTTCCACACCACAGACTGACTGCAATTCTTCATTCGGCGTGGGACATCGACTGCATCACCTAGGAACTCTTCATCTGCTCCAGTGCTGCATTGCTGACCGTCTTCGTCTCCCCGTCCACCAACTCCTGCATCCACAGATGGGCGGGTAGTGGCTCCTGTCACAACCTGACACTCCTACGTAAACTGGATTTGGTCCCCTTATTTCCCAGGTCTTCCTCTTCCAGGATCCACCTCTAGTTTTTTGCAGTCTTGCCTGCGTTTTGTAATATCCTTCTCTGAAGTCCTTTTGGTGGGTTGGGGAAAAACCAGTAACTTACCTCTTTTCTCATGGTCGCTGGGGGGCATTCTGGTACTTACCTTTGGGGTTTCCCAGTTCCCGCAGCTCTCCTCTACTGATTACACTTCCTTGCATGGGGACCCGGCTTTCGCATTCCACTTTTTAAGTATATGGTCTGGTCCCCTCTAGGCCTTCAGTGTTGCCTAGTGCTTTTCACTGTTTTCTATTGCTTTTTATGCCAATTTCTGATTGCTACTGTACATATAACAGTGTGCTACTTACATCCTATTGGAGTATTGCCTATCTAGTTTTTTAGTGTTTGTGGTACTGTAATAAGGAACCTTTAATTTCGTAACACACGTTTCTTTCATGTGTGTAAGTGCTGTGTGACTACAGTGGTATTGCATGATCTTTGCATGTGCCGTAAATAAGTCTTGGCTGCTCATCCACAGCTACAGACACTGTCTACACTTCACTAATAAGGGGATACCTGGACCTGGTATAAGGTGATAACACCATAGGTACTCACCACACACCAGGCCAGCTTCCTACATCAGAGAGCCCGCTCCTTTTTTGTCACCTGCAATTTATAAATTAAAACTGAATATAGAACAGTGAGCAATGAACTCATCAAAGAGCTGCATGCAAACATCAAGGTATAGATTAGAGCGCTATGATTTCCCCCCACTTTTTAATTAACTTAATGTTGCAAAACAAGTTAATTTGAGCGTAAATCAATTCTTAATATTAAAGAGAGTCCCCAACCATGGTGTTATGTTTTTAATTCAGAGTTTGCGCTTCTCTAGATAAAGCACTCAAACTATACCTGCTACCAGTATGGATGACCTATGACACCAACACCTTGTAGTCCTCTGTCCTATGTAACATTTCATATACACTGATTTACACATATATGATGATTGTCTCTGCGTAATGTCTGTGTGATATAAAGTGCTTTGACACCCTAGACTGGTATGAGGGCTGAATGATGGAACAACACATACGTATATCATGCATGCCTTAACATTGCGGTCTCAACAACGACCGTGTCTTTACTACTCATGCCCTTACAACAAATTGCTGTAAAAGAATGTTTGGTAAAGGAACATGCGTGGTAAATTCTCCCTGCCCTGCCCCCTTACATCTGATACCATACTCCACCCTGCCCAATCACTTATAACTGCCCCTGCCCTAAACCCTAAACCTCCCGCCCTGAGCCCTAAAAGTAACCCTGCCCTGTCCTTAAAACTACCCAGCCCCCAGTCTGAACCCTAAAACCTACCCTGAACTGCCCTAAAAACTACCTTGACGCCTCTGCCCCCCTGAACCCTAAAACCTACTCCGCTCTGTCCTAAATACTACATGACCCCCACCCTGTTCCCTAAAACCTACCCCACCATGCTAGCCCCATATCTGTGGTAATGGCAGCGTGGTCAATGCATTGCATTGCATTGATTGCCTTGTAAGGGATATTTCCCGGTATGAGTGGTGCTATAAAACGAATGAAATGCATCTGAGAGAGAGTGGTGATGGATGGTAGTGAGGGAATCCATGGCAGAGGTGGTCACTGGGGGGTGCCAACAAATAATGTTGCACAGGGCGCCACCAGCACTGAGGCCGGCCCCGTCAGACAGCACAGCAGTTCACAGGAAGGCGGCAGCACAGAGACTGCCACTTGACAGTCAGACAAGGACCTAGCAGCAATCATAGGCCTTACTGACCTTCACAGGCAGGCGGGGGGCCAGAGACTGACACAGCCTGACTAAAAAGAAAGCTCCTAACAGGCAGCACAGTGCATTGCAGGCAGCACAGGAATCGACAGGAAGCACTGCTCCCAGCAGGCAGTACATGCCTCTTAGGACTTCACACAGGCGAACAGCAGCACAGAGCTTGTCGCTGCCTAATAGGCAGCCAGGGGCCCAGCAGACAGGGAATTGATGGCCGCACAGGACTCGACTGGAGGCGACCGCCTCCTCCCAACACCCCCCCTCCCCCCCCCACGGCAACCCTTCTGGGTGCAAACTTTGTGCAGGGGGCCCACCTCAAGGTTGTCCCTGTCCCCCCCAGAAATGTTGTGTCTCCTACGCCCCTGCTCCAGACCTCTGCCATCTTGGAAACAGAGGTGCTGCTGGCACACTGGACTGCTCTGAGTGGCCAGTGCCAGCAGGTGACATCAGAGACTCCTTCTGATAGGCTCTTACCTGTGTTGCTAGCCTATCCTCCTTCCTAAGTAGCCAAACCTCCTTTTCTGGCTATTTAGGGTCTCTGCTGTGGGGAATTCTTTAGATAACGAATGCAAGAGCTCATCAGAGTTCCTCTGCATCTCTCTCTTCACCTTCTACCAAGGAATCGACTGCTGACCGCGCTAGAAGCCTGCAAAACCGTAACAAAGTAGCAAAGATGACTACAGCAACCTTGTATCGCTGATCCTGACGCCTTCTTGACTGCTTTCCTGGTGGTGCATGCTGTGGGGGTAGTCTGCCTCCTCTCTGCACTAGAAGCTCCGAAGAAATCTCCTGTGGGTCGAAGGAATCTTACCCCTGCAACCGCAGGCACCAAAAGACTGCATCACCGGTCCTCCGGGTCCCCTCTCAGCACGAAGAGCGTGGTCCCTGGAACTCAGCAACTCTGTCCAAGTGACTCCCACAGTCCAGTCACTCTTCAGTCCAAGTTTGGTGGAGGTAAGTCCTTGCCTCCCCACGCTAGACTGCATTGCTGGCTACCGTGTGATTTGCAGCTGCTCCGGCTCCTGTGCACTCTTCCAGGATTTCCTTTGTGCACAGCCAAGCCTGGGTCCCCGACACTCTAACCTGCAGTGCACGACCTCCTGAGTTGTCCTCTGGCGTCGTGGGACCTTCCTTTGTGACTTCGGGTGAGCTCTGGTTCACTCTTCTTTGTAGTGCCTGTTCCGGCACTTCTGCGGGTGCTGTTTGCTTCTGAGTGGGCTCCTTGTCTTGCTGGGCGCCACCTCTGTCTCCTCACACAATTGGCGACATCCTGGTCCCTCCTGGGCCGTAGCAGCATCCAAAAACCCTAACCGCAACTCTTGCAGCTAGCAAGGCTTGTTTGCAGTCTTTCTGCACGCAAACACCTCTGCAAGCTTCTTCACGACGTGGGACATCCATCCTCCAAAGGGAAAGTTCCTAGTCCTCTTCGTTCTTGCAGAATCCACAGCTTCTACCATCCGGTGGCAGCTTCTTTGCACCCACAGCTGGCATTTCCTGGGCATCTGCCCACTCCCGACTTGATCGTGACTTTTGGACTTGGTCCCCTTGTTCCACGGGTACTCTCGTCCGGAAATCCATCGTTGTTGCATTGCTGGTGTTGGTCTTCCTTGCAGAATTCCCCTATCACGACTTCTGTGCTCTCTGGGGAACTTAGGTGCACTTTGCACCCACTTTTCAGGGTCTTGGGGTGGGCTATTTTTCTAACCCTCACTGTTTTCTTACAGTCCCAGTGACCCTCTACAAGCTCACATAGGTTTGGGGTCCATAGGTTATTCGCATTCCACTTTTGGAGTATATGGTTTGTGTTGCCCCTATACCTATGTGCTCTCATTGCAATCTATTGTGACTGTACATTGCTTGCATTGCTTTCTATCGCCATTACTGCATAATTTTGGTATTGTGTACATATATCTTGTGTATATTTGCTATCCTCATACTGAGGGTACTCACTGAGATACTTTTGGCATATTGTCATAAAAATAAAGTACCTTTATTTTTAGTATATCTGTGTATTGTGTTTTCTTATGATATTGTGCATATGACACCAGTGGTATAGTAGGAGCTTTACACGTCTCCTAGTTCAGCCTCAGCTGCTCTGCTAAGCTACCTTTTCTATCAGCCTAAGCTGCTAGACACCTCTTCTACACTAATAAGGGATAACTGGACCTGGTGCAGAGTGTAAGTACCCCTTGGTACCACTACAAACCAGGCCAGCCTCCTACACTACTCCATGACAAAACGGGTTCAGAGTTTCTCCAATGGGATCCAAGACTTGACCCACTCCTCAAAGAAGAGTTCTGGGGAGATGCCATTGGAGCCCTCTGGAAATCCTATGAAATGCCGATTGCTTCTTCCAGTCTGGTTTTCAGTGTCCTGCGTGCATTCCTCCAGCACACAAGAGGTATCAGACGGGTGTGCAACAGTGGTTCTCCAGCTTGGTTATGTGTCTTACTGCTCCTGAGGCCCTGTCTACCACGTTGCACAGGTTAAGCCTCAGCAAGGTGACACCCACCCCTACCTCTTCAGCCCTGGTCTCCAGCGGTCTGAAGAGCTTGGTGAATACTGTTGGCATATGGGGGCTCTGAGCATTGCAGAGTATTCCTGAGCAGGCCATTGCACCAGTGCTGCTGCAGATATTCCAACCCTGATGGCCCACAATCAGGCTCGATTCAGCAGTCAGCAACAAGGATTAGGTCAACCAAGCCTCCTGGGGTGCTCGGAGCTCAGCACAGAAGGTCTGCCATCTTAGTCAGCTAGTTGCGCCCTTCAGTAGTTTTCATTCTAGGGTGAATACAAGAGCCTCGGAACACTGAGGTCCTATTTAGTTCCCTCAGGTTAGGAAGCAGAGAGGTCATAGCTGAATGTTCATAACAATTATTTCTTGGTTTAAAATACATTTTGTCATAACCTTGGGAAAAAAGAGAGAAGTGTTCACCTCATGTACACACTAATAGTCATACTATTGGCAGCAGCAGGAATAAACATTTGAGTGAAGAACCACAGTTTCCTTAGCATTTGATTCCTCACCTTTTGGATCACCCCAGCACCAGACTGGTCCAGTAGGTTTTCCAGAAATTGCTCTCCCACACACATGTGGCACCATCAGACTTCTCAGCTGCTTTGTCCCAGCTCCAGAAGTGACAGCTCATAGTCATGTATATGCACTTCTCCCTACGTGCTGACGTCAGTTTCTTTATTGCCCTTGTACAGGGATTCTATGTCAGGACCGGAGGCCCTGGTTATGCTTTCTCTATCTTTACTACTCCAAAATAGCAACCATTCAAAAAACAGTAAACATATTAATAAACCAAATTTCTCATGAGGCTTTGAACCATGCTCCATAATCATCCACCAATAACCATGAGGCATAACCAACAAAACAGTGAGACACCTTCTTGACTTCCTTTTTCTTTGCTGCTTTGCAGTCAAGATAAGTGTCTCACTATTTGATATTACTGATTGTAATTGTTTAGTAATTGATTTAATTCTATATATTATATTTTGGTGCAAGCCCTTTGCACTACTCTCATTAAGTGCCTTTTCATGCGCTAACTTTTTTCTCCACGCTTAGCTTATCGGCGCTTAACTACTCTCCGGTACACTCTCTGTCCCAGTCTATTCGGTGTGTGTTGCACCATCCCCTCCTTCCCACTTCCTCCCTGTACGAGCTGTTGTACTCCAGTTGTTAGCAGTAGCCTCTTGGGAGTGTGTGCATACTCCTAGCCTCAATACATGCACCTACACTGTGACTTGCCAAAGCAGAGTGCTTTTCTCCACTCGACAACCTCGCTGTAAGAACACTGGTGCCGCCCGGCCCGGGCTGTAATAACAGGGCGAAGATGGCAGGCAATTTCTTCATTATTGGGGCAAATTATGACACCAGATAAGGGCTGAATGTTTCTGCTTCCTTTATAAGAAACTCCTGTGGGAGAAAACATTTTTGGAAAACTCTTTATAACTAATCTGGTAGTTTGCCTCCAGCTAGCTACCTTGACACCCTTCACTCCGAGTCTGGGGCCTTAATAAATATATGTTGGACCTCTGATCAAGTTTTTTCCAACCATTCCTTGTCAATTAACTTTATCTTGCTTTCCACTATGGACCTATGATTTGGAAGCTCCTTCCTCTTGGTACCATGTCTGATTATGACCAATACGAGCAGGGCCTTGAGTCGTATGGCCCTAATGAAGATGAAGCCTATATCTATGATGGTGGCTTTGTTGAAGTCATTGATAACTCTATCCAACGTTTGCTGGTGAAAGCTCTTTCCTCCGCCTTTCATCCCATTACTAAAAAAAACTTGATGAACTTTCAGGCGACTCCTCAGCTTCTTCCTCCACCCCTCCCGCTGGCCCTTTCAATCCATCTGAAGTTCCGATAAAACCCTCTTGGCCACACTCCCTTAATCTCAGAAACTCTCAAGACGTTTCAGGGGAGCATACTTATAGTGCTAAGAAATGCTCTAAATCCCTTTCGGCCTCACCGGATACTGATTCGGATTCCTCCTCCTCCCATGCCTCCAAACACACTAAGCAGTCCAAGAAGAACAAGCGTCCTTCCTCTCCCTGTAGCTCTGCCCTTCCCCCCACTCCCTTTAACTTTGAACCCTCAGACATAGTCCACCCTAGATCTTCAGAATGGGTTCCGGCCCCGCTGTAGCAGAATATATGCAGCAGCATCTGTGCAAAAGTTTTGACAAAGAAGTACGGGCCAGACTCAGAGCAGAATGTCCTTGCGCTGACCTTCCCCACAAACCTGCTCAAACATCGGACACAGACACCAACATGCTCACCGTTTGAAGAAGTTTGTGAAAGACCCTAAGAAGGGAATCGATATAGCCCTTTGTGCCTGTCAGGACAAAGGGCCAGATGTTGCAAAGGGTTTTTCCCATTCTGTGTCAATGGGAAAATGTGTTCGTACATATGGCCCAAAGTTCCAGACATTTCAGATCTGCTCGCTAAAATACTTGAACTGGCTCTTCGCGTCCAAGAAACGGGCGCCCCCGGTAACCCAGAAATTCTGGCTGGGTTGACCCAACGAGCAATATGTCTATTCGGCAATGCAAATTGTACAATAGCCTCTGAATGGAGGAAATCAGTTCTTCTTGGATCAACCCACAGTTGGTGGAATTTTACCAACGCCGAATCTGGTCCTTTAGCAAAAGGACAATGGTTTGGGGATCGTTTTGTCAAGGACCTTGGCAAATTTGTAAATATATTCACTTCTCTGGACAAAACACAATCTTCACTAAAGAAAGCGTTGAACCCCCTTTTTGTCAGGGCTGGTTGTGGCAGAGGATGGCTGACCGGCGGCTTTAACCAGCAAGGTCCTCCACGAGTATTTGTCTACAGACGTAGAGGTTTTTGGAATGATCCAAATCAAGCAGGCTTCTTCCCCTCAAGGTCCATAGGTTTCCGTGGGAGATTCCACAGAGGTGTCAACAGGGTTTGCCAAGCCTCCTCCTCTTTATCCGCAGGTATTGGTTCTTCCTCTTTCGAATCTTCCTTTTGGGGGGCAGACTTCACCATTGTGCACACAATTGGGCACTAATTTCATCAGATTATTGGGTTCTAGAGACAGTTCAGGGTTACTGCATAGAGCTCTCACACTATCCAGTCCTCCCCTCTCCTTTTTTCCCAACTAGACATGAACTTCACAAACTCAGAGATCCATAAGCTATTGACAAAACAAGCTATTGCTCTAACCTCCTGTCATCCACAGGGTTTATGCAGCAATGTATTCCTGGTACAGAAGAAAGGTGTGGGTCAAAGTTTAGTTCTGAGTCAAGAGGAAGACCATCCTTCTTTTACGAGACTTGCTGCAGGAGAAAGATTGGATGGTACGCCTAGATTTAAAAGATGTTTACCTATCAGTTTTTCCCCTTCACAGGCATTTTCTTTAGTTTCAGTGGAGAAATCAATGGTACTAATATCTGAATATCCCATTGGGACTGTCATCCGTTCCTTGGGCGTTCACAAAACTCATGCACCTGGGGTTAGAGCATCTGAGAGAGATGGGAGTCTGCATGATCATCTACCTAGACTACATGATTCTGATGGCGCAGGATTAGGCTCATTTGTTGATGCATCTGTTGTGGGCTGTGGCCCTGTTTAAAAAATTGGGATTTGTAATCAATTCCAAGAAATCAATGGTGATTCCATCCCATCAAAAATAATTATTAGGTTTTCATATATATTTGTGCGCGTCTCAAACTTCTTCTTCCCCACACAAAGGTGAAATCCATTCAGAGAGAATTTAAATTGATTCTGAACAATAAGATGGTGCCTTTGCGATCCCTAGCATGGATTGTGTGTCTGTTAGCTTCTTCTATATAAGCCATCTTCCCAAGCCCATTGCATTTCAGAGCTCTTCAGTGGCTAAAAATCCATTATCTCCAATAAAGTTTATCCTACGATACTCAGGTTCCTTCATCCGCAGAGGCACGGGAGGAGCTCCAATAGTGGTTCCTCCATATGGAAGCTTGGAATGGCTAGGCAATTTTCGGATCAGTCTTAGAAGTCACCAAAGACTCTGATGCCAGCCGCTGGGCGTGAGGGCAAAGTGACTTTTCTACATGAGCTCGATGGTCCTCAAAAGAATTAGAGCTTCACATAAACTGCATAGCGCTTCTGGCGGCCTCCTTCACCCAAAAATCCCTCTCTACCATAAACAGCAATTCTTCAGATTGACAATGTATCCGCAGTTAGATACATCAATCGCTTGGGAGGCACCAGATCTCGGATGCTAGCGAACATTGCCAGGGAGTTTTGTCACTTCTGCCTCAGTCAGAAGACTACAGTTACAATGGAAAATCTTCCTCGCAAAGACAACAAGGGGGCGCATTGGAATTCCAAGTTTCTGGTGGATTGCAGCGACTGTAAACTCCATCCACACATCTTTCAGAATGTCATCATCTCCCTGGGTCAATGTCAGATATATCTGTTTGCATCCCGCCTGAATTCTCAACTCAAGAATTTTTTTCAGTTGGAGACCAGATCCGATGGACATGGCCGTGTTTCTACAGGATTGGTCAGGTCATTTGAATGATGCGTTTTCCCCCTTTCCATGATTCAGAGGGTCGCTGCACAAGTCAGGCAGCAATCATAATCAATCATTCTAATCACCCCACTGTGGAAGACGCAAGCTTGGTTCCCAGTTCTACTAGAGATGTTGTTTGCCTGCCGCCCTATCCTTCTTCCAGTGTTTCAACAGCTGCTCCTAGATCCAGTGTGTTCTGCACATCCTCTTCTTCTCCAAGGTCATCTAGTCCTCATGGCATGGGAAATATCGGGAGACATAGCCATGTCCAGGGCATTTGAGAGTCAGCAGCAACATTTATATAGCAAGCTTGGGCTCCTTTCAACCACAAACGATATTCTTTGGCATGGAAGACATGGGTGGGTTGATGCCGTCAACGGGATTTGGATCCCATGGGGTCAGAGTTAAAAGATGTGCTCAATTTTCTTTCAGAATGTGCAGAATATGGTTTCTGTTTCAGGTCAGTAAATAACTTCAGGTTTGCTCTATCAGCTGCTCATGATCTCATAGATGGCAAACAAGCTGGGATGCATCCTTTGGTGTGTGAATTACCTAAAGGCATTTGGGTAGCAAATCATCCGAGACCTAGATATTCTCAGTTATGGGATGTTAATAATGTGTTATCTGTGTTTGAATCCTGGCCTGACAATCCAGATTTGTCTATAAATCGGATTTTGACCAAATTAGCAATGCTTCTGTGTTTAGTCTCGTGTAGAAAGATGTCAGATGTCAGAGCCTTTGACCTAACAGGTAGGTTGTTTTCCCCAAATGGGGTTTACTTTATTATTTAAAAAGGACTAAGACAATGTCTCGATCTATTGACTACCCAGCTTTTCCTCATAATGCTACGCTGTGTGTCGTCAAATGTTTGAAAGTGTATAAAGAACGCACCTTGTCTTGTAAGACTGATCCTTTGGGTCCTCTTTTATTAGCAATTCAGAAGCCATTTAAGCCAGTGTCTGCTGCAATCTTAGCGAGGATGTGTTCTTTGGATCACTGCAGAAGCAGGCATCGATGTGTCTACGTATGGTGGGCATTCTTGTAGGGGGGCAATGGCTTCAAAGTTTCCAGATGTGAAGACATCTTACAAGCGGCTGATTGGTCATCTGATTCTATGTTTAAATCTTTTTATTATAAACCTATTGTACATGCTTTTTCTATTGTAGTTGGTCAGCTTTGAACCCACATAATCAGAGTCTCCAGTCCTCACATAGAATAGAAAATTTTCTATCATGTGCAATAAGAATTTCAGATTCCATTAAGAACACAGAGGCGAGGATCATCTCACTCTGTGGGACAAGAAACCGTTATGCTAACGTTTGGTGGTTTTGATGTGCATATAAATTGATGATTATCGGGTTTACCCACCCTTATGTATATGTGGGGTATTGGTGCTAATTTGATGTGTTCGCTTCTTCCCAGGTGTGGATCAGAAGCAAAGCTGAAGTGTTTGGAATTCCAGTGTCCTCCGCGGCCTGTATCTGGATGGCAATTGATGTGTTCTACCTCATGGACTTTTGATCATAGGGTTACTGTTTTGGTTCCAGTTGATGTTGGACTGTTTCGCTGCAAAGAAAGAGGCAGTCAAGATGGTATGTCACTGTTTTGTTGGTTATGCCTCATGGTTATTGGTGGATGATTATGGGGAGTGGTTCAAAGCCTCATAGAAAATGTGGTTTATTAATATGTTTGCTGTTTTGTGCTTGGCTGCCATTTTCAAGTAGTAAAGATAGAGAAAGCAACATACTCGCCTCTGTGTCCTTAATAGAATCTAAAATTCTTGTTGCACATGCTACAAGATTTTCTATCCAGAGCTCTGCTCCCAAACTTTGTCAGTGCTTTACAAACCCACAAATTGGTCCAAATTGGTTACTTTTTAGAAGAGTGTGTGAAAAGAGTGTTTTCCCTGAAAAATATAGGCTTCAGGCCATGATGTACCTGCAGTAACCGATGTAGGTCTCAACATTTGTCTTTGCTTGTTTGTATCCAAGCCTTATTTGAAGTTGTGTTGCAAGTGCTCCCTGTTTCATCCTAAGAGCATCAGAGTGCGGAAGATGAAGCTCTACAGTACCAAGCATAAGAAGTGAGACTGATTGTGCTCCAAGACACAATCCCAGTTTGGCTGTCCATCCTGAGGTAAGCCAAAGACATTTCCTGTCAAAAACACAAGTCCAGACATAACACCATGCCCATCACTTCCACTCCAAGGAGGGATATATAATCGATACTCTCAGAGATCTATGTTGTGCAGAATATTCAATTCCAACCTCATTCCACAGTTTAAACCAGCGCACACTGAATTCCCTGGGCCATTTGCGATTCCTTCATGGAAGCAATGCTGCAAATACTTTCTATCATTTCTGGTTTCCCTGGACTGCCTTCATGCCCCAGGTATGCCCTGGCCCCCCCAGTCAGACTTCCACTGCCAGGCACTCCCAGATTCCCAAATGATTGAGTTCAGCCTCTCTGGCCTCTCACTCGGTCATAGTTCCACTTGTTACTCAAAGGCCATTTGGGTCCTCATAATGCTTGCCCTGGCTTCAGAGATGCTATTCCAAACTGATCCTGATCTCAGCTCTAGAGCCTTTCTCCGCACCAAGATTCCCATGGCTCAGCCAGTAGTGCTTGAGGATCCTCCAGCAGTACACTTACCAGTACTCCAAGTCCTCTTGTTGACTCTAGCTTAGATGTACAGAAAATTCATCAAACTAATGGAAATTATGAGAATGGAACTGAAAGTTTGTTCAAACATGCTGATTATGGACTTTAGTTAGAGCTTCAGGGTACAAGTGGTCTTGATAGCTTGCCCTAGAAGGAACTGTATTCCCTGTTTTTTAGGTAGAAGCCTACCAGGTTTGCTAAAGAAATCTTGGGGACATTCTGAAAGCTTTTCTGGGAATGCATTCCACACATTGCTTACTATTGGATTCATAGTTTGTTACTCACATTTGCTTGCTTTCTATTTGCTAGCTTTATTTGTTTTAGGCTGTCCAGCTTGAGGTAGTCCCTCGTGTGCCTCATCTCCTGTATTCTTCTGCTGCTCGCTTTCTGTAAACAAATCTTTAAATCCTGTTCTAATATTGTCACTTTTGCTGTGCATTCAATGACAGAGGTCAAATGTCAGGATGTCTTCAGAGGGAGATTGGTGTTTAGTTTTGACTTCAAAGTAAAAGGATTTATATAACAATCCTGTTGGGTACTCAGGTGAGGGGAGAGGCTGTAAGACGTTATTTTTTATAACACACAGCAAAATTTAAAATGTAAAAGAACTGTGCAAATATTTCAGAGTATATATCAGAATTAGGAAAATACAAAAAAGCAATTTGTATTGTAATTCGAAGTGTGGTGGAAACAAATATTTTAATACAGCCAAAACAAATCAGTATACTTACTGATGCCATTTCCACCCATTATCATTTGTGTGCTGTAGAGTTTTATCAGTAAAACCGTGTGTGCAAATGTAATGGTCATTTCAGTTGAAAATGTGCTCTCTGCAATTATAGTGCACTACCACACCATGCATATTCAACTCTACGCCACTCCATTCAATGCCACTCTAGCCCACTCCACTCTACTTAGCTCTACTCTGTGCCACTCTAACCTACTCCTCTCTACTCCACTCTACTCTGCTACTCCACTCTGTGCCATTCCACGACACTCAAAGGTACTCCGCTCATTGCCATTCCACGCTACCCAAGACACTCGGGCCATATTTAGACTTTTTGACGCAAAACTGCGCTAACGCGGTTTTGCGTCAAAAAAATTAGCGCCGGCTAACGCCATTCTGAAGCACCATGCGGGCGCCGTATTTAATCAATGACGTTAGCCGGCGTTAGCCGCCGGCGCTGCCTGGTGTGCGTGGAAAAAAACGACGTACACCAGGCAGCGCCGGCGTAGGGGGATATGGGGCTTGGGCGTCAAGAAATGGGGCAAGTCAGGTTGAGGCAATTTTTTCGCCTCAACCCGATTTGCGCCATTTTTTTCGACTCCCAACCCCCATAGAAATGACTCCTGTCTTAGCAAAGACAGGAGTCATGCCCCCTTGCCCAATGGCCATGCCCAGGGGACTTATGTCCCCTGGGCATGGTCATTGGGCATAGTGGCATGTAGGGGGGCACAAATCAGGCCCCCCTATGCCACAAAAAAAAATGAAAAAAAACACTTACCTGAACTTACCTTAATGTCCCTGGGATGGGTCCCTCCAGCCTTGGGTGTCCTCCTGGGGTGGGCAAGGGTGACAGGGGGTGTCCCTGGGGGCATGGGAGGGCACCTATGGGCTCCTTCAGAGCCCACAGGTCCCTTAACGCCTGCCTTTTGCAGGCGCTAAAAAACTGCGCAAAAGCAGCTGTATGTCATTTTTTTTGACCCGCCCACTCCCGGGCGTGAATTTTGCCCGGGAGTATAAATCCGACGCACATGCCTCGGAGTCGATTTTTTAGACGGGAACGCCTACCTTGCATATAATTAACGCAAAGTAGGTGTCCACGCTAAAAAATGACGCTAACTCCATGGACTTTGGCGCTAGACGCGTCTAACGCCAAAGTATAAATATGGAGTTAGTTTTGCGTCGAAATTGCGTTAAAAAAAACGGCGCAATTCCGGCGCAAATGGAGTATAAATATGCCCCTAGACGTCACTCAGCACCAATCCACGACACTATACTCAATTCTACGCCAGACCTCTCCATGCTACGCCACTCCACTCCGACACTCCTGTTTCTGACATGCTACTCCACTCTACACATCCTCCTCTCTGACACTCCCCTCCATTCTGACACTCTATGACTCTCCATGACACCCACTTTACGACACTCTAGACCACTCTAATTCACTCCGACACTTCACTCGACGCCACTTCACTCTAGGCCACAGTACTTTACTCTGTGCCATTCTACACCACTCTACGCCTCTACACTCCATGCCCCTCCGTTCCACGCCCCTCCACTCCACAACACTCAACTCCACTCCATGCTGAGGTCCTAACCTGCAGTTAGCAACACAAAAGGATGATGGACGGAGTGCTGAAACTTTTCAAACACTCACCCCAGTCACAGATTTGGGTTAAACCCATCATTCTTTTGCCTACCATGTTATCCCAATTTGGACCCAGCCATATGCAAATCAGTCTTGACCCTGCTCCCCATGGGAACTGTCCAGGTCGAGCTGCCAGACAGGGTCTCCCTGGACCAGAAACAAGCATCCTTGGACCGGTTTCGGGATATCACCCCTCATCGGCCAGGCTAGCTTGAATCCAGTGACACAGTGAGCAACGGACCACCTCTGGGCATACCCTGGCCACTCAGGGTGACTTTAGCAACACAAAAGGATGATGGATGGAGTGTTGAAACTTTTCAAGCACTCACCCCCAGTAACAGATCTCGGTAAATCCATTGTTCTTTTACTTATCATGCCACTCAAGTTTTGACCCAGCCATATGCAAATCAGTCTTGACCCTGCTCCCCATGGGAACTGTCCAGCCCGAGCTATCAGGCCAGGTCCTCCCTTGACCGGAAACAAGCATCCTGGGGCTAGTTTCGGGGTATCACCCGTCATCAGCCAGGCTAGCTTGAATCCAGTGGCAAAATGAGCAAGGGACCTGCATCTGATCATACCGTGGTCACTTAGGGTGACTTTAGCAACACAAAGGGATGGGAACAGAGTGCTGAAACTTTTCAAGCATCCCCAGTCACAGATCTAGGGTAAATCGTTTGTTCTTTTATTCATCATGCCACCCCAGTTTGGACCCAGCCATATTCAAATCAGCCTTGACCCTGCTCCCCATGGGAATGGTCCAGCCCGAGCTCCCAGGCAGGTCCTCCCTGGACTGGAAACAAGAATCCTTGGACCGGTTTTGGGGTATCACCCGTCATCAGCCAGGCTAGCTTGAATCCAGTGGCACAGTGAGCAAGGGACAATGTCTGAGCACAACCTGGCTACATAGGGCAATTATAGCAACACAAAAGATGATGGACGGAGTGCTGAAACTTTTCAAATTCTCACCCCCCAGTTGTTCTTTTGCTCACCATGCCACCCCAGTTTGGACCCAGCCATATGCAAATCAGTCTTGGCTCTGTTCCCCATGGGAACGGTCCAGCCCAAGCTGCCAGGCCAGGTCCTCCATGGGCTGGAAACAAGCATCCTGGGACTGGTTTGGGGGTATCACCCCTCATCAGCCAGGCTAGCTGGAATCCAGTGGCAGATTGAGCAATGGACCCACGTCGGGCATACCCTGGCCACTTAGGGCGACTTTAGCAACACAAAATGATGCTTGCTATTGAAACTAATGCTAATATACTGACTGGAATTTTGCACAGACCTCCTGGTGACCCAACCTTTTTGACTCAAAATTCTTCACCGGAAAGTCTTGTGGTGCAAACTTCAGCCAGCAAGGTAAAACTGACTGCACTTCCTACTGCTCCACCTGATAGAAAATCTAAAAGCACTGAAATGCCTGGCAAGAGGGTAGTTTCTTCTACCAGAGTAAATTTATGCTCTTTGAATGGGGTATATCTGCCAAGCAGATACACACATGCCATCTGGAATATGGCGATTGAGATCTTGCCTGCTCTTCCAGGACAAGATGTTTTGGAACAAAAATTCCCCAGGCGGTTCATGATGGGCAGGATGTATCCAGAGGTGTCTTGCATGCCAGTCTCAACACTGCAGACTGTGCTTTGGGCACTAGTGGGGTCATTCACATTCATGTGTTCCACATGTTTCTTGGGGGGGAAGCATGCATCCTTCATAGACATGCCCTTTGATGGTTACAGACTTTTTGGGAAGAAGCTGTGCTATGGCTCACTCCTTGCACTTACTAGATCCAACCTGCCAGTTTCACCACGAATTCCAGGAATTTAGCTTATCCCCAGAGCCAGCAATCCTGACCTGTCCAGCAGACCTCTGATAACTTTTAGGGGCATATTTATACTCCGTTTGCGCCGAATTTGCGTCGTTTTTTTCGAAGCAAATTCGACGCAAAACTAACTCCATATTTATACTTTGGCGTTAGACGCGTCTAGCGGCAAAGTTCATGGAGTTAGCGTCATTTTTTTGCGTGAACACCTTCCTTGCGTTAATGATATGCAAGGTAGGCGTTCCCGTCTTAAAAAATGACTGCGATGCATATGCGTCGTATTTATACTCCTGGGCAAAAATGACGCCCGGGAGTGGGCGGGTCTAAAAAACCTGCATTTGCGCCGGATTTTAGCGCCTGGGTCAGGGCAGGCGTTAAGGGACCTGTGGGCTCAGAATGAGCCCAGAGGTGCCCTCCCCTGCCCCCAGGGACACCCCCTGCCACCCTTGCCCACCCCAGGAGGACACCCAAGGATGGAGACACCCACCCCAGGGACATTAAGGTAAGTCCAGGTAAGTATTTTTTTTTTTTTTTTTTGTGGCATAGGGGGGCCTGATTTGTGCCCCCCTACATGCCACTATGCCCAATGACCATGCCCAGGGGACAGAAGTCCCCTGGGCATGGCCATTGGGCAAGGGGGCATGACTCCTGTCTTTGCTAAGACAGGAGTCATTTCAATGGGGGATGGGCGTCGTAAAAAAATGGCGCAAATCGGGTTGTGGCGATTTTTTTGCCTCAGCTTGACTTGCACCATTTCTGGACGCCCATACGCCATTTTCCCTCTACGCCGGCGCTGCCTGGTGTACGTCTTTTTTTTTAACGCACACCAGACAGCGCCGCCGGCTAACGCCGGCTAACGTCATTGAATAAATACAGTGCCCGCATGGCGCTTCAGAATGGCGTTAGCCGGCGCTAATTTTTTTGACGCAAAACTGTGTTGGCGCAGTTTTGCGTCAAAAAGTATAAATATGGGCCTTAGGGTCCCAGGGAGTGTGGGAACATTTGAAGACAGGATAAGTAGCACATGGCCAGACATCATCTTCCTTTTCCTCTGCCACCAGCTCCACCATACCACTCTGTCTCTTAGAGAGTAACTTGCAGCTAGTAAATGGGTGAGGGTCAGAATACGTTTCACCTGCCGAACTGGCACACAGTTAAGTTGAACCAGTGGGTCTTGCAGGTTGCCTGTCATGGCTACACCCTTCCCTTTTTGTTCACAGCCCCCTCCCCCTTAAGCCCCCAAAAATCCAGTTCCTTTTGTTTTTGCAAAGGCTTCGGACTAATATGTTTCCATACAGTCCAGAGAGATTCACTCTTTACTGGCCAAAGGAGCAATAGAGAGGGTGCCTGAGAAGGGGAGAGGCAGCAGGTGTTAGCAAAAAGGACAGTAATCTTAGGCCAGTTTTAGACATTTGATTCGTGAATGTTTTGTTATGAAAGGACTGATTCAAAATGCTAACCCTGGATGAGGTTCTATATGCCTTGGACCCAGGGGACTGGATGGTGTCTCTAGATATGCATGATATGTACTTTCATGTGCCCATACTGCAGTCCCACAGGCATTTCCTCAAATGTGTCTTTGGGAACAGACACTTACAATGCACTTTGGGCTCATAGCAAACCCTCAGGTTTTCACACAGGTCATGGCCTATCTTCACAGGTCTGGGGTGCATGTCTTCCTTTAACTCTGGCTGCTGTAGGTGTCTTCTTCACAGTCAGTCATAGACCACCTGCCAATAATCTTCTTGCTGATTTCGTCCCTGAGGTTATTCAAGGAACCAAAATTCCATCTCCAGCCAGCACAGGAGATTCCTGTTATATAGGCAGTTTTGGATATGGTGCTTTTCAATTCCTTCTCACCCCCACAGTGGGTTTGAGCCATTCAAGACATGGAACTGTTGTTTCAGGCTCAGTCCCAAGTTCTGGTGTGGGTGACTCTGAAGGTGCCGCGTGTCCATAGGCGCATGCAAGCTGTCTACTGGAATCTCTTCCCTCCATGGGTACAGTACTGGGGTGACTCCCATACAATGTCTGCATGTCAGATGAGGCAACCAGGGGCTGTCAATTGTGGCTTCAGGAGGCCAGCGTGACATGTGGCAGGCATAATCCATACCCCACCGAAAGCCCACAATGGTGACGAATGCATCGGTTTTGGGCTGGGGAGGCCACCTGGACCAGGTGGAGCTCTGAGACCTCTGGTCTCCATTGGATGAAGGCATAACATCAGGCTTCTGGAGCTTCATGCCATCTGGTTAGCTCTCAGTGCCTTCTGCCTTCCATCAAGGACAGCCCTGTGAAAGTTCTAATGGACAATGTGACTGTCATATGATACTGCAAGAAGCAGGGTGGTGTAGGGGTCATGGGTGCTGTGCCAGGAAGTGCTGAGAGTGCATCACTGGCTGGAACTTCATTGTATCACTTTGGGTATCAACAATATGGCAGCATCCCTAAACACCAGGGTGGGCTTATTATCTAGCCTTCCACAAGTGGTGTTCAATGTGTTTTTTTCCAGTAGGACATGAACTGGGTAGATCTTTTTGCTAATACAGAGAATACTCACTGCCAAGCCTTATGCGCTCTAGAGAATCTAACATAAGGCTCACTGGGAGATGTGTTCCGTGGGGCTCCAGGCTCCTCTGTGCATTCCCAGCTTTTGCCTCGAGTTCGGAAGAAGTCCAAAAGAGACAAGGCCTGATCATCCTAATAGCCCTCAGCTAGGCTAGGAGTGTTTGATTCTCTAAGCTGCTGAGGCTGAACATTTGTCCTTTATACAGTCTACGTCTGTCCAAGCAGCAAGGGAGAGTTCTTCAGCCACATCATCACAACCTACACCTCCTTGCATGGAGATTTGTCCATGAAGTTTATTTAATATGGGCGTTGGATAAAGTATGTGGCCTTGTGTGATCCATTTCAGACTCAACAGTCTGATATTATTGTTATTGTCTTGTCTTTGGCCATCAAGGTCTTTCCATAGGCACTGTTAAAGGTTATTTGTTGGTGACCTCAGCTTTTCTACGTTTGCCTGATCAGCACTCCTTGTTTAAGTCACCAGTTGTAATGTGTTTTTGGAAGGCCTCATGTTACCCCTGCACCTTTTGTTATGCTGCAGTGAGACTTTAACTTGATTCTATTCTTGATATGCACATCTTTGAAGCATATGTGCAGCTGTTCTTTGACACTTCTGACCCTTGAGACTGTCTTCATCATTGCGATTAGGTCTGCTTGCAAGAGAGCTGAAGGTGCAACCTCCAAATATCATCTTTCAGGACAAGCTGTTGTTTCGTCCCTGAGCATCTTTCCTATTAAAGATAGTGTCACACTTCCATGTGGGCCAATCTTTCATGTTCCCTGCTTTCTTTTCTCCAGCACCTCCCTCTGAAGAGGAAGAGAAGCTTCATTGTTTGAACCCAACAGGGCTCTCAGCTTTTACATCGACTGAACCAAAGAGTATAGAGTGGATAGTCCTCATGGGTGTCAATTCACCAAAATGCCAGGGGTAGTGGAAGTGACATTACGCACCCTTTGACCTCTGACATCATAGTAAGTGATGTAATATATCACATTTGACCCTGGATCTTCCCAGGTAATCATGTCATAAGACCTTACTTTGGTAACATTGCAATGGAGATAACTGAAGTTTCATAATAACTGCATGAATTAATAATATAACACAACACAGACAGTGTCCATTTTAGATACCGCCTATTGTAGGGTGCTGACATAATCTTTGAAAGAGCTGTGGCTTAATATTTTCCCTGAAATATAGCTAGCGAAGTGAGTGCGCCAGATCTCTTCTGGGTGGTTTGAAGGGTGAGAAAATCTGAATAAACTGCAATCAGATAGTGCACCTTACAGCAACATTTTCACATAAATTTGCTAAAACCCATACGCTCTGAAAGGCACTAATAAAATAGTCAAGTCCCTTCATGCTGTCCTAAGCCAGTGAAACATAATGCCTCTCAGATGTTTACCCCCCCGTTTTTCAAAATGTGCTTTGGGTGCCCCTTATGTCAAACATTACCTCATATGAGCTGGAGCCAGCATTTTGTGATGGGTGCCCTCATATCCCATGGGGGGCCAATTATGCCAACAAATGATATACAAAATATCAGTCCCAGAATTTTACCAATAATGTCGCCCATATACCTAGGCTGTCCTGTTTTCAGTGTTCATTTTTAGTGGGTGTCAGTTTTGCCTTCAGTGTTTTCCAAACCTATTGAAATCAGTGCTTATCAAAGCTTCAGCTGCTTACCACCTTGAAATAGGCAACAACTGTTTTATTACAGTATTTACAAAACATGTTTATTTTGCTGTGATTGGAATAAAGCGCATATTTCATTTAAAGGAGAATTAATGCAGGATATGTGGTGTCTTCCCATTGGCAGTGGGCATTCAACAGCGGTAAACCGTTGGCGGTACATACCGCCGCGCTCACAATGGACACCCACAGACAAAACAACACCACATTGGCCAATTCAAACAACATACACCTGACACCCATACACACACCACACCCACACCACTATAAAACACACACCCAAATTACCCACAACCATTTACGATCACAATACATTGGCACAAGACTGACATCAAGGCCACTTAGCCAACTAGAGCCACACACCACTCACACCCATACACCACTCACGCACTCCACATCACACACCCGAAAACATTACCCAGCACACCCTCATCAACACACCTCACATAACACCCATGGCACCACAAAGACACCCCGTTTCACAGAGGAGGAGTTAAGGGTCATAGTGGAGGAAATTGTCCACGTAGCACCACAGGTATTTGGAGTACAGGTGCAGCAGATATCGATTACAAGGAAGATGGAGCTATGGCGGAGAATCGTGACAGGGTCAACGCCGTGGGACAGCACCCAAGAACAAGGCACAACATCAGGAAGAGGTGGAACTACATACAGGGGAAGGTACGTTCCATTGCTGCAGGACACCAGCTCGCTATCCAGAGGACTGGACCCCCACCTGCTCCCCCACAACTCACAGCATGGGAGGAGCAAGTCTTGGCAATACTGCATCCTGAGGGCCTAGCCAGAGTCGGAGGAGGACTAGACTCTGGTAAGTCAACTTCCAACAATTATCACCCCCCATACCTGTATGCCATCACATACCCTTACCCTCACTCCCATCACTCCACTCCATCCCACACACTCCACCATCACATCCTTTCACTTACAATGCCAAGCCCTGCATGATGTACCAATTCATGGACACCCCTCACAGACCTGCACGGACACTCTTCACACCATACACCAACATACACAAGTACAAGCTGGCAGGGTAACACCAACCATAGAGGGGAAGCCAGGGATGTACAATATGTCATACACATGAACCATAACACATCATTTACATCCCCACAGGTACCCCAGCCAATGTCACCGGAGAGGCGGTGCCAGCACTATCCGGTCCCCCAACAGAAGAGGCCCACAGTGATGACAGTAACTTTGGACTTCAGGATCTGGACAATCTACCTGGCCCATCAGAGACCACTGGACAGCCAGTTACCCAAGCCCAGCTACAGACCACCACAGAGCCTCCCCCATCAGGAAACAACACCACAGCACCCACCCAGTGTACCCACACCTCTGTCTCCAGGACACGTCAATCAGTAGTGTACCCACCTGTACAGGGACCACAGGCCACACCTCATCCCCAAGACAATCAGGGACCTGGGGTCAGTGGCAGTGGGCACACAGTTCAGGGGACAGTGGCATAGGCCACCAGTGACACTGGGAGGACTGCTTTGCGCCAGGGGGAGGACAGGCCCAGGGAACCGACTCTCCAGGAGGGAATCTCTGAGATCCTGGGAGCCTACCAACATTCCCAGGATACGATGGGACAGATCCTAGACAACGTGCAGGAGAACAGACGGCTGCAGGAGGGACAGTATCATGGGATCAGAGAGGACTTGCAGGCCATCAACAACACCCTGATCTCCATAGCAGGGTTGCTGGCAGACATGGCCAACATTATGAGGGAGGCAGTCTCACACCAGCGGGCACCTGCCACTAGCCAGTCACCTGAACAGCCTTCCACTTCCGCTGCTGGTAGTGGGCAGGAGGCCCCGCCACAGGACTCACAGGCCCCCAGCCCACCTCCCCCTGCAGAAGGTGAACCACCCCACAAACGTTCCCTGTGATCCAGACAGAAGCCAGAGACACTTGCCAAGACCCCCGCCAGAAAATGAGACTGTCCTGATTGTCCCCCTTGTGTCCCACACAGTCACCCTGTCCACCTTGAACTGCCATTGCTCCCCTTCCTATGTCCCCTTGACACTGCACCTGTGCTACAAACAGACTGGAACAATACCTTGGACTTTTCATCACCCCATCCTATTGCACTTTCCCCCTATATGTTAGCACTTCAATAAACCCCCTTTGCAAAAAATGTATTTCAAGTATGTCATGTATTTCAAATATGTATTGATTGAAACAGGTACAACCAGTGCAAATGAACTGTACATAAAATGAGCATAGAATAATTACCTGTAGCTGGCTGTAGTGATCACACCAGGCGTATTTGTCATATCACCAACATTTGCAAAATGAATAGCCAGAGGGAACAGTAAGTGGGCATTGAATTTGAAAATACCAGCATGCCAATGCCACACAGAATACAACCAAAGTCAATGAAATGTAAAGTTACACTGTCTCACCTGTGTGCCATTGGAAGTACTGACGGATTACAGTTGTTCTGTTGTCCTCATCCTCTGCCTCCTCATCCTCACTGTCCACAGGGTCAACTGCTGCCACAGGGGCATCTCCAGTTTCCTCCTCCTGCAGAAAAGGGACATGGCGTCTGAGGGCCAGGTTGTGCATCATGCAGCATGCCACCACTATCTGGCAGACCTTCTTGGGGGAGTAGCACAGGGATCCACTTGTTAGATGGAGGCACCAGAACCTGGCCTTCAGGAGGCCAAAGGTTCTCTCAATTATCCTTTTGGTTCGCCTATGTGCCTCATTCTAACGTTGTTCTTCTGCCCTTGTCCTGGCATTCCTCACGGGGGTCAGCAGCCATGATAGGATTGGGTAACCAGAGTCACCTGCAAATATTGAGGGACAACATTAAGCCACACACTATCCTATATGGCCCACACCATACCCATACACCAACATATACTGGGTGGGGACCAGGGCTCATCTATTAGCCACGCCCTGTGCCTCTGTAGTTGGCCCATCACATTTGGGATGCTGCTATTCTTCAGGACAAAGGCATCATGCTCCGACCCAGGATACTTAGCATTGACATGGGAGATGTACTGGTCGGCCAAGCACACCAGCTGCACATTCATGGAGTGGAAACTCTTACGATTCCTGAACACCTGTTCATTCTGACGGGGGTTACAAATGCAATATGTGTTCCGTCAATTGCACTCTTTATATAATTATATTGGGGCTATGTCCCATTGAATAAAACTCGGCCTTCGTAGTGGCCAAATCCTCAACCTGGGGGAATGCAATGTAGCTGCATATGTGTTTTATCAGGGCAGACAATACTCTTGTCAGCACTATTGACAACATTAGCTGTGACATTCCTGCTGCCAAGCCCACTGTCACTTGGAAAGAACCATTTGCCAGGAAATGGAGTACTCATAGCACTTGCACAAGAGGGGGGGATCCCAGTGGGGTGACGGATAGCAGATATCAGATCAGGCCCCAATTGGGCACACAGCTCTGTGATTGTGGCCCTGTCCAGTCTATAGGTGAGTATTATGTGCCTGTCCTCCAGTGTAGCCAAGTCCACCAGGGGTCTGTACACGGGGTATGTCTCCATATTCTATTCATCCACAGCAGTAGGAATCTAAGGGAGAATAGAGTGAGGAGCCTGTCACAAACTGAACAATGGAGCCACAACAGTAGTTTGCATTCTGTCAACATGTAATGGGTCAGTGTGATTTGTCCAGTATGTGCCTATTTCTCCTGTGACTCAGCGTTATTCCATAGGGCTTCCCCCCCTGAAATGGCATCCGCCTGTCCTGTGTGGAGGGACAGGTGGAAGTGAGGTAATTCCGCTGACGGTGTGCGCCGTGGCGGGAGGCGGTCGGGAACCGCTGTGCAATTCCTCATTTGTTAATATTGGGCCCTATGGGGTACAGTGGCCAATGGTGATCTACGCCAGCGGTGACGGTATGCACCGCTGTGGACGTGACCGCCATTTTCTATCATATTCCTCACTTGTTTCCTGACCTTCCATAGGAGAGGACCTACACTGCATGTGCTGCTGTTACCTGTGTCTGGAACCTACCATGGCTCGTGTGACCGGGGCAAGGGCCCCATCCTTCACTTCGGAGGAGTTGGAGAGACTGGTGGATGGGGTCCTATCCTAATACGGACTGCTGTATGGGCCTCCAGATCAACAGGTGAGTACACTGTGGGCACAATGCATGTGGCATGCATGTATGGAGGTGTGTGTGACTAGACTGTGTAAGGGGTCAGGGATGTCCTCCTGGCTGGGTGCACACTGAGTGCTGTTCTATGTGTGTGCCAATAGTGCTGTAAACGGGTATGGTGGGCCATTTGTGTAAGTGGCTGGACTGGTTTTCTAATGTTCTTCTCCTGTCTGTATTGCCTCTGCAGGTCAGCGCCCATCAAAAGAAGGGTATATGGTGTGCCATCACCAAGGAGGTGTTGACCCTGGGGGTCTATGGCAGGCAGAGCACCCACTGTCGCAAACAGTGGGAGGACCTGAGACGCTGGGCACGGAAGACCGCGGAGTCCCAGCTGGGGATGGCCTCCCAACGAGAAAGGGGTACACATTGAGTGCTGGGCTATGTGTGTGCCAAAAGTGCTGTAAACTGGTATGGTGGGCCATTTGTGTAACTGGCTGGACTGGTTGCCTAATGTTGTTCTCCTGTCTGTATTGGGTAAATGGCGTGCTATCGCCAAGGAGGTGCGGACCCCTGGGGGTCTATGGCAGGCAGAGCACCCACTGTCGCAAACAGTGGGAGGACCTGAGACGCTGGGCACGGAAGACCGCGGAGGCCCAGCTGGGGATGGCCTCCCAATGAGAACGGGGTGCTCTGCGAACCCTGACCCCTCTGATGGCCCGCATACTGCCGGTGGCCCATCCAGAGCTGGATGGTCGCTTGAGGGCAACATAGCAGCCACAAGGGGGTGAGTACAGTGGCTATCATTACAACTTACGCCTGGTGGGGTGGTATCCGGGTGGTGGTTGTATGTCAATGGGTGCCCCTCTGCCAGGCCAGACATAGCGGCGTAAGTCCTCTGGTGGCTAAGGGTCTGAAGGGAAAATACTGGCTACCTAGCTTGTTAGCATTCACTACTGGTCAGAGCTGCGTGGGTCCGAGGTATGCTGCAGTTGGCGGTATGTGCTCCTCCTCATGCCTTGGTGGCTAGCAATATCACTGGTAGTGCAATGCATAGTGCGTAGGCCTGTTCCCTGTGTGTGAGGGTGCTGTGTACGCCAACGGTGGTGTTGGTGCAGTCATTGACCCAGTGTATCCTTTGTCTCTCTCCCCCCTTTCTTTTTTTGTCATCCTGTCCTCATGTGCATTAGCATCATCTGGCGGAGGAGCAGAGGCACCGGTGACAGAGGGAGCTGCATCCCACAGGACCCTGGAGGTAGAGTCCATGACGCTGAGGGCACCAGTGGGACGGAGGGCAAGGGGAGCAACAAGGCAGAGACTGGAGGGGACAATACAGACTCTGATACCTCCTCCGATGGGACCTCCATGGTGGTGGCGGACACCTCTGTGACCACCCCAGCTGCAGGTACAGCTGCCACCCCCCATACCAGGAACCCTCCCAGCAGCCCCTCAGCGAGTTGCCCGTGCCCGCTCACCCAGGAGGATGGGCATTTCCTACGCCCCAGGCACCTCAGGCCTTGCCCCAGTGAGCCCTGCTGCCCTAAGTGAGGAGGCTATTGACCTCCTGAGATCCATCTCTGTAGGCCAGTCAACCATTGTGAATGCCATCAGCGGGCAGGCATCCCAGTTGCAGCACTGCAATGCATTTCTGGACGGCATCCACAGTGGATTGGTGGCCCAACAGAGATCGATTCAGGCTCTGGCCTCCTCCCTGATGGCAGCCATTGTCCCTGTTCCTACCAACCCCCCTCCAACTACCACTTCCCAGTCTCCTCAACCCCAACCCATCCCATGCACACATACAGACGAGCATGCACACATGACAACACCCAATAGTGGCACAGTCAAACACAGGCACCACACTTCATCCCACAAGCACTCACGCAAACACCAGACAGTTGCAGACACAACCACATCCACTGTCTTCCCTCCTTCCCCTCCTCCACCTCCCTCACAATCTCGTCCACACTCACATCTGCATGCACTGCATTAACATCCACCACCAGCATCAACATACCAAGCAGCACACACACCTCACTAGCCGACACCTCCACAACATCCATGCACATGTCCCCTGTGTCCTCTCCCACCCTGTCTGCCCCCCGCCTAAAGGACACAAACGTAAGCACTCACACACCCAGCAGTCATCCACCTCACATCAGCACTCTCCCCATGCACCTGCACCCAAATCCAGCAGACATACACCTCCTACAACTACTCCCTCAACCAACACTTCCATCCCTCCTCCCTCCTCCTGCCCCACCGTCCCTTAGAAGCTTTTCCTTGCCCAACTTGACCTCTTCCCTCCCTTCCCCCGTTCTGCCCGTAAGAGCAGGGTTCCAACAACCTAACACAGCAACTCAGCCAAACAGTCTATGCGGACAGTGGTGCCACCACCTAGCCGTGGTGCCAAGTCAGTGAAGGACAGTCAACCATTGTGAATGCCCTCCAGGGGCTGGCAGCCCAGATGCAACAATCTAATTCATTCCTGAATGGCATTCAAACTGGATTGGCGGCCCAACAGAGATCGATTCAGGCTCTGGCCTCCTCTCTGATGGCAGCCATTGTCCCTGTTTCAACCGTGCCCCCTCCAACTTCCACTTTCCTGTCCCATTCTCCTCAACACCAACCCATCCCATGCACACAGCCAGATGAGCATGCACACAAGACAACACCCAAGAGTGGCACAGGCATCACACTTCATCCCAGAGGCACTCACACAAACACCATCCAATTGCAGACATAACAACATCCACTGCTTCAACTGTCTCCCCCTCCTCCTCCTCCTCCTCCTCCTCCTCCTCCTCCTCCTCCTCCATCTTCCACCCTGTTACGTCCACACACACACCTGCATGCACTACACCATCATCCACTACCTGCATCTTTACCACACCAAACAGAACAGACACCTCAAAGGGGAAGGAGCCTGCACCAGCAGCTGTCACAGAGCCCCTACCGCCAGCCGTGGTTGTGCAGCCATCAGTGAGTGCAGGGGCAGAGCAGGAGCCTCCCACTACCACTACCACCACCACAGTGCAGCCATCGCAGGGTTCAGGGGCTGAGCAGGAGCCTCCCACCACCACCACCACCACAGTGTAGCCGTCAATGCCGGCAGATGCCATGTGAACCAGCCTCCATGGGCTGCTGTGTGGCCTGTCCCCTCCACTCCCTAGGACCAAGCACAGGGCTTGTTGTCCCCTCCAGAACCAGTGGACAAGTCACCCACTCGAGAGACTGTGGCCTTGCACTCCCCAGGACCAAGCACAGGGCATGTTGCCCCCTGAAGAACCAGTGGGCAAGTCAGAAACTGTGGCCTTGCACTCCCCAGGACCAAGCACAGGGCTTGTTTCCCCTTCCAGAACCAGTGGGCAAGTCACCCACTCAAGAGACTGTGGCCTTGCACTCCCCAGGACCAAGTACAGGGCATGTTGCCCCCTCCAGAACCAGTGGGCAAGTAATCCACTCCAGAGACTGTGATATTGCACTCCCCAGGACCAAGCACAGGGCGTGTTGCCCCCTCCAGAACCAGCGGGCAAGTCACCCACTCCAGAGACTGTGGCCTTGCACTCCCCAGGACCAAGCACAGAGCGTGTTGCCCCCTCCAGAACCAGCAGGCAAGTCACCCACTCGAGAGACTGCAGCCTTGTACTCCCCAAGACCAAGCACAGGGCTTGTTGCCCCCTCCAGAACCAGCAGGCAAGTCACCCACTCGAGAGACTGTGGCCTTGCACTACCCAGGACCAACCACAGGGCTTGTTGCCCCCTCCAGAACCAGTGTTCTTGTTTCCGCATTCGACTGAGGTGCCCCTCCCCCTGAGGTGCCTGTCTATTTGCCAACTGATGACCCTGCAGTGTTCTCTCCATATTGGTGCAGGGAACGAGTGGGGCCTTGGACTTTGCTCTGTGGCCATGTGGCCCCTGTGAACTGAGGACTGGGCAGTGTCCCTTTTTTGTACATTTGTACATATCTGTTGCATTGGCAAATTTATTATTAATTTTGTGTTGATCTCATTACAATCACTTTAGTCAGTTCCTGTTGTCCTTGCATTATTCAGCCGATATACAGGGATACATTGTTTTCTTTTGCAGCTGGTTGTGTGTATATTGTGTGTGTATGGGGTGTGTGTGGTGCATGTGTGTGTCACTCTCTTTTCCCTCTCCCGCTCCCATGTGTGCTAGGTGGCTGTACTCACCGTCATTGTCTTCGCCAGCGTTGGTGTTCGTGGTGGAGCATAACATAGAATATCATTGGAAATACTTGCAGTTCTGGTTCCATGTGGCGTGGTTCTTCCCTGTGTCTCCAATGGTGAGTCCTTTCACTTCTGTAATGTGTTTCCGCCAGGCTTTTGATGGCGTTGGTACCACCCTGGAAAAGGTGGCGGATTGTGTTGTCATAATATGGTGGGCAGAACTTTGACTACCTCCAGGCTGTAGGCGGCTACCGCAGTGGTGACTGTTGTTTCTTCCCCTGGCGGTCGGTGTGATACATTGGGTGTCTTTCGGAGATATCACCACCATGGTCATAATTTGGTGGTAGTTACCGCCAGCCTGTTGGCGGTATTACCTCAACTTTATCACCGACCGCCAGGGTCATAATGAGGGCCTATATCTTGTTTAAAAGAATATTGCTGGAGAAAAAAACAAGAATACGATATGAAAAGTTTTAATAAACAAATTCCTGGACATAGTTGGGGATTATTGACCTACTCCTTACTGAATATTATGACATTGTTAGTGTGGTCAACCTTGTAAACAGCATAGTACCTTGTGAGACCTTTAAAATTGTGAATTACATAAGAATAATTTGTTGTCCTGCATACCAGGGCACCTAAAACGTGGACCCATATTTATACTTTTTTAGCACGTCATTTGTGTCATTTTTTTACACAAACGCAGCACAAACTTACAAAATACAATTGTATTTTGTAAGTTTATGCCACTTTTATGTCAAAAAGCGGCGCAAATGTTGCGCTAAAAAAGTACAAATATGGGCCTTGATGCTTTAAGCGTGCTTCCCACTACTTTTCTGCACTCTTTGTCTCACTACATTAAGGTTATGCTGCTGCTGTGTGGACATTCATAGAGTTCTTACGTTGTCAGTCCTGACATTTTCACAGATATCACATTGTATTTTGGGCCTTGTAGTTTTCTTGTTAACATTGTAACTATGGACTAAAAAAAACAGCAGTAGAGTGCAGTTGAGTAAAAAGCTTGAATTTGTTGACGGTGTCACACATAACCGCACATCTTGCAGCTATGAATTTTGGTGGTATATGGAAAGTCTTGTGTATGTTATCAACACTATCCCATATGCATGGTGACTGCTCTATTTCACAGGTACCTGTCACTTCCCCTTGCAGTGAATGTTTAAAGCCTGGGATGTTTGGAAGTTGACCTGCTACCAATACTGACTTGTTAGAAAAGGGGGGCTGATGTATCAAAGATTTTGACCCATTCTGTGGGTAAATGCGAGAGTACATATAGGCCAATATTTTTATGAGACAGCCATTTCACCAATCAGTGAAAGAATTAAACACTGCCAAAAGTTCAAATATGATTGTAATATTCCTAGATTCTCTACATTGTATAACATAATGAGATCCGACCTAAAACATACTTCTAAATCCTTCATTTTTAATCCAAGCACACAAAACCGAAGGAAACAAAAGAAAGAATAAACAATATTTTAGTGCCATCCCTAAAAACAAAAACTCAAGCAAAATAATGTTAGAATAATCTTACTTGTTGCTACCTTGTATAGCAAAGTTACACTATGTTGGCCCATTAAGAAAGAAATAAAAATGACTCATTCTCTCCTACTTTCCTTTCTTTAAATAGAATTTTCATTTTTGGTTGTGCACGTGTTTATCAATATTTATATGTTAACACTGGTGAGGGCTGTTTCCTGTTTGGTGTGGTTTTATCATTTATTATAGGTTTAAACCTAAAACAGGATATCCTACATATGCCATATATGACCCTTATGTCAAACATTACTTGAGGGTGCCAGGGTCAACATTATGTCATAGTTGCTGCATTGCCTTATGCCACAGTTATCCTCCTTTATGCCAAGAAGTATCTTCAATGTGCTACCTACAGCATTCGTCATGAATATCTCCATGACAAGAATTTGATAAGGTATGGCAACATTTTCCCACAGGTGCCCCATTTGCCAAGAACTACTTCTAGAATGCCAGTACTTGTATTTTACCATGGGTGCACATTATGCCAGCACCAATATTTTGTCACAGGTGTCTGAATGCCAAGAATTGCCTCCAGTATGCCAGCACCAGTATTTTGCTTTCCGTGCCTCTATAGAAAATAAGTACCTTTAGCACGGCAGGGCCAACAGCTGACTCACAAGCATAACACCACATTCTCATGCTCACTTATCTTCACTCGCTCACACTAGCTCATACTCATTCATTCTTGCTTTAACTCCCACTAAGTCAGTCTAACTTATTCACACTAGCTCACATGTATCTTCTTGCTCCAGCTCTCACTAGTTAAGTCTTACTCCTTCACACTTATTCATTTTTACTGACTCACTCATGCTTTCTCAGACCCTCACTTGTACTCAATCGTACTCTCAGTTCCTTAGTCTCACTTACTTAATCTCACTCACTTATTCAGTTACTGAATCTCACATACACTCTTTTTCTCACTCATTTATCACTCACTCACACTCATTTTCATGTATTCACTCATTCTGACTCACTCATCCCCACTCACTTACACTCACTGGCTGTCACAATCCTTCTCACACTCTCAAGCACTCATTCATTCTCACTTGCTCAGTTCCACTCACTCTTTCTCTCACCCACTCTGATTCACTCATACTCACTAAACTCAATCTCAATCATTATCGGTCACTTCCTGTCACTGATTCTCATTCACTCACACACATGCTTACGAATATAGACACACTCTCACATATACACAAGCTGTCTCGCACAGAGGCACACTCACCTGCAAGCGCAAGAACAACTTACAGAAAAAAAGTGGTTTTATCCCCAGTGCCCATAAGGGTGAGCGTCTCCTATGTCATTTACAATCCCTGACTCTTTGTGGGGTTCCCTTAGAAGGGAAAGGTGGTCCAGGATTGGATTCTATGCAGATGGATTGTTCACTGCTTAAAATTTGCTATGCAGTCGACCAAGAAGGAGCCTCCTGAGGACACTAGGGCTCATTTAACCTGAGCCAAGGCTGGCACACCTTCACCTTAGATTACTGCTTTGAATAGCAGGTTCATAGTGAAGGCCATTTTGCCCGCTCAAACGTGCTGGAATTTCTTGAGTGATATTCACTCTTCAGACCCTCCACTTTTGGGGGATACTGTTTTGGTATTTATGTAAAATGTGAGGAATCTGTGGTTAAAGTATCCATCAGAAGAACAAGTTGCTTACCTTTGGTAATGCTTTCCGATGGATACACTAACTGCAGATTTCTCACCACCCTCTCTCCTTCTCTTCTCCCCATTATCTGGAGTTGTATCTGTGTTAATAAACTTTCATGTTTGATTCTGCACACCCCCACAGTTCTCATTATGTTGCTGATGCTCTGTGTCTAAGGGCATGGAATACTTTATAGTTAATTAACTTCAGTGAGCCTATATATGGCTCTGCACAAACACTTCCGGTGGTTGGACGAAGCTGCCGCTCAGTCTGACAGTGCTATGTATCAGCATGTGGGAGAAATGTCTGGAAAAGTTTCAGGATCCAGTCTGCTGCCTGGGGGAGTTGATGCAGTGGGGCATCTATGGTTAGATAGAGTATCCACCAGCAATAGCATTACTGAAGATAAGTAACTTGTTTATTTTCACCCTCCATCCTTCAAGGAAGAATTTGATTAGTGGATTGTTGCTTCCCTCAATTGTAGTAGTTTCTGTGAGGTTGGGATGAAGCAGTGAGGATTAATTGTATTCCTTCCTGCCTATTGTGTCAAAAGACTTAGCTATTTTATCCAAAGTTGCAAAGAATACAAAATTCTTTATGTCCTAAAGGAGAGCCACTGGAACCCTTTGATTGTGCCAGTGGAGCGGATGGGCTGTACACATTGTTCCTCTGGCAATAGCTGTCCTCTGTCTTCATTTTTCCTTTTAGCATTAAGGAATGGACAGGTTGTGACTCCTGCCGCAAGCCCTGGACACTTTCAGCATGTCAGCAGTGAAGGAATATTTTAGCTACTCCAAGATATGGAAGGCAGCAACAGCCACAAAATCCAAGACTCTGCTGTGGATTGAATTACCAATAATTTAACCCTGGCAGACCATCACACTCTCCAAAAAATCCAGTGAAAAATTGGGCTTTGAAAATTCTCTCCTTCTGTGTCTGTGTCTCTGTGAGGAGGGGGTGTTGGAGAAGCTGAAATCCCCAGTGGGCCTCAGCAACTACTGTATCCAAACCAGATCAGATGTTGGCAGACTCAGATTCGAACCAGAAAGGTGGTCATCTGTATGGTCACCAAATTAAATTGACCCCTCAAAGGCTCCCACGTCGTAACAATGAACATGATCAGCTCTCCATGGCAGAAGTATGTATGTATTGGTATTTATATTGCATAAACCTAGCTAGGAAGCAATGGAGTGCTGTACCATGCATGGGGCTTGGAAAGTGATCTGCAAGATCGTATACATCAAGTGGAGAATTTCGCAAATACATTTCACGTTTTTTAGTCATAGGAAGATTAGGTGATCTACCCAGAATCATACTATGTTGAATAAAGCATGAGACTAGGATTCGCCCCTGTGTCCCTGGGTTCCAAATTCATCAGCTTTAGCTCTGGGCCACTTCTCCTTCCCGCATAAAAGTTGTTCCCTTTTAGACTACTATGAGGCTCTGAGAATAATAGACTAAATGAAAATGCGTATGATTACCTATTGACAGGGAAGTAAATGTACCAAATGTTGCTAATTGCCCGATGGTGAAAAAGAGTCTGATGATGGATTGCAGTGGTATTTATGATCTTTATGGTGTCTGCACTGACTAGCTGATCTTTGATGAGAGGAAGATCAGTGCTTAATTTGTGCTTGTTGTTTCCGGTGCTGAGCACCGGCACTTATTTTTCAGGGCCGGGGCTTTTTCTTCTGCCTCAAGCATTTGCTGCGAGCAAAAGACACATATGGGAAAAACGGAGGAAGACAAAAACGAAAAAGCGTCACAAAGGGGAGAGAGCAGAAAGCTGCAAGAGTGAGCTGAAGGGGCAGGGAGTGGCTTTATATGGATTGAAGAGGCCCGAGATGGCTTCAGGATTACGCCGCCTCAGTATTCCGTGTTCCCACATTTAATTGCAGCAGCCGCGAGTTTAAAGGAGGGCTTTGAGCACCGGCACGTTTCTATTTACAAATTAAGAACTGAGGAAGATACGCGTTTATACTTGCAGCACAGGGACAGTAGGAGAGTGTTGATTCTCTCGGCCACATGTCATTTTGAATTTTATCATTAGTAAGGGGCTTGATCTCCCTATTTTCTTTTGTTTACTGTGGAAAAAAATAATTCAAAGTTTGTGTTTTGAAGGCCCGATGCTTTTACCTATAAACGCAAAGGGCATCCGTTTCTCAGATGGGGTTTGTGACATAATAGCAGTTTCCAGATGTCAAGGACCATATTCCACCCCAAAGATATGTATACGGCCAAAGCAGCTATTTGATGGTACTGTCCTCTGGATGTTTTTTTCATGGCTACCGTACATGCTTTTAGCACATATTGGGATTTGGGACCCAATTTTTTGATCAGCTATTTTGGTCCAGCCTTATCTAAAATTCTGCTCCACTAGGACTTCTCCATATGAATCCTTTCTTCAAGAATCTGTCAGGAATGCTGAATCTTCCCATTATTAAGGAGGAACTTACTATACTGACTGTTGCATCCCTAGCTCTTCTTTCTCCATATGTTCCTCCTGCCAGCCATACACTGTCTATAACTACTCCTTTGAATTATTATGGAGTAGATATACAGATGTCTCGCAGCCTCTGAACATGTTTAAAATGCTTTTGTGCCTGGAGTTCAAATTACTTAGAAGCAAACCTAAGTCTTGCCACGATGATCTGCTCATTGCCACTGAGGTTTTTCTCAATAGGATGGCGGAATGGGTACTATGGACACTAGTGTGCAATTGTCATTCTTCTGAGAGATTTACACTTCTTGCAAGCTATCAAAATCAATTTGCTGTGTCAAGGCAAACCTTGAACACTCGAACAAAGTGTTCTAGGTACTCTCTAAATGAGATCATGGCTATTCAGAGAGGCAAGTCAACTTAATAGTGCCTCTGTTCGTGGTTAAAACAAAAACGTCTGCTAAGAAAAGGCTCATCACATCTTCTACTCAAACTCAAGGCTGAATTTACAGAACAAAAGGATATACCATGGTGAAATTTTCGAAATAGGAATTCTCTCTTTTTTTGCAAATGCTACATATATTCAGTTCCCTGAGCTGATGACCCTGTCGGCTAATATAGAGTCAAATGTATATGGTGGTAAAAAGATCTTTCTCTGCAACTCACTCCACAAATGACTTAATTTTCTGAAAGGTGCTCTTTTTAAAGTGCAGATGAAACTGAAGAAGGCTCTACGCTTGGGCAGAAAAAGTTGCATTGCCTGTGGTTTCAACTGAGTCATTACCTGGCAACCCCCAACTTTCTAGTGGCTGGTCATCGTCCAGTTGGTGCCCCAGAAATAAAATCTTCTGTTACTGCATTTCGCCGGCATTTTTTCCTTCCTAGTTCTAGCGGGTCTGATTCTTTAAGTACAGGTGCTTGCCTGTGAGTGAATAGTCACACTGAGTTGCTATCGTGCATCACAGGTGAGGTTCGTTCAGAAATTAACTCATGTTATCACATACAAGAAACATGCATTTTCTAACTTCATACTATAACTAACTGTTAACAATTTACAGAGGAATGAGAACCGACCGCTTCAGGCGGTTACTTGGTTATATGAAGAAAGAATACAGCTGGGTTAGTTAACATGCTTATGTTGAAGGTTAAATTGTGGCCGGTGGTCTGTTGTGATATTAGGCAGCTAACTTGGGTAGTTCCAAAAATAAGCCTGTCCTTCATTCCATTCAAGCAATCTAGTTACTTTGTCAAACAAACAAGAAATCTGTCGCTCTTTAGTCAAGGCCAGTGCTCAATAGAAGGTAATGGGGTGGAGTGAAATATGGTATAATGCAATTAACTAAATATTCAAATAAATTAAGACTGGACAATCTAAGAGGTTTCCTTAAAATGTTTTAAATTGAAAAGGTTATATAATGCATATCTTTGGAATATGATCCCCAAAACACAAAAATGTCAAATTAGATGCAACTTGATCATATCACACAGTGGGGAGCAAAGCTACTTTATGAGATTCATTGGTTTTGCATCTGTTTTGTCCAAGGTATTTATTGGTCCAGGATCGTCGTCAGCAGTATTTCACCATCCAGTACAAATTCTGGATCCCAAAGCTGGCAAAGTGGACCAATCCGAAGAACGACCAAGCATAGGATGTAGCTGACACACCAGAGGATGCAGCACTTCGGGCTTTCAGAAGCTGTCTCAGATCTTGGTCACTTGTTTGTCCACACGCAAAAGCCTTGACGTCCTGCACACTCCACCATAGGCTTTATATCCTTAGTTGTCAGTCAAAGAGATGATATGAAGCCTCAAAGATATCGGGAGGGATCTGGTGGGCTAACTCACGAACCATTCCACAAACAGACAATCCTCTCAATGTTACGTCTCTACACTGCTCCGGAAGAAGGACCTAGATGTGTCTGGATCCTTTTAAGGCTTCGAACTTCAAGACACTCTGGCAAGACCATGTGGCATAACAATCTGCAGCTTCCTGATCAGGCTATTCTAACTTCTCTGTGTAGGGGGCTGGCACCTGCTTCTGCTAGGGTTCGACATCTTCCTCTGTTGGTGGCTTGCTTCTACCTCATCCAATCCAGGACAAGCCTTGCCAGCCTCATTTGTGTTTCTAGGGCCGAGCAGACTACTAAAATGAAGTCTAACAGGCAGTGTTACAAATTCAGACCCTCCAGTCACATGAGGTGCATCTAATTCAATATTCAGGCCCTCTCCAGACGTGACAGATGGCAGTGCGGGGTTGCTGGAATGCACCCTATACATGTGACAGTTTATGTATATGCTATGTAATACCAAAGTACACAAATCAAGGACAGGTCACTGTCAACTAAGGAATTCTGTAACTAATCCAGTAATGCTACTTACCAGGGAGATATCAAACTAGGTACATGTAATCACTCGGGGCTAAAAGAATTGCCTATGCGTCAATTTGCTCTTAAAATTGAAAGGCTGTAAGGGTGCAGAAGCAGAATCTAGGCATCTGTCATTTCATTCAGGATCGAGCACTTTTTTCGTCTTCAAATTGCAAATTTGCAGGAATGACAAATAGTTGAACATCTTTGAAACGCACGAAGTGTTGCTCCCTCAGCAGTTCAGCTTAGCTGTGAAACTGCAGAAATGTTATGATTCCTCCATGGTCGAGAGCGCCGGAGGATCTGTATTTTGCTACCAGGAAAGGCTTGTCCTCCGCTGTTCCAGGGACCGGCTGATAAAACAGAATCGCACTAGACTAGAGCGTGTCCTCACCTGGGATGGGCCTGCCCTTCACAGGGGTGTAGAGAGCAAGGGTTAGCTGGGGGTTTGTCACCGATCTGTCCGGGGCACACATCTCTCCCTAACCCAAACCTCTTATTTTCTTGTTTTGACAAGTAGAGCATCCTCGGGAAAGCATGGTGTTAAAATCATGCCATGTAGTCAAGTTACAAAGTGATAGCAATCTAGCATCTTCCACATTTCAAGGTAAGTAAATCGTTACTATTTTTAACCGTAGGGGCACGAAGGAGCTGATGACCGGGCACTTGATCTTGTGCCTTCATGCCAATTGGGAACATAAAGCAGCAGCTGGTGCAGAGGTGGCACTGACCCCACCAATTTTTTCCTGTTTTTTAAAATCCCATGGGCAAAATGAGGGGGTAAGGTCGCTGTCCCCTCCTCACCTTTGAACAAGGTGTAGAGAGGGGTAAAGGAATATTCTATAGGCGCCAGTTCACCAAAATGTCAGAGATAGCGAGAGTGACATCACAAGCCCTTTAACCTTCACTTTCACCCATATGCTTAAACCTACACTCACTCTCTCTCACATAAACACACTCTCACCCGGAACACGTCAGAAAACACATTTACAACCATTTTTTTATTTACCTCAGCTCAGTGCTTAGTTTGTGCTTGTTGTTTCGGGGCTGAGCACCGGCACTTATTTTTGAGGGCCAGGGCTTTATTTTCTGGCTCAAGCATTTACTGCGAGCAAAAGACAGGTGGGAAAGACGGAGGAAGAGAAAAACGAAAAAGCGTCAGAAAGGGGAAAAGCAGGAATCTGACAAAGTGAGCTGAAGGGGCAGGGAGTGACTATAAATGGACGGAAAAGGCCCGAGGTGGCTTCGGGATTATGCTGCCTCAGTATTAAGTGCTCGCACTTTTAATCCCAGCAGCCGCGTGTTTAAGAGGACAGCTTTGAGCACTGGCACCTTTTTATTTACAAATTAAGCACTGCCTCAGCTGCCAGGGAACGTCATATTCCAGCTAATTGTACTCCATGTACTATTAAGACTGATAGTAAATATTATTATTTTTTTAAGTCAGAAAACAGAGAACATGGAGCCCCAAAAGGACGAGCTGTCACTGTGTTCCTGGCACTGATTTTGCCACCTCTCAGGCTAGAGGTCGCAATGAGCAAGCCAGGGGTTTCAACTGCGACCCATGGCGACCCCTAAATGAAGTCCATGAATAGTTTCCCCAAGCCTAAGCAGAATGGGGTGGAGGGGCAAATTCCTTCCCTCACCTAAGGTAAGGTGGGGGTTTAAGAATTAGCAGTATGTCAGAATGAGGGAGAGGGGGCAAGTTTTCACTCTCTACCTTAGGCAAGGTGAAGGGGGGCAGAGGGGCCCTCCATGCTCTTTGTCACTGAGGTGGGAGTAAATTTCCGCTTTGCAACTTCAGCAAGAAGAGCGAGCATACATTGCAAACAGAGGGGCAGCTGTAGCTCATGCAGTGAATGACCTTTAGGCAAGGCTGGACAGCTGGGGTACAATAACCTCTTCATCTGCCCTTAATGAAGTCCATTGAGGGAGTAAATTAGCACACCATTTCTCTCACCCTGGGGCCAGGCGAAGGGGCCGTGATTAGCTGTCTCCCTGGTCCAAGCCATGCCAGCCTTCCTCTGGTCCAGGCTTTGGAGAAAAAGGCCTTTTTAATAATCTTTCTGTGGCACGTTTGACAGTCCAGGAATAGTGTTAGACCAGGCATCCTTGGGGTGGTTTCCCCTAATGCTTTGCCTTCAGACCTCCTGTTTTTGCTGACTCCATTTTTGCTGGCCCTAGGATTCTGTGCACTTTACCACTGTTATCCAGTGCTAAAGTGATCGTGCTTTTTCCCCAAAATCTGGTAGCATTGGCATATCCCCAGTTGGCATATTTATTTTACTTATAAGCCCCTAGCAAAGTGCACTACCTGTTCCTAGGGCCTGTAAATTAAATGCTACCATTGCGCCTGCAGCACTGATTGTGCCACTCACACAAGTAGCCCCCTAAACATCTCTGGCCAACCACTGCAGATCCTATGTGTACAGGTTTAAAGTGCAATGTCAACCTGGCAAGGTAAACCTTTTGCCAGGCGAAAACCTTCCTTTTTAATACATATATGTCACCACTAATGTAGGCCCTAGAAATCCCTAAGGGCAGAGTGCAGTGTATTTTAAAAAAGTTAGACATACTTTTTAAGTTGTACATGTCCTGCTAGTGAAAAACTCTTAAATTTATTTTTCAGTACTGCAGAGCCTATTTCTCCAATAGGATGACATTGGATTTACCTTATTACACCTTATAAGCATAATTTCCAAATCGGAAGAGATAACCCACCAAGTTTGGTGTCTCTGTAATCACAATTTAAAATCCTAATGTACAGTGAAGTTGGGTTTTAAATTGCCATTCTGAAAATGCCACTTTTAGAAAGTTGGCATTTCCTTGCCTTAGCCATTTGGTAATTGCAGCCTGTTTCTGATCACCTGGGGTAGGTGACAGCTGAACTTTGTGAATTCCCCGTAGACAGCCACAAACAGTGGGTACTTAGGTGTGACTTGATGGGTCATCCTCGGCAGGATGGAAGGGAGGAAACTGACACAGCCACACTTACACCTGAATAGGCTGTGTCCTGTCCACACACAAAGGGCTGCATACACCCCCCCCCCTTTAGTGAGTCTGGAGCAAGGGCAGGAAGGGCAGGACACCGGTGCCCTTCAAAGGTATGTTTTTGAAATCTCTTTCACATTAAAGGCACCAGTGGGTATAAGAACTGGATCTCAGACACCACCACTTCTGGACCTGTGTATACTCTGCCAGGAAGAAAGACTGCTATGCTGATAGACTGCCACTCTGTTGGACTCTTGCTTTGCTGTGCTGACCTGTGCCTGCTACTCTCTGGCCTAGGATTGAGAAGGACTGGACTTGCATCTCTCCAACTCAGAACCCAGAGTGACTCCAAGGGCTAGTTGGCTGGCCTCCTGAACTGAAGTCCCAGGGACACAAAAGACTTCCAACCACCCTGTTTCTACACCTAGACTCTGTCATCTGTGACTCAACTCTGCCAAGTGGTGCTACCCCAGTCCTGGAGCCTTGGAAGTGGGCTTATGGTGCTTCCCTGCGGAATTTATACATCCGTGCATCCTTGAGCAGACCCAATGCATCTTCCCGGCTGAGCAGAGCTTCCTTAAGCAGAACAGACGTATCTCTGCTGCTGCATTGATTGGACCTCGCACAGAAGGCTTGCATCACCACTGCAGCCCGCATCTTGGGTTTCATGCATTGCCTTCAGGAACTGCCACTGCGCAGCGCTTTTACGGAGCAGGTCCTTGCATCCCTCATTGATGGCAGCCTTGACAATGACACCACAGCTCCGCATTGCAGCCTCACTGCTCATCGGAACTGGCGCCTCGCCTTGGCTGCGCAGCATATCTCTGATATTGGTCTTCGCACAAGCCCTGAATCCTTGACAAAGATGCAACAGGACCTCGCACTGCCACCTCATTGCATCTTGAAATGAACGCATCACACCGGCTTTGCAGTGCATTTTTGCCTCGGATCCGCGCAATGCTCCACAACCGGGATTCAAGGTACTTTTGTTCAGTGGGCCTTACTGAGTCCCTATGGCTGGCCCATGCTCCATCACAGTCAGCCTGAACTTTTGATTTTGTTCCAGTCCGGCCCAACCAGCTATCCTCGGTTGATGCTTTTTGCTTCTAAGTGCTATTCTACATTTTATTCTTTAGAAATTCATAACTCAAGCTCTACTGATTGGATTTTTGTCGTTTTGGTCTTGTTTTATTTATAAAATTGGGTCAATTTTTCTAACCTCCTGTGAGATCCTTTATGTGTGGTGTTTTTACTGTTTTACTGTTTGAAGTGTTGCAGAAATACTTTACACGTTGCCTTCAAGTTAAATCTGACTGCTCTGTGCCAAGCTACTAGGGGGTTGAGCACAGGTTAATTTGGGGTTTGCTTCTGCCTTACCCTGACAAGAATTGTGGTTGCTGCTTGACTAAGGCTCACACAACAGTCAACCAAGAACCCAGTTTCTCACAGATAGGTGTTCAAAGGTTGGTGTTTTTTTATCAATTGTGCAGTAGTGGCTGTTCTGCTGTGCTACTTTCTTTCTTCATCATTTTATTGTGTTTTCCTCCCACTGTTTGCATAAATTGAGAGAAAAGTGTTTGAGATTCCACTACACATTGCAGTAGGGTTTTATTGTCCACGAGCAATGACAATTCGGAAAAAAATCATATTCTTGACACTTGTACTGGATGCTCATATTTTGTCTTATACCTCCACAATGGCTGAACACATTTTAACCAAACCAAGAAAAGGTAATAAACGACCGAAAAGCACCTGCACCATAACATTTGGTGACCACCCATTCAGCGTTTCGGAGATACACGTGCAGGAAAAAAAATCTAAGTGAACCATAAAAATATTGTGACCACCCGTTCAGTTATCTATGCTAAATCCTGTTTTAAAGGAAAGTAAGAACGATTTTGGGATCCCTTCGAACTTTTAAGCCATTTGATGAATCTGCACCATCACCCCCACTACCATTCGACACTGCATCAAAGCAAAAGATAATTATCAAAGATGCCTCCAAACGTGGGAGCAACTCCAAGCTGAACACTGGACAACCATGCACCTCAACAGAATGAAACAAATAAAATCTTTCAACACACATAGCCATGCATATAATGTTACACAAAGTTCCGTCAAATGATCCAGCTGGCTGCTATCTAATATATTCCATTACTAAACAATACACTAGCCAGTCTTAACCTTGACAAGTGCTATGCAATATGTCTCGCAAATAAAACAAAACATGCCTATATCAGTAGACCACTAAGCTCAGTTAACATTAGTCCAAGGATGGCACCCAGGCTCTGAAAGTGTACCCTACAAATAAATGGGCATAACAAACAGAGTTGTATCTACTTTGTAAGTAAGAAGATGTATATGGCAGCTAATAGTTATCATAAAAGAAGCAAACAAGAAAGTCAAAGTCTCTTTTAAGGCTATGCTACTTCCCCAAATAATATGATTGTTGCAGCACCGTTGCTATGCACGAATGTTGGAGCCTTTAGCCCAGGTTAACTACTGGGAAATAATGCTCGTAAGAAGCATTCTCTTGGCAGTGTTCCAGGATAAGAACTGCACACCATTTTATTTATCGAAATAGTCTCTACTTGTACTACACTGGCATACAATAGGAAATCTTGCATATATGTGCATGGCATGCATCTAAGCAACAGCAATCTCAAGGGAGAATTTCTACCAAAATTGCTCTGCGCGTTCTCAGTCAGTGTGATGTTTGCAACCGCTCAAAATCCCACCTACTAACCCTCCACCTAAAGGGAATCACTGCTTCCACTTTGAAACAAACCTCAACATTTACAGCAAAATATTGTCTTCTCCAACAGTGAGAAGCCTTAGAGAACGTATTTCAAAATGGCTGCTCCCCTAGAGGCTTAGGTTCGAAGATGTTCTCGATCATGCCTCTGCGGTGGATGGGCAAAGGGAAAGGGGTCTATAGGATTCTTCCCCGTGGAGGCGAGCTGGAAGCTCAGGTGGGACTTCAACATCTTTGAAGATCACTGACACACTTGTCAAATGACGGCAAGCGGCAGGTGTACAAGTGGACCACACTGAGGCAAAGTGGGTGAGCTGTGTCACCCAGCAGGCCCCGTGACCTGGGTATCTCCACAAGGCTCTGCCCTGGTCCTTAAAGTTCTTTCTTTTGGGTCACACTGGGTAGTTGAGCTGATGGTCCTTCTGATCTATGAAGGGCTCTTTCTTATTGAGCAGCTCCTCACAGCAGTTGCCTGTGCTTCATTTTTGGCTCACCAACCTTGGGCTACGTCATGTTTACTCTAGCCTCTCTCCTTCCACACATGGTAGAGCAGCTTGGGCATCTTAGGAGATCTAGGCCTTCTGCTGGCCTGGAGAGTCACAATAGCACAGCCTCCTCCACGCCTTCTTCAGTGCAAATACAGCAAGCCTGTGCAGAATGTTAAAGGGAACTAAAGTTATTTCTTAGAAGGGTTTGTACATATCCAACGTTGTGGGCACTCGAGGGAAAGCTAGTGGCTATGTGGCTGTCCAATTAAAAGAGCGAAATAATGACCATTTTCTATGCCGGAAATTATCATAGAAAACATAATTATTCAATTTTACTTTATTTTTTCCTCTTTCTTTTGTTGCAGCTTATGCATAATTGCACACAGTAAAAGAGACACGTCTCCACAAAAATGTCTTTACATAAGATTCCATCGCAGACATTGACGATAGTCAAGGCATGGCGATTTGGAGTTAAGAATACCTGTACATACTTATCGCCGTGACATTGTGGTAGTCCATTTCAGGATAGAATATTATGGCAGAAAGATACTTAGTCACTCGGTATTGTGGCATATATCCTTGTCTAGCTAGAGCTAAAATATAGAAACACGTCTATATATAGGTTAACAGAACTTTTTCTTACAGCGCCCTGTGGGAAGCTGGCTGCAGTTAACAGTCAGTCTGGGAGAACTTTCCCAAAGCAGTGCAGGTCACTTGTAGCACAGAGGTTAGGTTTCTTAGCAAAAGCTAAGGCTGCAAAGTGTCTTTCAGAGCTCCCAGATACTTCGTTGCTATGCTTCTCCGCATCCTAAGTCAATGCTGATGAATGTGATGTTTGCAAACACCCAAAATCATACCAGCAGACCCACTCTGCAACAAGCTTTGGGAGTGCCAGTAGGTCTGCTTATAACTGAAGGTGCCTTTCAGTCGCTGATGAGTTTAAGCACTCCATAATTAATTATGCACGCACTCTTTCACTTATCCTTGAAGCAGTACATCCATTCATCCATCCACTGACTCATTCTTGCATTCAACCACTTACCTATTCGCAATAAAACAGAAACTCCAACACAACAAGCACATGGAAGATAATTTAAAAGAATAAAAGTAGAAAAAAGAAAACACACCGCCACCTAAACTTGGTTGGCCTATGCTTGGAATCCCAAAATAAAATAAAATGAAAATAGCAGTCACAGCCATCTTAGAATGGTGTTGTACATAATTGTTTGAAAGTTCTAATATAGCAGCCACATTTAGAAACTGCATGGTATAAATCTAAGAGTGGTAAAACAATTATACACTATGCACAACACCTTTCAGTAAACACTCCACTGGGCACCCATCTTTGAATGCTGAAGTATATTGTGTATCACTCTATACAGATCTGAGGACCCAATAAATGCTTCTAAACATTGTATCCATCTCGGAATGGTAAGATAACCATACACTATGGACAAAACCATCCCAGTAGAGCCACCCAGTTTACAATTAGCAGCTGCACAGAATGCAGCACACTGCCGATCAAATGAGCGGCCGGTAGGACTGTCTGTGGAGCGGCATGGTGCTCTAAAAAGGAAAGAAAACTAGGAGCAGAAGGAAAGAAATGAAAGAGGACCTATGAAAGTAAAAAATGGAAAAACTAGTTAAAGGGACACTAGCCAAGATACTGAAGTGTACTAGTCTTCGGGCGGAAGTGCGCACGTGCCCAGGAAAAATGACGTTACTCGGGGCAATAGAGCTAATGACATTAATGGGCAAACCCATGCAGTATGCTGTCACTAGGAGGAGCGGAATGTGAACGACACTCGAGCAGACAAAAGAAGGCTGATCCAAAGGCCCTCATTAATTAATATATATTCATGTTTTTTATTACAGGGGTCTAGCAGACCACTTCACCTGCTAAACCATCTCATGAGGGTCTATGGAGGGTTATCACAGTGCAAGTATTCTACTCCAGTGTTACTCAAGGAAAGTAACCAACACTGTACTCCTTGTTTACTACAGTAATCCATGAGAATCCATGGAACGCAGTACCTGTCTACAGTTTAATGACATTGGCTTTAGCACATGATTTTCATAATAAATGTCAGGGCTACTTCATCTGTCGTAGATTTCTATAGTAAAAATACTAGATGTATGGGCTCTGATATAACTGTTTCCAGTGAACCAATCAGGCCTACAGCTTATCACTGGTTTGTTGGCATATCCAACTCAGGCTTACACTATTCTGCATAAGCTTTCCGACAAGGCAACTAGTAGCATACAGTCCAAAATTGCATATATGTACAAGGTTACAGTTGGCAAACAATATAGCCCCTATCCTAATACATTATAACAAGGTTCAAAGTGTGTACCCCAAGGGTTTTTCACACATCAAGTCCTTGCCTACGGCATTTCTTTGACACCCTCAGAAGAAGTGTGGAGGTAGTGAAAATATGGGACAAAGGACCTCCAAGGAGAGGTGGCACTAACTGCTGTGGCTCGGGCAGGGATGGAGCTATAATCTCTGGAAGGATTAAGTTCTTGTTATATGGATTAAATCAACTAGTCCACAAAAGTGGAGTGGTAAAGTTTTTGTAGGAAAGGAAAGAAGGTTAGTGAGTTGCTTTGTACTCTAGAGTAGATAGGGCACACATGCGACCATTCGGATAGACTGTTAGTTTGTGGTTGGGTGGGTTCCTATGAGCGCATGCCCTTGAGTTGTTAAGTCAAGTCAAACAAGTCTCACCAAATATGCGTTTCAAACTCAAAACATATTTTACTTCTAAAAACCCACCAACATTTATCCAAGCAGAACGTTAGCATGTAATAGGTGAGGAATGGCTGCACCAGACTTCCTCCATTCCGCTTGGGGGTGCCAACTGGTGGCCGAGTTCTGGAACAGAGTGATGGAGAGCTTATGGGTAATAATTTGGGGCGCTACCCGCAAAATCGATCAACCAATGCTTATTGGGATATTTCCCTTGAAGAAGAACTATAAGATGAAAGTGAGGTTGTCCACCTGGGTATAGTCCACGCTAAAAGGTGCACAGCGACAAATTGGATAAGCGTCACAGCCCCAAAATATGAGGTATGGAAAAGGAGGTGAACAGTATATAAAGGCCTCAAGGAGAGATAACAAATTAACGATGATTTAGCAGACTGGGCGGAGATGCTTGTACAACTGTAAACACCACCTCCCGACCCCCCAACAATACACTGTCTTGAATCACACACACATAGCATACAAATCTATGTCAACATAATCTAAATAGAAAATATGTACTTATGGATGTCTTTACTTAGATTTAAAAAGGCCAAATGCAGTATACATATTTCTACATGCAATCTTACATTTATGATTCTGTACACTATTTATTCAAAATCAATAATGTTTATTAGAAAACAAAAAATACTGGCTTTGCCTTTATGTTTTTTGCTCATTATGAGATTTCAAATGCAAGTAACACAACATACGTGTCCTCAGCCTCTGGTGTGGACGGAGAGGAGGACAAGGTGCTCTTTTAGCAGGCAAGCATGTGCTGTGCTGCATCTGCTTCATGAACTAAAGTTATGGAAAGGAAGATCTATGCCTAACCATAAGGACTTGTCAAATGCCAGGACAAGGGCCCTTGCAAAGAGTAACGTGCGCTCTCAAATTTGTTAGCAAAATAAACTAATGAAAATAAATTCAAACGTTCAAACGCTGAGGTTGACGAATACCGGTACCTAGTCTTGAGTCCAATTCATGCCTCTTCCTTTCACCACCCTACACTTCCGGTCTCCTCATCCCATTCTTGCTGGTTCTTTTTCATTCCTCCTTTATCCCTTCATCACCGTTTTCCTATCTTCATCCTTTTCTTCTCTTCTCTCTCTTGGTATTGGTTAAACTCTGATAATAAATCCAGCCTCACAAAAATGAGACTCAGTGTTCACGACTTCCTACCAGCAGCACAAATTAAGACATTGCAACCTTCTAGTTCTTCGCCTCAGAAGGTGGAGACGTGCCTTCCAGTGCCTACCGATAAAAGAAAATTAGGAAAGCTATCTGTGCGCTTGATCAAGGTCCCAAAACCATCACGTGGAGACCACAATATGTGGACCACTAAGAGTTTTGAGATCCCCCGACCAGCCTCCTGATATTTTTACAGAGCATCGGCGTTGTCGGAGATAAGTAACTTTTTCATGTATTTCATAAAATTATGATGCTTGTAGGTGTTAGAGGAAACAGAGGGGAGCCCTCCTCGGAACCATCCATCAGACAGCAGTGCCGCAATTAAAAAAGGAAACTGACAAAGTTCACAGCGAGACAAGCATTCCCGGCGGGAAGAAACGGTGTTACAGATATGAAGATCAGAAAGATGACAGTAAATTGAACATTCCGAAATGTGTAGTGAAACATGAACGGGGGAAATTATTGCGAAGCACACATTTTCCAATAAAGATTAGATATGAAGGCGAAAGAGGATTGACTGTACTCAAACTATTGGTACAATGTGATAGAGCTGGTAAAAGGTAACCCAGCACTACAGTTTTTAAAACACTGAAAAGAATAATCCTTAAAAAAAACACAGCTCGTTTACAGATGACTGATGCCTCTGTTACGAGGAGGATAGCTGTATTTGTGTGCCTGCTTAGGTATTATTAGGACAGAGAGCATGATAAAAAGGTTCTGTGCATTGAAAGGAAGGCGAGAATATGGTGCATGCTGCACCAGGATGAGGGATTAGTGAGAAAGGGCAACAGATTGTGGAAAGGAATGCAGATGCTATATTATCTGCATTTGTATAGCATTCGGTACTAATAGTGTCGCTCAAGGCATTTTCTTAATCTAGATGACTCCTTGGTTCGATTTTGAGATTTCAATAGATTGTGCCTTGGCTGTGGGTGCCTGCCCCCCTCATTCCATCCCTACTTCTTGCTTCCTGATACTAGTAGACAAATATTGTAGCTTGTAGATCTGAAAGTCAGAAATTGCCTGAAATATGTCCCTATGATGAACCTGTAAAATACCCAATCTTTATCTGCAAACTTAATATAAGTATGCAACAGAAACCCTAGTCATTGTACCAGGGTTACTCACTAAATAGTGCTGGGGATCCCACATTAATGGAGACTGGGTTCCAGGGCTGGGGTTGCTGTATGCCAACTCTCTTTGCCAGGTACCCCTGAGTCCTGCCAGGAAGAGCTGGCTTGAAACCACCTTGAAGGAGAAAAACTGCTTATGAGAAGAGAGCCTTGGGGATCTGGCAGGAAGAACTGGACATTGGCCAACTATTTCCCATGAAAGGATCTGCTCTGCCTGGCCATGTTGGAAAACTTTGGAAATTTGGTCCCCTGCATCGTGCCCCAGGAGCAAAATGCCTTGATCCCCAAGCTGCACTTGGTTGTGTGCATTGTGACCTTCTTTCTCCTTATCAGTGGGTGGTGAAGAGGTGGTAAAAAGCGACTGCAGAAGAAAGACTCGAAGAAGTGTCTGTGACACTTTGATGGTGAGTAAAATCACAACTGTGTTTGTGCCTTCTGAAGAAGCATTGGCATGGCGCTCGAGAAAATGGCAACTGAAACCAGTGATTTGTTTTAGAACAACCCCTCAACAAGTATCACCGCTGCAACCCAGAATTAACTCTTTGCTTGCTCCGGTGGTCTGTTTGACTGTGGGTGAAAGGAAGATTCAACTACAGTGACCAGTGTGAGTGTAGCCTCCACCAATTTATGCCCATGCAGCCTCTTGACTGCAAAATTGAGGGTGAATGCTTGTAAACTTCCATACTATCTGAGACCGATTCTTGGGTCAGCAGTTGAGGGGGCGGAGTCAGTACTGCTGCCCTGGTGGCTCTATGCGAGCACAGCCGCTCCTCTGATGGAGTAGGCCATGTCTAGAGGGATTGCTGCATCTCATCGTTTCAATGTATAGTGTGCACCAAGGTTCCTGGGACACAATAACTTGAAACAGACACCAGTGCTGCTTCATAGGTATCGTAAGAAAACCTAGGATTCAACACTCTTAACACTGGCATACAGGGCACCTGGAGAAAGTGAAAGGAGTTTGAACTCTTCAGTCTTAAATGTATTACAGATTAATCTTCTCAGACCTTTATAAGGCTCCATTGACTAATTTCCTGCCCCCAACCCACAACTCTCCCATGCAGTGCTTATAGTATTTTTTGCACTTTCCTTTTCATGTGTAGTATTTAGTTGTGTGCCATGATTAAAATACTTTTTCTGATGGATACTTCTTGCAGCAGATTCCTCACCTTTATAATATTCCAAGGCGCCAGACTCTGGACATATTCACAGCAGTGCCCCCGTTCCCCACTTGGTGGTGTCCTGCAGCTCCGTGTTGGCCTTGTTCTGCCCTGGACATGACAAAGAGGAGCTGCATTTAACAGCCATTCCTGCATGTCAATGCCTTTTTTTTTGTTTGAACGGGGGCCCTTATTTCGAGTAGAATTTGAAACTTGTCGGACTTAGTATGGTCCAGAATTGCTGTTGTCTACTTGAAACACGTCTGGTACTATAGGGCGTTCAGTTTTTAATTTCATTTACTGGAGATTCCTATTGAAAGATTTTGAGTATTGGCACATTGTTCACCTGAACTTTTAGGGCTCATTCATGGGTCCTAGAGAGAATTATAGACTACTATATTGATATCTCTGGGGATTTCTTTGTGTCTCAATCGTGGCATGATTCCCAACCTAATGATAGCCTTGAAAAAGTCACTATTGGCTGTTGTGTTGGAAACTTTAAAAAGTAGAATAACTGATTACGAATAAAGGAATTTAAACCTTATTTTGGCTCCCAACCATCCTTGCAAATTATTGGTCTTTGTTTGGTGTGCATCTGGCATCTTCTAGGTTTACATTGTGCAGTGGACCCTTTGGGCCACACTGACTATCAGGCCTTTGGGAGAAGGCCCTGTATTCCAAACTGCACCCAGGACTTCCTGCGTAATTTGCTTTACATTGCTTTACCCATTACTTCACATGCTAACTGAATACGGAAGTGTGATTGCAACACCACTACTGCAATTGTATAGCATTGTCCCTTTTTGTGTAGGTTTGACAAGTTTTTCTGAATTCCACTGTACAAGGGAATAATGTCTACACCCAAGACTACAGGGTTCAAACTATGCTGTGACTGTCAGAACCAGAAGTCGGTGGCAGACCCACACAAGGTGTGCCTCTGGTGTTTGGGCTCCGGGCATGATCCCAAGTTGTGTGAGGAATGTGCATTTAGGCATCTTGACAGCACTCTGGGACTGTGAAGCAAAGTTGAGTTGTACATTGCTGAATATAGAAAGAAACCATGCAAGTCCTGCTCCTGCTCCAGGTCTAAGGCACAGGCCTGTTCCGGTGACAAGTTTTCTTCGCAGTTGAGGTCATCCTGTAAGTTGAAGTTCAACTCCTTACTGGGACAAAGATTAAACAAACAGTAAAACATCCAACAGTTTGTCTTGTGATGGGGTCTGTGTTGCAGGCTCGACACCAGGCCACAAATTTGCTTCAGCGCCAGACATGAATGGACTTTGTAGAGGGATGCCTGGCCACAAGTAAGACATCCACAACCTCAGGTGGTAGACTGAATGAAGTGAACTGCTTACTCTCAATCTTAATGCATGGAGGTGTAGTTTGCACAGGTTCGGGAGCAGAGCCCTGGCCTGCTGCTGGGTCAGAAGATCCTCTTGAAGCAGTAGCTTGTTTGGGGGACAAATGTTTGTGCCCACAATGTCCTGGTGCCACACTCTCCTAATCAAAACAAAAGAGTACACTGTTCCAAAAAAGAGAAGGAAGATCCAGATAGGACGCCGGATATCGGTATAATGATAGGAGTGCCCTCATGCGTCAATGAAGACGCTAAGCATCATCATTGGGCTAACTCCTCGCCAGACCGGCACTGCAATATCTGACGGGTCACCACACAAATGGTGGTGGCTCTATACCGAAAAATGGTTACGCAGATCCATAGGTATCTGCAGTACGTGCTGACAAAAAGGAGGAGGAGAGTGCAATGTGGGATTAAAATTGGCTCTGCACATCCAAAGACTAAATTTAATAACTCAAAAATGGCTGTCAGGCCAAGATTAAAATCAGTGGCGGAGTGTTCGGAGGAAATAATGACCACCGTCACTCCTACATAGGGGGAAAGAAGAGAAATGCTCTAACCTTCCACTAAGGGGTCGACATGTTTCGCGCTCATGCGCTTCATCAGGACCAAGGTTCGTCACTTCTCCTACAGAAGAGAGTGCAGTGTGTGCTGAAAAGTCACTTACTGTACGTCATTAGTCGTCAAGGTCAGACACCCAATAGGTCGCCCTAAAATCAAAAAAAGGATAAAAACATATATTGGTGCCTAAGCACAACACACGTACCCTTAATTAAAGGGGGTAAACATCATACCTAGATGGCATCAACAGGTACAAATCACACTATCAAGTGAGCTTACCATCCCAGGTGGAAACCAGGCATCCTAGGGACGCGTAGCCCTCAGACAAACGGAGAATGCACTGTGTAGAAGCATAGTAGCAAAATGTCTCATCAAAAAACAATCATGTGACATATACAATTCGAAGAACATATACTCATGTTAACCTCTCTGTGTACACATGTAGTCATATCAGGGTGACACCGATGATATAGTGGATGTAGGGAGAGGTGAATCATTATGCTGGTGTAGGATAAAAGAATCAAACTAATGAGACAGGCAAAACTAATTCATTAAGTACAGCTGTGATATAGAATTTGCATCAAGATATTATTGTTGTAATAAACGATAAAAGCACAGAGCAATGGTCAAAACTAAGACATCGCCTCTTATTCACATTCGGAGCCAGTGCAACTTTCTAATATAAACACAAAAAGCCGTGATTGATGGCGTCGGTAACGTGTGGAGAAGCCGTCAGAGCGGCTCACACAAAAGCTGGTAAAGTCAGTAATGGCCTCAATGGCCGCCGCGGGGAATACTCAGGTAGCCGCACATACTGGGGAAGCTACCAAAAAGTAACCCAAGGAACCCAAAGAAGGTTCGGTACCAGACCGGGTGTAGAGCAACCGATGAGAAAATCGGTATGCAGAGTAAGTCGGTAAACATCATTACCAGCAAGATGCCCCCACAGGTGCCAAAGTTTTAATTTACTTGATATCTTCCTGTCAGTCAGCCGTTAAACCTACCCGGAGACGCGTGCCTGCAAAGTAAGGCGCAACGCGTGCGGGAGGATATAAATAGATAACGGAATCAACTGTGAGCCGGCACAACACGTGACCGGCTAAACACTAAAGCAGCACTATCTGGGCCAGTAAGAGCACTATTGTAAAACTGGCAGCCATCTTGGAATGGTCCTGAAAGCAACTTCGCAATTGTTCAATCCCTATGTCATATAGACCACCAGAGGTAAAAGTAAACCCATGGAGGCCACACAGACACCAAAAGTTAAATATTCATACTCACACTCTCCTAGCCCAGTTCGAGCCACTAGGATGACTTGGGCCGAGTCGTTTCTGATCTTCTTCAGAGCTCAGGGAAGGAGAGCCATAAGCCAAAAGGCGTAAAAGAGTCTTGTGCTCCACTGAAGCTGAAATGCATCTCCTACAGAGAACTCTCTGGGGAACTCCAATGCACAGATGTTTTCACACTGTGTGTTCTGGATGGTGGCAAAAAGGTCCAGCTAGGGTTCATCCCCCTTGTTGGAAATTGCACTGTCCCACCTCGGGATGCAACCTCCATTCGTGATCTGCCAGGCACCACTAGCTGAACTTGTCCACCCTGGCATTTAAACATCCCACCTGGTGAGTCAATATCAGGGAGATGCCCCAATGCTCAATCCAACACCAGAGAAACTGTGCCTTTTGGAACAGGACCCAGAACCCCGCTCTGCTCTCCTTGTTATGGTACCACATGGCAGATGTGCTGTCCATAAGAACATGCACCAGCCTTCCTTTGATGGACAACAGGAAGACCTTCAATGCCCAGCGAATGGCCTGCAACTCCAAAAGACTGATGTGGACTCAGGTTTCCTCTGGAGACCAGAGCCCACTGATCTCCACCTCTCCTAAATGACCCCCTGAACCCAGTTCGGCTGCAGCTGTCACCACCATGAGATCTGAGTAGGGAACATTGAGGGATCTGCTGCTGGTCAGCTTGCAGTCAAGCAGCCACCATTGTAGAACTTGTGACGTATCCCTGGAAACCTGTGTTAGATCCAACAGGTTTCCTTGGTGCTGGGGCCACTGAAACTTCAGATCCCACTGCAGAGCCCACATACGCAATATGGTGAAGAGACAAGCAGATTGCACATGGTCAACAGACCAAGACACCTCAGAGTTTGTCACTGAGAACGAGGACTGAGGCTAAAATATTGGGATCCCCAACCATGTCAAGAGGTTTGCCTTTGTCCGGAGGTGGCCTATGACTGACTATGGTTTTAACAGCCAGTCTTTAAGGTAGGGGAAATCTTTTATTCCCAGCCTCCAAAAGAAACACCCAAGGGTTGCCGGCATGGCTGAAGGGGAGGATGGCAAAGTGAAAATGTTCCTGGCCAACCTTGAACCACAGGTAACATCTGTAGGACTGCAGGATGGGCACATGAAAGTCTGTGCTCTGCAGATGAAGGGATAACATCTAAGTGTCTAGATCCAAGACAGACAGAACTTCGCCAGGGTGAGCTTTTTGAATTTGTCCTTCTGCACTAAGGCATTCAAAGGGCAAAAATGTAAACTAGAACAAAGTTCTCCCTCCATTCAAGGCTTTCAATGGCTCAGATTATTTCAAGCATTCCATCTATCACCTTGTTGTTTTTGCTCCATCATTCTTCGGCATGAGAAATAGTGGGGTAACAACCCCTCCCTATTTCCAAGTTTGACATCCTCTCAATGGCACCTTTGGAGAGTTGATCTCGCTCATCTTGTTGTAATATGGGTTCAGATTGCTCTCAAAGCCACTTTGCTGTAGGCGGAAGCTGGGAAGGAGCAGAAAGAAATGGAAAAGCATAGCCCTGATGGATGATTTGGAGGACCCATCTGTCAGATGTGACAGACTGCCACCCTGGTAAAATTATTTGATCCTGCCTCCCACAGGGTGGTTGTGCATAGCTAAGAGTAAACTAAAGCAACTTGGAGACTGAAGTCGCAGGTGAGGGACTGGGAAGATCAGTGCCCTTTGTGGTTTGCATATTTTCTGCTTGATCCAAGTTTCTTGGCCACAAAAGGGCTAACATGACTGCAGTGGGAGCATGGACCTTGCATTGGCTCTACGCCAAACCTCTGTAGTGGCCTCGGAACGACCAAAACTGATGACAGAACTGTCTGGCAGGGGTCGGAAAGCTCAAAGAGAGGCCTGTGTCCCTTGTTGAAGCACTATATGGAGTAATCACCTTTTTCACCAAAAAGGAGAACTCCATCAAAAAAACATATCATTGAGGGATGCCTTCTATCTCCAGAGAGGCCTGTGGATCTCATGCATGCATGGTGAGCGAGCACCACACTAGTGCCGACTGCTCACCCCAAGCAGTTGGTAGTGTTCAGACTAGCACAAATCACATAGTTGGCTGCATTCTGACCATCTTGAATGGTTTGAGCCAAGTAAACCCTAAATTGTTCTAGGACCACCCGTAAGATATCACTGACTTGGGTGTGAGTAAAACAGCCTAGTAGGCAACTGGCACTTACTGACCTCAAGACTAGGCTGACCAAAGAAAACAAATGTTTCCTAAATGCCTCAATCCTTTCCAACGCCTGTCAGAGGGGTTGTCTGGAACAAATTAGGATTCATTTTGCTGGTGAAAGCTAGGACGACCAAACTCTCAGGAGTACGTTGTGTGTATAAAAATCAGGGTTTCCAGGCACCGGTCTGTGACCACTCGCCTGTTCACTAGTGAGCAAGAGCAAGGTTTAGACCAAGTGCAATGTAAATTAGGGCTTCACTGATCAATGATAAGGGCTCTGTGGAGGATGGCTCAGGCTGAAGTACTTCAAGTAAGTACTTTTGTTTTAACCTCAACAAAAGAAAGTTGTAAAGGCAGGACCTCTGCAGCACGTCTGATGACTATAGTAAAGGAGCCACTCTCTTTTGTTTGTAGGCCAGTGGAGGAAAGCAACTCTCTATCAGGGAAAATATCAAGCCCAGGTTCCATGGGATCAGACATCGCTGAAGAAAGATCTGCCAGAAATAAACTGACTAGAGGTCTCTGCGGATCCTTGGGCACAAAGGCTTGCCAAAGGGAGCTGGAAGGATGCCAAAAATGTGCCTCACGGCCACCTTAAAGATTTAAACCTGCTGTGATGTGAGTGGTGTCACAGATCTCAGGGGGATCAGGGATCATCTATGGAATCGGTTCCTCAGATGGTGATAAGGAGCAAGATCAATTGGCACTTTGATGCCCTCATGATTTCACTTCAGCTAGATAGTGGTGGGATGAGGTCAAAGTCCACTTTGCCTTCTTGTGTTTCCACTTTGATCTGGACTTTGACTTACCAGATAACCTTGCCCTTCTTTAAATCACCTGGTGTGATCCAGTGTATTAAAGGTTAAACACCCATGGTCTGTCTCAAATCGTTTCTGATGCTAAAGTAGGATCTTAATTTGGCATTGATGTTCCTCATGTGCCTCATCATTGAGCCAATGCAGAGCTGTTCATTGTGTCTACTGACTGTCAAAACTGTGTTCCTCATTGCAATTACTTCAGCTTGTCACGTGAGTGGGTTCCAGGCTCTCCTGGTGCAGCCTCCCTACACCACTTTTTCCCAGAGAAGCTGGTGTTAAGGATAGGGTGGCCTTTTTGCCGAACATTGTGACTCATTTTCACATTGAACAATCCATCACCCTTCCACCAACGTTCTTTGTTTCGCCTCACCGCTTGAACGAGGAGGAGAGACTACATTAGCTGGACTCCGCCAAAGAAAATTGTGTGATCATCAGCTTTTTGTGGGGTTCCCAGGGTCAAAGAATAGTAAGGTGATGCAGAAAAAGTCTGTGTAAAAGCAGATAATCCTCTGCATTAATGTCTGCTGTGCATTGGCCGACAAGCAGCCTCCAGAAGGACTGAGGGCTCATTCCATCAAGACCAAGACTGTTACTACTGTGTTGGCATGCGGATTGCCTGTTCTTGACAGCTTTCAGACTCCAACATGGGCATTGTAGCATCCTCCCCAGCCTCAGTACTCATAAATGATTATGCCACACACAGAGATTGGTGTTACACATCTTTATTCCTCCGCATGTAACTGCAAACTCAACATTCTAAATCATTAATTCTATTCACCACACCCAAGCACTTCCATCACATCATCTCTAACTCACAAGACACTACATCTACCCCCTTGTTAAATAAAAAGTACAAATATTACATATATAAATTACAACTCTTCAAGAAGTCATCGTGGGGCTTGAATCAATCACCAAGAACGTGTCCTATGAGGCTTTGAAGAAAAGTGCCATGACTTGCACTGGTTATACAGAAACAGGTGCAGTCAGTGGGCTCTCACAAGTCTCAGTTAAAACAGGCTAATTTCTGACTCTCAAATTGGTGACTGAGGCTTTAAATGCAAAGAATCTTGTGTAACAGACTTCCCAAGATAGTGAGTAGTCACCATGTGTCCTTTACTAGCCATAACTTTAAAGGGTTCAGCATCAAATGGAGCATCCAACTTGCCTTTTCTCCTTTGCCTTTCTAGGAATCGATCTCATTCTGTAAACACAGTGGGGGTCATTATGACCCTGGCAGAAGGCGGAGAACCGGCGGTAAGACCGCCAACAGGCTGGCAGTCTTACTTCATGGAATTATGACCATGGCGGTTACTGCCATGGTCATCCGCCGGTTCTCCGCTCCGCCCACCAGAGCGGAGACGACCGCTGGGCTGGAGACCTGGGTCTCCAGCCTGGCGGCCGTCACTATACCGCCGGCGGTATTTGGAACCGGCTTACCGCCGTGGATTTCCAGCGGTTTGAACCGCCATGAAATCCATGGCGGTAGGCACTATCAGAGCCAGGGAATCCCTTCCCTGTCACTGATAGGGGTCTCCACCAACCCCCACCCCCACCCCCACCCCGACTCCCTCCCCTACCCCCCCACCACCCCTGCCACCCCCAAAGGTGGCGGGGCCCCCCTCCCCACCCTGACCCCCAACATCACTTCACCCATACCCAAACGACACGCACACAGGCACCACCTACATACTTACACGCACACACACCGACATACATGCCACCATCCACACACACAGTCAGACACGCACACCCACATTCAAACATACACCCACACATCCATACAGACATACCCACAGACATACAAGCACTCATTCCCAGACACGCAACACCCCCGCAAGCATACATGCACTCACACACCCCCTTCGCATACACACACGCACACCCCCATGCACCCACACAACACCCAACACCGCCCCACCCCCTCCCCTCACGGACGATCGACTTACCTGGTCCGACGATCCTCCGGGAGGGGACGGGAGCCATGGGGGCAGCTCCGCAGACATCACACCGCCAACAGAACACTGCCACGGCGAATCACAGGACGTGATTCTCTGGGCGGTGTTCTGTTGGCGTGGCAGTGGAGGTGGAGCAACCTCCACTTCCCCGCCTCCCGCCAGTATGGCTGTTGGCGGCTCTCCGTCCGTAAAAGGACGGAGAGCTGCCAACGGTCATAATAGGCCGAGCGGAAAACCGCCACCACTGGCGGTCTTCCGCACAGCGGGCCCAAATGACCCCCAGTGTTCTTAACACATCGGCGCTTGTCTGCGTACATTTTTATCTTATGCATGTGATACAAATCTGTGTCATGAACTTTACTATCATGTGTTGATCTTTCATTGGTCCATTGTGGCAACTTGGTAGTCATAGCCCTCCCGAACATCAGCGTGGCAGGACTTTCCCCTGTAGTTGAATGAGGAGTTGACTGATAAGCACAAAGAGTAGAATGAAGAGCTGATCTGAGGTCAAGCACCTTCAGTACAGCACGCTGAACGGTCTTCTTGAGTGTGCTCATAAAACGGTTGACAACACCAGTAGCTTGGGGCCAAAGAGATGTGCTTTTTCTGATGCTTAACATTGAGATGATTAAGAAAGTCCCTGAATTCTTGACTTTTGAAAGAAGGACCACTGTTGGACTTTCTAATTGAAGGAACACCCCATGTTGCAAAAATGTAATATAACCTCTCAATAACTTTCTACTGAGTGATCGATGAGTGGTCTTCTACCAAAGGAAAGCAAGACTACTCATCAATGACCACCATCAGGTGATGCCCATTGTCAAGGGGTCCAAAGAAACCAACAGCAGTTCTTTCCCACACATGCTTCAGAAGATCAGACATGTTCAAGGGAGGCTGGATTGTTTTGGGAGATAAGCAGCTGCACAAATGACAGGCCTGTAATTCTCTTTCAACTCTTTGATCAAGACGAGGAAACCAGACTAGATCTCGGAGAGCTCGTTTAGCGATGACAATTCCATGATGTCCTTCACGTGCCACTTCAATTACCTGTTGTCGCAAAATCTCCGGTATGACAATTATCAAACCTCGTAGAACAATGCCTTCCTGACTAAATGACAGTTCATCTTTCACATTTTTGAATTTCTGATATTCATTGTCATTTGTAAGAGGTTGAGTGTGCTGTTTCCTGGATTGATGTGCAATAATGTATTTAAGTATCAACATGTCACTATCTGTGCATTTGGCAGTAATGATTTGTTCCAACAAAACAGAGACACGTTAACTAAACTTTACTATGAAGTTAAGGTATGCTTCAGGTGCTTTGAAAGTAGTACTAGGACACTGTACTGGCACTTGTGAGAAATAGTCAGCAGGATTTTGATCTTTCCCTGGTCAGTCCACAATAGCGTAGTCATAGTTCTTTAATCGCAAACCCCAACATTCAATACGTGGAGGCATCTTGGTTTTAGGAATGCTAACGATGGTAAGCAATGCTTGATGATCTGTGACAAGAGTGAAAGGCTTTCCATATAAAAATAAGTGGGAATGTTCACAAGCCTACACCACTGCTAAACTTTCTTTTTCAGGCTGTGAATAGACACATCAGCATGTGATAGACTTTTGCTAGCATATGCTACAGTATGCCTTTGAGCATTCGGATGGCCACGATGTTGGGCAAGAATCACACTTAGTCCAAACGGGCTTGCATTAACAACGTCTGTATGAAGCTTCAGATCAAAGTAGGCCATTTCAGTGGCATTCTCAATTGCAATTTGATCTTCATGAAGCTTTGTTCACACTTGTGTGACTGGTGAATTGAAGCATTTCATTTTGTTAAGTCTCTCAAGGGAGAACTTATGGTGGCAAAGTCACATATTTACCTAGAACAGTAACTGGCAATGCCATGAAAAGAACATAACATGGTAACATCTTGTGGGGCACAGGTAGCTGACAATGCCTGTATTTTAGCAGGATCTGGAGTTATTCCCACATGAGAGAAAAAATGGCCAAAGAATGAGAGTTTCATTTTGTGGAACTCACACTTTTCTACATTCAAGGTTAGACCTTCATCAACAAGTAATCGACAAACTTGTGTAAGAGCTTTAACATGTTCTTTGTGTGTGGCCCCAAAGACCAATATGTCATCACTGTAACTGAAAGCATTTGTGACAGGTTGTATTATATGTCAAATGACATCTTGAAAAAGTTCTCCCTCTGATGACACACCAAAACTTGATCTTTCATATCTGAACAAACCAATGTGAGCAGAAAACATGGTAATGTACCTGCAAATTTCTTCAAGTTCCAAGTGATGATGCCCTTTGTTCAGATCAAGACGAGAGAAGACTTTGTCACCATTTAGCTCTGTGATCATGTCTGCAATATGTGGACTTGGATGTCGCTCTCTTTCCATTGCCTTGTTACCTTGACGTTAAACCCATGGTGTCGAGCCAGTAGAACGAGCAATGATATCATGCTTTAATAAGGTCTCAAGTTCTTTTTCAACAGCTGCCTGTAAATGAAATGCAATTCACTTATGTCTTTGAGCAACAGGACAAACGTCCTCATTAAAATGCAGTTGTACTTTCCTGGTCTTAAGTTTCCTTAATCCATGAAACAACAATGCAAGCTGAATAACTATTTCATGATAAGCCTTTATGTTATAGTTTACAGACATCAGTCCCATTTCAGCAGCAGTACTGAAGCTGAGTAAACAGGCACTTGATGCAGTATCTTGAACCATGTGAATGGGGGCTTGTACTTTTGTCTTTTTGTGTTTCATGTTGGCTAAGAATGAACCTTGACTTTTTAATGGCATTGGAGCAGCCCATGTATACACATACACTTTAGTCCTCAATGGTGTGAGACGAGGCATTGGAGTCAGCTAGTGGTACTTCTCCTCAGGTATAATGTTTATCGATGCAGCACTGTCTATTATAAGGCCGCCCGCCAGCCCAGCGGGAAACCCCCTTCCACGAGGATGCCGGCTCCGAATGGAGCCGGCGGAGTGGAAAGGGTGCGACGGGGGCAGTTGCACCCGTCGCGATTTTCAGTGTCTGCTATGCAGACACTGAAAATCTTGGTGGGGCCCTGTTAGGACTGCAGGGGCCCCCAGGGGCACCACGACACCCGTTACCGCCAACCAGGTCCTGGCGGTCAAAACCGCCAGAACCAGGCTGGCGGTAAGGGGGTCGGAATCCCCATGGTGGCGCTGCCTGCAGCGCCGCCATGGAGGATTCCTCAGGCCAGGGGAAAACCGGCGGGAAACCGCCGGTTTCCCTTTTCTGACCGCGGCTTTACCGCCGCGGTCAGAATTGGCCTGGATGCACCGCCAGCCTGTTGGCGGTGCATCCGCGGTCCCCGGCCCTGGCGGTCCATGACCGCCAGGGTCGTAATGACCCCCATAGTGTCTGCCACAAAGAGCTTTGCCAAAAGTAAGCAAATAGTTCTTCTGATGGCTACTTCTAACTGTGGATTCTTAACTTTTATTATAGATATGAAAGCAATATCTCCCCAAGGTGGAGGGTCTGTGAAGTAGGCTCAGAATAAAAATGTCCTGCAGGACCAAATGGGCAAAATGCCCTTGCCATCTGACCTGGCTGTCAAGTTAATGATGTTTCCTGAACCGGTGCACTGACGCCTGTAGTGTCTCGTGAGTTAGGTATGATGGAACCATTTGGTTCCTGAGAGACTCTGTAGAACTGTGACCTAAGTGTTCGGGTGTGGTGAATAGATTTCATGATTTAGAATGTTGAGTTCACGATTACACGATGAGGAATAAAGATGTGTAACATCAATCTCTGTGGTGGCGTAATCATCATACAAGTACTAAGGCTGAGGAGGATGCTACAACTGACGACGAGAATGGGATATGTAACCCGAAGAACTGACAGTGGTCGTGGTCGAGCAAACTGCTTGTGCGTGCCACATGCGCCTCAGTTGAAGTGAAGATCGATGATCTGCATATGTGGAGTCTAAGCGGCACTCCAGGTACAGAGAAGCACTAAAAGGCAGTTATAACCAGGTGCAAGGAAGCATTGGAAGAGAAATAGCCAGACACAGAGGAATGCTAAAGGTAGTGGAAACCAAGTACAATGCAGAAGATTCAAAATGGTGATGAAAACCTGGAAGAAAAAAAACAAGTAATTACTAAAAAAAAAGTCAAACGATCTCAGATCCGCCGCTATGACTCTGATGCAAGCACATCGCAGGGGCTTAGAGATGGCCTGAATGGAACAAGTCCCAGCGGGCAGCCAGCATCGCCAGAGTGGGCTCCACTTCCACAGCAGAAAGGTCCACAGGCCATAACACTGCTGTTTTCTTGAAACCACCACTTTCATTCAATACCGCAAAGAAGCAGAATATTGGCACCAGATGGACTGCATGGATTAAAAGGTTTGATGGTTTCATAGAAGCACTAGAAGAAGTAGATAGCAAAAAGATCATCAAGCATCTCAAAAATCTTGCATGAGACGGAGTAATGTAAGTAATAAAGAAAAAAACACCTGCTGATGAAGTCTCATGCTGTCAAATCAAAGAAGTGCTAAATACCAAGTTCAATCCAATGCCGGATAGTGATTACGAAAGATATATTTTCAACCAGAAAAGACAGAAATCTGGTGAAACGATCAACACATTTGTTCAATGAATTCAATGATGAAGAAGCCATACTTGACAGTTATAGATGGTTGTTTGTCAGATTCATTCAAATGATGAATGCTGAGAGAAACACTCAGGCCCTCATTCCAAGTTTGGCGTGCGGCGGTTGCCGCCCGCCAAGCGGGAACCGCCAATTGGCCTCTCCGCGGTCAAAAGACCGCGGGGGCCATTCTGACTTTCCCGCTGGGCCTGCTTGCAGCGCCGCCATGGAGGATTCGCCCAGCCGGGGCTAATCCGGCGGGAAACCGCCGGACCTGGTTTTTCGACCGCGGCTTTACAGCCACGGTCGGAATGGGCACTGAAGCACCACCAGCCTGTTGGCAGTGCTTCCGTTGCCCACGGCCCTGGCGGTCTTTGACCGCCAGGGTCGGAATGAGGGCCTCAGTCTGGAGGGAGTACTCATGGCTCCCACAGATGAGGAACATGCAGACTGACAAGCTGCTGACATGGAGGCTGGAGGTGCCGATAAGTGAGTCAGTCTTGAATATGAAAAGTAAGCAGAAACACAAGGCTGAAGGACAGAAAGTGATCTCTCCAAAGAAAAAAAAACTGTTCTTCAGATGCGGATTTTCATTTCCACATGAAGGTAAATATCCCGCCATTTGACAAGTATGCAAGGGCTGCTGGAAAGAAAACTATTTTGTAACGGGGTTTGCAGGGCTATGGAAAAACTGAGGACCAGATTTACAACTCCCTAGCACCACCTTGCACCACATTAGTGTCATTGTTTTTTTTACGTTAATATTGCTCAATGAGGCATAAATCGCCGCACTATATTTACTAAGTGACGCAATTCATGCATTGTGCCACTTTGTGACTCCTTGTGCCACATTATGCCTGTGCCAGACATAATGTATGCAAGGGGGCGTTACGGCATTAGGAGGCACGCAAAAATGGCACAATAAAATCTACAAGATTTCATGCACCATTTTTGGCATCATTTTTAACGCCTGCTCAAAGCAGGCATTAAAAGAGCGCACTCATTGAAGTCACTGGGCCTCCTTGCACTTTGATGCACCAGTGTCAACATATTTGACGCTAGTGCAGCAAAGCACCTTAATAGTATCAAAAGTTTTGAAGCTGTTGGCCTAACATGCGCCATGGTGCGCCATATTATAAATAGGTGACGGTGAGGGGTGGGCAAGAAATCTGGCACATCAGTACTGATGCGGCAGATTCTTGCCAATCTGGGCCCAAGTGCTTAACGCTGAGAGAACAAGAGATGCCCAAACGTTCCAGAAGCGACGTTCTACTCACATCCACAAGGCCAAGCTGCAACATCAGCTGTGGCAAATTGACACTAAACGAAGTCAATTGCCGTCTAAATCTTCGTCCAAGAGTTCTTCAGTATCGCTGTCAAGCGACAGTGAAAAAGATGGATGAGCGATGTCGACGTTAACCTCAGAGAAACATGCGTATGTTGGCCTGGCCACATGCAAGTATGAAGACAAGTAAAAAAAAATCGACAAATCAGATTACAAAAGTCATTCAAACATTGACCTAAAATTACACTAAAAGTGAAGGCAGCGGGAAACTCAGAATTACCGCGGTGGTATTCTGACGGCGGTACTTTGGCGGGCGGCCTCCGCCGCCCGCCAAAGTCAGAATGAGGCCCTATATCTACCCATAGATTCCACAATATCCTCACTGTTCTGTGGAGTGGCCTCCTTTGGTCCTCTAAAATGTCCTAGATAAGTGATCTACGCACCGGTACCACCAATTGTTTGTGCTCTGTGTCCGAGAGCATGGAAAAAGACAAGCAAAAAACTGACATCTCACCAAAGTATGGTGCATAAATGCAGCTCTGCTCTGTCACTTTTGGTGTGGTATGAGGCCAATGCAGAGTGGCTCGGTGTCACCAACCTACACACAGAAGCATGGGGAATATTCTAAAGGTGAGGAATCTGCAGTTACATAGAGCGTCCACCAAGTAGATTGTTTATTAATGTGATCCTTATCTGATTCAAATGCCCAGGTTTACTAAGGGCTTGTGTTGCCTTTAAGTGAGATTTACTGTTCCACGAGTGAAATAGAAACTCCAGAGTAACGCAAGGCAGCGCCAGGTGCTGCCTTGCTTTACTCTGCCATGTTCCCATGTATTCACCTATGGTTTTTGGCCCATTCCCAGATTTACTAACAATAGCAAACGTGGGAATGCATCAAAATGCTACGCCTTCCCAGGGGAGGCATAACCAGGAAAAATGTTTATTTCTCTTTGTTACTCACTCTTTATATGTGTGCTACATTCTGCAGCACACATTAAAAGAGGAAAATGCCTCAGAGGATTTGTTTGTACAAGAAGTTGTTAGCTCCTGCACAAAAACAATCTTGCTTGTAACGCAGACACCCTTGCACCATAGTACTGTGCTGGCACTAGAATGCACTCAGTGGGCCCGCACAGGGAGAGAGCAGGAATGCACCATATCTGAGAAGACATTGTGCATTCCTGCTCTCTCCGTGTCACGCAACACAGCGCTGTGTTGCGTGACATTTTAGTAAATTTTGCCCTAAGCATCTACCCCACATCACCTCCCTGAGTAAGCTTTGGACAGCTCAACTGTGCTCTGCTCAGAGGATCAAGTGATAAAGACATGTACTTGGTACTCAGTTTTAAGTTAAATAGTAAGGTAAATCTAGAGGACACTAGCGGTAAAAAGTTCTCATTCTTACAGTTTGAGCCCAATTACCATTAATTACCCTCGGACTGCTTAAAATATTTCCACATGGACCTTTGGACGATTGTAAGGTTTCAGATGAGCAGAAACGCTGAAAGCCCCTGCTGTCCCTGTGCCCCTGCATGGATGTGAACAATGGTTTACACTCTTGCAGTGGGAACTGGGGGAAAAATGGAAAGGGAAATGCGAGAGAAACATGTGGACTATAACTCACTCCCAGTATGGATTCATCAGAGACGAGGAATGAGACAGAACAATCTCAGTGCTTAAGGAATAAAGGTCACTGAACTAGCTGTATGGCATACAGAGAAAGAAAGGTAAGTGTATAAAGGTACAGCCAGAGTGAACGCCTAAGACCAGGAAGAGATGCAAGCTTACCAGTTTCTGGAATGGAGTTTGCTGTGTTGAGCCCTTGAGCAGACCAGGATACCACAACCAAAGGCTTTAGTTACTGTGGTTCACCTTGTTTGCAACATGAAAAATACAAGCATGTTTCCGAGGCCCGCAGAAAGCTGCAGTGGTTAGTCATGGAGCATAGAGTTCAATTTAAATGTCTTTGCCAACCTACCACCCATATTACCACAGTCTTGTTAATCTGGCTTGTTCTGTCTGTATTCTCCCCCTCTATCTCTTTGTTCACAATGTGTACTTCCATTTCAAGTGTCCTCTGTCAAACAGGCCCGTACAGGCGGAAGTTCCTTCACTATTTTTGATACCAGACTCCGATGTTATATTTTACCGTACCTTTGACAAGTTAACCAGTACATCACTTTTAGAAAGGCTTTAAGACCTTGCTGTTGTAATAAAGCTCTGGGTGACACTTTCTCTTGTGTGGAGGCATTTGTTCTTAAGTTCCAAGAAACCAAAGGGTGAATGCAGCTCTTTACAAAAAATAAATAAACTTAGGCCCGTATTTATACTTTTTGACGCTAAACTGCGCTAACGCAGTTTAGCGTCAAAAAGTTTAGCGCCGGCTAACGCCATTCTGAAGCGCCATGCGGGCGCCGTATTTATTGAATGGCGTTAGCCGGCGCTAGTAGACCGGCGCTGCCTGGTGTGCGTGGAAAAAAACCACGTACACCAGGCAGCGCCGGCGTTGGGAAAAATGGCGTTAGGGCGTCTTAAAATGGGGCAAGTCAGGTTGAGGCAAAAAAATCGTCTCCATCCGATTTGCGCCATTTTTAACGACGCCCAGACGCCATTTACATGACTCCTGTCTTAGTAAAGACAGGAGTCATGCCCCTTTGCCCAATGGCCATGCCCAGGGGACTTATGTCCCCTGGGCATGGTCATTGGGCATTGTGGCATGTAGGGGGGCACAAATCAGGCCCCCCTATGCCCCAAAAAAATATAAAAAAAAAAAAAATTATACTTACCTGAACTTACCTGAATGTCCCTGGGATGGGTCCCTCCATCCTTGGGTGTCCTCCTGGGGTGGGCAAGGGTGGCAGGGGGGGTCCCTGGGGGCATGGGAGGGCAGCTGTGGGCTCATTTTGAGCCCACAGGTCCCTTAACGCCTGCCCTGACCCAGGCGTTAAAAAGAGGCGCAAATGCGGGGTTTTTTGCCCCGCCCACTCCCGGGCGTGATTTTTGCCCGGGAGTATAAATACGACGCATTTGCGTCGCAGTCATTTTTTTAGACGGGAACGCCTACCTTGCATCTCATTAACGCAAGGAAGGCGTTCACGCAAAAAAATGACGCTCATTCCTCATACTTTGGCGCTAGACGCGTTTAACGCCAAAGTATAAATATGGCGTTAGTTTTGCGCCGAATTTGCGTCGAAAAAAACGACGCTAATTCGGCGCAAACGGAGTATAAATATGCCCCTTAGAGTCTTGTGTCCTCAAACAGGGACAGATAATATAAAACAGTCAGCTTTTAAGGTTGCTATCATGCTGTTACACAACTTTTGGACAGTGCACAGGAAATACAGAGCTCTTAAGAATGACTCCGTCTTTGCTCTGAGCAATGCCATAACTCAGGCCCGTATTTATACTTTTTGACGCTAAACTGCGCTAACGCAGTTTAGCGTCAAAAAGTTTAGCGCCGCCATGCGGGCGCCGTATTTATTGAATGGCGTTAGCCGGCGCTAGCAGACCGGCGCTGCCTGGTGTGCGTGGAAAAAAAACACGTACACCAGGCAGCGCCGGCGTTGGGGAAAATGGCGTTAGGGCGTCTTAAAAATGGTGCAAGTCAGGTTGACGCTAAAAAATCGCCTCCACCCGATTTGCGCCATTTTTAACGACGCCCAGACGCCATTTACATGACTCCTGTCTTAGTAAAGACAGGAGTCATGCCCCCTTGCCCAATGGCCATGCCCAGGGGACTTATGTCCCCTGGGCATGGTCATTGGGCATTGAGGCATGTAGGGGGGCACAAATCAGGCCCCCCTATGCCAAAAAAATATATAAAAAAAATAAAAATTTATACTTACCTGAACTTACCTGAATGTCCCTGGGATGGGTCCCTCCATCCTTGGGTGTCCTCCTGGGGTGGGCAAGGGTGGCAGGGGGGGTCCCTGGGGGCATGGGAGGGCAGCTGTGGGCTCATTTTGAGCCCACAGGTCCCTTAACGCCTGCCCTGACCCAGGCGTTAAAAAGAGGCGCAAATGCGGGGTTTTTTGCCCGGGAGTATAAATACGACGCATTTGTGTCGCAGTCATTTTTTTGGACGGGAACGCCTACCTTGCATCTCATTAACGCAAGGAAGGCGTTCACGCAAAAAAATGACGCTCTTTCCTCATACTTTGGCGCTAGACGCGTCTAACGCCAAAGTATAAATATGGCGTTAGTTTTGCACGAATTTGCGTCAAAAAAAACGACGCTAATTCGGCGCAAACGGAGTATAAATATGCCCCTCAGTGTCTACTGGCCGCTTCCCTGAGGGCGATGTTTTTTCCTCCCTGTTAGAGACAGCTCGGTCCGGTTGGCTAAGGAGTTGGCCCAGCCAGGCGGAGCGCGCTACTCCTGTCTGGGGTGGTCAGGTACACCAGCTAGATAACCTGTGCTCACCCTTAAGTAGCTTGGCACAGAGCAGTGAGGTGTATTTTGGAGGCAATGTGTAAAGCAACAGCACAACATGTTCAGACAATCCCCCAGTTGAACGATCCCAAAAAGAGACTTCACACAGGTTGTATTTATAGAAAACTTGTATTCAGCACACACACATGATCAACACAGTTCAGTGATCTCCATCTAAAGGTCAATGAGCATACAACGCATGATAATAAAGACTGTAAGCATAGGCCTGAATCTCAATGAACAAAGCAACACATGATAATAGGCCCCACTGCACTAAATATCATTAACTATATAATATAGAGAAAACACCTTTCCTACCCGTACCCCTATAAGGTGCTTGCTTCCAGCACCCTAATGCAGTACACTGATAACTACCAAGTGGATGCCCTTCTGCTTTCAGACTCCCTGTGTCACAATCCACCCCAATCCGCCCTCCACCCACCACTCAGCACTCCACTAACCCCACTGCAACCCCCCAAAAATTGTACTTTCCCCAGGGGCATCTAATCGCTCCCCACCAGGTCATACTCCCCAGGTGTCAGGGTTAAGGTGGGAGACAGGAATATCCAAGGGCCAGCAGACAAACAAGGGCGAAAACAATCAGGCTGCAAATAGGACGTTCACCCAGAGGTCTGCAAAATATAGGGGGAGAGTCCCCAGGTCCAATCGACAGACTCTTAGGTATCCAACCCTGTCAGACACTCCGATGTTGCAAAACAGTCACCAAGTTCAGCACCTCCGGAATGGAGAGGTGCTCTTAGGGCGTGTTGTCTCGACCCGCCCCAGACAGTTCAGATTGTACACAGCAAGTTACCAGGTCTGTGCCTCCGTACTGGAGACACCCTGTGTGTTTCCCAGGAAACCTCCACTGGCCCCCCAGACTGGTCTGATCCAATGTAGAAAGTGCTAAGTGCTAAGTGCTGTGCCCCCACACAACTGAGGACACTACTCAAGGACCTGAGGCACAAGGTGGTACCAACCAACTTCTGGTTTCCTGTACCCCTCTGGATTGTGGTACTCTGTCCAGGATGCTATGACCTTAGCTGTCGAAGTCACTCCACATGAACACACTAGACCCAAGTTCTTTTTTGCTGCACTAAGCCATATCCAACACTCCTCAGGTTGAGAGAAATGCTTCCCACTCAACCTCCAGGAAGCCCGAGCAGGGTTCCACAATAGTTATCCGTTCACTTCACAAGCCGTCTCGGGGTAAAGTGATCCTCACTTCTGAGGGCCACACACCAGTCGTGCTTGTAGTACTTTGCTACCCTGCACCTGATGCACCCAGTCTCCAGACTTCTTCTTTAGGTCATGTATACACTTCTACTGCCAGGTGGAATCTGGCACAGTGTACATGACACCGAGGGTGTCGCTCTCCACATATTACAGATTACGATGTAGCCCACCTTCGTAGGTCTCTGATGTCCCTGAGACCTCCACCGAAAACAGGTGCCAAGCCAACCTGCCCTTGGAGAGCCACTCTCAGGATGCCACACTGTAGCAGGCAATCAGCTACAGGCCAGTCTCTTATTCTGGAAGGGTGCGCGGATCCCTTCTTTGGACAGTTATCCTGCTAGGCACTCAGATTCCTCTGCCAGTGTGCCAACACGATCCACCCGCATTGGTACCACGTATCCGTAGGTGGTACTCTGGGTTTGCAGATGTTGAGTACACCTTTTTATACTAGGTAAATGCTTTGAAGTCAGGGTGGTTCAAAGGGGTTTTCCTTTGAACCACAGATGTTTACCCTAACTTTCCTTCCTGACTGCCCTGAGGTCCTCTGGAATGCAGCTCTGTATCTTTAGGGGTGCCAGGCTCAGCTCCAGGAGGCCAAGTGTCACAACCTCTCCCGCAATTTATCTGACCAGGCCCCAAATGGCAGGGATCTGTTGATCTGGATGCCTGAGTTTTTTAGCTGTAATCGGGGGAATGCACAGATGTGCTCTTCCCCTGGGACCAATGGAATGAGCCCTGATTTACAGGGCACCAGAACCAGTCCTGACCTAGAAATGCCTATTTCCCCAAAGTGGCACTTCTTGGGCAGAGATGACAAAACTACCAATATCAACGGTGCGGTTTTGTCACCCAAGTTCAACTATACCAAACAGTATGAGGTTGCTCTCCTACAATCCAGTAGTGCAATCAGACCTAATAATCCTCAGCTTCCCAAATTACTATATGGGTAGAGCAAATACGTGTGGGTGTTTGGCACTTCCTGGGCACTCATGCCGTGGAGCATGCACCCTCCTGTTAACGCAGGTGACACTTCAGCTAGGGCTGTCTACATGGTGCTCGTGCGCTTTGGTTAGCCTGAGCCTGCAGGCTCTGTTCCTATTAGAAAATACTCGGGTGTGAATGGGCATTCCCTGATCACAATGGCCATACGTGCCCTCCTATAGGAACCACTCTGCCCGGCCATGACCATGCACGCTGGGATCAGACAAGCTAACCCCCATCCATACCTGGCTCTGTCTAGGTACGCTATCATTGTACCCCAGGTATCAGGGACAGTATAATCCGTATGGATGGTGTATGCACTTTCTCTCTGCATGGCGAGAGGTGAAGACTCCAAGCCCTAGGTTCTTGGTAGGCGAGAACCGACAAAATTTACTGCAAAAAATGAGAACTCCTGAGGAACCGCTGCCTATACACGTCAGGTCTAACACATGTCCCCCCCCAGCCAAAAGTTGTGGGAATTCTACCGGTTTCTAGGTAGCCCTCTTCACTGAGGCAGAAAATCCTAGATAGACCTTCTGCCTTGGAGTGATTTACCCCAGGGTAGTGCTCCACCCGAAAATCCATTCCCTGCAGGGAGATGGAGCATCTCAGTAGTTTTGGGTTTTCTCTCCTCATCGGCATGAGCCATTGGAGGGGTCGGTGGTCTGTATGGACCCAGAAGTGGGTACTGAACAGATATGGTTGTAACTTCTTGTGGTCCCAGACTACAGTGAAGGCTTCTCTTTCGATCGCACTCCGCGCTGTTCCTTTGGAAGCAGCCACTGCGAAATGAAGGTGACAGGGTGATATATGCCCTCGTCATTGAACTGGGACAGGATGGCCCCAATTTCATGTTCAGATGCGTCTGTCTGGACTATGAATTCCCAGGCATAGTCTGGTGCTCGGAGTACCGGTGCCGTGAACATGGCCTGCCTGAGTGCCTCAAAGGCCATCTGGCAGGCCTCAGTCCAGTTATGGGGCTGCTTCTTGGAAGTCAGTTCTGTCCAGGGGGTGACAATCGTTCAGCACCCCTTAATGAACCTCCAGTAATAACTGGCAAGGCCCAGGAAGGTTCTTACATCCATCTGGGTTTGGGGGGCTCTGTAGAGGTTGCACCGATCCTCTGCCCGCTCAATGCCCCAGGTATACCACCGATCCTTGCCCTTTCTGGCACATTCTGGCTTTGATAGTTAAGCCTGCTTGTTGCAGAGCCTGGAGGACTTCTTGGAGGTGCCACAGATGGTCCTTCCAACTGCTGCTAGGGACTGTGATGTTGTCTCGATATGTAACTGAGAAGGCCTCCATCCCCACAAGGACCTGGTTTACCAGCCTCTGGATATGGCAGGGACATTCTTCAGTCTGAAGGGCATGACCCGGAACTGGTAATGCGCATCAGGGGTGGAGAAAGCAGTTTTCTTCTTAGCGGCCTCAGTGAGGGCAATCTGCCAGTACCCGGAGGTAAGATTGAAGGTGCTCAGATACTGTGTCCAACCTGTCGATTAATTCATCCACCCTCGGGATCGGATAAGCATCCATCCCAGTCACTGAGTTCAGCCCCCGGTAATCCACACACAACCGCAGTTCGAGAATGGTACCCGCCCAAGTGGGTTTCGGTGCCAGCACCACCGGGCTGATCAGGGGCTGCTTGAGGGTTCTATGAGCCCCCATCTCCAACATCTTAGACACCTCCGTCTGGTTGCTGGATCTCACCTTATCCGACAAACTAGAAGGCTTGCTTTCTACATGGAGGTTGTCGCCCGTGTCCACATCATGGGTACACAATTGGGTGGTCCCTGGATAAAGGGAGAACAGTGTGGGACACTGCTCCAACACTGGGTGGCAGTCCCTTTGCTGGTCAAGGGTGAGGGTGGGGGACAGGAGTACTCTGTCCACCAACCCATCCCTCTCCCCGGAGGTCGAGGAGCAGTTCACTTTCCGCCTCCTCTCCTCCATCGGTCACCATTAGCATGGTGACCTTGGACCTCTCAAAGTGGGGCTTGTGAGAATTCATATGGAATATCCACAGGTGTTTCCTTGGGGTCTTGAGATCCACCAGATAAGAGGTATCTCCCTTTCTCTCTGTCATCTCATAGGACCCAGACCATTGGTACTGGAGGGCCCTTGGCTCCTCCGTCTCCATTAGCCACACTTTCTACACCAGAGTGGTGTTCTGATCATACCACTCCTTCATGACCACCTGGCTGGCTTCCAAGTTACAGGAGGCTTGCTTTCATAAGTTGGCCATTTGTCTGCTGAAAGCCAGAATGTAGCTGACTGGATCTTGGGGGTTCCCCTTGGGAGACTGCTTCCAGCCTTCGTTGACCAAATTCAGAGGTCCCCTCACCGGATGTCTGAAGGGGAGCTCAAATGGGTTGAAGCCCACTCCCTTCTGCAGCACTTTCCAGCAAGCAAACAACAGGCATGGCAGGAGGATATCCCACTTCTTCCTCAGGGCTTCCAGCAGACCTCTGATCATGCTATTTAAGGTCTTGTTAAACCTCTCAACCAGACCATTGGTTTGGGGTCGTAAGGAGTGGTGAACTTGTATGTCACCCCACATACCTTCCACATGGATCACATATAAGCTGACATGAAGTTTGCGCCCCTGTCTGACATGACCTCCTTGAGGAATCCCACTTGAGTAAAAATCCCCAGGAGGGCCTTAGCCACCGCCAGTGCGGTCTGCAGAGGAATCGTCTCTGGGTACCGTGTGATGTGATCCACCAGAACCAGGATAAATCGCTGCCCGGCAATCATCTGGGGATATATCTGCCCCAGACTCTCAATGCCCACCATCTCAAAAGGGGTGTCAACGACCTTTAGGGGATGGAACAGAGCTTTACACTTTCCACCCGACTCACCACTAGCCTGGCAGGTTACACAGGTTCGACAGAACGCATCTGAAGACACCCAAATTCTGGGCCAATAAAAATGAAGGGCAAGCCGCGCAAAAGTCTTGTCCCCACCCAAATGTCCTAACAGGGGAATGTCAAGGGCCAGTGTAAAGAAATGGCTCCCTGTTGCAGTTACCCCCCACTTTTTGCCTGATACTGATGCTGACTTGACTGAGAAGTGTGCTGGGACCCTGCTAACCAGGCCCCAGCACCAGTGTTCTTTCACCTAAAATGTACCATTGTTTCCACAATTGGCACAACCCTGGCACCTAGGTAAGTCCCTTGTAACTGGTACCCCTGGTACCAAGGGCCCTGATGCCAGGGAAGGTCTCTAAGGGCTGCAGCATGTCTTATGCCACCCTAGGCACCCCTCACTCAGCACAGACACACCACTTGCCAGCTTGTGTGTGCTGGTGGGGAGAAAATGACTAAGTCGACATGGCACTCACCTCAGGGTGCCATGCCAACCTCACACTGCTTGTGGCATAGGTAAGTCACCCCTCTAGCAGGCCTTACAGCCCTAAGGCAGGGTGGACTATACCACAGGTGAGGGCATAGGTGCATGAGCACTATGCCCCTACAGTGTCTAAGCAAAACCTTAGACATTGTAAGTGCAGGGTAGCCATAAGAGTATATGGTCTGAGAGTCTGTCAAAAACGAACTCCACAGCTCCATAATGGCTACACTGAATACTGGGAAGTTTGGTATCAAACTTCTCAGAATAATAAACCCACACTGATGCCAGTGTTGGATTTATTAAAAAATGCACACAGAGGGCATCTTAGAGATACCCCCTGTATTTTACCCAATTGTTCAGTGCAGGACTGACTGGTCTGTGCCAGCCTTCTGCTGAGAGACGAGTTTCTGACCCCATGTGGTGAGAGCCTTTGTGCTCTCTGAGGACAGAAACAAAGCCTGCTCTGGGTGGAGGTGCTTCACACCTCCCCCCTGCAGGAACTGTAACACCTAGCAGTGAGCTTCAAAGGCTCAGGCTTCGTGTTACAATGCCCCAGGGCACTCCAGCTACTGGAGATGCCTGCCCCCTGGACACAGCCCCCACTTTTGGCGGCAAGTCCAGGAGAGATAATGAGAAAAACAAGGAGGAGTCACTGGCTAATCAGGACAGCCCCTAAGGTGTCCTGAGCTGAGGTGACTCTGACTTTTAGAAATCCTCCATCTTGCAGATGGAGGATTCCCCCAATAGGATTAGGGATGTGCCCCCCTCCCCTCAGGGAGGAGGCACAAAGAGGGTGTAGCCACCCTCAGGGCTAGTAGCCATTGGCTACTAACCCCCCAGACCTAAACACACCCCTAAATTCAGTATTTAGGGGCTCCCCAGAACCAAGGAACTCAGATTCCTGCAACCTAAGAAGAAGAGGACTGCTAAGCTGAAAAACCCTGCAGAGAAGACGGAGACACCAACTGCTTTGGCCCCAGCTCTACCGGCCTGTCTCCCCACTTCTAAAGACACTGCTCCAGCGACGCTTTCCCCAGGGACCAGCGACCTCTGAATCCTCAGAGGACTGCCCTGCTCTAGAAGGACCAAGAAACTCTCGAGGACAGCGGCCCTGTTCACCCAAGACTGCAACTTTGTTTCAAAGGAGCAGCTTTAAAACAACTGTGTTTCCCGCCGGAATCGTGAGACTTGCTACTCTGCACCCAACGCCCCCGGCTCGACTTGTGGAGAAACAACACTTCAGGGAGGACTCCCCGGCGACTACGAGACCGTGAGTAGCCAGAGTTGCCCCCCCTGAGCCCCCACAGCGACGCCTGCAGAGGGAATCCCGAGGCTCCCCCTGACCGCGACTGCCTGTCTCCCAGATCCCGACGCCTGATAAAGACTCTGCACCCGCAGCCCCCAGGACCTGAAAGATCGGAACTCCAGTGCAGGAGCGACCCCCAGGAGGCCCTCTCCCTTGCCTAGGTGGTGGCTACCCCGAGGAGCCCCCCCCTTGCCTGCCTGCATCGCTGAAGAGGCCCCTTGGTCTCCCGTTGATTACCATTGGAAACCTGACGCGTGTTTGCACACTGCACCCGGCCGCCCCCGTGCTGCTGAGGGTGTACTTTCTGTGCTAACTTGTGTCCCCCCCGGTGTCCTACAAAACCCCCCTGGTCTGCCCTCCGAAGACGCGGGTACTTACCTGCTGGCAGACTGGAACCGGGGCACCCCCTTCTCCATTGAAGCCTATGCGTTTTGGGCACCACTTTGACCTCTGCACCTGACCGGCCCTGAGCTGCTGGTGTGGTAAATTTGGGGTTGCTCTGAACCCCCAACGGTGGGCTACCTTGGACCCAAACTTGAACCCCGTAGGTGGTTTACTTACCTGCAATAACTAACTAACTCTTACTCCCCCCAGGAACTGTTGAAAATTGCACTGTGTCTACTTTTAAAATAGCTATATGTGATTTATTTGAAAAGTGTACATGCTATTTTGATTATTCAAAGTTCCTAAAGTACCTACCTGCAATACCTTTCATTTGAAGTATTACATGTAAAATTTGAACCTGTGGTTCTTAAAATAAACTAAGAAAATATATTTTTCTATACAAAAACCTATTGGCCTGGAATTGTCTTTGAGTGTGTGTTCCTCATTTATTGCGTGTGTATGTACAACAAATGCTTAACACTACTCCTTTGATAAGCCTACTGCTCGACCACACTACCACAAAATAGAGCATTAGTATTATCTCTTTTTGCCACTATCTTACCTCTAAGGGGAACCCTTGGACTCTGTGCATACTATTCCTTACTTTGAAATAGTGCATACAGAGCCAACTTCCTACATCCAGTTCTAGTAGAAAGGCCCAATAACAGTGGGGAGACCACCAGGGCCCTGCCTGGGAGCCTTCGACTCACTGTACAGAAGGTCATCCTCCCAATATAGGTGATCATCACCAGCTGCTTGGTCTTTTTTTGGCCGCTTCAGTCCCTCGAGGGTGGGGCGCTCTCTCTGTACCTGATAGAACTAGATTTCCCCTTCTCATGCCAGTCGGCAAACCTGGGCAGGTCACCAGGAGGCGTAATGTCCTCTTCAGAGGATGCCAGGACAGACTTGGCCCATCCCCTGCCCATCTCACCGGAGGGACATTCCGAGGCAGGTTTCTCCTGTCCTCATCCTCTCACCCTCTTTTCAAGGGGCTAGGCCAATGTTCGAGGCTCTACCCCCACCTTGCCCCCTTCCTGGGAATCCATGGATCATGTTGTAGCACCGATCCAGTCAGGTAACTCTAACATTTCCACATGAGCCCAGAGCTCCACTTTTCTCCTGATGGTGTGCTCTAGGTCGTTGCCCAACAGACAGGTCATGGGCAGGGTGGGTGTCACAACTACCTTCAGTAGACCTGAGACCCCACCCCACTCGAACTGCACCTGGGCCACTGGTAAACGTCTCTCTCTGTTGTCTGCCACCACCACCTAGTGCGTGGCATGGGGGATGACTTGCTATAGGAAGACCGGCTGATGACTAACCATCATCATGTTGGTCCCAGTATCCTGCAGAGTCTCTACCCCTGTCCACTGATGGTCACCCACTGCCCGTACTTCATTGTATTGGCAGGCATTTGGATCCGGGGCACCATCTCACTGTCACCCAGAGACACTAGGGTAACACCACTAACTCCCCCCCTTTGGGGAAACCTGCCACCAACATTGCTATGCTTGCTACTCCTGGAGCCATTCCCCTGGGAGCCGGGGAGCCCACTTTGGACACTTAGGGCCACCCTTAGGGTTCCGTTCTCACTACACTCAAACCACCTTGGACCTTTCAAGACCAGAACTCCATCCGGGGAGGGTTTCTTCGCTGGGCCAACTAGGGATTCAGGCCAGGCCCCTTCCCTGGGTAGGTCCAAAATACTCCTTCTTTCAATCGCCCCCTCCTTTTTGTGGTGGGGCCACTTTCTTAGGATACTTGAGTACTGGCCCAGAGGTCCGCCTCTTTGGCAAGCTACCGGCAGTCCATTAGCTTGCCATCAACCAGGTGCTGATGCAACTAGGTATGCTATGCCTTGAGGAAATGCTCCCTCAGAATCAGCTTATATAACCCCATATAATTGTCCACCTGTCTGCCCAGCACCCACCCCTTCAGTGCCTTCTTAGTGTAAGCAACAAAGTCAACCGAATTCTGCGTTGACAACTTGTGGCTGGCCCTGAACCGCTGATGGTACTTCTCAGGGGTCAGGCCAAACCTGCTAATCAGCATGGTCTTCAGGGCTGGGTGGCTGGTTTAGTCCCTCGAGTCCAGAGTCAAGATGGTATCCCTCCCTACTGGGGCATGTACCCCAGTACCCCATAAGCTGCCTCCTCAACTCTCCTCTGGAAACCGGTGCACCTTCAAGGCCACTTCGTAAGCGGCCAACCACTTGTCGATGTCGTCCCCCACCTGGTAATCTTGGACCATATCCTTTGGCATCTGACTCCTATTCTCGCTAGTCGACGCTGCCAGGCCACTGTCATCATTATTTGGACTATGCTTTGCTTGTCGAGCCCCCAGTTCCACTTCTTGGAGATTCAGCTCATGCACCATTTTAGCTTCTTCTATCGCTAGAGTCCATAGTGCCAGAGCGTGCTCTTTTTCTAAGGCCGCCAAGGCCAGCGCCTGTCCCTTGGCGTTCTTGGCAAGCTCCAGCCTTAACGTCCTTTCCTTCCTCCTGTTTTCCAGTTCCTCTGGGGATAGGCCCTGTTTGGAGACACTACTACCTTTACACAAGAGAGGTCCCCTGGGTCCGGAGACAAGGGATTCTCTACCTCCGTCCAAGGTTCGTCTGAGCCCTCTTTGCCCTCCTCGGCCCCTTCCTCCTGCCTCAGGTCTTCCTCCCGCTGTGCTTTCCCTTCAGGGTGGGCCTCAGCCCAAGCGCTTAAGGCATTCTTTAACTCAGCCTTCTTGGCTTTTCCCCTGTAGGCCACCCCTCTTGCTTGGCAGACCTCTTTGAGCTGCGACACTGTGTAGGTGCCCCATTCTGCGATCTCAACCTCTCTTCCGATAGATCCTCCGCCATGTTGTAATTTTGTGGGGAAGCACCCGACCCAGAATTATGAGGAGCAAATGAACTTTTTCACCACATGAAGTTGTGCGTCTAACGAGGTATTGTGTAGTGCTGTGCAGTTGCAAGTCCTATCCCACCGCTGCCACCAAATGTTGGAGGCAGCTTGGTACATTTGGCTAAGGCATTGCCCAGCCAGGTGGGGTACACTACTCCTGTCCGGGGAGGTCAGGTACACCCGCTAGATAACCTGTGCTCACTCTTAGGTAGCTTGGCACAGAGCAGTCAGGCTTATCTCACAGGCAGTGTGTAAAGCAACAGCACAGCATGTTCACACAACTCCCCAGTTGAATGTTCCCAAAAAGAGACTTCACACAGGCTGTATGTACAGAAGACTTGTATTCAGCACACACACATGATCAACACAGTTCTATTACAATGTGATCTCCGTCTATAAGTCAATGAGCATACAACACATGATAATAAAAACTGTAAACGTAGGCGTGAATCTCAATAAACAAAGCAACACATAATAGCCCTCACTGCGCTAAACATCAATAACTATATATACATATGGAGAAAACACCTTTCCTACCTGTACCCCCATAAAGTGCACACCCCCTGTCAGCATTAGGCCCACCCTCGCGACCCCTATACTCAGTGTAACAAGTGTAATTTAGGGTGTGACCTGGGGCTAGCACTAGCAGCAGAAAATGTATATCACAGTACTCACACTCTCCCACACTCAGAGCCATGGCCTCAGCAGCACTAGTAAAGTGCTATGTCAGTCCAAGACCTCCCTGGCAGAACCACAGAAACACAAAGTTGCTGCCCTAGCACTCACTCATTCTCACTCCCTCACATCCACCCTGTTCCTAGGCACAGAGCGTTGGTATCAGTTGGCACAGGTGTGCACACACACATTCGTGTATGCACTTGCTTTCGGTACCCTAATGTGGAGCCCTGATACCTAGCAAGTGGATGTCCTTCTGCTTTCAGACTTCCTGTGTCCCAATCCACCCTCCACTTGCCACCCAGCACTCCACTTGCCCTCACCCCACTGCAACCCCCTAAGTATTTTACTTTCCCCTGGGGTACCTAGCCGCTCCCCATGAGGTCACACTCCCCAGGTGTACGGTTAAGGTGGGAGACAGGAAAAACCAAGGGCAAGCAGACAAACAAGGCAGAGACGTTCAGACTCCAGATAGGAGGTTCACCAAGAGGTCTGCAAAACACAGGGGCAGGGTCCTCGGGTCCAACCGACAGACTCAGAGGCACCCGACCATGAATTACAATCCGATGTTGCAAAATAGTAACCAAGTTCAACACCTCTGGAATGGAGAGGTGCTGCTGGGCGTGTTGTCTCAACTTGCCCCAAACAGTTCAGATTGCACACAACAAGTTTCCAGGTCTGTGCGTTCGGGCTGGAGACACCCTGTCTGTTACCCATGTAGCTCCACTGGCCCCTAGAAAGGTTCGATCCAATGTAGAAAGTGCTCAGTGCCATGTCCCCACACAACTGAGGACACTACTCAGGGATCCGATGACCTGAGGTTCCTTCAGGCTTAAAGTTGTTATAACTAACTCCTGGTTTTCTATCCAGTACACTATGGGCCTCATTCTGACTTTGGCGGGCGGCGGAGGCCGCCCGCCAAAGTACCGCCGTCAGAATACCGCTGCGCGGTCAAAAGACCGCCGCGGTAATTCTGAGTTTCCCGCTGGGCTGGCGGGTGACCGCCAGAAGGCCGCCCGCCAGCCCAGCGGGAAACCCCCTTCCACGAGGATGCCGGCTCCGAATGGAGCCGGCGGAGTGGAAAGGGTGCGACGGGTGCAGTTGCACCCGTCGCGATTTTCAGTGTCTGCTATGCAGACACTGAAAATCTTGGTGGGGCCCTGTTAGGGGGCCCCACGACACCCGTTACCGCCAACCAGGTTCTGGCGGTCAAAACCGCCAGAACCAGGCTGGCGGTCGGAATCCCCATCGCCATGGAGGATTCCTCAGGCCAGGGAAAAACCGGCGGGAAACCGCCGGTTTCCCTTTTCTGACCGTGGCTTTACCGCCGCGGTCAGAATTGGCCTGGATGCACCGCCAGCCTGTTGGCAGTGCATCCGCGGTCCCCTGCCCTGGCGGTCCATGACCGCCAGGGTCGTAATGACCCCCTATGTCCTTAGCCATACTGGGCACTAACTCTGAAAGAACACACTAGATGCAGTTTTTGTCTGCTGCACTTGGCCATGTGCACATTCCTCGGGTTGTACCACACCGCTGAGGATCCCAACCTATGAACGGGCACAGCACACAATGAGCATGCATTCAAGGTTGCACATGAACAAAATGCTTGCCATTCGACCTCCGTGAAGCCCCATCATGGTTCCACAATAGTGATCCATTCACTTCACCAGCTGTCTTTGGGTGCAGTGGTCCTTGCTTCCAAGGGCCACACACCAGTCATGCGCGTAGTACTTTGGTACCCTGGACTTGATGTGCCTGGTCTCTAGACTTCTTCCTTAGGCTGTGCATACACTTCTCCTGCCAGGTGGAATCTGGCACAGTGTACACGACACCGAGGACACCGCTCTCCAGATATTACCGAATACAATGTAGTCCCCTTTCATAGGTCTTTGATGTTCCAGAGACCTCTACCGAAAACAGGGGGCAAGCCAACCTGCCCTTGGAGAGCCACTCTAAGGATGCCACACTGCAGAAGCCAATCAGCCACAGGTCAGTCTCTTATTGTGGAATACTATTGTATTACTTCAACAGGCCAAGGGCAAGCTGTTCTCAGAATGGGTTTGATCCCAATGCCTCATTGTTGGCCATATAAGCCCGGGAGGGTTTTTTATCCTTGGTAAGGAGGCTGCTGGGATGACAACGCTGATGATCTGAAACCTTATTAACACTGTTGCATGATCTATGAACAGTAGTCTATAAATGTGGTGCTAAATTTGACTGAAGTCTTCACTTTTAAAGGATAAGGTTTAGAAAGAAACCATGAAAGGACTTTCGATGAAAAGAACCTCTTCCACAACGTAATAAGCGTTCCAGTAGTACAAGGCAGGCATGATCATAGCCTATGATTGAGCCCATTTCAGACCGGCCCCACTTTCCTTTCAGTTGGCCAGGGCTTTTCAGCATTTCAAGGCAAGACAAAAGCTCATTTTTATACTAAATTCTCAACTAGTGTCTCCTCTGCCTCAGTGGTCCAAGAGGAAGGCCATTGAAGTCCAAGACTGTCAAGTCAGTCTCCACTGAGAACCCAGCACCTAAATTCCTTTACTGCTGCCCTTGTGTTTTCTGTCGTTCCATCTCAAGAGGCTCTTACCACCATGGTGGGGAGGGGAGCTTAGAAAAGCAAAAACATCTGTCCTCTTCGCGAATACTGATTGGGAGAGAACTCCTGTCCCGCTCAGTTCTTGCTTGCCCCAAAATAATAATTTAAATGCTTGTATAGCATCAGACAATGCTTCCAGGAACGAAGGACCTATGTGCTTTATCGGGTGGTTATAGTTTCTTTCAAATATTCAGGGCCTTTGTTGCAATGACTTAAAATGATGTAGAGCTGCTGGTACAGAAATGTATTGTGCGTGGCTCTGGGAAGTCTGTGCCCCTGGCTTGGATTAGATTGCTAGGAAATACACAGTTTGTCTTTGCAGGTTTTTGAGTTTCACTTCAGTGACCATCACAATCATGTAGGCATCCCAGGTGATCGTTGGAGGCCCTAGGACATGGCTCTGAAGTCAGGAGGAGCTCACAAAGTGTACCCTATTAGAGAGTGAATACTGCCCTCTCCTTGGGCTGAGAGGGACAGGCAGTGGTGGCAGACAATGATTACAATAGAAGGGACAGATTATCTTGTTTATTTCCTTCACACGAGAGTAGCTTTAATTGGCCTCTCCTAGTGGAAGGTCTGCCTGGTCTTCTCATTCAGATCTTTCACTTCATCCCTTTATAATTAATGCATGTTTGCTCTACAAGTATGAAGTAGGGTGAGCATGGATGGGTGCGTACTATAGCCTGCACCCAAGGGATATACTGGTTGTTAAAGGTCCTGAACCTGAGTTATAGGCCTAAAACGAGAGAGAGAGGGCCTTTAACAACCAGGTTAGCTCGAGGCAGAAAGGCTATTAGAACATTCTGTTTACTGAGTGGAATGGTCTAAATTAAAAAGGGAGAAACAGACAGACAAAAATTGGAATGTTGGAGCAGAGTGCTTATACCAGCCCTTATAGGACCAGAGCCACTTCATTGTCTTCAATGGAGCGCTCAGCATTCCAATGTTCTAATGTGCGTTAGTGCATTGGGATGAGAACCACGAACTGGAGGACAGAGGTGAGCCTGCTTAAGCTCTTTTGTGAATTGAGGGAAGCCTTGCAACATTCCACAGTCTGGCCTTTGAAGTGGGTGAAACCCCATCAACTGGAGGGCAGGGATAGTCCCCTTTTAAGTGCAAATGCCTGCCCCTGCTTCTATTGTTGCCCATCTCCCAGACAGGTTCAATGCAGACAGGTATGTTTAGTGGACAGTGAGTACGCCTCTTGATACTTTACGCCATTTTGAGTATGTTCCCCCAGCAAAGGCATTTCAATCTTTTCTACAATGAAACTGTAAATTATTTTAGAAATATGGTTACCAGTGCTTATAACTGTCAAATAAAATATATGTTACACTCCCTTTTTTTCTGGAAAGCACTTGGCTGGTCTCACCCAGTCTGGAAGCAAATTGTACCTACTTTATAGCACTTTGATCCGGCTGCCTCATCCTTCCAACATTCCATTCTGTTTAGCCTGCTTTATCTTCAGTGGGCTGTGAAGATGGCACAATGTTTGTTTCTGCTTCTTCAGGTTGTGTTGTAATTCCACTCTGATTTTGTTCATTTTTAATCTAGCTGCCATTGATTTTCACTCCATTGTTGCGGCGTGATGTAGCTGTGTTATCATTCATTTCTCTTACTCTGTGTTGCCTTGCGTTATAGGTGTCAGTCAGCCTGTTCTTCTCTTTTGAATATGGTCCAAATATGGTGTCTGTCGCTTTGCTTTTCTTGGATGATGTACAACGTATGCGTCAGTCAATTCTGCTACTGATTTGTAAAGTGTTAGTGCTGGTGTTATTTGGAGCATATTTCTTTGTAGCATTAACTGTTTCTTTATAGCTGAATGAATCAGTGCGTGTTGGATAGTTTTAGAGTGTTTTAGTGCTGGCTAATCAGTCACCTTCATAGTAACCACTATACATCTTAATAACTCCTCAGGCTGTGACATACCGGATATTCTTCACAAGCTCTTCATTAGTTCTTTCCAAGGTAATTGTAGCATTGCTATGTCCATTTTTGCCAGACATACTTTTGTTATAGATTTGTTCTGCCCTTAAGCACACTTTGAATTTAGGGCCATATTTATACTCCGTTTGCGCCGGATTAGCGTCGTTTTTTTTTACGCAAATTCGACGCAAAACGAACTCCATATTTATACTCTGGCGTTAGACGCGTCTAGCGCCAAAGTCCATGGAGTTTGCGTCATTTTTTAGCGTGGACACCTACTTTGCGTTAATGATATGCAAGGTAGGCGTTCCCGTCTAAAAAATTGACACCGAGGCATGTGCGCCGTATTTACACTCCCGGGCAAAAATGACGCCCGGGAGTGGGCGGGTCAAAAAAAATGACGTCCAGCCGCTTTTGCGCAGTTTTTTAGCGCCTGCAAAAGGCAGGCGTTAAGGGACCTGTGGGCTCTGAAGAAGCCCAGAGGTGCCCTCCCATGCCCCCAGGGACACCCCCTGTCACCCTTGCCCACCCCAGGAGGACACCCAAGGCTGGAGGGACCCATCCCAGGGACATTAAGGTAAGTTCAGGTAAGTGTTTTTTTTCATTTTTTTTTGTGACATAGGGGGGCCTGATTTGTGCCCTCCTACATGCCACTATGCCCAATGACCATGCCCACGGGACATAAGTCCCCTGGGCATGGCCATTGGGCAAGGGGGCATGACTCCTGTCTTTGCTAAGACAGGAGTCATTTCAATGGGGGTTGGGAGTCAAAAGAAATGGCGCAAATCGGGTTGAGGCGAAAATTTTGCCTCAGCCTGACTTGCCCCATTTTTTGGCGCCCAAGCTCCATATTCCCCTATGCCGGCGCTGCCTGGTGTACGTCATTTTTTTTTACGCACACCAGGCAGCTCCGCCGGCTAACGCCGGCTAACGTCATTGAATAAATACGGCGCCCGCATGGCGCTTCAGAATGGCGTTAGCCAGCATTAGATTTTTTGACGCACAACTGCATTGGCGCAGTTGTGCGTCGAAAAGTATAAATATGGCCCTTAGTGTTTGTGCTTTTAGCGGTGGGTGTATTCGGTTACTCGTATCATCTCTGTATATTGGGATCTTGGATGTGCATTATTTGACATTTGAAGATGCAGATAACTGTTTGATCTGCTCCTTAATGTGTTCTGTTTAGCAAGTGTGTCTTTTCTCCCAGGAGATATGCTAGTTCTGGTATCAGTTGGCTTTACATTTGCACAGGGTCTGAATTTATAGTTGGTGGCTGGACATGTATAAACTTTTGGATCGACTCTTGAATGCACTCTGATTACACAGAGTGTGCTTTTTTTTTATTGTTGAACGCGGAGTCGTCAATTGTTTTTGCTTTGGCAGGTGCTCAGGTGTTATAGTTGTTGGGTTTCTATTACTGGGTATTTGATTCTAGCACCCGGCGCTCTGCTCTTGAGTGTGCTGTAGTCCTAGAGTTTCTGGTTTCCATTATTGAATACAGGATACCTGAAATATCTTTCAATATTGCTATTGCTCAAAGAGTACTTCTTATGATGGTTTCTGTTAAATATTGTCAGGTTCAGCTCTTGTACATACACTCTAAAATAGCTGTTTGTATTGGTTTGCTGTAGGCGTGTTTTTTTATCGTTCTGTTCTGCTCTTGCATTAACTGTCCTTGTACAGGTGGGGAATGGTTGCTTGTTGGATATGGTTTGTTGTCCAACAGTTCTGTGCAATGTTGCTCATTCTTTCTTTCCACAGTAGCTCGATTTCTTTGTTTGTCTTTCTTTGTTCCAATAATTATTGGTCATGCTGGTGCACACACTAGATTTATGCTTGGTCGTTGTAGTTGTTCTAGTGGAAAATGATCTGAGTGTGCTGTCTTTTATTCCTGCTCTTGCACATGTAGGCCCATATTTATACTTTTTGATGCAAATCAGCGCTAGGGCAGATTTGCGTCAAACAGTTTACTGCCGGCTAACGCCATTCCAACGACCCAGCCGGGCCCCTTATTTATGGAATGACGTTAGCCGGCGCTGCAGCATGGTTAGCGTCAAAATAATGACGGTAACTGGGCAACGGAGGCGAAAGGAAGACTGGGGGTTGTGCGCCAAAGAATGGTACAAGTCAGGTTAGAGTAAAAAATATTGGCTCTAACCTGACTTGCGCCATTTTTTGACGCACAACCCCCATGGAAATAACTCCTGTCTTAGCAAAGACAGGAGTCATGCCCCCCTGCCCAATGGCCATGCCCAGGGGACATCTGTCCCCTGGGCATGGCCACTGGATACAGTGGCATGTAAGGGGGGCCAAGTTAGGCCCCCCTATGCCACATAAAAAAAAAATACATATATATATGTACTTACCTGCACTCACCATGGAGGAGTCCCCCCATCCATGGGTGTCCTCCAGGGGTGGGCGAGGATGGCAGGGGTTGTCCCTGGGTGCAGGGAAGGGCACCTGTGGACTGCTTCCATGGTCTCCCACCATGGAAATTATCCCACAGGTCCCTTAACGCCTGCCCTGACCCAGGCGTTAAAAAACGGCGCAAATCCAGCTGGGAGCCATGTTTTAAGGTCCGCCTTCTCCTGTGCGTCATTTTGAGGCCCGGAGGAAAAATAAGGCGCACATGCCTTAGAGTCATTTTTTGCACAGGAACGTCTACCTTGCATGTCATTAGCGCAAGGTATGTTTTCACGTACAAAAAATGACTCAAACTCCATAACTTTGGCGCAAGAATAAATATGGAGTTAAGTTTGCGCTGAATTTGTGTTAAAAAAAATGTCGCAAATCCAGCGCAAACAGAGTATAAATATGGGCCGTATTGTTACTAGACTTGGAGGTTTTCGGTTTGTGTGTCTGGCGTCAGTCTGTTCTACTGTTAAATATACAGTGGTTCTACGTCTGGTGATTTTCAAAGTGAGGCTATGGCCCTCATTACAACCCTGGCGGTCGGTGATAAAGCGGCGGTAATACCACCAACAGGCTGGCGGTAACAAAAATGGAATTATGACCACGGCGGAAACCGCTCAGACAGACAGCCACTTTAACACACCGACCGCCATGGTGGTAGCAACAAGCACCACGATGGTAACCACCAATAGCCAGGCAGAAGACAATGTACCGCCCACTGTATAACGACAGGCCTATCGGCCACCTTTTCTGGGGCAGTACCAATTAAATCAAAAGCATGGTGGAAACAGTACACAGAAGGCAAAGGACTCACCCCTGGAGACACAAGGAAGAACCACGCCACCATGGAGCCCGAGTTGCAGGTGTTCCCCATGCTCGTATATCTCCTTCTTCACTATGAACACCAACGCTGGCGAAGACGACCACGGTGAGTACTGCCGCCTAGCACACAGGGGAGGGGGGGAGGAAAAAGAGAGTGACACACACACGCAACACGCAACAGCCCCACCCCCAACACCATACACATAACCAGATGCAGTAACATTACATATGCATCCCGTACCCCTCAGGAATAATGCAAGGACAAAAGGAATTGATTAAAGTGAGTGTAATAAGATAAAAGTGTAGAAAATCGTGCTTCAGAATCAAAACAGTATATACATATATACAAATGGAGGGACACTGCCCAGTCCACAATGTCCGTGGGCCACAGGGCCACATCACATAGGCCAAGGCCCCACTTGACTCCTGCAACAACACGGAGAGAACACCTCAAAGGCATAATGTCGAAAATACACAGGCACCTCAGGGGGATGGGGAACGGGGGGCTTCTCCACTGGTTCTGGAGGAGGCCTGGTGCCCAGTGTGCTTTATCCTGGCACGGATGGGGTGAGTGGATGGCTTCTTCCACTGGTTCTGGAGGGTGCCGGGTGCCCAGTGTGCTTCATCCTGGCAAGGATGGGGTGAGTGGATGGCTTCTTCCACTTGTTTGGGAGGGGGCCTGGTGCCCTGTGATGCAGCACTTGGGGAGTGCAAGGCCACAGTCTCTCACCTGGGTGTCACACCCGCAGGATTTGCAGGGTGCAGGACGCACCACAGTCCATGGAGGCAGTGCCCGGTGGCGGTGACGACTGCTCAGTTGTGGTAGTGGCGGTGCTGGTGTCAGTGCTGGCAGTGGTGGTGGGATGCTCCAGCCCATCCCCTGCAGCCTCATATGGCTGCCCACTGGGGCTGCTGCTGCTGGTAGTGGTGCTGGTGGCGGCGCTGGTAGTGGTGGTGGGAGGCTCCAGCCCATCCCCTGCAGCCTCGGATGGCTTCCCACTGGAGCTGCTGCTGCTGGCAGTGGTGCTGGTGGCGGTGCTGGTGTCAGGAATGCCAGTGGTGGTCGGAGGCTCCAGCTAATACCCTGTAGCCTCGGACGGCTGCCCACTCGGGCTGCTGCTGCTGGCAGTAGTGCTGGCAGTGGTGCAGGAGGCGGTGCTGGTGGCTGTGCTGGTGTCGGGAATGCCAGTGGTGGGGGGAAGCTCCAGCCCATCCCCTGCAGCCTCGGACGGCTGCCCTCCGGGACTGCTGCTGCTGGCTGTGGTGCTGGCAATGGTGCTGGTGGCAGTGCTGGTGGTGGTGCTGGTGTCGGGAATGCCAGTGGTGAGGGGAGGCTCCAACCAATCCCCTGCAGCCTCGGACAGCTGCCCACTCGGGCTGCTGCTGCTGGCAGTGGTGCTGGTGGCGGGAATGCCAGTGGTAGGGGGAGGCTGCTGCCCTTCCCCTTCAGCCTCGGAGGGCTGAACCACCATGGTTGGTTTTGGGGGCTCAGAATCAGTCCCAGCACCAGGCCTCCTGTCCTTTCTACCTGCAGGGGCAGGCCCCTTGCCCTTGGCAACTGGTGGTGCCTCCTTGCCCTTGCCAGCTGGTGGTGCCTCCTTGCCTTTCCCCTTGGCATCTGGTGGTGCCTCCTTGCCTTTCCCCTTGGCATCTGGTGGTGCCTCCTTGCCTTTCCCATTGGCAGCTGGTGCCAGCACACTGTCAGTGCTGATGGCAGGTTCCCTGGAGCCTCTCACACCTGCAGTAGCTGCTGACACTACTGTGGCCGTGGACTGGGTGGCTGAAGTACTCGGCTGGGTTCTGACCAACTTGGCCCGATATGAAGGACGGGGGGTGGGATAGGGAAGAGGTCAACAAAAGAGAGGAAAAGGTTCTTATGGACACTGGTCTGTCTGCTGTGTTTGGGTGCAGGTGCATGGGCTGGATGCTGTTGTGAGGTGGATGGCTGTTGGGTGTCTGAGTGCTTGGGTTTGTGTACTTTTGGAGGAGGGGGCACAGACACAGTGGGAAAGGACACAGGGGACGTGTGCATGGATGTGGGGGTGGTGACTGCCAGTGAGGGGTGTGTAGTGATAGGGGTGATGGTGATGGGGGTAGTGGATGAGGATGTAGTGCATGCAGGTGTGAGTGGAGACGCTATGGGGAGGGTGGTGGACGAGGAGGAGGAGGGGGACGCAGTATAGGCAGTGGATATTGGTGTGTCTGCATCTGGATGGTGTTTGTGTGAGTGCATGTGGGATGATGTGTGTTGCTTGTGTTTGCCTGAGCCACTCCTGTGTGTTGTCTTGGGTGCATGCTGGTCTGAATGTGTGCTTGGGATAGGTTGGAGTTGAGGGGAATGGGACTGGGTAGAGGAAATTGGAGGGGGAAGGCTAGAGACAGGGACAATGGCTGCCATCAGGGAGGAGGCCAGAGCCTGGATTGATCTCTGTCGGGCCGCCATGCCAGAGTGAATGCCCTCCAGGAATTAATTTGTTTGTTGCAAATGGCATGCCAGCCCCTGGATGGCATTCACTATGGCTGACTGCCCAACAGAGATGGATCGCAGGAGGTCAATAGCGTCCTCACTCAGGGCAGCAGGGCTGACTGGAGCAGGGCCTGAGGTGCCTGGGGCGAAAGAGATGCCTACTGTCCTGGGTGAGCGGGCACGGGAGACTCGCTGAGGGGCTGCTGAGAGGGCAGTGCTGGTACGGGGGGTGGTGGCTATACCTGTAGTTGGGGTAGGCACAGAGGTGCCCGCCACCAGCAGGGAGCTTCCATTGGAGGAGGTATCACTGTCAGAACTGTCCTCTCCTGTCTCCGCCGTGGTGCTCCCCTCGCCCTCCGTCCCACTGGTGCCCTCACCGTTGGTGGAGTCGGCCTCCTGGGCCCTGTGGGATACAGCTCCCTAAGTAGCCGGTGCCACTGCTATTTCGCCAGATGATGCTAATGCACATTAGGACAGGGTGACAAAACAAAAAGGGGAGGAGAGACAAAGGATACACTTGGTCAATGGCTGCCCCAACAACACCGTTAGTGTGCACAGCACACTCATACAGGGAACAGGCCTAAGCTCTATACAATGCACTACCAGTCACAATGCTAGTCAACAGCCCAAGGACAGGAATACCTAATGCCAATAGCAGCATACATGACACCCACAGACCCCTGCCCAGTAGTGGATGCCTACTAGCTTTGTAGGAAGTGGTGTTCATCAGCCCCTGCCCAACATGGGACTTACCCTGCAATGTCCGGTCTGGCCTAGGGGCAACCACAGTCCCACATCCCCTACCCGTAGACCACCCCACCATGTACAAGTAGTAGATTTGTAAACTGTACTCACCCCCTTGTGGTTGCTGTGATGCCCTCAAGCGCCCATCCAGCTCCGGATAGGCCACCGCCAGTATGCGGAACATCAGGGGGGTCAGGGTTCGACTGACACCCCTTCCTCATTGGGAGGCCATCCCCAGCTGGGCCTCTGCCATCTTCCATGCCCAGCGTCTCAGGTCCTCCCACCGTTTGCGACAGTGGGTGCTCCGCCTGCTGTAGACCCCCAGGGTCCGCACATCCTTGGCGATGGCATGCCATATACCCTTTTTCTGATGGGCTCTGACCTGCAGACAAATAAACATAGAAAAAGGTATCAGCCATACCGTCTGACCTGTTACACTCATGTCCCACCATAGCCCTCCCATCCCCTTACGCACAGACATTGCCCAGGACCCTTCCACCAACCCCCCCCTTACACCAGGCCCTCACACAGCACTTCATTCATTCATGCCCCATGCATCATGCTCACAGTGTATTCACCTGTTGGTCTGGAGGCCTATACAGCATTCGGTACTGGGGTAGGATCCCATCCACCAGTCTCTCCAACTCTGCAGCGGTGAAGGCAGGGGCCCTTTCCCCAGTGACTCGAGCCATGGTCGGTTCCAGACACAGGTCACAACAGCACTTGCAGTGTAGGTCCTCTCCTGTTGAATGTCAGGTAGCAAGTGAGAGAACAGATAGAAAATGGCAGTCACGTCCACAGCGGTACGTACCGTCACCGCCGGCATACTTCACTATTGGCAACTGTAACCCAGAGGGTCCAATGACAACAATGAGGAGTTACGCGGCGGTACTCAACCGCCTCCCGCAACGGCGCACAACGTCATCGGCATTACCTCATTTCCACATGTCCATCCACACAGGACAGGCGGCCGCCATTTCAGGGGGGAGCAGGACATGGCACCTAACTGCGTCACAGTAACCATAGGCACCATTTGGACCTATCCAAAAACATACTGTTACTGTCACAATATGCAATACAGTGTAAAGTTTGGAAATGTGGAAATACTGACCAACTGCTCACTCTTTTGCCCCCTAGAGTAAGACCGCTGCAGATGAATAGGAGATGGAGACATCCCCCCGTGTACAGACCCATGGTGGACTTGGCAACAATGGAGGACAGGCACATTATCCTCACCTATAGGCTGGACAGGGCCACAATCACAGAGCTGTGTACCCAATTGGAGCCAGACCTGATATCTGTTATCCGTCACCCCACTGGAATTCCCCCCCTGTTGTGAAAGTCCTATCTGTGCTCCATTTCTTGGCAACTGGTTCTTTCCAAGTGACAGTGGGTGTGGCAGCAGGAATGTCTCAGCCAATGTTCTCAATTGTTTTCTGCCCTGATTAAACACATGTGCAGCTACATTGTTTTCCCCCAGGTGGAGGATTTGGCCACAGTGAAAGCAGATTTCTATGCAACGGGACATATCCCCAACATTATTGGGGTGATTGATGGTACACATATTGCATTTGTCCCCCCCTGAGAAATTAACAGGTGTTCAGAAATCGAAAGAGCTTTCATGAATATGCAGATAGTGTGCCTGGCGGACCAGTACATCTCCCATGTCAGTGCTAAGTATCCTGGGTCTGTGCCGGATGCCATTATCCTGAGGAATAGCAACATCTCATATGCGATGGCTCAACTCCAGAGGCACCAGGTGTGGCTAATGGGTGAGCCCATGGTTCCAACCCAGTATATGTTGGTGTATGGGTATGGTGTTGGCCCTAAGGGTTAGTGTTTGGTTAACAGGTATCCATTGATATGTGCAGGTGACTCTGGTTACCCCAACCTCTCATGGCTACTGACCGCAGTGAGGAATCCCAGGACAAGGGCAGGGGAACGTTACAATGAGGCATATGGGTGAACAAGAAGAATAATCAAGAGGAAGTTCGGCCTCCTGAAGGCCAGGTTTTGTTGCCTCCATCTAACAGGTGGTTCCCTCTGCTACTCACCCAGGAAGGTGTGCCAGATCATTGTGGCACGCTGTATGTTGCATAACCTTGCCTTGAGACGCCAGGTGCCTTTTCTGCAGGAGGATGAGGCTGGATATGGGCGTGTGACAGCAGTGGACCCTGTGGACAGTGACGAAGAGGAAGCAGAGGATGAAGACAACAGAACATCAATCATACGATAGTACTTCCAGTGACACACAGGTAAGACACTGTAACTTCACCTTCCATTGACAGTTTTGTGTTGGACATTGTACATGGCAGGCTGATTTTCCCACTACTATGGCTACTTACTGTACCCTTTGGCATCTCTATTTTCAGATATCTGTGCCCCCACTTTGGCTCCTGGTGTGTTAACTGCTGCCAACTACAGGTCATACCTTTGAATACATTGCTGTACAGTTGAATTGCAATGTTTACAGCTTGTTAAACGAATACATATTTCAATCAATTGACAGATTCCATACTTGTATTTGTTCCAAGGGTGTTTATTTAGGTGTCAATAAGCAAGGGGTATTGCAATGGGCTGGGTTGCTGATGAAGGAAAGTCGAGGGTAGAGTCCAGTCTATTGGTATCACAGGTGCATTGTCCAAGGGGGCATAGGAAGTGAAGCAATGGCAGTTCAAGGTGGAAAGGGTGACTGAGTTGGACACAAGGGTGACATTCAGGAGAGTCTTGTTTCCTGCTGGGGGTCTTGGCAATGTTCTCTGGCGGCTGCCTGGATCACGGGGACCGTTTGTGGGGTGGTTTTCCTGCAAGGGGAGGGGTGGTGGTGGGATGTTGTTCCTGTGGCGGGCCTCCTGTCCACTAGCAGCAGCGGAGGTGGAAGGCTGTTCATCGTTTTGGCTAGTGTCAGGGGCACGTTGGTGTGCCACTGCCTCACTCATGGTGTTGCCCATGTCTGCCAGCACCCCTGCAATGGTGACCAGGGTGGTGTGGATGTCCTTCAAGTCCTTCAATTCCTCCCTGATCCCCAGGTACTGTCCTTCCTGCAGCCGCTGGGTCTCCTGCAACTTGTCCAGTATCGGGCCCATCGTCTCCTGGGAATGGTGGTATGCTCCCAGGATGTTGGTGAGTGCCTCCTGGAGAGTCGGTTCCCTGGGCATGTCCTCCCCCTCTCGCACAACAGTCCTCCCAGCTTCCCTATTGTCCTGTGCCTCTGTCCCCTGAACCGTGTGCCCACTGCCACTGATCCCAGGTCCCTGATTGTCCTGTGTTTGTGGGGTGGCCTGGGGTCTCCTGTAGTGGTGGACACACTGCTGATTGATGTGTCCTGGGGACAGTGGTATGGGCCCGCTGGGTGGGTGTTGTGGTTGTGTTTCCTGAGGGGGGAGGCTCTGTGGTGGTATGCGACTGTGCCTGGGTTACCGACTGTCCGGAGGTCCCTGATGGTCCAGGTTAATCATCCAGATCCAGGTGTCCAGAGCTGCTTTCATAACCGTGGGCCTCTTCTGGGGGGACTGGATGTTGCTGGCACCTCCTCTCCGGTGACGTTGGATGGGGGACCTGTGGTGATATAAATGCAGTGTTATTGTGTCTGTGTGTGCCATGTTGTGCATGGGTGTGTTGCCCTCTATTGTTGTTATTGCCCTGGCAGCTTAGCCTTGTGTGAGTAGTGATTTGGTGGGCTAGGTGATTGTCCCTAGTGTGCATGCTTTAGTGGTGTGTGTCCATGCAGGTCTGTGATGGGGTCCGTGCATTGGTGTTACGTGCAGAGCTTGGCATTGGGATGAGTGGGTTGTGATGGTGGGGTGATGGGGTGAGGGCAGGGGTGGGGGTATGTGATGGCATGCAGGTAGGGGGGTAGTAGTATAGAGTTGACTTATCAGAGTCCGGTCCTCCTTCTACTCCTGCCAGGCCCTCAGGATGCATGATTGCCAAGACTTGCTCCTCCCATGTTGTTAGTTGTGGGGGAGGAGGCAGGGGTCCACCGCCAGTCCTCTGTACTACTATCTGGTGTCTTGCTGCCACGGAATGCACCTTCCCCCGTAGGTCGTTCCACCTCTTCCTGATGTCATCCCTTGTTCTTGGGTGCTGTCCCATGGCGTTGACCCTGTCGACGATCCTCCGCCATAGCTCCATCTTCCTTGCAATGGATGTCTGCTGCACCTGTGATCCGAATAGCTGTGGCTTGCCCAGATGATTTCCTCCACCATGACCCTTAGCTCCTCCTCTGAGAACCTGGGGTGTCTTTTATGGTGCCATGGGTGTAGTGTGTGTGGTGTGTTGGGGTGTGTGCTGTAAGGTGCGTGGATGGTGAGTAGGTGATGGTGTTTTGTGGCTCTGGTTCTGTGGGTGCTCTTGGTCTGTATCTCAGTTGGCAATATTTTTTTGTCGTAAGGGTTGTGGGTATTGTGTGTGTGTGTGTTTTGTAGTGTTGTGTGTGTGTGGGTGTGGTGTGTGTATGTGTGTCAGGTGTGTGTAGTTTGAATTGTCCAATGTGGTGTTGTTTTGTATGTGTGTGTGTATTTTGAGCGCAGCGGTATGAACCGCCCTTGGTTTAGCACCATTGAATGTCCGCTGCGATGATTCGTGGGTCATAATACTGTGGGCGTAGTTCTGTTGGCGTAACGGTGTGGGTTTTGGTACCACCAATTTATCACTGACCTTTGGGCTGGCAGACTTGTGTGTGAATAGTGTCTGAATAGTGACGGATTGGTATGTGTGTGTCATAAAATGGGTAGCAGTAATCCACCGCAGCGCCGGTATGTTGGCAGCGGTCGGCATGGCGGTAAGCGGAACTTATGGCGGTAAGCGGAACTTACCGCCAATGTCACAATGAGGGCCTATATCTGATTCTGTTGCCTCTCGGTTTTGAATTGTGCACAATGTGTTTATGTGGTTGGTATGTTCATTCATTAATGTGAAAAGATTTCAAAATCGTTTGCTCCCGGTGGCTAGTCGTCGGGGAGTGTTCTATCTTCGAGCGTTTTCATTTGTTTCTTTTTTGTTGAAGGAGTGCTGGTGCTGTTGGTAACCCATCTGGCCTTTTCCCGCCCTTTCCATTCTTGCTGGATGAGCTCTGGCCCAGGCGTCAGCTGTTCTGCGCAGCCTGAATACACGGACATTGAGCTTATGAAGTAAACACTGGGGGAATAAAATCTGCTTCTTGCCAGTGGTGTACAATCTGTCAAAACAAACATTTTTTTATCTGCATCTGATACCATCTGTTTCAGCTATCATCAGCGTTCAAACAGTCTGCCTCGTTTACTGACAACCCCCCCACCCCCCGCACCACACATACGCACAGCCACCCCCCTCGTTGCAGTCGTTAAAGGCAGGTGCTGCACTGGTAGAACAGCCAGCCCTGGTGGCATCTCTGATCAGCCTGTCTCATAATACAGTCCCTCAGCGCTCCCCCCCGCCCCCCCCCCCACCCTGTTTTCCCACCCCCGACAAAATGCAAAACTATAATAAACCGCCTCACAGCTGGCGGTGGCTTAGCTTCTGACGGGGTGATCGAAATGTGGGAAAACAGACTCTGGCCTCGATGTCTGTGCACGCGCTGTTGTGCGCTAGTGAAAGTTTAATCTAGCTTCTCGCTAAATGGGCCGTTCGCTAAACCTGCAGTGGTGGCGTAAACAAAAAGCTGTGCTAAAATGCCAGATATTCAAAGGTAATGTGCTCCAAGGGTACCTGGTCTCCCAGGTACCAACTGCCTATCTCTGGGTACCTAGGTGACATCGCGCTCAAACTCACCAAAAACAGGGTGTGGGGGTAGATATCAGTAGTGCGGCAGGTGCATTGACAGTGCCCCGCGCACAGCAAACATGGCTTTTTTTACTACCACGCGAAAGCATGGGAGTCCACTTTCCTTGCCTGCAATATTGACCATAGCAGATTTGCTAGGCCACTTCGAAGGAAATACCATTTACACACGTTATCGGCTACAGTTTTGTTAACAGTTCTGTCTTTGTTCCCCATGCAATGGCGCAGTCGCTCTTTGCATCCAGTTTAACTGCACAATCCCTCCCTTTACGCACTATTAGTTGGTGTAATTTCCTCTAGGTGGAATCTAATTAGTACCTGTCCTCTGCTCCCGACGCGATTGCTGTGCAATGAAAGTAATGGGCACATGCGGGGAGGGGGGAATTCCGCATCTTTGTGTTAGGGGCAGAAATCAACAACCTTTACGGCTGGTAATTATGTCACACAAAGTCACGATGGCTGGCAACAATGTCAGAAAGTAGTTTCTTGTATAAAAGGTCTTCTTGACAGCTGATTGAAGGAAACTTAGATAAATATGGCGGGGTTCTTAATTGGACACCATGCTAATGGAGAGTCGATTCTTCCCTGTTTCTGGACTGTGGTGGCTTCAAACTTCGGCTGCCCTTCGACCAACAGGGCCCGGTAGCAAAGCATGGCAGCAACTACCTTGCCTTGTGTACTAGTTCTTTTAAATGAGTCTTTGTTCTTGAAGGCTACTAGCTTTGTGTACCAGCCAGGGCCATTGTTAGACCTGCTCTAGCCCGTCTCAAAGGGGCTGGTTAAATATATTCTAAAGTACTATTCGATACACTAGAAATCAGAGGACCCCAGTGAGGTGCAGATTCTGCAAAGCTGAACAAAACCAAGGTGACAAAATATTTGAAGTGTGATGAGAATAACACTTGCAGGGAATTTATTAACTTGCAGATTTACATTGCGTAAACGAGACCCACCAGGGCAGCAGAGAACTTCACATAGGAATTAAAGTTACAATATAATCACAGTACAACGGCAACAAGACAATAGACGAAGGGTTACATCTATTGGAAATCAATATTGGTTCCAGACTAGTAGTTTATTCATGTGCATCTGAATCAGGCGACCTTGTTTAAGGTTGGCTTGCTTTCCAACGGGAGATGTTGCTGAAAAAGTAGGACTTTAAGGCCCATATTTATACTTTTTAGCGCCGCATTTGCAATTGTGGCCCATATTTATACTTTTTGACGCTAAACTGCGCTAACGCAGTTTAGCGTCAAAAAATTTTGCGCCGTCTAACGCCATTCTGAAGCGCCATGCGGGCGCCGTATTTATGGAATGGCGTTAGACGGCGCAATCAGACCGGCGCTGCCTGGTTTGCGTGGGAAAAAACCACGTAGACCAGACAGCGCCGGCGTAGGGGGAAAATGGCGTATGGCCGTCTTAAAATGGGGCAAGTCAGGTTACGTCGAAAAAATCGTCGTAACCCGACTTGCGCCATTTATTTTCGACGCCCATCCCCCATCAACATGACTCCTATCATTGTAAAGATAGGAGTCATGCCCCCTTGCCCAATGGCCATGCCCAGGGGACTTCTGTCCCCTGGGCATGGTCATTGGGCATAGTGGCATGTAGGGGGGCACAAATCAGGCCCCCCTATGCCACAAAAAAAATAAAAAAAAATACTTACCTGAACTTACCTGAATGTCCATGGGATGGGTCCCTCCGTCCTTGGGTGTCCTCCTGGGGTGGGCAAGGGTGGCAGGGGGGGTCCCTGGGGGCAGGGGAGGGCACTCTGGGCTCATTTTGAGCCCACTTGTCCCTTAACGCCATGCCTGACCCAGGCGTTAAAAAGCGGCGCAAATGCGCCGTTTTTAGCCACGCCCACTCCCGGGCGTCTCTTTTGCCCGGGAGTATAAATACCACGTAAAGGCCTGGGAGTCATTTTTTAGACGGGAACGCCTCCCTTGCATATCATTAACGCAAGGAAGGGGTTCACGCTAAAAAATGACGCACATTCCGGGAACTTTGGCGCTATACGCCTCTAACGCCATAGTATAAATATGGCGTTAGTTGGCGTTAGTTTAGCGTCGAATTTGCGTCGAAAAAAACGACGCAAATTCGGCGCAAACGGAGTATAAATACGGCCCTGTATTTTCTAAGTTTGCGCCGCTTTTGCGTTAAAAAGTGGCGCAAATGCGCTGCTAAAAATGTATAAATATGGGCCTAAGTACTTTCATGAAGTTCTCATGCAAGGGATTTATTGTAATGGTAGGAGGAACGGCTTTCCATATGCTAAGACCATCCCTGTAGAAAGCTTCAGGTTTCTAGCTTTTCTGGAAGAGGGAGCTTGCAGTCATCGACATCCTACACTTTGGAGAGAGCAAGAACCTCCTCAAATTACAAGACTGTGAGCCAGGCATTTAGTAGCTCTCTCACGCCTGCCTTGTGAACTATGCAGTTCAGATTGGACATTCCCCGTGCCTCACCAGGAAGCTATTTTGGTGTTGATCAGGATTGGGCCGATGTGCTCTGATCTTCTGGAGCCAGAGATTAATCGGGCCGCAGAACTGAGGACTGCCTTCAGTGGAGAGGATGTGGCATAACAGCCAGAGGTCCTGGCTTTGGAAATGGGGGAACCAGGCTCTAGTCTCGGTGTTTGCTCAATATTCTGTGATTCTGGGCAAGTCACTTCACCCCCCATGCCTGAAAACAACAAAAAAACAAAAAACTAAATATAAATATATCCTTGTGTGACATACAAAATGCACTAATACCTTCCACTCAGGCTCGTGCTATATAAAACTGCAAAACAAAAAAATGGGAGCAAGGTGAACTCTGGTCAGTAAGAAGTTTCCATAACTGAATCTCGATAGGACTAATGATTAGAGCACTGTTCTAAACACTGTCACAAGACTTGTGCCTTCGCAGTAATCACTTTGATTTGGTGGGTGGTTTTTACTGTTTATTTTACTGAACCAGGCAGTGCACATCATCATACATGTCTTTTACTCAACTGGACGAAAGTTCTACATTTTTTAAATATAATCTCTGATAAAAAATGAAGCGACCTGGTAAGGTCTTTGCAGAGCTATTGCAAATTCAGCACCTCCAATATTCAGTATTATGGTAAATGCTTACGACCCCACAACCTGTCAAATTTCAGCAACACATTATTCTCAGATTTACACCTGTAACAAAATAAGCATTGGCATAGCCAATAGGTCTCACATTTGGGGACGTATAAGTGTTTAGCCATGCAGCACATTATCTAGCTACAGTTGAATTCAATCCTTTTCTCATGTGTCTTGGTTACACAAAAACAGCATGCTTATCACATGGCTTCACTTTAAAGCAAACAATTACCGAGGACCCCCATCCAGGCCTCCAATTTTAAATTAACAGTCCCCCCTATCCCTTGAAGTCAGTGGGCCTGGCACATGTTTTACAGCATCTGCTGCAAAAGAATTAATGGTTACATGGATTGTACTGAGCTAAAGCCACAGCTCTGGAAGTTAACGTGTGCCTGGAAGCACTCCCACAGATGCAGAGACACAACTTTCACAGATTTCTGAAACTTGAAGTTCCCATGCTGACATTAACATGCATACAATGCACTCAGGAACAAATCTGTACATAAAGCATTCAAGATTCACAGTTGAAAACACTACTATTATGATCATAAAACATGGATGGTCAGATGAAACGTCATTGGCACTACGTATCTTAAAACAAACTCTACTGTTCTATAAAACTCACATCCAATAAAAAAACACCTCCTCCATTTGCACCAACTTCTGAATTAACAATAGGTGGAGCATATGCCAAATGCTGAATAAAACATAGATGGAACACACAGGTCTTTGAACTGACATTCGCTGAGTTACAGAGACATTCCACACAAGCTAAATCGGCATTCCTGAAGGATGGCATACTCCAGTTTCTTTATAAAGAGTAATCACAAAGAAAAGTTGAACTCATCTTCTTTGCATTGAGGATAGGCTCAGTGCAGATCCTGTACATTATTTTGAGCTGCATGACTGATTCATTCTGCATTAAGGGAAAGTGTCACTGGAGACTCTCTCTAAGGGGCGGAGAAGAATCCATGAAAGACGGTGTTTTGGGACCATGGTGGCACAAATTTGAGTCCAGGCATTAAAAAGAGACAGCATGTGGGCTAGTTTCACAATCCGGTGTTTGTAATAGGGAGAGGTGGACTACATGCCACTAGATGTACTCAAGACAGGTGGCAACTGTGTGAAGGTCAGATTGCAATATATGCCATTTTGTGCATTCATGGCCATGCATATGGCTGTTTCAAGATCATGTACCAAAACTGCCCTAATTCCAGAGTAAGTAATAATAGAAAGTGTCCGGCAGTTCAGCTGGGCTTACCTCTTCCTATAAGGTTCAGGAGTCTCCCCATTCTGTGCCGCGACCAGCACTCACTGGGTGCTTGTTTATCTAGTAGGAGTCTTTAGTTGACACTTTACAGTGCGGAGTCTGACTGGACTGGGACACCTAGTGATGACCTGTGGTACTGCACCCTACTCACAAGACTGTCATCCGTAACATTAGAGAAACATCGTTTACCACGTATGCCGCAAAGCCAGAGAAAGACAAGCATTTGCAATGCAACGGGTCTCGCATTTCTCCGAGTTAGAGCTATTAGCAGTTGTAAACTCCCAACCAGACTTTTCTTGCCTCATTAAATGGAAAAACCAGAGTGTGATCGCGCTGCTAAACAAGCGAGATCGCGCTGCGAAAAAAGAGAAAAAGTAGTCCACAAACCGGACGGAAAACAGCGAGCCTCGTATGTCTTCAGTACTTGGTCACTGTGCTCGAGGAGGGCTAACCACCGGAAAAGGCATTACGTATGCATGCCTTCCACTAATGAAAGCAAGCAGATTTTAAGAGGCAAGTCCACGAACCAATGAAAGACGCTGACATGACATGGACGGGTCTCACAGCCCTTTTCTAACTACTACAGCATCTCGCAAGCGATACGCATGTGCAAGCGCATGCTATGCAGGCTCGACCCTAATAAAGGGCAGCTAGAGAGGGTTGCGAAAGAAGAGAGAGTGAGCAGCGTGGAGAGACACATGCATGGCCATAGAGATCAGCTGACACCCGAGGTGTACACACAAAAAGGGGATATGATCAAAACAGCGAAAAAAAGACAAAAACTTTGGATGTTAAGAACTTCCAAATATTCACTGTATTAATTCTGGAGGGAAACAAAACACTTGGCTTGTCTCCCCATGTAGTGATGCATTGGAATTCAAGACATTTCTAAACTAATCATCGAAATCCCGATGGTAGTTGTGAGAATGATAATGGCTGTGTAGGGAGCATGACGTTATCTTTTACGTTTACTGCTGCATCTCTTCACAAAATGAATACATTTTCCAGCTACACATCAAAGAATTTTCAATTCAAATTTGTTCTGTTTGTAGCCTCGTGCAGTGTAACTGGTGATTTTGTTTATGCGCTCCAGTACCTTTGGGTCGAGTTTGTGCTTTATAAAAAAACAACAAGGCCTTGCATATGACTGTTTCAAGATCATGTACCAAAACTACCCCAATTCCAGAGTAAGTAATAACAGAAAGTGTCTGGCATTGCAGCTGGGCTTACCTCTTCTTATAATGTTCGGGAGTCTCCACATTCTGTGCTGGGACCAGCACTCTCTGGGCACTTGTTTATTTTGCAGGAGTCTTTAGTTTACACTATACAGCGTGGAGTCTAGTGCAGAGTCTAACTGGACTGGGACACCTAGTGATGACCTGTCGTACTGCACCCTGGTCACGAGACTGTCATCCAGAACACGAGCGAAACAGCGCTCATTGCGTAAGCCACTGAGCCACAGAAAGAAAAGGGCAGCTAGAGAGGGTTACGAAAGCAGAGAGAGCATCGTGGCTAGACATGTGCATGGCCATACAGATGAGCCGACATCTGAGGTCGGGTTCACGCTATATAAAACTGCAAAACAAGTGGATTTGATTGCATCGGACATGAAGGCAAACAAAGGAATAATATGACAAGGAGGTGAGAGGGAAGAATACTTTTTTTTAAATGTAACCAGCTGAAGCTGAACACACACACAGTACCAGGAGCTCGAAAGCACTAAAAAAATAGTCCCTCCAAGACCAGATAAACCTTCAAATTGGAATGATACAGTATTTTGTCCCTGCTCCGTGGGAGGAATGAAGCGGTACAAAGAAGCAAGACTGAACACTAGCAAGGAAGGATTTTTACAGGACTCTGAATCAAACAAATAAAAAGCAGGGGGATGGTTTTAAGCCCACTGAGAGATGTATACTAAAGTATACTTGAGGTTGTACGCTTACACTCGACCTAACAAGGTGCTGACTTTCTTGGTAAGAGGGAGAGTGTTGTGGAATGCAGTCCTACAATGCACCTTAGCTACTGGAACACATTAAAATTACGGCTGAGGTTATCCAGGAGTACATCTCCAGGATAAAATGACTTATTAAACTCAAGGACTAGAACATAGGCCCTCATTTTGAGACTGGCGGTAAAGACCGCCTACCTCCACGGCGACGGCCGCCAAAAGACCCTAGCCACGGCTACCAGCCATCTGCCGTATTATGACCACAGCCGGATTTCCACCAGAAGAATGGCGGAAATCCGGCTGTGGCCATGCCGGCGGATGACGGTAAGGTGGCGCTGCTGCCATCAGCAGCGCCACGCCAGTAGACCGCTGCCAGCCGTATTATGACCCATAATACGGCCTGGCGGTGTTCTGCTGGTGGGTGCTGCTGGTGGCTGCAGCGTCCCGTCTCCTGCCAGAGGAACCCCTGAACACAGTTAAGTCGGGTCTCCAACAGGCGAAGGGGTGGGGGGTGTTGTGTGTGTGGGGGTGTGTGTGAATGTTTGTGTGTGCGTGGATGCGGGTGTGTGTTGCGTGTTGAATGCGTGTGTGCATGTATGGAGGTGTGAGTGTGTGTATGCTGTGTTATGTGAAAGCGTGTCTGCATGTATGCATGAAAGTGTGTGCAGATGTGTGTGTATGGATGTATACATACGTGGATGCATGTGGGAATGGGTGTGTGTATGTGTGTGTGTGTGTGTGTGAAGGGGGCGAGAAGCTGGGGGGTGTTTGGAGAGGTAGGGTGGTGGGTTAACTGGAGGGGGAGAGACCCCTATCAGTGACAGGGATAGTGCCTACTGCCATGGTTTTCGTGGCCTTAAGAAAGCCACTTAAACCATGGCGGTAGGCAGGATCATAATCCCGCAGGCGGAACAGTGATGGCCGCCGGGTTGGAGATGGATATCTCCAGCCCGGCGGCTGTTACCGCCATGGCGGTCGGAGTGGTACCAACCCGGCAATGTCATAATATGGCAGTAAGTACCGCCAGCCTGTGGCAGTACTTACTGCCATATTATCGCCGACTGCCGGGGTCGTAATGACCCCCATAGTGTCCCTAGGAAAATGGAGCTATACAGCAACCTATACCTACAGGAAATCCCTTTGTGACATATAGACAAAATGTTTTGGTCATTCAGCTCATCACAATTTCGACCCCGTACAATTATATAAATGCAGGACAACTAGTCGAAGCACAGTGTGCATATGGGGAGTAAATTATCCCAAGTGTGTAGCAGCTTGAGAGGCACAGTATATCTCTGCTTGATAGGTGTATTTTAATAAGAAACGCTTTCACCTCAGAAATTATAAATGCGTCAAAGCATTGCATAGATGTCTGAAACCCCTCTCCTATCCACTGAAACATGGCTTCCAACCAAATATGCTTCAAATACCCTCTTCTTAAATCCCCTAAAAAAGGTGGCCAGGTAGGCACATGGCCCTTGTCCAAGAATCTCCTCACTTAACACAAGTTTTTCTTCTCACGGTCACCCTCGCTTAACCTTGAAAGTCGGCATCTTTCTTAAATATTTTACAATCAGGTGAGCAGCAGGATCCCCTTTTCATTAGTAGGCTGAGTGGATCCCACAGTATTTGAACCTGTGACTATAAAGTCAAATATGAATCCATGCAGTGCGTGCATTAATCCATTGAGTCACGGGGTCCGGCTAATATCCACAGCAGGGTGACCAGTAACCATTATCTTTTGGAACATTATGGCCAAGAGATTCTCGTGCATGCAAAGTTGCACCATTTTATGTCAATTTTTTTTTTTTTACCAAAGACGGGCATCTTCTCAAAAATGGCCTGGTAGTCGAGAGAAAGAAGCTATTTTTATGCCTGAGTTGGAGAACTGTGTAAATGTTCCCTGTTGTCTTTGGTAGTGTGCCTCTCCTCTCTGTGTTCACTGTTGTCATACGTTATCTTCTTGCAGTCTGGACCATATTTTCTAAAGGTTTGCGCTTGCATAAAGCAAAATGGCGCTTTGCACTGGAAACGGTAGCCTCAATCAATATTCCTTTGATAGTTTTAAGCACCTAAAGCTGACACTCGTACATTGTTAAAATGGGTTTGCACCGCAAAGTGCCAACCTCCTCTTCAGTGTTTAAACTGTAAAAGAATGAGTGCTGGTGGCCAGGGCTCTGCTTCGCCCGCAGCCGGTGCTATTAAATGTAGGCACGCCATATATCAAGGCTGTAAAATCCTTCGGGAAATAATTCAGTGACAGCTGTTTTAGTGTAAAAGGTCATTTATTAGGACAGGATTGCATAAGCAACATAACCTTAACTTTTAAACAAAAACCGCAACTTTAATAACACCCTCCCTTTAACATCTCCTCGCTCATCCTTCCCCTCCAAACCCTTATTTCGTTTCCATTCCCCTACGCACTCCCCTTTTCCTTTCATGCCCCATTTGGTTCATGCGTACCCCCACTCAGAGCCTTCACCTGCTTGTTTATTCCCTGGAAGGGTGGCCAAGCCTGCATCAGACTCACCACCCTCCCCCATCTACTGCCCTCTCACTCCTGCAACCTGCCCTAACTGACGATTTCCCTCCCCCTTTTTGATGTTCAACTCTAACTTCTATCCTTCCAATCTCTCTTCCAATTGCCGGGTGGGTGGGAGGCCAAACTAACCACGCGATGGGCCGCGCAGAAAGAGGCCGGTCCCTCCACCCCACACCCCTTTTATCCCCACCCAGTAGACCCACCCCCACTTACCTGTTGCCCAATCCTGACTCCCGCCGTCACTTCCTTCCCGAAAGAGCCCGCGGGAAGACCAGAGCGATGCTCCTGCTTCCCGCGGGCCCCTCCATCGGGAAATAATTCAGTGACAGCTGTTTTAGTGTAAAAGGTCATTTATTAGGACAGGATTGCATAAGCAACATAACCTTAACTTTTAAACGAAAACCGCAACTTTAATAACGCCCTCCCTTTAACATCTCCTCGCTCATCCTTCCCCTCCAAAGCCTTATTTCGTTTCCATTCCCCTACACACTCCCCTTTTCCTTTCATGCCCCATTTGGTTCGTGCGTACCCCCACTCAGAGCCTTTACCTGCTTGTTTATTCCCTGGAAGGGTGGCCAAGCCCGCATCTGACTCACCACCCTCCCCCATCTACTGCCAACCAGCACAAACCCATTTGGCGTTTTGCTGCCCCACCCCCCCCAAAAGCCACGCTACTGCAACCAGAACTCCTCATTCCTTATTCCTGATCCACAGGTTCTCTCCCCACAACTCCTCAACCAACAGTCTCAGATCCGTCAGATAGTATGCATTCCCTAGTGTGGGGAGGTGCACACCATTGTCTCTGAATAGTGCTACATCCTGTTCTGTAATGTCCTCATGTTTCAGTGTTTTTATCCCCTGCGCCCAGCAAAAAACCCTCATCGCTCTGTTAAGCTTCCTGTGAGCCCGCTCCATGGCTCCATGTTTGACAGCCCCTCTCCACACTCTACGGGGAACAAATTCTGTCCACACCAAGCATGTACCATGCAGTTTTTGTTTGATAATCTCCAAGTCTCTCTGCATGTGTTGCAGTAGCGTGAGTCCTGATAATTTCACCAGATCATTCTCCCCCAAGTGAATGATTAACAGGTCCGGACATCCCCAGTTCAATAAGTTAGATGTGATGAAAGGAAGCAGGTTACCCCACCGCATGCCGCTCTTTCCCCACCATAGCACCTCGTGCCGCGTGCTGGACAGTCCCAGGGCCCGACCATATATCTGTTTCTCCGCGAACTTCGCTGCCCAGTGGATAAATGAATGGCCTACAGCCATGTTACCATCTTGCCCTGCGATGGACCAAACGCATCTCCTGCAATGGAAAAATAACTGTAACATGTGTATTAATATGTAAACCCCACCCACCCCCCTTTCAAACCCTCCAGCTGTCATCCTCGCCTCTCAGGGTCTCACATATCGTTCACAACACCTTGATTTCCAGCGGCCTATAGTCCTGATCTTCACCCAATCCCAACCTAAATGCGCCGCGGCCGTAGTTGCCCCAATTCTGAGCGCCATCCTCAGCACGCGTAAAAGCTGATAGCTGGTGAGCTTGGACCCTGACCTGTGCACAAACACTCCGGCTTCCCTGCTCGACGTACATGAGGATTGAAACTTCCTCCATTCCATCACTGGGCAGGCCAACACGTTGCCCCCTTTCTCTAACCACACCCACTTTCCCCTGCCTAGCTGGTCGGTTTTAGATCGTCTAAGCCAGATCCCCAATCGATCGCCATGTACGCACACCTCCCTGTAGCGTATCCCAACCGCTGACCCAACACCCAACAACTCCAACACACGAAATGCTCCAAAAAACATCCACACCATACATAAGTGAAACAGTGCTAACTCATATGCGTCTGCGCAACATACCGGCAATACGTGTAACAAATCCAGTAACAATTCAAAATCGATGGGTTCCCTGGCCGCTCTACCCTCTGCTGCTCTAATCCTGCCCCAACCTTTTAACATCCTCCCCAACAGATCATTTCTAGCCGGGTCGTGGTCAAAAAACAATTCCCCGTAAAACGATACATCTGCCAATTTTCCCCCGATAGTTGCTGCTGATAAACCTTTCCGTATCATGGACAGCACGAAGCGCAACGCACGATGCTCTAGCTGCTTTTCACTCTGTTCCCAAAAACATCCTGCAAACCGCTCAAAGGACTGAAATTCCAACCAAGCCAGCCGGTAACTTCGCCGAGTGGATTCCGCTAAAGACATCTCCACCAGCCCCGTGATCATCATGCCCCCCACTCCCAAATGTCTGCCGGGACCACAGTCTTGGTCTGTTCTGCTCCTGGCACCAGGTTGCGGAAACGCTGCCACCGTGAACGAGACAGGGAATCCGCAATCTCATTGAAAACTCCTGGTATATGGACAGCTTTAAAAATCACATTCAAAGATAAGCACTGCAACATAAAACGGCGCAACAAGCGCAACACCCTCAGGTCCCTCGCCTTCTGTCTGTTAACCAGCTCCACGACTGCCATGTTGTCAATTCTGAATAAAACTGTCCTATTTGCTAACTCCTGCCCCCATACTGCCATGGCTACCAGAAGAGGAAAAAATTCCAGAAAGGCAATACTCCTCCCTTGCTGCAACCATAGTGCTGGCCACGCCTCTGCGCACCACATGCCGTCCCAAAAAATCCCAAAACCGTTTGCTCCTGCCGCATCTGAAAATATCTGTACCTGCCATACTGTCTCTTCTTCACAGAAAAACATGGATACCCCATTGAAATGTTTCAGGAATGTTTCCCACACCCTAACGTCTTCCCTAAGGCCCATTGAAACTCTTATTCTGTGATGTGATACATAGGCACGCTGGTCTAATTTAAGGCTTACCGAGTCTAACAACCTTATCATACACATAAACTACCGGGGGTAAAACTAGAAAAATAGGACACTCCATTCCCGATACAGAGCGGAAAACCGCCGCCATTTTGAAGGTCAGCACTCTAGCTTTGCATTGCTAGAGAGCTATTTATACACACCATGACCGCGGCGCGCAGCGGAAGGTAGGCAGAGTTGCTCTGTGCTTTACCTACGCTCTGCTAAAGCGGCTAGATACTGTTTGTTTGAATTTTTTAATGTAAACTGCTAACAATGAATTTGATGTACTGAATCTGAACTATTCAATGCACTTTGCACTTTTGTGATCCAGACGCTCGTTTTCACTTTTAACGAAAATCGTTTTTAGATAATTGTTCAGATTTCCTTTTTAAAAAAAGATACATAGGCACGCTGGTCTAATTTAAGGCTTACCGAGTCTAACAACCTTATCATACACATAAACTACCGGGGGTAAAACTAGAAAAATAGGACACTCCATTCCCAATACAGAGCGGAAAACTGCCGCCATTTTGAAGGTCAGCACTCTAGCTTTGCATTGCTAGAGAGCTATTTATACACACCATGACCGCGGCGCGCAGCGGGCGCGCCGCTGGCGTGCCAAAGGCGCTCCAAAGGCAAGCCCGTCTGCGCCCGTCCGCGCCAGACCGAGCCAAGAAACTATGCCCGAGACTCAACAGAGAAGGTAACTATTACCTATTCCAAAAAATAATTACTCCTCTTTAACATTAAATCTCATAAGCTGTGTATTAAAAGTACAGATCCTTATATTGGCAAATATAGATGCCCCTCGTGTGCATGGTTCTTCCAAATGCACACGGATTCTCAATTAACTAAGGACTCTGATAAACTCCCCATTTTCTTAGTTAACTGTCGCTCATTAGGAGCTCATATAATAGATATTCACCTTTTGGTTGAACAAATTAAACCTCTGGCCTTATTTCTGACAGAAACTTGGCTGGATGAAAGCTCTGCTCCAGATGTTGTGATGGCTCTCCCCACAGGCTATAAAATTAGCAGAATTGATAGACCTAATAGAGGGGGTGGTATTGCAGTCATCTATAGAGATACTTGTAAGATCAATACAGCACCCACTCTAATTAAAGACTGCAAGAGTATGTCTTTCTCTATCAACGTGAACCCTCATTACACTCTATCTGGTGTTCTGATTTACCGCCCACCAGGTCCCATGGGAGATTTTATGATCTCACTAGCAGAAAACATCTCTCAACTAATATATACTAAATCAAATTTCTTAGTGTTGGGAGATTTTAATCTACATGCGGAAAATATAGATAATGCTTCCACTAAGATGTTGATAGCAGAGATGAATGCATGTGATCTAATACAGCTTATTCAGGGACCGACCCATATTAAGGGACATACACTTGACCTGGTATTTTCTAACGTACCAGATATAAAATTCTATCCTCACGCCCGCTAGCATGGTCGGATCACTTCCTTCTAGAGTTGGAACTACACATCCCTCATTATAAGAACTTTCATACGTGGGCGCCTCCACACAGAAGGAAATGGCATAAATTAAAAGCCACAGAGCTCATTACCGCATTGGAGAAAAACAGACCAGAAAGTATAAATATAAACAATATAACAGACTTCTCGCACTCTGTCAAGAAATGGATAGAGGATAGCCTAGATGAGACCATACCTCTCTCCTCTACAAAAAACATTCATCGAAAGAAGTCGGCTCCATGGTTCAATGCAAGCCTACTTGAGAAGAAAAGAGAATGTAGGAAGCAAGAGAGGAAATGGAGATACACTCAAGATGACTCTGTGAAAAGGGACTACAAGAATATGATTCGAGAATATCAGTTAGAAATTAAAAAAACTCAGGCGACATACTATTCTGGCAAAATCGAAGCAGCAGCTAATTCACCAAAAGAGATATTCAATGCCCTAAAAGATCTTATTCACCCAAGGGAGGAATCAGAAATTAGGGACTTTCCACAACAACATGTAGAAGATCTGGCAAGCTTCTTTCTAAGTAAAATCCAGAACATCTATCTAGCCTTCCCCAACTCCCCTATCAAAGATCAGGGGATGATGAACCAGGAGGCTGGGGAGGAAATTTTCCTTACAAACTTCACTCCCATTAGTCTGGACAGAGTTATTAACTTATTAAGCTCAACGAAATCGGGCTCGCCGTTAGATCCTGCCCCCCCCAGATCCTATCCATGGGAACACCAGTTTTAGGTCCGATAATTACGAAACTGATTAACACCTCATTAATTTCTGGCATGGTACCTGATCACTGGAAACAGGCTATTGTCAAGCCGCTCTTAAAAAAAACTAATCTGGATCCTAAGACACTGAGTAACTATAGACCGATTTCATTGCTGCCTCTAATAGCCAAACTTGCGGAGAAGCATCTACATTCTCAGTTGTCTATGCTTCTGGAAGAAAATAAACTTATACATCCTACCCAGATGGGTTTTAGGCCTAAACATGGCACAGAAACCGCATTGATTGCCATTACAGAAGAAGCAAGGAAGAGGATGGATAAAGGCATTGAAACCGCGATCATCCTCCTGGACTTGAGTGCGGCATTCGATACAGTTGATTTAAATATCCTCAAAGACAGATTGCGGGGATGTGGAATTGCCGGAGTCGCACTAGAATGGATTCTTTCATTTATACATGGGAGGTCCTTTCAGGTACTCCATAGAGCATATATCTCCAGGAGCACTTTCAGTAGTTGTGGTGTTCCTCAGCTCTGAGTCCGTTACTTTTTAACATCTATATGCGGCCACTAGCAGGAATAGTTGAGCCATTTGGATTGAACCTGGTATCTTATGCAGACGATACGCAATTGGTCATCTCTTTCTCCAATTCCCACCCAGACATGGGCACGGCACTAGGACCCTGTCTGAAAGCAGTTGCAACTTGGATGTCTGAAAGTAAACTGAAACTCAACGACGATAAAACTGAGGTTATGTTTTTTGGTAATAAAATGCCCCTAGTCAATTCTAGCCTACTGAGAGGGGTGCCTACCCTCCCACCCCCTAAATGTCTCATTAAAAGCCTGGGCATATGGTTGGACCCTCTTCTCTCAATGGCCCAACATGCTAATAGAATAGCAGGAACTGCATTTGCCATGCTAAGGACCTTGAGGAAGGTTTTAACTATTCTACCGTTTTTTGCCAGAAGACTGGTTATTCAGGCACTGATAGGTTCTCGGATTGACTATGGCAATGCCTTATTTATAGGCTCACCGAGATATGTGATTCAAAGACTACAAAGGGTACAAAACGCAGCAGCACGGCTGCTGTTAAAAACTCCTAGACAACACTCGATACGGACAGGAATCGCTTCCCTACACTGGCTCCCTGTGGAGGAAAGGATTCAGTTTAAGGCCCTCTGTCACATTCATAGAGCCATATTTGACAATGGTCCTGAAATGCTGAAAACATTGGCACATGTCTATATTCCAGCCAGGCCACTTAGATCCTCCTCAGCTAACCTGGCCATAGTCCCAACAGTGAGGAAAGCAAGATGGGGAGGAAGATCACTAGCATATCAAGGTGCCTTGCTCTGGAACAATCTCCCTCTCAAGATGAGATCAGATCCTCAAGAGATGTCTTTTAGGAAGGATCTGAAGACTTGGCTATTTAAAATTTAAAACTCCTGTATGAACATAAACAGTATATCTCCGCCATGGCAATATAAGCGCTACGAGGCCTTTGGGCAGTTAGGCGCTATATAAACTATTGTAACATAACATAACATGTGGCATCACTGACATAGCCAACCCCAATCGCCTGCAAAAAGTCCTTCCCCCTCTGACTGCCCTACAAGCAAAGTTAAGGTACCCCAACAACTTCTTAGCTGTTCGCAAATCGATTTTCCGTGCCTTTTTCACTGTACCCAAAAAATCCAGTATGTCTTTCACTTTTTGTGCTGGTAGTCTGGCCGTCAGGGTAATAGAGTCTAACTCAATGCCCAGAAAGGTGAGAACCGACGAGGGGCCTTCAGTCTTTTCGGGTGCCAGAGGCACCCCCATCTGGTGCGCCATGTCCTGAAAACTTGTCAAAGCCTTCCCGCAATCCCCGGAATCCCTTTTCCCTACAAACAGGAAATCGTCCAAGTAACGGGTCACCACATAATGCCCACTGCTCTTGACAAAAACCCACTGCATGAAGGTGCTAAAAGCTTCGAAAAGGGTGCATGAAATCGCACAACCCATGGTCAGGACCCTGTCCACATAGATTGCTCCTTCAAACTGCATCGCCAGCAAATCAAAATTTCCTGGGTGTATTGGCAATAGCCTGAAAGCAGATTGTATATCGCATTTTGCCAGTTCTGCCCCATAGCCACAAGCCCTGACCAATTTTATAGCATCATCCACCGATGCATAAACTACTCTGGTGTCCTCTGCCGCAATGAAATCGTTAACAGATGTGCCCTCCGGCCATGACAGGTGATGGATCAACCTAAACTCACCCGGGGCCTTCTTCGGCACGACTCCCAGTGGGGAGATCATCAAATTCTGGCTCGGCCACTCATAAAACGGCCCGCAATTCTGCCCAATGACAGTTCCTTGTCCAGCTTTTTCTTTACCACCTGTGGTAGTTCCCTTGCAGACTGCAAATTGTCTGCCCAGCGCCTCCTCCGTGGGCCTTGGTAGCTGACCCTGAAACCCTCCTGAAAACCCTCTGCTAACTTAAACGCTGTTGCCCTATCCGGGTATCTGTGCAGCCATGGTAGGATGAAGTCTAAACTAACTGGCGTAGGCCCCCTTTGGAGCAGGAGCGCCCTGGGTCCCCCTGCCTTTTGTTGCTCTCCATTGTTCGGCTGGACTGGAAAGCGAAAAACATTGCGTGACAGGGTGATGGCCCCCGCATTTGGAGCAATCATGTTTAAATTTGCAAGGATGTCTGGAACAGAAACCCTTGTTGAAGTTCCAGCAAGCTCCTGTCGTGTTAGGTGTTGTTCTCTGCCCCACGCCTGCCCCTACTGGGGCGGGACGTGCCTGAAACGGCTTTCAAAAATGCTGATGTCCAATTATCCATATTAATTGGCACCCTCGGCCTACGGCCCAACTCCCACTCTGCCTCCTTAGAACCTTCTTTGGCTTGTATGTCCCTATGTAAGAGTTTAAAAACATCTACATACTCGTGTCTCCATATTCTGGCTTTTGTTTTTTCCCTTATGTGTGAGCCCAATGGCATAGCCAAACCAATATAGGGAAGCCTCTTCTTGTGATCTCCCCCTTCCTTCTCCTCTGTCCCTGACTTCTCTCCTGTTGACTTGTCCCCGCTCTCACCCTCGGTTGAAGCTCTGCCTTGTAGCTCTTTACTTTTCTCCCCGCCCTGTGTGTCTTTCGTTGGTAATGGGTCAAGTATAGAACCGTCACCCACCCCGACGGACCTACAGATCGGAGCGTCACCCCCCATTGCGCCATCCCCCCAAACCGACCACCATTGCCCTTTACCTCTTCCTTGTGTTCCCACAGGCCGCGAAACCTTCCGGGCCCCTCGGCCCCATGCTTGGTCTTGCCTTCTTTCATGTAGATCACCGCTGGTGTCCTGATCCTGAAAGATAGAAGCGGAAAGAGGGGTTGTGCCGCTCCTGCGTCCTCTTCCCCTCCCCCTCATGCTGTGCACCTCCGTCTCCGTAATCTCCCCCTCTTCCCATTCCTCCAGCTCCTCTTCGTAGTCAAGTTCCAGAACATCGTCTTCGACCACATCCATCCTTTTATCCACACTCCCACTCATCATCGTGTAGTTTGCTGAGATATCCTCCTGACCCTCATGGCGCCCACCATCTCTGTGATGACCCCGATCCTGCGGAGTAAAGAAGGCCGCCGAAGACACCTCTAACGCTTCCGACCAACGTGCAGGGGCCGTGTTGCGCCCCGTTGGCATCGCCTTCTTTCTACCAACCTCTTGTGTTGGCATTGACCTTCCGCGCCCAAAGTGGCCGTGTGCGCCGTGTGCGCCACTAACTCCCATTGCGCTGCCTAAACCATAGGCCGCATCAGCCTCCTGGCCCCTACCGCTCGGAACCCATACCCAGCTACCTTTGCCGACTTCTTGTGGCATGTTTCCTATATTCCCTGTGCTTTCTGCTGGCCTCTTTAGCTGCCGGCCTTGTGGCACGGCCATTTCCCGCTCCATGCACAATTGGGCCCACCTGTCCTCTGTTACTGCCACTATGCGGCGTTGCTTCCGGATCCTAGCCTCTAAATCCCATGCCTCGCCCACGTCTAGCCTGCCCGTCCTTGGGACACTCTGCCCTGAGCTTGTAAATAACTTGCCCCCCCCCCCCTGGCTTCCTTGGGTTGCCCCTTGCTGGCCTTACCCTTGACCTGCCCGCCTGTCTGTCTGGGACCCTTGCCTTTCTTTTTTGTGGTATTGTTGACCCCAGCCGGGTTGGCTCCGCCCCTGGGTAGCGACAGGTCCATGGGCGTCATCTCTATGATGGGGGCGGGGAGCTCTTGTACCACAGTTTCTTGCACGGGTGCCCCATCCCCCAAGTTCTGCTCCTGGAGTAACTCAATGCCCCCTGTCTGCTGATCTGGCGCTGTCCCGTCCTCTACAGGCCCTGGCTCGCTCGAGGGTCCCTCCCCGTCCCCTAATTGACTGGTGGGGGAGGATGCGCCTCGCACCCGTCCCACCGCTGCTTTTTTGGGCTTTTTGGCCCTTTCTGGGGATGTGCATGCGGCTACCACCGCCGCTACCCGGCCGGACGCTACACGCGTCGGCCGCACCATCCCCACCCAGGGCCTGTTCCAGAACCCCAGGCCTGAGGAGGTCAGCCCGGCCAGCTTCGCCGAGTATTCGAAGCGCGGCCTGTACCGCCTCCGCATCGTGGCTGGTTGCCATGGCGCCGGGGCGGGAGTTCCCTCTGCCCCTGCCTGTCCGCCCCCCCTACTGTGGGCCGAGAAAAGCCTGACAGGGAAATTCTGCGGAGTCCCTGTGTGTGCACAAACACGCCGCCGCTTATTCGTGGCTGGCACTCAGCCTCCCCTGGCCCTTGCCACTTTGTCAGCAATAGTTTCCTTTTGGATTGTTCTTGTATTCTATATCTTTTTTTAAAACATTTTTTAATTTTTTTATATATGCCCCCGCGGTCGGCGCGTTGCCTGGTCTGCACCGCCGCTATAAATGAATTAATTAGGCCCAGAAAAACCGGTGGGCGGGGCCCAGCACGCCGCTGTTCGAATCGAGTGTTGCCCCTAAAATGATGCAACGGATGTATATTTATATATATATATTTTTATTTTTTTATTTTTTTTATAATTTTCTGTCCCCCGCGGCCAGAGCGATGCCCAATCTGCGCCGCCGCTAAAATCAAATTAATTAGGCCTAGAGCCTCGAAGGCCAGCGAGCGGGGCTCACTTGTTGCCTCTAAACAAGTTGCCGTGAAGCCGCGGATGCGGCCCGGCAAAAGCACGTGTTCCCCCAGTGACGGCCGCTCAAAGGGAGAGCGCTGCCGCCCCCATAAAATATGGAAAAAACCCGCACAGGGAGTAACGCGCGCACGCTGCCCCCGAATACCGAATAAATGTCCCTCCCTTCCTCGCCTGCACGCACACTACCTGGATAATACGAAATTCCCCTGGGACCGGCCAAACTAACCGCGCGATGGGCCGCGCGCAAAGAGGCCAGTCCCTCCACCCCACACCCCTTTTATCCCCACCCAGTAGACCCACCCCCACTTACCTGTTGCCCAATCCTGACTCCCGCCGTCACTTCCTTCCCGAAAGAGCCCGCGGGAAGACTAGAGCGATGCTCCTGCTTCCGGCGGGCCCCTCCAAACTCCAACACATGCCTTTTTATTCCACCATCAGACACTCTCTGCCCTTTTATCTCACTCTTGCAGGTTCCTGCTTTCTCCTTATGTGACAGTTTTTCAGTCTTTCGCCTTCATGGGCTTACCCCTCTATTACAGGAAAATAAGTGCCCCTCCCCCAAAATAAGTGCCAGCAACCACTGGCTCAAATAAAGCACTGCTTATTTTTATTTATGCAAAAGCGGAAGACGAGAACACAGACCTTATATTGGACTCAGTCAGGTGAACTGTTGGAAAGTGGGTTACTGGCAGTGGTAACTATGAACCTACCACTGGCACTAAGGCCACTAACCAAATATAGGTTCAGTACAGGTCCCAATAAATCTGGCCCTTGCTCACCCCTTGGTAGCTATAACCGAGCAGGCAGGCCTAACTTAGGAGACAAGAGTGTAAAGCATTCAAAAACACCAATACAGTAAATAAGTGAGACACAACACACAATAAAAATCTCACACCAATCTATAAAAATAGGTTATATTTTTATGAGTAAATAGACCCCAAAACGACAATAATCCAATGTAGGGAACCAGGGATATGAATTTTAAAAGAATAAACACTTTCTAGCGCTTAGAAACACAAAGTGCCAACTTTACCAAAATTCTCCAAACTTCAGGAGGTGTTTTCTGAAGTCCTCCTTGCAGGTACAAAAGGTCCATAACACAAATCCAAGAGTCTGTAATCTCCGACTGGGTCCTTGGAAGGTTGGACCACAATGTCCACAATGCACCTGGCCAAATCCTTAAAAGTCCACTGGATGCACTCCAGGCTGGGAACTTTTGCTGGGGATGATGCAGGTGAAGCTCTGTTAACCTGTAGCTGCAGGGAGTCCACTACTGCGTCCTTCTTGAAGCAAGGCACTGTCCCCAGGGCTGTAGTACCAAATTGTGCAGCATCACAATTCACTTAGAAGTACAGGCCAGGGGTGCAGATCCAGATTCTAGCAGGGCAGTCCTTTTTTCTCTTGTAGTTTCAGGCAGCAGATCTGAGAGGCTATGCACCTCTCACATATTTATTCCCGGCTCCTGGGCATCAGGAAGGGGGGCGCCCAACCAATAGAATGCAGAGTGACGCCCAGATGCATGACCACTTCCTGCAAAGTGTGGCATATTCCTGCCCCAGAAAGCACAATTTTTCCAATTACTTTTCCGTGCTTTTCCTTGCTATTATTACCATGAAAATACAATATAGTAATGATAGCCTATGAAGGCCAGTATCTATAGTGGGGGGAAATGAAATGATCATTTTTTCCCTTACTTGGGTTTAAAACATCTTTTATAAGACCCCTGCTTATGGTTCCATGACCCCCCGCCCCTGGGATACCTAGGGGAGATCCTGGGGGGTACCTAATATGGGAAAATAAGGTAGATCATCACATTTAAAGTGCCCACAGCACCAAAGTCGAATTGGGACACCATTCCATGTAAATGCAGTCTGCAGAGTCAGGCTGCATTATAAAATGACAGAAAACCTCCAGCAGTGCCCACATGCAAAGGGCAGCAATTCTGCTGGGTCTCTACTTCCACGCCCTATTGTGTACAAGGGTCTTATAGGTAGTTGGCACTCCCTTGCCAAGTTGTTTACTAGGGACCTACAGGGGCTGTCATGCAAATGGTAGGAATGTAACTTTTAAAGACAGGCTGCAAGGCAGGTCTACATTTAAAAGGACAGGAAGCACACAGCAGTGCACACATGCAAGTACAGAAATGCGTCTGGGCCTCTAATCTCCATGCCCTATTATATAGGGGGTTATAGGCAGATTGTACACCCTTGCCCCATTATATACTAGGGACTTACAAGGTCTGTCAGGACAATCGAAAAGGGTACCCTAATACCTAGTGTACTCTACTACAAGTGTGTGTTTTAACATAGCACTGGCCTGGGTCTGGCTAACAGAGTCCAGGGCACAGTCAGAGTCAGTTATCATCAGCACCAGTCAGCAACAAAAAAATGGGGATGAACAGGGCAAAAAGATGACTTTGCAACATGGCCCCCTCCCAAACTAAAGGTGATGGGTCACTAACCTGCACCCAGGTAGTCCTCATCAGCTAAGTGGAAAAATCTGGAAAGTCCATCTGCATTGGCATGTGCAACCCCAGGTCTGTGTTCCACTGTGAAGTCCATCCCCTGTAGGGAAATGGACCATCTCAAAAGCTTGGGATTCTCCCCTCTCATCTGCATGAGCCACCTGAGAGGTCTGTGGTCAGTTTGAACATGAAAGTGAGTACCAAACAGATATGGTCTCAGCTTTTTCAGGGACCAGACCACAACAAAGGCCTACCTCTCAATGGCACTCCATTTTTGGTCTCTGGGGAGAAGTCGCCTGCTTATGAAGGCAACTGACTGATCAAGGCCCTCATCATTTACCTGTGCCAACACTGCCCCAATTCCTCGCTCTGAAACATCAGTCTGCACCACAAACTCCTTTGTGCAATCAGGGGCCAGCAACACTGGCGCTGAACACATGGCAGCCTTCAGAGTGTCAAAAGTCTTCTGACACTCTGGAGTCCAAATCACTTTCTTTGGCCTCTTCTTAGAGGTAGGTTCCGTCAGAGGAGCCACAATGGTCCCATAGTTCTGAACAAATCTTCTATAGTACCCAGTCAGACCAAGGAAGGCCCTGACTTGTGTCTGGGTTGTAGGAGCTGTCCAATCCAAAATGGTTTGGATCTTGGCCTGGAGAGGTTGTACATGGCCTCTACCTACAAGGTGACCCAGGTACACCACAGAACTCTGCCCTATCTGACACTTGCTGGCCTTAATAGTCAGACCTGCTTGCAGCATGGCCTGAAGCACTTCCCTCAAGTGGTTTAAGTGGTCCTCCCAAGTGGAACTATACACAGCTATATCATCCAGATATGCTGCACTGAACTGCTCCAACCCAGACAGGACCCTGGTCACCAAACTTTGGAAGGTGGCAGGGGCATTCTTTAAGCCAAAAGGCATTACTTTGAACTGGTAATGGCCCTCGGTGTGGAGAATGCTGACCTCTCCTTTGCTCCTTCAGTGAGGGCAATCAGCCAGTATCCTGAGGTCAAATCAAATGTACTCAGATACCTAGCAGCCCCTAACCTATCAATGAGCTCATCAGCTCTACGTATAGGGTGAGCATCAGTCTTTGTGACTGTATTCAGTGCTCTGTAGTCCACGCAGAACCTTACATCCTTCTTTCCCCCCTGAGGATTAGGTTTGGGCACCAGCACCACTGGACTGGCCCATGGACTGTCAGAGGGCTCAATTACCCCCAAATCCAGCATCTTCGCTACCTCAACCTTAATGCTGTCTCTTACATGGTCAGACAACCTGTACAGTTTATTTTTGACAGGTGGGCTGTCACCAGTGTCAATGTGGTGCACACACCAATCAGTGACACCTGGTGTCAAAGAGAACAGACCAGCAAACTGCCCCAGCACCTGCTTGCAGTCTCTGTGCTGTTGATCTGTCAATTTGTGAGAGAGTACCACTCCCTCCACTGACCCATCTTGCATAGCACTGGAGAGGAGGTCCGGCACTGGCTCGGTTTCCTCCTCTTCTCCCTCATCTGTGACCAATAACATGGTCCTGTCTGCCCTGTCATGGTAGGGTTTCAATCTATTGACATGCAGGACCCTATGAGGGTTTCTGGGGGTGTTAAGGTCTACCAGATAGGTAACCTCACCCTCCTTTTCAGTGATTGGATAGGGCCCAGTCCACTTGTCATTAAGGGCCCTTGGAGCTACAGACTCCAACACCCATACCAATTGTCCTGGAGTATACTCAGGCATTGCCGCCTTCTGATCATACCAGTGCTTCATGAGCTCTTGGCTAGCCTCCAATTTCCTGCTTGCCTTATACATGTACTCTGCCATGCGTGAGCGCAGGCCTAGCACATAATCAAGCACATTGTCCTTTGCTTCCTTGAGAGGCTTCTCCAAAGACTCTCTCAGCAGGCACAATGACCCCCACACAGGATGCCCAAATAACAACTCAAAGGGACTGAAACCAACCCCCTTTTGTGGGACCTCCCTGTAGGCAAACAGTAGGCATGGAAGGAGAACATCCCATCTCCTCCTGAGTTTGTGAGACAGCCCATTGATCATGCCTTTCAGGGTCTTATTAAACCTCTCCACCAGACCATTAGTCTGGGGATGATATGGGGTGGTGAACTTGTAGATAACACCACATTCATCACACCGATGCCACCAAAATGTTGGAAAGTGGATTACTGGCAGTGGTAACTATGAACCTACCACTGGCACTAAGGCCACTAACCAAATATAGGTTCAGTACATGTCCCAGTAAATCAGCCCCTTGCTCAACCCTTGGTAGCTACAACCGAGCAGGCAGGCCTAACTTAGGAGACAAGAGTGTAAAGCATTCAAAAACACCAATACAGTAAATAAGTTAGACACAACACACAATAAAAATCCCACACCAATTTATAAAAATAGGTTATATTTTTATGAGTAAATAGACACCAGAACGACAAAAATCCAATGTAGGGAACCGGAGATATGAATTTTAAAAGAATAAACACTTTCTAGGGCCTAGAAACACAAAGTGCCAACTTTACCAAAATTCTACAAACTTCAGGTGTTTCCTGAAGTCCTTCTTGCAGGTCCAAAAGGTCCAAAACACAAATCCAAGAGTCTGGAATCTCCGGGTGGGTCCTTGGAAGGTTGGACCACAATTCCCACAATGCACCTGGCCAAATCCTTAAAAGTCCACTGGATGCACTCCAGGCTGGGGACTTTTGCTGGGGATGATGCAGTTGAAGCTCTGTTAACCTGTAGCTGCAGGGAGTCCACTCCTGAGTCCTTCTTGAAGCAAGGCACCGTCCCCAGGGCTGTAGTACCAAATTGTGCTGCAGGCACAGTTCACTTAGAAGTGCAGGCCAAGGGTGCAGATCCAGATTCCAGCAGGGTCGTCCTTCTTTCTCTTGTAGTTTCAGGCAGCAGATCTGAGAGGCTATGCTCCTCTCACATATTTATTCCCAGCTCCTGGGCATCAGGAAGGGGGTGCCCAACCACTAGAATGCAGAGTGACGCCCAGATGCATGACCACTTCCTGCAAAGTGTGGCATATTCCTGCCCCAGAAAGCACCATTTTTCCAAAATCCATGATTTCTGAAACTAAGAGCTGACTAAACTATCGTCCAGTGTGGCTCCTTTCCATAGCTCTCCTCCTTCTAACATCTGCAAATTCCTTCATTAAGCCTAGTATCTGGCTGAGGGGTCCAGAAGGTGGGGGTTAGGTGATCTGGCATTCTCTCCTGTCTTGCTCTCTTTTGAGGCTGTATGTTTTATTACTCCTCCCACTGCTCATGCATTCCTGTGTAGCACCCGAGCTGCCCTTCACCAGATATGCTCTCCCCTGGACAGCCACTTATCACTTAATCAAGCAGCTCTGCTAATCCTGTTAGCACTGATCAATCAGAGTGAACAATCAGAAGGCTGGATTTTAACTTACAGAAAGAAATGCCTTATAACTTATTTTCTGTACAAGTTGTGATAAATTCACCAATGTCAAATTGCTGGATTTATCAAAACAAATCTTTTAAGTCCTTGAATTACTTTTCCGTGCTTTTCCTTGCTATTATTACCATGAAAATACAATATAGCAATGATAGCCTATGAAGGCCAGTATGAATAGTGGGGGGAAATGAAATGATCAATTTTTCCCTCACCTGGGTTTATAAAACATCTTTTATAAGACCCCTGCTTATGGTTACATGACCCCCGCCCCTGGGATACGTAGGGGAGATCCTGGGGGTACCTAATATGTGAAAATAAGGTAGATCATCACATTTAAAGTACCCACAGCACCAAAGTCGAATTGGGACTCCATTTCCATGTAATGCAGTCTGCAGAGGCTGCATTATAAAATGACAGAAAACCTCCAGCAGTGCCCACATGCAAAGGGAAGCAATTCTGCTGGGTCTCTAATTCCATGCCCTATTATGTACAAGGGTCTTATAGGTAGTTGGTACTCCTTTTCCACATTGTTTACTAGGGACCTACAGGGGCTGTCATGCAAATGGTAGGAATGTAACTTTTAAAGACAGGATGCAAGGTAGGTCTGCATTTAAAAGGACAGGAAGCACACAGCAGTGCACACATGCAAGTACAGAAATGCGGCTGGGCCTCTAATCTCCATGCCCTATTATATAGGGGCTTATAGGCAGATTGTACACCCTTGCCCCATTATATACTAGGGACTTACAGGGTCTGTCAGGACAACCGAAAAGGGTACCCTAAAACCTAGTGTACTCTACTACAAGTGTGTGTTTTAACATAGCACTGGCCTGGGTCTGGCTAACAGAGTCCAGGGCACAGTCAGAGTCAATTATCATCAGCACCAGTCAGCAACAAAAAAATGGGGATGCACAGGGCAAAAAGATGACTTTGCAACATGAACTAAAAATGATCTGGCTTTATAGCAGATCCTTACACCAAGTGAAACCAAGTACAAACTACCTGTGGGTACCATGTGCTATTTAGACGAAAGCACACACCTTACACAGCTTGCCCTGGAATTTGTACTGGAGTGTGTACCTCAAATACAAATCCCATGCTACACACCACTGGTTCAACTTTGTAACAGAGCACAATGTTGAGCATCAAGCAAAATAGGCTTCTAGTTGAGAGCTCCACCAATGTTGTCATCAGCACATGATCCTTTGTGCACTTAGTGCTGCACACTTTTTAATTCTTTGTGCAATGCAGTAAAGCAGTTTTTCATGAAGCAGAAGGATAGTAATTTGAAGGGGCAGCTTTATGAAGACTTTGCACCTGTGCAAATTGACACCAACTGGTGCAGAGTCTTGCTAAAGTACTTACTTTCCAGTGCAAAAGCTTTTTTGATGTGCTGCCCTAAAAATAAAAATAACACACTTTGTGCATTGTATTTCTTTGCGTTACTTTGCGTAAGGGGGCATTGTATGGGTGGCTCATGGGTGTTTTCACACTACGACCCATTGTTTTTGGTGCAAAGCCCTATCTAGTTAAATCGGAAGGCAGGACTTTGTGCTAAAAAATAAAATAACACCTTCTTGAGGCAGGTATTGACAAAGAGAAATGTCTTCATTGTTCCTAGGTTTTCGCAAAATGCATGTGTGCTGCACTGTAGAGTACACATCCAATCTGTGAGAAAGTTTTAAAGTTGACCTAAGCATAGTGTTTAGTACTGGAAGGCACTCTTTCAGTACAAAACCTGTGCTAGACATCACCCACACACCTTAGTACTAAAGTTTAAAGGTGTCTGTGTGGCCTACGGAAGAAAGCAACAGTGATATAACTTTGCAGATATGGCTCTTTAGTGCTCTCTCCCCGTAGCACAATGTGTCACTCCCTCTTTGTCACTCAATGTCACTCATTCCCACTCACTCTAATGTGCTCATTTTCATTAATTTATTCACACTCACATTCAATTGCCCCACTTACTCTCACTGATTCTCACTTATTCTCACTCACAGTTAAACTCACTGTTGCTCATTCTCACCCACATTCTATAACACTCCCTCACTACCATTCCTACTCATCCATTCTCACGCACCTACTCTCATTCATTTGCAATATCTCTGACTCTCACTCATTCTGACTCATGCACACTCACTGACACCCACTCTCACTCATTCTCAGTCACTACCTATCAATCTCCCTCGCTTTCATTCACATACTTGCTCACAAACACAAAAACAGGCACACATGCTCACACATAGGTATGCTGTATGTCTTAGGCAAACACACTCTCACCATCAAGCACATGCCCAAAAAACATTTAAAAATATTTTTTACTTACCACAGTTGCCTGTGAAGGTCTTGTTCCAACTCCTAGTGGTCCAAATTTTATTACACTGATAGTGAACAATAGTCTATCATTCACAATCAGTGTAATAGAACATGAACAGAAAACAGAGTGCAGCCCTGCAAACAATAATGGTGCCCTGGCTCTGTAATTGATTTCGCTACCTCGGAGCCCAGGTATTACAAAGGCATTGCCACTGATCACAAGGAGCAAGCCTGGGGTTGCAGCGGTAACCCCAGGTGACTCTAAATGGCGTCCATACTCAAAGGTTTCTGTCTATGCTGGAATGAGCTTGAGCATGAGGTTATCCTCTGTTTGCACCTTTGGAGCTCCTGTGGCATGCTGTAGAGTACCAACCAAGTGCCACAGTTTCTAAACAAACCTGCCACTAGGTCCTCAAATGCTGCTAGAGACACTGTGTGGTCCATTAACCCAATACCAATTCCCAACAATGGGCCTGCTCTAATAATAACAACTTGTTTTCATATTTATTTAATTAATTTATTTGTAAAGTGATGGCTTGTGGCATGGCACCACTTTGTAACGCTTTCAAAGTCGGGTAAGCCTCTCATGTGGTGTCAGCTGATGGATTGTGACTGAAAGCTCTAGAAGCTTGTTATATGCTGAAGAGGAGACATATATTAATTGGGCCTAGTACTCTAGCTAGAGGAAAGAGTGGTCACTAAACTTCTAGCCAGTGGGCTAGACCTCTTTGGAGGGACTAGTTTCAGGGTTCTCCGAAGGACATTGAGTTTGGTTAATTTCTTAACTGTGGACTTAGTGAGTTCCAGAGATGCATGCATAGAGTTCTGAATGTATGCCCACTATCGGATTTTCGAATGAAGCTGTTAAACGATCAATTTTGCCTTGTTTCAGCTAATGGCCTGCCTTAGTGTGTAGAGTGAAGTTAGGTTTAGAAGGTATTTTCGGCCTATTCCTTCCTGGGATTAAAGACCATGTATAGTTGTTTGAACTTGATCCTCTGTGCCACCAGGACCCAGTGGAGACTTTTTAGGGCTGTTGTTAGTTTAAGGCAGGTTATGGCTACTTGAATTTCTATCCTTTGAAGTGTTTGTAGGACCTTTTTTGTATGCTTTTATGTAGACTATGGAGACTATGTTGCAGTAGTTAAGATGAGATAGCATCAGTGCCCTGGTGTGTTCAATGTGATGTATAATATTGGGGAAGCGGTGCAATCCCCCTAAACATGAGGTACTGTTTAGTGCTTTTGATAATATAACCATGAATTCCTCACTTCTAAGCACTGTAAATCACAACTGTTACTGATACTCAATTTATGATATATAATTTACGAGGTATGGGGTGGACTACTGGATCTCCTTTGCTGGGATTCAGATTTGTGGGCATCAGATAAACATATTTGTCAGCAGTAAGTGTTCAACCCACTAAGCCATTCTGCACACTACATAAATTCGCATCACAGCGTCACCTTTACATCAGTCCCATTGGAAGGCCAGTTCTGCATTAATCTACATCAGATGGCCGGCAATAGCAAGGACATGCCTCATGCAGTCGCACTATCATAAACGTCTCTGTCACAAAGTCCCTTTCCTGCAGCTTTCCTCGCTCACCAGCAAGCATTTCCTGGCTGATTAGAGCCTTAGACTCCTGTAATAAAAGAGGCAACAAGATTTGTGGAACACCTCTCCAAATGGGTGCTGGTGGCCTTGCCCTGGCACTCGCCTCGCTTAAGTTTGCCACTAAAAACAGACATTGGTAACGATGCATCAAGAACACTGACATAAGAGGTGCTTGGGCCCAGTGATGTAACTTTATGTGATATAAAAGGGATGCACTAAAGGGAGTACATCATTAGGGGCAGGACCTGTATGCAGGAGACAAGGTGACGAGGTCTGTGAAGGGGATCAGTGCAAGAAAATGCCATGGGTGGTGGAGTTACATGATGTACACCTTCTCTGCCACTGGCATCACAGACCGGACCTTCAGGTTGCTCAGAGGAACTTCTTTTGGTGCAAGATGACAAGAGCAGAATGTGGCGGGGCGGGCACTGTATGAGAACCGATGTTCTCTTTGCTTCGGCACTGCCAGTATGCACACTGTGTAGAGCGGACAGCAGATACCCGGCCAGCAGTTGGGGTGAGCTGAGAGTAGCTACGGCAAGCGAGTTGGGTCACCTGTAGTCGCGGCCCTCGTGCTCTGCAAGGTCTGTTAGCACTTTCCTGTGTCAGCGGATGAAGCGCAGGCGACGGCGGTGGGTGTGTGAGACGGGGAATGCTGAGCACAGAAAGGGGGCGGGGGGACCCCGCCAGCCCCGGCTCTAATGAAGATTACCTGCTGATGGCTTCCATAAATGCTTGGAGATTACTGGGCCGGCCTCTGGGACGCCGAGCGGCTGCAGGTGGAGCATAGCAATCACTTGGCGCCGCTCCTCTCCTTCGCGCCAGATTGAAAAGAACAAGGGGAAGTTTGCTTCCAAAGGATGATTAATGACTTGCCCACCGTTGCCAGCCCCCGCTTCCCTCCCTCGCCCGCTCGGGCTAATGATGACTAAATGGATTATTTTCCTCCTGGCGACGAAGAGTGGCCTGTGTTGTACCTGTGCGCCCTGAGACATTTCCTGCGCCACAAGGGACCTTGTAACTTTTAAGTTCACTTTCGAGTTCTGAGCTCCCTAGAAACGGGCTCCACTGATTTTGCACCGTATTTGAGCAGATTCCTGACTCCTGAGAGGTCCTTTGAGCCCAGAATTGATCTCCTGCGTTCTGAAGATGGCCCGTGGGCATTAGAATGCTTTACAACAGAACCAGACTGTTTACCCTTTTCTTTTTAGGTACTGGGAGATTAAGTGAACTTCCTGGAATCACAGGAGGTTGAGCCGAGGCCGGATTCGAACCTGATTCCCCAAACTCCAAGGTCGGCGACTCATGCTAACCAAAAGAGAAGTACACTCTCTCCTGTGGAATAATACGCCTCGTGTTTACCATGTTGTAGGGGCGTTCTTGTTCCTTCTGGACCAGAATGTTTCCCCAGCTGTGATTAGCCCATCCCTGTAGCCCGAGCTATCACCTCTCCTTAGCCAGAGGAGATCACTAGTGATGACGCAGAAACGAAGGTTTTACATTTATTAGCGCATAAACGTAGTGCCGCAATAATCAAGTGTGACTTTAACCGAACTAATAAAGATTGTACGGGGACAAATGTGCCCTCAGAGTAGTTCGCCAACATTTATAAGCGTGCTTTATATAACGTGATGTATTAGAATTGTACTAATCTGACATAACCGTAAACGTGTGCCATGATTTGCTTGTGTGAAATGTTTTAACTTAGCATAACTTTAGTGGAGGCTTCGGCCTAGTTGCCTTGTCTCACAGTTTAGATGCTCGTGTTTTTCTAATGTGCTAATAAAACGTGTATTCTTGCTTGAAGCTGTACTTTTCCAGTGAGATCGGTTCACATGCTTATCTTTAAGGTTTCGTGCCAGCCTGGCCTCTTCTTCTTTGCTCCAAGGTCAATCTGCAGGTGCAGACAATGGAAGCTCTGAAAGTGAGTTAATTGGTAAAATATGTTGCAACTTACGTTCCCGACTCCAAGGATAATGTATGCCTAGGTAGAAGCTTGTGAATTGTTGTTTTTGATTGGACAATTTGAAGCCAACCTATGAACCCTCCAATGGAAGACCCTACTGGATTTGAACTGTTGTTTATTTAAACCTGGTGCACAAGAAGAAAGCAGCCATTATAGGACATTACCCATCGGCCATTACCCGCCATTTGCAGGACATTGCAGCCATTATGGCCCATCTTGCCGACCTCGTCATTTTGCCATCTTCTACGATGCCAATTGATGTTCGACGCCATTTTGAATGAGACTTTGATGCTTTCTCTAATCGAGAGAAAGAGACTTTAAGTAATTCTCGCCCTAGAGACTTTAACTTCGATTTGCCCCTTTGCATAAAGTAGTAGTTTTGTCCTTTTATCTTGCCGCTGTGAGGCAATTGCCCCGTCCACCCTGCCCCTTTGCCCCGTCCCATGCTGATCGAAACCGGTACCTGTGAGACGAAGACTTCCTTGAATGCTGATTGAATTTGGTAAATATGAAAGGAAAATGTACAATTGCATTGTGTTTCTTTTTAGGTAACCAACTGCTGATTTTTGATAAGAGCCCTAGTTAGGAGTTTTCCAAATCAATGTTGCTAAATTGTTTTTGCATGAAGTCCCACATGCAGATGCTAATTTGAGGTTAGATGAGGATTCATTTGTCGCACGATGCAATTTGAGACCTTGTTATGCTGACTAATGTATGCAATTAGCCCATTACAGATTATAGTTTTAGTGGTTTGCGTTGCTATCATCGAATGCATTGTTATTCAAATGCTGCATAGATTGCATCTTTTTCGTCGTTATGGACAGCTATTAATGTTCATTTACATATATCATTTGGTGTTGAGACACATTTATATCGTGCTAGCTTTGTTAATATAGGGAAATAAATTCATTAACTTTGAATAAACTGGTGTGGTTATTCATGGCCGGAAGGTCATGGTTCGCCGAAATGTTTTCTGGATTAATTGTGAAGTGTTATGTTGATCAGGGCATTGCTTATGTTCGTTATTGATTATTGAATTGATTAAATTGACTAATCTCGGGTGAAGAGAGCCCCACTTGGTCAAAAGATTCATCGACCCAAGAGCGTCCAAATACAGGTAATTTATTAGGTCGGAACGCTCTATCAGTAGATGGTAGCAGAGGACGGTTTCGCCCTTTGGGACCCCGCTCGAGAGGTAACGGTTTCGCCCTTTGGGACCCCGCTCGAGAGGTAACGGTTTTGCCCTTTGGGACCCCGCTCGAGAGGTAATGGTTTCGCCCTTTGGGACCCCGCTCGAGAGGTAACGGTTGCGCTCTTTGAGACCCCACTCGAGAGGTATATGGTGTTGAATTAGATTTTCTTGGGTAAAACAGATTGAGAGAATGATGATGCCCTAAGTCCCCCGCGACTTTCCCGGGATCTCGGAGCTTGCGAATGGAGAGAATGGAGGTGTGAAATCGGCGTTGGCGGTACTAGTGACGGTATGAGTGAAGTTAGGATTTTGCGCTTGCACAGCTTATTGCCGCAGATTGTTTGAAAAGGTTGCGAGGATTTTAGAGAATAGCGGAGGTGCGACTCCGAGTGTGAGAGTAGGGAAGTCGTCGAACTTCATGTGCATGTGGCGCTTTGTGTAGAAAAGGTCCACGTGGTTGTTGTTGTTGAGACGGGCCCTGCGAGGTCAAGAGACTCCGGAGTATGTTGAAAAGTGTATGAGACACTTGTTTTATGTTGTGGTCTGGTCGATTTAATAGGTTGACCGGGCGTGGTCAACGAGTCGGTACGTGTGTTAAGGGAGTGAAAGAAAACTTCGACTTCGGGCTTTGACAAATTCTAAGTGCACTAGAATAGATCATTGACAAGTTGAGAGCAGAATCTGCGGGTCAGATTTGCTTGCGAAAGTGGGGACCGAGAAAGATGGAATAACTGCAGAGGCTAGTGAAAAATCCCTAAGGTCCTGAAGCGATTGTGTTACCCTTCCTGTAGTAAACCGACAGATCTGTTTTATTATTATTTGGTTGCTCGCGATACATGCCAGAAGTTGTTACGAGAGGAGCTGAGTGAAGGAGGACTAGCCGCGAGGCTTTGTCAGCCGCAGAGTGTGTGAGTGTGACGTCACTAGGAGCCGCGCTGGGATAGGTTGGTTGCAGAGAAGGGTCGCGCACGGATTGAACGCAGTCCGTGGTGCTCGATTGGAAGGGGAAAGGCAAGCGAAGAGTATTCCGGGAATTAAAGTCACTTATTGATTACAAATTTTGTGAAATAAAAGACGAGAAAATGAAATTTTTGAAAGCATTAAAGAGTGCGATGAAGGGGGAGTCTTACATTAAAGCGAGCGTAGGAGAGGAGACGCCACCCGAAGGTACACCAGCTTACATTGTAATGGAGGAAAGGGGGGTAGCTCCGTGCCTTTGGCTAAAGCAATGGCACAAGCTGACAGAGAGACATGGGAGCGTAGCGTTCCCGATCCATGGGACATTCAATATAAGGATCCTAGAGAATTTGAGATTCGCGATGTACGACATGAAGGTACCTCCAAGGCCAGCACAGTTTGAGGCTCTAGCGATTTGGGAACTAATGGCTAGACAGCAACAGCAAAAGAAGTTCGAGGCCAGGATAAGAAAGGTAGAAAAGACACTAGCGGACGCTAGGTAGGATAATGCACAGAAGGTGTGGAGGTCAGATATATTGCAGGGGATAAAATTGTTTCCCGCAATTGCTAAGGAAGAAGAGGCGACAGGCAAGAAAGCTACCTGTAAGACAAACAGGAGGTGTTCCAAAGATAGAGAAGACGAGTCAGAGGATGAGGAGTTCATCATGCAATTGCTGAACGACCGTCCACCACCTTATGCAGAGAGTGAACAAGGTCCAAGTACCAGTTCTGCCCCTCCGGCACCGGTACAGAATAATGGAACTCCGAATTCAGAAACGCCATCGGGATCTAAGGACCCGAGTTTACTGTTCACCCCGCAGATACCGCAGGTTAGGAGAATATATCCAGATGTGCCTATATTGAAAACAGCAGAAAATTATCAGCCGCAGGTCCCAAGGTACTACAGCAGTGACAACAGTACGGGAATGATTCTAGATCCAACCGTAATGGGAGTACAGAATGGTCGCAACCCAACATTGGCACAAGCTGAATCAACCCAGTTTTTGATGCCTCAAAAGCAGATGCAGGGGGGAACCGCACATGCTCAGATGACGGGGAGTCAGACGGGCATGCCGGCAATGATGACCCATAGTGTGGGAATGAACATGCCTCAGAACCTGGGGAATGGACAGAACCCAGATGCGATATCCCTACCCATTACTGTAGGTCCACCGGTACCTTTGTACATTCAGCCTAACTCAGGTATGAGCGGTCAAGGATCAGTGGTGCAGAATGGGACGGAAAGGAGGTGCATAGAAAACACTCCAGAGACAACTCCGATAGCGGCTCAGCCAACTGGATCTGGGTCCTTGATGGAGTTTAGTCCCATATGTGCTCAGTCAACAGTGGTGAGGTCGAGTCCCCCACTGATGATACCGCTATCATCGAACACTGAAAAGTTGCCGCAACCATCAATGGCAGTCGATGTGAATGCTACACTGATGGGGTTGAATGCGCAACAGCTAACACAGTGGTTCAATAGTCTGAAGTCCACACAAAGCTCAGCCAGTGGGAAGGGAGAAGACTATCTGAACAGGGTAAGGTTGAACATGGAAGCAGAAGAGTTGGTGGAAGGGACTATGGGTTTGAATAGGTTAGAGTCCTACCTGGAAGAAGAGCTGAGGTATCTATGTCCCAGGATAACGAGAGAAGTGAACAAGGTACATAGGAGGTTGCAAGAAATAGCTGACAAAAACGGGGTTGAGATAGACAAGACAAAACACTTGAGCAGGAGCTATAGATTGGATTTCAGGACCACAGACTTTGAACACATGAGGTCAGCAGGCATGAAAACGCACCTTAGAGAATTGCTGCAGAGTGCACAAATGTGGAGGTGCTTAGACAAATGGGAAAGCAGATGGGCAAGGAAAAAGGAAAAGAGGAAAGACAGTGTCCCAGAGCACAAGGAGAAAAGACCACAGAGTAGTGATGCAATAACCATGTTACCAATGAGGGAGACAGCAGGGGGAAAATTAATACATGTACCGTGGCACAGAAGCGACATTCAGTCTTTTACGGATGATTTTCCCAAACTGAGAGAGAAACCGATTGAATGGTATCAACAGACTGATAGGTTTGTGAAGCTTGCAAAATGTCTTTGGGAAGACCTGAACACCCTCTTTGAGATTGTGGTTCCGGCAGATTTGTGGGAAGACTGCAAAAGGGCTGTAGGTTGGCCGACAAGTGAACCAGAGAGAGACAGGGATACGGGTGCACCATCACCTATGGTAATGAGCTTGTACTATAAGGTGATTGAGCATTTGAAGACGAAGGTTCCCGCGAAAAATGTGGATTGGCAGAAGATTGATCGAACTGCCCAAGAGGCTAAAGAGTCGATTCATGGTTACTATGAGAGGTTGTTGAAGGCGTTCAAGAACTACAGTGGCACGGAAACAATAGAGGCGAAGGACATGCTTCATTTTGTGTTTAGATTTGTGGAAGGGCTGAGACCAGAGATAAGTCAGATGATAAAGACGCATTTGATTTGTTGGCAGTCGAAACCTATTGATGAGGTGTTGAATTATGCGAAATACTGTAGTGACGAAATTGAAGTGAAACAGAAAAGGTTGAAAGAGAAAGTGATGATGATGCAACTTAAAGCAGCTCAGACAGGTTTGCAAGGGTTGCAAGGGTTCCAACAGCAGATGCCGCAGCCGCAGCCGCAGGGAAACATGGTGTTTCAGCCACAGGCGAGAGGCAGAGGCAGAGGAGGCTTTGGGAGTAATGGTCCGGATTTGAACACTGTTGCGATTCCGAATGGTGTGCAGGCAATGAAAAGGGTGATGCCGTGTCACGTGTGCGGAATCGTCGGTCATTGGAAACGCGAGTGCCCGATGGTGGGGCAGGAAGGTGCAGGTGTTGGTCAGCAAAACAATGATGTCAATGCATTCCAGACAATGAGGGGACCGAAAATGAGAGGTCCAAACCCACATTTTCAGACCATAAATCAGCTGCAGGGATTACAGCCCATGCAGCCGCAGCAGATGCAGATGCCCCGTATGCAGATGACGCAAATGCAGCCAATGCAACAGCAGTTACCCATGGTACCTAATCAGCAAATGCAAATACCTTTGGCACCAGTGAGTCAGCAGCAAGCGATGGTTCCTCCACAGGTCTCGAGTCAGGTGATGAGTACAAATGGCACAGTACAACAGTTCCCACTACACAGTGAGAATGGAATAAACAATGTATGGGAGAGTGAAAGTTCAGATGAGGAGGGAAATTGTGTGCTTGCAGCATCCTTGGAAGTTGATCAAAAGGGTCCATATGTGGAGGGAAGAGTTATGGGTCATCGTGTTTCATTCTTGGTTGACACAGGAGCCACACGTTCAACTGTTAGGAGCATTGAAGTACCAAATTTGCCACTCTCAGGGAGAACAGTTCAAGTAGTGGGAGTAGCAAACAGGCACCTGACGAACCCAATCACAGATCCAGTACAAGTCAGAATTGGTAACTATCAAGGGTTACATAATTTTGTGGTATGTGATTCAAGCCCGATAGCACTGTTAGGGAGAGACCTATTGTGCAAATTGGGATGTTCGATTATGTGTTCGAACGATGGAATTAGAATTCAGACGAGCAGTGATGGGGAAGAAGAGGACAGTGTAGAAGGGGATGAGATGGAAACTGTCGATGAAGAATATCCTCTGATTAACCTTTTTCCGATGATAACTGAAGAAGATATTCCAGCTGAATTACGGGAAACAGTCGGAAAGGAAGTGTGGGATATGTCAGGAAAAGAGGTGGGATTGGTGAAAGGAGTGGAACCAGTGAAAGTGACCGTAAAACCCAATGTAACCTTTCCCCAGACCCCACAATACCACATGGCACAAGACACCCTCATGAAAGTCGCCCAACTCATTGACGAGTTTGTAAAACAGGGAGTACTGAAAGAAGTGTTAAGCAGTCCATGTAATTCACCAATCATGGGACTAATAAAGCCGAGTGGAAAGGTCCGAATAGTGCAGGACTTGAGGAAAATAAATGACATCATAATCAAATGCTGCCCTGTAGTACCGAATCCAGCTGTGATAATGTTTCAAGTCCCTTGCGATGCCGAGTGGTTCTCAGTCATCGACTTGTCACAAGCATTCTTTTCGGTGCCTCTTCATGAGGACAGCCAATTTCTCTTTTGTTTCAAATTCTTAGACAGAGTTTACAGTTGGTGTCGAATTCCTCAAGGGTTTTCTGAGTCACCGTCAATTTTCAATCAGATTCTAAAGAAAGACCTGGAAGCGTTAGAATTGCCATTCGAGTCAACCCTAGTACAGTACATTGATGACTTACTGATTGCATCTAAGACAGAAAGTGGCTGCACAGCCGACACCATTGCTCTACTGAACCATTTGGGAAGGAATGGACACAAGGTGTCTCCTTCAAAGTTGCAGTTCTGTCAGAAGAAAGTGAAATACTTGGGTCATCAAATAGAGAAAGGGTCACGGAGAATAATGAAGGAAAGAATAACAAGTGTACTTCAAATGAGTCCACCAAAGACGAGGAGGGAGGTGAGGAAGTTCTTGGGGATGGTGAGCTACTGTCGCCAGTGGATTCCCAACTTCTCAACTCTAGCAAAGCCTTTACTGAAACTGACCCAGAAGGATGCCTTGGATGAAATTGAGCTGAAAGGAGATGAGATGGATGCTTTTATTGAATTGAAAGAATGCATGTGTAGGGCTCCAGCTTTAGGTATGCCTGATTACACAAAGCCTTTCACATTGTTTTGTCATGAACGTGATGCATGTTCTTTGTCTGTCTTGACCCAAGCCCATGGTGGCATAAACAGACCAGTAGCGTATTTTTCAGCTACTTTGGATCCGGTCGTAGCAGCACTGCCAGGGTGTTTGCGCGCCGTAGCAGCAGTTGGTATCAGCCTCACTCAGAGTGAAGGAATAGTGATGGGACACCCATTAACAGTCATGGTCCCTCACTCAGTTGAGATACTTTTGACCCGCTCCCGAACGCAACACATGACTGGAGCAAGACTCACAAGGTATGAAACAATAATTCTGGGCTCACCGAATGTGCAGCTGAAAAGGTGCACTACGTTGAATCCAGCAACCTTGCTTCCCGGTGAAAATGCTGAAATTGAGAACGCTGAAGACGTCGAGCACGACTGCCTTCAGGTGACTGAATTTTGCACAAAACCCCGACCTGACATTAAGGATACTAAGCTTGATGAAAATGACCAAATTGTTTTTGTTGATGGGTCATGTTTAAGAGATGCATTGGGAATATTGAAAGCAGGATATGCTGTATGTACTGTAACAGGTGTCTTGGAAGCGTCCTGGCTTCAAGGAGTCTATTCCGTACAAGTAGCAGAGCTTGTAGCCCTTACAAGAGCATGCCAACTGTCTACATTGATGAAGGTTACCATTTACACTGACAGTCAGTATGGGTTTGGAATTGTGCACGACTTTGGGCAACTATGGTCACAGAGAGGTTTCCTGACCTCTTCAGGGTCCCCAGTGAAAAACGGGGAGAGAATAAGGGAATTGTTACATGCCATTCAGATGCCAGCCGAAATTGCAGTGGTAAAGTGTAGTGCTCATACAAAAGGACAGGACTATGTTTCCCTGGGAAATGCATAAGCGGATCAGGTCGCAAGATTTTGTGCCTTGAACTGTATATTACTCAGGGATGAATGGAATTTGATAAGTGAGCCAGAGCTCGAACCAGCTGAAGCATTTGCCTTGAAGGTCGTGGATACAATGGATGAACTAAAAGCATTACAGAATAGCGTCAGGGAGGATGAAAGAGCTTCCTGGATTAAGTCACAATGTACAAGGAGACCAGATGAGTTATGGGTTTCAAATGAAGGAAAATTTGTTTTACCAAATAGTCTCTTATCGCAGCTAGCGCGGTTCTATCATGGGCAGGCTCACCTAGGGAGAGACGCCATGATAAGATTGTTCAAAACTGATTGGTTTAACCCCAGATTCCGTCAAGTTGCAGAAGCAGTTTGCCATCGTTGTGTCATTTGTCAGCAGATGAACCCAGGAAAGGGAACGGTTGTGAACGTGAGCCACATTGGCAGGGCGGGTGGCCCGTTCAGCAGAATGCAGATGGACTTTATTGAGATGCCTGTGCATGGAGGTCTGAAGTATGTGTTGGTGATTGTGTGCATTTTTAGTCACTGGATTGAAGCATACCCCACACGTAGAAATGACAGCCTTACAGTTGCAAAACTATTGTTGAGGGAGTTGATACCACTTTTCGGATTCCCGATCTCTTTAGAATCGGATAGAGGAAGTCACTTCAATAACGAGGTGATAAAGTTACTTTGCGCAGCGCTGAACATTGAGCAAAAACTGCATTGTAGCTATCGCCCTGAAGCCTCAGGACTGGTGGAACAAATGAATGGTACACTGAAATCAAGAATGGCGAAAATATGTGCATCGACAAATTTGAAATGGCCTGACGCATTGCCTTTGGTGTTAATGTCAATGAGAAACACCCCTGACAGAAAGACTGGATTGTCCCCGCACGAAATTCTCATGGGCAGGGCCATGAGACTTCCCGCAGTTCCCGCAAACGCGCTTTTGAATATTACAGATGATATGGTGTTAGACTACTGCAAAGGTCTGGCTGACGTGGTTCGCTCTTTCTCTCACCAGGTGGAAGCAACCACCTTGTCACCGATCCAAGGTCCAGGACACACACTGAAAGCAGGTGACTGGGTCGTGATAAAGAAGCACGTGAGGAAGTCGTGTCTGGAACCCCGTTGGAAAGGCCCTTTCCAAGTGATCCTGACGACCACTACCGCTGTGAAGTGTGCGGGAGTTCCCAACTGGATCCACGCCAGTCATACAAAGAAAGTGTTGTGTCCCACAGATGAGGAAGTTGAAGCGCTGAAACTGCCAGTACCTGATAACAAAGTGCCGAGCGCTGAGGCAGAGCAAAACAGAACTAGAAGCGAACAGGCAGAAATAGAGGAGAGAGAAATATTCTCTGAGGACGAAGCAACCGATTCACTTGGGGAAGGCCAAGGAGAAACCTCAGACAGCGACGAAGCAGCTGAAAGTGACAAAGAGCCTGAAGAAAGTAACGGTGACAAAGGGCTCGAAAGAGGTGAAGAAGCAGGAGAGCCTGATCAGAGGAGGGCTTTCCCAGAAGCAGATGGTACAGAAAAAGAAAAGGAAAACCTGATTGACTCCCCAGAAGGAGGGGACAAGGCAGAGCAGAACGATACTGTTCAAACTTCTTCAGAAGAGATCGCAGGTCCATCAAGTGGACACAGTGCAAAGAGAAGACCAAGTATATCACCAGTAAAACTAAGAACTAGAGAAACGTTGAACGACGGTGAAGGGCCAAGAGTGAAAGAGAAAAGAAAGGAAGTGTCTGTCGTGATACCAACATCAAGTGAAGAAAAAGACTTGGCCAAAGAGGAAAGTACCAGTGAGGAAGAATCAAAGAGAGATGCAAAATTGAAAAGGAAAAGGATACCAAACAGGAGATATTCCGGTCCAGAATGGGCATATGTAGTCAATGACGATTGGACCGACAAATTTGTATCTCTTAGCCTCGAGAACGAAGAAGAAGAGATACCAATAGAAAAGAAAAGTTTTATGGACACTATTGACTGAAAAACTGATAAATGACATTGCTTGCTATAATCTAACGTGATACAACCAGCTGAGACATTGCTAAACCGGATGAGACATTTGCTAACTTGATAAGACTTTGATAACCTGATTGACTCTTAAACCCGATTTGAGACAACGTTGCTAACTGATAAAAGACTGAGTTATTGCCGAATTGAGACAAATGCTGCTAACCGATAAGTGACTGGGCTCCTGAAGAAAACTGTGTGAACATTGCGCTCGTTCAGCTTTGTAACTAATTTGCTAAATCGTTTCTTTATAGGTGCTTCTAGCTCTCTGATTCTATACAGATCATGACTAAGTACGCTAGTAGAGTGAAATATTGTAAATATGCGTGTATAGGCTTGATAACTGCATGTGTACTAATAATAATGGCAATAGTGCTTGCAACGCGTGGTAAGGGTGAGAATGAGAAAATTGATGCTTCTACTTCTGCTCCTGTTACTGTCACTGAACTAACCGCATTGAAAAGACTAGAATTAGATGAGAGACACTTGCATGATAAGAAGGAACTTTCGTATAATGTTTTCTATCGCCTACTAACAGAATATGTTGAGACTATGGATGCGAAAGATTGTTATGTGTGTACACAGATACCGACATCGGTAACGGAAGGGGTGACTTATCACCACATGCCTCTTACATATGGGATTACATGTAGTTTAGTAACTTCTAGATTTTATGGTCAAACTAACATACAGTATTTTTACTCAAATTATGATGTTACCTTTGCATATGTTCCTATAATAACGCAACTAAGCCAGATTGCTAAAGATTGGGATGCTAAAATAATGAGGGAATTTTTCGAGCCAATGCAACCTTTTGAAACAGCTCACGCTCATAGGGAAAATCTTACCTGCTCGCTCTCTACAGTAGAAATAAGCTTTTTAGATCGCACAGATGATAGAAGGGCACAAATGAATGCAAAATTAGAAAAAGGAGCTAAGTAAGAGGACTTCAGTAGATAATTATGCTTTTGCCGCAATAAAAACACAAGGAAAAATAGCTTTAGACGCTTGGCATGTAGGGAAATTTTGTATATATCGAGGTGAATCTTATTATGATAACATTTTCGTGGGAGCGAGTGAATGTAAACATACGTTTATCTTTAAGGCCAAATGGACATTCATGCTGAACGGACTTGACCCTGTCATACCTGGTGTATATTACATTTGCGGGCATAATGCCTATTATCGTCTTCCAAAGGGATGGTGGGGGAGATGTTATTTGGGTATAGTGTTCCCAAAGGTTTATCAACTGGATGACCTATCGGTGATTCCAAAGACGCCTGGATCTCATCGTATCCAGAAAAGAGAGACCGCAGCTGCTGTGGTAGGAGATATATTTGGAGCCATGATTCCTTCATTGGGAGTTGTGTTGAATTCCATCAAAATAAGAAAGTTGTCTACTATAGTGGATAACATGTTGACAAAGTTTTCAGGTGCTATAATCCTGATGGATGCTGAACTTGCAGCAGAAAGAGCTATGACTCTTCAAAATAGGCTTGCCCTAGACATTCTTTTAGCAAAGGATGGCGGCGTTTGCAAAATGCTTGGTGCGCGTCACTGTTGCACGTATATACCAGACAACAGTGTGAAGATTAAAACAATGCTTGCAAATCTAACAAAAGAGAGTGCAGACTTGAAGGAATTGAAAGAACCAGGAGTTTGGGAGAAGGTTGGAAAGGGAATTGCTTCAGTGGGAAATTGGCTTGGTGGCATTTGGAATGGAATATTACTAAAAATAATACAGGGAATACTAATAGTACTAATTTGTATCTTTGGGATTTGGGGAATAAAGAGGGGAATACTAATGATCATGGCAAGAATTAAAAGAAGGAAGGAAGAGAAAATGATGAAAAGAATGGCAGAAGAATACAAGGCAAGAACAAGGGGAACTAAAAGGCAAAGAGAACTGACAGAATTTTAATGGAATAAAATTTGTGGGAATGGTTTTGTGTGATGACAAATAGTCATCAGAGGAGGGATTGATGACGCAGAAACAAAGGTTTTACATTTATTAGCGCATAAACGTAGTGCCGCAATAATCAAGTGTGACTTTAACCGAACTAATAAAGATTGTACGGGGACAAATGTGCCCTCAGAGTAGTTCGCCAACATTTATAAGCGTGCTTTATATAACGTGATGTATTAGAATTGTACTAATCTGACATAACCGTAAACGTGTGCCATGATTTGCTTGTGTGAAATGTTTTAACTTAGCATAACTTTAGTGGAGGCTTCGGCCTAGTTGCCTTGTCTCACGGTTTAGATGCTCGTGTTTTTCTAATGTGCTAATAAAACGTGTCTTCTTGCTTGAAGCTGTACTTTTCCAGTGAGATCGGTTCACATGCTTATCTTTAAGGTTTCGTGCCAGCCTGGCATCTTCTTCTTTGCTCCAAGGTCAATCTGCAGGTGCAGACAATGGAAGCTCTGAAAGTGAGTTAATTGGTAAAATATGTTGCAACTTACGTTCCCGACTCCAAGGATAATGTATGCCTAGGTAGAAGCTTGTGAATTGTTGTTTTTGATTGGACAATTTGAAGCCAACCTATGAACCCTCCAATGGAAGACCCTACTGGATTTGAACTGTTGTTTATTTAAACCTGGTGCACAAGAAGAAAGCAGCCATTATAGGACATTACCCATCGGCCATTACCCGCCATTTGCAGGACATTGCAGCCATTATGGCCCATCTTGCCGACCTCGTCATTTTGCCATCTTCTACGATGCCAATTGATGTTCGACGCCATTTTGAATGAGACTTTGATGCTTTCTCTAATCGAGAGAAAGAGACTTTAAGTAATTATCGTCCTAGAGACTTTAACTTCGATTTGCCCCTTTGCATAAAGTAGTAGTTTTGTCCTTTTATCTTGCCGCTGTGAGGCAATTGCCCCGTCCACCCTGCCCCTTTGCCCCGTCCCATGCTGATCGAAACCGGTACCTGTGAGACGAAGACTTCCTTGAATGCTGATTGAATTTGGTAAATATGAAAGGAAAATGTACAATTGCATTGTGTTTCTTTTTAGGTAACCAACTGCTGATTTTTTATAAGAGCCCTAGTTAGGAGTTTTCCAAATCAATGTTGCTAAATTGTTTTTGCATGAAGTCCCACATGCAGATGCTAATTTGAGGTTAGATGAAGATTCATTTGTCGCACGATGCAATTTGAGACCTTGTTATGCTGACTAATGTATGCAATTAGCCCATTACAGATTATAGTTTTAGTGGTTTGCGTTGCTATCATCGAATGCATTGTTATTCAAATGCTGCATAGATTGCATCTTTTTCGTCGTTATGGACAGCTATTAATGTTCATTTACATATATCATTTGGTGTTGAGACACATTTATATCGTGCTAGCTTTGTTAATATAGGGAAATAAATTCATTAACTTTGAATAAACTGGTGTGGTTATTCATGGCCGGAAGGTCATGGTTCGCCGAAATGTTTTCTGGATTAATTGTGAAGTGTTATGTTGATCAGGGCATTGCTTATGTTCGTTATTGATTATTGAATTGATTAAATTGACTAATCTCGGGTGAAGAGAGCCCCACTTGGTCAAAAGATTAATCGACCCAAGAGCGTCCAAATACAGGTAATTTATTAGGTCGGAACGCTCTATCACTAGCTCACTGTAGAGTCCAAGTTCACTCTATGCTCACTGGGAAATATGAGTCTTTTTACTACCTGCGAGACAACAGCACTCTTGCTCACCTTGGAAGAGGAGTCCTGTTCCATGATGTGGAACAAGGTCACTCTTGCTCGTTGGGGAACAGGAGTGCTCTTGTTAGCTGTAAAACAAGTTCACTATTGCATACAGAGAAATAAGTGTACACCACCTACTTGCTGTAGCATTCAACACATTCTGCAGCCAAATAGAGCAAAAGGCCATGAATTAATGTTTAAGTGCAGGAAGCTATCCCTTCCTGCACATAAACAATAATTAAAAAATGACGATTTGCCACTTCTATGTGTGCTGGAGAATGCAGCACACTTAGAAATGCCAAATCACCATTGTAGATTGTTTATGTGCAGGAAGGGACCTCTTCCTTCATACAAAAAATCAATCCCCTCAACACAGACGCCCTTCCACTATGGTGCAGGGGTTCCTGCATTGGCAGGTAAATTTAGCACAGGGGGAAACGCGGGTGCGCCGTATTTTAGTAAATATGGTGCATCCTTGCATTTCTAAAGTGACGCAGCACAGCGCTGCAAATTTTGAGGCCCCCCTTTGTCTTATAGTGCTGCGCCACTTTTTCATAAATCTGGCCTTATGTGCCTCTTCATTTGAGCACTGGATTGTGGGCCCACACTCCCTTCAGTGGGCTTCATGCTTGCCGTCAAGGAAGAGGACTTCGCCTCAGAGCCCTACTGTGCCACACACTGCAGCACAGGGCTCGGTATTTGCATATGCGAGCTGGGCCCACGCACAGAGGGCTCACCACCAGAAGGGCGCAGGAGACGGCTGCAGAATTATTGCACTGAGAAAAGTGGGGGTGGGGCGTCAAGTTTGGTATCGGCCAGGGCACTTCCTGACCAAAGGCCAGTTATGCTGCAGCAGCTGAGGTGAACCCTCTGATTCTCTCTGAGAGACATGTTGAAGCTTGGTGGAGTAGTCACAGAATGGCTCCCTATATCACCAGCCTTTTGCATTTTCGTGTGAACCGATGCAGAGGAGAGAACTCTAGAAGGCTTCTTCTGGCTCAGCATCCCACTCCTCCATACCCATCTTTCTCCCTACCATCCTGTACACAAATGTGATCATCATGATCATTTCAAAATGATGGGCACATCAGCACAGCGATCAGATGGCAAACTCAGTTTATTTGAGGAGGAGGGCAGGCAACAAGGGCTGAGCAGTGCAAATAGCACTCGGATGCCAGTGCAGGAAAAGGAAGTCAGGCAACATCTCTCGACTCACTTCAATTATCATCATTGCCAAGTGGTAGGGTTATGTTTGACACCTTCACCCAGGCCTGTGCAAGGGGTTTTAGCTAGCGTCGTTTCGTACTTTGGATATTTAAACTCAGATTCCTAATTGAAATTCAAACTAGAAGTCCCAGAATACAGTGACTGTGAATCGAAAAGTCAGAACTGGTAAGAGGTAGCACTAATAAATGTCCACTTGCCAGCTAAACATCTGTAGTTCATAATACATTGTGATATATTCACGACATGAAATGGAGCAACAGGAAAGTCATTAGCTATTGCTGAATGCTATGCATTTCAAAGTGCCTTCCATTTTTCGAACACCAAAATCAGTGACACCAAAGCAATGCAGGGTCTAGAAGCCTTTGAGGAAAAGACACAGGGCACATATTTTTCTAGTCCGGTGATGGTGGCAGGCGCCATTCAAAGAAACTTGACCATCAGAGGACTCCTGAATAATCTGCACTGAAGTCAATTTTTGTTACTAGGAAGATTCCTGCTCCTTTAAGGCAAGTCCACTGTTATGGGGCAGTGATTACACCAGGAGGGAAACATCCTGCCGCTGGTGGATGAAATTCCACTGCTTGGGGCACTGAATACATTTGCAATATACTGTCAATTAAAGTGTCACATGTTCCATTTTTTTTTTTTTACAATGGGACAAGTACACCTACTCATGCTTTTATTCTTTTTGCTTATTTCAATGGAAAAGGGAAGCTTTTGGCATCTGGTATCCGACTAGAACCACAACTTTTAGTGGTCTTGTAGCTAGCTTCTTTTGTTCTGTAGTAGGGCTTTCTCATAGTTGCCCACAGTTAACTAGTTGGCTCTCATTTGCATATTTGCTGTGGCTTTACAGCGGTCTGATTTGTGTACATTCGGTAAACAAATGCCTTATACCCGTGTTTTTTTAAAAATCAGTGGCTCTCTTGTTGGCCTGTTCTCTGTGTTCGGAGGCCATCTTGTTTGCTCAGTCCCTGTGGATGTGTCTCCCTTTTGCATTTTTACTCGGTGTTGGCTTGTGTCCATCTCTATTGCATGCTTTAGGGTTTGTAGCCATCTTTAGTCATTAGCCGTGGGTTAGTCGTTCACATGTTTGCATTCATGCCTTAGCTCTGTGGCAGTGTTGCTTCTATGCTCAGTGGAGATCGCTGATGCCCTCCTTTTCACACTCATTGTGGTTCGGTGACCTCTTTCTTTGCACTCCATGCTCACTGTGGATCAGTGCCCCATCCTTTGTATGCTTCCTGCTGAACAATGGCCATCTCGTCTGTTTGCTTGCTGTGGCACTGCGCTTCAAATGTTGTGATGTTTGCTGTACTGGCACCTCTTGCTTGCACCCTAGCAACATTTAAGTGGCTCTGAGGTTGGCACACGCACCGTGGCTTACTAACCACAAGCTGGATCAGCAGACAATTTAATTTGCTTGCTTGTGCTGGTTCAGTGGTTCTTCTGTACCACACATACTGTGAATTAGAGTCAATTCAGTCTTCTTTCTACAGAAGCTGTTGTTCGTTTGTGCTCTCGTTTGTAGATATGCCGTGCCTGTGTCTCTCTTTTTTAATGCTCACAGCTGCAAAGTCCTTTTCTCAGTTGCATACACACTGTATGCCAGTTGTGCTATATGTTGCACGATAGTTGTGGCTACATAGCCACTTTATTTTGCGTATTTTATGGACTGGCTCCTATTTGCATGCACACTGACTGAGTGACACTCTTGTTTGCAAGTTCACTATTGATTAGTGGTCACCGTATTTTGCATGCAAGCGGTAGGTCAGTGGCCACTTCGATTTGCCCGCTCTTTGTGGTGTGGCTGTCTTGTTTGCATGCATCCCATGGCTCAAAACCTCTTTCATTTGCACGACCAATCTTGTTCTACTGTTTAAAGCTCCATGTGATTTTGTTGCTTTGTAATATAAATTTGTGACAAGGTGTAGTGGCTCTTTTATTTGCATGTTTTCTTACATGGTAGATCACTGCATTATCATTTAGTCACACTGTGAATCTATGGACCGCTGTCTCTCAATGTTGCACACTCTGCACACTTGCTGTGGCTCAGTGGTGTTCTCGTTCATACCTATACTCTAGGTCAATTTGTCTTGTTTGCTATGATGGTGTTTATGTAGCGCAAAATAGCCAAGAGAAATGGGGCACTGTACAGAGACAGTGTCCAACAGTATTATTTATGATTTTTTTAACGCTTGAGTTGTAAAGGAGGGTGAAATCTCTGTGGAAGTTGTGTGTGTAGAATGGATTAGGTTGTGATGAGGTCAAGATTTTGTAAACGAAGTCCATGCGGAATGTGCCTGACTCAGTTGAATAGAGTTGGAAGTGGCATTTGAGGAACTTCATAGATTTGAGTGTTACGTGTTCACCTAGGGTTCAGTCAGGGCCCGGAAGACCTATGTATGATGTTGAGGCCCCCCTTTGTCTTATAGTGCAGCCCGCAGGCTGGTTGCTGTAACTTGTGAGAAGACAGACATGTAGGATATGTGAGGATGTGGAGGTGAGTCATATTTCTGTGCTGACGAGTGCATCAAGTTTGTAAAGTGTCATGCAGTCTGCAATGCCTGGAGCATGGAGAAAAGTGGGGCAAATGTTCATGAGCATAGGTTGGAGGGAGTATCTTGTTTTTGGGTGGGTAATAAGATGTGAGCTGTGTTCTTTGCTTGTCTTGTCCTTTGCACGCTAACTGGAAGTGTATCCCCACCAAAGCATCCCGTAGGCTCTGCGGTACCCCACTGACACGCAGTACGTCCTGACAAGCAGCATTGTGTAAGTGTTTTTTGTTGTCTGAGAATGTGTGTGGGGATAGGCACTGGAGAGTGCTGGCTGAGTGAGGCACATGTTGATATGTCACCTAGCAATTGTTCGATGCTGTCGCTGAAGAGGTAGGGGTCCTGGCTTTAGGGCCCTTCCTGCTCCAGAGAGTTGGTGTCAATGTCTGCGTCCACCCTTAGCTATGACTGTGAGTAATGGAGGGCTTTGAAGAGTAATAATTGGTCCACTTAGTTGTGTCTGCTGATATATTTTCAAGGTGCATTGCGTGCAGCTAGAAAACTGCGGCAACTTTAAGGGTGTTTTGGTTCGGTCAAGTGTCTTCTTGATTGGGAGCATTTGAGGCTTTGAGTGGCAGGAAAAAAAACATAGGGCCTTTTCTGAGCATTGTGTGTCATGGTGCATAGAGTGCTAATGGAATGCCCCCTGGGCCTATTGGATGCTATTGAATCAGGCTTCCAGTTTTAGGATAAGGACCATAGCAAGCAGTGATATGTTCATTGGATCTTGCCTACTGTATGCTTTAAAAGTTGTTTTAATCATGCTTTTAGATGTGTTTTTTTTTTAATGTGTTTTATATGTCCTGACAGTGAAATATTGCTAAATTCGTTTTTCACTGTTGCAAGGCCTGTCCCTCTCATAGGTTAACATGGGGGCTATCTTTAAATCTGATTAAAGTGTAGATTCCCTTTGGGAGCGGATGGACATGTGGAGTTTGGGGTCTCTGAGCTCACAATTTAAAAATACACCTTTTAGTAAAGTTGATTTTAAGATTGTGTGTTTGAAAATGCCACTTTTAGAAAGTGAGCATTTTCTTGCTTATACTATTTCTGTGACTCTGTCTGTTTGTGGATTCCCTGTCTGGGTCAGTTGGGCTGGTTGCACCTCACACTAAACAGTGACACAAAGGGTTCCGGGGTGTAGTCTGCATTTCCTAATGAGCCATCTGTGCTAGGAGGGAGGGGAGGAGTGATCACCTACACCTGAAACGGCTGTGCCTGTCCTCACACAATGCCGTCTCCGACCCCCTGGTGAGGGTCTGGGGCCTGGCCTGGGAAAAGCAGGATTTCACATTCAAAAGAGACTTTACTTTGAAGTAGGCCTACTTCAAAGGAGAAATTGGGTACAAGAAGGGCACCCAAAATCACAGACTTTAGATCACTTCTGGACATCAAGAGGAACCTCTGCCTAGAGAAGAGCTGAGGAGAAGTGCTGCCCTGCCTGTGACTGTGCTTTGTGGAGCTATCCTGCAGTTGCTCCTTCTGCCAGAGTAAGAGGGCAAAAACTGGACTTTGTGTGCCTTCCATCTTGTGAAGAAATCTCCAAGGGCTTGATTTAGAGCTTGCCTCCTGTTCTTTGAAGTCTCAGGGACAGCAAAGACTTCTCTCTGCCAGCACCTGGAGTCTCTGGAGAGACCCCTGCTCTGACAAGTGGTGCCCTATCCAGTCCCTGGACCCTTGGAAGGAAAGCTGGTGGAAATTCAAGGAAATCGACTTCAGACGACTTCGGACCGACGCCGCTGATGAATCTGGTGACGCCACCTGCAACCGACTCCGTGATCTTCACTGGAAACTCGACGACCTTCGCAGGCCGGACGCCGCTGCAGCCCCGCTAAAGTCTGCGACTCCGTGGAAGTCGCCGCACCATGTCATGATCGACGCTGCTCGAAGTGCACGGGTTCAACGTTTTGCACAGACGCCGCGATCCCCGACTTGGCGCATCGACTTATTTTCACTCTTCACCAAAGGTACTGTACTTGGGGGTCTACGTGACTCATTGAGGTGTTAACACCTCATTGAAGCATTTTGTGTTTCTAAGCACTATTTTTGAGTTTAATCTTTAAAAATTCATAACTTGACTTGTGTATGTCGGATTTTTGTCATTTTGGTCTTGTTTTGTTTAGATAAATATTTCCTATTTTTCTAAACTGGTGTTATGTCATTTGGTAGGGTTTTCATTAAGTTACTGTGTGTGTTGGTACAAATACTTTACACCTAGCACTCTGAAGTTAAGCCTACTGCTCTGCCAAGCTACCAAGGGGGTAAGCAGGGGTTAGCTGAGGGTGATTCTCCTTTACCCTGACTAGAGTGAGGGTCCTTGCTTGAACAGGGGGTAACCTGACTGTCAACCAAAGACCCCATTTCTAACATTGGTGATCAATGGTTGGGATTTGGACTTGTATTTGTACTTGACATACAGTGATTAAGTGTACACTACTATTTTGAGTTCAGACCACTATGTGACCACATACTACTTGTCTTGTGATTCTGCTTTTTGTTCTCTGATGTCCTCCTGGAAATATTGCTAATATTTTTGGACTCTGGTTTTTGGTTGTGAAGCTTTTGCAGAATGGAAGTCAATTTCTGGCACCTATTTATCTATAAAAAGTGGCAGCTTAAAGCATTCTGCATGGAAAGGGGATTGGCCGTGAACAATAAATCCAGAAGGGAGGATCTTGAGTCAGGCCTGTTTCAGTATGAGTTGAAACGTTGTCAGACAATACCACCAAATGAGTCTGAGGAGGAGAACTACTCTGAGGAGGAGGACTACTCTGAGGAGGAGGGCAGTGGCCCTGAGGAGGGAACAGAAAGAGATGATTGGCTCCTAGCTCGAATCCAGAGTCTGGAAGAGCTAGAAGCAGAGCTTGAGAGGGCAGAGGAGAAGAGAGCCTTATCCCTGGAAAAAGAAAGGTTGGCAGCTCAAGAGCGGAGCTGTGAAGAGCTGAAGCTGGAAGCCATGAGGGATGAGTCCAATTCAGATGGTGGCAGCAAAAATGTTATATCCAGTGCTGCTGAAGAAGTGCACATGCCCAGAGACTTGGTGCCCTACTTGAAGGAGGGAGTTAACACACACCATGAGGTTCAGGGGTATGAGGTAGCTCCAGTGAGGCACAGGGTCCCTGCGGTGGATTGGGGAACTGGCATAGGGAGTCATATTCCTAGTGATGGGAGGGGCACTCTACTGGCTCTGGGTGAGAGTGACAGGGAGAGGGGTTCCCCCCAGGTAGAAGTCCTGGTTATGGAGTGTGAAGACATACCAGAAGAGTGTGGATTGAGTGTCAGGGACAGTCAGGTACTGTCTCACCAGTCTCAAGAGGGTGATGTGGGGTGCTTTTTCAAAGCAGAGTCACTGGATGGTTGGGTGAAAGGTACTTTGGTTAATTCATGTGAGGGGCTGAGGGATGTAATTGCTGAAGAGCATGTCTAGTCCTTATTTTCCAGAGCTACGTCAACACCAGGTGGAGTGTGAGTTCTCTGACCTCAGGGAACTTACACTGGAAGCGGACATCTGGGTGAATACCAGAGAGTCTGAAGAGGCATTTGGGGGTGCTCCTGAGAGGAGTGGTCTAGGTATTTCCCAACCAGGTGAGGTAGGGAAGGACTGTAGTGTTCCAGGTAGGTCCCAGTGTAGTGGGATGGGTGAGGGACCCCATGTCCAGTCTCAGAGGAGAGGGAATGGGGATGGGCTGAGGCCCAAGGTGCCCGAGATCCGGTCCCAGGTCCTGGAGGGTTCCATGAGGGAACACCAGGAGGGGAGCCTACCCTGTACCGTAGGGCCATCTGTTGAGGGAGACCCCACAGTGTCAGGAGAACTTGGAGGGGCAGCTGAAGCCAGCGTCCCACCAGTTCTGGTGTCTGGCAGTGCCACTCCTAGTGAGGGGGTGCAGAAGTCCAGACAGAGGGTTGAGAGGGGGTTGTGGACCCTAGTGGAGAACCTGGAGGGTCAGGGGTCAGCTCCGAGAGCAGAGCCCCCCAGGAATGACCTTGGTGAGACCATTTCTAGGTTGGGGGAATCCAGACTCTGTCAGATGGGCAGAGGTCAGGAGACCTGCGCCAGGCAGACTCTTGTGTGGCCCTTGGGGACGGTGTGTCCCTTGAGGGGGTAAGTGTGCCCCCTGGAAGTCCTGGTGCGCCAGGCAATGGTTCAACCGCAGGGTGGTGACTCTGGGTTGAACGATCAGGTTCAGGGGGTAAACTCTGACCTGATGGGGGGTAGGTGTGCTCCCAAGGAAGTCCTGGTGCGCCAGGCAGTGGTTCAACCGCAGGGTGGTGACTCTGGGTTGGATGACCAGGTTCAGAGGGTAAACTCTGACTTGGTGGGGGGTAAGTGTGCCCCCCAGGAAGTCCTGGGTTGCCACGCGGTGGTCCAATCTGTGGGTACAGTCCCTGGACCGGAGGATCAGGTGCAGGGGGTAAACCCTGACCTGAAAGGGGGGGCGGTTTGCCCAATCACACCCCTGGTGTGATTTCATGGGGTACTCTCTCTGGGGGGGGGGTACAGAACCCTGAGAGTAGGGGCAGGGGAGAGAGAGACTCACCCCTGACCTCAGTGCAATCTAAGGGTACAGACCGTGGATAGGAAAGCCAGGTTCAGGGTGTCCCCCCTGACCTGGAGGAAGGGGCTACTGCTAACAGTGCCCCTACCATGTTGTCTTCTGGGGGGGGCACTCCCAGTTGGGGGGTGCAGGACCCCATAAGGGAGGGCAGGGGGAGGGAAGCCTCACCCCTGGCCCTGGTCCAACCTGAAGGTACAGACCCCAGGTTGGAGGACCAGTTTCAGGTTTACGTCCCTGTACTGGTGGGAGAATTGTGCAGGACTGCTTCTACAAGCACCCTGACAATTTTGGACTCTGGGGGTGCCGCTCCTGGAGGGAGGGTACAGAGCCCCAGAGGGGAGGGCCAGGGTCAGGTTGCCATCTCTGACCTGGTGGAAGGGAGAGTGGTCAAAGGGTGCCAGGTACCTGGGGCTACCGCCCCTCACTCTCCACAGTCAAAGTGGTTGGAGAGGCCTGAGGTCGGGCTCTCATCCCTGACAGTTGTCAGGGGTTACTGTGGCTTGCTGTCCTGGTGGACAGAGTTGCCCCTGGGGGGACGAGAGTCACACCCCAGGTGTGGAGTGGGCAACACCACTGTGTTGGCCCTGGTGGTACTATCTGCCCATTGGGATACATCTGTGAGCAAAGTAAAGTTAGGTGCTGCACAGTTGGTATCTGCAGATGTGGAGAAGGGTTCCCCAGAAGGTTAGCTTAGTGGGCCCTGAGAGTATGGACAGAGGGATCCAACTGGAGTCAGGAAGACGTAGAACTGGAACATGCCCCTGCTGTTGTGGGCCTGAGTCCCTGTTCTATCGCCCCAATCAGGGAAGTACATCAAGGTATTGATTGTTCTCCCCTGGCTTTAGGCTGGTAGAGGGTCGTGTTGGACTTTTTTTCTTATGCAGGGTCATCCCCAATCTTTTTGCCTCCTGCCTCCTATTTCTTCTGACCTGTTGCAGTTGGCTTTTGAACTCTGAGCACTTTACCACTTCTAACCAGTGCTAACGTGCATATGCTCTCTGTGTAAAATTGTATGTAATTGGTTTATCCATGATTGGCATATTGGATTTACTAGTAAGTCCCTAGTAAAGTGCACTAGAGGTGCCAGGGCCTGTAAATCAAATGCTACTAGTGGGCCTGCAGCACTGGTTGTGCCACCCACATAAGTAGCTCTGTAATCATGTTTCAGACCTGCCATTGCAGTGTCTGTGTGTGCACTTTTAACTGTAAATTCGAATTGGCAAGTGTACACACTTGCCAGGCCTAAACCTTCCCTTTTCTTACATGTAAGGCACCCCTAAGGTAGGCCCTAGGTAGCCCCAAGGGCAGGGTGCAGTATATGGTTAAGGTGGGACATATAGGGGGTCATTCTGACCCTGGCGGTCGGTGACCGCCAGGGTCACCGACCACGGGAGCACCGCCAACAGGCTGGCGGTGCTCCGTCGAGCATTCTGACCGCGGCGGTTCAGCCGCGGTCAGAAACGGTAAGTCGGCGGTCTCCCGACGACTTTCCGCTGCTCGGGAGAATCCTCCATGGCGGCGGAGCGCGCTCCGCCGCCATGGGGATTCTGACACCCCCTACCGCCATCCTGTTCCTGGCGGGTCTCCCCTGAAAATCTGTAAGCAAATGTTGTACCACAGGCATATTTATTTAATTATTACTTTGTTTATAGTGCATTTCCCAGAATACAATACCTTTACATTACTTCTAACGTCCCTAACACTGATGGCTAATGTTGTCTCAAAAGCCTGGATCTCCCTCCAGTTCTCCCCCATCAGCAGTGGCACAGAGCTGAATACAACTGTTAGGGAGAGACTTATGAGAGATTGCTTGTATCCACTGTGTGGCAGAGGGGCGATCTCCTGCCTCCATAGGGCTTGCTCGGACGTGCTTTCATAATTCTTGAATTGTATGCCATGAGTTCCACTCGCTATCATCCCTTTATAATTTTCACACCCACTTTGAACCCTGACAACAATCTTCTTGGCTTCTCCTACTTATTTAGCACTTTAAGGAGACCCCATAGTGGGTTAAAGAGCTATACAGATAATTAACATAACATCTTAAGATAACCAGAGCCAACAACTAAAGTCCATTTCAGCTAAACTTGTAAGTTAACATTTTCTTTACTTTGAAGCACTTACTTTGTCCTCTTTTTCCTGGTACTTATCCCCTTTTCTTTTAATCGTGGTACAGCATAAATGTTGCTCCATCCCTGACATCACAACTTCAATCTATATGTACACGTAACATGAAGTATAATGTGTGTTCTAACATTATTAATGTAAAGTGTTTCACTAAATGAAGTAATAAAGTGTGTTCAGTGTACTATTGAAGAATGATGTACACAGTGTGCCTTAACCTCATTAAATGAAATATAATTGTTTTGAATAATAAAGAAAAAACATCCTCATGTTAATGGAATGCCTTTGAAATGAGAAAAATATCTGTAGATGTGTACACTAATGTATACAGTTAGTGTTAAAAATGTAGTTTTCAGCTGTATTAAAGTTCATGTATTCTCAAATGTATTGCATTTGCTATAACTGCAACATGACGCTTTATTTGAGAATATGTAACTGGCATTTATATGAATGTTTAAATCAATATGTGCACCATGGAACGTGAAATTAAAAGTGCATTAGTGAAAAATATTCTTAAGTTGTCTTGACTAGGCCTGTATTTCTTCCAACATGAGGAACTGTTTTCCATTTCTGCTAATGTGTAATTTCATTCCGGGTGCATTCACACAAAATGGTAGTTTAGAAATAGATTTACTATTGTTTTAGTGGTAGAGAGCATATGAAAGAGACCTTGATGGAAAAACATGGAGAAACCGAGTGTGAGATGACTGTCCCTTACTCACACATGTTGCCGATGATGTCTAGCGGACCAAGAGCAGGAGCGTTCTCAGGACTGGTTTTGGAGAGAACTTGAATGTTGCAAGTTTACAACGCGAGGCAGAAGAATACAGTGGAGCTCCTGATAGCGTGTTGAGGGTGTTACCAACAGAACAGAGTATTATTAACTAGCGTTCTCAGAGGCTTATTTTAGGCATTACCCTTTGGACTTTGAGAGCTACAGACCTCTGACTTTCCCCCTTGTTCCTATGCTTTTGCTGAGTATGGATTAAGCTAAAATGTAACTTTCTCTAAGGAGACTCTTGACCGAGCTTCTGAAATGCTGACACCTTCTATTTTTCTTTCCTATCTCTTTTTTCAGAGATATCATTTTTCTTTTCACCATATCTTTTTGACTTTTTGAGATTTTTCCTTATCATTACATGGATTGATTTAGGTAAATGCCCTTAGAGTGTACCTATGTATAGAAGGGAAGACCAAAGACTTTTCTCTCAACACCAAATATTACTGCTGGTATTCTGTATTGCTGTAACTGAATTCTTGGTGTGCCTTATGGTAATTTGCCTAAACTTCTTCAGGAGATGTGGTTATCCCGTTGTTATTCCGTATCTCTACAGCATGTTTATGAGATTTGTTTACATTAACCTGTTAACTTGTAATAAAAGTCCTTATTTCCAATTTGGGACCTTACTGTGTGATCAAATGGGTTGTACTGTAAATTGATCTTGACTTGTTAGAAGCTAACTTCCCACATCTCTCCCTTCGAAGGAGAAAGAACCATCACCTAAGAAAGATGGGAGAAACAGCTCAATCAATTGCAACCATTTTCTTAGCACTAACAAGGATTTAGTATATTCCAAACTTACCATTTGCATGACATTTGCAGCGAACATTTTGCCCTCAAAATATACAGTGCTTGCAAAGGTTACTGCAGAGCAACCACTAAGAAGCCCAAAATGCTGCAGATCCTATGGCCCGTATTTATACTTTTTTTAGCGCCGCATTTGCGCCGCTTTTTGACGCAAAACGGCGCAAACCTACAAAATACAATGGTATTTTGCAAGTTTGCGCCGTTTTTGCGTCAAAAAACGACGCAAATGTGGCGCAAAAAAAGTATAAATACGGACCTATGTATATTGTGCTCCCAAGATGTAAAACGTTGAGAAGTGACTGCAGTCACCAATGCACCAGGCAACCCAGGAGACAAACACCAGCCAAATCAATGCAACCAGCACCATGCAGACCACTCTGCCGCAGGAAATCCTGATTAATGTCCCGTGCACAACCACAGAAGCACCAGAGATAAACCCCAGCCTGGAAAACAATGAACAACAAGATAATGAAAATATGCTGTCAGCATTCATGACAGCACATACGCTCCACTAAAGAGCGTCCAGTGATATTTCTGGGTAGGCATTTCCGAATTAGCTGCTTCAGGTGGAAAAATATTGCTACAGATGCCACAGGCATAGCTACTGCAAAGGTACAGCATCACAATATAGCTGGGATTTGGGCTGATGAGGTACATTCCTCAGGATTATCCAAAGACGATACCTATACATGGTGTGACACAACTACAAAGCCCCAGTTCCTTACAACAAATGCTGCTACACAGCAGAAAAGTCCTTTGGCAGGAAAGCCCAGTCTTTTTGTCGCCTTGTATCCTGAGGGAGCACTGGAACTCTGCAGATTCAACAGACAGAGGCTCAGCAAGGACAACCATCACTTTGAGGAGTCCACTCAGCAGCGCTGCCATGGCCCGCAAACTTCTCCTCTTCCTGCTAGCACTTCTCTTCATGCACAGGGATTTGGACCAGAGCTATTTTACAAGAACAGGTTACATGTATACAATGCTTATTCTTAGTGTGTTGTGTACTAAATCAACAAATGTATGTTCCTTGAAAAGCTGAAATATATGCAGTTTGCAGTACTCTAGAACGCCATTACTATTGCAAGCTCAGTAAATGTAATTACTATCAACGTTAAATTAAATGAAAATTACATTAAAAAGCTGGTATGAAATCCACTCCATTAAGTATCTTTAAAATATGAACTCTGTAATTAACTGGACATGTGCTCTAGTAAATGTGCATTATGGAAAACTAATGTGGATTTATTCTAACCAATATATGTGTGCATACCATGTGTAATATATGTTGAACATTCATACAATATGCACACAATATCACATTTAAAGGCAACTAAACATGTGCAAAGAGAACAGCACATTAAAGAAGCCATACTCATCTAGAAAAACAATATTGCATGCACATGCACTTTAGCAGACAAACATGGACAGGGCACATATGCAAATAGGGCAACAATGTATTGTAAGCTACATAGTTGCACTTAGTCATTGTCATTCAGGTAACAGAAAGTTTTCAAGCCAAGTAAAGGGCATCAAAGGTATAGAATGCAACACAAACTATATTGCAATTGTACTGCAATACATCAGTTAAAGTGATTTTTAATAAAACGTGCAATACTGCAACACAAATCTATTAACTAATTCTGACTGATCACCATCACCTGCAGCACGACATGGATAGTACTATTGAATATTGACATGAAGAATATCGACGTACAAGAATATCGAAGACAGAATATCAAAAGGTATCAAAATATTGAAAGGTAAGTGCATATAGGGGAATATAGATTTACTACTTCTAACTCCTCTTCTATGTAACTTGAAGATATATGTAGAACATAGATACATAAACTGGAGTGTTTTTAAAGCATATCTTTCCAATAAAAGCACTTTAACATGTGAGTTTTATTTTTTTGTGTCTTTTTTAAGTGTGTTAGTTTCTTTGGACCTTAACTTACAGTGAACCCTATTGGGCATATTCACAAAGTTGAATGTGATTTTAGACATACATTTATGACCAAATTTACCCTCTTTGTGAATGCCAGAAATTCAGAAAGGGATACTTGATAGGCATGATAGGATTCACAAAGTTGGAGATCTCCACTACGAGTGCAGAGATGTATCCACTTGCTCTAAGGCATGATTTGCCTTTGAAATTTGAGAACACTCACAAACATGTTCATTTGTGAGCATTCCCAAACTCCTCTCCGACTGAATAACTCCCTTTCTAGTTTGGCAATAGTGCCAAGATCCCTCCTCCCCCAGATTTGGTGGGATGTGGGTGAAGGAATTTCCCCATTGAGAAAAAAGAAAAAAATGTGTATTTGCACAATTGGCTGTATTCCTGCTGTGAGGCCTTCTCTGCCCTGGAGAACTATGCACAGCAGGAGTAGCTGAAGGAAATGTCACTTGACCTTCCCACTATTACACCTGTAAACCCATGCCTGGTACAACTTTCCATTCTTATTACCCAGAATGTTGGCGAATAGTGACTAAATGTAAGAATAGGTTAATGCGTAAGAAAATCTGTGCCTATATTTTTACATTTGTTTTCCATGAATAGGCCCTTCTCTTTTTTAATTTAACAACTATATGGTTTCCGCTGAGACTGATAAATTGGATGAGATACCCGAGCTGCAATTCAAAACTGCTGCAGGTTACACATAGGTATCTGCAGATTGCAAAATAGTAGCACCTTTATCCAGTTTTATACCATGTGCATGAAATAGAATTGATAGAATACTTTTGCTAGGTGGCAGCACAAAATGTATTTTTCTCAGTGTATTTTTAAATACCTCTGCACATTATGCGTCCGTCAAAGTCCTAAGAAAATTAAATAAACTATTGACATATTTGTTCCAATTTCATACCACAAAATCCTTATCAAGGCAAAATGCTTCTGTTGTAGGACTGCCTCTGCCTTGTAATCTGTATTATGCGTGGCATCCCACTGTTTACTTGAGCATAGGGCGGCTGTGACAGCAGTTTTCATCCCGGCAATGATTTCACAGATGTCCCATCGACACTTTAAGCATCACAGATCAGTGGTGGGTGATGGTGCTGCATGACCTCCCATTCCCTCACCTCTTTAAAGAACACGACATCACAATGCAGCATCTCTCACAGGAAAAGTGAGAGATGGCAATACTGGTCTCCAAAAGCGCTGAAAACAAACAGGATCTGAAGTGTATACATTTCCTTGTAAGAACAAGAAAAATACTTTTAGATGTTCTGGGATATAAGGTGGTAGCACCCATACATGCTTACCCTCCCGATTCAGATGGGAGACTACCGATTTCAAGGCTAATTTCCTGCCTCTCAATTCCTGTATGCAGAAACCCAATTACTGAATCATGATCTGTTGGTGATAAGGTAGCTTGAGCTTGGAAATGTTCCCTGCCCTTCCCTGTATTAGAAAATTGTAATGTTGGGGGCTCCATTGCAGACAATGGAGTGCTCGGGGCTTTTACTCGCTGGTAAAAGCCCGAAGCATCAACATTCCAATGTTCTCTTTTTTCACAACTGTGAACAAAGCCTCACGCAGCCTGAGGGGATTTTAATCCCCTTGGGCTTGGTGAGGAATTTGTTTTATTTGATAGAAAATTCTGCCCTCTAGTGGCAGAATGTTCTAATAGCCTTAGAACCCACCGTAGCGTGCTCTACCGGCCATTAAAGCCCTTTCCCTTGTTAAAGGCCCTCACCGGCCCTTAATGGCCGGTAGAGCCCACTACGGCGGGTTCTAAGGCTATAATAGTCAATGCCATATATCCTGAAACCCACCCTAAAGCTGTTTGTTTAAATGTGGGTTTGAGAAGGCCCAGAAGCAAGGACTCTCAAAAGGAATTGATTTGCTTCCCCTTGTACAGCGTAAAACTATTTGTCAGAGGGCTTCAGTCGACAGGAAGTGATCTAATCTGACTTGGAGTATGCACTGCCTGTGACCTGCTCCTTGCAGGCCAGTGCACAACATTTTTGTCATGCTCTCTGCCTGTCATAGCACTGACTTGTGCTCCTCACAAGTAAGGGAAAAAAACATATATCTGCCATTCAGACATCTGATCCTGCAACAGCACAATTGAAAAGTTCGGTCCCTCTGCTGTGCTTGTGGGATCCCAGGTTCAACTCACAGGCTGCCTTGGCTTTTAAACATCATGTGAATCCCAGCAATAGCCGCTGGGAGAACAACACGTGTTTCAAACACAGTTTCAGCCTCTGTTTTGTAAACTTACAAAAAACAAAAATGTTGATGCCTATTACACTCTCCAAAAATTAATATACAAGCCACCAAACCCGATACAGGCGGGAGACTCATCATTTTTAAAGCTCAAAATGGCTTTATTTTAGGTATCTCACACCTAAAATGTCATCCTCTTCAATGTAAGTCAATGGGGAAAACCAGTTCACCTGAGTTTTTTTTCCCACCAGGTTAAAAATGCTTGCACGTATGCGCATCGGCCCAGATAGCACTGCATTCGCAAACTCGTAAAGTGACAGAGGGGTAGCAGATCCCTTTCAAGCCGTCGGGTGTAGCGCCAGTCCACAGGTGCCGCCGCTGCCAGCGGCGCATTAATAGAGACATTTTGTAGGCCGCTGTTTCTCATATCAATAGAGCCGCATTCCTGCCGCCGGGGAACCGTCCTTGGAAGTGATTAACCTGGCTTCCAGTGTCTTCTCTGCTAGGAAACGGCCATCTCTGGGGCACCGATGCTGGCCGCGGGCGGGCTCCAGGCTGTGCTCCAGATGGGGCCGTTTCCTAGCAGAGAGCGCGTCTCCATGACTGGCAGGCGCACGCGCCTGGATCACAACCTAGCGCCGCTGCTGCTGGCGGCTGGGCCTCTCGGCGTACAGGCGCGCCGGGGGAGAGTTTGGCCGCGCTTGTTTTCTCTTTGTGCGTGCTTCTGTGAGGATGTATCTCTCACTAGCAGCGAACGGTGCAGCCGCTATTAATTGCACAGAGTGCTCTCTGCACGCGGGGAGCGGCTGTTACTGCGGGAGGAAGGGGGCCCGCGCGTGTTTATTAGGCGGCAGCTGGTGCTAAACTCGCAGGGAAAGCTGCGGCGCCCGGGGACCGTGCAGCCGCGGTGTAATTGGCGAAAGAATCCCCCGCAGTCGATCGGATTAAATATGCCTTCTCATAATTTCTTGGGAGCTCTCCATGCACGCTGGAGAGCAGGCCTGACGCAGGGAGAGCGGTGGCGTAGCTAGGAGGAAAGGGCAACTGAGGAACCAAAGGGGACAGAGAGGTCACAGGTAGGAAGGACGACAGAGCTGGGCAGATAGACATAGCAGGGTAGAGACAGATGATACACAGAGAGGATACACCGAGGCTGACAGAAATAGTGAGAGCGAGACAGATAGCTGAGGCAAGGGCATAATAGCATACATGCCAAGGGACCGGATAATCCGGGAGACTCCGGATTTTTTTTATACCAAAATGGTTTTACTGCAGCTATCACTCGCCTAAAATAGCCTTTGCAAAACAATTAAACGGGGGAAATACAATCTCCGAATTTTTATTTGAAAATCTCCCACTTGCCAGGTGTAAAATGTTGGCATGTATGTAAGAGGTCGAAGTTATACACAAAACGAGAACAGGTGAGTGACATCTAAATAGAGAGGGTCAGTGCAGGAACAACATGGAGCAGAAGAGAGGCAGGCAGAGTAGTAGAGATCATACACTGATAGCAGTAGAAAGAGGGAGAAAGCAGACAGAAAGAAAGAGGGAAACAACAAAGCAAGAGAGAAAGGGTGGGGGCTAGACAGAGATAGAGGCAAAACATAGGATAAAAATCGAAAGAAAGCAGGGATGGCACCGAAAGCAAGTGAACCATGGATCAGAGCACCAGACCTGCCAACCTGTAAACAAATTTCACATGTGAGGAGCGGGCAGAGCCTCCTCCCGAGGGCTACCTAAGAGTCACTCTGCCTTCCACCAAGCCGACCACCAACACCTCTTAATGGACATCGGCTGCTTACTGCCTCCAGAGACCAGCTGGAAAGCCACTTTGTGGAGTAGTTTCCAACTCATCCTTCCTGCCATCATGTTACTTCGGCCCCTCACCTGTGACTAGGTGAAGGGAGACGAAATTGTGTGACACACAGTGGCACTGTGCGAGTTGGGAGGTCTGGAGCTCTAGAGCGTCAGACAGCACAAGAGAGTGACTACCCGAAAGAGGGTATTGAAGAGAGAAGGGGGGCACCAAAAAGAATAACAAAGAGCCGGAAGATGTAGACAGAAAAAGAGAGCGTCCAGGAGAGAGGGTGAAATAAAGGAAGAGAGAGAGGGAATCGGGAATTGATGAGTACAGTGACAGACAGAGAAAGACAGCAGAAGACAGAGCAGGAAAGGGATCGCTGGAGATACAGGCAGTGAGAATGAGGCGGAGTGGGTTACGAGGCGGAGAGGGCCATGCAGAGAGCAGACGAGAAGAGAGGAGAGTGTAGAGATACAGGGTGACACCAGGCAACAGAGGTTATTTCCCTCATCAGACATTCAAGGAGCGCAAGACAGAAAATCAAACAAAGGCTAAAGTAGGAGGAAGAGAAGGATGGGAAAACAATAACAAGGGAGAAAGCAGGGACCTGCAAGAGTGAGATAAAGGAGCTGGGTGACTGGTAGTGAATTAAATAGGCACCAAATACGCAGCCTTCATATTTGGCGCCCAGACGTTCAGTAGCATTGGCTGTGGACTTACGAGCTGAGGTTTGGGCACTAGTACTCATTTTATTTCTTAACAAACAAGCTCTTTATAGACGTCATTCAGACCGAAACTGTAAAGTCAGCATGATAACAGTAGAAGAAATGGCTAAGTGTGAGAAAGCCCAGGTATAGGGAACAAGAGAGTCATCTAAAGAGGATGCAGAACTGGAGAGAAAAAGGAGGCGGGTCACAGAGCATACTGGAGAAAGGCAGAAAGCGGGAAAGCAGAGGGGAGAAAGTAAGGGAGAGTCAATAGAAGAGAGCAGCATATAGATTTTGGGACTGCATCACAAAGGTAAAATTATACTTTTGTGTAAATTTACGATTCTTTTTACAATTCTCAAAGGAGTTTTACATGCTTTTATATGGCTGCCTATCTTTTCCGCCACAATGTGGAGACTCCTCAGTTGTAAAGATACTACTCATAACATTTCTTTGTGAATTGCAAAAAAATCATAAGCTTACATAAAAGTGTAAGTTTACCTTTCTGAATAAGGCCACAGCGAGCAGGTTGGATACAGCCGACAACTGGCAGAGCGAATATACTCTGCCATCCATACAGCATTCCATATCACAGATGGTTACCTAGAGTGTTAGAGAAACGCTGCCAAACATTTTGATAGAGACAAGAAAAGACAACAGCTTAGACAAGGAAAGAGGATGAGAGAAACAGGGAGGGAAAGGAAACTCGCTGCAGCTTTCTCTGCCTGGGCCTGGTGTGCTCTCCCCCTGTTTGCCTCTTACTTGCTCCGCCTGCCTGGTTGTTACTGCATCCTCTATTTCTGTCTCTCAGCCCTTCTGTTTGACTGCCTGTGTCGGTCTTTACGCCAGGTGGCCCACACATCTTTCAGTAATCTCTGTCCCCCTAGGGTGGCGAGTGGCACTCCGCAGGAGACGCCTATCATTTGTATTGCAGTCAATACTGTGATAATTGTTATGTAACATGGCCCAGTCTCAGCTAAGTACAGCGCATGTGTTTGGCCTAAGCTTACATTTATTGTAAATATTTCAGTCTAGTGAGGGGAGCATTAACAGAGATTATAGTCTCTGACCAAGATACACATCGTCTAAATAAAATTATTAGCTAGAAAAGTTGATTTAGTGGAAGCCGCGTGGAAAATGTAAGGCTAAGAAATTTGCATTAACAGTGAACAGTTCTTGAACAGAATTTCTTCCCCAGACCTAAAATTAGATCTGAGAAGAAAATCAGATAGGTGTGAATTCCTTAATATGTCCTTGAGACTGAAGATGCTAAACAGTGAGTGCCTTCCAGCAGTGTTGGCTCTCAGCATTGTGAGCAGTGGTAGCGCTGTGGTCAACATCATGTAGCACGGGCATCCGTGCTCAGAACGTTCTGAGAGATGGGGCAATGGGCATTTTAATTGAGTGTGGATTCGATTCCTTCCTGGTCATATTGACTCCACGAGCCATAATAACTGTGTCTTGAGGCACTAGGGACTTCGTGACCCTGAAGTACTTGGCCCAGGGGATGGCCCCACCACTTGCTGTTCTGCTGCCTGACACATGGGAATCGCTATCTAGCGCGCTGTCTGTCCCCGCAGGGTGGGACGCGCCGGGCCAAGGGCAGGCCCATCCGTGCCCATAAGTGACCAGAATAGACCAGGCTGGGCCATCTCTCTTGGCTCTATGGTACCATTTTTCTTTCTTTTCTTTTTTCAAAATCGTGTTTTGCCCGCATTATCATCTGCTCATTCTACCTTTTGGTTTAGACTGAGCTGAAGCGGGAACTCGCTCCAGACTTTTACTAATTAAGAATGGGAAAGCGCAAGGCCCAAGGAAGCCCCGTTGGTGAGGCTGCAAACCTATTCCCATGTCGTCAAATTGTGTTTCATCTGAAATTGACACTAATAGAGGAGGTGGAAACCATACTCAAAGGGAAGTATACGGGCTCGGGCATGGGGCCCAAGAGTGGTACCATGTCGGCCTTCTTCAAACCAAAGTCACCAAATAAAGGGACGATAGACAATGTTACTGTTGACTCCTTGCCCTCTGGGTCTCCAGAAAACGCTTGTGCAGCGACGCACAACCGAGTTTCTCTCGGGTTGTTGTTACTTGTTCTTTTCTTGACAGTGATGTAGTTGTGCATGAGGTGCCTTGCTCTAATTGTTTCTCAATTGTAGAGAACATCGAACTCCCAAAAAACAACTTTGCTGCTGTAACCAACCATACAACTTCTAACTCTCAGGATATTAATGCCATCTCTTTGAAAGAAGTCGTTGGTCGCATTGTTGAGTAAAGGAATGAGGTAACTATGATGAGATCTATGCAATAAGAGGTAATCCCTCTACTACGCATATCAGCTGAGGTTTCATCTGTGGAGAAAGAAAATACAGCAAAGTCTTCTGTTAAGGGCATTAGCCATGCTCTGTGCACCCCTTTGAAATCAAAGCGTCCTCAGGGTGCTAGTATTCAACAATCTGCTAATGTTAAATCCGTGACCTTGGAAAATGGGAAAATGGACACAAGGGAAGTTAGGCCTGGTGTTTATAATAGCCACACTGTCTATAACTGCCCTCTTGTGCCAGCTTTAAATCATTTGGAAGGACGGCAAACCATCTTGGGCCATAGTCAAGGTCATCTAGTGTATATGTGTAGAGTGCCCAACTTACCAACAAACTCTATTGTTGCAAATGAAACAAAAAAAACAGACTCAAGGAGGCCAGATATTTTGTCTGATTCTGCCATTTCTAGGGATTGTCGCCCTTCCACATTGTCTATAGGGGAGCATTCTCTTTCCTCCTCTCTTATCTCATGGAATATTGCAGGCATAAGGAGCTAGGTTGATGATGTGGATTGGGGCTTGCATATTGATAATTTTGATGTATGTTTATTTCAGGAGACTTGGTCCACTACAAATGTGTTAAGGCAGGGCTTCAATTCTTATTATAAGGAGGATATTCCTTCTAATGCGGGAAGGGCAATGGAGGGCCTCATTACATGGATAGAAATCTTCTTGAGCTGTATTGTAAAGGAAGTATATATCGACTCGCCTGACATTTTAGCTTTTAGCATTAGCCCAAAACAGTGTCCCCCGTTATTGCTGGTTAATCTTTATAAAAGACCCAGTCCCTTTCGCCAAATTTCTAAAACTTTTACCCTATTAAGCACATTTTTGGCAGAGTTATCCTTTAAGTATTATGTTATTATCACAGGAGATTCTAACATGCCATTGGAACCACACCCTCCATATTTAGAACTTATATAGGAGGAAGACTGTCTGTGGGGAATTCCCTACCTTTTTACAACTTGTAATCCGCCAGATGATAGATTTAATAGTCATGTCTGGCCTGCGACCAGGGAATGGATGTTTCCCTTCAGATAACCCAGCCAAGCCTACCTTCACTCTGGGAAATTACAGTAGTTTTATTGACTATGCTCTTGTTGATTTAAGGATATGGCATGAGATCACTCTCCTGAGGATAGGCTATCCTCAGGAAAGGGACCACTTTCCTATTATGGTAAATTGGGACATGTTTTTTTTCAGATGGGGAAGTTGTTAAGGAATCTAAAGGAAGAAAGCAGCTGAGTTTAGAGAGGGTTAACAAGTGGTTCGATAATAGTTGTAGGCAAGCCAAGAATAGCCTTTTTCAGGTGATAAAACAGAAGAATAGACCCATGATAGTTCAAGCCAGGCAAGCTTATGTCGATGCTATTAAAGTGAGCAGGACAAAATAGAAGGAGTCCACTTGGAATAAGTTATTAATAGCCTCAAGAGAAAAAGACAGTAAGTCCTTTTGGCTTTTGGTATCTCTAAATGAGGTGAAATGAGAATCTTAGACCTGATTGTCATATTTCTGCTGAGGACTGGGTCCTGCATTTTACTACCTTACATAGAGCTGAGTTTGAACAAACAAATATTCTTGATGATGTAATTGTGTCATGCAGTGAAGGGGTGGTGGCGAGATCCATTGCTGCCTTCACGCGTAAAGAAACAAAGGCAGCTATTTTGCACAGAAACCAGGGAAAGCCCTTGGGTTAGATAAGATCCCTATAGATTTGTATAGATTCGATTTGAAGACTTTGGGCCCTTATATAAATCTGATGTCCAATGCTCTATTGGCAGGAAGTGGCCGTCCCAGTTCTTGGAATGGTGCAATAATAGTCCCTATTTATAAAAAGGGAGACAGGTAGCCCCTGGTAACTACAGACCTATCAGTTTTATAGACAACATTCAGAAAATATTTTCCTATCAAATATTAGTTAGACTTTGGGACTGGATCTTGGACGGTAATGTTTTGTGCCACCTGTAAGCTGGATTTAGGCAGAAGATAAGTACAGTGGATCATATTTTTGGGTTTCTTACGATAAAGTGGACATCTGTTGATCTGGATGCTGGGAGACTATTTATTGCCTTTGTAGGCCTTTATTCTGCTTTTGACTTAATTCCCCATGTTAAACTGTGGGAGACCCTGTCTAGAATCGGTGTACCCAGAGGTTTGTTGGGTTTGATACAGAAATTGTACTCTGGCAATTTCGCGAGAGTCAGATGGGGAATTATTTGATGAAATTCCAATTCAAAAAGGTGCTCTCCAAGGGCGTGTTTTGGCTCCCACACTTTTTCTTCTATCCATTAATGCCTGTATACCTTAGTTGTATGATTGTGAAAATGATTCCCCAAAAATAAGTGGGATCATAACACCATGTTTATTATTTGCCGATGACACCTTACTATTATCTCAAACAGCATCTGGTTTATCCAAGATTTTGGAATTTTTTTTGGTGTTCTATAAAATTGATGGCCTTCAAATAAATAGTTCAAAAACTAAATACATGGGCCCATATTTATACTTTTTTAGCGCCGCATTTGCGCCACTTTTTGACGCAAAAGCGGCGCAAACTTACAAAATACAATTGTATTTTGTAAGTTTGCGCCGTTTTTGCGTCAAAAAGCGGCACAAGAACAGGGCTAAAAAAGTATAAATATGGGCCATGGTGTTTGGAGATATTAAACATAAAGGGGGTCATTCTGACCCCGGCGGGCGGCGGGAGCCGCCCGCCTGGAGGGAACCGCCAGAATACCGCTGCGCGGTCAAAAGACCGCCGCGGGTATTCTGGGTTTCCCACTGGGCTGGCGGGCGACCGCCAACAGGCCGCCCGCCAGCCCAGTGGGAAACACCCCTCCATGAGGATGCCGGCTCCGAATGGAGCCGGCGGAGTGGAGGATGTGCAACGGGTGCAGTAGCACCCGTCGCGAATTTCAGTGTCTGCTAAGCAGACACTGAAATTCAGGGTGGGGCCCCCAGGGGCCCCACGACACCCCATACCGCCATCCTGTTCCTGGCGGCCGAAGCCGCCATGGAGGATTCTACAGGGCAGCGGAAAACCGGCGGGAGACCGGCGGTTTTCCCTTTCTGGCCACGGCTGAACCGCCGCGGTCAGAATACCCTGTGGAGCACAGCCAGCCTGTTGGCGGTGCTCCCGCCGACCCCGGTTGGAATCAGGCCCAAAGTAAATAAATCTATATTTTTGGATGGAGAGGTCCTGGAAGAGTCCCTGGGTTTGATTACTTGGGCATTCGATTAGAGGACTGTCAAAGGTGGACAGGCCAATTAGTGAAGTGTACTATGTCCTTAAAACAGTGAGCAGGGGGAATTTTTAAGATTTTCTAGTAGAGCACCCACTTTTCCTATTTCTCCCGTTTTGGAGATCTACAGAAGCCAAGCCTGTGGGGCAGCTCTTAATGTTGCTGAACTTTTGATGTTGTGGAAAAAGCTGACAATATTTTTCTAAAAATGTCATTAAAGATTCCCCAAAGTTCACCAACTCTTCCCATTTGCTTAGATTTAAACATAATATCTATAGCTGATATTGCCGCCCTTAGGCCACTACATTATTGGATAAGGGTGTTGCCCACTGAGGAATTTGAGCCGTATAGGGTATGGCTTAGGGGCATATGGGAAGGTCCAACTGTTGATAAAATTCCTTGGTGCTTCTATGTGAAAAAACTGTTTGTTTAGTTAGGTTTGGGAACATACTGGTCAGATCCTTTAAATCCCACCAGTGATGCATTTCAGAAACTTAAGGATATCTATTGGGCTAGCATTCAAAGCAAAGAATTAGCAAATGTGCCCTCAGGCAGTTTGACAAACAGTTTCCTGTCTATCAAATGTTCTTTTGAATTTGAACACTTTCTTGACATTGTCTTGCAACCTTTTGCACAAGCACTTTATGCGAGATTTAGAATAGGGACTTTAATCCTGAGTGCCTTCACTAGCAGATGGAAAGTGAATTTTGGGGTATCTGATATTTGTCCTGTGGGATGTGTGACCCAAAAGAATATTGGACATGTCTTGTTTTTCTGCATACCTTATAAGAAACAGAGGGCACTTTGGATAAGACCTCTTTGCAAACTGTTAGGTACTTAATGATCGCCACTCTGCCTTGGGGAAATGTAGAACTAGTACCAACAGTCCTGTTGTGTGTGCTGTAGCTAGGTTTGGACAGCTTATTGGTATATCAGGTTGAAGAAATTAAGTGCTAAAGAGAACACCCCAAGGATGACTGTATTGATATGACAATTTGAGCCCACATGTTTTTTAAATGTTTAAATATTTAAAAAGTTTTACATGTACTTTGAACATGTATATAATCAATTTTTCTAGTTTTATTTGTTGTTTCGTTTTATATTTTGCACTTGATTATATTCAATATTTCTATTTATCTGTTATGTTTGTACCTTTTATGATTCTAATGAATCGAAATAAAGGAATTAAATTAATGAAAAAGCTCCACAAGTTAGAGGCTGTAAGCACAACCATCCCTTGAAACATCATATGCTGTATCTCCACACAGACAGAACCGTTACTTTTTAATGCTAACTCAACGTAAAGTGTTGTGTAGGTATTTACTGTCCAACACAAATCGTGATTGTAACTAAAAGTAACATAAAGTGGAGCAATGTGCTGCCATGTGGTACTTTGCATCAAAGGGACATTCCATGGTTTATGCATGGGTGTTCCTGTGCAACTACCCGTGGGTTTTAATGCAAATTTCTATCTATGAAAAACTGTAGACCAGGATTTGTGTCACAATCCTGCACCTACCAGAGGCAGGCGTAAGAAGGCAAAATATTTTCACTTCTCAGTATTTTTCTCTCTTTGCATGTGCGCTGCATTCTACAGCACACGTACAAAGAGGGAAACCATTTAAACCATAGTTATTGTGCAGTAATGGGCCCCTTTCTGCACAAAATCCATGCTTACCCACAACATAGACACCCTTGCAGTGTGGCTCAAGGCTTTCTGCTTTGTGGCAGCCTAAAGTGCTCCAGCTCAGGAAGAAAGCAGAACAGCGTCACATCTTAGTAGATATGACTCATTCTGCTCTCTTCCATTCACGCAACACAGCACAGCAACTTTACTTGCTGCACTGTTTGAGTAATTTCTTTGTAAATCTGGTCCCTGCTTTGTTCAGAAGATAGTAAGTGTTGATAAGAAATGCTGCCACCTCCCAGTAGCTTAGGAGAGCACTGGTCTTCCTTCCAGAAGCTGCAACCTCTAAATCCCTCCCTCTCACCAAGAAGTGCATCATAAAGGTGTTAGGGTTGGCCTAGTCTGCAGCCCAACAGTTGTCAGCTGTTGACACGTCTCTGAAGTCCAACCCGGAATAGCCACAACTGATCATATTTTAAAATAGCCAAAGCTTGAAGCATCTTTTGCAGAGTTATATGTGAATACAGAGTCAAAAGGTATATTATTGGCAAAATAGTAAAGCTCAATGGTTAATGAACTTACTGCAGAGATCCATGATTGCTAGTCACAGACCTCACTATATGATGGTTACAGGGATAATTTTCCTGCTGTAAAACTTGTGATCTGCAAGCTTATGTTACACTATGGTTTCTCAGTGGACGTGGCAGGGGTACTAACATATTCTGCAGGTAACAAGTTTCAGTCCAAGTAAAACACCTCAACAGGTGATGCACCCACTGCAAAATACCTACATGTAACCTGTAAGGCATTCATTTAATCCTTGTATGTTTTACCTAATCTTTTATTCAGTTACTTTGTAGTGCATACTGTGTCACTGGTCATTATTAGAACACACATCAGTCTACATCAGTGCAATGTATTAAATTAAATAGACACTATTTATGCGGATTATCTCCAGAGCGTCACCGATCGCTAAGTGCCCAAAAAGTAAATCCCAAGTTCCCTTCATGGAGGTCCACTGGGTTTTGGTAAATATTAACCCCCCAATATCTGAAAGTATGAGGGAACCACATCATCCCCAGCATCCCACGTTTTGGCACCTCACCCTCCGGGTTCACAGGGAATATACATGTACTGGATTAATTTGCCCAGAGACTTTGCCAAATTCCCTGAGTAACATCTGTACCTGGGTTAAATCCTACTCTCCATTCCTGCCCTAAAATAAAATATAATCAGCATAGAGCGATATAATGTGGGTACATTCACATAGTTAAATGCCTGTATTCTCACCCTCCACTCAGGCCACAGCGTCCAGAAGCTCTGTCACAAGGGTGTAAGCAGTGGAGAGAGAGAACAGCCCTGCCTGGTGCCATGATTAATTGGAAATTGGGGGAGACACGGTCCCCTGTCTGAACCTATGCCCAAGGTGAGTGTAGAGTGTTGTGATCCATCAGGACCATCACATTCCCAGGCTCATTATGGACATAAGGGCCTCAAGGAAGCCCCACTGTACCATATAAAATGCCTTCTCCAGATCCACAGAAGCAACCAAGTGGCCAGGGAAAGGTATGGACCCCAGTTTCGTCTAATAGCCGGGACAGTTTCCAGGGGTTATGGGAGGTATCCGGCATTGGTATAAACCTGTTCTGATCACTATGAATCAATGTTGTCATGTAGGGGTATAGGTGTGTTGTCATCACCTTGTTGAGTATTTGTAAATCAAGGGTTAGCATGGACAGTGGTTGGTAGGAGTTTGCAGTCTCCCTGGTTTTACTCAGCTTCAGCTGATGAAGCACCAAAGACTCCCATGTCGTCCCTTGGTGCTCTCCCTTTTCTAAGAGGTTACGCCAGCTGCGGAGCCAGGAGATCATAGTATGTTTAATATAGGTCAGCCAGTAATCTATCCAGCCGTGCCTTTTTTGTCTTGACAGTTCCTTAATGGCCCACTCATATTATTTTGTGGGTAATCAGGCCCTCAAGTTTCTCCCTATCTCCTTGGGTTAATGTTCCGAGCGTGACTCTATCGAGAAAGGTTTCCACTTCCTCCTGGAAAGCCTCAGCCTGTGGTCCCTACAGTTTCTTATAGTAGTTAAGGAAGATGACATTAATGTGGTCCTGATCATATTGCCTCTCAACTCTGGCCTAACCAACCATGCTAACAATGTTCCTGGTTAGCCCTCTCCTTCATGCACTCTGGGTATATACACACTGAAGTGGTGACATCTGAGCTTGTCAATATGTTTTGTGTAGACAGCTTTGCTATCAGCTAGTCATTTACTGTCATTCGCCTGTAGTTCTAATTTATGTATTTTCTTGTCCAGTTGCGTTAGCTTTTTATCCAGTTTCCTCGGAATTGCTGCAGTCTTGACCAGGAAATTACCTCTCACTACCACCTTAAAGGCTTCCCATTCGATAAGGGCTGACAATGTTGTTTGTTCATTCAGTAGTGGCCGTACGAAGTGACTCCCAGGGGTGGGGGGTGAGGCAAGGAGTTAGGCTGCAGCTTCCAGGTGGGCATCTGTGGAGATTCCAGTCCCACCTGCCATGTGAATGTGAGGGGGCTATGATCGGAGATATTTCTCCCTAGATACTCTATACTCACCAGTGAGAGACACAGTTGCCATGAGCATAGCTCCCTATCAAGACGTGCAAGGACATCATGCCTGTGAGAATAATAGGAATAGTCGCTGGTGTCCCTGTGATGTTGCCTCCAGACATCCTTCAATTCCCAGCTATGTACACAGTTGGAAAACACCTTAGCTACATTAATGGATTATGCCCCCGGCACCAGCAGAGTGACATGTTCTAGTCCCACATCCATGACACATTTATAATCCCCGATCAGCGGCAGAAGGCTTCTCGGGAAATGACCTAGTTACCATGAAATGGAGTCTAAATATTGGAGCTGGTCATGATTAGGAGCATATATGTTAGCCAGGAGGATTTCCTGCCCATCTATCCTGCCCACCACTAGGACCCAACCACCTTCCTTATCAATTCTAGTGAGTGTAGGGGAGAAGGCGACTCCAGGTTGGATCCAAATAGGTGCCCCTCTCACATAAGCAGAGTAACCAGTCACAAAGAGTTGCTCCCTCCATCTATGTTGGAGTCTGGTTACATCCTGCCCTGCGAGGTGCGTCTCTTGCAGGTACACTAACCCAGGATGTGCCATGACTTAGTGTTCTTACCATCACTACTTCTTCAGTATGCTCTATCAGAGATAATCCACCATCCTGGGGTTAATCTGGAGCTGCCCCCATCAGGAATGACATTGGATCGCCATTCAGACGGCCTCGCTCTGTCCTCCTCAGACTGGCATCTGCATCCGGTTTCTGCAACCAACTTTGCTGCCGCTCTTCCTTTCTCCAGTTGCTGTTTGGTTGATTTACGTGCGCTCCTCAGAGCCTACCTTCTGCTGCGTTTTGCATTCTAGTGGGTGACGATGTGGTGATCATGGTGCAGGTTTGTCCACTCCAATCATGTAGAACCCCAGCTAGTCCCATGCTGCAGTGGGTTCAGTGAGGAACAAGGATTCTTCATCTATCAGGATCTTCAGTTTTGCTGGAAACCTTTAGGCATATTAAACATTAGCTTCTCTGAGTGCCCTTTTCACAGTTAGGAAGGAGACTGTAGTATGCATAGGAATGTAGAACTCTTGAGAGTGGATTGGAATCTGGTGATGTCATGGCTGAGGTGAGACAGAGAGAGCTTGGTGAGGAGCGGCTGACAGTTGGATCTTGGCTGGATTGGACCTCCTATATATTGGAATAAAGCTTCCTCGTGACTACATGCCGTTGTACATCTTTATTTCATCTGGAAGAACATCTTGATTCATTACACTGGCGACGGAGGATGGGATGCGTTTCTGTTAGCCTTCTACATCATCTAAACGACTGGTTACATGGAGGTCTCAACAAGGGATTTTGATTCAGAACTCAAGGAGTACTAACGGGAGAAGGTGACTTTTGTTTTATTGTTCTCCTGTTTTTCATTTTGTCCTTTGAACGCTTGTTTGTTGAGAGGAAGGACCGTGCGCGTTGACTCCCAGCGTGCGTTGTTTTTTTTCTTTCTTTCTTAACTAAACAGCTGAGCGCGCACCGGCTCCACGCGAGCGCTTCGTTTGATCTAATCAGCTGGCCTGTGTACGCGTTTCTATAGAAACTGTACAGCGGCAGAGCTTTGGACCCGCACATGAGCTTAACAACGACTGTAACGCACAAGCACTGCGCACCAGTTTCTTCATGATATAAATATATATAAACATTTGTATCATAGCCCTAATCCTACGGATCGGATCAGCTCATATTAACTTTAAAGCAACCAGTCAGCTACACGAAGACCATTTTCTTTTTTTTTCTACCAAGCAAAAAAAATACGTTTAATATAACTATTATAACGAACTGTTTAAGACCTTAAAATTAAGGATTCAGAGACAGGAGTTTGTGAGTTGGAACACACAATTATGCAGAATGTTACTGCGCCCTCGTTTTTCTTGGCTTTGCCAGGAGAACCGCCTATAAAATGGCAAAAGTGGAAGAACGTTTTTGAGAGGTACGCAAAAGTGTGTGGTGCATCACTTAGCATTGAAAGGAAAACTGCATTATTGTTACATTGTTTAGGATCAGAAGGTCAGGAAGTTTTTGATAATCTTCCAGACATATTTGACGAGAACCTAAATGAATATGAGACGTGCATAGAAAAGTTGGATAGACATTATCTTCCAAAGGTTAGCACCATACTCGAGAGATCAAACCAAATCATTAACATTTATAAAGCGCGCTACTCACCCGTGCGGGTCTCAAGGCGCTAGGGAAAAGGGGGGGTTACTGCTGCTCGATAAGCCAGGTTTTTAGGAGTCTCCGGAATGCGGAGTGGTCCTGGGTGGTCCTGAGGCTGGTGGGGAGGGAGTTCCAGGTCTTGGCTGCCAGGAAGGTGAAAGACCTCCCACCCGCCGTGAAGCGGCGGATGCGAGGGACGGCAGCGAGCGCGAGGCCAGAGGAACAGAGGAGGTGGGTGGGGACGTAGAAGCTGAGGCGTCGGTTGAGGTATTCCGGTCCCTTGTTGTGGAGGGCTTTGTGTGCGTGGGTGAGAAGTCGAAAGGTGATCCTTTTGCTGACTGGGAGCCAATGCAGGTGTCTCAGGTGTGCGGAGATGTGGCTGTTGCGGGGTACGTCGAGGATGAGGCGGGCCGAGGCGTTTTGAATGCATTGCAGGCGATTTTGGAGTTTGGCGGTGGTCCCAGCGTAGAGGGTGTTGCCGTAGTCCAGGCGGCTCGTGACGAGGGTGTGGGTCACGGTTTTTCTAGTGTCGGCGGGGATCCAGCAGAAGATCTTGCGGAGCATGCGGAGGGTGAGGAAGCAGGCGGAGGACACGGCGTTGACTTGCTTGGTCATGGTGAGAAGGGGGTCCAAGATGAAGCCGAGGTTGCGGGCGTGGTCTGTGGGGGTCGGTGCGGTGCCGAGGGCCGTGGGCCACCAGGAGTCGTCCCAGGCGGACGGGATGTTGCCGAGGATGAGGACTTCCGTTTTTTCAGAGTTCAGCTTTAGGCGGCTGAGCCTCATCCAATCTGCGACGTCCTTCATCCCCTCTTGTAGGTTGGTCTTGGCGCTGGCGGGGTCCTTGGTGAGGGAGAGTATAAGTTGGGTGTTGTCGGCGTAGGAGGTGATGATGATGTCGTGCTTGCGTACGATGTTGGCGAGGGGGCTCATGTAGACATTGAAGATTGTCGGGCTGAGCGATGAGCCTTGAGGTATGCCGCAGATGATCTCGGTGGGGTCTGAGCGAAACGGTGGGAGGTAAACTCTTTGGGAACGGTTTGCGAGGAAGGAGGCGATCCAGTCCAGGGCCTGGCCTTGGATCCCGGTGGAGCGGAGGCGGGTGATTAGGGTGTGGTGACAGACGGTGTCGAAGGCAGCCGAGAGGTCGAGGAGGATGAGGGCGACTGTTTCACCGTTGTCCATCAGGGTTCTGATGTCGTCTGTGACTGAGATGAGGGCGGTTTCCGATACCACTTTGGCAGGAGAAACCAGGAAGAGTGTGAAACCGTAGAGAGCTATATTACAGCCCTTAGGAAAAAGGCATCATCATGCAAATTCGGGCCACTTTTGGATGAGAGAATCAGGGATCAGTTTATGCTGGGCTGCAACATTGAGAAGGTCAGAGAGGAAATTTGGCAAAAGGATGATCCGACACTAGATGAGGTTGTTATACTGGCAAAGAAAATTGAACATTCCCTCAAATGTGTCGAGTCAATTAAGAAAGAGGAGAACAAATGTGACTCTGTACATCTCATCAAGAGTCATGGAGACAAACATGAAATCTCTCTGAAACAAAATTATAGAAAGGAACAGAAAAACTTTCAAGGGAAATGTTTTCGTTGCGGTAAGCAGGGCCACATGGCGAATGATAGAAATTGCCCTGCCATTAAAGTAACATGCAATTTGTGCAAAAAGAAAGGTCATTTTGCCAGTGTTTGCAGAACCAAAAGTAGGAAAGGAGGTATCTATGAAGTTAATGATGATTCAAACAACATGGATGGAGATGATTTTGAGTGTGGCCAAATTATTTTCCAAGTCGGCAATGGGAGGCGAGGGCCCATTGATGAAATTCTGGTAGATGGTGAAAGAACAAAGGTTCTTTTTGACTCTGGAGCGAAGATTACCATCATATCAAAAGAGTTCTATTTCGAAAAACTCTTAAACAAAGTTAAGTTATACAAACCTGATATCACTCCTCGTGCGTATGGTGGAAAACCTATCAAACTGTATGGTTACTTTAGAGGTTTACTGGAATTCAAACACAAGTTGATCAATGCAAAGATCTATGTTTCAAAAGAAGGAGACAGTATCCTGAGTTGGTTTCATCAGAAAGATCTTGGAGTGATACTTGATCCTAATAGTGATCCTCCTGTGAAGATCAAAGATCAAGATGAGATAAACGAAATTAAGGAACGTGATGAATCTGTTGTCCAGGAAATTAAAAAAGACAATGACTTTGTGGAGAAACTAAAATTGAAGGTTCCTTTCGTGTTTCAAAACAAATTAGGGTGTCTTCGGAACTATTCTCATCATATACACCTCAAGGAGGGAGCTAAGCCGGTGTGTAGTAAAGTTCGTGGTGTACCTGTGGCCTTGCGTGAAAAAATGAAGGTAGAACTGGAGAGACTTCAGAAAGAAGGAATTATTGATGAAGTTGAAGGAACTGAATGGTTGGCACCAGTCGTTGCAGCCAGGAAGGCGAATGGCAGTCTACGTTTGTGTGTGGACTTGAGAGAACTGACTAAAAATGTGATTGTGGATAGATATCCCCTACCAAACATTTCAGATATGTTAATGTTATTGCAAGGAGCGAGGTTTTCTCCACCATAGACTTAACATCAGCATATCATCAAATCAGACTAACTGAAGAATCTAAAAATCTTACTGCCTTTGTAACTCCATTTGGAACATTCAGATACACAAGATTGCCATTCGGGCTGATTTCTGCAGCGTCAGTCTTTCAAAGAATGTTGGAAAGGGTTTTGAAGGGATTTGAAGGTGTAAGAATATATCAAGATGATGTTTTAGTTTTTGGGAAAGATGATGCTGAACATGAAGAGAGGGTATGTAGAGTTTTAATGAGGCTGGGAGAGTGTGGTCTAACCATAAAAATTGAGAAGTGCAAATTCCAGAGGGACTCCATTGAATACTTAGGTCACATGGTCACAGGAGAAGGCATATCACCGAAGAGAGAACTAGTAGACACCATTAAGAATTTGCAATCTCCTTCAAATAAGGAAGAACTGATGAAGTTTATTGGAATGGCTGAGTGTTATGGGAAGTTTATTAAGAATTTTGCGGATTTTTGTGTGAATATGAGGAGGTTGTTACGAAAAGGTGTGGAATTTGTGTGGCATAATAATTGTGAAAGAGAATTCAGAGACATCAAAGAGAAGTTAATTTGTGCTCCTAAGCTAAAAAATGTCAACCCTAATCTTCCTTCAGTTCTGATTACTGACGCCAGTGCGAAAGGTCTTGGGGCTGTGCTTCAACAAGGTAATCATAAGTGTGAGGAAGTGGTTTTATTTCTGTCACGAGCTTTGAAAAATGCTGAGCTGAATTACTCTGTTATAGAGAAAGAAGCTTTGGCAGTGCATTGGGCAGTGAAGAAACTAAAAAATGTATTGTGGGGCAGCAAATTTGAAGTCAGGACAGATCATAAACCACTTTGTGAGATATATAAGAGGAAAGGGGTTGATGGGATATCAAGCAGGATCACAAAGTGGGTGATATCGTTACAGGATTTTGATTTTGAAGTAAAATAAATTCCTGGAGTACAGAACATGGTCGCTGACACATTATCAAGGTTGGTACAGTCTACAGGTAATAGTCAGGAAAGAGAAGGGAGTGATGATGATTCAGACGGTGAAGCGGTATGTGAAATAGGAGGCAGTAGTTTTGATAACGATGTGGTCACAGAAGAGAGATGGAGGAGAGAATGCGCTTTGGATAATACAGTAATAGAAGTGCTTTCTTTGCTAGAGAAAGATTGGTGGAACAAAAATAATGGGAGTGCAGGGACACAGAAGTTTTGGCATGTAAAGGGGGAATTATCGAATAGAGACGGCCTACCGTTTAGGGGCACAAGGTTAGTTCCTCCTTCCACGCTTAGACAGGAGCTTATTTCTCTTGCCCACTCGGGTAATCAGGGAATTTCTAAAACCAAAGGGCATTTGCGAATGACATATTGGTGGCCAGGAATGGATAGGCAGGTGGAGAGGACCATTAGGGAGTGTTTGCAATGTGTGTTGAGTGAGAAAACAGTCAAACCTAGAGTTCAACCCATGGAGATTAGAGAACGCCCCGCTCAACCCTGGGAAGAAGTTGAATTAGACATTCTGGGACCCATTCGTGGAGGGGGTGTGGACGTATATCTCCTGGTGCTGGTAGATGTTTTTTCAAGGTGGCCGGAGATCAAATTTACCAGAGGAAGTGTTTGGGAGAGAAGGGTTTCCAAAATCCATCCTCACCGATAATGGTGTGCAGTTGGTGTCTAGGGAAATGGAACGGTTTTTAGCAGACTGTGCCATACGACACAAGAAATGTGCACTTTACCATCCAGAAACCAATGGCATGGTAGAGCGTTTCAACAGAGTTTTGAAAGAAACAATTGTGTTGGCCAAAGACAATGGTATGGATTGGAAAAAAGAAGTAATTAAAAGGATTGAGGCATACAGGGTTTCCCCGCACTCCACCACGGGAAAAACACCTTTTGAATTATTTAGAGCCAGACACCCAAATACCTTAGTAGCTCCCAGTTGGGTGAACGATGTGGAGTCAAGATCAGGAATGATTGTGTCAGATGACAGCTGGAGAGAGTGTGAACGAAAGAAAGTAGAAGCTAGGAAGAGATATTTTGACTCAAAAAAATCAGCACGAGTAACCAAAGTTAAAGTAGGAGATTGGGTACTTATTCGTGGCCCGGTCAACAAAGGCAGAAGTACACATAAATCCAAGCCTGTAAAAGTGGTGAAGTTATTTAAGAATGCCGTAAGAACAGAAGATTCAAAGATGTGGAATCTCAATCGAGTGGTGGTTCTCAAATGTAATATGTTCAATTAGTTTTTTTTGTCTCTTTAATTTTATTTTGCTCTCTTAATGTATTTTATTGTTTAATTTTTTTTTTTTTTGTTTGTAAAAGGGGGAGGTGTGTAGTATGCATAGGAATGTAGAACTCTTGAGAGTGGATTGGAATTTGGTGATGTCATGGCTGAGGTGAGACAGAGAGAGCTTGGTGAGGAGAGGCTGACAGTTGGATCTTGGCTGGATGGGACCTCCTATATATTGGAATGAAGCTTCCTCGTGACTACATGCCGTTATACATCTTTATTTCATCTGGAAGAACATCTTGATTCATTACAGAGACCTTCTTGGTTTGCACTGCAAATGTGTAGTCTGGGATGAAAGTGACAGAACTATTTCCGAAGGTCATACAGGGCTTGCCCCGGGCGGGCACCCTGTGCACACATTCCAGGGCAAAAAATTGTGTTAAGTCAGTAGCAGCTATTTGAGCATGTATCCAGTTTTACAATTAGGTAGTCATGTCAGAGCCTTCAACTCCTTCTGGGACACCTACAATGTGTTAGTGGTTTCTCCTCTGCCTACCTTCCGCATCATCCTCCCTCCATTCCAGTTGGAAGACTCTAGCCCTCATTACGGCTCCGGTGGTCTTTTTTAAAGACCACCAAAGCCGCTGCAGCCAGCATACTGCCAGTGCTGGCAGTATGCTGGCCGCCCTATTAGGAGTTTTCCACTGGACCAGCTGACGAAAACAGCGTTTCCGACAGCTGGGCCAGCAGAAATCTCACCACATTGACGCCGGCTCGTAATCGAGCCGGTGGTAATGTTGTGGAGTATCGGACTGTCCATGGGGGCCCCTGCACTGCCCATGCCAAGTGCATGGGCCGTGCAGGGGCCCCCATTGGGCCCAACACCCCATTTCTGCCAGCCGTTGTATGGCCATGCAAAGGCTGGCGGATTCTGATCACCGAGACCACCAGGCTGTCGACAGGTGGCAACCTGGTGTAGCTGGTGGTCGGACCGTGGCACATCTGCCACAGACTGTCTGCGGCAGTCTGACCGCCATTGCGAGTGTGGCGGTTTTGAGACCGCCACACTTGTAATTAGAGCCTCTTTCTGTAATGGCCTTCAGCTGCATCTGTGTCACATTGTTCTCAGATTTCAGCTCATTATGGTCTTCCTCATTAGATTTCACTTTGTCACCCTGTTAAGGGTGCTCCACTCAGTGAACCCCTACCTCCAGTTCAGTGTGTTTATCTTGGTCTCCAGTGCTTTTATAGAGGCATTGAGCACAATCTGTACTGTATTGAGGTGGAGTTGGAGATGAGCTTGGAGTTCCGCCTGTGTGGCTGGCTTATCAGTGATCTCCGCTCTCCCACCCATATCATCTGAATGTCTGAACCCCCCAGAAAGGTCTGGGTCACTGACAGATTTGGGTTTCCCCATTCATATGGCCATCCAACGTTTCTCCGCACCCCAAGACCATTTATTGTTCTCTTATGCTCTCAATTTCTCATGGAAGGTGAAGTCCAGAGTGCTCCTCATCCACAAGGTGATATGTTGTGGGGGTGATTCAGGGGACCCACTCCCCTGTCCAGCTTTGCAGTATTAATCCTGGCAGCAGCTGTATCACAATAGCCTGTCTACAGAGCCAGGGCCAGTTATGAACAATGTAGGCCTCTTTCCACCATGGTTTTCACCTAAGAGTGTGTGTTTGGCTGTATTGGGGTTGGTAAAGTCTCCGGGGTTCTAGTGCGCATGGGGTAGTGTACTGAATGCATAAAAGATTTGTGGCCGGTAGTCATGAGTATGACCGCACTGAGGGAGTTCAGGGCATTTGGACAGCCAAGCAATGATCACCTCCGACGGGGCCAGGCTGCCCGCACCCGCCGTGGAATTCATTGACACTGACAGTCGGGGCCCATATGTTGCTTCCAGTATCAGGTACTATCCATATTGGTAAAGTCTCCGGGGCTGTAGTGTGCAGGGGCTGTGCATGTTGTCTCTTTGGCCAGTAGCCAAAAGTGCCAGATAGCGGGCCCACCCAGGGGCACAGAGTACATAGTTGGTTGGACACTGATTGTCTCCCCAGGGGCTGGGCCTCCCCTCCCTACCACAGGACTCACTGCAACACCAACTGCGATTGTGGCCTGTCCGTTGCATCCAACGCCAGAGCTAGTTTCTTACAGCAGGTTGTCTGGCTTCTTTCCGCCACTCCATTTCCCAGCTATTTCACCACTCCTACCGGCTGCAGCTGTTTTAGCCACCTCAGCCTAGCTGGCTGCCGAGAGTGCCTCCATTTTGCAGCCGTTGAGAGAGATCCCCACGGCACCGCTCCCTGATGCTCAATCATTGCTGCCTCCTCTCAGGGCCTGTTTTCCTGCGCAAATGAAGTGCGACTTTTTCTGTGACCCCTAGTATCACTATGTGAGAAATAATTATGGGGAATTTGGAGTTTTATGGAGGCCCTGCACAGGAGCTCTAGACCATGCCTCCATCCTCATGGATAGTTAGACACGCCCTACTCACTATCACTCACTGCATGAACAGATCCTTCACACTAATGGACGTCATTCTAACGCGGCATTAGCATAATTTATTTACGCAGATGTGGCATTAGAAGGCCAACAACGGTGCGCCATATTTACAAAGTGGCACAATGTATACACTGCGCCACTTTGTAACACTTTGCGCTACATTATGCCTGGGCTAGGCATAATATATACAAAGGGGACGTTCCCCCGTTAGGGGGACCAAAAAAATGGCACAAGGAAATCTAACAGAGTTCCTTGTGTCATTGTTTTGGCACTTTTAACGCCTGCTCAGAGCATGCGTTGAAAGGGGGCATGCCATTGCATACAATGGGCCCCTATGTACTCTGAAGACGAGCGCCGACATTTTGGTGCTACTCCTGAAGAATACATTAGTAGCATTAAAAAAATTATGCTATTGCCCCCTACCCTGCGCCATGGTGAGCTGTATTTTAAATATTGCGCACACATGGTGGCAGTAGGGCGGCGCTAAAAGGTGCAAGAAAAGTGGTGCTGCACTGTGTGCAGCACCACATTTCTTAAATATGCCCTAAGTGCTTCAAACTGTATGGTTGTGCAGCTAATGTGTACTGGAGTCAACAGCAAAACTGCAACACTAAGGCCCTCATTACAACCTTGGCGGCGGGTGTTAAAGTGGCGGTAACACCGCCAACAGGCCGGTGGTAAAAAAAATTGAATCATGACCACGGCGGAAACCGCCAACACAGACAGCCACTTTAACACTCTGACCGCCACGGCTGTAGCAACAAACACCACGGCGGTAACCGCCAACAGCCAGGCAGAAGACAAGGTTCCGCCCACTGTATTACAAGAGGTCTATCCTCCACCTTTTCTGGGGCGGTACCAACTCCATCAAAAGCACGGTGGAAACAGTGTTCTGAAGGTAAACGACTCACCTCTCGACACTCAATGAAGAACCAGGACACCATGGAGCCCGAGCTGCAGGTCTTCCCCATGCTGGTGTATCTGCTCATACACCAGGAGCCCCAACGCCGGCGACAACGACCACGGTGAGTACTGCACCTAGCACACAGGGGAGGGGGAAGGAAAAAGAGAGTGACACACACAAGCAACATGCAACAACCCCACCCCCACCCTCAACCCCAACACCATACACACAAACACATGCAACAACATTACATATACACCGCATAACGCTCTGGAATAACGCAAGGACAAAAGGAATGAAGTCAAATGAGTGTAATATTAGAAATACTTAGAAATACATTCAGAAATCAAAAACAGTATTTACAATGTATACAATATATACAAAAGGCGGGACAATGCCCACTCAAAATGTCCGTGGCTCACTGGGCCAAAACACATAGGCCAAGCCCACATTTGACTCCTGCCTCAATACGGAGAGAACACTGCAAGGTCATCAGATTGAAAACTTACAGGCACCTCAGGGGAATGGGGAAGGTGGGGGCACCTTAGCCGGAGGGGGCTCCACGCCTACTGCTTGGTCTTGGGGAGTGCACGGCCACAGTCTCTCAAGTGGGTGGTTTGCCCACTGCTTGGTCCTGGGGAGTGCAAAGCCACAGTCTCTCAAGTGGGTGGTTCGCCCACTGCTTGGTCCTGGGGAGTGCAAGGCCACAGTCTCTCTAGTGGGTGGTTTGCCCACTGCTTGGTCCTGAGGAGTGCAAAGCCACTGTCTCTCTAGTGGATGCCTTCTTCCACTGGTTTGGAGGGGGCTTTGCGCCCAGTAAGCTTCATCCTGCCAAGGAGGGAATAAGTGTATGCCGTCTTCCACTGGTTCTGGAGGGGGCTTTGTGCCCAGTGTGCTTCATCCTGCCAAGGATAGGGTGAGTGGATGCCTTCTTCCACTGGTTCTGGAGGGGGCTTTGTGCCCAGTGTGTTTCATCCTGCCAAGGATAGGGTGAGTGGATGCCTTCTTCCACTGGTTCTGGAGGGGGCTTTGTGCCCTGTGATGCAGCACATGGGGAGTGCAAGGTCACAGTCACTCACCTGTGTGTCAGACCCACACGATCTTCTGTGGGCAGGATGCATGACACACCATAGAGGCAGGACTACAGTCCATCCGCTGGCGGGGACGGCTGTACAATGGTTGCAGTGCTGGTGCAGGTGGCGGTGCTGCCAGTGGTGGGGGGAGGCTCCAGCCCTTCCCCTGCAACCTCGGACGGCTGCCCACTGGGGCTGCTGCTGCTGGCAGTGGTGCTGCTTGAGGCGGTGCAGGTGGTGGTGCTTGCGGCGGTGCAGGTGGCGGTGCTGGCAACGGTGCAGGTGGCGGTGCTGGCAGTGGTGGTGGGAGGCCCCAGCCCTTCCCCTGCAGCCTGGGATGGCTGCCCACTGGGGCTGATGCTGCTGGCAGTGGTGCTGCCACTGGTGCTGCCGATGCAGGTGGTCGGTGCTGGCCACGGTGCAGGTGGCGGTGCTGGCGGTTGTGGTGGTAGCCTCCAGGCCTTCACCAGCAGCCTCGGACGGCTGCAGTGCCCTGGCTGGTGTTCCGTGCCCCTTCCTGCCCTTGGCAGATGGTGGTGCCTCCTCGCTCCTGCCAGCTGGAGTCTTGGCTTTGGCCTCGCTGGGTGGTTGTGCCTCCTTCTCCTTGCTGAATGCTGTCCTCTTTTTGCCCTTGCCAGGTGGCGGAACCTTCTTGGCCTTGGCAGGTGTTGGTGGCACACTGGCTGGGCTGACGGGTGCCTCCTTAGAGCCTCTCAGAGCTGCAGAAACCACAGCGGATGTGGACTTGGTGGCTGAGGTGCTGGGCTGGGTTTGGGGGAAGTGGTCAATGTTGGCTAGGAAAAGCTTCTTAGGGACATTGGGACGGGAAGAGGGTGAAGGTTTGGGAGTGGAGGAAGTGGAGTGCTAATAGGAGGTTTCAGTCTGCTGTGTTTGGGTGCAGGTGCATGAGCTGGATGCTGTTGTGAGGTGGATGGCTGTTGGGCGGGTGTGTGCTTGTGTTTGTGTACTTTTGGAGGAGGGGTCACAGACACAGTGGGAGAGGACACATGGGACATGTGCATGGTTGTGGGGGTGGTGACTGCCAGTGAGGGGCGTGTAGTGATAGGCGTGCAGGTGATGGAGGTAGTGGATGAGGATGTAGTGCATGCAGGTGTGAGTGGAGATGCTACTAGGAGGGAGGTGGCCGAGGAGGAGGAGGGGGACACAGTGAAGTCAGTGGATGTTGGTCTCTGCATGGGGATGGTGCTTGTGTGAGTGCCTGTGAGATTTAGGCCCGTATTTATACTTTTTTTGCGCCGCATTTGCGTCGTTTTTTGACGCAAAAACGGCGCAAACTTGCAAAATGCCATTGTATTTTGTAGGTTTGCGCCGTTTTGCGCCAAAAAGCGGCGCAAATGCGGCGCTAAAAAAAGTATAAATACGGGCCTAAGTGTGGTGCTTGTGTTTGCCTGAGCCACTTCTGTGTGTTGATTTGGGTGAATGCTGGTCTGAAGGTGTGCTTGGGATAGGTTGGGGTTGAGGGGATTGGGACTGGGTAGAGGAAGTTGGAGGGGGGAGGCTGGATACAGGGATAATGGCTGCCATCAGTGCGGAGGCCAGAGCCTGAAATGCTCTCTGTTTGTTGTAATTTAATAGCGATTAGATTAAGCATTAGCAGAAGACATCTTGTATTTAGCAACTATTGTGAACATTTGGCGGAATTCATTTTGTTTTCATGGCAGCCATTTTCTCTGCCATGTGCTCGCCATGTGCCATGACCTACCTTCCTGTTAACTACTCTTGAAAATCTGTCTAGTGACAAGTTATATTTAGCATCTCCCACTTTCGCACATGCTCAGTAAGATCTGCAGCTGTTAGTAATCAGTAACAGACAGTAATGTGTCAACTAGTTCTTGAAACTGTTAGCCCCTCCTACCTGTCGACTGTGCATTTCCATATGACCTTATATGTATGTAAGTCTTGCTTCTATAATTGTACCACCTTCTTTTAGCCCCTGCGTGGGTATAAAAGGACCATGCTCTCTTAGTTCAGTGTGCTACTTCAAACATTACCGAAGGGTGCTGTTTGAACTGTAGTACCACCTCATGAGGTTTAATAAACTTTGGGCCTCATTACAACTTTGGAGGAGGTGTTAATCCGTCCCAAAAGTGACGGTAAAGTGACGGATATACCACCAGCCGTATTACGAGTCCATTATATCCTATGGAACTCGTAATACAGCTGGTGGTATATCCGTCACTTTTGGGACGGATTAACACCTCCTCCAAAGTTGTAATCAGGCCCTTTGTCTTTTATTTCAGTTTCTGTGCCAACTTCTTCCTATATGGTCTGAGGACTTTGTGCAGAGAAGGGCGAACCCCTTGCACTAGTAGGCCTTGCTGAGGCTTCAACAAATTGGCGCCCGAACAGTGACTCATCAGCGACTTGGACGCCCGTCGGATTGGTCGCGACAAAGGATTGGGATCTCGCTGCGGACGATCAATGCCTGAGGAGACCCGAGTCTTGGCAACCACAGCGTTTTTCCCTTCTTTCTGATTTGACCATCCAGGTGGCGCCGGTCCTCGACTGAGATACTTTTTGTTCATTCGTCATGCAGTGACCATTTAGTCGATTTTAGAACTTGGCAGTTGGAACCTGGACACCCTGTGATTGGTAAGAGCTGTTTTACGGCACTTGCTGTGGGTTTTGATGCCTTTGTTTGGTAATGAAGTTTAGCACTACTTACTGTGGCTCTCGTGTTTTGGGTGACTAGTCAATTTGTGTCCTTTGAATTGATATATAAATTGCAATTTATATAGGCAGGTAATGAGGAGAATTTTCTCCAATTTAACTTTGATTTGAACGGCACCTTAAGTGCTACTTTGATTATAATATTGCATATTCTGCACTATTTTTGGCATGCCTGTTTTTAGCGCACTTCGTAGGATGTGTTGCTTTTGTAATGGTACGAATTTGAGACAGGAAGAATCGCAACCGGCACCCCCAGAAGGGACGCCCAATAGAGATATGTATGTTAAACATGGTCTTTCTTCTATAATGTACAGCACATTTTGGAATAAATACACTTGTGCGGATCCTGAGTTACGTTGGCCTATGCATGGGTCATTTGATTTGTGAAAGATTGAGTATGTGGAACAATGTATGTGTAAGCGAAGGTCTAGGCAAGATATGTTTGACTGTGTACGAATGTGGGAGAAAGAAGTGCATGGACGAGTGAAGCGTGAGCAAGCCTTGCTTGAGAAAGAGCAGCCGAAGAATGTATATGTGAAAGCATTGGAAATGAGAAAGAAAGAAATAAATGACTTAAAGGAGCTAGAAGAGAAAGAACGTAAATTACAGGTAACTGGCCAATACACCGTTAGGCAACCTCTCTATCCTATCCTTAATAAACCACATGATGATTTTTTGTTACTAGATCGCCCTCCACCTCCGTATGTCATTCCTTCTGCCCCTCATGAGTTAGCTAAGGTCTCTGGTTCGGAGCAACAGAAGATACCAGACAGTCGCTCTATGTTGCCTGCTGACCGTGCGTCTGAGCTTAGATCTATTGCTCGTAAAACAATTCGTAGCGTTGTCTCTGCTTCTGAACTTTTAGACAACATGAAAGGGTGGACGGAAAAGGAGCAGCTATATTTTACTGAGGCATTTGGCACAGAAGTTATTGAACTATATCGGAAATATTCTGATGAGTTAGAGCCCGATGATGTAGAAGCTAATCATAAGCAAATGCGTGATGGTCTTTTTGTTTTCTCCCAGGTGGCTGATGCAATCAGGCGTTTGGTGAAATTATGTGTTGTGGCAGTCCATTTGCAAGAGGAGAAAAGGGCCCTGGATGTAGTTGCACGGACATCTCAGACCGGCGGGGTGCAAGCTTCCATCTTCGGAACAGATACGACTATGATAGTTCACGCGAAACCAATGCGGGAGGCCGCGCCTTTGTATGTTCCTCCTAAAGGATTGGGTACAAGTGATGATAAAACTTCTGTTGATGCTAAGGGTTATTTTATTTATAATTGGGTGAATACTCCTTGGAATAGGGCAGATGTAATGGCACTTAAAACAGCATTACCTGACCCGCGGAAAAATCCAGCCGCCTTTTATGAGGAAGTTGGGGGAGCAATTAGTTCTTGTGCCATGACTTTGGCTGACATTGATTTATTTTTCGGATTGATATTACCACCAGATATGTGGAGAACTGTTCATAAAGTTGATGATCGTGTAGTTTTTGGGGCGTCATGGAAAGAATTAGAACAGATGGACGGGGATAGGGAACCTGCGAAAAAGCCATATCAGTTGATTCTAGATCCTCCCTGCAGCCATATTAGTTAAGTTAAAAATTATTATTCCCCCTAAAAAGATAGATTGGACTGTTTTAGCGTCTTGTAAGTAAAAGGCAGATGAATCGGTTTCTGATTTCTTTATACGCTTTGAAGAAGCATTTCATGATTTTAGCGGCCAGTTATTGTCAGATGATACGGGCAGACATTTGTTTGTCGATAAATATGTCGCAAATCTGTTGCCAGGAATAGCTAGTCATTTAAAAGCTAGTGAAAGTTCAAGGACTACCTCTACTCCGGTTTCTCTTTTGACTATGGCTCAGTATTATGAAAGTCAGGAATTAGAAGCAAAAGGTAGCGAGGATAAAAAGATTAAAGAATTAAAGACGAAGGTTATGTTGGCTCAAGCTTATGGTCCGCCTTTTAGAGGTAGTGATAGAGGTGGACGTGGATCTTATGGTTCTTCTTACACTCGTTCAAATTTGTCTGTTGATCAGTGTACGTATTGTAAGAAATTTGGGCATTGGGCTGCCGATTGTCCAGCACTACGTGTTCAGCAGTGTTCACGTGGTCGGGGACAAATGAGAAATCGCTCAGGATATTCAGGGCCTAGAAGAAGCACGAATGATCATGCTAGGGTTGATGCTAATGTACGAGGGCAGGATGGGTTTAACGCTTTTGATAGACGGAACCAATACCAGATGTCTAACTATGTGCAGCCTGATTTCCAAGATTCTGCTTATGCATAGGATTGCCTAGGATGGGGTAAGGAAGCAGTTGAAGTTCCAGTAGATCAGAGGGGTCCCTATGTTACAGCACATGTTTTGGGTTCTAATTATCAGTTTCTGGTTGATACAGGAGCTACTTGTAGCGCCTTGTCTAAACAATTGATTCCAAGGGCTCCCCTGTCTGGCTTAACCATTACATCGATAGGTTTTGATGGAACACCTTCCCCTAGCCCATTGTCACAACCACTTACATTCCATGTTGATACATTTACTGCTCCATGTCCATTTTTGCTTTCTCCAAATACACCAGACAATATTGTGGGTCTTGATATGCTCAAGTATTTCAGAGCTACAATACGATGCTCTCCTGAAGGGGTGCGTGTTATTTTAAATGATAATCATCCTGTGATGGAAAGAGTTTGTTTTGTTAAAGAGGATATTGCATTAGCTTCACTCCCTAGTACTTTGTGGGCTACTTCAGATACTGATGTGGGACAAATGATTATTCCACCGGTACATATTAGTGTCAAGGAGGGAGCTGTATTGCCACATTTGCCTCAATACAAAATTTCACAGGAGGGCGAAGAAGCACTCACACGAATTGTGCATGATCTTATTGCAGTTGGAGTTGTTGAGGAAGTTCTGTATAATGTTTGTAACAGTCCGATTCTTCCTTTTCTGAAAAAGGATACTGATACTAGGATTTACCGATTCATTATTGATTTACGAGAAGTCAATAAGATTGTGATACCACAATAACATGTGGTATCTGACATCACAACACTTCTTATTTTGGTTCCCCCGACAGCAACTACGTTCTCTGTGATAGACTTGAAGAATGCTTTCTTTTCAATCCCTATTCATCCTGACAGACGATATTTGTTTGGTTTTACTTTGAATAAACGATCATATAGATTTTGCAGAGTTCCTCAAGGCTATACTGAGAGTCCAAGTATTTATAGTCAAGCGTTAAAATGACAACTTGATTCTTTTGTTTTGCCTGAAGGTGTGGCTCTCATACAATATGTCGATGATATTTTGTTGGCAGCTGATACCCCTGAGCAATGTGAAAAGTGCAGTTTGTCCTTACTTTCTTTTCTTGCTTCACACCATCATTAAGTGTCACGAAAGAAATTGCAATATTGTAGACCAAAGGTAACCTATTTAGGTCACCTTTTGTCTAAGGAGGGCCGTGCACTTACATCAGATCGTATTCAATAAATTTTAGACACAGCAGTACCCTCTACTCAGAAAGATGTTCGTGCATTCCTTGATCTTACTTCTTTTTGTAGACAATGGATATTAGGGTTTTCACACATTGTCAAACCTTTGCTAGCACTTTTGACTAAAGATACTCCAATGCCCCTCCCATGGACAGATGAATGTGAGACTGCTTTTCGGCAGCTACGACAAGCCCTTTGTTCAGCACCAGTGTTAGGTACTCCAGATTACGTGAAGCCTTTTGCACTTTACGTACATGAGAAAGATGGATGTGCATTGTCAGTTTTAGTACAGACACATGGCGATAAGCAGCGTCCCTGTGCATATTTTTCAACAGTACTTGATCCTGTCGCTCGAGCGTTGCTTGGGTGTTTTCGTTCAGTTGCCGCAACAGCTGTGTCAATACGTCAGAGTGAAGGGATAGTTTTGTCACATAAGCTGTTGGTGTTAGTAGCCCATGGGGTGGATGCTCTTTTAAATCAAACAAAGACACAACATTTAACTAGCGCTCGCCTTACAGGATATGAATTGACATTGCTGGCTTCTCACATTACACTGAAGAGATGTGCAACACTAAATCCAGCCACTTTGTTGCCATATCCGGGGACTCAGCCTCAGTCACAAGAAACACATGATTGTATATTCCTTACCGAAGAACAGACAAAGGGTCGTATTGATTTACAAGATACGCCCCTTCCAGATGTAGACGGGGAATTGTGGGTTGATGGGTCTTGTTTGACGGTACGACCTCAGCTGCATATCCAGTCACCACAATACACACGGTAGTGGAGACAGCTCGTATACCACAGAAGTCAGCTCAAGCAGCTGAACTAATAGCTTCGACACGAGTGTTGTAATTTAGTTGTAATATTTTAAGGTAGCAACATGTAATTACATGTAGGCAGATTTTGTTAGATTAGAGGTTATGACATAATTAAATATAAGTGGTACGTTCCCCCCTCACCTTCCCTTTAGAATGGAATGTTCTGACTGTTAGGTAGAGGAGTTCACAATAGAATGTTGAGAGAGAGAGCTGAGAGAAGAGGAGATGTGAAGAGCTGATGAGGAGAAGTGGAGATGAGAATAAAGCGTGATTCTAAAGAACCATTGATCTCTTTTTCTGGGCTTTAAAACATTTTAAATTCTTCCTTTGGGGTACACAATTTACTTTACGTACAGACCACAAACCACTAGTTTATGTTTTCTCTACAAAAAGTTTCTACAACTGTACACCTAGAATTGCTAGATGGGTTTTAGGCCTGGAGAGCTTTTGTTTTAAGATTGAGTACCTACCTGGTAATAATAATTGTGCTGCGGATTTTCTATCTAGAGTACCGTTGACTATAAATGAAGAGTATGAGACCCCGGAATACCCAGTGATGGTTGTTTGTACTCTGGCTATCAGTGAAGAAGAATGGAAGTTGGCTGATCATAAGGATGAATCCCTATCCTTATTGAGAACATTAGCGAAGGAGGGATGGCCGGAATTTAGGAGGGATCTAGACGAAACACTAAAAAACTATTGGGAGGTTAGACATGAAATAAATGAAAATGGAAATTTTGTTTTAAGAAATGATAAGATAATACCACCGGCAGGTTTGATACACAAAATTATCAATCTGGCTCATGAAGGCCATTTAGGCAGGAGCCTCACAAAAGCTTGTGTTAGAGAAAGATATTGGTTTCCTAATATGGACTCTATGATAGAAAATGAAGTCAAAAATTGCATTAAATGTGCTTGCAGTGACAAAACTAAAATTATTCGTAAAACTCCTATATATCCTGTGGCTGTACCAGACAAGCCTTGGACAAAATTGGCATTAGACATCATAGGGCCTATCAACATGAAAGGTGTTGTCAAACGTTTTGCTTTAGTACTGATTGATTATTACTCGCATTGGATTAATGTAAAAATGGTAAGCCAAATCACCACTGAATCAGTTATAAATTTCCTTAAAGATGCTTTTGCTATGGAAGGAATACCCGCCACCTTGATCACTGACAATGGAGTTCAATTAACTTCATCAAAAATGAAAGATTTTCTTAACTCTTTAAACATACACCACCTCACTATAGCTCTATATTGTCCCAGGGCAAATGGTTTAGTTGAAAAGGACCAACCGCATGATTAAAGAGTGCATCCAGTTAGGTAGTGTAAACCAAATAATCATTGAAAATGCTATTCGAGACATGTTATGGGCGTACCATTCTACTCCAAATTCAGTTACAGAAATGTCTCCATTTTCTGCTCTAAAGGGCAGGAAACCAAGTAGCAAATTCTTCCCTTCATGGTTAGGTGGAGCAGGAAAAAGTGATGCCATAACTCCACAATTCAGACTTAGAATAGAAAATCATCAAAATAATTACAAAAAAAGATATGATACTAAACATGGTACTAAACAACAACAGTGGAAAGTGGGGGATAAGGTATATGTTAAAAATCCTGTAAGGGGTTTTTGTCTGAATATGCGAGGCACTAAATTTTCCGGTCCTTTTGATATTGCTAAAGTGAAAAACAATGTGGTTACGTTAACAAATGGTCAGTGTTGGAGTATGGACAGGATTGTCCAACAGCCATCAGCCCTCGTGAGGAGTGAAGAAAATTCCATGGAGAATGGCAAGAGTGAGGAGATTCAGCAGAGACGTGACGTCGGTACAGAGAGTACCAATAGAACTTCTTTTAAAACATCGATGTAGTGTTTGTCAAATTATCTATTGAGTGTATATATTTAAGACATCAATGTAGGTATGTCAAATTATGATTGAATGTACATATTTTTGATCACTTTGTATATATTGTGTGTGGAAGGGAAGATGTGTTGTAATTTAGTTGTAATATTTTAAGGTAGCAACATGCAATTACATGTAGGCAGATTTTGTTAGATTAGAGGTTATGACATAATTAAATATAAGTGGTACGTTCCCCCCTCACCCTCCCTTTAGAATGGAATGTTCTGACTGTTAGGTAGAGGAGTTCACAATAGAATGTTGAGAGAGAGAGCTGAGAGAAGAGGAGATGTGAAGAGCTGATGAGGAGAAGTGGAGATGAGAATAAAGCGTGATTCTAAAGAACCATTGATCTCTTTTCATTATAACAACGAGCATGTGAGCTTAGTACTGACTTATGTGTGAACATTTATACAGACAGTCGCTATGCTTTTGGAGTGGCTCATGATTTTGGTTTGCTTTGGAAGGAGAGAGGCTTTTCTCACATCCCACGGGATGCAGATAATGCACGGAGAATTAGCGCAAAACCTCTTGACTGCATTGACATATCCAAATAAACTAGCTATTGTGAAATGTAGTGCACACAAGAAAGTGACCAATAAGATAGGGCAAGGTAATGCCCTTGCGGACCGCGTAGCACGTGAAACTGCGATGCAGCGAAGTACTACTTCTATGTATGTAGTGAAGTCACAAGCTGAACGTTGGCATAATGCTAGACAAGACGCATTAGATATACAGAAATCTGCTTCTGTGAAAGAACGTGAGCAATGGTCTGAAGAAGGAGAATTGGATGATGAGGGCTGTTGGCGGAATAAGCAGATGGATAAATGGAAATTGCCTATAGCTTTTGTACAACCTATGGTTCAGATGGCACATGGGCTGGCACATGTTGGAGCTTCAACAATAACGAAGTTGCTTACGCAAGTTTGGGAGCATCCAGAAATTTCCAGTACAGCTAAGAGAGTAGTACAGTCTTGTTTGATCTGTTTACAATACAGTCCTCGAAAAGGGACACATACTCCTGCGGGAGGGTTTGCTACACCAACTGCACCTTTTGAAGTTCTACAAATGGATTATATTCAGCTTGAACGCTGCAACAATTTAAAGTATGTCTTGGTGGTGGTATGTGCCTTCAGTAAATGGATAGAGGCATACCCCACAAAGGATAATACTGCGATTACCACAGTGAAGGTGCTTTTGAAAGAATTTTTCCCTAGGTTTGGTGTTTGCAGACTTTTATGGAATGATAACAGACCTCATTTTGTTGGGGAAGTTATTAAGTATGTCCTGAAAGGATTAGGGATCAAACAGAAGTTCCATGCGGTTTTCCACCCACAATCAGCAGGGTTGGTGGAAAGGTATAATGCTACTTTGAAGCTGAAGTTAGCGAAGATACAGGCTTCCACATTCTTAACTTGGCCGGATGCATTACCGTTGGCATTATTGTCTATTAGGTCAGTGCCACACTCTCAAATCGGCCTTACTCCTTACGAAATAGTGTTTTGAAGGCCAATGAACATTTGGGGAGTTCCTAAGCCAAATTCTGTATATGATGTACCTTGTGTCCTGATGAATGATTATTTGGCACAGTTAACCGACAATTTGGTTTCTATTCATCAACAGGTTCGAGAAGCACTTCCTAACAGATCTACAGGTGAAGGCCATGAACTGCGACCTGGTGACCAGGTGATGATTAAGTCCTTTGAAAGATCAAGCAGCTTGGAACCAAGGTGGCGAGGCCCAGAACAGGTGCTCCTTGCGACAAGGACAGCAGTTCGAGTGACGAACCGAAAGAATTGGGTCCATAGTACTCACTGCAAGAGAGTGCTACCTACCTTGGTGGAACCTGCTGTGCTGACCGATCATCGAGAGATTTTGACTACGGAGAAAGGCCGTGCTATATCACCTGACAAATCTGCGGAGTTCTTCCCGGACCATACAATTTCTGGAGTGTCGCGATATAATTTGAGACCGAGGAAAGACCCCCTAGTGCTGGAGAAAACTGGTTGAGCTACCGCCCTGGGTTAGTGAAACGGAGAGCCAATGTGGCAAGGGGGGGGATCAGCCATGCATTAGAGTAGTGACACCCGTCTTGGCCCGTGGTGAAGAAATCAGCGGCTGCCCAGGGATAAGAGCTCCAACGATTGTTTTTAATTAATTTCTGAAAGGGTCGATTATCACTGTTGCTAAAATGAATAACAAACTGATCGTTAGTACTATGGGGTTTGTTGTTGTTTGGTGGTTATAGCAATAATCACCTGGTTTGTTGAAAAGAAGGCTCCTGCTCGTGAGTTTTTTGTTGCCACTACTCCAGTACCAGAGGATCACTATTACTTTACGCTTCACTATCAGGAGCAGAAGCACCGTCAATCGTACTTCAATAATACTTTCATTCAGATGTTGCATCATACTCATAATGCTACAAATACTACTAACTGTTGGGTATGTGGAATGATACCTGCGCATCAAAAGAAAGGAGGAACACCTTTCATTCCTCTTCCTTTTTCACACAATGGTTCTTGTCAAGCTTGGTATATGCTTTTGTTTGCATCTGGAAAACGTACAGAGGGCGGACTTCATTTTCGCCTTAATAAAGTATGCTACCAAGACAAAGATGGGTATCCCCAAGCCAAAGGAACTAAATGGGAATGGGAAGAGTATCAACCGGACAATGTTTCAATACCATGGCCCTCATTCTGACCCTGGCGGTCGGCGGAGAGACGGCGGTCGGACCGCGAACAGACCGGCGGTATTAAAAATGGCATTCTGACCGCGGCGGTCCCCGCCGCGACCGACCGCCACTTCTCCACTCCGACCGCCACGGCGGTCATGACCGCGGGGCTGGAGTTTGCGCACTCCGGCCCGGCGGTCGTCCCAAAACCGCCAAGGGTATTATGACCCTGCCTACCGCCGCGGTTTCTTGCGGGCGGGAACCGCCGTGCGAACCATGGCGGTAAGCACTATCGGGGCCAGGGAATTCCTTCCCTGGCACTGATAGGGGTCTCCCCCACCCCCCACTACCCACCCGAGTCCTCCCCCCACACCCTCCACCCCCCTGCCACCCCCCAGAGGTGGTACGAACCCCCTCCCCACCCCCACCCCGACATGCACATACATGCACCCCGACATGCACACACCCCCAACATGCACATATACACACCCCCTACACACACATACACAACGGGGACACATACCCGCACACATACATGCAGACATGCGCACCTGCCGAACAGCACACATTACCCATAGACACAGCAGCACCCCCCGCCCGCATACACGCACTCACACACCCCCTCTACACACTCACACGCACACCCCCATGCACGCCCACATCACACAACACCCCCCCACCCCCTCCCCTCACGGACGGTCAACTTACCTTGTGCGTTGGTCCTCCGGGAGGCGACGGGAGCCATGGGGAGGTGACCGCCAACAGAAGACCGCCAACAGAAGACCGCCACACAGAAATGTGGGTCGTAATTCTGTGGGCGGTGTTCTGCTGGCGTGGCGGTGGAGGTTGACCAGTCTCCACTTTCCCGCCGACCGCCAGTGTGGCTGCTGGCGGTTTTCCGGCGGAACGCTCCCAGCGGTCAGAATGCGCACAGCGGCATACCGCCGCGGTCGGCGGTCTTCACCGCGGCGGTAACTCGGCGGTCTTGCGAAAAGACCGCCAAGGTCAGAATGAGGGCCCATATGTCTTCACAAATATAAGAGACTCTGACAAGAAAGAACAATTTGTGATTTCTGTTACAAAAACTAAAGCAGATTTATGTATACGTAGCATTGGGCGAATTCCAGTAGGGATAAGCGATTGTACCTTGATTTTAACTATTGAGGGTGTAAATAATAGTAGTTTTACAGCTTCACATAATACATATTTTGTTTGTGGTAACTATGGATATTACCAACTACCTGTTGGGTGGTCAGGTGTGTGTTATGTATCTTTTCTATTACCCCCTGTGTTTTTGGCCCCTGCATCATATCACCGAGATTTTAAACTGTTCAATGACATCATTAAAAATAGATATAAAAGGACAATAAGTACAAATGAGGTAGACCAAACGGATAGTTGCCTGCAACAATATGTTGATTTTAATTTAGGGTTGTTCTCCTTTATGGGGGCTGTGTTAAACAGTAGGAAAGTGAGACGATTGACTAGGGTTGTGGAAGCTGTTACCAATCAGGCAGCTCTGGCACTTGGGAATATTACGGAGGAGCTCCAAATTGCCAGGATTGTAGCGCTCCAAAATCGTATGGTACTAGATGTGATATTAGCTGATCGAGGTGGTGCATGTCGCATCATCGGTAGTAGTTGCTGTGTTTTTATTCCAGATCACTCACCTTCAGAATATGATGCAATATCTAAATTGCATAAAATTGCTGCAGAAATCCACACAGAGACTGGTACTTGGACTTTTTCTGGATGGTTTTGGGCTCTTGTTTCCGCTTGGGGCTGGAAACTACTGACTATCCTGTGTGTAATGATTGCAATATTTTTCACATGCTGTATCTGTATTCAGTGTGGTCCAATGTTCTGCTCCATGTGTATTACTGCTTGTATGCCTACTAAAATAAAATGAAAGCACAACACATGTTAGATAAGGAAATAGCTGAAATGATGAGCATAAATATACAAGATGAATATTTAGATTATCCCAGAAAGACAAATGTCTTCAGCTAATGCTGAAAGGGTCGTCTGTTGTAATTTAATAGCGATTAGATTAAGCATTAGCAGAAGACATCTTGTATTTAGCAACTATAGTGAACATTTGGCGGAATCCATTTTGTATTCATGGCAGCCATTTTATCTGCCATGTGCTTGCCATGTGCTCTGTCCTACCTTTCTGTTAACTACTCTTGAAAATCTGTCTAGTGACAAGTTATATTTAGCATCTCCCACTTTCGCACATGCTCAGTAAGATCTGCAGCTGTTAGTAATCAGTAACAGACAGTAATGTGTCAACTAGTTCTTGAAACTGTTAGCCCCTCCTACCTGTCGACTGTGCATTTCCATATGACCTTACATGTATGTAAGTCTTGCTTCTATATTTGTACCACCTTCCTTTAGCCCCTGCGTGGGTATAAAAGGACCATGCTCTCTTAGTTCAGTGTGCTACTTCAAACATTACCAAAGGGTGCTGTTTGAACTGTAGTACCACCTCATGAGGTTTAATTAACTTTGTCTTTTATTTCAGTTTCTGTGCCAACTTCTTCCTATATGGTCTGAGGACTTTGTGCAGAGAAGGGCGAACCCCTTGCACTAGTAGGCCGTGCTGAGGCTTACTTCAACATGTTGGGCCGCCACGCCAGAGTGAATGCCCTCCAGGTATGCATTTGTTTGTTGCAAATGCCTTTCGACACCCTGGATGGCATTCAGTATGGTTGACTGCCCAACAGTGAGGGATCTTAGGAGGTCAATAGCCTCCTCACTGAGGGCAGCAGGGCTGACTGGGGCAGGGCCTGAGGTGCCTGGGGCGAAGGCGATGCCCACCTTCCTGGGTGAGCGGGCACGGGAAACACGCTGAGGGGCTGCTGGGAGGACATTGCTGGTACGAGGGGTGGTGGCTGTACCTGTTGTTGGGGTGGGCACAGTGGTGTCTGCCACCGCCAGGGAGCTTCCATCTGAGGAGGAGTCGCTGTCTGTAGTGTCCCCTTCTGTCTCTGTCGTGGTGCTCCCCTTGCCCTCCGTCCCACTGGTACTCTCACCATTGGTGGATTCGGCCTCCAGGCCCATGTGGGATGCAGCTCCCTCCGTCGTCGGTGCCTCTGCTCCTCCACCAGATGATGCTAATACACACAAGGACATGGTGACAAAACAAAAAGGGGGGAGGAAAAGAGAGAGGATACACTTGGTCAATGCCAGCAACAACACTACCTCTGACGTACACAACACACAGGGATCAGCCCTATGCACTAGGCCATGCACTACCAGTTACAAAGCTAGTCACCAGCCCATGTGGTACATTGCCCAACGCCATTGGCTGCACACCTGAAACCAACAGCCAACAGGACCCTGCCCAGTAGTAGATGCCCATTAACACTATTGGGGTTGGAGTGCTTCAGAGCCTGCCCAACAAAGGGACCTACCCTGCCAGTTCGCCCTGGCCTACAGGCACCCACAGCCGACATCCCCCACCCAGGTACAACCTTAACGCGTGCAAAGTCATGATTCTGAATCTGTACTCGCCCCTTGTGGCTGCTGTGATGCCTTCAAGGGCCCATCCAGCTCTGGATAGGCCACCGCCAGCATGCGGAACATCAGGGCGGTCAGGGAACGACGGGCACCCCTTCCAAGTTGGGAGGCCAGCCCCAGCTGGGCCTCCGCCGTCTTCCTTGCCCAGCAGCGCAGGTCCTCCCACCATTTGCAGCAGTGGGTGTTCCGCCTGTCAAAAAACCCCAGGATCCGCACCTCCTTGGCGATGGCACGCCAAATACCCTTTTTCTGATGGGCGCTGACCTGCAGGAAAATATGCATAGAAAAAAGGGATTAGTCATACCGGCCAGACTGTTACACTGATGGCCACCAATATCCCTCCCATCCCCTTACGCACAGACATTGACCACCAGACATGCAGCACTCTGCCCAGGACACCTCAGCCGCCCCCACACGAGACTTACACACACAGCAATCCATACATTCATGGCCCACGCATCATGCTCACAGTGTACTCACCTGTTTGTGTGGAGGACCATAGAGTAAAGTATACTAGGCTAGGACCCCATCCACCAGTCTCTCCAACTCCTCCGAAGTGAAGCGGGGGCCCTTTCCCCAGACACTCGATCCATTGTCGCTTCCAGACACAGGTCACAGCAGCACTTGCAGTGTAGGTCCTCTCCTATTGAAGGTCAGGTAGCAACTGAGTGAACAGATAGAAAATGTCAGTCACGTCCATGGCGGTGCGTACCGTCACCGCCGGCGTACATCGCCGTTGGCTCCTGGAACCCATAGGGCCCAATGATAACCAATGCAAAGTTGCGCGGCGGTCATCGACCGCCGACCACAATGGTGCACAACTCCAGCAGAATTACCTAATTTCCACTTGTCTCTCCTGACAGGTCAGGCAGCCGCCATTTCAGGGGGCACAGGCCATGGTATCTAACTGCGTCACAGCAGACATTGACCCATCAACTGACTTTCGTATTCACATACTGTTTTTGTAAAGGAATAAATGCATTTTTATTTTCACAAATGTGTGATTATGACGCTCTGCTCACTGTTTTCCACCCTAGAGTTCAACCGCTGAGGATGAATAGGAGATGGAGACATCCCCCCGTGTACATACCTCTGGTGGACCTGGCGACAATGGAGGACAGGCACATTGTCCTTACCTACAGACTTGATAGGGTCACAATCCAAGAACTGTGTGCCCAATTGGAGCCAGACCTGATTTCAGCTATCCGCCACCCCACAGGTATCCCCCCTCTAGTGCAGGTCCTGTCAATGCTCCATTTCCTGGCAAGTGGTTTCTTCCAAACAACAGTGGCCATGGCATCAGGGATGTCTCAGCCAATGTGTAGAAATGAGATCGGTAGGAAATGGGTCTTCAAAATGGTACTTTAATGTATTCCAAAATAATATCTCATCCACAGAGGTTCCCTCAGCGGCTCTGCTCCCTTCCTCTCCTTCTCCACCCTCTCAAGTCTCCACTCCCAGGAATCTAGAATCTCCTTACTTGCACATTCCATTTCTTGAAAGATGCAGAGCAAGCTTCACTGTAGATACCCCACTCCTTTCCACCAAAGAAAACATAGTTCAATACTTGTAATTAACGTAAACCTAAGTTAACAAAACTATATACATAAAAATGTTACAGAGAAAGTACATGTTGAAATTTGTTAAAAGAAACATCACAGTGGAGTCCTTAACAAGGAAAACAGAGGAGAGTCAAACATTTTTCTTCCTAGAGATCACAACACGATTAAGGTTCCAAATTCTTCCGTCACTAACTTTGACTGCATTCTTGAACAACTTAGTGACCACAAACGGGCCCCAAAATTTACTCCCACTTTTACCTAAAATTCGTTTCTTAATCAAAACCCTATCCCCTACATTTACCTTGCCTGCACATGCTTTTTTTGTTCTGTCAAAATATTCCTTCCTCTTTTTTTACTAGTTTCTTTTCACAGCTTCTATCATGCTCATCCGGAGACCAGGAGACAGCCTTCTTTTTGTCCCCGGAAACCCAACCAGGAACTAACGTAGTATTAGCCTTCATTCCCCTGAATAACTCAAAAGGAACTGCCCCGGTGGTCGAGTGTGGAGTAAAACGGTATGCTGTTAAAACATTTTTTAGACCTTCTTTCCAACATCTCCCTGCTGCCACTTCCCGTTGTACACATTCCTTTACGCACCTATTGAATCTCTCAACCATTCCGTTCCCTTCAGGATGATACAATGAGCATAACTTGTGCTTGATCCTCAATTTCTTCAGATATTCCTCCATTTCCTTGGACACAAATTGCGGACCATTGTCAGTTAGAATGGCGTTGGGAAACACTTCCCGAGCAAAGATTTCTTCAAGAAGACAAATTATCCTTTTAGTTTCCACACTACTGACTACACCTATCTCGACCCACCTGGAAAATTGATCAACTAACACTAAAATGTGACTACTTCCTGCTCTTCCATAGATCGGTCCCACAATATCCATAGCCACAACATCCCACGGTCTGTTTGACAAACTTCTGACACACATCGACGGTACTCTCGTTTTATAAATCTTATCGCTGTTGCAACAGTCTGGTCATTCTCTTATTACTCTCTCTATACTTAAATCCACCCCCGGCCACCAATAGTTTAGGCGAATTCTAGCTTTAGTTTTGCTTATCCCTTGGTGCCCAGTGTGTCCTAGTTGTATTATTTTATCAATCAAAGCACTCAGGACCACTAACCTTCCTCCCCGAAACAATAACTCTCCAGAAACGGACAACTCATCCCTTACCTTCCAGAATCCTTTTAAAACTTCAGAATCTTTCAAACCTTCAGAATCCCACTTGTTCTTGAGAGAACAACATACACGTTGTAAAATAGGATCGTTGGCTACCGCTCGTACCCACTCATCATGTTCAATTACACCTTCTGTTACACTGCACACACTGAACTCATCCTCTTGACATATGTTCAAGTCTTCTTCCGAAACAGAGGTGAGTCTAGACAAGCAATCTGCAGTGTTATTGTAAGCCCCTTGTACATAAAACATTTTGAAATTAAAGTCTTGGAGATTAACCACCCACCTGCTGATTCTGGACGAGATTTGATCCAGACCCTTTCTCATGAAAACATCCACTAATGGATTGTGATTTGTATAAACATGGAACACCCTTCCCCACACAAAGTTCTTAAATTTGTTAATAGCCCAAGAAACCCCTAAGGCTTCTTTCTCAATAGTGGAATAATTTACTTCTGAGCCTCTCAGGGTTCGTGAATTGTACACTACTCGTTTCCACTCCTGACCATCTCCTTTTTGTAAGAGAACAGCCCCCAAACCTTTGGTACTGGCATCAGTCATGATTACACATAATTCGTTCGGATTGAACGATTTCAAGCATCCCACTTTCGATAGTTCACATTTAACATTCTTAAACTCATTCTCGCACATCTCACTCCACACAAATTCAACTCCTTTCTTGAGCAAACTGCACATGTTCTCTGTCTTTGAAGCTAGGTTGGGTAGAAATTTGGAATGAAACTCAACCATACCAAAGAAGGTTAGTAATTCTTCTTTGTTCTCTGGGGAATGCAATTTCAAAATGTTCTCAATTAAGTCCTGTTTCGGGTACAACCCAGTAGAAGTAATTTTGTGTCCTAAATATTCTATTTCCTCTTTACCAAAGGAGCACTTACTCAGTTTTAATGTAAGCCCATGATTTCTTAAGATACTCAAAACCTTCCTCACTCTCTCCTCATGTTCCACTTTGGTACAAGCATATACTAAAATATCGTCCTGAAAATACTTCACACCTTTTTCAGAGCCAAATAGATTATGCATTAAGCGCTGAAACACCGATGCAGCTGACACAAGCCCAAATGGCATCCTTACAAACCTAAATGTCCCAAAAGGCGTGATAAAAGTGGTGAGATCTCTTGAATCTGCATGCAACATCACCTGATGATAAGCTGAAGCTAAATCTAATGTACTAAAATACTTTGCTCCATGCAATAAAGTTACCATCTCCGTGATGTTATTCAGAGGAAACTGGTCACTAATGACTGCCTTGTTGAGATTTCTCAAGTCGATACATAGTCTGATCTCGCCAGATGATTTACGTGCGACAATTATGGGAGAAACCCATTCTGATGCTTCTACTGGTTCTATTATACCATCATGGCACAACCTACATATCTCCTTTTCCACATCGTCTCTCATTGATATGGGTATAGGTCGTACTTTGCATGCTACTGGTACTGTACCCTCTTTGATTTTGATGCGATGCACATATTTGGCAAGACACCCTAAAGTGTTACTAAACACATCCTTGAACTCACGCACAAAATCTGGTACTCTTTCAGCCTTAATATCAGTAAATATCTCACATACGCCACTTGCCAATTGCACAAAATCTTTCTTAAGCAAGACTGGTGTTGGATTATTGGGATCCAAAATGATCTTCAGTTCCCTCTGGTGAGGCCAGCTTAAGACACTGTCCCCCTTTACCGGAACATAGATTTTCGCAATAATAGTGTTAGACTTGAGAGTAATTTCTGATTCAAAGTATCCCCTCAACTCTATGGTTTTTCCACCATAACCCCCCTGGAATTACATCAGGATCTTTCAGTTTCACACAGTGACTCAAATACTTATCAAACACTTCATCAGACATTAAAGTTAACCATGCTCCTGAATCAAAGAGAACTTCACACTCAATCCCACACATGGTTACAAAGTCTTTCGGATGCTTCTTCTTCCTTCCTTGTTCATCCACCATCAATATGCAGTCTTGTACCACTTTGACTGAAGCTGAAGGAGAATCCTTTTGTGACCTACAGCATTTTGCAAAGTGTCTACGTTTGCCGCACAATTTGCAGATAGCATTGACAGCAGGGCACTTTTTGTAAGAAGCATAATGTCCCAGGTTACCACAGCGGAAACACTTAGGCGGTCATTACAACATTGGCGGTAAAAGCCGCTTACCGCCGTGCAGAAGACCGACAACACACCGCCGCGCCCGCGGAAATCCGCCACAGCCATTATGACCCACAGCACGGAATCCGCAAATATTCAGACACCCACACAAGTCTGCCACACCAACGGTCAGTGCTAAACTGGCGAAAACAAAACCTCCACCGTCACGCCAACAGAAATACGCCCACACTATCACGACACACGAATCCACGCGGCGGGCTTTCAACCGCGGTATTCCATTGGCAGTACACACCACTGCGCTCAAAATACACACACTCTTACAAAACACAGTCACTTTGGACAATTCGAAATACACACACCTGATACACATACACACACCACTCCCACACACCCAATACAATATAAAACACACACCTACATCACCCACAAACCCCTACGACCACAATTGAGAAAGAAGAACAGAGAGAGACACCACCATCAACAATGCTAGCATCCACAGGCACACAACACCATCACCCACATAACTTCCACGCACCTCACACAACACCCCACTACATATCAGCACACTTATCACCACACACACCACCCCACACATCACCCACACCACCCCATGGCACGGCAAAGACACCCCAGGTTCTCGGAGGAGGAGCTCAGGGTCATGGTGGAGGAAATCATCCGGGTAGAGCCACAGCTATTCGGATCACAGGTGCGGCACACCTCCATTGCAAGGAAGATGGAGCTATGGCGAAGAATAGTGGACAGGCTCAACGCAGTGGGACAGCACCCAAGAAATCGGGATGACATCAGAAAGAGGTGGAACGACCTACGGGGGAAGGTTTGTTCCGTGGTCTCAAGACACCACCTTGCGGTTCAGCAGACTGGCGGCGGACCCCACCACCTCCCCCACAACTAACAACATGGGAGGAGCAGGTCTTGGCGATTCTGCATCCTGAGGGCCTCACAGGACTAGATGGAGGAATGGACTCTGGTAAGTCAAATCTTAACTATTACATCCCCCACCCTACCTGCATGCCAACACATACCCCCACCCTCACCCTCACCCCCATCACTCCTACTCCTCACAAATGTTCCACTATCACAACCCACACATCCCAACACCAAGCCCTGCATGCAACAACAAAGCATAAACACCCATCACTAAAGCATGCCAACTGCACATACCCATACACCCCCCTAAACCATCATCACACAAGGTCCCACACAGGAATGCAAGCACTGGGGTACACAGTCACCCACCCATTGCACACCATGGCACACACAGATGTAATAAACATCCTTTTATACCCCTGCAGGACACCTACCCAACGTCACCGGACAGGAGGGTCCACACATGTCCACACCACCAATAGAAGAGGCCCACAGTGATGACAGCACCTCTGTCCAACTGGATCTAGATGACCAGCCCGTCCCATCGGGGACCTCGGGACAGTCGGTTCCCATCACACAGTCACAGGCCACTACAGAGCTTCCCCCCTCTGGAAACACCAGCACAGCACCCACCCAGCGGGCCCATGCCTCCGTCCCCAGGACACGTCAATCAGCAGTGTGTCCACCACTACAGGGAACCCAGGCTAACCCACCACCCCAACAACAACAGGGACCTGGGGGCAGTGGCAGTGGGCACACAGTCCAGGGGACGGAGGCCCAGGAACACAGGGGAACTGGGAGGGCTGCTGTGCGACAGGGGGAGGACAGGCCAAGGGAACCCACTCTTCACGAGGCCCTCTCCAACATCATGGGAGCCTACCACCGCTCCCAGGAGACGATGGTAACGGTACTGGCTAAGTTTCAGGAGACCCAGCGGCTGCAGAAGGAGCAGCATTTGGGCTTCAGGGAGGAACTCAGAGCCATAAATTCCACCCTGGGCACCATCATAGGGGTGCTGAAGGAAGTTTTCAACACCAAGAGTGACACTGTGGCACAACAAGGGGCCCCTGACACTAGCCTGGACAATGAACTGCCCACCACCTCCGCCGGCGCTAGTGGACAGGAGGCACCGCCACAGGACCACCACACCAGCACCCCATCCCCTGCAGAGGGAGAACCACCCCGCAAACGGTCCCTGAGATCCAGGACAATGACAGAGAACGATGCCAAGACCCCGCCAAGAAATGAGACCACCCTGAATGTCATCCTTCTGTCCCACTTTGTCACCCTGTCCATCCTTAAACTGCCCCAGCTCCACTTCCTATGCCCATTTGGGCAATGCACCTGTGAGACTAATATACTGGACTCTGCCTTGGACATTCCTCCACATCACCCCTCACCATTTTGCTACCCCCTCCAATATTTTGCACTTAAATAAACACCCTTGAAGCACAAAACAATCTGGAGTCAGCCTGTGATTTCGGAATAGTGTATTAGCAATTACAGTGTCAAAAAGCTCTTTCATTTGTAATGTCAACATACCTATGTCACACAGCTCTAGTCCATGAGGAATCAAAGCAGATGTCACACTGTGGGACCCACATCTGTGAAATCGTAAGGGAAAGTGACAACTCAGTGACCATACACTGGGTGAAAACGACAGACAGTAGAGAGGTAGTAGTGTTAAAGTACATGTAGTAGGCAGGTTTGTATTCTTACCTGTGTCTCACTGGAAATATTGCTGGATCACTGAGTCCCTGTTGTCCATGTCTTCTTCTTCTGCTTCCTCGTCTTCACTGTCCACAGGCTCCACAGCTGCAACAACACCGCCATCTGGACCATCCTCCTGCAGAAAAGGCACCTGTCGTCGCAAAGCTAAGTTGTGAAGCATACAGCAGGCCACGACGATCTGGCACACCTTCTTTGGTGAGTAGAATAGGGATCCACCTGTCATATGGAGGCACCTGAACCAGGCCTTCAGGAGGCCGAAGGTCCGCTCGATTATCCGCCGTGATCACCCATGGGCCTCATGTAGCGTTCCTCTGCTCTTGTCCTGGGATTGCTCACTGGGGTCAGTAGCCATGACAGGTTGGGGTAACCAGAGTCACATGCAAATGGCGAGGGACAACTGTTAGACACACATTAACCTGTAGGGATAACCCCAGACCCAGACAACCATTCCCACTGTCTTGCTTCCAGGTGCTCACCTAATAGCCACACACAGTGCCTCTGGAGTTGACCCATCACATAAGGGATGCTTCTATTCCGCAGTATGTAGGCGTCATGCACTGAGCCAGGGAACTTGGCACTAACATGGAAGATGTACTGGTCGGCCAAACATACCATCTGTACATTCATGGAATGATAACTCTTCCGGTTTCTGTACACCTGTTCACTCCTGCGGGGGGGACCAAAGCCACATGGGTCCCATCAATGGCACCTATGATGTTGGGGATATGTCCCAGGGCATAGAAGTCTCCTTTCACTGTAGGCAAATCCTCCACCCGAGGGAAAACGATGTAGCTCCGCATGTGTTTCAGCAGGGCAGACAACACTCTGGACAACATGTTGGAAAACATAGGCTGGGACATCCCTGATGCAATGGCCACAGTTGTTTGAAATGACCCACTTGCAAGAAAATGGAGCACTGACAGCACCTGCACTTGAGGGGGGATTCCTGTGGGATGGCGGATAGCTGACATCAGGTCTGGCTCCAACTGGGTACACAGTTCATGGATTGTGGCACGGTCAAGCCTGTATGTGATGATCACATGTCTTTCCTCTATTGTCGACAGGTCCACCAGCGGTCGGTACACCGGAGGATGCCGCCATCTCCTCACATGTCCCAGCGGACGGTGCCTATGAAGGACAACAGCAAGCACAGAGTCAACCAACTCAGAGGTATGTACCCACAGCTTACACAGAACACGAATCATAATCCAATAAGTGGCCTGTATGTGTGTTGAGCCTAGGCCTAGGTATGTGTGACGCAGTTAAAAATGTAGCCATGTGGGCCCCTGAATTGGTGGCTGCCTGACCTCTAAAGTTGGACAATGGGATGTGAGGTAACTGCGCTGGCGTTGTACACCATTGCGGTAGGCGGTCGAAGACCGCGGCGCAATGCTGCATTGGTTAACATTGGACCCTATGGGTCCCATGAGCCAATGATGATGTACGGCGGCGGGGACGGTACGCACCGTCGCGGACGTGACCGCCATTTTCTATCTGTTCAATCACTTGATACCTGATCTTCAACAGGAGGCGGACCTACACTGCAAGTGCTGCTGTGACCTCGGTCTGGAAGAGACAGTGGCTCGAGTGTCTGGGGAAAGGGCCCCTGCATTCACATCGGAGGAGTTGGAGAACCTCGTGGATGGGGTCCTCCCCCAGTACAGGCTACTCTACGGTCCTCCAGACAAACAGGTAAGTACACTGGGAGCATGCTGTATGGGCTATGCCTGTGTGGAGTTGGATGGATGTAACAAGGGGGGGAGGATATTGCTGCATGCATGAAACGATGGTGAGTGCATTTGCCACATGGCAAGGGTAGGGATGGGGGCCAATGACTGTTACGGTGCAGTTGGTAATTCATTTTTCTTCCCCCTGTACAATTCATGTAGGCCAGCGCCCACCAGAAAAAAGATATTTGGCGTGCCATCGCCAAGGACGTCCCGACCCTGGGGGTCTACCACAGACGGAGCACCCACTGCCGGAAAAGATGGGAGGACATTCGCCGCCAGAGCAAGAAGACGGCGGAGGCTCAGCTGGGGATGGCCTCCCAACGTGGGAGGGGTGCCCGTCACACCATGACCCCCCTGATGTTCAGGATCCTGGCGGTGGCGTACCCGGAGTTGGATGGACGCTTGAGGGCATCACAGCAGCCACAAGGGGGTGAGTACACTCCCATCCTGCTGATTTTGCACGCATTGGAGGGGTCTGGGTGGGGGAGGTGGGCTGTGGGTTTCCCTGGGCCAGGGCGAGTTTCGTAGGCAAGATCCCTCCGTAAGGCAGGCCATGTGGCACCCCACCCCACCTCTGTAGAGTGCCAAGTACACCTAGTCATGCCCCTGTGTCATCCATGTGTGCAGATTTCGTCCATAGCCTAGTAGACCATTTCCCAGGGATTGAACAGTGGGCATGTGGCCCTCTCGTGGATTTGGCATCGTGCACTCAACCGGCTGAGGTGCCCCCCCCTTTTCCCTCCCCCTGAGGTGCCTGTTTTCTTGCTCTCTGATGCCCCTGCAGTGTTCTCTCCGTCATGGTCGGGGATCTTGTGTGGGCCTCGCCCATACCGTGTGGGCCCAGTGTTCCACGGACTTCATTGGAGCACTACCTGGACTACTAAGCTTGGTGTATATTTTGTTTATGGTGTATATATATATTTTTGCATACTTGATTTTAATATATTACAATGGTTACACTCATTTCCTTTTGTCTTTGCATTCTTTCGGGGGGTTGGGGGGTGTAACTATAATGTATAAATATGTATTAGTGTGTGTGTTGTAGTGGGTGAGGGTGGGGGTGGGGATGTTGCATGTGTGTGTCACTGTTTCCCCCCCCCTCCCCTGTGTCATAGGTGTAGTACTCACCGTGGTCTTCGCCGCCGGCGTTCGTGCTCCTGGTAGAGGAGCAGGAAGACTATCGCAGGGAGAATTTGGAGTTCCGGCTCCATGGTGTCCTGGTTCTTCGTGGGGTGTGTAGAGGTGAGCGTTTTCCCTTCAAAGTCCTGTTTCCGCCGTGTTTTTATCCGCGGTGAATCCGCCCTGGAAAAGGTGGCGGATTGGTAGGTTGTGATACTGTGGGCGGTACTTTGTCCTCCACCTGTCTGTTGGCGGTGACCGCCGAGCTGTTTTGTCTGTACCACCGTGGCGGTCGGAGTGTTAAAGTGGCTGTCTTTGTTGGCAGTTTCCGCCACGGTCGTAATTCCAATTTTTTTACCGCCGGCCTGTTGGCGGTCTTACCGCCACTTTAACACCGACCGCCAGGGTTGTAATGACCACCTTAGTATCCTTAAACTTAGACTTCTGAATTTGACCTAGTTTGGCCTCATCTTTTCCTCCATCCGCTTCTGATGTGTGGTCATCCTGTTGTTCGTTTCTTTGAGATATTTTATTTACAGCAGGACACCTGCTCCTCTCCAACTCTCCCACACAAGCTAAGGTGTGCTCCACACTCTTAACAATTGTCACTACTTCCTGTAAAGAAGGATCAACCTTGCTCCAAAGTTCCTGCCTAATTTTGTCACTAGAGCATTTTAGCATGAATTGATCCCTTATGCGTTCCTCTAGTGTTATTCAAAATTTACATGTAGCCGCTAGTTTCCTTAATGCTGTTACGTAATCCTCCATAGATTCACTTGGTCTCTGTTCCCTCATACCAAAGTGATAGCGTTCCAGAATCGTGCTGATTTTTGGAAGATAGTGCAGATCTAGTTTTTTTAAACATAGTTCAAATTTGTTTAAATCTGTCCCATCATCCTCTGGTTCAGGTAACGTTTCAAAAATTTCTAGTCCTTCACTTTCCAAACAATGCATAAGAAGGGAAATTTTTCTTTCATTGGATAAATTGGAACCACACACCCTTGTATAGTGAAGAAAGGACTGCTTCCATTTGGACCATATAATAGGTGCTTCCCCTGGTACAGTCAAGAAAAAAGGAGGTGGAGGTATATTTTGCATTTCCGTCACTTGGTTAAAAGATTTTCCTCTCTTATTTTTTTTTTTTTTAAACAGTATTTTTCATTCCTTGTTTTGTAAATTTGTAGTCTTTCGCTCTCCTTTTGTAAAAATGAAGCAACAGGACAGCTTTCTAAAGGAATTCTAGCTTGTTGTATGTCCAGTTGATTTGTGGGAGAGGCTGGTAACAGCAATGGCTTGTCAAGCTGAGCCCTGGGCAGTGTAAGGAGGGACTGACAAAGCCACTGCACCTGGATATCGAGATAACACTGCAAAGGTACAGATACTCAGGTACAGATTATTGCCTCCTTCTTTTTTTAAACGAAAGAATTGCACCTTAATGTGCATGCGCAGTGTCTTAACAGGAAAGATAGATGCGCGCAAATTGAAACTGTATATGTAAAAATCCAGTTCTCTTCGTAATGATGCGCTGAAGCCTTTGAAGTGAACGCGAGGGTTACAAACACTCACAGGACGCCCTCGAGCTGGAGCGCGTGTGAGTAAAGCTCAGCACAACGATAAGAAAAGCGCGTTGAGCAGCTGCACGCGCTAACGTTGAATTTAAAAGATGCAAGGTATCGGCAGACGTATCTAGAAATAGTTTCACGCCGGTAACGCACATAAAAACCAAAGGAACAGGGTAAAACTCGTTCAAATGCCCTACCCAAAAATCTTGGTCAATCGTTTTAAAAAATATATATATAATATCAAAGAGGCAGTACTTGAGGGGAGAGCTGGAAAATCCTTGCTTGTTTTTTTATTTTTTTATTTTTTTAACAAATATGCTCCATACTGATATTGAAAGACAAATGGGACTCACCAAGATGAGAGTAGTCGAAAATCAACGTGAATTTGAAGAAGAAATTGAGAATATGTTCAGAACCAACCGAGTGTGGTACTCCAACGTGGGTAACAGTTGTGTTGAGATATTCTAATAAATGCATCCCATCCTCGTCGCCAGTGTAGAAATGAGATCTGTAGGAAATGGGTCTTCAAAATGGTACTTTAATGTATTCCAAAATAATATCTCATCCACAGAGGTTCCCTCAGCAGCTCTGCTCCCTTCCTCTCCTTCTCCACCCTCTCAAGTCTCCACTCCCAGAAATCTAGAATCTCCTTACTTGCACATTCCATGTCTTGAAATATGCAGAGCAAGCTTCACTGTAGATACCACACAATGTTCTCCAACGTGTTGACCAGAGTGTTGTCTGCCCTGCTGAAACACATGCGCAGCTACATCGTATTCCCCCAGGTGGAGGATTTGGCCAAAGTGAAGGCTAACTTTTATGCCCTGGAACATATCCCCAACATCATTGGTGCCATTGATGGTACACATGTAGCATTTGTCCCCCCCTGGAGAAATGGACAAGTGTTCAGGAATAGAAAAAGCTTTCACTCTCCAAATGTGCAGATGTTGAGTTTGGCAGACCAGTACATCTCCCATGTGAATGCCAAGTATCCTGGCTCTGTGCATGATGCCTTTATCTTGAGGAATAGCAGCATTCCATATGTGATGTCTCAACTCCAGAGGCACCGGGTGTGGCTAATAGGTAAGCCCATGGTCCCCACCCAGTTGATGTAGGTATACAGGTGTGGGGTTGTCCCTAAGGGTGAGTGTGTGTCTAACAGGTATCCCTCGATATTTGCAGGTGACTCTGGTTACCGCAACCTCTCATGGCTACCGACCCCAGTGAGGAATGCCAGGACAAGGGCAGAGGAACATTACAATGAGGCACATGGGCGAACAAGGAGGATAATTGAAAGAACCTTTGGCCTTCTGAAGGCCAGATTCTGGTGCCTCCATCTGACAGGTGGATCCCTATACTACTCACCCAAGAAGGTGTGCCAGATCATCGTTGCATGTTGCATGTTGCACAACCTAGCCTTGAGATGCCAGGTGCCTTTTCTGCAGGAGGATGAGCCTGGAGATGGTCTTGTGGCAGCGGTGGAGCCTGTGGACAGTGAGGAAGAGGAGGCAGAGGAAGAAGATGTGGACAACATAAGTTTACTCATTCAACAGTACTTCCAGTGACACACAGGTATGACACTGTAACTTAACTTGCCATTGCAGTTTTGTGTTAGACATTGGACATGGCAGCCTGATCTCCCTATGTCTATGGCCACTTACTGTATCCTTTGGCATCTCTATTTTCAGATCTCTGTGCCCCACTCTGGCTCCAGGTACTGTCCCTCCTGCAGCCGCTGGGTCTCCTGCAACTTATACAGTATCCGGCCCAAGGTCTCCTGGGAATGGTGGTATGTTCCCAGGATCCCTGCAAGTTCCTCGTGGAGAGTGGGTTCCCTGGGCCTGTCCTGCTCCTGTCGCACAGCAGTCCTCTCAGCTTTCCTTTTGTCCTGTGCCTCTGTCCCCTGAACCATGTGCCCACTGCCACTGACCCCAGGTCTCTGATTGTCTTGGGTTTGTGGGGTTGCCTGGGGTCCCTGTAGTGGTGGACCCACTGTTGATTGACATGTCCTGGGGACAGAGGGATGGGCCCGCTGGGTGGGTGCTGTGGTGGTGCTTCCTGAGGGGGGAGGCTCTGTGGTGGGTTGGGACTGTGCCTGGGTAACCAACTGTCCAGAGGTCCCTGATGGGCCAGGTTGGTCATCGTGATCCAGGCGTGCAGAGCTGCTGTCATCACTGTGGGCCTCTTCTGGGGGGGGTCACTGGTTGTTGGTGGCACCTCCTCTCCGGTGACGTTGAGTGGGGGTCCTGTGGGAATGTAAATGCAGTGTTATTGTATCTGCGTATGTCATCTTGTGCATGGATATGTTTTCCTCTATGGTTTTTATTAGCAAGGCACGTTTGGGTTGTGTGAGATGTTATTGGTTTGGCTAAGTGATTGTCACTAGTGTGCATGCTGTGGTGATGGGTGTCCGTGCAGGTCTGTGATGGGTGTCCATGCATTGGTGTGGCATGCAGGGCTTGGTATTGGGATGGGTGGGTTGTGATAATGGGGTATATGTGAGGTGGTAGAGTGATGGGGGTGAGGGTAGGGGTAGGAGTTTGTGATGGCATGCAGGTAGGGTGGGGGATATAGTAATAAAGATTTGACTTACCAGAATCCAGTCCTCCTGCTACTCCTGCCAGGCCCTCAGGATGCATGATCTCCAAGACTTGCTCCTCCCATGTTGTTAGTTGTGGGGAGGAGGTGGGGGTCAACCGCCAGTCCTCTGTACGGCTACCTGGTGTCTTGCTACCACGGAACGCACCTTCCCCTGTAGGTCATTCCACCTCTTCCTGATGTCATCCCTTATTCTGGGGTGCTGTCCCACAGCGGTGACCCTGTCCACGACTCTCCACCATAGCTCCATCTTCCTTGCAATGGACGTCTGCTGCACCAGTGAACCGAATAGCTGTGGTTCTACCCGGATGATTTCCTCCACCATGACCCTTAGCTCCTCCTCTGAGAACCAGGGGTGTCTTTCTGGTGCCATGGGTGTAATGTGAGTGGTATTTGTGAGGGTGTGTGGGGTGATGTGTTGGGGTGTATGCTGTGCGGTGCGTGGATGGTGTATGGGTGATGGTGTTATGTGGCTCGGATTCAGTGGGTGCTCCTGGCTTGTTTCTCTCTCAGTTGGCAATATTTGTTTTCATTGTAAGGGATTGTGGGTAATGTGGGTGTGTGTTTTATATTGGATTGGGTGTGTGGGTATGGTGTGTGTATGTGTGTCAGGTGTGTATAGTTTGAATTGTCCAATGTGGTGTAGTTTTGTTAGTGTGTGTGTATTTTGAGTGCGGCGGTGTGTACTGCCAATGGTTTACTGCGGTTGAATGACCGCTGCAGTGATTCGTGGGTCATGATGCTGTGGGCGTATTTCTGTTGGCGTAACAGTGTGGGTTTTGGTACCACCAGTTTATCACTGACCTTTGGGCTGGCGGACTTGTGAGGGTGTCTGTATAGTGGCAGATTTCTCTGTGTGGGTCATAATACCCATAACTGTATCCCGTCACGGTATGTTCGCGGCCGTCAGCACGGCGGTCGGCGGCATTTACCACCAGGGTTGTAATGAGGGCCTAAGTTTCTGATTTTTTCAAATTAGTTTTACACTTCTATAAATTACGTCAGTAGTAATACATTTGTGATTGTGAAAAGCATCCTGCCAAAAATCTAACAAACAAGTACTGATCATAATGATAAGGTAAGGCAGGGCTCTGAGTGAAATGAAAAAATGGGAGGAGGTCTCTAAAAGGGGTGGGGTCTATGTAATTAATGGTGTGGCTTAAACACGTAAACTAAATTTCTGTGATTTCCAGTACATTACAACAAAGCAGGGAACCAGTATTTTGGTCACCTGCTGTGCATTCTGGTATTGTATCCAGATATATAATGCAACATCTGATATATGTTTAAAACCATCCAGGACTACTGACTTTATCAAGGTCGTTAGCTGTTTAATATACATAAGTAACAACAATTGTTCTTTTTTAAATAATAATTATTGAAAATGTTTAATTTCTGTGAATTAAGTAAGGCTAAAGCTTATGGAAGAATGCAAAAACAACAGAAGATGGACGGAATGCAGAACAAATCAAACATTCATTCCCAGTCACAGATCTGGGTTTAATCCATCAGTTTTTTTGCTTGCCATGCCATTCCAGCTCAGTCCCAGCCATATGCAAATAAGTCTTGACCCTGTTCCCCATGGGAACAGTCCAGCCCGAACTGCCAAGCCAGGTCCTCCCTGGACCAGAAACAAGCATCCTGGGACCGGTTTTAGAGTATTACCCTTCATCAGCCAGGCTAGCTTGAATCTGCTGGCATGGCAAACGTGGGTCAAATGCAAAAACAACAGAAGATGGAAGGAATGCAGAACAAATCAAACATTCACCCCCAGTCACAGATCTGGGTTTGATCCATCAGTTTTTTTGCTTGCCATGCCTTTCCAGCTCAGACCCAGCCATATGCAAATCAGTCTTGACCCTGTTCCCCAGGGAACAGTGCAGCCCAAACTGCCAGGCCAGGTCCTCCCTGGACCAGAAACAAGCATCCTGGGACCGGTTTCAGGGTATCACCCTTCTTCAGCCAGGCTAGCTTGAATCTGCTGGCATGGCAAGCAAGGGAACCACGTCTGGGCATACCCTTCCCACTTGGGGCGACAAATGCAAAAACAACAGAAGATGGAAGGAATGCAGAACAAATCAAACATTCACCCCCAGTCACAGGTCTGGGTTTGATCCATCAGTTTTTTTGCTTGCCATGCCATTCCAGCTCAGACCCAGCCATATGCAAATCAATCTTGACCCTGTTCCCTATGGGAACAGTCCAGCCCAAACTGCCAGGCCAGGTCCTCCCTGGACCAGAAACAAGCATCCTGGGACCGGTTTCAGGGTATCACCCTTCTTCAGCCAGGCTAGCTTGAATCTGATGGCATGGCAAGCAAGGGAACCACGTCTGGGCATACCCTTCCCACTTGGGGCAACAAATGCAAAAACAACAGAAGTTCGGAATGTCTCCTGAATACACTTCCTACCTCCTTAACTTCACCACCCCATAAACCCACAACACACCCACTCACCTGCGAGCACTGCATTTCCTTTTACTTTAGCCTTGTCAATATTTTGACAACTGTGCACCTCCTTTGAATCACAATTGCAACTGGAGTACATGACCATTGCTCTGTGCATTCTGCAAAGAGGCCAAGGATTGGATGAGCATATTTTCTGAACACCTTTCTAACCCACTGTGAGAAACGCTGGCTTCAGCCTCAACTCCAGAGCACTGAGCTGTGGCCTGTTATAAATACACGCAGGAGACCCTGCTCAGAGTATGCACTATACAAGTGTAATATGCTAAATGAAAAAAAAGATACAGAAACACAACATCCTAGAAATAGCTAGCACTCTCATGGAATGCAATATCAACCACAGTGTGAAATGTAAACTGAAACCAAACCTCTGACATGGATCACCTAAACGTTTTTACATCTGTTGTTCAAAAACAGATCAGTGTTTTTGCCATTCCAGTGAAGGGCTTGACAACAAGCCCCGATTGGGACCCATTTCATTGTTCATTTTTAATTACTACTGGGTCTGAGACTTGGAGGTAGCTGCCCACTTAAAGCCCTGAGTATATTACAAAAGGGAAAGGGGCCATGAGAGCCACAAAATCTGTTAATAAAATAAATGTAATTAAAAAGCATCAGTCACACATTCCAAAGCATTACTTCCAAGTATGATCAAATTCTTCTTCTTTGGACCCCAGTTGGAAGGCCATGAACGCCTAGGGTGAGGGGGTGTAAATCCACTTGTCGAAGGATTCAGTTTCAACCCCCTTAACACGTCTTGTTTGTAACAACAGATGCCTTCAGTAACAAGGGTTTCTGAAAATGCTCATGTTTTTTATGGGACGGCATTGGTTTTGTCTTTGCCGTGACGTTGAGCAATTGTAGGGAAGTCTCGTTTTTGTGAAGCAAAGTGGAGTTGCTGACCGCTTTGATGTGAAGGTTTCTCCCAACAGCCCACTCAGCGGAGCTGCCATCCAGCCGCAGGTTGTCCCACCTGTGAAGGACAAGACATCCTCCCACTGAAAACAGCAGAGAGGTAAAGGTCTGATCTGCTTAATTTGCGCCAGTGTTTCCACTATTCACCTTCCGCGTTTATTTCTAAACACCTGCACACATTTTTCAGAATCCACCACACGGTAATGCTGTGAGTCTATACTTTTAGAAGAGCACACAAGTGGCGAGTGAGGAGTCAGATTTACTAATCTCTTGCACTGTTTGGCTTCACAAAAGTGACGAAAGCCGACACACTATTTTGAACTTATCTTTCCAGGGCGAATATGTTTTGCATTGGAAAGTTGCCTAAAAGTCACACATTGCATTACTTTGCATTAGGGGAACCTTACATAAGTGATGTATAGGTGTTCCCATGAAACCACCCAATGTTTTGATGCAGAACCCTATCTACTAACAATAAGTATAAGGGTTTTGCACCAAACAACATAAACACCTCTTTGAGTTGGGCATAAAAAGAAGTGCTTTTATTTCTCCAAACATTTCCGATGTTGCATTTGTGCTGTGCTGTACAGCACACATCCAAAGTGGGAAAAGTTTTAAAGTTTGTCTAGGCATAGTATTTTACAAAGCCTTTGCCAGATGTGACGCAGAGAAGCAAGTGCGCCAGGGGGTGTGCTGGGATTGAGGACTTTGACCCTGTACTCCCTAGGAGCAGCAGCAGTTCGCCTGTATCCCTCTGCATTAGCTGCCGAACAAACACTGACAAAGCAAGTAGGTCTCGCTCATGGGCGAGCTATTGGCAGTGACAGTCGGGTGGGGCCTGGGGGTGGATAACGGATGATTTTAAAAAGCGCTAAAAAGTGGCCAGAGCTGGCCACTTCATAGCGTTATTTAGGTCGAGATTGGAGAGACGGGGATGGGTAAAAGGGGAAGAATGAGGGAAGGGATGAGAAGAAACAAAGAGGAAGATGTGGGGATACGTTAAATGAAAAAAGTAACGGGTGGGTGGGAAGGCTGAGAAGAACTAGAAGGTTCTTTTAGGCATGTACTTCACAAATTAATGGAATTCAAGCAGCCCAATAGGCAATTTCCTCAACTGGAGTAAGTCAGTACTTTTGCCTTGCTGTGCAGAACACGGTCAATTAATGTAAGAAAGAGAAATGTTTTGAGGAGACTCGTTTTGCTTTTAGTAAATATCCACTGAGGGGACATTAGTGGAGGAAAATGGGCATAAATGAAGCATGAAAACTAATTTGAAAGCCACTTCGTGCGCCTTCATAAATGCTGAAATTTGGTATGGTATTCATTAAAAATGAATGAATGATTGCTGGAATGGCTCTCCGAGCGGAATCGCCTCAAGGCGCTTATGTTATTCCATTACGGAGGGTGGCTCTTCCATTTGGGCCCACTTTATGGAGTTTTGTGTTTGATAATAAGTATTGCCTTACTTTATTGAAGCTGGCTTCACAAAGAATATATTTACAAATACATTCTCCGTTCATGTTACATAACAAGTACCCACTCAAACATATCCTTTGGTTATTTACAGAGGGATAATCACGTGTTTATTCATTTTCTTTTGAGCATTTGATATCTAGAAAACCTGCTGCAGGGCTCAGCTGAGCACTTTAAAGAGGACATTTTTACTGAAGAAAGAGCGATCAAATATGAACTGTACGGAGAACAATGTTGAGTTTGAGAGGTTTGTCTAAAATCCGGTTACAGTAACCAGGTACAGGAGTGATAAGTGGGAATGGCAGACTTGGACAGTAGACTGAACACTAGTTAGACTTTCTTTTGTTATTAGGTGATTTGAAGATGCTGAGAAAGATCTTCAAATGGCTCCCAAACAGCACAGGTAAACTGTCACTCATGCCCTAGTCACGAGCAAGTTGGTCTATGGGAACACCCTCTAAGCAGGGATCACCAAGCAACTCACTAGAAGATTACAAACCATCCAGAACTGTGGAGCCAGACTATCGTCAACTTCCCCTCAGAACCCACATCATACCGCACCTCAGGGAACTACACTGGCTCCCGATACACAAACAAGCTCAATTCAAACTCCTCACACACACATTCAAGGCACTACACAACTCAGGCCCACCTACCTGAACATCACATCTCCTACAACCAACCACTGAGACAACCCTGCCCCACAGGACTCCTCCTCGCACAAATCCCACAAATATACAGAACCAGATATGGAGGAGGAGCATTCTGTTACATCACTTCTAAAGTGTGGAATGAATTCTCAGTCTGCATGACAGCCATCTCCACTCTTCCTGAATTGTTCAAGAAGCTGACGACCTGGATTTTCAATGAACAAACCTACCATAGTCAGGGCTAGTCAAACACACCTGGTCAGCGTTAGGAGCGCCAGGATACCCTCGCTGATGATAGTAAGCATTACAAATACACATAACATATGTTTTCTCATAAATCACACTATTTATCAGCTCATGTGCCAAGGCAGGGATTATAACCTGTGTCACTAAAGTATGTAAACTAGATTACCAATGTATATCATTGTTAGCAATTTGTTTAATTTGTAAAATCATAACTGCAGAGGTACAAAATGTATCTCAGGGACTCACTGCCGATGCTGCTGAATGCCAGAGATGTTGAATACAAAGGCTGTCTAATCTTGATGTGCCCTCATTGTTCCTCTACCCTACACTTCTTTTCTCTTCATTGGATGCTGGCAGATTTTTTTAAAATCCTGCCATCTTCCTTTGCCACCACTTCCTTGTCTTTTTCTACCTCCCTCTATCTCCCTTTCCTGCCTATTTCTTGCTCTGCGTCAAAGTCTGATGAGTAGAAATAAATCCTGGTCCCCACAAATGAGTCCTGGAGCCCATCACCTGCAACTACCTTCATTCAGGAGCATCAATAGCAGCCACCTAAAAAAGACTTAATAAATAAATAAATAAATAATTACTGACCCAGCTCAATGATCCACAGAAAGAAAAAGTCATGTGGGAGAGAAGATATTCTTGGTTTTATCTTGTAGGGAATGATGGATCACGGTCTATTGATGTGTCACTGGGAAGAATAAAGAGCTGCTGCGGCTCTGCGTGCCAGAGTGTGCAAATATCATTAACAATACAGGGTTCTTTGCCACCATAAAAGTGAACTTCTTTGCCACGGAAAGCTTCCTTGCAGACAAACGTTCTGAAACTAAAAGAAATATAAAATGTAACCAGTGAGTGTTGATGTAACCTAAACTGGGACCAACCCATCTAATAGGACTGCAGTTGTCTGCCTATTTTATGCAAAAACACCAGTGTGTATGGGGTTTGTTCTAATTCAAATAGTTTGAGGTACCCTCTCCTTTGGTCCAGCCTTAGGTTTCATGACATTCTCCTGTGCCGATGATAGAGATCTTCTGCTAAGGCTCAGCCACCTATTGCTTTTAGGATTGGATGACTCAGAATTTCCCAAATATTACTGGGGTAAATACTGGGGTTTTGGTGGTAGGATGCAGTCAATGAGTCTCACGGAGAGGCTCAGGCTATCCTCCCAAGGTGACCTTCCTGCACCTGTTGATTCCATTAAAACCTAGGAATATTGATCGACCAGGATTGCTCTTTTGATTTCCAGAGTCAATACATTTGTTATGCCAGCCCTCAAGATGCCCCTTTCATTCTACAACAGACACCTTGGGTAATCAGAGCCCTGCTTATGTCTCACTTGACCAAGAGAAACAATATCAATCTGGGCCTGCTGGATACCCAGCTGAGAAAGCTTCAGAGAATTCAGAACATGGCAGTAAGATTAGTGTATGGTCTCCATAAATACGGCTATGTCTCTGTATGTCACTCCATAGGCTCCGGGTTTGACCAAAGATTTATTTCAAGGGCCTCTGGTTTGTGTTTAGGGCGCTACATTGGACTGGGCCACAATTTCTAATTGACATTATTATTCGCTGTATACATCTCACATCCTTGTAGCCGGACTTTCTTGCTCTAGTTGTCATTTCCCTTTCAAGAAAGCCTTTTATGGAGGTAGGTCCTTCAGAGTGCTGGGCCCGCAGCTCCGGAATAAATTCCCACTCTTTCTATGGCAAGTTGCCAACTTCTCCTTCAGGAAACCCTTAAAGACCTATCTTTTCTGCCAAGCTGCCTGCCTTTTTTTCTCTGGTCTGTTTGTATTTTGTTGTTCGGCTCCTTTTGCCAGAATATCTTGGGTGACAGTTTACACTCTATTAATACATCTCTATACATTTACTGAATAACCACGACAAATGTGATTGTGAAGCAGACTTGGATGGGGCTTGGGGTCCATGTAAGTTAAATATTTATACCTTTTCAGATATCAGCTGTAATTAAACCGCATCAGGGGAAGGTGCACAACACCCTGCCCCAGTGGCCCTAAACAGCCTTAAAGAGTGCCAGCGCGGGGAGAGAGACTCAGCAGGCCATATTTATAAAGACGGATATGCGCTGCTCTCTCCCCCAGTGCAACACAGCACAGCTGCTCTGGTAGCTGCACTGTGCTGCGTTGCACTAGTTTTTGTAAATCTGCCCCAATATCGCGTAACCCCTTGTCTGAGCTCAGTTCTCCACAGGGATGATCCACTGCCAAACCCGTTAGCCGATAGAGGAGTAAAGTTGAACTTTGAGGTTGTAACGCTGAGTGCAGGTGTTTCTACTGACTCTTGCAGAGCTTTCACAGTCCACATTTCCAGTATCTGTCTTCCAAGGCGGAAATGCCTGTGTTTGCAAAGGTTTAGGACGCTGCGTGACTGCCCGGAAGTGATGCAAGCGGGGCCAGTCTGCTCTACACTCACCTTTGTTTCCTGAAATCCCCTGCGCCATTTTTTCATTCCCTTCTGCTGAAGCTCACTTTGTCCCACTGTCTCCTTCATTTTCTCCCATGACCCCTGAGTCTTATTCCTTCTTTATCCGTCACTACCTGATACCCCTTTGCTGTTTCACACTATTTCTTCCTGTTCTCCCACAGTTCCCTTTGCCCCACTGGTTCTTCCTTTTCTGCCCCACTTGGGAAGGCTCCACCCCCACTCTCTCATTACAGTGTGTGCTTCTACGTCAGTATGACGTTAATTCCTCTGCTTCAAATCTTCTTGAAAGGAAATGGAGGTGGGCATCTGTAGTAAGGGACCCCATGTCATCTTGCCTTAGGCTTCCCTTTAACATCTTCTTGAATTATGGAAGTTTTGTTCCTGGTTCAGAGCCACTAAAGCAAATGGGCAAACACACCTGAAAGCAATGATTTGAAAAAGAAAAGCACAGGTCTGGAACGTGGTATCCCTGATGACAAACTGGGGAAGCTTTGTCAATAAGGAGGAGACTATCCAGGACAGGCTGGCATGTGTAGCCACCTTTTAAAAATACATGTTTAATGGGCAGAACTCCAACACAGGTGTAAAATCAGGGCAAGTGGAATTATGCAATTCTGTGACAGTGGTGTTTGCCACAAAATTATTTGTTTACCACACTTGCCACTCAATCCATCACCTGCATAAATTGTAGATGTCAAAAAATATTCTGTTTCTAGCTCAAGCACAATAAAAGTTATTAATAATATGCCTGACACATGAGGCTGTAGCAACAAGATAACTCTTCTATACCCACAAGATCATATAATTACACCGGAGTCCAAATTAATTAACTCTCAATCATCACAATATACTGTAATGTGAAATGTTATAAACGGATCACAGATGACTTCGTTGCATTTCATACAATTCATACATATGTTTGCCAAAATCTATAGCAATGGGCCCATCACCAAGAGCAATTCCAACAGTCTGACAAGTCAACCTCAAATTAAAAGGCCCATTTTGTAAAGCAAAAGTCCTACTGAAAGAGAAAATCACACACATTTAATTCCACTTTTGTAGTCCAGGAGCAATGAACAGTTAGAAACGTCAATGCACCTTTCGATGGAATAACGCTGATATGAAATCCACCTTCTTCCGGACCGCCCGATGAGTGTTGATCAGTTTTGAATGCTTGAGTCTAATCAATCACACTGGGGCCCAAAAACAATTCATTAACTAACATTTGAATAATTCTGAGGGGCTGGTGGATGCTTAGAAACACCTTTAACGTCCTAATCACGATGCTGCGCAATTGCAGACATTGAAAAGGTTAACTGGTCAGTCTTCAGTTGCTAACTGCTGGATTTGGGTGTTAAGCTGATATTTGGGAGGTGAAACCTTTATGCAGTCATTATCACAGTGAGTTAAAATGACAAAATAATACTGCAACAGAATATGCTGCATAATTTCCCCTTTCGTGCTGTATAATTTAGTCAAACCTGCCACATAATTCTGTCCTCCAGTGACGCATAATGCCAGTGGCCCTGGATAATTGTACATGCTGCATAGTCCAAATGGTTATCTCTGTGGTGAAAAGAAACCAAAAACAGCTCTCCCAAGTCCATTAATACACCAATGAACTCAAAATGAACACAATAGCTCTCCTAAACCCATGATGAGTAGAAAGTTCAGTCTCCCTTTATGTCTTATACCACGTCCATGAAATGCAGCAACTTGTGTATTTGTCCTTTTGGGTCCCTTAGAGCCCATCAGGTTGGAGAATTGAACAAGGTTTTTGTAGATCAGCAGATCTCCTCTTACCACCTGCAAATCTTGTCTCCTGTGTTGAGACTGCCTGGAAAATTGGGACCACCAGGATCCTGCAGCCCGTTATTTTAGGTTGCCCATTCTTGCTGCTCCGCAAAACACAAATCCTGTCTCCTTTGGGTTCCTCATCACCTCCACCATGGTGTTCTATGCACAGGGCAGTCACAATGTATTTTGGAGCTGTGGGCACACTATTAGGGTGTTTGCACTGCCAGAGGTGCCACCCGGCAGCCCATCGTTAGTTTAGCTCTGTTGCCACCTTCCTCTAAGCCAGAGGTCTTTAAACTGTGGGTTGCACCCCTCTCGGGGTCATGACTGTGTTCCACGGGGGCATAAATGCCACCAAGAGGATAATAAAACTGTGATCTGGGGTGGTCAGGGGGTCAGTGCGTGAGGTGGTGAGGTCATGGACATTCTGCAACTATTTTGTTGTTTTTTATCCCTTAATGTGCTGCATAAAGTCATCTTCTGACCTTAGGTGAAAAATAATTGCAAATAAACTAACTTGGGGGAAATACACTATTTTACTATAGAAAGCCTTAATTGGGTCATAAAATCACAGCAGTTGCCTGTGACCCGAGTCACAGAATTGAAACCTGGTAGGTGGAGTGGGGAATAGTGATTGTGTATTTATAACGCTGCAAGCTCCCCAGCCTGCGTCAGAAAGCCCTGTAAATATGTAGCTCATTATTTTAAACTTTCATATGATGGTGTGCAGTAATATTATTTAGTATTTGAGATAACACAAGTGCTTTTAATTAGTAATACGTAATCCGATTGTACCTAGTGCCAGCATTTTTATGTGTCCATTAAAAGGATGAACTGCAGAATTCAGCTGTTAACAACCTTACATTACCTTTCATAAATAATAAATCTTTGTCACCATGAAGCTCTTAGCGACTGCATCAATTAAAGCATATTCAGATCCTTAAGCAGCCTTTACTTCTGGGAATTACCCCCCTGTAGTCATTTATATTTCTTAGGCATCAGGGACACTGGTGACCAGATATGAGCCTTCTTTTGCTATCTGCCCTTCCCTTAGCTTCACTGCACAGGACGCGATCACCCCTTCCTCCCCTTCACTGTCACCCAGAGACACCTGAAGGTCTGTATTTTAACAAAAGAATGGAGTCTGTTTTTGTAAAATTAAAAAGCATGGGCATGTCAGTCCCATAGATCTTGCCAATTCTGACTGCAGTTTACATGCAGAGTTTCCTTGCTAGTATTAGGGACCAGAACATCCTCAGTGTCCAAGGAACAGGGCCCAAGCAACGGGGGGAGACTCACAGGGGCTTTTTCACACAAAAGATTAGACAGCCTATGTTGGGCCTCATACCTTTGCAGGACTGTGGGTCTCCTTGGTGCTGCATGTGCAGTGGCACCAGAGCCCACCGATGTGAGGAGCTAACTAACCCCAATTATGGCTGTTTTACCATCCTTCCTTGCTTGCATTAGGGGCCATTGAACCCTTGTTGTGCCAGTGTTGCTTTGGGCCTCAGACCAATGGCCCACGGGGTTTAGAGGGTGGGGGGATTTGTTTGGGCCATGAGTGTTGGCAGGGAGGGGGCATCGGACAAGATAGGGATCCCATGATTTTAACAAAGTGCAGAGGAGATTACATGCTTGCAAAGGAGTAGCTGCCATTAGTGAAACAGGAGCAGTGACACTGGGGTTTTAGGTGTCTGTGGTCCACTGTGTCACAATGGAGACAGCCTGTTTCTCGGCGCCACAGCTATCATTAGCATACAGTTTAAAGTGGTCTCCAATACACCTTTAATTTTAAATCTACCAACGTGATCTCAAAGCAGTACATTACAATTGAGATTTATATTGAATTTTTATCTTATTAGGTTGTGGGCATACCCTGTGCACATTTGATTTCTCCTATATTGTTTCAAGATGGCATCACAAAAATTATGTTGTATATCATAGATATTTAGGTAGGCCATAAGTGCTGGAATTAGGGGTGCGTGGGGAGCTGCAGCACACTCAAAAGCAACCATGCTGGAGTTCAGAAAGTCAATGAGCAATAAAGATGCTTTTAAATGTTTGATTTATCTTTTCACACTTGCTCTGCATTAAAAGACAGAGCTCTGCATTGATAGACAGGTCAATTGTCAGGCTATATCTCTTGAATTGCTGCTTATTCTTTTAACATGGAGATTGGTGTTTACTTTTCATTCTCTGACTACAAAGTGAGATGATTTTGTAAAATGAATTATGTGACAATCTTGCTGGAGTACAAGGAGTGGGAAAGGAATGGATGTAGGACGTCTATCTCTTTTCTAACAAAGCAACATTTAAATACCTGTGAATGAACTGTACAAATATTTCAAAATATATCAGCAGTTTTTGTAATTCTGAAGTGTGATGAAAACAAAGATTTTGAATAGGATCAAAAGAAATCAAGATACTGCACTTGGTGATGTACAAATAATTAATATTCACTGAACCTCAATTTCCACAAATAATTTGTGAACTATATAGTTTTATCAGTAAAACTGCATGTGTATGTAAATGTAGTTGCCATTTAAATGGAAAATGTGCTATCTGTAAATGAGAGTGCACCACCACACCTTACTTTAGTAATATATTTGTGACAGCATGCTCCAAAATGTGCCCCTGGCTGTATACCACACCCATACCACTTTTCTGCTCATGAGGAGCACAGCTCATTTTCTACAGTTGTTCTTGTATGATGCTTGGAGTTTTAATAATCCCTGTGACTTTCATAATGTAACATGATGGCAGATCCCCAACTCTGAAATTGTTCCAGAATCACTGAGGTAGACATGTTTGGCTCATACCAGACTTCCCTCGCTTTCCTTCATTGCATGTTTTCATGGCCTATTTTTTGCTTGTTCATTAATTTCCTAAAGACCTGAATTCCTGTAATTTATGTGCCATTTTTTGCTTGTATACTAATATTATGTGACCTTCCCCTGCACTCTGCTGCACTATGCACAATGTCACTCTCTGTATCAACAAACTAAATAAATAACTACATAATAAATACATATATATATATATATATATATAAATGTGTTAGGAAAAAATCGTAAGAATGTGATACTTTTGTACTAAGAACAGATTTAATGGCATATTTCATGCTTTTTGCAAATTTTACAGATAGGTAATCAGTGTACCAAATTAGTTATTCCAGTGCGTTTCAAGGTGTCTACACCTATATTTGACTTTTCCCACCCCTATGCACCCTCCTACCAATAAAGTGAAATGGAAAGCGTTTGAACTGAGTGAATGCTTTCTTTTAAAACTTGAGGAGCCAGGACCTTTGTCCTGATGAAGACCCAATACATAGCAATGACACAGATCAATGCAGACTTTTGAGCACATGCACCAATGTTATTTGTTGAAGTCCCCAATATATAGTCGGTACAAAATGTACAAATGTAGTTAGCTTACATCCTGCATGCTGAATTGTGACTTTGTGTCCTTGTTTTGCATCACCAAAACAACAATGATGCTCTGGGTGAAAGTCTAATAGTGAATTATAAATCCTAGTCCCCAGACATTAGTGCTGATTCCTGTTTCCTGCACCCAACAGCACAAATTAATCACTCTTGACGATGCAAAAATTTAGAGCGTTGCTGGATCCCAGACCCATTAAAACCGCCTTTTGAGTTCTATTCTAACCTTAATAGCCTAGATACCAGTCCCAGGCGATGGGCCAATCCCATGACTTGGATCCATGCTCTGAAATGCGCTGCGCTTTCAAAGCGTACTTTGAGTTTGGTCACCATGTCCCAGCCATGAACGTCGATCAGGAATAGCCAACAGGTAGCAGCTTCTACTTCAACTTGTCCTTTGGTACCACTGATAACTGTTCTTACCAACCCCTCGTTTTGTGAGTCGGTAGGTGGGCAACTGGAACAGAAAAGAAACAGGATTCGTACTGTCCTCTCCACCCCACTCCTTCCTTCCACCAAACTCTTCAGTAGGAAATGGGAGGCAGTTGGTGGACTGAGGATGGAGGAGGTTGTTGGCCACTGCGGGGTGGTAGGTCACTGCGGGGTTCAAAAGGCGCATGTTATCTCTCTACCCCTGTCATTTGGTAAATGGACACCAAAGGGCTCCAAACCCAGTGTGCATTAATGACTTTCTTTTTGTTTCCTTTTACTTGTATTTTGGGACTTATTCATAGTGTATTCGTAGTTTTTATAATTACATTACGTTATAATTACCAAATTGAGTCAATCAAAGGGTGCTGGGTCACGATTTTATTACAGCCTCATGCTAGCCACATGCTAACCACGTACCAACACTAGGTATCAAATTAGTTTTGTTATGGATGCCAGGAAAGTGGCCCTGGAGTAATTCACATTTGATTAAATGTCTAAAGTCACACACTTTGGAAAGGGAACATTAACGCTGCATTCCCTGCTGAACCTGAAAAATGTCCCAGCATCACACGGAAAAGTGACTAATCAGAACAAAATCGGCGTTTTACCGAATCTCCACAAATCATAGGGAGGTGGGCAACACATGAGGTAGACTGCCTGAACCAACCACCAGATTTTCCTATCGGCACGTCTTCTGAGACTCACACATGGGAAAAAATCCTTTTTGACCAGTGACTCTTGCAGAGCTGCTGTGAGCACAGGGCCGGTTCTCCACTCTCAATGTGAGCAGGGAAGACAAGGGCTGTCACCAGGATGTTAGGGGGATTTTTTCATTTTGGGTGGGGACGTGTAAATGTAGAGAGAGGTGAGTGAGAGGCAAGGTTCAAAGTATTTTTAATTAACGTGGCTCGGGGGCAATAAGTGTAGGGGTTGGTGGGAGTCGGTGATAGGAGAAGGGGGCTTTTTTCCAGTTTGAGCAGGGTTCCTCAGACCTTGCTTGCAGTGTCTATTTCATGTCAGCCAGAATCCCTCAGTGAAACATGTCCCTGTTATTCACTGTTACCTATCTATAAGCCTGTTTGTTAACCACTGAATGTTAGATTTTGAGCCTGGCATAAGAGTTGCTTGAGGCAACTGAGTCTGAAGACTGGAAGGAGTTGTATTCCAGCTTCTCTCGAAAAGCCTTCTTGATAGTAGTTTCACTGCAGCATTTAATGTTTGTAAAGTCCTAGGGATCTTTCCATGTTAGATCATGGGAAAAGTGCCAGGTGTCTGGAATACTGGCTTGGATTCAGACTACTGACCAGTACCACAGTGTAGAGCTGTAAGGTGCGAAATGGACCAGTTTATCAAATGATAAACAGTAAATCAATAGGATCTTCAAATTAAGTAACCATAATGGAAGTTATAGCCACTTTCATCGGAAGCTGACTGGAAAGCCAGTAGGTAGGGCAGAATTAATAAGATGAAATCTGCAGTGAGTAGCCATCTTCAATCCACCAGCAAATCCTGAATACCTTAGTATTATATGCAGAAAACATGAGTTCCTCCGTAGAGATATCGTGATTTAAATGAACTCTGTTGTGGCCCCAGGCCACAGAAATACTGTTTTACTGATAAGGCAAACACACTGATTTAGGAAATGAATACCCTGTACAAGGGGAAGACATCGCTAGAACAGGTGGTTTTATAGAGACTTTATTCAAACTGAATAAAAGAAGGTCATAAGAAGAGTCTAGGTTAGTGATTAAACCCCACATGTAACAAAAAGTAATGAATACTTCACCATAAGGAAAGTGATTTAGTCCTCAAAAAGGGGTATAGAAAGCTCTTTATGCATAATCAATAAAATACAATACAGACAATACAGTGCAGACAATCGTCACTGGAGTTTTGTAGGTTGTATATTATAGTGATTTTCCTTATCACCTTGGAACTAGATGGTGCATTTACGAGCAACAGAATCCTGAGTTGTTAACATACGTGCCCTTGCAAGCCTGGTAATCCTTAAACCAAATTACATACAAACGTGCAGAATGATATGTAACAGAAGCACTGATAAGTCTGTATAGTAACTATGTTAAGGGACGCAAAATCTGAGTTCTACAATGACAAAACAAATGTTTGACTCCTGAAGAAGCAGGTTCTCCATGACAACACCCCACCCCTTGCTGCTTCGCTGCCTCACTGGTTACTGAATTGTTCACTTTGTTACTATGCTCAACATTGTTTAACTCATCTTTGTTTAATCTTTGTTTAGTGTTGTAGTGGCTTTGTTAATGTCTGTAGTTTTTCAGCCTGCTCGTTTCCTGCCGTTTTCCCCGCTGCTTTTCCCGCCGTTTTCCCCGCTGCTTTTCCCGTCAGCATCTCCCTCTCACCTCCCTCCCTCGCAAGCTTATCCCACTGCTACCCATTGCCCCCCTTCTCCCAAGACTACTCAATGGAGGCCGCAGCGTGGCTGCATGTAGCAGCCGCACCGCTTGTGCACCAAAGACAAGCCTGTCTGCGCCCATTAGAGCCCGGACCACACCTAGTGCCAGGAACTCTGGTTCTCCTACCACACACCGCTGCTGAGCTCTGAGCTCTGAGCCCTAAACCCCAGACGCCACAACAACAACTGCTGCTGCACTTCTCCAAGATCAACGGTAGGGCCTTTTACCTGCTGGTATGGAACTTTTCCTGCAACACCGGAGCACCTGCCCACACACAACGACCACCACCACGCCAACCACAACTACTTTGGAACAAATCCACTGCCTCCTGCTCAACGCACAATCACTCTACAAGCACCCCACTGAGATCTGGGACACCATCACCATCTTCCTCATCGAGACCTGGCTCAACCCCGATCTGCTCCTGATATCCCTTCAGCAACTCCAGATGGCTCCAAGATAGCACATTGGGACCACATCAACAAACATCGAGGGGGAATCGCCATCATCCACAAAGAAACCATCCACTTCACCACTGCTGCAGACAACACCACCCCAATCATGAAACACCTCAGTTTCCAAATCTAAATCAGCAGCAAAACCACCATCAGAGGCACCCTCACCTACAGACCTCCATGACCACGCCTCAGTTTGTGCAATGCCATCCCGAATTCTTTACCCCACTCGCCATCGACTCCAAACACTACATCTTCCTCAGAGATCTCAGTTTTCACCTTGACAACTTCAACAATGCCAACACCCCCAACCTCCTTGAAAGCATGAACATTAGCCTCACCCAGCTAGTCACTGACCGTACACACTATGTAGGACACATGCTTGACCCCCATCTTCACGGCCAGCAACAGAGTCAAGTACAGCCATGTCTCCGAGCTCACCTGGACAGACCACACCATCGTCCACTTCACCATCACATGATCCCTGGGCACAGCCACCAAGCCTTCCAGCGCCTCACACTGCAGTTTGAACAAAGTATCAGAGAGCAAGTAGACCTATGCCCTCAACACCTCCCACCCTGACACTGCAACCAACCTAGAACAGGCTGTCAAGAACTTCTCTGCCTGGATCAGTGATTGCACCAACAGAGTCACACCCATCAACACTGGCGGCCGGCAGCTTTAGAAGGGAGGGGGGCAAGGGGGAAGCACTCACACACACACTCATTCTTTCATACACAGACACGCATGCACGCACATCCATTAACAACACTCATAACATTCAAACATGCAATCACGCACCAAACATTCATTTTAAAACCTCACACACATTCATTCTTTCACACATGCACGCACGCGCATCTATTAACACTCATAACATTCAAACATGCATGCACATACCAAACATTCATTTTAAAAGATCACACACACTCATTCTTTCACACACGCACGCACATCCATTAACAACACTCATAACATTCAAACATGCACGCACGCACCAAACATTTATTTTAAAACATCACACACACACTTACCTTCAGCCTCGAGGTCCCAGGAGGGTTGGGACTACTGCCTTCCCCCATTGGCTGACCTTAGGGAAGGCAGCAGTCCCGGCCTCGTCACACAGTGGGATGGGGTCAGTGAGACTGTCACTGATTAATACTCGCCCTGGGCGTTTCAGGCCTTGAACCTGAAGTGCCCAGGTCGAAGTCAATGGGTGATGCTTTCCTCGTCACCCAGGGGAGGGCCTCGAGGCATCTTTGCTGATCCAAGGAGGTCACGCCCATAGGAGCTGTGACCTCCTTAGCCCAGCAATGTTCAGCTCAGGCAGCCAGGAGTCTGCGCAAATCTCACTCCTGGCAGTCTGAGCTGAAAATGAAGAGTGTCTGTCAGGCTGACCTTTTTTTTCAGGCTGACAGACACTTTTCATGAGGGGCAAAAGGTGGGGGGCGTGGCCCCTCTGCCGTAAAAGATGGGCCTCGCATGCCCATCAAACCCACCAAACTCAAGAGACCAACCAAACAGGCCAGTTGGTACACCACTGAACTGAGAACTGCGAAACACAACTGAAAGTGGCTAGAAAGGAAAAGGCGCACCAGCAGGGAGCCCACGGACTGAGCCACCTTGAAGTCATCCCCCAACCAATACCACCAACTACTGAAAGAGATGAAGAGGAGCACCTTGGCGGATCGCATGGAAGCCAGCTCTAACCACAGCAAATAACTTTTCAACATCATCAGAGAGTTCTCAAACCCCTCAGACACTGAATTCTTTGTCACCCCTTCTCAGGAACTCTGTGAAAACCCTGGCAGACGTCTTCCATGAGAATATCTCCACCATCTGCAAAAATCTTAAACACCCAAACCCACCACCGCCAACACCCTCAGCCTCCCACACCCTCAGCCTCCTTGCTCCCAAGTATGCAAACCCTGATGCTATCTCCGACCACCTGCTCACTGCCTGGGACCATCCGGCCACACAAAACACCACAGCCATCATGTAAAGTTAATTTAACTAATTTCAGGAATATATATTGGCAGAATTTGCAAAAAAGTCTTAATCATCCGCTCTAGACGCGTTACTAAATGCCCAAAATGGCACGTGCAGCACATCGTTCACGAGGTTATTCATGTTTGTATGTTTTACACCTGCAAACAGCTTCTTTTGCGAGTGTAAGACAATTTATGCAATTAACAAAAGTTGTTACCACACTTGTAAAACAATTTAGTTGCACTGAGATTGGTCTGCGCTGAACACTCCCTTTTTGGGAGGAGAATGGGTGCTCCAAAACAGGAACCCCTTGCAAGTTTGGATTTCCACATTTGTGGGTATTCACAAAGTCCTCTCTGAGTACTCAGCGCCCTAGAAATGGTTGGAGGGTTACTACTGGCAAGAGCAAGAGTAAATCTGTTTCCGGTGTGGAGTTAAAGAGAACACCTCAAAATTGGTGGATGTAATATGGAAAGCGTTTCTGTACTGGGGAAAAAAGATTTCCCCATGGTAAAAAAAGTGAGTAATTTACTTTGCACTTGTCCTTTTTCTCCTCAGGTTAAGATATACAGAAAGTTGTGACTGGTGCAGGTTTTGAGGCGTAACCTGGGAAAGGGCCAGCGGCGGCTCCTCCGATATGGGGGAGGAGCGTCGCCCCTTCTCGCAGCAGCAGCTGCAATCCTTTAACATTAAGGGCCATATTTATACTCCGTTTTCCGCCGGATTTGCGTAGTTATTTTTAACGCAAATTCAACGCAAAACTAACTCCATATTTATACTCTGGTGTTAGACGCGTCTAGCGCCAAAGTCCATGGAGTTTTCGTCATTTTTTAGCGTGGACACCTACTTTGTCTTAATGATATGCAAGGTAGGCGTTCCCGTCTAAAAAAGTGACTCCGAGGCATGTGCGCCGTATTTACACTCCCGGGCAAAAATGACACCTGGGAGTGGGCGGGTCAAAAAAAATGACGTCCAGCCGCTTTAGCGTTGTTTTTTAGCGCCTGGTCAGGGCAGGCGTTAAGGGACCTGTGGGCTCGGAAGGAGCCCAGAGGTGCCCTCCCATGCCCCCAGGGACCCCCCCTGTCACCCTTGCCCACCCCAGGAGGACACCTAAGGATGGAGGGACCCATCCCAGGGAACATAAGGTAAGTTCAGGTAAGTAATTTTTGTTTTTTGTTTTGTGGCATAGGGAGGCCTGATTTGTGCCCCCCTACATGCCACTATGCCCAATGACCATGCCCAGGGGACAGAAGTCCCCTGGGCATGGCCATTGGGCAAGGGGGCATGACTCCTGTCTTTGCTAAGACAGGAGTCATTTCAATGGGGGTTGGGAGTAAAAAAAAAATGGCGCAAATCGGGTTGAGGCGAAAATTTTGCCTCAGCCTGACTTGCCCCATTTTTTGGCGCCCAAGCTCCATATTCCCCTACGCCGGCGCTGCCTGGTGTACGTAATTTTTTTTCACGCACACCAGGCAGCTCCGCCGGCTAACGCCGGCTAACGTCATTGAATAAATACGGCGCCCGCATGGCGCTTCAGAATGGCGTTAGCCGGCGTTAGGTTTTTTGACACACAACTGCGTTGGCGCAGTTGTGCGTTGAAAAGTATAAATATGGCCCTAAACGATAATAAACTGTGTCCATGAGGCGTGACAGGGACAGAGGGTGAGTGCACAGCATTCCCGTCAGTGTGCATGTGTGTTTGGCCAGCTGTCTCGGGCTGGCCACACACATGCAACACAGTGCCGGGTTGGAGACAGGAGGCCCAGGCTCCCAGTTTGTCTGGAAGTGCCATGTCAGGGTGTTCCAGGCAATCCTAATGCTGCTGTCAGCAGTGTCAGAATTGGCCGCAGGACAGACTGAGTTCCTGTGCCTACAGTGACTGAGGACAGAGGAGCAGTGCAGCGGCGAATCAGGTACGTTTTTATATATATATATTTTTTTAATGTAATGTTAGTTCTTTATTTTGTTGTCTGCCCCCCACCACGCCCTTTCACAGCGCAGCGAGCCGCGACTGGAAAGGGCTGAGAATTCCAGAGTCATAAGCTTACACCAGTGTGAGGTAGTAAACTTGCAGGTGTAAATATATGACTTTTAGTAAGAATCAGCCCCGGAAGATCGAGAGGCCTCAAATCAATGGATATGATAGCACTTAAAAACCCAAATAAGGGCCAGATTTACAAGAAAGTGGTGCATCGGTCCCGGTGCACTACTTTTTTTGTGTCACCCCTGCCCCACCTAGTGACACCCTGGTTGTACCGTATTTACAATATGCCGCACCATGGTGCTCGTTTCCACAATAGCATCATAATTTATGACGCTATTGTGATGCTTTGCTTGATTAGCGCCATAAATTATGGTGCTAGTGCAGGAAAGCACAAGGGAGGCCCATAGGCTACTATGGACCCGTCACTTTAACACCTGCCGGTGTTAAAAATGATAGAAAAAATGTTGCAGTGAAATCTTGTAGATTTTACTTCACCAGTTTTTGCGGCCTCCCTACGTGGGAACGCCCTGTGCATACATTATACCTGGCGGAGGTGTAATGTAACACAAGGACGAAGGAGAATGGCCTCCTTAATGCCACATTAGTGTTAAAATAAATGACCCGAGTGTGGCGCTAAGAGGCGCTAGGGCATGGGTACTAGCAAATATTTTCCTAGGGGCCACAAAGTTTGGTTTGTGATGTGACCAGGGGCCACATTGATGCTAGGCTGGGGCGGAGGGTGCAGTATGGTGGGTGAACTGCATAATGTGAAACCAGAAAACCTGGTATGAATCCTGGCTTCCCCACTTTAGCAAAATGTGTGATCCTAGACAATTCTTTTAGTTCACTTTCCCCCCTTTTTCTTCAATAGTGCATATAAGAGAACCTCAAAATACTTGACTTCAGGATGTGCGCTGTGTAAAACCTTCTCCTGTGTTTAATTTAATAAACAATACTGTTCATGTGTAATAAGAACCCAGGCCACCCAAAGAGTGCCCATAACATCTGACTTGCCTCTTAGTTCACTATTGGCATTGTTTTTAGGGTGGGGGTTAAATGTTTCTGGATTTATGTTTGAAAACCATCACTTAAAAAGAAAATACTTCTCAATGCATTGATATAATCTGATGTACTAAGTTGAAACGACTCTGTATGTTAATGAAATAGAGTTTTGATTTTTGAAGAGAGCTTATTATATTTATACAATTTTGCTGCAGTATGTCTTTAAAAATAAAGGCTTTCCTAAAGGTGCAGGACAACCTAGTTACTTCCTTTTTTGCCTCCAATTATCATTTAAATAAAGTGTTTCCTTTAACTTAACATATTTTTAATCATAGTGCAGAGTTGAGTAAACAGCAGCCCAGTCCTGCTGTTAAGCAGGGGGCCACATGTGAAGGTCAGAAGGGCCACATGCGGCCCCTGTGCTGTATTTTGAGTATCACTGTGCTAGGGCCTTGTAAATCTGTCCCTAAATATAGTCTGGCAGGTGAGCTGAGCGCTGAGATTTCTATGCACCCAAATTCTGTGTGTACTGCACACACAGCTGGAACTAAGCATTGCTGACAAATTACTGCCATTTCTGAGTTGGGGGGAATCCCTAAGGCAAGACACATCATCCTGGAGTAGCGCAATTTAGACTCCATCCTTTACATGTCATCATTGCACAAATTACGTTTTTACATTTCACATTATATATACTGAGGGGCAGATTTATGGGAAGTGGTGCTGCACACTTTCCCTGCGCCCCTTAGCACCCCCCTACCACCACCATGTGTGCGCTGTATTTAAAATACGGTGCACCATGGCTCATGGTAGGGGACAATAGCATAATTTCTCATGATGCTATTGATGTACTCTGCAGGAGTAGCGCCAAAATGTTGGCGCTACTCTTGCAGAGTACATAGGGCCCCAGTCTAAAGAATGGAAGCCCACTTTTAATGCCTGCTCTTGAGCAGGCGTTAAAAGTTCTGTAAAAATGGTGCAAGGAAATCTCATATATTTTCTTATGCCATTTTTCTGGCTCCCATAATGGGGGAAGTCACCCTTTACATACATTATGCCTGGCGCAGGCATAATGTAGCTCAAAGGGTTATAGAGTGGCGCAATGCATGCATTGCGCCACTCTGTAAATACAACGCAGGGATTTCGTCCTCGTTGGGCCACATTAACGTAAAAAATAATTACGTTAATGTGGGTAAAGGTGGCGCTAGAGCATTATAAATATGCGCCTGTGTGCCTGAATAAAAATTAATGGGTATGCATATTTAGAAATATTAATGTAATCACTGAAAGACTGAAGCTTATAAACATGCATTTTAATGTTTATATAAAGTGCTTACATATATTCATTATTCATGTTTTGCATTCATCCTTTAAGTTGCATGTATTGAAGAAAAATGTATTTCTATTTATCACGTTTATGTTTATTCTGAAAAGGTAATGTGAATGTATAACCATGTATTCAAAGTGTTTAGTTAAAGTCTGGCTAATTGAACTGACTGAAGACCTTAATCCAAAAAATGCATTTTGCGTGGATAGTGTGTTCTTTTTCTTTGCAGGTGTGTTTTAAGGCTTCATTAATTAGTGAAAATGAGTATTGTCTTATGTATTTGTTTCGCTGATAGTAAGATCTGAGAAAATACAGCTTGGCAAAATTGAGCAGCTGAAGCCTCCTATTCATTGTTTACCAGGAATGTACGATGTCCAAGTTTACAGTAACTGTCCGAGTTCTGTGGGATGCGAATGCAAACAATGGATTAAAAGCCATTGGTCCTTGGAGGGGAGGAAACAGATACCATTAATTTTGAAGAGTCTGTTTGTTATAATTAATGTCGCTGTTAGAAGTTAAGGCAGACTTCCCTAAGACTTCGAGGAGTATATATCTCTCTGCTTCCCTTATTCTTGCAAGTGTGAAGCTTCATGCAAAACACTTATTCCTTTTTCTCTGCAGGACTTCTATTGAAGCTTTTGCTATGCTGATATCTTCTCGCGTTTCTGAATTTTCTTAAGATTCCATTTTAACCATCTCCATTTCTGAATTAGAATTCTGATTAAATAATTTTAGAATGTCTTCATGTTTAGTAGAGACAGCAGGGGTTTGTCTATGGAACGCCTATTCCTAATTCTCAGTTTGTATTGCTGTGGTTGTTATTTCTCTGTATCTTGATTTGATGAAACTTAATTGTGATATTTCAACTTACCAACTGTAATTCTGTACCTTTTCAGCATTTTTAACCCCTTCGCTGCCAGGTCTTTTCCCCCTCAGGTGCCAGGCCTTTTTTTGGCTATTTGGGGCAGTTTGCGCTTAGGCCCTCATAAGTTTTTGTCCACCTAAGCTACCCACACCAAATTTGCGTCCTTTTTTCCAGCATCTGAGGGATTCTAGAAGTACCCAGAGTTTGAAAAAAGGGAAAAAAGGGCTGCAGAAGAAGGCTTGTGTTTTTTCCCCCTGAAAATGGCATCAACAAAGGATTTGCAGTGCTAAAATCACCATCTTACCAGCTTTCAGGAACAGGCAGACTTGAAACAGAAAACGGAATTTTTCAACTCAATTGTGGCATTTTAATGGGACATACCACATTTTTACGATTTTTGGTGCTTTCAGCCTCCTTCCAGTTAGTGACAGAAATAGGTTTGAAACCAATGCTGGATCCTGGAAAGCTAAACATTCCTGGAAAGTAGACAAAATTCTCAATTCAGCAAGGGGTCATTTGTGTAGATCCTTACAAGGGTTTCCTACAGAAAATAACAGCTGAAATGAAAAAATATTGAAATTGAGGTGAAAAAAACAGCCATTTTCTCCACATTTTACTCTCTAACTTTTCCTACGATGTCAGATTTTTGAAAGCAATATACCATTACGTCTGCTGCACTCTTCTGGTTGTGGGGATATATAGGGCTTGTAAGTTCATCAAGAGCCCTAGGTACACAGAGCCAATAAATGAGCTGCACCTTGCAATGGGTTTCATTCTATACCGGGTATACAGCAATTCATTTGCCGAGATATAAAGAGTGAAAAATAGGTATCAAGAAAACCTTTGTATTTCCAAAATGGCACAGGATAAGGTGTTGAGAAGCAGTGGTTATTTGCACATCTCTGAATTCCGGGGTGCATGTGAATTACAGGCCAATTCTCAAATAGACGTCTTTTTTACACACTGTCTTACATTTGGAAGGAAAAAATGTGGAGAAAGACAAGGGGATTCTGTGTTCCCCAAAGTCTCCCGATGAAAGTGGTACCTCACTTGCATGGGTAGGCCTAATGCTCATGACAGGAAACACAACATGGACATGTCACATTATCCCAAAGAAAACAGAGCTGTTTTTTGCAAAGTGCCTAGCTGTGGATTTTGGCCTCTAGCTCAGCCAGCACATAGGGAAACCTACCAAACCTACGCATTTTTGAAAACTAGACACCTAGGGGAATCCAAGATGGTGTGACTTGTAGGGCTCTCACCAGGTTCTGTTACCCAGAATCCTTTGCAAACCTCAAAATGTGGGCAAAAAACACTTTTTCCTCACATTTCGGTGACAGAAAGTTCTGGAACCTGAGAGGAGCCACACATTTCCTACCACCCAGGGTCCCCCAAATTTCCTGATAAAAATGGTACCTCACTTGTTTGGGTAGGCCTAGTGCCCGCGAAAGGAAATGTCCCAAAACACAATGTGGACACATCCCATTTTCCCAAAGAAAACAACTGTTTTTTGCAAAGTGCCTAGCTGTGGATTTTGGCCTCTAGTTCAGCCTGCACCTAGGGAAACCTACCAAACCTGTGCATTTTTTAAAACTAGACACCTAGGGGAATCAATGATGGAGTGACTTGTGGGGCAGGCAGCAGGTTCTGTTACCCAGAATCCTTTGCAAACCTCAAAATGTGGCCAAAAATACACTTTTTCCTCAAATTTCGGTGACAGAGAGTTCTGGAACCTGAGAGGAGCCACAAATTTCCTTCCACCCAGCGTTCCCCTAAATTTCCTGATAAAAATGGTACCTCACTTGTTTGGGTAGGCCTAGTGCCTGCGAAAGGAAATGCCCTAAAACACAACGTGGACACATCACATTTTCCCAAAGAAAACAGAGCTGTTTTCTGCAAAGTGCCTAGCTGTGGAATTTAGCCTGTAGCTCAGCCGGCACCTAGGGAAACCTACCAAACCTGTGCATTTTTGAAAACTAGACAACTAGGGGAATCTAAGATGGAGTGACTTGTGGGGATCTCACCAGGTTCTGTTACCAAGAATCCTTTGCAAACCTCAACATTTGGCCAAGAAAACACTTTTTCCTCACATTTCGGTGAAAGAAGGTTCTGGAATCTGAGAGGAGCCACAAATATCCTTCCAAGCAGCATTCCCCCAAGTCTCCAGATAAAAATGGTACCTCACTTGTGTGGGTAGGCCTAGTGCTCACGAGAGGAAATGCCCCAAAACACTATCTGGACACATCAAAATTATCAAGTACAAAACTACCTATTTTTGTGGGGGGGAGTGGCACCTGCATTTTTGGTCCTGGGCTCAGCAGCCATCTAGGGAAACCTACCAAACCCATACATTTCTGAAAGCTAGACACCCGACGGAGTCCAGGGAGGTGTGATGTGCGTGGATCCCCCAATGTTTTCTTACCCAGAAATCTCATCAAACCTCAAATTTAGCTAAACAAATCACGTTTTTCCCACATTTTGGTGTGGGATCACTGCACCGGGACAAATTTCCTACCACCCAATGTTCTTCTTAGTCTCCCGGTAAAAATTATACCTCACTTGTGTAGGTGGGCCAAGTGCCTTTGACAAGTAAGAGCCAAAAACATGTCGAAATTGAGGGGGAACCAAAGCAGGTCCAAAAGGGCAGTTTGGAAAAAAACATCTTTAGGCTGACAAGTGCAGCAGAATGTTTATCGGTATAGATGAGACAATGTTGGGTGGTAGGAATTCTGTGGATTCCTGCAGATTCCGGATGGTTCCATCACAAAAATGTGGGAAAAATGTGTGATTTCCAGCAAAGTTGGAGGTTTGCAGGGTATTGTGGGTAGGAAAATGGTGCGGGTGCATATGTAGCACACCACCCTGGAATCAACCAGATGTTTAGTTTTCAGATGTGTCTAGGTCTTGTGGATTTTTTTTACATGGCAGCGTCCCAAAGTCAAAAAAGTGCAGCCCTCACCATACCAAGTGGGAGTTACCAAGCTCTCATGGCCCAAATGTAAAACCAAAATAATCAAATGTCCTCTTGCTTGCCATGGGGTAAGATGTTTTAGTGTGCAGGGGAGAGCTTAAAGACTGTTACCCCCTCCAGTTGGGGTGGGGGCATAACCAGGCCCATACTGATTGGTAGCCACCACCCCACTATTTTTTAAACTTTTTATTCCCTGGAATCTAGTAGACTTTCTGCCCCCCCCGGGTGTGGATCGGGGGTAATTGCCCAATCTGCCCACTGGTGGGCAGAACAACTTTGGCCCCATTTATTTGGGGTGGGGATATGACCATAACCCCACCCTCTTATTTTGAAAAAAAAATCTTCCTTGGTCTCTGGTGCGCTTTCTTCCCACCTTGGGGGCAGATGGGCCTTCCAAAAATAGGCCGATCTGATATGGCCAACAGTAATGTGCCTCCATGGGGAGCGACCCTTGTCCAAGGGGCTGCCCCCCAAACAAAACACACATATACACGCACACACCAATCCCTGGTGTCTAGTGGTTCCTGCCCCCCCTTGGGGGCAGATTGGCCTAACAAAAATAGGCCGATCTGCACCAAGGGGGGCAGAAATGGCCTAAATACAATTTGCCCCCCAGGGGAGCGACCCTTGCTTAAAGGGTCGCTCCCCATACATAAAAACATAAAGTAAATAAAAATATATATATATCTCCCTGGTGTCTAGGGGATTCTGCCTACCCGGGGGTAGATCGGCCTAATTATATTAAGCCGATCTGCCTCCAGGAGAGGCAGAAAAGGGCTACAAAAATGTGCCCCCCCCGGGGAGCGGCCCTTGCCCAAGGGGCCGCTCCCCTTATGCGTAATTATGAAAAAAATAAAAATTCCCTGGTGTCTAGTGGTTTCTGCCCCCATCGGGGGGGGGGCAGAAATGGCCTAAAAAAAATTTGGCCCCCGCGGGGAGCGAACCTTGCCTAACCTTGGGGAGCGGCCTTGCCCATGGGACCGCTCCCCTAATGTGTAAGTTTAAAAAAAAAGTAAAAATTCCCTGATGTCTAGTGGCTTCTGCCCCCCCGGGGGCAGATCGGCTTAATTATATTAGGCAGAAATGGCCTAAAAATAATTTGGCCCCCTGGGGAGCGATCCTTGCCTAAGGGGTCGCTCCCCACACATAAAAAAATAAAAATGAACCAAAAAAATTATCTCTGGTGTCTAGTGGTTTTCTTCCCCCACCTGGGGGCAGAAATGGCCTGAAAATCATTTGGCCCCCTGGGGAGCGGCCCTTGCCAAAGGGGCCACTCCCCTTGTTAAAATGTAGAAAAAAAAATATCCCTGGTGTCTAGTGGGCATTTCTGCTGCCGAGAGACATGAAAGGAAAGGTCTTCCCTTTCCTTTCATGTCTCTCCCGCCTGCAAAAGCATTTCTCTTCCAGGAACGTGCTGGAAACATGCTTCAAGCACAATCCAAGATGACCTCTGATGAGGTCAGCGCACAATTTGCACACTGACATCATCAGGCATCACTGGGTCGGTGGAAGGAGAAGCGATTCCCCTTCCATCCCCGACTGGGGGCTGTAGGAGGGAGGCCCACGGAGGAGCGCTAGCACCCCCCCGTGGGCTGGGTGCAGCACGAGCTGGTGTCGTCCCAGGCACACAGCAACCGTGTGCCTGGACGAGACCAGCTCGCCCGGGGCATCCGAAAGGTTATGACTTTCATATACATTGGATTGATTATTGATTGGAAATAAATCATTTAACTTAAATTTCCGATTCTTGGTCCTTATTATGTGGCCAAATCAGCTTCACATAAATCTAAATTGTTTAATATTTTTGACCTCCTCACTGTCTCCATCAATGTAAAAAGATCAGTCCGTTGAGAAATTGTAAACACGCTCCACGTGCCTCGCAGACCTATGCCACTATGAGGAACAGTGGGTCTGATTCTCACCCTCGCTTTGGTCTCTAAAGCAAGTCCAGTAAAGTAGTCCTATTATTTTAGTCTTCTGTCACCTCAAGAGCACCTTCTGTTCTACCCTGGCAGGGGCAGCCTCCTCTTCTCACCAAAGTGCTTCTGATGTCTCCTATTCGGGAGGAGGGGAGGTCAGTGTGTGAGGTGCGTCCACATTCTTCTCACTCTAGAGCTCCCATTTTTTAGGACTGGCTTGACAGCATAGCTGTCGCAAGATACTATGTGATGAATCTAAAAAAGGACTTTAGGAAGCTCTACCAGGACATGGCTGTTGGCTCCGCCCACATGTAGGTAGCCAGGAGTACATATTTTGATTGGGCAGACATTATGGGGGTGATTCTAACCCTGGCGGTCGGTGATAAAGCGGCGGCCAACCCGCCAACAGGCCGGCGGTCCAAAAAATGGAATTCTGACCCTGGCGGCAATCGCCAACACAGCCCGCCACGTTAACACTCCGACCGCCATGGCGGTACAGACAAACAGCGCGGCGGTCACCGCCAACAGGCAGGCGGCAGACAATGTACCGCCCACAGTATTTCAACTCACCAATCCGCCACCTTTTCCGGGGCGGGAGCCCCGCCGATAAAAACACGGCGGAAACAGACTACGGACGGGAAAACGCTCACCAAAACACACTCCACTAGTACGGAGGACAGCATGGAACCCGAATTAAACATCCTACCTGCTCTCGTCGACCTTCTCATCTACCACGAGTACGAACGCCGGCGCAGACGACAGCGGTGAGTACTGCACCTACGACACACGGGAGGGGGGAGGAGGAAAGGTTACGGGCACACACATATGCGACCCCCACCCCCCCCAACTATGTACACACCAATGCAGAGCAACAATGCACAGTGACACCACCCAAACCCCCCTGAAAAATGCAAAGACATAATTAAATTGTGAAGAAAAATTTATATAAAAAATAGACTCTGATATGTATCGGTCAACTATGCAAAATATCCATAACAAAATAATACTATACACACTGCCATGGAGAACCGAGGCAATTAGTCCTCTACATCAAAGTTAAATAGAACAGTCCGTGGGCTACAGTGTAGCGACACAAGGGCAAAGCCCACACCGGAGACCTGAGTCCTTTGGAGAGAACACTGCAGGGGCATCTGATGAAAAAACTACAGGCACCTCAGGGGGAAGGGAAGGGGGGGGGCACCACAGCCACATGAGTCCACGACGCCAGATCCACGAAGGGGCCACCATGCCCACTGTGCCATCCTGGGGAGTGCAAAGCCACAGTCTCTCAAGTCTCTACAGTGGGTGGGTTGCCCACTCTGCCATCCTGGGGAGTGCAAAGCCACAGTCTCTCAAGTCTCTACAGTGGGTGGGTTGCCCACTCTGCCATCCTGGGGAGTGCAAAGCCACAGTCTCTCAAGTCTCTACAGTGGGTGGGTTGCCCACTCTGCCATCCTGGGGAGTGCAAAGCCACAGTCCATCAGGTGGATGACAGTCTCCACTGGTCAAGGAGGAGGCATGGTGGGCACAGTGAACCATAAACAGTGCTTGACAGGAAGGGCCCAGCGGAGCAGTGCTTGAGACGGCGGGGCCCAGCGGAGCGGTGCTTGAGACGGCGGGGCCCAGCGGAGCGGTGCTTGACAGGAAGGGCCCAGCGGAGCGGTGCTTGAGACGGCAGGGCCCAGTGGAGCGGTGCTTGACAGGAAGGGCCCAGCGGAGCGGTGCTTGAGACGGCGGGGCCCAGCGGAGCGGTGCTTGACAGGAAGGGCCCAGCGGAGCGGTGCTTGAGACGGCGGGGCCCAGCGGAGCGGTGCTTGACAGGAAGGGCCCAGCGGAGCGGTGCTTGAGACGGCGGGGCCCAGCGGAGCGGTGCATGACAGGAAGGGCCCAGCGGAGCGGTGCTTGAGACGGCGGGGCCCAGCGGAGCGGTGCTTGACATGAAGGGCCCAGCGGAGCGGTGCTTGAGACGGCGGGGCCCAGCGGAGCGGTGCTTGAGACGGCGGGGCCCAGCAGAGCGGTGCTTGACAGGAAGGGCCCAGCGGAGCGGTGCTTGAGACGGCGGGGCCCAGCGGAGCGGTGCTTGAGACGGCGGGGCCCAGCGGAGCGGTGCATGACAGGAAGGGCCCAGCGGAGCGGTGCTTGAGACGGCGGGGCCCAGCGGAGCGGTGCTTGACAGGAAGGGCCCAGCGGAGCGGTGCTTGACAGGAAGGGCCCAGCGGAGCGGTGCTTGAGACGGCGGGGCCCAGCGGAGCGGTGCTCTTCTGCACGGCGGGCCCTGTTCAGCGGTGCCTATCTTCACGGCGGGCCCTGTTCAGCGGTGCTCTTCTGCACGGCGGGCCCTGTTCAGCGGTGCTCTTCTGCACGGCGGGCCCTGTTCAGCGGTGCCTATCTTCACGGCGGGGCCCTGTTCAGCGGTGCTCTTCTGCACGGCGGGCCCTGTTCAGCGGTGCCTATCTTCCCGGCGGGGCCCTGTTCAGCGGTGCTCTTCTGCACGGCGGGCCCTGTTCAGCGGTGCCTATCTTCACAGCGGGGCCCTGTTCAGCGGTGCTCTTCTGCACGGCGGGCCCTGTTCAGCGGTGCCTATCTTCACGGCGGGGCCATGTTCAGCAGTGCTCTTCTGCACGGCGGGCCCTGTTCAGCGGTGCCTATCTTCCTGGCGGGGCCCTGTTCAGCGGTGCCTATCTTCACGGCGGGGCCCTGTTCAGCGGTGCCTATCTTCACGGCGGGGCCCTGTTCAGCGGTGCTCTTCTGCACGGCGGGCCCTGTTCAGCAGTGCTCTTCTGCACGGCGGGCCCTGTTCAGCGGTGCCTATCTTCACGGCGGGGCCCTGTTCAGCGGTGCTCTTCTGCACGGCGGGCCCTGTTCAGCGGTGCCTATCTTCCCGGCGGGGCCCTGTTCAGCGGTGCCTATCTTCACGGCGGGGTCCTGTTCAGCAGTGCTCTTCTGCACGGCGGGCCCTGTTCAGCGGTGCCTATCTTCACGGCGGGGCCCTGTTCAGCGGTGCCTATCTTCACGGCGGGGCCCTGTTCAGCGGTGCCTATCTTCACGGCGGGCACTGTCCAGCGGTGCACATCCAGTAGGTTCAAGGGAGCCAGACCTGGGCTGGACTCCCTGCTCAGTCGCCCTCCGACCGTGATGTTTCTGGACCCTTCGGTGACGGAGTCCTGGGCCCTTTGGTGTCCTCCTTTACAGCTGGGATGTGGCATGTGGGGCCCACCTGCTCCGCGCTCCTGCTGGCTGACTTCTCCGCCCTGCTGCCCTTACGCTCCTTAGATGGGGCTCTCGGGCCCTTGCCTCCCCTAGATGTTGTGGCTGGTGAAGTGGGCGAACTCTGCTCCTTGGGGGCAGCCGTGTCAGTCCTCGCACGGCGGCCCTTGTGTTTCCTGGTCCTCTTGCCGGGGGGGGGCTGGATGTGTCCTTGCTGCTGATGGAGGTGTCACTGCTGGCAAAGGGTGGACTCCAGAACCCATGCACAACAGTGACACCCGAAGCTGGGCTGGTGGTGGCTGTGGTGCTCTTGGGACTCTTTGCAGATGGAGGGGGTAGGTCATCGGAGGGAAAGAGGTCAAGATTAGCCAGGAAAAGTTTTTTAGGGCCAAGGTAAAGGGTAGGAGAAGTGGTGATGGAAGTGGAGGAAGAGGATGTGGTTGTAGGAGAGTCAGGTGTGCTGTCATTGGGTGAAGGTGCAGGTGCAGGTGCTGTAGGCTGTCGTGAGGTGGATGTCTGTTGGGTGGGTGGCTGCCTGCGTTTGTGTGTCTTGGAAGAGGTGGTGACAGACACAGTGGGAGAGGACACAGGGGACGTGTAAATGGCAGTGGGGGTGGTGACTGCACGCGTGCGGACTGTACAGGAGGGTGTGGTGGTGATGGAAGCACTGGCTGATGTTGGTGTGCATGCAGGTGTGAGTGTAGACGTCACAGGGAGGGAGGAGGGAGACGAGGAGGAGGGGGACACAGGGGTGGTAGTGACTGTTGGAATGTCTGCATCTGGGTGTTGCTTGGGTGAGTGTTTGTGGGATCTGTGGTGCTTGTGTCTGGATGAGCTGCCCTTGGGTGTTGAGGTGTGTGCAGGCTGGTCAGATGGTGTGGATGGGATAGGCTGAGGAACAGGAGACAGAGACAGGGTGGAGGCAGTCAGAAGAGGGAGGCTGGAAACAGGGACAATGGCTGCCGTCAGTGCTGAGGCCAGAGCAGTGAACGATCGTTGATGGGCAGCCTGACCCGAATGAATGCCCTCCAGGTAGGCATTGCTCCGATGCACCTCCCTTTCTACCCCCTGGATGGCATTCAAAAGGGTAGTCTGCCCAACAATGAGCGTCCTCACAAGGTCAATGAGCTCCGCACTGAGGGCAGCAGGGGTGACAGGGGCAGGGGCTGAGGTGCCTGGGGCGAAGGAGACGCCCGCCTTCCTGGGCGAGCGGGCACGGAGCGTAGGCTGAGGGGCTGCAGGGAGGGCGGGGCTGGTGCGCTGGGTGGCGGCTGTACCTGTAGAGGCGGGGGGCACGGATGTTGCTGCCACCGCTAGGGAGCACCCATCCGAGGACGTGTCTGTGTCGCTGCTCTCACCACCGGTCCCCGTTGTGGTGCTCCCCTCGCCCTCCGGCTCACTGGTGCCCTCGGTGTCTGTTCCTGGGCCCACCGGGGCCTTGTGGCTTGCAGCTCCCTCGTGCTCCGATGCCAAATCTCCTCCGCCTGATGATGCTAATGCACACATGCACAAGAAGATGAAGAAGAAGGGTGGGGGGAGAAAAAGAAGACCTGGTTGAGTGCATGCAATGTCAACACCGTTGGCGGAGAGGACAGACACAGGAGCCGCATGCACTAAGCCCCGCATTCGGGGTACACTACTCAGTACTTCTGACTCGGACAACAGGTCAAGAGACGACAAACGCGCACATGTGTGAGGCTGGACCATCAATAGCTGTACTTGTCACCCTACAGAGGTGGGGGCCGGGAGCACAGGGCCATGCCTAAGGGAGAGGACTACACTACAGAAAGCGCCCTGGCCTAATGTCACCCACAACCCTCCTCCCCCACCCAGACGCCTCCACTGCGCAGAAAGATAGCAGAATGTGCTGATACTCACCCCCTTGTGTCTGCTGTGATGCTCTCAAGCGCCCATCCAAATCAGGGGAGGCCACCGCCAGGATCCGGGACATCAGGGGGGTCAGGGTACGACTGGCACCCCTCCTAGGTTGGGAGGCCATCCCCAGCAGTGACTCGGCGGTCTTCCTGGTTCTGCGGCGGATGTCCTCCCACCTCTTGCGGCAGTGGGTGCCCCGTCTGACGTGGACCCCCAGGGCCCGGACTTCCTTGGCGATGGCACGCCAAATCTCGACTTTCTGATGGGTGCTGACCTATGTGACATGTACAGGGTGGGAAGGAAACATTAATCAACTTACTGCATGTTAGATGTGATTGGCCCCCCCTCCCCAACCTTGCAATATAGCACATGCTCTCATCTGTCGTGCGTTGCACTCCTCATTCGCCCCCCCACCCCACCAACTTACATCCACCCCACTCCACACAGGCATCGCCCATTCCATGTGCACCCGGTGTACTCACCTGTTGGTCTGGAGGACCGTAGAGTAACGCATACTGGGGGAGGACCCCATCCACGAGCTTCTCCAACTCTTCAGATGTGAAGGCAGGGGCCCTTTCCCCAGTCGCAGCAGCCATTGTCTCTTCCAGACCGAGTTCACAGCAGCACTTGCAGTATAGGTCCTCTCCTGTGGATGATCAGGTCTCGAGTGATTAAGCAGATATAAAATGGCGGTCACGCCCGCGGCGGTGCGTACCGCGGCGGTGCGTACCGCGACCGCCGGCGCACATCGTCATTGGCTCCTGAAACCCATAGGCTTCAATGTTATCCAATGCGGCTCCGTATAGCGGTCTTCGACCGCCTCCCGCCACGGTGTGCTCCGCCAGCGCAGTGACCTCACATCCCATTGTCCCACTTCACAGGTCAGGCAGCCGCCATTTCAAGGGCCCACATGGCATAATTTCTACTGCGACACACAGGCCTAGGCCTTGCATTGCCACACATACACGCCTTTCAATACATAGATAACCGTGTGCTATGCAAGCTGTGGTGAACGTACCAGTGATTAGCTTGACTCTGTGCTCCATGTTGTCATTCCTAGGCACCGTCCGCTGGGACTTGCGAGGAGAAGGATGAATCCTCGCGTGTACCGACCGCTGGTGGACCTGTCGACAATGGAAGAACGCCACATCATACTACGATACCGACTTGACCGTGCCACTATCCATGAACTGTGTGCCCAGCTGGAGCCAGCCCTGATGTCCCCCATCTGCCAACCCACAGGAATTCCCCCTCTGGTGCAGGTGCTGTCAGTCCTCCATTTTCTTGCAAGTGGCTCATTCCAGACAACAGTGGCCATGTCATCTGGAATGTCTCAGCCAATGTTTTCTAAAGTTTTGTCTAGAGTGTTGTCTGCCCTGACGAAACACATGCGGAGTTACATTATTTTCCCTGAGGAGGTTGATTTGCCCACTGTGAAGGGTGATTTTTATGCCCTTGGACATATTCCCAACATAATTGGTGCCATTGATGGGACCCATGTAGCCTTAGTCCCCCCAAAAGACGATGAGCAGGTGTACAGAAACAGGAAAAGTTACCATTCTATGAACGTCCAGGTGGTCTGTTTGGCTGACCAGTACATCTCCCATGTGAATGCCATGTTCCCTGGTTCAGTGCATGACGCGTATGTGATGCGTAATAGCAGCATCCCTTATGTGATGGAACAGCTACAGAGACAACATGTGTGGCTAATAGGTGACTCTGGTTACCCCAACCTGCCTTGGATATTGACCCCAGTGAGGAATCCCCGGACCAGGGCTGAGGAACGGTACAATGAGGCCCATGGGCGAACTAGGAGGATCATAGAAAGGACCTTTGGCCTCCTGAAGGCCAGGTTTAGGTGCCTGCATATGACAGGGGGATCCCTGATGTACTCACCAAAGAAGGTGTGCCAGATCATCGTGGCCTGCTGTATGCTTCACAATCTGGCATTGCGACGTCAGGTGCCTTTCCTGCAGGAGGATGGTCCAGATGGTGGTGTTGAAGCAGCTGTGGAGCCTGTGGAGAGTGAAGAGGAGGAAGACTCAGAGGACGACACAGACAACAGGGACAGAGTTATCCAACAGTATTTTCAGTAGCACACAGGTAAGAATCACACACGCCATTTTAATTTTCCTGAAAGCCTCCAGCTTCTCAACTTTGTCTATGACCCCCCAGTTCTTTAAAACTGATGTTTGATTTTCCCTTCCCTTTTCAGTGCTGTATGACCCACTGCATGACTTCTGCTTGGTTAGCCCATGGACTAATGCTTATTGATCTCGGTATGTGTTCAGCACAAAGTTAACAGAACATAATTGATCGGTAATGTGTTATACATTTGTAAATAATACAGCCTGACTCCAGCATGATTTCAGTGCATTGAGTGATTTATTTTTGGTGCTAGATAATGGTACATGATATTAACACGGTGATGGGTGGGGGTGGAGTAATGTCCATGGCAGAGTCCAATTCTCAGTCTCACAGGTGCATTGTCCATATGCCTGTGGAAGGATGGAGCAGGGGCAGTTCAAGGTTGGACAGGGTGGCAATGTGGGACAGTGGGATGACTTCAGGGGGTATCTCATGCTGGCGGGGGTCTTGACATCCTACTCTGTCTTTTTTTTGGATCTCAGGCTCCTCTTGCGGGGTGGTTGTTCTTCAGCAGGAGGTGGGGTTCTGGTGGCCTGTTGTTGTGGTGGGGCCTCCTGTCCACTAGCGCCGGCGGAGGTGGTAGGCTGTTCCTGGTCCGGGCTAGTGACAGGGGCCCTGTGTGGTGCCACATGGTCCCGCAACGTGTCTTCTATCCGGTTGAGGGCCTGGACTATGCTCCCCATAGCGGTAGAGATGTTGGTGAGATGATTGGTGAACCCCATGTAGCGTTCCTCCTGCTGTGCCTGGATCTCCTGGAACCTGGCCAGTACCGTCGCCATTGTCTCTTGGGAGTGGTGGTAGGCTGCCATGATGGTGGTGAGGGCCTCTTGGAGAGTCGGTTCCCTGGGCCTCTCCTCCCCCCCCTGTCGCAGGGCAGCCCTCCGAGTTGCCCTGTTTCCCCCGGCCTCTGACCCCTGGACGGTGTGCCCACTACCACTGCCCCCAGGTCCCTGTTGTTGTTGGGGTGGTGGGTTAGCCTGGGTGCCCTGTAGTGGCAGACACACCGCTGATTGACCTGTCCTAGAGACAGAGGCATGGGCCCGCTGGGTGGGAGCTGTGCTGTTGTTCCCAGAGGGGGTTGGGTCTGCTGTGGCCTGTGTGTGGGGAACCAACTGTCCAGAGGTCCCCGATGGTCCGGGCTGGTCATCAGGTTCCAGGTCGACAGAGCTGCTGTCATCACTGGGGGCCTCTTCCGGCAGGGGGATGGACATTTCTGGACCCTCCTGGCCGGTGTGTTGGCTTTCGGGTCCTGCATGGGGTAAGAGAGTATGGTTATTGTTTCTGTGTGTGCTATTGTGTGCGATTTATGGGTGCCCTTGTCCCCCAGTGCTGTCATTCCCTTGGGGGAGGTGTTGTGGGGGTGTTTGGGGGGGGGGGATGTGCAGTGGTCATGCTTAGGTGATGGGTGTCCATAGTTTGTGGTGGCATGCAGGGGTTGGTGTTGGGTGGGTTGTGCTGGAGAGACATTCTCAGGGAGGATGTGTGATGGGGGGTTGGGGGTGAGGGTGAGGGTGGTGGTGGGGGTTAGCATGCTGGGGGGGGGGGGGAAGTAGTTGAGATTGTACTTACCAGAGTCCATTCCTCCGTGTACTCCAGCGAGGCCATCAGGATGCAGGATGTTTAGTACCTCTTGCTCCCATGCTGTGAATTCGGGTGGAGTGGGTGGGGGTCCCCCGCCAGTCTTCTGCACTGCGATGTTGTGTCGCGAGACCATCGAGCGCACCTTTCCCCGTAAGTCGTTCCAGCGTTTGCGGATGTCATCTCGATTTCTGGGATGCTGTCCCACCGCGTTTACCCTGTCCACGATCCGCTGCCATAGCTCCGCCTTCCTGGCTATAGTGGTGTGCTGCACCTGTGAGCCGAAGAGCTGGGGTTCAACTCTTATGATTTCCTCCACCATGACCCGGAGTTCTTGGTCCGAAAAGCGTGGGTGCCTTTGGGGTGCCATGGGGTGGTGTGGATGAGGTGTGGGGTGGTGTATATGGTGAAGAGTGTGTTGGTGTGTGGTGCTTTGTGCTTCTATGTGGTGTGTGTGATGGTGTAGTGTGCCTCTGTGTGATGTAGCTCTCTATTCTGTGATGTGTCTCTCTCTCCTTCGTCTCTGATCTTCGGTCGTAGGGGTTTGTGGGTGATGTGGGTGTGTGTTTTATAGTTGATTGGATGTGTGGGAGTGTTGTTTGTATGTGTGTCAGGTGTGTGTATTTCAAATTTTCCAATGTGGCTGTGTTTTGGAGCTGTGTGTGCATTTTGACCGCGGCGGTGTGTACCGCCAATGGAATACCGCGGTTGAAAGACCGCCGCGTGGATTGGTGGGTCAGAATGGCATGGGCGTGTTTGTGTTGGCGTGGCGGTGGAGGTTTGGTCATCTCCAGTTTTCCGCGGCCCGCTGATGAGGCGGCCTTCCTTGGATGTCGGGTTTTTGGCGGATTCACAGTTGGTGGTCAGAATGACCGTGGCGGTTTACCGCGGCCGCGGCGGTAGTATGGCGGAGTTCTGACCGGCGGTAAGGGCCTTTTACCGCCGAGGTCAGAATGACCCCCTATGTGCTTGCAGGAAAAAATCTGGGTGTCCATGCAGCTGTGATCATTCTGTTACGTCGAAGCCTACTGACATCTTGGGGGATTCAGAAAGCTTCCCTGGGAATGAATTCCGCAGAATGCTTACCATTGGCTTTGTGGTTTGTAACTCACATTTGCTTACTTTGCTTTGTTTGTTTTAGGCTGTCAAGCTTGAGTTTGTGCCTTCCCTTGCCCAAACTTTCTTATACTGTATTCTTCCATCAATACAGGATTTCTGTAAACAGGCTTTTAAATCTTGTTCTGATCTTGTCACATTTGCTCTGCATTCAAAGACAAAGGTCAAATCTCAAGCCTTCTCTGCCAGGGAGCTTGGTGTTTACTTTTCTTTCTCTGACTTAAAGTGAGAGAGGATTTATGTGACAATCATGCTGGCTCATGAGGGAGTGCTTGAGAAAGGCTGTATGGTGCTATTTTTTTTCTAGCACACAACAACATTTAAATATATGTAAATGTACTGTGCAGATATTTCCAGGTATATCAGGATATATCATAATTAGAAACGCACAAATAAAGCACATTGTTTGGTAATTCGGAACTGTGGTGGGAGCATTTTATTACAACCAAAACAAATCAATATACTAGGTGATGACATTTCCACACATTATCGTTAGTGCGCAGTATACTTTTATTAGTAAAACTTTATGTCTCTGCAAATGTAATGCTCATTTCAATGGAAGATGTGTTGTCTGTAATGGCAGTCCAACACCACACCATGCATACTCCACTCTACAACACTCCACTCCATGCCACCCCACACTGCATCACTGCACTCTACTGTGCACCACTCCACAGTGTGCCACTTCACTCTACACCTCTTCTCTATACCACTCTACCCTATGCCAATGCACTCTTCCCCACACCACTGTACTATGCACCACTACACTCTTCACCACTGCCTTCTACACCACTCCACTCTGCAACACTGCACTCTATGCCACTACACTCTACGCCAGTACACTCTACTCTGTACCACTCCACTCTATGCCAGTGCACTCTATGCCATCCACCCTACGTCACTCTAATCTACTCTGCACTCTATGCCACTCTACTCTACGCCACTGTACTCTACTCTGAAAAAGGCAAATCTATGTCACTGCTTTCAGCATCACTGCACTCAGTGCCACTCTACTCTGTGCCACTCCATTCTACTCTGTGCAACTACGCTTTACTTTGTGTCACTGCACTCTACACCAGTGCAACCTACACCACTTTACTGAAAACCAATGCATTCTACACCACTGCACAATATGCCAATCTACTCTGTACTGCTGCACTCTACACCACTATACTGTACTCTGCAACACTTTATGCCATTGCTCTCTATGCCATTGTACTCTACATCACTGCACTCTATGCCACTATATTCTACTCTGCACCACTGTACTCTATGCCACTGCTCTTTATGTCAATCTACTTTGCACTTCTCTACACCACTGCACTCTACACCACTCTACTAGACACCACTGCACTCTCCGACAGTCTACTCTGCAACATTGCACTCTCTGCCACTGAACTCCATGCCACAACACTTTACACTGCACCTCTCTATGCCACTCTACTCTGCACCACTCTTCATCACTGCCCTCTACACCACTCCACTCTAAATCACTGCACTCTACGCTAATGAACCAAGCATCATTTTACTCAAAACCAATGCATTCTACACCAATGCACTCCACGCCAACTACTCTGCACCACTGCACTCTATGCCACTATAGTATTCTCTGCAACACTCTATGCCACTGCACTGTATGCCACTAATTGCTACACCTCTGCACAGTAAGCCACTCTAATCTACTCTACATCACTGCACTCTGTCCAGTTGCTCTGTGCACCACTCTTGTCTGCGCCACTCTACTCTGCAAGACTGCGCTCTCTGCCACTGAAGTTAACACCACTCCACTCTGCACCACTGCACTCTAATCCACTGCCTGCTAGGTCATTGCACTACACCACTGTACAGCATTTGCTCTATGTCACTGCACTCTACTAAACTCTATTCTTCTCTGCACCACTGTACTCTACGCCACTGAACTCAATGTCACTCTACACCACAGTATGCTATACCACTCTACACCATTGCACCCATTGTCGCTCCACACCATTCTATTCTACTCTGCACTACTGTACCCTACCCTATGCTACTGCACTATATGCCACTGCACCACTCAACTTTACCCCACTGTACTGCACTCTTTGCCAATTCACTCTATGACACTACACTCTGCGTCAGTGCTTAATTTGTAAATAAAAACGTATCAGTGCCCAAACTCTCTTTGAAACTCGCAGCTGCTGTAATGAAATGTGCAAGCATGGAATACTGAGGTAGCATAATCCTGAAGCCATCTCGGGCCTCTTTAGTCCATTTACAGCCACTTCCTGCCCCTTCAGCTCACTCTTGCAGCTTTCTGCTTTCTCCTATTGTGGCACTTTTTCGTTTTTCTCTTCCTCCGTCTTTCCCATATGTTTCTTTTCCTTGCAGTAAATGCTTGTGGCAGAAAGATAAGCACCGGCACTTAAAAATAAGTGCTGGTGCTTCGCACCTGAAACAACAAGCACAAATTAAGCACTGCTCTGCATCACTTCACGTCACTGTAATCTGTTCTGCACCACTGCAATCCACACCACTGCACTCAACTCCACTCTACATCTTTGTACTCTACCCTGTACTATATACTATATGTACTATACTGATATTTTGTTATAAAGAATTTCACAGATTTCCATTGTAGGCAAGTGTTTAGATGTTGGTGATCCACCCAAACAAACTGTGGGGACAGAAGTTATGCACAAAATAACCCTTGTTAAGCTCTCTTAGGAGAGATAATATTTTGTGTTTCCAACTGTAATTTGTTTTCATATTTCTTTTATTGATTTCAAGAACAGTTAAATGTGCATCTGCATTTAGATCCCCACCACATCTAAAGTGTCATTAACCACTGTTCAATTTATCGCTGGGCTCTCTATGGCCAATAATATGTTGTCTGCATACAATGATATGACTTCCCTCTTGCCCCCTGTCAAGATACCAACATCCTTATGTCTCTGATGTATGATCTGTGCTAATGGTTCTGTAACCATCACAAATATCAGGGTAGAAAGCGGACATCCCTGTCCGGTCTCACTGTCTATTAGCAAGGCACCAGATATTCTGTGACCCACTCTCACACCAGCTGTGCTGTCGGTATACAGCAGTTTAACCCATTGTAATTGTCCTCCCCCAGTTAATATCTGCGCAATGTGCTATCCATGAACATCCAGTCAACTCTATTGAATGCCTTATGGATATCCAAGCTAGCTAGAGCACATGGCCCCCTCTTATCATGGCTTGCTCTGTGATGAGAAATGCTTTCTGAATATTAATGACAGTGTTACGGCCTTCTACAAATCCTGCCTAGTCTGCATGTATGACTATTTCTGCTATCTTTGCTAATCTACGGACCAGAATCTTCCCAATATTTTAGCATCTACTGTGATCATAGATAGCGGTCAGTCTGATTCACAGTTGGCAGGCTCTCACCCGGCTTTAAGTAAGGTCACTATGGGGGTCATTCCGACCCTGGCGGTAAAACCCGCCAGGGCCGTGAACGACGGAAAGCACCGCCAACAGGCTGGCGGTGCTCTCCTGCCCAGTCAGAAAAGGGGATCCGGCGGTTTCCCGCCGGATTTCCCCTGGCTGGGCTGAACCTTCATGGTGGCGCTGCAAGCAGCGCTGCCATGGGGATTCCGACCCCCTTCCCGCCAGCCTGCTTCTGGCGGTTTTTACCGCCAGGAACAGGATGGCGGGAACGGGTGTTGTGGGGCCCCTGGGGGCCCCTGCACTGCCCATGCCACTGGCATGGGCAGTGCAGGGGCCCCCTAACAGGGCCCCCGCATGATTTTCACTGTCTGCATAGCAGACAGTGAAAATCGCGACGGGTGCAACTGCACCCGTCGCACCCCTGCAACACCGCCGGCTCCATTCGGAGCCGGCTTCTGTGTTGCAGGGCCTTTCCCGCTGGGCCGGCGGGTGCTCCCTTGGCGGGCGCCCGCCAGCCCAGCGGGAAAGTCTGAATGGCCCCCGCGGTCTTTTGACCGCTGAGCGGCCAAGTGGCTGTTTCCCTATAACCTTTACATAGCTAATAGTGGCGCACAGAGTAGATCTACATATGTTTGAATTCTACTGTCAGTCCATTATTGCCCGGTGCCCTCCCGGTGTTCATGTGTCCAGTAGCCCATCTAATGTCTACTTCCTCTGAGGATGCACGCAGCTGGGCCTTTGTTTCCTCATCAATCTGGGGCAGCTGCGTCTCATCAAGGATAGAATCTATTTCTGATTCAGTTCCCAGACCCTCCCTTGCACAGTGTTCCGAGTAGAACTCAGTATAGCAGTTCAGGATTTCCTACTTGGATGTCAGCATCCCACCACTGCGTCACTGAGGGCTACCACAACGCCTCCCCCTCTCTCTCTGTTAACCAGCCATGCCAGTAGCCAACCAGCAGTATCACCTTGTTCGTGTTATGTTTCCAGGTATGTGTGATTTTTTTCCTAGAGTTTCTCGGGCCATATCCACTTAATCTCTTAGTTTGTTTCGTACTTCCCAAACCTCGTCAGTATGGGGAGCCTGCTTATCAATGTCTACTATCTGCTTTTCTACTCCTGTGACCATGTCACACAATGATCTTCGCACCCCCTATGTCAAGGACATACATTTCCCCCTGATAGTCACCTTGAAGGCCTCTCACAGTACACCAGCAGAATGGACTGAACCGTGTTAAAATGGAAATATTCCCGTATTGCTTCCCGAATGTCTTCCCTATATGCCTGGTCATGTAGCACCCTGGACTGGAAGCGCCATTGTGGCACCGGGGTAAGTTTGGCTTTGTAATTCCGCAGCAAGCGGAGGATGGCCTAGTAAAGTGCGATCTAGGTATTTGTTTTGCTTTCACTAATGACCAAGCTGACAAAAATCTCTGGAATGCACTTCTTAGTTCAAATAAGACATTTATTATTACTTCACCACGAGGTTCCTAAAAAGAGATTAGTAGGTCAAAAGCACACGTTTAAAAATAGTCACAGCAATGAAAGGAAAGTATATCAAAGTGGTTCTCAACTGCAATGTACAGAGCAAATATATGTGATTATATTATAGCATAATTGCAAAGTAAAGGATAAAGTCAAAACTCATCACCGTAGGGCCTGCCAAGCTCTTCATCTTTCTCATGCCAGCAAGAAGATGACCCCTGTTCAACTGCGAGAAAGAGATATCCACCCTCACGGGACAAGTGTCTGCATCAGACATTTGACGTCCAATCCTGACCAAGGTCTCTGAAATTTCCTCGTTACTGAGCAGGGCCACCTTTTTACATCTTAAACACTCATGGAATAAGCCTTCTGAAAGGCCCTCCCCTCTCAGATGGAAATATTCAAACATGCTGGCTACTGTTGAAAATTGGCCAACCATTCAAGGCTCCCCTTCCAAGGCCAACCTGTTCCCTGCACTGAAGAAAAACAAAAAAATGTGTGCTTCCTTATCATGCTATCATGTTCGGTAAGAGAAAATACGAAAAACACAAGCTTAGTTTACCATGTGGAAGAACACAGCTCATCTGCAATGTCTCAACTGCAATGTCTAATGCCACGATAAAGCCAGTAAGCAGCTGAACGGAATGCAAAATGTAATCTGCAACTGGTGAACATTGAACAACGAATATGCACAGTGGTGAAACACAAAGTCAGTAGTCAAACCTACCTATTTTCACTACAGTATTGTATGTCCCCAATTTGTGCCGCTTGGTCAGGGTGTATGAACATATAGTCAGTTCTGGAAAATGTTGTGTGTGGTGGGGAGTAAAAGCAGTAGCCCTGTGTTTGCCCATGTCCTACCCACTACAGTTCTACCAGATGTAGTATATCCAGTCCCTCCATCAGTGCTTGTGATGATCTACCTAGTGGTCGGATCGCAGGCCTCGAGCTATCTAATTCCTTGTTCAATGCACAGTTGCAATCCCCCATCCATATAATATCATAATTTGCATGTGGTATCAGTAGGTGTGTCACCCCTTTGTAAAACTCTGGTGTGCCTATATTCAGCACATATGTATTGAGAAGCACTGTGCGTCTGTCCCCAGTGTCACCCACCATTCCTATATAGCGAACATCGATTGGTTTCAATATCATGTTTGTCTTAAGGGGAACACTAGCATCCACCCATAGTAGAACACCTCATGCTGATGAGGTGAAGCTGGTATACCATAACTGGACTTCCTTTTCCAACTGTAGTTTTGTATACATTTAGGCCCTCATTTGTAGTGCTTTCCTCTTATTTAGTTTCTAAGCACTAACATAACACAACAGAAATGCACTTCTGAGGTCAAAGAAGACCTTTATTGTTGTTAATTCTTCCCCAACCACAATATTTATGAATGACGAATTAGTAGCTTTCAAGTCCGCGTTAATCAAACAAAATATATCAGTTTGCAATATACACAGCAGGTTATATTTATAAGATATTGAATGCAAAGCAAAACAAATACTTCACCGTGTGGGAACTATCTACAGCTTCATCTTTCTAAGGTCTGCAAGCTGATGACCCCTATCAGCCGCGAGAAAGAGAGATTCATCTACCCACACGGGATTGCTGGCAGCCTGCGCCAAGCTCCAGCACGAGGTCCGGCAGATTCGAATCTGACCCTCTGCAGCCTGTTACATTCGTTACAAAGGTGTGCCCCCTCCTCTCAGACCTGGGAAACTGAGCAAGCCTTTTGGAGACTGGCCAGGTCTCCAAGACTACTCCTGTTCCCAAGCTCAAGCAGAGAGAACAACACCCATGTACTCTCTCTTATCATGTCTAGTCTACTGTGAGAACAAAACATCTTGGTTCATCCTGTGCAAAAACACAGCTTGGAAAAATACAGCTTGGATTCTCAACTGCAATGTCTAACTCCACGTTAAAGGCAATAGGCAGCTAACCTAAGTATCAAATGCACTGTCATGTTAAAGGCAATAGGCAGCTAACCTAAATATCAAATGCAATGTCTAGTGTCATATCAAAGCCAATAGGCAGCTGAGCTGAATACAAAATGCAATGTCTTATATCATGTCAAAGCCAATAGGCAGCTGAGCTGAATACAAAATGCAATGTATAATATCATGTCAAAGCCAATAGGCAGCTGAGCTGAATATAAAATGTAATGTCTTATATCATGTCAAAGCCCATAGGCAGCTGAGCTGAATACAAAATGCAATGTATAATATCATGTCAAAGCCAATAGGCAGCGGAGCTGAATATAAAATGCAATGTATAATATCATGTCAAAGCCAATAGGCAGTTAAGCTGAATACAAAATGCAATATATAATATCATGTCAAAGCCAATAGGCAGAATATCTAATAGCATGTCAAAGTCAATAGGCAGCTAAACTGAATACATCATGTCAAAGCCAATAGGAATGCAATGTCAAAGCCAATAGGCGGCTAGACTGGATACAGCATGTCAAAGCCAATAGGCAGAATACAGAATATAATGGCTAATGCAATGTCAAAGCCCATAGGCGGCTCAACTGAATACAGAAAGTAATGGCTAATGCAATGTCAAAGCCCATAGGCGGCTAAACTGAACAAAACATACCATGTGCTACTGGTGAACATTGAGCAACTAATATGCGCAGTGGTGGAACACAAAGTCATTGGTCAAAACAAACTTTATCAAATGGCAGTACATTCCGCCCTTTGACCAATGAATTTTTGTTTCACATATCTCTTGTTTCAAACAAAAACAAAAAAAACATCAGCACAAACAAAAAAACATTATCAGAATGATCAAAGCAATCCCTGTAAAGCAATAGAAGTGAATTAACACATTGATCTCATAACTTTTCACATCAGATACATCTACATAGAAAAGACTGGGCAATTTTTATACTCTGAATGAGTCTCTAATTCAACAGCGTTAGCAATTTGATGTGGCATGAGTTCTACTCATGTAAAGGTGCACGGTCCACCTGAAAGGTTTGCTGGAAGATAAGCAAAAGTGAGAGTTCCATATGAGAGGGAAAAAAAAAAAAAAAAACACAGCTTAGTTCCAGTGGAAGAATGCAATCAAACAAGTTGAACTTGAACTGAAGGCGCAGTTTGCGCAAAATGGATCCATGGTGCTGGCACTTTACTCAGCCAGGTTCAGGTTGGGGATTCGGTCCCTTCCCCAACCCCACACGCACACACCGGAAGGGGGACCACACAGCACACTCAGGGACAGTGGCGAAACGTGGTAGGATCTGCAAAAGAAACAAGTATGACTTTTCTTGCAAATAACATTTTTCATTTAAACTGCACCCTTCCTCTTTCTTTCCCTGTTTTATAATCAGCAGGACGTTTTTGAGGCCCTTTGTTATATTTTCTGCAGGTTCTGGAGGATCACTTGGGGCTTCAGCCCACACATCAGCACTGAGGTTTTTATCTGCTGCACCACAGCTTCCCTTTTCTTGCACTGTCAGAAGGGCTGGGGCAGACTCCTTCTTTAACAAACCTCCATTCACTGCACTTTTGCCAATTTGGGCCATTCTGTCTCCAATTTGTATGAATGAATCAGATTCTTTTCTAGGTATCAGCATAATTTCGATTTTTCCTTGGTAATTTGCAGCAATCACTCTCCCTAAAACCTGATCACTTTGCCATTTCTGATCTGGTAACTTTCCTCTCCCCAACTGCTCTGTGACTGCTTGCATGACAGATTGCTTTTGTGCGTGCTGCACAGTTTTTATCAAATCTAGGGGAATGTGCATCTCTCTCATCTCTGCCCACCTGTAAGTGGCTTTTTCTCTCAGCTGTTCACATTTCTGGGGCACCCACTTAGCCATCCCCACTAAGGCAGAATTCTGGGTGTACACTTCTCTCTCTGAATTTTTCTCATTAACATCTGCAAGGTAATTGAACCAGTTAGGTGCTAAAACATTAGCAATGGACCAAAAATCAGCGTAAAAATTACACATCTCACGTAGCTCTTGCTTTAAAATCTGACACACATTATACAACGCTGTTCCTTCTACTGTGCCAGAAAGCAACATTTCAGTCAATGAATCATTAGTAAAACAAACATGCTTTTTATCTTCAGTAGACACGAATTCAAATGGTGCACACAATTTCATTGGTAACTCTTTTATCTGTGGTACTCTAGCCCTGTCTTGCAAATACCAGATCCATTGTATGATTCTAGCTAGGGGCACTATTTTCTTTCCTTGTTCTTGATTTACATGTACATAAGTATTTCCTTCTTGCACTGCGCAGAAACCTAAAGTCTGCATTATTTCATTTGCCAAATCACAAGCGCGCAGCTGCATATAATTTTTCACAGTGACCATATACAAAAGTGTTAGGATTTCTCTCAAATGAGAGCTATTCTTTTTCCAAAAATCAAACAAGCTAATGAAACTCGGGGTGTCTTGCTCTAAAATCCTTCGTTTTACTTGTGCATTTTGCAACGGTAACTCGTAAATCACATTCTGAGCTCTCTCGTCCTTGTTATCAGTTAAGGAATGCATTTTGTCTGCCAAAAACCCTGGCTCACACGGAAACTCAGTGCAGCTCGGAGCTGTCTTAACCCCCTCATTACTGGAATGGGACAAGAAAGATTCTTCATTTTTATAACTTTCAGCATTATTTTGAATTATTGTATCCTGGCTAATTTGCTCACGTAAATTCCTATTTTCATGTTCCAACTTCCTACATTTCTCCTGCATTTCTCTGTAAGCAGATAAAGGTATCCAGACCTTTCTGTCATCATTACTTCCAAAAGACACTTTTTCTACATATGTACAACAGGAATTATTTCTCAAAGCATTATCAGGCCTTTTAGCTACACATGCATCTTCAGACATGGTCTGCAGTGCTTCTGTAATTCCCCAAACAGAAAAGAATTCACAGTTTTTCTTAGCACCATCAGGCAGTTTATCAACACATGAATTCTCAGACATGGTCTGCCGTGCTACTGTGATTCTCCCAAAAAAACAATTTCTGTAATTCTCCAAACAACAGAAAAACAATTACACTTTTAAAGTGTGCACTTAGAAATCTACCAACTCGTCAACACCCTCTTAATCACCTCTTAATGACCGACCCCACTCCTGGTACCAATTGTAGTGCTTTCCTCTTATTTAGTTTCTAAGCACTAACATAACACAACAGAAATGCACTTCTGAGGTCAAAGAAGACTTTTATTGTTGTTAATTCTTCCCCAACCACAATATTTATGAATGACGGATTAGTAGCTTTCAAGTCCGCGTTAATCAAACAAAATATATCAGTTTGCAATATACACAGCAGGTTATATTTATAAGATATTGAATGCAAAGCAAAACAAATACTTAACCGTGTGGGAACTATCTACAGCTTCATCTTTCTAAGGTCTGCAAGCTGATGACCCCTATCAGCTGCGAGAAAGAGAGATTCATCTACCCACACGGGATTGCTGGCAGCCTGCGCCAAGCTCCAGCACGAGGTCCGGCAGATTCGAATCTGACCCTCTGCAGCCTGTTACATTCGTTACAAAGGTGTGCCCCCTCCTCTCAGACCTGGGAAACTGAGCAAGCCTTTTGGAGACTGGCCAGGTCTCCAAGACTACTCCTGTTCCCAAGCTCAAGCAGAGAGAACAACACCCATGTACTCTCTCTTATCATGTCTAGTCTACTGTGAGAACAAAACATCTTGGTTCATCTTGTGCAAAAACACAGCTTGGAAAAATACAGCTTGGATTCTCAACTGCAATGTCTAACTCCACGTTAAAGGCAATAGGCAGCTAACCTAAGTATCAAATGCACTGTCATGTTAAAGGCAATAGGCAGCTAACCTAAATATCAAATGCAATGTCTAGTGTCATATCAAAGCCACTAGGCAGCTGAGCTGAATACAAAATGCAATGTCTTATATCATGTCAAAGCCAATAGGCAGCTGAGCTGAATACAAAATGCAATGTATAATATCATGTCAAAGCCAATAGGCAGCTGAGCTGAATATAAAATGTAATGTCTTATATCATGTCAAAGCCCATAGGCAGCTGAGCTGAATACAAAATGCAATGTATAATATCATGTCAAAGCCAATAGGCAGCGGAGCTGAATATAAAATGCAATGTATAATATCATGTCAAAGCCAATAGGCAGTTAAGCTGAATACAAAATGCAATATATAATATCATGTCAAAGCCAATAGGCAGAATATCTAATAGCATGTCAAAGTCAATAGGCAGCTAAACTGAATACATCATGTCAAAGCCAATAGGAATGCAATGTCAAAGCCAATAGGCGGCTAGACTGGATACAGCATGTCAAAGCCAATAGGCAGAATACAGAATGTAATGGCTAATGCAATGTCAAAGCCCATAGGCGGCTCAACTGAATACAGAAAGTAATGGCTAATGCAATGTCAAAGCCCATAGGCGGCTAAACTGAACAAAACATACCATGTGCTACTGGTGAACATTGAGCAACTAATATGCGCAGTGGTGAAACACAAAGTCATTGGTCAAAACAAACTTTATCAAATGGCAGTACATCATTACAACCCTGGCGGTCAGTGTTAAAGCGGCGGTAATGCTGCCAACAGGCTGGCGGTAAAAAAAATGGGATCACAACCACGGCGGAAACCGCCAACACAGACAGCCACTTTAACACTCCGACCGCCATGGCGGTAGCAACAAACACCGCGGCGGTAACCACCAACAGACAGGTGGAAGACAATGTACCGCCCACCCCATGACAACCCGCCAATCCGCCAGCTTTTCCGGGGCAGTAGCAACGCCATCAAAAGCACAGTGGAAACAGGACTTGGGAGGGAAACCACTCACCACTCGACACTCAACGAAGAACCAGGACGCCATGGTGCCCGAGCTGCACATCCTGCCCATGCTGGTCTACCTCCTCATCTACCAGGAATACAAAAGGCGGCGGCGACGACAACCACGGTGAGTACTGCACCTAGTACACAGGGAGTGGGGGAGGAAAAAGAGAGTGACACACACACGCAACATGCAACACCCCCACCCTCATCCACAACACCATACACACAAACACATGCATCAACATTACATTTACACCCTGTAACCCCCTGGAAGAACACAAGGACATAAGGAATTGAGTTAAACAGTGATATTTTAGAAATAGGCAGATATACGTAATGAATAGAAAAACAGTATATACAAAAATATACAATATGTACATAAGACGGTACATTGTCCATTCAAAATGTCTGTGGGCCACTGGGCCAAAAATCATGGGCCAAGCACACACTTGACTCCTGCCTCAATACGGAGAGAACACTGCAGGGGCATCAGGTCGAAAACACACAGGCACCTCAGGTGGATGGGGAAGGGGGGGCTCCTCAGCCAGAAGATGGAATAACGCCACTGCTCCTCAATGGGGCTCCATGCCCACTGCTTGGTCTTGGGGAGTGCAAGTCCACAGTCTCACAAGTCTCTCAAGTGAGTGGTTTGCCCACTGCTTGGTCCTTGGGAGTGCAAAGTCACAGTCTCACAAGTCTCTCAAGTGGGTGGTTTGCCCACTGCTTGGTCCTGGGGAGTGCAAAGCCACAGTTTTCCAAGTGGATGGCTTCTTCCACTGGTCCTGGAGGGGGCTTTGTGCCCAGTGTGCTTCATCCTGCCAAGGATAGGGTGAGTGGATGCTTTTATCCACTGGTTCTGGAGGGGGCTTTGTGCCCAGTGTGCCTCATCCTGCCAAGGATAGGGTGAGTGGATGCCTTTCTCCACTGGTTCTGGAGGGGGCCTTGTGCCCAGTGTGCTTCATCCTGCCAAGGATAGGGTGAGTGGATGTCTTTCTTCACTGGTTCTGGAGGGGGCCTTGTACCCAGTCTGCTTCATCCTGCCAAGGATAGGGAGAGTGGATGCCTTTCTCCACTGGTTCTGGAGGGGGCCTTGTGCCCAGTTATGCAACACTTGGGGTATGGCAGTTCACAGTCCCTCACCTGGGTGTCTGAGGCACGAGATTTGCAGGGAACAGGTTGCATGATGGTCCAGGGAGGCAGGGCTAGCCTCCATCCTGCGGCCGCTAAGGCTGCAAACTGGTGTTAGTGCTGGTGCTGGTGGGGGTGCTGCCAGTGGTGGTGGAAGGCTCCAGCCCTTCTCCTGCAACCTCGGACGGCTGCCCACTGGGGCTGCTGCTGCTGGTGGTGGTCCTACTGTCAGCGGTGCAGGTGGTGGTGCTTGCGGCGGTGCAGGTGGCAGTGCTGGCTGTGGTGCAGGTGCTGCCAGTGGTGGAGGGATGCTCCAGCCCTTCTCCTGCAGCCTCAGACGGCTGCCCGCTGGGGCTGCTGCTGCTGACAGTAGTGGTGCTAGCGGCAGTGCAGGTGGCGGTGCAGATGGCGTTGCTAGCGGCGGGGCTGCTGGCGGTGCTGGCCGCGGTGCAGCTGGTGGGGCTGGCGGTTGTGCTGGTAGCCACCAGGCCTTCACCTGTAGCCTCCGACGGCTGAAGTGCCTTGCCTGGTGTTTTCTGTCCCTTCCTCATCTTGGCAGATGGTGGTGTGACCTTGGCTCTGGCAGCTGGAGTTTTTGAGGAGGCCTTGCTGGGTGGTTCGTGCTCCTTGCCCTTGCTGCATGCTGTCCCCCTCTTCACCTTGGCAGGTGGCGGAATGGGTTTGTCCTTTGCAGGGGTTGGTGGCACACTAGCTGGGCTGACGGGTGCCCCCTTTGAGCCTCTGTGAGTTGCAAGTACCACAGCGGATGTCGACTTGGTGGCTGAGGTGCTGGCCTGGGTTCTGGACACCCTGGCCCGAGGGGAAGGACAGGGGGGAAAGGAAGGGGAGGGAAGAGGTCAATGTTTGCCAGGAAAAGCTTCTTAGACACACTGGGGCGGGAAGAGGGAGAGGGTTTGGGAGTGGAGGAAGAGGGAGTGGTTGTAGGAGGTGTCTGTCTGTTGTGTTTGGGTGCAGGTGCATTGGCTGGATGCTGTTGTGAGGTGGATGGCTGTTGGGTGGGTGGGTGCTTGCGTTTGTGTACTTTGGGAGGAGGGGTCACAGGCACACTGGGAGAGGACACGGGACATGTGCATGGTTGTGGGGGTGGTGACTGCCAGTGAGGGGCGTGTAGTGATAGGCGTGCTGGTGATGGAGGTAGTGGATGAGGATGTAGTGCATGCAGGTGTGAGTGGAGACGCTACTGGGAGGGAGGTGGACGAGGAGGAGGGGGACACAGTGGAGGCAGTGGATGTTGGTCTCTGCATGGGGATGGTGCTTGTGTGAGTGCCTGTGAGATGAAGTGTGGTGCTTGTGTTTGCCTGAGCCACTTTTGTGCGTTGATTTTTGTGAATGCTGGTCTGAAGGTGTGCTTGGGATAGGCTGGGGTTGAGGGGATTGGGTCTGGGTAGAGGAAGTTGGAGGGGGGAGGCTAGAGACAGGTACAAGGGCTGCCATCAGTGCTGATGCCAGAGCCTGAAATGCTCTCTGTTGGGCTGCCACGCCAGAGTGAATGCCCTCCAGGTATGCATTTGTTTGTTGCAAATGCCTCTCGACACCCTGGATGGCATTCAGTATGGTTGACTGCCCAACAGTGAGGGATCTCAGGAGGTCAATAGCCTCCTCACTGAGGGCAGCAGGGCTGACGGGGGCAGGGCCTGAGGTGCCTGGGGCGAAGGAGATGTCCACCCTCCTGGGTGAGCGGGCATGGGAAACACGCTGAGGGGCTGCTGGGAGGACGGTGTTGGTAGGGGGTGTGGCGGCTGTACCTGTTGTTGGGGTGGGCACAGAGGTGTCTGCCACCGCCAGGGCGCTTCCATCGGAGGAGGAGATGCTGTCTGTGGTCTCTCCTCCTGTCCCCGTCGTGGTGCTCCCCCCGCCCTCCGTCCCATTGGTGCCCTCACCCTCGGTGGATTCGGCCTCCAAGCCAATGTGGGATGCAGCTCCCTCCGTCGCCAGTGCTTCTGCTCCTCTGCCAGATGATGCTAATGCACACAAGGACAGGGTGACAAAACAAAAATCGGGGGAAAGACAGAGGGTACACTTGGTCAATGCCAGCAACACCACTACCGTTGGCGTACACAACACACAGGGAGCAGCCCTATGCACTAGGCCATGCACTACCAGTTACTAAGATAGTCACCAGCCCATGGGGTACAATGCCTACCGCCATTAGCTGCACACTTGAAACCCACAGGACCCTGCCCGGTAGTAGATGCCCACTAACACTATTGGGATAGGAGTGCTTCTGAGCCTGCCCAACAAGGGACCTACCCTGCCATCTTCGCCCTGGCCTAGGGGCACCCTTAGCCCACATCCCCCACCCAGGTAACTCTTAACGCACACAAAGTCAGGATTCAGAATCTGTACTCGCCCCCTTGTGGCTGCTGTGATGCCTTCAAGCGCCCATCCAACTCCGGATAGGCCACCCCCAGGATGCGGAACATCAGGGGGGTTATGGTGCGATGGGCACTCCTTCCTCGTTGGGAGACCAGCCCCAGCTGGGCCTCCGCCGTCTTCTTTGCTCAGCGGCGCAGGTCCTCCCACCTTTTGTGGCAGTGGGTGCTCTGCCTGTCAAATACCCCCAGGGTCCGCACCTCCTTGGTGATGGCACGCCAAATACCCTTTTCCTGGTGGGCGCTGACCTGCAGGGAAAAGACATCAGAAAAAGGATTAGTCATACAGTCTGGACTGTCATACTCATGGCCCACCATATCCCTCGCATCCCCTTACGCACATACATTGACCACCATACATGCAGCACTCTGCCCAGGACCCCTCTGTCCCCCCCAACATGTGGCTTACACACACAGCACTTCATACATTCATGGCCCACACATCATGCTCACAGTGTACTAACCTGTTTGTCTGGAGGACCGTAGAGTAACATGTACTGGGGTAGGACCCCATCCACCAATTTGTCCACCTCCTCCGCAGTGAAGGCAGAGGCCCTTTCCCCAGACACATGAGCCATTGTTGCTTCCAGACACAGTTCACAGCAGCACTTGCAGTGTAGGTCCTCTCCTGTTGAAGGTCAGGTAGCAAGTGAGTGAACAGATAGAAAACGGCAGTCACATCCGCACCGGTGCGTACCATCACTGCTGGCGTACATCACAATTGGCTCCTGGAACCCATAGGGCCCAATGATAGCCAATGCGAAGTTGCGCGGTGGTCTTTGACCCTCTACCGCGATGGCGCACAACACCAGCGGAATTACCCCATTTCCACTTGTCCCTCCTCAAAGGTCAGTCAGCCGCCATTTCAGCGAGGCACAAGGCATGGCACCTAACTGTGTCAGAGCTGACACTGGCACAGCAACTGACTTTCGGATTCACATACTGGTTCTGTAAAGGGACAAAATCATCATTAGTGCAATAGATGTGTGACTATGACCCTCTGCTCACCGTTTTCTTCCATAGGCTTCAACCGCTGAGGCTGAATATGAGATGGCGACATCCTCAGGTATACAGACCCCTGGTGGACCTTGCGACAATGGAGGACAGACACATTATCCTAACCTACAGACTTGATCGGGCCACAATCCATAACCTGTGTGCCCAATTGGAGCCAGACCAAATGTCAGCTATCCGCCAGCCCACAGGTATCCCCCCTCTAGTGCAGGTCCTGTCAGTGCTCCATTTCCTGGCAAGTGGTTCCTTCCAAACAACAGTGGCCTTGGCATCATGGATGTCTCAGCCAATGTTCTCCAACGTGTTGACCAGAGTGTTGTCAGCCCTGCTGAAACACATGCGCAGCTACATCGTATTCCCCCAGGTGGAGGATTTGGCCACAGTGAAAGCTGACTTTTATGCCCTGGGACATATCCCCAACACCACTGGTGCCACTGATGGTACACATGTGGCATGTGTCCCCCCCACCCCCCAGAAAAATGAATAGGTTTTCAGGAATAGAAAAAGCTATCACTCTATGAATGTGCAGATGGTGTGTTTGGCGGACCAGTATATCTCCCATGTGAATTTCAAATATCCTGGCTCTGTGCATGACGCCTTTATCTTGAGGAATAGCAGCATCCCATATGTGATGGGCCAACTCCAGAGGCACCGGGTGTGGCTAATAGGTAAGCCCAAGGTCCCCACACAGTATAAATAAGTGTCTGGGTGTGGGGTTGTCCCTAAAGGTTAGTATGTGTCTAAAAGTTGTCCCTCAATATTTTCAGGTGACTCTGGTTACCCCAACCTCTCATGGCTACTGACCCCAGTGAGGAATGCCAGGACAAGGGCAGATGTGCAATGGGCTGGGGTGATGGTGGAGGAAAGTCCAGAGTAGAGTCCAGTCTCTTGGTATCACAGATGCATAGGAAGAGGAGTAATGGCAGTTCAAGGTGGACAGGGTGACAGAGTGGGACAGAAGGGTGACAATCAGGAGAGTCCTATTTCCTGGTGGGGGTATTGGCTATGTTGTCTGGATTCTGCCTGGATCACAGGGACCGTTTGCAGGGTGGTTCTCCTTCTGCAGGGGGTGGGGTGCTGGTGGCCTGTTGGTCCTGTTGTGGGGCCTCCTGTCCACTAGCGCCGGTGGAGGTGGAGGGCTGTTCTTCGGTGTGGCCAGTGTCAGTGGCGCATTGGTGTGCCACTGCCTCCCTCATGGGCTTGCCCATGTCAGCCAGCACCCCTGCAATGGTGACCAGGATGGTGTAGATATTTTTGAGGTCCGCCCTGATCCCCAGGTACTGTGCCTCCTGCAGCCGCTGGGTCTCCTGCAACTTGTACAGTATCTGGCCCATCGTCTCCTGGGAATGGTGGTATGCTCCCAGGATGTTGGTGAGGGCCTCCTGGAGAGTCGGTTCCTTGGCCCTGTCCTCCCCCTGTCGCACAGCAGTCCTCCCAGTTTCCCTGTTGTCCTGTGCCTCTGTCCCCTGAACCGTGTGCCCACTGCCACTGACCCCAGGTCCTTGATCGTCCTGTGTTTGTGGGGTTGCCTGGGGTCCCTGTAGTGGTGGACACACCGCTGATTGACGTGTCCTGGGGACAGTGGTATGGGCCCGCTGGGTGGGTGCTGGTGTTTCCTGAGGGGGGAGGCTCTGTGGTGGGTTGGGACTGTGGCAGGGTAACCGACTGTCCAGAGGTCCCTGATGGGCCAGGTTGGTCATCGTGATCCAGACGTGCAGAGCTGCTGTCATTAGTGTGGGACTCCTCTGGGGGGGGACAGGATCTTGCTGGCACCTCCTCTCCGGTGACGTTGAGTAGGGGTCCTGTGGGGATGAAAATGCAGTGTTATTCTATCTGCGTGTGCCATCTTGTGCATGGGTGAGTTTCTCTGTATGGTTGTGATTGCCCTGTCAGCTTTGCCTTGTGTGTGTGGTGATTTTGTGGGCTAAGTGATTCTCTCTAATGGGCATGCTGTGGTGATGGGTGTCCATGCAGGTCTGTGATGGGGGTCCATGGATTGGTGTTACATGCAGGGCTTGGTTTTGGGATGGGTGGGTTGTGACAGTGGGGTATATGTGAGGTGGTGGAGTGATGGGGTGAGGGTAGGAGTTTGTGATGGCATGCAGGTAGGGTGGGGTATATAGTAGTAAGGATTTGACTTACCAGAGACCAGTCCTCCTGCTACTCCTGCGAGGCCCTTAGGATGCATTATTGCCAAGACTTGCTCCTCCCATGTAGTTAGTTGTGGGGGAGGTGATGGGGTCCACCGCCAGTCCTCTGTACAGCTACCTGGTGTCTTGCAACCACGGAACGCACCTTCTCCTGTAGGTCGTTCCACCTCTTCCTGATGCCATCCCTTGTTCTCTGGTGCTGTCCCACGGCGTTGACCCTGTCCACTATTCTCCACCATAGCTCCATCTTCCTAGCAATGGACGTCTGCTGCACCTGTGATCCGAATAGCTGTGGCTCCACCTGAATGATTTCCTCCACCATGACCCTGAGCTCCTCCTCTGAAAACCTGGGTTGTCTTTGGGATGCCATGGATGTGGTCTGAGTGGTATGTGTGAGGATGTGTAGGGTGATGTGTGGGGTGTTGTGTTGTGAGGTGCGTGGATGGTGTATGGGTGACGATGTATTGTGCCTCTGATTGAGTGGGTGCTCCTGGCTTGTCTCTCTCTGCTTGCTATCTTTTTTTTCACTGTAAGGGGTTGTGGGTAATGTGGGTGTGTGTTTTATAGTTGTGTGGGTGTGGTGTGTATGTGTGTCAGGTGTGTGTAGTTTGAATTGTCCAATGTGGTGTAGTTTTGTAAGTGTGTGTGTATTTTGAGCGTGCCGGTGTGTACCACCAATGGTTTACCGCTATTGAAAGACCGCCGCTGTGATTCGTGGGTCGTGATACTGTGGGCGTATTCCTGTTGGCTTAATGGTGTGGGTTTTGGTACCACCAGTTTATCACTGTCCTTTGGGATGGCGGACTTGTGTGGGTGTCTGTAAAGTGGTGGATTTCTTAGTGTGAGTCATAATACCCGTAGCGGAATACCGCATTGGTCACGGTATGCTGGCTGCCGTCGGCATGGCGGCATTTACCGCCAGGGTTGTAATGAGGGCCTTATTCTTTTATACTGGAATGATGCCTTGCGGAAAGCTTGTGCTCAGTTCAGTGGGCTTATGTTTGTTATGGTGATAAGCCAATGATAAAGGCTATATGCCTGATTGTTTATTAAGAAATGTTACAAACAAGCATTAGCAAAGCCAATAGGTCTTGCCCATGCAAGCACTATTGGCTTTGCCAATGTGTTTTAGCCATGTTGTTCACCAGCACAGCTGCTGTTCAGCATGGTTAAAGGTTAGTAGCATAGAGGAGAGTGTAATGGAGTAGCGCAGAATGGCGCAGAGTGGAGCTAGTGTTGCAGAGTGGAGTGACAGAGAGTGTTGTGTATTGGAGTGTCATAGTGTGGAGTTGTGTAAAGTGGCATACACTGGAGGGGCATAGAGTAGAGTGGAATGGTGTAGAGTGCATTGGCTTTGAGTGTTGCAGAGTATAGTGGTGTGCAGTGCAGTACCATTGAATTCAGTGGTGTACAGTGCAGCGTCGTAGCATACAGTGGCATAGCCTAGAGTGGTGCATAGTAGAGTGCAGGTGTGCAGAGTGGATTAGTGCAGAGTAGAGTGGCATAAAGTAGAGTAGTGGAGAGTAGTGTAGAGTGGCGTAGAGTGCAGTGGTGTAGAATGGTGTGGCATGGAGTAGAGTGGCATAGAGGGGTGTAGAATGGAGTGACGCAGAGTTGAGTGATGCACAGGGCGGTGACGAAGAGTAGAGTCGAGTGCCATAGGGTGCAGTGGTGTAGAGTGCAGGGTAGACATGAGTATCATAGAGTGCAGGGCCATGGAGTGAGCAGAGTAGAGTAGCATAGAGTGGTGCAGAGTAAAGTATTGTGTCAGAGCGCATTGGCATAAAGTGCAGTGGTGTAGAGTGGAGCAAAGCAGAGTAGAGTGGTGTAGAATTCAGTGGTGGATAGCGCAGTGTTGCAGAGGAGAGTGTCAGAGTACAATGGTGTAGAGTGGAGTAGAGTGGCATAGGTAGCAGTGGCATAGAGTACAGTGATGCACCGTAAAGTGCAGTGAGCGCAATGCGTTCCTAGGTCAACTATCTGAAAGTCTCCAACGTGTCTTTTGCAAACCAGACAGCTGGTTAACTAAAGGCTGTGACCTAAAAAGGCAGCATTTCTTTCTTTCAAGTATTTCTTAAAGTCAGATAGATTTTTGTTACATGGAATCACATAGATTACCTTAGGAGGCCAGGGTTTTTATGTTGCTTACCCTCTTTGCCCCCAACATACCATAAGTATGGAAGATTTGCAACGTGAGAATACTTGTTAACCTTGTTAGGAGATACTGGGGCATATTTACAAGAAAGTGGCACATCAGTCCTGATGCGCCACTTTTCTTGTGTAGCCCTGCTCCCCCTAACGACATCATGGATAGGCTGTATTTACAAAACGGCGCACCAAGGCGCACGTTAGGTCAATAGCATCAAAAATATTGATGCTATTGTGGTACTTTGCAGGATTAGTACCAAAAATGATGGTGCTAATCCTTGCAAGTCAAGTGAGGCCCATTGAAAACAATGGAAGTGTCACTTTTACGCGTCCCTCAGGCAGACTTTAAAAATGACACTAAAACTGGCACAGTGAAAGTTTGTAAATTTCACTGCGCCATTTTTACGGGCCTCCCTGCATGGGAACACCCCCATGCATACATTATGGGGGTCATTCTGACCCTGGCGGCCGGTGACCGCCAGGCTGCCGGTGCTCCCAAGGGCATTCTGACCGCGGCGGTTCAGCCGCGGTCAGAAAGGGTAAACCGGCGGTTTACCGCTGCCCGATTGAATCCTCCAAACCGGCGGTCTCCCGCCGGTTTACCGCTGCCCGATTGAATCCTCCATGGCGGCGGAGCGCGCTCCGCCGCCATGGGGATTCAGACACCCCCTACCGCCATCCTGTTCATGGCGGGAAACCCGCCATGAACAGGATGGCGGTAGGGGGTGCCGCGGGGCCCCTGGGGGCCCCTGCAGTGCCCATGCCAATGGCATGGGCACTGCAGGGGCCCCCGTAAGAGGGCCCCACAAAGTATTTCAGTGTCTGCTTTGCAGACACTGAAATACGCGACGGGTGCAACTGCACCCGTCGCACCCCTGCAACTACGCCGGCTCAATTCTGAGCCGGCGTCCACGTTGCAGGGGCATTTCCGCTGGGCCGGCGGGCGCTCTTTTGGAGAGCGCCCGCCGGCCCAGCGGAAATGTTTGAATGGCCGCCGCGGTCTTTTGACCGCGGTGCGGTCATTTGTCGGCGGGACCTTGGCGGACGGCCTCCGCCGTCCGCCAAGGTCTGAATCAGGCCCTATGCCTGGCACAGGCATAATGTGGCGCAGGGGGTTACAAAGTGGTGCAATGCATGCATTGTGCCACTATGTAAATATGGTGTGGGAGAATGGCCTCCTTAACATTACATTAACGTAAAAAATGATGTTAGTGTGGGTCCAGGAGGCTCAAGGAGCTTGTAAATGTGCCCCATATTTTGCTTTGCCAATTGTAATTCCGTATACATTTGCATTTTTATGACTTGATTGCTGAGGGTTGCCTTATGTGAAAGCTTATGCTCAGTACAGTAGGCCTGAGTTGGCTATAGTAACAAGCCAATGATAACGGCTATAGGCCTGATTGGTGTTCATGGAAATGTTATGCCAAAGTCATTGGTCTGGCCTGTTTAGTATGAAAAGTTATCACAAAGGCATAAAGTCTGGCTTATGTTTTGTGAAAATAAACATATGGTAAAGCCAATAAGCCTCTAACAATGGATTGTTATCACATTATATTACAGGCCATAGAAAGGTATTTGGTTGCATGTTGTCTCACAAGTTACATAGCAGACAAGTGTTTTGGTGTTGATCACACACTCTGACAAACCCTAGGAGTGACATTCCACTGGGATAACTCTTGTTAAGCCCTATTGAAAGGGTGTGTGTATTATATTGAGAGGGAGTGTACATTGTTTTTCCACCTGCAATTCTATACATATTTTTAATTATTTAAATGTATGCCTGATGGTTGCCAGCTTGTGCGCACATCAGTAGGCCAGGGCTGTACACAGTGTCAAGCCATTGGTAAAAGCTGGAGGCTTTATCCGTTCCCTGGGAAACAGTATGTAAGATTCCTTAGGTATGATCTGTTTATATGAAAAGTTATGACAAGGCAAGTAGATCTTACCTACTTATTGTGAAAAGCATGTGTTGGAGACAATCATTTTTCAAGGGTGGATTGTTGTTACACTGTCCTAAAGCCTGTAGGCATGTATTTTGTCACATGAAATCTCACACATTACTGTAGTAGGCAAGAGTTTTGGTGTTGGTGACCCTCCCCAACAAACCATGGGAAAAGGCAATTTCCACTATGGTCATCCTTATTAAGCTCTATTAGCAGGGATTTTATATTGTTTTGCCAACTGTTTGTTGTACATATTTGTAATTTTATCATATACACCTGATGGTACCCTTTTGGAAAGTCTTAAGAACCAACACAGTAGGTCTGTGTTGGTTATGGTAACAAGCCAATGATAAAAGTTATAGCCTGATTGTTTATAATGAAACGTTACAAAAAATGTGGTAGGCCTGACTTTGATTGTGAATAGCATATGTTAAAATCAATAGGCTTATAAGGGAGATTGTTATTATTCAGTATGAAAGTCTGTTATTATTCAGTATGAAAGTCTACAGTTACATAGAATAACACCGATTACCATCATAATCAAGGATTTTGATGCTCGTTACTCCCTCTAACAAACCATAATTGTAGCCGATTTGGGCTGCCAGAATCCTAGCTAGCCCGTCTTCGGAAAGGCTGTATTTTGCTTTGTCAACTGTATTTTTTAATACTGTGCAGTTTTCTAACTGCATGCCTGATGGTTGCCTTGTGGGAAAGCTTATGCTCAGTACAGCAGGCCTCAGCTGTTTATGGTGATAAGCCAATGATAACAGCTACAGGCCTGATTGGTTCACTAGCGATCTGTTTAATATGAACTGTAATGATAAACACATTAGGCCTGACATACTGATTGTGAAGCATCATATAAAATACAAATAGCTCTAGAAGGACAGATTCAAGCGCATAAGTCTACTGGTAGTAACCTTCTTTATTGTTACTAGCAAGAATTATGATGATCCTACTCAAATGCTTTCAAGCACATTCCTTAAAACCTGGATATCATTACTGTGTTTTGTTTATCATATAAGACACCACACATATTGATGCAAAAAACACTTTCACATTTATGTTGAAACAGAAAAACATGTATGCAAATAATGGCAATTGTACAAATAAAAAAATCACATATATCTTGGATGATGCACAATCCTTGCTGAAACAATATTTTGCATTAGTGACTGTCGATCCCTGGTCACTGAGGCAGGGGCTGAGCATCTCGTAAAGTATGCACTGCTGATCAAATCTAAAGGGAAACAAGGGGCAACTCCATCAAGGACTGGACAAGCATGTCCGGCCCTATACAAAATGTATGCATCAGAGAAGCCGGTATTACAGGCAAACTAGAGTTGTGCACTGCATCAACGGTCTACAGGGTGTTTAAGTTCCCACGGTTTTACTGCGTTTTGCATGACACAGAACCCTTGACTGTCATATACATGTGCTATTTCTTTATTGGTGCATTAATTAATTATCAATTTTGGTTTAACAATGGGTAATTTTTACCCTTTGAAAATATGGTTTCAATAATATTTCCACAAGTGAATGTGCATACCCTTGCTCAGTCCTGAAGAGGCCTAGAACAAACAGGACGAAAAGCATCAAACACCTCCAAAGGAGCCCGCTGGACATGACCCTTAAGAGATACAATTTGTTTGAGGATCGTTGCTCCAAATAACCAGAGACATTGAATATGTAACTCTTTCAGATGGTCCTTTTTCTTATGCGGTCTACCCATTGGCAGTACAAATCCAGGAATAACGGTGATTGACTCACTAATGCTACGTATTGTTTTGGCAAGGATTATGCCATCATCGAAAATATATGTGATTATTTCTTTGTACAATTGCCATTATTTGCATAAATGTTTTTCTGTTGCAAGATAAATGTGAACATGTTTTTACATCAATATTTGTGGTGTCTTATATGATAAACAAAGCATAGTAATGATATCCATGTTATAAGAAATGTGTTTGAAAGCATTTGAGTAGGATCATAATAATTCTTGCCGATAGCAATAGAAAGGTTACAACCATTAGACTTGTGCCCTTGAATCTGTCCTGCTGGACCTGGTTGTATTTTATATAATGTGTGTATGTAACCTAGGCTCTTTTGGGGTATATAGGCTCAACATTACTTTATTCTAGTTCTGACTGATTATGAGAAGCATATGTTCAAAATGAATAGACATTTAAGGGTGGATTGTTATTTCTCTATATTAAGCCTACAGATTGTTTTTTTTGTTACATGCTATGTCACAGATTACCTTTGTAAGGAGTAATTTTGCTGTTGGTTGGTACTTCTGACAAACTCTACAGGGAGAATATTTGCACTATAACAGTTCTTACTAATATCTCTTTTTAGCTGTCTGCTAGGATCGTGTAATACAAAATAATACATATATCCATGTATATAAAAAAATATCTATCGAGATACATAGAGGGCCTTTGGGTAATTTTTGTTCTGCCATTGGTCTGTCAGAGTGTCATTTACATTCTGCTTCTGTTCATGACAGCAAATTGTATTGGGTAATGGCCCAGTCAATATCAGTCATTGGCTCTCTTTTCTCTTGTGCTGTGAGTGACAGAATTTTCTGATCACATGTGTACATCCACCAGAAAATGAATGTGCTTCAATGTGAGTGCTGGTTGGCCAGTCCACTTAGTTTTAAATTTTCCACTTTTATATTTCCCATTTTATTTCTTTGCTTATTTTTTTATATTTGATTGTTTCTTAAGAAGATACTACATCTCTCCAGGCAGAGCTAACGGGTCACTTGCTTTCTGCTTATTTAATTAGCAGTGTACCACATCCCATGTGGCAACTTCCTCTAAACAAGGAATCCAAATGGAATGCTGTTTTCTATGGTATATCATTGTTTTACCAATCCAAAATGGCCAAAAAATTGATTATAAATGTTGCGACTATGCTTGAACTTTAAAACAGCAATAGACTATATACAGTACTTTTAAAAGACGAGCACCTGCTGCTCTGTTTACTTCCGATATTTCAAGCATATGCCAGCTGTCTTTAGATGGCAGCATGTTTTTTTACTTGCATTCTTTTAGTATATCTTTCATTTGTTGTTGAGTTTGTGTGTATTTGTTTGTAGTTGTCTCAGAGGGTGAATGGAAGAGTTAGCGAGGATGAATGGATGCATGAATGCAAAGATGAGTGACAGAGTATATGTATGATGACTTACATAGAGCGCAAACGCATCAGTGACTCAAACTGCACTTTCATTCAAAAGCCAGGACTCTTGTTTGATTGTTCTGGTTGAGTTACTCATTTTCATCGATCACTCTGTGGGCTCTCAATCTCAGTGACCCAATAGGGCGGCAATCACTCAGGTGTACAACTGAAGCAAGTGGTGCTGCCCAAATGACATGGAGACACAGGTGTGTTTTAGGAGCTGATGTTCAGTGTATTAGATGGCCATTCCTTTAAGCCTTTTTCAGAGGCAGCCAGGAGGTCACTAACAATTCTGTCTCCTGCCTCTTAACCTTTTGGAAAAGGAGGATCTTTTGAGTGGTTGAGTGTTTTTTCTTGTTCAGGGTATGACCTTTGCTAGTTACATTTTGAGTTGCAGGCAGTCTTTGCAGGGACAGGTTATTTGCATTGCTCTTGTAGGGGGACACGTTCATCACAAGTGGCTGAAAAGCAGGTTGGAAGGCACCTTAGAGGGATCTCATTAGGGTTTGCTTTGTCTTTGTCACATATTGCATGGGCCAGATCAGGGGAGAATGCTGAGGTAAGGTAGAGGGTCACGAGTTGTGAGGCTCTGAGAAGGATGGCAGGCATCTGGAATGGAGCTAGGGTGGCAATGAAAATGAAAATGGGTGCAGTTAAAGAACTAGGGAAAAAGTGAACACAGGATGGGTTAGTGACAACTAGGAAATGTACAAGATGGGGGAGGGTTTAAGGATGTTAGGTATTGGTGATTATGTTTGGGAGTTTTAAAGCTAGATTGATAACAGGTATCTATACTGTATAAATAAGTTGCGACTTTCAGGCTATAAGATGTCACATGGGTCTTTTTATTGTCTTACTAAAGTTGCTTTCTTTGCACATGACAAGTGCGCCATTCACGGTTTGTCCTGTCTTGTCCAAAGCTAGATGGATATGTTTGCATTTCTTTAGAAGCATTGGTGTATATGAAGGTAGCTTTACTCATCACTAAAGAGATGGACTGAGGCTGCAAAGGCATCAGGTAACATGTATCTACTCTATGGTTCAAGTTGTACTGTCCTAGAAAATAGAGGAGAAATACCAAAAGAATTGATGACCAGATTCTGAATTAAGTATCTAAAATGCTAGGTGATTATGCACAAAAGGAGGAGGGAGTGGCCACTAGAGGAGTAATGTGAGGATGATGATGATGCAGATCCAATCTTCTCCATGGCACTCCCCTTGCCCTCCGGGTCACTGGGTCCCTGCATGTCAATTGTCTCTTGACCTGAGGTCCCATGACCAGCTGGGTCCCCACTTGGCTCGGCCCCGTCTCCTCCTCTGCCTGTGCTGATGCTGCAAGGTCAAAGACGAATATGATCATCACATGTCCATGATAACACCTAAACCACAACTCAGATTGACTACCAATACCATTATGTGAAGTAGGCCCCATCAAAACTACTCATCTAAGTGGTGCATACATGTGCCGTGACATATGCTTGCATGCCATCTGGATTTACTACAGTGGCCTACAGTACAATCAGGACCTCAGACAACTACAATTGCATGGGTGAAGCCTTGGAACCACACTAACCATATAACAACTAGGAGTCCTCTTCATCTTCACAGCTGTCCCACATGCAGCAGACCTCAGTCAACTAATGGCAAACAACAGTATCCCATTGTAAATTCCATTCCCACATATCCCACATATCCCACACAATTATTTGGTTCATATATAATGAACCAACAATTAGAAATTATGCCCTAACACCCTGCTACGTGGAAAACAAAAGTTCAATATCCTGGAGTAGGTGATATGGAAATAACCATGTCACACAGGAAACATTTAAAAAATGTACACTCCACCAAGTGACATCTGCCACAATAGATTCAAGGAGGTAGTGTCAATGTAACTCAGAGAAACCTCGCATGTGGCATTGAAAGGAACACTGTAGATGTCAGGTTCAATATGCAAGGGAGAGATGTCCCCAGAATAAACTAAACAACAAATTAGCAAAAACCAGGATAGTCACCACTAATGTCTGACATCCATTACAATGACATTCTCTGAGTGTTTCTGTAGTAGATATCTGTGCTTTGCATGTTGGAGAGACACAACATTTTACAAGAATTATAGAAGGCCCTCAATCTGTTGCCCGATGAGCACCAACATCACTAACCACATCTTGGACATGCCAATCCTAGTGTCTCTCTGTGGATGAATGCCTGTATGGAAACACATGTGATGTCAACATCAGTGCAACTCACTCCATGATGCATGCCAACAGTCAGGGCACAATCCTCAATCATTACACATATTCAGTGCACTTTTCCACATGATTCCACATCAAGGGCATAAATAAACACTAAGGGGGTCATTTTGACCTCGGCGGTCTTTTTTGCAGTGGTGGCGGTTTGCCGCTTGGCCTATTATGACCGTTGGCAGCTCTCCGTCCTTTTACGGATGGAGAGCCGCCAACAGCCATACTGGCGGGCGGCGGGGAAGTGGAGGTTGCTCCACCTCCACGCCAACAGAACACCGCCCAGCGAATCACGTCCTGTGATTCGCCGTGGCGGTGTTCTGTTGGCGGTGTGGTGTCGGCGGAGCTGCCCCCATGGATCCCGTCCCCTCCCGGAGGATCGTCGGACCAGGTAAGTCGATCGTCCGTGAGGGGAGGTGGGAGGGGGGGTGTTGTGTGGGTGCATGGGGGTGTGCGTATGTAGAGGGGGTGTGTGAGTGCGTGTATGCTTGCGGGGGTGTTGTGTGTATGGGAATGAGTGCGTGTCTGTAGGTATGTCTGTATGGATGTGTGTGTGTATGTTTGAATGTGGGTGTGCGTGTCTGACTGTGTGTGTGGATGTAGGCATGTATGTCGGCGTGTGTGCGTGTTAGTGTGTAGGTGGTGCCTGCGTGCGTGTCATGTGGGTATGGGTGATGTGATGTTGGGGGTCGGGGTGGGGAGGGGGGCCCTGCCACCTTTGGGGGGTGGCAGGGGCGGTGGGGGGTGTAGGGGAGGGAGTCGGGGTGGGGGAAATCCCTATCAGTGCCACAGAAGGAATTCCCTGGCACTGATAGTGCTTACCGCCATGGATTTCATGGCGGTTCAAACCGCTGGAAATCCACGGTGGTAAGCCGGGTCCAAATACCGCCGGCGGTCTAGTGACGGCCGCCGGGCTGGAGACCCAGGTCTCCAGCCCAGCGGTTGTCTCCGCCCTGGCGGGCGGAACGGAGAACCGGCGGATGACCATGGTGGTAACCGCCATGGTCATAATTCCACAAAGTAAGACCGCCAGCCTGTTGGCGGTCTTACCGTTGGCTCTCCGCCTTCCGCCAGGGTCATAATGACCCCCTAAGTGGTTCCACACCCTGTACTTACCTGTCATCTCTCTCATAGCTACTGCAGTTCTACATGCCAAATGACATACTATGACGCATGAAGGTATATATCAAACAATGAACAATGGTGACACACTGCAGTCTGTGCCACCACATGAAATGGACACTCATTGTAGATTTACTATTCTACTAACAGTTTCCCATGCACATATATGTGATGGTATACAGACAACATCCATCAACATAGGTAGAACATGCATGGAACTGCAGCATAGAAATGTTTCCTAAAGAGAAAGGGACACGTGCTGACCTGTACGCACAAGGAATATTGCTAACAGTGATGACACATAATTCATGTCAACAGACATTTCCCACTTACCAAGGTTAAGTAGTTTGCTACAACTGCAAACAAATAGCTATGTAAGCCATGTCATATGTATGATGGAGACATACACATCACAGACTGCAGTGAGGCACCAGCACCCATCATACACCGGAGATAACTAGCTCCTGTGTTGTCAGATGTCTACATACACATATAAACAGACACATGGCAGAGTATTGTGATCCACAATCTACTTTCCTTTAGCCTGTAACATTTAGGAAGAGTGACCTGTTTGATAGAAATTGCACCCATTAGAACAACAATTGATTTAATATGGTGCAACCATTCTTGACTATGACAGTCCAGAGATTTTCACAGCCTATGTGGTGTACAGTGCAATACAATGTTTGGTGTGACCAGACACTTGTATCTTGCTATTAATCCTCAGCATTACACTACCTGTGATGTAGTCCACCTTCCACTACCATCTTGTGTCTTCCTCATGTGCATCACAAGGGCTTACATCTCAACATTGCAACATATGGAAGCAGAAGCAAGCAGGCAATACTTTTCTGATTGGTGAGTTTATTTACATAGGCACAGGAAATGAAAAGGTGAGAGGATCAGTCATGGTGGATGAAATTATATTAGTAGATGGCACAACATTTGGAGTCCAAAGTCCAGTGTCTTACTACCATGGAAGATGGAACGTGGTTGGAGAACAGCCAACAGAGTGTATAACTGGCGCACAAAGGAGTGAAATCAGGAAGAGGTCACTTGCTGGCAGTGGTTGGCGTCTTGCCATCTGCACCTCCTGGAGTCTTGGGTGGACAGCCCTGCTTGCAGGGGAGTTCTGCAGATACACAAGCAGGGGTGTCTGAAGTGGGTGCTTCCTATGACAGTGCCACCCTTCCAGTCGATGCCACTGATGTAGAAGGGCCTGGTGTTGCTGGGCCAAAGAAAGGGGTGTGGTGTGGCTCAGGGTCCCTGATCAGGGTACTGGTAATCTTGAACACCCCTGCTAGGGATGCCAGGATGGTGTGTTTGACCTCCCATTTTTCCAATGACTCTTAATGGAAGTCCCTCTGCAGCTGCTTGATTTCCATGAGTTCGGAAAGCATCTGGCTCATCACGCCTTGGGATTGTTGATAGGCTCCCAAGACTTGGCTGGTGGTGTCCTGGCCATGACTATCCTCAGTGGCCTCATGCCGCTGGCCCAAAACCTCCCTCCGACCATCATTGTTTAAGGTGTGTTGCTGTGACTCAGGATCCTGGACTGGGGGGCACAAGATGATAGTCACTGTCCCAGGACACAGGTTGGTGGGGGCATGGCTGCCTGAGATGTAGTTGCAACCAGGCTGGGATGGGAGGGGTTGATGTGGTCATAGTGAGGCACACTTGTGCCATCTGACCAGGTTGCCCTGATGGGCCAGAACCGTCCTTAACGTCCAGACGTCCAGGAGTGTTGTTGTCACTAAAGGCTTCATCCAAGGAGATAGTGGCAGTCTCTTCAGTGGTCTTGGTGTTCCCAGTGGCAGCTCGACCTGTTGATGTGAGAGATACAATGTTACAGGTTGTGTTGTGACATCTGCCTCCAATAGTTGACAGTGACATTAAGGCCAAGGCCGTGTACACATTGGATTGGCAGGTCTTTCTTATGTGACTGGTACACATGCTATCAATTGTAGAGACATGACATTTCTGGGATATACCAATTCCATTTCAGTCAACCAGCTGCAGAATGTATGAGTTCACCAACACTTGGGAGGGTGGTCATAGAGTTACATCCTGCCAGAAGTGCAGGCAATACAGTGGCTGGGCAGGCTGTGGCTTTGATCCTTTTAAGTCCAAGATGACTGTTATGCAGGCAGACCCTGGAAATTGTTGTTTATGTGATTGTAGTCATCATGTGGTCAGTGCATTGTGAATGTGTCTGCTGCCAACACCATTCAGGTGAGGCATCTTGAGGCCTTTGTTTCATGTTTTTTGTTGCACGCAGGTTGAGCTGTCCTTCCTGTCCACAGGAATTTCATCTTGACTTAGCTGCTCAAGATGGATGTAGGTGTTTAGCCACATCAGAGAGTGAACCATGATCTGTCTCTTGGCCCCATGGGTATTTTGGGGGGAACACAGTTTTTGGAGTCTTGAGTTGGGGGAGCAGTAACTGCTGTTAGTTGCAGTCCTGTCATGCTCACTGCTTCACAATACCTGACAGCTTTTAACTACCCCAGTGAGTACACAACATATGAGCTTTGAAATACTGTTGTCTTGAGGGAAGGGGACACTGTTCTGGTGTTTGTAGTGACAGTAGCAGAGCCTCTTGGCCTTGGCAGTCCTGTCAGTCCCTGTACTACCCACAGACTATACAGATATCAAGCCCTTAGGGGTGTACACTTCAATGGTGAGTTCAGGGACAAGGGTCATTTGGGCAGGGGACACTGTGGCGGCTGGGTGGAGTGACAGTAACAGTGCCTCCTGGCCTTATCAATTCTGTCAGTGCCTGTACTACCCACCCACTACACAGAAATCAACCTCTCAGGTGGGTACACTTTAATGGTGAGCTCAGGCACAAGGGCCATTTGAGTAGAGGGCATTGTGGGTGACAGTAGCGGTGCTTCCTGGCCTTATCAGTCCTGTCAGTGCCTGTACTACCCAACACTGTACAAATGTCATCCTCTGAGGTGGGTACCCTTCACTACAGATTTGCCAAACAGGGTAATTTTGAGTATAATACACTGTTCTGGTTTTTGGATTTGTAGACCAGTGCTTGCTAAGAATTATAGTGCTGTCAATCCCTGTACTACACACAATGTACACAGCTATTGTTCCCCCAGGTGAGTCTAGTTCACATGTGAGATGCCAGACAGTGGTCTATGGACAGGTGGACACTGGGTTGGTGAGTGGGGTGACAATTAAGGTGGCCAAAGGTGAGCATGCATGACAATACATTTTTGTGAGATATTTTAATGTTTTGACTTACCCAACTCTACTCCCTCAAGTATTCCAGTTAAGCCCACAGGATGCAGGCTTGCCAGGACCTTCTCCTCCCAAGCAGTATGTTGTAAGGGAGGAGGTGGGGGACCCACCACTAGTCTTCTGAACCTGCAGCTTGTGCCTGCATGCCATGGAATGGACCTTCCCCTGAGGTCATTCAACCACTTCCTCATGTCGTCCCTTGTGCGCAGGGTGGGTCCTACAGGGTTCACTCTGTCGACTATCCTTTGCCGCATTTCCATTTTTCTGGTCATAGTAGTGTGCTGTACTAGTGCTCAAAATAATTGTGGCTGTACTCTTATGATTTCATCCACCATGACTCTTAACTTCTCGTCAGTGAAACAGAAATTTTTATGGGGTGACATGGTGGAGGTAAGGGGAAAGATTGAAATTAACAGGTGTTAGTGAGTTTGTGAAGTTGGGAAGTGCCAATGGATGTGCCTGGGAAAAAAGTGTGAAGGTTGTGGTATGTGATGTGAGAAATGTTGCACGGGTGCCTATTCTAATTGTTTTGTTTGTATTGTGCGCTCTGGCTACAGTGTGTTGTGTTGTGTTGTAGATGCAAAGGGTTGTGGTGTGTGAAGGGGTGTGTTTTATAATGTGCTTTGCAGGAGTGTTGGGTGTGGCAATGTGTGTCAGCTAGGTTGTTTTTAAATCCATCCAATGTGGTGCTCTGTATTACTGTGGTGACTGCGAACCACCATGGTTTGGACCGCCATTGGTAGACCGCCATGGCTGAACCGCCAATGCGACTTTTGACTTGTAATACAATTGGTGTTTGGTCAACGGGCTATTGGTGCTGGTGGTCGGTCTGCCTATTTCACCCCCTCCACAGGACTGGGTGTCTTGCATTTTTGTCTGACTTTTGGCCTTCCTACCTGTGTGACTTGTAATACAGCGGTCTGTGTGACTGCCAACATGGTAGTCTTTTGGTGCCTGTCCGACCACCAAGCTCGTAATCAGGCCCTATGTCGGTATAAATAACAATGTACGTTTTTATACATGTATGAGTAATATATATATATATATATATTGCACCATTTACTGCCCAGTAAGCAAAGTGGAATGAGGGCCAGAGTCAGGGTGCTATGTACCACCGCAGTAAGTCGACAACTGGAAGTGATGCAGACTCGGCTTGCAAAAGCGGAGTAGGATGACGGACTAGAGTGTTGGTATGTGCAAAACCCCACTACTGGAAAACGTACAAAGAAAGTGTCTTTGTCTGGGCTTTACTACTCCAGACACTCCTAAAGGAGATAGGGCCAAATGTATCAAAAAAGTGGTTTGCGATTTCCTAATAGTGTATCCTTGTGATTCGCTATAAGGAAATTGCAATCTGGGATGTACTACAGTGTGTTTAACACTGTTTGCTATTCCCAAATGGGTTGCAAGGGACCTGCCTCATTAATATTCATGAGGCAGGTCACAGTTTGCAACCCATTTGGGAATGGCCACAATCACAGGGATGGTGGCCTGCTGGGGGCCGCAGACACCATGTCTGTGATTGCTTTTAAATAAGCAACCTTTTTTTTTTAAAATGCTGCCCATTTTCATTACAAAGGAAAACAGGATGCATTTAAAAAAGAAAAATTAGAAGATTTCCGTGGGACCACTGCCTGCTCTTAAAAAACTTTTTTGCCGTTTTGTTCCCTGGGACCCCTTCCCGTTGGCAAATGGGTTACCACCAACTTGAAGTTGATGGTAACTGAGAATGTTTGGCGACCGCATTCATGGTTACAAAACATTCCTACATGCCAGTGCAATTCAGTATTAGGAAGGAACGCCCTAAACATGCCCCTTTCTTATACCCAATTGCAAAAGCAAAATGCGATTCCGTAAACAAGTTACTACATCGCATTTTGCCTTTTGCCTTTTGTACATGGTAAAATGCATTTTACTGGTTGCAAACTAAATGGAGCAATGGGAACATGCACCCAGTTCACATTCACCCTCTTAGTATTGTAGGTTTCTGCTATGGATACTTTATGTCCAAGGAGAGATTAGAGGCCATATGTACGACCTTTTGTTTTGCAATTCACAATTTGCGATCCATTGCGAATTGCAAATTGCAAGTTGCAAAACAAATGTACAACAGTGTTAACCACACTGTTTGTGATTCCTAAATGGGACCCACCTCTTTATTATTCATGAGACAGGTCACAATTTGCAACGCATTTGGGAATGGCCACACTCAAAGCGATGATTGGCTGCTGGGGTCAGCAGACCACCATGTCTGTGACTGCTTTTTCAATAAAGCATTTTTTTTGTTTGAAATGCAGCCCATTTTCTTTAAAGGAAAATAGGATGCATTTAAAAAATGAAACGTCTTCTGTGGGACCACTGCTTGCTCTGAAAAAACATTTTCGCTACTTTTCACAAAGGGGAATGGGTTAACACCAATTTGAAATTGGTGCTAACTACAATTGTTTTGTGACTGCATGCATGGTCACAGAATAACCATACATCCCCCTGCGAGTCGCAATTAGGAAGGGATGCCCCCGGATACTCCTTCCTAATTGCGAGCCGCAATCCCTATTTTGAGAGTTGGTAACTGGATACTGACTTGCAAAATAGAGATGGTACATTGTACAAGGACATTTTGCGGTCACCATTTGAAACCGCAAAATCACATTGCACATGGCCCTAGGTGTTTCCATTCTAACATCTCATTTAAAACATACCCAAATGTATGTGTGTTTTTCAGTCTGGTTTCCTTTTGTGTTAGAAGTACACCCATCTTGGCCTATTTATGACCACTTTTTATTTAAAAGCTTTATTTTGCATTTGAATGATTAATAAACAGAACACAATCATCAAAACAGCCAGCATACATGGAGACAATGCAATAATCAAAATGAACCGAGAAGACAATTAATATTCTTAGTTATAACATATGTCTGCAGCGGGTGGTTAAAGTAGCACAAAATACAGAAAAGAACATGGGCATATATCAGCTTCCTCCTACCAGGGTGAAGAGCACAAGCCGCCGTAGGGATGGCCACCCCGCTCCTGAGACAGACGCATTAAAGCTCTGCTATGAGGCATCCTACCTAGACTCCGGGGATGAGGGTACCCACATGTCAGAAGCTCGAAGTGTCTTTGACATAGTAAGATGCAAGCCCCCCAACCTGCCCTGGTGTGGATGTAAGTGAGAAAGGAATGCCACATGGACTCAAATTCAACCTGTTTGTCCTTAAGTATTGCAGTGAATTTCTCCATAGCATATATGTTCCACACCTTGCTCCACCACGGGTTAGCAGCACGGGTGTGAGGCTGTTAACATCTGAGCTATATAGAGGCGTGATGCGTGTAAAAGGAAGGATATAAATCTGCCTCTGGAAATGGTAGTGGGGAGAGCCCTCTCCATCCCGGGGTCCCCCAACAGGACCAGCAGTGGATCACGTGGCAAGGTAATGTTTGTGATACTGTGTGTGTTCTGCAGGATGGTGTCCCAGAAAGATTGTATGGAAGGGCAGACCCACCAACGATGTAAAAAGTACCCCGCTCCCTACAACCCTTTCATCAGACGTCGGGGCTCCCAAACATTTTATGCAGATGGACAGGGGTCAAATGCCAGCGGGTAATACGTTTTTATGATCAATTTTAACAATTTCTGGAACTGCCCAGAAAATCTCAGTCTCAGTGTTCTTTCTGTTGAAAGCATTTTGCTTCAGATGCATTCTCTGTGTTATATGCAACATGGGAAAAGTCTTGAATGATCAGTTTTATACTTCTTCACTTGTGTTTTTAATTTAAATGTTACTTGACTATTTCATTTTTAATTAATCATGCATTTTTTGTATTATTGTCAGTCACCAGATCCTCGGGGTCTGTGCACGTTCCCAACACTTCCACCACAAGACAGCTCCAATACCCTGATTAGATTTGTCACAGAGTCTAAGAGAGTCCAAGTGGGGAAAAGGGGATTAGGAAGGGAACAGCTGGGAAGGAGACCTGTAGGAAGCAAAAGGTTAAAACACAACATCAAAATTACATCTCATGAAATCAGTACCATGCTACAACTCTAAGCTTCGTCATTTCTGAAAACATGAACAACCCTAGAATAGTCCTAAAACTGACTAGGCTTTAGATGACGAATACCTGAGGAGGAAACAAGAAAAGTTAAATAGAACTTTCAGATTCAAGTACTTTCTTTAGCATGAGAATCAAGAAACACTCTGAGTAATTTCTAAACAATCATATGAATCTCCATTTAAGAATACATATCAGAAACACACAGCATTACATCTAGAACTCTGGTCTTGTTGTGTTCTTCTAAAAAAAACATTGGAAAGTGAATTGCGCACATTGCAGGTTTTTTATATGTGTATTAAACACCATAAAGGATTGTGCACCATGAAATCACACAACGTAGATTCAAGGAATAAATCACGCGACTTGTCAACTCGAAATGTTACCAAGGATATGTCTTAGAATGGTAGCGCACAGTAATTCACATTATTTATACACGAGGAAAGAATCGCACGTCTTGCCGATTCGAACGCCACCATGAAAACTGCCAAGAAATGGTAGCGCGCAATGAATATCATGAATTAACCACAAAGAAAGAATCGCACATCTAGCCGATTCGAATGCCACCATTAAAATGCCTCGGAAATGGTAGCGCACAATGAATAACATGAAAAGCACTCAAGGAAAGAACCGCGCGTCTTGCCGATTCAAATGCCACCATTAAAATGCTTCGGAAATGGTAGCGTACAATGAATATCAAGAATTACACACCAGGTAAGAATTGCGTGCGTTGCCGATTCGAATGCTACCATGAAAACTGTCAATGAATGGTAGCGCACAATGAATAACATGAATTAATCTCAAGGAAGGAATCGCGCGTCTTGCAGATTTGAATGTGTGCCTACAAATGCCATGAAAAGTCTAAAGGCACAATTACACGTGCATGAGCAAAATGTTATTAACATCAGGAATTAGGCCCAAGAATTAGAGCGTCATCGAATACGGGGTCAGGGGCCCAGCCCAACCTCTGCCTTACCGCCCTGACTAAGGATCACCACTGTAGAATGAAGCACAGAGGCCTGGAAGGTCAAGGTAGGCCACTGGAACAGGAGCTCAGGAAGTTGCTGCTGCTCTGCACCGGGACCTCTGAATACTGAGCACGTGGAGCTAGGCTGGCTCCCTTTTATAGAGTCTTGGCCCAGCCCACAACCACACCCAGGCACGCTGCAGGGAAAGCTTCTAGAAGGCCCTGGAAAGGGACCACACCCTGACTCACTCTGAAAGCCTGCAGCAATACATTGCAAATGAACAGTATTTATAAACACCTTAAGAATGAATCTTCTGGATTGAATTCTGCAATGCAAAAGGTTAAAAAATAACATATCATCACAAAGCATAAATTACATTATCTTGAGAGTGTTGGGTTTTTGCATTCTAGACGCCCGTAGAACGCGCACTGTCCTGGTGTTGACAGTACTCCCTTCTCCCAGGCGCGCTCTAGGGCCTGGTTTGTCTGGATTGAGACGATGAAAGCGTCTCATAAGTACTGGAGCATGAACATCAGATGCGGAAACCCATGAATTACTTTCAGGGCCATAACCTTTCCATGAGATTAAGTACCATAGGTTACGCCCTCTCAGTTTAGAGTCCAACACTTTCTTGGCTTCGTATTCTTTTCCCCCCTGTACTAGAACAGGAGCTGGATGAGGGCGGACCTTTTGGACTGCCTTTTTTAAGAGGGAAGTATGGAACACTGGATGAACCCGTAATGATCTTGGCAATTGTAGTTTATAGGTCACAGGATTGATTTGCTGAAGAACAGTGTAAGGACCTATAAATTTGGAGTTGAACATGTGCTTCTTCTTGAAGTCTATATGTTTTGTGGAAAGCCACACTTTTTCACCTGGTTGATACTGCGGTCCCTCACAATGTTTCTTGTCATAATGCTTTTTGTATTTTTGTTTGGCTTTTTCTAAATGCTGTTGAATCGATTTCTGAGTTTGATGCAAATGTTGAATGGTTTCTGACACAGCTGGAGTGAGAGAACTTTCTTGAGGCATTGTGATGGGCAAGGTGTCAGGATGATAGCCAAACAAACCAAAGAAGGGTGTAACGCCAGTAGAAGTGTGGAAGGAGTTGTTGTAGGCTAACTCAGCTAACCAGAGCATTGATGTCCAAGAATGAAGTGCTTTTTCAGCGTAAGCGCGTAGGTATTGCTTCAAAGTCTGATTTAGTCTCTCCGTTTGACCATCTGTTTGAGGATGGTGGCTAGTAGATAGGGTAGATGTCACTTGGAGTGTTTTACACCATGTCTTCCAGAAGTTGGAGGCAAATTGCGACTCCCGATCAGAGAGGATCACTTTTGGCAGTCCATGATAACGAACCACTCTATTCAGTAAGATAGTTGCCAGTTCACTAGAGGTGGGTAATTTCTTACAGGCAATGAAATGTCCATATTTCGTGAGACTATCTACTACCACCAGAATTACTGAATGCTGTTGAACCACTGGCAGACCTATAATAAAGTCTAAAGAGATATGCTCCCACGGACGACTTGGAGTTGGGAGTGGGTGTAACAACCCTTTCGGTTTTGATTGACTTGTTTTAGTGTGAGCACAGACTTTGCAGTTGTTTACCATTGTTTTTACATCCTTTGTTAAGGTAGGCCACCAAAAATAGTGTTGGATTAATTCAAGAGTTTTAGAAGTACCAGGGTGACCTGCCTAGGTATGACATGCAACCAATGAAACACTATCTTGCGAAGTTTGGCAGTGGGAACAAACAAACAATCGTCATGAAAGGGTAATCCTTGCTTGATTGACCTTTTTGGATTTGCTTGGGCCCACGTCTGCCATTTTTCAACAGTGAATGAATTGCGGATGTCTTCAAAGAAATCTTCTGTTTTTATGATACATAGGGCCTTGTCAGGAGCAATGATAGCTCTGGAGGGTTGAACTGTAGGCAATGTGGTAGACTCTTGGTGGGACAAGGCGTCAGCTTTGCGATTATCTTTACCAGAATGGAAAGTTACCACAAAATCAAACTCGGCAAAAAAACTGCATCCAGCGTAATTGCTGAGGAGTCAAAAGTCTGGCTGAACTCATGAATTGAAGATTGCGATGATCAGTATATACTGTGACAGTATATTTGGCTCCCAACAAATGATGCCTCCATTCTTTAAAGGCGTCACAAATCGCCAGAAGCTCTTTTACAGCAATGACAGAGTTCTGTTCGGCTTCGTTCAGCTTCCGAGACATGTAAGCTACAGGATGAAGCTGACTAGTGTCTTTGTTTCGTTGTGACAAGACGGCTCCTATCGCCACATCTGAAACATCAGCTTCCACTATGAAAGGTCGATCCACATCTGGATGAGTCAAAACTGGGGCAGTGGAAAAAACTTCTTTCAAAGTTGAAAAGGTTTGATCGGCTTCTGGGGACCATACAAATTTTTCTTTCTTTCTTAGTAGCTTAGTAATTGGAGCCACTGTCTGGGAGAAATGATTTATGAACCTCCGGTAAAGATTTGCAAAACCCAAGAAACATTGTACATCACGAAGAGTCTTTGGGGTGGGCCAGTCAGATACGGCTTTTACTTTCTTTTCTGCCATCACCATCCCTTGAGGGGTAAGGATAACCCCTAAAAACTCAACTGTAGTAACATGAAACTCACACTTGGTTAGTTTGCAATATAAATGGTGTTTGCAAAGGGCTGCCAGAATGTTCTTGACATGTTGAACATGTTCATTTTCATTGTCTGAGTAGATCAAGATGTCATCAATGTAGACTATGGCAAAGATATCGAGGTACTCTCTAAGAACGTCATTTAGGAAAAATTGAAATGCTGCTGGAGCATTGCACAGACCAAAAGGCATGACGGTGTACTCAAAAAAGCCATATCTTGTTTTGAATGCTGTTTTCCATTCGTCACCCTATCTCATTCTGACCAAATGATAAGCACCTCGAAGGTCAAGCTTTGTGTAGATTTTTGCTTTCTTTACTTGTTCCAGTAAGACTGGAATTAGAGGCAAAGGATATTTGTTCTTGATGGTGATTTTGTTCAAACCCCTATAGTCGATACAAGTTCGAAGCTCTCCATTCGCCTTTGGAACAAAAAACAAAGGAGAAGCTGCAGGAGAATTAGAGGGGCGGATGAAACCATTCTCAAAGAATTGATCCAAGTATTTTCGTAAATGTTGATTTTCATGTTCTGACAGGGCATACACACGACAGTTGGGAAGTATCGCACCTGGGACTAGATCAATTTGGCAGTCATAAGATCTATGAGGAGGTAAGTTCTCTGCTTCCTTCTCATCAAATACATCTTCATAAGATGAATACTGTTTGGGCAACTGAACTTCTTTCTCTGCGGCGGTAGCTATGTAAGAATTGCGAACTTCCGATTCTTGAGTCCTTTGGAGACATCGTTCTTTACATAGCACAGATGAGAACACGACCTTTCGTTCTGCCCAATTAATCTCTGGATTGTGATGAGTTAACCATGGCAAGCCAAGAATGATCCCATACTGGGGAGCATGGATCACATCAAGGATAAGTTTCTCTTTATGTTTCTTTCTTTGATTTTTATCTTCACAAATCACTGACAAGGGGACAGTCTGAAGAGTTACCGGACCTCCAGTCAAGAGTTTTCCATCGACTGCCTGGATGATTTCTGGGGTCTTCTTTTCAATACATGGGATCCCCCATGCACGAACCAATTGGGCATCAACAAAGTTCCCAGTAGCCCCAGAATCGACTAGAGCCTTCTTGAAATAGGTATTTTTCTTGACCTGAACTCTTATTCCTAGTTTGAGATGTCTGGATTGTGAAGGGTCTACGGTGACACCCAAGAGCAACCCTTCTCTGCAACTTGGGTGCTTTAGATTTTCCGACTCGACTGATGCATTGGCTGCAATCTTCTGAACTGGGCCTCGCTTGCTCTTTGTTTTGATTGGACAATCTTTGACGAAATTACCTTTCCGCCCACAATAGAGACATTGCCTGTTTTTTCTGCGTAGGTACTTTTCATCTTTGGTCAAAGGTCTCCTGATGGTTCCAATTTCCATCAGTTCCGGCGTTCTTTCCCTCGGAGTTCTTGAGGCTCTGTTATCATGAACATGCCAAGAATGTTCTTCAGCCTTTTTACTTGTTCCTTTTCATTCAGTTAAACGATGATCAAGCCTCAAGACAAGGTTTATTAATTCTTGACAGTCTGCAGGCTGCGGGTCGATTTGCCCTAAGATATCTTTTAGCTCCTCTTTGAGCCCCCTGTAAAACAAGACTGCTTGTTTTTCTTCAGGCCAGGATGTCTCAGCGACCAGCCGATTAAAGTTGGCTAAATATGACACTAAGGGGGTCATTACATCATTGGCAGTAAAAGCCGCTTACCGCCGTGCAGAAGACTGCCAATACACCGCCGCGGAATTCCGCCACAGCTATTATGACACACATCTCGGAATCCGCCAAAACTCAGACACCCACACAACTCCGCCACACCAAAGGTCAGTGTTAAACTGCCGAAAACAAAACCTCCACCTCCACGCCAACAGAAACACACGCCCATGGTATTACAACACACGAATCCACGCAGCGGTCTTTCAACTGCGGTATTCCATTGGCGGTACACACCGCCGCGCTCAAAATACACACACATCTTCAAAACACCACCACATTGGACAATTCAAAATACACACACCTGATACACATACACACACCACTCCTACACACCCAATACAATATAAAACACACACCCACATCACCCACAAACCACTACGACCAAAAATACAGAAAGAAGGCCAGAGAGAGAGCACAGAATAGACAATACCACCACACAGAGGCACACAACACCATCACCCACACAAAATCCACTCACAAAACACCACACACCACTACACATCACTATACTCATCACCACATACACCACCTCACACATCACACACACCACCCCATGGCACGCCAAAGACACCCCCGGTTTTCCGACGAGGAGCTCAGGGTCATGGTGGAGGAAATCCTACGGGTAGAGCCACAGCTATTTGGCTCACAGGTGCAGCACACCTCCATAGCCAGGAAGATGGAGCTATGGCGCAGAATAGTCGACAGGGTCAATGCAGTGGGACAACACCCAAGAAATCGGGAGGACATCAGGAAGAGGTGGAACGACCTATGGGGGAAGGTGCGTTCAGCGGTCTCCAGGCACAACATCGCGGTACAGCGGACTGGTTGCGGACCCCCACCTCCTCCCCCACAACTAACAACATGGGAGGAGCAGGTCTTGACCATCATGCATCCAGAGGGCCTCGGAGGAGTCGGTGGAGGAATGGACACTGGTAAGTCAAATCTTAACTATCAGATCCCCCACCCTACCTGCATGCTATCACACACCCCCTCCCTCATACCCTCCCCTATCACACCAACTCCACACTAATGTACTAAGAACACAAACCACACATCCCAACAACAAGCCCTGCATGACACAACTAAGCATGGTCACCCCTCACCAAAGCATGCTCACTGCACATACCCAGAACAACCCCCTAACCATCATCACACAAGCGCCCACACACAGAAATGCTAGCACTGGGGTACACGCTCACCCACCCATTGCACACCATTACACACACACATGCAATAATCATGCTCTTATGCCCCTGCAGGATCACGAAGGACCGTCACCACACCGGAGGGTCCAGACATCTCCACACCACCCACAGAAGAGGCCCACAGTGACAATAGCAGCTCTGCCCTACTGGAGCCTGATGACCAGCCCGGACCATCGTGGGCCTCGGGACAGTCGGTTCCCCTTGCACAGGCACAGCCCAACACTGACCTTCCACCCTCTGGTAACACCAGCACAGCACCCACCCAGCGGGCCCAAACCTCCCTACCCAGGACAGGTCAATCAGCTGTGCGTCCACCACTACAGGGAACCCAGGATAACCCACCACCCCAACAACAACAGGGACCTGGGGGCAGTGGTAGTGGGCACACGGTCCAGGGTACAGAGGCACAGGAACACAGGGGAGCTGGGAGGGCTGCTGTGCGACAGGGGGCGGACAGGCCCAGGGAACCCACTCTCCACAAGGCCCTCTCCTCCATCATGGGAGCATACCACCCCTCCCAGGAGACGATGGCGATGGTCCTGGTCAAGTTTCAGGAGACCTGGAGCCTGCAGGAGGAACAGTATTTGGGCTTCAGGGAGGAGCTCAGGACCATCAGCTCCACCTTGGGCACCATCGTAGGGGTGCTGAAGGACATACAGCAGACCTTGAGGGACACCGTGGCACTCCAAGGGGCCCCTGACACTAGCCAGGACGATGTACTGCCCACCACCTCCGCCGGCGCTAGTGGACAGGACGCCCTGCCACAGGACCACCACACTAGCACCCCACCCCCTACAGACGGACAACCACCACGCAAGCGGTCCCTGAGATCCAGGAACAGGACAGAGCAAGATGGCAAAACACCCGCCAGCAAATGAGACCACCCTGATTGTCCCCCCACCGTCCCACTTTGTTACCCTGTCCATACTAAAACTGCCCCAGCTCCACTTCCTATGCCCAGATGGGCAAAGCACCTGTGAGACGAATAGACTGGACTCTGCCATGGACATTCCTCCACCATCACCATTTTACAACCCCCCTCCATTTTTGAGCACTTAAATAAACACCCTTGAACCACAAAACATTCTGGAGTCAGTCTATGATTTTGTAAAATGTATGATCAATGACAGTGTCAAAATGCTTTTTTAGTTGTTAAGGCAACATACCAATGTCACACATCACAAGTCCTTGAAGGATGCATGCAGATGACACACGTTGGTAACCACACCTGTGAAACCGTAATGGAAAGGAACAACTCAGTTACCAAATAATCCCATTAAATTACACACTGGATAGAGTAAGACGTGTGACAGTGAATGTAATGTGAGAAATGAAAATGTTCTCACCTGTGTGTCACAGGAAATATTGCTGTATGACTGACTCCCTGTTGTCGTTGTCTTCTTCCTCAGCTTCCTCCTCATCACTGTCCACAGGCTCCACAGGCTGCCACAACACCGTCATCTGGACCAGCCTCCTGCAGAAAAGGCACCTGGCGTCGCAAAGCAAGATTGTGAAGCATCGAGCAGGCGATGATGATCTGGCACACCTTCTTCGGTGAGTAGAATAGGGAACCACCTGTCATATGGAGGCACCTGAACCTGGCCTTCAGGAGGCCGAAGGTGTGTTCTATCACCCTCCTAGCCCACCCATGGGCCTCATTGTAGCGTTCCTCTGCCCTGGTCCTGGGATTCCTCACTGGGGTCAATAGCCAGGAAAGGTTGGGGTAACCAGAGTCCCCTAATAGCCACCCCCTGTGCCTCTGGAGTTGACCCATCTCATCAGGGATGCTGCTATTCCACAGGATGTATGCGTCATGCACTGATCCAAGGAACATAGCATTTACCTGCGAGATGTACTGGTCTGCCAAACAGACCATCTGTACATTCATGGAATGATAACTCTTCCGGTTCCTGTACACCTGTTCACTCCTGTGGGGGGGGACCAAAGCCACATGGGTCCCATCAATAGCACCTATGACGTTGGGGATATGTCCAAGGGCATAGAAGTCTCCTTTCACTGTAGCCAAATCTTCCACCTCAGGGAATATGATGTATCTCCTTACGTGTTTCAGCAGGGCAGACAACACTCTGGACAGCACGTTGGAAAACATAGGCTGGGACATCCCTGATGCCATGGCCACTGTTGTCTGAAAAGACCCACTTGCAAGGAAATGGAGCACTGACAGCACCTGCACGTCAGGGGGGATTCCAGTGGGATGGCGGATTGGTGACATCAGGTCTGGCTCCAACTGAGTACATAGTTCCTGGATAGTGGCCCGGTCAAACCTGTAGGTGACGATTAAATGTCGTTCCTCCATTGTCAACAGGTCCACCAGCGGTCGGTACACCGGAGGATTCCGCCATCTTCTCAATTGTCCCAGCTGACGGCGCCTAGGAAGGACAACAGCGAGGATCGAGTCAACATTTTACCAGGTATGTACCCACAGTTACACAGAACTCGACACCAAACACAAAACCCTTCTTGTATGTGTGTTGAGTGTAGGCCTAGCTATGTGTGACGCAGAAGTAAATGGAGCCATGTGGGCCCCTGAAACGGCGGCTGCCTGACCTCTAAACAGGGACAATGGGATTGTGGGGTAACTGCGTTGGCGTTGCACACCGTCGCGGTAGGCGGTCGTAGACCGCGGCGCAATGCTGCATTGGTTAACATTGGACCCTATGGTTCCCAGGAGCCAATGAGGAAGTGCGCCGGCGGTGATGATACGCACCGCCACAGACGTCACCGCTGCGGACGTCACCGCCGCGGACGTCACCGCCGCGGACGTCACTGCCATTTTCTATCTGTTCAGTCACTAGATACCTGATCTTCGACAGGAGAGGACCTACACTGCAAGTGCTGCTGTGACCTCGGTCTGGAAGAGACAATGGCTGCTGCGTCTGGGGAAAGGGCCCCTGCCTTCACTGCTCTGGAGTTGGAGAAACTGGTAGACGGGGTCCTCCCCCAGTACACGCTACTCTACGGTCCTCCAGACCAACAGGTAAGTACACTGGGAGCACGTTGTATGGGCTAGGCCTGGGTGGAGAGGGCTGGTTGGAAGAGGGAAGGGTTCAGAGTTCAGGGAACATTAATGCATGTGAATGAATGTGCCACATGGCTAGGGTAGGGAGTGGGGCCACGCACATTGACGGTGCGATTGTTAATGACTTCTCTTCTTCCCTTGTGCATGTCATGTAGGTCAGCGCCCACCAGAAGAAGGACATTTGGTGTGCCATCACCTAGGACGTCCGGACCCTGGGGGTCCACCAGAGATGGGGCACCCACTGCCGTAAACGATGGGAGGACATTTGCCGCTGGAGCAAGAAGACGGCGGAGGCTCAGCTGGGGATGGCCTCCCAACGTGGGAGGGGTGCCCGTCGCCCCATGACCCCCCTGATGTTCCGGATCCTGGCGGTGGCCTACCCTGAGTTGGATGGGCGCTTGAGGGCATCATAGCAGACACAAGGGGGTGAGTACAACATCATTCTGCGTACTTTGCGCGCAGTGGAGGGGTCTGGGTGGGGGAGGAGTCCTGTGGGTGTACCTAGGCCAGGCAGACATAGGTAGACTAGGCCCCTCCGTAATGCAGTCCATGTGGCTCCCTACCCCGCCGCAGTAGAGTGCCAAGTACAGGTATAGATGCCCCTGTGGCATCCATGTGTGCAGAGGTCCACCATAGCCATGTAGGCCAGATACCAGGAATTGCATCTGTAGAGGCCAGGAGCACGGCGTAGTGCAGGGGGCTGCTGTGTCTGTAGTGTCCGCCAACGGTCACGGTATGCCATGCACTCAATCTGTCTTTCTTATGTCTCCCCCCCCCTTTTTGAGCACTCCATGTTCTTTTGTGCATCAGCATCATCAGGCGGAGGTACAGTGGCACCGGAGCACGAGGGAGCTGCATCCCACATGGCCTTGGAGGGCCACACCACGGACTCTGAATGCACCAGTGGGACGGAGGACGAGGGGAGCTTCACGTCGGCCACCGGATCACCAACCAGCGACACAGACTCGTCCTCCGATGGGAGCTCCCTTGTGGTGGCGGCACCATCTGTGCGCCCCACTTCTACAGGTACAGCCGCCACCTCCCCTACCAGCACTGCCCTCCCAGCAGCCCCTCAGCATTCGCCCGGTGCCCGCTCACCCAGGATGGTGGGCATCACCTTCGCCCCAGGCACCTCAGGCCCTGCCCCAGTCACCCCTGCTGCCCTCAGTGAGGAGGCCATTGACCTCCTCAGGTCCCTCACTGTTGGGCAGTCTACCATTGTGAATGCCATCCAGGGTGTAGAAAGGGAGTTGCAACACGGTAATGCATTCCTGGAGGGCATTCATTCTGGTCAGGCTGCCCTTCAGCGAACCCTGCAATCTCTGGCCTCAGCACTGATGGCAGCCATTGTCCCTGTGTCTAGCCTCTCCCCTCCAACTTCCTCCACCCAGACCCAATCCCCTGTACCCCAGCCTATCCCAAGCACACCATCAGACCAGCATCCACACACCTCAACACCCAAAAGTGGCTCTGGCAAACATAGGCACCACACATCCCACAGGCACTCACACAAGCATCACCCACATACAGACACAGCAACATCCACTGCCTCCACTGTGTCCCCCTCCTCGTCGTCTCCCTCCTCCCTCCCAGTCTCGTCTACACTCACACCTGCATGCACTACAGGCACCAGGACTCGCACCAGAACACCCAGCACCACACCCCGCTCACCTGCACTCACCACCTCCACTCCCATTTACACGTCCCCTGTGTCCTCTCCCAGTGTGTCTGTGACGCCCCCTCCCAAAGTACACAAACGCGGGCACCCACACACCCAACATCCATCCACCTCACGACAGCCTCCAGTACCTGCACCTGTACCCAAAACACCTAAAGTGACACCTCCTACAACCACCTCCTCTTCCTCCACTCCCAGACCCCCTCCAACTACCCATCCCAGTGTTCGTCAGAAACTGTCCCTGTGTAAAGTTGACCTTTTTGCCCCCCCTCCAATTCATCAGTCCCGTCGTAGCGCCTCAGCCAAAAAGCCTCCAATACCAGTGGTGCCTGTTCAAGGTGTATGGAGTGCACCGGCCACCAGGACTGGCAGTGTGACCCGGAGCCAAGGCACTGGCAGCCCATCCCCTGTTAAGGCTCTGAAACTGGAAAGTGGCCGACATGACCCTGTGAAGACTCCTGGTGGCAAAACAACTCACAGGGGTTCCAGGGGGATTGCAGAGTCAGCTGTGACTCCTCCAAAGGTGGGGAAGGGCCAGAGGAAGTCTGCACAGCCTAGTGTGAGCAGCACGGCGGAGAAGGGCGGCATCCTTTCCGGCGGTCGGGATGCCACCGCCAGCACCATCGTCACTGGTCAGGAGACCACCGCCAGAGTCAGTGCCCAGGAGGGCCCAAGTATCGTCACAGGTCAGGAGACCACCGCTACCGCCGGAGTCAGTGCCCAGGAGGGCCCAAGTATCGTCACTGGTCAGCAGACCACCGCCAGAGTCAGTGCCCAGGAGGGCCCCGGCTGCCACAGCCCCGCTGGGCAATGAGGGAACGTCATGCCACACACCAATGCCCAGTCCAGAACCGGCATGTTGAAGCACCGCTGAACAGTCCAGACACCGCCATGGCAAAGAACCGCTGAACAGGGCATGCACCGCCATGGCGAAGCACCGCTGAACAGTCCAGACACCGCCATGGCAAAGAACCGCTGAACAGGGCATGCACCGGGGAAGAGTGAAATGTCCGCCACATCAGGCATCGTTATCCCATGTGCGGGTGGGACAGGGACGGTACAGGAACTTCCATGGGGAGACTAATCCAGTCTGGGCACCGTTCCCCTCCAGAACCAGTGGAGGCTGTTATCTTCTTTGGAAACTGTGGCTTTGCACTCCCCAGGATGGAATAGTGGGCAATCCACCCACTGTAGAGACTTGAGAGACTGTGGCTTTGCACTCCCCAGGATGTAACAGTGGGCAACCCACCCACTGTAGAGACTTGAGAGACTGTGGCTTTGCACTCCCCAGGATGGAACAGTGGGCAACCCACCCACTGTAGAGACTTGAGAAACTGTGGCTTTGCACTCCCCAGGATGGTACAGTGGGCATGGAGCCCCGTCGTGGATCTGGCTTTGCACTCCTCTGGCTGAGGTGCACCCCCTTCCCTTCCCCCTGAGGTGCCTGTAGTATTTCTATCTGATGCCCCAGCAGTGTTCTCTCCGTGTGTGGACAGGTATCTTTTGTGGGCCTTGCCCATGCATTTTTGGACTAGTGGTGCACGGACATTTATATGTGCATATCTGCACTACTTCTCGGAATGTGTATACTTTTGTATGGTTTGCTAATATATCTGTATATTTTTGAGACATATATATTGATACATTACAATGTTTGGACTGATTTTGTTTTGTCTTTGCTTTCTTCCGGGGGGGTTGTGGGTTGTTGATGTGATTTTTGTGAATGCTTTGGTGTGCGTGTTGTAATATGCGAGGGTGGGGTTGGGGGTGTTGCGTGTGTGTCCCCCTAACTTTTGCCTCCCCTATGTCATAGGTGCAGTACTCACCGTTGTCGTCGCCGGCGCAGGCGTTGGTCTTCGTAGATGAGTAGGAAGAGAAGGGCCGGTAGGATTTGGAGTTCCGGCTCCATGGAGTCCTCTTTCCTCGTGGGATGTGTTCAGGTGAGCGTTTTCCCATTGCAGAAACTGTTTCCGACGTGTTTTTATCCACGGAGAATCAGCCCCGGAAAAGGTGTCGGATTGGTAGGTTGTGATACTATGGGCGGTACATTGTCTTCCGCCTGTCTGTTGGCGGTGACCACCGCGCTGCTTGTCTGTACCGCCGTGGCGGTCGGAGTGTTAAAGTGGCTGTCTTTGTTGGCGGTTTCCGCCACGGTCATAATTCCAAAATTTTTACCGCAGGCCTGTTTGCGGTCTTACTGCCGCTTTAACACCGTCTGCCAGGGTTGTAATGACCCCCATTGTCCTGATTCCTTTGGCGTAAGTCTAATAATTCACGGTCTGCTGACTGTGTTACAGTTCTACGATCGAAAACTCTCTCAAATTCACAAACAAAATTTCTCCAGTTGTACAACAGGGGACTATTTTTACGCACAAGAGGAATAGCCCAGGTAGCTGCATCTCCAGACAGATATGACAACAAGAAAGCTACTTTGGACTGGGCATCGGGGAAAGTATGTGGTCTGCAGGTGAAGTGAAGTTCCACTTGAACCAGGAAAGACTGCGCTTTCAAGGGGTCACCTGAGAAACGTTCTGGGGGAGCTAAAGGAATGGCTGAAGGAATATTTAGTGATATGTTTGTCGGATTCCCTCCAGAAGTCTGAGAAGAAGTACCTGACTAAGACATACCTGTGGGGCTTTGTTCCTTCTTCTCAACCTTATCCTGTAACTGAATCACTCTCTTACCTAGGCTAGTTGCCAAATCTTTTGATGATATCACCTCTGACTGGAGCTGGGTGATAGCCTTGACTAGCTCGTCCAGTGTGGCCATGCTGAGAACATACACAAACCAGAAGGATAATAATTTGTGGACTCACTATTCTGTCAGTCACCAGATCCTCGGGATCTGGGCACGTTCCCAACACTTCCACCACAAGACAGCTCCACTACTCTGATTAGATTTGTCACAGAGTCTAAGAGAGTCCAAGTGGGGAAAAGGGGATTAGGAAGGGCACAGCTGGGAAGCAGACCTGTAGGAAGCAAAAGGTTAAAACACAACATCAAAATTACATCTCATGAAATCAGTACCATGCTACAACTCTAAGCTTCGTCATTTCTGAAAACATGAACAACCCTAGAATAGTCCTAAAACTGACTAGGCTTTAGATGACCGTATACCTGAGGAGGAAACAAGAAAAGTTAAATAGAACTTTCAGATTCAAGTACTTTCTTTAGCATGAGAATCAAGAAACACTCTGAGTAATTTCTAAACAATCATATGAATCTCCATTTAAGAATACATATCAGAAACACTCAGCATTACATCTAGAACTCTGGTCTTGTGTTCTTCTCAAAAAAACATTGGAAAGTGAATTGTGCACATTGCAGGTTTTTTATATGTGTATTAAACACCATAAAGGTTTGTGCACCATGAAATCACACAACGTAGAGTCAAGGAATAAATCACGCGACTTGTCAACTCGAAATGTTACCAAGGAAATGTCTTAGAATGGTAGCGCACAGTAATTCACATTATTTAAACACGAGGAAAGAATCGCGCGTCTTGCCGATTCGAACGCCACCATGAAAACTGCCAAGAAATGGTAGCGCGCAATGAATATCATGAATTAACTACAAAGAAAGAATTGCGCATCTAGCCGATTCGAATGCCACCATTAAAATGCCTTGGAAATGGTAGCGCACAATGAATAACATGAAAAGCACTCAAGGAAAGAATCGCGCGTCTTGCCGATTCAAATGCCACCATTAAAATGCTTTGGAAATGGTAGCGTACAATGAATATCAAGAATTACACACCAGGAAAGAATCGCGTGTGTTGCCGATTCGAATGCTACCATGAAAACTGTCAAGGAATGGTAGAGCACAATGAATAACATGAATTAATCTCAAGGAAAGAATCGCGCGTCTTGCCGATTCGAATGCGTGCCTACAAATGCCATGAAAAGTCTAAAGGCACAATTACACGCGCATGAGCAAAATGTTATTAACATCAGTAATTAGGCCCAAGAATTAGAGCGCCATCGAATACGGGGTAGGGGGCCCAGCCCAACCTCCGCCTTACCGCCCTGACTAAGGATCACCACTGTAGAATGAAGCACAGAGGCCTGGAAGCTCAAGGTAGGCCACCGGAACAGGAGCTCAGTAAGTTGCTGCTGCTCTGCACCGGGACCTCTGAATAGTGAGCACGTGGAGCTGGGCTGGCTCCCTTTTATAGAGTCTTGGCCCAGCCCACAACCACACCCAGGCATGCTGCAGGGAAAGCTTCTAGAAGGCCCTGGAAAGGGAACACACCCTGACTCACTCTGAAAGCCTGCAGCAATACATTGCAAATGAACAGTATTTATAAGCACCTTAAGAATGAATCTTCTGGATTGAATTCTGCAATGCAAAAGGTTAAACAATAACATATCATCACAATGCATAAATTACATTGTCTTGAGAGTGTTGGGTTTTTGCATTCTAGACGCCCGTAGATCGCGCACTGTCCTGGTGTTGACAATTATTTATTATGTAAATATCTGTTTCATTTGAAGTATTTATTTCATTAATTAGTATATTTAATACTATTTGGAATTTCTTTAATTTAAGTGTTAGTTTGGTTTTATTAACTTATTTTTGGTGTTTCTGTTTTTTGGGGTGGTAGGGAGGCAAGTGAATTTTATTTATAGTATTTAATGTACTTGATTATTTATTTTGTATTTATACTGAAATTCATATTTTGCTAAAACTTATAGCACTTTTTATGTCAACTATGTTTTAATAATTGTATGTATTTAGATATTTAAAAAAATGATTTGAGTTGGAATTGTAAATGTAACCCCTCCTAAGTCCAACACTTTTCCTACTGTTGCTTGGATTGGAGTGCAAATAGCAAATCTAACCCCCTCTAAAGCCCAACATGCTGCCCACTGCTGCTCGGCTTGGAGTGAGGATAATAAATCTCTAATGTCTAACACTTTCCCCACTGTTGTTTAGACTCGAGTGTTAATAGTAAATCTATCTCCTTCAAGGCCAAGCGCCTTCCCTACTATTTCTTTGATTGGAATGAGAATAGTAAATCTAACCTCTCTGAAGCCCAACACTTTCCCTACTGTTTTTTTAGATTAGAGTGGAAATACCCCTCCGAAGTCTAACGCCTTCCCCACTGTTCCTTGGATTGGAGTGGAATAGTAAATGATATGCATGAAAAGGTTGTCACACTATTCATATATCTGTTTACATTGGAGTTCCATTACTTATTTCTGTAGCTTTCTTTTTATTTTTAATTGTGTTTATTTTTTAAACCTTTTAAATGCCTATGTATATTTTTTCAAAAAAGTAAAAAATTTTAAAGATTAATTTTTGTGTAAATTTAGTTATGTATTTTTGATATATGTCTTTTAATTTTATTTGTTTGTTACTGTTAATATTATTTATGTAAATTGTTTGTTAAAATATTGATCTGAATTTGAATACATATATATTTTTATTTACATACCTAAAGTATTGATTAAAACTATTTTATATGTTAGTTTTAATACTTAAATTGGGTTAGATATATATGTTTGTTATATATATGTTTGGTAATTTTAATTTTCTGTTAGTGTTATTATTCTAAGGTAATATATTTAAAATGTGTAAATGTTATTATATTTCAAGTACTTTTTTAATATATGTAATATGTATACCTATATATATAAGTTTTTAATGCAATGTATTAAAGCTATTAATTTTAAATTATATAATTATTTACTAATTTAATATTTGAAATAAATTACTTATAGTTTGAAATTTATTAAAACAATTCCTACCTTTTTGGCAATATTGTGTTACATGATATTTTTGACACAATATTTTTGTAGTTTACATATAAAGTATTTAAACTCGATTTTTGTACACAATACTTCATACCAATATTTGTGTAATCCAATATTATGGTTGTTGATTTTCTGTCATACAACCATTAGAATAAATAAAAATGTGTATTTTTCTTATCCATATTGAGTCTAACTTTAAGATCCTGTGTATGATGTCTTTGCAACTACAGGCACAATACAACACTGGTGTGCCAGTACCACCTCCGCATTTGTTGATGGATAGAATTATATTTTTTATTAAAATCTACTTGTTTCCAAATGAAGTTTTCCAGTGCTCTTCAAAATATAGCCACATGGAGGTTAGAGCTCTAGTGCTCCCCCATCTTCAACCCTATATCAAGTCCATGACAGCACGGACACAATCAATCAATCAATCAATCACTGCATTTGTAAAGCACGCTACATACCCGCGAGGGTCTCAAGGCGCTGGGGAGGGGGGGTGCTACTGGTCGAAGAGCCAGGTCTTGAGGAGTCTTCTGAAGGCCAGCAGGTCCTGGGTCTGTCGTAGGATGGTGGGGAGAGTGTTCCAGGTCTTGGCGGCGAGGTAGGAGAAGGATCTGCCGCCCGGCGGTGGTTTTTTGGATGCGGGGGACTGTGGTGAGAGCGAGGGCGAGGTTGGCTGAGCGGAGGCTTCGGGTGGGGATGTGGAAGCTGAGTCGGTTGTTGAGGTAGGTGGGTCCGGTGTTGTGCAGTGCTTTGTGTGCGTGGATCAGGAGCTTGAAGGTGATATTTTTGTTGACGGGGAGCCAGTGCAGGCCTCTCAGGTGGAGTGTGATGTGGCTGCGGCGGGGGACATCGAGGATGAGTCGGGCTGAGGCGTTCTGGATGCGTTGGAGTCGTCTCAGGAGCTTGTTTGTAGTTCCTGAGTAGAGGGCGTTCCCGTAGTCGAGTCTGTTGGTGATGAGGGCCTGGGTAACGTTTTTTCTCGTGTCGAGGGGGATCCATTTGAAGATCCTGCGGAGCATACGGAGGGTGTTGAAGCAGGACGCGGAGACGGCGTTGACTTGCCTGGTCATGGAGAGAGTGGAGTCGAGGATGACCCCCAGGTTGCGTGTGTGGTCCGTGGGTTCCGGGGCTGTGCCTAGTGACGTGGGCCACCAAGAGTCGTCCCAGGCTGATGGGGTGGGTCCGAGAATGAGGACCTCCGTCTTGTCTGAGTTCAGCTTCAGTCTGCTGTCCTTCATCCAGTCGGCTACGGCCTTCATTCCTCGGTGGAGGTTAGCTTTGGCGGTGTGGGGATCTCGGTGAGGGATATGATCAGCTGGGTGTCGTCGGCGTAGGAGATGATGTTGAGGTTGTGTTGTCGTGCAACGTGGGCGAGGGGGGCCATGTAGATATTGAACAGTGTCGGGCTGAGGGAGGATCCCTGTGGGACGCCGCAGATGATCTCAGTGGTTTTGAAGTGGAAGGGTGGGAGGTGGACGCTCTGGGTTCTGCCGGAGAGGAAGGATGTGGTCCAGGCCAGAGCCTTCTCTTGGATACCGGCGTCATGGAGGAGTGCTGATAGGGTGCGGTGGCAGACCGTGTCAAAGGCTGCTGATAGGTCCAGAAGGATGAGGGCGGCTGTTTCTCCTTTGTCCATCAGGGTCCGGATGTTGTCAGTGGCGGCGATGAGGGCGGTCTCGGTGCTGTGGACACGCTACCAGGTACAGACTCTCCACATGGTTATATATTCTTAAAGGTTGGAGATTTTTAAATCATTTTGGAGACTGTGTTTAGAGAGAGGGTTTGTTATTACTTTGTTTTTCGACATTCGAGTTGCTTGCCCTTTTGCTGTTTGAATGGGAAGGGCCAATTACACATTTAGACAGACGGTGCTGTCCCACTTCCTGCACCGCCATCTTTGAGGTTAGTGCTTTAGTGCTTCCTCCCTTCAACCCTATATCAGGCCCATGAAATTTGGTTATGCGGTGGACGCAAGCAGCTGGTGCGCCTAAGGCATGCCAAAGGCAAGCACATCTGAGCCTGTTTCACACCCGGACGGTATTGGGGGCCAGGATCCCTGGTGGTTTTGGGCTAGCCCCTTTGCAGCATTCTAAATAAGAGCTGTTTACGTCGCTACTTTCCTTCCCAACAGCTGCTACCATGCACTAGACCTTGTTAATGCTGAGAACTGCTGCAACAAATGCAAGTTCTCACTTTCAGGTTCTCTGGTCACGAACGCAGAGGTAAATGCAACTTCCTTGCCTCCATCTTCTACCAAGTTTTTCTTCATTAACTGCAGGTCAATAGTTAACCGAAGACCATTTGCCAGATACAGTCTTTTTGACTGAGACCTGGCTCATAGAGGACTCTTCTCCTGACCTAATACAAGCCATCCCTCAAGGTTTTGCTATTGTGAGAACTGACAGGTAAACCTAGAGAGGAGGAGCGATTGCCATCGTTTTTAAGCAGAAACTACATTGCACCTTCTCTGAGCTTCCTATGGAAGAGTGGCAAGCGTCTCTTTGTTCTCTAGCTCTGACTAGCAATTTTACAGTATCAGGGCTGGTGCTCGGTCTTCACTAGTACTTCACTATTGTGACTTCATAGTAATAGGGGATTTCAAGGTGCACTTTGATGACACCACCTGCTCAGCACCTTCTGCTCTGGCTGCAGACTTGGAGGGATTACACCTCTTTCAATACATTTCCACCTCCACACCCTCAATCCTATTTTTTGCAAATCTTTCCCTTTCGTGACTGGCCTTTCCCTCCCGCTTACCTGGTCTGATCATTTTGCCATTCCTTTTTCTGTTCCCTTCGATAAGTTGCACGTCAATCACGTATCTGCTCATGTACGGGCATGTAAGTGGGCCAAAATTACCCCCTCTAAATTCAGTTATGCGCTAGTCACCAGCCAACCCACTTTGGATAGTTAAAAGTTGATAGGATCAATTCATAACTGGACCAGAGGAGCATTGGAACAAATAACTCCCTTAGTTAATCAGACTTTTCTCAGACAAAAAACATCAGCTGACTGGTTTAACAATGAACTTTTAGCATTAAAAAAGGACTGTAAGTGCCGTGGGTGCCTTTGGTGCAGAGTCTATGATCCAGCTTCTAAAGTTGTCTATATGGCAGTTGCTAAATTTAACCATGGTCACATCAAGCAAGTTCTTTGCGACTTTTATAGCAATAAAATTGAAGTTGCCCAAAACTCTTTCTGCAAAATTTTCACCATTGTCATCATTTTCCTCACTGTCTCTAGTCTCAGCTTCTACTTCACAAGCTCTTTTTAAAAAAAAAACGTGGCAAACATGTATGCCTTCTTTTCTGAGAAGGACAGAAATGCACCTTGTTTAAGTACCTGATTTGATCCTTGTGATTACAGCTATAGGCTGCTGAAGTTTAAGTCCATCGAACCTTAGTTGACCCTGCTCTTTGCTTCGGTTAAGCCTGGCTCCCTGTTTGACCCAGCATACCCCGCAATTTTGGAGCAGGGCCTTGACATTGTCCATCCTGTACTATGTAAGCTGCTTAACATCTCCTTGGCCTCGGGTCAGGTTCCCCAGCAGTGGAAGCATGCCATGGTGGTCCCACTCCTTAAAAAGCTTTTGATGTATCTCACCAAGCCCAAAACTATCAGCCTATCTCGCTGCCTCCACTTTTCTCTAAGATCACTGAGAAGCATGTCAATAAGCAGCTTTCTAGCTTCATTGAGGCCCATGATCTGCTTCATAGGACTCGGTCAGGTTTCCACCCCTCTTATAGTATTGAGTTAGCCTTGCTGCTCGCTACGTAATCAATCTGTCAAATTTTGGATGCTGGTGATTCTCCAGCTTTACTATTGCTGGATCTCAATGCCACATTTGACACTGTGTCCCATAAAATTCTGGGGCATATTTACAAGCCCTTAGTGCCATGGAACATCACCTTTTATGATGCTTTCGTGGCGCTGTGCCATATTTGCAAGGCAGCGCGCCGCCTTGTAAATATGGGCCCCTCAGATGCAATTTTCTGCAGCAGAGGGGCATGCAATGGGTGTTTCTGTGGGCGTTCCACCGCTATACCCTTTACTTTTGACTGTGCCCAAGATTTACAAGGAATCGTAAAAAGGAGGCAGGGCCAAAAACTAACACCACCCGAGGTGTGGCATTAGCATGGCGCAACAAGAAAAAATACTTTTATTTCTCGTCGATTTTGCTTTTTCCATGTGTGCTGCATTCTGCAGCACACATAGAAAGAGCAAAACACCATGGATGATTGTTTATGTGCAGGAAGGTGTCCCTTCTTCCTGCACATAAATAATCATTCAATAATGACAATTTGCTACTTCTATGTGTGCTGCATTCTGCAGCACAGATAGAAGTGCCAAATCGCCATTGTAGATTGTTTATGTGCAGGAAGGGACACATTCCTGCACATAAACAATCATTCCCTTCAATGCAGACACCCTTGCAGAATGCTTGCGTAGGTGCTGGCAGCTAAATTTAGTGTCAGCGCTAGGGGAAATACAGGGGTGTGCCGTAGTTTTGTAAATGCAGCACGTCCCTGCATTTCAGAACTGATGCAACGTGGCGCTGCCAAGGATGGCGCAGCGCCGCACTGCTCCATTTCCTTGTAAATCTGGCCCTCTGATTGCAAGACTTTAGAACTACGGCATAGGCTATAAAGCTCTGCGGTGGGTTGCTTCTTTCCAGCAGAAGTGCACCTTTCAGGTGTCTCAAAAACCTTCTCAGTCAAAAGTCATCCTTTGCAGCAAGGAGTACTGCAGGGCTCTTCCTTGAGCCCAACTCTTTTAACTCCTCTCATATGGGCTCATCGTTATGCCTTGCAGAGGTCGCCAAGTGGATAGAGTTGAACTGCCTCAAGCTAAATGCTGGGAAGACCGAGGTACTGACCTTAAGCAATCCACCTGACATCTGGTCCACTGCTTGGTGGCTCAACTATTTGGGCCCATTACCCCTTCCCAAGGTCAAGATATGGGCATTTGGTTTGATGAGAAGCTTTCTTTTGACAACCAAATCACTGCACTTGCAGGAAAATGTTTTGGGTGTCAGGAAGTACATGCTAGTACCTTTTTGTAGGGGTCTTTGCACAAAGTAGTTCCCCACTTCCCTGTGAATCAAGCAGACCATAAAAATGATCAAGGCTGACCCACAGGACAAAGTTTGGTCAGGGAGGACACCACTCTCCCACTGGATGAAGTCAGAGTAGTCTTTACAACTTCTGGAAAATAAATAACATGACTTAGGGGCTGATTATGAGTTTGGCGGATGAAAACATCCGTCTGCCAAACTCCAGACGGAGAGGTCACTGAAGTGCTTGCAACCTACCCATTGGCCCCATTACGAGTTTTTGCCGGTAAGCCCATTGAGAAAGGCGCGGCAGCATTGTCACCAGCTTGCACCCCCAGCTGCACGCAGGGGGTACCAGCATCCTCGAAATGCACGCTGCATAGCAGACAGTGTGCTTTTCAAGGGTGCTGGGAGTGGGACCCCTACACTTGTTCTCTGCCAGCCTTTTCATGGAGGCTGGACTGCTGGTGGAGAACAAGGTTGTAATCAGCTGGGCAGGTCTGAGTCCAACGTTGCCCTGGCTAATTTCAACCAGGACCGCCGTCAGTCCATCAGGATCACTGATCCTGGCGGGGACGGTGGTAGGTTGGTGGGTCTGCCCGCCAACCCAGTAATGTGGCAATCAGACTGCCACAACTGCGGTGGTCCGACTGCCACCACGAGACTAGCAGTCTTTGGACTGCCAGCCTTGTAATAAGGCCCTTAGAGCTAGAACTTGAATGTGTACAAATGAGGTTGTATATAATGTGACCCACTCCTGCATAACTAATGTCCTTTCCTCTTTAAATAAAATGGGTGGTTCCTTCTAGCTTAATCCACTATTAGGTATAACTAGGAAACAGAACTCAGAATTGTTAGTTCATAGAAATCATACAGAGAAACATGATCTATCTATCTATCTATCTGAGTAAAGCTATCTTAACAACAATTTCTCTCAGGATTATATTTCAGTATTAATACCATTCATTAATGAGCATCTCCTGGTATATAGAGTTTAACAGTTCATCAACATTAATATGAATTTAGTTTTAAATTAAGGTTCATCTCCTTCTATGTCAATGTTATCAGTTCATCAAATTATAAATTAATATGTGTCCTCCTTGAATTTGTCAAATAGTTACCAGCTCATCGAACTAATAATAATAATAATAATAATAATAATAATAATACGTATTTCTTGTCCTAATTTGTTTTACGAAAAAACAAAGACGGTTGAATTCACCAATTCCATCAGAAAAAAAACAATCAGATAAGTCTATGTTAAACTTTATCACGTTTGGAATAATGTTACCAAAAAGTGAAGATATTGCCCCTTCAATGGTGTTCTTTGTTTAGATGTATGTTTTGCAGGTCACCAAGAGGTGAGGAGCGAGGATTCTGAGGAAGCCCGACGAACCCGGCGCCAGATGACAAACCTACTGAGCCAGCAGGAGCGGAGAATGTTGTGCAGTCAGACGAGGAGGAAGCCAAAGTCAGAAGGAACGCTGAAGAACAACAAAGACACCAATGCCGACAGGTAAGAGCAGGAGTGTACAGGAAAGAACGACGAGCAAGCGTCCCGGTGCGGTGCACAGCCCCAAAGGCTACGAGCTCCACCCGTTATGAGGACCGCACAGCCGGGCGCGCCACACAGCCTGCATGGCACGCCCGACATTGGGCTAGGGTGACCACCCGTCCGTAAATTTCACGCACTGTCCGTAATTTCGCCCTGCTGTCCGTTGTCCGTGATGAAAGCTTTAACGGACGGCATTTGTCCGTAATTTTAGCCTTTCACCTAAAGTGCAACGGAGGCAGGGCGAAATTACGGGTACATTAGTTTCCCCAGCTGGGCTGGAAGGTAGGGAGTCTCCTGTGCTCTGAGGGAGGGGCAGACAGATAAGAAAAGGCCTTCTTGCCAGGGAGTCCCCTTCCCTAAAGACATGCAAATGTGGGCAACTGGTAAATCTGCAAATACAAAGGGGCTTGAAAACCTGCATTGACTTTACTAAAAGGAGTCACTTGAAGTTTTCTGGTGGCAAAGATATTTCTTTCAGAGAGGTATTGTAATGGTGTTCCAAGGTGAGCTGTGGAGTGTGTGGTTTTAATGGAGTGTTATAAAAAATGTTAGTACTAGGTATAAACAGTATATTATTCAAATCTGTATTTGAGAAGCACTTTTTTTTTATTTGACCGAAATGTATTTGCGCATTTTGTAGCAGCCTTTATTATGATGTAATTGTATTTTTCACAGTTCTTTCAGGTACCTCAGTACCTCATAGTACTAACAAACATTGGCAAAGCCAATAGGTCTCATCTACGAAAGAGTTATTGGCATTGCTAATGTGTTTTAGCCATTAGCCATGTTATACACCAGAGTAGCTGCTGTTCAGCATGGCTTAAAGCTAGTGGCATAGTGGTGTGGAGTGGAGTAGAGTAGCATAGGAGCAGTGGCGTAGAGCCCAGTGGTGCAAGGTACAGTGCAGTTGTTTAGAGTGCATTAGCGTAGAGTGCAGTGGTTTAGAGTGCAGTGGCATGGAGTGGCATGGGACAGAGTAGAGTGGCATAGAGTGCAGTGGAGTAGAGTGGCATACAATAGAGTAGCAGAGAGAGCAGTAGTGTAGAGTGGTGCAGTGGCATAGATTGCAGAGTAGTCTCACGTTGCAGGGAGTGCAGTGGTGTAGTGTAGAGTGGTGCATAGTAGGGCAAAGTGCTGTAGAGTGGAGTGATGCAGAGTGGAGTGGCATAGAGTGCAGTGGCATAGAATGCAGTAGTACATAGTACATTGGTGTATAGAACGGTGGTGTAGAGTGCAACACTGCAGAGTAGAGTGTCAGTGCAGTGATGTAGAGTGGAGTAGAGTGGCACAGAGCAGTGGCGTAGAGTACAGTGGTACAGAGTAGAGGGCAGTGGCGTACAGTGCATTTGTTTAGAGTGCATTGGCGCAGAGTGCAGTGGCATAGAGTGGCATGGGGCAGAGTTACATAGAGTGTAGTGGAGTAGAGTGGCATACAATAGAGTAGCAGAGAGTGCAGTAATGCAGAGTGGTGCAGTATCATAGAGTGCAGAGTAGACTCATGTGGCATAGAGTGTAGTGGTGCAGAGTGGAGTATTGTAGAGTGGTGTAGAGTAGAGTATAGTGCCTAGAGTGCAGTGGCATAGAGTAGAGTGGTGTAGAGTGCAGAGTTGCAGCGTAGAGTATCAGTGTAGTGGTGTAGAGTGGTACAGAGAACAGTGGCATAGAGTACAGTGGTGCAGAGTAAAGGGCAGTGCAGTTGTTTAGAGTGCACTGGTGTAGAGTGCAGTTGATAGAGTGGCATTGGGGCAGAGTAGAGTGGCATAGAATGCAGTGGAATAGAGTGTATTGGTGCAAAATGCAGTAGTACAGAGTAGAGTGGTGTAGAGTATAGTGGCGGCCAGAGCAGTGTTGCAGAGTGTCAGCTTGCACTGGTGTAGAGTGCATTGAACTAGAGTGCAGTGGTCAGAGTGGTATGGAGTACAGTGGCGTAGAATAGATTGTTTCAGAGTAGACTGCAGTTGAATAGAGTGGAGAGGTGCAGGGTAGAGTGCAGTGGCATAGAATGCAGTGGCACAGAGTGCAGTGGCATAAAGTAGATTATTTCACAGTAGAGTGAGGTGGCTTAGAGTGGAGTTGCATAAAGTGGCATAGAGTGTGATGGCATAGAGTAAAGTAGTGTAGAGTGCCGTGGCATAGAGTGCAGAGGTGCAGAGTAGATTAGAATGATGTACAGTGTATTGATGTAGAGTGCAGGGGCATAGAGTTGAGTGTTACAGAGTAAAGTGCATTAGCATAGAGTGTATTAGCTTAGAGTGCAGTGGAGCGTTGCAGAGTGGCAGAGAGTGGAGTTGTGCGGATTAGATTGGTGTTGCCTAGACTGGAGTGGTATGGCGTGCAGACGAGCAGAGCGCAGTGGTGTAGAGAGGCGCAAAGTGCGGTGGCTTAGAGTAGAGTAGTACAGAGTAGAGTAGAGAGGCATAGTGTGAAGTAGCATAGAGAGCAGTGGCATAATGTGGAGTGGTTCCGAATGGAGAAGAGAACAGTGGCATGGAGTGGCGTAAAGTGGAGTGATACAGAGTAGGGTGCAGTGATGTGGAGTGTTGCAGAGCAGAGTGGAGTGGAGCATGCATGGTGTGGTAACACACTGCCATTACAGACAACACATTTTTGATTGAAATGACCATTACATTTGCACAGATATACAGTTTTTAAAATCAAACTATATTGTGCACAGACGATGATGTGTAGAAATTGCATCACCTAATGCAATGATTTGTTTTAATCATGTAAAGGTATTTGTTTCCAGCACAGTTCAGTATTAACAAAAATGTGCTTGATTTGTACTTCTATTCTGATATATTCTGAAGTCTATTTAAATGTTGTCATGTGATAGAAAAAACTCTTTCCTAACCCCAGTATCCAGCAAGATTGTAGAATAAATCCTCTCACTTTGAAGTCAGAGAAAGGAAAGTAAACACTAAGTTCCCACCGAAGACAGAGCCTGACATTTGACTTTGTTCTTTGAATGCACAGCAAATATGATAAGATAAGAACAAGATTTACTGGCCTGTTTACAGAAAGGGAGCACTCTGCAGGATACTGTAAAGAAGGTTTTGGCAAGGGAAGGGACGAATTCAAGCTGCATAGCCTAAAACAAATAAAGCCAGCAAATTGAAAGCACAAATTGTGAGTTACAAACTACAAGGCCAATGGCAAGCAACGGGCAGAATGCATTCACAAGGAAGCACTATGAATTTACTTAAAGTGACACTGTGGGATACTTTGTGGGGAAAGTCCAGTATTTTAGTCCATACCTTGCAGAGGTTTGGCTACATCAATCACCCAGGTAGTATGACAAGAAGACCTGGAGTGGTTTCCATGTTGCAGGATAGGTCTGTACACCCATTCTATCAGTTTGCCACCATTTCCAAGGGTACAGAGCTTCTGGCACACCTCTTGTAGGGTTAGTGCTAGGTAGCAGACATGAAATAGGGCATTTAATGATTATTTAAGGTGGTTGTAAGTAAGGAGTTGACCGGGGTGAAGATGGTAGTCTGCCACAAGGGTTTGGAAATTTAGTAGCTCACTGTTCAGAAACAAAGTCCCCAATTTTAAGACACCTGCAACATGCCACTGATGGAGTTGCTCTGAGCACAGCCATCCTGTGCGAGTGGGAAGGCTTAACAAAGGTAGTGCAGGAGCATAGGGTTTCTTCGTGTCAGTGAGTTTACAGGTTCTGGCAAGGCAAGAGAAATCCATGCATGATAACCTCGGATGGTGATCCATAGAATGGTCAGTAGGAAACGATGAGCAGTGCATTAAGCCTTCCTTAAAAGTCTTTACTGGTAAACCCCATCTCAAGCCAGTGAGCCACCCATTGGACATCTGCAGCTGAATAAAAGCATTCTAAGTCCAGAAGATCTAATCCACCCGCAGTCACAGTTAGCTTTAGAGTGGAAAGAGCTCCCGATGGCGCTGCAGCGACCAAATCAGATGTGTGGCCTGTCTGAAGAAGGAATGAAGGATGAGCAGGGGAAGGTTTGCAAAATAATACTATCATTGGGGTAGCACACCATCTTCGCTAGTGCCACATGGCCTCTACAGAAAGCAGAAGAGAAGACCAAAAAGCAAACTGGGCTTGGAGGGACCGTTCGCTCTGCCGAGATTTTAATCCTGGAAATCAGTGTAAGAATGGTAGATATTAATCACTAGGTATCAAAAGGTAACTGGTTCCCAGTTCAATCTGAGATCTAATTGTGTATGAAGGCGAAAACAGTGCCATATGTTAAAGAGACACTAATTAAATTTTAAAATTTGAAAATTTTGTTTGTGCAATTTACATCCCAAATATTTTGAAGATTCTATGTGTACTTGACACTTAGGGATAACCAAGATCTCTAGTTTGGCTTTTGCTCAATTTCAAAACCATTTAAAGACATGGACTAGGGGGGCAATTTCCTTGCACAACCTTGCAAGTGGTCTGGCCCCGGCTCACCCTTCAAAAGCACTAACAGCGGACCATTGCACCAGAAGAGTTTGCCAAGGCAGATGGGTGTTGCTTGTTCAACCACTTGACGGTGCCCCTTCTGTTTCGCTCCTGTGTGCAGAGACAACTCCCAGGTACCCAATACCTTCGAATAGTCTTGGTGGACCCATCTTGTCTGATTTTAGGAATTGTCCCACCTTGTTCTTCTCTTCTTTATTTATCCAGTTGTTAGCAACAACCCTTTGAATTACTTGCCGTGGATCTCCCATTTGATCTCGATTTCATCCTACTCTTTTATTATTTTTAATTTGTAGTCCGGGCTCCCATTTCTGAGATAAATGTAGAGTCCCAAACACACACTCTAGTGCAGTGAGACTACAGACAAGTTATGGGTACATCACATCCTGTCATTAGGTGTGAGACTGTCACCCACTCCATCTGCCCTGCCTCTTTAAAAAAAAATAGGTTGAAAGTCTATGGGCGGTTGGGGTAAGCCAGATGTTTTTGTTCAATTTGTTTAAACTAGCATAAGGTTAGTTACCTTAATGTTTCCCAAACTGTTTGCCTGGGGTTTTGAAATGTTCAGAAACATAATAAAAATTTAGCTGTTACTTTCTCTTCAGGAAAGATCGGGTAGATTTGGGTAGGGGTGATGGCCTTGCTGTGAAGGGCATTAATTTACTACTGAACAAGGACGTAATGTGACACCTGAATGTAGCACACCAGGAGGAAATCACAAAAGGTCCACAGTGAATAAATAGTGCTATGTTAAAAAAGAGTACATAAATGCACTGACAAAATAGTGAGGCATGGCCTCTCTTGCATGTGTCTGTAAAACTGACGTTTGTTCTTGAATTTTTGTCCTGAATTTTGACCCTTTGTCCTGAATTTTTGTCCTGAATTTTGACCCTTTGTCCTGAATTTTTTACAGTCCTGTCCAGAATTTGCCTCAATGCCAGGTGGTCACCCTACATTGGGCTGCTCAAGACTCTAAAGAAAATCTTCTGCTTTTTGCCAGAGTCTGCAAACCAAGTCCTGGTTAGGTCCTGGCTTGACTATTGTAATGTTCTGTAGCTCGGGTGTCACAGTCTTGTGTGAATAGACTCCAACGAGTGCCGAATGCTGCGGCATGCCTTCTGTTGCATCTTCCAAAGTGTGCCTCTATCGGGGCCGCACTCAGGAGGCTGCATTGGCTCCCGCTAAAGCAGAGATTCTTTTTGAGCCCTATGTTGCTGCTATAAGGCACGTGCCAACAAAGAACCCTGGTACCTCCAATCCCTTATCAAACCCTACGTCCCACATAGGAACCTAAGATCAGCAGGTGCCCTGCTGGCTAGTATTGCCAAAGTGAAGAGAGCAGCTCCATCAGCTACTTAGCGCACAAATTGTGGAACTCTCTTACCCCTTCAGTCCGTCAGGCCCCTTTGGAATTAAAAGTAAAACTTGGCTATTTAGATCTGGCAGACCTTGAGATAACTGATATGTTCTTGGCTTGCAGGAGTCTGGACCTTAGGTCTAGGACACTTCTTTTGAAGTAGCTAAGCGCTGTATAAAATCCATTATTATTATCATTATTATCACATGCCTATGGCTTTGACCTGGGTGCAGTAGCCCTAAGGAAAAAGAAAGAAAATTCATTTCAAGATCACACTTCAATCTCTAGAGGCAAAGGTGGGGTGGATCTGGCCATTTATGTTTTTCCATCCGGGGTTTTCCTTGTCAGTGAAGGGAAAACACAAAACTTGCTACTACTAGAAGTGCCCCCCTCCCCATTGCCCAGTAAAGGTCTGAATGAATATAATATGCATTTGATTCTGAAGTAGTAAGTGCACCAGCATGTTTGTGGCACCTTTTCCAGCTTCAAACGCCATAAATTAGGTCCCGGGGCCAGTACCTTGAAGCATCTCTGAAGATGCCAAGGAAACTTCCAAAGTGACAGCTGACATACTGCTCACATCTCCCGAGCAGGAAAGCGGGAGAGGAAATAAGCTTTGAGAATGCAGTTTTTCTAGACTGCTCCACAAACTTCCCAGCCCAGTAAAAGAAGAACCTGTTACATGAGGGCCCCAATTCTGAAAGGTGTCACACAGCGCACTAGCCAAAAAAGCTGCACTGCATGACAAGGAGAGAGCAGGAGAGCGCTATATTTGCATAGAAATGGCACTCTTCTCCCCTCTCCCTAGTGCAGGCGCTGATTTCAGCTGCCGTGCGCCACACACCCACTTTGGCCCTGATTTATACTTTTTGGTGCAAAACTGCACTAACGCAATTTTGCACCAAAAAGTTTAGCGCCAGCTTGCACCATTTCTGTGCACCAGCTGGGCACCATATTTATGGAATGGTGCAAGCCGGTGCAAAGGGTAGGCTAGCGTAAAAAAATGACATTAGTCGGGTGGGGCTGGCGGTATGGAAGAAAGGGGTTTTGCACCAAAAAAATACGTTAGGCAGGTTAGAGTAAAAAAAAAATGACTCTCATCTGCCTAGAGTAATTTTCTGACGCACAACCATCCATACCACATGACTCCTGTCTTAGAAAAGACAGGAGTCATGCCCACCACCCCAATGGCCAGCACAGGGGACCAGGGTCCCCTGGGCATGGCCATTGCAACCAGTCAAATGCAAAGTCGGAAAAGCAGGGAAAAATAAAAACATTTCTCAGTTTAGCACCTGCTTTTCAGAGGTGTTAATTTTTGGCACCAAGCCCTTTCTTCTGATGTTTCTGAATAGGGTTTAACGTTATAAAACATGGGTGGTAGCACGGGTACACCCTTGTACCACCCATGTAACGCCCTCTTGATGCAAAGTAATGCAAAGTAGCGTTTTGTGCTGATCTGCATTACCATGCCACACAAACCAAAGCAAATACCTATTTGTGTTGGTTTGTGAATGCCATAAAATGTTTAGCATTGGTTTAGCGTTACAAAAGCAACGCTAAACCGACGCTAAACCTTTAAAAAACTGGGCCAAGGTCTTGAGTCATCAGTTGCCGTCCTGAAAGCACTATGGAGACAGACTCTCAGGTGAGATGGCAAGCTGACTAATGGGCTCTGACAAACCTGTTAATTATTTCAAGATTGTAGATCATGGCATAGCAGACATATTGTTCATATGAAATAAAAAATGTGTACCAAGATGAAAATGGCATTTTTCTTTTTGTCAGTCAATCAGGAGGACATTGCGAATGTTAAAATGAGGTTAAAATGAACCATTCCATCCCTTTTCTGTTAGTTACAATCCTGACTTTTCTAGTGGAGAGGATGTGGGCGGAATGCTGCCATGGTCAAGACCTCAAGTTGCATTAAGATCCTGTTCCTCACTTTCCTTCTAGAGGAGGCGGAGGGCTAGTGCCCTTAACTCCATGAGATGGCACGGCTGAGAATAGCAGTATGTGTTTGACGTAAGCCATCGCAGTGAAAGTGTTTCATGCGCGGGCAAAATCAACCCACTGCTCTATTACAGTCAGATGAGGTGGCAGCAAACCACAAAGGGTTAATGAAAGGTGAAAATAGAAATAAAGCATTGTATAGGCTTGAGTAAAGCTAATAAAGTGTTTATTTAACAAAGAGTTTGATATGTAAAATTGTTATACTCACAGAATAGGAACATTTAAATATATGAGAATGAGAATATATGTAATAGACAGGTTTGGCCTCAGTGGGGTTTGGTTCTAGGAGAGGTGCTCAGAATATTTCGGTCGGCCTGAATGGGAGATAGCATAGCATTCACATCAGAAATGGGACTAAACTGCTGTCAGGCATGGAGTTCTTTACAGACCTAAAGAGGGTCTGCTGTCTTTTCAGTAAATGAATTTACATGTGCGCAAAGTATATTGCAGCAGCTGTTCCGCACCCCCCGAGAGAAAATATCCCACATTATTAAAAGGGCAGGCACTCTACTCCTTTTAGGCAAACAACTGCATCAGCCTGTATCTTCAACTATAGTCTGTCTTTATTTATTCTTTGAAAATGTATATTGCCCTTTAATGATGTTCCTTGTTTAGATTTATGTTGCTTGTAGCCGTTAGCACCGTTTCGCCCAAAAGGAATAGAGTGCATTTTTATAATTATGTGGCACATATTCTGAGGGCGCTAAGGAGCTGTTGCAATATAGTTTTGGTGAATGTCTTTAGCTGTTCCAGTTCTGGGTTTGTGGTGATGGACCCCACACATGACTCATGCACCTTAATTAACTGTTTAACAGTTTTCATTGTTTTCCAATCTGCGGGTCCCAACCCATTGGTGGGCCCTGAGACAATTTTTGGTGGATCACAAAAATCAAAGCAATAAATAAAGATAACATTAAATTCTGTATTTATCTTGTCACATTTACTGATTTTCAAAGACAGAGGTTGTGTTTTTTTTTTTTTAACAAGAGGATTGGTGTTTACCACCTCCTCTCACTTCATAGACTGAGAAAGAAAAATAAAGTGAATTAAGAGACAATGTTGCTGGGGTACAGGAAGTGAGAAAGGAACGTCTGCAAGATGTTATTGTTTTTATAACAACATTTAAATACATGTCAGTGAACAGTACACACTCAGCAGTAAGGAAAGCAAGAATGGAGCACATTTGTTTGTAATTCTGAAGTATGATGAAACAACAGATTTAAGAAGATGAGAACAAATCAAGACAATTTACTTGGTTATGCAAAAAATAATAAATGTTCACTAAACCCCGTTCTCCAAACAATATAATTTATGAGCAATACAGCTTTATCAGTAAACTGTATGTCTGTGAAACTTTAGTGGGAATTTCACTGGAAAATATGCTGTCTCTAAATAAATATATTCCATTTCATTGCTCGGCTTCTATTCATATCTAAAATGGCCACTTATTGCTGAATGGGTAACAGTCAGGTTTATTAACAGAAATTGAGAAACTCATGTTCTTCCGTGTTCTGCAAATGAGAAGGTGGTGGCATGGTTTTGGAAGATAGCCATTGCAGTGAAGGGTTCCTAGGGATATTATGTGTTGTGTGGCCAAATTTCCATTGTTACAGCGCGGCACAGTAGTACAAGCACATGTTCTGTGGCTTACGTCATCTGCCATGTAACTAACTTTTGTGTCAGTGCACCTTTATTCAACTCCTCTGCTGACGTGTAGCAGGGCAAGCACACAGCTAGGGTAAGCATTGGAGTCACCTTGCTCCACACTAACAGATGGGTGGGTTCATTGAACAAAACGTGGAACATTTTACTATACAAGCAGTCACCAATGGTTCAATTTTTAAATAGTTGCAAAACCTGGAGTCAAACTATTAGGCCACAAAGTCATGGTACTTCTGGGATGAAGTAAGATTTAGTCAAAGTACATAGTGATGATTGCCCTGACGTGTGACAACCAGCAAGAAGGGACTGTTAATTCTCTGTGACATCATGGAACGTTTGAGAGCTGGTCGGCACTGTGCTTTGCTCATCACCAGTCTCTGGACTGTCTTGATCAGAGGTCCACTGTTCTTGCTCATATTGGTCGTCCAATTAGTTATTCTCAACCTAAGGTGTCATCTTATAATGTTTTTTGTGGAGGGACACATTGCAGGTGAGTTGAGTGTCTTCCGAATGTGCTGGCACCACGAGTCCTTTCAAATGAATCACCGTACAATTAGGCTAGGAACCTCTTTGATAGATGTTTTCAGTATGCAGAAGTAAGAGCTTATCCATGGCTACCTATGATTCGGGTCTCTGAGGTTATACAGTTGTAAGTGGTTTCCAGAATGCTGAACATATTTGTAAGAAGATTGCTGGCTGTACCTCAGAGTTGTTCTACCTATACTTGCCATTCAGAATTGGGAGGTGACCTTGTTGTAGAGCCATTTTAGTGATGCCTCTCGGCACGTTACTTTAGCAACTAGGCCTGCTGCTTGTGCCCCTTAGTCTAGTTACATTTTAGTTTCCTTTTTATTATTTCAGAATAGGCCACCATTGTGGTGTTGTTTTATTTTCTTTATCTAGTTGTTGTTTCACCTAGCAAAGCATTGCGTTTCTTAGCAAGACATTCTTTTCACTTTGTGCTTTCCTCAGTGCTGCAGCGAGATAGGGTTGCAGGCACAAGTGGTACACCGCATCTCCAATGTTCACTGAAACACACACATCCATACATGGGGACATTTTCTCAGAACATAAGCTGTTTTGTTATAAAAACACTTCTCTGTCTCATGCATGTTAGAGGGAGATTCCAGCCAGATGATCACAACCTCATGCTGATTGAGTTTTCTGCAGCTGCTTGCTGAGACCACTGGTTCCCTGGCCTACAAGTGAAGGGTGTCTTTCTAAGGCTTCCTTGCTCAGGTGTGGGGGATGATATCTTCCCAGGGGGGAATCCTTAAGGGCAGATTAGGGCTTATCATGCTGTGCTGTAACATAGCTTAGGTAGGAATCGTATACATTACGCACAGTGGCAGTATGGTGGGACTTTCCTTGTGTTTCACTTTTCTTGTCACCATTTTGCTTCTATTAATTTTCATCATTCTAATTATTGCAATTCATGGCATTTTATCTAAGATGCAGTTGTTTCAATAAATCTTATTGAACCATTTTCTGCCTCTGTTTGTCTTTGTGTGGATGAGACTAATGTAACTGAGAGAAAAGGATGAGATCTGATACACCACAATTTCCTTGAGAAGTCATCTTGTCACGTGCCCAGTTGCCACAAATCATCCCTGCTCTTGGGCAGAGATGAGGTGCTGCTAGCTGGCCGGAAATAGATAAGCCTGACAGTTGTCACATGGTGTAGGATTGGACTCAGTTCCCCACAATTCAGGTGATGCTGCTGCCCGAACCCAGGAGCCTCATTAGGATAATGAGAACTCACGTAACAACCTACCTGGAGGTCCAAATTTAACTTCGATCCCTGTTGCTGTGGCTTTCAACTTCGACAATTAAATTAATTAGGTTGGTGATCCATGACTGCTTGCTGTTTGATCATGCACTTGGGATTTCCTGGCTGTGCTACATTAAAAACTTTGTTTCAAACTGGGTAAACTGGATGTTTTTACTTACCTTGTTTCAATCAAGGATTATGTGGTATTATTATTATCTTTCTTCTTAATTGGGGTGTTCGATCATTGTACTTGCTTTATGTTATGTTGGTAGCTTCCATATAGAATGTTAACTGTTAAAGAGAAACTGTGAGGACAGTTGCTTGCCTGGATTCTGACTGTTCTGCTGTGGCTGGAGTTTCTTCATTTTACTAAATGAAGTGTCTGAACCTATTCGCAGCTCAAGACCATAATTCTATAACCTGCCAACTTCACATTGGTGACGATTGGCTTTTTGACCAGCCTGCTGCTGGAGAAACTTCAACACTTTATTTGCGACTGGTTTTCTACAACCTTTCAACCTATGCCTGTTTCCTAGGTACTGTTCCTTAGGCCCATATTTATACTTTTTGACGCTAAACTGCGCTAACGCAGTTTAGCGTCAAAAAGTTTTGCGCCGTCTAACGCCATTCTGAAGCGCCATGCGGGCGCCGTATTTATGGAATGGCGTTAGACGGCGCAATCAGACCGGCGCTGCCTGGTTTGCGTGGGAAAAAACCACGTAGACCAGACAGCGCCGGCGTAGGGGGAAAATGGCGCATGGGCGTCTTAAAATGGGGCAAGTCAGGTTACGTCGAAAAAATCGTCTTAACCCGACTTGCGCCATTTATTTTCGACGCCCATCCCCCATCAACATGACTCCTATCATTGTAAAGATAGGAGTCATGCCCCCTTGCCCAATGGCCATGCCCAGGGGACTTCTGTCCCCTGGGCATGGTCATTGGGCATAGTGGCATGTAGGGGGGCACAAATCAGGCCCCCCTATGCCACCAAAAAAATATATAAAAAAAAAAAAATTATACTTACCTGAACTTACCTGAATGTCCCTGGGGTGGGTCCCTCCATCCTTGGGGGTCCTCCTGGGGTGGGCAAGGGTGGCAGGGGGGGTCCCTGGGGGCATGGGAGGGCACCTGTGGGCTCATTTTGAGCCCACAGGCCCCTTAACGCCTGCCCTGAGCAGGCGTTAAAAAGTGGCGCAAATGCGCCGTTTTTAGCCACGCCAACTCCCGGGCGTCTCTTTTGCCCGGGAGTATAAATACCACGTAAAGGCCTGGGAGTCATTTTTTAGACGGGAACGCCTCCCTTGCATATCATTAACGCAAGGAAGGGGTTCACGCTAAAAAATGACGCACATTCCGGGAACTTTGGCGCTATTCGCCTCTAACGCCATAGTATAAATATGGCGTTAGTTGGCGTTAGTTTTGCGTCGAAATTGCGTCAAAAAAAACGACGCAATTTCGGCGCAAACGGAGTATAAATATGGCCCTTATTGTTTTCTTCATTACTTTTGGAGAATGAACTGCTTTACTTCCTTTGTTCCAAGGGCTTACTCATATTTGAATAATTAGGCCCTGTTTCTCTAACTCCAACCACCAGCCCAGGCTTCACTTGCCCAATTACCCCTTTGTCTTAACTCTCATTTGAAGTGTACTCACCTGGGAGGATACATTTGTATAGTTTGTGTAGTAGAGAAAGTGACCTGACTGCAACTCCCAGCAGGCTCTGTTTCAGTAACCCCATACCGCAGCCCAGTGGTCACTTGTCTTAATACCCCTGTTTGTGAACTCTCAATTCAAGTGTACTCATCGGTGGGGATACTATTTGTCAAGTGTTGGGGAGTAGAGAGAGTAACCTGACTGCAACTCCCAGCAGGCCCTGTTTCTGTAACTCCAACCACCAGCACAGTGTTCTCTTGCCCAAAGACCCCTGTTTGTCAACTCCCAATTGAAGTTTACACACCTGGGGTGATAACATTTGTCAAGTGTGTGTAGTAGAGAGAGTGACCTGACTGCAACTCCCAGCAGGCCCTGTTTCTGTAACTTCAAACACCAGCCCAGTGTTCTCTTGTCCAAAGATCCCTGTTTGTCAACTCCCAAATGAAGTATACTCACCTGGAAGTGATCAAGGAGAGATCATGCTCAAATTAGAGACATGTCTATCTACCTAGCTCCATCTTCTCCTGCTAACCCAAGATGAAACTATTGAGGACAGGAATGACATATTACTCAGTGTGTACAACAAGTATTTCTAAGGCCTCAAGTTGCATCACCAGATTGGTAGCAGCAGTTGACACATTAACACAGCACTGTGGTCATGATGTTTCCAGTCACGTATACCACAAACTCCTGGGCCTGCCTGCACCCCACTCAACTAGGCCTCGAAATGGTCAATGCCATATCTTGCCTCTCCACTGTGTTGGCTGCACTGGTGGTAAAGGGTTATTTTCAGGTCATCCTCCAAAGTGCAACTGATCTGCACATCTTATCAGCTACTTTAGTCAAAATGGGTTGGCATGCTTCACACATGTCATGGCAAATCACCCAATACCATGGTTACATGGCACAACTGGATTAACTACAAGTTAACCTTGTCCAACGTCTCTGCTTACTGTAACACTAAACCTTTGGAGGTAGATGTAACATTTTACATCAACAAGTGAATCTGCTGCTGGGTAAATAGAGGCCATGGAACAGATTACCACTGCCCGCCTGGATGAAGCCCTCAGTGATGGAGACACTCCTGGATGTCCGGATGTGGAGGATGGTTCTGGCAACCTGGTCAGATGGCAACAGTGAGTCTCCCTGTGCCAACAATGTCTCCTCCCAGACCTGTTGCTTCAACATCCCAGGCAACTAATGCCCCCAAACCTGTGTACCTAGCACAGTATCCACCATCTCATGCCCCCTAGTGCTGGATCCTGAGGTGCAGCACAACAATGAGGGACAATGAGGGTCCAGGAACAAGTTGGAGAGGGCTCCCTGTGGCAGGGGCACAGGCCAGGGGAGGTAGTGTGCATGGGATGGATGCTGTGGGCCAGTGAGTTGAGGCTACTTGGGCTGCTCTTGGTCAGGACACCATCAGCTACATCTTGGGGGTCTATCAGGAGTCCCAAGGCGTGATGGGCCCGGTATTGACCGAACCCCGGGAAATCAAGCAGCTACAGAGGGACATGCATGAACAGATGGGGGTCCACAATTCCAACATGGATTCCCTAACAGGGGTGTTGAGGGACATACTCACCACCCTGAGCAGGGCTTTTCAAAACCAGTCTACCCTTCCTTTGGATAATCAACAGTATGCCCATCAACATCGGTGGTGAGATCCACAGGAAGGGAGGCCCTGCCAGGGGAACAACAAGCTACAGACACCCAGGCCTCTGTAGCAGCTGATCCTCCCCCACACACACAAGCAGGGACGTCCAGCAAAGAATCCAGGAGGTGCGGATGGCAAGCAACTCACCACTGCCAGCAATAAACCTCTTCCTTAAAGACTTCGTTGTGGGTCACACGTTCACTCTAGATTGATCCTGGACCACCTACCATTTCCAATGGGAGGAGTACTCTGGACGTTGGACTCTCAGTGGTGTAGCATCTACTCCACTGATTTCGTTCACCATGACAGACCCCTTCACATTTGAATTTGTGTTGAGTCATGTCACCTATATGTTCAGTTAGTCGTAACTTCACAGTAAAATCACTCTTCACTGACTCATTGTCTGCTGATTTTGATTTCATCTTTAGCCATTTAGATATGTCAGACCATGTGAAACATATGAGGATGATCCAAGGTACTTGTTCAAAGTAGGGTATGTTGCATGTACACATTGCCCAGCTCAGGATTACAGCCATCCCCCAGAAACACATAAATACAAGTGTCTGGTAAACATTTTATTAGTGTTCAGCACATAGGCTGTCAACATGTCTGAACTACTGGAAATCATAAATGATTACTCACTGAGTACATGAACATATTTACAGGAACAAATCTCCAGAGCACAGAATGAAGGAATTTGTCAGACATTGGGGTCATTATGAGTTCGGCGGGTGGCGAACTCTAACCCACCACTTCACCACCAGTGCGGTCATGACCTCAACGGCCCTATTCTGAGTTCACTGCAGGGCGGAAACAGAGTTTCTGCCCGCCGGCCCTGCAGTGACGCTTACATTGACGCCAGCTCCTAATGAAGCCAGCGCCAATGTGGCAGTGCGACGGGTGCAGCAGCACCTATCGTGCATTTCACTGCCCGTAATTTGGGTAGTGAAATGCGCGATGGGGCTGTGCATGGGGGCCCCCGAGTCACCCATTCTGCCAGCCTTTCCCTGGTGGTGTAAACTACGGTGTAAGTCATCTACACCCACACACAAGACGACAACTCCCCTTAACCTCCAAATCCCCAACCCCTTCTGATAATCCTACCCATTTTCCCAAAGAGAGTTTCCTTTTTGACCTTGTCCTTTCCCCTGTTACCTCCATACCCACTTCCAAACCAAAGAGGCCCCCACCCACATCCCAACCCAACCCTTCCACATCCAAGTCCTCCCCTGTCACACCTGAAAGCACCCACACCTCTCCCCTCCAAAGACAAACCCTCCCTCCCAAACCCGCCCACCCCAAATCCTTCTCCTTCCCCACCCAAGGATGATCCTTGAGGCACCTGCCTGCCTACTTGATGCCCCTTCCTGTGGAGGTTCTCTGACAGTGATTGAAGTCTTTATGTTGTTCCTGAATACCTTGTGTTGTATGCCTACAGTTGTGTGTGTTTCACACTGATTGCTGATCCATTTGCTGTTGTTTGCAATATCTGACTTTATGGGCAGTGCTGGTGTTGCCCAAGACAAGGGTAGATGTTGACTGTATGGTTATGTGGTTTTTTTATCCAATTGGGGTGTCATTGCATTGTGTTATTTGTGTTACCAAAGTGTAAGTTTACCTTTGTGAATCAGGCCCTAACATGACAGGCATTGAGTCCTCCAGATGTTTGTGTACATGACTCGAAATTTCCCTCTTTATATGTCTGGAATATAAATAATTTATGACTCCAAATGCAAATAATGCAAGAAGCACTTCAAAGACTGTCCTGCTTTACGCAGCATTTGCAAACTTTGTGGAAAAAAGGGACACAATGCTAAATGTTGCAAGTCTACTATGGTTAAATAAAGGTTAAATTAAGTAAGTTCTGATGATACAGAGATTGTTCTTCAATAATCAATGATGCACATTGTATTTTTAATGTGCGTTGTGAACACCCTTTTGAAGTTGTACTGCTAAATGGCATTGTAGTGTCCATGATGATGGATTCAGGTGAGAACTTTCATTAGTTTCTGATAAGGACTATGCTCAATATTTTGAAAGAAAACTTGATCTCTGTGACCCAGATGTCACTCCTTACATTAATGGTGGCAAACCCATAAAATTAATTGGATATTTTGAGGCTGATATAGAATTCCATGGTAATTGTGCCTCAGAGAAGATGTTTATTCTTGTCAAGAAACTCTTAGGGATTTATCTAGACCCTAATTCCAATCCTCAAGTTCAAGTCAGGAAAGTTGATACCAGCCCAAGTTGTTTCTGCAAGAATTTCCTGAAGTGTGTTATGACAAAGGATATATGCAATGCAAAAAGTTAAAAGATAGAACTAAACCAATAGCATGTAGGGTCAAAAACCATCCGTTGCTGTGAAAACTGAACCATCTCAAAGCTAAAGGAATAATTGAGACCAGTCGCGGCTCACACGTGGCAGGAGGAACGACAAAAAAATAATAATAATTAAAAACTTACCTTCCTCGCCGCACAGCTCCTCTGGCTCCGGTACTTGCAGGCACCAGCTCCCAGCCTGCCCTGCAGCCAATACTAACCCTGCTTTCATGCTGCTGCCAGCATGAGAGCAGCATTAGGATTGGGCGGAGCGCCCTGGCAGGGCGCCCTGGCCACAGGGGGAGCCTCTGCCCGCTCTCTCCAACCCAGCAACACAGTGCTGGGTTGGAGATAGCTCAGTGCGTTTGGCCAGCCGAGACGGGCAGCCAAACACTCATGCACACAGCATCACCCATGACCCCCCTTTTATAGTTTATTATGATTTGATTGTAAAAGGTTTGCAGGTGCTGCTGCTGGCCTGGGGGGGGGGGGGACGCTCCTCCACCATAGAGGAGGAGCCACCTCTGGTTGAGACAGTAGAAGATTAACAATGGGTAGCGCCTTTTGTTGTCACCACCAAAAGTTCTAGTGACATCAGACTGTGTATTGGTCTAAAACACCTCAACAAAATGGTGATTGAGGATAATTGTCCAATGCGAATATTATAGAAATAATACGTTTGTTGGGAGATGCCAAGCTTTTCACCACACCTGATTTAACCGCAGCTTATCATCAAGTTCATCTTTGTGAAGAGTCAAAAGATCTTATTGCTTTCATAACACCTTTTGAAGTGTTTCATTTTAATAGAAGCCTTTTGGTCTCTGTTCAGTGGGTTCTGTATTTCAGAGACTCATAACTGACATGTTGGTAAGGTGTCAGAGATTACATTTTTTCTACATGATGTCTTATTTTTAAATAACACATTGGAGGAACATGTTGTCAAAGTCAGGAAAGGGTTAAGGATTTTCAATTTGACGCATGTTACTTTTACGATTAGTAAGTATAAAATTTGTTATCCTGAAATCTCATATTTGAGGCATGTTATCACATGTGATTGGTTTAAGCCTAAGGAAGATCTAATCATAAGTATGCAGGATTCATCTCACCACACCAAGAAGGAGGATGAACACTCTTCTGGGAATGACTGAATTATACGCCATGTTTAATCCTAATTTGCCATTTGCTCATGTACCATTGGAGCACTACTAAAGAAAGGGGTCCAGTTTACATGGACTGATGAGTATCAGAAGGAATTTGCAGACAGAAAGTTAAGTCTAGCTTCAGCACAACATTTGAAGTATTTTATTCTCGGTTCATTTTTGTTAATTTAATGACGCCAGTGATAAAGTTCTAGGTGCTGCCTTGAAACAAAATTAGAATTGTAGTGAGGTCACTACAGCATTTGTTTCTAAGTCATCAGTAACAAACAATGGAGTTGTGATATGAGATTAGCTGAATTTACAAGAGTATCAGAAGAGGAGAGCTTTTGATCAGTAATAACATTTTATTAAGAGGAAGCAGGTTAGTTCCTTCTCTGGGGTTAAGAGAATGCCCAGTACACCTGGCTCATGAAGGTCACCAAGATATTTGTAAAAATGAAGAAAATTTAAGATATACTTAATGATGGCCAGGTATGGATTTTTTGCTCGAGAGGATGGTTAGAGACTGTTGTAAGTGCAGAATGAGTGACAAAAATTGAGATGTAGTCCATCACTGGCTAAGGACATTTCATCCTGCACCTACTAAGATAACCACATTTTGGTACTGGGTGTCTGGTGTGGAACTCTGGCAATGAGTGATCGCCATCCATTTGATCCTATTTTCTGCTTAACTAGGTCTAAACATTGTTCCTCTTAGGAGTCTATTACAGTTTCGCGGTGTGTTATCAGACTGGGGCTTAGCCTTATTGATGACTAGACTAAATTAACATATTCTTCTGTCTCTCCTGCCTGGTTTCTTCTGTTGCTAGTGGAGCTCTTGAGTGGCAGCCCAATATTGTCAACACCAGGACAGTGCGCGCTCTACGGGCAACATAATGCAAAATGACAGACCTTATGCAATGTAATAATTCATGCATTGTGTGCTAATATTGCATATTAACTTTTTGCATTGCAGGTATTTATCTTGAACTGTCATTAATGCTGTTTGTAATGTATTGTTCATTTTCAAGCTTGTTCATTTTCAAGCCTTTCCTGCAACCTGGCTGGGTGTGGCATGTGGGCGGGGCTTGGGTCTATTTAAGGAACCCAGCCCAGCTCCACGTGCTCACTATTCAGAGGTCCCGGTGCAGAGTAGCAGCATTGTCCTGGGCTCCGGTTCCAGAGGCCTACTTGGACATTTTCTGGCCCTGTCCTCATTATCTTGCTGATCTTCAAGCAGGGCGGTAAGGCGGAGTTTGGGGAAATTTCCTCGACTCCGTTTTCTAGAAACATTTGAGTTTTGGCTTTGTGATTTACAGTGTGTGTGATTTATTCTTGGCACTTAACCCTTGCAGGTCGGATCGGCAGAGTGCACGGTCATTTCAAGGCATTTGAATCTTGATAGTTGAATCGGCAACAGTGTGCGCGATTCATTCTTGGCAATTAACGCCGCCGCGACCTCCTGCACGCCCCCACCCCCCAGCTCCCATTCGCCCCCAGCTGACCCCTCCCCCCCCTCCTACCTCATATGGCGGCCGCTGCGCGACTGCGCAGCGGGCGCGCCGCTGGTGCGCCAGAGGCGCGCCAGAGGCAAACCCGTCTGCGCCCGTCTGCGCCAGGCCCGCGCCCAGCGCCACGACCCCTGGTCCCCAGCTCTCCCAAGCCCTGCTGATCCGCTACGACCCCACCACCCTCCACGCCCTCAACCCAGGATAGAAGATAGGGTCGAGCGTGTGTCCGGCGATGTGGGTGGCGGTGTTCACCAGTTGTTTGAGGCCGAGGTTGGCGAGGTTGTCGAGCAGGGTGGTGGTGTTGGGGTCGTTGTTTTGTTCCAGATGGAAGAAAGAAAAGTTCTTGGCAATTAACCCTTACAGTTCGGATCGGCAGAGTGCACGATCATTTCAAGGCATTTGAATCTTGATGGTTGAATCGGCAACAGTGTGCGTGATTCATTCTTGGCAATTAACCCTTGCAGTTCGGATCAGCAGAGTGCGCAATCATTTCAAGGCATTTGAATCTTGATAGTTGAATCGGCAACAGTGTGCGCGATTCATTCTTGGCAATTAAACCTTGCAGTTCGGATCGGCAGAGCGCGTGATCATTCCAGGTATTTGAATCTTGATGCGCAGTCTGGCAATAAGGTGCGCAATAACTTCTGGGCAAATGAATCTTGAAATTTAGAACAAACAGAGTGAGATCTTTCTAGACAAAACAAGTTTAGTCAGTTTGCCTATGCTACAGTATTATTCATGAATCATATAGCAGATAATTCTTTGGGAACAAAAGTACTCATTGATTCTTGTTGTGATGTAAATGCTATGCTAAGGATTAACTTGAGTGAGTTCAATGTTCAGAGCATATGAATATAAAAAGGTCACGTTATTGAAAAGTTCTTGATCCGTCATGTTATTAGAGCATAAAGAATTAAAAAACAAAGTTCATGAAGATTAACGTGAATAACCTTGCTATTGTGTTCTTAACTCTTGCTTCCACAGGTCTCCTTCCCCGCTGTTCCCAACCTAAAACCGATCCCCCACATGGCCTTTCTTTAATTCTGTGCTATGATAGCTATTAGAGTTTGGAGCTGCCAAGAGGTGGACTTATTGGGAACAGACACAAACCCTGAGGATCCGGTCTCGCTGACAAACATACATCTTCAAATGCACACTTTTATAGTTGCAATATCCACTTCTGTATGCGAGGTGTGGATTTTGAATCAGTCCATCTGAACAGGGGAATGATAGGTTTGCGGTACGTTCCTACTTCTAATCAGTTGTCGTAGAGACAGATGTGAAAATGTCAAAACTACCATATTTTGGCAATTGCCTCTTTTTGATGTGAGAATATCTCTGCTCTATCTCAGACAGAGCTATGGTGGCATAGGCTACTGGTGCCCATTCTCATGTTTTTTTAAACTGCAACAAAACAGCTCCAAACCCATTGGGGCTGACATCAACACAAAGTTCATTGGGGACACTTGGATCATAGTACCTCATCGCCGTACTCACATATAGAGCTTCTTTGGTGTTTTGGAAAGCTTCTCTGTGCTCAGGTTCTCAGGTTCATGTGGTGTCTGTTTTTAGAAGGTCTTGAAGTGGCTTGGTATGGTTTGTTAGATTATGGGTGAATCACCACTCTTACATGACCATTCACATGAAACGTCTTACATTTGTGACTTTTTGGGGGGAAATTACTGTCATGACATCTTGCATGTTCTTTGGATCAGGGGTTACCCCATTGGCTCTGAAGTGCTACCCAAAGACAACCATGCAAGGTCAACCGTCTTTATTTGATTCTAATTAGGAGGGTTCTTAGGTGACAGTTGTGCTCTTCTTTGGTGGTAGCTTGACGGCAGACGTTGTTGATTACATTAAGCATTCCAGGGAGCCCAGCTAGTACTTCTCAGATAGATTGCTGGAAGACGTCCGCTGGTCTAGAGATCCCAGAGTTGAGGTGGTGATAGCACCTGAGCTCAACATGCTTGGAAAAAGTCATAATGTATTGTTATGCCTGGTGAAGTTTCAGCTGGTGGTACCTGATTGGAGATCAATTTTGGAGAACTACTTGGCCACAATGACCTCTGACACATTGTCATCCACTGTCGGAGTTATGTGGCACTCTCTTTTTATACTGTTGTTAGGCTGCCACATGCCCACACATATCCTCACCTCTGAAGGTTATTTTGATTTTCTGGCAATGATGGTGGGTGAGACCAACGGTGTGTAATCAGTGGCAGAGAGCTGTTGATTGCACCAATCAATCTATGTGCATTTTTATGCTTTTCTCTCTTAGGAATCCAATGTCATTGGAGAAGCTGTCACATTCTTGTAGCATATCATCTCATGCTTGTTCTTTGAATGCAAATACAATTAGGCACAATGCTTATATTTCTAGACTCTCTATCAAGGTAGTTCGTCCTGCACTAGTTATGAAAAACTAGATTGTAACTGACCATGCATCATGTGATACTTTAGTACGAAATGTACCAACAATGTCCAATAGCTTATGGCTTCCTTAAGCATACATGCTGGTACTCATAACTGTGAGGGTGGGCGAGGGTTGTAGTGCTTTGTAGTCTCAAGCGGCCATGACGCATACTGTGGCTTCGGTGACAATGAGACAGCTGATTTTGGGCCATTAGATGTTGAAGCAGCAGCGTGACTGTGAGTGACGTTTGATTTTGCTGTCATTTCTGATTGCTGAAGAAAGGTGGACATGTTATTCTTCATATTCCACCTCACTCTCGTTGTCTTTGAGAGGGTGGCTGTTGGGTTTAGACTTGAAGTGCTTCATAGCCTTTCTTTGTGATCGACTCTGCAGGTGCCTGATGTTTCTACTATGCCCTGATGATCAGCAGGCTTGGTGAAATGGTTTGGTTTGCCATACTTGCTTTGGTTGGTTTATCAGGTGGTTCTGCTTTGACTGATTTGGTGGACAAAGAAATGCGCACTGCTTGCGCTTCCGACAGTCCATATGACCTTGCTGTCAGTGATGTCTTGTACTGCTTTAAAATGTCTCTCTTTAGCAGGTTTGGGTGACACCCTTGAATTATTTGTGCTCTGATTTCTTCCTCAGTGTTTGTGAACCCCCATGTGTTAGCTAGTCCACGGAGACGGGCACAGAAGATATGAATGGGTGCCTTCAGGACTTGTTTGGTCTGGCGTAGTATGAAACGTTCATAGTCTGTCTACCACTCTTCCAATCCTCCCTATCTGTCAATCTCCCAATCTGGGTTCCACACCAACCACAGCAATGAAACTGCCCTGATCACTTCACTGACATAATCTGAACTCTGCTCAACTGGTGAGAAATGGCGGCCCTGATCCTCCTTGACCTCTCATTAGCATTCAACACAGGAATCCCACACCCTTATCAAGAGGCTTCTTCACATCAGAACCCAATGAGACGCCCTCAAATGGATCGCACTCTTCCTCACCAGAGAGACCCAGAGAATCTGCCTATCACCTTCCACCTCAGAACCAAGAACATCATCTGCGGCATCCCTCAGCCCTACACTGTTTAACATCTACATGACTCTTGGACAACATCGTCAGAACCCATGGAATGAACATCATATCCTATGCAGATGACACCCAGTTCATCCTCTCACTATCAGAGGACCGCTCTACCACAAAGGTAATCTTACGCAGGTGCATGACGGGCAATGCCAAGTGGATGGATAACAACTACCTAAAACTCAACACAGACAAAACGGAAGTGCTGATCTTTGGGAACAACACCTCCATGTGGTATGACTCCTGGTGGCCTACCAAATTAGGACCATCACCCACTGCGACAGACAGCGCTCACAACCTTGCCATCATCCTGGACAGTAAGCTCACCAGGAAAAAACAGATCAACGCAGTGTATTCTGCCGGTTTCTTCGCTCTTCACATGCTCTGTAAGATCTTCAAATGGATCTCCATCAACACCAGATGAACCATCACTGAAGCCCTAAACACTAGCCAGATGGACTACGACAACACAATCTGCATCGGAATTGCCATGCATCGCCTGGATGCCCTTACGGGTGATTAGCCCCTCTATAAAAGCTGTTGGATTGATTGATTGATTGATAGTCTGTAAATTGGGAACTGAATTCTGCATTGATTGCTGCAGGCACTGCATTATAGTCGTAGACCTGTTTCCGATGACGCGTGAAATATTTTGTGGACCTCATCATCAGAGAAGTGTAGGAACAGAGCACGTTTAGCTCTAGGGTCAGTTTCTTTCATCGCAGTCAGGCTGTTTTCCAACCTTGCGACCAAGAAATGCCATTGTGAGTCAGTGGATGAAGGAGCAGATAGCACTTTGAAAGGCTTAATGGCAATGGCAGCACTTGGCTGCATGTTGGATTATGCAGAAGTGTCGTCAACGTCTGAGTTCGAGGATTCAGGTTTGCCCCATATATTCTGGGTAGTTGGGCAGCAGGGTGGCACAGAATTGTGGGTGTAATAACACGTGTAGATACTTGGGGGAGCAGCAGCATTCAACACGAGGTTGCCTATCTAAAACATCAGTGTGCTTAATTAAGGCCTGGTGCCAGAAGAAGCCAGTGCGTTCACCTTTGCTCTCTGTGTGCAGGCGGGCTGGCTCCCCAGAAAAGAGACATTTGGAACTGGTCGATCACGAAGCAGTTTAGGTACCACAGATGCCTCAAGCTGACAGGTTGGGGCAACCGTGGAGGCAATGTCACGGAGCGTTGTTCAATCAGGTGAATTCAGGCAGCAGTTGGACCAGAGCAGCGACATGAGGGCGGGCGCAGCTCATTGCCAGGTTGTTGTGTGCCCCCCCCAGTGGTAGGACGAAGCACACACATTCTTCAGCTTGCAGCCTTTGGAATGTACTTAACGTTCATACCACCTGCACCTTCATTTAAACCCTCTGCTTAGGATATAGCAGGACTGACCCACTGTAGGGTAAGTGCCGGGGTCATATCGCTCCATGCCAGCGAGTGAGCGAGTTAATGGACTGAACAGTTACATTCCTCATTGTGATTTGATTGAGAAACTTCTTACAAGCACAGACAAAATATATTTTACACTTCCGTTGTTTTTTACTATTCCCACGTTTACGTCCCACTTCTACTCCCATGAAAGATAAATAGACCTAACCCAATGAAAATGCTAGTTGTAGACAAAAGTTCACTTCTGACAGCAAAGAACATGCTTCTCACACCCCTGGAACTCTCTACTTCAACAGAGAAAGAACTCACATTGAAAAATAACTTCCCATCCTATTTGCTAATGAAGGATAACAGCAATCAGGGAACGTACCTTTAGGGAAAAATCACAGTCAACTTGAGTAGCCTTCTAAAGAGGTCATTAGGGAAGGTGTAGAGCACAAGTAAACACTTACATATTTTAGCCTACCATAGCATTTTACTTTTCCTTGATGCAATTAACCTGTGTACATTTCATTAACTTTAAAAAGAAGTACTTGAAATGTATGCCCTACCACCGTACTTGACTGGCTACATCTTTTAGTTAAATATATGTTGCTCACATTACAAAGTAGCAGATAATTCAGATTGTTGAATTAGTCATGACCCAAATATAGGTGGGTAACATTTCATGGTCATAAAGCACACTTGAGGGAGAGTGTATGGCTGAACCCCAATCACCCCTCTAACCTTCGAAAACTTTAAACAGGATCCACCTTTCAGCTGTCAAAGAAGCACACTTCAATAGGAATGTGGAGCATGGTGTGCGTAGGTGTTAGAGATGAAGGGCCAGATGTATCAAATAATTTTGCATTCACAAACGGTGCGAATTGCAAAATTCGACCATTTGCGAATGCAGAATTACCTTTCTGAATGTAAGAAAGGCATTCAGGGCCATATTTATACTTTTTGACGCAAAACTGCGCTAACGCAGTTTAGCGTCAAAAAATTTAGCGCCGTCTAACGCCATTCTGAAGCGCCATGCGGGCGCCGTATTTATTGAATGGCGTTAGCCGGCGCTACTAGACCGGCGCTGCCTGGTGTGCGTGGAAAAAAACCACGTACACCAGACAGCGCCGGCGTAGGGGGAAAATGGCGTATGGGCGTCTTAAAATGGGGCAAGTCAGGTTGCGTCGAAAAAATCGTCTTAACCCGACTTGCCCCATTTTTTAACGACGCCCATCCCCCATCAACATGACTCCTATCATTGTAAAGATAGGAGTCATGCCCCCTTGCCCAATGGCCATGCCCAGGGGACTTCTGTCCCCTGGGCATGGTCATTGGGCATAGTGGCATGTAGGGGGGCACAAATCAGGCCCCCCTATGCCACACAAAAAAAAAAAAAAAAAAAACTTACCTGAACTTACCTTAATGTCCATGGGATGGGTCCCTCCGTCCTTGGGTGTCCTCCTGGGGTGGGCAAGGGTGGCAGGGGGGGGTCCCTGGGGGCAGGGGAGGGCACTCTGGGCTCATTTTGAGCCCACTTGTCCCTTAACGCCATGCCTGACCCAGGCGTTAAAAAGCGGCGCAAAAGCGCCGTTTTTGGCCACGCCCACTCCCGGGCATCATTTTTGCCCGGGAGTATAAATACCACGTAAAGGCCTGGGAGTCATTTTTTAAGACGGGAACGCCTCCCTTGCATATCATTAACGCAAGGAAGGGGTTCACGCTAAAAAATGAAGCACACTCTGGGCACTTTGGCGCCCGAAGCGTCTAACGCCATAGTATAAATATGGCGTTAGTTGGCGTTAGTTTAGCGTCGAATTTGCGTCGAAAAAAACGACGCAAATTCGGCGCAACCAGAGTATAAATACGGCCCTCACAGTGCAATTTTAAGGTATCGTTAAAATAGTGATTCCTTAAAATTGCGACCTCATTTAGAGAATCACAAATTGCGATTCTCTAAATAAGAAATCGCAAATAAGGAATCCTTATTTGCGATTTCTTAAGCACATGTATGAAGCAATTCCTTAATGCAAATTGGGCATTAAGGAATCGCTATTACCACCAAGTTGACCTTGGTGGTAACCATGTGCAAATTTAAAAAATACATTAAAAATGCATTTTTTAAATTGACATGTAACGCACACATGCCCTTTTGGCATGTGTGCACCTTACATGTCTTCCAAAATTGTTTTGGGGTGCAGCAGAGGGGGCCTTAGGCCCCCAGCACCCTGGAGTTTGCATTTCCCAAACTGCGAATTCCAGTTAGGAATTCGCAATTTGGGAAATGCAAATAATTTGCAAATATGGACTGACAGGCCCATAGGTGCGAATGGGGGCTGTATCGCAATTTGCGATTCGGTAATAGCATTTGCGATTTTTAAGAAATCGCTATTACCGAATCGCAAATATGATACATAGCATTTTGCGACTCAGAAATAGCGATTTCTTAAAAATAGCTATTTCCGAATTGCAAAAGGCTTTTTTGATACATCTGGCCCGAAATGTTGCTGTGCATTATACGCCTAAATTTGGACACTACTGCAAATCTAATTTTATGTCAAGACCGGAGGCTCATATTATGCTTTTCTTTTCTTGCTTTAATTCAACAGCAGCAGTCAAGAACAATAAATAAATAGGTGCCACAGATGCTAAATATTCCCAGACGCGCCAAGAACTCTGCTGGGACTACATGTCCCAGACTGCTTTGTGGCCCCAGGAGGCAGCCATCTTGTCAGCACCTGCATCACACCAACAAGCGCTATATAGCGCGTGGGGGCACTTTGCGGCGCGGTACGCGCCAGGAACTCTGCAGGGACTACATATCCCAGACTGCTTTATGGCCCCAGGAGGGGCCATCTTGTCAGCACCTGAATCCACTTGATCACTCCAATGAGCGCTATATAGCACGTAGGGGCACTTCGCGGCGTGAGACGCGCCAGAAACTTTGCTGGGACTACATATCCCAGACTGCTTTGTTGCCCCAGGAGGCGGCCATCTTGTCAGCACCTGCATCCACTTGATCACACCAACGAGCACTATATAGCGCGGGGGGGCACTTCGCTGCGTGGGACACACCAGGAACTCTGCAGGGACTACATATCCCAGACTGCTTTGTGGCCCCAGGAGGCAGCCATCTTGTCAGCACCTGCATCCACTTGATCACACCAACGAACGCTATATAGCGAGGGGGGCACTTCTTGGCGCGGGACACGCGTGGGACGCACCCGGGCGAAGCCCGGGCCAAAGGCGGGCCCGTCCACGCCCGTCGTAGCCCAGAGGAGGCTGGGCTGGGCCACCCCCCTAACATTTTTCTTTTAATAGGCACCATTGACTCTTGCCACTACTGTATCTTTTTTCAGGTCTATCATTGAACAGTTATCCATTAATTACAAGCAAATGGGCAAAAGGAAAGCAATAGAGGGTGGGGCAGGGGTGGCGTCAAAAACTAAGCAGAAAAGACCAAAGCATGTAGTCAACAACTGTGTTATGAATAGAATCGACAACCTTCTTGACGAATGGGAAGGAATCTTAAACTCCTCCCAGGACAGCAGCCCCACCGGAATTGGGGGAGAGCGCTCACCTGTCAGGAAGGGCGCTGGCCACAAAAAGATTGCTGATATATTTGTAAAGTGCGGCAATCAGTCTATAGCCTCTACAGGCCAGGGGGAGGGTAGGGATGTCATCACCCACGCTCCCCCAATATCGGCGGATAAGCTTCCTGGTAATCCCGGTGACCTTATTCAGTGCACCAACTGCTTCACCCCCTTAATAAACATCCCAGACTCTCAGGACGACCCGGATCTATGTACCAGGGTGGATGGGTCAGTAGATGTAAATGTAAATGAGCACTCAGTCCAGTCAAATGCAAAGCACATGCTATGCATACAAGACTTAAAAGGGAGGTGTCAGAACTAAAGTCTATGGTTAATTCCTTAATTGCAGTAGTCAAGCAGTTAATTCCTCCAGACACAATGAGTTCCATAAATAATCATTGCAATCCAATACCATACCACTTAGGTACCACAATGAAATTGCCCACAACACAAGCAAATGGTTGTACTGACCAATCTTTAGCCGATGCCAAGATCAAGGAATCCGATCACCCCCCCCACATTAGTTTAGGCGCAGGGAGGGCACTTTATGCCTGCTATCAAATTACAAAACCTATAAGCAATTCTGTCCCTAAAAACACAGCTAAATCCATCATTGAATGACTACAATCAACAAGGACTGTCCTAATGCTAAATGTTCCTAAGCTACACCCATTGGCACCAAGAGAAGTGGGAGATTCTAATAGAAATAAGGCGATTCATTGGATTCGCCACATAAGAGGCTGTTACTCTGTAATACACAAGGATATAATTGATGCAGTAGGAAGGCCCGACTCTGACACACACCTTGACATTCTACAGTTGACATTCAGGGATAGGAGTATGGTGGACAACCTGGTGGACCTAGATGCAAGGACAGGTGCTCCAGAGCAATCCCGTATCCAGTTCAAATATCCTAGTTCACCTGCACATTGTAAGGCCAGCCCCATCCACTGCCCAACAGGTAAACCATCTGCTCTTAGCGAGAATGATTGACTTAAAGTATCATCTGAAATACATGTTGAACTTCCCCCTGACTTACATGAAACAACTGTCCTCAGTCTGGCTGTAGCCCCCAGTAGTGCCCTTGCAAGCACTCACAATCTTTCTCCGTACAGATTCCCACCAGACTGCCTGTGATCTATTGCATGGCCGTGACAACATTGTACATTCTTTCCTCCGTGACTCACACTCATTACAGATAGCAAAGCATGAGCATACCGCACCTAGGACCAGGTCAGGTCCAGCAGATGCTTATCATTACTCAATTCTGGATTTACTGGACAATAGTGATGATGGCCCCTCTCCTTCTAAGCAATCTCACCTGCTAAACCCACCTTTGGAAACCAAACCCTCAAATATTTCAGTGGACAGGGCTTTCCATTCAACTACCGGGGTACGAATTGTCTCATGGAATGTGGCAGGCCTGAGATCTATCCTTCACCTCCCGTCCTTCACCTCCTTTATTGATGAACACAACATATGTCTTTTTCAAGAGACATGGTCAACCGATCCACTCTTTCGAACTTGCTACTCCAACTTTTATATTCCTGCTCTGGCCAGTACCCGGGGCAGGCCGTCTGGGGGTCTAACCATTTGGACTAGAACGTCACTAACCTGCCACATAGTGCAGCTATCTATTGATTCCCCCAACCTGCTAGGTCTTTGCCTATCATTCGGGGATGATGCAGTTTTGATTATTTCTAACATCTATGCCAGAGGGGTTGGGGGTGGGAGTCGGGTTTCCAAAACCCTCTCCATTCTGGAGGCATTTTTGCAAAACTGTCCCCGGCATTACTAAGTTATTGTGGCAGGTGACTTTAACGTCACATTTGAACCTCTCGACTGGGATGATCTTGGGTCCACTCACAAGGAGGATCAGGTATGGTCTATCCCTGCCCTGGATATCCCACCCATTGAAAGGTGGTCCTAAGTTGCTGTTCAAGTAAAATCATTGACTATGGAATTTGGACTTAGGGCACTAAATGGCAGGACCAAATCAGATGTAAAGGGCTGTCACAAGTACAACAAAGTTAACCATACCAGTAGAAGTGACTATTGTCTAGTCAACGTAAGATTATGGCCTTTAGTGATTGACATGATAGTTGTCGAGAGATCAGAAAGTGACCATAATCCTCTTTCAGCCCACTTGTCAGCTTTGAGCAGCCACCTGCCCATAATCAACACCTCAGCTAAAGCACCAAAGGGGATCAGTCTGGTCAATGACAAACGCCACCTAAAGTGGGACCAGGTTCTGGCTCGACCAACACTCATTGAAGTTGTTAACGACACCGTAAGGACCACATTGACGGGTCTAGAGGGGGGCTCCACATACACTAACAAGGAAATAAGCCTAACTCACACTACATGTTTTAGGGGTATCGCGGCCCTCTTCTCGCTGACACAGCCCCTGATAGTCAGAGGCTCAAGGGGAGGCATCGCTGGTTTAACCACGAGTGCCACTCCTCAAGTAAGCATTTAATCCAAGCTATCAAATCCAAGGATGTAAAAGCAATTAGCTTAACCAGAAAGTCTTACAAATCTGCCATTGACAAAGCTAAACGTGAACAAGACGATAAGTGGTGGGTTGCACTTAGTGACGCTGCACAAGAGAGGAACGGCAGCACATTTTGGTCCCTGGCAGCGCGCAGCCCTGCAAACAGCGATCTGAACATTACAACTAATATCGCACCAAAGGACTGGGTAGACCACTTTAGTGAGTTATATTCTTACAACCATGATAGTTCTACCGCTCGACAGAAGGACACTTGCTCATCTATTACTCTCACACCTACCCCTCCAGTTTTGCAACTATTTTCCCAAGCGGACATAGCATACTCTTTAGGCTCCCTAAAGCGCGACAGGGCACCTGGTGCGGATGGTGTCCCAGCAGACCTATTCTTAACCGATATAGCAATCTGGTCAAGATATATCACCATCATAGCGAATGCAATAGCATCTGGGGCGCCAATCCCTGAGTCTTGGAAGGGGCCATTGTTATCTCAATTTTTAAAAAGGGCGACAGAAGCCTCCCCAGTAATTATAGGCCTATTAGCTTAATAGACTGTGTGCAGAAAGTGTTCTGTGATTGCATTCTGGGCAAGATTCAGGACTGGCTGATAGAACGTGACATCCTTAGTCCCCGCCAGGCAGGTTTTCGCAAAAAATATCTACCATCAAGCAAGCCCTTAGGTTCCCACTCTCACACTGGAAAACCCTTTTATATTGGTAAAGGGAACCTGTATGTTGCTTTTGTGGACTTAAAATCCACATTCGATTTAGTACCCCGTAACAAGCTGTGGGAAGTACTTTCCCTAATGGGAACACATTCTTGTTTTACTAACTCGGCTCCACAAGGGTAACTATGCACGTGTCAGGTGGGACGATATGGGGCAGTTAACTGACAGAATTCAGGTGTCAAGGTGTGTGCGACAAGGGTGTGTCCTTGGCCCCACTCTGTTCTCCCTGTACATAAATGATATCGTCCCCTCTTTACACAGACTGGAGGCTGATGCACCATCAATAGGCACACAGAAAATTCCAGTTCTGCTCTTTGCAGAAGATACATTGCTGATATCCAAGACCCCAAGTGGATTACGTAAACTCCTCGCGTGTTTTGAGGAACTCTGCTCCACACGGGGACTTGAAATCAATGCCTCTAAAACAAAACTGATGACACTTAGGCCCATATTTATACTTTTTGACGCTAAACTGCGCTAACGCAGTTTAGCGTCAAAAAATTTAGCGCCGGCTAACGCCATTCTGAAGCGCCATGCGGGCGCCGTATTTATTGAATGGCGTTAGCCGGCGCTACCAGACCGGCGCTGCCTGGTGTGCGTGGAAAAAAACAACGTACACCAGACAGCGCCGGCGTAGGGGGAAAATGGCGTATGGGCGTCTTAAAATGGGGCAAGTCAGGTTGCGTCGAAAAAATCGTCTTAACCCGACTTGCCCCATTTTTTAACGACGCCCATCCCCCATCAACATGACTCCTATCATTGTAAAGATAGGAGTCATGCCCCCTTGCCCAATGGCCATGCCCAGGGGACTTCTGTCCCCTGGGCATGGTCATTGGGCATAGTGGCATGTAGGGGGGCACAAATCAGGCCCCCCTATGCCACAAAAAAAAAAAAAAAAAAAAACTTACCTGAACTTACCTTAATGTCCATGGGATGGGTCCCTCCGTCCTTGGGTGTCCTCCTGGGGTGGGCAAGGGTGGCGGGGGGGTCCCTGGGGGCAGGGGAGGGCACTCTGGGCTCATTTTGAGCCCACTTGTCCCTTAACGCCATGCCTGACCCAGGCGTTAAAAAGCGGCGCAAAAGCGCCGTTTTTGGCCACGCCTACTCCCGGGCGTCATTTTTGCCCGGGAGTATAAATACCACGTAAAGGCCTGGGAGTCATTTTTTAAGACGGGAACGCCTCCCTTGCATATCATTAACGCAAGGAAGGGGTTCACGCTTAAAATGACGCACACTCCGGGCACTTTGGCGCCCGAAGCGTCTAACGCCATAGTATAAATATGGCGTTAGTTGGCGTTAGTTTAGCGTCGAATTTGCGTCGAAAAAAACGACGCAAATTCGGCGCAACCAGAGTATAAATACGGCCCTCACAGTGCAATTTTAAGGTATCGTTAAAATAGTGATTCCTTAAAATTGCGACCTCATTTAGAGAATCACAAATTGCGATTCTCTAAATAAGAAATCGCAAATAAGGAATCCTTATTTGCGATTTCTTAAGCACATGTATGAAGCAATTCCTTAATGCAAATTGGGCATTAAGGAATCGCTATTACCACCAAGTTGAACTTGGTGGTAACCATGTGTAAATTTAAAAAATACATTAAAAATGCATTTTTTAAATTGACATGTAACGCACACATGCCCTTTTGGCATGTGTGCACCTTACATGTCTTCCAAAATTGTTTTGGGGTGCAGCAGAGGGGGCCTTAGGCCCCCAGCACCCTGGAGTTTGCATTTCCCAAACTGCGAATTCCAGTTAGGAATTCGCAATTTGGGAAATGCAAATAATTTGCAAATATGGACTGACAGGCCCATAGGTGCGAATGGGGGCTGTATCGCAATTTGCGATTCTGTAATAGCATTTGCGATTTTTAAGAAATCGCTATTACCGAATCGCAAATATGATACATAGCATTTTGCGACTCAGAAATAGCGATTTCTTAAAAATTGCTATTTCCGAATTGCAAAAGGCTTTTTTGATACATCTGGCCCGAAATGTTGCTGTGCATTATACGCCTAAATTTGGACACTACTGCAAATCTAATTTTATGTCAAGACCGGAGGCTCATATTATGCTTTTCTTTTCTTGCTTTAATTCAACAGCAGCAGTCAAGAACAATAAATAAATAGGTGCCACAGATGCTAAATATTCCCAGACGCGCCAAGAACTCTGCTGGGACTACATGTCCCAGACTGCTTTGTGGCCCCAGGAGGCAGCCATCTTGTCAGCACCTGCATCACACCAACAAGCGCTATATAGCGCGTGGGGGCACTTTGCGGCGCGGTACGCGCCAGGAACTCTGCAGGGACTACATATCCCAGACTGCTTTATGGCCCCAGGAGGGGCCATCTTGTCAGCACCTGAATCCACTTGATCACTCCAATGAGCGCTATATAGCGCGTAGGGGCACTTCGCGGCGTGAGACGCGCCAGAAACTTTGCTGGGACTACATATCCCAGACTGCTTTGTTGCCCCAGGAGGCGGCCATCTTGTCAGCACCTGCATCCACTTGATCACACCAACGAGCACTATATAGCGCGGGGGGGCACTTCGCTGCGTGGGACACACCAGGAACTCTGCAGGGACTACATATCCCAGACTGCTTTGTGGCCCCAGGAGGCAGCCATCTTGTCAGCACCTGCATCCACTTGATCACACCAACGAACGCTATATAGCGAGGGGGGCACTTCTTGGCGCGGGACACGCGTGGGACGCACCCGGGCGAAGCCCGGGCCAAAGGCGGGCCTGTCCACGCCCGTCGTAGCCCAGAGGAGGCTGGGCTGGGCCACCCCCCTAACATTTTTCTTTTAATAGGCACCATTGACTCTTGCCACTACTGTATCTTTTTTCAGGTCTATCATTGAACAGTTATCCATTAATTACAAGCAAATGGGCAAAAGGAAAGCAATAGAGGGTGGGGCAGGGGTGGCGTCAAAAACTAAGCAGAAAAGACCAAAGCATGTAGTCAACAACTGTGTTATGAATAGAATCGACAACCTTCTTGACGAATGGGAAGGAATCTTAAACTCCTCCCAGGACAGCAGCCCCACCGGAATTGGGGGAGAGCGCTCACCTGTCAGGAAGGGCGCTGGCCACAAAAAGATTGCTGATATATTTGTAAAGTGCGGCAATCAGTCTATAGCCTCTACAGGCCAGGGGGAGGGTAGGGATGTCATCACCCACGCTCCCCCAATATCGGCGGATAAGCTTCCTGGTAATCCCGGTGACCTTATTCAGTGCACCAACTGCTTCACCCCCTTAATAAACATCCCAGACTCTCAGGACGACCCGGATCTATGTACCAGGGTGGATGGGTCAGTAGATGTAAATGTAAATGAGCACTCAGTCCAGTCAAATGCAAAGCACATGCTATGCATACAAGACTTAAAAGGGAGGTGTCAGAACTAAAGTCTATGGTTAATTCCTTAATTGCAGTAGTCAAGCAGTTAATTCCTCCAGACACAATGAGTTCCATAAATAATCATTGCAATCCAATACCATACCACTTAGGTACCACAATGAAATTGCCCACAACACAAGCAAATGGTTGTACTGACCAATCTTTAGCCGATGCCAAGATCAAGGAATCCGATCACCCCCCCCACATTAGTTTAGGCGCAGGGAGGGCACTTTATGCCTGCTATCAAATTACAAAACCTATAAGCAATTCTGTCCCTAAAAACACAGCTAAATCCATCATTGAATGACTACAATCAACAAGGACTGTCCTAATGCTAAATGTTCCTAAGCTACACCCATTGGCACCAAGAGAAGTGGGAGATTCTAATAGAAATAAGGCGATTCATTGGATTCGCCACATAAGAGGCTGTTACTCTGTAATACACAAGGATATAATTGATGCAGTAGGAAGGCCCGACTCTGACACACACCTTGACATTCTACAGTTGACATTCAGGGATAGGAGTATGGTGGACAACCTGGTGGACCTAGATGTAAGGACAGGTGCTCCAGAGCAATCCCGTATCCAGTTCAAATATCCTAGTTCACCTGCACATTGTAAGGCCAGCCCCATCCACTGCCCAACAGGTAAACCATCTGCTCTTAGCGAGAATGATTGACTTAAAGTATCATCTGAAATACATGTTGAACTTCCCCCTGACTTACATGAAACAACTGTCCTCAGTCTGGCTGTAGCCCCCAGTATTGCCCTTGCAAGCACTCACAATCTTTCTCCGTACAGATTCCCACCAGACTGCCAGTGATCTATTGCATGGCCGTGACAACATTGTACATTCTTTCCTCCGTGACTCACACTCATTACAGATAGCAAAGCATGAGCATACCGCACCTAGGACCAGGTCAGGTCCAGCAGATGCTTATCATTACTCAATTCTGGATTTACTGGACAATAGTGATGATGGCCCCTCTCCTTCTAAGCAATCTCACCTGCTAAACCCACCTTTGGAAACCAAACCCTCAAATATTTCAGTGGACAGGGCTTTCCATTCAACTACCGGGGTACGAATTGTCTCATGGAATGTGGCAGGCCTGAGATCTATCCTTCACCTCCCGTCCTTCACCTCCTTTATTGATGAACACAACATATGTCTTTTTCAAGAGACATGGTCAACCGATCCACTCTTTCGAACTTGCTACTCCAACTTTTATATTCCTGCTCTGGCCAGTACCCGGGGCAGGCCGTCTGGGGGTCTAACCATTTGGACTAGAACGTCACTAACCTGCCACATAGTGCAGCTATCTATTGATTCCCCCAACCTGCTAGGTCTTTGCCTATCATTCGGGGATGATGCAGTTTTGATTATTTCTAACATCTATGCCAGAGGGGTTGGGGGTGGGAGTCGGGTTTCCAAAACCCTCTCCATTCTGGAGGCATTTTTGCAAAACTGTCCCCGGCATTACTAAGTTATTGTGGCAGGTGACTTTAACGTCACATTTGAACCTCTCGACTGGGATGATCTTGGGTCCACTCACAAGGAGGATCAGGTATGGTCTATCCCTGCCCTGGATATCCCACTCATTGAAAGGTGGTCCTAAGTTGCTGTTCAAGTAAAATCATTGACTATGGAATTTGGACTTAGGGCACTAAATGGCAGGACCAAATCAGATGTAAAGGGCTGTCACAAGTACAACAAAGTTAACCATACCAGTAGAAGTGACTATTGTCTAGTCAACGTAAGATTATGGCCTTTAGTGATTGACATGATAGTTGTCGAGAGATCAGAAAGTGACCATAATCCTCTTTCAGCCCACTTGTCAGCTTTGAGCAGCCACCTGCCCATAATCAACACCTCAGCTAAAGCACCAAAGGGGATCAGTCTGGTCAATGACAAACGCCACCTAAAGTGGGACCAGGTTCTGGCTCGACCAACACTCATTGAAGTTGTTAACGACACCGTAAGGACCACATTGACGGGTCTAGAGGGGGGCTCCACATACACTAACAAGGAAATAAGCCTAACTCACACTACATGTTTTAGGGGTATCGCGGCCCTCTTCTCGCTGACACAGCCCCTGATAGTCAGAGGCTCAAGGGGAGGCATCGCTGGTTTAACCACGAGTGCCACTCCTCAAGTAAGCATTTAATCCAAGCTATCAAATCCAAGGATGTAAAAGCAATTAGCTTAACCAGAAAGTCTTACAAATCTGCCATTGACAAAGCTAAACGTGAACAAGACGATAAGTGGTGGGTTCCACTTAGTGACGCTGCACAAGAGAGGAACGGCAGCACATTTTGGTCCCTGGCAGCGCGCAGCCCTGCAAACAGCGATCTGAACATTACAACTAATATCGCACCAAAGGACTGGGTAGACCACTTTAGTGAGTTATATTCTTACAACCATGATAGTTCTACCGCTCGACAGAAGGACACTTGCTCATCTATTACTCTCACACCTACCCCTCCAGTTTTGCAACTATTTTCCCAAGCGGACATAGCATACTCTTTAGGCTCCCTAAAGCGCGACAGGGCACCTGGTGCGGATGGTGTCCCAGCAGACCTATTCTTAACCGATATAGCAATCTGGTCAAGATATATCACCATCATAGCGAATGCAATAGCATCTGGGGCGCCAATCCCTGAGTCTTGGAAGGGGCCATTGTTATCTCAATTTTTAAAAAGGGCGACAGAAGCCTCCCCAGTAATTATAGGCCTATTAGCTTAATAGACTGTGTGCAGAAAGTGTTCTGTGATTGCATTCTGGGCAAGATTCAGGACTGGCTGATAGAACGTGACATCCTTAGTCCCTGCCAGGCAGGTTTTCGCAAAAAATATCTACCATCAAGCAAGCCCTTAGGTTCCCACTCTCACACTGGAAAACCCTTTTATATTGGTAAAGGGAACCTGTATGTTGCTTTTGTGGACTTAAAATCCACATTCGATTTAGTACCCCGTAACAAGCTGTGGGAAGTACTTTCCCTAATGGGAACACATTCTTGTTTTACTAACTCGGCTCCACAAGGGTAACTATGCACGTGTCAGGTGGGACGATATGGGGCAGTTAACTGACAGAATTCAGGTGTCAAGGTGTGTGCGACAAGGGTGTGTCCTTGGCCCCACTCTGTTCTCCCTGTACATAAATGATATCGTCCCCTCTTTACACAGACTGGAGGCTGATGCACCATCAATAGGCACACAGAAAATTCCAGTTCTGCTCTTTGCAGAAGATACATTGCTGATATCCAAGACCCCAAGTGGATTACGTAAACTCCTCGCGTGTTTTGAGGAACTCTGCTCCACACGGGGACTTGAAATCAATGCCTCTAAAACAAAACTGATGACACTTAGGCCCATATTTATACTTTTTGACGCTAAACTGCGCTAACGCAGTTTAGCGTCAAAAAGTTTTGCGCCGGCTAACGCCATTCTGAAGCGCCATGCGGGCGCCGTATTTATTGAATGGCGTTAGCCGGCGCAAGCAGACCGGCGCTGCCTGGTGTGCGCGAGAAAAACCACTTACACCAGGCAGCGCCGGCGTAGGGGGAAAATGGCGCATGGGCGTCTTAAAATGGGGCAAGTCAGGTTACGTCGAAAAAATCATCGTAACCCGACTTGCGCCATTTATTTTCGACGCCCATCCCCCATCAACATGACTCCTATCATTGTAAAGATAGGAGTCATGCCCCCTTGCCCAATGGCCATGCCCAGGGGACTTCTGTCCCCTGGGCATGGTCATTGGGCATAGTGGCATGTAGGGGGGCACAAATCAGGCCCCCCTATGCCAAAAAAAATTATTAAAAAAAAAAAAAAAATACTTACCTGAACTTACCTGAATGTCCCTGGGGTGGGTCCCTCCAGCCTTGGGTGTCCTCCTGGGGTGGGCAAGGGTGGCAGGGGGGGTCCCTGGGGGCAGGGGAGGGCACTCTGGGCTCATTTTGAGCCCACTTGTCCCTTAACGCCATGCCTGACCCAGGCGTTAAAAAGCGGCGCAAATGCGCCGTTTTTAGCCACGCCCACTCCCGGGCGTCTCTTTTGCCCGGGAGTATAAATACCACGTAAAGGCCTGGGAGTCATTTTTTAGACGGGAACGCCTCCCTTGCATATCATTAACGCAAGGAAGGGGTTCACGCTAAAAAATGACGCACATTCCGGGAACTTTGGCGCTATACGCCTCTAACGCCATAGTATAAATATGGCGTTAGTTGGCGTTAGTTTAGCGTCGAATTTGCGTCGAAAAAAACGACGCAAATTCGGCGCAAACGGAGTATAAATACGGCCCTTAATCCACACAGATCATTTAGAGGAAAGTTCACTCTCGAGGGAACTCAACTTGAAAAGGTTGTCACTTTTAGTTACCTGGGCTTGATGTTAACTGAAAAAATGCTTTGGAATTCACACATTGCAAAGCAAGCACTCAAATTAAAGCAAACAACTGGGGTCTTAATAAAGGGCTTTAACGTTTCATATAGCAAACCAATACGCCCCACAATCAGGATATACGAAACCAAGGCAGTAAGCTCAGCCCTGTATGGGGCTGAACTTTGGGGCTCTGCCAAAGCCCAAGAAATAAAGGTGTCTGAAAATAATTTCTTACGAAATCTAGTGTCCCTCCCGTCGAGTACTTCACTGTTTCCTCTTTTTAAAGATCTAGGCATGAAACGCATCGATCACAAAGCCCGTCTATGCCCCCCCCTTGTATTGGTGGTGCTTTTGGACCACCCCGGAGCTCGCCTCCTTTACTACAGCCCTGCAGGTCATCTTAGAAGCTGACCATTCTCATAGTATGCCCTGGCTTAGACACATCAAGGGGCTACTTTACTCTCTTGGGCTCAGAGAACTTTGGGATTCCCCAACCACTACTTCTTTTCCTTCAAAAAGTGATCTTAAAAAACTGTATTGGCACATGGCAGACTCTGAAGACATGAGGGTCGCTCTTCATTCTACACTATCACGTGACTTCACCAACCTAAAAGAGACGTGCAAATATGAGGCTTTCTGGGACATAATCACGGATCCAAGAGAGAAGAAGTTGTACTTCCAGTCCCAGTTTTTCTTGACACCTACAAACCCCAGATGGCGAAGGTTACAAGCCAATGGGAAGAGAAACGTAGTCCTTAAGTGGTTACCAATCAACATAGCATGTACAGTATAATGATGTCACTTGACTGCGAACAGCCCTCTTTTCTTGTGGCTCACAGTCAAGTTAAGTACTTCATTCTTTTTCTATACAATTATTACTGGCATTAATGCTTATAGTGTCAACATTTGGCTTTATAGTTGTGCGCCGTGCACTGCCATTGCCTCATTTTCCCTTTCCCCAGACTGCACATTGTTCTGAGCGCTCTCTGCCTCGCGCTCAACTGTTTCAGGCCATTTAATCCATTCCTCGAACAGCAGTCGCCATTTTATGCCGCTTCTGAGGAACGACGTGCATCTACTCACTGTGCTTGCCAGGTATTTCCTCTTTCTGCCCAATTTGGCTCACATTAGGAGGCTTTTCCTTCGATTATTATCGAGCCTCGTCCGCTTTTATCCTGGCAGTGAGAGCTCGTACAAACACGCCCATTTAACTCCCCTTTGCTCCTTATTTACCGCCCATAGGCGGAGCTTAGTCCCTGCAGTCCACTCCCTCTAAATTTAACCCCTTCCCTGCAGAATTGTCCCTTAAATCTGTAACACTTTGCTTTCTTATGGAGATTGCTAGCTCTCCTCTGATTCAGGATGCCCCCTATGAGGAGAATACTATTAAAGAGGAGTTGAATAATTTTATTCAAGCCTCTGAAAAACAGGCAGTTTCTGCCTCCATGGACAAAATATCTAAAAAATTGGAAAATTCTGATTTCAATATGATGTTAAAGACGATTTTGGCCTAATCTGCGGAGGAAAGCAGAAAGCGCCCTTCAGCCAATACTCAATCCAAAAAACAACATAAATTAGCGCTATTGGTCAGTGAGGCTTCCTCACACAAGGCAGAGGACATGGCTCCTCACAGGCCTTCTTCCAAGGAGGGTAATATACAAGAAAAACAAAAATTGTCTACCAAATGTAAAGCAAAAGTGAAAAATATCACATCCTCTATTTTGGTCTCCTCTATTCCGGATATGGATGATGATTTGGCTAATGTAGATTCAGATGATGATTTATATGACAATGGGTGTTTTTTAATCTCCCCCTCCAACTAAAAAAACTAAAATATCACCTCAAGATATTTCTAAACCTAAGGCTGTCACAGACTCCGATGGAGTCCCTATGTTTGATCACAGTCACATCCACCATTCAAACTCCACAAAGTGGGTTCCTGCAGATCACGTTGTGGAATATGTAGCTCCAAGATTACGTTTTCCTTTGGACAAGCAAACCAGGGCCAAGTTACGATCTGAATGCCCTCGTCCTTCTCTCCCTCAAAAGATCACTGTTACCTCTACCATTGACCTAGCTCTCCTAACCTTTTTTTACCAAATTTGGCAAAGACCCATGCAAGGGTGTGGATAAAGCATGGTCCTCTTGTCAGGACAACCTTTTTGATGTTGTTGACCAACTTACCTGTATTTGTGACCTGGCAGAGGCTGCTAGGCTAGAGAACATTGTTATTGATCTTGAAGAACTTTTGCTTTGGATCTCATGAGCATTTTGCTTACTTGGTAATGCTAATTCTGCCCTCACACATGAACGCATAAAAGGACTTCTTCTCAAATTAGATCAGAAAGTGGTGAATCTCGCAACAATAGATCCCGGTATCAAGGTGGATTGCCTTCTTTTCGGTGACTCTTTCGTCAAAGAGTTGAGCAAATACGTCTCCACCTTTGCTTCATTGGACAAAGCCCAACAATCCCTGAAGAAAATGTTTTCCCAACTGGTTTTTGCCAGGGCTGGCAGAGGTAGGAACTGCTTTGCCGGCCGTGGTTACAACAACCAAGGTTCCAGAGGATACTACAATCCCTCTTACCAGGAATCTAAGCCTAAATTTTACCCACAAAGAGGCAGGAGGTTCCGTGGCAGAGTTTCCAAAGGTTCCAGCTACTCTAACCAAACAGGTGAGTGTACCGTCTGGTCTTCCTCCTGTAGGGGGTCGTCTTCGCTTTTTTCTTCCAAAATGGTTGCCAATCACAGCAGACCCTTGGGTCTTAAACATGGTTCAAGGGTATGCTATTGAGCTTTGCTCAAGACCTTTTCAGCCTTCCATGCCTCTTCCGCCACAGTTCTCACCAGAGATGTTCAACCTCATTTCTCTAGAAGTACAGCCCCTTCTCCAAAAACAAGCAATTTCCCTTTGTCAACCCAACCCTCCAGGTTTTACCAGTTCCATCTGCTTTAGTTCAGAAGAAAAACATGTATTTCTAACATTTTGTAGTTTATCGCCATTTCAAAATGGAAACTATTCTTCATCTCAGAGACGCCCTTCTTCGGAATGATTGGATGGTTCTTTTGGACTTGCAAGATGCATATCTCACGGTTCCTATACATCCAGATTACAGGAAATTTCTTCAATTTCAGTGGTTAGATCAATACTTCCATTTTGCCTCCCTTCCCTTCGGTCTCTCTTCAGCATTGTAGTGCTTTACCAAATTAATGAAACCAGTGGTAGCTCTTCTCAGAGTTCAAGGTGTCAGACTCATAATTTATCTGGACAATATACTCATAATGAACCATAGTATTCTATCCCTTCAATCCCACATCTCCCTAACATGCTCCCTTTTATCAGACCTAGGATTTATGCTCAACAAAGAGAAATCCTTTTTGTCTCCAACCCAACAAATAGAATTCTTGGGTTTCAAAATAAATTTGGTATCAGCCACTCTTCATCTCCCTTTGGCAAAGGTAAAGTCCATAAAATCAGGAATTCTTCAGATTCTATGCAGTTCCTTGATTTCTCTCAGATCTATTGCTCGAATAGTAAGTCTCCTCTCCTCCTCAACCCAAGCCATTTTTCCGGGTCCCCTGCATTATCGGGCTCTGCAAAGATTAAACATCCAACATTTAAGAAAGGGCCTAGCGTATTCAGACTCCATTTCTCTATATCAAGACTCTTGCATATAACTTCAGTGGTGGATACATCATTTAGACACCTGGAACGACAGAACAATCTTTGCATCAGCCCCAGATCTTGTATAGGAATCAGATTCAAGCCGCACGGGCTGGGGGCCCGCTATGGTCCAATATCGACTGAAGGTACATGGTCACTAGAGGAGTCCAGGTTGCATAATGATTGTTTAGAGATGTTTGCTGGCTCCTTTGCAATTAGAAGCCTTGCAAAAAACAGAGGGGGTGATTCTAAGTCCGGCGGGCGGCGGAGGCCGCCCGCCAGACTTCCCCCACCAAAATACCGCTCCGCGGTCGAAAGACCACTGAGGGTATTTTGGGATTTGCCCTGGGCTGGCGGGCGACCGCCAAAAGGCCGCCCGCCAGCCCAGGGCAAATCAACCTTCCCACGAGGACGCCGGCTCAGAATTGAGCCGGCGTAGTGGGAAGGTGCGACGGGTGCAGTGGCACCCGTCGCGTATTTCAGTGTCTGCAAAGCAGACACTGAAATACAAAGTGGGGCCCTCTTACGGGGGCCCCTGCAGTGCCCATGCCATTGGCATGGGCACTGCAGGGGCCCCCAGGGGCCCCGCAGCACCCCCTACCGCCATCCTGTTCCTGGCGGGAGACCCGCCAGGAACAGGATGGCGGTAGGGGGTGTCAGAATCCCCATGGCGGCGGAGCGCGCTCCGCCGCCATGGAGGATTCTGTAGGGCAGCGGAAAACCGGCGGGAGACCGCCGGTTTTCCTAGTCTGACCGCGGCCGAACCGCTGCGGTCAGAATGCCCTGCGGGGCACCACCGGTCTGTCGGCGGTGCTCCCGCCGACCCTGGCCCCGGCGGTCTGAGACCGCCGGGGTCAGAATGACCCCCAGAGCCTGTTGTGTTATCCTACTCAGGATGGACAACATTTCAGCAGTAAGGTACATAAAACATTTAGGGGGAACAAAATCCAAACCTGTAGTGGAGCTAGCAAAAGCCTTCTGGCAATTTTGCCTTTCAACCAAATTTTGGTTTGTGCAGAATATCTTTCAGGCGATCTCAATACTGTAGAGATTGGCACTCACAACATTTTCGGGACTCAATCGACTGGAAACTTCATCCCTCGATTTTTCAGTCAATTTAGAACAAGTGGGGTCCGTTGATAATAGATTTTTTTTCACCTCTAGTCTCAACTCCCAACTTCCTCAGTTTTACAGCTGGCACCCAGATCCATTAGCGTTAGCCAAAGGTGCCTTTTTACAGGATTGGTCTCCTTCCCTAAATGATGCCTTTCCTCCTTTCAGCATGATCAGCAGATTACTTGTGCAGTTGATGTCAGGAATTCCCAAGGTACCTCCTGCGTTATCTGTCAGCATCCCCAGGGATTAGGGTTAAATCATATCTCTGTTCTTGGTTAAACCTTCATGTTTCTAAGTAAACATAATGTGCTGTGTTACACAATTGGTTTTATCAATGCTTGTTTTTACCAATGCTTGTTTGATAATGTGAGCAGGTGTAGTCTTGTGCTTCTAATTGGGTGTGGTGTAGACATGTGCTTCTAATTGGGTGTGGTGACTCATCCATATGTGGAAACTCAACTGCTTTCCTGATTGGCTATAAATAGCAGAGTGAAGCATGCCTCCCTGCTTGGCTTTGTTTTGCTTCCTGATCTCAGCATCTGATTTGGCAGTCCAGCCCCTGCTGTCATCTCGTATTCAGGACCTTTGAGGCAATTCCTTTCTTTGTTCCTGTACCAGCTGACACCAGGCATTCCTCCAGCACTCCGGAAAAGACTGCAGCTAAGTGACTAGTATTCTCCAGGGAGTTTGTTCTTTGAGTGCCGCGCTTTCCTAGATCAGCTGGTGTATTTCAGACCTCGTATTTTGGCAGTGTGCTTATCTTGAAGACACAAATGCATTTCTGAACATTCTACATTATTATTGTAGTTACTTGCCTAAATGTGCTTCAGGAAATCTGTTTGAGCTCAAGTACTACAAAAAGTGACAGTGCAATTTTAAAAGAGCATTTACATGACTTTTCTTTCTCTAATAGCATAACTCTTGGATTTAAATTGTGTCATTCATGCCTGTGTTTCAGGTTTGAGGAATTTGCTTTTTGAAGGGTTTTTCACACACAGAGTGAAACCAAATGAAACTATGCCACCCTAACAGTTTGAAACCAGAGTGGACATTTGTATTTCTTTGATTGTTTTTGTTCCTTTTAGTTTAACCCTATGCATGCAGGAAAGTTACATGTGATATAATTAATGCCCTTGTTTGTCTTTCTTGTACATGATAAGTGCAACCACAGTTCTAATTGTAGTGTGCAATAGTGAATCTCTGTGAAGCCAGCCCTATTGTCGCAGTACTTATTGTTATGGTACTCAGTTTGGGTTTTTGGTTATGCAGTGTTAGTAATTGTGCCAACAGTTATTATTATCAAAGAAAAGTGCTGGAGCATCTCGGTGTTCTCCTACCGCTCCCGTGCCCATATCAGAAAGAGAGATTCAGTTTCAGGGAAGTTGAGTGCACTAACTCTACTATCACTCTGTCAGCAACTACCTGCCCCCGAAGATACAGGGTGCCTGGCTAGACCGGCAAGACGGGGCAGTGTTTTGTCTCTTTCTCTTCCACTCCCCATTTCCTTTTGGGACACCTGCTGGGGTTTCTGTGTCCACAAGGATGTGCAGAGAGGTGCTCCAGGAGGTGGGGGGGCATACAATCACCCCTACAGACATCCTGCTTTTCAGGGGAGTGGCCCATCACAACATAAAGCCAAGCCACAACATACAGGCTGTCTGGGCGATAAATTCATCAATGGGTACTTTCAAAGGTTTAGCACAGGCTTTACCAGCTGCTCCAGATACTACATCTTTATTAGATTTAACGAGGGCCCTAGTGGGATTACATAAGGAAGTTCTTTCCTTAAAGCAAGAGAACCTGGAGTTGCACACTGAACTACAGCGGTATAAACCACAAGACACCCCGTGGGGAAGAGTCAAACTAAAACAAAGATCTCCAGTACTACAGGCCCCTCGGTTTGACTCGTCTAATCATGTTCCTAGACCCGATTCAGGCCCAACGACTTCCACCACACAACCCATGCAGGTAATGGTCATAACACCAACCCCTGTGCCCTTAGCTCCTCCAGAAAGGTTTTTTGGAGACAGTGCCAAGTTCAACATTTTTCTAAACCAGTGCCAGCTACAGTTTTTGTGCCGGGCAGCTGCATTCCCCAACGATGCTGCAAAGGTAGCTTTTATTATCTCTTATTTGGGAGGCAATGCAGCTAATTGGTCTATTCCGCTAGTGGAGCGCAATGACCCTTTACTGTATGATTTCAACTGTTTCAAGGAAGCCTTGCGGAAACTGTTCGCCAAACACCTCTTTGTGCAAGCCAGTGACAATGAGTTGCTGAATTTGCGCCAGGGAAACAAGGATCTACTGTCCTGTATCACCTCTTTCAATCGGTTGGTGGCAGAGACTGATTGGCCTGAGGAGAAGAGGACCTCCCTCTTCTATTTTGGCCTTTGGGACGATCTCAATGATGTTCTAACCCAAATTGTGGAATCTCCGAGTTCACTGACCTGGTGGTATGATTGGATCACCGCTTGAGTGAACATAAGGGAGAACATTTCCGGGGTGACACACGCTTAGTGGTGTTCAAAACTGAGAAAAAGGAGTCCACCATTCACACTCATGTTACACCTGAGCCCATGGAAATTGGCAGTGTGCGGGGCTCACTATCTAAGGAAGAGAAAGAACATAGGAAAAAATGTAAACTGTGTTTATACTGCGGTAAGGCAGGGCATTTTGCTCTGGAATGTCCTAACAAGCCTACTGCTCCAAAGAAAGCCATCGGAACGGTAACAGGGCCTGAATTCTCTCTTCTTGACCAGGCGGAAAACTAACTGGCTTGATAACTTCTGAGACCATTTTATCGAGTGCTTCTTTCAATAGGGCCTCACATCTTCTGGCTAATACCACCAGTCCAGTACCTCGACATCTAACTCTTATTGTGACGTTAGTGTTGTCCCCTCAGGTTCATAAGGTAATTCGCATATTACTTGACACTGGGGCTACCAGAAACTTTTAGACTTGGGTTTGGCTAAAACCCTAAATATTACGACTGTCAAAAAAGACGGCCCTGAACAAGTCAGAGCCGTGAATGGCTCAGAATTGTCCTCCGGGCTTATCGTTTATCAAACAACACCCTTGTCCATACTTTGTGCAAACAACCAAACAGAACAAATTCAGTTTAACCTCATAGATACCCCAGTATTTGCAGCCATTTTGGGGATACCCTGGCTTCAGTTACACAATCCCAAAATTGACTGGGCAGCAAGGACAGTGACATTAGACTCTAAACATTGCTGGCACTCCTGTTACCAAGACAAACCATTACTAGTGACACCCTTGCATTGTGGGTCCACACATAGTATGGTTATCAAGCCAGACGACACACTGGCCATTCCTGCACCATATAAAAACTTCCATGATGTCTTTAGTGACCAGAAGGCCACCCAGCTGCTGCCACATAGGTCACACGATTGTCGTATAGACTTGTTTCCAGGGGCAACGCTACCATGCAGTAGGGTGTATGCTCTTTCTGAGCCTGAGAATCGATACCTGCGAGACTACCTGGATGATGTATTGGGTAAGGGTTTCATTCGTCATTCAACGTCACCAGTATCATCATCTTTGTTCTTCGTGCCCAAGAAGAATCGCGAGCTACGCGCCTGTATAGATTATTGCGCAGTGAACAAAGTGACCATAAAAAATCTGTATCCTTTTTTGTTGATCCCGGTACTTTTAGATCAGGTACGTCAGTCGACCATTTATACTAAACTCGATCTCCGGGGCACCTACTGCTTGATCCGAGTAATGAAGGGGGATGAGTGGAAGACAGCGTTCTGAACTAAATTCGGACTCTTTGAGCACACAGTGATGTCCTTCGGGTTGTGTGACGCTCCTGCAGCATTTCAATTTTTCATCAATGAAGTGCTGCAGGAATTTCTGGGTATCTGTGTAGTGGTATACATAGATGACATTTTGATCTATTCGTCTTCCACTGAGGAACATGTAGGGCATGTAAGAGTGGTTTTACAACGGCTTCGTGAGCATCATCTCTTCGCCAAGCTGGAAAATTTGTTTTTCACGCTACAACAGTAGAATTCCTGGTATATGTGATCACTCCCGATGGAATTTCCATGGATAAGTCCAAGGTACAGGCCATCCTGGATTGGGTAGCCCCAAGATCCATCAAGGAAGTGCAACAGTTGTTGGACTTCACAAATTTTTATCGGAGATTTATACCCCACATTTCTACTGTGGTATCTCCCATTACGCGTCTCCTACGAAAGGGGGTTAAGTTCCTCTGGGATGCAGAAGCTGAGAAAGCCTTCCAACATCTTAAAAACACATTCACTGAAGCACCCATTCTCCATCATCCCAACCCGGCTCAGCCATTTTTCGTGGAAGCAGACACTTCCCAAATGGCAGTGGGTGGTGTCTTGTCCCAACGGGATCCTGAGTCTGGGCATTTCCATCCAGTAGCTTACTTCTCAACTAACCGCAGAGCAAAATTACACGGCGGCGGAGCGGGAACTTCTGGCCATCAAGCTTGCCCTCCAGGAATGGCGTCACCACCTACTAGGAGCTAGACACACCATAACTATTTACACAGATCACCGTAATTTACAGTTTTTTCGAGCAACCAAGGCCCTGACACCTCGTCAATTACGCTGGATTCTATTTTTTAACAAGTTTGACTTTGTAATCACCTATAGGCCCGGTACTACACAACAAAGGGCAGACACGTTGTCTAGGATGGGTTTCTCCTCTGATGTTGCGCTAGAACAGGTCAGAAGCATTATACCCCTAGAAATAATCGTGGCTGTGTGCACTTCCCAAGAAGAAAATACAGATAGCCCAACACAAGGTTCCCTGTTCTACTGATGTGTATGAAAAAGAGGGTTTACTATACCATGCTGATCAGTTGTACGTCCCTACCAAAGAATTACGGGATACAGTGTTACATTGAGGACATGATTCTGTTCTCGCAGGTCACCCGGGTGGTAAAAAGATGTTAGATCTCTGTCAAAGATGGTTTTGGTGGCCCACACTGGTGCAGGATGTCAGAAGCTACGTCCAGACTTGTTCCACCTGTGTTTTGGCTAAAACCCCACATACTCCACCCACAGGAGTGTTACTTCCCATGCCAATTCCGGTGGCCCCATGGCATACCATAAGTATGGATTTTATTTCTGATCTCCCAGCTTCCAATGGACACACTAGGGGTCATTCCAACCCTGGCGGTCGGTGTTAAAGCGGCGGCCAACCCGCCAACAGGCAGGCGGTCAAAAAAATGGAATTCTGACCCTGGCGGAAACCGCCAACAGAGACCGCCACTTTAACAGTCCGACCGCCACGGCGGGACAAACAAACAGCGCGGCGGTCACCGCCAACAGACAGGCGGGAGTCAATGTAGCGCCCACCCTATCACAACCCACCAATCCGCCACCTTTTCCGGGGCGGTAGCCCCGCCGATAAAAACACGGCGGAAACAGACATCACGAACGGAAAACGCTCACCTCTACACACTCCACGAGGAATCTGGACAGCATGGAACCCGAACTACACATCCTACCAGCTATTGTCTTCCTGCTCCTCTACCAGGAGCACGAACAGCGGCGCAGAAGACACCGGTGAGTACTGCACCTACGACACAGGGGAGGGGGAGGGAAAACATTACGGGCACACACATACGCGACACACCCACCCCCACCCTCACCCACTACAACACACACATCAATGCATAGCAACACATCACAGTTACCCTCCCAATCCCCCGGAAGAATGCAAAGACAAAATAAAATGACCATGAAAATAGAATTATATTGTACGGCTAAGTAAAATGTTTATGTCAAACATCTAGAACTCTATATACATATTTAAATTGTCCGGTCCAAAATGGGCATCAGCCATTGTTCCTGGGCCAATGGGCCTAAACACACGGGCAAAGCCCACACAGGAGACCCGAATCCATTGGAGAGAACACTGCAGGGGCATCAGATAGCAAAACTACAGGCACCTCAGGGGGAAGGGAAGGGGGGGCACCTCAGCCAGATGAGTCCACGACGCCAGATCCACGAGGGGCCTCCATGGCTACTGTCCCATCCTGGGGAGTGCAAAGCCACAGTCTCACAAGTCTCTACAGTGGGTGGATTGCCCACTGTACCATCCTGGGGAGTGCAAAGCCACAGTCTCTCAAGTCTCTACAGTGGGTGGATTGCCCACTGTACCATCCTGGGGAGTGCAAAACCACAGTCTCACAAGTCTCTACAGTGGGTGGATTGCCAGTGCTTCGTGCAGCCCTGCCCGACATAGATGCAGGCCTGCCCCTTCTGCCAATGGGCCAGCGGTGCGTGACACGGCGGTGCCCAGCGGAGCGGTGCTTGAGAGGAAGGGCCCAGCGGAGCGGTGCTTGAGAGGAAGGCCCCAGCGGAGCGGTGCTTGAGATGAAGGGCCCAGTGGAGCGGTGCAGAGACGGCGGTGCCCAGCGGAGCGGTGCTTGAGATGAAGGGCCCAGCGGAGCGGTGCTTGAGAGGAAGGGCCCAGCGGAGCGGTGCTTGAGATGAAGGGCCCAGCGGTGCAGAGACGGCGGTGCCCAGCGGAGCGGTGCTTGAGATGAAGGGCCCAGCGGAGCGGTGCTTGAGAGGAAGGGCCCAGCGGAGCGGTGCTTGAGATGAAGGGCCCAGCGGAGCGGTGCAGAGACGGCGGTGCCCAGCGGAGCAGTGCTTGAGATGAAGGGCCCAGCGGAGCGGTGCTTGAGATGAAGGGCCCAGCGGAGCGGTGCAGAGACGGCGGTGCCCAGCGGAGCGGTGCTTGAGATGAAGAGCCCAGCGGAGCGGTGCTTGAGAGGAAGGGCCCAGCGGAGCGGTGCTTGAGATGAAGGGCCCAGCGGAGCGGTGCAGAGACGGCGGTGCCCTGTTCAGCGGTTCTTGAGACGGCGGTGCCCTGTTCAGCGGTGCTTGACTTGAAGGGCCCTGTTCAGCAGTGCTTGACTTGAAGGGCCCTGTTCAGCGGTTCTTGAGACGGCGGTGCCATGTTCAGCGGTTCTTGACATGTGTCTCCAGGGCACCAGATCCGGCCATGAAATGGACTTCACTCACCACCAGACATGTGGCTGCCGGGCCCTTCGTGCATATCTGTCCTCTCGCTTGCGGGGCCCTCCTGTGCTGCAGTCCCGGGCCCGTGGGTGTCCTTCACACCTGGAATGGGGCTGGTGGGGCCCTCCTGGGCAGTTCGGCTGCTTCCGGACTTGTCGGGCGTGCTGCCCTTGCCACCTTTCCCTGCTCCTCTGTGGCCCTTTCCTCCCTTTTTCGGTGTGCCAGGTGGCACCCCACTTCCTGACGGTGCCAGGGTAGTGTCTTTGGAGCCTGCTGTGTCTGGCCTCTCGCGCCGCCCACTTGTTTTTTTGGGTTTTTTTCCTGGGGGGGGGGCTGGCTGTCTCCTTACTGCTAGCCGAAGTGGATGGCCTTGAAGGTGGGGGACTCCAAAATCCTTGGACCATTGTCCTTGTTGGTCCAGGATTTGTGGTGGCTGAGGTGCTGATTGGAGACTTATGAGTTGGAGGGGGTGGGTCAGGTGATGGGAAGAGGTTAACTTTGGACAGGAAAAACTTTTTAGGAGCAGTGGGAAGGGTAGGTGTAGTGGGTATGGGAGTGGAGGAAGAGGATGTGGTTGTAGGAGAGTCATGTCTGGTGTCTTTGGGTGCAGGTGCTTGTGCTGGAGGCTGTCGTGAGGTGGATGGCTGTTGGGTGGGTGGCTGCCTGCGTTTGTGTGGTTTGGAAGAGGGGGTGACAGACACACTGGGAGAGGACACAGGGGACGTGTAAATGGTAGTGGGGGTGGTGACTGCACGTGTGCGGAGTGTTCTGGTGGGTGTGCTGGTGATGGACGTAGTGGCTGATGATGTTGTGCATGCAAGTGTGAGTTGAGACGTCACAGGGAGGGAGGAGGGAGACGAGGAGGAGGGGGACACAGAGGAGGCAGTGGCTGTTGGCATGTCTGCATGTGGATGTTGCTTGTGTGAATGCTTGTGTGATGTGTGGTGCTTATGTCTGGATGAGCTTGCCTTGGGTGTTGAGGTGTGTGCAGGCTGGTCTGTAGGTGTGTCTGGGATAGGCAGAGGTACAGGGGAGTGGGACTGGGTTGAGGAAGTTGGAGGTGGGAGGCAGGAGACAGGGACAATGGCTGCGGTCAGTGCTGAGGCCAGAGCGTTGAACGATCGCTGATGGGCAGCCTGACCCGAATGAATGCCCTCCAGGTATGCATTACTCCGGTGCACCTCCCTCTCTACACCCTGGATGGCATTCAAAAGGGTAGACTGCCCAACAATGAGCGTCCTGAGGAGGTCAATGACCTCCTCACTGAGGGCAGCAGGGGTGACTGGGGCAGGGCCTGAGGTGCCTGGGGCGAAGGAGATGCCCACCTTCCTGGGTGAGCGGGCACGGGCGAAGGCTGAGGGGCTGCTGGGAGGGCGGAGCTGGTGCGCTGGGTGGTGGCTGTACCTGTTGTAGCGGTGGGCACGGATGTTGCCGCCACCACAAGGGAGCTCCCTTCCGAGGACGTGTCTGTGTCGCTGGTGTCACCACGTGTCCCTGCTGTGGAGCCCCCCTCGCCCTCCGTCTCACTGGTGTACTCCGAGTCGGTTGCATGGCCCTCCATGGCCATGTGAGAGTCAGCTCCCTCGTGCCACTTCTCCTCCGCCTGATGATGCTAATGCACACATGAACAGAAAGACCAACAAAAAGGGGGCGGGGGGAGAGAAATAAAGACATGTTGAGTGCATGCATTGGGGACACAGTTGGTGGAGAGGACAGACACAGAAGCCCCCTGCACTACGCCGCGCACTTGGGGTCCACTACTCAATCCGTGGGACATGGCCTGCAAGCCTATGGACGACAAATGCACACATAGATGACACAGGGCCATGAAAACCAGTACTAGGCACCCTACAGAGGTGGGGGGCGGAGGCACAGGGCCATGCCTTACGGAGGGGCCTAGACTACAGAAATCGCCCTGGCCTAGGGATACCCACAGCCCTCCTCCCCCACCCAGACACCTCCACTGCGCGCTAAGATAGCTGAGTGTGCTTGTACTTACCCCCTTGTGTCTGCTGTGATGTCCTCACGTGCCCATCCAAATCGGGGTAGGCCACCGCCAGGATCCGGGACTTCAGGGGGGTCAATTGACGAGTGGCACCCCTCCTACGTTGGGAGGCCATCCCCAGCAGAGCCTCCGCGGTCTTCCTGCTCCCACGGCGGATGTCCTCCCACCTCTTGCGGCAGTGGGTGCCCCGTCTGTTGTGGACCCCCAGGGTCCGGACGTCCTTGGCGATGGCACGCCAAATGTCGATCTTCTGATGGGCGCTGACCTATGTGACATGTACAGGGGGAGAAAATAAAATATCATCATTTTCTGCATGCTCGATGTGATTGGCCCCCCATCCCCACCCTTGCCATGTGGCACATGCTCTCATCTGTCGTTTGATGCATGCCTCATTCGCTCCCCTCCCCACCATCGTTCATTCACCCCACTCAACCCAGGCATTGGCCACAAAGCATGGTCCCAGTGTACTTACCTGTTGGTCTGGAGGACCGTAGAGTAGCGCATACTGGGGGAGGACCCCATCCACGAGTTTCTCCAATTCTTCAGAAGTGAAGGCAGGGGCCCTTTCCCCAGTCGCAGCCGCCATTGTCTCTTCCAGACCGAGGTCACAGCAGCACTTGCAGTATAGGTCCTCTCCTGTGGAAGATCAGGTCTCGAGTGATTAAGCAGATAGAAAATGGCGGTCACGCCCGCGGCAGTGCGTACCGCGGCAGTGCGTACCGTGACCGCCAGCGCACATCGTCATTGGCTCCTGAGACCCATAGGGTTCAATGTTAACCAATGCGGCTTTGCGCTGCGGTCTTCGACCGCCTACCGCCACGGTGTGCCACGCCAGCGCATTGACCTCACATCCCACTGTCGCACTTCACAGGTCAGGCAGCCGCCATTTCAAGGGCCCACATGGCTTAAGTTCTACTGCGTCACACATACCTAGGCCTTGCATCAACACTCATACAAGCCATTCAATGCATTGAGAATCGTGTACTGTGCAAGCTGTGGGAACATACCTGTGGGTTGATTGACTCTGTGCTCCATGTTGTCCTTCATAGGCACCGTCCGCTGGGACTTGCGAGGAGATGGAGGAATCTTCCCGTGTACAGACCGCTGGTGGACCTGTCGACAATGGATGAAAGACATGTCATACTAACATACAGACTTGACAGAGCCACTATACAGGAACTGTGTGCCCAGCTGGAGCCAGACCTGATGTCACCCATCCGCCAACCCACAGGGATTCCCCCTCTAGTGCAGGTTCTGTCAGTACTCCATTTTTTGGCAAGTGGGTCATTCCAAACAACAGTGGCCATTTCATCTGGGATGTCTCAGCCTATGTTTTCCAAGGTGTTGTCTGCCCTGCTGAAATACATGCGGAGCTACATTGTTTTCTCTGAGGTGGGCGATTTGGCAACGATGAAGGGTGATTTCTATGCGCTTGGACATATTCCCAACATCATTGGTGCAATTGATGGGACACATGTTGCTTTGGTCCCCCCCAGCACGAGTGAACAGGTGTACAGGAACAGAAAAAGTTATCATTCCATGAATATCCAGGTTGTCTGTTTGGCTGACCAGTACATCTCCCATGTAAATGCCAAGTTCCCTGGGTCAGTGCATGACGCCTACATCCTGCGAAATAGCAGCATCCCTTACGTGATGGAACTACTTCAGAGACACCGTGTGTGGCTAATTGGTGACTCTGGTTACCCCAACCTGTCCTGGCTACTGACCCCAGTGAGGAATCCCAGGACAAGGGCAGAGGAATGGTACAATGAGGCCCATGGGCGTACTAGGAGGGTGATCGAGCGGACCTTCGGCCTCCTGAAGGCCAGGTTTAGGTGCCTCCATATGACAGGTGGATCCCTAATGTACTCACCAAAGAAGGTGTGCCATATCATCGTGGCCTGCTGTATGCTTCACAACCTGGCTTTGCGACGCCAGGTGCCTTTCCTGCAGGAGGATGGTCCAGATGGTGGTGTTGTGGCAGCTGTGGAGCCTGCGGAGAGTGAAGAGGAGGAAGACGAAGAGGACGACACAGACAACAGGGACACAGTAATACAGCAGTATTTTCAATGACATACTGGTAAGAATCAACACCGGCATTTTACATTTACTTAAAGTCTCCTGCCTCTCTACTGTCTGAGTTTCCCCCCAGTTTATGTTAACTGAGTTGTGACTTTCCCTTCCAATTTCAGAGATGTGGGCCCCACACCGTGACCTCTGCTTTGTTTCCCCATGGACTACAGCCGTGTGACAGTGGTATGTTGTCATCACAATGTAACTGGACATTTTGGCATGGTTCTGTGTGATACAATTGTTGAAAAATACAGGCAGACTCCAGATTATTTTTGTGCAATAAGTGAGTTTATTAAAGTGCTCAATTTTGGGTAATGGTTGCAATTTGGTGAGGGGTGATGGTGGAGGATTGTCCATGGCAGAATCCAGATTTTCAGTCTCACAGGTGCATTGTCCATATGCCTGTGGAAGGTGGAGCAGGGGCAGTTTAAGGTTGGACAGGGTGACAATGTGGGACAGTGGGATGACAATCAGGGGGTATCCATTCCTGGCGGGGGTCTTGGCATCTTACTCTGTCTTCTTCCTAGATCTCAGGCCCGCTTGCGGGGTGGTTCTCCTTCTGTAGGGGGTGGGGTTCTGGTGGCCTGTTGTTCTTGTGTCGGGGCCTCCTGTCCACTAGCGCCGGCGGAGGTGGTAGCCTGTTCTTGGTCCATGCTAGTGACAGGGGCCCTTTGTGGTGCCACATGGTCCCGCAATGTGGTGACAATCTGATTGAGAGCCACAACTATGGTGCCCATTGCAGAACTGATGTGTCTGAGTTCTTCCCTGAACCCCATAAACTGTTCCTCCTGCAGTACCTGGATCTCCTGGAACCTGGCCAGGACCGTCGCCATCGTCTCCTGGGAGTGGTGGTAGGCTCCCATAATGGAGGAGAGGGCCTCGTGGAGAGTGGGTTCCCTGGGCCTGTCCCCCCCCTGTCGCACAGTAGCCCTCCCAGTTCCCCTGTTTCCCTGGGCCTCTGTCCCCTGGACGGTGTGCCCACTACCACTGCCCCCAGGTCCCTGTTGTTGTTGGAGTGGTGGGTTAACCTGGGTGCCCTGTAGTGGTGGACACACCGCTGATTGACGTGTCCTGGAGACAGAGGCATGGGCCCGCTGGGTGGGTGCTGTGCTGGTGTTCCCAGAGGGGGGTAGGTCTGCTGTGGCCTGTGACTGTCTGTGGGGAACCGACTTTCCCGAGGTCCCCGATGGGCCGGGCTGGTCATCTGGGTCCAGGGAGACAGAGCTGCTGTCATCACTGTGGGCCTCTTCTGGGGGTGGGATGGACATTTCTGGACCCTCCTGGGCGGTGTCGTGGTGTTCGGGTCCTGCAGGGGTATAAGAGTATGTTTATTGGTTCTGTGTGTGCCATAGCGTGCAATGGGTGGGTGCCCGTGTACCCCAGTGCTGGCATTCCCTTGTGGGGGCTGTTGTGACGGTGGTTTGGGGGGGGGGATGCGTATGTGCAGTGGGCATGCTTAGGTGATGGGTGTCCATGGTTTGTGGTCGAATGCAGGGCTTGGTGTTGGGATGGGGGGGTTGTGATGGTGAGACATTGGCAAGGAGGATGTGTGATGGGGGTGGGAGGGAGGATGGGGGTATGATTTGGCATGCTGGTGGGGGGGGGTGAAATAGTTGAGATTAGACTTACGAGAGTCCATTCCTCCACCTACTCCTGCGAGGCCCTCAGGATGCAGGATCGCCAAGACCTGTTCCTCCCATGTAGTAAATTCTGGGGGAGCGGGTGGGGGTCCGCCGCCAGTCTTCTGCACCGCGATGTTGTGACTGGATACCATGGAACGCACCTTCCCCCGTAGGTCGTTCCAGCGCGTCCTGATGTCATCCCGATTTCGTGGATGCTGTCCCACAGCGTTGACCCTGTCCACTATTCTTTGCCATAGCTCCATTTCCTGGCAATGGTGGTGTTCTGCACCTGTGTCCCGAAGAGCTGGGGCTCTACCCGAACTATTTCCTCCACCATGACCCTGAGTTCAGCGTCTGAAAACCTGGGGTGTCTTTGGGGTGCCATGGGGTGGTGTGGATGAGGTGTGAGGTGGTGTTTGTGGTGATGAGTGAGGTGAGTGTGGTATTTTGTGCGTGGATGTTGTGTGAGTGATGGTGTTATGTGCCTGTGAATGCTCTGTACTAGCTGGTAGTGTCTCTCTCTGGCCTTAGTCAATAAATGGTGGTCGTAGGGGTTTGTGGGTGATGTGGGTGTGTGTTTTATATAGTATTGGGTGTGTGGGAGTGGTGTTTGTATGTGTATCAGGTGTGTGTATTTTGAATTGTCTAATGTGGTAGTGTTTTGGAGATGTGTGTGTATTTTGAGCGCAGCGGTGTGTACCGCCAATGGAATACCGCGGTTGAAAGACCGCTGCGTGGATTCGTGGGTCAGAATGGTATGGGCGTATTTCTGTTGGCGTGACGGTGGAGGTTTAGTCATCGCCAGTTTTTCGCTGCCCTTTGGTGTGGCGGACTTTTGTGGATGTCGGGTTTTTGGCGGTTTGCCTGTTGCGGGTCAGAATGACCGTGGCGGTTTCCCGCGGCCGCGGCGGTGTTATGGCGGTCTTCTGACCGGCGGTAAGCGCCTTTTACCGCCGAGGTCAGAATGACCCCCACTGTCATTTGGGTGGTTGTAGATTACCTAACTAAAATGGCTAATTTTGTTCCATTAAAGTGCCTCCCTACGGCTTCCAAGCTCTCTGATTTGTTTGTCCAACACATTGTACGGCTTCATGGGTTGCCCACCACAATTATTTCCGATCGTGGCCCCCAATTTATATCACGGTTTTGGCGTAGCTTCTATTCCTCTGTCGATATGGGTGTCCGCTTGTCCTCTGCATATCATCCACAAACGGATGGGCAGACGGAACGTGCCAACCAATTGCTGGAGCCAATCCTGAGATGTCACATTGACACATGGTTTAATGAGTGGGATAAGGCTTTACCTCTTGTTGAATTTGTAAGTAACAACAGTGTCCACGTGGCTACAGGAGTATCCCCATTTTACTGTTTGTTTGGTCTGCACCCAAGAATGCTACCTATAACTGGGTACCAAACATCCACAAGAGTCCCATCAGTACAGACACACCATAAAGAGTTACAGGAGATTAAAAAACAAGTACATCACCATTTAAAACTCTACCAAGCTCAAGTACAAAAAACAAGCAGACAAAAGAAAAAGACCTGCTCCCTCTTATCAGATAGGAGATCAGGTGTGGCTCTCATAAAAAAATCTCCATCTTGCAGGATCCAGAAAATTAAATCCCCAATTTCTAGGCCCCTTTCCTATTGCCAAAATCATCAATCCTGTGGTAGTAGAACTGACATTGCCAGATAATTTCAAGGTACACCCCATGTTCCATTTGCCGTTACTCCATCCCTATTCCCCTTATACCCGCTATGCCCCACCACCTCCCCCGGTAAAAGTACACGGGCAATGGGAATTTGAAGTGGCCACAAATTCTTGACTCTAGGCGCGTCCATGGTGTTCTACACTATTTATTTGTTTGGAAAGGCTATGGGCCTGAGGACAATTCCTGGGAACCCGCATCCACAGTTGATGCTCCACGTCTTACAAAACAATTCCATCGCCTGCACCCTTCCATGCCCCGCCCTTTGAGAGGGTCCTTGGTGAAGCGGATTTATGCTCAACAAAGAGAAATCCTGTTTGTCTCTAACCCAACAAATAGAATTCTTGGGTTTCTAAATAAATTCGGTATCAGCCACTCTTCATCTACCTTTGGCAAAGGTAAAATCCATAAAATCAGAAATTCTTCAGATTCTATGCAGTTCCTTGATTTCTCTCAGATCTATTGCTCGAATGGTAGGTCTCCTCTCCTCTTCAACCCAAGCCATCTTTCCGGGTCCCCAGCATTATCGGGCTCTGCAAAGATTAAACATCCAACATTTAAGAAAGGGCCTAGCGTATTCAGACTCCATTTCTCTATATCAAGACTCTTGCATTTAACTTCAATGGTGGATACATCATTTAGACGCCTGGAACGACAGAACAATCTTTGCATCAGCCCCAGATCTTGTATAGGAATCAGATTCAAGCCGCACGGGCTGGGGGGGCCGCTGTGGTCCAATATCGACTGGAGGTACAAGGTCACTAGAGGAGTCCAGGTTGCATATTGATTGTTTAGAGATGTTTGCTGGCTCCTTTAGAATTAGAAGCCTTGCAAAAAACAGAGGGGGTCATTACGACATCGGCGGTAAAAGCTGTTTATCGCCGTGCAGAAGACCGCCAATACACCGCAGCGGCCGCGGAATTCTGCCACAGCTATTATGACATACATCTCGGAATCTGCCAAAATTCAGGCACCCACACAAGTCCGCCACACCAAAGGTCAGTGTAAAACTGGCGAAAACAAAACCTCCACCTCCACGCCAACAGAAACACGCCCATGCTATTACGACCCACAAATCCATGCAGCGGTCTTTCAACCGCGGTATTCCATTGGCGGTATACACCGCCGCGCTCAAAATACACACACATCTCCAAAACACCGCCACATTGGACAATTCCAAATACACACACCTGATACACATACAAACACCACTCCCACATGCCCAACACAACATAAAACCCACACCCACATCACCCACAAACCCCTACGACCACAAGTCACTACCGAAGGCCAGAGAGACAGAGAGCACAGCAACTGAGAACCCCACCACACAGAGCCACACAACACCATCACCCATACAACATTACACGCACAATACACCACACAACACTACACATCACCACACATATCAACACTGACACCACCCCACACATCACCCACACCACCCCATGTCACGCCAAAGACACCCCCGGTTTTCCGAGGAGGAGCTCCGGGTCATGGTGGAGGAAATCCTATGGGTAGAGCCACAGCTATTTGGCTCACAGGTGCAGCACACATCCATAGCCAGGAAGATGGAGCTATGGCGCAGAATAGTCGACAGGGTAAACACAGTGGGACAGCATCCAAGAAATAGGGAGGACATCAGGAAGAGGTGGAACGACCTACGGGGGAAGGTGCATTCAGTGGTATCCAGGCACAACATTACGGTTCAGCGGACTGGCGGCGGACCCCCACCTCCTCCCCCACAACTAACAACATGGGAGGAGCAAGTCTTGACCATCATGCATCCAGAGGGCCTCGGAGGAGTTGGTGGAGGAATGGACACAGGTAAGTCAAATCTTAACTATCATATCCCCCCACTCTACCTGCATGCCATCACACACCCCCACCCTCACCCCCTCCCATATCACTACAACTCCTCACTAATGTACTAATAACACAAACCACCCATCCCAACACCAAGCCCTGCATGACACAACTAAGCATGTTCACCCAGCACTAAAGCATGCTCACTGCACATACCCATAACACCCCCCAACCATCATCAAACTAACCCACACACAGGAATGCCTGCACTGGGGTACACACCCACCCACCCACCCATTGCACACCATTACACACACACATGCAATAATTATGCTCTCATATCCCTGCAGGACCACTCAGGAACGTCACCACACCGGAGGGTCCAGACAACTCCACTCCACCCACAGAAGAGGCCCACAGTGACGATAGCAGCTCTGCCCTACTGGATCCTGATGACCAGCCCGGACCATCGTGGGCCTCGGGACAGTCAGTTCCCCTTGCACAGGCACAGCCCAACACTGACCTTCCACCCTCTGGTAACACCAGCACAGCACCCACCCAGCGGGCCCATACCGCCGTACCCAGGACACGTCAATCAGCGGTGTGTCCACCACTACAGGGAACCCTGGATAACCCACCACCCCAAGAAAATCAGGGACCTGGGGGCAGTGGTAGTGGTGCACATGGTCCAGGGGACGGAGGCACAGGAACACAGGGGAACTGGGAGGGCTGCTGTGCGACAGGGAGCGGACAGGCCAAGGGAACCCACTCTCCACGAGGCCCTATCCTCCATCATGGGAGCATACCACCACTCCCAGGAGACGATGGCGACGGTCCTGGCCAAGTTTCAGGAGACCCAGCGCCTGCAGGAGGAGCAGTATTTGGGGTACAGGGAGGAACTCAGGACCATCAGCTCCGCCCTGGGCACCATCGTAGGGGGGCTGAAGGACATACAGCATACCATGAGGGACACCGTGGCACTCCAAGGGGCCCCTGACACTAGCATGGACGATGAACTGCCCACCACCTCCGCCGGCGCTAGTGGACAGGACGCCCCGCCACAGGACCACCACACCAGCACCCCACCCCCTGCAGACGGACAACCACCCCGCAAGCGGTCCCTGAGATCCAGGAACAGGGCAGAGCAAGATGGCAAGACCCCCGCCAGGAAATGAGACCACCCTGATTGTCCTCCCACTGTCTCACTTTGTTACCCTGTCCCGATTGGAACTGCCCCAGCTCCACTTCCTATGCCCATATGGGCAGTGCACCTGTGTGACCAATGGACTGGACTCTGCCATGGACATTCCTCCACCGTCCCCCATCACCATATTACAACACCCCTCCATTTTTGAGCACTTCAATAAACACCCTTGAACCACAAAAAAATTCTGGAGTCAGTCTGTGATTTTGAAAATATGTATTATCAATGACCGTGTCATAATGCGTTTCCAATTGTAAAGCTAACATACCAATGTCACACATCACAAGTCCTTGAAGGATGCAAGCAGATGACACACGTTGGTAACCACACCTGTGAAACCGTAATAGAAAGGTACAACTCAGTGACCAAATACTGCTATTAAATAACAGACAGGATAGAGGTAGACGTGTGAAAGTTAATGTAATGGTTAAAATGAATATGTTCTCACCTGCGTGTCACTGGAAATATTGCTGTATGACTGACTCCCTGTTGTCGATGTCTTCTTCCTCAGCTTCCTCCTCATCACTGTCCACAGGCTCCACAGGCTCCACAGCTGCCACAACACTGCCATCTGGACCATCCTCCTGCAGAAAAGGCACCTGGCGTCGCAAAGCAAGATTGTGAAGCATCGAGCAGGCGATGATGATCTGGCACACCTTCTTCGGTGAGTAGAATAGGGAACCACCTGTCATATGGAGGCACTTGAACCTGGCCTTCAGGAGGCCGAAGGTGCGTTCGATCACCCTCCTAGTCTGCCCATGGGCCTCATTGTAGCGTTCCTCTGCCCTGATCCTGGGATTCCTCACTGGGGTCAGTAGCCAGGACAGGTTGGGGTAACCAGAGTCCCCTAATAGCCACACCCGGTGCCTCTGGAGTTGACCCATCATATAAGGGATGCTGCTATTCCGCAGGATGTAGGCGTCATGCACTGAGCCAGGGAACATAGCATTTACCTGCGAGATGTACTGGTCTGCCAAACATACCATCTGTACATTCATAGAATGATAACTCTTCCGGTTCCTGTACACCTGTTCACTCCTGTGGGGTGGGGACCAGAGCTACATGGGTCCCATCAATGGCACCTATGATGTTAGGGATATGTCCAAGGGCAAAGAAGTCACCTTTCACTGTAGCCAAATCCTCCACCTCAGGGAAAACGATGTATCTCCTTACGTGTTTCAGCAGGGCAGCCAATACTCTGGACAACACATTGGAAAACATAGGCTGGGACATCCCTGATGCCATGGCCACTGTTGTCTCAAAAGACCCACTAGCAAGGAAATGGAGCACTGACAGCACCTGCACGTCAGGGGGGATTCCAGTGGGATGGCGGATTGGTGACATCAGGTCTGGCTCCAACTGGGTACATAGTTCCTGGATAGTGGCACGGTCAAACCTGTAGGTGACGATTTAATGTCGCTCCTCCATTGTCAACAGGTCCACCAGCGGTCGGTACACCGGAGGATTCCGCCATCTTCTCAAATGTCCCAGCTGACGGTGCCTAGGAAGAACAACAGCGACCACAGAGTCAACAAATTCCCAGGTATGTACCCACAGATACACAGAACAGGACACAAAACACTGCCTGTATGTGTGTTGAGTGTAGGCCTAACTATGTGTGACGCAGTAGTAAATGAAGCCATGTGGGCCCCTGAAATGGCGGCTGCCTGACCTCTAAACTGGGACAATGAAAACGTGAGGTAACTGCACTGGCGTTGTACACCGTCACGGTAGGCGGTCGTAGACCGTGGCGCAATGCTGCATTGGTTAACATTGGACCCTATGGGTCCCAGGAGCCAATGACGAAGTGCGCCGGCAGAGATGATACGCAACGCCGCGGACGTCACCGCCGCGGACGTGACCGCTATTTTCTATCTGTTCAATCACTCGATACCTGATCTTCGACAGGAGAGGACCTACACTGCAAGTGCTGCTGTGACCTCGGTCTGGAAGAGACAATGGCTGCTGCGTCTGGGGAAAGGGCCCCTGCCTTCACTGCTCAGGAGTTGGAGAAGCTAGTAGACGGGGTCCTCCCCCAGTACACGCTACTCTACGGTCCTCCAGACCAACAGGTAAGTACACAGGGAGCACGTTGTATGGGCTGCTATGGCTGGGTGGAGAGGGCTGGTTGTAAGAGGGAAGGGGGCAGAGTTCAGGGAACATGAAGGACTGTGAATGCATGTGCCACATGGCAAGGGTTGGGATGGGGGCCACTCACATGGGCGGTGCAGTTGGTAATGACTTCTCTTCTTCCCTTGTGCATGTCATGTAGGTCAGCGCCCACCAGAAGAAGGACATTTGGCGTGCCATCGCCAAGGACGTCCGGACCCTGGGGGTCCACCAGAGACGGTGCACCCACTGCCGGAAAAGATGGGAGGACATTCGCCGCTGGCGCAAGAAGACAGCGGAGGCTCAGCTGGGGATGGCCTCCCAACGTGGGAGGGGTGCCCGTCGCCCCATGACCCCCCTGATGTTCCGGATCCTGGCAGTGGCCTACCCGGAGTTGGATGGGCGCTTGAGGGCATCACAGCAGACACAAGGGGGTAAGTACACTATCATTCTGGGGATGTGGCGCGCATTTGAGGGGTCTGGGTGGGGGAGGATGGCTGTGGGTGTACCTAGGCCAGGCAGAAATACGTAGGCTAGGCCCCTCCGTAATGCAGGGCATGTGGCACTCCACCCCACCTCAGTAGTGGGCCAAGTAAAGGTATAGGTGCCCCTGTGGCATCCATGTGTGCAGATGTCCACCATAGTCATGTAGGCCATATCCCAGCAATTGCATCAGTAGAGGCCAAGAGCACGGCGTAGTGCAGGGGGCTGCTGTGTCTGTATTGTCCGACAACGGTAGCGGTAAGCCATGCACTCAACCTGTCTTTCTTCTGTCGTCCCCTCCCCCTTTTTCTGCTCTCCCTGTTCTTTTGTGCATCAGCATCATCAGGCGGAGGTACAGTGGCACCGGGGCACGAGGGAGCTGCATCCCACATGGCCATGGAGGGCCACACCACGGACTCAGAATACACCAGTGGGACGAAGGGCGAGGGGAGCTACATGTCGGTCACCGGATCACCAACCAGCGACACGGATTCGTCCGCCGATGGGAGCTCCCTTGTGGTGGCGGCACCATCTGTGCCCCCCACTTCTACAGGTACAGCCGCCACCTCCCCTACCAGCACCGCCCTCCCCGCAGCCCCTCAGCGTTCGCCCCGTGCCCCCTCACCCAGGAGGGTGGGCATCACCTTCACCCCAGGCACCTCAGCCCCTGTCACCCCTGCTGCCCTCAGTGAGGAGGCCATTGACCGCCTCATGTCACTCACTGTTGGGCAGTCTACCACTGTGAATGCCATCCAGGGTGTAGAAAGGCAGTTGCAACACACTAATGCATTCCTGGAGGGCATTCATTCTGGTCAGGCTGCCCATCATCGAACCCTGCAATCTCTGGCCTCAGCACTGATGGCAGCCATTGTCCCTGTCTCTAGCCTCCCCCTCCAACTTCCTCCACCCAGACCCAATCCCCTGTACCCCAGCCTATCCCAAGCACCCCATCAGACAAGCATGCATGTACCTCAACACCCAAAAGTAGCTCATGCAAACATAGGCACCACACAACCCACAGGCACTCACACAAGCATCACCCACATGCAGACACAACAACATCCACTGCCTCCACTGTGTCCCCCTCCTCGTGGTCTCCCTCCTCCCTCCCAGTATCGTCTACACTCTCACCTGCATGCACTACATCTACAGGCACTAGGACTCGCACCAGAACACCCAGCACCACACCCCGCTCACCTGCACTCACCACCCCCACTCCCATTTACACGTCCCCTGTGCCCTCTCCCAGTGTGTCTGTGACGCCCCCTCCCAAAGTACACAAACGCGGGCACCCACACACCCAACATCCATCCACCTCAAGACAGCCTCCAGTACCTGCACCTGCACCCAAAACACCTAAAGTGACACCTCCTACAACCACCTCCTCTTCCTCCACACCCAGACCCCCTCCAGCTACCCATCCCAGTGTTCGTCAGAAACTCTCCCTCAGCAACGTTGACCTCTTTGCCCCCACCCCCACCACTCCAAGTCATCAGTCCCGTCGTAGCGCCTCAGCCCAAAAGACTCCAGTACCAGTGGTGCGTGTTACAGGTGTGTGGAGTGCACCGGCCACCAGGGCAGGCAGTGTGACACGGAGCCAAGGCACTGCCAGTCCACCCCCTGTAAAGCATCGCAAGTTGGAAAGTGGCCGACGGGACCGGGTGAAGACTCCTGGAGGAAAAACTACTCACAAGGGTTCCAGGGGGATTGCAGAGTCAGCTGTGACTCCTCCAAAGGTCGGGAAGGGCCAGAAGAAGTCTGCACAGCCTGGTGTGAGCAGCACGGCGGAGAAGGGCGGCGTCCTTCCCGGCGGGCGGGACGCCACCACCAGCACCGTCGTCACTGGTCAGGAGACCACCGCCACCGCCAGAGTTATTGCCCAGGACGGCACAAATATCATCACTGGTCAGGAGACCACCGCCGGAGTCAGTGCCCAGGAGGCCACAAGTATCATCACTGGTCAGGAGACCACCGCCGGAGTCATTGCCCAGGAGGGCCCAAGTATCGTCATTGGTCTGGAGACCACTGCCACCGCCGGAGTCAGTGACCAGGAGGGCCCAAATATCGTCACTGGTCAGGAGACCACCACCAGAGTCATTGCCCAGGAGGGCCCAAGTATCGTCACTGGTCAGGAGACCACCGCTGGAGTCAGTGCCCAGGAGGGAACAAGTATCGTCACTGGTCAGGAGACCACCGCCGGAGTCAGTGCCCAGGAGGGCACAAGTATCGTCACTGGTCTGGAGACCACCGCCGAAGTCAGTGCCCAGGAGGGCCCTGGCTCCCACAGCCCCGCTGGGCAATGAGGGACCGTTATGCCACTCGCCAATGCACAGGTCAGAGACCGCCATGGCAAAGCACTGCTGAACAGGGCAGAGCACCGCTGAACAGCCCAGAGACCGCCATGGCAAAGCACCGCTGAACAGGGCAGAGCACCGCTGGACAGCCCAGAGACCGTCATGGCAAAGCACCGCTGAACAGGGCAAAGACCGCCATGACAAGCACCACTAGCCCATGAGCGGCAGGGGCAGTGACGGAACTGGGACCGTCACGGGGAGAGCGATACACTCTGGGCACCAGTCCCCCTAAAGAACCAGTGGAGAAAGGCATCCACTCAGTCTGTCCTGCACAGGATGAAGCACGCTGGGCACCAGTCCCCCTCCAGAACCAGTGGAGAAAGGCATCCACTCAGTCTGTCCTGCACATGATGAAGCACTCTGGGCACCATGCCCCCTCCAAAACCAGTGGAGACTGTTCTCAACTTGAGAGACTGTGGCTTTGCACTCCCCAGAATGGTACAGTGGGCAACCCACCCACTGTAGAGACTTGAGAGACTGTGGCTTTGCACTCCCCAGGATGGTACAGTGGGCAACCCACCCACTGTAGAGACTTGAGAGACTGTGGCTTTGCACTCCCCAGGATAGTACAGTGGGCAACCCACCCACTATAGAGACTTGAGAGACTGTGGCTTTGCACTCCCCAGGATGGTACAGTGGGCAAGCCACCCACTGTAGAGACTTGAGAGACTGTGGCTTTGCACTCCCCAGGATACATCATTGGGCATGGAGCTCTGTCGTGGATTTGGCATGGTGCTGTATTCTGGCTGAGGTGCCCCCCCTGAGGTGCCTGTTGTATTTCGATCTGATGCCCCGGCAGAGTTCTCTCCGTTTGTGAACAGGTATCTTGTGTGGGCCTTGCCCATGCATTTTTGGACCAGTGGTGCACGGACATTGAGATGTGCATATCTGCACTACTTCTCGTAATGTATATACTTTTGGATGAGTTTATATATATCTGTAGATATTTGAAACATGTATTTTGATACATTACAATGTTTGGACTGATTTCCTTTTGTGTTTGCATTCTTCCGGGGGGGTTGTGGGTTGTTACTGTGATGTTTGGAAATGCCTTGGTGTGTGTTGTAATGTGCGAGGGTGGGGGTGGGGGTGTTGCGTGTGTGTCCCCCTGACTTTTGCTTCCCCCCTCCCCTATGTCGTAGGTGCAGTACTCCCCGTTGTCTTCGCCGCCGCAGGCGCTGGTGTTCGTAGATGAGTAGACAAGGGCAGGTAGGATTTGTAATTCCGGCTCCATGGTGGCCTCCTTCCTCGTGGGATGTGTTAAGGTGAGCGTTTTTCCATTGAAATGTCTGTTTCCGCCGTGTTTTTATCCACGGTGAATCCGCCCCAGAAAAGGTGGCGCATTGGCGGGTTGTGATACTGTGGGCGGTACATTGTCCTCTGCCTGTTTGTTGGCGGTGACTGCTGCGCTGCTTGTCTGTACCGCCGTGGCAGTCGGAGTGTTAAAGTGGCTGTCTTTGTTGGCGGTTTCCGCCACGGTCATAATTCCCTTTTTTTGTCCGCCGGCCTGTTTGCGGTATTACCGCACGTTTAACACCGTCCGCCAGGGTTGTAATGACCCCCAGAGTCTGTTGTACTATCCTACTCAGGATGGACAACATTTCAGCAGTAAGGTACATAAACCATTTAGGGGGAACAAAATCCAAATCTGTAGTGGAGCTAGCAAAAGCCTTCTGGCAATTTTGCCTTTCAACCAAATTTCGGTTTGTGCAGAATATCTTTAAGGGGATCTCAATACTGTAGCAGATTGGCACTCATGACATTTTCGGGACTCAAGTGACTGGAAACTTCATCCCTCGATTTTCCAGTCAATTAGGGACAAGTGGGGTCCGTTGATAATAGATCTTTTTCACCTCTAGTCTCAACTCCCAACTTCCTCAATTTTACAGCTGGCACCCAGATCCATTAGCGTTAGCCAAAGATGCCTTTTTACAGGATTGGTCTCCTTCCCTAAATGATGCCTTTCCTCCTTCCATCATGATCAGCAGATTACTTGTGCAGGTGATGTCAGGAATTCCCAAGGTACCTCCTGCGTTATCTGTCAGCATCCCCAGGGATTAGGGTTAAGTCACATCTCAGTTCTTGGTTGAACCTTCATGTTTCTAAGTAAACATAATGTGCTGTGTTACACAATTGGGCCCATATTTATACTCCCTTTTGCGCTGGATTAGCGTTGTTTTTTTTTACGCTAATTCGGCGCAAACTTAACACCATATTTATACTTTGACACTAGACCCGTCTAACGTCAACATATCCCAGTGTGCGCCATTTTCTGGATGCGTGAAACCGCCTTGCGTCAATAAGATGCAAGGTAGGCGTTCCCGTCTAAAAATGACTTAAACACCGGAGCGGCATATTTATCCAACCGCGCAAAAATGGCGCACGCCTGGTAGGCGGAGCTGGAAAATGGCAGAAATCCAGATTTGCGCCAAAATTTAACACCTGGGTCAAGGCAGGTGTTAAAATGGGGCAAACACACCCCTACTTAAGGAAAACTCACAGAAGCAACATCATAGCTCAAAAAGGAAGACATGGAGGTGCTATTCATGCAGCATGCACAGGAGCAACAGCCACAGCTCCCATCACACCAACATGGACCCCAAAGGCAACGCAGAAGGCAGGAAAGGATATTCAGGACCAGGACACCCCTTCAGGGCCTCAGGGAACATTACATCATCCAGAGGTACAGACTAAACTGGCAAGCCATACAGCAGCTGCTGCGCCACATTGAGACACAGTTGGCACCCAGCTTGCAGACACCCCACATCATTCCACCGGAGACCAAGCTGCTAGCTGTCCTGCACATGTTGGCGAGTGGCTCTTTTCAAACCACTGGTGCCCTGGTTGCCGGGATCTCACAGCCCTCATTCTCTGCCTTTGTTCCCAAGGTACTTGATGCCATCATCTCCCTCACACCCTGCCACGTGAGCTTCCCCAACACACAGCAGAAGCAGCAGGAGACCAAAAAGGGGTTTTATCAAATTCATGGCTTCCCGCACGTCCTTGGTGCCATTGACTGCACACACGTTAGGATTGTGCCACCTGCTGCAACCGAGCATCTATACCGCAACAGGAAGCACACACACTCCATCAATGTGCTGGACATTGTGGAACACCGTGGATTGTTCACCAACATCATGGCAAAGTATCCTGGGAGTGTACATTCATCTTCCTCCACAGCACCATCAATCAGCACTTCCAGGTTGGACGATATGGCAATTGTCTGCTTGTTGCTAAGTACAGAAACCTAGTTATTAACACACACAGCACAGCCACCCTGTAGGACAAACCCAACACATACACCATTACATTGACACGTGGCTAGGAAGACACTGAGGTGTGACACTGGTAGTCATGTTTGATATCCTGACCCAATGGGATACACACCTATGGACAAATGACAGATGCAAATAACAAGAGATGCCACTCTAGAGCCACACAGGACCAATTTAAATCCACACTGTGACAATGACATGGCCTTAACTGGCAGTACAACTTGGAAGATGAATCTTTCAATATCACATCAATAACACTCAATCCCGCATCCTTTCAAACAATACATCCTGTGTAAGGGTTGTTGAAAGATCGCTTGAACACAGTCTTCTTTGTAAGAAGCAGGATCTTTAATATAAGATATAGTTATACAAGAAACACCTCAGCCTACAGCTAATCCTTCCTTCGTTCTCCTTCTGCCTCTCCTCTCCTCCAACTGTCGCTGTCTCCAAGGAGACTCCAGCATTCTGTGTCAATACATTCTGATTGACGCAACCAGGAGAGAAGAAAGCTGTTCCGGTTCGCTGTAATTACCTTACTGTAGGTTAACGCTGTGCCGGTTTTGCCGTATTGATAGTCTCTCGAGTAAGCACGTGTCCGAGATAGTCGAGCTGTTGCTGTAAGTTAGCGCTGTGCCGGTTTCGCCGTGTTGATACTCTCTTGAGTGAGCGCGTGTCTGAGATAGGCGAGCTGCGCCGGTAGGCAAGGCAGCGCGTGGTTAACAATTAGCGCGAGCCTAAGCACCCGCTGAGCGTAGCGCGAGCAACAGTGTGTATAAGTCTGGCCAGTCGACAATATACACTAGACACACAGCACAGCCCCTCCAAAAAAAATAACAGACTGCTCCAGAGAACAGCGTGGCCACAAAAAAAAACTTGAGATCGCACAATTACCAGGATAGGTAGTTGAGGTGTTCCGACTTCATAAGGGGTTTCAGCATCCCATCCTCGTCGCCAGTGAAAGATCGCTTGAACACAGTCTTCTTTGTAAGAAGCAGGATCTTTAATATAAGATATAGTTATACAAGAAACACCTCAGCCTACAGCTAATCCTTCCTTCGTTCTCCTTCTGCCTCTCCTCTCCTCCAACTGTCGCTGTCTCCAAGGAGACTCCAGCATTCTGTGTCAATACATTCTAGGCCTAGAATACCACAGTTGTGTAATGTGTTTTGCCGCAGGTCAAACACCATGAGACACATAGCATGATGACGCAGACTCTAATGAAGGTGACATGGAATCATTGAGGCAGTACCGACATCTCACATCACTCCTGGGGTGACATTGCCAGCTAGCAATAAGGAAGTTGGCTGTGCTATGAAAACATGTGGATGTGACACTAATGCAAAGTGCACACTGCTACACATATGGATTGAGAAAATTCCCCATATACATAACAGATGTACAGGCAGATGGACCTTCTGACACTAAAACCTTCACCCCCACAACCAAGTTAGCCAGCTTACCTGGAGCAAGTTCAGTAGTGTAGGTACACATTTGCACATGAGCCAACTCAGTGAGGGCACAAAAAAAGGGTTTGCATAGAACCTGTCACACATGGGATATTGTGCATTGTCAATTGTGAACACTTCAGTGTTGCCAACTTATGGAGATGTGTTGTGCATTGTCACCTAGCCAAATCAAAGGGCCTTACTGTAGCATTTTACCTGCAATTACATATGTCGAATTGGATGGGATGTTCAGGCCATATAGTGCAACCATGTTACCACTACAGTGGAATCGATTGTGTGTGGAAGTATCATGTCACCTCCAGTGAAGGCACACGGACACTTCTTTCACATTACATAACGCATGAGAGATACACGCTGAACTGCAAGTTTCTAAATATACCACTGATATCATGTCAATCAGCCAAACATCAGTTTTGATAGTTAAACAAGCCAATGCAGAAAGAACATCACAGAAGCCTAGGATCCCACACAATACCACAAACACAGATGAGTCACAGACGACTGCCATGCAAAGTGACAATCATGGTGCAACCAACAACCAAATACTTACCCTCATTTTCTCTTTCAGCTGATCAGGGTTACGGGATCCAGCCATGGATCATGACCCCAATTGCCAACCCAAGCACAGCAGCAGAGAGTGCCTATAAAGAGGCACATCGGAGGACACACACCATAGTTGAGAGGACTTTTGGCATCCTGAAATCCAGATTTAGGTGCCTGGACATCACCGGAGGCAGCCTCCTATACTCCCCTGAAATGGTCTGCAAGATCATTTTGACCTGTGCCATCCTGCACAACATTTGTGTGAGGAGGAACATTCCCTTCTATGAACCGGATCCACAAATGCCTGAAGAGGAGGAAGAGGAGGATGCTGTCCATGAAAATGAGGGGGAACATCCAAACACAGCTGCAGGATTGCGTCGGAGACAATACATCGTACAAAACGTCATCTAACTATAGTCACCATCACCACTTTGTTATCATATGTAATTAAACATCTCACTTCATCACTCAGTCATGTTCTGGGTAATTATTTATGCATCACATGATCCCTAGCAATCACTATCAGAGTTTAGCCTCATGGAGCATTGCAGAAATACAAATTTGGATACTGAAAAAGCCACATCACATTTGATGGGTAGGACTGTACAGCAAACATCACACACAGTGTTAATGACATATATCCTGTCTATTTCACATTTGAAGGCCAATATCAGAGGACCACAGATATGAGACACATCCATGTTGCCAACATGGTCCATTGCAGCATATGACACAAAACTAAGGGGGTGATTCTCACCCTGGCGGGCGGCGGAGGCCGCCCGCCAGAGTTCCCCCCTCCAAAATACCGCTCCGCGGTCGCAAGACCGCTGAGGGTATTTTGGGTTTTGCACTGGGCTGGCGGGCGACCGCCAAAAGGCCGCCCGCCAGCCCAGTGCAAAACGGCCTTCCCACTAGGACGCCGGCTCAGAATTGAGCCGGCGGAGTGGGAAGGTGCGACGGGTGCAGTGGCACCCGTCGCGTATTTCAATGTCTGCAAGGCAGACACTGAAATACAAAGTGGGGCCCTCTTACGGGGGCCCCTGCAGTGCCCATGCCATTGGCATGGGCACTGCAGGGGCCCCCAGGGGCCCCGCGGCACCCCCTACCGCCATCCTGTTCCTGGCGGGAGACCCGCCAGGAACAGGATGGCGGTAGGGGGTGTCAGAATCCCCATGGCGGCGGAGCGCGCTCCGCCGCCATGGAGGATTCACAAGGGCAGCGGAAAACCGGCGGGAGACCACCGGTTTTCCGCATCTGACCGCGGCCGAACCGCCACGGTCAGAATGCCCTGCGGGGCACCGCCGGCCTGTCGGCGGTGCTCCCGCCGACCCTGGCCCCGGCGGTCTCTGACCGCCGGGGTCAGAATGACCCCCTAAGACACCATCAATCATAAGGTAAACAATTGCTTCATACATGAGGCAGTGGATGTGCAATTGTATTGGTAACAGGAATGTATGACCAGACCCTTGACAGCAGTAAGTGTGACATCAGCTATCTCTGCAAGGAGCATGCCTGACAAGAAGTCCATCTAAGCTGAAACTGAATAGTACGAGTGCCCCAGGTATGACAAGCATGCCCTGCGCAGTCCATCCCAGGTAATAAGTCCTGCCACTGCCATGTTTTCAGTCTCTGCCCACCCTTCTCTAGGGGGCCCTGTAAACAGACTATCTGTATCCTGAGAATCTTCATCTACACACACCCAGACTCCCATTCTGACTCCTGTGTGCTTCCCTCTTCAGTATAGCATGCCATAGTCATAGTTCATCAGTCTGCATGGACGTCAGGTCTGATAATGCACTGCCTGGTAGTCGGTAGGACCTGTAATCAGCTGTCCATTGCTTCCCATGTGAAAGGTCCAGTTGGCCTTTTGAACTGGATTCTCAAATCCAGGACTTGTGAGAGACTGAAGGTGCACACGCCTGTGAGCACTTCCATGCAGACCAGTCATTTGAACCTGCCCTGCCCTTGCTGCTGCCTGGAACTGCTTAGAAGCTGCCATTTTCTGAATCTCCTTGTTGTGCATTGGCATTCAAATCACTTGTGTACCAGAGCCCTTGGGGGATTGTGTAAAATTGCAGACCACAGCACAAACAGTTTTTAGTTTCCACAGTGTTGTTCCTGCTTTTCCTAGTCAGAGTCTGCTCACTGTGTATTTGCCTTGTTCATGTTTGTTCCTGACAGAGCCTGCATGCTGTTAGCCAGACTGGTTCCAGTGTTGGCGTTAACCATAGAGGTTCCCTGTGGCTACATTTGTCTCATAGTTGCTTTCCATGCCCTCTCTTTCCTCCTGGGGTATTGTGTCTGGTAGGTCTACGATGAATCCTCAAATGTATAGTATAGTTTAATCAGTTTATTTATTGTGTTCTGTTCTGTGACATGTATTTGAATGGCCTAATCCAGCCCCCATCCCTTGTCTGGTTTTGCATGTATCCATTAGTGCCAAACAGTGACAGTGTGCTATGGCTGTATGCATGGATTTGGTACAGTGCCTCCAGTACAACAAACAAGTGTTGCTAATGTGTATGTTAGGACAAAACATGTTTGTACCCTGACGGTCCACACCCAGATTCACTTCTGCCGCCACCTTTTGATGGGGCTTGCATGGTGACTAGCTGTGAGATTAATCAGCTCAGAGGCACTGATGTTCCCTGTTGCAGTGGGAATTTTAGAGCCCACCCTGTGTACAAATGTTGTGATGAAAGCTGCCTGTTTCCTATTACTGATCCATAAAGTTTTTGAGCACACCAAGGTTGCTCTGTCGTCAGCTTTGTAAAAGTTCTGCAGTGCCATAGCTGGACTATCCCCATGTGTGTTATTAGTTGATCTTTGGCTTTAGGTCAATTCTGCCTTGAAGGGTACTCTGTTAGTTCAGGGATTGGCTCCACAGACTCATGACTAGACCTGCACGTAACTGTGACAACATGGAGGCCAATACTGACACAGGGTACACATGGCCACAAACTTGAACTGTACACCTTTGTGCAATGAACCACTGGAAATATGTGAACACATGCAGCATGGTCTGCTGGTCCTCCACAGCCACAGGAGAAACATTGGTCATTTACATGACTCAAACTGTGGTGTACATAACAATTTTAGGATTGGATTTCAGACTCTGTGTCACAAATACTGTACCTAGCTGGCATGTTCACATGATGGACTCATGGGTAGTATACACACAAGTGACCATGAAGTGGTATTCAACATTTCATTAAATGAGATGGGTTAAATATCTGACATAGCTATTATCAACCGTCCTCTATCTGTCCTGTGTATAGTTCGTCATGGGAAATGTTTTGGCCCCAAAGTCAAGGTAGTACACACAGCATAAGACGCAACAGATATAACAAACACATATCATGACTGATGTACCTCAATGAATGGCATCTGATGGTTATAAACAATTATAACACATTCATACATGCACATTACGCCAAAAGTTTCTCGTGACATTCCCACAGAGGCACAACAACAATTTGAAGAGACAATTCACAGACATAAACAGACAGGCCATGAGCCTATTTGTTTAGTTGCGTAGCCTTGCTATCCTCTAATGATGCAACACCTGCTCAAACTAGGAAATACCAATTTTATTCCAAACGTTTGTGTTGCTGTTTCGTCAGTTAAGAGAGCTAATCCGGCACAACAACATGAGTATTATGGTCCGCAATAGTATGGTCTTTCACATGTGCCCAAACACTAGAACACACACTGCAGGTCATACCATCCTATCTTTGTATAGTTATAGGTTGCATGCATGTAAAAAAATGAAAAATAACACAAACACAGTTTAAGACAGATTTTTTGACGCAAACATGTCAAAAAAGACACATATGTGTCAACATATAATGCATATGCATTAAAAAATGACGCTCAAACCCATAATACATTGATTGGTCCCTAGCGTCAATTCCAACACCGCACCCCAGGAAATCGGTTATCCATAAAACATTTATTGATCCTTGAATGCAGGGGAATTTTCATACATATGCATCAAAATATATTGACGCAAACCCCGTAAGCATCATAAAATTACACGCAATGTAAAAAAAACTACAGCAATAGAGACAGGAAGTGATGTAATAGGATATCCTGTTTACAGAAATGGTACAGTGTGTGTACTTTCACTTTGCAGTCTGTGATTATTCTAGACTGTGTGGCTGTGTCTTGAGATGTCTCTGTGAATATTGTGCTTTTGTCTCCTGTGTGCTATTGCTATTGTATTCTATTGTTTTGTAAGTGTCTGTGTTAATCTGTGTGTTTTATTGTCATTTATTGTGATTAGATTTGTCTTTGTATTGTTGGGAGTGTGTTTGTGGGTATTGTTATTTGGGGATTGTTGGGCTGTCTGTGGGTTAGTTAAGTTTCCTTTTCATACCTCCTTTCCCTGTTTTTCCCTGTTTACCCTTTTCTATCCTATTTTGTTGGAGATGATAGGAAGGCCACGTCTGGGGCGAATGGGTGAAGAGCTAGGGGCTTTTGTGTGGCTGGTGTGCCATTTCCTCCCCCTGATGTTGTAGGCTGGGTGTTACTGGGGTATCACACGAAGGCAAGGATGCTCAGGTGGGCAAAGGTGCTGTTCCACCTAAGAAGAATATTCAACAGCCAGCGCAACGACCACCATTCGAAACATCGCTGGGCTGACCTGATGGACCACCTGGGTGTGGTGATTGGTGGCCCTGTTGGTGAGTACCAATTCGACTAATGTGTACAGTACAATGCTCTGGAGTGACAGTAGCAGATTTTGTGACATGCTGCATGCAATGTTTGTGGACATGTGGAATGCAAGTTGAACAAACTGTGGCCCTGATTTATACAATTTTTTCAACGCATTACCATCATTTGTTGACGCTAAAGCTGCACAAACTTACAAAAGATATCTTTATCTAGTAAATAATGCCGCTTTGGCATCAAGAGATGATGGTAATGCGGCACAAACCAATTTATGATTCAGGGCCTGTGAGTGTCCCAGGAATGGGATGTATTTCACATGCTAATACAAGGAACCAATGTAGTCCCCAATTTTTTTAAACCATTTCTGAACAGTATTCATGGCCATACGTACAAAGCTCTTCCTAACCTCTGCTAATATCTTAGGCCGATATTTCTACTTTTTTTGTGCAGCATTTGCATTATTTCTGGATGCCAAAGCATAGCACATTTACTACAATCAAATTTTTTTGTGCTACTTTCCATCGCTGTAGCGTAAACAAATTAAGCAAATGCAACACAAAAAAAGACACATCTGGCTATAAGTTCATTGTTTCTCTGTGTTTACGTCTGGACAGATATTCTTTCACATGGCCAATCCTAATTGTTCCCGGAGAATTCCAGATTGCAGTAGCACAAAACAGGTTCATCTTGTGGCTTTTGGGGAGTAGACGTTGAAATCCTATCATTGAGTAGCAGGGCCCAACAACATTGTTGCCTTGGGCACAATTCCTGGTGCAGAGCTGGTGCAGTTACCATCTGTGTCACTTTATAGCCATATTTTGTAAAGTGAATGGGTCATCATGGGATCCCTGCTCTTGGTGAATGCATGGTCACAAACTATTTCTTTGCATGATATTGTGCAAGGGACTACTGACTGCTTCCATTATACCATTTAAGTGACAAAATAGGTTGTTATTTTACTTTTGGTACATCCCTGCTGATATAGTGCAGCATTTGTACAATTATTAACTTCTCAGTATGAAGGCTATCATAGACATTGTGGTATGCTAAGATCAGCGGGCCAGCATTCCTGTGAGTGCCGCCATACCCAAGGTGCTTACAAATAGAGACATACCTCATCAAGATTGCAGAAGTAGGACATTTGCTAACCCATGTTTTAATTAGCGGACAGTGTCAGTTTGGTTGTATTACCACAGATCACCCAACTTGGCAATTCTAAGTTAATGAATGTGGCAAAGTGTGATTTACAATACCTGATATGGGTACACAGGGCCCAGAGTAACACATTTCAGGTGCAATGACTACACCTGTGCCCATTCTGTCACGGATGATCAAATTGGACACTGTCAGCATACATCTTTTTGTTGTTTTGAATCAGATAAATGGCCAATCCATGTTTAGTGTAACATTGTCATCAAGTAACACACAGGATCCCTGCCGTTATGTTGTCATAGGGGGCATATACAGCTCTGGGTACACTGCAAATGTGGCATATGTAACCTACATACAACACTGACACACATATAATGGACCATTGAAAGCACAATAATTCCTGAATACAAATCAACCCACACAGTAACTCATTGTCCCTTGATGCACAAGCCACAATACCTGAGACACTGGTATTACAGTGCACCAGGAATGTGGAATTGCTTGTCTCTCATAATAACAAATGATGAAATGGAGTACCCTCCAGAATTAATTAAGCACAAAAGTGAGTAATCATGTTTGGCACCACATGATTGTTAGGGCCAGTGCATGTGTGCATATGTGTGTCTATCACTCACTGGAGTGACAGTGCCAATGCATGTTTGCAGTACTATGTCTGTTGGTGTGTCTACATGCCTGATGTGCAGCTCTATCATATAAAATGTCAAACAAAGTAATTTGTTGTTCCAAGTTTTGTACAGTGAGCAGACATTGAGCACATATCACCATTCCATGTTTTACAGGTGGACCCGCCCCCTATACAATTGGTGAAGTGGCTCGATTTGCGGACCCAGACGTATCCAGTAAGTGTTAATATGTTTGTCCTGTTTTGTGTTGCAGCTGTTGTGTGTCTGACTTCTGTGTGTTGGACTCATTGCAAGGTATGATGTGCTGGCACGTGATCTGATATGTGACTTGACTGGAGGTTGACATTTTGTTCCATGTTAGAGTTGGACATTCTGTGGCGGAGAGTCATATATTGGGAGTCGAGTGCTGCACTATAGGCATGGGCAGGTGAACTGGGTGATTTGTTGCTACATGTATGCCAATAATTAATTTGGAGGTGGCCAGTGTCATAATTTTGTCAGTAAGTCATACCCTGATTCACACAGACCAGTGAGAAATAGGTTTTACACACAGACTTAAGCATCCTGTTAAGTAATGAACATGTAGGACTGTATGGGTGACTTTCCGGCAGCATCTAGCTCCACGTTGTACTCCATTTATGTGGCACTTGAGTGAAATGTCATAGGCGTGCATGCAGGTAAAGGCCAGATGAGAGCTTGCATCAATGTGCTTGATTTTTTTAAGGTGTCAGTGAGATGCAATGATGTTGACAATTGTCCGCAATTAGAAAAATAAATGTAGATGTGATTGTCCAATGGTTGACTCAATCCTAGTTGGCAGCCCTCCTTACCTGTGGTGGTCTGACTAAACCCATGGACAGCTGTCAAAAACTTTGTGGTTGTCCTTGATGTTTGAAAGTATGTGTTGCATGTCCATCCCCCCTGAGGCACAGGGTTAGGGCTAGAAAGTGTGTGCACCTAGGTGTGACGATCCCAGTGTAGATGACAGACATGTAATTCAAACATTCATGTGTTCCATACTACAATGCCCCCTCATGATTACCAACTGCATACCGTCCTGGCAGTTCCATATACAAATCACAGGTCTTGTGTGCCTTGATTGTGATCCTGAAGATAGTTATTAGTCGGCCTGGCACATGTGGAGTACTTGCAGCATTTTTTATGTGACTAATAGCAGTACAAAAATGCACAGATCATTTAATTAAGTACACACCTTGTTGTGCATTGCTGTGCTGTTAGATAGTTGATGGGTAGGCTGCGTTGGCATGTCATTCCTCAGGGACATTCTATCATCTGTACTGTGATTTGGACAGTATGTGCTATTTTTGATGAAGTATTAGAATATCATCTGTAGATGTATCACACAATGATGTCACTAATGTTTGGCTTTCTCTATTTTTACTGCTGCCAACATGAATGCCCAGGAGATACTGGAATTCCAGAGGCGGGCAGTGCGTTACCACCACATACTCGATGTGGAGGTTGGGTTCCGCAATATGGCACGTAGATATCGCCATGAGAGAGCCACAGGGGTATGGAGGGCATTTGCCTAAGGGGTGCCAGCACTGCCCACAACTGCCACCACCACCACAGCTCAGACCACATTGGCTCCAGGGATGACAGCCACTGTAGCAGGTCCCTCGACTTCGTCAGCCCAGGGCCCACAAACCGCACCTCATGCACCTCCCCCTCCAACCCCGGCACCAGCAACAGCTTCTACAAGTGCCCAGACAACCCCAGCTGCTGTAGTAGACAATCAGGATTTAAAGACACTAAAATGTGACATGCAACAAATGTTGCACATGATGGACAGGCTGCAGCAGGAGGTGTCCCACAATAGCAGGAGACAGCGGGGTATTGAAAAGATAGTTGATGGGTAGGCTGCTATGGCATGTCATTCCTTTGGGACATTCTATCATCTGTACTGTGATTTGGACAGTATGTGCTATTTTTGATGAAGTATTAGAATATCATCTGTAGATGTATCACACAATGATGTCACTAATGTTTGGCTTTCTCTATTTTTACAGCTGCCAACATGAATGCCCTGGAGATACGAGAATTCCAGAGGCGGGCAGTGCGTTACCGCCACATACTCGATGTGGAGGTTGGGTTCCGCAATATGGCACGTAGATATCGCCATGAGAGAGCCACAGGGGTATGGAGGGCATTTGCCTAAGGGGTGCCAGCACTGCCCACAACTGCCACCACCACCACAGCTCAGACCACATTGGCTCCAGGGATGACAGCCACTGTAGCAGGTCCCTCGACTTCGTCAGCCCAGGGCCCACAAACCGCACCTCATGCACCTCCCCCTCCAACCCCGGCACCGGCACCAGCAACAGCTTCTACAAGTGCCCAGACAACCCCAGCTGCTGTAGTAGACAATCAGGATTTAAAGACACTAAAATGTGACAAGCAACAAATGTTGCACAGGATGGACAGGCTGCAGCAGGAGGTGTCCCACAATAGCAGGAGACAGCGGGGTATTGAAAAGATAGTTGATGGGTAGGCTGCTATGGCATGTCATTCCTTTGGGACATTCTATCATCTGTACTGTGATTTGGACAGTATGTGCTATTTTTGATGAAGTATTAGAATATCATCTGTAGATGTATCACACAATGATGTCACTAATGTTTGGCTTTCTCTATTTTTACAGCTGCCAACATGAATGCCCTGGAGATACGAGAATTCCAGAGGCGGGCAGTGCGTTATCGCCACATACTCAATGTGGAGGCTGGGTTCCGCAATATGGCACGTAGATATCGCCATGAGAGAGCCACAGGGGTATGGAGGGCATTTGCCCAAGGGGTGCCAGCATTGCCCACAACTGCCACCACCACCACAGCTCAGACCACAGTGGCCCCAGGGATGACAGCCACTCTAGCAGGTCCCTCAACTTCGTCAGCCCAGGGCCCACAAGCAGCACCTACTGCACCTCCCCCTCCAACCACAGCACTGGCACCAGCAACAGCTTCTACAAGTGCCCAGACAACCCCAGCTGCTGTAGTAGACAATCAGGATTTAAAGACACTAAAACGTGACATGCAACAAATGTTGCGCAGGATGGACAGGCTGCAGCAGGAGGTGTCCTGCAATAGCAGGAGACAGCGGGGTATTAAAAAGATCCTGCTGAGGGCCAATTTGTAACTTTTGGATCCTCACCCATGATTCCCTCCCCTCCCTCCTCTTTCTTCGTTCTTTTCTTTAGTGGGTTTAGGGGGCTTAGTGTTAGGTTAGAGTAGGCTGTTAGTTTAGTTAGTATAAGTGGTTTGGGGGGTGGAGGGTGTTATATTATTACAGGTTTTTTGTGGGTTGATGATGTTGGGGTTTATGTGTATAAAAAAAATTAAAAAAAATTAAAATACAAAAAAATATATATTTGTTTAGTATAAGTTAGTATGTGTTTAGGTTAGTATATGTTGTCCTACATGTGTCCCGTCATATAAGGGGCATGGGGGGTTGATATTTAGAGTGTTTAGTTAAATGTGGTAAGTACGTTTAGCTTAGGGTAGATAGGGCCAGTTGTGGGCAATGTATAGTTAGGATAGGTTAGGTTAGTTAAGGTGTTTCCCCTAGTTTAAGTTTCCTTTATTACTGTAAAACAAAGTTTTAGGTTCTCCTTTACAGTATGTGTCATATGCTTGGGGATCCGGGCCTTTGCATGGGTGTACAGTGTCAATTTAGTATTTGCATTTGTGTTCCATCCTGCAACAGAATCCCATTATTGACATGGTTATTCCAAATGAGCTGTCATATTGGCAGCTACAACAAAGCTACTTCTCTATGCATCTGCCATCCATTGCACCCACCACTCAAGGTAACTATGGTTCCCAATGTGTTGTAAAGGTTGTTTTTTTTTTTAATCTGTCATCGTTTGAGCCATGTATTGGATTCTTGGCCACTGTGGGACGTCAGCCTGCGGCCTGATGTTCATGTGAACCCTGATAAGCTGAGTGATGTTATAATCTTATGAAGTTCAGTGTACATAACTCACACCTTTCATTTATTACATTGTACTCCTGGGTTACATAATTATCCATACATTCGTACACATCCATTCCTGCTGTATGGTGTATGTGTGTGATTAAAATTTATAGTCAGATGTCACATACATAAAGATTGTCTTGAAGGGAATGTTGGCCACATTGAGTTTCATCTTATACATACTTTGGAGCTGACTTTTTCAGCTCTACACAGCATTATACTGTTTGTTCTCTTTTAACTTCAGAGATAAGCCTAAGGAAGCCCAGATGATGATAAAACCCAGACCCCAGCGCATAGTTATCGGCCCACATTCTTTCTACACTGTTGTATTGACATTCTATGGCCATTGACATGTTACATACATCACAAATCTCCTACACAGTTGCTATGTCACATTACACTGAGACAAAGTGGTTGTGTAAGTGCTATTTATTTTAAAGTGCTGTAGTCAATATTTACATAGTCCAGGATTGTAAGTCCATAAGTGTGACGCCTTCTATTGTGATGCAACACAAGTGCAATGGTGAGGGACATGCCATTGTACATGCTGTGGTGAAGTGTAATTCAGTGCAGAGGAACATTAATTGCCAATGAGGTAGTGAGAGACAATTGCAGTGCATAGTGGTAAGGTAAACAGTGTGCTGGAGAACAGTGCATGTTACCAACTGTAGCAAGACTGGCATGTTAACAAGCACAGGACCTAGGAAATCAGTGCCCAGGTGAAGGTGATCTGTTCCACGTCTTCATCTTCTGATGTGTGTGTCATCTCCTCTGCCCTTGGTGGTGGTGGGTTTGAATGGGCAACACACACTTCAGTGTTTGAAGACGTTGAGTCAGAATTACTGGTAGCTGCGAACTGTGGGGCTATTAAGGGCATTACTGCAGCAAGGAAGAGCTGCTGGTTTATCACTGTGGGAGGCAGCCAGGTCGGCCCTGAGGGGGTCATGATTGCATTTGTGCATGCAGTGAAAGGTTTGGGATGCCAGGTGTTGTGGCAACTCCCTAACTGCTGTGGTGAAATCCCTCACACATTGTTGTAGTCCTTGCAGGAGGGATGGTAGCGCTTGCATGGCTGCTGACTGTTCTGCAGATGACATCATGCACATGTGCATCCCCTCAAGGCTGGCTGCCAAATGTTGCATCCCCGACCGCACCTCCTTGGCCAGCTCCCGCTGTACTCCCACTACTGTCCTCTCAAAGGTGGTACCAGTGTCCTCAGAGTCCTCAGCTAGGTTGGAGCTGGCAGGTCGTACTATTGGGGTGGTGGGTGGGTCCTCTGTGATTGCTGCTGCATCTGTGCTCCTCCTTGCGACTGAAGGTGGGGTCTGGAGGGTTCCAAGGACATCTTGGAGGGTCTGCTGGCTAATGTTTGTCCATGTCATCAGGGAAGTCCAGGACAGGCATATCCACAGGAGAGCCATCGTCCTCTGCAATGAGATATTGTACAATTAGTGTGTCTGTGTTGTGGCAGTTGTAATGTGACGTCACTGACTTCGTATTACTGAGACATTGTAATCTTGGTTCCTGTTCATCATTCCTGTCATTAATATTAGCATTCTCCCAGGCCTATGCCCCACCTGCATGTCACATGTAGTGTGGGCAGTTTGGGGAATTATCTGCGTCACATCCTCGAGGTGTAGTTCTGTCCAAATTGTATGTTGCCACCTTCTTGTCCTACTCAACCCTCCCTCTACTTCCATTAGCATGGTGAGGCATTGCAATGGCTGTGGGTGTTCTGATGCCACTTGCACCACACTTGACAATATGGGACTGACCCAGTCTCTGATATTTCACATACACCTATATGTTGCTGAGATCAAGCACATACTATGTATAGCATTGGCATGGCACGATACAGGTGTCGGCATTGGTAGTGTGTCATGTTGTCGTTGGTGAATGTGTGCTACTTTGGATTGCACTGATGGGCCTGGCAGAGTTCCATTTCCTCTTATGACTGTGCGGGCGTGTTTAACTAGCTAGACACATATGTCCTCCCCCTCGATGCTGTAGTCTTAGAAGTATGACAGTTGGGATGTTGCAAGGTGGCATTGCAGCTATTGTAACACAGGCATGGGTAGACCCTGGAATGTGCAGTATGGGTATGACATAACTGCTGTGTTCTTCATAATGTAAGTAACAATACCTGATGTTATTGCGCCTATAGACATGAGATTTGACAGGATTTACACTTTGTTAGGAATTATAGGGGATTGATAACGTTGTCATCCTTAACCCTCTATTTTGGGTGTGTCTGATCCATGGGCACCTAAGTGCCATTTGCTAATTGACCAGCACACACAGCACAGGTGGTAGTGGCAACTGTTGTCAATGGTACATGCCACTTGCGGATATGGCCTGAGACTGGAAATTGAGCCCTAGTTCATGTTGTGACAATACCAGCTGTCCTGTGACAGCAGGCCAGTTTTACGTTCTACCCTACCCTCATGGACTGGCTTGGCCTTTCCAACAGCCTTCGCATGGCGGAGTACCCCCATGCAAAGGTTGTTGGTGTAGTGTGTGCTGTGCCCCTGGTTCCCCTGCACAGCCCATGCACCCGTGCCATGCCCCTTTGCCCTTTCCACTGCCTGATTTCCATGGCTGACATGCATTGTGTAGTAGTAGGTCCCCCGGTTTGCAGGTAACATTTAGGCATTTTTGTCCCCCATGCAACTTACCCTGCATCTGTGTTGTTTCCTGGTAGTCTGCGCTGTCCTGTCCTTGAATCCCTGTGACGATCTCCTCTGGGATGACGGCTGCCACCATCTCCTCCATCTGGTCCAGGGCATCCTGCGGTGCTGGACTCCCACTTCCATTCTGCAGTGCTGCCTTCCTGTTCCTTGCCATTTTTTCCTTGGTCCTGCGCTTGCAGTCATGCCAGCGTTTCTTGCACTCAGTGACTGTTCTCCGTACTTCTGCCACACTGTTTATCTTGTCCACAATTTGTTGCCAAATTGCCTCTCTCCTCCCAATTGGCAATTTTGAGGTGACAAAAAGTTGATGCTGGTGTTCCGTCACCTCTTTCCCCAGTATTTCCTGCTCCTCTGCACTGAAACAACACTTCCTTTTCTTCTTCTCCCTCTCCTGGGTCTTGTCTGGGTCCTCCTGGCTGGTTCCTGGTCGATTGGGGTCTTCCTGGGGTCTCTCCTGGCTTCTGGGATCCATTTTGGGGCACCATAGCACATTTTGCTGTGTTTGCGCCGCTCTTTGATGCTATTCTGGGGAAAAATGGTGCGTATCCAGTTTGCAACGTCGTAAACCGGATTAAAGTCATTTTCTCTGTGTTAACGTTCTTTTGATTTACGACGTGGCGCAATGGTTAGAGTAAAAAAAAATGACTCTAACCCGTGGTTTGCACCACGGAGCGTCAAAGTATAAATTTGACGCCCGGGTGGCGCAAAGAAATTGGGTTAGCCAGCGTTAAACTTTTTGACGCAAAACTGCGTTGATGCAGTTTTGCGTCAAAAAGTAGAAATATGGCCCCTGGTATTATCAATGCTTGTTTTTACCAATGCTTGTTTGCTATCGTGAGCAGTTGTAGACATGTGCTTCTAATTGGGTGTGGTGTAGACATGTGCTTCTAATTGGGTGTGGTGACTCATCCATATGTGGAAACTCAACTGCTTTCCTGATTGGCTACAAATAGCAGAGTGAAGCATGCCACCCTGCTTGGCTTTGTTTTGCTTTCTGATCTCAGCATCTGATTTGGCAGTCCGGCCCCTGCTGTCATCCTCGTATTCAGGACTTTTGAGGCAATTCTTTTCTTCGTTCCTGTACCAGCTGACATCAGGCATTCCTCCAGCACTTCAGAAAAGACTGCAGCTAAGTGACTAGCATTCTCAAGGGAGTTTGTTCTTTGCGGGCAGCACTTTCCTAGAACAGCTGGTGTATTTCAGACCTTGTATTTTGGCAGAGTGCTTATCTTGAAGAGACAAATGCATTTCTGAACATTCTACATTATTATTGTAGTTACTTGCCTAAATGTGCTTCAGGAAATCTGTTTGAGCTCAAGTACTACAAAACGTGACAGTGCAATTTTAAAAGAGCATTTACGTGACTTTTCTTTCTCTAATAGCATAACTCTTGGATTTAAATTGTGTCATTCATGCCTGTGTTTCAGGTTTGAGGAATTTGCTTTTTGAAGGGCTTTTCACATACAGAGTGAAACCAAACGAAACTGTGCAACCCTAACTGTTTGAGCCCAGAGTGGACATTTGTATTTCTTTGATTGTTTTTGTTCCTTTTAGTTTAACCCTGTGCATGCAGGAAAGTTACATGTGATATAATTAATGCCCTTGTTTGTCTTTCTTGTGCATGATAAGTGCACCACAGTTCTAATTGTAGTGTGCAACAGTGAATCTCTGTGAAGCCAGCCCTAGTGTTGCAGAACTTATTGTTATGGTACTCAGTTTGGGTTTTTGGTAATGCAGTGTTAGTAATTGTGCCTACAGTTATTATAATCAAAGGAAAGTGCTGGAGCATCCCGGTGTTCTTCTACCGCTCCCGTGCCCATATCAGAAAGAGAGATTCAGTTTCAAGGAAGCTGAGTGCACTAACTCTACTATCACTCTGTCAACAACGACCTGCCCCCCGAAGATACAGGGTGCCTGGCTGGACTGGCAAGATGTGGCAGTGTTTTGTCTCTTTCTCTTTCACTCCCCCTTTCCTTTTGGGACACCTGCCGGGGTTTCTGTGTCCACCAGGAAGTAACGAGGGGTGTTCCAGGAGGTCAGGGGACATACCATCGCCCTGTAGACATCCTGCTTTTCAGGTGAGTGGCCCCATCACGACAGGTGAGGCATCAACAAGCACCACTAGTGCTGATAGCTCTGTTTTTAGCAGTCCCAGGTATGGTTTCCAACCCTTCTAGAGCTGTCCATTGACTTTCCATTTCTCCTCCCTTCCTTTCCCCACCTCTTGTTGGATCCCCTGAATCGTCCTCACAATGTAGTTTTAGACAATCTTCTTATTCTTTTTGTGTGGAAGATTTCCAGAATAATCAATCTTTTCCTCTTATTTCGTAGGAAGCTTCAGAATATATCAAACAGTCCTGGGCTACAGGAACTACAAAAGCCTACAAGTCAGCTTGGTCTTTATGGCACAGCTGGTGTCTGGGAAAAGATATCAATCCCCTTTTAGCGGCAGACGCTAGCAAAGGACAATCTTTTCACACTATAAATCGCTATAGGTCAGAAATCTCTTCTAACCATCCTTACATCAATGGAAAAATGGTGGGAGAACATCCTCTTGTTTGCAGATTTTTGAAGGGAGTTAAATTCTCTAATCCCCCTCTCCCCAAATACAGTCAATTATGGGACGTAAATATTGTTTTGAATTTGTTTCTGTCATGGCCTGATGATACTCTTTTTTCTTTAAAAATGCTTTCTGCAAAACTAACAATGTTGTTATGCCTCATTTCTATTAAAAGACTGTCTGGTGTTAGAGCTTTAGACATTTCTTCTTGTCAATTCACTCCGACAGGGGTTTTATTCACTGTGGTTTGGCCTTCCAAAACTAACCTCACATCGGTGTTTTACCCCTATTTTCCTGATCGTCTCAAATTGTGTGTTGGATAATGCTTAAAGGTTTATGAACAGAAAACCGTTGATCTAAGAATGTCCTCTGTTTCTCAACTCCTAATCCCATTTAGGAAACCTTACAAACCTGTGTCTTCCCCTACTCTGGCTTGTTGGGTAAAATGGATCATGTCCCTAGCTGGTATTGATACTTCCATATTTGGGACCCACTACTCCAGGGGAGCCATGGCTTCCAAGGCGTTCTGGGCGGGTTCCCAATTTAGAGGACATTCTTAGATCAGCTGATTGGTCTAATGACAATGGGGGTCATTCTAACTTCGGCGGGCGGCAGAGGCCGCCCGCCAAAGTTCCCCCGCCAGAATACCGCAGCGCGGTCAAATGACCGCCGCGGTAATTCTGACTTTCCCGCTGGGCGGGTGGGCGACCGCCAAAAGGCCGCCCGTCCGCCCAGCGGGAAAGCACCAGCAACGAGGAAGCCGGCCCCGAATGGAGCCGGTGGAGTTGCTGGTGTGCGACGGGTGCAGTTGCACCCGTCGCGATTTTCAGTGTCTGCTAGGCAGACACTGAAAATCAATGTGGGGCCCTGTTAGGGGGCCCCTGCAGTGCCCATGCCATTGCCCCCAGGGGCCCCACGACACCCGTTACCGCCATCCTGTTCCTGGCGGTGCAAGCAGCGCCGCCGTGGAGGATTCCCTGGGGCAGCGGGAAACCGGCGGGACACCGCCGGTTTCCCGTTTCTGACCGCGGCGGTACCGCCGCGGTCAGAATGCCCACGGAAGCACCGCCAGCCTGTTGGCGGTGCTTCCTCCAACCGCCAGGGTCGGAATGACCCCCAATGTGTTTAGAATATTTTATTGTAAACCTGTTGACAATGCTTCTTCAACTGTGATTATTGTGCTTTAAAAAAGCATAATAGGAGCCTCTTGTCTTGACATAAAATATAGATTTTCCTAGTAATTTATGAAGGAAAGTCTTAATTTCATAAAAGACACGGAGGCAAGTATTATCCCACCACAATGTTTTAACCTTATTGTTTTCCTACCCTCACAGCGACTCCGACACCTTCTCAACCGGCCTCATAACTCTGCTGATAATCTTGTTGGCTCTACTCATGGTGATGCTTCTTCTCCAAGTCTCCTTGGGAATCCTATTGGTTCCGTCCTTCCAGATAACTTACAGTTTCCTGAATTGATGAATTTTTGTCTTGAACTTCTTTCTCTCATCATGGCTATACCTATTTTATTGTCTATTTTACCTTTATTTCATTCTTATTAACTTCTCAAGCATGAAAAGAGGGCTGTTCGCAGTCAAGTGACGTCATTATACTGTACATGCTATGTTGAATGGTTACCACTTAAAGACTACTTTTCTCTTTCCATTGGCTTGTAACCTCTGCCATCTGGGATTTGTAGTTTATTTATTGTTCTTGACTGCTGCTGTTGAATTAAAGCAAGAAAAGAAAAGCTCTGTGTGAGTCATTTTTGGGATGCGGGAAACCGCCTTGCGTTAACAACATGCAAGGTAGGCGTTCCCGTCCAAAAAATGACTTTAAGGCCTGTGCTCCTTATTTATACTCCTGCGTAATTTTGACGCACAGGAGGGGGCGGGCCTTAAAAAACAGAGCCCAGTCTGACGTGCGCCGTTTTTTAACACCTGGGTGAGGGCAGGCATTAAGGGACCTGTGGGCTCACTTCCATGGTCTATGACCATGGAAGCAGTCCAGAGGTGCCCTTCCCTGCCCCCAGGGACACTCCCTGTCACCCCCCCACCCCTGGAGGACATCCATGGATGGGGGGGACCCATCCCAGGTAAGTGCAGGTAAGTAGAGGTAAGTATTTTTATTTTATTTTTTTTAAGTGGCATAGGGGGGCCTAATTTGCCCCCCCCCCCCCAGATGCCACTGTGCCCAATGGCCATGCCCAGGGGACAGAAGTCCCCTGGGCAAGGCCATTGGGCACGGGGGCATGACTCCTTTCTTTGCTAAGACAGGAGTCATTTCAATGGGGGTTGTGCGTAAAAAAATGGCGCAAGTCCGGTTTAACCAATGATTTTTGACTCAAACCTAACTTGCACCATTTTTTGACCTACACCCCCCATTTTCTCCTACACCGGTGCTGCCTGGTTAGAGTCATTTTTTTTTACTCTGACCAGCCCGCAGCGCCGGCTAACGTCAATCCTTAAATAAGGCGCCCACATGGCGCATAGGAATGGCGTTAGCCGGCGGTAAATTTTTTGACACAAACCAGTGCCGGCGCTGGTTTGCTTCGAAAAGTATAAATACGGGCCTTAGTCACTCATTCAGCTACCCAACTCACTCCCCAACTCATTGATCTACGTGCAGTCCAAGATCCCCTATTCATAGCATGAACTGGTGTAAAGAACAAATCTTGCATCCCAAGAACTATGAGGGCGCATCAATGATCACTCTCCTTGAGGACTGGCTCCAGGAAGTGGTTGCCGCTGAAGTCCTTTTAAAATGTATGCACTTGAATGGGCACACAGAGTTTCTACCTGCCCTCCGCTCCAGGTGCCCCGCTGCAGCCAGTGGGGGCCCACCTATTGCATTTCCTCGATTCTGCGTGACGTTTTCTGGTGGGGACGGCAAAAGTCTCCATCTTCCCAGACTACATGGCAGCTGTGCAGTGACAATGGGCCTCTTTCCTTGCTGCTAAGAAATGACTACTAGAAATGTCTATCCTCTGTACCCTACTATTCCCTGCCAGACTATGGATCCACTTAGATGACCAAACTACCTTTTTTGATACCTCCTGAGTAGACCTGGAACTGGCTGAACACCTACGACAGACACCGATGCCCAGCACCCCAAGCGGCCCCTCACAAGACAACCAGGCTCAAATGAACCAGTTTGCGGAGGCTTGCATAGTCTCGCCCCACACCACATCAAGTGTGCAATGGTAGTCATGGATCTCTCGCCGCGGTTGTGTTGGTGGCCCACCCCTGGGTTGGGGCACGAATATCCCCCTCCACAGCAGATCCAACTCTGGATTGAAGAGTGGCCCAGTATATGATTCCAGCATTGTCCTTCCTGAAGCCACCCCTGGCACTGATGATGACATTATCTAAACCTTGCCCTGCTCACTTTGGTGACACTGGGGAGCACACTGTTTACTAGAATTGCTACTCACTTTTAGTACTGATGGTCTAGCCTACCGAATGCTTTCTTGCTGACACTTACAGACATAATGGATGTCCCCGGGGTGGAGATGCTTGTCTCTGCCATTGAGCACGCTCTCCCCCTGACTCATTGCCCTGGTGTTCTTGTACTACGCTTACACCACAAGTGGTGAGCATTAATTGTGAGTTCACATAGTTTGTTAGTTTGGATGGAGGGACACAGTGCAATTGTCCTAAGGGTTTTTGTTGAGGAGTTTTCTTGTTGTTTTCACTCTTCCGAGTGTTGTTTGTTCTCACAGCTAATCGTGTGCTAAATGCTTTCATACTACACACGACGACTGGGAGGGTTGGGTGGTTGTGGCCAGTTCTCCCTGGCCCAAGCTTTGTGTCCTTCCTCATGGCCAGAGTAACTTCTACCTCTCAAGTACCCCCTTGCAATGTTCGGGGCCTCAACTCCCCGTCTCAGTGTTACAGGGTTCAAATGTACCTCAAGAGGCGTGGGATTCTTTCAAGAGACCCACCTTCCAAAGGGAGAAAGCATCATGTTGCAGAAGCACTGGAGGGGAAAGATATTTTCCACTATGTACTCCTCCTTTGCTGGAGGAGTGCTGATCTGTATACTACCCAGAACCCCTTTCGTCTCCCAGGTGGAAATCATTGACCCGGAGTGTTGCTTTGTTGTGTTGGGGGCAAACTCAATGGGAGCAGTATCACTTTCATTAATATATATGCCTCAAACACGGACAAACCCACATTCCTTTACTCTATAGCACCACATATCACCAAGGTAATGCAGTTCCCGTTCTTGGTGGGAGGCGTCTTTAAGTATATAGCGGAACACCATCCTCTACAGATCACACCCCCATCTCCATACTTCCCCAAGTCACAAAACTGCTGAGCTTTTTCGCCATTGGATAGAGGATTGGGGCCTCCCCAGGGCACATCCTATTACTATTATTCCGGTTTGTGTGATCTATCTGTTCACCTGGACATCTGCCTATGCTCTACTGCACTAAATAGCCAGTCTACCCGAGCTGAATACCTTGCTGGAACCCACTCTGGTCACAACCCATTACTACTGACTTACACCTGGGGCCCTGCCAAACCCTTATTTCTCTCCTGGAGGCTGAGCAACCTACCCCTGGACGACTCTGCTTCCAGACAGGGCTGGGTGGGGCAATTTGCAATTACTTAAAGGAAAATGAGGGCACAGTCTCCGCTCCCCTTGCATAAGTGAAACAAAACGAACACCTTCCTTTTATATACCCCACTCACAAAGGCTTCTTCTCCTGAAATTGGTCCAATGCTCCCATGAGAAGTGAATATGTTCCAGTACCTCAGGATACAGATTTACCATACTGAATGAAGCTGATAGAGGGCAACATTATGGCGACTCTTGCCTCCCTACGGCACTGTACACGGTTCTCACCCTTACCCTTCTCCGTGATGGGAAGAGTCGCCTCGAAGATGATATTCCTTCCCTGGCTCTCTCACTACTACACCACACCTTTCCATATCTCTCCTCAGTGAAGCAGATGGCCTGCTAACAGAGAAGTACAGACTGCTGTCGCTTAGCCCTGGGTAAAATGCACCTTCCTGCAGAAGAGGGTGGACTCTTGTGCCATATATTGAACTCTACAATCTCGCTTGCCATTTGAAATGGGCAGCACTGTGGTGTAATATGCACTGGAGTGGTGGCACTAGGGGAGAGCAACTTGCTCCCTCACAGACTTCCTTGGCAGCCTTACTCTTCACGCCACGACCCTTACCACATGCATGAACATAGGGACCAGTAATGTCCTCCCTTCTGTTTGAATGGACCCAGGTGCTGCAATGCACCAGGATGAAACCCTCAAATACTAAGGCCTATATTTATACTTTTTTAGCGCTGCATTTGCGTCATTTTTTGATGCAAAAGTGACACAAACTTACAAAATGCAATAGTATTTTGTAAGTTTGCGCCGCTTATGCGTCAAAAAGTGGCACAAATGCGGCGCTAAAAAAGTATAAATATGGGCCTAAGAATCTCCCCTTGTATGTGTCAATACACCTCTCTCACATGGAAAGCTGGACAGGACTACATGACTGAAAACATAGGGGCATGACGAACACTGGGGACTAGTTCTTGAACGGCAACTATGTGACTTCCAAGATCTTGTGTCTGAGTTTGATATTCCCCCACACCAGTTCCTCCTGTATGGCACAGTGGCAGCAGCTATTAGACAGACTTGGGCCCATATTTATACTTTTTTAGTGCCGCATTTGCGTCATTTTCTGATGCAAAAGTGGCACAAACTGTCAAAATATAATTGTGTTTTGTAAGTTTGCGCCGCTTTTGCGTAAAAAAATGCCGCAATCCCGGCGCTAAAAAAGTATAAATATAGGCCTTGGAGTGCAGAGAGACTAGATCCCTTCAAACATAACTGGCTTCAGACAATTTGTAACACGACTGACCAGGTCTGGCAATCACGTTCCTCTATTGCTCTCGACTCTCCCAAACTAAAAGTGATCTTTCTTCCTCTTTGGGCCCACAGGGCTTCTACCTCGGTCGGGACCTGTTGGACAAGGAATGGGTTATTGTTCTTTAGTATACCCCACGCACTTCCTGCAATACCCACTTTAACTTGATCCTATATTACTTACTTCACACTCACAGGGTATATCTACCTCCTAAATGATTCAATTGAATGTTTCCGGGAACTTAGGCAGCTTGTGCCAGATGTCAACCAGATAACACAAACTTCTATCACGGGGATTGCCCGACGTTTACCCCATATTGGGAATCAGTGACGGTCCTTGTTAACGCTGCCACAAGCAGCAAACTTAATACAGCTCTGACTGTCTCTTTACTTGGACTGTTTGCCAAGCCTCCTGCTAGAGTCAGTACCTCCAAGTTTGCGGATTTAGCCTTAATTCTGGCGTGCTGTCATAGTTCCCCATAGGGAAGTCCCTCATGGGTCCCTCTCTACTGGGATGGATGAGGGAACTGTCCAAGGGGGCAGAATATGAGGGTGCTGTTATGAAACTTGAAGCCCAGACGGGACACCATAGCCATGACCATGTGCAGCCTCCATTGGCCCCTTACTTCCTACCACCAATGAGGATTTATCCAACGAAGACAGAGTCGCTCTCCATCTTTGCTGGGCCCCCCGTTACATTCCACATGCTACATACTACATGCTGACCCTCGACGTACATGATTGCGACCCACAGGATTCCCCTTGGCCTCTGGCTACACTGTACTCCCCCCAGTACCACTGTCCCCTTCTTAGAGTCCATAATTAAATCCCAGTATCTTAGGGGTCCTTGGTTCGCCATGTCAGTTTTCAGGTGTTTTTGATTCCCCCCAATCTTCTGATCCTGCAATTATCCAGTTCTGTTTGTGGGACTCATTCACATCCTTTGTTTAGGGGGTTGGGGAAGAGAATATCATCTGCTTGCACACATGTTGGCTTTCTCATTATGTGTACAACTACTTTGACACAAGTGCCATGTTTTCATTGACCCTTGCAGGTCATTGGATTGGTACCACAACTCATTGTTGCTAACTGTGACTGTACCCTTATACAGAAATTATAAGGCCTGTCTTTAAAGTCTCCCCACACCAAAGGCACCACTGGCTATAAGATCTGGACCCTTGACACCACCAATTCAGTACAATTCTGGACCTTTGGATACCAGGAAGAAGGACTACTGTGCTGCTGAAGGCCTGCTGGACTGCTGTTTTCTGATCTCCTGCTTTGCTGTGCTGACCTGTGCCTGCTGCCCTCTTGCCTTAGAGTGAGAAGGACTGGACATGAATCACTTCAACCCTGAATCCAGAATGACTCCAAGCGCTAGTTGGCTGGCCTCCTGATGTGATGTCTCAGGGACATAACAGACTTCCAACCACCTTATTCTGCACCTAAACTCTGCCATCTGTGAGGCTGTCCTGCCATGTGGTACCGCCCCATTCCTGGACCTTGGGAAGTGGGCTTAAGATATATTCTCCAGTGGAACCAACGCATCCTCTGCTGTGGGAACAGAATTGCCACATTGCTGCTGTTGCATGGAAAAATGGACGCATTACCTCTACTGTATGGTCGGATCTGTGGCAACCACACTTGCATTGCCACTGTACCTTGCATCTCAAAACCATTTCATCGCCTTCAGAACTGACATTGCAGCAATTTTCGCGTTGCAAGGTCCTCACATCCTCGTTGACAGCAGCCTTGACGATGGCGACAAAACTCTGTATGGCAGCTCGCAGCCTCTGCGCTCATCGGAACCAATGAATTGCCTTGACTGCCCAACACATCCTCAACACTGGCCTTCGCATTGCAAGCCCTAGCAATTGGGTCCTTGACGTTGATGCATCGGGAACTTGTACCACAGTCTAGTCACATCTTGGAACTGACACATCGCGGCTGTTGAAAGGAGAACATCAAAGCATCCATTCTACTGCATTGTTCGGGCACGACGCATTTCTCTGCAACCTGGATTTAAGGTACTTTGGTTCAGCAGGCCCAACTGGGCCCCTGTAGCTGGCCCGTGCTCCATCGCAGTCAGCCAGAACTTTTAATTTTGTCGCAGTCCAGTGCGACCAGATATACCCAGTTGGCCCTTCTCGCTTCTAGGTGCTATTTTTTACAGTTTATTCTCTAAAAATTAATAACTCAATTTCTATTTATTGGATTATTGTCATTTTGGTCTTGTTTTATTTATTAAATTAAGTTTTATTTTTCTAACCTGCTGTGTGACCCTTCTTGTGTGGTGTTCACTGTGTTACTTTTTTCAAATACTTTACACATTGACATCAAGTTAAGCCTGACTGCTCTGTGCGAAGATACCAGATGGTGAGCACAGGTTAATTTGGGGTTAGCTTGTGCTTTACCTGGACAAGAATTGTGGTTGCTGCTTGACCAGAGTTCACATCTCATTCAACCTACAACACAATTTTTCACACTTATGTGCCATTCAAAATGGTAACTTCAATCCATCTTTCCTTTAATCTAACAAGTGAATGGCTGAACCTAAAAGACACTTAGGGCCAGATTTATACTTTTTGCTGCAAAACTGCGCAAACGTAGTTTTGCGGCAAAAAGCATAGCGCCGGCTTGTGCCATTCCACAGTGCCAGCCAGATGCCATATTAAAGGAATGGCTCAACCCGGCGATTAACTTTGGCTAGCGTCTTACAAAAAGACGCTAGCCCGGTGGTGGTGGGGGTAGGGAAGGATGGGGTTGTGTGTCAAAAAATGACAGTAGCTTGGTTAGAGGCAAAAAAATGCCGCTAACCAGACTAGCACCATTTCCTGGCATACAACCACCAAAAACATGACTCTTGTCTTCGGAAAGACAGGGGTCATGCCCACCAAACCAACAGCCAGCGCAGTGGGCAAGTGTCATGCAGGGGGCCCAAAGTTAGTGCCCTTGATGGCAAAAAAAAAAAAAAAAAAAATACTTACCCTACTTAACTGGGAAGGGGTCCCCCATCCTCCAGTGTCCCTCTGGTGGGGGTGGAGGTGTTCCTGGGGCTTGGGGTGAGCACTTGTGGGCCCATTACATGGCATTTAGCCATGGAATTGGGTCCACAGGTCCCCTAATGCTTGGTGTGACCCACTGTTTGCGACAGAAAGTATAAATCTGACCCTTATTTGTTTATTGCCTTCCTGGCAGATATCTTAAAGATCCCTGTTTCTTGGTTCACTGCTATCAATTTACAGTCCCATCATGAAACGTTCTCCTTACTTCAATAGTTGGCTCCCTTCTGCACCTACTCTTTCTAAGGGATTCAAGGATGTTCAGGAAGTATGCCAGATCGTCCAGACCTTTGGATCGATAATCCACCTGAAAAAATCACACCTTGCTCCATCTCAGAATCTTCACTTTATTGGAGTGGTGTTCTGGACAAACCTGGGACACGTTTTTTCTCACTCAGTCAAGAAAAGAAAAATGTAACTTATTGCTGACGTTGTTGCAGGGAAAGAAGTATGTGACAGCCAGAGGGGGCTGTGGGCATGGGGGAAATGGCTTATATCCTGTTAGTAGTTTCATGGTATCGAGTGCCATCTGCAGTCTCTAATGCAGCATCTTCTGACATACTGGAGCCCATACTTAATGAACTACAAGAAATACTTCCTGTGACATCCAGCATCTGTCAAGCCTTTTACTGGTGGTTCCAGGGAACTTGCCTCTCCCAAATCATCCTGACAACAAATTCCAGCAACAAGGGTTGAAGGGCAATTGTTGTGAACTCCAATGCTTGTAAACCATGGTCACTGGTGGAGGGGGACCCTGATATCTTCCATTTGGAAAACATTTGCAGCCTTTCCGCAAGCATTTTGAAACTTCAGAGAGTTCATTCGGGTCAGGTGGTATGTGTCAGAGCAAACGATGAACAGTCAATTAAGAAGCCTGCTCTTAAAGAACATTGTCAACAGTCCTCAGAACATGTTTTTAGCCATCCTGGCTTACGAGATCGTCCACTGGGCAGAGAAAAATCACTTTTACAACAATCTATCTTCCAGGGAAAGAGAATGGACCCGTCGAATACCTGAGCAGCGTGTTTTCTACCTTGGTGACAATGAGGGTATGCCCAATAGTGGTTTCAGGAGATTGTGTTCACGTTTGGTTAATCATAGATAGATCTGATTGACTCAGAGACCATCACTCTTCTGCCAAGCTTTTAATCTTTGATTTCTTCCTCGAACAATTTGGGAACAGATGTCCTGTCAATTGATTGGCCTAAAAACCTTGCTGTATGCCATCCTTTCTGTTTTGGGGAAGGTTCATGATAAGAAGGCCAGGATATTGTTAGTGCAACCATAATGCACCAGATGTCATTAGTATATGTCATCCTCCCTGGATATTCCCCGTCTCTCTATCCCCTTTACTATCTCAGGTTCTTTCTCTGCCATCTCTCAAACTTTTTTTGTCTGGGGGTTGGTTCTTGAAAGACTAGTTCCAGAAACCAGGTGCTTTTCGTCTGACGGAGCCTCATGCATCCAATAGTCCTAAAGGCCACAGACATTAAAGCCTTTTTCTAGACACTGGGAAACCTTTAATCTTGGTGTTGAACGTACACTTTGCAGACCTGTTTTTATGATCCACTTAGTCTTATCCTTCCTTTCTAGGTGACATTCTTTTTTTTACAACTGTTTTTATTGATTTATTGTAACAAAGCAACTTGCAGCAATTACTAGAAAACTTACTTCAGAACAAAGTCATCTGGAACAACTACATTGCCTTTTAGTAACTAAGAAGCCAGTTGCTACTAATAATCTGGTGGTCCATCGACTTTCTTACTCACTAATAAGGCTCAGAATCGTCTTTTGAGGTCGGAAGTAACCGGCCTGCCTACAACCTTGTACAGCGTGTCATGTACGAAGGACCAGCTTTGCTCTATGACCGACAGTCCCATATTGTGTAGTAAAAGGTGATGGTGCTATGTTTGATTTAGAAAAATGTATTGCGCATTGATGATTTTAATGGTCAATTTTAGTCGTAAATGATAAACTAATATGTTTGTACTTGAAACGAGTTTCTCAAAAGTGTGTTTTAATGGGTTGTACTTAGGTCTCATTTTAATTAAAACAGCTATATTAGTTCAATGGATGTGACTTCTACCACTCTGTGTCATTGCTCCTTCATCTACCCTTCCGCTGGAATTTTTGTCTCTCTTGACTCTTTTTTCTCCTCACGGGTTTTACCAAACAGGAAATAAATATAATTTAGGGCTATATATAATTTTTTCACAAAACGCAATGCATGAGACACCTTGCTGCGCTGTGTGAAAGGTAAAGGGAAGGAATGTGCCATATCTATCAAGATACGGTTCATTCCTGCTCTCTCCTTGCGCTGGTGCACTTTTGGCTGCCTAGCTCGAACGCAGGCACCCTTGTACCACGGCATAAGGGGCCTGCATTGAGACCTCTTCCTCTTTCTCCATGTAATGAGGAACACACCAAGCGTAGAAACAGGAAACGATGAGAAGAAATAAGGATATCTCTCCTTGATACGCCACCCCTGGGAAGGAGTAGCATTTGGATACATTCCCAGGTTTACCACTCGTGGTAAATCTGGGAATGTGCCAAAATCCATGGGTGGATGCGTGTGAAGACCCACTTTCCATCCATGGAATGCTTCCGTGGGGCAGAGGAACTCAAGGCAGCGACTTGCACTGCCTTGCATTACTCCAGATTCACCAAGCCACCCAGGGCAAGGTGGCCTTGCGTTGCTTCGTAAATTTCACCAATGTTTTGCATCACCCTTGCGTTACCTCGCGCGCGCAAGGGTGACAAAAACATTGATAAATATGACCCTTAAGGCTTGATTACAATCTTAGCAGATGGGGATACTCCATCACAAACATGATGGCTATCCCCTCTGCGGTGTTATAATCCCATTATATCCTATGGAGATCGTAATACAGTGCACAGAATATTCATCACATTTGCGACTAAGTGTTCCATCTGCCAAGATGGTAATCAGGCCCTTTGTGCTTTTCCATTTTGTGCATGCAACGTGAATGAGCTTCTTCTATTCAAATACTGATATGACATATTACTGTATGTTTTGAAGGTCTCTTCCAATGTGCCTCACTTGTGGGATAGTACACTGGATCTCCTGTATGGTCCATTGTCTTCTGAATCTTGCATTTTAATTGAACTATGACCGTGTGTTGGTGAGGCTGCATGAAGCTTACTTAGAAAATAGGATAGTAATCATATTCTATGAATGAAGCTAGTTTCTGATTTGTCAAATATTGATTCTACCATGTAGAAACTGCATCTTAGCTAATTAGCTAATTTTCTATGCTAACACTTTGTTAAAAATCCCTTGCTTTTGAGGGTGAGCCAGAGATTTTTTTACTTTCCTTTGTGCTGTTAGGGATGCTGTCTGACTTTTACTGGTTTAAATGCTCATTGAGACTTAGGGCCTCAATATGAGTTTTGCGGTCCCACCACAGGACTGACAAACTCACAGGAAGGATGCCACTGCCGGAGGGTATTGCAATGTTCCCACAGGGGTGACCCAATTTGAAATGGAACCAATTGAGGTAAATAGTGATATTTTGAAATTTCAGGGTTCCTTGAATATTGGTCTTCATTTCTGATCATTGGGGTACAGGTTTTCACTTTAATAAGGGTACGCTTTACCCTCCCCCTCCACTCACATCTCAAACAATGAGTTCCAAACCTTGCTTCATTTTTCTTAGCCTATTTGGGCTATAATATTATACCTTGTGTAAGTACATCAGTTGGATAAGTCTTCTTTGGACGGACACAGTTTTAATTTCTGCCCAGTCTGCACGATCCAAATCCTCAAATTATTGTATTAATCTTTCCCACAATTGTAGAAGGGGGTTTGTGGGATTATTGACCTTTGTGTGATATAACTCTGAGCTGTCCATTTCATATAGGCGTGCTATTGTAACTTTGGATGCCAGCGAGTTGTATTCAGGCAGGGCTGTGAGTTCACTCCATGAGTATCCTCAAAGTAGCAAAATTGCAAATATCAATAAAATTGTGTCTTTTGCATGACAAATGTCTCTGCTAAATAAATGTGCAAATGAGTAAGGTGATGTGTTGATACTAGGCTTGACTGTTGCCACTCTAAAAAGCCAGTGGGCAATCAAGTCCTGTAGGGGATTTAATGTCCTTCCCATAAACGAATTAACTTCTAGGTTGCTTGGGAGTTTTTTGCAGAAACCAGTTGTGCATTCTTCAGTGTCTCTCTTGTTACAGTTGTTAGATCTAATATATCAGTCAAAGTGTTGTTTTTAGTGGCCAAATATTTGTGTTAGCTTGTCTGAGATTTGGGAACTCTCCTAGGCTAAGAGCATAAGTTAGTTTTCTTCCAAACGTTCTCTCAGTATTCCACTGCACCCAGGATTTGGTTTTCTTTCCTTCTCGAAAATCTATGGGGGTCATTCTGACCCCGGCCGGTGGCAGAAGCCGCCGGCCTGGCTGGAACCGCCAGAATACCGCTGCGCCGTCAAAAGACCGCCGCGGGTATTCTGGGTTTCCCGCTGGGCTGGCGGGCGACCGCCAGAAGGCCGCCCGCCAGCCCGGCGGGAAACACCCTTCCATGAGGATGCCGGCTCCGAATGGAGCCGGCGGAGTGGAAGGGGTGCGACGGGTGCAGTTGCACCCGTCGCGATTTTCAGTGTCTGCATGGCAGACACTGAAAATCTTTGTGGGGCCCCACGACACCCCATACCGTCATCCTGTTCCTGGCGGCCAAAACCGCCAGGAACAGGATGGCGGTATGGGGGTCGGAATCTGGAGGATTCCCCAGGGCAGCGGGAAACCGGCGGTACACCGCCGGTTTTCCGTTTCTGACCGCAGCTGTACCGCTGCGGTCAGAATGCCCAAGGGAGCACCGCCAGCCTGTTGGCGGTGCTCCCGCGGTCGTTGGCCCTGGCGGATTTTACCGCCAGGGTCAGAATGACCCCCTATGTCTGTTAGATGTGCACAGGGCTCTTTCTAATTATTTCCAAAGGTCTTCATCATTTCCCAAGACAAATGTCTTATTTGTTACTTACTAAGGGACAATGTCATTCTTCAGCGACCTTGAGTAAATTGATCCACTTGGGGTGAAGGGCGTTCGCTTACCTGGGCACAGCCGGGGTGCTCAACTAGAGGTATTGCTACTTCCGGGGAAGCTGTTCAAGAAACCTTTCGGGGGGATATATACATATTGTTGCCGCTTGGGCCACTCCCTACACTTTCAGGTTACACTATCATATGCAAGGGCGTGAACATTATAAATTTTGCCTCTTGTGTTCCAAGTGCCGTTGGCTCATACATTTTTTGTGTTCATTCTTTTACAAAAAACAAAAAATATAAAATAAAGAGGCATGAAAAAGAACTTGGCAGATGTCTGCTTTCTTCGTTGGATGTTACTTTACCCTGTGACTATTCTGATAGCTAGGGTACAGCTTGTCTGGTAAGCAGTGCTTTAAATGGAAAAATAGAAGTGCAGGTACTCTGTACCAGAGTACCTGCTTGTTTCCCAGAAGTGCCGGTACTCTCCAATTAAAAGTATTACGTTTTTCTTGAGATATGCCGGTACTCTCCCTCTCAAAATAAAAAAGTGCCGGTACTCAGTACCGGAGAGTACCGGCCCATTTAAAGCACTGCTGGTAAGGATGCCAAAGATGGACGAGGAGGTAATGACCCGCTTGCTTACTGGTAATCTTTATTATTCCAGGTCATAGCGCTCCTCATCACAGGCCAGATTTTACATCCCCCCTTTACCTGTTGTATTGTCACAGGGACTAGGATAATTTTTTTATTCTTGGAAACAGGAAACCATTATGAGGTAGTTTGCATTTTATTCCTGTGTAGGGGGTGAGCATTGTCACAGGAAAGGCATGATTGGAAGCTTTGCTGATTTCTCGGGCAGGACTCAGCTGGTAAGAACTTTGACGAGGAAGACTAGGACTCGGAGTAATGAAGATCACCAGTAAGTATCCAGGTTCAGTACAAATAATATACAAAGGGAAGCTTTGGTTCCTCCTCCATATGCCATAGTTTTTTGGAATGTTTGTGAATGTCACAGTCATGTCCATCTCCAAACTCTTTCCCACATTGAGGCAGAGTATTTTTCTGGTGCTCATGGTCTTGAAGTGGCAGAGATCACCTAGCACTATCATGGATGAGGCTGCATGTGTTCTTTTTTAAAGTAATATCCCTGACTGTAAAGTGATATTTGGTGACAGCGAAAATTGAGATTGTGAAAGTGCATTTCAGTCACCTTCCCATGAACTAAGGCTCATATTTATACTTTTTTAGCACCGCATTTGCATACATTTTTGTAGCAAAAGGGGCGCAAACATATAAAATATAATTGTATTTTGTAAGTTTGTGCCACTTTTGCATTAAAAAATTACACAAATGTGGCGCTAAAAAGTATAAATATGGGCCTAAGGGCCAGATGTATCATTTTACACAATAGCGATTAGCTAATTGCAATTTTTAGCGAATCGCAATTAGGTAATCACTATTGGAATGTATGAAACTCCAGGAGTTTCATACTGTGATTCGCAAGGGCTCACAAATCGACCTACCTCACTAATATTCATGAAGTAGGTTGCAATTTGCGAGCCTTTGCGAATGGCTACAATCACAGGGATGGTGGCCTGCAGGACTCAGCAAACCACCATGTCTGTGATTGCTTTTCGATAAAGCAATCTTTTTTTTAAATGCAGCGCGTTTTCCTTGGAGGAAAACAGGATGCATTTAAAAATGAAAAATGAAAAGTTTAATTTTCATTTTTTAAGAGTAGGTAGTCGTCCGTGGGACCACTGCCTGCTCTTAAAAAACATTTTTGCATGCATTCACAAAGGGGAAGGGGTCCCTTGGGGAACCCTTCCCCTTTGCGAATGGGTTACCTTGAATTCCTTGGGAACTTGAATTCACAGTCACAAAACAATCATACATACCTCTGCGATTGGGTATTAGGAAGGGATGCCCTTGACACGCCCCTTCCTAATACCGAATCGGTATGTAGTCGCAAATCCAATTTGTGATTCGGTAACAAGTTACCGAATCGCAAATTGGACTTGTTACATACCAAAACGCAACGGCCATTTGCGATTGCAGAAATGTTTGATACATCTGGCTCCTGGTCACTTAGGCCAGGCCTCAATTGTTCAAAAAACAACCCTGGAGAGTGAAGGCGGCTATGGAGCCCAAAATTTCCAAGTTTCAGTTTTGGTAGGTGGGCTTTATAACTTTAGGATCTAGGAAAAACCCCAGCGTGACGATACTCTCAAAGACCTTTAAATCATTTACCATTCTGGAGGCCCATCTCCTGAATCTCTTCATTGTGCAAGTCCCGGACCAGCACATCACACTTCCTTTCATGCCTCACCTGTGATATGTATAGTAATAGTGCAGCTTCATGTTTGTACTGAATGCACTACTTCCTCTATTGTACACACGTACATTTTTTCTGTTACCCACCTAACCACCCTCCCTTTCTCCTGTTAAACCTGTCCTAAGACTTCCTAGGGTTCTGCTTTCTCCTCCACTGCCCATGCTGAGATGCTCCCGCACTCCTGATGACACACTGCTGAGATTTAGAGTGATCTTTAATAACCAATCAGATACATAAGCGAATACAAGAGTCTATGGCGAGTCTGTGTACAAGGCGCAGATGTGGAAACACTGCAGTTGCTGTCCAATGGGTTGGCAGACACCACCGCCTCTCATTTTGTTGTGCAAGATTCCGCACCCCTGCCCGCGCAGGGAGTGCGGGTACCAATTGTAGAGCAGGCACATGGTGACAATCACTGGTATATTCGGCATCTTCTCTGGCTTTGTGGCATATGCGAAAACGTGGTTTGTGCGCTGCACTCCCACACTACAGAACACTACAAGACAGAAGGCGCGCAATAGAGCTTGTGATGTGTAGTATTTACTCCTGTGAAGGCAAATGGGTACTTTATCCAACAAGTACTTCAGGGAGAACAGTCTCTCGCCTTATATTTGTGGCATACACTTGGTGCAATCACTGCACATTCTTGGTTAATGCTCAGTACTCCAGCAGGACCACAGGGCTGTAAAAAGAGGAGGGAAGGAGAGTGCAAAACAGCCACCACTTTTCTCTTCGAGAATATCACATGATGACGCAAGGACTGGGAGCAGAGGGACAAATCACGTTGACACACGTAACGACTCCATTTCCGCAGCAGAAGAGGGCGTGGCCAATTCTCATGTGCCAGGCTCTGCAATACAAACCTGTCCGGAACCATGCATGTGAAAATCCAAGAGAGTCAACTAGTGGGGGTGTTTCTGAGTGCAAATGAATTGCTCATACACTAGTACATCATAACAAGCCAATGACGTGATGAAGGGAGCATACGATAGGCATGTGTATGTGATTGTGTGAGGGCCTGGAAGGATGTGATACTCGTGTGCCTGCAAGGCAGTCTCTTTTGTGTGAACGTAAAGAAACTAAGGAGTTATGTGTTTGTACGTGTCCATAGCACATATATGTGCAGAGCTACTTAGTAGAGCTAGTCCCTTGATGGGATCTGGATAGGAGTGCAGAAAACCTGCCATGGTCATTGAGCCTTAACTCTGAATTCAGAGCTGCAGCCATGCTTGTTGTGGTCAGATTCTGGACAGTCAGCTGCGGTCATATATGTTGGAACCAAGATCTGGAAACAAAGCTCGAATTGACCGTGTTTGGATTGGAACCTGAATACAGAGCCTCGTCCATGCCTGTTTAGCCAGCCTCTGGATACAAGGCCTCAACTATGCTTGCTGTGGTCAGACTTGAATGCAGAGCCTGTATGGTGTTTGCTGGCGTCTCTGATATCACTCCTGTGAAGATGGTGGGGTGGGGTGGTGTTGCAATGACTATATTGGCAAAGGGAAGGTGGTCGTAGGCCTCCCCATGGCCTCCATCATGCTGCTGTTTTTGAGGAGGCACGATGGTTAACAATACTTTTGCTATTTTTCTCCAGTATTGAAGGTCCCTCATGGGAGTCCAATTGAGAATATTTAGTTGCAAGTGTGACACTTGTCAAAGTCATTTTAGGAAACAATCAAATCCCTCTAATGTGAAGCACGTTAAAACAGCAATACAGAGGACTACCCTGTGCAGTTTCAGGTTTTTGGCAGGGGGTATGTGGTGACTCTGGGAGACAGCCAATATTCGTGTAAGTGTAAGAGATCACTGTATCTCTATCACCCTGTTATCCCCAGCATGCTCCCAATATTCCAAAAACTCTTAAACCTCAACTACCTAACATAATTTATACAACACTGCTCATCAGTCCCAAAGCCCTCCCTAATTTACCCTATGTACCACCACCGCTCCATCCTCGAGCACCCTGCCATCCATCCATGGGCCTCTTTGAGAGACCACTACCCAACAATATCCTCAGCCTTACTCATGCCAATCATCATGTAGCACTAGCCTATCCATCCTTAAGCCACACTGATCTCCCCCCAGCCTACGTCTGCCCACCTACATATAGCTGCATCCCTTCAGCTAAAACCCTCACCCTACTCTCTATCTCCATGTGTACCACAATGCAGTCCGTACTCCCCATCACCATACAGACCACCGGCTGAACATATACTCACAACCACCTATGCCATCCGGATCTTCTCCCACAAGTCTTGCTTCTTTTCACCCTCCATGACTCCTCTTCCTTATCCCCTACAGCACCCCTCCTCACCGGCCAATGAGCCTACATCTTGAAATGCAGTCTTGAAAGACTCAATGTGGTGCCATCTGCACCACTTAGAGTCTTCTCCTTCCTCCACCTTCACCCATCATGCCACTTGGAGTTTTTATACCCTTACACCTTTGTCATCCAATTTTCAATTTCTCATTCCACCCGTATGCTTCAGCTTACAGGTCTCTCTTTGCTGTTTCTTACCTCCCTCAATCTCAGGCTTCTCAGTTCCAGGCCAATCCCATCTTACCACGTCCTGTTATTACCCAATACCCAATCCATAATTCTAACCTAGCCCTCTCAGATGGCATCACCCTAAGTCTACTGCGCCCTTCCCCATCTCTACGTATTATCCTGCCATTCATGATTTTATAGCTCAACTGAATCCCTTGCTCCCAATCTGTTGTTTTGTGGAAAGTTGTAAAAACAATAAAACGTTTATAAAAATGGAGAGTTGCGTATTCTTATCAACTTCTTCAACACAGATACCCACACTGTAAATCAGAGTTCAGTTACCCCAACATCTAACCATCCCCACACCCCACATATAGGTCAGTGTTAGGTAACACTGGTCCTGTGAATCCCCTATTCCTCTGGTGTACATTTATAAGCCCGCCAACTCTGAGCTACAAGCTTTCATGCCCTTCCTCCTTCCCAGGGCCTGGAGTTGTGTGGCACAGGTAGGTCAGCCTGAGGGGTAGTATGGGGTGTCACTATGGTAGTTGTAATCAGGGCACACCTTCTGTACCAGCCTGTAATCTGTGCTATAGAAGGAGATGTAGATGCAGATGACTTTGAAAGGCTGGGAGCAGGTCCAGGAGACGCGGCTCTGGGTGTGCTCGTGGAGGCAGGTCTTGGAGGGGTCATAGGTGCACAGTCCCGTCTTGGTGGCCCGGTCTACTTTCTCGTACTCTATCCTGCAGTTGAAAACCTTTGACTCCTTCGCCTCAATATACATCTGCTGCTCCAAGTGAAACTGCACTGCCTTGTTGGGTGGAACCAGGCTGACAGTCACATTGCCCATTCCTGTAGAATTGTGTCGAAAGTAGACGCTGAACGTGCCGTTGCCATGGTCCACCACTTTGCCAGTGATGAGGAGGTTGAGTTTCACAGTTTTGATGTTGGAGTAGAAATCTCCCCAGCCAAACAATTTCTTAAACTTGGTAGTCTTAACGATGGGACGCCGCCTAGGACGTGGACGTGGCACCTGGCTCAGCTCAGAGAGGCTGCCAAGCACATCCCAGAACTCTGGAGAGTTGGAGAGAAGCTCAAGTAACGTGGTGTTCTGAAACGGAGGCTGTACTGTCCGTGATTTGAGGGCCTGGACCCCCCTTTTCTTTTGCACACGAGGTCTGGGCCGAGTTTCATTCTCAGTAACTTCTTCATCTTCTGAGGTATCTTCTGGGCCACAGATGACCTGGGTAATGAAGAAAGAAATCATTAATATAGAATGAATGCACACTCACTGATGCAAAGGCATTCAAAGATTTCTACAACTTTAAAAACAACCTACAAGTAACAATAATACAAATGCATTCTCCTACCAGCACGTAGTCATCGGTTCTTATACATATGCATGCACACAGGCATACACACACACACGCAAACAGATGGACATAGCAAGATAGGCACATAGAAGACAGTCACACAACAATTGACAAAAAGAAAGAGAGGCATAGACACACCTCTATTAAGCACGCTCTTGATCCCTACAGGTCAGAATATCTCAGCTGATACAGCTTTATATAGTATGAAAGCATCTCCAGGAATAAAGGAGCAAGTAACACATCAAGACCAGCCATAAGATGTAGGTAAACCACTGAAAAAGTGAAAGTAATCCAATTTGGACGCATAACATCCTGTGTTGTGTATAGAGCAGAAAAGATAGGTAAACAGTTTTAATGAGACCACTGTAGTGTCCTCCCCAGCCCAGGAGAATGTAGAGAACCAAGCCACACACGGAGGTCTGTAGCAGACATCTTTATTCCTCAGCACATGATCAGACACTGCACTCTGATTACGTCATAACCCTTAATAACCACACCTTAACACCTCCCAGTTAGTTACATAAATCCTCTATTGAGTCTGTCTAGATCCACAAGGGTCCTAGTGCGCGTAGACTCATGACACTACATCTTCCCCCTTGTTAAATAAAAAGCACAAACAACAATTACATTATATTTCTCCAACAAGTTGTTGAGGCGCTCGCAACAGTTGACCAGGTTGAGTGGTATGAGGTAGTTGAAAAGCACTCTCACTGTGCACAGATGCCACCGGTTCTGAGGCTTGATCGGGACTTTTAGGCGGGGGTCACCTCATTCATAATTGCAGGAGCTGATGAACGTTGAGGTAGGTGCTTACAATGTGACGAGTCCTGTGTGATTCGCTGTCCGGAATGATGTTCCGTCATCATGTGTCATTTGCATGTCACCACCTCAGAGGATTCACAGCAAATGGAATGTCTGTTTTCCGCTTTTGTTTCTGTTTGATCAGGATCCAGTCATCTCCATTGAAGACTGTTTCCTGAGCTCTTTGAGGCCAGTCGGCATATGTTTTCGTTTTGCACTTTTGAGAAGTGTCTGTGACACAGACCTTATTGGCACTCAAAGATTGGTCCACTGTGGCAGTTTGGTTCCAATGGCTCTCCCAAATGTCAAGGTGGCAGGACTCTCACCATGGTTTAACTTGATTCTCTCCAGCGATACTCCTTGAATGACCCTTTTGAGGGTACCTATGATTCGTCTAAAAAAACCATCCCCTTGGGGCCACAGCGGTGTACTCATTTGATGGTTGACATTTGGTCTGACCAGAAACTCCTCGAATTCTTTGCTATTGAATGGCGGACCATTGTAAGATTTGAGAATGGTGGGTATACCCCACACTGCAAAGATGTCGTCCAGCCTTTTGATGATCTTGTCATGGGTTGTTAATGATAGTTCTTCTACTGAAGGAAAGCGGGAATACTCATCAATGACTACCATGAGATGATGTCTCTTTCCTAAGGGCCCAAAGAAATCAACTGCAACTTTTTCCCAAACCTGTTCAGGAAGATCAGACGATGTCAATGGCTGCTGCATTACTTTTGGGGAAAGGCAGTTGCAAAGGTGGCATTCTTTTAGTTCTCTCTCAACTGCTTCTAAGCACGGGAACAACACTCCTAGGGCTTTTTTGGTGGCTACACTGCCACAATATCCTTCACGGCCAAGTTCAATAACATGCTGTCTTAGGCTCTCAGATATTGATGATTTCTGAGCCTCTCAATACAACACCTTCCTTGTCATGGATAGTTCATTCTGTATGTTTTTGAATTTTTTAAATTCAACATCGTCAGCAATAGGTTGAGCGCTCCTTGTTCACAATTGAGTTGAAGTGATGTCTTTGAGGACAAGCATGTTCTTATCAGCCTTAGTAGCAGCAATAATCATCTGTTGAATGGACAGGGCTGCTGGCGTACTGGACTTTAAAGTGTAGCTAATATACTTCTCAGCCATTTTGGATGATGAACTGTGAAGATGTAGTGGTACTCGTGAAAAGTAATCAGCAGGGTTCTGATCTTTATGTGGCTTGTATACAATGGCAAATTTGTACTCTTGCACTCAGAGCCCTCACCTCTTAATACAAGGGGGCATCTTGGCTATCGGGTTTCCAAAGATAGTGAGTAGTGCTTGGTGATCTATAATGATAGTGAAACGTTTTCTGCAAGGAAACACATGAAAATGTTTGCAGGCCCACACTACAGCCAAACTCTCTTTCTCCTGGCTGAGAATACGCACATTCTGTATCAGACAGGCTTCGACTGGCACAGCCACAATGTGTCTCTGAGCGTTCGGATGACAATTATTTTGAGCAAGGATTGCCCTCAGCTCCACTGGGCTCGCATCTACTGTGATCTCAGTATGTAACTTGGGGTCAAAATAGGCCATCTCAGTTGTATTCTCAATCGCATGTTTTGTTCTTTTAAGCTTTGATCACATTCAGCAGACCACTGGACAGGGACATTTTGTTTTGTCAAGTCTCTTCATGGGGCATTCACTGCAGCAAAGCAACATTTTTTGATGTAAAAGTGGTGCAAACTTACAAAATCTAATTGTATTTTGTAAGCTTGTACCTTTTTTGTGTCATAAAATGACGCACATGCGGTGCAAAAAAAAGTATAAATATGAGCCTGAATGACTTTCTCAACATGCAAAGAGTCTGAAAGACAGCCATCGATGACTGAGGCGTATGGCTTCTTCATCATTAAATTCACTTAACTTGCAGTGTTTGATGAGCACCTCAAGTCTTTCAACCAATGCATCCATTGTTTCACCAGCTTTCTCTCTTGCTTGATTGAAAATGTATCTTTCATAGTTGACATTTGGCATTGTATTGAACTTGGAGCCCAATGCTTCTTTGATCTGACGGTACAACACTGCATCAGTCTGTGAGATTTTCTTCAGCACTTCTTTTACTCCGTCACCGGCAATATTTTTTAAATACTTAATGATCTTTTTGTCATCTACTTCTTCTAGGACATCTATGAAGTAATGGAATGTCTCGATCCATGCGGGACATCTAGTGCCAATATTTTGCTTTTTGGCTGTGTTGAACCGCAGTGGTAGTTTCAAAACACAGCTGCATCATACTTTGCGCTCTTTTCTACTGCCGTTGACAGCATATGCTGTTCAGATGGCTGCTGCTGGGCTAGCGTGTAATCAGATGGGTGGAGGGAGGAGTGAATGCAGGTTTTTCATTGTAGCCACAACAGAAATTCAAATTTATTTTTTTCCCACTGAATTTGTAAAATTCGGATATAAATACTCTACTGGCTTTTTGATAGGCATTTTGTAACACCAAAAAGGCTAAATATTTACATTACAGTTTTTTCATATTACTCCGGTTAGATTGTCCGTGTAATGGTGTGAGGTCTGAACTGAGTTGAGGGTATGAGTTAAAATGCATAGCTAAAATGAACTGGTAAATACATGTTATGTAAAATATACACAAGGAATTGCCAGTGGACATGCTGTGTGTGTACTTTGCACAGAGCATAGTGGGCGACTGTGTGGTTGAAAAGATGTTTCTCATACAAAACGGCGTTTATTGCTAGAAGCAGTGGTCGAAGTGGGCGGGATCGGAGGGGCACGGTGTGCCCCTACTTTTCTGATATATCAGAAACCGTTCCCCTACTTGTTTTAAAAACACAACTACCCGGGACGGTTAATTCCTATATTTTAAATGTTTCAGCTGAAGCATCATGCAATGAGACTCCTGTGCTGTGAAACCTTAGCCGGGAGATAGTTAAAACAAACCTTTCTGCCAGGGTGCCTGCTTCCGTAAAAGAGAGGCAAATGTGCACAACGAGTTAATCTGCAAATGTATTGTGTAATCTGCAAATTTAAAGGACGCTTGGGAGCTGGTACTGGCTTTAACTGATCAAATCACTCAAAGCTTTGTGGTGACAAAGATTTTCTTTTGAGTGCTAGTACAAAGAGTTAACAACTGAGCTGTGAAGTGCATGCTTCTAATTGAAATTATATTTACATAGAGTTTACTACCACTGAGGAGGTGCTGAAGGGACAGTTATGTCAAATAAATTGCATTATGTTGAGTCTGGTATTTCCAAAATTTATATTTTGGAAGCACCATTTTATCTTAAACCTTTTTGTGCATTTTGTAGCAGACTACATTATACGGTGTATTATGCAAGTTCAAAAGAATGAAATATATACACACAGGCTCTGACCTCCAAGCACTAAAAATACGCAAGTCACTATTATCCACTGCACCAACCAAGATTCTGTGGCCCTCCGGTTAGACACAGACCACTGCAGCACATTAATTAATAGAGGTTCCATAATATACTATAGTGCATTTCCCAGTGAGTAATACTTTTTAAATGTATTTTTATTTAAGCTTTATCTACCTGACAGTGAAGGACCAAAAACACATACAGAATATCTTGTTTTTAGCCACACTTTTGACCCCGCCCCATTCTCACTGACCCCGCCCCTTTGCATGCAGCATCACAGTTCACATACTTTTTTAGCAAACACATTTCTCTACATTTGAATTTCTCATTCGTCTTCAACAGCACTCATAGTGGTGATGCCTTTTCTGTAAAATTTAATACCCTTATGCTGTCAAATTCAACCAAACAATTACATCGATTTCACCTTGTTAGTGGAACAAAGAGACTTTCTCACAGTTTAAATCATGTACTGCTTGTGCTAAATACAACACTCTGAGACATGATAACCCAAATAAGACATGCCTTCTGCAGCAGAGTTACTCTTTTCTAGCCTCAGAATCTTCAACTGCTTTTCTGACACTTTATTGTGATCCTGAACATGCACAGTAATGTAACATCCTGGAAAAAAGTTAGTCAACTTAATCTCTAAAACAGAATATGTATTGGGTGCTGGGAATCGGCTTAGACCAAAACCAGTCCAAAGAGTATTGTTCTGTTTTCCATGTCGTTTAGTCCTGTCTAGTCATTACACACTACTGGAAACAGATCCTGGCTGAACTCTCCATGGTGCTAGATCAAACCCTGGAACGGTCCCCCATGATGGTCCTAGTGGGTGTGATGGAGGGGGTACGGTACTCCCGGGCGGATAGGACTTTGCTGGGCACAGCCCTTCTGGTAGCAAAACGAGACATTGCAGCACAATGGACGGCAATCAGCTCGCCCTCGCTCTCGAAGTGGAGGCGAGGGGTGGACTGCTGCGCCCAGATGGAGAGACCCTTATACACGGCACGAAGCTGCCTACAGAAACAACTAAAATCTGGGCCAAATGGATGGGAGACGCTTGTACAGAACTGGACATATAATAACTTTGTACCCAGCTGTGTGACGTTGGAGTCAATACTGAGCCTCACACAGGGCGAAGTTGGGTTTCCCTGGGAGAACAGAATGTACAAATTTATGTTTTACTGTATCTGATCTACAATGTGACATTTTACTTTATGCATAAAAAAAATAAAAATGTAGTTATTAAAAAAAAGAGTATTGCTCAGACCAGATAGGCATTCTCGATGTCAAAAATTATAGAAGGTGAAAGTGGTACATTCTTCATGCTGTAAGAGTACTAGTCAACTGACATTCTCCTGGGTCTGGTAGCTGGCAGTTCCTCCCTGTGAAACAATGCAATGAGTATCACACCAAATTGCAATGCTTTTCAATTCATATTCTACCCTCTCCTCTGCATAGTTCCATTGTGGGAAGGTTTGCAGGAAGACTAGAAAATTGTAAACAACAATTTTGGAAACCCTCTCTAGATTAATTTCACTATCACAAGTCTTGCACGTTTTGCAACAGACCTTCTCTTTTGCTTTCCTATCACTCACCACTGCTCCAGTGCCTTGAAACAATGATCACCGTTCGCTTACCTTCATGTGGTGGTGCTTCCCGTATTTTTTCTATTTTGCAAGATGTGGGAGACTGCATTCATTTTTGTTTGGTGCAAGCAACGATTGTGGCAATATCAGTGAAATCAACAGGAAAAAATGGCCCACCTCGCCAAAAAATTGGCCAACAGACTGCTATAAAAAACGGCCCACACACTGATCTGTGAGACCAGCCCATCGTTCACTACCTGACTCCCTATAGGCCTATTCGACCCTGTCAACACCAATGAAACAAATGCGATTCCTTCTCCACTGTTCATCACGTCTGGATATATCATAGTCTAACAATTCCTTAAAATGAGGTTTACCCCAATTCAAAATGACCTTTTCATGCACAAGTGGGGTAGTACTAGGGGTGGTTGTAACAAAATTCAGTGTAGCGCAATCATGTGGAATTACCTAAGAATTCAGCCAGATTACACGTAATTAACAAGAAGAATAATTCTGTATTTAGCGCTATTTCTCAGCGCAAAAATGCCCCCTTTCATCTAAAATGTTTGCAAGGATGCATTTTTGTGCTAACAAAAGGCATTAAATGCAGCAGAACATGATTACCAAGTGCAAGCAGCTGCTCGCTAAATGTGCTCTCGCAGGATAATTTTTTCCACCAAATAATGCTAGCAGGAGTAATCATATAATTATCTGTAATTTTGTGTTAAAGAGTACAGCCGAATTACGAAAATACTCTGATTATTCTGGCGTAATTGAAATTCCACACAGGCCTAGGCAGTACTCATCAAGCCACATCATGCGATTTGGCTGACCAAGTATCCACCAGACTTCACACACACTGCTCTGAAACATATCCAAAATGAGATGATGCTGTGGGGCTTGCTTTATATTGCGTGGCTGGGTGGTAAACAAACTGGTGAGTAATTACTGGTTGTGATCATACTTTTTCCATGGTGTTCGTCAGCATGGCCATTCAGCAGCACTTTGCACTGTGACTGAGATAATCAATCAAGCAATCAGAATTTGTGGAGCGCACTACTCACCCGTAAGGGTCTCAAGGTGCTGGGGTGGGGAGGGGGGTTGGGGCTCTGTACTTTAGTCAAAGAGCCAGGTCTTAAGGTCCTCCTGAATTGTAACAATGGTAACTGCCTGAGGTGAAGTGGCAAGGTGTTCCAGCTCTTTGCCGTGAAGTAGGTGAAGGACCTTCCTCCAGCCGAGATCTTCCGTATGTGGGGTATGGTTGCTAGTGCCTGTGGAGCAGAGATGAGAGGTCTAGGAGGGGAGTAGAAGGTGAAGCAGTGTTTGAGGTAGGTGGGTCCTAGGTCGTGGAGAGCCTTGTATGCGTGGACAAGGAGTTTGAAGTTGATCCTTTTCTCGACAGGGAGCCAGTGGAGGTCTCTTAGGTTCCTGGTGATGTGTTCGCAGTGGGGGACATCCAGGATGAGTCTGGTGGAGGCGTTTTGAATATGCTGTAGTTTCTTCTGGGTGGTGACAGCGTTGCCATAGTCAAGTCTGCTGGTACCAGGGCGTGGGTTACTGTCTTGCGGTAGTCTTTTGGGATCCATCTGAAGATCTTCCGGAGAAGTCAGTGTGTGTGGAAACAAGAGGATGCAACAGAGTTGACTTGGCGGGTCATGGTGAGCAATGAATCCAGGATGAAACTGAGGTTGCATGCGTGTTTTGTTGGGGTGAGGAGGGTGCTGAGAGTAGCAGGCCACCAGGAGTCGCCCGAGGCTAATGTGGAGGGTCCCAGATTGAGGATCTCGCTCTTGTCAGAGTTGAGCTTGAGGCAGTTCTTCTTCATACAGGCAGCGATGGCTTCCATTCCGTTGTGGAAATTCTTCCACACTTCCTTCTTGAGTGTGTATCTCATGTATTCTCTGTGTGTTCAACAAATGCTTAACACAACCGTCTGATAAGCCTGAAATGTTCCCCAACACTACCACAGAGAGAGCATTTGGGATTATTACAGTTACATTTCTTTACACTCTATGTTCTTACCCCAACAAAGGTATGTATTTAGGGTATAGCACTTTGTAGCTTTCTAGCAGCTCTCATCAGTGTTTTTTTTTTTTTCGGGACTGTTGGGCGTACTCACCCGTATTTATATTGGTGGGCTCAGAGGGTCTTGGGGTCCGAAGTTATCATAGATGTCCTTGATTTTTCAATGGATGTTTCTTTCTTTTCAGAACTGGTACTGTTACAGTCTCCAGACGAGTGGGGAGTTAAATGTCATGGTTCCTCCCTGGAGTCCACAAGTGTCAGGATGACAGCAAAGGGGTAATATATTTTACCATGGTCATGGCATTCTACCACTCGTCACCACTGAAAAGACTCTTCTCACCACACAAGGCAATGTTTAATGCAACATAGTAAGTTCCATACAGCAGGTTCCCCAGGTAAACAGCAATTGCCCCAATTAGAATACAGCCCAACATATACATTCCAACAGAAAAGGAGCACAATGATTCTATGAAAGAGCCCTGATTACAGAACTAAGACCCAGTAACAGTTTATTCGCTGCAGAACATCGCTTGTGCCCAGTGCCCAAGTATGCTGGACAAGTAATGCATGGCCACATGATTTGTAATTTGTTATGTTAATTTTGCATTTCTATATTTGGGAGGTTATTTGATTCTGTATGCAGGTGAGGCCCTCAAGAACTCCATAACACCTTTATTTCAATGCTCATTCAAAAATACGAGCAAAGAAAGTTACATATTTCATCCCAATACAGTTTGTTATTCCATAAGCAGTCATAGTTTCTCCTTTATTACCACCAAAGGTATCCTACAATCCTCTGTCAGTAACCCCAATCTGTGACGAAACTGCTCCACACCAGACTCACGGTGACTTTTGAGAAACTGCCGGGACTGTGGTTTCTCAGAGGGTACAGAGATCATCACAGAGTCGGCGGTGATTGCCAAATATGACAGGCAGTAGTCCACCAGGAAGGCTAGCACAGACTATAAATAACTTCAGAACCGGTCCCACTCTTCCACTATAAAATTACAAGTGAGGCTTCATTTCTGCATTGATGGTATGCTCCATCTTCAAGCACCAGCTCTCTCAGAAGCACCGGATTTAACAACCGTTCTGGCCTCTTGTCAACATCAGCAGGTGCAAGTGTCCCAGCATTCCAGACAGGGAAGTCTTCCCAATATACCTCCTACCGACTTATCCTAAGAAGCTCAGGAATACTCCAGCTTCTGAAGGACCACCAGTCCTGAAGAACATCCTTGTATCCAGTACCCACTTATTGAAACCACTAACAAAATGAAAGTGCAGTAGGCACAGTTTTTCCACATGCTACCTCTAGTTGAAAATAATGTAACTTTCTGAAAAAAAGACAATACTGGCTTTTGATGGCCCATTTCATGGACTGACCAGCTCTAATGTTAATAAGATGAACACTTGCCACAGATATCGGCCTTACCTGTAATTGTCCACTACTCTTGTCTAAATTACTTTTCACATCATCAGTTGTCCGACTCTTTGTTTCCAATTTCTTTCTTGGTTTGCAAGGCTATTACGTGTTCACTACAATTTGTTGAAAGTGTGGCATATCACTAGGTTTTTACTTCTATGAATGTTTCATTTTCATTGTCTGTCACTGTATACCCAACTGGTAATATTGATTTATAATTTTAGTTCTCTTCACCAAATGAGATGAATTGTAAATAATCTATGTGTAAACCGTTACAAAATATACATGAATAAGTCAACATAAGTCCACCACCATACAGTGTTCCTTCAATATACATTAACTTGTTACTATCTGTGATCAGTGATTTTAATATTGATTTAAATCTATTTTATTGGTTTCGAGCACCACACTGTATCCTCAAATATACCTAGAACCCTCTTTTTGTATGATGAATAACACTTGATGAAAGGCACGTCTAAGCCAATGAGTGCATTTTTTATCTGTGCTTGTATTTGTTTGCGTTTGTAACATTTCCTTACAGAGGACTCAGTTCTTGAAGGTATTCCACCATACCCAAATGTTAGAGCTCCTTTAGAAAAATGTCTTGATGTCCCCACAACCAGTTGCAGAATAACTCAGAACTCAGAGCACTACCCTGTAGAATCATTTGCTGCAAAACTTCCAAATAATACACCAAGGAAACTGAAGCAGAAGAGGACTTGCTTCGGGTGATGCCAAAGTAGTTTAGAATAATGCTGCTGACACCTGATTGGATGGCAATGCAGATGAAGTTGCACAGCCAAGAGTCAGAGGAGGAAATATATCTTCTATGGGAATATTCATGAAAGAATAAAGAGGTAGAAGCATGCATCGTCTTCCAGTTGATTTCTGCAACTTGGAAACAAAGGATTACTTTGTGATATTTTCTGCCAGGGCACAGTGAGTGCTTTTGCAGTTCTTCAAAGATAAAGGTAGTTACCATGGCTAAAAGAGGAACGATGTACATAACTACTGACCCCCAGTATTACTGCTGTTTTTGGGAGGGAGATTTTGTTGTGGGAAAAAAGGATACTATCTACCTAATATAACATGAACACCAAAGGTATCCCATAACCCTCTATTAGTAAATCCAGTGGTGGGGGATGTAACCCATGAAGAAACTGCTCTAGTGTTTTTTGAATACCCTGACCACTCAAAGTGGGAGTCTGTCTTTGAAAAACAAAACAACAAATTACCCCCACACTCTGGGAGTTAAGTCCCAGGGTGTGGCGGTCATTTTGTTTGTTCCTTTCCAGTATAACCAGGTTTTTCCCGCCCGTGATGGACAGAAAAAAATACATTGGACCGTCTGTTCTAAATATAGTGGACAGTCCTTGATCTGATTGCTTCTGACACTGCTCCAGATTTACAAGAAGGTGTAGATCTGTGGCAGTGCCAAAAACTAACGCTGCCCCAGGGGTGACGTTAGCATGGCACATTATTCCTCCTCATTTTTGCTTTTTCCATGTGTGTGCTGCATTTTGCAGCACATATAGAAAGAGCAAAAGGCCATGAATAAATGCTTACGTGCAGGAAGGTGTCCCTTCCTGCACATAAACAATTATTCAATAATGACGATGTGCTACTTCTATGTGTGCTGCAATCTGCTGCACACATAGAAGTGCCAAATCGCCATTGTAGATTGTTTATGTGCAGGAAGGGACACATTCCTGCGCATAAACAATCTCTCCCCTCAACGCAGACACCCTTGCACTATGGTGCAAGGATGCCTGCGTTAGGGCTGGCAGCTAAATTTATCGACGGCGCAGGGGAAAACACAGGGGTGTGCTGTATTTTAGCAAATATGGCACATCCCTGTGTTTCTAAAGTGACACAGCGTGGGGTTGCAAATTTTGGCGCAGCACCGCGCTGCACCACTTTTCAGGAAATCTGGCCCTTAGATTTTTGATAGAAATATCATAAATATGATTTTTTTGGAAAGTAAATTTGATTTTCCCTGATCACAGCTGTCAATGAATTGTTGTTAATAACCCTTATCAGGGTATTTCTGGAAAATAAAGGGCCTTTCGGGTAGGTGTCCTCCTGGAGGTTCCTGGGAAGGAGGCCAGAGAGGGTTAAATAAAGGAACTTCAACGTACCTTTATCTGAAGAATGTGCAGGGGGAAGGATAAGTCTGGAATATGCCACTCAAGGAACAGAGTTATGTGAACGCAGCGATCTAGTGTGGATCTGCCTTTGAAACAGGCTTTCCCCTGCAAGGCTGGCTCCTCTCACTAAGGAAGATTTGATGGAGTCAAGACTAGTCTGAGCATTTTTTCACCAATGGGAGGGAGGTTAATAGGCAGCCTGTGAGCAAGACTGGGGAGCTCCAGCAGCTCAGATAGCATTGTGTCATTTTGGAAAGGAAATGCTTTCTTGGACTGTTTTAGCCATAAGCCAGAGAAAAATACAGAAATGTTGGGAAGAGTCCTGCACGGGAACTTTGTACAGACAGGTTTAAAATCTACTTCCTCAAAATCAAGATAGACTTAGAGAAGACAAGCTGTCTGCCTAGGACAGTGTTGAGGCCTTGGATCTTGCTGTGCCTTGTACCTATAGCTCAAAGGGTATGGGAAAGTTGCATCCTTTGGCCCACAGAGAAATTAAGGGGGACAAGGGCATCTTGGAAGATGAGACAGCTGATCGTCTGGGACTGGACTGTAGACATTGCTATGCAGGTGGTTGAGCCTAGTATCCACTGCTGTCTATGCCATGGTGCCCTAGACACTGTCTCTAGGAGTTCTGGATCTTTAGGAGTGACAAAAAGAAACTAGTCATTGTTCTGTGTAATGTGAACTGGTCTCTTAGCTGTGCTCCTAGAACAGGAAGGTAATGAAGTATGTTTTACCCTTTAAACTTTGACCTGGTTCCCCCCAAATGAGTTCCTTAATGCTTGTGAACATCTGGAACACGAGGACCTAAGCGCAGAACTTTTACTTAAATGGGTGACCCTTGCTAGCAATGCTGTTTGGAAGTGAGTCCAAATGCATTTTTTAAGAGAAACTATTTACCTAAAACACGTCTTCTTTAAGACCATTCTCTCGGGGAGACTCTTCATTGATTCAGTACTACCAACACATGGAGTGCTGCCCCGCTGTAGTCTCCTTGTCCTCCTGGCTACCCTGTCCATTAATGTGTAGCCACAGCCAGGGAAGCTTAGGACATCTAAAGACTCTTTTTACAAACTTTCACAGTACCAGTCTTTGGGACTGCACTGGGTCCTTTTTAAAGAACGAGGTCATACAATAATACATTTTTACAATTTTGTTGGAATAATATGACGATGTTTGGTGTTTTCTGTGTGCTATGATTGTTAGCGACACATGTTAGACCCTTCTCAGCGGCTTTTGCTATCTGTGTGGCAGCTTCTGTGTGGCATTTCATCAATGATTTAGCGAGAATGTTGTGTCCAAGCTCGCACGGTTTGGCATTGTTTCCAACTTGTTTGCTTTGACAAAGAATGTTTTTTTCTCCCAGGAATTCTTTCTCTTTTGGTTCTAGATCAGTGTCTAATTTGTAAAATGAATATATGAAGAAGCCCAAAGATTTTCTTAGGCGCCCACCACCAGTGCTGCCCAATGCCGGGGTTGCTGAATACCAAGACTGCCAATTCTGATTACAACTCACACCCCTGTGTTGCACCACCATTCACTTCCTCCCTCTTCATCTCAGTCTTGCAGCTTATTTTCCATTCTTTCACTCCCCGTGTCACTGATCTATCTTTCTCATCTTTCTTCTTCCCCCCTATTCTGCCTTCCTAGATTTTGCTCTGTGTCTGAAGATATAAATGAAGTCCCTGTCTCCATAAAGAGTGCTGCCCAACCACTGCATAATCAGGTACAGTTGTGGACTGCCATCTTGGATTTAGGCATGGAATGTAGATCACAATAAGTTCTTCTTTTAGAATATGTTGGAGACTCTTGAGCAGCCTAGATTAAGGGGAAACATTTTTTGACATTCACCAGTGAGATCTCTACAGGGTGTCAATTCTTCCTTAGGTCTTTTGAATGCAGCAGGTACATGACAAGTGCCAGGCCATGTTGTATTTGTACATTCACTGTCATTTTATGTTGTATTTACAGATCTGTGATTAGGGCTATCAGATGCCCAGTTTGTCCTCTAACTATTGTCCTAAAGTTAGATCAAGTGCAACTGTGAAGTCTAAAAAGCGGACATACAGTTGCTATTTTAAGATCTGGCTATTGTTAGCATATTTAAAAATAAATGTATATGGAGAGTAGCCGCATCCCGTACATATGGGTGGAGTGAAGATGCCCCAACCTTTTTTCTGACGAGAAGAGTGTCTGTCAGGCCGATCAACAGTCAGCCTGACAGACACTCTTCTTGTTGAGGTCAGGCAGCCAGGAGCTAGACGTGCTAAATGTGCAGGTTCCTGGCTGCCTGAACTGAACTTTGCCAGACTTAGTATTTCACAGCCCTTTGAGGTCACCGCCTCAGAGTGGCAAAACTGCCTCAAGTCCCTCCCCCTGTTGATGAGGGGCGTCATTGATTGCCTCAGACCACAGTGCTTCAGATTTGAGCTCTGAAGTGCCCAGGGCTGAAAGTCAATCAGTGACACCCCGCCACAGAGTGGGGTGGGATCCGCAGTCTCACTGACCCCATCCCACTCAGTGACAAGTGAAGGACTGCTGCCTTCCCACATTGGCTGACCTAATGTCAGCCAATGTGGGAAAGCAGCAGTTCCTACCCTCCTGGCTCCTCCAAGGCTTCCCTCATAGAGAGCTGCAGTGAAGGTAAGTTTTGTTTTTGATGTTTGGTGCATGTGTGCGTGTATGTATGAATGTAAGTGCATTTGAGTGAGTGAGCGCTGGAATGGGTGTGCGCACTTGTGTGAATGCATGGGTGTGAGTGTGTATGTGTGTATGGGCCCCCCATCCCCTCGCTGCTACAATTATAGACCATCACTTATGGAAATGGTTCCATCCAGAGGAATGGTGCTTCAGTCCACCTCTTATCAAGTGCTTGCATTGCGATTCATGAGGGACTATTTTACACCTCATAAGTACACTGAATCATTGCCTTTATTGTTGGGTACATTTTCTGTCTGCTCAGACTTCATATCTTAGTCTAGTGTGTTTCTCTTTCATTTATTACTTTCTGCATTGATTGTTTTCATTGTAGTCATGCTGTTTACACTAGTTTGGCTTTTTTGGTGGTTTACAGGCTTTAAGGTCCACATTAGGGATTTGTATGATTTTAAACGTCAACATTATAGTGTCCACTGTATCAATTTGCCCAGTTTATGAAGTTTTTAGTGAATTTACTAACTTCATCCAACTTCACGTGGGGTAGGCATTTTCATAATAAGAGAGTGAATTTATTGCAAAAAGTAAATAGCAAGAGAATTATTGAGCTAAAAGTGTTTTTACTATTCTTTTCTTTTCCCTGCAAAACATTTAGCCACAAGTCCTAAAGAATGCGATCTTTATTTAAAAACACACTTCATACCATTACAAAGGAAACACCTTTAAAAAAAACAAATGCAGTAACCCTCATGTTTCATTACGCTTTCCTGGTGAAATACTGTTTCTGAACTCTTCTATTTCTGGCCTCTGAATCCAACCTTGCATTTGTTTAATGTTCACAATGTTGCATGTGTGAATGAGTTGCATTCTATTCGGTATTAGTAGATTTTCTCCTAACTACAGTGACTACCTGCTGCCAAATTGTGTTGCACAGCTGGGCCAGATTATGATCACTTTCAATCTTACCTGTTATCTTGGCTGTGTCCAATATCTGCCATGTTGCTAGTGTAACAGAATGTATTCTATGGGACTGTTGTACTTTTACCTGGACAAAGATGATGTTTCCTTTGTGGACCATTGAGTCCAAGTCCATTTTAGCATAAAAAGCAATTTAATACGTTGCCAGTATTGGACCTGATTCAAAAAGTTAATTTCTGCAATAAGCAAAAGTTTATAGCTGCAGGTATCCTCATTTATGCCTGCCAGGAACTCACAAAAAGAATCCTGGCATGTGAAAATGTATTTAGCACTGCCTCTTTCTCTTCCACGAGTGTGGAGAAATCGACAACAGTAATTCCAAGGCAAGGGGGTGGGAAGTGGGCGTTAGATGTGTTGTTTGCTTTGTAAGTTTGTGAATGCTCATAAATAAGTGGGCATTCACTAATCGTGATCTGGGCCCTTCGCAACATGAACATGGCCAGTAATTTAGTTCCATTCATGGATGGACATGGGAATGCATCACTCCTAGTTTTGGAATAGGTGTAGGGAAGGGGCTTTGTCCACTGTAAAAAAAATGTGTCCCTGTGCAAAAAATAAAATGCCCATTTGCACAGAGGGCTCCGTATGCCCTGTGCATACGTCTATGATATGTACATTTGTGGACAAGGGGAATATGAGCCTGCGGGAGATGTTACATGACATTCCCAAAAGTATGACCTTAAACCTACACCAGGTGCAGCTGGCTAGATGTATGGGTATTGAAAGGGAAATGTAAAAGCAAGTTCTCGCAGAAGGAGAATGTCAGCACTTTTTCTGTTTTTATTTATGAATAATCAGCCCTTATGTATTTTTTGTCTCATGCTTGAGATCTTCGTCATCTATAGCTCAGTTTCACACTTTGCCTTCCAATCAGCTCACTCAGTTGTCAAGCAGTTTGGGATTTTTGTGATTTCCACTGAAAGGCAAATCTGTTGGGCTTCTGATGGACCCTCTCCGAGGATGAATTGTTTGGGGTTAGTGCTTGCCAGGTTGGGTCAAGTTTGTGGAGTGTCCCTGGGTGTAATTTCTCGTTCCCCCGTGTGAAGTTTCGTTGCTTATTTCCAGGTCGTTTTTCCTGTGTTGTGAGATATTTTTCGCGCTGCTCGAACCCAGCCAAGATGAAAAATGTACACAGGCTTCTCCTCTGAAGGTTTACCTTTTGTATAGTTTGTAAATGTACAGCGGCTCACGTGGGCCTTATGTTTCTCTGCGAGTTTATCTTTTGAAACAAAAATTGTTGCAAAACTCACAATTTTAAAGCAAATATATGTTCTGTAGGAGTTTGCAGTGGTAGCAAAAAAAAAAACATTTGTAACTCGCTCAATTATTTCAAGTTTGAGTATTGTAATGTTCTCCCACCTCTTACTATGTTCCCTGAGCAGATTTTAAATTTCACCTTAGTCCATATGCCACACTCTCTTCTGTCTTCTTGTGTTTAACATATTTTTTGTATTCTATAGTTCTTTGTTTTCCATTTCTATTAAGTTCACCATGTATGTAAAAAAAGAATTGTTGAGCTGTGTACTGTCCCCGATGCTTTGTACAACATTTAGGATGTTGCGTGCTGCTGCTAAAATAAAGACATTTACATAAAAAAGATCTAACTTGAGACATTCAAGATATGCAGCTAATTAAGAGACAATGGACTTGATTAATAGGGATTTTATGTCACAGTCCAGGTATGTGTCTCCGATGCTGTCTCCATCACATGCTGGCTTCTGTTATCTGGAATCGGCTGGACCACTCAAGCCATACTGTCCTGTGTATGATTCTAACGTTCACTCTACAACAGAAATGATCTATGTAAATGACTTCAGCTGTAACATAAAAAATGCCCTGGAGGCAGAACATTTAATAGAATGAATAGATTTGAGCAAAACACTGGTTACCAGCGGAAAAAGGATTTTAAGTACAGTCAGGTGTGCTGGATGATGGATGTGGTGAGCATCAGAAACACGTGCACATTTTGGCAATTGGTAACACTGCCGACTTCCTACCGTACTGTAGCAGAGTAATATCCCAGCAGGAAAAACGTTCTTTGAAAAACGATTTTGATCAGTTTTTACCTAGAAAAAGGAATTACACGTACAATGCATCTTCCAGAACATGGATCTGGACAGTAAAATAAGCCCAGATTGCTTGCACAGCAATAAGACAGGCTACATGACTGAGACCTGTTGGAGGGGGGAGGAGGCTGTTGTAATGAATGGTTCCAACACGGACGATGGCTACGTTATTTATTAGTTAACACAATACAAATGTGACCTCCACCTCGGCCAGCTTCAAATCACCGTCCTCAGGCGGAATGTCCGGTTCCTAAGACACCGTTCCTATAACAACCTACAAACATTCTATTCTAACCGAACTACACATTATAACATATCCTCCCCCTTTACATAATAACATACTACTCCCTTTTGATTTATAACAATAGTAAATGCACATACTGCACATAACAGAAATCGATTGAAATTTCACTTACGATATGTACCACTTTAAATATGACTATCTCACATAATCTTGCAAATGCAAAGGAGGACGTTTTTGTCTCTGCTCTCTAGCAGGCAAACGTCCCTCCCCAGGACTTTGTACACACCCTGGAACAACTCGGGAAGATCCGGAACATTGTTCCCCCCCTGGAATATTGCCAGGAGATTCAATCCCTGATGTTTGGGAAGAAGACACACTATCCTCTACTAAACACCTAGAGGAAGATGTAGCACCCTTCTCTAAATCCTGTAATGTTTAGCCACTGGAACTATCAACCTCAACATTAAATGTTAGAGAGTTTGACCCAATCTCTTTAGTAGGCATTCTGAAATTACTCCTTCATCCTCACCCAACACTGACCCCTCACATTCACTCCTCTATGTACCAAACCTTGAGTCTTGCGCACCAAACCTAGCTCCCCTCCTAAAATTCCACTTTTCACCATTTTCTAACACAACATGCCATCTGCCAATATGCTTAACTTGAAACGGCCCTCGAAATTTGTTTAATCCTCCGACGCACCGTCCCGATTTTATTTTTACCCAATCACCAGGAACTATTTTTTTACTGTGTTTTCTTTCACTCTCCTGACATTCCTGCTCCACTCCATTTCCTTCCAACAGAGCTTTAATCCAAAACGGTGTTAGTTTGGTACTAGGCTTCCTGCCCCACATCAACTCAAAAGGCGAAGATACCAGTGTGTTTTTCACCGTAGTCCGATAAGCCCACACCAAATCACTCACAACTTTTCCTACACTTAGGCTATTCGTCAAAGCTAGTTGAATGGCACCCTTAACCATCCTATCAGCTCTTTCTACAGCGCCATTTCCCTGAGGATTATAGAGAGAAGTGCGTGCATGTTTCACACCACACTCATTTAAGAACTGTTTCATACGGTCTGATGTAAGTTGAGTACCATTATCAGTGACGAGGCAATCAGGATAACCTTCCTCACTAAAAATTTCAGATAAAATCCTTATTGTAGAGACCTTCGTCACCTCCGCCATAAACTTTACCACTAACCATTTGGTATTCAAATCAATCAAGACAAATGCAAACCTCTGACTGTAACTCACACCTGCAATTGGACCAATAAAATCACCACAAACAGTATGCCAAGCTCTGCCTGGATCCCGCATAGTCCCACACACGGTTTGCTTGCCCACCTTCAACCTTTTCTCTGTCTCCATGCATTCAGAACATTTTTCCACCCAGTTTACCACCTCATTGTCCATTCCTGGCCACCAAAACTCAGACCTGAGGCGTTTTTTTGACATCGTTTGTCCTAAATGTCCTTCATGGGCTATATCAAATGACCTTTTCCTGACACCTACCGGAGGTATCAACCTTTCTCCCCGTACCAAAACTCCATTGCCCAAAATAGACAACTCATCCAAGACTTTACCATATGGCCTAAGAGCTGGGGGTAACGTACTCTCTCTCCTTCCTCCTTCCACTATCATTTTGACTACTCCCTTCAACACCTCATCATGTGTAATAGCTTGTTCCCACTCTTCTTTACTCACCGCCCCCAAGGTCCAATGAACTACGTCACAAACACTCGCAACTGCACCTTCACTCTCATACTTCAATACACCTTCTCCATCAACTACCTCCCAACCTAAAGGTAAGCGTGATAAACAGTCTGCCTGCACGTTCTTCCACCCTGGTATGTATTCTAGGACGTACATATATTCCTGTAACCTTGCTGCTAGTCGAGCCAGTCTTGCAGAACACTTGCCGGCCCCACCAGAAGACAGAATCTTCAACAAAGGTTTGTGGTCGGAACGTAGAGTCACTCGCGTTCCCCATACGTAAACTCTGAAGTACTCCATGCCCCAAGCTGCAGCCAAAGCTCTCTCTCAATAACGGAGTAATTGCGCTCTGAATTCGTTAGAGAACGCGAAGCAAACGCAACAGTCTCTTCACCTGTTGGGTGTATTTGCGCTAACACAGCTCCTATACCACATGCACTCGCATCCACCGTAATTATAGATCTTTTTCCAGTGTCAAAAGGAGTCAATATGCCAGTACAGCACACCTCCTCTTTAATGGCCTCAAAACACTCTTGTTGCACGTTGGACCACAAACATCTTGCCCCTTTCCTCAACAACGCTCTCAAAATCTCAGTCTTAGAGGCAAAGTTCTTCACAAATTTAGAATAATATTCTATCATTCCTAAAAAAGACCTCAATTGATCTTTGTCCTGCGGTGGTGGGGCCAATTTAATAGAATCAGGTAAGTTGTTCTTAGGCTTGATACCTTCCCCCGAAAGGGTATGCCCATGATATTCTATCTCCCTGACTAAAAACACACATTTCTCGTTCCTCAAAGTCAGCCCAGCATTAGAGATTTTCTAAATCATGGAATACATCAGTCATTACTCTCTGAAACACACTGGCTGCTGAACATAACCCAAAAGGCATTCGTGTAAATCGGAACGTGCCTTCCATGGTTATGAAGGAAGTTAAAGATTTATAGTCACTGTGCAATTTGATCTGATGATACGCATGCTTCAGATCTAGTTTCGTGAAGAATTTTCCACCCTTCAGTAGAGTCAAAAGTTTGTTTATATTTGGGAGTGGAAAATTGTCTGCAACAACACATTGATTCAGGCTCCTCAAATCAACGCAAAATCTCAATTTGCCGTCAGCTTTGCGTGTAATAACCACTGGAGAAATCCACTCTGACGTCTCCACTGGCTCAATTATTCCCCTTTTTAACATGTCACTTATTAATTTGTTGACTTCCTCTCTAACCAAAACAGGTACTCTTCTAACTTTATGTTGAACTGGAATTGCCCCTTGTTTCAATTTAATTCTATGCATGTACCCTTTGAGTTCACCCATTTCCTCACGAAACACATTGTCTGCACCCCTGATAATGTCTTCCAATGTCACCCCCTGAACAACCATAATGGGATTCCCCGCACGTGGATTTATAATGATGTGTAAATCGTATTGATGAGCCCACCCGAGAATCGGCGGACCTGCTTCTGCAGCATATACTTTCCCCTGAATTATCCTTTCACCCAAGGTGATGTCAGCTACCATATAGCCTATAATATTGATTTTTTCTCCCTGATACCCACCAGGGTTGATGTCTTTCGGCAATAACTTGGTGTCTGGCCACTTGGACCTGAATAAACCCTTTGGTATAATGGTATAAAGAGACCCAGAGTCAACCATTAAATTAACCGCCTGTCCCTTTATAAAATAATTCAGCTGTGGGTCTTTGTTTCCTATTACTTTCATCCTCAACTATTAATACTCTGTCCGGGCACCCATTCAAACTATCGTCAGATCCTTCTGATAACACTGCCACTCTCATCTTTGCAGTCCCGCGACACATCCTGGCAAAATGTCCTTTTTGGTTACACTTACTACAGTCCTTTCCCTTCGCAAAACAATTTCTTGCTCCAGTACTGTGATTGTAGCTACCACAATTGTTGCATGCCTTACCAGTTACTCTTACGCTCTGATCACCTTTACTGCTTTTATATGCACTTGCACCACCTTTACTACTAAAAACTTCACTGTCTGTATGTTGACCAATGACTGACACACCAGCTTTTTCCTCTCTCTTATCCATTACCCTCATGCAGTATTCGGATTCTTCTATTACTTTAGCTTTCTCAATGGCATCTTTTAGAGTAGGATTCTTAGCAGCCCACAACCTTTCTTGTATCTTGCGACTGTTGCACTGTACTATAAGTTGGTCGTGTATCATCTTCTCAGTCATTGGGCCAAACTGACATTTTAATGATAACTCTCTTAACCTAGTAACAAAGTCATCGATCGACTCCCGTGGACGTTGTGGCGGAGTATAAAATTTGTGTTGCCTAATCACAATATTCTGACCCTTTTCAAATCTAATTTCTACGCGCTTACGTGCATTGGAATAAACATCTACATCAGGTTGATCTTCCTGAATAGGTAACGTCGGTAGATACTTAAAGATGTGTTGCCCTTCCTTGCCCAAAGCATTTAATAAAATAGCCTTTTTCCTCCCAAGAGAAAAGTTACGCCCATCTATTGCTTCTAAATAGTTATCAAAGACATCTATCCATTCTTCCCACTCAAGCGATGGCTCACCTGGTTGGGATAAAAACGGCGGTGGTGGTGCAATGGCGTGCAAATCCATGTTGATATTGACAATGAAATTAAATATTTGTCTATAATTAAAGTACTCTACCCCGTACTGTACGTTGTACACTGCAATTACGCACAAAAATAAAAATAACCAACAAAAATACAATAAGTAAATATAAATATGCACTTAGTATGAGTTCCACAAGTCAAACTGAAAATCTAAACTCCCATGGTGACATAAACTGTCGAGTTGACAACACTATCCTTTCCACTGTGCTTCAAACTATCGATTTGACAACAGTATCCTTTCCACTGCATTTCCTAAGGGCCTTTCTTCTAATGTTCATATGCTGGAACTAAAGGTCCTTTCCTCCCATGCCATAGCGCCAGAAACACTCTCCTACGCTTCCACTTGCCGTGAAGACGCCGTGAGATGAAACACGAACAACAGATGAGACCGCGCTCCACACCGTGTTCAGAGTATTTTACTCTCGCGCTGCGCTGAGAGACAGTCCAGCGAGCGGTCTGCAACTCCTGCTGTGAAGAACTGAGGTGAGTCACAAACTCCAGTTTCACGCGCTGCACTGAGAGGCAACAGGTACGGCTGCGCTCCACGCAGCCAGTCTCGCGCGCTACACTGAGAGGCAACAGGTATCGCTGCGCTCCACGCAGCTCACGCGCGGTCTGTAATTACCGTTGGTTGCCTCCCACAGACCGTATTGTAGACACCATCCACAGCACGGTTGTGCTCACCTCACACACAGTACCTACGCAATATTACAACGAAGCGTAGTAACTACTTGATCCAACAAAGTCCTTTATTTTTTCTTTTTTGAACTTCCGATGACCACCGCACGCTAGTCCGCTTATTCCTTCAGGATAGAGGTCACACCACTCCTTAGCCGTAGAAGCTGGCTCCAACTCGTCGCCAAATTCATGTTGTAATGGATGGTTCCAACACGGACGATGGCTGTTTGTTTATTAGTTAACACGATACAAATGTGACCTCCACCTCGGCCAGCTTCAAATCACCGTCCTCAGGCGGAATGTCCGGTTCCTAAGACACCGTTCCTATAACAACCTACAAGCATTCTATTCTAACCGAACTACACATTATAACAGAGGCCTTCAGTTGGAGTAGCCTAACCAGCTTCTGCATGGAGGTATTCCCTCAAAAGTGAGCATATTTTGTCGCAAAAGCATATCTAAAGACGAGTCTTAGTTTAGGAAAATATTTACGAATCAAGTGCTGAAACCGTAGACGAGACCTCTCTTTGTTAAAGAGCACCTGGCTCCATCATATTAGCAAGTTGGATGGCGTGCAGATTAAACATCATCGATTAATTCGCAGTTGGAGAGAGTGTTTAATTACCGCAGTTTCCAGAAATGGATCTTACAAAGTTTCGCTGATGAATCTACTTGGCACACTATTCAGTCAACCTGCAAAACTATCGCGAGGATGTTACTAGTTAAACTGGTAACTTGGACATACTGAGAGGACCTACTGCTAGGGGAGTCGAGACACTTTAGGAAGGACCTCTGAACAGTCAACCATGGGTTCACAACTGAATATCTAGCACGGAAGGCAGTCGGCCAGGAGGAAAAGATTGGCTCAATACTTGCTTTTGTTGGAGTAGAACCATGCTGTCCTTTGTTCCAAATTGAGCATTTCCTTTTGTTCTTAATTGTTGAGTTCCAAACAGGTGTGCGGTGTTAGAAAAATAAAGTCACAATGATAAAGGAAACATGAACATTAGTATAATTTGCTTAAGATTTTAGGCAGCCAGTCCCGGAAGAAAGAGAACACTGTTTTCTTGGAAAACTGCATCTCACGAAAGAATATGTATTCCAACCAAAGCCACATAGCTACAAAACAATTCCTTTTATGGGCATAAGCTTGGAGGTGTGACTACAGGTGAGAAGGACTGTATTCAGTGTACAATATTCCAGGATATTCCCTCTGGGAAAAAGCAATTTGACATTTTGAAGTCCTCGTAGATAGCAGCTGTGTTCGACTAAGGCATAGACGTGTTATCAAATGCACAGGACACACCTCTCGCACCAGAAAACTACTACTATAACCTGTAGGAATAAAAATACAGTCCTGTTTCCATTGCCAAGTTTCCTGTGATCAGCTGTGACGTTCCAGGCTATCATGTGGCATCAGAAAACGTAAGCTCAATAACTGAAGCTCACTCAGACCTTCGCTGAATCAGACAACAGCACAGGGGTCAGCCATGTAAGATGTAAGCTTTCATTTAAAGCACATGTTACACATAGGTATGCCAAGCGACATACAGCTTGGTTCCTTGCTTGAGCCTGGTTTCTCTTTGAGAATGGTGAGAAAAGCCAGGTCAGCAGGGGCTGCTCCTGCATATGGGCAGAGGAGCGTTGCCCCCCGCCAGCAGTAACCGCTGCTAATCCGTTCACAAGGAAGGGATTATAAACTATCCCTTCCTTGTGAAAGAAGCGGGCCATGGGATGACAACCAGTGAGGGGAGTGCACTGTGCACTCCCCTCACTGCGCATGTACATTTGGCCGGCTGTCTCTGGCTGGCCAAACATTCATGCGCAGTAGGCTGTCTCCAGCCCAGCAACGTCGTTGCCGGGCTGGATTGAGCCTGCATAGGCTCCCAGTCTGCCTTGGAGAGCCCATCCAGGGCGCTCACAGCCAGTCCTGACGCATTGGCTGCAAGGCAGGCTCGGAGCCTGTGCCTGCAGCCTTCAAAGGAGCGAGTAGCAGCGCGGCGCGGGAGCCGAGGTAAGTTTTGTAACATTTTATTTTATTTTGAATTATTATGCCATCCCGCGCCCCAAGCCCTACCCTCCCCTCCCCACTCCACCCTGTGCATCGCCCCGCCCCCAGGAATTCCTGCGACCCACGACTGCAAGTCAGGCTATTTTAGTTTATTTCGTTCTGCATCAAAACCTAGGAGTTTGCTGACTGTTCCTTCCCTGACATGCTACCTTTGCATACTGCTTCTCCTCTTTGTGGGGCAAAGCGTTTTTTGCGCTGCATAAGAATCAACCTTAGGAAAAAAGCACTATAAAATTTGATTGCTGCTTCCATTGGCAATACTTTGCATTCCGTGAGCATCTGTACAAATGCATTATAAATCTAGGCACTAGAACCTAGGGTTTTGGTTCAGTAATGAGACCATGTAAAATTACTTTTGGCACCGTTAGAATGTACCTTCAACATGAAGAGCCGAACGAAAACTGTGGCAACCCACAAAAGAGTATATGAATTTGATTTATCTCTTTAAGATATGCCATTCTTGTATAACAATTAATGATCTTATTTCTTTTATGAGTCTTCTTGCATCTAGTGTCAAGTATATTTATTCTCCTGGTTTTATTCCCAAAAAGTCCTTTTCATTGAGGAGAGAGGTGAATCACTGAACATAACGCCATGCTGCCCTAGATATTGTCAAATAATCGAGCTTGTGACTCACAATGTTCATGTTTTTGAATTCTTATTGTTTTTATTTCCTTTAACATCCCAATGATCAAGAATCTGCTGCAATATCTAGCCCTGCTTCAATTCACATCACTTTTTGGGGGCAAGGGAACTGCCATTTGTGTGTATCTTATCTTCAGGCTTTCTTCCTGCTTAATGTGTATTCACCTCTCTCCGCCACTCTGAAAAATGAATACATCATTCAAAAACATAAACTACAGAAACAATGTCTAAACAGCAAACATATGTACTGAACCATTAAAAAAGGGTGCCCTTAAAACTCCACTAGCTGCTTTTCAATTAGCCCCTCAGGCTACATAGTATTGCCTAATCAATCAATCAACCGACTTGTAGAGCGCAACTTGTCACTGTGAGGTATCCAGGTGCTGGCAGGTTCCACAGTCTCAGTCGAAGAGCCAGGTTTTTACTGTCCTATGGAACTACAGTAGAGTAGGGGAGGTCCTGAGTTGCAAGGGGAGGCCTTTCCAGGCTTTGGCTGCAAGGTAGGAGAAGAAGTGTCCTCCTGCTCTGCTGCGTTGTTTGCGGGGGTATGCGCCAGCGTGAGGTAAGTAGAACAGAGGTGTCTGGAGGGTTTCTGGAATCTCAGGTGGTGGATGATGTAGGCGGGTCTGGAGTCATGCAGGACCGTGAACACATGGATAAGGAGCTTGAAGAGGCATCTCTTCTGAACTGGGAGTCAGTGGAGTTTTTTGAGGTGGGGTGATGTGAATGCATCGAGGGAGATCCAAGATAAGTCTTGCTGCAGTGTTCTGGATAGTTTGTAGTCTTTGAACTAGGAAGGGCCTCAATTCCCACATAGAGGGTGTTTCCATAGCCCATTCAACTGGCTCAAAATTCGCTCACTCAGCAAGCCCGCCACTCAGGACTGGGACTTTATCAACACTTTTGTGCCTGATATCATCTTCCTGGCCAAGACCTGGCTCAACCAAGCGTCAGCGCTCGACATCACCACTGGCACACCAGCAGGATACAGAATGACCCACCACGACTGCATCAACAAGCCATGTGGAGGAATCGCCATCAACCACAGAGACTCCATAAAATGCTCCACCGCCACAGATAACACCATCCCAGCAGTGGAGCACCTCAACTTCACTATCCAAATAAACCACTTTCTGCAAACTCTTAACCTCTTCATCGTCCCCTTGCCATCATCTGGATGGACATGTTCCTGGGTGACCTCAACTTTCACCTTCACAACATAACCTACCCAAACTCCACCACCCTCCTTGACAGCCTGAACAACATCAGCAACTCGTACATGACTCCACGCACACTGCAGGACACACACTCAACCCCATTTTCACTTCCAGCAACTGCATCAAATACAGCTACACCACTGAACTCACATGCACCGACTACTCAGCCATTCACTTCACCATCACGATACCCATGCCCTCCTCCCCGACAGAACCCAAAGCTGCTCATCACAACTGGAACAATGCCTCAGAGACCGAATGGACAAACACCCTCACCCTCACCCCACTCAAACACCACAAAAACTTGAACGAGGATGTCACGAGCTTCAACACCTGGATGTGCTGATTTCATCGACCCCATCAAGAACAAGAAACACAGAAGACCCACCAAGCAGGCCAGCTGATACTCCTCAAGTTCAACACAGAAAAGACAGAAGTCTTGACCTTCAGCAGCGACAACTCCCCCTGGGACCGACTCCAACCCCAGAGTGCATGTGAGCTGGGGGATGGTAGCTGGTGTTGAACGCTGAGTGGGCTGGGTGTTGTAGAGAGGGGTGGGGGCATGCGTGTTGTGTCAGGTAAAGTGGCACAGGGTGCAGGTGAAAGGTCCTACTGTAGAGTGTGGTGCAGCGGAGTGGCAGTGTTTGTTGCGATGCCCAGGGTCGTGGGCGTGGAGGGTAATATAAGTGTAGCTGTGGGTGGCAGTTGGACCGCGGTCCTGGCGCTGCGTAGTCCAGGCATGGACGAGCACAGATGGGCTTGCCTTTGGCATACCAGCAGCCCACTTGCTGTACGCTGCCAAACTGTGGCCACAATTAAGTAGGTCCTGGGAGGTAAGAGGGGTACTAGGAGGCAGTGGGTGGGGCTTGTGAAAAGGCAGAAAGAGGGGGGTGGGAGGAAGTGGGAGAAAGGAGTGGGAAAAGGGCAAAAAGGGGCAGCATTGGATGCAGACTAAAAAGGGCCCAAAGACGTCAGAAAAAAGCAAGCAGAGGGCAAAAAAAGAATGAAGAAATAAGGTGACAACGAGGCAATAGGGTAAAGATTGAAGTGGAGAGCAGGAAAAATGGTAGGAAATGGGTGGGAGCTGCAGCAAGAAGGGAGGGAAAGAGAGCAGGAAGAGGCTAGAGTGGTGCAGATAGGGAAAAGGAAGAAGAATGCAGCAGAGGAAAGAGGGCCTGGAAGAACGTGGATCCTGGAGCTGGCCGAAAGCCAACAGCGGTAGGTGGAAAGCTGGACCTGGGCACCTGTTCTGTGGAGCTTAAAGCAGACTCCTTATGTGAAAACTTGCTGTAAAGTTTATCTCACCACCTAGAGGTGCATATCATCAATACACTATTACTTACCTTAGACTTACTAGCTCTACTATGGACCCTGCACCTGACTGAATTCTGAAGTTATGTATGGATCTGTGTGCCCCACTGAAAAAAAACCTAAATGGTACTATAAGCCAAAACAATCAGTTGTAAAAAGAGGAATGGAAAGTGGCAGCATATTTGTTGCAATCTGTGTGGAAAACTGGACAGACAGAGGATCCTACAGGCAATTGGTGGAATTAAAGATGAACTGGCTAAAAATGAATATTATGAAACTGTAAAAAAAATTTACAAGGAGATGCAGAAAAGACAAATGGGCGAAAAATATTAAGGAGAGGGAAGATAGAAAACACCATCAAGACCATACTGATTATAATCCAGAAAGAATATTTACCTTCTCCAAAAAATTTATAACGTCTAATAAGGCTGCAATAAACATATCAATAGAGCAAAACCATAATCAATGCTAGCCGATATAAGTTCTGATTTAAGTTCTGACCAGGTTAATGACCCTGAAGAAGGACCATAAAATCCTGCAGTTACAAAACTAGTATCTTTTGTAAACTAATTCAGACTGATGAGGCTCAGCAGAATGTACTATCCATCCAGCACAAAGAACAAACAAAAACCAGAAGGGCCATAAGTCGAACAGAAAAATGGAGACAAAGGAGGAGCGGAAAAGTGAGGCGAAACATTGCCGCATGCAGCATGCAGAGGCAGGAGAAACTACAGAGGACAGAGACATTAATCAACAATATGGATCACTTTAGGGTAATTACTTAATTCTATGAATGATTATCCTAGGGTGCCCACTATGTATCAATTGTTTAAGCTACAGAACAACAAACAGGTATACCCTGGGAGTCTGATAATCAGTGCAGTGGGCATAGTGGCATGTAGGGGGGCCCAAATCAGGCCCCCGTATGCCACTTAATTTTTTTTTTTTTAAATACTTACCAGAACTTACCTTTCCTTCCCTGGGATGGGTCCCTCCATCGGTGGGTGTCCTCCTGGGGTGGGCAAGGGTGGCAGGGGGTGTCCCTGGGGGCAGGGGAGGGCACCTCTGGGCTCCTTCTGAGCCCACAGGTCCCTTAACGCCTGCCCTGACCCAGGCGGTATAAAACGGCACCCATCAGGCTGGGCGCCATTTTTTAAGGCCCACCCCCTCCTGTGCGTCAAAATGACGCCAGAGTATAAATAAGGCGCCAGGCCTTAAAGTCATTTTTTGGAAGGGATCGCCTACCTTGCATATAATTAACGTAAGGCTGGTTCCCCATTCCAAAAAATGGCGCACATGGTGGGATTTTGACGTCCGCGGGGTCGGGCGTCAAAGTATAAATATGGGGCAGGGTTTGCGCTGAATGTGCGTCAAAATTTTTGATGCACAATTGGCGCGAGCAGAGCATAAATATGCCCCTTAATGAATTCACAGAATTTGTGGTCATTTGGTTACAGTATATCGATCTGTTTTTGATTTGAAATGGTTCCGATAAGCAAGTGAAAATTTCATTGATTTGCCAAATAAGCATTACCTTGAAACAAAGCTGATTGGTAAAAATAATACTGAGGAAATTGTTTATTTGGGTGTGAAAATATCAGCTGTGGGAAATGAAATACAGACATCCTTGTTAGTTAAAGCTGAAGCAAATAATCACCTTACAATAGTTACTATCTGTTGCCTTTGAAGAACAATATCCCATATGGATAGCTGTTAGGGGCTACAAGGCAATGCAGTACATCAGCAGCCTTTAAGAGAGAACAGGAACTGGTGAAGGGGAGATCTAGGGCCAGAGGATAAGCTTGATCAGGTTAAAAGTAAGGTAGTCCTGAAGAATAGGAATGAACTTCTGTTTGGTGTGAGAACAGAAAATGCTGATGCTACTGGAGAATGTTTACCTATAGCACTTAACCGGGACCGTAACGAGGTTCAAATAAGCTTCATGATAAGGTTAGCATTAGACCAAACATCCCCTTTTGGAGCCCCACACTGCTGAGAGATGAATTAACATCTAGTAACTTCTCCAACTTGAAGGATACAAGAGGATGGTTACAATCTGGAAAGGTGTTCAAGAAACGCCTGCAGTGTAAAGCTTGCGGGGGAGGGCAAGTTGTTTGCGTGCAACCCAGTGACTAAGAAGACAAGGACAATTACAAACAATCTAAAATGCAAAACCAAATTTGCTGTGTGTGTACGTAATTGCCCTAGTGCAAAACATAGTGTAGGGAGTACGATATTTCGATCACAGAAACAGATTCTCAGACTAATGAGGGCCACATGCAGTAAGGGTAATATTTACCCAGGAGCTAGGCACTTCAGGGAGATACATGGAAGAGGTGACAAATGCTTAGATATTTTGTAATAGAATTTGTGCCTAAAAATATCAGACATGAAATAGAACATTGGCATCAAGGCTTCTTGAATTGAGATATATATATATCAGAACGTGACATCTAGGAGCCTAATGGACTGAATATGAGTGAGATGTTCATCTATATAAGGACTAAACATTGTTAATATGGATTCTGTAAAATATGAGGAATGTGTTTGCAGAGATAAGAAAAAGTGAGTAGCAATAATGTGAATATATTTGTAGAACTGCTCAAGATGTAATGGTTAATCATATATAAACAAGATTTAGACTTCCTCCAGACAAAGTATTTATTTTATATTTTCTAGCTATATATATTGTGTCTGTCTTTTCACAGGTGTTAGGTTCATGAAATGCTAAAGAAGCGTATATGCCTGTTTAGAGAATCAGCACGTGATCTGGTTTGGGTGCCCATATAAGTATAACTGACCACTTACGTATGTTTAAAGATGAGGTCCTGTATTTCTGGACATTATGATTTGGAACTATAATAGCATGAAATTAAATATATCAAACTAAATGTATCGATTTTGAGGATTATTATTTTTTGGAGTAATTATATTTAAGTTGGTAATGATATTCCAACATACAGTCTTTGGGGTATGTTTTCTATGTTGTTTAACATGTCCTGTGTAGCCCCTTTTCACAATCTAAAATTCTTAAAGTTTGATGCTTTGTATCACACAATGTAGAGTGTTATCAAGGCTTGTGCTGAAACACTTGTTTTTTTACGCCATCTATAATAAATTTCACAGTTTTAATGAATTTTCTGTTAATATGACAAGACGACTGGGGGTTGCAGTCTCCCCTCCAAGGAGTGAGGCGTGCACCAAAGCTGTCAGATGCTCACTCTTCCTTACCGGAAAATTATCTATCTATCTATCTATCTATCTATCTATCTATCTATCTATCTATCTATCTAGATGGGTCTCAAAACCTCAAGAATAGTGGTATTTTTGAGGTAAACAAAATGTGCCTGCCACAAGAATAGTGGTATTTTGAGGTAAACAAAACGTGCCTGCCACAAAAATATTGCAAGGCCTGTGCTCTATCACTGCTGGAGACTTTGCTATGTCACAATCTGTAACCTTGCAGAGTCTCCAGCAGCACAGCGCCTCGAATTGAAAGATGCCTGATGTCAGAGAGAGCAGATTACAATATGAAACCTGCTGGTTCTGGCATCAGACAAGCTGTGTTCCTTGCTGTGTGCACCGCAGCAGTGGGAGGGAGTAGCAGCAGAGGTTGGGGGCATATAAAGAAATGTAAAGAAAACAAGCATTTGCAATGCACTAGGGTCTCGCATTTCTCCGAGTTACAGCTATTGGCAGTTGTAAACTCCCAACCGGATTTTTGTTTCCACGTTCAAATAAAAAAACAGTGTGATCGCGCTGCTACAGTTCACTCGTAATGAAACCTATCGGCAAAAGTGCAATTATCTACGTAACTGGCAAAAGTGCAAGTAACTATGTAACATCGTCGATGTTATGCAAAGCGCTCGACTTCTGCCAAACGAGATCGTGCTGTGAATAAAAGATAAAAAGTAGCCCACAAACGCGAACCTCGCTGGTTTTCAGTACTTGGTCGCTGCGCTTGAGGAGAGCTAACCACCGGAAAAGGCACGACGTATGCGTGCCTTCCACTAATGAAAGAAAGCAGATTTTAACAGGCAAGCCCATGAACCAATGAAAGACAACTGACATGACGTGAACGGGGCTCCGAGCCCTTTTCTGACTCCTAAAGCGTCTCGCAAGCGAAATGCATGCGCAAGCGCATGCAACACATGCTCAACCCTAAAAAGGAGACATGGGGTAGTTAGTGTTTGACAGGAGACAGAGGGGCCGAAGGGAGAGGAGTGCAGTGGAGGGGGTGGGGGTAGGAGTGCCTTTCAACGGTCTACAGAGTTTGCAGGGGGCACACTGAAATGTGTGAGGTGGGCTAATTGAACAGGAGGGGGCTCTTTGCATTTGAAAGGAAGATGACAGAGCAACTTAACACCTTTGCACCTGCCCACACCCTCCCTTTACTGGCTCAGATGTTTTATAACTTAAATTTTGTGGGGACATTTGTAAAAATCGCAGGATTTTTTCAAAAGTGCCAATTTCACGATTTTTTCCTTGCAAATCAAAATATCCTGGGGGTCTGATCTATCTATCTAATATATATTCACTGAAAAAAAGTTACAGGGACGTTATAGTTAGGAACTAGAATAAAGAAAATGTAGAAATTCACTAACAAACCAAAGTTTACAGGTCCGTTATTGTTAGGTTCAGATTTTACACACACAAAACCATAGAAATTCAGCTGTTATAGTTAAAGTTATTTCAAGTAACTGTAATTCGTGCCCTAAGGTAACTATAACTTTCGCCCTCGCCAATTACCCCAGTTATTATATCACTCACAACATCTTCTTTGTCATCATTGATAAGATCACTGTAACATTTTCAGTAACATTTTTGATGAGAGAACTGTGCATGGTGAGGATGTGAGTTATAGTTACCCTAGGGCACGAGATATAGTAACTTGAAATAACTATCGTTAGTCTGCGTTAATCTGCGTTGGGAAGTCTTTGGAATGTGGGTGGTCCCATGCATCCACCCATAGATTTTGGTGCATTCCCAGATTTACTAAGACTAGTAAACCTGAAAATGTGTAAAAATGCTTGGCCTTCCTAACAGAGGCTTAGCAAAGAGAATTATCTTAAATTGTTCCTCATTATTTCCTCTTCCTACGTGTGCTACATTAAAATGCATCTGAGAATTGTTTTCACGTATGAAGGTGTCCCTTCCTGCACAAAAACAATCATGCCTGTAGTGGAGGCAGCCTTGCACCATGGCACAAGGGTGCCTGTGTTGGCGCTAGGCGGCACTCAGTGTGTCAGTACAGGAAGAGAGCAGGAAAGCATCTTACCTTAGTCAATGTGGCGCATTCTTGCTCTCTCCCTGTCACACAGCACAGCAAGTTGTCTTGCTGTGTTGTGCTGAGTGATTTTTTAAATAAATATGGCCCCCAGTTTGTAATGTTATGTTATGTTTCTTGGTTTTTGTATAGTGTAGTTGTGCTTATGCGATGGCTTCTTGGCGCGCAACGCAGCTAAGCACAGCACATGTGGTCCTTTACAGTGGTAACTAAATAGCTGCCATCTTTTGTGTCGCGCTGCGTCACTTGAGTTCTCGTGAAAATGTTTAGGAAGTTTTTAGTAAATATGAGCCTTCGTGTGGTGGTCCGCGTGTACCTAGGTACACTCACATTCCTCCAGGTCCTCTCAGAAGTGCTGTCTACGTCTGGGGCTTCTAGTCTCAATAAAAATGTACAGATCCACCTTACAAACTAGCCTCCCTCCTGACCGCCCTTCCAGGTTTATTTAATATCTTTTGCTATTTGTGATTTTAATAAGTATTTTATGCTGTAACCTCGTGCTGAATTTACTGCAGAAGACAACATTCCGGGTTAACAATACATTTTTCATGACTGTACCTTTCAAGATTACCTCTGAGGTGGTGCCTTTGCTACATATATTTTCCCCATGAATATATAAATAGAATCGTTAAATACTAAAACTCCTGGCTGTGGCCATGCCTACTCTTCCTGCATTCAGAGTCCGCTCGGCGCATCTGTTTGGCCTGTGGTCATGTCTTTTGGGCTTCGTACCCTCAGGTCATGGCCTTTGCCCATCCACCTGCCTCCGACGTCTGGCAAAACCCAACATACAGTATGGCTGCCCACACCGCTTGTTGAGCACAAGGCACAGATATGGACTTCAGGGAAGGGTTTTCAGTTCTTCTTCCCTGATAATGTCCTCTTGGAATCCAACTAGATAGCGATCCCTCCCTACAGAGTGAGGGAGTAGGTGAATGCAGTGACAGGTCACCAGTATGTATGCTATTAGTAGGAAAGTGATTATTAACTTTGTGCGTGCTTTTGTTGACCATCTGAGGGGCAGAGGTAGTAGAGCGCATTGGCTAAGTGGGGAAATGAATTATATGGTCTGCATGGCAGACTGATAGCCAGAGGGTCTGCTAGGAATAATTATTTCGTTAAGAAGGGTGGATTTATCTGAAGTCTTCTAAACAAAAATGCCTTAGAGTGCCTTTTTTAAAGACGCTTGGAGAGACAGATGCCCTGCACCTCAATGGGTTACACCTCAGAAGGATCCTTGAAGGTAGAAAGGAAGTTAGTAGGTACTGGCAAGTCTGGGCATCTTTAGCATTGCTGACACTGGACACATACCCAGCAGGCAATATGGTGCCAAGGAACGCAAAGCGAGAACAATAATTTCGTTAGGCATAAACCATCATTTAGGGCCTTCAATTTAGCAGTACGAAATGGTGCCAAATCAGCCTCCTACATATTTGCTGGGGTTAATGCTATGGCTAGTTCTATAGGTCTTCCAGGCACCAGTCTGGTAGTTCTGGGGTTAGGTATCGCAGGTAGAACAGTCTGTGAGTAAGTTTAGGAGGTCGGATATTAGGGAGTATTGATTTACATCCTTGCACTGCTCCTATTGCAGGACTGTTCCTCATTTATCTTAGTTAGTGGGTGCAGCGAGGGGTAGGGATGCCATAGGGACCTGGAGATGTCTAGCACTGGGAATCAGGTGAGAGCGATCACCCCAGAGAGGAAGTGGATACCCTTACCCAACTATACAGTATGCTGAGTGTTATCAAGCATTGCAGGTGAGGAAGTAGGCATTGGAATCTCAGTGTGAATGGTGTATGGTCCAGAAAGTTTGGATGATTCAACGTGTCATTAATTTCCCCAGTGGGACTGAAGCTACATCTTCTTCATATAACTGTTGCCTAATAAAAGAGTGTTTAGCACACCAACTGTGTGTCTGTGGTACTTTTGGAGTTTGAGGATGTGTTGGTACCCAGATCCTGAACTAGCAATATATCAGGTGCAGGCACTTTGTTCAAATTAGCATCTGCACATGGGGATCACAGCACAACACACACACACTACACTTTAGACCAACAGCCCACTCCTGTTTTGAGATCACAAGTTACATCAATGTGGGTCTGTGCCGTCTTGCCCTTATTTCATGTGGGGGTTATGAGGGTGGCAGAAAGTTGGTATACAAATGGCCTAATCTGCACTTATATTTCAAAGTTGACACTGAAGTTCACATCTCTTATTCTTTTTGGAACGTTTTATGCAGATTGTTGGGAAACCCATATTTTATACTGACTTCAGGCCTGCCTATTTCCCACCACAAGAACTTCACTTTCATCTAACTTGGATTTGACCCACTGGCTGTCTTAAACATGAAAAGTTGGGTCTGCTCTGCCAACGAATGATCTCCACACAACTGAATGATGATGACAGCATGCATGTAGAAACAAAGGATAAGGGAGAGGACAAATGTGGTCAATGGTTCAAGAAAATATTAACTAAGTATGATAAACTGCTGGTACATGGTTGCCCCCGAGACACTTCACACTTAAAATAGCAGAATACAGAAGGGTAGGGAGAGATGGAGACCCTTTGAGCTTGATCTGAGAGAGATGACTCAGGCCAAGACAAGGTTGATCACCCAATACCTTTTGCTTGGAGGGGATTGTTATGAGTGGTGGTGTGACATGCAGCTGACAGATCTAACTAGATCATGACTCTGACACCGTAATCATCCTTCTCAAGGCTGAGGCCGTCTGGAGCTCTTAAAAGTACAGCTCCATGAGTGTAGCATTCGTTGATGTAGTGGCATCCATACCTAGAAGCCTGAGAAGCCCACTGAACCCTGATTATTGCTGTATTTTATAAGTCAAACAGCAGCCAGCAAACCTATTTTCTTTGTTGCGCTAGGGCTCCTGACACACTGGCTATTCTACTGGGCGGCTCAGTTGTGTGACATGGGAGAAAAAACCCTTGAGTGTCATCTATCATAATGTGGAATTAGAGAAGTCATTTCTCAACTTGCCCCTCTAGCAGTATGACAGCTGCGGAAAGTAGCAATATGGGATAAGTGCTTGAAAGTTAGAACGGAATACTTCTGGCTTTCTTCCCGAATGGGGAGACCAATGCCAACCTAAGTTGGTTGGGAACAAAGCCCAAAGATAGTGAGAAATTAAAAATGGAACATAAAGGATCTGGGACTTAATGTACAAAGACTCTACCTGCAAAATGTGGTAGCAAATTGCAAACCGACTTTTTTTATATGGAAACTGATTTTGTGAACCAACCTATGTACTAATAGGTCAGTTTGCAAAATAAGGAATCATAGTGAATCGCAGATGATGTTCATTCATAATTAATATTCTTTAGGCAGGTCACAATTTGCGACCCACTACAACTGGTCACAATCACAGGGTTTTGGTGGCCTGCTACAGTCAAGAGGCTATCATATTTGGGATTGCCTTTATATAAGGTACATTTCTTTCTGACGCACCCTGGAAAACAAGAGTTTACATGTTCTTTAAAGTTTGTTTGAGGGTTGATGAAGCAGAAAATGAAGGTTTTGATTTATTAACGCATAAACGTAGTGTGAAATAATCATGTGTGACATTAACCGAACTAATAAAGATTGTACGGGGACAAAATGTGCCCTCAGAGTAGTTTGCCAACATTTATAAGCGTGCTTTATATAACGTGGTGTATTAGAATTGCACTAATCCGACATAATCATAAACGTGTGCTACGATTTGCTTGTTTGAACTACGTTAGCTTAGCATTACTTTAGAGGAGGCTTTGGCCTAGTGGCCTGGTCTCACGGTTTAGATGTTCGTATTTTTCCAATGTGCTATTAAACGTGTATTTCTGCTTGAAGCTGTACTTTTCCACAGAAACTGTTCACATGCTTATCTTAAAGTTTCGTGCCAGCCTGGCATATTTTCTCTTTAATTCAAGGTCGACTTGCAGGTGCGGACAATGGAGGCTCTGAAAGTGATCTGATTGGGAGACAATGTTGCGATTTGCGTACCCATCTCCAAGGATAATGTATGCTTAAGTAAAAGCTTGAGAACTGTCGTTTTTGATTGGACAATTTGAAGCTAACCTATGAACCCTCCAATGGAGACCCTACTGGACTCGAACTGTTGTCTATAAAAACCAGGTGCACGAGAAGAAATTAGGCCATTATTGGACATCCCGCCATTTTGCAGACTTCGTAGCTATTATGGCCCACTTTGCTGCGACGCCATTTTGAGAGACTTTGATGCTTTCTCTAATCGAGAGAAAGAGACTTTAATGATTCTTGCCCTAGAGACTTTAACTTTGAAATGCCCTTTGCATGAAGTAGTAGTCTTACCTTGCCGCCGTGAGGCAATTGCCCCGTCCACCCTGCCCCTTTGTCCCGTCCCATGCTGATCGAGAAACGGTACCTGTGAGACGAAGACTTCCTTGTATGCTGATCGTAATTGGTAAATATGAAAGGAAATTGTAAAATTGCATTGTGTTTCTTTTAGGTAACCAACTGCTGATTTTGATAAGAGCCCTAGCTAGGAGTTTTTCTAAATTTATGTTGCTAAATTGTTTTTGCATGAAGTCCCACATGCCGATGCTAATTTGAGGTTAGATGAGGATTCCACATGTTGCACGATGCAACCTGAGATCTTGTTATGCTGACTAAATGAACGCAATTAGCCCATTACAGATTATCGTATTAGTGCTTTGCATTGCCATTATCGAATGCCTTGTGATTCAAATGCTACATAGATTACACTTGTTTCGACGTTATGGACAGCTATTAATGTTCATTTATGTTTATCATTTGGTGTTGAGACACATCTATATCGTGCTAGCTTTGTTAATATAGGGAAATAAATTCACTAACTTTGCAATAAACTGGTGTGGTTATTCCTGGCTGAAAGGTCAGGGTTCGCCGAAATGTATTCTGGATTAATCATTAAGTGTTATGTTGTTCAAGGTATTGCCTATGTACGTTATTGATTACTGATCTGATGCGACTGATCGATTAAGAGTACAGAGAGTTCCCACTTAGTCAAAAGATTCATCGGCCTAAAGAGCGTCCGAACACAGGTAAATTGTTACTACGGTTCGCTCTATCAGTAGATGGTAGCAGAGGACGGTTACTTCTTTTGGGACCCTGTACTATTAGAGTACATGGTGCTGGATTAATGGTTTCGTCTTTTGGGACCCTGTACTATTAAAATACATGGTGTTGAATTAACGGTTACGCATTTTGAGGCCTCATTCGAGAAGTTGAATTAGATTTTTCTTGGATAAAATAGATTGACAGAATGATGATGGGCTAGGTCCACCGCGACTTTCCCGGGATCTCAGAGCTTGCGAATGGAGAGAACGGAGGTGTGGAAACAGCGTTGGCGGTACTAGTGATGGTATGAGTGAAGTTAGGGTTTTGCGCTTGCACAGCTTATTGCAGCAGGGTGTGTGAAAAGGTTGAGAGGATTATTTTCTTTTAAAGGATAGCGGAGGTGCGACTCCGAGTGTAGAAGTAGAGAAGTCGTCGAACTTCGTAGAAACAGCGGAGGTGCGGCTCCAAGTGTGAGAGTAGGGAAGTCGTCGAACTTCATGTGCGTCTGGCGCTTTGTGCATAAAAAGGTCCACGTGGTTGTTGTTGTTGAGACGGGCCCTGCAAGGTCAAGAGACTCCGGAGTATGTTGATCCATTTTGTGGTCTGGGCGGTTTAGTAGGTTGATCGGGCGTGGTCAACAAGTCGGTACGTGTGTTAGGGAGTGAAAGGAACTTCGACTTCGGGCTTTGACAAGATTCTAAGTGCACTAGAATAGATCATTGACAAGTTGAGAGTAGGTCTGCGGGTCAGATTTGCTTGCGAACGTGGGGACTGAGAAAGACGGAATAGCGGCCGAGGCTAGTGAAAGGTCCCTAAGGTCCTGAAGCGATTGTGTTACCCTTCCTGTAGTAAACCGACAGATCTGTTTTAGTTTTTGGTAGCTCGCGATACATGCAAGAAGTTGTTACGAAAAGAGGTGAGTGAAGGAAGACTAGCCGCGAGGCTTTGTCAGCCGCAGTGTGTGTGTGTGACGTCACTAGGAGCCGCGCTGGGATAGGTTGGTTGCAGAGAAGGGTCGCGCACGGATTGGACGCAGTCCGTGGGGCTCGTTTGGAAGGGGAAAGGCAAGCGAAGAGTATTCCGGGAATTAAAGTCACCTATTGATTACAAATTTTGTGGAATAAAAGTGACCTATTGATTATAAACTTTGTGAATTAAAAGACGAGAAAATGAAATTCCTTAAAGCATTTAGGAGCGCGATGAAGGGGGAGTCTTACATCAAAGCGAGCGTAGGAGAGGAGACGCCGCCCGAGGGCACACCAGCTTATATTGAAATGGAGGAAAAAGGGGTAGCTCCGTGTCTTTGGCTAAAGCAATGGCACAAACTGACAGAGAAACATGGGAGCGTAGCGTTCCCGATACATGGGACATTCAATATAAGGATCCTAGAGAATTTGAGATTCACGATGTACGACATGAAGGTGCCTCCAAGGCCAGCACAGTTTGAGGCTCTAGCGATCTGGGAATTAATGGCTAGACAGCAACAGAAGAATAAGTTTGAAACAAGGATGAGGAAGGTAGAAAAGACACTAGCGGATGCTAGGTGGGATAATGCGCAGAAGGTGTGGAGGTCAGATGTATTGCAGGGAATAAAATTGTTTCCCGCAATTACTAAGGAGGAAGAGGAGACAGGTAAGAAAGCTACCTGTAAGACAGACAGGAAGTGTTCCAAGGATAGAGAGGACGAGGAAAAATTGAGAAGAGAAGAGGAGTTAGAGGATGAGGAGTTAATAATGCAATTGCTGAACGACCGTCCACCACCTTATGCGGAGAATGGACAAGGTCCAAGTACCAGTTCTGCCCCTCCGGCATCGGTAGAGAACAGTGAAACCCAGAGTTCAGGAGCGCCATCGGGATCTAAGGACCCGAGTTTGCTGTTCACCCCGCAGATACCGCAGGTTAGGAGAATATATCCAGATGTGCCCATAATGAAACCAGCAGAAAATTATCAATCGCAGATGCCAGGGTACTACAGCAGTGACAATAGTGGAGGAATGGTTCTAGAACAAACAGTAAGGGGAGTACAGAATGGTCACAATCCAACAATGACACAGGCTGAATCAACTCAGTTTATGATGCCTCAAAAGCAGATGCAGGGAGGAAACGCTCATGCTCAGATGACGGGGAGTCAGATGGGCATGCCGGCAATGATGACCCATAGTATGGGGATGAACATGCCTCAGAACATGGGATATGGACAGAACCCAGACGTGATATCACTACCCATTACTGTAGGTCCACCGGTACCTCTGTATAGCCAGCCTAACTTAGGTATGAGCGGTCAGGGATCAATACTGCAGAAGGGGACAGAAAGGAGGTGTATAGAGAACACTCCAGGGATAACTCCTATAGCGGCTCAGCCAAATGGATCTGGATCCTTGATGGAGTTTAGTCCCATATGTGCTCAGTCTACACTGGTGAGGTCGAGCCCCCCACTGATAATACCTTTAACATCGAATACTGAAAAGTTGCCGCAACCATCAATGGCAGTCGATGTGAATGCTACACTGATGGGGGTAAATGCGCAACAGCTGACACAGTGGTTCAACAGTTTAAATTCCACACAAAATTCAGCCAGTGGGAAAGGAGAAGACTATATGAATAGGGTCAGGTTGAACATGGAAGCACAAGAATTGGTGGAAGGGACTATGGGTGTAAATAGGCTAGAATCCTACATGGAAGAAGAACTGAGGTATCTATGTCCCAGGATTACGAAGGAAGTGAACAAGGTACATAAGGGCTTGCAGGAAGCAGCTGACAGAAACGGGGTTGACATAGACAAGATGAAACACTTGAGCAGAAGCTACAGGTTGGATTTTGGGACCACAGATTTTGAACACATGAGGTCAGCAGGCATGAAGACACACCTCAGAGAATTGCTACAGAGTGCACAAGTGTGGAGGTGCTTAGACAAGTGGGAAAGCAGATGGGTAAAGAGAAAGGAAAAGAGGAGGGACAGTGCTACAGAGCATAATGAGAAGAGACCACAAAGCAGCGAGACAGTAACCATGTTACCAATGAGGGAGACAGCAGGGGGAAAATTAATACATGTACCATGGCACAGAAGCGACATTCAGTCATTTACGGATGATTTTCCCAAACTGAGAGAGAAGCCGATTGAATGGTATCAACAGACTGATAGGTTTGTGAAGCTTGCAAAATGTCTCTGGGAAGACCTGAACACTCTCTTTGAGATCGTGGTTCCGGCAGATTTGTGGGAGGATTGCAAAAGAGCTGTAGGTTGGCCGACAAGTGAACCAGAGAGAGACAGGGAGACGGGTGCACCATCACCTATGGTGATGAGTTTGTACTATAAGGTGATTGAGCATTTGAAGACGAAGGTTGCCGCGAAAAATGTGGATTGGCAGAAGATTGATCGAACGGCCCAAGAGGCAAAAGAATCGATTCATAGTTACTATGAGAGGTTGTTGAAGGCGTTCAAGAATTACAGTGGCACGGAAACAATCGAGGCGAAAGATATGCTTCATTTTGTGTTCAGATTTGTGGAAGGGTTGAGACCAGAGATAAGTCAGATGATAAAGTCGCATTTGATTTGTTGGCAGTCTAAACCGATTGACGAGGTCTTGACTTATGCGAAATACTGTAGCGACGAAATTGAGGTGAAACAGAAAAAGCTGAAAGAGAAGGTGATGATGATGCAACTTAAAGCAGCTCAGACAGGTCTGCAAGGTTTGCAAGGGATGCAAGGGTTCCAACAGCAGGTACCGCAGCCGCAGCCGCAGTTGCAGGGAAACATGGCGTTTCAGCCACAGGCGAGAGGCAGAGGCAGAGGAGGTTTTGTGAATAATGGTCCGGATTTAAACACTGTTGTGACGGGTGTGCAGGCAATGAAGAAAGTGATGCCGTGTCACGTGTGCGGAATTGTAGGTCATTGGAAACGCGAGTGCCCGATGGTGGTGCAGGAAGGTGCAGGTGCAGGTGCAGGTGTTGGTCAGCAAAACAATGATGTCAATGCATTTCAGACAATGAGAGGACCGAAAATGAGAGGTCCAAACCCAAATTTTCAGACCATAAATCAATTGCAGGGATTACAACCTATGCAGCCGCAGCAGATGCAGATGCCTCGTATGCAGATGACGCAAATGCAGCCGATGCAACAGCAGTTACCCATGGTACCTAATCAGCAAATGCAAATACCTTTGGCACCAATGAGTCAGCAGCAAGTGATGGTTCCTCCACAGGTCTCGGGTCAGGTAATGAGTACAAATGGCACTGTACAACAGTTCCCATTACACAGTGAGAGTGGAATAAACAATGTATGGGAGAGTGAGAGCTCAGAAGAGGAAGGAGATTGTGTGCTTGCAGCATCCTTAGAAGTTGATCAAAAGGGTCCGTACGTAGAGGGAAGAGTAATGGGTCATCGTGTCTCATTCTTGGTGGACACGGGAGCCACACGTTCAACTGTTAAGAGTAGTGAAGTACCAAATTTGCCACTCTCAGGGAGGACAGTTCAAGTGGTGGGAGTAGCAAACAGGCACCTGACGAACCCAATAACAGATCCGGTACCAGTCAGCATCGGTAACTATCAAGGGGTGCATCAGTTTGTGATATGTGACTCAAGCCCGATAGCACTGTTAGGGAGAGACCTATTGTGCAAACTGGGTTGTTCGATCATGTGTTCGAACGAAGGAATAACGATACAGACGAGCAGTGATGGGGAAGAAGAGGACAGTGTAGAGGGGGATGAAATGGAAACGGTCGATGAAGAGTATCCTCTGATTTGTCTTTTCCCGATGATAACTGAAGAAGATATTCCAGTCGAATTACGGGAAACAGTCGGAAAGGAAGTGTGGGACATGACAGGGAAAGAGGTGGGATTGATGAAAGGAGTGGAACCAGTGAAAGTGACGGTAAAGCCCAATGCGATCTTTCCCCAGACCCCACAATACCACATGCCACAAGATACCCTCATGAAAGTTGCCCAACTTATTGACGAATTTGTAAAGCAGGGAGTACTGAAAGAAGTGTTGAGCAGTCCATGTAATTCACCAATAATGGGACTAATAAAGCCAAGTGGAAAGGTCCGACTTGTGCAAGACTTGAGGAAAATAAAGGACATCATAGTCAAATGCTGCCCTGTTGTACCGAATCCAGCTGTGATAATGTTTCAAATTCCTTGCGATGCCGAATGGTTCTCGGTCATCGATTTGTCACAAGCATTCTTTTCTGTGCCTCTTCACGAGGACAGCCAATTTCTCTTTTGTTTTAAATTCCTAGACAGAGTGTACAGTTGGTGTCGAATTCCTCAAGGGTTTTCTGAGTCACTGTCAATATTCAATCAGATTCTAAAGAAAGACTTGGAAGAGTTAGAGTTGCCATTCGAGTCAACCCTAGTACAGTACATTGACGACTTACTGGTTGCATCAAAGACAGAAAGTGGCTGCACAGCCGATACCATTGCTCTGTTGAACCATTTGGGAAGGAATGGACACAAGGTGTCTCCTTCCAAATTGCAGTTCTGTCAGAAGAAAGTGAAATACTTGGGTCACCAGATAGAGAAAGGGTCACGGAGAATAATGAAGGAAAGGATTACAAGTGTACTTCAGATGAGTCCGCCCAAGACGAGAAAGGAGGTGAGGAAGTTCTTGGGAATGGTGGGCTACTGTCGCCAGTGGATTCCCAACTTCTCGACTCTAGCGAAGCCTTTACTGAAACTGACCCAGAAGGATGCTTTGGATCAAATTGAGCTGAAAGGAGATGAGATGGATGCCTTTGTTGAATTGAAAGAATGCATGTGTAGGGCTCCAGCTTTAGGTATGCCTGATTACACAAAGCCTTTCACATTGTTTTGCCATGAACGTGATGCATGTTCTTTGTCTGTCTTGACTCAAGCCCATGGTGGCGTGAACAGACCAGTAGCATATTTTTCAGCTACTTTGGATCCGGTCGCAGCAGCACTCCCAGGGTGTTTGCGCGCCGTAGCAGCAGTTGGTATCAGCCTCACTCAGAGTGAAGGAATAGTGATGGGACACCCAGTAACAGTCATGGTCCCTCACTCAGTTGAGATACTTTTGACCCGCTCCCGAACGCAACACATGACTGGAGCTAGACTCACAAGGTATGAAACGATAATTCTGGGCTCACCGAATGTGCAGCTGAAAAGGTGCACTACGTTGAATCCAGCAACCTTGCTTCCTGGAGAAAATGCTGAAATTGAGAACGCTGAAGACGTCGAGCATGACTGCCTTCAGGTGACTGAATTTTGCACAAAACCTCGACCGGACATTAGGGATGCTAAGCTTGATGAAAATGACCAAATTCTTTTTGTTGATGGTTCATGTCTAAGAGACGGGATGGGGATTTTGAAAGCAGGATACGCTGTATGCACTGTAACAGGGGTCTTGGAAGCGGGATGGCTTCAAGGAGTCTATTCTGCACAAGTAGCAGAACTTGTAGCCCTTACCAGAGCATGTCAACTGTCTGCATTGATGAAAGTCACCATTTACACTGATAGCCAATATGGGTTTGGGATTGTGCATGACTTTGGACAACTATGGTCACAGAGAGGTTTTCTGACCTCTTCAGGATCCCCAGTGAAGAACGGGGAAAGGATAAGGGAATTGTTACATGCCATTCAAGTGCCAGCTGAAGTTGCAGTGGTAAAGTGCAGTGCTCACACGAAAGGACAGGACTATGTTTCTCTGGGAAATGCATATGCAGATCAAGTCGCAAGATTTTGTGCCTTGAACTGTATATTACTGAGAGATGAATGGAACTCAATAAGTGAGCCAGAACTGGAACCAGCTGAAGCATTTGCCTTGAAGGTCGTAGATACAATAGAGGAACTAAAAGCACTACAGAATAATGTCAGAGAGGATGAAAGAGATTCCTGGATTAAATCACAATGTATAAAGAGACAAGACGAGTTATGGGTTTCACATGAGGGAAAATTTGTTTTGCCAAATAGTCTCTTATCACAGCTTGCACGGTTCTATCATGGGCAAGCTCACCTAGGGAGAGATGCCATGATAAGATTGTTCAAAACTGATTGGTTTAACCCCAGATTTCGTCAAGCTGCAGAAGCAGTTTGCCATCGATGTGTCACTTGCCAGCAGATGAACCCAGGAAAGGGAACAGTTGTGAACGCGAGCCACATTGGTAGGGCAAGCGGTCCTTTTAGTCGTATGCAGATGGACTTCATTGAGATGCCTGTGCATGGAGGTCTGAAATATGTGTTGGTGATTGTGTGCATTTTTAGTCACTGGATTGAGGCATACCCCACACGTAGAAATGACAGCCTTACAGTTGCAAAGCTATTATTGAGAGAGTTGATACCACGTTTCGGATTCCCGATCTCTTTAGAATCAGATAGGGGAAGTCACTTCAACAACGAGGTGATAAAGTTACTTTGCGAAGCACTGAACATTGAGCAGAAACTGCATTGTAGCTATCGCCCTGAAGCATCAGGACTGGTGGAGCAGATGAATGGTACACTGAAATCACGAATGGCGAAAATATGTGCATCGACAAATTTGAAATGGCCTGACGCATTGCCCTTAGTGCTAATGTCAATGAGAAACACTCCTGATAGAAAGACTGGATTGTCTCCCCACGAAATTCTCATGGGCAGGGCTATGAGACTTCCTGCAGTTCCCGCAAACGCGCTTTTGAATATTACAGATGATATGGTGTTAGACTACTGCAAAGGTCTGGCTGACGTGGTTCGCTCTTTCTCTCACCAGGTGGAAGCGACCACCTTGCCACCGATCCAAGGTCCAGGACACACACTGAAAGCTGGTGACTGGGTCGTGGTAAAGAAGCACGTGAGGAAGTCGTGTCTGGAACCCCGTTGGAAAGGCCCTTTCCAAGTGATCCTGACGACAACTACCGCTGTGAAGTGTGCGGGGGTTCCCAACTGGATTCACGCCAGTCACACAAAGAAGGTGTTGTGTCCCACAGATGAGGAAGTTGAAGCGCTGAAATTGCCAGTACCTGATAAAACAGTGCCGAGTGCTGAGACAGAACAAAAGCGAACTGAAAGCGAACAAGCAGAAGCAGGAGAGAAAGAGATATTATTGGAGAACGAAGAGTCCGACTCACTTGGGGAAGACCAAGGAGAAAGTTCAGACAGCGACGAAGAAGCTGAAGGTAGCAAAAAGCCTGAAGCAGCTGAAGGTGACAAAGAACCTGAAGCAGCTGAAAGTGATACAGAGCCTGACGAAAGTAACGGTGACGAAGGGCTCGAAAAAGGTGAAAAAGCAGGAGAGCCTGATCAGAAGGGGGCTTTCCCAGAAACAGACGATACAGAAAAAGAAAAAGAGAACGTGATCGATTCCCCTGAAGGAGGGGACAAGGCAGAGCAGAACGAAAAAGTTCAAACCTCTACAGAAAAGGTCGCAGGTCCATCAAATGGACACGGTGCAAAGAGGAGACTAAGTATATCACCAGTAAAACAAAGGTCTGGAGAAGGATTGAACGACGGAGAAAGGCCAAAAGTAAAAGAGAAAAGAAAAGAAGTGTCTGTCGTGGTACCAACCTCGAGTGAAGAAAAAGACTTGACAAAAGAGGAAAGTACCAGCGAGGCAGAATCGAAAAGAGAAGCAAAATTGAAAAGGAAAAGGATACCGAACAGAAGGTATTCCGGTCCAGAATGGGCATATGCAATCAATGACGATTGGACTGACGAGTTTGTATCTCTAAGCATCGAGAACGAAGAAGAGGAAGAGATACCAATAGAAAAGAAAAGTTTCATGGACAGTGTTGATTGAAAGGGTGATAAACGATATTGCTTGCTACAATCTAACGTGAAAGAAACAACCAGTTGAGACATTGCTAAACCGGATGAGACATTTGCTAAACCGATAAAGACTGAGTTATTGCCGAATTGAGACAAATGCTGCTAACCGATAAGTGACTTGGCCTTTGGAGAAGACGGTGTGAACATTGCGCTCGCTCAGCTTTGTAACTGAATTGCTAAATAAGTTTGATTTATAAGTGCTTCTAGCTCTCTGATTCTATGTAGATCTCGGGTTGCATCGTGCAACATGTGGAATCCTCATCTAACCTCAAATTAGCATCGGCATGTGGGACTTCATGCAAAAACAATTTAGCAACATAAATTTAGAAAAACTCCTAGCTAGGGCTCTTATCAAAATCAGCAGTTGGTTACCTAAAAGAAACACAATGCAATTTTACAATTTCCTTTCATATTTACCAATTACGATCAGCATACAAGGAAGTCTTCGTCTCACAGGTACCGTTTCTCGATCAGCATGGGACGGGACAAAGGGGCAGGGTGGACGGGGCAATTGCCTCACGGCGGCAAGGTAAGACTACTACTTCATGCAAAGGGCATTTCAAAGTTAAAGTCTCTAGGGCAAGAATCATTAAAGTCTCTTTCTCTCGATTAGAGAAAGCATCAAAGTCTCTCAAAATGGCGTTGCAGCAAAGTGGGCCATAATAGCTACGAAGTCTGCAAAATGGCGGGATGTCCAATAATGGCCTAATTTCTTCTCGTGCACCTGGTTTTTATAGACAACAGTTCGAGTCCAGTAGGGTCTCCATTGGAGGGTTCATAGGTTAGCTTCAAATTGTCCAATCAAAAACGACAGTTCTCAAGCTTTTACTTAAGCATACATTATCCTTGGAGATGGGTACGCAAATCGCGACATTGTCTCCCAATTAGATCACTTTCAGAGCCTCCATTGTCCGCACCTGCAAGTCGACCTTGAATTAAAGAGAAAATATGCCAGGCTGGCACTAAACTTTAAGATAAGCATGTGAACAGTTTCTGTGGAAAAGTACAGCTTCAAGCAGAAATACACGTTTAATAGCACATTGGAAAAATACGAACATCTAAACCGTGAGACCAGGCCACTAGGCCAAAGCCTCCTCTAAAGTAATGCTAAGCTAACGTAGTTCAAACAAGCAAATCGTAGCACACGTTTATGATTATGTCGGATTAGTGCAATTCTAATACACCACGTTATATAAAGCACGCTTATAAATGTTGGCAAACTACTCTGAGGGCACATTTTGTCCCCGTACAATCTTTATTAGTTCGGTTAATGTCACACATGATTATTTCACACTACGTTTATGCGTTAATAAATCAAAACCTTCATTTTCTGCTTCATCAATCCCTCCTCTGATGACTACTTGTCATCACACAAATTAAGCCCACAAATTTTATTCCATTAAAATTCTGTCAGTTCCCTTTTCCTTTTAGTTCCCCTAGTCTGTGCTTTGTATTCTTCTGCCATTCTTTTCATAATTTTCTCCTCCTTTCTTCTTTTAATTCTTTCCATAATCATTATTATTCCCCTTTTTATTCCCCAAATTCCAAATACACAAATTATCACTATTAAAATTCCCTCTATTATTTTTAACAATATTCCATTCCAAATTCCCCCAATCCAATGTCCCACTGAAGCAAGTCCTTTTCCAACCTTCTCCCACACTCCTGGTTCTTTCAGTTCCTTCAAATCTGCACTTTCTTTTGTTAGATTAGCAAGCATAGTTTTAATTTTCACACTATTGTCAGGTATATAGGTACAACAGTGTCTTGCACCAAGCATTTTGCAAACACCGCCATCCTTTGCTAAAAGAATGTCTAAAGCAAGCCTATTTTGAAGAGTCATAGCTCTTTCCGCTGCAAGTTCAGCATCTATCAGGATTATAGCACCTGAAAACTTTGTCAACATGTTATCCACTATAGTAGACAACTTTCTTATTTTGATGGAATTCAGCACAACTCCCAATGAAGGAATCATGGCTCCAAATATATCACCTACCACAGCAGCTGCGGTCTCTCTTTTCTGGATACGATGGGATCCAGATGTCTTTTGAATCATCGATAGGTCATCCAGTTGATAAACCTTTGGGAACACTATACCCAAATAACATCTTCCCCACCATCCCTTTGGAAGACGATAATAGGCATTATACCCACAAATGTAATATACACCTGGAATGACAGGGTCAAGTCCGTCCATCATGAATGTCCATTTGGCCTTAAAGATAAACGTATGTTTACACTCACTCGCTCCTACAAAAATGTTGTCATAATAAGATTCACCTCGATATATACAAAATTTCCCTACATGCCAAGCATCTAAAGCAATTTTCCCTTGTGTCTTTATTTCAGCAAAATCATAATTATCTACTGAAGTCCTCTTATGTAACTCCTTTTCTAGTTTCGCCTTCATTTGAGCCCTTCTATCATCTGTGCGATCTAAAAAGCTTATTTCTACTGCAGAGAGTGAGCAGGTAAGGTTTTCTCTATGAGCGTGAGCCGTTTCAAAAGGTAGCATTGGCTCAAAAAATTCCCTCATAATTTTTGCATCCCAATCCTTTGCAGTCTGGCTTAGCTGCGCTATTATAGGAACATAAGCAAAGGTAACATCATAGTTTGAGTAAAAATACTGTATGTTAGTTTGACCATAAAACCTAGACATTACTATACTACATGTAATCCCGTAGGTAAGAGGCATGTGGTGATATGTCACCCCTTCCTTCACTGATGTCGGTATCTGGGTACACACATAACAATCTTTCGCATCCATTGTCTCAACATATTCTGTTAGTAAGCGATAGAAAACATTATACGAAAGTTCTTTCCTTTCATGCAAGAGTCTCTCATCCAGTGCTAGCCTTTTCAATGCGGTTAGTTCAGTGACAGTAACAGGAGCAATAGTAGAAGCAGCAATAGTCTCATTCTCACCCTTTCCATGTATTCCAAGAACAATCGCCATTATTATTAGTACACATGTAACTACCAAGCCTATACACACATATTTACAATATTTCTTTCTATTGTTTTGCGTCATGATCTGCTAATCTAACAAAAGAAAGTGCAGATTTGAAGGAACTGAAAGAACCAGGAGTGTGGGAGAAGGTTGGAAAAGGACTTGCTTCAGTGGGACATTGGATTGGGGGAATTTGGAATGGAATATTGTTAAAAATAATAGAGGGAATTTTAATAGTGATAATTTGTGTATTTGGAATTTGGGGAATAAAAAGGGGAATAATAATGATTATGGAAAGAATTAAAAGAAGAAAGGAGGAGAAAATTATGAAAAGAATGGCAGAAGAATACAAAGCACAGACTAGGGGAACTAAAAGGAAAAGGGAACTGACAGAATTTTAATGGAATAAAATTTGTGGGCTTAATTTGTGTGATGACAAGTAGTCATCAGAGGAGGGATTGATGAAGCAGAAAATGAAGGTTTTGATTTATTAACGCATAAACGTAGTGTGAAATAATCATGTGTGACATTAACCGAACTAATAAAGATTGTACGGGGACAAAATGTGCCCTCAGAGTAGTTTGCCAACATTTATAAGCGTGCTTTATATAACGTGGTGTATTAGAATTGCACTAATCCGACATAATCATAAACGTGTGCTACGATTTGCTTGTTTGAACTACGTTAGCTTAGCATTACTTTAGAGGAGGCTTTGGCCTAGTGGCCTGGTCTCACGGTTTAGATGTTCGTATTTTTCCAATGTGCTATTAAACGTGTATTTCTGCTTGAAGCTGTACTTTTCCACAGAAACTGTTCACATGCTTATCTTAAAGTTTCGTGCCAGCCTGGCATATTTTCTCTTTAATTCAAGGTCGACTTGCAGGTGCGGACAATGGAGGCTCTGAAAGTGATCTGATTGGGAGACAATGTTGCGATTTGCGTACCCATCTCCAAGGATAATGTATGCTTAAGTAAAAGCTTGAGAACTGTCGTTTTTGATTGGACAATTTGAAGCTAACCTATGAACCCTCCAATGGAGACCCTACTGGACTCGAACTGTTGTCTATAAAAACCAGGTGCACGAGAAGAAATTAGGCCATTATTGGACATCCCGCCATTTTGCAGACTTCGTAGCTATTATGGCCCACTTTGCTGCGACGCCATTTTGAGAGACTTTGATGCTTTCTCTAATCGAGAGAAAGAGACTTTAATGATTCTTGCCCTAGAGACTTTAACTTTGAAATGCCCTTTGCATGAAGTAGTAGTCTTACCTTGCCGCCGTGAGGCAATTGCCCCGTCCACCCTGCCCCTTTGTCCCGTCCCATGCTGATCGAGAAACGGTACCTGTGAGACGAAGACTTCCTTGTATGCTGATCGTAATTGGTAAATATGAAAGGAAATTGTAAAATTGCATTGTGTTTCTTTTAGGTAACCAACTGCTGATTTTGATAAGAGCCCTAGCTAGGAGTTTTTCTAAATTTATGTTGCTAAATTGTTTTTGCATGAAGTCCCACATGCCGATGCTAATTTGAGGTTAGATGAGGATTCCACATGTTGCACGATGCAACCCGAGATCTTGTTATGCTGACTAAATGTACGCAATTAGCCCATTACAGATTATCGTATTAGTGCTTTGCATTGCCATTATCGAATGCCTTGTGATTCAAATGCTACATAGATTACACTTGTTTCGACGTTATGGACAGCTAGTAATGTTCATTTATGTTTATCATTTGGTGTTGAGACACATCTATATCGTGCTAGCTTTGTTAATATAGGGAAATAAATTCACTAACTTTGCAATAAACTGGTGTGGTTATTCCTGGCTGAAAGGTCAGGGTTCGCCGAAATGTATTCTGGATTAATCATTAAGTGTTATGTTGATCAAGGTATTGCCTATGTACGTTATTGATTACTGATCTGATGCGACTGATCGATTAAGAGTACAGAGAGTTCCCACTTAGTCAAAAGATTCATCGGCCTAAAGAGCGTCCGAACACAGGTAAATTGTTACTACGGTTCGCTCTATCAGGGTTGACATTGGTGTTCTGAGCCACTGACTACTCCAAAATGTATTTATTTTTACATTGACTACTGCTAATGGATTACCACCCCAACTATATTTCATTTTTCAAAGTTTTGCGACTGTATTTCTGTCGTAAACCACTCATGCATCTCTCATTTTGTATGATTCACCATTTGGAAGGGACGCCTATGACAAGAACTCTTCCAAATTGCAAATTGGTATCCATTTGCAATCCAATTTTAGAAGTCAGTAAAAGTTTCCAGACTCCTAAAATGTTGTTAGTACATAGTGAAAAACAATTTTGCAGTCACAAGCACACCTATTGTGCGAATCACAGGGCTTTTGACTGCAAAATAGGTTAGTACATCAGGCCCCTTGTACTGCCAAGACAATTTGTCTTGGGATCAGCTAAGGAAACGGATCGGCAGCAGAGAGAGATTTTAGCATAGAAATTGCAGCCAGAAGGTCAGACAGGCTGAACAAAGAAAAATGAAGTAAGGCTAACTCTTGCCAGCAGACTAACAAGAGCTGGCTGTAGACATTTCACCTGCTTGATCTGGTGCCTTAGCTTTCTCTTCCTGAATAAAATCAAGAAGCTAAGTGAATCATACCCACCTTAAATAGAGGTGAATCCTGGCTATATGGCAGGGCGGTCGGATAATGTTATTCAAAATGGCGTTTGGCATATTACTGGCATAGGCAATTCTAGCCGCGCAGAACTCTCTCCGATCTTCTTTCAATTGTTTTTTAATAATGATGAAGGGAGGATTTCTGAGCCGCTCTATCTGAAGAGAAACAGTTCTGGCGCCAAATAGGTAGGAAATTTATTTCACATTGAATTTGTATTGTTCTGACAAACTGGGGTTATTTATAGAAAGAAGGGTGTCAGTCAAGTGCTTTGCAAGATTAAAAAGCGGAGATTTTGGACGAGTCTCGAAATGTGGCTATTTCATGAAGGGATTCGGAATGTGAGGGGTGGAGGCTGGACATAAAACAGAAATAGTGGTCTGAACAGTTACAGGAAAGAATGGCTGAGATATCTGGTCCCGCCTTCCAACGCAGGTCAATGGGTTGACACTTCCGATGTGTAGGGCCAGGTAACAAGTTCCTACAAGTAAACTATGCTACTGTGTCCAGTGGGCCTTCAGCCCAAATTGTGGAATCCCAAATCAGATAGGTTTATTAAAAGTAGTTACTAACAAGCAGGAGTGCGATATATTGGAAGCTCCGTTAGGAAGAAATTGGGGTTGGGTGATAATTGGGCTAATGAAATCTCAGCTTCTGGGAATGCAGTCAGAGGGGTCCATGTAATTACTCAATCAGATTTAAAAATGGCAGTTACATTGAGCGGTCGGTGCTCACTATTTTAAAGTTATGGGAACTGCTGCCAAGATCTCACGCCCGGCTGAAGAATGAAGCCAGTTTTTGAAGACCAAGAGGTAAACAGTGTGACTAATAAGCAGGAGCCTAGCTTCACTGGGCTATTTGAGGTGACCCCCCCCCTAATAAATGTATTTGCTGTAAAATAGTTGGGTACGTGTGCTTTCAGTTGGGTATGGTGAGGTGTCTGTGGGTTTCACAAGGATTTTTTTTTTACATAAACAAACACAAAAAGGCACACACACTCTCTCCCACTCTGCTTTCAAAGTCCTCAAAAAAGTTGCTTACTTTACAAAATATTGTGTTTTCTCTCGCTTAGTACCCCTAAGTACCCGCATTCGTCTACCTTCCCACTACCCCATTAGCCCCTCCGATGTGCCCTGCTTGTCATATAATGTATTTTTACTTTATATGCCAGTGTTATTGATGCAAAATCTGAATCTCCCCCTCACCCCTAATCTTACTAAGCTGCGTCCATGCTAAATAGGGTACTTGAATTAGTGTGGCCTCGCTTCATATTATAGGGCAGACATTATGGTTCCACTATGGATCCGAGAAGCAGAGGAAGATGGAAAGCCACCACTTGCAGAACATTGACAGATCTACTAAGTGGGCAGAGGGCAGAGTGAGTCTGGGGTGTGGAGGACGAGGGCTATGCCCAGGAGGGTAACAGCAAAGGGGCAGAGGTGACGTCGCAGCGCCTCGGAGATGGCAATAAGAGAAGAGCAGCGTTTCCGAAGCTGGAAACTAGTGTAAAACGTGGCATGGCGCATTCGGAAAATAGCAATCCCTGGTTTCCTGCGTGCTCAGACGTGTGACCACCGGCAAGCCTTTTGCACTGCGGCGTGAACACGCAGGAGCTGGCCCAATGTGGCCAAAATCTTTTGAAGGCAAAGACAGACGGTGTGGAAACCATGCAGGCACAACGTGCCCTAAATCGTGGCTAAAATATGACACACACTGGTAGCGAAATTAAGTGTAATTAACAAAGCAAGTTGAGAAAACTGAAATAATGGCTCGAGACAAAGAATATTATAATAACTATATAAAAACCAACAGAGTACAGGAGCTGACAGTGGGAGTAGGCGTCAGGCCTGCATAAAGAAACTCACATAAGTTGGCAAATAAAATAAAGAAGCAAAATGTGAAAGTCAATGTACTTAAAGTAACTGCGGACAACGCTATGTCTGCTCAAGCAAGAGCAATGCAAGAACGCAGTGACCCGTGCAGGTGCGGACGCGCTGATGCCCGCCTAATGGCTGATTGCTGAGTAAGAGGGAGCCAGTAGGCAGGGCAACCATGGAGGGATAACTTCCCTAAGTATAGAACAATGTTAGGAACAAAGAACAGAATGTGCCAGCATGTACCAGTACCTGTGCCAAGCCCTGTGCAAGTCTACACACTTCTACCTTTGCACAGATGAGATTAGGAATACAGAGAGGTCTATTGAGACAGTCTAAAGACTTCTCACCTTGGCAGGGAAAGACGATTTGCATATTGGTGTATAGACCAATATTTACTGTAAAGACCATATACCTAAATGTATCTATTTTGCGAATAGGGGTTACACCGCTCCCCTCCGCCCTAAAGATTTGCTCCATCCATTTCATGGGGTGGGATGTGACTACCCTGCCCCTAGATAAATATTTCTTCTAATGGGAGTTTGCACTCATAGTGAACAGCGAAATGGCTACGAGATTTAAACTGATCATCAAATGAGATCAAAATGTCAGTTTGTGTACAAGTTTGCAAAGCAAATTAAATATATCTCGAGAGCTTAGTTTTTCAAATTTCTCAAAAACACCCGGATGGGTTTACACTAAATCAACGGAAGGCACTATATTTTTGTAGGCTGAATTTTCATCACAAATGCGCAGTGCTCAATTTGTGCTTGTTGTTTCCGGTGCTTAGCACCTGCACTTATTTTTGAGGGCCGGAGCTTATTCTTCTACCTCAAGCATTTGCTGCAAGCAAAAGACATATATAGGAAAAACGGAGGAAGAGAAAAACGAAGAAGTGTCACAAAGGGAGAAAGTAGAAAGTTGCTATGGTGAGCTGAAGGGGCAGGGAGTGGTTGTAAATGAATTGAAGAGGCCCGAGACGGCTTCAGGATTATGCTGTCTCAGTATTCGGTGCTCGCACGTTTAATTGCAGCAGCCGCGTGTTTAAGAGGAGGGCTTTGGACACCGGCACTTGTTTATTTACAAATTAAGCACTGGTTGTCAGGCAGAATCTGCTGCAGTGGAGGAAACATTTACTGCGCGATCTTAAATGGGAATTAAGGCTTCTGCCAGCCTCACAAATCATGCCCTCTTCTCCCTAACTCAACTGTACAAAACTTTTCAAACTCGAGCTTAAGGGCATAAATATTTTTATTTTAAAGTTTACTGCAATTTACCAATATTAAGCCTAACCAGCCTTATGCAACTTTGCTACTGTAGTCAAACGAAGGTCCTATAAACTGGACTGGCACCCAGAATTGTGTAGGAGCCTTTATGACCCCCTCTTTCCGTTGCTTGTAGGCACTGCTTTCTTCAGGGCTTTTATCTGTAAAAGTGTCTTTGCTGGGACCGAAAACGAGCTAGGGTGGACCCATTCTGTCTTCAAGATAGCAAGGAATCAAAGCCTAGGTTCAGACATTGACGTGTATTGATCGAAGTCGTCGCAACATTTCCGTTTCTGCTGCTTCCTGGGTTAGGCCGCATCCATTTGGCCTCTTGCAGGTCGACAGGGGAGCTTCAAGGGGATTTTGTACCTTGTAGAGTGAATTCTTCTGACTTCCTGATTTAAGGCAGTGCTGTGTTAGCTGCAATGACAGTGTCCCACATCCACTGCAGGTCAGGGTACTGCACTCAGGGTAAGGTTTCTGTTCTACTTCAGTCGATGCTTGGTGCCCACCTGCTATCCTCCAGGAACTGCTCCCCTCGAAAGAAGCACCATTTTAAGGAATGGCGAGCCAGTTGTGAAGCTGGGCTTCTCGAGCGTATGTCCACTTGTGTGCGGTGTTTAAATTGTATCAGTGCTTGTAAGTAGTGGGCACTGGCAATCATTTCTTCGGTCCAGGACTTAGGCCCTGCTGTGAGTGGTTCAGAGTTTTCCCAACCGTGCAGGCGTCGTAATTCTGAGTTGTGTGGTATTTACCACACCCAGTAAATACCAGGTGTCATGAAGGTCACACCCTTCGCTAAATTTGTCAGGTGTAACCTGCTGGAATTTCAACGGGGAAAATTGCATTTCACTATAAACATCCATATTTTGGCAAGGTTAGCTTTGAAATCTGCATGTTATTCCCCAAACCTTGGAATACGTGATCATTATTGGATCCAGTAGGTTCAGAATACCTTGGTGTTGGTTTTTTCATTGCCTAAAATAATTATCGCATCAGACTCGGCCACTCGTAATCAGGCCTGTATTGTTCAACATCAGATGCTGCTTCAGAGCAAGAGAGAGGGTGGCAGAAGAGGGAGACAGAAGGAGGAAGAGCACAAAAGTAACAAAGGGAGAACGCAGGGTGCAAGAGTCTTAAAGATACATGAAGTGAAGGCTGGTAGAAGAAACAGGTATGAGGTGGAATACAAACTACAAACTAGGGACCAGATCTACAAGATCTGGGCTCCTGCCCCACCTAATGACACCATGGTAGCGCCATATTTACAATACGGTAAACCATGGCAGTGGTTTCCACAATACCATCATAATTCATGATGCTATTGTGGCGCTTTGCAGCAATAGACCCATAAAGTATGACGCTAGTGCAGGCAAAGCACTAGGAAGGCCCATAGGTTACTATGGGTCCATCACTTTAACACCTGTCCTGTGCAGGCATTTGAAAATGACAGAAAAAATGATGCAGTGAAATCTTGTATATTTCACTACGCCATTTTTCTTGGCCTCCTAATGGGGGAACACCCCCCCTCGCATACATTATGCCTGGCACAGGCATAATGTAGCGCAAGGTGTTACAAAGTGGTGCAATGCAGGCATTGTGCCTCTTTGTACATACGGCGCCAGGGAGTGGCCTCCTTAATGCCACATTGGTGAAAACAAATGGCACTAGTGTGGCGCAAGGGCCTTGTAAATCTGGCCCTAGGTTGCCTAAGTATTCAGAAGTCCAGGCATTCGGCAGCACCAGTGGTGGGTAAAGGTCAAACCTTTGAACCCCTGCTTGTAGGATTTGGTACTGTGTATGTAGCTCTGCACTTTATAAGCCAGCCTGGCACACAGTCAGCCACAGGAGACATCAGAACAAAGACATGAGTGACCATGCAATGTCACAGTGATCTGCTATGTGCCTGCTCCGCAGCCCTTCAGGTGGCCTCAGTACAGCTGTCATGAACTGCTGCCCCTGCAGCAACGTGACAGTGAGACAGTGAGTGGAGGAGATGAAGAGAGCTTGAAGGGAAGTGGTACTCTTTGTTAGATATTATCTGTTTCTGCTTCCTGCTGTACTGGGGCGTTCTCTTTCTGCTCGCCCTTCACACTCTGTTTTCCAATCAACAAACTTAATGAATATTTAAAAAAAATATTTTGGGTAAAACAGTGAGTTTGTTAAATACTTTAATAACAATGCTTTGGGAGCAAATCATGCTGCTGCAAATAATTGCTAAAGATAATTGACAAGCTCAAAAAAACTGTCTTCAATCACTGTATCTATGAATGTGGTATTTCTTTAGCGTACACTGAGCCAAAAGGCAGTAGAGCACTTTACATGGTCAAAGGCAAACATAAAGACATTGAGTGAGGGAGCCAGGTTGTGGATGGTTAAATGACTGTGATGTAGTGTGTCTTAAAGGCGTGAGTCTCCAACTCTTTCCTGCATAGGAGCAGCGTTGTGGCAGTCCTGATTGTTATAGTGATGTTGTTCTAGATCCTGGATGAATAGATGGAAAAGGCCTGCTGTCTTGTTTTTCTTTTTTACACTCCATAGCCTCCAGTCAGATGGTGTCCTGAGTGCTGGAGTGCCGAGATCCACAAGAGATGGTGAGCTTGTCTACAAGATAAGCAAGGGTCCTGATCGTGATAGCTTTGTAAATGATGCAGCTGGTTTTGAAGATGGTTTGGGCTGGCAAGGGGAGCCAAAGAAGTTTCATCAGGATGGGGGTGATGTGAACTCATTTTTTCTGGCCCTGGTTCAGATGTGCTGCTGCATGCAAGATGCCCCTAAGGGATGCTAGTGAGGAGTCTGGGAGGCATGGACTAGGGCACTACCACTACCCAAGTGTGAGAGTATGAGGGCTTGGACAGTAGTTCAGAAGTCGCTTTCTAGAAGAAATGGTTTGACTTTCTTTAGAAGAGAAAGCTGGTACCAGGGTGTCTATGTTTTGCAGCCAGGCAAGCCTGAATTGGTCTTCATAGGTGAAATATTGAACTGATGCACAAATATTAGCTTGTATTATTGCATTAAACTATTCGCTTGAACCCAATCAGCTTATACTATGAGTCAAATTTATTAATATGACTCCAAAAAATCTGATTGGACTACTTACTAACATAATTCAATTGCCAAAAAGTGATTGATTTAGTTTAAGATAGGAGCTACGAGTAATCAAAAAAAGTACTAATTTGACCTTGAAATATAATATTAAATCATTGAATTGGATCTTTTATTCCTTCTCCATGACTGCTCTGTTTAGTTGTTTGGCAATATCTAAGCAACATTCAAGCATATCTCTAGATCAAACCCAGTGTACAAACAAAACAAAAGTATCATTCATGTACTGAACTGTATTCTCGGACAAGACACGCAATACCCAGAGCAAGTTTTCCACCAGCGTTACCAAAGCTCTTGACTTGATGAAGACCATCTGTCTCAATCTTATGAGCAACAAGACAGAAGTCATGATCTTCAGGAAAACTCATCTTCTTGGGACTCTACCTTGTGACCAGCTAAACTAGGACACATCCTTACCCCTACAATCCATGCCAAGAACCTCTGGATCATTATAGGTAGCAAACTCATCATGACCACCGAAGTCACCACCATCACTGTCACGTACTTCCTCACTTTAAAGATGCTGAGGAAAATATGCAGATGGCTCCTAACCAACTCCCTCACAACTGTTGCCACACCCTTGTCACCAGCAAACTGGACTATGGGAATATGCTCTACGCCAGGATCAGCAAACAACTCACCTGACGACGGCAGACCATTCAGAACTTGGCAGCCAGAATCACATTCAACCTTCCACATCACACACACACACACACACACACACCACACTGCACCTCAGAGAGCTCCACTGGCTCCCAATACAGAAACAAGCACAGTTCAAACTCTTTGCACACACCTTCAAAGCACTTCACAACTCTGGTTCAGCCTGCCTCAACATCTGCATCTTGTTTCACAAGCCATCCAGACACACTGGCTCAGCCGGACTCTGACTTGCACACATCCCAAGCATACACAAAACCAGAGCCTGCAATATGGCCCTCTCCTTCATCGCTCCTAAAGCCTTGAACAATCTGTTGATATAAATCAGAACCTCCTTCTCCATTTCCTAGTTCTGAAAGACTGAAGACCCGGCTCTTTGAATAAGCCACCCCTGACTGCCCTGGGTGAGGCTAGGCTCATACATGCTCAGCACCAGGATACCCTTCCAAGTGATTGTGTGCTTTACAAATACACAACGTAACGTGGAATTTGGAATCATAAATTCTCAACAATGAGAAGGAATGCCAAGTGCTCAACTTTCAAAGACACAGGGCCTCATTTCGAGTTTGGCGGGTGGCAGACGCTGCCCGCCAAACTCTTTCAGATGGAAAACCGCCACTCCAGTTTTCCGCCTGCCGGCCCTAATATGAGTTTTCCGCTGGTCCAACGCAATACTCACCACAACATTGACGCCTGCTCGTAATGTCCATTGGGGCCCCTGACACCCCCTTTCCACCAGCCTTTGCAGGGCAGTGTGACCTCCATGCAAAGGATGGCAGAAAAGTAGGTCATAATACGGAGGGCAGCGCTGCTTGCAGAGCTGCCCTGGCAGATTGAGATCGCCGGCTCCACCAGGCCATCGGTTGCCGGCAAGCTGGCGGTGCCGGCAGTCAGACCGTGGCAGCTCCGTCACAGTCATAATAGGGCGGTCGGACCGCCCCTTTCGGCGGTGGTCCAAGCGCCACAGCGAGTCTGGTGGTCCATGGACCGCCAAGCTCGTAATGAGGCCCTCAGTCTGTAAGTGTGTTCTTCCTTTATTCTTCTTTATATATCTTAATTCATGAAGTATATGTTAAATACATTTAAAATGATCAAAACTTCATGGGCCACAAAAAGTACAATGGCTTCCACTACTCTTTCCTTTACAGATGGGAGTAGGGCTTCAATTACTCTCTAATGCTTCAGGAGTACAATGGTTTATTATGGTGGCGAACAGTATTATGTCTTTCACTACTCTCTCTGTATAAGGAGTGTGTGCCACATGGACATGGAAGGAGCACGGAGAACGTGAAGAGACTTTGTGAGGGGCAAAGGCCACATGGACATACTGTAAGAATCTTTGGGGCTCAGACATACATTTTAAAGAGTTTGGGCACACAGACATACACTATGAGGGGCCTGGGGCACAAGGACACTGTGTGGGTCTCGGGGTGCAAGAGCATACACTGTGAGGGGTTTGGGTTGCATTGACACATAACGTGAGGAGCTTGGAGTGCATGGACATAGAGCGTGAGAAACTCTGAAAGCATGAGGATACAGCATGAGGAGCTTCAGGGGGCATGGACATACAGCATGAGGGGCTTGGGGTGCATGGACAGGCTTTGTGAAGACCAGTGGAGCATTTTGATAGTGTGATGATCTTTGTCATAGGAGCCAAGTACATATTTTATCTGGATGGGAAAGAAATAGACTTTTACCCAGTCCAGCAAGGAAATCATGTGGCAGTCAGTGGCATCACAGTCAGTGGTGTCAATGAATGTGACAAGATAATATTTTGTTTGAAGAAATGCTGCAACATTCTGCATTGCATTGACAAAATGCTGCATTTTCATCTAAGAGTTAGGTTTCCCAAGCATTTTAGCTGAAATGTGACAGGTCTTAGAGACAGCCAACCATCCCTTGGCAGAGGGCAGGACAGACTCCATGCACACTCCCCACCTCCTCAAGATTGGCCCAGAAAAATAAACAAGCATTTGCAATGTAATGGGTCTTGTGTTTGCTCGAGTTAGACCTATTAGCGGGGGGAAATTCCAAACTGGATTTTTCTTGCCACAAAAATTGAAAATTCACAGTGCCACAGCCGCCATGAGTGTGAGCGCGAAGGAGAGACAAAAAGGGAAAAGTTCGCTCGCAGTCAAACATATTGGCAATCGTGCAATTATCCATGTAACAAGGTCAATATCCAAGGCGTGACAAAACTACCTTAAGGAGGGACAAACTTAAAGCATTTACCAATGATAACAAAGGATTTTTAATAGACAAGACCATGAACTAGTGATAGTGATGGGCGTGCCGTGGGCGTGGTTAAAAGCCCACAAAGATACCAACAGATCATTCAAAAAAGGGCGAAATACCCATGTTTCGTTTTTGCGCAGAAATTTCGCCGATAACTAATCCTGACCCCATGTCACTCACTCGTAGTTGCTAACAAGCTGACGTATCTCTTCTTTCTCGCCCTTCTCCCAGGAGACCATCTCTCTATCCCTCTTTTCTACTTGTCACCATTTCCCTCTCTTTACCTTCCTCTGTGACGTCCTCCCTGTCACCCTCTCATAGTCTCTGCCACATTCTGCTGCTCTCAGTCTCTATTTTCCTTTGTCTTCCAGTCACTGTGTCTTCTTTTCTGCCATTATCAGTGTCACTTTCGTCATACTTTCACTATTTCACCATCTCTTTCCATTCCTTCCAATGATTGTGTCTCTGGATCTCTTCTACTCGACCTGTCACTGTCTCCCTTTCCTTCTCTCCCTCTGGCACTCTCTTTCGCTCTCTCATACTCTGATCCTCGCTGTCCCATCATGTTCCTCTCGCTCGCTCTGTTATTCTTTTATGCTCCTCCCTGTCACTCTTTCTTCCTCTCTGGCACTATCCACCCCTGACTCGTTCCATCTGTCACCATCTGCCTGTAACACTTTCTTCTTCCCTGTCACTGTTTCCCCATCACTTGCTGAAGCGTGGTTAGAAGTGACAGCCCAGCAGCGGTGGCACATGCGCTGCTTGGACTGGGTTTGAAAGACGGCGCCTGCTAGAGTTTGATGCACACATGCGGCTTGCTTTATGCACAATGCGAATGAAAGTGAGCACGACCACGAAATATGTGAACAGGCCTTTGTGTTGAGTTTTTTGTAATGAAAACAAACAAGCATTAACAATTTCCGAAACAGGCTGGGCCGCTTTTTAAAAATGTAAAAGCAGAACCAAGTTTCAGACTGGGTTCTTCTTAGCTTTTCTTTTTCAGGAGATCAAAGGGCGCTCGGGGAAGTGAGGAGAGGGAGGCGAGTGCCTTTTAGATGAGATGTTCACATCCCAGCACTAATGGGCCCAACATTTCACTCCACCAGGAATGCAGCCTTTGCAGAGAAGAGAAAGTAACCTTCAGATGGTCGAGCATTGCACATTTTCTTGCTTCGTGTTTGCATTCCTGTCCAAATCACCCCTCCCCCAATCCTCTGCAAACATTAAAGGAATCACATTCCAGCTCCATCGCCCCTGTAAGACAATGAAGCAGACAACTGTATGTTATAGGCCACTTAGGTTCTGTTTGATGGTGAAATATAATTTGATACCTTTAGATTTGTACGCGCCAGCGGTATGGAGACACCTGGCAAAAGCATTCCACCTCTCAACTACCATGTCTCAAAATGATGCTCACCTAGTCATCAATCCAGGACCATCACTGTTACTACGTAAAACGTTTCTGATCGAAAGGTTACTGTGCTATGTATATAAAAATTAGACCTACAAGAAATCATAAACTTTAGTCTCTTCCAAACCACATATATCTCAGTGTGAGTCAATTGTCACCAGAAAGCATGGAGTCTATAGTCCCCTGGCAGTTTATAGTCCATCATAACATCATCATCGTCATAATATCATGGGAACCTTTGAATTAATCAACCCCCTCAGAAAAAAAAAATACAAACATAAGAGCGGCCAACAAATGGAATGATCTAAACCTTGCTAACCTGGAAAGGCAGCGCTGCAACTTGGAATGCAAGCGGTGGCCTTCCAACTTTGAGGCTGACAAAGTGGAATGGAGAATCCCCAGAAGCTTGCAGGGCAATTTTATTTTTCAAGGCTTTACCCCTCTTTTTTCCAGCTAGATTCTGTTGGTATTTTGACTCTGCGCATTGAGAATCCACTAACTGGGTTCTTATTGCACGTTTCCCTTAAAACATGAAGAGAGGTTGAAAGACCCACCATATGAGTGCTTGTAGCTGCTTGTGAAAGCAGTGAATGTACTCTGGTGCATATTGATCAGACTGTCACTCAGTAACCTTGCTCCACTGCACTGCATGACAGGTAAAGGGCAGGAATGCACGGTATTTAAGTCATATGGGGCATTTCTTGGTCTATGACACCTGAGTTAAGACTTATGAGAACTCTCCAAAGACAGAACATGGCTGGAAGTTTGAAAACATATAGAAGGCAGTCAGATCATGAATGTATGCGGTGCAGAACCTCTAAGCAGAATACACTGCTGGATCAGGGGAACTGTCCACATCAAGAACTGTGTGTGTTTCTAAAACAGCATCAGAGCCAGCTGATCTTCAGGGACACAACAGGGCAACTGAGAGGGTTCCTTTTTTAAGCAGACCAGTTATAACTGGCATTGCACTGGGTCTGGTGAAGGTTCTTTGTTGGAACATGGACATGTTTGACAAAGCCAACTTCTGCTCAATGTGAGCTGGCACAATAAAAAAGAACTCGTCAGTGGCAGACGAGTACTTGGTGTCAGCGTGTTAGACTGAACCTGCACCTCAGAAGGGTAGGGCCACTGTCTACTGGCTTAGGGAGACTTCAAAGGACCAGAAAATAATCTGCTTACTATGAGGATCCAAGCCAGCGACGCACAAGAGAGCCTTCCTGCCCACATGCACTGATCCCACCCCAGATCTGGGAATTGCGTTGTGCTTATGTAGTGGAAACATAGGCCCTCATTACAACCCGGCGGTATTTCTGGCTCCCTATTATGATATTTCCGCTGGGCCAGCAGAAAAATCACATCAACATTGCTACCGGCTCGTAATAGAGCCGGCGGCAATGCTGATGTGCAGCGGGTGCAGTAGCATCCGTCGCGCAAATGCACGACTGGGCTATGCCTGGGGGCCCCTGCACTGCCCATGCCAAGTGCATGCGCAGTGCAGGGGCCCCCAGGGGCAACCCAAGTCCCCCTTACCGCCAGCCTTTCCATGGCAGTGTTTACCACCGTGGCCAGGCTGGTGGTCGGGGACTCATAATCCCCCGCTGCCCTGGGGATTCGCCTGGCGGTATAGTGGATGGGCCGACGGTATGGCCGTGGCTATTGTGCCACGGTCATAATAGCTGGAGTAACACCGCCAGCCTGTTAGCGGTGTTACCACCAGCTTAACGCCGACCTCCAGGGTCGTAATGAGGCCCATAATGTTTTGTGAATATAACCTTGATGGAATGGTTTTGTACGCATTTTTGTGATTAATGTTGTTTTGGATCTTGTAGAGTAATGGTTTGTGCTTTTTTAAAAGAAAAGATGGATCTTCATTTGAACCTATGTTTCAGAAAATTGTTGTCTAAGTAAATGTAAAACTAAACACAAAGCTTATGATTGCTGAGTTAAAAAAATTAAATATTTTTGAGTAATTCTGTTTTTGTGCACAAATTAGCAGTTGTGCCTCACAAATACGCTGACTGGTGTTTGTTGGAGAATTTTTTGCTTACAATATACTGCTTCTCTATTTTTTATTTTTCAGTTCTTTGCCCCAGAGATGCAGTGATTATAGGGGCACCCCCTATATATTTTCTGACTATGGAGTGGAAGGTAGCCTCCAGTGGTCACTTGTGATTCATGTGCAGGAATGTTCATTGACAGAGAAATGTGGAGTTGAACTGGTACTTTGAAACTATCAGGCATAGCTATGATGCGCCACTTTTCTTGTGCCCACCTCTGCCTCCACTAACGTCACCATGGTAGCACCGTATTTACAATACAGCGCACCACACCGCTCAATAGCGGGGCGAAATGGTGCAGTAAAATCTCGTAAATTTCACTGCACCATTTTTCTGGGCCTCCTAATAGGGGAACACTCTCCTTGCATACATTATGCCTGGTGCAATCATAATGTGGCGCAAGGGGTTACAAAGTGGCGCAATGCTTGCATTGCGCCACTTTGTAACTTTGTAAATCTGGTGCAGGGAAAAGGCCTCTTTGACGCCACCTTTATTTAAAAATAATTATGCTAGAATGGTGTAAGGAGCCACTAGGGTGTTAAATATACCTCTATATCTTTGAAGGAACGGTTCCAATATTCTTTATTTTGGTCTTTAATCATAATAAACAATTTCATTCTACGAAACTGACTTGGAAGCTTTACTGCGTGATTTCTTTATCCAGTGTTGTGTCGGTGCTGTTGATCACTAATGCACATTTTCTGAAGTAGCCTTACATTTTGGTCCCACGCTACTAAGGTGTTGGCAGGGCTATCTTAGAAAAGCGGAGTTTGCTTTTTAGGAGCTATTTTTGCACAGAGGTGGGAGAATTTGTCCCATAAATTAATTCGCTTTCTACAAGTATGCATTCATGTTATTATTAGGAGTTTCATAAAACGCTGTATGACACCTCTTGGTTTCTTCAGGACACTTGACAGAAGTAAGACAACAGTTTGCTTGTAGGAGGGGAGGATGGAGTTTCTTGCATGCCCATTGATTTTCCTCCATATTTCATCCTTACAAATAAACAGTGGTTAATCAAATGTCTACATGTTGAGTGAAGGGCTTTGGCTGGGACACAATATTGTGTCAGCTTATGCAGGTATTCAGAGACTTCAACAGAGTACGCTTTGTGGAAGGTGCACACCTGAAATTTAATTCTGGCATCTACTAGAAGCCACTAAAGTACTTTAAGAGTGCATCTGAGGTGATCCTGCATACAGAGGAAAAGGTACATTCTCGATGCCTGGCGCTAAAGTCCTCTGAACCTGCAATGAGGATATTTCTTGGGTGAACAGAGTTAATATTATGCCTAATGCTGGCAAGCAAGGCCTCTCATTAGCTTGTGGAAAAGAGCAGATATTTCACAGAAAGGGAGCTGCATGCCAACAACATTAAATGCTGAGTTGGCCCGAGGGGCAGACGTGAGATTGGTGTGAAACAGAATCCTTACATTTGTTGAGATATAGGGATACAAAGGCCACAGAGTAGTGGATGAGATTCACTGTCTATGAATAAATGAATATCAGTATTGACACTGTATATGCAAAGGGCGTACTCCTTCATCCAGTGGAACACATGATCCAAACACAAAGTAATACTTAGTGGATTCTCTGGGGGCCATATTCTAAGCAGAACTGGATATGTGTGTAGTTACAATACATTTGGAAGATCACCTGGTATATGCAAAGAGCGGTTCCAGGAGGCATACTGGTTATTACAGAGTTATCAAGTCAGTAACAATGGAGTTACTACCCAATGAAACTGCTAGGTAAATAGTCAACATCTTCCAGGAAATATTGAACCCTATAGTAAAAACAAATGTACCTCCAGCAACCCTGCAATATCTCCATACCGAGGGCCTGATTACGACCTTGGCGGCTGAGATACCCCGTCACAAACTTGACAGATATTCTGCATGCCGTTTTACAAGTTCCATAGGATATAATGGAACTTGTCATACGGCAGGTGGGATATCTGTCATGTTAGTGACGGAGTATCCCATCCGCCAAGGTCGTAATCAGGACCCAAGTCTTAAATATATCTAGCAAAATAGGCTACAGTGAACAACACAAAACAGTCACCATAACGTTTCCCTCTTACCACCTCCCACCATTCATCCATCATAGAGATATCTCAAATCATATGAAAGTATTCAAAACAAACTTGGCAGAAAAATATATCCTCCAATTGCTGGCAGAAACATGTCTTATGTGATACTTGGAGGATATGCTCTAAACAGCGACCCCTCACCTCCAAGGTCAGAGATTCTTAGGGCACCATCAAGCACGGGCATCTCTTCACTTACATGAAACAAGCAATAATCATCCTTCTCCTGCAGAATATTCTGGCCAACCATTGTAGCCAACTGCAGGTTGATCTCCTCACCCAACAAATTACTGGAGAGACAAGTCACAAGGAATGTCTAGGAACAAGTGGAATATTACAATCTATTTAATGACAACTAGTGAAACACTTGCTGCACATCTGCATATCACAAGTTCAGCTCCTACAAAGCCCTCTGTTGTTTCAACCTGCCGATATTAGTGAACTGAATTCCTTTAAATAGATACCTTCTATTTATGGTACACCTGATATTTGTAGAACGCCTCCATTACATCAACTCTACTACATTGTGGGACATGGCACGGTCATGGTTAAATGACCTTAAAAAAAAGTTGAACATTAGGGTTATTTAATTAACAAGCACAGGAAAAGCCAAAAAGCATTAATCTTTGAAGCTCATAATCCAACATTTTGGCTTTGCCAGTATTTGTTGCTGATGCTAAACAGCATCAACAAACATTTTAAAATAAAAAACAAAATCGCCGGCTCCTGCAGTAAGATATATACACATGCATGTGTTACTATGCAAGCACACATATGTATCATGACGCTGCAGTGGCTATTTTTTTCCCAAGCTGAACAGCAAAAATAAATACCAGAGTGAAGATATATAAGCACACACGTTTCACCACATATGCAGATGTGTGCTCCATGGCAATCTGGCAGAACTTTCTTTTTTTAACTTTTAATTTACTGTTCCAAGATGGTGGTCGTCCACCTAAGAGTGGTAAATTAATATGTGCAAGAAAGCAGCTGACCTAATAGCAAATTTCAGCTGCTGGCTCTCAGAAAAAAAAATCCACAGGGAGGTGAAGCAACACAGGAGCGTGTAGGGGGAGCAAGTCAATACTTGCAGTTTTGTGTGCCCAAAGGTATGTTATGAATCTGCCAAACTCTAAATTATCCCCCTCTCTAGAATCTCTATCACGTACATCTTTGAAGCAGAGACCTGATGGTCTATAGGGTAAACCAGAAATTCTCAACATGTAGGCACAATTGAAATGCAGGGTACAGCTAATTACATGAGCTGGTCTTTCATATAACTATATTATCGATTCATTTACTTTTTTCTAGGATCCAGTCAGACACTGTCAAAATGACAGGGTTACAGTGGAACACCTTTGTGCATGCACCTTGCATTTTTCAGACATTTTCATATACGTCAATCAGTTCTCAAATGGTGTTATGAGGTAGAAGCCACTTGTTTAATATGAATACACTTTGACAAATGTGGGAAATGATCAATCAACAAATGTACACCTCACTAGAGCATATAAAGGTATTTTGGGTTTAACATGATTCAACTCAAGGTCCATCAGTTCTCCTTTTTAGGGGGAAGCCTACCAAATCATGGGGATAATCAGAGAACTACCATGGGAATCAATTCCTCCTGTTGCTTACCACTGACTTTTTAGTGTGTAACTCTCATGTTCTGGCTTTCAATTTGCTGACTTTATTTGTTTTAGGCTGCTCACCTCGAGTTCCTCGCTCACAAAGAACATTCGGTATCCTTCTGAGTGCTCCTTTTCTGTGAACAGGCCTTTAAATCTTGTTCTTATTTTGTCACATTTCTGTGCATTCAAAGATAGACGTCAAATGTCAGCTCTGTTTTCCAAGGGCGCTTGGGGTTTACCTTTCCTCTGACTTCAGAGGATTTATGTGACAATCTTGCTGGATACTGGGGGTCAGGAAATGTTTTTTTCCTACACAAAAACAACATTTAAATGAACTGTGCAAGTATCTCAGAATATATTAGAATTAGGAAAGCACAAATGAAACATGTTTTATTTCTACAGTGTACTGGAAGCTAATACTTTAATATGATGAAAAAAATCAATGCACGAGGTGATGCCATTTCCACACATTATTGTTTGTGCGCTGTGTAGTTTCATTAGTAAAACTGTATAACTGTATAAACTGTTAACTGAAAATGTGTTGTCCTTAATGGCAGTACACCACCACACCATGCATACTCCATTCTACTATACAAAATGCCACACTACTGCACTCTACTCTGCACCAATCCACTTTACACCACTCCATGTCGCTGCACTCTCCTCCACTCTGTATCACTCCATGCCAGTGCACTCCACACCTCTCTACTCTACTCTCCACCACTCTACTCTATGCCAATGCTATGTAAATCAGACTAATCTACACCACTGCACTCTTCCCCACTGCAGTCTACACCATTTCAATCTAGGCCATTTCACTCTACACAACTCCACTCAATGCCTCTCCATTCTACGCCACAATACTCGATGCCAATACACTCTACGCCAATGCAAGCTACTCTGTACCACTCCATCTATGCCAATCCACTGTATGTTACTCTAATCTATTCTGCACTCTAGGCCACTGAACTCTATTCTACTTTACTGTACAACAGTCTACGCCACTCTATGCCACTGCACTCTGCCATGTACCACACCAATTGCCACTTCATTCTATTCTGAACAATTCACTCTATGCCAATGCACTCTACACCACTCTGTGCCAGTCCACTCTATACCATTGCACTCTGCTCCACTCTACTCTAAATCACTGCACTCCACTCTGCAGTCTATGAGATTGCTCTCTATGCTACTCTACCATACGCAAAGCACTCTATTACACTCTATTCTGCAACACTGTGCTCTATACCAATGAACTCTATGCCACTCTATTCCACTGTACTCTGCAGGACTCCACTTCACACTACTGCACTCTACTCTGCACCACTTTATGCCACTGCACTCTATGCTACTCTACTCTGCACCACTCTACGCCACGACACTCTATGCCACTCTAATCTGCACAACTGCGCTCTACACCACTAGACTCTATGCCACTTTACTCTGCACCACTGCACTCTATGCCACTGCACTCTATTATGCACCACTCTAATCTATGCCACTGCATTCTACAATGCTGCATTGTATGCCGCTGAATTCTATGCTGCTCCACTCTAGGCCACTAAAATCTACATCCCTGTACTTGGCAGCACTCTATGCCAAAGCATTCTACACCAGTCCACTCTACTCTACGCCCCTCTCCTCCACTACATGCCACTCTATGCCACTGCACTGTGATCTGCACCACTGCACTCTGGGCCACTGCACTCTATGCCACTGCCCTCTACCCTACTGCATTCTTTGTCACTGCACTCTCCCCACTGTACCCTTACACCACTCTACTCCATGCAACTGCACAATACCTCAGTGCAGTCTACTACAATGTACTCTCCACTACTGTATTCTAAGCAAATGCTCTTTACACCACTCTACTCTGCATCACTCCCCTCTGTACCACTGTACTCTTCAGCACTCTGCTCTGTCACTGCACCCTGCAGCACTATACTCTACTCAGCACCACACTATGCCACTCTACTCTGCACCACTCTATGCCAATGCACTCTATGCTACTCTACCCTACTCTGAACCACTGTACTCTAAGGTACTCTACTCTACACCACTCTACTGTAAACCGCTGCACTCTTTACTACTGCATTATATGCTTCTGCACTTTACTATGCAACACTCTGATCTATGCCACTGCATTCTACAATGATGCATTGTATTCTTGTGAATTATATGCCGCTTCAGTCTATTCCACTCTACGCAAATGCACTCTATGCCACTCCACTGTATGCCACTCTACGTACCTCAACTCTGTGCTGCTCCAATACACAACACCCTATGCCACTCCATGACACTTTACTACACTCTTGGCCAATAGCTCTTGCATAGGTGAGACCTATGAGCTTTGCCAAACCTTGTTAAGTGTACTCATAGATCTACATTTAGTTTATTTCTAAGATCTCCCGATTGTGGCACACAAAGGAACTTAGGCACAAGGAGGTATAATGGTTTGCCCAGGTTTACACAAAGTCTATGAATTCAGAGCCAATGAAGGAGCCAAGGTCACATGAGTCCAGTTTTAAATCACCTTACCCACTTGATGGGATCTCAGTGTCATGTTAAGGATTTTGGGGTTCCCGGGAAAGAAATATTTTGGGGCCTCTGGTGGAACAACTTTTAATTTTATTAACCATTTTCTGCTCATTTAAGCCTCTTGATGCCAAACAATATTGAATTATATGTTAAAGGATGAGATGGAGAAACAGAAGCAGGAACGAGTGAAAGTTCACTTTCCCAGGGGGCCTGTCGAAGATGGGGGCCTGGACATTTGCCCACTTTGCCCATGTCTTAAAAAGTCTCTGCGGGATCTACTCTTAAATAAATTCCTCCAAGCCTATGAGGAAGAGGAGATTTCCCAATGGCTGGTACATTCCTAACACCGGAAAAATTAACAGATAACCATGTGCCACCCCACAACCTTTTCATTTTGATTTTAAACTTTTTACGCTGATTAACAAGAAAAAGGACTAATTGGTAAGGTAGCAGAGTGAGTTAAAGAAGCTCCACTGATATCCGAGTGCAACCTTCAGGTCAAAGAAACCATTCATTCATCCATAGTCAACAAAAGGAGTACATCAGGGAGCATATCCTATCTGTATGCTAGGAAGCTGCACAAGCCAGTGCTATACATACATGTTACAGTTATACTTATGTTCAGAAACCATAACTTGTTGCCCAAAGTTACTTTCCGGCACAAGTTATAGTTACTTCAGATAAGTATAACTATAAGTATAACTATAACTGCTGAATTTCTATGGTTTGTATGGGTAAAGCGTCAACCTAACTATAACGTCCCTGTAACCTCTGTGTTTTTCCAGTGAATTTCTGTGTTTTTTTAGCACACACGTTAATATTTCTGTCAGGTTGCGGCCAGCCAATGGAGGTCTTTGCTTTTCTACAGAATCCGAGGAGGATCCTCTATTCTGCAGATTGGTCAAAAAAAAAAAAGGGCAATTTGTTGCCTATGAGGGTCCCTCAGGGACCCCTCCATGTGTCTTATGGGGTCAGGATACCTGTAACCTGACCTCTTATATAATTTTACTCTGTTTTTTCCCACCCAACTAATCAGGGCTTTGCTTTTCCTCTGAATCCATGGAGGGTCCGAGGAGGATACGCATTCCTATATATAAAATTTGGTTTTCATTTAATAACTAGAAAACTACTGAATGGATTGACACCAAATCACAAAAAGGGTGCTTTCTCTCAAATTTAGTGTACATCCGTCCAGCTGTTCGAGCTGTAGTTGTGTTTAAAAGCCCTATGGAAATTAACATGGGAGAAAATGTGTTTTGTGACCCCCCTTTTTCTCAGCCCCCGCTTGATGGTTCACCCTGGAACTTTCCAGACAGCAGCTGAAGTGAGCACTGAATTTTTTGGGGGAAACTTTCGTGAAGAATCAGCAACCAGCGCCAAGGATATAGACAAGTCAAAAAACACTTTTTCAATGGAAACTAATTCCTATCTATAACTACCTACTGGTGACCAGGGGCTTTGTTACCCATCTTTATCCATTGGTTGCTGTAGTGCTATGCCATTCACATTTTGCTCTTCCCACCATACATCATCAAGCAATGGGTCAGCCCACTTCAGCCATTGGTTCCTTTCTCTGTGGGGCGGTATTCTGCTGAAGCACAATATTGTCAACCACACAGAAAACAGTCCCCTTCAGTGTCAGCGGCTAGTGGAGTATTTTCAAAATCATTTTATTTTCATGTATTTGACAGGGGCCCAGTTTCCCCAGACACTGCTTTCAGGCCCCCGCTGCTGCTTGTAGTGTGCCGCACTTCACCGGCACATTAGTTATGGCAACCAACTTTTAGAATGGCTCAAAACGAATTCTAGGATAGCCAGCCATGAAAAAGAATGTGCACTCACCAACAGCCAGCTTGCACATAATTTTGTAAAACTTTATTTGCACGAATACGTCCAAAATGTCTACATATGCGTGTCCATGCAGACGCACAGGATGCATCCTTGCAACATATTGTATAAAGCGGTATTACAAAAAAACTTCCAAGAGAGCTGCGTGTGGGTCCAAGCGCACACCCAAGCACACGAGCAGCCATCTTTCAAGTTATTTTATATAACTTTATAACAAAAGGAGTTGTAAGATGGCCACCAGTGCGTGTGCAAACATACGCATGGGTGGTCATTTTGCAACTATATTTGTAAAATGTTTTTACAAAAATACTTGTGTATGTGCGCTTGCTCAGGCCCCCATATATAAATGTTTTTGTCATATTTTTTCAAAAACAATTACATTGTAAAAATGCCTGGGCAAAGCCAATATATTTCCAGCCGACCCATCCCTATCAGCTTCACAAACGCCTCTTTCTGTTTCTGCCCCAGGTCGGTTCTTCTTTATCAGCCAGGCGCTCCTACTCCTCGGTGTCCAATGGGATGAGTGTGCAGAAGAACTGAGGACATGCAACACATTCTGTTCTGTCACAGGCCCATTTGTTATCTTGTGTCCTTCCTGGCGACCTCTTCCTACTTCCACTTCACGGCTGACCTCATGGGGCCATGCAGGCACTTTGTATCAGGCGGAGCTTGTCCAGCGTAGGCACAGGGTTACTGCAGCGGGTACACAGGGGTGGCCCAGGCCCAGTGGTGTAGCACAAACCGATGGGGGCCGTCTGCAGAACATGATGAGAGTGGCCTGAGTCTCCCATATCTCACGGATATTCATTGGCTTTGGGGTGAACGAAGGCCTCAATAAGGACCACATGCTCCGAGGAGGCAGGCTCCCACTCTGTAAAGCACATTCATTTGCTCCTGTCAAGGGCTTTCCATCGAGGGCAGGTGGACGATTTGATAATATTTAAGGGAGTTGGGCTCTCCATGGGAGAAAAAAGACGAAATGTGCAAAAAGCACATTTTGTCACCTCCAGGCATGAGGAAGGTCCCACGGGGTGGAAAGTCTGCACGAGTAATGTTATGTGAGGGACAACACCAGATCTATTTCTGGTGAAGATTTTCTGGAGTACTCGCACAATGCGTTGTGAATTCTTAAAAAAGCAGCGTTTCATCAAATGTTTAGGTAATCACATGACGGAAGATTTCCAACTTTTGAACTGTGGGCTTTGTGAATTTGAGTCTGTGTGGTTCAAGTTTGCAGTACTGTGTGCACTAGTGAATCGTATGAAAACCCTTGTGACAGGGCACGTGGTCCAACTTTTTCCTTTCCTTACAAGTGCTTTTGTTTCTTGCAGTTTCTCAGGTCTGAAAAAGACGTATGCCATGGCACCAGGGTGCCGGACGTGGATTGCTCTAACACTATATTTTCTGGGGAGCAGGAATTTGGCAGATGTCACGTCTCCTGATGCCATAATCCCCAACACATCGTCCTCCTCCCTCCCAAGAGGCGCTGCTGAGGTTCGTGCAGAACCCCAGAGGGCTCTTTGGGGCATATTTACAATAAAGTGGCACAGCTCGGCGCCACAACTGGCAGTGCCATGCTGCGTCACTTTAGAAATGCAGGGATGCGCCGTATTAACAATAATACTGCATACCCCTGTGTTTCCCCCTGCACTAAATTTGCTGCTGAGCGCCAATGCAGCCACCCTTGCATCATAGTGCAAGGGTGGCTGCGTTGCGGGAAGGTTTGTTTTTGTGCAGGAAGGCACACCTTCCTGCACAAAAAACAATCTTCAATAGTGATTTGCTCTTTGTATGAGTGCTGCAGAATGCAGCACACATAGAAAGAGCAAAAAAAGAAGAGAAATGAAAGCGTTTCTTCTCGTTCCGCCATGCTAACGCCACACCAGGGGTGGTGTTAGATTTTGGCGCTTCCTCAGATTTATGAAATCTTGTAAAACTGGGGCAGCGTCAAAAGGCAATGGGTACTGCTGTGGAATGCCCACAGCAACACCCATTGTACGACCCTTCCACGCAAAGTGCTGCGTGTGAAAGGGCCATATTTACAAGGTGGCATTAAGTCACAAAAAGTGGCTTAACGCCACCTTGTAAATACGGCCGAGTGCACAGTGCCACCAGATTTTCACAAAAATGACACTCCTGTGGTGTAGAGGCTTGTGAATATGCCCCTTTATATTTAGGACTTGTGACCATGGCGTAACGCAGGCCCTGCAGTCTCTGTGGTGCACAGGGACCCCGAACCCTATAGCTGTTCAAGGGATCCCGATTCGGCACACGGGCAATGAAAATCAGTAAGATTTAGGAGACTATTAGGCCATCTTTCATATTCTGCATGGGGGGGGGGGCACTGCTTGTGATGCCACCATATTTAATGCATCACCCATCAAAGTTTAAGTCACCATACAAAATTATAATCTATCACCTCGCAAATTCAAGTGTCTAGAGATAACTCAGCTCTGCCTTACCTCTCCTTACCTGTCCCTTAGTCCCACTTCTTATGTAATTTCCAAACCCTCTTAAGTAACCTTTACCTCCTGGACCGCTTTTGTGTATCAGACAGGTATGTTAGCTATCAAAGGTACAGCAAGTGCAGTTGCAATGAGGCATAGACGTCTGGGGACCCACTGAACCCTGAATATTGCTGTCAAGGCCGGACTGGCCAGACCGGGCATCAGGTGTTTCCCTAGGAGGCTGGAAGGGTGGGAGTAGTACAGCAGTGTTAAAAGCACTGCAGAGTTCCTTGTATGTCCAACAGTTTTCAGGCAACTATAGAAGTGCCAAGATAACTCTGATGATTTTTAATGTACCTTCTGGAGAGAGACCAGAGTTTTGTTTAGTGGCAGTTTTGACTCATCTAAGGTAGTGCAGAGGACTAATATGCGCCTGTTGTGAAGAATGTGTACTATGCAGAAGACAGAACAGAATTTTATGTACAGTGGTCAGTGGGATACTACTTTTTTCATAGATATCCTTTTGCTGCTGTGCAGTTCATAAGTTGCAATCATAATCTAGCACAGTGAGCCATTAACTGCCACCCAAGAGCTGCATGCAAACTGCATGGTACAGGTTAGAAAGTTATGTTTTCCCCCCAGTCTTTGATTATCCTAATTTTTGCTAAAAATGGTTTGTTTGGGTAGAAATAAATTGTTAATAGTAAAGTCAACTTTAACCACTGTGTTACATTCTGAACCCTGGGTTTCTGCTTCCCCAGACCAAGCACTCTTAATAGTTCCTACCAGTATGGAAAGCATGTGAATCATACACCTTTTAGTTCCCTTTATCTTATATAACATTTTCTACACACCAGTTTACACATGATTCTTTGTCTCTGCATGTGCGTGTGATGTAAAGAGCTCCAACACCCTATGCTGTTAAGAGAGGCACTATAAAACAAATTAAATACATGTGAGAGAAGGGCTATGGGGAGATGAGAGGCACTGTTATGGGGTCATACAAAGGGAATCATTAAAGAGCCACAATAAAGATTGCTGTATAGTGGTTTTTTGTAAGGTCATTATTTACTATACTTTCAAAAATAATTCAATTGAATATATAATAAAAAATGTGTTTTAGAATGCACCATTTTTGCCATGTTTTTTCAAATTTTCTTGGGGGGGGAGCTCCCCCAAGCCCATTATAGTGGTCAGGCTCACTTGCTATGTACCCTGTGAGGACTGGTCTGACAAAATTTGCCAGGGCTGCTTTGGGCACCCAGTCCGACCTTGACTGCTGTATTTCGCTGCCCAAGCAGCAGATGGAGGGAGCATTTTCCTTTGTTTCCCTAGGGCATTGGCACCCTTGCTACATCACTGGTACCAGCCCCCTTGTTTCACCGCCCTCCACTGTCACTCATCCACCATGGTGCATCTTCCCACCACCCATCTACCAGCCCACTTGTCTCCTAGAAGAACACTTTCCTTTTCTTTTCTCCTTGGCTCTTACTGCCCCTCACCCCACACACACTCATTTCCCTCTTGGTCCTAATTTCCTCTCAAACATCATATCATTCTGGCTTGTAAGCCTCTTTTCCTTCACAATCCCTGTGGTTTCCAGGCTTTATCTTTTCCTCTCAGGACTGGAACACCCGTTCGCCTAGGTCTGCTTGTCTTTAGGCTAACCTTCTCCTCAGACACTCTCCCCTCAGACCACCTTACAGCCTAGGCCCACTTGCCTTCCAGCTATTCTTTACAACACACCCCCTCCCCTCAGATCACCCTTCTGCTTATGCCCACTTCCATTCCAGCTATCCTTTCTCCCACACGCCATCTCCTCAGACCACCCTTCTGCCTGGGCCCGCTCGCCTTCCAGCTACCCTTTTTCCTCAAATGCCCTCCCCTCGTCTCTCAATCCTTCTTTCTGTTGTATCCCCTTGTTACTTTTTTTTTTAGCTTGGCCTGCTTTTAGTGTCCATCCCATTTCAATACCCTTCACCATTACCTGTGCCTACAGTTTTTAACAATGGACTGGGAAGCACCCAAAATGACTGAGATAATTCAAGCATTCCAGCCAACACTTTTTTGTATACTTTGGTGTGACACCATAAGTGGAATGGGTGTGTCCAGATGTGGGTCTCATGCTCACCATGTCATGGAACCAAGCTATACCTGGCTGATGAGCACTAACTAGGGTGAAACAGGACCTAGGTTGTTTGTTTTCCAGTTCAGGGAGGACTTGGCTTGGCAGTTTGGGCTGGAGTGCTCCCATTGGAGCAGGGTCAAGACAGAATTGCATATGGCTGGGTCCAAACTGAGGTGGCATGGTGTGCAAAATAACAATGTACTGGGATGCAACGCTGAGTAATTCCCAGTGGCTGAGATTAATTCATGTACCCCAGCCATCACTTTTTTCTATACTTTAGTCTCTGTCTTTTACAGCCCTTTTGTCATTAGCCCTCTGTTCAGGGTTGCCACCTTTCCCAGGTTTCTGATTCAGTAAATGCCTGGAAGATACATAGAAATGTATATTACATCATCTGTGTTTCTTTTTGACATGTCCATTCCGTCTTTGTTTACTTTACCTTATCGGTATCAGCTGGCGTCACTAAGCAGCTGTAAAACACATTTTAAACGGTTTCTTCTTACATTTAATATTTCAGAAAAAATACCAGCTTTGGATGATTTTCTTAATTTTTGTACCAGTGGGGTCATTAAAATGCTGGTCATAAACTGGGACAGGAAATGGGCCCAGCCATCGAAATGAAAGTCGACTACTTAAACAGACCTGATAGCTAAAAAATCTGTCCCAGATTTGCCATTTCAAATAGCTAAAATAAAGTTGCTCACATTTGTAAATCATGTCATTTATGTATAGTCCATAGTGTTTTGCAAGGTATGGGAGACTGCATGCATTTGTGCTTGCTGCAACTATTGTTTATGGTAATATCTGGAAATCAACCGAAAAAAACATCCCAGCAGGCCCAGCATAAAACAGGCCCACAAACTGGCCTGTCAGACCAGCCCTTCGTGCATTGCGTTATTGCCCTATAGGCAAGTCCGACCCTAAGCAGGTGGCAATCTTACGTCTGTGTCCCCAGGAGCCCTGAAATCTAACTGAAGCCCCCCCATGCCCCTTAGTCCCTATGCATCTTAGCCCGTGCTTTACTCTCCCTACCTCCTGCCGACCCACGGTACTGGGCACCTTTGCCTCCCAGCTATCCGTGCCTCTCAGTGCCCCTTGTTTAGCATAACTTTGGTCTACTGACCTCCCTCCCCATTCATTTTCATTTTACGCATAAGTCCCCTGCCTCTCGGGTACCCTTTATCTCTCATTCCCGCGTTGTCACGTGCACCCTTTTCTTACGGACCCCCTCGACTGCCTGCCCACCTCCTTTGTCTCTCAGCCCGCTCCGTGGACTCCAAGTTCCCCTGCATTTCCCTGTCAGCCACGGCCTCCCTCCCTTACCCCAGGCCCGGACCTCCATGCCACCTCTCAGACTAAGAGCTGAGGGCGGCGGTGGGAGCAGGCTGGAGGGCTGCTGAGGGCTCGGGGGGAGCAGACAGAGGGAGGGGCCTGCGAGGCTCCCGCAGTGATGCCGGTTCCAGCTGTGGATGTCTGGGAGGATGGGCTCGGATCACAGCTGCCGAGCGAGCTCGGCTCCGGGTCCGCTGGGATTTCTGCGTGACATTATGGAGCGAGGAGGCAAACAACATGAGCCATCCAGGGGCAGGCCTGCTCCTCGCACACAGCCTCACGGCCAGGGCCAAGGGCAGGGGCGGAGCTTCGGATGAGTGTTTGGGCTGTTTCTAACCCCCAATAAATGTATTTTCTGATAAATAGCTAGGTGCAGGTGCTTTCAGTCGGGTATGGTGTCTGATTTCACCAGGAATTTTTACACACACAGATTAAAAACGCGCGCACACACACACCCTCCCTCTCCCTGGAAGGAGGATGAACAAATGTTGGGTATTTCACAAAATAATGTATTTTCTCTCACTTATTACCCTTACCAATCCGCATTCTTCTCCCTTTCCACTGCCCCATAAGCCCCTCTCGTGCCCCCTGCTTGTTGTTTATTATATTTTAACATTGTGTGATGTATTTCTTTTGCGTCATGCTTGTGTCACGAAAGTGACATAAATTGATCTAAAATCTTTTTCCCCCAAATTTACTTTCCAGTGCAAAACTCTTTTTGCCCTGGAAGTTCACTTGAAAGTAATGCAAAAAAGCACATAGCACTGCTTTGCATTACTTAGCACCAAGGGGGCGTTCCTTGGGTAGTGCAAGTCCCATGCAATCACCCATGGTTTTTTTAATGCAAGAACCTATTTGTCCTAAAAAGTAAACAGAGTTTAGCATCAAAAAATGACACCTATTTCAAATAGGCGCTATCAAGGAGAAATGCTTTTTTTCTCTGTTCTTTTCCGACTTTGCATGTGTGCTGCACTGTAGAGCACACATTAGAAGTGGAAAAAAGGTTTAAAGTTACTCTAAGCATTGTATTTCGGAATGGAAGGGTACCCTTACAGTACAAAACCTATGCTAGATTCACACAGCCACCCTTGCACTCTAGTGCAAAGGTGTGTGTGTGGCGCGCAGGGCTACCTGATTGTGCGCTGGCGTTAGCGAGAGGGGAGTGCCATAACTCTGTAAATTGTTTTGGCTGCTGCGCTGCGTGAGAAATTCATAAACAGACCCTTATTTGCCAGAGTGATTGTTGGAAAATCCTAAACTCACCCTGGCCCCTCTCCTACTGATCTAGCAACACCCCTGGCTGCGGGAGGAGTCCAGCTTCTCAGTCACAACTACTGACCCGTCACCACAGATGATATTTCTCAACCCCGTAATACTCTTCATATACTATACTTCTGGTAATGGTAAGGCCTCTTATTTACAGTGATAAGAAATGGCAGAGGAGTGTTTATTAGCGTGAAAGAGAAAAACTTTTTATAATTTGGAATATGGTACTACCTAATCATGTTTGACACTGCCAAGAGCAAGGTGTCGATACCAAGGTATTATAGTAATACTTCAGGTACTATGGTACTTCCAGAGTATATGAGATATTGTAGTACTCCCTCAGATGATGATGTTATATTGTAGTTTTTATTCAGTGGAGTTTGTTAAGCATAAATCTTTCTAGTGCCTTAGGGCCAGATGTAGGAACCGTTTTGCATGGCGCAAACTGTGAAATTCGCAGTTTGTGCCATGCAAAACGGGCATCGCAATGCACATTCCCATTTTGCGAGTCGGTACCAACTCGCAAAATGGGAATGCGACTCGCAAATAGGAAGGGGTGTTCCCCTTCCTATTTGCGAGTCGCATCGCGATGCACAATTGCTTTGTGACGCGAACGCGGTCGCAAAGCAATTCGCAGTTAGCACCCATGTGAAGTGGGTGCTAACTCATTCGCAAAAGGGAAGGGGTCCCTATGGGACCCCTTCCCCTTTGTGAATGTCGCCAAAAATATTTTTTCAGAGCAGGCAGTGGTCCAATGGACCACTGCCTACTCTGAAAAAATGAAACCAAATGGTTTCATTTTCCAGAGTGTATTGCAACTCGTTTTCCTTTAAGGAAAACGGGCTGCAATACAAAAAAAAACTGCTTTATTAAAAAAGCAGTCACAGACATGGTGGTCTGCTGTCTTCAGCAGGCCACCATCCGTGTGAGTGAAGGGAATCGCAAGGGGGTTGCAAATTGCGACCCACCTCATTAATATTAATGAGGTGGATCTTTGCGACCCCCTTGCGATTCGCAGATGGTGTCAGGGACACCATTCTGCATATGGTTTTGCGACTCGCAAATTGCGAGTCGCTCCGACTCGCAATTTGCAAGTCGCAAAACCATTACTACCTACATCTGGCCCTTAGTTTGTCTGTGACCTTGTCTCACTATTTTGATGTCTGCATCTCCCTTTTACAGTGTCTGTCTCTCCATGTTGTGATGCCTAAGTCTACATCTAAGGGTGTCAAAGTCTATCTAGTTTGGATGTCGGTGTCCCACTCTCCCAGTATTTGAACCCTGCACTCCCAGTATCTGTGTCTCCCTGTCTCTATGACAGTACCTCCATAATCAGATGGTTGTGCCTCCCTATCCCAGGGACCACATCTGTCTCTCGTTTTACATTGGCTCTCTGCTACTATTTCGGGTAATGTAGTACTATGCTAAGTATGGAACACACAAAAGTTTATGGGAGGAATGCATATATTAAGTCTAACCACTGGTAGTTGCTTGGGAAGCTTTCCAACCTATTGTTCTTTTGCCCACCATGCCACCTCAGTTTAGATCCAGCCAAATGTAAATCAGTGTTGACTATGCTCCAACTGCATCACTCCAGTCCGGACTGCAAAGCCTGGTACTCTCTGAACCGCAACACAAGCAACCGAAGACCGGTTTTACCTGTTTGAGCTCTTTGGTTAGGTGTAGCTTGGTTCCAGTGGCACGGTGAGCACGGAACCCAAGTCTGGAGCTGAATCGAGACCGATTAGCATATAAATGAATGAATGAAAGAATGACTAGATTTCTAAAGCGCTCAGCTAATGCGAGTGTGTCCTGACACTAAAACAGACGGCTAAAAGGAAAATATCAACTACCCTACAACTTAAATGTGCTTTCTGTTGCTTTCAAAATATATATTTTTTAATGAATCTGAGTGGATGGGGGAGCTCTTTCTAATACTTGACTTCAAGAACTGAGCAGGCTGAACTGCCCCATTTCTTACGTTTGGTGTAGGGAGTATAACTGGGTCCAAATGAAGGTGGCATGGTGTGCAAAATAACGAACTGCGAAGGGGCCAGAGTAAGTACTAATGGCTGAGATTAATTCAAGCATTCCTTTCTTCTTTTTATATACTTCAGTGTGACGTCCTAAGTGGGACGAGTATGCCCAGATGTGAGTCCCATACACACTGTGCCAATAGCAACAAGCTATCCCTGACTGATGTGCCATAGTATGGGCAAAACTGGTCTTGGGTTGCTTGTGTTCTGGATCTGGCAGGACTGGGCTTTGCAGTTTGGGCTGGACCTGTCCTATCTGAGTAGGGTCAAGTCTGATATGCACATGGCTGGGTCCAAACTAAGGTGGCATTGTGTGAAAAATAAGGGACAGTACTCTGAGTAATTTCCAGTGGCTGAGATTAATTCAAGCATTTCATTCATCACTTTTTTGTGTACTTAGGTAATATGGAACAAAATGGGGTAATGTAGTACTAACTCAGGTAACATATGGATACCTAAAAGAAACACAACCATACCTGTGTCCCTGGGAAAAAGTGACATTGAGTGCTGATGGCCATGTTAGACACTGACAAGCAAATATATTTGGGCCGAGGACCCCATATATTTTAAGAAATGTTTTCTCCTTCTGTAGCCAAGCTCCTTGTGAAAAGACGTGCTCCCATAGATTATAATTCACCCAACAAAATATCCTGAGACAGGGAGAGAGAGAGAGAGTGAGAGAGAGAGAGACAAAGAAAGAGAGAGAGAGAGAGAGAGAGAGTGTGTGTGTGTGTGTGTGTGTAGGTTGTGGGGTTGGGTGTGTGTGTGTGTATGTGTGTGAATATATATATATATATATATATGGTGGTGGGGTCCTTTGCATATGTATTTGTAAAGTTTACAAGCAACCCAAAGAACATTTCAGTGCTGAATAACAGATGTGTATTGCTACTCATCTCAATTTATCGACCTTGAACGATGAAAGACTTAGTAGAGACACAGATTATTTCAGCAGGTGCAGTAGTAAGGTATTTATTCACTTCAGGTAATGCGACAGTACTGAGGGAGTGCTTCTGATTAATTTAATTGAATAGCTTTCGATGCTGAGTCATTTGTCTGGTGGTACTCATGCTGCAAATGGAAATCAGCCCATGCTAGAAGCCCAATTCTTAACTTGTACCAGTGGATGCAGGTGCTGGGCATCACGCTCATTTTGGGGGGCTGGGACTTACTTTTTATCATTACACCTTCAACCAGAGCAAGATACAGTAAGTGAGAAAAATTGGGAGGATGGGGTGAAAAATGAGAAAAAAGTGTCACAGGGAGAAAAGCAGGATACACAAATCACTTGCAAGTGAAAAATTAAGAGACAGAAAGTGCACGGTGGTAGAAGAAGAAGGCATGAGGTGAAAACAAGATGAGGCTTTATTGGTATTTGGCTTGCAAACCTGGCGTTCAGCAGAGAAGAAAATCTTTGGGCTCTTGCATGTTTTTTAATATATTAAACCCTGGAGAAGGCTGACCATAAACAAGGCATTCTCAGTCGGAGACAGAGGTGTTTTTGAGGCAGCCTGGGAAGAAAGCAGCAACCATGCAGTGCACATCTCTAGTGGTAAGTTATTCCGAAGATGCGGGGCCGTGACAGCGGCGCATTTCTCTCGTCTTCTGTCACATCTAGCTCATGGCAGCGCTAATATGGCGCCCTCGCCAGAGCCTGAAGGATCTCAGTGGTGGCCACAGACATCTACTTTTTCGTTTTTTACTGAAGGCAGAGGCGGGCTCTTCGGTGCTTGAAATGGAAAATCATATGACTCCAATAGATCTTGCCTCGCCTGCAAGCCTTTTGGATTTGTCAATGTTTGTTTAGTTTTGTTTTTTGCAACTCTTTACTGCTGCAGGAGTAGTGGCTCCTTCACCAATATTAAAAGAAATGGCAAGAAGCAAAATTATGTTTTTGGTCTCAAAAAGCACATATTGCTGTGTTAGTCCCTGACAACAAAAGAAACTACTTGGTTGCAGATATGGTCCTTGTGAAAGAGCAGAATGCTTACACTCCCAATGAAGTTAACCAATGTTCGAAATGGGCTGATTTAGTGCCCCATGCTGTTTGCTGCAGTGGGTGGAAGACAATGTGAAGGACACAACAACAGACCAATGGCTGAAGAGGTCTGACTTAAAGCTCATTTAAGTGTATTATACATTCATTTTTAGTAAAATCAAGAGGTCTTGACTAATACCAGACCTAGTAAATTAGGGGCTTGGGGAAACATGTACGATCCCAACATTTTGCAAGTTTCTAATTATGACTTTTTGTGACTCGTGAATGTGATTTACAACAGTTTCTCAGACACTGGTTGTGATTCCCAAATGGGTCACAGGGGACCTGCCTCCTCAATATTCATGAGGCAGATCACAATTTGTGACCCACTGGCCTGCACTCACAGGAATGGTGGCTTGCTGGGGTCAGCAGACTACCATGTCTGTGACTGTTTTTTAAATAAAGCATAAAAAAAAAAATGTAGCCTGTTTTCCTTAAAGGAAGTTTCATTTACATTTTTTAAGAGTAGGCAGTGGTCCGTGGGACCACTTCCTGCTCTTCAAAAATGTTGCTGCCCACATTCACAAAGGGGAAGGGGTCCTATAGGACCCCTTTCCTTTTGCGAATGGGTTACCACCTCCTTTATGGAGTCGGTAAAATATAAATGTTTTGCGAACACATTCTGGTTGCAAAACATTCATATGTGCCCCTGCCACTCGCTACTAGGAAGGGAAGGCTTTGCATGCCCCTCCCTAATACTAAATAGTAAACCCTATTTTGCGCACCGGTAATAGGTTACTGACTCGCAAAATAGGGTTGGTACATGTCAGAAGGCTATTTAGTGCTCGCAAACGGCCCAATTCACCAGTTGCGACCACAAAATCCATTCATACGTGTCGCCACAAGGGTTCTGCTGAAGGGGGAAAGGGTCAGGAAAGGCAAAGTAATGAGGGGAGATATTCATATAGGCCTGTAGTTTGCAAGTACCTATGTATTCATTTTTACAGAAACTGTCTGTGCAAAACATCAACAAGGAGAATTTATTGGTCACAAACACTGCATTTTAATAAGGCTCAGTCGGCTGAGGCACATGCTGTAGAAATCCATGTGTATCCAGTTTCAGGCAGTGCTAGAGGTGTGCAATTTTCAATATTCATAGGAAATGCATAGCAAAGTCAAGCCCATAGCTTGGCCCTAGGAGTCAAATACTGAGCAGAGCAAATAATCCATCACGAGTCATGCAACAGATAGTAATTTTAAATATATGATAACAAAAATAAAACCCAATTTCTCTTTAACATTTCTATTTTTTGTTTGCAATTACTTTCTGTTTTTAACATTTCTAAGAGCATCAATTTATTACATAAGTTACAATCACTTCTAAATAGGAGTTCAGAAAGATTTAATAAAAAATGTCTGGAATATATTGTCATAAATGACGTTATGTTCTGTAGCTTTTATGAAGCGTGACGTACACCCAAAGGTCTCTCGGAGCTATGTGACATCTAAATGATTGAAATGAGTGCTGTTTATGTAGATGAAAGGTGGGTCTTCTATTTCTTCTTAGAGAGGAGTCTAAGACTCTGGTCTGAAGGGAGAAGGTCCCATTAACAGGTGGCAAAGTCAGTGAAGGATTTATCTGGGGCAGGCGGCTTATGGATGGGAGGAACAACCAGAAGATTGACTTTGGACGAGCAGCGATCCTGTGGTAGTCTAAGTACCTCTTGGGGCTAAACTTAATGAAGTTAGGCGCAAGTTAAAGGAAACATTTATGTTTTATGAACGGAGTTTTGACAATAATCCTGTTTTGAATAGGGAACCAATACCATTTACGTAATATGAGTTTGACAGATGTGTATCGTGAAGCCTGTAAGGCAGCACATACTGCTTTATTTTATATATATTGCAGTTTATTCAGTTGTTTCTTTGAGAGAATGCTATACAAGGAATTGCATTCGTCTAATCATGCACCTATAGTCGAAACCATGATTGATTTCCTAGTCTCTATGGTTCACACAGGTAGAAAATATTTAACTCTACAGAGGGTATTGGAGCAAGGCAACCCTACTGTGGAGACTTGTAAATTGAGTTTTCAGTTAGCAGCAATTTTATCTCCAAGGGTTATTCCACAAGGTTCAGGATCAGGACTAAGGCTGCGCCTAAAGACATTGATACAGACGTCATTTGAAAGTCATTTATTACAATTCCTAATTTCTAAAAAATGAACTGAGAAAGATTTAATAAAACATGGCTGAAAAATATAGTCATAAATGACCCAAGAGACAATTTTTTCGTATGCACTATGTAAATGGTCCATAAAGATGATTATTGGTGAGGAGATATGTAATGTATTAAATCACATATGCTCTACTGAAGATAGAATTCCTTCTAGGCTTTCCCAAAATTAAAGGGTAGGAAAAAAGAGTCACAGGGCGGTGTAATATTTTGCCAAGGATTGCACATTTGGTGAAGTGGGGATGCTGGAATCCGATCTCAAATTTTCCAGGTAGAGAATCTGCCATAAAAATATAACACCACATCTCTAATCTTAAAGTATAGATCACTCATTTCTGCAGAGGTGTCTTTTAGGAGCTAAATTAGGTCACTGTATTTAATAATGGTGACTTCTAAATTAAGTAATCACAGGATAGATCAGAGTGGCACTGTGAAATGGATCTTTGTAGAAACAAGGCACTTACATGAGGCAAACCAAGAGTGATTGAACAACAAAAGGGGCACGTCCACACAATGCATATAATACCAAAAATGAGTACAAGGCAAACTGCAAACATTCAAATAAAATGTTTCATGTACTTCTCGTTTGTGCAATGTTAAAGATAAGGTAGGGATCTAAATGTAAATAAGATCAGCGGCCTCCATTGACTCAACTAACATAAAGAGCTCAGAAAAGATACTCGCAATTCAAGTGGGAAAATAAAAGAAATTAAGAAGACAATGGGGTCACACACAGCAAGATCAGGTACATTTTCTCACTGAGGCAAATCTATGAAGTTCTGATGACTGCAAAACATATTTTACTTTCTTGGTCTGCGTTTATTTGACACCGGGTTTTAGTGGAAGCAGAAAGACATACGTTTGGATTTTATTTAGAGCAGTTATTCTTCATCCAGCAGATGCTGCTTGTTTTTATGTTAAACTATGGAGAAAGGACCAGTGGCACGACTCAGTTGTGCCCATCTTTGAAATACCACCTGGGGCCATGTTGGAGCCAGGCATTTGGTTTAGCCAGGTTGGGCTTCAGATGACTAGCCCCACTGGAGGCAGGGCCACTGGAAACCATAAATCTGTGCTAGATGCTGTTTCAGTTTAAATATGAATTTGCCACACTTGCAAGGTGATCCCCCAACACCTGCATTATTTTCAGATATTAATAAAAAATATTTCTTGCTCTAATTGCATGAGAATGTATTCAACCCCACTGCACACAGCGCCACACACCGTTTGACATTTTGCAGTAGTTAGCTGTGACCTTTCAGCAGCTGATTGCTGTAATCGAAAATGATTCCGTTTTTGTCAGAAAATGTTTTGTTTCGCTAAATACACAAATTCATGTCTACATCTCAGACAATATTCTGAAACAGCACAGCAGTTATTCAAAATGGCACTCGCTTAGCCGAATTTCAAACTTGGTACATCTCTTTTTGGGGTCCAAAAATATTTCCAGGTGAAGTTTAGTTAAAAGGAACACACTATGTTGATCTCTAGAGTAATTTCTGAATTACAGAAATACTATAGCAGAGTGGTTCCCAACCTGTGGTCTGGGGACCCCTAGGGGTCAACAAAGCCTCCTCAGGGGGTCCGTGACTGCTCAGAAAATGAATAATATTAACATATAAGGTCCCCAGCTTTTAGTAATGACTCTTTAGGAGGGTTCCCGGATTCCAATATTGATTTAGTGGGGGTCCCTGGGTTCCAGTAATGATAAAGTGGGGGTCCACAGAAGTCAAAAGGTTGGGAACCACTGGTATAGCATGTTATTACTACTAGTTTATGCCCCTGTACTCAATTTCTTCTGGGTGCAACGTTGCATACATTCTATGCACGCTTTATTTACGAAGGGAGGTAGAAAGAACAGTGTTAACAAAATAGTTAAATTGTGTTCTGTGCACCCATAGAAGCCAATTCTGCTAACTGTTGGTGAATTACAGGTTATATATAATCTGCTGAATGAGTATACCTTTCTTTCTTAAAAAACATCAGCATGTTTCATAGCACTGGCATCATTTTTGTATCAATGTGTTAAAAATGCCAAATTAGCTAGGTAACAGTGCTCCAGAATGTGCTGCATAATTTGCAGTTAATTGCATAGGACGCTGCATAATTTAACCTTTCCTACTGCATAATCAGCCCTACTGTATAATGTGGCTGCTAAAGGCCACATAGTTTCTGCGGCTTTTGACTTTGGGTTTAGTACTAGAAAAATAGTGCAGGTGGTTAATGCACTTGCAACATATATCTATGTGTAGTCTCTGCTGTGAGGTGAGGTTAACTTAGACGGTTAAAGTGCTTTCTGATGATCGTTGCGTGTAACTTGTGGTAAATAGTGTTTTATTAGTTGAGGTTAAAGGGCAGGGTATGCACATAGGAGTCTGGAGTCACTCAGGTAGGAGGTAGGTTCTTTATTTCATGTTAGGCCCTTAGGTTACAACAACTGCGGGTAGGTCCTATCAGTGCTCCATCCTCCTTTCAATTGTCCCTGTTTTCTAGCTTTAACTCCAGACAGCATACCAACGTTCTATTACATCATTTGCTCTCAGCAACCCAGACACTAGCTCTGACATACAGATAATGGGGACATACAGGATACTACACACCTCCTTTTCTTACAAACAACAAAACACAGCTATTTGAGCAATCATTCAGAATAAGTCAATCTCCAATATGTCTAGTTTGCACATTCACTTGACAACAACCTGTTCAACTCTCCAGTGCCAGGATTGTCTGGCGATTTTTTACCGCCGGAGCCATTATTTTTTATTTTTTTAATGGCGCTTCCATAATAACAGCTGTGGGATGTTTTGGTGAGCATTTTCATTGTTTTTAGGGCCGCCTAGTTTATTTTCTGACTCTTTGATTACGTTTTTTCATTTCTCCTCATGAGAGCGGCCATTTTGACTAATTTTTGCTCACCATTACTTTGTACTTATCTGTTTTTTCTTTGAATATTTGATGGCTCGGCTTGCAGTCTTTTGCGCAAGCCTTGTAATTTATTTTTGCTGTCTCGTTAACATATTTTTGGAGTTCCTGTGTCACTTGTTTCCTTATTGAAGGCTTTTATTTTTATATGGGCAAACTAAAGAAAATAAAATCTCTGTCGCATCAGTCCTCCTCAGCTGACAAACTTTCGCATTTTTTAAAACTGGACACTTCTGCTGCAGCGTCTTCTTCTTCCATCTCAAAGATGTCTTCTTCATCTTCTTCTTCGCCTAAAGTTTCTCAGAATATTTCTACAACTACTTATAAGAGGGTCAAACAGGACCCACCTTCACCAGTAAAATCTCCCTCGCCGATCTCTCTTGAACTTGTGCTTGACGAAATATGTGCATTGCGTCCTTTTATCGAAGAAACTAATTCTCGGATACAAAATCTTGATACTAAGTGGTCTCAAATGGAAGTGAGAGTCTCTGCTTTGGAACAAAGAGTCAGCAACGTGCAGGATGAAACACATCAAATTATTAGTTTGGAGAAGGAAGTGGCAACTTTGAAGACACTTGCAGAGGATTTGGTAATCAGAAATAGACGCAATAATCTTCGCATTTATGGATTACCGGAGGGTCTTGAAGGGAGTGACCCAATTTCATGTTTTGCCTCATTCTTTCCACAGTTGGTGGGCCTACCATCTTCTACCGTATTGAACATCCAAAGAGCGCACAGCATTGGTCATCGTCCTCCGCATTCCTCCACATCTAAACCAAGAGGCGTGATTATTTTCCTTCTTGAATTTACTGATTTATTGAGAATTCTTAACGCTGCGAAAGCCAAAAAAAAAAATCTCTTGGCAGGGAAGTAAAATCTTCATCTCACAGGATGTGTCCAAAGCTACAACAAACAGGAGGAAAGAATTTTTGGATCTTCGTCCACAGCTTCATAACTTGGGAGCTCATTTTGGATTATTCCATCCGTGTTTGTTCTATGGAAACAGTTGGTCCTTCTACACGTTGTCTATAAACGTTTCTTAATTTATTATGCCCTTTCATTACTACTACGATATAATTGATGGTCCTTCATATGCAGTTTATACATTATACTATATTGACGTGAGTACAGACCCTTTTTGTTAATGTATTGTTTTCTTTTCACAGGTTTCTGGTGTTCTATAATCATTATTTTTGCTCATAACCTTTGTCCGTTGATGCGTTCCGTTCCCTTGCTGTGCCGTCTTCAGTCTGTGCTGTCACCACCCCTCCCCTATTGTTCATTCATCTCAGGTATGTTTTTGCAGTCGTCTTTATTTGACATGTACTGTCTCTTCTTTTTTTTATTGAATATTTTCCATCCCTATATACATGGTTATGTGACGTAAATCCAGAGTTATTTCTTGGAATGTCAAAGGATTTATTAACCCAATTAAAAGGCAGAGAATTTTATCCCACTTAGCTAAATATAATCCAGACTTGGTTCTTTTACAAGAGACCCATTTAACAGATTCTGAAGCTCTGAAACTTAGAAAAGGTTGGGTGGGCAATGTTTTTACTTCTCCTTCATCTACAAAGAAAAATGGTGTAATTGTGCTCTGCCATAAAAAATTATCAGTTAAGGTTATTTCGCAAGATTCGCGGATTCTAATGGTAGTTGGCTCTTTGTGAGGCTAAGTATTAATGGGATTACAATGACTATTGGTAATATTTCTGGTCCTAATAATTAAGATTATCTTTTCTGGCCTAATATTACTAAACAATGTTTGCATTATAATGAGGAATTTCTTCTTATTGGAGGGGACTGCAATCAAATTATTGATCCCTTTATAGATAGGCAGTCTGTAATTACATTTTCTCCCCATAAAATGCATAAACAATTTAAGGCATTTTTCTCACAATGTAATTTAATTGACTCATGGAGAACCTGTAATCCTGATAGTGGGGATTTTTCATTTTATTTTCCACCACATGGCTCCTTATCTAGACTTGACCATATTTTTGCTTCTAAATCATTATCCCAAATCTTACTAACTCCTCCATTGAACCTATGGTAATATCTGATCATGCTCCAGTCATCACAGATTTTGACTTGCTCCCGGTGTATCCCAACTCCAATAGGTGGCGATTTAATAATTCTTTGTTACTTGACTCTAAATTTTCCACTTCCTTTGTTGCCTTTGCGGATAAATTTTTCTGATTTAAAGAAGATTCTCACGTTTCTCCACAATTGTTATGGGATTCGTTTAAGGCTGCGGCTTGTGGTCATATAATAACTTTTGGCTCTAATAAAAAGAAAACTTTTAATGCCCAGCATCAAGCACTGCTTCTCAAAATTAAATGGTTAGAACATCAATATTATTCTTCCTCCTCTAATTTTAATATACAAGAACTTATTTAGGCATAATTGCAATTTAACAAAATCTCAACAGGTAATATTTCCTCTTTTCTTCCACGTAGTAGTGCCCGTTATTATGGAGGTCGAAATAGAGCGGGGAAGCTTCTGGCTAATTGTTTAAAAGTCCAAAAGCAACGCCATAATGTGAAGTCTATAGTTACAGATACCGGTGAGTCCCTTTTTAAGGATGAAGATATTTTAGCTGAATTTGTTAATTATTACCAGACACTTTATACTCCTTAGTCAGTCACGACCCCCTTACAGATTGATGATTATTTAAAGAATATTCCAAACCCTAATAAGACACTGGTTGATGCTACTTCACTTGAAGCAGATATTACTCCGTTAGACATTTTTAAAGCCCTTCAATCTCTAAAAAAAAAGGTAAAACTCCTGGTCCGGATGGATTTACAGTGGAATTTTTTTTACATTTTTCTGAAATGTTATTTCCCAAACTTTTTCAGCTTTTTCAATTCTTCATGGGTTCTGGTTGTACAGGGGGAACATTTCAGGAAGCTTCGATTTGCCTAATTCCAAAGGACGGTAAGGATCATACTTTCTGTAAAAATTATAGACCAATCTCTCTTCTCAATACAGATTATAAAATCTTTGCTAAATTATTAGCCCTATGCCTTGATACCCTTTTACCTGCGCTGATAAGTAAGGAACAAACAGGTTTTGTCAAAGGTAGACTTGCTTCTGACAATTCTAGAACATTCTTTAATATACTCAGCAAAGCTCCCGCTCTGTCGTACTCTTTAGCGGCAATTTCCATAGGTACTGAGAAAGCGTTAGACTGGTCTTTTCTATTAAAAGCATTAGCCTGGCATGGTTTAGGGCCTGATTTCATTTCATTTCATTTATCTCTTTGCTTTATCAATCCCCAATGACATTGATATTGGTAAATGGGAAATTGTCCAGATATTTTGTATTACGCCGAGGTGTACGTCAAGGGTGTCCGCTCTCTCCATTCCTATTTATTCTAGCTCTGGAGCCCTTTCTACCCAGTATTAGAAATAACATTAAAGTTGAGGTTTCCAGTATGGCGAGAAACACTTAAAATTTACGGCGTATGCAGATGATATACTTTTATATATCTCAAATCCTGAGCTCTCGATTCCGTTTCTACTTCCGGAAATTGAGGATTTTTCTTTGATTTCAGGTTATAAGATAAATTCGGATAAAACTGAAATCCTCCCTCTAACAAAATTTTGTTTTAGAGCATCGTTTGATATTACTGGTTTTCACTGGAATTCTTCCAAGATTAAATATTTAGGTATTTGGTTCACCTCCTCCATTAAAAAGTCCATTGAAGTAAATATCTCAGATGCTTTAGAGAAAGTTGATAGATCGATTCTGGCATGGAATCCCTTATTTTTCTCTTGGTGGGGTCGCCTTGACTCTATTAAAATGATGATTTCTCCTAACATTCTATAAATCGTATTCATGATTCGCCTTCCGCTACCTGTTCCTTTTTTTTACACAATTGGACTCCAGATTGTCTAAATTTCTCTGGAACAATAGGAAATCTAGAATTTCCCTTAGTCATCTTCATCATTCTAAACAGGAGGGTGGAGTCAATTTTCCTGATTTCAGATTGCATCACAAATCCTTTTGTTTGCGTCAAGCCTCTAGATGGATGCCCCTGTCAGGCTCTAGGTTTACTCCCTTGTGGTTGGATATTGAATGTTCTTTTCTTTTGCTGTTTTCCCCTAGTGAGGTGGTATCCTTTTTTTATAACAGTTTGCTTATCTCCTCCCCGCTTCTTAATCATACTTGTGCTCTTCTGCGTTCTCACTATTTACCTCCATCTGTCTCTCCTTCCTCTTTTCTGAATTCCCCTATTTGGCATAATTGTCTTATCACTATTAATAAAAAACCTTTATTTTGGAAATCCTGGCAACAAAGAAATATAGCGTGGGTCAAGGATTTATTCTCCAATGACACTCCACTTTCTTTTTCACAATTCCAACTTCTATTTCATTGTCCCAATTCATTTATGCCTAAATATCTTCTTATTATTAATATTATTCTGGATGTACTTTTTTCCTTGCCTTCCCCTTCTTCTTCTTTGGAATTTCCCTTTTCTTTGTCCTCCTTTCTTACCTTGTATCCTAAGGCATCAAATATCTATAAACTTTTTCAGTCTCCTGTTTTGACGCGTCCTAAATCTAAAATTGAGTCTCAATGGGAATTGGATTTGGGATGAACCTTCTACCACACAGTCACTTTTCTTTCTTTATCACAGACTTTATTTCACCCACTATAGCAACATTTTCTGTATCCTCCACTTCAAACTGCTGGTCCTGCGATAGCCCAAAGGGAGATCTAATGCATATACTTTTTTAATGTCCTCCCACTGTCTCTTTTTGGAGAAAGGTTTGGTGTCAGCTTACCTCCATTTTTCATTTGCGATCCCAATTTTCTCCCTTAGTGCTTTTTCTAGGTAGTCTCTCTGCTGACATTGTTTCAGATGATGATAATTTAAAGTTGTTGGATCTCATGTTAGCTTTAGCCTTTCAGCATTACTCTTAATTGGAAAAATTCATCCAACATTTCCTATAAGGCTTAGTGGAATAATGTTTGCCACTACCATAGACTAGATATTGCTTTTACCTCTTTATGCTGCCCTTCCATAAATAGAGATTTGTATTGGTTACCTTTGACTGATTATCTTAATGCTGTTGCTTCTAATTCTACTAATTGTACATTATTTGAGAATTTTAAGCCACCATGAATTCTTTATTTTCTCTGTTCTTGAGTGAATTTTAATTTAGCTTAACTTTATGCTTTATTGAAGATTACTTTTTTCTTTTATTTAGCTGTTGAAGATCCAATGTATCTTTCTTATTGTAACTGGTCGTGTTCCGTTTTCATTGTTTCTCCCCCATTTTATACTTTTAAAATGTTAAACAGCTTTTACAATTCCTTTTAAAATTATATCATTATCATTGTGCCAGATATCTTGTATTGTTAGTATGTGACCCATGTGTATTTTGATTTTAATAAAGCTGATTTACCTTTAAAACCTCTCCAGTGCCTATGCAGACCTATAAGGTAACAAGCAGGAGTCACAGAAATTGTGCAACAGGTCAACACATAAGGCTCCACACACCTCATGTCAAACAAATAAATGAAACAACAAGGTTGCACAACGGTCTAATACTTGCAAGTCGTGCAACCTCCTTGGGCATGCAACCTTACCACAATATGTCTGCACACAAACAACCACATTTATGCCTACAAGACATGTAGTCATGGATGCTCAGTCACACGACAGCTAGGGCATGGAACCAACTAGCTTTGTTCACCAAAGTGTTTCTCCGCTACACATTAAACATTCAAAGCAAAAACAAAACAAAAATGGAAAGTTGAACCAAAGAACCTCTTAACTCAAAACTCCCCTGATGACACTCCAACACAAAACCCGTCCCCTCAGCAACATCCATACATAATACCCTAGACATTTACCTTAAATTACTAAACTACACAGCACAACAAACTCTCACACCTTGTCTCTTACACAAGTAACAAACAAATCCTCACAAGGACAACAGACTGCACTACACACTAACACACAAAGGTGCAGCCCAGCACTTCAGCACACTCCACACCCACACCCAATTGCTGGCCAAACCAACATTACCAAGTGCCAGGCCGTAGAGAGCACTTGGTCTGCACCCCGTGCCACGTTCACTGGAAATTGCCTCAGAAAAATTTAAGATGTTTTCCACACACAATGATGACAACCACCAGTAGACAAATACAATTTTGTTTTTATAAAACAACAAGCAAACACTAGAGAACTTCATCAATACGAGCACTGTCACTGGAGACTATCAGCAGGTAAAGAGGTACTCACCTACAAAACACTAGAGCTACATCAAACACAACACTGACTGACTCCATTGCATGCAAACTGAATAGAATGCACCAGAGGAAAATCATAAATGTACTCTGTCTCCAGTACAGATGCTGGGCAAATTTTCCCAGCTGTCCAGCATGCTGAGGATACACAAGTAGAAAATGTGGCTACCAACCACAACACCTCGGGGTACTACACTTCTTCATGTTTCAGCTCATGATAGGGTACCACTCTTCCCCACCTACACAGCAGGGTACTTCCTATTCAACCTCACGTGACAAGGTACTGCTCTTCCCCACTTTCACATACCAAGGGGTACTCCCCCATGCACCCTCATGAGACTTCTTGTCCCCAATGTCTCACACTACAGTATACTCCCCATTGCAACCTCATGCAACAGGGCACTGCTCTTTTACCACTTCACATTAACACATACAACTGTACTACACTCTTGTTTCTGTGATGGGGTACAACTATATCTTACATAGGCAAACTTGGACATGCACAACCAGCATGTCTCTATACAACAACTGACAGATGGGTACCACTCTCCTTCATCCAAATCTGCTAACCAGACTCCATCATACCAAAAGATGAGGGGTCAAAAGGAAATGCTCAAACTATACTCCAAACACACCCTACGGGAGGTAAATCCACTTCCTGACTTGCAACATGAAGCATTCACATCATCACCTCCTTCATCAAATACTGAAATTCTCAAAGCAAAGCTCTAACCTACACGAAAACCTACTATCCACGTCACATGCATTATTAATGAGATTATTAATTAGATTTGTTGCAAAACTAACTGTTGCCTAGCCTTCTGAACGTCTTGGCTATTGGTAACCCGGACATAATTTTAATAGAAGCACGTTTAATCATTTGTGTATTTAGAAAGCCAGATATCCCCTCAAATTAAATAACTGGATAGCCATTATTTTCCCATTAAATGAACAAATGCCATAAAAGTGCTGCTTATATCTTCTCAGTTTATCAGGATACAGATTTTCCCTGAACAAATGCCAGGCAAACGCTGTTTAAGTATTATCAGGACTTCAGGATACAGTTCACTGTCAAACACCCGGGCTTATTTCTATAGCTATGCCCTTAGAAACAGTCCTGATTCTCTTTTTCATTTGTCAAAATCCCAAAGTCCAAACCAGGTCCAGTGATCCAGCACAAGGCCACACAGCCACTGTTTCCATGACAGTCACAGCTTCCAAAGACCACACTGCAAGGTAACATTCCAATGCAGTGGTCACCCTATCAAAACAAGGGCCCAGATTTCAGAGGGCCTCGCGTCATCCTAATAACACATTAGTGTCATTTTTTTATGCTAATGTGGCATTAGATGGCCAAAAACACCGTGCCATATATACAAAGTGGCGCAATGCACGCATTGCTCCACTTTCTAAACCTTTGCCTGGCATAATGTATTCAAAGGCGGCGATCCTCCCTTAGGGGGGGGGGCAAAAAAATGGTGCAAAGAAATCTAAGAGATTTTTTTGCATATTTTTTTTTGCCACTTTTAACGCCTGCTCAAAACACGTGTTAAAAGAAGGCTCCCATTGGTAAAATTCTGACGCTAGTTCCCTAACTACTGCCTTTGTGTGCCATATATTAAATACGGCACACACATGGAGGTGTTAGGGGGTGCTAAGAGGTTCAAGAAAAGTGGTGCTGCACTAGCTGCAGTGCCACTTTTCAGAAATATGCCCCATGGTGCCCGCAGGCCTCACATGCCATTAGTCCTTCTAAATGCAGTGTGGCATCTCTTCATTGCAATCATGTGGTTCACTCATGGCTCATTTAGCAGCACTGCCTCCTCTGGACAGAGCGGGCTGGACATCTTTCATATAGCATTTGAAGCAGACATACGCCATCCTTTCTGTTTACTCTAAAGTGAGAGCCATGATCTCAGCAGCGAGCAAGTTACTTCAGAGCTGTCCGCAGCTGCAAATGGTTGTGTTGATGTTGTGCTAACACTCGGGTAACATGTGCTGTCTCCACGGACTTTGTCCACTCAATTTATGTAACTTTATGTCCTTGCCCACCCTCCTCAGTGGGCTCTTCCTGCCCAGTAACAATGCTGACACCACTGGCTGGTGGATTTGAGGGTGGGTGGCCCCAGACTAGCCCTTCATGGTCAAAGGGCCATCTCCCTTCTCATGGCAGGCCTCATCCTCTCTCAGAAATGTCTCTCAACTGGTGGCATAGGTTCCAGCAACAGCACGTAGGTCCTGCCAGGGCTTTATCCTCCCTCCAATTAGCCCCATCTTTTAGCTTCCACTCACCACCACCCAGCAGCATTTTATTACATCATTCACTCTCAGCATTTGAGACACTAGCTGTGGTATTTAGGGACTGGGGACCCACCTTTACTACAGTTACTACAGTAATTATGTGCAATGTAAATCATGCACATAAAGCTTAAGAAAGTAGCACACTCCCTGAGTGCATCTATTTGCTGTAAGGTGCAGTGACACGCAAAGTGCAACTTTGTTTCCTCTGATGGGCTGCAGAGTCTGGTGGTCGGATGTAGGAGTCCAGATATTCTCCCTTAGCTTTCAACATTCACTCGCTGCTAGGTCAGAACTAGGACAATAGCCCACCCCCACCCTTCTTACTGTGTTCTGCTCTTCACAGCACGACAAACATTCAATGTACACCCTTGCATGTATCTCAGTATATGCACCATGCACCGGGACAGTGTCAGCTGCTGTGCATACAGCACTATTGTTGTGTTGGGTCGAACTGACACGAGATTACTTCCTAAATCCCTGGAGAGGAGGAACACCTATTCGAATCCTTAAACGCTTCTTTTCATCGCGGCTATTAACGCATTTACAGTAGTAGGAACAAAGACAAAAAGTAAATTGCCCAGAACCAGAACATATTTGGCAAAAGTGCTACTATTGGGAATGCAACCCTTCTTGAAACGTGTTACAATAAAGTAATATAAAAAGCTATCAGTTCCAGTAGAAGCAATTTGTAACCGGTCAACAGGAGTCAAGAGGTGAGTCACAAGTATACACTTATTAGTCCAAACATCAGCTAACCTGCAGCAGTTTGTGGCAGATTTACAAACCCCTAGTGCTGCCTTAGCATCATTTTTATGACGCTAAGGCAGCATTAGGGTGGCCATTCCCCTGCAACATATATTTACAAAGGGTGCAATGTATGCATTGCACCACTTTGCAGCCCCCTGCGCCACATTATGCCTGCGCCAGGCATAGTATATGCAAGGGGGGCGTTCCCACGCAGGGAGTCCCCAAAAAATGGCACAGTAAAATTGACAAAACTTTACTGTGTAATTTTTTTCAGACATGTTTAGTGCCTGCTCAGGGCAGGCGTTAAATTGACGCTCCCATAATCTATGGGCCTCCCTGTGCTTAGCTGCACTAGTGTCAACATGTTTTACGCTAGTGCAGCAAAGCGCCACAACAGCGTCAACAAATTTGAAGCTGTTGTGGTAACTACCGCCATGGTGCGCCATATTGTAAATATGGCGCAACCATGGTGTTGGTAGGGTGGCAAGGGGGACGCAAGAGAAGTGGCCGATCAGGACCGATGCAACACTTTCTTGTAAATCTGCCCCTTTGTTCTTTGTGGCCTGAAAAAGGAACTCGAGTCACCAGAATATATGAATAATCTTAACAAGAATTCACGCCAGCACTGCCAAAACGGCATAGCTCTGAGTGGAAATCAAAAGGCAGCCTTCATCTCAGCAGCTTCAGGTCAGTAAAATGCAGAATTTTACCATGACGCTCTCTTGAGATTGATATCTGTATCTCACCTATCAGGAAGATTTCTCGCAACCTTCTTAGAGCTTCAGTACATCACATCCGAAAGAGTACTGCATTTTAATGTAGCATCTTTACAGCACTTTCCTACCTCTGGTCGAGGCCCCAAAGTGTTTTCCGGTTGGAAGAGTAAGACAATAGCCCATCTTCAGCACACGGCATAGGGGAAGAGTGTGGGTTGGGTGTCATCTATATCAGTGGTGAGTGTTGACTGGGGTGTACTCTGTTAGTGGTGGATGTTGGCAGAGGGCTCATCTATCAGTTGTGAGAGTTATTTTGGGTGTTATCTATGAGTGATGGTTGGAGTGCCATCTAGTAGTTGTAAGTGTTGACTGGGGTGCCATCTACCAGTGGTGAGTGTCGGCTGGGGTGCTGTGTATCAATGGTGAATGTTGGTTGGAGTGTCATCCTAGTAATGAGTGTTGGCTGGGGTGTAATCTATCAGTGGTGAGTGTTGGCTGGAGTGTCATCTGTTAATGGTAAGTTTTGACTGTGGTGTCATCTACCAGTGGTGAATGTTGGCTGAGGTGTCATCTGTCAGTGATGAGTGCTGGCTAGGGTGTCATCTACCAGCGGTGAGTGTTTGCTGGGGTGTCATCAATCAGTGGTGAGTGTTGTCTGAGGTGTCATCTGTCAGTGCTGAGTGTTGGTTGGGTGTCATCTATCAGTGGTGAGTGCTGGTTGAAAATGTCATCTGTTATTGGTAAGTGTTGACTGTAGTACCATCTCCCAGCGCTGAGTGTTGGCTGGGGTGTCATATATCAGTGGTGGGAGTTGGTTGTAGTGTCGTCTGCTAGTGGGGAGTGATGGCTGGAGTGTCATCTATTTGAGTCTAGTGTTGGTTGGAGTGTCATGTATTAATGGTGACTGGTGAAGGTTGGCTGGTGTGTCATCTATCAGTGGCGGGTGTTGGCTGATGTGTCATCTATAAGTGGTGAGTGTTGTTTGGAGTGTCACCTACCAATGGTGGGTGTTGGCTGGGATGTCATCTCTCAGTGGTGAGTTTTGGCTAGGGTGTCATCTATCAGTGATGGGAGTTGGTTGGAGTGTCATCTACCAGTGGGGAGTGTTGGCTGGAGTCTCATTTATTGGAGTGGAGTGTTGGTTGGGGTGTCATGTATTAGTGGTGACTGGTGACTATTGGCTGAAGTGCCATCTATCAGTGGTGAGTGGTGGCTGTGGTGTCATCTATCAGTGTGAGAGTTGGCTGAGGTGTCATCTATCAGTGGTGAGTGTTGGCTGTTGTGTCATCTATCTTGGTGAGTGCTTGCTGTGCTGTCATCTATTCGAGCTGAGTGCTGGTTGGGGTGTCATGTATTAGGGCTGAGTGTTGGTTGCAGTGTCATCTATCAGCAGTGTGTGTTGGTTGGGGTATTATGTATTAGTGGTGACTGGTCAGTGCTGGTTGGGGAGTGATGTATCAGTGGTGACTGGTTAGTGGGATGGCATCTTTTAGGGTTGAGTTTTGATTTCGTGAAAGAAGCCCGAACAGTTTGCCCAGCTTTGGCACGGCGGTCAGTAGGAGCATCTTACACATGGAGTTGTAAGCATGCAGAGTGTCAAGGATAGTTTTTATGTGAAGTATATGCAAATCTGTAAAAGTTGTAGACAGAGTCAGCTGGGCCTCTTGGGAACTTTTTGGTGAAACTTTTTTCCACAATAAGTAGGTAGGGCTAAAGTGAAAGCTTCGTTTTACTTGTATTTAACTTACGGCTCACCTCTCTCATCCTGAGATTTGCAGGTAAATCTGTGTCTCGTTACTGCCGGTAAATCTGTGTCTCATACTGGGCCGGCCTTTGGACGGTGCGAGCGGTGTGGCCGCACCAGGCGCTAACCTCAGGAGGGCCCTGTGTTTAGCAATAACTTCAGAAACTTGCAATTTAAAACCACCTGCTGAAAAGTTCCTTGTGCATCCAGACTTCAAGAAAGAATTAAAATGTCAAGATGCCTCTTGTGATTAATGTTCCTGCTAGGGAGAGAGATGGGAGTATTGCCTAGTTACAGCTTTGACTTAACATAAAGTAGCATAGAGGGTTAATATGCCTGCTGCAAAAAACAGAACTATGGGGCATATTTAAAAAAACTGGTGCTGCACACAGTGCAGTGCCACTTTTTTGCACCCCTTAGTTCCCCTCTAACACCACCATGTGTGTGTCATATTTAAAATACGGCGCACCATGGCGATAGTTAGGAGACTAGCGTCAGAATTTTGTACGCTAGTCCGGTGCACCCAGAGGCCTATTGTAACCAATGGAAGCCTCCTTTTAATGCCTGCTCTGAGCGGGCGTTAAAAGTGGCAGAACAAAATGATGCAAAGAAATCTGTCAGATTTCTTTGTGCCATTTTTTGGGACTCCGTAACGGGGGGATGCCCCCTTTGCATACATAATGCCTGGTGCAGGCATAATGTAGCGCAAAGGGTTACAAAGTGGTGCAATGCATGCATTGTGCCACTTTGTAAACATGGCGCAGCGTTTTTGGCCTTCTAACGCCACATTAGCTAAAAAAAAAAAGACACTAATGTGGCGTTAGCATGGCAGTAGAGGCTCTTAAATATGCCCCTGTGGGGCATATTTGAAAAACGTGGTGCTGCGCCACCTATTTTGTGCCTCTTAGCGCCCCCCCTAATGCCACCATGTGTGCGCTGTATTTAAAATAAGGTGCATCATGGCAGTAGTTAGTGGACTAGCCTCAGAATTTATGACGCTAGTTTGGCGCTTTGCAGAATGAGTGTAAAAAATGTTGATGCTAATCCTGCAAAGCACCCAGAGGCCCATTGTAACCAATGGAAGCTTCCTTTTAATGCCTGCTCTGAGCAGGCATTAAAAGTGCTGGAAAAAAATGACGCAAAGAAATCTGTCAGATTTCTTCGTGCCATTTTTTTCCTCCCCCACCCCAATGGGGGAATGCCACCTTTGCATACACTATGCCTGGCGCAGGCATACTGTAATGCAAAGGGATATGAAGTGGTGCAATGCATGCATTGCACCGCTTTATAAATATGGCACGGCATTTTGGCCTTCGAACGCCACATTAGCATTTAAAAAATGACGCTAATGTGGCGTTAGAATGGCAATAGGGGCTCTTAACTATGCCCTTATATTTTATGTGGATAGCTGAGTGGATCAGTAAAGCCAGCCTCTACAAGTGCTTTAAAACACACAAATGTACGTGAAAGGGGAGTGATGGAGAGATGAGGGTCACATTTGCCAGGAGTTAGTGAGTGAAACCGAGGAGGAGGTCATGGGGGGGTGCCAAAATAAACTGTGGCACAGGGCGCCACCAGTCCTAAAGCCGGCCCTGGTCTCGTCAGTGTAAAAACTGCGACATCCGGTGATCTGCTACCATGGTTAATATGCAACTACATTTGGTAGTCTGGACGTGCATCTTCTAATATTACCAAGTACTGTGTATCAGCGTACTACTCAAGTACTTTGTCTTGGTTGAAATGTTACTACCTCAGCTGATATTATACTATTGTAGGTATTATTCTTCAACTTCAGATAATATGGTACTACCGCAGCTAAGAACTGCCTCAGGTAATATTTTAGCAGATATTGTGCAGAATATTATTTAGGTTTTCTTCTAATACACGTGTTGTTTTCCCGCCTGGAATATGGTGCTGTCTCGCGTAATATGGTACTATCACAGTCGATAAATACCACGTAAGTTACTGTAATATTTTGTCAGATGATATTGTAGTGTCTGGGGCAAAGTGCAGCTTTGGGTATTTCTACAACTATTTCCTGTATTACTAAGGACGTGTTCTAGAATAAAGGGAAACCAGAGGGCTGCTTAGAGCACCCCCCTCAGGCCACAACCATAATTTTCCCTTAAAGCAGCAAAGAGCAGTATTGGAGGGAGACCGGATATCACCCGGTAAAGGACTACAAAAGGCCTCGTAGCGGTTCAAGGTAAGATGGCGCTGCCTCCGGTGATAAATCACTGCTCTGGGAAGAAATGCGAGAGGCCAGGCAGCTTTGGGCAGGGTGTAATTACTCTGGGGTGCATCTTTGAAGCAGGTTGTGGAGTTGTGAGTGGACAAACATGTGAGGTACAGGGGACGTAGATTTGATATGGGGAGAGGAATTGTAATGTAGCGAGGACATCGATGAGGTGTAGAGGGACCACAAATGTGAGGAAGGAGATGAGTAAGGGGTAGAGGGGACACGGGTGAGATGTAGGGAGACCACAGATGTGAGGAAGTACATGCGTGTGAGGTACAGAGGACACCGATGAGATGCAGGGGGACCACAGATGTGAGGAAGGAGATGAGTGTGATGTAAAGGGGGGGCAGATGAGATGCAGAGGGACCACAGAAGTGAGGAAGGAGATGCGTGTGAGGTAGAGGGAACATGGATGAGATGCAGAGGGACCACAGATGTGAGGAAGGAGAAAAGTGTGAGGTAGAGGAGACACGGATGAGATCCCGAGAGACCAAAGAAGAGAGGAAGTACATGAGTGTGAGGTAGAGGGGGCACTGATGAGATGGACCATAGAAGTGAGGAATAAGAGGAGTGTGAGGTAGAGGAGTCACAAATGAGATGGAGGGGGACACAGACGTGAGGTAGGAGATGAGTGTGAGGTGGAGGAGTCACAAATGAGATGGAGAGGGACACAGATGTGAGGTAGGAGATAAGTGTGAGGTGGAGAGGGGACAGATGAGATGGAGGGACCACAGACTTGAGGAGGAAGATGCGTGTGAGGTAGAGGGGACATGGATGAGATGCAGAGGGACCACAGACGTGAGGAAGGAGATAAGCTCCAGGTAGAGGGGACACAGGTGAGATGCAGAGGGAGATGCGTGTGAGGTATAGAGACACAAATGAGATGCAGCAGGCCAGGGATGTGAGGTAGAAGGAGATGCGCATGCCGTAGAGACACCAATGAGATGCAGCAGGCCAGGGATGTGAGGTAGAAGGAGATGCGCATGCCGTAGAGACACCAGTGTAATGTTGAAGGGACACTGGCGTGAACTGGAGGTGGAAGTTTTTGTAAATCGCTACTAACCACCCAGATGTGAGGCAGCGGCGGCCCCGGTGGGCAGCGGGGAGTGGAGCTGTGAGCCAGAGGGGACAAGGATGCTGGGTAGAGAGGATGGGGCTGAGGGATGGAGTAGACAGGGATGGCTGGCAGAAGACACACGGTTTAGAGCTGCATGTCAGATGATAGGGGCTTCTGAGGTGGGGGATTGTCTGTGCGAGAGGGGATGTTACTGTGCATCCCGGTATATGTTTCAGGGGTTCTTGGATAAAGGCATATCGCGGAGCACACTTCCTGTGGAATGAAGAATGACACCTAACGGGGCGTCTAGCAGTCTGTTAGCACGGGTCAACCCTGTACTACTAATTATGTCACTCACGGGAGGCGACCTGCCACTCATACGGTGGCGGGGTCCTAGTTTCATCACTTTACCGTTACTGCACACAAGGGCACAAACAGTCGGTGGCAGGATGCTTTTCATGCAGCGGGCACTGTCAGCTGAATCGTCTCTAGGCGCTGGAGTTTAAGCACTCCTGAGAGGAGACCAGCCAGGGGCTCTGTGGGGTGAAGTCCACAGTGGCAGAGGGACCATCCCTTGCTCTTCGTGTGTCCCACGCTGTGTCTCCAGCTCCTCACAATGGATGCCATGCTGCCCCCAAGTTCCTCACCCTTTTCTATCCTCGTAGTCAGACATCCTTCACAGCTAGTCCATGAGACTGCGCTCCTGATACCCCAACAGGGCCCTAAACCCTTCATATTGGGAGCCCACGGGCCAGAGCCTCCGTGTGCTGTCAGTCAGTAGGCTCCAAGAATCTGTCACTCTCTCTGCCCCAAGCACCCGATTCTTCCTACGCGAGTGATATACGCGTCTCACAAGTGTCTGTCACCCAGCCACCTCACACTGTCTACGTGTCCACTGAAGAGACTTCACACTCTCTGTCCATGTGTCCATGCTTCTCACACTGGCTATATCTCCACACTTCTCACAGGGTTTGTCCATGTGTACATGCTTCTCACATTGTCTGTCCATGTATCCACACTTCTCACACTGTCTGTCCATATGTCAACCCTTCTCACACTGTTTGTCCACGTGTCCACGCTTCTCACACTGTCTGTCCATGTATCCACGCTTCTCACACTGTCCATGTGTCCATGTTTCTCACACTGTCTAGGCCTCCACACTTCTCACTCTGTCTGTGTCTACGCTTCTCACAGGATCTGTGTGTCACGCTTCTCACAGTGTCTGTCCATAGGTCCACCCTTCTCACACTGTTTGTCCGTGTGTCCACACTTCTCACACTGTTAGTCCATGTGTCATGCTTCTCACACTGTCTGTCCATGTGTCCACACTTCTCACACTGTCCATGTTTCTCACACTGTCTACGCCTCCACACTTCTCACTCTGTCTGTGTCCACGCTTCTCATAGTGTCTGTCCAAATGTCCACCCTTCTCACACTGTTTGTCCATGTGTCCACGCTTCTCACACAGTCTGACTATGTGTCCACACTTCTCACGTGGTACATGTGTCCATCCTTCTCACACTGTCCGTCCATGGGTTCACCCTTCGCACTCTGTCCATGTGCCCGTGTTTCTCACACTGTCTGCACATATGTCCAAACTTTTCACAGTCAGTCCAAAATGTCCACAATTTTCACTTCCTTTGTCCATGTGTCCATGCTTCTCACACTCTCTAGGAATCCACACTTCTCAAACTGCTTGTCCATGCTTCTCACACTATCCACATGGCTCTTGTCTCACACTATCAAATGTCCATGGTTCTCACACTGTCTGTCCATGTGTTCCCGCTTTCCACTCTATCCATGCGTCCACACTTCTCACACAGTTTGTCCATGTGTCCTTGCTTCTTACACTATGTGTTCACACTTTTCACACTTTCTGTCCATGTGTCCTCACTTCTCACACTGTCTGTGTGTGCATGCTTCTCACACTACGGGCATATTTATGATGGCCCTAGCGCCACCTTGCGCCACATTTGCATTATTTTTTAATGAAAATGTGGCATTAAGATGGCATTTCCAACGTGGCATATTTACAGTGGTGCAATGCAAGTACTGCGCCACTTTGTAAACCCTTGCGCCACATTATGCCTACGCACAATGCATTCAAGGGGGGGGGGGGGCGTTACCACGTAGGGAAGCCCAGAAAAATGGAGCAGTGAACTTTACTAGATTTCACTGCGCCATTTTTAGCGTCATTATTAATGCCTGCCTAAGGCAGGTGTTAAGATGACGCTCCCACTGAAAACAATGGGCCTCCCTGTGCTTTGCTGCATTAGCACCATAATTTATGGCACTAATCCACCAAAGCACCACATTGACGCTAATGTGGACACGACCGCCATGGTGCGCTGTATTTAATGCGGAGAATCATGATGTCATTAGGGGAAAGCGATAGGGTGCTAGAAAAGTGGTGCATCATGAATGATGTACCACTTTTCCATAAATATGCCCCTATGTCTCCACACTTTTCAGAGTCTGTTCTTGTGTCCACAATTCTTCCACTATCCATGTGTCCACCCTTCTCACCGTGTCTGTCCATATGTCAACCATTCTCAAACTTTGTCCATGTCTCCACACTTCTCACACTGTTTGTCCATGTGACCACGCTTCTCACTCTGTCAGTCCATGTGTCCACGCTTCTCACACTGTTTGTCCATGTGACCACGCTTCTCACTCTGTCAGTCCATGTGTCCACGCTTCTCACACTGTCCATGTGTCCACACTTTTCAAACTGTCTGCCCATGTGTCCTCACTTCTCACACTGTCCATGTGACCATGTTTCTCACACTATGCCTCCACATTTCCCAGTCTGTCAATGTGTCCACGATTCTCACAGTGTCTGTCCATATGTCAACCCTTCTCACACTTTTTTCCATGTGTCCATGATTCTCACACTGTCTGTCCATGTGTCCACGCTTTTCACATGGTCCATGTGTCCATGCTTCTCACACTATGTCTCCACACTTCTCACTGTGTCTGTCCATGTGCCAATGCTTCTCACACTATCCATATGTCCACCCTTCTCACACTGTTTGTCTGTGTCCACGCTTCACACACTGTCTGCCCATGTGTCCATGCTTCTCACACTGTGTCCTCACTTCTCACACTGTGTGTGCATACTTCTCACACTCTCTATGTCTCCACTTTTCTCACAGAGTCTGTCCATGTGTCCATGCTTCTCACACTATCCATGTGTCACGCTTCTCAGTGTCTGTCCATATGTCAGTCATTCTCAAACTGCTTGTCCATGTGTCCAAGCTTCTGAAACTGTCTGTCCATGCTTCTCTTGCTATGTGTTTATACTTTTCACACTGTTTGTCCATGTAACCTCACTTCCCACACTGTCTGTGTGTGCATGCTTTTCACACTGTCGGTGTCCACACTTTTCACAATGTCTGTCCATGTTTCCTCACTTCTCACATTGTCCATGTGTCTCACATTTTCTATGCCTCCACACTTCTCAGAGTCTGTCAATGTGTCCACGATTGTAAGAGTATCCAAGTGTCCACGCTTCTCATAGTGTCTGTCCATATGTCCACCCTTCTCACACAGTTTTCCATGTGTCCACGCTTCTCACACCGTCTGTCCATGCGTCCACGTGGCTCACATGGTCCACCTGTCCATGCTTCTCACAATATGTCTTCACACTTCTAACAGTGTCTGTCCATGTGTCCACGCTTCTCACACTATCCATATACCCACCCTTCTCACACTGTCTGTGTGTCCACTCTTCACGCACTGTCTGCCCATGTGTCCATGCTTCTCACACTGTCTGTGTGTGCATACTTATCAGTAGATGTCCATATGTCAACCGTTCTCACATTATTTGACCATGTCTACACTTCTCACACTCTGTCCACGCTTCTCTCGCTGTTCATGTGTCCACACTTTTCACACTGTCTGTCCATGTGTCCATGTGTACATGCTTCTCACACTCTCTATGCCTCCACATTTCTCACAGTCTGCCATGTGTCCACGCTTCTCACAGTCTGTCCATGTGTCCACGCTTTTCACAGTCTGTCCATGTGTCCACGCTTCTCACAGTGTCTGTCCATATGTCAACCCTTCCCACAGTGTTTCTCAATCTGTCCATGCTTCTCACACTTTGTCCTTATGTCCTCACTTCTCACACTGTCCATCTTTCAATGTTTTTCACGCTGTCTATGCCTCCACACTTCTCAGAGCCTGTCAATGTGTCCACGCTTCTCACACTGTCTCCACAGTTCTCACAGTGTCTGTCCTTGTGTCCACGCATCTCACACTATCCAAATGTCCATGCTTCTCGCAGTGTCTGTCCTTGTGTTCAAGCATCTCACACTATCCATATGTCCATGCTTCTCGCAGTGTCTGTCCTTGTGTCCACGCATCTCACACTATCCATATGTCCATGCTTCTCGCAGTGTCTGTCCTTGTGTCCACGCATCTCACACCATGCATATGTCCATGCTTCTCACAGTGTCTGTCCTTGTGTCCACGCATCGCACACCATGCATTTGTCCATGCTTCTCGCAGTGTCTGTCCTTGTGTTCAAGCATCTCACACTATCCATATGTCCATGCTTCTCGCAGTGTCTGTCCTTGTGTCCACGCATCTCACACTATCCATATGTCCATGCTTCTCGCAGTGTCTGTCCTTGTGTCCACGCATCTCACACCATTCATATGTCCATGCTTCTCGCAGTGTCTGTCCTTGTGTTCACGCATCTCACACTATCCATATGTCCATGCTTCTCGCAGTGTCTGTCCTTGTGTCCACGCATCGCACACCATGCATATGTCCATGCTTCTCGCAGTGTCTGTCCTTGTGTCCACGCATCGCACACCATGCATATGTCCATGCTTCTCGCAGTGTCTGTCCTTGTGTCCACGCATCGCACACCATGCATATGTCCATGCTTCTATCTCACACCATGCATATGTCCATGCTTCTCGCAGTGTCTGTCCATGCGCCCACGCTTCTCACACTGTCCATATGTCCATGCTTCTCGCAGTGTCTGTCCTTGTGTTCAAGCATCTCACACTATCCATATGTCCATGCTTCTCGCAGTGTCTGTCCTTGTGTTCAAGCATCTCACACTATCCATATGTCCATGCTTCTCGCAGTGTCTGTCCTTGTGTTCACGCATCTCACACTATCCATATGTCCATGCTTCTCGCAGTGTCTGTCCTTGTGTCCACGCTATTCACAACATCCATATGTCCATGCTTCTCGCAGTGTCTGTCCTTGTGTCCACGCATCTCACACTATCCATATGTCCATGCTTCTCACAGTGTCTGTCCATGCGCCCACGCTTCTCACACTATCCATATGTCCATGCTTCTCGCAGTGTCTGTCCTTGTGTCCACGCATCTCACAACATCCATATGTCCATGCTTCTCGCAGTGTCTGTCCTTGTGTCCACGCATCTCACACTATCCATATGTCCATGCTTCTCACAGTGTCTGTCCATGCGAACACGCTTCTCACACTGTCTGTATAAGTGACCCACCTCATCCCTTTGGCTGTCCCTGTTTCCCGTGCTCCTCACAATGCTCGCTCAGTGAGTTAGACACAGCCACTGAAAAATATGACTGCCACAAGTCCGATAAGAGGGCAGACTGACTCAGCCTTTGGAATTCGACTGAGTACCATTAAAATGAGTAACAGAAACACCTGTTATTTATAAATGATTAGAAATGGGAGAACGGCGGCATGTAGCGCTGTATAAGAAACCAGTGGTTACTATTAGTGTAATTCGCTACTGAAGATGGTGGATGGGCTGGGTGATAGATAATGTCAAGCGGAGACGAATAGAACCCATTCTACTTGCATCTTGGAACCCCCTCCTCCCAGCCCCCTTATAAGTCTATTACGTAGGGTATGGGAGAGGTATAGCTGTGCCTGATGTTTGAAATCGAGCATAATAAAATGGCTGGCTTATAAGTCACCTACATACCCAAAACTGTAGAAAATATGAACAGTAATACATGAAATAATAAAAACGTGAACCTTCACAATGCCTTTACAATACAATAACAAAAAACGGAATATGAAATGTCTCCCAGAGCTTTTGCAAGTACCGGAAACTCTAAGCACGAAGACACTAGAGCCACAGTGTCCTCGAGAAGAATACGTGCAAGGGGGGGAGGGGTGCCACAGAAGGTGCTCTATTCCCACTAGTGAATTTACTGTCACACCTCAGACAATCGAGGTTAAGGCTCCATCTAGAATGCAGGCTGGGTGCAGCAGGGAGCTAGCGCTCTTGCTTCCGTTTGATATGGTACTGTTCAAGAAATCACCATCACAGCACAGCACTGTTACCAATTAGCAGTGTCTGCACATTAAATAACAGTACTGTTTCCATATAGCGCTCAACGGGAGCCGAGTCCCCTCAAGGCACTGGAAAGGTAAAATCACACATGTGAATGTTTCCTGATCCTGGTCAATGCTTAGGATTTTTGTCCTCCCTCTTTCTCATCTTTTTCTGTGGCTCTCCTAGCACTCAACCTGCCTCTGGGCGTTCCCTACACATGCCTTCTTGATCCTGCCTTCCCTTGGCCCCCAGTTGCACATACCATTCTTATTCCATCACCTCTTAACAGTGTGCGCTTCTTGTCCAAGTCCACTTGCCCTCTGCCTCCTTCCGGGCTCTCCAGCCCCTCGCCTTCATCCCCTCCATTCTCTAATGGGCTCTCTTTCGCAGTTGCTTGCATTCCTCTTGCCCTCGTTCCCTTCCCTGGGTTATCATTCCACACACCTTTCATTCTGCCCCATCATCTTCATCATCATCACTCAGCACGTCCATGCATTCATTCACTCCACCTTCACGCGATCTCTCCTCATTACTCCCTCCTTCCTCACCCCACCCCCCCTGTGCTTTTTACTTCTCTGTGTCTCCTGGGTCCTCTTTCTAAATCCACACCGTTTACCTCCACCTTCCCATGGGCTCTGCCTACAAAGCACCACCTTCTTTCCCTGGGACATCCCCAGACTTTCTGCCCTTCCGCCTTTCTACTGAACATTTAACCTTGGGGTTGTGTTTAAAACATCCTCCCCGTACCACTGACACCATCTGCCCCTCCTATCTATGTGGTCATTGCTTGTTTTCTTTACTCTCATCACCCTGGACTACTCACCCCAACCGATCCCACAGAAAATATTCTCCATCGTTCAGTAGCATTGCCCAACCTCAACCCCCTTCCCTTCCTTACCTGCCTTCTCCTACCCCTGGGACCCCCAGCCTTTCACCCCTGAGCTTTCCCTCCTCTGTGCACCATCCTCTCAATCCCTGACACCTCTGCCAAACCAGAACTGGGTGCAAACACTACACAATCAGTAGCAGAAAAATCAGACAAGTTTTGTGGAAGTTTCTTGCAGCTGCTCCATTCCCAACCTCAATGTCAGGCACCTCTTCTCCGGGCATGTCCTGGTCTGCTTAGGCTAAGCAGGCACAAGGCAGCAAATGGACTCTCTTTATCAGGCTTCCTTATGGGGCATTGTTCCCTGCCTGACCGCTGGTACTTAACTGGTCTAGGTGTTATACTGTGAGCTGGGGTCCCGGTGACCGCGTTCTGTGCCAGGCTTCCCTGCTTGATTCAGCTGTGTATCAGATGCGAGCAGACCTCCCAGGAAACCTGCATTTACCCAACCAATACCAGTGCCTGCTTGAACAGGGACTTCCCAGTGTGCGTACATTTTTCCTCGGGTCCCCCGGCTGCGCTTTTGATCAAAGCCCACGGAGGACCAGTCACAGGTGGGTGGTCCGCGCGACAGGTTAACTTTCGGTTCATCGTATGTCCCCCATGTAGGTGCTATGTTTGCTCTGGTATGGTTCTCCTACACCCCTTTGTGGTGACAAAATACATTCTGCAGTCAGCCCCTGTAAAGTTTGTCAGCGCCTCGGTTTCCTTCTCTGCCAACACTAGGAGTGCGTAGAAGCAGTATAAAATCTAGGAAGCGCTATATGTATGTAGATAAAAGACTTAACAGTCTCAATCGTGTGAATTTTAGGTACTACGCGGTGCCTCCTGCCCTCGGCTGTGTGGCTGGCTCTGAAGCAAAGATGCTGCCATTTCTGGGTCCCTGTCTCCCCTCTCGAGAGGTGTCGGGTTCACCACCCGGGGCGCCTTGCCCTCCCAAGAGCGATGCACTCACCAGGTAGATGCTGCCCTGCACCAGGAAAATGAAGCAGTACTGGGTGAGTTGCATCGTCCGACTCCTGGTGCCCGGACACCCTTCTGGGCGCGCCGTGCCTCACAGCTGGGGTGCCTGGTCTGTGCCGGTCCTGCGTGCCATGGCCCGGGCAGGGGTGCGGAGGGCTCCAGCAGGGCCAGGTGCCCCGTGTAGGAGTCCCGGGGACGCAGACGCGCCGGCTCTCGGTGCCCCACCTGCAGTCTGAGCGAGGAGACAAGTGCTGCGACCTACTCGGAGGAGGCGCTGGAGAGAAGTGCTGGGCTTCGAGTCTGCCGCTCTCAGCTCCCCTCCCACCCTCGCCGTCTCACCCTCTCTCCATTCCCTTGCTCTCTCTCCTCTCGCGCTCTCCGTTCCCGCCCTTTCTCTCTGAGGTCCCCAACCCATGTTCTCTTCTACACCCTGACGTCCCCTTTCTCTCGTCTCTAACCTTCACTCTCTTTCCGACACTCATTCCTCTGCTCTCACTTACACACTAACCCTTACTCTCTCATGGTTGTCTCACAGTATCCCTCTGCTTCTTGGACTCTTTTCACCACCTCTATCGCCTTCTCCCTCAGCGTCCTTCCGTCGATGTCTCGTTCCTTCTTTGTTTATTTCTTTAATTTTCTTATTTCTTTTATTGAGCTCTGCTTTGCCCCATCTCCCGTCTGTGTGCCCATCTCTTCCCTTGCTCTCGTTACCTCAATGCTCTCTCCTTCGCTGCTCCTCGTACCCCCCTCTGCTGGCCTGCCTCTCTTGAGTTTCTGTACCTCTACCTGTCAGTTTCTTCTCTAGCCTTCTTTAGTTTTTACCGGTCTATTGGTTTATTTTTTTAACTTTACCGTCGTCTTTTTCGCTTTCCTCCCTGTTCTTCGTTAAGCCACCATTTCCTCTCTTTCTTTTACATTTCATTATCCTAGCTGTTTCTTCTCTCCCCTCCGTTTTGTCTTTTTTTTTCACTTCCTCTCTATCACGCATTTTCCCTTTTTTACCTTCCACGTTTCTCTTTCTTTCAACCTTTCTCTCTGTGCCGCTGTCTCTGGTTGTTTCATTGTTCCACTGGGCGCCTTTTCTCTCTTCGTCACTCTGTCTCTTGCCCCCTCTCTCTAGCTTCTTGTCCGTACTCACGAATGCCCCTTTCTGTTCACTTTTCTTCTTTTCCTTTCCTCTTTTCTGAGCCCTTCATTGCAGGTGTTCGCGGCCTCTCCACGACGGATCACCTTTTCTCCTCCGTCTCTACCCCCATAGCTCCGCTCCTTGCCCCATCGTTATACTCGACCTCCCAATTCTCTCTTTCCTCGCAGTTCCCTTTTTTTCTTTCCCTCTTACCCTGTTTGCTTCACCGTACATCTCTAGTAACCCCTCACCTTCCCCCTCTCCTCCTGCATCTTTTCATGCCCACCTTGTCTCCCCTACCAGTCCATACCTGTCTCCCCACCATGTGTGACCCTCCTCTCGCTCTTCACGCCACCCCTCCATTTTACCTCCGATGCACTTCTTGCCTCACCTTTGACCCCGTCATGATCCCTCCTTCCTCCCTCATTTTCGCCCCCTCTTCTCCCCTCGCCGTCCTCTCGCTCCTGTACACACCTCTTTGCTATGTGTCCCCCCTCTTTCATTCGCCCCCTCTGTGCACCTCTGCGCTTGTTTCACCCCACCCTCAGACCTCCTCCATCTCCATTCTTCACCTGTTCTCCCCTTCGCCGCTTCCCCTCATATCTTCTCCCCATTTCACCCACTCCCTAGCTCCCCCTCCTCCGTCGCGCCCCTTCTGCTCCCTCTCGTCCCTCTGTGCTCCTACGCCCCACCGTCTCCCCTCTGCTGGCTCTCTCTTGTCCCCCTTTTTGGCGGCCTCTGTACCTCTCTCACACCGGGCCTTTTCCTTCCATTACATGCCCCCTCTGTAGTGACGTAACGAACCTTGAGGGCCCCCTGCAAAGTACATGGAGCCCCCTCCCCTACCCGAACTCAGTCAGAGGCCCGCAGCCTGTGCATAGTGTACTGTGCTGAGGGGAACTCCTGGAGCGCCCACCCCCCCCTCGGGGAACTGCGAGGGGCTTTGTTACGCCAGGGTCCCTCTGGGCTCTTCCTGTTGTACCTTCCTCTAGATATCGCTTACGTCTTTCGCTCACCTCTTTTCTTCACCCATATCTCCCCCACGTTATTTCTGTCTCTCTCCCTGTCCGCGTTTGTTGCTTCCCTCCACCTCTCCGGTCTCCCTCCTCTCACCTTTTCACAAGCCCCATCTCTCTCCCTCTCTGATACCTTCCTCTTCGTTTTCTACTATATTTACATCACTCCTACTGCACCTCACTCACTTGGCCCCTCTGCCTCTTCACCTCTTTGTGCTACCTTCCCTCCCTACTCCTCAACATCCCTCCAACCCTACCCTACCCACCTGCATCCCTCCCTATGCCGCCTCCTCCTCTCTACCTCCTCCTTCTAACCCCTCTTCTCATCCCTCCTCACCTGTCTCCGTTTCTCTTCGTCTCCATGCTACCTTCACCCCTTCCCTCCCCTCCCCCTTCAAATCCTACTTTCACCTTTTCAACGGAGCTCCCTTTTTAATATCTCTGTACCCTCCCTTCTTTCGCACCCATTCTCCCACCCCCTACTCACCTGCCTCTCCTTCCTGTACCTTCCACCCCTCCACATTCCTCGCCCCACCTCACCTGTGCCGCTCGCTGTGCACCCCCGTACCCCCTCCTCTTACTAGCAGCAGAAGTTGCTGCCCCCATAAGACCACCTCTGACTTTAGCCCTCTGCGGCCGCCCCTCTGAGACGCAGCCAGCTTGGGATCGACTACTTTCCTAGTGCGAACTGCAGAGAATGAATTTGGGGCCAGTGGTTGCCAAGGACACGTCTCCTTGGTAAACATGCTGGCTGTGATGAGAAGCTTCCAGCCCCAGCCGTGTCTGGCCTGCTCTGCTCTGATGAGAGCAGGTCCAAGCTGTATGCAGAGCATGTCCTCTCCAATGCCGAGCCTGCTGCTGTTTAGAAGCCTCGGCACCATCGTAATATATTCTGAAAGGCCCCAGACGCCACCACACGTGGGGGGAGACAATCCGCTGATTGCAATACCTCGTTTAAAAGGAGCATGATGCAGTCACACCTTGATATAGACGCTCACAGTTATGTTTTTCATACATATCCACTGATAGTGACACACTGTTATACACACGCCACACACCTAGACCCCCCCATAGAGATCCACTAATAATCACACACTGTTATGTATATTGCACACAAACATAAACATACATCTATAGAGATCTAATGATAGTCACACCTTGATGTAGACACACAGTCATGTTGTTTATCGTACAGATCCACCGAGTCATATATATATATATATATATATATATACACACACACACACACACACACACACACACATACATCACATACATACACCCATAGTCATCCACTGATATAGTTAGTCACATCTTGGTGTAAATACTCAGTCATGTTTATCATACACATCCACTGCTAGTCACACACTGTTATATATATTCCACCCATACAACACACATCGATATAGATCCACTGATGCCCTCACACCTTGCATAAATACTCATACACTCATATTTATCACACATGTGATAATACAGAAAAACACCTTGCTTTCCAGGAAGGAGCTAAGATGGAGAAACTTTTTTTTGGAAAGTTTCATGTAGATTTGTTGAATAGCGTCAAACTTATTAGCAAAACAAAAAATGCTCTTCCTATGAAAACTCTGACTCGACTATAACTACAGTGTGGCAACCACCACTGTGCTGTGAAATAAAGGAGCTATTTTGTTAGGGGGTCAGACAACTATTCTCTGAGTTTCCATTGTTCTTTATTTTTAACCTTGCCATAGGTACAATTTTTCATTAAAGATAGTTGTTTTGGTACCATAGTCAATTTTGTGTTTACATTTTTTTCTCACATCCAATCATTACAAGCAACTATTCTTCAAAAGATCTCCAGCAAAGAGCCCTGTGGAAGGGCCCGTCAGGCATTGCAGTGCCCGTCTGATGAGGAGCATGGCCCGATGATGAAGAATGTCACCTATGGGAGAGTGAGGGCTATTGTTCCGGTAACTTTGATGCGTTAGAGAACCTTTCGGACTCCTGCCAAGTTGGCAGTACTGAGTCTACGTTCTTGGAACAGCATGTCTCAAGAGAATTACGGTTAGACATAGGGAGACTGATGTGCTGGACCATAATCCTCCATACACGGATATCCGTATTCTTTGGAAATAAAGGAGCACCACAGTACTCGAATGTCATACATATGCCTTTTTTGTTGAATGGTGGGGAGGGCTCACTTAGTATTTATGTGATGGGGCCTGAGGGACACCAACGCAATGTCTGAAAGAACATTTGAGGAAAAATCAGTCTATCTATCTATCTATCTATCTATCTATCTATCTATCTATCTATCTATCTATCTATCTATCTATCTATCTACACACAAAGTCATAACTCTCATACAGATCTACTAGTGCAGTCACACTTTTCTAGACACACAGTCATACTCCTCACACAGATTATCTGATGTAGTCACGCATGGTATAAACACTCACACAGTGAAAGAGATCCACTGATAGTCACACATTGTTATATTTTTTCCACACATGCAGTCATAACTCTCACACAGATCCACTGTTGCATTCACACCATGGTATAAGCACTCGTACAGTCATATTTATCATAGAGACCCACTGATAGTCATACATTGTTATGGTTTTTCCACACACACAATCATACCTCTCATACAGATCCACTATTGCAATCACACCTTGGTATAAACACTCATAGTCACACTTCTCATACAGATCCACTGATATTCAGACACATTGTTATATATTCTATTTACACAGTTGTACCTCTCATGCATATACTTGGAAACAGACACTTTGTTAAACACATTCAGCTCATAGTCACATCTCTCATACAGGTCCACTATATGATTACAACTTGTTACATTTGTTACATACATATTCCATTTCCCCCTCCTACAACCAAACTGCACACACAGATCAACTAATGGGATTCATATATATATATATATATATATATATACACACACACATATATGCTATAAAAACAACATTCATAGGGATGTTATAGTTAGGTAATAGAATTAAAAACAAAACTAAGAAATTCACTTAAAAAAAACAGAGATTACAGGGATGTTATAGTTAGGCTCACATTGTAAAGGTACACAACCAATAGAAATTAACCTGTTATAGCTAGAGTTAGAGCTATCTCAAATAACTATAACTCGTGCCTTAAGGTAACTATAACTCGGGCCCTCGAAATGCAGTTTTTGTCAAAAATTTTACTGCAAAAATTACATTGATATTATCAATGATGTTATCAAATATGTCTTGAGTGCCATAATTTGTGGGGTTATTAGCAGTGCATGGCGAGGGTGCGAGTTATAGTTACCTTACGGCACAAGCCAGGCCCTGTGGCCAACCCCTATAACCAGCTAAACCCGCTTCGAGCATGGCCTTCAGGGGAAGTTTGCTGCAGGGTCTAAGGCCTGTGGCCAGGCCCTGCAGCCAAGCCCCTATAACCACCCAGAGAAAAATTGAGGGAGGGAGAGAGAGAAAGAGAGACTTTTTTCAGGCTTTGATGAATTATATACTTAGAATGACATATTTCCACACAAATTGAAAACAAATCATTTGTAAAATAAGTATAGCAATATCACCTTTTGGTATGTAACTGAATTATTTCAAGTAAAAAAAAAAAGTGCAGTATGGAAATGATCATAGTCACACCTAGTCTGGAACCCTCAATCCTCAGTGTACGGGTCTGAGACATTAACCACTAGGCCAAAAGTGACTTCGTAACATGTGGTGTCCAGATTTAGTTATGACATGAAACCCAAAGATTTTGAGTGGAAAAAGGCTCAAATTTTACATCTCTAAGAATGTTTTAACAGTCAAAACACTGGAAAATAAACAGACACACTGCCTTGAGATACAATTATTTGAACCTTCTGCCTACTGAGTGACAGTCCATAAGCTTTACCATTAGGCTAGAAATGACCATGGTCTGCTGTCCATCAAAACGTAACTATAACATTCTTACCAACATCTTGCTAGTCTTTCTCTTTGAAGTCATGGTATGGAGAAACCACTGCAATAACAATCTCTCTCTCTCTTTTTCTCTTCCATCCCATTATGGGATGGAAGAGAGACAGCAAGAGTGACAGGACTGTGGCAGGGGGGGGAGAAAGGGTTTAGCCTCAAGGCCCTGCGGTCCTAGCTGGCTCCCCACGTCCTGCGGGAGCCGGCCTTGCTCCCACAAGCAGGGAGCTGCTTTAAAACACAGCTCCCTGCTTGCAGGAGCAATGTTTTCATCTGATATTTATGTGCAGGAAAAAAGATGAAAACTGTTTTCTGCCAGCGGGAGCTGTTTGGCCACTCCTGCTGTCAGAAAGTGGACTTGGTTTGCTTTTGCTTGGTGGGAGCTATCAGCTCAAACCAAGAAAAAGCAAACAGCTATATCCCTGCAGTGAATCCATATTAGCTTTTATTGAGACTCAGGAGATTAGCTTAGTCCTTTGGCTCACAGGCCTGTGCCCTGTCACCTAGTGACTATAAAACTACGTAACATGCTCTGTTTTAGTCCAATTATCTTATTATTTAATTTCTTTTAAGATGGGTGCTATTGTTTATAGTTGTAGAAATGTTTTGTTTTGCATTATCAGTGCCACTCTGTGAAGGCCTCCCTATCAGTGTCATAATCAAGTGATGTACGCAGGTATTCACATCATGTCCCTTTCTAACTTACATGTGGCAGGAACATAATGTACACTTGTTGGGGATTGTTTAAGTAATTGCCACCACAAGTCTGCCCCCTAATCAATTGTTTGGGAACATGCCTGTGTCAGGGGTCCTACAAGATCAGCATAAATACATCTCACACAGACAAAGTTATCAGAGAGATTCATACCAGATGCTATCTGTGCTGCACGTCACCTTGCTGCAGGACTCATTCTTTGTGTCACCACAGAGTAGAGACCTCATTCCGAGGTACCAAGGGTGTGGGGGGCGCTTCTCATGGACACTGTACTGGCAGATTAGGTTTAGCATACCTAGCTCTCATTAGGTTAGAGATTAGGTTCTCTTTGCTAAGAATTTTAAATCTTATGTTTATTGCAGGATATTGGGGGAGGTTTGTATTCACAACTCTCATCCTCACAATTATGCTTCTTTTATTGTTCGTTATCCTAATCTTTGCAGCTCATGCATTTTACCGTATATTGCAGTCTTTTCAATAAACCTATTGAAATCTTTCCTGTATCTCTTTCATTTGATGTGCGTGACGTCGACGTATTGCTAACGAGAGAAAAGGGTAACTTCCGTTCCACCATGACTCCCCTGAGATGTCACAATGTGACTGAGACATATTGCTAACGAGAGAAAAGGGTAACTTCCGTTCCACCATGACCCCTCTGAGATGTCACAATCTAAAGTCCATGCGTAAGGCTGTCAAAAATCACCTTTTACTATCTGGGTTTTTGGTGAGGTACTGCTTGTGAGCCGGGAGAGTTGGGATGACAAATTGCCACTTGTTGTAGTAGTGACTTAGCCTCCTACCATCAAAAGTGCTGCCATCCCCAAACCAGCAGTCTTGGTTAGGATCGAGAGTCCAACTACGACATGGTGCCACCAACGATGATGTTTTGGTACTTATTTATGGATATCCTGAGATTATATGTCTCACACACAGCAGGTACCCTAATTACCATTATATGGAGACATCTGTGGGCTTGGGGATAATCCTCCTGAGCTGAATAGGGAGCACCCAACTAGGCTGTAGGATGTTTAAGCTTGAACTTCTCCCCATTTGGTGTTCCATTTCTGCACCCATTATTCAACATGGGTAAAAAAAATGTCAGACACATGTTAAAACAAAATTTAATAGCCCCTGGCTTAAAAGACCAGGGCGGGGATGTCACATTTATTGTGGAAGCTCATGAAGCTTCCCAAACAGAAACCTTCTATTCCTGGGTACCCTTTCCTGAAGTAGATGAGACAACATATACATTTCACACATACAAAATAGCAAACGTACCGCAGCCGTACTGAGCATATCAGTATTTAGAGATCCCACTTTTCTGTCAAGAACATCAAAATTGGTTTAATGGCACCCTCCCACATGTAATGCAACCTGTGAGCGTAGGTCCCAGGTGTAATGATGGAACAACATGGCCCATACTTGCCACATACACACCACATCCTGGCGTACAGGCACTACAAATAGCTGACATACGCACGTTTTACAATGGGCTAGTAGAACTTTACAGATGATTAGTACAATTCGCTATGCAGATTTTGAATATCGCCCCAGCATGGGCTGCACCAGCTGGTCACCAATTGGTCCTTACTGGGATTAACCCTCAAATGATACCTTCTATCATGGGCAAAGCGCTCACAGAATGTGAAATTATTCCGTTCAGGATAGCACAAAAAAATGAACTATCTGGAAACAGTGTTTCCCCATACGGGAGCCCAAGATAAACATAGAATTCTCACAATGTGCTTGCCATTTGGAATGGTTCCCTCAGTGAACGACTGTACCACATGAGGTACAGTCTTCACTGCAATACACACTACCACGCATGTTACCCCAACACTTGCCAATTTACTGGAAGTGTTAAAACAAATTCAAAATGAACACTGGGCAGCTCCGGTCCTAGATTTGGGGATGAAAATGACGCGTAACAGTTGGCTCCATAATACTCAGTAGTATTAAAGGGGAAGCAGTAGATTTGGCTATATGCCAATGGCTCTTGGAGATTCCACAGGAGCATCAACTACTAACAATTATTTTCAACACCTATTGTTTTGCTTTCACTAATGACCGAGCTGACAAAAATCTCTGGAATGCACTTCTTAGTTTAAAGAAGACATTTATTATTACTTCACCACGAGGTTCCTGAGAGAGGAGATTAGTAGGTTGGAGGTACACGTTTAAAAATAGTCAATATACACAGCAAATACATGTGATTATATTATAGCATAACTGCCATGCAAAGAATAAAGTCAAAATTCATCACCGTAGGGCTTATCACTGCTCTTCATCTTTCTCATGCCAGCATGTTGATGACCCCTGTTCAACTGCGAGAAAGAGTTTTTCCACCCTCACGGGAGGTCAGGCAGCTAATGTCCACTCCTGACTGAAGTCTCGGAAAATTCCCCTCACTGCTGCTCAGGGACACCTTTTATAGATTAATTATTCAAAAATGCTGGCTTGTTTAGGTAAACCTTGACAGGAATGTGTCGAAAGCTGGCCACCGTTTCGAGACACGACCCTCAAGGTCAGACTGTTTTCTGCACTAAAGAAAAACACCAAAATCTGCGCTTCCTTATCATGCTATTGTGTTCGGTGAGAGAAAATATGAAAAACACAAGCTTAGTTTACCATGTGGAAAAACACAGCTCCTTTGCAATGTCTCAACTGCAATGTCCAATGCCACGATAAAGCCAATAGGCAGCTAAACTGAATACAAAATGTAATGTCTAACACCACGATAAAGCCAATAGGCAGCTAAACTGAATACAAAATGTAATCTGCAACTAGTGAATATAGAACAACTAATATGCACCGTGGTGAAACACAAAGTCAGTGGTCAAACATACTTATTTTCACTACACCTATGCTAGTATAGGAAGGGATAGTTTGGGAGGCAAGCCGAAAAAGCCTGAAATTCAGAGTACTACCACTAAGAACGGTACTAAACAAGCACAAACGGTTCTAAAAACGCTGGGATAAACAAAACACAAAATAAAAACAGACAAAGTGAGAGAGCAGACTCTCCACATCTGGAGAGCTCCAAAAGGAGATATAATCTTAGAAACAGAGACACATTAAAGGCTCCTAACAGGCATACTGATACACATCCCTCTTGTTCTTTTCAGGACACACCGGATAGACATAGTGAGAGAGTGTGCCAGTCAGAGCATCGTCCTGACTACGTGAAACAGAAGAATGATTTACAGCGGTCTTCAGACAAGAAAGAGGACAAATCCCCACAGCAAAAGCCACAATTCAAAAAGAAAAAGGTAGCAGCAATTTCAGTGAAACATGCCAGCAAACTTGAGAACATTGCTGATGAAAAAGTTATGAGCAGCGACCCTACTGGACAGCGTGGCAGAAGTCACAATATGTCACCAGAGTCTGAAAGATCATCTGGTTGCGCCAGCAACTAACAACTTTCTTGCAGTCAAGGCTGCGGAAGGGCATGTTCTCCCACCCGACAGGTTTTATGATTTAAAAATCCAGATTGAGGAAGACACAAAGGGGGTCATTCTGACCCTGGCGGTCGGTGACTGCCAGGGTCACCGACCACGGGAGCACCGCCAACAGGCTGGCGGTGCTCCGTTGAGCATTCTGACCGCGGCGGTTCAGCCGCGGTCAGAAACGGAAAGTCGGCGGTCTCCCGCCGACTTTCCGCTGCTCGGGAGAATCCTCCATGGCGGCGGAGCGCGCTCCGCCGCCATGGGGATTCTGACACCCCCTACCGCCATCCTGTTCCTGGCGGGTCTCCCGCCAGGAACAGGATGGCGGTAGGGGGTGCCGCGGGGCCCCTGGGGGCCCCTGCAGTGCCCATGCCAATGGCATGGGCACTGCAGGGGCCCCCGTAAGAGGGCCCCACAAAGTATTTCAGTGTCTGCAAAGCAGACACTGAAATACGCGACAGGTGCAACTGCACCCGTCGCACCTTCCCACTACGCCGGCTCCATTCGGAGCCGGCGTCCTCGTGGGAAGGTAGACTTGCCCTGGGCTGGCGGGCGGCCTTTTGGCGGCCGCCCGCCAGCCCAGGGCAAATCTCAAAATACCCTCAGCGGTCTTGTGACCGCGGAGCGGTATTTTGTCGGGGGAACATTGGCGGGAGGCCTCCGCCGCCCGCCAATGTTAGAATCACCCCCAGAGTGCCCTATTAGTGTCATTTTTGGGAATGAACTTAACTGTAATATTCAATTGGCAGAAAGAGACTCGCCACTCAAACACGCCTGTAAATTCCCACATGGGGAAGAAGTAATTTTGCCTTCTTTCTGGAACCGGTAAAACAATCCTAAGCTGGTAACTGGGCTTTGGCGGTAGGCACTTGAGCTATACCGCAACCACATTGGGTGGGATAGGGATTCCCCCTACCATGTAATACCTATAAGGTCTACACCTCTACTCAGCTCCAATATTCTGTTAAACATAAGGCTAGAGCTCCAGTGAGAAAGAACCTCACTCAGCTCGAGTACCAGGGAGCAATAGAGCCCAGTGACTCTGCAACGAATAATCAGTTTTTCCCCTTTGCAAAACCAGGCCATTCAAATAGAATAGTTTTAGATTACAGACACTCAAACAACTATACACGCACATTTGCAACATAACTCACACAGCAATGCACAAATTAAAAACATAGTGCATAAAAAATACAAAACAACCTTGGATATTTCCACCGTTTTTTTCTGCCAAAACTTAGCACATGAAAGTCGTGACCTGAGTACATTCTCATTCGGCTCACAAAAACGCTTCTATCATTTGCCCCAGGGCTACAAGAACAGCCCAGGGTTTTTCTCAGCACGTCCTCCTGGGATATGTGCCATCAAATGAGGGCAAGAGACTGGCTCGCCCTTTTTTAGAAAAATGTGCTAACTTCAACCACAAAACACAATTCAGAAATAGCAGTCTTTACTTGGTTTCTTTAGCTTTGGCAGAACTTACATTCCAGGTTATGCACAACGCATCAAACCACTCTATGATTTAATTAATCGAGATTTCTCAAACAACCTTGGATATTTCCACCATTTTTTCTACCAAAACTTAGCACATGAAAGTCGGTACCTGAGTACATTCTCATTCGGCTCATAAAAACGCTTCTATTGTTTGTCCCAGGGCTACAAAAACAGCCCAGGGTTTTTCTCAGCCCGGGTACCATCAATACTGCATGATAATTATCTTGAGGCTCGTCCTATGTGATGACATCTATCTCACAGATGACAACCTCAACATTCATCTTGCCAGGGTTGATCGGATCATTTTAGGATTCGCAGCCCTTGGCTACAAATTCAATTCCAAGAAAACTAAACTAAAATAATCTTTTTCAGTGTATTGTTCCTGGGATACGAGCTATCAAACAAGGGCAAGAGCCTGGCCCGCACTTTTTTGAAAAATTTGCTCAACTTCAGCCAACAAACACAATTAAGAAACTGCAGTCATTACTTGGTTTCTTTAACTTTGGCAGAACTTACATTCAAGATTATGCACAATGCAGCAAACCACTCTATGATTTAATTCTTCCAGATTTCTCAAGCAGACATTGGACAGTTGAACACGTGCATCCTTAGAGGACTGCAGCAAGAAATGCTAGAAGCAAAACACTTACACACACACACGTGACAACAAAATAACTTTGGTCATCAGAATAATTGCTGGTGCCATCAGGTTCACTAATGAGGGTAACACAGTGCCCATGGCATATAAATCACATTCATATTGTGCTGCAGAACAACGCTTTGCACACACAGAAAAAATTCTAACTGCTGTACAGATGGCTGCTATCAAGGAGAGGCCACTTGACCAAGGGAAATGCATCACTGTTATCCCGGTGCTGGTCTTAGAGGCTGTTACCAGAGCAAGTGTTCCCAATGCTAAATCATTACATCCACGCTGGATTCAATGAGCAACCTGCCTGACTGCCACTGATTACATCTTTGACCCAAAACTTCAAACACATGAATTTCTCCAGCCCGAACAGGAGTACCTTACACCTCTTAACATCTTGCCCCTTGACTGTCAATTACACTGATATCATACTGTCATTTACACTGATGGTTCAGCACAACCAGCTATAAGTACAAACCATCAATACTCAGTCGCTTGCGCAGCTGTGAGCGGAGTGATGAAGGATGGAGTATTCCACCCTCAGAATACCTAAAGGCAGACCCTGGGGGGCTGCACAACACTGGTGGCTGAGCTGAAAGCTCTCATCTTGGCACTGGAACATAGGAATCCAGAACACCTCATATTGTTTGTATGTGATTCGTACTACTGTGTCCAGTCCTACAAATGATTATCTCAATCATTGCCAGCTGAACAGGTTCAGAGACTCACAGAGGGGAACACCATAAAACACAGAACTCTGTGGGGGAGGGTGACTGATCTCAAGGATAAGCTGCCTGATGCTCATGTAGTACATACACTGGGCCACCACTGTGTAGGAGTACATGTTATTGGAAACACATTGGCTGATGAAGTGGGCAAATCCACAGTAGCTACGGCTTCTAATGCTGCAGCAACTCATTCCCACACGAGCTTGGATACTGAAATACAGGCTGCTGTGAAAGCTTCGGCTAATGCCAAGCCTCCTCCAAAAGCATACCCTACTAAACATTCCTAAAATATCAGTGCACAGAATGTTACCTTTGCAACAATTCCTGGGGTTGGAGACTGAGTGATCCCCAACCAGGACCTTAGATTAGATCTTATCAAAGAAGCGCATGAGGGTGTTGCATCTGCTCATGCTGGTATCGCGAACACAATATCACTCTTACAGAAATGCTTCTGGTGGTCAGGTCTATACAAACAGACCAAGCAATAGGTCCTTTGCTGTGACATTTGCCGGCAAATTAAGTGCTCAAACTTAAAACGCCCACTGCAGACATCCCTCTTAGTGCAACAGGTGGTTGCAGCATTCTACTCAGACCAGGGCCCTGCTTTTGCCTCTAGGGAATTCAAAGACACCATGAGGATGATGGGTGTTGAACTACATTGCTCTTCTTCATATCATCCAGAGGGTAATTCTGTTGTGAAGAGGAGGAATTGTGACCTAAAGAAGTCCTTAACAGCTAGAGTATTAGGTTCAGGTCGCAGTTGGTTTCATCACCTATATGGGGTCCAGAGAGCACTGAATAATCTGCCAATACAGTCCTTGGGACGACACACCACTTATGATTTCCTCTTTGGGATACCTATGTATGTCCCAGATGTAGACGGACCTGGCAGCAGACACACCTTTCACATAAATGAACATTTCACTGTCTTACAGGAGCTTCAGCAATTCTGTGATGATAATTCATCCACCAGTGCTGCCACCTTAGGAATAAGGGATTTGCCAACAACTTCTCTAGGCTGGATTCCTAAAGTTGGGGATCTGGTTCGTGAGAAGATTGCAGTGATGAAGGAATTTGGCCTAACCTACAGAGCACCGGTTCCAGTCCTGAGAATACAAGGCACTAGAACCGTCATCCTACCACCACTGTCAGGTTCAAAAGGGAAAGATTTGTCTCTATGGACAACACCAAATTGCATCATGTGGCCACTCACAGCACAGTAGATCCAGAGGTCCCTTGGGTAGTTTCCGGTCCCTTCTCAGTACCCAACAGGATATAACTCTTCTGAATACACCAGCATGTACAACAATGCTATAAATGCCTCCTCAAGCATGGGAAGGGCAGAAAATGAGCTTCTTCTGATTCCTGTTACCACTTCACTGACAAGAACTGTCCAAGATGTGGCTGCTTTTCACTCCAAAGCAACTCAAACTGATGACATCGTCTACTATGAACCTCCACGCGGAGTGGAACCATCTACCAGCAATGCACCGGTTCCTGTGTTTGCAGAAGCTGCTTCTGGTAACTTAATCGACCTTGATGACTTTTCTGTAACTTCTTCTGCACCTGCAACTTAAACTCTTTCAAAGGCACGTAAGCTGTATATATGGCTTGAAAATAACTATTTGTTTTATCCATGCTATTATCTGTGAATATTACTGATATTGCTTGCCTTTCTATTATGGATTGGCTTTGGGACTGTTTTCTTTCTCTTGATAAATGGTCATTATCTTCCTGAACGCTCCTCTGTTGAGCCAGTGGATGAAGTTCTAACACCTTATCTTTCCTCATTTAAGGTCCAAAGAGACTTGTTCCTTGGGACCATTTCGGCAGTAACAATTCCAGATGGGATTGTTTGGGATACAGTTTATTTTGATATTTACGAGCCTACAGAGGTTATTCAAGTTCGATAGGTATTCAAAACGTCAATGGCTGATGTAATTACACCTGGTGTGGTTTCTGATGACTGGGGTGTTCAAACAGTTGATTCTATGCTTGTTGAGCTGCAGGATTACACTGTATTTAAAAGAGATGATGTGTACATGAACACAGCGAATTATGGGGAAATGTTCTGTTATAATCACTCAGTACATTACTATCTGCATTGAACAACTAGACATAGATCAGTATTTAATTACACACATGGGAACATTGTTCAACTCCACCTGTGGGGAGGCCCAAAACACATATATACACATTTGCATACTTTTCTGTCAGGACACTACAAATGCAGAGTCCTATTGTTTTAAATTACCACCTTCCAAAATCCGTAAGATTTTGCTGACTGACACCAAATTGATCTATTCGGATTTCTTTGTTTCCTGACTTGCTGTTGAACATTATGAATACTGGAAGAGCACTATTGATGTGAAAAGTGTTTGGGGAAATTCAGGGTAGGGAAGCTTTGTTTAGAGCCTGCTTTATTCCTGTTCAAATTATATTTTTAAATGACATGGTTCAAAAGACATCCTGTCTACGGTTAGCAAAAATAAAGTAAATCAGTGCACCCAGTATTCCCAAACCAGCCAAATTCACCAATTGGTAATCATTCCTAAATGTCACTGAGGAAGAACTGAATGCTTGTGTTCAGGATCGCACCTATAATTTCACACTTTCAAGTGGTTACTGTGGCCAATAGACACAAATTGGTGTAAGGGGCATTTTGTTAATTCCTCAGGGGGGTTTCAAGATTAGCCGGCCGGACCCTCGCTATGTCTAGGGTCAACACTCAGGTATAGTTACCACATACAGTGTGTGTAAACTGTGCAAACACCTTAGCAGCAGTTAAAGAACATCTTAGTCTCCTATCAGAAGAAGTAGACTTAGAAAATTTCTTGTTAGGGCCAAGAAAGTCCTGCTCTAAATGATTCCCGTTTGCCATATACAATGAAATACAGAAGCTTTCGCAAATGGAAGCATCTGAACGTTTAAGGCAGATAGACAAGGAAAATATGGAAAAGGCATTAGCTTTTGTCCCTAATGACATGAATACTCTGTCCAACAGAATATACACCCTGAATAACATAGTATCATCTGCGATTGATATCATACAGAATTACATGTCCCTTTTACATCATGGGCAAAGTCAACTGCGCTCCATCATGCAGGGGGGGTTGGACATTGCAGATTCTTAAAAATGGCCGTGTCCCATGGAAATACAGCAGCATTAGTGACTTGTTTGCTGCTTTTAATTTGTCCAGAGAGCAACAGATAGTGGCTAAAAAGGAAGAGAGCTACACCATGCTCAACAGAGAAAAGTTAGAAAAGCTGCCTTTCACAGTAGCAGAAAGTCCTTCAACAGTATGGCTTGTACATGGCATTATAAAGTCTGCCAATTGCCACCTTTCATTTCACAAAATGTTTGAAATATTTTGATGTGGTCAGATACGAGCGGCTAGGAGACAGCTATATTAAAGAGGAGTGGGAGTTGCCTTTCGAGTTCAAATGTCTGAACGGTGAAACAGAGGTTTTTCTGAGCGGAAGCGAATGTGAGACTACTGCTAGTCATTTAATGATCTGCAAACAGGTGTCACTTCACGTCTTTTTTAGTGCAGGGGTAGCAAACCTGGCATGCTTTCTGAAGGGTACTCCTGTCCCTTTGAATCATCCAGCATTTCATTTACTTTCAAATGGAAGTTAAGTGGTCCTGAACGATCAGAGCTGTTGCGGAATGAGACCAGAAATTGCCTACACAATTTCAGTCTCCCAAATTGTACTTGTTGTGGACATGTTCTATTCCCCCCACAAAAGAGACAAGAGTAGCAGAAATGTGGCCTCACATTGATACTACTAATGTAAATTATGACAAGATGAGCAGACTACTCCCAAAAACAAGTGCCGTTGACATCGGCCAGAGAGACATATGCACTCAAGATAGCGAGATCATCAGCCGAGATAGAATCCCTATTAAATATCAACTTCCCAAGCACACTGGGGAGCTAGCCTTGAGAATATTCAATGCCTCAAGCACTACAGGTATTGTGCATTTCTTTAAGGCTGTTGGGTCTGTATTAGTTTCCAGACTGTCTTCGGAGTCACTCCATCAGCTATCCATTCATTCTTTTCAAGTGTGTTTGGAGGCTTTCCTGTGACTTTGGCACTGACTGGCAGGATACGCCTGCTGCCGTTCCCAATATGCAGTGGTTGTGCCTTCTCAGATAAGGGGAGTTAAGGAGCTACTCCCACCAGCACAGCTGTGCCATGGTACAGTTCTTTGGTGCTCTGTTGCTGGAGGAATTGGAGCATGATTGATCAATGTCATTCCGACCAGTCCTGTAGTACGTGCAACTTGTCTTTATTTGCACCTTGTGCCTCTTCGATTGTTTACCAGTAGTGTGTCTTGTTGTTCCGCCTATGCCTCCTGTGGACAAGGAACTGCTGATGTTGTCGATGAGGGTTAATTCATGGTTGTGACCCATAAGACTGAGGCTGATTCACGAGGCCACCTCTGAACCACCTCTTGTGAACTATTTGATTCCACCAGGCACTAGAGATGATGCTGCCTTCGCAGGTGATCCTGCGCTTGAGGCTTCTGCGCACTTCTGCTCCGTGGGTGCATCTGCCATTCCTGTCATCGATCTGACATTTGATGATATGGAGTCATTCCTGGATGTGCTCCCATTCAATGACTTCGGAGACATTTTTCAAGATCATAATTATTGTTAAATAATATGACCATGGGCCTTATGCACAAATGTAAAAATGTAATGCCAAATTGCCATGTTAATTCGAGTCGTATTTGGCTTGCTGTACTTGTGATGGTCGACATTTTATCTCTTTGTATGATTTTAGCATAGTTTTTAAATAGATTTTAGCGTGATTTTAACCCAGAACATTTTAGTTTGGACTCATGCAACCTCTATAGTGTAATAGCATCCTTGTTCCAGCAATGGGGAGGGTTTAGTGAATCCATATTAGCTTTTATTGGGAAACAGGAGATTAGCTTAGCCATTTGGCTTGCAGGCCTGTGCCCCGGTCACTAGTGACTTTTAACGTACTTACCGTTCTCTGTTTTAGTCCACTTATTTGATTATTTCTTTGAACATGGCTGCTATTGTTTATAGTTTGAGAAATTTTATGATTTGCATTATCAGTGACACTCTGTGAAGGTGTCACTATCAGTGTCATAATCAAGTAATGTACGCAGGTATTCACATCATGTCCCTTTCTCACTTACATGTGACAGGAACATAATGTACACTTGTTGGGGACTGTTTACATAATTGTCGCCACAAGTCTGCCTCGTTATCAATGTTTTGGAAACATACCTGCGTCGGGGGTACTACAAGATCTGTATAAATACATCTCACACAGAGAAGGTTATCAGAGGGATTCCTAGCAGATGCTATCTATGCCATCTATGCTGCACATCACCTCGCTGCAGGACTCAGCCTTCGTGTCACCACGCAGTCTGACCTAGGGACCTCATTCCAAAGTAACGAGGGTTGGGGGGCTCTTCTCATGGACATGGTACTGGCAGATGAGGGTTAGCATACCAAGCTCTCATTAGGTTAGATATTAGGTTCTCTTAGCTAGGAATCTTACATTTCATGTTTATTGCAAGATGGTGGGGGGTTTTATTTTCACGTCTCCCATCCCCACAATTATCCATCTTTTATTGTTCATTATCCTAATCTCCTAATCAGTGCAGCTCATGCTTTTTTGGTGAGGTACTGCTTCTGAGCCGGGAGGTTTGGGCCGTCAGTTGCGAATTTTTGTAGGAGTGACTTAGTCGCCTACAAACAAAAGTGATGTCATCCCTAAACCAGGAGTCTCGCCTAGGAGCGAGAGTCCAACTACGACAGCTACGTCAACTCACGGGGTGGGCATCCCTATACATAGCAGGACCCGGCCCTTGGTGGCTGTCCCCAGGGCCATAATGGGTCCTTGAGGGGGGCTGTGATGCCAGCCTCCAGCGTCTATTGCTCCAGGGAGGTGGTGGTCCCTGGGGATGGGGATCTGAAAAGGACCCTCCTCATTTTTTTATTTTAGCCCCAGGGAGGGTGGTCCTACCTCACACACAACTAAATCTTTGCCCCGCAGAGGTGGTCCTCCCTGGGCTGTAAATGGGCCTGCACGGCCCCCTCGCACACAACTAAATCTTTGCCCCTGGGAGGTAGTGGTCCCTGGGGCTGCACGGGGGCCGTGCTCCCCCTGCACACAACTACATTTTTGCCCTGTGAAGGATTGGTCTCCAGAACTGCAGGGAGGGGGCCCAAGGCCCCCCCCCCCCCACACACAACAAACTCTTTTTACTTTTCCTTTAATAACTCCAAAACTGCTGAAAGGATTGAAACCAAATTACATAAAGGGCTCTTTCTGGACCAAGAGCTAGCTTTCTGCCAAATGTGATGTAATTCCGTCCAGCGGTTCGGCCTGTAATCGTGTCTAAAATCCCTATTAAAAATTGCATGGATAAAACGTTTTTTTGGACCCACTCTTTTTCTCAGCCCCTGCTTGACGAATCACCCCATAACTTTCCACACCGCAGCTGAAATGAGTTGCGTACTAGTTTGGAAATGTTCATGAAGATTCGTCAAATGGCACTATAGTTATTGGCGAAACAAAAAATGTATTGTCTATGGAAACTAGGTTCTAACTATAACTACCCACTGGTGATATATCCTATTCATAAAATTATACCTTTTTATATAGGTCCACTGATTTAGGTGTATCGATTTATATACAAATTCCCCTCCTACAGCCCACAGATCCACTGATGCAGTTACATCCTATGATACATACATTTCACTCATACAGTCACACCTTGTCATACAGCTGTTTTACAAATTCACTCATGTGGTTACACCTGCTGTACAAAAAATTATAAAGCCACTTTTCACATAGAGATCAATGGCCACAGTCTCACATCCTCCACAACTTAATTGATATTGTCACACTTGGTAAACAGATTCTATTTATACCATCACATCTGTCACACAGATCCACCCGTGCTGTTACACCTGCCTGGCATATTCAAGCATTTTGTCACTCATGTGGTGCAGAATTCACTTATACAACTTTTAAACAGATCCACCTATGCAGTAACCCTGCTGATTTCAAAGACTCCAATACTGTCACACCTGTTGTGCAAAGTGTCAGGATATAGTCATGCCTGTTTTACAGTTGGACTCACATGTTCACGCCTGTTTACAAATTCAGTCATGCAGTGAAACTTACTGTGCAGATATACCCGCTACACACATTCTCCTGAGATATTCACGCCTGTTTTACCAACTCATCCACATGGCCACACTTGTTGCACAATTTGCACCAAAAGAGTCACACATCATGTACAACATTCACAGGACTGTCCCTCTATTTCAGAAGGTTCTGCCAATGTAGTCACACAAGGTGTGCACAGCATTCTGCCACACATGCCATGCAGAAATACTGATATTGCCATGCCCGGGTAGGCTTACACCAACGCACTGGATACACAGAATCATCATCTGCGACAGTCGCACCTGTGAGTCAGAATATGCTCGTACTCTCACTCCTGTAATATAGAAAACTACCGTACAGTTACATGACACTCTCTCTCCTGCTCATCATAGCATATTGATGGGGTCACTCGCATCTGTTATACAGAAGCATCTCAGGCAGCCACTCGGTCATATGCAATCCAATGGCACAATCACACCTCTGATGCAGAGCACATTGATCAAGTCACAAATGATATGCATACTTCTTTGACACAGTCACCAAAGTTTGATTCACCTGACACAGGCAAACCAGTTAAATACAGCCATCTGAGGAAGACACAACATTATACAGAACTGACTGATGCACCTTTTTCTCCAGGTCATGTGGGCAAGAGTAGCTATAGCAATGCTAGAACTACCTGTTCTCTCCAAAGACTTAGCATACTGGAGGCTAACACTGCAGGGCTTGGACAACACTCATTTATTGTCTTTGACTCAGCAGTGGTAGGAGTGGGCAAGCAGTCAAGAGTTAGACATAGAAGCCGGTCCCAAGAACAACATATTACTGAAAGCAAAAAATGTCAATGTATAGCCAGGGGCGTTGCTTTAAAAAAGAATACACATTATATTTATGTATTTCTTTTTCTAGCTCTGGTTTGTGACCAGATAAGATGGCAAAAGCTAGCATCTTAAACTGTCTCTACATTGTATAACACAAGGAATTGATAAGGCTATGTTGAACTAATGAGTAGACTTTGTGAAGCCTTGAAATTAGTCTGGTAGCAAATATATGAGAAGCCCTGTGCTGTTGGGTGTTCAAAACAACCAGCATCAGTAGTCTTACAGGTTAAGGTCCCCAAGTATCTGTGCTCTTTAGGAGTTCAGGTCAGCCAGCATTGGGGATTTTTATGGTTTCAGATCAGCCAGCAGTGGAAGTCTAGGGGACTGTGCATCAGCCAGCATCAGTAGTCTTTGGGGTTTGTATCAGACAACATCGGTTGAATTTGTGCTTTCAGATCATGCAAAAATAGGTAGCATTTGGATGTTCAGATCAGCCAACATAGGTCGTTGGCCAGTGTTCCAATCAACCCACATCCTTCATCCTCAAGGGTTCCGATCAGTCAGCATCAGTACTTTTTGCAGGGTCAGGGGAGGTTCAGATTTAGCCAACATCAATAGTCTTCAGGTGCAGATCATCCAACATTGGTAGTCTTTGGAGGTTTGGATCAGCCAACATTTGTAGCCTTTAGAGGTTTGGATCAGCCAACATTGGTAGTCTTTGAAGGTTCGATCTGCAAGCTTTAGTAGTCTTCGGGGGTTAGTATCAACCAGCATTAATAGCCTTTAAGGGAGTTTGGATTAGACAACACCAACAGTCTTCAATGGTGAGACCAGCCTCAGCAAACTTTGGGGTTTTGGATCAGCAAGCATTGGTAGCCATAGGGAGTTAAGACCAGCTAACAGCAGTGTCTTCAAGGGTTCAATCATTAAGTATCTGTTATCTTCGGGGAAATGGATCAGCCAGCTTCAGAGGTCTCCTGGCGTTCAGATCAGTCATCATTGGTAGTCTTTGTGGGCCTCTATCAACCAGCTTTGGATTACACACCAGTAGTCTTTGGGGTTTGGATCAGCCAGCATCGGCACTCTTCAGGCTGGAGGGAGAAGATTCAGATCAGTCAGCCTCTGTAGTCTTTGATGGTTCTATCAGCCAGCTTCGGATCATCCAGCATAGGTAGTCTTTGGGATTCAGATCAGTCAGCATTGGTAGTCTTCAGGGTTTTGGATCTGACAGCATTTTGTTGTCTTTGGGTGTTCAGATCAGCCAGCATTGGCAGTCTCTGGGGCTTCAGATCTGCTAGCATAAGTAATCTTTGGGGCTTCAGAACAGCCAAATATATGAGAAGTCCTGTGCTGTTGGGTGTACAGTACAAAGAGAATCAGTAGTCTTCAGGGTTAAGACCAGTAAGCATCTGAAGTCTTTAGGGGATGAAATCAGCCAGCACTGGGAGATTTTGTAGATTCAGATCAGCCAAGATTGGTAGTCCTCTGGTGTTTGGATCAGCTACGCTCAGTTGTCTTCTGGTGTTCCAGACAGCCAACAATGTAATGTTCAAGGGTTCAGAGCAGTCAACATCAATAGTTTTTGGGTGTTCAGATCAGGCAACAATGAGCAAATCATCAGAGATTCGGATCAGTCAGCATCAACTGTCTTCGGGGGTTCAGATCACTATCATTAGTTTTCAGATGTTCGAATCAGTCAGCATCAGTACTCTTTGAAGATTCAGATCACCCAGACTTTGAAGTCTTCAGAGGTTCGATCAAAGAGCTTCTGTAGTCTTCCGGGTGAGCATCAGCCGGCCATTTATAGTCTTAAGAGGATTTTGGATCAGCCAGCATCACTAGTCATGGGGTTGGAGGTGTTTTCAGACCAAACAGCCTCAGCAGTCTTTGGAGGTTTGGATCAGCAAGCATTGGTAGTCTTTGAGAGTTCAGAACAGCCAACATCAGTAATCTTCAAGGCTTCAGTCAGTCAGTAGCAGTACTGGTTTCAGACCAACCAGTCTCAGCAGTCTTTGCAAGTTTGGATCAGCAAGCATTGGTAGACTTTGGAAGTTCAGAACAGCCAACATTAGTAGTCTTCAGGGCTTCAGTCCGTCACTATCAGTAGCCTTTGGCGATTCAGATCAGCCATCATCAGTAGACTCCTGGGGTTCAGATCAGCCAGCATCAGTAGTCTCTAGGCTGGGAGGAGGGGATTTGGATCAGTCAACATCAGTAGTTTTTGAAGGATTCTATCAGACAGTTTTCTATGATCCAGGCTAGGTAGTGATTGGGGTTCAGATCACTCAGCCTTGGTAGTCATCACGGTTTTAGATCTGTCAACATTGATAGTCTTTGGGTGTTCGGAACAGCCAGCACTGACAGTTTCTGGGGTTTTGATCAGCCAGCTTTGGAAGCCTACGGGGTTTGAGCCTGCCAGCATTGATAGTCTTTGTGAGTTTGCATCAGTCAGCATCTGAGAAGATTTAGACCAGCCAGCATTGTAAACTGTAAACTTCGTACTTGTATAGCGCACTTTTACCCTGATGGCATCTTGGTGCTTTACACATACCGCTGTGGGACCCTTCCTGGCTTTCCCTGTGAAGTGCCCACTCCTGGGCACCCCCAAGGTGAAGCCAGGCATCCCAGCGCTGTTGGGGCCGTTGTGGAGATTAAGCAAGCTATTGACCAGAGTTACAGAGTGGGACCCCATGATTAGATTGGCACCGACGCGAGAGTTATCAGGTCTGAGGAAATTAAGCCCAAGACCCGCCGAGGCGGGAATTGAACCCTGGTCCCAGGCCACACCTCTGCATCAGGGTCTCCCGCTCTAACCAGTGAGCCACACTTCTCCACCTAGTCTTTGGATAGTCGTATCAATAGCAGCAAGAGTCTTTGGGGTTTGGATCTGCCATCTTTGGTAGTCTTGGGGGGCATATTTGCTAATCTTTCACACAATGCAGGGCAGCAAGCAAATTTGCTGCGCTGCACTGCATGAGAGACCGCAGAAATGCTCCATATTTACAAAGATATGGAGCATTACTGCTCTTGGCTTGCACTGGCGCATTCTGTGCACCCCAGCACCAAAGCCAGCACAATAGTGCTAGGGTATCTGCATTACAGACAAGATTGTTTTTTTGTAGGAAGGGACACCTTAATGCACAAAACAATCCTTAGAGGTTTTTTCTTTGTTTTATGTGTGGTGCAGAATGCAGCACACATGGAAAGAGGAAGCAATAAGGATAAAGGTATTTCTCTACATTACGCCTCACTGGGGAAGGCGTAACATTTTGACACCTTCCCAGGTTTACTAACTTTAGCAAATCTGAGGATGTGCTAAAATCCATGGGTGGATGAACAGGAACACCCATGCTCCACCAATGATCGCCTCCCAGCGTGAAATGTAATGTAATGCAGCAAAGATGCTGCATTGCGTCACAATTCTTTACAAAGACACACAAGGCCATGCAATTCACTCCTTGTGTGGCATTGTAAATATTACTGAAACCTTTGCATTGTCCTTGTGTTGCTATGCATGATGCAAGGACAACACAAAGGCTTGATAAATCTGGGCCTTGGTTTTCAGACCAGCCAGCATTCATAGTCTTCAGGGGTTTGCATCTGCCAGCATCAGCAGTAATCGTGGCTTCAGGTCAGCCAGCATCAGATCATCGAACATCGGTAGTCATCTGAGGTTTGCATCAGGCAGCTTCAATAGTCTTTGGGTGTGTGGGTCAACCAGAATTGGATCAACTAGCTTTGGTAGTCTTTAGGATTCAGTTCAGCCGGCATCATAGTCTTCGTGGTTTGCATCAACTAGTATCATTCAGGGGTGGGTCCTCTGCTATGGCAGAGGAGACTCGCGCCCCCGTCAGCAGCAGGAGCTGCAAACCTTTAAAAATAAAATGATAATAAACAATGTTTATTATCATTTTATTGTTAAAGGGGCATGGCCAAGGGGGTGACAAGCAGCGAGGGGAGTGCACAGAGCACTCCCCTCAGTGAGCATGTATGTTTAGCCGACCATCTTGGGCACTGTTTTGCCGAGTTGGAGAAAGCAAGCCCAGGCTTCCAGTCTGCATTAGAGCGCCCAGCCAGGGCACTCCAGCCAATCATAACGATGCTCTGAGCAGCGTCATGATTGGCCACAGGGTAGGTTGGGAGCCTGCAGTGCAGCTGAAAGCGGCAGTGAGCTGCAGATACATTTTCTTTTCTTATATTTATGTATTTTTGTGTTATTCCCCCCACCCTTGCCCCATCACGTGGCCCAGTTGCCAGCCACGACTGGTATCATTAGTCTTAAGTGTCTTCAGATCAGCCATCACTGGTAGTCTTTGGATGTTCAGATAAGCTATCATTAGTAGTCTTTGTATGTTTGGATCAGCCAGCATTGGTAGTCCTCAGGGGTTTAGATGTGCCAACATTGCTAGTCTTCGGGAGTTTGGATCGGCTAGCATTAATAGACAGTCAATAGACAGGTGCCACTACAGAGAGAACACCAGCACGACTCCGTGCATGGAGTGCATGCATGATTTTTTGGATGGCACTAAGGCCCTCATTAGGACCTTGGCGGTCAGTGGAATAGTGGCGGTAGTACCGCCAACAGGCTGGCGGTACATACCACCATATTATGACATTGGCGGTTTGGCAAAAGACAAACCGCGAATGTTAGACACCAACCGCAACGGTGGTAACGACCGCCAGGCTGGAGACTGCAGTCTCCAGCCCGGCAGCTGTCACTTGGCCGCCCACGGCAATATGACTCCGCCGACCGCCATGGTTTCCGTGGCTCTTGTACCACCACGAAAACCATGGTGGTAGGCACTATCGCACTGATAGGGGTCTACCCCGCACCCCTCCCCCACCCTCCTCCTCCCATCCTCCCCAACATTCATACATCCACGCACACACACACCCACACACACTGACCTACATACATGCACACAAGCATTCACACAACACAACATACACGCAAACTCACATTTATTCATGCGCACACGCATCACACACGCCCCACATCCGCATGCACTCATGCAGACACAAACACCCCAACACACACACAACACCCCTCCACCCCCTCTCCTGTCAGAGCACCCGACTTACCTGCTTGCAGGGGGTCCTCCGGCAGGAGACAGAACACATCGCTGCTGCAGCAGCGTCCGCCAGCGGAACACCGCCAAGCCGCATCGTGTGTCATGATGCGGTCTGCGGGGTTCTACTGTCGTGGCAACCTTACCGCCGTCCGCCGCCATGACCATAGCCAGAATTCTGCCAGCCTTCTGGTGGAATTCCGGCTACGGTCATATTATGGTGGACAGTAGGTAGCCACGGCAACGGTCTTTTGGAGGCAGACGCCGTGGTGGTAGGTGGGATTTCCCACCAATGTTATAATGAGCCCCTAAATGTTCTATTGCTGTTTTGTCATCATGCAAGGTATTGGGGAATGGCAGTCAATATTGATTGGATGCTGAGAAGGTTGTTGCACCTTTTGAAGCAAGATTCAGAAACGGGCGGGAAGTCTGTACAATTGAGTAATACTTTTGCCTATTCTTGATTATCTCTAATTTAGTTATCATTAAGGAGTGCAGTTGTCTATTATTATGAAACTACATTTTGCCTTTGATTCTGTTTCCAGGCCGTTTAGAAGGCTCTTGGGGCAAGATTCATGGCCACAGAAACAGGTGTCTTTCACAATAGCGGGGTGCCTAATAAAGATCCACAAGAGCTGGACTTGTGCCACAATTTGAGGATATCCAAATTAGATGAATCTACATACACTGAATATAAACAGAAATCATTTTAATGGTAGGTTAGCCTGAAAATCTGGATGTATGATGGACACCCTGCAGTAAGAGCTCATGTCTAAGGAAGTCCGAAAGGATTCTGCAGGGACCGAGAGACGAGTTAACCTATCTCTTTGTGATTGTGTCTTTTATCTGAAAGGATTGCGTTTTGGCATCAATCCCCTTTCCTTCTTATTTATAGGTGATTAATTGACAATCTTTTATGGCATGGCCTGTAATGGAATGACGATTGGCCACAAGAAAATCCCAATTATCCTATTTGCAGATGATTCTGTTCTCCTTTGCTTTAATGAGGATGCAACTTATACTTGGGGAAAAACTAGTCTTGGTCTACCAGAGACCAGGGAAGCCTTCCTGGTCACAGGGAGCCAGGCTGGCTCTATACATATTTTTGGAACCAGGATTTATCTTTCTTGTAGACCTCCTTGGAACCACGTCTCTCTCTCTCTCTCATACACATCCTTTTGAGCCAAGGTTCCCTCTTTATTTCTTTCATACACATCCTTCAAATCAAGGATCTCGCTCTCTCGTTCCCTCATTTTCTCTCTCACACATCTTTGGAACAATAAACAATTTGTATTCTCTCTCTCTCTGTTTCTCGCTCTCTCTAACACACTCTTGGTATCAAGGATCAGTCTCTCTCTTTCACACACATCTTTGGAAAATAGGATCCCAGGTTTCCATTTTGATTTCTCTATTTCTGTTTCTCTCTTTCTCTGTTGTACCCATGCTAGGGACCAAGGATCCCATTTTACATTCACTCTTTCTCCCCCAATGACTTAGAAAGGGTGCCTTAGGCCCTGGGGCAACCAAGCAAAATGGCCCTTCTCCTGGTCATACAGTAAAAGACAGCCATAATGTGGGAGCAATGAGCCCCTTAAATACCTGGGTCGTGGTGCCACTGCATCTGCTGCACTACTGATAGCTACGCCCCTTCTTCTTTGTGCACATTATTAGTACCAAGCATCCATTTTACATTATCTCTCTCACTTGTTCCTTCTCATTCACAGCTAAGTCCCTGTGTGACCACACTCTCCCTTTAGGTCTTCTCCATCAGGGGTACCTAAAAGGAAACATTCCCCCTGTCCTCACTCATTACTGCCCCAACCGGTGTGTGTGTGTGTGGGGGTCATCCATTGCTTGCCAGGGAGTGCCCTCCCGAGGATGCTTCAAGAAAGAGAAGGCACAGTCTACCTCCGCCTGCATCACCTTAAGAAATGTCAGCTCGGTGTCACGGAGTCAGGTACCACTAGGTGAAGATGTCATAAATTTGGGAGCCAGAAAGTAAAAGCTGCAACAGGGGCACTGGGCATTCTCCCTTCGAGTAGATAATGCCACACGCCTTCACTCTGTTAGGACTCTCCCTTTAGAGGTCCTCAAATGCCTTGGACACAAGGTGAAAGGGCAGAGCAAAGTGGTGCGTTGTAAAAGATTTCCAAACACCCGTTCTCTAAAGGTTTTATAAATATAATGCCTAAGCCAGGCAGGTCGTTGACTCAGTAGATGAGTGCTGGGAAACAAGCACGGCTTAACTACTGCCAGTGGGGCAGGTCGGTGGGCCCCGGCACTCATTTTTGAGACCAGAAACTTAATTTTCACCTTCAGACTTTGGCCCAGAGCAAGAGAGAGAGAAAATACAAACACAACAGTAACAAAGAAGGAGTAGGCCTAAGAAGGGGGACAGTGATAAAAGGAGAAGGCAGTGATGAAAAATAACTTGTGAGACTGAGATGTAGAAACAAGAGGCGGGGGTGGTGGAAAGAGGTATGAAGATGAATACAGATTAAGCAGCAACGGTATTCGTCATTCCCTGCATTAAGCATCACCAGCAGAGGGCTCCGAAGAAAAACTTTGGTCCCTGTATTTTGTTTTTTCAAAGAAGTATAGAGTACAGTTGGCTCATGGTCATGCATCAAGGTGAGTCTCAAACAGAGGACCAATATAACCACTAGAAAATTAAAAACCAAGGTCTTGTATAAAAACCTTCATGGCATAAGAGACAGAACTAGAATGCGCCGCTCTTTTACCTAAAGAAATAAAGCGTTTTTAGGAAAATCATAGATTTTATTGTTGGAAGAATAAAGCGCGTGCACTCACGACACGGCTGACAAAAACCATCCTTCTGGAGGCATGTGCTCTCATAGGAGCTGGCTTTCAAACGTAAAGTGCTAAATTTTAATCCCAGCTGCAGTTCTTTTTGTGTGGTGTTCAACAACTCGCTTGACCAATTATGCCTAACTAATTGTAACTCTGTATGTGCTGAACGCAGACGAATAACAAAAACCACACAGGCCAGAAGCAGAAGGTTGTATAATATCTGAAGGTACGAGGCTGCTGTCAATGAATTTCATTTACCGTTGGCGTGAAACCAGCAATGACACAGGCGCACTCATTTTAAGCAATCATTTGAATTGCCATTCTCTTTAGATGACTAATATTTTTTGTGATTCAGACGGGGATATTGACAACATCTCTGTACTTTCTGCTTCTAAAAATGGCGTGCACAACAAAAGACGCAACCATAAAAGGTGACCCGTTCGAAGCCCTGCAACCTCCTCAGCCTTCCCCCGCACCTGCTCCCTTCCACCCCGAACTGCAGAGCTGTACTGAACAACAGAGCTGGAAAGGTGTCAGGGCCCTCGCGTGTATGACCCAGAAACCTCCCCACCCCAATCCAGGACTGAAAATCTGCAAAAGGACCTACATCTATGCACAATCTATGGATCCAATATTTTAAGTAGGTTGTCAGAAAGATATTGAATGCGATTTAGGTTTCGCAATAGCCAATGACTTAGAACAATGTTAAAAAAACAAACAAACAAAACACTCTACCCCTTCTCTCCTTCTGCTGGAGTTATTTGTGTAACAACAGAAACAGTTTATGGCTCTCAATGTACAGTTTAAAGAGATAGGCATATTTTCTGATTGGACAATCTGGCAGAAATGTAAACATTAAAGGTAAGGGAAAAATTGTGTTTTTTTCAATAGTGCGAGTCCCCTTTTAAAGCTTCATATCTCAAATAAAGTGCTGTTAAATATACAAAGAATAATCTGTAGTTAAATAGGCATGTCCTAAAATACTCATAGGATGTCCTGGCTATTTAAAAGAACACACACACGCACACCCAACACTCACCCACCAACCAAATTGTCTCAGAGCAATGTGGTACCTTCATTTTACAAAATCTTTTGATCTCATGACTCTGAATGTGCGCATGTTGAGGGTCCTATTTCCAAGCACATAGGAGTGATGTGACTGTAGATCCTCATTCTTTAGGGACCTACAAAATAGGTATAATAGTTCTCCATTACTGGGAGAAAGCTACAGGTGGTCTTTAATCAAGACCAGCACCTCCTCCATCCTCCTCATCATAGTCCTTATATGCATGAGAATAAGTCCTCACCTCAAGTAGACAAATCAAGTTCCGTAAAGGATGGCAGACTTTTAGTTAATATCACCCAAGTCTATTATTAATCTTTCTTCTCTTTTCAGTATCCTTGCCCATGCACCCTTTACTCATAAACCTTCCCAGCCTAGTGGCCCTTCGTGAACTATGCCAAAGCTCCTCAGTCCAGTGGCCTGGCCAGAACTACACAAAGCAATACCCTCAACGTGGAATATGCTTTTTATAAGGGAAGGTGGTCATGGTATAGAACTGTGATGAGGAACCAGGTCTCAAATTTATGAAGATGACCAGTAACTAATCAGGCTACCACCCAACCTTAAGTCTACTGGCCTTGGAAGAAGGGAGGCGGAGATGAGCACTGAATTCTATAGATGGGTATTTCTGGTGGCCGAACTTGCTCAACCCACTAATATTGATGGAGTTGAGACTGATTACGGACAATTAGGGTCAATTTTCCCTAGTCATTTGCTTTGAGAGCTGTTTTAACTTGTGATCATCACCATGAATTTGGCTTATTGGGAGGAATTGGGAAGAGTTAAAAAAACAAATGCACCAATATGTTTGAAGGTCAATTCAAACACTGGGCAGAAGAGCTACAAGCGTTTTATGTTCTTGTTAATGGTAAAAGGATTTATTGCACTCATGATTACCTGGAGGTGTCTTGGCACTGGCTCTGCGCAAGAAAAAGGATCAAATCACTAGTTACAGAAAAGCCAAGTATTTAGCTCCTTCCTTAATGATAGTAAATTGGGCAAGGACCTAATGTGAGGAGGAAGAAGTTGCATATTTTAGTGGTGTCCGTTATAAAAATTCTTCCTCCCCAGTTCACCTGCCTGAACCTGGGGACCACCATTTCCTTGGCCACGGATGAGCGCAGCTTCCTGCTGGGCTCATAACACCTAAAGGCCTCCTTCAAGAACTCGGGCCGGAGTCAGGCAGTGCCTTGAAGGCTATGCAGAGGGCCTTAAACTTGATACAAGTCTTGACTGGCAACCAGTGTAGGTTGTGGATTGCTCGAAAGACAGATTTTAATTTGTGGATTCCTGAAAGCATCCTGGCAGCGGCATTTCACGAGGTTTGTAGTTTTTTAAGTGTTGTTGCATATTTAAATTCAAACCATTGCAGTAATCAAGTTTGGAAAGGGTCAGAGCAGTTAACACTGTTTATGAGCATCCACTGGAATTTAAGGAAGAATTTATTTTATCATCCTCAAGGTGTAAAAAGAAGAGGAGATGACTGCATTAACCTGGTCCCCTGAAATTAAGTTTATCATCCATAATGACTCTCAGGTTTCTTGCCTTTCTAACTTGGATAGGAACTGATCCCAGTTCCTCCAGCCACCAAGATGGGGACCAGAAGGAGGTATGGTTTCCAAAAAGGATAACCTCTGTCTTTCTGGTGTTTAATTTCAGAAATTTTTTGTTCATCCAGTTGTTAATGGCTATCAAACAGTTGTGAAACCTAATGCTGATGTTTTTTAAGAATCTTCTTTATTAACACTTTAAAGCAAAAAGAATATAGAGCACAAAAGAAAATCTTCACATCACTCGTGCATTGTGTTAATTGACCTCCCCCACTTGTCCCTTCCCCTGGTTCAGGTCCACTACTCCACGCAGAGTTCCTTTCCCTGGGGTGAATGCTGGCAGTCTACCGGGTTTTTGGAAGTTTCAGCAGCAGGTGGATGAAGCAACTTTCTCACAATTGTTGAAGTCCACAGGTGGGCTGGGAGGGCTTGCGCCGAGTCCGTCATGGATCTTCCGTTCTTGCCATCCCGTCTCTGTAGTGTCCTTCTTCTTCAGGTTAGCAGGGATCTGAGTTCTAGGGTTCAGGGGTGCCACCTAAATACTCAATTTAGGGGTATTACAGGGAGTGCCAGGTGGTAGCCAATGGGCTGCCCACATTTAGGGTGACTACACCCTTTCTATGACCGCTTCCATTGGGAAGTGAGCATATCCGTATTCCTAATGGCCTTCCAAAGCCAAGATGGAGGATTTTAAAAACTGGTGTCCACTTCAACTCGTCCATCTTAGGGGTGGGAGTGGGATGAAGTGGGCACACCTCCTAATCTGCCTAATTTTCCCACCTGTTCAGCTGCCAAAAGTGAGGTCAGGACAGAGGGATTGGTCATCTCCACCATTTGGAGAGACCTGGGTCGCATTACAAAGGCAGCCAGACCTTTGAAGCTTCCCGTCGTGGAATGCTCATCCTGCTGGAGGATGTGTCAACACCCTTGCCCAGTGCAGGCATTTGTCTCTGGATGCCACCGAGAGTGCTGGTTCTCACCTTGACGGGGGGAAGGGGCTCAGAAACATGGCTAAGGTGCCTGAACTGGTCAGGACCAGTCAGTTAACACACTAGTAGTTGGTAGGCTTTTGTTTTTTCAGGGGGCACCTCAAAGGTGCCCTATTGGTGCACTTATTAATAAATCCCTCAATGGAATCAGTGAGGGTTTATTAATCTGAGAGGTTTGATCCCAAACATCCCTCGGTTCAGAGAAGCCATCATGCAGCTGGGAAACTCACAGTGACCAGTGTCCAGCACATGCATTTTCAATGGCTTCCCTGTTCACTTACTAAGTCTGAGAATCGACAAAGACATAGCAGGGGCATATGTGCTCATGCAGATATGCCTTCACATATAATATAATGCACCCTGCCTTAGGGCTTTAAGGTCTGCTAGAGGGGTGACTTACATATAGTATATGCAGTGCTAGGGGACTCAGCACACATGCTGTGTGCCATGTTGTGTTATCACTTTTATCTTCACCAAGACACGCAGCCTGCAATGGCAGCCTGTCATGTGCTTGATGAGGGGTCCCTTAGGGTGGCACATTTCGTGCTGTAGTCCTTAGGGACCCTCCTTAGCACCCCAGGCCCTAGGTACCATGGGTGCCATTTACTAGGGACTTACAGAGGGTGCTAAGATTTTACCAGTTGGGGAAACAACTGTGTAGCTTTAGGGGAAAGAGATCTGGCACCGAGGACCTGGTTAACAGGAACCCAGTGCACTTTCAGTAGAAATTACATCAGATTCCAGGCAAAAAGTGGGGGCTAACCATGCCAAAAAGGGTGCTTTCCTACATTCGGGCAATGGTGGCAGTGTGGCAACTTAGGCCCAAATTTAAGAAAAGTGGTGCTGCTTTACATGCAACGCCACTTTTCTTGGACCCATCAGCGCCCCCCTAATGCCATCATGTGTGCGCTGTATTAAACACCAGGCGCCCCATGGCGCAGGTTAGGGACAATAGCGTCAACATTTTTGACGTATTGTAGTACATTGCAGGATTAGTGCTAAAAATTTTGGTGCTAATCCTGCAAGGTACTTAGGGGCCCATTATAAATAATGGCGTGCCCCCCTTTAACACCTGCTCTGTGCAGGCGTTAAAAATAGCAACAAAAAATGGCACAGTAGAATCTCATAGATTCCAATGCGCCATTTTTGTGGTCTCCCTAATGGGGGAACGCCCCCTTGCATACATTATGCCTGGTGCAGGCAAAATGTGACGCAAGGGGTTACAAAGTGGTGCAATGCATGCATTGTGCCACTTTGTAAATCTGTCACAGCGAACTTGGTCTCGTTGAGCCACATTAGCGGCATAAAACATTACGTTAATGTGGTGCAAGGATGCGCTAGGCCCTTTTAAATTTGGGTCAAGTGTGGGGGCCACATGGCAGGCGGCCGTTCTCATTCCCCTGTCTGTGGACACAATTCCCTGTCGGTGCGTCGGACGGGTTTATTGACAGTAAGCCTTTGTGAGAAGAAGAACGCAACGCCTCTGCAGCACAGCCCGTGCTCCCTTCTGACTGGCACTGCTCGTTTAGTCGTGCATTGGTCAGAGCGATTACACTTTGGGAGCTGCCACTGTTGGTAGGCCCCTCGATGAAGGCCTCACTTCCCCCTCTGCCAGATCGTATCGCCCAACTGTACTGCTTGACTCACAGCTGGAAGGAGGGGGTGCTACCATCCACTTGCTGTAGCTATTATTTCAGGCTGCTTCATGAGTTTGAGGCACGCCGGTGTGAAGAATATCACACTCCTTGGTTACAGCGCGGTCTGTGTTCCTTCATGGCTGGCGCTGCCTCTTTAATCATGCAATGGCTGGGACAAATAAACTTTGGGGGGCCACAGGCTCTCTCTCTCTCTTGAGCGGCTGCCCAGTGGAGCGATTTGGTGCCGGGCTTGTTGAGTCTCTTGCAACGCCTTCCAGCTGCTTGCCCATCGCTGTCAGTAGGCCCCTCAATGTAGTTCCGGGCCACACATGTGGAGGCCTCACTCCTCCTTTGCTACTCAAACTGGCTGTATCGCCAACCCTGGCCCACGTGTGCTGGAGGCGGGGGAGTCCACCACCATCTGTCTGCAGTCAATGATATTTCAGGCCTCTTCACCAGTGTGAGGGGCTCCTGCTGTGCCAGTCTGCCGCTGCACTCACCCCTCACAGCTCGTGGCTTCGGGCCTCCGCTTTCCATCGAGCCTGTTCTCTGCGTTGATGGGAACTCAAGTCATGGCAATAGTGCCCCCCGAAGGGTAGGTGCATTCCCGTATTAGTTCTGGGCAGCTGGGTCGGATTATTAAACGGATGACAGGGGATTTATGGGGATGGGGAAAGGAGGCACTCTAGGAGCAGCCATCTTCACCAACGGTTGTCCACACCCCCTAATGCCAATGTTGTTATTGTTGTTATATAATGACACCACAATTTGTGTGTCATCAGCATAGAAAGTAAGGGTAAAGCCAAAGGATTTGATCAGGAGTGGCAACACTGTAACAGAGACGTTGGACTATGCGAGGACCCTTACGGGACCCCGGATGGCAGAGAAAAAGGTTTGGAAACAAAATGATGGAGAGCCACAGTTTGCCCTCACCCTGCAAGAAAGGCGAGTGCAGTTCCTTTGATCCCAATGCCCTCTAGATGGTTGATCAAAACCTAATGGTTGACCATGTCAATGGCTGGTGAGAGATCGAGGAGGACAAGGGATGCAGCCCTCCGTCTCTCCCACCGTGTCCAGCGCAACCCTTATCTCCTCAGTAGCCTTGATTAAGGCAGTCTCAGTGCTGTTCCCAGTTCTGAACCCAATTTGAGTTGGGGCCAGAAGTTGGTTGTCTTGTATAAATTGTGCCAACTGTTGATTCATAGCCTTTTCAACATTTTTTGCAGGTAGCGGGAGGTGAGAAATAGGAGAGCAGTTGTTTGGGTCTGTTGGACTAAGGCTCATCTTGTTAATTAGGGGAAGTATGGAGGCTCTTTTTCATTGTTTAGGGAAGTGGCCTGCCCTGAACATTGATTTAAAAATGTTAGTAAGATTAAGAGCTATAATCTCCAGTGCTAGTTCAATCACTGAGGGGGGATAAGGATCTAGAGAGGAGCCATATTTTGCCGTTTGAATATACATCTCTATCTGCTCCCGGATAATGGGAGAAAACTCTGTAAAGATCGCCTGTTCTGGGTCTTCCAAGGAGTGCTTTTTTCCAATAGAGATTATTTCTTTATCCGAATCAAATTTATTATAGATCTGTTCAACTTTGTCCAGGAAAAAATGTGCAAGCGAATTACAGAAAGATTGACTACTACTTACTACATTATTGTACTGTAGTTGATTTTGTTACTATCTGAAATAACTCTTTGGAGGAGTTCTTAGCAGACTCAATTTGCGTTTATCATAGGCACATTTTTCGTTGGTCAATAAAGTCTTAGAGTTAGCCATACTTTGTTTATATATTTTTTCTACTACACTATAATCTAATCACCATTTTGTTCCTGTCTTCTGCAGCTCTGATTTAGCTTTCTGAGTCTCCATATGTACCATGGTGCAGACGGTTTATTTCTATGAGAGTGCATTGTTTTAGGTGGAGCTCGGATTGAAATGGCTGAGTTTAGCCAGTTGGAGTAGCTTAATGTATTGGTTGCCATAAGCCTACTTGGTCCAAGTTTTCAGCTGTGGGTGGGCGCTAGTCTGACCACATATTTTAGTCTTTGGTACATATTTACTGTGCTTAAATCAGGGACACTGAACAGGTTGATGAATAAGGGCTAATAGCGGCTTTAGAAGAGTATAAACTGCTTCAATGTTACAGGCTGGAGCAGAAACATTGCATCATAAAGGTAAAACAGGTATATACATTTCGGACTTGTAAGGCAAAAAAAAGATATGAGGAAAGAGGCAAAAGAAAAGATATGACTGAGATATATCAATCCTTACATTAAGAGATCTACCTCGGAAGCATATGTAAACATCGTACAATGGGGCAGAGTTAAGGATTTGGACTGAGCTACAAGGCAGGCACTGCAATTAGCTTTAACTGACCCAATTGTAGAGATGCAGATAAAGTAGGCTGAATCGATGTGCACACCAGGGGCTAATGGACTTGCAATTTCAGTATTGAAAAACAATCTTGGATTCTTGTTATTTTTTTTGTGCACAATGGTTAGGGCCATTCTTCGCGGCATCCAATTCCAACAAATTCAGAGGGCCTCTATTCTTCAACCTGTGCACAAATCAGTAGCTATTCATAGCAAAGAACTCTGGACTCGTTGGATGCAAAGATCTCTGTGAAAATATTATTTCAAAAGATGCTGATATGAGATGGCTAAAATCAGGAACGCCATTAGACCCAAACTTTGGGAGGGAGGGAGGCTAGTATTAAACAGTGGTGGTGATTGCTATAATTTCACACAGAGTGGGCTGGACCACGTGGAAAGCCAATAGTTCTGTGTTTAGTGTGCTAATGCAGGGAAAAGGCATATGTGCATATGTGCATGCCTGTTTTTTCATGATTTAGCACATTAAAGCCAGATTTTTTTATCTTCGCCAATGCGTTTTCCTGAGACACTGAGCACTGCTGGAGCTCAGAGAGTGTACACCAGACCTACACCCATCGGATGTCCGCAGGCACCAAACGAGTATTGTGCATGTCTGAGGAAGTAGCATAGTAAGGATGCCATGGGTACTGGTGCAAGGAGGGAAAACTGTCACTTTGAATACTGGTGTGGTGGTAAATACAGCACTGATCAGGCTTCAGTGTAACTCACCTGCTGCCCCAATGGGAGGTTTGCCCATGGTCTCACCCACAGAAAAGGCTTACTGGAAAAATGTCCTAGCTGATTAAAAGTAGCAAGCACTGCATATTGACATATCGATTCCAAGGAATAAGATGATGTGTGTGGAAGGAATGTGCTCAAGAAAGTGCTCTCACAGATATTGAGAAGTAGTCTTGAGGTCTGAAGAATAAACCAGGATAAAGACATTTATGGGGAGCTTCTATCTGGCTGTCACAAAATGAGGGGGCTCACCAACAGCTCAAAAGGAAGGGGTCCCCACAGAGAATAACGTGCTAAATATCTGTTCACAATGTAAAATCATGTATGCATTGGAAATTCTATAGCATGGACCAAGCCTGAGAGCAACACTGTGTTGCACATTAAGGGAGGTGATGCAACACTGTATTCATCAAATAGTACCTTAAATCTTTTTGTTACGCACACTTACAGTAGTACCTCATATTTAAATTTTAGGAACATTGTGATTAAGTGATTTCCCACAGCTGCACAATTTTTAGCCAATGCGAAGCTGGATTAAAACCAATGTTCTCAGATCAACAATTTAGCAACTAGACCACACCTTCTTCCTTAGGTGATGTGTTCAAACTTTCAAAAACAGTTTCAAACATTTGATTCTTGATAAAACAATAGGCAATGAAGAGATCAGTGGATTTATGTGAATATGCGGCTGCAGATTTTACAGCATCTCCCACATAATTTAGAAAATATGCAGATTTCACCCAAATTGTTGTTACTGGCCCAAATAGATGAAAATAATAGCACCAGACAAAGTGCCACATCATTTTCTTTTTTGCAGCATAATTTCAATTACTTTGGCCCTCCAAGCTGCCTATTCTTAGTAGCCTGGACAATGTAAAACCTATGTACAGTGGTTTGGAGACTACCATTATGATGACAAAATATGTATTTCACATGTAACAGTGAAATATTTATCATATTTAATGGCTCCTTGTCCTACATGGGTTCATACCACTGCTCTTTGTGCAATACAAGCACCAAAGCATGATATACATGCATTGTTACACAAAGATGTAATGACCTGTCAATAGGCTTAAAATGGCTATGCACTGCTGTGGGAGGAGTTAGGCAATTAGACGTATACAGCAGGTTCCCATTTTGTTAGCTTTAGGTTAATGTTCGTATACAAATGCACACTTACGCCTAAGCCAAGCTTGTTTCTTTCTCCCCAAATGAAAGAAGGTGGACAAAGATGCACAGATTTAAATGTGTGCTAGCTGCAAGAACAATTCATCATGGGATGTATTGTTGGCAGCCACGTTACAGAAGGAGCTGAAGCCATTTAAAAATTGAATTTATTCTTGTTGAGTATCTGCAGCAAAAGACACTTTTTCAGGATTATATTGAGATACCCAGAAGGAGACCTGTGAGTAGACCCGTGCATGTGGGAAAGTGTTTGATGACCATAACCCTGCTGCACTCCTCTCAATTGGCTCCAACAGCTCTTGCCAGTGCACAACACCTGCACCCTCTGCCAGTGTGGAGCTCATGCTTCCTCACCTGATCAGATGCCTGAAGGAAGATGGAAGGTGCAGCTAGGAGTATAAAGGGGTATGCAGAGCTTTTGTTCACTGAGAACATGTTTGAGGGCACCGTGACTGGAGGTCTTCCCTTTGTTTGTGATGGCACCAAGCCATACATTAACGATTAGTGCACATGGACTAACAGATGATCCTGCAGGAAATCCCCCTATTGCACCCTTGAAGTTGAGCTGCCTTCACAAGCTTTATGCTTTCCACTCACTTTGGGATTTGTCTGCTTCAACCAAGCCAGGGAAATGAATGTATAAAACATCAAACTATTTCAGTATGTGAACGATTTATGTTTGATGTTCCACGTAAAACACAATTTTGAAATGGACCAAATCACAACTTACAATTCTAAAAATAGGTGCCAAGTGGATCCGTCACACGTGCAACACCTTCACTCCATCCCACTACTTAATTTGATTTCAAAGAAAAATGTGTGCTGGGTGACCAACATGTTTCTTTGGAGATTGGTATCTGCACTATCCACAGCCAGCACCAGCACTTTCCAGTTACACAGTGAAACGCTCTGATTAACGGAGCAAGAATGGAGGAAATGAGTTTTAAAGTTTACTTTAGTTAAAATTTGCAAATGGTTTCCAGTCAACACATGCAGAAAGGTCACCCAGGCCCTCATCAACAGCAAGCTGGACTATGGCAAGGCACTATAGTGGTCATTATGACACTGGCGGTGACTGTTAAAGTGGCGGTAATACCGCCAATGGGCTGGCGGTCATTACTGCCAAATTATGACCATGGCAGTGATATCTCCCAAAGACAGCCAATGTACCACATCAACCACCAGGGCGTTAACACCACTGACCACGGCGGTAGACATCAAAAGCCAGGCGGAAGACAAGGTACTGCCCCCCATATTATGACATAGCAAACTGCCAGGATTTCCGGGGCGGTACCAACACCATCAAAAGCCTGGCGGAAACATAACACAGAAAATGAAAGACTCACCAACAAGTACACAGAGGACTCTGCCGCCGCGATGGAACCGGAACTTCAAGTCTTCCCGATGCTCTTCTACTCCATGGCCCTCCTGGAACAACCAACGCCGACGAAGACGACCGTGGTGAGTACAGCCACCTAGCACGCAAGAAAGGGAGGGAGGAAAAAGAGAGTGACACACACACGCACAACACACACCATACATAGAACCAGCTGCAGAGTTAAACCAATGTCACAGGATACACGTTAAAATCAAACAAGGACCACAATGATAATCAACAAACACTGTAATTTGATGCCAACAGCCACCATATTGTCTATTTGAATACAAATGTAAGTCAAGCGAAGGAGGTGGAGAATGCCAACAGGTGCTCGCACATCAGCAACAGGTATACCGGATGTTTGATCAGAAAATAGTCATTTATGTGAACAACATAGTGATGGGTGCCATGCTAGCCAATGCACCTGCCACCACAGGTGTCAGAGGGCCACACACTGAGGAGTGGGTGGTTGCCTATACAACGAGAGAAGAGTGGCCAGGGCACACCCGTGTCGTAGATCCAGATAATGTTCAGGAATTAAGTAGATGTCCGGTCAGGAAAGATGATGTTTTGAAATTTATTATAGATGCAAGTGGGTAGTCAGTCTCAATCACAAAGACTACGTGTGCAATAAGTCCATGTATCCAAAACAGCCAGATGATAATCAATGGTCAAAGTTACAATCAGATGACCACATGCAACAAAAGTCCATACAGCAAAACAGCCAACACGTGTTTCATCTTCAAGACTTTGTCAAGGCTTAGGATATGCAAAATGCATACAAAGATTCGGTTGATACATTTAACGAACTGATGGTGGTCATGGATCTCTAGGTGCAGTCAATTAGCGCTGGGGAGATCAGTGGTGGCCATGATAAGCCTCATGGGTCGGAAAAGGAAACCCGTGCCGGTCGCGTCGGGATTTGGAAGTGAATACAAAAGCAGGCGACAATGTCCATAATGGGCAAATGGCCAGTCCAAAGTGCAAAAGGGCCACATGGCCACAGGGCACAGTCCAAGGTCCAACTTGACTCCTGACACAATCTGGAATCCACTGTTCAGGAGTGTCATGTTGGAAATGGGCAGGCACCTCAGGAGGGAGGGGTGGGAGGTCACCTCAGCTGAAGTGGGGAACTTGCCCACTGGTTCTGGAGGGGGCTCCATGCCCATTTGTCTTTGGTGGGGGGTGGAAGGCCACAGCCTCTGAAGTGGGGAACTTGCCCTTTGGTTCTGGAGGTGACTCCTTGTACAACAGTCCCTGGAGGGTGGCCTACATGCCCTCTGCTGGAGGTGAGGGCTGCTGTGCCTGTGCTAGAGGTGAGAGCTCCTGTACCTCAGGTGGAGGTGAGGGCTGCTGTGCTGGAGGTGAGGGCTCCTGTACCTCAGCTGGAAGTGAGGGCTGCTGTGCTCCTGTGCCTCAGCTGGAGGTGAGGGTTGCTGTGCCTGTGCTGGAGGTGAGGCCTCCTGTGCCTCAGCTGGAGGTGGGGGTTCCTTGCCTTCTGCTGGTGGAGTGGGCCTCTTGCCTTTCACTGGTGGTTGAGTGGGCATCTTGCCTTTGATGGGTGGTTGAGTGGGAACCTTTCCTTTCTTTGCTGGAGGGGGATCAATGTGTCCCCTCTTGTGACGGGTCCTCTTGGCCTTTGACATGTCACTTGTGTTCTTGCCTCCAGGACTAGGAGTTGCCTCCACTGTCCCCGTCCCCTGTTCTTTCTTCTCACCACCCTAGTCCTCCCTTTCTGAGCTGGAGGTCTGCCCTCAGTAGGAGTGGCAGCCGTCAGACTCTGGGGCCCTTTTGTGCCAGCAGCTGATGATCTGATGGGAGCAGTGGCAGACTGTTTGGCTGATGTGCTGGGTCGTTGGGACCCTGCTCTTACGGGAGGGTGGAGGGAAGAGGTAAAGTTGGGCAGGGAAAGGTTTGTTCAGAGGAATAGCAGCATCCCAAATGTGATAGCACAACTACAGAGGCACAGGGTGTGGCTAATATGTGAGCCTGAGTCCTCACCCAATGTATGTCAGTGTATGCCTTCAGGGGTCATCCTCCATACCATTCTGTAAGGCTAATGTTTGTCCAGCAATACTTGCAGATTACTCTGGCTACCCAAACCTATTGTGGCTTCTGACCCCTGTGAGGAATGCCAGGACAGGGTCTGAGAATCGGTATAATGATGCACATGGGCGAACCAGGCGGATCACAGAACGTACCTTCGGCCTCCTGAAAGCCAGGTTCCGGTGCCTCCATCTGACAGGTGGATCCCTCTGCTACTTCCCTGAGAAGGGTTTCCAGATAGTTGTAGCATGCTGCATGTTGCACAACCTGGCCCTCAGACGACATGTGCCTTATCTGCAGCAGGAGGAGATTGGAAATGCCCCTGTGGCAGCAGTGGACCCTGAGGACAGTGAGGATGAGGAGGCAGAGGAAGAGGATGTGGACAACAGAACATCAGTTATACGTCAGTACTTCCAATGACACACAAGTGAGACAGTGGAACTGACCATTCCTCTGATTATTTATGTTTTCAGTGTGGCTGTAGCAGGATGGTATTCACTTCCTTTGCATCTCAACTGACTGTCACCTATGCAGATGTTGGTGTTATAACAACTGTGTAATGATGTGATGGCTACTATTATTTGTATGCTATCACAGAGTTCAGGTCATTTGCACAAGATGTAACTGTTACCATATTTGCACATTTTCATCACATAAAGCACTATCACTCAAGTTGTGTTCAAGGGTGTTTAATGTAGTGAAATTTATAGAAGGAATAGTGCAATGGAATGGGGTGATGGTAGAGGTATGTCCAGGGTATTGGTCCTGTCTGTTTGTAGTACAGGTGCAGTGTCCAAGGAGTTAAAAGTGGACAGACTGACACCAGCAGGCCACCATCCCTGTGAGTGCCGCCACTCGCAAGGGGGTCGCAAATTGTCAGGGACACCATCCTACATTCTGGATTGCGACTCGCAAATTACGAGTCGGTCTGACTCACAATTTGCGACACGCAATCCAGATTTTTTGTACATCTGGCCCTATATTTGCAAATCAACACAATTTGCTGTCTCTGCCTTCTTTCAAAGCACAGGAAGATGGCAGAGATTGCCTTTGAAGTGCAGACATAGGTGGTCATTGCTAGTCTGGTGGTCGCATGACCGCCAGACTCGCGTTGGCGGTCCCATTAAGACTCATTATGACCGTGGCGGACCCGCCACGGTCGGACCACCGACACTGCCAGGCTGCCGCACGCCGGCAGCCTGGCAGTCCCAATGGTTTCACATCCTCCAGGGCAGCGCTGCTTGCAGCGCCGCCCTGGGGATTAGGAGTCCCCATCCGCCAGCTTTTCCATGAAGGTTCACACCGCCACGGAAAGGCTGGAGGAATGAGGAACTCTGGGGTGGGGCCTGCACTGCCCATGCATTTAGCATAGGCAGTGCAGGGGCCCCCATGCACAGACCCATTGCGCATTCCACTGACCGAATTATGGGCAGTGGAATGCGCAACATGTGCTGCTGCACCCGCTGCACCGCCACATTGGCGCCGGCTCCATTAGGAGCCTGCATCAATGTTAAGGCCCTGTCTCTGCTGGCCAGCTCTGAGGTGAAGTACTATTATGGCCGGCGGGGTTCAGGCCGCACAGGCGATCTGAGGGCAGGAAGAGTTTGGCGGGCAGCCTCCGCCGCATGCCAAACTCTTAATGAGGGCTCTAGTCTACTATACCAGTGTTAATGGGCACGCACTGTCTCTCTTTAAAACAGTGATGATCAGTAAAGACCACACTGCCTTGCACAATTGAAAGCCCCAGTGTGTGTTTTTTGTCCTGGATGTTGCGATTCATCTGTGAACCTGACTGCCTCCTTTGTGCACACTGCAGAAACAAGATAAGCTGATGTTTTTGGTCAGAGAGAAGAAAATATTTATTCTGAAGCTCTCTTCTGCAACTGTACCTTGCCCAGGCTTTCCCTGGGACAGACACGCACACAGCTGCAGGCCTGCAGCCCGGGCTATGGTACATGATAGGGGGAGCGGGCCTGAAGCCCATCCAGCCCAATGGGCGTTATACGCCCGGCTAAAATGGTATCTCACCACTGAAAAGGTTTTAGAACCCAGAATTAAACCGAAGCAATAATGTGACAATAGCACCTGTGGCGTGCAACCGCCTTACCAGCAGTGATGTTGATTTTGGAACTCAGGAACCAGGTTCAAGTCTCGGCGTCTGCTCAGCATTCTTTGATTCTGGGCAAATCACTTAGCTCCCCGTGCCTAAAAAATGAAGGGGACCTTGCGTAAACTAACTGGTGCTCGTGTAAAGCACACCAATACATTTGGGTCGAGTTTGTGCTGTATAATACTGCCAGTGGTCTAAATCGGTGGGATCGGAGGGCCATGACGTGCCCGGTGCTAGTTTAATTGATCGAATCACAAGAACCTTTGTGATGACACAGATTTATTCTTTTCCAGTGGTAGTGCAAGGTAGTTACCAGCTGAGCTGTGAAGTGTGCTCTTTTCAGGGCAGTTATATAAAAATAAATCATTAGGTACACTTTGGGTGTTACTAAAATCTATATTTTGGAAGCACCATTTTATCTGAAACCTTTTTCCACATTTGGTAGCAGTCTATCTTATACTGCGTGTAATGCAAGTGAGAGAGCGTATTTAATATTACATTTTATAGACGTGAAATGCTTATGTCTAACAATGCTGTACTAAATAAAACATTCATTAAAGCGTATTCACAAATATGAAGAATCATTAAAATGTATAAACTAATGTCAACTGTAAGAAATAATCGTTTATAGTTTGCCTAACGGAGTACATTAAAACGTATAGAACTGCATTCATTAGAACTTGTATATCTTAAGTTAGCATGAGCCAAGCAGAAGCTGTGTAGCTCTCATATTAAAGCGTATTTTTCCTGTCTCTTCAGTGTGCGGACTTGCAAACTACCATGACCCAGCTATTGTTCTTTCTGTATTAGTTTGAAACATGGGGACATTTTCCCATCCGCATGCTAGCATCTTTTAGTATAAAATGATGTGCTTCGAAACATTTGTAGATACTTCCAAGGACAATGAGACGAGGGAAAGAGAACTTTTAACCTGAGACGTGTGCCAAGATGATGAAGTAACCTCGGATATGCCACCTACGAAAAGCCGATTATGAAGACCAATCAGAAGACCAAACAATATCGAGAGATGACAAATGCATTACTTAATGTATAATTTGATAGGTTAACAATGATGGGGTGTATTGACTAACCAATAGAATTTTGGGGGAATGAATCACGAGAAAGGGATAAAAACCCATGACACAGGGAGTAAATGTCATTAGGTAGGGAATGATATTGATTGCATCCCGAAACTCTGTCACACTATTTTGTGACTCGAGGTTTAGACAAACTATCCTTGCCCATATTACTGTCCTTTACTCTCTTCTCTTAAAGAGGAGAGTGTCTTTCCTCTAACTTAGATAGACTGATGGCGATCTGACTGGTGTCCTGAGGACGAAGACTGGTCCTGAATGCTGACTTAATCAGAGGAGGGTAATTATAAAATTGTTAATGAAAACTCATTTTGCCTTTCTTTCTAGGTACCAACTGCTGTATGTTTTATTAGAGACCGTAGTTAGATGTTTTCCAAATTGGTGTTCAAAATTGTTTTGCATGACGCCCAACATGGTAATGCTAATTAGAGGTTAGACGAGGTATTCATTCTGACTGACAAACTGACGTGACTGACATGGTACTATGCTGAACTAGTATCTTAGAAAATTCGATGTGTCATAATCTGCTTATATCTATCTGATTGTCTATGCTACTGATCTTTGCATTTATTGAAACTTATTGTGGTTGTCATCTTGTAATCGTGCTTATATGCTTATTGACTTTGAGATTAATGCCTTTGCTACTAGATTGTAATCAATAGGGAATAAAACTTATAATCTTCATCAAGGTGTGGTTATTCATGACTGACAGGTCATGGTTGCGCCAAATGTTTATTAATGTCTAAAGTAAGATATAATTTAGTGTTAAATGTTGACAATGTTATTGACATATTGATTGATATTTTGATCAGTTATCTCGTCCTACGGTGTCTCACCACTGGGCCCAAAGATTCATTGGCCTAAAACGAGTCCTGATGTGTATAAATTGACATAGACGGACGTGTTAACAGTTCTGGTAGCAGAGTACGGTTTGGCCCTTGGGGGCCCTAGGACGGAGTTTTTATTGTTAATTTTGTTTTCTGTGATAATGAAATTTGGCAAACCGATGAGTTGCTAGATCTGCCATGGGCTTTCCCGGGATCTCGGAGCCTGCCTAAATGAGTTGGGAATGTTCTCGGCGCCATAGTATGTGTGGTTAGGGACTTTTTGCGCTTATTAAATCTTATGCACTTTTGCAGGTGATTGTGAATATTTGAGTACGATTAGGCCAAATTAAGTGTTGTCTAGAAGGAGTGGGCGTACTCCACAGCATGAGAGTAGGGAAGTCGGCGTACTTCATGTGAATGCAGCGCTTGTTGCTCAAAATTATCCACGTGGTTGGTTGTTGTATACGGGCCTATTGAGGTCTGAGACTCCGGAGTATGATGTTAAAATGGTTTATGTTGTAATCTGTGCGGTTTAATAGGTCAATCGGGCGTGGTTGACAGGTCGAGTTTCGAGTTATGATGCATGCGTGAAACCTTCGATGGAGATTTGACAAGTTCTAAAGTGCACTAGAAGGAGTCATTGACAAGTCGAGAGTAGGATTTGCAGGTCGAATTCTGCTTGCGTATGAGGGAACCGAGAAGGAGAGAGTAGCGGCCGAGGCTTCAAGTGAAATCTCTGTAAAGTTCTGACGCGAATGTGTTACCCTTCCTGTAGTAAACCGGCAGATTTGTGTTGTCATTTAAGTGCTAGCAATAATTTGCATTAGTTTGTTTGAGTTGTAAGAAGTTAGTAAGGTGTGGACAAGCCGCAAGACTTTGTCAGCTGCAGTGTGTGAGTGTGACGTCAGTGGTGCCGCGCTGGGATAGGTCAGATGTCGAGAGGGGTCACGCACGGATTGGCTGCCGTCCGTGAGAGGCAATAGGTTGAGCAAAGGGTAGGTGAAGAGTGTCCTGGGAACTAAGCCGTTTTCCTGAGTAAAAATAAAATAAAATGAATTTTGTTAAGGCATTCAAAAGCGCTTTAAAGGGAGATGTATATATTTTTGCAACTGATGGGGAACCTACACCACCTGAGGGTACACCAGCTTACACGGTTATGGAGGAAAAGGGTGTCGCACCGTGTTTATGGATAAAACAATGGTGTAAACTGACATAGAAAGAAGGGTGTCTAGCGTTTCCTGAACATGGAACGTTTAATCAAAAGGTGTTAGAAAATCTGAGGTGGATGTTAAGTACGCAGAAACCACCTCCTCGACCAGCACAATATGAGGCTTTGGCAATTTGGGACCTGATGGCTCTTAAACATAGACAAGAAAGATTTCACAGGAGATTGACAAGAGCAGAAAAATCCTATGCAGAGGCTAGATGGGACAATGAGAACAAAATGTGGAGACGGGGAATAGTGGATGGGTTGAAGCTGTTTCCGGCAATAACCCAGGGAGAGGAAATACAGGGAAAGAAAGCTTCTTGCAAAACTGACAAAGAACCAGGCAAAAACAAAGAGAATAAAAGATCTTGGGAAGAAGAGGACGACTCAGATGATGAGGCATTTATGGATAGATTGTTACATGATCGTCCGCCACCATACGCGGTGAACGACCGTGCTCCAAGTACTAGCTTGGATCCTGGGAACCAGACGAAAGAAAAGGGTGTTACTGATACAGTGCAGTCTAGCGATACAGCTTTGATACAGAATGGTGTCAGTGTACCCACTGCTCCAGACCCGCCGATACAGTTACAGCCTCCACCACAGATAAAAATAATTTATCCCGATGTTCCAGTACTTGAGACTACTACGAACTTGGTGGTGCCCCCAGACCCGATATATACGAAACCAAGACTGGTTCAGATCGAGTCAACTCCACAGTTAGTGTCACAACCGCCACAACTGATACCTGGGTAGAACCCAGTAGCGGGTCCTTGAAAAGAACCTGCACCAGGATTATTAGATCAGACCTATGGTGTTGAAGCTCCAAGAAGCTTGGGAGCAGGCCAGACACCTGCCGCTATATCACTACCCATTACGGTTGGTCCCCCGGTGCCGTTGTATGCACAGGAGAAAACAAGGACGTGTGAACAGGGAGTCATAACTCATGAAATGATAAGAGGAGGGCCTATTATAACCCCACAAATAATGGCACAGAGAGGACAGGCTTGTGAACAATCAAGACCCTTAATGGACCTTAGTCCAATAGGGGCACCTCTTGAGGCAATGCGACAAGCAGGATTAGGAGTCCTGACTCCTCAAACTATGAGTACAAATACCTCATATACTCCAATGATACATGCAGGGAACATTTCACTGCAGGGTTTTACAGTACAACAGCTAAATGAGTGGTTAGAGAAAACTTACACATCACAAAAGGCTACAGCAACTGAAATCGAACCTGAGAAAGAGAAACGCGATGAATACCTAAATCTAGTACGACTAGGGGCAGAAGCTGCTGAATTGGTGGATGGAACAATGGGAGTAAATAGGTTGGAGTCTTACACTGAGACAGAATTAAGGTACTTATGCCCTAAAATCACCAAAGAGGTAGGCAAAGTACACCAGAAATTAACGAATTTGGCAGACAAATACAATATCGACATTGGAAACACAAAACATTTGAAACAGAGTTACAGATTAGATTTTGACTCAAAAGATTTTGAGCACATGAGATCTTCAGGCATGAAGACACATTTGAAAGAGCTGCTGCAAAGCACACACATTTGGGGAGCACTAGAGAAATGGGAAGGTTGATGGATGAAGAAAAGAGACAAGGGGAAAAGAGATAGTCCAGTATTTAATGAAACAACAGTCACACCAAACCTAGAGACAGTGAAAATCCTACCTATGAGAGAAACAGCTGGTGGTGTTTTAGTGCATGTGCCTTGGTCCAGGGGAGACATTTTGTCCTTTACGAATGATTATCCCAGGTTAAGAGAAAAACCGATCGAGTGGTACCAACAGACAGATAGATTCGTGAAGCTTGCGAAGTGTCTCTGGGAAGACTTAAATACCTTGTTTGAGATTATTGTTCCGCCAGACTTGTGGCTTGAGTGTAAAAGAGGGGTAGATTGGCCCACAAAGGAACCAGCAAGGGATAAAGTGACTGGAGCGCCTTCTGAAGAGGTGATGAAATATTATCATAAAGTAATTGAGTTTTTGAAACAAAAGGTGTCGCCGAAGGTGACTGATTGGCAGAAAATCGACCGGACCTCTCAAGAGGTTAAAGAGTCAATACATGCATATTATGAAAGATTGTTGAAGGCATTTAAACATTACAGTGGTACTGACACAATTGAACCGAAGGACATTAATCATCTTGTGTTCAGGTTTGTCGAAGGGCTGAGACCAGAGGTCAGCCAAATGATTAAAAATCATTTGATTTGTTGGCAAGCTAAACCGATTGATGAAGTATTACAGTACGTGAAATACTGTAGTGACGAAATTGAGTTAAAGCAGAAAAAGTTGAAGGAGAAGGTGATGGTGATGCAGATAAGGGCTGCACAGGCTGGAATACAGGGAAATGGTGTTCAGCAAATGATACAGCAACAACCACAATTGAATGGTGTGTTTCAGGCACAGCCAAGAGGTAGAGGTCGAGGGTTTGTGAACCGTGGTTCGGACATGAATAATGTTGTTGTTCAAGGTGATGGTCAAGGAGTGAAAAAGATGTCACCATGCCATGCGTGCGGGGGCGTGGGACATTGGAAACGGGATTGTCCAAATATAATACAAGATGGTACAGTTCAGCAGAGTATCAATGCCGGTACATTGCAAAATTCACGAGGTTCAAGAATGAGACACCCGAATCAGAACTATCAAAATAATTTGGTGTCAGGGGTGCAACCTATGCAGCAAATGCAAATGCCACGTTTCCAAACAGTGTCAGTACAACCAATGCAACAGCAGATCCCTATGGTGCCTAGACAGCAAATGCAGTTACCCCTAGCTCCGATGGGACAGCAACAGGTGATGCTTCCTCAACAGGTCACAGGTCAAGTAACAAATCAAAATAACACTGTACAACAATTCCCATTACGAGGTGAAAATGAGATGAATGAGGACTGGTCAGATGATAGCTCAGACAGTGAAGAGTGCAGACTCGCCGCATCCTTAGAGGTAGACCAGAGAGGCCCATATGTGGAGGGAAAAGTAATGGGCTACAAAGTCTCATTTTTAGTCGATACAGGAGCTACATGCTCTACTGTTCGCAGTGCAGAGGTACCAAGATTACCTCTCTCAGGGCGCACCATACGAGTGGTTGGTGTGGCTAATCAATACCTGACTAATCCAATCACTCACCCCGTGCAGGTTGAAATTGGAAATTTCCAGGGCCTGCATAGATTTGTTGTATGCGATTCAAGTCCAGTATCCTTGTTAGGAAGAGACTTATTGTGCAAAACCAAATGTTCAATTACCTGTTCCAATGGTGGAATAGAGGTTCAGACAAACAGTGATGATGAGGCAGATGAGGGTCAACTCATGGAAGAAGGAGGAGAGATGAATGAAGATTACCCTCTAATTACCCTTTTTCCAGTGTTCACCTTGATCGATCTACCTGCTGATCTGCAAGGATCAGTGATAGAGAAGGTGTGGGATTTGACTGGAAAGGAGGTTGGATTAATAAAGGGAGTAAAACCAGTCAAGGTGCAGATAAAACCGAACGCAGTGTTCCCACAAGTGTCACAATATCACATGACTCAGGATGTCCTTATTGAAGTAACACAGATAATTGCAGATTTTCTCAGACAGGGAGTTTTGAAAGAGGTCCTGAACAGTCCGTGTAACTCTCCAATTATGGGTTTGAGGAAGCCCTGTGGGAAAGTTCGAATTGTGCAGGATTTGAGAAAAATAAATGAAATTGTGATAAAATGCTGCCCTGTGGTTCCCAACCCAGCAGTAATAATGTACCAGGTTCCTTGTGATGCTGAGTGGTTTACCGTAGTAGACCTATCACAAGCGTTTTTCTCGATTCCACTTCACGAAGACAGCCAGTTTTTGTTCAGTTTCAAATTCCTGGATAAGGTATACAGTTGGTGCAGAATTCCTCAGGGGTTTTCTGAGTCACCATCCATCTTCAATCAGATATTGAAGAAGGATTTGGAACCTCTTGTGCTGCCTTATAATTCGACTCTTGTGCAGTACATTGATGATTTGTTGATTGCATCCAAAACCAAAGACAACTGCAAATATGATACAATTGCCTTATTAAATCATTTAGGGAAAAACGGACATAAGGTGTCACCTAAAAAGCTGCAGTACTGCCAAAAAGAAGTAAAATATTTGGGGCATCTGATTGAAAAAGGGTCTCGAAGAATATCAAAAGAGAGAATAACAGTTGTTTTACAAATGAATCCGCCAACAACAAAGAGAGATGTCAGAATGTTCTTGGGAATGGTGGGCTACTGTCGCCAGTGGATACCCAATTTTTCGATCATTTCAAAACCATTAACAAAACTGACAGGAAAGGAAGTTAAGGATGAACCATACACAATCTCATTGACAAAAGAAGAGCTTGAGTCATTTCTAGAGCTGAAGGAATGCATGTGCAGGGCTCCAGCATTAGGAATGCCTGATTATGAGAAACCATTTTTGTTGTTCTGTCATGAACGTGATGCTTGTTCTTTGTCTGTTTTAACACAGGTCCATGGAGATGCAAATCGCCCTGTAGCATATTTTTTAGCTACTTTGGACCCTGTCGAAGCAGCCTTACCGGGTTGTTTGCGAGCAGTCGCAGCAGTTGGTCAAAGCCTTTCACAATGTGAAGGCATAGTCATGGGATATCCCTTGACAGTATTGGTTCCACATTCTGTTGAAATTTTGCTGACACGAACTAAGACACAACACATGACAAATGCCTGACTTACCAAATATGAGACAATTATTCTGGGGTCACCAAATGTCACATTGAAAAGGTGCACTGTACTGAACCCGGCAACTCTACTTCCCATTGAAAATACAGAAATAAAGGATGGGGAAGAGTTTGAGCATGATTGTCTGGAGATAACTGAGCTCAGTACCAAACCTCGCTCAGATATAAAAGATACCCAGTTAAAGGAAAACTATTACATTATGTTCGTTGATGGGTTCTGTCTAAGAGATTCATCAGGAACTTTGAGAGCTGGTTATGCGGTATGTACCATATCCGGTATAGTCGAGGCCTCCTGGCTCGAGAAAGTGTTTTCTGCACAAGTGGCAGAATTGATAGCTCTCACAAAAGCCTGCCATGCTGCTGTAAATCTGAAAGTCACAATCTATTCAGACAGCAGATACGGATTTGGAATTGTACATGATTTTGGTCAACTCTGGTCACAAAGAGGGTTCATGACATCCTCTGGTTCACCAGTGAAAAATGGAGAACAGATAAGAGATTTGTTACATGCGATTTAGTTGCCTCTCAAAATTGCTGTGGTGAAGTGCAGTGCTCACACCAGATCACAAGATTTTGTGTCAATGGGAAATGGTTATGCAGACCAAGTTGCCAGATTTTGTGCATTGAATTGTATATCATTCAAAGAACAGTGGGAACTGTTACCACAACCTGAGAATGACACAGCCTTAAGTCTAGCATTACGGGTGGTTGATACTTTAGACAAATTAAAGACACTACAAAGCCACGTTGGTAAGGAAGAAAAACGTTCCTGGCAGAAAATGCAGTGTGTACAGAGAGCAGACGATATTTGGGTATCAGGAGAGGGAAAACTAGTTTTGCCAAACAGTCTTCTGTCACAATTTGCCCGATTGTATCATGGGCAGGCACATTTGGGAAGAGATGCCATGATCAGATCATTTAAGATTGATTGGTTCAATCCAAAATTCAGACATGCCGCAGAGATTACTTGTCACAGATGCGTCATTTGTCAACAGATGAACGCTGGAAAAGGAACCGTGGTAACTTTGAGCCACATTGGGAGAGCTGGTGGTCCATTTAATAAGATACAAATGGATTTCATTGAAATGCCTGTTTGTGGAGGTCTGAGATACGTGCTGGTGATTGTGTGTGTTTTTAGCCATTGGATTGAGGCATATCCCACACGTAGGAATGACAGTCTTACAGTTGCAAAACTACTACTCAGAGAATTAATACCCAGGTTCGGGTTTCCGGTTTCTATAGAATCGGATAGGGGAAGACACTTCGACAATGAGGTGATTAAGCTTCTGTGTGCCGCACTCAACATTGAACAAAAGCTGCATTGTAGCTATCGCCCTGAAGCATCAGGACTAGTCGAACAGATGAATGGTACTTTGAAATCAAGAATAGCAAAAATGTGCGCAGCAACAAACATGAAGTGGCCAGATGCATTGCCTCTAGTGCTGATGTCTATGAGAAACACGCCAGATAAGAAAACGGGATTGTCCCCACATGAAATCCTCATGGGCAGAGCAATGAGGTTACCGGCAGTACCTGCAAATGCACTAGTGAATATTACAGATGATATGGTGTTGGATTACTGCAAAAATTTGGCTGACGTGATTCGCTCTTTCTCTCACCAGGTGGAAGCTAACACGTTACCACCAATCAGCGAACCAGGACACTCTCTGCAAGCTGGAGATTGGGTGGTTGTCAAGAAGCACGTAAGAAAATCGTGTCTTGAGCCGCGTTGGAAAGGGCCATATCAAGTGATATTGACGACCACCACTGCTGTGAAGTGTGCCGGGGTTCCCAACTGGATACATGCCAGTCATACAAAAAGGGTAGCGTGTCCTGTTGAAGAGGAACTTGAAAATTCTGGTACAGCAACTTCAAGAGGAGAAGTCTCAGAGTCAGAGATCAGTCAAGAAGGATCTGAGACTACAGGAGAGCCCGCTGAGAACAGCCGTGTCCCTCAAACTATCAGTGAGTTCGAGAGAGGTGACGAAGTGCCAATCTCAGTGGAGGCAGCAGGAGAACAAAGTCAAGGAGAGGTTCTCCCAGAAGCAGACGAATACAATTCAGAATCTGAATACAGTGTCGAACAAGGAGAGAGAGGCGAAGAAGTGGCAAATTTAGATCAGAACGAATCAAGGTCTGCCGAATGAGTTCCAAGCCTATCAGGAGAAAACACAATATTATCAGAAGAAGGTGCTGTCCAAGGTACTGAAGGAAAACGCCGAAGTAAGACGAACAGAGGTGACAATTGGCCAGACAAATTACACTTTAGAATAAGAGAAATAGCAAATGAAACAATAATAGAGGAAAGCGATACCTCACGAGCAGACGATCTGAGTGAAGGAGAACAGCAAGGTGAACGAAGAATAAAAAGAAAAAGAATAGCAAACAGAAGATATACCGGTCCTGAATGGGCATATGCCACAACCTCTGAATGGCAACAAGAATTCTTAGCATTCTGTTTTGATCGAGAAATACCAGGACAGTACTACGGTACCTGAAGAAAATACAACAAGAAAACTGAAGGTAAAAACATCGAAAATTGTGAAAGCTGAAAAATAATAAACAAGAATCTTAGAGAAGAAATAAAACTACCGGAAAGTGACATTAAACCTGGATTTGACATATAGAAATCTGATTACGACAAGCTGCTAACCTGAATTTACGAAAAGGGTCCTGGAGTGAGTGAAGACGCTGTAAATTACGCAGAAAGAGTTTGCTACTCAGAGTTGATTGTTAATCCGCTATTTGATTCTATACAAACATGGCTTATAGTAACAAAGGAAGTAAAGTGTGTGGTTGGTTAGGACTTATAATAGGCGCTATATGCACAATAATGATTGTGGGAGTGATTGTGGGAATGCCATGGAGAGAGAGTGAAACTACTAATGCAATTTCAAAACCTGAGACTTCTACTACAACTAATAAACTATCACCATGGGAGAAATTTGAGCAAGACACAAGACATCTGCATGAGGGAACTAATGCAAAAGGGGAGCTTTCTACTAATGTTTTCTATCGCCTATTAAACGAGTATGTGGAAACTATGAATGCGAAGAACTGTTATGTGTGCACTAAAATTCCTTCATCTGTGCAGGAGGGAGTTACTTATCATAGCCTCCCTCTTACGTATGGGATCAGTTGTAGCTTGCTACTAACAAGATTTTATGATCAAGAGCACGTGCAATATTTTTATTCAAATTTAGACGTTGTGTTTTCTTTTGTGCCTGTTATTGAATTCTTAAATAAGTTAGCTAAAGTGCATGATATAAAATTAGTTAGAGGATTCTTTGAGCCAACACTAACATTTGGAACTGCTTATGCACATCGCAATAACTTAACATGCTTACTGTCTCCTGTAGAGAAAAGTTTTTTTAGATCATACAGATGATAGACGAAAAGCATTAAAGAAAAGATTAGAAAAAGGTTTAGAAAAACGCACTTATGCAAATGATTATGCTTATACTGAAATTAAAACACAAGGCAAGTTAGCTATAGAGGCATTACACGTAGGTAGACTCTGTATATATAGACCAAAATCTGATCAAGATAATTTGTTTGTGGGAACGAGTGAATGTAGGCATGTGTTTTTGTTTCAGAGCAAATGGACCTTTATGTTAAATGGACAAGACCTAGCGATTCCTGGAATCTATTACATCTGTGGGTTAAATGCATATTACCGTCTCCCTAAGGGATGGTATGGGACATGTTATTTGGGAATAATATTCCCAAAGATTTACCAGATTGATGACTTAAAACAACTACCTAAAACGTCTGAATTACATCATACCAGACAAAAACGAGAATCAGTGGCGGCTGTCATTGGTGACATATTTGGAGCTATAATCCCTTCAGTGGGGGTTATTCTAAACTCTATGAAAATTCAAAAGTTGTCTACTATTGTGGATAACATGCTGACAAACTTTACAGGAGCTATACTTCTGATGGATACTGAACTTGCTGCAGAAAGAGCTATGACTCTTCAAAACCGGCTTGCTTTAGACATTCTTTTAGCAAAGAGTGGAGATGTGTGCAAAATGCTTAATGAACGACATTGCTGCTCGTATATACCTGACAATAGTAAGAAAATTAGAAACATGCTTACTAACCTGACTAAAGATAGTATAGATTCGAAGGATCTAAAAGAACTTGGTGTTTGGGAGAAAATTGGAAAGGAAATTGCCCGAGTGGGAAGCTGGTTTACCAACATTTGGAATGGGGTACTTGCAAAAATTATGATGGGATTATTAATTGTTCTGATTTGTATACTGGGATTTTGGGGAGCATGCAAAATTAATAATAAAGTGAAGAAAAATCTGGCTAACAGAACAAAAAGGAACGAAGAAAGTGAAAGAGAGAAAATGTTTAATGAAATGTGGGAAAGCTCACATAAGGGAAAAGATGTTGAAATGCACATTATGCGTAAAGTGAAGAATTAAAACCTGGAAGATTTGTGATGACGAGCGTCATCAGAGGAGGGACTGAGAGAGCGTATTTAATATTACATATTATAGACGTGCAATGCTTATGTCTAACAATGCTGTACTAAATAAAACATTCATTAAAGCGTATTCACAAATAGGAAGAATCATTAAAATGTATAAACTAATGTCAACTGTAAGAAATAATCATTTATAGTTTGCCTAACGGAGTACATTAAAACGTATAGAACTGCATTCATTAGAACTCGTATATCTTAAGTTAGCATGAGCCAAGCAGAAGCTGTGTAGCTCTCATATTAAAGCGTATTTTTCCTGTCTCTTCAGTGTGCGGACTTGCAAACAACCATGACCCAGCTATTGTTCTTTCTGTATTAGTTTGAAACATGGGAACATTTTCCCATCCGCATGCTAGCATCTTTTAGTATAAAATGATGTGCTTCGAAACATTTGTAGATACTTCCAAGGACAATGAGACGAGGGAAAGAGAACTTTTAACCTGAGACGTGTGCCAAGATGATGAAGTAACCTCGGATATGCCACCTACGAAAAGCCGATTATGAAGACCAATCAGAAGACCAAACAATATCGAGAGATGACAAATGCATTACTTAATGTATAATTTGATAGGTTAACAATGATGGGGTGTATTGACTAACCAATAGAATTTTGGGGGAATGAATCACGAGAAAGGGATAAAAACCCATGACACAGGGAGTAAATGTCATTAGGTAGGGAATGATATTGATTGCATCCCGAAACTCTGTCACACTATTTTGTGACTCGAGGTTTAGACAAACTATCCTTGCCCATATTACTGTCCTTTACTCTCTTCTCTTAAAGAGGAGAGTGTCTTTCCTCTAACTTAGATAGACTGATGGCGATCTGACTGGTGTCCTGAGGACGAAGACTGGTCCTGAATGCTGACTTAATCAGAGGAGGGTAATTATAAAATTGTTAATGAAAACTCATTTTGCCTTTCTTTCTAGGTACCAACTGCTGTATGTTTTATTAGAGACCGTAGTTAGATGTTTTCCAAATTGGTGTTCAAAATTGTTTTGCATGACGCCCAACATGCTAATGCTAATTAGAGGTTAGACGAGGTATTCATTCTGACTGACAAACTGACGTGACTGACATGGTACTATGCTGAACTAGTATCTTAGAAAATTCGATGTGTCATAATCTGCTTATATCTATCTGATTGTCTATGCTACTGATCTTTGCATTTATTGAAACTTATTGTGGTTGTCATCTTGTAATCGTGCTTATATGCTTATTGACTTTGAGATTAATGCCTTTGCTACTAGATTGTAATCAATAGGGAATAAAACTTATAATCTTCATCAAGGTGTGGTTATTCATGACTGACAGGTCATGGTTGCGCCAAATGTTTATTAATGTCTAAAGTAAGATATAATTTAGTGTTAAATGTTGACAATGTTATTGACATATTGATTGATATTTTGATCAGTTATCTCGTCCTACGGTGTCTCACCACTGGGCCCAAAGATTCATTGGCCTAAAACGAGTCCTGATGTGTATAAATTGACATAGACGGACGCGTTAACACAAGTTTAACATAATGGCTTACTTGTTCTTAGTGCTTTCTGTCACAGACTGGGCCTTCGAAGCACTAACAATAGACAAGCCACTATTCTCCACTGCACCAACCAAGATTTTAGTCTGTGGTTTTCCAGCTACACACAGACCTCTACAGTGCGTTAACTAATAGAGGCTCCATAATGTACAATAGTGCGCTGGCCACTGATTAACAACTTTTAAAATGTTGTTTTACATTTAACCTGTGAGTTATTTGAAAGACAAAAAAAATACAGATTTTTTTTAACCACACCATTGACCTGCCACCATGATCACTGATCCCGCCCCCATTGCATGCAGCATCACAATTCCAATCCTTTAATTAATGCACTTCAACCGCTGAATGCTGCAAAAAATAAAAGGCAAGTGAACTGAATGAAGATGAGTTTACAGTTTTTATTGATTACCCTGCAGTATTCGACACGAGGGGTAAAAAAACTGTGAAAAAGTTAATAAATCTGGGAATTTACAAATCCCTATTATAATTATCGAGTCACACATAAATGCATGGTTGGGTAGCCATACCCACCTATTTGCTAGGCTTTTAACATCACGAGATCTGAAATAAAGGGACATGCTTGCTCCCTTGATATTCGGCTTATTCACTGCAGAAATCAGTACAGTTTTAATTGAAGTTTATTGTTTTCCGCCAAAGTTAGGTGGCACAGGTCTCAATTACAGGATATACATGAAAGACACAGTACTCGTGGATTAAACCGAAATAGGATTGTGCTTGTTTACTTACATGTATATGGTGAGGATCATAATTTAACAGCAGGGCCTCTGGAATTATATGGCAGGGGAGGATGAAATTATGCAGTAGGGTTGACTAAATTACACATCAAGAAAAGGCAAATTATGCGGCGTAATGCGCAACACTTTGTGATAGTATTACCTCAATATTTTGCCATTCTTACACATGTTAACACTGCCTGGGTAAAAGGTTCAGCTGATTGGTACCACTTTGACACTGAAATACAGCAATACACAACAGAAAGTTGACCAATCAACCTTTGTGAAGAGCCTTCCACTGCGCAGCAGCATGTGTTGCCATGTTTTTAGTAACTTTTTATCTGTTTGAGGTAGGAACACATTTTTTGTTAAAATCTGCAGATTATGCAGCAGATAGATAATGTGGCAAATATGCCAGATGTGGAAAACACAGGAGACTAAAAATCACATGATTCCAGTGGCCCTACCTAATAGTTAATCAAATGTAAATGAAAATTATATTTAAAAGCAGAAGTGATTATGGGTGGAATTGATGTATGTATAGGACACTTATTTATAAGTGGTATTGCATGCCTCTTTAAGTCAGAATGCAATTCTATGGGTCTAGTTCACAAAATAGTTTTGATTGTGATTTACATTTACAACCAAAAGCACCTTTTTTCAAGACAGCATGAAAATTATGAAAGGACTACTGGCAGATGTAAATCAATTTGTTACTGTGGATTTCTGCATCAGAAGTGTAGAGAAATCTGTAGTAGTAAATTCTATGCAAAGAGTGAGAAATGGCAGAGCTAGACATGGTTAGCCTTGTACGTTTGGAAACACCCACAAACTTATATGTTTATGGTCACTCTCAAAATCTGATCCAGCACTTCCTGACCAAGGAAATGCTTGAAGATGTACTGCCACTCAGGGCAGGAGTAACTGCCCTTCTAGAATGTAAAGTGGAAACAAATCACCCTCAAATGTGGGGGAAGTGTAAGGGAAGGGCTTTCACCACTGACAAAAAAAACACAAAAAGAAAAATGTTGGGTATTTACACACTAGGCACCAGTTCCTTGTGTATAACTCTACACTACGTAGTATTCTGCACAGGGGGAATGTGAATGGGAGCCCAGACAAGATGTCACATGAAAGTCCCAGGAATATGTCTTGAAACCTACCCTAGCACTGATGGCTAGGTGTAGTATAGGTAATTTATGTACATATCAAAAGGCAGTAAAAACTGCAACCATATGTGGGAATACTTCCAGATGCAGATTTAATACTTCCTTTGCGATCTGGCCTCTAAGGACCAGATCACAAGTTTGGGGGCAGAGAATTCTGTCACAAACATGGCAGATTACCCTGTCTGCCAAACCCTCTGTCCGCCTGCCTCATTTCGAGTCAGGCGGACTGTCATCTTTCTGTCAGCAGAGACACTTTGGCTCTGTCAACAGAAAGCTTCCGCCAAAGGTTCAATGGAGTATACTTACCTTCTGTAACTCTTTCTGGTGGATACTCTATCTAATTTTAGAATCCTTTCATTAGACTACCCCCAAATCGTCAGAGTGGATCTGGAGATTTTTGTAGCAGGGCTGCAGAGTGCCACCAGGTGACATCATGTGGCTCAGAATTGGCTCCATACCGCCTCTCAAGTGATGGAATGGAGTTGCAGATGGAATGGAGTTGCATATAAGCACCAGTCCTGCATGCTGACATCGTTTTCTTACCTTCTCCGTGCCCTCAGATGCAGAGCATGAACACTTGTTGGTAATAGTGTGATGAATATTAACTTGTGACCTTTTTAGATGTAGAAAAGAGGTCACTCTACAGAAAGGTGTGGTTGGAAGGCTGTGAGGAATCTGTGATTAGATAAGCAAGTGTAAATAAAGCTAAGTAACTTGTTGTGGATTCTTCTAACTGCAGATTCCTCACCTTAGAATAGATACCAAAGCAGTAACTCCTCAAGGTGGAGGGTCTGTGGCAGGAACCAAGCTTGCAAAGCGTCCTTTCCACCAGACCTGGCTATCAAGACAGTAGTGCTTCATGAATGTACACATTGACGCCCATGTTGCAGCCTTGCATGTGTCAAGGACAGTCACTTCTTGCGCCAGCTGGTAGAGAATGCTCTAAGGCCTTCTAAGGGCTTCTATTTGACCAGTGCATAGCATATCTTAATGCAGACAACTATCTACAATGACAATGTCCTCTTCTGCACTGCCTTCCCTTCCTTTGCCCCAGAGAACCCACAAAAACCTGATGGTCCACATGATGATCCTTGGTACAATCTATGTAAAAGCTTAAAACTCATTTTGGATCTACCCAATGGAGCCTCTCCTCCTCTTGTGAGGGATGAGTGGGGGCAGAGAATGGTGGTTGCATGATGAGTTACCAAACAAGGAAGGGAACCACAACATGTGGTAACAATGTTATCTAAGTCCTCAGAACCAATTTGTCCAGGACAAAGGTGATGCAGGGCGGCTGCACTGCAAAACCCTCTTCACACAGCATCCAGGACCCTACTTTGCCCTGCTTGCTGCGGTACCACATGGCAGTGGTATTGTCTATGAGAATTTGCACCAGTCTCTCCTTGATGGATGGTAGGAAGGCTTTTTAGGACACAAGAATGGCCCATAGCTCCAGAGGACTGATATGGAGAAAGCCCTCCTTAGGAGACCAGAGTTCTCAAGGTGACAATGCAAAACCCAGAAGTGATGCATCTGTCACCACTGTCAGCTCTGAGTGAAGAAAGGAGAGTGACCTGCCACAGGACAAACTGGTCACCGCCGCAGATCTGGAGCAGTTATCTTTGAGATGTGGATGGTTATCAGAAAAGCAACTCTAGTACTGAGACCACTGGGACTTTAAGCTCCACTGTGAAGCACACATGTGCCACCTGCAATGGTTGACAAGTAGAACGCACAAGTTTAAGAAGCCAAGAAGCTTCAAAGCCTTCACTTGGATCTAGGAGTGAGCCTGAAACAGTGGGATCATAGCTCAAATGTCTTTGACTTGTTGCTGTCGAGGCAAAGCAATGAACTCCACCATATCCAGGATTGCTCCAATGAATGGAAGCCTCTGATAAGGAATCAGATGGGACTTTTGGCTCATTTATTTGAAACACAATGATTTTGTCCAGAGGTTGTCTATGACTGACTGCAGTGAGCCCACCTTCAGCAGCTAGTTATTGACGAATGGGAGTACAGCAACTTCTGACTTCCAAAGATAGCCAGTGACCACTACCATCACATTTGTAAGTACCCGAGAGGTGCTAGTGGGGGCCAAAGGCAAGCACTGCAACCTAAAAATACTCCTGGCCCATCCTGCATTGAGGCAATGCCTGTGGAACTGCAGGACGAGTATATGAAAATACACATCCTGCAAGTCCAAAGACACATCCAGTCACTAAATCCACAGCAGATGGTTTCTATGCAAATGTGAGCATTTTGAATCTGTCCTCCAATAGGAAGGCGTTGAGGGTACGGAGGTCCAAGATAGGCTTGAGTCCCCATCCTTTTTCGGGATAAGGAAAGCAAGAGAGTAACATCCCTTGCTTTTCTCTGACACAGTATTCTCTCTATGGTGTCTTTAGAGAGCAAAAGGCAGGATGGGCAGATGTTTGTTCCAGGGTGGGATGGATATTGGACGTAGATAAAAGAAAAGGTAGGGCATAATCATTCTGAATAATTTGCAAGACCTATCCCTTGGATGTGATGGATCACCATCCCGGAAAGAAATGCTGGAGCCTGCCTCCCAATAGGTGGGCATGCATCGCTGAGGGCAATCTAAAATGGTTGGCTGAAGAGGAGTATTTGGAAGAGTGTGCCCTGCTGGTTCACACAACCTGTCGGCAGATCCACATCCCAATTCCCCATAGCCATGGGCTGTCTGATGCATCACTGTTTGAGAAGGCTGTCTCTGTCTATACACCACATTTCTGGATTAGCCCCTAAATTTCCGAAACTGGTGCAGGAATATTGTGGCAAAGGCCACCAGCCCCAAGAAACACACTGTGGCTCGACAGTCTTTAAAGCATTCCAAGGTGGAGTCTGTCGTCTCACCAAATAATAAAGCCTCATCAAGAGACATGTAAATCAGTGAAACCTGCACAGTGCTGGAGGACCTAGGGGCCTTCGTCCAGGCATGTCGACAAAGGAACACACTGGTACCAACTGCCCTGCCAAAGCAATCTGTGCTATCCAAAGCTTTTTGGATAACATACGTGGCCGAATTCTCCCCATCATGTTTGATGTGGGCCAAAGAGGTGGTAAAAAATCTTCCAAAACTGCCAGCAAGATATTGCTAGCCTTGTCCTTAAGGTTACTGGTATACTGACCCAACACACAGATTACATTTACAGAATGCAATGCCAGGCTGGCTGATGAAAACATAGATTTGCCAAAGGTGGCAATCCTTTTAGAGTTTCTATAGGGGAAAGGGGTAGGAAATGAATTAGGACTCGTCAAGTAAGGATCTCTGGTATAGGGTCCTTGGTGAGAAAATATGGGTCACCAGGTGCTGGTCTATGATGCCTGGCCAACTACCTGTTCACAGGCAGGTGACCAAGAACATGGTTTTGACTAAGTAACTATCAGAGAATTTATCAGGGAGTCAATAAAAAGAGGTAAGGGCTCCGAAGTTGCTGGCCTTGGCTGCAGAATTTCTTTTAAAACATTTATTTTAGTCTTAGTGGAGGGCAACTGTAACTCTAGCACCTCAGCTGTCCTATGAAATACCACGGCGAATGAGGGACTCTCCTCCACTGAGGGACCATGCGTCAAGTCATCCTGTGTCTCAAGTGAGGTGCCAAGCCCACTGGTATTTTGCAAATCCAGGTAAAAAGCATCATCAGTGTCACATGGACCCAATGGCGCGCCAGAGGGAGACAGAAGCATGCTGAATATTTTCAGCATGGCTCTTTGGAGGGCTCGATCTGTTGTGGGACCCATGAGGGCCTGGGAAACTCAGGGAGTATGACCAGGACTGGTTCCAGGCTGGTGACTTGGAGCAGGGTTTATGTGAGGGTCACAAATTCTTCAGCAATGTGTTCAGCGATACACAACTTTGCCTCCGAACCTTAAATTGTTTTTGGGTGCATTATGGTGTACTACTTGGATGACTTAGTGTCACTTCCAAGCCCTGGCACCTCATACAGACCTGTGACTGACATCTGCTTCCAGCAGTCGCAGCACAGCTTTAATCCTGCTGAGTTCAGTGGGCACATCATTCGCTAGCACACTTTCTCGGAAAGTCGTCGGAAGACCTAAAAAGTAAGGGAGCGAAGCTTCTGATCCATGCCAAGAGTTGCAGAAAGAAAGGAACTGACACAGGCGTGTGGGAATGGCACTTACATGCACGTCTGCTCCGTGGTGCTATTGAGCCAACATGGAGTCTCACGACATCACCTAGCAGTGTGCAGGAGCACTGCTACAAATGTCTCCAGATTCAGTCTTGCGCTGGGGGGATATTCTAAGCTCAATAATCTGTGGTCAGAAGTATCCATCAGAAATAGCATTACACCACCCACCTTATTTAGGATAGACGCCTGTTTTTTTTGGTCGCCAACCTACAAGACCTAGTGGTGATGGAAAGAAAAAACAACAAATAATGACCCCTCCTCCCTGGCATCCTCCCACCATCTAATGAGTAAAAAACATCCCTGGGCGTGGGATTCATAAATTATTTGTTTTTTCAATAACAATAACAAACTCCCTCTTTGCGTAAATGTTTTGAAAAACTAAAACTTTGTTAAGGTTTGGTGAACAACCATCAACCGACGGCAGCTGTCCCACAACCATTTTAGCACCTTGACAAGAACAGCTATGACAACAGTCCCTCTCAAGATACAGAGATCACTGTTCAAGCAGTGGTGATCTCTAAATGTGGCACACAGTAGTCAGCCTGTCCAGTCAGCGATTGACCCTGTCATGAAGTTTCGTCAGGCCAAGCTTTTCCTATAGATGCTGTATTGTATTGTGGCCACAAAGGGCAGCTAGATCTGGTGTATAATATATCCCTGTCCAATACAATAAGTATGAAATTTGAGGAGCAGTGGAGACAACAGACTGATTTCCTGCATGTGTGGCACAGAAACTCTTTCCACTAAGAAAGTAACTGAATATATGAGTGAACCCTCTGCTGGTCTATTTCCACATAGTTAACGTATGAGTAAAAGCATTCGAATAGGTTTCCTGATAATTCCAATCACGGAGTTTTGAAAAATATGAAAATAAAGTGTGCTGTTAATCCCTGTTGCAGATTAAGTGATTTCCAGACAGGAAATGTGGCACATCTGCTATGCTTAAGACCTCGTTTAATCCTCCGGAGATGAAGATGCCTGCATCCTCTTTTCTTTCAATATGGTATTTGCAGCGGAATTTTGCTTTATGGTTCTGGATATATCATGTGTGTTAGGGTTTTTTTGTTTTTTTTAGTGGCCCTAAACTTCTTGGCACAACGGAATGCAACGTGACGACCTTTCTTCAGGGAGTGAATTTTCCTTTTCATTAGTGAGTGTGCGTGCTCTACATTGTTCAGAAGTTTTCGAAGAAGGGGGCAGTAGCCACACTACATCCGACGCTAACAGGCAAGATGCTGGCATCCAAATGGAAATACCCAACTGTCCCCACGACAGCTGTTTTGATGTTTACTTTCTGACCTGAGTAGCGCGAGGACAGAGGTACCAACACAAGCACAATTCACAACAAGGGGAACACGAACAATATAGCAGGTGGTGTAGGTTTCCACACAGTGTGGATGTCCTGGCAACGCTGGTTTTCAGATAATGCCTTTGCAACATGTACAGTGGAAAGTGGACACATTACCTCAGACTAACAGAGTATTTAAATCCCCTTCAACCAGTGTAGCCTGTCGTAGAGTCTCCTGTATTATGACCACATCCTGTTTAAAAGAACTCTGTGATAATAAGTGCACCATGTTATTTAAGAGAAGTTCTTATACGGTCTTAACTTGGACCCCACTAATAGTTACTCCCCGCTGTAGATATTCCTCTGGATGGACCACAGTTTGTAATGCACCCCATGATACAGTCACATTGTGTTGTCTAAACCCTGAGATAGTCACAAGCTTTTACAGACAGTCACACCCAGTTATAGAGTCCCTCGATAAAGCCACACTGTTACGGAAAGCTCCCTGATACAGTCAAAGGCTGTAATATAGAGCTTGCCAGCTTAGCATCACAGACAAATCCCTATGTGGCACCCTATGGAAGCTATAAAGCTTCCATAGGGTACCACAAAACAACACATAAATAAATAAATACACAAATAAATAAATACAATTCACAAATGACCCGGAACAGGAGCAGTCATGGTAAGAGTCACTGACGATCTCTTCTCCCTAATACAGTGGCGTCTTATTCCTGTGGATCTTGCAGTTGTTTCCGAACCGTAGAACTATGTTTCAGCAACAACTGCATTACATCACTAGGGTTTCACTGTGCCACTGGGCCCAAGCTATACCTCACTGGCAAGACCTAAAGGGGTCAAAATAGGTCTGGGGCTGCTTGTTTTCCCATACTGAGGGGCGCTGGCCTGGCAGTTCTGGCTGGACTGTTCATACTGGAGTAGGACCAGGAGTTATTTGCATATGTCAGGTCTTTGTATGGAGTGGCGTAGTGGTGCAGAAATGATGGTCTTGAATGTGCCAATGATTGTCAGTGGCTGAGATTAATTCAAGCATCCGTTGTCGTTTTTGCAGTAGAATACTGTACGTGCTGTGGATATGCTTAGACATGTATTCCTTGCTCACTGTGCCACAGACTTCAAGTTATACCTCACAGAAGAGGCCTAAGAAGGTTGAAGCCAGTCTGGGGTCACTTGTCTTCCTGTCTAGAGGAGACCTGGCCTGGCAGACAAAGATTCCTTCTAGAGCAGGACCAAGATTGATGTGCATATGGCAGGTGTCTGCCTTGAATGTCGTAGTGGGCAATAAACTATGGTCTGAAATACAGCCCTGAGTGATTGCCAGTGGCTGAGAGATATTTAAGCATTCCTTCCATTACCCTGTTGTTTTTGACTGAAGCTTGGAAAAAAGGGTGGCTGCCGCCCTGCACTATTAAGCACTATGCAAAGAAGGTCGAACTTTGGCTTCTTCATTTGCCAAACGAAGCCCATGAGTTCCAGGAAAGGGACATGTACAAGACTTATAAACTGTCCTTTCCAAGATGATGGCCTGTTTGTAGAAGCCATCCAAGGTTCCCAATCCAAGATGGACTAGAGTATTTTCTTGTGATGTCAATTCTTGTTAGAATCAGGAGGAATTTCCAAATGATGATGTATTGCAGCATATCCACTCTCTTTCTTATTTTGCATTCTGTTCCTCATCCCCTTGCTATTCTTTTTTATCCCTGATTTGAGCTGGAACAGATACTGGATTATATTTCTGGATATTATGATTAGGTATTTCATCTTCCCTGGTGTTAGGGGGCATTTGGCGTCTTGCTAATCACTTCAATATTAATCACCATCTTCAGTCAAAGTTACAAGATTGCCAAGGAAGTTGTTTAGAGTTATCTTTCCTTCGGACTGCGACCCACCTAAGCATACCTTTACTGTTCCACGCTGTGTGGCCCAGTGGTTACCAGGCGGAGATGCCCTTTTCTTGAGCAGTCAAGAAGGTGGATCAACCATCCTTCACTGCGTTCAGTCTTTGACACCCACACATCAACCATCCTTCTCTGTGTCCAGTCCTTGACACCCACCAATCTATGGGCACCCCCTCCACTGCACTAAGTTAGGAGGGGTCAAGGTCATCAATCCGCAGCCATCTCTAATACGGGGAGTTCTCCTGCTCCTCCGACCTAACCACGGGGCAGAACTAAATAGACCACTTACAAACTCCTGCTTGGACTGGGGTAATAACGGTTACACCAGGCTTCCATAGAAACATATCAATAGGCTTCAAATGCCACAAAGCTGAGGGACCAAAATGTGCCTAAATATGAAATGGTGCATCAGTATAAAGTCAGCCTTAAAAGCTCTCCACTCAGTGCTAGAAGAAGCAAGAATAAAGTTTAAAGTTCAACGTACCATGCACAAGGTTTACTGGGGCATTTGTCTTGTTGGACGCCCACAAATGCCCAACAGAAATCTGTAAGCAGCAGGGGGAAACCTCATCTCTCAGCCAGCCTTCAGACTGAACAAAAATGGAAGCAGATCCTGGGAGACAAGAGGACTGACTGTGAAATTCACTGACCAGATCCTAAGGGCAGAACCAAACTACTATCTTTTCAGCAAAGGCATGAAAAACAAATGACTGAGGAATATCAGTCAGGAACATTCTCCTAACTGGTTGGACTCTATCTCCTCCATTCTATATGCCACCTAGCACTGTAAAGTAAAAGAAAGGAGTCACAGTGAGTTTTATAAAACTCTAAAAAAAAAAAAATCACATCCGCAATAAAGATTCCCATGACACAGCCATGTACTTTTATAGAGGGAGTCCAATGATAGATACTGCTAAAGAAAGAGTCATCTTATCAACACACTGAGCTATATTTTACACGTGCTTTTGTACATATATATGTGTTACATGTACACCACTTCTGAGACACTAGGGGACAGAGGTACAGGGAGTAAGAGAGGGACCGCTCAATCTTGGATCACATTCAGTGTGCATTCTGAGTCTTGTAGAAGTCTCTTTGTAGTTAAATGGTAGGTGCAACAGCTTTGAGTGAATCGATGTAGAAAGCCTGTCCCCTGCAGGCGTGGGCACTCACCTAGGACAAGGGGTGCTTTGAGGCACCAACTTTTCAGAAGCCCAAGGACTGTGGGCACAATGGTCATGATATTGGCAAACAGATCCCACAGGTTGAAAGTAAAAAATAACAATTAAACAAACGATGGAAAACCCAAAATAAACATCTGACTCAGAGTTTCTCAAGACTAGGACTTCCTGGTCTTGAAGGCAACACTGAACAAAATGCCTCTGCATTGTACTATGATTGAAATAAGCACAATATAAAACCGACACCTTGAGACTCAAGAAAAGACTGCAAAAGGAACAAGAGAGAGGTGCAGAACCTGAGGAGCAAACACTTATTATGTGATGCATGGATGAGGGACATTCTAATATCTCAGGCCTATCACTATTCAAAATAAGGTGACTTTCTCACCCATCCATCTGTGGCAGTGCATAGCTTGAATCTCTATTGTTTTGTGTGTCCGTGGTCGCCACTGAGGATACCTCATTTTCGAATACTGATTTAGGGGCTTCTGTGGTGACCTTCCCATAGGAACAAATCTACCTTGGGAAGGAAGTAGGACTGCACAGCAAACAGAGGTCAGCGCTGAGGTGTAGTGCCACACAGGAGTCCACAACTATTCTTAGGGGCTTTTAGCTGCACCCGGAGGCACATCCTGGACAGGGTAACGCATGCAGCACCCTAGGAAGTAAACCACACGGGTCAGGTGGGTATCTTTGCATCTTGTGAGAGGAAAAACAGCAATAAACGGATAGGGCTAAGTCTTATTAGGGGTGACTGTAGGTATTTGGTGGGTGTGCAGATTTGAGAAGGGGCTGATCTGTAGACCCGTCACTGGAGTAAATTACTTTTTCTTATTTGGCTTTTACACAGCGTGATACATCCATGACACAAATTATGCTATTCTGTACCTGATGCAAATATTCATTAGTTGTAGGTATTAACACATAATCATTCATCTGAAACTTAATCCGTTGATTTGAGCTAAAAATAGTTTCCAGCTCAGTTGAATAAAGAGTTACAGATACAATAACAGAGATGGAAAGTCATACGTGTTAGCTTACACCTACAATTTGAATACATTTCTGATTTCTCTCAGATTCACAAACAATCCCTCAAGGGCTCCTGGGAACCTGTAGCTGTCGACAATTTCCACGAATCCACGACTTTTATGAAATAGTGTAGCTACAGTTCTAGATTTTTTTTTCTTGCACCACTGGAAAAATATTTTCCTCCAATGAAAATGTAAAGTAAATGCCGACTGTAAACAGGCTGTACATATATGCCTCGAAAAGCTCTGTGAATACCTACAAACTTGGAAGTTTTTCAAAGTTCACCTGTTTTCTCAGACAGCCTCCCCTGGAAAGCCTCCGACCTTCCACTGTCAGTACACTGGCCAATGTTTAAAGGACCCATCTGGTGAGTGACGTCATGCTATGACATCGTCAAAAGAACATTCTAGAATGTTAATTGTTGGTAACTGAGGGTGAGTCAGGACTGCTTCCTTCTTTTCACTGTATTGCCACTTTAAGCGCGAGTGAATCCAAGTCCACGTCCAAAGTCACATTTTATGAATCACTGACGCAAATTTCCACTCATAAACGGCGGAGCACAATACCTTCAGAAACCGAACCCAGAATGATGTTGGCTATTTGCTTTTATCTGATTCTCCTTTCAAGCAGCATTTTGTTATAGGAGACCAAAGGTGAGACCAATTCAAAATTGTGAACGGGTTTCAACAATCCATTTAAAAAAGATCACACGAGAGGATGAAGGGATTAACAAAGCTGAACTACAGACAAAAGCAATTATCAAACTGCCAACGCATGATTGGCTGCGGGAATGGAATTACAGCACTGAGGGAGGTGATGATGAGTCTTCAGAACATCAAAAATGCAATTTATCCAGGCCTTCCCTAGGAAGAAAGCGCCAGATACTCCTGCCATTGCTAATGAATGTTATATATATAGCTCACAATTAAGATTTATAAGTGAACACATAAATCTGTGGGGGATGCATACATCAGTGGGAGATGGTCAGGTACATTCTGCATCACTTGACTAGTGTTTCCCATAACTGTGGCACATAAGTCCTATATTCCACTAATGATATTGCCACCTGCTGATGTAAATTCTGTAACTCCAGTGTGCACCAAATAGATGTACAAGTACATCTGGAAGGAAAGGTAGTAGGTTTGAGACAAAGGCCTGAGGTCAGGTTGTATTGGAGAGGGGGGGAGCAGCATGTACGTGTTACTGGCAAAGACATGGTTGAGCGTTGTCTGTTCCACCCCTATATCGGGAAGGACAGCATGCCTTTCTTGTAGGAGAAGCACAGACCCCACGGCCATGCTACTGGTGTGGAGTAAGGACCCAGTTTGGAGCCATGGAGACTTCTGAGCCTTCTGCAGCACTCCTTCAAGTGTCCATCACTACATCCATGAAGTGGACACAGAAGATGCCACTCTATTCATTCACGCCACCACTGAATATGACAAGGCTGAGTCTATCCAAAGTGGTAAAGAAGAACCGTGCCCTTCTGCAACTCATGCTTCAGCCCTGTAGTAATCGCCCAGACACAGGTTGTATGTAAGCAGGAGTTCCCTCTCTAACACACCGCCAGCTCATTCTTGTCATCAAGAATTAAGTGCAGCATTGGGAATAGATGTGTGTAGGACAAGGGAAAAAATGACCGACAAAGGATGGGGATGCCACAAAAAAAATCAACAAAGTGTGGGGAGGGAACGCCACACAGGGAGCTAGGGAGACAGAGACCTCGAGGTTGGAAAAGAGAAAGTGGAGTAGAGCAGTCATGGACAGTGCAGACGAAGGCCAAAAGGAAAAGGGGGACACTGACATACCTGAAACACACAGAGGAAACAATGGATACACTCGCCTTAAGGAAGTGTGTGCGCAACATGTACATGGTGGTGTTCAGATATCGCTGTATTTTCTTGATTTTTTACTATCTGACAACCTTATGTCACTTCTGAACTCAATAAAATGCTTCATTAAGTAAAATAATTAAATGAAGACCCCCCAAAAGAGATGAGTTCTGGATTCTTTATGGTTCCCCAAGACCTTCTCAGCAATGTACTGAAGTAGAGTGCGCCAGTAGGGCTACCAACCCTGCTGACACTCTCCCTTATTCAGAGGAACATATGTGTGTGTGCAAGTTAGACTTAAACGCAAATTGCTTGCTTTAGGACTGAAAGACATTAGCATCAAGTAACTTTGCACTTGTCCCCGCTGTTAGTCTTGTAAAGTATTACCCTAAAATTGATCAATAGTGTACATGAGTAAACCCCACTCAAGCAGTCGGATGCAATTTTTAGGGTAGGATTTCCCTAGAAAGTTTGGGAACAATCACAAACTCAGTCGTGTATTTTCAAGCTTCTCTCCAAACTGAAAGGTTTACTCCTTCGAGAACAAGAGTACATTTATTTCAATGGTGGGAAGACATACAGGACGCCATCAAGATTTGTGGGGGAGTAGGGAAGAGGTGGTGTCACAGGGAAAGTATGTTCTCCTGGAGAATTTTATTTTTAAAATGTGCAGAGGTGATAACACTTTACCATGCATCATGTCACAACAGAAACATTTACACCTGTATGTAAAAAGGCCTCTTGAGGAGCACAAAAAATCTCCAATGTTTTCCGGAGGAACCTCTGAAAACATCGGTGAGTTCCAGAAAGTCATAAATATATACCTATGTGATATCCTAAACCTGAGCTACATATTTGAAACTTTTGTTTTCAATGGGTCCCAGGGTATGAAAGAAAAGACTACAAACAGAGACACCTTCTACGGCCAGGAGCCACAGACATTGCTAATAACCTTGACCCTGTTCAATAAATTTGGACAAAATGTTTCAAAACATTAACTTGCCCACCTTAGATTGTTTTGTCAAATTTAATACTGCTTGGTCAAAGGCGAACGTTATATGGGGTGTGTCCCAAATTTCTTATAAACCATTCTAAATCTCAGAGGTGCACATGCTCAAGCACACAGCAAAAATTATTGCACCCATTTACACCAAACATGGCAGGAAGGTAATACCCTACATGATTCCTCTTGCCAGCATCATTACTCTCACTACATAACATCTGCTCCTATGTCAACGACATGCAACTTATCCTCTCTCTCATGGACAAGGCACCCAGCTCATGGAGCAAGCTTGAGACATGTATGACCAAAATCACTGACTACATGAAGTCCATCTGTTTGAAGCTGAACACTGACAACACCGGGGTGGTAACCTTTGGGAAGAACTCATCGTGGAACTCTACTGGGAAGTCAGCTGAGATGGGACCTACAACTGCCAAAAACCTCGGGATCAATATTAACTACAAACTCGACATGACACCCCAAGTTATTGCCATCACTGCCTCATCCTTTGATACACAGAAAATGCTAAAGAAGATTTTTAAATGGTTCCCAACTGACAATTGTAAAATCCAACAAGCCCCTCGACACCAGCCAGCTACACTATGAGAACACCCTTTATAAGGAGGTCAGCAAACAAACTCATGTGGACCCTGCAGACTATTCAGAACTCAGCTGGCAGAATAATTTTCAACCTTCCATACCACATGCCCATCTCACGTCACCTCAAGAAGGTACTCTGGATCCGTACGAAAATGAGCACAATTCATACTCATCACTCACATCTACAAAACACTATATAAGTTGGGTCCAGCATACCTCAACAATTGCATCCACTTTTACAAACACTCCAGACAACCCTGCTTGGCCGGACTACTACTTGCACACATTCTACGCATTTGGAAAACCAGATCCAGAGGTAGAGCCTTCTCCTTCATTGCTCCTAATGCATGGAACAACCTGCCATTACATATCCGAGACTCCTCTGAATTTCTTGAATTCTGCAGGAAGCTTAGGACCTGGCTCTTCAAGTAATCTCTTCAGCCACTAGGCTCAGCTAGACTCTCACTTGCTCTGTGCCAGGATACCCTGCAGGGTGAGAGTGCATGTGACAAGACAAATATACTAACTACATAACATAAATGATGAAATAAAAACACATGTTTTGAGAAAGGAGCAGGACGGTTTCACAAAACTCATTCTTAAGATAAAAGCAATGGGGTTATGAATGAACAAAGTGAGCACATCCCAAATCAGTCAACCCTGAGGATGGACACTACATGTTGTGCCTGCAAAAATTCAAAATAGAGACATGATGTTGACAACAGGGTCTGGTCACTTTTCAATCCAAATTGTGAAAAGAACTGCTGAAGCCATATGGGAGCAAGGTGTGTACACCCATATACCACAGGACACAATTGCATACCCCCGTGTTGTCCAAAATGTCAGTCCTCGGGTAACTGGGGGTAGGTTTTAGCAAAAGTGGGATGTGGGGGCAGAAGAAATGGGCATAGGCTATGGTTGCGGAGGAGGACTTAAGACCTTGATAAACAGGCTCTGGGGCTATGGGAGACTGGATGCAAATCATTGCTTGGAGGCCATGCCCAGTCTAGATGCATAAGGTCCACTGCAGCTTCATTCAATGATTGGTTTGCAATGGTTGGAGAACTTTCCTGAACCTGGACAGTTGTAGTTTTACAGCAGCAGTCATGGCGTTAATTTCAGGAGAAAAAGTGAGATATGTCTTGAAAACGATTCTTAGATTTCAAACTTTGTAAAATTGAGTTATAGTGGATCCCAGGTTTTCAGGTCAATCAAAAAGAAGCTTATCACGGTCTGAACCTCCCAGTACCAGAAGCTGCGTTTTCAATTCATTCAGGCAGATGAACTGTTCTCTCATCAGTACTTTCAATAAATGTGTGGTCTAGGTATTTGTTAGAAATGGGGTTTTTGGTTGGCAGTCAGGTTACCCTCTGTCCAAGCAAAAGCCCTCACTCTAGTCAGGGTAAGTCACACACTATCCAAGATTATCCTGTGCCCACCCTCTGGTAGCTTGGCACGAGCAGTCAGGCTTAACTTAGAAGGCAATGTGTAAAGTATTTGTGCAATAAATCATACAATACCACCATATAGCACCACAAAAATACACCACACAGTGTTTAGAAAAATATATAATATTTATCTGGATAATTGTAGGTCAAAAAGAATAAAGTTGCAATGGAAAATTGTAGAAATATCACAGGGAAGTGATATAAAGTGTCTTAAGTCTTTAGAATGCAATAAAGTGTCTTTCAAGCACAAAGTACCTGGTTTCTGGTGGAAAATCTCCTCAGAGGGCCACAGGGAGAGAGATGCGTGGAAAAAGGGTGTGTGCGTCGATTTCTCCTCAGCACACAAAGACTTGCGTCGTTCTTTTCCACGCGGGGAAGTCGGGCGTCGTTTTCCGGCGCGCAGACAGTCTCTTTTTGTGGATCGCGGGGATTACCAGATGTCCCGGGTCTGTGCGTGGATTCTCCTGCTGTTTTTCCGGCTGCGCGTCGTTCTGCGGGGCTGCGCGTCGAAGTTTCGATCTCACGGTCGGCGTCGCGTCGATTTCTCCATGGAAATCGGGCGCCGGCGTCCTTGCGAGGCCGTGCGTCGAAATTTTGGTCTCACGGCAGGCGTCGCGTCGATTTCTCCTTGGAAGTCGGGCGGCGTTGTCCTTGCGAGGCCGTGCGTCAAAGTTTCGCACTCACGGTAGGCGTCGCGTCGATTTCTCCTGGAAAGTCGGGCGGCTTTGTCCTGGCGAGGTTGTGCGTCGAAGTCTCGATCGTCCCGAGGGCGTCGCGTCGATCAGCGTCGGTGTGCGGCGTTTTTCTCGCCGCGAAACAAGCTGTGCGTCGAAATTTTCGGCGCACGGAGCGTCCAAGTGAAAGGAAGAAGTCTTTTTGGTCCTGAGACTTCAAGGAACAGGAGGCAAGCTCTATCCAAGCCCTTGGAGAGCACTTTCACAGCCAGACAAGAGTTCAGCAAGGCAGCAGGGCAACAGCAAGACAGCAGTCCTTTGTAGAAAGCAGACAGGTGAGTCCTTTGAGCAGCCAGGCAGTTCTTCTTGGCAGGATGTAGTTTCTGGTTCAGGTTTCTTCTCCAGCAAGTGTCTGATGAGGTAGGGCAGAGGCCCTGTTTTATACCCAAATGGGCCTTTGAAGTGGGGGAGACTTCAAAGAGTGGCTAAGAAGTGCACCAGGTCCCCTTTCAGTTTGCTCCTGTCTGCCAGGGTCCCAGTAGGGGGTGTGGCAGTCCTTTGTGTGAGAGCAGACCCTCCACCCTCCCAGCCCAGGAAGACCCATTCAAAATGCAGATGTATGCAAGTGAGGCTGAGTACCCTGTGTTTGGGGTGTGTCTGAGTGAATGCACAAGGAGCTGTCAACCAAGCCCAGCCAGACGTGGATTGTAAGGCACAGAAGGATTTAAGTGCAAAGAAATGCTCACTTTCTAAAAGCGGCATTTCTAGAATAGTAATATTAAATCCGACTTCACCAGTCAGTAGGACTTTGTATTACCATTCTGGCCATACTAAATATGACCTCCCTGCTCCTTTCAGATCAGCAGCTGCCACTTCAACAGTGTATGAGGGCAGCCCTAATGTTAGCCTATGAAGGGAGCAGGCCTCTCAGTAGTGTAAAAACGAATTTAGGAGTTTTACACTACCAGGACATATAACTACACAGGTACATGTCCTGCCTTTTACCTACACAGCACCCTGCCCTAGGGGTTACCTAGGGCACACCTTAAGGGTGGCTTATATGTAGAAAAAGGGGAGTTCTAGGCTTGGCAAGTACTTTTAAATGCCAAGTCGAGGTGGCAGTGAAACTGCACACACAGGCTTTGCAATGGCAGGCCTGAGACAAGGAAAAAGGGGCTACTTAAGTGGGTGGCACAACCAGTGCTGCAGGCCCACTAGTAGCATTTAATTTACCAGCCCTATGCACATAAAGTGCACCTTACTAGGGACTTATAAGTAAATTAATAGTCCAATCAGGTATGATTCCAGGTTACCATGTTTTAAGGGAGAGAGCATATGCACTTTAGCACTGGTTAGCAGTGGTAAAGTGCGCAGAGTCTATAAGCCAGCAAAAACAGTGTCCAAAAAAATGGAGGGAGGCAGGCAAAAAGTTAGGGGTGACTACCCTAAGGCTGTCAGGTCTAACATGTGTCCCCCCCAGCTGAAAGTGGGGAGAGCTACCCGACCTCCTGGGAGCTCTCATCGCTAAGGCAGAAGTACCTGGAGAGACCATCAGCATTGGCGTGGTCAACCCCATGGCGATGTTCCACCGTAAAGTCCATCCCCTGTAGGGAAATGGACCACCTCAAGAGTTTTGGATTCTCACCCCTCATCTGCATGAGCCATCTGAGGGGCCTGTGGTCTGTCTGAACCAGGAAGTGAGTCCCAAACAGGTAGGGTCTTAGCTTCTTCAGTGCCCAGACCACAGCAAAAGCTTCTCGTTCAATAGCACTCCACCTCTGTTCCCGTGGTAATAGCCTTCTGCTAATAAAGACTACCGGTTGATCCCTGCCCTCCTCATTCAGCTGTGCTAGGACTGCCCCTATGCCATGCTCTGAAGCGTCTGTCTGCACGATAAATTCCTGGGAGTAGTCAGGGGCCATGAGTACGGGGGCCGTGCACATGGCTTCCTTCAGGGCGTCAAAGGCTTTCTGACAAGCCTCTGTCCAATTCACCAACTTAGGTTGCTTCTTGGAAGTGAGTTCTGTCAAGGGTGTTACAATGGTACCATAGCCCTTGACAAATCGGCGGTAGTATCCTGTGAGGCCTAGAAAGGCTCTCACCTCCGTCTGGGTTCGGGGTGGTTGCCAGGCCTTGATAGTTTCAATCTTGGCCTGGAGTGGCTGCACCTTGCCACCACCCACTAGGTGTCCTAAGTACACCACGGAACCCTGCCCAATCTGGCACTTACTGGCCTTGATGGTCAGGCCTGCCTGTTGCAGGGCCTGAAGCACCTCCTTGAGGTGAAGCAGGTGTTCCTCCCAGCTGGAACTGTAGACAGCTATGTCATCCAGGTAGGCTGCACAGAAGGCATCCTTGCCAGCTAGGACCCCGTTAACCAACCGTTGGAAGGTAGCGGGGGCATTTTTCAACCCAAACGGCATCACCCGGAACTGGTAATGGCCATCCGGGGTTGAAAATGCGGATCTTTCCTTGGCCCCCTCAGTTAGGCCGATCTGCCAGTACCCTGAAGTAAGATCAAACATACTCAGGAACTTGGCAGCGCCTAGCCTGTCTACGAGCTCATCAGCTCGGGGGATGGGGTGAGCATCAGTCCGTGTGACTGAGTTGAGACCCCGGTAGTCCACACAGAACCGGAGTTCTGGCTTCGCACCTGGGGCAGTAGCCTTAGGGACCAATACCACTGGGCTGGCCCAGGGACTACTGGATTTCTCAATGACCCCTAGAGTCAACATCTTGGAGACCTCCTCCTTGATGCTGGCCTTCACCTTATCCGACAACCTGTAAATTTTGTTTTTCACAGGGAGACTGTCACCGGTGTCAATATCATGAACACAGAGGTGGGTCAGCCCAGGAGTAAGGGAGAACAGGGGGGAGAACTGCTCCAACAGCTCATAACAGTCTCCTTTCTGATTTAGAGTCAGGGAGTCAGACAGAATGACCCCGCTTACTGACCCATCACCTTCTTGGGCAGAGAGGAGGTCAGGGAGAGGTTCACTCTCCTCTTCCGTTCCTTCATCTGTGACCAGAAGCATGTTGATCTCCGACCTCTCACAGTGAGCTTTTAGTCGGTTCACATGGAGCACCCTTAGGGGATTCCTAGGGGTTTTGAGGTCCACTAGGTAAGTGGCCTCCCCTTTCCGCTCCTTTATTTCGAATGGGCCAGACCAGCGGTCCTGGAGAGCTCTGGGCTCTACTGGCTCCATTACCCACACTTTGTCTCCAGGTTGAAACTCTACCAGGGTGGCCTTCTGGTCATACCATTGTTTCATCACCTCTTGACTGGCCTCAAGGTTATCTTGGGCTTCTTTCCAGAAGCGGGTCATCTGGTTGCGGAGGGCCAACATATAGCTGACCACATCCTGAGGGGGTGTCTTTGGAGCTTTCTCCAATCCCTCCTGGACAATGCTTAAGGGTCCCCTGACAGGGTACCCATAGAGAAGTTCAAAGGGACTGAACCCTACCCCTCTCTGGGGGACCTCTCTGTAAGCAAAGAGAAGGCATGGTAAGAGGACGTCCCACTTACGCCTCATGGCCTCAGGGAGGCCACCAATCATGCCTTTCAGGGTCTTGTTGAATCTCTCCACAAGACCGTTCGTCTGGGGGTGATAGGGTGTGGTGAACTTGTAAGTTACACCACACGCATCCCACAGAGACTTCATGTATGCAGACATGAAGTTAGTGCCTCTGTCAGACACTATTTCCTTGGGGAATCCCACACGGGTAAATATCCCCATCAGGGTTCTGGCCACCACCGGTGCAGTTACTGTCCTTAGAGGGATTGCCTCTGGGTAACGGGTGGCATGGTCCACCAAAACCAGGATGAACCTGTTGCCTAAGGCAGTTTTGGGGTCCAAGGGGCCAACAATGTCGATGCCCACCCTTTCAAAGGGGGTGCCAACGACAGGAAGTGGAATCAGGGGGTTTTAACCCTTTTTCCTGCTTTACCACTGGCCTGGCAGGTAGGACAGGATCTGCAGAACTTGTCTGAGTGTGTCCTCATTTTGGGCCAATAAAAGTGGGTGACAAGCCTGTTAAAGGTCTTGCCCTGCCCCAAATGTCCTGCCAGGGGAATGTCGTGAGCCAGACCCAGTAGGAAGGTTTGGTAACATTGGGGGACCACCAGCATACGTGCTGCCCCAAAGCCCGGAACCTTAGGCTCACTGTAGAGGAGATCATTCTCCCAATATAGGTGGTGATCGCCAGAGGCGTCGCCGGCTGCCTGGTTTGAGGCTTGTTTCCTCAACCCTTCTAGAGTGGGACATTCTTTCTGCGCCTTGCAGAATTCCTCCCTGGTGGGTCCACCCTCAACTTGCCAGCCAGCAAGCTCAGGTAAGTCACCTAGGGCGGCGATGTCTTCCCCAGTTGGCTCGGAAGCCTCCTCCTCAGGAGCCCCGTCAGCCACTGTGGGAACAGCGGGGGCCGGTTTCCCGCACCCCTGGTCCTTCCTCCTGGCAGCTCTCTGGGCCATCGTTCCAGGCTCCAGATGCCCTTGACTTCCCTCTCGGTCAGCCATGGACCGTGTGGTCATGCAGACCCACTCAGGTAACCCTAACATCTCCAGGTGAGACCTGAGCTCCACTTCTTTCCAAGCAGTGTGCTCAAGGTCATTGCCTAACAGACAATCTACAGGCATGGCAGGACTCACAGCTACTTTCAGAGTACCAGAGACCCCCCCCCACTCAAAGGGAACCAGAGCCACCGGTAGGTGACTCTCGCGATTGTCAGCGACTCTGACCTGGTGGAATGTATTAGGTACTATCTGCTCTGCTGACACCAGCTGACTCTTGATAGTAGTCATACTGGCTCCTGTGTCACGCAGAGCCTCCACCCTCTGCCCATCAATGGTGACCCACTGCCGGTACTTGGAAGTATTTCTGGGCATGTGGGCCTTGGGCACCATTTCTCCTTCTCCCAGGGACACTAGGGAAATCTCTACCTGCTCCCCAAAGCTAGTTGGGTCCATCTCCCCCCCGAGTGCTACACTAGTCAACCCAGGTGCCTGTCCGGTAGTGGACGGTGCCCTCTTGGGGCACTGTGGATCGCCTTTGTAGTGACCATATTGGTAACACTCCATGCATTTGGGGCTAGATTTTCCTGACCTGTCAAATGTCCCTGGCTTTTTCCCAAATTTGGAAAAGGAAGGGTTGCCACCCCCTCCTTGGGAATTCTTTTGGGGGCCTTTAGAGAGTTCCTTATCTGTAAGTTTATCTCCCCCCTCTTTCTTCTGTTGGGAACCCTGACCACCTTTGTGGGAGTCCCCCCCAGGTACCTTTTTGGACACTCTGGTGCTAACCCAGAGGTCCGCCTCCTCAGCAAGCTTCCTGGGATCAGTCAGCTTACTATCCACTAGGTGCTGGCGCAAATCGGTATAAGTAACATTAAGCATATGCTCTCTCAGGATCAAGTCATATAAACCTTTATAATCTGCTACTTTGTTGCCCCGCACCCATCCATTCAGTGCCTTACTAGAGAAATCAAAGAAATCTACCCATGTTTGTGTGGTTTGTTTGGTGCTGTCCCTGAACCTCTGACGGTATCCCTCAGGGGTCAGCCCAAACTTGGCAAGTAAAGTGGCTTTCTGGAGTGGGTATGTGTTTTGATCCGGTGGATCCAATGTGAGAAGTGTGTCCCTCCCCAATGGCGGCACATAACCCCACATAGCTACCCCCCATTGCCCTTCAGGAACCTCATGAGCCCTTAGTGCAACTTCATAAGCAGCTAACCATTTATCTATGTCATCTCCCACCACAAAACTGGGCACCACATTTTTGGGTATACAAACCTTCTTTTCTCCAGCAGGTCCTGTCTGTATGCTGCCACCATTATTGCTGGATTCAGACTGTCTTGCCTTGATCTCCAGCTCCTTGAGACTCAGTTCATGAGCCAACAATAGTTTCTTTTCAGCCAAAGCTCTTTCAGCTTCCACTTGTTTGGCTGCTCTTTCAGCTTCTGCTTGTTTGGCTGCCCTTTCAGCTTCTGCTTGAATCTGTTTGGCTGTTCTTTCAGCTTCAATCTGTTTGGCTGCTCTTTCAGCCTCAGCTTGTTTGGCTTCTCTCTCTGCCCTCCTCTCCTCCTGTTGTGCCTCAATTTTCAGTTTTGCCATTTGCAATTGGAACTCCCTTTCCTCTCTCCTTTCCTCTGCGGTCAGGCTTTGCATGGAGACACTGCTCCCTGGTCTGGAAGGGTGCACAATTGCAGTGGTAACACCATCCATAGATAGTGAAAATCCTTCTGAGGGGCCATTTTCTGGCTCCTCTTCCTCATCATCCTCTAAATGGGCTTCTGCCCAGGCCCTCAGCGCCACTTGAAAGTCCTCCTTTCTGGAGGCCCCTTGGGTGGGTACCCTTAATGCCCTGCAGAATCCTCTTAGTTGTTTGACCGTGTATGTATCCAACTGGACTAGGTCAAAGTCCCCTGTCTGAGACCCAGTCAGAGACATGTTGAGTGAGGATTTAGTTTTTGAAAATTGTCAGGAAAAAACGGGTTTTCAAAAAGAGATAAAAACCAAGTTGACCTTCAACTGTGGGTAGGTAGTGAAATACTTAGCTACTGTATGTCACTGCACAAATACAAGTCCTATCCTCACCGCTGATCACCAATGTTAGAAATGGGGTTTTTGGTTGGCAGTCAGGTTACCCTCTGTCCAAGCAAAAGCCCTCACTCTAGTCAGGGTAAGTCACACACTATCCAAGATTATCCTGTGCCCACCCTCTGGTAGCTTGGCACGAGCAGTCAGGCTTAACTTAGAAGGCAATGTGTAAAGTATTTGTGCAATAAATCATACAATACCACCATATAGCACCACAAAAATACACCACACAGTGTTTAGAAAAATATATAATATTTATCTGGATAATTGTAGGTCAAAAAGAATAAAGTTGCAATGGAAAATTGTAGAAATATCACAGGGAAGTGATATAAAGTGTCTTAAGTCTTTAGAATGCAATAAAGTGTCTTTCAAGCACAAAGTTCCTGGTTTCTGGTGGAAAATCTCCTCAGAGGGCCACAGGCAGAGAGATGCGTGGAAAAAGGGTGTGTGCGTCGATTTCTCCTCAGCACACAAAGACTTGCGTCGTTCTTTTCCACGCGGGGAAGTCGGGCGTCGTTTTCCGGCGCGCAGACAGTCTCTTTTTGTGGATCGCAGGGATTACCAGATGTCCCGGGTCTGTGCGTGGATTCTCCTGCTGTTTTTCCGGCTGCGCGTCGTTCTGCGGGGCTGCACGTCGAAGTTTCGATCTCACGGTCGGCGTCGCGTCGATTTCTCCTTGGAAGTCGGGCGCCGGCGTCCTTGCGAGGCCGTGCGTCGAAATTTTGGTCTCACGGCAGGCGTCGCGTCGATTTCTCCTTGGAAGTCGGGCGGCGTTGTCCTTGCGAGGCCGTGCGTCAAAGTTTCGCACTCACAGTAGGCGTCGCGTCGATTTCTCCTGGAAAGTCGGGCGGCTTTGTCCTGGCAAGGTTGTGCGTCGAAGTCTCGATCGTCCCGAGGGCGTCGCGTCGATCAGCGTCGGTGTGCGGCGTTTTTCTCGCCGCGAAACAAGCTGTGCGTCGAAATTTTCGGCGCACAGAGCGTCCAAGTGAAAGGAAGAAGTCTTTTTGGTCCTGAGACTTCAAGGAACAGGAGGCAAGCTCTATCCAAGCCCTTGGAGAGCACTTTCACAGCCAGACAAGAGTTCAGCAAGGCAGCAGGGCAACAGCAAGACAGCAGTCCTTTGTAGAAAGCAGACAGGTGAGTCCTTTGAGCAGCCAGGCAGTTCTTCTTGGCAGGATGTAGTTTCTGGTTCAGGTTTCTTCTCCAGCAAGTGTCTGATGAGGTAGGGCAGAGGCCCTGTTTTATACCCAAATGGGCCTTTGAAGTGGGGGAGACTTCAAAGAGTGGCTAAGAAGTGCACCAGGTCCCCTTTCAGTTTGCTCCTGTCTGCCAGGGTCCCAGTAGGGGGTGTGGCAGTCCTTTGTGTGAGAGCAGACCCTCCACCCTCCCAGCCCAGGAAGACCCATTCAAAATGCAGATGTATGCAAGTGAGGCTGAGTACCCTGTGTTTGGGGTGTGTCTGAGTGAATGCACAAGGAGCTGTCAACCAAGCCCAGCCAGACGTGGATTGTAAGGCACAGAAGGATTTAAGTGCAAAGAAATGCTCACTTTCTAAAAGCGGCATTTCTAGAATAGTAATATTAAATCCGACTTCACCAGTCAGTAGGACTTTGTATTACCATTCTGGCCATACTAAATATGACCTCCCTGCTCCTTTCAGATCAGCAGCTGCCACTTCAACAGTGTATGAGGGCAGCCCTAATGTTAGCCTATGAAGGGAGCAGGCCTCTCAGTAGTGTAAAAACGAATTTAGGAGTTTTACACTACCAGGACATATAACTACACAGGTACATGTCCTGCCTTTTACCTACACAGCACCCTGCCCTAGGGGTTACCTAGGGCACACCTTAAGGGTGGCTTATATGTAGAAAAAGGGGAGTTCTAGGCTTGGCAAGTACTTTTAAATGCCAAGTCGAGGTGGCAGTGAAACTGCACACACAGGCTTTGCAATGGCAGGCCTGAGACAAGGAAAAAGGGGCTACTTAAGTGGGTGGCACAACCAGTGCTGCAGGCCCACTAGTAGCATTTAATTTACCAGCCCTATGCACATAAAGTGCACCTTACTAGGGACTTATAAGTAAATTAATAGTCCAATCAGGTATGATTCCAGGTTACCATGTTTTAAGGGAGAGAGCATATGCACTTTAGCACTGGTTAGCAGTGGTAAAGTGCGCAGAGTCTATAAGCCAGCAAAAACAGTGTCCAAAAAAATGGAGGGAGGCAGGCAAAAAGTTAGGGGTGACTACCCTAAGGCTGTCAGGTCTAACATGTGTCCCCCCCAGCTGAAAGTGGGGAGAGCTACCCGACCTCCTGGGAGCTCTCATCGCTAAGGCGGAAGTACCTGGAGAGACCATCAGCATTGGCGTGGTCAACCCCATGGCGATGTTCCACCGTAAAGTCCATCCCCTGTAGGGAAATGGACCACCTCAAGAGTTTTGGATTCTCACCCCTCATCTGCATGAGCCATCTGAGGGGCCTGTGGTCTGTCTGAACCAGGAAGTGAGTCCCAAACAGGTAGGGTCTTAGCTTCTTCAGTGCCCAGACCACAGCAAAAGCTTCTCGTTCAATAGCACTCCACCTCTGTTCCCGTGGTAATAGCCTTCTGCTAATAAAGACTACCGGTTGATCCCTGCCCTCCTCATTCAGCTGTGCTAGGACTGCCCCTATGCCATGCTCTGAAGCGTCTGTCTGCACGATAAATTCCTGGGAGTAGTCAGGGGCCATGAGTACGGGGGCCGTGCACATGGCTTCCTTCAGGGCGTCAAAGGCTTTCTGACAAGCCTCTGTCCAATTCACCAACTTAGGTTGCTTCTTGGAAGTGAGTTCTGTCAAGGGTGTTACAATGGTACCATAGCCCTTGACAAATCGGCGGTAGTATCCTGTGAGGCCTAGAAAGGCTCTCACCTCCGTCTGGGTTCGGGGTGGTTGCCAGGCCTTGATAGTTTCAATCTTGGCCTGGAGTGGCTGCACCTTGCCACCACCCACTAGGTGTCCTAAGTACACCACGGAACCCTGCCCAATCTGGCACTTACTGGCCTTGATGGTCAGGCCTGCCTGTTGCAGGGCCTGAAGCACCTCCTTGAGGTGAAGCAGGTGTTCCTCCCAGCTGGAACTGTAGACAGCTATGTCATCCAGGTAGGCTGCACAGAAGGCATCCTTGCCAGCTAGGACCCCGTTAACCAACCGTTGGAAGGTAGCGGGGGCATTTTTCAACCCAAACGGCATCACCCGGAACTGGTAATGGCCATCCGGGGTTGAAAATGCGGATCTTTCCTTGGCCCCCTCAGTTAGGCCGATCTGCCAGTACCCTGAAGTAAGATCAAACATACTCAGGAACTTGGCAGCACCTAGCCTGTCTACGAGCTCATCAGCTCGGGGGATGGGGTGAGCATCAGTCCGTGTGACTGAGTTGAGACCCCGGTAGTCCACACAGAACCGGAGTTCTGGCTTCGCACCTGGGGCAGTAGCCTTAGGGACCAATACCACTGGGCTGGCCCAGGGACTACTGGATTTCTCAATGACCCCTAGAGTCAACATCTTGGAGACCTCCTCCTTGATGCTGGCCTTCACCTTATCCGACAACCTGTAAATTTTGTTTTTCACAGGGAGACTGTCACCGGTGTCAATATCATGAACACAGAGGTGGGTCAGCCCAGGAGTAAGGGAGAACAGGGGGGAGAACTGCTCCAACAGCTCATAACAGTCTCCTTTCTGATTTAGAGTCAGGGAGTCAGACAGAATGACCCCGCTTACTGACCCATCACCTTCTTGGGCAGAGAGGAGGTCAGGGAGAGGTTCACTCTCCTCTTCCGTTCCTTCATCTGTGACCAGAAGCATGTTGATCTCCGACCTCTCACAGTGAGCTTTTAGTCGGTTCACATGGAGCACCCTTAGGGGATTCCTAGGGGTTTTGAGGTCCACTAGGTAAGTGGCCTCCCCTTTCCGCTCCTTTATTTCGAATGGGCCAGACCAGCGGTCCTGGAGAGCTCTGGGCTCTACTGGCTCCATTACCCACACTTTGTCTCCAGGTTGAAACTCTACCAGGGTGGCCTTCTGGTCATACCATTGTTTCATCACCTCTTGACTGGCCTCAAGGTTATCTTGGGCTTCTTTCCAGAAGCGGGTCATCTGGTTGCGGAGGGCCAACATATAGCTGACCACATCCTGAGGGGGTGTCTTTGGAGCTTTCTCCAATCCCTCCTGGACAATGCTTAAGGGTCCCCTGACAGGGTACCCATAGAGAAGTTCAAAGGGACTGAACCCTACCCCTCTCTGGGGGACCTCTCTGTAAGCAAAGAGAAGGCATGGTAAGAGGACGTCCCACTTACGCCTCATGGCCTCAGGGAGGCCACCAATCATGCCTTTCAGGGTCTTGTTGAATCTCTCCACAAGACCGTTCGTCTGGGGGTGATAGGGTGTGGTGAACTTGTAAGTTACACCACACGCATCCCACAGAGACTTCATGTATGCAGACATGAAGTTAGTGCCTCTGTCAGACACTATTTCCTTGGGGAATCCCACACGGGTAAATATCCCCATCAGGGTTCTGGCCACCACCGGTGCAGTTACTGTCCTTAGAGGGATTGCCTCTGGGTAACGGGTGGCATGGTCCACCAAAACCAGGATGAACCTGTTGCCTAAGGCAGTTTTGGGGTCCAAGGGGCCAACAATGTCGATGCCCACCCTTTCAAAGGGGGTGCCAACGACAGGAAGTGGAATCAGGGGGGTTTTAACCCTTTTTCCTGCTTTACCACTGGCCTGGCAGGTAGGACAGGATCTGCAGAACTTGTCTGAGTGTGTCCTCATTTTGGGCCAATAAAAGTGGGTGACAAGCCTGTTAAAGGTCTTGCCCTGCCCCAAATGTCCTGCCAGGGGAATGTCGTGAGCCAGACCCAGTAGGAAGGTTTGGTAACATTGGGGGACCACCAGCATACGTGCTGCCCCAAAGCCCGGAACCTTAGGCTCACTGTAGAGGAGATCATTCTCCCAATATAGGTGGTGATCGCCAGAGGCGTCGCCGGCTGCCTGGTTTGAGGCTTGTTTCCTCAACCCTTCTAGAGTGGGACATTCTTTCTGCGCCTTGCAGAATTCCTCCCTGGTGGGTCCACCCTCAACTTGCCAGCCAGCAAGCTCAGGTAAGTCACCTAGGGCGGCGATGTCTTCCCCAGTTGGCTCGGAAGCCTCCTCCTCAGGAGCCCCGTCAGCCACTGTGGGAACAGCGGGGGCCGGTTTCCCGCACCCCTGGTCCTTCCTCCTGGCAGCTCTCTGGGCCATCGTTCCAGGCTCCAGATGCCCTTGACTTCCCTCTCGGTCAGCCATGGACCGTGTGGTCATGCAGACCCACTCAGGTAACCCTAACATCTCCAGGTGAGACCTGAGCTCCACTTCTTTCCAAGCAGTGTGCTCAAGGTCATTGCCTAACAGACAATCTACAGGCATGGCAGGACTCACAGCTACTTTCAGAGTACCAGAGACCCCCCCCCACTCAAAGGGAACCAGAGCCACCGGTAGGTGACTCTCGCGATTGTCAGCGACTCTGACCTGGTGGAATGTATTAGGTACTATCTGCTCTGCTGACACCAGCTGACTCTTGATAGTAGTCATACTGGCTCCTGTGTCACGCAGAGCCTCCACCCTCTGCCCATCAATGGTGACCCACTGCCGGTACTTGGAAGTATTTCTGGGCATGTGGGCCTTGGGCACCATTTCTCCTTCTCCCAGGGACACTAGGGAAATCTCTACCTGCTCCCCAAAGCTAGTTGGGTCCATCTCCCCCCCGAGTGCTACACTAGTCAACCCAGGTGCCTGTCCGGTAGTGGACGGTGCCCTCTTGGGGCACTGTGGATCGCCTTTGTAGTGACCATATTGGTAACACTCCATGCATTTGGGGCTAGATTTTCCTGACCTGTCAAATGTCCCTGGCTTTTTCCCAAATTTGGAAAAGGAAGGGTTGCCACCCCCTCCTTGGGAATTCTTTTGGGGGCCTTTAGAGAGTTCCTTATCTGTAAGTTTATCTCCCCCCTCTTTCTTCTGTTGGGAACCCTGACCACCTTTGTGGGAGTCCCCCCCAGGTACCTTTTTGGACACTCTGGTGCTAACCCAGAGGTCCGCCTCCTCAGCAAGCTTCCTGGGATCAGTCAGCTTACTATCCACTAGGTGCTGGCGCAAATCGGTATAAGTAACATTAAGCATATGCTCTCTCAGGATCAAGTCATATAAACCTTTATAATCTGCTACTTTGTTGCCCCGCACCCATCCATTCAGTGCCTTACTAGAGAAATCAAAGAAATCTACCCATGTTTGTGTGGTTTGTTTGGTGCTGTCCCTGAACCTCTGACGGTATCCCTCAGGGGTCAGCCCAAACTTGGCAAGTAAAGTGGCTTTCTGGAGTGGGTATGTGTTTTGATCCGGTGGATCCAATGTGAGAAGTGTGTCCCTCCCCAATGGCGGCACATAACCCCACATAGCTACCCCCCATTGCCCTTCAGGAACCTCATGAGCCCTTAGTGCAACTTCATAAGCAGCTAACCATTTATCTATGTCATCTCCCACCACAAAACTGGGCACCACATTTTTGGGTATACGAACCTTCTTTTCTCCAGCAGGTCCTGTCTGTATGCTGCCACCATTATTGCTGGATTCAGACTGTCTTGCCTTGATCTCCAGCTCCTTGAGACTCAGTTCATGAGCCAACAATAGTTTCTTTTCAGCCAAAGCTCTTTCAGCTTCCACTTGTTTGGCTGCTCTTTCAGCTTCTGCTTGTTTGGCTGCCCTTTCAGCTTCTGCTTGAATCTGTTTGGCTGTTCTTTCAGCTTCAATCTGTTTGGCTGCTCTTTCAGCCTCAGCTTGTTTGGCTTCTCTCTCTGCCCTCCTCTCCTCCTGTTGTGCCTCAATTTTCAGTTTTGCCATTTGCAATTGGAACTCCCTTTCCTCTCTCCTTTCCTCTGCGGTCAGGCTTTGCATGGAGACACTGCTCCCTGGTCTGGAAGGGTGCACAATTGCAGTGGTAACACCATCCATAGATAGTGAAAATCCTTCTGAGGGGCCATTTTCTGGCTCCTCTTCCTCATCATCCTCTAAATGGGCTTCTGCCCAGGCCCTCAGCGCCACTTGAAAGTCCTCCTTTCTGGAGGCCCCTTGGGTGGGTACCCTTAATGCCCTGCAGAATCCTCTTAGTTGTTTGACCGTGTATGTATCCAACTGGACTAGGTCAAAGTCCCCTGTCTGAGACCCAGTCAGAGACATGTTGAGTGAGGATTTAGTTTTTGAAAATTGTCAGGAAAAAACGGGTTTTCAAAAAGAGATAAAAACCAAGTTGACCTTCAACTGTGGGTAGGTAGTGAAATACTTAGCTACTGTATGTCACTGCACAAATACAAGTCCTATCCTCACCGCTGATCACCAATGTTAGAAATGGGGTTTTTGGTTGGCAGTCAGGTTACCCTCTGTCCAAGCAAAAGCCCTCACTCTAGTCAGGGTAAGTCACACACTATCCAAGATTATCCTGTGCCCACCCTCTGGTAGCTTGGCACGAGCAGTCAGGCTTAACTTAGAAGGCAATGTGTAAAGTATTTGTGCAATAAATCATACAATACCACCATATAGCACCACAAAAATACACCACACAGTGTTTAGAAAAATATATAATATTTATCTGGATAATTGTAGGTCAAAAAGAATAAAGTTGCAATGGAAAATTGTAGAAATATCACAGGGAAGTGATATAAAGTGTCTTAAGTCTTTAGAATGCAATAAAGTGTCTTTCAAGCACAAAGTTCCTGGTTTCTGGTGGAAAATCTCCTCAGAGGGCCACAGGCAGAGAGATGCGTGGAAAAAGGGTGTGTGCGTCGATTTCTCCTCAGCACACAAAGACTTGCGTCGTTCTTTTCCACGCGGGGAAGTCGGGCGTCGTTTTCCGGCGCGCAGACAGTCTCTTTTTGTGGATCGCAGGGATTACCAGATGTCCCGGGTCTGTGCGTGGATTCTCCTGCTGTTTTTCCGGCTGCGCGTCGTTCTGCGGGGCTGCACGTCGAAGTTTCGATCTCACGGTCGGCGTCGCGTCGATTTCTCCTTGGAAGTCGGGCGCCGGCGTCCTTGCGAGGCCGTGCGTCGAAATTTTGGTCTCACGGCAGGCGTCGCGTCGATTTCTCCTTGGAAGTCGGGCGGCGTTGTCCTTGCGAGGCCGTGCGTCAAAGTTTCGCACTCACAGTAGGCGTCGCGTCGATTTCTCCTGGAAAGTCGGGCGGCTTTGTCCTGGCAAGGTTGTGCGTCGAAGTCTCGATCGTCCCGAGGGCGTCGCGTCGATCAGCGTCGGTGTGCGGCGTTTTTCTCGCCGCGAAACAAGCTGTGCGTCGAAATTTTCGGCGCACAGAGCGTCCAAGTGAAAGGAAGAAGTCTTTTTGGTCCTGAGACTTCAAGGAACAGGAGGCAAGCTCTATCCAAGCCCTTGGAGAGCACTTTCACAGCCAGACAAGAGGTGAGCAAGGCAGCAGGGCAACAGCAAGACAGCAGTCCTTTGTAGAAAGCAGACAGGTGAGTCCTTTGAGCAGCCAGGCAGTTCTTCTTGGCAGGATGTAGTTTCTGGTTCAGGTTTCTTCTCCAGCAAGTGTCTGATGAGGTAGGGCAGAGGCCCTGTTTTATACCCAAATGGGCCTTTGAAGTGGGGGAGACTTCAAAGAGTGGCTAAGAAGTGCACCAGGTCCCCTTTCAGTTTGCTCCTGTCTGCCAGGGTCCCAGTAGGGGGTGTGGCAGTCCTTTGTGTGAGAGCAGACCCTCCACCCTCCCAGCCCAGGAAGACCCATTCAAAATGCAGATGTATGCAAGTGAGGCTGAGTACCCTGTGTTTGGGGTGTGTCTGAGTGAATGCACAAGGAGCTGTCAACCAAGCCCAGCCAGACGTGGATTGTAAGGCACAGAAGGATTTAAGTGCAAAGAAATGCTCACTTTCTAAAAGCGGCATTTCTAGAATAGTAATATTAAATCCGACTTCACCAGTCAGTAGGACTTTGTATTACCATTCTGGCCATACTAAATATGACCTCCCTGCTCCTTTCAGATCAGCAGCTGCCACTTCAACAGTGTATGAGGGCAGCCCTAATGTTAGCCTATGAAGGGAGCAGGCCTCTCAGTAGTGTAAAAACGAATTTAGGAGTTTTACACTACCAGGACATATAACTACACAGGTACATGTCCTGCCTTTTACCTACACAGCACCCTGCCCTAGGGGTTACCTAGGGCACACCTTAAGGGTGGCTTATATGTAGAAAAAGGGGAGTTCTAGGCTTGGCAAGTACTTTTAAATGCCAAGTCGAGGTGGCAGTGAAACTGCACACACAGGCTTTGCAATGGCAGGCCTGAGACAAGGAAAAAGGGGCTACTTAAGTGGGTGGCACAACCAGTGCTGCAGGCCCACTAGTAGCATTTAATTTACCAGCCCTATGCACATAAAGTGCACCTTACTAGGGACTTATAAGTAAATTAATAGTCCAATCAGGTATGATTCCAGGTTACCATGTTTTAAGGGAGAGAGCATATGCACTTTAGCACTGGTTAGCAGTGGTAAAGTGCGCAGAGTCTATAAGCCAGCAAAAACAGTGTCCAAAAAAATGGAGGGAGGCAGGCAAAAAGTTAGGGGTGACTACCCTAAGGCTGTCAGGTCTAACAGTATTCCATGATGTTCGCCTTCCTCCCAGAGTTGTTGTTCATTTGGGTTTGGATTTGAGTGTCATCAGTGTGCATTTAGAAGTCTCCTGCTGGGTGTTCAACCTTAATATGATTGTAAAAATATCATGGAAAACTAATATCATTAAAAACATTGTGATGACAATGTTGTGGGACATAATATTGCAAGCAAGATTTTTTTTTTTTATTTGCTAAAAATATTAAAACATTTATTATTGGTTTATGAATGAATTATCATTGTATATAATATCTGTTTTGATGTTTATGTAATGGTTCATTTGTTTTAGTGAAATAAGTACTTATTTTAATATTACTTATTTGTAATCATCTTCAGTAAAGTTTATTTTCTTGGGCTTGGTACCATATTTATTGAATTAATTTAATTTTCTTTAGTTAGAGAATTGTTAGGTTTGTAGGGGAATAGAAGGGTAACACTTTAAAATATATAACATTTTATAAATTAATTCATTACATTTTAATTGAATAAGTACATTATTTATTTTAATTAATTTATGTGTACATTGTTGCATATTTATAAATGTTATTATTTTTACTGTAATGTTTGGGTGTATTTTATATATAATACTTTTTAAAAAAATGTTTAATATTATTTAGATTTTATTCTGGTGGATTGCTCGCTAAGTAGCGCATAGGGTGGGAAATTTTCAAATGTATATCTATCTACATTTTAAAGTCATCTGATCCCTCCAAAGTCCAACAGTTTCTTGCTGTTACTCAGTTTGAATTGGGAATAATAAATCTGACCCCTCCAAAGTCCAAAGCTTTCCCTACTGTTGCTTATGTTAAAGTGGAAATAGTAAATCTGACTCTGCCACACAGTGGCCTGCTGTAGCACTGGGGGTGCCTGGTGCGACAGTCTTTTTTTTAATGCCCCCCCATGACCTCCTTCTCCATGAATTCCCTCATTACGACTCTCTCAGTGCACCTCCTCCCTCCATAGCCTTTCTCTGACATGCATTTCATTTTTTATAGCACTATTCATAGTTCACCCACACTCAGTTATGTGAGCTGCATGGTACACATTCTTTGCAGCAGGAACATTAGCCCTCCGCGCTACTGTAAAAGTCAAAACTGCCACTAGACAAAATTCAATCTGTCACCAGTGGGAACATTAATCACCAGACTTATCCTGACAATAATATTGTTGCCTGAAAACTGCTGAAAGCACAAGTAAGTTAATGCGCTTTTAAACCAATAGTTATGTTTAAACACAGCCCCCCCCCCCCCACCAAAGCTAGAGCAAAGTGCAGCTGCACCAGTTGCACCGTCCTAAAGCTGGCCCTGCTGCCACAGTGCAACATTTTTCCTAATGCTGCTTAGAATGAAGTGGAAATAGTAAATCTAACCCCTCCAAAGGTCAACACTTTCACCACTGTTGGTCAGTTTGGAGTGGGAATAATACATCTGAGCATACCAAATACCAATACATTCCATACTGTTGCTTAAGTTGGCATGCAAATATTTTATCTAATTCCCCTAAAGCCCAACACTTTCACCAATGTTGCTCGGTTTGGGGTGAGAATAGTAAATAGACCTAGACGAAGTCCAGCACTTTCCCTACTGTTGCTTACATTGGAGTGGGAATAGTAAATCTGACCCATCCAAAGTGAAATGCTTTTCCTAATTTTGCGCATGTTGAAGTTTGCTTACCAAGTTTTATTTTGTTTGATTTATGTGTTTTTATATGTTTTGTTTGCACGGAGTTATGATGGTGTGTTTGCTTTAATAACTGTACGTTAAATTGGAATGAAAATTGTTTTTCTTTTTTTTTGTTTTTTATTTGTATGTATTTCTAAGTATTTTTTCAGATTTCATTTATACTAGTATATTGCAACAGATGTGAAAGAGGATATTAATTGGTATTTTGTGACTGCAGAAGCAATAATTCTCGGTATATATAAATGACATCAGAAATTACATCATCACCATGACATGACTGATGACAACACTAAACTTGAATGGGTTTATCCTTGAGCTAGCATAAAGCACAAAAATCACTGGGTCTTCATCCTTGTCACTGACCTCTCCATATAAAACAGTGCTTAGAAAACCAAGGCAAAATGGCTGGAACTCTCTGCCTGGAAAAGGTGAAACACTACCTCCCGAAAAGAGAATTTAGAACAACACTCCAAGCTTTAGTACATTTACACTTAGATGAATGCAACGCCCTGCTCTACGATCTCTCTGACACAACACTACCTGTGCTGAAAGGCATCCTACATGCCTCATCACTGAGCATGTCACTCCAACCCTGATGGAACTATACTGGCTCCTCTCCAAGTCTTCATCAACAATGAACATCCTGTTTTACTGTAAATTATCCTAAATCGTAATTCAGAGCTCCAACTCTTCGCAGTGGTCCATTGGTCTCTTGCTAGTTTTCTGCACTACAAATATCTTTACAGACATACACATATGCACTGAAACAGCACATGGTAATTTTTTTCAATATAAGTTTGGTCATGGTGAAAAATGCATGTTATAATGTGACAGCTCAGTATGTATGCTCCAACTACGTATTTATCAGTTGATAATCACTGAAAAACATGAATAATCGATCTTGAACAATAAAAAAATACAAAACAATGCACATGTATTGCTTGGGAGCACTACACCACACTTCACTGCCTCAAATGATCCCAATGTGAGCAAACATTGAGAGAGAAACAAAACACCAATATCAGTACAGCAAAAAAGCAAAAACTACACGATGCATGAGTGGGGGGACTTTGGGCCCACCAACTTTTCCTGATCCCTCCCCAGTCTGTCAAATAAGTCAGACAGAAAATACACCATATACAGAATGACAATTGCACTTTATTAATATTGGCGTTCCTTGTGGTTTAGTGTAAATACTTTCAGTAATTTTTGAGCTATCTGTGTTGCAAACAGGTTTCACGGGGGGCTTCAAAGTGTAAACCAATTGTACATCTCAACATTTAAGTTGCAAATAGTTCATGGATTTGAGTATTTTGACTCAAATTTTGTAAAATAATCTAATCCCAATGGACACAGGAGCATTTACTCCAGTCATCCATTTGGGAGAACGCAGATTTATGTCATTAGCTGACCATGACAGAAAATTTTCTGTTGCAACACTCATTACATTGCATTCCGCTCGGTGGCACTCAATGGCCTCCATGCCCTCCCCAGTCATAGAGAAAAAATAAAACGTGGGCATAAAGGGAAACAGGGTTCACCCCTGATCACCTGGCAGAAGTGGGAGAACTATAGGATGGCCTCAAACCCTGTGGTGAGTCCTGGGATCTGCGGAATCTCTTCAATGTCTATAGACTCGAAAATACAATTTAAAAATACAACTAATCAGTCTTGCAGAGTTGAAGACCATGCGCTGCATGGGGTGGGCCGAGGTCCTCGCACTAGCGTAGCCCCTCATCTCAGCTGGGGCTGGGTGCAGGGCCTGCCCTGGGGCAGGAGTCTAGTAGGGTTGACAACACAGGAGGTTTGGTACATTGCCTGTTGCCAACTCCTGTATGGCAGAAGGCGGTGAGCAGTGGAGGTTTTGTTTATAAGAGTTTGCCACTGACCTTGTTGTCAACCCTCTCTTTGACAGCCTTTGGCCATGGGGACGGGCATTGGGCACAAAGTGGGCTGGGCACAGAGCTTGAAGCCAACCCCCACTGCACCCATGCAGAGGGTGCTAGGCCAAAAGGTGGGTTGGAATCAGTGGAATGTAACAACGTGTATTTGTAGAGCACAGCCACACCAGTGAAGTGGCATAACATCTGTTTATAGTTACCCATTTCAGTGGTTCTCATTTTATCAACCTCAAATCAAATCAAATCATTAACATTTAGGCGCTAGGGAAAAAGGGGGGGTTATCGCTGCTCGAACAGCCAGGTCTTTAGGAGTCTCCGGAAAAGCGGAGTGGTCCTGGGTGGTCCTGAGGCTGGTGGGGAGGGAGTTCCAGATCTTGGCCGCCAGGAAGGAGAAAGATCTCCCACCCACCGTGGAGCGATCTCCCACCCGCCGTGGAGCGGCAGATGCGAGGGACAGCAGCGAGTGCGAGGCCAGAGGAGCGGAGGAGGCGGGTGGGGACGTAGAAGCTGAGGCGTCTGTTGAGGTATTCCGGTCCCTTGTCGTGGAGGGCTTTGTGTGCGTGGGTGAGAAGTCGGAAGGTGATCCTTTTGCTGACAGGGAGCCAATGCAGGTGTCTCAGGTGTGCGGAGATGTGGCTGCTGCGGGGTATGTCGAGGATGAGGCGGGCCGAGGCGTTTTGAATACGTTGCAGGCGATTTTGGAGTTTGGCTGTGGTCCCGGCGTAGAGGGTGTTGCCGTAGTCCAGGCAGCTCGTGACGAGGGCGTGGGTCACGGTTTTTCTGGTGTCGGCGGGGATCCAGCGGAAGATCTTGCGGAGCATGCGGAGGGTGAGGAAGCATGCGGAGGACACGGCGTTGACTTGCTTGGTCATGGTGAGAAGAGGGTCCAAGATGAAGCCGAGGTTGCGGGCGTGGTCTGTGGGGGTCGGTGCGGTGCCGAGGGCCGTGGGCCACCAGGAGTCATCCCAGGCGGACGGGGTGTTGCCGAGGATGAGGACTTCCGTTTTTTCAGAGTTCAGCTTTAGGGGGCTGAGCTTCATCCAATCTGCGACGTCCTTCATACCCTCTTGTAGGTTGGTCTTGGCGCTGGCGGGGTCCTTGGTGAGGGAGAGTATAAGTTGGGTGTCGTCGGCGTAGGAGGTGATGATGATGTCGTGCTTGCGTACGATGTTGGCGAGGGGGCTCATGTAGACATTGAAGAGTGTCGGGCTGAGTGATGAGCCTTGGGGTACGCCGCAGATGATCTCGGTGGGTTCTGAGCGAAACGGAGGGAGGTAAACTCTTTGGGAACGGTTTGAGAGGAAGGAGGCGATCCAGTCCAGGGCCTGGCCTTGGATTCCGGTGGAGCGGAGGCGGGTGATTAGGGTGCGGTGACAGACGGTGTCAAAGGCAGCCGAGAGGTCGAGCAGAATGAGGGCGACTGTTTCACCGTTGTCCATCAGATGTCGTCAGTGACTGAGATGAGGGCGGTTTCAGTGCTCAGAAGGATGAAAGGCTGAGAGAGCCGCTGGATTTCCACCTGTGACCACAAGGTTAAACACAGATCCCTGGAGTGTATGCATTAGTCCGTGGAGCTGCCATATACAAACATAGGAGTTGCAGTTAGAATATCAGTAGAAAATACTAATTTCGTTTGGAGTAAGTGTGGCTTCTTTGCTCATGAGGCATTGCTGGTGCCATAACATATCTCCTCATCTTTGACATCATCGATGACATCAAAAAGTACATCTTTTTGCTATAGTGGGGGGACGTGGTGGAAATGTAAGTCTATTTTGGTCAGTGAATTGGGGCTGGGGCGAGAGCGACACAGGGTGGGCCCAGCCAATGCGCAATTCATGCTGTGACTGGATGAACGACCCGTGTACAGCAGGGGTGTCCGTACTGCCGTCTGCTCTGGATGATGGTGGCTCATGGCTGCACTAACCCCCAGTGTGCAGAATGTGTTATGTCTATGGGCAGCCGGTGCAATCCCTGGTCTTCGGCAAAGCCCTGAGATGGACACCACCTGCCCGGTGTGCATCCTCCTTAAGACCATGGAACTCGAGGGTGTCCAGAACGCGGTGCTGCGAGGCAGCGGTTGCTGCGCCTGCCAGGGGATGGACGGCAGACATTTCTCAACAATAAATAGAAGAAACAACTTTCACCATTGTTCGTTTCAAAAGACACGGCTAAAGGTCATGGCCACTGGGTTGTGTAAACACATGGGCTCTGTCAATTGTGCGAGATCGGGTATCTCCCCTTTATCAAGGTTGTTACTTTTATTGAGTAAGTGAGGTGGAGTTTGGTGCCTATATACAATATACAGGAGCTATGCACATTTGGAAGTATATCGCTGGTATATGCATATACGTGTGTATAAGGTTATTGTACATGTAGATCGGTGTATTTCACTGCACGTACAATGATCATTGTACGTGTAAAGTGTATGTGCGTGTTCGTGTGTGCTTGCGTGCGTGCACTTTATTTTTGGATGGTATATGTTGAATGGAAAGCTCCCGAATGGCTTTGGAAAACTGTGCTGCCCTGCACTTGAAACCAGTAACCGGTGACTGCTGGGACCCCAAACACGCCCCACAGTCCACATATGTCTTGATGCATGCATGCGTGCTAGCTTTGCAGGGTGTCGTGATATAAGCATGTAAAGAGAGTAGAGGGGGTCTGGTTGTGCAGCAAGCGAACATTGAGAAAGGGCTTAAAACCGGGATGCTGAGAGAGCGAGCTTGACGTGTGGGATTAGTTTTGAAACAGGAACTTGGTGGAGATATTGACGGTTGATGGGTTGATGTGAGGTGAGGCGGCAAGAGGGTGAGCTGAAATAAAACCACATGCATACTGCGCATCCAGTGTAAAAGTCTTCTGGCCCGTGACACGCACAGCCAGTCGACTGGTTTCCCTGGGTTGCGCGAGCTCAGTGCACGCGGCTGGGAGAACCGCGCGCGCCCCTCTCCACGCTGAGGTCCGGGTTATTTACAGCGCGCACCTGATTAAAAGCATCTTTCGTCTCCTGGGCACCGAGCACATTCTCCAGGCACAGGCGTTGTTTTTTACAAGAGGCAAGGAATCCCACAGAGGGGGGAAGCGAGTCATGGACGATGGAAAATGCTCCCAGCGCCGCGGGCTGCCGGGGCGGATTACTGCTATGGTTTTAGAGAGCGCGCTGTGAGAGACTGTTCTGCGTATGCCGTGAATTCTAAGGCGTACACCTGTCACCGGTCAGGAACGGTAGCCGTTCACAGTGGATCTTGAAAGTGGTGCGTGGCACCAGTGTTCGCGACTGCTGTGCCCTGGTCATCCAAGAAACAGATAACGCCTCAGTAGCCAGTGAGGTATCAAAGGTGCCATGGTTCCTAATGCAAGCTCATGAAAATTGGATCCCCTTTCCGCCGCCGAAGTAATAATAAAATAGACACAATTTTAGGCAAGCTCTTTTTGGAACCCGCACGTGGCAGCTGCCTCCAAAAACGTGTCTAGGTTGTTCCTGGCAGAAAAGTTTAAGCTGCTAGAAGAAAGGCCCGCACTGAGCCAATCTGCGCAGACCCTGGCAATTTTAGACCAACTGAAGACAATTAGGAAGCCCAAGGGGTGTCTATCCTGTTGCTAGGCCTCTAAGCTAGACCCTGAGACAGGGATCAGTGTTGGGTGCTGAGCCCAGGTGTTGGAAAAGGATGCCGATACCTCCTTATTTTCAGGAGCTCTCCAGTGGCAGACAGCAGTGGTCGATCAACCAAGGCTTCAACTGAGGAGGCATTAAATTGGTCTCAGACGAAATATAAAAAAATAGTTATCAGACTAGGAACAGCACGTGCAGGCAGGGGATTTATATGTGTAAGGAACAGAACCTAATTAAGATCAATAAGAAATGTCATTTTCAAACTCCTTTATTCATGCACCGAGATGAAAATATTCTCCAGTAGACAATGGCATATCGCCTCTTTTATCCCCTCCGCAGCCCTGTCACATAAAATACATATAACACAGGTACGGGTCACACTTTACATCACACACCTTCACACTATCACATGCAATTGGTTGCTTCTTTAAAACACCATTACAACTACAACAGTCAAAACCCAAATTGTCTCATGGTTACGGTTACTAGGGATAAAAACACAATTTAATATTATCTTATGAGGCCAAAACACAGCACAATGCAAGTCTAGGGGGCTGGCCTTGTTACGGCTTCTGACGTCTAATGAGATGTCAGGGTCCACAACACCATGAAAGCAAGTTACCAAGTATAAAACTTGAAAGCCTGTTAACACATGAACTAGTGGTCACGAATGTACTTAGCTGGGGCCCCTAATCAGCCAGAGTATCCTTTTGTAGGGCGTTGGTTTTGGTGTTCCTGAGGCCACGGAACTTGGTGATATCAGAAAGGGGCTAAAGAAGTTTCTGATTCAAAATCCAGTGCAATTCCGTATGTCTGTATCGGACGGAGTGTACATGAAGTTATGAGACAGGACTGACAGGGGTTAAGATCCAGTCAAATGCTATGCTTTTTCCACATCCAGGTTGCTAGGCTACCAGGGACCGGGATAAATGTATGGACTTTTCCCTACACTTACACATTATATCTAGTTGGAGCCGGTGCTATGATGACACAAGTTGATATTCTCATGAGTAGAGTTTAGAAGGCTACACCTCTCCTTTCTTTTTTATTGGAGATTCTCACATGTGGAAGTTTACTATTCAAGCCATAGTTATGAGCTGAAGGTTACTTTTCGATCCCTGTGCAACACATTCTTGCAGTTTCCCCCTGATAAATACTGCCAACATTATTCAGACGATATTGGACAGGAAAACATAGAAGACATGCAGAATTTGTGTGTTAAAAACAATTCCACATGTTATGCTCCTTTCCTCTCTAAAAACTAAGAACAGGAGGTATTAACCACACACAGTAAATACCTGACACTGCGGTAATGGGAAATACTATTAAAAGGGAGGAGTTTAAGGAAACGCAAGGAGAGGGTTAGTGAGTGTTTACGAGGGGTCTAGGAAGAGACAGACTCCCACCCACAAAAAGGTAAGGTCATTTCTATTCACCAACACTACAGCCAACAAGGACCCAAACCAGTTGTAAACATACTCCAGTTCAAACCTGAGACAAAACCAATACCACACATGGCCAACCACTGGTACTGTAACAACTTCACATTGAAAATAACATATATTAAATTTTTAAAGGCATTTCATTGTAATGCAGGCAGAATTATATATTAAGAAAGGTACACGTGTACAAATATACACTTCAGTGACATATTCAAGCTTCTAGTACATTGCTTATAAATCACTGTGCAGTTAGTATAGCTGATCATTACATTTGCAGTTTGTTGTCCGTTTAAATAATACAGCTGAGACTTACATCTTTTACTAATCTACATAGGCCAATACAATATATTATTATTTGAGGTAACTCAGGCAAATAGTATTGGATCTGTTATGGCAATGCATAGAAAAGTGATATAAACATCTTATATTCAAACAAAACAAAATAAAACATCAGTAACAATTCCATAGTAGCTAGGATGGGCAAGGAGTGGTTATCTGGATTTATGACTGTTGGGGGTTTGAGGACAACAATCAGGGGTGTGTAATCAGGCGATGAGGTACATGTGGGATTAACGTGACTCTGATGTGGATAGCCAAGGAGAGAGCCAATAGCCTAATAGAAGAGGAGGAGTGTCAAGCAGTATTTTGTGATTGTTGGATGTCCGTGCCAAATTTCAGTTTTTTATTTAATGTTAACACAACTGAAAACGATCTCATCTCGGCTTTCAACGGGGTTTAATGTCATCTTTTCCAGATTCAGTGAAACTGTATATATTTCATATGAAGCTTTGGCAATGGGGTATTTACATAATCCTTGGGCTTCTTCACTGTGTAATGACAGAGGATTCCTATATTTCTGCCTCTCATTGCCGACTATATGGACCCGTTTCTGATTCCCATTGCATTGTTATGGCTCTTTTAGCTAGATGGAGTGCTAAGTCTGCAAATTTAGTACCAGCTATACTTTTCATTTTAATACCCCCTTTATTTAATTAAAAATACCCCATTTATTTCATTTAAAATACATGCACTTTTAGTTGTTTTTTTAAATATTTAACTGAATTCTATAAATAATGTTTTGTAATATTGACAATATGACACATACATAAAAAGATTTTACATTAGGTGTTTTTTAAATACAACTTTAAAAAACTAATTTTAATTTAATGTAATATTTTTAAATTAATTAAGCATTTAATTGCAAATTACATCACCAGTGCTATAGCATTTGTAGTTTGTTCTACATTTAAAATACATATATACATTAATGTATATTAATATCTAACATGAAAATATTTCTATTGATTTTTTTAAGCTTAAAAAACTTTTAACATGGTCCCTATACTTTACCACAGAGACATCTCTGTCCCAATAGCAGAAAAGTCCACCTACGTGAAAAACTTACTGGTAGTAACTTTACACTAACAAATTTGGCTCAGGGGAGGAGACATTTAAGTCTAAAGTTTGTACTAGTTTACACTTGGAATTGGTGAATAGCCAAAAGTAAATTTACTACTAAAGTGTAAGTAGTTCACATGTAAGTTTACATTTGAGAATAGGCCCCTATGTATTCATGGCGTACTCTACAATGCTATAGCTGTCAACTTCCACAAATTCTTTGACACTCTTACTCGTGGTTAAACAAACATAACCCCCAGCCATTGCTTAAGCATTATGCTATGTTATGCAGAGTTGTAGAGTGCGGCTAATCACCTGTGAGGTATCCAGGCACTGAGTAGTGCAGGCCTGAGAGGGGAGGAGGAGAACATACCTGTTTCGTCTAGAAGAGCCATGTCTTGAGGTTCCTTCGGAAGTCCATGAGGGAGGGGTAATCTGAGGGACTGAGGAGGTCATTTAAGGTCTTGGCTGTGAGGTATGAGAAGAAGTATCCTCTGATTCTGGCCTTGAAGCAAAGGAGGTGTTCTTTTGCTTTGAACGCAGATAGAAGGTGCCTGGTGGGTTAGTAGAATCTGAGGTGATGCTGAGGCACGCAGGACTGGTGTTGTGGAGAGCTTTGTAGCTGTGGGTGAGTAGCTGAACTTACATCTTTCCTGGACTGGGAGCCAGTGGAGATTGTTGAGGTGTGGAGAGATGTGGTTATTTCGCGGGATGTGGAGTATGAGTCTGGCGGTGATGTTCGGGGTGGTTTGAAGTTGGCATAGAACATGGGCTGGGATTCTGAAGTAGAGGGCGTTTCCGTAGTCAAGTCTACTTGTGATAGGAGCCTGTGTGACTGTTCATCTGTTTTTAACTGGAATCCACTTGAAAATCTTACGTAGCATTCAGAGGATGTTAAACCATGAGGAGCCGACAACACTGATCTACCTGCTTATGAAGAAGTTGGTGTCCAGGATCATCCAGTTTTTTGGCATGGTTTGCAGGAGTGGGTGGTGGGGCAATTTCAGAGGTCCGCCAAGAGACATCCCAGGGGGAGTGGTTCTTGCTGAAGATAAGGACTTATTTTGTCTGTGTTGAGCTGGAGGCAGTTGTTTCATCCAAGGCTGGACTCCGCTCATGCAGTCTGCTTTAGTAGTGCTGGTTGATTCTGTAAGGGAGAGGATGAGCTTTGTGTCCTTGACCTAGGATACCACGTGAGCTCTGACTATGTCCACGAGGGGCATCATATAGAAATTGAAGAGTGGTAGGGCTGAGCAGTGATCTTTGAGGGGCTCCCCAGATGAGTTCCATGGGCTATCAGGTGTAAGGGGGGAAGTCTAACTCATTGAATTCGGTCCATGAGGAAAGAGGATATCCATTTGAGAGCCAGTGTGCAGATACCCAAGCATTCTGATGAGTGAGCTGTGGGAGACCGTATCAAAAGCTGCGGAGAGGTCGGAGAGGATGAGTGCAGCCATTTCTCCTCAGTCAAGGAGGCTTCTGATGTTATCGGTGGCCGCAGAGAGGGCTATTTCTGTGCTGTGGTTGTGCGAAAGCCAATTGCAAACTGACTGGGAGTTGACGGAGTTCTAGTTGGTTTGTGAGTTGGGCAATGATGGCTTTCTCCATGAATTTAGCTGGAAAAGGCAGGAGCGAGATGGGTCTGTAGCTACTGAGTGTGTTGGGGCCGCTGCTGTTTTCATCAATAGGGCAGAGACTTCTGCCTTTTACCAGAAGGACAGGAAGGCGGCAGTGGTGATGGAGGTGTTTATTAAATTGGTGAGCGTAGTGAAAGAAGATGGTTCTTCTAAGGTTGTATATGTTGTGGGGGCATGGGTATGAGGGGGCTCTTGAGGGAATGGTATTCATCAGGGCATTGGTGTCTTCATTCGTGAGGGGCTTCCAGTTGCTTAGCTGCTGTTTGGAGATGAGGGGGGTGTTTTGCTGGGCATTCGTATCAGTATGCTGTGGGTCGGTGTTGTAGATTTTGGCAATCTTCTGTTTAAAGATGTTTGAGAGGTAGTTGCAGAGTGTTTGGGATGGGATTATGTTGTTGTTGGTAGCTGAGTGGTTGGAGAACTCCTTGGTGATGTTGAAGAGTTATATGGCATTGTTGGGGCTGAGAGTTAGGTCCTTTTTCTTTGCATCTCCTAGTTGTTGGTGGTAGAGGCTAAGGTGGTTTTGTATGTGGAACTTGTGGCAGTGTTTTTCCTGAGTCTCCATTCTCTCAAATTATTTGCAAATGGTCTTGGACTCCCTAAGGTCGTTCATGTACCAGCTTGGTCATTTCTTGTTTTTGAAGGCCTTGTTTCTGATGGGAGCGGTGCAGTTGGCACAGTCAGTGAGCCATTTATTGAAGAGCTTAGTTTCCACATCAAGGTTCGCGGTGTGGTTGGGTGGGCATTCCTGTAGGGTCATAGGTCCAGTTTTCTTTGAATATTTTGCCCCAGTGTCTTGATGGTTCTTTGTGTTTTTCTGGTGAGGTGACTTGGTGGGCGGGTATCTTAAAATATAGGATGTAGTGATCGGACCATGGGAACCCGGGTTGTGTGGGTGGTGGTGATCCTGTTGCTGGAGGAGAAAACAGGGTTGAGTTTGTGGCCTGCTGTGTGGATGGTACTTGGACGAGATGAACAAGTCCAAGTTTGCTGAGGCTGTCGAGGAGGGCTGTGGAGTTGGAGTCTGTGGTATCTTCCGGGTGGAAATTGAGATCCCCATGGATGATGTAGTTGGTTGATCTGAAGGAGAGAAGAGCGATGAAGTCTTCAGAGGGGCGGTAGGCAAGGGTTCTCTTTAGGGTGGTGTTGTAGTCCATTCATATTTTGAAGAGCAGGTGTTCCATGAGGTGGGTGTCCGACTCCGTGGGGGTGGTGCAGTCAATCGTGTTTTTTTAGATGATCGCTAGTCCTCAGTCTGGTTTGTAGGTTTAGTCATGGTGTATGATTTTGTAGGTGGGTGGGTTGGCTGCAGCAGTGTCAGGATTGGAGGCCCAGATTTTGGTGGAGTGTTTCCTGTGGGATTGAACATTGAGGAGCATGGTGGGCAGCTGGTGTGGGGTGGTGGTGGTGTCAGTTGTTTGGAGGCAGTGGTGTGGGTGTCTGAGGTGTCGCAGGTGAAATCACAATGGGTGCAGGAGCAAGGTCCTACTGTGGTGCTGGTGTGTGTTGCTGAGGCTGCGTAGGATGGGAAGAAGTAGTGGGAGCATTTGTTGGCTCTGGTGGCGGCTGCGGTGTTGCATTGAGTAGTCATGGGACCGAGGTTCCTGATGCTGCAGGCACGGATGGGTGCAGACAGACGCGCCTTTGGCACACCAGAGTTGCAGCCTGCATTAAGTAGGTCCTGGAGTGGGTGAGCTTCTGCTAGTGGGAAGAACAGTGAGCAGGAAAACCTTGGAGGGAAAACCCGGGCAGCAGCGGAGTCACTTGGTCAAATGGCAGGAATTGGATCAGGCTAGAACAAGCAGGAACTGGAGGCCACAGGCAAAGGGCAGGCTTGGTGCACAGGTGCCAACTAGTGCGGTTGCTCTATGGCCTGAATTAAATAGGTCCGAGAGTGGGCAGGATTCTGTTGGCAGGAAGAACGCTGAGTGGGAAAACCTGGGACACATGGTCAAACTGCGGAAACTGGATCAGGCTGTTGTAGAATGCCCAGGCAACAAGACAACATGCACAGGAGACAATGGACATCCTACTGCACCAGGCACCACAAACATGATCTTCTACCTTGTACGATAGTGTCACTCACTACAATTGAGGCTAGACCATTGCAACCGATTGGGCAGTGGAGAATTCACGGAACCGGACATTACATTTTAGCTCATGAGACAAAGACAACTTTAAGCCCTCAAATTAGAAGTTCCACATCATGACAAAATAGAAGATGCTAGTGCAATATTCAATATATATAATATATTATCTCACAGTACAATGGACGGTTCATGTCATCAGAAGACAAAAAGGTCTCTCTTGTGAGGATGCAATAAACTCGATCTCAACTGATGGCAATCAAAGACTAACTGCACAAAACAATGAGACAGTGTACCTCATGGACAATCGATCACTATAAGATCAATTTCACATGAAAGTGTAAGAAAAAAACATACCGAATGACTACATTCAAAGACTCAATGAACCAAACACGGCATTGTGGTTCATGGAACAATGAACGATTTGTTTCATCACATGATGTGAAGGTTTAACGCACAGTATAATGGCCCAAGTAAGAGACCAGATGTCGAGTGAATGCACTGAAAGAGTGATGCAATGACAAGCCACTGAACCTGGAACAGTTCACTCCATCGTAAGGCGAGATGAGGTGCTGCATAAGACAAAAGAGAACGCTATAAACCAGTAACTGCCTCATGAGAACAACTAACCTGGACCAAACTGTAACATGTTGTTTGTACCTAAGACGAGTATTGTCCATTCACTAAATCACACAGTGAGAAGGTCAACTTACATCTCACGGGGCAATGGGCAGTTCTGTCGATCATACGATGCTCAGGTCAACCCCAGGAGACAACAGAGACGACCGCCTCCCATTGGTGGAGTGCTAAGAGTCACACTCTTCCTCCACCGACCTATACTTCTATCTCATGGAGAAACGTCCATCACACAACAAAAAACTCTACCTCTCAAGCTGATGACGCCATAAGCAAAACGTTGAGAGAATATACATCTTGGTCTGATGGAAAACGCCTTACCCCGATGAAGCAACAGAAGAGTACAAAATACAAAACTGACGAAACATTCACCTCTGTGAGACGGAAGGAAGTCACACTGTAAATTATATTCACCACCTTCGTAAGAAAGCTTCAGAATACAAAGGACAAGACCATATCTCATTCTGTGAGCGAATGAGACGTTCTCCCACACAGGAAAATGGACAAGACCCTGTGCATAGGGTTACTACTTCACCCCCGAGATTAATGCCGTTGCCTTCAGTTCTGAACTTTGCACTTGCACACAAGGTGTGTCTGTTTAAGTAATTCAACTGACACAAAGCAAGACTACAATAACCATGTAGCACTTGGTCATTTCGGGATAGTTCTGGAAACATTGCCCGTACTGACCTGGAGGAATCCGCGCAGGACAAACATTCCTACAATAAAAATGCAAGGATCCCATGAAACAAAGAAAACGAGAGGAGCACCAGAAATAGAATTCTAAAATGCTGAACACGCTCACAATTTCATCATCTTGCTTAAATCAGGGAATTAAAGTGCAAACGTGCAAAACGGGTCTGGAAGCTCGGCTGCGGCGCGATCAATACACAGTCTGGCCAAGAATGAAAGCGCGTGCGGCGCGTGTTTATGGTTTAGGAGATCTGACGCAGCTGAAATCATTAACGTGAGAGGGAGGTACAGGCGGAGAGAGACGGGAACTGCTGCTCAGGCCCTCACACCCTCAGCATGAGCCAGGAGAGGCAATGGTGAACTCAGTCAATCTGACATTCTCAATAGTTCGTACATGCTAGAGGAGGTTGCAGGAGTCCGCGAGATATTCTGGCATCACACCCATCAAGCAGCCCCCTGAGGCATGCGTGACAGCGTCAGGATAGTTCTGGATTTTTAAAGTCTGGTGTTAGCCAAGACCTTTTTGATTTTACTATAGTTGAACATATAATTACCGAAAGGGGCTTTCACCCAGCCCTCTTCTTCAACTGGTTGGCTGGTTTGTCATTCACATGTTAATTCTTCTCACCACAACATAGGGCTTTTAGGCCAGCCCACTTCATTCACTGGCTAACTTCACTATGAGTTTTCTTAACGAGCACACGCATTACATAGTAGTTTTCTTTAGTGTGCGTGCTTTTTGAGTCCTCAAAAACACATATATTTGTTTTCAGCCATTTGTTAGAGGTTGATTGTGCAAGACATATTATGGGTTTGACAAGAACACAGAGGGGCTTGCAGCTTGCCACCTGCTTACCATTGGTCGGTTTTACTGTCACTCTCAAGTGCCTGCCCCTGATTCACTGTCATTTTCCAAGTCAATTGTGTCCTTCCACTGCTCACTTTTAAGGAAGAACTTTTTTCATTTGTCTTCAGCACTCCACCAGATTGCATGTATTTTTAAGCTGCCTCCCTAGTGTGCTTCTTCTCTTCCACCTCTGCATCTGCATTGAGCTCTCTCACCCGTGTGCCTCTCACCCACAACACTCCATGGTGTGGTTGCCCTTGTGTGCTTCTCCCCTCCCCATGTTGCTTTCTCGTTCCCCAGCTCCTTGTAGCGCAATCTCGCTTCTGTTTGCTTTTCCTGCCCATACGTTCCATGTTGCTCTCTCACCCCGTTTGCTTTTCTCCACTCTCACCTGTGCTCTCAGTGTTGTTTCCGCGCCACCCCTGTGTGGCTTCTTGCCACACATACCCCAGTATTGCTTTCAACCCCCTTCAGCCCCCTGTTGCTTCCATGCCTGTGTTGCTTTTGCCCAAGTTGCTTCTACCCCCTTTGTTGCTTTCCCCCACCTACTTTGATAAAAGAAAACCTTTCATAAATATTTTTTCTTAATATTTACTGATCCAACTCACATGGGTAAATAAAGGGAGAAAAAAGTGCCCACGCCAAGTGTGCCAGTATGTAGTGCATGAACCTACAAAATGGGCTGGGTGGATGTGTCATGGGTGCTTTTTTAATTCTACTCTAGCCATGCTGAACAGCACTGAGGATGCTGTATAGCATGGCTAAACACCATTGACAAAGCCAATAGGTCCCAAAGGTGAGACGCATTTGCTTTGCCAATGTTGGTTTATATTAGTGAGGGTTGGGTAGCTCCAACAACAATAACGTTTTCACAAAAAACATGACAAAAGAAGTCGTGACAAAGCCAAAAGGCTGGCAGTCAAAGCAAAAACTACTACCTTTTTAATTAAATTAGCTCTACACTCTGAGACTTGTACTTGTGCTTTTCCTTTAAGAGTATAGGCCTATACATCCAGCATGCAAACTGTTCCAGGCTTGAAAGCCATCCCTTATTGCAGTTCTCAACATAGGTTTATACGTAGGAGGTTTCAGTGGCACAGAAACAACTTTTCTAGGAATTTTGACAGGGTCTAGGAGAAAAGTCAGGAGAGTGAGAGAAAAAGACAGAAACAGAACATTGTAAAAAGACAAAGACAGAAATAGAGAATGAGGGGAGAATGGAATAAAAAAAACAGAGACAGAAAATGTGTGCAGAACCCTAATGTTAAGTTACTATTCAATAACCACATTTGATACAAATGTGAAACCAATACAGGTAAAAAAGCTAGAAGTCAATTGTGAATTCTAAAATTCCATGCTGCTGTAAGCGTTAGAGAATGGACAAGACTGGTGGAGAGATAAGTGGCGAAGCATACTCTATGATTCAGATGATTAAGGCCCATCTGCTTACTGACACTCCATGTGATCCTGAGCAACTCACTCAGCTCATCTATATGATGCGTATGTAATACGTTGTGTAATAGGAGGAGGGCAACCTGAGAGGCAGCATGCAGAGCTCTCGTGTATCCTACGTCCAGATGTGCGGAGCCCATCTAGTCCAGATTTTTTTATTGCATACTGGAATTTCAGGTCATATTATCCCATTATAAAACCAGACGCGCAAATCCCAGAATTCAAAGAAAAGACATTGACTGTGTAAGCTTTTCTTCCACCTCTGCACTCTGTGTTGATCTCTCTCATCCGTAAGAGCCTGTGGACTGAACATGTTAAATAGTTCAGCTGTACGCGGCTTGAGTTATTATCATCCAATTTACATGGGGATAGTTATCATCTCAGGTCTGAACCTTTAGGCTCCGTGTAGAGTGCTGTCAGAGACCCATATCGGTATGTTAGAGATAGATCTTCTGCCTCATACAAACACGAACCTAATTTGTGTTGCCTGGGAGATAGGTCTGCGCTGTAAAGTCAAAGCATGTGCAATCTGTCTTAATGGAAAAATGCTGTGCGACCTTCAATGGTGTGTGACACCTGAGACACATCTCTGCTGTCTAAAATCTGATCTTTGTGAGCTCTGTAGAACCTGAACTCTAGTTCTGCTGTGTGAGGTTTGGGCCTGTAAATTCTATGAAACAAGAGGTGATATTCAACAGGTTTAAAGTTAACACATGTAAGATCTTTCTAATCTTAGGAACAGCTCTGCCCTCCAAGCCCTGATCCTGTGTGTTCTCTGTATCTTGAACTACAGTTCAGCTGTCAGGGTTCTGTGCAACCTGCTGGATACTTCTATCTATAATCTGAGGTTGAAAGTTTGGTACTTTTTAAGGTGTTACCATATTTTATTGGGTATTTTTAGGAAGTAGGTGGAAGGTGGCAGGTCACCATTTAAAATGTGGGTTCCTTTGCTATCAAATAGCTCCCCTAACAATGAGATCATTTACCCCTCGTCACATATGGCATAGAATTAGTTAGCAGCTACTGTGCAAGACTGAGGAAGAATGGCCCAGTTTAAACCTATCTGGCTGAACAAATAGCGTTGGAATGCCAAAGTAAGGCAAGGATTCTTAACTAGGGTGACTTGCTCACGCCATGCCACACGGACACCATATGTCCAGTCCTAGGCTTTCACATAAAAAAGTATTCTGAGACATGCAATCTCTCTTTTATTTGAACCAACTGTAGTAACACAATATGTATTTTTAAAGTACACATCAACCCTGGTAACAACTTTTGGAAAGATAAAAGCCCACGACTGAAAATGCAGTGTCCTGATAGCTTGGCCCCATTAGGTTACAGGGCCACAGTATCACCAGGATTCAAATTAGGAACTGAAAAAAGAAAATAAGGGTTATATGTCGAAACCACAAGTGCTTCAAGCACCCATGGCTCAACAACGAGTTCGGAACAACAAACTCGTTGGTATCACTAATGCCTTTACTACGAATGCCTTTACAACTATTTTTCGTTGTAAAGGCATTCCTGGTAAAGGCATTAGTGATCAGCATGCACGGTTCCAGCATGCTTCCCCCCTTGACCCCCCACCCCTAAAAATTACTGTGACCCCCCCACCCACACAACCACCCCAACCCCCACCCCCACCCCCAAAATTACCACAACCCCAACCCCCTCCCCTAAAACCTAAAACCTGAGCCCCCCTCCCCCTAAACCCTAATCACCCCAAGCCCCCCACCCCACCCCCAAAAACTAAAAATACCCTGAGTCCCCGCCCCCGCCCCTAAAACCTAAAGCACCCCAACCCACCCCTAAAACCTAAACCCTGCCCCACAAACCCTAATCACCCGAGCCCCCGAACGTACCCCACCCCCCAAAAAAACAGCCCCAGCCCAACTTACCTCCTCCTTCACCGCGTCGACTCCATTCTTCTGTGCCTTAACCACACATGTACGTGGTTCACCCAATGCGTGGTTAAGGCACGAAAACCGGAAAGTCGTGGAAAACGAAACCGTTGTTTCGCTTTCGTTTTCCACGACTTTGTGGTTTGGGAGTTGTTGTTCCGGGTGTTTCCCGAAAAGAATACAATCCTTCTCTAGCTATGCACCTAGGGTGTGCAACAACATCACCTACACCTCGGGTTCCCTACATCAATTCTGAAGTGTAGGAAAAAACTAAAGACTCATCTCTTGAAGTAACACCTCATTCAGTCATCAGTATGGGTCACACAGTGCCTCATACCTCTGAACCCATCCACAAGAAACTCCCACCGTCACACATAGCGAAGCATCAGGGCGTAGGCATTACGACACTGGAGGGGGCCCCCCTCTGCACTGCCCCCCTCTTCCTGACCCTCTGAAACCGGGTCAGGAAGGCCTCGTTTGAAAGGGGAGAATCTCCCCTTTCAAATGAGGCCTTCCCGAACGTCAGGAAAGCCTCGTTTGAAAGGGGAGAATTTCTCCTTTCAAACGAGGCCTTCCCGAACGTCAGGAAGGCCCGTTTGGGCCCATTTTCCCCACTGGTGCGGCCGCTTCCTGCTTCTGTGGGGAAAACAGATAGTGACGTCAGCGTGCTGACGTCACAAAGGGGGGGAGGTGGGCGGGGAGAGACACAGAAGATCTCCCATGTCTCACAGGTTTTTTTCAATTAAAAAATATATATATTTTAACCCCCTCCCTGGTGTCGGACACTGTTCGTGACCCGCACCCAGGAGGTAGTGCCGATGCCCGCATTGAAGCGGTTAAGCCGTACTACACATGACAGCATTCAAGCCCAAAAAATAGACTGGAAGATCTACTCACACATTGAATGGGGTAACGAGAGCTCTGGAGTAGAACAACTCCTCGGATTTCAGCTCACCCTTTAAGGGATTCTCTTCAGTGAAACTGCTTTGTGTTTGGGGTTAGGGCAGACAGCCTCTTTCAATGAGCTTGAAACATATGAGGTGTCTCTTCAGCAACCGGGATGAAGAATCCCCAATGTCATGGGGCTGCGTGCATTGATACACAGACGTATCATGGGGTGAGCACGTTCAGAAACTTTATATCCCACCCACAGGTGGAAGTGCACACTGCTCTACATGGACACTATAGTTATCCAGGATCCACAAAGACACCTCTCATATGATTGACACGAGCATATAGTGCCTCATTATCACTAGCTGGGCACAAAGGTATACATTTGAATGTCACTGCTTTATTTGATTTTGAATTTTGAATTAAATTCCTGTCTAGCATTCTATTTCGCTTGCATGATTAGTTTTGTGCTATGCAGTTCTCATAGGTATCTCACACCGTCCTTATCTCCAAACACATCTTTTGCTACCGTACACTGCTTGATTATTTTTGTACCAATTGATGTACCTCACCTTTCTGGTCCAGATACGAGTCAAAAATGCAAATCGCGAATGAGCAAGCACTGAGCTGGAGACAGGCACTCTGCCTAGAATGTGACTGAGTCAATCTCCTGTTCCCACTCCAGCCCTTTCAGAGCCACTCTTCTGCCATTTCCTCGTTAACCAACCGTTCCCACTTAGGGTGTTCATCTTCCTCCAGGAGACTACAGACAGTGTTTGCAGGTGTGGGCTTTTTGATGATAATCAAATTCATTCTGGGTGTTGTGGGCCAGTTTTGCTTCATTTGCAGTTGTGATTTGTAATTGAAAAGGTCAGATCTGGAGACAGTCAGTGATGACTTGGAGTGTAATGGTCACCCTATTCTCACTAGAGGCCGGTGTGCTGTCACCTTGTTCTCCATTTTGCAGTCATTGCCTTTTGTTTGACATATAAATGGAATTTGGGACTCACATTTTGGGTCCAATGACATAGAACCAAACGGAGTAACAAAACTAAAAGCAATGCTATCAATAAGGTAAGCCATGTACCTGAATGGTAACACATACTATAAGATGCATGTGTCATTGCATTTTAAATTTAGGGTGACCAGCTCCAGCCAGGTCATTAGAGACACGGTTGCCAGTCTTGGACTGTGTGATAGCCTAAAGCATTCTGGGGGATGCAGTAGTGTTTTGCTTGCATTAAACTAATTAGACAAATGCCTGAAATCAATGATTACTAGGTGAAAAGCTTGGGACTAGAGACAGTGCCTTTGATGGCCTGGAGTGAGGGGTGGTAACCTTAATTATCAATTAGGTGTCAAGGCATCTGCAGAGGCACTTTTAGAGGGGAGGGACATGGTCATGGTGGCACCCAATAAAAAGTTCTATGGCTCTCTTTGTCAGGTGACACCTATCAATGGCTGGCTTGACATAAACTCATCTTGTTCTATTTTTTCCACTGCGTTCTGGTACTTGTAGTTTCACGTTTCCCTTTAGAACTGCATGGCTACAGGCTACGCCAGTGGGTTAATGCTTGAATTGCCTTCTACTGACCTTCATTACACTCATTCTCTCTTTCCTGGCCCAGACCTAGTGACTATGGGGACACACTGTACTGTATTATGTTAGCATTTATACGGTGCTTTCTATCCTCAATTAGCAGTGCCGGATTACCAAATAGGCAAAGTAGGCACCAGCCCATGGGCCCCAATCCTTTTAGGGGGCCCGCGACAATGGATCAAAATAATATGGATTTGATCTTGAAAGAAAATTAAAATCAAGCTTTCTTTAATTGTTGTCAAAAGATAGAAAAAATGATTCAACTCAAAGAAACGAAAACTTTACATTAGAACTCTATAGAGAAAATACTGTATTGATGTACTGTACCCATTAAGAACTTAAAGTACATAAGCCATATACATCAGATTCGCACAACAGTTTGTAAGCTCATCTTCAGTCAGCTGTCAGTTTGTAAATAAACGGTGCAAACTACTTTCGTGTAATGTTTAGTTTTATGTAATAAAATTGGTTTATTAAAATTGTTGGTTGGTAAAATTAAAAACGTATTAGGACATAATTTGCGGGGGAGAGTGGGCTGGCGATATTTCGACTACCTAGGGGCCTCGATTAGGCATTGTAGCGCTTTGCGAACTGGTAGCAGGTTACTGCTTTAATTACCTATTAGTCCCCAACATTATTTTCATTCTTTATTTCCTGTCCCAGATCGGGTGACGATGGGACGTACTGTACTGTTATTTATTTGCACCTCTAAAGCGCTTTCTATCCCCGATGAGGCGCTTTGCGGAAGGGTAGCAGCCTACTGTGGTGGAAAAATGTACAGAGTTGGGGGGCAGGGTCGAGGTGGGAGGGCGAGCTATAAACAGGTGGGATTAAAAAGCGGAGGGACAGGTGGGTAAAAGCATGCGAGAGGGCAAGCCAGGGGATTTGATTTCATTTCCACCAAGTCTCCAGATATTGGGCATGGATAAACAACATTATTGCACGCCTCCGTGTCATTCATAAAAGGCCGATTTCTCTCCGAGCCAGCTCTTTGAAAACTCATCATTTGTCAACAGAGCTGCCTTACCCAGACGTGGCGGTCCCCGCCGGACGCTGCATGCCCGAAGGCGACCAGAATGAAAGGGCTTTTTTGAAAAATAGGAAATAAACTCCTGAAATTGGTTCAGCTCGTTTATAATCTGACCTGAGCCAACCAACCTCAATGATGGGGGTGGGGGACATAAATGAGGGAAGCAGGCTACTGTAACTTACAGTGGAAAGGTGCAATAATGTGTGGCAGCTCAGTGGGTTGCGCTCCTGCTAATACCCTTGTGCGCAGGTCACACGACGAGTGCAACGTTTTAATGACAAAGAGTGGTAATCTTTCGGAATTCTGCTACCTTTTTGTTGTTACAGAATTTAAAGTGTTAGTGCAATCCATAAGACCGTATTTCATTCATACACTCTGCCAGTTTATTTTACCTTTATTTATTTTATATCAGTCGGAAGTGTAGACTTCTGGGCTCTGTTGCTTGCGGAAAACCTCAGGCCCTGCCCAGGAGAAGCGGCTGGTCCCTGCGGGAAGGTGGCGAGCTGCTGCAAACCTTACATCACATGCTGCCGCAGGCGCTGCAAGGGCTCTGGGGCGCAGCGGGCACCGGGCAGAGCGGACTCCCAAGGGAGCTGCAGGCGCTCTAGCGTGACGTGAGCCTTAAGCCGCAAGAAGGAGGAGCACCACCTGCCGGCCGCTAGGGGAACTGCACGGTTCATATTTAGGGTCCCAGCTGTAAGAAATGTGTTTGATATTCGAGCGTTCACTTTAGATGATTAATTTCTTAAATTGTCTTCTTTCGAATCATTCAATTGCTAGCTATGAACCATCTTTCAAGCGTATGTCAAGTATGTCAAGCAATTCCACAGCACTTAAGCATTCCGTGTATTGCATGTCTGTGAGAATGTCTGTGGCGTAGAGTGTGTTTACTACATCATGTATCAATGGGAAAGAATATGTCTGTCATTGATGACCAACATTGAGGGAGATTAGTCTCTGAAAAAGTCATATTCAACGCGACGATTTTTTTTAACCTTTACTTTGATATTTAGTCTTAAAATGGGAGGCGTGGGCATAATTGGGTGCCAATTAATTGTAGTCAGAAGTAGTAGCTGCTGCCCCTCCTTGTTCTTTGGTACCCAGTGTCACTGCCCTTGCTACACCTGGTCTAAGGGTTCACGAGGACGCCTCAGAAACAGTAGCGGACCTGCATATCCCTGGTCAAGTTTACGTTCGTTGCCTTTTTTCGAGCCCCTCCGCAGCATAAAAAGACCTTTGAGAGGCTGAAGGCGTGGAAGGGGACAAACGTGATGTCATCGACGACAAAGGGTGATGTCAATTCTGCTAGTCATGGCATTGTGATAGGACTGGAGGTACCGCGCTTGCTTAAAGTCTGGCTGGCAGTGCGAATACAGCAAGGCTCTATTAGGGTGGCTAGGGGCAGACGTTTAGCAAGCCTCGCACCTCGCACACAAGTCAAAGCCCTCACGAGGGTTACATCATAACTGAGTAACATTTCTTCTGCTGCTGATGCGGGCACCGGCACAGCTGCTTCCCCTGGCACTATTGCTTCACGCTTGCAGCACACCTTACCCCCCCAGGGCTATCAAGCTCACCACAGACAGAGCAGACCCGACCCTGAAAATAGAACAGGTTAATTCGATAGACGCCAGGCGCACCTGCAGGTATCACAGGTCTGCACCTTGGGGGGTGGCTTTCTCTTCTACACCCTCACGCCGTGGAGCCAGGGGTCTCTCGGGGGCGTTCAGGAGATACACTCGTCTGCCGTGGCTCTGACACAGGCCAGGTTCCAGGAATGTTTTTCTGGATAGGCCAAGGGTGGGTCAGGGCAGGCCCAGTTTTGATCGTATCTAGAGGTAGCCTACAACCCTTAGATTGCATCATATCTACGTCCAAACTGGCAGCATGGTACAAGCAATAGATGTTATGTGAATGCAAAGCTTGTAGAGGGCAGGGCAGTGGTAAATTGAACTGATGTTACTTTTAGGTTTTAGGAGTAGGTAGTGGTAATTTGAGGTAAGTGTAGTTTTAGGGTTTAGGGATGGGCAGTGGTAATGGGATGTAAGCATTTTGTGTGTTCTGGTCTTAGTTTGCTTCCATCAAATTAATTAGACAAAGACAAAATACCAATGATTTGTGAGCGAGAAGTGTAGGACTGAAAACAATGTCCATGATTACCTAGAGGGAAGCTGTTGTCCTGCACACAGGCAAATGCTTTTAGAACCTCCAGATTTGAGTGGGAGAAGTCCTTCTAAATGGAATGGGGACTACACAGAACTGCTGGAACAGGGAATGAAATCACCAACTCTACAGGCTGCAACCGTCCTGTCCATTGCACAGGAGTTTGGGGACACACATTATGTGGAAGTGTGAAAACATCATGTTTCCCATCTCAAACAACCAAGTAAAAGGAATAGGGAAGATAAAGAGGAGTAGGTTAACATAACTGTAATCTACAAGAACTGGGGGCAAAGCAGAGACTCAAAAAGTGAACATGTGCAGAAGAAAATCCTTGATCTCAAACATTAAGAGTAAAAAAGAAGTGAGTGAACCCAGAGTAACCACCGTGTACCTCCAAAGGCTCCTATCCCATGAAATTCAGGATGTCATTTAATCATCATTTCCAGATAAGGCCCATTAACAAGATACCTCCTTTTATTCTAGACAGACTGGAAGCTGGTTGAAGGTATGGTAGCACACTGCCACCGCATTTATGGTCGTTCACTCAGGGTTAATCTCTCCTTTAGTTTATTAGTGCAACTACACAAAACACAAAACTTTGTTGTGAGGCTGACTGTGGAGTAGAGCCAAGGCAACTCATCCCCACAAGCACAAAGCCTGGAACTGGCTCACTGGTCATCCAACATCAACTTTAGGGTGATGCCTCCTTCACAAGAGTTGGTTGGCACTTTTTAGAGAAGATCAACCACTATGCCCTTAGGCACGAACTGTGATCCTTCTAGCTTTGAGTGACCACTCCAGCATCCAATTATATACAAATGGTGACCACTGATACTGAATTAAATGATCTGTGCATTTCCACCAATCGGAGTCCAAAACATTAGATTAAAACGTGTCTTCTCTATTGACAGTGTGCCAAACTTTTCATTGCTAAGGTCCAATTTTCCTTTTGCAATTTAAATTTGAAGGCTGTGTCCCAGAGCTCCTTAATTCTGCATATTTCTACACTGGTTATAGCTTTGCATAGATTGCTCAGGAGTGTAACCTGGCTTCTGCAGTTCCTGCAGAGAAGGAGGGCCTCTAAAAGCCTTCAGAAGCCCCCATTCATCCCAAAGTAAATTATTATTTGTGAGATATGGGAGGCTCAAGGGCCCCTCATCAAATTCTGCAAGGAGGCCTCATCATTTTATGTTATGCCACTGGGAATGATCTGGCTCCATCAGGGACTAGGCTATCCCACCACACCAGTCTGTCGACCCCACTGTGGTCATGAGAAAAGTGCACTGTGTTCGCACCTCACAAGAACTCCAATGGTTGAGGAAGAGCGTATAGTGTTCTGCTAGTAAACTTGGGGAAAAAACATAAAAGGCCTCACTTCCAAGAGTCTTCATCTCTAGTATCTGTCAGTGTATCAACGGCTCTAGTGCAAGAAAGAAAATGGGCCCCCTGTTTGAACTGTGAAATACTGCAATAGTCTGGGTTCTGTGCCCCCCATGCTTCTGGGCCATAGTGCCACTGCACCTGCTGCACCCTGGTATCTCTTGCCTTCTGCTTACTAGGGTACCTGTTCTATCCTCAACCCAACATCCCCAGCCTCCACCCAAAGTATCCAATCTCTCAAAAATAGATCACTGCTTCACTGTCTATATTCTGAAGTTCAGTATTCAAGCATTTGCGGGGTATTACATCCCACTCAGGTGGTTGTCGCATAGCCAGTTTTATACAGGCCTGGCTGGAATTTTAAAGAACAGAAATCAATAGCTGGAAAAGTTGCACTGGAGCACAAAAAAACAGAGCAGCTGAAAATCGAAATCACCCAGAGCAAAGACAAAAAAGGATTTATTCTCTTTCCCATGCCCCTAATGTACCTGCACTAGTGGGTGAAGAGAAAGCCCATATCTTTAAAAGGAGATGATTAATTGGGCCGCCTTTGTGACAGAGACCCTGCCTCGATCACGCATCTCCAGTATCAGCAAAGAGGAAGTAGGAAACAGCACAACGTCCATTCATCCAATGACACAGAAAAAGTAATTAAAATGGTGCTTTTTCCGTTGGCACTTATGCTGTGACTTGGAGGGCCACGGGTCAAGTTTGGGTGGGTCTGGTCCACCCGGCCCACCCACTAGAATCAGGTCTGCTCTGACTTCTGAATGGAAGATCTTCTTCATATTCAGCACCCTTCAGAAGGGTGCTAATGGAAACAGACACACCTCCCAGCCCTGTGAACTGTAGAGCCGATCAAACGAGTGTGCGTGTGTCTTCGTAACAATTTAAAAGGGAAGAAACAAGTTCAACAGGACCCAACCAAACAAATGTCCCGTGGCTCGTCCCCAAATGGACAGAGCTGACATTTGTGAAGGGCACGGCGGGACCGGGCATGTTTCAAGATAGCAAGCCATTAAAAAAATGTGTCTTTGTGAGGCACACCAGGCCAACTTGCAAAATACCTGTTCCCATCCTTTGTGACAGGGGTTATCTCACTATGGTGAAAGGTGGCCACGGCCATGGCCGGGCCACGTAAACAAAAGGTGCGGCCTAAGGAATTGATCCTGCTATGTTTCCAAAACAATACTACATTCAAAGCCAAACTTCCAGGAGTATTAAAATAATGTCTCAATTATTTACCGGCAATTGCATTACTCCGAGTCCTCTTCCCTCGCTTCTATTCATTACAACATTGAGACAATCCTGCCTCGCCAGACACCCATGCCATGCGATTTTCTTAAATAAAAGACCCTCCTTATTGTAGGTGCATCAGATGCTATGCTCACTCGCGAGGTGTTGGCGCACTGGCAGTCACACATACAGAGGGTGCCGTAGGTACACCGGATGGGTGGCTTCGTTGAACGTGCCAGAGTAAATGGATTCATTATGAGTTGGTATGACAAAGGAGGCCTTAGAGTCAAATATTTGAGAACAGAATCGGTACCAAGGGGGGATTCTAGTCATACTGCATCTCAGTGGCAATGATTTAGTAGCTATGGGGTGAATAGATTTATTTCATGCATTGATTGCTGAAGTTATGATTAGCTGAGAATTTCCTGGAAGCTATGATAGCAAGGTCGTACATTGTGCCAAACAGGCTTGGCTTGGGGGTCTTTCTCTTTGTGGGCATTGCATGAATCCACAAAGTGCTTGAATATAAATATATCTTGGCTCTTAAGGTCACCTAGAATAGGATGCATTCCCCATGGTTGTCTCAGGGACAAAAGTTTTTTTTGTCCCTGATGGAGTGCACCCGTCACTAGGGAGAAAACTAGTTTTGTGAGTAACCAATTTCCTTTGCTTGCCAATATCTCATGCACTGTTGGGGAGTCCATGGTTGGTGGGGACACTTTAAGTCCTTCTTGGCATCTCATACGAGTACTAGTTACATCACACTAGTGCCATGGGGTCCTCAAAGGGGGTGCTTGCAGCATTAATTTAAAAATCTGCAATTTAGTGGGGAGCTGAGGTGGTCACTGTCCGTGGCAGTTGACACATCTTCACGCATACATTGTGCTTCTTTGGGACATTGGCCTTTTGGGGGTTAGGGGTAGCGGTCTGCGCCAGGGGAGCATAGCATGGTTGGTTACCTAGCATGGTCCCTGATGCTGTGAGGGGTGCCAGGTGGGGTTGTGAACAGGCCTCCTGCATGAGCTTTTAGAGAACAAGGACTTTGCATAATAGCGATTACCTGTCGTTGGAGTCTGGGGAGCAAGGATTGTCACATAAGAGCGATATTCCGGTTTTATCTCTGGGGTGAGCCGTTAGAAGGCTTACCCTCCCCAAAATGCAGGGGTACCAAGGGAACTGGGTTGAAGGGAAAACCACAAGCCCACAGAATGTGTCACACGAGAAGGTAGTGGGTTGTAGGTGATTTGATGTCTGTAGGAGGCTGGACTGGCTTGTAGTGAGTACCTAGGGGTACTTACACCTTGCACCAGGCCCAGTTATCCCTTATTAGTGTATAGGGTGTCTAGCAGCATAGGCCGATAGATAATGGTAGCTTAGCAGAGCAGCTTAGGTTGAACTAGGAGACGAGTGAAGCTGCTACAGTACCACTAGTGTCATATGCACAATATCATAAGAAAACACAATACACAGATATACTAAAAATAAAGGTACTTTATTTTTATGACAATATGCCAAAAGTATCTCAGTGAGTACCCTCAGTATGAGGATAGCAAATATACACAAGATATATGTACACAATACCAAAATATGCAGTAATAGTATTAAAAAACAGTGCAAACAATGTATAGTTACAATAGGATGCAATGGAGACACATAGGGATAGGGGCAACACAAACCATATACTCCAAAAGTGGAATGCGAACCACGAATGGACCACAAACCTATGTGACCTTGTAGAGGGTCGCTGGGACTATTAGAAAATAGTAAGGGTTAGAAAAATAGCCCACCCCAAGACCCTGAAAAGTGAGTGCAAAGTGCACTTAAGTTCCCCAAAGGACAAAGAAGTCGTGATAGGGGAATTCTGCAGGAAAGACACAAATCAGCAATGCAACAACGATGGATTTCCAGTCGAGGGTACCTGTGGAACAAGGGGACCAAGTCCAAAAGTCACAAGCAAGTCGGAGATGGGCAGATGCCCAGGAAATGCCAGCTGTGGGTGGAAAGAAGCTGCTACTGGACAGTAGAAGCTGAAGATTCTGCAGGAACGACAAGGGCTAGGAACTTTCCCTTTGGAGGACGGATCCCCCACGCCGTGGAGAGTCGTGCAGAAGTGTTTTCCTGAAGAAAGACCGCCAACAAGCCTTGCTAGCTGCAAATCGTGCGGTTAAGGTTTTTGGGTGCTGCTGTGGCCCAGGAGGGACCAGGATGTCGCCAATTGCGTCTGGGGACAGAGGGGGCATCGAGCAAGACAAGGAGCCCTCTCAGCAGCAGGCAGCACCTGCAGAAGAGCCAGAAACAGGCACTACAAGGATGCATGAAACGATGCTCACCCGAAGTCGCACAAAGGAGTCCCACGTCGCCGGAGAACAACTTAGGAGGTCGTGCAATGCAGGTTAGAGTGCCGTGGACCCAGGCTGGACTGTGCACAAAGGATTTCTGTGGGAAGTGCACGGAGGCCGGAGTAGCTGCAAAAGTTGCGGTTCCCCAGCAATGCAGTCTGGTGTGGGGAGGCAAGGACTTACCTCCACCAAACTTGGACTGAAGAGTCACTGGACTGTGGGAGTCACTTGGACAGAGTTGCTGGATTCAAGGGACCTCGCTCATCGTGCTGAGAGGAGACCCAGGGTACCGGTAATGCAGTTCTTTGGTGCCTGCGGTTGCAGGGGGACGATTCCGTCGACCCACGGGAGATTTCTTCGGAGCTTCTAGTGCAGAGAGGAGGCAGACTACCCCCACAGCATGCACCACGAGGAAAGCAGTCGAGAAGGCGGCAGGATCAGCATTACAGAGTTGCAGTAGTCGTCTTCGCTACTTTGTTGCAGTTTTGCAGGCTTCCAGCGCGGTCAGCAGTCGATTCCTTGGCAGAAGGTGAAGAGAGAGATGCAGAGCAACTCGGATGAGCTCTTGCATTCGTTATCTAAGGAATCCCCAGAGACAGAGACCCTAAATAGCCAGAAAAGAGGGTTTGGCTACCTAGGAGAGAGGATAGGCTAGCAACACCTGAAGGAGCCTATCAGAAGGAGTCTCTGACGTCACCTGGTGGCACTGGCCACTCAGAGCAGTCCAGTGTGCCAGCAGCACCTCTGTTTCCAAGATGGCAGAGGTCTGGAGCACACTGGAGGAGCTCTGGGCACCTCCCAGGGGAGGTACAGGTCAGGGGAGTGGTCACTCCCCTTTCCTTTGTCCAGTTTCGCGCCAGAGCAGGGCTAAGGGGTCCCTGAACCGGTGTAGACTGGCTTATGCAGAAATGGGCACCATGTGTGCCCATGAAAGCATTTCCAGAGGCTGGGGGAGGCTACTCCTCCCCTGCCTTCACACCATTTTCCAAAGGGAGAGGGTGTAACACCCTCTCTCAGAGGAAGTCCTTTGTTCTTCCATCCTGGGCCAGGCCTGGCTGGACCCCAGGAGGGCAGAAGCCTGTCTGAGGGGCTGGCAGCAGCAGCAGCTGCAGTGAAACCCAGGGAAAGGCAGTTTGGCAGTACCAGGGTCTGTGCTACAGACCACTGGGATCATGGGATTGTGCCAGCTATGCCAGGATGGCATAGAGGGGGCATTTCCATGATCATAGACATGTTACATGGCCATATTCGGAGTTACCATTGTGAAGCTACATATAGGTAGTGACCTATATGTAGTGCACGCGTGTAATGGTGTCCCCGCACTCACAAAGTCTGGGGAATTGGCCCTGAACAATGTGGGGGCACCTTGGCTAGTGCCAGGGTGCCCACACACTAAGTAACTTAGCACCCAACCTTTACCAGGTAAAGGTTAGACATATAGGTGACTTATAAGTGCAGTGTAAAATGGCTGTGAAATAACGTGGACGTTATTTCACTCAGGCTGCAGTGGCAGGCCTGTGTAAGAATTGTCAGAGCTCCCTATGGGTGGCAAAAGAAATGCTGCAGCCCATAGGGATCTCCTGGAACCGCAATACCCTGGGTACCTCAGTACCATATGCTAGGGAATTATAAGGGTGTTCCAGTAAGCCAATGTAAATTGGTAAAAATGGTCACTAGCCTGTTAGTGACAATTTGAAAGAAATGAGAGAGCATAACCACTGAGGTTCTGATTAGCAGAGCCTCAGTGAGACAGTTAGTCATAACACAGGTAACACATTAAGGCACACTTATGAGCACTGGGGCCCTGGCTGGCAGGGTCCCAGTGACACATACAACTAAAACAACATATATACAGTGAAAAATGGGGGTAACATGCCAGGCAAGATGGTACTTTCCTACAATGTCTAGCGGACTTTGTTAAACAGTTGGAATCTATGTTACACTCAGGTAAATAGGATTGGTGTGTGATGTGTTTTAGTGCAGACGTTTTTTGAAATTATGTTTTGAAAATAAATATCGATCTGAGATTGTGATATCTCTACCCAAGTCAAAGGGTTTGGTCTCGGGCTGCCATTTTAAAAGGGAGGAGTAATCCTTGCGGTTACACTCAGGGTTGGTTAGGTTGAGGGCCTTGATGTGCCCTCATCCATATGCTCTGAGGCGCACCGCAAAATGGGAAGGGCCAACATTTATAGAGGGCACGGCGGTGTTCCAAGATGGCAGTCCATTAAAAATTATGCCTCTTCAGTAGGCATGTCCAAGCCTTCTTTGCAAAATCTGCGTCCCCCATCTTGGTCACAGGGGTGATATTGCGACGGTCAGAGGCGGAACTGGACGTGGCATGGCCGTGTAAACAAAAGGTGTAGTGAGGGTAGGGCCTGGACTCTTGCCTGCCCCCCTCGCTGAAGGGACACCATTGCTGCTTCCCGCCACTGAGTCCCGCTGCTGAAGCCAAGAGCCGCTGAAGGCAGGATTGCTTGCCTTTCCCACTTTCCTACCTCCCTTTAGATAGTGGTTTGTTCTAGTGTAGCGGTATGTCTGGGGGGTTCCTGGGTGCACAGTAATGCTCCCAAGGTTGCTGTTGACTTTTTTTTCTGTTTGCTGGAGCTTTTAAGTGCCTTTTGTCATAGTGGGGCGGGGTGAGTTCATGGTTGGCGGGGACACCTCCTGTCCCCCTTTGCATCTCACAGGAGTTCTAGTCAGACAACATCAGTGTCATGAGGACATCAAAGGGGTGTGCTTGCAGCATTCTTTATAGATGCTACAATTTTGCGAGGGTTAGTGCAGTCACTCTCCACTGTCCTTTATCCACTGACACTACGTACATTGCTGCTTTGGGACATTGCCCCGTTGTTGGTTGGAAGATGGGATCTGCGCCAGGGGACCAGGGCCAGACCCGATTGCCCAGACTTCATCTCCTACTTTGTGGGGACCCATGCAGGGTTCCTCAGGGGTGAGCAGGCCTCCTGCATGATGTTTTTTTTAGAGAACAAGGACTCTGGGTAATAGTGATTACCCGTTGGCAGAGATTGGAGAGCAAGGATTGCCACCTAATAGAGATGGCCGGTTTCAGCTCTGGAGGGCGAGCCGTTAGAAGGCTTCCCCCTAAATGCAGAGATGCCAAGGGGACTGGATTGAAGGGCAAACAATAACCCCACAGAATGTTTTGCACAAGAAGCTAGTGGGTTGTAGGTGACTTGATGTCTAGCGCACTATGTTAAATAATGTGGGTGTATGTTACACTCATATAAATAGGATTGATGTGTTTTATTATAGAAGGTTTTTGAAGTTATGTTTTGATAATATGTATGGCCTCATACAGAGATATCGCTACCCAATCAAATAATTTTGGTCTCAGGCTGTCTTTTTTAAAGGGTGCAGAGGGCACCCGTGTGGTTACACTCAGGGTTGGTTAGAGTGAGGCCTCAATGTATCTTCTTCCATAATATAATCTAACAAGCCAATTTGTTCTTCACAACGCACCTACGGACGTAGCTGTCTGTGAGCAGGTCATATGTGCACATGTGCAGGAGGCTGTGCTAGAGGTAGGAGCAAAGACAATCTCTTTCAGCTCATATTTGGGGTCACACTTCTTCCAGCACCAGAGTCACCCCGGGGGTCACGTCCCTTCTGACCACCTGGTTTGCGATTGAAGGTGGTGCAGCTGGTGTTGGTGGCTGTAGGGGATCACGACTAATCACCCAGATTACACACGTACCTGCCTGGAGGAGTGACTTCATGTTGACAGAACAAGCTTTAGCTTGCTGTTCCATTTGCAGTGAACATACCTACCATATGTGGTGGCCTGGCTGGAAGAATATTATCTGGATTCAAGTGTCCACCAATATCGAAGTTCATTGCAAAAGAAAATTGGTCAACTAATTAGGTTACCCTCAAGGAGCTATTTAGGGGACACGAAACGTCAGCAATAAATTGTAGATAAAGTGGCCAGACTCCTCTGAACCTTCAGGTCAACCACATGGGAGAAAACATCCAACTTCAGGGGATAAGTTGTGCAATTGGTTGATCTTAAATAATCACAAACTGCAATGTTAAACAAGGTAAGAAAAAGGTAAGCCAGAAGTGCCATCACACCACAAAGGTGGCCATGGCCTCGCATCATTGACAGTCTCAGACTGGGGAAGATGTCTGGGCTGAGAAGAGGTCCCAGGCGGTAGTGTCAGGAACCGTGCAATGATTTCCAGCAAACAACCGATATTGGAATTGTGCTGGGTCGATCGCTATCAATATAGTGAAAAAAACCTGATTTTAGTCTTTTGGTTCAGTGCCTAGACTCCACTTCTGGACTGGTCTTAGGACATTGTCCTTCCTAAACTGTTCTTGATATAGCAGTCTAGTCTGACCACACACGAGCCCAGCTTTTGTCTTGATCAAAGTACTTTTGTGTGTGTAAAGAAATCTAGCTGCTATGCCAGGATTGTACGTTTTCTGCAATCATAGATGAAAGGCAAATTTTACATTTTGATTCATTTGAGCATACCGTGAGAAGCCTGAGTCTGAAAGGGGTATGACATATAGTTCTGCTGCATGAGTCTGTAATATTTAAGAAACCTGACATACAATTCTGTATACGCCTGTAAGGTTTACAAAACCTAACATACAGTTCTGTATGAGCATGTAAGTTTTTCAAACTTGACATAAAGTTCTGCTGTATTATCCTGTAAAATCTGAAATACAGTTTTGCAGTTTGAGCCTGTGGGGTTTGCAAAACCTTAGATATAGTTCTGCTGTATGAGTCTGTAACGTTTATGAAACATGAGATACACTTCTGCTTTATCAGCCTGTATGCTTCATTAAAACTTACATAAGGTTCTGCTGCATGAGTCTGTAAGGTTTATGAAACGTGAGATACAGTTCTCCTGTATGAGCCTGTAAGATTGATTAAACTTGACGTACGGTTTTACTCTACCACCCTGTAAAGTTTATAAAACCTGAGATAGAGTTTGAGCCTGTAAGGTTTATGAAACTTGAGATGGAGTTCTGCTGTATGAGGCTGTGAGATTTAATAAACTTGAGATACGGTTCTGCTGTATGAGCCTGTAAGGTTTATGAAACCTTAGATACAGTTCTGCTGTGTGAGCCTGTAAATTTTATGAAACCTGACATACAATTCTCCTGCATGAGTCTGCAAAGTCTTTAAACATGACATACAGTTCCGCTGTATGAGCCTGTAAGGCCCTGTAAAAATTATAAAACCTGAGATACAGTTTGAGCCTGTAAGGTTTCTGACACTTGAGATAGAGTTCTGCTGTCTGAGGCTGCACGATTTAATAAACTTGAGATACGGTTCTGCTGTATGAGCCTGTAAGGTTTATGAAACCTTAGATACAGTTCTGCTGTGTGAGCCTGTAAGGTTTATGAAACCTGACATACAATTCTCCTGTATGAGTCTGCAAAGTCATTAAACCTGACATACAGTTCCTCTGTATGAGCCTGTAAGTCCCTGTAAAGTTTATAAAACCTGAGATACAGTTTGAGCCTATAAGGTTTATGAAACTTGAGATAGAGTTGTGCGGTATGAGGCTGTGAGATTTAATAAACGTGAGATACAGTTCTGCTGTATGAGCCTGTAAGGTTTACAAAACCTTAGCTACAGTTCTGCTGTGTGAGCCTGTAAGGTTTATGAAACCTGACACACAATTCTACTGTATGACTCTGCCCGGTTTATTAAACCTGACATACAGTTCTGCTGAATTAGACTGTAACATTTATGAAACCTGAGATACATTTATGCTATATGAACCTGTAAGGTTTATGAAACCTGAGATGCATTTATGCTGCATGAGCTTGAAAGGCTTATGAAACCTGATATACAATTCTCCTGCATGAGTCTGCAAAGTCATTAAACCTGACATACAGTTCTGCTGTATGAATCTGTAAGGCCCTGTTAAGTTTATAAAACCTGAGATACAGTTTGAGCCTGTAAGGTTTATGAAACTTGAGATAGAGTTCTGCTGTATGAGGCTGTGAGATTTAATAAACCTGAGATACGGTTCTACTGTATGAGCCTGTAAGGTTTACGAAACCTTAGATACAGTTCTGCTGTGTGAGCCTGTAAGGTTTATGGAACCTGACATACAATTCTACTGTATGAGTCTGCACAGTTTATTAAACCTGACATACAGTTCTACTGAATTAGACTGTAACATTTATGAAACCTGAGATACATTTATGCTGTGTGAGCCTGTAAGGTTTATGAAACCTGAGATACATTTACGCTGCATGAGCGTGCAAGGCTTATGAAACCTGATATACAAATCTCCTGCATGAGTCTGCACAGTTCATTAAACTTGATATACAGTTCTGCTGTATGAGCGTGTAAGGCCCCGTAAAGTTTATAAAACCTGAGATACAGTTTCAGCCTGTAAGGTTTATGAAATTTAAGCTAGAGTTCTGCTGTATGAGGCTGTGAGATTTAATAAACCTGGGATACAGATCTGCTCTATGAGCTGTAAGGTTTACAAAAGCTGAGATATAGTTCTGCTGTGTGAGCCTGTAGGGTTTATGAAACTTGACATACAATTCTACTGTATGAGTCTGCACGGATTATTAAACCTGACATACACTTCTGCTGAATTAGACTGTAACATTTATGAAACCTGAGATACAGATCCGCTGTATGAGCCTGAAAGGCTTATGAAACTTGACATACAGTTCTGCTGCGTGAGCCGGTAAGGTTTATTAAACCTGACATATGGTTTTGCTGTACGACCCTGTAAAGTTGATAAAACCTGAGATACAGTTTGAGCCTGTAAGGTTTATGAAACTTGAAACAGAGTTCCGTCTTTATGAGGCTGTGAGATTTAATAAACCTGAGACACGGTTCTGCTGTGTGAGCCTGTATGGTTTACGAAACCTGAGATACATTTATGCTGTATGAGCCTGCACAGTTTATGAAACTTGACATACAGTTCCGCTGTATGAGCCTGTAAGGCTTATGAAACCCGATATACAGTTCTGCTGTCTGAGAGCTAACACCTGTGTAACTCGGGGTACAGCCCTGATCGATGAACCCTATGCCTGTAAATTCTATGTGTCCTGAAGGATACTTCAGCTGTACAGAGCCTAAGGAAGTCAGAGCCCATAGGTCTGGGTGACCTTTGGGATACTTGTGCTGTGTAAAGCTCTGGCCTGTAAGTTTAGTGTCACTGTCTCCTCTCATCATGGGCGCATGCTTTCCGATAGTTTATCATGGCACTGGTTGTATAGCGGGCAAGGCTATCCCCGCAGATACTGTAGGACTCAAACGAGACAGCAAAATGGCTGCTCAAGGAAGCACCCCTATCATGCACACGTCTGTTAGACAGCAGAGCGACTCCCCAGCTGTAGACAAATGAATCAGGGCGATAGCAGAGACATTTCTCCTTTTGGTGTCTGAAAGTAGAGACTTTTCTTAAGGACACTAGAGGTATCCTACTCAATAGCATAGCACAGCTAGCAGACTTTAGACATTGACGAATGCACAAGGGTTCACAATTATTATGCTGTGTATTGCTGATTGTTGTGTAAACAGCAGAGCTGTCGCGGTTTATGAGCACTTTACATTGTCCTTGCTCAAGGTACCCATCACGGGTTTAACCATTTCGAAATGATGCAGATTTTATAAACCTAAGAAGGATGGAAGCTTGAATTGACCTGCTGAGGTGGGTACGTGTGACTTTCAAGGCGAACGTATCTGCACAACTGGTGAATTTGTCCACGCTGCTGTTTGGTATTGCAGATTTAATTATTAAATGCAGCTATCACACTGTAGACTGCATATTATTTCATAGCAGAGCTGGTACGCTATATTTCAGGTTGTTGCATTAGGCGGCAAACTGATTACGTTGTAGGTTGCAGATTACTGTAATAGACAGCAGAGCTACCCTGCTCTATTTTTACAGGTAAATGAATTACATATACTAAGAGCAGCATCCTGAATGGGATACAGGGATTGGGTCACCCAATCAGAATGCTTCGAATGCTTGCACTTTTGTTTGCAAGTCATTGTGGTTCAGTGAGTTTTGGAAGCAATGACGCAGCTCAGACAATGACTGCTGGACTTTCTGTCTGTCCGCCTCAGTGGGGGAGGGCGCTAGCACCCTTATTGATCACATTGAGCATTAGCAGCATTTAATTGGTGTTGCTCTCATTATGCATACGCGCCTTCGGCTTGGGTCCATAATTGCAGTAATTAGCAGCGGTTAACGCCCGCAGAGGTAATTAATCACTATTAAGGCCTTGAGCAGTGGGCAATAAGGATTAATAATGCATTAGCAGCAAATGTGTCGACTGTATACTACAGATGAATGCAATGCACAACCGACAAATTCTGTAGAATAGAAAATCATGTGTTGCAAAGCAGAGCTATCAGACTGTGTGCTTTTACAGAGGGATGTGTCAGACAGCAGAGGTATCACACTTAATCACAGAATAATGATCAGACTGCAGAGCTCTCGCTCAGTATATTAGCGGATAACGAAGCTATCACACTGTACAGCACACAATAGTGTGGCTACAGCAGAGCTATCCCGCTGTATGTTATGAATTAATTGCCTAGCGAAGATATCACACAGAATAATATGTGTCAGACAGCATAGCTCCCGGACAGTGTGAATGATGTGCCTAGAGACTGGGTCTGGTGGTTCCCTGGAATAATGCAATAATGCACCCCCTGCAGGAATCTGCATTTGACCTCATGGTCACAAGTTCAAATCCTGGTGGAGATACTTAACCTTTTATCATCCAGAGGGCAACAACGCGAAGACCATTGAGTTGGGTAACAATAAATATGTTGTTTCAGTGCCAGAGACCCAAAGGTAAACATGTGCTTTACAAATACATCTGTTCTTAGCAGTCGCCGCTTGCTGCTTGTCAAAGGGGCGGGACGGCGGGCGCGGAGGGTTAAGGGGGAACAAAAACATTAAATTAAAAATAATGTAATAAAATAAAAACTCCTGCCTCCTCTCAGCAGGCACAGGCGCCCAGCCTGCCATGCAGCCAATCGTGGTGCTGCTCAGAGCAGTGTTAGGAATGGCTGGAGTGCCCAGCCGGGGCGCTCCCAGGCAGACTTGGAGCCTGTGCCTACTCTCTCCAGACCGGCAACGCAGTGCTGGGCTGGAAAGAGCACAGTACGCATGTGTGGTTGGCCAGCCCAAGACTGCCGGCCACACACACACATGCACACTGAGGGCAGTGCACAGTGCACTCTCCTCGTCATCCCCCCTGGCCTGCCCCTTTAACAATGAAAGAATAATAAGCACAGTTTATTATCTTTTTGTTGTCAAAGTTTTGCAGCTGCTGCTGCTCACGGTGGGGGGGAGGATGGGGGTGACACTTCTCCGCCATAGCGAAGAAGCTTCCGCTGGTTCTTAGTTTGTGAAGGTGTTTGCCGGTGCTTGCCACTTATTTCTAACGGTCAGACACATGGAGGCGCTGTCTATTTTTGTGCAGAATACAAAAACGTAATATACATTAAAGTTTAAAAAATAATACCTCACCCAGGCTATTTTTACAGCTTTGTGTCACACAGAGTTAATGCATATTGACAACATGGTTGGAGTGTGATGGTTAGTAGATAACAGTGGCATTGGCATTTAGCAGAGGCAGTGGGTGGTGCAAGCAGCACTGATCGCCCTTGTTATTGTACACAGATCTACCATACTTTGCAGTTTATTTGATTATACAGCAGAGCTATCGCAGTGAATTGTGAATTACACATAAGTGGATTGAAGAGTGGAGCTTAGATGAATTCATTGGATGCAGCCTATTACAGATTTATGCACTGGAAAGCAGAGCTATCAAACTTTACATTAGTAATTAAATTAACAACACATTTGGCATGCTGTTTATTACATATTAATATATTAGTCAGGAGAGCTACCATTATGTATGTTAATGTATTGGACAGCAAAGCTATCCCTGTATATGACAAATCAATGCATTAAAAGCAGAACGCTCAGGCTTTAAAAATATTATTATTATACAGGCACCACAGTGTACAGCCCAGATGAAGCTATCCCACTGTATATTGTAGAGGCGCGGATCCTCTGCTGCTGGTGGAGGAGCATCGCCCGCGCAAGCAGCAGCAGCTGCAAACCATTTACCCAAAAACAATAATAAACTATGTTTATTATCGTTTTTTGATAAGAGGGGTGGGGCCACAGGGTGTGATGAGCACTGAGGGGACGTGCACAGCACTCCCCCTCACTGTGCATGTATGTTTTGGTCGGCCGTCTTGGGTCGGCCAAACACTCATGTGCAGTAGGCTCTCTCCAGCTCGGCAATGTGTTGCTGGGTGGTGCTCCCAACCAATCCTAATGCTGCTCTGAGCAGTGTCAGGATTGGCCGTAGGGCAGACTGGGAGCCTGTGTCTGCAGCCTGTCTGCAGAGAGGAGCCGTGCGGTGGTGACAGCGGCGGAGGCGGCGTCACAGGTACTTAAAAAAAAATTACATTTCCCCCAACCACGCGCGTGCCGCCCCTACTTAGCACCGTGAGCCGGTCCTGATATTGTAGATTAATGAATTTGACCGCAGAACCCACTATTGTTATACAGTTGTATATGATAGGTTACTCTACCAGCCAGCAGAGCTATCACTCTGTATTTTATGGGCTATAGTACTTGCCAAGAGAATCATCACACTTTATCTTATCGTTATAGTACTAGCTAGTAGAATAATCATGCTGCATATTATACATGCAACCAGAAGAGTTCTTTAGAGTTCTCAGCGATTCTTAGGCCTTTGAAATCTGTGGGCCTCCATTGAATCATTACTTGATTCCAGGGACTCTCACTGAGTCATTATTGGAAGCCAGGGAGTCCCTGACTAAGCAATTTTTATGAGTTGAACCCCAAGTCCATACACAAAACATACAGAAACAAGTATACACTAAACACATGCATGAATATTGAAATATTTTATTTAATTCATAAATATAGAAGACATTTTGAAGTTTTCAATTTTGCTTCTTTAATTGTACATACTTTACTAATTTAGATTTATTCATTTTAATTTTAGGTAATTTTGTTAAACAGTTGCAGACCATCTGTGTAAGCCTTGTGGACCCCCAGGAGTCCTTGGACCACAGGTTAAGAACCACTGCTCTATATTATAGATGACAGTAATAGCCAACAGAGTTATCACGCAGTATAATGTAGGTTACAGTAATAATCAGAGGAGGTATCACGCTGTATAATATAGGTCATAGTAATAGCAAGCAGAGTTATCATGCTGTACATTACAGGCTACAGTAGTAGCCAGTAGAGTAACTACCTACCATGGATAGTGTAAGTTGTAGTGATAGCTATCAGAGGTATTGTGCTGTTTCTGGTTACAATATTAGCCAGGAGACTTATCAGCAGTGCTTAATTTGAGCCAGTGGTTTCTGGTGCCGAGCACCGGCACTTAGTTTTGAGGGCCGGAGCTTATTTTTCTGTCTCAAGCATTCACTGTGAGCAACAAATACATGTGGGAAAGAGGAGGAAAAGAAAAATGAAAAAGTGTCACAAAGGGAGAAAGCAGAAAGCTGCAGGAGTGAGCTGAAGGGGCAGAGAATGGATGTAATTGGATTAAAGAGGCCCGAGATGGCTTCAGAACTGCGCTGCCTCAGAATTAATTGCAGTGTTTAAGAAGAGAGCTTTGGGCACCAGCACGTTTTTATTTACAAATTAAGCACTGCTTATCAGGCTGTATGTTATAGGTTATAGCAGTAGCTAGCACAATTATTACTCTAATAATATAGAATTATAAGGTGGGTAACAGTAAATTACAGGGATGTTTTTTTTACTGAAGGTTTCTGAGTAACATCAAATAGACGAGTGCAAAGCTCAAGTTATCTATGATTTCGCCCAGAACCTGAGGTAAAAAACACCCCTATAATTCACTTTTTATCCATCTATAATTTAATGTTAGCATACCCTCCAAAATCATCTGCCCCTGCTTTCAACTACTACACAGGGGCAGCCGTACATAGCACTGCCTCTCCTACCTGTCCAAAGTGTAACAAAATCTATCTTCTTGTGTTTCTCAGATGCAGCACACTGTATATTGCACAGGAATGCTACAAACAGAGGGGACACCGCACCGTAATGTGCATTTTAAAGTATTAGACAGCAGGACTATCACAAATCTATTACAGACCAATGCATCAAGCACCAGTATTAACACACTGCAAATTACAGATCACCGTACCTGGTACCTGGTACCAGAATTTCTTTACATCCTATCTCCGAACACAGTACAGTTTGCTTAATAAAGGTTTGTTTTTTAAAACATATTAGAGGCACACACAGCACACAGCAGATTCCCTGCCTGATTATCCTACAGCATAGGTGGTTTATATATATATATTTTTATAATCTGTTGTACTCAGATCTCACTTTGTCGAGCATCAAAGGGCTGCAGGTAGCGCAGCATTGCAAACACTGAATAGCAACAGTTGAGACTTTTGGTACAATGGCATTACTCATCAGCAACAGAGGTGAGCCCCTGAGGACTCAGGCATGTGTGGGCGAGTGGCCCCGCAGGGACAAGACGCTGTCAGTGTGCTCATCACTGGGGAGCTCGCTGGGGAAGCCTGGGCGGAAGACAGAAATGCAAAGACGGGTGAGAGCCTGCTCCAATGTCTCACAAAATGGCTGAGTTTGCAGGTCGTTACTTTTCTGCATTTAGTAATTTTCAACAGGACAAGATCTTGGTTGTGGGTTAAGCGACTACCTCCTAAGATGGTGACTCTTGCTGGGAGGCACTGTTGTTTCCTGAGAGTTGCGGCCTTCACAACCATAGCTGCAGATTCATTGGTGATCTGGGTTTGGAGCAGGAAACAGCGGCGAGGTGAGAGAGGGACTGGTGTAGTTAGGTTCAGAGTTGAGAGCAGAAGGCTGGACTTCCGTGGGCTGTACAATAAGGTGCTGCTTCCATCAGGGTGAGTGCTTGTACAGTTTGTAAGCCTGAATCCATAAGGCAGGACATGGTCATATGAAGGAAGCTTAGCTGATTCAGGGATTTTTACCATGTCTAATGATGTGCATTCGTCAGCGGCGGTCGACAGAGATGCAGGGGGTACGAAAACTCAATAAAGATCATCTAAAAAAAAGGATGAAAAAAATCAAGAAATATTCTAGGTCTCAAATGACCAGCAGAATCATGAGAAAATTGGGCAGAATCCTTAAAAGCATAGGAAAAGTCATGAAAATCTCAGGCTCACCCCTAAAATCAAGGGGTTCTTTTACACAATTCTAGCATAGACAAATAGTAATTTTGCAAAATTAACATGGTGTGAGCAAAAGTATAATTTCTTCAGCAAATCAGAACACAAGAATAACACAAGTCATCACCTTAACATACAAGTGCCATCCTATTTCTAAAGAAAACTGATCAACATTCTCTATGCTACTGTCATCTGGAGACACACACTCATGTGAAACATTAAACAAGAAGACTTTCTTTCAGTGAACAAACCCAGTGAAGTAAGAAGTGAGATAAATACTATGCCACCCTTTACCCTAAAAAGAAAACCCCTATGCCACCCTTTACCCTAAAACCCCCCTATGCCACCCTTTACCCTAAAATCCCCTATGCCACCCTTTACCCTAAAATCCCCTATGCCACCCTTTACCTTAAAAGAAACTGAGCTGGCAATCCGTGCTCAAAGAACAGGGAAGGCTCCTGGCTTAGACAGTGTCCCATCGGACCTGTATAAATCAGATTTATCTGTTTGGACCCGGTACATTAATAGGCTATCAAATATTGTTCTGATAACTCGTTCTTACCCAGATATGTGGAAGGTGGCTATTATCGTCCCCATACACAAAAAAATGGAGATAAGAGCTCCCCTGGGAACTACAGACCGATTACTCTATTAGATAACCTGCAAAAAATATTCTCTTTCCAGTTGTTATCCAGATTAAAACACTGGATAACAAAAAATCAGGTTTTAAGCCATCTCCAGGCTGGTTTCCGGGACAAGGTCAGTACCATCGATGAGGTCTTCCGATTTACTACCATCAAGTGGAAGACCTTAGACGCAGACAAAGGCCATTTATTTGTGGCCTTTGTCGATTTGAAATCTGCGTTTGACCTTGTCCCGCGTGCTAAGCTCTGGGAGGTCTTGAGCAACATTGGAGATCCGGGTTCTTTGATTAATGTTATCCAAGATCTTTACTCTGACAATTACGCCAGAGTGCGCTGGGGTTCGGCTGGTGACTTGACCCCAGCTTTTCCTACAACGCGAGGTGTGAGGCAGGGGTGCGTCCTTGCGCCCACCCTATTCCTATTGTTTATTAATGCTTGCATCCCATACCTCTTAGATTGTTATGGTGATGCCCCGAATTTGGGTGGCCAGAAGTTCCCCTGTCTACTGTTCGCAGACAACACCCTGTTACTCTCGCGAACTGCCGTGGGCCTTTCCAGATTACTATCACGATTTTTGGAGTTTTGTAAAGACCATGGGTTGGAAATCAACTCAGCAAAAACAAAGTATATGGTCTTTGGGGACAGTAGGTGCAAAATGAAGAGACCAGTATACCTAGATGGTGCTCCCTTGGAAAGAGTGGGCACTTTTGACTATTTAGCTATCAAACTGGAAGACTCACACCTTTGGCATGCACACCGCCAGAAATCCTTATTGTGCTTGAAGCAAAGGGCGGGTGGCATTGTAAGATTTGCTTCTAGCTCTCCCAAGTTTGCAATGTCTCCCGCCCTTGAAATATATAAATTCCAAGCCCGCGGGGGGGGGCCTTATATGGTGCTGAACTTTGGGGCTATTGTAACCTGATGGATTTGGAAAGGGCGGAAAATCAATTTTTGAAATCATTGTTAAAAGTTCCTTCTAGCACTCCTTCTCCGCCCATCCGTATGGATCTAAATCTTTTTTCTATTTCACAGATTGCTGCTTTAAGGCCCTTGCTATATTGGATCCGGCTCTGGATAACAGATGCCCTTTCCCCATTTCGTTGTGGGCTTCTCAAATTGGTGGGCAGTAACCCTATCAGTAAAACAAAATGGTGTACTTATGTCAAAGAATCCTTATTCCATCTAGGTTTTGGGTCCTATTGGTTGGACCCTTCTTCTATTCCTAAAAATGCTGTGCAGCTACTGAAGGATGCTTTTTGGCACAACGCTCAGATTGTGCAATTTACTAAGATTGTTCCGCTGTCAATGTCTGATAATTATTTATTACTCAAATGCCACTATGAATTTGAGCCTTATATGGATATAGCATTATCTCCATTTGGCGAGCTCTTTTTGTTAGATTCAGAATAGGGTCCCTCCCTTTGCGTTCCCTAACGTACAATTGGCATTGTTCCACTAATAGTTCCAAGCTCTGCCCGATGGGCTGCCAACGTGAAGAGTCTATTTCACATGTTCTCTTTTATTGTCATGCATATCACAAACAAAGAGTTTGTTGGATTATCCCGCTCTGCAAATCTATAGGCGCCAGGTCTCATTTGAATGCTGAGAGAATTTTTAAATCTGATCCATCTGCCGAGGTAGTTTTACCAGTGGCAAAATTCCTCGAATCAATCTGGCGCCTCAGACTAGCAACTTTAAAGAATAAGACTGGGTAGCAAATTTTTAGATCTATGTGTGCACTTTAATTGACCTTTTGATGTCTGATTTTAGTATTTAACTTTTAATACTAAGACACTGTTTTATTGCATGATTGAACACCCATGGGCATAGGGAATAGGGTCCTTGTTGTGTGGTACACCCTAAATTTAGGAGATATATATTGTGATCATTCTGTTAGAATTTTAACTCTTTATTATCTCTTTTATATTTTTACTCATATATTTTACCCAAGGGTAGGTCGCTCCCCCTGCCGCTGCAGCCCCTCCAGGTTCCTGAGTTCCTGAGACCCACCTCACAGTAAGTACCCCCCACCTCCCAGCCCCTCGCTCTGCCCCGCGCTACTCACCCTCTCTCCTGCTCCTGCTTCTTTTCTTCTTTTCTTCTTCTCTGTTCTTCTGTTCTTCCTCCTCGCTCCTCGTCTGTAATCTTCTTCTGTACTCTTCTTTTCCCCGTCTTCACTCTTCTTCTCTTCTTCCTCATCTTCTTCTGTGGTCTTCTGCCCTCTGTTCTTCGTTTTCTGCATCTTCTTCTGTGTTCTTCTGTGTTCTTCTGTGTTCTTCTGTGCTTCCGGTCTTCCTTTCTTCTCTCCTTCCGGTCTTCTGTTCTTCTGTTCTTCTGTTCTTCCGGTCTTCTGGTCTTCTGTCTTCTATCTTCTGCCTTCGGCTCTTCTGCCTCCTCCGTCCTCTTCTCCCCGCGCCTGCCCTCCTGCTCCTGCCTCATCCCCCTCCCTCACTCGCATCTCCCTCTCTATCTCCCCTATCTAACCCGTTCACTATCTACCTCCCTCACTCATCCTATCTACCTATCTCTCTATCTCTCTATCCCACTATCTAACTCCCTCACTCTCCACCTCCTCCTATCTTCCTATCTCTCTATCTATTTCCCTATCTATCGATTTCCCTATCTATCTATTTTCTCTATCTATTTCTCTATCTCTCCCCCCCTCCCACCACCCCCTCTATTACCTATCTTCCTATCCTCTCACTCTACCTCTCACCCTCACCCACCTCTACAACCCCCCTCCCCTATCTTCACAACCCTACTCCTATCTTTCTCCCTAATCTCCTAAACCTCCTAACACTCACCCCCCTCCACCCTTAAACCCCCCTCCCTCAGCTCTTCTCACTCTACCTGTCCCCCCCTCCCTCGCACTTTCCCGCCGCGACCTCCTGCACGCCCCCGCCCCCCAGCTCCCATTCGCCCCCAGCTTACCCCTCCCCCCCTCCTACCTCATATGGCGGCCGCTGCGCGACAGTGGTAGCGACCCTTGACCCAAGGGTAGGTCGCTCCCCCTGCCGCTGCAGCCCCTCCAGGTTCCTGAGTTCCTGAGACCCACCTCACAGTAAGTACCCCCCACCTCCCAGCCCCTCGCTCTGCCCCACGCTACTCACCCTCTCTCCTGCTTCTTTTCTTCTTTTCTTCTTCTCTGTTCTTTTGTTCTTCCTCCTCGCTCCTCGTCTGTAATCTTCTTCTGTACTCTTCTTTTCCCCATCTTCACTCTTCTTCTCTTCTTCCTCATCTTCTTCTGTGGTCTTCTGCCCTCTGTTCTTCGTTTTCTGTATCTTCTTCTGTGTTCTTCTGTGTTCCTCTGTGCTTCCGGTCTTCCTTTCTTCTCTCCTTCCGGTCTTCTGTTCTTCTGTTCTTCTGTTCTTCCGGTCTTCTGATCTTCTGTCTTCTATCTTCTGCCTTCGGCTCTTCCGCCTCCTCCGTCCTCTTCTCCCCGCGCCTGCCCTCCTGCTCCTGCCTCATCCCCCTCCCTCACTCGCATCCCCCTCTCTATCTCCCCTATCTAACCCGTTCACTATCTACCTCCCTCACTCCTCCTATCTACCTATCTCTCTATCTCTCTATCCCACTATCTAACTCCCTCACTCTCCACCTCCTCCTATCTTCCTATCTCTCTCTCTATTTCCCTATCTATCGATTTCCCTATCTATCTATTTTCTCTATTTCTCTATCTCTCCCCCCCTCCCACCACCCCCTCTATTACCTATCTTCCTATCCTCTCACTCTACCTCTCACCCTCACCCACCTCTACAACCCCCCTCCCCTATCTTCACAACCCTACTCCTATCTTTCTCCCTAATCTCCTAAACCTCCTAACACTCACCCCCCTCCACCCTTAAACCCCCCTCCCCCAGCTCTTCTCACTCTACCTGTCCACCCCTCCCTCGCGCTTTCCCGCTGCGACCTCCTGCACGCCCCCGCCCCCCAGCTCCCATTCGCCCCCAGCTGACCCCTCCCCCCCTACCTCATATGGCGCCCGTCTGCGCCTGTCCCGCGCCCAGCGCCACGACCCCTGGTCCCCAGCTCTCCCAAACCCCGCTGATCCGCTACGACCCCACCACCCTCCACGCCCTCAACCGAGGGCGCTCCAACACCTGCTTCCAATCTCACCCCAAACGCACCCATGGACCCTTCGCCTGCAACTCCTGCAAACGCATCTTCCACCACGCAACAACCACGACCACAAGCCCACGCGCCATCAACCACCTCAAGTGCATCCTAGTCAACGTTCGCTCCGTCCACAAACACGCCGTTGAACTCTGGGACCTCCTGGACTCCATAGCACCGGACGTCGCCTTCATCACAGAGACCTGGATGAACGCCTCCTCTGCTCCAGACATCGCCACCCGCCATCCCCGAAGGCTACAAGATCTCCAGGAAAGACCGCACCAACCAAGCAGGAGGAGGTATCGCCATCGTCTTCAAAGACTCCATCAGCGTCACCACCTCCACTGAGGACACCCCTCTCGCCTCGGAACACCTACATTTTCAGATTCGCACCGACCCGAGGACCACCCTCAGAGGATCCCTCGTCTACCGTCCTCCCGGGCCACGCGCCCCTTTCAGCGACGCAATCGCCGACTTCATCTCCCCGCACACCCTCGCCTCTCCGGACTACAGCCTCCTAGGCGACCTCAACTTCCATCTGGAACAAAACAATGACCCCAACACCACCACCCTGCTCGACAACCTCTACAACCTCGGCCTCAAACAACTGGTGAACACCGCCACGCACATCGCCGGACACACGCTCGACCCCATCTTCTCCGCCAGCAAACATGTCTTCTTCAGCCACGCCTCCGCCCTACACTGGACCGACCACAGCTGCGTCCACTTCACATTCCGACGCAAGACCCGCCACCTCCGCACCCAACCCATCCCTCGTTGACAGTGGAACAAGATCCCCGAAGAGCAACTCTTCTCCGCACTCGCCGCCAACCAACCCACCCTCACCACTGACCCCAACGACGCAGCCCTCAACCTCACAAACTGGATCTCCAACTGCGCAGATATCCTTGCTCCCCTCAAACGCACGCATCGACAGACCAACACCAAAAAACCTCTCTGGTTCTCTGACACCCTCAAAGAATCAAAGAAAACTTGTCGCGCCCTTGAGAAAGCCTGGCGCAAGGACCACACCGCTGACAACATGACCGCCCTCAAGAACGCTACCCGCGAACACCACCACCTGATCCGCGCTGCCAAAAGGAACTTTTTCACCGACAGACTGGACAAAAACAGACACAACAGCAGAGAACTCTTCAGCATCGTCAAGGAGTTCTCCAACCCCAGCGCCAACGCCGTCACGCCCTCACAGGAGTTGTGCGAATCCCTCGCCACTTTCTTCCATCGCAAGTTTAGCGACCTCCACGACAGCTTCGGACACCAGACCCAACCAAACACCACCGAACCGGCATCCACGGCCATCACCCTCAACAACTGGACCCACATCAACACGGAAGAAACCAAATCTATCATGAACTCTATCCACTCCGGCGCCCCTTCGGACCCCTGCCCGCACTTCATCTTTAACAAAGCCGACGACATCATCGCCCCGCACCTCCAGACCGTCATCAACTCTTCTTTTTCTTCTGCTACCTTCCCCGAATGCTGGAAACACGCCGAAGTCAACGCCCTACTAAAGAAACCTACGGCTGACCCGAGCGACCTGAAAAACTTCCGCCCCATCTCTCTTCTGCCTTTCCCAGCCAAAGTAATAGAGAAGACCATCAACAAACAGCTGACCACCTTCCTGGAAGACAACAACCTGCTCGACCCCTCACAAACCGGATTCCGAACCAACCACAGCACTGAAACCGCCCTCATCTCAGTCACTGACGACATCAGAACCCTGATGGACAACGGTGAAACAGTCGCCCTCATTCTGCTCGACCTCTCGGCTGCCTTTGACACCGTCTGTCACCGCACCCTAATCACCCGCCTCCGCTCCACCGGGATCCAAGGCCAGGCCCTGGACTGGATCGCCTCCTTCCTCGCAAACCGTTCCCAAAGAGTTTACCTCCCTCCGTTTCGCTCAGAACCCACCGAGATCATCTGCGGCGTACCCCAAGGCTCATCACTCAGCCCGACACTCTTCAATGTCTACATGAGCCCCCTCGCCAACATCGTACGCAAGCACGACATCATCATCACCTCCTACGCCGACGACACCCAACTTATACTCTCCCTCACCAAGGACCCCGCCAGCGCCAAGACCAACCTACAAGAGGGTATGAAGGACGTCGCAGATTGGATGAGGCTCAGCCGCCTAAAGCTGAACTCTGAAAAAACAGAAGTCCTCATCCTCGGCAACACCCCGTCCGCCTGGGACGACTCCTGGTGGCCCACGGCCCTCGGCACCGCACCGACCCCCACAGACCACGCCCGCAACCTCGGCTTCATCTTGGACCCTCTTCTCACCATGACCAAGCAAGTCAATGCCGTGTCCTCCGCCTGCTTCCTCACCCTCCGCGTGCTCCGCAAGATCTTCCGCTGGATCCCCGCCGACACCAGAAAAACCGTGACCCACGCCCTCGTCACGAGCCGCCTGGACTACGGCAACACCCTCTACGCCGGGACCACAGCCAAACTCCAAAATCACCTGCAAAGCATTCAAAACGCCTCGGCCCGCCTCATCCTCGACATACCCCGCAGCAGCCACATCTCCGCACACCTGAGACACCTGCATTGGCTCCCAGTCAGCAAAAGGATCACCTTCCGACTTCTCACCCACGCACACAAAGCCCTCCACGACAAGGGACCGGAATACCTCAACAGACGCCTCAGCTTCTACGTCCCCACCCGCCTCCTCCGCTCCTCTGGCCTCGCACTCGCTGCTGTCCCTCGCATCCGCCGCTCCACGGCGGGTGGGAGATCTTTCTCCTTCCTGGCGGCCAAGACCTGGAACTCCCTCCCCACCAGCCTCAGGACCACCCAGGACCACTCCGCTTTCCGGAGACTCCTAAAGACCTGGCTGTTCGAGCAGCGATAACCCCCCCTTTTTCCCCTAGCGCCTTGAGACCCGCACGGGTGAGTAGCGCGCTTTATAAATGTTAATGATTTTAGATTTTTTTTTTGACTGTGCTTATATTTTTTAGTGTTTTACCAATTTCAAAAATCAACAATTTATGATGCTTGTATTGTACTTTTATGGTATGTTTTTTATTTACCGAAATAAAGTTAAATGATGATGATGATGAGATAAATACTTGTTGCAATGTTACATCCATGCCACAGAAAGTTCAACACTAGCCAGGCAGCTACTGTAGTGGAAATAAACAATTATGTAATTGTTTAACTATGTGGTCTGCATAGCCTGAGGGAAGAGGATGTGTGCAGGGGAAGAAAGCAAGAGTGAGTAACAAAGATGGCATCTATCTTGTTCATAATGGAGGTTTATACAGACATGTGGCCTATCTAAAACTATGTCTGGGCAGAACTCGCAAAGTTTTACACCGTGAAGTTCTGCAGAGCTACTTAAAAACTCAAGATTCCACGGAGTTCTGCCCACCCTTCCAACAGGTTTAGCTGCAGGGTTCACCTGAGCCTACGAGAGAGGAAGTTCCACAGCGCAGATTGCTGGTGGGAACAGTGCAGATCGTCAGTGGGAATCACACGTGTGACCTGCCTCAGGTGCCCTGGGAGATCACCCACTGGATGCTTAGGTCAGGATTGGAGGCGGGAGGTGGGCAGTGATGATGGCGAGGGTAAACTCTTCTGCAAAGCTCCCTCTCCTCCACGGCATCATACAACATGAATGCTCCTGGCTGATCCACCGAGGGGAGGGAGCCCAGCGCCTGCAGAGGCAATCTACCAATCCACCTGCCTGTGATCTGCAAGAGGACAGCATACGGCTCGAGGAAGCTGCAGCACACCTGTGCACTTCCTACGTGTGACCTTTCCCAGACCGGCAGCCCCCAACACTGAACTCCTAGGCTTGCCACGAGTCTTCACAAGATGCACCTTGAGGGCCCAGAGGAGGTGACAGAACTCCTTTACAATCCAGTAAACCACTTTCATACATTGAGCTGTGCAGCAAAATACATAATACCCACTTACAGAAACTAAAAACCACAGGTTCTTCATAATGCAGAGATGTAATATTGGATTTATTCTGGGGGTGCTTGTCTACTATCTGTTTTACTTAAGCCATAGCGTGGTCTGAGCAGGGAGGCATGTAGCTCCCTCCGCATCCTTACTACGAGATCACAGCAATCTCCTCATGGGACACCTTAACATATGTGTTCTAAGCAATAAGTGTGTACCTTGATAAAGAGTGAGGCATGAAAGCAATCTTGCAATACAGGCTACAGGGGTGACAGCAACACTATACCTCTGGCCACTATGCATGCTTTTGCACAGCGTGGGATCCAGTTGCAGGAGGCTGTACTCCCCGGAGGTCAGACTGCAGCTGAAGCAAGGGCAATGCACAGTTTCCAGCAGTTATTCAGCACCAGTTTAACCACCTGTAGAGTAGCATCTACCTCCTCTCAGGTGTGGCAGTCCAAGGTGCAGACGTTCTCTCAGGTTTTCACTGAGGAATGAAACAAGATGTGCTTTACTAAGACCATGCAAAAACATATGTGCATTGTGCCTTTATGTCCCAAGAGGTGGCCATCTTAAAACAAGGCAAAACAATAATTTTTTATGATTTAACTAAGCTGTGAGCGTGGAACCCTGTGGTACTTTGAAGTGGGCACTGGTAAACTCTACCATACAGTGGTAGTGGAGTTTTTGCCAAACTACAAATACTCCACGAGCTCTGTGAGCTCTGTCAGCGCAGTGAGGTTTACCGCCCACCCATACCTAAAACACATTAATAGCTTCACTGCTATAAATCATAGGAAATTTCTTTCAATTACAATTATGTTAATTCAGTCTATATATGTGGGATTGTGTGTAAAATTGCACATTATGGTGGTCATTACAACCCTGGCGGTCGGTGTTGAAGCGACGCTAACACCGCCAATAGGCCGGCAGTAAAAAGAATGGAAATACGACTGTGGCGGAAACCGCCAACATAGACAGCCACTTTAACCCTCCGACCGCCGAGGCGGTACAAACAAACACCGCGGCGGTAACCGCCAACAGACAGGCGGAGGACAATGTACCGCCCACAGAATTACAACAGGCCAATCCGCCACCTTTTCCGGGGCGGATTCACCGCAAACAAAAACATGGCAGAAACAGGACTTGGAAGGGGAAACGCTCACCTCTGCACATCCCACGAGGAACCAGGACACCATGGAACCGGAACTTCAGATTCTTCCAGCCTTTATCTTCCTGCTCCTCTACCAGGAGCATGAACGCCGGTGGCGAACACCACGGTGAGTACTGCACCTACCACACAGGGGAGGGGGTAGGGAAAAAAAAAGTGACACACACACGCAACACGCCACACTCCCACCTCCACCCTCACCCACGACAACACACACACTAATACATCATGATACATTAGGGTTACACCCCCAACCCCCCCTGGAAGAATGCAAGGACAAAAGGAAATGAGTCGTATGATTGTAATATATGCAAAGACAATAATCAAAAATATATACAGATATAAAGATATTCACACTATAAACAAATATATACACCATGAATACAAGTCCAAGGTATTCCACTATCATAGTCCGTGGACCACTGGGCCCAAAAGGCATGGGTGAGGCCCACACTCAATACCCGAACAAGACGGAGAGAACACTGCTGGGGCATCAGATAGAAATAAAACAGGCACCTCAGGGGGAAGGGAAGGGGGGGGCACCTAAGCCAGATGAGTGCACGACGCCAGATCCACGAGGGCGCTCCATGCCCATTGATGTATCCTGGGGAGTGCAAAGCCACAGTCTCTCAAGTCTCTACAGTGAGTGGTTTGCTCACTGTTCAATCCTGGGGAGTGCAAAGCCACAGTCTCTCAAGTCTCTACAGTGGGTGGTTTGCCCACTTTTCAATCCTGGGGAGTGCAAAGCCACAGTCTCTCAAGTCTCTACAGTGGGTGGGTTGCCCACTGCTGCATCCTGGGGAGTGCAAAGCCACAGTCTCTCAAGTGGATAACATTCTCCACTGGTTTCTGGAGGGGGATTTGTGCCCAGAGTGCTTCATCCTGCCAAGGACTGTGTGAGTGGATGTGATACTCCACTGGTTCTGGAGGGGGCTTTGTGCCCAGAGTGCTTCATCCTGCCAAGGACTGAGGTAGTGGATGTCTTTCTCCACTGGTTCTGGATGGGGCTTTGTGCCCAGAGTGCTTCATCCTGCCAAGGACTGAGATTGTGGATGTGATACTCCACTGGTTCTGGAGGGGGCTTTGTGCCCAGAGTGCTTCATCCTGCCAAGGACTGAGGTAGTGGATGTCTTTCTCCACTGGTTCTGGAGGGGGCTTTGTGCCCAGAGTGCTTCATCATGCCCGTGGCGGCCTCAGTAGCATCGGAATCATTGGCGCTCACTGGCCTGCGGTGCTGCTGGCGGCGGTGTCCTGGGCAGCGGTGCTGCTGACGGCGGTGTCCTGGCCAGCGGTGCTGCTGGCAGCGGGTTCCTTGGCAGCGGGGCTGGTGGCGGCGGTGTCCTGGGCAGCGGGGCTGGTGGCGGTCTTGTCCGCTGTGCAGATCTTCCCAGACTTGACGGTTTTACTGTGCCCCTTCCCCACCTTGGATGGTGGCGCAGCTGTCTCCACACTCCCAACTGTACCCCTGGGAGCGGCTTTGGTGGCTGATTTCTTTCCCCTCTCCCGCCGGGCACTGGACAACTATTTATGCTTTAAAGGTGGGGGACTGTCCGTGCTCTGGCTCCTTGCCACACTGGCTGCCCTGCTGCCTGGTGCACTCCAGAAGCCGGTTACTACTGGCACCACTGGTCCTGCCAATGTTGTGGCTGAGATACTGGGTTGGGACCTGGAGAGTCGGGCCCTAAGAGACTGAAGGGGTGGGGGAGGTGAGGGAAAGACGTCAAGGTTGGACAGGAAAAGTTTCTCAGGAACACTGGGATGGGTAGCTGGAGGGGGTTTGGGAGTGGAGGAAGAGGTAGTGGTTGTAGGAGGTGTACGTTTGGTGACTTTGGGTGAAGGTGCATGGGCTGGAGGCTGTTGTGATGTGGATGGCTGTTGGGTGGGTGTGTGGCTGCGTTTGTGTGCCTTGGGAGGTGGCCTCACAGACACACTTGGAGAGGACACAGGGGAAGTGTGAATGGTAGTGGGGGTGGTAACTGCACGTGAGCGGTGTGTGGTGGTGGGTATGCTGGTGATGGACGTAGTGGCTGAGGCTGTAGTGCATGCAGGTGTGAGTGGAGATGAGACAGGGAGGGAGGAGGGAGACGAGGAGGAGGGGGACACAGTGGAGGCAGTGGATGCCGGTGTGTCTGCATGTGTCTGATGCTTGCGTGAGTGCCTGTGGGATGTGTGGTGCTTATGTTTGCCAGAGCTTCCCTTGTGTGTTGAGGTGTGTCCATGCTGGTCTGATGGTGTGCTTGCGATTGGCTGAGGTAGAGGGGTTTGGGTCTGGATGGAGGAAGTTGGAGGGGGGAGGCTAGAGACAGGGACAATGGCTGCCATCAGTGCTGAGGCCAGAGTCTGAAAAGCTCGCTGATGGGCTGCCTGACCAGAGTGAATGCCCTCCAGGTATGCATTGGTTTGTTGCAACTGCCTCTCTACACCCTGGATGGCATTCAAAATGGTAGACTGCCCAACAGTGAGGGACCTGAGGAGGTCAATGGCCTCCTCACTGAGGGCAGCAGGGGTGACAGGGGCAGGGGCTGAGGTGCCTGGGGCGAAGGAGATGCCCACCCTCCTGGGTGATCGAACATGGGACACAGGCTGAGGGGCTGCTGGGAGGGCGGTGCTGGTAGGGGGGGTGGCGGCTGCACCTGTAGATGCGGGGGCACAGATGGGCCCGCCACTGCAAGGGAGCTCCTATCAGAGGAGGAGCCCATATTGCTGGTGTCAGCTCCTGTCCCCGCCGTGGAGCTCCCCTCGCTCTCCGTCCCACTGGTGAATTCAGACTCCGTAGTGCCACCCTCCAGGGCCATGTGGGATGCAGCTCCCTCCTGCTCCAGTGCCACTGCTCCTCTGCCTGATGATGCTAATGCACACAAGAACAGGGAGACCACAAAAAGGGGGGGAAGACTGACATGTTGAGTGCATGCAATACCGCTACCGTTGGCGGACACTACAGAGACAGAAGCCCCCTGCACTACGCCGCACACTTGGAGTTCCCTATTCAATCTCAGGGACATGGGTTACAAGGCTATGCCCGATTGCTGCACACATGGATGTCACAGGAGCCTGACTAGGTGTAGTTGGCACTGTACACAGGTGGGGTGCCACAGGGCCTGCCTTAAGAAGGGTCCTTGCCTACTAAACTCGCTCTGGCCCAGGGGAACCCACAGCCCACCTCCCCCACCCAGACACCTACAATGCGTGCTGAATCAGCAGAATATGAGTGTACTCACCCCCTTGTGGCTGCTGTGATGCCCTCAAGCGCCCATCCAACTCCGGATACGCCACCGCCAGGATCCTGAACATCAGGGGGTTCATGGTGCGACGGGCATCCTTCCCACGTTGGGAGGCCATCCCCAGCTGGGCCTCCGTCATCTTCTTGCTCCAGGGGTGAATGTCCTCCCATATTTTCCGGGAGTGGGTGCTCCGTCTGTGGTAGACCCCCAGGGTCCGGACTTCCTTGGCGATGGCACGCCAAATGTCCTTCTTCTGGTGGGCGCTGACCTACAGGAATAGTACAGGGGAAAGATAGAAGTTATCACCGTCCGCACCGTCACAGTCGTTGGCCCGCATCCCTACGCTTGCCATGACGCACATGCACTCACCGTCGTTTCATGCACGCCTCATTCTCACCCCCCTCTAACTTTCATCCACACCACTTCACACAGGCATTGCCCATACAGCATGCTCACAGTGTACTTACCTGTTTGTCTGGAGGACCGTGGAGTAGCGTGTACTGGGGGAGGACCCCATCCACAAGTTTCTCCAACTCCTCTGTGCTGAAGGCAGGGGCCCTTTCCCCAGACACACGAGCCATTGTATCTTCCAGACTGAGGTCACAGCAGCACTTGCAGTGTAGGTCCTCTCCTGTCGAAGATCAGGTATCAAGTGATTGAACAGAGAGAAAATGGCATTCACGTCCGCGGCGGTGCGTACCGTCACCACCGGCGTACATCGTCATTGGCTCCTGGGACCCATAGGGTCCAATGTTAACCAATGCAGGATTGCGCCGCGGTCTTCGGTCGCCTACCGCAACGGTGTACAACGCCAGCGCAGTTACCTCATATCCCCTTGTCCCACTTTACAGGCCAGGCAGCCGCCATTTCATGGGCCCACATGGCATTATTTTGGACTGCGTCACACATTTCTAGGCCTTGCCTAAACACTCATGCAGACATATGTCGATTTGCTAATATTTTCAGAGTAAGCTGTGTTTACGTACCTCAGAGTTGGTTGACTCTCTGCTCGCTGTTCTCCTCCATAGGCACCATCCGCTGGGGCATGTGAGGAGATGGCGGCATCCTCTGGTGTACAGACCGATGGTGAATCTGTCGACAATGGAGGAGCGACATGTGATCATCACCTACAGACTTGATCGCGCCACAATCCAGGAACTGTGTGCCAAGTTGGAGCCAGACCTGATGTCAGCTATCCGCCATTCCACAGGAATCCCCCCTCAAGTGCAGGAGCTGTCAGTACTCCCTTTCCTAGCAAGTGGGTAATTTCAAACTACAGTGGCCATGGCATCAGGGATGTCTGAGCCTATGTTTTTCAACGTGTTGTCTGCCCTGCTGAAACACATGCAGAGCTACATCGTTTTCCTTCAGGTGGAGGATTTGCCTACAGTGAAAGGTGATTTCTATGTCCTGGGACATATCCCCAACATCAAAGGTGCCATTGATGGGACACATGTGGCCTTGCCCCCCCCGCAGGAGTGAACAGGTGTACAGAAACCGGAAGAGTTACCATTCGAAGAATGTGCAGATGTGTGTTTGGCAGACCAGTACATCTCCAATGTGAATGCCAAATTCCCTGGCTCAGTGCATGACGCTTACATTCTGAGGAATAGCAGCATCCCTTATGTGATGGGACAACTCCAGAGGCACCGTGTGTGGCTATTAGGTGAGGACAAGGACCCAATACAGTGTGATTAGTTGTCTGGGTCTGGGGATGTCCCTATGAGTTAGTGTGTGTCTAACAGTTGTCCCTCAACATTTGCAGGTGACTCTGGTTACCCCAACCTGTCATGGCTACTAACCCCAGTGAGGAATCCCAGGACAAGGGCAGAGGAACACTACAATGAGGCCCATGGGCGAACTAGGAGGATTATAGAGCGGACCTTCGGCCTCCTGAAGGCCAGGTTCAGGTGCCTCCATATGACAGGTGGTTCCCCATTCTACTCACCAAAGAAGGTATGCCAGATCATCGTGGCCTGCTGTATGGTTCACAACTTGGCTTTGCGACGACAGGTGACTTTTCTGCAGGAGGATGGTCCAGATGGAGGTGTTGTGGCAGCTGTGGAGACTGTGGACAGTGAAGACGAGGAAGCAGAAGAGGACATAGACAACAGGAACACTGTGATCCTGCAATACTTCCAGTGACACACAGGTAAGAAGAGAACACTGCCTGCTACATCTGATTTAATTCTACTACCTCTCATCTGTCTGTCATTTTCACCCAGTGTATGGTCACTGAGTTGTCACTTTCCCTTACGATTTCACAGATGTGGGTCCCACTGTGTGACATCTGCTTTGTTTCCGCTTGGACTAGAGCTGTGCGACATAGGTATGTTGACATTACATTTGATATAGAATTTTGCCACTGTAATTGCTAATACACAATTTCGAAATCACAGACTCCTGATTGTTTTGTGATTTAAGGGTGTTTATTTAAGTGCTCAATATTGGAGGGTGTTGTAAAATGGTCAGGGGTGATGGTGGAGGAATGTCCATCAGTCTCACAGGTGCATTGTCCTAAGGGGCATAGGAAGTGGAGATGGGGCAGTTTAAGGATGGACAGGGTGACAAAGTGGGACAGAAGGATGACATTCAGGGTGGTCTCATTTCTTGGCGGGGATCTTGGCATTGTTCTCTGTCTTTGTCCTGGATCTCAGGGACCGCTTGCGGGTTGGTTCTCCATCTGCCGGGGGAGGGGGGTGCTGGTGTGGTGGTCCTGTGGCGGTGACTCCTGTCCACTAGCGCCGGCAGAGGTGGTGGGCAGTTCATCGTCCAGGCTACTGTCAGGGGCCCCTTGTTGTGCCACAGTGTCCCTCCTGGTGTTCACAAGTTACTTCAGCACCCCTACAATGGTGCCCAGGGTGGAATTGATGGACTTGAGTTTCTCCCTGAACCCCAAATACTGTTCCTCCTGAAGCCGCTGGGTCTCCTGAAACTTGGCCAGTACCGTTGCCATCGTCTCCTGGGAATGGTGGTAGGCTCCCATGATGTTGGAGAGGGCCTCGTGGAGAGTGGGTTCCCTGGGCCTGTCCTCCCCCTGTTGCAGAGCAGCCCTCCCAGTTCCCCTGTGTTCCTGTGCCTCTGTCCCCTGAACCATGGGCCCACAACCACTGCCCCCAGGTGTTGTTGTGGTGGTGGGTTAGCCTGGGTTCCCTGTAGTGGTGGACACAGTGCTGATTGACGTGTCCTGGGGACAGAGGTATGGGTCCGCTGGGTGGGTGCTGTGCTGGTGTTTCCAGAGGGGGGAAGCTCAGTAGTGGCCTGTGCCAGTGTGAGGGGAACCGACTGTCCCGAGGTCCCAGAAGGGCCGGGCTGGTCATCTTGATCCAGTTGGACAAAGCTGCTGTCATCACTGTGGGCCTCTTCTGTGGGTGGAGTGGACATATCTGGACTCTCCTGTCTGGTGACGTTGGGTAGGGGTCCTGCAGGGGTGCAGAGGCATGATTATTGCATCTGTGTATGCCACGGTGTGCAATGGGTGGGTGACCCTGTACCCCAGTGCTTGCATTCCTGTGTAGGACCTTGTGTGATGATGGTTTAGAGGGTTGTATGGGTATGTGCAGTGGCCATGCTATGGTGATGGGTGTCCATGCTTTGTTGTTGCATGCAGGGCTTGGGTTTGGGATGTGTGGTTTGTGATATTGGAACATCTGTGAGGAGTTGGAGTCATGGGGGTGAGGGCGAGGGTGGGTGTATGTGATGGCATGCAGGTAGGGGGGTGAAAGTAGTGAAGAGTGACTTACCAGAGTCCATTCCTCCAGCTACTCCTGCAAGGCCCTCAGGATGCAGTATAGCCAAGACCTGCTCCTCCCATGTTGTTAGTTGTGGGGAAGGAGGTGGGGGTCCGCCACCATTCCTCTGAACCACGATGTTGTGTCTTGAAACCACGGAACGCACCTTCACCCGTAGGTCGTTCCATCTCTTCCTGATGTCATCCCTAGTTCTTGGGTGCTGTCCCACTGCATTGACCCTGCCCACGATTCTTCGTCATAGCTCCATCTTCCTAGCAATGGTGGTGAGCTGCACCTGTGATCCGAATAGCTGTGGCTCTACCCGGATGATTTCCTCCACCATGACCCTAAGCTCCTCCTCAGAGAACCTGGGGTGTCTTTGCAGGGCCATGGGGTGGTGTGGGTGATGTGTGGGGTGGTGTGTGTTGTGATGTGTGGGGTGATATTTAGAGGTGTGTTGTGTGAGGTGCTTGGATGTTGTGTGCATGATGGTGTTGAGTGCCTGTGAATGCTAGTGTTATTTCTGGTGGTGTCTCTCTCTGGCCTTCTGTCGCAATTCTGGTCGTAAGGGTTTGTGGGTTATGTGGGTGTGGGTTTTATATTGTATTGGATGTGTGGGAGTGGTGTGTGTATGTGTATCAGGTGTGTGTATTTGGAATTGTCCAATGTGGATGTGTTTTGTAAATGTGTGTGTATTTTGAGCACGGCGGTGTGTACCGCCAATGGAATACCGCGGTTGAAAGACCGCCGCGTGGATTCGTGGGTTGTGATATTGTGGGCGTATTCCTGTTGGCGTGACGGTGGAGGTTTTGTTTATCACTGACCTTTGGTGTGGCGGACTTGTGTGGGTGTCTGGATTTTGGCAGATTCTGGGCTGTGGGTCATAATTACCGTGGCGGAATTCCGCGGTGGTATGTTGGCGGTCTTCTGCACGGCGGTAAGCGTCTTTTACCGCCAATGTTGTAATGACCCCCTATATGGTATTATTGGTGCACAAAATTGTAAACTTGGAGACACATTTAACAGTATGAATGATAGCTGAGTCAATGCAGAAGCTTTGTGATGCAGCACAATGAGGGAGGGAGGGCTAGAAGCCATTTGATGTGTTCTTGCTATATTTGAATATCAGGATTGTTTTGCTGCTGGAGAGGAGGATATTGTCTACTGAGAACACTTTAAGACAGGAGCACGTCACTTTAGACTCCCTTGTTGCTGAGCACAGCTTCTTATGGGCCCATGTAGAGGATGAAGACCAGAGGGAAAGGATTTAGTTTTAGACCCTCTGCAGTTGACCAATATGTCAATATGTGGGTCCTTGGATTTGGAACAATCCGTATGGGGTGCATAGTTGATAGAATGGGAACATGGTTGAACAGTCGTCTACACCAGCGTTTCTAGGTCTGATTGCGTGCGGACTTATTTTTGCATGTGACTAATTTTCCTCCCTTCCTCCCTCACTGTTACCTATGTCAGCAGCAAATATACATTACACTAAAGGCAGGACCACTGGAATCCCAGAGTGGTGGCATTTTCTGCATAACTATGGATTTTCCACCATTGACACAAAATCCATAATCTGTTGAATAATCTAAAGGTTTTAACACAAAAAACCACGTCACCCCGGAAAGTCCTTTACAAATATTGACTGGTCATCTTTTAACTGCTCATTGCTGTGTTTGAGTGTTGGTACCAATACAATGAAAAGTTACCATATGTTACTTCTGTTACCATATGTAAAAATTACAAAAATGAAGTAATACTTTCATAAAATGTACCACAGTATGCAGCATAATGTGCCTTTTCTTGCTGCATGATTTAATCAACCCCGCCACATAATTTGGTCCTCCCCTGTTGCCTAATTCCAGTGGACGTGACTATAGGTATATATAAAATGCCTAAAGATACAAGTATTGCAGAAGATGAGGTGTGGATTTAGGGCCATCACAAGCAGGAATGGCGGTATGGCCTAGGTACTGCTCATTTAAGGGCCACGAGATGCCACTGCTATACGTTTTAATATATCATAAAAGCAGGCTTAGTTTACTTTTGTGGTGTACACGATGATGCCAGTAACGTCAGTTGATTCCAGGTGGTGCCATATACTGGTTAGTTGCCCTGGCCCCGCAAACACGGCTCCCAGGCCTATGTGGATTACATCAGCTGTGCTGCAGAACCTGCTCCGTCAGTCGCCATTTAAACAAGTGCTGACCATCCACCAGGCACATCTACAAAGTACATGGTGACACTCTGGTGTCCTTCAGTATGGAGCATGCCATTCATAGGGCTGGTAGTGTTCAGGACCACTCAGTGGTATTGTGCAGGATGCTTATACTCATGGCAACTGGAACTATGCAGTAGTGTAGGACCAAATTAAGCAGCCGGGTTATATAAATTGTATAATAAAACAAGGCACATTTTGTAGGATTATGTGGCAAGTTCAGCAAATCCATTCCTACACTGAAAACGCGATGGGCACAGAATCGCATAATTCGAGTGGCCCTGCTTATTTTGAACGTCCATGGTTACAGAAACAATTAATTGATTCAGGGCACAGTGACACAGGCCTTCTCAAGCGCAGAGCTACAAATCGTTATTTTAGGCTTCCCACCAGCAGTATTTGTTCTACTGGCCACAGGAGCACATGGGGGAGGTATGTTTGGAACCCAGATGCACCCACATCCTGCCCAGGTGCCATGCGTCACACTCTGCCTCACTTTTCAATTAGATGGTGGTGCTTGGAAAGGGAGGAGAGCCCATCTGTGACCGTCATCACATGCCCCCGTAGAGTATTAAGGCCATTGGATGTGGGTATTGGTGTTTCCTGTGATCATTTTGTAAGGGTTATAACCACAGGATGGTGGGGTGGTAGGCAGTCAACCTCTTCTTCAGTGGCCAAACTAGCTTTTGTTAGGAGTGGGAAAGTGTGGCCGTTTTTGAGTCGCAGGAAAAGATACACTGTTAAAATGCATTTTGACCATGCTGAAGATTGGAGGGCAGGATTCATGTGCAAATGGTTATAAGGGACTTTATTTGATTTTGGAGGAGGGGTCATGCCACTTAGGATAGCGGATGGTATTGGGTAAGTTTTGATGTCTGTGGAGATTGAAGATGGTCTGTATTGATTTGTGGTGGGATCTCGTTGTACCTGCTTGTGTTGGCATTGAAGTCAATGTTGTGTCTGCTTTTGATGGTTTTGTCTATGGATATTTTGTTTCTTTTTTCAAACAGACTTCACAGCAGGTACACAGTGTGCATGTTCAGCACCAAATAAAACAAAGAGTGGATAAAGAATAGTTTCCCTTCACGTAGTCGTTTAAATAAATCACTTACAGTGGTGAGAGAAAAATAAGTCCATCGGAATAGAATTTATGCTGAAGTATTCTATGAATTTTGTGGGAGGAGGATGGTGGCCAACACATCCTTTAAATTCTATTACATTTTCTCATTTCGTAAATGTGGATGCCTATCAATTTTTCCACTGAATATATTCAGGGCCACTTGAATTATGCGGTAGAGGACACCCAAATTATGGACAGTTAACTAAATTATGCAGCAAGAAAAAAAGGACAAAGTATGCAGCATTATACGGCACATCCTGTGATGGCATTACTTCATTATTTAGTAATTTTTAACACAGGTCAGTGGGAGTGAAATACCCATGAGGTTCTTGATAACACTCGGAATTTTGGTCCTTTCACATAGCTGTGAACTTCTAATTGAATTCAATATCGTTTCTTCCCCTTCACTCAATCTTACATTGTTGTGTCAGAGTGAGCAGACATAAAGGACACGCCCACGTCCAGCTGGCTCTCAGTGATGGTCAATAACAATGATGGAGGCCTCCGAAATAAAAATGAGTAGTACTTATTTTGCATGTTACTCCTCCGCACTGACTGCTCCTCGCAGCAGAATCGATGCGGCCTAATTAAACTGCGCCCATTTGCTTTGTCGTAATTACCTCCACCCTTTTAGAGGCAGATAAATCTCTCCAGATATTACCAGCTAACAGCTGAGGCAGCAGAGTTATCTCCTTGTATGGTACAGATTAACCCCTGGCACCGGACACTCCTCGAAAGAAATATTACAGCCTCATAGCTTCAGATTAATACAGTCCATTTACAAAGCACACAAAGTAAATTGAAATGTCTCCTGGTGCTAACTATAAGTGTTCCTGTTTAGCTGACATAATGGCACTGGTTTCATCAACATCGGAAGGATGAAAGGCTTAGAAACATAGACCTCTGCAAAAAGTGGCTTTAACAAACAAGGTGGTTTAGCAACCGAAATGTAAGACTTAAAATAACTGCCAGGGCCCTTGTCAGGAGGCCTCTTCCTCTTGAAATGCCCATTGGCGCTGCCAATGCTGGCATTTACAGTTACAACACAACCACTAAACACCACACTCCTACAAGTGTGACAAATCTCACTATTCCGGGCCCCAAAGTAATAACTATGGTTTTGGCAGCAGGTATTAGTCATGTTTAATGTATATTGAACTAATAAACAAACACTGCCACCATGTGGCAGACTGTCACAAGTGCCGGTATTGACTATTAAGTGCTGGTGCCAAGTACTGGAAATCACTGGCTCAAATTAGGCACGACTGTAGTGTACAACATGAGGGGAAGGAATCATTGTCACTACCTTTTGGATTCACTGTTGGGTAGTCTTTAGCATTTCTACGTGTGTTTCAAAGAAAAATCTAAATGTTGTGGTCTTTTTGCAGCAGCATCGCACAAAACAACAACATATATGCTCCGTGTGAAAGGGTTGAATGCCACCACTAAAAGTAAATTTAACCAATAGCTGAAGTGGATTATCTCATTGTCACATGCTGTAGTGGCTGTAAAAAAATATGGATGATACAAAAAGTAATAAATATATGAAGACGGCTGGCTGAAAGCCCCCTTTAACTGCATTATACATATAATTTTAGGAGAATCAAAGGGTATTTGCTAAAGCCAGACCTAAACGGCTCTGGCAAAGCCAATTGGTCTGGCATTCATCAACATCCTTTAACTTTCTTCATGGTTGTTTTATTTTGTTTTATCATGGATTTTGCAAAACTTGATTGTTGGGAATGCTGTCACGCCCTCATCAATGTACAATAATACTGGCTAAATCAAAAATATTTTTGGTCTTAAAAAACACCCTCTGCCATAGCAGTCCCTGGCACTTAAAGGAACTACTTGGTGTGTGGACATGCTCTTTCTGAAAGGGCAGGATGCTGTCGCTCACTGTAACATTAGCCAGGGGCCCCATCCTGCCCCATCCTGTATGCTATAGTGGGTGGAATAAATATGTGACTGACACAGCAACAGAGCAATGAATGAAGAAATAGTTCTGAAAGTAGTAGAAACAGCCACTTTGTGTGTGGATGTGCTTCTTGTGAAAGGGCAGTATGCCATCACTCACAGTAAAGTTACTCAATGGCGGAAGTGGGCTAGCATACTGCCTCATTTTGTATGCTGTAATTTGCTAAATAAAAAAGTGAATGGCATAATAACAGGCTAATGAATGAAGAGAGCTGGCTGAAAGCACCTATACATACATATCTTATATATTTACTGTTAGTAAACTCAAACTGCCTTAGCTAATAATGCCAGACAAAAATATTGCAATAGGTACAAAGAAAGGAAAAACGAAAAAAGTGCAAAAGCCAGTAGTTTTATGATTGCAGGCAACTTTCATGGTACAGAGGAATTTTTATTTTATTTATTTATTTGGGCGCTTCGTAGTGCACAAAGTGTCCAGTTCATGAACCTAAAATTAGCTTTTGGTAGTTCAGGTAGGGCATTAGAGTCTATTTAGAGATGTGAAACCTTGTTTACTCTTCTTCAGTCACGACCAGTGCTTTGAGAGAAAAAAGTGGCTAGTCTCTAACAGGGTGTATGTCCAAACAGGAGTACTAGTAATGATTCTTCCCAACAGGTGTGGTCTATGCAATTAAGGGCATGGCTTAAAACATGTAAACTAAAATCTTGTGCTTCATACACAGTGCCCATAGTTACATACAGGCCAATATGTGGGTGCCTCTGTCATTTTTAGGGTCGAGCCTTCATCGCATGCACTTGCGCATGCGTATCGCTAGCCAGACGCTTTAGGTATTAGAAAAGGACTTGGAGCCCCGTCCACGTCACGTCAGTGTCTTTCATTGGCAAGTTGGCTTGCCTGTTAGAATCTGCTTCTTTTTGATTAGTGGAAGGCACGCATACGTCATGCTTTTTCCGGTGGTTAGCCCTCCTCGAGCACAGCTACCAAGTACAGAAAACATGCGAGGCTCGCTGGGTTTTTGGACTACTTTTTCTCTGTTTTCGCAGCGCGATCTCGCTGGGCAGAAGTCGAGCGCTTCGCATACTATTGACCTTGTTACACAGTGAATTGCACTTTTGCCGGTTACGTTCATAATTGCACTTTTGCCGATAGGTATTATTACGTGAGAACTGTAGCAGCGCGATTGCGCTGTTTTTTTCTTTTCATGCAATTAAAATCCGGTTGGTTGTTTACAACTGTGAACAGCTGTAACTCCAACAAATGCGAGACCCTAATGCATTGCAAATGCTTGTTTCTATTATTGCATCCATATAACACAACAGCAGATATATGCTTAAAACAGGACAGGCCTATTGGCTTTGTCAATGGTTGCTAACGGGATCAAATCAACTAAGGACAAAACCAAGTTTCTTGAAAACTATTGCAATTGAAAATATTTCAATTCTGAAAATACGTGACAAGGAAATCCACAGCCAGAGCTCAGACACCTGGAGGCGACTCATATCAAAGGATGCACTACAAAAGAGTCACATGCTGCATGGAAAATAAACCACAGAAACAAAGCACCTTGAAAAAAAGCAAATACTCTCATGGAGTGAAAGAGGCAGTAAAACATCTAAGAGGCAAAGTGAGATTGCATTGCTGATATAGAGCCCGACCAAGACCCGTTTCTAAGTCGTTTTTTTTAACATGTCAGCTGGATCTGAGACTGTGCAGGAGCTACACCACTTAAAGCCCTTATCACAATCCCTTTCCTGTGTAAAAATCTGTTGTAGGTGAATGTAAACGTTCTCGGAAATAAGCTCGTTTTGATGAAGTAGGATTCCTACATGTCTAAGGGGCAGATTTAAGAAAAGTGTCGCTAAACCCAGTGTAGCGCCACTTTCCTTGCGCCCCTTAGCGCCCCAGTACCGACACTATGTGTGAGCTGTATTTAAAATATGGTGCACCATGACGCAGAGTAGGGTGCAATAGCATCAGGATTGTTGATGCTATTGATGTACTGTTTGCGATAACCATGAACAGTACATAGGGGTCCATTGTAACCAATAGTGTGCCCTCTTTTTAACTCCTGCTCTGAGCAGGCGTTAAAAATGCTGAAAAAAATGCAGTAAAGAAATCTTTGAGTTTTTTTTTAGCCATTTTTTTGGCTCCCTAATGGTGGAATGCCCCCCCTTGCATACATTATGTCTGGCGCAGGCATATTGTGGCGCAAGGGGTTACAAAGTGGTGCAATGCATACATTGCACCACTTTGTAAATCTTGTGTGGCGTTTTTGCATAATTTCACCACATTAGCGTCAAAGAAATGAAGCTAATGTGGCAATATTATGGTGCAAGTGGCTCTTAAATCAGTCCCTAAGTATGTTAACATTACCCTCTCCCTTACCAACCTGAAAGTCTTAAGTTTGTTTGTGCACAAATGAAAGATCGATTTATAAAGTGCGACTGCTACCTTGGAAAGCATTCTGGCGCTATGCGTCAACGACTTCCTGTATCCATACAGTAATAGCGTGAAAATATGAATCCTTCTACCATTCGACAAAAATTGTAAACCATCTTGAATCTCAAGAGAGATCACACTCAAAGTGAACCGAATGACCATGTAAATGTTGACGTTTTTTTTTATTCTGTCGTCCAGTACCCGCGGTTCGCTTGATTCTGAGCGTTTCCAGTATTAAAAACAAACAAAGCCATGCACAGATAGTGCTTTGTCCAGATCACACAATCATGGTTAAAAAGGATATCCCGGATTTAAATGTAGGTCTGTCAGTTCAACAAAACCATACTTAATCACCATGCAACATAATGGTGCACTGGAGATGGTAGATGGATATGATATTGTTTATAAATACCTGAGAGACTGCTGTTGGGTGTCCAATTCAACTGTTTTCAGAGACATATGTCTTGGAAATGTTTACTATAACCAGTGCTTTAAATGGTCCGGTACTGTCTGGTACTGAGTATCGGCACTATTTTATTTTGAGAGAGCGAGTACCTGCACTTCTCAAGAAAAATGCAATACTTTTAATTGGAGAGTACAGGCACTTCTCAGAAACAAGCAGGTACTTTGGTACCGAGTACCTGCACTTCTATTTTTCCACTTCAAGCACTGATATAAACCAACATGCTTCAAACATCACCCAGAAGACCCTGCCCACTTGTCGAGACACTTCTGTGGAAAGGCCTGAGTGCAGCACTGGAGTGTGCTGTATTGATAGTGCTGATGCAACAGAGGGGAGTTAAATAGGGCGTGTATATTTCTGTAAGAATCAGTGGAGGAAATGGCGGCGTGCTACGCCGTGGTAGCACGATCGGATCAATCTTGACTACGCTTCCTGGTGTCCAGCGAATTTTCATCTTTCTCCTTCTTTTCAGTCTACTAGGTCAGGCTTCCAAAGACCTGCATTCGGAGGTTTAACCCAAAGAAAAAATAGGGTATTCTCTGTGGAGTCCGGTTGGACTCATACTAGTGTTTCACGATGACGTGTTTCCACCAGCCACTCCTCGAGGGCTAACTTCCACACTCACCCCACATCCATCCATCACAGGTGTCACCGATCAGGTGACCCCGCTAATAAAAGGGGCCGGGCACACATGCCCTAGGCCAGTTCAAGTAACCACAATGCATGTGTCCGTGTGGTCATTCATAGTTACATAAGGGCCTAGGGCCTCCAACACTACAATCTCCTCAGCTTTCCAAAACGGAGTCACTAATGATTTAATTTCAACAGCAACGGTTGCTAATATATCAAAGTGGTGGGGCAAGCGAAGTTCCCCACTGGATCAAAAAAGTGAAAACAGTAAACAATCATGCAAAATAAAAACACAAGCGTGCATTATATTACAATTAAAAATAGAATAATTGGACTTACCCGGGCTGCATTGTCCTCTATGAACTTCCTAATCTCCGACCGGCCCGAGTGGAAGCGGAAACTTACCTAAGCAATACTGGCACTGCTCTCATGCTGTTAGCCAGCATGACAGCAGCACCAGGATTGAATGGTGCGTCTTGGCTGGACGCCCTTTCAGGCCCTTTAGACCTGTTCTTGGTCTCCACCCAGCTGTCCAAGGCAGCCGCATGGAGAGCTTCAAAGTGTGCATGTGAGTTTGGCCAGTGCAAGTCTGCTGGCCAAACTCACATGTGCACTTTGCAATGTCTGCCCAGCACTGCTGTAGTCCTCAGTAAAAAAGGGACATGCCCTTATTGCTTCTGGGCAGGCTGTAGCACGCTATGTGAAAAATAAAATGGCATTTAAATAATTGAATTGCTATTTTATTCTTCACGTTTAGCTCAGCTCACAGTGGGCAGGGGACGACGCTTCCCCGCCCTCCAGGAGAAACCTCAGCTGCATTTTAATGCTCACTAAAGATGGTCAGCCACGTAACGGAGGCGTAATGGGGGGAGGGTGGTGAGTTTAGAAGGTATTAGGAAGGGCAAAGCCTGTAGACCCCAGGGCCCCATCACATTTTGCAGGGTGGTCCAATCAGTTTGTGGTTATGCACAGGGCCAGCTTTTCCCACTGTTGTCCTTTTTGCTCCTCCTCTGATGTCCTATCTCCCCAAGATATTCCCTTTACTCTTTACTATGTGTTAAATAAAATAGAAGTAATTATTAGGCTCTAGTATTTAATTTGTTAAAAAAAAGGTGCAGTTGTCCCAAATTTTTCTTAGGAGGCCATGGCCCACTTTTACCACCGATGGTGCTCACTTGTACCACTGGGGAATTATTGCACTGCCCACCATCTTCAGTGCTACCACCAATAATAGTTGGTGAATGTACTAAATAGGTTCGGAAAAGGGTTTACACCGAGAAAAAACAGCGTCAAATGATGAATTTTACCGCACAATTGCCACATAAGTGCTCCTAAAAACACAAGAGATTCTGAAACTGCACTAAGGAAATACTCCAGCACCTATGTGGTGTACTACGGAAAACCATATATTCTTCATGGTTATTGGTGCCAATTTCATGTGACCTGTCAAAATGTATACAGCATCTTTCTCCGCTTATTGTTTTCAACATGCCCCTTCAAGTAAATTCTTACCATATACTTTAAACGGGAAAGGTGGACATTTCACAACTTTTTGCTGTAGAGAGGAGCCCTTACTAGTTACTCTCAAATCCAATGCATGCATTTTTCTAAATTTCTGACAGCCGGCCACACATATATGCGCACTGAGGGGGAGTCCTGTGCTGGCGGGGGGGACGCGCCTCCGCCATAGCGGAGGAGCCGACTCTGGGCACGGGTCTGGCACCAAGTTGAAGGCCACTAACTATTTATTTGCATTGTTGTCTTTCTCCACTGGGCAGGCAGAGGTCTCCAGTTGATCTCTCACTAATCTGCTGTTTGCCACCAACAGTGCTGCCTTTGTGCCATTGTAATGTATCAGAACAATGCAGCGGAGGAGATCAGTTGTGTGGCAATCGAGCAAGGAAGAATTATCCGATCTTAAAATAGCTTGAGGAGGCTTTGTACTACGGCTGCTCCTGCTACACACCTCTGGTCACCAATGGGCTGGTGAGTGGTAGCTCTTAATAGCAGGTGGTCTACGCTAACTTTATTTGCCACCCATTCCTTCTTGTTTCTCCTGGTGATGTTTTTTCTTTATTGCACTTTTCAAATGGCGCAAACGCAACCATTCACTTTTTTAAGTAGTGTGTGTGTGTGTTGGGGGATGGGGGGATAGGACTAGGACCTGGTTCCCCAGTTCCATAGTGTGCAATAATGCCACATCCTCGCGACATATTAGTGGTGGGGGCTTTTGTGTAAACAGGTAAGGTCCTCCCCTCCCTCTCCCCCTTACCTGAATAGCCTTTTCAGATCATAGATTATGATTGCGAGATCCTAGGAGGAAGCGTGTAGGGAAAGGAGGAGAAAAGGGACTGAGACTAAAGGGAGGGGAACAAGATAGTTTCTTCAGGGAACTGACGACCCCACTGCCCTTACCCCCATCCCCCAAAAAATAAATAAATAATAAAAGCAGGTTTCCATGCAAGCTCTGGAAGCCCCTCTAAAATTAAGGGCCAAGGGTCTGGATCAAGCTTACTCACGCCTACAGCCGTCCCTGGTTAGGCCACTGGCCGATTGGGGAATCGGTTGCTTTTAGAAAGGGCTGGGGAGGAGTCAGTTACATAGCTACATATGTAATCCACACAGCCTCTTAACTCAGGCCCGTGGTGTATTTGTATGCATGTACCATATGTGTAGTTAAAGAATAAAGGGAGGGCTCCGTACATGAACTCCCTACTCAATGTAACCCACGTACATATTCCCATGCACTTATTCTGTGCCTAGGAGCAGCCCCAGAGATGGTGGTGTAGAGCCTGGAGTTGGCTTTCCAATGTCTTGTTTTATTCATCATGATCTCCGTTTCATTTGACGGAGCCTGTTTCTTTCTCATTGTGTGGGCCCATGACATCAGCTGACAGGCTTGAGTCTGTGATGTCATCATTGAAACGTTTTGAATGAGAGTGACAGTTGGAATTTGAAGCAGAAAGTGGAATGTTGGGCAGGGCTGACTGTAGTACTTGTTGAAGCGTTAGCGTAGGCCTATTTATGATGGAGGGCCCTCGTCTCCAAATTCATGGCCCGAAAGGTTGCATGTTTGACTATTATTAGCTAAAAAATAATGTTTAACTGAAATATTCTGTCTTAAATATTGTTTAGAAATATGTTAAGTGTAGATTTTCCATCATTAACTCTTCCACTGTTAGGCCTCAATCCAGCCCCCCCTTCCCTAAGTGCCAAGCCTTTTTTAGTTTTTTTTGTGCTAGTTTGGGCTTCGGCCTCTATAACTTTTTGTCTACGTAAGCTATCCACACCAAACTTGCAACCTTTTGTTTTTTTACAACATCCTGGGGATTCTAATGGTACCCAGGGATTGTGGATTCCCCTGGAGGGGACTGAGAAATTAGCCAAAATATAGCTTTTTTCAAATGGGAAAAAAGTGCTGCAGAAGAAAGTGTCTGTATGCAAATGGCATCAACGAAAGGTTTGTGGTGCTAATATCACCATCTTCCCAGCTTTCTGGAATAAGCAGACTTTATTCAGAAAATCACATTTTTAACACAGTTTAGGCATTTTACTGGAAGATAGTACATTTTTCCTATTTTTTGTGCTTTTATCCTCCTTCCAGTTTGTGGTGGAAACAGGTGTGAAACCCATGGTGGATCCCCAAAAGCTATACATTTCTGAAAACTAGACTTTTTGAATTCAGCAAGGGGTCATTTGTGCAGATCCTATAAGGTTTTCCCAAAGAAATGTAGGGCCTCATTTGAAAACTCTTTGTGCCACCCCGTGCCATTTTTTATGGATGCAGTGGTTGCGCTAGCAGTGCACTACACTGCTCCATGTTTACAAACTCATGCATTGGGCCCAATGCATCAGTTTGCAAAGCCCTGCATCACATTATACCCATGTGAGGTATAATCTATGCAGGGCAGGTATTCCCATGGGAAAACCTAGGCAGAACTGGTACAGTGAAATATACAACATTTCACTGCATCATTCTGCGACTTCACTGCGTAAAAATTTTATGGCCTGCTCAGAGCAGGCATAAAATTGATGCATGGCTTTTTCCTAAGGAAGACCCCTCGCATTGCTGGAATTGCATCAATTTAACAACGCTATTCCAGCAATGTGTGAGTTTATCGCCAACAGATGCATCAGAATTTCTGATGCTTCTGTGAAAACTTGTGCACGGAGCTCTGTATTGTACATATAGCGCATCCATGGCGTCATTAAGGGATGTGCGGACAGCGCAAGAAGTCTAACGCATCCATGGCGAACTGTCCGAGTCTTGCAAATGAGGCCCTCAGTGTTGAAATAAAAAAAAAATTGAAAATTAGTAGGAAAAAGTGGCTATTTGTGACAAAGTTTTCATTTGTAACTTCTTGTCACAATGGGCAATTTAAAAAAAGCAATATAGCATTACATCTGCTAGGCTCTTCCAGTTGTGGGGATATAGAGGGACTGAGGGTTTTCCAAGAACTTGTGGTACCCAGAGCCAATAACTGAGCTGCCCCTTGCAATAGTTTTTCATTGTGCACTGATATAAAGCAATTCATGCGGTAAAATATAAAGTGTGAAAAATAGATATCAATGAAACCTGTGTATTTTTTAAATGGACACAAGTTATGCAGTTTAGAAGCAGTTGTTATTTGCACATCTCTGAATTTGTGGTTACCCATACTAGTGTGAATTAGAGGGCATCTCTCAAAATGTATTTTTCCTTACGCACTGTCCCACATTTTGAAGGCACAAATGCAGAGAAATACAATTGCTAATAACACATGTTCTACTATTCTGTGTTCCCCTAAGTCTCCAGATGAATATGGTATCATTGTGTGGGTAGGCCTAGAGACCGTGAGAAGAAAGGGCCCAAAACGCAACATAGACCCATCACATTTTTCCACTGAAAACCGAACCTTTCTTTGCAATATGCCTAGCTGTGGATTTTGGGCCCTTGCTTAGCGAGTACCTAAGGACAGCTACCAAATAAGTACATTTGTGAAATCTAGATACCTAGGGGAATCCAGGATGGGGTGACTTGCATGGCTCCTACCAGGTTGTGTTACCCAGAATCCCTTGCAACCCTCAAACTATGACTAAAAATACACATTTTCCTCACATTTCGGTGATGGAAAGTTATGGAATCTGCAGGAAGCCACAAACTACCTTCCACACATCATTCCCTTAAGTCTTCCGATAAAAAATGGAACCTCACTTATGTAGGTAGGCCTCGTACCCACAACAGGAAACAGCTCAAAACGCAACATGGGCACATTTTGTTTTCTTTTTTCTCTTTTGCAGCTGGGCCTAGTGCCCGCAACAGAACAGATCAGACCTAGGTCAATGAGTGTCACTTTGTGAGGAATCCCATTGATGTTAGTTTGATGGATTTCTGTTGCGGGCGCTAGGCCCAGCCACACAACTGGGGCAGCATTTTTTGGGACAGATGGGTAAATGCTGGATGATAGGAATGTTGTGGATTCCTTCTGGTTTTGGAAGAATACGGCACGGAAATGAAAGGAATAGTGCAGTTTTAGTCACATTTTGAGATTTTCAGGGCATTGTGTGTAAGAAATCGGTATGGGATCTATGAGAGGCCCACCACCCTATACTCCCCTGGGTGTCCAGTTTTCAGAAATGCCTAGGTTTGGTAGAGTTTCCTGCGTGGCTGCAGAACTCAGGCCTATAAACTTCAACTACCCTTTTTGTTGCCATTGCCACATTGCAACTTGGACCCCACACTTTTGCAGGCATTAGGCTCACTCACACAGGTGAGGTACCATTTTTATCAGGAGATATGTGGGAACTCAAAGATGACTGTGAGGGAGTTTGAGGCTCTCAGCAGATTCCAGCACTTTGAGGGATACACCTTAGCCACCTTGTTATTCCCCTGGTGTCTAGTTTATGAAAATATCTAGAGTTGGTATATTTTCCATTGAGACAATATACACCTTGGCAGAGAAAGACAGAAAAGACAAATATTACTGCACAGCCATCTACTCCTCAAGTACACGCATGTACTGGTTGGATTTGGCACGAGTGTGAGTGAAATGAAAAATATTAAAATTTTAATAACAAGAGATGTTACAAAAATCAAATACACTGTTAATAATTGAAAGTTACAAAAATCGGAACCAGTGGCTCACAGCTTGTGAGCTGTAAAGCCAAGATAAGGCGCTAAAACTTTACATGCCATTCACACACCATTCATGCGCAACATACACAAAACCATTCACACTGCCAGCCGCAGGGCTGGCATATTACAACACACCCATCAACAAACAGTGCCATTCAAGGGCCCATAGTTTTCATACTCCCACAGGGCTGACACGGCAATCTCACCGCCTAACAGCTGATGGACTGTGTGGACTGGTGTTTGGCTGACCAGCAGCAAGCCACTAGACACTCACCACCAGCCAAATGGCAGTTCACATACACTGCCAGCCAAGTACCAGTCCACAAACACAGCCATCCAAGTGGCAGTCCACACACACTGCCATCACATTTCTTTTAACAAAAAAGGAAACAAACCAATTTAAAGATGAAAAAACACACAACAGATCTAACTAAATACATCAAATTACTGCCAAATGTGAAACTCAACAAAAAATATAAAATGATACAGACCATTCAGTTCAATTTTCTGCTTACTGGTGCTCTCAATACTTCAGTTGCGTGTGGTATGACTTATAACATACAGGCACATATAGACCAGGTGTAGGAAGTTGGCGTAGAAGGACACTCAGGCAGTACATACTTCTCTCCTTAGCACACCTCGTAGGACACAGACTCTACATCTCCTACAGGGAAAGTTTGTTTTGGATATGGGAGGAATGTAATCAGGAGAGTGGCAATCTTTCAATCTAGCCACATCCTCCTCCACTCCAGCTTTAAGAACACTTGCCTGCTCCATTATAACAAGGCTTTCTATCACAGACTGGTTACTCTGAACAAAAGTAATCTTTGATTCTGGAGAGCAATCCTTGAATACAACAAAAGCATTGTAGGTTGCCACATTGAACAAATGGACAGCTAACTTCTTATACCAAATGTATGACCTGCGATCAGCCATGCAAGGCTCCTACCTCTGATCTACTCTTGCTACACCACCCATGTGCTTATTGTACTCTAAAATCCACACGGGTTTGCTCACTTCAGCAACCTGACCCCAGAGAGTCAGAGGTCAAGTACTTTCATCATGAATGGTTGTTAGCATATAGACATCTCTGCTGTCTAAAAGTGTCACATCTAGCAGTTCATCACTATGCAAGGCACTGCACTGTCCCCTCTGAATTTCTTTGTACATACAAGCTCCTTAGGGTAACTTTTATGGTTAGAGGGGTTATGCCACATGCAACAATGTCCACTTTGATCAGTTTCTTAAAAAATTGCACACCAGTGTAGAAGGTATATAAGTATAAATGGTGAACTCCTCCAAAAAGTGCTTTAACCTGTTCCCACACAATTTTCTCACTGATTCCAAAAGTGGGCAGACAACGAGGGGGCTCAGTAGAAGAATCCCTTCTAGTGTACGTCCTACAATTACAGACATATCCATTACTACTCTCTGACAGAATATACATCTTTACTCCATAACGTGCCCTCTTGCTAAGAATATGCTTCCTAAAAACCAAACAGTCCTTGAACAAGACCAAAGACTCATCCACAGCTATTTTATTCCCTGGAACATAGATCTCTGAAAAGAGATCTAAAAAAACAATCAAGGACAGACCCAATCTTGAAAAGATGGTCACAATCAGGGTGATCCCATGGCAATCCTGAAACATTATCAACAAGTGCAGCATCGAAGCAGAAGCAAACACCAATCATGACTCATGGTTGCAGTTGCAGTTGCCATCAATGGACTATTAGACCAAGATAAAGACACTGACGACTCATCCAGGTTTGTGGGAGTAGCTCTATAGTGGGGCTTAAGTCTGGCACTGTTTTCCCTCAAATACTGTTCAGTATACAAATTAGTCTGGTCAACAATCTCATCCAAAACTATGTTGTCCATAAACAACTGAAAGAAATGTATAGGCAAAAAAAATTCAGTATTGACTCTAAACGCTGCAGCATTTCTAAAGGCAGGCAGCACAGGCTGCACCAGGTTTGGGCCAACCAGAGTTTAGTACTTCCAATGGGAAGCCTTCAGCCCCATGTTGCAATCCAGAATCCTCTTGCTTCGCTATTGGCATATCAATGTCCTCCATTAAAAGAGGCGGTTCTTCCGCACTGAGAGTAGCTTTATAATCAGATGATTCCTCTCAGACAGAAATATTCACTGCCAGAATCTTGGACTTCCTCCTCTGCCTCAGATGCAGAGCTAGTCTCAGAACCATGGTCTGAGGAACATTTGAAAAGCAAACCAACAACCTGAGTGGTAACCCTGTGGTTAGCCATAATCCTTACTAATAAAAGTAACACAACAAATAAGTCAACAATAACCAACACTGTGAAAATTAAGTAATAAACAAACTGTGGCTTTATCAGACATGGTAATCTGGGAGGAAAAGTCCATCAATACAAAGCACACAAAGACCCATGTACTCAAAAATGATAGCACACATTTGCTAGAAACAGCTAAACTGAAGATCACCTGCACCTACTCTGCATAGACACAGCAAGCACCAACAATATGCCACTAGAAAGGAAAAACAAAAGAAAACTACACTAAAGATACACACAACCAGCCAAACACCAGCACATGCAGACTGTTATCCAAACTGAAGTTCACACACACAGAAACCTATTCCCTGGTGTCTAGTTGTTTTCCGCCCCCTCTTTGGGGCTGATCATACTACTAAATGGCTGATATGCCCTGGGGGAGAGGGGGGCAGGGGCAGAAAACAGCCAAACACTTGCACAATAATTTGGAACAGCTCTTGCCCAAGGGGCCTCTCACTGACGTGTAAATATCTTAATCGTTTGTGTCTATGTATCTAATTGTTTTCTGCCTCCCTTGGCGGCGTATGGTACTAAACATGTGGCTGATCTACCTTCAGGGGGGGAGGGGCAGAAAATGGCCAAAGTATTGTTCTAATAATGAGGAGCAGCCCTTGCCCAAGGGGCCACTCCCAGACGTGCAAATAATTGAACCCCTGATTTCTAGTGGTTTTCTGCCCCCCTTGGGGCAAATCAGCCTAACCATATATCTGATCTGATGCAATTTGTAAAGCGCATGGCTGCCCTGAGGATTCCCAGCGCTAAAACTCTAATCTACTAAACATGTGTTTAGCGAAAAAGAGAAGAAACCATGCCACCTCATCGCACATATGAATGTGAGATAGATTTGGTCCCTGGTGCAAAACACTGCAGTAGAATCTACACGCATACTGAACAGGAGAACCAACATTTGCGCGACTATCTGGATCAGTCCTTGAAAAATGGCTTCATACGACCCTCCAAATCCCCGGCAGCATCACCACTCTTTTTCATATCAAGAGCAAATGGAGAATTACGTTTGTGCATTGATTACCGAGCACTGCATAATAACACCATAAAGAACAGATATCTGCTGCCACTTATCCCACTGCTCCTTGACCAGGTGATATCGGCCACTGTATATACCAAGTTAGACCTGAGAGGGGCCTTTCATTTGTAATGCATCAGAGCAGGGAATGAATGGAAGATGGCCTTCCAAACTTGTTAGGGTCTTTTCGAGTATTGTGTGGTACCATTTGGGCTATGTAATGCCCCGCAGCATTCCAGTTTTTCATTAATGATGTGCTCAAAGAATATCTGGACTGCTTTGTTATCGTCTACATCAACAATATTCTTATTTTTTCAACCTTGCAGGAGAAACACCAAGAACATGTCAAAACTATTTTAACAATGCTGTGCCAGCATGGTTTGTTCTGCAATCTGTACATCAAGGAATGGTGACACTATTTGCTGGGCACAAAACTTCCAATCACAGTGTATACTGTCCACCGTAACCGGCATTCCTACGATGTGCTTGAGCCATAACGCCCAGACAATTGACCAAATTTGACTTTGTAATAACCTTTAGACCTGGGTGTGTGAAAAATAAAGCAGAGTCTTTGTCACGCTACGAAGAAATAACAAAACCAAGTGAGCAAATCAAACCACCACCTATGATTCCCAGTGAAAAGATCATAGGAGCCATGATACCCGATCAATTACTAAATAAAATCAGGAAGAGCAAACCTATACAAAAGATAGCCACCGGGCAACAAAGGGATACAAAACATTCCATGCTTGTGTAACTCCCCTTCCAAGGTAACCTCTTATACATTTCTACCAAGCATTTACAGCAGCAGGTTCTCACATCGTGTCACAAACAGCATCTGTCAGGACACCCTGGAAATGTAAAGACTTTAGAGCTCATGAAAAGAACCTTTTGGGGGTGCAGCTGAAAAAAAAGATGTGATCACCTATGTACAAAATTGTGAAATTTGTGCAAGGGTCAAGGCCGACCACTCACAAAAGAAAAGACTTCTGCATCCATTGCCTACACCAACACATATTTAGGAAGACATTTCCATGGATTTTATTACTGGCCTAACAAACAACCAAGGTAACAATACCATCTTAGTGATAGTTGATAGAATATCTAAAATGGCCAATTTTGTAGCATGTAAGGAAATACCCACAGCAGCAACCTTAGTAACTCTCTTATTCCAGCATGTGGTGCCTCGAACCATCACGTCAGAACGAGGCTCTCAGTTTACTTCAAGATTATGGAAGGCTCGGTGTAACGCATGGCACATCAAAATACCCTCTTTACCAGGTTCTATCTGGATTCTGATGGCCAGACTGAGCGGGTGAACCAGATCCTAAAACAATATCTATGATGCTATCTTTCCAACACTCAAGGGTCATGGGTAGACCTTCTGTGGGAAGCTGAATACGCCTACAATAATTTACATCATGTTACTATCAATATGTCTCCATTCTATACCAATCACGGCTGTCACCCATGTTTCATGCCTTTTCTAACATCATAGACCGAACTCAGATCCCACATCTAAAGGCCAAATTACAACACATGAATACTTTGGTACAACAACTACGGCAAAACGTAACAAAAGCAAAAGTATCATACAAGAAGGCTGCAGACCGAAAATGACAACCAGGGCCCAGCTCTCAGCCAGGAGATAAAGTGTGGCTTTCCACAAAATACTTAAGAAATTGAATCCACGTTTCATTGGCACTTTTGATATTATCCAATGCGTGAATCCAGTAACCTTTAAACAGAAACTGCCAAGAACTATGACATCTCATCTGGTATTCCATATTTCTCTACTAAAACCAGCAAAAAGCTAGATGCAGTCTCACTCTCCCTCAAATATGAAACTGCCAAGAACTATGACATCTCATCTGGTATTCAATATTTCTCTACTAAAACCAGCAAAAAGCTGGATGCAGTCTCGCTCTCCCTCAAATATGATCAGTGATTAGCTGGAGTATGTAGTCCAGCATATCAAGGATAGCAAGAAATGACGAGACAAAATATGGTATCTAGTTCATAGAAAGGATATTGACCTGAGGAGGATTCATGGGTGCCTAGTGACGCCATTCATGCTCCCCATTTAGTTCATAAGTTCCATGCAACACATCTTCATGCTCCACAATGAGGAGAGTGTAACTTTTTTTGATGGGGATGACTTCCATGATCTCTGGGCCTAGGTACTTAGGCCCTCATTATGAACACGGCGGTAAACACCGCACTGCCGGCGGCGGCGGTAAAAACCGCCAACAGAGGAGCGGTCCAGACTGCCAAATAATGAACCAACTGAAACACAGGCATCCTGAAAACCACCCACCGCCAGCAGAGGAGAGCCGACAACGACGGCAGAGCCCGTCCACAGGCCAACGGAAAGGCCGCCAAAGCCAGGCGGAAACAAACCAAATATAAGGAAACACTCACCAGAGGCTCATACAACACGCCAAAGCAGACATGGATAGAGAGCTGCAGATCATGCCAGCCCTGCTCCTTGCCATATACCTCCATGACTGAGACCACTGACGAAGACGACGCTAAGTACTGCAACCTACTAAACAAGCGAAGAAAGGGCACAGTTACATACCCACCCACTCCACCCACCCTGCAACGCTCCCACAACCCTTCACAACAGCACAACCCATAAATCCTACAGCAAGAGGTACTTACCTGACACAAGGCAAATCCAACCTGACCATAGTACCTACAAATGCCCCACACCCACAAACAATGAAACGAGAGACCAGGGATCAAGAGTGTGCTGCCAAAACACAGGCCACACATAAACGTTTAATGCAGCTCTCTGAGTAAACGATTCACATTAAGGCCAATGGCCAGTCCATAGTGGCAGACTTTTTTGGGCTACAATGGCCCTAACCTGAATCCAAAAAGTGCTATGGTACTCCACCTTATAGGGGCAACAATGGGGCACCCAGGCACCTCAGGGAACAGGGGCAGGCAGTGGTGGGGGTTTACAATGGGGATGGGCCTTGGATTTGCATTCAGAAGGTGGAAGGGGTTTGGCCTTGGAAGATGGGGGAGTGTGCTTTGACCAGATGGAGCCAGATGGCATTGGCCCTGCACGGGGCTTCTTCCTCTCTGGGAAAGGGGCATGGGAATGTGAAGGGTGGGCAGGGGCGGGCTGTGAAGTGGAAGGAGTGGAAAGGGCAGGGAGGTGCACACATTTAGGGACAAGACGGAGTGGGCCAGTGGGTTGGAAGAGTTCAGCACAGGAGAGGAAAAGTTTTTTAGGAGCAATTGGGTTGGACCTGGAGGAGGGTGTGGGAGTGGAGGCAGAAGGTGTGGACGTAAGTGGTGTAGGGGTGCATGTTGTGGGTGCAGGTGACTGGACAGTATGCTGAGGTGTGGTGGATGTGTGATGGGTGGGTGTTTTGGTGCGTTTGTGTGCTTTTGGAGGAGGGGGTGGACACAGTGGGAGAAGACAGGCTGGCAGTGTGAATGTATGTTGTGTGGGTGTCTGCAAGTCTGGTGAGTGTGCTGCATGTGTCAACTACAGTAGTTGTGGAGAGTGAAGGTGTGGTGTTTGGGGTGCATGTCTGGATGTGTGCAATTGTGGTGAGTGCAGGAATAGGCTCAGCAACAGTGACTGAAGGTGCAGTGCCTGCGGGTGTGCATGTAGAGGGGACAGACGGGGAGGCGGAAGAGGTGGGCACAGTAGGGGAAGTGTATGTTGCTGTGTGTGCATGTTGGCTGTGTGAATGCTTGTGGTGGGAGGTGTGGTGCTTGTGTTTAGAAGTGTGCTTCTTGTGTGTTGAGGTGCTTGACTGCATGTCAGATTGTGTGCTTTGGATGGGTGAAGGGAGGGGGGTGCTGGAAGGGGTAGAGGAGGTTGGCGGGGGGATGGAATGACCAGGGAAACTGCCTGCCGTCAAAGAGGAGGCCAGAGCCTGAAAAGATCACTGTAGGCCAGACACGGCACTGTGAATGCCATCCAGATAGGCATTGGTCTGCTGCATCTCTGATGCTAGCCCCTGGATGGCATTGACGATGGTTGTCTGCCCTACAGAGATGGTTCTCAGGAGGTCAATAGCCTCCTCTGTGAGGGCAGCAGGGCTGACTGGGGCAGGGGAGGAGGTGCCTGTGGCGAAGGAGACGCCACCCTTCTGGGTTAGCGGGCACAGGCAACTCAGTGGGAAGCAAATGGGAGGGAGGGGATGGCATGGGGGGTGACGGAAGATAATACAGTAGGGGATGCCCACTAGGGTCCGCCACCGCCAGGGAGCCCCCATCGGAGGCGGTATCGGAGTCACTACCTCCAGTGGTAGTTGCCTCCCCCGTGGTACTCCCCTTGCCCTCCAACCCACTGGTCCCCTTGGCGTCAGATGACTCTGCCTCCGAGGATCCGTGGGCCGCTGCATCCCCACTCGCCGGTGCCTCAGCTCCCTCACCAGATGATGCTGATGTACACAAACAACACAAGAGAACAGGGATGGGGAGACAAAATAGGACAGACACTTGTAAATAGCTGAAAGGAGTGAACATAGTGGTCATACATACACCCACCCAGAAGACCCTCCAACAGGCAGCACCTTCAACTATATCCATGGCCATGCCCCTGACAAGCGACCAGAACCCTGCTCTACACCCATTCCCTAAACACCCTAAGGACCCGACATGTAGGAGACCTTACCCAAACACCCCTACGGGGGCCATCATGTAGATGGACATCATTTCAGAGTCACTGCAACTAAGCAGCATAAACCCAAATTCACACACAGACATCCATCAGGGGTTAAAAATGTGGTATGTGTACTCACCCCCTTGTGACTGCTGTGCAGCCTTCAAGTGCCCATCCAGGTCTGGGTACGCCACTGCCAGGATGCGTAGCAAGAGGGGGGTCAGTGCCCGACGGGCACCCTTTCCCCATTGGGAGGACTTCCCCAGCTGGGCCTCACAGATTTTTCACGCCTAGCGCCGCAGGTCCTCCCACCTCTTCCTGCAGTGTGTGCTCCGCCAGTTGTAGACCCCCAGGGTCTGCACCTCCTTGGCGATGGCATGCCAAAGCACCCTCTTCTGGTGGGCACTTACCTAAAAGGGACACACAGAAATGTAACACTGAGGTCAGGCACTTGGCAAAATATACAGCTGGCTAGACGTCCACTATGGGACGGACAGTGCAAACAGAATAACAGGGCATACGCACGCAGCATGTTAGGAACCATGGCCCATGCAGGGTCAGAGGTGCAGACATATGTACTGCCAATACCATCCATTACACACAACCATTGCCCCCAATCCCACGACTCACCTGTACCTCTGGCTGTCCATAGAGCTTGGTGTACAGGGGCAGGACCCCGTCCACTAGCCTCTCCAGTTCCTCCTGGGTGAAGGCCGGGGCCCTTTCCCCTGCAACACGAGACATTTCCATGACCAGAGGCAGGACACAGCAGTACACTCAGTGGAGTACCTGCTTGCACGAGATCAGGGAGTCAAGTGAAGTTGGGGTGACGAAATCGCATACGTATCATGGCAGTGTGCACCGTCACTGCCGGCGGCGATCATGATACGCCAGGATTCCCAATTGGCATCCATGTTAACCAATGACTGTGCGCACGGCGGTAAACACCGCCTTACGCTGTTACGTCAACCGCTAACGGTATGAGGTCACTTCCACCACGACAGTTCTGGATTACAGGGGGCAGACATTTTGGCCTTAACTACGCATTTATAATACTGCTATCTGCACAAGGCAGTTCCTAATGTTCACCTAACACACCTATGCATGTGTCCATTAACAATACCACACATTTGAAACCCTGATCAGTAATTATGGTCTGGTTGATGTTATGTCAAAACCATTTAGCATTTGAGTCCCTACAATCAAGTCAGCAGTGCTCAATGACTGACAATGTGTGCTGATGTATGTGTGTTCCTCAAATGTGATTCAATATCCTCCTAGGTACAGACCCTTGTGGAGAGGAAGGGCCCCATTGGTGTACAGACCACTTGTGGATATACAGACCATAGTGGAACATCACATCATAATCAATTACAGACTCACCCGTGCAGCTATTCTAGAACTTTGTGCATTACTGGATCCTGCACTGACTCCGGCAAATCGTAATCAGCATGCCATCCCTACTGAAGTGCAGGTGCTCTCTGCACTCCATTTTCTGGCCACAGGCTCTTTTTAAGTGACAGTGGGCATAGGTGCTGGATTTTCACAGCCAGTGTTCAGCATGATACTGACAAGATTTCTGAATGCATTTGTACGACACCTGCAGTCCTATGTGAGGTTTCCCCAAAGTACTGACCCCCTTACCATCAAGTCTGACTTCTATGCCTTTGCCAACATACCCCATGTGATAGGTGCCATCGACGGCACCCACATACTGATCATCCCCCCAAGAGTGAGTGAACAGGTGTACAGAAATAGAAAGAACTTTCACTCCATACACATTCAATTGGTATGTACTGCAGACCAGTACATCTCACATGTGAATGCCATGTTCCCCGGTTCAGTCCATGATTCCTTTGTGCTGAGGAACAGTAGTGTGCCACACAAGATGGAACAACTACAAGAGGACAGAGGGTGGATCATAGGTAGGTGTTTCTGTCACTAACTGCCACCTAGCAGACAGCCAGGCTGTTTGACAATGAATGCTCTCTTTTGCACCTTTTTCTAGGTGATTCTGGCTATCCCAACTTACGTTGGCTCCTGACACCAGTGAGGAATCCCAGGACAGATGCAGAGAGGAATTACAATGAGGCCCATGGATGTACTAGGAGGGTGATAGAGCGCACAATAGGTCTCCTGAAGGCTAGATTTCGTTGTCTACATATCTCTGGCCTATGGGCCTGAAAAGGTGTGTAGAATAGCGGTGGCCTGCTGCATGCTGCACAACATGGCAGTGAGAAATTCTATCCCCCTCTTGAAAGTGGATGGCGCTGTATATCCAGACCAGCTTCCTCAGAGAGGGGACAAGAGTGATGGTGATGATGAGGAAGGGGAAGATGTCAATTCCAGGACCCAACTGATACAATTCTACTTCCATTAACTATGTGGGTCTAAGGGCTGACATTTGTGTTTGTGAAACATACTGTCAGTGTGCTTTGTCATCTAGGGGGGGGTTTGAACGTGTCAACACCAGGACAGTGCGCGCTCTACAGGCAACATAATGCAAAATGACAAACCTTATGCAATGTAATAATTCATGCATTATGTGTTGATATTCCATATTAACTTTTTGCATTGCAGGTATTTATCTTGAAATGTCATTAATGCTGTTTGTAATGTATTGTTCATTTTCAAGCCTTTCCTGCAGCCTGACTGGGTGTGGCATGTGGGCTGGGCTTGGGTCTATTTAAGGAACCCAGCCCAGCTCCACGTGCTCACTATTCAGAGGTCCTGGTGCAGAGAAGCAGCATTTTCCTGGGCTCCTGTTCTGGAGGCCAACTTGGACATTTCCTGGCCCTGTCCTCATTATCTTGCTGATCTTCAAGCAGGACGGTAAGCCGGAGGTCGGGGTAGGTCCCCCGACTCCGTTTCTAGAACATTTGAGTTTTGGGCTTTGTGAGAGTGCGCGATCATTTCGAGGCATTTGAATCTTGATGGTTGAATCGGCAACAGTGTGCGTGATTCATTCTTGGCAATTAACCCTTGCAGTTCGGATCGGCAGAGTGAGCGATCATTTTGAGGCATTTATATCTTGATGGTTGAATCGGCAACAGTGTGCGCGATTCATTCTTGGCAATTAACCCTTGCAGTTCGGATCGGCAGAGTGCGCGATCATTTCGAGGCATTTGAATCTTGATGGTTGAATCGGCAACAGTGTGCATGATTCATTCTTGGCAATTAACCCTTGCAGTTCAGATCGGCAGAGCGTGCAATCATTCCAGATACTTGAGTCTTGATGTGCAGTCTGGCAGTAAGCTGCACAATAATTTTTGGGCAATTGAATCTTGAAACTTAGATCAGACAGAGTGTGATCTTTCTAAACAAAACAAGTTTAGTCAGTTTGCCTATTCTACAGTATCATTCATGAATCCTATAGCATTTAATTATTTTGGAATGAATGTACTCATTGACTCTTGTTATAATGAAATTGCTATTCTAAGGATTAACTTGAGAGAGTTCAATGTTCAGAGTATATGAATATAAAAAGGTCACGTTATTGAAAAGTTCTTGATTTCTCATGTTATTAGAGCATAGATAATTAAAACAAAGTTCATGAAGATGACCTTGCTATCGTGTTCTTAACTCTTGCTTTCACAGGTCTCCTTCCCCGCTGTTCCCAACCTAAACCCTATCCCCCACTTGGCCATTCTTTAACTCTGTGCTATGATAGCTAGTAGAGTTTGAAGCTGCCAAGAGGTGGACATATTGGGAACAGGCGCAAACCCGAGGATCCGGTCTCGCTGACAGAATGTACTACTTGCAACTGTGTCCAGATCTACATAGGACAGAATAAAATGTAGTGGTTCTTTTTGTTAACATATTAAGGTGAGTGTATACTTTCATGCTACGCAGGTACAAATAAAGTAGTTATTAGCCAGTTGCATCCATACTTCACTTTGTTCACACATTATGACAGGGGACAGTGTTACAGGTGTGATATGTGTTTTATTTGGTACAGGGATTGAATAGTGCAAATTACAATGATGGCAGTTGGTCATGGGTGGTTATCCTAAATGCCAACACGGTGGCAGCTTTGTTGTAAGTATTGGTAGGTCCATCAATGCTTACGTGAGTTCTTATTGATTGTTAGCACTGTTTGGTGGTTTATTTTGTGGGATAGTTGGTGGACAGATTGTTGCAGAGTCACTTCTTTGAGGGGGCCTTGTTTTTGGCAGGGGTTCCAGTTCCATACCTTGGCCTGAGGGTCCGTTTGTGTGCCTGCTGTTGACCTATAGGGGATGACATGGTTGTTCCTTGTGTTTCCTCTGACGGTAGTTCGTGGAATGTTGCTGCTGATGCTGTCATTGTCCGGTCTGTCTCCTGTGCTGTAGGGGGACCTCCTGTACTGTGTCGGTCTCAGACTGGGTTTGTACAAGCTGCAGCAGCGCTCCTGCTATGCTGGCCATTGTTGAGTTGTGCATTTCCCACTGTTCCATGGCCTCTTGGTGGTGTTCCTGCTGCATCCTCTGACTATGCTCCAGGGTGGATACTATCTGGCCAATCTGTAATGAGTATACTGGTAGGCCCCCAGGACCTCAGAGATCACGTCCTGGGCTGCAGCATCCATCCTGTGGCCTCCCCCCTGGTCCACTGATGCCCTCCCACTGGGCCTAGCCCCCTGTGCCTTTATCCCCTGCACACTTGTACTGGGGCCATCGTCTTCCTGCCTGTTGGTAGGGAGTGACTGTGGCCTCTGTACTTGTGTTTGACCAGTCTGTGGCCTGGATACACAGATGTGTGGACGGTTGCCCTGGACTGATGTTCTTGCCTGGGTGGTAGGGTCTCAGTGGTATCCTGGGTGGGGCTGCTAGATGGGGACAGTCCAGGACTGTGTGAGGGGCCAGCCTGCTCATCAGTGTCCATGGTTCCATCCCCAGTGTCCTGTGAGGTGCCTCTGACTCCATGGGGGCACTGGTACTTCTTGTCCTGTCCGTCAGGGTGGCATGGGTGGTGGTGCCTGTTGGGGGAAATGGACATGTCTGTTACAAATGCATGATCGGATGGGGTGCACAGGGCTGGGCTGTTTTGTACAGGTTTTACACTTTGGGGCCATGCAGGGTGCCTTTGTGAGGTTTGCACTGCATTTTGCTTAGGATGTGGAGGTGCATTATGGGTGGTGTAGTGACTTTGTAATTCCTTGCAGGGGTAGGTGGCTGTGCACAGGGGGAGGGATGTGGGCCTGTTAGTGGGTTTGTGGGCATGCAGGGTGACTGTATGTTGTCAATGTGGGCTGGGTGGGGTAGTGGTCCTGGTGGATGTTGGAGGGGTGGGGTGGTGCATGCATTACAGGTGTGATGGATATGGGGTAAATGTAGACAACTTACCCGAGTCCATTCCTCCAGTGAGTCCAGTGAGGCCCTGAGGGTGCAGGATTGCCAGGACCTTTTCCTCCCAGTCAGTGTAGTCAGGTGGTGTTGGTGGAGGTCCTCCCCCAGTCTTCTGGACTGCAATGTGGTGCTGGATGCCATGGCCCTGACCTTCCCCCTCAGGTCGTTCCATCTCTTGCGGATGTCGTCCCTGCTGTGTGGATAGTGTTCTACTGCATTGACCCTGTTGACAATAGTCTGCCATAGCTCCATCTTCCTGGTGATGGGTGGGTGCTGCACCTGATCCCCGAATATTTGTGGCTCCACCTTCAGGATCTCGTCCACCATGGTCCTTAGCTCCCTTTCTGTGAAGCGTGGATGTTTGGGGGGTGACAAGGTGAGTGTGGTGAATGGTGTCGGGGTGGAATCGCGGTGAGGGTGCTCCTCTGTTGTTCGGTGTGAGTCTTGTGTATTGTGGCGCTCGGAGTCTGCTTCTGGTGTTCTCTGTCTTCGTTGGCCTACTTTCCTGGCAAAGGATTGTGGGGTGTGTCTGTGAGTGTTTTATGGTGTTGTGGATGTGTGTCAGGTGTGTCGGTTCCTAACTTATCCAAAGTGTGCACTTTGGCTTCCACTGACTGCCATGGTGATTTGTGCATCATTATTTGGAGGGCGGGATGTGGGTGTGCTCGGCGGTGGTGGGGTGGGAGGTCCAGTATTTTCGCTGACAGGGTCCTGGCGGTGACTGGTGGACTGGTGATTTTTGGCGGATTCTGGTTTTTGGTTCATTATATGGCGGGTTTCTGTTCACTGCCAATGGTCAGCGGTGTTTACCGCTGTGTTCATAATGACCACCTTAATGTGAGGAGAATCAGTCAAATGCTCACATGCCTAGCACAAAGTTGCACTTACGTGTCTGCACATATTGCACTGTATACCCTGTACTCAGTGCTTTAAATAGGCCGGTACTGTCCGGTACAGAGTACCAGCACTTTTTTATTTTGAGAGGGCGAGTACTGGCACATCTCAAGAAAAACGTAATGCTTTTTTTAATTGGAGAGTACCGGCACTTCTCAGAAACAAGCAGGTACTTTGACACAGAGTACCTGCACTTTAATTTTTCCATTTCAAGCACTGGTTGTACCTATTTACAAATAATGACACCTGATGGTGACATATAGAGGAAATGGACACATAGCGACATACCACCAAGTTTACATTTGCCAAGACTCTTCTTCATAGTCGATAAGCTTGTTGATAATATTGTCCTTCTTCAGTTTCCAGGGCTCCCACCCGCGGTCACCAAGTATGCTATCTAAGCAGCCACGTGCATCAGTCAGGTGCGGATTATTGCAGTCAGAGATCGGAGACAGCACATCCTTTTGCCGAAGCGCAGCCCCACTGAGCCACATCGGAGCCGGCCGCCTCATAAACGGTAGGCCGCTTTGTTTGAAAGAGCATTGGAGACAGGTAAGCGTATCTTAAATATTAACAAGGAACAAGACTGCCTGTGAATGCACCGCTGAAAGGCAACAAGCACCATCCAATTCTTGATCTCCGCTCTCAGTACGGCGGTTTAGGTACTGTTTAATCTCCGTAACATGCAGACTCTTGAGATAAACTGCACGCCATGGTTTAGTGATTGCTTTAAGTACAAAAAGGCGGCACAGACAGAGAATAATACAATTGCGCATTTTGTAAAGTGCGGAGAACACGAGTGAGAATCTGGTAATGCACGATAGAAACTTAACAGAAATAGTGCTGATCAAATAGTAAAACCACGGATATGGTGCAGAATAAAGGTGCATAGAGGTAGCGCTTGTTAAGGAGTGTTATTCGAAGAATAACTTGGAAATCTAGAACAGGAACCTTTATGATGAAACCTGATATTTCGTGAATTCCTTTTGTATAGTGCTAACATTTGTTGTTCCATGTATTACTGGAACAATGTGTGCAAAGAACACAAAAGAGATCGTGGGTTGAAAAAACATTGTTGATAATTCCAGAACTCCATAGTAATAAGGTTCATATAGAAGAAGATGAACATTTTCTTTTCATGGGTAATAATTGTGTGTGCCAATTAACATTTTTAGAGTCATAAGTTGAGAGTTAAAGATATCTGTTTTAACATTTACTACACTCTGTTTCCAAATCTCCCTGCCCACAGTACTCTCACTAATTCCCTTCTCCTCGTCTGGCCATTGTGAATTTATATACCCGAGAGAAGCAGGGTCAGAGCTGCCAGAAAGTGGGCTTCTTGGGGGTACTGCTCCTGAGGAACGAGGAACCAAATAAATAAAAAACCTGATACACACCCACACACACACAAATAAACACACACACAGACGGATACACACATGTTAATAGATGTCAAGTAAAGAACATTAAACCTGTAGTCACAGAAAGAGGGAAAGCCTCCTGCAGATTGTGCCTCTAATAGGTCAATCTTACTCCTAAACGTTGAGGTTAACATAGTGGCCAAAATTCTGGCCATTCATCTGATCACAGTGATAAAATCCTTGATCCACCCGGACCAGTCGGGATTTATGCCCCACTGTAGCACATCTCTTAACATCCGGCACCTCCATGATGTGTTGGGACAAAGGGCCAACTTGTGAGGACAGGCCCTAGTCCTGCCAGTTGATGCCAAAATGGCATTTGATACAGTGGACTGGGGCTATGGGTCACATTATAACAATTGTTGTAAGTGCCGCCTATTCTGCGGTGATGGCTGTCAAAAGACCGTCGCCGCGGCTAACATATGTCAGCCAAAATATAAACACAGCCAGATTTCTGCCACAAGAAGGACGGAAATCCGGCTGTGGCCATACTGGCGGACGGTGTTAAGGTGGTGCTGCTACCACCAGCAGCGCCATGCCAGTAGACCGCGGCCAGCCATATTATGTCAAATAATATGGTCTGGCGGTGTTCTGCTGGCTGACACTGCTGGCGGTAGCAGTGCCTCATCCCGTCCCATGCCGGAAGACCCTTGGATGCAGGTAAGTTGGGTTTCTGACAGGGGAGGGGGGTGTTTGTTTGTGTGTGTGGGGGTGTGTGTGCATGAATGTGTGAGTGTGTGCATGAATGCAAATGTGTGTGTAGTGTTGTTTGCGTGTGTGTGTGCATGTGTGAGAATGCATGTATGAATGGAAATGTGAATGCATGTCTGCGTGTCAGTATGAATGTGTGTACGAATGCGTGCGTTAATGAATGGATGCATGCGTGAATGAATGCGTGTATGCCTGTGTGAGTGAGTGTGTGAATGCATGGTGTGTGCCTGCGAGTGTGCATGTATGGGGAGATTTGAAGGGGGGGACCATGGATGGAAGGGTGTGAAGGCGTCTGGGGAGTGTAAGGGGGGTGGGTGGGCCTCCTACCAGTGACAGGGAAGGATTTCCCTGTCACTGGTAGAGCTTACCTCCATGGTTTTCGTGTCGTTACGAACGCCACAAAAACCATGGCGGTAGGCAGGGTTAAAATGCCGCTGACAGTACAGTAGCGGCCGCCGGGTTGGAGACTGTTATCTCCTGCTCGTCGGCTGCTACCGCCATGGCGGTCACTGTGGTATATTGGTATAATGTCATAATGTGGTGGTATGTACCGCCAGCCTGTTGGCGGTACTACTGCACATTTACACTGACCGCCGGGGTCATAATGAGACCCCTATATCTTTGAGGTACTGGCCAAACTGGGCTTCGGCCCACATGTCATGCAATAGGTATGTCTTCTCTATTCTCAGCCACTGGCACAGGTCTACGTTAATGATGGACAATCCTTAGAATTCCAGCTCAAAAGGGGTCCCAGGCAGGGCTGACATCTATCCCTGCTAATTTTTGTCTTGCCCCTAGAGCATCTGGCGTCCTGGATCTTTGGGTACCCATTGGTGAGAGGCCTGCAGTGGGAGGGGTAGTGGAAAGACAAAGGGGGTCATTCTGACCCTGGCGGTAGACTACCGCCAGGGCCAACGACCGCGGGAGCACCGCCAACAGGCTGGCGGTGCTCCCATGGGCATTCTGACCGCGGCGGTACAGCCGCGGTCAGAAACGGAAAACCGGCGGTGTACCGCCGGTTTCCCGCTGCCCTGGGGAATCCTCCATGGCGGCGCTGCAGGCAGCGCCACCCTGGGGATTCCGACCCCCTTACCGCCAGCCTGGTTCTGGCGGTTTTGACCGCCAGAACCTGGCTGGCAGTAACGGGAGTCGTGGGGCCCCTGGGGGCCCCTGCAGTGCCCATGCCAATGGCATGGGCACTGCAGGGGCCCCCTAACAGGGCCCCACTAAGATTTTCAGTGTCTGCATAGCAGACACTGAAAATCGCGACGGGTGCAACTGCACCCGTCGCACCCTTCCCACTCCGCCGGCTCCATTCGGAGCCGGCTTCCTCATGGGAAGGGGTTTCCCGCTGGGCGGGCGGGCGGCCTTCTGGCGGTCGCCCGCCCGCCCAGCAGGAAACTCAGAATAACCGCGGCGATCTTTTGACCGCGCAGCGGTATTCTGGCGGTTCCTGTTTGGCTGGCGGCACCCGCCACCAGCCAAACTCAGAATCAGGGCCAAAGTGTCTCTTTATGCAGAAGACGTGCTGCTGTGCGTGATGGAGCCATAGCTAACACTGAATAAACAAATGCAAATCATCATGATCTTTGGCAACTAGTTTGGGTAATCCATAAAGAGGAATAACTCTGTGCTATACCCCCTAGGGGGCTGCATACCACAGCTGCCCCGTAGCGGCGTCAGTGACAAATATGAGTTTCCTATACTTGGGGATATACATAACACCAATACCTATTTTTAAAAAATAACTTAGCCCCGTTATTAGAGGGACTGTGACAGGATGTGTGCCATAGGTGGTCCCTACAGCTCTGACTACAAGGTTGGGTGGTGCTATTCAAAATGACGTCCTTGCCCTTCTTTCTATATGCCACCCAAAACACCCCACATGTAATCCGTCCATTATGCTTTAAAATAAGTGAGGGGGAGGTTCACATTGCTATGGGATAGGGGCTGTGCATGTATTGCACTACACAAGCTCACAAGGGGATGGTATGATGTAGGCATCACATAGCTCGATGTCCAGAAATCCTACTGGGTGGTACAAATGAGCACTATTAATAATTAGGTTTTCCTTCCACAGACCGAACAAGCTTTCTGAATGGACAGACTTGCATTACATCCACAGGGATACCTCCACTCTGTGTAAGGAGGGAGTAAACGTGGTGACTGGCTGGATCCTACATGGACAGTAATACACCTTTGGAAGACCACCCTGTCAGACCTGTGGTGGAAAAAAACAGTTACGCAGGCAACTCCGCTATGGGATGACAAAATGCTGGGCACACTTTGAAAATTGGCATGGTTCAACAAATGGAACCTCAGAAGGAATCTCCAGGGTGGGGGATGTGTGGTCGCAAGGGTGATGTACTCCCCTGGTCTGGCCTGAACCAAGACTACCAGCTAGTGTCCGCTGAGAACTACTGATACGTGCAATTAAAACACGCGCTCAGAGCAAGCGCTGCCCAGGTGGACTGACCTTCCTGAATCCTTCTCACCAGAAGGTAGACCAATAGATTAATTCATGGCCTGGTAGGCTTTGTCACTGACCTATAAAAACTTGCTAAACACATTTCAGATGCCTTAAAATGGGTCAGAGAGAAATGGGAGCTGGGGTTAGAGGGGTTGGAAGACAGTGAATGGGAGGAGGCCCTAGCATTCTCCTGAGAGGTAGACATACGTTCGGGGTTTAGACTGATCCAACTAAAAACCTGTATCGCACTTACTATGCCCGTACAAGGATGGTAAGGATGGGGGAGGGCCGGGGATACTGTCTGCGTGGGTGTGGACAGACTGGCACTTTTTTCCACCTTCTAGGGGAATGTTCAGCAATACAGGAGTTTTGGTCCGCAGTAGTGAATTGCAAGGGGGAAATGAGGGGTGGGGGCATAAGTGCCTTTGACAAGTGGTGTGTGCTAAATGCCTGGGGAGAGGCAGATTCTGGTCCCTTGCAACGGACATGGATGACACTGGGTCTGGCAGTGGCAAAGAGAAATATAGTGAAGGCACGGGTTGCTGAACGGTCCCCAGAACTGGAAGCCTGGAGATGGGACATGGACAGGTCTATGATGGCAGAGAGGGTTGTTTATGAAGGTAGGGGCTATTCCCAAAAATGGAGCAAAATGTGGAAAGACTGGAATACATATGAAGGCCAACTATGTGGCAAATTTGACTAATTTGTGGATGAGGAGCCACATCGTGAGACTGCTATGTGAGTACTGCACAATGGGGATTGAGGGTACAAGTAGGGGGATGGGAAACAGCGATAAATACATTTGCTAAATGTTCTGCAGTGCAGTGTTTGGAATCTCATGTTCTTTTTTCAAAATGTCCATAAAAAGATATGTTAAAAAACAATATTAAAAATATAATAATTACCTATATGCACTAGAGGCACTTACCTTCCCGATATTTTGCCCTCGGTATTTTGGCCAGTGTTTTGGTAGTCGATATTTTGACATATTACCTGTATGAGTTGCAGAAGTACTCAATGGCTATGGTTAAAACATATACACATTGCAGATAACAGATGTTTAAATTGTCCCAGTGGTCTATGCTTTAAGTTCTTTTTTTCTCCCCTATCCGCTCTGCGAGTAAAATGACCCAGGTCATATATTTGGCCCTAAATATTATTGTCCTCTGGCCGGGATTGGTGTATAGATCTTCAGAACTCTAGAAATAGCACTAGCAATAGAAATACTATTTTCATTAGGCAAGACTTCACCACACATTATAAAAAGGCAACTTCTCTCTTATTTGGTGATTCCACTAGATGGTGCCCCAGGCTGTTGCCTTAACTTTCCTTATAGAAGTGCTGGTAGTGGTCGTGGCTCCACAGGGCATTTAAAGAATGTATTGAGGCTTTTGTGTTTTACTTAGGCCAAATTTCAATATAAAAAGCCATCTTGACCAAGATGGAAGTCATTTCTGTCACTCACTCATGTTTCCCCAGCCGGTGCACATCCTCTCCCCTCAAGCTCCGCAGCACACAGCCATAATAATTTATTTCTACTGTTTTATTATTTTGCTCACTGTGAATCTTCCATGGTGAGGATGTAAAATGTTGACGTGTAGCTATGTTTTACGTGCATTCAATGGACCTATTCATTTAAACATATTCTTATTGCTAAATGTTTCATATTTGTCTGAACATCTCAGAAAGATATTAGCATAGAGGGTATTCAATAATTATTGAAGAAAATGGGATAGTGCTTAGGTGTTAAGGTAATGATGTTTATTTTTCTTGTATTCTGATTTGCTAAAAAGATTAGACCTTTGCTTATACCACAATGAATGTGCAGAAACTCAATTTTTCTGTGCAAGAATCGTGTGTAAAAATCCCTTGATTTTGGGGATGAGCCAGAATGTTGTTATGCTTTCCTGTTCTACTAGGGGTGCTGCCTAATAATTGACTAACATCGCTGCCCATTGAGACTTAGAATATTGTCTGAGTTTTCCATACTCTGTAGAACTGTGCATCTGAGAGCCTTTAAGACATTTACTCTGTATCACTTATTTTATATTTTTATAGTAAAACCTTTTAACTTTTCATTGATCTAGAACTCGGTTATTGCCTAGGGCCCATTGCCAATGAACTGTATTACTCAATGATTTGATGTTTGCATAGGTGCCTTAATGTGGGGACACATTGCCTCATGAAATTGAGGTGTAAAACTGGCTCTGATCCAGTTTACTGTAGGAGAATCGATTTAGGTCAATTTTAGGAAGTCTAAATTTTGAGGTACCATTTTGCTCCCACATCCACAAAGCCCTAAGAGTTTCGGAACCCCATCTGGCTTCACAGAGCTGAGACAATAAACTAGTTATTCACTTCTAAATGTCAGTGAGAAGAGAAATCCTCCCATTTTCTCTTATTTGCACTGTAATAGTTCAATTGGAAATGTGGTCTCAGTATCACAATAATACGTTTAGGTAAAGATGACTTGAACTCTTCAGAAACTCCACAGTGACATAAAAGTGTGGTTATGCTCATGGGACAAGCTCAAGACTTTAAATTCTCAAATCAACTCTCCACTTTGCCTAACCTGAAACTTAATACTTATTTCATGTTTTTGTTCAATTTATCCCCGATGGGTAAAGATATCATGGGTGGACATGCAATAAGGCAATTGGTCTATTTGGACCACAGACTCTGTTTAGCACAAACATTATTTAGCTGTTATTAACTCCCCTCATGTATAAAATCCTGTAAAGGAGTCCTTAAATGGTTTAACATCAATAGCTGTGATTTTGGTAACTACATTTGAGTATGTAATGTACTTTAATTAGTAATTTCATTCAGCAAATCTTGGTGACTACAGCTGCATTGTCACGAAAAACATAATTATTTTCAATATGAAGGTGATGACTCTATAGGGTAATATGTACACAGGGTTCTTATCTGTTCCCTGCTCAGGCAGTGGCTGAGAGAGGGATTGGGGGCTCCCTCTGAAAAATGGTCTAGATTCACAAAAGTAGAAAAAGAAGGCAAATTTGGGAAAGGGCTAATGCAATTATAGTGAAGGGTAGTGTAAGACATGATTTAACTTCACAATGGGTTCACACAGACTACCCCTTATCCTCCCAAAAAATTATGTCAATAAATATGAGAAAAAAGGTGAGCAGTCAAACAAGCTTTTTCTTACACTAAGCCACGTTATCATTGAATATAAGTAAGGCTCACAGTTTTCCATTTTTTACAGATAAATACAGACAGAAAACTATGGCCCATATTTAAGAAAAATTGGTGCATGAGCTATGATGCACCACTTTTCTTGCACCCCCCCTACCGGCACCTAACGACACCATGGTTGTGCTGCATTTATAATACGTGTACCATGGCTGTCGTTAGCACAATAGCGTCAACATTTTTGATGCCATTGTGGTGCTTTGCTACACTAGCTTAAAAAGTGTTGACGTTATTGCATCAAACTGCAAGGATGCCCATAGGTTACTACGGGAACAGCATTTTGCGTTAAAAATGATGCCAAAAATGGCACAATGAAATCTTTTCAATTCCAGTGTGCCATTTATGTGGGCCTCCTAGTGCCAGAATGCCCTCCTTGCATACATTATGCCTGGCATAGGCATAATGTGGCACAGGAGGTTACAAAGGGGTGCAATGCCTTCCTTGTGTCACTTTGTAAATGTGGTGCCGCAGAAAAGCCACTTTAGTGCCACATTAGTGTAAAACAATGACACTATAACGGTGCTAAGGTGGTGCTAGGGGCTCACAAATATGCCCCTATGTATTTCCTCTCTGTATTTATATTTAAAAGTGGAAAAATATAGAAAATTGTGCTTCTTTTGGGTGACTCGCTATGCTGTCCTTCATGAATTCCAGGCCAACAGCTGAGGAGATAGAAAGCTTGGAGAGTTAAAAAACTTGATGAGATTTCTTTAAATATAGGCATATGTTGACATATATTTTTATATAGTGCAAATATTTACATGTGGGTGTAGTGTTTTGTTATATTCCGCTGCCTAATATGCTAAAACGTGACAGGCATCAAAGTATGAGTGGATGTTCATCAGTTCAATATATGCGGAAATATACCATTTTAGAACTTCATTTATTCTCAAAAGACAATAAATATGGATAAATATGAATAAGATCGCCAAAAAATAAATATGGATAAATACAACGCAAATGTCAGTAACAAAAATACCATAAAACCAGGAGCCCTAAATATAAATCTATTTATCCCCATTTCGTCTGACTGTTATTCAAAGTTTATAACTCTCCTGGGGCTTTAGTATTATATTTAAGCTAAGGTTCTTGTGAGTTGGTAGTCTTCGGACAGTTTTCCTTTGTCACATGCGGGATCATCAATAGAGGCTGAGATTGACATCCAGCACGGCGTTGTTTGAGTATCTGACAGTCTGAATGGTGTTTTAAGGGTCCTTTCACTAAATGCTCTGTAGGGAGGTAGAGTAAAGAGGTTACTGGTGGACATCTTTAGTCTTGTTCTGTGCCTTCGAAAGACAAACAACATGTACCATTGGGGCCAGAAAGGGCACATCTGTGAAGCTTTTCTAGGCCACAATATATTTTAATTAATGAATTAATGAAAGTGGCAAGAGTCCAGCCCCAATTCAAAAAGTTTGCCATCAGGTCAAATAGACACTTTGACAGCTTTCTTCTCGGAATGAGAAAAAAATATTTGGTGTGAACTGTGGCTGACTATATATATTCTAGCACCTGGAACAGACAGGAGAAAACCACTTCTTTCATACCTCCCTCAAGTAGGGCATATTCACTGGTTTCTTCTAGCACTTTAAGCAATGTGAGGCCAGGGTACAAACCTGCATATATGTGGGGTGAGCACCTTTTTTCATGTCATTACAGTTAGTTTCCAGTCATGGGCATGTGGGTGGCAGCCTAAATCATTCTTGGCAACGTAGTCTTCATGTATCTCCCATTGACCTGATTAGACTAATGCACCTGATACCAATGATTTGTAGGTGAATAGTTAAGGACTGGAGAGATTGTCCTTGATAATGTGAAATTTGGTCGCCACCCAATATGGGTGCAACCCAGATAGAGAAAAGTAGAAGGCTAGGTGGAAGTTGCAGGGAAGGGCCAGGTGGGCCATCATGTCTAAAACTACACACAAACCATATATGAATCAAAAAGAAGTCTGAAGCGCCTCTAGATACAGGGCAACACTGTCTGGGTTCCTCTTTTCATAGGAGTAGCCTGGTGCTTTACTGAGGAGTACAGGAGATGTCCCACAAATTAGGCTTACAATAACCACCACAAAATGGAGATAAATGAGAAGAACCCCACAGTTGGGCACCTAGTACAGGCAGCCATGTGCTTTCAATCCTACAACATGTATGCAAAGCCTGACACGACATAGAGCCACTAACTTAAGGACAAAGGCGCAGTAAACCACCCCATTTAGCAGCTGCAGCAGAGGTTGTCCCTTGTGCCATTACAGCTGTGTCACAAAAGATAAATACAACAGATTTAAATAGTTGTTTATCAGCTACTTCATTTGAATCTGCACAGAAGCTCATAAGTAACCTGAAAGAGTATGGTGTGGCACAGGTGGAGGCCTAGCGCTTCCAGACAAAGCAAACTTGGAGGCATATTTATGAGCCCCTAGCGCCACTGGAGTATCACTTTTGCACAGTATTTACAAGATGTCGTTAAGCCACTTTTTGTGGCTTAATGCCACCTTGTAAATACGGCCCCTTCACACGCAGCACTTTGATTGGAAGGGGCGTGCAATGGGAAACACCCGGAACAACGACTCAGAAACCACGAAGTTGTGAAAAACGAAAGCGAAACAACGCTTTCGTTTTCCACGACTTCCTGGTTTTGGTACCTTAACCTCGCATGTCTGAACCACGTACATGCGTGGTTAAGGTACAGAAGAAGGGAGTCGGAGTTGACGCGGGGAAGGAGGAGGTAAGTTGGGCTGGGACTGTGGCTGTTTTTTTGAGGGGGTGGGGTGGAGTGGGGGGCTCGGGGTGATTAGGGTTTAGGGGGAGGGTGGGGTCAGGGTTTAGGTTTAAGGGGTGGGTTGGGGGTTGGGATGTTTAGGTTTTAGGGACGGGGTGGGTGGGGACTCAGGATATTTTTTGTTTTTGGGGTGGTGTGGGGGGCTGGGGGTGATTAGGGTTTAGGAGGGGGGGTCAGGGTTTAGGTTTAAGGGGTGGGCTGGGGGGTTTAGATTTTAGGGGAGGGGCGTTGGAGTTGTGGTAATTTTTGGGGTGGGGGTTGGGGTAGTTGTGGGGATGGGGGGGTCGCAGTAATTTTTGGGGGTGGGGGGCTGTGGGGAAGCATGCTGGAACCGCGCATGCTGATCACTAATGCCTTTACCAGGAATGTGTTTACAACGGAAAATCGTTGTAAACACATTCGTGGTAAAGGCATTTGTGATAAGAACGAGGTCGTTGTTCCGACCTCGTTGTTGAGCCATGGGTGCTTGAATCACTTGTGGTTCCGACATATAACCACGTGCAATGGGTGTTGCTGTGGGCGTGCCACAGCAACACCAATTGCATCTTGACGCTGCCCCAGATTTACCTGTTTTTGTAAACCTGAGGCAGGGCCAGAATGTAATGCCACCGCAGTGGTGGCGTTAGCAAGGCGCAATGAGGAGGAATACTTTTATTCCCCCTTGTTTTTTGCTTTTTTAATCTGTGCTGCATTCTGCAGCACACATAGAAAGAGCAAAATGCCATAAATTATTGTTTATGTGCGGGAAGGTGTCCCTTCCTGCACATAAACAATCTTTCAAAATGACTCCTTGGCACTTTTGTGTGTGCTTCATTCTGCAGCACACACAGAAGTGCCAAATCGCCATTAGTGATTGTTTACGTGCAGGAAGGGAAGCCTTCCTGCACGTAAACAATCAAACCCCTCAACGCAGACATCTTTGCATGATGGTGCAAGGATGCCTGTGTTGGCGCTAGGCAGCTCAATTTAGCGCAAGGGGAAACTCGGGTGCGCCATATTCTAATGAATACGGCGCATCCCTGTGTTTCTAAAGTGAAGCAGCGGTGCGCTGCCAATTTTGTCGCAGCACCGTGCTGCGCCACTTTTTTGTAAATCTGGCTGATAGTTACCAAGAAAGAGAGGATAGAAATAATGAAAATTGCAAAGAAAATTAGATATGAGAGAGGACAAGGGAAAGTAGTTGCGAGAGGAGAAGGAAAGACAGAAGCAGAGAAAAGATTGACATGAATAAGGGATGACATCAGAGTTGGACGAGATACTGAAAGCTCGAGCCAGACTTGAGCCTGAAATGGCTCTGGCTCAGCTCAAGGTCCCGAGCACGTAACGAACCGAGCTTTCATGTGGCCACTGCCTGCTTCCCTCCTTGTACCATAAATGTGATGTAACGGGCAGAGCTGTCGACTTTGGAACTGGGGAATCAGGTTTGAGTCTCCCTGTTCACTCAAAATCCTATGATTCTGGGCAAATTACTTTATTGCCCCATTGATTGTGTAATGTAACTGGTATTCATGTAAAGGCTCCACTATCTTGGATGGAGTTAGCACTACATAAAAACTGAAGTAAAATGCACAAAGAAGTAAAAGCAAAGCCTTAACATAAGGAAAGGCAAATAGATACCCATTCATTGGCTTAATAGTACATCTGGTTAAATCGCAGCTTCCCTGCTTAAATTGTGTGATCTTAGATGAATATAAAATTTCATCAAAACTCTTTCTTCTTTATTACTGCATATTAAAGCACTTTCAAACATGTGAATTCAGAATACCACTTATACAAAAACCTATGATAGATTAAATAGACTATAGTGTTGCTCTATAATTAACTGGGCCATGTACAGGGATTGCATGATAATTGTCTTGCCTCTTAGTTCACTAATGGCTCATGTTTAAAAGCTATGGCCCAGATGTACCCAGATTTAAGAGGGCCTAGCACCTCCTTGCACCACATTAGCATAATTTTTTATGACACTAATGTGGCCCAACGAGGCCAAATTCGCCAGGCCATATTTACAAAGTGGCGCAATGCAGGCATTGCGCCACTTTGTAACCCTTTATGCCACATTATGCCTGCGCCAGCCCTAATGTTTGCAAGGGGGGCTTTCCCCCATTAAGGGGACTGCAAAAATGGCAGAGTGGAATCTAACAGATTCCACCGCGCCATTTTTAGCGGCTATTTTTAACGCCTGCACAGAGCAGGCGTTAAAAGGGGCATACCATTTTTTTCATTGTGCCCCTATGTACTCTGCAGTATTAGCGCCAAAATATTGGCGCTAATCCTGCACAGTACATAAATAGTGTAAAAAATGTTGACGCTATTATCCCTAACCTGCACCTGGTGCGCCATATATTAAATACAGCGCACACATGGTGGTGGTAGGGGGCGCTAAGGGGCACAAGAAAAGTGCCACTTTCTTAAATTGGGGCCTATCACTTTCAATAAAGTACTTCTCAATGCAGTGCCATAATGTGACGTATTGATGTCAAAGCTTCAACCTGCTAAAGAAATACATTTTTTGACTTCTGAAGAGACTTTACAATACTTTACGTGACGTTTGTTGTATGATTTACATGGCAAAGATTTTCTCCGCTCCTGCACGGGCTCCCAAATCTGAGCCCCACTCTTGGCCTGGCTCTGGCTTGCTCCCCTTCTTTATGTGTTGGTTCGCCCTCATCAAACGACTATAAGAACTATAGAATGGAGAAGAAAAAGAAACAGACAGAAGAAAAAAAATGGAAGAAATATGAAAAAGAAATAAATCAGCCACAATGTGGTAGGTAGTTTTGGGGGGCACTTGTTTTGCTCGCTCGCGCAGTTCCATGCGGGATGTAATTTAGAGTGTGCGTGTTGGGGGTACCTGATTTTTCTGACTACTCCTTCGATCCTCTGGTAATCTTTGATATATTGAGGTGCTGTGCTTGTCGTTGACAGTAAAGTAACGCAGCTGGCTGTGTGGTGTGCACGTCGGGTTTGTGCGCAGAATTCATGGCGCTTAGAGGATATTCAGTGCGCGGTGCGCACATTACAAGTCCCCGATGCATCCCCATTCAATTCAAAAATCCCTGATGCGGGATATGGACAGATGCCTCGTACAGAGAAATGCAATTAGACTTTAATGTTTGACAGCGGCAGGGAATCGGGTCTTGTCTGCCATCAATAATTATGTCTCTGTACATTTTTCTTTTGCTATTTTCTGAACGCTTAAGCTTCTACTTTTGCACCGTGTGTATTTCTTTATTTCTCTGGCTGTGCACAATGCCCACACAAACGTGTGAACCGACTTGTTTCTCGTGTCACTTCTTAGCATGTTTTATTTCAGACAGTACTGCGCCCTCCAGATTCATCCTTTTATCTGTGAGAAACGAGGATTTTGATTCATCTGAAAGCAAAACATATTGACGCGGGGCGTTTGTTTTAATGTATGTTGCTTTCCTGTTGTGTGCACGACACGGCTAGTGTCATGTCGCACAGCCTCAAATCTGAGGTATGCCTTAAATATGACGCGACATAGTTTAGGATGGTGCGCCATCTAGTGTCAACGTATTCAAATAACAATACACGTTGTTTTTCTGAACACCTCTGCCGGCCATTTTCTTGACTTTGGAGGTTAGGAGGGTTGGAGAGCGGAAGACCATTAATTTGCATTTTTTAAAGCTAAAATACACCTTTTGCGCGGCTATTCGGCTTGAAGTCAGAGAGTGCAATGTGTCGCCAGCTATCAAGCACTGCTACATTTGAGCCGGTGGTTTCCGGTGGGGGACACCGGCACTTATTTTTGAGGGCCGGTACATATTTTTCTGCATCAGGCATTTACTGCGAGCAAAGGCGAATATGGGAAAGACGGTGGAAGAGTAAAAAGAAAAAACAGAAATCTGCACGAGTGGGGTCAAAGCAGAGAGTGACTGTAAATGGATTACTGAGGCCCCAGTTGGCTTTTGAGATTACGCTGCCTCAGTATTCAGTGCTCGTATATTTCATTGTAGCAGCCACGTTTTTTTATTTACAAATTAAGCACTGATATCAAGCAACCTTTTCGGGAAATCATAATGAAATAATGCCCAAAAGGAACCTGCCATATTACACTGACATATTTCATTCACAAAAATTGGACAAATTGACCATATATTTTCATAAATTGAGACTAAAATTCTCCTTATTATACAAAATCACCAAAATTACTATTCATTTCATCCTAATGAGAATGGAGTGCTTATATCCCTGCCGAATAATCGCAAATCTGCATTTTGGTATAGTAAATTCACCCTGCTGTATATTACGTATGATGAAGTAAATTCACCCAACTGGGGATTTTCCACCAAGATATTTAGTTAAAAAAATATTGGTCAAAAATATCGAGAACTGATTTTAATAAGCCAAAAGCATCCGCACTTTTGTTTCGAGTATTAATGTGAGCTTTCGTATTCGCACTCTCATTTTGCAGATGAAAACTGGGGTATTAGCAACCAAGGTAACAACGGATGAACACCGTCTCTTGTCGACAAAGTAAATAAAAAAATCACTGCAGGAGTCTGGAGAAACAAAGCGCAGTAAGAACGAAACGACACATGAAAGGCACTCAAATAACAGCCAGATTATTTCATGTCGATTGTCTGTGCTACTGCGGGGGACGTTGCTGATCCGTAAAAAGAAGGAATCGTGATGAACAAGTAAAGTGTGTGCAGCAATGGGTGACAACCAAGTGTGTATTATAAAACATCTGCACAGTGATTGAGAAAGTCATCTTTCTGTTCCTACCAACCTGCTCCCGCGGAGATATCAAAAGAACCCGTGTGCAATCAATACGGTCAACCACGTTAGAAAAACATGGCATGAATTAGAAAGCAGCCTTGACGTCATTTAATCCAGGCGCATTATTTACTAATGTAATTGAGTGGCTCCTGTCACTGAGCATGCATCAAGCACGTGCCAAATAATTCTGGAGCTGCGGACATTTACCGCGTCCCTGTGCGGCACAAGCTTGCCCTTGATGCCTTCAGGAATTTCCAAAATTACACGTCATCCAACCAATTTGTTTTAGGACGTACTCGACTCAAGGGATGCAGATTGTACTTCGAAAGGGTATTTGTTTTCATTAAATAATGTATCATAAAATTGTTAAATTTGAACCATAAGTAAAGAACAAAAGGCCAGATTCCTAGTAGGTCACAAATTGCGAGTCACCTCATTAATATTTGTGAGATAAGTTGATTTGCGACCCGCTTGGAATTGGTAATTTAAAATAAAAAAAAGTTTCGTACATTAGGAATAGCGGTTTCCTAATTGCAATTCGGACATAATCGCAAATAGGGAATCACTGTTTTTAATGTTAGTACATTGGGCCTAAATGCAGTGAGGTGAACAAACGTGCCTGGAGCTCAGGCAGTGTGGTGTGCACATGTTCTACAAAAATATATATTTGTATCACTAACCAGACCTTCACGGCCCCCAACAAACAATAATAAATTAAAATAGAGCTGGTCTCCTTTAGTAGTCGACACATTTTGATCCTTTAAAATAACTGGATTATTATTGTATCAAGAGCCCGAGTGGAAATTTTGAACCTTGCTATTTGTAGAATGTCATGTTGTGAAGACACGGCGAATTGAAGTGCGTAGACTCTCTGGGCACTTGTAAGTGGAACGTTGTACGTCCTTCGTCTTAGGCGAGGGAAAGGAACACATTTTCATTATAGATCTGTAGAAATTAAACGCCATTTTGGGGATAGGTGGAGACGGCTCTTGTTACCTGGTGTGGCTTTGTGTACTTTGGGTGGTATGGTTCTTGGTAAGGTATGTTGGTGGATGGTTTCAATGGTTTTGTAGATGAAGCAGCTGGTCTTGAAGAAGATGAGGGCCTGAAGGGGAAGGTAGTATAGTACTTTAGCACTGGGGTAATGTTGCCATATTCCTTCAATCCCTCGATGAGCTAGCTACTGTAGATTGCATTTGAGCAAAGCTACAGCTTTATTGAGCAGAGACTGGCTTTGGCTAGGTGAGAGATAACTACGGCGTAGACTCCTGTTCTGAAGTCCGTTTCTGGGAGTCAGGGTTTCACTCTTATCAGAAGAGTGAGCTGGTAGATCCCGTCCACTGGGAATCAACACTGGGAGCTTTTCAATGCCTACAAAAGATCTTAAAAGCATCTTTTAATATTGTATTAAAAGTTGTAATTTTAAAAAAATAAGGGCCAGATGTAGCAAAGGTTTTTCCCCATTCTGTGTCTATGGGAAAAAGTGTTTGTACATATGGCCCTAATTACCTTCTACTGTACTTGCATTCTCCACAGTTCTGAGATTTTGACAATGAGCTGGCCCATGCTTTATAAAAACGCAAAAATAAAATAAAAGACTACCTCACCACCGAAGGAAATCTTACAATAATTTCAATTTTACAGCTTCCCTGACTGAGAGGTGGGCGGGGAGTGCCAAGCGACACCCTAAGGAACTACTTAGTGTTACAGAAATTCCTTAATCTTGTCTAAGTAAGAAGAGCTCTATTCCCCGCGCACAACATGTGTGAAAATCTGTTCTCTCTTTTAATTGGATTAATGAGCAGGTAATGTGCACATTTTATGGAGGCCGCTGTGGCTCTTTTCAAGGGACTCAGGTGGAGGACAGGCCTGACAAGGATTAGGCAGGGTGAACCACTGCGTGAGATCAGCCTCAAATACTCTCTTCATATATATCTTTTATTTTCTGCATTTGCTTTTCATGATGAATTCCTTTTTTGCTGCCTGCTCTGAGGAATGCTGCCTCTGCAGAAGTGTGAGCACCTTGCCCGACCCCAGCCATCACCGCTCTAATTAATGCCTCAGTGCCTGGAGCAGGTGCTGTGAATCATGCTCAGTGCTCTCATTAGGAAGCGTTCCTCAGATCCGGGGTCTTGCTAATTGTGGTCTGAATACCACTCTCCCTGGCTCCTGGGCGTGCCATGGAGTTATCAATAGATGGTGGTAGGTGGGCCAATGAGGCCTCACTGTCAGTTTTTTTTTTACTTTCCCCGCGATCCAGTAGGTTGTAGGTCTGGACGTCTACTCAACTGCATTCCACTGAGGTCCCATGACCCACGGCGACATTGCAGCGTTGACCTTTTGATCCACTCTTTGCCACTGAGCAACCTCCTGTGTGCTGATTGAGGCCACTAAAGGGCAAAGAGTGAAAACTGCAGGAAGTGAGCATGATGTGCAGGCCTGCTCACATTCTGTTCCTGCCCCTGGTGCTATGTCTGCTGAGAAGAGGCTTAGGGCAGACATGGTCAGAATAGAGTAAGCTGAGGACAGCCGCTGCTATCCCTGACTCCTACTGATTGACAGTCACAGTAAGAGGTGGAACCTAGAAGATTTAAAGGTGAGTCTACCTGTTCTTGCTTGACTCTGTAGCGTGGCATCGTCGGGCATGTGAAGGTTGTGCTTATATGCACTATAACACAATAATCAACAAAATCAATAAAAGTTATTGTCCCGAGTAATATATCTAACGTCTTGCACTGTCAAAGGATTTCTGCTAGAGCTCCACTCGAATTGAGCAGCTAATGATCTAAACAAGCATTGGCAAAGCCAATAGGTCTTGCCTATGCAAAAGCTATTGGCTTTGCCAGTATGTTTTAGCCACACTGTACACCAGTGTGGCTGCTGTTCAGCATGTCTTAAAGTTAGTGGCATTGAGGAGAGTGGTATGGAGTGCCGTAGAGGGGAATGGCGAAGAATGGAATAGAGTGGAGTGGCATAGAGTGTCGAGTACTTGAGTGGCATAGAGTGGAGTTGTGGAGAGTGGCATACAGTGGAGTGGCATAGAGTGAACTGGTGTACAGTGCATTGATATAGAGTGTTGCAGAGTATAGTGGTATGGAGCACCATGGAATAGAGTGCAGCAGCATATAATTCAGCAGTGTTATATGCTGAATTATATACTGCTGCTATGCAGTATCATAGAATGCAGTGGCCCGGGTTAGAGTGTTGCATAGTAGAGTGCAGCGGTGAAAAGTGCAGTAGAGTGGAGTGGTGCAGAGTAGAATAGAGTGGCGCAGAGTACAATGGTTAGAATGGGGTGGAGCAGAGAAGAGTTGCCTGGAGTAAAGTGCTGTAGAGTACTTCAAAGTAGAGAGGCGTAAGGTGGGGCAGAATAGAGTATAGTGCTGCAGACTGCAGTGGCATAGAGTGCAATGGCATAGATTGGGCTGATGCAGAGTAGAGTGGTATAAAATACAGGTGTGCTGGCATAGAATGCAGTAGTGTAAAGTACAGTGGCGTAGAGTTCAGTGGCATAGAGTGAAAGGTTGCAGTGTAGAGTATTGTAGAGTGCAGTAGTGTAGAGTGGGGTAGGCACAATGGTGTAGAGGGCAGTGGCATAGAGTAGGGTGGCATAGAGTAGTGTCATAGAATGCAGTGGCATTGAGTACAGTATTGCAGAGTAGAGTGCAGAGACATAGAGGAGTGCATTGGGATAGAGTGCAGTGGCATTGAGTGCAGTGGTACAGAGTGCAGTGACCTAGAGTAGAGTGGTGCAGAGTAGAGTAGAGTGCAGTGGTGTACAGTGGAGTGGAGTGGCGTCAAATAGAGTGGGTTGGTGTAGAGTGCATTGGCGTAGAGTGTTGCAGAGTATAGTGGCATAGAGTGCAATGGCATAGATTGGGGTGATGCAGAGTAGAGTGGTATAAAATACAGGTGCGCTGGCATAGAATGCAGTAGTGTAGAGTAGCGTGGCTTAGAGTTCAGTGGCATAGAGTGAAAGGTTGCAGTGTAGAGCATTGTAGAGTGCAGTGGTGTAGAGTAGGGTAGAGCGCAATGGTGTAGAGGGCAGTGGCACAGAGTAGAGTGGCATAGAGTAGAGTCATAGAATGCATAGAGTGCAGTGGTGTAGAGTGCAGTGGTACAGAGTGCAGTGACCTAGAGTAGAGTGGTGCAGAGTAGAGTAGAGTGGTGTACAGTGGAGTGGAGTGGCGTCGAATAGAGTGGATTGGTGTAGAGTGTTGCAGAGTATAGTGGCATAGGATGCTGTGGCGTAGAGTGCAGCAGGAAACAATTCAGTGGCATGCAATGCAGCATATTAAAATGCAGTGTTGTAGATTAGAGTGGTGCAGTGACATAGAGAGCTAGAAGCTAGGAGATGGCCTACGCCTGCAGTCTTACCGCATCTTACGAAAGCACCAGCCATAGCTACGCGACAACATAAACTCTCCTGCTGTTACATTATCTGCTGCATCCTTGCCAAATGCAGCTTCTGGTCACAGCACAGTCTTCTGTCCTCCTGCTACTTGATGCCACAGCCGGAGCTTAGACATCACATATGCTGCACCAGCTCCCCTTCTTCTGCAGCACCTCGACCTACTGTTGCCATCTAGCACACTTCATTTACGCTGCTAACACCAGGACAGCTCCACAAACATGCACTCCACTGATGGATACAGGGGGCAGATTTATCATACTTTTACGCAATGCAGCGCAATAAGACAACTTGCTGGGCTGAGCTGTGTGAAAAGGAGAGGGCAGAAATGTGCCATATTTACCATTATATGGTGCATTCATGCTCTGTCTGCACTGGCACACAATGTGCTGCCTTACGCTAACTCGGGCATGCTTTTGCCCTGGTCCAAGGGTGTCTGTTGTAGGAAGGATTGCTTTTATCCAGGAAGGTGCACCTTCCTACACAAAACAATCCTTAAAGACATTTTCCTTTCTAATTGAGCTTCAGATTGCAGCACACTCAGAAAGAGGAAACAATGAGGAGAAATAAAGATATTTCTCTTAATTGCACCTCTGGTGGAAAGACATACAACTCTGATGCATTCCCAGGTCAACTAGTGATGGCAAATATGGGAATGCACCCAAATGGCACTGCTCTGCGTTACACCAGATTTATCAAGCCATGCAGGGTCACCCAGGGTGGCCTTGCATGGCTCGGTAAATCTGAATCTGGGATATGTGTCACCTTGCATTGCCTTGCCTAGCTCAAAGACAAATCAGACTCAGTATCTGGAACAACATCCCATTAACCACCAGAACCTTTGTGCTGGAAATGGCCCTTTGTGCAAGGTTATCCCCAAACCTTTTCCTTCTGACCTCCTGTTTTTGACTGGGTGCTGCATTTTGTTTTTTCTGGCTTTAGGGCTCTGGGCACTTTACCACTGCTGACCAGTGATAAAGTGCAAGTTCTGTATATCTAAATGGTAATGGTGATTGGTTTATCCATGATTAGCATATTTGATTTACCAGTAGGTCCCCAGTATAGTGCACTAGGTATGCCCAAGGCCTGTAAATCAAATGCTACTAGTGGGCCTGCAGCACTGATTGTGCCACCACATGTCTCAGACCTGTCATTGCAATGTCTGTGTGCGCAGTTTTACACTGCTATTTTGACTTGAAAAGTGCACCCACTAACCAGGCCCAAACCTTTCCTTTTACTACAAATAAGTTCCATGGCCAGGGTGCAGTGTATTTAAAAGGTAGGACATGTACTGGTGTGTTTTACAAGTCCTGGTAGTGAAATACTGCTAAATGTGGGTTTCCCTATTGGAAGGACTATCTCTACCCTATGGTAACGTGGGTATTTCCTTGAAATATCTTTTAAGTGTAATTCCCCATTGGGTGCAGATAGAGATGTGGAGTTTGGGGTCTGTGAACTCACAATTTAAAAATGCATGTTTTGGTGAAGTTGTTTTTTAAATTGTACCTTTGAAAATGCCACTTTTAGAAAGTGGGCATTTTCTTGCATAACCATTCTGTGCCTCTGCCTGTCTGTGGAACACACGTCTGGGCCAGGATGACAGTTGGGCTGTTTGTGAATTCACTCTAGACAGTTACACAAAGGGAGATGAGGTGTGCTCTGCATATCCTGATGTGTCTTCCTGAGCTAAAGTGGTGGGAGGAGCAGAAACTTGTACCTGATGGGGCTGTGCCAGTCCTTACACAAAGCAAACTCTAACCCCCAGGAGTGTGTTTGGGGCCAAGACAGAAAAGGCAGAAGCTTGTGCACTACAAATAATTTTAATTTAAGTTTGCCTACTTTAAAGGCTGAAATGGGTATAACTACTCAACCTCTGACTCCACAAAGTTAGAATCCTTCTGCCAGGATGAACAGCTGGATGCTGTAGGAGGGACTGCCACTCTGCCTGTTGCTTTACTGTGCTAGCCTGCTGCTTTCTGCTTCAGTCCTGGGAGTGAAAGGACTGGACTTAACTTTCGACATCCTGCTTCCAAAAGTTGTCCAAGGGCTTGTACTGAACTTGCCTCCTTTTAAGAAGTTTCAGGGACACCAAAGACTTCATCTGCTAGCATATGGGTTCTCTTGCTGAGAGTCCTGCCTTGCCAAGTGATGCCAAATCCAGTGTCTGGGCCTTTGGGAGTGCGTTCTGGTGTAACCAAGAAGAACAATAATTTGCAATGCAATGGGTCTCGCAGTTGCTCGAGTTAGAGCTATTAGTGTTGTAAACTTCTAACAGGACTTTTCTTGCCACATAAATTGAAAGAAAAAAACTGACCGCGACTGGGCTATGTAAAACCCAGCGCGGTTGCGCTGAAATTGAAAACCAAAAAAACCAAGCGCCATCGCGCTATGTGAAACTTAGAGTGATCATGCTGCGTGGAAAATAAAAAAGATAAAGTAGTACAGAAACCAGGCAGAAAACATAGAGCCTCGTATGTTTTCAATATTTGGCTGGTGCGCTTGAGGAGGGCTAAACACCGGAAAAGGCATGACCTATGCATGCCTTTCACTAATAAAATCAAGCAGATTTTAAAAGGCAAGCCCACGAACCAATGAAAGAAACAGGTGTGACATGGCTGTGCTTAAAAGCCCAAAGAGAGATTACAACAGGGACGGAGCGCTTGTGCGCTCGACCCTGAAAAAGCACATCAGCTTGAGAGTGACTTTGGAACTGGCGCTGCTGTCCTGGTCTATGCTGAGTGCAACGACCGCAACTGATCCCACAGGCGCGACACCAAAGCAGTGCCTCCTAAGTCCCAGCACAGCATGAGTCCCGAGTGCCACATCACTGACATCCGTAACATCTGACTCTGCCGCAGCACATGTTGCCCCGTTGTGTGATCGCGACACCGCAAAGTTGATGCCCCACATCTTGACCTGCTAGATTTACCGACCTTGCCTTGTTGTAAGGAACTGATGCCTCACCACTATCGCCACATCACCTCCCCCGCAACTATAAAGAACCAATGCCTCACCTCCCCTACCTAGCAGCAAGGAACCAAAGCCTCACCTCCCTGGTAGGAGCAAGGAACCAATGCAGCACCGGCTCCAGCGATACCTCACCTCCCCAACTCTGTGCAATGTCTTTGTTTCCTCATTTTCCAAGGTATTGTACCTGGAGTCTTTGTGACTCTGTGACTAGCCCGCACTCCCTCGTGAGTGGCACCGGACTGTTCCAAATGACTCAGTTAAGATGCCGTGAAAGCCCTATTTGGAGCTATTGTGTCTCTAAGCTCAGTACTAAGGTTTAATATTTGAAAATTCATATATTTGCTTGTGTATGTTGGATTTTTGCTGTTTTGGTCTTGTTTTACCCAGATAAATACTGGCCATTTTTTTAAAGCGGTGTGGAGTAGTTTTTTTTTCAATATGTTACTGTGTGTGTGTGTACACATACTTTACACATTGCCTCTGGGATAAGCCTGACTGCTCATGACAAGCTACCAAGGTGGTGTGACTCCTTTCCCCTGAAAGAGTGAGGGACCCTTCTTGGACAGGGTGCAGACCACTGCCAACTTGAGACCCCATTTCCAACACTCTGTAACACAGTTCCAATTTATGAAGGACTTTCTACTTATCTTTTGCCCTGTGCAGGGATGCGCTGCCTTTTGGCAGAGTTTGTGCTATAGAAATACTATATACATACACATAGAAGCACACTCTCTTGAAACATGTGCAGCATGGGAGTCCAACCTCCTTTAAAAACAATGGCATCCATCTTAAAATGCTGCCACCCAAGAAACCTCAGCAACCAGATGATGATTAGTAGTATAGACACGCCATTATTCCAATGCTAATTTCATAGATGCTGTGCAAGTGAAACATGGTGACTTCTTTATATACCATGTTCTAATTATTTTAGGCATATCAGCTGCAAATGTTAAGGACTAATTCAGTAATATCCTCTTTCCATCATATATCATTTCCTCTTTCCATCATATATTATGGCATTTTGGCCTGCTGGTGAGGGCTATAACAGTTGTTAAAAGCCTTCTTACTGATGTGAGGGTCTTTTACGACTGGTGTAGCCGGAGGCAGAAGAGCTATATTGCTGTTAAAGCATTTCACCAACTGGGAATAGAATGTTCTAAAATAAATGTGGGAAATACAAGTACAAACAATGGAATGTTTGACCAGAAAATAGTGCTTGGTCTAGGCTGTCATTTATGGTCAGTTTGGTGTTCATCCATCCAATGGTATTTTAGTATTGCCAAAAAAAGATAAATATATTGCTAATTTAGTGAAGCTCTCCAGTGCCCAAAATTTAAATCTGAACTTGCAGCCTGATTTGCTGAGTGCAGCTAACAATTTTAGCCCTATTGGCCATTTCCTGGTTGAAACCACCCTCCCTGGTTCATGAACCACATTGTAAAATGTTTTTGCAAGAGCGGTGTGGCGTCAAAGTGAGCACTCTAGAACCCACATGGAGACCAGACCCCATTCCAGAGACCTGAAACTTTTTGAGACAAGGTGTTTACATTTTTATTCTTCCCCTTTTCCATTAGGATGACTCACTAAACCGTCTGCTACAAGTAAGCCGATCTTGCCAACTTGCAGTAAAAAAAAAAAGAAAATTAGGGAAAGGTTATTTCGACAAAGTGGCTGAATATATGCACACAACTGCCCACAGTGGGTATTGTAGGCACTATTAATGGGCACACGGACTAACCCTTTGCCACTGGAGCATGCCGAAAAACGTTGCCCAAGTGGCACAGACCAATTGCTTATGACTGTCTTGCTTGACATGGTCTGTGTCTTTGCTCAATGGGCATTGGGAAGCAGAAGTACAACACACAAGGAGACATATTTACAAGCCCCTAGCACCACCTTGAGCTGCCCTAGCATCATTTATTTACACTAAGGAGGCGTAAAGGAGGCCTTTCTTCTGTGCCATATTTACAAAGTGGTGCAGTGCTTGAACAGTGCCACTTTGTAAATACTTGTGCCACATTATGCCTGCGCCAGACATAGGCCCACAATATAACATTTGCGGTAAGTGCCACGCACTGCTGAGGCTACGGCCGCCAAAAGACATTGCCGTGGCTAACATCCGTCTGCCATAATATGACCACAGCTGGATTTCCGCCATAAGAAGGGTGGAAATCCAGCTGTGGCCAAACTGGCAGACAGTCTTAAGGGGGCGCTGGTACCACCAGCAGCACCACACCAGTAGACTGCCACCAGCCGTGTTATGACAAATAATACGGCCTGGTGGTGTTCTGCTGGCGAGCGCTGCTGGCGGTAGCAGCACTCCATCCCGTCCCTTGCCGGAAGACCTCCCTGGATGCAGGTAAGTCGGGTTTCCGACAGGAGAAGGGCTTGGGGGGTGTTGTGTGTGTGTGCTTGAATGTGTGAGTGTAAGTGTGAATGTGCGAGTGTGTGCGTGAATGAGTATGTAGTGTTGTTTGCATGTGTGTGTGCATGTGTGAGTATGCGTGAATGAATAGAAATGTGAATGCATGTCTGCGTGTCAGTTGGAATGTGTGTATGGATGTGTGCATGAATGAATGGGTGCATGCTTGTATGAATGTGTGTATGCCTGTGTGAGTGAGTGTGTGAATGCGTGGTGTGGGCCTGCGAGTGTGCATGTATGGGGGGAGGATTGGAAGATGGGGAGCGTGGATGGAGGGGGGTGGGGGCTGTCTGGGGAGTGTTAGCTGGAGTGGGTGGGTCTCCTACCAGTGAAAGGTAAGGAATTTCCTTTCACTGGTAGGGCCTACCGCCATGGTTTTCGTGGTGTTAGGCAGTGTCATAATGTCGCCAGCAGGACAGTAGCAGCCGTCGGGTTGGAGATTGTTTTCTGCGGCCCGGCAGCTGCTACCACCATGGCGGTCGGTGTGGTACATTGGTGGGTTGGCGTCAGCCAACCTTCCAATGTCATAATGTGGTGGTATGTACCGCCAGCCTGTTGGCGGTACTTCCGTCACATTTACACTGACTGCGGGAGTCATAATGACCCCCATAATGTTTGCAAGGGGGGCGTTTCAATGCAGGGAGGCCCGAAAAAATGGCACAGTAAAATTTACAACATGTCACAGCGCCATTTCTTCCATCATTGTAATCAATAGGCCTCCCTGTGTTTTGCTGCACTAGCGTCAACATTTTTTACGCTAGTGCAGCAAAGTGCTACAATAGCATCAACTATTTTTACGCTATTGTCCTAACGACCACCATGGTGCGCCAAATTGAAAATATGGCGCAACCATGGTGCTGTTGGACGGGGCAGGGGTGACGCAAGAAAAGTGGAGCATCAGGACAGATGCACCACATTCTTGTAAATATGCCCTAAGGTGTGGCTGAGGGCTATATCATGACAAGCAGTCATTGGGAGCAGGAGTGCTGGGCTAATGGCCTTGCTAAGGATCAAGGGGCATATTTATACTCTGTTTGCGCTGAATGTGCGTCAAAATTTTTGACGCACATTCTGCGCAAAACCGTGCACCATATTTATACAATGACGCCCGAGCCCGCGAACTCCAAAAGTCCGCCGTGTGCGTCATTTTCTGGATGTGGGAAACCGCCTTGCGTTAATGACATGCAAGGTAGGCGTTCCCGTCCCAAAAAATTACTTAAACACCGTGTGCCATATATTAATGCTACCATGCAAAAATGAAGCACGGCCGGGAGGCGGAGGCGGAAAATGACGCACAGCCCGATTTGCGTAAAAAAATAACGCCTGGGTCAGGGCAGGCGTTAAAATGGGGCAAGCACACCAGTACTTAAGGAAAACACACAGTAGCAATAGCAGAGCTCCAAAAGGAAGACAAAGAGGTGCTTTTCATCCAGTATGCACGCAGACACAGAGCACAGGACCAACAACAGCAGCTTCTACAACACCAGCAGGGACCCCAAAGGCAACGCAGAAGGCAGGAGAGGATATTCCGCACCAGGACAACCCTTCTAGGACTCCGGCAACAAGACATCATCCAGAGGTACAGACTAAACTGGCAAGCCATTCAGCAGCTGCTGCGCAACATTGAGCCACAGGTGGCACCCAGACACCCCACACCATTCCACCAGAAACCAAGCTGCTAGCTGTACTCCACATGTTGGCTCCTTTTAAACCACTGGTGACCTGGTTGCCGGGATCTCACAGCCCTCATTCTCTGCCTTCCTTCCCAAGGTTTTGGATGCCATCATCTCCCTCACACCCCGCCACATCAGCTTCCCCAACACACAGCAGAAGCAGCAGGAGACCAAACAGGGCTTCTATCAAATCAATGGCTTCCCACACGTGCTTGGTGCCATTGACTGCACACATGTACGCCTTGTGCCACCTGCTGCAACTGAATACCTCTACCACAACAGGAAGCACACACACTCCATCAATGTGCAGGCCATTGTCGATCACCGGGGATTGATCACCAACATCGTGGGAAAGTATCCTGGGAGTGTACATGATTCATTCATCTTCCGCCACTGCACCATCAATCAACCCTTCCAGGCTAGACGATATGGCAATGGCCTACTTCTTAGTAAGTACAGAAACCTACTTATATACACACTGCACAGCAACCCTCTAGGACAAACAACAAATACACCACTACATTGACATGTGGACAGGAAGACACTGAGGTTGTGATACTGCTAGGCATGTGTGATATCCTGACCCATTTGGAAACACACCTATGGACAAATGACAGATCCAAATAACAACAGATGCCACTCCACAGACACAAGGGAACAATTTAAAACAACACAATGACAATGACATGGCCTCAACTGGTAGTACAACTTGGAAGATTAATCTTTCAATATCACATTAATAACACTCAATCAAACACCCTTCCAAGCAATAAGTACTGTGTAAGGGGTGTGTAATGTGTTTTGCTGCAGGTCAAACACCATGACACACATAGGATGATGATGTCATTACAATGAAGGTGGCATGGAATCATTGAGGCAGTACCAATATCTCACATCAATCCTGCTCTGACATTGCCCACTACCAATAAGCAAGCGGACTGTGTTAAGAACACATATTGATGTGACAATAGTGAAAGTGCACATTCCTATACATACGGTTTGAGACAATTACACATATACACAACAGATGTACAAGCATATGGACCTTCTGACACTGTAAATGACAACCTCACAACCAAGTTAGCCAGCTGAACTAGAACATGTTCAGTAGTATAAGTACACGTTTGAACCTGAGTCGACTTGGCAAGGGAAGAGAAATAGGTCTGCAGAGAACTTGTCACACATGGGATATTTGTGCATAGTCAATTGTCAACACGTCAGTGCTGACAACTTATGGAGATGTGTTGTACATTGTCACCTTACCAAACCTAAGAGCCTCACTAATTCTTTTGCATATGTTAAATTGGATGGGATGTCCAGGCCATGTCCAGGGAGTGCAGAATTATTAGGCAAATGAGTATTTTGACCACATCATCCTCTTTATGCATGTTGTCTTACTCCAAGCTGTATAGGCTCGAAAGCCTACTACCAATTAAGCATATTAGGTGATGTGCATCTCTGTAATGAGAAGGGGTGTGGTCTAATGACATCAACACCCTATATCAGGTGTGCATAATTATTAGGCAACTTCCTTTCCTTTGGCAAAATGGGTCAAAAGAAGGACTTGACAGGCTCAGAAAAGTCAAAAATAGTGAGATATCTTGCAGAGGGATGCAGCACTCTTAAAATTGCAAAGCTTCTGAAGCGTGATCATCGAACAATCAAGCGTTTCATTCAAAATAGTCAACAGGGTCGCAAGAAGCGTGTGGAAAAACTAAGACTGAAAAATGTAATTTCTTAGTTCGGAGTGTGGAGTATCTTGGTCACTCCATTTCTGCTGAGGGCATTGAGCCCAAAATGTGTAATCTGGAAGCTGTGAGAAAAGCTCCGGTTCCGTCTAAGAAAGATGAATTGCGTTCTTTTTTAGGGCTGTGCGAGTATTATTCTAGGTTTGTTAATGGCTTTGCAATGATTGTACAACCTCTTTTTCTGATGGCATTTTTTCACAAAAAGAGTGGGAGTCTGCCATGGTCAATGACACTTTATTGTCTCAAGTGCTATATTATATCAAGCATGGTTGGCCCAACAAAAAGTCATATTCTGGAGGGTTAAGCACTTTTAAACAACTTGAAATGGAATTGTCTTGCGAGAATGGTTTCTGCATGAGGGGATCTGTGTGTGTGCCTCCTAAAGGATTGAGACCTAGATTAATTGAAGTAGCACATCAGGGTCATATGGGTATTTCTGCCACATGTAAAATTTTGAAGGAAAAATATTGGTGGCCCAATATGGATAAACAAGTTGCAGAATTCATCAATCTATGTCCATCGTGTCTGGTGTCTGATAAACATTGGAGAAACAGTGTGAAGCCCTTGCATACTGTTGCTCTACCAAACAAACCATGGGAGAAGATTGCTTTGGATTTCTCTGGTCCTTTTGATCTATTACCTAAAGATATGAAGTATATGATTGTGGCTATTGATTATCATTCTAAGTGGATATATTATTCTTTTGTGGATAGTACAGATACAGATTCTGCAATTCGATTTTTGACAGATTTATTTGTTTTGGAAGGGTCTCCATCAGTGATTGTTTCTGATAATGGAGTACATTTTACTTCAAGGAAAATGGCAGTTTTCCTTGAAAGGTTCAGTATTCAACATTTACAAGTTGCTTTTTATAGTCCTGCCTCTAATGGATTGGTAGAGAGAGGCAATAGAATATTGAAAGAAGGTATTCAGACTGCTTTGGCTAGTAATTGTAATGTTAGAGATTTTTTAAGAGAAAAAATATGGGCTTATCTAAACACACCACATTCCACTACGGGTATTTCCCCTTTTACACTACTAAGAGGTAGGGAATCAAGGTCCAAGCTTGTGCCGGCATGGTTAGCCAACTCCATTAGCGAAAAGGCAGATAGGTCTGATTTTGCCATGAGTGTGATGAGAGATCGTGTCAGAGGGAAACAAATAATTCAAAAAAATAATTATGACAAGAGAAACAATGTCAAGGTCACAGAGTTGAATGTACACGATTGGGTCCTTATCAAGAAACCTCAAAGAGTTGCCAAAGGAGAATCCAGATACTCCCTTCCAGTTAAAGTGTTAAAAGTGACCAAAGCCTCTGTTTTGTTAGAGGGAAAGGGTTGGTGGAATAGAAATAGTGTGGTTCCCATCACTGACAGACAGGCTCAGATCTTTAAGACCGTTTACTCAGAAAGAAACAGTGATGGTTCAGGAGTTCTGTTTCATCATGTTGGCCCTGCTTACCCTAGTACATCTTCTTGTTCAAGAGGTGAGGAAATTACAGTGCAAACTGGTGAAGCAAGTGACCCTGCTGATTCTGACAAATTACCCATCTCTTTTGAGAAGGATGTTTCTCCTAATATTACAGGCAATGCTATTGTACGTGACTGTTCTAATGAGAAGTGTACTCGTAGTAACAGAGTGGTTAAAATACCATCCAAGTTTAATGATTTTGTGTTACATTGTTTTGATTAGGAAAAAATGATAGCTTTATTTTTGTTGTCAGTTTTGTTGAGTTTAAAGGGGGGAAATGATGTAATATGTTACTTGGTTTGTGTCACATTTACTTTGTGTGTGTTCTATATTCTATGTTCTCTATTCCACATAGCATCGGAGTGCTGGTGAGATTCCAGAATCAAGGTCAGTTGGACTCTGGCTCTGGACTTGTCAGGACTTCTTTTGCTGTCGTGGATCTTTACCTTAGAATAAAGAAGAATCTACAATTTGGATGTAAAGTGTCCTTTTCGTTTTCCTGTACTCTGCACATCACCCACGCTACACTGTGCCATCCTGCACAACAAATGTGTAAGGAGGAACATTCCCCTATATGAACCCGACCCACAAATGGCTGAAGAGAAGAACGTTGTCCATCAACATAAGGGGGACCATCCAAACACAGCTTCAGGATTGCGTCAGAGACAACACATTGTCCAAAATTTCTTTTAAATCTACTCACCATCACCATGGTCTTACCAAATGTCAATAAACACCTATTCTAATCACTATATCATGGTCTAGGTAATCATTTTTGCATAACATTATCCATAAGAATCATAATCAGAGTGTAGCCTCATGGAGCATTGCCGAAATACAGATTAGGATACAGAAAAATCCACATCACATTTGATGGGAATGAATGTTCACCCAACTTCACACACACTATAAATGACATATATCTTGTCCATTTCACATTTGAAGGGCAATAGCAGAGGAGAACAGCTATTACACACATACATGTTGGTAACATGGCTCATTGCAGCATATGGCACACAACTAAGACACCATCATTCACTAAGGAAAAAAATGCCTCATGCATGAGGCAGTGGATGTGCTATAGCATTGGTAACAAGAAGGTATGACCAGATTCTTGACAGCAGTAAGTATGACATCAGCTATCTTTGCAAGGAGTATGTGTGATAAGAAATCCGTATAAGCAGCAAATGGATAGCATGAGTGCCCCAGGTATGACTAGCATTGCTCACAAGACATCACCTGCACATGGTCATAAGTCCTGTCACTGCCATGTTCCCTGTCTCACCCTGGAAATGGAATATTTGTACCCAGATAATCCCTCATCTACACACACCCAAACACACCCAGACTCACATTCTGACTCCAGTGTGCTTCCCTTTTAGTATGGTATGCCATAGTCATTTTCTTCTGTCTGCATGGACTTCTGGTCGAATAATACACTACCTTGTAGTCTGTAGGACCTGTAATCACCTGTCCATTGCTTCCCATGTGAAAGGTACTGTTGGCCCTTTGAACTTGATTCTCACCTACAGGACTTGTGAGAGACTGAAGCTGCACACACCTTTGTGCACCTCCATGCATACCAGCCATTTGAACATGCACTGCCCTTGCAGCTGCCTGGAACGGCATAGAAACTGCCATTATACATATAACACTGTTATACATTGCTGTATAAGTCACCTGGGTAACACAGGCCTTGGGTTAGTGTGTTATGTTCCAACACACAGGACAAATGCAGTTTTCATTTTCCACAGTGTTGTTCCAGCTTTGACCAGTCTCAGTCTGCTCACTGTGTATTTGCCTTGTTCATTTTCGTTCCTGATTGACCCTGCATCCTGTTAGCCTGACTGGTTCCTGTCTTTGGGTCACCATAAAGGTTCCCTGTGGCTACATTTGTCTCATAGTTGCTTTCCATGCCCTCACTCTCCTCCTGGGGTATTGTGTCATGTAGGTCTACAATGAATACTCAAATACATTGTATAGCATAATCAGTTTACTTATCATATCATGGGGTGAAACTTGTCTTCAAATAGCCTAATCATGGCCCATCCCTTGTCTGGGTTTCATGTATGCATGAGTGACAAATAGTGACAGTGTACCATGGCTGTATGCATGGATTGGGCATGGTGCCTCCAGCCAACAAACAACTTTAGATAATGTGCATGAAATGTCAACACATGTTTGTACCCTGACAGTCCACACATTGATTCACATTGCGCCCAACATATTGATGGGGCTTGCATGGTGATTAGCTGTGAGATTAATCAGCACAGAGGCACTGATGTTCCCGGCTGCAGTGGGAATTTTAGAGGCCACACTGTGTACAAATGTTGTGATGAAACCTCCTGGTTTAAAATTCCTGATCCATTAACTTTGCCAGCACACCAAGGTTGCCCTGTTGTCAGTCTCATAAAACATCTGCAGTGCCATAAATGGACTATCCCCATGTGTGTTCTCAATTCGTCTTTGGCTTTCCTTCAATTCAGCTGTGAAGGATACTCTATAAATGCATGAAATGGCTCCACAGACCCATGAGTAGACCTGCACGTAACTATGACAACATGGACATAATGACACAGGCTACACATGGCCCCACACACTTGAACTGGACACCTTTGTGCAATTAACCACTGGAAATATGTGCACACATGCTACTTAGTCTGCTGGTCATCCACTGCCACAGGAGAAACATAGGTCATTTATATGACTCAAACTGTGGCGTGAAATTACATTTGTGGATTGGTTTTGGGACTCGGTGTCACAAACACCATACCCACATAGCATTTTCCAATGCCTGACTCATTAAGTAGTATACAAACAAGTGCCCAGGAAGTGGTATCCAACATTTCAGGACATGTGATTGCCTAGTCTTGGAACTTTGTCATGATCAACTGGCTTCTAACTATGCTGTGCACGGTTTGTCATTGGTGATGCTTATGTCCCGAAAAACCTGGAAAATTCACACAGCATCTGTTGCAACGTGTATGATAAACACATTTCTTTTCGCATTTCCACACGGAATAGCATCTGATCGTTGGCCACATTGAGAACACATGCATACAAGCACATTTAAGAAAACGCGTCTTGTGATGTTCACACAGTGGGACAACTACATTAGTAAGAGCCAATTCACACGCATTGACACACAGGCAATGAGTTACTGTATTGAGCTGCGTAGCCTTGTTATCCTCTATTGACGCACAACATGCCCAAACTGGGTAATACCAATTTGTATTCCAGACGTTTGGCCATCTATTGCGTCAGTAAAGAGTGCAAATCCAGTACAACAACTAGAAGATCATGGTCTGCAGTAGTATGATCTGTCACATGTGCCCATACACCGGAATGCACAATGTAGGTGCAAACAGCCTATCTCTGTATAGTCACACCTGTCATGTACTATTAAAATTGAGATATGAACCAAGCCCAGTAAAAGACAGAAATGTTGACGCATACGCGGCAAAAAAGACGCACATGCGTCAAAAAATGCCACATATGCGTGGAAAAATGACGCTCACTGCCATGATACATCCATTGGCCCTGAGTGGTAATTCCCACACTGTACCCCAAGAAATTGGTTAAGTATGAAAAATAATTGAAAATATGGATACAGGGTAATTTCTAAGCATGTGCGTAAAAAAAAATGACGCACAGACTGTAAGCGTCATCATATTTTGACGCATAAGAATAAAAACGCATCGCATTTGAGGCAGGAAGTGATGTAATAGGATATCCTGTTTACAGAATTGGTACAGTGGGTGTACTTTCACTTTCACTTTGCAGTCTGTGATTTTTCCTGACTGTGTGGCTGTGTTTGGACTTGTCTCTGTGCATTTTGTGGATTTGTCTCGTGTGTGGTCTTTAAATTGTCTTTTGGTATTTACTAAGTGTCTGTGTTATCCTGTGTAAGAGTATTTTTGTCATTTCTGGTGTCTAATTTTGTCTTTGTACTGTTGGGAGTCTGTTGTGGGTTTTGTGGGTAGTGTTAGTTTTGGGATAGTTGGGCTGTTTTACTGTTAATTAGTTTTCATTTCTCTCTCCTACTTTCCCTTCATTATCCTCTGTACCCCTTTATTACATCTTTTTTTTCAAGCATGTTGGGTAGGCCACGTCTTGGTAGGATGAGAGAGGAGGAGCAGGGGGGATTTATTTGGCTGAGGTGCCACTTCCTCCCATTAATGATTGAAGCAGGTGGCTGTGTGATATCGGGGTATCACACAGAGGCAAGGAGGCTCCGTTGGGCAAAGATCCTGTACCATCTTCAAAGAATCTACAACACACCGCGCAACGACCACCAGCTGAAACACAGTTGGGCTGACCTGGTTGCCAGGGAGCAAGACCTGCTGGACCACCTGGGCATGTGGTTGGTGGCCCTGTTGGTGAGTACAATTCAGAGTAATGTGCCCATTTAAATACTCTGTAGTGATATTAGCAGATTTGTTCATATGCTGCAGGCAATGTTTTTGGACATGTGGAATGCATGTTAAACATACAGTTGCCGTGAGTTATACAATAATTCCTACACATTACCGTCATTTGTTGACGCAACAGCTGCACTAACTTACAAAACACAACAGGAGCCTGTAAATTAGTGCTGCCTTCTCGTCAATAGATGATGCAAATGTGGCTCTAACATATGTTTTATGCATGGTATGTGAGTGTACCAGGAAAGACATGTTTTTAATCCAGATATTTTCAAGAAATAATGTGTCCCTCAATTATTTCTGATACACGTCTGAACTAGATTCTGACACATTTGTAACAAGTTATATCTGACCTCAGGTAACATCTTAGGCTGATATTTGGACTTGGTTGTGCCGCAATTAAATTAGGGATGGATGCCAAAAGTAATGCACACGGGTTCATATCAAAATGTTTGGTGAAACTTACCATAGCTGTGGCACATAAAATGAAGCAAATGATACAAATTGAGGGGTAACAACTATCCCTGGCCCTCTGTACATTGTACCTGTGTGTTTTACATTGGTCTTAGTCACAATAGCTGGCCCGAGTTAATGCATTTGCCATCTGTGTTACTCTAATACCATGTACTTCTCATAAGTTACGGGATCATCATGGGATATGTGACGTTGGGGAATGCATGATCACAATAGATTAAGTGCATGATGTCATGCAAGGGACCACTGACCAATTCCATCATACATATAAAGTTGACTAATACTTAGCTGGTTTAGTTTGGCACACCCATGCTGATCAAGTGCAGAATATGTTTAACAACTAACCTCCCTGTGTCTGCTCTCATTCCGAAGGTACATAAAAATTGAAAACTACATCAGCATGATTGACACACTGATACATTTGCTAAACCATGTATTAATAATATCACGGTGTCAATTTGCTATATATCCGCTGATCAACCAAATTGGCAAATGTAAGATGAAGAATGTGGATCATCTGTGATTTCTGAAACCCATATTGGGTAAACAGGGCAAGGAGAGACACATTTTAGGTGCAATGACTACACCTTTGCCCATGCAGTCTGTCATGGATGAATACAATATACACTGTCAACAAATATCTCCTTGTTGTATCCAAATATGAAAACTGGTCAATCCATGGTGCAAACTGTCACCAAATAATGCACAGGATCCCTGCCATTATGGTGTCATAGGGGGCATATGTGGCTCTGGGTACCCTTTTAATGTAGCATATGTAACCTAGACACAATAGAGGCCCTACATGTTAGGGACCATAGAAAGCATGATAAATTATGCCCTTAATTCAACCCACAGGTGCATCACACAGTAAAGGATGCCCAAGCCACAATACCTGAGTGACTGGTATTGCAGTCCACCAGGAAAGTGGCTTTGCATGTCTCTCATTGATACACATGATGAGAGGAGTACACTCCATAAATGAGTCTGCAAACAAATGATGGAGGATGTTTGCCACCACATGATAGTTAGGGCCAATGCATGTGTGCAGATATGTGTGTATCACTCACCGGAGTGCCCGGGTCTGTACATGTTTGCAGTGGTATGTCGGTTGCAGTATCATCATGCCTGAGAGGCTTGACTTTCTGATTTAATCTTACACACAGTAATTGTATTTGGAAGTGTTGTACAGTGCACAGACATTGAGCACATTTCTCCCTTCCATGCTTTACAGGTGGACCTGCCCCCTACACTATTGGAGAGGTGGCTCAAGTTGCGGACCCAGACATCTCCAGTAAGTGTTGATATTTCTGTTCTGTGTTGTGTTTACTGCTGTTGTGTGATTGACTCTTGTGTGTTGGACACATAGCAAGGTATGATGCGCTGGTAAATGATCGTATATGTTCCTTGAGTGGAGTATCATTTTGTTTCCATTTTTGAGTTGGGCAATCATTAGCGTATAGTCATATTTTGGGATTGTAGTGCAGCCCTGTAGGCACGGCCATGTGAATAGGGTGACTTTTGTGGATAAAACTTTTACTAAGAAAATTTAGCAGAGGACCATATTTATGACTTAGTCAGCAAGTCAGACCCTGAATCTCACAGATTAGGGATGCCAAAGTCTTACCCACAGACTTGAGCCTCCCTGTTCACTAATGAACATGTTTGACTGTATGTTTGACTTCCTAGCAGCACGTAGCTCCACATGTTGTGCTACGTGTATGTGGCACTTGAACACAATGTCATAGGTGTGCATGCAGCTCATGGCCAGATGTCTGCTTGCATCCATCTCCTTGTTGTAAGTCATGTGTTACTGGTATGAAATAATGTTGACAATTGTCTGCATTTCCAAACATAAATGTGGATGGGATTGTCCAAGGTTTGGGTGTATCCTAGTTGGACATCCTCCTTACCTGTGGTGGACTTCCCAAACCTATGTACAGCTGTCCAAAGCTTCCAGGGTGTCCTAGATGTTGGAAAGTATTTGTTGCCTGTTCATCCCCCCCCTCAGGCACAGCTGGAGGGTTATGAAATGTTTACCTAGGACTGTTGATCCAAGTTTAGTACACAGACATGTAAATCTGTAAATCACTTGTCCAAAACTAGGACACCCACTCATGATTAGCTACTGCATTCTATCCTGGCAATTCCATTTACAAATTACAGATCTTGTGGCCCTTGATTGTCATCCAGAAGTTAGTCATTAGTTGGCCTGTCACATGTGGATGACTTGCAGCATTTTTTACATGACAAATATTTTTTTTAACAGCTGCCAATATGAATCCCATCCAGATTCGGGAGTTTCAGCGCCGGGCGATGCGTTACTACCACATTCTGGATGTGGAGTCTGGGTTCCGCAACATGGCAAGGCGTTATCGCCATGAAAGAGCGTCCGGAGTGTGGAGGGCATTTGCTCAAGGGGGCCCTTCTGTGTCCACCACCACCTCCAGCACCACCACTCTCACCCAGGTGGCACCAACCATAGCATGCACCTTTGCTGGACTGTCAACCTCCACTGCTCCAGGACCTATCACAGCATCACCTGAACCTCCTCCTACACGCATGGCACTGACAAGGGGACATACATCTTCAACTGGCACCCAGACCACCCCTGCTGCAGTCATTGACCCAGCAGATTTTCAGCAGATGCAACGTGACATTGACCGTATGTTAAGAAAAATGAACAGGTTGCAGCAGGAGGTGACACAAGTGAATAGGAGGGTGAGTGCCAGGAAGAACACCCTGCGGAGGGCGAACTTGTAAACATTTTACCCTCATCCATGATTCCCTCCCCTCCCTCCTCTCTCCTGGTTCTTTTCATTAGTGGGTTTAGGGGGCTTAGTGTTAGGTTAGAATAGGCTGTTAGTTTAGTTAGTAGTAGTGGGTGGGGGGGTGGGGGTATGATACTTTTAATATCTGTTTTTTATTATGTGTGTGATGATGTTGGGATTTTGGTGTTAAAAAAAAGAAAAAATACAAAAAGAAAATAAAAAAAAATCCAAATAAATATATATTTGTTTAGTATAAGATAGTATGGCCCTCATTCTGACCTTGGCGGGCGGCGGAGGCCGCCCGCCAAAGTCCCGCCGTCAGGTTACCGTTCCGCGGTCGAAAGACCGCGGCGGTAATTCTGACTTTCCCGCTGGGCTGGCGGGCGGTCGCCTTCAGACCGCCCGCCAGCCCAGCGGGAAAGAGGCTTCCACGATGAAGCCGGCTCGGAATCGAGCCGGCGGAGTGGAAGCTGTGCGACGGGTGCAGTTGCACCCGTCGCGTATTTCACTGTCTGCGAAGCAGACAGTGAAATACATGTAGGGGCCCTCTTACGGGGGCCCCTGCAATGCCCATGCCAGTGGCATGGGCACTGCAGGGGCCCCCAGGGGCCCCGCGACCCCCCCTACCGCCATCCGGATCCCGGCGGTCGGACCGCCGGGATCTGGATGGCGGTAGGGGGGGTCGGAATCCCCGCGGCGGTGCAGCAAGCTGCGCCGCCGTGGAGGATTCAATGGGGCGGCGGTACACTGGCGGGAGCCCGCCAGTGGTGCCGGTCCGACCGCGGCTTTACCGCCGCGGTCGGAATCCCCATTGGAGCACCGCCGGCCTGTCGGCGGTGCTCCCGCGGTCCTCCGCCCTGGCGGTCTTTGACCGCCAGGGTCAGAATGAGGGCCTATGTGTTTAGGTTAGTATATGTTGTCCTCCATGTGTCCAGTCTTACAAGAGGGGTGGGGGGTTGATGTTTAGATCATTTCGTTAAATGTGATAAGTAAGTTTAGCTTAAGTTAGTTAGGGCCAGTTGAGGGAAATGTGTGGTTAGGATAGGTTAGTTTAGGTAAGGTGTTTCCCCAGGTTTTAGCTTAATTTTTTACTGGTAAATAAATATTTAGGTAATCCTTTACAGTATGTGTCACATGCTTGGGGATCAGGACCTTGGCATGGGTGAACAGTGTCTCTTTAGTATTTGCATTTGTGTCCTGCAACCAAATCCCAATGGAGCTGTTGCATTGGCAGCTACACCAGAGTTACTTTGCTAAGAATCTGCCATCCATTGCACCCACCAGTCAAGGTTACTATGGATCCCAAAGTGTTGTTAATATTGATGTATGTTTTCAATCTCACATACTTTGCGACCAGATTTGGTATTGAGGACACTGTGTTAAGTCTGCCTGTAGCCCGATGTTCAAGTGAAGCCTTATAAGGTGAGTGGTAGTATGATCTCATGTAGTATGGTATACATAACTCACACCTGTCATTTGTTACATTGTTCAGCCAGGTTACATATTTGTACATACACTCAGACACATCCATTCATGCTGTATGGTGTGTGTTAGAAATAATTTGGGTCAAATGTCACATACGTAAATATTGACTTGAAGAAAAAGTTGAAGGCAATAATTTTAGGCTAAGACATCCCTTGAGGAAGCGTTATTCTGTCCAACACAGCATTATACTGTATAGTTTCTATTTCCATCATAATTAACCCTCAGGAAGTGCAGATGATGGTACAATCCAGGCCACAGTGCATAGTTATCAGCCAACATTCTTTCAGGTCAGTTGTTTTGACATTCTATAATCATTGACCTGAGGTAAACATCACTGATCTCCATCGCGGTTGATGTGTCACATTACATAGAGACAAAGTTGTGGTGTAAGTGCTATTTATTTTAAAGTGCTGTAGTGCTATATGTACATTGTCCATGATTGTGAGTTCATTAGTGTGACACCTTCCATTGTGATCCTATACAAGTGTGTAAGGAAATGCCTCCTTGGCATGGTTACCCCCTGACTTTTTGCCTTTGCTGATGCTATGTTTTGAATTGAAAGTGTGCTGTGGCCTGCTAACCAGGCCCCAGCACCAGTGTTCTTTCCCTAACCTGTACTTTTGTTTACACAATTGGCACACCCTGGCATCCAGGTAAGTCCCTTGTAACTGGTACCCCTGGTACCAAGGGCCCTGATGCCAGGGAAGGTCTCTAAGGGCTGCAGCATATCTTATGCCACCCTGGGGACCCCTCACTCAGCACAGACACACTGCTTGCCAGCTTGTGTGTGCTGGTGAGGACAAAACGAGTAAGTCGACATGGCACTCCCCTCAGGGTGCCATGCCAACCTCACACTGCCTATGCAGTATAGATAAGTCACCCCTCTAGCAGGCCTTACAGCCCTAAGGCAGGGTGCACTATACCATAGGTGAGGGCCCCAGTGCATGAGCACTGTGCCCCTACAGTGTCTAAGCCAAACCTTAGACATTGTAAGCGCAGGGTAGCCATAAGAGTATATGGTCTGGGAGTCTGTCAAACAGGAACTCCACAGCACCATAATGGCTACACTGAAAACTGGGAAGTTTGGTATCAAACTTCTCAGCACAATAAATGCACACTGATGCCAGTGTACATTTTATTGTAAAATACACCCCAGAGGGCACCTTAGAGGTGCCCCCTGAAACCTTATCCGACTACCTGTGTAGGCTGACTGGTTCTAGCAGCCTGCCACACTCGAGACATGTTGCTGGCCACATGGGGAGAGTGCCTTTGTCACTCTGTGGCTAGTAACAAAGCCTGTACTGGGTGGAGATGCTATCACCTCCCCCAGGCAGGAGCTGTAACACCTGGCGGTGAACCTCAAGGGCTCACCCCATTTGTTCCAGCACCACAGGGCATTCCAGCTAGTGGAGTTGCCCGCCCCCTCTGGCCACGGCCACACTTTTGGCGGCAAGGCCGGAGGAGATAATGAGAAAAACAAGGAGGAGTCACTGACCAGTCAGGACAGCCCCTAAGGCAACCTGAGCTGAAGTGACTCTGACTTTTAGGAAGCCTCCATCTTGCAGATGGAGGATCCCCCAATAGGGATAGGAATGTGACCCCCTCCCCTTGGGAGGAGGCACAAAGAGGGTGTAGCCACCCTCAGGGCTAGTAGCCATTGGCTACTGCCCTCCCTGACCTAAACACACCCCTAAATTCTGTATTTAGGGGCTCCCCTGAACCTAGGAACTCAGATTCCTGCAACCTAAGAAGAAGAGGACTGCTGAGCTGAAAAAACCCTGCAGAGAAGACGGAGTCACCAACTGCTTTGGCCCCAGCTCTACCGGCCCGTCTCCCCCCCTTCTGAAGAAACTGCTCCAGCGACGCTTTCCCCAGGACCAGCGACCTCTGAATCCTCAGAGGACTGCCCTGCTCTAGAAGGACCAAGAAACTCCAGAGAACAGCGGCCCTGTTCACCAAAGACTGCAACTTTGTTTCCAAAGAAGCAACTTCAAGACAACTGCGCTTCCCGTCAGAAGCGTGAGACTTGCAACTCTGCACCCGATGCCCCCGGCTCGATTTGTATAGAACAAACACTTCAGGGAGGACTCCCCGGCGACTACGAGGCCGTGAGTAGCCAGAGTTGGCCCCCCTAAGCCCCCACAGTGACGCCTGCAGAGGGAATCCCGAGGCTCCCCCTGACCGCAACTGCCTGCTTCTAAGAACCCAACGCCTGGTAGGGACACTGCACCCGCAGCCCCCAGGACCTTAAGGATCCGACCTCCAGTGCAGGAGCGACCCCCAGGTGGCCCTCTCCCTTGCCCAGGTGGTGGCTACCCCGAGGAGCCCCCCCTTGCCTGCCTGCATCGCTGAAGAGACCCCTTGGTCTCCCATTGATTCCTATTACAAACCCGACGTGTGTTTGCACACTGCACCCGGCCGCCCCTGTGCTGCTGAGGGTGTACTTTTTGTGCTAACTTGTTTCCCCCCCGGTGCCCTACAAAACCCCCCTGGTCTGCCCTCCGAAGACGCGGGTACTTACCTGCTGGCAGACTGGAACCGGGGCACCCCCTTCTCCATTGAATTCTATGCGTTTTGTGCACCACTTTGAACTCTGCACCTGACCGGCCCTGAGCTGCTGGTGTGGTAACTTTGGGGGTGCTCTGAACCCCCAACGGTGGGCTACCTTGGACCCAAACTTGAACCCCGTAGGTGGTTTACTTACCTGCAAGAACTAACAATAACTTACCTCACCTAGGAACTGTGAAAATTGCACTGTGTCAAGTTTTAAAATAGCTATATGTGTTTTATTTGAAAAGTATATATGCTATTGTGATTATCCAAAGTTCCTAAAGTACTTACCTGCAATACCTTTCATGCAAAGTATTACATGTAGAATTTGAACCTGTGGTTCTTAAAATAAGCTAAGAAAATATATTTTTCTATACAAAAACCTATTGGCCTGGAATTGTCTCTGAGTGTGTGTTCCTCATTTATTGCCTGTGTGTATGTACAACAAATGCTTAACACTACCCCTTTGATAAGCCTACTGCTCGACCACACTACCACAAAAATAGAGCATTAGTATTATCTCTTTTTGCCACTATCTTACCTCTAAGGGGAACCCTTGGACTCTGTGCATACTATTCATTACTTTGAAATAGTGCATACAGAGCCAACTTCCTACAAAGTGCAAAAGGACATGTCATTGGACATGCTGAGGTGAAGTGTCTGACAGTGCAGAGGGACAGGATTTGCCAATGAGTTAGTGAGAGACAATAACGGGGCAGGGTGACAAGATAAACAGTGGGCTGGAGAACAGTGCTTTTGAGCAGCTGTTGCGAGACTGGCATGTTACAAATCACAGGACCGTGGTTATAGGTGGCCATGTGGCAGGGACAAGTGCTACTGGGTACTCTCACGAGTTAAGGTGATCTGTTCCATGTCTTCATCTTCTGATGTGTGTGTTGTCTCCTCTGCCCTTGGTGGTGGTGGTTGTGAAGGGGCAACACACACCTCAGTGTTTGAAGATGTGCAGTCAGACATCCCGGTAGCTGCCAACTGTTGGACTATTAAGGGCAGTACTGCAGCAAGGAGGAGCTGCTAGTTCTTAAGTATAGCAGCCACATCACTGTGGTAGGCAACCAGGTCAGCCCTGAGGGGGTCAATATTGCATTTGTTCACGCGATGACAGGATTGTTGTTGGAGGTGTTGTGTCAACTCTCTTACAGCTGTGCTGATTTCCTTCACACGTTTTTCGAGTTCATGCAAGATTGATATTTGCCCTTGCATGGCTGCTGCCTGTTCTGCAGTTGACATCATGCACAAACGCACCCGCTCTAGGCTGGCTGCCATATTTTCCATCCCACTCGCACCTCCTTGGCCAGCTCCCGCTGTACTCCAACTACAGTCCTCTCAAAGCTGGTGCCAGTGTCATCAGAGTCCTCAGCTGGGTTGGAGCTGGCAGGTCGTACAATTGGGGTGGTGGGTGATTCCTCTGTGATGGCTGCTACTTCTGTGCTCCTCCTTGCGACTGAATGTGGGATCTGGAGGGTCCCAAGGACATCTTGGAGGGTCTGTTGGCTGATGTTTGTCAGCTTGTCATCCATGTCATCAGGGAAGTCCAGGACAGGCATATCCCCAGCAGAGCCATCGTCCTCTGCAATGAGATATGGTACAATTGGTGTGTCTGTGTTGCAGGTTTTGTAATGTGCCGTGCCTGCCTTCCTATGTGTTGCACATTGTGATCTTGGTACCGGTTCATTACTCCTGTCTTTCATATTAGCATTCTCCTATGGCCTATGCCCTACCTGCATGTCACATGTATTGTGGTCAGATTGGGGACTTGTCAGCATCACATCCTCTAGGTGTTGGTTCTGGCTAAATTGTGAATTGCCACCTTCTTGTCCTACTCAACCCTCTGTCTACTTCCATTCTCATGGTGAGACCTTGCACTGGCTGTGGTTGTTCTGATAACACTAGCACCACACACACTTCACTATCTGGAACTGACCCAGTCTCCGATATTTCACATCCAGCTATATGTTGCTGAGACCTAGCATAACTTTGTATAGCATTGTCATGGCACATTACATATGTCAGCATTGGTAGTGTGTAATGTTGATGTTGGGGAATGTGTGCTACATTGGATTGCACTGATGGTCCTATCAGTGTTCCATTTCCTCTTCTGACTGTGCGGGTGAATTTCACTAGCCGGGAACATATGTCCTCCCCCTCAATGCTGTTGTCTGAGCAGTATGACATTTGGGATGTTGCATGGTGCCATTGGAGCTATTGTGACCCAGGCTCAGGGTGGACCCTGACATATGCAGCATGGGTATGACATTATAGGGCCTGATTCTAACTTTGGAGGACGGTGTTAAACCGTCCCAAAAGTGGCGGATATACCACCTACCGTATTACGAGTTCCATAGGATATAATGGACTCGTAATACGGTAGGTGGTATATCCGCCACTTTTGGGACGGTTTAACACCGTCCTCCAAAGTTAGAATCAGGCCCATAGTGCTGTGTGCCTCATAATGTTTATGACAATGGCACATGTTTGTAGCAATTATGGACAATCACATTTGACAGGATTGGACATTTTTTATTGATTACAGGAGATTGATCACGTTGTCATCCTGAACCCTCTAATTTGGGTGTGTTTGATCCATGGGGACGTTACTGCCATTAGCTACTTGACCTGCACACACAGCAGAGGTGGTAGTGGCAACTGTTGTCAATGTTAAATTCCACTTGGAGATATGGCTTGAGACTGTTAATTGAGCCCTAGTTCATGTAGGGAGAATACTAACTGACGTGTGACAGCAGGCCAGTTTTACATTGTACCCTACTCTCCTGGACTGGCTTTACTTTTCCAATATCCTTGGCATGGCAGCATACCCCCATGCAAAGGTTGTTGGTGTAGTGTAGTACTGTGCCCCAGGTTTCCTCTGAACGGACCATGCCCCGTGCCGTGCCCCTTCACCCATGCCACTCCCTGAATATCATGACTTACATGCGTTGTGTAGTAGGTATGCCCCCCCGCTTGCAGTTAACATTTGTGCATTTTAATTCCCCGTGCAACTTACTCTGCATCTGTGTTGTCTCCTGGTAGTCTGAGCTGTCCCGTCCTTGAATCCCTGTGATGATCTCCTCAGGTATGACGGGTGCCATCTTCTCCTCCATGTTGTCCAGGGCCTCCTGCGGTGCTGGACTCCCACCTCCAGTCTGCAGTGTTGCCTTCCGGTTCCTGGCCATCTTTGCATCTTTGCCTGGCCACTTGCAGTCATGCCAGCGTTTCTTGCACTCAATGACTGTTCTCCGTACTTCTGCCACACTGTTTATCTTGTCAACAATTTGTTGCCATATTGCCTCTTTCCTACTGATTGGCAACTTTGACGTGACAAACAGTTGGTGCTGGTGTCCCGTCACCTCTTTCTTCAGAATTTCCTGCTCCTCTGCACTGAAGCGACACTTTCTTTTCTTCTTCTTCCTGTCCTGGGTCTTCTGTGGGTCCTCCTGGCTAATTCCTGGTCTGTTGTCATCTTCCTGGGGTCTGTGCAAGCATCTGGGATCCATTTTGGCTTTCCTTAGCACATTTTGCTGTGTTTGCGCCGCTTTTTGATGCAATTGGGTCAAAAAACGGCACGTATCCGGTTTGCGATGTCGTAAACCGGCCCACAGTCATTTTCTCTGCGTTAACGTTGTTTTTCTTTACGACGTGACGCATTGGTTTGAGTAAAAAAAAATGACTCACACCAGTGGTTTGCGCTGTCGTGCATCAAAGTATAAATTTGATGCCCGAGCGGCGCAATGAAATGGCATTAGCCGGCGGTAAACTTTTTGACGCAAAACTGCATTGGCGCAGTTTTGCGTCAAAAAGTATAAATATGGCCCCAAATAAGTACCATGTGCTCACTGAGCATAGACCCTACCTGGTTGTAAGATTGTGTCATAATTTCATTTTCAAGGTCTTTAATACTAATTGTAACAAGTCTAAATGCTATCCTAGTAAACTAGTCCAAACTGGGCTCGGTTGACGAGTGTCAAATGATTATCTAAGCACCTAGGGTTGTGATGTGAGCTAGTGCAGTGGAATTGATCCATTTGTAGTATTGGAGAGCACTCGCTTAGGTTGCTCCGGAAAGTCATGCACACTTTTCCTAGTACTCCTATTCTCATATCCTCAGTACGCACTGAGCACAACCTGCGGTCATGTCTGGAGGTCACTGACTACAGGACAAAGCCGTCATATATGTACATATCCCCCACAGTGTTCTTGTAAACATTCCATTCTCTGCACAGCTTGTGGTTATGACCAGCAGGCCCTAGGCCCATGGTATGGCCTCAGGCTCAGTACACATGTGCTCTTATACCCACTGGTCACAAACTAACATGGCTATGGACTAAACCACTGCCCATAGCCATGCCCGTCTGACAATGGGCACAAGGTCCCATCCCTCCGATATGATGCCTCTGACATGATCTGTGTCTTTGGCATCCCAACAGTACCTGCAGAATAATGTCTACCGCTTTTCCCACTAGGCTTTGTGCCGAGACCACAGGACTTTGATTTGCCCTTTGCCCAGTAGCCACCCATATAATACCTGACGAGGCCTTAGGCTAGCATTGTTTTTTTCATTTTTGGCATCCCATGACAATTTCCTCAAAGACTTGTGCCTCTTCAAGGTGTTTGGAGTTCTTGCCCTCAGATCATCATTTAACTACCAAAACAACTGTACACAGAAACCTGATGCAAAACACATAGAACAGAACACTTTGCACACATCCAACAAAGCATAGATATGCCATGTAGTTGGCTATCATTGTGCTCGCAACAGAAGTGCCCATCATGATACACCACACACTAACACCAAATATAACACCTTGGGAAGAGTCTCTAACGTACATCGACATGCACCGTATATACCACAGAGTTGGCTATCACAGCACCCAACAGCCCTCACCACTACAAATGAACAGCCACATTTATCATCTGATGGGCAGTGGGCACTTATTTTAGCCTAGAAGATTAATAAACTATTAGCAGAGCCCTGCGACCTTAGTCCTTCAACAACAAAAACCTTTTTGAGGTCTCACTACAAACAGTTCTAGCTCAATCCTTACTCAAAACTGGATTTTGTTTGTTGGTCAAACTCAATTGCATTGCTCATATTCGTTACTTTACTGCCCACATGTGCTTTTTAGGTCGAAGCCTACCAGAGAGCGCAGCTGTTTGGTTGCGAAAAGACTTCTTGCGGGCATTCTGAAAGCTTCCCTAGGAATGCATTCCCCCCACCGCTTACCATAGGCTTCTTGGTTTGTATCTCACATTTGCCTGTTTTCTAATTGCTGACTTTATTTGTTTTATGTTGTCCAGCTTGAGTTAGTCCAACTCATGGAGCATAGCCTGTTTACTATATTCTTCCACAAGTGCTCACTTTCTGTAAACAGACCTATACATTTTGACATTATCTTTTCATATTTGCTGTGCATTCAAAGATAGAGGTCAAATGTCAGGCTCTGTTTACTTTTCTTTATTTGCCTTCAAAGTGAGAGGATTTATGTGACAATCTTGCTGTGTACGGGAAGTAATGACCTTTTCTCTAGCACAACAAAATGTAAATGTCTATAAATGAACTGTTTCAGAATGTACCTGGATTACGAAGGCACAAATCAAGAAAATTTTTTGTAATTCTGAAGTATGGTGGAAACAAATAGTTTAATATAATCAAAACAAAACAATACCGTAGGTGATGCAATTCCCACACATTAGCATTTGTGCGCTGTATAGTTTTAGCAGTAAAACTGTATCTACAAATGTAATGGTCATTTCAATTGAAAATGCATGTCTGTAATGGTAGTGTGCTACCACATCATGCATGGTCCACTCTACAACACTCTACTCCACTCCATGCCTCTTCTGTAACGGCCACGACACCGCACTCTATGACACTTCACTCTACAACAATCCCCTATACAACAATCCCCTATACAACATTCATAGCCACTTTACTCCACTCTACCCTACTCCACACCACTCCACCCCACTCTGTAACACTTTCCTCAGCTCTATGTTACTCAAATCCACTCTAATTCACGTCACTCCTTTTTAGGCTACGCATCTCTACAAGACTGCACTCTGTGGCCCTCTACTCCATGTCACTCCACTCTATGACACTTTACTCCACAAAACTCCACTCTACGCTACTCTACCCAGTTCCCTCTATGCACTCCACTTTACTCCACTCTATGACACTCCACAACACTCCACTCTACAACACTCCACTTTATAAACCTCTACTCCACTCTATGCCACTTAACTGTACAACACTCTCCTCCACTCTAAACCACTTCACAGCACCCAACTCTATGCCACTCCATTCTACTCCACTCCATTCCACTTTATGCACTCTTACTTTATGCCCCTCCACTCCATACCCCCCCTCTACATCCTTCAAGTCAACAACACTTTACTTCACTCTACGCCACTCCACTCTACACTATGCCACTCCATTCTATGACACTTTACTCCAGTCTACGTGATGCCACTTCACACTATGTCACTCCACTCTATGGCACTCTACTACTCTGCTCTACTCGGCTCTCTGCCACTCTACTCTACAACACCGTACTCCACTGTACACAACTCTCTTGACTCCACTTTACTTTGTTCTACGCCACCCTACTCCACGACACACACTACTCCACTCTACTCCACTCGACACCACTTCACTGAATGCCACTATATGCAACTCCATTCTACAACACTCCACTCTATTCAACTCTACCAAACTCCATTCCACAACACTTCATTCTACTCGACTCAACTCTTTTCTACTCCACTAACTTCTAGCCATGCTGCACAGAAGCCACACTGTTGTAAAGCATGGCTAAAACACATTGGCAAATAGCTGTTGCATAAGTATGTCATTTTGGCTTTGCCGATGCTTTTTGGATTTGTCCTCTTTAGATATGTCATCTGTCCTGCTCTGAACGCAGGGTTGCATTTCAGATAAAAGAGCCATGTTTAAGCAGTATCAGTTTGCAGCACTTCACTGCCACCTAGTGGTCACTGTAAAAACTGCAGCTGCAGTATGGACGCTATATCATCGGCTTGACAGACATTGAAGAGTACCATAAACAAGCCATGGCAATGCCAGTTGGTGTTGATTCTATGTAAGCGTAAGCGAGGCCAGTTAGCACTGCAAATGTTGAAATTGTCATTCCCTCAGTACTCTTCATTCGGGGGGTTGCGGTTCCTTTTGTTGCGCTCCTCTTCTTCCTCTTCCTCTACTTCCCTGGTTTTGTTTCAGAGTCCTGGTTCCTCTTTGAAGTCTTCCAAGCTCTCCCTCGGACCACAGCGCCCGTCTGGCCTTTGGAGGAATGTTATTTGTGCTGCATCCCTAACCAATATTTTCATAATTAATTGCGTATTCTGTGTTTCATATTCCTAACATTTGGAGTCGTCTTTGATGTACCCTATCCGCACGGCCGACTCACCCTCTTCCGCTGTTTTGTTCCCATTTCCTAAAGCGCTCTGTGTATCAGAACAGTATCCATTCCTTTGCTGGTCCTTTGGATTTTGGGGACGCTTCAGGCAGAGCAGCGTTTCAGGTTTGTATATACTCTTTCGTGGCTTCTTAACAGTCATAGGCCCTCATAATGGGCTCAAAGGTTCTGGTTCCACACACAAAGGTATGAATCTTTCCCATACCAGTAGAACTCTTTCACTTGAATCAATAAATTCTGTAGGTTCCATGTCCAGGAGACTTTTTCTACCCTCTATAATTTACCATACTTTGCTAATATCTACCAGTGGGCAAGAGAGCCCAATCCGCTAAATGCTAACTACTGATATCCTATGCCATCTGCAGGTCACGAGTTTGAATCCGGTTAGATCCACTCAGCCTTCCATTCTTCTGAGGACTGCATTTCTCCAAGAACTTGTTGCAAATCACATACAGGGGTGTGCATTACATACATGGCAAAATAAGAGTGTCAGAATGGTTCTAAAGATGTGATCCCTCACAAAAGCGGGCAATAGGGCTTTTGGCAGGATTCTGGCGGCGTAAGTGCTTCACTAGGAAAAACTGCTTCAATTGAACGATAATTACAAAAGGGTGCATTATGTCAAATTGCAAAACCTCTAACGTTAGGACATTTCACCTTAACGGAAGCAACCAAACCTTATCCTACCTATCCATAGAGGCATGAAAGTATTGCGTAATTGATTACATAGCTACTAGTTTTAAGTTCAAGTGTGTTCGACTGATGTCAAACAGCAAGAAGCCACGGCTCCCAGAGGCCAGACATTGCACTATATAAAAACAACGAAACATAACAGACCGGGAGCATGAGTTCAGTATAGGAGTTTTTCGTATTGACACAGCTCCCTCAAGAATGAAAAATGCTGTCTCGTAACCCCCTCCCCCCCGCACCGTCCTCCCCTCTAACCTCCTGTATCCTCACCCATCCATCACGCCTAGACCCTGGAAGTGGCTCACAGCATCCCCTGCCCTCCACACGGAGCAGCCTGTACTCACTTATCTCCCAGAGTCCTGAGGCACACACAACATCTGCCTTTCTTCTCCAGCAACAGAAGGCTGCCCGACTCTGACCAGGATGATGGATGGCTGCTCCGAGGATGTAATGGCTACTAAAGGCAGAATGCTGCTGCCGAACGAGCCGATAATCAGCCTCAATTGGCTCAAGACGCTGGCCACACACCCCAATAGTGGACTGGAAGAGAGAGTTTAGAAGAGAACAAAAGCAATTACTCTGCTTCTTGAAAAGCCTCAAAATTAGGAATGAGGTTTACAGGGGTGAACTGGCTTTTGTAAAGGCAAGCCCCACCCCTACACCTTGCACCAATATGTTCTGGTGCCACTTTGCACACAGTAGCACTGTGCACTGTATTCAGTTCACTGGAAAAACACTTTTCACTGCCCCAATGAGTAACTGACGCGCACAACTTCTTTCCTGGGCGGGAGCCCTTTAAACTTTGCCGGAGGCAGCCTCAGCTGCTGATAGGGCGGGAAGCCCTTCTTTAATCCACAGCGCGCCCGCAACCGCGGGACGCGCACAACTTCTTTCCTGGGCGGGAGCCCTTTAAACTTTGCCGGAGGCAGCCTCAGCTGCTGATAGGGCGGGAAGCCCTTCTTTAATCCACAGCGCGCCCGCAACCGCGGGACGCGCACAACTTCTTTCCTGGGCGGGAGCCCTTTAAACTTTGCCGGAGGCAGCCTCAGCTGCTGATAGGGCGGGAAGCCCTTCTTTAATACACAGCGCGCCCGCAACCGCGGGACGCGCACAACTTCTTTCCTGGGCGGGAGCCCTTTAAACTTTGCCGGAGGCAGCCTCAGCTGCTGATAGGGCGGGAAGCCCTTCTTTAATACACAGCGCGCCCGCAACCGCGGGACGCGCACAACTTCTTTCCTGGGCGGGAGCCCTTTAAACTTTGCCGGAGGCAGCCTCAGCTGCTGATAGGGCGGGAAGCCCTTCTTTAATACACAGCGCGCCCGCAACCGCGGGACGCGCGCGGGCGGCGCCCGGGCGAAGCCCGGGCAAAGGGCGGGCCCGTCCTTCGCCCGTCATCGACCGGAAGAGGCCGGGCTGGGCCCCCCCTCTAACGCCTTCTCCTCTCTACAGTGTCATTTATACTTGTGTGCTGCGCCAGGTACAGTGCGATCTCTTATTAAATATGGGGAAAAGGAAAATTAATGTTCAAAAGGGGATAGGTGGGTCCAGCTCCCTCCAGTCCTCCATTACCAGTTATTTATCCTCTGTAATGGGGGCCATTGAGTCTGAACTAGAACATGTAGAAGAAAGGATTGGGGCTGTCCAAAGTACTGTCCAATATCCTCCGCTGGAACCTTCTCTGGAACTTATCAGCCACGCTCCTACCTCCTTAAGTACTGGTCTTTCACCACTGTCCTTAACAACAAACTCCATCCAGTTGAAAGAAGACAAAATTCCTACTTTTGATCGTACTACTTCTTCTCCCCTTTTAGTTACTCCTCCTTCTGAGGGTTCTCAGACTGTTTCTCCACCTACGAAGAAGAGGCGAGCCGGGAAAAAGCCAAAAAATGTAAAAAAGGTCACAGGTTTTAAAAAGAACTTACCTACCCATTTGACCCAAAGTAACAAACCTTCAGCCCCCTTGGTTTTTACCTCTGAATGTCTTCCAAGTACGATCATTTCTGAAGATGGCTCTAATAGATTTGACTCGACACTTAAATTATTTTGTGCAACTTTAGAGGCTAAAATTACAACTTTGATTACCGAGAAGCTTGATTGTTTTTTTAATGATGTAACTAGGCTTTTATCTAGTTTCTCTAAACCTGGTCCACTTAGCTCGGGAATTCTCCCTGGCCCCGAATCAGTTCATTTACCTACTCCTCCCCCTACATTGGCACCCCAAGGAGCCGGTAACTATTTGTCTGATCTACAAGTTGTCCCTGGCCAAGGAACCCTTGTGGATAACCCTGTATTATGTCCAGCAAGGAAGGCTCACTCCTCTAGGTTGCAAGACAATGGCTCCAACCTATTCACTAATCATGCAGACTTTTTACATTTACCTCCGGACTGTAATCCGTACGTTTTGGTTCTTTCTAACGTTCCTCCTTTGGAGTGCCGCAAACTAGAAGATACCCACTCTTTAATTAGGAAAGCCGGCCATTGGTTGAATTCTAAATTTAAACCAAATTCTTCAGGCTTCCGTAATGATAAGATTCTTATGGCCCGAAGGGTGAAGAGGGTTGGCTTCTCAAAAGAATTGAAGGAGGGCGATTATGTTATTTTAAACTTTGCCAATCCTCAGTCAGTAGATTATTTTTTGACTAAATCGGCCTATTGTAATATGTTAAATAACAAGATTCAAATCCATTCCCTGCACCATTTTTATGACCCTGTGCTTTTACCAAATCGTCCTATTACTAATTTAAGCATGCACAGCCAAGAGCCAGATAGGTCTCTCTTACAGGTCAACGTTCCAACTAGCAATAGATTCTCAACCCTTAGTCACTTTGATGAGAATGATTGACTATCGGTGACCCACCACTGTTCTTCTAATTTAGAGAGACGGATGGTTGGGACCGTCCAATCCAAGCGTATCAGGGGCACAGGAATGTGTACTACAGATTTACAAACTCATCTAAATACCAAAGTCTCATCATTATGTTCTGCATTTAGACCACTAACCCTGCTCAGTTGGAATGTAGCAGGGTTGCGATCTAAAACTAACAATTCGGACTGGAAGAGTTTCATTTCTTCTTATGATATAATTTGTCTACAGGAAACTTGGTCTAAAGATATGTTTTTCTTGAATGGCTTTACTTCTTTTTGCCAGCCGGCACGGAGTTCTCACATGGGGAGAGCTAGTGGTGGCCTTTTAGTACTTGTTTCTGTAAATCTTCCGCTTTTAAATGTGTCCCTAATTTGGTCTTCCCCTTATTTTATGGTTGTTCTCGTCTCTATAAGCGGGCAAAAGGATATTCTAATTTTAAACTTTTATAATAATATCCCTCGGGGCTTCCTTATGACCCATCTGGAAGAGGTAATGGATTTTATAGATTCCTCACATGCTTTACAGTTTAGTGATTTAACTATTTTCTGGGTGGGTGATTTTAACATTCCCTTATGCTGTAAAGAACACACGGACTTGTGTGCCTTCCCTGTTGAGGGTAGAGAGTCACCAATTCATTTTAATCATACCTCTGAAGGAGATGCCTTAAATTCTTTTATTTGTAAATTTGATCTGGTTCACGTTACAGAGAAATTGGCCCCTGATGCCCGTAATACGCCCACTTACACCGGGAATTTGAAGGGGAGTACCATTGATTTTATACTTATCAGCTCTTCTGATTTTTATCTAATTAGAAATTTTAAGATTACGCCTCATTGTGCAAGTGATCACAACCCTCTTAGTATTACACTGGACCTAAAAGTAAATCAGGCACCCTTGAACAAAAATTTGTGTGCTGCCACAGTTTATAATTTAAATAGTGGCATTCGTTTAAAATGGGATAAAATTGACCCTAAAAAGTTTAACCAAGAAATTGTAAGAAGTAGGTCTGATACGATTTATACGTGTTTGTCTCAGCAATCAGACTCTGACTGTATTGTGCGGGAATTCGAATCCTTAAGTAGTGATATTTCACGCGCCCTGGTGATGGACAGGCCCGGGAAGGGGCCGGTGGTCCATAGATGGTTTGATTCTGCGTGTTCTTTAGCCCATAAAAAACTTAAAGAAGCTCTTAAAGCAGTTCCTCCCGCACGTCAATTAGTAAAATCAGCGAGGACTGACTATAAGGTTGCCCTTGATAAACGGAAATCCGAAATTAGGTCCAGGGCTTGGAGCGATCTTTTGGCCGCATCTGAATTTAAGGACACTTCCAAATTCTGGAAAGTGATAAATCACCCTTACTTTTCTGATAAGAACTCTTTGGCCAATGAATGTTTTATTACTGAGGATGTCTGGATAAATCATTTTAGGAAAGTTTTCTGCTCTGAAACTTATGAGAATTCGCATGTGGCAGTTACTCCTGCTACACATTTTACTCCAGATTTTAACTTTAAGGCCCTAAATATTATTTTTGATCTCCATGAGGTCAAAGGTGCCATTGATAGATCAAGGCAGGGAAAGGCCCCTGGACCCGATGGGGTTCCTGTCGACCTTTTTAAATCAGAAATTGAGCTCTGGGGCCCTTTGGTTACAAATGTGTTGAACAATGTGGTAACTAGTAATGTGCCCTCTTCATGGAAATCGGCTATTATTGTTCCCATCTTTAAAAAAGGTAATAGACAAGACCCCTCTTGTTACAGACCAATCTCCCTTATTGATTCAACGGCAAAGATATTAGGTAGTGTGATCTTGTCCCGTTTAGAAGATTGGGTAACAGATGCCCAGATTTTATCTCCCATCCAATTTGGTTTTAGACCCGGTGTGGGCACAGTTGAGCAAGTTTTAAACTTACAATTGATACTTAATAAATATGTGTCTGTTAAGAAAGAGTCCATCCACATGGCTTTTATCGATCTAACCAGTGCCTTTGATTTGGTTAACAGATCCAAGTTATGGCAAATCCTAGAAGTTCTAGGGTGTGACCCGGCTCTATTGGAGCTTATTAAACGTCTACATACAGACCTAACGGTCTCTGTTCAGGTCGGCTCATCTGGGCAGAGAACCCCTCCTATTCCGTCAACCAGGGGCGTAAGGCAAGGATGTATTTTAGCCCCTTTTCTTTTCTTGATTTATATAAATGGGCTCTATGATTTTTTGGTTAAACAAGCAAAGGATGTACCGAAGATGGGCCAAAGATTACTTCCAGTTTTATTATATGCGGATGATGCAGTTTTAATTGCTCGTACTGCAAATGGCTTACAGGGCTTATTGGACATGTTTTATGAGTTTATGTCGAGCCTCGATTTGAAGGTCAATTACCCCAAGACTTTTGTCATGACCTGTGGCCCACGTAACACAAAATCCAAACAATTTACTATGGGAGGGCATTCTCTTATTAAGGTCAAAGATTTTTGTTACCTAGGCATGCATTTGAGTTCCTCTCTGTCCTGGAAGACTCATATTAATTTTAAGCTCCAACAGCTGATAAGGAACACCGAAGCGATCTTTCGCTTCTCTAATAAACTAGGCCATAGACCCCCCGCACATATGAAAACTCTGTATAATTCTAAGTGTACCGCAGCTGTGCTCTACGGAGCAGGCGTCTGGGGCTGTGTAAAGGTACCATCTCTCCAGAGGGTCGAAAATAAATTTTTGCGAAGATTACTGTTGGTTCCAAAATGTACTGCAAATATCATCTGCCACGAAGAACTTGGTCAGTGTTTTTTGGAGGATAGGGTTTTTTTGGCGCCATTATTGCTTTGGATTAGATGTTGGCTAAACCCAATGGCAAAATTGGTCCAAGATTGTATTTCCGAATGCTTACAATTGGAAAATTCAAATAGGATCCCCTGGCTTATGTTTCTACGAAACTCTTTTGAGAATTTAGGTCTTAGATATATGTTTGATGAACCTCACCTATTAACTATAAATTCTAGGTCCGTTCTGAAGGCTACTTACTCCGAGTACATATCAGACCTGAGATTTTACAGTTCTCTGAAATTAAAATCCTTTGATTCCTATTCTCAGGTTGTGACAGCCCCATGCCTTGAACCTTATCTGACCTGGTTTTCCAGTTTTAAGATACTTTCTTTTTTAACACTTTTTAGACTTAATTTAATTCATTTTAAAGTAGCGTTTCCTGAACCATGTTTTTGGAAAAGGGATTTACCTCTTTGTCCCTGTGATTCTAGATCAACCCAGAGTACTTTGCACTTTTTTCTCTTTTGCCCTTTTTATGCTGCTCCTAGAGGGGTTTGCATTTTACCCACTTTACGTTCTGTTAGACCCATCCATTACAAGGAAGCTTTAATATATTTTCAGAGATTGCCAGATAGACAAATTTGTCATTTTGTATTAGATTTTGTTACAGCTTCTTTAAGCATTAGGAAAAGGCTCATTTCATTTTAAATGTATATGTATGTATAGTTTAATATTGTAAGTTAATCTTTGTATTCTGTTATTGTGATTTTTCTTATGTTATGAGTTTTATTTGTTTCTTTTATGAGATTTTAGACCGGATGTTTACGTAATGTTTTAGATATGGTACTATTTTATTCTTCTATCTATTTACTGTAACGTAATTATTGTGTGGTATTTGTGTTTTTGTCTGTACTTTTATGGCATTTGCCGAATAAAGTTTTGTGACTGACTGACTGACTGACTGAGTAACTGAAGAAAAGCTTCCAAAAACCACGGGGGTTATGCTTATCGAGAGTGCTGCGCAACTTTGCGGGGACCGACGATCTTTCAGTAAATCACTTTGCGTCACGCGAGCTCCCATGAAAAACCTTTATTAAATCACCCTCAAAATGTGCCACCCTAAGGTTCATGTGCATTAGTCAAAGAGGACATATATACAAAGTCCACAAGGTTTACATTTTCTGGATTGCAACAAGGAAAGTAGTAAAAAAATAAAAACATCCAGCTAACGATTAAGTCCTTGGGTGCTGGGCACAGGGCAAATATGCTCTGTTGGCAAGAACCCCACGCACCATGAAAACGGTCTTGAGGGCATTTAAGGATTATCACAAGACCAAGACCATAGGCGATTACTCAATAAAGTGAAGTCCAACCAGTTTGATTTGGGGACACAACAGAGTGACTTCGGAGTAATCTCAATCTATGTGTAGAGGGAGATGAAGGAAATCCTCGTGCTACTTCATCCTCCTGGGCCCAGCAAATTGAGGTGGGTAGCGGGTGGTTAGGGGGCAGTGGCGGAGGCCATGTACTTCCACCTGTACTTTGTGGGTTCTGAAGCGAACCAACCTCAGAAGATTTAGCAAGGGCGCTCAGTGTCAGGGAAAATATATAAGCTATGTGGTCAACATATCTCCTGGAATATTGGAAACCATTATTGTTTAGGAAAGGACAGGAAGGACCACAGAGAACTGCATTAGTGGTAGTTATGGCAGAAAGTAGGGTCAGACCATTTATTTACTGCTAGTTGGAAGCTCCCTCTTTTTTCGGGGTTGGTTGTGACTCAGCCCCCATGCAAGACTGCACCAGGAAACAGAAATTAAACTAATGCTTCTAAAGACAGCAGAATTATTATCAAGTTTGGACATGGCCTCCACTTCAGACTCACTACAAGTATAAAACAAGAGCAATGATAAAGCCAGCAGGAAAGTGTCAAACTACTGACTCAAAGCTTGTTTGCACTGTTGCCACCGGCACATGTGCATGCTTGGGTGTGCTCATGGTGGCCATCTTGAACCGTCAGTCATTTCATGATGGCCAACACAAATGCTGCCATGTGGTGCAGTCGTAGACATGTGTACACTTGACAGCCATCTTGGAATGCTAATCATTCCAAGATGGCCGATGGGAATGCACATTCTTGCACAGGTCTTGCAAAACATGCATGTATATGCAGCACAATTAGAAATGCAGCCAGAGGCCTAGCATCACTTCACAAATCCAGGCTCTCAGAAAAAAGGGGAAAATATAATGTGGTACGAGGACGGGCATGGTGCACTGCTAGGTAAATGGACAGACAGGCAGGGAAAAGAGAGGGGGAATACTAGAGGCTGTACCAATTAAAAACAATGGTATAGACTGCCAGCCTTTTAGCTTTATCAGGCGCGGCTCCACCTTTTGCCCCCTCATTAAGAGTGCCCGTCAGGCTGAACAAAGGTCAGCCTGACAGACACACTTCATGTTCAGGTCAGGCAGCCAGGAGCGAGACATGCGTGATTTGCGCAGACTCCTGGCTGCTTGAGCTGAACTTTGCTGGGCCGAAGAGGTCACAGGTCCTGTGGGCGTGACTTCCTCAGCTCAGCAAAAGTGCCTCGAGGCCCTCCCTCGAGTGATGAGGGAAGCGTCACCCATTGACTTCGACCTGGGTGCTTCAGGTTTAAGCCCTGGAGCGCCCAGGGCGAGTGTCAATCAGTGACACCTTATCACAGAGTGGGGAGGGGTCAGCAGTCTCACTGACCCCTTCCCACTCTGTGGAGACGTTGGGACTGCTGCCTTCCCTCGTTGGCTGACCAAAGGTCAGCCAGCGAGGGAAGGCAGCAGTCCCAACCCTCCTGGCACCTCCGAGGCTGAAGGTAAGTGTAGGTGTGTGATCTTTTTAAATTAATGTTTGGTGCGTGCGTGCATGTTTGAATGTTGATGAGTGTTGTTAATGGATGTGCGTGCGTGTGTGTGTGAAAGAATGAGTGTGCTTCCCGTCCTCCCTCCTAAAATTGCCGGCCGCCACTGAGCTTTAACACTGCTAGGTTTGCTTTGCCATGGCTTTTATAAAACTTTATTGTTGTGGGACTGCCAAGCCCACCTCTATTTAAAAACAAAACCGAAGCTGCAAACAAAAATATTTTTTGCCTCAAAAAGCACACATTACCACTGTGCTCCCTGCCACTCACGGAAACTACTTTGTGTGCAGATGTCTTCTTGGTATAAGAGTAGATTGCTGTCACTCAGAGTGAAGAATGCCGATGGCTGAATTCAAATGACCCACTGCCCCAGAGGGTATGCTGTCAAAGGTGACCAACTCACCTGCATTAGGAATCGGGGGGAAAACAGGGAAATGGAGTGAGAGAGAATCACTGGACTGAATCTCACTCTCAGAATGGATAGGTCGCAGGCTCTGGACAGCACAGGGCAACGTTTAAGTTGGAAGAATGACACATTGCTGAACCCCCTGTAAGCTAATCAGGAAACCACAGGTAAGTAGGTATATGTGCGCAGCCAAAATGAACTATTAGAAATTATGAGCGATGTCAGCTTATCAGTTTTGGCAAAGAAGGTTGATTTGACGAGCCCCAGCAGACCAGGATACCATAGGGGAACCCCAGGACTCCAGCAAAAACCAGACCAGCCAGAAGCAGAGGACATAAGAGGGCGTAAGATATTTAAGGGTGTAAAGCACAAACACAGTAGGAGAAAGGGACTGGAGTAACTCCAGGGATATAATAAAAGAATAAACAGCATATGTGAGGGAAGAGTAAACTGTTGCAAACTGGTATGAAGCAGAGCCGCTGCAACTAACAACACATTGCCAAGCATGGACTCACCAGGCAAGAATGGCCTCAAATACTGGGCCTACCCATTATGCCCCGGAAGTGTACTAGTAACCAGGAATTGAGTGTTTTAAGTGTAGCAGTCAACAGACTAATGTTCACAGTCTCTTCAGTTTTCACGGTCCTGCTCTCCACAATCTCAAGTCGTTGCTAGGTCGATGTCTCATCACCTGTTTGCACTGAGCCTAAATCCTGACACCGAGCAACGTATTTTGGATTTGCTGTAGGGTCCTTCCAGAGCATTCCTGAGGTCTTCGGGGTAGTGGACCAGAGTATTGGGTGTGGATTGAGGTATAGGTGCAGTACTTGCCCTCTTCTTCTTCATCCTTTCAAAAGGATGTTACCCCCATCAGGTTGCGAAAAAGCTGAATGAGGGCACCTTTCCCTCCTTTGTGCATTTGTTTTGGTTCTCCTCTGTCATAGGGCTCCCAAACCCACTCCTCCTTCACTCTGATACTTGAGGAGAAAAACTGTGGATTGACCAGTCTGGGAGGAATATGCAAAAATGAAGAAACTGCCTAGAACTGATCACAAAAGCTGGTCTGTGTTTGTATGAGGGCACATGGAACATCAGCTATGGATGGTCTTTTGAGAACTGCAGAAGGAGCCAGTGAGGTATCCGTGACTGCAAAGGAAAGAATAGACCACAAAGTCCCTTGGAAGGATTGCTGCTGTGAAGAATAAGAACCTCAATTCGCTGTTTTACCCAGGACCACAAAGTGTCTGTGATGTCAATTCCATTTGGTGATTAGACCTCAACTTCCAAATTGATCATTGCTGCAACCCGGTGTAGACACTACACTTTGTTTAGGTAGTAGGCTTGTACTTGGGGCCAAGGATAATCTACAAAATACATTTCCCCCTCTTCCCGATCAGAGTGACCAGATTGTGATCTCCCACTACCTGTGCCTGTGCAGCCCATCTTGTACAAACTGGAGGTACATGCCTGTGCACAGCAGCATGGACCAGAGATGCTGGTGGCATTAGTAAGGCCAGGGCAGAGTCAAAGTAGCCTTTCCCTATGACGCGGCTTTCTGTATGATTTGTGCATGCACCCACATCAACAGGAGTTGTGGAAACTGTAGGAAAGTACCATCTTGCCTGGCATGTTACCCCCATTTTTTCACTGTATATATGTTGTTTTAGTTGTATGTGTCACTGGGACCCTGGTAACCCAGGGCCCCAGTGCTCATAAGTGTGCCTGAATGTGTTACCTGTGTAGTGACTAACTGTCTCACTGAGGCTCTGCTAATCAGAACCTCAGTGGTTATGCTCTCTCATTTCTTTCCAAATTGTCACTAACAGGCTAGTGACCAATTTTACCAATTTACATTGGCTTACTGGAACACGCTTATAATTCCCTAGTATATGGTACTGAGGTACCCAGGGTATTGGGGTTCCAGGAGATCCCTATGGGCTGCAGCATTTCTTTTGCCACCCATAGGGAGCTCTGACAATTCTTACACAGGCCTGCCACTGCAGCCTGAGTGAAATAACGTCCACGTTATTTCACAGCCATTTTACACTGCACTTAAGTAACTTATAAGTCACCTATATGTCTGACCTTTACCTGGTAAAGGTTAGGTGCAAAGTTACTTAGTGTGAGGGCACCCTGGCACTAGCCAAGGTGCCCCCACATTGTTCAGGGCCAATTCCCCGGACTTTGTGAGTGCGGGGACACCATTACACGCGTGCACTACATATAGGTCACTACCTATATGTAGCTTCACAATGGTAACTCCGAATATGGCCATGTAACATGTCTATGATCATGGAATTGCCCCCTCTATACCATCCTGGCATAGTTGGCACAATCCCATGATCCCAGTGGTCTGTAGCACAGACCCTGGTACTGCCAAACTGCCCTTCCTGGGGTTTCACTGCAGCTGCTGCTGCTGCCAACCCCTCAGACAGGCAGCTGCCCTCCTGGGGTCCAGCCAGGCCTGGCCCAGGATGGCAGAACAAAGGACTTCCTCTGAGAGAGGGTGTTACACCCTCTCCCTTTGGAAAATGGTGTGAAGGCAGGGGAGGAGTAGCCTCCCCCAGCCTCTGGAAATGCTTTCTTGGGCACAGATGTGCCCAATTCTGCATAAGCCAGTCTACACCGGTTCAGGGGACCCCTTAGCCCTGCTCTGGCGCGAAACTGGACAAAGGAAAGGGGAGTGACCACTCCCCTGACCTGCACCTCCCCTGGGAGGTGTCCAGAGCTCCTCCAGTGTGCTCCAGACCTCTGCCATCTTGGAAACAGAGGTGCTGCTGGCACACTGGACTGCTCTGAGTGGCCAGTGCCACCAGGTGACGTCAGAGACTCCTTGTGATAGGCTCCTTCAGGTGTTGCTAGCCTATCCTCTCTCCTAAGTAGCCAAACCCTCTTTTCTGGCTATTTAGGGTCTCTGTCTCTAGGGAAACTTTAGATAACGAATGCAAGAGCTCATCCGAGTTCCTCTGCATCTCTCTCTTCACCTTCTGCCAAGGAATCGACTGCTGACCGCGCTGGAAGCCTGCAAACCTGCAACATAGTAGCAAAGACGACTACTGCAACTCTGTAACGCTGATCCTGCCGCCTTCTCGACTGTTTTCCTGGTGGTGCATGCTGTGGGGGTAGTCTGCCTCCTCTCTGCACTAGAAGCTCCGAAGAAATCTCCCGTGGGTCGACGGAATCTTCCCCCTGCAACCGCAGGCACCAAAAAGCTGCATTACCGGTCCCATGGGTCTCCTCTCAGCACGACGAGCGAGGTCCCTCGAATCCAGCAACTCTGTCCAAGTGACTCCCACAGTCCAGTGACTCTTCAGTCCAAGTTTGGTGGAGGTAAGTCCTTGCCTCACCTCGCTAGACTGCATTGCTGGGAACCGCGACTTTTGCAGCTACTCCGGTCCCTGTGCACTTCCGGCGGAAATCCTTTGTGCACAGCCAAGCCTGGGTCCACGGCACTCTAACCTGCATTGCACGACCTCCTAAGTTGTTCTCCGGCGACGTGGGACTCCTTTGTGTAACTTCGGGTGAGCACTGTTTCACGCATCCTTGTAGTGCCTGTTTCTGGCACTTCTCCGGGTGCTACCTGCTGCTAAGAGGGCTCCTTGTCTTGCTCGACATCCCCTCTACCTCCTGGTCCAATTTGCGACCTCCTGGTCACTCCTGGGCCACAGCAGCATCCAAAAATGCTAACCGCACGATTTGCAGCTAGCAAGGCTTGTTGGCGTTCTTTCGGCGGGAAAACACTTCTGCACGACTCTACAAGGCGAGAGGGATCCGTCCTCCAAGGGGGAAGTCTCTAGCCCTTTGCGTTCCTGCAGAAACCACAGCTTCTTCTGTCCAGTAGAAGCTTCTTTGCACCCGCAGCTGGCATTTCCTGGGCATCTGCCCATCTCCGACTTGCTTGTGACTTTTGGACTTGGTCCCCTTGTTCCACAGGTACCCCAGATTGGAAATCCAGCGTTGTTGCATTGTTGGTTTGTGTCTTTCCTGCATTATTCCTCTAACACGACTTCTTTGTCCTTAGGGGAACTTTAGTGCACTTTGCAATCACTTTTCAGGGTCTTGGGGAGGGTTATTTTTCTAACTCTCACTATTTTCTAATCGTCCCAGCGACCCTCTACAAGGTCACATAGGTTTGGGGTCCATTCGTGGTTCACATTCCACTTTTGGAGTATATGGTTTGTGTTGCCCCTATCCATATGTTTCCCCATTGCATCCTATTGTAACTATACATTGTTTGCACTGTTTTCTAAGACTATACTGCATATTTTTGCTATTGTGTATATATATCTTGTGTATATTTCCTATCCTCTCACTGAGGGTACACTCTAAGATACTTTGGCATATTGTCATAAAAATAAAGTACCTTTATTTTTAGTATAACTGTGTATTGTGTTTTCTTATGATATTGTGCATATGACACTAAGTGGTACTGTAGTAGCTTCACACGTCTCCTAGTTCAGCCTAAGCTGCTCTGCTAAGCTACCATTATCTATCAGCCTAAGCTGCTAGACACCCTATACACTAATAAGGGATAACTGGGCCTGGTGCAAGGTACAAGTACCCCTTGGTACTCACTACAAGCCAGTCCAGCCTCCTACAGAAACCCATTCCATGTCTAGGAGAAGTGGACCAGTCCCACTGACTCTTGGGAGGTACAGTGCAAAATTATGACTTGTCTCAGATACTGAGACAGTTATATTTTGTAGATAACCATTCCATATCCATCTTACTGGGATAACTCTTGCCAAGAGAATTGACAGGAGAGGAGATTAGCATTTACCAATCCTCTGGAGGCAATTTGTCCTATTCCACATTGATTGTAGCAGTATAACACATTTACCTATGAGAATCTGTGAACAGCCTGTCAGTAGTGGTTGGTTAACCAATGTTGTGATTACTCTCTAAGAATAACCGTGTGGATTATTGTGCCTTCTACAATTCATGCATAATATGTAGTTTTGTGTCACTGTTTAAGTACTTTTTCTTTTCAAGCAAAAGCACTTGTTGGGCAGTGACTTATGGACTGGTGTTTGCTGATTTACTTTGAGTCCTATCCCATCCCACCTTCCTCATTAAGCTTTGGACTGCTCTGCCTAACTACTGTCAGGGTCAACTAATAAATGGGTGTGGGAAAATATGTTATTGGTTGAGGGGTGTGTTAACCCTTCTCAAACAATCACAACAGTTCCTGACAGGGTGAACCACAAAAAGTCACTAAATTAACCTTTGTAACCCTCTGGTAGCTTGGCACAAAAGCAGTCAGCTTAACTTAAAGGCAATGTGTAAAGTATTAATGCAGCACTCAAATAGTAATAAAGTAAAAACACAACACAAGAAAAATACCACACCAATTTAGAAAAAAATGAGTAAAATGTAATGAATGTTTTCACACCAAAACAACAAAAATCTAATCGGTAGAACCGCAGTTGTGAATTCTTAAAGATTTTAGTGCAATATACTGCCTAAAAGACCACAGACATCTACTTACGAAAGATCGCAGCAAAGTCAAAAGTTATGGCCGACTACGGTGGAGCACAGTCTGGACACAAGAAGTGGATTGGGCCCGGGTCTTGGCTTACTTTAGGACTTAGAAGAAAGTTTGAAGAAAAATGTCAGAGAAGATAATGTTAAGTGGGGTAAGGCAGCAGCCGGTGGTGTCCGAGGAAGAGGCACTGTCATTGGGGAGCCGCTGGATGAAGTCGCTGTGAAGATTTCTAATTTTGGACTTAGGGCCTGATTTAGATCTGGGCGTACGGGTTACTCTGTCACAAACTTGACAGTTATTCCGTCTGCAGTAGTACAATTTCCATAGGATAAAATGGAATCATAATACAGCGGATGGGATATCCGTCACATTTTGCTAGAGTAACCCTGTCCGCCAAGATCTAAAGCAGGCCAATAGGGCCAGATGTATCATTCTTAAAAAACATTCGTTTTTGCATGCATTCACAAAGGGGAAGGGTCCCTTGGTTAAATGCAATTGTTTTGCAACCATATTCGCGGTCGTAAAACAATCATACATACCTCTGCGATGTGGTATTAGCAAGGGACGCCCTTGACACGCCCCTTCCTAATACCGAATCGGTATGTAGTCGCAAATCCAATTAGCAATTCGGTAACAAGTTACCGAATCGCAAATTGGACTTGTTACATACCAAAATAAATTTTTGCAATCGCAAAAATGTTTGATACATCTGGCCCTTAGTCACTTAATTAAACGTCAAAAATCTCCAGCGTGATGAGTCTGCAGGCACTCTCTGTGAAAGCTGAATTACTTAAGAATGATTTTCATTTGTTATGGGTTAAGAATTTGCATAGAATTTGACTAATATAGAAAATAATGTGAGATTTAGAAAATGTGCCCACTTGAGTGGTCACTTTATAATACGTAATGCTTTTATTAGGTACATAATATTATTAGTTGAAGTAAATGCATAAAGAAAATTGTAGCAATATGTCATAATAATGATTTTACATTACGTATTTAGCTTTATTAATTATAGGCTGTAAAATAGCGAGATTAGGGCCTAGTCTGCACAGCCTCATATTAAGCTGCAATGTTTAATAAAATAGTGGAAATGTATGTCTAGAAAAATCTATGCATTTATTGTTCACACTGTTTTGATCAAATGCTTAGTAGATGTCTTTAACTTTCTCATAAGAGCTGCCTGTTAGAAAGTCTTGTATTAAAGGTCGCTACTTTCTAAAATTTGATGAACGAGACAGCAATGTTACTAGGAACCAACAATGGATGCACTGACTAGCAAACGGATTGCTACAAGAAGGTTACCTGATGAGTCTGTCGATTGGAACAGGAGAAGAGGAGCCAATCATCAACATGTGAAAGACAGTTTAGTTATATCTTAGATTAGGGTTTTTATTCTTATTGGACTAACTGTAAACATGCGATTTTCTGACCAATGGCAAAGTGGGAAGTTCTTTAGGACATTTTAGCTTAGCCCAACTGCACAGAGGAGACGGAGGCTCATTCCCTTCTGATTTTCCCCGTAGTGGTTCTGTCTGAGGAGATTATTAGTGCCGGACAATATATTTCTATCTTTGACTTTATTGCTTAAGTTTTCTAATGCTGAATGCTGATCCCTTAGATATTGCACTCAAATGGTTCAGATAGCTAAGAGTCCCCCGGGAATGAATCATCCCCTTTCACTGCCCGTTGCTGAAGCTGACCAGACGGATGTCCAATTGACAAAGGTAATCGCAGCTGGCTGATCTGTATGAGGAGAGGTATAACAAAATGCTATTGTCCATGTTGTAGGTCATGTTCTTTTACTTTTAGGTACCAACCGCTATTTTGATAGAGCCATAGTTAGATGTTTTCCAGATTAACTTTAACAAAAATTGTTTTGCATGAAGTCCAAACATGCTATTCTAATCAGAAGGTTAGTTAGGGAAAGGTTGTCAATGTACTATTCAGGGCTCTAAACATCTACTCAACACTTGCTATGGCTATGAGGTCGAGCGATTCGACCGAGTGGACAAAAAAGAGGTATTCTGTTCAGTCAGAAACTGAATTAGCAATTGAGATGCCTTTAAATCTTATTCTTGTTACATTTGCTCTGTGTTCAGAGACAGAGGTAAAAAATCAGTCCGTCTTCTTGCAATGCAAATACTTTTCCTTGTGCCTGCAGAATTCCAGGATTTTGTAAGGTGAACTGTCTGACCTGTGTGAAATGAAAGGCTTTTGGTATCAGGTTTTTCCTAACATACAACATTTATATAACTAAGTCAACTTTACAACCCTTTCAAAATATATTTCAGTAGCTGTGAAAGACCATTTTTTGTACTTCTGTGTGATGAAAAAAGTCAGAACACTTTACTTGGTGATGTGCAAATGATATATGTTTTCTGAAACACAATTTTCACAGATTATTGTTAATACACTATATAGTTTTATCAGTAAAGCTGCAAGTTAGTGGGAAGGTGTTTGGACATTTCTTGGAAATGTAATGTCTGTAAATGACAATGCACTACCACATCATACTTTAGTAATATATGTATTTAAAGTGAGTTTTAAACACAAACTGAGAAACACTCCTGCCCTGATGGCAAAGCTATTAGTAAACTAAGAGGCAAGTCATGCATGGATCATGTGTACTCTCTATGTAGGCTAGATTTATTATACGTTTAAGCAAACGTTTAAGCAAACGTTAGTGTATTTAATCAAACAAAAGAGGATTTTTTTACAGCAGAAATGTGGAACTCACATATTTGAAGGTGCACTCAATTGTCAGAATGAGGAAAAAGGCGACTGTAAAGTACAATATTTGCCTAGGATCACACAATTTGAGACCCGTTTCCGGGTCAAGTACATTACAGTTAGGTCTAGTAGATTATTCAAGCTACTCGAGCTGCAGGACTAGTAACATTTTTATGATTTTTCGAGGCCTGATATTAACAAAGAATTGATGTTGTTCACTTGTTTAATCTAGATGTATGTCATTTCTATCGTGCAATTATTTTAGCTCTTATTTTGTACTGTGACTCTTGAATGCCTAACTGTTAATGCATTAGTTTAATTGAGATCCTTCAGAAGATTTGGTCAACCGGTGTTATTCATGTATGTTTACCATTTGATTTTGAGATTACTTTAGGTGCCATTAGCCTTGTTAATATAGGGAAATAAACTTTCTTACTTTTACATAAAGGTGTGGTTATTCGTGGCCTAATGGGTCATGGTGTGCGAAGGTTAGTGATTCTAAAGGAGTATTTGATGATGTTTATTAATTATGATCGTGTAATTGCATTGTGTTAAAGACTTATGGTAGAATTACTCTATTCGTAGTCAAAAGGTCTATCAAACCTCTAACGCATCCCCTTATAAATTAAATAATAAAAGACCAAATAAGGACAGATGTGCCAACATATCCAAGGAGGGCTCCAGGAGGCCGGAAAGCCTTACACAATTGAGCCGCTGAACAGGTGGTGCTACAGAGAGGAACATTGCACGAGCTACCACAAACTCAGGTCGACAGGCAATGCACCTTGGATGGATCGCGGCAAGCAGGTAGGTCTCGGTCTGTCTCGGTTTTCAGAGCATGTTTTGGATTTTGCCTGATTAGGCACCTTTAGCACCCCTTCCAAGGGTCTGAGACTGGGAGGCATCACTTGGAGCCCCCATTCAGCCTGGGTCTGGGCTCACTTCAGGCTGGTAAAAGTTGTTGGAGCTTTTGTATCCCTGTGGCTGTGAACAGGAGGCAACCAACTAGCCTTTGGAATCATCTGGTGGCTCTGGGTTCAAGAGGAAAGACAGGTCTCAAGCAACAGGGTAGTCCTCTGAGGGCACAGGTCAAGCTTCAGGTAGCAGAGCAGTCCTCTTGGAGCAGCAGGGCAGACCTCTGAAGTGCACAGCTGGCTACAGGGAGCAGGGCAGTCCTCTGAGAGTTCTCCACAGGTCCAGAAGCAAACTAAAGAGTGGGTCTGAGGGTCCTACTTTTATACCTGGTGCCAGCTTTGAAGTGGAAGAAACTTCTGGAGTTTTTTCCCCATTGAGGGTTCTGGAACTTCATGCCTTCCTGCCCAGGCTCCACTCGGTCTGAGGTGACAAAAGGATAGTGTGAAGTACTTTGTGTGTGTGCTGAGGTAGCTCATTTCAAATGTAAGAGGGGCTGTGCACATGTACAGCCCTCATATCCTGTCAGGAAACTCCATCCTGCCAACATCTAGTCCCCCTTTCTGTTACTCTCTGGGAGGAATACATAAGGTCATTGACAACCACACCTAGTCATGTGACCCAGGATAGGACAAGAAAATGCCATATTTTCTAAAAGTGGATTGTGCCATAAAATCCAACTTTACCATTAAAGGTGGTTTAAAATTACAATTTGTTAGACACCAAACATGAAATTTCTATGAGCTGCCAAACTAAAATTATCAATTAATAAATTTAACAAGGTAACCCAAAAATAACCTTTGGGAGAGGTAGGTCTCATAGTAGTGAAAAATAAATTTGGGAATTTTTCACTACCAGGAAACTGAAAAATACATGTCCATCTCTTTAAATACAGTACACCCTGCCCTATGGGATTTTTTTGGCCCTACCCTAGGGGTGACATGCATGTATTAAAATGGGACTTTTGGGTTTGGCAAAATGTTTATTTTGCCAACCCAAATCGGCAGTTAAAACCTGCAAACAGGGTGCAATGGAAGGCCTAAAACATGTTTTAAGGGGCTATATTTAAGTGGGTGACAGAATGTGCTGCAGGCTCACTAGTAGCATTTAGATCACTGACCCTGGGTATATGGTATACCACTTTACTAGGGACTTTAAGGTGAATTAAATGTGTCAATTGGGTGTTAGCCAATATTACCATGTTTAGAGAAGAAATCACACACACGTTAGACTGGGTTAGCAGTGGTAAAGTGCATAGAGTTCTAAAAGTAATTAAACACTGGTCCAGAAAACAGGAGGAGCGAAGGGAAAAAAGTTTGGGGGTGACCCTGTAGAGAGGGTCAACTCTAACAATGGGTGTACCTGGTGATCAGTTGTGGGATAAAAAGTGAGGTTAGACTCAGGACCACAAAAGTAAACCACTTTCATTGTCACAGTTTGGACCAAGCAACCCAAGATAAAGGACTGTGATAGTAAAGAGAACTCAGAGAGGTTTTTGGTATACATTAATAATCTAGCATTGGTGTTCACCATGTCCTAGTTATTAAGCAGGGCTTTGCAACAGAGGGTCTGCAGGTACAAAGGTGCTGGAGGGGCCTCCATTAGTGAGGGGGATTAGGTCTAACGACATAATACCTTAAAGGTGTGAGTATGATTGAATGGTGTGTGGGTAGGTAGCTCCAATGGGGGAGTCAAAAAGGAAACAGGATCTTGAGACCTTCCAGTAAACCCATAAGTGTCACTGCTTTGTAGGTCTGTGTGTTACTTCTAATCTGTTGGTCTGTGATTTTTGGGATTCCCAGTGGAAGGTCCTTCGAAGAAGACTGTGGATTTTGTGATGTCCTGTACAGCATGTGTTTGTCAATGCCACATAATGAGGACGCCATGGACCTCACTGCATCAGTAAGGTCTGATCGAGCATGACAATCAGCAGCTGATAGTACAGAACCACTTACTTTGTCAGTGCCACATAATGAGGACACCATGGACCTCACAGCATCAGTAAGGTCTGATTGAGCATGACAATCAGCAGCTGATGGTATATAACCACTTACTTGGTTCATCTGAGCAACATATCCCAGAATCCATGAGCACAGGGATTTAGAATAACACATACACGTCATTGAATTCAGTGACTGTGGTATGTGTACGTGTGTGAGTTTTTGGGCTGCAGGCATCACCAAGTACATAACCCCACAGTAGTAATTGGTCAGTTTCATTGCTACATTATTTCTAAGAGACGTTTTTCTGTGGGATTGCTGACAATGAGAAATATTAGATTGGGTGGGAGTGCTGTGAGGTTGAGAAGGTAAAGGATAGCAGGAGGGTGGGTTGGAGAGGTGAGAGAGGAGTGTGAGGTACATGGGGATTGGTACAGCAGAGGGGTCTTGGAAGATGAAATGCAGGAGGAGAAATTGTGGAATAGCGAGGGTAAAAGAGGATAGTAGGAATAAGTGTTGCTGAAGAAAAAGGGAAAATCAGTGGTGGAGGGACATTGATGCCAAAAAACTAAAGTTGTTTTTCATCCTTTGTAGTCCTTTATGTTTTTGTTGCCATGAGGCATGATGTTTGTTGAATTTTTTGACAACACTTAGGGCCTCATTTTCGAGGCCCTAGCAGCACACTGTGCTAGCGGAGTGTCATTTTTTTGGATGCTCCAGTGGCACAGTGTGCCAGCCTATATTTACAAGGCCACACAAAGCCACCTTGCGTGGCTTTTCATGACCTTGTAAATATGGAACCCTTTCACATATAACACTGCGTGAAAGGGGCAATCCAAGCGTGTTGCTGTGGGTGTTCCCACACAACACCAATGGAATCTGACATAATCAGACTCATTCCCAGATTTACATGTCTGGGACGGTGCAAGAGTCCTACACCACCTCAAAGGGGCGTTAAAGTGGCGCAATGGGGAGAAATAGCATTATTTCTCCCTGTTTGTTTCCCATCATTGTTTGTTTTTGTGCAGGAAGGTACCCCTTCCTGCACACAATCACCCCTGCAATGCAGAGCCTGCATTGATGCTAGGCAGCAATTTGTGTGCCACCACATGGGACAAGGACAGGAATGCACCGTATCTTATAGATATGGGCATTAGTCCCCTTTTGTTTCGACACAGGGTGGTGCAGCAAAAAGGCTTGCAGTGCTGCCCTGCGCCAAGACTTAGCAAATGAGGCCCTTAGTTCTAAGCCTGGTTTTACATTGTAAATAGTACTTTTTCGGAGTAAGTAAGGGTATACTGTATCTAGAGTATAATTTGGTTTGCTTTCCGTACAACGTTATTTTGGGAAGACAACTTTAAAACATCCTTGTACAAAAAGAATGTGTAATTGTGTGTTAAAAAGAGAGAACACGGAGAGTGACAATCCTAGATTTATTACTTCTTGTATACACTTAAACCATTTAATGAAACAGATATCAATTAAGCAATTTTAGGTCTGACTACATAGCGGCCAAATAGATCTAATGCTTACAACATGTATAGAGAGGGTTTGGAATCCACCCCTTTCAATCATTGGCTTTCGTTCACTGGTCTCTTTCATTTTTCAGGAGACTGTATCAATCAGATATTGGCTTAACCCGGTGGAGTAATCCTTCCTAACTGTACAGGATGTTTGAGTGTTACCTTCCCCCTCCACTCAAGTGCTTGTATTGAACTGCATGAGGGATTACTTTACAAATGTAGACTTCTCTGGAGCCTCTTTCCCGAGTGCCTGACTCTAATTTGCTAATGCTTTCGTACATTAAATCCTGACCTATTGGGTTTGCCAGTGCTTGGTTTTTCTGTTCTAACAGCTGCAGCAAATCTTATAAAGCTGTGAAAGAACACACTTTTGCAGAATGTTACTTCTCAGATGATATCCAAGTTGCCGATACTATTCTAGCAGGAGCAGACCATTACTAACTTTTCTTTTGCAAATTAGTCTTGGTGCAAATAGATAATTAATTTTGGGAAACGTTAACTAATGAGTTATTTTCTCCAACAAATGAGGCTGTTTTTTTCCTTGAAACAAGACAAATTCTTTGGTTAAATTGACTTCATAGATGAAGCAAGTCCAATGGAGCAGGTGAAATGCAGTGGGGGACACATCTGCCGGAAATAGGGTAGAGTGGTCTATAACAGTGAGGAACAAGGGCAGCTCGGGATGAAGACACAGAGAGAAAAGGGAAGCAAGGGTTGTACTGGGGTATCATTTTGAGAGAGACAGGAAGGGGATGGGGAGAGGAAGAAGGGAGACTGGCAGAAGAAATGGAGGACTGGGGAATGGCGACAGGAGGAGAGAAAGGAAGGTCAGAGAAAGGACAATAGAAAGACCAGAGGAGAGACGGAGAGAGCGGGTCAGGAGAGAGGGGTGAAGGAGGGTATGATGGAGAGAAGTGAAAAGGAGGGAAGTGTGTAGGAGAACAGAACGTTTATACTTCACACAAACTATTTCCCTTTTATGGGGCAGATTTATTATTTTTTGTGCAATGCTGTGCAGCAACCAAAGTTGCTGCGCAGCATTGTGCAAGGGGGAGAAAGCAGTGCAGAGCAGTGGCGGCCAGCTCGTATTTACAATGGAGGGTGGGAGGGATACAATAAGAATAAAAGTCAGCTCCAAAGCGCAATGGTCCTCGGACCCAGGAAACTGCACAAGCCAATCCTGATGCTGGTTTCATGCTGGTAACCAGGATTGGTGGAAGCAGCCTCTCTCAGCGCTCACAAGCCACGCGAGGGGCTACCCCTGGCGTGGAGTCATTTTTATTTAACTTTGCCTGCTGCTGCCCACTACCCCTGTGCTGGCACACAAACAGGCTGCCTGGCACTATCCATAATCTTTGCACCATGGTGCAGAAGTATGTGTGTGCTGGCTAGCATATGTTTTGTACTGGTAGCATCCCCTTCCGGTTCAGACAAATTCCTAAGCATTTTACACATGGCATGTGTGCTGCATAGTGAAGCACAAATGCATCTGTGGATTGTTTGGAGAAGGTAGTGCCTGTTTCAGGGAGGTGCTAGTTTTTTTATGCAAAGCCTTGCCGAGCTATAATAGTGGATTGGCCTTTGTGTCAAAAATATGGGCTTTTGTGTGATCAAATCACGTTATACTAAGTAAACCCCTTAACACAGAGTTGTGCAAATCAGTTCAAAGTATTACTTGCGCTGAGAAAAGGGCACCTTTCCAGCATAAAATACCCTTGCAATAGCTTCCACTGCTTAGCATCACTTTGTCTGACTTTCCTCAGAGCAAACTCTAAGCAAATCTGGCCCTTGGAATGAGAAGAGACATACATTAATAGAACAGTGCTCATGTTCTTCCACACGACAAAATAATTATTTGTTCATGAATACCATTCCCAACAGGATCTGGTGAAGAGGGGCATTTTTTTTAAAATAAAAACTTAGGTGGTCATTACAAACCTGGCGGTCGGTGTTAAAGCGGCGGTAAGGCAGGCGGTAAAAAAATTGGCATTACGACCGTGGCGGAAACCGCCAACAAAGACAGCCACTTTAACACTCCGACTGCCACGGCGGTACAGACAAACAGACAGGCGGAAGACAAAGTACCGCCCACAGTATCACAACCTACCAATCCGCCACCTTTTCCAGGGTGGATTCACTGCGGATAAAAACACGGCGGAAACAGGAATTTCGAAGGGAAAACGCTCACCTCTACACAATCCATGAGGAACGACGACACCATGGACCCGGAACTCCAAATCCTACCCGCCATACTCTTCCTGCTCCTGTACCAGGAGCACCAACGCCGCCGGCGAAGACCACGGTGAGTACTGCACCTACGACACAGGGGAGGCAAAAAACAGGGACACACACACGCAACACCCCCACCCCCACCCCCACCCTCACCCACTACAACACACACACTAATACATATTGATACATTATAGTTACACGCCCCAACCCCCCCCCGGAAGAATACAAAGACAAAAGGAAATGAGTGTAACCATTGTAATATATCAAAATGCAGTACGCAAAAATATACATATAAACACTATTTACAAAATATACACCAAGAATAGTAGTCCAGGTATTGCACCATTTATAATCCGTGGACCACTGGGCCCAAAATGCATGGGCGAGGCCCACACATGATACCAGATCAAAACAGAGAGAACACTGCAGGGGCATCAGATAGAAATACAACAGGCACCTCAGGGGGAAGGGAAGGGGGGGCACCTCAGCCGGATGAGTGCACGACGCCAGATCCACGAGGGGGCTCCATGCCCAATGATGTATCCTGGGGAGTGCAAAGCCACAGTCTCTCAAGTCCATACAGTGGGTGGTTTGCCCACTGTTCAATCCTGGGGAGTGCAAAGCCACAGTCTCTCAAGTCTCTACAGTGGGTGGTTTGCCCCCTATTCAATCCTGGGGAGTGCAAAGCCACAGTCTCTCAAGTCTCTACAGTGAGTGGGTTGCCCACTGTTCAATCCTGGGGAGTGCAAAGCCACAGTCTCTCAAGTCCCTACAGTGGGTGGTTTGCCCACTGCTTCATCCTGGGGAGTGCAAAGCCACAGTCTCTCAGGTAGATGGCTTTCTCCACTGGTTCTGGAGGGGGCCTTGTGCCCAGAGTGCTTCATCCTGCCAAGGACAGAGGTAGTGGATGCATGTCTCCACTGGTTCTGGAGGGGGACTGGTGCCCAGAGTGCTTCATCCTGCCAAGGACAGAGGTAGTGGATGCATGTCTCCACTGGTTCTGGAGGGGGACTGGTGCCCAGAGTGCATCACGCACCCTGTGATGGTCCCAGTTGCGTTGGTGCCCCTGCCGCTCATGGGCTAGCGGTTCTTGAGTTGGCAGTGCCCTGTTCAGCGGTGCTTGAGTTGGCGGTGCCCTGTTCAGCAGTGCTTGAGTTGGCGGTGCCCTGTTCAGCGGTGCTTGAGTTGGTGGTGCCCTGTTCAGCGGTGCTTGAGTTGGCGGTGCCCTGTTCAGCGGTGCTTGAGTTGGCGGTGCCCTGTTCAGCGGTGCCTGAGTTGGCGGTCCTTCATTGGGCAGCTGGGCTGTGGCTGGCAGAGCCCTCCTGGGCAGCTGGGCTGTGGCTGGCGGGGCCCTCCTGGGCAGCTGGGCTGTTGCTGGCGGTGGCCTCCTGGGCAGCGAGGATGGGTCTGGCGGTGGCCTCCTGGGCAGCTGGGCTGTGGCTGGCGGGGCCCTCCTGGGCAGCGAGGATGGGGCTGGTGCTGGCCTCCTGGACAGCGAGAATGGGGCTGGCGGGGCCCTCCTGGGCAGCTGGGATGATGGCGGTCTTCTCCGCCGTGCTGCTCCTCCCAGACTTGCCGGGTTTTTTGTGGCCCTTCCCCACCTTGGGAGGAGTCACAGCTGAGTCCACACTCCCACCGGGACCCCTGGGAGCGTCTTGGGTGGCTGGAGACTTCCCCCTCTCCTGCCGGGCACTGGCCAACTTCTGGTGCTTCACGGGGGGCTGGCTGTGCTGTGGCTCCGTGCCACACTGGCTGTCCTGGTGGCCGGTGCACTCCACATACCTGTGACCACAGGCACCACTGGTCCCGGAGATGTTGTGGCTGAGGTGCAAGTTCGGGACCTATGAGTTGGACGGGGGGGGAAATAGGTTAAGGCTGGACAGGAAAAGTTGTTTGGACACACTGGGAGTGGAGGAAGAGGTGGTGGTTGTAGGAGGTGTACGTCTTGTGGCTTTGGGTGCAGGTGCATGCGCTGGAGGCTGTTGTGAGGTGGATGGCTGTTGGGTGGGTGTGTGCCTGCATTTGTGTATCTTCGGAGGGGGCGTCACAGACACACTGGGAGAGGACACAGGGGATGTGTGTATGGTAGTGAGGGTGGTGACTGCACGTGAGCGGGGTGTGGTGGTGGGTGTGCTGGTGCGGGACGTAGAGGCTGTAGAGGTAGTGCATGCAGGTGTGAGTGTAGACGAGACTGGGAAGGAGGAGGCTGACGACGAAGAGGGGGACACAGTGGAGGCAGTGGATGTTGGTGTGTCTGTATGTGTGTGATGCTTGCGTGAGTGCCTGTAGGATGTGTGGTGCTTATGTTTGCCTGAGCTTCCCTTGTGTGGTGAGGTGTGTGCAGGCTGGTCTGATGGTGTGCTTGGGATAGGCAGAGGTACAGGGGATTGGGTCTGGGTGGAGGAAGTTGGAGGGGGGAGGCTAGACACAGGGACAATGGCTGCCATCAGTGCTGAGGCCAGAGTTTGAAAGGCTCGGTGAAGGGCCGCCTGACCAGAATGAATGCCCTCCAGGAATGCATTGGTTTGTTGCAACTGCCTTTCTACACCCTGGATGGCATTCAAAATGGTAGACTGCCCAACAGTGAGGGACCTGAGGAGGTCAATGGCCTCCTCACTGAGGGCAGCAGGGGTGACTGGGGCAGGGGCTGAGGAGCCTGGGGCGAAGGTGAAGCCCACCCTCCTGGGTGAGCGAGCACGGGCGAAGGCTGAGGGGCTGCTAGGAGGGCGGTGCTGGTAGGGGGGGTGGTGGCTGTACCTGTAGATGTGGGGGGCACAGATGTTGCCGCCACCACAAGGGAGCTCCCATTAGAGGACGAGTCTGTGTCGCTGGTTTCAGCTCCTGTCCTCGCCGTGGTGCTCCCCTCACCCTCCATCCCACTGGTGTATTCTAAGTCCGTAGTGTGGCCCTCCATGGCCATGTGGGATGCATCTCCCTCGTGCTTCGGTGCCAATGCTCCTCTGCCTGATGATGCTAATGCACACAAGAACAGGGAGACCACAAAAAAAGGGGGGGGAACAGAAGAAAGACATGTTGAGTGCATGGATTACCGCTACCGTTGGCGGACAAGACAGACACAGAAGCCCCCTGCACTACGTCGTGCTGTTGGGCTCTACAGTGCAATTCATGGGAAATGGCCTACAAGTCTATGGACGACATCTGCACACATAGATGACACAGGTGCATGAATAGCTGTACTTGGCACTCTACAGAGGTGGGGTGGGGGGCCACAGGGCCATGCCTTACGGAGGGGCCTAGCCTGCGGAACTCGCCCTGCCCTAGGGAAACCCACAGTCCTCCTCCCCCACCCAGACACCTCCACTGCGTGCAAAGTCAGCTGAATGAGAGTGTACTCACCCCCTTGTGTCTGCTGTGATGCCCTCAAGCGCCCATCCAACTCCAGGTAGGCCAACGCCAGGATCCTGAACATCAGGGGGGTCATGGTTCGACGGGCACCCCTCCCACGTTGGGAGGCCATCCCCAGCTGAGCCTCTGCCGTCTTCTTGCTCCAACGGCAAATGTCCTCCCATCTTTTCTGGCAGTGGGTGCTCCGTCTGTGGTGGACCCCCAGGGTCCGGACGTCCTTGGCGATGGCACGCCAAATATCCTTCTTCTGGTGGGCGCTGACCTACATGAAATGTACAGGGGAAGAAGAGAAGTCATTACCAACTGCGCCGTCAAAGTGAGTGGGCCCCCATCCCTACCCTTGCCATGTGGCACATGCACCCACGGTCTTTCATGCACGCAGAACTCTGCCCCCTTCCTTCTTACAACCAGCCCTCTCCACACAGGCATAGCCCATACAACATGCTCCCTGTGTACTTACCTGTTGGTCTGGAGGACCGTAGAGTAGCGTGTACTGGGGGAGGACCCGATCGACGAGCTTCTCCAACTCCTCCGATGTGAAGGCAGGGGCCCTTTCCCCAGACGCACGAGTCATTGTCTCTTCAAGACCGAGGTCACAGCAGCACTTGCAGTGTAGGTCCTCTCCTGTCGAAGATCAGGTATCGAGCGATTATACATATAGAAAATGTCGGTCACGTCCGTGGCGGTCACGTCCGCGGCAGTGCGTACCATCACCACCGGCGTACATCGTCATTGGCTCCTGGGACCCATAGGGTCCAATGTTAACCAATGCAGCATTGCGCCGCAGTCTTCGACTGCCTACCGCGATGGTGTACAACGCCAGCGCAGTTACCTCACATCCCATTGTCCCACTTTACAGGTCAGGCAGCCGCCATTTCAGAGGCCCACATGGCCTAATTACCAACTGCGTCACACATACCTAGGCCTAGTCTCAACACACATACAGGCCACATTTTGTGTATGATTGGTGTTCTGTGTAGACTGTGGGTACATACCTCTGAGTTGTTTGACTCTGTGCTCGCTGTTGTCCTTCATAGGCACCGTCCGCTGGGACATGTGAGGAGATGGAGGAATCCTCCGGTGTACCGACCGCTGGTGGACCTGTCGACAATGGAGGAAAGAAATTTGATTATCACCTACAGGTTTGACCGTGCCACAATCCAGGAATTGTGTTCACAGTTGGAGCCTGGCCTGATGTCAGCAATCCGCCATCCCACAGGAATCCCCCCTCAAGTGCAGGTACTATCAGTGCTCCATTTCCTTGCAAGTGGGTCTTTTCAAACAACTGTGGCCATGGCATCAGGGATGTCCCAGCCTATGTTTTCCAACGTATTGTCCAGAGTATTGTCTGCCCTGCTGAAACACATGTGGAGCTACATCGTTTTCCCTCAGGTGGAGGATTTGCCTACAGTGAAAGGTGACTTCTATGCCCTTGGACATATCCCCAAAATCATAGGTGCCATTGATGGGACCCATGTGGCTTTGCCCCCCCCCCCCCCCCCCCCCACAGGAGTGAACAGGTGTACAGGAACCGGAAGAGTTATCATTCGATGAATGTACAGATGGTATGTTTTGGCAGACCAGTACATCTCCCATGTGAATGCCATGTTCCCTGGCTCAGTGCATGACGCCTACATCCTGCGGAATAGCAGCATCCCTTATGTGATGGGTCAACTCCAGAGGCACCGTGTGTGGCTATTAGGTGACTCTGGTTACCCCAACCTGTCATGGCTACTGACCCCAGTGAGGAATCCCAGGACAAGTGCAGAGGAACGCTACAATGAGGCCCATGGGCAAACTAGGAGGGTGATCAAGCGGACCTTCGGCGTCCTGAAGGCCAGGTTCAGGTGTCTGCATATGACAGGTGGATCCCTATTCTACTCACCAAAGAAGGTGTGCCAGATCATCGTGGCCTGCTGAATGCTTCACAACTTGGCTTTGCGACGACAGGTGCCTTTACTGCAGGAGGATGGTCCAGATGGCGGTGTTGTGGCAGCTGTGGAGCCTGTGGACAGTGATGAGGATGAAGCAGAGGAAAAAGACATGCAGAACAGGGACTCAGTGATCAAGCAATATTTCCAGTGAAACACAGGTGAGAATACATTCCTGCCTACTACATGTACTTTTCCACTTCTACCTCTATCCTGTCTGTCGTTTTCACCCAGTGTATGGTCACTGAGTTGTCACTTTCCCTTACGGTTTCACAGGTGTGGGTCCCAACGTGTGTCATCTGCTTAGATTCCTCATGGACTAGAGCTGTGTGACATAGGTATGTTGACATTACTATTTCAAGAACATTTTGTCACTGTAATTGCAAATACACTATTTCGAAATCACAGACAGATCCAGATCTTTTGGTGATTTAGGTGTGTTTATTTAAATACAAAATATAGGAGGGGGAAGTTAAATGGTGAGGGGTGATGGCGGAGGAGTGTCTATGGCAGAGTGCAGTCTATTAGTCTCACAGGTGCATTCCCCATATGGGCATAGGAAGTGGAGCTGGGGCAGTTTCAATATGGACAGGGTGACAAAGTGGGATAGTGGGATGACAATCAGGGTGGTCTCATTTCTTGGCAGGGGTCTTGGCATCGTGCTCTGTCTTGTTCCTGGATCTCAGGGACCGTTTGCGGGGTGGTTCTCCGTCTGCAGGGGATGGGATGCTGGTGTGGTGGTCCTGTGGCGGTGCCTCCTGTCCACTAGCGCCGGCGGAGGTGGTGGGCAGTTCATCGTCCATGCTAGTGTCAGGGGCCCCTTGGAGTGCCACAGTGTCCCTCCTGGTGTTGAGTACTTCCTTCAGCACCCCTACGATGGTGCCCAGGGCAGAGCTGATGGTTCTGAGTTCCTCCCTGAACCCCAAATACTGTTCCTCCTGCATCCGCTGGGTCTCCTGAAACTTGGCCAGTACCGTTGTCATCGTCTCCTGGGAGTGGTGGTAGGCTCCCATGATGGAGGAGAGGGCCTCGTGGAGAGTGGGTTCCCTTGGCCTGTCCGCCCCCTGTCGCACAGCAGCCCTCCCAGTTCCCCTGTGTTCCTGGGCCTCCGTCCCCTGGACCGTGTGCCCACTGCCACTAGGTCCCTGTTGTTGTTGGGGTGGTGGGTTATCCTGGGTTCTCTGTAGTGGTAAACACACCTGATTGACGTGTCCTGGGGACGGAGGTATGGGCCCGCTGGGTGGGTGCTGTGCTGGTGTTTCCTGAGGGGGGAAGGTCTGTGGTGGCCTGTGCCTGTATGAGGGGAACCGACTGTCCCGAGGCCCCCGATGGTCAGGGCTGGTCATCTAGATCCAGGTGGACAGAGGTGCTGTCATCACTGTGGGCCTCTTCTGTGGGTGGAGTGGACATGTCTGGACCCTCCTGTCTGGTGACGTTGGGTAGTGGTCCTGCAGGGGTGGAAAGGCATGATTATTGCATCTGCGTGTGTCATGGTGTGCAATGGGTGGGTGACCGTGTACCCCAGTGCTGGCATTCCTGTGTGTGAGCTTCTGTGATGATGGTTTAGGGGGGTGTATGGGTATGTGCAGTGGGCATGCTTTAGTGATGGGTGTCCATGCGTTGTTGTTGCATGCAGGGCTTGGTGTTGGGATGTGTGGTTTGTGATATTGGTACATTTGTGAGGAGTTGGAGTGATAGGGGTGGGGGCGAGGGTGGGGGTATGTGATAGCATGCAGGTAGGGTGGGGGATGTAATAGTTAAGATTTGACTTACCAGAGTCCATTCCTCCACCGACTCCTGCGAGGCCCTCAGGATGCAGAATCGCCAACACCTGCTCCTCCCATGTTGTTAGTTGTGGGTGGGGAGGTGGGGGTCCGCCGCCAGTCAGCTGAACCGCCTGGTGGTGTCTTGAGACCACGGAACGCACCTTTCCCCCGTAGGTCGTTCCACCTCTATCTGATGTCCTCCCGATTTCTTGGGTGTTGTCCCACTGCGTTGACCCATCTCGACTATTCTTCGCCAAAGCTCCATCTTCCTTGCAATTGAGGTGTGCTGCACCTGTGATCCAAGTAGCTGTGGCTCTACCCGGACGATTTCCTCCACCATGACCCTGAGCTCCTCCTCCGAGAACCTGGGCTGTCTTTGCCGTGCCATGGGGTGGTGTAGGTGATGTGTGGGGTGGTGTGTGTGGTGATAAGTGTGGTGATATGTAGTGGTGTGTGGTGTTTTGTGCGTGGAAGTTTTGTGGGTGATGGTGTTGTGTGCCTGTGGATGCTAGTTTGTTGATGGTGGTGTCTCTCTCTGGCCTTCTCTCTGTTATTGTGGTCATAGGGGTTTGTGGGTGATGTGGGTGTGTGTTTTATATTGTATTGGGTGTGTGGGAGTGGCGTGTGTATGTGTATCAGGTGTGTGTATTTCGAATTGTCCAATGTGGTGGTGTTTTGGAGATGTGTGTGTATTTTGAGCGCGGCGGTGTGTACCGCCAATGGAATACCGCGGTTGAAAGACCGCCGCGTTGATTCGTGTGTCGTGATAGTGTGGGCGTTTTTCTGTTGGCGTGACGATGGAGGTTTTGTTTTCGCCAGTTTATCACTGACCTTTGGTGTGGCGGACTTGTGTGGGTGTCTGAATTTTGTCGGATTCCGAGATGTGGGTCATAATAGCTGTGGTGGAATTCCGCGGCCGCGGCGGTGTGTTGGCGGTCTTCTGCACGGCGGTAAGCGGCTTTTACCGCCAATGTTGTAATGACCCCCTTAATATTTTGCCCAGTATAGTGATTTCTTTTATGTGTTAAAATGACAAAATAGCAAGGCACTACTGCCTAAGAATGTGCCACATGCTGCAGGTGTTGTCTTTTCTTGCTGCTTAATTTATTCAACCATGTCACATAATGTGGTCCTCCATTCATTTGGCATGGTTATATTTCAGTGTTATGAAGCAACACGGCTAAGTCTGCATTGCACCACTTTGTAACCCCTTACGCCACATTATGCCTGCGCCAGCAATAATGTATGGAAGGGAGGCCAAAGAAATGGTGCAAAGAAATCTAAAAGATTTTTTGCAGCATTTTTAACACCTGCTCAGACCAGGCGTTTAAAGGGGCACTCCATTATATTTATAATTATATATTTATAATGGGCCCCTATGTACGGTTCAGGGTTAGCGTCAAAATATTGACGCTAACCCTAAACAGTACATCAATAGTGTCAAAAATGTTGATGCTATTGCCCCCCACCCTGCATCATGGTGCACCGTATTTTAAAAACGGCGCACACATGGTGGCAAGAGCGAGATGCTAGGAGGCACAAGAAAAGTGGAGCTGCGCTGGGTCCAGCACAACTTTTCTTAAATTTGCCCCTTAATAGGAAGCTGTTAAGCGCTGGAGAGCGGGAAACATGTGGTTGGGAAAGGGGTGGTGTTTTTCTACCTGAAAGCAATTGACTGTTTCATTTTCTTGGGGCAGTTTTGAACTTGTAAACACACAATCATTGTTTTGTAAGATATGGAAGACGGCGTGGATTTGAGCTTGCAGCAGGCAATATTTGTTTTGAAATCAGGGACATTAACAGTGAATGCCAGCCCAGCAGAACATAAAACAGTCAAACAAAACGGCCACACAGTGACCTGTAAGACCAGCCAATCGTCCACTGCTTGATTGTCCTATAGGCCAGTTCGACCATGACTATTTTTTATTCTAACAATGATCTGTATTCATAGGCTGAACAGCATACAGTGGATAATTACTTGGTGAGCCATCAATAGCTCTTACCAGCCACTTCGGTTACTTAGAAGAGTAAAATAAATGGCATACATAATATTAATAAAGGTGTAGCCTGAACTGCTAACAAAGAAGTGTGTGACTAGAGATTCAGATTCGATACGTCATATTTACTCCTTGACACCTCCGACATTTGCAGCCTTACCTAGCTCTCTAACCAACAACACTCAGGATGCACAAACCAGCAAACCTATGGCTACAAGGGAAGAGGGAAAAACTAAGGGGCAGATTTATGAAAAGTGATGCATCATGTCATGATGCGCCACTTTTCTTGCGCCCCCATTGTGCCCCCCTAACACCACCAGGTGTCTGCCGTATTTATGATACTGCACATTATGGTGCATGTTAGGGAACTAGCAACAAAAATGTTGACACTAATTCTGCAAAGTGAAAGGCGGCCCATTGAAAACAATGGGAGCGTCATTTTAACACCTGTATTAGGCAGGCGTTAAAAATAACTCTAAAAATGCCTCAGTGGAATCTTATAGATTCCACTGTGTCATTTTTCTGGGCCTCCTAATGCCTGAACTCACCATTGCATACATTATGCCTGCTTATGCCTGGAGCAGGCATAATGTGGCACTTGTAAATATGTCGCAGAGTTTTTGCCAACCTAATGCCACATTAGCGTAAAAAGAATTATGCTAATGTGGCGCAAGGTGGCGCTAGGGGCTTCTTAAATCTGGCCCTAAAACTTTAAGTCCCAAAATGCAAGCCACTGCATGCCAAAAAGTCAGAATCAGCTTGCTTTGCTGCAAATTACATAAGGTCGCCCAGTACTCACAGGGTTTGTGTATAAGAACCTGCTGTGATTACTGCCCTTTCTTCTGAGACCATTTTTTTTGCTACAGACCTGGAATTTGGTTTTTAATGCTCTGTTGGAAAACTGTCACTTTCATTAAATTGAGTTGTATTTTAGCATTTCAATAACGATATGCTTTGTTCAGCAAAACATTAAAATGTCGATCCATTTTTATGAGTTCACTTTGAGATTAAAGAAAAAAAGATGGTTTATGCATAAAGTATGATTGATGTGCAGTGGTTTTCATCCTGCGCTGATGAGAAAAATGTAAGTCTAGAAGAAACTTTTTGAATGGCAATAACACATCGCATTTAAATAACTCTCAATGGTTTCTCCAAAAAGTCTGCATCGCAGATATATACAGCAATCAAAGCTTTTAGGGAAATTACAACTGTAAATACGATTGGGAAAACAGAGACAATACTTAAGTATGTTGGTTTGCAGAACAATGGAAACACATACACCTGCACTGCTTTTTTGCATAGGTAAATATTCCAGCAAGATGTCTCAGTAGGTCCAGCATTATGAAGGAGCGACCAGGCCATTACAGCTGGTAGGGAGCAGACAGCTCTCAAGTTTTCCTAGTGTGGGTAACCCATGCAGTCCAGGTTTTTTTTTCTATTTTGAGATTTGCAGGAGAGTTTAAAAGAAAAAAAATCTACGCCTTCAAGTTCCCGGAATTCAAAGAAAAATCCTGGTCTGGGTGAACTACTAATGCATAGACCAAGAAAGCTTAAGACTTCCAAGGGAGTGGCTGATACTTGCCATGGCTATTGTGGCAGTGGAGGCAAGCTCAACACGGAGAAACCCAAGAAGTAGAGAGCCCTGTTACTGGAATGGGTGGTAGAAGACAGCCATGAGTAGAGTGAGGCCATCCAGGTCATTATACATACTGTTTTTAGTCCTGAACTTTGATAACGCGTCAGAACCTTGATAAGTAAACTTACAAGGAGACACGTCTAGGCCAATGAACCTTTTGACCATGTTTGGAGACTTCCCAGAACGAGATATCTTTTTGGCATCACAATTATTAGGTCAATACGACTATCAATATGCACAATAACTAATCAATCAAGCTAATCAATAACATTTAATATAGATCAATAAAAAGGACACACAATGACCTTTCAGCCATGAATAACCACAACAAATCTAGTTAAGAGTTAGGATATTTATTCCCTATTAGTTACAATCTGTTAGAAATGGGGTTTCTGGTTGGCTAGGGTATGCACCTCAGCCAGGCAGAACTTACCCACTCTAGTCAGGGCAAGGGAGTTACACGTCCAAGATAACCCCTGCTCACCCCCTTGGTAGCTTGGCACGAGCAGTCAGGCTTAACCTGGAGGCAATGTGTAAAGCATTTGCACAACACACACAACACATGTGACACAATATCCCCACCACAAAGGAAACACAACACCAGATTATATGAAAATATACTGTATTGTACACAAGGCAATTATCAGACCAAACATCACATATCAGTACTATCCTGCTACCTTAGCAGTTGTTAGAACGTTACACATTAGTTACTCTGCAAACTAGCAGTAGTCACACATAACACACAGGTTACTCAGTATTCTGCAACATAAGCAGTAGTCAGGAAAACACGTATTACATCACAGCACTTGTCATAAGAATATCATAAAATGCCCATAGTAGGAACATTAGAAAACATATGTCAAGTAGAAAAACATATTAGCAAGCATGTCCATAAAAGGAACATTTGCATACACATATGTAAAAACATCAAACGCAGGTAGGTAATATATGAATCAAACAAAAGTCTGTAGAAAGAACTTTGGATTGCAACTATATTGGTCCTTTAAACAGTACCTGGTTAGATGAAGGCACCTCCAGTGCCTAGAAGGCGAACAATGGGGCCCCCGGCGCTCCTATGCGCAAAACGGGGGCCTCCCTTATACTCTGGGGTCAGAGGAGGGCGACATGCACCTCCTCTCTTTTATAGACAGGCCCCTCTGGGGACCGTGATTACTGGGGGCCCCCCAGGGCCTCAACCGGCCCTCACGAGGGGGGCCAAAGCCAGCAAAAACATCTTAGGGCAGGAGGGGGGCACCACGCACCCCCTCCGGTTTAATGACAGGCCCATCCCGGGACCCGCGATCTCTGGGGGCCCCCCCGGGCCTCCACTGGCCCTTCCACCAAGTGGGGGGGGGGCACAATAATGCCCGTTTTACCTAACAGCAGAAAAGGAGCGTCCTGCTCCTAACGCAGAGGCCAGGGGGAAGGGGGCACTCCCCGCGCCTTCCCCTGGTCCTGCCGTGAAGCCACAAGAAAATCGGACCCCTCCTGGGGCCCGAGCAGACACTCGCCTGCAACCGATGCGGTGCGCGAGTGTTCTTCCAGCTTCCCGGGCCGCTACGGTGATCTTATTTTTAAAGGGGCACGATGCAGCCAGGAGCCTACGAGCTCCCAAGGCTCCATAAGCGCGCTGTAAACCACGGATAAGCACCCCTCGTGAAGAAATGGATGCAGGGGTCAGGGGCCACAGCACCCTGCCCCTGGGTAGCAGAATCTTAAGACAAGGTCCTCAGGTGGAAGGCCCAGCTACAGGCCAGCACAAGGGAAAGGCAGCAAGTGGCAAGTCCTTCACAGTGACCAGGCAGGTCACAGGTCAGCACAGCAGCAGCAGTCCATGGCGGTTTCTGGTGAGTCCTTTCAGCCTTTGGTGTCCAGTTCCAAGATGATTCCAAGAGTCTCCAAATTGTGGGGAAAATTCCCCTGTACTTATAGTCAGTTCTTACAGTGTTTTACAATGGTGGGGAGAGGAGGTTCCAGCCAGTTACAACTGGTTCTGGGAGTGCCCCCTCTCTCCTTTCAGCACAGGCTCCAAACATCAGTGGGGGGTTAACAACCCTATTGTGTGAGGCCAGGGCACAGTCTTTACAAATGCAGGTGTGCCCCGCCTCTCCCTTCTCTCAGCCCAGGAAGACTATTCAGTATGCAGATGCACCTCTGTGACACCTCCACCCTCCCTGTGTACAGGCTGTCTGAAAAGTATGCACAAAGCCCCAACTGTCACTCTGCCCAGACTTGGATTGGAGTCAAGCTGCAAAACACCAGAGTCATAAGCACAGATAAATGCGCACTTTCTAGAAGTGGCATTTCTGTGATAGTAATAAAAAATACACCCACACCAGTAAGCAGTATTTATTATCACCATCACAACCATACCAAACACGCCTACTCTACCCCTCATAAATCAGGCAATACCCTTTACACATAAGGCAGGGCATTTCTAATGCAATCCTATGAGAAGGCAGCACTCACAGCAGTGAGACGCCAGTTAGGCTGTTTGTCACTACCAGGACAAGCCACGCAACGTGGCACATGTCCTGCCTTTCTACATACATGGCACTCTGCCCATAGGGCTAGCTAGGGCGTACCTTAGGGGTGACTTACATGTAGTAAAAGGGGAGTTCTGGGCCTGGCAAGTAAGTTTAGATGCCAGGTCCCTGTGGCAGAAAACTGCGCACACAGGCCCTGTGCTAGCAGGCCTGAGACAGGTTTGAAAGTCTACTTCAGTGGGTGGCGCAAACAGCGCTGCAGGCCCACTAGTAGTATTTAATTTACAGGCCTTGAGTATAGAGATACCACTGTACAACGGACTTATAGGTAAATTAAATATGCCAATTAGGTAAAATCCAATCATAACAACTTTAGATGGGAGAGCACCTGCAGTTTAGCACTGGTCAGCAGTGATAAAGTGCTCAGAGTCCTAGAGCCAACAGCGAGAGGTCAGAAAAACCAGGAGGAAGGAGGCAAAAAGAAATGGGATGACCCTGCGTAAGGCAAAAAGTCCAACACAACCCCCTACCAGCCAAAAGCCAGGGGAGAACAATCAATCCCTTGATGTACTTCCCTGATTGGGGCCATAGAACAAGGACCCAGGCCCACAACAGCAGGGGCATGTTCCAGTTCTACGCCTCCCTGACTCCACTTGGATCTCTCTGTCAATGCTTCCCAGGCAGCCTAGACCAACCCACGGGGGTTCTCTAGCTGCCAATGGCCAGAACCAGGCCCCAGGCCATCTAGGAGCCTCTGGTCTCTGAAACCATAACGAGTGGGGGGCGGTAGCCCCAGGTGCAAGCAACCTGTCTCCACTCCATTTCCAATCAGTTCAGGGGCTCTACCCTGCCACTGATCCACCAACCTAGGGTCCGCACCCATAGGTTCTACAGGGGCTAGAGGTGAGGCTCTCCTCCCTCTACCCCTCCTTCTAGGATCCCGCCCTCCTCTCCTAGGAGGGGTATCACCAGAATCCACACTTGCCAGGGTGCTGGGTACAGCAGCCCTGCACAACTGTCTCGCAGCCCAGGATCACTACCTGGCGACTGACCACCCAACCTAGGGACGACACCCTTGGGTTGCACCGGGGTCCGGGGCGGGCTTCCCCCTCCCTGAACCCCACTTCCAGAGTCCTGCGTCTCCCCACCTCGGGAGAAGCCTCCAGAAGTTTCACACGGGGTGAGCACACTAACCGCCCCCCAACCAGGTCAGAGTTTACCCCCTGAACCTGACTATCTAGTCCAGGGACAACACCCTTAGACTGGACCATTGCCCAGCGAACCAGGACTTCCTTGGGAGCACACCTACCCCCTACCAGATCAGAGCTTACTCCCTGAATCTGCCAATCCAACCCATAGTCACTACCCTGCGGTTGAACCACTGCCTGGCGCACCAGGACTTCCTTGGGAGCACACCTACTCCCCATCAGGTCAGAGTTTACCCCCTGAACCTGATCATCCAACCCAGAGTCACCACCCTGCAGTTGAATCATTGCCTGGCGCACCAGGACTTCCTGGGGGGCACACCTACCCCCCCACCAAAGAAACACCTTCCCCAAGGGCCACACAAGAGTCTGGCTGGCGCAGGTCTCCTGACCTCTGCCCATTTGACAGAGAATGGATTCCCCCCAGCCCAGAAATGGTCTCACCAAGGTCATTCCTGGGGGGCTCTGCTCTCAGAGCTGACCCCTGACCCTCCAGGTTCTCCACTGGGGCCCACAGCCCCCTCTCAACCCTATGCCTGGATTTCCGCCTCCTCCGCTGTAGAGCGAGACTACCAGACACCAGGACCAGTGGAACGCTATCACCAGCCACCCGCCCAAGTCCTAAGGACAAAATGGGATCCTTCTGAACAGCTGGCCCTACGGCACAGGCTAGGCTCACCTCCTGGTGTTCACTCATGGAACCCTCCAGGACCTGGGACTGGAGCTCAGGTACCATGGGCCTCAGCCCAACCCCTTTCCCTCTCCTCTGAGACTGGACATGGGGTGCCTTACCCGCCCCAATACACTGGGACCTACCTGGGACACAAGCCTTTCCCACCACACCTGGTTGGGAAACAACTAGACCACTCTCATTAGGAACAACCCCTAATGCCACACCAGACCCTCTGGTACGCAACCAGAAGTCTGCCTCCTTTGCAAGCTCCCTGGGGTCAGAGAGCTCACACACTGACAAGTGATGGCGTAACTCTGAAAAACAACAACGAAGCAGGTGCTCTCTGACAATCAGATTAAACAGCCCTTCAAAATTGTTTACTGTGCTACCCTTCACCCATCCATCTAGTGCAATGCAGCAATCCTCCACAAACTCCCCCCAAGACTGGGGGGACAGTTTCTTACCACCCCTAAACCTTTTTCTGTATTCCTCAGGGGAAAAACCATACTTCACAATCAGTGCATTCTTTACAGCGGAGTACCCCTCCCTGTCACTCTCTTCTAGAGTCAGTAGGGCATCCCTCCCCTCCTCAGGAAAAAAACTCCCTAGGCCAGTTCCCCAATCCTTCTCAGGGATCCTGCACTCTACCAGAGCCCTCTCATATTCCTTTAACCACTGACGTATGTCACCCCCCTCTTGGAACCTAGGTACCAGATCTATGGGTATGTGAGGAACATCTTTGCTACAGCACTCTACATTGCTGCCACCACTGGACTCCACCTGCAGCGCTGGTGAGTCCAGAACCTTCAGACTGCGCTCTAGAGTGAGTCTTTCTCTGGCAAAGGCCCTCTCCCCCTCTGCCATCCTCTCCTGTACTAAGGCCTTCTCTACCTCAGTCCTTCTCTCCTCAACAGCTAGGCGCGCTAACTGTAACTTCAAGTCCCTCTCCTCCCGCCTATCTCTTAGCTCATCAGGCGTCAAGGAATGAGAGGTAGCCCTGCTTCTTACACTGGACCCAGCAAGGGACTCCCTAACACTGGGGCCTTCCCTGTCAACTGGCGTCCCCACCCGGTCATTCTCACCCTCCTGATCAGTCTCTCTACCACTCTCTAGGGATGAGGTCTGGGAGCCCTCCCATTGGGAACCCTCGCTACGCTCAGGATCCTCTGGGTACCCCCTAAGCACACTCCCTCCCTTGGTATATGTCACAAACCTTTCAAAGAAATTCAGAGATCTCCTGAGGTCCCCTTCTACAGGCAGCCCTCTCTCTCTACAGAACCCCTCTAATTCCTCCTGCGTGTAAAACAGCAGGTCCTCTAAATCAAAGGTAAGCCCCATCTTGAAAAGGTACAAATAACTCAACTGTGACAACCACAATACCCAAGCGTGAGAACTGAAAACAGGAAAAATGACCAAAGAGAGAAAGTTACGAGAAGCCAAACATGTGATGGTCTAAACGCAATCCTTGAAGTGAAATAATGAGTCACAATGGTATTGTGCAAGCGCAAGTCCTATCCTCACCGCTGACGACCAATGTTAGAAATGGGGTTTCTGGTTGGCTAGGGTATGCACCTCAGCCAGGCAGAACTTACCCACTCTAGTCAGGGCAAGGGAGTTACACGTCCAAGATAACCCCTGCTCACCCCCTTGGTAGCTTGGCACGAGCAGTCAGGCTTAACCTGGAGGCAATGTGTAAAGTGTTTGCACAACACACACAACACATGTGACGGAATATCCCCACCACAAAGGAAACACAACACCAGATTATATGAAAATATACTGTATTGTACACAAGGCAATTATCAGACCAAACATCACAAATCAGTACTATCCTGCTACCTTAGCAGTTGTCAGAACGTTACACATTAGTTACTCTGCAAACTAGCAGTAGTCACACATAACACACAGGTTACTCAGTATTCTGCAACATAAGCAGTAGTAAGGAAAACACGTATTACATCACAGCACTTTTCATAAGAATATCATAAAATGCCCATAGTAGGAACATTAGAAAACATATGGCAAGTTAGAAAAACATATTAGCAAGCATGTCCATAAAAGGAACATTTGCATACACATATGTAAAAACATCAAACGCAGGTAGGTAATATATGAATCAAACAAAAGTCTGTAGAAAGAACTTTGAATTGCAACTATATTGGTCCTTTAAACAGTACCTGGTTGGATGAAGGCACCTCCAGTGCCTAGAAGGCGAACAATGGGGCCCCCGGCGCTCCTATGTGCAAAACGGGGGCCTCCCTTATACTCTGGGGTCAGAGGAGGGCGACATGCACCTCATCTCTTTTATAGACAGGCCCCTCTGGGGACCGTGATTACTGGGGGCCCCCCTGGGCCTTAACCGGCCCTCACGAGGGGGGCCAAAGCCAGCAAAAACAACTTAGGGCAGGAGGGGGGCACCACGCACCCCCTCCGGTTTAATGACAGGCCCCTCCCGGGACCCACGATCTCTGGGGGCCCCCCCGGGCCTCCACTGGCCCTTTCAATAAAGGGGGGGGCACACTAATGCCCGTTTTACCTAACAGCAGAAAAGGAGCGTCCTGCTCCTAACGCAGAGGCCAGGGGGAAGGGGGCACTCCCCACGCCTTCCCCTGGTCCTGCCGTGAAGCCACAAGAAGATCGGACCCCTCCTGGGGCCCAAGCAGACACTCGCCTGCAACCGATGCGGTGCGCGAGTGTTCTTCCAGCTTCCCGGGCCGCTGCGGTGATCTTATTTAAAGGGGCACAATGCAGCCAGGAGCCTACGAGCTCCCAAGGCTCCATAAGCGCGCTGCAAACCACGGAGAAGCACCCCTCGTGAAGAAATGGATGCAGGCGTCAGGGGCCACAGCACCCTGCCCCTGGGGAGCAGAATCTTAAGACAAGGTCCTCAGGTGGAGGGCCCAGCTACAGGCCAGCACAAGGGAAAGGCAGCAAGTGGCAAGTCCTTCACAGTGACCAGGCAGGTCACAGGTCAGCACAGCAGCAGCAGTCCATGGCGGTTCCTGGTGAGTCCTTTCAGCCTTTGGTGTCCAGTTCCAAGATGATTCCAAGAGTCTCCAAATTGTGGGGAAAATTCCCCTGTGCTTATAGTCAGTTCTTACAGTGTTTTACAATGGTAGGGAGAGGAGGTTCCAGCCAGTTACAACTGGTTCTGGGAGTGCCCCCTCTCTCCTTTCAGCACAGGCTCCAAACATCAGTGGGGGGTTAACAACCCTATTGTGTGAGGCCAGGGCACAGTCTTTACAAATGCAGGTGTGCCCCGCCTCTCCCTTCTCTCAGCCCAGGAAGACTATTCAGTATGCAGATGCACCTCTGTGACACCTCCACCCTCCCTGTGTACAGGCTGTCTGAAAAGTATGCACAAAGCCCCAACTGTCACTCTGCCCAGACGTGGATTGGAGTCAAGCTGCAAAACACCAGAGTCATAAGCACAGATAAATGCGCACTTTCTAGAAGTGGCATTTCTGTGATAGTAATAACAAATACACCCACACCAGTAAGCAGTATTTATTATCACCATCACAACCATACCAAACACGCCTACGCTACCCCTCATAAATCAGACAATACCCTTTACACATAAGGCAGGGCATTTCTAATGCAATCCTATGAGAAGGCAGCACTCACAGCAGTGAGACACCAGTTAGGCTGTTTGTCACTACCAGGACAGGCCACGCAACTTGGCACATGTCCTGCCTTTCTACATACATGGCACTCTGCCCATAGGGCTAGCTAGGGCGTACCTTAGGGGTGACTCACATGTAGTAAAAGGGGAGTTCTGGGCCTGGCAAGTAAGTTTAGATGCCAGGTCCCTGTGGCAGAAAACTGCGCACACAGGCCCTGTGCTAGCAGGCCTGAGACAGGTTTGAAAGTCTACTTCAGTGGGTGGCGCAAGCAGCGCTGCAGGCCTACTAGTAGTAGTTAATTTACAGGCCCTGGTATAGAGATACCACTGTACAAGGGACTTATAGGTAAATTAAATATGCCAATTAGGTATAAGCCAATCATAACAACTTTAGATGGGAGAGCACCTGCACTTTAGCACTGGTCAACAGTGATAAAGTGCTCAGAGTCCTAGAGCCAACAGCGAGAGGTCAGAAAAACCAGGAGGAAGGAGGCAAAAAGACTGGGGATGACCCTGCGTAAGGCAAAAAGTCCAACACAATCTAATATCATGTTTATTAGTTTCAATATCAACAAGCACGTCAAAACCACTATAACTTGGCAATCAGAACAAAACTCAATCAAAGCATAGATCATGAACATTAGAATAAAGCACGACGTTAACATGAGTCAACTTTAGCAGAGCATCATTAGTACATTATTCAACAAAGCAAGAATTCAGTCACTTGTCTATTTGCATCCGATATTAGTGAACTCGAATTAGCATCAGCATTTTGGGATTCATGCAAAACAATTTGGCAACATGAGTTTAGAAAACATCTAACTATGGTCTCTATCAAAAGAGCAGTTGGTACCTAGAAAGAAAAGGCAAACAGACAATTAACATTTTCATCAGATAGTTACCCATCCGAATGAGTCAGCAAACAGCGCCAGTCTTCATCCTCAGGACATCAGTCGATTCGCCATCAGCCAGGATAGAATAGGGAAGTCTCAATAGGGCATAGATAAAGAACAAGGCTCTTCCCTCATAAGGAGGAGAAGTGCATATCGGACAAAGGGGTAGGATGAGGATGGTTTAAAGTATCAGATGGCTAAAGACAAAGGCACCGACCGCCACGGCCAACGACCGCGGAAGCACCGCCAACAGGCTGGCGGTGCTTCCTGGGCCATTCTGACCGCGGCGGTAAAGCCGCGGTCAGAAAAGGGGAACCGGTGGTTTCCCGCCGGTTTTCCCCTGGCCCAGCAGCGCCGCCATGGGGATTCCGACCCCCTTCCCGCCATCCCGTTCCTGGCGTTTTTTACCGCCAGGAACAGGATGGCGGGAACGGGCATGGGCAGTGCAGGGGCCCTCTAACAGGTCGCTGCACCCGTCGCACCCCAGCAACTCCGCCGGCTCCATTCGGAGCCGGCTTCATCGTTGCTGGGTCTTTCCCGCTGGGCCGGCGGGCGGCCTTTTGGCGGTCACCTGCCGGCCCAGCGGGAAAGCCAGAATGGCCGCCGCGGTCTTTTGACCGCGGTGCGGTCATTCGGCGGTTCCCGCAAGGCGGGCGGCTACCGCCGCCCGCTGCGGTTGGAATGACCGCCAAAGTCTCTCAGAATGGCAAGGAATGATGAAGAATGGCTTCAAGAGTGGCAAAGTAATGGCAAAGTTTGGTGAAGAAGAATGGCCCATTTCTCCTCGGGTCACGTCGTTATATCAAAACTGTCGAACAAGTCTCTAATTATCTATTAGGCAATATTTGGTGCATCGTTATCTCTATCCAATAATTCTCCACACACCTTACTAGAATTTTCACCTAACACAGTTCTCATGCAGTTTATTGGCTCCTGTGATTGACGTCTTCATCGGGTGGAATGTCAGGTAAGACAAAGGCACCGACCGCCATGGCCAACGACCGCGGAAGCACCGCCAACAGGCTGGCGGTGCTTCCTGGGCCATTCTGACCGCGGCGGTAAAGCCGCGGTCAGAAAAGGGGAACCGGTGGTTTCCCGCCGGTTTTCCCCTGGCCCAGCAGCGCCGCCATGGGGATTCCGACCCCCTTCCCGCCATCCCGTTCCTGGCGTTTTTTACCACCAGGAACAGGATGGCGGGAACGGGCATGGGCAGTGCAGGGGCCCCCTAACAGGTCGCTGCACCCGTCGCACCCCAGCAACTCCGCCGGCTCCATTCGGAGCCGGCTTCATCGTTGCTGGGTCTTTCCCGCTGGGCCGGCGGGCGGCCTTTTGGCGGTCACCCGCCGGCCCAGCGGGAAAGCCAGAATGGCCGCCGCGGTCTTTTGACTGCGGTGCGGTCATTCGGTGGTTCCCGCCAGGCGGGCGGCTACCGCCGCCCGCCGCGGTTGGAATGACCGCCAAAGTCTCTCAGAATGGCAAGGAATGATGAAGAATGGCTTCAAGAGTGGCAAAGTAATGGCAAAGTTTGGTGAGGAAGAATGGCCCATTTCTCCTCGGGTCACGTCGTTATATCAAAACTGTCGAACAAGTCTCTAATTATCTATTAGGCAATATTTGGTGCATCGTTATCTCTATCCAATAATTCTCCACACACCTTACTAGAATTTTCACCTAACACAGTTCTCATGCAGTTTATTGGCTCCTGTGATTGACGTCTTCATCGGGTGGAATGTCAGGTAAGAAAAGTTACACTTTACGCTCCAGTCAGTAGTTCCATTGTCTTCTCCTAGTCCAGGCGACCTTGCACCTGTTGCGAATTACACTGTTGCATTCGGCAAGAATGTCTCCTTGAGCAAGTCGGGTCCCATGAGAAAGAATTTTACTACAGCTACACACACATATTTCTAGTTTCTGGAAAAGTACAGCTTCATGTCCTTCAGGAAAGCAGCACATTGCACATTAGAAAAATACAATTTATATGAGACCAGGCAGCTAGGCCCAGACCCTTGCTAAACTAAAGCCTAGTGATTAACCTAGCAAAACCCTAATACATGACTCTAACTAAGATACGCTAATACAAAACCATACATTAGTACATTGTTAATTCATCATTAATCAGTTTCATTAATCATCGTATACATTGATGGCCACTTCCCGTAGGCACATTTCAAACGCGTACATCATTCTCTATGTGAACACATTTTCTATGCAGCTTCATTACACATTATATTGCAAGCTTTTCATGTTAATGTTATTTTTTTAAGTCACACTCCAACAACTTTCATGTGATGACCTAATGCCCTCTGGGGTTTGTAGTCTTGCATTGCGTCCACTGATGATACTTAGACTAACACATCTGAAAACATGATTTTTAGATCAAGCGATTACAACTGGTGACAATGTCCTCAATTACATGGAGGGAGGTGGTCGCCGTAGCCATAACACCACTATTGACCCTTATGCCTCTTATGCCACTTCACCTGCTGAAAAGACAGATGTGGGCCTAGGAGGATAGACACTGAAAAGGTTATAGGGGTGGTGGAATGATCAGCTGAATGTTCTTAATTATTTATCAATGACAGTGCAGCTGAATGTACACACTGACACTGTAAAGTTTCACATGACTTTGAGAACTTTAGTTAAGGTGTCCACCTCACTCAATATTATTATGGATTCTGCCTCCAGTCCAGAACTTCTCAATAACAAATCATTGATTTCAGGTGTGTTATTCTAATTAGTGCAATGGAAGCAAAACAAGACTACCGCAATCTGCTGTGTTACTTATGCAACTGTATTGTGTGCAGGCCATCAGTTATATGTACCTGCATTCTGTCCAGCTGGATGCACACATATTGAGAATAGATCATGTTGTCAATGTGTTAACAATATGGGTGATCTCAATACACCATGCTGCATTGTGGAGCAGGAGAAATAAGGCAATGACTGGAACAGAGTTCTTAAAAACATGCTGCTAGAACTAAGTACTGGACAAAGAGAGGACATTTACTGAGCTGTAGGAGGCTTATTCAATCGTCCCAGATGTATACAGCTACACAACTAGGTTATTATTATTATTTTGCATATTGAGTGGTGTGCTACACTTCTGCTAAAACACTTCAGGGCCTCACCAGGGGTACTAAGCGCTATATAAATACTCATACCAGACCATACTGGTACTCTGGTATTTGAAGTCCGGACAGAATAAGCAGGAATACAAGCACCAGAATGAAAAGAGAACACCTGGACTGGATGAACTACTCATGCAGGAAATTGGGAAACGTTATATTTCTGAATTATTTTTTCCAGAGTCAGAGCAATTCCAGATCACTTCTACTTCAGTACTGCTCCAGTACATCTCAGTGGCTCCCAGATCAGACTAGCACAAGCAGCAGGAGTTACTACACATGATCTCATGCATGCTCTAACCTGTGCAGGTCACGAACACAGGTGACACACTCGTTACCATACCACGTAGTAATGTTCAGATCAGTGAGCATGGATATTCAAACTGTGCAAAGAACACATGGTACACTGGTGCTTTCAGTGTACACCTCTGTGAGTAATTTGGCTTACTCTCAAGTTGGAGTGCGATTGAGATCATTTTGGAAAACGCCGCAGAAATGTCTTTACTGACATTAATTTCATCTCTATTTACAAGGTGTTCATACACAATATAGAACAACTTCTGATGTATTTTATGGCGAAGTTGTGGTCCTCGGCTCTCATTTTTGTGGACCACGACTTCGTATTTATCATCAGTTGTTGACCCTGAGTAAAAGAGACCAAGGCACAAAAGGTAGTATAAAAATAGAAAAAGCAAGCAAAGAAAACAGTGATAAAGGGAGAAACAAGGGATGAAAAGAAACCTACAAGCTTAAGTGACAGGAAGTATAGTGTGGTGGAAGAAGGACTGAGAGAAAGCAGAAACGTTTCTTTAGATAATGAGAGGAGGGCTGTATTACAATCACATCTTCCATACATTGCTACTAATTGTTTAATGCATACAAAATGCCAGGTAGGTGGATTATCAGCCTTTTGGCCTCTTCTGAATATTAATGGTAGGTTTTAAATGACCCATTTTGTTGTAAATTCTACGTGAATTCTAGGGGCAAGACACTCTATATCACATTTTTATGTATTAGGTGAATGTATTATGTTTCTACGCTTTGTTCGTACGTGGCCTTGTCCGCAAAGCTTTTTGTACACTGAAGTAACCTTTGGCGTTCTAACGGCATTATTTATGCTTTTGTTATGCATAAAACATGATTTGGCACTTGTAAGTTGATTTGTTTACGTGACAAAATTATACCAGTGATATCAGTAGAGTGCGATTTTATGTGAGTAAATATTGCATGGCTGTGTGGGTATGAGAGCATACCTGCAAATGGATGTGAACAACCAAACGTTGGCAAGTTGAGTATTTTCACAATTTTTGTTTTTTTCTGGTAGTTTACCACCTAACTTAACAACGGTTGGAGAGCTAGATATTTACATCTGTCAGGAGTAAATGAGTAAATAGAGGGACATCAACAAAATTGGTGGGTAGTAGGTAAAGGAGCTTCTCCAAAATGTTTTCCTGATGAGGAAAAATGTTAGCCATTTGGAACTATCCTCTTATTACATTCCTGAATTCTTAAAATGTTATCTTTGTGAGTACTCTCGGAGTTGTTTGTAATTTTTTTTAAAAAATGATATTTGCTGCAGCTGTGGAAGTAAACTTAGGGTTAAAAATGTTCGACTTTCTTTGTGAACAGGACTCATTGTGTTCTGACTCACTGCAATAACATATTTTAAGTACATGAAGAAAATCTTCATGATCAAAACGTTTTCAGGAAAGCACATGCATGACAAATATAAAGCAGGTTATAGTTTAGACAGCGATGTTTGCAGCACCTCACCTTTTTAGAGTAGTCAGGGAAATTTAACACCACATATGAAAGAGGATCCCAAAGACGTTTCATATCCAATAAAAATGTAATCTAACCTAACATGTAAACGTGTATATAATGGAAACGCTGCCAACAGCAACCGGCCACCAGTGACCCAGCACACAGATGTCACACATTGTTCACTCCTTTAAAAACACAGCAGTAGTACTATTGCAGATGTGGGGAGCTCCTACAATTTAAAAAAAGGAAGGGGGGAAAGCACGACAAGGCACCCCATACAAAGAAGAAAAAACTGTAAAATGGCAATAGGGTGGCGGCACCCCTACAAAAAAAAGGTACAAAAAAGACAAACACGAGGGAAAGGAGTACGGCCTCCCCAAGGAGATAAGTCGCTGGACTAATCCTGGCTTTGTTCCTCGACCCTGCCACCTCCATGAGTGTGGGGCCCGTCTCCTTGGCTGCAGCTGGTCCGAACCCACACTAGAGGAGTGGCAGCGGGTTCATGAGAAGGTACGCCTGGTTGGTGGATGGGAAAGATACAGTGCGGAAGTGGCTCGGGTGGTGACCTTCATGTGCTATATTGACCTAGAACTTGTTAATGACATCCAGGTGTCTTTATCGAATCTCTCTCTATCGCTAGGAAGAAAGGTTACGAAAATATTATGGCATCGTCGGGACTGTTAATAAAAGTGGATTTGTAGTGATTAACAGCACAGAGGAGGAGATACAGGTAGTGATGCAGGAAATGAATTCCAAACATGGAACAGAAGCTGGATTTTCATCTCCCAGTACGAGAACAATTTTAATAAAAAGAAACAATGAACCTACCCTTAAGTGCAGGAGGCAGAATGTAACAGTGGGGTACAACATTTCTGTAAAAATAAAAAACTATGTCCCAACTGATTTTCCTTAGGCTAATATTATGTCTAGGTAGCACAGCATTCTTATTTATGCAACGGCGGGTTCTTTCCTTCATTAGGGCCAGAGCTAAAACAAGAGTTGATGAAGTTGTTATTTCTTGGGATGATTTCCTCGCATGGCTAGGGACCACATCTGGTGAGAGGCACCGTATCGCCTTATTATACATATTATGGGTCTCTATGGTCTATGGGTCATATTTATAGAGCACGCGTTAGCCAAAGCATCGTGGCACTTGGAGGCCTATTCTGTCACACCTAATGAAATCGCAAGGTTAGAAAAAGTAGGTTTTGAAGGCTTTCCTAAATGAGTTCATATGTTCATTAGAGCAAAGAGGAGAGAACTCCATGCTAAGTGAGAAAGCGCTATCACCAAATTTCCAAAGGCACTTACGTTAGAAAGAGTAGGAAGACATGGATCAGTTGATTATAGGGCTCTTGTTGGGATATCGAAAGAAAATTTACTAGCTAAAAATATCGAGGGATGTTGATAAACAGCGCTGTGAACAATAATCATTGATTTGAAAGAAATCTGACTTTTCAATGGTAACCAGTGCAAGTGATGCAGCATAGGGGTTTTATGTGATGTTGATCTGTATAGCACACTAATCACCCGAGAGAGTATCCAGGCGATTAGGCAGGTGTATAGGTGTGTGGGCCTCAAGGTGTTTATACGAAGATCCAGGTCTTCAACTTCTTGTGGAACTCAAGATGTGAAGAGGAGCCGCTGATGTGTTAAGGGAGGGCGTCCCATGTCGGGTACTATGAAGGAGAATGAGTGACCTCCAGTTTTGCTTTTGCAGATGCGGGAGTGTGCGCGATTTACAGTGAGGCAGACCGTAGGTGTCTAGTGTGTTGGTGAAAGTGAATGTGGCTGTTCAGGTATTCTGGTCCTGTGCTGTGTAGGGCTTTGTGTTAAGGCATTTACTATACTAGAATAGTGCGCTAGATCAATAACCATCAACAAAGGTCCTAACATTTTGAGATACTAAAAGCAGTTTTTTGAAACATGGCTCTCTTGCCTGTTTAAGGAAAGATTACCATCCAGCAAGACACCCAAGTTACGGACAAAATTAGAGGGTGTAGGACAATTGCCCATTATTTAGGGTCATGACAAGGTATAGTAAGCAAAACATGAAGAGAAACAAGCAGCATTTTGGTTATATCATGATATAATTTCAGATAAGTGGTTGACTTTACCAGAGAATAAGTGATAAAGAATTGGCCATGATTGTTTGTCCACTAGGTGAGCCTGAACTAAACATTCATACAATCAGTTGTGTTTCATCTGGATACAGTTAAAGCGAGGTTCTGTATTCAGCCAGCAATCTTGAAAGGGGCTACATACGTTTATATGTTAAATAGTAAAGGTGAGAATATAATCATGCTGCACACCACAACTATGGTTCTCGCATTAGCTTGTTAAGGAGAAGCAGTGATGCTCTGTCTTCGGTCAACCAAGAATGAGGTCAGCCTGTCCATGGCTTTACCAGCTTTCCCTCCATGGAACAGCCTAAGCAGTATGATGAAATGGTCTAGCTCAGGCTTCTTCAACGAGTAGTTTGTGAGCTACTGGTAGCTCACCAGCTACCTTTAAGTAGCTCGACTGTGTGCAGCCCAGCCTACAAAAGTAGAACCTTTTGCTTGGTGAATTAAAGTGTACCAAAACTGGAAAGTGCATTCTATGCATAAATGTGTGAAATTTCAGAACTCATAAACTGATGTTTGGACAAAAAGGGTTGCATTTCTGAAATTAATTTCAAGTTGATATTTGAGTGCTACCTGATGCAGGCTAGATGAGAACTATTACTAATATTATTTTTCCTGTGGCATTACAGCTATGGCTGTTATGTACCCACATAGAGGCATTCAACATTGACAAGACTTGCTGCGTTATTGTTGACAACCCTTCCCAATACATTAAGTTGATCACTACTGGTAATTTTGCACATGAAGACTACTAATGTAATCTTGTCTGATGTGGCCTCTATTACTGCACTAAACTTATTAGTAGTTCTGTTTGGATGATTTGCATAGAATGCAAATATCTCTTATTACCAAACATTTTGGAGACCCCTGGTCTATGTTGTCAAATGCTGCAGACACGTTCAGTATTACCAAAGCATAAACTTCAACTTTGTCCACAATTAGACAAAGCTCATAGTTGAAAAAATACAACAAATTCAGTACTCCTGCCAGGCTGAAAACTAGCCTGAGAAAAACTCAAAATATTGATAGCTTTTAGAAGTTCCGGAAGCTGAGTGTAGACAGTATTCTCCAGAATGTTACCAAGAAAGGAAAGCAAAGAGATGGGTCGATAATTACTAAGTATTTCAGGATCAATGCTGGATTTTTTCAAAAGAGGGTTGATTATGGTAGTTTTACAAATAGTTTTACAAATCATAGGAACTAGTCTTCTTCTCGAGAACAGTTAAAGATATGAAGAAATGTATTAGGAGTAATTAACAGCTGCCTCTTCATCCAACTTGTAGGGCAAGCGTCGTCAGAAGAACTAGAAGCACATATAATTGTGGTTATTGAAAATAAGTGTTGGCCAGTTACTAGTTAAAATTGGGTAATTAGACCAGTCAATTTGTCTGTTTGCTGAATAGTACTCAAACAACTAGGCATGGGTATGTTTCCCTTATCAATCTCTGATCAAATATTATGTATCTTCTTTTCATACAATGCAGCTATTTTTCCCGAAGCTCATAAGAAAGATTAGCAGAGGATTACATTACAGGAAACTGAAGCTCGTTTAAAAACCGGAAAGTTCCCTATAGAGACTTGAAGCTTTTATTACTCCCTAGACAACATGACATTTTTGTAGGCCTAATCTGTTCTCAATATTTTTTAATTAAAAAAGTGTATTCAGCTTTTAGGGTCAGTTCATAGTTTCTCTGCAATTGCATTCTAGTTGCCTTGCTTGTTATTGAATTTCACGTAGTGTCTCTGTGAACCACTGTTGATGGGAGTCTGGCTGTAATATTTTGTTCTGAGAGCGGGATTTTTCATATCTAAAATTCCAGTCAATAAGATGTTCAGACAGTGCATTATTTCATCCGGCGCAGAGTTAATCGGTTCCTGGTGGTAATAGCTAAAATTATGGTCAATCTGGCCAGCTATATATTCTGGTGGACACTTACCACTTCCAGCCTACATTAATTTCATTGATTAGACTGGTTCTAAACTGCTCAGTAAGTTAAATTTCAAACAATACTCCAGCTTAATATAATCTGATCTTTTATTACAACTTCATTAATAGAGGGGAAAGTGGGGTTAATAAGATGTCCCATTGTATATGTGTAGGTAGTCTATCAATCATGCTTAGAATAAAGGTTTCAATGGCAAACTTAAATTGGAGCAAGGGTCCAACATGAAAATCAGACCAATTGTTCAGGTCTCCGAAGAGAATGATATTACTGTTAAATAATTCTGTTTAGCCACTACTTTCTATTTGAGATTTTAAAACATCCACAGAAGTTTTAGTAGGAAATATATTAATATAAAATAAATACTGATTTAGCAAGAGAATGACATAATATCAATGCATGAATCAATTTCAAATAAATGGCTCCTTCTGGTTAAGAATACATTGTTGGTGTGATCTGTCTGGTAGATGGTGAAGCTTTAGGCACTAGTTCATCCGAAAAGGAGTTACTATTGTATTTAAGCCATGTTTCTGTTAACTTCAATCTATTTAATTTTGTTTTTTTGTCACATATTTGGTGACGCTGAGTTAAGGTCGGCATAACAACATTATATAAAATAGCACTTATTTCACATTATCTGTGTCTTATACTTATAGAAAGACGTGCTTCCATCACAAATTAGGTTATGATCTTTAGGTACATTAAGTGAGCCTTACTTACATCACTGAGGGCATTCAGATGACATGGTCACATGCTGCATCACTTTGTAGCCACAGGAATCCCTCATCACACATGCGTGTACCTATGAAATGATGTGAGCACCAGTTTATTTGTTTACCAATCTGAGATGGATCACTAAATAAAAGCAAAAAGATTTTTACGGCTGAAACTGGCAGCAACTTTCTGCCTGTCCCCCCAAAATAAAAATGTATATAAAAACAGGACCATGGGGTTGAAGGGCAACAAAGGACGGGTTGGGAGGTGGTAGGGAATTAGGCATGTGGGAAAAAAGAAAGCTGGACGGGGAAGAGGAGAAAAGAAAGGCCACCTGCAACACCAGCCAGGGAGGAGAAATACACGAGGGAGGGAACAACATGGAATGTTCTGCGGGTGCGTCTGGCAGAAGAAGAAACGCATAAGAGCAGAAGGGAGAGCAATGAAGAGTGAGAGAGAATACTTGGTGGGGGAGAAGCATACAACGGAGAGAGCTTGAAATCACATGCACTCTCATGGAGAGCTTAAGAAAAGAGAGAAAAGTAGTTCATTAAAATTGAGCAGTGTAAAGATACAAGTGAGGCAGTCAAAAGGATGGTAAAGAGGCTATGCTCCAGGGAAAAGACAAACACAAGAAGAGTAAGGTTAAGCCACTGAATAAGAAACAAACACATGAGAGTAACAATAAAGCCAACCAGTGGTAAGCAATGAGTGGGCTCTAAGCCCACTGAAAGTTGCCACAGTAAACCCACAATAGTTTTTTCGCAAGCAGCCATCTTGCACTATCTGGCAGACGAGAACTAATAAAGTCGCTGTAGAAGACAAGGAAAAGTTAAGTAAAAATGAGAATGAAAGTCAGCAAAAAGTAGCAGGATCAACAGCAATAGGCTTCTGAAAAAAGGAAGCCTATTTGCACTCTATTGGGGTGATACTTTTTCCTGGATCATGAAATTGAAGGGACCACCTAACAGATGCGCAGTTGACACTCAATGTGTTCTCAATTGATGAGGATGCTGAGTACTTAGACTCATATAGAAAGTTAGGTTTCCAAAGCCTCCTTGACTCTCTGGGTTAGCTTAGTTGAGGAACCACGCCTTTCTTTTGGGAGGCAAATGTCAGGGTTGAGTCAGATGCGGCATAAACCAGTTATTACACAGAGAAGACATACATTTAAAATGAATACGGCTTTAACAAAGACTGTAAAATTATATTTCACTAAGAAGGCAACCGGTTCATGGCTGTCTCAAGCCTTTAGACTTAACCGTTAAAGAGAATTGCAAAAAACATCTTTTAGTTGAGATCCCTGGTCTGCTTATTGTGGGAAGGTTTGTATTACTTTTCCACTTTTATCTTCAATTAAACACTTTTTACAGGAAAAAATGGGACACGCTTGTCCCATCAGTGTTCAGCATCATGGCTAGCTTCCGAGTGGTCCAGAATAAAGAAAGTCTTTAACACTCAAGTCTTTATCACCCAGGTGATTTAGTGGATAGAAAACAAAGACTATCAAATCCAGAAGGTAGCACCCTGGGACTCACTTCTGAGCCTCCCTCAAAACTGTACACTCCTTAAATTTAAAGTTTTTGGAAATAGTTCAAAGTCAGATAAAAGTTTAATCAAATTGCTAAATATTAATTATACCGAATTCCCATTTAGTGTATATTTTACTTCCCAAGCATAACTAGGCTTTCCCGTGCATCACAGACTAGGTAATAGATTATGGGGGACCAGAATCTAACAACCTACCAATTGTGGTCAATAGATTGCACTAAAAATTAATATATCTCTTGAACTACTAATTAAGAGCAAACCAGTTTAGTGTTCCAATGAGTACTAGATCTTTCTGCTCTTCGGCACTGCCTGTTTTTATAGGATCGCGTTGATTTGACCGTAAAGTGACTTGCAACACAAAGTCACTCATCCTGGGCTTTTGTGATATAGGGGGCTTTGAGTGGCTCCAGTCACAAGCAACCTGGATGGGCCAACAGTTCCCCAAATGGAACAGTTGCAGACGTGGATTGAGGGTACATTGATCAGCTGGTTTCTGTAATGCAGCGGTCGACACAGCTCAGGAGTGAATCCCTAGCTGGGCTCCGGAAGACTGTATCAGTCTCAGGGCCTTGATTGGGGTCCATGCTCACTCCATACCAGATGGAAGCTAGGAGTTGCCAGGAGATGACAAATATGGGAAAGACTACTCTCTGAAAATGGATCATTAGGTGGTTCAGGGTAGTAGGCTCACTGGTTGAGTCATTCAACACTGTTGGGGTCAGCTCACATGCACTTTGCTGTTGCAGCTTACTACCACTTCTGATGGCCGATCTCATGAGGACTTCCAGGCAGTCTGGGAGGCTCCCCTTGTGTTCTTGTTGTCTCCTTCTTGCTGGATAGCACGTCCAGACAGTGTGCAAGACAACATCAGGGCCTTGGGCTAGAGCCTAGACTTTATCCTAGTCCTGAAGAGATAGGCAGCACTCGGTTTCTGTCTTCAAAGCACCACCAGATCTTTGTAGCTCTGCTCAGGGACGGTACAGTGTGTGGTATGCGTGTGATAGTTGGACAGCATTGAAGTGACCAGTGAGGTTGGTTGCAGTGTGGAAGCAGCTGAGACAATCAGAATAGCTGCCTCTTCACATGCAACCCTTACTAGTTTAGATTTTGATTGCAGAGACATGCCACGTGGGCACATGCTTTTGCTGGAAGACGTGGTTTGCTTTGCACTTCACGTACTACAGAAACTGCACCAAGTGCTCGTGTTGGGTAAATTAACAGTTTACCTTCTCAGTGAAGCTGCAGGAGCTGCACCAAGGGGTCATGTTGGCTACATTAAGAGTTTCCCAACTCAATGAAACTCCCTGGTTGTGGAAACTTGGGGCCATATTCATACTTTTTTAGCGCCGCATTTGTGTCATTTTTTGACACAAAAGCAACGCAAATTTACAAAATATAATTGTATTTTGTAAGTTTGCGCCGCTTTTGCATCACAAAATGACGCAAATGCAACACTAAAAAAGTATAAATATGGGCCTTGGTGTCGGAGGCAAGATGCGCTGGCAGACAAACATGCATTTTCTTGTCACACAGATGTTTGCACAAGATGTACTTGAAACCGCAGTCACTCGACCACACAAACTGTTGGGGAGAAGAGTCCCCATTGCAGATTACAGAGGGTATGGTAAACTGCACCCCTTGAGTACAGCCAGACATCGCTGAAACATGCTCACTTTACATCCACCAGCCTCTTGGTAAGTGGATGGAAGGGATGTGATCTATTAAAAAGAAGTTGCAGCACCAGTCTGGGCTCTGCAGGGATGCAATGGAGCAGGTATCTGGGAGGTCTTTTGTGTTCCATGCACCCGGACACAGCAAGGAATAGAACAACAGTCAGGGAAAAGTAAAACATGTCAGGAGAGGGCTGCTGGTACAAACTGTTGCAGACCTTTGTCTTTACAAATGAGCCATAGGGATAATGTGGTGTAAGTTCATCATATACTATTATTTAAATTAATAAATAAATATTACACACACATGCACACACAGACGCAATCTATCTATCTATCTATCTATCTATCTATCTATCTGTCTGTCTGTCTGTCTGTCTGTCTGTCTATCTATCTATCTATCTATCTATCTATCTATCTATCTATCTATCTATCTATCTATCTATCTATATCTTCTTGATCGTTTTACTTAATGCTACTTGGTTGTTTCAAACCCCTTAATTCCAGTATAATACAAAGTAATGTGATAAATACACAAAGGCAGTGTTACCCCCCTCAATGCCATCTCGGCCTTCTGGACCATTACAGACCACTCTAGCCTCCGTCTCACAGTTTGTCATATCAGTGCGATCGGTACCTTGCCACATACTAACCAACCATGCGGCAAGCTGCCAGCACCATCTCTCGGCCCGCACGGCCAGGACAGCGATAGCCGCCCAGTATGTGCCTAGCATGTGGTCATCGTCTTTCATCATCGTGCATATATATCACTGGTCCATTAGCGTGTCTTCAATCCATTAGAGCGTGTAGAAATTACGGCAAACCGATCGCAAGCTAAATTGTTCTATTCAGCAGATTCGCTTGAGTCCGTGAAGCCATTTTATTAAAAGAGTCCTAGTCGTGAATTTTCAAACAAGGGTTTCTTGGCAGACGTTCGTGGCAGGAAGCACAATAAATAACCGCCTCCGTTCAATCCCATGCCTGCTTCACTCGACAACATGTCAGGCCTCAGGAAGAGGGCATTTGTCTCTGGTAAACCTCTGCAGTTGGGGTTAACAAGCCCCTATAAAACAAAATTGATTTTCATATGGATGGGAGCATGTAAAGTGGACACGTGCTGACATGGTATTTCTCTGGGACCTGGTTACACCCTCTGGTCGCCTGTAAGAGGGCCTTTAATTCGCAAGAAGAGGCAATCGGGGTTGTAGCCAACTGCACAGTACTACCACTGTAGGTAGCCTAGTCTTGAAGAGACAGGCAGCACTCGGTTTCTGTCTTCAAAGCCGTCGCAAGGCCGTGCCAGATTGCTACAAATGGCGCTGTCCTAGTGGAGGGGAGAGCTAAAATGTCAACAAGTAAATTAAATTCTTGCATAGCAGAGGTATAAGTGGAGGCCCATCACGAGACAAGACATTTCCTCTTCCAGGCAAGATATGCCTCGAAGTGTCAGCACCTGCAAGGGTTGTGATAACACAGCTGGCGGTAGCTGACAGTGTTTTGCGGTGTGTGTACTGCAGAAGTGCATTGTCTGTGATCCAGACTGCTGCTGCACGCGGGTAAGAGAAGGACAAGGTAACTGCAATGGGCTGGCAAACCGAGGGAGCGCCACTTACAGGCTATTGCCTTTCCTTGCCGCTACAGAAGGGCGGGCAATGAGGAGCTTGGGGACAGGTTGGGTCAGCTGGACAGAGTGGCTTGCAGAATGAAAGAATACCCAGGAGAGCAGCAATGGTGGAGGAGTGGAAGCATGGGTAGCCAAGAGTTCAACAGTGATGGGGGGATGGAAATAGATCCAGGGGGGGCAGGATGAGGCGAGGAAGTCGAATCCAGGGATGGGAGGAAACACTAATGAGTGGAGAGAGAGAGAGAGAGAGAGAGAGGAAAAATCTGTGGGGCCAGAGATTCAGTGGGCACCTCAAAAGAGGGAGATTGCGTCTTTCGTGATGCATGGGTATCAGTGCCAGTGAGTGAGGGTGTTGTAGTGAAGGGGGTAGCGGAATGTCTTATGGAAGTTGGGGTAAGAGGAGGCAGAAGGACCAAGCAGATTAAGGGGCAACCGGAGTAGGAATAGGCGCAAAAGAGCAGACAGCCAAGAAAAGGGTGAACAGGTTAGGTTGTAAGCAAGCTGCAGTGAGCAAACATGGAGCGGGCTTGAGGAAAGGTGCCATTGAGCAGTGTAGAGCGGGAGGGAGAGTGAGGTAGGTTGTCATGAGGGAAAAGGTGGTGGAAGGATAGCTTTCTAGGCATTACCAGTGATTCAGTGGAACTGGTCACCTTTTTGTTGGGTGTAAAGTAGGGGTGATGCCTCTCTTAGGGCGTTGGGGTGTTGCCCCACTCATATTTTGGCCCTGCTGCCCCCCAATTAAATTTGAGTAAACTGTACATTTCAAAGTATTTTTGCATTCATTTTCTGCCTGTGGCAGCCAGCCTTCATCGAGCACCGGAGGCGGGTCCTGTGCATCACACGCGTCCTAAGGGGGTGGGGCTTAGTTCTGACACCCTAGCAGTACTCGTCATCAGTAGCCAACCTGGGCCCAAGTGCACATGTTGGGTTAGACTGCTGCCTTCTCCGGCCATCTTGACATGCGCACTAGAAGCCTCTCTGCAAGTCTCACCACCTGTGCATTAACGAATCAAAGCTGCAGGCCCTGGTCTCAGCAATATGTGGTGATACTGCCTGCCTGAGCCAATCCTGGCACTGCTCTTATGCTATGTAACAGTAGAAGCAGCATCTGCATTGGCTTAGAGGTGTGAGCAGGTCGGGTTAGGTTACTAGGGCCTCTGGAGCAGTGAGGCAGAGCAAGGGTGGGGGGAGGAGGCTGTCTCTCCAGTGACGGCTCCTTTGCTATGACAGAGGAACGTCACACCCCCACCAGCAGCTGCAAACCTTTACAATAAAACGATAATAAACAATGTTTATTATCGTTTTATTGTAAAAGGGGCGGGGCCATGGGGCATGACAGGGATGGAGGGGGAATGCACAGCACTCCTCTCAGTGCGCATGTATGTTCGTCTGGCTGTCTCAGGCCGTTCAAACACACATGCACACTGGTTTCTCTCCAACCGGGCACTGTGTTGCTGGGTTGGAGACAGCAGGCAGAGGCTCCCACTCTGCCTCGGAGTGCCAAACCAGGGCACTCCGGCCAATTCTAACGCTGCCAGCAGCATGAAAGCAGCATTAGGTTTGGCCACAGGTCAGGCTGGGAGCCTGTGCCTGCTGGGAGAACCAAGGAGCGGCGTGGCAGGGATGGCGAGGAAGGCAAGTTTTTTTTTTTTGTTTTTTTTTTTGTTTGTCCTTTTCCCCCTCCCAGCCACACACCGCACCACCCCTCCCACGAGCCACGACTGTCTCGCTCTCTCTCCCTTTGTAGTGCGGACAGCCATTGGTTGCCAGCAGCTAGTGGCACACATTTGAAAAGAGCTTGCACAGGTACGTTTTAAAGGGCCAGATGTATCAACCATTTTTGCATTTGCAAACGGTGCGAATGGCCGTTTGCGAATGCAAAAATGCCTTTCAGTATGTATGAAAGGCATTCGCAACGCAATTTTAAGGAATTGCTAAAATAGCGATTCCTTAAAATTGCGTCCCCATTTAGAGAATCGCAAATTGCGATTCTCTAAATAAGAAATCGTCAATAAGGAAACCTTATTTGCGATTTCTAAACCACATGTAACAAGCAATTCCTTAATGCGAATTCGGCATTAAGGAATCACTATTACGACCAAGTTGAACTTGGTGGTAACCATGTGCAAATTTTAAAAATGCATTTTTAAAATTGACATGTAACACACACATGCCCCTTTGGCTTGTGTGTGCCTTACATGTCTTTAAAAAAATTATTCGGGTGCAGCAGAGGGGGACTTAGGCCCCCAGCACCCTGGGGTTTGCATTTCCCAAAATTGCGAATTCCAGTTAGGAATTCTCAATTTGGGAAATGCCAACAATTCACAAATATGGGCCTATAGGCCCATAGGTGTGAATGGGGCAGGTATCGCAATTTGTGATTCGGTAATAGCATTTGCGATTTTTAAGAAATCGCTATTACCGAATCGCAAATATAATACATAACATTTTACGACTCAGAAATAGCGATTTCTTAAAAATCGCTATTACCAAATCGCAAAAGGGTTTTTTGATACATCTGGCCCAAAGTTTGATAATTAGTGAGTTAGTGACCCTGGAAGATTAAAATGTATTTAGGTATAAATCTGTGTATTTATATTTATTGAGTCAGTAGTACACATTGTTATCAGAAGCATGAGTACCAATCCAATCTATGGCAGCATAGGTGTTCTTTCAACTTCCCCGACAGTCATCCGCTGGACCACTTCCCACCTCTGGGATGTGCAGGCGTTGGGTGCACATGCAAACACACAAGGAAGCTGTGCCACTCCCACATGTGGAATAGCGCCACCTGAAAGGTTTCTTAAGACCAAGACAAGTAGCTTATTTTCTGATTAATCAACAGTTGTTTTTGAATGCTAATCCAGGCTCATCACGTACCCAAAATTGCAGTGGATTTACTTTTATATCGTGGGTTCAGCAGATTAACATATTCATGAAGCAAACTGCGCCACTGAGGGGGCACACGGCAATTGAGGTACTTTGTATTCATAAAGTGATGGAAAATGTTTACCCATGATTAATTTATACCAGCCTCCTGTTATCCTTTCCTGAGTTACGTGTGTTTTCTATTGAAGCAATCAGCGGAGGTAGTAATCCAAGTTACTACAGTTACCTACAACCTTGTGCAGGCATAGTTGCAAGCGTTACACCCAACTGCAGCGTACAATGTTCCTGTTGTTATCAGGATTATCAGATTTGCAGTGGAAGCATGCACACCAACAGTGTGCAGTGTCTGGGCAAAGGTTGTGTTTATTCAACTTCGACGGCCATCTGGGTACCTTCTGGGTATGTTATCACGCTGCCTGCGCAGGGAAACACATTCTGTGCTCAGAGTGAAGCAATCACATTTGCATTCCTAATGTCCTCTAACCAGGAACCAACCACAAAGGATTTAGAAGCCATAGCACCTCTAACCGAGTGGCCCCCAAAAGAATACCTGCTTCAGCTAACAACCATTTAACTTTAACCCATCTAGCCAATGTGGCAGAGGAAACTGGAGAAAATGGTTTCTGCAAGGAGATGAGTAACTGTCCTTGAGCATCTCTAAGAAATTCCTGAGTACAATCCTCATATGCCTTTATGCATTTTACAACACACAATGTAGGATGGTGTGGAAAAGCTGGAAAAGATACACATCGGGAAGCAGTCTTAGTACTACTTGAAATGTAAAAGGTGACTCCCGAAGGAGTAAATACTCTACCTGCTAAATCAAGGGCTCTCACATCAGATACTTACCTGCACGAGAAGCACACAGCCAGCTGTTACCACACCTGACGGCTGATGGGGGCTCTGATCATAAGTTGTCTGCAAATTAGTATTAACTTTATTGCAAAAAGTGGGCAATGAGGAGGCTGATGCTCTGCCTTATTTTCCAGAAGCAGGAGCAGAAACCAACAAGACTCACCTTAGGCGACCAGGCTACATTGCCTAGAATTGAAATCCCTTACTCCAGAAAAGCTTAGTAAGCATGAGATGGTGGTTGAAACTTATCAGTATTGGTATAGCACACTTGGGGGAGCCATCACTGGCTCTCAGGGGATGCTACAGCTTATTTTGTGAGATGGACACCTTTGGTTGGCTAAATTAAGGGCCTCATTTAGCGATTGAAGAGCTGGAGCTCCAGTGAATTAGGCAGAATTTGTGCCCTTCCCACTGTTTCCCAACCTCATTTAAAAAATGGTGCGACACAAAACAGGAATCGCTCTCCATTGGGAAGGCAGAGGCATTGGCCACCACAGTTAATAGTCAAACAGGTGACCTGCCAAAAGTTAAATGTTTTTCTAAGTTATGGATAGCAGTTAGGAAAGATACCTTGAATTTTGAAGCTATGAGAGAAGACCTTTAAGACCTTTATGAGTGGCTATGGTAGGCATAAAAAGGTTGTACCTCAAATGTATCTGCTGTGTTTGGTGAATCTAGAGGAATCTGGGTTCTCTTTAAGGACCTATGACTAGCAACAATTTTGGCTCCAAATTTTGTGAATTGTTCTGCTCTGTGTACTATGAGCCTCCAGGTATGAGACAAACTCCAGATTTCACCTCAAGCGTTAGACACTTTTTTGCTGTGCATGCTGTGAGACTGGGAAAAGTGAGGACTTGGGCTGGCTACATATATTTCCACAAAGTTTGACAACCAGCAGCTGGTCCATATAGATCTGTTACTTCTTGTTTTTCTTTTACTTAAACATACACTCATCTTTGCCAGAGGGTCTCAGTGTGGATTACTAGGAGACTGCTTTTTTATCTGACTTGCTGGCAAATATAAACATGAGGCACCTTCTGAGATGACCGAAGTCACGTTTTATTCACTCAACTGAAACTGGTCCTTGAAAACTCTAACTATGGTCCCTGAAAACACTGAATCTGCCAAAAAAGTGGTTGATGCTTCTACCAAATCCAAGAAGATCACTAGAGTAGTACAGGTTGGGATCATGGCCTCTGCTTCTTTTGGAGGGCTTGAAGCCTGCCATGCATGGTACACATAGAAACCAGTGCACATAATGTGACATGCATGGTAGAAATATATACATGGAGAAAACACCTATTTTCCTGTGGGAAATCACTATAATGCAGGACAACCCCATGAATCCGAATAAGGAGGCTTGCAGTCTCCTTTATGGGAATGCTTTTGATAAAAGTGCATCTTCACTGTATTCTGTCAGAATGCCTCAACTGTTCCAAGTCCCCTTTCAAATGCTGGTAACCAGCTCCAGGCCCCAACGCACTAGGAAGACATGGTAGAACGAAATCACTTGTGTTGATGCTCGTGAGCAGCATGATTGAGGCTGCACCCCTGCATGTTACAGAAGCAATCTAAAACCAACATATAATCAACATCATCATCATTAATGTAAAGTGAAACATCAAAACACATTATTGAAGGTGCATTCACTGTAGAAACTAGAGTTTTCATATATATGTATGTGTTCTAATGAGATGTATTTTCCGTGCTCTGCATGTCTTTCTTTTGCAGGTGCGCATTCATGACTTCTTAGTGAGAGAAAGGAGCATTATGTATTAGAGATAAGAGGGGATTGATAAGAGAATCGTACTGGACAATTTAATGAGCAGAAGAAGCCTCCTCATTATTGTATATCTGGGTGAAGACCTTCAACTGTAACCTGGTCGTTGGAGCTCTGTGGGATGGGAGAGTCATCCTATGTTGCAAGTGTGGTCTGCGAGAAAGAGAAATAATTGGGTTTCTTGTGACATATTGGGAGATACAGATGCTCCTGGAACTATACACTTTAAATTAATGTTTCCTTTGGTAGAGTTACAGCAGATTCCTTCAGACCTGGGGAGGTACAGACCTCTTGCCCTTCCCCTTGTTGTTATGATGCTAACACCTGCTTTCTCTACCCCTGAAATCATTGAAATCTGATCCTACTTAGACGGTAACCTAACTAGATGTTTTTAATTCTGTGTTTACTGATATGGGTTAATCCAAATTCCTTTGAGGAAAGTACATTCTTGTTTCTTACTATCTCTATTGCTGTGACTGTAACTTCTTTATGGTTTATATTGAGATTGAACCTATTTCAGCGTTTCAGCTTGACAGTCAGGATTCTCTACCTTTATATTATGATTTACGCATATATTGGAGGGATCATTAATTTGGAATAAATCTACTAAACTCCAATACTGATTCCTGGTCCTCCTTGTGTGGCCAAACTGGCTTCACAAATTTAAGATTGTAAATTTATTCCTAACTCCTTTACCTCTCAGTACACTAAAAGATGCACAAAGTGGAGACCACCTTCCACTTCCATGCGTGCTCTCCCACTCATGTGAGTGGAACTTTATAAAATAGCTATTTGTTCAGGAGATGGGATGCTTCACAAATCTAGCTGTCTAGTAAAAAGTCAACTTCTTTATCCTGATGTCATGTAGTGAGGTAACAAATTATGGTAGCATTCTCATTATTTCAGAGCTCTGATATTAGCCCGTCTGCTTTTTCCAAGACTCAAGTTATATCAGGGATTGGATTCAAGCAAAGGCTCTAATTTAGACACTGTTCAATAAACCTTAATACAGGGGCAAGAGGTGTGCAGGAAGTGGTAGTTCCAGGTTGGAATACACTGAGGGCCTGTGCCCACCCAACAACTTACATGTTTTAGTCCCTTATAATCTCTTCCCACATTTGAAATGGTGAGAAACGAACTCCTGACAATGGCAGAAGTAAAACTTTGTTCAGGTTGGAAAGAAAGGGGTGAATATAAAATGAATTTGCAAATACTCTGAAGCTTTTCACATGAGCAAATATACATGTGCATATGTGCTCATATGAAAATGAAAATCACAAAGGTTTGCTAGTAGTACAGTTTCCAGACCATACAGTTTCTAGACCTACTTCTGTAAATGCTTGTGAATTCCTAAAAGTCATAAATCTGCCCCAATCCAAGGACCTATACATACGGGTGCACTTTTGTAACTCTTTATGAATTTGGCCATGCATTTACTTTTATGGCACCCTTAGTGGTTTTACATTAATTCTCCCCTATAGCTCTTTTTTTAAATATTTACATGCATTGAACAAACTCTATTAAATGATGTTAATGATGCAGCAGAGAAATGATATCTAAAGCTGCACAATAGTTAAGCAAGAAAAATTCAAGTTAAAAAAACAAAGTTTTGATAAAAGGAATAGTACTACCGAGAACACATTTTAAGAGCAGTTTTGCCCACTAAGAACAGTTTCAATTAATTAAATATGGGGACCCAGAATATTCAGGGTCAAATCTCACACTGCATAACTATAATGGAAGCTACATAGAACCACTGGATGTGGCTTGAAGCTGCAAAAGTACCTTCAGAGACTCATACCTATCAGACTTTAGCTTCACACAGCAGAAGCATTCCACAGGTGCCCCAGAAGTTACAGTTGAGATCTCAAACAGAAGACATACCCTCTAGGTTACACAAATCTTAAAGGCATTCATTTTTACAACAGATCGTGCAGGTGTTAGCTTCAGGGGCGGCTCCTCCATTAGGGCGGAGGAGCTTCACCCACGCCAGCAGCAGAAGCTGCAAAACCTTTCACATCGAAGGGATAGTAAACTATGTTTATTATCCCTTTGTTGTGAAAGGGGCGGGGCCATAGAGGTGATGAGCAGTGAGGGGAGTGCACTGTGCACTCCCCTCAGTGTGCATGTATGCTTGGCCGGCCATCTCGGGCCGGCCATACACAAATGCTCAGTAGGCTCTGTCCAGCCCAGCACTGTGTTGCCGGCTGGAGAGAGCCTGCACAGGCTCCCAGTCTGCCTGGGAGCGCCCTGGCTGGGCGCTCCCAGCCAATACTGACACTACTTTGAGCAGCGTCAGGATTGGCCGCAGGGCAGGCTGGGAGCCTGTGCCTGCAGCGAGACGGAGGAGAGGAGAGGCGCAGTGAGGAGCGAGGTAAGTTTTTATTTTATTATTTTTGTAATACATTTTTAGACCCGCCCCCCCACCTGCCGCATCCACCCTATTCCTTATGAGCAAAGCGAGCCGCGACTGGTTAGCTTCTAGACAGAAGTGCGATATCAGGTTTCACAAATCATACAGAGTCATTTCTCAAACAGTAGAGTTATCCCTGCGATGATACAGAATGCATAGAATTTGAAGGTTCACAGCAGAGCTGCCTCCTTGAAAAATGAGAACATTAACCCAGGTAACACTGGTCTTTTCGGCTTTGGTGATGGCCACATGAGCTACCACTAAGGATACATAGAATTTACTGGTCTGAGATACAGCAAATAGAACTAGCTTTTTAGTTACATAGGGCCTGATTACAACTTTGGAGGAGGTGTTAATCCGTCCCAAAAGTGACGGTAAAGTGACGGATTTACCACCAGCCGTATTACGAGTCCATAGGATATAATGGACTCGTAATACGGCTGGTGGTATATCCGTCACTTTACCGTCACTTTTGGGACGGATTAACACCTCCTCCAAAGTTGTAATCAGGCCCATAGTCTTTACAAAGTCAGGCCTGAGGCAGCAGACCTATCACACAAGCAGAGGCCGAGGTCAGGAGGACTATTTCCCAGGCTCTGCAGCTGTGACAGTACAGCACCCATTTTATAACATCTTCATTCCTCACTCCTCATCTCTACTTCTCATCCCTGCTTCTTATCCATGATCCCTGCTTCTCTTTCATCATCCCTACTTCTCATCCATCATCCCTACTTCTCATCCATCATACATCATCCCTACTTCTCATCCATCATCCCTGCTTCTCCTCCATTATCCCTGCTTCTCATCCCTACTTCTCATCCATCATCCCTACTTCTCATTTATCATCCCTACTTCTCTTCCATCATCTCTACTTCTCATCCCTGCGTCTCATCCCTGCTTCTCATCCATCAACCCTACTTCTCATCCATCATATATCATCCCTACTTCTCATCCATCATCACTTCTTCTCTTCCATCACCCCTACTTCTCATCCCTATCTCTACTTCTCATCCATCATCCATAATTCTCCTCCATCATACATCATTCCTACTTCTCATCCATCATCCCTACTTCTCATCTAGCATACATCATCCCTCCTTCTCGTCCATCATATATCATCCCTACGTCTCATCCCTGCTTCTCAACCCTACTTTTCATCCATCATCCCTGCTTTTCAACCCTACTTTTCATCCATCATCCCTACTTCTCATCTATCATCCCTACTTCTCATCCATCATCCCTACTTCTCATCCATCATCCTTACTTCTCTTGCATCATCCCTTTTTCCCATCCCTCATCCCTGCTTCTCATCCCTACTTCTCTTCCACCATCCCTATTTCTCTTCCATCATTCCTACTTCTCATCCCTCATCCCTTCTTCTCATCCATACTTCTCATCCATCTTCCATCTTCCATCATCACTACTCCTCATCCATCATCCCTACTCCTCATTCCTCATCCCTCAGTCATACCAACACACTTTGAGTTTTGTGAAACACACCTTCACACTGATTGGTTGGCAACAGCCAATCAGAGTTGTGAGAGAGGCCTGCATTCTATTTCACTGAAAAACAGCCTTTTCATTGCGTGGATGAGGAGCAGGGATGATGGATGAGGTATGAGGAGTAGGAATGATGGAAGTTGGATGAGAAGCAGGGATGAGGGATGAGAAGTGGGAAAGATGGAAGAGAAGTAGGGAGGAGAAGCAGGGATGAGGGATGAGAAGTACGGGTGATGGAAGAAAAGTAACGATGATGGATGAGAAGTAGGGAAGATGTATGATGGATGAAAAGTAGGGAGGGTGGATGTGAAGTAGGGATGATGGATGAATAGTAGGGATGAGAAGCAGGGATGAGGGATGAGAAGTAGGGATGATGTATGATGGATGAGAAGTATGGATTATGGCTGAGAAGTAGGAATGATAGAAGAGAAGCAGGGATGATGGATGAGAGGTAGGGATGATGTATGATGGATGAGAAGTAGAGATGATGCATGAGAAGCAGGGATGAGAAGCAGAGATGAGACGTGGGGATTATGGATGAGAAGTAGGGATGATGGATGAGAAGCAGTGATGAGAAGCAGAGATGAGAAGTATGGATGCTGTATTACAAGCAAGGTCTTAGATAATAGTGTCCACATTTACTATGACTTGTTGTAGGAAGTTGGCTCTGTATATACTATCTCAAAGTAAAAGATAGTATGCACAGAGTCCAATGGTTCCCCTTAGAGGTAAGATAGTGGCAAAATTAGATAATTTTAATGCTCTATTTTGTGGTAGTGTGGTCGAGCAGTAGGATTATCAGAGGGTAGTGTTAAGCATTTGTTGTACACACGCAGGCAATAAATGAGGAACACACACTCAAAGACTTAACTCCAGGTCAATAGTTTTTATATAGAAAAAATATATTTTCTTAATTTATTTTTAGAACCACAAGTTCAGGATTTGCAGTAAATACATAAAATGCAAGGTACTCCACACAGGTAAGTTATGAACTTTGAATTAGGGCAATATCATACATAGTTTTAGTAAAGAATTGGCAATAAGCCATTTTAAAAGTGGACACAGTGCAAAAATCAACAGTTCCTGGGGGAGGTAAGTAAATGGTTTGTCAGGTAAGTAAGACACTTACAAGTCTAAGTTCCTGGGCATAGGCACCCCACCGTTGGGGGTTCAAGGCAACCCCAAAGTTACAACACCAGCAGCTCAGGGCCGGTCAGGTGCAGAGGTCAAAGAGGGGCCCAAAACACATAGGCGCCTATGAAGAACAGGGGTGCTCTGGTTCCAGTCTGCCAGCAGGTACCCGTGTCCTCGGAGGGCAGACCAGGGAGGGTTTGTAGAGCACTGGGGGGGACACAAGTAGGCACACAAAACACACCCTCAGAGGCACAGGGGCGGCCGGGTGCAATGTGCAAAGCAGGCACCGGGTTTTGTATTGAAATCAACGGAGGGACCCAGGGGTCTAGCGGTGCAGGCAGGGCACAGGGGGGCTACTCGGGTCAGCCACCGACTGGGCAAGGCAGTGGGTCACCTGAGGGTCACTCCTGCAATGAGGTTTGATTCCTTCTGGCCCTGGGGGCTGCGGGTGCAGTGCTTGGTCCAGGCATCGGGTTCCATGTTACAGGCAGTCGCGGTCAGGGGAAGCCTCTGGATTCTCTCTGCAGGCGTCACTGTGGGAGTCCAGGGTGGTCATCTCGAGCTACTCACGAGGTTGCAGTCGCCTGGGAGTCCTCCCTGTGGTGTTGGTTCTCTGGAGCTCGAGCCGGGGGCGTCGGGTGCAGAGGGTGAAGTCTCATGCTTCCGGTGGGAAGAGTGAGGTCTTTAAAAAGTTGCAAGAAAGTTGCAAAGTTGTAGCTGTTGTTGAGCAGAGCCACTGCTCACTGGAGTTTCTTGGTCCTTTGGTTCAGGGCAGTCCTCTGAGACTTCAGAGGTCGCTGATCCCTGTCTGATGCGTTGCTGTTGCAGTTTTCTTTGAGTCAGGAGACAGGCCGGGAGGGCTGGGGCCAAAGCAGTTGTCGTCTCCGTCGTCTCTGCAGGGCTTTCAGGTCAGCAGTCCTTCTTCTTGGTTCAGGTTGCAGGAATCTGATTTCCTGGGTTCTGGGGTTCCGCTAAATACAAAATTTAGGGGTGTGTTTAGGTCTGGGGGGCAGTAGCCAATGGCTACTGTCCTGGAGGGTGGCTACACCCTCTTTGTGCCTCCTCCCTGAGGCGAGGGGGGCACATCCCTAATCCTATTGGGGGAATCCTCCAAAACTAAGATGGAGGATTTCTAAAGGCAGGGGTTACCTCAGCTCAGGGCACCTTAACGGCTGTCCTGACTGGTGGGTGACTCCTCCTTGTTTTCCTCATTATCTCCTCCAGCCTTGCCGCCAAAAGTGGGGGCAGTGGCAGGAGGGGCGGGCATCTCCACTAGCTGGGATGCCCTGTGGCGCTGTAACAAAAAGGGGTGAGCCTTTGAGGCTCACCACCAGGTGTTACAGTTCCTGCAGGGGGAGGTAAGAAGCACCTCCACCCAGTACAGGCTTTGTTCCTGGCCACAGAGTGACAAAGGCACTCTCCCCATGTGGTCAGCAACTCGTCTGGTTGTGGCAGGCTGGCAGAAACTGGTCAGCCTAACACTAAAAGTCGGATTGGTATTCAGGGGGCATCTCTAAGATGCCCTCTGGGTGTATTTTACAATAAATTCCACACTGGCATCAGTGTGCATTTATTGTGCTGAGAAGTTTGATACCAAACTTCCCAGATTTCAGTGGAGCCATTATGGAACTGTGGAGTTTGTGTTTGACAAACTCCCAGACCATATACTCTTATGGCTATCCTGCTCTTACAATGGCTAAGGTTTTGCTTAGGCACTGTAGCGGAAGAGTGCTCATGCACATATGCCCTCACCTGTGGTATAGTGCACCCTGCCTTAGGGCCGTAAGGCCTGCTAGAGGGGTGACCTACCTATGCCACAGACAGTGTGAGGTTGGCATGGCACTATGAGGGGAGTGCCATGTCGGCTTAGTCATTTTCTCCCCACCAGCACACACAAGCTGTGAGGCAGTGTGCATGTGCTAAGTGAGGGGTCCCCAGGGTGGCATAAGACATGCTGCAGCCCTTAGAGACCTTCCCTGGCATCAGGGCCCTTGGTACCAGGGTTACTATTTACAATGGAATTATCTGAGTGCCAGGGCTGTGTCAATTGTGTAAGCAAAGGTAGAGTTTAGGGAAAGAACACTGGTGCTGGGGCCTGGTTAGCAGGGTCCCAGCACACTTTCAATCATAACTGGGCATCAGCAAAAGGCAAAAAGTCAGGGGGTAACCATGCCAAGGAGGCATTTATTTACACTTGTCAACAGGTTGCGTCAATTTTGTGGTGCAGCCCTGATGCAAAATCCTATTTGACATTTATTAAGTTGCACAAAGCCACTTTGCATGGCTTACTGAATACAAAGTAAATCAATGCAGAGCATAGCACTGCATTTTGTTACTTTGCCATGGGTAGGCGTTACATGGGTGGAGCATGGGTGTTCCCATGCATCTACCCACGTATTTTGATGCAAATCCATATTTATAAAGACTTGTCAATGTGAATTTGTGCCAAAATAGCTCACCTACTCCACAGAGGGGAACCAAGGAGAAATACAGCACACACATAGAAAGATGACTATGCCTCTAAGGATTGTTTTTGTGCAGGAAGGTAATCCTTCGTGCACAAAAACAATCCTGTCCATAACTCAGGCACCCTTGCACTATGGTACAAAGGTGCCTGTATTGGTGTTAGGCAGAATACTGTGTGCCAGCATAAGGAGGGAGCAGAAATGCTCCATATCTTTGTAAATATGGGACATTTCTGCTCTCTCCCTTTCACACAACATGGCACAGCAAATTCCATAATGCAGTGCATTGTATGTATATCTGCCCCTAGAGCAATAGTTGGTTAAACATAATGTAGATCAACTGAGTTGCCAAGGATTGCACTCTGTGTCCATCAGGAGCAGTGGGCGCTTTTTACCCTGATCAATGCTGCAGAAAGTTGAAGCTATTGTATGCATATTTTAGTATTCAGAGTTCACTTGGGTTATTTTACTCACTTGGATTTGTTTACGTTAAACAGCAAATATTGTTTTTGTCTAATGTATTTACACCAGGGTCACATGGCATTGGGCAGTAGAGGACCACATTATGTGGCAGGTTAAACTATGTGGCAAGGAAATGCTAATTTTGCATCAGGGAAAGGCAAAAGGGCAAATTCTGTGGTGTAATTTGCAATTAAAGACTGAAGGGCATATTTATACTTTTTGACGCAAAACTGCGCAAATGGTTAGAGGCAAAAAAATGCCTCTAAAGAGCCTAGTGGCATTTCCTGACGCAAAACAATCCATACCACATAACTCCTGTCTTATAAAAGACAGGAGTCATGCTCACCACCCCAATGGCCAGCACGGGGGACAATGGTCCCCTGGGCATGGCCATTGCACTCTAAGTCATGCGGGGGCCCCAAGTTAGGCCCCCGATGACACTTTAATTTAAAAAATAAAAATACTTACCCTACTTACCTGGGATGGGGTCCCCCTTTCTTCTGGTGTCTCTCTGTTGTAGGTGGGGGTGTTCCTGGGGCTTGGGGAGGGCACCTGTGGACCCATTCCATGGTGTTTAACCATAAAAATGGGTCCACAGGTCCTCTAACGCTTGGTCGAACCCAGGTGTTAAATAATGGTGCAAAACAAGCTTTGCGCCATTATTTAGCCCCTCCTCCCACCCGTGCGTCATTTTAGCATGGGGGATAAATATGGAGCTATGGGGATAGCACAATTTTTTAGATGGGAACGCCTACTTTGCATTTCATTGACGCAAGTAGGTTCATGCATCTAAAAAATGGTGCAAACTTCAATATTTTGATGTTAGACGGGTCTAATGTCAAAATATAAATATGGAGTTAGTTTTGCTCCAAATTTGTGTAAAAAAATGGTGCAAATTCGATGTGAATGGAGTATAAATATGCCCCTAAGTAGTTAGCACATTCAGTGACTTAGTTATCTTTTTTTATATTGAATACTGATACGAAGAAATCATATGGCTAAAAGTACATTGGCTTCTTAATAAAGAAACTATGTTCAATGAACAGATCCTATGCAAAATGTTATTCGCTATAATTAGTAGTTTTAAATTCATTGGCACACAGCAACATCATTTCAGTAACACCAGCCTTCCTACCTCTCAAATTAAACAGGATGTGTAAAATGTACTAGGTTGTACTCAGCAGAACACAAGACTACATGTTCCCTATAGTAAAAGGTGTGCCTTACCTGGTTATGTGCTGAACTTTTAGTTTCAATTTACCATGTGTTCATTCAAGAGCGCCTCTGGAAGCAAATCTTTCCATTAAGAAACTGCCAGTTGAACAGTATTGTACTTTTCATTTGTATTTTTGCTTTATGTGTTTCACTAGGAAACACTTGAGGATTCAAGACTTTGGACTTTAGAAGAATTCCAAACATGTGGCATTTACTTTTAATGCATGACTGCACTCTTGAAATAACTACTAAATTGAAAACAGTTGCTCTAGTGAGAACATGGATTTCTGTACAGTATCTGAACTGAAAACATGACTTTGTATGAGCAGTGAAACAAAATGGTGTCATGATAACAAAGTGATGTTTCTTTCCACCATTTCTGAGTTATATGTATGGTTTTTAGGTCTTGCCTAATTGGCAGCGCATTCGGTGTCTGTTGCGAGATGTATTGTTAGCTTACAGTGGTCTTAGAGCCCACCTATTGCTTGCTTTTCACATCTGCTTGCTTCTCATTTGTTACCATGTGTGGGCTTTCTTTCCTCTTCTTATGTTTGTCCCTCCCTTTGAGCATGGACATATTACCGTGTCCTTACACTGCTTGCTTTTCAGGTGCTACTTTCTTCTTTGTAAGCCCTCCACGAGACTGCATGTGTTTTCCAGCTGTCTCCCTAGTGGGCTTCTCTTCCCCTCTGCAGTCTCTCGCCCGTGTGGTACTCCCCTGCTCACGTCCATGATGTGCTTGCTCTTGAGTGGTTGTGTTTCTTTCTCACCCATCTTTCTCCCACTCTCTTGTCTGCTTGCTTTTCTGCACTACCCTCTGCTCTGCGTATTGCTCTCCCTATTGCCTTTTTGCTCCCCCTGCCCACCATCTTGTTTCTGTGCACCAACTGCCTGTGTTATTTCCCCCCACTTACTTTGTCCCATGTGGCTTCAATGCCCTTATCCACTTTCCAAAAAAACACACGCTTTTGCATGCTTGTCTTTTTATTTACCGATCCAAGTTGGATTGGCAGGTGTTGGAAATGGCCTTTCTGGAGGGTCACCTGGTGCACTTCAAAGCCACTCTTTGAAGTCTCCCCCACTTCATAGGCACATTTTGGTTTTTAAACAGGGCCTCTGATCCTACCAACTCAGACACGTCTGGACAAGATACCACTGGAGAAGAAACCCTGAACCAGAACCTGCAACCTGCCAAGAGGAACTGCCTGGCTGCTTAAAGGACTCACCTGACTGCTTTTCTGCAAAGAACTGCTGCCCTGCTGTTGCCCTGCTGCCTTGCTGTTCTCTGGCTCTGCTGAGAAGTGCTCTCCAAAAGCTTGGATAGAGCTTGCCTCCTGTTCCCTGAAGTCTCAGAACCAAAAAGACTTCATTTCTGCAAAATAACTTCTTGTGCGGTGAAAATTGATGCACAGCCTGCAAGAAACGACGCACAGCCTGCATCGGGGTGAAGAAATCACCTCACGCCAAACCGGAACGATGCAGCCTGACTTCCCGAAGAGGAGATCGACGCAGCGCCAGCGTTGCGACCGGAACTTCATCACACAGCCCACTGGATTGACCCAAAGCCGAACTGGAACGATGCAGCCGACTTCCTGCAAGAAGAATCGACAAAGCGCCTGCCGTGCAGCAGAAATTTCCATGCATCGCCCACCGGATTGACGCAGCCCCTGTAACTTCATCCTGCATGCCCAGGATTTCAACACATTGTCCCCGGGGCGTCCGAAAAGGATCCCAGTCTACACGTCTGAAATCGACGCAAAGCCTGCCCTGCGTGAAAACTCAACGACACATTGTCTGTGTGCGCCGGAAAAATCGACGCACACCTCCCTGTTTTTCACGCAACTCCTCCACTGTGGTCCCTTGTGGAGAATTTGAATGCAAACCAGGTACTTTGTGCTTGCAAGAGACATTTGTTGCTTTTTAAGAACTATATAAAATACTCTTTATATCATTTTCTAAGTGATATTTCAACGTGTACGTATTGAATCTTAATCGTTTTGACCTGCATTTAACCAGATAAACATTATATATTTTTCTAAACACTGTGTGGTGTATTTTTGTGGTGTACTGTGTTATTGCATGATTTATTGCACAAATACTTTACACATTGCCTTCTAAGTGAAGCCTGACTGCTCAGTGCCATGCTACCAGAGGGTGGGCACAGGATAATTTAGATTGTGTGTGACTTACCCTGACTAGAGTGAGGGTCCTTGTTTGGACAGGGGGTAACCTGACTGACAAACAAATACCCCATTTCTAACAGCAAATAAAAAAAAAAAAGCAGCTGCATCATATAAAATCACAAGATAAGCTTTATTGTTTCATTTAGCATCAGGGATGCTGTACAATATGGCTAAAAATTATTGGAAAAGAGACCTATTGGCTTTGCTTGTTTTTTTTATCTTCCTGCTCACAGAAGCTCTTTCCTAGTCCATCGGTTGGGGATGTTATCCCTATCTGGGCAGAACTGTCAGGACTTAACTTTCTGAATGCAATAATCAACAGTTAAAAAACCTTTAGTGGCAAGTTATTTTTGCAAAGTGTCAGAGGCAACGTTGCAGCCCGTGTGGAACAATTTAAGAACATTTGATTCATTTTAGCAAGAGAAGTGTTGATCTCTGCAACCTATGCAGCAGGCAATGAGTTGTGCAGTAGATGCGTTAAATTCATATTTGTGTGGAAGAAGCCAGAGCATATTCCACATAATCCAGAGTCAGAGATTGGAAGTGTTTTTCCACTGAATAATTTCAAGCGTTCATGCCTATTTTCGCTCACTTGCCTCTTCCTATCTTTCGTTTATTCTTTCTTTCATTCAGTAATGGTTTAAATTATTTAATCAATGTTTGCAACCAGGCTACCTCGTCCCTAAATATGTCCCTGCAGTGCATCCTCTTTTTTTACCTACACTTCACTACCTATGGACAGAAGGTGTTTATGAAGTGCCATTTACAGAATAAAGTGCTACCATCCTCAGTCGGCAGCCTCAATAACGTAGACTCCCAGGCCATCTTTGACCTCAGCCAAAATATGCCCTGACTGCCACTGTGCACCCTCCGGCTTTGGGACCTTATTGGCTTCTTATTCATCTGAAGTGGTGGGATTTTCTGCATCAGGATCCCTCCAGACATTAGCACAAGAAGCCTAGTTCAGAGGCACCGCAGCCGGCTCAGTGCACAACCCACATATGCATACTCAGTTTTTAATTTATCAAAAAGTGCAGACTTTGAGTGAATAGCAAAATTCAGGGATTGACAAGGAAGGACTGTGCCAGAGACTAAAACACCAACAAAGGCCTAGAGATGACATATTGCACTGAGTAACGTTTTGCAACTACAACAGAACAGCAAGAGATTGTGCACTAAACACTAGATTTCAGCCCAGTATCCCCTCTGCCTCAAGCTCCGGAGCAGGAGTGCAGGGGCCACATCATGCATTGCAGGTGAACATGCAAGGTTTCTGACACTGGATTAACTGCGAGCTTGTGCTTCACTGAGGTGACAGGGGAAGCAGCAGCAGAGGCTAGAGACAGAAGGATGGGGATGCAAATGGCCAAAAAGTGAGGAAAACGCCACAGAGGGCAAATACATTAGTGGGATAGGGAAGAGCTGGTGATAGAAATAAAGATACAGGAGGAAGATAAGGACAGAGAGAGTTGGGCACATCGTGAGATCAAATTCATTCAATAACCCCGGAAAGATAGAATTCATCCCAACAGGGCATTAAAAACAACTTTTGCAGTAGTTATCTCTCTGTGGGATGAGAATGTGACCTTATATTATCAGAATAAAGTCACAGTGGACTTACCTAACGAGCTCATAGTATGGGAATAAAGACTTTCCAGGGTGGTAATACGGATCGCGGGCGGTGAGAATAACACAGTTGCATTACTGAAGCCCTGTTGCGGGAAAAACTTCCCTATGGGTGGAACCTAGGTCAGCACTTCCATTTGGTAAGGTAAGGCAGCAGTCCTAGTGTGCCACGTACTGTGGCGCCATAGTACAACAGATGCAAGAAAAGTGCCTTTTATTCGGAGTAGGAGGCCCTCTACAGTAAACATAATGCTAGCTGGCCTGGAGGGATAAAATTCTTGAATTGTTCCAGGGTGAGAAACGCACTCGGTGATTGGGAATATGAACGATGTGATGTGGATAATTCAACCACCCAGTCTCCAGCACGGGGAAAGTCACCCTTCCCCCTCTGCATGACTCCGAAGAACAAGACCAAATAGAAAGCAGTGGTATTGGCATTAAATACCAGAGCGACTGGTCCGTGGGCTATTCCTGCAACAGACTAATGACAATATCAGTACCGCTGTGACGTCACCAAACCCCTTGGAGCTTCTTGAGACAACCTGATCTCATACGCTAGGTTGTAACCTTTACACACCTCTAATGGTGAAATTGCGCTTCCACTGTTTAGGCGAGAGAAAGACCCCGCTTGAGGGCACCCAGTCTCCTATTCCAAGATTGAAAAGCAATTACATCCTCATAGGAATTTTACATCCCAATAAATGCGGCTCCTGGAAAGCCATTCCCTTTACAGAGCGCTAACAGAAGGCAGACCCTTTCTCTGACGGGCTGGGTCAGATGACTTCGACTTGAATGAGTTTAATACGATAATTACCCCGGACTGCCGGGATGTGGGTTTGGAGGGGCGTGTGCGCGAGGGTAGGCGCAGGGGCCTCGGGAGCTGTCAGCTCTTTGGTATGAACGGCTCATAAATTCTGCCCCCCCCCCGCTCCAGCGATTGTTTCAACACCAGTCAACGATTCCCATTGAGAAGGTCCCTGGTGTGTGAGAAACGGGGGCGGGAAACACAGCAGGCCTCACGTGTAGTACAGAGCTGGAGCAAAGCGTGTGGGAGAAACGGAGAGAGAACGGGGTGCCCAGGCCCATGGATAGGAAGGTATAGTGGGACGAAGATCCCCGGGAAGGGCAGGGGAAGACGATTATCCCGGGTAGTTTTGTTTTAGGGGTGGGGGTCAGGGTAGTTTTAGTATTAGGAGTAGAGTACTGAGCCTTTGGGCAGGTGGGGGGGGGTGTCGCAGGCTAGAACCACGCATGCCATTCCCACACATCCCTTTACTAGGCGTGCTTTTACAATGAAAAATCATTGTAAAGTCATGCCTGGTAAAGGCATTCATGGTAACAACGCGGTCGTTGTTCCGACCGCGTTGGTCAGGCATGCGTGGTTCCAGCATTCGTTGTTCCATCATACATTCGTCAACGAGAAGCTCCCTAGTGTGTGAGAAACGGGTGCAATAAACACAGCAGGCCTCACGTGTACTACAGAGCTAGAGCAAAGCGTTTGGGGGAAGGCAGAGAGAACGGGGTGGTGAGGCCCAGGGACAGGAAGGTATAGTGGAAGGAAGAACCCCGGGAAGGACAGGGGAGGACGAGTCCTGAGGAAGAAGAAACAACATAAGGGAATGTGAGACAGCATCACAGTAATGAAAGCTATGGTCTGAAAGAACCACAAGCGATTTTGTCTGAATGTATGATGGAACAATGAATGCCTTTACTACTCATGCCTGAACAACGCGGTCGGAACAACAACCACATTGTTACCACCAATGCCTTTACCACCCTTGCCTTTACAACGATTTTTAGTTGTAAAAGCATGCCTAGTAAAGGCATGTGTGGGAACGGCATGCGTGGTTCTAGCATGCGACCCCCCACCTGCCCTATGGCCCAGAAGTACCCCACCCCTAATACTAAAACTACCCGTCTCCCCCACCCCTAAAACAAAACTCTCCCGGATACCTCCCACCCTGAGCCCTAAACCCTTCCCTGACCTTACCCACCTGCCCTAAAACCAACCGACCCCCCCACCACACCCCTAAAAACAAAACTACCCCGATCCCCAACCCCAAAAACCAAACAACCCTGATCCCCCACCCCCACCCCCAAACACTCACTACCCGATCCCAACACCCCCAAAAACACTAACTACACCGACCCCCGCCCCCAAAACACAAACTATCCCGATCCCCCACCCCCAAAAACCAAACTACCCCAACCCCTCACCACCAAAAACCAAGCTACCCAATCCCCCACCCCCAAAACACTAACTACCCCGACCCCCACCCCCAAAAACCAAAATATCTGACTCCCCTCCCCCACCCCCAAAAACCAAACTACCCGACCCCCAAAAAACCAAACTACCTCCACCCCTCAACCCTAAAAACCTAACTACCCCGATCCCCCACCCCAAAACAAAACTACCCCAACCCCCACCCCACCCCTAGAAACAGAACTGCCCGATCCCCCGTCCCTAAAAAACAGAAATACCCCGATCCCCCCACCTCACCTCTAAAAAAACAAACTACACTGACTTCTCCCACCCCAAGCCCTTAATCCACTCCACCCCTAAATACTACTCCCCAACCCTGCCCTAGCCCCACTTACCTGACCGCCTCCTCTCCTGATGCACTCTCCCTTTTTCTCTGCCTTAACCACGCATGTGCGTTGTTCAGCACATGCTTGGTTAAGGCAAAGAAAAAGGGAGGCATTGTTAACGCAAGCGTGGTTCCGCTTGCGTTAATGTAGTCGTTGTTCCGGATGTTCCCCCTTTGTCCTGTTTATTTCTACCCTCGGCTGCACCATGCCGTTGGTGTGTGGTGTACGTCAGGGTTCCCAGAGTAACAGCCAGCTGTCTCATTGCATTCCTTCCCCCGTTCATGTCCTTGCACTCATTCTACAAAATGATATCTCCATGAACATAACACACTTAGGGCCTGATTTAGAGTTTGGCAAGGGGGTTACTCCGTCACAAACATGATGGATATCCTGTTGTCCGTATTACAATTCCATTATAGCCTATGGGACTTGTAATAAGGTGGATGGTATATCTCTCACGTTTGTGACGGAGTAACTCCTCCATTAAACTCTTAATCAGGCACTTAATATTATAATTTTGGCTTGGTGCTGGATTGTGTTGTAGTTCATGCTGTTGGATTCTAGGTCCTGCCTTGAATTCTTCCCTACTGAGGTTCTCACTTGCTTCAATTTCTCGTCCTTCCCGGTTATTCTGTTTCACCAAGGGCATGTTTGTCTCTAGTGTTATTTCTGTGGTAATATGGTCTCCTCTGAGGGATATTAGTTTTCTTCATCCCCAACGCCTCCCTCAATATCATCTATGTCTTCTCTTCTTAGGATCTCAGAATACACTTCTGGTAATTTGCTCCCTATGACGACAGACTCTCTCCATGGATCCCTTAACTTCTTCCACCAGACTCCCTTAAAGGGTGCCTGGAATTTCCAGTCTGGATGGCGATCCTTGATGAGTACTTTGTCTCTGAGTTGTATTGGCGAGTCCCTGACGCCCTGCCTTCAGCTCGCCTGGTCTATTTTCCTCTTCTGTTTTTGGTGAGTTTGGGCAGCATCCAGTGCTGCCGGACCCCAAGTCGGTCCCACTGGGATGCCGTCTCCCGACAGCCTCCTAAACAAGAGGGCCGTTGGGGAACAGTGACTGGTGCTGTGCAGTGTGTTTTGGTATATCCCCAATAAAAGGTGATGGCTCCACTCTAGGGCTTTGTTTTGGTCAACTGCAATCTGCAAAGCTTTGTTGAGTGTGCTCAAATATATCCCCCTTTTTTATCACCTTAGAAGGGGTAGGACGTACAGACCAAGAAGCTAGTCAGAAGCCTGATGACACTGGGCGAGGATTATAAGAATGTCACAGCCAGGGTACCTTTGTTTTATCCAAGCTGAACTTTAAGGAGTTATGTTGTGCTCAAGCTGAAATGGCTGTCATACACTGATGGTAAAATTCCAAAGAGCCAGACCCTGACTTCTCCATTGTGATAATTAGCTGAGTGTCATCAGCATATTTCATGCAAAGCAACCAAACAAATTAATCAATTTCATCAACAGGAAAATGTAAATATAAAAGTGCTGGCCCTTGAGGTACTCCATAACGCAGGGTCTTAGAGTTTGACACATAGGAAGGAAGGTGGACTGCTTGTGTCCTTTTGGTTAAGTTTGATCTCCTGGGGTGCAGCTTAGTCAGTGAGAGTGGGTGAACGTCAAATTTCCCAACTAAAAAAGCAGTGGGCTGCAGGCTGGGGGGATGAGATGACCATTGTTTGGCATTGGCTGTTTCCACAAGGAACACAGTCAGTATTGGTGTGTATTAAGTGATCCTCTGTCTAGAGTGGTACAGTGGGCAAAAAACAATGGATGGGAATGCTACCCCGAGTGATTGCCACTGGATAAACTATTTTCAAGCATTTTTAACCATCACATTTAGTTGTTTGATTCCAAGTAGTATGGTTGGAAAACTGAGCCTGGTACATCTTTCCAAGCCCACTCCTGCCAATGTTTGTGAATTCCAAAAAATAGCATATTTGCACCCATTCAAGGAGTACCTTTATGGGTGCAGATTTACTATTATTTGGTATGCTAGTCACCTTTCCACTCCAAAAAATTAACAAGTTAAAAGCTCTTACTGAAATGAGAATAGTGAGAAAAAACAACACAGACATAACATAACAAACCTGACTCGTGGTCCATAGACCCAACTATCAAGCAAAGAATACATTGGACGGATTTCACACCCCAAACACCCCCTGAAGCTTTGCAACTCCCGGCCCCTTCTAGGCCAGGTAGATCTCACTGGGAACTCATGACTACGGTCCCATACAACACAACGGCCTGGAGTCCCTGCCCTGGGATCACTTATTTTAATTGTACTTTAACTTCGCACAATCTTCTTCGGCTCTTCTATGAGAAGCTTTGATGGTAGAGTTGCCAAATTAGTGCATGCAATGCCGTATCGGACAATCCCAGCCACCGCGTGAACAACAAGGCTGAGCCTTTCTGGGGCGGGGCGCTTAAGTAGCCCCCCTTCTGGAGCCCGGCAGCTGAAACCGGATCGACGGACGCTGCCCCTACGTTTTTCCCCCCTACCTAACTTCCGTCCCCACACCTCACGAGGTGTGAGGGCGGAAGTTCCTGGGCCAGCCCGACGCACAACTAGTGCAAAGGGTTCAGGCCACGGCGGCCCCGATTCCTAAGGGGCCGCGCTCCCTCTATGTGGGGGGGGCGCTTTTCCCATAGAGTTGGGCGTGTCTTTTCCATGCATGCCTTTACGACCCATGCCTTTACAACAAATTTCACTGTAAAAGCATGCTTTATAAGGACATATGTGGAAAACGGCATTTGTAGTTCTGTCATACAACCCCTCCACCTGCCCTGAGCCCCAAAACTACCCCCACCCCATATAAATAAACTATCCAGACACCGCCACCAGCCTTGAGCCCTTAAACCTTCCCCCACCCCTAGTAACTAAACTACCCTAAAGCTCCCACCCACCGTAAGCCCTAAAAACTAAACTACCCTAATACCCAGACCCACCCTGGGCCTTAAAAAAAAAAGATCCCGACCCTCCAGCCCTGCCCCTAAAAACTAAACTACTCCAACCCCCCACCTGCCCTAAGCCCTAAAAAACTACCTGATGCCGCCCCTAAAAACTAAACTACCCCGACCTTGCACCTGCCCTGAGCCCTATAGCATTCCCCCGCCCCAATAACTAAACATGGGTAAATCATATTGTATAGCTGCAAAGATAGACATTTATTAAAAGTGCTACTTTTTAAACATAATTATAGAACTTAGAAACGTTAATCGCTTGCCTCCCAACAACAATGCTATTAATGAACTAATAGGCAAGTCAGTAGTAACATAAACTGTAAATGTGGACTTGATTTCCATTACATATGCAGCAACCTCACAGTGTACAGCACACATCCTTAACTCCAATAGTGCAATAATAAAGAAAAAAGGAGGGTCTGTGAAACAAAATGCCCGGGGTCATACAATTTGGACAAGCAGGGAAGTAAATATTGATTCTAGGTTATCTGGTTTCACATTTTGAAATTCAGCCACCAGAGGTGTTTCTCTATCTCTCACTCTCTCCTGTTTTACATCAAAGGTCAATGACAGAAAAACCAACACATACATAGGAGCCCCAACTCAGGGCCCCCAGACCCAACTACCAAACCAAGAATGCAGTTATTTGGGAGGGGGTGTTGTCATACCCTAAACACCCACCCCCTTGAAGATATGCTCTTGATGATCTCCATCATGCCTCTGATGATCTCCACCAATCTAAGACCATGTCTGTTATCGCAATTTCATGCAGTCTGGTGATGAGGATGTCATGGGAGACCGTGCACTGCAGACAGATTGGTTAATCCCAAAGTGGAGGGTTCATCTTGATCAGACATCATATGAATGTCATCAACCACAGCCAGCAGGGCTGTCTCTGCCCTGTGTACTGGGCAAAAGCCCGATTGTACTGAGTCCACAATTTGGCCATATTTTGCCATATACCAATCTCTTCGATAGTAGTTGATTAATATGTCTTTCAGGAATCTTGACATTTAATGGTAGCAAAGATATGGGCCAAAGGTTAGAAAGGACCATAGGATTTGCATTTGTTTTTTGTTAACAAAAGTACAATTAGTGCCTTTTTCTAAACATCAGGAAGTTTAGGTTTAAACATTTATAAAGTGCATGTCTACCAATCGGCTTCCCAGCACTAGATGAGAGTACTCTGAAACATGCAGAGTAACATTGCAGGGTAGTGGTTGTTGGTTTCGAGATTCAGGCTTGTTGAGGGAAAAGCCAAGCTTTAAGCATATTCCTGAACCTAGGTTCCTCTTTCAGGTACCTTAGCTCCAGGGGAAGTCCATTCCAGAGATTGGGTACCAAGTAGGCAAATGATCTGCTTCCGCATCTGATCCAACGTATTCTGGGGATCTTCCGAATTTTGCCCTGTGAGGATTGTAAGAGAGATCTAGATGGGAGATACAGAGATAGTAGGCATCTCAAATTGAGGGGGCCCTTACAATTGAGTACTTAGTGTACCAAATATAATGATTTAAATTTGATTCTTGACTCGATGGGCAGCCAATGTAGCGTTGTAAGGGCCTCTTTCGCTGATCCCGTTCTAGGTATTTTGAGGAGAATTCTGGCTGCTGCATTCTGCACTATCTGTAGTTTTTTAATGATGTATTTTGGCAAACCTAGGTTCAGGGATTAACCATAAACCAGGCAGGATATCACAAGGGATTGTACCACTGTCCATCTGGGCTGCTCAGGGATAAGGTCCACAATTTTCCTGATTTTTCTTAGTAGTCCAAAGCAGGTAGCAGACACTTTGATTGCTTTAGCAGCCGTACTTAGGGCTTTTTCTAGCCACATTCCCAAGTTGTGTATAGGGGAGGAGGGGGTTCCCCAAACAGTCTGGCCAACTTATCCCTGACAATATGCTTATATTATTCCCCAGGAGCATTATCTCCGGTTTCTCGCCTTTTAGTTTCAGGTGGCAGTTTGCCACCCATCTGGCAACTTTTTCGAGGCATGGGACTAACTGATGATGTTCCCGGTTCTGATCCTTAGCCAAGGATAGCACCAATTGCGTATCGTCTGCATAGGAAATTACAGACAGGTCGAACTCATGGATAATGTCTGCCTATGGTCTCATATATTTGTACATATATATATGAAAAAAGTGGGGCCGAGGGCCGAACCACGTGGCACTTCACACTTGGAAGCCATGATATCTGAGAGGCATGGGTTTTACATAATTTGGAATGTTTGATCCTTTACAAAGAAAGACATCCAATCCAGAGCCTTGCCTTGAACTCCTACCTCATTTAACCTCTTGATCAAAATCATATGATCAACTGTATCAAATGCTGCACTGGGGTCTAACAGAATAATAGCAACAGTGCCTCCCTGGCCTAATATACATTTAAGCTCCTGGGTGACTGCCACCAATGCTGACTCCATGCTGTGCAGTGCACAGAAGCCCATTTGCGTGGGGTGAAGGAGCGGATTGTTTTCCAGGTAGTTGGACAATATTTGATTAACATGCTGCTCTAGAATCTTTCCCATCACTGGAAGGAGAGAGATTGGTCAGTAATTACCCAATACTAATGGGTGTAAATGAGGTTTGTTCTGGAGAGGCCTAATTATGGCATGATTCCATTTCTTTGGGACCGCCCCTGACTCCAGTGAAAGTTTGAGAATATCAAATACGGTCAAGACTAAGACTTGTAGGCCTTTCTCCAAAATATGGGAGTGGAGATTCGATCCAAGGGGGAGCCTGATTTGACCTTCCTCATGACCTTTAGGATCTTCTCCTCCTTGACCCCTGGGATAATGGTGAGATAAGTTGAGGAGGCTGGAGGCCGGTGGCTGAGTATTTGATGGGAGGGGTGAGCAAGGTTATCTGAAAATGAATTATGGATATTCCTGACCTTATCCTGAAAGAAAGTGGATAGTTCGTTACACCGACCAACTGTAGACGGCGGGAGTATGCTGCCTTGATCAACCGTAATAAGTGATTTAACAATCTTAAAAAGTTGCCTTGATGAGCTTGAAACCCGATTGATTTTGTCCTCATAATAACTCCCCGGAGTATTTTTGATTTCCATATGATAGTGCTTGATGGCAGCTTTGTCATCTTTTTTTTAATTGTGGCTCATATGATATCATCCAATTCTTCTCCATTCTCTTACAGTTTTTCTTCCGAGAGGCCAGGTGGGTATTGAACGAGATGGCCGATTTGCTTTTTCCTTTGTAAGTTATCTCAGTGGTGGGGACGCATTCATCTAATGCTTGTAAAATCCAGTCCTCCCAACATTTATAGGCTTCATCAGGATTTTCTCCTAGTATAGGCAACACATTTTGTAAGACCGCCATCCATTCCTTGGGGGAAGTTTTAAAAGAACCAATCTATGTGGACTTGGGCCCTGAGCTCCAGGGGGCCCACTCAGAAAACTGGTAGATGGTGGGCCAGGGAGGAGAGGAACCCCACCATGCACTTTGCAGGGGGGCCCCCTCAAGTTTTGTTATGCCACTGACTCAACCTGCTTTTTAAATGAGTCCAGTAACTGTTGTTGCCCTTCTTCTAGTTGTGTTGCACGTTAGCTCAGATCTTCATAGGTCTGTCCAGGTGTTATTTTTTCTGATGGTTATCTTGTGACATATCTAATGCCTCCTCTTCACAATGTGCGGATTCCCAGTCCACATTAGTAGGTGGTACAGAAGTTGTCTCTGCTGCTTCTTCCTCAACATTTTCAAATAGTAGTGGGATCATTTCCTATGGTGGGATGAATCCCTCCACCCTTTATGTATTTTTATTGGTGATATCAACTAATGCACCATTGAGGCACTATTGGTGCAAACAGTCTTTCCTGAAGTGTTGTTTGTTGGAGATGTGCTCATCATTCATAATTCTGTAGACATTTCCATTGAATCTGAAGTGGTGGTGGGTACTGATGATGTTTTTCGATGTTTAGTGTGTGTTGTAAATTGTGAAGTGGCCTTCTTGTGACATGGGTCTCTTTTTTTTATTCAAATGCAGATGATTCCTTTGTTGGGAAAATGTTGGACCTGGGGTCTACTGTGGCATTCGGCTTCGTGGTGATTTGACTGTAGCACTATTTCCAGATGTTCTTACATTAGTTGATGGGTCTGGTGTTGATGTAGATGTACAATAGTCTGCTTCATCATCCTCTTTGTAGTAGGGGCATTCTTTTGTAATACAAAAGGAACATGCTGTAATGTAGAATGTAATATCATGCGCATCGCAATAAGCCAGCCCACCTTATGAGTGAGGTGAAAATAGCAAACCCATGAGCAAACTTTTAAATGTAGATGTTGTGGAGTTACATTTGGTGCTAAGAGTATTGCTCTGGCTAATTACCAGGTGCAATAAATGTTGCAACGTCTGTTATTTTTGTCAGGTTACACCTGCTGGATGGGAAAGGGGAAGGGAAAGGCCTAGAATGAAATTTACAAAGTTATCATGGAAAGCAGCATAACAAACGATGGTGCTGCGCTGCGTGAGAGGAAGAACATTCATTGACAATAATAGTGATGAAAACTGAAGAGAACCGAAATGCATTTTACACATATGGTTGTGTATTCTCTATCAGCACAACTTTGGAGAAATGTGTGGCAAATGGTGTTTTTCTGAGCACATTTTACGAACAACCATTGATAAAAGTTGGATGAATTTTAAAGGCAGTTCTAAACACACACTGCCACAGTTATGAATATACATACACGATTCATACAAACAAAAGGTCTCACTGCCAGTCAGCACTGAATAGACTGTACCTGACTCCTGTGGAAGAATAGTCAAGGAAGACAAGGAAGGCATATGTTGTTGATGGAGCATGAGCACCAATCAGGGAGTGAGAATTGCAATGTGCTCAGCTGCCCATCCATCATTACAGATCCCTAGACCCAGTCCTTCATTTTTGCAGGTGGGTGGAGATGGCAGGCGCCAGCGCCCATGTCTGAGGACGCAGACTTCATTTTCATCATCAGACTCTGACCCAAACCGTAGGAGAGAAAGGAATACAAGGTGGAAGAGAAGACAGGGAAACAGTGACAAAGGAGGTAGCAGGGATGGGAAAGAGCCTGCAATAGTAAGAAAAAGAGACAGGAAGTGTAGGGTGCTAGAAGAAAGAGGCACATTGGAATTAAGACTAGACAGCTTTGGAATATGGTGGTATGCAGACTTTATGCCACTATATTTGCAGGTGGACATTTTACCTGTAGCGCCTAATTAAACAGTGCTGCAGTTGGAGGTGGTGAAATGCCCATTGGCAGAGTGGGGAGGGTAACAGTACAAAATAAGACGTGGGTCCAGTGCTCACTCTGCCACTGGAACTGAGTTACACCAGAGTGAAGAGATCCAATTAGGGCAAAACCAATCTCGGGTTGCTTGTGCTCCGGTTGATAGAGAGCCTGGCTTGGCAATTTGGACTTGACTGTTCCAGTTTGAACAGGACCAGGGCTGATTTGCATTTGGCTGAGCCTAATCTGAAGTGGCTTAGTGGGCAAAAAAACAATAGACCGGGATTCATTCAAGTGTTTCACCCTTCACATTTTTGTTTGCTCGAAGTTAGCAGGCAGTACAATTTAAATGAAGAAGAAGGTTCAAACTAGTGTGCCTGGCTTGATTGAAACCCCCTTTCTTTGTTGTGACATCAAAAAGCACATGGCCTTCTCCCAGTGTTTGAAACTGAAAAGATGCATCCTGGGAACATATGTTGGCTTCAGCAAGGTTCTGACTTTTTTGGGCAGGACCGAGAAGCCACTGAGTTTGGAAGTTGACAGACTGCCATATTGCCTTATGAATAAAGATTAGGAAGTATTGATGAGGAACAGTGTGGACAAGCTACGTCCTACAAAAAGCATTTGTCAATGTTATGCCTTCTGGATGCAAAGGACTGTCAAAGAACAACAATGTTTAGTTTGGACCATGAGCTTGTTTGTTTTTATGTCCTTAGTGTCCATGGCCTCCAGATCTATGTCACAGGCCTAGGCTTTGTGTCTTTGCATTAGTGTCCCCATGTCTCCAAACTTCCAGTGCCAGTGACCTTGTGTAAGTTTCAGTGGCCTTGTCAGTGACACGGAATGGCTGTATCCTCTTTCCACAATGTTGGTGTTGTAGTGTGTCTCCCAGTGTCATTGTCAGTCACAATATATTTGTCAGTGTCCCTACAAATGTCAATTTCTCTGTAACAGTTCCAATGTCTCCATGCCCAAGTGTCTCTTTGCAGATCTATGTCCCTGTGTAAGTGTTACAATGCCAATATGTTAATCTAAGGATCTGTCACACAGTCACAGTGTTGAGATTCCAATGTCAGTGTCCATTTAACTTTAACTGTCCCTGTATCATTATCTCACAGTAACTTAGACTGTGTGCAAGTGGCAGCAATGAACTTCTCAATGTACACACCACTATACCAGTGTCAATATTGATAGCAAAGGCAACATCCAAAGTAATGACACTTCTGGGGACATCACACAAACTAAAATTGATCTGTTTAAATTCATTCGACACCTTAAACTTAAGTCTTTTTTTGCATCTTTACCTACACCTTCTACCTCATTACCCACTACAAATCCTTCTCATGACATTACAGTTCAAGATCTATCTAATATTTCTCTTCTCTGTAATCTCTCTAACACTACTGAACCAGATGTCACACTATCTTCTATTGCCCAAGAACTTGACCTTAATACTAACCAATATGTTTCCTCTGATCTCCGTACTAAATCCACATTCACTCCTGTTCTTCCGGCGGGTAATTCAATTGACTTATTCTCAACAGCAGTATTACGTGACTTAGATCGTGAATACAAAAGGTACTGTGCCCGACGAAGATATTTACCTACCAATATCCAAGGCAATCGGGTAGCAGCACTAAAACATCTGAGAACCAACAGTAATATTATAAAAGAGGCAGATAAAGGTGGAAACATTGTTATCCTTAATACTGATGACTACCTCACTGAAGCTTATCGCCAACTTCAAGACAAAACATGCTATAGAAAACTCTCACATAATCCAACAGCAGAAATACAACATAAATTGCTTGATCTTTTGGAACACTGGCATTCTTACCATATGCTTTCCAGCTCTGAAAAAACTTCTCTTTTTCTTAAATTTCCCACCATTCCGACCTTGTATCTTCTACCAAAAATTCACAAAGTAGGACATCCACCAAAGGGCAGACCTATAATTTCAGGTGTAAATTCTATATGCTCTAAGTTGGGTTCCCTCATTGACAAAGAGCTCCAACCATTTATGACCAATTTATCTTCTTATGTTAGAGATACCAAAGATATCCTACAAAAGCTACAAGATATAGAGTGGCAATCAGATTTTTTTTTTGCAACTATTGATGTTGTCAGTCTCTATACATCTATCAAACACAATGATGACCTTGAAGCAGTGAACAAATGCTTAACTACTAGATCGTTGCAGTATTTGACACGGAATGCAATGATCCTGGACTTTCTCAAATTCAGTCTTGAAAACAACTACTTTCTCTTTGATGGCAACTTTTATTTACAGCTACAAGGGACTGCGATGGGGGCAAAATTTGCTCCACCCCACGCATGTATCCTGATGGGAACTGTGGAAAATTATTGTCTCTGGTCAGATCGCTCAGAACATTTAATCAAACACATTATCTTTTGGGGGCGATATATTGATGATATCCTGCTTATTTGGCAAGGCTCAAAAGCCCTTCTTCATCAATTTATTCAGTCCCTTAAACCAAACCCCTGGGACATAGAGGTAACTTACCAAATCTCTAACTCTTCAATTGAGTATCTTGACCTATTGATTTATGTTGAAGATAACAAACTTCAGACCAAGTTTTTTCGCAAAATGACATCTGCTAACTCAATCCTTCATGCCACTAGTTGCCATTCATCTAGTACCATTCGAAACATACCTAAAGGAGAATTTAGACGAGCCAGACTTAACTGCACCAATACCTCTGACTATGATAATACGTCCTTTGAAATGACCAAGAGACTCATATCCAGGGGGTACAATAAGGCCTCTCTAGATACCATTAGAGGTGAAGTGAGAAGTATGGACCGGAACCTTCTGTTGAACACACCTAAAAAAAACAACAAGAACACATCTGTTCGTTTCATTACAACTTTTCATAATGGCCATAATTACATTCGTAAATCACTTAGAAAATTCTGTTTTTTACTTTTGAACAATTCCTCTATTAATCAACATATCACTAACCACCCCCAAATAGGCTTCAGGAGGGCACCTAATCTTCGCAATAAACTTTGCCCCTCATTTCTCCAACAAAGGCCTCCTACTACTTTTCTACCACCAAAACCAAAAGGTTTTTTCACCTGCAGCAAATGTTCTGTATGTAAACTGGGTCTTTCCAAATCCACATCGGTTAACATCAACAATAGTACCCATCGGATTATTGACTTTATTAACTGTGCTAGCACTCATGTTGTTTATGCTATTTGGTGCCCTTGTAATTTAACCTATATTGGCAGTACGATCCGTCCACTAAAAATCAGAATCCAGGAACATTTTCGGAACATACTAAAATCTGATACTCAAGCACCACTGGTTGAACATTTTAACAACTGTCATCAACAACAATGTACTTTCACCTTTAGTGGTCTACAATGTATCACACCCTCTCCGCGAGGTGGTAACATGTCACTGCGACTATGCCAAGAAGAAAGCCGTCTTATTATCAAATATGATACAGTCAACAATGGCCTCAACAAAGACCATGAATGGCATTTTTGGCTACTGTAGATAATCAAAAAACGGGTCTTTTTGTTTAATTTTGTTTCATTTCCTTTTCAGAAATCACCATGTATAATATGTTGCTTTTTTACTTAAGTTTTAACGGATGAATGTTTCCCTGAGATATATATGCTTGAGTACTGTACTGCTTTGTTGTAATCTTTCCAATTTTTCTGCTTCCTTTTTTCAGCCTCTTTTTCCTCCTCTTTTCTCTTTTACTCCTTAATCGTTTATAAGTTATTTGTCTCATTTAGACTTACTTTTTCTTTATTTTAAACCAACTCCCTGCCTTTTTCCTATTCTTTTCTTTTTTCCTTCTTTTAATTTTGCTTCTATGTCTCTCACCTTTCCTTTTTGACTTATTTTTCCTTTATTTTCAATTCAGGTGCTGTACCTGACATTTTAACATGATTAGTAAGTTTTTCTTCTGCCCATAAAGATGGCCAAACCTTTGCCTCGATGATCTATTCTGCCGTTCAAAGATGGCTGCTGCTTTTCTTTCCTTCTTCCTTTTCTTTTCTCTTACTTTCTAAGATGGCGCTCCCTGCCCTGAAGTTTGGTAGTCCGTCGTTTGTTTTCACTACAAAACGAACGACGATAGAAACTACCTCGCCGGTTAAGGCTTGTTACTGTGACCGCGACGCTCATGCGCCCGTTCCGCTTTTACGTCTCTCTGCCGTTGACAGTCGGCGTCTCCGACTTCTATGCATTTTTGAGGTAAGGAACAGGAGTGCTCCTGTTACATACGGAGATTACGTTTATTTGATCCAGTCTATGCCTCAATTGTACAACATATCTCATTAACAACAAGGTGGTCCTTTTGACCAACGAGCCTTGTGAACACCGAATATTTGTTTGTTTGTTTTTGATGGTCTAATATAACCTGTATGCTCATCTAAGTTAGTTATTCAATTACATTATAGTCGATATCATTATTATTATTTATTTTTTCTCACGTTTCTCTTTTAAGTCTGAAATGCCTCAACATTTGATTAATGTTTCTTTACAGAATATGACTGACTTAATATTCAAATTATAAATGCTTGTTAACCCTTACGGTATGTTAGCTAAATTTTTACCATCATTTTTTCACCTCTCACTCTCTAGTATTGGTTTACCTTCTTTGGGGCACCTCCAGTTTTTTCTGGACTTGGGCACCATATGCTCAATTACTATTTCATCTCTCTCCTGTACATTTTTCTGTAATAATAAAAAAATCTCTCTTAAAAGATTTCTCTTTAAATTAGAGTGATCATGATACTAGTCGAAGTGACCTTGTTTATCTCTCGGATTTAATATTTTTGTTGTATTCACAGTTTCTCTTTTTCTTTCTAACTACTCAGACTGAATAACATCACAGAACTTGTAGCAAGCTTGGTTCTTGTATGATTCCAAACTGTTTTCTTTCTTATTCTCAAGGACTCTGTATCTCACTTTAATAGCTTACTAATTTTCTTTTTCCCATGTTTGGGTTTAAGACTTTTCCAACTTTGGAATTTCACATCGGTAACTCTTTCACACAGGATTTTGTTTTTTTAGCTCACTTTTCGGTGGTTTTTTGAAGGTATCTCGATAATTCTTTTTCGCCTTATTTTGATCAACAGTATCAGCGAGTTTGATTTTTCTTTTCTCTTTCAGCCTTGAGAAAGCCCCGGCTTATATAGCCAGAGGGGGCGAAACACGTGTTGGCTGATTCTCTTTTCTCGTGTCATTACTTTGGATGTTGCCTTTGCTATGGAAATAAAGTGACTTTTTGAACTTTTGGAAGTAAAACGTCTGAATAGCAATGCAATAAACTTTGAACTTTATAACCCCAAGATTTCTTAGAGTGGGACTTTACCTTTTTCTTGTATTGCATACCCTTTCTAGAGGACTTTGGGTCCCTGTCCTCTGGTCAAGTCCCCCACCTTGTGAATAAGGCACTTTACACAGGAGAATAGTGACTTTGGACCCTCTCCAGTATCGGAGCTTTGCTTTTCAATATTGATAGCGCTGTGTTCCAAAACCTATATCAGTACTCTTGTGTCACAGCTCCAGTGTCAGTGTCCCCCCTCTAGTTTTGATGTTTTGTCAGAGTTGGCACTCCAGTATGTTTCTCCACTGGTAGTTTTCCTGTGTTATTTTTGGCGCTCTAGTGCCAGCGACTCAGTGTCAGTGCCTCCATACTGGTGCCCTGGTGTTGTGTCACTTCCTAGTGTTAGTACCCATTTGTTGTAGCACCCATGTGTCAATGGCCAAGAGCTGGTGCCCTTGTGTCAGTTTCTCAGTGTTAATATTTGTAGTCGTGTCAAGCTTCCTGGGTCAGAGTCCGGGTGTCAGTGTTAGTTCATATGTGCCCCTCTGTTTCTTATCCCTCTATCAAAATCAGCACCCTGTTTCTCGATTTTCCCAGTGTCGGTGCCTTGGTGTCAGTGTCCCAGCATCAGTGTCTCCACGTCAGTTCTCCTGTATCATTGTCCATGTGCCAGTAGCAGCATCTGAATGTCATTGGCTTTGTGTCAGTGTCCTCTTGTCCAAGAGTCTGTGGTCCCAGATAGTGTCACGGTGCTGTTATTGAGATTTGTAGAGTGCACTATCATCCGTGAGGGTATCCTGTTCTGAGCAGGTGGGAGTCTAGCCACACCTAGGGCCTAATGGGAGTACTCGAAAAGCCAAGTCTTCGGCTTCTTGTGGAATTCAAGAAGAGAGGGGGAAGCTCTTATGTGTAGCGGCAGGTACTTCCATGATTTAGGAGCTATGTAGGAGAAGGCTCGAGAAGGCACTGTGGCAGTCACCGTAGTGTCCATGTTAGTGTCCCACCTCAGTATCAATGCATGTGTCGCTAAGCCAGGCTCTCTGTGTCAGTTACCTTTCTATCTGTATCCCACTGCAAGTGACCCATGTCAGCAACCACAGGTCAGTACCCTAGTATTGTGTCCCTCCGGTCACTGCTTTTGTGTTATTGCTCCTGTGCCATATCACTCTCCTGGTAAAGTGTCCAAATGTCTGTATCTTAATACGAGTATTGTTGTGCCCCCATTTTCAAGCTCCCGTTATCAACACACTTGCCACTGTCCCAGCATTGATGTTTGTACCCCCTGTCAGTGTTCCAAAGCCACTGTTTCTATGTCAATGTCCCAATGTCAATGTTGGTACTGTCTGGGAATTCAAGACAACTGGAGAGAAATAGCAACTAAGCTAGAGAACAGTACTGGGAGAACGAACACACTAACCCCAATGTACCATATTAGGACTGATGCACAAATCTCGTAGGAACTACTAGCGTATTATAGCTAAATGCTGCTTAACTAAATAGTGGGAAGTTGCTACAACTGTTACCAAGTGAAGGACAGAGATGAAAAGGAGGGAGAAGCTAGGAGAAGAAGCCCTACATATAGGCAAAGGAAGGTTCATAATTGACCGTAAAACATGGGATGACTTGTGATTAGAATGCACACTGCACAGAATTGACGAATAACACAATAATGACTAATACAGGGAAAAGAGAGCAACTCTACTGCTGTAGAAGAGCAATATGGCGGTGTAAAATGTCCTCTGAAACTTAAAGGCTAAATCTAGCGTCTCCCCTGGTCCCTTTGACTTTCCCTGCGGTGTCACTCATTCCTTCATTTTATAGCCTACCCCGTAACCCATTTGATATAAACTATACCACTAATTCATAAATTCCCCCTCAAAATGAACGATGACTTTGACGACTTGGGGCTCATGCGTTTTGCACAAAAGACAGTGTAAGTGATAACGATGTTATCACAACCCATTTATGCAATATGGGTTTGAAAATAGCAAAGTGGGTGGTCCTAACTGATCGACCCCATAGCTGAATAGCACCGAATAGTATGCAGCTGCTCAAAGGTATATGACTAGAGCCGTACTGATAATGGAGAAAAGAGGAAAAAATGCGACAAAAAGAGAAGAAATGTTAAATGTCCAATATTGTGAAACCATATGTCTATGAAACTGCTGAATATATAGCTACATCAAAACATACAAAAAAGTGAGGGTTGGTGACCCTGTTTCAATGTTTGTGATCCAAATTAATGTTCTATTTTCACTGTCCCCAGGTCAAAGTCCCCATGTCAGTGTTGTGGCCCCTTTGTCAGTGCTCTAGTGTCCATGTCCCAATACTAGTATCTCCATGACATTGTTTTTGTGACATCCTTCTCCGGTCAATATATACGTCAGTACACTAGAAGCTCACCCTCCAAGTCAGTGTACCTGTGCTGTATCACTGTACTCGTATTGTGTCTCAGTGACAATATCCGTGTGTCTTAGCATCCCTGTGTCGGTGAAACTGCCCCCGCATTAGTGACAGAGCTCCATGCCAGCACTCCACAGTTCACATACCTGTGATCTAAGGTCCATGTTAATTTGCCCATGTCATTATCCTAGTGCCATTGTCTACTTACAATTGCCCCTGTGTCCTAATGTGTGTCTACTTTTGCACTGTACCCATGCCAACCTTCCCATGCCAATGTTGACGGCCCTATGGCAGTAGACCACTGACAGCATTGGCGTCTCCTTGTCAGGGTCCCTGTGTCATTGTTGAAACCACTGTTTTTGATGTAGGGTGAGTTTTCCCCACTATTAGTATCCCCGCGTTTAAATCCCACATGATATAAATGTTTGAGTATATACAGCTTATTCTATACCAAGTCCACCGCAACGCAAGGGCATTGATGAACGCTGGGGGCTGAGGATAAGCATGGAAAACTCTTGTGATCAAAAAATGGACCAGGGATGGTAAGTATGTTAGGAAGGATAGCTCAAAAAAAGCTGGGAAATATTGAAGCTTATTGACTCATTTTTAGCACGAAACAGAGCAGCAACCAAAGTTGCTGCAGTGCTTTGCACAAGACGGAGAAAGCAGCGCAGAGCCATATGTTCTAAATAAAATGACCATCTGGTGTTCTCTTCCCCTGGGCTGGCATGCAAACAGGCTGCCTAGCTCCACGCACATTCCTTTACACCATGGTGCACAGGAATGCGTATGAGGTCGAGTATAGGTTTTTGTACTGATGTACAAAATCATATGCCTATACAATTTGTGTGTGCTGTACAATGCATCACATATGCACTGTGTGGAAAGTTTAAATAAAAACATCTAACTGCTCATCTTTCGAAAATGCATTATGTTTTAATGCAAAGCTCAGTCTGGTTATCTTAGTACATAGGGGCAGATTTATGGAAAGAGGCGCTGCCGCCACCACGTGTGTGCCGTATTTAAAATACAGCACTCCATGGAGCAGGGTAGGGGGCAATAGCATCATTTTTCATGACGCTATTGATATACTCTGCAGTAGTAGCAACAAAATATTGGAGCTACTCCTGCAGAGTACATAGGGGCCCATTATAAATAATGGAAATCTTAGATTTCCTTGCGCCTGCGCCATTTTTTCGCTCCCCCCAATGGGGGAACGACCCCTTTGCATACATTATGCCTGGCGCAGGCATAATGTAGCGCAAAGGGTTACAAATTTGTAGATATGGCGCTAGGATTTTGGGTTCGTTGGGCCACATTAGTGTAAAAAAATGACGCTAATGTGGCGTAAGGTGACACTAGGGGCTTATAAATATGCCCTATAGTGCTTTGTGTCAAATTATATGGGTGCTTCTGCTGTAGCGCCCCAAATACCACACAAGTAACATCCGCTTAATGCAAAGTGCGCAAAGCACACATTTTCCAATGCAATATCCCTTTTGTGCTGAAAAGCAACCCCCCTCCCCAGGATTTATGTCTCTTTGTGCCCCTTTAATATGAATTTGCAGCAGCATAAGGTCTAAGTAAATCTGCCCAATGTTCTTCCTAGAGAGAGAGAAAGCCCAACTTCAAAAGTGAGGTAAACCAACAGTTTTACTAATACATACATTACAGTAACTATGCACTATGATTCATTTATGTAAACTATGCAGGGGCACTTCGATTTAACATTTAAAAATGAAAGAGTGCCTGAAATCTGCTTCACAGTGCAGTGCAGTGCTGGTCTTTGATTTTAACTGCACGCTGGTGCATTCCGAGAAGTGTTAATCTTGTTTTTAAATCGGTCTCGACCATGATCTCCGACCCCTGCTGCCAATTGCATTTGGGTGGGGGCAACCATTATTTTGGGGGTGCGAGGCAACTCGAGCTCCTCCCTCCCACCACCCAGCCGGGGCCACAGCTCCTCGGCACGGGGCAGTAACAGCGCAGTTCATAAGGAGGTTATGTGCACAAATGTTATTGAAGCCAGTAACTGAACTGCCATTCTCTGAGGCCCTGACCCCTCCCTCCACCCCCAGGCCAGCTCGGCGCTCCAAGTGCAGTAAATCTAGCTGCACAAATGCTTCCCAGGGCGCCTGCACTTCCACCTGTAACTTTATTAGAGCGTTTTCGCTTTCAAGCGGGGATCCCGTTAGGGCTTCACAGCTGCTCTTTATAGAGGCCGAGGCCCCACCGCCGCCCCTTTCTCTATAAATGTACTCATTGACTCCCCTCCTCTTTACAGCTCTTTCTCCTTTCCCTCCCTCACTGTCCGTCCTCTCTCTCTCCCCAGCACAACTATTTTCTCTCCAATGTGACTCCCTCTCTCCACCTCATTTTAATTCTGCCCTTTTTTCCTTTCTACTCCTCTTTGCCACCGTCGCCTCCTTTACCTTCCTTCCTAACTCCTTTTTAGGTCATCACTCTCTCTCTCTCGAACTCCTGCCTCGTAGTGCTTAGAAGCGCTTCATTCTACGTAGTGAGTTGTCTGCTTCCCACTTGTCCGCACGCTTCCTCTGTTCTTTTCAAAGCCTCTCATTTTCCCGCCTCATCCTCCAACTTCTCTCACTTTGGTCTTCGAGTCCACTTCCTCGCTTAGGCATTCTTCTCTCCCCCAACTCCCAGTTTTCCACTTTCCATTGCCTAGCTTCCTTCTTTCTCTCCCCTTTTCACCCTCGTCGCCTCTGTTCCGCGTTCTTGCCCCTCTAGATTCTCTGCCCCTTTCTCTTCCCCTGTACTTTGAGACACTTAACTTTCTCCTCTATTTCTGCCCACTATCTCCATTTCTACGCTAATGCTTCCCTTGACTTCTCCTGCCCATCTCACTACTCCTGCCCATATATGTTGTGTGCAAGGAATGGAAGATGGTACATATAAATATTCAAATTGAACACCCTCAATGTAAACATCCAGTTATTTACAAAACTGTGTATTTATTGATTGTATTTGCCTTTATATAGCACTGAAACACCTTGAAGGACTTTTAAGGACAGGTAGCCTTAGTGGGAATGCTTAGAAGGAAGGATACGTCTGCCTTGTGAGTAACCTTGATGTTTGACAGTGGACCACAGCTGGATTCTTACAGTGTTTCTTGTCACTGGGCATTGGTATCTCATGGAGGTAGAGGTAGGACGTTTGGGCTTATGAAGTGTCAGGGTATGAATATAGAGGATTTTTGGGGGGGTTTGCTAATAACTCTGGCGACATTTGACAAACATTCATAAAACTTTCCACAAAAAAGGTTAAGCCAACTCAGCTCCATCTGGAAAGTTTCAGCAAGAGTCAAGAAAAAGGGAGGGTCCCAAAATGCATTTTCCCCATGTGATTTCCCATAGGAAGAGTGAAAAGCATTACAACCAAGATGGCTGAACAGAATTACACCAAATTTGGCAGAAAGGTAGATCACGATTCAGAAAGTCTGCTTTTTGTGGTTTGGTGTAAATCTGTTTGGTAGTTTTTGAGAAATTAAGGTTTAAAATGCATGCATATATAGTGACACAGTGCTTTTGCAGTACTTCTGTGGAGTACTCAGGGCTGGACTGGCCATATCGGACATCGGGTACTTCACCGGTCAGCTAGAGGCCAGGGGGGCTATTTTCCCCTAAGAGGGGTGGTTTTCACCTATCGGACTGACTATGCAGTGTGGGGACTACTCTCTTTAGCCCCCCTCCTCCCCCAGGCCCGTGTTCAGTGGCCTTGGGTGGTGGAGCACGCACATTCAATGTCTAGCGATTTGTCATATTCTGCACTCTGTCAGGAACCTCTGCGCTGCACCCCCTCTTACCTGCTTCTTTCCCTTGTGCTCCTGTAGGACGATTGCGGCATTGTAGCCAGCACTCGTGGAGCCGGCAATGGCGATTTTATTTCTTCCTCTGGGCACATTTTCTAGCTGCCATCTTTAAAAGTTAGCGGTCTAGCTGCCATCTTTTTCTGCTCTCATCCCCATATAAGGGGCGCGATGCTGCAGAAGCGCAGCGGACCTTTTTGATTATGTCTGCAGGTGACTAAGCTGTGTTAGTTTGACATTTTTACACGTTTTTTAAACTGTTTTTAATCCGTTTTATATTGTCTTAGAAAGTGCTTTTGGGTTACTCTATCTCTCCTGTGACTTTGTTCTGCCTCAGCCTCTCTCTTTATCCCCCCAGGCCCGTGTTCAGTGGCCTTGGGAGGTGGAGTATGCGTGGTCAATATCTAGTGATTCCTCCTATTCTGCACTCAGTCAGGAACCTCTGCGCTGCAACCCTCCCCTTACCTGCTTCTTTTCCTTGTGCTCCTGTAGGGCGATTGCGACATTCGAGCCAACACTCGTGGAGCCGGCGGTGGTCATTTTATTTCTTCCTCTGGGCACATTTTCTAGCCGCCATCTTAAAAAGTTAGCGGTCTAGCTGCTGTCTTTTTCTGCTCTCGACCCCATATAAGGGGCGCCATGCAGTGGACGCGCACAGCCGATGTGCCGCTGGCGCGCCAAAGACACGCCTAAGGCAAGCCCGTCTGCACCTGTCTGCGCCTGGACGGGCACAGGGGCCAGAACCCTTAAGCCCACTAGGAGGAAAATGGTCACCTACTCTTCTGACATTCTTCAATCTCTCAGGCTGGTCCCCATGGAAAGATGTTCTCGTTGCTTAGACCACATTAATGCTAGGTGGCCCTGTACTACCTGCCACTGGACCCCCCAGCCTGAATCTGTGACAAGGCCATCGCTTCAGGATGGTCCAATTAGTGCTTTTCTTTTAGCCAGCTGTCATTCTCTGGCTGCCCATAAACTGAATATACATCTACTTTTGAGTGATCTCACACCTACAGCCTTGTTTCTCACTGAGACTTGGCATTCATGAGGGGTCATCCCTGGATGTAGCCCTGGCATTACCCCAAGGTTACTTGATAACTAGGTTGGATAGAAACGCCTCAAAGAGTGGGGGAATCACTATTATTTATAGGGAATCAGTAAAGCTCACTTCTCGGCCTCTCTAGTTACCTGGTTGTGAAAGTATGTACTTTTCTATTACACTAAATCCCCAGGTCACCTTCTCAGGAGCCCTGCTTTATAGTCCTCCTGGCCACTCAGAAACCTTTCTACAATCATTTCCTGATCAGGTTTCTGAACTAATATGTAAAAAAAAACTATTTCACTGTTTTAGGTGACTTTAACATCCATGCAGAGGACTCAGAAAACTCAGCCGCTAAAACGCTTCTTACGGATATGGCCGCATTAGAGTTGGTCCAATTAGTTTGGGGCCCTATACATGCTAAAGGGCACACCATTGATTTAGTTTTTAGCAATTTAGTTGGTCTAACCTCCATGTCTCCTCTCCCTCTGGCTTGGTCAGATCACTTTCTAATCACGCTTAACCTAGTCATCCCTACCATGTGTAAACCTTACCAGATTATAACTCAACCTCACCGGCGCTGGCACAAGTTTAAGGCTCGCGACTGGATTAACACCCTTGAAAGACTGAAACCTCCCTCTATGGAGAATATGGCTTGCCTTCTAGAGCCATTCAATGGTTGGATCACCAAAAGTTTAGACACTCTGCTTCCCTACTCGACTAAAACTGGGGTTCGTCATAAAAAAGGTGCTCCTTGGTTTTCTTCTCATCTTCACCAGCTTAAAAGGGAATGTGGACGTCTGGAAAGAAGATGGAGAAAATCCTATGAAGTTTCACTAAAGCAGGAGTATAGGAAAGCTATCAGATTTTTCTATGCTGAAATTAAATCAGCCCAATTTACATACTATGCAGTAGAATTGAGCAGTCATCCAACTCCTGAAAAGAGATCTTTCAATTACTTAAAGACATTTCACAACTACACACTCACAGTGAATTTATGGAAGCTTCCTAAGAACACAGCAATAATCTGGCATTGTTTTTTCAGCAAAAAATCTCAGATATTCATTTGGCTTTTCTGGCAAATGCCCATCAGTCTCCTGATTCTATAGATCAGCATATCTTGCGTTCCACCCACTTTTTGCAATGTCCCCCCCCTTTCCATGTACTTAGTCGCTAAATTACTTTCTACTCTTAAGTCGGGCTCGCCGCTCGATTTAGCTCCCCCTTATGTACTGGCCTTAGGTGCCTCCATTTTAGTACCAGTTCTTACTGACCTTTTGAACTCTTCACTCTCTAGAAGCTTTGTCCCGGATCAGTGGAAATATGCTATAGTTAAACCCCTGTTGAAAAAACCTAATCTTTACACAGCTCTGCTTAATAATTACAGGCCCATTTCTCTGCTGCCAGCCTTATCTAAAATAATTAAAAAGCACGTTAATGCTCAACTCTCGAGTTTCATTGAAGATAATAATATCCTTCACCCCTCTCAGATGGGCTTTAGACCACTCCACAGCACAGAATCGGCTATGAGTGCTGGAGGCTAGGAAGTGTCTTGATCAGGGGATTGTGTCGGCCATTATTGACCTTAGCGCTGCTTTTGACACAGTCAATCACAATATATTACTTCTGAGATTGAGGGAGATTGGAATTGCATGCAATGCACTGAGATGGCTCTTCTGTTTTTTGGAGGGGAGGTCATTTCAGGTACTTGACTTTTCTCTCTAGTTGTGCCAAGAGCAGCTGCGGTGTGCCCCAGGGCTTGTCTCTTAGCCCTACGATATTTATCATTTATATGTCCCCTCTGGCAGAGATAGTTAAGCCGTATGGTCTCTCATTGGTGACGAATGCGGATGACACTCAGCTGGTAGTTTCATTATCGACCAACTCCATCACTAATTGTTCGTCACTTGTCCTCTGCCTGCAGGCGGTGTCAGGATGGATGTCTGAATGTAAGCTTAATGGAGACAAGACCGAAGTGATGATACTAGGACACAGCCCTCGACTAAGGTTCAAATCTGGAGTTCTGGAATCCCTGGGGCATCTGCCCCCCCTTAGGAATATATTAAGAGCCTAAGAATCTGACTTGACCCGTGGTTTACTGTGGATTATCATGTTAATAAGATTTCCTCCACATGACTATGGCAAGGCATTGTACCTTAGTTCCCCGAAATACGGGGAAAAAAAGCTGCAGGGGGTGCAGAACGCCTCTGCCCAGCTTCCCCTAGACATACCGAGACATGAATCAGCCAAATTGTCTATCTCTTCTCTCCATTGGATCCCAGTGAAGCAACAGATACATTTTAAATCCTTGTATTGTGTCCACAGGTCCCTACACAATAAAGGTCCCCCTCTCCTTAGGACACTAGCCTCTTTCCATAAGCCTGTTAGACAGCTCAGGTCTTCGTCAGCAGCTTTAGCCTCATTCCCCAGAGTAAAAAAATCTAAAAGAGGGGGAAGTTCTATGGCTCTCCTCGGAGCTAAATTGTAGAATTCATTTCCTCTTGGTCTTCGCCTTACCAGCCATGAACTTACTTTTCGGCGAGAACTTAAAACCTGGCTGTTTAGAGCTTTACCCTCAGATTATGTCTTATAGGTTTGTGATTAGCGCTTGGAGGCCTCCGGGTAACAATGCACTTTACAAAAAAAAACATAACATAACAATGAGTTAGAAATCAGGGAGGTGACAGTGGGAGGAATCTGGGTTTGTAATTGAGTTATAAATCAGGATGGTTACCGTCAGAAGAACTGGAGTACATTGCACATTTGTGCCCTCATTGTGCCCTGTAGAAGAACATTGCATGGCCTTTACTGCTGTGGTTAATGCTGGGTGTCTGTTGACTGGAGTGCTAAGATTGTGGGTCTGAGATACAAAATGTGTGTGTGTTACACAACTATTCTTCTTTATTATAGGCCACATGTCCTCCGCACCCTTCTTCTAGGGTTCTCTTGTGCCCCACCACAGCTCCCCCTCCCTGTCCTATTTGCCAGATGTTGTTTTGTTTTCTTAATTGATTGTTGCAATCCTCTTATCCCTGTGGCTTAGAGAAAATTGATTCTAGGAAATGACTCATAGTTATATGTGAGATGCTAGGCTATCGAGTTCAGCACTGAAATTTGGAGAACAAGATACATTATTCTGGAAGGTAGGGTTGAGGAGTGTTCATGAGGGGGTGGAAAGGCATGGTTTATATTCTCACTTTAGCTGACTCTTAGCCCAGTTGGATCTTACATTTATGTTTTTTTCTGAAATTGCATCTTGATTTCTCAGTTGGGCAAACAAGATAACAGCCTAACACAGCCTAAGAGAAAGATGGGTGTTCTTCTCATGAAGGAGAGAAGCTCCCCTCCTGTAAGAGAGGTACTCTTGTGAAAGAGGCGCTCTTTTCGTGACAGAGGCACGCTATCCTTGTTAAAGATGTATGGCCTCCTTGTGAAAGAAACACACTTCCATGGTGAAGAATGCGTTGGCTCCTCATGAAAGAGCAGTTTTGAGGCGAAGAAGGAGTGCCATCTGGACGCCACATAATCAATTGCGACAGTCATCCCCCAAGCATTACATCTGCAACACATCTCTTCACCTCTTTGCCATTTCTGCTCTATCATTCGTCCTTCTTCGTGCCCTACATCCACCCAGCCCTATCCATCTGGGTCGGTCGACCGATCCACCATGCCTGTAAAGCCACTGAACCTTGCCAGATGTAACACTCTCATCTTCCCAGCACTCAAAATACTTCCAATCTCAAACAACCATGACCAGTTCCCAGCACCAAGCCGCCAATTTCTACAACCAAAAATCCAGCACCTTCTTCTGGGCCTGGGTTTCTCCCTAAACCCATAGGCACTGGGTCCCCATCAGAAGTAATTTGCCCATTCAGCCTGTGTTTTTCTATCACCCATCTCCTGCACAGCCCTAAGCTGTCTGCCCCCACACAATTTAATGCCAAAACAACTGGAAACCCCCCAAAATGTTTTAGAGGGACTGTACCTCCTCTAGCATCCTGCCACTCCCCAGCACATCTACTTCCTTCCCAGCCCAGTGCTGCATCATCATAAATTTCCATCACCCATGGTATATTAGCCTTCTCCGTGTACTCCGGTCCACTGCCGTTCCAGGCACCTAAACATACCATCTCGTCTTGTCTCGTCCCGACACCTTCCTAACATATGGTAAGGTCACGCCATCTCTCTCAAGTGCACTCTCACCTCCTCTTCGTGTTCCTTTTTTCCACTCTCTTGCTGTCCTTTGCTACCTCCTCCACCCTTGTTGACCTTTCTCACTGCTTCTCCCAGGCCCCCCCTTCTCGTTGCTCATTTAACCCTGTGACTGGCCCCAAAGCTTCCCCGTCTCGCTTCCACTTAATGGAGACCGCAGCGTGGACCAACCATTAAGCAGACTTCACCTGGCCCCTGTGCCCTTAACTGTGCCCGGACCAAGTCCAGCCCTTTTGGGCACAGCTCCAGGGCTGTAACAAGGGCCCCTGCCTCGGCCTCCACTCTCTCGCTTCTGACCCTTCCGCATCTCTCTCTTATCCTGCTGGTCTCTCCATTTCGCCACTTTTGCTGCCTCTTTGCCCTTTGAACTCTTTAATCGCTTTCTGGGCTTTTTTTCTTTCTCTTCTCACCTCTGCCACTTTTTTGTGCATTTCTCACCCTTTCTGTGTCGCAGTCTGTGCGTCCCTCATTCTTTCTCATCCATTCCTTGACATATTTTGTGCATTTCTCATTCTCTCTCTGCCACTTTTCTGTGCTTCTCCCATTCTTCTTCACTCAGTCTTTGCTGCTTTTTGATCAATTCTCACTGATTCTCTACCACTTTTCTGTGCTTTTGTCTTTCATTCTTTACCGTTTCCTTCTGCCTTTTTCACTCGATCTTTGCTATCTTTTGGTCGCTTTTAGTCTCGGCCCTTTTGCCATGTTTTCGAGTTTTGCACTCTGAAGTGATCTCTGACCTCCTTTTCTCCTTCCTTTCCCTGCTCTGCTCTCCTTCCCACCCTTCTTTCCACATGGTGACCTTTACCACCTCCTGTACTGCGCCACGCTTCCTTCCCGCAGCTCGCTTAGCCCTACCCACCACTTTGAAACTCCTCCCCTCTCTCATTGACACGCTAAAGGCAAGCCCTTCTTCGCCTTTCCACTCCTCGCCCTGAACCCCAGATGCACCTCCCTTTGCTGCTGCTCCCAAGTCTGGCTGGCTGATGCTAGCGGTGCCTTCTCCTGCTCCACCTGCCACATCTCCCGCACTCTCCTGCATCCTCACGCCACCTTCGCCCGTCTCATTATAGCAGCTGCTTCAGTCATAGCAGCCAACTGATTCTGATTATAGCTGTCTTTTAATATTCTATTGGGGGATATGGAAGAGGACCTATTTTTTGGTTTCGGTTTAGACAGCTTAGCTATCAAACACACCTTTTTTTTTTAACATGTTTTTATTGATTTTTCTAAGAAAACCAAACATTGTGCTACATACATGTGTTATCAATGACAGGATATTGATGGTTTAAGTAGATCTTGTAAATTTGCACAAATTAGAATAAACAAACAACTAATAACACCTCGTACACTTCCAGGTCCGGGCAATCTAATCAGTATGTTTGAGTTATTGCCTACGCCGATGACTAGCGCGTTCTGGTGTGGAGAGGCCCCACAGTCGCCCAGGGTGGGGTCTTATCTTTTGCGCAGGGGGGAGGTGGGGAGAGAGAGGGGGGGATGCGCGAACTGTTGGAGTGCTAATGTCTGATGGTTGGGCATACTGGCCTGTGGGCACTGCCTGAGGTATGTACACGTGTGGTTTTAGTGTATTGTCAGTGGGGGTGAGGTGTTGTTAATGGGGGTGTATGCATCCCCTGACGGAGTGCTGCATTGTGGGCGGGTCCGTGCCTGTGACCGCCTAGGTATTCAGGCAATTCGCAGTTCAGGGGGGTCTCTCGTTTTTTGCCTCTAGCTTAGACACTAACGTGTTCCAGATTTCGCAACCCGCGTGTCGCAATCCCCCTCGCGCCAGGGTCGTTAGCACCTGGTACTCAGCACGGGCCCATCACAGTGTAAGGGTGAGCCAGGCTTTCAAGTCGGGTGCATTGGGGGCTTTCCAATTCATGGCTATTAGTCTTTTGTACATTACATAAGCCAGATCCACAAACCTGTGTAAGTGTTTGTGTTTTTTCGCCCTTGTCCTGAGGCCAAGTAGGCAGGACTTGGGACTCACGTCCAGGTCAAGACTCATCATTTCTGCTAATGTTTTCACCACCCCACTCTTTTTGTATCTGTGGGCATTCCCAGACCATGTGGTAGAACTGTGCCACTGGTGTTTTGCATCTGGGGCAGACCGGGTCCGTCCCAGGGAACATGCGTTTGATCCTGGCCGGTGCTAAATATGTTTGGTGTATGTAGTTAAACTGTGTGTATCGGAGTCTGGGGTTCCTTGAGACCTCGCGAGTGTGGCTCATGGCTTTTGGCCATTCTGCCCTTTAGATCGGGGCAGGCAGTACGGCATTCCACCTCTCCCAGGCTTTTAGCAAATTGGGTTCTGGGGGCTTATTCAGGAGTTTATATGAGTTTGAGACTGCTTTTGCTTGGGTGTCGCAGCTCAGCATATGGTGCAGTATAGGAGAGGTGTCTGGTTGTAGTTCTCCAGCCGCCCATGTTTTTCTAATTGCGTGACATATAGCATGATAGGCCAGGAATTGTCCCGGGCTCACTGCTGTGAGGGCTTGCATGGATTCGAAAGACATTAATTTCCCTTCCTTAAAGCAGTCTCCCACTGTATGTATGCCCGCATCTGTCCAGGTTGCGAGCGAATATGATCCAGCCTCAGCCCACCCGGGAAGCCGTTCTAGTCGGAGAAGCGGTGAGTAGGGAAGTTCTTTTGCGTTTCTTTGGATATACCTCTTCCAGCATGCGTGAGCCGCCGCCATCAGTGGATTTTCGCGTGCGCTTTTGATTTGCTTATTTGTGAGCCATACGAGCAGGGGGTCTCCCTGAAGTCTGGACATGAGCCAAATGGATTCCGCCGAGCCGGGCCTGTGGATCCAGTTCAGTATCCACTGTAACTGCGCGGCCGCGGAATAAAGCTCAAGGTTTGGGGCGCCCAGCCCTCCCGCTGCTACCGGGTGGTGTAGCGTGGTGAGTGCGACCCGCTTTCTGCCCTCTCCCCACACAAATTGCAGTAGGATAGCGTTCAGACTGTTGAAGAAACTTTTGGGAATAATGAGTGGTAGGGCCTCAAAGTGATATAACAATCTGGGTAGTATCAGCATGTTTGCTAAGGCCACCTTGCCCAGTGGTGAAAGTGGTAATTTATTCCAGAATCGCATTGAGCCTTTCATGGAGGCCACCGCTCTCCCCAAGTTACCATCCCTGAGGTCCTCTGTTCTGTGGTAAATGTTAACCCCTAAATATTTAAATGTATTGAAGCACAATTTTAGGCGGCCTGGCGAGGCATTCTCTTGTTTCGTTGAGGGCCAGTTGGTTAGTGGGAATATACAGGATTTTCCCCAGTTAACTATTAGGCCGGAGATCCCTCCAAATTCAGATAGCAGCGACATCACCGAGGATAACACCTCTTCCCCTCTTCATATGTATATCAAGGCATCGTCTGCATTATAGCGATATGGCGTGGTAGGTCCCGCTCCTGACTACCCCCCACCTTTCTTTTTTTGCACGAATTTGTGCGGCCAGCGGTTCCATTGCCAAGGCGAACAACAGGGGGGACAGGGGGCATCCCTGTCTTGTGCCCCTGTTAATCGGGAAGCTCCCTGATATGACCCCACTTGTTTTCACCCTAGCCTGTGGGTCGGTATACAATATACGTACCCAGCGTGTGAATTTTGGGCCAATACCCATTTGCTGCGTGGTGGCAAACAAAAAGTCCCATTCTAGTGTATCAAACGCTTTCTCAATATCGAGTGAGATCACCGCTTCCTCGGGTGCGTTCAGGAAAGTGTCGCCCATTACGCTCAGCAGCCTCCGGATGTTAAGAAAAGTGTTGCGTTTTGGGATGAACCCATTTTGATCCTCGTGTACCAGGGTGTGCATGTAAGGAGCTAACCTGTTGGCCAGAATTTTACCCAGTATTTTACAGTCCAGATTTAGTAGTGATAAAGGTCTGTAGGATTTAACGTCAGTGGGGTCGCGTCCTTGTTTGGGGAGGACCACTATCATTGCCTCCCTCAGTGTGGGGGGTAGAGTCCCGCTGGCCCATGCCTCTTCGAATACTTTCAGGAGGTGTGCGTTAAGGTGTGTCGCAAAGGTGGAGTAGTATTCTGATGGAATGCCGTCTGCACCTGGTGCTTTATTCCTAGGTAATTGCTCAAGGGCCATATTGAGTTCTCCTAGTGTCAGGGGGGCCTCTAGTGTCTCTCAATCTGCCTGTGTAAGTTGGGGTAGGGGTAAGTCCGCCAGAAAGGACCTAAGTTGTTGGGTGGTGCATGATGTACGTTTAGCGTATAATTTTGTATAATATTCCCTGAATGCGGCGTTTATTTCTTCCTGCGTGATTGCCAGAGTACCTGCGCCTGTCTCTATTGCCCCGATAGGGGGGCGCTGCCGGTCTTCACGCAGGAGCCACGCGAGTAGCCTACGCGATCTGTCGCCTTCCATTTGAAGTCGGGTCAAGTGCTATTTGTAATCGTGAAGGCGGAGTGTGGTGTCGGCGGCAGCGTATTCTGCGCGCGCATCTTTTAAGGTCGTGTATGGTGTTTCGTTGCGAGCTACTGCGTTTTCTAGTGCTCTTAGTTTTTTTTCCAATTTGCTGACCTCTGCATGGAGTGTACGTCTCACCCCCCATGTAGTTGAGATACAGTGGCCGCGGATCACTACTTTATGCGCGTCCCACTCCACCGCTCTCAAGTTTGTGGTGCCAGCGTTTAATTCCCAGTACTGTTTTAGCACTGTATTCAGTGTGTCTGTGAATGCTGGGTCATGGAGGGCTTCCACCTGAAGTCTCCATGTTGGGATTGCTTGGCGCTTCCTGCCCCAGCCCAAAGTTACTTTGAGCGGCGAGTGGTCCAATAGTGTTTTAGCTAGGTATTCTGTCCCGCTGGCGATTGTGCAAATTTCCTGAGTGCCCCGCAGTGTATCTATCCTGGTGTGTACTTTATGTGGTATTGAATAGAATGAGTATTCCCTTTGTAGTGGATGCTTCACGCGCCATATGTCATGGATGCCCATATCACTGGCCCATGCTTGCAGTGGGCGTCTGGTGTGTCTATTAGCTATCGTTTGTGTGGGGGGGGTTTGACCTGTCCAGCGCTGGGTCCGGTATACAATTAAAGTCCCCACCCCATATGGCGGGTGCTTCAGGATTCATCAATAGTGCTGGGGTAAGCGTACTCAGGAACTCAGGCAATGCGTTATTGGGAGCATATATCCCTATTAGTGATAATTGTTTGCCATCGAGTCTACCCTCCACTACCACATACCTGCCTCCCTGGTCTATCCTGTGTGATGTTTGGAGGAAGGGGACGCTCCCTGCTATCCATATAAGAACCCCTCTTGCGAAGGTTGAGTAAGATGTGCCTATTATCTGTCCCCCCCATTTACTCCGCAGTTCTTGCAGGTCTGGATCTCGCAGGTGAGTCTCTTGTAGGATTGCGCTGGCGATTGGCGTTTAAGTCGTGCATGCACCCGGGACCTTTTACTCAAGGTCCCCAGTCCCCTGACATTCCAGGTGACTATATCGTATTTGTACGTTCTATGGACTGTGGATTGGGCCATGTTTTATTTTGTGATGGTGCATCTGGCACTCTGCCTGCTAGTGGGACCCAGCCGGATCCCCCCGCCCCCACCCCATCAGCAGTCGGCCACCTTAGTCTCGGCAATGTTCCCTGTGTTATGGACGGACCTGTAGTGTACAAACTAACTATTACCCTCTTTCCCTCCCCAACTGGATCCCTTCCCCAACTGTGAACTAGCAACAAACTGCACACCCCGATGGGGTGCGAACAAAACTGTGTCCATGTGGATATCTGTGGGGGAGCAATTTTACTATCCGGATGCGGCTCGTTATGGTGCTCGCATCCTTCTGCAGACCCGGTCTGCAGATAATTTGGGGCGCTCCCGGGGGTGAGCTGTGCCCCCCCCCCCCTTGTGCGTCATCGCCACCAGCCGCGCGCAGTTTGGGTGTGGAAGCTGTTTTCAAGAATAAAGAAAAGATACATAAGTTCGGATGTGATAATCGCCCACTTCCAGTGGGGCACGCAAAGTTCCGTTCTGTTCCTCAGTTGCGGCGGCCGGTTCCGGCAGGGGGTGGGTCAGCGATACTCATTCAGAGTGCATCTGCGGTCCTGGGGGTAAGCTCCGGTCCCTTTAGCACATCTGTTAATTTGGAGTCCGAGCCGATCGAGTCCGACTCTGAGCCTTCCTCCGGGTGCGTCCTGAGAGTCCCAAAGGAGTTCTGTGTCAGTAAGGGGGTTTCTTTCAGGACCTTAGCTCTCTCTTCTGCGGCCTGTTTCTCCGTGGGTTGTCCCCTGGTGCGCCTCTTGGAGCGTTTCCGCGATGAGGTCACTGGCCAGTCTTCGTCGGTGCCGTCCGCCTCTCGGGGGCGGGCGAGCCCCTTGGCATAGATCCACGTCCAAGTGTCCTCCCGTGAGGTGAACACGTGGGTGCGTTCGTCTGTTGACACTCTTAGTTTGGCAGGGAATAATAGTGCATACTTTATGCCATGTTCTCTGAGGCGCTGCTTTATTTTGACATAGGAGTTGCGTTGTTTTTGCACCTCTTGAGTGAAGTCTGGATAGGCGTTGACAACTGAGTCCTCATACTTAAATGGGCCTTTGTTGCAGAACTGCTGCAGTATAGCATCACGGTCTCTGAAGTTCAGGAACCTGGCTATTAACGGTCTTGGGGGTTGGCCCGGGACCGGGGGCCGCCCCGGGATCCTGTGCGCTCTTTCTACAGAAAAGAACTTCGATGGGGCTCCATTCAGAACCTCTTTGATTAGCCAGTGTTCCAGCAAGAGTTCTGAGTTTTGATCCAGTGATTTTTCAGGGAATCCCAGGAACCGTATGTTGTTACGGCGGGATCTACCCTCCGCCTCTTCCGCTCTTCTCAGCAGTGTCTTTACTTCTGCATCTAGGCGGAGAATTTGTTTTTGATTGTCCGCTACTGTGGGAGCCAGTTCACTTAGCACCTCTTCCGTTGACTTCACCTTTTCGGATAATTTGCGATGGTCTACTCTGAGGATGTTCAGATCTTGCGACACCGTGTCTATCCTGCTCTCCAGTGAGGATTTAGGCCCATATTTATACTTTTGTAGCGCCGCATTTGCGTCTATTTTGGATGCAAAAGCGGCGCAAACCTACAAAATACAATTGGATTTTGTAAGTTTGCGCCTCTTTTGCGTCAAAAAGCGGCGCAAATGCGGCACCACAAAAGTATAAATATGGGCCTTAGTGTCCATAATTGCCTGTAGCACTTTCTCGTATTGTGAGGAGTGGGCCTGGAGTGTGCTTTCCAGTGACTGCAGGGTAGGTATGAGTTGTTGATCGCCGGGTGCTGGTCCGTGCGTGTTCTGGTCTTGGATTTTTGCCGATTTGGACTTCCCGGCCATTTTGCCTTATTTGTAAATGTCCTTTGGGTGGATGTACCGCTCCACCGGGTGTAGCCAGGCGGATGACTTTGCTGGTGGCGCGCCCACGCCTCTCTGTTGTGTATCGTCGTTTCACATGCACCCACGCGGGCACCCACGTTCCCCGGGCTGGTCAGGCGGGGGGGGGGGGGCGCACGACCTCACGGGCCACCACCGATATGCACTCCAAGTTCTGAGATTTCGGCCCTCCTGTTGGTCTCTTTGAGATAGGTTCTGACTCGGATGGGCAGGGGCCCCTCGCCGCTGGGTCCACCAAACAGTGTGGGCAGGAGAGAGGGGGGGGCAAGACCCACGTGCCCTTACCGATTCCCCCGTTGACGACAGCTCCTAGGTCCTGGATCCTCTGATGGGATGGGGGGAAAGGATCCCTCCCGCAGGCGTGCGCTGAACGAGCTCCTAGCGCTCGTGGATTCACCGCAGGAGTCAGGCGCGCTCGCCGTGAGGCGGCACCGCACGCCGTCCGCCAGGTCCAGGCCTGGTCCGGTTCGGCCGCATGTGTGCTCCGCAAGCCCCAACAGCGAGTGCTTCTTGCGGCCCCCGGGTCCTCTCTGGGGGGGGGCGCGCCTCGCTAGTGAATGTTGAGGGGGGCACACCCAGAGGGCCCAGGCAGCCAGGCATCGGCCTCCGCTACCCCCCGTCCAAGCTTGGGGGGGATCTATTGTGAGGAGGGGAGAGAGGGGGGAGCGCATGGGGAGCAGGGCCCAGATATGGGCTCACTACTCCCCAATATGAGCCCCCCCCGCCGCCGCACACCCACCTTATTAATGGGCACTCTGGCCGGAGCTCGGAGCACCTGGCTGTTCCTCGTCTCCCGGAGGTGGCAACTGTTCCGATAGGACTTCTTGTCCGTGCCACACAGGACCTCCTTCTTGGCGCAGACGCAGCGCGGTTCTGGACTTCTGGCAACGGGGCTCTGGAGGTCGGGTGCCCGGCAGACCAGGCCCTCGCCACGCCTCGGGAAAGATGGCAGCCGCGGCTCCCTCGGAGACTCCAATTCTCGGCGGCCGCCCGACTTCGATCAGCCCCATTGATTGGGAGCGGGATTTCTCGGAGCGGATCCCGTCTCCGCTTCTAGGAAATGGCACCCCGGAAGCGCCCTGCAGTTATTTGTTCGGCGAACCCGAGACGGAGCGCTTGATTAAGCGTCCTTCCCGGTCGCCATCTTGGCTCCGCGAGCTATCAAACACACCTACTGCCAATAATGTACATAAAAAAGTGGCCTTCAGGTCTCCACTTTTCAACTATTGGCTTTCTTTGATCAGCTTCCTTTAGATATTACCATGAGACTTTGTTTAGTGGTGTCTTCGCTCAGCCCAGTGGAGTATTCCCCTCTCACCTAATGCTATTGGCTGTTTGGGACTTTGGGGATCATTATGCCTCTGGCGGTCCTGCACTGCCACGCCGGCAGTGGCGGCCAGACTGCCGACAGTGTGGTGGTGAAGGACTGCCAAATTATTACAATGGTATTGAACTGGCTGCATTGCAGCCTGTTCACCACCTATACCGCCAGGGGGGTAGGACTGCCTGGCCGAAGATAGACCACTTTGGACCCGGCGGTCCACCTAACACCGCCTGCAATATTTTGAACATCCTTACCGCCAGGGATTCCATGGCGCAGACCACCATGAAATCTCTGGGGGTGTATGTGGATGTTTTCAAACTATTCCACAGAGATTTAAATCTAAAGAGGGCTTTAAGGAAAAGGAATGGGAATTGACAACACCACTCTACTAGTGTACCCATGACGGTAGATAATTAGATGTCAACCTTTCTAATCTTTGTTAGCATTTATTGTGAGAAGTACAGTGAGAGGGTGATTGTACTTTTGAAATATATGGATATCATATGGAAGGCTCAAATGCACTTTGGGGGATATGCCTCGCTACGTTATGACAAGGAGTTTATGGCTAGAAAGAGTTTGAACTCGGATAAGCCATGGGTGACATAGATTCTGAACTTTGGTTACCATGGATGTCCTCTACACTCCCACCAGTGACCACGCATACAGCAAGCAGCTAGCCTATCATTAGATGAGACGACATAGCAGGTTCAGATATTTTCTGATGTCACTGGAGCCAAAGGTTTGGGAATTTTCTGAGATGGAACATGGTGCACCAAAGAGTGGCTGGCACACTGGATGACGCAAGGCAAAAGTATGGTCTTCTTCAAGTTCTTCCCAATATTGTCGGCTCTGAATGTCTAGGGGAGAGAACTGGGAGACAGAACAATGATGTTTAATGTGGACAACAGGACAGTAGTAGATCTAGTAAACAGGCAAAAGAAGTTTGTGAGAGTTTTATGTCTGCTGAGGAGATTCATGCTACTGTGTTTACATTGTGCTCGAAGCGAGCAATAATATAGCAAAGTGGTGGAGATTTTGCATTTTGGCCCCTGGAGTAGAAGGCAATAAGACAAACTTGCAATTGAACATCTGGGCATGGGTGGAATACGAGTAGTGGAATTGGTTAAAAATCAGTTTCAGAATCAACAAAAGGGGCCATGTACAAGCATGGCAGGAGTTCATACAATTTGGGTACCCTAAGCCTGATGGATAGGGAATGATGCATAGAGAAAGGGAAAGAGACATCCTCAGGTTTGTCATCAGTTTAATAGGTAAAGGTTTGTCGTACACTACCATTGCAGGTACGCTGGCCGGGATATCCTTTTATGAGAAGTTATGGTGGATTTATGACCAAGCTGAGGGGGATCTGGTTAGAGGGTGCTGAGTGGTTGGGGCAGAGAGAGGGGTAGCAGGGATCTCCTAAGGGAACTGGTGACAGTTGATTTACTAACATAGTTATTACTTGCATTACCTAGTTGTTTTTGTGACCTTTTTGAAGTAAAATTGTTTAGTTTGGTAATGGTGTGGATGTTTTGTGGGGCATTTCAAGTTTCTGAACTGTTTAGATCTAAGGTATGTTCAGGTCTTTTGTATAGTGAAGTTTTTTGTTAAAAGGGTTGTTTGAGTATTTGGCTTAGGTTGTTAAAAATGGATCAGAAGCGAATAGGATAGATGGATTTGGTTATGCACAGGAGATGTAGTGGAGCTCTGTCCTGTTAGGGAGTGGGAGAGCGTTTTTATTTGTCCGGGACAAAAGGGTGAAGACATATTTTGTCATGCAAATGGGCTTGGGGTGAATGAATCCAACTTGTTGGCTGTCATTAAAATGGCTTTGAGATGTCTGGGTCTGGATAAGGAGAAACACAGCACACATTCTTTCAGGATAGGTACAGCAACAGAGGCGGCAAGATTGGGTTTTTCATGGCAAGCAATTTGACTAATTGATGGATGGAAAACACAGTGTTGTAATAGATACATTAGGAAGTAAGTTGTTAAGTATCATGATTGTATGGCTGTATTTATTGGTCTCTGTGTTGTTTTCACACAAGTTGTATTACTAGACCAGTGCAGGCCAAGATAATAGATCACTCCTTTATCCGCTGGGCAGCACAGTTGCTGATCAACAGGTTTATTGTAGATCGATGGGTCTTCCAAGCCACAGACACAAAGTTTTAATAAAGGGCAGGAGTGGAATGAGGTGGGATGGCTTGCTGTCATTACTGTCGGAACTATTTGACATCAAGGGGTTTCTGGACATGTTGGTGACAATGATTTGGTTCCACTTTCAGGTTTGACTTTACTGAAGCAGATGAAGGAAGATTTACATTTAGTTAAAAACATGTGGGCTGGGACAACCGTGGTTTGGACTGAGTGTGTACCATGGAAACGTTGGAGGAGAGCCATGAAATATGCAGCCGTGGATAAAGCCTGACATAAGTTAATTAGAGCAATGCAGATTTTTGTATCAGTCTCTTGGAATAACAATCTTGTCTCATATGTATATCAGGGAGGAGGAAGAGATTTTGTTTTGGGCTGCTGGTGTTCAGCTATCAAAGTTTGGGAACTCTTTTTTACTTGTTGGAATTAAGATATTTATTAGCCATCATGTGGAATGAGTGTTTGTGGTGTGATGAACAGTAATTTTGGCTGGTTTGAAGTGCTAGTTTTCAGAACAGATGGGTAGGGTTTTTGTGGGTGGTGCTTTTGTCGTAGGAATAGAGAGTCAGGTGCGGTCGTATACACCCCTCGTGGTGGAGGGAGGGATCCATTGGGAGGAAAGAAGAGTTTTCAGAGAAATTGAGTTTATTTTGATTCGATGGGTAGGGTGTGTGAGAGATTGGGTAATGCGAGGGAAGGACTGAAAATGGATGATGAAAGATGATGTTGCTGGGAAAGGGAGTTTATTTGTCTGGAGAATTGTTACAACGTTTGGGAGTTGTTAATGGAGGAGGTGATATCAGGAAACATTATGTATTAGAGAATATGTTTCTGGTTTATGTACTGATTGTGAATAATGAATTTGATGACTACAAGCCTCTCCTAATAAAGTGGTAATTCATGCTATACAGGCTTGGGTCTGGGCTTTTATTCCCAGGGGGAGCAAAGGTTATAGCCTGTCTCCCTCCAGATGACTTTCTGCAACTGGAACAGGCTACAAGGCAGGGGATAAGGATAGATTGGGGGCCATTTAAGGGGTGGGGATTCGGTAAAGGTATATAGGGGGTGATTTTGAGGGGAGGTGCAGCCATATTGCGGACTCCACTTTGTGAGTGGTGAAGCAGGGCAAAGATTACAATTAGGCCCTCCCACCCATCCTAGAGATTTGTTCTATGTTAGAACAATTTTAATAGTATTTAAGTAGCATATTAGCTTATAGAACTGCCACTGTAGGTCAGATTGTAGTTTTTAGGGGGGGGGGGGTTGTTGGTGGGGGATGAAGAATCAGGTGTGGTATATCCACCTCTTGGAGGGAAGCAGCAGGCCCAGAGGGAAGACAGTGGAATTTTTGGAGAAATTGAGTTTGTTTGAAGATGACTGGAGGGTGTGTGTGTGTGTGTGTGTGATGTCTGTGTGTGAGAGAGAGAGATTGGGTAATGTGAGGAAAGGACTGTCAATGGAATATGAAAGATGATGTTGAAAAAGGGGAAGGGGATTTATTTGTTCTGGGGAATTGTTGCAATGTTTCAGAGTTGTTAAGGGAGGGGTGTCAAGAAACATTATGTATGAGAGAGAATGTCTCTGGTCATGTACTGTTTGAAAATAATGAATTTGATGACTGCAAGCCTTCCCTAATAAAGTGGAATTTTATGTTAATTAAGCTTGTGTCTGGGTTTTTATTGCACAAAGCTACCTCTAATTTGACCCACTAGGGACTATACTGACAGCCTCTTAGTTGGTCCACTGGTTTCAAGAAAAACCCAACCCACTCACTGTGGCACATGGGAGCACACTCTAGAGGTCAACAAAGGACTATGAGTGCTTCGCCTGGACTACTATAACTAGCAAAATACCCAGTGCTGGCTACAACTGGACAAAACTTCCCTGAAGCCTCTTGGGCAGAGTTCTTAATGTATACAGCATTCTTAACTTTCATAAATAAAACAACCTCAAATGTGTCTAAATGCCTGTGGAACCTGTGATTTCTTTATTTTGCAAAAATTCTAGAGGGCGTCAAGCTTTCGCAAAGTCCATGAAGCTTCAGGGCTCTCTAGCAAACATGGGTACAAACCCCTTGATGTTCGGTAGTTGGTAGGCTAGCCACTGCTGGTGAGAGACCCGTTGGGCTGACGTAGAGCCCATAAAATGCCGAGCACACGTCTGATAGAGATCACATTATACTAATATATTAGTGACATAGAAGTTAGCATATGATGGCTTAGAAACCTTCATTTAAAAGCCTAACAGAGAAATTAACACAAAAACGTTAAATGTACATGTTTGAAGTCTGGTGGACAATGTGACCTCCATTTGTATTTAACATTGCATTTGAACATAAAATATGTTACGCATTTATATTTGAGTGAACTACTCACATGAATTAATATTGAAAGCATTAGTTTTAGAGAAACAGTAGATATGAAGTATATTATGAGTATTAAATGAGCATTAAATAATTATACTTGTATTGATTTAAGTAGGCCTATTAACGTGAGATACCTGTGTGCAGAAAAATAAAAGCACTTTTAAACTGTTTCTAATATGTTGTGAATAATGTTTTCAAATAAATATTTTGCTTTGCATAGTTGATCCAAATTGTAAGGTGTGCAATAAGTTCTATGTGTGTTAATTGTGTTAATGTTTTTAGGCTTTCTTAGCTGCCTAGAGGCTCATTTTGCAGTAGCAAAGGAAAGTTACTGTCCTATTCTGTTTCCCCCTCAACCTGAATTTTTCCCTAGGTTGCTAATATGTTGTTGTATGTCCCATTGTATTAAAAACAGAGAATATGTATTGACACAATTACAAATGTAACAGTATTTGTTCTAGCTGTCCAACAAGACAGGAAGCCTTATTAATTTCACATGAAAATTGGTCAAATCACCCTGTGAGCTGTGGGATAGGATCCCAAGGTTACAACAAACAAATAAGTGACATCTCTGCCTAAGCTCTTCCCCTCCACCTCCACATCTAACTCACCAAACCTCACTCTACCTCTGTGACCTCCCACACAACCCTACTAAATTCTCCTGCATTCTTCTCACCCTACTTCTACGCTCTCCCTAACCCATCCACATCCTCTTTTCCCTCCGCTCCCCTATTATTCATCTCAAGCCTTTGGATTGAGTAAATGAAGGATAAACTCCCAATTAACACTTCTGGATTTCTTTCCTCCTCCACCCCTCCATTACTCCAGTCAATCTAACTAACAAACTCTCATATCTGCAACTCAAATTAACTCATAATAATACTAAAACTGTACTCCTTATTAAATTATACTAATCCATCACTAATTCTTGTTGGGTACCGGAGTAGCGTGCTACTCATCGAAAAGCGCTTCGACGCCTCGTCAGGGGTAGTAAGCGCTATATAAATACGATTACAATTACAATTACAATTTTAGCAGAACTGTATAAATTCCACAAGATGACCATACATCTTCCCTGACAAAATCAGGAATAGTTGAAAACCTGATGGGCATGTGGAAGTCTTATTAGATAACGATTCTAGTGCGCAAGGTGAGCCCATCTGGAGGACCAATCGGAAACTCGTAGTCATTTCTAGTTAGAAAGAGTCTTTTGAACCTTTTAGTCAGTCTAGTAGCTTGCTGATGACCCTTGTTGCGGGGATGCTCCCTCTTCTCCTTAGTCCCTATGACTCTTAGATGTCTTCTGAATAATTAAAGTTATCTTTTCTAATTGCCCCACTTGCCTATGCTGTTCAGTACTATTATGCCCAAATAAATTCTGAACTGCTGACCTGCCCTATGTGCAGCTCGTGCTCTGCACTGTCCTGATGCAGTTGTGTACTGATGCTGTGCAACGGTGAACGCTGTGCTTGACAAAACATTCTTGTCTGCTGTTCCATGAGGAGAGGTATAACCTAAATGTGGTTTCCTGTTTCCTTTCCATCTTAGATAATTACACCAGTGTATTTTTCTAGTGAGTTACCTTAGTTAGATGAATTTTCCAAATTATTTTTGTCTTTTCTTTTGTTTTGGCCACATGTGTTAACCCGTTCCCACATATGCAAGCCCAAATTCGTACTAGAGATAAGGATGCCCCAGCCCCAAAAACAAATTGTTATTAACTGAATTTGGATGATTTACTGATGTCACCATCATCTGCTTTGAAATCTGACTTTAATATGTATATTATAGTCTTGTTAATCTGCGGTATACTTTTTGAGTGTCTAATAGTATTGATGTTTGGTAGACTTAATCTCTTTAGATGTTTTGGTCAGCCAATGGTTTTCATGTATGTTTATAACTTAGTTTTCAGCACCATTTATGTTGCATTAGCTCTGTGGTTGCAATAAGGCTTTGAAATTTTGTTCAGTTTGGTAAAATGTGGTTATGGTGATGAGAAGAGTTTATGTTTTCATTGTTATTGATCTGTGATAAATGAATCCAATTACCACACTCCTCACTGAGTCCTAAGATCCAGTCGACTTCTAGTGGTGGGATAAATAATAGTGTCTCACCAGAGTGCGTGTGGTTTCTGAACCTAAGGCGGGAAGAAGTCCTCAGGGGGCGCTCCAGCACGTCACATGACCGCGCCCTAACAGCCATTCGAATGTGCTGGCTTTCGGGAATTCTTACCAGATTTTACTAGGGTCACCAGGATTTGCAAGGTCAGTCCTGTTTTTTCACCAGATGTTCTGGAAGATTTTTAGAAATTTAGCTCATGTCCCAGTTTTTTTTAGAGAGGGTGACTGAAAACGGTGGCAGGTGTCTTTTTATGTTTTCCAAATCAGGGATAGTTAACACCTGCTCTAAGAAAGCAATTCAAGTTAAATGCATGACACTGGCTTAAAAAATACATATTATTTATGTTCTTAGTGGCTCTCCTTTAATTTTATCCTGATGAGCGCATTCTGCGCGCTCAGTTGAAGAAAAATTGTAGTCCTTTTTATATTTTTATGAAATTTCCCGGTTTTTTTACTTTAAAATTCTGTCCACCCTAGATTTTACTCCATGCCAAGCCGTCTCTGCCAAGAACATGTTGGTGTCGGCTGTGTTGTGGAGCCCTACAGCTGCCACGGGCATACAACCCACCTGCATGCTGCACGCCTAACTAAGCATGCTGTTGCTGCCTGCTTGTGTTTCACAAGATATACCAGAGTACGTTTATAATCCTTGGGGAGAAGGCTTGTGGCGTGTTCTCCTTTTCACTTTTTTTTAAATATATGTGGAACAATGGACAAAGTACCAGCTTTTCCTGGTTATTCTTCATACTTCGAATACCTACGTCATGTTACAGTATCAGCTGTACAGACTGATTTTGAAGCAGGCAGGTGGCAAAGCCTTGCCAGCCTCACCCTGTCATGCTCTATAACGACACGCTCCCCTCACGGTGTGAAACAGAGTGGAAGTGACACCTCAGTGTGGGAAAGCTCTGTCCCCGGGACCTGCCTACAGTGACCCCTAGCGGTGCACTTCACCAGGTCAACCTTGTGGGTATCCAATTGGCACCCTGCCTGTAATCAATCAATGCCAGAGCATAGCTAGGGAGCAGCCCCTGCCACCTCCAGCCCCTAACCTCCGGCAGACGTCATCCTTACAGAAGGAAATACCAGTGTGAGGATTTGTGGGATGGAAAGGGAGGTCGCAGTTCCGCGGAACCGGAACTTCAGTGTTAAAACTGTACAGAATACTATATAGCAAGTTTCTGGGCCCGACTGAAGGCCTCCTGCGAAAGGACGGGATCGTATCTCAGATGGCGGCTGTTTCCAGTTACTGGAGTTGAAAGACATGGAATACAAGCCCCTCAAGTCCTGGTCTTACCGCCTCGCCCCCTCTCTTCATCGCCCTGTCACCTCAGCCCGCGACGCCTGAGCTCGGCTGCCATTTTAATGCGCATTAGTGGCTGTAATATCGTCTAAATTGAACTTCCCCGCTGATTTCTTTACAGATAATAAAATCAGGAGCCGGTACCGGAGCTTTAATCGTAGACTTCCTTTTGGGATCACATCAAACCTGATTCTTTTTCATTGGCTTTTACACTCCCTAGCGCTGAAGCTTTTTATGTTTCTGATTTGGTTATTTATGGAAAACATGTGCCCTTAGAGCGAGTTTTATTAAATTCCATAGAAAAAAAGCGAAAATGACAAATTACACCTTGGGTTGATTATGGAGCGGCAGGGAGAAGGGACAGGTACCCTTCAATGGGGGGTGCAGCGTTTGTTTCTCGAAATGCACAGATGGTCACTGACAAGGGACAACAAGCATTTGCAATGCAATGGGTTTCGCATTTTCTCGACTTAGAGCTATTCGTGTTTTAAAGTCCTAACTGGACTTTTATTGTCACATAAAATGAAAATGAAAAATAATACAGTTTTACATTAGCGAGCTGATTTAAAGAGCCACACCATGAAGGAATACACAATAGGAAACAGAAGTTCACTCGCCATCAAACATATTGGCAAATGTGCAATTATCCATGTAACAGGGTCAATGTCATTCAAAGCGCTCAACTACTGCCCAGTGAGATTGCGCTGTGTAGGAAATAAAAAAAAAGTAGTCCAGAAGCCATACGGAAAATATGGTGCCTCGTATGTTTTCAATACTTGGTCAGTGGGCTCGAGGAGGGCTAAACACCGGAAAAGGCATGACGTATGCATGCATTTCACGATTGAAAGCAAATGATTTTTAAAAGGCAAGCCCACGAACCAGCGAAACTGATGGGCGGGCGGTGGGCGTGGTTAAAAGCCCACACAGAGATTACAGCAGGCTAGAGCGCTTGCGCTTGACGCTAAAAAAGGAACATGTCAAAGCCATGTTAAATAGCAGCATGGTATGGTCACCTTAATCCTGACACAAGAGTCTGCAAGTGGAACGATCATCCTGTGCTGGTCAAATGTCTGGATGATTGTAAACAGCCATGTGCCACGAGTGAGGACAATTGGGTTATACTTGTACTTCAAACATACAATATAAGTGGGCACAAACTGGCTATTCCATTCTTTTCACATGGCCTGAGTAAAAAACTTGTGGGACCATTTTATTTAGGCAAGAAAAGTAAAATCTGCCAAATATTGTGAGATGTCCTGTCTGGCCCCTCTCTATTCTTCTGCCTCATTTAGGCCCTTATGTAAGAAAAAGTGTCGCACCAGCTCTGATGCGCCACTTTTTCTGTGCCCTCCAACTGGCACCTAACGACACCATGGTTGCGCCGTGTTGAAAATACAGCACACCCTGGCGGTCGTTAGTACAGTAGCGTCAAAATGTCGACGCTATTTTTGCACTTTGCCAAACTAGCGTCTAAAATGTTGATGCTAGTGTAGCAAAGGGCAAGGAGGCCTATTGATTTTAATGGGTGCATAATTTTAACGCTTGCCATGAGCAGGCATTAAAAATGATGGAAAAAATCGTGCCATTTTTTCGGGCTTCCTAGCCCCGGAATGCCCCCTTGCATACATTATGTCTGGCACAGGCATAATGTGGAGCAAGTGTTTACAAAGTGGAGCAATTGCAATATTGCACCATTTTGTAAATATGGTGCGAACAAAATGCCATTTTAACACCATATTTGCATCAGAAAAATGACGCAAATGTGGTGTAAGGTGGTGCTAAGGGCTTCTTAAATATGCCTCTTAGACTGATAGCAGGGACACAGGATTTTTCCGATAGAAGAGTTTCCTCTACTCTGCCATCAGAAAAAGCATTGGGTGATACTGTTGTAGGCAGGAATGCAATTGGAAAGCAGCTCTGTGTAAGGTGGCCCGGATGACCCCCCCTTTCTACCAGCATCCCTCCCGACTGGACAGTCATATCAACATGGTGGTTTCAGAAAGAATAAGCCCTGAAATATTCCACACGCAGAGGAAGAAAATTCCCCACCTGATATGGCATGTCGACATTTCTTTTTTCCCCCAAAACTGCTCCGACCACGGAGCCAACAGGCTCCTTGGTGAACAGAATGCTGCTAGCCGGGCTGCAAAGTCGAAATGAGACCCTTTGGGGCCAAACGTACAAAATAATTTTTGCAGCCGGAAAGTGCCCTACTAAATGCCACAACAGAACTAAAAAGAACTAAAAACTGCAGGACAGGATCATTACCATAAGACTATTTTCTTGATAACGAAAAGAGCTGGATATATGCGACTGCCACCATTTTGTCCAACTTTCACCATAATTTATTGAAGTGTAAGTTATTTTTATGTATTAACCCTAAATTAACCAACATATTTGTTGTCCTTGTAATAACTGTGGTATACTGCATCTCACTACATTCCCACAACACCTTCAATGAGCTATGTATTGATTCCCGGGCAAGCTACCGAGGAGAGATTTGGAAACCCATATTTTCACCTTAGTAATTAAGTAACTGAAAATCATGTTCTGTCTGAAATGTATTCAATCTCATACTGCATTCAGCGATTGTGGATGCTACTTTTTAGTGCTCCCACTCACAGAACCCTTGCACTTGAATAATGGGATTGTGAATTTTGTATCTATCAGCAAATTAACACCTATTTCATATTGGGGCCTCCCGAGCTAAGTCAATACAGGGAGACATTACAAGGAGTTCTTGGCCTCACAGGGAGTTCTTTATAGGGCTGGGTCAAGTGCATCCCCACGTTGCCTGGGAAACCTAGGTGTGCTTGAACTTTGGAACGGACTCAGGCCTCATTTACAGTCTTTTGAAGCAGGGAAGCGCTTCAAAGAAAAGGGCAGGAATGTACTGGATCTATGAGATATGGCGCACTCCTGTCCTTTCTCCCTTGCGCTGGCCCAAAATGGACTGCCATGTGCCAACACAGGTACCCTTGCACCATGGTGCAAGGATGTCTGTGTTGTAGGGAGTATTGTTTTTGTGCAGGAAGAGACACCTTCCTGCACAAAAACAATCAATGGAGGTGATTTCCTCTTTCTCTGTGTGCTGCAGAATGCAGCACACAGAGAAAGAGGAAAAAAACAAGGAGAAATAACGTTATTTTTCCTTGTTACACCTCCCCTGAGGAGGCGTAGGCTTTTGACGCATTCCCAGGTATAAGAAATCTTGTAAATCTGGAAATGTGTCAAATTCCATGGGTCTTACATGGAAACATCCACCGTAACACCCATGGCACACCTCCCTATTGCAGTGTGAGTCAAGGAAGCAAGTGGCTCTGTGTTGTCTCACTCCAGATCTACAAGGCCATGAAAAGCCACGCAGGGTGGCTTTGTGTGGCCTTATAGATATGGATCTGCAGTATGCGCCACCAGACTGTCATAAAACATTTCTGACAGCGCACAGGGGCTTGTAAATAATCCCCTGATTCTATTACAACTGGGCTGGCACATGAGGTCAAATGCTCCAATAAGAATTGGTTCTGGGGTAAATTGTAAAAAGAAAATCCAATCAAAGTTTAACATAGGACTTCCTCACTTAAAGTGTGTATCCAGTTATTACTGTTACCTGGAGGACATTGAACCAACAGCGGACAAAGTATTGTTTTAAACAGTAAGGGCAGATTTAAGAGCCCCTGGCACCATATATTGCCACATTAGCATCATTTTTTTTACGCTTATGTGGCAATATCATTGTAAAAGTGCCACACCATATTTACAAAGGGCATAATGCATGCATTGCGCCACTTTCTAACCCCTTGCACCACATTATGCTTGTGCCCGTTAGGGGGTTGGGGGGCAAAAAAATGTGCAAAGAAATCTAAAAGATTTCCTTATGCCATTTTTGGGGGCATTTCTAACACCTGCTCAGAGCAGGCGTTAAATGGGGGCACACCATTGGTTACAATGGACCTCTATGTACTGTTCAGGGTTAGCGCCAAAATGTTGGCGCTAACCCTAAACAGTACATCAATAGCGTCAAAAAAATCAACGTGATTGCCCCCTACTGTGCGCCATGGTGCATCATATTTTAAATACGGCGCACTCATTGTGGTGCTGGGGTGTGCTAAGGGGCACAAGAAAAGTGGCGCTGCACTGGGTGCAGCGACACTTTTCTTAAATCTGCCCCTTAGATTCAGCATTCTACCCTAAACTACTCTACACACATCTGAGGTAACACCAGTACACAGTCAAAAATGTGTCTGCCAAGAACAGGTTGAGAGTGAAACCCCCTTTGGCTCTTTTGCCCAATGTTTGCCAACCCCTGGGAAAAATAGCCTAGGCAGCTATTGAACAATAAAGGTACTTGGAAGGTGAGTTTGGCCATGGAGCTATTCAAAACTGATACTTGTAGCCTGGTGGTGTCTGCGGTCTCACATTTCATGCATAGTTGCATGGAGACTTAGGGAATGTTTTAGTATCATATTAAAGGTTATGATGGTAACATTTCTATATCAGATGATTGTCTTTTGCTTTAAGTCATTTATCATGTATATTTACAATGTGTATTTTATTGTTTTAGTTTAATGTGGCACTGACTTGAAATAAACTTTTTTGAATAAGAGGCAAAGAATGGGGATATCTGCAACTTCAGGATCAAGGAAATATCCAGACACATACCCATTGCCACGTGACTCTTGGTTTAGGCTCTTCATTCCTCTCCTGTTAGATCAGCCTTACAAGTTACTCACCCTGACCTGACTCAAGGTACGTGTTGGTTGCTCCATCATAGAACATAATTTTGATAATAGGCGAGTCAACCCTACTACTTGACATGATCCTTCCAGTACTGCCAAAGGACACTTGGACTGTCCTTGTGAAATATGTTACTTTAAAGGTATTTGCACAGCGCTTATTCTGCATTGGTCTGTCCTTGAAGGTGACTTCAACAGTGCACCATCAAGTGTGTAACAGCCAGAATTATGAAGAAGTTCTTCTGTGCTGCAGATTGTTATTGAATCTCTGAGAACATCTTCATGCTATGCGACCAGCTGCTAACCTGCAGCCAAGGAAGACCCCCTCCCGTTACCACCGATCTCTCATAGCCAAGGAGGGTCTCACCTCGAGCAACAAGCTGTTAACTTATTTGTGAATGTGGACCCCTCCTGAGTGACAAGCTGTCAACCTACAGTCATGTAAGACCTCATTCTGTGTTCTGATTCACTTAATCTGTTTTTCACTGAATTATGGAAATAGAACTCCCCCAAATATATCCTGCAGGCTCAATGTCAAATATTAATAAGACATGGGATAAGTACTTGGTTTCCAAGTTAATAGTGATTTTTCTATACATCTCATATCATTTCTTGTGTACAAGGAGTAGTTAAGAGTTAAAAATGGGGAATGATTCACAAACTTGTACAAGAGAGGAAAAGTTTAAAGTGTGCATCGTGGACCGTATGTCGTAGGAACAGAATTACTCATCAGTATTTGATTCAGTGCTCTTTGAAAAGGCGAGTATTCTGCCCTTTTCTGAATTAGGGGATGAGTGTTGCAAGCCTGATGTGCATTTGTATAACTGCTCCAATTGCTTATTGGTAGTTCTTAAGACACTAAGGGCCTGATTCTAACTTTGGAGGACGGTGTTAAACCGTCCCAAAAGTGGCGGATATACCACCTACCGTATTACGAGTTCCATAGGATATAATGGACTCGTAATACGGTAGGTGGTATATCCGCCACTTTTGGGACGGTTTAACACCGTCCTCCAAAGTTAGAATCAGGCCCTAAGGGCCAGATGTAGGTACAAACCAATTTGCGACTTGCAAATTGCGAGTCCTTTCCGACTCGCAAATTGCAACTCGCAAACTGGTATGCAGAAAGGTGTCTCAGACACCTTCTGCGACTCGCTATGGGGTCGCAAAGACCCACCTCATGAATATTAATGAGGTAGGTCGCAGTTTGCGACCCCATAGCGAGTCTAGGCACTCACAGGGATGGTGGCCTGCTGGAGACAGCAGACCACCATGTCTGTGACTGCTTTTCAATAAAGCAGTTTTTTTTTCTCTTTGCAGCCCGTTTTCCTTAAAGGAAAACGAGCTGCAAATAGAAAAAATACTGAAACCTTTTTGTTTCGGTTTTTTCAGAGCAGGCAGTGGTCCATAGGACCACTGCCTGCTCTGAAAAAATATTTTTGTGAGCATTCACAAAGGGGAAGGGGTCCCATGGGGACCCCTTCCCTTTTGTGAATGAGTTACCATCCACTTCAAGTGGATGGTAACTGCGAGTTGGTTTGCGACCGCTTTCGCGGTCACAAAGCAACTCTACATCGTGATGCGGTCGCAAATAGGAAGGGAACACCCCTTCCTATTTGCGAGTCGGAATCACATTTTGCGAGTCGGTACCGACTCGCAAATGTGATTCTGCATCACAGGAGGCCTTTTGCGCCTCGCAAACGGCGTTTTTCGCCGTTTGCGAGGCGCAAAAGGCTTACTACATCTGGCCCTTAGGGCCTGATTTATGTAAAGATTGCACCACCTTTGCATCATTTTTTGACGCAAAAGCTGCTCAAATTGACAAAATACAATTATATTTTGTAAATTTGCACTGCTTTCATATGAAAAAATGACGCAAAAGCGGCGCAAACTTTTCATAAATCAGACTCTAACTTCTACTCCCCAACTTCACAGCCAATACTTTATGAGGGTGAGTTATTCTAGCAAACAGGCAATCATGCTAGTCAATAGAATTTACAAATATAGCCCCTCTTCTTTGTAAATAGATGACTTTCAACCTCAAACTCTGTTTGTAATAACCAAGCACACAGTAGAAAGGGGATCTAGGGCTGCCACAAGGAAGAGTAGGACTCAGTGCAATTAGAGGCAAGAAATCAGAGCATTGCCACCTCATTCCTCTTCCTTGTAGCAATCTGCTGAGTGATGTCTCTCAGTCTTTGACTGATACCCATTAGCAACCATGCACAAGTTATGATAACCCTTGTGAAAGTACGAGTTTAGCACACCGCTTAGGAAGGTAAGCAACCACCTGATGAACCCTCGAATCAATGGTCTCACAAGATTGTCACCCTTTGGATGAAAGTGTTACCAATGGTTGTAAAAGCACTGAAGTGAAGATGGGTCAGACCAACAAGTTTAAGGACACAAAGGTGGACGGTCGTCCAATCACTAGAAGTAGTAATTCCTAAACTATGACCACAGGCGATCAGAGGAGACCACTGAATGATTGAACATATACAAAGGGCACATAAGGGCGCAGAGTCTGTCAATAATACACAAGCCATATGGCCTGAAACAAAACTGCATTGAATTTCTTCTCGCTCAATCTGATCAATAAGGTGAACAAGAATAAACCCCACTAAAAAGCAACCTAGCATACAGTGGCACAACATCACAAATGCAGGGTCCAGGATACATATAAGATCCTCCTTCAAAGTTCACAGTACTACATGTAGATTGTTTAGTCTCAGGAAAAAAAGAATGGATGACACTTTAGACACCCCTGTCGAGTCTTAGACTCACATAGACATAGACAAAAGGCTATTGGTGGGGACAGCAATTTTAATCTTGTCAAGATAGTTAGGCGGTCATTCTGACCGCGGCGGGCGGCGGTCGCCGCCCGCCATGCGGTTACCGCCGAATGGCTGCTCCGCGGTCAGGAGACCGCAGCGGCCATTCTGGCTTTCCCGCTGGGCCGGCGGGCGACCGCCAAAAGGCCACCCGCCGGCCCAGCGGGAAAGCCCCTGCAACGAGGAAGCTGGCTCCGAATGGAGCCGGCGGAGCTGCAGGGGTGCGACGGGTGCAGTGGCACCCGTCGCGATTTTCACTGTCTGCAAAGCAGACAGTGAAAATCTGAATGGGGCCCTGTTAGGGGGCCCCTGCACTGCCCATGCCAGTGGCATGGGCAGTGCAGGGGCCCCCAGGGGCCCCACGACACCTGTTCCCGCCATCCTGGTTCTGGCGGTGAAAACCGCCAGAAACAGGGTGGCGGGAAGGGGGTCTGAATCCCCATGGCAGCGCTGCAAGCAGCACCGCCATGGAGGATTCCCTGGGCCAGGGGAAAACCTGCGGGAAACCGCTGGTAAGCCGCGGTCAGAATAGCCCAGGAAGCACCGCCAGCCTGTTGGCGGTGCTTCCGCTACCCTCCGCAGCCAGGGTTGGAATGAGGGCCTTAATTCTTTACAACTTTAATTATGTTTGAATTTATGTTTCTAGCTTAGAATAACAATTCATTAGTGTCTAAAACCATTAGATGTGGTTGCTATGGACTATAAAAACTGTCTGAAACATAGTCTACAGAATGGGAAATCAGATTACAATGAAGATAGTTAAAAGATTTTACCAAGCAGATCTGTCACGTTAGGGTTTTATGCTTTTTAGGGTCGAGCCTGCGTTGCATGCGCTCGCACATGCGTATTGCAGCGAGACGCTTTAGTATTTAGAAAAGGGCTCGGAGCCCTGTCAACTTCACGTCAGTGTTTTTTATTGGTTCGTGGGCTTGCCTAATAAAATCTGCTTGCTTTCAATAGTCGAAGGCACGCATACGTCATGCCTTTTCGGGTGGCTAGCCCTCCTCGAGTGCAGCGACCAAGTACAGAAAACATGCGAGGCTCACTGTTTTCCATCGGGCTCATGGACTTCTTTTTCTCTAATTTACGAGCGCGATCTCGCTTGGCAGAAGTCGAGCGCTTTACATAGTTAATTTCACTTTTTCGGGTTAGTACATAAATGCACTTTTGCCCAATAGGTGAAAAGTCGGGTTAGGAGTTTACAACGCGATCAGCGAGACCCGTTGCATTGTAAATGCTTGTTAAAGGTTGTATTTAGATAACACCTTGTAGTAATTCTATTCAGGGAGTTGGGGAAAGAGAGGGGTATGTATTTAGATTAAGTTACATTATTCTTTTGAAATGTTGGTAACCATGGGCCAGATGTACAAAGCTATTTTGCTGCCACAAATGACAAAATTGGCCTTTTGCGACTGCAAGATGGCCTTGTAGCATGTAACATCCCTATTTTGCGAGTTGGTAACCTATTACCGATTCGCAAAATAGGGATTGCCACTCACTATTAGGAAGGGGCGTTCCAAGTGTGTCCCTTCCTAATAGCGACTCGAAGGCCCATGTATGATTGTTTTATGACCATGAAGGTGGTCGCAAAACAATCTCAGTTACCACCAATTTCAAATTGATGGTAACCCATTTACAAAAAGGAAGGGGTCCCTAAGGGACCGCATTCTTTTTGTGAATGGGCGTGCCAGCATTTTTTCAGAGCAGGCAGTGGTCCCACGGACCACTACCTACACTGAAAAATGAAACTGAAACTTTTCAATTTCATTTTTGAAATGCAGACCGTTTTCCTTTAAGGAAAATGGGCTACATTAAAAAACAAAAATCCTTTATTTAAAATGCAGTCACAGACATGGTGGTCTGTTGACCCCCAGCAGACCACTATCTCTGTAAGTGCAGCCATTCCAAAACGGTTTGAAAATTGCGACATGCCTCATGAATATTAATGAGGCAGGTCCCTTGTGACCCATTTGGGAATCGGTAGCAGTGCCTCAGACACTGTTGTACATTTTGTTTTGCGGCTCGCAATTTGCGATTCACAAAAAATAGCAAATTGTAAGTCGCAAAAAATGATCGTACATCTGGCCCCATGTGACCACAGCAAGTACTAAATAGAATGAATGTGCAGCAGCCAGCTTGGCTATTTGTGACCTACGAGGAATGTGATAAACAACATGGCATTAGAAATGCTGAGAAAGGGGGGACTTACTTACATGCAGGCAAGAAAATTAAAATGAGATAATGTGATGTGTTAAGACTATGGTACTAATAGCACATTTATATACATATGTACATAACTCTAGTGCTGAGCCATATCCCTGGTCTCCCTGAAGATGGGACGCGTGCCCTGAAATGCGTTGAGAAATATATGTTAAGCACTGCCTGGAGTTGGTAGTGAAAGTAATAATGGAATTAAGTATTTATACATACAGAGATGAATTAAGGAAAATATGCAATGCTGATGATTAAAGATATGGAAAAAGATTACGAGCATGTGCCCCTCACTAATGGAGAAAGAGTCAGTCCTATACCTTTTATGCAAATAAGCATAACTCTTCACAAATATCAAGAGACCAACTACTGATAATCGGAGACTGACAATAGTGACACAGGTCCAACCCAAAGGCCAGGCATCAGAGAAAGCACAGGAGGAAGGTAAGACAAAGAACACCATCTCCACGTGCCATAAGGAACCGGAACCTGGACGGCAGCCACAGTCCATCACATGGACAACACTCAGGTTCTCAGGAATGTTGCAGAAAAGCAAAAAGAAGGGTGAACCAATATCCTTCTTCATACAATAGCTACTAAATAATTGGAACCAGTGGACTACAGCTTTCTCTCAATAAGGACCATGATGCCAGAGGTGTTCAAGCAAGAGCCTTGGAGAGGGATTCATCAAGCAATCTCAGTAAAAGTGCAAGGTTAGGCCTGAGAATATCACCAAACAAGGATGAGCCCTGCAAAACAGATGCAAAAGAAAAAAGAGCAACTATGAACCGCTGACACTGGAAATGCATAAATGGACAGGAATATATAAATCACAAACAACCATGAAATCCCATTTGCCTAGAACGGAGAAGGTTGTGAATAGTGATCGGGGCCATACTAAAGTTAAAAAATAGCCTGTAACAGACTAGTTGATCCTCTGCTGGAGAGTGAGAAAAGGGAACTCTCGGATACAAGAATCCAGTACCATGTTTGGAACACCTTTGGCAAAAATGTCCTCTGAAAATCTGAAAGAAACAATGCGTAATTGGAAAATTAATTGTCACAGACCATAAGCATGATATGAACAATTGTTGAAGATAGCCTTTCACATGTGACACAGCCAGCACCAGTAATGTCTGCCTTATAAGACTGCTGTCTTTGCAGCCCAATCGACAATCGGCCATCCAAAGCATCCTTTATAAACAATAAGCCAGTGTAGGTGCTGTTCAGCATGTCTAAATGTTAGTGGCGTGGATTATATTGGAGTGGAGTGAATTGAAATGCCGTGAGGTGGATTGGATTGGTATGGCTTGGAGTGGGGTGTATTGGATTGGTTTGGAGTGGAGTGGATTGGATTGGGTGGATTAGATTAGAGTAGGGTGGTTTGGAGTGGGGAGAGTTAGAGTGGGGTGGAGGGGGTGGATTGGACTGGACTGGAGGAGGGTGGATTCAAGTGGATTGGATTGGACTGTGGTGAATTGGACTGGAGTGGGGTGGATTGAAGTGCGGTGGGGATCTGTGGATTGGATTGAGAGGGGTGGACTGGACTGGGGAGGGGTTGATTGGATGGAGTAGAGTGTGTGGATTGGACTGCAATGGAGCAGGGTTGTTTGGGGTGGGGTGGATTAGGTTGGAGTGGGGTGGATTGAAATGGGATGGGGTGGATTGGATTGAGGTGAGGAGGACTGGAGCGTGGTTCCTTAGAGTGGGGTGGACTGGTGTGGAATGGGGTGGACTGGAGTGGGGTGGATTAGAGTGGAGTGGGAGGATGGAGTCAGTTGGAATGGAGTCAGGTAGGGTGAATTAGATTGGCATCAGGTGGATTTGAGTGGAATAGATTGGATTGCAGTGGGGTGAATTGGATTGGAATGAGGTGGATTGGATTGAGTGGGGTGGAGTGGACTTAAGTGGATTGGGTGGGTGGGGTGAACTGGACCGGCATGGGGTGGATTGGATTGAGGTGGACAGGACTGGACTGGAAAGTAGTGTGGTGGATTGAAATAGGGTATATTGGATTGGGCTGGATTGGGGTGGGGTAGAGTGGATTGGATTGATGTGAGGCCGATTAGGGTGGGGAGGGGTGTATTGGATTGGAGTGGGGTGGAATGGATTGGAGCGGGGTGGAATGGAGTGAGCAGATTGGAGTGAGGCAGATTGTTTTAGATAAGAGTGGGGCAGATTGTTTTGGATTGAGTGGTGCAGATTGGAGTGAGGCAGATTGGAGTAGGGAACACTATTTTGGATTGGAATGGGGCTGATTGGAGTGGGCAGATTGTTTTGGATTGGAGTGGTGCAGATAGGTTTGAATTAGAGTGGGGCTGATTGGAGTGGGACAGATTGTGTTGAATTGAGTGGGGCAGATTGTTTTGGATTGGAGTGGGGGGATTGGATTGGGGTGAGGTGGATTGGATTGGGGTGGGGTAGATTTGTTTGGGCTGGATTGGGGTGGATTGGATTGGTGTGGACTGGACTGTGGTGGATTGGAGTGGGGTGAATTTGGTTTCAGTGGGTGGAAAGGGGTGAGGTGGATTGGATTGGAGTGTGGTGAATTGGACTGGGGTGGATTGGAATAGGGCAGATTCAACTGGGACTGATTGGAGTGTGGCAGTTTGTTTTGGGTGGATTCAAGTGTGGCAGATTGGAGTGGGGTAAATTGTTTTGGATTGGAGTGGGGCGGATTGTTTTAGAGTGGGGTGGAGCAGACTGTTTTGGATTGGAGTGGGACAGACTGAAGTGGGGCAGATTGTTTCATATTGGAGTGGTGCAGATTGGAGTGGGGCAGATATTTTTGTATTGGCTGTGGCAGATTTCTTGGATTGTATTGGGGCAGAACGTTTTGGAGTGGGGCAGATTGTTTTGAATTGGAGTGGGGCGGATTGGAGTGCGGAAGATTGGAATGGGGCAGGTTGGTTTGGATTGGAGTGGGGCAGATTATTTTTGAGTGGAGTGGAACACATTTTAGTGGGGCAGATTGGAGGGGGTTGGGTTGGGAGGATTGGAGTGTGGTGGATCTGAGTGGATTGGATTGGAGTGAGTGGTTTGGATAGGAATGGGTTGGCTGGGATTGGCCTGGGGTGGATTCAATTGAGTGTGGGCAATTGGTGTGTGGTAAGGTGGGGTAGATTGGCGTGGGGCAGATTGGAGTGGGGTGGGTTGGGGTGTACTGCACAATTATGTGTTAAAGCATCATTTAAGAAATTACACATAAGAAAGAAACAATGCTGATATACAAAAAATAATCCTCATCTTTTGAGAAGAGCACCCACAAGCAAAAATAAAAGAAACATGAGTGCAAAGTGATAAAAGAAGACCTGGCAAAATGAAAGAAACCTTACTATAGAAAATAAATCTTTGCAATTTTGTTTGTCCTGCTGGGCACGTTTTTGTCAATCACACACTTTCTGTTAGCAAGGCACTAAATATTAAACAGAACAAAAGAGTACCTCAATCACGTCAGGAGCAGCGGACAGGTGCTGATTAAGTTGAATCAATCAGTCCTTGGTCCCTGCTCCACAGAAAGGAACAGAATGATGGTATGCCTGCCTTCATGAATTACGAGGCTGTAAGAAGAGTGCCATGCAAGCCAGCAAACGGTAAGCAATGGGTGTGCTCCAAGCCCTTTTATGTATACAAACAGTGTCTTGCAAATAAGACGCATGCGCTAGTGCATCCTCCCGCAGACTGGACTCTCAAAAGGACCAAGCACAGCACACACACAGTACCAATTGAACAGTCATAAAATGAAGGTAAACACTCTTATTTTATAAAACTGGAGTTCCAACATCCATGTGATAGAAGGCTCCGAAAACAGAAGATTTTCCAGCCTAAGGGGCTTCTACGGCTTGATTAAGGTCTGAGGACCAAAAGGTAACCTGTCATAATGGTAGTGGAGCCAGGCCAAAGTCCCTCAAAACCAATTAGGTCCCAAAATAGAACAAAGGAAACAAAACCAATTTATATATTTACAATCACTGATTTTTTTTATTTTTTATTACGCAACACATATGTCATTGTCTTGGATCTATGGCAAGTGAGTAAGTATGCCGTAAAGAGGCGCTATATCATACTGAGAGTGGTAAAAATAATGATCACAACAGTAGCACAAAGTACTACTTAGGGTGCACATAATTTAGTAATAGAGGTGCATGTGATAGAGCGTTCCGACCTAATAAATTATCTGTATTTGGACGCTCTTAGGTCGATGAATCTTTTGACCAAGTGGGGCTCTCTTCACCCGAGAGTAATCAATTTAATCAAATCAATAATCAATAACGAACATAAGCAATACCTTGATCAACATAACACTTCACAATTAATCCAGAAAACATTTCGGCGAACCATGACCTTTCGGTCATGAATAACCACACCAGTTTATTCAAAGTTAATGCATTTATTTCCCTATATTAACAAAGCTAGCACAATATAAATGTGTCTCAACACCAAATGATATATGTAAATGAACATTAATAGCTGTCCATAACGACGGAAAAGATGCAATCTATGCAGCATTTGAATAACAATGCATTCGATAATAGCAACGCAAACCACTAAAACTATAATCTGTAATGGGCTAATTGCATACATTAGTCAGCATAACAAGGTCTCAAATTGCATCGTGCGAAAATGAATCCTCACCTAACCTCAAATTAGCATCAGCATGTGGGACTTCATGCAAAAACAATTTAGCAACATTAATTTGGAAAACTCCTAACTAGGGCTCTTATCAAAAATCAGCAGTTGGTTACCTAAAAAGAAAATACAATGCAATTGTACATATTTCCTTTCATATTTACCAAATTCAATCAGCATTCAAGGAAGTCTTCATCTCACAGGTACCGGTTTCCATCAGCATGGGACGGGGCATCGGGGTAGGGTGGACGGGGGCAATTGCCTCACAGCGGCAAGATAAAAGGACAAAACTACTACTTCATGCAAAGGGGCAAATCGAAGTTAAAGTCTCTAGGGCGAGAATTACTTAAAGTCTCTTTCTCTCGATTAGAGAAAGCATCAAAGTTTCTTTCAAAATGGCGTCGCAGCAAGATGGGCCATAATAGCTGCAATGTCCTGCAAAATGGCGGGTAATGTCTGGTAGCGAATAATGGCTGTAATGGCAGGTAATGGCTGCAATGGCTAAAATGTCTAAAATGGCTGCTTTCTTCTTGTGCACCAGGTTTTTATAAACAACAGTTCAAATCCAGTAGGGTCTTCCATTGGAGGGTTCATAGGTTGGCTTCAAATTGTCCAATCAAAAACAACAATTCACAAGCTTCTACCTAGGCATACATTATCCTTGGAGTCGGGAACGTAAGTTGCAACATATTTTACCAATTAACTCACTTTCAGAGCTTCCATTGTCTGCACCTGCAGATTGACCTTGGAGCAAAGAAGAAGATGCCAGGCTGGCACGAAACCTTAAAGATAAGCATGTGAACCGATCTCACTGGAAAAGTACAGCTTCAAGCAAGAATACACGTTTTATTAGCACATTGGAAAAACACGAGCATCTAAACCGTGAGACAAGGCAACTAGGCCAAAGCCTCCACTAAAGTTATGCTAAGCTAAACATTTCAAACAAGCAAATCGTAGCACACGTTTACGATTATGTCAAACTAGTACAATTCTAATACATCACGTTATATAAAGCACGCTTATAAATGTTGGCAAACTACTCTGAGGGCACATTTGTCCCCGTACAATCTTTATTACTTCGGTTAAAGTCACACTTGATTATTGCAGCACTACGTTTATGCGCTAATAAATGTAAAACCTTCATTTCTGCGTCATCAATCCCTCCTCTGATGACTACTTGTCATCACACAAAATTATTCCCACAAATTTTATTCCATTAAAATTCTGTCAGTTCTCTTTGCCTTTTAGTTCCCCTTGTTCTTGCTTTGTATTCTTCTGCCATTCTTTTCATCATTTTCTCTTCCTTCCTTCTCTTAATTCTTGCCATGATCATTAATATTCCCCTTTTTATTCCCCAAATTCCAAAGATGCAAATCAGTACTATTAATATTCCCTGTATTATTTTTAATAATATTCCATTCCAAATGCTACCAAGCCAATTTCCCACTGACGCAATTCCCTTTCCAACCTTCTCCCAAACTCCTGGTTCTTTCAATTCCTTCAAGTCTGCACTCTCTTTCGTTAAATTTGCAAGCATTGTTTTAATCTTCACACTGTTGTCGGGTATATATGTGCAACAGTGTCGCGCACCAAGCATTTTGCAAACGCCGCCATCCTTTGCTAAAAGAATGTCTAGGGCAAGCCTATTTTGAAGAGTCATAGCTCTTTCCGCTGCAAGTTCAGCATCCATCAGGATTATAGCACCTGAAAACTTTGTCAACATGTTATCCACTATTGTAGACAACTTTCTTATTTTGATGGAATTCAACACAACTCCCAATGAAGGAATCATGGCTCCAAATATATCTCCTACCACAGCAGCTGCGGTCTCTCTTTTCTGGATACGATGAGATCCAGACGTCTTTGGAATCACCGATAGGTCATCCAGTTGATAAACCTTTGGGAACACTATACCCAAATAACATCTCCCCCACCAACCTTTTGGAAGACGATAATAGGCATTATGCCCACAAATGTAATATACACCCGGTATGACAGGGTCAAGTCCGTTCAGCATGAATGTCCATTTGGCCTTAAAGATAAACGTATGTTTACACTCACTCGCTCCTACAAAAATGTTATCATAATAAGATTCACCACGATATATACAAAATTTCCCTACATGCCAAGCATCTAAAGCTATTCTCCCTTGTGTTTTTATTGCGGCAAAAGCATAATTATCTACTGAAGTCCTCTTACTTAGCTCTTTTTCTAATTTCGCATTCATTTGTGCCCTTCTATCATCTGTGTGATCTAAAAAGCTTATTTCTACTGCAGAGAGCGAGCAGGTAAGGTTTTCCCTATGGGCGTGAGCTGTTTCAAAAGGTTGCATTGGCTCGAAAAATTCCCTCATTATTTTAGCATCCCAATCTTTAGCAATCTGACTTAGCTGCGTGATTATAGGAACATATGCAAAGGTAACATCATAATTTGAGTAAAAATACTGTATGTTGGTTTGGCCATAAAATCTAGAAGTTACTATACTACATGTAATCCCATATGTAAGAGGCATGTGGTGATAAGTCACCCCTTCCGTTACTGATGTCGGTATCTGTGTACACACATAACAATCTTTCGCATCCATAGTCTCAACATATTCCGTTAGTAAGCGATAGAAAACATTATACGAAAGTTCCTTCTTATCATGCAAGTGTCTCTCATCTAATTCTAGTCTTTTCAATGCGGTTAGTTCAGTGACAGTAACAGGAGCAGAAGTAGAAGCATCAATTTTCTCATTCTCACCCTTACCACGCGTTGCAAGCACTATTGCCATTATTATTAGTACACATGCAGCTATCAAGCCTATACACGCATATTTACAATATTTCATTCTACTGTTTTGTGTCATGATCTGTATAGAATCAGAGAGCTAGAAGCACTTATAAATGAAACGATTTAGCAATCAGTTACAAAGCTGAACGAGCGCAATGTTCACACAGTTTTCTTCAGGAGCTCAGTCACTTATCGGTTAGCAGCATTTGTCTCAATTCGGCAATAACTCAGTTTTTTTTTTTTTTTTTTTTTCAAAGATCAATCAATAACTCAGTCTTTTATCAGTTCAACGTTGTCTCAAATCGGGTTTAAGAGTCAATCAGGTTATCAAAGTCTTATCAAGTTAGCAAATGTCTCATCCGGTTTAGCAATATCTCAGCTGGTTGTATCACGTTAGATTATAGCAAGCAATGTCATTTATCAGTTTTTTTTTTTTTTCAGTCAATAGTGTCCATAAAACTTTTCTTTTCTATTGGTGTCTCTTCTTCTTCGTTCTCGAGGCTAAGAGATACAAATTCGTCAGTCCAATCGTCATTGACTGCATATGCCCATTCTGGACCGGAATATCTCCTGTTTGGTATCCTTTTCCTTTTCAATTTTGCATCTCTCTTTGATTCTGCCTCACTGGTACTTTCCTCTTTGGCCAAGTCTTTTCCTTCACTTGACGTTGGTACCACGACAGACACTTCCTTTCTTTTCTCTTTCACTCTTGGCCCTTCACTGTCGTTCAACTTTTCTCTCGTTCTCAGTTTTACTGGTGATATACTCGGCTTTCTCTTTGCACTGTGTCCACTTGATGGACCTGCGATCTCTTCTGAAGAAGTTTGAACAGTTTCGTTCTGTTCTGCCTTGTCCCCTTCTTCTGGGGAGTCAATCAGGTTTTCTTTTTCTTTTTCTGTACCGTCTGCTTCTGGGAAAGCCCTCCTCTGATCAGGCTCTCCTGCTTTTTCACCTCTTTCGAGCCCTTTGTCACCGTTACTTTCGTCAGGCTCTTTGTCACTTTCAGCTGCTTCAGGCTCTTTGTCACCTTCAGCTGCTTCAGGCTCTTTGTTACCCTCAGCTGCTTCAGGCTCTTTGTTGCCTTCAGCTGCTTCGTCGCTGTCTGAGGTTTCTCCTTGGTCTTCCCCAAGTGAATCGGTTGCTTCGTCCTCAGAGAATATTTCTCTCTCCTCTATTTCTGCCTGTTCGCTTCTAGTTTTGTTTTGCTCTGTCTCAGCGCTCGGCACTTTGTTATCAGGAACTGGCAGTTTCAGCGCTTCAACTTCCTCATCTGTGGGACACAATACTTTCTTTGTGTGACTGGCGTGAATCCAGTTGGGAACTCCCGCACACTTCACAGCGGTAGTGGTCGTCAGGATCACTTGGAAAGGGCCTTTCCAACGGGGTTCCAGACACGACTTCCTCACGTGCTTCTTTACCACGACCCAGTCACCTGCTTTCAGTGTGTGTCCTGGACCTTGGATCGGTGGCAAGGTGGTTGCTTCCACCTGGTGAGAGAAAGAGCGAACCACGTCAGCCAGACCTTTGCAGTAGTCTAACACCATATCATCTGTAATATTCAAAAGTGCGTTTGCGGGAACTGCAGGAAGTCTCATGGCCCTGCCCATGAGAATTTCGTGCGGGGACAATCCAGTCTTTCTGTCAGGGGTGTTTCTCATTGACATTAACACCAAAGGCAATGCGTCAGGCCATTTCAAATTTGTCGATGCACATATTTTCGCCATTCTTGATTTCAGTGTACCATTCATTTGTTCCACCAGTCCTGAGGCTTCTGGGCGATAGCTACAATGCAGTTTTTGCTCAATGTTCAGCGCTGCGCAAAGTAACTTTATCACCTCGTTATTGAAGTGACTTCCTCTATCTGATTCTAAAGAGATCGGGAATCCGAAACGTGGTATCAACTCCCTCAACAATAGTTTTGCAACTGTAAGGCTGTCATTTCTACGTGTGGGGTATGCTTCAATCCAGTGACTAAAAATGCACACAATCACCAACACATACTTCAGACCTCCATGCACAGGCATCTCAATAAAGTCCATCTGCATTCTGCTGAACGGGCCACCCGCCCTGCCAATGTGGCTCACGTTCACAACCGTTCCCTTCCCTGGGTTCATCTGCTGACAAATGACACAACGGTGGCAAACTGCTTCTGCAGCTTGACGGAATCTGGGGTTAAACCAATCAGTTTTGAACAATCTTATCATGGCATCTCTCCCTAGGTGAGCCTGCCCATGATAGAACCGCGCAAGCTGCGATAAGAGACAATTTGGTAAAACAAATTTTCCTTCATTTGAAACCCATAACTCATCTTCTCTTTTTGTACATTGTGACTTAATCCAGGAAACTCTCTCATCCTCCCTGACGCTATTCTGTAATGCTTTTAGTTCATCTATTGTATCCACAACCTTCAAGGCAAATGCTTCAGCTGGTTCGAGCTCTGGCTCACTTATCAAATTCCATTCATCCCTGAGCAATATACAGTTCAAGGCACAAAATCTTGCGACTTGATCCGCATATGCATTTCCCAGGGAAACATAGTCCTGTCCTTTTGTATGAGCACTACACTTTACCACTGCAATTTCGGCTGGCATTTGAATGGCGTGTAACAATTCCCTTATTCTCTCCCCGTTTTTCACTGGGGACCCTGAAGAAGTCAGGAAACCTCTCTGTAACCATAGTTGCCCAAAGTCGTGCACAATTCCAAACCCGTACTGACTATCAGTGTAAATGGTAACCTTCATCAATGTAGACAGTTGACATGCTCTTGTAAGGGCTACAAGCTCTGCTACTTGTGCGGAATAGACTCCTTGAAGCCAGGACGCTTCCAAGACACCTGTTACAGTACATACAGCATATCCTGCTTTCAATATTCCCAATGCATCTCTTAGACATGAACCATCAACAAAAACAATTTGGTCATTTTCATCAAGCTTAGTATCCTTAATGTCAGGTCGGGGTTTTGTGCAAAATTCAGTCACCTGAAGGCAGTCATGCTCGACGTCTTCAGCGTTCTCAACTTCAGCATTTTCACCGGGAAGCAAGGTTGCTGGATTCAACGTAGTGCACCTTTTCAGCTGCACATTCGGTGAGCCCAGAATTATTGTTTCATACCTTGTGAGTCTTGCTCCAGTCATGTGCTGTGTTCGGGAGCGGGTCAAAAGTATCTCAACTGAGTGATGGACCATGACTGTTACTGGATGTCCCATCACTATTCCTTCACTCTGAGTGAGGCTGACACCAACTGCTGCTACGGCGCGCAAACACCCTGGAAGTGCTGCTGCGACCGGATCCAAATTAGCTGAAAAATACGCTACTGGTCTGTTTATGCCACCATGGGCTTGGGTCAGGACAGACAAAGAACATGCATCACGTTCATGACAAAACAATGTGAAAGGCTTTGTGTAATCAGGCATACCTAAAGCTGGAGCCCTGCACATGCATTCTTTCAATTCAATAAAAGCATCCATCTCATCTCCTTTCAGCTCAAATTCATCCAAGGCATCCATCTGGGTCAGTTTCAGTAAAGGCTTTGCTAGAGTTGAGAAGTTGGGAATCCATTGGCGACAGTAGCTCACCATTCCCAAACACTTCCTCACCTCCCTCCTCGTCTTTGGTGGACTCATTTGAAGTACACTTGTTATTCTTTCCTTCATTATTCTCCGTGACCCTTTCTCTATTTGATGACCCAAGTATTTCACTTTCTGCTGACAGAACTGCAACTTTGAAGGAGACACCTTGTGTCCATTCCTTCCCAAATGGTTCAGTAACGCAATGGTGTCGGCTGTGCAGCCACTTTCTGTCTTAGCTGCAATCAGTAAGTCATCAATGTACTGTACTAGTGTTGACTCGAATGGCAATTCTAACGCTTCCAAGTCTTTCTTTAGAATCTGATTGAAAATTGACGGTGACTCAGAAAACCCTTGAGGAATTCGACACCAACTGTAAACTCTGTCTAAGAATTTGAAACAAAAGAGAAATTGGCTGTCCTCATGAAGAGGCACCGAAAAGAGTGCTTGTGACAAGTCGATGACTGAGAACCACTCGGCATCGCAAGGGATTTGAAACATTATCACAGCTGGATTCGGTACTACAGGGCAGCATTTAACTATGATGTCATTTATTTTCCTCAAGTCCTGCACTATTCTGACCTTTCCACTCGGCTTTATTAGTCCCATGATTGGTGAATTACATGGACTGCTTAACACTTCTTTCAGTACTCCCTGTTTTACAAACTCATCAATGAGTTGGGCGACTTTCATGAGGGTGTCTTATGCCATGTGGTATTGTGGGGTCTGGGGAAATATTACATTGGGTTTTACTGTCACTTTCACTGGTTCCACTCCTTTCACCAATCCCACTTCTTTTCCTGTCATATCCCACACTTCCTTTCCGACTGTTTCCCATAATTCAGCTGGAATATCTTCTTCTGTTATCATCGGGAAAAGGTTAATCAGAGGATATTCTTCATCGACAGTTTCCATCTCATCCCCTTCTACACTGTCCTCTTCTTCCCCATCACTGCTCGTCTGAATTCTAATTCCATCGTCCGAACACATAATCGAACATCCCAATTTGCACAATAGGTCTCTCCCTAACAGTGCTATCGGGCTTGAGTCACATACCACAAAACTGTGTGACCCTTGATAGTTACCAATTCTGACTGGTACTGGGTCTGTTATTGGGTTTGTCAGATGCCTGTTTGCGACTCCCACTACTTGAACTGTTCTCCCTGAAAGTGGCAAATTTGGTACTTCAATGCTCCTAACAGTGGAACGTGTGGCTCCTGTGTCAACCAAGAATGAAACACTATGACCCATAACTTTTCCCTCCACATACGGACCCTTTTGGTCAACTTCCAAGGATGCTGCAAGCACACAATTTCCCTCCTCATCTGAACTTTCACTCTCCCATACATTGTTTATTCCATTCTCACTGTGTAATGGGAACTGTTGTACTGTGCCATTTGTATTCATCACCTGACTCGAGACCTGTGGAGGAACCATCGCTTGCTGCTGACTCATTGGTGCCAAAGGTATTTGCATTTGCTGATTAGGTACCATGGGAAACTGCTGTTGCATTGGCTGCATTTGCGTCATCTGCATACGGGGCATCTGCATCTGCTGCGGCTGCATGGGCTGTAATCCCTGCAGCTGATTTATGGTCTGAAAATTTGGGTTTGGACCTCTCATTTTCGGTCCCCTCATTGTCTGGAATGCATTGACATCATTGTTTTGCTGACCAACACCTGCACCTTCCTGCACCACCATCGGGCACTCGCGTTTCCAATGTCCGACGATTCCGCACACGTGACACGGCATCACCCTTTTCATTGCCTGCACACCATTCGGAATCGCAACAGTGTTCAAATCCGGACCATTACTCCCAAAACCTCCTCTGCCTCTGCCTCTCGCCTGTGGCTGAAACACCATATTTCCCTGCGGCTGCGGCTGCGGTATCTGCTGTTGGAACCCTTGCAACCCTTGCAAACCTGTCTGAGCTGCTTTAAGTTGCATCATCATCACTTTCTCTTTCAACCTTTTCTGTTTCACTTCAATTTCGTCGCTACAGTATTTCGCATAATTCAACACCTCATCAATAGGTTTCGACTGCCAACAAATCAAATGCGTCTTTATCATCTGACTTATCTCTGGTCTCAGCCCTTCCACAAATCTAAACACAAAATGAAGCATGTCCTTCGCCTCTATTGTTTCCGTGCCACTGTAGTTCTTGAACGCCTTCAACAACCTCTCATAGTAACCATGAATCGACTCTTTAGCCTCTTGGGCAGTTCGATCAATCTTCTGCCAATCCACATTTTTCGCGGCAACCTTCGTCTTCAAATGCTCAATCACCTTATAGTACAAGCTCATTACCATAGGTGATGGTGCACCCGTATCCCTGTCTCTCTCTGGTTCACTTGTCGGCCAACCTACAGCCCTTTTGCAGTCTTCCCACAAATCTGCCGGAACCACAATCTCAAAGAGGGTGTTCAGGTCTTCCCAAAGACATTTCGCAAGCTTCACAAACCTATCAGTCTGTTGATACCATTCCATCGGTTTCTCTCTCAGTTTGGGAAAATCATCCGTAAAAGACTGAATGTCGCTTCTGTGCCACGGTACATGTATTAATTTCCCCCCTCCTGTCTCCCTCATTGGTAACATGGTTATTGCATCACTACTCTGTGGCCTTTTCTCGTTGTGCTCTGGGACGCTGTCTTTCTTCTTTTCCTTTTTCTTTGCCCATCTACTCTCCCATTTGTCTAAGCACCTCCACACTTGTGCACTCTGCAGCAATTCTCTAAGGTGCGTTTTCATGCCTGCTGACCTCATGTGTTCAAAGTCTGTGATCCCGAAATCCAATCTATAGCTCCTGCTCAAGTGTTTTGTCTTGTCTATCTCAACCCCGTTTTTGTCAGCTATTTCTTGCAACCTTCTATGTACTTTGTTCACTTCTCTCGTAATCCTGGGACATAGATACCTCAGCTCTTCTTCCGAGTAGGACTCTAACCTATATAAACCCATAGTCCCTTCCACCAATTCTTCTGCTTCCATGTTCAACCTTACCCTATTCAGATAGTCCTCTCCCTTCCCACTGGCTGAGCTTTGTGTGGAATTCAGACTGTTGAACCACTGTGTCAGCTGTTGCGCATTCAACCCCATCAGTGTAGCATTCACATCGACTGCCATTGATGGTTGCGGCAATTTTTCAGTGTTCGATGATAGCGGTATCATCAGTGGGGGACTCGACCTCACCACTGTTGGCTGAGCACATATGGGACTAAACTCCATCAAGGACCCAGATCCAGTTGGCTGAGCCGCTATCGGAGTTGTCTCTGGAGTGTTTTCTATGCACCTCCTTTCCGTCCCATTCTGCACCACTAATCCTTGACCGCTCATACCCAAGTTAGGCTGGGTGTACAAAGGTACTGGTGGACCTACAGTAATGGGTAGGGATATCGCATCTGGGTTCTGTCCATTCCCCATGTTCTGAGGCATGTTCATTCCCACACTATGGGTCATCATTGCCGGCATGCTCGTCTGACTCCCCGTCATCTGAGCATGTGCGGTTCCCCCCTGCATCTGCTTTTGAGGCATCAAAAGCTGGGTTGACTCAGCTTGTGCCAATGTTGGGTTGCGACCATTCTGTACTCCCATTACGGTTGGATCTAGAATCATTCTTGTACTGTTGTCACTGCTGTAGTACCTTGGGACCTGCGGCTGATAATTCTCTGCTGGTTTCAATATAGGCACATCTGGGTATATTCTCCTAACCTGCGGTATCTGCGGGGTGAACAGTAAACTCGGGTCCTTAGATCCCGATAGCATTTCTGAATTCGGAGTTTCATTATTCTGTACCGGTGCCGGAGGGGCAGAACTGGTACTTGGACCTTGTTCTCTCTCCACATAAGGTGGTGGACGGTCGTTCAGCAATTGCATGATGAACTCCTCATCATCTGACTCGTCTTCTCTATCTTTGGAACATCTCCTGTTTGTCTTACAGGTAGCTTTCTTGCCTGTCGCCTCTTCTTCCTTAGTAATTGCGGGAAACAATTTTATCCCCTGCAATATATCTGTCCTCCACACCTTCTGTGCATTATCCCACCTAGCGTCCGCTAGTGTCTTTTCTACCTTTCTTATCCTGGTCTCGAACTTCTTTTGCTGTTGCTGTCTAGCCATTAGTTCCCAAATCGCTAGAGCCTCAAACTGTGCTGTCCTTGGAGGTACCTTCATGTCGTACATCGCGAATCTCAAATTCTCTAGGATCCTTATATTGAATGTCCCATGGATCGGGAACGCTACGCTCCCATGTTTCTCTGTCAGCTTGTGCCATTGCTTTAGCCAAAGGCACGGAGCTACCCCCCTTTCCTCCATTACAATGTAAGCTGGTGTACCTTCGGGTGGCGTCTCCTCTCCTACGCTCGCTTTAATGTAAGACTCCCCCTTCATCGCACTCTTTAATGCTTTAAAAAATTTCATTTTCTCGTCTTTTATTTCACAAAATTTGTAATCAATAGGTGACTTTAATTCCCGGAATACTCTTCGCTTGCCTTTCCCCTTCCAATCGAGCCCCACGGACTGCGTCCAATCCGTGTGCGACCCTTCTCTGCAACCAACCTATCCCAGCGCGGCTCCTAGTGACGTCACACTCACACACACTGCGGCTGACAAAGCCTCGCGGCTTGTCCTCCTTCACTCAGCTCCTCTCGTAACAACTTCTAGCATGTATCGCGAGCAACCAAATAATAATAAAACAGATCTGTCGGTTTACTACAGGAAGGGTAACACAATCGCTTCAGGACCTTAGGGATTTTTCACTAGCCTCGGCAGTTATTCCATCTTTCTCGGTCCCCACTTTTGCAAGCAAATCTGACCCGCAGACTCTGCTCTCAACTTGTCAGTGATCCATTCTAGTGCACTTAGAATTTGTCAAAGCCCAAAGTCGAAGTTTTCTTTCACTCCCTTAACACACGTACCGACTCGTTGACCACGCCCGGTCAACCTATTAAACCGACCAGACCACAACATAAAACAAGTGTCTCATACACTTTTCAACATACTCCGGAGTCTCTTGACCTCGCAGGGCCCGTCTCAACAACAACAACCACGTGGACCTTTTTCTGCACAAAGCGCCACATGCACATGAAGTTCGACGACTTCCCTACTCTCACACTCGGAGTCGCACCTCCGCTATTCTCTAAAATCCTCGCAACCTTTTCAAACAATCTGCGGCAATAAGCTGTGCAAGCGCAAAATCCTAACTTCACTCATACCATCACTAGTACCGCCAACGCCGATTCCACACCTCCATTCCCTAGCTCCAAGATCCCGGGAAAGTTGCGGGGGACTTAGCCCATCATCATTTTCTCAATCTGTTTTACCCAAGAAAAATCTAATTCAACTTCTCGAGTGGGGTCTCAAAGAGCGTAACCGTTAATCCAACACCATATACCTCTCGAGGGAGGTCCCAAAGGGCGAAACCGTCCTCTGCTACCATCTACTGATAGAGCGTTCCGACCTAATAAATTATCTGTATTTGGACGCTCTTAGGTCGATGAATCTTTTGACCAAGTGGGGCTCTCTTCACCCGAGAGTAATCAATTTAATCAAATCAATAATCAATAACGAACATAAGCAATACCTTGATCAACATAACACTTCACAATTAATCCAGAAAACATTTCGGCGAACCATGACCTTTCGGTCATGAATAACCACACCAGTTTATTCAAAGTTAATGCATTTATTTCCCTATATTAACAAAGCTAGCACAATATAAATGTGTCTCAACACCAAATGATATATGTAAATGAACATTAATAGCTGTCCATAACGACGGAAAAGATGCAATCTATGCAGCATTTGAATAACAATGCATTCGATAATAGCAACGCAAACCACTAAAACTATAATCTGTAATGGGCTAATTGCATACATTAGTCAGCATAACAAGGTCTCAAATTGCATCGTGCGAAAATGAATCCTCACCTAACCTCAAATTAGCATCAGCATGTGGGACTTCATGCAAAAACAATTTAGCAACATTAATTTGGAAAACTCCTAACTAGGGCTCTTATCAAAAATCAGCAGTTGGTTACCTAAAAAGAAAACACAATGCAATTGTACATATTTCCTTTCATATTTACCAAATTCAATCAGCATTCAAGGAAGTCTTCGTCTCACAGGTACCGGTTTCCATCAGCATGGGACGGGGCATCGGGGTAGGGTGGACGGGGGCAATTGCCTCACAGCGGCAAGATAAAAGGACAAAACTACTACTTCATGCAAAGGGGCAAATCGAAGTTAAAGTCTCTAGGGCGAGAATTACTTAAAGTCTCTTTCTCTCGATTAGAGAAAGCATCAAAGTTTCTTTCAAAATGGCGTCGCAGCAAGATGGGCCATAATAGCTGCAATGTCCTGCAAAATGGCGGGTAATGTCTGGTAGCGAATAATGGCTGTAATGGCAGGTAATGGCTGCAATGGCTAAAATGTCTAAAATGGCTGCTTTCTTATTGTGCACCAGGTTTTTATAAACAACAGTTCAAATCCAGTAGGGTCTTCCATTGGAGGGTTCATAGGTTGGCTTCAAATTGTCCAATCAAAAACAACAATTCACAAGCTTCTACCTAGGCATACATTATCCTTGGAGTCGGGAACGTAAGTTGCAACATATTTTACCAATTAACTCACTTTCAGAGCTTCCATTGTCTGCACCTGCAGATTGACCTTGGAGCAAAGAAGAAGATGCCAGGCTGGCACGAAACCTTAAAGATAAGCATGTGAACCGATCTCACTGGAAAAGTACAGCTTCAAGCAAGAATACACGTTTTATTAGCACATTGGAAAAACACGAGCATCTAAACCGTGAGACAAGGCAACTAGGCCAAAGCCTCCACTAAAGTTATGCTAAGCTAAACATTTCAAACAAGCAAATCGTAGCACACGTTTACGATTATGTCAAACTAGTACAATTCTAATACATCACGTTATATAAAGCACGCTTATAAATGTTGGCAAACTACTCTGAGGGCACATTTGTCCCCGTACAATCTTTATTACTTCGGTTAAAGTCACACTTGATTATTGCAGCACTACGTTTATGCGCTAATAAATGTAAAACCTTCATTTCTGCGTCATCGCATGTAAATTTAAGTGCTCAGCTTTTTGTTAAGCTTTTTTTTTTATAAATTGCTACACACTTATACATGCTGATACATGCTTCATACACTAGTTGGCGTTATGTAAAACATGAAAATTAAGCACTTTTCTGTTGGCATATGAATATTTTGCTTAATCCTTCCTAGCAAATCCAAGACATGGACATCTTAAAATAGGAGTCATTCACCTAATACAGGAAACAGAACAACATCGCCGCTTTATGAAAAATAAACTGAAAGAGAAACAGAGGCATACAGGCAGCAAAACAAGAACCACCAATAAAAAGTGAGGCCTCGCCAAGCCTGCTCTTCATGGTCAAAGTTTTGGCAAACATAGAGGGCCCTGCCCCATTTGAAGGGCAAACCATTTCGAAGGGAGTTGTCTTAGCCAATTCCAAAAAATATATATGCCGAGATCATAATCCTGAAAACAGAAATAATCAGTATTTGAACTCAATGAACCATGTCAAGGAGAAAAGGCCTATCAATAGCCAAAACATGTAAATCACAGCTTTGACACTTTTTCGAGGCAAACACAAATATTACAAAGAGAAGAATAGTTGGTGGTGTGAAGGTCAAATCAGATACAGCAGAACACAAGTACTGCAATCACAACCAAGATGGATGTTCAGCTAAGGTTATTATGGAAAAAGGAAGAACTCTCAACAGCACCTTAAATTTGTATAAAAATAAACATAAAAATCGGTGATTGTCTGATGTTTCAAACGCCCCTGTTCAAATGTTATAGCCAGTTTTAGGCTGGCTCCTGTTAAAGAGCAAGTTAATTAATAAAATGTTGAATATAATGAATAGAGTAAAAGGTGTATTAACTGGTCTGTTTTAAAACTAATGTAAAGAGAAAGTGCAACTTGTAAAATGGCAACAGTGGTGGACACCATAAACAGTACGGGTTAAATAAGAATTAATGTTGATTAATGTAAAAATGTTTTATAATTATTATTATGAATTAATATGAACATTAATGAAATCAAACTAAATGGTTATTAAGTTTACATGTGAACTAAATTGTTTTATTAAATATGGGCCCACGTGAAAAGGTTTAAAGGAAATTCTACATTTTAAAAGGCTTTGCAATGTTTTCTGTTTCAGCAGTTTCTAAAATCTCAATGTTCATTGTTATGTGACCTCACATAATATTTCAAATGTTTTGTGAAATACATTTTCAATATCTTGTGTAACTTGCATATTGTGGAAAAGTTGTGTTCCTCTGTTGTAACTTTTGTTTAGTCTTGTCCTTCCTGGGATGAGATAATGTGTACCCCAAAATTATGGTTTTCAGTGCTCATGTATAACCTGCAACAATTGTATTCTATTGAGGAAAATGGTGCAGTGAGAGAAGATGGTCCAATCGTAGATGGAGAAAATGAAGGAAAGATACTTCTGAAACATGAGTAAATTCAATTGGTTCTGACCTAAACCACCCCAGAGAGTGACAAATGGCATTTTAGCTGGTTGCTTTGTTAGGTTTTAATATAGCAATGTTTAGGTGATGTAAGCTCAGATTCTTACTTTTGCAGTTTGTGAAATGATGTGCTATGTCCTTAGCTTTCTGCCATTCACAGTTTAGATACAATAAGGTCAAACATTACTGAACTGTTTCCCTGTTCATTGTCCTGTTCGAATGAAGACCGAAGATGCTCTACTGATGAAGACTTTGCAGCTTGCTGATTCAATCTATTAAGGAGAGGTATAAAATGGGCATTTGTTCTTTGCAGGTTTTTATGTTTTCTTTCTTTTAGAAATCCAACCGCATTTTTTGCTAGCGCCCTAGCTAGATGCTTTCCAAATTGATTTTTGTCTGCTTTATCTTTTTGCATATATGTCCCAACATGCGTGTCTAATTAGAGTGATAGTTAAGGATGTTATGTCCCTAATTTGACTATTTGAAATGAATTATTATTGATTCATCTGTGTTAACTAAATGAATTCAGTTTCTATCCTATTCTTGTGCTGATATTCTGTGTTCTTATTCTTGAATGTTTGATGATAAAATTACTTGGCAGAATAAGGTTTTTTGTTCACTTTGGTCAACCAGTGTTGTTTCTGTATCTTTATTATTTGGTTCTTCGTATGATTTACATAACTTTAGCATTGTTAATCTAGGGAAATAAATATTTGAACTTTATTAAACTGGTGTGGTGATTAATGGCTACAGTGGTCATGGTGCATGAAAATTAATGTCTCCATAATTAAATGTTATTGTTTGGAATTGTTGTTGAATTGGTGTTTAATGTTGTTTAGGATGTTATCACACTCCTATCGGAGTCCAAAAATTTGTGTCGACCTCTAGGGGTAATTAATGATTACCCTATACACAACACCTTATAAAATAAAAATATACAAATAATAGGGCTGGTCATGCCCACAATCCTAATGTTGCAGTTTCTGCATCAGTTCTGCTACTGTTCTGCAGTTCAACCAGGTCACACACCTGTTCTTAAGGGCCTACTGGACTTTAGAGTACTGTAACTGAACAACATCCATGTTTGAGGTAATAAGTTGGGTCAATGGTTCACAGTTCAGGAGTAGTTTCACTAGTGCATGAATTGGGTTAGGAATGTCTTGTCCCCACAATGTCATGTTGAGGGCCAGTGCTCTGTGTAATGAAGAGCATGTACAGCTGCCCTTTCTAAAAACCTCAAGCCTATTGAGAATTGGGATCCGGTGGGAACTGAACCACTGCACCTCTTGGTGGTGTCAGGAAATCTGAAAATGTAATTTGTGGATGCAGGGTATGGGCATCAAAGCTATAGTCTGGTTATGAGTCCATGCTCATGCCATGCTGGATACAGTAGTAAAGAATCAAGCAAACAGGGGTACTTGTCAAGCACCTCTGCTGAGGATAGCTCATCTGAAATTCAAGCAAGTCTATTGTCGCACTCCAGCATTTCTGGTGAGGGGTGTGTGGAATGTTTCAAGGAGTTCTGGGTTAGGTCCTCTTGCGTCTTTGATCTGGTGGAACATTACCAAGCCGGTAGATATTCAGGAAGAAGAGAGGTAGAATAGGAGCACCTTGGGTAGAGCTGCATATTTAACTGTAGCGTAGAGGCTATGGGCAGAACTCATCTCCAAAGGTCCAGGAAAGCACCAGAACAGGTCCACATGATGATGATGCCTTGGTTGATGGCCCAGCTTTCTGGTCATGTGTTGCCTTTCTTGGGAGGATGAGGGGGCCACCGAAAGGCAAAGGCAAGCATGCATGTATCTGTTCACATGATCACCACGCTATACTTCTCCAGAAGACTATAGGTTAGTCATGAATTATCGCATTGCCGGAGTGACATGAGGACACACACGTATACCTAAGTGAAGTCTGCACACATTTATTTAGCATGCGCCTGTCCACAGCAATGAGCATCTAATGCTGACTATGCCCCTACATGTGACAAAAACTGAAACTTAGATTAACAGGCTCACTAGTTTCTCATGAGAACACAGATAAAGAAACTTGAAAAATATGGAGGAAATGTAAATTGTCAGAATCCGAGCTAGTCAAAATATGAATCCTCGCTTAGAATTCCAAATATGATAAATAGATCTAATACATCAGAAGTGAGCAGGGTAAGCAGGCCTGTGTATAACATGGGCATACTATGAAAAGAAGAGGACAGGTAATAAATTAGAATAGCTTTGGCTATTATAGTGTTTAAAAAACAAAAAAGAGATCTCACAATATTTAGCAGACAGCAACTTCGAGAGGCGGTGCGCCTCCTCCGTTAGGGTGGAGGAGTGACATCCCCTCCCGCTAGCAGCAGCAGCTGCAAACCTTTTACTCTGTTTATTATCGTTCTGTAGTAAAAGGGGTGGCGCCACGGGCACAACACTCCCCCTCAGTGCATAGTATGTTTGGCCGGCAGTCTCGGGCGTGCCAAACACACATGCGCACTGTGCTCTCTTCAGCCCGGCACTGTGTTGCCAGGCTGGAGAAAGCAGGCACAGGATCCCAGTCTGCCTAGGAGCACCCTGGCTGGGTGCTCCTAGCCAATCCTAACTCTGAGCAGTGTCAGGATTGGCTGCAATGCAGGCTGGGAGCCTGTGCCTGCAACAGAGGAGCAGCGTGGTGGTTGCGGCGGCGACGATGCAGGTAAGTGTTTTTATTTTTTTATTAAATCTCAAGCCCCCCGCGTGCCGCCTCACCTGTACAAATCACCGCAAACTGCTCCTGTTCGAGAGCCCTCTGCGTGCTATCTCCTTTCTGGCACCTCCCTTGAGAACTCTTCAGAGGATAGGTTTTCTTCAATTCGCAACACCAGGTCCATGCCCTAATGGAAACAATGTGTATCTGGTAACCCTTCCTGTCAATCAGACATCTTTCCTTTGCACTTACACCCACTTCATTCTTACCAGTCTTCTCCGACCAGTTCCATGCCCTTATGGCTTATTGAGATGGGAGCCTTGAACCAATCCAATACATTTTTCAGATGTGCATTAATAAATTGCCAATTCCTTGTGCGATCTTTCATTTTCTATTTTCAGGACATGTTGTTTTTGACCAAAACATGGGTCTACAAGCCAGCAGTGCTGGATACTACCAATGCAGATTCTGAGGCCTACAAAATCTTGCACCACAACAGAATCAGTTGCAGAGGCGGCAGAGGGGTGGTTATTTTCAATGATCACCTTGACTGTAATGTGGCGAAGGACTGGGACACACTAGTCTGTCGTCTTCAGCATTCTGTAGAGCTTAAACGTATCAACTTTGTGAATTGATCGGTCTACAGCATAAGCACATGATAGTTCTGGGAGATCTCAATTTTCACGTTAATCACCATGATGTTCTTTATGCTAGTGAGTTTTTCAAGGATGTGGAATCTTTCAGTCTCTTTTTAATAGCAAGCAGCCCTACCACGTAGCGGGCCTTAGTTTAGATCATGCACCGGCCGATGACAAGGTAATATTATAAAGTCCTACTTCTTTTGATTGGTCGCATCATCATTTCTTCAGTTTAGGGTCAGAACTGCCTTGACCAGGAGTTAACATCAGATTTCTCATATTCCACCTTAATTGATCTAGAAAAAGGCTGTTCTGGTTGCCATTAGGAATGGATCCAAAGCAACATTTGGAAGCATCTTCCTCCATTTTGGATATCACATCGAGGAAAGATACATTGCTTCTGTCCGACGCAACGATGGTGATGCATGGATTTTACAGTTGCAGCCTTTTACATCCACTTCCAAGGGCCTAAAACTGGATTGCATCACTTGGTAGGGCAAAACTTATAGTCAACAAAGTCCAGGCACTGTTGCAGGATAGAGTGAAGTCTTTTATGGCCCTGAGACTTCAGAACAGGAGGCAAGCCAGCAAGCCCTTGGAGTCACTTTGGTTCTGGGGATGTAGAGATGCAGGGTCCAGTCCTTCTCACTCTCAGGCAAGGAGGGCAGCAGGAGAGGCACAGCAGAGCAGGAGTCTAGCAAAGTCCAGCAGAGTGACAATCCCTTCAGCAGCACAGCAGTCCTTCATCCTGCCAGATTGTCCTTGGGTCCAGAAGTGTACTGTTTGGTGTGGTCAGAAGTCCAGTTCTTATACCCAGTGGTACCTCTGAAGTGGGGGGAGACTTCAAAGAGAGGCCTTTGAAGTGCACAGAGTCCCTTGTTTCCTGCTTTGGCTCCAGACACACTACAGGGGGTTATGCAGCCCTTTGTGTGGGCTCAGGGCACAGCCCATTTAGGTGTAAGTGTCAGCTGCTTCCTTCCATCCTGCCCAAGATGGGCCATCAACATGCAGATGGCCCTCAGTCCCACCTAAGCTCCCTTTGTGTGTGGTTGCCTGGAGGGAATGCACAAGAGTCCAGCTGTCACCCAACCTGATGTGTATTCAGAGACAGGCAGAAAGCACTAGAAGATTTAAAGTAAGAACATCCCAACTTTCTAGAAGTGGTATTTTTCCGAATTACAATTACATTTAGAATTTAAAATCTGACTTTGTCATAATTTGTGATTTTAAATTCTGATTCCAGAGATATCAAACTCTGGGGTCCCATCTCTTCTCAATTGGAAATTACACTTATAAAATGTAATAATGCAATCCCAGTGATAGCCTATTGGAGGGATAGGCCTTTGAGTAGTGAAAAACAAATATAACAGTTTTTCAGTATCTGGACAAGTAAAGCTTAAAAGTACATGTCCAACTTTCTAAATACACTGCACCCTACCTTTGGGGCTGTCCAGGGGCCTACCATAGGGGTGACTTATATGTATTAAAAAGGAAAGTTTGGGCCTGACAAGAGGGTTAACTTTCCAGGTCGATATGGCCGTTTAAAACTGCACACACAGGCTCTGCAGACCTAAGTCATGTTTGAAGGGCTACTGCAGTGGGTGGCACTATCGGTGCTGCAAGCCCACCAGTAGCATTTAACTTACAGGACCTGGGCACATTTAGTGCTCTTTACTATGGAAGTATAAGTAAATTAAATATGCTCATTCTGGATAAGTCAATGTTACCATGTTTTAAGCACAGAGCACGTGCACTTTAGCACTGGTTAGGAGTGGTAGAGTGCCCAGGGTCCTAAAACCAACAAAAATAAACTCGACAAAAAGGGAAGGAGGAAGGGAAAATTTGGGGGATGACCCTGCTGAAAGGGCCAGTTCCAACAAAAGCCATCTATAACACTATGGCGGTCATTCTGACCGCGGCGGGCGGCGGTCGCCTCCCGCCATGCGGTCACCGCCAAATGGCCGCTCCGCGGTCAGAAGACCGCGGATGCCATTCTGGCTTTCCCGCTGGGCCGGCGAGCGACCACCAAAAGGGCGCCCAGCGGGAAAGCCCCTGCAACATAGAAGCCGGCTCCGAATGGAGCCGGCGGTGTTGCAGGGGTGCGACGGGTGCAGTAGCACCCGTCGCGATTTTCACTGTCTGCAAAGCAGACAGTGAAAATCTTCATGGGGCCCTGTTAGGGGGCCCCTGCACTGCCCATGCCAGTGGCATGGGCAGTGCAGGGGCCCCCAGGGGCCCCACGACACCCGTTCCCGCCATCCTGTTCCTGGCGGTAAGAACCGCCAGAAACAGGGTGGCGGGAAGGGGGTCGGAATCCCCATGGCGGCGCTGATGGAGGATTCCCTGGGCCAGGGGATAACCTGCGGGAAACCGGCGGTTCCCCTTTTCTGACCGCGGCGGTAGAATGGCCCTGGAAGCACCGCCAGCCTGTTGGCGGTGCTTCCGTGGTCCCTGGCCCTGGCGGTCATGGACCGCCAGGGTCGGAATGACCCCCTATGTTCATTGTACCTCAGATGGCAATTTGATCAAATGAACCTCTTTCTGCCTGCCTGTCTGTCCTTTAACCGGGTTTCTCCAGAAGTCATCTTAAAAGGCATTACAAACAATAAGTGGCGCTCCCTGCTAAGTTCTTATAAAACACTTACTTGTGTAGTATCAGAGCTGACATCTTCAATGCCAGTCTTTCTACTGGGACCATGCCAAGTCATTGGAAGAGTAGGGTTGTAATGCCTCTCTTGAACAAGTCAACTTTAGATCCTACTGACACCAGCAGCAAAAGATCGATTACGTTACTGCATCAAATCAAAATTACGGAAAAATTGGTGGCTAAGTAACTCTCAAATTTATAGCCAATCATATGGCTTAGACACCTGCCACCTCGTCCATGTAGTGCCATCGAATCTGCCCTCTTACTGGCTGCAAACAAAATCAGACGCACAGTGAATACTTGCAAGTTTGCATGTCTGTAAGTTTGACCATATCACTCCAGTCTGCAGAAGTCTCCACTGACTGCTGAACGCTGAGTGCACGTCAGATGTTCATCTCTGTCATTCCCTTGCCTTCAGAAGCTGGAGCTGGCTCTATCCTTTAGCTCTCTCTACTCTTCTGCACCTGTTGTTGACCATCCCGAGAGTCAAGAAATGACGTGGCCGAGGCAAAGCGCTCAATATCAGTGGCTCTAGACTGCATTCAGGACAACCTCCCTTTCAGGAACCTATGTTTTAAAAAAAGCATTTTTGTTCCACCGACGCTCTATCTTTCTTGCACCTGTTTCATTCAGAACCAAGATGCATTTTTGTGCATGTGCGCTCCATACATAAATCCATTATATAAAATTAAACCATGAGCTTCAGTTTGCAGGAGCGCAGCTAAAATGTTGGCAGCGATTAGAATTTAAAACAATATTCAAAGTTTGGGCTCCAGTTAATTAGGTGGTGTCTAGTTGTCTCCTTTCTAGTGGGTGGAGATGTTTATGTCTCGCTGCGTTCCCAGACTTCCAGGAATGAAGGATGGGGTGCACTTTTCTTTTCAGAGCAGGCGTGTCCATATTCTTTGGTAGCTGTGGGTATGTGCCATCACCAGAGAAGTCGCGAAAGTTGCTACTGTGTGTAACCGACCATATGGCTTCTAGTAGAAAGGACCCTGTGGGGTTTGGGCTGATGTCATTCTCTATTTCACACTTACACAAACCCCTCCCCCCCCACACACATACGTCGCACAGTGAGCATAGGAGGAAATAGGGTCTGCAGAACAAGGGGTCATGGGATTTCATATAATGAGCCAGAAGTTCTCTGCCTTGGGGTACAGTCCTGAAGCACTGCTAAATACTAGCATCCAGTCACCACCTGGCAATTAAAAGATTGAGGGGATGCTCCCTTGATAGCAAACACTAAGCTACATGACTGCAGTACATTCGAATCCGTGTTAGGTTGGCTCCTGGGATTAGGGGACCTTGGACCTAGCCAAAAATTAAAAGAATATGCAGGAAACCTTTTGGGGAAAACGCAGAATTTGACAGATAGGACACATAACTGTGTTCTTGTCCTTGTCCCATTGCAACTGTAGTGAAATGAGGGCCTCATTTACAAGGAATGGATGCAGCATGGTGTTGCAAGCAAGCTTGCTGCGTCACGCTGCATTGTTTTGAAAGTGCAGGGATGCATGTATACACACATGCAGGGATGCACACAGCGAAAGAGGAGGAAACGGGAGAAACAATGTTATTTCTCCCCACTGTGCCATTGTAATGCCACCCCTGAGGTGGCATAGGAATCTGATGCATTCCCAGCCTTGTAAATCTGAGAAGGCATCAGATTTAATCAGGTTCCATGGGTGTTGCATGGGAACAACCACAGCAACACCCATGTAATGCCCCTTTCGCACAGAGTTATGCATGAAAGGGGTCCATATGTACAAGGCCATGAAAAGCCACGCAAGGTGGCTTTGCATGGCCTTTTACTGCTCCACAGGAACGTCAAAATAAATGATGCCCTGGTGGTGCAGTGTGCTGCTAGGGCCTTGTAAATGAAGCCCTGAGTGTTTTGCTGTCTACGGGTACAAAGGGATGGCCACGCTCAGGATTTACAGTATAAAATATGGCTTTGTGTGTTTGTCTGTGCCCTTTATGGTCAGGCAGTGCCATTTCTGTAGACCTGTGTGCAGCTGGTCCATAATAAAGTTCTTGAGGATTTTTATAAAATGATACAATGGCGCCTACAATAGGCGTTGGCTCAACACATTAAAAAGCTGATTGACTATTACTGCAATAGTTACTTCCTACTGTGCATAACAATTCAGATAAAACAAATTAGAATAAATGCCCAACATCTACTTGTCACACAAAACGCTGAGCAAGGGTTGTAAACATTCATACTTCATAACCCCTCTCATAGTCACTGTGACGATGATATGTAAAGAAGAAAGGCCAAAAAAGAAGGGAAATCATTCCACCTGGTCCACACTCTCTGTCCCCATTCCACAGACATCTGTCCTCCACTGGGTATGGAAATGGTCTGAAACACACAGCCACTCCCCACCCTGGAAGGCCCTCATTACAAGTTCCCAATATCTAAATACAAACATCTGGGATAAACCCTTATTCCCGCTTGAGTGGAGAATAACACAAGGGCTGGGAACAGCAGGTTCAACCCAGCATTTCTTCCCATTCCGCAGGGAGAAAAGTGTCCACAGCACCTAATTTATCACCTGCTTGTTCACCATTTCACATTTGTGACCTAGATTTCAGTTGTGACCACGCTAGCTACACTAGCTAACCTAAACCACTGTTGTATACTTAGATTTGTCATTTGACCAGTTTGTGTGATCCTGGGCAAATTACATTACCTCTCTCAGTTTCCTGAACTGCCAAATCCACTGTGCATAGTAACAAGCTAATCTAGATATCAAGGCTTTATATAGAAAACTGCACATATGCATAAACACCTCAAAAAACCTCAATATTTACTCACTGAGAACCTCATTGAAGGCAGGGTCTAATGGACTGGTAATACAGCGGATGGGATATCCATCATGTTTGTGACTGAGTAACCTGTCCGCCAGATGCTAAATCGGGCTCTAATCTTTAAAGGATATTTACACATGAAGTTCTTTAGTTGCACAACACTCTCATTCCTGAGCGTGCCATGTGCCGGTCATAAGTTCACATCCAGCTGCCTGGATTCAGTATTTCCATTATCCAAAGCTGATAAATGGAGTAGTGTAGTAGTAACACCTGCTATCTGCATCACTTGTCTGTCCCAGAAGAATTTCACTGATGCTTAAAAGAAATTGTTATTATTATTACAGTTCCGCCCCATGGCTTTGAAGCTTCCCACATGAACGTATATATGGACACTATTTGATCACCTCGTTTCCCTTGAATCGAAGCTGGGCTGTGTTGCCAAGAGCAATGTATTCAATTTAAGAACTATCCGAAAATTGCTGTCTGGGCTCACTTTTCCAGACAAGCCTCGTCGAATCATTACCACTGCCTTCTCCTGGCTAGACCAGCGTCATTATTTCTATACTCGTCTGCAAAAAGTATCCCAGAACTGGCGCTCTGGTTAGAACTATGCAACTAGAAAGGGAACTCGATCAAATGTATCACATCATTCCCACTCTCAGGGCCTTCGATTGCCTGTGACACCGTGATGAATACTCATTGGGTGTACAAGGGAAGGCTAGAAAGAAAAACCCTCACCCGTGAACCAACCCTAAACTCCTGCTAATCCCTCCCCTTACTCTTCCTCTAGCCCATAGGCTTGCTATCCCTTTCCCTCACACTCTCTCTCGCCAATAGGCTCACAATCCCCTCCTCTTACGCTCCCTCTAGCCAATAGGCTCACAATCCCCTCCCATTCCACTCCCTCTAGCCAATAGGCTCGCTATCTCCTCCCTGCCTCTAGCACAATGTCATTTTATGGATTTTTGGGGCCTTGAGCGAGACATATTTTGGATCCGCATAATCGCAGCAACTTTTATTACCTATCCTTCCAAGCCTGCATGATGCCTAACAATATTGTACTTAAGTTTTCTCACCAAAAAAAAAAGAAAAATGTCTTGTTCAAGGCCCCAAAATCCTTAAAATTACATTGGAAAGAGAGAGAGAAAGAGTCAGAGGTCTAGGCAGGAAAGGAGAGGGAAGCAGGTTCAGTGAAATCGATAAAAGTGAGAGAGTGAGAGAAACTGAGAAGTAAGACCAGTGGGCCCTTTGGAAGGAAGAGGCCCTGGACAATCGCACACCTTCACCATGCCTCTAAACGTCTCTGTTCAAACCAATAGGCTCACCATCTCTTCCACTTCCACTCCTTCTGGTCAATAAGCTCCTTATCCCCAATCCCCATAGGATCCAAAGAAGAGCCAGGGCAAGAACGGCCAAGCACCCTTCACCCCCTATTTTACGAGTGCTATCAACTGGGAGCTCGCCTTACAAATGTTCATACCATTGCCTTTTTATGAATGAATAGCCTGTTATGGTTCAGGGCTAAAGGGTGGCTGGAATCTGCGATTCCGTATCATATCCACGCACCACATGAATGAATTAATTGATATCGGAATAGGGAACAACATGCACACTTAGCGGATCCAGAAACCACAGGCCACTTGTAGATGTCAGGAGCAGCATCACCCCTTTTGATCGACAGGCACCTCTCTGGTGAAGGCGTCTGGATAAAATCACCAGGAGGGAAATTATCAGGAGGGGTGCATCCCATTTTAATGTCTCCTCCCTCAGACCCGAAGAGTGATTTTCAGAGGACCTGTTAGGCAGGAGTTTTATTCGCCTATTACGTGGTGTAAACCATAAAGCCTATCTGTTCCTCTGCCCCCTCCCGCCCCCTTTCTCACGAGACCCCTCAGTTATATATGTGATGTTAAAGCCTATTGGAAACAGTGTGAGAAAGAGACACAGAACAGAGGGACAGTCACTCGGTGTACCCCCCATCACAGGTAAACTTACCAACTTTCACCATTTTCAATGTACACGCCTCTTATTTTTAACAAACATATTTTATTTCCTGTTTTTTTTTATCCACCCTGGACGACCTCTCATCTAGGATACCGTTTTCTGTTCCCAAGTCTCTTTCTTCCAGCCTTGCCTTTTTTTCCCTCTTGACTTACTCCTCTGTGCTCTAACGTGGCCTTAGGTTGTCATGCAGTGCTTAATTTGTAAATAAAAACGTGCCGGTGCCGAAAGCTCTCCTCGGAAACAAGCGGCTGCTGCAATTAAATGTGAGAGCACCGAATACTAAGGCAGTGTAATCCTGAAGCAATGTCGGGCCTCTTTAATCCATCCACGGCAACTCCCTACCCAGTAAACTCTCTCTTGCTGCTTTCTCCTTTCTCTCTATGTGGTGCTTTTTCATTTTTCACTTTCCCCGTCTTTCCATATGTGACTTTTGCTCGCAGTAAATGCTTGAGGCAGAAATAATAAGTGCCGGCCCTCAAAAATAAGTGCCGGTGCTGAGCAACAAGCGCAAATTAAGCACTGTTGTCATCAGCATTTTACAGGCATGATACTGCAACACTTGCTCTTTCTTGTTCAACATACTCCCTGCTTCCTTAGTTCTTGTTTCTTCCTTTCTCCATATCTCCTTCTCCACCTTCATCCTCAGTGCTTAGATGTGGCATATGTGTATTTTAAGCGTTAATTAAACTAGATGATAGACCACCATGCTTCCTCACCATCATCCATGCCTCTGTACTTTCTTTCCTCTCTTCTCCACTTTTCAGTTGCTCTTTTGCAGTGCTTTGAAGCAGCCTGAGGGACGTCTAAGAGATACACAAACAAGGAGATGCACAAACACCATAACTGGGACCCAAGACGTACTGATCACACTGCCAGAGCTTGGTGGAAGGTCTCCCATTTAGAAAACCCACAATCAGAATGCACAGATTTACATACCAGGAACTCATGCAGCTCCAAGACACCATGCAATGTGTGTATCGAAAGATTCTTTTTTGTGATTTTAAAAACAATTACATTTACTTCCCCAAAGAGCTACAAATCAGAAAAGGTCCAATCCTATATTGGATAATTGTACCGAACTCCAACCCAGCAGCTCTCCTGACCACCTCTCACTCCACACTTTGATGCTCAGGGGCATGACACAAATAATATTGCAAAATGAGCAATTCGGTAAACTCTGAGCATAAGAAATACCGCAGAGGTGCTTGCAGAGCTGAACAAAGCTGTCAGCTTATCAAAAGTCATAAACTGCAGCCCTATCACTCACACCTCTTCATCCACCACACTGTCAAGAGCTGCAAACCGAAGCACGATAACACAGCCTTGCACAACCCAACCTGAATGACAATTCATCATGCACAACATGGAAACATCTCCTTCATACGATCAAATTAAAGATAAACAGTGGCATAGCTTAAGAGGGGGTTTGGGGTGTTCCACCCCTCTAATAAATGTATTTTCTGATGAAAAGTTGGGTACAGGTGCTTTCAGTCGTACAGTGAGGTGTCTGGCGGATTTCCCGTCGGATTTTTGCATGCACATACTGACAAAAACATACAGACACTCTCTTCCTCTCTGTTTTGAAACTCCTCAAAACTGTTGATTATTTTACAAAAAATTGTGTTTTCTCTCTCACTACTCCTACAAGTTCACCTTCCTTTCCCTTTTCACCTCCTCTTAAGCCCCTCTCATGCGCCCTACTTGTCCTATAATGTATTTTAATGTTATTTGCAAGCGTGATTCTCAGGAAATCTGAAGCTCCCCCCCAAAACTTACTGACCAAGCTAAGCCCCTGAAGACGACGCACTTCCAGCCACACGCTCTGCACAGTGTAGCATGCTGCAGCGCCACATAGAGGGGTTGTAAATCAAATCAAATCAGGGTTTATAAAGCACAACTACTCTACTCTAAGGGTCTTGAGGTGCTAAGGGGGTTTGCTCTCTGAGTTTCAGTTGAAGAGCCAAGTTTTAAAGTCCTTCCTGAATTGGGGTAGTGATGGTGACTGCCTGAGGTGCAGGGGCCGGGTGATCCAGCTCTTTGCAGCGAGGTAGGCAAAGGATCTCCCACCAGCCAAAGTCTTCTGTATGCGTGGTACAGTGGCTAGTGCTTGTTGAGGGGAGCGGAGGGGTCTGGTGGGGAGTAGAAGGTGATGCAGTGGTTGAGGTAGGTGGGTCCTAGGTCATGGAAGGCCTTGTAGGTATGGACGAGGAGCTTGAAGTTAATTCTCTTCCCGAAAGAGAGCCAGTGGAGGTCTCTTAGGTGACTGGAGATATGTTTGAGGTGGGGAATGTCTAGGATTAGTCTGGCAGAGGTGTTTTGGATGTGCTATAATATCTTGAGGTTCTTCAGGGTGGTACCGGTGTAGAGGGCGTTGCCATAGTCGAGTTTGCTGGTAACCAGGGCATATACTACGGTTTTGTGACAGTCCTTTGGGATCCATTTGTGGAAGAAGTCAGAGTGAGTGAAAGCAGAAGGATGCCACTGAGTTGACTTGTCAGGTCATGTTGAGCAATGAGTCCAGGATGACGCTGAGGTTGCGTGCGTGGTTTGTTGAGGTGGGGGGTTCCGAGGGTCGATGGCCACTAGCAGTCGTCCCAGGCTGATGTAAATGGTCCCAGGATGAGGCTCTCTGTCTTGTCAGAATTGAGTTTGAGGCAGCTGTCCTTCATCCAGGCGGCAATGGCTTCCATCCCGTTGTGGAAATTCTTCTTGGCAGTAGTGGGGTTTTTGGTCAATGAGATGATCAGCTGGGTATCATTGGTGTAGGAGACGATGTTCAGTCCATGGTCCCTGACAATGGATGCGAGAGGGACCATGTAGATGTTGAAGAGTGTGGGGCTCATGGAGGAGCCCTGTGGAACTCTGCAGCTGATCTCCGTAGGTTCTGTCAGGTAAGGTGGGAGTCTGACTTTCTGTGTTCGGCCAGACAGGAAGGAGTATATCCTTTGTAGGGCCTTTCAGTGGGTGCCGGCTGCATGGAGCCTGGAGCTGAGGGTGAGGTGTGACACCTTGTCGAAGGCGGCCAATAGGTCCAGTAGGATGAGGGCTGCTGTATGGCCGTGGTCGAGGAGTGAGCGGATGTCATCTGTGGCAGCGAGGAAAGCGGTCTCCAAGCTGTGATTGCTCCTGAAGCCTGATTGGCAGGTTTCTAGGATGTTGTTGTCTTCGATGTGCTTACGAAGCTGAGTGTTGATGGCCTTTTTGATGACCTTGGCTGGGAAAGGCAGCAGAGAGATGGATTGGTAATTCTTGAGGTCCAGGAGGTCGGCCGTGGGTTTCTTGAAGAGCGGGCAGATCTCGGCGTGCTTCCAGTCCTCCGGGAAGGTAGCTGTCCCTATGGGACAGTTGAGGGTGTGTCGGAGCTCAGGTGCGATGGATGTTTTGGCCTTGTTGAAAATGTGGTGAGGACATGGGTCTGTAGGTGCTCCGGAATGGATGCTGCCCATGATGGTGCGTGTTTCATCTGTGGTGAGGGTGGTCCAGCAGTGCAGGGTCTGTGGTGGTTCGATGGGATGGATCTGGGGGGGTTGTTGGAGGTCTCGGAGGGTCTATCCGAAGCTGTTGTATATGTCTTTGATTTCTTGGTGGAAGAAGTTGGCTAGCCTGTCACAGAGGCAACACAAAAGGATGATGGACGGAATGCTGACAATGCAAACACTCACCCCGAGTCACAGATCTGGGTTTAATCCATCGTTTTTTTGCTGCCCATGCCATTCAAGTTTGGACCCAGCCATATGCAAATCAGTCTTGACCCTGTTCCCCATGGGAACAGCCAAGCCCGAACTGCCAGGCCAGGTCTTCCCTGGACTGGAAACAAGCATCCTGGGACCAGTTTCGGGGTTTCACCCCTCATCAGCCAGGCTTGCTTGAATCCAGTGGCATGGGAAGCACGGGACCCACGTCTGGGCATACCCTTCCCACTTAGGGCGACATTAGCAACACAAAAGGATGATGGACGGAATGCTGACAATGCAAACACTCACCCCCAGTCACTGATCTGGGTTTAATCCATCGTTTTTTTGCTGCTCATGCCATTCCAGTTTGGACCCAGCCATATGCAAATCAGTCTTGACCCTGTTCCCCATGGGAACAGTCCAGCCCGAACTGCCAGGCCAGGTCTTCCCTGGACTGGAAACAAGCATCCTGGGACCAGTTTCGGGGTTTCACCCCTCATCAGCCAGGCTAGCTTGAATCCAGTGGCATGGGAAGCACGGGACCCACGTGTGGGCATACCCTTCCCACTTAGGGCGACATTAGTAACACAAAAGGATGATGGACGGAATGCTGACAATGCAAATACTCACCCCCAGTCACAGATCTGGGTTTAATCCATCGTTTTTTTGCTGCCCATGCCATTCCGTCCATCCAGTTATGCTATCCCACAGCGTTTGTGTTTTGCTTTGCTTTTGCCGCATCTAAGTGCGCCGGGTATGCCCAGACGTGGGTCCTGGGCTCACTGTGCCACTGGATTCAAGCTAGCCTGGCTGATGAGGGGTGAAACCCTGAAACCGGTCCCAGGATGCTTGTTTCTGGTCCAGGGAGAACCTGGCCTGGCAGTTCGGGCTGGACTGTTCCCATGAGGGACAGGGTCAAGACTGATTTTCATATGGCTGGGTTCAAACTGGGGTGGCATGGTGAGCAAAATAATGGATGGATTAAACCCAGATCTGTGACTGGGGGTGAATGTTTGATTGGTTCTGCATTCCGTCCATCCAGTTACGCTATCCCACAGCGTTTGTGTTTTGCTTAGCCTGTCACAGAGGTCTTGAGATGGAGGGATGCTTGTTCTTTCTGATTGGGGGTTGGCAAACTCTTTGACCATGACGAGGAGCTCTTTGGTGTTGTGAACGGTGGCACTGATGTGTTCCTGCAAGGCGGCTTTCCTGGAGACTCTGATGAGGTGGTGGTGGGATCTGGTGGTCGCAACAACAACAGCAGCTACAACAACACCAGCAGGGACCGCAAAGGCAGCGCAGAAGGCAGGAGAGAATATTCCGCACCAGAACAACCCTTCATGGCCTCAGGGAACATGACTTAATTCAGAGGTACAGGTTGAACTGGCAGGCCATTCAGCAGCTGCTGCGAAACATAGAGCCACAGTTGGCACCCACCTTGCTGACACCCTGCACCATCCCAACAGAAACTAAGCTGCTTGCCGTACTTCACATGCTGGCAAGTGGCTCTTTTCAAACAACTGGTGCCCTGGTTGCCGGATTATCACAGCCATCATTCTCTGCCTTTTTGCCCAAAGTACTGGATGCCATCATTGGACTCACACCGCCACATCTGCTTCCCTAACACACTGCAGAAGCAGCAGGAAACAAAACAGGGGTTCTACCTCATTAGTGGTTTCCCACACGTCCCTGGTGCAATCGACTGCACACATGCACGCCTTGTGCCACCTTTCTGCAACTGAACACCTCTACCGCAACAGGAAGCACACACATTCCATCAATGTGCAGGCCATTGTCGATCACCAAGGATTGATCACCAACATCGTGGCAAAATATCCTGGGAGTGTCCATGACTCATTCATCTTCCGTCACAGCACCATCAATCAACACTTCCAGGATGGACGGTATGGCAATGGACTACTTGTTGGTAAGTACAAAAACCTACTTATATACACACTGCACAGGAACCCTCGGGGACACACAACACATACAACACATACACCACAACAGCAACATGTCGACAGGAACACACTGAGGTTGTGACATCGCTAGCCATGTTTTATAGGTCACCATTGAACCTGTCACACATCTGAAATAACTGTACAGCCTAATGTTAAGACGTCAATGATCACAACGTTTGGAGTGTGTTGCCTAAATGTCACCTTGCAAATTGTAAGCGTCTCAATTATGTTTACATTAATCCATTGCATAAGTCTAAAGGTATGGGATGTCCAGGGTACATTGATATGAAATTGTTAACAACACTGTAAATTTGAACCTGTGTATGGAACTATCATCTCACCCCCAGTAAAGACACAAGGACACCTGTATCACAAGTCACAATGCTAGGGAGGGCACACTGTACTGCAAATCACAAAACATACTGCTGACAACCGGTCAGCAGCCAAACACTAGTTCAGCCAAGGAAACAACACAATGCAGATGGTACATCCTACAAGCCTAGGATGCAACACAATAACACAAAAGAATCACAGACAACACAAGACAACTACTGCCATGCAAGCTGATATCAATGGGGCAAGCTACATCAACATGATCCCATTCATTTTCTCTTTCAGTTGATCAGGGGTATGGCATCCAGCCATGGATAATGACACCTATTGGCAACCCAAGTACTGCAGCAGAGCGTGCCTACAATGACGCACATAGGAGGACATGCACCATAGTCGAGAGGACCTTCAGCATCCTCAAGACGAGATTCCGGTGCCTCGACATCACTGGTGGTAGCCTCCTATATTTCCCTGAAATGGTCTGTAAGATCATTCTAACATGTGCCATCCTGCACAACATTTGCATAAGAAGGAACATTCCCCTCCTGGAACCAGAGCCACACATGCCTGAAGAGGAAGAAGAGGAGGATGGTGGGCTGCAAAATTGGGGGGAACAACAAAAAAACACGGCCGCTGGATTGCGTAGGCGCCAACATATCGTGAACAATTTCTTTTAAATATAATCACCATCACCACTTTATTAACTAATGTAAATAAACATCGATAATAATCACCATATCATGCTCTGGCTAATCATTTTTGCACACCTTTATCTCTAACTATCAGAAGAAGAGTGTTGCCTCATGGAGCATTGCTGATATACCGATTAGGACACTGAAAATCCCAGACCAATTTTGATGCGTATCATACAACGGTCACATACACACACACTGTAAATGACATACATCCGGTACATATCACCTTTGAAGGCCAGTAGCAGAGGACCACACCTATTTCACACATACATGTTGGAAACATGGTTCATCGCAGCATATGGCACACAACTATGACACCATCACTCAATAAGGGGAAAACAAGCCTCATACATGAAGCAGTTGATGTGCTTTTGCATCAGTAACAGGAATGTATGACCAGACCCTTGACAGCAGTAAGTCCAACTGCATCCAATCTTTGCAAGGACTATCTGTGACTAGAGTTCCCTAGAAGCAGAACATAGACAGCACAAGTGCCACACATATGACAAGCATTGCACACATGACATTCCATGTACATGTCAGCCCATTTCCTAACTCCTTACACACCCATGCACCTGGTCACAACCCACCTATCTGAAGAGGTCCCTGGAATAGTAATATGTGTACCCCGACATTCCCTCCTCTACACACACAGACTAACAATAGTAATCCAGTGTGCTACACCCTTTCCTGTGGTATACCATTGTCACAGTACATCTGACTGCATGGACGTCAGGTCAGTTAATACACTGGTTTGTAGTTTCTAAGCCCTGTTATCACCTGTAGATTGCTTCCCGTGTGAAAACGTCGGTTGGCCATTAGAATGCAAATCTCACCTACAGGACTTGTGAGAAACTGATGCAGCCCACACCTGTGATCACCTCCATGCATACCACACATTTCAACATGCACTGCCCCTGATGATGCCTGGAACAGCATAGGAGTTGCCATTTTGTCAAATACACCGTTAAGCATTGCTAGTAATTAAGCTGTGTAACACAGCCCTTGGGTTCATGTGTCACCTTCAAAAACACAGGACATACACAGTTTTACATGTCAACTGTCTAGTTTGTCCTCCAAACAGTCTTAGTCAGACCACTGATTATGTAACTTGTGAAATTGCTGGATCCAGATTGACCCTGCATCTTGTCAGCCTGACTGGCATCTGTCTGTGCGTCACCCTAAAGTTTCCCTGTGGCTACATATGTACCACACTTGCTTTACCAAACCTCTCATTCCTCAGAGGGTATTTGGTCATGTGCTTCATCAATGCATACCCAAATACATTGTATAGCATCATCTGCCTTTTGTATTGTACCATATTAGTTAAATCCTCTTTGAATACCAAAATCATGGCCCATCCCTTGTCTGGGTCTCATTTATGCATGAATGACAAAGTGTGACAGTGTCCCAGGGCCTTATGCAGGGATTGGGTACGGGGCCTTCAGCAGAACCAGCAACCTCTGATAATGTCCATGAAAAGTCCACCCATGTTAGGACCCTGACAGTTCACACGCAGAATTACATTGCTCACAACATATTGATGGGCCGTGTGTGGTGAATAGCTGTGAAAATAATTAGCACAGAGGCTATGATGTTCCCAGATACAGTGGGAATTTCAGAGGCCACCCTATGTACAAATGTTGTAATGACACCTGCCGGAACATGACACCCGAGACATGATCTCACTCAGCACACCAAGGTTGCCCTGTTGACAGTCTCATTACACGTCTTCAGTGACAAGGTGGGACCATCCCCATGTAGGTTCTCATGTCCTCATTGACTTTACTCACATTGATCTCTGAAGGATACTTAGTAGATACAGGAATAGCTGCCACTGACTCATGACCTGGACGTAACTGTGACAACATACACCCCTAAAAATATACAGGATCAACATTGGACCACACACATGAACAAGACACCTCTGTGCAATTGATCACTGGAAATATGTGGACACGTGCTGCCTCGTCTGCTGGTCCACCACAGCCACTGGAGAGTTGTGGCTCAGTTATATGACCTCAACTGTGGTGTCATATTACATTTGTGGTTCACCTTTGGCTGTCTGGGCCAATTACATGGCACCCACTTCGTCAATGCATGTGCCTGACTCACTGTGGGATTCACCAACAAGTGCCTAGGAAGCAGTTACCAAAAATCTAGAACATAGGATGGTGAAATTGTGGACCATTGACATGAACAAGCGTCTGACATCTATCTGGTGCATGCTTTGTCATATCCGCAGGAGATCCATTGTCCTCTGCAATGGAATGGGGCACAATTAGTGGGTCTGTGTTGTGGCATTAGTGATGTGACATGCCTGCCTTGTGATGAATTCACATTGTGATCTTGTTTCGTGTTTATTGCTCCAGTCTTTCAGATGGGAATTCTCCTAGGCCTATGGCCCACCTGCATGTCACATGTATTGTGGTAAGTTATTAGACTTGTCGGCATCATCTCCTCTAGGTGTTTGTTCTGGCCAAATTGTGATTTGCCACCTTCTTGTCCTGCTCAACCCCACGTCTACATCCATTGTCATGGTGAGCCCTTTTACTGGCTGTGGGTGCTCTGATGGCACTGGCAGCACACTAAACAATCTAGACCTGCCCCAGTCTCTGATCTTCCACATCCACTTATATGTAGTTGACATGTAGCGTATCCTATGCATAGCATTGTTATGGCACGATATGGATGTTGGCATTGGTAATGTGTACAGCTGCTGTTAGGGAATGTGTGGTACATTGGATTGCCCTAATAGTCGTAGCAGTGTCCTTTTTCCTCCTTTGACTGTGCAGGTGTATTTCAGTGACCAATTACATGTGTCCTCCCCTCAATGCTGTTGTCTGAGCAGTATGACATTTCAGATGTTACATTGTGACCTAGGCACAGGAAGGACCCTGACATATGCAGCATGGGTGTGTCCTTAGTGCTGCGTAGCTCCTACTGTTGATGACATTGGCTGATGTTTACGACAACTATGGGCATTTACATTTGACAGGACTGGGGCCTTTGTTTTGTTTCAGGGGATTATTGGAGTTGTCATCATCAACCCTCTAATTTTGCTGTGTATGATCCACAGGGAAGTTACTGTCATTGGCTACTTGAGCTGCACACACAGCGGAGGAGGTAGTGACAACTGTTGTCACTGTTACATTCCAGTTGTCGGTATGGCTCGAGGTTGTTAATTGGGCCCTAGTTAATGTAGGGGGTATAGTGGCTGACGTGTGCCAGGATGTCAGTTTGACGTTGTGCCCTTCCCTCCTGGCGTGGCTTTACCTTTGCTCCATCGTTGGAATGGCATCATGCCCCCATGGGACTGTTGTTGGTGTAGTGTAATGGTGTGCCCTAGCTTCTCTCTGTGCAGGCCATGACCCCATGCCATACCCCTTTACCCATGCCACTCCATGTATATGATGACTTCCATGCATTTTGTGGTCTGTATCCCCCCCTGCTTACAGTTGACATTAGTGCATTTTAATTCCCCGTGCGACTTACCCTGCATGTGTGTTGTCTACTGGTAGTCTGCGCTGTCCTGTCCTTGAATCCCTGTGACGATCTCCTCAGGGATGACGGCTGCGACCATCTCCTCCATGTGGTCCAGGGCCTCCTGGTGTGCTGGACTCCCACCTCCAGTCTGCAGTGCTGCCTTCCTGTTCCTGGCCATCTTTTCCTTGGTCCTGCGCTTACAGTCATGCCAGCGTTTCTTGCACTTGATGACTGTTCTGCGTACTTCTGCCACACTGTTAATCTTGTAACAATTTGTTGCCATATAGCCTCCCTCCTACTGATTGGCAACTTTGAGGTGACAAACAGTTGGTGCTGGTGTTCAGTCACCCCTTTAACCAGAATTTCCTGTTCCTCTGCACTGAAGCAACACTTTCTTTTCTTCTTAAAAGTGTCCTGGTTCTTGTGTGGGTCCTCCTGGCTGGTTCCTGGTCTGTTGCCATCTTCCTGGGGTCTGTACAGGCATCTGGGATCCATTTTGGCTCTCCTCTGCTGAAAAGGCTGTGTTTGCGGGGAATTTTGATGCTACTGCGTCAAAAAACGCTGCATATCCGGTTTGCGGTGTCGTAAATTGACCCACAGTCATTTCCGCTGCGTTAACATCATTTTTCTTAACGACTTGACGCTGCGGTGTGCGTAAAAAAAAAAGACTCACAACTGTGGTTTGCGCCGCCGTGCGTCAAAGTATCAATTTGACGCCCGCACGGCGCACCAAAATGGCATTAGCCGGCGGTATTATTTTGTACGCAAAACTGCGCCGGCGCAGTTTTGCATCAAAAAGTATAAATATGGGCATTAGGGCCAGATGTAGCAAAGGGTTTTTACCCATTTTGTGTCTATGGGAAAATGTGTTCCTACATATGGCCCTTAGTTCCTTACCTTTAACACCACCTTTGACTCTCCTGGCACCACTCTCTCCTTATGGTTCTTATTATCCCTTCCCATGATGTTAACATGATCCTGCTTCACATTCCTGAGACCTGCAAAGGTATTTTTGGGGCATTATGCTTCAGAGCTCCAAAGGGAGGGGAAAACCTTTTGCTTTTTTTGATGGCCAATTTGTAGACCCTTGTGCAGAGCTTGTCACTGCAGCATTTCACTTCTTCCATTGATGTCTTCATCACTGGAGGAGTCAGATAGCCATCTCCTGTATTATGCAGCTGCGTTCTCAAGGAAGCAGGAAGGTGATAGCTGAGTGTGATAAAGTTGAGCATGTTCAAATGTCTGTGGAGGGTATTATTGGTCTTTAATATTGTAAAACTGGTACTGGTGGACAGGTTAACATTGAAAGAGCCTAAGTGGTGGTCTCTCCGGATGACAGAAGATTTAGGGCCAGATTTATGCTGGCCGTGTGCTGTTCCATTACTACATTAGAGTCATATTTTTGACGCTAATGTGTTGTTGGAAGGGTAAAAATGCTGCGCCATATTTACAAAGTGGTGCAATGCTTGCATTGCGCCACTTTGTAACACTTTGCGCCACATTATGCCTGTCGCAGGGGGGCATTCCGGCGCTAGGGGGCTGTAAAATGGTGCAAAGAGTCTATTAGATTTTTGCACCATTTTCGTCTGCACTTTTTAACGCCTGCTAAGTGCAGGTGTTAAACAGAGGCTCCCATTGGTTACAATGGGCCTCTGGATGCTTTGCAGGATTAGCATCATAATTTTTTACGCTAATGCTGCAAAGCGCCGGACTAGCATTACAAATTATGACGCTAGTCACCCTAACTACTGCCATGGTGAGCTGTATTTTAAATACCGCGCTACCATGGTGGCGTTAGGGGGCGCTAAGGGGCACAAGAAAAGTGGCGCTGAACTAGGTGCAGCACCACTTTTCATAAATTTGCCCCTTAATTTATGTGTAGTCCTGGTGGAGAATTGATTGCATCAAGCGTTTGTTCAACTGAGTGCGTTGTTGAACAGACAATTTAGATGAAGCTGAGATTCTTTTGTTTGATTGGGTGGTTTGTGTTTAGGTGACTTTTGATTGGTAAAACCAGATGCTCAAGATTCCGAGGATGCAGGGGTACTTGTGGGATTTGGTCGTGTTGAGGAGGGCTAAGGGAAGGGGGAAGGAGCCTTGAAGATAGAATGATTCTCCCCAAAACTTTGTTATCGTCATAGGCACAGCATGCAGCTGGCCATAGGCACCTTGTCAAAAGGTAGAGAGCAATGAAAAAATCATAAATGAAGAGGGCAAGACAGAGTGGGAGAAGGAAAGAGGTGAGTTTCATGATGAGGGGTGAGTGAGACAATTGGGGATGGCAGGCTGAGAAATAGATTTATAAATAAGAATAGAAATACTACAGCAGGCCAAAGAGAACCTCTGGGAATCCTGAACCGACCACTCACTTCGTGGAATTTAAAGGCAGACCTCATAATATTTTTGTTTAGCTGAAGATGTACCATGAGGAAAAGTGGGAGGGAGAGACTGGCTTCTTTGAGGATAGAAACCAATAGGGCTAGAAATATATTGTCTGCAGCTACAGTTAAAGATGGTGGCAGTCAGAAGACTGGGCTGGGGGTGGGGAGGAGGGCAGAACAGAATGCTTGAAAAGGATTACTAAGTGTAGGTATTTTCTTTTCTTGGAGTAATTGCTTCCTTCTCTGATAAGCCATTACTCAACCTCTGAAAATAAAATGAGGGTTGGATTAGATTTGCATGCACCTTTGCCTAATATTTTCATTAAAGTTATTGTTACCTAACAATGTGATCCTCTTAGTATTTAAGGGCATGTTCCAAGTTTGAGTACCAGTTATATTCTTCAATGGGCCTTTAGTCACTAAAATGCCAGCAGTATGTTAAGTGACTTCACCCACTTTTATCGCCATGGGCAGCACAGGGTGATAGTTTGACACACAGAAGCACTTCAGCATCTAAAGTACCTGCTGATGCTTACTTGCCACATGTGGTCCAGAAGAATGACCCCCCTCTCCCCCCATTTTAAACGCTGACCCACAAGAGCGAAGGGAGACCCCCTGACCCCAAAGTTTGAGTTTAGTTGCTCCCCTGACTTCACTGTAATGCAGGCAAGATTTGCGCCAGCAAAAATCTCGCGGTAAAAAGCAGTGGAACTGCGGAACATACATCAGCAGATATGGACACGTTTCCAGCCAATAAATAAATACGTCTATCAGGGCTGTACCAGATCACATATGTTCGGTAATCACGTGACCTCACTTTTAACCCCGGTGAAAAGTGCCTGTCGGCGTACTCAGAAAAACACAAAAAATAAAAAACACTTAACGCAATAACCTAAAGGAGGGATGCTTTAGAGAAATCTTGAAGTACACCTGATTAATGACAAACAGTACAGCAGCACCCTTGAAAGCTACTCGCTCTCTAAAATGCGTCCTAATCTGGTAATTTGTTCAAATCTGAATTATGGGATTGTCCTCGAATTTAATTAGGATTAAAAACCCGTCCCGCTGCGAGCAGGATTCGAACCTGCGCAGGGACACCCCATTGGATTTCGAGTCCAACGCCTTAACCACTCGGCCATCGCAGTTCGTTTCAGGGCTGGTGTCTGTTGTTACATACGGGCTGTGGGATACATGGTTGTGTAGTATAGCGCACCGAAGTTTGGCACAGTGTGCTACACACTGCACCCGAGGGCTGTAAGGCGAATAGCCTTTAACTACACACCGTACACGGTGTCCCTATCAGGTAATGTATACAAACACTGCACTCTGTAACCTCACAGTCCGTATGTATGTTGTGAATGTTGGAACCGGCAGCCCAGTATGTCTGACAGTTCAACTCCACAAAACACGGAATCACTAACAGCCCCAAGGTAGACCTTTAACTTTATAACCCTAACAGCCCCTCCATATACACTGGAGGTACAGCAGTATTTACGCATGCGCTGTACACCATATCCCCAGCAGCCTGGGTGTACTAAATCCTCATTGCAGCCCTCAGTGCTCCTATGTATACACTGAACGCAATGACTCCACCTCTCGCGTGACGTCGGCACACACTACAACCGCCACTGCATAAGCGCTGCACGCGGTAAACTCAGCAGCACATCTGTGCATACACTGCACATTATAAGCCATCACGCAGGGCCACTGGAATTGTGCGACAAGGGAAGACAATTATGCGGCAGGGTTGAGTAAATTATGCAGCCAGAACAGGCAAATCATGCAGTGTAATGTGGCACATTTTTTGATAGTATTGCTTTATTTTATCATTTTTACACTTTTTATCACTGCCTGGGCCTTGGTTGTACCTCAGAACTACTAGCTTAACACCAATGCTTTCAAAGGGCCGGTACGGGCCGGTACTGAGTACTGGCACTTTTTTTATTTTGAGAGAGAGAGTACCTACACTTCTCAAGAAAAACGTAATACATTTAATTGGAGAGTACCATCACTTCTCAGACTCACCGCACTTCTGTTTTTCCATTTCAAGCACTGCTGAACACCCACTTATAGAAATAAGCAATAGAAAGGGGCCAGCCAGCCTTTCTAGAGGGCCTTCCACTGCCCGCGAACACGCTTTGCTGCATTTTAATAACTTTTGAACCATCTGAGCTCGAAACAATTTTTTTTTGTTAGAATCTGCAGATTATGCATCAGATGATGGATTATGTGGTAAATCAATAATTAAGTTAAGAGCACTGCGGCCGCACAAGCGCTTCATTTCAGTGGCCCTGGCCATCAGCAATTATGACTACACTGTACATGGTAACTCTGAAGTCCTCCTACACACACATCAAGCACAATGCCAAAAGCGCCTGCGCATAGACACACAAAAAACCCAGAACAGCTCATACGTGCATAGCGTCAGCAGCGTCTACGGTGTGCTATCTTGTATGTGTGTAGCAAGGCAACCCCAAGAGCTTCTATACACACATGCACTGCACACGGCGACAGGACGCTAGCATCTCCTCTGCATATTGCAGCTCCCATGAACATACACTGCCTAACCACAGAAGCCGTAAGCAGATTGGAGCTGGTAGTGTTACCGGTTTCACCTGCAGTCATTGGTAACACCTGCAGTTCTGTGTATGTAGCCGTCACGTGGTACCCGTCACAATTCCGATATGTATGGATGACGCATGGTGGGTAAACCCAACAGCACAGGTGCACTTCCTTACAGGTGTAATTACTTTTTATACCTCATCCCAATCCCAAATAGACGGCAGGCTTCATCTGTAACACCCCCAGAGCAACAGGAGGGACGCAATAATCCTCCTTCACAGGGCTAATAAAATACAGAGACAATGATATGGTTAAAAAAAAAGATTGAAATTAGAACAGTGCGTGATATTAAAACACCAGTATTAGAAGCACATTGTTTTATTTTCTAGTTCGGAGATAACCACTCCTCAGTGCAGTAAGAGGTAAAAAATACAGTGTTCTGACATAACGAGTTTGAAACACTATATAAAGGCAATAGCACAGCATGCACACATGTGCATCTATGTTTAGCTAGGCATATCTGCCTTTTACATGGAACTACATTTCCAGCTTTAATGCCATCAGTGGCATCTCTGCTTTTCATCCTTCAAGGACTGTGACTATACGGTCCTGCAAAACTGTAAAATATCCTGAAGCAAATGCTACGCAGAATACAAATTATATATTCATAAAATGAAGAAAAAAAAACAGGTTTCGAGAAAATTTAAGGCTGCATACTACAACACCTAACAATAAAAAGACTTAAAAGTACTAAAAGGAATCAGTTACATTGCTTTTAAAAATCATTTCCAATTATCTAAACTCTTCTCAAATAATAGACAGAATTATATTATGTGTTTGTAGTAATCCTGGACATTCGGAGTTAGATAAACAATTCTCTGTTTTTATTCAAAGTACCTTAATTGATGCACTTAAAATTTCAACAATATATATTTAATATGTGCTTTAGGCTACACTAATGTACCCGTAACTCTGGATTAAAGCTTTATAGTAAGTGACTTTCAGTGACTAAGGCTCAGATTACAATTAGACCAATTAATTCCGATATGTGTGTTAACTCCCTTTATGACATATCTGAATGATAAGTTTTGCAGTAAGCATCAAAATCTTACAATTTTCCTTAGATAAACTTTGGCTGGGAATCTTGTTGAAATTACGAAGGGGAGAATGCTGATTTGGCGTGGAGAGCACTAACATCTCCATCTAATGCCGCATTGTTTTGGGCAAAACTCATAATTGGTGCTATTTATCACATGTGATAAATTCAGATTCCTTCAGCCTCAAATTTTATCAGGTGGGAGGAGGCGGTCTCATCCAGGCTATTGGTAATCAGAGCAGAAGTAGAGTCTGAATGTGTGTCCTTTACCATGTTTGTTTAGGAGAGGAAATGAGCGTACAATATTGCTTTTACTGAATGGCCGTGGGGCTTTGATGGTGTGTTTACTTCGTACAGGTTTATTTGTCTGATGTAAATGTGATGCAGTGTGAATATTGTAAGAATGCACATTTTATTCTGTGAATAGACATTCGCTGATCAAAATGTATATTCTTTTGTGCAATTGTATATTGATAGGCTCAAATCTACTTTGGTTGTTGTTATGTTATGGTATATTATGTTATGTTGTTATGTTATGTGAATTTGTAGAATGCGGCTAATCAGCAATGAGGGTATCCAGGTGCTGAGTAGGGCAAGCCTGAGGGCTGCAAGGCCATTGTTTATAATAAATCTACATTTTCTTTTCCTAATGTACAGTCATTTAAGCAAATGAACATTTGATTAGACTGAGTCTGACCTGAAACAATTTGCATTGTGCAGTGGGTTACAGTGTGATACCTTTGATAGGGCTCCGTAGCACTTCTTGGTGGATGGGCAGCAAGCAACTCCAATGGTTGTGCTTTGCTGGAAGAGTGAGGGTTTATGGGGTAACCTGGAAGGAAAAAGTATTGCTATCAGCCCTGTTGACTCATGGGCTGATGGTGTCACGATGCAGCTACATGAAGCAGTGATTAAGTTTGGTGTGAAGCAAAGATGAGTGATAAATATAGTCACTAACACTCTACACACCACTGTTGTGCATGGCTGGAGGGGTTATAGTGTGGACTAAGGGGAGACATTTTGATGAGGGGCATGGTAAGCACAGGGGTGCTCTTATCATCTTGCAGTAATGTTGCAGATCCACTTAACCTTGATATGAAGCCAAGAGGAGTGTGAGATGCTAATATCTACCATCTGTATCTAGGTGACTGACTTTGCTCTTTGCGGCTGTTAGGGTGTGGTACTGCTTTGCAGTGTGGTTGTCACCTGTTACTTGGCAGTGTTGTCTGCCAGAGGAGATGGTTTTGTGGTCTGAGGATGGAGGTTGATGTGGGACTTACTTGTTGGATAATATTCAAGCCTATTAGTTTTCATGACGAGATGGTCTGCAAGTGCCTCACGTAGGTTGGTCAAGTGTTCTCAGTAGTTGTGAACATTGTGTTGTGGACTTCTGAGAGAAGTTTGTAGTCAATCTTTGAGCAAAGTACTGTGATGCTGACAAAAGTTCCACTACCTCTCTGTCAATAGGTAGGATACAAACAAATATCATCCAGGGACCATGAGGGGAAGAGGGATGGAGGGAGAGAGACACCTGTATCAGTTGTCTGCTTCTTCGGTTCAGCAAAAAGGTTGACAAGCTAGGTAGTGGATGTGATTCTTAGTCACAAAGAAATATATATGTCTAATGTGCAGCAACGACAGATAAATAACCCAACTAACTAGTGATGAATGAATCTTTCTTAGCTAACTCCATGGCGGATGTGCTGTAATGAGCTCCACACGGACCAGGATCCGGGCGTTTGTTCCTTGCTTCCTTACCTTTAACACCGCCTTTGACTCTCCTGGCACCACTCTCTCCTTATGGTTCTTATTATCCCTTCCCATGATGTTAACATGATCCTGCTTCACATTCCTGAGACCTACAAAGGTATTTTTGGGACATTATGCTTCAGAGCTCCAAAGGGAGGGGCAAACCTTTTGCTTTTTCTGATGGCCAATTTGTAGACCCTTGTGCAGAGCTTGTCACTGCAGCATTTCACTTCTTGCATTGATGTCTTCATCACTGGAGGAGTCAGATAGCCATCTCCTGTATTATGCAGCTGCGTTCTCAAGGAAGCAGGAAGGTGATAGCTGAGTGTGATAAAGTTGAGCATGTTCAAATGTCTGTGGAGGGTATTGTTGGTCTTTAATATTGTAAAACTGGTACTGGTGGACAGGTTAACATTGAAAGAGCTGAAGTGGTGGTCTCTCCGGATGACAGAAGATTTAGGGCCAGATTTATGCTGGCCGTGTGCTGTTCCATTACCACATTAGCATCATATTTTTGACGCTAATGTGTCATTGGAAGGGTAAAAATGCTGCGCCATATTTACAAAGTGGTGCAATGCTTGCATAGCGCCACTTTGTAACCCTTTGCGCCACCTTATGCCTACGACAGGCATAATGTATGCAAGGGGGATTTTTTTGCACCATTTTCGTCTGCACTTTTTAACGCCTGCTAAATGCAGGTGTTAAACAGAGGCTCCCATTGGTTACAATGGGCCTCTGGATGCTTTGCAGGATTAGCATCATAATTTTTTACGCTAATGCTGCAAAGCGCCGGACTAGCATTACAAATTATGACGCTAGTCACCCTAACTACTGCTATGGTGAGCCGTATTTTAAATACGGCGATACCATGGTGGCGTTAGGGGGCGCTAAGGGGCACAAGAAAAGTGGTGCTGAACTAGGTGCAGCACCACTTATCATAAATGTGCCCCTTAATTTACGTGTAGTCCTGGTGGAGATTTGATTGCATCAAGCGTGTGTTCAGCTGAGTGCGTTGTTGAAGAGACAATTTAGATGAAGCTGAGATTCTTTTGTTTGATTGGGTGGTTTGTGTTTAGGTGACTTTTGATTGGTCAAACCAGATGCTCAAGATTCCGAGGATGCAGAGGTACTTGTGGGATTTGGTCGCGTTGAGGAGTGCTAAGGAAAGGGGGAAGGAGCCTTGAAGATAGAATGATTCTCCCCTAAGACTTTCTTGTCGTCATAGGCACAGCATGCAGCTGGCCATAAGCATCTTGTCAAAATGTAGAGAGCAATGAAAAAATCATAAATGAAGAGGGCAAGACAGAGTGGGAGAAGGAAAGAGGTGAGTTTCATGATGAGGGGTGAGTGAGACAATTGGGCATGGCAGGCAGAGAAATAGATTTATAAATAAAAATAGAAATACTCCAACAGGCCAAAGAGAGCCTCTGGGAATCCTGAACTGACCACTCACTCCATGGAATTTAAAGGCAGACCTCATAATAGTTATGTTTAGCTGAAGAGGTACCATGAGGAAAAGTGGGAGGGAGAGACTGGCTTCTTTGAGAACAGAAGCCAATAGGGCTAGAAATATATTGTCTGCAGCTATAGTTAAAGAGGGTGGCAGTCAGAACACTGGGCTGGGGGGTGAGGGGGCAGAACAGAATGCTTGAAATGGATTACTAAGTGTAGGTATTTTCTATTCTTGGAATAATTGCTTCCTTCTCTAAGCCATTACTCAACCTCTGAAAATAAAATAGGGTTGGATTAGATTTGCATGCACCTTTGTTTAATATTTTCATTAAAGTTATTGTTATCTAACAATTTGATCCTATTAGTATTTAAGGGCAGGTTCCAAGTTTGAGTACCAGTTCTATTCTTCAATGGGCCTTCAGTCACAAAAATGCCAGAAGTATTTTAAGTGACTTCACCCACTTTTATCGCCATTGGCAGCACAGGGGGATAGCTTGACACACAGAAGCACTTCAACATCTATGCACTTGCTGATGCTTACTTGCCACATGTAGTCCAGAAGAATGACCCCCCCCCCCCGTTTTATACGCTGACCCACAAGAGCGAAGGGAGACCCCCTGACCCCAAAGTTTGAGTTTAGTTGCTCCCCTGACTTCACTGTAATTAATGCAGGCAAGATTTGCCCCGGCAAAAAAGCTCGCGGTAAAAAGCAATGGAACTGCGGAACATATATCAGCAGATATGGACACGTTTCCAGCCAATAAATAAATACGTAAATCAGGGCTGTACCAGATGTTGGGTAATCACGTGACCTCACTTTTAACCGTTTGAACCCAGGGCCCGTCGGCGTACTCAGCAAAACACAAAAACAAAGAAAAACTAAGCGCAATAACTTAAAGGAGGGATGCTTCAGAGAAATTGCAGGTTCCTCTATCTGTTCGTAACTCTTGAAGTACACCTGATTAGTGAGAAACACTACAGCAGCACCCTTGAGAGCCACTCACTCTCGAATTTGCGTCCTAATCTGGTAATGATTTATTTGTTCTAATCTGAATTGTAGGATTGCTCTCGAACCTTGGTAATGATTTATTTGTTCTAATCTGAATTGTAAAATTGCCCACGAACCCAATTAGGATTAAAATTCCGACCCGCTGCGAGCAGGATTCGAACCTGCGCAGGTAAACCCCATTGGATTTCGAGTCCAACGCCTTAACCACTCGGCCATCGCAGCTCGTTGCATAAACGGTGTCTGTTGTCATATACGGGCTGTGGAACACATGGTGACACCCGGCATTATGTTTGTGTAGCGCACCGAGGTCGGGCACAGTGTGCTACACACTGCACCCGAGGGCTGTAAGGCGAATAGCCTTTAACTACACACAGTACACGGTGTCCCTATCAGGTAATGTATACAAACACTGCACTCTGTAACCTCACAGTCCGTATGTATGTTGTGAATGTTTGAACCAGCCCAGTATGTCTGACAGTTCAACTCCACAAAACACGGAATCACTAACAGCCCCAAGGTAGACCTTTAACTTTATAACCCTAACAGCCCCTCCATATACACTGGAGGTACAGCAGTATTTACGCATGCGCTGTACACCATATCCCCAGCAGCCTGGGTGTACTAAATCCTCATTGCAGCCCTCAGTGCTCCTATGTATACACTGAACGCAATGACTCCACCTCTCGCGTGACGTCGGCACACACTACAACCGCCACTGCATAAGCGCTGCACGCGGTAAACTCAGCAGCACATCTGTGCATACACTGCACATTATAAGCTATCACGCAGGGCCACTGGAATTGTGCGACAAGGGACGGCCAATTATGCGGCAGGGTTGAGTAAATTATGCAGCCAGAACAGGCAAATCATGCAGCGTATTGTGACACATTTTTTGATAGTATTACATTATTTTATCACTTTGACACTTTTTATCACTGCCTGGGCCTTGGTTGTACCTCAGAACTACTAGCTTAACACCAATGCTTTCAAAGGGCCGGTACGGGCCGGTACTGAGTACTGGCACTTTTTTTATTTTGAGAGAGAGAGTACCTACACTTCTCAAGAAAAACGTAATACATTTAATTGGAGAGTGCCATCACTTCTCAGACTCACTGCACTTCTATTTTTCCATTTCAAGCACTGCTTAACACCCACTTATAGAAATAAGCAATAGAAAGGGGCCAGCCAGCCTTTCTAGAGGGCCTTCCACTGCCCGCGAACTCGCTTTGCTGCATTTTTAATAACTTTTCAACCACAATCACTTAATTTCAGTGGCCCTGGCCATAAGCAATTATGACTGCACTGTACATGGTAACTCTGAAGTTCTCCTACACACACATCAAGCACAATGCCAAAAGCGCCTGCACGTAGACACACACAAAAACCAAAACTGCTCATATATGCATAGTGTCAGCAGCGTCTATGGTATGCTATCTTGTATCTGTGTAGCAAGGAAACCCCAAGAGCTTCTATACACATGCACTGCACACGGTGACAGTACGCTAGCATCTCCTCTGCATATTGCAGCTCCCATGAACATGGGCTGGAGAGACCCTTCTGCGCATGTGTGTTTGGCTGGCCTGAGACGACCAGCCAAACATACATGTGCGGCGAGGGAGAGTGGTGAGCACTCCCCCTCATTGCTCGTCACCCCCGTGGCCCCGCCCCTTTCCCCCCAAAACTATAATAAACTATGGCCCATATTTATACTTTTTTAGCGCCGCATTTGCGTAATTTTTTAGCGCAAACTTGCAAAATACCATTATATTTTGTAAGTTTGCGCCGTTTTTGCGTCAAAAGCGGCGCAAATGCAGCGCTAAAAAAGTATAAATATGGGCCATAGTTTATTATAGTTTTTGGGGAAAAGTTTTGCACCTGACGCTGCTGGCAGGGGGGGCGACGCTCCTCCGCCCTTATGGAGGAGCCGCCCCTACTTACCACATGTAGTCCAGAAGAATGACCCTCCCCACCCTCCTCTTAAACGTTGACCCACCACTCCGAAGAGAGAGCCCTTGACCCCAAAGTTTGAGTGTAGTTGCTCCCCTGACTTCACTATTATGCAGGCAAGATTTGCACCAGCAAAAAGTTCGCGGGAAAAAGCAATGGAACCACGGAACATATATCATCAGATATATAGACACGTTTCCAGCCAATAAATAAATACGTCAGTCAGGTCTGTAGCAGAGCACAGATAATCACGTCACCTCACTCCTAACCCTCAGTTCTCTTTTTTTGCGGCCCTGTGAAAGGGCCCGTCAGCGTACTAAAAAAAACACAGTGCAGTAACCTAAACGAAGGATGCTTAAGAGAAATTGCAGGTGTTCGTAACTCTTGAAGTACACCTCATTAGTGACAAACAGCACAGCAGCAAGCTCTAAAACGCGGCTTAATCTGGTAATGTGAATTGTAGAATTGCCCTAGAGCTTAATTAGGATTAAAAACCCGTCCCGCTGCGAGCAGGATTCGAACCTGCGCAGGGAAACCCCATTGGATTTCGAGTCCAACGCCTTAACCACTCGGCCATCGCAGCTCCTTGGACACAATATCTGCGGCCCCTCGTGTTATATATGAGCACGAGGACACATGAGCAAAGCCTGCTTTGTGTACCTACAGCGCACCGAAATCTGGCCCAAAGTGCTACACACTGCAGCCTCGAAGGCTGTAAGGTGCACAGCCTTTAAATACACACAGTACCCGGTGCCCCTGTTAACTCGTCCAGCCCTTATGAATTACCTGTACCTGGACACGTTGGAGGTCGGTGAACCTTTTAGCCAAGTTGGGCTCTCCTCATCCTCTAATAGTCGGGTTATTTAAATCAATAATCAATAACTGTTGTACGTGATGGTCAATACCCAATTAATAGATCGAAATAACACATTAGGAATCAATAACAGTTGGTATTTCGACGCACCATGGCCTTTCAGTCATGAATAACCACACCGGTTTATTGAAGTTAGTGAATTTATTTCCCTATATTAACAAAGCTAAAACTATGTATATAAGTCTCAAAACCAAATGATATATGTATATGAACATTACTAGCTGTCCATAACGGCGGAAGAAACGCAATCTACGAAATATCTGAATAATGGTGCATTCAGTTATGGCAATTCAAATTACTAATATGAGTAACTGTATTTGACTGATCTCGTACATTGGTCAGCATAACAAGATTTCAATACAACATGATGCATCAATTGTATACCTCGACTAACCTCTAATTAGCATTGGCATGTGTGGGCTTCATGCAAAACGAATTTAGTCAACACAAATTTGGAAAACTTCTAGCTTGGGCCCTATCAAAATAGCAGTTGGTACCTAGAGGTAAAACACAATGCATAATACAATTATCCTTTCATATTTACCAATTACAATCAGCATTCAAGAATATCTTCGTCCTGCAGGTACCGGTTCGATCAGCATGGGGCAGAATTTCAAGGGGGAAAAGTTAAGGGCAAGCTTCCTTGCAGCAGACAGGAGAATGGGGCAAAGTTATTGCATGGGCAGGACGGGGATAATTTAAAGTTAAAGTCTCTAGGGTGAGAATTCTCAAAGTCTCTTTCTCAATAGTAGAGAAAAGGGCATCAGGATGTCGTCTAAGATGGCGTCTGGCATTCGGCTTCAAAGATGGCATCAAGGAAAATGGCTGACTTCTCTTTGTCCAGTGGGTTTAAGTAAGAAACATTCCAAATTCTGCAGGGTCTTCCATTGGAGGGTTCATAAGGTGGCTTCAAATTGACCAATGAAAAATGTCTATCTACTAGCACTCATTTATGCATACATTGTCCTTGGAGCCTTGGAACACAAGTTGCAACATCGGTTGCCAATTTTTTTGATATCTGTACCTCCTTTGTCTGCACCTGCAGAGACTGACCTTGCTTCAAAGGGGATGAAACTGACCTAGTACGAAACCTTGGAGATAAGTGTATTAGTCATCTCTACTGGAAAAATACAACTTTAAACGTGAATATATGTTACATTAGTTCAAGGAAAAGCCACGTAGTTAGAATTTGAGACCAGGCAACTAGGCCAAAGCCTCTACTAAATTTAAGCTAAGCACAAACAGTTTCAATAAGAAATCATAACACACATTTGCAATTATGACAGATTAATACATTTTTCAATTCTCCATGATTAATAAAGCACGATTATAATATTGGCGAACTACTCCGAGGGCACAATTTCCCTTGTACATTATTTTCTTCACTAAAATCACACTACATTATACAAATTTGGTTACGTAATATGTGGATATATGGAGGACCCCCTTTTTCTGCGTCATCACCCCTAACAGATAACGTACAAACACTGCACTCTATCTGTAACCTCGCAGTGAATGTTGGAACCGGCAGCCCATATGTACACACTGAACCCAGTATGTAGACAGCTGAACTCCACAAAATACGGTAACCCTAACAGCCCCCAAGAAGACATTTAACTTTATAACCCTAACAGTCCCTACATATACACTGAACCCAGTAACTCTGGAGCTGGCTGACTGCCCGCGCATTGCACGCTGCCACCATAGCCGTTTTTATGCATGCGCTGTACACCATATCCCCAGCAGCACTAAACACTCGTTGCAGCCCGCCAGCTCCTATGCATACACTGAACGTAATGACCACCGCCCGCGTGACGTCGGCACACACTACAACCGCAACTGCATAAGCGCTGCACGCGGTAAACTCAGCAGCACATCTGTGCATACACTGCACATTATAAGCCATCACGCAGGGCCACCGAAATTGTGCCTCAAAAGAGGACCAATTATGCGGCAGGGTTAAATAAATTATGCAGCGTAATTTGGCACATTTGTTCATAGTATTACTTTATTTTATAATTTTTACACTTGTTCACAGTACCTAGGCTTTGGTTGTACCTGAAAAGTACTAGCTTAACACCCAATTATGGAAATAGAAAGATGGTCAGCCAACCTTTCTAAGGGTCTTCCACTGGCTGCCAACACGCTTTGCTGCATTTTTTTTTATACATTTTGAACCATTTGAGCTAGAAACTATTTTTTTTGTTAACATCTGCAGATTATGCAGCAGATGACGGATTATGCGGCAAAATCAATAATTATGTGAAAAACACTGCGGCCGCACAATCGCATAATTTCAGTGGCCCTGGCCATTAGCAATTATGACTACACTGTATATGGCAACTCTGAAGTTCTCCTACACACACACATCAAGCACAATGCCAAAAGCGCCTGCGCATAGACACACAAAAAAACCCGGAACTGCCCATATATGCATAGTGTCAGCAGCGTCTATGGTATGCTATTTTGTATTTGTGTAGCAAGGCAACCCCAAGAGTTTCTATACACACATGCACTGCACACGGCGACAGGACGCTAGCATCTCCTCTGCATATTGTATTGTATTGTATTTTATTGTAATCGTATTTATATAGCGCTTACTACCCCTGACGAGGCGTCGAAGCGCTTTTCGATGAGTAGCACGCTATACTGGAGCTCCCATGAACATACACTGTCTAACCATAGAAGCCGTAAGCAGATTGGAGCTGGTAGTGTTACCGGTTACACCTGCAGTCATTGGTAACAATTCCGATATGTATGGATCACGCATGGTAGGTAAATCTAGCAGCCCAGGTGCAATTACTTTGCAGATGGTGCCTCAGAAAGCTTATATTTACATATATGTTTAAAACTGTAACTCTTCGTACTACCCTCCACATGTTAATCCCTACAGGTGGGTACATACATACACAGTGGCAAAGCCAATCGGTCTTGCCCACAGGAGAACTATTGGCTTTGTCAATTTTTTCTAGTCATGTTGCATAGGAACGCAGCTGTTGTGCAGCATGGCTAAAACTAAAGGCAAAAGTGCTATGACACCCTCAGCACTACCCATGTTATAGTGTTTTTTGTTTACTTTTAGGTATGGTGCACAGTAGCTGTGCTTCTATGCAACATGACTAAACAAAACATGAACAAAATCAATAGGTCTTGTGTTGGCGAGACCTATTGGCTTTTTATTGTTTTTTGTTTTATGCTTTGGTGAGAGGGGGCAAGCAATAAATGGGGGGGGTGGATGGGAGGGGACAAGCAATAATGCAGAGGATGGGAGAGGGCAAGCACAAAAGGGGAGGTTGGGTGGAGCAAGCAACAATACAGAGGGGTAGGAGGGGCAAGAAACATCCCAGAGAGGGACAATAGGTTGGGAAGGGGCAAGCAACAAAACTAAGAGGGACAGGAGGAGGTAAGGAACAACAAGGAGAGAGACTGGAGGGTGATAGAATCAAGCAATAACACAGAGCTTAGGTAGGACGACGGTGGGAGACGACCTGCAAGCACATGCCCTCAGATGGAATGCTGCTATTAACAGAAAAAAAGAAGCCTGGGTAAAAGCACGAGCAGTGGAAGAACACTCACTGGGCAAGGAAGCAGTACTTAGGCCATGCTCCAGTGGAGAAACAAACACACAAAGAAAAAGTGAAGCTGGCAAGCGTTGACCAAAGAGAAGCAAGGAAATTACAGTAAGGATGAAGCCAACCAATGGTAAGCAATGCACGGGCTCTAAGCTCCCTGTAATGTAACAAAATATCTTGCAAGTGACAGTACATGCGCTGTCTCAGCCGAGACCTGAAAATGAGTACTCAAAATGGTAATTTGCTGTGGTTTTTCCTGCCACAAAATCAATTTTGGGGATTTTTTCTCTTTCAGAAAACGTTTCCTATTTAATGATTATTATTGATATTTCAAAAAACATTTATAGAAAATAAAAAAGAGAAGGAGGGCAAATTTATTAAAAAGTTGTGCTGTCAGTACTGAAATAGGCAACCTAGCACCACGCATACACCTTTATGGCCTAAGGCTAAGGTATGTGAGTGATGACTGTCCAAAGGAGCCACCCCGCAAATGGGAAGCAACAACATTTATGGAGGGCATCTAGGACCAAACTAGGACTCCAAGATGGCAGGCCCTGCAACCCTATTTGGGCGGGGGCTGCCCTCTTATTTGTCTTCATCCACTCAACATGGCAGATACTCTCATGACGGTAGTAAGGGGGACAGGGTTGTGGTTAGACTGTGGCTACAACAAGAAAGCCACCCCGTCCCTTCCTACCTGTCGCCCAGAGATCCCGCAGATGGAAGTCAAAGATTCTGGGGGCTGGGCTGCTGTTTTTGTTGGGAAATTGTTGGGTTCGCAACAGGTAAATCCTTTAGCTTCTGCTGCTCGTTTTCTTGTGGATGGTGCAGTGTGGATCATGAGAGCTCCTCTGATGGTGCGGGCCTAAGAGGACCTTTTGGCACCCTTTCCCTGTGTCCATTTTTGTTTCAGTGTGGTGGTCTATCGGCTTGATCAGCCCTGTTTGGGAGCTGCTGCTGTTGACCTCTTGCCCCCCATCCATTTCCCTCCATAGTTTGTTGCCACCTGCAGCATCTGCAGCCAAGGAGTGCTGTTTGCCCCTAACCAAGGTGTCTGGAGAAGGAGGCAAGGTGTGCAGGTACATATTATATATCTTACTGGCGATAGCCAGTAAGTAGTTATAGTTAGGAGGACCTACTTTTTCCATAGCCAAAGTGTTTTTTGTTTTGATAATAACTTTGGTGCTGTTGGCGCTATTTGACGAATCTTCATAAAAGTTTCAAAAGTAGTGCACAAGTTACTGTAGCTGCTGTCTGGAAATTTCCATGGTCATTTAGCATGTAGGACCTGAGAAAAAGGGGGCTACCAAACCACTTTTTACCAATTCTATGCCTATGGGGATTTTGCAATCTTTAGACACAGCCTGAACGGCTGAATGGAATTAGACCAAACTTGAAACTTGTCAGGAAGCTAGACCTTGGTCTGCAGATTGCACTTTTTGTGATTTGGTGTAAATCTGTTCAGTAGCTTCTGAGTTATTCAAAGGAAAAGAATATATAGATATCTAGGGATGCAGATACTTTGCGAATCCACCCACCCATCTGCTGATCCAGAGGAAAACCAAGGCCCTGACTGGGAGGCTGCAACCTGAAAAGATAGTTGCATCTGCTATATTCTTTGTCGCTTCGCCTGGGGGAGGGCAAATATATTGTGTAAAGATACATAGGGGGTTAGGGTAGAGGTATCCTAACCCCATAAGACACATACAGGCGTCTCTGTGGGATCCCTGATGTGCAAAAAATTGCCCAATTTTATATTTTTGTCCTATCCGTGGATCCAGCGTGACCCCTCACTGTAAATCCATAGTGGATTTGCACACCTGAAACCCAAATTCGAAAAATGAAATACATCAACAAACACAATCCCTGTCGCACATGGCCAAAATCCATGCGCAGCATGGGCATGGGTATGTGTGGGGAGGGGAGTGGTGGTAGGGCCTGGCTGCAGGCCAGGCCTTAAACCCCCGCTGCACACGACCTTTGGCTGTGCGCAACAGTGATTGTATTAACGTAAAGTAATTATATATTACTTTACGTTGAAAAAAAACATAGACATTTACTGAAAAACGTAATGGTTACAGGGACGTTATAGCTAGGTTCACATTTCACACAAAAAACCCATAGAAAGTCAGCATTTATAGTTGTACTTATAGTTATACTTATCGGAAGAAACTATAACCTGTGCCATAAATAACTTGAGGCTATGATCTATAGTTTCTTAATATAAATATAACTATAACTGCTGAATTTCTATGGTTTTGTGTGCGTAAAATGTGAACCAAACTATAACTTCCTCTTTTATTAGTGAACACACTCACACATATATATTTATATATATATACATATATATATATATATATGTAGGTAGTTATAGTTAGGACCTAGTTTCTATAGAAAAATCTGTTTTTTGCTTGCCTACATCTTTGGCGCCAGTTGACGAATCTTCATGAAATTTTCCCAAAAAATTAAACAGTCACATGAGCTGCTGTCTCGGAAATTTCGGGGTGATCCATCAATGGGGGGGGGGGGGGGCGAGATAATGGGGGGGTGAAATTTAGTGCATTTCCAATGTTAATTCTCATAGGAAAAATTGAAGAGTGATAGTGTAAAAAAACAAGGGACAGAATTACACCAAATTTGGCAGAAAGGTAGCTCTTTGTCCAGAAGGAGACCTTTTTGTCATTTGGTATCAATCATTCAGTAGTTTTTGAGAAATTCCAAAAAATTCAAATTTGTGTATGTAGGGACACGAAGAGCCAGGCCCTGTGGCTAACTGCTGCTGTTCACGGCCAAAGGCCATGTGCTGCAGTGGTTGGATTAACGTATAGTAATGAGAATTACTATATGTTAAAAAACCATAGAAATTCACTGACAAAAACAAAAGGTTACTGGGATGTTATACTTAGGTTCTGAATTTACTTATACAAAACCATAGAAATTCAGCAGTTATAATTAGAGTTCTTTTCAGTAACTATAACTTGCACCATAAGGTAACCTTAACTCGCACATTCACCATGCCAGCTAATTACTCCACATATTATATCATTGATGACATCTTTTATACCATCTTTCTTATTATCACAGCAACATTTGCAAATAAAATTATTGATGAGACAACTGTGCATGGTGAGGGTGTGAGTTCTAGCTACCTTAGGGCCCGAGTTATAGTTACTTGAAAGAACTATAACGATAACTGCTGAATTTCTATGGTTTTGTACGACTAAATTCAGAACTTAACTATAATGTCTCCGTAACCTTTGTTTTTTTCAGTGAATATATATATATATATATATATATATGGGGGAGGCTGTCCTCCAGGCTAGATTATCCATTAAGCAATAAAAGCACATGGTTAGGACATCAAGGGAAGGGGGACACCACAGAAAATTTCCATTGCCTGATTTACCACGGTACGTATAGTGCAAAACTGCAAATGGTACAGCTCAACCAGGTTCCACAAAGGGGCTCCCAAAATAAATAAAACATTATATATATATATATATATATATATATATATATATATATATATATATATATATATATATATATATATATATAAATATATATATGTACAATAATGAAACTAATAATAAAATAGTAATAATAGAAAAACTTAGAATCTGGTAACTGGCACAACTTAAAAACATATGCAGATCTTTATGGATCATTAGATGACCAATTGTGCACTTCACAAAATGAACTTGAAAGATATAAAGCTGCTTCAAATGAAATGCTACCAGATGTTCATTACAAGGCAGCTCAAACTTGCAAATGAATCAGAAAGAAGCTATCAAATGATGCTGCACTAGAAGGATATCTGAATGCCATAGATACATTTTATATCACCACCTTTTGCACAGTTGTTGACACACTTGAAACTGAGATGAGAAGAAGAGGAAAGATATATAAAGAAACAGCAGAGAGATTTTCTTTTCTAAGTGATGTGTCACATAATATCACTACAGTCTGCCAGAGCGATGCTCATGGAGACAGGATGTGGAACAAAATAAGAAACAAACGAGAACTGAAATGCTGTTCCATAAGTAATTAAGTTATAGGAGTCCACATCCTTATGTGAAAGAGACAAGCCCTCATGATTACCTCATTTTGAATATGATTGTCTGTTACACAGAGCTCGAAACGCATTGGCTACCTTTTCGTCAAGGTGAATGCCTGATGATTTCCCTGTTCAGCATTGTATGCATTTCGAAAAAAAGAAAAAGAAGTAGTAATTTGTTGATGGACACAGGTGAAATACATATTTTTTAGATTCATATTCCCCTTGTACCAATAGGCATGAGAGACAATAGCTAATCCAAGGACTAAGGCATGGATAGCTAAAGAACTTTCAAAGTATTAATGGGGCTCTTTAAAAATAGTTTAAAAAGTACAATAGATGCATGCAATAATGTTTGTTCTTATGTTGAGTTAATATATGTTTCTTGTATGTAATGCTTATGTTGTGTATGCAAATACTTTTTGCCTTTTGTCCATTGAAATGAGACAGTTTTTCAGGTGAGTTGTTTATTTGAGGAAGGAAATATGTTTGAATTACTTTGAATTAGGAGTTTTGTGAAAAACCAACAAACAAGATAATCTGGTGACAAATGAAGTAATTATTGACGCACAGAATTGATGTTCTGGCTGGTGTCTTTCTATGAAATAATAAATCAATAGCCTGTGGGGGGTCTTTGTTCTATGTATAGTTTACATAATGTCACTTCATCATCTACTGAAATTGAAAGGTATTCTCAGTGTTGTCAAAAGATGATTGATGCTTACCCAGAGGACTTGAATACTAAGTTCTTAGCTGAACGTAAGCAGTTTTACTCATATATGCGTCATAAGTTCAGTGCAACAAAAAATTTAAAAACACGAGTCAGTCATGCTGAACTTTATAAAATAATTGTAGAAGGCAATATTGAGAGTGCCTTTCCAAATGTAAACATTTGCTTTCATATTTTGTTAACATTAATGATCACAAATTGCTCAGCTGAGGGTCCATTTTCTCAGTGGAAATATAATAAAAATACCAACAGAACAACTGTGCAACAGGGCACAGTACTTATTTCTACTAAGTATACAAGCAGATGTGCTATCTAAGATTAGTTTTGAGGATCTGGCCAAAGACTTTGCAATTAGAAAAAGTAGGCGAAAACGTTTTCAAATCTAAATAAAGTGTAAATCAAAAAAAAAAAAATTTCCACCTTACTGTAAGTTTTGCTTCATTTCGGATTTTTTATTTATTTTGCAGTTTATTATTGTTTATATTTTGAACTAGATATATATGGGGCCAATAAAATCGTTTAAGTACTTAGGGCCTCTGAAGGTCTTACTCCAGACGTGCCTGTGCTTATCCTAAATGAGTTGCAAGCAGTGTGGGTCAGGTCTGCCACGTTAACTTTTTATTTAGCAATTCTACTGTTCTGGTGTTTTGTTGGCATTACGTGCACTGAAGTCAGGATTTCTGCCAGTCCATAAAAAACGAGGAAGAAGGGGCCAGGCACATTGAAAAGGAGTTGCCTGTAGGCGAATGCAATGTCTCTACTAGTGGTCATTTATTTTGTAATGCTGATGCTTTGTACGTGCTCGGATTGAGGAGGCAAAGGGAATTAACATGTCCTCTTGTTGTGTAGCCATTTTAGCTATAGCTCCATGCACGTTATTTTACCACACTAGGCCAGGCCGCTGTGCACTGTAACCTAGATATATTTTATTTGGCTTTATTTTATTGTTACAATAGCCACTTTTACGGTCTTGTTTTATTTTCTGTTTACCTAACTGTTTTTGCCTAGGCCAGCACTCTGTTCTCAAACAAGACATTCTTGATCACTCTGTGCTTCTTCCAAGGCTACAGCACGGTACATTGCCGGTGAACATGGTAGACGTTTAGTCTCCAACATTTGTAGAAAACAAACATCCTTACATAGGGACATTTTCTCAGAACATCAGCTGTGTTGTTATAAAAAACACTTCCTTGTTCCTTACACGTTAGAGGGAGATTCCATCCAGAGAACCACGTCTGTATGCTGATTGTCAAATGCTTCTCTGCAGCTGTCTTGCAGACCGCAGGCCTTTGCTCAGGTATGGGGGATGATGTCTTCCCAGGGGAACCTGAAGGGCAGAATTAGAGCTTAACATGCTGTGCTCTATTATCGCTTAGGTAGGAGTTAGTCTACAGACTATAGTGACAATATGGTAGCGTTATTCTTATGCTTCACTTTCCTTGTCAGAATTTTAATATTGTCATGTTGTGTCATCCTGGTTATTGCGGCTCATGCTTTGCTATCTAAGATGCAGTCGTTTTATTAAAATCATTATTGAAACATATACTGCCTTTGTTTGTCATTGTATATATGAGACTAAATGTAACTGAGAGAAACGGATGAGACCTGAGTGACCACGGCTTCCCTGAGAAACCAATTATGTCATGCGTTCGGCTGCCCAGTCATCCCTGCCCTTGAGTGGAGATGAGGCACTGCTAGTTGGCCAGAGCAAAACCAGGATTGGAGCGACAGGTGTCACCTGCAGTGGGTCAGACTCAGTCTCCCACACCGTGGGCGATTCTGCCGCTCAAAATCTAGTAGTATCATTAGAATAATGAGAGCCTACGCAACACTCTCTATGTAGCTCTAAAATGTCTCCCATATTGTATGTGTATTATGCAGTAAACTGACTTTATGCATGTCTTTCACCCTGTGCAGCTCTCTGCTGCCTTTTAGCTAGGTTCACTCTATAGAAATGCCACATACATACATACATGTGCAATGTGGGAAAGGTTTGGGGAAATTAAAAGATTCCTCCACTTAACACCTGCTTTGAGTAGGCATTCTTTTTTTAGCACAAAACTGTCTACCATTGTTAGTAAGTAGGGCTAAAACCATGAGTGATAACATTGGAACTCCAATCTACAATCCATGGAGTGTCCCTTGATGCAAATTGTAAGAAAGTATCCCAAAGCGCCATTGCTATTACTTTAAGGCTACTTTCCAACACAAAATATGTTTTCTTTCTCGAAAGTAAACCCTATATTAACACTTGGCACCAGTTTGCAACACTTTTCGTGACTGCACCGGCCCAAACAATTTAAAAACCTAATGGTGATGGAGGCATTGGGGCTGTGCAGTTCTCTAGGTTGCAGAATAATCCGTTCTACAATTGACGTCTAGAAAACACTCTGCTTGAATGATAGTGAGAAACAACGTGGGCTTCTAATGCATTTGACCTCATGCCAAGCTGCTTAGAAGAGAGCGAGAGAAAGATAATCAGATTTTACCCTATTAAAGGCCTTTTCAGCATCCACTGAGATGAGGAAGCTCTGGCAATTCTCTTGAATTGTTCTCTGATGACTGCCTGTCTCATACAAATTCCATGAAAAGTCTGTGAGACAGAGAGCTGATTCTTTGCAAGTAAGACTGTAAAATGCTACATCACAAAACCACCTCTGAAAGACAGTGCGCTCTCCAATAAAATGGAACCCGACCCACAAATCCAAATATCAGAAAAATCTTGGTCTGCATCTGAACAAGGGCAGTAAAAATCATCTATCTTTTCTCAGTACAAATCAAAATGCCTACAACACACTCATCATATGATATTTTACACCTGTTAGATTAAAAGCAATGCTCAAAAGTTGTTGGAGGAGTTCTGGTGCGAGGGCTCCTATTTCCATATATTGTTGTTACGCGTACATGCTCATCTCTTTTGCAAAGAAGTATTATCACATATCAAACCAACTACTAACGTTGTGCTACAACTCAATATACCAATTCTCCTCTTAGGCCAGTGGTTCATAACCTTTTCACTCCTGTAGACCCTCACTTAATCATTACATGAACCCAAGGACTCCCAATAAATCACTATTGGAATCCGGGGACCCCCACTGAGTTATTACTTGAAACAGGAGACCCCAGCCTAAACATTTTCGATGATGTGAACTCCAAAACAAAACAGAAAAATACAGACACAGGCATCTTCCTAACAAATACATAAAATATTTATTAATTTATTTAATGCACAAATATAAAAAAATCAACATTTCGATAGGAAGGTCGTACGTTTTCTAAATTCAACTGAGGCCGCTAGTCGTCCATGCTACATTCTGTTTGATTCACTTGCACTGCTTCCATGAATCAAAACGAGGGCACCAACTTAATTTTTAGCCTCCAATTTTAAATTCGTTCACATTTATAGAACATTTTAAAATGTTCAGATTTGCATGTTCCTATTAAAAAAAAATGTACATACCTTTTATTAATCTGCTAATACTGTCTTAATTTTGTAAGCGGGTGTGGACCCCCTGAGTAGGCTTTGCAAACCCCCAGCTGTCCTCGGACCACAGGTTGACCACTTAGGCGACTCAGGAGAAAACAACGAATACCCTCTTATGACTCTGGTAGGATGGTTGTGGACATCTTTTCCTGGCTGCAAGGATTACTTCTGCACACGCCTGAAAGATCTGCATACCCCAAGAATAACCCTGTCTGAAACATCTGAAACATCTATGAGATGGAAAGATTAACAGCGCTGATCAACAATAGACTGTATAAATTCAAAAAAGCATGGTTATCATTTAATATGAGATGGACTGCTTGAACCCAAGGTCTTCAAGTCTTTGGTGATGAGGAGGATCTCATCAGTATCAGATAACTCAGATTTGAATACAATAATTAATGACTAAAAACCTCTTTATGACATTTTGTATTTGAAACAGAGTGACATTTTTTTGTTTATTGTGTTCATGAAACGGTTCATGACTTATTCCTGGCAAACCTATACCTGTTTATGATGTCTTTCAAAATGACATGTATTCTATACAATATGAAGATATGCTGAGCCTCGAACCCACAAAAATCCTTAAATAAAGTGATTTCTTTTTTTTTTTTTAAAGAGATGCCCCGACTACTGGAGCTTAAAACATTTTATTTTAAAATGTTGTCACTGAAGTTAGGTAGAACTCTAGTTGAAAATAAAACCTAGGGTAAAGTTACTGTTTAAATGTCTTTGGCAAAGAGTTTGCGTAGAGGGTAAGATGACCAATCCCACGTTTACTAGTCACTATAACATTTCACAACATATTTTGTAGTAAAAAACAACAGAGTGCTGCTTTTAAAGATTGCTGGCCCACTGGCTTTAATACTGATACAGAAAATGCATTATAAGCCAAACATAATTGCTTGCCTCGTTCCTGAATGTATGATTTAACTTTAGTATTCATTATGCACTTAGTAGGAATGGTTTAAAAACAAGAGGCATGAGGCCAAAGTGTGTGCTCCTGTCAGCCGCGACCCATCCTTTAGGGCGGAGGGGCCATGCCGCCCCACCTTTTACCCCTCATGAAGAGTGCCTGTCAGGCTGAGCAAAGGTCAGCCTGACAGACACTCTTCATGTTCTGCTCACGCAGCCAGGAGCGAGACAAGAGCAATTTGCGCAAACTCCTGGCTGCCTGAGCTGAACTTTGCTGGGCTGAGGAGGTCACAGCTCCTGTGGGCATGCCCGCCTCGGCTCAGCATAGGTGCCTTGAGGCCCTTTCCCTTGGTGACGAGCGGAAGCATCACCAATTGACTCCGACCTGGGAGCTTCAGGTTGAAGCCCTGAAGCGCCCAGGGCGAGTGTCAATCAGTGATACCTCGGCACAGAGTGGGGAGGGGTCAGAAGTCTCACTGACCCCATCCCACTCTGTGACGAAGTTGGGACTGCTGCCTAAGGTCAGCCAGGGAGGGAAGGCAGCAGTCCCAACCCTCCTGTGACCACCGAGCTGAAGGTAAGTGTGTGTGTTTTTTAAATGAATGTTTGGTACGTGCGTGTATGTTTGAATGTTGATGAGTGTTGTGAATGGATGTGTGTGCGTGTGTGAATGAGTGAGTGTGCTTCTTGCCCGCCCCCCTCCCTCCTAAAATTACCAGCCGTCACTGGCTCCTGTACTTATAATACTCCTGTAGTACTCTTTTACATGCTTCTACTACGTGCCTTTGTTGATTGGCACCAGTAACTCTTAAATGGGGCTAAAATGGGAAACTTCAGGGAATGTTCATATGCAGTCAGAACAAATGGAAAGGACTGTACAGTCTTTGAACTTTTACAAATAGGGAGTTGGACGTATCATAAATGCTTTTATGTAGTGGCCCCACAGTCTCTGTGATGGTAAATTCCCATCTCTGCAACTGCTAACATGAGTGCGTAACACAAGTATTAAACGCTACATAAAAAACGGCAATCACAGTCTTTTGTGGTACCTTGGTGGTGCAATAATATTAAAACCACGTGTTTTCACTTTTCACATCACTATGATATGAACAGTTTTTTTAGTAATTCGTAGTTAGATGAAGATGCATGTTTGTCAAAGCACTACAGCTCCGGGAAGGGTTAATCGTGTTTTCTCATATGTCTTTCTCTATTTATAATCAATGCGTAGTTTATCTGTGTGTTCTGCTAATGCACTTTATACTGTTTTTCCAATATAAAACTTTAACCAGCATGCACCAACTCTACTCGTTCGGACATTGGTGGGGGAGGGGGTGATTTCACATCAGGATACTAAAGTTCAGAATCGAAGGCACCATTTTACTGTGGATTTGCATCTTCTTCCTCATCCCCAGCCACCTACTTACTTAACTCCTACGTCTGTGCCTCAGTTTATTATCTGATTTTCAATATTTATGATTAGGGCTCCCAGTTTTATGGTATATTTTTTTTTGACATTTCCATCTGTATTCATCCATATTTCTTTTTTGCTCATTTTTTCCTCTATGTATCCATTTTTATTTTATATTTACTGTATAAAGGAAGCTGCAACAGGTATTTTTCCACATTTATTTAACTGAAAAATGTATACTCGCATTTGAATGTCCAATGTGTTTCAGCAGTGCAATATCATTAGCTCAAAACACTTGAATTGTGGAATAGCATAAATAACTGCAGATCTGCACTTAATTAATTAAGCTTAACTAGGAGATCTATTGTCTTTTTTTATCTCCCCTCCTCTCAATCTGTACACCTACAGACCTGGCACTCATTATTGACAGTAAAAAAAAACCATCCAAACAAGGCCTATTGTTTTTGTATTTTTCTGTATTTTAGAATAAATACAGACAGGAAAATAAATAGTTTTTTGCCAGTATTTATCTGTAAAAATCAGTAAAAACTGAAAATCGAGAGCCCTATTTATAAAGTAGCGACGGACTGAAACGAACAATCAGTTCTCCAGTACCCCAGCAGTTCTTTTAACAAGAAGGTTAGAGAGTAAACCATTTATATATATTGAATGTAGAGACTCTTGTAGCGGGTGTTGTACATAAATCAATGTCTATACATAAAAACATCGTGAGTATGTTGTATGATAAAGATAAAGAGGATTGACATGTGGTGATAGGAGACAGTAGAGAAGGCAGACATGGCATGTGCCATAGCATGTCATGTAAGAGATTATTCCACCCTCCTAACACTAGGTTCCAGGTCACAAGAGAATAAAGTTCAAGGTGCTTTGTTGCACCCACAATTCTCTGTAAAGTCAAAAAAGAGTGCATGTAGAATATCGAATACAAATATATTGTGCTACAAGAATATCGTAGCCAAAATATCAACACTGTGGGATAAATATATTTCAGTAAGTATACATTTACTATTAACTCAACAACTACCGACCTTGAAGATATATATTGCCAAGGTACATATATGTGGACTTAAGTACAGTAAATCTATACTTAACTGTAGATACGTACGGTCATTACATTTGGTAGTCAGTATATTTGCTACAATTTGAAGCAGGACATTTAGGAGTGTAGAAAAGCTCCCCTCTGTCTAAGTGCTTCAGCTCCTATGCCCTCAATCGTAAATTGAGAGCTTCAAATCAATTTCCTCTGATCATTCTTAAATACAGATAACTTTGCCTAGGAGGAGGAGCTTTGTCAGTAACAGTTCCTCAGTTATCAAATTCCTCTCCTCTGTTCCTACAAGAGCACAGGCTTCTGAAATTCAGAGTGCCTTGAAACATGAGTTAAAGATAGTCCTCCATGCACTCCTTTTCCTCAATAGCTCCAAGAAGCCTACTAGTAGAGGTCTGTGCGCTACCAATTTCGCAAAAACATGGCACTACACACAATACATAAGATAGATTTGGCACAAAATAACTACTGTGTTGTACAGAATGCAGTATTTGGTGCTGGTGCAAGGGACTTGTAAGAGAAAGGGTTGTTACTGCCATTTTTGTATTCACAAGGGACTAATGCAAAACAGACTTTTCTACGGAATGCATTTGGGCGATGGTAACCATGGTGACAGATCTTTTTATAAACAGGACCCATTTGTTTACCAATAGTTTCACAGCATGGCCGACTATATTTTATTGTTTTTAACAAATATTTACTTCTTTTTCTGAATGTGTGTTTCCTGGACTTTTGGCTCTTAAAATGTGTTCGCTTATTATCGTGTGGAGTCTTCTCTTGTCAAAATAAGTTGTAACCCAATGAAGAAAATCATAATCTTGTACTAGCCGCTTTTTGATGTTAAGTTCTTACAGAGGAAAATGATGAACCTTTTCTCTAAATAATTAGCCAAAAGAAGTACGTATGTGCTTTAATCAATTCAATTTAGTGATTAAGACATCTGTATATTTAGTGACTAGTTTCTATGCTGGTATACGTTTTTTAAGTCTGGCCTAATGACGGCTTTATTTGTCTGTCAGGCCTTTTGTTTTCTAAATAATTCATAATAAAAATATATACATACATAATATGTAGAAATATATATGGGCTTTCGGCCTTCAATTGTTCTGTTCAGGTGTTATCCCCATTTTGCTTCTTCCCACAAAAATACACAGCGTGGGGCAATGGGTCAGCCCAATTCAGCCATCGGCTCTTTCACTCTGAGTGACAGCAGTTTGCTTGTGCGCATGTGCACATCTGCAAGTTGTCCAATGCCAGGGCTAGTGTGCCGATCTCTAATTTCATTTAATTTATTTATTGTTTTTGTGAGGCATCATTTTTTTAACTTATTTTTTTACACACCCATACATTTCACCTTCAGATGGCGGCATTTTTTTTACATTTTATTACTTGTAAACTATTAATTTTTATTGCACATCTTTGGAAAGAAAATAAAGCACGTTTGCTGCGGCCAGACTTATTGGCTGTGGCAATGCTTGTTTGTATTTTCTTGTCACTTCTATCAGCGAGTGGTAATAAGTATTTTACACTCATATTTCTAACAAACCGTTACTCCCCTTTATTCTTATGTTACTCAGTTAATGAGTGATTTTTTTCAATAGGTTACACCGATATTCGAACAATTCGAGATTGTCATGTATTATGACATGCAAGTCAAAGCAATAACTTACGGCCTAATTAAGAGTTTGGCAGACAGGAAAGCCCATCCTCCAAACTCCCGACAGGGTTGCCGCCACCTTTGTGGCAACCACCCCACTGGTGCTATTAAGAGTTTCCCACTAGGTCGGCGGGGGAAAACTTCATTTTCCGCCTGCCATTCTTGGGGGAAACAGGCTGCAGCATTGTCTCCGGCTAGTAATCGTGCCGGTGTCAATGCTGTAGTCCATAGGGTGCACCACACAGTGAACATTGCGAGGGTGCTGGGCAGGGGGGCCCCTGCACTGCCCATGCTAAATGCATGGGCAGTGCAGGGGCCCCCTCTGACCCCCCGCACCTGTTCTCTGCCAGCCTTTTCATGGTGGTTACTACGATCTCTGCCACCGCCAGGATAAGGGATCCCGGCAGTGCTGGTGGAACCCTGGCGGGCTGACCGCCAGGGTCTTAATGTGGCAGTCGGACTGACACAACAGCGACATTCCTGACTGCCACAATCGTAATGAGGCCCTTAGTGTCCATGTTTTATCTCTGGGAGGCAGATTCAAGTAGAAAATATCTTGCAGCTGTGGTTTCACCATTCCTGGAAGACATTTTCTGACTGGACCACTCTCTCCAGCAAAATGTGAGCAACATCACATAATAGAGAAACTTTCGGAATTTTGTAAATTTTACATAATGTGAAATTTGCGTCTCTTGCAAGAAGCATATTTCAATTCTTTGACGCCAGTGCCAGTGTTGAGGGTTTCTAGTTATTTACTGATCTGTATCTTAGTCTGAAAGGCAAGGCTACTCAGACTACTTCCTTTTCAATTGCAGGCTCCTGGCTTCTCTGTATGGTGTGCTGCAGTATTTATTCCTGACACCTTATTTTGGGTTAATGCCACATGATGTGGGCTGGGCTCATGCCTCAGGATGGGCTAAGCCACCAGCATATTAGCGGAGGCCGAAGTGTCAGGTCCCTCCCCCCCCCCCGATGCCGCAGGATTCTGATGGAAGCCGGAAGTGATTTTCTGTTCATTATCTCAAGTCAGTCATATGTTCAGGTGCCCCGTAACGTGGCTGACGTGCCATATATTGTTGACTGCATATTTTTATTCCTTACCTTCCTCACTTGATCTAGTCCCATATTTCACAGGTATTGATAGAGCGGAACGTGGTAACAATTTACCTGCGTTCGGACGCTCTTTAGGTCGATGAATCTTTTGACTAAGTGGGAACTCTCTGCACTCTTAATCAATCAACTTCATCAAATCGATAATCAATAACGAACATAAGCAACGCCTTGAGCAACATAACACTTAACAATTAATCCAGAATACATTTCGGCGAACCCTGACCTTTCAGCCAGGAATAACCACACCAGTTTATTGCAAAATTAGTGAATTTATTTCCCTATATTAACAAAGCTAGCACGATATAGATGTGTCTCAACACCAAATGATAAACATAAATGAACATTAATAGCTGTCCATATCGTCGAAACAAGTGTAATCTATGTAGCATTTGAATCACGAGGCATTCGATAGTGGCAATGCAAAGCACTAATACGATAATCTGTAATGGGCTAATTGCGTACATTTAGTCAGCATAACAAGACCTCAAATTGCATCGTGCGACATATGGAATCCTCGTCTAACCTCAAATTAGCATCGGCATGTGGGTCTTCATGCAAAAACAATTTAGCAACATTAATTTAGAAAACTCCTAGCTAGGGTCCTTATCAAAATCAGCAGTTGGTTACCTAAAAGAAACACAATGCAATTTCACAATTTCCTTTCATAATTACCAATTCCGATCAGCAATCAATGAATTCTTCGTCTCATAGGTATCGTTTCTTGATCAGCATAGGGCCGGGACAAAGGGGCAGGGTGAACGGGGCAATTGCCTCACGGCGGTAAGATAATATTACTACTTCATACAAAGGGGCAAATCAAAGTTAAAGTCTCTAGGGCAAGAATCATTAAAGTCTCTTTCTCTCGACTAGAGAAAGTATCAAAGTTTCTCAAAATGGCGTCGCAGCAAAATGGGCCATAGTAGCTACGAAGTCAAAATGGCGGGATGTCCGAAGATAGAGAGAGCTTCCCTCTCGTGCACCTGGGTTTTATAGACAACAGTTCAAGTCCTGTAGGGTCTCCATTGGTGGGTTCATAGGTTAGCTTCAAATTGACCAATCAAAAACGACAGTTCTCAAGCTTTTACTTAAGCATACATTATCCTTGGAGATGGGTACGCAATTTGCAACATTGTCTCTCGATTAGCTTACTCTCAGAGCCTCCATTGTCCGCACCTGCAAGTCGACCTTGAATTAAGGAGAAAATATGCCATGCTGGCACCAACTTTAAGATAAGCATGTGAACAGTCTCTGTGGAAAAGTACAGCTTCAAGCAGAAATACACGTTTAATAACACAGTGGAAAAATACGAACATCTAAACCGTGAGACCAGGCAACTAGGCCAAAGCCTCCGCTAAAGTAATGCTAAGCTAAGGCATTTCAAATAAGCAAATCGTAGCACATGTTTATGATTATGTCGGATTAGTGCAATTCTAATACACCACGTTACATAAAGCACGCGTATAAATGATGGCAAACTACTCTGAGGGCACATTTTGTCCCCGTACAATCTTCATTAATTCGGTTAATGTCACACATGATTATGTCAGCACTACGTTTATGCGTTAATAAATCAAAACCTTCATTTTCTGCTTCATCAATCCCTCCTCTGATGACTACTTGTCATCACACAAATTTAGCCCACAAATTTTATCCCATTAAAATTCTGTCAGCTCCCTTTTCCTTTTAGTTCCCCTAGTTTGCTCTTTGTATTCTTCTGCCATTCTTTTCATTATTTTCTCCTCCTTTCTTCTTTTAATTCTTTCCATAATCATTATTATTCCCCTTTTTATTCCCCAAATTCCAAATACACAAATTATCACTATTAATATCCCTTCTATTATTTTCAATAATATTCCATTCCAAATTCCCCCAATCCAATGTCCCACTGAAGCAAGTCCCTTTCCAACCTTTTCCCACACTCCTGGTTCTTTCAGTTCTTTCAAATCTGCACTTTCTTTTGTTAGATTAGCAAGCATAGTTTTAATCTTCACACTATTATCAGGTATATAGGTGCAGCAGTGACGTGCACCAATCATTTTGCAAACGCCTCCATCCTTTGCTAAAAGAATGTCTAAAGCAAGCCTATTTTGAAGAGTCATAGCTCTTTCCGCTGCAAGTTCAGCATCCATCAGGATTATAGCACCTGAAAACTTTGTCAACATGTTATCCACTATAGTAGACAACTTTCTTATTTTGATGGAATTCAGCACAACTCCCAATGAAGGAATCATGGCTCCAAATATGTCACCTACCACAGCAGCTGCGGTCTCTCTTTTCTGGATACGATGGGATCCAGGTGTCTTTTCAATCATCGATATGTCATCCAGTTGATAAACCTTTGGAAACACTATACCCAAATAACATCTTCCCCACCATCCCTTTGGAAGACGATAATAGGCATTATGCCCACAAATGTAATACACCCCTGGAATGACAGGGTCAAGTCCGTCCATCATGAATGTCCATTTGGCCTTAAAGATAAACGTATGTTTGCATTCACTCGCTCCTACAAAAATATTGTCATAGTAAGATTCACCTCGATATATACAAAATTTCCCTACATGCCAAGCATCTAAAGCAATTTTCCCTTGTGTCTTTATAGCAGCAAAGTCATAATTATCTACTGAAGTCCTCTTATGCAGTTCTTTTTCTAATTTCGCCTTCATTTGAGCCCTTCTATCATCTGTGCGATCTAAAAAGCTTATTTCTACAGCAGAGACGGAGCAAGTAAGGTTCTCCCTATGAGCATGAGCCGTTTCAAAAGGTTGCATTGGCTCGAAAAAGTCCCTCATGATTTTGTAATCCCAATATTTTGCAGTCTCGCTTAGCTGCGCTATTATAGGAACATAAGCAAAGGTAACATCATAATTTGAGAAAAAATACTGTATGTTAGATTGACCATAAAACCTAGACATTACTATACTACATGTAATCCCATATGTAAGAGGCATGTGGTGATAAGTCACCCCTTCCTTTACTGATGTCGGTATCTGGGTACACACATAACAATCTTTCGCATCCATAGTCTCAACATACTCTGTTAATAAGCGATAGAAAACGTTATACGAAAGCTCTTTCTTATCATGCAAGAGCCTCTCATCCATTGCTAGTCTTTTCAATGGTGTTAGTTCAGTGACAGTAACAGGAACAATAGTAGAAGCAGCAATAGTCTCATTCTCACCCTTTCCATGCATTCCAAACACAATTGCCATTATTATTAGTACACATGTTAGTACCAAGCCTATACACACGTATTTACAATATTTCTTTCTATTGTTTTGCGTCATGATCTGTATAGAATCAGAGAGCTAGAAGCACTTATAAATGAAACTACTTAGCAATTCAGTTACAAAGCTGAACGAGCACAATGTTCACACCGTCTTCTTCGAAAGGCCAGTCACTTATCGGTTAGCAGCATTTGTCTCAATTCTGTTTAGCAATGTCTCACGTTAGATTGCAGCAAGCAATACCATTTACTTCCGTTTCAATCAACAGAGTTTATGAAACTTTTCTTTTCTATTGGTATCTCTTCTTCTTCTTCGTTCTCGATGCTTAGAGATACAAACTCATCAGTCCAATCATCATTTACCGCATATGCCCATTCAGGACCGGAATACCTCCTGTTTGGTATCCTTTTCCTTTTCAATTTTGCTTCTCTTTTCGATTCTGCTTCGCTGGCACTCTCCTCCTTCGCCAAGTCCTTTTCTTCACTTGACGATTGTTCCACAACAGTCACTTCCTTTCTTTTCTCTTTCACTTTCGGCCTTCCTCCTTCGTTTAAACCTTCTTTACCCTTTTCTTTTATCGGTGAGATACTTAGTCTTCTTTTTGCACCGTGTCCATTTGATGAACCTGCGACCTTTTCTGTAGAGGTTTGAGCTTTTTCGTTCTGCTCTTCTTTGTCCCCACCTTCAGGGGAATCAGTCACGTTTTCCTTCTCTTTTTCTGTATCGTCTGTTTCTGGGAAAGCCCCCTTCTGCTCAGGCTCTCCTGCTTTCTCACTTTCTTCGAGCCCTTCGTCACCGTTACTTTCTTCAGGCTCTGTATCACTTTCAGCTGCTTCAGGTTCCTTGTCACCTTCAGCTGCTTCAGGCTTTTTGCTACCCTCAGCGGCTTCAGGCTCTTTGTCACCTGCAGCTTCGTCGTCGCTGTCTGAACTTTCTCCTTGGTCTTCCCCAAGTGAGTCGGACTCTTCGTTCTCCAATAATATCTCCTTTTCTTCTGCTGTTGCTTGTTCGCTTTCAGTTCGCTTTTGTTCTGTCTCAGCACTCGGCACCGTTTTATCAGGCACTGGTAGTTTCAGCGCTTCAACTTCCTCATCTGTGGGACACAACACCTTCTTTGTATGACTGGCGTGAATCCAGTTGGGAACCCCCGCGCACTTCACAGCGGTAGTTGTCGTCAGGATCACTTGGAAAGGGCCTTTCCAACGGGGTTCCAGACACGACTTCCTCACGTGCTTCTTTATCACGACCCAGTCACCTGCTTTCAGTGCGTGTCCTGGACCTTGGATCGGTGGCAAGGTGGTCGCTTCCACCAGGTGAGAGAAAGAGCGAACCACGTCAGCCAGACCTTTGCAGTAGTCTAACACCATATCATCTGTAATATTCAAAAGCATGTTTGCAGGAACTGCAGGAAGTCTCATAGCCCTGCCCATGAGAATTTCGTGCGGAGACAGTCCAGTTTTTCTATCAGGAGTGTTTCTCATTGACATTAGCACTAAGGGCAATGCGTCAGGCCATTTCAAATTTGTTGATGCACATATTTTTGCCATTCTCGATTTCAGCGTACCATTCATCTGCTCCACCAGTCCTGATGCCTCAGGGCGATAGCTACAGTGCAGCTTTTGCTCAATGTTCAGTGCTTCGCAAAGTAACTTCATCACCTCGTTATTGAAGTGACTTCCCCTATCTGATTCTAAAGAGATCGGGAATCCGAAACGTGGTATTAACTCCCTCAATAATAGCTTGGCAACTGTAAGGCTGTCGTTTCTACGTGTGGGGTATGCCTCAATCCAATGACTAAAAATGCACACAATCACCAACACATATCTTAAACCTCCATGTACAGGCATCTCAATGAAGTCCATCTGCATACGACTAAAAGGACCGCTGGCCCTACCAATGTGGCTCGCGTTCACAACTGTTCCCTTTCCTGGGTTCATCTGTTGGCAAGTGACACATCGATGGCAAACTGCTTCTGCAGCTTGACGAAATCTGGGGTTAAACCAATCAGTTTTGAACAATCTTATCATGGCATCTCTCCCTAGGTGAGCTTGCCCATGATAGAACCGCGCAAGCTGTGATAAGAGACTATTTGGCAGAACAAATTTTCCCTCATGTGAAACCCATAGCTCGTCTTGTCTTTTTATACATTGTGATTTAATCCAGGAATCTCTTTCATCCTCCCTGACATTATTCTGTAGTGCTTTTAGTTCTTCTATTGTATCTACGACCTTCAAGACAAATGCTTCAGCTGGTTCGAGTTCTGGTTCACTTATTGTATTCCAATCATCCCTTAGCAATATACAGTTCAAAGCGCAAAATCTTGCGACTTGATCTGCATAGGCATTTCCCAGAGACACATAATCCTGTCCTTTCGTGTGAGCACTGCACTTTACCACTGCAACTTCAGCTGGCACTTGAATGGCATGTAACAACTCCCTTATTCTCTCCCCATTTTTCACTGGGGATCCTGAAGAAGTCAGGAAACCTCTCTGTGACCACAGTTGTCCAAAGTCATGCACAATCCCAAACCTGTATTGGCTATCAGTGTAAATGGTGACTTTCATCAATGTAGACAATTGACATGCTCTAGTAAGGGCTACAAGTTCTGCTACTTGTGCAGAATAGACTCCTTGGAGCCATCCCGCTTCCAAGACCCCTGTCACAGTACATACAGCATATCCTGCTTTCAAAATTCCCACCCCATCTCTTAGACATGAACCATCAACAAAAAGAATTTGGTCATTTTCATCAAGTTTTGTATCCTTGATGTCCGGTCAGGGTTTTGTGCAAAATTCAGTCACCTGAAGGCAGTCATGCTCGACGTCTTCAGCGTTCTCAATTTCAGCATTTTCTCCAGGAAGCAAGGTAGCTGGATTCAACGTAGTGCACCTTTTCAGCTGCACATTCGGTGAGCCCAGAATAGTCGTTTCATACCTTGTGAGTCTTGCTCCAGTCATGTGCTGCGTTCGGGAGCGGGTCAAAAGTATCTCAACTGAGTGAGGGACCATGACTGTTACTGGGTGTCCCATCACTATTCCTTCACTCTGAGTGAGGCTGATACCAACTGCTGCTACGGCGCGCAAACACCCTGGGAGTGCTGCTGCAACCGGATCCAGAGTAGCTGAAAAATACGCTACTGGTCTGTTTACGCCACCATGGGCTTGAGTCAAGACAGACAAAGAACATGCATCACGTTCATGGCAAAACAATGTGAAAGGCTTCGTGTAATCAGGCATACCTAAAGCTGGAGCCCGGCACATGCATTCCTTTAATTCAATAAAAGCATCCATCTCATCCCCTTTCAGTTCGATCTGATCTAAGGCATCCTTTTGGGTCAATTTCAGCAAAGGTTTTGCTAGAGACGAGAAGTTGGGAATCCACTGGCGACAGTATCCCACCATTCCCAAAAACTTCCTCACCTCCTTCCTTGTCTTTGGTGGACTCATTTGAAGTACACTGGTAATTCTTTCCTTCATTATTTTCCGTGACCCTTTCTCTATCTGGTGACCCAAGTATTTCACTTTCTTCTGACAGAACTGCAGTTTGGAAGGAGACACTTTATGTCCATTCTCTCCCAAATGGTTCAACAGAGCAATGGTATCGGCTGTGCAGCCACTTTCTGTCTTTGATGCAACCAGTAAGTCATCAATGTACTGTACTAGGGTTGACTCGAATGGCAACTCTAACTCTTCCAAATCTTTCTTTAGGACTTGATTGAATATCGACGGTGACTCAGAGAACCCTTGAGGAATTCGACACCAACTGTATACTCTGTCTAGGAATTTGAAACAAAAGAGGAATTGGCTATCCTCATGAAGAGGCACAGAAAAGAATGCTTGTGACAAATCGATGACTGAGAACCACTCAGCTTCGCAAGGGATCTGAAACATTATCACAGCCGGATTCGGTACGACAGGGCAGCACTTGATTATGATGTCATTTATTTTCCTCAAATCCTGTACAAGTCGGACTTTCCCACTTGGCTTTATTAGTCCCATTATCGGTGAATTACATGGGCTGCTTAATACTTCTTTCAGTACTCCCTGCTTCACGAATTCGTCAATAAGTTGGGCAACTTTCATGAGGGTATCTTGTGGCATGTGGTATTGTGGGGTCTGGGGAAAGATCGCATTTGTCTTTACCATCACTTTTACTGGTTCTACTCCTTTCATCAATCCCACCTCTTTCCCTGTCATGTCCCACACTTTCTTTCCGACTGTTTCCCGTAATTCTGCTGGGATATCTTCTTCAGTTATCATTGGTAAAAGACAAATCAGAGGATACTCTTCGTCAACTGTTTCTATCTCATCACCCTCTACACTGTCCTCTTCTTCCCCATCACTGCTCGTCTGTATTGTTATTCCCTCGTTCGAGCACATTATCGAACAACCCAATTTGCACAATAGGTCTCTTCCTAACAGTGCAATCGGGCTTGAGTCACATACTACAAACTGATGTACCCCTTGATAGTTACCAATGTTGACTGGTATCGGATCTGTTATTGGGTTCGTCAGATGCCTGTTTGCTACTCCCACCACTTGAACTGTCCTCCCTGAGAGTGGCAAATTTGGTACCTCACTGCTCTTAACAGTTGAACGTGTGGCTCCCGTGCCAACCAGGAATGAGACACGATGACCCATTACTCTTCCTTCTACGTACGGACCCCTTTGATCAACTTCTAGAGATGCCGCAAGCACACAATCTCCTTCCTCTTCTGAGCTTTCACTCTCCCATACATTGTTTATTCCACTCTCACTGTGTAATGGGAACTGTTGTACTGTGCCGTTTGTGCTCATTACCTGACCCGTTACCTGTGGAGGAACCATCATTTGCTGCTGACTCATTGGTGCCAAAGGTATTTGCATTTGCTGATTAGGTACCAAAGGTAACTGCTGTTGCATCGGCTGCATTTGCGTCATCTGCACACGGGGCATCTGCATCTGCTGCGGCTGCATAGGTTGTAATCCCTGCAATTGGTTTATGGTCTGAAAATTTGGGTTTAGACCTCTCATTTTCGGTCCTCTCATTGTCTGGAATGCATTGACATCATTGTTTTGCTGACCAACACCTACACCTGCACCTGCACCTTCCTGCACCACCATCGGGCACTCGCGTTTCCAATGACCTACGTTTCCGCACGCGTGACACGGCATCACTTTCTTCATTGCCTGCACACCTGTCACAACAGAGTTCAAATCCGGACCATTATTCACAAAACCTCCTCTGCCTCTGCCTCTGGCCTGTGGTTGAAACGCCATGTTTCCCTGCAACTGCGGCTGCTGTTGCTGAAACACCATGCTTCCCTGCAACTGCGGCTGCTGTTGCGGTACCTGCTGTTGGAACCCTTGCATCCCTGGCAACCCTTGCAAGCCTGTCTGAGCCGCCTTAAGCTGCATCATCATCACCTTCTCTTTCAGCTTTTTCTGTTTCACCTCAATTTCGTCGCTACAGTATTTCGCATAAGTCAAGACTTCATCAATCGGTTTCGACTGCCAGCAGATCAAATGCGATTTTATCATCTGACTTATCTCTGGTCTCAGCCCTTCCACAAATCTGAACACAAAATGAAGCATATCTTTCGCCTCAATTGCTTCCGTGCCACTGTAATTCTTGAACGCCTTCAACAACCTCTCATAGTAACTATGAATCGATTCTTTAGCCTCTTGGGCAGTTCGATCAATTTTCTGCCAATCCACATTTTTCGCGGCAACCTTCGTCTTCAAATGCTCAATCACCTTATAGTACAGACACATCACCATAGGTGATGGTGCGCCTGTCTCTCTCGGGTTCACTTGTCGGCCAACCTACAGCCCTTTTGCAATCCTCCCACAAATCTGCCGGAACCACAATCTCGAATAGTGTGTTCAGGTCTTCCCAGAGACATTTTGCAAGCTTCACAAACCAGTCTGTTGATACCATTCGATCGGCTTCTCCCTCAGTTTGGGAAAATCATTCGTAAAAGACTGAATATCACTCCTGTGCCATGGTACATGTACTAATTTTCCCCCTGCTGTCTCCCTCATTGGTAACATGGTTACTGTTTCGCTGCTCTGCGGTCTTTTCTCATTATGCTCTGTAACACTGTCCCTCCTCTTATCCTTCCTCTTTACCCATCTGCTTTCCCACTTGTCTAAGCACCTCCACACTTGGGCACTCTGCAACAATTCTCTAAGGTGTGCCTTCATGCCTGCTGATCTCATGTGTTCAAAATCTGTGGTCCCAAAATCCAACCTATAGCTCCTGCTCAAGTGTTTCGTCTTGCCTATGTCAATCCCGTTCCTGTCTGCTACTTCCTGCAAACTTTTATGTACCTTGTTTACCTCTTTCGTGATCTTTGGACATAGATACCTCAATTCCTCTTCCGTGTAGGATTCTAACCTGTTCACACCCATATTCCCTTCCACCAATTCTTGTGCTTCCATGTTCAGCCTCATCCTGCTCAAGTAATCGTCTCCTTTCCCACTGTCTGAACTTTGTGTGGAATTTAAACTGTTGAACCATTGTGTCAGCTGTTGCGCATTTACCCCCATCAGTGTAGCATTCACATCGACTGCCATTGATGGTTGCGACAACTTTTCAGTGTTCGATGTTAATGGTATTATCAGTGGGGGGCTCGACCTCACCAGTGTTGATTGAGCGCATACGGGACTAAACTCCATCAAGGACCCGGACCCAGTTGGCTGAATCGCTATCGGGGTTATCCCTGGGGTATTTTCTATGCACCTTCTTTCTGTCCCATTCTGCAGCATTTGTCCCTGACTGCTCATACCTAAATTAGGCTGACTATACAAAGGTACCACTGGACCTACAGTAATGGGCAGTGATATCGCATCTGGATTTTTTCCATTTCCCATATTCTGAGGCATGTTCATCCCCATATTATGGGCCATCATTGCCGGCATGCCCATCTGGCTCCCCGTCATTTGAGCATGAACATTTCCTCCCTGCATCTGCTTTTGAGGCATCATAAACTGTGTTGATTCAGCTTGTGCCATTGTTGGGTTGTAATCATTCTGTACGCCCCTTACGGTTGGGTCTATAATCATTCTTCCACTGTTGTCACTGCTGTAGTACCCTGGCATCTGCGGCTGATAATTTTCTGCTGGTTTCAACACGGGCACATCTGGATACATTCTCCTGACCTGCGGTATCTGTGGGGTGAGCAGTAAGCTCGGGTCCTTAGATCCCGATGGTGCTCCTGGATTCTGCGTTTCACTGTTCTGTACCGATGCCGGAGGGGCAGAACTGGTTCTTGGACCTTGTCCATTCTCTGCATAAGGCGGTGGACGGTCGTTCAGCAATTGCATTATCAACTCCTCGTCCTCTAACTCCTCTTCTCTTCTCAACTTTTCCTCGTCCTCTTTGTCCTTGGAACACTTCCTGTCTGTCTTACAGGTAGCTTTCTTACCTGTCTCCTCTTCATCCTTAGTAATTGCGGGGAACAATTTTATTCCCTGCAATACATCTGACCTCCACACCTTCTGCGCATTATCCCACCTAGCATCCGCTAGGGTCTTTTCTACCTTCCTCATCCTTGTTTCAAACTTGTTCTTCTGTTGCTGTCTAGCCATGAGTTCCCAGATTGCTAGAGCCTCAAACTGTGCTGGCCTTGGAGGCACCTTCATGTCATACATCGTAAATCTCAAATTCTCTAGGACCCTTATATTGAATGTCCCATGTATCGGGAATGCTACGCTCCCATGTTTCTCTGTCCACTTGTGCCATTGCTTTAGCCAAAGACACGGAGCTACCCCTTTTTCCTCCATTACAATGTAAGCTGGTGTGCCCTCGGGCGGCGTCTCCTCTCCTACACTCGCTTTAATGTAAGACTCCCCCTTCATTGCGCTCCTGAATGCTTTAAGGAATTTCATTTTCTCGTCTTTTAATTCACAAAGTTTATAATCAATAGGTCACTTTTATTCCACAAAAATTTGTAATCAATAGGTGACTTTAATTCCCGGAATACTCTTCACTTGCCTTTCCCCTTCCAATTGAGTCCCACGGACTGCGTCCAATCCGTGCGCGACCCTTCTCTCCAACCAACCTATCCCAGCGCGGCTCTTAGTGACGTCACACTCACACACACTGCGGCTGACAAAGCCTCGCGGCTAGTCCTCCTTCACTCAGTTCCTCCCGTAACAACTTTTTGCATGTATCGCGAGCTACCAAAAACTAAAACAGATCTGTCGGTTTACTACAGGAAGGGTAACATAATCGCTTCAGGACCTTAGGGACTTTTCACTAACCTCGGCCACTATTCGATCTCTTTCACCAGCCTCGGCCGCTATTCGGTCTTTCTCAGTCTCCACATTCGCAAGCAAATCTGACCCGCAGACCTACTCTCAACTTGTCAATGATCTGTTCTAGTGCACTTAGAATCTTGTCAAAGCCCGAAGTCGAAGTTCCTATCACTCCCTAACACACGTACCCACTCGTTGACCACGCTCGATCAACCTACTAAACCGCCCAGACCACAACATGGATCAACATACTCCGGAGTCTCTTGACCTCGCAGGGCCCGCCTCAACAACAACAACCACGTGGACCTTTTTATGCACAAAGCGCCAGACGCACATGAAGTTCGACGACTTCCCTACTCTCACCCTCGGAGCCGCACCTCCGCTATCTCTATGAAGTTCGACGACTTCTCTACTTCTACACTCGGAGTCACACCCCCGCTATCCTTAAAAGAAACCCTTGCAACCTTTTCACACACTCTGCGGCAATAAGCTGTGCAAGCGCAAAACCCTAACTTCACTCATACCATCACTAGTACCGCCAACGCTGTTTCCACATCTCCTTTCTCTCCATTCGCAAGCTTCGAGATCCCGGGAAAGTCGCGGTGGACCTAGCCCATCATCATCTTGTCAATTATTTTCATCCAAGAAAATCTAATTCAACTTCTCGAATGAGGCCTCAAATGCGTAACCGTTAATTCAACACCATGTACCCTAATGGTACAGGGTCCCAAAAGACGTAACCATCCTCTGCTACCATCTACTGATAGAGCGGAACGTGGTAACAATTTACCTGCGTTCGGACGCTCTTTAGGTCGATGAATCTTTTGACTAAGTGGGAACTCTCTGCACTCTTAATCAATCAACTTCATCAAATCGATAATCAATAACGAACATAAGCAACGCCTTGAGCAACATAACACTTAACAATTAATCCAGAATACATTTCGGCGAACCCTGACCTTTCAGCCAGGAATAACCACACCAGTTTATTGCAAAATTAGTGAATTTATTTCCCTATATTAACAAAGCTAGCACGATATAGATGTGTCTCAACACCAAATGATAAACATAAATGAACATTAATAGCTGTCCATATCGTCGAAACAAGTGTAATCTATGTAGCATTTGAATCACGAGGCATTCGATAGTGGCAATGCAAAGCACTAATACGATAATCTGTAATGGGCTAATTGCGTACATTTAGTCAGCATAACAAGACCTCAAATTGCATCGTGCGACATATGGAATCTTCGTCTAACCTCAAATTAGCATCGGCATGTGGGTCTTCATGCAAAAACAATTTAGCAACATTAATTTAGAAAACTCCTAGCTAGGGTCCTTATCAAAATCAGCAGTTGGTTACCTAAAAGAAACACAATGCAATTTCACAATTTCCTTTCATAATTACCAATTCCGATCAGCAATCAATGAATTCTTCGTCTCATAGGTATCGTTTCTTGATCAGCATAGGGCCGGGACAAAGGGGCAGGGTGAACGGGGCAATTGCCTCACGGCGGTAAGATAATATTACTACTTCATACAAAGGGGCAAATCAAAGTTAAAGTCTCTAGGGCAAGAATCATTAAAGTCTCTTTCTCTCGACTAGAGAAAGTATCAAAGTTTCTCAAAATGGCATCGCAGCAAAATGGGCCATAGTAGCTACGAAGTCAAAATGGCGGGATGTCCGAAGATAGAGAGAGCTTCCCTCTCGTGCACCTGGGTTTTATAGACAACAGTTCAAGTCCTAAAGGGTCTCCATTGGTGGGTTCATAGGTTAGCTTCAAATTGACCAATCAAAAACGACAGTTCTCAAGCTTTTACTTAAGCATACATTATCCTTGGAGATGGGTACGCAATTTGCAACATTGTCTCTCGATTAGCTTACTCTCAGAGCCTCCATTGTCCGCACCTGCAAGTCGACCTTGAATTAAGGAGAAAATATGCCATGCTGGCACCAACTTTAAGATAAGCATGTGAACAGTCTCTGTGGAAAAGTACAGCTTCAAGCAGAAATACACGTTTAATAACACAGTGGAAAAATACGAACATCTAAACCGTGAGACCAGGCAACTAGGCCAAAGCCTCCGCTAAAGTAATGCTAAGCTAAGGCATTTCAAATAAGCAAATCGTAGCACATGTTTATGATTATGTCGGATTAGTGCAATTCTAATACACCACGTTACATAAAGCACGCGTATAAATGATGGCAAACTACTCTGAGGGCACATTTTGTCCCCGTACAATCTTCATTAATTCGGTTAATGTCACACATGATTATGTCAGCACTACGTTTATGCGTTAATAAATCAAAACCTTCATTTTCTGCTTCATCAATATCGAGTAGGTTCCTGAAACTTGGGGCTTGCCTAACTCTGCATAGTAGCACTGTGAAATACTGTTTTTCTCTTCAGGCTGTCTTTTCCGAAATGTTACCTTTAACTAAACCACGGTGACCCGACCGTAATCTCTTACTGTTCTTTTTTTCAAAGTCTTGGAGTAATTTCCACTTCGATCTTAAGTTATGTTTTATCTTCAAATGAAAATATTTTGCCGATTTCCATAATGTTGTCCTTGTCTTTAAATACAAATCTCACACAAGCCCTGGAGTAAGTGTGATAACTAAGCGTCTCAATCAGAGAAGGGTGGCACCAAGAAGTGGTACCGTTGGCAGTGTCCTTTGATATGGTTATGCTACCAGAATCATATAGGTACTACATGGGTAGTGGAAATTACATTAAGTGCACTCTGAACTGCTGATGGCATTGCAAGAAGTGACGTAATGCAACCATCCACTCTGAAGACAGTTAAAGGCCCTCTTACCAATCTTTATTGATAACCCAGGGCTGCACAAGAGTAATAAACCTACAACTAAAACTAGGGGAAGGCATGTTTAATATTAACAGAACAGAAGTCAGATTGGTTATATCACAGAGGTTACTGAACCGATGATGGTAGATATCTGCTAGGTCTTGCATTATTATATGCAGAGCCAAAGGAGCTGACGAAAGCAATGCCATGGACCCTTTCCCTTGGGTCTCTAGAAACCTGGAAAACCATGATCGAGGGAGACCACAGATCACCATCTACCATTCAAATAACATCTTCAATTATCTGGAGACCTGGGAGAAGTAGAGATAAGGTGGCAAGTGGTCGCGTTCCATCATATTGGCATGGAAGCAGTGAAAAACAAACTTGCAGAAGCCAATAAGTCTGGCTTTGGATGCCAGCCATTTGCTTTTGTCAATGCTTGTTTTATCATGGTTTTGAAATACTTTATTGTTGGGGGAACTGCTGTGCCCTTGTCAATATATAAAAAACATTGGCTAAAACCAAAAATATGCTTTTGGCTCAAAAAGCACATTTTGCCACAGGAGTCCTAGGCACTGAAGAGAACTACTTTGTGTACAGATGCGCTCCTTGTAAAGGAACACAATGCTGTCATTCACGGTGAAGATCCAATCACTGTGGTGGGATGACCCATTGTCCCATGCTGTATGCTGTAGTGGGTGGAAGAAATTTTTTAATGACACTACAAGAGACCAATGGATTAAAAGGCCTGGCTGAACGCTCAAGCCCCTGCATAAGTGTACCATAAATACAATTTTAGTAAAATCAGTGGGTATTGGCTGGCCTTAGACCTAACAGGTGCTCTTTGTCACTGCTTTTATATCACACCTGTGAATTACTGAGACATTGAACTCATACTCAACTGGCCTTTTCAGGACACTTCACGAGAGACCTGGCGAGGGTCTGACACAACGTCCTTTCCAAGAGGTGTACTAAGTGGCTCAGAGATGGCTTTGTTATTTGGAAGGAAGACACCCCAATTGGTGGTAACAAAAAACGCTTCCTACTACCCCCCCTTAATTTGCCTTGAAACTACCAGATCTGAGTGGGAAGGTAAGGCATGCCTTTCTCTTTAGACTTTTGTCATCTCTTGGAGAGTGCCAGGTATTGTCTCATTGACACTGCTTTAATTTCCTGCAACACACACACCTGTGTCAAAGAAAACCTCATCACTGCCGCTTTCATTTCCTGTCCGAGACTGAGTCAAATATTTAGTTCTTCAGTAATTTAGCCAAAACTTGACTTTTTCTTCGTTTTTTATCCCTTAGCTCGCATCCGGACGCCCCCACGCTCCCTTCATCTGATCGCGTAATCGACCAGGCGAAGTTTTAATGAAAGAGCAGCAGCGCGCCCCGAGCGCAGCTGGTAAAATGGGCGTTGATCACCGGACACTGGGCTCCCTGCCCCCTCCTGAGGGACCCTGGTGTCGAGCCGTGAAATGACTGATCGAGGTTGCGGGGAGGTTGTCCCACCGGATCTCAAGACCACAGGGCCAAATGCACTGAAAAGACATTCAATAATGGTCGCGCAACGAAGAGGGGAAAACAGACCCACCCCAGGATTTAGAGGTACAATTTGGCCCAGACTCGTATAGGCAGTATGGTCACCCTCCTCGTTATAGAAAGTCACAAGCTCTTGATTCAAATCCAAAGGTTCAGGGTGTAAATTACGAGCTGCTATTTTTCACAGGAAACCACGCTCATAAGTCGGTGTATAGCAGTTACTGCAAATTGAATTATCCCTGGGCGCCCAAAACATGTTTTACTATTTAAGAGCTGTGCTTTTTTTTTCAATCTACCTCATACAAATAAAAGGATCTGGAAACCACAGGGACGCAACTATCATAAGTGCAGCGGGTCCAGTTGCACCGGGGCTTAGGGGGCATGAGTGTCATTTACATTCCAGTGATGGCTCTCTTTAACTACTCAACAGGGTGGCTAGAGGCTACTACCTGAGCCCGCATTAGGATTTACGGCACCCTGCCTGCACCACAATTAAGTCTCCCACTATTCACAGGTGTGACTTTCAAATGACACAGGTACACATGGGCCCAGATTTATTGATGCTCTGCACCAACTTTGCCACTTTTGTGCAGCGCAAAGTGTTAGTGTGGGATTTACTATCCAACGAAAATGAAGATGTGTGCTGGATAGTATCCAAAGTAACACAAAGTTGCTCTATGCGCTACTCTATGTTACTTTACGGCAAAGGGGTGTTTCACGGGGGAGGGGGGGTTGAGGGGGTTCGTGGAATTTCCAATGCAAACTCCCATGGATTTTCACGCAAATTCCTATCTACAAACATTGTTAAACAGGGATTTATGACAAATTTTAAAGCCTCCTCGAGGCAGAGATAACAAAAAGAAATGTTTTAATTTCTCCTTGTTTTTCCAAATGTGCATGTGTGCTGCATTTTACAGCACACATACTGAGTGGGAAAATCCTTCAATCATAGCTTTTGACCTGGCAGGGACCAAAAACATATGCTTCAAAGAACCACACACCCTTGCACTATGGAGCAAATGTGTGTGCATTTTTGCATGGCTGGCAAAAGTGCGCCAGCAATGAGGAGAGAAAAAATGCACCATAACTCAGTAGATAGATATGGTGCATTTTTCGCTCTCCCTTTGACACAAGGCAGCACAGAAACTTAGTTGCAGCAATGACTTGTCAAAGAGCAGCGTTGGCTTGCCAAAGAATACTACATCTGGGACGAGGTGTGTAAACCAACTGAGTTATTCCTGGAGCTCATTCCATCATACTTTTAAATAGGCTACACACGCTCTTTGCATAATGCACGTAACCACCTCAGAGACCAGGATCCAGCCAACATGAGCTGCCTTCTAGGGTGTGGCAGCCATTTGTTCTAGTATCTGCACAAAGCTTCTGGAGGGATCGGAAATCACCGCCTTTTCATTCGTTTAGCGCACTCGGAGCTACAGATTGTGGTTAAGCCTCTTATTAGAGTGTTTTTAGGCTTGACCAGCTAAGCTCCCTTTACCAGGAGAGATTGGCTGTCTGGGTGATGTAAGCATGTATGTGGCAGGGTCCATTGAATGGAAGGCAGAGCTGGACTGGCCAATCGAACATCCCATGGGAGGATCCAGGCTGAAAAGCTGTTTTTTGGATGGTAGGGCTGCCATGACCCGGCACAGAAAGTGATTAGTCGATTGCTTTGAAAAATTGTGTTGAAGTGTTCACTGTTTGGACTGTTTTCCTGAAAATTAAAGTGGAGAAGAACGCCACCTAGACCTACCCATTGGAGTAGGTGGTGCCTAATTTGCTACGCCCAATCACACAGTGCAGTATGTCAGGAATGGGTTTGGTTCCCAATCGTGATCTGGTGGCTCAGTTGGCAAATGCAACCCCTCCAGAAAGTTGTGTTTGACCATAGGCCCACAGGGTCAAACCTAGGGTCAACTAAGCCTTCCATTCTTCTGAGGACAATACAAGGGCTAACATTGAGAGGAATAACAATAAACTCCTGTTATTCAGCACCAAGATGCTCCCGGAGTGAACATGCTTTTTACAAATAGCGATGTTTATGTTATTTTGAAAGTAGTAATGCAGGGAGCTTGCAAAGAGGCATGGAAGGAAGTTAGGCAGCTTGGGATAGAAGCTGGCCAGATTGGTAAGTTTGTATATGAGGGTGGCTTGGAGCACAGGTTGTAGGGAGCTTGTGAATGGAGTGGTAGGTAGAAGAGGAGGGTTCCTGGAGTGGAGGGAGATTAGAAGATTGGGGTGGAGTTGGACTGGCAGGGAGGGTGTGAGTGCGCTCCAAAATACAAAGAAGGGGATAAGCATTAAGGGAAGGAGGCTTGGAAATATAATGTGACCTTTCAAAACAGGATAGACCAGGGGCTTGGAATTAGAGGTAGGTAAGATAGGAGAGGATCAGAATGTAGGACAAAAGGGGGCTTGGAATAAGGGGGAAGGGCAAAGATTGTAAGGTAGGAGGACGATTAGAAGGTAAGATGTATAGGGGCATGGATGGTCAGATGAAAATAGGACTTGGACCGTGAAGTGGCTTCAAAGGCTGAATTCTAGATGCGATTGAGGTTGGAATGGGAGGTGGACTTGGATGGTTGCACCTCAGATTGTTTGTGAAGCCGGAATGTCAAGGGCATGGGAAAGAGGAAGGCTGGATCTGAGATAACGCTGGGGCTTTTGATGCCACAGGCTTGTTCTGAGTCTGGCATGCAGGTTTGAACAGGAACAATGATTTAGACTGTGGGCTTGAACATTTGAACGGGATAGGGTGTTGAAATGTGGGTATATATTGTAGTTGGAAGTTTGGATTGGAAAAGTTAGGTACAAAAGGCTTTTGGAAGACTGAATCCCAGATAGGCTTGAAACTTTGGGTGGGTGTGGATCATAGAAGTTTGGATGGGAAGAAATGCATTTAGTTGTATTGTCGTTGAGGGAGTGATAGAATGAAAAACAGAAAATTCACCATAGTAGAGGAAATAGAGAAGGGAAAGCAGTGCAAACCAAAGAATATAACTAGAATTTCTGAAAATCCGCATGGCAACTTCAGTCTTCCTGTGTGATCTTGCAGAAAGAGCTTCACTTCATTAGTGCTCAAGAATACAACATGACGTGATGTCACAGAGAAGCTGCAGGTGATGGGAATGAGTATATCTGTGTTCTACTTGTGGGACATGCTGGAAAAAAACAAAGCGAAAATAAGGCAGAGATGACGCAAACAGGAAGAAACTGAGAACATATGCAAAAAATAACGCCAATAACTACACTTGTTATCTGTTTGCCCAAAAGATCTGAGTTTTAGTTAAAGCTTTCCACCTTGAGCAGATTATATGAGCCTGGACTAAGCTCTAGAATGCAGTGAAAAGTCCTACTATATATTTGTTTATTTTACAAAGCTATTTTATTCCTGACAAGAAGTCTTTGCACGAGGGTCATTAGAATTCCGACTATGCCACGACAGATTTTTAATTTTTCTGGCATTGATAACTTGAGTACTGATAAACTGAGTAATAACTACATGTGATATACACTGAAGTATGTTCTTCAAAACAAGAACATATATCATTGTTTTGTAAATGTCGTAGCGCCTAAAACAGGCCGGAGAAGTATTGGAACCAATGAAGTTACTTTACCTGACATCCTGTGATATACAAAGGCATTCTGTGCACATTAACAACACCGCCCCACTATTCAGTGAAAGCCCTTTGAAGCCCCTGGGGTCTCACCCTCCTCGGACCAGAAGCCTTTGAACATGCTTATTATATGGCTGCTTTCTCCATGTTGCAGATTTTTTGCTCCGTATCGAGATCTGGAGCTGTTTAGTGGAGAACGGATCCAGATGGGCAAATGGCTGCTTGCATCGCTGTCGAAACACGGCGCTGGTTCCGCTGTCTCAAGGCCGAGCTGTCCGGGCCCTGTCCAACGGCGAAACTAGACCTGAACTTCGGGGTTAAGGGGTAGCAAGTCACCCAAAGGAGGCGAGGCTTCGCAATGGGCGAAGACCCTGGCAGAGCTAGTACAAGAAAACCGAGTGATAAATTGTGCATTTTAAACATACTTTTCGAACCTAATACGATTACAACAAACATGTTCTAGTGGATGTGACGATGTTTTGAGATTACTGACAGAGATCTCTGGAAAGGGAAATGCGTGATTTGACAACTATAAAGCTGCTTTCACAGATTTCACTGGAAAGCACTTTAGCTCCAGTTTTTGCAATGTTATTTTGAGACGATCACCCATTCTTACCAATTCTCTGAGATTCCTTCCTTGAAATGACAATGACTTTATGAAATATTTTTAACTCCATCTTCAGTGAAACACTCCTTTCTGACTGTTGATCAAAGGTATGCTTTCAGTCTGCTCATCAGAGACAGATTAAGATATGCTTGTTTGATGCCTCACACTTGTACAAGTCCCAGAATAATTATCTTTGTGGGTTAACACTCCTAATTTCAGTGTATAACTGGCAAGTCTCAGATTTGATTTCTCCTGCATCTTCCATTCCTCCTGTGATTTAATGAGTGAGTACCAACTAGCTGGAAATATTACTGCCAGTTAATTACTCTGCCAAGAATCAGTACTATTCTAAATCATAATAAAATGTTGTTAGTGCTCCACTGTGAGCAGTTCTCACATGAGATGAGGTAGCTACAACCATGTGAGAAGCCACCAGGCCTAAAGAAAAAGATAGCTGCCCTGCAAAACAATTGCCACAAATGGTGTTCTAACATGAAAGTGTAGGAAAGTCCTTCTTTTTGGCATGGTTACCCCCACTTTTTGCCTCTTATCAATGTGCTTAAACTGTTTTCACGGGGATCCTGATAACCAGGACCCCAGTGAGTGTGCTCTTCCCTCTAAATTTGGTTGACTTGTGTTGGACCTGGCCCTTTTACAGGGTCATTCCCCAGACTTTTTGCTTTTTGCCTCCTTATTTTTCTGACCTTTGTTGGCTGACGTTTTGACTCTGAGCACTTTTTCACTGCTAATCAGTGCTAAAGTGCATGTGCTCTCCCTTACAAAATTGGTATGATTGGATTATACCTAATTGGCATATTTAATTTACCTATAAGTCACTTGTAAAGTGGTATCCCTATACCCAGGGCCTGTAAAATGCTACTAGTGGACCTGCAGTGCTGCTTGCGCCACCCACTGAAGTAGCCTGTCAAACCTATCTCAGGCCTGCTAGCGCAGAGCCTGTGTGCGCAGTTTTCTGGCACAGGGACTTGGCATCTAAATTTACTTGCCAGGCCCAGAACTCCACTTTTACTACATGTAAGTCACACCTAAGGTACGCCCTAGCTAGCCCTTTGGGCAGGATGCCATGTATGTAGAAGGCATGACGTGCCATGTTGGTTGGCCTGTCCTGGTAGTGACAAGCAGCCTAACTTGGTGTCTCACTGCTGTGAGTGCTGCCTTCTCATAGGATTGCATTGGAAATGCCCTGCCTTATGTGTAAGGGGTATTGTCTGATTTATGAGGGGTAGCGTAGGCATGTTTGGTATGTTTGTGATAGTGGTGAGAAATGCTGCTTACTGGTGTAGGTGTCTTTTTTATTACTATCACAGAAATGCCACTTCTAGAAAGTGCACATTTATCTGTGCTTATGACTTTGGTGTTTTGCAGCTTGCCTCCAATCCACGTCTGGGCAGAGTGACAGTTGGGGCTTTGTGCATACTTTTCAGACAGCCTGAACACAGGGAGGGTGGAGGTGACACAGAGGTGCATATACATATTGTAAAGCCTTCCTGGGCTGAGAGAAGGGAGAGGCGGGGCACACCTGCATTTGTAAAGACTGTGCCCTGGCCTCACACAATAGGGTGGTTAACCCCCCACAGATGTTTGGAGACTGTGCTGAAAGGAGAGAGGGGGCACTCCCAGAACCAGTTGTAACTGGCTGGAACCTCCTCTCCCCACCATTGGAAAACACACTGTAAACCCAGTATAAGTACAGGGGAATTTTCCCCACAATGTGAACATTCTTGGAACTTGAAAATGGACACAGAACGCTGATGAATGGACTCACCAGGAAACTACCTTGGACTGCTGCTGCTGTGCTGACCTGTGACCTGCCTGGTCACTAGGAGGAACTGCCACCATCTGCACCCCTTGCGCTGGCCTGTAGCTGGGCCCACCAGCCCTGTGCTTCTTCTTGCCTTGCTGTCCAGGGGCAGGGTGCTGTGGCCCCTGACCCCTGCAACGATCCCTTCAGCATAATTCTTAGCGCTGAGAGAGTGCCCTTTTGATGCCCAGGTGCACTTCCAGGCACCTTCTTTGTCTGCAGGAATCACAGTCGCAGCCCGGGCTTGGGGAAGTGCCCTTGCGCTTTGTAAGCGCTCTCTTTTGCCCGGATCACCTCCGCAGCCCGGGGAAGTTATTTTGTTAAAGCGCGAGTAGTGCGCTTACTGGTGCCCCCAGGGCACGAAGAAAACCTTCTTGTTTCTATCTGGAGCAAGCGTGCTCCTATTGGTGCCCCCGGGGCGAAGACCGCTCCGTGAAGCACCCCCGGGGCACTGACAGGCCCTGCCTTGGGCCAGGACGTCATCGGCAGCCCGAGGGAGAGAAGGACGCCTCTCCCTCGCCTGTGGGAGTCCCGGAGGACTCTCCTATGTTTGGCGGCCAGGCGGTAGCCTCACCGGAGGTTCCGCTGTACCACTGACTTCTTTTGTGGCCCCCTCGTGGGCCAGTGGCCTTTTCCGGAGGTCTTGCCCCCATGTGAGGGCCTGCGGAGGCCCGGGGAAACCCCAGGAGTTCGCGGGTCCCTGGAGGGGCCTGTTTTCAAACCGGAGGGGGTGTGTGGCGCCCCCCTCCTTCCTGAAACGATTTCCCTGACTCGGGGCCCCCTCATGTGGGCCGGTGGAGGCCTAGGGAGGCCCCCAGTAATCTTGGTCCCCAGAGGGGCCCATTAATGGGATAGAGGAGGTGTGTGCCGCCCTCTTCTCCTCCAAAGGAAATCCGAGGCCCCCGTTTTGCACATAGGAGCGCGGGGGGCCCCCATTGTTCGCCTTCTAGGCACTGGAAGTGCCTTCATCCAACCAGGTACTGTTTAAAGGACCAATATAGTTGCAATCCAAAGTTCTTTCTACCGACTTTTATTGATTCATATATTACCTACCAGCGTTTGATGTTTTTACATATGTGCTGATGTTTCTTTTATAGGCATGTCTAGCTGATATGTATTTGTATGGCTTGTGAGATATTCTCTACTGTTCCTTTTAAGGGTATTTAGGAATTGTTCATGACAAGTGCATATAATTCTTATGGTAATTCCTGACTACTGCTTATGTTGCAGAATCCTGAGTACTTACGTGTTCTAATGTGACAACTGCATATTCTTGCAGAGTATTAGTAACTTGTGTAACATTCTGACAACTGCTAAGGTAGCAGGGTATTACTTATGTGTAATGTTGGTCTAATTATGTTTTGTGCAAAACAGATTATTTTTACATAGCTCAGTGTTGTGTTTACTTTGTGGTGTACATTTTGCGTCACGTGTGTTGTGTGTGTTGTGCAAACGCTTTACACATTGCCTCAGGGATAGGCCTGACTGCTCCTGCCAAGCTACCAAGGGGGTGAGCAGGGGTTATCTTAGACGTGTAACTCCCTTGCCCTGACTAGAGTGGGTAGGTTCTGTCTGGCTGAGGTGCATACCCTAGCCAACCAGAAACCCCATTTCTAACACCTTGGTACCCTTTACACACCACAATTGGCATACTGGTGTATCCCTTTAAGTCCCTAGTATATGGTACTTAGGTACCCAGGGCATTGGCACACCAGGGGGTCTACCATGGGCTGCTGAATATCTTATGCCACCCATGAGAGCCCATGCAAACTGTGTCTACAGGCCTGCCATTTGCAGCCTGTGTGAAAAGGTGCATGCACCCTTTCACTGCTGGTCACTACACCAGGGCACTGTAAGTCACCCCTATGGTAGACCCTTCCAGCCCTAAGGGCAACATGCAGGTCCCTGTGTGTATGGACACCCCTGCATGAGTAGAGGTGCCCCTATGATATCCAGTTCCACTTTCCTGGACTTTGTAAGTGTGGGGAAAACATTTTAGCTATGTACTGGCCATAGGTCCAGCTACATAATGGGAACTCTGAACCTGGGCATGTTTGGTATCAAACATGTCGGAATCATACCACAATACCTTAGAGAACCCCTCAATAATGTTCCTACCAGTCTACCAGGTCTGCGAGCAGCCCACGCTGCTGCAGCCTCCCAGGTAGGGTTCCGCCCTCCAGCTGCTTGACCAGCTCAAGCAAGGAAAGGCAGAAAAAAGGATTTCCTGTGGGAGAGGGATGCAACCTCCTCTCCCTTGGAAACAGGTCTTACAAGGCTAGGGAGGGGTAGCCTCCCCACACCACCAGCTTGCTTTGAAGAGGACATTTGATGCCCTCTTTGCATAATCTGGTTTGCACCAGTCCAGGGGCCACAAAACTACACAAAGGAACAAGGAGTGACCACTCCCTTGCCCATCACCACCCCAGGGGTGGTGCCCAGAGCTCCTCCAAGTGGCCACTTGATTCTGCCATCCTGAACCCAAAACGGGCAGAGTCCCCTGGGAGCATCTGAGTGGTCAGGTTAGGCAGATGACATCAGTGACCACCTTTGATAGGTGGTCACCTTGAAAAGTGACCAAGCCCCTTTTGGGGCTATTTAGGGACTCCCTTGCAATAGGTCCCCAGATTTTGCATGCAAGACTACACCAGGACTCCACTACAACACCTCTTCTGTTCTTGGCCACTGGAACCGTTGCTGGACTTCACAGAAACCGAACAAGACTGCAACACAGAGACAACCTCGCCCTGCAACATTGTTTCTGTGGCTCCTGTCTGTACTTTGCAACATTTGCATAGCTGTGCATCCTCTGCAGTTGGCAAGACTTCAGTTGCACCAAAGAAGCAAGAAGGAATCTCCCTTAGAGTGAAGGAGTCACTCCCCTCCATCCGCAGGCATATAAGGAACTGACGTCTGGCTGCTGAGATCTTCTGTCCTCTGGATCTGTGAAGATTCTCCAATACAAGAGGTGGTTCTGAGAGGTTCCCTGGGTCCTCTTTGACCTCTATCCAACTTGGGAGATGGTGACCCCTTGCCTCTTCCTCCGGGATAGAATCCCTATGCACCACGACTGTTGCAGGAACCAAGGCTTGTTGACTCCTGTTCCAAGGGATCTTGAGGTTCCAAATAGCCTCGGCCCCCAGCACTTTATCTCTGCAAGGACAGTCTCCTCTCTGCTGCTCCAGTGACGTGGGACTCCTCTCCAGGTGTGCTGGTTGGGCCTCACTACAACTTACTGTGCTTGCTGCCAGTGGGTTGCTCTTGGTGCCTCTGACTCCTTCTGCTGGCTCTCCTGTCTTCTAAGGGTCAGCCCAGACTTTCCTCCAAGGGTTGAGTCCTCAGGACCTTGCTGGTCCTCTCCAGCCCTGCAAATCTTCTTCCACTCCAACTTGCATTTACTTGTGCTTGTTGGTGGTCCCCCTGACCACTGACCCATCTGCAATCCCGCAACCATCAAGGGATCGGCTCCTAGGAAACTTCAGGGACTTCTCTGCAGCTCCTGGACTCCGGAGCTGGCCTTCATCCATCATCATCGTCCCGGATCTTCACCCACAGAAGGATGGGCATTGCCTCCTGCCCAGCCTGGACACTACTGTGTGGACTGGACTCTGTGTCCTTCTTCCACAAGCCCCCTTTATCCAGAATCCACCATTAGGTTCCATTATTCGGGTCCTGTTCTTGCATTGTTCTAAACCTAAGTCCCCATGTTAGCCTATGGGACGACTAGGTAACTTACCTCTGCTCTCATTGTTGCTGGGGTCTTCTAGATACTCACCTTTTGAGGTTCCATACTCTCCCAAGTATTGGCTAACTATTCCATAGCCTCTGGTCGGGGACCCATTCTCACATTCCACTATTTTAGTATATGGTTTGCCCGCATAGGGCCCTTGATATTTCTTGCTATTTCTAATATTTTATGCTAATCCTTAGTACTTACTTGTATATATTTTGTGTGTACTTACCCCCAGAGAGGGGGGGGGGGATTGCCTATGGTATTCTAGTTCAGTGTTACTATAATAAAGCACTTTTATTTTCACAACACTGTGTGGTCAAGGGACCCCAAACCTGGTACAACTAGGAGGTTGGTCATTCCTGAAAAGTTTAGGAAGTTCCTATTGACCTTGGCACATGATATTCCCCTTGCAACCCATTTGGGGCAAAGTAAGACTTGGGACAGACTTGTCTCTCACTTTCAAGGGCCTCGCATGTCTGAGGACACAAAGGAGGTTTTCCGCTCCTGTGTACCCTGTCAAGCTAGTGGCAAGACAGATGGCACTCCAAAGGCTGCCCTAATTCCAAACCAGTGGTTGGGGTACCCTTTGAGAGGGTCGGAATAGACATTGTTGGCCCTGTATACCCTTCAACTGCATCTGGGAATAGATTTATACCCAGAAGCAATTCCCCGTAGGACCACTACAGCTCCTGCAGTGGCCAAGGCCTTCCTGGGAATTTTCTCCAGGTTGGGCTTTTCTATGGAGGTGGTATTAGCCAGAGGTACACACTTCATGTTTGCATACCTAAAAGCTATGTGGAAGGAATGTGGGGTGACATACACATTTACCACCCCTTACCACCCACAAACAAATGGTTCAGTTGAAAGATTCAACAAAATCTTAAAAAGCATGATAATGGGACCCTCTAAAAAACTCAGGAGGAGATGGGATGTCCTGTTGCTTGTCTCCTCTTCGCCTACAGGGAACTTCCACAGAAGGGAGTGGGCTGCAGTCCACTTGAGCTTCTGTTTGGGCACCCAGTTAGGGGTCCACTTGCTGTTGTCAAGGAGGGTTAGGAGCAACCTCTCAAACTCCTCACGCAAGAAATAGTAGATTATGTACTACGCCTAAGCTCCAGAATGGCTGAGTACATGAAGAGGGCAAGCAAAAACCTTGAGGCCAGCCAAGAAATGCAAAAGAAGTGGCATGAGCAAAAGGCTGCACTGACTGTTTATCAACCAGAACAGAAAGAGTGGGTCCTGAAGCCTATAGGTCCCAGGGCACTCCAAGGTAAGTGGAGTTGTCCCCACACCATTGTGAAAACAACGGGTGAGGTCACCTATTTGTTTGACCTGGGCATTCCTAGAAACCACCATAGGGTGCTTTATGTGAATCACCTGAAATCTTAATATGACAGGGCTAACATGACTTTGCCACATGGTGTGAAAATACTATTGACACAGATGATAGCCTACCTATAAAAAGTAAAATATATAGTCAGCTGGACCATGTCAGAGAATGCAATAAAGCAGAAGTGCAAAAGATGCTTGAGCTGAGAGTCATTGACTCTCAGGCAGCCCTTGGCTTAGTTCTGTAGTGTTGGAACTAGTGTTGGTACCCAACCCTCGCTCCCAAAATGGAAAAAGAGAAATGAGGTTTTGTGTTGATTACAGAGGCCTCAATGTAGTCACTAGAACTGATGCCCATCCAATTCCAAGGGCAGATACTGATAGATACTCGGGCTGCAGCCAAGTATCTTAGCACATTTGACTTGGCTGCAGGCTATTGGCAGATCAAGTTATCTGAAGATGAAAAACCCAAAACAGCACTCTCAACACCTAGTGGGCACTATCACTTCACAGTGATGCCCTTTGGTTTGAAGAATGTCCTTACAACATTCCAAAGGTTGTTGAACAAAGTACTGCAAGGCTTGGAAAGCTTCAGTGCAGCTTATCCAGGTATTATAGCCGGCTTTAGCTCCACCTGGGAGGATCACCTGGTCCACCTTGGGTCTGCACTAGAGGCATTAGAAAAGGCAGGGCTCACTATCAAGGCATCTAAATGCCAGATGGGGCAGGGAAAAGTGGTTTATTTGGCCTACCTGGTAGATGGAGGCCACATTCAGCCACTACAGGGCAAAATCCAGGCAATCGTGGATTGGGTTGCCTCTACCTCCGAAACCCAATTCAAAGCCTTCTTAGTCCTGACAGGGTACTACAGGAGGTTCATAAAAGGGTATGGCTCCATTGTAGCCCCCTTAAATGACCTCACATCCAAAAAGAAGCCCAATAAAGTCTAATGCACAGCTACCTGCCAGAAAGCCTTTGATGACCTGACACAAGCCATGTGCTCTGCTCCCATTCTAAGAAGCCCTGACTATTCAAAATAATTAATTGTCCAGACAGATGATTCTGAGGTAGAGATAGGGCAGTACTTTCACAACTTAATTAAGAGGGCCAGGATTAACCTGTTATTTTTATACGTAGAAGGTTGACCCCCAGAGAAAAGCATTGGTCAACTGTTGAGAGGGAGGCCTTTGCTATGGTCTGGGCCTTGAAGAGACTGAGGCCATACCTGTTTGTCACTCACTTCCTTCTTCAAACATACCACAAGCCTCTCTTATGGCTTAAGCAAATGAAAGGTGAGAATCCCAAAATTATTGAGGTGGTCCATCTCCCTACAGGGAATGGACCAGACAGTGGAACATAGACCTGGAAGTAAACACTCCAATGCAGATGGACTCACCAGATATTTCCACTTTAGACAATGAAGACTCAACTGGGCAATTTTAGTCTTATTGTTCTTTGTTTGGGGGTGGGTTGTGTAGGATGGTCACTCTTTTTGGCATGGTTACCCCACTTTTTGCCTGTTATCAGTGAGCTTAGACTGTTTTCACAGAGATCCTACTAACCAGGACCCCAGTGATTGTGCTCTCACCTCTAAATTTGGTTGCCTTGGCACCATTTACACCCCACAATTGGCATACTGTATCCCTGTAAGTCCCTAGGATATGGTGTTTAGATAGCCAGGGCATTGGTACACCAGGGGTCTCCCATGGGCTGCAGCATGTTATATGCCACCCATGGGAGCCCATGCAAACTGTATTTGCAGACCTTCCATTTGCAGCCTGTGTGAATAGGTGCATGCACCCTTTCACTGCTGGTCACTACACCAGGTCACTGTAATTCCCCCTACAGTAGGTCCTTCCAGTTCTAAGGGCAGAGTGCAGGTCCCTGTGCATATGAGCACCCCTGCATGAACAGAGGTACCCCTACAAACTCCAGTTCCAATTCCCTGGACTTTGTAAGTGTGGGGAAGCCATTTTAGCTATGTACTGACCATTGGGTACCACCTACGGTGAAGCTACATAATGGTAACTCCAAACCTAGGCATGTTTGGTATCAAACATGTCGTAATCATACCCCAATACTGATGCCAGTATTGGTGGCATGATTCCATGCACTATTGGGGCTCCTTAGAGGACCCCCCCAGTATTGCTCCTACCGGTCTTCCCGGGTCTGGAGCAGCCCAGGCTGCTGCAGCCTCCCAGACAAGGTTCTGCCCTTCTGCTGCTTGACCAGCTCAAGCAAGGAAAGGCAGAACAAATGATTTCCTGTGGGGAAGGGGTGCAACATACTTCCTCTTGGAAATCAGAGTTACAAGGTTGATGGAGGGGAAGCCTTCCCATGCCACTGGCTTGCTTTGAAGGGCACATTTGGTGCCCTCCTTGCAGAATCCAATTTGCACCAGTCCAGTGACCCCCAGTCCCTGCTCTGGCACTAAACCACACATAGGAAAGGGGAGTGACCACTCCCTTGTCCATCACCACCCCAGGGATGGTGCCCAGAGCTCCTCCAAGTGGGCACTTGATTCTGTCTTCTTGAAACCAAGATGGGCAGAGGTCCCTGGGAGCATCTGAGTAGTCAGTTTAGGCAAGTGACGTCAGTGACCCATTCTGATAGGTGGTGTCACCTTGCAAAGTGACCAAGCCTCTTTTTGGGCTACTTAGGAACTCCCTTGCTGGTGGGTCCCCAGATTTGGCATGTAAGACTGCACCACGACTCCTCTGCAATTACGTCTTCTGCTCCTGGCCACCGGAACTGCTGCTGAACTTCACATGAACTGAACAAGACTGCAACACCAAGATGACGTCGCCCTGAAACTTTGATTCTGCAGCTCCTGTCAGCACTTTGGAACATTTCCATGACTGGGCATCCTCTGGGGTCAGCAAGACTTCAGCTGCACCAAAGAAGCAAGAAGGCATCTCCCTTGGAGTGAAAGAGTCCCTCCCCTGTATCCGCAGGCACCTTAGGCAACAATGTCCAGTTGCTGAGATGTTCTATTTTGTGGATCTGCAGACATTTTCCAACACAGGTCATAGTTCTGAGAGGTTCCCTGGGTCTTCTTTGCCCTCTGTCCAACTTGGGAGATGGTGAGCCCTTGCCTCTACCTCCAGGACCGAATTCTTGTACACCAGAACTATTGCATCAATCAAGGCTTGTTGACTCCTACTCCAAGGAATCTTCAGGCTCCAAGTAGCCTCATCCCCTAGCACTCTACCCCTGCAAGGACAGTCTCCTCTCTGCTGCTCCATTGATATGGGACTCCTCTCTATGTGTGCTGCTTGAGCCTCACTGTGACTTACTGTGCCTGCTACCAGTGTGTTGCTTTTTGGGGCTCTGACTGCTTCTGCTGGCACTCCTGTCTTCTGAGGGTCAGCCTAGACTCCACTCCAAGGGTCGAGTCCTCAGAACCTTGCTGGCCCTCACCAGCCCTGCAAATCATCTTCTGCCCCAACTTGCATTTGCTTGTGCTTGTTGGGGGTCCTCCTGACCACTGACCCATCTGCAATCTGGCGATCATTGAGGGACAGCTCCCAGACAACTTCAGGGACTTCTCTGCAGCTCCTGGACTCCACAGCCGGCCTTCATCCATCACTGTCACCCCGGATCTTCACCCACAGAAGGGTGGGCATTGCCTCCTGCCCTGCCTGGACACTCCTATGTGAACTGGACTCTGTGTCCTTCTTCCATAGGTCCTCTTCATCTGGAATCCACCATTGGGTTCTACTGGTCCAGTCTTGTTCTTGCATTGTTCTAATCCTAAATCCCCATGTTAGTCCAAGGGATGACCAGGTAATTTACCTCTGCTCTCCTGGTCACTGTGGGTCTTCTAGATACTCACCTCTTGGGGTTCCATATTCTCCCAGCCCTTGGCTAACTACTTCATATTGTCTGGTGGGAGACCCCTTCTCACATTTCACTATTTTAGTATATGGTTTGGGCCCACATAGGGCTCTTTTAATTTCTTGCTGTTTCTAATGTTTTTATGCTAATCCTTAGGATTTACCTGGATATATTTTGTGTGTACCTACCCCCAGAGAGGGGGGGATTGCTTAGAGTATTCTAGTTCAGTGTTACTATAATAAAGTACTTTTATTTTTGGAACACTATGTTTTTCCTTTCATGTGTGATAAGTTACTGTGTGACTATTGTGGTATTGCAAGTGTTTAATACTCCTCCTAGATAAGCCTTGGCTGCTCACCACAGCTACCACCTAGGGAGCCCTGGCTTCCAAGACACTGTTACACTTACTAATAAGGGTTGCCTGGACCTCCTATAAAGTGCCAACACCATAGGTATCCACCACACACCAGGCCAGCCTCCTATACAAAGAATGTAAGTATTGCTTCAAGTGCATGATCAACCCGGGGGTATAGAATGTGTGGCCAATGGGCAGTGTCCTGCAAAGCGATCACTCTAAGAGAAACAGAAACAGAAACAGAGCTGGTGACTGCAGAAAAATTTACAGAATAGACTGGCTCTCTCACAGCACACACACACACTACCCCTCCATTTTCTGTTCATAATGATATAATATAATATGTATTTGTACTGTCAGTTTAAAGACAGATGGAGATTTAATAGAAGCCATGAGATTACAGTACATAGAAAAGGAACAAACTGGGTGGGCCTGGTGATCTCAAACTGAGACTCATATAGTGTAAGCTATGTACCTGTATGTAGATCATCATGAAAGAAGAACAAAGTCCAATTTGGAGACTAAGGCCATGGTTCCACACTATGTAGAATTTGGGTACTAATCAGTGCACACATGGGTTGGCTGTAACCTGGTGCGAGGTACTGAATAGGTAACATAATTAACTTCTTCTGAGTTCCTCACCTTTCAAGGAAACCTAACGTGAATTCTGTGTTTACCACACCGATTACTGCATGTTTTACATTTACGTCTTAGTGTTTCATCATAATAGATGGCCTCAGGCTTTCGCTGGTGAAATCTATCTAAAGAAAATATGTGCACAACTGAGAATTGCAATCTGTGTGCAAATATCCATTTGTGCATGGATCATAATTTAAAACTCAACATTGAATCAGGGTCTTAGTAAAGTTCGAAGGTTTATGGAAGGCAGGGATATTATGTACGTTGAGATTTGCCTAGCTCTGTATTGCCATCATTATGACTTTGCAGTGGTGTAGGTTTAGAGTATGTTGTATTGCACTGTAACTGTGTTTATACAGTAATTAATACTCCTTCCAAATAACAAAAGCTCATTTGTAGAGGGATAGCATGCTAAACTGTGGAGTGCCATAGATGGAACAGTGCGTGTTTGTAGTATGGCAGATATGGTGAGTTTCTGGATGTCATGGGTCACAACGAGAGTTATGCTCCTAGAAAGAGTTGGTTCTATATCCAGAACAGGCTGTGGAGGGCTAGAGCAACAAAGGGAACATTACTAACATCTGATGACATTATGGGGCATAGTTACAAAGAACTGGTGCAGTGCGACGCTCCGCCAAAATTGGCAACCCGTCGCTGCGTCAGTTCTGAAATGCAGGGATGCACCATATTTACAAAAAAAAAATTGCATTCCTGTGTTTCCTCCTGCGCCAGTGCTAAATTTGCTGCTTAGCACCAACCCAACCACCCTTGCGCCATGGTGCCAGGATGTTTGCGTTGTGGGGGTGATTGTTTTACCCCATATTTAAGAAAAAGTGGTGCATCAGCTATGATGTGTCACTTTTCTTGCGCCCCCCCACCTGCACCTAACGACACCATGGTTGCGCCGTATTTATAATACTGCGCACTATGGCGGTTGTTGGCACAATAGTGTCAACATTTTTTATGGTATTAAGACGCTTTGCTACACTAGTGTCAAAGATTTTTACGCTAGTGGAGCAAAGTGTGAGGAGGAACATAGATTACTCTGAGCAGGCGTTAAAAATGATGCCAAAAATGAGGCAGTGAAATCTTTTACATTTCACTGTGCCATTTTTGTGGGCCTCCTAGTGCCGGAATGCCCCCCTGGCATACATTATGCCTGGTGCAGGCATAATGTAGCGCAAGGGGTTACAAAGTGGAGCAATGAATGCATGCATTGCGCCACTTTGTTAATATGGTGGTGCAGAAAAGCCACTTTATCATCGCCTTAGCATAAAAAAAATTACTCTATGGCAGAGCTAAGGTGGCACTAGGGGCTCTTAAATATGCCTCTTTTTATGCCGGAAGGGACACCTTCTTGCACAAAAACAATCTTTAGTGGCGATTTACTTTTTCTATGTGTGCTGCAGAATGCTGCACACATAGAAAGAGCAAAAAAGAAGAAGAAATGAATTTCTCCTCGTTGAACCATGCTAACGCCACCCTTGGGGTGGCGCTAGACTTAAGCGCTGCCGCAGATTTACAATTTTGTGTAAATCTGGAGCAGCATCAAAAATGCAATAGATGTTGCTGTGGAATGCCCCTTTAATGAAAAGTGCTGCATGTGAAGGGGCCGTACTTACAAGGTGGCGTTAAGCCACAGGAAGTGGCTTAACGCCACCTTGTAAATATGGCGCAGTGCACAGCGCCACCAGAGCGTCACAAAAAGTGACACTCTGTTGGCACTAGGGGCTTGTAAATATGCCCCTGTATATTGTTTTTTTCAGTTTCGTTTAAATTCTGCCTGATGTTATGAATGGGTTCCAAGCATTAAGAAAATAAAACAAAGCTGTCAGATGTGTGCAGTGGGCTGCTCAAGGGATAGGAAAGTGCTATAAATGACAATATTATGCAATATCACTGCCTCTTGCCTTTACATTCTGATGGAATCATGCATTCTCTGTCTTTTGTTGAAGTTAAAGAGTGTTGAAGTACCCTTGCTGTGTACTTGTGGATGTGGTGGGAAGGGATAATTGAGCCATTCACCCCTGTTTATCTATCCTCACGCACTTTAAGTAGCTCAAGGTGGGCCCGATTGCAAGTTGCTCACAACTGGCTGAGTGCAAACTCCATACCAGTAACAACACACCAGTAATATGTAGTTTTGCGTCAAACCCCCAGGAATGGAGAATTGATGTGCAAATCTGGATTCACCAGGCAGTATTCTGCATGGCATTTCCTTTTCCATGAGGTCCAAAACACACATTTACCACCATGTCCGAGAAGGTAGTAAAAGTGCGGAAGCGACTGGAGTTTGGCTTTATTCATCTTTGTTCCCTGATCCACCTCCAGTTTCTGAAAAATTGCTTCAGGCTGAGATGTTCAGAGGGCGAGTCCTTGAATCATCTCATTTGGGGGAAGTGAATGTTCGTGCCAAAGTACACACCTTCAGTGGGGTCGCTAATTTGCAGGCGATATTTGACTCACTCACTGGCCATACAACAATATTGGTAACATCAATATGATTCTTTCAGATATGTGGCCAGGACGGCGACTATTGTGGATTCCCATAATACAAATATGATTGACCTCAGCAAATCTGTTGCATGGCTCATTACTCCTGCCAAATTATATGTCTCCGGCTGTCCAGCCTTACATATAGATACACTTCAAACATAAGGTCAGAAACAAGTGTATGAGGTTCAGATTCTTCTCAGTTAAACTCGCCTCCCTGAAATATGGTCAGGGTGACTTTCAGTTCAAGAATTGCATATGTTGTAGATGATGCGGTTTCTGTAATGAGTCGAGAGAGCAAGCATTTGTGATTGCACTTTTTTGTTAAATCTGCGCCAAAACCTCCTAAATCCTTGTTTTCGCAGATTTTTTGCAGATTGGACACATAAACAACTGAATCAGCATTTTTGTTGTGTCTGCTGGGTATGGATAAACTCTATCATTATGGTGACTCATTGAACTGTGTGTTCTGCAGAGAAAAGTAACGCTGCTAGAGTGACTTTTCAACTTCGGCAGAATATGAGTTGGTCCAACAGCCACAAATTCGGAACTCTTTGTCCTTGATTATACAATTCTCTGGACTGACTAGAATTTTGCACGTGGCTTTTATTGAATTAAAGTGTTGGGGATTTTTGTCTCTTAAATATATTGGATTGCTGCACTTTTATTATTATTTTTTAAGACCAAACATGCAGGCGTGTTGTTTAATTTGGGAGACTCATGTAAAGTGGCAATCATTTTTAGATCATATTAGGTTGTTGACGTGGTTTTTACTGCCTTAAATAAACTTTGTAATGATCTTTTAATTAAATGTGTAGTGATTTTTTACTAATCAAATAAACATGTATGAGCAGGGGACTGTAATAAAAAGTCTATAGGATACTGTTTTAAGGGAAGGGTGGGTGGAGGGGGTGAGGAGTTTGAAGGAAGGAGTGGAGAATGGTGGTTGCCAGTGGGGAGCATGTAATGCCTTGTCTGAGGTATGGGCAGAGGTCATGGAGGGGTCTGGACTACAATGGAGTATTTCCTCCTAGTGATTTTATCTGCTAGATCTTCCAAGCAGTAAAATCAGGTTCATTGTTTCTGCACCCAGTAAATCCTCTCGCATCTTATAATTGTGCAGAAATCTGTGGAATGGAATTCCACATGAAATTCCACTCTGCAAAGTTCCCAGTTGGGGCTCATGCCTTTTAGAAGCACCTTACAATTGGGGTATTAGGCAGCAAAGGTATGAGACCATGAGGCATGACAAGCAATGGAAAAATAAACAAAGCCTCCTCTACTGGTAATTGGCTTTTGGATGTCTTCAATGGTTGAAGTGTGTGGGATTTATTGGGAACGACGTTCCCAATCAAACCATTATAGAACAGATGGTGCTGGCTTTCACACGCCTCTGGCTGGACGAGAAGGGAGGGTCACCTGTTCTGTAAAGCTAAGGTAGAGGCAGACAGTAAAAGAAACAAGCATTTGCAATGCAACGGTTCTCGCGTTTGCTCATTTTAGAGCTGATAGCGTTGAAACTCCTAACCCGACTTTTCACCTATCGGGCAAAAGTGCATTTATAAACGTAACCAAAAAAGTGCAATTAACTATGTAAAGCGCTCGACTTCTGCCAAGCGAGATCGTGCTCGTAAATTAGAGAAAAAGAAGTCCATGAGCCGGACAGAAAACAGCGAGCCTCACATGTTTTCTGTACTTGGTCGATGCGCTCGAGGAGGGCTAGCAACCGGAAAAGGCATGACGTACGCGTGCCTTCGACTAATGAAAGCAAGCAGATTTTATTAGGCAAGCCCACGAACCAATAAAAAACACTGACTTGATGTTGACAGGGCTCCGAGCCCTTTTCTAAACACTAAAGAGTCTTGCTGCGATACGCATGCGCGAGCGCATGCAACGCAGGCTCGACCGTAAAAAACATCCTTCTAGCCAGGGTGCTTGCCACCTGAAAGAAATATAAATGTGTATCATTGGTCAATAAGCAAATCTAAAGGCTGCTTGGTAGCCAGTATATGGATTTCATTGATTGAGTCATTTGAGGCATCAGGGTGACAAATATTTATTTTTTGTGAGCGGTAATGTAGGGGTGTTATATGTTGAGCTCCGGAGTCTGTTCTTCGTATGATGACTTTTAAAACTAGGTATAGTCTGGTTGCATATTAATGAAATATAATTCTAATGCACTTGTTTTCTCATTCGGTCACAGACCACAACCTTGTAGCACTATAATTACACGTCAGTGTTCCCCAGTGTACCAGCCAGGATTTTATTTTGTGACACCCAAATACATCTGCAGTAAACACATTAACCAATTTAGCTTTCATAAAATAAATAGATGCAGCATATTTTACACTTTTTAGCTCCATTTCAGACCCTGCACCAAGTAGCCAGGAGTATTCCCAGACATGGGTCCCTTTCTCTCTGTGCCACTGAAACCAAGATGCACCTGACTGAAGAGGACTGTATAATTATATATTGACATGGAGAACATCGACATACAAGAATATTGGCGACTGGATAACAAGTGAAAAAATATTGAAAGGTAAGTGCATATAAGGAAGTATAGATTTACTGTTTCTTACTCCACATCTGCATACCTTGAAGATACATGTGCAGCTTAGGTACATATATCTAGAGCTAGGTATAAGAAATCTAGACTTACTTACCTGTCAATAGTTTTTCTCTATATTTTGCCCTCAATATTTATTACCCTCGATATTTTGACTTCGATATTTAGTATGCATACCACTGAAGAGGCCAACTCAAGCCGAAGCCGTCTTGAGATTCTTGTGTTCCGGTTCAGAGAGGACCTGGCTGGCACTTTAAGCTGTACAGCTCCTATTGAAACAGGAGCAAGGATGATTTGCATTTGGTTGTGTTTAATTTGAGATGGCACGGTGAGTAAATGAAGGATGGTTCAGAGTGCTAGTGATTAGAAAAATTGCAAGCACTCCTCCCTTCACCTTTTGTGCGTTTGATGTACTTTCTTGGCTCTGATACTAAAACATTTTTCAGGGCTGCTTTTAGCTCCTAGTCTTGCTCTGCAATATGAAGAATACAAGTGCCAGGACCTGCTGCCCCACATCACACTCCACCATGCTAAAAAACATAAAGCTAAATTGATGTCCGAATATGGATGCCTGTTATATATCCCCCAAGGATACCTAACATTTACAACTGCATAATTGCATGTCACAACTTTGTACATTAGGCAGTAGTAAACCCTTTGCAAGGATGATGGAGTGGGTGAACCAACCATTATCTGCCAAGGTAGTTTGTGACTGCCCACTAACCTGTGGGTTTGTGAACATTCACACAATCCTCTCTGACCCCTTGCTACATTTGAAATTGTTGAAAATGTATTCATGCAAACCGCTGGGGTATGTCCCCTTCCAGAGTGGGACAGAGTGGGAGGGAGAACAGAACACCCCATAATTTTGTGGAGTACACAGGAAAGGGTTTCTCCATGCAGCAAAATATTTTCTCAGTGGAGAAAAAAAGTACAATTGCAAACCAAGCTTTCCCGATGAGAAAATGTACAGTCTGCATAGCAAGATCTAAAATGTCAAATTACCAAAATTTCAAACAACACTGCCAGTAGCAAGCCTGGAAACCTGAGACTGGCGCACCTTTTGCAGCCTACTATTGCAAATGTTTGCAAATTCCAACAATTAGTATATTTGCACATGTTCAAGGAGTACCTCTATGGGTACAGATTTACTACTTTTGTTTGCAAATCGGGCACCATATAACTTCATTTCTGGTCCAAAAAATGGACAAGTTAATACCTTTCTCACAGTGAGATGAGGATGGCAAGAAAAAACAACTTAGATGTCGCAGACCCAATTCAGGGCTCTCAGATCCAAATATCTAGCCACACGTGCATTTATTTGAGGGGTGTCACAACCCACTCCCCTCTACCACTGCTGTAGCTGCGCCCATTTGTTATGCACTTCAGCCTCTAGATGACCTGCAAAATACTTTAAATGATGCGGTCACTGAGGTCCCATCTCCAGCGCAGCCCAGCCCACACCAGTTAAATAACTGGAGTGTCCTGGAAGCTAAAGCAGCCCAGGTGAAGATACACACTCTCAGCCAGGGAGGAAGCCCTTTTAACCCAATGTGATTTGCGTGCCTTGGCCAGTCTGTTCATCTGCCACCCATGTGCTACCAAAATACTCAGGGAGGCTGTGTTTGGATTGGTGCAGGATGGTTAGAGGTGGCTTGGGACCCGACTTGATAGGGCAGCGTGTGGATTTTATGTGAATCTCCCAGGAAGTGATACAGACAATACAGACAAGGGCAAGAGATGGACGCAAGGACATAATGTAGACTCATCCCTCCTGGTTGGAGGGTGAGGGGGGCTCAAACATTACAGAGGGGCCGCATTGAGCCCAAGGCCAATGAGAGATGCAAGCAGTACTGCAACAGGCATGATGCGGCCAGTAAAACGCGTGAGAGTCCATTAGTACCTGCTGGCTGACATAATGAGATGCAAAGGCTCTGGGTCTAGCTGGGGCTCTTGAGTGGGGTGTTCACAATACTGCCTAGTGTATAGGAGCCTTTGCACATGTCATGCTGGAACTAGTTCAGGGTCCCAGGGCAATCAGGGGTTGCTGAGCTCCAACCCGTGTCAATTGTATCCTTTTACTTTTGGTGTCTTGTGCAAGGCTGGACTGTGTTCCAAGTGGGCTGCACTCCAGGGGACTGTTTTCAGAGCAGGATGGCCCAACCAGGATCCTTGACCTCATTCTAGTCATGGTCTTCTATATTAGGGGGCTGCTTTGAACATTTTTGGAAGAACTAGTTTTGGTTGCCAATCTGGCACCTTATTTTTAGCCCAAAACTAAGCACCAAGCACCCACCTTTGCCACCCAGCCTTCCACAGAGCAAGGTAGAAGAGCTCAGTGCTTACTTAGGTAGGCAGAGTGAGCCAGAGACTGAGGGGCCTATGTATTAATCTTTCACGAAACACAGGGCAACAAGCAAAGTTGATGTGTTGTGTGAAAGGGAGAGAGCAGAAATGCTCCATATTTACAAAGATATGGAGCATTACTGCTCTCTCCTATGCTGGTGCACTGTGTGCAGCCTAGCACCAATACAAGCAGGATTATTTGTGTGCAGGAAGGTACACTTTCCTGCACAAAAACAATCCTTCGAGGCATTTTCCTCTTTCTATTGTGCTGCAGAATGCACCTTGTGGTAAAAAAAAAGAAATAAGGATCAATAAAGATATTGCTCCTCGTAACGCCTCACCAGGGAAGGTGTAGCATTTTAACCAGGTTTAATAGCGTTAGTAAATCTGTGAATACGCCAAAATCCATGGGTGGATGCATGGGGACACCCGTGCTCCACTCTTGGAATGCCTCCCAGTGTGAAATATAACGTAATGTAGTGCAAGAAATGGAGATGATCATGTTTCTTTACAAAGCTACACAATACAGGGCACATCGCACCTTGCATGGCTCTGTATATATTACTGAAGCCTTTGCAAAGGCAATACAACACAAAAGCTTGATAAACCTGGGCCTACGAATGCAGCAAAATGTACAACAGCAATTCATAAATCAATGTCCGAGTGCTTTTATTTGAAAAGAAAGACTTTATTCTACACACAGCTAAAGAATAAACATAAAAAAAGAACACAAGGAAACAAGCAATGCAACGGCGGGCTCTGATTCCAGCCTACTACATTTATCAAATGGTTCTTACATCACACAGTTCAAGCCTACTGAGTTTGTCGGGATAGTAGCAAGGAGTGAGTCCCAACACTACACCGTAGTCCCTACCTACTCTCTGTGTCGATGGGTTTTCACAATAGACTCTTTCTACAAGGTTGGTTAGACCAAGTATTAACCCTTTAGTGTTGTGTTCAGTGCTTGAGGGGGCAAAAGTTAATATTTCTCTTTCAGAATATGTAAGTTTTTGAGCCCAATCCCTGCTCACGTTGCCGTTTTGAGCCTGTAAATTTGCATGCATGGACTTACACAGCTGAGAGGGAGGGAGTAGGCGGAAGCAGGCAATATTATTTTTATACTGTCACAGCTAAAAGCAGTGGTGGGTGGGAAGGGTGGTGAGAGGAGTACGGTTGGGGGAGGTAAGGGGGTGTTACAAATAAAAAAATAAAACTTTACCTGCAGCTCTGGTCCCGCACGCCTCGGTGCTCCTTGTCCTCCTGGCAGTCACCGGGGCCCAAGCAAAGGCTCCCAATCCAGAGGCTGCTCTCATGCTATTCCAACCATGACAGCAGCACCGGAATTGGCCTGAGCGGGCTGGTTTGACGATTGCTCAGGCCAGGGATCCAACAGAGCTGGGTTGGAGAAATGTAAGTGCGCATGGCAATTTGGCTGTATTAAGATGGCTGTCCAAACCGACTTGCGCACTTTACAGTGTCCAACACCCTTCCTCCCTATGGCCTGCCCCACCACGCCCTAGACTTGCTTGGCTCGACAGTGACAAATAAAATTATAATAAAATGATTTTATTACCATTTGTCACTCCCTGACTCAGCAGGGGAGCGATGCTCCTCCGCTATTACGGAGGAGCCGCCCCTGGCTGAAAGCTTGTATCTCATAAATTGCCTGACGCAGTTGAAATATTTAGATGTAGTTACACATTTGGGGTTCTAGGAACCAGGAATCTAGGAATGTTCCCTTGGCTCAGTTTAACCAACTGAGCCGAGGGAACACTTCTGTCCCCTCCATTTCCTTTGCAGAGCTCATCATCCAAATTGGCCAGACAATGGTGATGTAGGCTCTATCCTTCCTGTACAGGTATGCTTTCCTCTTCTAGAGAGCATCCTCCTGCAGGTCACACTTTCAGCAGTCTTCTTCATAGTAAGTTGTCTCTCCTTCCTTCTCGGCAGAGCCAGTCAGCATTCACAACAGGGCTCATGACCTAAGTCCCTTGCAACGTTCTTTCTCACCAGGCATCTGGGCTGCAGACTATTCTCTGTGGGAAGAGGTCCAATAATCCCCTTTTCCAGCAGGCAGCAAGACGTCTCCTGGTAGTGTTCAGCTCTCCCTGCACGGGGTTAGTCCCCAACATGAAAGGTTATTATCACATTCCTCCAATCAGATGCTTTATGTCCTCTGTATGATCAATGCATGGTTGCCTTCTACAGCCGCTTTTCCATATCTGAATTCAGGTAGTTCATGCATTTTGTTCATTGAACCCAGGAAGTTTCAGTAACAGATGCAATAGGAAAAGAGGGCGGAGCTGGGAGTCCCCTGACAAGGAACCCATTGCACACTTCAAAAGGAAAGATGTGGCATCCCCTTTCAGTACACACTGAAACCTGATTACAGTGCCAATCCTGAAATAAAAGGGAGGAAGGTTTAGGGCGTATTCCAAAGTGAGAGAAAGGAAAGAATGTGTCACCACCAGTGGTGGCTTCTACCCTTTTAAAGTGATTGGGCGACTGAAGTGCCAAATCCCTTCGTTAAAAAAAAAAAAAAACACCCTCTCCCTCTAAAAACCCAAAGTAACCCACCCCTCCCTCCAAAATCCTAAATAACACTAACTATAACATAAGCACAACCACTACACTTACATGCAATACACACACACACATGTATTACACATTTCAAAAAGTCATTTACCCAGGGGCTACGCGACTTTCTCGATGTTCTTCTGCACTTGGATAGAGGAAGAGCTCCCTTAACCAGCATGGGAGAATCACCTGGATTGGATGGAGCATCCTGGCTGGATGCTCCTTCAGGCCCTGGAAGCCTATGCCTGGTCTCTACCCTGCTGTCTTAAGACAGCTGAGTGGAGAGCTCCTAAGTGCACATTTCACTTTGGCCAGCGCAAAGCAGATAAGATAAGATGGCAATGAAATCTTTTCATTGTATTATATTTTTTCCTGTGCAGCTTGCAGCGGGCAACGCTCCACCACCCTCGAGAATAAACCGACGCTGGTCACCACCACCCATCAGCCACCACAGCCCGGCTACAGTTATACCTCTGGCAAAACGTCCAGGGAAGTTACAGGACTTGCTGAAGGTCAAAGAAAGGACCTGAGCAACTTTACCTAAGCCCTCTGTTTTGTGCAACCACCCACACAAAGCAGCCTGAGAAAGATTTCTGCGCCCAGTCAGTAAAGCACACACACTCAGATGCTGCACACTCTCCACCTCACACACACTAAGCGAAATGAAATACAGTCTCCACCCCATGTCCAACATGGAGCAAAGGACATGGTTGAACTGACTTTTTAATAGGCGAGGACAGTTGGCTCTGCCTGCTCTTGCTTTGGATATCCAACTCACTTTCTACTCTTATATCTCATTTGAACCCTGTCCTTCTGCTTAACCTTCCTTGCCTAATTAAAGTATGTAGTTTATCTGCCTCTGACATTTTTACCTCGAAATAGTTCGCATTATCTTTTTATTTGGGGAACCATTTTCTTCTGGTGAAATGACCTGTCTACGGCATGAGTAGCATACTCCCACTTATATCTGCTTTACCCTTCTACCTATTTATTTTGCGAACTCTTCAATTTCTTTTTGTGGCCTTTTTGTGTAATTTGACTGCTTTCCAGGGGCGTAGCTTGGTCAGTATAATCGGGGGTGGGGGGTCAAATACAACAACAATCACGCTGGCATATCAAGGTAAAATGAATTGTCTGAAAATGAGAGCATGAAGGGACCTGAGGGGCAGTGGAAAGGGAATGCAGTGCGGAATGTTAGGGTTGCTTAAACTTAAAAGACAGCATGTAAAATAACCAACAGTTTTAAGAACTTCAAAACAGAGAGAGAGAGTCTGTGCATGTGTTTTGTCTGTGTGCATGTAAAACACCAAGGTGAAATCTGACAGCTACCTCATCAAACCCGACTGAAAGCACTTGTACCCAACTATTTACTAGAGAATACATTTATTAGGGGGTGTGTAATACCCAAAACACCCCCTAAAGCTACGCCTGGCGGGTGCCCCTCCTAGCTCCAGAGCCACATGGAGGATCCTCTGTAAACAAGTGTAATTGGTGTGTAATCAAAACCATGCAGACAATTATCATGACTTTACTTGGAATAAACAGGGGTTTATTCTCCCCTGAGTCAGGGAGAAAAAAGGCTTCTTTGCCGCTATGCAACATCATTGGTAAAAGATAGAACTGGTATACTGTGTATAAGCACATGCAAGTGAAGCTATGGAGGCGCAATATGATGCAACATACTAAGACATGCATCACCCCCGCACAATGCAGCTGCTACTTTTTTTGTATTTACATTTCAAAGATGGCTGACACCTATCTTTGAGTGGTAAATAAAAAAAATACATAAGCACAAAATAAAAAGGAGCAGTCCAACACTAAACTGCAACTACTGGGCCCTCTAAAAAAATGAATAAAGTCACCGCCTTGTGGAGGGAAGTGCAGGAGCAGAACATGGGAAATCAGTGGAATAACTGTTGGAGTAAAGGGGAAGTACCACAAGTTCAGGAAAAGATATTGGGGGGTGAGAAGCACGCGAGGGAGAGAGCTAAAAATCATGTGTACCCCATGGAGTGCTAGAAGAAATAGAAAAAAGCCGCTTTCTGCTGCAAGCAGTGGAAGGACCCTAGTCATCCAACCATTATACAAATCAACGAACAGAAAGGAATCCATCAAACAGGAAGCACGGAAACGAGATAGACAAGAAACCCATCCAATCAGGAGCAACGGGCTGATCCATAGGCCACTATACATATATATTTTAATTAATAATGTATTGGTGACAGTAGGTCTTAAACAACAAAGTCGTCCGTAGGTGAGACCTAAAGACCTGGATAGTGGTTGTAGATGACAAAAAATTTACAAAACCTACTACTAGCAGAAAAATATTAGCACACAAAAAGTTCCTGGAAATGTTGTCCACTGGAAAAGCTGGTCAAGGTCTGCTAGCTTTGAAACTTCACAAAGAAATCTAATCCTAGAATTTAACGTTTTGACCTACATAAATGTAGCCAGGATTTGTGACTGTGTAAGCTTGAAACCATATGTACTTTGGCCCATTACAAAGGGCTTCATGCAGGCTAAAGGACAAAAGGGTGAAGGAGGTGTAGGGTTGTAGGCATGGGTCACTGTCCGTAGTGACAGATTTAGATTAGCAGCTGTTTCTGGATGTTGGTGAAGGAGCCTCGAGGGAATCTAAAGACAAAGCAGCCAAGTGGCTCATGTTCAAAGCATACACGGGTCAGGGCTTTGTCAGTAATCTTTTACGCTTAATAGCTGCTGAGCAGGGTGATTACTTATTCCCCCTCTCCCCACATACACTAATACCCTTCACAAAAAAATGATCAAAGTTAGCACATATGTAAAACATCTTTCTCTGTTTTGCAAAATAAGATACATTTAGTAAAAAATGATCAGGGAATATTTTTCCTGCCAGAAATAGTCAGACTGCTGTTCTTGCTGCAAGGGTCGGGCAGGGACTAGGCTGCTGCCCCCGCCCCTGCAAAATGGAAAAGGTTCCTGCTTGGAGGCTCGATAATTCCAGCTCCAGAGACACGCATGGCCTGATTCACAAAGGGAATTACGAGTGTGGAGTCTCCCACCCCCCCCCATCCTGGCGGAACCTGCGCACTGAACGCTGGAGTGTGGAAATTCCTCTAGATTGCGGAGATTACGCCATCCGTTAGGAGACGCCACACTCGTTACTTTACGAGTCGCAAGTCCCTTTGTGAATTGGGCCCATAGCATTTAGGTCCATATTTATACTTTTTTAGCGCCGCATTTGCGCCGCTTTTTGACGCAAAACGGCGCAAACTTGCAAAATACAAGCGCCGCATTTTTGTAGTTTGCAAGTTTGCGCTGTTTTTGCGTCAAAAAGCGGCGCAAATGCGGCCCTAAAAAAGTATAAATATGGGCCTTAATCCGCAGGCATTTCTCTCGGTGAAACATTCGTGATGAGGTCTTTTGTGTGTCAGAACTGTGTAAGCGTGCTTTAAGGGACTGCTGTTTGACGACGATGAGTGTAAATAGTGTGACCATGAATGCTGTGAGTGTGAATACACTGAGTGCTTGATGTGTGTGATGCAAGTAGAAGGCACCATGCCCGGCAGCCCACCTTCCGTGTAAATCTTCTCCGAGGAGCACACATACACTTAGGCCCATATTTATACTTTTTTAGCGCCGCAATTGCTCCATTTTTTGACGCAAACTTCCAAAATACAATTGTATTTTGTAATTTTGCGCCGCTTTTGCGTTAAAAAAGCAGCGCAAATGCGGTGCTAAAAAAGTATAAATATGGGCCTTAGACTGCACAGCAGATCCCGCCTGCCTCTCAGTTGCCAAGTGATTTGATTTGGGCCATATTATGATTGTACTAAAGGCAGGTTCCACAATGCGCCTCTGGACAGAGAAACGTTCCACATTCAAGAGCAACCGTGCTGTGTACAAGGCCGGACTGGCCGGACTGGGCATCAGGCGTTTCCCGGGAGGCTGGAAGGGCAGGGGGCCGCTCTTGTTACTGGTGCTGTCTGTTTTGTAGGGGTGCAGCAGTGTTAAAATCACTGCAGAGTTTCTAGTATATCCAACAGTATTTGGGCAACAATAAAAGTAAGATCATTCTGGTGATTAACCTACCTACTGGAGAGATATGAGTTTTGTCTACTGGCAGTTTTGACTTATCTAACGTAGCGCAGGGGGTTAATATGCCTGTTGAAAAGAACGTGTACTATGCAAATGTGTAGTGCTAAGTGGGATACTGCTTTTGTCGTACAGCTTCCTTTGTTACTGTGCAGTTTGTAAGTTGCAATCATAATCGAGCACAGTTAGCTGTGAACTGCCATGAATGAGCTGCATGCAAACTGTATAGTACAGGTTAGAAAGTTCTGTTTTTACCCTGTCTTTGATTATCCTAATTGTACTAAAAATGGTTTGTTTGGGTAGAAATAAATTATTAGTAAAGTCAACCCTAACCATTGTATTATGTTCTGAATCCTGAGTTTATGCTTCCCCAGATCAAGCATTCCTAAAAAATGCCTGCTAGTATGGATGACGGTAATCCTACACCTTGTAGTGCCCTTTGTCTCATGTAACACTTTCTATACATTGATTGACACACGTGTGATTCATTATCTCTGTATGTGTGTGTTTGATTTAAAGTGCCCCAACACCCTATGCTGGTGAGAGAGGCACCATAAAACAAATGAAACACATGTGAGAGAGGGGCAATGGAGAGATGTGCGGCACTGTTAGAGGGTGATGGTGAGGGAATCACTGAAGAGCCACAATACAAATTGTGTATCCTGGTGCACTGTAAGGTCAGCATTTAGTATGCTTTAAAATGAAAAATGTGTTGTAGAATGTACATTTTTTGCAATTTTTCCCCAAATTTTCTTCAGGAGGGGAACTCCAAAGCCCAATTTTAATGGTCAAGCTTGTTCGCTATGCACCCTATGATGCTGTTTGACCAAATTTGCCAGGGCTTCTTTTGGTTCCAGTCCAGCCCTGGTGTGCAGCGGTTTGACTGCATCTCGAAAATTTCAATCTGTACTCCCTATTTTGATTAGGTCTCACTTGCAAGGGGTATTGCTTATAGTTAAGAGCTTACAGTCTTCTTATTGCTCAACATTCATTGACTTCATTGTCACTTTTCGTTGCTGCCTCCTAATTTGACAACATGTGCAGGGCACCCCTTCCTTTTCTTTCTTTTGGACCATGAACTATGCTTAGATTGATTCAACCTAGGTAGTGTCTGTCCGCTGAATGTGCTGTGATTGAGATATGCGTTTCAGCACACTTCCTCTTTTTCCAGTTCCCCTGTAACTTTCTATATTTGCTCTGTTTTCAAACACATTTTTGGACATTGTTTTTCTATCATCTTTTGGCTTACTCTTACCACTAATATAGAAGTAAACTTCATACAGGTAGGATTAAGCAGTTATACTGTACAATTGTCACTCTAGAAATACCTTTTCCTCGTCATGATGCTTGCAGATTCATGTCTATTTCCGTTGCCTTTTAGCCATTCGTCCCCTTTGTGCCTCATACCTTTACATTGCTTTTAAGTTTGGTTCCTTCTTTAAACTACCTACGCCCACAACTGTACTACTCTACACCACTCTACTCTATGTTATTCCAATATATGCCACTCCACTCTACATACGCTAGGCCAATCCACTCTATGCCCCTCCACTCTATGCCACTGGACTCGATGACACTTCACTCTCTGCCACGCCACTCCACACCACTCTCCTACACCACACTCCACTTTATTCTACACCACTCTACTCTATGCCACTCCATTCTACGCAACTCTACTCTACACCACTCCGATCTGTTCTATTCCACTCCACTGTATGCCACTCTACTGCACTGTACACCAATCCAGTCCACACAATGCCACTCTATCTTACACCATTCTCCTCTACACTACTCCATTCCACTTTAAGCCACTCCATTCTGCACCATCCTACTCTGCTCTATACTACCCTACATGACACCACTTTATGCCACTCCACTCCACCTCCACACCGCTCCTGCTGCACACAATGCCACCGTATGGCACTCTTTGCTACTCCAATCCACACAGTGCCATTCCACTCCGCTCTATGCCACTCCACTCCACTGCACTCTATACCATGCCACTGCACTCTATGCCACTCCACCCCACACCACACTGCTTCACTCCACTCTGCTGTACTCCATGCCACTCCACTCTGCTCTATGCCACTCCATCCCATACCACTCTATGCCACTCCACTCTTTTCTACACCAGTGCACTCTACACCACTCTCTACCGCTCCACTGCGCACCCCTACACTCTTTGCCACTCCTTGCCACCACACTCCACGCCACTCCATACCACTATACTCTGAACCACTCTATTCTATGCCAGTCCACTCTGCTCTATGCCACTCTGCTCTATGCCACTCCACTCCACTCTACTTCACACAATGCCACTGTATTGCACTCTGTGCCTCTCCACTCAATGTCACTATACTCTATACTACTCCTCTGTATGCACTCCAAACCACTCCACTCTACTCTCAGCCATTCCATTCAACCCCACTCAACCCTCCACCCTACCACTCTGCCTTTATATGCCACTGCACTCTACTCTACTTCGTTCTACTCTATGCCACTCCACTCCATGTCACTTTACACCACTCCACTCTATGCCACTCCACTCTGCGTCACTCCAGTCTACCCCACTGCACCCTGTGCCACTCCACTCTATGTCACTCTGCTCTTTGTCTATATACTCTGCTCCACTCCACTCAATGCCACTCTTCATCACTCTACGCCGCTCCACACAATGCCATTCTACTGTATGCCACATTGCTCTATGCCATGATACTTCACACTATCCCCTTCCACTGTACGCCACTCCACTCTACACCACTACATTCTATGTCACTCCATGCTACTGCAATTCATGCCACTCTCCTCCACCCTACACCATTTCACTCCAAGCCACTCCACTCTGCTTTACACCACTCTACTCTATGCCGCTCTATCCCACTCCACTCCACTCCACTCTACTTTACAACGCTCCACTCCACACAATGCCACTCTATGGCATTCTACACTACTCCACTCCATTCCACACAATGGCACTCTCCTCTATGCCACTTCATTCTACGTCACTTTGTCATGCCACTCCATTCCACACAATCTTCTCCACTCCATGCCATTCTACTCTACAGCAATTCACTCACCAGCACTCCACTCTTCTCCACTCAACTCCACTCTACAACACTCCACTTACCGCTACTCCATGCCACTCTGTGCCACTCCATGCCACCCCACTCTAAGCCATTCCACTCTACGCCATTCCAGGCTACTCTATACCACACCACTCTACACCACTCCACTCCCCAGCACTTCCCTCTATGCCACTCTGATCAATGGCACTCTACACCACTCTAATCTACACCACTCTACTCCATGCCATTCCACTTGAATCTACACCATTGTGACCCCACTCTACACCACTCCAGTCTGTGCCACACCACACTACGCCACTGTATGCCATCCCACACAATGCCATTCTATGACATACACCATTCCACTCCACACAATGCTACTCCACACCCCTGCACTCTATATCATGCCATTCCACTCCACTCTACACCACTCTACTCTTTGCCACTCCATGCCAATTTACAGTACTCCACTGCATGCTACTCCACTCCACTCTCACCACCCTACTTTATGCTACACTACTCTATGCCACTCCACTCTACACCACTCCACTCTATGCCACGCCACTCTGTGCCACTTCACTCTCCTCTATGCCACTTTACTCTAATTCACTCCACTCTATGCCACTCCATGCCACTCTACTCTACTCCACTATGCTACTCTACATATGCTGCTCCACTTTACTAAATGCCATTCTATTCCACTATGCCACTCTACTCCACTCCGCTCTATGCCACTCCACTTTAGTAAATGCCATTGCACTCTACACCATTCCACTCTACTTTACACCACTTTACTGTACACCACTCCCCTCTACTCTATGCCACTCTACTTCACTCCATGGCATACCATACCACTCTATACCACTCCACTATACTCCTTTATACACAGAACACTCCACTGTACTCTATGCCACTTCACCCCACGCTACGCCACTCCACTCTATAACATTGTACACCACTTCACTCTGTGCCACTCTATTCTATGCCACTGCACCTTACGCCTCTCTACTCTACTTGCTTCTATGCCACTCTACTTTTCATCAGTCCACTCACACCACTTCACTCTCCTCTACACCACTCTCCTCTATCCCACTCTCCTCTACACTACTCTACTCTGCACCACCCCACACCACGCCACTGATCTTCTAGGCATGCTGAACAGCTGCCACGCTGTTGTACAACATGGCTAAATGACATTGGCAAAGCCAACAGCTCTCACATATGCTCGACCTATTGGCTTTGCCAGTGTTTTTATTTATTTTTGGCAAAAACGTTTTTATGTACTCAAGCTCCACTATCTAACTGCATCATGGAAATATAATACTTTTCTGTTAATTTGTTCTGTGTCCCAGGTAGCTCTTTGAAAAATAAGTTAGTACACACTCAAGTGCAACCATAGCGTGCAGCTTCTTTAACAGCAGTTTTATAATTTTAAGGTACTTTCTTTAAATATTGTACATTTGGAGCCCGTCTCACATCTTGACTTTATATTTTCTTTTTCACATCCCGACTTTGTCTCTCATGACTGTACCTATGACTGCACTGCTGGAAATGATCTTGCTCCTCTACTCAAAATAATAGTTCAAACACCCATGATCAAACGCTCCATGCGCTATGCTTCCTAATGTCATGTTGCAGTTTCCTTTACATCCTTAGTTAGTACTAAATAATACAACACATTTACCCCTGATTGGAGGTAACAATTCAGATGCCCACGTATGACTTTCTCTCCATATCTTTCCAATGTTATCTGTGAGACTCGCACTCCAACCCCTATGCTGAATTGCATCATTAAAGGAGCAAGTCTGAAGTCAGACTCTTGGTCTACAAGCCATGTTGGCATGTGTTCTTAGTTCATCTTTTGGATTTCTTATCTAGCCCGGGCTATGTTCCTCGTACAGAGGAACACTCCCCTTATTCAAGGGGAGTGTTTCATAGATCACACAAACAATTTTGAAGTTGATTCTGGCAGGGAGAGAGAGTGAATAGCGTGGTTTCAAGGTAGTGGTGATTTGCTTGAATTAATGAGTAATCCTTCTACTGCAAAAACAGCTTTGCTTGATATCAATGGGGTCTCTAGGGGAACAGTGAGTAGACTATTACCTTTGTCGATCTGTTACAAAACATGGCACTGAATTGTAAACCACAGGTCACAGACTGGAGGAAAGCGTTGATTTTGTTTAGTTATGTAAGCTGGAACCGTGCTCTTTGTGCTTTTTTTCATATGAAAGTCAAGAGACAGAGAGGTATTGTAGGAAATCTGCCTTTTTGTGTGGTTACCAAGGATAATTTGCCTTTTGCTAGACCCTATATTTTTGCTGGCTTTAGAACTCTGTGCAACTTAACCCTGCTTGCCAGGAGTGAATTGTCTGTGCTCCCCCTTCAGCCATGATCAAATTGGAATATTCCTGATTGATATATTTAAAAGTCTAAAAGTCCCTATTATATGATACCCGGGGCCTGGAAGTTAAATGCCACTACTGGACTGCAGCACCTATTGTGTCATTCACTACAATGACAATGTAAAACATAGCTTCAGGCCTACCACTGTAGCCTGACTGTGGCAGTGTTAACACTGTAAATCGACCTGCCTTTGAAAGGTCAAAACCACCCTTCTAAGCATTGCTAAATTATCTTAATGTGGGCCTTGTTGCCCACACTGCAGTTATGCATGGTATTTATAAGTGGGGCATGTAGAAATGTAATGTGACCATTTCCTTACAAAGTCTAGCACCCAACAGCTATTTTTCACTGCAGAAGGCCTAGCTGTCCTAGGTAGATAAACAGAGTACAGATTAAAATCCTAATACAGTATCTCAGGAATGGGACTAGCAATAAAAAATAAACTATTTTAATACTTATTAAAATTCCAAATCAATTCAATGGGAAAGTCAGATATTTGATAAATATTAAGGGAAAGCAGCTTCTAGAAAGTTACCTACTCCTTGTGTGAAGTTCCTGGAGTAAAATGCATAGAACACCCTTTCTGCCCATTAATGAACCAGGGTACAACATTAACAGAACAAGGGTATTAGAAACTTGATCTGATAAAACAAAAGGGCGTATTTTGCTTCAAATTAGTTCAATTTCTGATGAGCCAGCGTTTGGGGCCTCGCAAATAGACAATCTCAGTATGTATAAGCATTAATACAGTCTTGAGCTGTTTTGCCAGGCGGCATGTTTTGTCACGTGGCGACCCACTGGATAAAAAGGTGTGGGTCAAAAGTTCAACAAATTGTCAGGGATTGTCCAATGTTGATTCAATCTAACACGGAAAACTGAATTTATATTGCACTGCGTGCATTTATAAATTTAGGGACATTCCTCATGTATATATATGTATCATAATACCGTTCACATTACTGCACCTATACACACTGCGCCGTCTTCACTAATGTAATACACAAACAACTATCTATTGATTTAAAAAAAGCTTGCATGTACCCAGAAGGACTATATTTTTTATGTTTTCAAAACAAATATTTGAATTGCAAGGCTTCAGTGAATAAATAGTCTTGTTTTGATACATGAATAAGACCCAAGGAACAGTTGTTCTATGAAGTTCCTGGAGGCTACATTAAGCCTGTCTGCTTTGTGCCATAGCTAGCGGGGGCATAGCTCAGTTTACTTTAGTGGCTTTAAGAGTTCACCCTTACAGGGGTTGTGATTATTCCTATTACACACCGATTAATAATGCAGTTACTTACAGGGGTCGATTAGGAAACCCATGGATTTAGCGGAAGAAAAAAGGAGGAGGAAGAAGCCACAAAGCTGTTCTTTTTGAGCCACTCCTCGATGAGGTGCTTGCTGGTTCCTTCATTCATGAGGATGAACTCAGATCTTGTTGGGTTGAATTTCAATACACTGCAAAATTCAAGGTTTGAATGGCATTCAGGCAGATCTGAGTTTAAGGATGTGGTTATCTGAAGACATCTGAAGGTCTTTGCTGGGGGTCATAGTTGATGAAGAGCAGTATCTTGCTGGCTGAACAGTACTCTCAGTGGCTCAATGTGCAAGTTCAACAACATGGCAGCTAGAACAAGCCACTGTGGAATTTCGGAGGATACAGTTATTTGTGGCAATCTGACAGATTCAATCTGTATAAATTGTTTTATTCCTTAGAGGTATGGGATAACCCATCATTTTAGGTCATCAGATTTTTATGCACGGGATCCTAAGCAAAACATTTCTGCTGACCCAAAACATTAGATAATGGTGGCCTATTTGCCCTCACCCTTTTCTCATCAAAAGTATACTAGAAGGTGATGAGACAACTTAATGAGTATATGCAACTAGACCTCCTTCTCCACCAGTATCGTCTGGATTCACCTGTGAAGGACTGCAAATCTGCCTCAGCCACTGACTACTCTTTCACTCCTCAACCCTTCTTCTGTGTACATCACCATATGATACTAATGTAAAGGTTGGAACACAGGGCAGACATATGTAGACCTGCACTGCAAAGCTTCAAATCTTTTCTCACCAACACCAACAAACAATTCAGGATCAGATCAGAAGATTCATGCATGCCCCCAGTGTCTTTTAGCATTCTTCAAGGATCACCCCTCTTTTGTTTATTATTCAACAACTAATTGCATTCCTTGGCAAGCTGCTTGAGCAGTACCACACAACTTTCAAATGTATGCTGACAGTACACAAATCCATTTCGGCTTGAAAATGGTCCAGCATATCCAACTAACATGACCTCATGCTTGGATCATGTTTTTCATTGGATCAAGGAGAGCTTTCTCTCTATGAATCTTGCCTATATGAGGATTCTAGACAGCATAGATTCTGGCCCTGTACCTTGGAAACCCCCCTTCTTCACTTTCAGTGCTATTCACAATTTCCCTGCAAGGAAACAAACATGTAGTTCTTCCTTCTTCAAAACATCTTTAACATTAACAACCAAGTCAATCTGATTAGAGCCCCTGTTGTCAGTTTGTGACTACTGTAGAATGATAGACCGTGGATACCCTCTCGAGTGATTAGCCGTGCTTTACAAATCCTGATTGATTGACTGATAGACTCTGGTCTCCCAAGAAAATATTTGCTGCACATCGAACAACTTTGGAACAGGAATCCAGAAGGTGCATTAACCTCCATAAGCAAGACGGCATCCGAACGACCTTTAAGCATTCTGCTGGCTTCTAGTACATGCGAGGATAAACTTTAAAGGCTTGTACACTGTCCATAAAGCAAACAGGAGCAAATGCTCTGAACACCCACAGAAATGTCTCTTTTACTGCATGTCAACCAGAAACAGCAGATAAGTGTCCACTCTGGATTAACAAGAATCTTTCACGTGGGGGAAATATGATGCATATCACTGGGTTACAACAGCCCATATTTTAGAACACCCTTAACTTTAACTTGAGTTCTGAAGCAAACTGTACCTGAATCAGAAAACCTAAAAACTAAAAATAACTTTTAAACTTACTTTCTAATAAACTCATCATAGAACCGGGGTCACACATTGTTACTCCTACTAATTGATTTAACTCTAACCGTACCCTTCTGTTCATTAACCTGCATTTCTTTTCTCTCATTACAGCTCTGAAGCAGCCAACCAGTGAAATGGGACACTTTTCAAAACTTCTAAGTACATTTGCGTAGTCCAATAGATCCAAGCAATACAACTGCATGAAACACCATTCCAATGCAGTCACAATGCTAACTCAGTTTGAACCCAGCCATATGCGAATCATTCTTGACCCTGCTCCAATGGTAACAGTCCAGCCCGAACTGCTAAGCCAGGTTCTCCCTGATCTGGCATACAAGCAACTCAAGACCAGTGTTTCCCTGATTGGGGCTCGTCAGTCGGGTGGCGCTTGTTTCTTGTTTCCACTGGCACAGTGTGATCATGGGGCACATGCTTTGCATGCCCTTGGCCACACAGTACATTATTTTTATAGGTTGTTTATCGTAGGGTCTCCCATCTGCAGCTCATCCACTGGGGTAGGGAGACTGGTTCAGTGAAACAAACCTAGGCTTTCAGGACCCTCTCTAAAGTCAGACACCTAAAATACACATTTCTCTTGGGCTATCCTTAAAAATGTTTTTATTAGGGTTACCTGTGAAAGAAGCAGCATCTCTTGGCCTCTGCCTCTTCTTGCACTCCTGGCTGATCAGTTCCTTAACTCCTTCACATTCTCTTTACCACAGGACCAACATTTCTTTGATATCACAGGTTCTTCAAATGTGGCTAATGTTAGACTCTTCTGCCCTAACACAGACATTTATTAAATAAAGAGTACGTCAATCAAGAGCCCCGAGAGAAGTAACTCTCATCTGGAAAACGACTCAAAGCTGTAATAAAGGTTTCTCAGACTATATAACAATAAATAATAATACATCACCAGTGTACCAGCATTACTCCAGCTGTGACAGTTACTCATTTAAAGCACTAGAATAATTACTCAGAAAGGAGTTACAAGTACTGTAAAAGTTGCACATGTGTAGACAGTCGATTGCACATGTCCAGTGAAGAAAGTTGGAAGTGAGTGGAAACCTTAAGCTTGCCTCACACTAACAAAGGGGTTGGTAGTGACATTTCTGATTTCTCTGGAGATTCTGCTTATTTGTCCTCAGAGCATGATTGTCTATGGAGTATATAGATGAAGCACTCAGTTTAAAGATTCCTCTCCTGACCTACATTTGACGTTATAACTTATGTTATGCTATATTCATCTGTATAGCATACTAATCATCTGAGAGGGTATTAAGGCGCTTGGGCAGGTGTGTAGGTGTGTGGTACCCAAGGTACTTATACGAAGAGCTAAGTCTTCAGCTTCTTGCGGAACTCGTGAATTGAGGAGGAGCCTCAAATGTGTTCAAGGAGGTCCTTCAATGTCTTAGGTTTGATGTAGGAGAATGAGCGACCTCCAGTTTTGCTCTTGCAGATGTGGGAGATGTGTGCGAGGGAGAGTGAGGCAGAGTGTAGATGTCTGGTGGGTTAATGAAAGGTGGCTGTTCAGGTATTTTGGTCCTGTGTTGTGTAGGGGTTTGTATGTGTGAATGAGAGGTTTGGATTTGCACTGCTTGTGAATAGGGAGCCAGAGAAGCTTCATGAGGTGTGGTGTGATGTGGGTGTAGCATGGGAGATCGAGTATGAGTCTTGCAGCGTTGTTCTGGATGGTCTCGAGTCTGCACAGTAGTTGTTTGGAGATTCAGGAATAGGGAGTGTTGCTGTAGTCAAACCTGCTGGTGAAGAATACTTGCAGGATGGTCCATCTGGTGTTCTGAGGCAACCATTTGAAGATCTTTTGCAGCATGCATAGGAGGTGGAAGCAGGAGGTGCATACAGGATTGGCTTGAGCCATCATGTTGAGCTTGACATCTAGGATGATCCCTTGACTTCTTGAGTGGTCTGTGGGTGTGTGTGTTGGTCCTAGCACTGGCGGCTACCAGGTGGAGTCCCATGGTAATGTCTTGTTGCCGAAGGCCAGTACTTGCTTCTTGTCAGAGTTAAGCTTCCGAAAGTTGGTTCACAGCTAGTCTGCTATCGTGCTCATGCAGTTGGTGAAGCTGGTTCTGGTGGTAGAGGATGAGTTGGGTGTCATCTGCGTAGGAGATGATGGTGATGTCTTGTGATTGGATCATTTTGGCGAGCGTGTCATGTATATGTTGCAAAGGATGGGGCTCAGGGACAGTCCTTGTCGGACTCCGCATATCAGTTTCTGAAACAGATTAAATCCTCTGTCAAGGCTACGATCTAAGCAGTACTTGGTAAGGAACTTCCAAATTAGCTCCAGGTTAATCCTAAGTGCAAGCAGCAGAAACCGCCTTCCTCATCCCAGGACTCTTTGGCTGCTTGATCTCTCAGTCCTGTGGATGAGCAGGTATTAGAAGCTAAACAGATTCATACCAGCTGAGCTGATGAACTGCTCTCCCATTACCGACAACTATCACTCTTCAAGCACCCTAGACTGAGCAATCAAGGAAATGATATTGAATGAATGGTGGGATCTGGAAAAACCTTGAGTGCCAACATTTGCTGATGGTGGAATTACTGGTGGGTCTATCATTGACATGGAAAATGAACATGACAGTGTTCAGCTGGCAGACCGCTAGTCAAAGTCATGCTCTAATATCCTAGTCCACATTACAGCAGATGCAATTATTGCTGTATTTAACATGTAGCCTTTGATGTAATCCTGGATACTGTACTAACCACAGGAGCATTGGTGCCTTTGAGACTCTAACACAAAGTGGGCGCAGAGGGGTCTCCTGCCTCGACGTCAGACTTAGTCCTCAGGTTGTTTGGCACACAAGCAGAGCAGTTAAAAAAGAAATTGTATGGCATCACTTTACCTCTCTCCTACATATCTAAGTCACTGCACCTTCTGCAACAATTCCAACCTTGCTTGAGCAACTGCATCCTCTTGAATACATTCTGGGGAGAGAAAGGGCACGGGGTGCCTCCATTCCGTAACGAAGGGCCAAGAACAACTTTAGGCTGAACAGCTTAGGCCTAGAGCAGGTTCGAGAGTTTACCTACTTGGGAATACACTTGAAACACAATGCATAATGGAAGAACCATATAATTAGGAGCAGCAACCTCCTAGCACAGCATGCAGAGACACCTCCCACTCAAGTTGTATAAGCTACAGGCCCAGACTGCTGCCTTCTATGGAGCTGAGATTTGAGGTTACTCTGATGTTTTAGAGTTCAGACGTTAAGAAAGCCTTTTGTAAACATCTATTAAGTCTACCCTCCAGCCCCCCAACAATGCTGTTGCTTTTAGACCTTGGATGCTGGGCATTCCCATGCTAGCCAAGTTGCGACCTATTCTACACTAGGTCTGGTTGTAGCATACATCTGAGTTGCAGTATTACAAGAAGGTGCTGTAAAATGTCCACACCTTCACACGCAGTAGCTTACTTGGATGACTCAAGCATGTCACGCCCTGGTAGGGCAGACAGGACTGATCAACCTTTGGATCAACCCTAGTCCATTACTAGAAGGTTTCTTAGGAAGGTCAAACTCATGTACAAAAAGTGATTCATGAAGACATGGAACTGTTATCTACGAAAAGTGCCTTAACCAAGGCTTTTCTCATTAGAAAATACTTATCCCCATTTGAAATGTACTCAGATAAAGCAGAACCAGCATTGGCCAAAACTTTGTACATGAGGTTAAGGTTTAGCACCGTGACTGTTAATCATTTGATTTATAAGTAATGAGAAGCCTATGGGAAAACAAACCACTGTTACAAATGTCCAGATTATGCTGAAGACAGAATCAATTTACTATTCTTCTGCCCAGTGTACACCCACCCTCCAGCAAAATTACTCAAGTGATCGCTTAAAAATATGTGGATTCGTAATGTGGGTGCCACTGCACATATGATTAAGACAGAGGCACCAAGGATTGTGAGGTATGCTTTTTTTACTTTTTCACAAAATGCTTGGAAAAGCAGAAAAAGCTTTATAATTGAAAATTATAATAGATTTTCTCTTTTTTAACATTTTCACTGTATGCTTGTAATTAGATTTTATCAGATTTATTTATGCTGGGTAATAGCTTTGAAAGGACTTTTGGTCAGCTTTTTAATCATTTGTTTTTAGGTTTTACGGATATTGTCCTGAAATAAACAAAGATATTCATTCAAAGGTCACTGTTATGTAATGAGGATGTGTATAGCGCACACATCACCCAAGGGGTATCCAGGTGCTGGAGTAGTTGAAAAACCAAGACTCCAGGTTATTGCGGAACCCGAGTAAGGATGGGGATGTCTTGATTTGGTGTGGAAGATCAGGATTTGGCAGCAATATAGGAGCAGGAGCATCCTCCTGATTTGCTCATGCGGATACAGGACGTGCAAAATGGAGTGTGGCTGAGCACGTTGCCTGGTGGATTGGTGGAATTTGAGGTGGTGGTTGAGGTAGGCAGGTCTTTGAATGCATATGTAATCATTTTGAATTGGCATTGCTTCTGGATTGGTAGCCAGTGTAGCTCTCTGAAGCATGATATGATGTGTGTGCTGCAGGGGATGTTGAGGATGAGTCTGGCGGTGATGTTCTGGGTGGTCTGGAATCTTTGTATAAGTTTTTTTCACAATGCCGCCTTAGAGTGTGTTGCCGTAGTCTAGTCTGCTGGTGATTGGGGAATGGGGGCCCCTGCATCTGGTGTCAGTGGGGAGATATTGTAGAGCATTTGTAGGGTGAAAGAGCAGGAGGAGCTGACTGCGTTCATTTGCTTGGCCATTGTGAGTCTGTCGTCCAAGACATTGAGGGTGGGCATGGGGCTCAGGTCTGTTGGCCACCAATAAGGGTCCCATGAAGAGCTCTTGTTCCTGAAGATCAGGATTGCTGTTTCATCCATGTTGAGTTTTAGGCAGTTCTGTTTAATCCAGTTTGCTGCATTTGACATGCAGGTGGTGAAGGTGGACCTGGTGGTATGGTTGTTGTGTGTGAAGGTAAGAATGAGCTGGGTGTTGTATGTGTAGGAGACAATTGTAATTCTGTGGGATCTTATGACGTGGGCGAGTGGCACCATGTAGACTTTGAAGAGGGTAGGACTCAGCCATGACCCTTGAGGGACTCCGCAAATGAGGTTCTTTGGCTTGGAAATATAGGGCAGGAACCTGACTTGCTTGGTCCTGTCAGAGAGAAAAGAGGCTAGCCGGCTTGTTGTGGGTCCATATACTCCAGAGTTGTGGAGTCTTGTGATAAGGGTGCTGTGGGAGACGGTGTTGAAGGCTGCAGAGAGGTTGAGTAATATAAGTGCTGCAATTTCCCCATTATCCATGTTGGTCTGGATTTCGGAAGTTGCTGCGATGAGAGCGGTTTCTGTGCTGTGGTTGATGCGGAATCCAGGCTACAAGATGTCTTGTAAGTGGTGTTGTTCAAGATGGTTAGAGAGTTGTTTGTTGATTGCTTTCTCATCAGAGTTCCACTTTGACTGCAGATATGGTGATGGAAGGGGTCGGTGGGGGCCCCGGATTGGATTGTTCACATGATTTTGCTGGTGTCTTCTTGGGTGAGGAGTTTCCAGTTTGTGATCTGGTGGCCTGATTCGGTGGTGGTGGACCATTCTGAGGCTAGGGCTCACTGAATCAACTGTTTATACAGGACAAGTCCTCATTTTACTGGTAAATAGTCCAGTCTTGGTGGTGTTGGTGAGTGTTACTTACCCGACCATAATGGAACAGATAGTAAATGAGTTATTTTTCACATTTCAGTCTCAGTGTTTTTTAAAACGTTGCAGCCTTCATGAGCTGCTAATAAAATGAGAAAGCTAGTGTTAACAATAGGTTTTGTTGAAATAGCACCCAAGCACAACCCATGTAGTATGGGAATTTTCTTACTAAGCTAGGCAAACGCCCCATCAGGGTAATACAGGGGGTGGGCTGGCAGCCTCGGAAAGTCTTTAGGTGAAATTGGTGCTTTGGACTGTCTGGCCAGATTTCCCAAGATGCTTAAAGAATGGGACATAGTGGTCAGCTGCCAAATAAGTAACATCAGTCCCTCCGTTAGCCTGAGTGGGCCCTCATTTTTTTTTTAAACTACAGACAATACATGGCTATCAGCACTTTAAAAGAATACGTGAAAGGGAGGCCACAATATTGAGTTCTTAATATCAACCAACAACAACAGCAAGGGCAGAATATCGACTACCACTATAGCGTCAAGGTAAGTATAGATTTACTGTTCTTAATTCCACATCTCTGCACCTTGATTATATATATATCTTCGCTCAATATTGTTGCAGGTTGATGTTTTGTCTCTCAATATTGTGACATAAAACCCATTCCTATTGACTTTGCAAAACTTTGCGGGCAGAGTTTTAATTTTGCACACCTCCTGTGCTTACTTCTGTCTCTCAGAGTCATGGCGGAGCCTCCGTATCTCCTCTTTCATGTGAGGACTGGCAGTGAGGGATGAGGAGCTGTCAGCCCTGACGTGTTTTCCACAATCCCAGTATTCGACCATTAGTGTGAGTCCTTAGGTTTGCACAGACACCGCGGGCCTGTGGTGCTGAGGTGAACATGTCTATCTGGACAGAATTCTGGCCCCCTGATACCTTTGAAAGACTGAGGCCTCCTCTGTGAAGCAGATCACAGCTGGAGCCAGAGACAGATTGGCTTACTTTTCAACAGATCTTGCTTTCTTTGTCTTTTAAGTACCATCGTCCACTCTCTCTCTTTCTCTGTGTCGCACTCTCACATTTTTGCCCTTTCTTTGTCCCATAGTGGGTAAATCTCTTGCTTACCTCAATTTGAGACATCTCCTCACACCTGGATTTTCTATACGATTTAACTGATGCTCACTACAACAGAAATGGGACCCTCTTCCACCAGCGCCAAGAAATCCAATAGATGTACAGCTCCACAGTCACTTTATACCTAATTACAATTTTCATTTTCCTTTTGGTATCATTCCTTTTGCCCTCTTTCTGTTTCTCTCAGTTGTTTGAAAGCAGATAGAACTAATAAATATTAAGGCCGAAATTTAAGAAAAGTGGTGCTGCATTGTATGCAGCACCACTTTTCTTGCGCCCATCAGCGCCCCCCTAACGCCCCATGTGTGTGCCGTATTAAACATACAGCGCACCATGGAGCAGGTTAGGGACAATAGCTTCAATTATTTTGATGCTATTGTAGTACATTGCAGGAGTAGCATCAACAATGTTGGCACTAATCCTGCAAGGTACATTGGGACCCATTATAAATAATGGTGTGCCCCCTTTTAACGCCTGCTCTGTGCAGGTGTTAAAAATAGCCGCTAAAAATGGCGTGGTGCAATCTAATAGATTCAACTGTGCCATTTTTGCAGTCCCCCTAACAGGGGAACGCCCCCATTGCATAGATTATACCTGGCGCAGGCATAACGTGGCTCAAGGGGTCACAAAGTGACACAATGGATGCATTGCGCCGCTTTGCAAATCTGGTGCGGTGAATATGGCTTCGTTGAGACACATTAACATCATAAAGAATTATGCTAATGTGGCGCAAGGAGGCACTAGGTCCTCTTAAATGTGGGCCTAAGTGAAATCACTGGGATTAACAAAGGACTGCGAAGACAGGAGTTTATGTATCACCGTCCAAAGTCAGAATATTCATAATCCACATAGCTTGTTTCTTTCCATTCACAATCTTGCCATGTAAGGACATTCGTGCTTAGGTTTATTTAGTGCATTGCATAAGGTTACCATTATTTTCTCAGTGAAAAGAAAGCGTAGATTAGAAGTGATGTTTGGATTCATAGGTTTATATTGGATTACAGTCTGTATGTAAGTGGCAAACGTTGCAAAAACATGCCATTTGCTGCTTCAAAATGTAAAATAATTTCCATACTCCCACACAATTTTCTTCATCAAAGTATACTACACAAACTCCAAACTATTTTCTTTGTAAACCAATACCCTATTATAAAGCTGTGGGTTTTGTGTTTACACAATTCCTGAGTGGTTATAATTCGATAGTTAGATCTATGGTTCGAACAGCCCTATGATTATGACCTTCGGGTAACTGACCTCAGGGTCGAGGTCTTCACACCCCAAGGGACTTTCCGTAGTAAGAGCTGCTCGGAAGATCTCTCCATGGGCGCCCGTTTGTAAGTCAATCATTCAATAACAGCATGTTACGGTCATAGAAGGACAAAAAACACAATCCATATGTGCCGCCTTGATAGTCTAACTGAGGCTACCAATGCCAGCTGTTTTGGTGACTCAAATGGTGCTTTCTGCAGAAAAGGATCTACATCTGGTTTTGGTGCTGGACTTAGAGGTCCCACCCTAGTCCCCTGTCCATGGAATAATGCAAATCCTCAGATTGCATCCATTAAGACCAAGCAAATACCATGGCGTCTGAGGTTGCCAAAGTGTGCATCCACTGCACAACTGTTTGCATTCATATGTATGTATTCCACAAGACCTGAAGGCCACTCTTTCAGGTGGGCTTGGGTTTGACATCCATTTGTGCGGGACATTCTACATTTATACATCTGTGTATCTTTTTCTATGTTCATGCTTTTATGTTTCCACTTAAAACCCTCTCCCCAAACATTAATGTACTTGGTTGGCTTTCAGTCTGTCTTGTTTCTGTTCTTCAGTTACAACTATATAGAATTACTTTCGGCTACGTTAGCGCTATATAAATACCACATACATACATAGGCACTTTATTTGCATATTGTGCTAATGCTGTACATTGTTCCGAATGTTTTCAAATGTATTGCAACAGTTTGGCGTCTACTGTCAAACTTACAAATATTTTTTTTAGAGAAAGAAATGTGTTGCAAGTCCAAGAAACCTCGACTGTCTGGATTATTTTTTTTAGCAACTATCCACCATCCTATTTTTTTTATTTAAGACTTATCCTTTTCTGTTATCTTTTATCTACTGCATATCTTCATACCATTTTCCAGCTTCACTCACAATTCACTGCTCTGTCCTGAATAGAAAGAACAATATTTTTGACTGGATTTACGCATCTTGGCTCTGCCATGTGTTGCTTTTGGCAATCTCTGCTGGGATTGGTTCCGGGACACTGTCCTTTATTATATTTTGCTCCAGGGCTGTCATGAGATCTTAGGCTTATGTCTGGCACACAGGTGGCTAGAAGCCTTCAAAGACAGCAAGTGGAGGGATGCGCGGACAGTTTCACAATAAGGTTACCACCTTTTGTCCTATCCAGACCTAACCATGCCGTACTGCAGAGTCTAACAGGCCTTAATGAGGCAGGAGTTCACTAGACTCTGAACAAACATATGTCCAGTCTGAAACTCACTCTAAGCTGCGGTGAGGCATGAATTCAACCAAAGAAATCAAAGATTTCTCTAGACTCGAACTCAGTCTAGAGTAGACATCAGTGAGTCATGAATTCACTAGGCTCCAAACTAAAGGCCTGATTTTAATTCTGACGGACAGAGTAGAGTCCGCCGGAATGGTAGAGGATATTACCTGCGCTATCCCAACAGTACTATCTCCATCAAATTTAGAGATGACTGCTGGCCAAGTAGTCATCTCTGTATCTTGAGAAGATGTTGTCATTGCGGTTCCCTTCTAGGTAGATAAAGCTTGGTGGATGGGCCATCTACCAAACTTTTTAAAGTTTTTGTTTTCCAGAAAAAATTAGGTGGGTGGACTGAGAGTTTGGTGGACAAGGTAATCCGTCATATTTGCAGCAGAGTACCCTGTCCATCAAACTCTAGATCAGGCCCTAACATTTCTGCACATACGGCTCAGAGATAGTACTTGCTTTACAAAAGTCTGTGTGTTTGGTGCCTTTGCGCAAGACACTCTGAACAGAAGATAATGGGCCTGATTTAAGAAAAGAGGCACTGCATCCACTGCAGCACCACTTTTCCTGCGTCCCTTAGCGCCCCTCAAAGCCACCATGTGTACGCCGTATTTAATATACTGTGCATCATGGCAGTAGTTAAATGGAGGGGCGGCTCAGGAGGGAGTAAACTTATCCAGCATGTAAATGGTGTGATGAAACCGGTGATCACTTCCTGTTCTTTTGCCCCAACTACTCCAAGCAGCGTAAGCGTTGGATTGTCTCATTATGCTGCTTACTAGGAGTTCGCCAGTACAGTGTTGCTCTGAGAATGTACAAGGCCAATACGACTCTCTTTGTCATCTTTTCGATCGCAAACTTTCTATAGCACATCTGACTGATTTGGCACAAAATTCTTTCACCCTCTGCTCTTTACTGATTAAGGGCCGGATCTTGAACTTGGCGAGGGGTTAGTACATCACAACGGTGAAGGATATCCGGTTCGCTCAAATCTAAATCCCATAGGCTATGATGGGATTTAAATTTCGGCAGACGGGGTATTTGTCACCACTGTGAGAGAGTAACCCCTCTGCCAAGTTCTAAATCAGGCACTAAGTCTGACTTGTTCCGACCCTAGATTGAGCTTGCTAGATATTAATTAAACCCAAGACATCAGTGATTCCAATTGAAGTACTTGTCCTGCATGTTTTTACAATATAGCCTTGGTGGGTTGGGTAATTATTATTTTTTGTTTTTATGAAATTGTGTATAAGATTGTGTATAAACCCCAAGTGCCACTTTGAAGAATAAGTATTTTAATCTTTATTAGATTGTTTTATTAATATTTCAACAGACAGTTCATTTATATTCATGCTAGCTGCTATGTACTTCTTAAAGACTTGTTTGTATCAATGGTATAATTATTTGGATTTATGATTGTATTATTGATTGGTGACTTTTATGGTCTAAAACCGAAATGAAGTATTTAAACGGAAATAAATAAGGCCTTAACCATGACGATTGTCCATGGTATGTATAATGTAAAATATTGACCAGTAGTTGTAGTCTATTCTGACTCTGCCACGGCTCGGCTCCCAACTTCACTGCCCAGATCTCTTCTCAATATTCTTCTTTAGTCAATTTCAAGTCATGTGTAGACCGATGCACAGGTTGCAACACAGAATAGCTACTGCCATGGCATTTTACCTTTAACCGCTCGGGTGCTGAGGACATAATCGTTACGTCCTGCACCTAGCCCATGGGGGCCTCCCACCCCCCTCCCCTGGGGAGGAATGGAAGGGGAATCACTTCCCCTTCCACCCCTGCTCCCCCTCTCCCAGTGACATCTGATGACGCCCCCATCACGCTGAAACCTCTGCTTCCAGCGCAAAGCATTTCTCTTACGATCAGGGGGTGGGGGTGGGCAGAGAGGCATCAAAGGAAAGGAAAGGTCTTTTCTTTGATGTCTTTCTGAGCATTTCTGCAGCCCGATTGTGAAGCGATCGGGCCGCAGAAATGCACACTAGAAACCAGGGATTTGTGTTTATGTTTGAAACTGGCATGAGGGGAGTGACCCCTTGAGCAAGGGTCCCTCCCCAGGAGGGGCATTTGCAGGTCGGCCTATTTTAATTAGGCCTATCTTCCCCTGGGGGGAGGGGGGGGCAGAAGCCACTAGACAACAGGGATTTAGTAATTTTTTTTTTTACATAAACTATGAAGGGGAGCGACCCCTTGAGCAAATGTTGCTCCCTTGGGGGGCAATTATTATGAGGCCTTTTCTACCCCCCCCGGTGGGCAGATCGGCCTATTTTAATTAGGCCTATTTGCCCCTGGGGGTGGGGGCAGAAGCCACTAGGCACCAGGGCTAATTTAAAAAAAAGAATTTGGAGGTGGGGAGCGACCCCTTAGGTAAGGGTCACTCCCCTGGGGAGTAACCACTTAGACACCAGGGATTGGTGTGTGTGTTTTGTTTGGGGGGGCCACCCCTTGGGCAAGGGTAGCTCCCCATGGGGGCACATTGCTGTTGGCTATTTCTGCCCCCTTTGGGGGCAGATCGGCCTATTTTTGTAAGGCCCATCTGCTCCCAAGGGGGGCAGAAACCCCACCAGACACCAGGGAAGATTTTTTTTTTAAAAAGAGGGTGAGGGTATGGCCATATCCCCGCCCCAAATAAACGGGGATAAAGTTGTTCTGCCCACCGGTGAACAGATGGGGAAAGTACCCCCGATTGACTCCCCGGGGGACAGAAAGCCTACTAGATGCCAGGGAATTTTAAAAAATAAAAAAATAGTGGGGTGTTGGACACCAACCAGTATGGCCATTGTTATGTCCCCACCTCAACGGAAGGGGGTAACAGTCTTTCAGCTCTCTCCCCGCACACTAAAATATCTTATCCCAACGGCAAGCAAGAGGACATTTGATTATTTTGGGTTTTGGTTTTACAGTTGGGCCATGAGAGCTTGTCTAACTCTCAAAATCGTCCCACTTGGAATGGGGAGGGCTGCACTTTTTGGACTTTGGGACGCTGCCATGTAGAAAAATCGATGAGACCTAGACACATCTGAAAACTAAACATCTGGGTGAGTCCAAGGTGGTGTGCTTCACATGCACCCTGCACCATTTTCTTACCCACAATGCCCTGCAAACCTCCAACTTTCTTGAAATCACTTTTTTGCCCCATATTTTTGTGGTGGAACTTTCTGGAATCTGGAGGAATCCACAAAATTCCTACCATCCAGCATTGTCTCATCTATACCAATAAAAATTCTGCCCCATTTGTCAGCCTTAAAACGTTTTTTTTCACTGCGCTTTTGGACCCGCTTTGGTTTCGACATTTTTTGGCTCTTCCCTGTCACAGACACTTGGCCCACCTACACAAGTGAGGTATTATTTTTATCGGGAGACCAAGGGGAACATTTGGTGGTAGGAAATGTGTGCAGGTGTGGTGATCCCACACAGAATTGTGGGAAATGTGATTTTTTAGCTAAATATGAGGTTTGCTGAAGATTCTGGGTAGGAAAACACTGGGGGATCCAAGCACGTAACACCTCCCTGAACTCCTTCAGGTGTCTAGTTTTCAGAAATGTCTGGGTTTGGTAAGTTTCCATAGATGGCTGCTGAGCCCAGGACCAAAAATGCAGGTGCCCCTCCCACCAAAAACAGGTAGTTTTGTATTTAATAATTTTGATGTGTCCACGTAGTGTTTTGGGGAATTTCCTGTCACTGACTCTAAGCCTACCCACACAAGTGAGGTACCACTTTTACCAAGAGACTTGGGGGAGTACTGGGTGGAAGGACAATTGTGGCTCCTCTCAGATAGTTTTGCAAAGGATTCTGGGTAACAGAACCTGGTGAGAGCCCCACAAGTCACCCCATCTTGGATTCCCCTGGGTGTCTAGTTTTCAGAAATGCATAGGTTTGGTAGGTTTCCATGATGCCAGCTGAGCTAGAGGCCAAAATCCACAGCTATGCACTTTGAAAAAAACAGGCCAGTCTTCTTTGGGAAAATGTGATGAGTCCATGTTGTGTTTTGGGGCATTTCCTGTCGTGGGCACTAGACCTTCCCACACAAGTGAGGTACCATTTTTATTGGGAGACTTGGGGGAATGCTGGGTGGACGGAATTTGTGGCTCCTTTCAGGTTCCAGAACTTCCTGTCACCGAAATGTGAGGAAAAGGTGTTTTTTGCCAAATGTTGAGGTTTGCAAAGGATTCTGGGTAACAGAACCTGGTGAGAGCCCCACAAGTCACCTCATCTTGGATTTCCCTAGGTATCTAGTTTTTAAAAATGCACAGGTTTGGTAGGTTTCCCTAAGTGCCGGCTGAGCTAAAGGCCAAAATCCACAGCTAGGCCCTTTAAAAAAAACACATCAGATTTCAATGTAAAAATGTGATGTGTCCATGTTTCGTTGCCTGTCGCTGGCATTATGCCTGCCCACGCAAGTGAGATACCATTTTTATTGCGAGACTTAGGGGAACACAGAATAGAAGTACAGGTGTTATTGCCCCTTGTCTTTCTCTACATTGTTTCCTTCCGAATGTAAGACAATGTGTAAAAAAGACGATTATTTGAGAAATGTCCTGTAAATTCACATGCTGGTATGGGTATCACGGAATTCGGAGATGTGCAAATAACCACTGCTTCTCAACACCTTATCTTGTGCCCATTTAGAAATACAAAAGTTTCCTTGATACCTATTTTTCACTCTTTATGTTTCACCAAATGAATTGCTGTATAACCGGTATACAATGAAAACCCATTTCAAGGTGAAGTTCCTTTATTGGTTCTGGGTATCTAGGGTTCTTTATGAACCTACAAGCCCTATATATCCCTGCAACCAGAAGAGTCCAGCAGACGTAACGTATTTTGCTTTAAAAAATCTGGCATAGATGAAAAAGATATAGAAGAAAACGTGGACAGAAATGGCTCTTTTTTTCACCTCAATTTCAATTTTTATTTATTTTAGCTGTCACTTTCTGTAGGCAAACCTTGAACGGTCTACACAAATAACCCCTTGCTGAATTCAGAATTTTGTCTACGTTTCAGAAATGTTTAGCTGTCTGGGATCCAGCATTGGTTTCATACCCATTTCTGGCACTAACTGGAAGGAGGCTGAAAGCACAAAAAATAGTAAAAATGGGGTATGTCCCAGTAAAATGCCAAAATTGTGTTGAAAGATTGGGTTTTCTAATTAAGTCTGCCTGTTTCTGAGAGCTGTGAAGATGGTGATTTTAACACCACAAACCATTTGTTGATGACATTTTCAGGAAAAAAACCACACTCTTTCTTCTGCAGCCCTTTCTCCAATTTCTTTAAAGAACAAAAACATACTTTTTGCTGTATTTTGGCTAATTTCTTGGTATTCTCGAGGGGAACCCAGAAACTCCGGGTTCCCTATAGAATGTCTAGGATGTTGGAAAAAAAGGACGCAAATTTGGCGTGGGTAGCTTATGTGGGCAAAACGTTATGAGGGCCTAAGGGCAAACTGCCCCAAATAGCCAAAAAAACAGGCTTGGCACCTGAGGGGAGAAGGCCTGGCAGCGAAGGGGTTAAAGACTCCCAACTGATTTGTTATTAAGTGTGGTCCATGTTCAATAAGGCTTTGACTGTGTCAATTCCTTACAGCATGTGCATTACAAAATGTATCCACAGCAGTTACAATTCATCTGGGGACGCGAACTTGGGTGACTTTGTCTCGGTTTGACTTGCAAATACACTACCCAGAACTCTTCTCAGACTAGCCTCAGCACATAATAACCACCGCCATGGCACCCACTTTGAAAGACTGAAAAACAATCCATAATCAAACAAGAGGTAGAAAGCCTAAAAAGGAGCCGGAAGGTTCTGCTGTTACATTTAGGCTTTACTTGGACTATTTCTTAGGCTAACACCGACCTCAGAATTTAAATTCCCATCCCGTTTCCAGAAGGTGAGCAATCAGTAAGGTAGCATTCATGCATACCAGCACCTTTGGGGCATTCTGTGCCTCACTAATTAGTATCCCTATTTTCATTTATTTTTGTACAACAACAAAAAACTTTGAAACTGTGAATAAGGCCTCGTCAAGACAACGGTGTAAGTAATAGATCACATTGTTGTTCATCCCTCACATATTGTGCCACATGAAAAACTATTAAATATATTCCATATTACTCTCATTCACCCCAGCCTAGGTCTGAGCAGACCTCCAAAAAGGCCGATGGATGAAACACATTGACCGTAATGGGGCAAATGAAGCCAGACCATTCAGTTTTAGGACTTCCACGGAAGGGCAAAGGAATTGATGGATTGAGCCCTGCCATGGTTTCCTTATCTCGCCCTAGTACACATTAAGAATGGGAGTTCAAGAAAGAAAACTAGGTACCATGTGTGAACACCAACTAGGTTGGACTGGTGTCCTCAAAGGCTGTTATACTTGCCAAAAGATTTTGACTGTAAACTCTTTTGACTTTAGCATGATTGTTATACTGCAGTTGTTATAGGATCACTGCTGGTGTTGAATAGAGGGGCACTCTATTATCACAGAATTTCTTTAGCCAGGAATTATTTTGGTTAGCAAACACTTTGTGTTAGGGAGTGTTTATAGTCAATGTAATGATGGAGCACCTCTATGCTCTGTGATATGGTGATCAAATATAATGCAAATAAAAATAGATAACTGTCTAATTTCTTCGGCAATTCATGTGCAAGGTCGTCTTTACCAGACGAATAATTACATACATTTCTAAACATGGCTTCTTCTTCATGAATACATTATTCGTGAGGCCTGGCACTTTTTCAGCTAGATAAGGGACTAACGCCAGTGCATGTATCTTGGTGATCTTCGTCAAAGCGACTAAGCAAACTGTGTCTTTAAGGGAGTGTGCTTGCAAGGCGAAGTCACCTCTTCAACTTAGGAAGGGCCTTATAAGGCACCCATCAGACTCTGATTAGAAGTCTGAAAGGCTTCTGGGGTCTCTGGATCAGTAGTGCTGAACTCCTGTGCTGGCTGGGCCCTCCAGGCAGTCAGGTCTGAAGCAACCAGGAGGCCTCAGACTACTCAAGACTTGATCTCCAGGTAAGGAAGATGAGCAGCTTGGAACTTTCGACTTCTAGTGAAGCAGCAAGCAGATTCACAAGGGGCTTGTCAGAGTGAAGTTCATCAGTGATCTAGTTGGCAGCTCAAGATGTAATTTATTTACAATCAGCAGCAGTTTGGCAGTCATCGTCTACCAACCAAGACAAATGCCATGTTCAAGTTTGTGATCACTCCCAGGAGAAAGGAACATCCCTCGTTCCACAGTTACGTCAGTGTTCACAATCACAATCACTTTATTGTTTGCAATCCCTGTGGTGTTCAAATTCACTGTTGGGGGAAACATTGAGATGTTTCTGGATATTTATTTGGTTGGCCAGTCAACAACTCCCAAAGCACACAATACACCCCCAAAAACGATTGTAACACCCACCATCCAGAACGAGGACCTCTAAAGCTAGCCAACTAACAAAAATAGCGTGGTGGAACATCTGTTAACACAGGAATGCTGGTGGGGTGGAAGAGATGAATAAAGCAGTGAGCTTCTATATTTACAGATATAGAGATCTAGGGCATGCCAAGAGGTTTGACTTGTTTGCTGATTTGAGCAAAAAGTACAGTTAGCCCTCCAATTGGGAAAATCATTTCAGGGATCTATAACAAATATATTTCAAGGTTAGAGCCCTGGAGGCTCACTAGGTTTGTGGATTATGGTTCTGATTATTAGATAAACTTCAAGGGCTAGAATATTTAAACTGGCCACTTGCCTGACTCTTTCTGGTATGACGGGGGTCCTTAATCTTGGAAAACACCAGATGCATGTGAAATATGTAAATGCCTTATGGTTTAGGGATGGGCAAATTTTGATTCTAAGATCTCCTGTGGATATTAAAATCCTGATGTTTTGAGGATCACTGGTGGTGCCCTACAGTTTAAGGTTTCTTCTGGTTAAAGGTCTTCGGGCTTTAGGGGCAAGAAGTCTCCCAATCAGGGTCTGGGGCATTCACCATTTTAGGACCTTTAACATGTCACAGCACAAAGTTCACAGCATGTCTGATGTTTCCATTCCATGCCAAACATCAAATGTTAGGGACAAAGGTAGAAAGGTGGCTGAGGCCTATGATGTCCTCTAAGAGGAAAACAAGGTTCTATTATGTGTGCAAGAGAGTACACTGGGCCCCTTCGTAAACAGGCTGGTCTCCTGCTCTTTAGTACAGCATTATCTTTCTGCCTGACTGCTGCATGTGCTTCTCTCACTCTTTCTTGCCCATCACTATTGGACTGGCTGCAATCTGTGAATGGAAGGCAGCCAGGCATGGCCTCTTCGATGACTCTTCCAGCAAGGTAACTACAGGGCACTTGCGAAGGGTCCTATCTGTGATCAAGAGAATGAGTTTCTTAATCCCCATCAGACCAGAACCCCTGTGATCTATGGAGTTCCCAAAATTCACAAAAATAAAGTAGACCCTCCACTTCATCCCACAGTATCTACAATTGGTTCGATTACAGAACCTACATCAAAGTTTGTGGAAAACTTCCTAAAGCAGGTAGTGGTGTCCTTACCCGCTTATGTAAAGGATACAGGACACATTATCTCCAAGCTTGAAGGTATAGCATTTAATCCTGACACACAAATTCTAGTGACTATGGACACTGAAGCCCTTTATACAAATATTTCTCAGATGCAGGCATGAGATGCAGTCTCCTGAGCATTTGAAACTGTGGGGATGACTGATCATCTGAGATTTGTACTGCAATGTTTGGAGATTGTCTTTGAAGAGAACTTCTTCGAGTTTGATGGTGTTATCTATCAACAGAAGAAAGGAGTCAGTATGGGAGCAGCTTGTGTTCCAAGTGTAGCTAACCTCTATATGGGGTCGTTTGAGGAGAGCCATATATACAATGAGTTGGCCCCTTTTTACGAAAATATCCAGCAGTGGTCTAGGTACATAGATGATATCTTCTTCATCTGGTCGGGACAGGAGGAACAGTTGAACACATTTTGCTCTTGAAACAATACATGTGATCCTAATCTTAGATTTACTATCACTAAGAGTACGGAGAAGGTGGAGTTTTTGGATATCTGGATACAACATCACAATCAAGCTATTGAGGTATCCTTATATATTAAACCCACAGCAAAGAACACAATCCTCCACTTTGATAGTTTTCACCCTAGGTGTCAGAAACAAGGTATACCTTTAAGCCAATTCCTACGTTTACAAAGGAATTGTACCAACTTGGTGGATTATGATAGATAAACGGAGGTTCTCCGGCAGAAACTATTAAAGCAAGGATAACCAAAGAGCCTCATCCTAGAATCCTATAAAAGAGCAAAATATTTCAACAGGGACAGTATGTTTGAAGACAAAAATAAAAACAAGGAAGAACATCTGGTCTGTGTAATACATCATTCTAATTTAAATGACAAAATTAGAAAAATAATTGGAACACAATGACATATTCTTAACACCAACAAACATCTGCCCCCACTCCAGAAACCGTTACCTGTCTTCAAAAGGAATCAACACATCCATAACAGATTAGTTAGGTCAGTTATCTCAATTGACAAGGATTACTGCCAAAAATCCATTAAAGGACAACATCCAGTTAGAGGTGATCATAAGTGCAGGATGTGTAAGGCTTGTTCTGGGGATATTGTTTCGGATACTCTACTGTTGAGAAACAAGGAATTCAAACTTGCAGATATGACTAATTGTAGAACTTTGAACTGTGTATATTTGATTTGTTGCCCATGTAAACAGGGATCTGTGAGAGAAACAGGTCGTGAGATGAGAGTCCGAATATCAGAATATAAATCTAATATTCAAAACAAAAGGGAAGGAGCTCCCTTGGTTCAACATTGGGAGTCCATGGGACACCAGGAAAGTGATTTGAAGTGGACTATTTTGGAAAAATTTAGATGACTCAAAGAACTGATATCAACAGGGTCAGGAAAAGAGAGAGGTCTTCTGGGTTTACACCCTAGATACATATGGAAATGGCCTCAATGAATACATACTGTGGGAGAACGTGATCATTTAAATCTAGGGGGAGGAGATGGAAAATATTGGAAAGCTTGTGGTCTTTTGGTGTTGTCCGAGTGTATGAAAACCTCCCCATTTAGGTCGGGTTAGGCCCGATCTGCTAGAGTCCCCTTCTTGGTGTATATTGTTTTGCCCCAATTAATTAGGTTAAAATCATACTGTAGTTTATTGATGTGACCTAGATATGTTAACGTGGCGCACTAGTGTGGCCATGGTTATTTTTATATTCTAGTCACACATTGACCTGTAAGTGCTTTTATAGATGATATCCTGTTTTCCTTAATCATTTAGGTAATTTTTTATTTTATTTTTTGCTCACGTTATTTTGACTACATAACGAGGCCGGGCCATGATTCAGTTCATGTCCTATGTCCTTCCCTTTCCAATATGGCGACTATAACCTTTTGTATCTCCACTACTGAGTTCTGATCACGTTGGATGTAACGCTTTTCGTCAATCTCTTAGCTATTCAACATTTGTATTTGCTTACGCTATTTAGACATCAATATGTGATTCTATTATGGCTATGATGCTTTTTTCTTTTTCCCTTTTAAATTGGCGATTATTATTTCCCATATCTCCCTTGATGAGTACTGACCACGCTGGATGTAACGCTTGTCTTAAACTATCAAGCTAATTCAGCATTATTTTTTGGTCACGCTATTTAGACATCCATATGGGAACCTTTTATGACCATGATTCATCGCTAGGATTTTATTTTATTTCCCTTCCAAGATGGACACTCTTGTTTCCAGTACCTTTTTTTGACTAACTTCCGCCACGTCGGGCATCACGTCCTAATGTGCGGGCACGCCGAGACTCCAATATTTAAAATAGGGCCAGATGGCAATCGAGTTGTATTTCGCTTTGACTTGTGGTGCTACTACGCTGATTGAGATTCAAGAGGTAAGATCTTGATTCACACGTAGCTACTGCAACGTTACATTTCAACGAGCCCTTTCAGATCACATTTGATGGCAGTTGTCCTGGACCATGGGGGCCAGCATATATTTCAAGTTATAATCCTATTAGGTCTCCCACGCTATGCGTTATAGGACGGTTGAATTTTATAATCCTTTGTTGTTATAATCCACAGATCCACTGGCATCCCCTGCTATGAGCCAGTCCTGGAGGATCTATGTACACTAAGGATTTTGTACCCTGGGGGCTCTCGCAAACCTTAGGTAGTTACATATATCTTGATGGTATTCTATATAATGTTGAAAAACTATTGACCAGAAGTAATCAATGTATTCATGTTTTGATTATTACTTCCTAAATTATCCTCTCTACATATGCCCTCAGTAGCCTCATTGCGTTCCTTTGTCTTTGAGCCATAAAATTCCATGTTGGAGTACTGAGTGTACCTATGGAGGTGCTTAGTAATATGAGAGGGTTATAAGAAGTGGTTCTATAAAGAAATATAGATTAGTTATCTAGTATATGAATACTTTGGTAGGTGATAAATATGGTCACACATATCTTGGGCTATTGGTTTGTATTCAGTGACAGGATGCTCTCCTTTGATACCCAGTTAGTGCATGCACCTCACATGGTGGTGGACTGTTTTTGATTCTGACTCCGGTTCTGCTCCTCAGTGACTTAGCAATACCACATAAGCTTGACTTTGGGTACAGGCCTCACTAGCCATATATCTATATACATACAAGGTTTTTTTTTTGTTTTTTTTTAGAAAATTGCAGATTATTTGTTCTATACATAAGGAGTGGCGATCGCTACTGTCCCCCCTAAAACTTCGAAAATCGGAGTTGCCCTGATGAAGGTGGTTCCATAACGGGAGTAACACCGAAACGCCCGTTGGCATGGCATGGGGTATCTAAGCCTCTTCTAGTCATCACCATTGACTCCTTGGGAAAAACACATGTATTGGTACACACATTGTAAATAATGGATTATTAAGTGACTGTAAGGGGCATCTGATCCCTTTCACTAAATGTACTTACCTGATGGAAATTCTTGAAGGAATATATAGAACTGCAATGTATTATGCAATTAACTTTTACATACCTGTATAATTGGTTTTATTGGCAGTATGTGTGAGTCTTCGTATGATTGGGTGTGTATGTTTTTATAACTTGATATGGTTAGTTTATTTCTTCTCTAGAGGGGTTGAGGTGACTGCCTGTCTCTTTAATTTTTTAATATGTTTCTGCTTTGTATTTAGATTTGTTAAGATTGTTGAAATGTATAAAATATAGAATGCAATCATGCATATTTGAGGATTAATAAAGAAGATTATTGTTTGTAAAAAAGGAATGATATGTACTGACTCGAGAGGCATTCATTGAAGTTTCAAGAAAGTAATACATTCATCTATGTATGGGTTAAATTTCGAGTAGCCTTTTGTTTATGTTTAAGTGTATTCTTCCCTGGAGGGGCTACCATAGAGTTTCAGAGAACCTATGGTATTTAATTAATGACTACAGTAGACAATCAGACTGACATGCTGATCCAGGTCCCGAAGTGCACCTGCATATCTTCTGCCAGTCAAGCCTGCGGTCAAACACTTAGGGCCTGATTTAAGAAAGTGGTGCTGCACCCAGTGCAGCGCCACTTTTCATGCATCCCTTAGCGCCTCCACTAACTCTGTCATGTGTGCACTGTATCTAAGATACGGCGCACCATGGCAGTAGTTTGGGGAACTAGCATCAAACATTTTGACGCTAGTTCGGAGCTTTGCAGGATTAGTGTAAAAAATGTTGATGCTAATCCTGCAAATCCCATTGAGGCCCATTGTAAACAATGGTGTGCCTCCTTTTAATGCCTGCTTAGAGCAGGCATCAAAAGTACCAAAAAAAAAGACACAAAGAAATCTCTTTGATTTCTTTGCGCCATTTTTTCGGCCTCCCTAACAGTGGAACGCCCCCTTTGCATACACTATGCGTGGCGCAGGCATAATGTAGCGTAAAGGGTTACAAAGTGGCACAATGCATTCATTGTGCCACTTTGTAAATTTGGTGTGGCGATTTTGGCCTCGTTGGGCCACATTAGCATTAGAAAAATTACGCTAATGTGGTGCAAGGAGGAGCTGAGGGCTCCTAAATCTACCCTTATTGTGTCACTGGGCCAAGGGGTGCAGTATAAATCGAGATTTGAGGGGAACCCTGATGGGGCACAGTTCTAATTAAGTTTGAAAATGCTTGTTGTAGCCTAACAGGGGTGAAGTTGGACTCGTAGACTTTTCCATAATCTGGTATTCCAAAACTGGTTTCATCTGAACCTGAATATTTGATCCCGCTTTGAGACATAGTTGCACTTTTTCCAGGGCAGGTGGTGGAGGAAGGGAAAAGTGGTTCTGAGATCTAAGGAAACCCTTTCTAAGATCTGAAGACAAACACTAGTGCCCACTCATGGTGACCTGTGCCTCTTCAATAACAGGGACATCCATCATCTCAACAACACAGGATTTCTGGTATGCATTAATCATGCGTAACACAAGTTACGTTGAAGGGTCGAACCAGGGTTGACGGCACAGGATTTGAAGATTATGAAAGGAGGCAGTAGACCTCAAAGACATGGGGAAAAAAAGAAAAAGATTCCACTTGAACTCGCAAAATCATGCTGCCACCAACAGGGCAGGCATCCTTCGTCCTCCAGGAAGAATAATCCTACTCCTTGATGGATGGAAGGAGGAACACTTGGTCCTCAACTAGGTGAAAGGCATTGCAACAGAAGAAATTTCAGGTAAGAATTCAACACAAATAGTTGCATTATGGTACAGCTTCTGCAGGAAGCTTTCAGTACATAAACATTTGGATGGTATCTTATCATCTGAGATTATAACAATGCTCATGTTGTTAATCTTCTTCTTCTTCCTCTTCCGCCTCCTCTTCCTCCTCCCCAAAATACACATAGTTCAACAGGGTAAGCAATTTACATCCTTAACTTGCTGACGCTCGCTGATACCTTCAGTAGCCACGTCAATGGGTGTTAAGTAAGGATATCCCGACTTGTGATTTCACACCTGTTTTTGTAGTGAAGAAAGATGTTTATGGAGACACTTTTTTATCAATCTGCACTGAACGATCAACAGACAAACGAATGGATAGATTTGTTTATCGATTTTATTGCCTGACAAAGTTTAAACACATTTTGAATGAGCTGTATTACTTTGATGATACCTTCATTAGGATAACACATAGTTGTGGCTGCTATCTTTCACACAGCTTTAAGCTGCGCTAAAGGCCTTATATGCACACCAAGCGACCCCAGTTGGGAGTTTAGTCCAACAAAGGTTTCCTCCTCACAAGGTTGCTTGCATATATGCATGTAGGCGCATTTAGAAATAAAAACAAATTACACTGGGAAACATAAATTGAACCACCAGAAGTGGTTTAGAAAAGGGGCGGAGTCATAAGCAGCAATTATATTACTGGTTAAAGACTCTACCAATGAAATTGGCAACACGGACAAATGTGATTGTGAAGCTCTCATTGCCTAATTGGTCACATTTAAATAAATATATCTCAGGGTTCGTCTACCTCCTGCAGAGATATGGTAAAAACTTTAGCAATTAATGCACTTGTTGGAAAGATTTGGGTTGTAGTCAGGTTTGAATCCTCATAAAATAGCATAGAAGGTTATTAACACATTAGTGCTACAAAATAGCTATTAGCAAATTGCATAGACATATGTGCAAGCATGTCTCAGTTTATCACTCAGGCAGTTGTGAAGTGACGCTAAGTATTGTTTCTTCTGATGGGCGTTGGCATCAAGGTGTTAGGCTTCAGCGATCTTCCGGCAACAAGATCTTGCTGATGGCTTGTTAACCGAGAAATTTATGCTGGGCCCAACCGCCAGGGGAAAATAAGATCTCTTGTCCACTTCTTGTAGGCTGCTGCTTCACACACCAAGAACAATGAAAGTGTGGGTGTCCCTGTGTGTGTTTCGGTTTCAGCAAACTGCACCAGGGCACAGCCAGAACGTTTCACTAGGACCAATGTGGATCCTGGACCTGGCTCAATATTAAATGCCGTATACACAATATGCTGCCACTAACAGAGCAGCCACCCGCCGTCCTCCAGGAAGAGTAATCCTACTCCTTGATGGATGGAAGGAGGAACACTTGGTCCTCAACTAGGTGAAAGGCATTGCAACAGAAGACATTTCAGGTAAGAATTAAACACAAATAGTTGCATTATGGTACAGCTTCTACAGGGTGCTTTCAGTACATAAACATTTGGGTGGTATTTTATCATCTCAGATTATAAACATGCTCATTTTGTTATTCTTCTTTTTCTTCCTCTTCCTCCTCCTCTTTACCATGAAAATACACATATTTCAACATGGTAAGCAATTTACAACCTTCACTTGCTGAAACTCGACTTGACTGGATCTCCCTCTATTCCAGCACTATGTGCAAGGTATGATGCATATTATAACCAATGCATCCTAATATTTAACGCTGCACCTTATAGCTTTGGAGTTACAGTGGTTAAACGTGTACGGCATGGTGCAAGGTACAAATGAATAATGTATATTCGAAAAGGGTAGGCATGTGGACTTAGCCTGCCATTGTTATATACTGCTTCAAAGTCTAAACCAACCGTGGTCCTCATAGGTGAAGTGATACAGTCTCAGGTGCAAACTCTGGTTTGTACTGGCATCAGTAATACAACATCGGTGTTTTCTACATGGGTGAATATTGCCCGCTCAAACCTGCTGCTAATCAGGTAGGTTGTGTCTCTCTGAATGGGCAATACCATGCACTAATAACGAGTTACTATCTGTTACAAGGTGTGCAAAACAAGATGGATCACAAATTGGATAACTGTAATTACCAAACCCCTTGCAGTGGGTATTTATTGGATGCTTAATTTGCACTCATGAAGTTAGGCTATTTGCAGGCCTATTGAGATCATTGTCCTGGTCTGTGCTGAACAAAACTAAAATGTTATTTATACATACATCTGTGAATGTGGCACCAGGACTTCAGACGTGTAATCTCTTCCTTATCATTTGAATAAATCATTTAGGACCTTAAGAAAATCAGGGGTGCAAAAACACACCTTGCTTCAAACATTAGTGACAGGTATCTGGAATTTTTTTATAAAATAAATAATAAATCCAGGATTTGTAAAGTGCGGCAAATCACCCGTGAGGGTCTCAAGGCGCTGAATTGTAAGCACAGGGATATTAAGTGATTTGCACAGAATCACAGGATGTTGAGCAAATGTTGAGGTTCAGGCCTGGTTCCCCAGTTCCGAAGTTGGCAGCTCAGAACGTTGTGTCACACCCTCTTCCTTACGCCACACTTTCTCCTGTTTAAGCCTGATTGGGTCCTTGGTGATGACTAAAGAGAGAAAACTGCATTGTTTTGGGTGGGGAATTACCTCTAACTACTAGCTGGCGGTAACTGTCCAAGCAAAATGCGTCTGAGAAAAGACAATTTGTACTTGCCACCTAATAGGAGCCAATACGGAAACAGGCTGATATACTTTTACATCCATCTCTGCACTGGGATGCTGAGTGACCCCGTTAATTTGTTGGTTCCTTAATCATACAAAACTGGGATCCCTCATTTGCTGCTCTTCTCTGGTACTGGTTTGGCGTTATTCTTGCATTGGTGGTATGTGACTGCAACCAGTGCTTAATTTGTGCCAGTGGTGGACACCTGCACTCATTTTAGGGGATCCCCCTAGCAGAAAAGGGAGAAACAAGAAGCAAGATAAAGGTAAGGAAACAATAACGAGGGGGCAACGCAGGGATTAAAATGAACCTGCAAGAGAAGGAGGCAGGAAGTGCTGAGTGGTGGAAGAAAAGCAGGAGCAGTACTTGTTTCAGGTGCGGAGCACATGGAATTATTTTTGAGGGCTGGCACTTATTTTTCTGCCTCAAGAATTTATTGTGAGCAAAAGACACATATGGGAAAGACGGAGGAAGAGAAAAAGGAAAAAGCCTCACAAGGGGAGAAAGCAGAAAGCTGCAAGAGTGAGTTGAAGGGGCAGGGAGTGGCTGTAAATGGATTAAAGGATTACGCTGCCTCAATATTCCTTGTTCGCACATTTAATTGCAGCAGCCGCGTGTTTAAGAGGAGGGCTTTGGGCACTGGCACCTTTTTATTTACAAATTAAGCACTGGGCAGGAGGTGGAATCAAGGACAACCCTGGCATTTGGTAGCAGGGCGGCGGCTCCCAAGAAAAACTTTCGCCACGTGCATTTAGTGTTTTTTACGAAATAAGCACTAATTGCTGCTCCACGCCCTAATGAAGATTTGTGAGGTCCCTGTGCTCGCCCACTCCCTCTGCGCCACCTTTCTCTCAGATTTCACTCCCTAATGAAGATAAGTCATGTTTCTGCGCACCGAGGCCTCCCCCCCAACGGCCCCCTTTGCTTTTACACCTTAATGAAGAGTAGTGTCAGCGCTCACAGCCGCCGCAGCTCGCTGCCCAAGATCCATATCCGATGATTTCTTGCTGGCCGGCGCAGGTTATTTTTTCTTAAGTGCGTTTAATGCATCTAAGCTTCGCCTCGCGCGCAGGACGATGGTCCTGTATCGATCCACGTTAAGGGCCTTGGTTAAAATGGCCCTGTTTGCTGCACGTGCCGTGGCTCAAGTCCTCTCCCGCTTAATGCACCGAGGGCGAAAGAAGTTCGGTCTCTGAGGGGCAGAAAGGAAGCGCGAGAGGGTGAGAGCTGTGGGTGTCGGCCAAGGGGGCGCACTTGCCTCTGAGAAAAGTGTAACCAAAGTGTAAATAATGTCTCGATTACTTACAGAAAACATTCGGGACTCTGACTACCCTCCCTCCATGTGTTCCCCTCCTCTACAGACATCACGTGATCTATCCCAGTGGCGTAGCGTGTGGGGTGCAGGGGGGGCCGGCCGCACGGGGCGCAACATCTTGGAAGAGACTAAATCCACGGGTTAGGGGGCGCAAATTACTTGCCTTGCCCCGGGTGCTGACAACCCACGCTACGCCACTGATCTATCCTAACAACTTTTATTCCACCTCACAGGCCCTACAGCCCCGCTTGCGACCGGAAAAGCAGAACTGTAATTCCTACTCCTTCAATAATGTTTTAGCTAAAACGTTGCACCTCAGAATCCCCTCCAGAGAGAGCAGGTTCGTTCACTCCTGGCTCAGAACTACATTACATCCATTTCATCAGGCACTTGTAAACGTTTTACTGCTGTATATATTTCTTGTACAATTTATTTTTGGCATGATTTACCATTTTGTAATTCCTGAGCTTATGTAACTATATTTGGAAATATTTGGTAACATTCAACCTTCTGTAACTATCCATGTAAAGACATATGTCTGCTGTACAGCGCTCTAGCATCTTTGGGTAATGTCTGTGCTACATAAAAATGCATAACTAAATAAACAGGACCTTCCTACCTATGCACCACCACTCAGTCTGTCATCCCCAAAGAAAAGGGAGCAAAGCTGTGACAGAAGGGGATGCTTGGTGCATCTGTAATACTAGGGCAATCAAAGGTATTTGGGGGAATGAAGTATTCAGGGCACTACCTCTTCGCCTCTGCATTACCTCAACCCATACATTATTAAGGGTATACCAAACCAGACTTTAATGCCAAAGAGAGTAGCACTTAAATACCTGATATTACTTCTTTTAATCAAACCATCATTCTGCTAAAATGAGACTCATCCAATAGCAGCCAAAACATTGGTTCCAAATTCAAAACATTTTGAATTTAGAACATCAAGTCTATAATTATAACGAGTAATAAACTCATTTTAATATAGTAGGGCGCATACCTCAGGCAGCGGCTCTCCAGCTATGCACCTTCTGTCTCAGCCCATGAAGCTGCTATTCCACAAGTTGAATGCCCCTAAATAGCATCTGATGAAGAGACTACCTGTTTGTCTGTTGGAGAAGGAAGCTTTATGCCTTTTCCAAAAAATACCAAAATTGACAAATGGAAGTCTGTATTCTGCTCCTGAGAAATGGAAATTTTTACTGTTCTGACCACATCAAGTAAATGAAACAGTTGTATTTCTGCAGAAAAAGGATTAGGAAAAATAAAGGTAATCTTTCCCTATCTGTTAAACCGAAGCATTATTTGAAAAAAAGACTAATTCACATATTCTTCTAGCCAAAGAGGCAGTCACTAACAAAAAAGGTTTGACTGAATGAAATTTTAGTTCACATCCTCCAAAAGTTTGAAAGGAGAGAATTGTAAAGATTTCAAAATCAAAGCTAAGTCCGCACTGGAATTGAAGGCTTGGAATGAGGGCTTCTTAAAATAAAACCCCACGGAGTTAGAGCTCTAAGGTTTTCCATATTTTTCAAACCTACGTAGGGAAAGTCAGTGGCCTTAATTACTGACCATTATACCATCAGATTAGCAGCAAAGCCATCTTGTGAAAAATTGTAAAGTCCATTTTGGGTCACAGGTCCATTTTGGAATTTCTACAATAAACAATAAAAGAAGATACATAATCATCATAAGCTTTTTGCATAGCAATTCTTCTAGATTCTGGAATCGATGCCACTAAAGAATTAGAGAGACCGAACTCCTGTAAATCATTGCTGTTAAATGGCAAAGCCTCTTCAGTGGTCTGGGATGGATGGAAGAATCCATTCTGGGATCATAGACCCTTTGTCACAAGGGGGAACCAACTCATTGATGCCAGAATTACAACATATTGAGCACTTCTGCTTGTTCTTTGAGAAGATGTGATAGCAATTGGGTAATCATTGGAAAAGGAGGCAAAGTATAGAGACAAATAGTGTTATTGGTGCTCAGGCCCTTTTCTTTGGAAATCTGGAAGGAAAGATCTGAAGTAGATTTTTCTCTGAACTTGCAAACAGATTCTGTGTGAGGAAGAAAACACACTGCTCAATTGAACTGCTATGATATTGTCCATACCCCTGATAAAGAACCGGTGATAGAGACACAATAATTTGTTTGCACAACACCCTATCTGATAAGCTATGGACGCCAGGGGTAATCACCCTGCCATGGACTAATGATTGACATAAGCTTTTGCTACTGAGTTGCCTTTTCCTACCTTCACAACTTGATCCGGAAGATGGAAAGCTAAATGTAGAAGGCTCTCTTTATGGCTGACAACTTTCTCTAATTTGCGGAATGAACTTTCTGTGATGGTGACCAAAGTTCCTGTACTCTCAATGATCCTAGAGTTGCTCCCCACCCCTTGAGATTGCCCAAGCCCAACCACTACTGGAGATACACTTTTATCCTCTAAGTTGCCTTGGATGTTAGCTTTTAATGACTCCTTAGGTGTTGAAATAAAGGGCTCATAAGCAGTCTTGCCCATGGTACGAGAAATACACGGCCACATACACGAAAATAAGAGAATAGGATCAAAATTCTCACTTTTTCAGTGGCCCAATAAGTAACCCCAGACTCCTGTAATAATGAGCTTGCCATGTCTCAAAGCCAATTGTGGCCTGAAACCTCTTCTGTTTAGAATATGAGCTGGATATGCAAGCCAACATTATTTCTGATACTTGCTGTGATGATCTGAAGGCAGGGGCTCTTTCAACTGTAACAAATATTTCTGCAAGCAGGCAATTTTATCCTTGGAACTGGAAAGTGGAATTTGCAGGGATCTTTGGTCAAGTTGCATTTTTATTGTTCATCCTTGTTTGGTGATCAATTGGAGGAATTACTAAAAAGAACATATAAGAATAAATAACATGCTCAAATATTTAAAAATAAGCCTAAGCAAGTAGGCCAAAATAGGCATTATAATCAAAGACAGAGATAAAGAAAATATTACCAACCCAGCAGTTTCCAGTGGACAGTATCATTCTGCCTTCAAACTGCAAACGTTTGATCACTCAGCTTCCTCCTCGTTTAGCAAAAAGCAGAAATCTTGAGTATAAAATGTATTTGCCTCTTTCAGATCCAGTTTGATGGTGATGTTCTCAGGCCTTTCAAGCTTGGGAATCTTTCCTCCTATGTCTAATGTGTAACTCTGCACTATAGTGTGCATGTGTGGACTCTCCGCTTTACCTCTCACCCTCTCAGGCAGGTGGTGGCAAATAAACTTATACATATTCTTGATGTGCTAATGCCATTTCCTTACTTTTCCACACCTCTTCTGCATGAGCCCTCTAGGTTAACCTCTCTTTCTCTACTTAACTATGAACCTTCAACCTCTCTCTCAGCTCACTCTACCTCACCTTTTTCTCAATATGCCTAATGTACCTTAATCAGCTTCGCCTCTCAGCCTCTCTCAAGACCTTGCTCCTCTATCACCCTGTGCCCACATCTGTATCTAGCACTCTTGATCCCTCCTCTCGACCTCTGTTCTCTCTCTACCTCATCCCTCTCTCTGAGTCACTGCATTGTCCCATCTGACCTCCCTGTACCGCTCATCCATCTACTTCACGTCATACAACCTCATCTCTATCTCCAACCAACCTTTCTGCATTTCTCTCTATCACTACCACCTCACCTTTCTATCTTGTTCCTGTGTCTCCCTCACATCTCCCTCGCTACCCAACATCTCTATTCCCCACTGCTCTTTGTCACTATCTAACCTCTCAATGTATCTCACCATTAGTTCTCTCATTCTACCTCTGACCCCTTTCCTTCCATTACTTCTCTGTCTGCCTGTCTGTCTCGCTCTCTCTCTCTCTCTCACACACACACACACACACTACACATAGCTATCTCACCCCATTCACTTCAGTTGTCTCCCTGGATTTCTCTATATCACCATCTCTTCCTCTTATTCTATCGCACAGCTCTCTTCTTCCTTATAAACCTCACCTCTATTTCTGTTTCATGTATAGCTCTCTGCTTCCTCTTTTCTGTGATGCACCAGATTTCTCTTTCTTCCCTTCCCTCATCCCTACTACTCCCTTTACCTGGCCTAATTGTATATACCTCTTCTCAATCAGCTCTCTTGCTCTCCCTTACTTCTCTTTGTTTTTTCTTAAGTCTCTGTCTACATCTACCTCTCGTTCCATTTATCTCTCTCTATTTCACCTCTTTACTCTATTATCCTTCTCGCTGTACCTCGCCCTCCTTGCCCTTGCTGTACTCCTCTGCCTCTCTCTACATTTCCTTCTCCCTCTGTCTCTCTCTACCACACCCTAGCACATTACCTTCTGTTGAGCCTCTCTATTATTTACTCAGGTGTCTTCCTCTTTCTACCTTTATTTATCTTTTCTTCTGACTAACTTATCTTTATTTACTTTAGTTCTCCTCCTATCTCACATGTATTTATACATCATCTCTATCTTGACCCCTCCTTCTCTCTCTCTACATCATCCCCCCCACACTATACTGTTCTCCATGTGTCTCTGTCCATCTCTTGTATCCTGCCGGTCCCCTTTCTCTTACTCAGGAGGGTCACAGGTAACTGCCTTTTCAGTGATGTGCACATGCATACAGAGGAGAAGAGGGACAAGGCAGGAAAAGAGTTATTAGATTTTTTTACCAATTGAATGGTGAAAATCCCCAGAGCACGGCTTTTATTTTCACTGTTGGAGCAAGAACGCCAGTAGTAAAGGGGGATATATTTGTGTTTACAAATATTCGAAAACTCTAGCAACAGTTTCAGGCTCTGTGTGCATATGTTATACTTTAATATTATGTAATAATCCACTAAATAGCTAACTCGTCACCCATAGCATATTCTACCTACTAACAAGCTGTTAAATGCTGAATTCCACATACAATGTTGTTGTTGCTGCAAGTGAAAAATCTGGATTAAAACAAAAAAATAGCCTTATCCATGCTTTTTTATACTTTCGTTTGATGCTACTGGGTTGGTGGACTGCAAGCAGTTTGGGATTGTGACTGGTTTTGTGTGCCTCCATTTCTGAAAGTTTAATATATAATTTATTACTGTTTGACATCACAGGGGTTGAATGAGTAGAAAAGGGACAATACATTCAAAGATGCTCCAGACAGAAGGCCTCAAATCACATCATGTTCACGGCCTCATAAATGCCTAAGATGACACTGTGGGAAGTATGTTAATGCTCTTGTAGAAACATTACATCCTAGGCCCCTACTCCTGAACCGGAAGAGGAGGGGCTCCTTGATGTGGCAGCAACAAATGGCGGCTGCTCTGGAGACACGGCACCAGGCCCGAGGCCCACAAAGGAGCTTGCTTATCTTTTATCAGCAGAAGAAGCGTGATATAACAATGAAGCAAAGGGTTCGCAGTGCTCACATGACAAGGCATGAAACTCTAAACCGTGGGGCGGGATGTCTGGAGCTAGGAACCTGCCAGCTCCCAGCTGTGGCACCTCAGGGCCTCGCTGCCAGGAGCCTGGCACTCAAATAAAAGGTTTACAATTCCTCAAACAGGATAAGAATACGAGAAACGTAATAATAACAGAGACGGGGAATTAATGGGAAAAATGACACAATCATTAAAAGTCTCAAACCTAGATATTTATTCGGTGCCAGCCAAGTGTTCCGGTACTTAAAGGTCAACTATGTTTGGAAAGGGAGCGCCATGCTTGTCTAGTCTTAAAACTTCAAGGCAGCTATCTACGCTGTACCCAGGTAAATATGTAAACTTCCAGTTTTTGTCTGCAGCTCTCAATCCTGTGGTTAGGGTGTTTCTCGGAAATAAAAAATATAAAAAATAAGTACTGATGGAATATGGAGATACAAAACTTACAGGCTCAGGGCCCACACAGCAGGGATGTACTTCAGGTTACAGATCTCTCACAAATGTTAGATTTCGACAGCAACGTATCCTCAGATTACACAGATGATACAGATTTATGGACATCGGAAAAGCGGTCGCAAACTGCTTACCAATATTTTTTGACTGGTATTTTATTTTGCAAGCCCAACTTTATGTCAATAGGTCGGTTCATAATAAAGAAGGAATTGCATGGAGTCGCAGAACAATTTGCGCAGTTAACATGCACTAGGCAGGTCCCAGTTTCTGCCCCCCTGTGATGGCTGCAATGAGAGTGATGGCGGCTTGTATGATACAACAGACCACCATCTCTGTTGTTGCATTTCAAAATGAATTTTTTTTTAAGCTGATCCAATCTCTTAATGAAAAGGGATCTGCTTTAAATAAAGACGTTTCCTACTTTGATAAATTTCAGTTGAGGTTGGCCCTCGTTCTCTGTAGCTCTACCTACTTCCCCCGAAGTTGCCGCCCTGATTTCCGTTTGGAAATCAGCTACCACCCCAACTTTGGAGAAATTAACTGATCAATAGTTTCTAGCCGGATTTACAGCTGCAAACTATGGATATATGTGTTACCAATTTGCAATTTGTCCGGAACACTCAAAACGAACCCCTTCCTAATAGTAAATTGGTAATCATTTCTAAACCCATTTTGCTTCTGAATTTCAAAATGGGGTTGGAATATTAAAAAAGTAAATTAGCGGTTGCAAACCCTACAGTATAGCAATTTGCAGGTTTGCGACCATTAAATCACTGAGCAGAGAGCAAGCTAGCTGTCTTCATTAATACACCACTAGATGGCACTAGACATCCTGTTCTTCTCTTCCCATGGAATACATATATTTTGTATCACTTAAGAAGAAGAGTCCAAAGGGCCCCTCTAAGTTTTGGCCCCTGGCCTCGCAAAGATGCCGGATAAACCTGTCGGTTTATCCGGGCGTGGGCTCTAGACAACAGAGTTGGCTTGGTTTAGTTTATTATTCATAATGCACTGAAGATCTGCAGAAGTAGTTTGCCACAACATATTCAAATAAATGCCTACACAATGTAGTACTTCAGACAGAACAGTGGCTTCAGTCGGTAATTTCCTTCCTGGTGCTAGTACGGGACATACTCTTATGAGAGAGTAAAATTGAAATCCACACAGCTTCATCGGTGCTTTAACACATGATTTGAAGGAGATGCTTTTGCCAAATATCACAGCTAGATTTCTGAAAGTCCACCGCTGAGGGGGCCAAACCGTGAGTCAATCCAGATGAAGGGCAGGGCCTGGGTCCAGAGCAACCAAGGTAGTCAGTCAAGTTGCTTTTGAGGCATAACCAGTTGTACCGTAGTCAGAGCGTTACCCTCACATGGTAATCTGCCACCTCCATCGTGTCTTTATGTGATGACCAGATCTGAGTGGCATCAGAATCAAGTTGACACCAGAGTAAAGATGGACGAAAAAAAGGGACCTCGATGAACTTGTTGGACCTGCCCCACAGAACAAATCTGCCTTAAGAGACAACCGTGAGCTTCTATCACCTTGTCGATGTGATCAAGAATGATAGTGGCTGTGGTGTCAAATGTAATAGCGTATTCTCGACCAAGTATTCTTTTGAATAGAAACCTCTGCCTCAAGAATCTATCTATGAAGGGTGTATGTAGGTCCGAAATTGGAAGGATTAGAAGAATCCAGGGAACAGGGTGGGATTGGGACAGAAAATAGGTCAGAGCACCAAAAAAAGAGTGGGCCCATTAGTGAATTAGATAGCTAAAAGGTGTCAGATATCTTCAAATCGGGCAGTTTTGAACTTGTAAAGATATGTTGTATTTGTGTTTTTCAAGGTATGGACGACTGCATGCATTTGTACTTGCTGCAGGCAATCGTTTATGGTCTTTTCAGGGAAATGAACAGTAAAAATTGACTCCCAAGACCACACAACAGACCCACAAACAGCCAAAAAAACACCCCCCACACTGACATCAAACTAGTCCCTTGGGCACTTCCTGATTGCCCTATAGGCCAGTCCGAACCTCAGCAATAATCAGCAAAGCCTCAATATTACTTTGAAAATAAGATATAAGCAATAGACAGGCGAGCTTATCTCGTGTACATTAGTGTGAATAGTAAACAAAGATCAGAGAACTGGGACACATACATCGATTGCTGAACTAAGGAGGATGGTGGCAAAATCTCTTGAGACAGCCTTGCATGGATGTCAATGATCTTTTTGTTAAAAAGCTACCAAGAGAAGGACTTTGGGCCAGATGTAGCAAATCGGCAATTTGCAACTTGCAAATTGCGAGTCCCTGCGACTCGCAATTTGCAAGTCGCAAATTGCTATGCAGTACGGTGTCTCAGACACCGACTGCGACTCGCTATGGGGTCGCAATGACCCACCTCATGAATATTCATGAGGTGGGTCGCAAATTGCGGCCCCATAGCGAGTATAGGCACTCGCTAACATGGAGGCCTGCTGACGTCAGCAGACCTCCATGTTCGTGACCTGCTTTTAAATAAAGCAGTTTTTTTTTTTTTAAGTGTAGCCCGTTTTCCTTACAGGAAAACGAGCTGCACTTAAAAAAAAAACCGAAACCTTTTGTTTCGGTATTTTTTCAGGGCAGGGAGTGGTCCCTTGGACCACTCCCTGCCCTGAAAAAATATTTTTGGGCCCAGTCACAAACTAGAAGGGGTCCCATGGGGACCCCTTCCAATTTGCGAGTGGGTTACCATCCACTTGAAGTGGATGGTAACTGCGATGCCATTTGCGACCGCGTACGCGGTCGCAAATGGTATTGCATCCCACTGCGACTCGCAAATAGGAAGGGAACACCCCTTCCTATTTGCGAGTCGGAAATGCATATTGCGAGTCGGTAACGACTCGCAATATGCATTTCTGCATGGCAAACCCACGTTTGCGACTCGCAAATGGCGATTTTCGCCGTTTGCGAGTCGCAAATGGTTTGCTACATCTGGCCCATAGTTCTTTGACTACCAATTAGAGAGGTATTATTAGTCATTATTGGTGTGGATGATTATTTTTCATACATTTTGAAAAGCTCTTGCTTCTTATTATGTGTTTCAATAATTCTGCTTGCGTACCATATTTTCTTTTCTTTTATAATTTTTTTCTTATCTACATGATGATGATTCATACGAATCTTTAGCAATAGCAACAGATATTTCTCTTAATGAACTTCTAGTTTACAACCCTCATGCTTATCCTGCTGTGATTCAGATGGTAACCAAGGTCTATTGGCTTTTCCTATAGAGGGAAAGCTCCTTCGTTTCTTAGAGGATACTTTGTTTAATGTGACCTTTTAATCAAAGAGTAAATGAACAAGTTACTTATCAAATATGCCCCAGCAGTGCTCCCATGTGATGCTAGGTGGCACCATGTAAATCGACACTGGCTGTGTACTCCCCTGGAAGGGCTTGAGCAGAGCTGTCTGTAGGAGTCACCCCTATTGCGAATGTCAGTTTCTTGTTTGACTTATTTTTGCACCCTTAGATGTGGAGCACAAACCAATTGGAAGTACCAGTTTGCACATCTCTAATCTGGGACCTTTTTTAGATGGTAAAACGAGGCCACTCCACAGAACGGGGAGTGGGAGGACAGTGAGAAAACTGCAGGTAGATAGCATATCCACTAGAAACAAAAAGAGCATTACTGAAGATGTTACTTGTTCTTCTAATGGATACTTCCTTACCTTTACAACAGATACCAAAGTAGTACCCCCTCGAAGGCTGAAGTCTATGGAGTGGCCTTATACCTAAAAAGTCCAGCTGGACCGAACGGGGGGATTGCCCTTTTCATCTGGCATGAACCTGTGCACTGACGTCTACATTGTGGCCTGACAGATGTCAAGTAGAGGAACAAAAGGACCCAATCGGGTAAGTGTAAGCCTCAACTCCCATGACTACATGTAAAAAAAATCAATAGATTGGTTTAGTATGAGATTAAAACATAATTTATTCAATACTTTCCTAAAGTATCACTCAAAGGATATCTCATATTCAGTTTAACAAATAATTTGAAAAATTGGGTGCTCCAAAAACCATAGTGGAGCAGTGCAAGTGAAAAGGGTTAGTATAAAGTGCACAAGTGCTTTACAGAAAGGAAATATATACAAGTGACTGCGAAGCATAAAAGGACGTTGTACAACACTCAGTCTGGGAGTGTTGTTATCCTGAGTCAATTAAAAACAGTCCACTGAAATAGTTGACATTTATGCCCAGATGCACAATCCTTTTTGCACGTCGCAAACAGCGAATGTCGCTGTTTGCGACGTGCAAAAAGCACATTGTGATACCCCATCTCCGTTTTGCGAGTCGGTAACCTGGGGCCAGATCTAGGAAAATTGCAAATTGCGACTTGCAATTTGCGAGTCCTTCCGACTCGCAAATTGCAAGTCGCAATTTGCAATGCAGAACGGTGTCTCAGACACCGTCTGCGAGTCGGTATGGGGTCGCAAAGACCCACCTTATTAATATTAATGAGGTGGGTCGCAAATTGCGGCCCCATACCGACTATAGGCACTCGCAAACATGGAGGCCTGCTGTAGTCAGCAGACCTCCATGTTCGTGACTGCTTTAAATAAAGCAGTTTTTTTTTTTTTAAGTGTAGCCCGTTTTCCTTAAAGGAAAACGAGCTGCACTTAAAAAAAAATCCGAAACCTTTATTTTTTTTTTTTTTCAGGGCAGGTAAAAATATTTGTGGGTCCATTCACAAAGTGGAAGGGGTCCCATGGGGACCCCTTCCAATTTGCAAGTGGGTTACCATCCACTTGAAGTGGATGGTAACTGCGACACCATTTGCGACCGCAGATGCGGTCGCAAATGGTATTGCATACCACTCAGACTCGCAAATAGGAAGAGAACACCCCTTCCTATTTGCGATTCTGAAATGCATATTGCGAGTCGGTACCGACTCGCAATATGCATTTCTGCATAGGGAAATGCGTTTAGCGAGTCGCAAACGGCAATTTTTGCCGTTTGCGACTCGCTAAACGTTTCCTGCATCTGGCCCCTGGTTACCAACTCGCAAAACGGGACTGCGAGTCGCAATTAGGAAGGGGTGTTACCACCAGTGTCACACTGGTGGTAACCCATTCGCAAAAGGGAAGGGGTCCCCATGGACCACTGCCTGCTCTGAAAAAATGAAACGTAAACGTTTAATTTTTTAGTTTTGTAATGCATCTCATTTTCCTTTATGGAAAACGGGCTGCATTACAAAAAAAAAACAGCTTTATTTAAAAGCAGTCACAGACGTGGTATTCTGCTGTCTCCAGCAGGCCACCATCCCAGTGAGTGCCGCCACTCGCAAGGGGGTCGAAAATTGCAACCCACCTCATTAATATTAATGAGGTGGGCCTTTGCAACTCTCTTGTAAGTCGCAGATGGTGTAAGGGACACCATCCTACATTCTGGATTGCGACTCGCAAATTGCGAGTCTGCCTGACTCGCAGTTTGCGAGTCGCAATCCAGATTTTTGCTACATCTGGCCCTTAGACCCTAAAAGTAATTATTTGGACCAAGGTCTTCACCAAGACAAGAAAATGCTGAAAGCACCTAAAAGTGAAAAAAACCCTCAAGTTTCAGTCATTTTGTGTGACTTGGGAACTAACTCATAGCTCTGTATATGTATAATTGACTATAACGTACCTAAGAATGGTGACAATGATTAATACAGAAGAATAATGTGGTGGCATTCAGAAAGTTGACCTATGAATTCATTCTGCCCGTTGCTTGACACTTTATAACTCACAGTTTCTTGCTTTCCATGTGCTGGATTTATTTGTTTTTGCTGAGTTAGTCCCTTCCAAGCCAAAACCTTAATTACAATATCCTTCTGAGTCTTCCCTTTCTGTAAACAGGCAGTTTAAATCCTGTTCTTATTTCCTCGAATTTGCTGTGCATTTACAGACCGAGGTCAAATGTCAGACGCTGTTTTCTGAGGGCAACTGTTTACTTTTCTTTCTCTCACTTCAAAGTGAGAGGACTTATGTGACAATCTTACTGGTAGGGGATAGGAATGCAACAGAATTTAAATGAACTGAGTATTTCAGAATATGTCAATTAAAAACACACATGCAGCACGTTTTGTTATTTCTGAAGTGTGTTGGAAATAAGTACTTTAATATGATCAAACACATCTTTACACTAGTTAATGCAATTTCCACACATTTTCGTCTGGGCATTGTATAGTGTTATTAGTAAAACTGTATGTGCAAATGTAATGCCAATTTCAACTGAAAATGAGTTGTCTGTAATGGCAGTGTGCTACCACACCATGAACACTACACTCTACATCAATCCACTTCATTCTGCACCACTCCACATCGCTGCACTCTACACTGCACCACTCCACTTTACACCATCCCACACTCCCACACAACTGCACTCTGCACTACTCGACTCTATGCCACTACACTCTATGCCACTGCATGCTACGCCTCTAAACTGTACACTGTACCACTCTACTCTACGCCAGTGCACTCTTCGCCACTCTACTCTACACAACTGCATTCTTCACCACACCAATCTGCTCTTCACAAGTACACTCAATGCCACTGTACTCTTACCCCACTCTGCAACACTGCACTCTATGCCACTGCACTCTATGCCAATACACTCTACGCTAATGCACTTAAATCTGTAATTCTCAACTTTATGCCCCTGCAATATACGCCAATCCACTATACATCATTCTAATCTACTCTGCACTAATGCATTCTACACCACTTTACTATATGCCATTACACTCTATGACAACCTACCCAACCTGCACTCCAACGTTTAACAATGCACTCTATGCCACTTCACTCTACTCTGAAACAATCAACTCTATGCCACTCTTCTCCACTCTGTGCCACTCCACTCTATGTTAGTAAGTTTATTAGCTACTGTCATCCTGCTCAATGCTGAAAGATCATTTGGCGCAGTGGAATGACCATGTATGCACATGGTGCTTAGGCCCATTGATTTGGAAAACTATTTTTTTTCTAGCTTATTAAGTTTATTGCAGACAGGCCCCAGGTTCAAGTGAAGATAAGCAACCCTTACTCAGATACAATATCTAACTTCAGAAGCATGCATCAAGGCTGTCTGTTATCTTCTTTGATTTCTGCACTAGCTATAGAACCCCTTTCATGGTTTTGCTGCATATTTCACTTCCACTGTGTGCTCTATGTGGAGTAGACCCCTTTTGATATCTCTGTATCTGTACGACATTGTGTTGTATGTACACAACTTGGAAACTAATGTGGTCCCTATTAGTAAAGAGATTATTACTTTTGGGGCTATTCTGGTTTAGAAATTCATTGAGACATGTCCCATTGACAGAAAACATTACTGCTTTTGACAAAGAGTATCCACTTAAGTGGAGCATGGATGGGGTGAAATAGCTAGCGATCTATGCAGGATGCAGCACACATAGAAAAAGCAAAAACAAGGAGAAATAAAAGTATTTCTCCTCGTGGCACCTCTCTAACGCAACCCTGGGGCGGCATTAGTTTTCAATTTCTAGTAAATCCGGGGCAGTGTCAAAGGCAATGGGTGTTGCGTGGAAACGCCCACAGCAACACCCATTGCACGTCCCTTTGCCGCAGAAAACTGTGTTGGGGGGACCCACATTTAGAAGGTGGTGTTAAGCCACGCAAAGTGACTTAGCGCCGCCTTGTAACTGTGGAAATGGGCACAGCACCACTGGAGCGTCGCTTAAAGTGACACTCCGGTGGTGCTAGCGGCTTGTAAATAAGCACTATGGTCCTTAGTGCCCTTCATCTACAAGGCTATACCATAAGATGTAGTCCTGCAAACGTATAGTAAAGGGAAAGCTTTAAAGGTATTCAAACAAGCATAAGAGGCACCTGCTTTGAGAAGTTGCAGGAATTAGCAGACAGAAATAATAATCTACAAATCATACATTTATAGGTACTTATTTTGAGCAAAATATCTCTGAGCCTGCTACAATCCCAAGTATTGTGCATCGAGTCATATGTTTCCCCAGTTAGTCTTCTAGCTTTATTTCCTACTCAAATGGAACTCAACCCATAGGCAGTTAGGGCTTTGAAAGCTGAAAAGCCGTTCTAGCCCATGGCAGAGAGTTTAGTCTGTCACACAGAATGCTTCAAGATCAGCTGTACAGCGCAGATTCCAGATTCCTGATTTTTCAGTCTCAATACTGTTATCTGCTATTTCTTGCAGAAACCTGGCTGTCTGATGAGAATGCTCACTTCACGTGACCATCTACTACTGGTAAATTTAACAAGCATTTTCAATGCAACGGGGCTTGCATTTGCTCGAGTTGGAGCTATTTGCATTGTAAACTCCTAACCTAACTTTTCTTGCCACACAAATTAAAAGAAAAAAAACACAGCGCGATCGCGGTATGTAAAATGCAGTGCGATCGCGCTGAAATTGAAAATGAAAAAACGATTGAGCTGTGTAAAAAAATAACAGATAAAGTAGTCCAGAAACCAGGCTCAAAACATCGAGCCTCGTATGTTTCTGGTAGTTTACCGGTGCTGTGTAGGCGGGCTAAACACCGGAAAAGGCATGACGTATGCATGTCTTTCACAAATGAAAGCAAGCAGATTTTAAAGAGCAAGCCCAGAAACCAATGAAAGAGACTGACGTGACCTGGGCGTGGTTTGAAGCCCAAAGAGAGACTACTTTATGGACAGAGCACTTTGCGCTCGCCATAAAAATCTACAGGAAATAGAGGCCCAAGAGGGCGTAGTGGTCGGTTGTCATATGTTACAAACACTAACCTTGCAGTCTGTATCCAATGAAAGCGAATACATTTTTCCGCACGTCTCCATATCCACAGCCAACCATGCACAGTAGCAATGTGTTAGTTATCCACAGCTGGGAAAAGAGAAAGCAGGGATACTGGAAATTGCCACTCAGATGTTTCACTCTGCTGAGCACTGACATCTACGTGTTGTAGTGGATAGCAAAAAACGAGATATATATCTTTAGGACCTGATCTTTCTACTGAGGCATCAACTGGTTATTTTTTTAATATGCTTTTATTGCAATTTTCAAGTTTAAAAAAATGAACACCGTCACATCGGCATCTGCGTGAGTACAAATAGAAAGAAAAGGACACGCACAGGAAATCAAAACACAGCCATCGGCCAAACAAATTTGTGAGAAGTTCCACAATGAAATTAAAGTAGCGATAAAAAAAGCATTAGATGTTATAGAGAATATATTGTGACCTGAATAAAAGCAAACATTTTTTTGTTTTTTTATTCCTTATTTGTTTAAGTTTTAACATTGAATTTAAGAACCTCTCTCCTTCCCTAAGCATCTATAGCTTGTTACATAAACAATACACCTTTATAACATCTTGATATCTCAGACTCCCCCTCCTAGTGTCACATAATAATAACTGTGCAAGCAACGTTATTCAGGCTTTTGACATAATCTCACTCCCTTCATTGACAAAGTACCTACCTTCTGGTTTTGTGAGTACACACTCTCTGGTACTAATACAAGCGCCCAAGGTTGTCTTTTCTTAAAACCGTAAGTGATTCCTCAGTATTGTAATAAACTGTCCTTCTTTGCCAATGCCCCCACGTTTTGCCCTCATTTGAAATGATAGATGCTGTTTTTTGGACTCTGTTAGTGTACTGCTAACCAGGCCCCAGTATCAATACTTTGGGGGTCATTCTAAGTCCGGCGGGCGGCGGAGGCCGCCCGCCAGACTTCCCCCACCAAAATACCGCTCCGCGGTCGAAAGACCGCTGAGGGTATTTTGGGATTTGCCCTGGGCTGGCGGGCGACCGCCAAAAGGCCGCCCGCCAGCCCAGGGCAAATCAACCTTCCCACGAGGACGCCGGCTCAGAATTGAGCCGGCGTAGTGGGAAGGTGCGACGGGTGCAGTGGCACCCGTCGCGTATTTCAGTGTCTGCAAAGCAGACACTGAAATACAAAGTGGGGCCCTCTTACGGGGGCCCCTGCAGTGCCCATGCCATTGACATGGGCACTGCAGGGGCCCCCAGGGGCCCCGCGGCACCCCCCTACCGCCATCCTGTTCCTGGCGGGAGACCCGCCAGGAACAGGATGGCGGTAGGGGGTGTCAGAATCCCCATGGCGGCGGAGCGTGCTCCGCCGCCATGGAGGATTCTGTAGGGCAGCGGAAAACCGGCGGGAGACCGCCGGTTTTCCTAGTCTGACCGCGGCCGAACCGCCGCGGTCAGAATGCCCTGCGGGGCACCGCCGGTCTGTCGGCGGTGCTCCCGCCGACCCTGGCCCCGGCGGTCTGAGACCGCCGGGGTCAGAATGACCCCCTTTATCTCTTAAAACTGTATGTCGAATTGAATAGGCCAATTGGCAAGCACCTTACCAACCATGTAAGTTCCTAGTAACTGTACCCAGGTTACCCAGGGCAAAGGTGGTAAAGAGGGTACCAGGACTGCAGCACTGATTGTGCTACCCTGCGTACCCCAAGTAAAAGAGAAACTGCAGAGCTGCCATGTGAGCCTGCATGAACAGCCTGCTGCTTGAGTGAGACACGAAGTGCAGGCCGAGTCCCTGTTACAGCCCTTGGACAATGCAATCACCCCTCAGGCAGGTCCCCACTATCCCAGGGGGCAGGGTGCACTGTTCCATGAGTGAGGGCATATGTGCTGGAGCACGTATACCCCGTGCTGGGATTTAAACTGCAATGCTGGCCCGAGTAACCGGCGGTCCTTTGGATAACATGGACTGGCATCTGACCACTGCTCAGATGTCCAACTCTGCAATGGCCCGGGCAAATTCTGTCATGTTTGGTATCAAACACTGTGCTTTTTAACCCTGAACATGATGTCCATGTTTAGGATTATAAAGCAGATGCCCAAGTGGCACACTAAGAGGGTGCCCACCAATTTACCCAGTCCTGTAGTGTTTTTGCGGGCTCTCCCGAGCCGTTGCCGCCACAGACAAGACTCTGAGCTCATGCTGGTGGTGCTAGCACCTTAGCAGGATGTAAGACAAAGGCCTGGGCAGGAAGGAGGTCACACCTCCTCCCTCCCAGGCTGGCTAGTGAGATTAGCTTCAAGGCGGTGAGCTTCAAAAACTTCCCACGCCTTTGATGTGCCGATAGCTGTCCTCCCAGTGGAGAACAAAGACCTTCCTCCCCTGCCTGGCCGGGCAGGTGGGAAATTAGCTATGCAGGAGGCATGCAGCTCTCTCAAACTAGCCACACCTTGGAGGTGGGCTAGGAGGTCTGCACGGTCCAGGAAGGGTTTTGCCATCTTGGCAGACCCCTAGAATAATGGATTCTGGGTAGAACAGTGACATACTCCCACAGGCTATCATCACTGCAGGGGCTGACTTGCTGCAGGGACAGTAGCCTATTGGCCACTGTCCCTCACATCTTTAAATACCCCTAAACCAGGATTTTAGGGGCTCCCCTGGCACCAGAGCTTAGATCTTACCTGGACAAGAAGAAAGAAGCACAAAGAGACGTCTGCACTAACAACCGGACCTAAACTCTAGCCTTAGTGCAAAGAGGGCACAGAGTGACCTATGGAGACCAGTACTGGAACCGAATGCTTGATGTTTGCTAGAGGTAAAAACTTGTTGGTCCCGACCAGAGGGACCCAGTGGACACCAAAATGCCAAGGAAGGCTCCCCTGACTGGTGGTACCAGTCCCCTGCAAATTACAGGAGTTAATAAGTGCTGATATCTAAGAACTGTGACCCGACGGGATCAGAGTGCCTGAGGCCAAAGAAACTCGGTGTCAAGCATCTAAGGAGTGGGAGTGAGGCCCGTGCCAGGTTTGAAGACTCTACTCCCCGCCAAATGACCTCCAGTCACCAGAAAGCCCTTGGACAACCCTTGCAGCTACCAAGGCTTGTCTGTCACCTGCCACAGGACGATCACCGACTCCAGAGCACTCCCCCAGCATAGAGAACAACATCGCCATTGACCCCTCTCCTGTGGATTTTCAGCCTCAAGGAAGTGACTTTGACTGGAGCAAGAAAGCAGCTTTGGCACACCAGCCCAGTGATTGACATCTAGGAGCTACCTCTGCACCTAGAGCCACCGGATGAGGTGGTGAAGATCCAAGCGTTGAATCCTGGTCCTGGCCCCACAAAGACATCTACACCCGAAGGGTAGAGTGTGAGTCCTCTCTCAAGTCCAGTTTTGCAACAGAGTGTAAAACGCACCAGCGGACTGTTCAGCACCAAAGACAGCCAAGTCACCTCTACAACCGGGTAACAAAACTCTGACTGTTGAGTCTTGGTCTCTGCAGAACCTTAAGTTCCTGTGGGTTCGTTGGAACTTACCCTACAAGTACCTGAGTGCACACTGCTGTTTTCCCCTTTTACTTCAATGGAAGCCGTTTAAATCTGCAAAGTACTGTATTTTCTAAAGAATTAAAAATTCACAACTCCGACTGTACAAAAGCTGCAAAATTCAATTTGGTGTGTAAATTAAGATTAAAATCTGATCTATTTTTTCTAAATTGGGGTTGGATTTCTGTTGAGTCGTGTCATTTACTTATCCACCATGTTGGTAATGTGAAATGCTTTACACGTGTTCCTCTAAGTAGCCTGACTGCTCTTTGCCACATTACCAGGACTGAGCTAGGGTTTGCTGAGAGTGAATCTGAGGTCCACCACTGGGTGTTGGTATTCCATGGTAAGACTACCTAGTCATGCCATGTAATACCTTCACCTTGCTATAAGTATTATATAATACTGACGTCATTACACTAAAGTGAAAGTAACATGAGCTGATGGGTTTGTTTTACTTTCACTGCATCAGTGCTTGGGTGGGATATGTCAGCCCCCTGAGCACTGATTGGAGTGGGAGAGGTATTGTTGGAAAGGGGAGGATCTCCCCTTTCCAATTATATCTCTCCCCAGTGAATCCCTGCTTGGGGATCACCATAGGAGTGCAATCCCCAAACAGGGATCCACCCACTAGGCACCAGTGATTTTGGGAGAACTGCCCCTTGAGCAAGGGCTTGTGCTCCCTCATCCTTACAGCAGATCAGTCTTTCTGTCCCTCCTTCGTAGCAGATGGGGGTAATTACCCCAATCAGCCCCTCCCCGTGCAGGGGGCGGGAGGCAGAAAGCTCACTAGACCTTAGGAGTGATGTTTTAAATAGTTACAAACTATTGTGACAGTCTTCCCATCCTGCAGGTGGGCAGATAGGCCTGAATATCCCCAATCTGTCCCTAGGGAGAGCAGGACACCCACTAGACACCAGGGATGTTTCTAAAGTATAGAGGTAGGGGTTGCCCCCAACCCAACAAGAGAGAGAGCCTTTCTGCCCTTCCCTGGGGGGCAGATGGGGCTAACTCCTAATATCCTTCCACTTGTAATGGTGAAGGGCTGCACTTGTTTGACTTGATAGTCTGCCACCTGGGAAAACCAACAAGCCCCAGACAGTTCTGAACACTAGACACCCTTGAGAGTCAAGGGTGGTGTGCTTCATAAGGGGACTCCCACTGACCTTGGTTTGATCTGTTGCGGGCACTAGCCCAGCCACACAAGTGGTGCATTGTTTTTATTGGCACAAGTGGGGTAACGCTGGGTGGTGGGATTTTTGTGGATTCCTTTGGATTGCAGACATTTCCATCACAGAAATGTAAGGAAAATGTTTGATTTAGGCATAGTTTGAGGTTTGCAGGGCACAGGGCATTGTGAGTAAGAAAACCTCATGGGATCCACACAAAGCAGACGACCCTGGAATCCCCTGGTTATCTAGTTTTCAAAAATGTCTGTGGTTCGAAGGTTTGCATGCGTAGCACCACAGCACAACCCAAATACCACAGCTACCTTATTTGCATAGCTCTCAGTCTATCCCTTTAGGGCCTTTTGTGTTGTGTCTTTTGGTCCACCCATAAAAGTGGGGGTACCGTTCTTATCTAGTCACAAGTGGAAACTCAGGTTGGTAGGAAAAATGTGGCTTCCCACAGATTCCAGAACTTTCCATTACAGAAATGTTAGGAACATTTTTATTTTTTACCAAAATTTGACATTTGCAAGGATTTGCTAGGTTTCCATAAGTGCTGGCTGAGCTAGGGCCCAAAATTCGCAGCTACCCTCTTTGCAAAGAAAGGATCAGTTTTGAGTGGAAACAAGTGATGTACCCAGGTTGCATTTTTCTGCCATGTCTTGTCACAGGCTCTAGGTCTACCCACACGGTGAGGTATCATTTTAATTGGGAGACATGTGGCAGCATAAAATAGTAGAACATTTGTTATTACCAATTGGATTTTTCTGCTTAGGTGTCTTCCAAATGTAAGGCAGTGTGTAAAAAAGAAGACATTTTGAAAAATACCCTCTAAATCATATGCTAGTATGGGTACCCCAAATTCAGAGGTGTACAAAAACATCACTACACCTAAACTCTATATATTGTGCCTATTTTAGAAAGACATATGCTTCCTTGACACCCATTTTTCCCTTTACATATTTTACCATATGAATTGGTTTCTACTCAGTACAGAATGGAAAACCATTGTACGATGCAGCTCAGATGTTGGCTCTGGGTACCTTGGGTTCTTAGAGAACCTACAAACTCTAAATCCCCCCAAATAGAAGGGTCTAGCTGACGTAATGGTATATTGCTATTGTAAGTCGCCCATTGTGACAAAAAGTTACAGATAAGAACAAAATGTAACAGCTGGTTCTGCCCTGAGCTAAAGAGCTAAACCGTGCAGCCTCTAACACAGAAAGGAAATGGTGAAGAGCTTATGCCCCTGAACGGGAGAGAGGACCTTGTATTCCTTGTCACCTCTTAATAATTTAAAATCAGGGAGGCGAATAATAGACCAATTTCTCAGGAAGTTTTTGACCTGTTCCAATTCTTTCCAAAGAAAGTTCCTTATAATAGTTGAGTTACAGTGGCAACAGGACACACAGTCCATGGTCCATCCAACATTGACTGATGTAGGGATAATTGATAAATAGCTGCCCCTGAAGGGGAGTCATTCCTTATTGAACGAAAAGTCACAGTAGTTAGCCTACCACCTATGTTGTTTGAAGCTAAAACCTTTTCCTCTGGGATCAATTATTGCATTCTTTTTTATTCAGTCTGTACAAGCTGTCACCTGCCTGCTTAACCTAGCAGGTTGGAGCTAGAATTTAAATACATGCATAAGATATCCAGTTACTATACAGCACATTCAATCTGGATGGTAAAGTTCTCACTGTCCGGAACCTTGAAGACCTGCACACTGCCTGGCTTCATGCGTTGGCGGATGTTCACCACCTTTCTCAGAAGGAACCCTTCAAAACAAGGAGATTCTGCACACTTCCCCTGACACCATCCTCATGAAAAGCATTCCCTAGAAAGAAATCATTGGCTCTCTTTTTGTGCCAGTGAAGGTTGTTTGAAATTTGGATGTCCTATTGACCTTGGAGCAGGTAACAAGAGAGGCAGGCATTTGCTATGGCCAATGCTACAGCCTCAAAAAGATCTTCCTTATCTTCAGAGTCAATTTTCATGTCCCAGTTGCACCACGTTAATCCACTCTAGGTTAGATTGTGCACATCTATTAGGTCAAGCAGCTCTTAATAACCTCCTTCATCATCTTTAACACATCCAGAATGCCACTGGCCACCTGGTCTCATTCACAACTAGATATGAGCAAATTTCTCATGTGCTAGGTAGGGTCCCTGTATTGGCTTATCATGCGCAATAGGGTCTCCTTTAAAGCTTTTATTATTCCCCAAAAAGCCATATACCAGAACTTCCCTAATTTACAGGTCTCAATCTTTATTTTGTGTTGCTGAACTGAACTCTTCATTCTACAAATCAAGTTCTAATGGTGATTAAAAAACAAGAACAGTTACCTATGCTGATCGGGTTTTCTCCATTTGTGCTGCTAAAGTCTGGAACTCACTGCCTTCGAACTTGTGAGCTGAATCCAATTTAACATCTTTTGAAAAGCTCTTGAAATCCAATTTTTTCAATACATAGGCCCATATTTAAGAAAAAGTGCTGCACCAGAGCTGATGCGCCATTTTGTGTGCCCCCCCTACTGGCACCTAACGACACCATGGTTGCACTGTATTTATAATATGGTGCACCATGGAGGTTTTTAGCACAATAGCGTTAACATTTTTTAGGCTATTGTGGCGCTTTGCTACACTAGCGTCATAAATGTTGACGCTATTGTAGCAAAGTGCAAGGAGGCTGATAGGTTTCTATGGGAGCCTCATTTTAACGCCTGCTCTGAGCAGGCATTGAAAACAACACCAAAAATGGTGTAGTGAAATTTGTGAAATTTCACGGTGCCATTTTTGCGAGCCTCCTAGCGCCAGAACACCCCCTTTTCATGCATTATGCCTAGCGCAGGCAAAATGTGGCGCAAGGGTTTACAAAGTGGAGCAGTACATGCATTTTGCCACTTTGAAAATGTTATGCCCGGAAAAAGCTAATTTAGCGCATCCTTAGCATTAAAAACTGATGCTATAGCGGCGCTAAGGTGGTGCTAGGAGCTCATAAATATGCCCATTGTTTTTTCCTGTTATATCCTCTATGCAGCTGGCCATTTGCCACTAGAATTTTTTTGTTGTGTGTTGTACCTCCCATCACCCTCCCACTTTCCTCCAATCATGGTTTTTTAATCTAGGTGTGTTCAATTATTTAGCGTTAAGAAGTTCTATCACTGCCCACTGTATAAGTACATTTAACATAACATAACCAGGGCTAAAAATATTTATAAAAAAAAAATCATACTCGACAAACTGTCCAGAAAATGGAGTCAGAGACACTAAAGGAGGTTGATCCTATGTTGTTTGTGAGGATAGCTCCGGTTCATAGTGGTCACAGTACATGAAAACTCTTAACAGAAACTTTTATTTTCCTCTGGAAATGCCATCCTCATGCACGCTAACCTCATTATCACTGGCGTTTACAGGAGTCACATTTAGGTGTGGTACACAATAGGCCACAGATTAAACTGATGGTGCCACCTACAACCTGCAAACGGGACAAGAAAAATTGCAAAAAGGTGTATTTTAAAATAACACAGGCCATAAAGTGAGAAGTAATAAAAAAAAAGTGATAGACAGTTGTGAGCGTTTGTGAGTAGGGAAACCGAGGTACCCAATTGATGCCACTGACTGTTATCAAAGATAAAGAAAAAAAGTAGTCCAGAAACCATAGGGAAAACAGGAGCCTTGTATGTTTCCAGTAGTTTACCGGTGCTCTCGAGGAGGGCTAAACACCAGAAAAGGTATGACGTATGCATGCCTTTCACAAATAAAAACAAGCGGATTTTAAAAGGCAAGTCAACGAACCAATGAAAGTGACTGACGTAACATGGGCGTGGTTAAAATCCCATAAAGAGATATTAGAAGAGGGACAGAGTGCTTTGCGCTCGCCCTTAAAAATAGAAAGGAAACAAAAGTGCATTTTAGAAAGAGAAGCAGCAGAGTAACAATTGCAGCTACCCATCCCTCCAAAAAATAAAAGACAAATTAAAAAACAAAATGGGGAAGAGCAGGGAAGGAATGAAGGAGCTGGAGGGTAAGACATTTAGAAAAAAAGTCAAAAGATTTGGGAAGGGGCAGGTGAAACACAGATGAGCGGGAAGAGAGGGTGCCAATAAAGAGAGCACAAAAGGATTGAGGTGTGAGGGACAAGCAGCATACAGACGAGAGAGAAAGAAAACACATGAACTACCATGGAGTGCTGAAAGAAAAAGAAAACTGTTTCCTGAATGTAAGCAGTGGAAGGCTACAACTCATCCAATCAGAACAATGGGGGACCAAAATGGTCTTGGGCCAGATAAACACAAGTATAGGAAGGAAAGAAAACTAATCAGGAGCAGGGAAGTGAGAATGACAAGAAAGCCATCCAGTCATGATTAAGGGGCTGACCCAAAGCACTGTCTTTGCATTGTATTGTTCACAATAGATATTCAATACAGCCAAATCTGTTTGAAGGTGAGATCTCAGAAAGGGCATGCAGCTTTCTAAGCAATTATTGACTAATTGCACTCCTAGATTATGAAAGCAAGCTTCTTGCATGCGCTCTACTGACCTTTTTGATTGAGTGTATCAAAGATAAAGGCTTGCTTGCTCTCTGGATAATCTCTTTTCTTTGAAGTTAATTATGGCCACTACATTGTCAAAAGGGGTCAGATGCTGCAATGCTGGTTTGTAGATTATAATACAGCCTTCAACTGAGTGGATTTCTCTTTGACGTATCCAAACCATATAAATAAGGAGATTGATCCTACACGCCTACATTTTGTTAGGGAATGTCATATGCATATGTGGGTCCAAGTGCATGTGATTGCTTTGGGGTTTCTTTCAAGTGAAATCATTGCACTAAATGTCAAGACTTCATCCTATATACTTTTACATAGGACACATGACATTTTATATAAATGGCTCAGATTGTTACCCTCCATAATTGTGTGAGGTTCTGGTGTCTGTTCTATCATACTTAAATGTATGTAACTCAAGTATTTATACACCTCCATGCTTACTTCTTTTACAGCTGAGCTGGGAAGCCGTATCTAAATTGGTAATATAAGCAACTACTCTCTAACTGAATCAAATTGGCTCTACCTGTATAGACACTTGGGACCTATTCACAAAATGGATTTTGTAGTACATTTAGTTGTAGTACAGTAATAGTACATACTTTAAAATGTGATTCATAAATCTGTGTGTGGAGTTCTCCGTCTCCACCTCGCCTGTCTATTTTTTTAACCCGAGATCTCTTCCACAGATACCTGGCAGGATGGCTAGGGAGGGGCTGTAGCCTGCCCTGATTACATTTCAAAGGATCTTACTCTCAGCACTCACAAAAGAACCTGACACCAGGACTGCCCTTCCCTTTGACACCATAGACAGTTTGGAAACAGGACCAGGGGAAGACCTGACCAGAACCAGTTTGGTGGTAGGGCAGTGAACACCCCACACAAGGGCTGGCACCTGGTATAAAAACAGTCTCGCTAGGCTCTGGGCTAGACTCGTACCTGCCCAGCATCAGGATACCCTCCCAGGTAATAGTGCACTCCCATATCTACATAACATAACAACACTTTCAGAACCATTCATCAGAACACTCCTGGATCTGTGAAAGATTCAAAAGAAGGACTGCCTTGCAGCCGGAAGTACTGCCCTGCTCTTGGAAGGACTGTCTTCCTGGCTGAAGAAGGAAGTTTGAACCTACTTTTCTTGATCCAAGGCTATCCAGAGTGACTCCAAGGGTCAGTTGGCTGACTTCCCTTGTCAGCTACAGCTTCCAGAGACCTTCCTGCCACTGCCAAGTTGACCAGCATCAACTTGACCTGTCAGAGCTCTGCCGTTGGCCACTGCTGGAGTGAATTCTGATCCCTGAGAGGTGTCCCCCCAGGTCCTGGATCTTTGGCAGGCAGAAGTAAGAGCTCCTCCACATAAAAAGGGTGAAAATCTTGAAGTATTGGCTCTTCATGATGTCAAAAAGGTCCATTAGTTTCAGAACTTGGTCAGCCGCGATGAAAGCCAATGCGAAACTCCAGCGCAGACCAGCTGCTCACGCTACAGCTATGACCGTCCACAATGATCTACCTGTTCTTTGGGCTGAAAGCCTCATCCTCACATCCTCCTCTTATGTGAGCAGAACTCTTTGCAACCGGCTTGAGAAGGTAACTCTTCAGCGGGACTTAGCTGGTCACTATATCTGATGCTCGCTCCATCGCTTTTGGCCTGAACTTGTGACTTTCCCGGGGTCTATTGCGACCAGATGACTGTGAGTGGCGATTTCTGCTTCTTGGCCCTATTTTCACTAACACCTTTAAAATTAAGCATCTCCAGTTATACTGATTGTATTTTTTTTAATTTTGGTATCAAATAACCAAATGCCTCTGTTTTGCTAAATTGGTTTGGGATATTTCTTATGTTGTGTTTTCCCTTTATTACTGTTTGTGTGGTCCGTAAATACTTTATGCATTGTGTCTAAGTTAAGCCTGATCGTGTCTGTACAAGCTAAAACAGAATTAGGCACAATTTATTTTAGTGGCTTTTGTGGTTCACCCTGACAAGGATTGTGGTTGTTGCTTGAGTGGGTCTTCCACCTCTCTCAACCAATACCCCAATTTCTCATAAAAAGGTACAAATAGTGGATTAGAATTCCTCAGCTTTCAAAATGGGAGAGTCCACAAAGTTCCAAAATATCCTCCCACCGGTAGTCCTCATCCAAAAGCTATGACATTCAGACAGTTAAAATATGTTCAGTCAACAGTGATACTTTGATAGGCCAATGCAAATTATAATTTCAGGTTGGAAGGTCATGAGCTAGGAAGTAATTTATAAAATAGATGGATATGGGTTTGACCTTCAAATGGCCTACAGGAATTGGTGGTTTTTAACACAAATGGCACTATAACTGGTTCTCTGGAATTTTGGATAAATCATGAAAAAGAGTTACCACTTTTGAACACTGCCAAATTGGTGGTTGGAGTTGATTTTAATATAGTATGGGTTTCGATTTTAGACAGAAAAAACTCCCCCAAGTACCATCCTTCATCGTCACCTTGACATTTGACTGCAATGTGTGAACATCTATTGTTAAAAGACCCCTGTTGACTAATTCTGCTAATAGGCTAGGACAGTGGATCTTATACTGTTTACTTTGGTTGCTCCACACTTAATCATTACTGAAATCTGGGGGCCACCACTGAATTCTTATTGGCATCCTGGGACCCCCTTGGAATCACTACAGGGATCTCGGGACACCTACATAAGCAATTTTTATGATTTGCACACATCAGTACACAAAGATACAGAAACATGCATTCATCAAATACACAGATGATGAAATATTTAATTTAATTTAAAAAATATATTTTAAAAAAATCTAAATTTTAATGGGAAGGCTGGAACTTTTCTGTATTCAATTGAGGCCACCTATCATCCGTATGTTATTCTGTTTGAGGCACTTGCATTGCTCCCACAAATCAATCAGAGGATACCAACTTCATTTTTAGATTCCAATTTCAAATTCCTTTATAGTGATAGTATGTTTCAAACGTTCAGTTTTACATTTGGTTCTTTATATATGTACACTATTTTAAATCTGTAAACAGTATTTAATTTTCTAAGCAGTTGCAAATCCCCAGAGTAGGATTCGCAGACCCCAGGGGTAATTGAACCACAGGTTAAAAACCGCTGGGCTAGGAGTTTCCATTTTTCTCCTCCTGCATCACTCTTGATACTTGAATTTTTTATGGTAAATCAAGAGTTTCTAAAGAAGGTATATTTTAAAGAATGTATATTTTGGACCATGGAGATCAAAATAGACACAATCAACAAGTCTTAGAGATTAAGGGGGTCATTAACCGCCGTGCTGAAGACGGCCAGTGCAGGCGGTTTTCCGCTCGGCGAATTATAACTGCCTGCAGCCCTCTGTCCTTTTTCGGATGGAGAGCCGCCAGCAGCCATACTGGCGGTCGGCAGGGAAGTGGAGGTTGCTCCACCTCCACCGCCCCGTCATCAGAACACCACTTACCGAATCACGTCCCATGATTCAGTGTGGCGGTGTTCTGGTGACAGGGAGCTGGGGGTGGAGCAGCCCCCATAGACCCCATCCTCTCCCGGACGATCAACGGACCAGGTAAGTTGATCGTCCATTAGGGGAGGGGCTGGGGGGGGTGTTGTGTGTTGTGTGCGTGCATGGGGGTGTGCGTATGAGTATGCAGAGGGGGTGTGTGAGCGCTTGTATGCATGCGGGGGTGTTGTGTGTTTGAAAATGTGTGCGTGTCTGTCTGTTTGTATGTCTGTGAGTATGTGTGCGTGTATGTCTGTATGTATGTGTGCGTGTATGACTGTGTGTGTGACTGTTGGTATGTTTGTTGGTATGTGTGCGGGTATGTGTAATGGTGGTGTCTGTATGCATGTAGGGTGTTTCAATGTTGGGGGTAGGGGTGGGGAGGGGGATCCTGCCACCTTCGGGGGTGGCAGGGGGCTGTGGGGGGAGGACTCGGGGGTGGGGGTTTGGGGTGGGGGAGACCCCTATCAGTGCCAGGGAAGGAATTCCCTGGCACTGATAGTGCCTACCGCCATGGATTTCATGGCGGTTCCAAACCACCTGAAATCCATGGCGGTCTGCAGGGTCGTGATACCGCCGGCGGTCTGGTGAAGGCCGCCGGGCTGAAGACCGAAGTCTCCAGCCCAGCAGTCGTCACTGCCCTGGCGGTTGGAATGGAGAAGTGGCGGATGACCATGGCGGTAACCACCATGGTCATAATTCCATTTTTTTTCCACCTGCCTGTTGGCGGTATTACCGCCACTTCTCCACCGTCCGTCAGGGTTGTAATGACCCCCTAAATAATGGTCTTCTAGAAAACGTGGTACACTCAACAAGACTTTGAAAGCAATAAACTTGTACTTTCAAGAAAATCAGGAAAGTGGTTCTAACTATGAAACATGTTGGGTTGGGATGGAATCTTCAATCAGCACTTGTTTAGGAGTTTCAGCATTTAAAAATCCTCTCTTACATAGATAAAGTGCTAAATACATTAGAAGCTTCACATATTGTTTCAAAGGAGATTTAATTTGAATACATTCAAATCATTAAATTAAGCACACTATAGGGTATGATTTGGAAAAGCCGGATATTTAATTCAAACAGAAAAGGCATAATGTTTATGTGGGGCAAATACATCGAACAGAGAATTATCTGAAAAATAAAAAGACAAGAAATCACATTTCAGCCTTCAGAGACAAGACTGCTATAATTCACACTAGGATTTAGGACTTTGCAAAAATTGTGAAAGAATTTTCACGGGAATTATATTCTCTTAGTAAAAAAACATAAATCAAGATAAAATTAATGATTATCTAAATGGCTTTGTCCTTTCTACCATTTCCAATGTAGAGAAACAATATCTTGATAGACCAATAGATCAAGCTGAGGTACTTAGACAATATTCATTTCATCTTATGAAAAAGTATCTGGACTTGGTGGTTTGGCATATATATTTTACAAATGATTCAGCTCAGGTTTGACCGCACTGTTGTACACACTTTTCAATTATTTTTACCACAAGGTAAGGCAAACAGGACAACATCTAAAGCTAACACTTTATTTATCATGAAAGAAGGAAATTATGCTCCTGAATCAGCAAGTGTAAAACCAATCTCACTAATCAGTACTAACAGATGTATACTAAAGTGCTGGTTAACAGACAAACAGAAGTAATAAAAAAGAATCCATCCTGCCCAAATAAGCTTTCTTAAAAACAGACTTGCAAATTACTATACTACACTATAAGGAAAAAATGGGAATGGTGCAAATGGACAGAATTCACCATCTGCCATGAGAACAGTAGATGATAAAGATCCATGGTGCTTCCTCTTTAAATGTGGTTAACTTTAGGAATGGTTTTATAATGATGGTCACGGCCCTATATCAAAGCCCCAGAGCTGCTTTAGAGCTGTTGGACCAGTGACAAATTATTTTATTTTTCTCCTGAAAACCAGACAAAAATGTCCTCTCTCTCCATTTCCTTTTGTTGTGTTACCATGACCACTTTTAGGCAGGCTGAGTCCAAAACATTGAAGGTATCAAAACTGGGAAGAAAGAATACAAATTAGCTGCTTATGTAGATGACGGCCTATAGTCCAACTCACATGCACAGTGTTCAGTACCAACCATACCAAAATGTATTTTCTGAAGTCTCTGGTTATAGGTTGAAAAATGTTCATCCAAAATGTACTCCTGGGGATTTGTATATATATATATATATATATATATATATATATATATATATATATATATATATATATACTTATGAATATCAATGAATACACTAAAAATATGATAAAGTAATTTGATCTACTGCAGTTTGGTCTACTGCAATTTGGTCAACTGCCCTTCCCTAGTGCCTTGAAGCCCTAACAGGTGGTTAGCCGCGCTATGCAAGAATACTGATTGATTGATATTAAACTAAGTGCCCCATTGAACATCCTGGTGCATGTTTATGGATAGTATGGCAGAAACTATGAACTTAAGCTCTGAAATCTTAGTGCAGTAGCTCAAAGAGTTTATCAGTAGCTAGATGCTGTTGCATCTAAATTGGTGGTGAAGAATTCAAGCATTAATTACCTTCTTGACCTTTGTCATTAACAATGCCCTGAATATGTTGCCTCAAAAGTTTCCTACACACATCGTTAAAGAAATTGATGGATTCCTGTCAATATATATTTTGTCTAACAAAAAAAAGAGATAGCTAAGCTAGGAGTGTACGTTAGGCATGGATGTGTGAGCTGGCTATTTAGTACATCCATGGTGTACCTATGAGTGAGTCAGAATAGTGGAGGCCTTTGGGGTCCATTTTGAGATACACCATGTTTGTTTTTTTGCATACGAGGGAGGTAAGGATATTTTTCTAGACCATGGTTCTGCAAAGTCGGTCCTGGAGAGCCGGGTCCATGCCAGGTTTTTAGCATATCCACATTTAGAAAAAGGATGTTTCAGAAATATACATTTTTCTAAATGTGGATATTCTAAAAATCTGGCATGGAGCCGCTCTCCAGGACCGACTTTGCAGAACCCTGTTCTAGACAATGGAAGTGTATTGATGACGTTCATGAAGCTGGAGGAAGGAGAACTAGACAGTGAAGTGAGGGGAGTGGAGATAAAGTTCTTTTAGAAATTTAGATAGGCCTTTTCCTTGGCCATGTACTGTGAATTAATCTTCCTGAAGCCTGTAATGTGGTGTATGGTAGTGGTCAGAGGTGCACCGCAGACTGTTGTGCAGGATGAGAGAAACCTTTAGGTGTGGCCTGTCCTTTTGCCAGGTGCAGAAACCCCACATCTCTTTGTACCTCTGTGTGGGTGCCGTAGGCCGGAGACTACATGCTGTAAGAAGCTTCACTCCACTGAAAGGCTGTGTCTGAAGAGTAACTAGGAGAGGGCACTTGAAATAAGAACCACCTCAAACCAGTCCTGACGCCACAAGCAGTGGGTATACTTTCCCGTCTGTTTTTGATGTGTGAAATTGGGACCTCAGTACTCCACTAGTGGTTCTGGTTCTAAGTCCTCTGTGTTAAAAGAAGGGAGTGCTTCTTAGAGTACTCAGAAGCCTGTTGTGCCACCAGGGCTGGTGTCTGCCTGACCACTTCTTCCCTGATGTGAGGGGACATCATATGAGTCTATATATCTTGCTGGAAGAGCTGTGTACCTGGCCTGAAGTGCTTAGGAGTCTACCTGTTGAGAGAGGGAACAACACTGCCTACCCTACAGGAGTGCCTGCCCTGGAGCAGCAACCAGCGAGGTGTATCGTGTTGCAAGAATCTGTGAGAGTACACAGAAGAGAAGGATTAAGTAGCGGTATCTGTGGACCCCGTTGTCTGTGGGCCTGAATCCTCTCCTCATTGGTTTGTGGCATGATTACTAAGGCCCAGCCTGGTTTGTAATTGCATGTCAGAAGTAATTGTCATGTGCATGGCCATATCTGCCTACAGTAACTACCCTGCACAAGGTTGTATCTACTAGACATAACTGACCTTTGCATGACACATCTGCCTAGCTTAACTGGCCTGTACTGGGCCACATCTGCCCACAAGTAATCGGACTGTGTCTGGTTGCGTCTTCCCAGCATAACGACTGCACCTGTTCAATGTAAATGATCTCTGTGTGGCTGCAACTACTGACTCATGTATTGCTAGACATACCTACATCATAAAGAGTCTGCATTTGAGACTGTTGCCAAAGCCTGGTACTTCTGAAAAATCTATCAGATTGGAAACTTGACAATACAGGAGTGCAGGCACCACACATGAACAAAGCTACGGGCACTCATAAGAAAGGGTGCGAGTGCCTGATGAGAGAGAGAGAGTGAGTGTGACAGAGAGAGACAGAGCTAGTGCAGGAGACCCAGGCAGGTACATTGATTCAATGAGGATTGATCTGCCTGGTTTGGTAAGATTAAACACTGAAACCGAGCTGTTAAGATTGAGCACGATAACTTCAGGAGTGATAACTTCACCAGAGCAATAATTACACTAATGCCTGTTACCTAAAGAGGGCAGGACCACCTACACCCAGGGGCTAACTGAGTCTCTATCAAAGAGGAGGACTAAGGAAGATAGCCGATAGAGACACAACACTGTCTGATAACCACCAAGGACACTAACTTGCATTTCGTCATTGGGGAGCATAGCATTTCCGTCTAGTGTGCATTAAATATGTTTCTTTCTTAAAAGAGAAGCATACACCCGGACATTTGTTTAATGTCTTATGTGGTTGATGAGCTCTGAACTTGAACATCTCCATTCTACCTCTCTGAGAAGCCTGTTCACCATTGGTACCACTGAGGGTCAAGTGTCAAAGGAGCACTACTTGTCCCAGTTTGCAAAGTAGCCATAGATAGAGCAACCTTGGCTGTGGATGTTGAGGTCTTAGTTGTGGCAAATGACGCCAACCCCCAACGTTGAGGCCCAACAGCCCAGACGGAACATGTCTGGCACGTATATTTATGAAACTTAGATACTTCCAAACTCACAACCTTCCATGGACACCTCAGAAATGTTCAAGATTGGGTCTATATGGGGTCTATATAAAGTGGTGTATGTTGGCATTGCAACAAGGAGAGGGCATCAATACAAATGATGGTTGACTGCATTAATACAGGACCATTTTGGTCAAAAGTAAAATGGAGGAATTGCATTGATATTTCAAACAGAGTTGGGGGCACATTCATTAACACTTTGCATTGCCGCAAAGTGGTGCAAGGTGCTGATAAAGTATTTACAGTCCAGCATAAAAATATATTTGTGAATAGCACTACTTTGTATCATAAATATACGTGCCAGACCTGTTCCGTATGGGGTGTTGGGCTTCAACGGTGGGGGTTGGCGTCATTTGCCACAGCTAAGACCTCAAATGCCACAGCGTGGTACAGGGATATTCCCATGCAATATCACCCATGCTTTTCTGATAGAAAGCCCTGTCTACTAAAATTACTAAGCAGGGCTTTGCACCAAATACAAATGCATCCTGGAGTCAGGTGTTAACAAGGAGAAATGCTGTTATTTCTCCTAATGTTTCTCTTGTTGCATGTGTGCTGCACTGTACAGCACACATTCAATGTGTAGAAGGTTTAACTTTAGTCTAAGCATAGTGCTTTTTACTTGAAGTCGCGGCTCGCTTTTCTCATAAGGAGTGGGGCGGGTGCAGTGCATTGGGGGGGGTGGGAGGGTATCTAAAACTTAATTAATAAAGTAAAATAAAAACATACCTGGATCAGCCGCGCTGCTCCTCTTTCTCCCATCGTCACTACAGGTACAGGCTGCCTTGAGGCCAATCCTGACGCTGCTCAGAGCAGTGCCAGGATTGGCTGGGAGCACCAAACCAGGGTACTCCTAGGCAGACTGGAAGCCTGTGCAGGCTCTCTCCAGCCCGGCAACACAGTGCCTGGCTGGAGAGAGCCTACTGCACGTGTGTTGGCCAGCCGGAGACGGCTGGCCAAACATACATGTGCACTGAGGGGAGTGCACAGTGCACTCCCCTCACTGCTCCTCACCCCCGTGACCCCGCCCCTTTAACAAACGAAAGATAAGAAACAGGGTTTATTATCGTTTTTTTAGTTATAGGTTTTGCAGCTTCTAACGCCCTAATGGAGGAGCCCCCCCAGGGTACCCCCCGGTAAAAACCTATACACAGTGGTGCAAATATGCGTGCGTAGTGCTAGGCATCCTGTTGGTGCTGCAGCGTTGGAGGAAGAGAGCATCAGTACAACAGCTTAGTAAATATGGCTATACAATGCTCTCTTTTCCATAAATCTCTCTATACTGTTTAACCTTCTGCATGCTTGGGGATGCATGCAGGTTGTTACAGCATATCAATAGATGCCTCAGACGCAGCACTGTTGTATCTTACAGATCATTGCTGCTAAATGTGTGTTATGGTGTTGGAAAAGCAGTAGGAAATGTTCACATTACTTATGGTGAGCATGGGTTTCACCCATCGCCACATTATGGAATAAACTGCATTTATATATGGAAATAATTCAGTCTCCATAATTGTGCTGTTTACACTCTACGTGAATATGTGTTATGGTTCTGTGATGCGTCACATGTGTGCTAGACGTATATGAAAATGTTTGAACTCTGTGGAACTAATATCTCTTACCTACTTCATTTGTGTAGTCTGACACCAATTGAATCTTTGCCTCTCTTTCACTCCATCCCTCCTTCCTAGCTTTGTTTTGTCTCTCTACCTTCTACAATGTCTCTTTTAATTGATATTGTTTGCTCTACTATTATGAAATATAATTCATAACTTTTAAAGAATGAATGACTCTGTGGATTGTTGCAACTTATATTTGTGATACCAAACGAAAACTCCTGTGTAATCAGCTACAGGCTAGAGAAGTACATTTTTTTTCTTTGTGTTCACTAAGGCTAAGCCATAGAAGTATCTTGAACTAAAAGAATTCCTTTGAGATGAACATCCACTCTTTTATAGATCATTGTCTTTTTAATTATTTGAGGGATGTATAGGCCACCAGTCAGATGCTGCGTGGTTAGGTTCTGAAAAGTACTGAAAGCAGCTTGGAATATGCGTCAGGAGTCCTATTGCAAGCGGTATGGAAGGAGCAAAGACTTAATGCGGGTCTTGGATTGTCAATGTACTGTAACGTGCCTGATTTTCATTTACAATTTTTAGTTCATGGAATTGTGGGGCCCACTACGTAAAACGCCGAATAGTCATCTTGGTAATTTGACTGAATAATGAAAGGTAACATAGTTTTATGGCTTTCGAGATGTTTCTATTGGCTTATATAGTGTGCGTGACTACAGGGCTGTTTATCCAACAAGGCTTAAGAAATTGTTAGATTATAGTATTAGACGCATGAATAATTAGCAATTTTACTAAAGCAGATGTATTGAATCCTCATTGTGAATACTTGTTGATACCAGAAAAGGTACAGCTGTAGGTGCAGAGCTCATTTGCATTACATTTTCTGACCTTCCGTCTTGCAGTGTCTCACAACTACTCCTCTAGAGGCAACGAGGTTTAGGTTCAATGACAGCATGTAGCCCTTCTGCATGCAAGACTAGCTGTGAGTATTTACCACTCTTGCATGAGGAGTTTCATTGGTGTTCCACGTGTAAGTTCCACTTGTGAAAGCATACAAAGATTAGATAATCAGAAAGTAAGTGCAGTTTCCATGCTGCAAACTCTAGTGACTGGGAAGTGGATGCATGCTATTTTGCAACACAAAATAAAATATATTGAGAGTTTCCTACTGAAAAGAATTGAATGATTACCGACTGAACTAGAGAGCTGGAGACTGTTCACAATGAGGGGGCAGCTCACAGTCAACTGTTCGTGAATAATGCCCTGGCATTGGTATATCAAGGAATCCAGAAGAATGCTACCGGCTCCCCCAATGTACGATACTCACCTTGGCAGACATTCTGGCACCTAACACTTTAACAATGGAGGTCACAAAGCCAGTGTGTTCTGAAAGTGAAAAGTCTTGAGTTGGTCTTCAGCAGTGTGCAAAAAAGATACAGCCAAATTCGAGGAGACACAAGCAAGCGAATATGTGCTTCATTGCTCACAGCCCCTTTGCACAGTGCCTGAGCAAAAGTTGGTCCTGAAGCAAAAATATGGTGTGCAAAGACGGTGTGCAACAGGAAGATCTGGATCCCAATGAGCTAGATGTTCTGATCTATTTTCTTTGAAATTATTTTTGGAAGATTGAGGAGACATAGGATTCCATTTCTTGAAACGTTTTTCTGATTGGCTGAGTCACAGCTGATGTACATAAAAGTGTCTATTGGTTTACGGTGGCCTCCAGTGGGAACCTACTGTCGTGCCGCTGCGTGCATCTCGAGCCGAACATTCGGCTTGGGACGCGGAACGCGGCCACAAGATGCACCGCACCCCCAGACTACTCTGCATTCTCCGAGGCCCCAGAATTGTCATGGGGCCTCGTTTTCCTTTTCTGCACCACGCATACAGGCAGGTCTGAACCCCCCCATTCACCTGTTCTTTTCTTTTCTTTTCTTTTCTTCTCTGCTTTTCCCTGGCTATCTGGTTGTGCCTTCCTTCATGTTTTTTCTCCCTTCCCATATCTCCCTTCTTTTCCCACCATTCCTTGTTCCCTATGGTTCCTAGTTCATTCTATTCTATGTATCTTTTCCCTATCTAAGATGGTGTCTTTGTACTTCCTGTCGGTCGCTTCCTGTTTGTTGGTATTTAAGGACTGTGATTCTTTCTCTCCTTGCGCTGCAACACTTTCTGTTTGGATGGTGTCTTAGCTCCTGTTTCTTTGCCTTCCTGTGCTGGTTCTCGTCGATTCAGTGTATTTCCTGTATTTTGCCTCTGTTGATTCCTGTTCTTTTGTTCCTGTTTCAGGAATCTATCTGTTTGGAGTTTTTTTCCCCTTTTCAGTTTTTTTTTCCCTCTGGCGCTATTTCTGAAGGGCACGGTCTGTTCTTGGCGTTTCCATTGCCTACAGCACCGTGGCTACCAGAAAGAGTCGCCCCTATCTGGGCCAAAGCCGAACATTCAAGACCCATGCCACTCGATCTGCGAATTCCAGGCGTAAGCAGCACGTGAGTTGTGACACCTACAGACCAACACATACCACAGAATTGGATTTCTAACGCGGTGCTCCAAAGGGTGTAAGATAGGATCTATTCTAAGAATCTCCAAAGTGTGGAAGATTGGATGTAATTTTCTAAGAATCTCGCCTGGGTGGATCAGAGGTTTCCTCTCATAAGAATGTCAAGGATGGATCAAAGATGTCTTCTCAAACAAATTGCTGTGGGTGGGCCAATAATTAAGGCGTATGTAAACCCCGAGGGTGGATGGATTCCTGGCATGGACAACTTGTGTTATCTTGGAAAAATTATGTGATGTACTTGTAGAAAAGCGAAAGCAAAGAAAGTATAGTTTGGCAACAGTGGTCTTCGGTGCTCAGAAAGGCCCAATATGTGTTTGCAACTGTTTAATATTCACGTGTAAACTTCAAAATCATTTCCTTTTTTACTGCTTCAGAGGAGCATTGAAAGTCCCTGTGATAAAGGAAAGTTAGCTCTTCTCCCCAATGTCCCTTGAATTGACCCACAAAAAAGGAGAATTTGTGGACGTTTGAGTATTTTTCCTTCTACAATACATACTTGGTTGGATCAAACCTCAAAGCTTCTTTGGCAGACTGATCACTGGGTTGGGTTGGAACGTGGAGGCTCTCTCTCCAGTGAAAATATTTAGGATAAGGCGAAGCTCAGAGCCTCTCACAGGCGTGTTACTGGGCTTTTCTCCCATGAGTAAACAGTAAGTCGCCCCCTCCTTGGCATGAGTACCTTTTTCTTTTCAAAGCCAGTTCTCTTGCACCACCATGTAACCTCCTGATTATGCTTGTTTTTTTGTAAGGCACACACTGCACAACTTAATTATTTAGGCGCTCATGAGAGGCCAGTAGCTTCCATATGAGTACAGAAAGCGAAGGTTACATATCTGATGATTGACAGTCTGGGCTACAATGACCGGACTGTGATGCATCGTCTTATTGAACAAGAACCTAGTTGATATACGAGCTTTCAGAGTGATAAGCCTTTTTTATCCACACCATTCTGACAAAATTTAACAAGGTAACAGAAAGGACAAGCCTCGGTGGAAAATGATAATGGGGTCAGAGCCACATTGGCTAATTAGCAGAGCATAGGTGTAGCTCCTGAATAGTGAGTCCAGGATGTCACGGCACACTAATATTGTGGGCAAAATATCGAGGGACTAAATATCGAAGTATAGATGTATTGTTCTTAACTGACATGTCTATGAACCATTTTCTGTAGAAGAGATAAGTGTTTAAGAGCTTGATGTTTTCCCTCAAATCCTTACATTTAGAGATGAAACGGTATTCATCCTTGTTAAGAAGTAGAAATGTACAGTTTGATTGAGAAAGCTTCTAACTTTTTCAATTACATTTTGTTTAAATAACTTCAGAAGCAGGCTTGCCTTCTCTTGTCTCTTAGCTCTTTTAGTACAGATGTGTGGCTAGCGGTAGTGGATATAGGGCGATTAATTTGGGGAACCTGCATTGTATGCACTTCTTTTGTGTGTATGATGGAGGGGCCTTCGTTTTTTCAGAACTGCTCAAATTGCGGAGCAGTGCACCTTGTGGGTGACATGGGTGTGCTGTCATGGTTATTTCCGGTGTGATAAATATAAAATACAGGCTCATTGTCACTTAAACATAGGTATGGACAGGTGCGTAGCTTGGTCAGTAAGATTTTCGAGGGCAGACATGACAACTTCACCAAAAACTTCACAGTCTGAGGAGGGGCGGGATCTTGGAAGGGGCATGGCCTCGCTCGAGCATCTAAAAGGCACTTTTGCCCCCACCCCACCCCATCCCGACCCATACCCCCTCCCCCCAAAAAAATAAACAAAAGCTTGCTGAGGCTGCTGTCGATGTCCTGGGGTTTTAAACGAGCAGTGGTTTTCAGCTCGGTTTCCCTCCCACGCATGACTCTCACTGGGTGACGGGGTGAGGGGAGTCAATATCGTGTGTCACACAGTGACACCCACCGTGTGAGTTGGCAATTCTGGCTTCAGGTTTTTCAACAGGCATGCAGACATATAATGCTAACATACATGATATCACAAGCAGGGCCCCTGAGGGGCAGTGGAAAGGAAGAGGAGTGCAGCTTGGTGGAAAACTAAGTTAAGGAAAAAACGTATTTTGTGAACTAACAAACATTTTTTAAGACTTTCAAAACAGTAGGGGTGTGCGTTTTTGTCTGTGTGCATGTTAAAATTCCTGAAAGCACCTGAGTCCAACTATTTAGCAAAATATACATTTATGAGAAGGGATTTAACACACCAAGGCCCACTAAGCTACACCCCTGGTTATGGACAGTCCCACAATGCAATACTCCACAGGTGTGAGTGGTGTGTGCAAAAAGCCGTCAGAACTGGATTGGGAGTGATGTAAGGAGTACCAAAATTATATAAACTCTCATAGGATGACCGGGTGTCAAAGTCTGGAATTGTGTGCAATTTTAAATTTACAAGCAATTTTCTCCTAGTGATTGCCCACATGTTTTAACTCTGTATCTGATTATTGATATAGGCTCTTGAACCTGTTTCTTTCCCGCTCCTTCGTCCTTTAACTTGTTGTTTGCCTTTCAGCTGCTAACTCCCATTCCTCCATTTCTTACCTGCACCCCTCCATTCTATTTTTAAATTTAAAAAAAAAACTTTTTGGGGAAGTGCCCAATAGATACAATTTGCTGCTAGGCTACTTTTATCTTTATTAAAAGCTCGTGCAAAAATAAATTTTGTATTTTCATTTACCTCTCCAAGATGAGTGTTCACCATCTTCGAAAGGTTAATTTAAAAAAAGCCAAAATGGCCATGGCAACATCATGATGTACGTGTGGGCATGCGTGCTGACCCAAGCGTGCACTTTCATCCTCATGCAGCTTGTCCATTTTACTTTTTCTTTGCCAATGAGCTTCAGCTTTTCTTCTTGCTGATGTTATTCTGCATCTGCAACAAGCACGGGGAAAGCTGAAAGGTGGGCTAATGCTTTTGGAAGATGGGACCTATTGGTTTTACCAGTGCTTGTTAGTCTTGATCTGATTATCACAAGTCTGGGAGCGAGCAAACAAAGTTCTTCAAGGCAATGCTCCTGCAGGCAGGAGTTTGTAAGGGAGAATTGTGTCTCCTCTGCTTCTGTGCTTAGGTTTGCCTGATCAGATTGGAAAGGGTAGGAGAGCTGTTAATGTTAGATCGTGGCCTGTAGGTAAGTGCATGAAGAACAAACTAAGCGTTTGTAGGTGATAAGTGAGTTTTAAACCGAATATAACTTGACCAGCAGTATTTTCAACTTTTGGAGTCTTTGTATCAAACGCTATGTGTAGGGTATAAGAGGAGACCGACCATTAGGGTGTTACCATGGTCCAGACTGGAGTGTCTAATGCATAAACAACTAAAGAATTGTAGGTATTTTTTATCTGTACAATGGATCAGGTGAGCTGATGCGATCCTAACTTCCCATAGCTAATGTGACAACATAAATGTTACTCCGCCTCAACCGCAGATGCCAGTAAACATCTCGCACGCCTGACAGTATTTGACTAATCTCCAAGAGTTTTCTCTTTCCATTGAGGCAGAAGCAAACGGCAGGAGGGCCGCAGATGTTTACATAATGTATTAGGAGCTTCTGGTTGAAAGGGAGGGACCGACAGAGGATCATTCTTTCTGGTAGTGTATTTTGAGCTATGTGCACCGAGCAGACACCTAAAGGTTCAATGAACATTCAAAGAGCAAGACAAGAGCTTACTTTCTGAGAGGCATATTTAGAATTTGGAAAACAGGGTACCCCCCACCCTGTCTGCCCATCTATAGAATTTACAGTCTGCCCACTCTTGAATCACATACTTGCCATTTTCCTTCTGGCAGAGCCTCCGCTGCCTCTGCTGCCATAAACCTTACTGATTTTGGGCCAGTGGTCAAAGTAACTTGGGCAGATGTACTTTTTTCCTGTTTGTCTTTCACCACGGAAAGACTGGCAGCCTGAACACAAAAGCAAAAAAATGACCAGAACACCCTGGGAGAAAACAAACTCCAACTTTGGGAACTTGTTTTTGAAGAACCACAAACTTTGTTGAGCAACCACATTAAACATGGCAATGGCTCAGCAAGCTTTTAGTGCATTTTATTGAGCTACCACAATGGCCTCTCTACTGATGGCATAGAATTCTCCATCTGCTTGATAAAGGTCTCTAAATATGGTGGTTGGTCTTCTGCAAGGGCTGCAGAGTAAATAAGAGGATGCAGTGGATGTGGCGTAACAGCTTGAGCTGCCGACTTTGGAGCTGGGGGAACCAGGCTCAACTCTCGGGGTCGGCTCAACATCCTGTGATTTTGGGCAAATCACTTAATATCCCCATGCCTACAATTCAGCTCATTGAGACCCTCATGGGTGATTTGCCACACTTGACAAATCCTCCTCTGCCCTGGCAGACCAATCATCAAACTCTAAATAAACCCAACTCTGGATCTTTAGGGTCCTGGACAGTTTAAACAAAAAGGATTTTATAATCAATAAAGCTAAATGGTAATGGTCATGGTCAGTAATGGAAAATGAAAACATTTGCTCCTTGAGGCGGTGGTAAAGAAGATTTGGAGTCACAACATAGGAGGAGTGAAGAGGTCCAAAGCCATGATGAAGATTGATGTTATGAATAGAAACAGAGTCAGTAAAAATCATGTATCTGTAACATATCTATCCAGAAAGCCCCAGTGTACATTATTGGACAATTAGATCAGGTGCTTTATGCAAGCTCTTCTGTTTTCTCTGATCACAGGCTTACAAATGAAAGTGAAATTCCAGATTATCTCTCGGCTCCTTGTTAACTAACTAGGTAAGAGTGTCTCTTTGTTTCCACTCGTCAGGTGCCATGGCTCTTAGCCAGCCGCGAATACTGACATAAGAAATTAATGAATGTAAGTGAAGTGAGGCGTTTTCATTGGGACCGCTCTTGGTAGTCTCTAAAGGTATGCACGCACTGAATGTGCACCCACACTGCTGAATGTGTGATGTTTGCACACTGAACCAGGAGACAGTGATTCAGTTTGGCTGGCTCAAAACCCATGTTTTGCTCAACAATGGCTGCTGGAATAGAGCTTAGCTGGTTCCCGATCTATTCCATTCCAAAAGCAGGGTCAGAAAGCTATATTGCCAGACTCATAAGGTTTTTAGACGCAATGGCCCTGGCTCTCCTAGTACTGTAATGAAAAAGGATAGGGCCCCCTGCAGAATGTGGTGAGAGGCCCCTGGCACTTCTGTATCTCCCAGATGTTCATAGGCCTCAGGCTGAATGGAGGGGCTTGAAGACTAGGTGACCTCTTGTGCCGCAGGGTCCTGCGTTACACGCCTTCTAGGACACTCTTGTAAAGAGACAAACACATGATTCTTCCCATAAACCAAGTCACCAAACCTATGACAGATTTCATAGCTGATAATACAGTAAGAACAACCCCGGCGTAATTATAGGAGGTTGGTTTGAGCTTCTATTGAACTGAATTTGGATCTGGTTCATTAACCACCAATAAATAGTCAAATTCGCTCCTGAACTACCACAAATAACTGTGAATACTATATACTGTGTTTTTTTCCATTTGTATCTAAAGTCCCATATAAACATATATGATGTCCAACAAAAGTGACCAGCAAACTTTACCCATCAGCTCTGAGAAAATGTGTCCTAATTGCACGGCAAATGCTCTCTGAAAAGCAAGATTAATGTATTTGCAGTCCTTATGTGCAGAATCTGCACTGCCCAATGGGTTAATCATATTCCCTAGTGGAGCTTTACTCTTCTTCACATTCCATTTACTTGTTTAAGATAACACATCAACCTGCTAATTTCGATAGGAAGTTCCAAACTGGAATCTTGAGAAAAACTACATCATTGGTCTTAATGTTTGCTACCAATTTCCATGTTTTTAGACTGACCACATTGTGATCATTAGTAATAATTTACAGTGGATCCCAATAAACTAAGTCCTGTCTCCAATGGCTTCACAGCTCTTTTACTGTTAAATGTTTATCAAGATAGCACGAATGTGCTTCGGATTATACGACAACAGGTTTAATGTTTAAGATAATGGCTTCCACCATCAAGGGTGCTTCAAGTAACTTCATTCTTAAATTTGGAGATCCTAAGTTCTTCAAAAAGATAAGGTTGAAAACTATGCGAGGATTGGCAGAATGTTGGTACCAACTTAGACAAATGGCAAAAGTTACTTATTATAATTGTAACGCACCTATCTGGGATTCCCCGGGTACACCAGAGTGTTTCCAAGATGTTTTAGCGTTACCGATAAAACAAGCAGGGTTAGAGTACTGGGGAGATCTCTTTTCGGAGGGGGTTCTTCTTTCTTGGGAAGAATTGATGCAGCAAACGGGGGGCTCCTTGACTAGGTGGAAGTTCTTGCAAATAAGGGATTGGGCTCAGGGGATTAAGGAAGGAGTTGGTATGCCCAATCCTTTGAGTGAGATCATCCCGAGACCAGTAGTAGGTTCTCATAGAGTGTCAGCTTGATACTGGGGGATTCTAGAAGGGGTGGATGGCGAGTTCGAACTTCCACGGAGCTGTGGAGTGAATTTTTCTCAGAAGAGTCAGTTAAGAGGTGGTGGAAGGAGTCACTATTACTCCTCTTCGGTACTGTTAAACCTGCTGCTTTGAGAAAAAATCATTATTACACGATACATAGAGTCTATATCTCCCTTGAGAAATTATCTAGAATGAAAGGAGGGCAGGAGGTGAAATGTCCAAAATGTGGTTTAATTCAAGCCACAGACATTCATATGTTTTGGGAATGCCCTGGTGTTCGATATTTTTGGGAGAAAGTATGTGAAACTATCTCGAGTATATTGAATCAGGAAATTGTGGCCTCCCTCCAGTTAATAATTTTTGGTCAACTTCAAGATCGGCAGGGGAGGAGTGGCCGAGATACAAGCTTAGACAAATTTGTATTCTAAATTTGTATTCTATGCAATATTGTTGGGGAGACGGGAAATATGTAGAAAATGGATTTCGACTGTCCCTCTAGGTCATTCAGAATGGCTCAAGGATGTTTTTCGCATAGCAGATTTGGATCAAACAACAGGGGGAAAGTATAGGACGCAGGGAAATTTCTGGAAACCATTATTGGATTGGAGATTTGGAGATGGAGGCATGGTTTTTAGAGAATGAAAACTTGTTAAATTTAATGTGTGAATAGAAATGGTCCTTGTTATTTGTCCTATGATTTTACCCCCTGCTCTGAAATCCTCATGGAATTACAACAGTCTGAGGATTGTTTGAGAGGAAAGGGTGACCCCTGGCCTGGAAAACTCTTCTGCTCTGGTTATGATAAAGCAAGAGGAGGTTCTTAAAGCCATGGTGAATGAGGACGAAAAAAAAAAAAAATTGTAATAATTTACAGTGGATCCCAATAAAGTAAGTCCTGTCTCCAGTGGCTTCACAGTTCTTTTACTGTTAAATGTTTATCAAGATAGCACGAATGTGCTCACCTTCACCCAACTCTCTGAAAAATTGAGGCTACTCAGTGCATGCAGCCATTCTCCTGCAGGTGACAGCAGTGAGCCTCTAAAGCAATTTTTGTATCTTCAACTGGAATGCTTGTATTTCATGATGTCCCTACCCCTATTCAAACTCCTCTGTCTTTCTACCACATCTTACAGTAGCTCTCTGTGATGGAACGCAAGGATCTGGGCCAGACTGGAGGTACCCCGGGAGTACTTCTTAGCATGCCGGCGTAGACGTCAAACCTCTATGTCATTCTGGCTCTAGGGAGCAAGGGGCAGCGCCACAATAAACAGAAAGATGCTGGCAAGGAAACAGGTTCAGAGAGGACGCGGAAGGGAAGGACGCGAAGGGGGAGGACGAGAGCAGAGATGCGGACAAGGAAAGAGACGGCTACGCGGAAGCGGAGGAGGAGATCAGAGACGTGGAAAAGGGAAAAGATGGTGACGCGGAAGCGGAGGAGGAGAGTAGAGAACAGAAGGAGCAGAAGGAAGGCAGCAGAAGAGAGATGACCACAACGTAGGACATTGGCGTCACACGGCAGGAAACACCACATTGGAACGCGCATCAAGACGACTGAGGGAGAGACTGCGCGAAGGAGCCGGCCACATTCAGGAGGAACGTGGCCTCACCAGGTACAGGGCATGAACTAGGGAGGGGGAGGGAAGGTTAAAAGGGGCACCAGAAGTGGGGAGCATTGTTTTTCTTTATATTTACTAAAAACACCCACGGAAAAATCACTGACCAAAGGAAAAACAAAACTAAGGAAAGGCACTGGGTGAAAGGAACCACAGTACTAAAACTAAGAGAAAGAAAAGGGTAAAGAAAAAAAGGTATATTAAAAGGCAGTGAGATAGAGAGCAAGGGTGTCAGAAAGGAAATAGTGAAGATCCATCTGGATCCTAACAGACTCACGGGACAAAAGGGCACAGGAGAAACACAAAAAAAAACAGAAACAAGGAAAAAGAAAAGCCAGATAGGAAAGAACAATACCTACCAGATAGCCAAACGAACCTTTTCTAAAACGGGCTTCTTGTTTTTCTCTCTCTCTCCCGGTGGACGATCTTCTGGGTCCCTGAGGTGCCAACCTGTAACCAGAAAGAAAAGACAATAAGGAACAGGAAAGAAGAAAAAGAAGAATACAGTCTACAGACATACAAAACAAATAGAGATAGAAAAAAAAGAAAAAGGAAGAAACAATTATTGGAGAAAAAAAATAAAGAGTAAATCCGTAAACCCAAAAACTGCGTATTCACATATCCATTTGTACTTACCTGTCACAAGTGGTGTCAGAAGTGGGATTAAATCTTCTACAAGACAGGATAAGTAAAATGGAGAAGAATCCCACCTTGGCAGACATGATCGCCCATTTAGGAGAGGGCCAAAGACATTTACAACTCGTGTGGGAGGAACAAATCAAAGAGGCTAAGGAAGAGCGTGAGGCTTTACAAACTGCGTTGAAAAGTCAAGCAACAATTATTGCCAATAATCAGCTGGTACACAGTACCACAATAGGGAAGCTCACAGAGACAATAGCTACAACCAGAGTACTCCCGAATGTCCCTAGCACCATATTACAGAAGTATCAGGAGAATGATGATCCCGACGCATTTTTCCCAAACTTTGAAAGGGTAGCAGGTTCGGCTAACTGGCCTCCAGAGAGATGGGGTCAATATATTGCTCCTTTACCAACGGGGTCTCTACAGGCGGCCTATCAAGCAGTGAACCCGGGTGGCATAACCCCATATATGGACATCAAAAAAGCTATCCCGGAACGTGTGGGATTAGACCAGGAAAATTATTGAATACGTTTTCGACGTACTAAATGGGTGAGTCCCGAGAATCCTCGTACTCTTTATTACAGGGTTCATCATGAAGCTAGCAAATGGTTGGCCCCTGCAGACACTACCAAAGAAGAAATGTTTCAAGCCATAGTACTAGAACAAAATCTAGAAGCCCTGCCTACATCCACGAGGAACTGGATCCGACAACATCCCGGCTTGGACAACTCCTCTGCGGTGGTACTAGCTTGCACTGATCACAGGGCTCCAGACTTTTCGGGGTTCAAGTACTAGAACAAACTCTCTGCTCCCTAAACCCTCCCCCCAATCTTTCCCTATCAAACCGTTATTTGGGTCAATATGGAAAAACCCTACCCTTATTGAGCCCCCTTAAAAGAACCCATGATGAACCCCCAATGTTTTAACTGTGCGGAATGGGGACACATTGCCCAATATTGCCCTCAAAAGCGGAATCAAGGGGAACCAATGGAGATAGGGATGGCCATAGGAAGGGTATTTTGGTTAGGCAATACCACTACTCGCTATTCTACATTCCTTCTTGTGAATCAAGACATAAGAATAACATTAGTAGACTCTGGGTGTAGTCAGAGTGTCATCAATCAAAAATACGTACGCCCAGAACAATGGGTAAAGGGAGAACAGGTACTGATCACATGTGTACATGGGGATAGTAAAACATACCCAGTCGCTATCATAGAGGTGAAATGGCAACAAAAAGAGAATCTGTTATCATAGGAGCCATCCCTGACCTCGTGTAAGAACTCATTACAGGAACTGATTATATATAATTTCCCGAACTCCTGGATAGCCTAAAACATACTAATCGGGCAGAATCCTGGTGGACTGAGGCTCCTTTTTCCTCAACAGAAATAGAAAACTCTATACCTAGAGAAAAGCTAACAAAGTCACAAAAACGAGAGCTAACGAAAGCCTACTACAGGGAGGATAATGGTAATAGAATCCCACGGCAGGTTAGTATTTTCACATTAGCAATGATTTACTGTATCGAGTAATCTCTCAACCAGGGAACAGGAAACCCCAAATGTTAGTTCCAAAAGATTACTGGGACCAGGTACTTGATTTAGCACATGGGGACATGGGGGAAGGTCATCTAGGAAGAGAGAAGACGGAAGAATACATAACAAGGAGATTTCATTGGCGGGGATATATGGCGATATAAGAAAACTTTGCTAACAATGTCCCAAATGTCAAATAATTAATCCCTATATGGATCCCCAGGCTCCCCTCCTTCCGTTGCCTATTACACAGACTGCAGTCACACAGGTAGGTATGGTCCTGGGGGGTCCATTAATACCGTCATCTAAAGGTCACCAATATACCCTGGTTCTTGTAGACTATTCAACTAGATATCCGGAGGCCATACCTTTGTTAAGTATGACTACAAAATGTGTGGCTCAAGCCATGATAGAATTATTTTCCCGAGTCGGATTTTCTAAAGAACTCCTAACCGACCAGGGAATCCCTTTCATGTCTCGGTTAATGCCTGAAATATGTCAGACTCTGGCCGTCCAACAAATACGTACGTCGGTTTACCATCCACAGACAGATGGCCTTGTAGAACGTTATAATAAAACCATCAAGAATCTCCTACAGAAAACCATAAACGATTCCAGTTAAGAATTGGGATAAAAAATGACCCTTGGTATTGTATGCCATACGTACACATGTGCAGTCTTCCACTGGACATAGTCCGTTTGAACTCCTGTTCGCAAGACAACCCCCGGACAATGTTAGAAATGATGGCGGAGCAGTGGGAGGAAACAGAGGATAAAAGACATACTCACCTATACTAGCGACTTAAATGACAACTTATATACAGTATGGGAGGACATCCATACCCAACTAAAAGAGACCCAGATGAGACAGAAGGCTCAGTATGATACTAGAAGTAAGACCCGTGACCTAACTATAGGACGAAAAGTGTTAATACTCCTGCCTACGACTGAGAATAAATTGTTGGCCCGTTGGCAGGGACCGTATACCGCCCTTGAAAAAATAACCCCGGTAACATATAGGATTGAAATACCCGTAGGATCAGATAAAAGTAAAATATATCACATTGACTTGTTGAAGACGTGTTATGAGAAAGAAGACTAGAATGTAGATCTGTATGTTACTACCTGTCCAGAGTCAGAAATACCAGTATTCCCTACCCCTCCTGAGTCTGAACAAGAAACCAAGGCCCACTTTAGTACTAACCTTACTCCTTCCCAACGCCATCAACTAGAAGAGATAGTACAGAACCACAATAGAGTATTTTCTACAAAACCTGGTAGGACCCACCTCATAAAGCATCGCATTCGTACCCTAGATGGAAGAGTCTCCCAACAAAGAACCTACCATATACCAGAAGCAAGGAAGCAAGTGGTAGAAAAAGAAGTCATGGAAATGATAAAAGCTGGTATTATTGAACCATCGTCCAGCCCTTGGTGTTCCACTATAGTATTGGTTCCCAAACTGAATGGGTCTATTAGTTTCTGCATAGACTTCCGAAAGCTAAATTCCCTATCACACTTCGATACTTATCCCTTGCCATGCATAGATGATCTTATAGAAAGATTAGGACTTGCAAAATACCTAACTACTTTGGATTTAACAAAAGGCTATTGGCAGATTCCCCTAGAAGCAGCAGACAAGGAAAAAACAGCCTTTTTAACCCCCTCTGGGTTATATCAGTTCACAGTATTACCTTTTTGGGTTGCATGGGGCTCCAGCAATCTTTCAGAGATTAATCTATATTGTGCTGCAGCCTTATCAAGACTATGCGGCATCATATCTAGATGATATTGTAATATACAGTAAGACCTGGGAGGAACATTTAAATCACTTGTCAGATATACTAAAAGCCCTTCAACAGGCTGGCTTAACTGCTAACCCGGACAAATGCAAAATAGCTCAGAATACAATCAATTATTTAGGTTATGTAATAGAAAAAAAGAAAAAACAAACCACAGATAGAGAAAGTGGAAGACATCACGCAAATACCAATCCCAAAGAAAAAAAAGAAGTAAGAGCCTTCCTGGGTATGGTTGGTTATTATATGCAATTTATTCCACACTTTTCTGACATAGCCGCTCCTCTTACAGCTCTGTTGGAGAAGAGGCGACCACATCAAATAACCCAGTTGACTGAACTAGAGAAGCAGCGGTTCTTCCACCTAAAGTCCTTACTAACCACAGAGCCAATCTTACATTGCCCAGATTTTCACAAATCATTTCAATTACAAACTGATGCTTCGGACCAGGGATTAGGAACAGTGCTATCCCAAGAAGGAGACGACGGCCAATATCATACAATTGTATATATCAGTAGAAAACTTCTACCTAGAGAAAACATTACCCCACAGTGGAGAAAGAATGTCTTGCGATAAAATGGGCAGTCAAATCTCTTCGATACTACCTCTTAGGCAGATCCTTTGCCTTCCTTACGGACCACCCCCCACTAACTTGGCCATCTAAACACAAGGATACTAATTCCTGAGTACTCAGATGGTTCTTATCATTGCAATCTCTTTTATTTCAGGTACAACATTCCTTCCCCAGAATCCCTTCTTTCCAATGCTGACTTTTGGTCTAGGTATCCTACCAACGGGTGGCTCCAACAGCCACTCTCAAGGGGGAGCAAATGTAATGGAGTGCAGGGATCTGGGCCAGACTGGAGGTACCCCGGGGGTACTTCTCAGCATGTCGGCGTAGAGGTCAAACCTCTACGTCATGCTGGCTCTAGGGAGCAAGGGGCGGTGCCACAACAAACAGAAAGACGCCGGCAAGGAAACAGGTTTGGAGAGGGCGCGGCAGGGGGAGGACGTGGAAGGGAAGGACGAGAGCAGAGACACGGACAAGGAAAGAGATGGTGACGCGGAAGAGCAGGAGGAGATCAGAGACGTGGAAAAGGGAAAAGATGGCGACGCGGAAGCGGAGGAGGAGAGCAGAGAATTGAAGGAGCAGAAGGAAGGCAGCGGGAGAGAGACAACCACAGCGGGGGACATTGGCGTCGGAGGGCAGGGAACACCACTATAGAACGCGCATCGAGAAGACTGAGGGAGAGACTGCGCAAAGGAGCCGGCCACGTTCCAGGAGGAACGTGGCCTCACCGGGTACAGGGAACGAACTAGGGAGGCTGAGGGAAGGTTAAAAGGGGCACCAAAAGTGGGGAGCACTGTTTTTCTTTATATTTATTAAAAAGACCCACGGAAAAATCACTGACAAAAGGAAAAACTAAACTAAGGAAAGGCGCTGGGTGAAAGGAACCACAGTACTAAAATTAAGAGAAAGAAAAGGTTAAAGAAAAAGAAGATATATTAGAAGGCAGTGAGATGGAGAGCAAGGGCGTCAGAAAGGAAATAGTGAAGAGCCATCTGGATATTAACAGACTCACGGGAGAACAGGGCACAGGAGAAACAAGAAAAAAAGACAGAAACAAGGGAAAAGAAAAGCCAGAAATGAAAGAACAATACCTACCAGATAGCCAAACATACCTTTTCTAAAACGGGCTTCTTGTTTTTCTCTCCCTCTCCTAGTGGACGATCTTCTGGGTCCCTGAGGCGCCAACATGTAACCGGAAAGAAAAGACAATAAGGAACAGGAAAGAAGAAAAAGAAGAATACAGTCTACAGACATACAAAACAAGTAGAGATAGAAAAAAATAAGAAAAAGTAAGAGACAATTATTGGAGAAAAAAAATAAAGAGTAAATCCATAAACCCCAAAACTGCGCATTCACGTATCCATTTGTACTTACCTGTCACACTCTCATGTACAAATCTGCAAATCACAGAACTTTTGTGCATCTTTCACATCCATTTTTCTCAACAGTGGAAATACAGTTTCTCTTTTCATTGTTGGAGGATGACATCTGATGCCTGGCCAACCCAAACACTGATTAGCCCTCTGTATATGCCTAGATAATCCATTGTACAATACTTCAGAAATTGCAGCTTAAATTTAGTGGAACGTTCTATATGAGCATCTTCAGAGGTAATCCTTTTTCTCTCTCTGCAAAATATGTCTTAAACCACATTTGTTCCCATAGTGACTTTCACAGGAAAAAAGGCCTAAAGCCTATAGACATATATGTAAGATGTTGTAATCAAGTTAAATCAAGCCAACCCACTACCTTACACCACCTATACTTTCCACAGATTGAGATTTCTGCAAGATTTCCAAAAATATGTTCAATCAAATGAAGATTCCATATGTTTTAACCATTATGTAGGTAGCAAACTGGAGGACTCCGGTTAAACGCTCCATATATCCCTTTGGAAAAAGTGGCCCTAATTCCAATAGATATATATGTAAAATGTTATCATCATGTTAAATCAAGCCATGCCGCAGTTTTACACCACCTATCCATTCCATAGATTTAAATGTCTGCACTATTTCCAAAAATATGTTCAATCATGAAGATTCCATAAGTCTTTACCAGTATGTAGGTAGCAAAGTGTTGCACTCAGGTTAAACGCTCCATATTATCCCCTTGGATAACGGACAAGTGTAAAGTTGCATAACCCTCTCCGTGGGCATTCTCCATTCTCTGTTTGCATTTATTATCATTGTCAGTGGGTTTCTCCTTGCTCTACTATTGTTCCAACTTAACAGCCTCCTTCATATTGACTGTCATGAATCCCACCCATAGATTTGTTTAATTTTAGGCATCAGCCGTCTCTTTACACAAGTACAAATAATATACATCTATGTGTCCTTGGCTAGCAAGAATGCTCCATCCATGTTTATTTGTAATTCCTTCAAATCATAGCCATTGAGTGAATACGCTAAATTACATTTTACTCCATGGCCATTGTTAAAAGATAGAAATCTCTGTTCTTGATACAAGATGGTAAAGACCTCTCAGAAGAGGAAATGGAGCAGATATCTGGCCACTTGAAAAGATGCACAAAGGGATCTAACTGTGCCGAGCTTACTCATCAGAAGCCATAATTACTGGTCTCCACCAGAAGCCCTTGAAGACAATACGAATGACTTCCTGATCTTTGAAACGGTTATCTATCAGTGAAAATGAGTTGCATACGGGTACTGAAAATTCAAACGTACATGAATATATCCTTTTTCTGTTTTCTGAACAAAATTTGGGGCCAGATGTAGGAACAAAGAAAATTGCGACTTGCAATTTGCGAGTCCGAGCGACTCGCAAATTGCAACTCGCAAATTGCCATGCAGAAAGGTGTCTCAGACACCTTCTGCGACTCGCAATGGGGTCTCAAATACCCACCTCATTAATATTAATGAGGTGAGTCGCAGTTTGCATCCCCATTGCGAGTCTGGGCACTCACGGGGATGGTGGCCTGCTGGAGACAGCAGACCACCATGTACGTGACTGCTTTTCCTTAAAGGAAAACGAGCTGCACTTGGAAAAAAATACCGAAACCTTTTGTTTCGGATTTTTTCAGAGCAGGCAGTGGTCCATAGGACCACTGCCTGCTCTGAAAAAATATTTTTGTGTACATTCACAAAGGGGAAGGGGTCCCATGGGGACCCCTTCCCGTTTGCGAATGAGTTACCATCCACTTCAAGTGGATGGTAACTGCGAGTTTATTTTCGCGGTCGCAAATCAACTTGCATCGCGTTGCGAGTCGCAAATAGGAAGGGAACTCCCCTTCCTATTAGCGAGTCGGAAACGCATTTTGCGAGTCGGTTCTGACTCGCAAAATGCATTTCTGCATCGCGTAGAGGCTTTTGCGCCTTGCAAACGGCGTTTTCTGCCGTTTGCGAGGCGCAAAAGCCTTGCTACATCTGGCCCTTGGTTATATTTGCTCCTAGATAATTGTCTTATTCTGAGACTCCTAAAATGTAAATCAGTAGGATGGTGTACATTGTATGCACAATACAGCTATACAATTCTAAATGAGACATTTGTATGAAACAGTACAGGGGCAAAAAGTCACCAGAATGTACATTTCATGAGAGATGAGAAATACCAGGGTTTACCAGTAACAGCGGGATTTCGTGCGTTCTGGTTGTGCATGACCTCTACTGGCAGCCTCAGTATATTTTCTTAGTTTCTTCATATAATAATTTACTGTCATAGTTTTTATTTGTCTGATAGATTCAATAAATAAATATGATTAGCAATCATTATATGGCACCATTGAAAAAGTTACACAACAGGTGTAACTTGCACTTAGCCTTAGAAAAATTGTAGCCTAAGAGCATCACTGTGTACATTTCCACTTTACCCATTTTTCATTGTCCAGGTCCCTTTGTCCTACAAATGCATCCTGCATCGCAGCTACCTGGCAGCCAGCCTGTATCATTAGTATGGAAGGAAACATCAACACTCACATTCATCACCTGGGAATACAACAGACATCCAGAAGGCTAAAGCTTGTTAAGCGACCAAACAACAGGTCCGGCCTTGCAAGCTGGTTCAATGGGTTCCTTAGCAAAAGTTGCAAGCATATTACCCCCAAAAAATGTTGTCACCTATACATGGCCACCATATGTGTGTGCATACAAATTGTAATATAAAAAATACACTGAGTGATGGGTAGGTTTTACTAGTGTTGTATTTTAAGTAAGAAACTTTCCACCTGCTCCATGCTGTGTTTTTTGTATTAATGTTTGTGTCTCACACAAGAGTTAATCACAACATAACCAAACACTAATCACAGGTATCTATAGTGTTACTATGTCAATTTAGCACTTTAAAACAGTAACTTTAAAAAGAAGACAGAAAATAAATCCCTGCACTAACTGGGCAGCTGACATGGAAGCAAAATAGATAGCCGATATTTTTTGTTAAAATGAAAAAATAAATAACAGGTTTTGAACAAGTTTTGTCACTGAGGAGAAAGGCACTATTTTGAAGAAGATGTGAAAAAAGTGCACAAGCTTTGCGAAGTCACTCAAAGTGAAGGAAACCAATGGGTAAAGTAGGCCCACCAACTGCCCATATTATAAGGTTTGGTAGGACAAAGCAAAATGTAAATGAACGTTTAATTGATAAAAGAATCCTGCAGACCAAATCCCCCTCTACCTATATATATTATGCATTAAATGTGCAGGAAAATATTAGTCTAGCAAAACAGTTATAGCTGTCTCAAAGGCCAGACCAAAAAACGAGCAACCAAAATGTTTCTCAGTATAACTCACAAGTCCTCTGACTCAAGAACTGAAACTAATTTCTCCAGGGCCTCGATTATGAGTAGATCATGACACCTGTGCAAACCACTGTTTACGTGAGTGTTAGGTTTATGAGATGGTAATTACAAATGGAAAATCAACTGGTTGCTTAATAAATTGTTATATGTCTAACATGCCAAATTCTACTGGGTGAAAACGGCCTGGTAAAGACCACAACTAGCAGATTTTGGAGCGTTAAACTGCAAAATCTGCATGTTATGCCCCATTCAGTGTGAAAGTTTGAAATGCCATTATTCACATGTGAAAAATAATGGTACTGTGGTATAATTTTTTATAAGGTATTCTGAATAACGTACAAATTCCTTATGGGAATAAACAAATCTCTAGAGATTGCATTTTAGGGGAAGAGAACTTCCAGAACACTCAAAGACACTGGAGGAAGAGTACAGGAGTAAGATCAGAAATATTAGAAGTATTTTCTCACATTCATTACCTTCTGCAATCAGACATTAGCAGAGGCAGTGACGAGATGCTATTGGCCGGCAGTGCGGAGGACAGTTTGATATGACAGACGTAACATCGTTCATATCCTACTTTACTTGCAGGGTTTAAATGCCTCAAACACTTCTTCACCTAGCGTTGGTTCTAACTACAACAAACAGATTGGCCACAAAGGTGGAATTTCCACGTATCTATGTCTTAGAACCATGCATAGCAGCTAGTCTCATACTTTGCCTGGGCTGCATTAGTGCAGAACTAGAACCCGGTGGAGCTTGGGTTTTTGAAAGGTCATGACCAGCTACTAATAGAGAAAAAAGTCAAACCTAGCTCTACTCAAAACCCCACAAAAATAGGCAGAAATCGGTTTTTTTATATCTTTTTACAGCTAATTCGATTTTTTAAGGTTCTTCTTCTAAATACAGCTGCAGCGGAATTAAAGACCTTAGAGCTAAAACACATGCCCCAAATTTATAGTTCAATTTGAAACAAGATCCAAAACCATGAAATGTCGTGAAAGATAAAATAATCCGTGACAAGGAGAGGAAAGATGCCTGTTACACGAACACTACACCAGGGAATTTGGGTTCTGTTTAAATAGCATCTAGTTTTAAATACATACAATTATTTCATAATGTTTGGCTATTTTGCATTTGTTCAAAAAAATTCAGACAACAGAAAAGAATTACTGTGCCCCAGGTTTTAATTTTGAATTCCAGGTTCAACATCATAAACGAATATTCGGCTAAAATGTTTTTTTAATGTTTAGAATGGTTTTATTTCCATCCCACCATTTCATCAGGGTACATAGTAGTACCAATAATTTCCACTACGTGATGCCACTTATGGCCTGTCGTTTAGAGCATTGACAGTTGTGCACTAACAGTTCAGAAGTAACCCTCATGCTCCAGAAACTTGGCTTTCAACTGAACTGACCACTATTTTATAGCAAAGGCAAGTGGCTTCATGGACACCATGCTGATCCTCAGGAAGGTCCCAACAAGCACAACCCAGTCAATATCCTCGTTCACAGCATGCAAGCAAGGCGACTAATGTTGTTTGTTATGGTGACCGGTTTAACTTTAGCTGAATCTTCTTTACTAAAAGAATCCCATTTTGACCTGCTCAACAAGTGTCAAAAATTTGAGGCGACAGCAGATCCATTACTTTTGACGCACTCACAACCGCCTCCAAAGAGATGTTTTCTCAGCTTACTTAACATTAGTTGCCTTCAGCTACCAATTTGAGTATTTCTTCTAAACTCTCACAAATGGTCATCAAGCAGCATAAACTCAGGTAAAACCAACTCCTGAGGCTGGTCCCAAACTCTCACAAATGGTCATCAAGCAGCATAAACTCAGGTAAAACCAACTCCTGAGGCTGGTCCCAGTCATCCATCGTAGTGGTGATAGAGCGTTCCGTACTAATAATTTACCTGTATTTGGACGCTCTTTAGGCCGATGAATCTTTTGGCTAAGTGGGACTCTCCTTACTCTATATCAGTCAATTTAATCCAATCGATAATCAATAACGAACATAAGCAATACCCTGATCAACATAACACTTAACAATTAATCCAGAATACATTTCGGCGAACCCTGACCTTTCAGTCAGGAATAACCACACCAGTTTATTCAAAGTTAGTGAATTTATTTCCCTATATTAACAAAGCTAGCACAATATAGATATGTCTCAACACCAAGTGATAAACATAAATGAACATTAATAGCTGTCCATAACGGCGAAACAGGTGCAATCTATGCAGCATTTGAATAACAAGGCATTCGATAATAGCAATGCAAATCACTAATAGTATAATCTGTGATGAGCTAATTGCATACATTTAGTCAGCATAACAAGGTCTCAAATTGCATCGTGCAACAAAAGGAATCCTCATCTAACCTCAAATTAGCATCGGCATGTGGGACTTCATGCAAAAAACAATTTAGCAACATTAATTTAGAAAACTCCTAACTAGGGCTCTTATCAAAAATCAGCAGTTGGTTACCTAAAAGAAACACAATGCAATTGTACAATTTCCTTTCATATTTACCAATTACAATCAGCATTCAAGGAAGTCTTCGTCTCACAGGTACTGTTTCTCGATCAGCATGGGTACCGTTTCGATCAGCATGGGACGGGGCAAAGGGGCAGGGGTGGACGGGGCAATTGCCTCACGGCGGCAAGGTAAACTACTACTTCATGCAAAGGGATCAAAGTTAAAGTCTCTAGGGTAAGAATCATTTAAAGTCTCTTTCTCTCGATTAGAGAAAGCATCAAAGTCTCTTTCAAAATGGCGTCGCAGCAAGGTGGGCCATAATAGCTGCAAAGTCTACAAAATGGCGGGATGTCCAATAATGGCCACTTTCCTCTCGTGCACCTGGTTTTTATAGACAACAGTTCAAATCCAGTAGGGTCTTCCATTGGAGGGTTCATAGGTTAGCTTCAAATTGTCCAATCAAAAACGACAGTTCTCAAGCTTTTACTTAAGCATACATTATCCTTGGAGACGGGTACGCAAGTTGCAACATTTTATACCAATTAACTCACTTTCAGAGCTTCCATTGTCCGCACCTGCAGATCGACCTTGGAGTAAAGAGAAAATATGCCAGGCTGGCACGAAACCTTAAGATAAGCATGTGAACGATCTCAGTGGAAAAGTACAGCTTCAAGCAAAAATACACGTTTATTAGCACACTGGAAAAATACGAGCATCTAAACCGTGAGACCGGGCAACTAGGCCAAAGCCTCCACTAAAGTTATGCTAAGCTAAAGCATTTCAAACAAGCAAATCGCGGTATACGTTTACGATTATGTCGGATTAGTGCAATTCTAATACATCACGTTATATAAAGCACGCTTATAAATGTTGGCAAACTACTCTGAGGGCACATTTTGTCCCCGTACAATCTTTATTAGTTCGGTTAAAATCACACATGATTATTGCTACACTACGTTTAAGCGCTAATAAATGTAAAACCTTCATTTCAGCTTCATCAATCCCTCCTCTGATGACTACTTGTCATCACACCAAATCATGCCCACAAATTTTATTCCATTAAAATTCTGTCAGTTCTCTTTTCCTTTTAATTCCCCTAGTTTTCGCTTTATATTCTTCTGCCATTCTTTTCATCATTTTCTCTTCCTTCCTTCTTTTAATTCTTTCCATAATCATTATTATTCCCCGTTTTATTCCCCAAATTCCAAATATGCAAATCAGTACAATTAATATTCCCTGTATTATTTTTAGTAATATTCCATTCCAAATTCCCCCAATCCAATTTCCCACTGAAGCAAGTCCTTTTCCAACATTCTCCCACACTCCTGGTTCTTTCAATTCCTTCAAATCTGCACTCTCTTTTGTTAGATTAGCAAGCATAGTTTTAATTTTCACACTGTTATCTGGAATATACGTGCAACAGTGTCGTGCACCAAGCATTTTGCAAACGCCGCCATCCTTTGCTAAAAGAATGTCTAAAGCAAGCCTATTTTGAAGAGTCATAGCTCTTTCCGCTGCAAGCTCAGCATCTATCAGGATTATAGCACCTGAAAACTTTGTCAACATGTTATCCACTATAGTAGACAACTTTCTTATTTTGATGGAATTCAGCACAACTCCCAACGAAGGAATCATGGCTCCAAATATATCTCCTACCACAGCAGCTGCGGTCTCTCTTTTCTGGATACGATGGGATCCAGATGTCTTTTGAATCATCGATAGGTCATCCAGCTGATAAACCTTTGGGAACACTATACCCAAATAGCATCTCCCCCACCATCCCTTTGGAAGACGATAATAGGCATTATACCCACAAATGTAATATACACCTGGAATGACAGGGTCAAGTCCGTTCATCATGAATGTCCATTTGGCCTTAAAGATAAACGTATGTTTACACTCACTCGCTCCTACGAAAATGTTGCCATAATAAGATTCACCTCGATATATACAAAATTTCCCTACATGCCAAGCATCTAAAGCAATTCTCCCTTGTGTCTTTATGGCGGCAAAATCATAATTATCTACTGAAGTCCTCTTATGTAGCTCTTTTTCTAATTTCGCATTCATTTGTGCCCTTCTATCATCTGTGCGATCTAAAAAGCTTATTTCTACTGCAGAGAGCGAGCAGGTAAGGTTTTCCCTATGAGCGTGAGCCGTTTCAAAAGGTAGCATTGGCTCGAAAAATTCCCTCATTATTTTAGCATCCCAATCTTTAGCAATCTGGCTTAGCTGCGCTATTATAGGAACATATGCAAAGGTAACATCATAATTCGAGTAAAAATACTGTATGTTAGTTTGACCATAAAATCTAGAAGTTACTATACTACATGTAATCCCGTATGTAAGAGGCATGTGGTGATAAGTCACCCCTTCCTTTACTGATGTCGGTATCTGTGTACATACATAACAATCTTTCGCATCCATAGTCTCAACATATTCTGTTAGCAAGCGATAGAAAACATTATATGAAAGCTCCTTCTTATCATGCAAGTGTCTCTCATCTAATTCTAGTCTTTTCAATGCGGTTAGTTCAGTGACAGTAACAGGAGCAAAAGTAGAAGCATCAATTTTCTCATTCTCACCCTTTCCATGCATTGCAAGCACTATTGCCATTATTATTAGTACGCATGCAATTATCAAGCCTATACACACATATTTACAATATTTCTTTCTGCTGTTTTGCGTCATGATCTGTATAGAATCAGAGAGCTAGAAGCACCTATAAAGAAACTATTTAGTAATTCAGTTACGAAGCTGAACGAGCGCAATGTTCACACAGTTTTCTTCAAGAGGCCAGTCACTTATCGGTTAGCAGCATTTGTCTCAATTTGGCAATAACTCAGTCTTTTATCAGTTCAGCAAGCGTCTCATCCGGTTTAGCAATGTCTCAGCTGGTTGTTTGTATCACGTTAGATTGTAGCAAGCAATGTCATTTATCACCCTTTCAATCAACAGTGTCCATAAAACTTTTCTTTTCTATTGGTATCTCTTCTTCTTCGTTCTCGAGGCTTAGAGATACAAATTCGTCAGTCCAATCGTCATTGACTGCATATGCCCATTCTGGACCGGAGTATCTCCTGTTTGGTATCCTTTTCCTTTTCAATTTTGCTTCTCTTTTCGATTCTGCCTCACTGGTACTTTCCTCTTTGGCCAAGTCTTTTCCTTCACTTGAGGATGGTACCACGACAGACACTTCCTTTATTTTCTCTTTCACTTTTGGCCTTTCTCCGTCGTTCAAACTTTCTCTAGTCCTTTGTTTTACTGGTGATATACTTAGTCTCCTCTTTGCACCGTGTCCATTTGATGGACCTGCAACCTTTTCTGTGGAAGCTTGAACTGTTTAGTTCTGTTCTGCCTTGTCCCCTCCTTCTGGGGAATCAATCACGTTCTCTTTTTCTTTTTCTGTATCGTCTGCTTCTGGGAAAGCCCTCCTCTGATCAGGCTCTCCTGCTTTTTCACCTCTTTCGAGCCCTTCGTCACCTTTACTTTCGTCAGGCTCTTTATCACTTTCAGCTGCTTCAGGTTCTTTGTCACCTTCAGCTGCTTCAGGCTCTTTGCTACCCTCAGCTGCTTCAGGTTCTTTGTCACCTTCAGCTGCTTCGTCGCTGTCTGAGGTTTCTCCTTGGTCTTCCTCAAGTGAGTCTGTTGCTTCGTCCTCAGAGAATATTTCTCTCTCTCCTGTTTCTGCCTGTTCGCTTTCAGTTCTGTTTTGCTCTGTCTCAGCGCTCAGCACTGTTTTATCAGGCACTGGCAGTTTCAGCGCTTCAACTTCCTCATCTGTGGGACACAACACTTTCTTTGTGTGACTGGCGTGAATCCAGTTGGGAACTCCCGCACACTTCACAGCGGTAGTTGTCGTCAGGATCACTTGGAAAGGGCCTTTCCAACGGGGTTCCAGACACGACTTCCTCACGTGCTTCTTTACCACGACCCAGTCACCTGCTTTCAGTGTGTGTCCTGGACCTTGAATCGGTGGCAAGGTGGTCGCTTCCACCTGGTGAGAGAAAGAGCGAACCACGTCAGCCAGACCTTTGCAGTAGTCTAACACCATATCATCTGTAATATTCAAAAGCGCGTTTGCGGGAACTGCAGGAAGTCTCATGGCCCTGCCCATGAGAATTTCGTGCGGAGACAATCCAGTCTTTCTGTCAGGGGTGTTTCTCATTGACATTAGCACCAAGGGCAATGCGTCAGGCCATTTCAAATTTGTCGATGCACATATTTTCGCCATTCTTGATTTCAGTGTACCATTCATCTGCTCCACCAGTCCTGATGCTTCAGGGCGATAGCTACAATGCAGTTTTTGCTCAATGTTCAGCGCTTCGCAAAGTAACTTTATCACCTCGTTATTGAAGTGACTTCCTCTATCTGATTCTAAAGAGATCGGGAATCCGAAACGTGGTATTAACTCCCTCAGCAATAGCTTTGCAACTGTAAGGCTGTCATTTCTACGTGTGGGATATGCCTCAATCCAGTGACTAAAAATGCCCACAATCACCAACACATACTTTAGACCTCCATGCACAGGCATCTCAATGAAGTCCATCTGCATCCTACTAAACGGGCCACTGGCTCTGCCAATGTGGCTCGCGTTCACAACCGTTCCCTTCCCTGGGTTCATCTGCTGGCAAGTGACACATCGATGGCAAACTGCTTCTGCGGCTTGGCGAAATCTGGGGTTAAACCAATCAGTTTTGAACAATCTTATCATGGCATCTCTCCCTAGGTGAGCTTGCCCATGATAGAACCGCGCAAGCTGCGATAAGAGACCATTTGGCAAAACAAATTTTCCCTCATTTGAAACCCATAACTCATCTGGTCTCTTTCTACATTGTGATTTAATCCAGGAATCTCTCTCGTCCTCCCTGACGTTATTCTGTAATGCTTTCAGTTCATCTATTGTATCTACGACCTTCAAGGCAAATGCTTCAGCTGGTTCGAGTTCTGGTTCACTTATTGAATTCCATTCATCCCTGAGTAATATACAGTTCAAGGCACAAAATCTTGCGACTTGATCCGCATATGCATTTCCCAGAGAAACATAGTCCTGTCCTTTTGTATGAGCACTACACTTTACCACTGCAACTTCGGCTGGCATTTGAATGGCGTGTAACAATTCCCTTATTCTCTCCCCGTTTTTCACTGGGGATCCTGAAGAAGTCAGGAAACCTCTCTGTGACCATAGTTGTCCAAAGTCGTGCACAATCCCAAACCCGTACTGACTATCAGTGTAAATGGTGACTTTCATCAATGCAGACAGTTGACATGCTCTTGTAAGGGCTACAAGTTCTGCTACTTGTGCAGAATAGACTCCTTGAAGCCAGGACGCTTCCAAGACACCTGTTACAGTACATACAGCATATCCTGCTTTCAAAATTCCCATCCCATCTCTTAGACATGAACCATCAACGAAAAAATTTGGTCATTTTCATCAAGCTTAGTATCCTTAATGTCAGGTCGAGGTTTTGTGCAAAATTCAGTCACCTGAAGGCAGTCATGCTCGACGTCTTCAGCGTTCTCAACTTCAGCATTTTCACCAGGAAGCAAAGTTGCTGGATTCAACGTAGTGCACCTTTTCAGCTGCACATTCGGTGAGCCCAGAATTATTGTTTCATACCTTGTGAGTCTTGCTCCAGTCATGTGTTGCGTTCGGGAGCGGGTCAAAAGTATTTCAACTGAGTGAGGGACCATGACTGTTACTGGGTGTCCCATCACTATTCCTTCACTCTGAGTGAGGCTGATACCAACTGCTGCTACGGCGCGCAAACACCCTGGAAGTGCTGCTGCGACCGGATCCAAAGTAGCTGAAAAATACGCTACTGGTCTGTTTATGCCACCATGGGCTTGAGTCAAGACAGACAAAGAACATGCATCACGTTCATGACAAAACAATGTGAAAGGCTTTGTGTAATCAGGCATACCTAAAGCTGGAGCCCTGCACATCCATTCTTTCAATTCAATAAAAGCATCCATCTCATCTCCTTTCAGCTCAATTTGGTCCAAGGCATCCTTCTGGGTCAGCTTCAGTAAAGGCTTTGCTAGAGTTGAGAAGTTGGGAATCCACTGGAGACAGTAGCCCACCATTCCCAAAAACTTCCTCACCTCCCTCCTTGTCTTTGGTGGACTCATTTGAAGTACACTTGTTATTCTTTCCTTCATTATTCTCCGTGACCCTTTCTCTATTTGGTGACCCAAGTATTTCACTTTCTTCTGACAAAACTGCAACTTGGAAGGAGACACCTTGTGTCCATTCCTTCCCAAATGGTTCAGTAGGGCAATGGTATCGGCTGTGCAGCCACTTTCTGTCTTTGATGCAATCAGTAAGTCATCGATGTACTGTACTAGGGTTGACTCGAATGGCAATTCTAATGCTTCCAAATCTTTCTTTAGAATCTGATTGAAGATTGACGGTGACTCAGAAAACCCTTGAGGAATTCGACACCAACTGTAAACTCTGTCTAAGAATTTGAAACAAAAGAGGAATTGGCTGTCCTCATGAAGAGGCACAGAAAAGAATGCTTGTGACAAGTCGATAACTGAGAACCACTCGGCATCGCAAGGGACTTGAAACATTATCACAGCTGGGTTTGGTACGACAGGGCAGCACTTGACTATGATGTCATTTATTTTTCTCAAGTCCTGCACTAGTCGGACCTTTCCACTTGGCTTTATTAGTCCCATGATTGGTGAATTACATGGACTGCTTAACACTTCTTTCAGTACTCCCTGCTTTACAAATTCGTCAATGAGTTGGGCAACTTTCATAAGGGTGTCTTGTGCCATGTGGTATTGTGGGGTCTGGGGAAAGGTTGCATTGTGCTTTACAGTCACTTTCACTGGTTCCACTCCTTTCATCAATCCCACCTCTTTCCCTGTCATATCCCACACTTCCTTTCCGACTGTTTCCCGTAATTCAGCTGGAATATCTTCTTCAGTTATCATCGGGAAAAGACAAATCAGAGGATACTCTTCATCGACAGTTTCCATCTCGTCCCCTTCTACACCGTCCTCTTCTTCCCCATCACTGCTCGTCTGAATTTTAATTCCCTCGTTCGAACACATAATCGAACAACCCAATTTGCACAATAGGTCTCTTCCTAACAGTGCTATCGGGCTTGAATCACATACCACAAATTTGTGTAACCCTTGATAGTTGCCAATGCTGACTGGTACAGGATCTGTTATTGGGTTCGTCAGGTGCCTGTTTGCTACTCCCACCACTTGAACTGTACTCCCTGAGAGTGGCAAATTTGGTACTTCAATGCTCTTAACAGTTGAACGTGTGGCTCCTGTGTCAACCAAGAATGAAACACGATGACCCATTACTCTTCCCTCTACGTACGGACCCTTTTGATCAACTTCCAAGGATGCTGCAAGCACGCAATCTCCTTCCTCTCCTGAACTTTCACTCTCCCATACATTGTTTATTCCATCCTCACTGTGTAATGGGAACTGTTGTACGGTGCCATTTGTACTCATTACCTGACCCGAGACCTGTGGAGGAACCATCACTTGCTGCTGACTCATTGGTGCCAAAGGTATTTGCATTTGCTGATTAGGTACCATGGGAAACTGCTGTTGCATTGGCTGCATTTGCGTCATCTGCATTTGCTGCGGCTGCATAGGTTGTAATCCCTGCAACTGATTTATGGTCTGAAAATTTGGGTTTGGACCTCTCATTTTCGGTCCCCTCATTGTCTGAAATGCATTGACATCATTGTTTTGCTGACCAACACCTGCACCTGCACCTTCCTGCACCACCATCGGGCACTCGCGCTTCCAATGACCGACGATTCCGCACACGTGACACGGCATCACCTTTTTCAATGCCTGCACACCATTCGAAGTCACGACAGTATTCAAATCCGGACCATTATTCACAAAACCTCCTCTGCCTCTGCCTCTCGCCTGTGGCTGAAACATCATATTTCCCTGCAACTGTGGCTGCGGTTGCGGTACCTGCTGTTGGAACCCTTGCAACCCTTGCAAACCTTGCAGACCTGTCTGAGCTGCTTTAAGCTGCATCATCATCACTTTCTCTTTCAACCTTTTCTGTTTCACTTCAATTTCGTTGCTACAGTATTTCGCATAATTCAACACCTCATCAATCGGTTTCGATTGCCAACAAATCAAATGCGACTTTATCATCTGACTTATCTCTGGTCTCAGCCCTTCCACAAATCTGAACACAAAATGAAGCATGTCCTTCGCCTCTATTGTTTCCGTGCCACTGTGGTTTTTGAACGCCTTCAACAACCTCTCATAGTAACTATGAATCGACTCTTTAGCTTCTTGGGCAGTTCGATCGATCTTCTGCCAATCCACATTTTTCGCGGCAACCTTCGTCTTCAAATGCTCAATCACCTTATAGTACAGGCTCATCACCATAGGTGATGGTGCACCCGTATCCCTGTCTCTTTCTGGTTCACTTGTCGGCCAACCTACAGCTCTTTTGCAATCCTCCCACAAATCTGCCGGAACCACAATCTCAAAGAGAGTGTTCAGGTCTTCCCAAAGACATTTTGCAAGCTTCACAAACCTATCAGTCTGTTGATACCATTCAATCGGCTTCTCTCTCAGTTTGGGAAAATCATCCGTAAAAGACTGAATGTCGCTTCTGTGCCATGGTACATGTATTAATTTTCCCCCTGCTGTCTCCCTCATTGGTAACATGGTTACTGCATCACTACTCTGTGGTCTTTTCTCGTTGAGTTCTGTAGCACTGTCCCTCCTCTTTTCCTTTCTTTTTACCCATCTGCTTTCCCATTTGTCTAAGCACCTCCACACTTGTGCACTCTGCAGCAATTCTCTAAGGTGCGCCTTCATGCCTGCTGACCTCATGTGTTCAAAATCTGTGGTCCCGAAATCCAACCTATAGCTCCTGCTCAAGTGTTTTGTTTTGTCTATATCAACCCCGTTTTTGTCAGCTATTTCATGCAAGCTTTTATGTACCTTGTTCACTTCTCTCGTAATCCTGGGACATAGATATCTCAGCTCTTCTTCCGAGTAGGACTCTAACCTATTCACACCCATAGTCCCTTCCACCAATTCTTGTGCTTCCATGTTCAACCTCATCCTATTCATATAGTCTTCTCCCTTCCCACTGGCTGAACTTTGTGTGGAATTCAGACTGTTGAACCACTGTGTCAGCTGTTGCGCATTCAACCCCATCAGTGTAGCATTCACATCGACTGCCATTGATGGTTGTGGCAACTTTTCAGTGTTCGATGTTAGAGGTATTATCAGTGGGGGACTCGACCTCACCAGTGTCGACTGAGCACATATGGGACTAAACTCCATCAAGGACCCAGATCCAGTTGGCTGAGCCGCTATCGGAGTTATCCCTGGAGTGTTTTCTATGCACCTCCTTTCTGTCCCATTCTGCAGCATTGATCCTTGACTGCTCATACCCAAGTTAGGCTGACTGTACAAAGGTACCGGTGGACCTACAGTAATGGGTAGCGATATCGCATCTGGGTTTTGTCCATTTCCCATGTTCTGGGACATGTTCATTCCCACACTATGGGTCATCATTGCCGGCATGCCCATCTGACTCCCCGTCATCTGAGCATGTGCGTTTCCCCCCTGCATCTGCTTTTGAGGCATCAAAAACTGGGTTGATTCAACTTGTGCCAGTGTTGGGTTGTGACCATTCTGTCCTCCAATTACGGTTGGATCTAGAATCATTCCCGTACTATTGTCACTGCTGTAGTACCTTGGGACCTGCGGCTGATAATTTTCTGCTGGTTTCAACATGGGCACATCTGGATATATTCTCCTAACCTGCGGTATCTGCGGGGTGAACAGTAAACTCGGGTCCTTAGATCCCGATGATGCTCCTGAACTCTGAGATTCACTGTTCTGTACCGATGCCGGAGGGGCAGAACTGGTACTTGGACCTTGTCCACTCTCTGCATAAGGTGGTGGACGGTCGTTCAGCAACTGCATGATTAACTCCTCATCCTCTAAGTCCTCTTCTCTTCTCAACTTTTCCTCGTCCTCTCTATCCTTGGAACACCTCCTGTTTGTCTTACAGGTAGCTTTCTTACCTGTCTCCTCTTCTTCCCTAGTAATTGCGGGAAACAATTTTATCCCCTGCAATACATCTGACCTCCACACCTTCTGTGCATTATCCCACCTAGCGTCCGCTAGTGTCTTTTCTACCTTTCTTATCCTGGTCTCGAACTTATTTTGCTGTTGCTGTCTAGCCATCAGTTCCCAAATCGCTAGAGCCTCAAACTGTGCTGGCCTTGGAGGTACCTTCATGTCGTACATCGCGAATCTCAAATTCTCTAGGATCCTTATATTGAATGTCCCATGGATCGGGAACGCTACGCTCCCATGTTTCTCTGTCAGTTTGTGCCATTGCTTTAGCCAAAGGCACGGAGCTACCCCCTTTTCCTCCATTACAATGTAAGCTGGTGTACCTTCGGGTGGCGTCTCTTCCCCTACACTCGCTTTAATGTAAGACTCCCCCTTCATCGCACTCTTTAATGCTTTAAAAAATTTCATTTTCTCGTCTTTTATTTCACAAAGTTTGTAATCAATAGGTGACTTTAATTCCCGGAATACTCTTCGCTTGCCTTTCCCCTTCCAATCGAGTCCCACGGACTGCGTCCAATCCGTGCGCGACCCTTCTCTCCAACCAACCTATCCCAGCGCGGCTCCTAGTGACGTCACACTCACACACACTGCGGCTGACAAAGCCTCGCGGCTAGTCCTCCTTCACTCAGCTCCTCTCGTAACAACTTCTTGCATGTATCGCGAGCTACCAAAAATATAAAACAGATCTGTCGGTTTACTACGGGAAGGGTAACACAATCGCTTCAGGACCTTAGGGATTTTTCACTAGCCTCGGCAGTTATTCCATCTTTCTCGGTCCCCACGTTCGCAAGCAAGTCTGACCCGCAGACCTACTCTCAACTTGTCAATGATCTATTCTAGTGCACTTAGAATTTTGTCAGAGCCCGAAGTCGAAGTTTCTTTCACTCCCTTAACACACGTACCGACTCGTTGACCACGCCCGATCAACCTACTAAACCGCCCAGACCACAACATAAAACAACATACTCCGGAGTCTCTTGACCTCGCAGGGCCCGTCTCAACAACAACAACCATGTGGACCTTTTTATGCACAAAGCGCCACACGCACATGAAGTTCGACGACTTCCCTACCCTCACACTCGGAGTCGCACCTCCGCTATTTCTATGAAGTTCGACGACTTCCCTACTTCTACACTCGGAGTCGCACCTCCGCTATCCTCTAAAAAAGAAAAAAAAATCCTCGCAACCTTTTCACACAATCTGCGGCAATAAGCTGTGCAAGCGCAAAACCCTAATTTCACTCATACCATCCCTAGTACCGCCAACGCCGATTCCACACCTCGATTCTCTCCATTCGCAAGCTCCGAGATCCCGGGAAAGTCACGGTGGACCTAGCCCATCATCATTCTGTCAATCTATTTTACCCAAGAAAAATCTAATTCAACTTCTCGAGTGGGGTCTCAAAGGGTGTAACCGTTAATTCAACACCATGTACTTTAAGAGTGAGGGGTCCCAAAAGGCGAAACCGTCCTCTGCTACCATCTACTGATAGAGCGTTCCGTACTAATAATTTACCTGTATTTGGACGCTCTTTAGGCCGATGAATCTTTTGGCTAAGTGGGACTCTCCTTACTCTATATCAGTCAATTTAATCCAATTGATAATCAATAACGAACATAAGCAATACCCTGATCAACATAACACTTAACAATTAATCCAGAATACATTTCGGCGAACCCTGACCTTTCAGTCAGGAATAACCACACCAGTTTATTCAAAGTTAGTGAATTTATTTCCCTATATTAACAAAGCTAGCACAATATAGATATGTCTCAACACCAAGTGATAAACATAAATGAACATTAATAGCTGTCCATAACGGCGAAACAGGTGCAATCTATGCAGCATTTGAATAACAAGGCATTCGATAATAGCAATGCAAATCACTAATAGTATAATCTGTGATGAGCTAATTGCATACATTTAGCCAGCATAACAAGGTCTCAAATTGCATCGTGCAACAAAAGGAATCCTCATCTAACCTCAAATTAGCATCGGCATGTGGGACTTCATGCAAAAAACAATTTAGCAACATTAATTTAGAAAAATCCTAACTAGGGCTCGTATCAAAAATCAGCAGTTGGTTACCTAAAAGAAACACAATGCAATTGTACAATTTCCTTTCATATTTACCAATTACAATCAACATTCAAGGAAGTCTTCGTCTCACAGGTACCGTTTCTCGATCAGCATGGGTACCGTTTCGATCAGCATGGGACGGGGCAAAGGGGCAGGGGTGGACGGGGCAATTGCCTCACGGCGGCAAGGTAAACTACTACTTCATGCAAAGGGATCAAAGTTAAAGTCTCTAGGGTAAGAATCATTTAAAGTCTCTTTCTCTCGATTAGAGAAAGCATCAAAGTCTCTTTCAAAATGGCGTTGCAGCAAGGTGGGCCATAATAGCTGCAAAGTCTACAAAATGGCGGGATGTCCAATAATGGCCACTTTCCTCTCGTGCACCTGGTTTTTATAGACAACAGTTCAAATCCAGTAGGGTCTTCCATTGGAGGGTTCATAGGTTAGCTTCAAATTGTCCAATCAAAAACGACAGTTCTCAAGCTTTTACTTAAGCATACATTATCCTTGGAGACGGGTACGCAAGTTGCAACATTTTATACCAATTAACTCACTTTCAGAGCTTCCATTGTCCGCACCTGCAGATCGACCTTGGAGTAAAGAGAAAATATGCCAGGCTGGCACGAAACCTTAAGATAAGCATGTGAACGATCTCAGTGGAAAAGTACAGCTTCAAGCAAAAATACACGTTTATTAGCACATTGGAAAAATACGAGCATCTAAACCGTGAGACCGGGCAACTAGGCCAAAGCCTCCACTAAAGTTATGCTAAGCTAAAGCATTTCAAACAAGCAAATCGCGGTATACGTTTACGATTATGTCGGATTAGTGCAATTCTAATACATCACGTTATATAAAGCACGCTTATAAATGTTGGCAAACTACTCTGAGGGCACATTTTGTCCCCGTACAATCTTTATTAGTTCGGTTAAAATCACACATGATTATTGCTACACTACGTTTAAGCGCTAATAAATGTAAAACCTTCATTTCAGCTTCATCAGTGGTCATTGCAATAGGTGGCCAGGATGCTCACCCTAAAGATTGCATCACAGCACACAGACTGTCAAAGTAGCAGGGTTTGTCAGACAGAGTTCAGGGTCAGTTTTATCCTCAAAGTAATAGCACTTGGACGAGAAGCTGGATACTTACTATCATTCTGAAGTCCTTCTCAAAATTGTAAGCCCCTCCTCACGTACTGTGGAGTGCAAGCTGGAGAAGTTGTTTTCGCTCCCCTGCCTGAATGAACCTGTTTATTGCACAACTGGGGAAGCAGACAAGGGGTAGGTTCCCTGTGCGCGCAGATATAGTAATGATAAACATCTCTGATCCCACTTTTACCATAAGTTATAATGGAGGACAAGCACTTCCGAATGCTTTTCAGGATCTCCATCTATTCCTGTATCTTATCAGCACTCATGTCTTCTGGTTCAAAGTGGACCTGTTTTACCTGTATTACCTCCATTTAAAACCACAGGAATCTCTATTTTTCGTGCCAGTAGAGCCTTCTCTGGAGCCTGCATCTCTTGGCTGGGGAATCATGGGTCTGTAGAGGGTGCTGAGAGCCCTTGCCATTCATTGAGCTCCATGTGAAGCATTGTTGCAGAGCTGGTTCTTCTGGGATGTGGAAGCAGTCCTCTACCAGCTGCCGTTGATGCAAGTGGTGCTTACTTAGTTACAGCAGCAACCTCCAGGATCATTTCCCGACTAGATGCCATCACCTCCTGCACATCCCATGTCTCAAAGATAGCAATTCCCCATCTGAACAGGAAATATTATGACAGTGCAGGCTTTCTTACCTCCAAGTCTCATATTGAAAGCATTAAGAAACTCTATACCTTGGTTGTATGAACCTTTTTGGTTGATGTGAAGCCTTTGAAGGGAGAAAACATCAATTATAGATTCAGACTTGTGAAGCCAATTTGGCTCGACAATAAGGACCAGGAATCCCTAGTTATGGTTAAATGGGGTTTATTTCAGGATACTAACCAACTCAGTATGCAAACAAAATAGAAACAGGTTCAAAAGATACAGTAATACGGGTGATAATCTGATAAACTGAAATATCTCTAGGTTTAGTCGCAATAGAATAAGATACAAAATAGTAACAGCCACAACAAGACAGAAACAGAGTATAGTAAATAGGTGTTCCATAAACAAACTTCTATTCTCTCTCCTACACATAGGTTCAGCTAATCAGGGCTTCTAATTAGGGAGGATGGGAGCATAAAGCTTCACACTCGCAGGAAAGTAAAGCAGGGAGATCTCTCCCTCTCCAAGTCTAGAAAGAATCTGTCTCGCAAGCTGTGAGAACACCAAATAAAACAACAGGAGCTTCGAAACATTATCTTTTCCCACAGTCTCCCACCAACTCACTACTTAGGAGGTACATTTGCAGTCCTCTCCAGGTTTCCCATAGCACTGAAACCACGATCTCAGACCACACACAGCCTTGAGCATCCCATACTCTTGGTACTAGATGAACAGAAGGATTTTCTCGATCATTATTTCTCCATGTTCACTGCCAGGTTTCCCCCTGAAGGCCTCACTATCAGTCATCTAATGCAAACAATAAGCCCTTCTCTAACTACAGGAGAATCTGGATAAGGCACCAGCAAGACAAAACACCCAGACAAAGCTTAATGCATTTCAGCAGAGGCCTATAGTCAGGCTAAATTAACTTCAGCTATCAATCCAACTTCGAATCCATGATTAGATATCGGCACATGCAACTTTAAAATAAATGCAGTGTGAATAGGAAAAGGCATGACCATATGTCTACATTGAACATTAGCACACTCATATATGTAAATCTTTAGCCTCTATGGCGATTACGTTTCATTAGTGCTTTTAGGTGATTTTTAAGAAGTGAAAGCACACAGTGAGTATAATGCCATCCATAAACGCAAGCGCTTAAATTACGCTGCTCCAATCGCATACTTGATCCAGACAGGTTTGTTCAGGCCTGGTGCTAACTGACAAACTATGAGAGAGTGTAAGCTTGCTGAGCCCTAGTAGTCCATCTGCCATCAAAGATAAACTTTTTGACACCTACACGTTTCTAAAACTTAAATCACGTCAAATAGGAGTCCACGAGCTTGCAGTATTTAGATAGGAGTAAGGAACCCTGCGATATGGATAGGGATGATTGACAAAGCTTCTTATTTGATCAAGGCTATTTCAGGAAAGCAAGAAGCTTTTAAGGCTTTTGTTTCTGGAGTGAAATATGCAGTGTGTGAATAATGCTGAATGGGATATTTTCTAGAGTCATGAGGTTACTTGAATTACATTTGCCACAGTGAGGGATAGCACCAGGGGCAGGGCTGCCCATCATCAATCAAGAACTGATGAATCCATGATGGAATTTCGGGATAATTTCAATGTACATTAGCTCCACTTCGATTCATTAAGTGTGCTCTATGTGAAATGAAAATCTGAAATAGATAACAATCCTCCTGGATCTTCGCTGGATACTACTGCACCAGGCGGACTATTTTCCAATACTTAATTTATGTTCCTCTGTTTGTGTTGAGCAATTATGGTTCTTTCTGGCTTTGGAACATTAATTCCACTGGAGAATGAAAAATAAACTTGCGTATGTTTATATTACGTACGTTTGCATGGATTTATTGATTAACTTTTAGTATAATATGAAATACATGGAAGCTATCATTATTTTTCAAGACTAACCACTGCTTTCAAATATATGAGAGGAAGAAAATAAATACAAAAAAGGCAAAGAACCAAGTAACTGGATAATGTTCTGCATGATTAACATGTTCTTTGATTTTGTCAAACAGTGTGTGACACTTTTTTTGTTCTGATATTTTTAATTAGTTTATGTGTAAATTCTTTTTATTTTTCAATAAGGATTTACATTAGGATTAAACTTTAATTACTTTATTATTTCTTATGGGCTAATGGGCCATAGTGGTTGATTGCGTTTAACTTTTGGAAACTTATCTTCTGCATGTTTCATTGATTGCATCGAATTCTATTTTTTCAAATTAAACTACAAAATCAACTGCTACGACTGTTTGAATTTGTATAGCGCTTGGTCACCTATATTTCTCTTGTGGCTTTGCACTGATGGTTAAGTTCCTTCATTTTGGAAAAGTGGACGTTTTCAGAAATTCGGTAATATGCACTGGGCAAGAGTTCCACATATGCCGTTCCATAACTGGAAACGATGTTTCATTTTTGGCCTTTTCAACAGCAAGGACGAGGAAAGGTGCAGATTTCGAGCAGGTACCTGATGACTGATTTCCTTTAGCAGAAACACTGGGCACTGTTTCCAATAGCATTTGAATTGCACCAGTGCTGGGCTAATTTGCACTGGTGTCTAGCATCTCTATGCCAGAATTGAACTAATATTTGCATCAACAGACTGGGACAAAATGTGCCTTTTCACTGGGCTGATGGTGCAAATGCTCTAATGTTTTTGCATTGGCTGTCGGTCGGAGTGTCACTCTGAAATTGTCAGGAACTAATACGTTATTGCCCAGAACCAGTGAAATTGATATGATCTACACACACAAACCAGAAAATCTTCATTAAGTAAAACATGAACACTTCTTCCAGCTCTCTGAAGTAATTGTGACCAGACAGGTAGCGATAAATAAAACTCCTAAACGTATACATACATAAATAAATAGGTCATGTGCAGAATCTTGAAATCTACCCAGTGGAGGGATGGAAGTGCGTTGGAGACATCCACAAATCTCAGACAGACACAGCTGGGAAAGGAGGGCTTTGTAAGGTCATTTGTGAAGGGCAGAAAGGAAAAGGAGTCTATTCTTCCTCATCACAGCCCCTGTTCATCTATAAATCATGTATGAATAAACATAGAAATACATAAAGCATGTGATCTGGGATGAGTGACAGCTCCTTGGCTGTCTTTGATGGTTTGATGGATGGCAGTCCTCCCCCCACACGACCCACCAGGGGCTCAGCGGAAGTTTAAACACATAATGGAGGTGGGTGCGAGTGATTACCCCTGTACCAATGGGGGCTGGTAATAGGGTGCCTAATGATGGATGCATCTGTGGTACAATTAGTCACATCTGACATTACACAGCCTGTATGGCTTTTTACTGCTTAGCAGAGCAACCTAATATTTTGCTGTGGCTGCATTACCGATAGGGCACTGAAAGAGACCGCACCAGACCGAACGTGTCACATATGCCCAAAACCTCACAACAGCACTAAGCACTACGAAAACAGACACACTTGTCCAGCAGAACACATAACATACTACATTGATTCAAGCATAAGGATCCCATGTAGTTGAATGTAGAGCGAGCCTCCAAGAAACTGCACACAAAGCCCCAACTTTAGACAGCGGTTCTCTCGCACATCTAACTCAGCACTAGTATGTTCACTATCGCTGCACCATGGTGCGCCATACACTAATAATCCAACAGAACACATTGAACGGAATTTACCCGTAACACCCAACATGACCTAATAATGCCACATAGCGGCTAACACGGTATCCAAATCATCGCCACCTAGAAACCCCACACATACATAGGGCATGTCAAAGGACCTATATCATACAAGTAGAGTTCGCAAAACTCTTCAACTGTAATTCCTAAACGCCAAAATCATGCTCCATTGCTCATTGAACGTAGCCACCTAACCAAGCAAGACTATGGCCTGAACAAAATACACACAATGCATCATCACAAGCCAAACCAGGTTCCGATCTCCAATCCTAACACCAAAAACATATGGGATGTAAATAGACGGTAAAAGCGCTACAATGTCATGCCAATGGCACATGTGCCTTATACATATGCCACTAGCATAACATATTTATGATACATGTATTCAGATTACAAAAATCGTATTTTCCACAGTGAACAAGAAACACCAACATACACAGACCCCTAGCGTAATCAGTGAACATCTGGCCTGATGGGTGTCTGCCGGAAATACTCCATCGACCAGATTCCTTACGCTATGGGTGCTTGATGACCCTAAAATGGCCAAATTGATCTCTGCCAATCACAGAGAGCTGCTGCTGCTTAATCCAATCTGTCTTCTATGAGCTGTGAGCCCAGCACATCTATTAGTCTGGTGACCTCACATCAGAAGAAAGGGCCTGGAGGCAAGACCCTGCTACACAGATCTGAAAAACATGGCGATCCGGTGTTCAGAGGTGATGAAAAAAAATGGCATGGACACGCACTTCCGTTGCCCTTCAAAAACCATGTAATGCCAACAAATGTTGCCTCTTAGCAGAGAACACTGACATTTAGGTCGAGAGCCTGCAGCTTTTTCTGCTCAAAGCCCTTGATCTCTGAAATCAATCCTCATTTACACAGATGCACCAATATTGATAAACACTTTGTTTCTGTTAAGGAATTTAATTTACGCATGTAAGGAAAATTCCTCCAGGGCAGCTGAACTGCAGCCTGCTCCTTGCAGGACGAGGGCGGCCATCTTGCTGCTCATCGCGGTACTAGCAACGGGAGCAGGGTAAGATTTGCTATTCACACTAGATATGTCTTCCGGTATGGAGACAGTTTACTGAATGAACGTTTCTGATGATTGTGAAGTTACAGCTAATCACGACGGGGAGAGTCAGGCGCACAAGGTAAACAGAGAGGTTCTTGATTCCCCTGAAAAAGGCAGAGCAGGATTAAGAAACAAGATTCAAGAGCCGGACAGGGGAAACAAAAGCAGCCCTGGCAAAAGTGCTCAGACCGGTCCCGCGCCATTTGTTTCCTCGGGTCATCTCTTTCTAACCATCCATTCTCTCTTCTCTCATTTTCCTCTCTGATGTCTTTGTCTTTACCTTTCCCCTCCATCTCTCCCTCCTGAAGCCTGCTGTGCCTTCTGCAATTATCCTTGGTGTGCTGGGGAAAGAGCAAGAGGCTCTTGCCCTGGGATATCAAACAGCGCTCCAAGGGCTCCAGCCCACCAGGGAAATACCCGGAGGAATAAAAGACCTGTCCGGCCCTGACGGCTCAGTGAGTTGCTCGATGCTGACATCTCCTGTGATTTGCGAGATACAGTTTGAATCAATCCAGCAAGGCCAACTCACCCATCTTTCTGAGGATGGTAAAAGAGTACTCAGTTATGGTGGAAGTGTGGTATGAATAACAATATAAAAATATTATCATTGTAGATACCTTTATGTGTTACAAGTCAACTGGAACATCACATATTTAAAAAATGTCATTGAGTTCCCTGGCTGCAAAACTTTGCAGCCTAATACTTCAATTTTCAGTCTCCTGTAACTCTTCATCTAATCTTCAATAACATACTGCCTTTTGTATTTATAACACACGTGCATCAATTTTGTATGTCACAAGGGTAAGCCAGACACCGACAGAGGTTCCTTGAACTGCATCCTATGCCGTAAACACATGTTCATTGCATATATGTATCTATTTTATGGTATTTTGAAAGTGTGAAACTACCTCAAAAGCAATATAGTGCTGTACATATTGGTGCAGGGTAGAGGGACACTACAAGCTAACCGAGTACATACGTTGGCTGTGTCTCCCACACGCAAGACATTAGCAATGGACTCTTCCAAGTGTCAATATTATCCCCTGTATTCATCTTTACTAGAGATGTTATGCAACGCTTCTTCATTTGTCAGGGGCCAGTTTTTATATGTACCCAGACGACGCCCAGCTAACTTAGGTCTGGCAAGCCATCTAGCACTAAAAGGGGGCACTCCACATCCACAAACCTAAAATATATTTTGCCATTCTGAACCTCACATCCATGAACTTGAAGATAGTTTGGAAATGTAGAGTTACCATACCTATGGGAGGGCATTTTTAATTAACAAAACATTGGGTGCATAATTAAACGTGTAGACATAATATATAGGCCTGAAAATGAGAAATACATACATTTATTTTTCCTTTCTTTGATTTCTTAGCAGTTGAAAAAGCACAAGGAAATAATATCTGAGCAGGATTTTCAAATGGATCCCCATCTCTACCACGAAACAGTCACCAAGGCCCTCATCTACAGCCTGCTCAACTATGTAAACGTACTCCACTCCGAAACCGCCAAATTGCTCTCAAACAGCCTCCAGACCATCCAGGATGCAGCACAAAGCCTCGTCCTCGCCCCCCCTCCCAGAAGAACCAGCATCACCCCACACCTCAGGGCCCTCCACCAGCTCCCCGTCCAGCAGAGATGCCTCTTCAAGCTCCTCATTCATGTATCCTAAGCCCTCCACAACAGTGGACCTGCCTACATCAACAACCGCCTCTCCTTCCCCCAACGTACCAGAGACCTCTGTTCATCCTCTCTCTCCCAGGCCCACGTCCCCCACATCTGCTGCATGCACAACGGAGTTTGCTGTTTCTCCCAACTCACTGCCAGATCCTGGAACATCCTCCACCTGCGCTCCTCCCCTTCCCTGAAGGTCTTCAGGAAGCAGCTCAAAACCTTGGTCTTTGACTGCTAGCAGCAGCGTGACGAGGCTTTCAGCAACTCCCCCCCCCAGCATCTGGAGACCCATAAGGGTGAAAAGCTTGTGCTCTGTAAGAATTATGTATTGTATTGTGTGCTAATCTGTCATTGGATACTTATGCTGTGATGGTATCCTTCATGCAATCTCTTCAACTTAAGATAATGAAAAATATTGTACCGTTCCTCAATCAAGTTTTGGCACTCTTTAGGGTATCAGTGCAGCATGAAGTCCGGGAGTATAAAAATTCCTGCACCCGAGGATAACAAGGTGTCACACTTGCACCCTAGAAGGCCAACATACAGTATCCCCCCTCACTGACTATATGTATCCGGATAGTTAGTGCAATACGAAAATGCATATTTTGCAAGCTACCGTTTTATGAAAAAGGCTGAAAAATAATGACAACCGCCAGCATAGCATCAAATTCTGCAGCACTCAGGTACCTGGCAAGTGGTGCGGTATGTGGCATCAGAGAACAAAAAAAACAAAAAATATTATCCACATTCATGTACTGACAACTGCACTTCAAACTAAGCTATCACTAGATCCAGTTTTACCAATTCACAATTTCAACAGGGATGGCAATTAATTCACACAACTATCCCTCCTCCACCTCCGTTTAAATAATGGTAAGAGGCAAGAATTGTACAGAGGAATGACAGGCATAGGGCATCTAATAAAATACAGTAGTATGAATGCTGACTTTCCTTTGCACAGGCTGTGGTGCACCAATGGCGCCCTAAGGTGGGCCAACAACTTTCTTAATGGAACTTATTTACCAAGGTATTGGTTATCTTAAAAATCTGACATGGGCACAACTTTGTTGATTTATGTTGTCCGCCCCATGCAGATATTTTAGTGAAATGTCAATGGCTTGAGAGTGAGAAGATATTGGTCATTATCTCGAAAGCCACCCTAAAACAAGATAACACACAAACAGTCAGACTCATTAGTTCTGCTAATAGGGATTTCAAATTGGGCTGTCTGTATACCTGCATAATTCTGATGTGGTAAAACCACTGAAAATTATAACCAGTTTGTGCACCTGGAAACGGGCGATAACATATGCGATCAGTGCATTATCAACCACTCTGAAGGCAGAAACTGAGAATGAGGTGCAAAGTGTAAGGTGATTAATATGGTTGCGGGCCGGTCAGCAGAGTGGACTAAATGGGATTGGGAGCAGAAGAGATGGAGAACAAAGACTTTGCAGGAAGTTAAGTTGTTTCCGGCGATTACACAGGAGGATGAGAAGGAAGGAAAGAAAGTGACTAGGAAGACTAATAGAAGTCCGTCCAAACGTAAGGGAGCTAGAAAGCCTTCAACAGTAGAGGAGGAATCAGATAATGAAGAGTTCCTTACACAGTTATTGAGAGACCGACCACCACCATATACAGTACACAAGAGTGGTCCGAGTACTAGTGCTGATCCAACAGCTCCGACACAGGTAACAGGGACACCGAGTCAAGTGCAGGTTAATGCTAACCTGACACCGAATGCGGTGCAAAGTGGTCCTAATGTGCTGACTACTCCTATAGTGCAGACACAGATACAGAGAATTTATCCTATTGTGCCCATTTTAGAAACAACGTAGATCTTAGTGGTGTCCACGGAGCAGGTGGTTCTGAGACCAATACTGGTCCAGACTGAGCCGACTCCAATTTTGTTGCCCCAAGTGCAGCCGCAGGTAATGCCGAGATTTACGCCAGTGACAGGGACACAGTCCGATCTGACTCCGATGATGAATCAGAGTATGGGAATTACTCTCCCACAGAGTGTAGGTGCCAGAGCAGCCGTGGATGCAATATCGCTACCCATTACTGTTGGTCCAGCTTTACCTTTATTTGCACAAAAGAAACCGACTGTGAGTGAACAAGGAGCAGTGGCCCAAAGCCTAATGAGGGGAGGACTTAATGAACCTGTTTAGGTAGTCTCTTCCATGGGTCAGACTTTTGACAGATCAAGATCATTGTTAGACTATAGTCCACTTGTTGCACTTTCCAGATGTCGTGACAGGACCAAATGTAAGCCAGAGCCTGAAATTATTGACACCGCAGAATCTGAATGCAGTGGCACAGCAGGTGCCCCTGATCCAAGCAAGTAACATTTCGCTACAGGGACTGACAGCTCAGCAGTTAACTGAATAGTTAGACAAGCTGAATACCCCACAGAATGCCCCTGAAGGAGAAGAGTATTTGAATTGTGTCAGACTAGGCAAGGAAGCGGGTGAACTCGTTGAGGGAACGATGGGAGTGAATAGGTTAGAATCCTACACAAGGGCAGAATTGAGGTATTTGTGCCCAAAGACTACGAGAGAGGTGAGCTGAGCGCATCAGAGATTAGCAGATTTGGCAGAGAAATACAGCATAGAAATTGAGAAAACAAAGCATTTGAAGAGGAGATATAGATTAGATTTTGAAGTAAAAGATTTTTGTTAGACCTGACAGCCTTAGGGTAGTCACCCCTAACTTTTTGCCTGCCTCCCTCCACTTTTTGGACACTGTTTTTGCTGGTTTTTAGACTCTGCGCACTTTACCACTGCTAACCAGTGCTAAAGTGCATATGCTCTCTCCCTTAAAACATGGTAACCTTGAATCATACCTGATTAGACTATTAATTTACTTATAAGTCCCTAGTAAAGTGCACTTCATGTGCATAGGGCTGGTAAGTTAAATGCTACTAGTGGGTCTGCAGCACTGGTTGTGCCACCCACTTAAGTAGCCCCTTTTTTCCTTGTCTCAGGCCTGCCATTGCAAGGCCTGTGTGTGCAGTTTCACTGCCACCTCGACTTGGCATTTAAAGCTACTTGCCAAGCCTAGAACTCCCCTTTTTCTACATATAAGTCACCCTTAATGTGTGCCCTAGGTAACCCCTAGAGCAGGGTGCTGTGTGGGTAAAAGGCAGGACATGTACCTGTGTAGTTATATGTCCTGGTAGTGTAAAACTCCTAAATTCGTTTTTGCACTACTGTGAGGCCTGCTCCCTTCATAGGCTAACATTGGGGCTGCCCTCATACACTGTTGAAGTGGTAGCTGCTGATCTGAAAGGAGCAGGAGTGTCATATTTAGTATGGCCAGAATGGTAATACAAAGTCCTGCTGACTGGTGAAGTCGGATTTAATATTACTATTCTAGAAATGCCACTTTTAGAAAATGAGCATTTCTTTGCACTTAAATCCTTCTGTGCCTTACAATCCACGTCTGGCTGGGCTTGGTTGACAGCTCCTTGTGCATTCACTCAGACACACCCCAAACACAGGGTACTCAGCCTCACTTGCATACATCTGCATTTTGAATGGGTCTTCCTGGGCTGGGAGGGTGGAGGGCCTGCTCTCACACAAAGGACTGCCACACCCCCTACTGGGACCCTGGCAGACAGGATTGAACTGAAAGGGGACCTGGTGCACTTCTTAGCCACTCTTTGAAGTCTCCCCCACTTCAAAGGCACATTTGGGTATAAAACAGGGCCTCTGCCCTACCTCATCAGACACTTGCTGGAGAAGAAACCTGAACCAGAAACTACATCCTGCCAAGAAGAACTGCCTGGCTGCTCAAAGGACTCACCTGTCTGCTTTCTACAAAGGACTGCTGCCTTGCTGTTGCCCTGCTGCCTTGCTGAACTCTTGTCTGGCTGTGAAAGTGCTCTCCAAGGGCTTGGATAGAGCTTGCCTCCTGTTCCCTGAAGTCTCAGGACCAAAAAGACTTCTGTCTTTCACTTGGACGCTCCGTGCGCCGAAAATTTCGACGCACAGCTTGTTTCGCGGCGAGAAAAACGCCGCACTCCGACGCTGATGGACGCGACGCTCTTGGGACGATCGAAGATCCGACGCACGGCCTCGCAAGGACAACACCGCCCGACCTCTAGAGGAGAAATCGTCGCGACGCCTGCCGTGAGATCGTAATTTCGACGCGCAGCCCCGCAGACCGACGCGCAGCCGGAGAACAAGCAGGAAAATCCACGCACAGACCCGGGACATCTGGTAATCCCCGCAATCCACAGAAAGAGACTGTCCGCGCGCCGGAAAACGACGCCCGACTTCCCCGCGTGGAAAATAACGACGCAAGTCCGTGTGTGCTGGGGAGAAATCGACGCACACCCCCGTTTTCCACGCACCTCTTCTTTTGTGGCCCTCTGAGGAGATTTTCCACCAGAAACCAGGTACTTTGTGCTTAAAAGAGACTTTGTTTATATTCTAAAGACTTAAGACACTTTATATCACTTCCCTGTGATATTTCTACAATTTTCCATTGCAACGTTATTCTTTTTGACCTACAATTACCCTGATAAATATTATATATTTTTCTAAACACTGTGTGGTGTATTTTTGTGGTGCTATATGGTGGTATTGTATGATTTATTGCACAAATACTTTACACATTGCCTTCTAAGTTAAGCCTGACTGCTCGTGCCAAGCTACCAGAGGGTGGGCACAGGATAATCTTGGATTGTGTGTGACTTACCCTGACTAGAGTGAGGGCTTTTGCTTGGACAGGGGGTAACCTGACTGCCAACCAAAAACCCCATTTCTAACATTGGTGATCAGCGGTGAGGATAGGACTTGTATTTGTGCAGTGACATACAGTAGCTAAGTATTTCACTACCTACCCACAGTTGAAGGTCAACTTGGTTTTTATCTCTTTTTGAAAACCTGATTTTTTTCCTGACAATTTTCAAAAACTAAATCCTCACTCAACATGTCTCTGACTGGGTCTCAGACAGGGGACTTTGACCTAGTCCAGTTGGATACATATACGGTCAAACAACTAAGAGGATTCTGCAGGGCACTGAGGGTACCCACCCAAGGGGCCTCCAGAAAGGAGGACTTTCAAGTGGCGCTGAGGGCCTGGGCAGAAGCCCATTTAGAGGATGATGAGGAAGAGGAGCCAGAAAATGGCACCTCAGAGGAATTTTCACTATCTGTGGATGGTGTTACCACTGCAATTGTGCCCCCTTCCAGACCAGGGAGCAGTGTCTCTATGCAAAGCCTGACCGCAGAGGAAAGGAGAGAGGAAAGGGAGTTCCAATTGCAAATGGCAAAACTGAAAATTGAGGCTCAACAGGAGGAGAGAAGGGCAGAGAGAGAAGCCAAACAAGCTGAAGCTGAAAGAACAGCCAAGCAAGCAGAAGCTGAAAGAGCAGCCAAACAAGCAGAAGCTGAAAGAGCAGCCAAACAAGTGGAAGCTGAAAGAGCTTTGGCTGAAAAGAAACTATTACTGGCTCATGAACTGAGTCTCAAGGAGCTGGAGATCAAGGCGCGACAGTCTGAATCCAGCAATAATGGTGGCAGCATACAGACAGGACCTGCTGGAGAAAGGAAGGTTCGTATACCCAAAAATGTGGTGCCCAGTTTTGTGGTGGGAGATGACATAGATAAATGGTTAGCTGCTTATGAAGTTGCACTAAGGGCTCATGAGGTTCCTGAAGGGCAATGGGGGGTAGCTATGTGGGGTTATGTGCCGCCATTGGGGAGGGACACACTTCTCACATTGGATCAACCTGATCAAAACACATACCCACTTCAGAAAGCCATTTTACTTGCCAAGTTTGGGCTGACCCCTGAGGGATACCGTCAGAGGTTCAGGGACAGCACCAAACAAACCACACAAACATGGGTGGATTTCTTTGATTTCTCCAGTAAGGCACTGAATGGATGGGTGCAGGGCAACAAAGTAGCAGATTATAAAGGTTTATATGACTTGATTCTGAGAGAGCATATGCTTAATGTTACTTATACAGATTTGCGCCAGCACCTAGTGGATAGTAAGCTGACTGATCCCAGGAAGCTTGCTGAGGAGGCGGACCTCTGGGTTAGCACCAGAGTGTCCAAGAAGGTACCTGGGGGGGACTCCCACAAAGGTGGTCAGGGTTCCCAACAGAAGAAAGAGGGGGGAGATAAACTTGCAGATAAGGAACTCTCTAAAGGCCCCCAAAAGAATTCCCAGGGAGGGGGTGGCAACCCTTCCTTTTCCAAATTTGGGAAAAAGCCAGGGACATATGACAAGTCAGGGAAATCTAGCCCCAAATGCATGGAGTGTTACCAGTATGGTCACTACAAAGGCGATCCACAGTGCCCCAAGAGGGCACCGTCCACTACTGGACAGGCACCTGGGTTGACTAGTGTAGCACTCGGGGGGAAATGGACCCAAGTAGCTTTGGGGAGCAGGTAGAGATTTCCCTAGTGTCCCTGGGAGAAGGAGAAATGGTGCCCAAGGCCCACATGCCCAGAAATACTTCCAAGTACCGGCAGTGGGTCACCATTGATGGGCAGAAGGTGGAGGCTCTGCGTGACACAGGAGCCAGTATGACTACTATCAAGAGTCAGCTGGTGTCAACAGAGCAGATAGTACCTAATACATTCCACCAGGTCAGAGTCGCTGACAATCGCGAGAGTCACCTACCGGTGGCTCTGGTTCCCTTTGAGTGGGGGGGGGTCTCTGGTACTCTGAAAGTAGCTGTGAGTCCTGCCATGCCTGTAGATTGTCTGTTAGGCAATGATCTTGAGCACACTGCTTGGAAAGAAGTGGAGCTCAGGTCTCACCTGGAGATGTTAGGGTTGCCTGAGTGGGTCTGCATGACCACACGGTCCATGGCTGACCGCGAGGGAAGTCAAGGGCATCTGGAGCCTGGAACGATGGCCCAGAGGGCTGCCAGGAGGAGGGACCAGGGGTGCGGGAAACCGGCCCCAGAAGTTCCCACAGTAGCTGACGGGGCTCCTGAGGAGGATGCTCCCGAGCCAACTGGGGAAGACATTGCCGCCCTAGGTGACTTACCTGAGCTTGCTGGCTGGCAAGTTGAGGGTGGACCTACCAGGGAGGAATTCTGCAAGGCGCAGAAAGAATGTCCCACTCTGGAAGGTTTGAGGAAACAAGCCTCAAACCAGGCAGCAGGCGACGCCTCTGGCGATCACCACCTATATTGGGAGAATGATCTCCTCTACAGTGAGCCTAAGGCTCCGGGCTTTGGGGCAGCACGTATGCTGGTGGTCCCCCAATGTTACCGAACCTTCCTACTGGGTCTGGCTCACGACATTCCCCTGGCAGGACATTTGGGGCAGGACAAGACCTTTAACAGGCTTGTCACCCACTTTTATTGGCCCAAAATGAGGACACACTCAGATAAGTTCTGCAGATCTTGTCCTACCTGCCAGGCCAGTGGTAAAGCAGGAAAAAGGGTTAAAACCCCCCTGATCCCACTTCCTGTCGTTGGCACCCCCTTTGAAAGGGTGGGCATCGACATTGTTGGTCCCTTGGACCCCAAAACTGCCTTAGGCAACAGGTTCATCCTGGTTTTGGTGGACCATGCCACCCGTTACCCAGAGGCAAACCCTCTGAGGACCGTAACTGCACAAGTGGTGGCCAGAACCCTGATGGGGATATTTACCCGTGTGGGATTCCCCAAGGAAATAGTGTCTGACAGAGGCACTAACTTCATGTCTGCATACATGAAGTCTCTGTGGGATGCGTGTGGTGTGACTTACAAGTTCACCACACCCTTTCACCCCCAGTCTAATGGTCTTGTGGAGAGATTCAACAGGACCCTGAAAGGCATGATTGGTGGCCTCCCTGAGGCCATGAGGCGTAAGTGGGACGTCCTCTTACCATGCCTTCTCTTTGCTTACAGAGAGGTCCCCCAGAGGGGGGTAGGGTTCAGCCCCTTTGAACTTCTCTACGGGTACCCTGTCAGGGGACCCTTAAGCATTGTCCAGGAGGGATTGGAGAAAGCTCCAAAGACACCCCCGCAGGATGTGGTCAGCTATATGTTGGCCCTCCGCAACCAGATGACCCGCTTCTGGAAAGAAGCCCAAGATAACCTTGAGGCCAGTCAAGAGGTGATGAAACAATGGTATGACCAGAAGGCCACCCTGGTAGAGTTTCAACCTGGAGACAAAGTGTGGGTAATGGAGCCAGTAGAGCCCAGAGCTCTCCAGGACCGCTGGTCTGGCCCATTTGAAATAAAGGAGCAGAAAGGGGAGGCCACTTACCTAGTGGACCTCCAAACCCCTAGGAATCCCCTAAGGGTGCTCCATGTGAACCGACTAAAAGCTCATTTTGAGAGGTCAGAGATCAACATGCTTCTGGTCACAGATGAAGGAACGGAAGAGGAGAGTGAACCTCTCCCCGACCTCCTCTCTGCCCAAGAAGGTGATGGGTCAGTAAGCGGGGTCATTCTGTCTGACTCCCTGACTCTAAATCAGAAAGGAGACTGCTATGAGCTGTTGGAGCAGTTCTCCCCCCTGTTCTCCCTTACTCCTGGACTGACCCACCTCTGTGTTCATGATATTGACACTGGTGACAGTCTCCCTGTGAAAAACAAAATTTACCGGTTGTCGGATAAGGTGAAGGCCAGCATCAAGGAGGAGGTCTCCAAGATGTTGACTCTAGGGGTTATTGAGAAATCCAGTAGTCCCTGGGCCAGCCCAGTGGTGTTGGTCCCTAAGGCTACTGCCCCAGGTGCGAAGCCAGAACTCCGGTTCTGTGTGGACTACCTGGGTCTCAACTCAGTTACACGGACTGATGCTCACCCCATCCCCCGAGCTGATGAGCTCGTGGACAGACTAGGCGCTGCCAAGTTCCTGAGTACGTTTGATCTTACTTCAGGGTACTGGCAGATCGCCCTGACTGAGGGGGCTAAGGAAAGGTCCGCATTTTCAACCCCTGATGGCCATTACCAGTTCCGGGTGATGCCGTTTGGGCTGAAAAATGCCCCCGCTACCTTCCAACGGTTGGTTAACGGGGTCCTAGCTGGCAAGGATGCCTTCTGTGCAGCCTACCTGGATGACATAGCTGTCTACAGTTCCAGCTGGGAGGAACACCTGCTTCACCTCCAGGAGGTGCTTCAGGCCCTGCAACAGGCAGGCCTGACCATCAAGGCTAGTAAGTGCCAGATTGGGCAGGGTTCCGTGGTGTACTTGGGACACCTGGTGGGTGGTGGCAAGGTGCAGCCACTCCAGGCCAAGATTGAAACTATCAAGGCCTGGCAACCACCACGAACGCAGACTGAGGTGAGAGCCTTTTTAGGCCTCACCGGATACTACCGCAGGTTTGTCAAGGGCTATGGTACCATTGTGTCACCCTTGACAGAACTCGCTTCCAAGAAACAACCTAGGTTGGTGAATTGGACAGAGGCTTGTCAGAAAGCCTTTGACACCCTGAAGGAAGCCATGTGCACGGCCCCCGTGCTCAAGGCCCCTGACTACTCCCAGGAATTTATTGTGCAGACAGACGCTTCAGAGCATGGCATAGGGGCAGTCCTAGCACAGCTAAATGAGGAGGGCCAAGATCAACCGGTAGTCTTTATTAGCAGAAGGCTATTACCACAGGAACAGAGGTGGAGTGCTATTGAGAGAGAAGCTTTTGCTGTGGTCTGGGCACTGAAGAAGCTGAGACCCTACCTGTTTGGGACTCACTTCCGGGTTCAGACAGACCACAGGCCCCTCAGATGGCTCATGCAGATGAGGGGTGAGAATCCAAAACTCTTGAGGTGGTCCATTTCCCTACAGGGGATGGACTTTACGGTGGAACATCGCCCAGGGGTTGACCACGCCAATGCTGATGGTCTCTCCAGGTACTTCCGCCTTAGCGATGAGAGCTCCCAGGAGATCGGGTAGCTCTCCCCACTTTCAGCTGGGGGGGACACATGTTAGACCTGACAGCCTTAGGGTAGTCACCCCTAACTTTTTGCCTGCCTCCCTCCACTTTTTGGACACTGTTTTTGCTGGTTTTTAGACTCTGCGCACTTTACCACTGCTAACCAGTGCTAAAGTGCATATGCTCTCTCCCTTAAAACATGGTAACCTTGAATCATACCTGATTAGACTATTAATTTACTTATAAGTCCCTAGTAAAGTGCACTTCATGTGCATAGGGCTGGTAAGTTAAATGCTACTAGTGGGCCTGCAGCACTGGTTGTGCCACCCACTTAAGTAGCCCCTTTTTTCCTTGTCTCAGGCCTGCCATTGCAAGGCCTGTGTGTGCAGTTTCACTGCCACCTCGACTTGGCATTTAAAGCTACTTGCCAAGCCTAAAACTCCCCTTTTTCTACATATAAGTCACCCTTAATGTGTGCCCTAGGTAACCCCTAGAGCAGGGTGCTGTGTGAGTAAAAGGCAGGACATGTACCTGTGTAGTTATATGTCCTGGTAGTGTAAAACTCCTAAATTCGTTTTTGCACTACTGTGAGGCCTGCTCCCTTCATAGGCTAACATTGGGGCTGCCCTCATACACTGTTGAAGTGGCAGCTGCTGATCTGAAAGGAGCAGGAGTGTCATATTTAGTATGGCCAGAATGGTAATACAAAGTCCTGCTGACTGGTGAAGTCGGATTTAATATTACTATTCTAGAAATGCCACTTTTAGAAAGTGAGCATTTCTTTGCACTTAAATCCTTCTGTGCCTTACAATCCACGTCTGGCTGGGCTTGGTTGACAGCTCCTTGTGCATTCACTCAGACACACCCCAAACACAGGGTACTCAGCCTCACTTGCATACATCTGCATTTTGAATGGGTCTTCCTGGGCTGGGAGGGTGGAGGGCCTGCTCTCACACAAAGGACTGCCACACCCCCTACTGGGACCCTGGCAGACAGGATTGAACTGAAAGGGGACCTGGTGCACTTCTTAGCCACTCTTTGAAGTCTCCCCCACTTCAAAGGCACATTTGGGTATAAAACAGGGCCTCTGCCCTACCTCATCAGACACTTGCTGGAGAAGAAACCTGAACCAGAAACTACATCCTGCCAAGAAGAACTGCCTGGCTGCTCAAAGGACTCACCTGTCTGCTTTCTACAAAGGACTGCTGCCTTGCTGTTGCCCTGCTGCCTTGCTGAACTCTTGTCTGGCTGTGAAAGTGCTCTCCAAGGGCTTGGATAGAGCTTGCCTTCTGTTCCCTGAAGTCTCAGGACCAAAAAGACTTCTCTCTTTCACTTGGACGCTCCGTGCGCCGAAAATTTCGACGCACAGCTTGTTTCGCGGCGAGAAAAACGCCGCACTCCGACGCTGATCGACGCGACGCTCTTGGGACGATCGAAGATCCGACGCACGGCCTCGCAAGGACAATGCCGCCCGACCTCTAGAGGAGAAATCAACGCGACGCCTGCCGTGAGATCGTAATTTCAACGCGCAGCCCCGCAGATCGAAGTCTAGGGGAGAAATCGACGCGACGCCTGCCGTGAGATCGGAATTTCGACGCGCAGCCCCGCAGACCGACGCGCAGCCAGAGAACAAGCAGGAAAATCCACGCACAGACCCGGGACATCTGGTAATCCCCGCGATCCACAGAAAGAGACTGTCCGCGCGCCGGAAAACAACGCCCGACTTCCCCGCGTGGAAAATAACGACGCAAGTCCGTGTGTGCTGGGGAGAAATCGACGCACACCCCCGTTTTCCACGCACCTCTTCTTTTGTGGCCCTCTGAGGAGATTTTCCACCAGAAACCAGGTACTTTGTGCTTAAAAGAGACTTTGTTTATATTCTAAAGACTTAAGACACTTTATATCACTTCCCTGTGATATTTCTACAATTTTCCATTGCAACGTTATTCTTTTTGACCTACAATTACCCTGATAAATATTATATATTTTTCTAAACACTGTGTGGTGTATTTTTGTGGTGCTATATGGTGGTATTGTATGATTTATTGCACAAATACTTTACACATTGCCTTCTAAGTTAAGCCTGACTGCTCGTGCCAAGCTACCAGAGGGTGGGCACAGGATAATCTTGGATTGTGTGTGACTTACCCTGACTAGAGGGTAACCTGACTGCCAACCAAAAACCCCATTTCTAACAATTTTGAACACATGAGATCGGCCAGAATGAAGGCGCACCTTAATGAATTATTGCAGAATGCTCAGGTATGGGGAGCACTAGACAAATGAGAAAGCAGATGGGTAAAGAAAAGAGACAAATAGAAAAGAGATTCTGTGGACCTGACTAAGAATGAACAGCCTGATAAAGATCCAGTAAAGATTTTACCAATGAGGGATATTCCAGGGGGAAACGTTGTTAATGTCCCTTGGAGCAGAGGTGACATTCTATCATTTACGAATGATTAGCCAAAATTGAGAGAAAAGCCAGTAGAGTGGTATCAGCAGACAGGCAGGTTTGTGAAACTTGCGAAGTGGTTGTAGGAGGACCTGAACACATTACTGGAGATAGTGGTTCCAGCTTACTTATGCGTCAAGTGTAAGAGGAGTGCAGATTAGCCAACAAGAGAACCGGAGAGAGATAAGAATACAGGTGCACCGTCTCCTGAGGTAATGAAATATTACTACAAGGTGATTGAGTTCCTGAAATCGAGGATTTCGCCCAAAAATATTGATTGGCAGAGGATTGACAGGTCAGTGCAGGAAGCAAAGGAGTCGATAAATGCATACTATGAGAGATTGTTACAGGCATTCAAGCAATATAGTGGTACAGAAACAACTGAGCCGAAAGACATGCTACATTTTGTGTTCAGGTTTGTGGAAGGATTGAAACCTAAAATTGGCCAGATGATTAAGAGTCTTTTGATTTGCTGGCAAGCGAAGCCGATTGATCAGGTGTTGCAGCATGCAAAATACTGTGGTTACGAGATTGAGTTGAAGCAGAAAAAGTTGAAAGCAATGGTGATGCAGATTAAAGCAGCTCAGTCAGGAGTGCAAGGAAATTTTGTATAGCAGATGCCGCAGCAGCAGGGAAATGTCATGTTTCAGCCCCAGATGAGAGGTAGAGTTCGTGGAGGCAATATGAATTATGGTCCAGATTTAAATACTGTAGTGGTTCAGAATGATGTGCAGGGAATGAAGAAGCTATTGCCGTGTCACATTTGCAGAGCTGTGGGACATTGGAAACGGGAGTGTCCGATAATGGTGCAGGAAGGTGTTGTTCAGCAGAGTAATGGCATCAATTCATTTCAGAATGTGACAGGACCGAGACTAAGGGGTCCTAATCCAAATTTTCAGAATAATGTGAATCAAATGCAGAATGTTCAGCCCATGCAACAGGTGCAAATGCCCCATGCACAAAGTCACAGTTGCAGCCGATGCAGCAGCAGAGTCCCATGGTTCCTAGACAGCAAATGCAAATACCTCAAGCCCCGATGGAGCAGCAACAGATGATGCTTTCTCAACAGGTCACAGGTCAGAGGTCAGAGACAAGACAGAAGGAGTAACACAGTGCACCAATTCTCGTTACACAGTGAGGATGGAATAAATGGTGAATGGACGAGTGACAGTTCAGATGCCATGTGTGCTTGCGACTTATTTTGACGTAGATCAGAGAGGACCCTATGTGAGGGGAAAGGTTATGGGTCACAGAATTTCATTCTTGGTGGACACAGCAGCTACACGCTCTACAGTGAGAAGTGCAGAGGTTTCGAATTTGCCCCTTTCAGGAAGAACAGTTCAGGTTGTGGGGGTAGCAAACCAGTATCTGACAAACCCGATTACAGATCCAGTGCAAGTTGAGATTGGCAATTTCCAGGGACTGCATAAGTTTGTAGTCTGCGATTCAAGTCCGGTATCACTACTGGGAAGAGACTTGCTGTGTTAAACAAAATGTTTGATTACTTGCTCAAATTATGGAATTGAGATACAGACGAACAGCGATAATGAAGAAGACCAAGCCCCAGAAATAGAGTGTGAAAATGCAAGTGAGGAGTACCCTGATTGACTTTTTCCCGATGTTCACAGTGAAGGAGCTCCATTCTGATTTGCAGGGAACAGTACAAGAGAATGTGTGGGATTTGACAGGAAAAGAAGTAGGTCGGATTAAAGGGATGGAGCCAGTCAAGGTTACCATAACTCAACTTCCACAGTACAACATGATACAAGATTTTCTGATGAAAGTGACGCAGATAATTGCAGATTTTGTGAAGCAAGGGATTCTGAAAGAAGTATTGAGCAGCCCATGTAATTCACCGATAATGGGTTTGAAGAAGCCCTGTGGAAAGGTTCGGATTGTTCAGGATTTGAGAAAAATAAATGAGATTGTGGTCAAATGTTGTCCCATAGTGCCCAATCCAGCTGTGATACTATACCAAATTCCATGTGATGCAGGGTGGTTTACGGTCATTGATTTGTCACAAGCGTTCTTTTCTGTGCCTCTTCAAGGGGACAGCCAATTTCTCTTTTGTTTCAAATTCCTGGATCGAGTCTATTGCTGGTGTAGAATTCCTCAAGGGTATACAGAGTCACCTTCCATATTTAACCAGATCTTGAAAATGAATTTGGAGTCGCTAGAATTGCCTTTCCAATAGACTTTGGTGCAGTACATTGATGACTTATTGATTGCGTCCAAGACCAGGGACGAGTGCAAGTATGATTCGATTGCCCTGTTGAACCATTTGGGAAAGAATGGTCATAAAGTGTCTCCATTGAAATTGCAGTACTGTCAGAAAGTAATGAAGTATTTGGGTCACCAGATTGAGAAAGGGTCGAGGAAAATATCCAGAGAAAGGATTACAACAATACTGCAGATAAGTCCCCCAACCACACAGAGAGATGTCAGGATGTTCCTGAGGATGGTGGGTTATTGTCGCCAATGGCTTCCAAATTTTTCAGTCATTTCAAAACCATTGCAGAAGCTGACTCATAAGGAAGTCACTGATCCTATAGTGCTAGACCAGGATGAGATGAAAGCTTTCACTGAACTGAGAGAGAGTTTGTGCAGAGTTCCAGCGTTGGGTATGCCTGACTACACAAAGCCTTTCACATTGTTTTGTCATAAGCGTGATGCATGTTCATTGTCTGTCTTGACACAGTTCCATGGAGGCGCTCATCACCCGGTAGCATCTTTTTCAGCTACCTTGGACCCAGTTGCAGGAGACTTACCAGGTTGTTTGGGTGCAGTTGCTGCAGTTGGTCAAAGTCTTTCATAGTGTGAAGGTGTAGTGATGGGATATCCCCTGACTGTAATGGTCCCTCACTCTATTGAGGGTTTACTGACAAGGACGAAAACACAATACTTCACTGGTGCTAGGTTGACTAGGTATGAAAATAGCATTTTGGGGTCGCCTAATGTGACACTGAAAAGATGTACCTTGCAACCTTACTTCTGAGTGAAAATGTTGAAATTGAAAAAGAGGAAGATGTTGAACATGACTGTCTCAAAGTAACTGAGTTGTGCACAAAACCAAGACCTGACATTAGATACCCGATTGGAAGAAAATGACCAAATTACCTTTGTTGATGGTTCTTGTCTGAGAGATAATACAGAGACACTGAGAACAGGATATGCTGTGTGCACAATTGCAGGTACCTTGGAAGCTTCTTGGCTTCGAGGACTGTATTCTGCCCAGGTAGCGGAATTGGTAACCATTACTAAAGCGTGCCATGTTTCTGCTCAATTGAGGGTTACTGTCTATACGGATAGCCAATATGGATTTGGAATAGTTCATGATTTTGGTCAATTGTGGTCACAGAGAGGTTTCCTGACCTTTTCTGGTTCACCAGTGAGAAATGGTGAGAGAATAACAGAGCTGTTACATGCAATTCAATTGCCTGAAAAGATTGCCGTGGTGAAATGCAGTGTACATCTGAAGTCGCAGGACTAAGTGTCATTGGGAAATGGATATGCGGATCAAGTCGCAAGGTTTTGCGCATTGAACTGTATATCGTTCAAGGACAAATGGGAACTGTTACCTGAAGAAGACACAAATTGTACGGACTATGCATTGAAAGTAATTGACACCTTGGAAGAATTAAAATCTTTGCAGAATAATGTCGACAAGGAGGAAAAGCGTTCATGGAGTAAATTGAATTGTGTTCGAAGGCAAGATGAATTATAGGTTTCTGAGGAGGGTCAATTGGTTTTGCCAAATAGTCTGTTGTCTCAAATGGGAAGGTACTATCATGGTCAGGCACATATCGGGAGGGATGCCATGGTTCGTCTGTTCAAACATGATTGGTTCAACCCAAAGTTTAGACAAGTTGCTGAAGCAGTTTGCCATCGTTGTGTCATTTGCCAACAGTTAAATGCGGCGAAAGGGACAGTGGTTAACTTGAGCCACATTGGAAGAGCAGGAGGTCCATTCAGCAGAATGCAAATGGATTTTATTGAGATGCCTGTGTGTGGAGGTTTGAGATGTGTGTTGGTGATTGTTTGCATCTTTAGTCACTGGATTGAAGCGTACCCTACATGAAGAAATGATAGTCTCACAGTAGCGAAACTGCTGCTTAGGGAACTGATACTGCGTTTCAGGTTTCCGATCTCTTTAGAATCAGATAGGTAAAGTCACTTCAATAACGGAGTAATTAACTTACTGTGTGCAGCACTGAACATTGAGCAGAAGCTGCATTGTAGTTAGTGCCCTGAAGCATCAGGACTAGTCTTGAAGTCGAGAGTTGCAAAAATGTGTGCATCTACAAATTTGAAATGGCCTGATGTATTGCCTTTAATATTGATGCGAATGAGAAACACACCTGACAGGAAGACAGGACTGTTGCCTCATGAAATCCTCATGTGTAGAGCAAGGAGGTTACCAGCGGTGTCAGGAAATGCACTTGTCAACATTACAGATGATATGGTGTTGGATTACTGAAAGGGTCTGGCTGATGTAGTGCACTCTTTTGCTCAGCTGGTGGAGACCACTACACTACCACTGATCCTTGACCCAGGGCATAACCTAAGAGCTGGAGACTGGGTTGTCGTCCGAAAGCACGTGAGAAAGACATGTTTGGAGCCTCGTTCAAAGGAACCCTACCAAGTGGTCCTAACGAGTACTACAGCTGTGAAGTGTGCTGGGATCCCGAACTGGATTCACGCAAGTCACACGAAGAAAGTGGCATGTCCACTGGATCATGAAGAGACGTTGTTGAGAGTACCAACAACAGTGAGACAAATCTCAGGGCTGGAAGATGAACAAAGAGGAACCGAGACTGGATCTGAGCTCGTTGAGGACAGTTCAGTCACTCCTGTGAGAGACGAGGGTAGAGACCTCCAGGAGAGTATCGCAGAGCCTATCTCAACTGAAGAAGCAGGAGAGCCTAGTCACGGAGGACTTCCCAGAACCAGACGATCCTGAGAGACAAACAGAGCAATTGCCAGATCCAGAAGGGGAAGGAGTTGAGGTGGATCACATTCAAAGCGATCAGACTCCTCCTGAACCGGTTGCAGGTCCGTCAAGAGAAAACACCACAGAGCAAGAAAAGGGTTCAAGTTCAATATTGAAAAGAATACTGACAAAAGGTCCACTGAAAGAAGATAAGTGGCCAGAATCGCAAGTGGAGAAAAGGAAAGAGGTGGTTGTCGAACCAACAATAGAGGAAGAAGTAGAATCCACAAGGAAGGAAGATCTAAGTAAAGGAGAGGTGAATGGTGATCGAAAACTGAAAAGAAAGAGAATAGCAAGTCGAAAATATGCAGGTCCTGAATGGACATACGCAACTACAAATGAGTGGCAGCAGGAGTTTTGTCTTTTTGTTTTGATAGAGAGGTTCCAGGTCAATATTTTGGAGTGACGTGAAAGAAGGTAAGGAACTGAGCTGTTGAAACAATCTGAGAGAACATTTTTGAGAAAGAGACTATTGAAAGTAACCAGAAAAGTCATTGATAACCTGATTTGACTTTTTGAAACCTGATTTTGACAAAGCTGCTAACTGATTTTGACAAGGAAGGGGTTCCTGGAACTGAAACTGAACTGCTGAAATAAGAGTTGTCTATTTTTGATTTTTGCTGCAGGTTGTTTTCTAATTTCTTCTGCTTTCTGATTCTTTACAGATCATGGCTGACTTTAATAAACAGGGTAGAGGTGCCTCGAGCTGTAAATATATGAGCATTGGTTTGGCAATTATGTGTGGGATATTGTTTTTGGTGTTGATTGTGGGTATGTCTGTTCTTGATGCAAAAGGATCCAACAATACTTCTGCTTTTGAGACGACTACTGCACTAACGACAATTGAGAAGTTTAAGTTAGATGAGAAATATTTGCATGATTATATTAATGCTCAGGTAGAACTTTCTTCTAACATTTTCTATCGCTTATTGAGTGAGTATGTTGAGACAATGGATGCGAAGAATTGTTTTGTGTGTACGCAGATTCCTTCATCAGTCGAGAAAAGAGTCACCTATCATAATTTGCCCCTAACCTACGGGATAAGTTGTAGTCTGTTACTAACAAGGTTTTATAACCTGGAGTATATTCGGCACTTCTATTCGAATCATGACCTCGTGTTTTCGTTTGTTCCTATAATTAGGTATTTGAGTAAAGTAGATAAGGATAATGACATAGTATTAGTTAGAGGATTCTTTGAACCTACATTGACGTTTGGCACAGCTTATGCGCATTGCAACAATTTGACATGCTTGCTTACATCTTTAGAGAAGAGCTTCTTAGATCACACAGATGATAGGAGAAAGACATTAAAAGAGAAATTAGAAAACAGCTTAGAGAAAAGGACTTACAACAATGATTATGCTTATAGTGCAATTAAAATGCAAGGGAAATTAGCTTTAGATGCACAACATGTAGGGTAGCTTTATATATACAGGCCTAAATCACACACTGACACTTTATTTGTGTGTATGAGTGAATGCAGGCATGTGTTTATGTTTCAGAGTAAATAGACATTTATGTTGAATGGGCAGGACCCTGCAATTCCAGGGATTTATTATATTTGTGGACTTAATGCTTATTACCGTCTTCCAGGAGGATGGTATGGGACATGTTATTTTCCCAAAGATTTATCAGATGGAGGATTTGAAAAAGTTTCCAAAAGTGACTGAATTACATCATAAGAGACAGAGGAGGGAGTCCTCTTCTGCGATAGTGGGAGATATATTTGGTGCGTGACTCCTTCAGTGGGAGTCATCCTGAATTTGATTAAGATCTGAAAGTTTTCTACTATTGTGGATAACATGCTGACAAATTTTTCAGGGGCTATACTCCTGATAGATACTGAATTAGCTGTGGATAGAGCTATGACTCTTCAAAATCGTCTTGCTTTAGACATTCTTTTAGCGAAGGATGGCGAAGTCTGTAGAATGATTAAATCTAGGCATAGTTGCTCATATATACCTGACAGTAGTAAAGAGATAAGAGACTTACTTACTAATCTGACTAATGCAAGTGCTGATTTAAAGGGATTGAAAGAACCAGGTGTTTGGGAAAAAGATGGCAAAGGGTTTGCTTCTGTTGGAAATTGGCTCAGCAACATTTGGAATGGGGTGCTATTGAAAATATTACAGGGAATATTAATTGTTGTGGTTTGTCTAATTGGGATATGGGGATTATGCAAATTATGCACACAAAAAAATGGAAAAGGTCTAAGTATAATCAGAGGAGAAAAGAAAAGACAAGGGAAACATTTTACAGGGAAAATTCAAGGAGAAGACAAAATTATGAAGAAATTGAATTGTAAAAGTTTGTGGGTGGTAATTAGTGTGATGACACATTTAGTCATCAGAGGAGGGATTGCTAGCGCAGGTGTTTTAACTTAAATTTATTAATGAAAGTTTATGTATTTTGAATAATAAGTTTGTGTAGAAAATGAGTTAACATAGAAAAATAATGCATGCGTTTGAAAATGTGACCTCGAAGAATGGCCACCAATATTCATGAAAATGTAATAATTAATGATGAATATTTATGAAATATTGAAAATGTACTAGACTAAAGCAGTAATATGTCATATTAAAGGTTATGAAGTATGCTCTAGCTTTATTAATGTAGGCCTTAACTTAGCGAGTGTCTTGGCCTATCTTGCCAGGCCTCATGCAGAAGCTGTATTTCTTAGCATTTAATAAAAATGCTGAGTGAGTGAATTAAACTGTGAAATGTCCCTTGTCTTTCTAAAAATGCTTAACAGACTGCAAGGAAATGATGTTCCTGTGAGCGTAACAATTTAGGTGTAATGTGTGTGAGACTGACTTTCCCAGGACCAGAACAATGAAGATACTGACTGGAGCTGAAGATGCAACACTATTGTTACCTGACGAGCCGGATGATGAGAACATCGTAAGGCGGACCAATCAACTGCATGTGAATAGTGAAATATTAGAATTCATAGATTTGGTATAGAAATAGTGTTGGGTAAAGTATGAACGTATGATTTACTGACCAATAGGGAATTAGGAGATAGTTTAGGTGACTTTGATGTAACAACGCCGTAGGGGGAAGAGACCTCAGACCTATTTCAGATTTGAGAACTAGAGAGATTTGAGAGAAGAGACTTTGGAGAGGTCCGAGATTAATTTTGTGATTGGGCTCATACTCTCTGACTTGAGAGCCTGATGCTTTGCTGATCGACTGATGACCTGAGGACGAATACTGATTCCTATACCGAGGATAGGTAGATATAATGAGACCTGACTGTTATGTATTTTATGCCTTTACTTTCGAGGTACCAACTGCGCTGTTTTGATAGATACATAGGTGGATGTTTGCCAAATGTTTTGTTACTAAACATTTTGCATGAAGCCCAACATGCTGATGCTAATCTGGTGTTAGTTAAGTGCTCTATAATGACTGAAGATTACAAGGACTAATGATTGATGAATTACCTTGCTGAATTACATGTATGTTGTATCTTTGTCGCAACTGACTCTGCTATTGATTTGCGCTGTAGCTCTGGAATGTGTTGTGCTTCAAGCTTTGATTAGATCGCGTTTCTTCCACCGCTTCGGACAACCAGTGCTGTTTTTATATGTGTTTAATCTGATTTTGAGATCAATCTACATGACTTTAGCATTGTTAATATAGGGAAATAAACGTATTAAACTTTTATTAAAGGTGTGGTTATTCATGGCTGAAAGGTCATGGTGCGTGACATTCACTGATTCCATTGATTATTGACTTTATTGATTACAAATTATTATTGATTATTGTGTATTGATTATTGATTTATGTACTGGAGCTATGGTAAGAACTTCTTAATTACGAGTCAAAAGGTTCATCAACTTATTTGCGTCCCCTTGTAAGTTTACTTATCAAGGTCTGACGCGTTAAAAGGACACACAAGACGCTCATATCAGTGGGAATATCAAACCCATTTTACAAAAGCTCCAGTGGTGTCGCAAAACCTGATCCTCTGGTGGCTGCTAGTGCCAATAAGAGCCATAAATTTGTGCACGTGTCACCCTGCAGATGCTCAATTAAGGCGTGCCAAAGACATGGCAGGCCACAGGACATCGATGCCTCGACCCTTGCCCACGGGAGAAAATAACCTAATGGCAGCCAGGACTTTGCTGGCTTCTTAATAGGCATAAGCCACCGAGTTGTAGCAGCCTGGCAAATATATACACGGCACTGAGTCTAGTCGCCAGCTTCACTCTGGCTTTCTCAGTAGACATACCCCTTGCTTAATCCAAAGCAGGGTCATTGAAAATATGCTACAAAAGAAGACTAAATTATGTGACAGAGTTGAGTGAATTATGCGGCGAGAAAAGGCAAACTATAGGCCACAATTTTGTAATATTATTAATTCTTTTAGGATTTGTTCCAGACTGTTTAATTTTGCAGGCTCGCTATATGTATTTGGGATAAGTAGGCAGTATGTTATGATTACTGGTCAGAGGATTTTAGGATTTTGTTTCAGACTGTTTGCAGGGCCATTGGAATTATGCGGCAAAAGAAGGCCAAATTATGTGACAGCACTGAGCAAATTATGCGGCAACAAAAGGCAAATTATGGGGCTCATTGCATAATAGTATTACTTCATTAATTCATCAATTCCAAACTTAAAAACACCTTCTGGGCATTGTTTGCACCTCATTAGTACCAGTCTAACACCCACATATAGCAATAAGCAACAGGTAGGTGAATAGTCTAGTTTCGCAAAGGCATAGCCGTATTTAATTGTACTTTATCATCACAGTTATTTGTTTGGAATAGAGAGGCACTCAGGGAAACTTTCTCCTACTGTGTTTACTGTGGTAGCTGTATCCAGTGCGGTGAGGTGCTCTGTTTTCACCCGCATAATAATTGGGATGTTCTAGGCCTTATGTGCCACACTATGCATGACCCATTTACGCAGTGCCAAATCAAAAAAATATATAGTTAATTAGGGGATCAGACTGGTCACTACTAAATGTTGTTTGAATACAGTACTGCACTCAACCCAGCCTCAATCAATGCATTACCCCTCTGGCGTCCAAGGGACCCAAGCGTGCTTGATAGAATGCGATTCATACTTTCAGTCATATTGTCTTAAATAGCAAATTAGTGAATTCTGTGTTCAGTTATAACCTCAGCTCTAGATACTCCAAAAATCTCAAGGGCGCCATTTTCTTCAGTGGCATGTCAAACTGCAGCTCTGTTTACTATTGAATACGTTCATGGTGAGTTGAACCAGAGCAAAGCGCCGGTGAACTAAAACAGATTGCAAAAGAAAGGTCACCTGCTAGGAGGTAGCATATTTTACTTATATCCATTCAGAATCCATTAAGGGCAAGGGTTCAGAACCCACCATGGGAGTGAACAGCAGCTCGTTTGCGATCCACAATAACGGCAGGCCTTGTGTAATCTCAAAGCAAATGGTAAACGGGGAAGGAGCTTGTACCTTTCCTGGCGCAGGTTAGACTCCTAATTTCCGGAGGACACTTTCCATAATTGCTCAAAGTAAATGAAGTGTAAGTGTGATTTATGGACACTTTATAAAAAATAAAATAAAAAGATTTTCCCCTATGTCAAACTTGTACGACAAGAGCACAGTGGAGGTACTTTATCTTACAAATTCGTTTATAGTACACCCCCCCTTAAGCGGCCTGGGAATAGCATGGCAGTTCTACATAGGCCTGGGGTGCTTGGGTGATGGCTGTGAAGAAGAGGCAGATACGGAGGCCACAGTTCTTGCATGTAAAGACAAATAACGGGTGAAAGAACTACAGTACAACTGTATAGCACCAACGCTGCCCCAAAGTTAAGTAACAGTCCAAAGCAGCGGAGATTGATGTGTAGTTGGCAGCAGTACGTTGGCCCAGGCCAACGGTGGGACAATCAGCAGTTCTCGAGCCCTTTTGGGTCTACACTTTGTGGAAATCTTGGGTCGATGTGGGGGCCACATTGTGCCGTGCAACACCCCCTTCGTCTCACCTGAACTCAGTTTGTGTACTTTTAGTTTCATTGCACGCTTTTTTAATACTTTTACAGAATATTCTATAGTGTTTCAGCCTGACTGTTGTATTCTGTATGTGTAGTTGTGACAATGACTTGGAAGTAAGGTTCCTATCTAGTCTGGCCTGTCAAGGTTTAGCACCTTAGTCACAGTTCATGGGCAGGGCATTTGAGCTTATTCTTTGATTGTGGCACTGGGATGGGTCTTAGCACTCTGGTGTGGGGCACTGAGTCACTTACCTGAATGAATAGCAAATCAGACCCAACCACCCATCAATGATTGCAGGCGGGTGCCAGAAGGGGTAGTTGGAATGTTCGACATAAAAGGCATTAACTAAAATTACGGAAAACAATACTTGTGACCTCATCCTAATTATACTAGGTGAGGTCCTGATGATATAAACAAACGTTGGGGGATGTTGCATTACTCACACTAACCAGAAGTTGAAATAAATGGTACTTAAGACAACTTACTCAAATAAAGCAAGATCATCAGGTCTAGCCCAGCTATAGTGCCGGGCTGCCCCTATTCGAGGCCACCTGGAAAGTCTAGGGTCCTGGGCCAGGGCACACTTCACTCACACCTGAAAACACCCCCACGTGTAGTGGATTCTAGATTGCTAGGCAGAGCCATATAGCTTAAAAGAAGTCCTGCTCAAACAATGTCCTGGAATGTCTTACTGTAAGGGCATGGGAGAGTAGGCAGGGGCCAGCAAAGGGTGTGCAGTGGGCGAACATGCCACTTGCAGCCCAGGCATGGCCAGGGCCCCCACCCCCACAGAAATCAGTAGCAAGGTGGGAGCCTAGCCGCCAAATGCTGCCCACCTGACCAAAGGGGCCATTGACAAGGATGCTGTGCACAGACACTGGCAACAAGCAAGATAGATAAACAAGCCCAATAGGACAATCCAGGAAGTCAAGAAACAAATAGTTCATACATGTGACGTGCTTATGACCATTAGTTGTGATGTTTTGCTAGGTATCATGTAATGTATAGTGTAATAAAACTGCAGCTGTTAATACTCCAGCAGCGTCTACCCTCTTGTTTGCTGAGGAAGGAGGGTACATGGACAAGAGAACGGCCGGGAGAGGGTTGGCGGGCCCTCGCCCGTCTGCGAGGGGTTTCATCCCCATAGAAGCACTACTTACTGCATGCACCATGTGGACCAGGAATTGCGAGGCCATCGGAGTGAGGCAGGGGAGTTATCACTACAATGGTTGGAATGGACTTGCACCACAGTGTCACTGTCCACAAACTAGAATGAGCTCAGTTCCAGATTACACACACTGCATTGGTAGCAGTGCAGTGTCACAGACTTTTGCGGGCTGCATCGATAGTACTGGTGAAGTTATGCTGCAACACCGCTACTGCCATTCTGACCAACTAACCAGCACAAAATAACACAGGTCCACAGGCGAAAATAACTGTAATTTGTGGACTTCTCGGGCAGTGCAAATGTGCATCACTGCAATATAATTAACCAGGAATCAGTCAAGAAAAACTTTACTGTAATCAAGAGTCTGGTGTACAGAGCTGTCTCTAAGAAAAAAGGCCTTCATCCCAACTGCCCACACCCAGCATCATATGCACAAAAAATACACTTGACAGCTTTCACTATTGTTGGCTTGTCTGATGCTGCTCTTTTGCAGCATCTGGCCACAAAAAAGAGGGCGGTGAGGGAGAAATGAAAGAAGATAGGATGTGAAAGGAATCCAATTTCTGGACCGGGCTGCTGGCAGATTGTTGTTAATCTTGGGATCAGTTCATTTCTACATGGATTTTTTGCTTTCTTTGAAAAAAAATAGCCTTCTGTCACAGACAATTAGGGCTGTTGATGGATCCTGTGTGCTGAGGCCAAGGATGTGGAACTTCCATGCCTAATCAGTTCAGCTTCATGTGTCCCCCCCACCCCCGGCTGTCCCTCCCCTCATCCCCCGTCCTTTTCCCAGCCTCTCCCTGAGGCTAGCGTTTGATTTCATTCCTCAGACGTCCGTCTGTGCCGGGATGTCAGATCACTGATCCAAGGAGCCAGCTCTTTCTCCAAGGAGTGAGTGTCCAACTTAGCGCGTGATTTAGCGGCGAAGTGTCCCCCAGCCTCCTCCCCCGGTCATCAGTTTTCTGCCAAAATGATCCAAATAGATACATAATGTAGTTACTGCTGGCCATGCGTCCTACAGAATAATTCAATTTATATAAGAACCAAAGGATTATTTTTCACACTCATATTATGTGCCTTAAAACTATTTTGTACTAAAAGTAGCGCCTTATATTTGAACTTTAAAAGTAGCCTGGGCTGACAGACCCGCTTATTGAATATTGCAATATGATTTTTGCCCTTTTAATAAACCCTGTGATATTGGACAAAATGCCCTAGAAAATATCCTGCAGCAAAAGCAGCAAATGTCAAAAAGGTAATGGGCTCTCATGTGGAAGAGAAAAATTTCGCAAGACTATCGAAACACAGAAAAGAAGTAGCCCTCCCTAGGTATTGCATCAATGATTCTGGGTGTGTCTTCCAGGAAGTTTCGCAACCCTGACCAGAGCAGGAGTTTCTGACAAATTAACCCTAAGGTTTTTAGCAGTGCTGTAATGAATGAGTGAACCCACCCACTTGCATCAGACCAAAGACCTCCTTACCTTCAGGAGACTTCTCAAGACCTGGCTTATCGAGCAGTAGCAGCATCCCCCAACCCCCTCCCCCTCAGAGCCTTGGGACCCTCACGGGTGAGTAGTGCGCTTTACAAATTCCTTGATTGATTGAGTGAATGAGGCTGAGCAGTACTAAGTTGATTTGCCCTTTCATGCACCCATACAGCATAGAACTCACTGCTGTTGGAGGCTGTCTGCTGCTTATGCCATATCCACACTCACTTTCTCCTCTCCACGAGTAACTATGGGCCAGATTATGAGTCTGGCGGTCCTAGGACCGCAGACTTGGTGTGGTGGTCAGTCCGCCCTGGCTGTGGCGGTCCAACTGCCACATTCCGAGGTTGGTGGGCAGACCTGCCAACCTCTCCCCGTCTCCACCAGGATCAGTGATCTTGACGGGCTGACGGCTGTGCAGGTTGCATTCAGTCAGGGTGGCACTGAAGTCAGTGCCACCCTGCTGATTACAACCTTGTTCTCCACCAGCTTTTTCATGGCGGTACCACTGACATGAAAAGGCTGGTGGAGAACAGGTGCAGGGGGCCACAGGGGGGCCCCTGCACTGCTCATGCCCATGGCATGGGCAGTGCAGGAGTCATCCTTCCCAGCACCCTCAAAATGCGCACTCTCTGCTGTGCACGCAGTGCACATTTTGAGGCTGCTGTTGCCCCTCTCGTGTGGCTGCATTCTGTGTTTCCACCGGTTAGCGCAGTGGGAAAGACATAATGGGGTCAGAGGGGAGGTCGACCGCATGGCGGCGACCTTCCCATCGGGAGCTTGATGGACTTGTGTTTCCGTCCACCAAACTCTTAATCAGCCCCTATGTCTGTCATGTGCGGGGAAGATTACAAGTGGGATCCTGACAGTTCCTTTCAGTATGAGGACTTTTTGTGGTAATCAGTAATTCCAGTCCTGCTATTTCAGCCAGAGACTCCTAATGGAATGCCACCAACCCGCAAAGGTGTACCGAATGTTGTAATTGCAGGGGGACCTCGTTATGGGGACCAAAGCATTCAGGTTGCACCCTGTATATCAAAAAGCCAGGGGTGGCGAGTGGCATCACACACCATTTGAGGTTTACATTCACTAAAACACTCATGCTTACACATACACAAGCAATCACCCATACACACACTCTCTCTCTCACATAAACTCACTCTAACCTGCACACCTGGGCACAACATGAATTTCTACTTACCTTATTTTTAAAAATTACAACAACCAGGACATTGGAAGCCAACAGGTATCCCCTGCGTTCCTGGCACTGATTTTGCCACTTCTGAGGCCAGGGGGAGCCAGTGGTAAGCTAGAGGTCGCAGCTGCGACCCTCGGAGCCCCGTAAATTGCGTCCATGCTGTATATTTTAAGTACTCATTTTGTAAAACAAATAGAACGCACAACAGTATAATAACTTAGAACAGTTCAAATCTGCGGTACAGATTGGAAAACACACATTTCTTAGTTTAGTGCAAACTTTAGACTTCTTATATATTTTCTGCAGATTGTTTGCAATTTTGGAAATTGCCAGCACATTTTCAAATTCCATCTGGATTTCCAAGCAAAGGAAAAGTATGCACAAACAAAAGAAAGGAAGGAGGGTTAACTAGGTCCCTGAAAGTGGAAATGCAGTGGCAGCTATTACAGCTGACTAGAAGACACTGAGGCACAGACTGAGGTACTCACAATTTAAATGGCAGCTCTACTGAGTCTAGCTCAGTTGAGCTATGGGCACCTGCATATTGAGTCTTCACAGGGAGGCAGCCCTGATCAAATCACTCAGTGACTCCCGGTGTTGAAAATCATGGACCCATTTATAGTCAGGGTCTTAGTGATCACAAAGGAAGGCACCTACTATTTAACTCTGCCCAGAAGTTCAGCATCCAAGAAGAGTGAGATGTGAGGTTGCTGTCCTCCTGAGATGCCTGGTAGTGGTTCACTGTATTAGGCACATGGTGTTCTTCTGAGATGATAAGATGTGAGGTTGCTGTCCTGAGATGCCTGGGAGAGGTGCACCGTATTAGGCGCATGGTGTTCTTCTGAGATGATAAGATGAGAGGTTGCTGTCCTGAGATTCCTGGGAGCGGTTCACGGTCTTCGGCACATGGCGTCTTCTGAGATGATAAGATGTGAGGTTGCTGTCCTCCTGAGATGCCTGGGAGAGGTGCACGGTATTAGGCGCATGGTGTTCTTCTGAGATGGTAAGATGTGAGGTTGCTGTCCTGAGATGCCTGGGAGCGGTTCACGGTCTTCGGCACATGGCGTCTTCTGAGATGATAAGATGTGAGGTTGCTGTCCTGAGATGCCTGGGAGAGGTGCACGGTATTAGGCACATGGTGTTCGTCTGAGATAATAAGATGTGAGGTTGCTGTCCTGAGATGCCTGGGAGCGGTTCACGGTCTTATGCACATGGTGTCCATCTGAGATGATAGGATGTGAGGTTGCTGTCCTGAGATGCCTAGGAGAGGTTCACAGTTTTAGGTGCATGGCCTTCTCCTGAGCATCTGTGCTCAATGCTTTCTTGCATTGTCTATTACAAGCTACAATGTCGTTATGCTTCCAGATTTTCTTCACTGGAAGCATTCATGTAATTGCTCAGATGGAAGTATGTGTATTCCATTCATTTTTAAACATGGGCAAGTACAGCTATGTTTCCTTCTCTAGGAAGACATAAACCCCTTTTAGACTTCCGATGTTTCAGAATGTTTCTTGCTCACATCCTCTGATGGGTTCAGCATCTAGTTCAGTACAATTGTAAGTGTTAACCGTATATGTTATGAGGATCAGTCGCTAGTAAGAGGTATCGCAGAGAAGCTGCTAGATAGAGTGTGTCTGCTTACGGTACACAAACATCTGCTACAGGGCTAGTGACCTGATATTATGGAAATCAAAGAAGGACTTCCTTAAGATGTAGGAGTGATCTAGGAGACGATTCACAAGTCTTTATTTTTATAATCTCTTTTATTAATTTATATTGGGTAAATACTGTCACAAGAGGTCACCCCTCCCCTCACACAGAACATTGAGGATGACAGTGTGCCCAAGAGAGCTGTGTAAGGACCTGCAAAAATAAAGCTCGGGGACTGCCGTTAATGTCACCAGGGAGTTCAGGTGAACAATATTGAAAAAGCATAGGTTCCATGAAAAGATGTTCAAGAATTTGAACTTGTGTACATTTGATTAATATTTTCAAATTCCCAAGGACATTAAACACAGGGCATAGGTGACTATTCTTCAGTAGAAACATACTTCTACCGTCTCTACAATTTTCTACAAAGTTAATTATGGTTACACCAGTCTATGTTTAAATGTGTGTGATGAAAGACATTTTCGAATGATTTATTTTTTGTTTCCACCACAGAGGCTGGTAAGATGTCCTAAGCATTCAGTCTCCGCCTTATGAAAAATGCATTTTCGACTTTTACTTGTAAACTCTGACCTGAGTTTCATGTACAGAAATTGATAAACAGGTTGGACCTGATGCCGTCTATTTGGAATTAAGGGCCTGATTTAGATTTCCTTTGGAGGTGGTTAATTCCACACTTTAAGCACATTTGTAGGACTCAAAGGTAATCCTAGGAAATGCAACTGTTGTGTGACAATGACAGTTCTTTAACTTTGCATACAGATAATTGCTTAAACCATGCCATTGCATAGTGAGCTCATTCTTCCAGCATGCTAGAAATTATTGTCACTAGTGTGTACGACTATAACATTGTAAATAACATCCCTTGGCAAGATATTTAAATGCTGAATGGCAGCTGTAGTGCTACAAATCTAATCTATTTTCATGTAGACTGGGTTCGGTCTAAATTGTTATTTTCCGCCTATCTCCCTCTCTGTCCCTGACTAAACAGTATCCTCTCCTGAGGCCTAGGTTATAGCTAATGGGGCCTCTCTTGATGTGAACTTAAGGTAGCACACTAAATAGGATAAGGCAGAGGCTCTTCAAATGGGTTAATGTATCACCCTATAATTAATTGCCATGCTTAAGTGCCCATTCATTTTAGAAATGTCGAGCACATTTGTCAGACATTAATCTATGTTTGATTTAAAATTAATATTATCCTCATCAGTCATGTATATTGCTGCCGTCGGTTCATGATCAGAGAATTCCTGAAACACTTCAGATCTGCTTGATGGAACATTAGAATGTGCTTCCATTACTCCAATATTATATATATCTGTGTTGGTGCAGTTTCTCCTCCTTCATGGGATTCAAAACACTTCACTGAGCTCGAGGGGCCTTTGGACCCAGTGAGGAGTGTAGTTAATAGTACACAATCATTACCATCTCAATAACAAATTTAGACACCATGACAAATTTGGCCACGGAAACAATACTCCAATCAAGGAAAGTTCCAAAGCTTTATTTTATAACTACAGTGCCAAAGTTACATAAAATAGGTGCAGAATAAGATTGTATGATAAAGAAAAACAATAGGCTGGCCAAATCTACAAAACATGTTCAATCTACTTAATATCATCAACATTAAACTTTCAAGAAGAATTATATTTACTCGCAAAGAAATAATTTGAGATACATATACATGTTTCAAATCAGACTGTGAAGACACTAGTCAAATCAAATTAGACAGATTTAGAATATTAGCATTTTGGACAAAGTTTGTCCCTACTACTAACACAAATTAGGACAAGCATTTGTGGAAGCAGACTAACACAAGTGGGGAAAATCAAAAGGAAAGACAAAAATAGATCTGGAAAATCATCTATCTCAGACTACGTTAAACTAGCTAGAGAAATGAGATAGGTAGGTGTCAGCATACTTACTCTATTAAGAGACACAAGTTAATGAGAAACGTAGCATTTCCAATTGAATATAGCTCTCCTGGGATCAACATTCAATTCAGATTTGCCACCAAAACCCGTAAATCATCAGCAAAATCCATTGGGTACCATCAGGGGAAAAGTGAAGAACACAGGCTGCACAGACAACAGCAAAGACTGCTCAGGGCAAAAGTCAGAAAGGGACTATTTAAGCTTCAGCAAGCCATCCCTAAGATCAAAATACCTAAAGTACCTTGATTAGTCAGTTCTATGGGTCCATAATATGGAAAAGGGTCAGTATCCTATTAAAATGAAGTTACAAGCCAACTTGCAGCATAGGACAAAGTTCTCAGGTTCAAGGTGAAGTCACCTCCATTTCCATGTGACACCGGCAGTCAATGGCAATCTTGTACAACACTCAATACACTCCAACATTTTCCCATGGCTCACAATGTTTCCAACAGTTCATACGAGAAGCATCTCTTTCCGACAGTATGAATTGTTTAACATGATGCCTAGGCGCTCAAATGTTCTAATATCAAGGTAGTTGAGAAACAAATATTATGCATGAAGCAATGGGACCCTTCACTATTCAGAACAAAGCAACCTAATGGAAAAATCTATGTTAGGTGGGAAGAATGATTCATCACATTTTACATGACTGCAAATACAAAGTCTTCAGGCCTAGTTATGCTAACAGAAGAAACATGAATGTATTAAAGATTGCAGTTAATTTATCATGCATAATATTCAAACTTATAAATTCACAATTAATTAATATGTCAATCAAAGGAATAAACATTTCATTTAATATTGAAAACTGTTTAAAGCATCACATTAAATATGACAGAAAGGTGCATTCATTCTATGCGCAGATATAATTTTACACCAATAAATCACATTAATAATCATAAATCATATTTGTTTCACTGCTAATAGTTACTCAAATATATAAAATATACTTCAACATTAATTTAATCTTGTTAGCCCATTGTCAGTTCTGGTAGGCACAATGGTGTCCACCACAAAATAAAACGTGAGCACTTTTAAACTGTGTGTTAATGCAGCTTTTTTTCGTCGTTAGACTTTTAAACATCAATATAAAATGTCACCTAATGCTGATATCTGGGTCACTAAAAGCACTGTCAAAATTTTTGCTCCAGCATCTGCTCCTGCAAAAAACAAGGGATTAGCTAGACCTGTCATGTGTAGCACATCACATAGCCCTAGCTGATCAAACTAAAGGTATCTGCAAAACTGGAAATAAATGCCTCTTATCATAATACCCAACAAAGAGTCAAACTGAATTCTGTGAGCCATGTTATGCCCTAGATCAGCAGTTCTTAAACTTTTGACTGCTGTGGACCCCACTGAATCATTACTAGAATCCAGGGACCTCTATTATGTCATTATGGGTAGGCATGGACCCTCAGCCTAAACAATTTATATGATTTAAACCTAATGACAATACATAAAAAGGCAAAATTATGTATACCCCAAACAAATGCCCAATTATTGGAAAATTTACTTTAATTCATAATCAAATCTAGAAAAGCTTTCAAATCTTCAATTTTGTTTCTTTATTTGTATGCACTTTTATTAATTTTATTGTTTTAATTTCAATATCATTTAAATTTGTAACATTGTTGCAGACCTCCTGTAGAGGTCTCATGGACCCACAAGGGCCCCCAGACCACAGGTTAAAAAATACTGCCCTAGATCTATCAAACACTAGTATTTAGTTGGTAGGTCCCTAGAAACACATCTTTGTGGTTACATGTTGCCTAATTGGGGGGGGGGAGGTGGGGAGTCAGAGGTAAGACTAGTTCATTCACAACTCAATATGTATGCAGGTTTGAAGTTTTGGAGTACATGTTTTTGAAGAATATATTTTCCCCCTCTATAATTTTAGCTGGAACCAGTCATGCGGCTATGAGGAAGCTCAGTTACAGTGTCAATGAGTTGCTTGAGAAGAGGATCTCTAGATGCTTTCTGAAGTGGAGAAGGGATGGAACCTGCCAAATCCAACAGAGATGGTGTTCCAGATCCTTGAGATGTATCGAAAGAGAATAGGGCATCTAGTCTTAAGTAATTTGAATTTCTGCCTTTCACACCTGACAGTGCTGCTGCTTCATGTCGTGTGTTTTTCCCACAGAGGTTTTGATCTTAATTGCTGGGTACAGTGTAGTGTTGGCATTAGCCACCTTGTAGACGATGTAGCATACCCAGAAAAAATGCATGTGTGGTGGTGGTTTCAAGTGTAGTGTTTTACTGTTGGGTAGTGCTCATATAGAGCAGAGCAGAGGGAGGGGACCTGTTGTGATACTGACCAAGAACGGATCTGGAGGGAGAGGCGGATGTCTGCCAAGCAGCAATAGTTCACCCACTGCTGCTTTCAACAGAGCAAATTAACTCCAGCTGGTTGGAAGGGACATTAAAGCTGCCCCTTTAAAACAAAACAAACCAAAAAGCTCTTTGTTTCACACCTCACAAACAACACTATATTATTGTAATTAAATGGTGAAGTTCTGAGTCACGAGTCAACTTTGCACGCTCCTACACCTTGACTGAGGATGGATTCCAGATAATTAATGAATGTATTGCAAAAACTAAGAGAAACACAATTATGGATAGAATTTATTCAAAACAACATTGACAGAGAGTGAACAATCACAAGAATTGAAGACTCGATGCCTGTTTTTTAGTGGAGAAGATTTCATACTCACAGTATTAGTACAAACAAGAAAGCATTTTGGAGTATCCAAACTAGTTATGGCACGTCTTCATCAGACTCGTTCAAAGTGACTGTCTAGACCTCTGAGCTGTACTTCTGTTCATAATTTTAAACTCAGAAATTTTCACTCATTCTGTCTATCCACTTCAAGTGCTACCTAAATCGGAAACATACTAGTAGATATTCAAACTATTATCTGTTCTTTTAGACCTCTCAGCTGCATTTGATCTGGTTTGCCACATTACTCTTTTGTCATGGTCGGTGGAGTTTGGAGTGGGCAGAACAGTGCTGGAGTGGTTCCACTCATATTTATCAGACAGATGCCAGGCGGTTGCTCTTCCTCCTTTATATTCGGAGTTCAGGACTTTAAACCAAGGTGTCACTCAAGGTTCTTCAATCAGCCCAATTCTTTTTAACATCTATATGGCCCCATTGATCTCTCTGGTTAAATCTCATAATTTTCATTTGGTTAACCATGCCACAATACACATCTAATCGTTGGCTGTATTAGATCAGGCAGTGGCAGAACTCCAACTCATTGAAGTTTAATGGAGATTAGACTGAGCTGCTCCTGTGTTCGTCTAACAAGGAGTTGGCCACGCTTCCTCTTAATTTTTTGCCATTTTCATCTGATGGCACCATGGTGCCGGAAGAATCCGTTTGTAACTTGGGAGTTGTCTGCAACAAAAAGCTTGCATGGAAAACTATGTGACTAAAACTGCAGGTATTTGTTTTGCGCTTCTGAAAGCCCTAAGTAAGATCATCCCAGTGCTTCCATCTACAATCAGAGCCCGAGTGATATGCAGTGTTATTCAGAGTCAACTCGACTCGACTATTGCAATGCTCACTTGCTGGGCAACCCAGAATATTTGTTGCGTCAGCTGTCAAGAGTACAAGATGTGGCCATCAAACTCACCTTAAGTAGGCCCAGAAAGGCCTCCGCTTCCTTAACTATGAAGGAGTTACAATGGCTCCCGCTTAAACAGAGAATTCCATTTAAGTCACTTTGTATTGTGTTTCGAGCTTTGCAGGCGTCAGGACCGGCCCGTTTACAGAGGTCTTTGCGAATGTATACCCTAACAGACAGCTTCGTTCCTCCACAGCAAACCCAGCTTGTGTGGCCAAGTTCAGAAAGGCCAGCCAAGGTGGTCGGGCATTCATGATTGGAGCAACCAAGCTCTGGAATCAGCTCCCGGTCTCAATGAGTTCTCTCACCGATCTACTACAATTTAGAAAAGCACTTAAGAACTGGCTCTTCCTCATATAATGTGGCTAGTTCCTTGCAGCAGTTTCTTGGCAAGCAGTTTCCTCACCTGTCTATGCTTGTGGCTAGCGCCAGGATAGCAGTTTTAGTGGCATTGCGCTTTACAAGTGTTATAAATAAATAAAATATTACTTTTGTAGTTGTGGTCAATAGGTTGCCGTTTCCCGCCTGAAACAGCTGCACTTTAAAGAGCCTTTAAGCTTTTTTTTGTTGTTTTTAAAAACTATTTCATAGTAAGTATAGCAAAAGGTCAGGATCACGCTGATCAATCACTAAACCGGCGTCAATTTGACATAATAATTTGTATATTAAATTCACAACTCCATTAAATTCACAATTCCAAACTCTGAGGCCCATTACACATAATCTAAACATATGTGCCCTTATGAATTATTAAGAAGACACATGGGGACATCAGGACAGATAGGGAATAAAATATTAACGCTACATAAATAAATAAGTAATGTTAATACATAGATCTGCGCAATGCATACACATTTTTAAAAGCTGATCATATAGCGACATGTTTGTCCGTGCAATGCTTCCTCCCTCAATTAATCTTTTCGTTCTTTGAGATGGCAGCCATATCCAGGATCACCGAAGCCTTTCTGTTTCTAACATTTTTTATTTATTTTTATGCTTCACCTTGGTTCAATTATTTTTTAAATTAAATTTACCCAATGAATTACCTATTGTTTATTAGATTTTTTTTACAGTGTTGCACTGTGTGGTTGATTTACTGGCCTACTTAAAAGGATTTGCCTAATACGAAGAAGAAAATTTGGTCAGCTTCCAACTTTAAAATCCATTATTTCCACCTTGTGCAATAATAAATCTCTTTGCTGCTTTTTGGAGTGAGGTCCGTGTTACATCAAATACCTAGAATAAAAACTAATAGTGTGTGTAACCTACATTCACATGATCATTATTCTTTGCTTCCTGCTACCTTGAGGTTTTCTTTAGTCTATGCTTCTCCACACTCATGCTGTCTTGACTCCTCAAAGTCATTGTCTGTTGCCTAGCAGTGCCGCCGGCAACCAAGTTGTGGCATTGACATCGAATAAGTGCATAGATTATTGCACAGCACTGTGAAAGGGATATTGCAAGAACAAGGAAGCATGGAAGAAAGATGGAAGAAGAAGAAGAAAGAATGAAATACAGAAGGAAGGGAAGACAAAGAAGGACGAGGGAGAGAAAGAGTGAAAGAAAGGAGGAAAGAGTGAAAGAAAGAAGAAATAACTGTTATTAGGAGAAGGAAAAAGAAAGAAAACCAGAAATGAAAAATGAAAGAAAAAGTAAATAGTGAAAGAAAAAGGAAGAAAGAGATAATGTTCAAATGACAGAGAGATAAGGAGAAAAGTAGAATAAATAGATAAAAGAGTGACGGGAAAATTAACTGAAAAAATATATTTTTCACTGCTTTCTCCAGGACATGCAAGCGCCTGGATACCCTGTCGGATGATTAGCCGCTCTTTACAAATCTTGATTAATTGACCTAAAGTATGGGCAAGGGGCATGGCAACTGCATTGCAAGGTCATGTGTATGTGTGCCAGTAGTACATGTGAGTACTTAATGAAAACGAAAAGCTGGCACTTGCGTGTAAAGAAGAACACACCGACTTTAGTTTGAGGGATTCGAGTTTATTTGTGTAAAGCAAAAAGCTGGCATTTTGGAACAAAACATTTGTTTCCTGAAGAAATGTGAAGCTGATGAAGGCGCTGGAATACTTAGTCAGTGCTCCCTCAGACCTATCTCTAAAACCAATGGCTTTCTAGCCAACTTATTTAAACACTGTACTGTAGAAGTCTATTTGGAGAAGACAAGACTCCTTAGGCATTCTCTGATTCTATGGATTATTTCACTAAACCTGAAGGCTGACCCCAGCAATCTTAGTAGGTGAGCTTTGGCCCTCAGTTTAAGTTGTTATTAGAATTCTTCCCAAGAAATGGAATTGGTTCTGGAACTGGTGGGAAGCAAAACCCCTTCACAGGCGCCTCAACAACCGTTTAGCTGCGCCTGTGACATTTATTGTAAATAAGTATTGATTTATATATCTTAGAACTGGCCATTGGCTGGATTCAATGGTGCATTACTTATAGTTGATTTTCTTTACAATTGTTTTTCTATCCTGACGAAGAAGACTGAAAATAACCAGTAGTCCCAAAACTTCTACAACTTTGTCTTTTCTTGGCATTTGAAACATGTGTGGTCAGCAGTTAAAGATCGTATCCCACTCCCAGCAAGCCATTTCAGCATTTCATTCTTCTGAGAGCAATTAAATGATTTGGCGATAATCATTGCAAATACAAATTGTCTCTTTAAGGTTCTTTGGCAAAAGTGCTACATACATAACAGATTATTATTATCCACTGAACTCACCATCACATCACCTCAGTTCCTGAAATAAAAGGCTGGTGCCAGGCACACTCTGGTGCTGGGTGGCCAGGCTCTTGAATTCCTTCCCAATGTCTTTGTCTGACATTGAACAGCAAGGCAGACTTTTTACCCAAGTGCATATTTTAGCCTCCTCTGTACTGGCATGCAGCAACTCTTCTAGCACCTTGAAATTGCAAAGTCGTACATGGCGCTACAGGACACCTCAAACCGAAGCAGAACAAAACATGATCTTGTGTGATAAGAATGGTTCATTCATAGATTCATCTGTCTTCTTTGGGTATACACGAGTAACAAAGCATTCCCAATGTCGAATCTAAGGGCCAGATTTACAAGGCCCTTGTGCATCCTTGTGCCACACTAATGTCATTTGTTTATGCTAATGTGGCATTATGGAGACCATTTCCCTGCGCCATAGTTACATAGTGGCGCAATGCCTGCATTGTGCTACTTTGCAACCCCTTGCGCCACATTATGCCTGCGCCAGGCATAATGTATGCAAGGGGAGCTTTTCCACACAGGGAGGTTGCAAAAAATGGCACCGTGAAATCTACAAGGTGAAATTGTTTTCATCATTTTTAACGTCTGGGGCAGGCATTAAAGTGACAGCTTTGCTGCACTTGCGCTATAATTTATGGCACTAATCCAGTAAAGCACCACAATAGCATCATTGAATTATGACGCTATTGTGGAGACTACTGCCGTGGTGCACCGTATTGTAAATATGGCGCAGCCATGGGGTAGTTAGGTGGGGCAAGGGTGGCGCAAGAAAAGTGGCACATCAGGACCAATACGCCACTTTCTTGTAAATCTAAGTCAATAACATCATTGCGTTACGTTCAGGTGTTTTATATTTTTCTTCAGAGTCACGCCCACAGAATACTCTTATGAAATGTAAATATCAAAAGCTCAAACCGGTTTATTAGCCTTGCAGAACTCTTGCACGAATAGTGCAGCTCTTCATGGTTCAAGGGAGCACGGGAAACTGAAGTCGAATGAGATGCTTGTCATTACATAAACATGAAGATTGCAAACACATCACCAGACACTGAGCCAGGAAAGGTAAATCATTGCACCCTCTTGCAGAAAGTAGGCGAAAATCTCAACTCACACCTCTATTCCCGAAGGACAGGCCACATCCAGCGTCTTCTAATAGAAAAATGCTCCCTTGATCTCACTGGATTCCATCAGATTCAGAGAAGCCCACAGGCACCCATGGAGCACAAAGGAATTTAAATGATTTTATTGAATTTAAGTACACTGTAGGTGAGGGGCTGTCAAAGGTTACTTCTCTGGAGGGTCTTCCTTTATCTTATACTAGGGAATATCTGGAATTTACTGGACAGTGATTTTTCTTTTATTGTACTGTTTTTTCCAGCTCTCTTGCATAAAAAGTGTGCTTACTGGTGTACATTAAATTCTTTATTGTGGTTTCTGTTTTTTACTAATAAAATTATTTTTTGCCTCGTTGAAAAATCACGTAGTCTTACATTATTCCAGTGGCCCTTGCCACAGTATAACCATCAGTTGCCTCTTCCACCACCTGTGAAGAATTCCTTGAGTCATTCACCCTGACCGTACTGCAACTTCCACAATAGAGTCAAAACTAGAGCTTCTGAATTTTCAGTGTGTTTTTCCAACTTTAAAAATGTGCACAATTCATCTTCCCTTTGCCCATATTTTCTGCTTCGCCCACAAAAAAAGCTATTATTGGTTATTTTTCCGTAGACTTTAGGAACACATTCCTTTTGCTAACCGCCGGAAATATGGGTTTGTGATTTATTTTTAAATATGGGTAAGTCCAGGTATTTTCTTTCTTTCCTTCTCCAGGAGGACATAAAATATTTTCCTTCTTTCCAATAGATCCAATGTGTTTCTTACGCAAACAGACAGAGCCTTGACAGGTTCATTGTCACATCCTTTAGAGTTCCTGTGCTAAATGCCGTTTTTATGGGGCCTTTCCGAGCGCTAGTGCAAAGGAGCTGATACAGGCAAATTGTACAAACATCTGCCGCTGGTGGTACCTAGAGTAAGTGGAACACAAGGAGCCACTTTTACAAGTGATCTGGAAGTTGGAGGCTAAAGGTCAACGCTGCTGAAGGCAGAACAGAGGATTTGCAGCTCAGACATCCTCGGGATGCTGGAGGGTGAGATCTTAAAGGAACCAAAGAGAGGATCCATTTTGGGTTTTGGAAGAGAATAGCATGAGGTGGAATAATCTAAAAAGAAGGTTATCTTTGCACGCCGAATTTGTGAGGCCTCGTCTAGAGCATGCTGCCCCATCTGACGATCACACCCAGTGAAGAATAAAGAGTAATGACTACATAGGGACAGCTGATCAGAACAGCAAATAGTGAAGAACACAAGTTCGATGATGAGATGCTAAAGAATGTCAATTTGTGTACGATTAGGAGTAGGGAAAAGATCTGAACAACACTTTCAGACTTCTAATAGGATTAAATACCAAATGAGAGATAAACAGGCTCCAAGGGAATTCAAATGGAAGGACTCAGAGTACATCATACTTTTACACTTGGATCCTACAGTGGGATATGTTTACTCATTTTTCTGAGGCAGCTCTGCATCTCTTCAAGCTCTTCTGCAATTGTTTGCCTTTTTTTACCTAATAATTTGGTTGGAAGTGTGTCCCATGCCTTCGACATTCCAGTGAAAAACATTTCCTAACGTTATTTGGTGCAGCTTCTGCCTTCCAGTCAAATAAGGAGGCCCTCACTTGTCATCATATTAAACATTTATTCCTCCCTTCCCTACCCAGCTAAAGTCCTGGAAAAAAAACATCAACAAACGCCTTCCGACCAACTCGCTAAATGCCACCTTCTTGACACCACACAATTAGGATTCAGACCCAACCACAGCATGGAAACCAACCATAGCAGCAATAGATGGCACCCGGATGATTCTGAACAGGGGGGAAGCACAGCCCTCAATCCGTCTAAATCTATCAGAAGTCTTCACCACCGTCTTCATCCCATCCTAATCCAATGATCTGCTCCTTTCTCACTGGAAGAACCCGAACAGTCAACATGCCCGCCTACGACTCTGAAGCATGAAATCTCACCTGTGCAGTCATATAGGACTCATTGCTCAGCTCAACACTCTTTAAGATCTACATAAACCTGCTGGCTGGTGTCATACAAGCTCACAATGTAAACATCCTCACCTACACCAAAGACATGCAACTGACACTGTCCCTCTAGATCAAAACTCCCAATATCAGAAACATATTTACCACATGCTTGACAGAAGTGGCCACCTGGATGAAATCCGATTGCCTCTAATTGAATTTGGACAAGACCAAAGTCGACGTCTTCAGGAATAATGCCTCACCATTAGACTCCCTCTGGTGGCCCACAGACATTGGAACCACACCCTGCTCTCAAGCAAGAAACCTTGGAATCATCATAGACAACAAACTGGACATGACCGCCAAAGTCAACACAGTGGTCTTGTCCTGCTTCAACACCCTAAGGATGCCTAAGCATGCTGAAGATAGTATCCAAGTGGCTACTAACCAACACCAAGAAAACAGCCTAGCCCTCAACCTCCCATGCTGAGCCCACATCACACCACAACTTAGAGAACTCCAGTAGCTCCTGATACCCAAGCACACAAACTTCTAACTCCTCACCACACCTACAAAAGTTTCCATAAACCTGGTTCTGCCAACCTGAAAAGCGGCATTCACTTCCACCAACCTTCCAGACACTTCTGCTCTGCTGATCTCTCATTAGCACACATCCCAGGTATACACAAAAGCAGAGCAGGGACCATGCCTTCTGGTACCTTGCCCCCAAAACCTGGGACAACCTCTCACAACATGTGAGTGACTCCCCTCTTCTTGACTTTTGGAAGAAGCTGAAAACCTGGATTTTTAGGTCAGCTCCCAGGGCTGGCCTCACACATCTGCTACAGAGCACCTGGATACCCTCACAGGTGATTAGTGTGCTATAAAACACCAGTAACATAACATAATATCAACATAGTACTTAAATGTTGCTATATAGCAGAATCATTTAATCTCTACCATGCAGCGGATATGTTAAAGGGCCGCACTCCAATGAATGTATCTAGGTCTGAACCACTTATCAAAGCCTGGTGTGTTATTGACTCAAAGAAGGAGCTCTATATGGACAATGCTAATCTTGAGTCAGCTTACCATGATTGCTTCACTGAGCTGCACACAATCACCGACACCAGAAACCTGAGAGTGCTCTTTGATTCCACTGAGTAGTCAAAGTAGGGCACCAAACTTAACTCTCACAAATATATAAAACAAAAGCATTACAAACTCAATAAGGCAAAACATGTCAGCAGAAATGTATGATAAAATAGTCAACACCACACAATCCACCAACCACAAAAAACACTGAATACAAATACAACTGGACAAAAATGTTGTTTCTTCTGCATGGAAAGCCATTCTGAAGAATTCTGAAATTAAATCTGATAATCCCCAAGATACCTTATAACATCTCTGGACTCCAAATACCTTCTGTATTCAGGTTCAATGGAGATAGATGATATAAGCTCTAAATTGACAAAACAGATGCTTGCTTCATGTTATGGTAAAACTACACCAGACGTAGCTCCAAAGATGTATTTTGCTCCTTGAAGAGACAATGCTGGGTTCTGGAAGTAAAATCCAGCCAAGGGAACCACAAAACAGACTGTTGTTTCCACAACCTTTTATATACACTCTGTTAAGCATTTTAAGTATGTATTAAGCATGTCACAAAAATTCAGGTTCTTCTAAAAGGTTTGCTGATTTCTGAGCTTTAGCTGAGAAGCTTCTGACTAAAGCAGCATGGAATAATTTGTTATTTAATTCTGAAACTCTAATATCATGATGTTTTTCCACTTGACTTTATATCATGACACTCTTCTTTTTCCCAATTAGTTCAGATCTCCCAGCTGATATAAATGATCAGTCTTTAAAAAATGTATGCATCTTTGTTTCACTCCGTCACTGCCCTAAAGGTTAACCTCCCCAATTTGACAAATTTGTCATAAAGTGTGGGGCATATCCAAGCCCCATCTGCAAAGTCTGTGTAAGTAATTATTTATTTAAAGGCCCTTGGCCCTCATAATGACATTGGAGGTAAATTATGAATTCCGCCGCAGTGGCTACCACCAACATACCGCTGTGGAGACGAACATCTGTCTGCCAGATTATGACACATGCACACAAAAACCGACAGAAAACAGCCACAACCACAAATCCGCCAGACCCACTGAACATGATAAACTGACGGAACTACCACCCATACCGTTATGCCACCAAAACAACATCCTCCAAATAATGACCCACGAATCACCACAGCGGACATTCCACAATGGTAAACCATTGGCGCTGAACAGCGCCACGGCAGAATATAGCCACCCAAAAACAAAACAAGAAAACATTGGCTGGAACAAAAAACCCACACCTGCCACAAATACACACACCTCAAAAACCCACCAAAAGCACTATAAAACACAAACCCACATCACCCACAAACCTCTGCAAACACGACAAGACGGCCACACTTTGCCAGGACAATCCAAAAGAGAACTACACACACACACATCACAACTACCAATTCAGCCAACACACACCACACACCACACCACATCACACATCACCCCTGCACAACCTACACACACCACACAACACCCACGTTCCCACAAAGGCACCCTTGTTTCACCAATGAGGAGTTGCGGGTCATGGTTGAGGAAATAGGCAGTGTAGAGCCACAGCTGTTTGGGGCACAGGTCTAGCAGATATCCATTGCCAGGAAGATGGAGCTATGGCAGAGGATTGTGGACAGGGTGAACGCCATGGGACAGCATCCACGAACAAGGAACGACATAAGGAAGAGGTGGAACGACCTACGGGGGAAGGTGCGTTTTATAGCAGCAAGGCACCAGCTTGCTATCCGGAGAACTGGCGGTGGACTCCCACCTCCTCCCCCACAGCTGACAGCATGGAAGGAGCAAGTCTTGGCAATTCTGCATCCTGAGGGACTCACTGGAGTTGCCGGAGGACTGGACACTGATGAGTCAACATTTACTACCTATCACCCCCTATACCTGCATGCCATCTCGACCCCCACCCTGGCTCCCATCACCCCACTCCATCCCACGCAGTGCACCACCATGATCAACAAACCTAAATGCCAAGCCCTGCATGCCATAATCACTGAATGCACATCCCTTCCAGCCCTGCATGTACACCCACCACCAATGCATGCACAGCATGGAGAACTAACAATCCCACAATCCATCGCCATACACATACAAAGATGGCAGGGCAACAGCAATAATATAGGGGAAGCTAGGGATGCAGAATATATCACAGACATGTAGCATAATACACCACTTACATCCCCACAGGTGCCCCAGTCAATCTCAGCGGCAAGGAGGTGCCACGGCTACCCAGTCCCCCACCAGAAGATGCCCCCAGTGATGACAGCAACTCTGGAGTTCTGGATCTGGAGGAACTCCCTGGCCCATCAGGGACCACTGGTCAGTCGGCTACCCAAGCCCACACCCAGTCCACCACAGAGCCTCCCCCCTCAGTATCCAACTTCAGAGCAGCCTCCCAAAGTCCCCAGATCCCTGTCCCCAGGACATGTCAATCAGCAGTGTGCCCACCTGTACAGGGACCCCAGTCCACACCTCACAGGCAAGACAATGAGGGCCCAGGGGTCAGTGGCAGTGGGCACACCATTCAGGGGACACAGGCACAAGAGGCCAGAGATGGTCGGAGTTCAGCTGTGCGCCAGGGGGAGAACAGGTCCAGGGAACTGACTGCCCAGGAAGCACTCACTAATGTCCTGGGGGCATATGAACAATCCCAGGACAAGATGGGTCAGGTGATAAACATCATGCAGAGGAAGCAGCGGCTGCAGGGGGAACATCACCAGGAGATCAAGCAAGAATTGCAGGCCCTGAACACCACTATGGTCTCCATTGCAGGGGTGCTGGGTGACATGGCCTACATCATGAAGGACTACACAGCACACCGCGGGCCCCTTCCACTAGCCAGTGTACTGACCAGCCCTGCACATCTGCTGTGGCTAGTGGACAGGAGGCCCTGCCACAGGACCCATAGGCCACCAGCACCCCTCCCCCTGCAGAAGGTGACCCACCCGCAAACGGTCCTTGCCTCCTGTAGATAGGGCACATGCCGTCTGAGGGCCAAATTGTGCAACATGCAGCACACACCAACAATCCTGCAGACCTTCTCAGGGCAGTAGCACAGGGATCCACCTGACAGATGGAGGCTCCTGAACCTAGCCTTCAGGAGCCCAAAGGTCCTTTTGACAATCCTCCTTATATGCCCACGAGAATCAGTGTATCTATTCTCAGCCCCTGTTCTCAGATTCCTAACAGGGGACAGGAGCCAGGACAGGTTTGAGTAGCAGGAATCACCTACAAGAAGTAAGGGACACACATTAGCCCTGCACAATGGCATGGGCTATGACTCCTGAAGGCATGAACTGACATACATTGGAAGGGGACTCAGGCTCACCTATTAGCCACAGTCTGTGTGTAGTTGTGCCATCAGCTGTGGGACACTGCTATTCCTCAGGACAAAGGCATCATGCACCAACTCAGGATACTTGGCAGTGCCATGGGAGAATTACTGGTCAGCAAGGCACACCATCTGGACATTGAGTAGTGGAAACTCTTCTGATTCCTGTACACTTGTTTATTGGCCTGGGGAGGAACTAAGGCAATATGGGTCCCGCCTATTGCCCCAATTACATGTGGTGTATGTCCCATTGCACAGAATCCAGCCTTCACAACGGGTAAATCATCCTCCTGGCGGAATGCGATGTAGCTGCACTAGTGTTTGAGCAAGGCTGCCAAAACCGTTGCAAGCACAATAGAGAACATTGGCTGTGACATTCCTGCAGCCAAGCCCACTGTCATCCTGAAAGAGACAGTTGCCAGGAAATGGAGCACTGAGAGTATCTGCACAAGAGGGGGATTACTGTGGTGCAATGGATAGCAGGTAGCAGATCAGGCTCAAATTGTGCGCATAGCTCTGTGATCGTGGCCCTGTCCAGACGATAGGTGAGTATTATGTGCCTGTCCTCCAGTGTAGCAAAGTCCACAAGGGGTCTGTACACGGGTGCCAGCCTCCTCCTCCTATTCCTCCACAGTGGTTGGTACCTAAAGGACCGAAAAGTAAGAAGGAAGTGACTACAGGAACCATGAACACACTACAGCAGTGTACCCAGAGCATGCTTGTATAATGGACACTGGAATTGTATAGGTGAGAACTTTCGACTACAATGACACACTTATCAATCTGTACCTGTGTACCAGTATTAGAAAATGGCACCCGCCTGTCCTGTATTCAGGGACAGGTGGAAGTGCCCTAACTGAGCTGGCGTTCGAGTCATGGTGTGAGGCGGTCTGCACCATCGTGCAGTACCTCATTAGCTAATGTGGCCCTCTTTGGAGTATGGGAATCAATGATGATCAACGCCGGCGGTGACGGTGTTCACCACCGTGGACGTGAACGCCATTTTATTTCTACCACTTGATTCCTGACTTTTCACAGGACAACATCTCCACTGTGTGCTGCTGTGACCTGAGTCTGGAACCTGCCATGGCTCGTGCAACAGGGGAAAGGGCCCCAGCCTCCACGTTGGAGGAGTTGGTGAGGCTCGTGGATGGGGTCCTATCCCTCTATGGGCAGTTGTTCGGGAATCCAGACCAATAGGTGAGTACCACATGGGTACATTGCATGCGACATAGCTGTATAGAGATAGAGATGTGTGTGTGTGTGCTGGCAGTGTGTCATATGGGGGGGTATGGCTGGTGGTAGTGCTAATGCAGGGAGACAGGTCATGTGTGTGCCTGATGAGAGGATAATGCATTTTGTAGGTCATATGTGTGACAGGCTGGATTGTCTGGTTAATGTTGTCCCCCAATTTGTGTTACCTCTGCAGGTCAGCGCCCATCAGAAGAAGGGGTTGTGGCGTGCCATCGCCAAGGACGTGTGGACCCTGGGGGTCTATAACAGGCAGAGCACCCATTGCAGGAAACGGTGGGAGTACCTGAGACGCTGGGCCCGGACCACCACGGAGGCCCAGCTGGGGACGGCCTCCCAACGAGGGAGGGGTGCCCGTCAGAACCTGACCCCCCTATGGCCCGCATACTGGCAGTGGCCTAGCCAGAGCTGGATGGGCGCTTGAGGGCATCACAGCAGCCACACAGGGGTAAGTACAGTGTGTTTGACAACCGTCTCTGTTGCCTGGCATGGGATTTGGGATACTAGTCAGTGGATGCCCCAATATACCAGTTTAGACATTGCTGCGAGGTCGAGCTTAGGTTAATAGGGTGAGATGCATGTTTTTGATAGCTAGGTAGCTGGCTTCCCATGTCAGACAGGGCTTAGCTGGTCCCACTTGGTGTGTATCTGGCAGTGTTTGGCTCCTACCTGCTGTGGTACTTAGCCAATGGTATGTCAGTGTGGTCCATACTGCACATTCTCAGTCTCAGTGTGTGACAGTGATGCCATTTGTGCCCTTGGTGCTGTCATTGACCCTGTGCTCCCTTTCTTTCTCCCCCTCTCTCCTTTTGTCATCCTGTCTATGTGGGTATTAGCATCATCTGGCGAAGGAGCAAGGGCACCAATGAGTGAGGAAGCCTCAGCCCATGGGACCCGAAGGCAGAGTCCACAGACGCCTGAGGGGACCAGTGGCACAGAGGGTGAGGGGAGCACCACAACGGGGGCAAGAGGTGAAACCAGTGACTCTGATTCCTCCTCTGATAGGAGCTCCCTGGTGGTGGCGGATCCCTCTGGGACCACCCCAACCACAGGTTCTACTGCCACCCCGCATACCAGCACCGCCCTCCCAGTAGCCCCCCACTGAGTTGCCCGTGCCCGCTCACCCAGGAGGGTGAGCATCTCCTTCATCCCAGGCACCTCAGGCCCTGCCCCAGTCAGCCCTGCTGCCCTCAGTGAGGAGGCTATTGACCTCCTGAGATTCATCTCTGCAGGGCAGTCAACAATAGTGAATGCCATCCAGGGGCTGGCATCCCAGATGCAGCAATGCAATGCCTTCCTGGATGGCATTCTCGGTGGCTTGGTGTCCCTACAGAGATTATTTCAGGCTTTGGCCTCTTCACTAATGGCAGCATGTGTCCCTGTTTCTTCCGCCCCCCTCCAACTACCGCTTTGCAGTCCCAGTCTCCTCACCAGCAACCCATCCCACGCGCACATTCTGACAAGCAATCACCCAAAATAGCACACAAGACTCGCACAGACAAACATAGGCAGCACACTTCAGTCCACCAGCACTCACACAGCCAACACCCAGATGCACACACAACATTATCCATGGACTCCACTGTCTCCCCCTCCTCCTCTTTCCTCACAGTCACATCCTCACTCACACCTACATGCACTGCACCAACAGTCCCTGAACCTGCCACCTGCACACCCTTGCCCACAGTCACCACAACAGCAGACCAGCAGACATGCACCCCACACACCACATGCCCAGTCACCACCACCTTCATCACCACCTCATGCAGCACACCCACCTCACTTGTAAACACCACCACAACATCCATCTACAGGTCATGTTTGTCCTCCCCCACACTGTTTGACCCCCCTCCACAGACACACAAACACTTACACTCAGACCCCGAACAGCCATCCACCTCATACACGCACACTGTCCATTCTCCTGCACCCAAGGCCAGCACACCTCCTCCTCCTACAACCACTCCCTCTACCTCCACTTCCACCCTTCCTCCCAAATCCTGCCCCATTGGCCCTAAGAGGCTTTTCCTTGCCCGCCTTGACCTCTTCCCTCCTCTGCCCCCCTCCTGCCCGTAAGAGAAAGGTCCTACCCCCCCCAGACCAGCACCCACAGCACCCACTCTGACAATGCTCCACCCCCAAAGTCTCCAGATGCCACTAAGGGGCACATGAGTGCAACGTCGTCCCCCCGCACCAAGGACACTCCCCCCCCCCAACAAAACAGAGGGATAAAGTGCCTCCCCCTCCCAAACAGACTACCAAGACCATGGAGCCACCTCCAAAACCTAGGGCCCAGATCCAAAGCCAAGGAGGCCCAACCCAGATACAAGGCCAAGGAGGGCCCACCCAGATCCAAGGCCAAGGAGACCCCACCCAGATCAAAGGCCAAGGAGGGCCCACCCAGATCCAAGGCCAAGGAGGCCCGACCCAGATCCAAGGCCAAGGAGGGCCCACCCAAATCCAAGGCCAAGGTGGCCCCACCCAAAACTGAGCCCAAGGAGGCCCCAACCAAAACTAAAGACAAGGAGGCCCCAGCCAAAACTGAGCCCAAGGAGGCTCCACCCGGAACCAAGAACAAGGAGGCCCCAGCCAAAACTGAGCCCAGGGAGGCTCCCCCCAGAACCAAGGACAAGGAGGCCTTAGCCAAAACTGAGCCCAAGGAGGCTCCACCCAAAACCAAGGACAAGGAGGCCCCAGCCAAAACTAAGCCCAAGGAGGCCCCACCAAAAACCAAAGACAAGGAGGCCCCTCACAAAACTGTGCCCAAGGAGAATCCCAAACCAGTGGGCAGGGAGCCCCCTCAGTAACCAGTGGGCAAGGAGCCCACTCAGTGACAAGTGGGCGAGGAGCCCCCTCTAGACCCAGTGGGCAGGGAACCCCCTCAGTGACCAGTAGCAAGTAGCCCCCTCAAGAACCAGTGGGCAAGGAGCCCTCTCCAAATGATATCCCCCCCACCCCTTCCTCCCCCCTGAGGTGCCTGCCCATTTCCAACATGATGCCCCTGAACGGTGGATTCCTGATGTTGTCAGGAGTCAAGTTTGGGCTTGGACTTTGCCCTGTGGGCATTTGTGACTTTGGACTGGCCTTTGGACCTGCATATATGTATATATGCAGTTGTGTATGTTTTTGCATTTTGAATATTCATCCAACAGGAATACAGTGGTTGGAACAGTGTATGTTTCCCGGCTTTCTTTTCTCTGGGATTCTGTTACTGTTGTTTTACTCTGCAGCTGGTTCTGGGTGTGTGGTGTGTGTGTGTATGGTGTGTGTTGTGCGTGTGTCACTCTCCCCCCCCTCTCTCCCTCCCTTGTGTGCTAGGCGGCTGTACTCACCGTCACCATCTTCGTCAGCGTTGGTGCTCCAGGACAGCCATGGCGTGGTACAGCATCGGGAAGACTTGCAGTTTGGGTTGCATGGCGCCCGCCGACTCCTGTGTGTCCCTGGAGGTGAGTGTCTCTTTCTATAGGATGTGTTTCTGCCAGGCTTTTGGTGTCGTTGCTACCGCCATGGAAATCCTGGCGGTGTGCTATGTCATAATATGGTGGGCAGATCCTTGTCTTCCTGCCTGTAGGTGGCTACCGCTGTGTTCAGTGTTCGTACCGTGCTGGCGGTTGGTGTGGTACATTGGCTGTCTGTGGGAGGGATCACTGCCATGGTCATTATTTGGCGGTCATTACCCCCAGCCTGTCAGCGGTGATACCGCTACATTAACCCTAGCGGTAACCTGACTGCCAAGGTCATAATGACCACCCTTGTGTTCAGATGCCTGGAGAGTAGGATGAGGTGATAAAGAGGGGGATTCCATTACTATTTTAAGAGCAACTTGTGAAGACAGTAGGGTGGTCTCCTTAATGAATGAGCTATTTAAGAGAGATATTTTTACATAATCCTTTGGATGTGACACTAACTGTGCCTCTTCTGGAAGAGTCATCTATGGTTTTGTCCTCCATCATGTGTCATGATACAATATAAAATCTCCCATTCCAGCCTGAGGTTATTAAACAAGAGAGCTAACTCATATTGTTGCAAGAGCACCTATTGGTGTTAGATTACCGAAACAGTTTTGTCCAGTTCTGCTTTTATCAGAGTAGGAGTACCACTACTATCCTACTCTGTATCCAGAATGGCCTCTCTTGGCCAAAGGACCAGAACATAGGTCTACCATCCTACTTGATACTGAAAAGACTGAACATGCTGTAGTAAGCACATTTTCAATTTGTCCTCCTGTCGTAGTTTGACTCTTGCTCTAAGCAAGACTGCTGGTTTAAGGATGACAGTACTTATGTTTGTAGGCAACTATTCCAGTCCTACAACAAGTAGCAACTGTCATCCCAAGCCTCCCGGATCACAAGCAGCACCTCACTGTTAGAAATGGGGTCTTTGGTTGACAGTCAGGTTACCCCCTGTTCAAGCAAGGACCCTCACTCTAGTCAGGGTAAAAGAGAATCACCCTCAGCTAACCCCTGCTTACCCCCTTGGTAGCTTGGCAGAGCAGTAGGCTTAACTTCAGAGCGCTAGGTGTAAAGTATTTGTACCAACACACACAGTAACTTAATGAAAACACTACAAAATGACACAACACCGGTTTAGAAAAATAGGAAGTATTTATCTAAACAAAACAAGACCAAAACGACAAAAATCTAACATACACAAGTCAAGTTATGAATTTTTAAAGCTTAAACTAAAAAAATAGCGCTTAGAAACAAAAATGCTTCGATGAGATGTTAACACGGCGTCGTGACGGAGTCGTTCCCAACAAGCCGACACCAGCGGCACCGGACACGGAGTCGTGTAGACCTCCAAGTACAGTACCTTTGGTGAAGAGTGAAAACAAGCCGATGAGCGAAGTCGGGAATCGCGGCGTCTGTGCGAAACGTTGAATCCGTGCACTTCGAGCGGCGTCGGTCACGACGTGGTGCGGCGACTTCCACGGAGTCGCGGACTTCAGCGGGGCTGCTGCGGCGTTGGGCCTGCGAAGAGCTTCGCGTTCCAGCGAAGGTCACGGCCTCAGGTGCAGGCGGCGTTACCGGATTCAGCAGCGGCGTCGGTCCGAAGTCGTCTGAAGTCGATTTCCTTGGATTCCACCAGCTTTCTTTTCAAGAGCCCAGGGACTGGATAGGGCACCACTTGTCAGAGCAGGAGTCTCTCCAGAGACTCCAGGTGCTGGCAGAGAGAAGTCTTTGCTGTCCCTGAGACTTCAAACAACAGGAGGCAAGCTCTAAATCAAGCCCTTGGAGATTTCTTCACAAGATGGAAGGCACACAAAGTCCGGTCTTTGCCCTCTTACTCTGGCAGAAGCAGCACTGCAGGAAAGCTCCACAAAGCACAGTCACAGGCAGGGCAGCACTTCTTCCTCAGCTATCAGCTCTTCTCCAGGCAGAGGTTCCTCTTGGTTCCAGAAGTGTTTTTCTAAAGTCTGTAGATTTGGGTGCCCTTCTTATACCCATTTTAGTCTTTGAAGTCACCTTTCTTCAAAGGGGACTCACACCTACTTGTGAAATCCTGCCTTGCCCAGGCAAGGCATCAGACGCACAGCAGGGGGTTGAAGCCAGCAATGTCAGAGGCAGGCACAGTCCTTTCAGATGAGAGTGACCACTCCACTCCTCCCTCCTAGCAGAGATGGCTAATCAGGAAATGCAGGTTACACCCCAGCCCCCTTTGTGTCACTGTCTAGTGCAAGGTGAAAAACAACCCAACTGTCAAACTGACCCAGACAGGGAATCCACAAACAAGGCAGAGTCACAGAATGGTTTAAGCAAGAAAATGCTCACTTTCTAAAAGTGGCATTTTCAAACGCACAATCTTAAAATCAACTTAACTAAAAGATGTATTTTTCAATTGTGAGTTCAGGGACCCCAAACTCCACATGTCCATCTACTCTCTAGGGGAATCTACACTTTAATCATATTTAAAGGTAGCCCCCATATTATCCTATGAGAGAGACAGGCCTTGCAACAGTGAAAAATGAAATTGGCAGTATTTCACTCTCAGGACATATAAACCACATTACTATATGTCCTACCTTATCCATACACTGCACCGTGCCCTTGGGGCTACCTAGGGCCTACCTTAGGGGTGCCTTACATGTAAGAAAAGGGAAGGTTTAGGCCTGGCAAGTGTGTACACTTGCCAAGTCGAATTTACAGTGTAAAAATACACTTACAGACACTGCAGCGGCAGGTCTGAGACATGATTACAGGGTTACTTGTGTGGGTGGCACAACCAGTGCTGCAGGCCCACTAGTAAGATTTGATTGACAGGGCCTGGGCACCTCTAGTGCACTTTACTAGGGACTTAACAGTAAAACAAATATGCCATTCATGGAGAACCAATTACGTACACATTTTAAACAGGAGCACTTGCACTTTAGCACTGGTTAGCAGTGGTAAAGTGGCCAGAGTAACAAAAACAGTAAAATCAGAGTCCAGCACACATCAACAACCTGGGGAACAGAGGCAAAAAGTTAAGGGAGACCACGCCAAGGATGAGAAGTCTAACACTCACCAAAAACCCAAACAGTAAAAGGTGATTTGTGGCAGCCTTTACTCATGGACTCGAGTGCAACATCTGGTTAAACGGAGACTACCCCTTTCGCACATGAACAACATGTCTCGGTCACTCACAGGCAAAAAAGGAGATGCAGTAAAGTTTTCAATAGGTTTTATTAACAAAACTGCAATCTACAATAGGTTGCATGGGATGCAATGATAAGGATAATGAACAGTACAAGAAACACAATTGTGAATACGAGAGTCATTAATACAAAGATCTTGCAATAACATAAACCTATTCTGCCAATTCCATGAGCATGACAAGAACCCCCAACCCTCGTTACCTTGGAATGAGGTCTCTAGCTCAGACTCCGTAGGGACACAAAGACATGGTCAGCGCCAAGGCGACGTGCAGCATCAATAGCAGCAATTGTATCTGGTCGGAATCCCTCTGACTAGCTGTCTATATGAGGGACATTTATACAGAACTGCTCAGACCCCTGACATAGGTCTGTTCCCAAACAATAGATAACAAGTGATAGAGCGTTCCTCCCTAATAATTTACCTGTGTTTGGACGCTCTTCGGGTCGATGAATCTTTTGACTAAGTGGGACTCTCTTCACCCGAGATCAATCAATTTAATCTAATCAATAATCAATAACGAACATAAGCAATACCCTGATCAACAGAACACTTAACAATTAATCCAGAAAACATTTCGGCGAACCATGACCTTTCAGCCATGAATAACCACACCAGTTTATTCAAAGTTAATGAATTTATTTCCCTATATTAACAAAGCTAGCACAATATAGATGTGTCTCAACACCAATTGATATATGTAAATGAACATTAATAGCTGTCCATAACGGCGGAAAAGATGCAATCTATGCAGTATTTGAATAACAATGCATTCGATAATAGCAACGCAAACCACTAAGACTATAATCTGTAATGAGCTAATTGAATACATTAGTCAGCATAACAAGGTCTCAAATTGCATCGTGCACCAATGATTCCTCATCTAACCTCGAATTAGCATCTGCATGTGGGACTTCATGCAAAAACAATTTAGCAACATTAATTTAGAAAACTCCTAGCTAGGGCTCTTATCAAAATCAGCAGTTGGTTACCTAAAAGAAACACAATGCAATTGTACATTTTCCTTTCATATTTACCAATTACAATCAGCATTCAAGGAAGTCTTCGTCTCACAGGTACCGGTTTTCCGATCAGCATGGGACGGGGCAAAGGGGCAAGGTGGACGGGGCAATTGCCTCACGGCGGCAAGATAAACTACTACTTCATGCAAAGGGACGAATTAAAGTTAAAGTCTCTAGGGCGAGAATTTCTTAAAGTCTCTTTCTCTCGATTAGAGAAAGCATCAAAGTCTCATTCAAAATGGCGTCGCAGCAAGATGGGCCATAATAGCTGCAATGTCCTGCAAATGGCGGGTAAAAGCTGGTAATGGCGAAATGGCGAATAATAGCCGAATGTCCGATGGGTAATGGCTAATGGCGAATAATAGCTGCTTTCTTCTTGTGCACCAGGTTTAAATAAACAACAGTTCAAATCCAGTAGGGTCTTCCATTGGAGGGTTCATAGGTTGGCTTCAAATTGTCCAATCAAAAACAACAGTTCTCAAGCTTCTACCTAGGCATACATTATCCTTGGAGTCGGGAACGTAAGTTGCAACATATTTTACCAATTAACTCACTTTCAGAGCTTCCATTGTCCGCACCTGCAGATTGACCTTGGAGCAAAGAAGAAGATGCCAGGCTGGCACGAAACTTTAAAGATAAGCATGTGAACCGGTCTCACTGGAAAAGTACAGCTTCAAGCAGAAATACACGTTTATTAGCACATTAGAAAAACACGAGCATCTAAACCGTGAGACCAGGCAACTAGGCCGAAGCCTCCACTAAAGTTATGCTAAGCTAAAGCATTTCAAACAAGCAAATCATGGCACACGTTTACGATTATGGCAAATTCGTACAATTCTAATACATCACGTTATATAAAGCACGCTTATAAATGTTGGCAAACTACTCTGAGGGCACATTTGTCCCCGTACAATCTTTATTATTTCGATTAAAGTCACACTTGATTATTGCAGCACTACGTTTATGCGCTAATAAATGTAAAACCTTCATTTCCGCGTCATCAATCCCTCTTCTGATGACTACTTGTCATCACACAAACTATTCCCACAAATTTTATTCCACTAAAATTCTGTCAATTCTCTTTTCCTTTTAGTTCCCCTTGTTCTTTCTTTGTATTCTTCTGCCATTCTTTTCATCATTTTCTCTTCCTTCCTTCTTTTAATTCTTGCCATGATCATTAATATTCACCTTTTTATTCCCCAAATCCCAAAGATGCAAATCAGTACTATTAATATTCCCTGTATTATTTTTAGCAATATTCCATTCCAAATGCCACCAAGCCAATTTCCCACTGAAGCAATTCCTTTTCCAACCTTCTCCCAAACTCCTGGTTCTTTCAATTCCTTCAAGTCTGCACTCTCTTTCGTTAAATTTGCAAGCATTGTTTTAATTTTCACACTGTTGTCTGGTATATACGTGCAACAGTGACGCGCACCAAGCATTTTGCAAACGCCGCCATCCTTTGCTAAAAGAATGTCTAGGGCAAGCCTGTTTTGAAGAGTCATAGCTCTTTCTGCTGCAAGTTCAGCATCCATCAGGATTATAGCACCTGAAAACTTTGTCAACATGTTATCCACTATAGTAGACAACTTTCTTATTTTGATGGAATTCAACACGACTCCCAATGAAGGAATCATGGCTCCAAATATATCTCCTACCACAGCAGCTGCGGTCTCTCTTTTCTGGATACGATGGGATCCAGGCGTCTTTGAAATTACCGATGGGTCATCCAGTTGATAAACCTTTGGGAACACTATACCCAAATAACATCTCCCCCACCATCCCTTTGGAAGATGATAATAGGCATTATGCCCACAAATGTAATATACACCTGGTATGACAGGGTCAAGTCCGTTCAGCATGAATGTCCATTTGGCCTTAAAGATAAACGTATGTTTACATTCACTCGCTCCCACAAAAATGTTGTCATAATAAGATTCACCACGATATATACAAAATTTCCCTACATGCCAAGCATCTAAAGCTATTCTCCCTTGTGTTCTTATTGCGGCAAAAGCATAATGATCTACTGAAGTCCTCTTACTTAACTCTTTTTCTAATTTCGCATTCATTTGTGCCCTTCTATCATCTGTGCGATCTAAAAAGCTTATTTCTACTGCAGTGAGTGAGCATGTAAGGTTTTCCCTATGTGCGTGAGCTGTTTCAAAAGGTTGCATTGGCTCGAAAAATTCCCTCATTAACTTAGCATCCCAATCTTTAGCAATCTGGCTTAGTTGCGTGATTATAGGAACATATGCAAAGGTAACATCATAATTCGAGTAAAAATACTGTATGTTTGTTTGACCATAAAATCTAGAAGTTACTATACTACATGTAATCCCATATGTAAGAGGCATGTGGTGATAAGTCACCCCTTCCTTTACCGATGTCGGTATCTGTGTACACACATAACAATCTTTCGCATCCATAGTCTCAACATATTCTGTTAGCAAGCGATAGAAAACGTTATACGAAAGTTCCTTCTTTTCATGCAAGTGTCTCTCATCTAATTCTAGTCTTTTCAATGCGGTTAGTTCAGTGACAGTAACAGGAGCAAAAGTAGAAGCATCAATTTTCTCATTCTCACCCTTTCCACGTGTTGCAAGCACTATTGCCATTATTATTAGTACACATGCAGTTATCAAGCCTATACACGCATATTTACAATATTTCACTCTACTGTTTTGTGTAGCCATGATCTGTATAGAATCAGAGAGCTAGAAGCACTTATAAAAGAAACTATTTAGCAATTCAGTTACAAAGCTGAACGAGCGCAATGTTCACACAGTCTTCTTCAGGAGCTCAGTCACTTATCAGTTAGCAGCATTTGTCTCAATTCAGCAATAACTCAGTCTTTTTTTTTTTTTTTTTTTTTTTCAGTTAGCAACGTTGTCTCAAATCGGGTTTAAGAGTCAATCAGGTTATCAAAGTCTTATCAAGTTATCAAATGTCTCATCCGGTTTAGCAATGTCTCAGCTGGTTGTATCACGTTAGATCATAGCAAGCAATGTCATTTATCACCCTTTCAATCAACAGTGTCCATAAAACTTTTCTTTTCTATTGGTATCTCTTCTTCTTCGTTCTCGAGGCTAAGAGATACAAATTCGTCAGTCCAATCGTCATTGATTACATATGCCCATTCTGGACCGGAATATCTCCTGTTTGGTATTCTTTTCCTTTTCAATTTTGCCTCTCTCTTTGATTCTGCCTCACTGGTACTTTCCTCTTTGGCAAAGTCTTTTTCTTCACTTGGTGTTGGTACCACGACAGACACTTCCTTTCTTTTCTCTTTCACTTTTGGCCCTTCACCGTCGTTCAACTTTTCTCTAGTTCTTAATTTTACTGGTGATATACTTGGTCTTTTCTTTGCACTGTGTCCACTTGATGGACCTGCGATCTCTTCTGAGGAACTTTGAACAGTTTCGTCCTGTTTTGCCTTGTCCCCTCCTTCTGGGGAGTCAATCAGGTTTTTCTTTTCTTTTTCTGTACCATCTGCTTCTGGGAAAGCCCTCCTCTGATCAGGCTCTCCTGCTTTTTCACCTCTTTCGAGCCCTTTGTCACCGTTACTTTCTTCAGGCTCTTTATCACTTTCAGCTGCTTCAGGCTCTTTGTCACCTTCAGCTGCTTCAGGCTCTTTGCTACCCTCAGCTGCTTCAGGCTCTTTGTCACCTTCAGCTGCTTCGTCGCTGTCTGAGGTTTCTCCTTGGTCTTCCCCAAGCGAATCTGTTGTTTCGTCCTCAGAGAATATTTCTCTCTCTCCTGTTTCTGCCTGTTCGCTTCTAGTTCTGTTTTGCTCTGTCTCAGCGCTCGGCACTGTGTTATCAGTTACTGGCAGTTTCAGCGCTTCAACTTCCTCATCTGTGGGACACAACACCTTCTTTGTGTGACTGGCGTGAATCCAGTTGGGAACTCCCGCACACTTCACAGCGGTAGTGGTCGTCAGGATCACTTGGAAAGGGCCTTTCCAACGGGGTTCCAGACACGACTTCCTCACGTGCTTCTTTATCACGACCCAGTCACCTGCTTTCAGTGTGTGTCCTGGACCTTGGATCGGTGGCAAGGTGGTTGCTTCCACCTGGTGAGAGAAAGAGCGAACCACGTCAGCCAGACCTTTGCAGTAGTCTAACACCATATCATCTGTAATATTCAAAAGCGCGTTTGCGGGAACTGCAGGAAGTCTCATGGCCCTGCCCATGAGAATTTCGTGCGGGGACAATCCAGTCTTTCTGTCAGGGGTGTTTCTCATTGACATTAACACCAAAGGCAATGCGTCAGGCCATTTCAAATTTGTCGATGCACATATTTTCGCCATTCTTGATTTCAGTGTACCATTCATCTGCTCCACCAGTCCTGAGGCTTCAGGGCGATAGCTACAATGCAGTTTTTGCTCAATGTTCAGCGCTGCGCAAAGTAACATTATCACCTCGTTATTGAAGTGACTTCCTCTATCTGATTCTAAAGAGATCGGGAATCCGAAACGTGGTATCAACTCCCTCAACAAGAGTTTTGCAACTGTAAGGCTGTCATTCCTACGTGTGGGGTATGCTTCAATCCAGTGACTAAAGATGCACACAATCACCAACACATACTTCAGACCTCCATGCACAGGCATCTCAATAAAGTCCATCTGCATTCTACTGAACGGGCCTCCCGCCCTACCAATGCGGCTCAGGTTCACAACCGTTCCCTTTCCTGGGTTCATCTGCTGACAAATGACACATCGATGGCAAATTGCTTCTGCAACTTGACGGAATCTGGGGTTAAACCAATCAGTTTTGAACAATCTTATCATGGCATCTCTCCCTAGGTGAGCCTGCCCATGATAGAACCGCGCTAGCTGCGATAAGAGACTATTTGGTAAAACAAATTTTCCCTCATTTGAAACCCATAACTCATCTGGTCTCTTTGTACATTGTGACTTAATCCAGGAAACTCTTTCATCCTACCCGACACTATTCTGTAATGCTTTAAGTTCATCCATTGTATCTACGACCTTCAAGGCAAATGCTTCAGCTGGTTCTAGTTCTGGTTCACTTATCAAATTCCATTCATCCCTGAGCAATATACAGTTCAAGGCACAAAATCTTGCGACTTGATCCGCATATGCATTTCCCAGAGAAACATAGTCCTGTCCTTTTGTATGCGCACTACACTTTACCACTGCAATTTCGGCTGGCATTTGGATGGCGTGTAACAATTCCCTTATTCTCTCCCCGTTTTTCACTGGGGACCCTGAAGAGGTCAGGAAACCTCTCTGTGACCATAGTTGCCCAAAATCGTGCACAATTCCAAACCCGTACTGACTGTCAGTGTAAATGGTAACCTTCATCAATGTAGACAGTTGGCATGCTCTTGTAAGTGCTACAAGCTCTGCTACTTGTGCGGAATAGACTCCTTGAAGCCAGGATGCTTCCAAGACACCTGTTACAGTACATACAGCATATCCTGCTTTCAATATTCCCAATGCATCTCTTAAACATGACCCATCAACAAAAACAATTTGGTCATTTTCATCAAGCTTAGTATCCTTAATGTCAGGTCGAGGTTTTGTGCAAAATTCAGTCACCTGAAGACAGTCGTGCTCGACGTCCTCAGCGTTCTCAATTTCAGCATTTTCACCGGGAAGCAAGGTTGCTGGATTCAACGTAGTGCACCTTTTCAGCTGCACATTCGGTGAGCCCAGAATTATTGTTTCATACCTTGTGAGTCTTGCTCCAGTCATGTGTTGTGTTCGGGAGCGGGTCAAAAGTATCTCAACTGAGTGAGGGACCATGACTGTTAATGGGTGTCCCATCACTATTCCTTCACTCTGAGTGAGGCTGATACCAACTGCTGCTACGGCGCGCAAACACCCTGGCAGTGCTGCTGCGACCGGATCCAAAGTAGCTGAAAAATACGCTACTGGTCTGTTTATGCCACCATGGGCTTGGGTCAAGACAGACAAAGAACATGCATCGCGTTCATGACAAAACAATGTGAAAGGCTTTGTGTAATCAGGCATACCTAAAGCTGGAGCCCTGCACATGCATTCTTTCAATTCAATAAAAGCATCCATCTCATCTCCTTTCAGCTCAATTTGATCCAAGGCATCCTTCTGGGTCAGTTTCAGTAAAGGCTTTGCTAGAGTTGAAAAGTTGGGAATCCATTGACGACAGTAGCTCACCATCCCCAAAAACTTCCTCACCTCCCTCCTCGTCTTTGGTGGACTCATTTGAAGTACACTTGTAATTCTTTCCTTCATTATTCTCCGTGACCCTTTCTCTATTTGATGACCCAAGTATTTTACTTTCTTCTGACAGAACTGCAACTTTGAAGGAGACACCTTGTGTCCATTCCTTCCCAAATGGTTCAGTAGAGCAATGGTGTCGGCTGTGCAGCCACTTTCTGTCTTAGATGCAATCAATAAGTCATCGATGTACTGTACTAGGGTTGACTCGAATGGCAATTCTAACGCTTCCAAGTCTTTCTTTAGAATCTGATTGAAAATTGACGGTGACTCCGAAAACCCTTGAGGAATTCGACACCAACTGTAGACTCTGTCTAAGAATTTGAAACAAAAGAGAAATTGGCTGTCCTCATGAAGAGGCACCGAAAAGAATGCTTGTGACAAATCAATGACTGTGAACCACTCAGCATCGCAAGGGACTTGAAACATTATCACAGCTGGATTTGGTACGACAGGGCAGCATTTAATTACGATGTCATTTATTTTCCTCAAGTCCTGCACTATTCGGACCTTTCCACTCGGCTTTATTAGTCCCATGATTGGTGAATTACATGGACTGCTTAACACTTCTTTCAGTACTCCCTGTTTTACAAACTCGTCAATTAGTTGGGCTACTTTCATGAGGGTGACTTGTGCCATGTGGTATTGTGGGGTCTGGGGAAAGATTACATTGGGTTTTACAGTCACTTTCACTGGTTCCACTCCTTTCATCAATCCCACCTCTTTTCCTGTCATATCCCACACTTCCTTTCCGACTGTTTCTCGTAATTCAGTTGGAATATCTTCTTCAGTTATCATCGGAAAAAGGTTAATCAGAGGATATTCTTCATTGACAGTTTCCATCTCATCCCCTTCTACACTGTCCTCTTCTTCCCCATCACTGCTCGTCTGAATTCTAATTCCATTGTTCGAACACATAATCGAACATCCCAATTTGCACAATAGGTCTCTCCCTAACAGTGCTATCGGGCTTGAGTCACATACCACAAATTTATGTGACCCTTGATAGTTACCAATTGTGACTGGTACTGGATCTGTGATTGGGTTCGTCAGGTGCCTGTTTGCTACTCCCACCACTTGGACTGTTCTCCCTGAGAGTGGCAAATTTGGTACTTCAATACTCCTAACAGTTGAACGTGTGGCTCCTGTGTCGACCAAGAATGAAACGCTATGACCCATAACTCTTCCCTCCACATATGGACCCTTTTGATCAACTTCCAAGGATGCTGCAAGCACACAATTTCCCTCCTCATCTGAACTTTCACTCTCCCATACATTGTTTATTCCATTCTCACTGTGTAATGGGAACTGTTGTACGGTGCCATTTGTACTCATTACCTGACCCGAGACCTGTGGAGGAACCATCACTTGCTGCTGACTCACTGGTGCCAAAGGTATTTGCATTTGCTGATTAGGTACCATGGGAAACTGCTGTTGCATTGGCTGCATTTGCGTCACCTGCACACGGGGCATCTGCATCTGCTGCGGTTGCATGGGCTGTAATCCCTGCAGCTGATTTATGGTCTGAAAATTTGGGTTTGGACCTCTCATTTTCGGTCCCCTCATTGTCTGGAATGCATTGACATCATTGTTTTGCTGACCAACACCTGCACCTTCCTGCACCACCATCGGGCACTCGCGTTTCCAATGACCGACAATTCCGCACACGTGACACGGCATCACCTTTTTCATTGCCTGCACACCATTCGGAATTACAACAGTGTTCAAATCCGGACCATTATTCCCAAAACCTCCTCTGCCTCTCGCCTGTGGCTGAAACACCATATTTCCCTGCGGCTGCGGCTGCGGTATCTGCTGTTGGAACCCTTGCAACCCTTGCAGACCTGTCTGAGCTGCTTTAAGTTGCATCATCATCACTTTCTCCTTCAACCTTTTCTGTTTCACTTCAATTTCGTCGCTACAGTATTTCGCGTAATTCAACACCTCATCAATAGGTTTCGACTGCCAACAAATCAAATGCGACTTTATCATCTGACTTATCTCTGGTCTCAGCCCTTCCACAAATCTAAACACAAAATGAAGCATGTCCTTCGCCTCTATTGTTTCCGTGCCACTGTAGTTCTTGAACGCCTTCAACAACCTCTCATAGTAACCATGAATCGACTCTTTAGCCTCTTGGGCAGTTCGATCAATCTTCTGCCAATCCACATTTTTCGAAGCAACTTTCGTCTTCAAATGCTCAATCACCTTATAGTACAAGCTCATCACCATAGGTGATGGTGCACCCGTATCCCTGTCTCTCTCTGGTTCACTTGTCGGCCAACCTACAGCCCTTTTGCAATCCTCCCACAAATCTGCCGGAACCACAATCTCAAAGAGGGTGTTCAGGTCTTCCCAGAGACATTTTGCAAGCTTCACAAACCTATCAGTCTGTTGATACCATTCTATCGGTTTCTCTCTCAGTTTGGGAAAATCATCCGTAAAAGACTGAGGGCCTGATTTTAACCTTGGCGGACGGCGGAGGCCGTCCGCCAAGGTTCCGCCGCCAAATGACCGCACCGCGGTCACAAGACCGCGGCGGCCATTCTAACATTTCCTCTGGGCCGGCGGGCGCTCTCCAAAAGAGCGCCCGCCGGCCCAGAGGAAATGCCCCTGCAACGAGGACGCCGGATCAGAATTGAGCCGGCGTAGTTGCAGGGGTGCGACGGGTGCAGTTTGCACCCGTCGCGTATTTCAGTGTCTGCATGGCAGACACTGAAATACTTTGCGGGGCCCTCTTACGGGGGCCCCTGCAGTGCCCATGCCATGGGCATGGGCACTGCAGGGGCCCCCAGGGGCCCCGTGGCACCCCCTACCGCCATCCTGTTCCTGGCGGGAGACCCGCCAGGAACAGGATGGCGGTAGGGGGTGTCAGAATCCCCATGGCTGCGGAGCGCGCTCCGCAGCCATTGAGGATTCCCCTGAGCAGCGGAAAGTCGGCGGGAGACCGCCGACTTTCCGCTTCTGACCGCGGCTGAACCGCCGCGGTCAGAATGCTCGTGGGAGCACCGCCAGCCTGTTGGCGGTGCTCCCGTGGTCGGTGGCCCTGGCGGCCACCGGCCGCCAGGGTCAGAATGACCCCCTGAATGTCGCTCCTGTGCCACGGTACATGTACTAATTTTCCCCTGCTGTCTCCCTCATTGGTAACATGGTTATTGCATCACTACTCTGTGGTCTTTTCTCGTTGTGCTCTGGGACACTGTCTTTCCTCTTTTCCTTTCTCTTTACCCATCTGCTTTCCCATTTGTCTAAGCACCTCCACACTTGCGCACTCTGCAGCAATTCTCTAAGGTGTGTCTTCATGCCTGCTGACCTCATGTGTTCAAAGTCTGTGGTCCCGAAATCCAATCTATAGCTCCTGCTCAAGTGTTTTGTCTTGTCTATCTCAACCCCGTTTTTGTCAGCTATTTCTTGCAACCTTCTATGTACCTTGTTCACTTCTCTCGTAATCCTAGGACATAGATACCTCAGCTCTTCTTCCGAGTAGGACTCTAACCTATCCACCCCCATAGTCCCTTCCACCAATTCTTCTGCTTCCATGTTCAACCTTACCCTATTCAGATAGTCTTCTCCCTTCCCACTGTCTGGGCTTTGTGTGGAATTCAGACTGTTGAACCACTGTGTCAGCTGTTGCGCATTCAGCCCCATCAGTGTAGCATTCACATCGACTGCCATTGATGGTTGCGGCAACTTTTCAGTATTCGATGATAGCGGTATCATCAGTGGGGGACTCGACCTCACCACTGTTGACTGAGCACATATGGGACTAAACTCCATCAAGGACCCAGATCCAGTTGGCAGAGCCGCTATCGGAGTTATCTCTGGAGTGTTTTGTATGCACCTCCTTTCCGTCCCACTCTGCACCATTGATCCTTGACCGCTCATACCTGAGTTAGGCTGAATGTACAAAGGTACCGGTGGACCTACAGTAATGGGTAGGGATATCGCATCTACGTTCTGTCCATTCCCCATGTTCTGAGGCATGTTCATTCCCACACTATGGGTCATCATTGCCGGCATGCCCATCTGACTCCCCGTCATCTGAGCATGTGCGTTTCCCCCCTGCATCTGCTTTTGAGGCATCAAAAACTGAGTTGATTCAGCTTGTGCCAATGTTGGGTTGCGACCATTCTGTACTCCCATTACGGTTGGATCTAGGGTCATTCCCGTACTGTTGTCACTGCTGTAGTACCTTGGGACCTGCGGCTGATAATTTTCTGCTGTTTTCAATATAGGCACATCTGGATATATTCTCCTAACCTGCGGTATCTGCGGGGTGAACAGTAAACTCGGGTCCCTAGATCTCGATGGCGTTCCTGAACTCGGGGTTTCATTGTTCTGTACCGGTGCCTGAGGGGCAGAACTGGTACTTGGACCTCGTCCACTCTCTGCATAAGGTGGTGGACGGTCGTTCAGCAATTGCATGATTAACTCCTCATCCTCTAACTCCTCTTCTCTCCTTAACTTTTCCTCGTCCTCTCTATCTTTGGAACACCTCCTGTTTGTCTTACAGGTAACTTTCTTGCCTGTCGCCTCTTCTTCCTTAGTAATTGCGGGAAATAATTTTATCCCCTGCAATACATCTGACCTCCACACCTTCTGTGCATTATCCCACCTAGCGTCCGCTAGTGTCTTTTCTACCTTTCTTATCCTGGTTTCGAACTTATTTTGCTGTTGCTGTCTAGCCATTAGTTCCCAAATCGCTAGAGCCTCAAACTGTGCTGGCCTTGGAGGTACCTTCATGTCGTACATCGCGAATCTCAAATTCTCTAGGATCCTTATATTGAATGTCCCATGGATCGGGAACGCTACGCTCCCATGTTTCTCTGTCAGCTTGTGCCATTGTTTTAGCCAAAGACACGGAGCTACCCCTTTTTCCTCCATTACAATGTAAGCTGGTGTACCTTCGGGCGGCGTCTCCTCTCCTACGCTCGCTTTAATGTAAGACTCCCCCTTCATCGCACTCTTTAATGCTTTAAAAAATTTCATTTTCTCGTCTTTTATTTCACAAAGTTTGTAATCAATAAGTGACTTGAATTCCCGGAATACTCTTCGCTTGCCTTTCCCCTTCCAATCGAGCCCCACGGACTGCGTCCAATCCGTGCACGACCCTTCTCTGCAACCAACCTATCCCAGCGCGGCTCCTAGTGACATCACACTCACACACACTGCGGCTGACAAAGCCTCGCGGTTTGTCCTCCTTCACTCAGCTCCTCTCGTAACAACTTCTGGCATGTATCGCGAGCAACCAAAAAAATAATAATAAAACAGATCTGTCGGTTTACTACAGGAAGGGTAACACAATCGCTTCAGGACCTTAGGGATTTTTCACTAGCCTCGGCAGTTATTCCATCTTTCTCGGTCCCCACTTTCGCAAGCAAATCTGACCCGCAGACTGCTCTCAACTTGTCAATGATCTATTCTAGTGCACTTAGAATTTGTCAAAGCCCGAAGTCGAAGTTTTCTTTCACTCCCTTAACACACGTACCGACTCGTTGACCACGCCCGATCAACCTACTAAACCGATCAGACCACAACATAAAACAAGTGTCTCATACACTTTTCAACATACTCCGGAGTCTCTTGACCTCGCAGGGCCCGTCTCAACAACAACAACCACGTGGACCTTTTTCTGCACAAAGCGCCACATGCACATGAAGTTCGACGACTTCCCTACTCTCACACTCGGAGTCGCACCTCCGCTATTCTCTAAAATCCTCGGAGTCGCACCTCTGCTATTCTCTAAAATCCTCGCAACCTTTTCAAACAATCTGCGGCAATAAGCTGTGCAAGCGCAAAACCCTGACTTCACTCATACCGTCACTAGTACTGCCAACGCCGATTCCACACCTCCATTCTCTCCATTCGCAAGCTCCGAGATCCCGGGAAAGTCGCGGGGGACTTAGCCCATCATCATTCTCTCAATCTGTTTTACCCAAGAAAAATCTAATTCAACACCATATACCTCTCGAGTGGGGTCTCAAAAGTCTAAACCGTCCTCTGCTACCATCTACTGATAGAGCGTTCCTCCCTAATAATTTACCTGTGTTTGGACGCTCTTCGGGTCGATGAATCTTTTGACTAAGTGGGACTCTCTTCACCCGAGATCAATCAATTTAATCTAATCAATAATCAATAACGAACATAAGCAATACCCTGATCAACATAACACTTAACAATTAATCCAGAAAACATTTCGGCGAACCATGACCTTTCGGCCATGAATAACCACACCAGTTTATTCAAAGTTAATGAATTTATTTCCCTATATTAACAAAGCTAGCACAATATAGATGTGTCTCAACACCAATTGATATATGTAAATGAACATTAATAGCTGTCCATAACGGCGGAAAAGATGCAATCTATGCAGTATTTGAATAACAATGCATTCGATAATAGCAACGCAAACCACTAAGACTATAATCTGTAATGAGCTAATTGAATACATTAGTCAGCATAACAAGGTCTCAAATTGCATCGTGCACCAATGATTCCTCATCTAACCTCGAATTAGCATCTGCATGTGGGACTTCATGCAAAAACAATTTAGCAACATTAATTTAGAAAACTCCTAGCTAGGGCTCTTATCAAAATCAGCAGTTGGTTACCTAAAAGAAACACAATGCAATTGTACATTTTCCTTTCATATTTACCAATTACAATCAGCATTCAAGGAAGTCTTCGTCTCACAGGTACCGGTTTTCCGATCAGCATGGGACGGGGCAAAGGGGCAAGGTGGACGGGGCAATTGCCTCACGGCGGCAAGATAAACTACTACTTCATGCAAAGGGACGAATTAAAGTTAAAGTCTCTAGGGCGAGAATTTCTTAAAGTCTCTTTCTCTCGATTAGAGAAAGCATCAAAGTCTCATTCAAAATGGCGTCGCAGCAAGATGGGCCATAATAGCTGCAATGTCCTGCAAATGGCGGGTAAAAGCTGGTAATGGCGAAATGGCGAATAATAGCCGAATGTCCGATGGGTAATGGCTAATGGCGAATAATAGCTGCTTTCTTCTTGTGCACCAGGTTTAAATAAATCAACAGTTCAAATCCAGTAGGGTCTTCCATTGGAGGGTTCATAGGTTGGCTTCAAATTGTCCAATCAAAAACAACAGTTCTCAAGCTTCTACCTAGGCATACATTATCCTTGGAGTCGGGAACGTAAGTTGCAACATATTTTACCAATTAACTCACTTTCAGAGCTTCCATTGTCCGCACCTGCAGATTGACCTTGGAGCAAAGAAGAAGATGCCAGGCTGGCACGAAACTTTAAAGATAAGCATGTGAACCGGTCTCACTGGAAAAGTACAGCTTCAAGCAGAAATACACGTTTATTAGCACATTAGAAAAACACGAGCATCTAAACCGTGAGACCAGGCAACTAGGCCGAAGCCTCCACTAAAGTTATGCTAAGCTAAAGCATTTCAAACAAGCAAATCATGGCACACGTTTACGATTATGGCAAATTCGTACAATTCTAATACATCACGTTATATAAAGCACGCTTATAAATGTTGGCAAACTACTCTGAGGGCACATTTGTCCCCGTACAATCTTTATTATTTCGATTAAAGTCACACTTGATTATTGCAGCACTACGTTTATGCGCTAATAAATGTAAAACCTTCATTTCCGTGTCATCACAAGAAATGCTTTGGACAGCAATTACATAAACAATTCCTCGAAAGCCAAAAGTGGGAAAGTACCTAATGTGAATACCTACATCTCATATATCTACTGGTGCTGATAGTGATGCCTTAGCAGAGTGGCACTGATAGCAGGAAACTAAAAACAGTGTCCTAGCTAAAAACAATGTAGCCATCCTGGAAAATATAATTAAATAATTGTGAAAAAAACAGAGCAGGCTCCGTAGGGTAAAAGTAATTGGGTGACGGGGACACAGGTCTGCAAGCCAGAAGGCTAAGCTCACTCCTGCTTCCCATTAAAACAAGATAGGATTCACTACACTACCTTGCCCACAGTTTAGCCACTTGCATTGGCTTCTCATCTGATCTGAAAAAGAATGCGTTTTTACTTGATGAGTATTGCATATCGAGCCTTTCATAACTGTCTGTGTTCAGATCCGCTCACTGTTGCCCCGACTTCTCTTTGCTCACTTCTGTAGGCAATTTTCTAAAAGCCCCTTAGTTTTGCCACTCTCGTGTGAGCAGTCGCACCTTCTATGCTCTGGCGACCAAATACAAAAAGTATCCGCCCCATAAACTCTGAGCTCTTGATCAAATTCCATTTCGAAAAGCCTTAAAAACCTTGCTTTTCCCGGAATTTTCTTAACTCGAATTATATTCCATGAGTGCTCTTTGTGTTTCTCTACCGAAATCCTAGTACCAGGGCATCCTTCGAGGTAACTACATACATGCTCTATACATTTGTAAATAAATAAAATACGTGGAATCCCTGGCTAACAGTGGTCCTGTTTGATTTGTGATTTCATTTTGCGAAGAATATGTTACTTATTTTCGGTAACGATTTTTCTGGCCACAACAACATGCCAGGCTAAAACAGGTGGAATATCAAACAATAACAGCCCAGAAAAAAAGGAAAACTACAGAGCGAGGTTCAATACGAAACGACTTGTGACTAGGGTAAAATAGGCCTAACTTAGGCTCATGATGGGATGAGAAAAATAGAAGGGCTTAAAAACAGTCACCAACATTGACGGGAAGGTAGCCTCAGAAAAGGAATATCATCTCATAATAGACATCCCCACCTGGGAGGACGACAGGTGAAACACACAGGAATGTTTGGCTAGACCTATGGGAATCTCAAAAGCATTCTTCCTATTTACAGAAGCCCAACTTACTCTGCCACCAGCACACCTACCTGGTCACAGAGCTAGACAATAACACCAGTGCCTAAAGGCAAGCATCGAAGAGGAGGGCAGCAGAAATAACGTTAGTGAAGGAGCTATTAGGCTTTCAGGGTACGTGCTCTTCCCAGATAACCTATTCAAGTTAGACACGAACAGTATTGCAATTGTATAGAGGGAAACAAGCACCTTTGAAGCACAACTGCCAATATAACTAACCTTTGATAACCTGGTTTGCCACACGTGAAAGGGAACATGAAGGGACGAGCAAAGACTCTGCTGCATTCCAACAGTCAGGTTCTCCACATGCCACTGAGATGAAGGAAAATATCCCAACATTAGGGGTGGGCGGTGAGCTCCACTCCACTGGTGGAGTTAACAGCGTTTTTTGCACTCCGTGCTCTGCATGGAGCGAGGAGTATGGCCCAAAACTCTGCTAGCCCCAGTGGCAGGGCTCACCGCGTGCGCACTGCAGCCAAGTCATGGGCCACACAGCGCAAGCGCAGACAGTAAGCGCTTGCGCTGTGTGGCCCATAACTGGGCTGTAGACAGTGCGCACTCTGCCCGATGTTGGTGTGGAGCTGCTGCAAACTGCTGCTGTGGGGCTGCACCGGATCCAGCCCTCCCTTTTTCACTGTCCTCAGCAGCCCACCAGGGACCAGGGTGCAGAGGGAAGCAGAGAGCCAGGCCGCGGGCAATGAGGACACTGGGAGTCGGAGCCAGGTAAGACCCTCATTACGCTTTCTCTTCTATGTGGACATGGGAAACAACACTGGGCATGGAGAGTATTTACATATGAGGGGGTGGTGGACCTAGGACTTGGAAAAAAGGAAACTTGCAGTCAGAGCTCCACTTGAAAAAAGAGCTGGTTTGCTGCTGCTAGTGATGGGCCCTAAAGAAAGGGCAGTCTGAGGGTGTCTGTAAGTGCACAGGAAGCGATTGCAAGGCTGGTGCAAGACAGGAGGTGTGCTTGGCTCTCCGTAGCAAGTTTGGGAAGGGAAGTGTGCAGGTATGGATAGAAGCAGGCTCTGGCCCGGTAGGATGTGTGTCAGCACAGGAGGCCTGAAACTGCAGCTTTTGCTGCCTAGGGCCATGACCTGAATGTGCCTGATCTTGGAAGCGCTAAGCAGGGTCAGGCCTGGCTACCCAGGCCTGACCCCGCTTAGTGCTTCTGAGAGCAGGCGCATTCGGGTCAGGGTGCCAGTAGGGCAGGGGGCACTGTGCAGCACTCAGAACTCTGTGGAATTCCACAGAGTTTTAAGCCAAGTCTGCTGAACTCTGTGGAGTAGAACTCCGTGAGCTCCACCCGGGCCTACCCAACATCTGTTTCCACTGCAGTTCGGCAAGTTACATACCTATCTGAACACTCTCTATCTAAAGAAGCATTTGTTGAATCATAACCAAATAAAATTTACCTGGTGCTGCCGGTTGCTTCACACTTCTCTTGCTGGTTCCAGCAGTCCCAGCAGCTCAGAGATTCCCTGTGATTACCAAGCAGCGCAATGATGCCCCGCTTACTCAGGCACACAGAGTCTGTGCTGTTTCTCCAACCTGGCTGCCAAATGCACCTGGGTTGGACAAACCTAAGTGTGCATGTCTGTTTGGCCGGCCTATGACGCCTCCATCAGACATGCGCATTTAAGAGCACACACTACTCCACTCATCCTCCCCCTTCCATGGCCCATCCCCACCCCTCCCTACACTCGCTGGCTCAGCCAGCAGCTGAAAAATAAAACAATATTAAAATATCATTTTATTTTTTAGCTGCTGGCTCTGAGCCAGTGGGGCGGCGCTCCTCCCCCATTGCAGAGGAGCAGTGGCTGCTTAGCACCCTTATTGAACGCTTCCTTGAAAGATATAAAGAGCTTAGAAGGGACTGCTGCAAAGCCATTTAGGAGTAACTGAACTAGAAGTACTGAAAGCATGAAGGTTCTGGGATCAAAACCAGGACACCTATTCAGAGACCAAGTAAGATTAAAGCGAACCCACCTATGACTCTATTAGGGCAGAACTAGAACTGTGGGAAACTCAATAGAAGGACACCTTGCAGAACCTCAGATTGGAGTAAAAAACAGTGCAAGTCTTGACATTGAAGCCAAAGTCTGTGGCAAAGTCTTTGGCAGCAGAAGGGAAGTCACATGTGGTGAACCAGCATCTGGTTCAGTTCAATGGTGCTGGGGAAGGGCTCACCAGCAAATGACGTTGGCCTGGAAACCCACGTTAAACCGATGTCCTTCATCATAGGTTTTCAAAGATAATGTTAAGGTTGATATCATGAGCGAATCTGTGGACACGAAGCTAGTGCCAGGCTCGGAACTGACGTCAAGAAGATGTGTCTTCTGCCCTGTAAGGGCCAGATTTAAGAAAAGTGGTGCTACAATACATGTATCACCACTATTCTTGTGGCCCCTTGCACCCCCCTACCGCCACCTTGTGTTTACCATATTTAAAATACAGCGCACTATGACGCAGAGTAGGGAGCAAAAGCGTCAGAATTTCAGCCGCGATTGATGTACTGTTCAGAGTTAGCGTCAAAATTTTGGTGCTAACACTGATCAGTACATAGGGGCACATTGAAAACAATGGCATGCTCTCTTTTAATGCCTGCTCTGAGCAGGTGTCCAAAATGCCAAAAAAAATTACGCAAAGAAATCTTCTAGATTTCTTTGCGCTATATTTTTAGCCCTCCTAACCGGGGAACCTCCCTTTGCATACATTACGCCTGGCGCAGGCATAATGTGGTGCAAGGGGTTACAAAGTAGCACAATGCATGCATTGCGCTACTTTGTAAATCTGACGCTGCGATTTTGTCCTCGTTGGGCCACATTAGCATTAAAATAATGACACAAATGTGGAGCATGGAGGTGCAAGGGGCTCTTAAATATGCCCCTACGTTTTGAACGTTTCCTCGGGAACGAGTTTGCATCACCATTCCTATCCAGGGAGTGAGATAAGAAAAGGAAAATAAAACAGGCACTAGGCTCTGTGCTTCACCAGAAAAGCCTATCATGATACAGGCCCTAATCCCTTGTAGAAGTAGGAGGTTGGTTCAGATGATGGTGTGTAGAGAGAACAAAACTCATTGAAAACGATTTCCCTAAAACATTGAAGGACACCAACATTTAAAAGGCAATAAAAGACCATGAACATGGATGCAAAAGGCTACACACATGCAGATAGCATACAATTTATCTTCAAATACACCTCATGTATTTAAACGTTACATGTAAGTTGCATTACTTCTAATTTTTACTCCCCCTGCTTCCGTTTCCGTTAATTTCTCGCACTTTTATTGCCTCTTTTTCTCTCCATATGCCCTTTTTGTTCTCATTCCCCTCCGTTATTTTTTTTGCTGTGTCCACTGTCTTTTTCTACATCTTTAGATCATTATTTCTTATTTTTCCTTATTGAGGCCGGGGCTTTCCTTGGCCTATTTTTCCATCTTCTCTCCCCTTCTTTATTTTTGTTTTTTTCTGTTTTCCTGATACCCTTCTTCCCTATTATTCTCATTTTTTATTTTTTGTGTGCAAAATTTGCAGTACATGGATTTTTTTTAGAAGTATCAATTTAGAAGTGTTGAATTTTGAATTTGGAGTGATAATTTCTCACTCTTCGTAGCATTTTTACGAAAGGAAGGCTGTTTAAATATACTTTGACTATAACTGAAGTTGTTCCAGTGTCTAAAAGTTTTGGGGCAGATTTTAAAAGCCCCTAGTGCCTCCTTGCGCCATATTAGATTAATTTTTTTATGCTAATGTGGCCAAACGAGGCCAAAATCTCAGAGCCAAATTTACAAAGTGGCTCAATGCATGCATTGCAGCACTTTGTAACCCTTTGTGCTACATTATGCCTGCGCTAGGCATAATCTATAAAAAAGGGGCATTCCCCCGTTGGAGAAGGGTGGAAAAATGGCTCAAGGAAATCTAAAAAAGGCATTAAAAGGAGGCACACCATTGTTTACAATAGGCCTTAACACGCTTTACAGGATTAGCGTCAACATTTTTTACGCTAATCCTGCAAAGCTCCGAACTAGCGTAAAAAACTCTGACTAGTTCCCTAACTACTGCCATTGTGCGTCATATCTTAAATACGATGCACACATGGTTGCGTTAGTGGGGCGCTAAAGGGCGCAAGAAAAGTGGCTTTCCTTAAATCAGGGCCTATGTTTACAGACTTGTTTCTTGAGGGTGACGTTTTTTGTTCGACTTGGTGTTGTTAAATGTAAGAGCATGACCAGAGATTCATAATGTGGATATTCTTCCGCGATTCTTCTGATACTTTATCAACAGTCTCTGCAGACCACTAAGAGCCTAATTTAATTATTGGCTTCAAACTATTAGCCACTTATGCAACTCAGAAGTCCAGTGGAACGAGCTGCTGCAGAGATGTGTTACCGAGGTACAAGTCTGCGGTACAAACTCTGCCAGGATCGATTCGCCTTTCCAGCTGGTAAAGTCTTCCATTGTGATCGTAGCTCTGTCACAACCGTTGGAAAGAGCCAAAGCTCTTTGGATGAACAAATGTGGTAGGCCCTGAAAGCATTGCTAATATGGATCCCTCGAGCCTCTCCCCGCCCTTTTCTAAAATAATTTACTGTTTCGCCTTGCTAATGCCTGCCCGGAGGTCGAGCTATGCGTCCAACACCTTGTATCCCTTTACCATGATAAGTGAAACACTAGGGACCGGGAGCAACTGGATCCGACCAGAATGGAGCTAAAGAACAGAACAGCCCGATCAAATGTTCTGGAAAATTCTTCTTTCCAGCCACCACACCTAGAAATACTACTGTAAGTAGGTGCTAGAAGGGCTGGCTGTGAGTGACACTTGGCAGATGACGCGCAGTGATTTATGGCCGTTATTTACACTAGCTTTGGAAGTTGCAGGTATTCTGTGGGACGCAGCGTCTTTTTTACGACCTGGCTACCGAGCCTTCGACTGAAAATGAATTCCAACACACACGGCTACCATCAAAATTAAGTGCCGCACCGCTGGAAAAAAAGGCAGGTCTTGCCGCTAATAGGTGCACGTATTTCATATTCACGACACGGCTGAGGCCAGGGCTGCTGAGCTCAGGCAGTGACTGACAGGTTTATAGGCCTCTGCGCGAGATGGGAGAAAATGTTTAGGCGCCCTTTTTGCAGTTGCGCAAACACCACTCGCTCTTGTGTTTTTTCTATGCATTTATCGCCAGGGCCCGTGCGGAAGGGGGTGGTAGCGCATCCCTTTTCAATGCCTGCTTCATCATACATTAATTCAGCAACCCTAGGAGAGCCTGCTTGACCTGCAAACAGTCTGGCTCAGAGGTTCTTAAACTGTGGCCCGAGGGGACAAACGTCCGTCTCCAAGCTCTTCCTGTGAAAAATAGTCATAAGTGGTACAACGGCGGAGCACACAATGTGGGCACTGCCTGGGTATCCCGCTGTAAGGACTGGAATCTAGAACTCTGAATTACAACCTTTCTGAGTGTTTATGTAAGGTTGATTTTTCATATAGAAATTCTATGCCTGATGGTGGACATGATACAAGAGTTCCATGTATGCATCCAATAAGATGGGAATTTTGCTACTCTGTAAAATCTAACCATGGCTATTGCAATTTTTTCGAAGTATCTGGGAAAGGTAATGTGAACAATAATTTGTCTATTAAATCCATTAAGACCTGCTCGCTCAATTTATACTCCCAATATTTACATACTCAAATTGCTTGAAAAGTAGTAATACACCCTCCAAATACCCTCTCCATTCTCATCACCATAGCATACAGAGTTGCCATTGTGAAAACGTGTATTGCATTCTGGGTCACCATTTATAGTTTGCAGCTCGTTACCACCCGCTTCCATGTGCTGGTGACAAATTACATGTGCAAAATACACATTCTGGGACCATTCTCTAACTGTGATACTTTTGTATAACTAAACATTGATTCCTTATTTGAGAACTGCAAACAAGGAATCACTATTTAGAATCAGTAAAATAACATCACAGTTTGCTTGGTTTGCTAATTCTTCTATCGGAATGGCCTTTTGTATAGGACCAATGCACAATTTAACAGTCGGTCATCAGTTTGTGACTAGTTACTGAATCGTTAAACCTTTGTACATCCAGCCCTTAGAGTAGATCAGATTCTGGGGAAAAGCCGGCTCAGTGTGCAGTAAATGGTCTTCTGTGCATGCAAGGCAATTTTTATATTTAGAGGATTAAGTAATTTCCACATCAAAAATGTGAGATGATACCTTCATCCCACCTCTTTCAGCCCTTCTGTCGTTTCAGAGGCACAGATTGAAAGGAGCCTGCTCTCTGGCTGCTCTCTGGCTGGCAGCCCCTGGAGGAATGGCAGTTTCCAGGTCAGGGCTGAGCGGGAGGAGACTGATGTTTTCAATTATTTTCAGTGCATATTTTCCTTTTATTTCTGGACAAAGGAGAGAAATACTAAGGCACCTAGCAAATGCATGGAAGAGGCGGAGAAAGGCAAATGTTTTGGAGAGGTGGAGGGAGGGTGCCGAGGGAAAAGAACAAAGTTTAGTCAAGGGACAAAGGGATTTTGAACAGGTGGGACACTGAACATGGTTTTGCTTAGGAACTGGTGCATAGGCACTTGGGTCTCTGTGTAAAGCACCACAGTTAAGTTGGTTGTGGCTGGGCAGCTCCAAATGGCAGTGTTCTACTAGATTATGGCTACTTCTCAACACTTGCAGAATTAAAGAATCAAAACAAACTCCAGCAATTAGTAAAGAATCCCAAACCATTATTTTGCTGCATGAAAACAATTTAGGCCACATTCTGAATGAGCTGGTGTTCCCACACATGGTTTTCCTGGGTATTGGAACACTGGACCCTATCTTACCAGGCAGTAATCCTGCCTCGAAAAATCATATGCAACTTCATGCAGCTCCCCCAAGCGTCTTTTCCCTATTTGTTCTAGCACGGGGAGCTTACCAGTACTTGGCTTACCTTTCTGCACATATATCTCACACCTGTCGATAAACACCTGCCTCAAAGGGGCCACAGCATACATATTCCACCTGCTCATAGTAGATAGTAAATAGATACGGTAAACCCCACAGAACTGGGTATTCTATGTGGGTTTACGACTGGTAAATCCAATCCCACATGATAATTCCCTACTCCATAGGTTTTGCAATTTACTGGTGCAGTGATACTGCATGGTAACTGTTAAACCTGACAGCCTTCGGTGTGGTCTTTCCCTATACTTTTTGCCTTCTCCCCTCCTGCTGTCTGGATTTCGTTTTAGCTGGCATTAATAATACTCTGTGCACTTTACCACTGCTAAGGTGCTTGTGGTCTCTCCTTTCAATATGGTAAAATCCCGTTACAACCAAATGGGCACATTTAATTTAATTATAAGTCCCTGGTAAAGTGGTAGTGTATGTAGCCAGGGCCTGTATAATAAATGCTACTAATGGGCCTGCAGCACGTATTGCACCAATCACTTAAGTAGCCTTTTAAAACTGTCTCAGGTCTAATATTGCAGCCTTTTTGCAGTTTTAAATTGCCAATTCGACCTTGCAAAATAAACCTTCTGCAAGGCATAGACCTCCCTTTATATTAATATATACGTCACTCCCAAGTAGGCACTAAACAGCCATAGGGCCGGGTGTGGTCTATTTACAATATAGGACACGTGGGTTTAAGTTTTACATGTCCTGGTAGTGAAAATAATCCAAATTAGTTTTTCACTACTGCGAAGCCTACGTCTTTCATAGGATACCTTATTACAGTGGTTACCAACCTGTGGTCCGGGGACCTTTGGGGGCCCGCAAAGCCTTCTCAGAGGATCTGTGGCTGCATAGAAAATTAAATAATATTAACAGATTAATAAAGTGTATATACATGAAGTGGCCAAATGTACAACTGACAATTTTAAAACTTACTGAAAAGCTCAATTTGAAATTGGAGGCTAGTAATTAAATTAATATCCTCAGATTGATTTGTGGGAGCAGTGCAGGTGCCTCAAACAGAATATAGTGCAGACGATTTGTGGCTTCAATTGAATTTAGAAAAGCTTCAACCTTCCTATTATGTTTTTAATTTATACTTGTTTAAAAATTAAATGAAATGTGCTACCATTAGTTTATGTGTTTGATGAATGCTTGTGTCTGTATTTTTTGTGTATTGTTCTACACTACAAATCATCAACAATGTTTAGGCCGGGGCCTATTGACTCACTGGATTCCAATAATTATTCACTGGGGGTCCCCGGGTTCCAATAATGGTAAAGTGGGGGTCCACAGAAGTCAAAGGGTTGGGAACCACTGCCTTACTACATTTAATAAGTGCTAACTTTAGATTGGGAACAGGTCAAAATGTCATGTTTGGTCTCAAAAGAATTGCAATTTAAATTCTTCTTTAATGGTAATATCAAGCTTTAAGTCACAATTCCGACAAATCTCCTTGTAGAAAGTTGGAATTTTCTTTTCCTAAATATTTGGTGCTGCCACCCTGTGTCCTAGGTCCCATGACTGTGAATAGTTGGCATTTAGCCTTTGTGTATTTCGCCAATACAGTGAGACTAAGGGGGACTTGCTGTTAATAGAATGGGCTATCCTGCCAAGGTGGGTGGGGTAGAGCTCTTACCTGCCCCACTTACATTTCTAAGGGCTGCCTCCAGCACATTCACAAAGGAACTTGACACCAGCCTATTGTCACCCTATACCACTTAGAGCCTGGATAGGGGAAGGAAGGAAGTTATGGGGGTAGTCTAAAGTACCTCCACTTCAAAGTCTGACATCTGGTATAAATATTGAACCTTAGACCAGCTCTTCACTACACTCCTGGACATGTGGACATTAGAAAATGAGGAATGTCTTGTTCGCTACAGGCCTACTCTGCTGCATGTGAACTGCCTTGTTCCTCAGAGGGCTGCCCTTCTGCTTGCGGTCTGCCCTGCTTTGTGAAAACTAAGACCCGGGCTGCTCCGTTCATCCCAGGCTAACATTTGTGACTCCAAGGATCAATTGGCTGACCTCCTTTTTTGAGCTACAGGGACACAACAAGCTCCAGAGGCCTCCCTGCAAATAGCTAGGTGACCTTCTGCAACTGCCCATGCCTTGCTTGAACCCTGCTGGCCACTGCTGGAGTGAGTTCCTGATCCCCAACAGGAGAGTCCCTAGGTTCTGGACCCTTGCCTGCATCAATTGAGCTCCTTCTGTAAAATCCAGAAGGTTTGAACTATCTGCATAAGACTTTGAGAAGGTAACTTCTTTAGTGGCACTAAACAGGTCCCTGTATCCGGCCCACATGCCATCGCGGTCAGCCTGAACTTGTGACTTTGCCTCAGTCCAGTATGACGAGATGACCGCCAGTGGTGCATTGTGCTTTTAGGTGCAATACTTACCCTAAACTTTGTGATTGCATAGCTCTATTTCTACCGATTGAATTTTGTCTTTCTGGTCTCATTTAATTCTTAAACTTTTTCTATAAATTGCTGTGGGATTTTTTCTTCTTTTTTCACTTTATTGCAGTTTTTGTGCCGCATGAATGCTGAACACAGCTCTTCTAAGTTAAGACTGACTGTTTTTGTGCCAAAGTACCAAAGGGTTAACCACGTTGACAAGGATAAGGATTAGGGCTCTTGCTGGAGAAGGGTTTCCACCCCCCTCTGCGAATAACCCAATTTATTACAGTTACATTATTTTCACTTGTTGATTTACCCCACCACTAACACCAGGCAACTTGCAAACAGGCCCTAAATATCCATGTTTCATCTTGAAATCACCATTGCACTGATTTGAATCTATGATCCTGCATAGGGGTTTCTTTCATCAGCAGATACTGCCTACTTGGGTTATGTTGTCTGAAAAGCGAAAAAAGGCTGATGTTAACACAAGTAATAGTGCAGCTATGCATACTTGAGAAATGTAAAATAAAAAATGAGTTACTGACTTTCTAATATTTTAGGTTGAGCTAATCAGATAGCACCAGCAAGATTTTAACATGGGCTCAAAGCGCGCTCATTGCTTACCATTGGTTGCCTTTTTTATCACTCATTTGCTTGCTTCGTATTCAATGGCTTGCCTTGTCCATCTTATGTTTGTCCCTTCCTTGAAGCATAGTCTTTTTTACTTGTGCACTTTCACTCTTCACTTTTAGTGAACTACTTTTTTCTTTTTGCTTAAGCACTCAAAGAGAGTGCATGTGTTTTCATACCCAAACAAAACTAAAGATACTCCTTTTAATTCCAGTAAAAGAACATGCTACACATGCCATTAAACATTAAAATACTGTGGAAGTGTTAATTTTCGTGAAGGCATGAAAGAAGATTAAAATTACGAACCAGTGCATGTACAGACATTGTGGATGAAGAGATGCACCCTTGTTTGTTGGATATGCTCTCTATGTGCTCCAGCCTCCACCAACATGTCCATTACTTTCCTCCCCGGCCAGCTCTGGTTTGTCTTTTTAAATTTTACAGCACCACCCCTACTGAACACCACATTGGCACAAAAGTAACTTTGAAAACATCCACTTTGTGTCTCCATTGCCGCAGACAGTTCATAGTTGCATGCCTAGGATGTCCTACCAAAGAACCCTTGGTGACTGTGAGAGTTAGGCAGGTATCTTGCACCATTTGCTTGAAGGTTTTGTGAAGTGAGATGAACACCTTTCTATTTATGAATACCGGTTTGAATTCAGTGTTGTAAGATAAAGAAATGAAATGAAGCAGATATATGGCCCCTCAGACAACAAAAATGTATTTTGCAGTGATAGCGAGCTGTGGTGATGCAGGCAGTGCACGTTTATCGAACTTTACATCTGTTACAACTGGATTTGAAGCAGTGGTAGATGCTGCTGGCATCTTAAAGTTAGAAATGTGAAGCTGATGACAGTAATTCGAAACTGGCAATGTTCAATCAAGGGCTGGCATTTGCCATACCGCCTAATGTGATTCCCCAGAATGCATTGACTTCCCAACCAGTGATTTCCGACCATTGGTCAACAGCTACCTCCAGTTTGCCTAATAGATTGATGTCCCCACTGCAAGGATTCAGCTATAGCAGCTGGCCATAAGCTCAAAAAACAGTATAATAGCTTAATAAGTATGCCTGGCCCTTTAACCGGTCGATTGCAGGTTTTATTCCCAATGGAATAATTCATTAGATGAATGCACCTGTTTTGGTTCCTCTTAAAATCCAACTCTTATGGGGTCATCTCGGCCTCCAACCTTTCAGAAGTCGAAGAAAATGAGATTGATGGGCTCTGGCAACAGTATGCACTCTTACTGTCAGTGGAAAGAAGCATCTGGGCCTGTAATGAGTGCTGCACCTACAAGAAAACCCATGGGACTTTTCTCAACCTGCCGGAAAGCAAAGGTCGCAGAGTGCCATCTTTAAATGCAGGTAGCCAGGCACCCATTTACATTCTGTGGCACAGAAGTTGTTATCTGCAAGAAATCCTCTTTACCGTTTGTGCATGGCTGCCACATACATTCATTGAAATCACCATTCCGGATGTTTTCTATGAGAGCACTGCTAGCACGCTATGGCGCAAGCATTCTACAGCCAGCCATTGACTGGAGCTCCACTCGGGCACCCCTTTTAAGTATTCGATATCATGGATGGTTCTTAGAGTTAAAAGTGGATTCTGGGCTACATTGAACCGCATTTATTCATGAGCTGACGGTAGAGACAACAGCCATGAATTCAAGTTTGTTGGGCAAAGAGGAATACTGAGGTGCACAGGGAGACAGCAGAGTCCAGACCACAAAACATTTTTGCTTGGCGCAGATATATGTCCTTGGAGGTCACACTTTCACCACCATATTAGGGCGGAGGAGGTAATCTGTGACCAGAATGTTTGCTATATTTGTGTTCCATTTTGTTGTGCTGGGGATGTTTTATATTTATGTTTGATGTTTATGTTGTTTTTGGCCTTTTCCATTGTTGTGCTACATTTTTGCATTGTGGTGAAGTATTTTATTGTGGTTGGAATGTTGTGTTCTGTTCTGACTGTTTTATTCTGTTGTATGCTGTTTTGCATCTGCTGTATTATGCTATGTACTTTTATTTCCTTTACAGATACAAAAATGCTGTTACATTTCCAGACAGCATCACCACATTCATTTTAAGTTCCATTGACAACAAGTTACTGCTGTCTAATGTGAGAAAATACTTCTGTTCCTGCTCTTCTATTGTTGAAGACAGAAGTCAGCCCAAACTGTGGTAGAGACCTGTCGTAAATTAGAACTTTGACTGCTCACTTTGGCCCATATTTAAGAAAAAGTGGTGCCTCAGAGCTGATGCGCCACTTTTTCAGCACCCCCTACCGGCATCTAACACCATGGTTGCGCTTTATTTATAATACGTTGCACCATGGCGGTCATTAGCACAATAGCGTCAACATTTTTGACATTATTGTGGCACTTTGCTACTCTGGTGTCAAAAATTTTTATGTTAGTGTAGCTAAGTGCAAGAAGGCCCATAGGTTTCTATGGGAGAGTCATTTTAATGCCTGCTCTGAGCCAAAAAATGGAGCAGTGAAATCTGTTAAGTTTCACTGAACATTTTTCCAGGCCTCCAGCACTGGAACGTCCCCTTGCATACATTATGCCTGGCGCAGGCATACGGTCGCGCAAGGGTTTACAAAGTGGCGCAATGCATGCATTGTGTCACTTTGTAAATATGGCATGTGGAAAAAGCCACTTTAACAGCGCCTTTGTGTGAAAAAAATATGATGCTATGGTGGGCTAAGTTAGCGCTAGGGGCTCTTAAATATGTCCCTTTATGTATTATAACTTCTAGAGTCAAAAGGACAGGGACAGAAAGAAACAGGGGATCCATTGCATTATATGTAAGAAAAAGAAAAGTGAAAAATGGAAGGCAGGTATAAACAGGGACTTCTGTCTTCTGCACAGTGCTATTTCTATGTTTAGGTCTGTCTGTTATCAAAGCCCTATAACAATACAGATACAAACAGTAGGCTTTGTGTCAGTGTGTTACTTAAAATTGCTTTGCTTTTTCATTTGCTTGCTTTTTACTCAATGGCTTTCTGCTTCTTCTTGTGGTTTTCCCTCCCATGTAGCTTTTTAAACATGCCTGCATGTCACCTTTTTTGTCCCTTTTGGGAGCGCACGGCAGCTGAACTTTTGCTTCCAGGCCTCTCTGTTCTGTTAAAAAAACATAACAACACTTTGCCACACTGTCTGTTATTTAGGTATTGCCTGTGCCAGCACATGCGCTACTGCATGCGCTCGCGGTTGTGAGAGAAAATGTGTTCAACAAAGGGCTTGGAGCCCGTCCATTGCTTACCATTCATGGGCTTCATTGTTACTCTCATTTGATGCCATCTAAATTGGCAGATGGAGCCAACTTCACGTCCTCCTCTTTCGGCTGGAGCATGAACAAAATCCTGACCGCTTCATCTGGATTAGGGTCTTTCGCTTCTGGCACTATGATTGAGGTACTGTGTTTTTCTTTCTTCTTCCCCCGCAGTTCTTGTTTATGTTGGTTCTTTCACTCTCACCCCTCATCCATGTTGCTTCGCTCCTCCCATCCCATCCCATTTCTTCTTCCCCCTCGCACCTTCTTGTTTGTGTTCCTTGTTCCCCTCACAACCCCATCTTTGTTGCTCCTTCCCTTTCTACCCAGTCTTTGCTGCTTATTTCCCTCCCACCCCTGTCCATGTTGCTTACTCACTTCCCACCCGTCCATGTTAATAATTCCCCTTCCATCCCCTTGTTATCCCTCTTGCTTATTTTCCTGTCCCAACAACTGCCACAAGGGAAAAAATGCATTATGACGCGGCCTTCATAGGGCTATTTTTTACTGTTTCAGTCCCTCCTCCCACCAGCTCTCCTTGTCCACCTCCATCTGTTAGGCAAAGCCAATAGCTCGCCGAAAGGCGAGAACTATTGTCTTTACCTATGCTTATTGAATTGCATCGCTCCAGGAGGCGCATCTGTCATCTTGGAAATGCAAGTTAATAAGAAAAACAAAATGAGTGTGGTGTTGAGATGTATGCACGTGCATGCTGATAAAAGATGCATGTGCATATGTGCCATTGTCGCATGATGACCCATGTGCACATATAAGTGCACACATTATGACATTGCTGTTCAGCACTAGCAATAATATTTGTTTTCATTTTCTGGATGGTGAACAGCATCGCGGAAACCACTGACAAAGTCAAAAGGTCTGCATTGGCAAAGCCAAAAGGTGAAACTTGTTGTCTTTGCAAATACTCATCTATTGATGGCACAAATTTATGGTCCATTAAGCCATACACAAGAAAGATTGTTGTATAGTGTGCATCCTGAAATGACGTATTTCAAAGTGCTCTCAAATGTGAAGATCATGGAAAAGGAAGCACAGTGAAGAAAGGTAACTGGCTATGGTCACACTCTTTGGTCAAGATTGGAAGCTAAGAGTCAGACCAGGCTTCCTGGCTAGACATCGAGAGTCTGATTCACAAAGGCAAAATTACACTTTGTGTAAGTTTACAATTGTTTGCTGTTCAGAAAGATATTTTACTAGTAGCATGCTTACAACAGTGGAGTCTCCGCACATACAAAGATAGGACAGTCCTGTGAATAGGAAACAATGGTAAACTTACACAAAAGTGTAAGCCTACCTTTGTGTACTAGGACCTGTGTTTATCAGATCCTGAATGTGTATTACATTCTGTACCCCTTCTGTCCTCCTGGCAATTGTATTAGTGATCCAAGAGGCAAATCAGTTGTCTTTTGTCTCGTATACAAGGACTTTATTGTTGTTATAGATGGAGGATAAAGATGGTCTTATAAACCATACATAAGAGAGGTTTTTGTGTTGTGCACATCCGAAGCTGAATTAATTCAAGGTACTCTATAATATGTGATGATCATGGAAAATGAGGCAGATGGAAGAAAAGTAATTTCCCAGGGTCAAACGGTTTGGTCAAGCAGGGAACCCGTGATTGATACCATGGGTCTCTAGGTCAGGGACCACCATCAAATTTTTGCCCTGGTTTCAACAAACACTTCTGACTGGGCCAGGCATTTTATGCAAGTGCATTCAAAATATCCTTTGTTTTTAGGCCTTGCCTACTAGCTAACAGTTACATTTATCATACAGATCTTGCCACACATGACATTTACCACACAGGTAAGTGATTCCTATGGGTTAAGGGGTCAGTAGTGCAAAAAGGATATGCGATGAACATTAGAGTCTGGGTAGATCTATAGGGAGGCAAAGGTTAATTTGAGAGTTGAGGGATGGGTAGTGATAAAGAGACACAACAGTGATTATGGGGGCCATGGGGTGAGTAGAGGTAAAGGGAGATAATGGCATTTATGAATTTACGGGTGGATAGTGGTAAATGGAGGTATTTAAGGTTAAGGGTGGGTACAGGTAATGGGGTTAGGATGATTATAGAGTTATGGGGGGTATTGGTAAATCGACGTAAGGGTGATTTTATAGTTAGATGCTGGTAAGGTAAAGGGGTAAGTGTGTTTTTAGGATTTAGAGATGGGTAGAGGTAAATGGGAAAAGAGTGATTCTAGGGATTAGGGGTGGGTAAAGGTGAAGGTAGTTAAGGGGGTTTTATGTATAGATAGAGATAAAGGAGAAAGGAAGATTTTAGGGTTTGGGTGGGGATAGGTAAGCAGAAGTAAGGGTAATTTTAGGGTTTAGGGGTAGGTAGAGGTAAAGGCGATTTTAGGGATTAGCAGTGGATAGAACTAAAGGCGGAAATTGACAAGTTTAGGATTATGGTGGGTAGAGGTAAAAGGAGGTAAGGGTGATTTTAGGGTTTAGTGACAAGGAAAGGGAAGTAAGGGTCATTTAGGGTTTGAGAAGGTAAAGGTAAAGAGAGGTAAGGGTGATTTGATAGTTTAGTGGTGAGGAGGGGTAACTGGCGGCACAGGTGATTTTAAGGTTATGGTATTGGCAGAGGTAAAGGGAAGTAGGGCTGATTTTAGGGTCAAGGGGTGAGTAGAGGGAAATAAGGGCAATTCCAAGTTTAGAGGTAGAAAACAGTATCTGGAGGCAAGGGTGATTTTAGGTTTAAAGGGTGGGTAGACGTAAAGGGGAGAGTAAATTTATGGTTTAGGGGTGGATAGAAGTAAAGGGAGATAAGAGAGTTTTTAGGGTTGAGGGATAGCTAAAAGGAAAGGGAAAGAGCGATTTTAGGGTTTAGGGGTGAGTAAAGGTGAAGGGAAACAAGGACGATTGTAAGATTTAGGGGTGGGTAGCGATAAAGGGATGTAAAGGTGACTTTAAAGCTATGGGGTGGGCACAAGTAAAGGGAACTAAGGGTAAATGCAGATCTAGGGTATTAAATAAAGCAAAATCGGTGGTGGGAGTTTGGGGTGCTATCCCCACAAAACATGCAAAATAACATTTTTTTAAAAGGGATTGGCGGGGTCCCCCCCCCCGCAAAAACAACAAAAAATTAAAAAGGGGGTTTCTGTGGGTTCCCCCAAATTAAAATACATACACACACACACATATATATATATATATATATATATATATATACACACACACACACACAAACACTATGCACACTGTCTGTGTAGCTGAAGCACGGCCATTCTCCTGACTGAAGAGGGTTTCATCTTAACAATAGAGTCAGATCACTCTGTATAAACACAATCACTCCCTCCTTCCCACCATACCCAAAAGGCAGGAAACACAACTGGAATCTCAGATGCTTTCTTTTATTTAGTATAAAGCTTCTTCCAAGATGTGTTTCAGCCACTAGCACAGACTTGTTCCCCTAGCAGAGCACCATACTGGATAGCCTTTCTATTTAGCATGCCCAATTGTAAAGGCTCCTAATACTGTTGTAAGGGAGGAATTTATAAATGAGTATGTAGATCGTTCTCCGTAAATGTTCTTGGGGCAGGGTCAAGACTGATTCAGATTTGGCTGGGTCTAAACTGAGATGGCATGGTGAACAAGGTAACAGGACTCCGATGCGGCCCCAGTGATTACCAGTGGCTTAAATTAATTCAAGCAATCTATCCATCACTTTTTTGTATACTTCCTTGTGACAGGCGTTTACGTGGGTTTTCAGATATTGTATCCAGCTATATCACACAATTGATCATTTCAAACAGTACATCTGAAACCATCACTATGCCTGCACTGAAAAGAGGCCAATGATTGGGTGAGGATCTACTCTAAACACTTTTATGGCTCACTGCCTCATAATGCATCCAACCTTGGATACCGAGCTCTCAGCCGTGCCTCATTATGAACAACTTCTCACAACCAGAATTAACCCAGACACATAAATGAGACTCGGGCCACATGTACCATGCAAGCATTGGGAAACTCAGTAGCCCAGCCTTTTAGAGCCGATACCTCTTGACCTTGTCAATGCTTAGTAAAGTCAATTTCAATTACAGTACAAAATTACACTAAAACAAATATAGTTTACAAATGTTAACACATTCAAAAAGTTTACCTATTTAAAATATGCAATGTACGTACAGTAACATATTGCTAAAACCATTGGAAAAGTCAATAGGTTCCAATAGAGCACTCTATTGGTTTTTCCAATGCTTGTTTAGTAGACCATCGAAAGTTAAACAGTCCAGGCTGTGAGAGGAAGAAACAGCCTTTAAAATGCAAATACAAGCATTCTTACTGCTAATGAGCTAACATTTACACTCCTTGGAAAAACAAATTGACATACTAAAAGGACTTTATTTTCCATAACAATGTGAACCACAGCAGCTGAATTGTCTGAAATCACCCTGAGAAAGGAAAAACAATGCCATGACGCTCAGCGAGGAGACTGTGTTAATTAAGTGGACCGCCTCAAATACCTCTGCAATGCTCCCGCCCTTGAACAGATGCAGCTCCCCACAAAGGCCCCCTGTGCACAAACAGCATGGAATTTATGACAAAAGTAATTGTGATATTAAAAAAAAAATGTTTACCATAGCTTATATACCATTAATGCATTGATGCAACGTAAACGTTCTGTTACCCAACTTCAATGTATTAATTGTACTGGCGTCTCAAAAGGACAACAGGCTATGACAAGCCACAAGCAAGGGGTGGTGAAGCATAATATGCCATTGCGAGGCTCACATATTCCACTGGTGGCAAAATATGCCATTGCGAGGCTCACATATTCCACTGGTGGCGCATGCGCTCCCCTATCCAAAACTACTCCGCACTGATACCAATCCCACACTGCCACTCATTGTGGTAGCCTGCTTTACCTACCAATAAGAGCCATTATTTCCATATGTGTGCAGGCCATTGACCATTTTGAGTAGTAAACTACTTTTTTTCTAAAGGATCCCCATTCAGCCCTGAGTACGACCCCCTTTAATGCACATAGCTATCAAAGGTCGAAACACGTTAGCGGAAACACCTGGGAGGCATGCAACCTAACTATATACTAGTTACGCTATACTAGGTTTGCTGGCGGAATCATGTTCATCGCCCTAGTCTGCTTGGAATGACTGCATTTCCTAAGTGACATCACATCATTTGAATGAAATACTGCTCAAAAGAGATAAGAATGCTTTGTTACTTTTAAGAGGATCCATAACGTAGGCAGTCATTGCATGTGGAGTTTAGAGTGAACGATGAAGGGGAGTGGATTGCACTTTTAACTGGGAAATGCAAACATATGTTGTTTCGTTAAAGATTTTGCCTATGTTTTGTTTCAAGCTTTGCTAATAAAATCCTAATAGTTTGACATAATAGCCCAAATATCCTTTGTAACTGTTCATATAATTTTTACACACCGGGTACGTTATTGCAAACACGAGCCCTTTATAATCTGATTAAGACGCGATAAAATGTACCTCACAACCTCTGTACCTAAATTTACTGCCTCACTGTTAGATCTATAGGTGAGGAGAAGCGTACGCTTCTTTGATATTATATAGGCCCACCCTTCAAACCGCATTGGGATTTTTTCCAGTTTTCCACAGTACCCTCGAGGGGGAAAATCAACAGCCAGTGTACTTTTATGGATGGCCAAATATTTTGTTACTTTTCATACCAAAACATTTTCGTGGCTTTTCAGGCCCTCCAGATGTTCCACTTGCTCGTAGCTGAAAATACATTCTAAACAATAGCCCTTGATCCCCAGCAGTTCACATCATGCCGGTTACTTGTACACTGCATGTATAACCTCCGATCACAAAAAAACAGTATTGGGAACAGAGAGGGAATGGGAGAAACAACAGGGCAGGAGGGAAACTGAACAAGAGATTGGGAAGTGTAGACAAGAACACTAGAATTATGTGGCACAGCCAAATTTTGTGTCACGAATGACTGACAATGCATAAAGGGAAGGCAAGTTATATTGGAAATTAACCGGTGAAGGGCAAATTGTATGAAAACATTCAATGGCACTATTGTTAGCTATTCAGACCGTTTAAAACCTTGAGACAAACACATTCATACAAAGGTAATTCCACAGACAAGCAGCACAGGAGCCTTATTTTATTAACACAGTCCTTTTTGCCTCCCAATGCAAAGCAGATTGTTTAAAAAAGACAGTGCGGCACTCAGCAATAAAACTATAACTAAAAAAAAGTATATATGAAAAGAATCATTAAAAAAAATATGGACCCAGATTTAAGAGGGCCTAGCGCCTCCTTGTGCCACATTAGCATCATTTTTTTAATGGTAATGTGGCCCAACGAAGCCAAAATTGCTGAGCCAGATTTAAAAAGTGGTGCAATGCCTGCATTGCACCACTTTGTAACCCCTTCTACCTCATTTTGCCTGCCCCAGGCATAGAACCCGGATGCCTCCAGTAGGCCCCCGCCCCAACCATTCTTTACACCCTGTTTAAATTAAACTAAGTTTTTTTTTTTGTTTTCCTCCTCCAATCCAAAGCCCTATTACCAGTGCATCAACTGAGGCTGTTCAATACGATCTGGGCAAAATTATGAACCTCTTAAAGCTGGATTACACCAAAGATTATACTACAGGTGCTCATGATAATGCACATAAACCCAGTATTGAAGGAGCTATAATGGATACCCCTCAAGGCCCATGTAATCTTCAAAAACAAAATCAGAAATCATTTTGCAACATAAATGGTCATGTGCTACTAAAGCTAGCTTGTTGCAGGCAGCACCCAGTCACATTCCATAAACAGTTTTGGATCCGGGTAAGACCAATAATAAATTAGCAGGCTAAATATCTCCTCTCCAAATCAAATGACTTGAGTCCATTCAGGGCAGGGTGTGCAAATATCTGTTTACACCCCAATTCAGGCCCCCACAATTTTCTAGAATGTAACTGAGTCATCCGATTTGGAGAGTAGATATTTTCTGCCATTAATTTATGAATGATCTTCAATCAGTGATTTCTAAAGTGCAGCTAATCACCCGTAGGTTTTCAAGGCGCTGTTTGTGGGAGTGCTGCTCAGTCAAAGAGCCATATCTTGAGGTCCTTCCTGAACTGCTCCAGTAATGCGGTCTGCCCAAGTTTGAGAGGTAGCGTGTTCCATGTGCGGGCTTCGAGGTAGGACAAGGATCTTCCTCCTGCTTTGCTTTTCCGGATCTTGGGAACGGCTGCAAGGGTGGATCTTATCCGGATCCAAACTGTTGCTCATGGAATATACTGTGCAATTTGGAATCATTTACATTGATAGGAGCCCTGATGAAGCCAGAGATAACGAAAAATATGTTGGCTAGAGCGGAGGAACAGTTTACTAAATAACATTTGAATTACAGCAGTAACTAGAACTTTGTTTTGTTTGGACTGCCTTTTGTAAGGAACACTCAAAGGTTACCTGCTGGAATTTATGGACACACAAACGAATAGCCCACACTGGATCATAGCAGTGTTCTTACTAATGTGATGAAGCTCCAATCACAACCACAAATCATTGTAGTGCCAACTTGTTACAGGTGCTGTGTCTTCTGGTGGAACTACAAAGTTACTTACCTTCAGTAACACACTTTCTGGTAGATACTCTATCTAAGTGCAGATTCCTTACCTTTTATATATTTCCCAGCCTTCAGACTAGATCCAAAAATTATTTAATAGTACCCCGGCTTGCAATAGGTGGCATTGTGTGGATAGATGCCAAAGCAGTACCTCTCAGCTTTTTTTTGGAGCCTTGGCTCTGGTGGAATGATCCTAAAAGTCTTCTGGTGGTTGCTTCTTGCCCAGTGCAGTAGCAGTTTTTAATACAGAGCATGATCCAAAAAGAAATTGCCCTCTTTTACACTGCTGTGCCCCTTCAAATCCAATGTAAAGCTGATAGTCCAGACGATAGATATAAAAGCTTAATGCTTTTTTAGGATACAAAGGATGAAGTCTCTCCTCCTCTTTAGAACATCAGGAGGGCAATACTTTGGCTGACATGAAAAAGAGTCACTACTTTTGGAAGAAAGGAGGCTCCAGTTGTCAGAACCAGATTTTCTGGAGAGAATGTGGTAGACGGCAGGTGGATGGAGAAGGCTTGGAGCTCGTTCACCTGTCATGCCAATGTTATGGCAATGAGAAAAAACGATCTTGAGGGTAACAAGACACAATGGACAGCTATGCATCAGTTATAAAGGGGAACACATTAAGAATGTAAGCACCAAGTTGAAGTCCCACTTATGCATAATGAAAGGAGAGAGTTGAAACATGTTAAAAACCATAAAAAATGCATCACAACAGGAGATTTAAACAAAGAGGACTGGTGCTGCAAACGCACAAACTGATAAGTATCCCTTAACTGTGCTCAAAGCAATTCCTTTCAGGGCTAGGGGAAACACCAAATGAAACACACCAAGCTATAAACTTGCCGATTTGACAGGTGTATACCGACTTGGTAGAGGGACACCTAGATATCAAGATGACATTGACAATCTCATATGGACGGTTGGATGCAGTCAACTACTGCCATTCAATCCCCAAGCATGGAGGTGGAGGTTGTGCAGGCTTGGGAACAAAAACCTGCCCTGTTGCTCTGACAGAAGATGTAGGAAAGTAGCCTCTTTCTAGCCTTGTTACCCCCACTTTTGGCCTGTTTGTGAGTATATGTCAGGGTGTTTTCACTGTCTCACTGGGATCCTGCTAGCCAGGGTCCAGTGCTCATAGTGAAAACCCTATGTTGTAAGTATGTTTGTTATGTGTCACTGGGACCCTGCTAGCCAGGACCCCAGTGCTCATAAGTTTGTGACCTATATGTGTTCCCTGTGTGGTGCCTAACTGTCTCACTGAGGCTCTGCTAACCAGAACCTCAATGGTTATGCTCTCTCTGCTTTCCAAATTTGTCACTAACAGGCTAGTGACTAAATTTACCAATTCACATTGGCATACTGGTACACCCATATAATTCCCTAGTATGTGGTACTGAGGTACCCAGGGTATTGGGGTTCCAGGAGATCCCTATGGGCTGCAGCATTTCTTTTGCCACCCATAGGGAGATTTGACAATTCTTACACAGGCCTGCCACTGCAGCCTGAGTGAAATAACGTCCACGTTATTTCACTGCCATTTAACACTGCACGTAAGTAACTTATAAGTCACCTATATGTCTAACCTTCACCTGGTGAAGGTTGGGTGCAAAGTTACTTAGGGTGTGGGCACCCTGGCACTAGCCAAGGTGCCCCCACATTGTTCAGGGCAAATTCCCCGGACTTTGTGAGTGCGGGGACACCATTACACGCGTGCACTACACATAGGTCACTATCTATGTGTAGCGTCACAATGGTAACTCCGAACATGGCCATGTAACATGTCTAAGATCATGGAACTGTCACCCCAATACCATGATCCTCCGGGTCTCTAGCACAGTACCCGGGTCCTGCCAAACTGCCTTTCCGGGGTCTCCACTGCAGCTGCTGCCAACCCCTCAGACAGGTTTCTGCCCTCCTGGGGTCCAGGCAGCCCTGGCCCAGGAAGGCAGAACAAAGGATTTCCTCTGAGAGAGGGTGTTACACCCTTCCCCTTTGGAAATAGGTGTGAAGGGCTGGGGAGGAGTAGCCTCCCCAGCCTCTGGAAATGCTTTGATGGGCACAGATGGTGCCCATCTCTGCATAAGCCAGTCTACACCGGTTCAGGGATCCCCAGCCCTGCTCTGGCGCGAAACTGGACAAAGGAAATGGGAGTGACCATTCCCCTGACCAGTACCTCCCAGGGGAGGTGCCCAGAGCTCCTCCAGTGTGTCCCAGACCTCTGCCATCTTGGAAACAGAGGTGTTGGGGCACACTGGACTGCTTTGAGTGGCCAGTGCCAGCAGGTGACGTCAGAGGCTCCTTCTGATAGGCTCTTACCTCTCTTGGTAGCCAATCCTCCTAACCGGGTAGCCAAACCTCCTTTTCTGGCTATTTAGGGTCTCTGCTTTGGGGAATTCTTCAGATAATGAATGCAAGAGCTCACCAGAGTTCCTCTGCATCTCCCTCTTCACCTTCTACCACAGGATCAACCGCTGACTGCTCAGGACGCCTGCAAAACCGCAACAAAGTAGCAAGACGACTACCAGCAACATTGTAGCGCCTAATCCTGCCGGCTTTCTTGACTGTTTCCTGGTGGTGCATACTCTGTGGGTAGCCTGCCTTCACCCTGCACCAGAAGCTCCAAAGAAATCTCCCGTGGGTTGACGGAATCTTCCCCCTGCTAACACAGGCACCAAAAGACTGCAACACTGGTCCTCTGGGTCCCCTCTCATCCTGACGAGCATGGTCCCTGGAACACAGCAACTCTGTTCTAGTGACTCCCACAGTCCAGTTACTCTTAAGTCCAAGTTTGGTGGAGGTAAGCCCTTGCCTCTCCACAATAGACTGCATTTCTGTGTACCGCATGGTTTGCAGCTGCTCCGGCTCCTGCACACTCTTCCAGGATTTCCTTCATGCACAGACAAGCCTGGGTCCCCAGCACTCGTTCCTGCAGTACACAACCTTCTGAGTTGTCCTCCGGCGTCGTGGGATTCCCTTTTGTGACTTCGCATGGACTCCGGTTCACTTTTCTTCCAAGTGCCTGTTAGGGTACTTTTGCGGGTGCTGCCTGCTTTTGTGAGGGCTCCCTGAGTTGCTGGGTGCCCCCTCTGTCTCCTCCTCCAAGTGGTGACATCCTGGTCTCTCCTGGGCCACAGCAGCACCCAAAAACCTCTACCGCAACCCTTGCAGCTAGCAAGGCTTGTTTGTGGTCTTTCTGCATGGGACCACCTCTGCAAGCTTCATCACAACGTAGGACATCCGTGTTCCAAAGGAAAAGTCCCTAGTCCTCTTCTTTCTTGCAGAACTCCAAGCTTATTTCAACAGGTGGCAGCTTCCTTGCATCTTCAGCTGGCATTTCCTGGGCTCCTGCCCACTCTAGACACTGTCGCGACTATTGGACTTGGTCTCCTTGTCTTACATGTACTCAGGTCTGGAAATCCACTGTTGTTGCATTGCTGGTGTTTGTTCTTCCTGCAGAATCCCCCTATCACGACTTCTGTGCTCTCTGGGGGTGGTAGGTGCACTTTACACCTACTTTTCAGGGTCTTGGGGTGGGCTATTTTTCAAACCCTCACTGTTTTCCTACAGTCCCAGCTACCCTCTACAAGCTCACATAGGTCTGAGGTCCATTCGTGGTTTGCATTCCACTTTTGGAGTATATGGTTTGTATTGCCCCTATATCTAAGTCCTCCTATTGCAATCTATTGTAATTCTACACTGTTTGCATTACTTTTCTTGCTATTACTTACCCAATTTTGGTTTGTGTACATATATCTTGTGTATATAACTTATCCTCATACTAAGGGTACTCACTGAGATACTTTTGGCATATTGCCATAAAAATAAAGTACCTTTATTTTTAGTAACTCTGTGTATTGCGCTTTCTTATGATATTGTGCATATGATATAAGTGGTATAGTAGGAGCTTTACATGTCTCCTAGTTCAGCCTAAGCTGCTTTGCCATAGCTACCTTCTATCAGCCTAAGCTGCTAGAAACACCTCTTCTACACTAATAAGGGATAACAGGCCTGGCACAAGGTGTAAGTACCTCTGGTACCAACTACAAGCCAGGCCAGCCTCCTACAGAAGATCCTCCCAAAGCAGCAGTCTGATCGGAGGACAGATGCACAGGCCCAGGAGTTCTGCATACCACATTCTTCCTGCTTAATCTGGTGCCACTAGGATTACTTGAGCTTGGTCATTCCTGATCTTCATCAGAACTTGAGGCAGGGTAGGTAGTGGCAGAAAGGTTAGTAGGAATCCCAAACTTGACTCCAGGTGCAATGCATCTCTGCAAGAGAGATATTTTGGAAACTCCAACCCACAAAAGAGTTGACATTGCAAATTCTCAGCAGTGGCAAAATGATTGAGCTCAGATTCCCCCCATTTGCGGAAGCGACCAGGTGCACCTCTGAGTGTAATTGCTATGCGTGATCCCCTTGGCATCTACACCTGAGTATTTCGGCACTAGTGTTTAGAGATCCCGCCAGGCATTGCAAACTGAGAAAATGACCTGGCGTTCCAGTCACTTCCAGAGGCGTAGTGCCTCCTAACATATTTACCACAATCTCACCCTGCTTTTTTCAGTACCACATGGCGGTGGTATTATTCGTGAGCAGCTGTATCAGCCTCCCTTTCCAAGATGTTAGGAAGGATTTCAGTGCAAAAATGGATGACCTGCAACTCCAGTAGATTAAGGTGTAGCTGGGCGTCCCTGCAGAGAGCAAACGCCTCTGATCTCCTTGTCTCCCTGGTGGCCTCTACAACTCAGAAGTAATGCATCAGTCACCAACATCACCACTGGGTGGGGTAAGGAGGGGGTCTGTCGCTGAACCAATAGTGGCTGAGAAGCTACCACTGCAGGTCTTTTCCAGTCACCTCTGAAATCTGGATGTGATCTGAAAGGGCCTTCTGATGCTATGCCCACTAGGACTTTAGAACCCACTGCAGAGACCACATATGCCACTTGGCATGCTTGACCAGCAGGATGCAGTTCTAGCAGCTTTGAGTTAATCTTCACTGAGATCCAGGACCACTCCTAAAACATTGGTATCATAGCCTGAATGTCCTGGACTCTCCTCTCCGTGGGGAGGTGCAAAACTGCACTGTGTCCAGAATAGCTCCGATAAAAGGGAGACTCTGTTGGGTGTAACTTTGACATGTTGACAGCGAACCCTAACAATGTTAAGAGATTCGCCATTGTCTGGATGACTGCCTGGGGATAGCCCCCCTTCCACAGCCAGTCATCGAGGTAGGGGAAAACTGGACCCCCCCATCCAGTGCAGATGTGCTATGACCACTGCTATCACCTTGGTGAACACATAAGGACCTTGGTGTCATCCTTAACTCAACGCTCACCATGACCAGGCAGGTCAATGCCGTCGCCTCCACCTGCTTCCACACCCTCCGACTTCTCCGAAAGATCTTCAGATGGATACCAACCGACTGCCGGAAAACCGTGACACACACCCTAATCTCAAGCAGACTTGACTACGGCAAAGCCCTCTGTGCTGGAAGTTCCAAGAAGAACCTGCACAAGGTGCAACAAATTCACAATGCGGCTTCCAGACTCGTACTAGACATCCCTCAATAAGAACACATCACAGAACACCTGAAGAACCTCCACTGGCTCACCGTCGAGAAAAGGATCAACTTTAAACTCCTCACACACACCTACAGAACCCTCCATGACAGCGGACCCACATACCTCACCCACTGCATCACCTGGTACTCCCCTCCCAGACCTCTCCGCTCATCCCAGCAGATGCTCTCCTTCGTACCCCGCATAAAGAAGTCTTCGGCTGGAGTAAGATCATTCTCATACCTGGCAGCTAAAGGAACACCTCACCACCACACCTCAGGCAGTTGCCATCGCTGCCTCAGTTCAGGAAGGACCTCAAGACCTGGCTCTTCAACTGATCTCTGAGGACACCTCCCAGTGCCTTGAGACCCTGTGGGTGAGTAGTGCACTCTAAAAATGAGTGATTGATTGATTGACAAGGAGCACCGGTAGAGTATAGGGGAGCACAGAAAAATGAAAGTGGTCCTGCCCTGCATGATGAGGATGTGAAAATAAGCACCCTGCAGGTCAAACTCTGCCATCCTGGCTTCATAATCAAGGACACACAAAACCTGAGCCAAGATAAGCATCTTGAATTTGTCCTTTCACAGGAAGGCATAGTGAAGGTGAAGTTTAGGATAGAATAGATGGCCCCATCTTGATTTGGCACAGGAAAGTAACAGGAGTAGCGGCCAGTGCCTACTCCTGATGTCGGTACCCTTTTTTCTTATGCCTTTGGCCAAAAAGGCCTGCCTTTCATGCCACAAGAGGAACAGATGGTCCCCAGTCAGCCATTCCGAAGGTGGTGGAAAATGCACAGGGTGGCAAAAAATGGTAGAGCATGATTCCGCTGAACAATTTGCAGGACCCACTTGTCTGAAGTGACTGTCTACCGCCCTGACTGAAAATATTGGATCCTCCCTCCAAAAGGGTGGCTGTGTGCCTCAAAGGGCACATTAAAGAGGTTGGTGGCTGTGAGGGATGGATGGGAGGCGAACTGGGTCACTCCTGCCCATGTTGCCTGATGGTACTGTGGCCTCAGCCACAAAATAGCTGTGGAATCCACTGAACTGACTACATTGGTTACTGATGGAATTGAAAATCCTTGCCGTAGCCATGGAAGGGGCAAAACTGCTGGTGTGGTAAGGCAGGAAGGCCGAAGAAGAGGCTGTGACCCTAATTTCCTAGACATGCTCAAGGACTGAACCTACAGCCTTGCCAAAAAGACAAGAAACATGAGACAACATGTCTATCAAGGTTCATTGGACATCCCCATAAAAGCTAATGGATCTCATCCAGGTGTTTCTCTGGCCAAGGCAATCTACAGTATTCAGCCCACAACAGATCATAAACTTTGCTGCAGTGCAGATATCTTGAATGACTTGCTTATGGGTGGAATGTATATCACCCGGCAAAGCAGGGAGGACCTGAGTAACAGAGTCTCAAAGGGAGTGGGAGTAATACCTCAGCATGCAACTAGCTGTGCACTTAGTTTTTCAGTCTGGTAATGTTGTAAGAAAGGCATTGGGTTTATTTGGCTTGTGGATGCCTGTACAACCAAGTTTTCAGGTGTTGGGTGTTACATGAGGAAGGATGGCTCACTGAGGCTGGACAATGGCGTCAAGGTATCTGCCTGATGACTGGAGGTCCGAACAATGCTTTTCCCAAGCCCTGAGAAGAACGTATATGAGGGCTTCATTAATTGGTAAAAGTGGCTCAGTACTAGTTTGTCCCGGTTGGAGCACCTCAGTGAGGATATTTGTTTTTCCCTCTCTGGTGGGCAATTGATGGTGAATAATTTGATGGGTTGTCGAAGGGGGTTGCAAACCAGGAGGATCCAGGAGAGGCCTTGGTGGAGGTGGCACTGATTTGGAGTCAGAAAGCACTACTGTGTGAGGTTTGCCATCCGATGTCGACAGTGGCAGCAACAGTGTTGATGCACAAGTTTCTAGTGTGGGTTGTGGTGCCAAAAGCGTATTTTCCACTGACATTGGTGCAGGGCCCCTAGTGAGTCTGGAGCATCCAATTGGAGCCAGGGGCAAACCCACCAGCAGGTTCCTAGTTGGAGCTCCTCATTGTTGTTTGAGGACCAAAGGCACCACCATAGGGAACCATTAGCATGCCAAAGAGCCACTGAATGGCACTATGGAATTCTTCGATTTGCTGTGGCATTGCTGATAGCCCCAGAAATTCAGGCTCCCTCCAAACAAAGATCAGAGTCAGCTCAGAAGAGGAACAATGTCAGGAGCGAGACCAGGAGGCATGCTGCCTTCTTTTATATTTTCTTTGACTTACCTGAATATTTTGACTGTGATGATGCTCAGCCACAAGACAAACTTATGGAACTCATTGGTATGGAGTCTTGTGCTGTTTAGTGACATACAGTTTCACTTCAAGCTTCTGTGTGGCTTTTGGGTGCGCAAACGAGCAGTTACTGCAGACCTTGGAGTCATACTGCGACCCTAAGCACCAAAGACAAGCTTGATGGGAATGTTTCACAGACATCTGTTTGTGACAGTACTTACAAGGTTAAAACCCTATTGTTTTGGGGGGTGACAATCTCCTGCACATGAGTATAAATTGAAAAACGTTTGAGAAACAGTATTGTGAAGAGGCAAGGGATAGTTTTGTATCCGCGTCTGGTGGCGCGGACAGAAAGGAACTGACTTCAATGAATATGGGTGGCACTTTCAGGTTCCTATTTCCAAACTTGGCAACGAGGAGTCAGTAACCAGCAACTCCAGCCTTGGAAAACAGATATCTTACTTGGTCACCACTTGCCTGGAACTCCACCAGTCTATGAGAACACCTGGCACAATGCAGGGGATTTCTGTACCATACTTACATCAACTTTGCAGGTAGAGATAACGCATTCCATATATCCATCTCTGGGTCCAGTTTCAAGTAGTTTATGATGTTTGTGTGTTGCTCCCAGGGAAGTCAAGCGACAGTCTATATTTTCTAGTGCTGGAAGGCAGAAGGGCTGGTCCTGTGGACAGAGGACCACAAACCATTTAAAATTACTCCAAAATGAAAAATTCCAATAAGGTAAATCAGAGATATGGGTATTTTTAAGCTTCAAGTAGGAATAATGCCAATGACAGTCAAAAGTCACTGTAGACCAGAACCTAGACCAATTTGAGGCTGACCATGATGGAGCATAGGTCGGATACACCAACCAAGTTTGTCCTAGTCAAAGAGTTTAAGGCCTAATTCACCACATCAGTGCACTTCCAAAAGCCTCCCAGAACCTCAGGAGAGGCACTTAGGGTGTCTGACAGAGGCCAACAGTAATATGCAGTCCAGGTCCAGTTGCCACCTGGTCTGCTAGGCAGTTGCAGGAAAATGTGTCTTTTAGCTTAATGTGTCCTTGTAACGTTAAGATCAGCCTTATGAACCTTGGATTCTACCCCTCCCAGTTCTTCAGGGCTCCTCACAGGTCACAGACAGCAGGTCTAGTCCTCTCCTTGGAGCTTGCCAATGATTGTTGAGGATGTTCTGGGCGGTCTAGTGACAGTGTGAATGAAATAGGTTTTGCACTTGCACAGCTTATGCAAATATGAATTGTGATGTATGTGAGGGTTTAGGGAGTTTGCATACTCCAGATGAGGTTGTAGAAGGAGTTTGCATACTCCGAAGTGTGAGAGTAGGGAAATCGTCGAACTTCACATATATGTGGCGCTTTGTCTCAAAAATTGTCCACGTAGTTGTTGGTATACAGGCCAAGAGTGTTCTAAGACTCCGGAGTATATTGAAAAGTATATGACACACTTGGGCCCTCATTATGAGGCTGCGGTCATAAGATCGCCAGCCTCGCCATGGCGGACCTACCGCTGTGGAGCTGGCGGTAAGGACAGCCACATTACGAGTTGTGGCGATTGGCAGGTGCCAAGCTGCCACAACCCCGTCTGGCCCGCCAGTGCGGTCGCACCGCCACGGCCGGTGGGAGGGCACCTCCAACCCGGTGGCAGGCTTCAGCCTGCCGTCTGGATTACGAGGCTGCAAACCGCCAGACTTTCTGTGGCGGTCACCCCGCCACGAAACCCTGGCAGTCACACACCCAGCATCAGGAATCTCCATTCCTGTCGCCGGCACACACATGCACACATGTCCCCACACATGCACACATCCCCCCACCCATCCACACACACTCACAATCACCTCCCCACCCCTTAACGCACACATGCATTCACACACACACCTATTCAGGATAGGCATACATGCATTCAGACACCCCCACTCACTCAAATTCATCAACACAGACACCCCCACTCACTCACATTCATCCACACAGACACTCCCATACACGCGCACAAACATGCACACACACATTCACATTCCCCTGCATAAACGCATGCATTCACCACCTCCACCTCCTCTGCAGACACGCATCCACACACATACAGGCACCCCCCTCCTTTTGGACACCCATTTACCTTCTCCATTGAGGAGGACATCTGCGAGGGGATGGGTGCTGGTTGTATTGCATCGCCAGCACCACCATGCCAGCAGGACTCCCCAAGCCATATTACTGCTTTTAATAAGGCGGGCAGGGTCCTGCTGCTGTGGTGGTGCTGGTGATGCACTCGCCTCTGCACTGTCGACCACGACACTACAAATATGGCGACGGCTGCCAGCACTCGTAGTATGGCGGTCTGCAGACCGCCAGCACTGGCGGTCTAGTGGCTGGTTTGGCTTTGGCGATCACGGAAATGATGGTTTAGTAGGTCAATCGGGCGTGGTCGACAAGTCAGAGCGTGAGTGAAACAATTTTTCGGCTGACATCTAGCGAGTCCTATGTGCACCAGGACAGACCCACTGATCAGTTGAGAGTGAAATTTGCGGGTCGAATTTTGCTTGCGAATCAGGGGAACTGAGAAAGAAGGAGTAGCTGCTAGAGTGAAATGCCGTCAGTGAAAAATCTGTACAGTTTCTGAAGCGATTGTGTTACCTTACCTGTAGAAAATGGACAAATTGGGTTTTGATTTTGTTTAGTGCACGCAATAATTTTGCATTAGTTTTGTGTGAATCTGGGTTTTGGAGGACAAGCCGCAAGACTTTGTCAGCCGCAGTACTTGTGAGTGTGACATCATTGGAGCCGCGCTGGGATAGATTGGTTAGTGAGAAGGATCGCGCACGGATTGGCGGACAACTGTGAAGCGCAATTGGTTGAGAAGATTCTTGGATTAAAAGTCACTTCCTGATTTGATTAAGAATAACATAAAGGTCGCAAAAATTACATTTTTAAAAACTTTAAAGAGTGCTTTAAGGGGAGATACATACATTACAATGAGTATAGGGGATATTGCATCGCCAGAAGGTACGCCAGCTTATATCATAATCGAAGAAGAGAGTGATAAGCCATGTCTTTGGCTGAAACAATGGGGCAAAGTGACAGAGAAAGATGGGAGTTTAGCATTTCCTGCCCATGGAACATTTAATCTGTGGAGCTTAGAGGATTTGAGGAGGGTGCATTATCACCTGAAACCCTCTCCAAGACCAGCACAGCTCGAGGCGTTAGCAATTTGGGAATTAGTAGCCAGACAGCAACAGCAACAGAAATTTGAGAGGAGGATGAGAAAGGCAGAAAGGACACTAACGGAGGCTAGATGGGACAGCGATCAGAAATTCTGGAGAACCAAGACTTTACAAGGGATTAAATTGTTTCTGGCAATCACACAGGACAGCAAGAGAGAAGGAAGGAAAGCTGCCAGAAAGACAAACAGAAGCCCTTCCGAGAGTAGGGAGCGGAGATCCAGAAGTCCAGGAGATCCTTGAGGAAGAGTCAAATGATGATGAGTTTATTTTGCAGTTATTGAGGAATCATCCCCCACCATATGCAGCACAAGAGAGTGGTCCGAACACAAGTGTAAATCCCTCAGCACTGACACAGGTTAACATGACATCAAGTCCAATGCAGATTAATCCTAGCATGACACAGAGCCCAATGCAGAGCAGTCTTAATCTACCTATTACACCGGTAGCACAAGATCAGGTGCCATAGTCGAACGTCCCAAGAATTTACCCTGCTTTACCCATTGTGGAAACTGCCACAAATCTAATAGTGTCAACAGGACAGGTTTTCCCAAAACTGATATTGGTCCAGACAGAACCGACTCTACTCTTACTGCCTCAAGTGCAGCCACAAGTAATGCCAAAGTACACTCCTATAACAGGGACTCAGACAGATATGTCTGTATTGATGAGCCAGAATATGGGAATCTCACACCCACAGAACTTGAATGTTAGACCAAACCCAGACGCTGTATCTGTACATGTCACCATTAGTCAGTCATACCTTTGTTTGCACAAGAAAACAACAGTGCAAGTGGACAGGAAGTCCTTAGTTGGAATTCAATGAGGGGAGGACTCAATAAGAATGCCCAAGTAGTCTTTCCCATGGGACAGACCTTTGAAGGAACAAGATCATTGCTAGACCTTAACCCCTCCGGATACTGTAATAGGGTCAAACGTTAGTCACAGCCTGAAATTACTGACACCGCAGTCTCCAAATGTAGTTGTGCAACTGTTGCCTAATGCTCAGCCTAACACCATTTTGCTGCAAGGCTTGACTGCCCAACAATTGACTGAATGGTTAAACAAGCTTAATATCCCACAGAGTGCTTCTAGGGGAGAGGAGTGCTTGAACTATATGAGACTAGGGATGGAAGCAGGTGAGCTCATTGAAGGAACTATGGGTTTGAACAGACTCGAATCTTACACAGAAGTTGAACTGAGATATCTGTGTCCGAAAATCACAAGGGAAGTGAGAAATAAGCATCAAAAGTTAGCAGACCTGGCAGAAAAATACGGCATACAGATAGAGATAACAAAACATTTGAAAAAGAGTTACAGGTTAGATTTTGACCCAAAAGATTTTGAACCAATGAGATCTGCCAGAATGAAGGAACACCTTAGGGAGCTACTCCAAAGCGTCCAGACATGGGGAGCATTAGACAAGTGGGAAGGCAGATGGGTAAAGAAGAGATATAAAAGGAAAAGGGATTCCACTGACATTACTGCAAATGTGCAACAGGGTAAGGATCCGGTGAAGATTTTACCCATGAGAGAGATTCCAGGAGGGAATTTTGTTCATGTCCTCTGGAGCAGAAGTGACATACTATCCTTTACAAATGACTATCCCAGGAGAAAAATCAATAGAATGGTACTAGAAGACAGACAGGTTCGTGAAACAAGCAAAATGCCTGTGGGAGCATTTGACCGCTCTATTAGAGATAGTAGTTACAGATGATTTGTGGATGGAGTGCAAGAGGGGTATGGATTGGCCGACAAAAGAACCAGAGAGAGATCCAGCTACAAGTGCACCATCTCCTGAAGTAATGAATTGTTATTACAAAGTGATTGAATTTTTTAAAATGAGAATTTCACCTGAAAATATTGACTGGCAGAGAATAGACAGGACAGCTCAGGAAGCAAAAGAGTCAATACATGCGTATTACGAGAGATTTTTGCAGGCGTTCAAGAATTACAGTGGTACAGAGACAATTGAGCCGAAGGACATGATTCATTTTGTGTTTAGATTTGTGGAAGGACTGAGACCTGAAATTAGCCAGATGATTAAGAGTCATTTGATTTGCTGGCAAGCAAAGCCGATTGATGAGGTATTGCAATATGCAAACTACTATAGTGATGAGATTGAATAGTAGCAGAGAAAGTTAAAAGAAAAGGTGATGGTGATGCAGATTAAAGCAACACAACAGGTATGCAGGGAAAGTTTCCACAGCAGCAGCAGGGAAATGTGGTATTTCAAAATCAGATGAGAGGTAGAGGTCGGGGAGGAACTGGTAATGGAAACCGTAGTCCATATTTGGGTTCTGTAGTGGTTCAGACTGATGTGCAGGGAATGAAGAGATTGTAGCCATTGCCAGAGGGATCGGACACTGGAAGCAGGAGTGTTCTCGATGATGGTACAGGAAGGTTCAGATGATGGTTCAGCTAACAAGTGACATCAATTTGTTCCAAAACATGAGACGACCGAGAATGAGAGGTCATAATCCAAATTTTCAGAACAATGTGAATCAAATGCTAAATTTCACACTCATGAAGCAGGTGTACAAATGACACCGTTGCAGCCAATGCAACAGCAGAATCAAATGGTACCTAGACAGCAAATTCAAATACCTCAAGCCCCACTGGAACAGCAGCAGATGATACGTCCTCAACAGGTCACAGGTCAGAAGTTTAACCAGAGTAATAACACTGCACACCAATTCCCGTTATACAGTGAGATTGAAATAAACAATGGGTGGGTGAGCGAGAGTTCGGATGAAGGAGAATGTGTGCTTGCAGCTTCTATAGAAGTAGATTAGAAAGGCCTATATGTGAGGGGAAGAGTAATGGGTCACAAGGTTTCATTGACACAGGAGCTACATTCTACACAGTGAGAACTGCAGAAGTTCCAAACTTGCCTCATTCAGGAAAGACAGTCCAGATTGTAGGAGTAAGCGAATCAGTATTTGACCAACCCAATTACAGAACCAGTTCAGGTTAAAATTGGTAATTTTAAAGGATTACATAAATTCGTAGTCTGTGACTCAAGTCCGGTATCCCTACTGGGAAGAGACTTGCTGTGTAAAACCAGGTGTTTGATTACTTGTTCAAATGACGGAATTGAGATACAAACGAACAGTGATGATAAGGATGACCCAGCTCCAGATACAGAGTATGAGACAATAAATGAGGAGTACCCCCTAATCAGTTTCTTTCCAGTATTCATAGTAAAGGAGCTTCCACCTGACTTACAGGGAACAGTTAAAGAGAGAGTGTGGGATTTGACAGGAAAAGAGATCGGCCTGATGAAGGCAGTTGAGCCAGTTAAAGTTCCGATAAAGCCGAACACAGTTTTTCCCCAGATTCCCCAGTACAACATGCCACAGGATATCATTGAGAAAATTCCTCACATAATTGCAGAATTTGTAAACCAAGGGGTCTTGAAAGAAGTGTTGAGCAGTCCATGTAATTCCCCGATAATGGGATTGAAAAAGCCCTGTGGGAAGGTTCGGATTGTGCAGGATTTGAGGAAAATAAACAACATCGTGAGCAAATCTTGTCCTGTAGTGCCCAATCTACCCATCTACCCGTGATATTGTTTCAGATTCCATGTGATGCTGGATGGTTCACTGTCATAGGCTTGTCACAAGCCTTCTTTTCTGTGCCTCTTCATGAGGATAGTCAATTTCTCTTTTGTTTCACATTTTTAGATCAAGTTTATTGTTGGTGTAGAATTCCTCAAGGGTTTTCAATCATCTTCCATATTCAATCAGATTTTGAAAACTTGGAGTCATTGGAATTGCCTTTCCAGTCGACATTAGTACAGTATATTGATGATTTGTTGATTGCATCCAAAACAAAGGAAGAGTGAAAGTGTGACACGATTGCCCTACTGAACCATTTAGGAAAGAATGGTCATAAAGTGCCTCCACTTAAATTGCAATACTGTGAGAAAGAGGTGAAGTATTTGGGTTACCACATTGAGAAGGGAATAGGAAAAATATCCAGAGAAAGGGTCACAGCCTTCAGCCAACCCGCCAATGTCATATGGCATGGGCACTGCAGGGGCCCCCGTAAGAGGGCCCCAAAAAGAATTTCAGAGTCTGCGTAGCAGACACTGAAATTCGCCACGGGTGCAACTGCACCCGTCGCACCTTCCCACACCGCCGGCTCAATTCTGAGCCGGCGTCCTCGTGGGAAGGGTGTTTCCCACTGGGCTGGCGGGTGGACTTTCGGCGGTCGCCCGCCAGCCCAGTGGGAAAGCCAGAATGACCGCCGCGGTCTTTTGACCGCGGAGCGGTCTTTCGGCGGGAACCGCATGGCGGGCGGCGACCGCCGTCCGCCGCGGTCAGAATGACCCCCATAATGTATAATGTAGTATGTGTAAGAATGACCTTCCCAGGAGAAGACAATGGATGCACTGACTAGAGTATAAGCCACTACAATATTGATTCCTGACAAGCCGAGCGATGGGTACAGGAGAAGAGGAGCCAATCATCAACATGTGAACCATGTACTAGTAAAATTTCTAGATTAGGAGTTCTACTTTAATTGGACTAAATGCAATTATGCGATTCTTCAACCAATAGGGACGTGTGAAGTAGTTTTAGGAAATCTAACTTAGCCGGACTGCACCAAGAGGAGAACACCACTTCGCTATTATTTTCTTGATCATCCTGCGAGGAGGCATGCTTAACTTTCCTTAACTTTGTTGCTTAGAAGCAACGTTCTGTATGTCTATTCTTGAGACATTTCTTTCCTGAACTTTAATGCTGAATTCCGATGCTTTGCTGACCAAACTGATATCCAATTGACGAAGACTGTCACAGCTTGTTGAACCATACTGAGGTAAGGTATAAGACAATGTTACTGACTGTTATGTCTAGTTGCTTTTGTCCCTAGATACCAACTGCTGAGTTTGATAGAGCCATAGTTAAATGTTTTTCTAAATTTGTATTGACTAAATTGTTTTGCATGAAGTCCAAATATGCTATTCTAATCTGATGTTTAGTTAGGGCACTCACTGTTGATACTCGCTACATGTAATAAAAGTTGATGTCTTTTCTTTGCTGAAGCTAAATGTATGTAATTTTGTGTGAAAAGTTATTCTTGCTATTGATTTGTACTGTAACCTTAGAACATGGAGTGGCTCACGCCTTGATTAAATTGCGATTCTTTAGGAGATGTGGCCAGCCAGTATTGTTTCTGTATGTGTATCATTTGATTTTGAGACTAAGTTACGTGACATTAGCATTGTTAATATAGGGAATTAATATTCCAACTTTTACCTAGAGGTGTGATTATTCATGACTGAAAAGTCATGGTATGTAGGAATTGCTGACTCCTATGATAATTGATGTTATTGATTGCTATTGATTTGTATTTGTATGGGGTTACATGGTGGGAACTACTCGAAATGCAGTCAAAAGGTCCATCCACCTACAACGCTTCCCCTTATAAATTAACCAAATAAGGTCAGACGCGGTAACACTGGCTTAGGTGGGAAGCCGCAGCTATTCTACACATAGCTATTCCAAAAGGACAGGGCATACTGCATTACCTGATTCAGGCATATGTTTCTGAGCTGGGTCTGAGCTTTGGTCAACCCTGTGAAATATGCTGAATTTGTCCTGGTGTTGTTTTCTGACACCAGGTCACTTTTCAGCTAGGCCCTCCTGCTGTCTGCTTTCTGTTCAGGGAAGCAGTCTGAAAGCAGTGAGGGGAATTTCTTATTTACGCTTCCAGCTGGGCCAAAAACAAAGGTCTAATTTAGAGGGTCATAAGCCCTCCTTTTCTTCCAGTATCATCCTGGCTGAGAGCCATTTGGATTCTAGCACCCAGACACCAATGCGATGGAAGGAAACAAAGGAACACATCTTGTTATCTCTTCACAAGTACTTAAGAGAAACTACGATTTGTAGACGGGATTTGTCAACCCCCCCCCATATAAGAGATGTGCTTGCACTGCACGAAAGCTGGATGTGTATGTTTAACAATTCAAATGCCACTTACTAATTTTTTTTTTCCTTTTGTATAGCTCTACTCATTCCATTGTAGGGTGTCAGAGTGCTTTACATCCTGCAGAGATAGGGAAGAAATCGTACAAGTGCGTAAATCATAATAGATGAAATGTTACATACGACAATAGGGGTTATAAGGTGTAGGAGTCACATATATCGTCCATACTTGTAGACTTTATTTGTTGAGTGCATGGTCAGGAAAAAGACAAAGTTAGGATTTAAAATGTAACGCAGTGGTTGAGGTTGTCTAAACTAACAAGACATATTTAGTACCCATAGGAACTTTTTTTTGCAAACATAGAATAATAACAGTCTGAGAAAAAAAAACAATATGGATCTAAATCCATGACTTGTAGTTTGCATGCAGCTCCTTGATACTGGTTGATAGCACATGTGTGATACTAGAGGAACCAGAACTTAAGAACTGAAAGTACCAAAAGGTTCTCCGTGTCAAAAGCAGTAAGCCACTTACCTGTCTATATAAAATACAAATCTATGATCTGCATGTGCTTTGCAGCAGGTACATTAACTCTATATACTACTCCATGAGTCGAAACTTTGACTATACAAACACAGATTTCTCCAGCAAGTTCATTAACCAACAGAGTTATCTCACAATTATTTCACAAATGTTTATTGAAAATTTCAAATGTACAAAACAAACAATTGGCATGTAGACAAGAGCTGAGTACAAATAATAAGTGATGAGCAGATTCACAGATCACTAGATGACATAAATATTTTAAACAATAAATCATTGACTCAGCTAGGTACGAGTATTATAATTGTGCAACTGTGTGGTGGGATGAAGTAAAAGAAGAACAAAGAAGAAAGCAACAAAGGCATAAAATGTCGAGAGTAGAAAGGAAGTGAGAACGAGCAAGGAGGGAGAGAGAGAGAAGGTGAAGAGATAGAGAGGTGATGACTCAACCTTATCTCTAGGATAGGTGATGGGTCCTGTTCATGTCGTACCAGGGAATGGCAATGGCTCAGCACATTGGGTTAGGGGTTACGAGCATGGATCAGTGTGTCGAGATGTCCAATGGTTTGGTTCTGGGAGAGGTGGAAATGATATCTATGGGGGGGGTCATCACTTCCAGGTCTCTAATGATATTGTACCATAGAGACTTGTCAGCCGAGATCCAGGGGTATTGAGTTAAAAGGATGGAGCGAGTGCCCCTAGTGCATCTTAACCACTCGCACCAGGTGTTATTAGAGGCATTTCCCAATGACTTCCCGGTGGAGAGGATGGTTTTGTGGGCAGGAGTAAATAGTAAGTTAGCTAAAAGCATGTCTTCTCGATGTGCGTCCGATTTGTATGAGGGATGAAAGGTTCCGCAACCGGAAAATGAAAACTTCCTAAGGAGCTTAGTTTGCAAGATATTGTCAGTGGTGTCATGGAGTTTAGTACAAAAGTTGTGCATCAAGGGGCAGTCATATAGCGTATAGCACAGGTCTGCATGTGGTGCGTTGCAGCTCCAGCAGTTGTCGTTATCTAATCAGCACAAGGTTGCCAGTTGGTGCGGAGTATAGTACGTTCAATGTAGGATGTATAATTTGGTTTGAGCAAGATTCAGGGTTATTTTTTTGGTGAATGGGAAGACCATAATTTATGCCAGTCAATATCTAAGGGTTCGCATAGGCTATCTTGGGTCCAATCACATTGCCATTCCTGTTGAGTAATTTCCCATAATGAGCTGGACATGGGTCTGTGTTAGGTGTAGATCTTGGAAGCCGTACGGCTGCCTTTTCACAGCATTGCCAAGAGGGTCGAGAGTGAAGTGGGTTTCAAAGGGAAAGATTTGTGTGTAGAAATTGTAACCTTCAATTTAGGGAAGACATAAAAGTCAGAGGGGGTAATCCAAATGTATTGGAAATTTAGTAGAACGATCGAGGGTGTGCTCTGGAGCCAAGCCTCAATTAACTATTTAAATGCAGCCTTCAAATGGCTGCCCTAGAACACCAGATGTACCATCACACAAGCTCTCATTGCAAGCAGACTTGACTACAGCACCACACTCTACTCCAGGATCTCCAAACAGCTCCTACACAGACCCCAAACCATCCACAATACTGCAACAAGACTCATCCTCAACCTCCCACATAGCATCCACATCTGACCACACCTTAGAGAGCTCCACTGGCTCCCCATATGTAATGCAGCCAATTCACATTCCTCATGCATGCATGCAAAGCACTCCACAACATTGAACCAGCATACCTAAAAAAGGGCATACGCCTTCACCAGCCAACTCAGACACCTACACTCAGCCACTCTTACTCGCACACACAACCCACTTCCATAAAAGTAAAACTGGAGGTTGCTCATTTTCCTACATCACCCCCAAAAATCTGGAATGACCTCCCTTAACAAACTAGAGCCTCCTCCTCGATTTTTGAATTCTGCAAGAAGATGAAGACCTGGCTCTACGAGTAACACCTGGGGACCCAGTACCTGTGCACCATGCACAAGCACCTGGATACCCTCATGGGTGATTAACGCTCTACACAAATCCACATAACATAATTTAACTTTGCGACCAATTCATGGAGCAGAAAAGATGACTGCCACTTTTGTCCTTGTTGCTAATTTCTTTCGGCCTATTTAAAAAAATACATTTGCAAGTTAACCGACTGTCAGACCCCCTTTTCATAACTTCGCCCCTCGTGACTATACTCGCTTTCCTTTATAAGTACTATATCAACATCAGATGAGAATAGTTAGGGAAAAATATGCGAGTTAAGGTGATTGCAAAAAGAGAATAAAAGAGTGCATAAAAGTGTGGTAATCATGAGGCAGATGAGAGAAACAGTAAAAAAAATGAGTAGGCATACGAAAAGGGCATGTATAAAAATTTTGTTTTTTAGATTTGACCTTACATGGCGTGCAGCATCATTAATTGCAACATTATGTAGGTGTTTCCCTGACACCACTTCCTGCAAGGCGAACAATGTGGACGCATTGCAAAGTACTGCTGCTATTCTTGTCCATTGAAAAATCTTTCTGCCATTATTCGCAATGTGAGAGGGTCTGGTTTGTTCTCAAATTCCTTGGCATTAAACTGTGGTGGTTCCTTGGTCATCTAGTTCTATTTGAATAACGAGCTTTGGGCGCAAAAAAGGCACATCATATGACAAGCACATTGAGTAAAATCCTGAGAAGTGCTTTTTCTCCTTTTTCCCCCCATTCTAACTACTTCTTTGGGCGTGCAGATGATTGGGTTGATGTTTTATCATTGTCCAAACCAGGCTGTGATGCCAGTTATACCAAAGGCTTAAAGTGGGGCGGGTCCCTCTGGGCCTCTTGGCCTCTGACTCAGCAGTTGATAGTAACGGCCTTTGAAACCGGTCCCTGTGGGGTCCTATATTCATGTCCCTCACTTTACAGGAAAACACATAGAATTTTGAACGATGACTGCAAAAGACTCTTAAAATAATTTGTGTCAATGATGTAGTTCCTTTTCACATTTCTCATTTTACTTAATTGTTGCATTTCTATAGTTGTTTTCATGCTGCTGCTGGAGCGCTCACAAAGTTCTTCTTTCCGCCTCTGGTTAAAAAACCATAAGCACTCTGGTGCGACACCATCACTATCTCTCACCACTGGAAGTCGACTGGATTTTGGGACTTAGTGAGGAGTGTGGTAACTGGATTCATTCAATTTACACCAACAACATGAAATGCATAAAACTTTTAAACACCATGGCCAATTTAACTGTAAACAGACTCCAAAATGAATTAAGTTTCAAAACTTTATTACAAACCCAAAATCAATGTAACACATATGGTGTGCAAAACTAAGTTATAAACTTACATGAAAACAATAGACAGACCAAAACATATAAAGAGATTAAGGACCTCATTACAAGATTGGCAGCACAAGCCGTCTACCGCCATGGCGACTGCCGCCAACATACCGTCACAGTGGCTACCGACCGTCGATTGAATTATGACCGTAGCCGGAATTACTCCAGAAGGCTGTCGGAATTCCAGCTACGGTCATGGCGGCGGACAGCGGTAAGGTGGCGCTGCTGCCAGCAGCAGCGCCACGCCAGCGCCACGCCAGCGCCACGCCACCTACTGTATCATGTCCCATGATACCGCCTGGCGGTGTTTTGCTGGTGGACGCTGCTGCTGGCAGCAGCGCCGCATCCCCTCTCCTGCCGGAGGACACCCCCTGCTAGCAGGTAAATCGGGTTCTACGACAGGAGAGGGGGTCGGGGGGTGTTGTCTGTTTTTGAATGCGTGCATGCATGTGTAATGCATGTGTGCATGAGTGGGTGTACGTGCATGTTGTGTCGTGTGATTGCGTGTGCACCTGGATGTATGTTTGTGAGTGTTGCTGTGAGTGTGTATGAATGTATGCATGCGTGGGTGAATGTGTGTATGTGTGTGTGTATGGGTGTGTATGTATGTGCGTGTATGTGTGTATATGTGGGGGAGTTGGGAGGGGGAGGTGGAAGGTGGGGGAGAACTCTGGGGAGGAGGCGGGGGAGACCCCTATCAGTGCCAGGGAAAGAGTTCCCTGGCACTGATGGTGCCTATCGGTACAGAAACCACGGAAACCATGGTGGTGGGCGGGGTCAAAATGCCAAGGGCGGCCTAGTGACGGCCGCTGGGCTACAGACTGTAGTCTGCAGCCCGGCGGTCGTTACTGCCGTGACGGTCGGTGTGTTAACTTGGCGGTTTGGCTTTGGCCAAACCTCTAATGTCATAATAGTGGAGGTATGTACCGGCAGCCTGTTGGCAGTACTACCGCCACTATTACACCGACCGCCGGGGTCAAAATGAGCCCCTAAGTCTACTAAACATCAATACCGTTAAACACTCGAAAAGAATAACATAAATTAGAAAAACTACAGTATGCACATTTATTTCAGATTTCAAAGCAGATGATGGTGACATCAGTAAATCATCAAAATTCAGTTAATAACATTCAGATTTTAGGGCTGTGCCATCCTTATTACGAACACAAACTTGGACTTGCATGTGTGGGAACGGGCTAACACATGGGGCAAAAATAAAAGAAGAGCCAAAAATAAATTGGAAAAAATAATTCAACTAGGGCCACTCTATAAAAATATAATGGTGTAATTATCTAAGCTGAAGAGGAAATGAGAAACTACATTTAGTTTATACCTCTCCTCATGGGACAGCAGACAGGAAAGTTTTGTCGTGTAGAGTGTTCATCTTCTCGCCACATCAGTAGACAGCAGCATCGTGACAGTGCAGAACACTAGCTGCACATAAGACAAGTCAGCAGTTCAGAATTGATTTGGGCATGTTAGTATTGAACAGCATAAGCAAAAAGGGACAATTAGAACAAAAGAAACTCATAACATTAAGATCAAATAGGGCAGGAAGCGGAGATGACAGCAGCAGCCTTCGTCAGACATTAACAGACTCTGACAGACAGTAGCAGACTAACTAAAACTTTCAAAAGTCTCTCCCTAACTAGAAATGTCCAAGCCTTTCTGATTGTTCCTCCAGGTGGGCTCGTCTTGTGTACCAGAATTAGAATCCAATGGTAGCCGCTGACACCATCAAGTTTGCAACTCTTCTGGATTTTCTCAGAGAAAAACACGTGATCATCTCGATGAATGCACACAGTTCTACCAAAATATTACATTTTCTAAGTGATTGTTACTTTGAGAGCCTTCGTCATGGTACACAGGATGAGCTGAACAATTCTCACATGAAAATTAATAAAGTCTCCTGTCTTGTTCGGCAGCTAGAACAAATATTGTTACTTTGTTAATCTCAAAAACATGTTCTCAATCTTTAATACAATAGGACATTCATTAATTTGTCAGCAACCTAGGAAATCAGTCAGGTCAGAGGGAACAGAATAACAAGTAATTTTCCTCTACTGCTGCAAAAATGAATCTTCAACCCTAGTCTAGCTAAGAAATCCTTAATGCACATTAATACAATTAATACACTTATAAAACCTATTGCACACCTTACAATTTAAATCAAATATGCAAAGGAAATTATTTTACTGCATAGATTATTAACAACATATTAGAACAATTTCAACGTGCATTTATTTTTCTGCACACATGTAACTCATGGTAATAAATTCATTTAAATCAGTATAAGTACGAATAATTCATGTTCCTTTAATACTTCAATTCTGATATTCATCTAATAAAAATACTTTTAGCGCTAATTCATGTCAGTAGCTTACTCTTCATTGTCTGATAATATCTGTTTCTGATACTCTTCATTAGGGGTGGCCGACTAGCTCCACTGGCAGAGCTAACAAAATGTTTTGGCACTCCGTGCTCTGCTTGGAGTGCAGAGTTCACCCAACAATGTTACTAGCTCCGCCAGTGAAGCAGAGCTTACCGCGTGCACACTGCATTTCACTTATGGGCCACACAGAATAAGTGCAGACAGTCTGCGCTTGCTCTGTGTAGCCCATAACTGGGCTGCAGTGCACACTCTGTACCCAACTGACGGTGGTGCAGCAGCATGGATCTGCTGCTGGCATCAGCTCTGATCCTCCCGGTCTCCCTCTGCCAGCAGCCTGGGCCGGGCCCGGAAGTAGGGGGTGGTGGAAGGCAGAGAGCCAGGCCACCAGCAACAACGAGGACTCCCTGGGAGGACCCAGGTAAGTCCTCATTTTTCTTATGTGCACACTTGTGCACAAGAGACGTGAAACAGCAGCTTTCACTGCCTACAGCCCTGACCTGAATTCAGGCTTTTTGTGATCCAGCCTGCACAGCCCTCTTGTGCACCGGCCTGCCCTGTGTGCAGTGCACAGGGGACAGGCTGGTGCACAATAGGCCTGAAATGGCAGCTTTCACTGCCTATGTCCCTATCCTGAATGCGCCCCATCTCAGAAGAGTTAAGCAGGGTCGGGCCCTATTAATCAGGCCCGACCCTGCTTAGCGCTTCTGAGATCGGGCGCTTTCAGGAAAGGGTGCCACTCCGCAGCTCACGGAACTCTGCCTCTGCTGAATTCCACAGAGTTTATTATCAACTCCACAGAATTCCACAAAGTGGCCTACTTACTCTCCATTTCCAATTCTTCCTTCCTCTGTCCATTGTGTACTCTTTGTCCTTTACAGAAATTGTAGGGGGATTGTAGAACCCAAGTGCATAAATTATGCACTCTGTCACAATCAATTAAGGTTTCAGGATCATTCTCACAAATCCATTTCCCATATCTCCAACCCAAGAACCTACCATTCTTCACCTATTGTTTCCCAAATATTTGTCTGTTTCAGGTCATTCATGTCATGTTTCAGACTCGTCAGATTAGATATGTACTTCTTTATCTCTTTACCAAGTATTTAAGTGCAGCAGTGTTGCGTCTTTAAAGCTCGACAGACTCCGCCTTCTTTTGCTAAAAGGATGTCTAATGCAAGGCGATTCTGCAAAACCATTGATCTTACCGCAACCATCTTTGTATATATTAGGAGCATTGCACCTGAAAAATCAGTTGACATCTTATCTACAATTGTCGATAGCTTCCTTATCTTTATGTCATTCAAGATCATACCCACCGATGGAATAACGTTTTTAACAATATCTCCAGTGCTCTCTGAACTACTCGCTCCTCTTTTCAATCTCATATTAGGTCTCTCAATTCCTGCTGGATTGTCAATGTTGTCTACTTGGTAGATTTTCAGAAAAAACACTCCTAAATAAAATGAGCCATACCAACCCTTCGGTAACTTGAAATAAGCGTTCTTTCCTCAGATGTAATATACTCCAGGAGCAGCAGGATCTTGTCCATTTAGTGTAAAATCCCATACATTCTGAAACAAAAACATGTCTGCATTCACTGGTTCCTACAAATCTATTGCCAGTTTTCAATTGCAGCCTATATGCACAAAGCTTCCCTACATGTTGCCAATCTAAGGCTAAACGTCCATGTCTATCAGATGTGTTGTGAACTGTTTTCATCTTGGAAACTATACCCTTATCTATATTTTCTTTCATTGCTTTTCTTCTGTCATCAACTTGATTAATGAAATCTTTTTCTACCTGTGCGAGAATACATGTTAAATTATTCTGGTGTTCATATGCTGTGCCAAAGGTTAGTGTAGGTTCAAAGAACCCACCTACTATATCAATGCTATTAGCCTTTGCAATGCTGCTCAAATGCTCGTTAATGGGAACAAAAATAAAAACAAAATCAAAGTTAGAATAGAAATACTGAATGTATTCCTGATAGTACAAATGTGTTAATAATAAACTGCAACTAATTCCATAAGTCAGTGGTAAACTGTGATAGGTGATTCGCTCTTGTACTGACAAAGGAATTGTGTACACACACAACAGTTTCACAGAATCATTGTGTCTATGTATTCATACAGCAAGCTATAATAAACATTGGAAGACAAATCTCCCTCTGTGTCATCTAAATGAAGCAATCCCTCACCCTTATAAAACTTATCCTACTTAGATTTTGTCATTCTCTGCACTGGAGTTGCTGTGCTTTGTATATCTCCTTTCATTGAAACACTCATTCCTACAATCAATAAAATGCACACAATCATACATACTGTAACTAAACCAATGCACACATATTTACAGTTACTATGTTTATCATGTCCTTTGTTCATGGCTTCTGTAGAAGCAGAGAAGAAAAGAAAAAGGAAAAAATATGAAAGCAAAGCAAGCAAAAATCAAATCCAAAGCAGCTTTCCAAAGCCTTTTGCACTATTTACAACAGTTCTCGAGCTTCAAGAAAGTTCTTCAAGTTTCAAATAAAAAAAAAGTTCTCAAAAATAGTTCAAAATGTTTGTTTTCAGTAAAACACAGTTTGATGAACACTTATGGCTACATCCAGATTGTAATGTCTTTGTTGATCAATTGGCAAGGTTATTTCAAAACTCAGTTCAAATGCCATTTCAGGTTCCAGAAGGTTTAACTGAATTCTCACAGTCAAAACAAAAGGCCATAAATTTGTTCTCCCATTCATTTGAAACAAAATATATCCATTCAGGTGAAGAGTATTTGCGGCTTGGAACTCGTTTCCATTTTGTTCTTCTTACGGCACCTACTTCGTGTTCACTTTGATTTGACTTTTCAACTGTTTCTGTCATAGTTAGGAGTTCAACAGGTACATGTGCAGCTGCAGGCATTGTATGCAAAACCCTTTAGGGTTCTCTTTTTGGGTTGCTTTGTTGGCAGTAGTCAGTTGACTTTGCTCTCCTGCATCTGTCTTCATTCAGATTACTTGCACTTTCACCCTTTCGCATTGTTTCTGCTTCAGTCACTTGTCCAGTCCTCACACCTAGATCAATCTGAACCCTTTCTTCTTCTGCATTCACTCTTAGGGGATAAAGACTCTGGGGGTCATTCCGACCCCGGCGGGGCGGAGACCGCCAAAAGACTGCACCGCGGTCAAATGACCGCGGCGGTCATTCTGACTTTCCCGCTGGGCGGGCGGGCGACCGCCAAAAGGCCGCCCGCCCACCCAGCGGGAAAGACCCAGCAACGATGAAGCCGGCTCCGAATGGAGCCGGCGGAGTTGCTGGGGTGCGACGGGTGCAGTGGCACCCGTCGCGATTTTCAGTGTCTGCTTTGCAGACACTGAAAATCTTAATGGGGCCCTGTTAGGGGGCCCCTGCAGTGCCCATGCCAGTGGCATGGGCACTGCAGGGGCCCCCAGGGGCCCCACGACACCCGTTCCCGCCAGCCTGGTTCTGGCGGTGAAAACCGCCAGAAACAGGCTGGCGGAAAGGGGGTCGGAATCCCCATGGCGGCGCTGCATGCAGCGCCGCCATGGAGGATTCCTTTGGCCAGGGGAAAACGGTTCCCCTTTTCTGACCGGGGCTTTACCGCCAAGGTCAGAATTGGCCAGGAAGCACCGCCAGCCTGTTGGCGGTGCTTCTGCATCCCTCCACCCTGGCGGTCATAGACCGCCAGGGTTGGAATGAGGCCCTCTGTGTTTTCAAGAGGTCACAGAACTTTGTGTGTGGGGCTTGCATGAATCCAGTTCGGAAGACCAGCACACTTCACAGCTGTTGTTGTCACCAAGATAAATTGAGATGGTCCTTTCCACCTTGGTTCAAGGCAAGTCTTCCTTATGTGCATTGTAATAAAACCCCAATCTCCAGCTTTCAAGCTATGGCACTGTTCTTGAGTTGTTTGAACTGTTGCTGCTTCAATCTGATGAGACAACAAGTGAACCACATCAGCCAGACCGTTGCAATGATCCAGCACTAAGTCATCTGTTATGTTCACAAGTGCATTTGTAGGTACTGCTGGTAACCTCATTGCACGCCCCATAAGGATCTCATGCAGAGACAGTCCTGCCTTCCTGTCAGGGGTGCTACACATGATAATCAGGACAAGCGGTAATGCATCAAGCCATTTCAACGCTGTAGAGGCAGAAACCTTTGCCAATCAAGCTTTCTGTATTGCATTCTTTTGGTCCACAAATCCAGATGCCTCCGGCCTGTAACTGCAGTGCAACTTTTGCTCAGTAAGACTGTCATTCCTACATGTTGGAGAGGCCTCTATCCAGTGGGAAAACACACACACAACAACGAATACATACTTCAATCCATTGCAAGCAGGCATCTCAATAAAATCAAGTTACATTCTGTTAAATGGACCTCCAGATCTGCCCATATGGCTCAAATTAACCACTGTGCATTTCTCTACATTCATTTGTTGACATATAACACATCTGTGACAAATCGCTTCTGCAATCAACCTAAATCTGGGATTGTACCACGTCTGTTTGATTGTGCGAATCATCGTATCTCTGCCAAGATGAACTTACCTGTGGCAATATCTAGCGATTGAGGTCAACAAACAATCTGGCAACACAACTCTCCCTTCATTTGTAATCCAGACATCATCTTCCTCCCTTTGTACACAACCTGCTGGACTCCAGCCTCTGTGTTCTTCCTCTGATGCCTCTTCCTGTAATCTCTTGATTTCACACCAGGTATCAAACACTGTCATGCCGCGGGAGCTCGCAGCATCTCCCGCTCGGGCTGTGGTAGGGGCTGCGGTCCATTTTCCAGATCGCGGGGCCCGCTGTGGCCCTTTTTTCCGGCTGCGCTCTGTTTTCTTTACCGTGGCGAGGCCGGAGGCCCAGGATTGGGCATCGGTCCTCGCAGCATCTAAGATGCGGGTGTTGTCGTGGGTGCCCGTGCCCCCCCTCGGTCCTTCCACTTACCTGGTGCTCCATTCTAGGGTCTTCTCTTTTTCTTTCTTCTTCCTGGAGGAGCCATGATTTATCTTTGACAGCATACCATTCTCCTTTCATCTTCACTGCATGCATCTGTTTCCCTTACTACAATGATGTATTTTCCTATCTGGTTCTATAGCCCCTTTCCCAATCCAAGATTGCAGTCCTACTTCTTCCTGCATGTCACTTCCTGTCAAGGGGTATATAAGGGGATAGATTCTTGTTCTCTTTGCGTTGCAACACTTCTCCTGTGGTGGTCACGCTCCAGCTGGTCTTCTATTGGACCTATTTCACTCCTGTTTTTCCTCTGTCCTTCCAGTGAATTTCCAGGCATTGAAGTTCTGATTTTCTTGTGTCCTCCTTCTGTTCCAAGGAGTTCCTTATGGGGTTTTTCCTCTGGGCCTCCTTCTGGAGGGCACGGACTGTGGTGGCGTACTACTGTCAGCAGCACCGTCGCTACCGGAAGGGGTCGCCCCTACCTCGGCTAGTGTAGGACGTGGAAGAACCAAGGCTGCATGCCATCCCCTTCTGGTCTGGATGGTAAGCCAAAGGTAAATCGTGACAACCACTGACATTAAAAAACTTTGATTTGGCTCACCGGTGTCACTTCCACCACCCCACTCTTCATTGAAGGTGACACAATGGAGTGCACAATATCTGGCATTTTGGTCAGCCCAATGGTACAGAAACATTTGATCTCTGATGGGCTGTGCACTTCACAACCGTAAGGTAACTGCAATGCATTCAGTAAACTGAATTCTTTCACCATTCTGAATGGGTGACCCTGAAAAGGTCATAGAACCTTGCTAGTTCCATAACTGCCCAAAGTTGTGAACAACCCCATATCCATATTGACTATCTATTAATATTGTCACTTTGAGCTGCTTAGATTCGCAGTATGCTTTTGTAAGGGCAACCAATTCAGCTACTTGGGCAGAAGCAATTCCTTGAAGTTCTGAAGTTATGATTACTCCTGAGAGGGTGCAGACTGCATAACCAGCTCTCAGAGTACCTTTGTTGTCTCTTAAACAGGAGCCATTAACAAGTACAACTTGATCATACTCTTCTAAAGGAGTATCCTGAATATCAGGTATGGATTTAGTGCACAGCTCACTGACATCAAGGCCGTCATGTTCCATTTCATTAACATCATTTGAATCATTAACATTAACAGGTAACAATGTAGCCAGGTTTAACACAGAACATCTCTTGATTGTCATATTTACAGAACCAAGGACCAATAACTCATAACGGGTGAGAAGGGTACTAGTCAAATATTGGGTCTTGTTAAAAGAACTTCAACTTAATGTGGGACATAAGCAGCTAGAGGGTGTCCCATCACAATGCCTTCAAATTGACCTATGCTTACACCAGTAGCAGCCACAACTTTTAAACAGCTGGGCAAAGCAGTAGCAACAGGATCCAATATGGGGGAAAATATGCCACAGGACTGTTCGTTCCTCCATACAACTGTTTCAAAACAGAAAGAGCACAACCATCACATTCATGATAAAACAGTGGAAAGCTTTTTGTGTAATCAAGTATTCCCAAGGCTGGAGCTCTGCACAAACTCTCTCTCAACTCAGTGAAAGCTTTCATGCATTCTTCATCAAAGTGGACTGGGTCAGTAACTTTCTTATGTGTTAACTTCTGCAGTAGTTTGGAAATCACTGAAAAAGTTGGGATCCATTGGCAGCAGTAGCTCACCATGCCCAAAAACATTTTGACATCTCTCTGTGTTACTGGGGGATTCATCTGCATAATAGCCACAACTCTCTCTGAGGACACTTTCCTTGCACCTTTCTCAATTTGGTGACCCAAATACTTTACTTCCTTCTGGCAATACTGTAATTTGGTAGGGGAAACTGTCAAAGCCCAGCTCACCTGAGTTCTTGTTCAGTTCTGATGGAGGTTGAAGACAATCCGACCCCACCCTGAAACTGCTTGTTCCAGCACACTAGTTTTTAAAACAGTGCACTAAGAACAGAAGCTCAAGGGAAGGGGGGAAGTGGATAAAATAAAAAAAAGAGATACAACACCGTTCTTGCGTTTCCACTGTTGAAGTGCTGCACAAATCTGCAGCCCTTTCTGACTTCTGTAGAAACTGGTGCCTAATGAAACATAAACAAAGAACAGATAAGTGCAACCTATTCCTAAATGGGTTCCTGACTATCCCCTTATTTATTAGAAATTCTCTTCTAAAAGTACCTCTTGGATCCTGGTCTCTAGTTTCCAGGTTTGGAATGTGTTACTGCTCTGGGATGTGTTTTCTATTACTGTAAAACTTTTTTCCCATATTTCCAGAATCTTTTATAAAACAAATACTGTACTTTTACATCAAAATACAGCATGTAATTTGTGCAAGTCCTTGATTTACTGTTTGCCTTGCTGTTAATGATTTCCACTGTTCGATTCTTAAAAGTTCCATGAGAAAAAACAATGTTTGCTTCACAAAGTTCTGCAAAATATTCTTGTAACAAAGAGTTTGAATCACAATGTTCGTGGAAGGTATTTCGTTTCAAATTGTCTATACACGAATCCAGAAATTGTTGTCAAAGTTCTTTCAGGTAATAAAAGGTTTTGCACTTACTTGTTGCTGGCAAGAGATACTGATCAGTCTAACCTTGTCTTCTTTCTCTTTTGCAGGTTACTCATAGGAGAGAGGCTGAAGCAAGGAGGAACCGGAAACCGGAAGAAGGAAGAGCCAGAAGCTGCGCCCATTGAAGTCAATGAAAGTCTGTAAAGAGCAGGAGTGCCAGCGCCGAGGGATCTGTTCTCAGGTAAGCGGGAGGTAGACGAGCACAAGCACTGGGTGAGGCTCGGGGGATGCCTTTTATAGATAGGGCTGGGTGTGGTTTGAAGGGCTGGGTGTGGTCCTCACATGCTGCACATGTTCTTGAAAGGTGTGCAGAGTTTCAGTTATTATGCAAATGAGTTGGATTAACACATGGCCTAGGGAGGAGTGTTTTAAAGAAGCCTTGGTAAAAGCAAGGCCCAATGTGTAAACAAAACAGCACATTAACCAACATACAGAGAAGCCTAGGGGGGGGGGAAGGTGAGATAACAAGAAAGGCTTTCAATAGTAAGTTTAAAAGGGAGCTATTACAGAACCCACTAGTGCAGTGAGAGGGGACATGATCTTTGCTGTGTACAAACCCTAACAGTTGCCCCCCTCAAAGGCCCTCCTACAGGACGGGGTTTTCCTGGATTTTTTAAATAAAACCGTCTAATCAGCTGTGGGGCATGTACATATGATGCTGGTTCCCATGAATTCTCAGATTCATCATATCCTTTCCATTCTACTAAATAAAACAGATGTCCACTAATTCTTTTTGAGTCTTTTATGCTTTTCACTTCATATTCCAGATTTCCCTTAATTGGTATGGGTGGAGGTGGTGGTTCAGGTCGGGTTTTTGAGTTGTACGGCTTAAGCAAGGACACATGGAATGTAGTATGTACTGGATATTCTTTTGGTAAATCTAATTTTACTGTTACCGGGTTTACTATGGCAGTTATACTAAAGGGTCCAATGAAACGTGGTTGCAGCTTTCGGGATCCCTCTATGTTTAGGTTCTTTGTGGAGAGCCATACCTTGTCACCAATTTTATACATTGGGGCTTCAGACCTGTGTTTGTCTGCTTGTCTTTTCATGCTTTCCTTGTACTTTAATAAATGTTTCCTGGCTTTGTCTTGTATGTCACCTAACCTCGTTAGTCTATCCGTTACTGTAGGCAACAGGGAATCTTCTAACAAAATGGGTATAGCTCTTGGATGATACCCCTGCAAGAAATAGAATGGTGAGCAAAGTAGAGCTGAATGCTCAGTATTATTATAAACAAACTCTGCTACAGGGAGAGCTTCCAACCATTCACTAGAATAATCAGCCAATAAACAACGTAGCGTTTGAAGTAAGGTTTGGTTCAGTCGTTCAGTCTGTCCATCTGTCTCTGGGTGGAAAGCAGTGGATAAGGCCACATCTATTTTCAGTTTTTCACATAACTTTTTCCAAAATCTGGAGTTGAACTGGCTCCCTCGGTCTGAAACCACTTTGCTTGGCAAACCATGTAAACGCACAATTTCCCTTATAAAAATATCGGCAAATTCTGCCGCCGTGGGTAATTTCCGTAATGGTACAAAATGTGCCATTTTAGATAAAAAATCCACTATAACCAACACTGTTGTGAAGGATTTTACAGGTGGTAAACCTACAATAAAGTCTACGCTCACAGTGTGCCAAGGTTGTTTGGGTGTTGGCATTGGTATTAACAAGCTGTCAGGAGCCTTATGAGAAGATTTATGTCTTGCACAAATTGGACAGGTAGTGACAAATTGCTTAATGTCCTTTCTTATAGTGTCCCACCAAAAGTGTTTTTGCACATTTTCCAGGGTTTTTACCCAACCAGGATGACCTGCCAAGGGTGAGGCGTGATGCCAAATTATCACCTGTGTTTGTAATTCAGAGGTGGGCACTAACAGCATGTTGTCGTGATACAATAAACCTCGTTGTATTGTGTTATGGGAATCCTTTAACCAATCCTGAGGTGCTATTTGCATGTGTGCATTATATAGATCTGTGATGAAATCCTTCTGTTGTACTGGTGCCAACAACTTTTGGGGAGGAATAATGGGTTCTCCTATTTTATCTTGTTTCATGTCTGAGGTATGTCCGTATCTAGATAACACATCAGATTGAATTTGTTGTGCACCTGGTCTATAGGTTATAACAAAGTCAAATGTGCTAAAAAAATTTAACCAGCGCATCTGACGTGGTGTTAGTGCTTTAAGTTATCCAAGCAACTGTAGGTTCTTATGGTCAGAAAAGATTGTAACTGGGTACTTGGCTCCCATTAAATGGTGCCTCCATTCTGAAAAGGCTACTTTGATAGCTAGTAGTTCCCTTTCAGCCACAGTGTAATTTTGTTCAGCTGGCAATAACTTTTTGGAATAGAAGGCTATAGGATGTAACTGGCCATCTACTGCATCTCGTTGAGAGAGAACTCCTCCTAAAGCTACTTGTGAAGCATCCGCTTCAACAAAAAAGGGCAAGTCAGGATCAGGATGTTTCAGAATTGGGGCTGAAGTGAACTTTTGTTTTAGGAGTTGAAAGGCGTGTGCCGCCTCATCAGTCCAAAGAAATCGTTGCCCTTTCCGCAACAAGGTAGTTATTGGGGCCGCAATGTCTGCAAAATGTGCAATAAACCTCCTATAAAAATTGGCGAAACCCAGAAATTTCTGAATATCTTTTACAGAGGATGGTTCTGGCCAATCAGCAATAGCACTGATTTTCTTTACATCCATAGTTATTCCTTGAGGTGACAGGCAGTATCCTAAAAAGTCCACCTTGTTGACATTAAAAGTACACTTTTCTAACTTAGCAAAAAGATGATTTTCTTTTAACTTTGATAATACTGCACGAACATGTTGGGTATGTTCTTCTGAGTTCTTAGAGTAAATGAGGATGTCGTCTATGTATACTATGACACAAACGTCCAGGAATTCGTGTAGGACCTCATTTATAAAGAACTGAAAGGCCGCAGGGGCATTACATAACCCAAAGGGCATTACTGTGTACTCAAATAAACCAAACTTTGTCTTGAAAGCTGTCTTCCACTCATCCCCCTCTTTTACTCGGACCAGGTGGTAAGCTCCCCGCAGATCTAGTTTAGTGTATACAGTAGAATGTCTTAATTGATCCAACAACACAGGTATTAGAGGAAGAGGATATTTATTCTTTATTGTAGCCTTATTTAGTCCTCTGTAATCGATACACGCGCGCAGGGATTTATCCGGCTTTGGGATAAAAAAGAGTGGAGATGACACCGGAGATGTGGAATGACGGATGAACCCAGACTGTAGTAGGTCATCTAGGTAGGTTCTTAAGTATTTGGTTTCTTCGTCAGTCAAAGCATATACTCTGTTATTAGGTAAAGGGGCCCCTGGGATAAGATCTATACGGCAGTCATAAGACCGATGTGGGGGCAGCACACTAGCCTTTACTGGATCAAAGACGTCTTTAAAGTCAGAATATTCAGGAGGGAGACTTGGTTCATCTTGTGTAACACTAGCACAGTGTAATACTGTGCTCTGTTCTGTACCTGCTTCTTGATAGCAATTGGTTCTACAGAAAGAGGAATCCAAAGTAACAGTTCTATTCACCCAATCAATTTTTGGGTTATGAGTTGTTAACCAGGGTACCCCGAGAATCAAACCAAAATTAGGAGTATCTATCAGATCAAAGCTAATCACCTCTGTGTGCCCGTTCTGACAGACCATAACAAGTGGACTTGTTTGTTTTGTGATTAATCCAGAGGTCAATTCTGACCCATCCACTGCACATACTGCTTCTGGACAAGGCTTTAGGCACATAGGAAGTCCTAAGATTTCAGCTAACTTATTATCCACAAAATTTCCTGTCGCGCCTGAGTCCAGTAGGACAGGGAGAGAATGCCTCACTTGGGTAGTAACAATTAAAATGACCTTAATTATGAAATGTCTAGGTATGTGCGGTACCCTGAAGGCTGCAGCATTAGAGGTTTGATTAAGATGTTTTCTCGAACAAGTAACCTCTCCCCTTGTCGAGCTTAATCGTTTCCCGATTCAGTTGAGGAGGTGGAGGAAACAGCACCCTTTCGTGGAGTTTTAGGCTTTACTGGACATTCTATGGCAAAGTGACCTGCCCTGCCACAATATAAACATAATTGAAATTTTCTCCTTCTTTCTTTTTCCTCTGATGTGAGTGGACCTCTGAGTGTCCCTATTTGCATAGGCTCTGGTTCAGGGAGTTTATTATCTGTGTCTTTCTTCTTGTGTCTAATAAAAGTTAACCGTGATTCCAGTTTGTATTTATCTCCCTTTCTTTCTCCTAGTCTATGTTCTAATTTCACAACTAAATCTACAAAGTCTGAATAGTCTTTTGGCAAATCAACGATATCAGCCAGCGCGTCTTTTAACTCGTCTCTCAAACCTTTATAAAAAAGGGAGACACGCTTTTCTTCTGGCCACTGTGTCTCGGTGAGTAAACGATTAAAACTAGTGAGATAGGTCAATAAATCCTTGTTACCTTGTTTAAGATTTAAAAGCTCATTATCACTTGCCTGCATGAAAGTGTGTTTTGCAAAAAGGCTGGTCATGGTACGTTTAAATTGATTCCAATTATGGAGGATGGGATCATCTCTATCCACGAAAGGAATTGACCAATTGGCTGCTGTGCACCCAAATAAGACAAGACGAATGCCACTTTCGTATCATCAGTAGGGAACTGTTGTGGCTTACAAATGAAGTGTAATTGACATTGATTGATAAAAACATGGAATTTGTTACTATCTCCATGAAAACGTTCAGGTGCTGCTAAGGGCACAACATTAGGAACATTAACAGTAACCTCAACTGGGGAAGGCAAAGTTGTATGTTTTGATGGCGCCCCTGTCTCTGAGGAGGTTTTAAACAAAGGCGTAGAAGCTGTGTTCCACTGAGATCCCCTAAATTTATACCTGCTTAAATCCTGTTTTAAAGAGGTATTCTCCATCTTTAATCTCTCTATTTCCTCTTGCATATGTTGCAAGATGCCAGACACTGATTCATTATGAGCCAAGTCCTCATTTAGGGCCTGCGCCATATCCGTGACGACAATGCCCTCTATTTCTTCCCCGGTATTCATCGTCCACCAGAACTGACATTTTTTAAAGGCTTGTGCTTCTGTCAAAGCCCAGCTCACCTGAGTTCTTGTTCAGTTCTGATGGAGGTTGAAGACAATCCGACCCCACCCTGAAACTGCTTGTTCCAGCACACTAGTTTTTAAAACAGTGCACTAAGAACAGAAGCTCAAGGGAAGGGGGGAAGTGGATAAAATAAAAAAAAGAGAGACAACACCGTTCTTGCGTTTCCACTGTTGAAGTGCTGCACAAATCTGCGGCCCTTTCTGACTTCTGTAGAAACTGGTGCCTAATGAAACATAAACAAAGAACAGATAAGTGCAACCTATTCCTAAATGGGTTCCTGACTATCCCTTTATTTATTAGAAATTCTCTTCTAAAAGTACCTCTTGGATCCTGGTCTCTAGTTTCCAGGTTTGGAATGTGTTACTGCTCTGGGATGTGTTTTCTATTACTGTAAAACTTTTTTCCCATATTTCCAGAATCTTTTATAAAACAAATACTGTACTTTTACATCAAAATACAGCATGTCAAAGCCCAGCTCACCTGAGTTCTTGTTCAGTTCTGATGGAGGTTGAAGACAATCCGACCCCACCCTGAAACTGCTTGTTCCAGCACACTAGTTTTTAAAACAGTGCACTAAGAACAGAAGCTCAAGGGAAGGGGGGAAGTGGATAAAATAAAAAAAAGAGAGACAACACCATTCTTGCGTTTCCACTGTTGAAGTGCTGCACAAATCTGCGGCCCTTTCTGACTTCTGTAGAAACTGGTGCCTAATGAAACATAAACAAAGAACAGATAAGTGCAACCTATTCCTAAATGGGTTCCTGACTATCCCTTTATTTATTAGAAATTCTCTTCTAAAAGTACCTCTTGGATCCTGGTCTCTAGTTTCCAGGTTTGGAATGTGTTACTGCTCTGGGATGTGTTTTCTATTACTGTAAAACTTTTTTCCCATATTTCCAGAATCTTTTATAAAACAAATACTGTACTTTTACATCAAAATACAGCATGTAATTTGTGCAAGTCCTTGATTTACTGTTTGCCTTGCTGTTAATGATTTCCACTGTTCGATTCTTAAAAGTTCCATGAGAAAAAACAATGTTTGCTTCACAAAGTTCTGCAAAATATTCTTGTAACAAAGAGTTTGAATCACAATGTTCGTGGAAGGTATTTCGTTTCAAATTGTCTATACACGAATCCAGAAATTGTTGTCAAAGTTCTTTCAGGTAATAAAAGGTTTTGCACTTACTTGTTGCTGGCAAGAGATACTGATCAGTCTAACCTTGTCTTCTTTCTCTTTTGCAGGTTACTCATAGGAGAGAGGCTGAAGCAAGGAGGAACCGGAAACCGGAAGAAGGAAGAGCCAGAAGCTGCGCCCATTGAAGTCAATGAAAGTCTGTAAAGAGCAGGAGTGCCAGCGCCGAGGGATCTGTTCTCAGGTAAGCGGGAGGTAGACGAGCACAAGCACTGGGTGAGGCTCGGGGGATGCCTTTTATAGATAGGGCTGGGTGTGGTTTGAAGGGCTGGGTGTGGTCCTCACATGCTGCACATGTTCTTGAAAGGTGTGCAGAGTTTCAGTTATTATGCAAATGAGTTGGATTAACACATGGCCTAGGGAGGAGTGTTTTAAAGAAGCCTTGGTAAAAGCAAGGCCCAATGTGTAAACAAAACAGCACATTAACCAACATACAGAGAAGCCTAGGGGGGGGGGGGAAGGTGAGATAACAAGAAAGGCTTTCAATAGTAAGTTTAAAAGGGAGCTATTACAGAACCCACTAGTGCAGTGAGAGGGGACATACTCTTTGCTGTGTACAAACCCTAACAGAAACCTTATGTCCGTTTTCCCCCCTATGATTCAACAACGCTATGGCATTTTGTTTGCAAGCTTTACGTGTAATAGATGCAACCATCAAATCATCAATTTATTGCACTAAAGCAGACTGAAATGACATGTTGAATGACTCCAAGTTCTTCTTCAAGATATGATTAAAAATGGACGGAGATTCTTAAAACCCCTGTGGAGTACGGCACCACAAGTACACACGGATGCCAAATCTGAATGAGAAAAGAAATTGACTATCCTCGTGTAAATGCACCAAGAAGAATGCCTGTGACAAGTCAATAACAGAAAACCATTCTGCTTCACATGGAACTTGAAATAAAATTACTGCTGAGTTTGGTACCACAGGACAACAGGATACCACAATTGTGTTCACCTTTCTCAAATCATGTACTATGCGGCATTTCCTACTTGGCTTTTGCAATCCCATAATTGGAGAATTACACAAGCTACTTATCACCTCTTTTAGGACTCCCCACTTGAAAAAGTCTGCAATTACTGGGGTAATTCCTTTTACCACTTCTGGAGTCATGTTATACCCTCGCATTCTGTGAAAGACTGCATTTGGCTTCACAGTCACTTTGAGTGGCTCAACACCTCGTTTGAGTCCAATATCCTTTCCAGAGAGGTCCCAAACTCTCAGTGTTACTGTACCTTGTAATTCATCAGGCAAGTCTCTAACTGTCATGGCAGGAAACAATGAAATGAGAGGATGCATCTCATCACTATGACTGGATGTTTCATCATCACTATTTGTTTGAATTGCTATCCCTTCATGAGTACAAGTGATGGAACATTTTAATTTGCATAGTAAGTCTCTTCACAGGATTGGAATCACAGACTTCAAATTGATGTAAATCCACAAATGTTCCTATTTTAACTGGAATAGACTCTGTAATGCTGTTTACCAAATACTGGTTTGCTACTCTTAAAACCTGAACTGTCCTTCAATAAAGGGGCACATATGGGACTTTGGCAGATCTGACAGTGGAACGAGTTGCTCCAGTGTCAACCAGAAATGAAACGTCATGACCCATGACACTTCAATTCACATAAGGGCCACACTGATCTACCTCCAGTGAGGCAGCCAACACACACTCTTCCTCTTCTGAACTTTCACTCATATATTTTTCACTCATCTCATCATCACTGAAATCTATCAATGGGCATTGTGTGATTAACTGATTTAAATTTGCTCTTTGGTTCGCGTTCTGCTGAGGAACTATTACCTGTTTGCTGTGCCATCGGAGCTTGGGGACTCTGCATTTGCTGCTGGGCTTGAATTTGCTGTTGGGGAAATTGAACTGGGGATTTTGCATTTTGACTGCTCAAGTAGGAACATTTACATTTTGATTTCTGGGCTTCTGAACTCTTTGATTTTGAAATTGACTGTTGTCAACCATCTGCGCAACACCACCACCTTGGACCAAATTATTTACGCTATTATAGGGACACTCCTGTTTCCAACGTTCGATGTTGGCAGACGCATGACAAGGAAGCATTTTCTTCATATTTTAAACAACAGCCACATTTACATTTGGGTCTACTCAAATTCCACGACCTCTACCTTTGAACTGAGGCACCATATTTCCCTGCTGTTGTGGTCCCTGCATTGCTCCTCCGTTCACCATTCCTTGCAATACTTGCATACCTGCTGCTTGGGCAGATTTGATTCGCATAGCCATTGCTTTTTCTCTTAGTCTTTTCTGCTTCAACTCAATTTTATCACTATAGTATTTTGCATAATGCAATACTTCATCAGTCGGCTTCCCCTGCCAGCAAATCAAGGGAATCCGAATCATATTGCTAATTTCAGGCTTTAATCCTTGAACGAATCTGAACACAAAATGAATCATATCTCTCAGTTCAATAATCTCTGTGCCACTGTATTGTTTGAATGCTTGCAACAATCTCTCATAATAAGCATGAACAGACCCCTTTGTCCCCTGAGCTGTCATGTCAATTCTTTGCCAATCAACATCTTTGGGGGGAATTATAGTTTTCAAAACTCAATCACCTGTAGCAGCTTGTCATCACTCCTTCAGGCAACGCACATGTTACTGTATCCCTTGGCGGCTCACGAATTGTCCAATCAACACGCTGCTTACATTCAACCCACAAATCTGCTGGAACCACAATTTCAAGTAAAGTATTCAGGCCTTCCCACAAGCACTTTGGAAGCTTAACAAACCTCTCTGCTTGCTGGCACCATTCCACTGGCTTCTCCCTCAACTTTGGATAATCATTTGTAAATGACAGTATGTCACTTCTGCTCTACGGGACATGGACGAAATTCCCTCCAGGAATTTCTCTCATTGGCATCATTTTTACAGCTCCCTCAGCCTGCTGCACATCATTTGAAGAACCAGTTGACTTTTTCTTCTATTCTCTATTTTTTGCCCATTTGCCTTCCAATTTATCTAATGATCCCCATGTTTGAATGCTCTGTATCAATTCTTTAATATGAATTTTCATTCCAGGTAATCTCATGTTTGCAATGTCTCTTGAATCGAAATCTACTCTGTAACTTTTTTTTAACTGTTTAGATTTATTCATTTCGATTTCATATTTCTCTGTTAAATTAGATAATTTCTCATAAATCTGTCCTGCACGAAGGGTAACGTCTTTGCACATAAAGCGCAACTCATTTTCATTCTGAGAATCTAATCTGTCCAATTCAAGTGTTCCTTCAATCATTTCATTTAGCTCCAATTTTAGTCTAGCCATGTTCAATGTGCTAACACGCCTGGTCCTTAATAAGTAAACTTACAAAGGGACGCATATAGGCCAATGAACCTTTTGGATCCCATGGAGTATCCTGATCACGTAGTGACCATTGGCATCCATAATTAATGTGATCAATCAGTAACCACTAAGAGAATCATTAGTCAATCAAAATTATAACCAATATTTCATGAATAACCACTACTCAATAAAGCGTTTAACAATTTTTATTTCCCTATTAATTACAATTCTAATGCATTTGGTTAACTCACCTTTAATCAGCTCAGAATTAGTTTATTAGCAACCACCAATAACACTATCTAATCAAAACTTGAGAAAACATATGTTTGAATGCTTCAACATAAGCCAATAAAGATGAACATAGCAGCATTAATAGCAGAGTTCAGTAAACCAGTCCGTCAATCATTTGTCACTGTCAAGTCACCCGAAAGACCCTTAACTAACCCAGATTGGCATTAGCATGTGGGATTTCATGCAAAACAATTTAGGAAAACGTGAATTTGGAAAAACATCTAGCTAAGAGGAAAACTATAAAACAGCGCAGTTGGTACCTAGAAGAAAAGGCACAAAGTTTGTCAGTCACATTTTCATATCTACCTATACACAGACTGGATCAGCAACAAAGTCAGTCTTCATCTTCAGGTCATCAAATAGATCAGCGACGCATCAGGCTCTCAAGTGTATAAGCCCAATGGCAGAATCTCGAATCACGTCTCCTGACATCATCAATTCTCCCCTCGCATCTGAAGTTTTAGCCCCTGGTCATTACTTTTTATTAGTGTTTTCCAGTCCATCCCCCTAATTCCTAATTGGTCAGTCAATCAGCAGATATGACTCTAACCTATAATATTAATTTTTCAAATCTCTGAGTTCTAATATTTCTTCTTTCACAGTTCATGGATTGGTCCACTGTAAGATGTCTTCATCATCTGGCTCTTCAGGTATCAAAAATGTTGCATGTTCCTCTTCAGTCAGTGCTCCCATTGTTCAAGTCCTGGGAAAGTACATTTAGCCTACTTGACACATAATTGTATCCAATTGACTTCATCATCTCCTGTACGTCGGTACATTGCAGAAAATTCTAGCTAAGCACACAGTTCACGGTCGGGTTAAAGGCATCAGCAACTTCTACAGTACTCGGTTATTAATTCTGCTTCTGTACGAGGCCTGGAAAAACTAGGCCACAGCTTCAGCTAAGTTAATGCTACAAATCAATGCAAAACATAGGTTATTCATCTCAATATGACACATTACTACATTATTCTTATACATTTTCATTATTTCACAAATTTTTAGTTATTTTAGTACAAACTTCGCATAAGTGGCTGTCATACCCCGTAGGCACATTTTCAAACGTGCACATTATTTTCTCTACTATTAATTTCTCTACGAGCTTTTCATTAATCAAAACATATAAACGTTTATTAATAATTTATTTCTAATTAGCATATCTGCGTCAAAATCCCTCCTCTGATGACTAAGGGGGTCATTCTGACCCCGGCCGGCGGCAGAAGCCGCCAGCCTGGCTGGAACCGCCAGAATACCGCTGCGCGGTCAAAAGACCGCTGCGGGTATTCTGGGTTTCCCGCTGGGCTGGCGGGCGACCGCCAGAAGGCCGCCCGCCAGCCCAGCGGGAAACACCCTTCCATGAGTATGCCGGCTCCGAATGGAGCCGGCGGAGTGGAAGGGGTGCGACGGGTGCAGTTGCACCCGTCGCGATTTTCAGTGTCTGCATGGCAGACAAGGAAAATCTTTGTGGGGCCCTGTTACGGGGGCCCCTGCAGTGCCCATGCCATTGGGCCCCACGACACCCCATACCGCCATTCTGTTCCTGGCGGCCAAAACCGCCAGGAACAGGATGGCGGTATGGGGGTCGGAATCCCCATGGCGGCGCAGCAAGCTGCGCCGCCATGGAGGATTCCCCAGGGCAGCGGGAAACCGGCGGTACACCGCCGGTTTTCCGTTTCTGACCGCGGATGTACCGCCGCGGTCAGAATGCCCAAGGGAGCACCGCCAGCCTGTTGGCGGTGCTCCCGCGGTCGTTGGCCCTGGCGGATTTTACCGCCAGGGTCAGAATGACCCCCTAAATATGTCATCACACCTTTCTTTTACCCATATTTCACAGTTCTGTCTCAGATGTATTTTGTCTCCTTCTTAAATCTTCCCTATAAATTATTTTCCTGTTTCGTTCTTCCCTCCTCTGATTATTTCTGGATCTTTTCGATTATGGGCCTGATTACAACTTTGGAGGACGGTGTTAATCCGTCCCAAATGTGACGGATATACCACCTACCGTATTACGAGTCCATTATATCCTATGGAACTCGTAATACGGTAGGTGGTATATCCGTCACATTTGGGACGGATTAACACCGTCCTCCAAAGTTGTAATCAGGCCCTCTATCTTTTGACATAATTTACATAACCCCCATAATCCTGATATGCAAGCAATCACAATTAATATTTCCTGTATGATTTTTAATAATACCCCATTCCAAATTTGACTAAACCAATTTCCCACTGCGGCAAATCCCTTTCCAACTTTCTCCCAAACACCTGGTTCTTTCAATTCCTTACTAGAATTAGTCAGATTAGTGAGTAAAGGGGTCATTACAACATTGGCGGTAAAAGCCGCTTACCGCCGTGCAGAAGACCGCCAATACACCGCCGCGGCCGCGGAATTCCACCACAGCTATTATGACCCACATCTCGGACCCCGCCGAAATTCAGACACCCACACAAGTCCGCCACACCAAAGGTCAGTGATAAACTGGTGAAAACAATTCCTCCACCGTCACGCCAACAGAAACACGCCTATGCTATCACGACCCACGAATCCACGCAGCGGTCTTTCGCAAAGCAAGATTTTGAAGCATCGAGCAGGCGATGATGATCTGGCACACCTTCTTTGGTGAGTAGAATAGGGAACCACCTGTCATATGGAGGCACCTGAACCTGGCCTTCAGGAGGCCGAAGGTGCGTTCGATCACCCTCCTAGTCCGCCCATGGGCCTCATTGTAGCGTTCCTCTGCCCTGGTCCTGGGATTCCTCACTGGGGTCAATAGCCATGACAGGTTGGGGTAACCAGAGTCCCCTAATAGCCACACCCGGTGGCTCTGGAGTTGACCCATCACATACGGGATACTGCTATTCCACAGGATGTAGGCGTCATGCACTGAGCCAGGGAACATAGCATTTACCTGGGAGATGTACTGGTCTGCCAAACATACCATCTGTACATTCATGGAATGATAACTCTTCCGGTTCCTGTACACCTGTTCACTCCTGTGGGGGGGGACCAGAGCTACATGGGTCCCATCAATAGCACCTATGATGTTGGGGATATGTCCAAGGGCATAGAAGTCACCTTTCACTGTAGCCAAATCCTCCACCTGAGGGAAAACGATGTAGCTCCTTACGTGTTTCAGCAGGGCAGACAACACTCTGGACAACACGTTGGAAAACATAGGCTGGGACATCCCTGATGCCATGGCCACTGTTGTCTGAAAAGACCCACTTGCAAGGAAATGGAGCACTGATAGCACCTGCACTTGAGGGGGGATTCCTGTGGGATGGCGGATTGGTGAGATCAGGTCTGGCTCCAACTGGGTACACAGTTCCTGGATTGTGGCACGGTCAAACTTGTAAGTGATGATTAAATGTCGCTCCTCCATTGTCAACAGGTCCACCAGCGGTCGGTACACCGGAGGATTACGCCATCTCCTCACATGTCCCATCTGACGGTGCCTAGGAAGGACAACAGCGACCACAGAGTCAACAAATTCCCAGGTATGTACCCACAGCTACACAGAACACGACACCAAATACAAAACTCTTCCTGTATGTGTGTTGAGTGTAGGCCTAGGTATGTGTGATGCAGTAGTAAATGAAGCCATGTGGGCCCCTGAAATGGCGGCTGCCTGACCTCTAAAGTGGGACAATGGGATGTGAGGTATCTGCGCTGGCGTTGTACACCGTCGCGGTAGGCGGTCGTAGACCGCAGCGCAATGCTGCATTGGTTAACATTGGACCCTATGGGTCCCAGGAGCCAATGATGAAGTGCGCCGGCGGTGATGAGACGCAACGCTGCGGACGTCACCGCCGCGGACGTGACCGCCATTTTCTATCTGTTCAATCACTCGATACCTGATCTTCGACAGGAGAGGACCTACACTGCAAGTGCTGCTGTGACCTCGGTCTGGAAGAGATAATGGCTGCTGCATCTGGGGAAAGGGCCCCTGCCTTCACTGCTCAGGAGTTGGAGAAGCTTGTGGGCGGGGTCCTCCCCCAGTACACGCTACTCTATGGTCCTCCAGACCAACAGGTAAGTACACAGGGAGCACATTGTATGGGCTATGCCTGGGTGGAGAGGGCTGGATGTCAGTAGGAAGGGGGCAGGTGTCAGGGAACATGAAGGACTGTGAATGCATGTGCCACATGGCAAGGGTAGGGATGGGGCCACCCACTTCGATGGTGCTGTTTTTAATGACTTCTCTTCTTCCCCTGTACATGTCATGTAGGTCAGCGCCCACCAGAAGAAGGACATTTGGCGTGCCATCGCTAAGGACGTCCAGACCCTGGGGGTCCACCAGAGACGGGGCACCCACTGCCGGAAAAGATGGGAGGACATTCGCCGCTGGAGCAAGAAGACGGCAGAGGCTCAGCTGGGGATGGCCTCCCAACGTGGGAGGGGTGCCCGTCGAACCATGACCCCCCTGATGTTCCGGATCCTGGCGGATGGCCGCTTGAGGGCATCACAGCAGACACAAGGGGGTGAGTACACTCTCATTCTGCTGACTTTGCGCGCAGTGGAGGGGTCTGGGTGGAGGAGGAGGGCTGTGGGTTTCCCTAGGCCAGGGCGAGTTCCGTAGGCTAGGCACCTCCGTAATGCAGGCCATGTGGCACTCCACCCCACCTCTGTAGAGTGCCAATTACAGGTATACATGCCCCTGTGTCATCTATGTGTGCAGATGACCACCATAGCCATGTAGGGCAGATCCCAGGAATTGCATCTGTAGAGGCCAAGAGCACGGCGTAGTGCAGGGGGCTGCTGTGTCTGTATTGTCCGCCAACGGTAGCGGTAAGCCATGAACTCAATATGTCTTTCTTCTGTCGTCCCCCCCCCCCTTTTTGTGCTCTCCCTGTTCTTGTGTGCATCAGCATCATCAGGCGGAGGTACAGTGGCACCGGAGCACAAGGGAGCTGCATCCCACATGGCCATGGAGGGCCACACCACAGACTCTGAATACACCAGTGGGACGGAGGGCGAGGGGAGCTTCACGTCGGTCACCGGATCACCAAACAGCAACACGGACTCGTCCGCCGATGGGAGCTCCCTTGTGGTGGGGCACCATCTGTGCCCCCCACTTCTACAGGTACAGCCGCCACCTCCCCTACCAAGACCGCCCTCCCAGCAGCCCATCAGCCTTCGCCCCATGCCCGCTCACCCAGGAGGGTGGGCATCACCTTCGCCCCAGGCACCTCAGCCCCTGCCCCAGTCACCCCTGCTGCCCTCAGTGAGGAGGCCATTGACCTCCTCAGGTCACTCAATGTTCGGCAGTCTACCATTGTGAATACCATCCAGGGTGTAGAAAGGGAGTTGCAACACGGTAATGCATTCCTGGAGGGCATTCATTCTGGTCAGGCTGCCCTTCATCGAACCCTGCAATCTCTGTCCTCAGCACTGATGGCAGCCATTGTCACTGTGTCTAGCCTCCCCCCTCCAACTCCCTCCACCCAGAACCAGTCCCCTGTATCTCAGCCTATCCCAAGCACATCATCAGACAAGCATGCATACACCTCAACACACAAAAGTATCTCAGGCAAACATAAGCACCACACAACCCACAGGCACTCAAACAAGCATCACCCACATACAGACACAACAACATCCACTGCCTCCACTGTGTCCCCCTCCTCATCGCCTCCCTCCTCCCTCCTAGTGTCGTGTACACTCTCACCTGCATGCACTACATCTACAGGCACTAGGACTCGCACCAGAACACCCAGCACCACACCGCGCTCACCTGCACTCACCACCCCTACTACCATTTACACATCCCCTGTGTCCACTCCCAGTGTGTCTGTGACGCCCCCTCCCAAAGTACACAAACGCGGGCACCCACACACCCAACGTCCATCCACCTCACGACAGCCTCCAGTACCTGCACCTGCACCCAAATCACCTAAAGTTACACCTCCTACAACCACCTCCTCTTCCTCCACTCCCAGACCCCCTCCAGCTACCCATCCCAGTCTTCGTGAGCAACTCTTCCTCAGCAACGTTGACCTCTTTGCCACCACCCCCACCCCTCCAATTCATAGGTCCCGTAGTAGCACCTCAGCCAAAAAAAGTCCAGTACCAGTGGTGCGTGTTAAAGGTGTGTGGAGTGCACTGGCCACCAGGGCAGCCCGTGTGACACGGAGCCAAAGCACTGCCAGTCCACCCCCTGTAAAGCACCTTAAGTTAGAAAGTGGCCGACGGGACAGGGTGAAGACTCCTGGCGGCAAAACTGCTCACAAGGGTCCCAGGGGGAGTGCCGAGTCAGCTGTGACTCCTCCAAAGTTGGTGAAGGGCCAGAAGAAGTCTGCACAGTCTGGGAAGAGCAGCATGGCGGAGAAGGGCGCCATCCTCCCCGGCGGCCGGGACGCCACCGCCAGCACTGTCGTCACTGGTCCGGAGACCACCGCCAGAGTCAGTGCCCAGGAGGGCAGCACAATCGTCACTGGTACGGAGACCACCGCCAGAGTCAGTGCCCAGGAGGGCAGCACAATCGTCACTGATCAGGAGACCACCGCCAGAGTCAGTGCCCAGGAGGGCAGCACAATCGTCACTGGTCCGGAGACCACCGCCAGAGTCAGTGCCCAGGAGGGCAGCACAATCGTCACTGGTCAGGAGACCACCGCCAGAGTCAGTGCCCAGGAGGGCAGCACAATCGTCACTGGTCCGGAGACCACCGCCAGAGTCAGTGCCCAGGAGGGCAGCACAATCGTCACTGGTAAGGAGACCACCGCCAGAGTCAGTGCCCTGGAGGGCAGCACTGTAGTCACTGGTCCGGAGAGCACTGCCAGCGTCAGTGCCCTGGAGGGCCCCGGCAGCCACAGCCCCGCTGGGCAATGAGGGTCTGTCATGCCACACACCAATGCACAGGTCAGACAGCAAAGGCAAGCACCGCTGAACAGGTCAGAGACCGCCATGGTGAAGACCGCTGAACAGGGCAAAGCACCGCTGAACAGGGAAAACACCGCCATGGTGAAGACCGCTGAACAGGGCAAAGCACAGCTGAACAGGTCAGAAACTGCAAAGTCAAGCACCGCTGAACAGGGCACAGACCGCCATGGCAAAGCACCGCTGAACAGGGAAAAGACCGCCATGGTGAAGACCGCTGAACAGGGCAAAGCACCGCTGAACAGGTCAGAAACTGCAAAGTCAAGCACTGCTGAACAGGGCACAGACCGCCATGGCAAAGCACCGCTGAACAGGGAAAAGACCACCAAATCAAGCATCGTTAGCCCATGTGCAGCTGGGACAGTGACGGAACAGGAACTGTCACGGGGAGCCTGATGCAGTCTGGGCACCAGTCCCCCTCCAGAACCAGTGGAGACTGTTATCCACTTGAGAGACTGTGGCTTTGCACTCCCCAGGATGGAACAGTGGGCAACCCACCCACTGTAGAGACTTGAGAGACTGTGGCTTTGCACTCCCCAGGATGGTACAGTGGGCAACCCACCCACTGTAGAGACTTGAGAGACTGTGGCTTTGCACTCCCCAGGATGGTACAGTGGGCAACCCACCCACTGTAGAGACTTGAGAGACTGTGGCTTTGCACTCCCCAGGATCATGCAGTGGGCAACCCACCCACTGTAGAGACTTGAGAGACTGTGGCTTTGCACTCCCCAGGATCATGCAGTGGGCAACCCACCCACTATAAAGACTTGAGAGACTGTGGCTTTGCACTCCCCAGGATGGTACAGTGGACAACCCACCCACTGTAGAGACTTGAGAGACTGTGGCTTTGCACTCCCCAGGATCATGCAGTGGGCAACCCACCCACTGTAGAGACTTGAGAGACTGTGGCTTTGCACTCCCCAGGATCATGCAGTGGGCAACCCACCCACTGTAGAGACTTGAGAGACTGTGGCTTTGCATTCCCCAGGATGGTACAGTGGGCAACCCACCCACTGTAGAGACTTGAGAGACTGTGGCTTTCCACTCCCCAGGATGGTACAGTGGGCAACCCACCCACTGTAGAGACTTGAGAGACTGTGGCTTTGCACTCCCCAGGATCATGGCGTGGGCATCCCACCCACTGTAGACACTTGAGAGACTGTGGCTTTGCACTCCCCAGGATCATGCAGTGGGCAACCCACCCACTGTAGAGACTTGAGAGACTGTGGCTTTGCACTCCCCAGGATGGTACAGTGGGCAACCCACCCACTGTAGAGACTTGAGAGACTGTGGCTTTGCACTCCCCAGGATCATGCAGTGGGCAACCCACCCACTGTAGAGACTTGAGAGACTGTGGCTTTGCACTCCCCAGGATCATGCAGTGGGCAACCCACCCACTGTAGAGACTTGAGAGACTGTGGCTTTGCATTCCCCAGGATACATCAATGGGCATGGAGCCCAGTCGTGGATCTGGTGTGGTGCTGTAATCCGGCTGAGGTGCCCCCCCTTTCCTTCCCCCTGAGGTGCCTGTTGTATTTCTATCTGATGCCCCTGCAGTGTTCTCTCCCTTTGTGGACAGGTATCTAGTGTGGGCCTCGCCCATGCCTTTTGGGCCCAGTGGTGCACGGACATTGATATGTGCATACCTGCACTACTAATCGTAATGTATCAATTCTGGAATGTGTATATATATCTGTATATATTAGCTTAGTGTATTTTGATACATTACAATGTTTGAACTGATTTCCTTTTGTCTTTGCATTCTTTCGGGGGAGGGGGTTTGTTACTGTGCTGTTTGGACATGCATTGGTGTGTGTGTTGTAGTGGGTGAGGGTCGGGTTGGGGGTGGGGGTGTTGCGTGTGTGTCCCCCTGACTTTTGCCTCCCCCCCTCCCCTATGTCATAGGTGCAGTACTCACCGTTGTCTTCGGCGCCTACGTAGATGGTGATCGTAGAGGAGCAGAAAGACAAGCGCAGGGAGTATTTGTAGTTCGGGCTCCATGGTGGCCTCCTTCCTCGTGGAGTGTGTTAAGGTGAGCGTTTTCCCATTGCAAAAGCTGTTTCCGCCGTGTTTTTATCCACGGTGAATCCGCCCCGGAAAAGGTGGCGGATTGTTGGTGGTGACCGCTGCGCTGCTTGTCTGTACCCCCGTGGCGGTCGGAGTGTTAAAGTGGCTGTCTATGTTGGCGGTTTCCGCCACGGTCATAGTTCCCTTTTTTTTTTCGCCGGCCTGTTTGCAGTATTACCGCAGCTTTAACACCGTCCGCCAGGGTTGTAATGACCACCTAAGTCTCTTATCTCCTTATCATTGTTCGGAACGTACGAACAACAATGCCTAGCATAATCATTTTACAGACTCTGCTGTCTTTCGCTAAAAGAATGTCTAAAGCAAGCCTGTTTTGAAGTGTCATAGCTCTATCTGCGGCTAATTTAGTATTTCACAGGAATACTGCCCCTGTAAAATTTGTCAGCATGTTATCCATAATAGTAGACAACTTTTCGTATCTTGATCAAATTTAAAATGACTCCCACTGAAGGAATCACTGCACCAAAGATATCTCCCACGATTGCAGAAGAGGTTTGCCTCCTCTGTCGCTCATGATGTAATTCAGTCAATTTCGGAAACTTCTTTAAGTCATCTATCTGGTATATTTTAGGGAAATCTATCCCCAAATAACATGTCCCATACCATCCTCTTGGAAGGCAGTAATAAGCATTAAGTGCACAAATATAGTAGATTGTAGGAATCGCAGGGTCCTGACCATTCAGCATAAAAGTCCATTTAATCCGAAAAAAAAACACATGCCTACATTCACTTGTTCCCACAAATAAAGTGTCTGTGCGTGATTTTGGCCTATATATATAAAGCTTCCCTACGTGTGCTAATTTCCCTTGCGTTTTAATAGCAGTGTAAGCATAATCATTCTTGTAAGTTCTCATCTCTAACCCTTTTTCTAATTTCTCTTTCAATGCCTTTCTCCTATCATCAGTATGCCCTATAAAACTTTTTTATAAAAGCATAAGCAAGCATGTCTAGTTGTTTTTGTGCACGTATGCGGTTCCAAAAGTTAGTGTTGGCTCAAAGAATCCTCTAACTAGTACTATATCATGTTCTCTGGCTATTCTACTCAGATATCTAATAATAGGAACAAATGAAAACACTACATCGTAGTTAGAATACAAATACTGTATGTACTCTTGGTTATAGAATCTTGTTAGTAGCAAACTACTGCTTATTCCATAAGTTAAAGGAAGACTATGGTACGTAACTCCTTCCTCTACTGACAAAAGAATTTGCATACACACAAGACAATTTCTCGCATCCGTTGTCTCAACAAACTCACTCAGCAAGCGATAGAAAACATTAAGAGGAATCTCTCGTCGAGCACTAGTATAGTCATGCAAATATTTCTCATCTAGCTTAAACCTCTCTAAAGCTGTTAGTGTAGTAGTTTCAGGAGCAAGAGTAATAGTAGCTCTTTTCATATCATGAACAAACATTCCTATAATCATTATTATAAACATTATTCCACACATAACTGCCAATCCAATACTCATGTAGCTACAGCGCCTGATATTTCTATCTTGATTATTTAACTCAGCCATGATCTGTAAAGAATCAGAAAGCAGAAGTAACTCTTAGATAAAGCGCAGTAAAATCAAAAACTAAGGAAAATTGTTTTCTCACAGTTCAATTTCACATCCAGCAACCCCCTTTTCTTTGTCAACATAGATTAGCAGCTTCATCTTGTCTTCAATTGTCATATCAGGTTATCAATGTCCCTTTCGGTTTTATTTTCACACAGTCTCTTCTTATGTTTGTCAGATTTGCTCAACAATTCAGTTTCTCGATCACCTTCAGGTTACATCAAAATACTGACTCTGAACTTTTCTATCAAAACAAAAAGACGTAGGCCCTCATTATGAAAATGGCGGTTAACACCGCCATGTTCATGCTGGCGGTCTTTGTATTGACCGCCAGCCCCCTGGGACCCCGCCGGCTGTATTATAAACATTCAGCTGGGCCGGGACATTGACGGCAGCTCAATGCTTCTGTGCGGCGGGTGCAGCTTCACCCGTCGCGCAGATCACTGCCCGTAAATCGGGCAGTGACCTGCATTATGGGGCACTTCACAGAGGCCCCTGCACTGCCCATGCCAAGTGCAGCGGGGCCCCGGAGCTCCCCTTCCGCCAGCCTTTCCCTGGCGGGGAAACCCGCTAGGGAAAGGCTGGAGGAAATAGGATTATTATCCGAGGGGCAGCAGCGCTGCCCTGTCAGATAATGATGCCATCCACCGTCAGGCTGCCTGTCGGAGGCAGCCTGGCGGTGGGGGAGGGCCACCTATGGCATCCCTCCCTGTCTTCATTATGTGGTGGTCTCGGCCGCCATGCCGGATGGTGGAATTTACCGCCGGCATGGCGGCCCAGACCGCCAACATCAAAATGAGGGCCATAAACTCGTGTTGCCATTTATTGGTAGTTGCATATGCCCATTCAGGACCTGCGTAACATCGGCTTGCTATTCTTTTTCTTTTCAACCTTTGGTCACCGCTTAATTCTCCTTCACTTAATTCTTCCTTTCTTGTAGTGTCCACTTCTTCTATTGTTTCATTTCTGACCAGTTCCTTCTTCTTCCCAATCTGCGATTCAGGCCAATTATCTCCCTTTCTTGTTCCTTCTGTCAATATTCTTCTCCAGATTGGACTCTTCTCTTTCTCTTTCTCTATGGTGTTTTCTCTTGATGGACCTGCAACGGGCTCAGGAGGAGTCGAATCACCTTGACTTTGATCCATCTCAACTCTTTCACCCTCTTGGTCTGGCACTTGCTCTGTCTGCTTTCCAGCACCGTCTGCTACTGGGAGAACTTCTGCTGAACTAGGCTCTCCTGCTATATCCGTCGAGATAGGCTCTTGCACACCCTTCTGCAATTCTTCACTCTCGTCTCTTACAGGGGTAATGGAACCATCTTCCACAAGCTCTGGTTCAATTTCAGGTTCTGTTGGCTCCTTTTCTGGCTCAGGTGCAGCGACCTGTTTCCCTGTTGTTGGTGCTCTCAACATGCTTCTTCATGATCCAGTGGACATACCACTCTCTTTGTATGACTTGCGTGTATCCAGTTCGGGAGTCCAGCACACTTCACAGCTGTCGTAGTTGTTAACACCACCTGGTAAAGACCCCTCCAACGCAGTTCCAAACAGGTCTTGCGAACGTGCTTTCTGACAACGACCCACTCTTCGGCTCTCAGATTGTGACCTGGATCATGGATGGGTGGCAAGGTAGTAGCCTGCACCTGCTGAGAGAAAGAGCTCTGAGGATTTCATGATGTGACAGCCCTAGAGGTAAGTACGGAACTTCTGCACTTCTCACTGAATAGCGTGTAGCTCCTGTGTCCACTAAGAATGAGACTCTGTGACCCATCACTTTTCCCTTCACAAAAGGTCCTCTCTGATCTACCTCTAAGGACGCTCAAGCATACATGGCTCTTCATCCGAACTAATACTCATCCATTCATCATTTATTTCATTGTCACTATGTAATGGGAATTGGTGCACTGTGTCATTACTTCTGTCTTGTCTCTGACCTGTGACCTGCTGAGTAAGCATCATCTGTTGCTGTTCCATCGGGGCTTGAGGTATCTGCATTTGCTGTCTAGGTACCATAGGAACCTGCTGCTGCATTGGTTGCAAATGTATCAGTTGTGCATGTGGCACTTGCACCTGCTGCATGGGTTGAAAATTCTGCACTTGGTTTTGAACATTCGGATTAAGTCCTCTCATTCTAGGGACTTTCTAGGGACAGTTTGAAACGTATCGACATCACCACCTTGCTGAACAACACTATCTTGCACCATCATCTGACACTCCCGCTTCCAATGTCCCACGTTTCCGCACAGATGACACAGTAACATCTTTTTCATCCGTGGCACATCATTTTGAACCACTACAGTATACCCCTACCTCTCATCTGAGGTTGCAACATGACAGTTCCCTGCTGCTGTGGTATCTGTTGCACTAAGGCTTCCTGCACTCCTGTCTGAACTGCCTTGATTTGCATCACTATCGCTTTCTCCTTCATCTTTTTCTGCTTCAACTCAATCTCATCACTTCAGTATTTCGCATACATTAACACCTCATCAATCGGCTTCGCTGGCCAGCAAATCAAATGACTTTTAATCATCTGCCCTATTCCTGATCTTAATCCTTCGACAAACCTGAACACAAAGTGCAACATGTCTTTCGGCTCAATTGCTTCTTTACCGCTGTACTCTTTGAACGCCTTCAACAATCTCTCATAATAGGTATGTATTGACTCTTTCGTCTCCTGCACTGTCCTGTCAATCCTCTGCCAGTCAATATTTTTAGGCAAGATTCTCGTCTTCAGAAACTCAATCACCCTAGAATAATATTTCATCACTTCAGGTGATGGTGTACTTGTAACTCAATCCCTTTCCGGTTCACTCATCGGCCAATCCACTGCTCTCTTGCACTCAACCCATAAATCAGCTGAAACCACTATTTCCAACAATGTGTTCACATCTTCCCACAGACATTTAGAAAGCTTCACAAATCTATCTGTCTGCTGGTACCACTCAACCGGTTTCTATCTCAGTTTTGGGTAATCATTTGTCAATGACAGTATATCACTCCTGTGCCATGGAACATGAACAAACTGCCCCCCTGGAATTTCCCTCATCGGTAATATCTTTAATGCATCCTTTTCTTTCTGAACACCTTCAGAACCTTCTTGTGAATCTCGTTTCCGTTTATCCTTCTTCTTTGCCCATCTGCCTTCCCACTTCTCTAATGCTCCCCAAATCTGAGTACTCTGCAATAATTCTTTTAGATGCGCTTTCATCCTTGCTGACCTCATGTGCTCGAAATCCTTTGTTTCAAAATCTAACCTATAACTCCTTTTCAAATGTTTGGTTCTCTCAATCTCTATGTCATATTTTTCTGCCAGATCTGCTAATTTCTGATGTATCTTGCTCACTTCTCTTCTAATTCTTGGACACAAATACCTCAGCTTTTCTTCTGTGTAGGATTCTAACCTATTCACACACATCGTTCCTTCAACTAGCTCAGCTATTTCTGTAGCTAATCTTACACAATTTATCTGCTCTTCACCCTTGGATGTATTTCAAGGAGTATTTAAACTATCCAACCATTCACTTAATTGTTGTGCTGTCAATGCCTGTAATGAGATGTTGCTTGCTTTCGGCAATTGTACCTGCTGTACCACTGCACTTGGAGTCTGCGGTGTCAAAAGCATCAAGCTCTGACTTGCACTTGGGCCATTTACTGCATCTGGAAGTGCAACAAGTGGACTAAGATCCATTAAAGGTCTGGATCCATCAAAGGTCTGACCTATGAACGATACCACCTGCACATGATCACTCACTCCCCTCCTCACAAGGCTCTGTGACATTTCACCCTGTGCTTCTGCATTTGATTTCTTTTGTGCAAACAATGGTACAGCTGGACCAACAGTAATCGGTAGCGATATTGCATCTTGTGCTGTTCTGACACTCGCATTTTGTGGAAGGGCTACTCCATAGGCCCAGATTACCGCTGAGATCGGGGCTGGCGGTCAATGGATGACCGCCAGCGCGACTACACCCCTCCGCCGGCGGTACAATGTTTTCCCTGCTGGGCCGGTGGGTGGAAACAGCGGGTAAAAGGGCTGTAACATTGAGAGCGGCTCCAAATGGAGCCACCGCCAATGTTGGTGTGCGGCGGGTACAGCTGCACCTATTGCGCACCTGCGTGATGGGGCACTGCACGGGGGCCCTGAGCACCCTTTCCGCCAGCATTTTTTCTGGCGGGGGAACCCACCAGGGAAAGGCTGGTGGCAGAAGGGATCATTATCCGAGGGGCAGCGCTGCTTGCAGCGCTGCCCTGTCGGAAAATGATTCCCTTAACCGTTAGGCTGCCTGTCAGCGGCAGTCTGGCGGTGGAGGAGGGCCGCACTGTGTCCATAATATGGCGGTTCAGACCGCCATGCCGGTGGCGGTCTATGCCCCGCTGCCAGCATGGTGGTCTGAACCACCGGGTTTCATAGTGACCCCCATAGTCTGATTCATCACTGGTGTCACATCTGACTGTGTCCCTGTCATTGGCGTAAACTTCGGCAAACCCTGTGGCTGTGCCTGAGTCAACAATATTGGAGTCGGTTCAGTCTGAAGTAGCATTGGCCTCGGAAGCATTTGCTCTGACAGCACCACTAAGTTTGAGGTTGTCTCAAGGACTGGTACATCTGGATAAATTTTCTGCATCAATGGTGGGTGCATTTGAGCTTGACCACTGAAGTAGTCACTGCATTAGGAGTACTCTGCACTACCCCTTGTACCTGTCCATTATCTGTCTGCACTGGTCCCACTGTCCCCGACACTTGGGCTGGAGCAGTTAGGGCAGAACTAGTACTTGGACCCCCTACATGCGCCGCAAATGGCAGAGGTCGGTCCCTCAACAATTGTGTAATAAGATCCTCAGCATCTGAATCTTCTTCTTCTACATAGGTCTTTTTCTTCTTCTTAGTCCCTAAATTCTTATCACTCTTGTCAACATCTTCTTTTTCAGACTCACCTTCCTCTGTGATGGCAAGAAACAACTTAAAACCCTGTAACATCTCCGTTCTCCACTTCTTCTGCTCCCAATCCCATCTTCCCACTGCCAAGGACTTTTCTACCTTTCTTATTCTTCTCTGGAATTTCATCTGTTGCTGTTGTCTGGCTACAAGCTCCCAAACTACTAAAGCCTCAAACTGTGCAGGCCTCGAAAGTGGCTTCGTCTCATATAATGTCATTCGCAACTGATCCAAAATTCTTAAATTAAACGTTCCATCCTCTGGAAACGCTAAAGCTCCCTGTTTCTCTGTCAACTTGCACCACTGCTTTAACCAAAGACATGGCGCGCCACCTCGCTCCTGCATCACAATATATGCCTGAGAATTTTCTGGTGGGGTCGGCTCCCCAACTATCGCCTTAATGTTAGAATCACCCTTCATGGCACTCCTGAACGCTTTGAAAAACTTAATCTTCTCTGTTGTATTTATTTCGATTCAATAAGGAAATGACTATTACTCCCAAGATTCCTTTCACCCACTTACTCAACCAATTGCCTCTTACGGACGGCTGCCAAAACGCTTGCGACTCTTCTCACTAACCAACGTATCCCAGGGCAGCTCACTCTTACGTCACACTCACACACTACGGCTGACAAAGTCTTGCGGCTTGTCCTCCTAAACTTCAATTCACACAAAACTAATGCAAAATTATTGCGAGCACTAACCAGAAAACCAATTACAGGAAGGTACACAATTGCTTCAGAGACCTTTTGGAATTCCACTGATGGTCTTTTCACTCATGTAGCTATTCCTCTTTCTCAGTCTCCCACATTCGCAAGTAAAATTCAACCCGCAAATTTCACTCTCAACTGATCAATGGGTCTGTCCTGGTGCACATAGGACTCGCCAAATCTCAGTCAAAAATTTCTCTTACTCGCTTAACTCATACAATGACTTGTTGACCACGCCCAATCAACCTACTAAACCAGACAGATTACAACATATAACCAAGTTTCTCCTACACTTGTCAATATACTCCCGAGTCTTAGACCATGCAGGGTCTGTACATCAACAACAACCATGTGGACAATTTTTTAGCACAAAGCGCCACACACATATGAAGTTCGACGACTTCCCTACTCTCATACTGCGGAGTACACACACTCCTACTAAACCTCAACTGGAGTACACAAACTCCCTACTTTACCTCACATAAGTCACAATTTACCTGGGATTTGCATAAGCCTTCGCAAGCGCAACCTACCACTTTCACACTATCACAAAAACGCTGAGAACATACCCAACTTGACTAACGGGATCCAGGATCTGGGAAAGTTATTTCTGGGCTTAAGGGGACATCATGTTTGCTGCAATTGCCATTACGAAAAAAAAAATTCAAACCTCATAAAAATGAACAATTAACCTTAACTTAAACTACCACCATAACCACTAATCACCACATAACCAGTCCTCCATGGAAACTAACCTTCAAGCTGCTACCAAAAACTGCTAATGCGCCTGGTCCTTGACAAGTAAACTTACAAGGGGACGTGTATAGGCCGATGAACCTTTTGGATCGCATGGAGTATCCTGATCAGGTACTGACCAGTGGCATCAATAATTAATGTGATCAATCAGTAACCACTAAGAGAATCATTAGTCAATCAAAATTATAACCAATATTTCATGAATAATCACAACTCAATAAAGCGTTTAACAATTTTTATTTCCCTATTAATTACAATTCTAATGCATTTGGTTAACTCAACTTTATTTAATCAGCTCAGAATTAGTTTATTAGCAACCACCAACAACACTATCTAATCAAAACTTAAGAAAACGTATGTTCAAATGCTTAAACATAAGCCAATAAAGATGAACAAAGCAGCATTAATAGCAGAGTTCAGCAAACTAGTCCGTCAATCATTTGTCACTGCCAAGTCACCCAAAAGACCCTTAACTAACCCAGATTGGCATTAGCTTGTGGGACTTCATGCAAAACAGTTAGGAAAATGTGAATTTGGGAAAACATCTAGCTAAGAGGAAAAATATAAAACAGCGCAGTTGGTACCTAGAAGAAAAGGCACAAAGTTAGTCAGTCACATTTTCATAGCTACCTACCCACAGAATGGATCAGCAACAAAGTCAGTCTTCGTCTTCAGGTCATCAAATAGATCAGCGATGCATCGGGCTCTCAGTGTATGAGCCCAATGACAGAATCTTGAATCGCGTCTCCTGAAGTCATCAATTCTCCCCTCGCTTCTGAAGTTTTAGCCCCTTGTCATGACTTTTTATTAGAGTTTTCCAGTCCATCTCCCTAATTCCCAATTGGTCAGTCAATCGTCAGTTATGATTCTAACCTATAATATAAATTTTTCAAATCTATGAGTTCTAATATTTCTTCTTTCACAGTTCACAGACTGGTCCACTGTACGATGTCTTCATCATCCAGCTCTTCAGGTATCGAAAATGTTGCATGTTCCTCTTCAGTCAGTGCTCGCATTGTCCAAGACCTGGGAAAGTACATTTAGCCTACTCTACACATAATTGTATCCAATTGACTTCATCCTCTCCTGTCCGTCGGTACAGTGCAGAAAATTCTAGCTAAGCACACAGTTCACTGTCGGGTTATAGGCATCAGCAACTTCTATAGTACTCGGTTATTAATTCTGTTTCTGTACGAGGCCTGGAAAAACTAGGACACAGCTTCAGCTAAGTTAATTCTACAAATCAATGCAAAACATAGGTTATACATCTCAATATGACATATTACTACATTATTCTTATACATTTTCATAATTTCACACATTTTTTGTTATTTTAGTACAACCTTCGCATAAGTGGCTGTCATACCCTGTGGGCACATTTTCAAACGAGCACATTATTTTCTCTACCATTAATTTCTCTACGAGCTTTTCGTTAATCAAAACATATAAACATTTATTAATAATTTTTAATTAGCATATCTGCGTCAACAAATGTATTTTCTCCTTCTGGAGTGTTCTTCAAACCTGACCCTTCATTTAAACCGCCTAACCATTCAGTTAATTGTTATGCTGTTAACCCTTGTAAGCTGATGTTATTAGTTCGAGATATGGGCTGGGGATGATTACAGTATGTTCTCATAGCTTGCTCTTGGGCTAATACAGATAAGCCTGTAGAGCATGAGGGTCATGTCACATCCATCAACTGACCTACTCTATCACGTCTGGTTAAAGCCAAAATAATTCATAGCGGTCCTGGCTGGCACCGTAGTGCTCAGTATCTCCATTTCTGCATTAGTTCCAAAAGGGGAATTCATTGCTGATACTGGATTTGGAATCTGTGAACCACTCATGTTATTAACCTGGGCATACAATGGGACAACTGGACCTATTGTCACAGGCACTGTCAATGCATCTGGCCTTGACAAATGTGTTTGATTTGGCGAGAGCGTTAATCCTTTATCTTGACCAGTTAATACTGTACCAAGAGCCTGATTTGAGTGATTCGGGGCAACATTCTGTGTTGTTGTTACTGGGGAATACTTAGGCATTGTCTGTCTCTAGTTCATAACTTGTGCAGGTGTCTGTACATTAGGTGTTGACTCAAATTGAGTAATTTCTGCATTTTGAATTGGAGGCAACATACCTGGAACCATGACATTCTTTGCTGTATTAACAATTGGAACTGTCGGATAAAGCACTGGCACCTGTGCAACATTAGCAGTATGTTTACATTTGGAGTTATTTGAAACGGGCTTTGCGTAACTGGTGCTGTGGCAATATTCGAGGCTACATTCTGATGTTCTAATTCAACTGCATTTTATGGTGCATAACAACTGGATTATCAATTCATCCTCTGAATCACTTGCGGTGTCTGCTACTTTTTTGCTTTCACCTAAGGTCTGTTCTTGATCTTCCTCAGATTTCTTTTTGGCTTTAGGTTTAACACTTCCTTCACCTTCCTACGTATTTGCTGGGAATAACTTCACTCCATGCAATGTGTCTGCTCTCCATATTCCCTGCCCTCATCCCATCTAGCTTCTACCAAAGTCTGCTCTGTTTTCCTCACTCCCCTTTTCTGCTGCATGACTAATTCTCAAATGGCAAGTGCTTCAAATTGTGCAGTTCTAGGAAGAGGTTTTGATTCATGCAATACCCTCCTCAGATTCTCTACTACTCTTAAATTAAAAGTTTCATAAGAGGGAAAAGCTAAGTTACCTTCCTTCTCGGTTATTTTACACCACTGATTTACCCAAAGACATGCAGAAATTCCTCTTTCCTTCATTACTTCAAGTGCTGGTGTACCCTCAGGTGGAGTAGGCTCACCCTCTATAACTGGAATAAAAACATCACCTCTCAGCGCACTCCTTAAAGCTTTGAAAAACTTCATTTTTCCACAGATTTAATTCACAAACACAAATTCTACGAATCCAGGAAATAATTTCAATACCACAATCCTTTTCACAAAGTGTTCCCAACCTATAGCAGCACAGTCTTGTCCACCAATCCGTGTGCTGCTTTTCTCGCCAACCGACCTATCCCAGCGCGGACCAAATGACGTCACTCTCACTTCACTTTGCATCCGCGACTCGCTTCAGAGCAGTCTCATTCACCTCTCATGCATACCCTCTAAATGCACATATTACGAACACAAAAACCAAACCTGCCTGCTCACTACGGGTAGGACTAAAATTCTTTGAAAGCTGTACGGTTATACTTCCGACTGTGACTTTCGCACAAACGCAAGTAGAATTTGACCTGCAAATCTCACTCCAATTGATGCAGTTCGTGCAATCAGGATTCACCTAATGCCAACCACCAACTCACACTCTCAAGGAATCTTCTGGTATTGTCGACAGCTCTCAGTCGACCAACACCTCACTGCAGACAATAAATGAACCAAGTGTCTCCATACACTTGTGCAGTACTCCGGAGTCTTAGGCCTCACAGGACCCGTAAACAACAACAACCATATGGGCAATTTTTAGCACAAAGCACAACATTCACTTGGAGTAAGCAAACTCCTCACTCTCTTACTTGGAGTATGCAAACTCCCTACTCATTTCATACATTACACTTCAGTGCAATTTAGCCAAAAGCATTGCAAGTACAAACCCTACTCAAAACTCATACTGTACACCTGTAACACAACGCTGGAATTTCATCGACCACCAAAAACTTAACCAAGAACAACTCACAATGTGGACAAAATCGAATTTCCCTACCCATAAGACACCATCACTATTTCTCACCACTAGAAGTCGACTGGATCTTGGGACTTAGTGAGGAGTGTGGTAAATGGATTCATTCAATTTACACCAACAACCTGAAATTCTTAAACATTTTAAACACTATGACCAATTTAACCATAAACAGACTCCAAACTGAATTAAGTTTGGAAGATTTATTACAAACCCCAAATCAATATAATGTATGTGATGCGCAAAACTAAGTTATAAACATACTACTAAACATCAATATTGTTAAACACTCTAAAAGAATAACATAAATTAGCAAAACTACAATGCACATTTAGTTCAGGTTTCAAAGCAGATGATGGTGACATCAGTAAATCATCAAAATTCAGTTGATAGCATTCAAGTTTCAGGGATGGGCCATCCTTCTTACTAACATTAATTTGGACTTGCATGTGTGGGAACAGGCTAACACATGCAGGCAAAAATAAAAGGAGAGACAAAAATAATTTGGAAAAAATCATCTAACTAAGGTTACTCTCTTTAAAAATATACTGGTGTAATTATGTAGGCTGAAAAGGAAACAAGAAGCTACATTTAGTTTATACCTCTCCTCATGGGACAGCAGACAGGAAATTGTTCTGTAAGTCTTTTGGAACTTGAAATTGGAGACTGAAAATTAAGAGGCAGATTTATGGAAAGTGGCGCTGCACCAAGTGCACTGCCACATTCCCTGCACCCCTTCGCACCCCCATACAGCCACCATGTGTGCGCCGTATTTAAAATACGGTGCACCATGGCACAGGGTAGGGGGCAATAGCGTAATTTTTCATGACGCTATTGATGTACTTTGCAGGAGTAGAGACAAAATATTGGTGCCACTCCTTTAGAGTACATAGGGGCCCATTATAAGTAATGGAAGCCCCTTTTAATGCCTTCTCTGAGCAGGCGTTAAAAGTGCTGTACAAAATGACGCAAGGAAGTCTCTTAGATTTATTTGCGCCATGTTTTCAGCCCCCATAACGGGGGAACACCCCCCTTGCATGCACATGCTTGGCGCAGGCACAATGTAGCGCAAAGGGTTAGAGCAGTGGTTCCCAAACTTTTTGATGCCGCGCCCCCCAGGGGGGAAAATAAAATCATCAGCTCCCTCCTCAGAGTTTTTTACAATTATTCTATTAGGTTGGCAATGTTTAAATACGTCTAGACTTATTTAAACATTGCAGTTAAGTTCTGTTACTTTTTTTTAAAAAGCAATAAATGTTTTTCTGCCTAAAAAAAATGGAGTGTTATCTGCATAATGCCTCTTTTGGCCAGAGCCTGGCACCCCCACTGAGACCACTTGAGGCCCCACTAGGGGGGGCCCGCCCCCCAGTTTGAAGACCCCTGGGTTAGAGAGTGGCGCAATGTATGCATTGCACCACTCTGTAAATATGGCGTGGGGATTTTGGACTCACAAATAATGATGCTAATGTGGCGCAAGGTGGAGCTAGGGGATCATAAATATGCCCGTAAATTTGTATCCTCAGATTGATTCTTGGGAGCACTGCAAGTGCATGAATTAGAATATAGTATGGACAAGAGAATTTAGAAAAGCTCCAACCTTTCCATTAAATATTTGTGAAGTAAATAAAATATTTTATCATATCTGTGTTTGATGGATGCTTTTTAAAGAATTTCTATGTACTATTTTGCGGTTCAAAACATCGAAACTTCCTAGGTCGGGTCTCCAGATCCCAGTAATGACTCAGTGGGGGTCCCTGGATTCCAATAATGATTCAGTGGTGGTCCTTGGATTCCAGTAATGATTAAGAAAGGGTCCTCAGAAGTAAAAATGTTAAGAATCAGTGGACAAAACCATGTGTCACCAACCCTCCCTCTCAAACCCAGAACAAATATGTCTTTGTGGATGCCAGAGTTTTTGAAAGAGACATGGTGAAACCTATTGCATTGTGTAAATGTTTGATTTTTCTTAAAATGTTTAAACATCAAAGAGCTACTTAAGAGCTCCAATAGCAGATCTTAGTGTTATTCACATCAACATTACATATTTAGTCGACCTAAAGAAGAGAAAAGACGGCTGACGTCACAGTGATTCGTACTAGTCTGTGACCTACTCTGCTGCACATGTTACCTCATTGAGAGAGGCGAGAGTGGGCAGGAAACGAGGTGACGTCTGAGGAGAGGTAGAGACAGTGGTAGTCAGATGAAAAGAAAACATGCATTGCAAAGCCAATAGGTTTCAACTACACAAGAGCTATTGCCTTTGTCAATGTCTTTTAGCCATGTTGCACTGCAGCGTGGAGTGGAGTACAGTTGAGTTGAGTGGCATGGGATAGAGTGATGGGGAGTGGTGTAAAGTGGAATGGAGCAGAGTGGCTTAGAGTGGCGTAGAGTAGAGTGAAGTGGAATAGAGTGGAGTGGCATTAAGTGATGTAAAGTGGAGTGGCATAGATTCCATACAGTGGAATGGAGTGGATTGGTGCAGAATGGAGTGGCATGGAGTAGAGTAGAGTTGCACAAAGTAAAGTAGAGTGGCATAAAGAAGATTGGACTGGACTTGCATAGAGTAGAGTGGTGTACAGTGGATTGGAGTAGAATAGAATGGTGTAGAGTGGAGTGGGGTAGACTAGATTGGCATGGAGTGTGGTAAATCAGGGTGGAGTAGAGTGGAGTGGCATGGCAAAGAGTAGTGTGGTGTAGAGTAGAGAGGAGAGGAGTAGAGTGACATAGAGAGGAGTGGAGTAGAGTGGCTTGGACTGGAGTAAAATAGAGTGGCATAGAGTGGGGTAAGGTGGTGTGGAGTAGATTGGGGTACAGTGGTGTAGACAGCCAGGGATGACTCCTGGTGGCCATCCACCCTCAGCACCCCCCACCCTAACAAACCGCACACGAACCTCAGCTTCATCCTGGAATCATCGCTCACTATGACTTGTCATGTCAGCTCAGTCGCATCCTCCTGTTTTCAGACACTCCAACTTCTCCGAAAGATCTACAAATGGGTCCCAACGGACTGCCGCAGAACCATAGCACATGCCCGGGTTACCAGCAGACTCGACTATGGCAACACTTTCTACGCCTGCACCACCCAGAAGAACCTGAAGAAAGTATAACACATCCAAAACGCCTCTGCCAGACTCATCCTAGACATTCCCCACTGTGAACACAGCTCCAATCACCTATGAGACCTCCACTGGCTTCCTATCGAGAGAAGAACTCCTCGTTCATGCATACAAGGCCCTCCATGACTTAGGACCCTCCTACCTCAACCACCGTATCACTTTCTACTCCCCCATCAGACGTCCCGCTCCGCTCAACAAGCCCTAGCCACCGTACCTTGCATACGGAAGACCTCAGCTGCTGGTAGATCCTTTGTCTACTTCGCGGCAAAGAGCTGGAACTTCCTGCCCCTGCACCTTAGGCGGTCACCATCGCTATCTCAATTCAGGAGGGACCTTAAAACCTGGCTCTCCAACTGAAGCTCAGAGGACAAAACCCCTCAGAGCCTTGAGTTCCGTACGGGTGAATAGTTGCACTCTATACACCTGATTTGATTTGATTTGACTTGACAGTGGTGCAGAGTGCAGTGGCAAAACATAGATTGGTGTAGTGGTGTAGAGTAGAGTGGCATAGAGTAGTGCAGAGTGCAGTGGCATAGAGTGGTGTGGAGTAGAGTAGGGAGAGTGCAGTTGCACAGAGTAGAGTGGAGTAGAGTGCAGTGGCATAGACTAAAGTGGAGCAGTGACATAGAGTGCAGTGTCATAGAGTGCAATGGCATATAGTTGAGCAGTGTAAAGTAGAGTGGCACAGAGTAGATTAGAGTGATGAATAGTACAATGGCAGTAGATTGTAGTGGTTCACAGTAGGGTAGAGTGGCATAGAGTGCAGTGGTATAGAATAGAGTGGCACAGAATGCATTGGCACAGACTGCAATGGCATCAAGTAGAGTGCTGCATAATAGAGAGGCATAGAGTGCAGTGTCATGGAGTAGAGCGGTGCAAAGTAAAGTGGTGCAGACTGCAGTGGCATAGAGTGGAGTGATTTGGCCTAATGTGCATTGCCGTACAGTGGTGCAGAGTAGAATGTCATAGAGTGTGTAAAGAGCAGTGGCGTAAGGTGTGAAGGCATGGAGTGGTGTAGAGCAGAGTGGCGTTAAGTGCAGTGGCCTAGATTAGAGTGGTGTGGAGTACAGTGCAGTGGCACAGAGGGGTGCAGTGTAGAGAGTCATGGAGTGCAGTGGCATAGACTAGAATGGCATAGACTACAGTGGTGCAGAGTATAATAGAGTGGCGTAGAGTTTAGTGCAGAGCAGAATGCTTTAGAGTGCAGTGGCATAGAGTACAGGGTAGGGGTGGGAGGGAAAAAATACAACATGGAAGGGGGGGCAGGTGAGAGGGAACAGGAGCTACATGGACGGGGGTATGGGAAATGGAATGAAAAGACAAGCACTCATATGGAGTGCTTTAACACAAAGAAACAAACATTTGCAATGCAAGCGGACTCATGTTTGCTCGAGGAAGAGCTATTAGCATTGTAAATTCCTAACTGGATTTTTCTTGCCACATAAATTGAAAATGAAAAATAAAACAGTTGACATAAGTGAACCAATTCAAAGCACCATGGCCATTATCAGCATGAAGGAGAGACACAAAATGAAAAAAAAGGTTGCTCGGAATCAAACGGCAAAGGTGCAATTATCCATGGAACAGGGTCGATGGCCAACGCGGTAACAAAACTGCCTCACGGAGGGACAAACATAAGGTATTTACCAGTGATAACAAAGGATTTTCGAAAGGCAAGCTCACGAACGAGTGATAGTGATGGGCGTGCGGTGGGCGTGCTTAAAAGCCCCCAGATAGATTACAACACGTCAGACCGATTGCACGTGATGAAGCAGAAAAAGAAAGACTAACAAATATTCATCTATCATGTAACAAAATCGTATAAGGTAGTGTGATTTTAGCAAAAGAAAATAATGTATGTGGGAAAATGTGCCCACGAGGTAGTTCGCCATTATTATAAACGAGCTTAATTAATCATGAAGAATCGACAATGTAGTAATCCGTCATAATTGCAAATGTATTCTATGACTTTCTTGTTGAAACTGTTATATGCTTAGCTTAAATTTAGCAGAGGCTTTGGCCTAGTTGCCTGGTCTCAAATTTAACTGCGTAGTTTTCACTTGTATTAACAAAAACTTATTTTTTTTACTTTAAAAGCTGTATTTTTCCAGTAGAAATGACTAATACACTTATCTCAAGGTTTCGTGCTAGGCAAGTTTCATCCCCTTTGAAGCAAGGTCAGTTTCTGCAGGTGCGGACAATAAAGACACTGATACAGAAATAATTGGCAAACTTTGTTGCTACTTGTGTTCCAAAACTCCAAGGACACCTTATGTATAAATGAGTGCTAAGAGAAAGACACTATTCATTGGTCAAAAAGAAGCCACCCTATGAACCCTCTAATGGAAGACCCTGAAGAATTTGGAAAGTTTTCTTACTTAAACCCATCGGACAGAGAGAAGTCAGCCATTTTCTTTGATGCCATTTTGAAGCCAGATTCAAGACGCCATTTTAAATGACACTTTGATGCCTTTTCTCTGTCCTAGAGAAAGAGACTTTAAGAATTCTCACCCTAGAGACTTTAATTTTAATTTTGCCCCGTCTTGTCCATGCAATAACTTTTGCCCCAGTTTCCTTGCTGCCGCAAGGAAACTTGCTTTAACTTTGCCCCTTTGAAATCTGCCCCATGCTGATCGAACCGGTACCTGAAGGACGAAGACTTTTCCTTGAATGTTGATTGTATTTGGTAATTATAAAAGGATAATTGTATTATGCATTGTGTTTTCCTTCTTAGGTACCAACTGCTTATTTTGACAAAGCCCAAGCTAGAAGTTTTCAAAATTTATGTTGACTAAATTCGCTTTGCATGAAGCCCCACATGCCAATGCTAATCAGAGGTTAGTTGAGGTATTCATTTGATGCACCATGCTAAATTGAAATCTTGTTATGCTGACCGATGTATGCAATTAGTCAAATTCAGTTGCTTATATTAGTGATTTGCATTGCTATAACCGAGTGCATTATAATCCAGATTTTGCATAGACTGCGTTTCTTCTGTTGCTATGGACAGCTAGTAATGTTCGTATATGTATACCATTTGATTTTGAGGCTTACTTATATTGTGCTAGCTTTGTTAATATAGGGAAATAAACTAATTAACCTTTAATAAACAGGTGTGGTTATTCATGACTGAAAGGTCATGGTGTGTCTAATTACTGATTTTCTGTTTAACAAATTTGTTGTTTGATTATTAATTGAGTATTGGGTATTAATTATAAATGGTTATTGATGATTGATTTGAGTGACCCGACTATTCTTGGATGAGGAGAACCCAACTCGGTCAAAAGGTTCACCGACCTCCGGCGTGTCCAAGTACAAGTAATTTATAAAGACTGGACGCGCTATCACACGCATGACCTAAAAAGTAGCCCCAAAAATGGGTGCAGTGAATGGACACAAGTACTTGGTCCATGCTCCAGGGGTGGGTCAAACACAAGAAGAGGGCATGATGCCCGCATGCCGTGATAAACGGGGACGAAGGAAATGAGAGCGATGCTGATGCTAACAAATGGTAAGCTATGGGAGGGCTGTAAACACAGTATGTAAACAACTTGTGTTGCAGACATGTGCTGTCTAAGCAAAATCTAAATATGCTGAGAATAATGGTAAGAGTCTCCAGTGGAAAATAGGGGAGAAGAGAAAACATACAATGGGGTGGAACAAGATGAATATATAAAGTGACACGCAGATAATCCAAAACATAGCAATGTGTCTGATGCAACAAGCTCTTGCCTTGCAGATGAGGGGAGGGGAGAACCGCCTAACCCATGAGGTTAGCCTTCTACCCTGCATGCCAGTGTGTTTGAAGTCTTTGCAGCTTGTAGTCATTGGCAACATTCTCCCAGCCGGCTCCAGGAAATCAGCCTCAACCCCAATAAAGCAGAGACATAGCCCACTTCAAAGAATGACAGTACGTGTGTATAATCAATAAAGCGCCATTGGATGTACAGAGTACTTGGTTTGTCCTACTCTTGCTGCCAGTAGATGGGGTCATGAGATGCAGGGATATAGTGTTTGTACACGGTCACACTGCACCACGGTGCGTCGTATTTTAAATACGGCACGCACATGGTGGCGGTAGGGGGGTGCTAAGGGACGCGGGGTCAAACAACTTGATCAGGTAGGAAATATGAAGTTAGAATCCAGGTGTTCAGGCTGGAGGTGTCCAGAGGTGTTGCACTGGACCACATAAGTCTCCCCCGCTGCTTTCCAATAATCATCGGTCCGTGACCCTTTGGACCTCTTGACCTGGGGGACCGCTGATACTCACTCAGTGCCTTAGGTTCTGTGTGTACTGTATCCTTGTCATTAGAAGATACAAATCTGCTCATTTAAACACTAACAATATCTACTGACCTCCTATGTAGTGCTACCCACAAGCTGCTCTGCGTGGAATGAAAAATTGTGTTGGTGCTCATACATTGGAAGGGTTAAAGGAAGAGTCAGCCCTGCCGGGATTTTTTTAATTTCTTTGTATTGCTCAGCGTGCACTGGTGTCACAAGGGCGAGTTCATCCCTCGCACGGAGGTGACGTGATCGAAGGCATGTTCTAATGGTGGCCTTCATGACAGTCTTTGACGGGGTGACCCGATGAAAACACAGGAGTTAAGGGAGTATGGGGACCTGTGCCCCTCATATGTTGGATCTCTTCAAGAGGTGGGAGGATGTTTTTTGTGACTGGCGCAGCCGATGTCGCAGTTGCTGAATATCAAAGCAGATGCAACCTCAATCTTTCTTCCACCGTTCCACCCTTTCTGTCTCTTAATCTCTCTCCGGCCACTCTAACGCCGACCTGACTGCCTTAGGTTAGCTGAATATTTGCTGACTTCACATTATTCAGGGGCCCCAGTCCAGTTCCTGCGAACAGCATTTCCCCTCCGTGGACGGTGCCTTAAGGGGTGTGAGGCATCGTTCATCTAGAGCAGGCCCCCAGCAACTGTCCAACAGCATCACGTTCAATATCTACAAATAAGTAGGTCTCTGACTGACCTCTGGGAGGGAGTGCTCAGACCCAGCCTTCTCTCTCTCAGTAGCGGAAGCAGTGCGGGCTATGGGGTAGCCGGAGCTCAGTTCCGGGGATTCCATTCGTTAGGCTGGAGAGCCGAGCTCGATCCCAGAACCGTGGAAATCGAACACATCAGCGTAGTCTTGGACAGAAGAGTCATCGATCAGAAGAGAGCCACTCCTCAAGCGGCGCAGTCCAGTGGAAGACGTCTAGCTCAGAAGAACGCCACCCTCACCCACCAGTGCTGACTTGGGGTAGAGATCTAGATCAGAAAAGTGCCTCCTTGATACAGTATGTTTGTATCGGCAATATAGTTTAAGTGTAGAAGATTTCACCCTCATAAAGTGTTGCAGTCCTGGCAAAGAAGTTCTAGCTCAGAAGAGGGCTTCCTTCATCCGTGTTACAGGCTTGACACTTAAGTTGTAACTCAGAAGAGTGCCCGTCATGCAGTCGGGCAGGCATAGTCGAATTCTAGATCAGAAGAGGTACCACCCATACATATATGTAGTAAAATTCAAATTTAAAAGAGTACTCCCATACTGCTGTGCCATCATCTCATACAAGTGTACTGTCTTGGCAGGAGATATCAGCCTCCTAAGCAAGACAGCCCTGGCAATAGAGTTCTAGCTCAGAATAGTGTTAACTCATACAGCTGTGCTACCCTGGCAGTACATTTCCAGCTCAGATTTCACTCTCATACAGTGTTGTAGTCATGGCAGTGTAGTTCTAGTATAGAAGAGTTCTCCCTCATATAGGGCCAGGTGTATCATCATTCCCGGTTTGCATTTCCCAAACAGCGATTTTTAAGAAATCGCTATTTAAGAAATGCAAAATGGGATGTATGAAAATTGCAATTCAGTGATAGTGATTTCTTAAAAGTCGCAATCGCTATTACCGAATTGCAATTAGGGAATGGGACTCCATTCATCCCTGTGGGCCTGTAGGCCCGTAGGTGCGAATGGTTTTGCATTTCTTAATTTGCGAATTCCTGTTAGGAATTCGCAAATTAGGTAATGCAAACCCCAGGGTGCTGGGGGCCTAAGGCCCCCTTTGATGCGCCCCAAAAAAATATTTGTGGACATGTAAAGCGCACACATGACAAGGGGCATGTGTGCGCTACATGTCATTTTAAAAAATGCATTTGTAATGCATTTTTAAAAATTGCACATGCTTACCATCAAACTTGAGTTTGTAGTAATTGCATTTCCTAAACACCAAATTCGCATTTAGGAAATGCATGATACATGTGAATATATATTCCCTATTTGCAATTTCCTATTTAGGGAATCGCAAATTGTGATTCCCTAATCGGAGTCGCACTTTTAAGGAATTGCTATTTTTGTGATTCATCAAAATTGCACTGCGAATTCCTTTCATAAATCACGAAAGGCGAATTTGCATTCGCAAACGGTGAAATTTTGCGATTCGCACCGTTTGCGAATGCAAAATCCTTTGATACATCTAGCCCATAGTGATGCGGTCCTGGAAAAAGCATTTGAGCCCAGAAGAGTTCCCGTCATACAGGAGTGCAGTCCTAGCAGTAGAGTGCTAGTTCAGAAGAGTGCTTCTCACATACGGTGGTGCAATCATGGCAGTAGAATTCTAGCTCAAAAGAGCGTCCCCTCATACGTGGGACAGTCCTGAAATTAAAGGCATATATCAGAAGAATTTCCATTTAGACAGCTCTGAAATCTCTCACATTTTAATTCTAGCTCAGTGCAGGGCCCCTTATACAACTGGGTGCAATCCTGGTATTAGATTCTAGCTCAGAAGAGGGTCCTCTCAAACAAAAGTGCAGTCTTTGACAGAGGGATTATAGGGCAGAAGTGTGTCCCAATCGTACATTGGTGAAGTCCTGGGCAAAATGGTTCTGTCTCAGAAAGTCTAGCTCAGGTGAGTGTTCCCTTCATATAGCAATGCAGTCCTTGGCAAAAGATGTCTAGCCCAGGGAATTTTCTCTAATAAAACAGCATCGTTTTTGGCAAGCGTTTTAGCTCAGAAAAGTGTTCACTCACTGAATGGACAGTTCTTAGATGAAGACTTCCATTCCAAGCCAACCCCGTACCCACCCACCTCGGCATCATAAGCCAGCCTCTGGCAGTCGAGTTCTAGCTCAGAAGAGTGACTATGACACTCAGAGGTGCTGTCCTTTGCTGAAAAACTCTAGCTTAGAAGAGTGATATCACATGCAGTTCTGTAGTCTTTCGCACAAGAGATTTTAGGCCAGATGTACTTGCAAGGAATTCATTAAAACTGGTCGCAAATTGCTGAATCCAATGAGATTTTGCTAATGGACCTATGTACTATTAGGTTGGTTTACAAAATCCACATTTGGAGTGGGCCATAATCCAACCTTCTTCATAATTATTAACAAGCAGTTTGTAAACTGGAATTTACTGTGATTGGATCCCATCACATGGATGGTGGCCTGCTGGAGTCAGCAGACCCAGATGACTGATCAACATTTTAATAAAGTAAACCTTTTCTTTTTAAATGCAACTCGTTTTTCTTACAGGAAACAGGGCTGCATTTAAAGAAAAAAGGTCTGTTTGAGCCAACAACCTATTTTTTAACATTCATAAACAGAAAGGGGTCCCATGCGGGGCTCCATCCCTTTTTGCAAATGGGTTATCACCTCCTATGAGGATTTGTTTACTTTTCATGCTCCAGCTCTGAACAGTGTCTCCTCATAGGATGTGTATTCCTTAGAATTTAAGTTTAGAACAGTCTTCATATACCAACGCCCTTGGCAGTAGAGTTCTGTATCAGTATTTACTCATAGAGTGGTTCACTCCTAAGTATAGAGTTTTAGATCAAGACAGTGGTTCAGTTTTCCACAACAGAGTCCCATTTCAGAGTACAGGCTCCTCATACATTTGTTCATTCAATTTCACTGATTACAGCACAGAATATTGGCTCCTCATAAGGAACCCCACTCCTTTACACAGGGGCGTAGCTTCAGGGGAGGTGATTGGGGTGTTACACTCCCATAAAAAATGTGGTATGCTGTAAATAGTTGGGTAGAGGGGCTTTCATTCGGGTATGGTGAGCTATCTGTCGGATTGCACCCTGGATTTTTACATGCCCACTCTGACCAAAACACACACACACACACACTCTCTCTCTGGTCCCTGCCAAGTTAAAACTTGGTTAATTTGAAAACTATAGTGTTTTAAGTACCCCGAACAATCCACACTCCTTTCTCTTTCCACTGTCTCTTAAGCCCCCCTCATGTCCTGCTTCTTAGAATGTATTTTAAGAAAATATGACAGCATGATTGTTGGGAAATCTGAAGCTCATACCACCCAATCTTACTGACCAAGCCACGCCCCTGCCTTTACAGTAGAGTTCTCTCTCAGAAGAATGTAATTTTATCCTTGACTTCTTTGCAGGACCATTCTAGTCCAGAGCATCCACTGAGTTAGTTCTTCATAATAAAGATCTCAGAAAAGAGGCTCATGAAACAGTGGTTCAGGCTCCTGGTCAAGGGGCCAAGCCGCCAGGTCACAGGCACCGGAGACAGGTGCGGGCCGGATCGGACCGGTCAGGGGCGGTGGTCGGCAGTGGCCACCTTTTTGAACTTCCCTCGCTCCCACAGTGGGCAACCATTGGTTGCTTGTTGCGCCCATCGGGGGGGGTACGCAGTCACCCGGGCGGTCGTTAAGGAGATGGGGGGGCAGCCGGGCATGGTAAATAGCAGGCAAGATTGCCCAGAATTACACATTGCTGCCTTGGTCCCCCCTGACGATCGCTAACGCCACCCTTTGGCCTCTTCAAGCACCAGAGTGCTTCCTTTTTCCCCCACCCTCCCATCCCTGTGTTAATTCCAAAGGGGGGTACGTTCAATCATTGTTTCTGGCGGAAGAGGAGTCATGTTTGGCCACTAAAAAACAGGTAGACAACCTTGGCATCAAGAATATGTGTAGGCGAATTCAGGATAGAATTGGATTGTTTAAGCATTTAGCTCAATCCGGGGCAGGAGTACTGCGGTCACTACTGGAAGGCTGGGGACGCCCGCTACCGCGATTGTCCATAGCCAGCCGGGGTACTCCATTACACGGCCCTGGGGATACGGGGGATGGTGGGCTGGTATAGGGACTAAGGTATGGCCCGGTTGGCCAAGACCCACCTCCCGATGGGTGCCAGTGGGAATCCCTGTATTGGGTAGCTCTGGCATGTTTGTTTGGGGGTACAGCTGTTATGCTGGCCCAAGCTCCCTCTGTCTTGAGGGGGCAAGTGAGTTCGCCTTGTAGAAGACAACTTATGGAGAGACCAGCAGGGTGTTGTCCTGGGTCCAAGTCAATTAGGTCAATTGAATCAGTCCGCACCACCAAGGGCCTGAGGGGTGGTCAATCATGACTCCTTAATTTGATATGAAATTTAATGTAGCCATGTATTAGCTATGGAGTGTATTTGATAGGAGATTTATGTATTAGATACGCTCATGCAATTACTATGCTGTACTATCCTTATTGTGTTATTTTATGTGGAAAACAAAACTTTTTGTCGTGTTTATTAATTGTAATAAATACGGCCGGAGAATAAGATATTCTCTAACGCAAGAAGCTGGCTTGCATTGGGTCATTCTGGTATAATTTGCTATATGAAGGGTGACTAATGGTATGTTTGGTGGAGATATGACCGGTTTCGCTACGGTCCCCCACCTGTCATGCATTGCTTTAGTCATTGTTAGTAGTGCTCTAGTTTAGAAGCATTCCGTCCATCATTTGTGTTTGTTTAGTTAAGAAGGGTGGCACCTCATACACTGCCAAACTTCACTAAATAGTCCTATTTCAGTTCCAGTAGAGTTCTAGCACATAGCAGTGGCTCTTCATATAGTGGCTCAGTCCTTTGCACTAGTGTAAGCTCAGGACAGTGGATCCGAATCCACTGCAGTAGAGTTCTTCTCAACAACATGGCATATCAAAGGGTTTTTCAACCATTGGTACTTTGCCTGTGTCATTAAAGGTTTAACAAGCAATCACATCAACAGACTCAAAGATAGACTCACACTGATTCATTCAAAGACGTTGCTTGCCTTGTCTAAAACAAGCTGAAGATATATTTATCAGTATGACCAATATTCCAAACAAGTCCATGTCAAGCAACGGCTTACTTACATCAACCACAGCTTACAAAATGGCGTCTTACTTGGATTCACTATCAGCAGCATACTATCCTTGACTTCGCTAGACTGAAATTCAAATGGTGCTAATAAAAAGTAAAATCAGTGAATGCTGGGACACCAGAAGAAGAGCAGAGGAGTGAAGCGGCGGGCGGCGGCGATTGGAACATGTACTTTTTTTAAAAACTATTTTTTATTAACCCCTGTCCCTCCCCTTTAGGTTTCCCAGAGCCGCTGCTGTTACAATATCAAGAGCACTACTAGCATAAGAATATTCTTTTGGGGAAATTAATATTACACCATTACTTAAAGATTACTTAAAGATCGTTTTACGTGTGTGGTAGCATTTTCTTACGTTTATATTTTTTAGGTGTGGGCGGTGAACTCTGTTTACACTCTCGATCATGCCATGATTGTGCTGTTCTACAAATTTGTTATGCAAGAATTGTGTATACCTAGATTTTAGAGGTGAGTCAGATTTTTATTTGATTATGGAAGACTTTACTTTTCTGCTAGGTGTGTCATCTGATCTTTTTCTGATTTTGGTGGTAACTGGGAACTTAGAATGATTTTGCAAGGCTCTGTATCTGAGAGTCTTCATGGTATTGACTGTGTACCACTTATATTTTGAATGTTTGTAAAAAAAACCTTTAACTTTTCCCTAATATAGAACTTATTGAGAGATTCCAGTTACTTATTTCCTTTACGCTGCTAAACAGGGGAGGGTCCCTTTTCATGCATTTACTTTCAGTGGGAGAACTGTCTGATGGAAAATCTGAGCTTGTCTGAATTTTGGGGTGATCTGAATATTGTGGTTCTTTTCTTACTCCCACAAGTGTAAATAACGAGTGACAACAGATAGATTATACTTATTTCCATAATCTAATTGTATTGTTTGTCCTTGCATGGTTCCCTGCGGTTGCCAAATGCATGATGGAGGGAGGGGCCCAAAGGATAGGGCATTGCCCTTGGAGCAAATGTTGCTGATCTATTAGTGCTGTCAGCTTAACAATTGATGATTTTTTAAAGTTCAATTTAAAGTCCAACACATCGCTGAAGACCCTCAGTTCAATTATTAATACTGGTTGGGATGCAACTGGGTCAGATGGGATTGCTATGACCTCATCTGTCTGTTGACAGTGTGTGTATGGGGCATGGCCCATCTTGATCCCCTTTATGTCAGAGCTGACCAGCACTCACTGGGCAAATGGCTCCAAATATAGCGCAATAAGTAGAGGAGAAAAAGGGGACCCATGTCTCATGGAATGTTAAATGGGGAACACAGGTTATGTTAAGCTGCTGACCAGCTCTCTGGCAATAGCCATGTTGTAGCTCATTTCTTCCGTTAGCCTTAGATGCACCAATCCCTGGCATATCAGCATCCCAAGCAGGGTGGACTTGGTGTCCCCAATGTGAAGCAGTACTATCGAGCAGCCCAGCTATGATAAATGGTGGAGTGAAGCTGAGAAAAACCCAAAAACCCATGGTGCTTCCTTGACCAACATGTTGAGGGTGTGTCAACCTAGAGGGCATAGGCGTTGAGAGGCATATTCCTCCCCGGTAAACAGAACCACCCTAGCTGTTTGGAATTCGGTTGCGAGCAAGACACAACATACCTCTTTCCACCACCCCCTGACTCTAATATATCTAACCCAGGATTCAATCCTGCACTCCACCCTGAGAACTTCAGACCGCGGTAAAATGCTGGATGTAGGATGGGAGGGCAGCTGTTTCACACTACAGGCATTATCTCTTTTGAAACAATTGAAATCAGATTATCGTTTTATAGAAAGTGAAAGGATGTACTATAATCAGATTAAAAACTGGCTTTCAGGTAAAACAATGAAGCCTCTGGTGATCAGATAGCCGAAGCTGACTAAATGCGAGAAGTAGTTGCTCTCTAATACAGACAAGAAACACCTACTGTCAGGCTTATGCAAAACTCTGTCACACGCCATGCCCAAAGAGAGATCAGCGGACCAGAAGAGATGGGAACAGGGATTAATAGGCGCTCTTTAAAACATAATGATGACCACTTAGTACCAGTATTTGACCCCTGCCTGGATCCATGCCTGGGGCCCTGAGCAGACCGATGAGTGTTGATGGCGTTGTAGTAATCCACGACCCTGATGCATTTGGTTGAGAAATGCTTTAGGCTACCTAGATGCTGGACCCAGGTGTTAGATGATGGATACTATCTGTACAGCACAACATCACTACTTCCCGACATACACGCTCTTATGCCTTCCAAACAAGCAGACTTTCCTTCTACACTCAATAAAAGGCCTATAGATAGCTTTAGCTGTCTATGTGGCGCATCAGACTACACTCACGCTCTGAGGCACAGACAAAACTCCTGAGCTTAGAGACTGGCTCTGCTGAATCTGGGACCTTTTATGGATGGAAAAGCTAACAATGGATGCTGAAACCAAGGAAGAGGCCTTCCATGAAGTATGGGCACTTTTTATACAATTTCTCTCCTCAACATTCAGGGAACTTTTTATGCTCAGCCTACCTTAAGGTCTTTCAAAGTGCCACTTGAGTGGTCTATTATCAACATGGTGCTCCCCCTCAAGTGGCTGTGCTGTGAGGTGAGCTCGCCATGGCTTGGTCCAACCTTGAGCAATGTACTAGTGAGATATGTGTGCCGAAGGGAGGGGATGGTGGTGTGGGAGGGGAGCTCACGGGTTTTACCACTTGTCGGCCACCAGGTTTTAGGAGTGGGTATTGTGTTTGTAATTCTTTAACAAGTGAAAACTAATAAACAAGACTCATCCATAAAAGGAAGAAATTAAAAATCCTTTTTTATGTAAACACGAGAGTACAATGCTTTACTTTCATTCTTAAAATGGCTCAATTTGGGATTTAGGGCCAGATGTAGCAAGCGTTTTACATGGCGCAAACTGCGAAATTCGCAGTTTGCGCCATGCAAAACGGGCATCGCGATGCACATTCCCATTTTGCGAGCCGGTACCGACTCGCAAAATGGGAATGCGACTTGCAAATAGGAAGGGGTGTTCCCTTCCTATTTGCGATTCGCACCATGATGCAGAATTGCTTTGTGACCGCGAACGCGATCTCAAAGCAATTCACAGTTAGCACCCATGTCAAGTGGGTGCTAACTCATTCGCAAAAGTGAAGGGGTCCCCATGGGACCCCTTCCCCTTCGTGAATGTCGCCCAAAATATTTTTTCAGAGCAGGCAGTGGTCCAGTGGTTTTCATTTTTTCTTTTGTATTGCAACTCGTTTTCCTTTAAGGAAAAGGGCTGCAATACAAAAAAAAGACTGTTTTATTAAAAAAGCAGTCACGCATATGGAGGTCTGCTGTCTCCAGCAGGCCACCATCCCTGTGAGTGCAGGGAATCGCAAGGGGGTCGCAAATTGCGACCCACCTCATTAATATTAATGAGGTGGGTCTTTGCGACCCCCTTGCGATTCGCAGATGGTGTCATGGACACCATTCTGCATATGATTTTGCGACTCGCTCCGACTCGCAATTTCCGAGTCGCAAAATCATATATACCTACATCTGGCCCTTAGAGTGCACTCATAATAACATATATATGTGTTATTCCACAAAAGCATCACCAAGGACTCCTAGGTGACATTTTTAAAGGTTTGATCATTTGTGTAAACGCTATTAATAAAATGTGATAATTTGAGAACACAAGAGCCCCCACTGACATTCTTCAAGGATTTAAAATAAAGAAGTGATATACAAAATTTTATTTCGAAAATCTGTTTGCCCGTGAAAGTGGGAAACAGTGACAGTTGGACAGTTCTTGCTCTTTAATTTACAGTGTGATGTTTATCCCATGAAGAGAATAACCCTATGCAAACATTGATGTAAATGTCCCCAGTTGTCATGTGGCTATGAAGCCTACAGTACACTAAGATACTATGTACAATATGAGAAGGCTATGTCTGCCCATCTTAGGCCAGCCAACCCGACATGCGTACTTAGAACTCTCCACCCGAGCTGTGTTTCACAGCTGGGTGGAGACCAAGCGCGTGGTCCCACTCCCTAACTGAGCTGCATTTCATCCTGCTCAGGCAAATCCAGGCGCTTCTCTCATGCTTCTCTCATGAGAGAAGTATCTGGATTGAGTGGGGAGGGAGGCAAGTTGAGAAGGAACTGAAGCAGCAGGAGCAGAGGAACATGGAGGGCTGGCTGTGGCAAAGAAGTTTTTATTATTTATTTATTGTCCCTCCCACCCCAACCCCCACTATGCCCCACCAAGCCTTCCCATGAACAGCCGGCCCTGCCCAAACATGTCTTTAAAAACATAATCACTCAGTATCCACCTTCCGAAACCTCCCAAGCTTTGCTTCACCTCACCAGCCTGCGTATCAGTCCCTCTAATTTCTTGTTGCTTCATCCATTCAACAATTTGATAAAAACACTTGATGAGAAAATGTCCTACTGCACTCTTTCCAGCTCTATAAACTTCTAACGAAAAGTGCATATAAAAGCAACACGTTGTGTAGCCAAATAGTTTTACCAGTTGCAAGAACACTCCATCTCAAAGAAGGTACCCTACACATAGGTCCGGAAGTGCTGTACACCCAACCAGCATGCTAGTGCCTTTTTCTCTATGGTAAAAAGTGTACTTTTCACACCCTTCAGTGTTTGTGACAAACAACCCTTTCATTTTTTTCCTTTAATTGCATCAGAAAGGTACCCAGCTCGTACATGCTGGCATCTGTGAAAACAACTTTTTTGACCCGTGGGTCAAATAGCTTAACAATAACCACCTTAGCAATGCACTGCTTCATTTCTTCAAATGCTTGTTGCCGCTCATTTGTCCACAAAAACGTCATCCCTTTCTTCATCAACAAACTTTAAACATAAATGCAGCCAAAGAAATAGTTGTCGAGCTTGGTATAATATTCTGCAAAGCCAAGACTATGGGAGAGAGTATCATTTCAATAGCCTCCATCAGTTTTAATTTTGGCTTCACTCCCTTGCATGATAGTGTGCGTCCTAAATACTCCACTTTGTGCACACTGAATCAGCACTTATCTATGCACACTATCAGACAGGCATGTCTAACTTGGCAAAGGCCATCTGCAACTCTTCATTATGCTCAAGTTTACAGCATCACACGCTGGAAAACAAAGGATGCAGAAGCAACTAAAAGGGTGTGCCTGTGAACTGGAACACAGCCTCGGGCATAAAAAACTGATGTGAGATGGTTTGACTCCAGATGCAGACACACATGTTGATATGCGTTTAATGGACCTAGATGAAAAACATTTGGCTCTACTGACACACTAAAGCATCACATTAATGTGCAAAATGGGATAGTGATCAACGCAAACACTTTTGTTTGGATCTCTCAGATCTATGCACATCTGTTTTTTGGCCTTCTTCGCTAGGACAATAGGACTGAGTCACTCAGAAGACTCCCTTGACTCTATGACTTTGCTCACACACACCCTGTCTAGCTCTTCTTTTAACAGAGTCCAAAGTGCCAATAGAATTCTCCTCAGATGGTGAATCTTTGGCACAACACGTTCTTCAATATAATGTGATGTTCAAATTTCCTTGAATACCAAAGCTATCCTGCAAACAACTTAGGGTATTTACTCCTCCATCTCATCCTCATCTGTGAGTAGCACTTGATCTCAATGACTGGGGTCAAGTATTATCCCAAAGCCTGTTGCTTCCAACAGCCTAATAGGTTGTTATCCTTTTCTTCCACATAAAACTTCACAGAGGCTTTTGCACTTTATACATCAACTCTGCACAAAAATATCAAATCACAGACATTTTGAAGCCACAATACCCCTAAGGTTCGAAATCTGTACCAAATAAATCACGTTTTTCCCATCCTTTACCAGAGGGATTTACAAATGAAGGTGTAAGCTGGGCATGAATCTGCCCAAATTTGTCCTTCTTCTCCACCGATCCTCACTAAACATCTCGAAGGACCATATTGTTTCTCACACATTGCCCACTTCACACTTCTGAACATTTTGGGTACTCACCACCCAACCCTCAACACCCTCTCCATCACGCTCATCTGCACTCTCTATATCATTCTATTTATATTCCTTCACTGCATTTACACTCATGATCCCTTTCCAAGATATCACCTTCACACACTCTAGAACAATTTCCTTGTTTCTTGCATCTGAAACATCTTGCATTCGTGGCAGGACATGACGCAGACACAGCCAAATGTTTAGTCCTCCCATATCTGTAGCTCTGACTCCTGTCGAAAGATTCTGCACTTTTTCGACTTCTAGACTACTTTTTCTTCATAGTACTTTCCATAACTTTCACACTTTCCAGTTCACACCACTCATTTCTCTTATTCCTTTGGCCACTGGTAAACACCTTAACACAATTGAAAAGTATTCTCTGTGCATCGAACAATACTAATACCTTTATCTAAAGACAGATCTTACAGACCTAACAACATCTCCTGAATTTAGAAATTGTTTGTCTTATTAAATACCAGACCTCTAATAACTTCTTCATATAGACCTTTAAATATGCATGTTGCTTTTATAGTGCAAAGAACAGCTCCATACTGTTCAATTGGCTCACCTGGTAATTGTATGATAGAAGAACAATATGTGTCTCTCAACCTCAGTGCCTATTTTTTAAACCAAATTGTCATCCAGAGCTTTAATGTCACACTTGTTCTCGTCATCCAACTCCTCATCCTTGTCAGAGGCATCAACATTCTCCCTGACTTGCCCTGTGGGTGGGGTAACATTTTCTTACCCTCCACAACCAAGCTTCAACATGGACATTTTTCTTTTTGTCACACAAATATCATTGCACAGAGTCTAAGTAAGTTTCAAATGATTCTCACAAATCCTTTCATTCCATGAATGGTATACCAAGACATAGGAGGCACCAGCGCAACATGCCTAGATATGGTTAAAATAGAAGCTACACATTTACTTTAAAATAAAATAATAATAATAATAAAGGTTGCCACCACTGTCCAGCAGAAAACAAGAAAATAATAAAAGTAGTCACCGTTGTCATGGTCACAATGTTATTAATAATCAACGCATTTATCAATGACGATGGAAACATTTTCCATGGCATTATTCTTTATGTGTATTTTTACGAACTTTACTATGCTGCAAAATGAATCTCACAAATAATGTAGCACATCCATGGTTGTTGGTGACAGCTGGGGACAGTTCATTTTCTACTGTTGCTGCTGGTTGTATTTCTTCCTTAGTGTTCACTAAAATGTCAGTGTGAGGCGCTCATGCATATATTTCAGGCAGTCCCAAAGGGATGCCCATCAGCTCTCTTCTATGTGGCAAAGTACGAGGGCCGTATCGAAGTTCGAGGCCCTCCTCCACCCGCAGGCTCCCGCCTGCGCCTCATCCCTGGTGGCCCAGTGGTGGGCGGTAAGTATCAAATATGACCTCTTCCTTTGTCCGTCTTTCTCTCTCCCGATTTCCCTCCCCCTGTTTGTCTGCTGCCCTTAATTGTACTCTGCCTTTAGCCTCTGCTCGTTTCTCTCTCTGCCCTTAGCCTGCCTGTTTTGCTCTTATTGTATTCATTGTTTCTTGCCTTTAGCCTCTGCTCGTTTTAATCTCTTTCTGCCTTTAGCTTTCTGCCTCTAGCTTGCCCGTTTTGCTCTCGCTGTTGGTTTCTTTCAGTGCCCTTCTCCCCCCGCCCACCCCCGCTCTCCTTTCCCGCCGCTGCCTCCCCTGCGGCCCCGCCCCCATCCTCTCCCATTCGCCACCCGCCTCCCAGCTGCTGCTCCTCCCTCCCTCCACCCTTCTTAATGCAGGCCGCTGCGCGGCATGGGTGCGAACCTTGACCTGTTCTCAGGCCAGGTCCACTCCCCCACCGCGCTAGCGTTCCCTGCTAGTGCTCTGCCTGCTGCCTGCTCGCCGCTGTTGCTGATCGAAGTTAGAGGCCCTCCTCCACCCGCAGGCTCCCACCTGCGCCTCATCCCTGGTGGCCCAGTGGTGGGCGGTAAGTATCAAATCTGACCTCTTCCTCTGTCCGTCTTTCTCTCTCCCGATTTCCCTCCCCCTGCTGTCTGCTGCCCTTAATTGTACTCTGCCTTTAGCCTCTGCTCGTTTCTCTCTCTGCCCTTAGCCTGCCTGTTTTGCTCTTATTGTATTAATTGTTTCTTGCCTTTAGCCTCTGCTCGTTTTAATCTCTTTCTGCCTTTAGCTTTCTGCCTCTAGCTTGCCCGTTTTGCTCTCGCTGTTGGTTTCTTTCAGTGCCCTTCTCCCCCCGCCCACCCCCCGCTCTCCTTTCCCGCTGCTGCCTCCCCTGCGGCCCCGCCCCCATCCTCTCCCATTCGCCACCCGCCTCCCAGCTGCTGCTCCTCCCTCGCTCCACCCTTCTTAATGCAGGCCGCTGCGCGCCCGCGCGTCGGAGGCGCGCCAGAGGCAAGCTCGTCTGCGCCCGTCCGCGCCTGGACCGCGGCCAGCGCCAGGACCCCTGGCCCCCGACATTGCCGGCCCACACAACGGACTTACGCCGCCGCCACCCTCAACGCACTCAAACCCGACGTGAACCCCGCCTGCTACCGAGCCACCCGATGCGCACCCACGGACCCTTCACCTGCTAAGCCTGCAATTTCACCTGCCTCCAGACCTGCACCGCACCTGAAAGGCCAAGCACCAGCAACAACCACCTCAAGTGCATCCTGCTCAACACCCGCTCCGTCCACAGACACGCCGTCGAACTCTGGAACCTGCTCGACACAACATCACCAGACGTCGCCTTCCTCATGGAAACCTGGATGAATGCCTCCTCAGCCCCCGACATCGCCATAGCCATCCCGGACGGATAGAAGATCACCCGGAGGGACCGCGTCAACAAGACCGGAGGAGGCATCGCCATCGTCCACAGGAACACCATCCGCATCACGACCAACTCCGACGACACCCTCACTGCCGCCGAGCACCTTCACTTCCAGATACACACCGACCCCAAAACCACCCTCAGAGGCACTCTCATCTACAGACCCCCGGGACCACGCACACAATTCAGCGAAGCCATCGCAGACTTCATCAGCCCGCACGCCCTCACCTCCCCTGACTACATCCTCCTAGGGGACCTCAACTTCCACCTGGAGAACAACACTGACAGCAACACCACCACCCTACTGGACAACCTCAGCAACCTCGGACTGAAGCAACTGGTGAACACCCCATCCCACTACGCCGGCCATACGCTTGACCCCGTCTTCTCCTCCAGCAAGCACATCTCCTTCAGCCACTCCACCGGACTTCATTGGACTGATCACAGCTGCGTCTACTTCAACTTCAGGAGAACCACGACCCACCACCACCCGCAACAGGCTCCCCGCAGGAGCTGGAGCAAGATCACTGCCGACCAGCTCACCACCTCCCTCAGCCAAAACCCTCCCGCCACCGCAACGGACCCCAACGAAGCAGCCCGCAACTTCACAAAGTGGCTCACCAACTGCGCCGACGATTTCGCACCTCTGAAGAACCCACCCAGCAGACCCGGCAGCAAAAAATCCTCGTGGTTCACCAACAAACTCAAAACATCCAAGAAAAACTGACGCACCCTCGAGAAAGCCTGGCGCCACGACCAGACTACAGAAAACATGACAGCCCTCAAGAACGCCACCCGCATACACCACCAGCTGATCCGCACCACCAAAAGAACAACATTCAAAGAACGACTGGACAACAACACCCACAACAGCAAGGAACTCTTCAGCATCGTCAAAGAGCTCTCCAACCCCAGCGCCGGAAACAACGACATCACACCCTCGCAAGACCTCTGCGATTCACTCGCCTCATTCTTCCACCGCAAGATCGCTGACATACACAACAGCTTCGGTGCACAGACCGCGCACCCAACCACCGAACCAACGCCCCCCACCACCACCCTCTGCAACTGGACCCCGGACAGCACCGAAGACACCACCCGCACGATGAACACCATCCACTCCGGATCCCCTGCTGACCCCTGCCCCCACCACGTCTTCAACAAGGCCGACTCCATCATCGCACCCCAATTTCGAGACTTCATCAACATTTCCATCACCACCGCCACCTTCCCGGAGAGCTGGAAGCACGCCGAGCTCAACGCCCTCCTGAAGAAACCGACAGCAGACCCCACCGACCTCAAGAACTTCTGCCCCATCTCGCTCTTCCCTTTTCCTGCCAAAGTCCTCGAGAAGACCGTCAACAAACAGCTCGCCGCCTTCCTCGAGACCAACGGATCCCTCGACCCCTCACAGTCCGGTTTCTGAGCCAACCACAGCACTGAGACCGCCCTCATCGCAGCCACCTACGACATCAGATCCCTGCTCGACAACGGGGAAACAGCTGCCCTCATCCTCCTGGACCTCTCTGCAGTGTTCGACACAGTCTGCCATCGCACTCTGATACAGCGCCTCAGCAACACCGGAACCCAAGAAAAGGCATTGGAATGGATCATCTCGTTCCTCGACGGAAGAACCCAGAGAGTCTGCCTCCCCCCGTTCCGGTCCGCAGCCACCGAAGTCATCTGCAGCGTACCTCAAGGATCCTCGCTCAGCCCCACCCTCTTCAACGTCTACATGAGCCCCCTCGCGGCCATCGCACGCCAACACAACCTCAACATCATTTCCTACGCCGACGACACCCAGCTGATCCTCTCCCTCACCAACGACCCCGCCAGAGCCAGCCTACACGAAGGAATGAAAGACGTCGCCGAGTGGATGAAGAACAGCCGTCTGAAACTGAACTCAGACAAGACGGAAGTCCTCATCCTGGGATCATCTCCCTCCGCCTGGGACGACTCCTGGTGGCCCCCTGCCCTGGGCACCACCCCCAAGCCAACGGACCACGCACGAAACCTGGGCTTCATCCTGGACTCCTCCCTCTCGATGACCAAACAAGTCAACGCCGTCTAGTCATCCTGTTTCAACACCCTGCGCATGCTCCGAAAGATCTTTTGTTGGATCCCCACCGAAACCAGGAAAACGGTCACCCAGGAGCTCGTCACCAGCCGACTGGACTACGGGAACGCCCTCTACGCAGGAACCACAGGCAAGCTTCAGAAAGGACTCCAGCGCATACAGAACGCCTCCGCACGACTCGTCTTGGACATCCCCCGCCACGCCCACATCTCCGCCCACCTGAGAGGCCTGCACTGGCTCCCCGTCAACAAGAGAATCACGTTCAGACTCCTCACCCACGCACACAAGGCTCTCCACGACCTGGGCCCCAAGTACCTCAACAACCGCCTCACCTTCTACATGCCCACCCGCCAGCTGCGATCGACCAGCCTCGCCCTCGCCGCCGTACCACGCATTCGAAGAACCACCGCTGGAGGAAGATCCTTCTCCTACCTGGCGGCCAAGACATGGAACTCCCTCCCCATCCTCCTACGGCAGACCCAGGACCATCTCTCCTTCAGGAAGCAACTCAAGACCTGGCTTTTAGAGCAGTAATGGACCCCCAACCCCCCCTACCCAGTGCCTTGAGACCCTTGCGGGTGAGTAGCGCGCTATACAAATTGTTGATTGATTGATTGATTGACAAACGCACCCAGTTCAAACTATTCATTCACACATAAAAGACACTGAACAATCTAGGTACTACCTACCTAAACAACTGCATCAGCTTTCACACACACTACAGTGAGACACCTTTGATCTACCAGCTGTTTTGTCCCCTCTGCCCAGTGCATCCAAACAACCATAACTGGTGGCTGCGCCTTTTCATACCTGGCTACTAAAGCCTGAAACGAATGCCCCTTCTAATTAGACCCACTAGCTCACTCCTAGAATTCTAGAAGAAACTGAAAACTTAGCTCTTCCAATAGGCCCCAGAAAGGGCAGCACCCACTTCTCAAAGCACCAGCATAACCATCCGGGTGATATGAACACTTTACAAGTACACATTGCATAACATAACACAACTTGCCCCCACTATTGGCAGCCTCAGTAGAGAGTCCACATATATAATGGGTAGAGGGCGTGTGTACTTCCATTCTTAGCAAAGGCTGAGGACTTCTCATCGGGACCCTGTCTTGGAAAAGCTTTTTTATTTGGCGCACAACAGGGCTGAATTGGAAATTAACATCACCCATGCCAAAATGTTCAAATCTGTCCCATATTCCTGGGGCCTGTGACTTGAATGGGTTCATTAGGGCATGGATGGGTCATGGTAGCCCATCCTGCTCTTAAAAGCAGTTCCTGAGCTTGCAGCCCACAAGCTACATGCCAGAATATCAGAATGACTAGTCGTGTCCTGGGGCAGATTCGGTGAGGAATCTGTGTCCACCCTACAGACCTTTTTGAAGTAACTGCCTGCTGAGAAACCCCAGATTTCCTGACAACAATCAATAGACTACTCCACCTATATAGGTAATGAGAAAAAGGGCCTAGTTATGTGTCTACAGATACCTGGTGTAAGAGAGAGTAACCCACCAGTGAAGCTTGCATTGAGGCCCCGGAGCCATAACCAGGCTGAGAGCCCAGATATCCCCTTGTTGATTCCCCCACAGGTAGTTGCCATTGAGCATGGAGGTGTGGGAGGAAACCTGTGAAATTTGGACAAGTGCTGTAAGGCTTGAAAGGGGGGGGGGAGACAAAGCTAAAGGCTGTGGCATGTAAAGAAACCTCAGGGGTTGTTGAAAGGTGAACTTAAGGTTTCCCTCGCAAATCCTGACTAGGATAGCTATAAAGGAAAGCTTGACCCACCCACTTGGGCGATTGGAGCAGAATATGGGGCATTATGTTGCAAGCAGGTACGCAACACCCTTTGGCCTAAAAGGGCTTCAGCCCCTCTATTGTGCTTCTTAGGCCGTGCTGCTGCAACTTCCAGGGCACATATAGGTCTTAGCTGATGTGTTCTGGACTGTGTTGCAAATGGGGACTCACTGGCATCCTCCTACAAAGCATTTTGTAGATCATCCACAGGCTGAAATGCATATTTTAATTAAGTCTTATGTCTGTGATCCTGAGTGCAATGGGGTTGAGGATGTAGGGACTGAGCCAGATACCAGTGTTTAATTTGTGCTTGTTGTTTCCGGTGCTGAGCACTAGCACTTATTTTTGAGGGCCAGCGCTTAGTCTTCTGCCTCAAGCATTTGCTGCGATTAAAAGATACACATGGGAAAGAGGGAGGAAAAGAAAAATGAAAAAGTGTCACAAAAGTAGAAAGCAGAAAGCTGCTAGAGTGAGCTGAAGGGGCAGGGAGTGGCTTTAAATGGTTTCAGGAGGCCCGAGATGGCTTCTGTATTACGTTGCTTCAGTATTCCGTTCTCGCACATTTAAATGCAGCAGCCGCATGTTTAAGAGGAGGGTTATGGGCACCGCCACGTTTTTATTTAAAAATTAAGCACTGCCAGATGCATGAATAAAAAGCAGGGGAGTAGCTTCAGGGGGGTGGTGTTTGGGGTGTTACAACCCCCTCGAATACATTTATTTTCTGGTAAATAGTTGGGTACAGGGGCTTTCAGTCGGGTATGGTGGGGTGTTTGTCGGATTTCACCAGGAAGTTTTACATACATACAGACAAAAACAAGCACACACTCTCCCTTTCTCTGATTTGAAAGTCTCCAAAAATGTTAGTAGATTTACACAATATTGTGTTTTTCCTCGTTCAGTACCCCTACCAATCTACATTCCTCTCACTTTCCACTGTCTCTTAAGCCCCTCTCATGCATCCTGCCCGCTCATAATGTATTTGTACATTGTATGTCAGAGTGTTTGTTGGAAAATCTAACGCTCATACCCCCCAATAACTGACCAATCTACGCCCCTATTAAAAATCACACATTATTTTGCAACTATTCCGTTGGCCTTTCAGTTCATGTAAATAATGCATACACCTTAAATTAAAAATGAATCCAAGTGAAATTGTTAACACTGACTTATTAATGAGTTTATTAATGAATATTCATGTATTTTGAGTGTTGAATTTGCATAGAAAATGTATTAAACGTAGAGAAAAATAATGCACGCATTTGAGGGTGCGCCGACGTAAGTGGCCGCCAACGTTCACGAAGTGTACTTCTTAATATGAAATGTTGAACTTATGTTTGATTAATGTAGTAATATGTCATATTGAGAGTTATGCCGTATGTATTAGCTTTATTAATTGTAGGCCTTAACTTAGCGAGGTCTTGGCCTAGTTGCATGGTCTCATGTCAAGCTGCATTTCTTAGGTGTTTTGTAAAATGGATGCTTAGAGAATTAAATTGTGATTTTCCACTGTACTGACCATGTGCTCGTAGCTGAAGTTAGTTCTCATGAGAAACTGCTTGCTAGAAGATGCTGTACTTGCTAGTGAAACAATGTTCAACATAGTATGTGTAAGACTGACCTTCCCAGGGGAAGACAATGGATGCACTGACTGGAGTATAAGCTGCAACAATATTGATACCTGACAAGCCGAATGACGAGAGCGGGAGAAAAGGGGCCAATCATTGACATGTGAACCATGTAGTAGTAAAATTTAGGATTTGAGTGTTTAGTTTCATTGGACTAAGTGTAAACATGTGATTCTCTGACCAATTAGGGTGAGGGAAGTAGTTTTAGGAAATCTAACTTAGCCAGACTGCACCGGGAGGAGATATGCCATTCTCCCTAACATTCTTGAGAGTTTAGCTCTATTCCTTTCTGGACTGCATGAAGAGACTTTGCTTTTCTGAACTTTGATGCTGAATCCTGAGGTCTTGCTGACTAAGATGATGTTCTATTGACGAAGACTATCACAGCTTGCTGAACCTTATTGAGGACAGGTACACAATGACTTTATTGAATGTCATGTCTATTTGCTTTTGTTTCTAGGTACCAACCGCTATTTTGACAGAGCCATAGTTAGATGTTTTTCCAAATTTGTGTTGCTGAAATTGTTTTGCATGAAGCCCAAACATGCGATGCTAATCTGATGTTAGTTAGGGTTCTCACAGATGAAGTTCGCTACATGTGACAACAGCTGATGTCTTTTCTTTGCTGAATCTAAATGTATGTAATAACGTTTGCACCGTTATTCTTGCTATTCATTTGTACTGTAACTTTATAATGTGTAGTAGCTCAAACTTTGATTAGATTGCAATTCTATTGCCGCTTTGGACAGCCAGTATTGTTTTTGTATGTTTATCACTTGATTTTGAAATTAAGTTACGTGACATTAGCATTGTTAAATAGGGAAATAAACATTCTAACTTTTACATAAAGGTGTGGTTATTCATGGCTGAGAAGTCATGGTGAGTGGAAATTACTGACTCCTATTGATTATTGATGTTATTGATTGTTGTTGTTATTGATTTGTATTGGTACGGGACATATGGTGGGAAAATCTCAAAGCGAGTCTTGTCTCCCTTGTAAGTTTACTTATTAAGGTCTGATGTGCTAACAAAATTAATGATGGGAAATGCATTCTTTTATGTTGTGAAAGCTTAATTGGTTAGTGTAATCACTGCAGATGTGTGTGTGTGTAACCAGACAATCCTAGAACTGAATCCTGGTGGATTCACAGGGTAATAGTTCCTTGTGTATATGTAGTGCTATGAGGACCCAGTCTGTGACAGAAAGCACTATGGATATGCAAGTCATTAGTTAAAAATTGTATTACATACAGTGTAAGATAGGCTGCTGCAAAATGTACAAAGAGATTTAGGCCCTCATTACACATCAGACTGAGCTGGATTAACTTGTGGAATTCCGCTCCACCTGGTTCAGAGTGGGTCAGTTTTTCCACAAATGTTTTTTAAAGGTGTGGAAAAACGAGACCTGGTTTTAACATCTGTTAATCCCACACAGTAAAATTGCATGAGGCTAATACTCATTACTGACAAGAAGTATCGATTTCAGACAGCAATTCCCCATTCCATAGGGTTTAACTTGTAACTGCTTAGTAGTTGGTTGGATTTACCTGATGGTAACAGTAAGTTTCCATGCCAATTTACCAGTGGTAAATCTGCATCAGTACCATGCACCTTGTAATAAGCACCTAAGTGTTTAATACAAAACAAGTGTGTTAAAAATGTATGCTTTTAGTAATATGCAATCAGATTGTACCCAGTGGAAACCTTTGTCAAAGGACACGTTCTAGAACTGAACTGAAATCACCCTTACATTACCTACCACAAAAGAATCAGGGGCAGATTTAAAAGCCCCTAGCGCCTCTTAGCACCACATTAGTGTAATTTTTTCCCTGCTAATGTGGCCCAATGAGGCCAAAATCACGCACCACATTTACAAAGTGGGGCAATGCATGCATTGTGCCACTTTGTAACCCTTTGTGTTACATCATGCCTGCAACAGGGGTGTTCCCCCATTAGTGGGGGCCGAAAAAATGGCGCAAAGAAATCTAAGAGATTTCTTTGTGTCATTATTTTCGGCACTTTTAACGCCTGCTCAGAGCAGGCGTTAAAAGGAAGCACACCACTGATTGCAATGGGCCTCAATGGGCTTTGCAGGATTAGCATCCTGCAAAGCTCCGAACGAGCGTAAAAACTGTTGTGTCTAGTTCACTAACTACTGTCATGGTGCATCGAATCCTAGATACGATGCACACATGGTGGCATTGTAGGGCTCTAAGGGGGCGCAAGGAAAGTGGCACACAAGTGCAACTACACAAACACACATACATACACACATGCACGTGACTATGAAGCACCAAATCAATATCAACAACTTGGCCGTCATGGCTTGTATCTTATCGCTAAGGCATTTGTTATTTCAAATTCTATTTCTCAGGCCTCCCATTCCTCAAGAGCTCTTTTCAAGACAGTTTCCATTTTCATCAGTCTGCCCTGTATCAAAATGACGATTTGTTTTTGCAAGTTGTTTGTGACGGTTTGTCCTCTTCATCCTACGAGATGAAGAACACTCATGAATGCATTGCAAACCTTGCAATTTCACCCTGTCCCATGCAGCAGATTACACACTTCCACCCTTTTTTGTCAATCATTTCACAGCTTTTCCATTTATTAAAGTTTACTCATTGCTTACCTCCTGAAAGTCACTCTCCCTGGAATATGTATCTCAAGTCCGGACTTTAGAAACGTTTTCTATAGTTGTTGCATCTGCTTTTAGCTTAGTCTTTAACATCTATTTTTATCTGGCACTGTTCATAGTGGTGGGAAGAGAGAAGTGGTCAAACCTCTTTTTAAAAAAGTCAAACTTGGACCAGGGCATAAGCTAACTAGGGGTCAGCAGTCACTAAAATTGGTGAGAACTTCTGGCTCTCCGACCTTCCAAACATCTTGAAGAGCACCAATCACTAGCACTGTTCCAGATGGACCATACACTGTGGAACACAATTGGCGGTGCTCACCACCGTGGTTCAAAAAGGTACCGCCAATAGTAGGCAGCACCACATTGGATAGTTTGAATACCCCACACCTGAGACACATACACAAACCACACACACCTGCTCCTGGCACTATAAAACACCCCCCCACACAACCACACACACACCCACAATCCATTGCGATTCCTACGAACAGCAAACATAGTGACAACCCATTCACAGAGATCCCAGACACCACAGGCACCTTTACACTGCACACTCAACACACACCACACAACTGCACGTATTGCACTAGTCACACATCACACTCACACACCAACACCATAACCCACCTGCACCCACATCTAAACACCCCCACCCCACCAACCACCCCACACTGCACCCTACATGTACTACACCCCCCACACACAACATGGCACATCAAAAGCACCCACGTTTCACTGACAATGAGTTGAGGGTCATGGTAGATGAAACCATGAGGGTACAGCCACACCTGTTCGGAGCCCAGGTCCAGCAAACATCATTGGCAAAGAAAACAGAGTTACGGCAGAGGATCGTTGACAGGGTCAACTCAGTGGGCCCACATCCACGCACAAGGGAAGACATCAGGAAGAGGTGGAACAACCTCAGGGGGAAGGTGCGTTCCATGGCCTCCAGGCACCAGATCGCCCAAGACTGGCGGTCACCCCCCACCTCTACCCCTTGAGTTAACATCCTGGGAGGAGAAGGTCTTGGACATCATGCATCCTGAAGGCCTGACTGAAATGATCGGAGGGCTCGACTCTGGTAAGTCAACAACACCCCCCAGGCAAAACCACTCCTGCCCAGCATGCTTCCACACCATCCATCACTCCCAAACCACCCTATCCCACACTTCTGCACCACCCCAGGCACCCCACGCCCCTCCCCTGCATTCCACACCAACCCTCTGCAACTATCCCCAAACAGTCACCCCCTAATGCACGGATACCAAGCACAATGCCAAGCACCGCAACTCCCACAATGCATTACTACCTACACATCAGAGATTCACAGTCCCACTTCGCAGGGAAACACCTGCATGGAAATCCATACCACATGCCACACCAACTGGTTGCCTCAACTTCGTTCTAAAACATGGCAATGCCAGCAATGCTATCCACTATCCTCAACCCTCACATGGAAACAATGGCACAATCCGCATCCCCAAACAATGTCTGCAGTACTGCAGCTGTCATTGCCATAAATGGGAAGCAGGTCAGGCTATACTATGCATCACACGATGTGGCCAACAAGTACATCTCCAAAATGTAACTCTCTCCCTTTCCATCCACAGGTCTTGCTGCCACTGCCAACCACCAACGTATGCCAGGGTCAGGCAGCCCTTCCCAGGATGAAGGCCCCAGTGGATGTCTGGACAGTGACGACTTGCCTGGCCCATCTGGGACGACTGCTCAGTCCACACCCAGCAGCCCCACCCTGGACACACCGGTCTCCCCCTCCCATGTGGCAACTACAACGCAGCCAGCCTTCCATCCCTGAACCAGTGCCTCAGGGACAGGTCAATCAGAAGTGTTCCCCACAGTACAGGGTCCAGAGTCAAGGGCACACACCAAAGACATTGAAGGTCCTGGTGCTACTGTGAGTGGACACACTGTGCCAGGGGCACAGGCACAGGGTGCCAGGGGTAGCAAGAGGGGCCCTGTGGTCCAAGGGATGGGGCAGCCACAACAACAGACTGGCAAGGCGGCCCTCTCCCAAGTCCTGGGAGCATACCACCAAATCTAGGACACGATGGGCCACATCCTTGCAACAGTGCAGGAGAACCAGAGGCTGCAGAGCGAACACCATCAGGAGGCCATGCAGCAGTAGCAGGCCCTCAATGCCACCATGGCCTCCATTTCAAGGGTGCTGAAGGAACTGACCAGCATCCTGCGTGAGTCCTCCACCCACCAGCAGGCCCCTTCCACTAGCCACATCCCAACAGAGCCCTCCACTTCAGTGGCAGCTGACCTGCAGACTACCAGCACCCCTCCCCCTGTAGCTGAGGAACCCCAACACAAGCGAGGATGTCCAACCAGACATCCCTCAGGAACTGATGCCAAGACCAACACCACTGCCAAGAAGTTACCCTTTGCTGAACATTCTCCCTTGTGTGCCACTGAGACACCCTGTTGACTGTCCACTGTCATCTCTCCATTTTCACATGGCCCTCTATACTGGACCCGGACTACCCACAGCTGGGCTAATTACACAGATGATTTCACCCACCATGACTCCACTCATCACCCCTTGCACGTGTCAGTCACAAATAAACACTATTAAGCACAGTTACTATCTACGTGTTTTACCCTACGAAGTACCATTTACTCTGGCATAACATGTTTAACTGTCAACTCATTGACCTGCAAACGTTTGTGAGAGTGACAGAAGGGGGAGAAATATGCAGGAATATGTGATGGAACAACTAGGTTCTAAACAACGATAGCCTAAACCTCTACTGCTAAACAACTAAAAAGTCTCTACAACGAAGTACTGAACAACTACTGTCTAAACAGCGATTTTGCCTGAAAAACAATTGCCTGAACAACGAATTTTAAGGTAAGTTTTTCCTTTTTTTATGGTTTATTAGTTGTTTATAATTTATATATATATATATATATATATATATATATATATATAAGTTGTTTATATATAGTCTTTAGACACAGATTGGGGGTCAAGGCGACTGGTGTGTTGATATTATATATGAATATTATTGTACTCAGTGCACGGGTCTGAAGGACCAATCCCCTAGGTCTCAAATAAACCAGACGAACTGGTTTAAAATTTAGGATAGAGGACCCATCACTCAATTATATTTGTGAAATAGGCAAAGACATTATCTTCCCAAAATCATAAATCATCTAGTTCCATAGTCCGATCTTGTTAAAATGATGCTATTTTATTAATTCATTTCAGAAATCGAACATTCATAATCTCATAGACATTCCTAGCCAATGCGTTGGGGGGCTTGAGAGAGCACGGCGGCGCAGCACAGCAGCAGCAGGCGGGAGGCAGAGCGCAGCGTCGGTGTCGCCATGTCGGACTCCAGCGCCGCCATGCTCTCTCAAGCCCTGAAGAAGTCCTTTTGGACAAAACGCGTTGGCTAGGAATGTTTATAAGATTTCAGTGGTTTGTAGAGTAGGGCACCACCGGAGATGTGTAGACAACGGAATCTGGCCTTCAATAGCCCAAACGTTCTCTCAATCACACCCCTTGTCCTACTGTGGGCCTCATTGAAACCGTTTTTAGCATCTGTAGCAGGATGTCTCACAGGTGTCAGTAGCCAGGGAAGGTTGGAATAGCCAGAGTCACCTGTGTGCACAGAGGTAGGACCCATGTCAAGATCGGGAGGGAGATAGGATAGGCTGTGAAGAGAGTTGAGTGCACAGGGGCACACATATGAATGGATACGTACCGACGAGCCAGGCCCAGTCTCTCTGTAGTGGTGCCATCATGTGTGGGACGTTGCTGTTCCGCAGAATGAAGGATTCATGCACAGAACCAGGGAACTTGGCCGTCACTTGGGAGATACATTGGTCAGCGAGACACACCACCTGCACATTGTTAGAATAAAAGTTTTGTCAGTTCCTGAACACTTGTTCATTTCTCCTGGGTGGCACCAAGGCAATGTGTGTGCCATCTGAGGCCCCATCACATGAGGGACTTCTGCCAAATCGTAGAAGGCAGCTTTGACAGTGGCTAAATCCGCACATTGGGGGAACCAGATGTAGCAGGGAAGATGTCCTAGCAGGGCACACAGTACATCCCTCAAAACGTTACTGAACATCGGCTGTGACATCCCTGCTGCCAAGCCCACTGTCATCTGGAACGACCCTGTGGCAAGAAGGTGGAGGACTGATCACACCTGTACTATGGAAGGGATGGCATTGGAATGACGTATGGCAGGTAACAGATCAGGCACCAACTGGGTCACCAGCTCCATGATAGTCTGACGGTTCAGAAATATGTCTGAATGACGTGTCACTCTTCCAGGGTGGCAAGGTCAACTAGGGGCCAGTACACAGGAGCATGTCTCATCCTCAACATTGCACCGTATCTGGGAATAGGAGAGGGAGAAGCCACAAGAAACTGCATTGACTGTGTGGACACAGTAAAGCTGTGCAATAGTCACCAAATATCACCCGTGACGCACCACACATACAGCCACTATTCACTAAATACATGTAAAATGTCAGCCGCCTGTCCTGCATGCACAGGACAGATGGAAGTGACCTCATACTGCCAGCGTTAGTCAGTTTGGTGGTAGGCGGTCACAACCACTCTGAAACTCCTCATTGGATAATATGGTTGTCTATGGGAGAAATTGGGGCGGTGGCCTACCCTGAGGTGGATGGACGCTTGAGGGCAGCACAGCAGCCACAAAGGGGTAAGTACACACCCTAACCTCGTTAATGTGTTGCTTAAGTGGGTTTGGGTTGAGTACTAGTGGAAAACTGTAACGTAGGTACTAGGAAGATGCCTGTCCACTATGGATATCAGCTTGGCAGGATTGGTATCACAGATGTGTGCCCATACCATGCAGACAGTGACTTCTGAGGGCAATTACTTCCAATGTGTAATTTGTGTGGTCACCCTTAACCCATGTTTGGGAACCCAGCTCCTGCCACGTCATTAGTACACCTGAGGTGTCAGGGCATTGTCATCTGTATTTGCCTACCACTGTGCCAGAGGAGATAAGTGAGTCCTCAGTCTGCTGCCATGTACTGTATGTGTAGTGAGGCAGAGTGGGCCAAGATGTCACTAATGCTAATTGTCAATGGCTTAGTGGGCATGCTACCTACCCATGCATGATTCAGTTGATTCAGGAGTACAGGAATTGCTTCCCTAAACGGCCATGTGAAGTTGCCAAGTACTGGGCAAGTGTGACTAGTGTGGCTCATATCAAGTACACGAGAGCAATTGCACCACCATCAGCAGTTCACATCAGCATTGCTGTAATTTCCCCCATGGTGTGCCACTCTTGTAGCATGTATAGGTGAGGGCATGACGTACCATAGCATGGCAGCAGATAATTATGTTGTTACTCTGTGTGATTGTTGTGCTGGCATTGACCCATTGCACCCTGTCTCTCTCTTCCACCCTCCCTCCCTCTCCTCCTCCTCTGTCTTTGTGTTCATCAGCATCATCTGGTGAAGGAGAAGGGGCAACGACGAGTGGGGAAGCTGCAGCCCTCGGGACTCAGGAGGCTGATTCCAGCAGAACTGAGGGGACTAGTGGGACAGAGGGCGAGGGAAGTGAAACGGGGAGACAGGATCGACCACACCATCTTCAGATTCCTCCTCTGATGGCAGCTTCCTGGCAGTGGCGGACCCATCTGTGACCACCCCAGTAACATCCTTGTCCACCATCCCCCTTTGAAGCACCACCCTCCCTGTAGCTCCCCACCCAGTTGCCCGGGCCCACTCACCCATGAGGGTGGGCATCTCCTTCGCCACAGGCACCTCTGCCCCAGTCAGCCCTGCAGCCCTCAATCAGGAGGCTATTGACCTCCTGAGGTCCATCTCTGTGGGACAGTCAACCATTGTGAATGCCGTCCAGGGATGCAGATGCAGCGGACCAATGTGTTCCTGGAAGGCATTCAATGTGCCCTGGCTGGCCTGCAGAGATCATTTCAGGCTCTGGCCTACTCATTGACGCCAGCCAGTGTCCCTTCTTCTTCCATCCCCCTTCAGCTACCTGTTCCCAATTCTACATCCCTTTCCCCTCACCCATCCAAGGCACACTTTCTGACCCACATGCATCCACATCAACAGACACAGTACGCAAGGACAAACATAAGCACCACAATGCCACCACCGCCATGCACACACAGATGCAGATGCAGACATCACAACATCCACTCCCTACACCTACTCCCCACCACCTCCCCCCGCACAGGCACTACACCACTCACATCTGCAGTCACCAGTTCATCAGTCCTCCCACAAGTGCCCTCACTGCCACCGTCACCACAATATCAGACCCCCATACGTGCACCCCATACGCCACGTGTGCACTCAGCACGGCAGTCAACACCCTCACAGTCAGCACACCCACCCTACCTGCAGACACCACCACAACATTCACTCACACATCCCCCCTGCCACCTTCCTGCCTCTCCTCCCCCCTCCTCCCACTCCATCTAAATGCCCACACTCACACAGTATACACATGGCATCCAAGCACACACCTGCACCCAAATCACCTCCACGTACACACTTCTCAAACATTCGCTCGCCCTCCACTCCCATACCTTTCGTCCATGACCGTCCCCGTGCCCGCAAGAAACGTTTCCTCTGTGAATTTTCCTTGTACCCTACCAGTGAACTAGTCCCTGCCCCCCTCAAGCGCCCAGTTACTCTCCCCAAAACCCCTGCCTTCTACCTCCCAGTCCTCCCCTTGTCATCGCCAAACCCCTTCCCCACCTAAGACTTCCACCCCCATCAAGTCCACCGTCAACCCTCACAACCCCAAAGCCAAGCTCATTCCCACAAAGTCCAAGTCAAAGACCAAACCCTCCTCCACCCAAGCCTGAGGACTCCCCCTCCAATTCCACGCCCAAAGGACCCCTGCTCCAAACCCAAACTTAGGTACCCCTCCTCCAAACACAAACCCTCACCCCAGACCCTCCCTCATCCCTGAGGTGCCTGCATGCCCCATTGATGCCCTCTGGAGGACAGCAGTTTTCAGTCAGGAGTCAAATTGGGGGCTTATTCTGTGCTCAGTGAGCTGGGGGCACTATAGACATTTTGGACTCATTGTACATAGTTCTTCATAGCATTCTCACTTTTTTAATATATCTGCACCACTGCACCATTGGAGTCCTTCACTCCAGTGTGTACTAGGCAGGTGTACCTATGGTTAGTGTCTTCGTCGCTGGTCCTGGAGATCAATGGCCAGCAGGAGCATTGGGAAGACTTGCAATTCGCATGCCATGGCGCCTGCAGACGTGCCTGTTTTCCTGAAGGTGAGTGTTCCCTTTTTAGTGATTCGTTTCCGCCAGGATTTTCGTGGCGGTGCGACCACCCCGGAAATCCTGGCGGTGTGCAGCCTCGTTATAGGTTTGTGGGAACCAGCCTCACTGCTGGCCTGGGAATGCCTACCGCCAGCCGCGGTGGTCCGTCTGCAGTGGAGGTTCGGGCGGCGACTTGGCTGTGTTTTGTTGGTTCCATCCCCATGCTCATAATATGGTGGTCACGCTGCCGGGGCCGCTGCAGTGCAACCTCCAGCTCCACTGTGGCGTCCACGGACCACCAGACTCATAATAACCACCTGAGTCTGCTACTGTGACTGTACTGAAAAAAACAGACACGATTACAATGATGGCATTTCCACTTACCTCTTCCTGCTGTTGCGGTTGTATCGTCCTGTTACCTCCAAATGAGGATCTGGAAGAAAAACCTTCTTGCTATTCAATGCCACTTGAAAGCTTGTGTTGTTAATACTACCATCATTTCTAGATTGAACTATGGCAGTACTTGCTACATTGGCATTCCCAAGTCAGCTATTTATATGTTTCAAGGAGTTCAGAACATGGCATTGTGACTTGGCATGAATTTCAGGATATTTGATTTGCCCTAGGATGTGCTGGATACATGTTTCTAGAAGGATTACACAGTGCTCTACTTTGCCCGAAGAGCACAATATGAAACAGGCCCCATGCTGGTTATATACCTGCTTCCAAGAATAAGCAATCCCTTCATTTCTGTCTACTCCCTCATGCTAGCAGTCACCTGAATTAGAAACGCTCATTAGGGGGCCTTATTTGGGGGATCTTCCTTCTCTTTTGTTGCTTCCTCAATTTGGAATACATTTCAGCTTGGCCTTCCCAGAATAGAGTACCATTCTATGTTTAGGAAGTCTACTGAAATTAATCTATTTTATTGCCTATCTTCATATCTTTTCTGATGTTGTTAGTTATTTCAGGGCCAAGATGCCACTCAACTAATTTCTTGCATATATAGTTTTTCAGCATATTTATTGGGTGTCTTCAGGCACTAAACACAAAGTTTGATGGCAATCTTAGAAGAAATCAAGCAGCAAAGGCTTGAAGACTCCTCACTGTTAACCAGTGCTAACATGTGTGTGCTATTTAAACATGGTAACATTTGCTCACACCCAATTGGCATATTTAATTTACTTGTAAGTCCCTAGTAAAGTGGTACTACATGTACCCAGGGCCTGCAAATGAAATGCTACTAATGGGCCTGCAGCATCTATTGTGTCACCCACGTAATTAGTTCTTTAAATATGTTTCAGGCCTGCATATTGCAGCCTGTGTGTGCAGTTTGATGTGGCAAAATAAACCTTTTGTTGGGTTCAAACCTTCCCTTTTTAATACATATAAGCCACCCCTAGAGTATGCCCTTAACAGCCCACAGGCAGGGTGCAGTGTATTTAAAAAAATGGACATGTGCCCTCATAACGTTTACATGCCCTGGTAGTAAAAGATTCCTAAATTTAATGGGTCGACATGTTACATTTAGTAAGTAATAACTTTCAACTGGAAGCAGGTAGGAATATTGAGTTTGGTGTCTAAAGAAGTGTAGTTTAAAGCCCTCTTTAATGGTAAAGTCAGATTTTAAGTCCCAATCCTGAAAATGCCACTTTCAGAAAGTTGGCATTTTCTTGCCCTAAACATTTGCTGTCTGCAGCCTGTTTACTGGGTCACATAACTAGGTGTAGCTGACAGCTGGCTTTAGTGTATTACTTCCAGACAGCGAAACAAAGGGCCATAGGTTTTGGCAGAATGAGCCATCTCCGACTTGATGAGGGGAAGGAGCTGTAACCTACTACACTTGCACATTACAAAGGGTCTGCCTAACCACAATCACAAAGGGTCTGACACTAGTCTACTCTAACCCCAGACAAGCTAGTGCCAGGACAGGGAGGCAGGAAACTCCAGATACCTCTGGCGGTGGAAACCTCCAGAACCTTCTCCCACTGCAAAATAGACACAAGGTATAAATATTGGCACCTCAGACCCATCTCTTCAGTATAACTCTGGACCCGTGGAAGACTCAGAAGGACTGCTAGTGTTGCCCTGTTGCCCTGCTGCCTGAGTGAAGGACATGACCTGCATCTTGAACCCAGGACCAGCAAAGTGACTTCAAAGGTCAGTTGGCTGCCCTTCTGATTAGAATCCGCAGGGAGAGAACAGGCTCCAACCAACTTAAACCCATCATCTGGGCTCAGTCTGGTGTGAGTCCTCCACCCCACCAAGCGGTGCCACACCAGACTTGGACCTTTAGAAGTGAGTCTGAAGGTGTTCTGCCAGGTCGTTCTGAGATCCTGTGAGCAAAACTGATGCAGGGTGACGCATCTCTTAGCAGCCGTTTTGGAACCTCCTCAGTGCGAAGAATCCCAGACACCAACCTCGCATCACAGACTGCAGTCTCCTCGGTACTGCTGGTGCATGATGCATCCTCTGCACAGGCCTTCACATCACAAGCCATTTGTTGACACCATCCTCGACGAAGACGCAGGACTCCATATCGGTGCCGTGAAGCTTCTTCGGAACCAATGGTGTGCAACGCATCTTCAATGCAGCACTTCGCATCGTAGTTCCTCTGAACTACCTCTGTGTGAAACAATCTTGACGCAGGATCTCCCAATGCTCCGCAAACACTGTATCCAGCCTGGGCTCCATTGCTGTCAGCTGAACTTGTGAGTTTGTCTGGTCTGGTGTGACCAGATGCCGACAGTTGACGCTTTGCGGTTCTGAGCACTATTTTTACTTGTTTGAAATTGCATATCTTCATTTCTGTTGATTGGATTTTTGCCACTTTGGTCTCATGTAAGTTATTAAATTTTGCTTATTTTTTCTAAATAAGTGTGGGATTTATTTTGTGTTGTGTTTTTACTTTATTTTAGTTTGAAGTGCTGCATAAATACTTTACACATTACCTCTAAATTAAGCATGACTGCTTTGTGCCAAGCTACCTGAGGGTTAAGCACAGGTTAATTTGGGGTTTGCTTGTGTTTCACCCTTACAGAAATTGTGGTTCCTGCTTGAGTAGGGTTTTGCCCCCCTCAACCAGAAACCCAGTTTCCAACATGCTGTCAAATTAAACCTGGGTCTTACAAAAGCAGCATAACTCTGATTTTATGTATAATGGGTTACCAATGCTCTATAAAACACTACTTTGTGCAGTACTTCTTCCATTATTATGACAAACTGATGTTGTGTGCGTTCCATGGAAGGTTGTCCCTTTCTCTACCTAGGCCAAACTAATTGCTGTAATTAATATAGGCATCTTTAGGTACGTTCTTTAGGTCAGATGGCTTCCTGCATGGCTATAGTTACCCCATATGAGAACTGCTCAATGAGGGATGCTAACAACAGCTACTTTTTTTTATTTAGTACAGAACAGATTTCTGGGGGAGTAATTAACAGACAATAATATTGCCAACTTATTGGCATTGGTTTATTCAGTCTCAAGAGGAATGGGAAATGCATTCGGAAATCAATCCTGTGACTTGCCTATCACACTTCCTGAAATGAAGAGCATTAACCCATTAAGCTTCATCTTTTGAGTCCTGCCATATATGTGCAGCCTCAAACAAGAATATGTTCCAATTTCCAGATGAGCAGACTGACAACATATCTTTGGTCAATAGTCAGGGAGGAGATTCTATCTGAAGATGGAATAAAAAATATTTCATGAGCTCACTGTCATTTCACAGAAGGATTTTTCAGAGAATTGGTAAAAGGGTTGCCAACTTAATCTTTGTGAAAACTGATTCTCAAGTGTTTTATATTGAAATCTGTAGAAGCTGCCTTTTAGTTGTCAAACCACTCAATACCTTTTTAAAAGTTCTTTGTCAGTAGTAGGGGTGGGCAGAGAGCTCTGCTCTGCTGGCGGAGTCATGTAGTTTTTGGCTTGGAGCGCAGAGTGCGACCAAACACTCCGCTAGCCCTGCCAGCCGAGTGGAGCTCACCACATGCGCACTGCAGCCCAGTTATGGGCCAGACAGCGCAAGAGCAGATAGCCTGTGCTTGCGCTGTGTGGCCCATAACTGGGCTGCAGTGCACACTAGGCCTGATGTTGGCGATGGAGCTGCTCGCCGGTGCCAGCAGCTCCGAATCCAGGCCTCCCTCTGCCAGCAGCCTGGGAGTAGGGGGGAGAGGGAGGCAGAGCGCCAGGCCGTTGGCAACGAGGACCCCCTGGGAGGACCCAGGTAAGACCTAAAAGACCTATCTTCTTCTTTCATGCACACACTGGTGCACAAGAGGCTAGAAACAGCAGATTTTGTTGCCTACGGCCCTGGCCTGAATTCAGGCCAGGGCCATAGGCTGCGAAAGCCTGCTGTTTCAGGCCTCTTGTGCACCGGCCTGCCCTGTGTGCAGTAAGTGAGTGCACACGGGGCAGGCCGGTGCACAAGAGGCCTGAAAATAGCAGCTTTCACTGCTGCCTGCCCTGGCCCGAATGCGCCCAATCTCAGAAGCGCTAAGCAAGGCCGACCGTGCTTAGTACTTCAGAGATCGGGCGCATTCAGGCCATGGCAGAGGGCACTCCGCCGCTCGTGGCACTCCACAGAATTCCACGGCATTGGAAACCAACACTGTCGGATTCCATGGAGTTGAAATCTGTGAGCTCCACCCACCCCTAGTCAGTAGCCTACAAACATTGTCAAATCTACTGGAATATGTCTTTTGTAATTGCATTGTGTGTGACCAACAGCGGCAGCTCCTCTGTTATTGCGGGAGAGTGTTGCTGTCCTTGCTGAAAGCCAGGTGAGGAAAATGTGAAAAATAAAATGATAATAAAACCATTTTGTTATAATTTTATTTTTCTTACAGCGCTAGAGCCAGCCGAGTCTTGGGTGGGGCAGGGCCATGATGACAGCAGAGGGAGGAGGAGGATTGTGCACTGTAAGTACGCATGTCGGTTTGTCCGACTGTCTAAGGACCGCCAAACCGACATGTGCACTTAGATCTCTCCACCCGAGCTGTGCTGCACAGCCAGATGGAGAAAAGGCATAGGCTCCCAGGCCCTGAGCGAGTCTTAAACCAGCCCCATCAGGCCAATTACAGCACTGCTCTCATGCTGGTAACTAGTATTACCGGCATAAGAGCAGCATCTTGATTGGCATCTGGGAACCTGCGCAGTGTGCACCAGCCCGTTGGGAACCAGGAGTCAGGACCATAGCAGAAGAACATTGAGACGGCAGTCAGCAGAAGTAGATAAGTACTTTTTTATTTTATTCTTTTGTTGTTTACCACCTCTCACCTCAAAACTTGTCATTAATAACAGACACCACTGGTGACCAATATGCTTACAATCTACAGTTCACCACTGTTCTTGTATTGACTTGAGGGATAGCTCTGTCCCATTGTTTGAAGTGTTAGCCCTGCCTCCATTGGTTGATCTGCTAACCCCCCAAAGTTCAGGTCTAGTTGCACCCCTGGTTGCAGGTGCTAAACATATAAACAAGGAGGGCTGCTAACTAGGCCAGTAAGCCCCGACAAGATCAATGCCAAGGTAACAAGAAAGACCAGATGGAAAGTCATCCCTACCGTGTGCCTTGAGCGGCCAAATGGTATGGCCTCCAGAAGGAGCAGGAACTTCACATGGGAGTGGCAGTGACATGGGCATTAAAGCCAGAAGGACAGCTACAAAAATAGCACGTGATGACGCAGAAAAAGAAGGACCAACATATATTCAGATATCATGTAACCAAAATCGTATAATGTAGTGTGATTTTAGTAAAGAAAATAATGTACGTGGGAAATTGTGCCCTCGGAGTAATTCGCCAATATTATAAACGAGCTTTATTAATCATGAAGAATTGAAAATTGTAGTAATCTGTCATAATTGCAAATGTGTGCCATGATTTCCTATTGAAACTGTTTGTGCTTAGCTTAAATTTAGTAGAGGCTTTGGCCTAGTTGCCTGGTCTCAAATTCTAACTGCGTGGCTTTTCCTTGAACTAATAAAATGAATATTTTACTTTAAAGTTGTATTTTTCCAGTAGGGATGACTAACATACTTATCTCCAAGGTTTCGTGCTGGGCAAGTTTCATCCCCTTTGAAGCAAGGTCAGTGTCTGCAGGTGCGGACAATAAGAGTACTGATATCTAAATATTTGGCAAACTGTGTGCAACTTGTGTTCCAAGGCTCCAAGGACAATGTATGCATAAATGAGTACTAGGAGAAAGACATTTTCCATTGGTCAAATTGAAGCCACCCTATGAACCCTCCAATAGAAGACCCTGCAGAATTTGGAATGTTTCTTACTTAAACCCACTGGACAAAGAGAAGTCAGCCATTTTCCTTGATGCCATCTTTGAAGCCAAATGCCAGACGCCATCTTAGACGACATCTTGATGCCCTTTTCTCTATCACAGAGAAAGAGACTTTGAGAATTCTCACCCTAGAGACTTTAACTTTTAAACCGGCTAAGACATTGCTAAACTTGATTGACTTTGAAACCGATTTTGAGACAAAGCTGCTAAACCGATAAAAGACGAAGCTGCTAAAGAAAACCGTGTGAACATTGAACTCGTTCAGCTTTGTATATATCAGCAAACCCGATTTGATAAAGTGTCTTCAACTTTCTGATTCTATATAGATCATGACAGGCTACACTACACAGGGGCATAAAATGAAGTGTTGTAAATACATGTGTATAGGTCCAATAACTGCATGTGTACTAATCATTGTAGCAATAGTTCTTGGAATGCATGGAAAGGATGAGAAAGAGACGAATTATGCTTCTACTTCTAAACCTATTGCTGAACTAACACCTTTAAAGAAACTCGAACAAGACGAAAGACATTTGCATGATAAAAAGAAACTTTCGTCCAATGTTTTCTATCGCTTGCTGAGTGAGTATGTTGAGACCATGGATGCGAAAGATTGTTATGTATGCACACAAATACCTACCTCAGTAGTGGAAGGGGTGACATATCATAGCATGCCTCTTACGTACGGGATTACATGCAGTTTAATAATGACCAGATTTTATGGCCAGGAGTATATTCACTACTTTTATTCCAATCAGGATGTTACATTTGCATATATCCCCATAATCGAGCACCTGAGTAAAGTAGCGAGAGATTATTATATAAAATTGATGAGGGGCTTCTTTGAGCCGTTGTCACCTTTTCACACAGCTCACGCACATAGAGAGAACCTTACATGCTTGCTTTCACCAATGGAGATAAGCTTTTTAGATAACACTGATGATAGGAGGAAAGAGGTGAAGGAGAAATTAGAAAGGGAATTACATAAGAGGACATCTGTAGATAACTATGCTTTTGCCACGATAAAGACACAAGGAAAAATAGCTTTAGATACATTACACGTAGGGAGATTCTGTATACATAGACATAAATCATATTATGACACAGTCTTTGTGGGAACGAGTGAATGTAAACATCCGTTTTTGTTTCAACCTAAATGGACGTTCATGCTGAATGGACAAGGCCCAGATATTCCAGGGGTATATTACATTTGTGAACTTAACGCCTATTATCGTCTTCCTAAAGGATGGTATGGGAGATGTTATTTGGGAATAATATTCCCAAAGGTTTATCAACTGGACGACTTAAAGAAATTTCCAAAGCTGTCTAAATCACATCATGTTCAGAAGAGGGAGACAGCTTCTGGTGTGGTAGGAGATATATTTGGAGCCTTGATTCCTTCAGTGGGAGTCATATTGAATTCAATTAAAATACGAAAGTTATCTACTATTGTGGATAACATGCTGACAAAATTCTCAGGAGCTATAATCCTGATGGATGCTGAACTTGCTGCAGAAAGAGATATGACTCTTCAAAATCGGCTTGCCTTAGACATTCTTTTAGCAAAGGATGGCGGCGTTTGCAAAATGCTTGGTACACGTCACTGTTGTACTTATATACCGGACAGCAGTGGGCAAATTAGAAAGATGCTTACAAACTTAACTAACGAAAGTACAGATTTGAAGGAATTGAAAGAACCAGGAGTATGGGAGAAGGTTGGAAAAGGATTTGCTTCGGTGGGAAATTGGCTCAGCAACGTTTGGAACGGATTGTTACTGAAAATAGTAAAAGGAATATTAATAATGTTAATTTGTTTATTAGGTATTTGGGGAATATGGAAAGCTATTAAAATATTGAAAATAAGGAACAAAAGGAAAAGAGAAGAGAAAATAGAAAACAAAATAGTAGAAATATACAGAGAAAAATCAAAGGGAACCAAAAGAAAGAGGGAATTGACTGAAGTGCCAAATTACTAGAACAGAATTTTAATGGAATAAAATTTGTGGGAAGATTTGGTGTGATGACATAATTAGTCATCAGAGGAGGGATTGATGGCGCAGAAAAAGAAGGACCAACATTTATTCATATATCATGTAACCAAAATCTTATAATGTAGTGTGATTTTAGTGAAGAAAATAATATTACGTGGGAAATTGTGCCCTCGGAGTAATTCGCCAATATTATAAACGAGCTTTATTAATCATGAAGAATTGAAAATTGTAGTAATCTGTCATAATTGCAAATGTGTGCCATGATTTCTTATTGAAACTGTTTGTGCTTAGCTTAAATTTAATAGAGGCTTTGGCCTAGTTGCCTGGTCTCAAATTCTAACTGCGTGGCTTTTCCTTGAACTAATAAAATGAATATTTTACTTCAAAGTTGTATTTTTCCAGTAGGGATGACTAACATACTTATCTCCAAGGTTTTGTGCTGGGCAAGTTTCATCCCCTTTGAAGCAAGGTCAGTCTCTGCAGGTGCGGACAATAAGAGTACTGATATCGAAATAATTGGCAAACTGTGTCGCAACTTGTGTTCCAAGTCTCCAAGGACAATGTATGCATAAATGAGTACTAGGAGAAATACATTTTCCATTGGTCAAATTGAAGCCACCCTATGAACCCTCCAATGGAAGACCCTGCAGAATTTGGAATGTTTCTTACTTAAACCCACTGGACAAAGACAAGTCAGCCATTTTCCTTGATGCCATCTTTGAAGCCAAATGCCAGACGCCATCTTAGACGACATCTTGATGCCCTTTTCTCTATCACAGAGAAAGAGACTTTGAGAATTTTCACCCTAGAGACTTTAACTTTAAATTTCCCCGTTTTGCCCATGCAGTAACTTTGCCCCATTTTCCTTGCTGCTGCAAGGAAACTTACCCTTAACTTTGCCCCTTTGAAATCTGCCCCATGCTGATCGAACCGGTACCTGAGGGACGAAGACTTTCTTGAATGCTGATTGTAATTGGTAATTATGAAAGGATAATTGTATTATGCATTGTGTTTTTCCTTTTAGGTACCAACTGCTATTTTGATAGGGCCCAAGCTAGAAGTTTTCTAAATCTGTGTTGACTAAATTCGTTTTGCCTGAAGCCCCACATGCCAATGCTAATTAGAGGTTAGTTGAGGGTTTTTATCTGATGCACCATGCTAAATTGAAATCTTGTTATGCTGACCGATGTATGAAATTAGTCAAATTCAGTTACTTATATTAGTGATTTGCATTGCTATAACTGAATGCATTATAATACAGATTTTGCGTAGATTGCGTTTCTTCCGCCGTTATGGACAGCTAGTAATGTTCTTATACATATATCATTTGGTCTTGAGACTCATATACATTGTGCTAGCTTTGTTAATATAGGGAAATAAACTCACTAACTTTTAATAAACTGGTGTGGTTATTCATGACTGAAAGGTCATGGTGCGTCGAAATACCAACTGTTATTGATTCCTAATGTGTTAACTCAATCTATTAATTGAGTATTGCTTATCGGATACAATAGTTATTGATTATTGATTTAAGTGACCAGACTATTCGAGGATGAGGAGAGCCCAACTCGGCTAAAAGGTTCACCGACCTCCAGCGTGTCCAGGTACAGGTAATTTATATGGGCTGGACGCGTTATCACATGCAAGCCTAAAAGAGCCCTGATGGTCATTTTGCCACAAAAAATAAAAAATTAAATGGAAGCCAGGTCACATTACTATAAGGATTTAAACCTTGGCGGCTTGGATCTACATTCTAGGCACACAGTATTGGCCATCAAGGTATAGCGGGGATGTCTTCTACAGCTAGTCCTAACGTGTTTCCCCTCACCCTTCGCAGTGTTCGAAAAACTCTTTCTCTCCCTCAGATCCATGGATCTTTTCTCTCAGTGAAGAGTGTGGTAACCATCAATTCAAAGCCAAACAACAATTTAAACACTATGAACGATGTGGCCCCAGAAGGAAACTCCACTCAATGAAACATTTCAAAGCTTTATTTTACAACCACAAAGCCAATGTCACATAAATTGTGTGCAGAATCAGTACATTTTAAGGCATTTGTTTTTTATTAAACTTTAAGTACATCATTAACATTGTACCATCAACAACTGTGAATATATAGGCCAGCCCCCGACCCCCGAGACAATCCACTACAGTTGTATTCCCATACAACAAATCAATGATTACAGAGCAAGTACATGAGACAGAAACATATTGCGTTCCTTTTGGTGCTTTGATTATGTTCCCTAAGTGGTATAGTTCCAGCAATGGTTAGTCCAGGATCCTTGTGGTGCCATCAAGCAGGGGTTCCTCTACTTCCTCTAACATTGTCAGGATCCCCCTCCATAGCTGCAAGTCTTTCTCGATATGGTCATCCCGTCTAGCCTGCCGTAACCATGTTACTTTTGCCACTGCCCATTCCTTCACATCTTTAAGGCAACCCTTTGAGTTAGGTCCCTGTGTGTTCATCCAAGCAATGGCCACCCACCGTCTGGCTAACAATAAGGCCAGCTGCATGAATTTCCATTTCATTTTCTTACCCCTCTGTCTTTTAATAGCCCCAAGAGGAACATCGCAGAGTCAGTTCCAAAGCTATACCCCTATATGTTTCAAACTCTGGACTACAAAGTCCTAGTATATTTGTACCAAGGAACAACCCCAGGCCAAATAAAGAAAGCTTGCCAGTCAAGTGCGACACCTTTGCCACCTGTCAGTTTTAGTGGGATCAATTCTATGTAGGAATACTGGGATAACATATGTGCAGTGTATATAGTAAAATGTATTCATTTAAATCGAGCATTACACGTCCCCTGTTTGAGAAGGGCACATATTGCCTTCCGTTGTGTCTCCTCCAGGGGTGTGTTCAATTCCTGTTCCCAAGTTGACCGTAACTTAAGTTCATTCCTGGATGTGTCTGCCAGCATAGCTCTATAAATGTGGAAAATTATGTGCCTACCACCTCCATATTCTAGGAGGGTCCTAAACAATGCTGATGAGGATGGGGCCTCAGGATACGTGGGCCATATTTCTCGTATTATATCAACAATACTAGTTTATATTAGGAATTGGCCCTGACTCAACCCAAAGGCCTCCTGTACCACCTCAAACATTATGAAAGTCTCACTGGGGTAGAGATCTGCGAGTGTTAGACAGCCTCACTCTCTCCAAGTACTAACGTCTACCGCAGTGGTCAGCCATCGAAACACCATAAGGTCCTAGAACCCAAATTCCAGTGCAAAAGGGGCCCAATTGTATAACCACCTTGACGGCTCGCTCCCAGAGTGTTGCCTTGTGTTTTATTTTGTATGCTAGTGTAGAATCCCCCTTCCACCCACCTGGAGTAGCTGTGGTAGCTTGTCGTGATGGGAATCATCTCTGAGCAGGGCCTTCTTCCAGTTGTCTTCCTCCGCCAACCAATGAGCAGCGTGTTGCAGCTCTGAATCTAGATAAAAAAGCTCTAAGTTAGGCAATGCTGGTCCTCCATCTTCTAAGGGTAAGTGCAAGGTCTCATGGGTCACCCTACTGCATCCCCCAGACCATACCAGGGTTATTAGTAATGAGTGTAAACGCTTGAAGAATTAACTGGGGAGTGTATCAAGAGAGTGCTGCAGAGTATATAGGCATCTAGACAAGAATACCATCTTTGCTACTGCAACATGCCCAATTATTGACAACGGGAGGGTGTTCCAGAAATGCACAGACCTAGTTAGACTCAAAATGGCCCGCTCTTTTTTATGTTGGTTTCGCTGCCTGACCGTGTGAGCCACTATTATTCTGAGATATCAGAAGTGGTCGGTTTTCCATTGTAATTGCAAATCTGGTAATGTGCTAGAGTGGAGTCCAGCTAGGCATCCCAATGGGAATCTCAGCGATTTGCTTACATTAATACGTAGGCCAGATAAACACCCAAAGGTTTCCATCTGTCTCATCAGTATCAGAAATAAGGACCTTGGTTTCATCAGGTAGAAAAGTGTATCATCCGCAGACAGCGATGTTAGGTGGTTCCTCCCTCCCACTCTGATACCCCACTCCTCCATATCTTGTTGAAAACCCTGTGTGATTGGCTCTAAGGCCTTTGCAAATAGCAGTGGTGATAATGTACACCGCTGGTGTGTGCCCCTACGTGTCTGAAGCAAATCGGAGCACAGTCCACCCATCCAGACCCAGGCTGTGGGTTCCATGTAAAGCAGTTTGACCCATTTTTGGAATTATGGGTGAATCCCCACAGCTGCCAACACCGATAGGAGGGATTTCCAATTCACATTGTCAAACGCCATGGCAATATCTACAGAGACCAGTGCCAACTCTTCTTCCCAATCCTCCACCTCATGGATAACGTGTATCAATCTGCGAATATTAATGGTCGTACTTCATCCAGGTATAAACCCACATTGGTCGGGATGTATCAACCGGGTTATCTCTGGGCCCAGCCGCACTGCGAGGATCTTACACAGGATCTTCACATCAAGATTGATCATGGTAATAAGGCGATAGGATGTTGGATCAGATAAATAAACATCAGGCTTCGGGATCATTATCAAGGTATATAAATAAATGAACACCATAGGCTGACCATGTCTACGAAACAAGTATAATCTACTTGGAAACAACACCATTAACCATTCCAAAAGAATTACACTGACTAGCAAAGAAACAATTTGTGTAACACGAACAGATTTGAAATCATTTGATGATGACATTAGTCAAGTTACACTCATAGATTAATATACCAATTTAGGTGGGAAAGGCTGTAGGGACAACCTACTACTATTGCACATTAGGACAAGCATGTGTAGAGACGGGCTAACACATGCGGGCAAAAGAAAACAAGGACAAAAATAATTTAGAAAAATCATCTGTCTCTGGCTAAATTAGTCTAAATGTAAAAAATATAAAACAGGCAGGTGTCAGCATGCTAACTATACTCAAGAAAGCAGGCCAGGGGAAAATAACATTGCATTAGAATATGCCTCTCCTGGGTTCAGCATTCAGTTCAGGTTCATCAGCAAAGCAAGAGTAGATCATCAACAAAGTCCATTAGAAGCACCATCAGAGGGAAAAGTGCAGAACATGGGCTGCACATGGAAATCAGGAACCATCCAAGGAGACAATTTAACAGAAAAAAAAGTCAAGAGGGGAATGACACTGAACAAGAATCAAGAGATGACTGACTGAAACTTAGAATGTTCATCCCTATTCTGGAGTACGCAAACCAGTTTGATTGGTCAGTTTAATGAAGCCACATTACGCAAAAGGGCAATATCCAATAGAAATCATAGCACAAGTTAAATTTGAAACATCTAAGTATTCTCTCAGGATAAGTGTGAAGTCATCTCTCCTTTCTATGTGACTCCAAAAGCATAACAATGTGTACATCACTTGTTGCAATCCATGTTCCTTCCCATGGTATATAATGAAATTCTCCTTCACATGGTACTAAGCAGTTAAACAATGGCGCTGCTTTACTTTTCAGTCCTCGTGTTCTAATGTTGCAACATCCAAGGTCACTGTGAAGGAAACTTACACATAATACAATAAGACTCCTTTACTCATCATGTGAAACAAGCTACTGCTGCTGCAAATATGAGGACTTCAGGCCTAGTTATGCTGACACAAAAATTACAACGCATTAATATCACCATTAATAAAACACACATAATATGCAGACTTATGAATTCAGGATTAATAATATTTCATCATAATATGTAAAAGCAGTACATGAATAATTGCAGACTGTATTAAAACACCACATTAAGTATGACAAAGACGTGTGTTTATTTTTCTGCGCAAATATAACCTTAAACTAATTCATTATAAACCATTAAACATCATTTTCATTTCCTCTATTAATAATTAATTCTAATGATTAAAATATATTTCAACATCATTTAAATAATGTTAGCACATTTTCAGTTCTGGTAGGCACATGTCCACCACAAATATAAACGTGTACTCTTTTAAAATATGCGTCATTGCAGCTTAACTCTGTTAGGCTTTAAGCTTGAATATAAATTATATCAACTGCTGATGTCTGGTGCACTAAAAGCATTATTAAAATGTGCACTCCAACACTAGGACCCGCCACGAAAAGCCCACAGAGTTTCAGACCCCGTGTTCGCACAACACTTGCACCCTGGATTCTCTTAAACACATCTATTCCCATGAATCGTTATGAATGAAAACTACCTGCCTCAGATTATACTGGTGCTCTCACTGGCAGGAAGCCTTTCCCTCACATCCTAAATCTAGCACAGGTGAGTGCAAATGAAAGCATCTGCTCTGTTTATGAGCAGCCTTACAACCTGCGGCCCCGGGGAGCCCTGCTGCTCCCTCTCGGGAGGGCACAAGGTAGATCAAAGGCTCTGTGAGGACAGAAGGGAACTCGAGCCGGATGTCAAGTTCATTGTTCGCAGCTACATTAATGGCGACGAGGGAGGCAAAAAGTCCGAGAGACAAGAGGGCTGGGGAGTAAAAGGGAGGATTGAGCTGTTATTTAGTAACAGAAACCCTTCTCTTTCAGAAAGGACAATAAGACCGGCCTGTGATTGCCACTGGCTCACTGTCACACACTTGAGACTGTATAGGCCGGGTAGATGTGACTGGGCCTCATGTCACCTACAGAGAACTTTGTTGGCTGTCCCTGGGTGGTACCAATCTGGTGGAATGGGTGATTCTGACTCCGCCTGTTCTGTAGCTCCAACTATCGATGACAGAGGCTGTCAGGAATAAAAATGGATCTAAGGCTAAAAACTTGGTCACCTCCCACCGATGCTCCTGCACGCGAATTACCGTGTTTGTTCTCACCTTGTCCATCTGCAGCAAATATAAATTTCTATCTTCTTCTCAATCACAGGAGTTTTACTTACTTCTGCGTATCATAAATATGCCATGGTTTGCTCTTATGTGGAAATTACCGCACACTTTCAAGTTTTCCAGGACATGTAGCGCCAGGAAGATTAAGCAAAATTTGTATCAGGTAAAATGATGAGAAAGAAGCAGAGCATGCTGTGATCGAGTGAGCAAAGCATGATACTAAATGCAATGCCTCATTCCGACCAACAGAACTAGTAAAGGGCCATTAAAACTGCACCCTGCATTGATAATAATGACAATATGGGGCATATTTACATGCCCCTTGCACCGCCTTAGCGACGCAACAGTGTAATTTTATTAATGATAAGGCCGCACTAAGGTGGCCTTTCCCCCACACCAGGTTCACAAAGTAGCGCAACGCATGCATTGCACCACTTTGCAACACCTTGTGCCACTTTATGCCTCCTCCCGGCATAATGTATGCAAGAAGGGTGTTCCCATGGAGAGAGGCCTGAAAAAATGGCGCAGTGAAATTTACCATATTTCACTGCGCCATTTTTTCCATAATTTTTTAACACCTGCTCAAGGCAGGCGTTAAAATGACGCACCCATTAAAATCAATGGACCTCCCTGTGCTTTGCTGCACTAGCGTAAAAGGTTTTGGCGCTAGTTCAGCAAAGCTCCATACCAGCATAAAAAATTCTGATGCTGTTGTGATAACGACCACCATGGTGCACCGTATTGTAGATACAGCGCAACCATGATGTTGTTAGGTGGGGCAAGGAGACCGATGCGCCACTTTCTCATAAATATGCCCCTATTTCTAACCGAAGTGCTAGGACACTCGGAATGCAAGTGTTTGTCTCCTTGCGCTTGAAACCGTAAATATGTAAGATGTAAAAATGTACACAATGTACAATAGAAATATATACACAACTGTATAGCGTGCTGTCTAGTCCAGTCCCTATTAATGTTTTAAAAAACAAACATGAAAGCTCTGTACCATAATGCTAAACAAGAAACGTTATTTGAAAGGTCCATTGGTACTTAACATTATAATTTGGTAAACTCAGAAGATAAATATCAAAACAAAGAATCTTTCATTGAAGCTCAAGACCCATCATTGAAATGAATAGGTTAATCATATAATCTAAAACAACGCCACAAATAAAATCACACCAAATTGCCCATTCATTAAAGGTAAGCTCCCACTGGCAGAACAAAGGTTTTCAAGAAACAGGAGAAGATATATGAAAGTATTTCTTCTTGTGGCCCGGTGGCATTAAGGCGTGGCATAAAGGACAATGAAAACAAAAACTCATGTTTGGGTGGACAACCTCCAATTATCCGTTCATCTTCATGAGTACCAAAAGAAGATAAGCATCATTTACACTCATTCTCAAAAGTAGAAATCACTGGTGTCTATCAAAAAGAAAATAGAATAACAGATATCAGATGTCAACAACCAAAAAACAATAATCAAAAACATTTAAAAAATCATACTGTAAGACATTCCTCCTTTTTCTTTACCAAATTGTTCATTAGTACATTAATATACAATGAAAGAAAACCTTTAAAATGTTTTTAAAGAAGAAAAGCTTTTATAAGAACCAATTATACAATATTATGAGAGTTTCTTAGCAAACTCTGACATATTTGCTTTATAATTTCTCATAAAAAATATACAATACTCATTAATGTTTCCAATGAGAATTGCTTTTCCATAGACAAAGCGTTTTTTGTACTGCTAATAACTTTTGTGCCGCATAACGAAGCATTAAAAAAAATAACAAAAAAAACCTAATTCACCTTAGCTCAGCAGCTTCCTGGAAAGTTTCAGGGTGATCCATCAAGCGGGGGCTGAGAAAAAAGGGGAAGTCAAAAAATAAATTTCCGCATGCATTTTCCATAGACTTTTTTAGGCAGCGCTGCCGCAAAAACTGCTGAAAGGAATTACACCAAATTTGGCAGGAAGCTAGACCTTGGTTCACAGATTGTCCTTGTGTGAATTGGTGTAAATCTGGTCATTAGTTTTGGAGAAATTTAGAGAGCTGTTTTTCCCTTGGGTCATCTCGCTCCCGTGGAGTTCAGACTCCCACAGGAACAAGTGCTCTGATTGGCTTAGAAATTCACTGAAAAAATCATCCAAGTTTAAAGTCACATTATAGTTAGGTGACTATGTCAGTGACAACATTAACGTTCTGAACCCCAAAAAACTACAGACATTCACCATGCACTGCTTATGACCTCACATAATACATCACTCATGACATCTTCTATGACATCATTTATGACATCACTGATGGCATCGCAAATGGCATCATTGATGACATCATTAATGACAGCATCCAATGCGTGTGTTAGTTTGTTTTACAATTTACATAGTGGCGGGTAACTACCCTTTTACTTCTCTGTGTAGTCAGTGTCCAGCTAATGGGTTTACAAAACACTTGTGCTCCTAATGCATCATAGGTATGTAAAAGTATTAAACACATTATAAATCTTTGTAATCAGGAGTAACTCTGTGTGCAGGTAAAAGGTGACGACTTGTGTTCAGTATATTTCACACAAGTTTTTCGGTTCTGTAGAAAAAGTTTCTAACAGGGCAAAAATTCTACATAGTACATAAATATTGTAAGCAGTCTAAAGTTTTTAAACAAAATAGTCGTAGCATGTCAATTTTAACATAACTTAAAAGACTATGGCCCTCATTACAACCCTGGCGGTGGGTGATAAAGCGGCGGTAATACCACAAACAGGCCGGAGGAAAAACAAATGGAATCATGACCATGGCGGAAACCGCCAACATAGACAGCCACTTCAACACTCCGACCGCCACGGCGGTACAAACAAACACCACAGCGGTAACTGCCAACAGACAGGCTGAAGACAATGTACCGCCCACACTATTATGACACACCAATCCGCCACCTTTTCTGGGGCGGAACCAACGCTATCCAAAGCACGGCAGAAACAGTACACAGAAGGGAAAACACTCACCTCTCCACACCCCACGAGGAACCAGGATGCCATGGAGCCCGAATTGCAGATACTGCTGATGCTGGTCTTTCTTCTCTTCTATCAGGAGCACCAAAGACGGCGGCGACGACCACGGTGAGTACTACACCTACAATACAGGGGCGGGGGAGGGAAAAGAGAGTGACACACACACGCAACACCCCCACCCCCACCCTCACCCACAACAACATACACACAAATACATGCTGCAACATTACATATACACTCCCCCCACCCCCTTGAAGAATGCAAGGACAAAAGGAAATGATTTGAACGAATGTAATCATGTGAAATCTCATTATCAAAGTTCAAAATCCAGTATATACAAATATGCACACCAACTACACAAGTCCGGATAGTGCACCAATCATTGTCCGTGGACCACTGGGCCGAAAATGCATGGGCGAAGCCCACACTAGATACCTGACTCGAAACAGAGAGAACACTGCAGGGGCATCAGATCGAAATGAAACAGGCACCTCAGGGGGAGGGGGGGCACCTCAGCCAGATGAACGCACGATGCCACTGCTGCACGAGAGGGCTCCATGCCCATTGATGTATCCTGGGGAGTGCAAAGCCACAGTCTCTCAAGTCTCTCCAGTGGGTGGTTTGCCCACTGCTGTATCCTGGGGAGTGCAAAGCCACAGTCTCTCAAGTCTCTCCAGTGGGTGGTTTGCCCACTGCTGCATCCTGAGGAGTGCAAAGACACAGGGGGTCATTCCGACCCTGGCGGTCCATGACTGCCAGGGCCGGGGACCGCGGAAGCACCGCCAACAGGCTGGCGGTGCTTCCTGGGCTATTCTGACCGCGGCGGTAAAGCCGCGGTCAGAAAAGGGGAACCGGCGGTTTCCCGCCGGTTTTCCCCTGGCCCAGGGAATCCTCCATGGCGGCGCTGCTTGCAGCGCGGCCATGGGGATTCCGACCCCCTTCCCGCCACCCTGATTCTGGCGGTTCTTACCGCCAGGAACAGGATGGCGGGAATGGGTGTCGTGGGGCCCCCTAACAGGGCCCCACAAATATTTTCACTGTCTGCTTAGCAGACAGTGAAAATCGCGACGGGTGCCACTGCACCCGTCGCACCCCTGCAACTCCGCCGGCTCCATTCGGAGCCGGCTTCCTCGTTGCAGGGGCTTTCCCGCTGGGCCGGCGGACGGCCTTTTGGCGGTCGCCCGCCGGCCCAGCGGGAAAGTTGGAATGGCCGTCGCGGGGCGGTCATTCGCCGGTGACCGCATGGCGGGCGGCGACCGCTGCCCGCCGCGGTCAGAATGACCGCAACAGTCTCTCAAGTCTCTCCAGTGGGTGTTTTGCCCACTGCTGCATCCTGGGGACTGCAAAGCCACAGTCTCTCAAGTCTCTCCAGTGGGTGGTTTGCCCACTGCTGCATCCTGGGGAGTTCAAAGCCACAGTCTCTCAAGTGGAGGGGGCTTTGTGCCCAGAGTGCTTCATCCTGTCAAGGACTGAGTTAGTGGATGTGATACTCCACTGGTTCTGGAGGGGGCCTGGTGCCCAGAGTGCTTCATCCTGCCAAGGACTGAGGTAGTGGATGTCAATCTCCCCTGGTTCTGGAGGGGGCCTGGTGCCCAGAGTGCTTCATCCTGCCAAGGACAGAGGTAGTGGATGTATCTCTCCACTGGTTCTGGAGGGGGCTTTGTGCCCAGAGTGCTTCATCCTGCCAAGGACTGGTAATGGATGTGATACTCCACTGGTTCTGGAGGGGGCCTGGTGCCCAGAGTGCTTCATCCTTCCAAGGACCGAGGTAGTGGATGTCAATCTCCACTGATTCTGGAGGGGGCCTGGTGCCCAGAGTGCTTCATCCTGCCAAGGACTGAGGTAGTGGATGTGATACTCCACTGGTTCTGGAGGGGGCCTGGTGCCCAGAGTGCTTCATCCTGCCAAGGACTGAGGTAGTGGATGTCACTCTCCACTGGTTCTGGAGGGGGCTTTGTGCCCAGAGTGCTCCACGTGCAGTGTGGCTGGTACAATTCACTCACCTGGGTGTGCGTGGCACGACATTGGCGAGGTACAGGTAGCATGATACGCCATGGAGGCAGCGACATACCCCACACTGCTGAGGCTTCGCCTTTCACCTGCAGGTGCCAACAGTGATGACAGTAATGCTTCATGGAAACTGCCCAGGGTCCTGGAACTCTCCCCCAGCCTCGGACGACTGACCACTGGAGATGGTAGGCATGTCAGCGGTGGTGCCACTGTCCAAGGACGTCGCGGGCCTCTGGCAGTGCTTGCGGCGGTGTCCGTGGTGGCGGTGATGGCAGTGGGGTATGTGGTGGCGGTGCTGGCAGCGGGGTCGGTGGTGGAGGTGCTGGTGGCGGGGTCTGTGGCGGCGGTGCTTGTGGCGGTGTCTGTGGTGGCGGCGGGGTCTGTGGCAGCAGGGCTGGCGACGGGGTCTGTGTCAGCACCTGCTGAGGGAGAAAGCAGGATGTCTCCTGCAGCCTCGCATGGCTGCCCAGCGGGGAAGAGGCTGGGGACTGTCGCAGCGGCTGTAGACAAGCCGGAGGTGGTGCAGGTGGCTGACTCGAAGGAGCTGTTGATGGTTTTGCAGAGGTGGGGGGCGATGATGATGTTTGCCTTATTGAAGATACGGTGTGGGCAGGGGTCCGCTGGTGATCCAGAGCAGATGGAGGCCATGGTGGTGGCGGTGTCCTCTATGTTGACGGGGGTCCAGGTGTTGAGGAGGTGGGTGTTGCTTGGAGCGTTGGGTTCTTGGGTGTTTGTAGTCAGCTGGTGGGTCTGGGGTTTGAAGCTATTGTGGATTTCTTCTATCTTTCGACGGAAGTGGGTTGCCCATGAGTTGCAGAACTCCTGTGATGGCGGGGGTTCGTTGGAGCAGGTCCTGGGGGTGGAGAGCTCATTGACGATGCCAAAAAGCTCTTTACTGTTGTGAGCGTTGGCGTCGATGCGGTTTTTGAAGTGGGTCCTTTTGGTGGTGCGGATCAGTTGGTGATGTTTGCGTAGGGCATCCTTGAAAGCGATGTGGTTGGAGTTGGTAGGGTCAAGGTGCCAGGTTTTTTCCATTCTGCGACATAGCCGCTTGGATTCCTGTAGTTCTGGGGTCAACAAGCTGGCCTTGATTCTGTGGGAGGTGTTTGTTTTTTTTTTGAGCGGTGCGAGGGTGTTGGCGCAATCTTCTATCCAGCGATGCAGGTTGGTGGTGGCTATGTTGGGGTCCGCGGTCCCAAGGGGTGGGGCCCGGGCGAGAGTGGAGATCAGTTTATCCGTTGATATTTTGCTCCAGTTGCGTCGGGGAGGTTGTGTGCGGTGGTGGTGAGTGACTGGTTTTTGGTAGGAGAAGTGGATGTAGCGGTGGTGTGTCCAACTGAGTTCGGTGGTGTGGCTGAAAGAGGCGTGGTTGCTGGCTGAGAAGATGGGGTCGAGTGTGTGGCCTGCGGAGTGGGTGGGTGTAGTGACGAGTTGCTTGAGGCCGAAGTTGGCGAGGTTGTCGATTAGGCCCACCACCGCAAGGGAGCTCCCATCAGAGGAGGAGTCACTTTCACTGGTCTCTGCTCCTGTCCCTGCCGTGGAGCTCCCCTCGCCTTCCGTCCCACTGGTGGCTTCAGACTCCATAGCTTCACCCTCCAGGGCTGAGTGGGTTGCAGCTCCCTCCTGCTCCGGTGCCAGTGCTCCTCCGCCTGATGATGCTATTACACACAAGAACAGGGAGACCACAAAATGGGGGGGGGGAGACAGAAGAAAGACATGTTCAGTGCATGCAACACCACTACCGTTGGCGGACAAAACACGCAGGGAGCAGCCCTCTGCACTACGCCATGCACTTATAATTCCTAGATTTTTCACATGCCCGTTGGGGTACGAGGCCTAACACCAATTGCTGTACAGTTATAAGTCACAGGAGCCTGACTAGGTGTAGATGGCTATTACCACTAGTGGGGTTGGGGTGCCACATAGCCTGCCTCACAAGGGACCTTGCCTACCAAGATCGCCCTGGCCTAGGGGAACCCACTGACCACCTTCCCCACCCAGACACCTTGTAATGCGTGCAGAGTTAGCTGAATGAGAGTGTACTCACCCCCTTGTGGCTGCTGTGATGCCCTCAAGCGCCCATCCAACTCCGGACAGGCCACGGCCAGGATCCGGAACATCAGGGGGGTCATGGTGTGACGGGCACCCCTTCCACGTTGGGAGGCCATCCCCAGCTGGGCCTCCGCCGTCTTCTTGCTCCAGCGGGTCAGGTCCTCCCATCTTTTTCGGCAGTGGGTGCTCCGTCTGTGGTAGACCCCCAGGGTCCGGACGTCCTTGGCGATGGCACGCCAAATACCCTTCTTCTGGTGAGCGCTGACCTAGAGGAATGGTTCAGGGGGAGAGGACATTACTCATCCGGCTGGACCGTCATACTCATTGCCCACCAGTTCCCACCCATGCCATGACGCACATACACTCACCATCCGCACATGTAGGCCTCAGCCCCCACCCCCGTTTCTTCCAGCCATCCCACTCAAAGCAGGCATTGCCCATTCAGCATGCTCACAGTGTACTCACCTGTTTGTCTGGAGGACCATACAGTTGCGTGTACTGGGGGAGGACCCCATCCACTAGTTTCTCAAACTCCTCCGAAGTGAAGGCAGGGGCCCTTTCCCAAGACACTGTAGCCATTGTCACTTCCAGACACAGGTCACTTGCAGTGTAGGTCCTCTCCTGTTGAAGGTCAGGTATCAAGTGAGGGAACAGACAGAAAATGGCGGTCACGTCCGCGGCGGTGCGTACCGTCACCGCCGGCATACATCGTCATTGGTTCCTCAGACCCATAGAGCCCAATGTTAACCAACGCTGAATTGCACCGCGGTCTTCGACCGTCCACCGCGACGGTGTACAACGCCAGCGCAGTTCCCTCATGTCCCCTTGTCCCACCTTACAGGTCAGGCAGCCGCCATTTCAGGGGGCCACATGGCATTGATAATAACTGTGTCATACCTATGTAGGCCTGGAATACACAGTTACAGGCACATTGCAGATTAATAACTTTTCAGCAAATAACATTTTGTGATACCTCAGTGTTGGCTGACTCTCTGCTCGCTGTTATCCTCCATAGGGCACATCTGCTGGGGCAGGTGATGAGATGGCGGAATCCTCCGGTGTACAGACCTCTGGTGGACCTGTCGACAATGGAAGAGAGGCACATCCTGGTCACATACAGACTTGATAGTGCAACAATCCAGGAACTGTGTGCCCAGTTGGAGCCAGACCTGATGTCAGCTATCCGCCATCCCACAGGGATACCCCCTCTAGTGCAAGTCCTGTCAGTACTCCATTTTCTGGCAAGTGGTTCCTTTCAAACAACAGTGGCCTTCGGTCCCTACGGTACCACTTGGATAGAACCATGTTCATATTGTTTCCTTGGCTGTGTATTAGATTATTAATACTAATATACTAGAATAACCTATATCTGTATATTCTTATCATTCTAAATTGTCTCAATCTTATCATTCGGATTAGTTTCTTGATGTGGTGATTTACTTGTAAATAAGACATGTTTTTCTATTTGTATAATCCAGTGTATATGTGGTATGTTTGATTTAGGTGCTTTGTATGTATGTTTTTCTAATTTTTCTGATTTAATGTACATATTTTTTAGGATTGTATTATTATTGAATAATAAAACATTTATATTTGTAAAATAAGTTTGTATTAATTATGCAATAGGATCACTTTATTTGCAACTGAGTACCTAAATGTAGTAGCCTGATATCATAAACATATAACTGGTCAGTTATATATAGTTAGTATCATTTCAGACCATAGTATTGGTACGTGAAGATGATGGTATCTTCATGGCTATCCTAGTAGCTTTCATAGTAGTTTTTTTCTACATTGGAGCCAGACCTGATGTCAGCTATCCGCCATCCCACAGGGATACCCCCTCTAGTGCAGGTCCTGTCAGTACTCCATTTTCTGGCAAGTGGTTCCTTTCAAACAACAGTGGCCATTGCATCAGGGATGTCCCAGCCAATGTTCTCTAACGTGTTGTCCATAGTGTTGTCTGCCCTGCTGAAACACATGCGCAGCTACATTGTGTTCCCTCAGGTGGAGGATTTGCCCCACAGTGAAAGGTGACTTCTATGCCCTGGGACATGTCCCCAACATCATTGGTGCCATTGGTGGGACACATGTGGCATTAGTACCCCCACGCAGGAGTGAACAGGTGTACAGAAACCGGAAGAGCTACCATTCGATGAATGTGCAGATGTTGTGTTTGGCAGACCAGTACATCTCCCATGTGAATGCCAAGTTTCCTGGCTCAGTGCATGACGCTTACATTTTGAGGAATAGCAGCATCCCTTATGTGATGGGGCAACTCCAGAGGCACCGTGTCTGGCTAATAGGTAAGGCCAAGGACCCAATACAGTGTGAATAGGTGTCTGGGTATGGGGTTGTCCCTAAGGGTTGGAGGATGTCTAACAGTTGTCGCTCGATATTTGCAGGAAACTCTGGTTACCCCACCTGTCATGGCTACTGACCCCAGTGAGGAATCCCAGGACAAGGGCAGAGGAACGCTACAATGAGGCACATGGGCGAACTAGGAGGGTGATCGAATGCACCTTCGGCCTCCTGAAGGCCAGATTCCGTTGCCTCCATATGACAGGTCGTTCCCTATACTACTCACCGAAGAAGGTGTGCCAGATCATCGTGGCCTGCTGTATGCTGCACACCCTGGCTTTGCGATGGCAGGTGCCTTTTCTGCATAAGGATGGGCCAGATGATGGTCTTGTGGCAGATGTGGAGCCTGTGGACAGTGAAGAAGAGGATATCGACAACCAAAACAACATAATCATGCAATACTTCCAGTGAGACACAGGTAAGAAGATGTCACTGCCTCCCACATCTCATACTATTGTTGGAGCTAGCATATGTCTGTCATTTTCACTCAGTGTATGGACCCTGACTTGTCACTTTGCCTTTCCATTTCACAGATGTGGGTCCCACTTTGTGCCCTCTGCTATGTTTCCTCCTGGCCTACAGCTGTGTTACACTGGTATGTGCACAAATAAATTGACATTGCTATATTACATGGTTATTGTAATTACACATTTGTGAAAGCACAGACTGACTCCAGATTGTTTTGTGATTGAAGTGTGTTTATTTCTGTGCTAATAAGTGGAGGGGGTTGTAAAATGGGCTGGGGGGATGCTGGAAGTATGTCCATGGCAGAGTCCAGTCTATTTGTTTCACAGGTGCATTGTCCAAAGGGGCATAGGAAGTGGAGCAATGGCAGTTTAAGGATGGACAGGGTGACATAGTGGGACAGAAGGGTGACATTCAGGGGGGTCTCATTTCCTGGCGGGGGTCTTGGCAATGTTCTCTGTCTTGTTCCTGGATCTCAGGGACCGTTTGCGGGTGGTTCTCCATCTGCAGGGGGTGGGGTGCTGGTGTCGTGTTCCTGTGGCGGTGCCTCCTGTCCACTAGCGCCGGCAGAGGTGGAGGGCTGTTCATCGTCCAGGCTAGTGTCAGGGGCCCCTTGTTGTGCCACTGTGTCCCTCCTGGTGTTGACAAGGTCTTGCAGCACCCCTGCAATGATGACCAGGGTGTTGTTAATGGAATTCAAGTCCTCCCTGATCCCAAGGTAGTGCTCCTCCTGCAGCTACTGGGTCTCCTGAAACTTGGCCAGTACCGTTGCCATCATCTCCTGGGAATTATGGTAAGTTCCCATTATGTTGGAGAGGGCCTCGTGGAGAGTGGGTTCCCTGGGCCTGTCCTCCCCCTGTCGCACAGCAGTCCTCCCAGCTTCCCTGTTGACCTGTGCCTCTGTCCCCTGTCCCCTGGACCGTGTGCCCACTGCCACTGCCCCCAGGTCCCTGATCGTCCTGTGTTAGTGGGGTTGCCTGGGTTCCCGGTAGTGGTGGACACACTGCTGATTGACGTGTCCTGGGGACAGAGGGATGGGCCTGCTGGGTGGGTGCTGTGCTGGTGTTTCCTGAGGGGGGTGGCTCTCTGGTGGCTTGTGACAGTGTCAGGGGAACTGACTGTCCCGTGGTCCCAGATGGGCCGGGCTGGTCATCTTGATCCAGTTGTGCAGAGCTGCTGTCATCACTGTGGGTCTCTACTGTGGGGGACTGGATATGTCTGGCACCTCCTCTCCGGTGACATTGGGTAGGGGTCCTGTAGGGGTGTAAAAGCATAATTATTGCATCTGTGTGTGCCATTGTGTGCAATGGGCGAGTGACCCTCTACTCCAGTGCTTGCATTCTTGGCTTGGTCCTTGTGTGATGGTTGGTTTGGGGTCTGTGTGGGTATCTGTAGTGGACATGCTTTGGTGATGGGTGTCCATGCATTGGTGTTACATGCAGGGCTTGTTTTTGGGATGTGTGGGTTGTGTTGGTGGGGTATCTGTGGGTTGTTGGGGTGATGGGTGTGAGGGTAAGGGTGGGGTAGGTGATGGCATGCAGGTAGGGTGGGGGATAAAGTAGTAAAGATTTGCCTTGCCAGAGTCCAGTCCTCCTGCTACTCCTGCGAGGCCCTCAGGATGCAGTATTGCCAAGGCTTGCTCCTCCCATGTTGTTAGTTGTGGGAGAGGAGGTGGGGGTCCACCGCCAGTCCTCTGTACAGCAATCTGGTGCCTGGAGACCACTGAACGCACCTTCCCCCGTAGGTCGTTCCACCTCTTCCTGGTGTCATCCTGTGTTCTTGGATGCTGTCCCACTGCGTTTACCCTGTCGACAGTTCTGAGCCATAGCTCCATCTTCCTTGCAATGGAGGTGTGCTGCACCTGTGGTCCGAATAGCTGTGGCTCTACCCGGACGATTTCCTCCACCATGACCCTGAGCTCCTCCTCAGAGAACCTGGGGTGTCGTTGAGGTGCCATGATGTGGTGTGGGTGATGTGTGAGGTGGTGTGTGTTGTGATGTGTGAGGGGATGGGTTTGTGGGTGATGTGGTTGTGTGTTTTATATATGATTGGGTGTGTGGGTGTTGTGTGTGTATTTCGAATTGTCCAATGTGGTGGTGTATTGTATATGTGTGTGTATTTTGAGCGCTGCGGTGTGTACCGCCAATGGTTTACCGTGGTTGAAAGTCCGCCGCATTGATTCATGGGTCGTGATAGTGTGGGTGTATTCTTGTTGGCGTGACGGTGTCGGTTTTGGTATCGCCAGTTTATCACTGACCTTTGGTGTGGCAGAATTGTGTGGGTGTCTGTATTGTGGCGGATTCCGAGCTGTGGGTCATAATACCTGTAGCGGAATTCCGCGGGAGCAATGGTATGTTTGTGGTCTTCTGCACGGCGGTAAGCAGGATTTACCACCAGGGTTGTAATGACGGCCTATGGCCCTAATGACAACATTGGTGGTAAATGCCGCCTACCACTGCGGCGCCGGCCGCCAAAAGACCGTTGCTGCGGCTAACATCCGTCCACCAAATTATGACCACAGATTGATTTCCGGCACAAGAAGGGCGGAAATCTGGCTGTGGCCATACTGCGGATGGTGTTAAGGTGGCACTGCTACCACCAGCAGCGCCACACCAGTAGACCGCCGCCAGCCGTATTATGACAAATAATAAAATGCCTGTGTGTGTAGTGTTGTTTGTGTGGGTGTATGCACATGTGAGAATGAGTGTATGAATGGCAATGTGAATGCATGTCTGTGTGTCAGTGTGAATGTGTGTACGGATGTGTGCAAAAATGAATGGATGCATGTGTGAATGAATGCCTGAATGCCTGTGTGGGTGAGTGTGTGTATGTGTGGTGCGTGTCTGCGAGTGTGCATGAATGGGGTGGGGAATGAGAAGAGGGGAGCGTGGATTGAGGGGGGGCATCTGGGGAGTGTTGGGGGGTGGGTGAGCCTCCTACCAGTGACAGCAAAGGAATTCCCTGTCACTGGTAGGGCGTACCACCATGGCGGTAAGCAGGGTCAAATGCCGCCGGCGGTACAATAGGGGCCGGCGGGCTGGAGATTATCTCCGGCCTGGCGGCTGCTACCGCCATGGCAGTTGGAGTGGTAAATTGGTGGGTTGGCTGCAGCCAACCCGCAAATGTCATAATGTGGCGGTAATACCGCCACATTATCACCTACCACCGGGGTCATAATGACCTCCTATGTGCACCAGGTACCAACCCATATATGTGTGCTTGTTTAACTTCAAAAGATGGCCTATTTGTAAAGTTTTCACTACAGTTTGAGGGCTGCAAGTAGTCTGACCTCCAGCATCTTCATACCTTTGGTATTTTTTAATGAATACCATCTTTTATGACAGGTTTGGCATACAGTGAACCATGTTCTTAGTAGATAGTTTTTAATACCCTGCGGTCTATTTCTCATAAGAGTTTCATGGTCTGCAAACAATGTGGTACAGAGTAAACTCTCTTAAAGCGTTAACACTGTTTACTGTACCCACTTTTCTACTCATATCCACTTCATTTCTCACTGTAGGTTCCGTGACTGTGAAGGGTTTCATACAGACAAAGGATGTCCATAGCAGGGCATTAGTTATGTAACAGAAGTTGTGTATCTGGAAGAACTTGGTTTTCTCTGAACAGTTGCATTCAGATTGAACACCATGTGTAGTAGGGGTCTGTCTGTGGATGATTGATAATGTGAACTTGGCTACCCATTAAGTGTATGGAAAAGAGTTAATGTTGCACATAACACAAACTTGCTTCACTTAAGAGATTTATATCTGCAATGGTATTACTGATTCTGCATATTATTCTGAGCTATGTTGTTCTTATTTTCAGACCTCTAATGCCATCTTTTATAGAGTTATGTGTACAAAAGAAGCTTTGATGATGTCATCAATGATGTCATTGAGATGTCATAAATGATGTCATAGAACATGTCATGAGTGTCATGAGATATTTATATATCTATATATAAACACATACGTGTGTGTGCATTTATTCCCACAGAATTCATTCATCAAGGAGCATACTACAATATAGAAAGACTGGTCAATTGTAGGCTCCTGCCAACACAGACAGGCGGAGAGTTAAAAAGAAACAAAGACAATTGTTTGGTTATTAATAGACTCCTGTAGTCAACAGAATTTTTTTATTGATTGTGGTATATTTACTTTTTCTAAAAAGGTAATCTAACTGTATGTGATACCACTGTTATGAAATCAATACATTAATATAACCAAAGGTGTTCGGGAATACCCCTATTTGTTGCAGAAATCACTCACATAATCTAGTGGATATAAAACACAGTATCTGAGGATCATAATGACTAGTGTTTAATCTAGTTAGTCTTAGATAAGGTATCCAAGATAGAAATATTACAGCACCAATTTTGAAAGAAAAGGAAGAGTAATGACAAGCTTTTACAAAGATGTTAGAAAACCAATGAAGAAACTTAATTCACCTAAAGTGAATGGCTATTTAGTGGACCCTAGGGTTGAGGATGGTCAAATTGAGTGCTTACCATGTGATGTACGAAAGATCTAAGGCGACAAGGCCCGATGATAAGATTCTTCCATGAAGAGCAAGGTAGCAAGGAAACGCTATCCTTAAAAAGACATGAAAGTATGTTAAATAGTTCAACACTAGTGATGAATCATAAGGTGTACAAACCTATCAACCCAATTAATGTTTTCACCCTTGTGCACCTTTACATTCTGGTTTCTGCTATCTAGTCTCAAAGGGACTAAATGCCTGGTTCTGTTCTATGACCAGAACCTCATTTGCTGGAACTTCCTGAACAAAAAAAACACCTCAATGCTGTACAATCAAAGCCGTTGTTGTTTGAGTTGTGATGTTTTTGTGTAGCAATGATGCTTCAAGCTGTATATGGAAATCACCCAGGAGAATGAGATTTTCATGGCTTATACTTATTGTGGTCTGTATGTATGCATGGACGTGTTATTTCTAAAGCACAGTCCTAGTCAAAAGGGAGAGAAGCAATGTACAGGGTCAAAGACAAGCATACAATCTACAAGTGATCGAAGTGGAAGCTGGGTTTTGGGCAGTTAATGAGTCTTCAATTCTCCTGATTGGGAGTACAAAGTTGGGGTGATTCTGGTGGATACGAGAATATTATTCCAGATCATGGTTCCATAAATGGAAAAGTCTTGCTATCTTTATTTCTCTTTTTCACACTTCTAAGTCTGCAATTTGACGGGGCTTGGTTGTGGTTGTGCCAAAAACCACCAGAGATGATGCACTTATCCACAAGACATGCAGGAGTGCTGGTCGTGATGGCTTTGTAAATGATGCCGCTGGTTTTGAAGATGATGTGGGCCAGCAAGCAGAACCAGTGGCGTTCCATTAGGATGGGGGGTGATGTTATGATATTTCTTCAGGTCTTGGATGAGACTTGCTGCAGTGTGAAGGATGCGCTTAGGGGATGACAGTGAGGAATCTGTGAGGCCATGGGGCAGGGTGTTATCACCATACAGATGTGAGAGAGTACAAAGGCTTGAACAGTTCTGTACTCCCTTTCCAGATGAAATGGTTTCACGTTCTTTAGAAAGGAGAGTTAATACCGGGCTAAGTTTGTTTTTGGCAGAGTCTTACTTCAATCAATCAGGATTTATAAAGCATGGCAAGGGTGAAAGGATGACTAATCACCTGATATGTTATCCAGGCAGTTATGCAAACAGCCAGGTCTTGAGGGCCATTCGGAATTCCGGAAGAGAGGTAATGGTCCGAAGGTGTGTGGGGAGGCTGTTCCAGGTTTTAGTTGCAACGTGAGAGAATGAGCGTCCTCCACTTCTGCTTCAGTAGATGCGGGGAGTATGGGCAAGTGAAAGGGAGGCAGAGCATGGTCTTCTTGACGGTTGGTGGAATTTCAAGCTGTGGCTAATGTACGCGGGTCCAGGGATGTGTAGAGCTTGTGTTCCTTGAAGATGAGGTTGGTGTCCAGGATGACATTCAGTGAAAGTGCAGGTTTTACAATCTTCAAGGTTGAAGTTATTGAGCCAAGTATGTAAGGTGGTAACAGAATTACAGAAATTTCTTACAAATGTTCCAGAGGCTGTAGATTAATGGGAAATAGATTAATTTATCAGGGGATGGGTGGTGTTGATGAGTGTACCTTAGGGAATAACTTAGCTATCAGTGTATGGAGAGAATATATCATTAGCATATCTTTCACTTGCAAGATCAATCACAGAAGTTTGCGATTTGTAAGAGCATTACCTCTGTTTTATAAAGCCAGGATATATAAATCTGGCAACCAAATGGTCAGTGCCCTTTCCAACATCTGAGCTTATACATGGTTTTTGGCTTGTGGGATAAAGCACTTATATATTCGGGTCTCTGGAGTAATAGTGCTGTTTGTTTAATATTAGTCCAATTTTAACAAATTGGGATATAACAGAATAATTGTGAACAAGTTAAGGATCCCGGGTTCAACATCTAAATAATCTGGCATAGTTTTAATCATTTCTGTATTTAACAAAACTCTTTGTAAAAAAAGATCGGGTTCAGTTAAGTGTTGTTCGAGTAAAACTGGTAGCTGGTTCCCACCAACAACTGCATATAAGCTGGACCCTTATTTTTTCTAACTTCTTCCTGTAGCTTTAACCTTTAGAAACCTGGCTACCGGGCTACCAGACTCCTGGAGTTATTAAATATTTCTGCATCAGCACTGACTTGTTCCCATATACAGTATGTGCACATTAAGATCCTAGCATTCTGAGGGGCACAAAAAAGTAAATGCCCCCAGCAAAATTCAAGATCCAGGCCACTTTTGTGTCACATGGAGACCCCAGGATATCTTGAGACATTGGAAATGGTGTGCCAACCTGCTGATAAAGCCACAATTTCCCCACTAACTTTGATTTTCCCACTTAGTGAACTCTACTTGACTTTTTGGCTGCCATAGGTAAGCCAGGCCTGCAAAGCTCCACTGGGTATTCTACCCTACTGCTGTACTAGGCTTGGATGTGCGCTGTAAAGAGTGTAGTGACACGAATACCAGAGAAATCCCGTGGAAATCCACTGAGTTGCATTTTGCCCCATCCCTGGCAACAGCAAGTGCAATGCACTTCAGATGTTTAACATTGCATTCTGTTTTACCGCAGTACTGTTTTACTGCTATATTAAAGACTCATTCCTTATTAAAGGAGTACACCTTCCCAACTCAGACATAATTGAAGTGGTAACTTCCATGTTTTAATTAAGTTGAACCCATCCCTTAACCACCTGTTGAACTAGGGGGTCTAACTTCATCCCCTGAGGGCCGGATCCATGCTTGATTTTCAGGCTGTGGCGCTGGCCCTTCCGTGCCCGGACTGGATAATCCTGTCCTAGACGAGGTCTGGGGTACTGCCCTCAGCTATCATGGAGTGTCTAAGAAGTCATGCAATCTTGGATAACATAGACAAGGTACAGTACTCATGGCTCTGGGACTGTGGGAAAAGCTACAGAATGAAACGCATATCCTGTGTATAATGTGAACCTGTTCCAGGATCTGAGGAAAACACTCTTCTCCTTTTTTGACTACAAGACTTATGCCCTCCTTTCAGCTCTTCACCTCTACTACCCAGTGGTTTTTACGGTCCCTGGTTCAAACGAAGGTAGACGTGGCCCTTCTTACAAAGCAGGCCCCTGCTCAGCTCTACCCGCCTCACTCTCAGAGTGCTGTTCATTGGAACTCCAGCCATCGGCCTCACAGAACTGAGCGACCTCCCACCCGGAGGCTCAGAGCAGGAGATGAGGTGAGACCTGACGGGAGGCTTTGCATGGATTCCCGTAGGAGAAAATGAACGGCAAAGTGGCTTGTTTGTTAAAAGGAACCAGAGACGAGGACTCGGAGCCAAGGTACCGTCTTTGTTTTACGACTCAGGCTGTGAGGCAAAGCCATAAACGCATAGGCCGCCGCCTCGAGCTCTCATCGGAGCGCTGCGGGCAGACGGACTCGTTCACTGCTGATCTATATACTCAACATGGAACAGTACAGAGGAATGGTCTCTGCGTATGTGTGACCGGCAGTCATTACCTACACACACTGTAGAGGCAAGGGGAGTTCAATGCACGTCTACACTCAGGATGGAGCACTGCACAGGACTGGTGCCTATTTATGCAAACGCCTGCAGCTGCAGGACCGGTGCCTATATAACTATGCAAGAACCTGCAGCCACGGGACCGGTGCCTACATAACTATGCAAGAACCTGCAGCCACGGGACCGGTGCCTATATAACTATGCAAGTGCCCGCAGCTGCAGAACCGGTGCCAATATAGCTATGCAAGAGCCTGCTGCCACAGGACCAGTGCCTACAATCTATGCAAGGGCCTGCAGCCACAGGATCGGAGTCTAATATCTATGCAAGGGCCTGCACCCACAGGACCCCTGCCTATATATCTATGCAAGGGCCTGCAGCCACAGGACCAGTGACTAATATCTATGCAAGGGCCTGCAGCCAGAGGACCAGTGCCTAGATATGTACGCAAGAGCCTGCAGCCACAGGACCAGTGCCTAATATCCATGCAAGGGCCTGCAGGCACAGGACCGGTGCCTAATATCAATGCAAGGGCCTGCAGCCACAGGCTCGGAGTCTAATATCTATGCAAGGGCCTGCAGCCGCAGGAACGTTGTCTATATATCTATGCAAGGGCCTGCACCCACAGGACCAGTGCCTAATATCTATGCAAGGGCGTGTAGCAACAGGATCAGTACCTATATATGTACGCAAGAGCCTGCAGCCACAGAACCAGTGCCTAATATTTATGCAAGGGCCTGGAACCACTGGACCAGTGCCTAATAATTATGCAAGGGCCTGCTGGTACCTAATATCGTTTCAATGGGCTGCAGCCGCAGGATCAGAGCATATATGTCTATGCAAGAGCCTGCAGCCACGGGTTCAGTGCCTATATCTCTATGCAAGAGCCTGCAGCCACAGGACCAGTGCCTAATATCTATGCAAGGGCCTGCAGCCACAGGACCAGTGCCTAATATCTATGCAAGGGCCTGCAGCCAGAGGACCAGTGCCTAGATATGTACGCAAGAGCCTGCAGCCACAGGACCAGTGCCTAATATCCATGCAAGGGCCTGCAGGCACAGGACCGGTGCCTAATATCAATGCAAGGGCCTGCAGCCACAGGCTCGTAGTCTAATATCTATGCAAGGGCCTGCAGCCACAGGAACATTATCTATATATCTATGCAAGGGCCTGCACCCACAGGACCAGTGCCTAATATCTATGCAAGGGCGTGTAGCAACAGGATCAGTGCCTATATATGTACGCAAGAGCCTGCAGCCACAGAACCAGTGCCTAATATTTATGCAAGGGCCTGCAACCACTGGACCAGTGCCTAATAATTATGCAAGGGCCTGCTGGTACCTAATATCGTTTCAATGGGCTGCAGCCACAGGATCAGAGCATATATGTCTATGCAAGAGCCTGCAGCCACGGGTTCAGTGCCTATATCTCTATGCAAGAGCCTGCAGCCACAGGACCAGTGCCTAATATCTATGCAAGGGCCTGCAGCCACAGGACCAGTGCCTATATATTTATGCAAGGGCCTGCATGTGTCCTGCAGCAATTGCCTGCACAGTGATAAGGCAAAGGGTGTTTAAAACCCTTCTATATTCAGTATGGCTCAATGCACAGGAACAGTGCCTACATATCTCTACCAGGGCCTGCAGCTGTAGGACCGGTGCCTCTATATCTATGCAAGGGCCTGCAGCCAAAGAACCAGTGCCAATATATCTATGCAAGGTTCTGAAGCAACAAGACTAATGCCTATATACGCTAGGGCATGCAGCCACAGACCCGGTGCCTCTATATCTATGCAGGCGCCTGCAGCCACAGAACCGGTGCCAATATATATATGCAAGGTTCTGAAGCAACAAGTCTAATGCCTATATACGCAAGGGCCTGCAGCCACAGGACCGATGCCTATTTATCTGTGCAGGGGCCTGCATGTGACTTGCAGCTGTTGCCTACACACTACAGTGGCAAGGGGCATTGGCATCAAGTTTACATTCAGTATGGTAAAACACACATGACCAGTGTCTATATATCTATGCAAGAGCCTGCATGTGACCTGGAGGTAGTGCCTACACACTGCAAAGGGCCTTCTAGGCACGTCTACAGTCATTATCAATTAATACACAGGTCCTGTGTATACGTATCTATGCAAAAACATACATGTCACCTGCAGCCATTGCCTACACACTGCAGAGGCAAAAGGCATTTGCTGCACTTCTATATTCAATATTGAAGAATACACAGGACCAGTGCCTAATATCTATGCAAGGACCTGCGTGCTATTGGCCTGCGTGCTATTGGCTATATATTGCAGAGGCAAGGGCGTTCACTGCACGTCTACACTAAATATGGATCAATATACAGGACCCATGACTATTTATCTATGCACCTCACTGCAGCCATTACCTGAACATTGCACAGGCAAGGGTCCAGTTTCTGCAGGAGAATACTCTATATATAATAATACACAGAACTGCTCCTTACATTTATATTCACAGCACTGAATGTAACATGCAGCCTTTAACTACACACTGCAGCGGCAAATGTCAGATCACTGCAGGTCTGGAAAGTATGGCGGGAAATACAGGACGGATTACTGCAGATCTGTGCAGAGCCCGGACTGTGACCTGCAGCCATGATCTGCACATTGTAGACGCAAAGGACTGGTCTCTGCATAGCTACACTTAACACGGAATAATACACTGGATTGGTGCCCTCATGCCAATGCGTGACACTGCCTCTGACCCATTATCTACACACTGAGGAGTCAAGGGCCGCTAATTGCATGTCTACACTCAACATAGAACAACACAAAGGATCTGTGTCTGTATATCTAGGCATAGCACTGGCCGTGTTCTTCAGCATTTATCTACACACTGCAAAGACAAAGGTCTGGTAAAAGTACCTGTCTGCACATCTAGGCACAGTATGAAGGAAAATGGAAGACTACTTATCTACACACGTCACTGATAATGACCTGCAGCCATAATTCACACACTAAAGAAGCAAGTGCAGAGTTACTGCATGTCTAAACTCAACATGGAACAATACACGGAACCACTGCCTATATATCTATGCACAGTCCTGCAGCCGCATAACTTGTATCTATATATCTATGCAAGGGCCTGCAGCCGCATAACTGGTATCTATAAATCTATTCAAGGGCCTTCAGCCTCAGGACTAGTTTCTATATATCTATGCACAAACTTGCAACCGCAGGTCTGGTTTCTATATATCTATGCAAGGGCTTGCAACTGCAGGTCTGGTTTCTATGTATCTATGCAAGTGCCTGCAGCCCTCCACAACCAGAATGCTCCCTGCACAAACACGCCACAGAACTTTGGTATTTGATTGACACCGCCCGACCCGACATAGCCTTCCTTACCAAGACCTGCAACAACCCTACCTTGGGACCAGACATCGCCATCGCCATTCCCGACGGATACACTCTCCACAAGTCCTCACTACGTGTCAAGGCCGTACCAGAAGAACAATGCACCACCATGGAACACCTTCACTTCCTGGTCCACTTCAACCATAACTCCTCCATCTGCAGCAAAGACTGTCAGGGCACACGTGAACGAACAAATGGTCAAAACATCCGTGTTCGGATAAAGTAAAGTCCTCTTCACAAATACTCAAGCATACTGTAGACCGGGAAGTATTAGCATAAGTCCAATTTATTCTCAAAGTGTAATTTTCGTGTACTGGTAAAATAGACAACAGCCAACACGTGTTTCGTCCGATGAGAGAATCATCTCAAAGACTTACTCAGGGCTGTAAAAAATGCAATTATGACCAGTATTAAAACACATAAACTTTGTGTTAGGTCTTAACAATTATAACATATTGGTAAGTCATTAGCCGAACTCCAAAACCATGCCCAAGTGATTTTGTGGTGAACGTCATTGTGTAGATAATTATGTTTGCTAAAATGTGACAATTCGTGAGTATTTGGCGAAAAACATGAAGCCACCCAAAGGTGTAATAATTAAATATGAGGAGACAGTATAAAGAATATGAGACAATCTATAAGCTAAGAAGCACACATGGCCCGTCATGACACCCGCGTGAAACACCGAGGGGCAACCTTAAAAAAGCCCCACAAACAAAATTAAGAAAGAAAGTGAGCCAAACTCCCAAAATTTTATAGGGAAACTAATTTTTAAAAAGGTAAATAAAAAAATGGAGGTGCATACCTCAGTAAAAAGTTAGAGCGTATAGTAATATCGATATGGAAATGGTCAAAATTTGCTATCCTTAAGATTCCAAAAGAAAAGGATCTGCGAGAAAATCATAAACGTAATGGTCAAGATTAATAATTAATCCCGAATTTACATAGGTATAAATGGTTAAAGCGGATACCCACCCAGTACTCAGAGCCGCATTCCTAGGTCCGTGTTTGCTCGTGAGGGGTGTAAGTATAAACACCAATTATCTACAAGTCAAATCAAAAAAGATAGGAATGAGATTTAATGAGGATCCGCTAGTTCGCAATCACCAGCAGCAAAGAAACAAACCTTAGCTATAAGTAACAGAAACGACACGGAGTAGCGTGTCCGGAAGAGCCAAATCTCACTCTCCGACCGGCGTGTAAGCTTACCGGCACGGAGAGAAGTCTGTCTTTTAATGACGGATTGCTAATCGTGTTAAGACAGCAAGGAAGGACTGTGGTCCTTATTCACGAGCGCCATCTTGAGATGTGTAACGATTCCAAATAGAGTCAATTAAACAAAACGGCCCGGTGGATACATGAATTAAAAAGGTTAAAGTATTTCATAGTTGGTGGGCACCAATCTGTACATAAACATAGAGGAGATGGAGATTATGATTAGAAGAGGGACTAGAGTCCCTATCAATGCGCACATCATGGTGACATTCGGTTTGTGAAAGACGAACAGGAAGACAAAATTGCAAGATTGAAGTGTTGAGTAATACGTGGACAACCTATTGCACAGAAAAATAAAGGAAAAAAGGAAAAAAAAAGGGGGCCAAATTATATAAAGGGGGTTTATAAATGCATCTATAAGTCAAAAGCATGATGTCAACACCAAGGTCAGCGGCAGTAAAAATAGGCCCATGTCCCAATTAAGGCAAAATATTTCACGTGTGTGTCATGGCAGTCATGGGATACATCCACTTAGATGAGAGTATATCCCCAAAAGCAAAATATATTCAATATCATCTAATTTAAAAATATTTACACTCAACTGGGAATTAATCATGACGAAATAAATGTTTACAAAGTGAATAATCCAAAATGCCAAAAAGAATGACATGCTTTTTCTTTCTTTCCACCCAACATGAATAGGCCTAGATGAGAGACGACAAGCTACATAATTCACTTGCAGTACAATTCAAAATCGACATAAAACACATATTCTATAAAGCCAAATCATTCACCCAGGAAATATTCCATTTCATAATTTGAATTGAGACCTTCTTCCACTGCCCTTAATTTGAGAATCCAATAACATTCCCGCTTTCTAAGAAATAACTCCCTATTTCCTCCACGGGGATCCTTGTTTATGTACTCAAAGCCAAAAAATTCAAAACTCTGTCTGACCCTGCTTGGGGCATTGTGTCATTTGTGTTCCTATAGGATGTCGAACATCCTCTTGCCTCAGAGCCCTATGATGTTCACTTATTCTTATTTTTAGCGATCTGATCGTGCTGCCCACATAGTATAATCCGTACTTGCAAAGAATCATATATATAACATAAGTGCTGTTACAAGTAAAATGAAGCTTTATTCGGTATAAAAAAAATCATCCATTACAACACATAATCAACAAAACATTATAAGAATACCAATAAAAACCATGTATAATAAAAGCACCCATCATAAAAACATGTAGATATAAATATATATATATATATAAAAAAAGTGAAATAAAAAACAAAAGATAGAAACCTCATTCATAAAAACTGAAGAAAAATAAATGAGATCATTCTAAACATTCTATTTTTTTGCGCCAAGTGGTAGCTCCCTTCAGGAATGATCCCAGGCCCTTCCATACCAGTACATCTGAGGCCATTTGCAGCCACATGAAAGCAGGACGGTGTTGCACAAAACCGTTGGGCCTAAGGAGCGGTAGTAGGAATCGGGTTCTAAATGGTGCATAAAAGACACAGAATAGTGTAAAATGGATCAAAGTCTGATGGGACACCCCATCACAGGGGCAGGTCTAATACATTTCTCCCCTTACTGACCTAGGGGGAAGCACAAATTACTTCTAATGATCCCCAAGCGAAATCGAGTTATGAGAGACCTTTCCCTCACATCCTTGATTTCTAAAAGATATTGCTCAGGACCCACCCACATCTTTAGCATAGTAAATTCCCTGATCGATTTTTTCCTTAGAGCCTCCCCCTCCCTCTTGGTCTCCTGGATTCTCTGAAAGTTATCCTTAACCCATTTCTTATCGTAGCTAGTCAGGTCTTCGGGATAATCAAACAATTCAGGCCGCCCCAGGTCATGTGCTATCTTCCTTATGTGCGACAGCCAGGGAATATGTTTTACATGGTCGCAGGCCAAACAATCCCTTAGGATATCCCTATTAAGGGAGGCATGTTCGTTACTCCAAACTGAAATCCATAACAAAAGGGGAGACAGCTGGGTAGTGTCCTCTACATACTCAAGGTCCAGTTCCAGGTGGAGGCAAAATCCAGGAATATTTTGACCAACACCCAGAAGCCTTCTACAAAAACGATTTTCTTCCACCATAAGGGCTCGGGTATCCCTAAACCCCCAAACTGCTGAACCATACAGAAGGACAGGTAGGCATTTCCGCCTATAGATTTCAAGCAGGGGTTTGATCGGTTTGCTACCTACCCTAGCCGCAAAGTCAAAGGTTGCACCAACAGTTGCATGAAAAAGCACAAACCTTCTAGCAATACAGGGTTTCCAAGATCCTTTCTCATCAAAAATGACCCCTAAGTATGGGAACTCGTGGACTCTGCTAATAACTTGATCCTCCACCCTTAGCTCCCCTACCCTACTCATAGGTTTACCACAAACCATAAAGTGCGACTTCTTAAAATTGACCTCCAGTCCCAAAGCTGACATAAAGACGACATAAGCTCTAACTAATTCTCAGAGACCATTCATCGTGCGGGCCATAAGGACCGCGTCATCCGCGTATGTCAGCACAGGGATATCAATACCCATCACCTTCGGGACATCCCTGCAGTGTTCCATCAGAAAATCTGTCAGTCCATTGGTATATAGAAGGAACAAGGTAGGGGCCAAGACACACCCCTGGCGCACACCCCTTGAAAGCTTGAATGCCTCCGAACATTCCCCATTTGGGCCCACCCTCACATTTGCTACTGTCCCTGCATGGAGATATCGGAGAAGCTCTACAATAATAGGGTCCAACCCTAACTGAATTAGCCTCTCCCATAATAAGGACCGGTTCACTTTATCAAAAGCACAGCTGAGGTCCATAAAAGCAAGATAAAGGGTACCTTTCCTGGCCTGCGTGTATTTGTTGATTATCATCAGTAAATTGAGACACTGTTCTTGCGTACCGAGGCCTTCCCTGAAGCCATACTGTTCCCGACTTAAAATATAATTTCCTATCATCCAGGCCTCCAGACGCCCTAGGATAATCCGTCCCAGAATCTTCACAGAGGAATCCAACAGTGAAATAGGGCGATAAGACTTAGGATCATTACGATCACCCTTTTTAAAAACTGGGACTGTGCATGCCAATCTCCAAGAGGCAGGGATGCCCACAGTTACGGCTGCATTGAGAACATTTAGGAGAATGGGTGCCCATAACTGAGGGTTAGCTTTATACAGATCCATCGGGATCGAGTCCAGGCCCGGAGCTTTATTATGCGCACAACTCTGTATCGCATCAATAACCTCCTGTAGTGAGAATCTGATTGCTAGGTTAGGAGCCACATCATACACACTCTCCTGTGTATTACTTAGGGGGGGGTACCCTCAAATATATTACAGAAATGAGTTACCCAGGCCTCCGGGGCTATATTACATCCAAGGCCCTCGGAGGTTTCTGTTTCAAAGGAACCTCTATTCACCACCTTCCAAAACAGGCCGGGGTCTTTCAAAGCTGTAGCACGCTCTAACTCTTCCCAGGCTTTATCTTTCTATTTTAGCTTACTATCCCTTAGGGTCCTTTTATACCTTATTCTCGCTTCTTTTACGAGAACCCAATCTCTAGGGTGGGTCTTGGTAGCTGTTAGACCTGACAGCCTTAGGGTAGTCACCCCTAACTTTTTGCCTACCTCCCTCCGCTTTTTGGACACTGTTTTTGCTGGTTTATAGACTCTGCGCACTTTACCTCTGCTAACCAGGGCTAAAGTGCATATGCTCTCTCCCCTAAAACATGGTAACCTGGAATCATACCTGATTGGACTATTAGTTTACCTATAAGCCCCTAGTAAGGTGCACCCTATGTGCATAGGGCTGGTAAATTAAATGCTACTAGTTGGCCAGTAGCACTGGTTGTGCCACCCACTTAAGTAGCCCCTTCTCCTTGTCTCAGGCTTGCCATTGCAAGGCCTGTGTGTGCAGTCTCACTGCCACATCTACTTGGCATTTAAAAGTTCTTGCCAAGCCTAGAACTCCCCTTTTTCTACATATAGGACACCCTTAATGTGTGCCCTAGGTAACCCCTAGGGCAGGGTGCTGTGTAGGTAAAAGGCAGGACATGTACCTGTGTAGTTATATGTCCTGGTAGTGTAAAACTCCTAAATTCATTTTCACACTACTGTGAGGCCTGCTCCCTTCATAGGCTAACATTGGGGCTGCCCTCATACACTGTTGAAGTGGCAGCTGCTGATCTGAAAGGAGCAGGAAGGTCATATTTAGTATGGCCAGAATGGTAATACAAAGTCCTACTGACTGGTGAAGTCGGATTTAATATTACTATTCTAGAAATGCCACTTTTAGAAAGTGAGCATTTCTTTGCACTTAAATCCTTCTGTGCCTTACAATCCACGTCTGGCTGGGCTTGGTTGACAGCTCCTTGTGCATTCACTCAGACACACCCCAAACACAGGGTACTCAGCCTCACTTGCCTACATCTGCATTTTGAATGGGTCTTCCTGGGCTGGGAGGGTGGAGGGCCTGCTCTCACACAAAGGACTGCCACACCCCCTACTGGGACCCTGGCAGACAGGATTGAACTGAAAGGGGACCTGGTGCACTTCTTAGCCACCCTTTGAAATCTCCCCCACTTCAAAGGCACATTTGGGTATAAAACAGGGCCTCTGCCCTACCTCATCAGACACTTGCTGGAGAAGAAACCTGAACCAGAACCTACATCCTGCCAAGAAGAACTGCCTGGCTGCTCAAAGGACTCACCTGCCTGCTTTCTACAAAGGACTGCTGCCTTGCTGTTGCCCTGCTGCCTTGCTGAACTCTTGTCTGGCTGTGAAAGTGCTCTCCAAGGGCTTGGATAGAACTTGCCTCCTGTTCCTTGAAGTCTCAGGACCAAAAAGACTTCCCTCTTTTACTTGGACGCTCCGTGCACCGAAAATTTCGACGCACAGCTTGTTTCGCGGCGAGAAAAACGCCGCACTCCGACGCTGATCGACGCGACGCTCTCGGGACGATCGAAGATCCGACGCACGGCCTCGCAAGGACAACGCCGCCCGACCTCTAGAGGAGAAATCGACGCGACGCCTGCCGTGAGATCGTAATTTCAACGCGCAGCCCCGCAGATCGAAGTCTAGAGGAGAAATCGACGCGACGCCTGCTGTGAGATCGTAATTTCGACGCGCAGCCCCGCAGACCGACGCGCAGCCGGAGAACAAGCAGGAAAATCCACGCACAGACCCGGGACATCTGGTAATCCCCGCGATCCACAGAAAGAGACTGTCCGCGCGCCGGAAAACGACGCCGACTTCCCCGCGTGGAAAATAACGACGCAAGTCCGTGTGTGCTGGGGAGAAATCGACGCACACACACCTTTTTCCACGCACCTCTTCGCTTGTGGCCCTCTGAGGAGATTTTTCCACTCCCAACCAGGTACTTGTGCTTGAAAGAGACTTTGTTTATATTCTAAAGACTTAAGACACTTTATATCACCTCCCTGTGATATTTCTACAATTTTCCATTGCAACTTTATTTCTTTTTGACCTACAATTATCCTGATAAATATTATATATTTTTCTAAACACTGTGTGGTGTATTTTTGTGGTGTTATATGGTGGTATTGTATGATTTATTGCACAAATACTTTACACATTGCCTTCTGAGTTAAGCCTGACTGCTCGTGCCAAGCTACCAGAGGGTGGGCACAGGATAATCTTGGATAGTGTGTGACTTACCCTGACTAGAGTGAGGGCTTTTGCTTGGACAGAGGGTAACCTGACTGCCAACCAAAAACCCCATTTCTAACATTGGTGATCAGCGGTGAGGATAGGACTTGTATTTGTGCAGTGACATACAGTAGATAAGTATTTCACTACCTACCCACAGTTGAAGGTCAACTTGGTTTTTATCTCTTTTTGAAAACCTGATTTTTTTCCTGACAATTTTCTAAAACTAAATCCTCACTCAACATGTCTCTGACTGGGTCTCAGACAGGAGACTTTGACCTAGTCCAGTTGGATGCATATACAGTCAAACAACTAAGAGGATTCTGCAGGGCATTGAGGGTACCCACCCAAGGGGCCTCCAGAAAGGAGGACTTTCAAGTGGCGCTGAGGGCCTGGGCAGAAGCCCATTTAGAGGATGATGAGGAAGAGGAGCCAGAACATGGCCCCTCAGAGGAATTTTCACTATCTATGGATGGTGTTACCACTGCAATTGTGCCCCCTTCCAGACCAGGGAGCAGTGTCTCTATGCAAAGCCTGACCGCAGAGGAAAGGAGAGAGGAAAGGGAGTTCCAATTGCAAATGGCAAAACTGAAAATTGAGGCTCAACAGGAGGAGAAGAGGGCAGAGAGAGAAGCCAAACAAGCTGAGGCTGAAAGAGCAGCCAAACAGATTGAAGCTGAAAGGGCAGCCAACCAAGCGGAAGCTGAAAGAGCAGCCAAACAAGTGGAAGCTGAAAGAGCTTTGGCTGAAAAGAAACTATTGTTGGCTCATGAACTGAGTCTCAAGGAGCTGGAGATCAAGGCGAGACAGTCTGAATCCAGCAATAATGGTGGCAGCATACAGACAGGACCTGCTGGAGAAAAGAAGGTTCGTATACCCAAAAATGTGGTGCCCAGTTTTGTGGTGGGAGATGACATAGATAAATGGTTAGCTGCTTATGAAGTTGCACTAAGGGCTCATGAGGTTCCTGAAGGGCAATGGGGGGTAGCTATGTGGGGTTATGTGCCGCCATTGGGGAGGGACACACTTCTCACATTGGATCAACCTGATCAAAACACATACCCACTTCAGAAAGCCATTTTACTTGCCAAGTTTGGGCTGACCCCTGAGGGATACCGTCAGAGGTTCAGGGACAGCACCAAACAAACCACACAAACATGGGTAGATTTCTTTGATTTCTCCAGTAAGGCACTGAATGGATGGGTGCGGGGCAACAAAGTAGCAGATTATAAAGGTTTATATGACTTGATTCTGAGAGAGCATATACTTAATGTTACTTATACAGATTTGCGCCAGCACCTAGTGGATAGTAAGCTGACTGATCCCAGGAAGCTTGCTGAGGAGGCGGACCTCTGGGTTAGCACCAGAGTGTCCAAGAAGGTACCTGGGGGGGACTCCCACAAAGGTGGTCAGGGTTCCCAACAGAAGAAAGAGGGGGGAGATAAACTTGCAGATAAGGAACTCTCTAAAGGCCCCCAAAAGAATTCCCAGGGAGGGGGTGGCAACCCTTCCTTTTCCAAATTTGGGAAAAAGCCAGGGACATATGACAAGTCAGGAAAATCTAGCCCCAAATGCCTGGAGTGTTACCAGTATGGTCACTACAAAGGCGATCCACAGTGCCCCAAGAGGGCACCGTCCACTACCGGACAGGCACCTGGGTTGACTAGTGTAGCGCTCGGGGGGAGATGGACCCAACTAGCTTTGGGGAGCAGGTAGAGATTTCCCTAGTGTCCCTGGGAGAAGGAGAAATGGTGCCCAAGGCCCACATGCCCAGAAACACTTCCAAGTACCGGCAGTGGGTCACCATTGATGGGCAGAAGGTGGAGGCTCTGCGTGACACAGGAGCCAGTATGACTACTATCAAGAGTCAGCTGGTGTTAACAGAGCAGATAGTACCTAATACATTCCACCAGGTCAGAGTCGCTGACAAACGCGAGAGTCACCTACCGGTGGCTCTGGTTCCCTTTGAGTGGGGGGGGGTCTCTGGTGCTCTGAGAGTAGCTGTGAGTCCTGCCATGCCTGTAGATTGTCTGTTAGGCAATGATCTTGAGCACACTGCTTGGAAAGAAGTGGAGCTCAGGTCTCACCTGGAGATGTTAGGGTTACCTGAGTGGGTCTGCATGACCACACGGTCCATGGCTGACCGAGAGGGAAGTCAAGGGCATCTGGAGCCTGGAACGATGGCCCAGAGAGCTGCCAGGAGGAGGGACCAGGGGTGCGGGAAACCGCCCCCAGAAGTTCCCACAGTGGCTGACGGGGCTCCTGAGGAGGAGGCTCCCGAGCCAACTGGGGAAGACATTGCCGCCCTAGGTGACTTACCTGAGCTTGCTGGCTGGCAAGTTGAGGGTGGACCCACCAGGGAGGAATTCTGCAAGGCGCAGAAAGAGTGTCCCACTCTGGAAGGTTTGAGGAAGCAAGCCTCAAACCAGGCAGCAGGTGAGGCCTCTGGCAATCACCACCTATATTGGGAGAATGATCTCCTCTACAGTGAGCCTAAGGTTCCGGCCTTTGGGGCAGCACGTACGCTGGTGGTCCCCCAATGTTACCGAACCTTCCTACTGGGTCTGGCTCACGACATTCCCCTGGCAGGACATTTGGGGCAGGGCAAGACCTTTAACAGGCTTGTCACCCACTTTTATTGGCCCAAAATGAGGACACACTCAGATAAGTTCTGCAGATCTTGTCCTACCTGCCAGGCCAGTGGTAAAGCAGGGACAAGGGTTAAAACCCCCCTGATTCCCCTTCCTGTCATTGGCACCCCCTTTGAAAGGGTGGGCATCGACATTGTTGGTCCCTTGGACCCCAAAACTGCCTTAGGCAACAGGTTCATCCTGGTTTTGGTGGACCATGCCACCCGTTACCCAGAGGCAATCCCTCTGAGGACCGTAACTGCACAGGTGGTGGCCAGAACCCTGATGGGGATATTTACCCGTGTGGGATTCCCCAAGGAAATAGTGTCTGACAGAGGCACTAACTTCATGTTTGCATACATGAAGTCTCTGTGGGATGCGTGTGGTGTAACTTACAAGTTCACCACACCCTATCACCCCCAGTCTAATGGTCTTGTGGAGAGATTCAACAAGACCCTGAAAGGCATGATTGGTGGCCTCCCTGAGGCCATGAGGCGTAAGTGGGACGTCCTCTTACCATGCCTTCTCTTTGCTTACAGAGAGGTCCCCCAGAGGGGGGTAGGGTTCAGTCCCTTTGAGCTTCTCTATGGGTACCCTGTCAGGGGACCCTTAAGCATTGTCCAGGAGGGATTGGAGAAAGCTCCAAGGACACCCCCTCAGGATGTGGTCAGCTATATGTTGGCCCTCCGCAACCAGATGACCCGCTTCTGGAAAGAGGCCCAAAGTAACCTTGAGGCCAGTCAAGAGGTGATGAAACAATGGTATGACCAGAAGGCCACCCTGGTAGAGTTTCAACCTGCAGACAAAGTGTGGGTAATGGAGCCAGTAGAGCCCAGAGCTCTCCAGGACCGCTGGTCTGGCCCATTTGAAATAAAGGAGCGGAAAGGGGAGGCCACTTACCTAGAGGACCTCCAAACCCCTAGGAATCCCCTAAGGGTGCTCCATGTGAACCAACTAAAAGCTCATTTTGAGAGGTCGGAGATCAACATGCTTCTGGTCACAGATGAAGGAACGGAAGAGGAGAGTGAGCCTCTCCCCGACCTCCTCTCTGCCCAAGAAGGTGATGGGTCAGTAAGCGGGGTCATTCTGTCTGACTCCCTGACTCTAAACCAGAAAGGAGACTGCTATGAGCTGTTGGAGCAGTTCTCCCCCCTGTTCTCCCTTACTCCTGGACTGACCCACCTCTGTGTTCATGATATTGACACTGGTGACAGTCTCCCTGTGAAGAACAAAATTTACAGGTTGTCAGATAAGGTGAAGGCCAGCATCAAGGAGGAGGTCTCCAAGATGTTGACTCTAGGGGTTATCGAGAAATCCAGTAGTCCCTGGGCCAGCCCAGTGGTGTTGGTCCCTAAGGCTACTGCCGCAGGTGCGAAGCCAGAACTCCGGTTCTGTGTGGACTACCGGGGTCTCAACTCAGTCACACGGACTGATGCTCACCCCATCCCCCGAGCTGATGAGCTCGTGGACAGGCTAGGCGCTGCCAAGTTCCTGAGTACGTTTGATCTTACTTCAGGGTACTGGCAGATCGCCCTGACTGAGGGGGCCAAGGAAAGATCCGCCTTCTCAACCCCTGATGGCCATTACCAGTTCCGGGTTATGCCATTTGGGTTGAAAAATGCCCCCGCTACCTTCCAACGGTTGGTTAACGGGGTTCTAGCTGGCAAGGATGCCTTCTGTGCAGCCTACCTGGATGACATAGCTGTCTACAGTTCCAGCTGGGAGGAACACCTGCTTCACCTCAAGGAGGTGCTTCAGGCCCTGCAACAGGCAGGCCTGACCATCAAGGCCAGTAAGTGCCAGATTGGGCAGGGTTCCGTGGTGTACTTGGGACACCTAGTGGGTGGTGGCAAGGTACAGCCACTCCAGGCCAAGATTGAAACTATCAAGGCCTGGCAACCACCGCGAACGCAGACCCAGGTGAGAGCCTTTCTAGGCCTCACAGGATACTACCGCAGATTTGTCAAGGGCTATGGTACCATTGTAACACCCTTGACAGAACTCACTTCCAAGAAACAACCTAGGTTGGTGAATTGGACAGAGGCTTGTCAGAAAGCCTTTGACGCCCAGAAGGAAGCCATGTGCACGGCCCCCGTACTCATGGCCCCTGACTACTCCCAGGAATTTATCGTGCAGACAGACGCTTCAGAGCATGGCATAGGGGCAGTCCTAGCACAGCTAAATGAGGAGGGCAGAGATCAACCGGTAGTCTTTATTAGCAGAAGGCTATTACCACGGGAACAGAGGTGGAGTGCTATTGAGAGAGAAGCTTTTGCTGTGGTCTGGGCACTAAAGAAGCTAAGACCCTACCTGTTTGGGACTCACTTCCGGGTTCAGACAGACCACAGGCCCCTCAGATGGCTCATGCAGATGAGGGGTGAGAATCCAAAACTTTTGAGGTGGTCCATTTCCCTACAGGGGATGGACTTTACGGTGGAACATCGACCAGGGGTTGACCACGCCAATGCTGATGGTCTCTCCAGGTACTTCCGCCTTAGCGATGAGAGCTCCCAGGAGGTCGGGTAGCTCTCCCCACTTTCAGCTGGGGGGGACACATGTTAGACCTGACAGCCTTAGGGTAGTCACCCTTAACTTTTTGCCTACCTCCCTCCGCTTTTTGGACACTGTTTTTGCTGGTTTATAGACTCTGCGCACTTTACCTCTGCTAACCAGGGCTAAAGTGCATATGCTCTCTCCCCTAAAACATGGTAACCTGGAATCATACCTGATTGGACTATTAGTTTACCTATAAGTCCCTAGTAAGGTGCACCCTATGTGCATAGGGCTGGTAAATTAAATGCTACTAGTGGGCCAGCAGCACTGGTTGTGCCACCCACTTAAGTAGCCCCTTCTCCTTGTCTCAGGCTTGCCATTGCAAGGCCTGTGTGTGCAGTCTCACTGCCACATCGACTTGGCATTTAAAAGTTCTTGCCAAGCCTAGAACTCCCCTTTTTCTACATATAGGACACCCTTAATGTGTGCCCTAGGTAACCCCTAGGGCAGGGTGCTGTGTAGGTAAAAGGCAGGACATGTACCTGTGTAGTTATATGTCCTGGTAGTGTAAAACTCCTAAATTCATTTTCACACTACTGTGAGGCCTGCTCCCTTCATAGGCTAACATTGGGGCTGCCCTCATACACTGTTGAAGTGTCAGCTGCTGATCTGAAAGGAGCAGGAAGGTCATATTTAGTATGGCCAGAATGGTAATACAAAGTCCTACTGACTGGTGAAGTCGGATTTAATATTACTATTCTAGAAATGCCACTTTTAGAAAGTGAGCATTTCTTTGCACTTAAATCCTTCTGTGCCTTACAATCCACGTCTGGCTGGGCTTGGTTGACAGCTCCTTGTGCATTCACTCAGACACACCCCAAACACAGGGTACTCAGCCTCACTTGCCTACATCTGCATTTTGAATGGGTCTTCCTGGGCTGGGAGGGTGGAGGGCCTGCTCTCACACAAAGGACTGCCACACCCCCTACTGGGACCCTGGCAGACAGGATTGAACTGAAAGGGGACCTGGTGCACTTCTTAGCCACCCTTTGAAATCTCCCCCACTTCAAAGGCACATTTGGGTATAAAACAGGGCCTCTGCCCTACCTCATCAGACACTTGCTGGAGAAGAAACCTGAACCAGAACCTACATCCTGCCAAGAAGAACTGCCTGGCTGCTCAAAGGACTCACCTGCCTGCTTTCTACAAAGGACTGCTGCCTTGCTGTTGCCCTGCTGCCTTGCTGAACTCTTTTCTGGCTGTGAAAGTGCTCTCCAAGGGCTTGGATAGAACTTGCATCCTGTTCCTTGAAGTCTCAGGACCAAAAAGACTTCCCTCTTTTACTTGGACGCTCCGTGCGCCGAAAATTTCGGCGCACAGCTTGTTTCGCGGCGAGAAAAACGCCACACTCCGACGCTGATCGACGCAACGCTCTCGGGACGATCGAAGATCCGACGCACGGGCTCGCAAGGACAGCGCCGCCCGACCTCTAGAGGAGAAATCGACGCGACGCCTGCCGTGAGATCGTAATTTCAACGCGCAGCCCCGCAGATCGAAGTCTAGAGGAGAAATCGACGCGACGCCTGCCGTGAGATCGTAATTTTGACGCGCAGCCCCGCAGACCGACGCGCAGCCGGAAAACAAGCAGGAAAATCCCCGCACAGACCCGGGACATCTGGTAATCCCCGCGATCCACAGAAAGAGACTGTCCGCGCGCCGGAAAACGACGCCGACTTCCCCGCGTGGAAAATAACGACGCAAGTCCGTGTGTGCTGGGGAGAAATCGACGCACACACACCTTTTTCCACGCACCTCTTCGCTTGTGGCCCTCTGAGGAGATTTTTCCACTCCCAACCAGGTACTTGTGCTTGAAAGAGACTTTGGTTATATTCTAAAGACTTAAGACACTTTATATCACCTCCCTGTGATATTTCTACAATTTTCCATTGCAACTTTATTTCTTTTTGACCTACAATTATCCTGATAAATATTATATATTTTTCTAAACACTGTGTGGTGTATTTTTGTGGTGTTATATGGTGGTATTGTATGATTTATTGCACAAATACTTTACACATTGCCTTCTGAGTTAAGCCTGACTGCTCGTGCCAAGCTACCAGAGGGTGGGCACAGGATAATCTTGGATAGTGTGTGACTTACCCTGACTAGAGTGAGGGCTTTTGCTTGGACAGAGGGTAACCTGACTGCCAACCAAAAACCCAATTTCTAACAGTAGCCATCTTTAAATTTGCCCTTGCATCATAGCAGGCTTTGTCGTAGCAGCCACATTTACGTTTATTAGGGTGGTTGCCTACTACAAAGAGACAGTCTCTGACTGCTGCATATACTACTGTTATCGCATCTATAACAGTCATGGGATTTGGCGCTTCTGTCAGGAGTATTTCCATAAATAGATGTAGGTTATCCCCCACCACCCTTCCCACAACTTTTTGGTGGTCTACTTGCTTCCACCCAAGCCGCCTACCCTGGTCCTTTGTCACCACCGTTACAGGCCTGCCTCGTCCTAGTAAGCGAAACGCCCCAGGGAGTTTAAAGGACAATATAAGGGGATTATGATCGCTAAAGCATTCGCCTAACACTTTACCCCCCATCACCAAGTCTCTCATAGGAGGGGACACAAAAATATAGTCGATGGTGGATCCAGACCCTCTTCCGACAAAGTTTGGAAGTTGGTGAGTGCCTACTGCTTCAATATCATAGAAATTCAAGAGGCCCATCTCCCCGAGTTCCTTTAGTAGATCTCTGCCTCTGGAGTCCTGCGGACCCAGCGCTGAATAGACCTCGCAGTCACGGATGAAGGGATTAACCACAGTGCTGGACCGGCCCAACTTAGCATTAAAGTCCCCAGAGATGATGGCACGAAATTCCAATCCCACCTTCTCCATTCTATATTGCATAATCTTAAGAATGGAGAACAGGGCCCCAATTTGGCACCCCATATCCCACACAGCATTATAAAAGTTGACCAATAATACATTAAAATGATTGGAGAAGAGTACCCATACCAGCAATATACCTTGATGGTTACAGTTAATTTGGAAAGCACCCACTATCTTAGAGAGGCGAATTAGAGCAACCAGGCCACCTTTCGAACGACCACCAAGAGACTGGACAGCTGGAATTGCATATCTGTCATACCCATCCCACACAGCCAGTCCCGCTGACCAAGTTTCCTGAAGCATGATAACATCATAGTTAGCCACACACCCAACCCATGCTTGATCAGATAGCTTAGTGTCATAGCCAGAAATATTCCATGAGATAAGATTACACTGTGGGGGTACCTCTTCTTGTATAGCCAGTGCCTTGGCGCATTGTCAATCCACCCCTTCCAGGGATAGGTTGCTGTTGGTTCTTCTACTATGTGCCTGCAGGCTGAATTGACCCAGGGGGGGGTTCCTACCAGATCCAGAAGAGACCCCAGTACACGCTTGCATGTGATCATAGAAATAGCCCAAGGGAACCATACCCATAGAACCTGCACTAGGGACCGGAGAGCAATGGCTAGAGAGAAGCCTTTTAGTCAGGGCGGGATATCTGACATTTATAATAATACAGTCGCCCTTCCCCATCTTATTTTTAGGACCGACCCACCCAATTCTTCTGGCAAACAGGATATCCTTGAGGTCCTTACATGAAAAATCACAAGTAATGTTTGAAATAATGCGGAATTGGTCACCAGCCTGATTGTTGAAGGTGAAAATTCCCGATTTGGCCCATTTGCACATACCACAGTGACCACATTTATAGAAACCTTTGTTGCGCCTGGTAAGCCAATCATCATGTTGACGTACAATGGGGTAACTGGGGCACAATATGTTCTTAAGGGTCCGTCCCCTACGGTATGTAAAAATAGGGGTGTTCAAAATGAATACCTTGAGGGTTGCATCTGCTGTCAGCACATGCCAATGTTTCGTCATGCATTTACGTAATAATGCAGAAGTCTGTGTATAGTTCACTATACACCTAATGTCGGTATTAGTGGGTCTAGTTTTATGTCTGAGAGTCTCTCTCCTAGTCATACAGATAACTCTATTGCATGCTTTTTTAAGAATCTGTGGCAGATAGCCACATTGTTTAAATCTGACCTCCATGTCATTAACACATTTAAAAAAATCAGTTTCCAAACTGCAGTTCCTCCTTGCCCGCACCATTTCACCATATGTAATCGAATTTATCTGGTGTCTGGGATGTGAGCTGGTTGCATACAGTATGGAGTTACAAGCTGTACTTTTTCTAAATAGACGACTTTCAATCCTGTCATCATGAATAAAAAGTTCTACATCCAAAAACGGAATACTAACCGTACTTTGCTCTCAAGTGAATCTGACATTAAGGTCATTAGAATTCAGATATACTATGAAATTGTTGAGTTTCTGTATATCACCTATCCATATCATTATGCAGTCATCAATATATCTTCCCCAGAAAAGTATATCCATATTCCATGTATTACCTTCAGTACTCCAAATGACCTTCTGTTCAAAATACCCCATAAAGAGGTTTGCATATGCCGGTGAAAATCTGAATCCCATGGCAACCCCTTGTTTCTGGCGATACCATTCTTTTTTAAAGAGAAAAACTTTATTGTTCAAAATCATTTCAACCATGGCAAGAAGCATTTCGGTATGTTCATACAGACTAGCTGATCTATTGTGGAGGAAGTAGCGTAAGGCAATCATTCCCAAATCATGATTGATGCTTGTATAGAGTGATGTCACATCATGGGTTACCAAGTTCATACTGGGTTCTCAATTGATATCCGCTAGGATACTCAGAATGTGTTTAGTATCTTTAATGAAAGACAGGAGATTTACCACAATGGGTTGCAAGAAAGTATCCACGTATTCAGAAAGTCTCTCCGTTGGACCACCCATTCCTGATACTATTGGCCTGCCAGGTGGGAAACTGAGATTTTTGTGGATTTTTGGTAAAGTGTAAATACAAGGGTATCTAGGTCTAAAGACACGAAGGTACATGTATTCGTCTTAATTCAATAAATGTTGATCAACACACTGTTTTAAAAAATCTGTTGATCTTATTGGTCAGTCCTGGTATTGGATCTGATCCAATTTTCTCATAACATATGGTATCATTTAACTGGCTAAAGATCTCTAATTCGTAATCCCGGGTGTTCATGATCATGATATTACCACCCTTATCAGCCTCTTTAATAGTTATATTGTTGCATGTCTGTAAGTATCTTAGAGCCGTCCTTTCTTCCTGGCTGAGATTACTGCTATGAGTACAATAGTTCCTCTTGTTTTTGCATTCCAAAATATTTAAGTCTCGCCACACTAACTTAAAGAAAGTGTCTATTCAGTTACCACTAATGAGATAAGGTATCCATCTGGATTTGGATTTCAGACCACTACTTAGTGTACCCATTGGAATATCCAAGTCTTCCAAAATCTGTGAGACAGTAGTGGGGTCCTGCTCATAATCTGTGATGGATAATAGTGTCATAGTGTCATAAACGTCCTTGATTGAAAGAGGATGATGGTCTTTATTAATGTCATACAGAATATCATTACCCCTATTGTCAGAGTGGAGGGTAAAAAACTTTTTGAGTTTCAAACGTCTAATGAACTTGAAAAAATCAATCTTTGTTTTCTCAAAATCACCAAAATCTCCTGGGTTGAATCCAAGGCCCTTACTTAATAGTGAGGCGCCATGTGTTGTTAGTTCTAGGTTGGAAAGGTTTACAATGGATATTGTGCTCTCATTTGTATCTTTTATTTCTGCTTGTTCCATGACCTGGTTTTCATTCCCTTTCTTACTTCTGTGCTTCCCCCCTCTCCTACCCCTCCTTGTTTTACAGGGTCCTCCTTGCGTCGATTTGTTTCCCATTGTCCCTGTCTGATCCTTTGCACCTCCGTTAAAAAAGAGGGGGTACCCTGTTGGACTGTGACATCTTGTCTAGAGGTATTAGAGCTCCTACTCGATTCACTGTTACTGACTGATATAGCACTGAGTGATGATAGAGAACCTGAATCCTGAGTCCGTAGATCATCCCCCTTTCCTATCAAATGATCATAATTTTGTGAAAATGTGAAGATCCTACCATTTCTATAGTCTAGTTCATCTCATTTAAGTTTGCGTGCTTTTCTTTGTATGATCTCATTTTGGTGTTGATTAATGACCTCATTCAAGATCGCATTGTTCTTGGTAGTCGCTTCTTCTAACTTAAAATTTTTTATCTCAGTTTCTAAACAGGATATTTCTGACTGTAGTTTGGTGACCTTTCTATCAAAGTTTTCTATCAGAATATTCATTAATCTCATGGAACTCGAAATCAGTTCCTGTTCCCAACTATTTAACAGATCTGGATCTAAATCGTCAAAGGTAGGGAAAATATGAGATCTTAGTCCTCTAGGTATCCTATTAAGTTTCACATATTGTTTCAATGTGGCTCCATCTCACCATTTTGAGACCTCTTTTTTTTTTAATTTCTCAAGTTTAATAAATTTGTCTCGCAGTCCTGACGTGGTTTGGCGGGTACCAGCTGAATTAAGATTCTGTAAATTCCCTGCTGATTCCAGATTACCAAAAAGGTATATAGGAATAGGCGCTCACAAACTTTCACCCGATTATTTTATGAGAAAATCAATCATAGGCACGGTGCTCCTGACAGGAGGGTCCCCCCCACCCCTCCAATGTTTCCCTGAGCAAAACAAAACATGAACAAAGACCGTCAGGGCACACGTGAATTAACAAATGGTCAAAACATCTGTGTTCAGATAAAGTAAAATCCTCTTCACAAATAGTCAAGCATACTGTAGACCGGGAAGTATTAGCATAAATCCAATTTATTCTCCAAGTGTAGTTTTCGTGTAATGGTAAAACAGACAACAGCCAACACGTGTTTCGTCCTATGAGAGAATCATCTCAAAGACTTACTCAAGGCTGTAAAAAATGCAATTATGACCAGTATTAAAACACATAAGCTTTGTGTTAGGTCTTAACAATTATAACATATTGGTAAGTCATTAGCCGAACTCCAAAACCATGCCCAAGTGATTTTGTGGTGAACGTCATTGTGTAGATAATTATGTTTGCTAAAATGTGACAATTCGTGAGTATTTGGCAAAAAACATGAAGCCACCAAAAGGTGTAATAATTAAATATGAGGAGACAGTATAAAGAATATGAGGCAATCATTTTAAGCTAAGAAGCACACATGGCCCGTCATGACACCCGCGTGAAACACCGAGGGGCAACCTTAAAAAAGCCCCACAAACAAAATTAAGAAAGAAAGTGAGCCAAACTCCCAAAATTTTATAGGGAAAGTAATTTTTAAAAAGGTAAATCAAAAAATGGAGGTGCATACCTCAGTAAAAAGTTAGAGCGTATAGTAATATCGATATGGTAATGGTCAAAATTTGCTATCCTTAAGATTCCAAAAGAAAAGGATCTGTGAGAAAATCATAAACGTAATGGTCAAGATTAATAATTAATCCCGAATTTACATAGGTATAAATGGTTAAAGCAGATACCCACCCAGTACTCAGAGCTGCATTCCTAGGTCGGCGTTTGCTCGTGAGGGGTGTAAGTATAAACATCAATTATCTACAAGCCAAATAAAAAAAGATAGGAATGAGATTTAATGAGGATTCGCTAGTTCGCGGTCACCAGCAGCAAAGAAACAAACCTTACCTATAAGTAACAGAAACAACACGGAGTAGCGTGTCCGGAAGAGCCAAATCTCACTCTCCGACCGACGTGTAAGCTTGCCGGCACGGAGAGAAGTCCGTCTTTTAATGATGGATTGCTAATCGTGTTAAGACAGCAAGGAAGGACTGTGGTCCTTATTCACGAGCGCCATCTTGAGATGTGTAACGATTCCAAATAGAGTCAATTAAACAAAACGGCCCGGTGGATACATGAATTAAAAAGGTTAAAGTATTTCATAGTCGGTGGGCACCAATCTGTACATAAACATAGAGGAGATGGAGATTACGATAAGAACAGGGACTAGAGTCCCTATCAATGCGCACATCGTGGTGACATTCGGTTTGTCAAACACGAACAGGAAGACAAAATTGCAAGATTGAAGTGTTGAGTAATACATGGACAACCTATTGGACAGAAAAATAAAGGGAAAAAGAAAAAAAGGGGGACAAATTATATAAAGGGGGTTTATAAATACATCTATACGTCAAAAGCATGATGTCAACACCAAGGTCAGCGGCAGTGAAAATATCCAATTAAGGCAAAATATTTCCCATGTGTGTCATGGCAGTCATGGGATACATCCACTTAGATGAGAGTATATCCCCCAAAGCAAAATATATTCCATATCATCGACTGGGAATTAATCATGACAAAATAAATCTTTACAAAGTGAATAATCCAAAATGGCAAAAAGAAAGACATGCTTTTTCTTTCTTTCCATCTGCGGCACCTTGGTGTACAGGCCACCCGGCCCCCGCCCAGCTTTCATAGACAACTTTGTAAACATCGTTACCCCCCAGGCCCTGGCGTCAGATGACTACCTCCTCCTCGGCTACCTGAATTTCCACCTCAAGGACCTTGCCGATCCAGACATCACTGCTCTACTCGACAACCTCGTCGACCTCGGCCTCAGACAGCTGGTCTCCGCACCCACACACATTGCAGGACACACACTGGACCCCATCTTCACCTCAAGCAACCGGATCACCATTGAGACCATCTGCGCCCCAGACTGGACCGACCACCGCTGCATACACTTCACAATCACTGCACCCGCACCCCCAGGACCCCTCACAGGAAATGGAACGAAATCACCAACGAGCAACTTACCTCATCGCTCGCCAAATCCCTCCCTCCTTCCTCCGATGACACCAACACAGCAGCGCGCAATCTCAATGCATGGATCTCAAATGCACTGACACTTTAGCCCCCCTAACTGACATCGGTCAAACACGTACCTAAGAAAGCCAGCTGGTTCACCACTGAGCTCCAAGAATTAAAGCGTACCCACAGACATTTAGAGAAAAAATGGAGGAACAGCCAAACCATTGAAGACATCCCTTCATTCAGAGCTGCAACTGACGCCCACAGACAAAAAATCAAGAACTCAAGGAAGGACGCAATCCGGGAGCGCATCAATTCCTCCACACACAACTCTAAGAAACTTTTCTCAGTCATCAACAAGTTCACAGATCCCTCCCTCTGCAGCCACCAGCATCCCCCGTCAAAGGACCACTGCGACAAACTCACCACCTTTTTCCACCACAAGATCCAGGACATCGACGTCAGCTTCCTCCTGGAAAATCTTGGCACTGGAACTTGTGACCGACCCACTCCCCCAAAACCCACGCAGACCATCTACAGGTGGTCCACGTTCACCACAGAGGAAACAGTCAGCATCATGAACAGATCCCACTCCGGAGCCTCCACGGACCCCTGTCCGCACCACATAAACATCAGAGTCAGCACATCTATCACCCACAAGCTCCAGAACAAAGTCAACTGCTCCATCGACACCGGCACCTTCCAGAGGACTGGAAACCCACCAAAATACGCCCTTTCCTGTAAAAACCTTCGGCTGACCCAACAGAACGAAATAATTTTCCGGCCCATCTCGCTGCTACCCTACCCCGCCAAAGTACTGGAGAAAGCAATCAATGTACAACTACGGAATTTCATTGAGGCCAACAACTCCCTGAACAGCTTCCAGTCTGGCTTCGGAAGCAACCACAGTACAGAGACAGCCCTCATGGCAGCCACTGACGGCATCTGATTATTCCTAGACGGCAGCCACACCTCAGCGCTCATACTCCTAGACCTCTCAGCAGCTTTCAACACAGTCTCCCACAGCACTCTGCGCACCAGACTCCACAACATAGGAATCCACGGAAGAGCCCTGGAATGGTTCCAATCCTTCCTCTCCAGGAGGACACAGAGGGCCAGACTCCTGCCCTACGCTTCCAGACCCACAGGAGTCAACTGTGGAGTCCCCCAAGGATCCTCACTGAGTCCCACACTGTTCAACATATACATGGCCCCTCTCCCTGCCATTGTCAGAAGCCATGGTATGAACATTGTGTTATATGCCAATGACACACAACTCATCATTTCCCTCACCGAAGACCCGGACACAGGCAAAAGGAATTTCCACTCAGGAATGGAAGCCGTCCCCACCTGGATGAGAGAAAGCTGCCTCAAGCTCAACTCCGACAAGACCGAGCTCATCATCTTCAGAAACGCCACCTCAGCTTGGGACGACTCCTGGTGGCCACATTCCTCAACGCCCCCTGCACTGACTGAGCACGCCGGCAACCTCATCCTCGACTCCTCCCTATCCATGACCCACCAGGTAAACTCAGTCGCCTCCTCCTGCTGGAACACACTCTGCAAACTTCACTTCAGAAGATCTTCAGATGGATCCCAGCAGACTGTCGCAGCACAGTCACCCACGCCTTAGTCACTAGCAAGCTCGACTACAGCAACGCCCTCTACGCCCGCATCTCAACTAGAAGCATCAAAAAACTACAACTCATCCAGAACTCCATCGCCAGACTCATCCTGGAGCTCTCTCGCTGAGAACACATCTCCCAACATCTGAGGACTCTCCACCAGCTACCGTTCGAGAAGCGAATTACCTTCAATCCATTCACCCACATGTACAAGGCCATACACAATGCAGGACCAGCCTACCTGAACCACCGTGTCTCCTTCCACACCCCGCTAGATCCCTCCGCTCCACCCAGATGGCCCTGGCCACCATTCCTTGCATCCGCAAAACCACCACCGGAGGACGATCCTTCACCTACATTGCAGCAAAGAGCTTGAATAACCTCCCCCTGCACCTCAGGCAAAGCCCGTCACTCACCATCTTCAGGAAGAACCTCAAGATGTGGCTCTTCGGATCAGGCCCTGCCCCTCCCCCCCAGCACCTCGAGACCCTCACGGGTAAGTAGCCACGCTTTATAAAAAATGATTGATTGATTGATTGCAGCTGCAGGACTGGTATCTCTATATCTATGAAAGGGCCTGCAGCCACAGGACTGGTTTCTACATATCTATGCAAGGGCCTGCAGCCGCAGGACTGGTATCTATACATCTATGCAAGGGCCTGCAGCACCTGGATTGGCATCTACATATCTATGCACAGGCATGCAAGGACCGCTTTCTATATATCTATGCAAGTGCCTGCTACCATTTTCTACATGCTGCTGAGGTGAGGGCTTTGTCACTGCAAGTGTATGATCAACATGAAGCAATACATTAGACTGGTTCCCACATATATAAGTAAAGTACTGTCAGTGACCTGCACCCAATATTTGCACCAAGGATCTGGTCACTGCAGGGTTTAAACAAAGGACCAATCTCCAGGTATGTAAACAAGGCACTGCTTGTGACCAGCAGCCTTTATTTACACACTCCAGAGACAAGGGTGTGACCACTGCAGGTCTAAATTCAACAAGGAATAATACCCAGGGCCATCACTACAATTATGTCTACAGCATTGCCTTTGGTCTGCAACCATTACCTACGAACTGCAGAGGTAAGTGTCTAGTCACAACTGGTTTAGGCACAGAATGGAGGAAAATACAAAACCTATCCTTACACACCAACACACAGCACTGTATGGGGCAGACAGTCACTGTCTACACACTGCAGAGACACAAACAAGGAACTGTACACAACCTTTGCTACTGCATATCCTTGCACAAGGAGGTCCCGGGGTGGACCGCCGAGGAACGAGGTCTCTCCCCTCCGGGAGGTTTGGGGAAGTCGTATAGCCCACAGGCGCCGTTTGGGCGCTTTTGGGCTATGGGGGGAAATATACATTTCCACCATCTTAGGTTACTCCACCATTTTGTCATTGCGACACGGTGGCTGGGTGAATAGCATAGTTTTTGCGCTTTTGGAGCTGTAGTGTTAGGGCGATTGAGAGCGGTTGGAGGTGGTTACGGAGGTCTCTTAGAGAAGTGGTTAGTGTGCTGAAGTGTATCAGTACCAGCAGCCGCGATGTCCGACGAGTCCAAGGTGCAGGCGGCGCTCTGGCTATTGCGGGAGGCCGGCCGCCTCGACATCCTGGGCAAAAGGGGTGTTGGGCCCATCGCGCCCAGCATGACGTGCATCCAGCGGGGTGTCGGCAGCCGTCCTGGCATTCTCTGCCCCGCACACGGTGCCGATGAAGACTACGGTGAGTCAGAGGGGTGGGGGAGGGGCCGGGGAGGTTCTGGAGTCACGACAGCCAAGGGGCATGGAGGGGGCTTGGTTGCACGCCCCTTAGGATTGCATTCCATGGCCAGGGCGCGCAGGGCCAGGCTCCGAGCCCGGTGGAGTGGCTCGGAGCCCCTGAATGCTCGAGGGCGGGTGGAAGGGCTGGATTGGGGCCTGATGTGCGACGATTGGTAAGCGCATTGGGCCCCTCCAGGGGAAGGTAGGCTTTGTGCCAGATGGGAAGCAGGGCCTCACAGCAGCAACGGCAAGGTGACACGCCCGCATTGCCGGGAGCTCGTGAGCTCTGGGCAGAATTAGCAGATGGCGGTGCAGTGGGGGCCCAGGGCCTGGGCCGGCTGGGGCCCTCAGGATGCAGCAAACCAGAGATGGTGGAGTAGGGGGGAGCTATGGGAGGGGGGATCAAGCTTCCCGGGGAATGGGGGAGAGTGATGGAGAGTCCCCACCCCCGGCGGGGGTGGCAGGTGAGTTTCTTGGCCAGGGAGGGGATTTTGGGTGGGAGTGGAGTGAAGAAGAGGAGGGGGGTGGGTGGGGGGTGGAAGAGGACGGAATTACTTTACGGGTGCGCCCCTCCAGACGGACTTACACCCGGGCTGGGTCTATGGAGGTCCGGGGGGTGGGAGGAGTCCTTACGGGTTTTGGGGAAGGGGGGCTCAGGGATTGGCAGGGGTAGAAGTAAGGGGGTTAGGGGCTTGGGAGGTCACTTGTGAGGAATTAGACAGCGTAGACATAGGTTCCACCGGCACTCCGGGCTTCTACTGGTAGGGTAGTAAGCGGCTACGGTGGGACCTGGGCGGGTCAAGAGCGGCCCAAGGACCCCAAGAAGAAGTGACAGCGGGGCCCCATGCGGCTTGCCGGGCTGCGCGGAGAGAGGCAGCGGATGGAGTTTCCAGGTCTATTGTGGTTCTGACAGGGCAGCGCTGCAGTGTGGGTATTGTGCCCCCCGTCGAGGCGGGCCGGAAGGAGTGACAACCTCGTCCCACATTTCAGGATTATTTAACCGGAACATTGGGTGAGATGGGAGAGCAGGCAAGGGATTCGGGGGGCACCCTGCCTGGTGATTTGGTTGAGATGCTGGATGACTTAGACTATGACGAGAACAGTTTGGAGGAGGGGGAGCTGAGAGAGGATACAGAGGATGACTGGTGGTGCGCCGGGGGGGTGTCTAATGATGTCATTAAGTTGTTTCAGACCGCTGCTCCGGACAACAGACAGCATGGGCAAGCGCGGAGGGTGAACCGGGACCGGCCACCGGCCTTGACAACAGGTAAGAAGTGCAGTGCTGTGCGCACTAGGGCAATTTTGGTGGCTGTTGAGGCGAAGGTAGGCCCAACGCAAGAGCAGCTGTATAAAGGGGTTTATGTCACGGATGTAGGGGTCGGTCTGGAGGAAGGGGGTCGGTCTGGAGGGCGTCGGGACAAACCAAGGCAAGGATTCATCGCGCGAGGGAGGGGAGAAAAAAGGGGATGTTGTGGCGGCCTCGGGGACAGAAAAGGCAGCCTCGGGACAGAAAAGGCCAAGACATTACCATATATGGGTACGGCTAAGCCTTTGGGGGTCACTTAATGCTGGCCACAAAAGAAAGAATTTGGAGGGGTGAGTATGTGGAGATGCTCAAGTTGTTACATTGGGAAATCAGGTCTAAGGAGGGTTCAAAGGAGGAGGAGTATGAGCTGTCTAAACGACCGAGGGCGCCTGTCAATATTGAGAATTGGACAGCTGCCTTCTTAATCTATTCCAGTGTTTATTGCGAGCGTTTTCCCAAAAGGGCTGTAGCGCTCTTTAAATATATGGACATAATCAGAAAAGCCTATTTGAATTACGGGGGTTACGCCTGGGTGTGGGGAGTTTCGGCAAGGTTGGCAGCCGACGAGGAGGTAAAATGGGGCGAGATTGACACGGATCTCTGGCAACACACCATGGGCCCGCTAAATTTGGTAAGACAGTCTTCACGGCTAGTGGGCTGCCCATTACGTATCGGTCCTTTCGAGAGCGGCCCACCCAAGGTGGGGCGGGCTCTAACGCCAAAGGAGTGTCAGGATGAGGGAGTGGGTATGCGAAGACAGGGGCGTGCTGGGCTTATAACAAGGGTTTGTGCACCCGTGAATATTGTAAGTTACGCCACGAGTGCTCCCGGTGTGCGGGACAACATGCACTTGTTCACTGTTATGCCCCTACGGCACAAGGGGGCTCTGGGACATGACAGGGTCAACAGACAGCAGGAGGCAGCGCAGGGAGTCAGAATACCGGGCGCTATAAAAGTGGGCAGGGGCCTCTGGGAAAAAGCTCATACTCCGGTTAATTTGGACAGGTTGCGCCCCTGGCTAAAAAGGTATGAGGATAAGCAGGCAACACAGCTTTTGTTTCATGGTTTTTCAGAGGGTTTTTCATTGGCTTATGAGGGCCCACGCGTACTGCGATGGGCGGACAATTTGAAATCTGTAAAAGGGAAGGAAGACATTGTACAGCAAAAGTTAGACAGGGAGGTGGCGGAAGGACGCATGAAAGGTCCTTTCGCGGACTGGCCGTTGGAGCATCTCATAGTCTCCCCTATTGGCGTGGTCCCCAAAAAAGAACCCGGCCAATTTTGACTAATTCATCATTTGTCTTGGCCGGAAGGGTCCTCTGTTAATGATTTCATACCAGAGGAACTGACAAAAGTGTCCTATGCGTCAGTGAATGTAGTTATTGATATGGTAGTGGCTTTTGGTAAAGGGGCGTTGATGGCCAAGACGGATTTCAAGTCTGCCTTTTGACTCCTTCCAGTACATCCTAGTGACTTCGAATTGTTGGGCATTCAATATCAAGGTAATTGGTATGTGGATAAAGCTCTCCCTATGGGTTGTTCTATTTCATGCTCCTTGTTTGAGTGTTTTAGTACTTGTCTACAGTGGATCTTTTCAGCAGCAACAGGCCATACGGCTGTGACGCATTATTTGGATGATTTCTTTTTTGTGGCACCTCCAGGATCGGACCATTGTGCGGTTGTCCTGCGTCAATTTCAGGACATTGTGGGGGACCTGGGTGTGCCCCTGGCCCCCGAAAAAACGGTTGGGCCTTGCACAGCCTTGACATTTTTAGGCATTGAATTAGAGACTGACCGGATGGTGGCACGTTTGCCTATGGAGAAGAAAGAGGCTATGATTGGGACACTCAAGGACCTGCTAAGGAGAAACAAGGTGACAGTACGGGACATTCAGGTTTTGCTTGTAGAGTGGTGAGAGCAAGGCAGACTTTTTGCAGGAGACTAGGGGTAGCCTTGGCAGGCCGACAGTTACCGCACTATCATGTTCGGCTTCGCGTTGGTGTGAAGGCTGTTTTGAGGATGGTCTTTTTGGACCACTTCAATGGGATTCCCCTTAAGACATGGCAGGTCTATGCCTGGGACGTTCAAATCTTCACAGATGCAGCCGGCGGATCTGGGTTTGGGGTGTACTGGGACGGTAAGTATTGTGCGGAGATGTGGCCGATGGCGTGGACCAAGGGCGGGCGGAGCATTGCTTTTCTAGCGCTCTTTCTGCTGGTAGTTGCGGTGTGTGTCTGGGGGCACTTATTGGAACACCACAAGGTATTGTTTAGGGTTGACAACCTAGCGGTAGTACAGGTTGTCAATAGGCAATCGGCGCGGAGGCTCAGGTGCTGCAGTTATTGCGAGTCTTTGTGCTTCATTGCTTGCGCCATGATATTCACTTTACAGCCAGACACGTGCCAGGAGTGAACAATTACACTGCGGATGCGTAGTCTCGTTCACAGTGGGAGAGATTCCATGGGCTGGTTGCGGGCGCACCCTTGTGCAGGACTCGGATGCCAGCAGCGTTGTGGTCCGTAGGAGAGCGCGAATGCTTGAATTGCTGTTGAACTTGTTGGCTTCCTCTACACAGCAGGCGTATGTTTGGGCATGGCGAGAGTTTACCCGGTCTGGGGCTCGTCGGAGGGAGGATGAGAGGGGCAGGTTGGAAGACGTGGTGCATTTTATTATGGAACTGGTAGAGAGACGACAGTCGAGGATCACCATTTCTGGCAAGCTAGCAGGCATTGCGTTTATGGGTAAGCTGCTATGGGGATATTCTCCATCCACGGGGGAGTTGGGACAACATATTTTGGACAGTTGGGCAAAAGAAGAAGTCAGAAGGGGGACGGGGAGGCAGCCGCTGACATTAGAACTGTTGAAGAAGGTGACACACTCCCTGGAGATCATTTGTTATGATACATTTGAATGCCTGCTTTTTCGTACCTTGATGGCCTGGATGTTTTTTGGTGCTTTTAGAGTGCCGGAGCTCCTGGGGGCGCAGAATCGGACTGGGGTGACGTGGGATGACGTAGAATTTCGATGGGATCAGTTGGTCGTCTGTAACGGGAGTTTGAAAACAGATCAGCAGGGACTGGGATCTCAAGTTATATTGGCGGGCTACCCAGAGGATGCGGTGTGCCCAATTCGTCTGGGTTGGGAGCTAAAACAGAGAGTTTGTGCAAGGGGAAAGGGGGTTTTCCTTTACCAGACGGGGGCAAAGGTATCAGCACATCAGTTGTTAGAGGTGCTGCGTGCCGGGTTGAGGTACGTTGGTCAGGATGCGGCACGATTTGGCACGCATTCTTTTAGGATCGTAATGGCGACGGAGGCGGGGTGCAGGCAATGGAGTGACAGACGGATAATGACCTTGGGAAGGTGGAAGTCAGAAGCTTAGAGACGGTATGTCAGGAAAGGGGGTTCTGGATTGATGGACTAGTGGAGTGACATGTCTTTTTTCATCTTGCTACAAGTTCGATACCGGGGCCGGAGGTGCAGTTCCTGTCTATATGGGTCGTAGGACACTCCTTTATGAAGCGGGCCCATCGGCAAGCTCGGCGCACGGCAATTGGAGATAATTTTTGGATTGGACAGAGATAGATATAGAGTGCGATGGACAGGCAAGGGGGGATGAAGTGGCAGCAACTTTTGGTGACTTTGAGGGAGACAAAGGGGCAAGGATTTTGTCCAGATGAATTACTCCTAAACCTAGGTGAGAATGACTTAGTACAATGGACAGGGTTGGACGTGCTTAAAGATATGAAAAGGGATTTACTGGAAATTCAGCGTCAGTGGCAGGGTTGCCATGTGGTTAGGACGGCATTTGTGCCTCGCCGAATTTGGAGAGGGGCGCGGAAACCAGGAGCCATAGAGAAGGCTCGTAGAAAAATTATTAAGGAGATGAAAGTATTTTGCGGAAGGCATGGTATTACGTGTTTAGAGCATGTGGACCTGCGATTTGAAGACCAGGAGTTTTTTAAGGATGATGGCGTACTCCTGTCCTTTATGGGCATGGAGTTATACCTGCTGCAATTGAAAGCAGCTTTAAAGGCTTTGTTTCGAGAGTCCTAAATAGGGTATGTGAGGAGAGCAGAGGTGGGGGGGCAGGAAAAGGAGGTTTCCTTTTCCTGGTGGCGGGACTGGTACAGTTCGCAGGACTATGACAACAGGGAGGGACGGCAGAGCCGACAACATATCTTCAGGTGGGAAAGAGAGTGGACAACAGCAGGACAATTAGGACAGATATAGTTGGACATTAGGAGACTATTAATGTGACTTTCGGATTATGAAAGAAATCATTACAATGGAAAGGGGATTAAAAGGACATGCAGTTAAAAGAAAGGGAGGTGGAGGGTAGGCTAGTGGAGGGGGAGAGAGAAGGTATGAAAATTGATGAATAGTGAGGCATTAGTTTTGTGAGGCGAGAGGCCAAGGGTTTATACTGATTTGTGAGTGCACCTGTTTCCAATAAAGCGGCCCTTTACACACAATAAGGTCCTGTGAGGTGTCCTTCCTTCCTAAGGAGGTCCCGGGGGACCGCCGAGGATTGAGGTCTCCCCCCGGGAGGTTTGGGGAAGTGGTATAGCCCACAGGTGCTGTTTGGCCGCTTTTGGGCTATGGGGGGAAATATACATTTCCACCATTTTAGGTTACTCCACCATTTTGTCATTGCGACACGGTGGTCGGGTGAATAGCATAGTTTTTCCCTCCCTCCCTCCCTGGCTTTAGGCATGTTGGAAGGAATAGGGGGTTAGGGTGGGGAGGATAGTTGTGGCAGGCGTTTTGTGGAAAGGGGTGCACAGGGGGAATGAATGCTGTATTTGTCTCTTGGAACAGGTGCATGCGGGGACTGGGACAGTTCGAAGGACTATGGCAACAGGGAGGGACAGCACAGCCGACAACATATCTTCAGGTGGGAAAGGGAGTGGATGACAGCAGGACAATTAGGACAGAAATAGTTGGACATTAGTAGACTATTAACGTGACTTTCGGATTATGAAAGAAATCAGTATAATGGACGGGGTATTAAAAGGACATGGGGTTAAAAGAAAGGGAGGGGTAGGGTATTGTAGGGCAGGGGGGAGAGAGAAGGTAGGAAAATTGATGTATAGTGAGGCATTAGTTTTGTGAGGCGAGAGGCCAAGGGTTTATTCTGATTTGTGAGTGCACCTGTTTCCAATAAAGCGGCCTTTTACACACAATAAGGTCCTGTGAGGTGTCCTTCTTCCCCAATGTTGCTGTAATCCGCGTGCACTCGTGTGTCAAAGTGGAGCTGCGGAAGGTTACATTTTCCTCACTTTTCAGCAGACATCAATGAATTCTATTTGCAGAAAGGGCAACTTGCCAATTATTGTGCAGACAATACTGCGAACATATTTATTCGATGTTCAGATCTATAAGGGCTGATGTCCGATACAGCGTTGTTAAACGGCTTGCTCCTGGTCACCCTTCCAATCCTGTCCACAGCAAGGGGAAAGAAACGCAAACGATTATCGTTTATTTCAGTTCTAGGTTTGACTAATGCGTATAAATTGGTCCATAATGACAAAATAAATAATGTATGCTAATAACCTGGTAAACAATGAACATAACGTTTTTGTGGACCAAAATAAAGTTCTGTACACAAGAACAGTTTACCTTTATTAAAGATCCCTCAACTGACTAAAATTAATCAAGCATTGGCAAAGCCAATTGATCAGGCTTTTATAAGGCAATGCATGTAAACATAGCTATTTACATGTTAAGCATGTAACCCAAGGTTGTTATCAAAATAAAGCCTGACCTACTGACTTTGCCAGTGCAGGGAAAAAAGCAATAGGACTGTTTTCTTAGAATGCCTAGAATATAAAAAAGTGAATGTGAGAAAAGTCATGGGTACGCATGAGTACACTTTTCAGATATAAACAGTCTCTCATACATTTTACTGAAAAACTGGTGGGCAGAAAGTCACAGTAAACAGCCAACTGCATGCGGTTAGATGGAACTTGCCTGGTAGAGCCAAAAGCTCACTCTATGTATATTTTTAAAAATTGGTAACAAAACATCAGCAGACAGCTGCACGGTCAAGCCAGACCTAAATAGGGCAGGTAGCAGAAAGACAAAACAGAGAAATGCAGTGAGGTGGGGGTGCTCTGCAGTTTGACTCGGATTCTCAAGGGATGCTATTATATCCTAGCACTGTTCCCCAAGTACACAGAGAATGAAAGACCACCCTGCATGTTGGAAAATAAGATTGGAACTGAATGGTGAGACTGCTGGCTGCACCAGATCTAAGTGTACTGGTTCACCTGTGAGAACCATGAACTAATTGTCTGGGACTGGTGTGTTTTCTCCTGACACTGTCCCTCATTTTGACTGGTGGCCCCTGGTGTCCAGATACACAGTGCAAGGACTTGCAAATAGGTCGAGTCTTCATAATGGCAAAGAGCCTTTAAGAACACTGTTGCCCTAGTAGCCTGGAGGGAGGTGTCATGAGTCTCTGTAGAGTGGTGTCTAGAGTGGTGTTTCACTCTCTAAGCAGCCACAAATGATGTGCGACTCAGGAGTCTATGCAGATGAATAGTGCCTTACCCTGCAGCTTGGACTGCAAATTGAAGGCGTTCCATTGCTATAAAAGGGAGAGCTTCCTCCACATCAATGCTTCACAACCGATCATTGTATCCAGTCCAGAGGCTCTGTCTTGAAAAGATTAAAGAAGCCCTTTATTGAAGCCACAATCGTGGCCCTTTATAGACAAGAAGACTCCTTCCTTTGTTGCCATAGTTGATGCTTCAATATATTGCTCTTGGAGCCATCTAACTGCGAGAATCTAACACTAAACACTAAACATAAACTTTTTCCTATAGCTTGTTACTCCCGCAAATTTACAGCTGCAGAGATTAATTCCCCAATCCTGAAAAAAAAGATTTATTAGCAACCAGAGCTGCTTTCATAGAGTGGCGTAAATTATTGGAAGGTTAATCTCATACAGTCACGGAAATCACAGATCATAAGAATTTAGAATTTCTCTGAACTTTTTGATGTGTGAACCAGCGTTCAGTGAGGTGGTCCTTATTTTTAACCCATTTTTATTTTCAAATCATCCAACTTCTGGTAAAAAGAAGATTTTTTTTGTCTGACATCTTGAACATTCAACATTCACAAACCCACGGGCAAACTGAATCTATCAATCAGATCTTAGAACAATATTTCAGATGTTACATTTATGAGCAACAGTGAACTGACTATCTTGTAATTGTAGAATTTGACAACATCAACACCTATCATTCTTCTATGAAATCAAGGCTTTTTATGCATCCTGTTTTCCACCTGACCAGCATACCATTACAGAATATAATTAGGCAAGTACCCACAGTCATATCATATGTTAAACAAATACAGGAGAAAGAAAAGGAAATTCAAAGCCTTCTTCAAGAAGTACACAAAAATACACTCTTTTGGGTCAATCATCATTGTAAAGAAGAACAACGATACCAGTTCAGTAGACAAAGTATGGGTGTCTATTAGAAATTTACTTTTCCTAAAGAAACAATACAAATGTGTTTCTACTTCTATAGGTCCATTCCTCATAACTTGTATACCAAATCCTGCAGCTGTAGAATCATCCTTACCTCAAAGATGGAAGATCCGAACTCTTTTCCATGTGCCACTTCTCAAACCAGTACCGCCTAATACATGTGACTCCCCAAGATGACCATCTGCAATTTCCAAGTCATCTCTTGAGTATGAAATATCACGTATATGTGACACAAGAACAGTCAAAGGAAAGATACAATAATTGGTTGACTAGACTATGGAACTGAGGACCATTCCTGGGAACCAGCTATTAACATTCATGTGCCAAGACTATTACGGTCCTTTCATCTGACTCCTACTAAGCCTGGTCCCCTCTTTCTCAAATACCTAGAAGAAGGGGTAAGGTCAAGATGCATAGCGCAAGCACCTATTGCAAAAATGCAGTCTCTCCATAATGGTGACAGGCTTCTAAGAACGCTGATTCCTTGGTATCCTGGAGGGGCCTATCGAGCAGGCTCAGGGGAGAAGTGTTCCGTTCTCTGAGTACCACAGCAAGACAGACGATTTGGGCACCAGAACAAATTAATAGTGTCTTGCTCTGTGGCTTGGATGGCGCATGTGCGGAGCCCCGTTACTGTGAAAGGGAGGTCTCCTAGTCATGAATGCTTCACAACTGATTAGCGAATCTAGTCCAGAGGGTTCACGTAGAAATCTGTGACAGTTTTCCAGCACTTCCACTATTCGTCCCTGTGCCTCCTTGCTTGTCTCATCCAATGTTTTCCTCCCATTTTTCGTTTGGTCCTTCCAAGAAAGGAATTTTTACATGTCCATTTCTTTGTCTGGTTCAGCTGTCATACTTCTCCTTCACAATACTCTCCAGCCTCTAGCAGTCCTGTTCGTTAGGATACTTATTAGTCTCCTTAGTCCATCTCTGTCATAATACATACCAGTCTCCAGCACTTTCAGATCAGTTCGGAGTCAGAGATTCTTGAGTTCAATATGAGAACCTTTTCTCCAATAGTGAAGGTTGCCAGTTCTCATCTGTTTTGACCCAAGACACTTGGCTGATTTAGGCACTTCTCTGTGGAAGTTAGGACACTCCTGGATGAAGAAGTTACAATCTTGCGATAAATCAGTCTTTCCTCCATGCTGGTATTATGTTATATCTATTCACTGAGTGGTGCATACTTAATGTAAACCTTCACTGATGGGTAATCCTTACAAGCCCGTCTGTATAAAAATAGTCTTTTTTAAGTCAGTGACTAACATTTTCAAACTTTTAGGCATTTTCAGGAACTTTGCTATTCCACAGGTAAAGTTTTCTCCACCACTTCTTGTGGGTCCATTGATCATTGATGGTTGTGTTATGGTCATATTTTAGTCACAGCTGAGGAAACATTCAGAATTTGTGGCAGCTTTGACTGGTCACAATATTTGCTGTACATAAATTCCTGGCTGTGTGCGTAATACACACTCAATGTCATTTGGTCAAGCAGAAATGACCACGATCCAAGTCAGTGGATCCACGCATAACTTCAGAGGACACGTGCATTTTCAGGCCACAGTTAGTGCTAACATCATGAGCAGGGCAGAAGAAGGTTGATTCCTGTCTGTCAGCTCGGTATGTCCTGTTTGGAACTCATGCAGGCTCTTCCTTCTATCTAGGACTTCTTCCTGCGCATCTTCTTGTGTTTTCCTCAGGTTAGTGCTTTTTAGGTCGCAGCCTACCAGACAGTGCAGCTGTCTGGTTTGGTAAAGACATCTTGGGGACTTTCATAAAGTTGACCCAGGACTGCATTTCAACCGTTGATTGCCATTGTCTCTGTGGTTTGTAGCTCACATTTTCTGGCTTTCTATTTGTTGGTTTTATTTGCTTTAGGCTCTTCAGGTTCAGTTTGTACCTCCCAAACTGGGCCGAAAGCGTGTTTACTGTTTTCCACGAACTCAATTTCTGTGAACAGGCCTTTAAATCTTGTTATTATCTTGTCACATTTGGTGTACATGCAAAGACCGAGGTCAAATGTCAGGCGCTGTCTTCTGAGGGTGCTTGCTTACTCTTCTTTCTCTGACTTCAAAGTGAGAAGATTTATGTGACAATCTTGCTGGATACTGGGGGCAGGAAATAGGTTTTTTTCTAGCACACAACAACATTTAAATGAACTGTGTAAGTATTTCAGAATATATCAGATTTAGGAACACAAATGAAGATCATTTTTTGTTATTTCTGAAGTGTGTTGGAAACAAATACTTCAATATGATCAAAACAAATCATTACACTCCCACCTTGCCGCTAAGACGCGGAACACCCTTCCCACCCACCCACGACAGACACAGGACCTACTTACCTTCAGGAGACACCTCAAGACTTGGCTGTTTGATCAGTAGCAGCCCCCCATCAGTGCCTTGAGACCCTCATGGGTGAGTAGTGCACTTTAAAAATGCTTTGATTGATTGATTGGTTGATGCAATTTCCACACATTTTCGTTTGTGCACTATATAGTTTTATTAGTAAAACTGCATGGTTGTGCAAATGCAATGGTCATTTCAACTGAAAATGTGTTGCCTGTATTGGCAGTGTGCTATCATACTATACATACTCCGCTGTACGCCACTCCACTCTACTATGCAGCACTCCACACCACTGCACTCTACTCTGCACCACTCCACTTTACACCACTCCATGCCACTGCACTGTGCACCAGTTCATTCTATGCAACTACACTCCATGCCACTTCATGCTACACCTCTCTGCTCTACGCTGTACAACTCTACTCTATTCCGGTGCACTCTTCGCCACTCTACTCTACACCACTGCACTCTTTACCACTGCACACTAGACCACTTAAGTCTAGGACACACCAATCTACTCTGCACAACTCCACTCTATGCCACTATAATCTATGCCACTCTGCAACATTGCATGCTATGTCAGTGCACTCTATGCCAATACACTCAAGGCCAATGCACTTTACTCTGTAACACTCAACTCTATGCCCCTGCACTCTATGCCATTCAACTGTACACCACTCTAATCTACTCTGCATCACTGCACTCTATGCTACTATGCTCTACGTCATTTTACTATATGCAATTATACTCTATGTCACTCTACGCAACTGCACTCTACCCGACATCACTCCACTGTACGCCACTTCACTCTATGCCACTGCACTCTATACCACTCTTCTTACCTCTACATCACTGTACTCTGTCAGTCTACTCTGCAACACTGCACTCTATGCCACTCTACTCTGCACTACTACACTCTATGCTACTCCACTCTGCGTCACTGCACTCTACACTACTCGACTCTGCTTCACCGTACTCTGTGCCACCTGACTCTACTCTGCATTCCATGTCTCTTGACTCTACTATATGTCACTCCCCTCTGTATCATTTAACTCTACACCACTCCACTTAGCACCTCTGAATGCCACTGCATTCTATGCAGCTGCACTCTCTGCCACTCTACTCTGTGGCACTCTAATCTGTGCCACTCCATTCTTTGCCACTCCACTCCATGCACCACTCTAATCTACGCCACTGCATTCTACAACGCTGCAGTGTATACTGCTAAATTCAAAGCCACTGCACTCAACGCCAATGCACTCTACGCCACTATACCCTACAGCACTCTATGTCAATGCACTCCACACCAGTCCACTCTACTCTATACCACTCTAGTGTATGCCACTCTACGAGACTCCACACTATGCCACTCCCATATATGATGCTCTCTGCCACTCCACTCTACAACACTCTGCTCCACTCTTCAACATTCCGCTTTATGACTCTCAAAGCGACTCTCCTCTGGGCCACTAACTTTTAGCCATGCTGAACAGCAGCCCAGCTGGAGTACAACATGACTAAAACACATTGGCAAATTCAGTAGGTCTTGCGTAGGTGCGACCTATTGGCTTTGGCAATGCTTGCTTATTTTTGGAACGTGTCTGTGTCGTTTCCGCACTCTGCCTTCAGAATCCATAGAATTCTGTTTGCTCTCTACCCCAAAGTCATCATGGTAGGCACATACGGTATTTAATGTGTGTACCATTTGTTCTGCTTGTGCTTACTGGATTGTGACACCTTTTTGTTTCTCTTTGATTGATAAACCAATCACCTGACCGTGCCATCCTTTCCTGGTGGTTTTCAGATCTCCAAAGTGTCTTTTACTCTTATATAGTTCTGCCGAGTTCTCTTTAGGATAATTGGCAGCAGTTTACCCCAAAAGGTGAAGGTGGAGTTATCAATGTGCAAAGTAAGTAAGCAATTGGAACCTTTCCTTTTGAATGTTGGACGAACAACTCCAGGTAGGTGGGATCAAGTTAACAAAACACATTGTACTGCATAATGAATGGTACGGGACGGGTTTATTACAAGCCCAGCTGTAAAAGCAATCCAAGGAATATACCTTCATATCAGCAGTTTTACTCGTGAAAAAAAGGGCAATAATAAGATTCCCCTGAGAGACTTGCAGGCCGCCCCTCGCTCCTCAGATGACCCCAGTCATCAGCACCTTTGGCCACATGTCACATTGCCAGCCCCTTACTCTCCCTACCACCAGATGCTGTATTCAGAGGCTAGCAAGTCCTGGGTTAAGGGTTTTACTGAAAGCCAAATTAATGTCGACCTCCACTTTGATCTAATCCCCAGGACTCCAGTCAAAAAGTCCTTCAGAATTGTGCGGCGCGATTTGTCAAGCAGCTATGTTGCAGATCGTGTCAAACACGGTTACTGGATGTGGGAAAATTGTGAATTTAATAAATATAGCCCCAGCGGAGTGTCATTGTTTGTTGAAGTGCTGTGGGTGGAATGGAGATAGCAGGGCTCTGACGTCGCCTCTTCTTTAACTTCAGGCGCCTTACCCTTAAGCCCTTGGAAGATGGATACGACTGAGATGCACTTTACCTGTACATTCCATAGAGACAAGCATCTTAGGAAACAGGTTGACATGAATTACGGCCAATTAACAGTAAGGCAAGTAAAAAAGGATGTTTATTAAATCCACGTCAAATCCAATAATTATGCATTTCTAAGCATTACGCACTGCAGATATTACAAAGGTGATACTGCAGCACTGTCGAGATAGTCACCTCACTGTGTAGGAAAATCATTTTTTGTCCCCTTAATATTATTACCCTTCTTATCTAATTTGCACCAATGTTCGCCAAAACAGACGTTAAAACGTTACTCGTCAGCGAGTTCAGTTTCGTGTACATTGGTTAAAGGGGGGAGGAGATATTGGGAGTCCCAAATCCATTATCTTTTCAAAATAACGTAGAAAAAAATCCAACCTTTTTCAGCGAAGAGTTCGAAAAAGCAGAGTGAAAATACACCAAATTTGTCAGACATGTATTGCTTGCCCCCTTTTCAATACATTATATTTCATGGTTGTATTTTTGTGTAGCCGTTTTGAAGTTATACACCAAAACAAGAAGGTAAGTGTCCACAATTGTTCACAAACGATGTACATTTTTTTTAAAGAACAGAAGTTCAGGACATCACGCAAACAGCATATGCATACATTACACTTACTACGCTTCCCAATTTTCTCTAAAATTGGGAGAAATTATAATAAACAAGCACTGGCAAAGTAAATCAGTAATTCCTTTCAAAAGCAATGTAAATCAATAGGGGTTTCCAAAGATCTTTGTCGATGCTGTTCAACACTGGCTGAAAAGAAGATAGCTAGATGATGTGTATGCATGTATGTGCATCACGAATGCGCCTTGAGGTATATGCGCACATTCGTCACTAGGCATGTGTTCACACACACAATGGCATGGCTGCTATCATTTGTTTTTAATTTACCATTCTAATAGGGCGGACACCTATCTTGAAGTGGTAGATTTTAATAAAGAAAAGGATAAAAATGTGCACAAAAGCGCCCCTTAAGAAAGAAGCGGCCCAGCAGGAACTTGCAGCTGCAGAGACCTCCAATTGAAATGAGAAAAAGAACACAGCAAGGGTGGAGGACTGGATGAGCAACAAAGGAGCGGTGGAAACGTACAGTCAATGTGTGGGGTGGGAGAGAGGTGCAGACAGCCACAGGGGCCGCAGGGAGTGGGTGGTGTGTTAAAAATATTTTTTTAAACTCGGACAGGAAGGGGTGGAGCCACAATGGCATAGCTGTGTGGGAAGAGAGGGAGCAGCTCAAGAGCACAAGGAGGGACTTCAAGGGGACAGAATAAAAGTGACAGAGCAAGAAAATGCACGAGGTCCCATAAAGATAACTAAGAGTTCCCTGAGGGTTTGTAGTGGAAGGACACAGTCATCCAGTCAGAATATATTAAATATGTAATGCTCCAAAGAGGGCGTGGGTTCAAAATAAGTATATGTAGGCAACCCAGTGAATAAGAAGCAGGGAGATAAGATAGACAAGAAAGCCATCCAATCAACAGCAATAGGCTGTATATGGTATTGTATTAGAGACAACCGGTCTTTGAAAGCATACAGCTTAAACTGTCTATAGGCAAGGACAATAAAAAAACTGATGTTGCTGTATTAAAAGACTGCCGTTCATGAGCCCACCGACATATGCAGGTCTCTCCCCAGCCTGACAGTATACCAGAGGAGAGATCCAACCACAAAAAGGGTTTTCAGGCGCCGCCTCCCCTTGACCTGTACAGGACAAGGCAGGATTGCAAATGTCTTGCAAGACTGGAGTGTATGATAAAATACCTCTCCTGATCTCCTTAAACGTACTGGACAAATTCAGTTGTCTACACCACTGCTCAAAACACAAACTCCACCTTACCCAAGTTGCTTTATCTTCCCTCTCTCTTCTTGCCTTAGGGTTGGAGAGAATGTATGCATGTTCCGACCCATCAGATGCCTTGCCTGACAGGAGGACTAGTGATACCCCACATCCACACTTCCTTTCCCAAATGTGAACAGTGTATTTTTTGCATTGCCAAATGTGCAAAAAGGGTATTTTTTGTCCCCATCCAGGTATTGCCTAATGGCATGGGAGGGGATTTGGTCACTCCCTCACACCTTGCTAAATGGCAAGTTTGCAGGGTGTCTCAGTCCCCTCCCATGCCACGCCCAAGGCTGAAGGGGTCATTGTCTAAAACAATTAATATCTACATGCAGGAGGGGCTGAAAGCTGTTTTTGGGCCAATTTTTCAATTAAACAATCAATGCTGGGATAGTTATTAGCTACAGCAGTCACCAGCAGCCCATAAAATGGTGAAGGCCATGGAACACTAGAGCGGGAGGCAACTTCCTCAGCTCTAAGTTCACTAGTTTGGACAGGGCGGCAAAGAGGTTCTAAGCTGTCCTGGGACCTCTTCGCCCTCAAAAAATTGAGGATGAAGGAGGCCCGGTACAACTGACCTCTCCCACAGTGACCAGTGTGCAAATGTGACTAGGGTACCATGAATGAAAAAGCCTTTCCCCTTGTTCAAGCTTGGAAGATAGCAAGTACCCCTTCTCTTGGACAAGGTGGATGGTGGGGCATCACAAACCTCCCCAAGCATTAGGGGCTAGAAGGACTGATAAATAAATACCATCAGACATTCAAAAGAGGCCATAATAAACTTTTTGTCTCTGAAACAAAGCTGGAAGGGTGAGCCAAGATTCCCTCCACACACTTGAGAAAGGCAGGACATAGTGAAGAAAGAATACTCAAACCATTAGCTGCAAAGTGAGAAGCAAGTCTTCCAGCCCACAGGTTCGCTTGATGGCTTGCAGAGACATCCTACAGTAAGTCCCAGTTTATAAGTGGCAGGTACAAGGTAGGGTATTTACTGAACCCAATAAATACTGATATCTCAAGGGTGCAGAATTTAAAAGGTACAGTAAATACCTCATGTTTTAAGTTTGCACTCAGAAAATGGGGAATTACATGAAATGAAAATGATTTATTAGAGTGCACAAATGCCCCAAGGCATCAGGGAGGTAGTTGTTAGTCCTGATATGCAACTCAACAGTAAGCTAGCTCTAAATTACACAGATGATTCTAACCTCGTTAATGGGTAAAACTCTAGGTCTTTAAGGCCTTCCTAAAAGGAGCATGCATCTTCAAACAGGTAAGGTGATAAGGAAGAGAGTTCCAAAGCTTAGATGCCACCACTGAAAAGCTCTGCCTACCCATCTTGTTTTACAAAGATTGGGAACCATAACCAAGTTATGGTCTGCTGACCTAAGATTTCTGATTTGGGTGTACCATTGAAACATGGTTTTGATTCCTCCTGGGATTGCATTATACAGGGCTTTTAGAACAATGCACAGTGCTTTAAATATAATGCACTTTTACACCAGAAGCTAGTGAGGTTTGAATAATTCTCTAGAGACAGAGTGAAGTTTATGAATGTCAAGTGCCAGTATTACTGCTGCATTTTGCACCGCTTGCAACCTTGTGCAATATTGTTGATATTGAGATAAAGCTTGCTATAATCATACCTGGATGAAATTAGCACTAGGACTACTTGTTTGTACTCTAGTATGGGGGATGAACAGAAAGACTGTCCGCAGAGTTCTGAAGATCCAGAACACATTGCAACTGTGCGGTTATCCTGAAGGTCCAGTGGCAGATCACTATCTAGGATTACTCCTAAATTTTATCACTGATTCAGTGGGAGAAGGAAGTTCCCTCAGCATATTCAGCCACACATTGTGATTCCACATAGTTGATTGGCTCCTAAAGATCAGGACCTCCACCTTTTCACCGTTGAGCTTCAAACAGTTCGTGCTTATCGACGTGGCCACCGCGTTCATGCAGTTGTTAAAACTAGCTGCAATGGCCTCTGTGTCATTCATGATAGACACAATTATCTGTGTTATCAGTGTGCGACACAGCCTGCAATCCAATAAAGTGTATTAACTTGCAAGTGGGAAGACATGTAGTATTTTAGGGGCCCTGGTTCAAGCAGTGATCCAGATTTTATATTAAGGAGGTGACACCATATGTTCACATGTCAAGGGTGAAAAACAAGAGAGCACCTCTAAGTGTTTCTCCTTATCCTCGGTGGTTTCTGGAAGGCATAGTTGCGACTGGGCGCTCCACCGTGAAGAAATGTGAACTTCTGTGTTTGAGGATTCAAACTCTTTTTATATGCTAATGATTTTATTTTGAAAGAATTCTGCCCGCTTTTTGCAGAACTCTTGCAAACCCATTATTTCGGAGGGGACTGGAGGAGCTGAAGGCAGGTGAATTACTTTAAAAAGTTCTCTTGAAGAGTTGGCACACTCAATTTTGTTAGCACAAACATGCAGCCAAATATACCGACAAATTCCTCGAGTACCAACATTTTCCTTCATGGTTCCCTTAGTAAATTTCAGAAGGTTTGACCTACTGAAATTTTCAGACAAAATTTGTAGAGGCAGTGTTTACCGGAAAACTATGATCTCTGATCGTTGCACAAAATCCGGTGTTTGTGCAGGAATCGGGTTTCACTACCCAGCATATGATCAAGGCCTGCAGTAAATTAGTGCCTTGCTCAGAGTTTTGCAGGTACAAAAAACTACCAAAAAAGCAGCTGATGTCCCATTTGCCGTTTATAGAGTGTACAGAGGCCCTTACACACAAAATGGGGCTTGTGGGATATCAGCTGCTTTTTGGCAGATGTCCTGACTCCACCAAACTCTAAATAAGGCAGTTAGTGGTCTGCTTTGGCATGGTCCTTCATCTGTGCACGTGCACAGAGCTTATAAAAAGCTAAATGCGAATTGACATGTTGATATATCCTAAAGTCAGAGTCAAGCCAAGAAGCCAATCATGTGCTTGGCTACAACTGGAGAAAAGTAATCAAATCCAAGTTCATCTTCTTTTGTGTGATGTCCAGTTCAGTGATGATGAGGTGCCCCATAGTACATGCAGTGTCTCAGAACACAGCACAAATGGAGTCATCCCAGAATACTCGCTCTCCAGATAGGTGTCTGGCCAAATCCGAAAGTGTTGTTGTTGGGACTTCCCTCTTTACAGGAGCTTGAAATAGAATAAAGGGGATGAGCACAGAGCAAATATCCATGACACTAAGGGCCAGATGTATCAAAGGGTTTTACCCATTTTGTGTCTATGGGAAAATGTGTTCATACATATGGCCCTAAGAGCTCGCACAGACCATTATCGTGAAGTATAGTTTCTCCATTGTCGTTATGTGTGTCCAACTCAGACACTAGCAGCACTAAGCTTACAATAAACTTCACACTCTGGAAAGCACATGCAGCACCCTTCAGGGAGAGAAAAGCTACCACAAAAGTCTACAAATTTGCAATGCAAATCTACACCATGAGACTAGAAACACTGGGACGACAAGTCATAGTATACAATCCCTTCTTACACAAACACATAAAACTCAACAATCATAGTTCAGTCATAAGCAGTGCTGGGTCCCAGTTATGATAACTGTTTATACCCTGAGAGCTGAGATATAGACTCCACAACAGGAGATCCAGTAAGCAGGCTTGTACCTCAAAGTGACGATCATCTGCCACTAACCCCAATTCACAACACAGGGTAGGAAGACATTATTCTCGCCTGTTCATGGTAAGGATACACGTGGGATATAGCAACTTTTCCAAAATCTTCAAGCTTTCTGTAAGGAACACCATCCGAAAATGTGTGGAGCATTGCTTAGAGACCCAGCGAAACAAGCTTCTTGAGTTGGAAAAAATATCTGGTGCACTAAAAAAGAAAATGAAGTGAGGAGTGTTTCGGCATAGTGGTACTGAACTAGAAACTTCTTATCCTACATTAAACCAGAGCAACTTTTAAAAGTCCATTGCTTTTCAAATTGCTGTGCTGTGCTTGTTTGTTTAATTTCTTGATTACCGCCTCCTGAAGTATTCTACATTCATCTTGTGGCTGCAGTGTGCCTATTGTGTCCAGCACTCAAGCAGAAATCTTCTTCAACAATAATTCCCAAAATGTAGTTCCAACAACCATTTGACTGACCTTTTCTGGCATCATCTGCCACAGCAAAACCCTCAAGTCCTACAAACACGTTCAACCACTATCTTCCTGTAGGGCCACAACTGCATACCAAATGACAATGGCACTACTGAATATCGAGCTCAAGAATATTGACACACAAGAATATTGTAAACAGAATACCGAGCTCTAAATATCAAAAGTTAAGTGCATACATAGGAGGAAGTATATAGTCACTATTCCCAAATCCACATCTACATATCTTGGAAATATATACATATATATATCTATAGATATGTATATGTGCAATATGTGTGTCTGTGTGCATATATATATATATATATATATATATATATATCCATATATATGTATATATGTATATATACACTTATATAAACATCTGCATATATGTGCTATGGGACATCTCATCCTCACTGAACTGGACATATATAATTCAAAACCCAGTGAAAAGTATAATCACCAGACGGCTGCACAATGTCTTAGGGATCGTATTTAGCTGAGGAATAGATGGATTATCCAAAAGATCTCAGACAGGAATCATTCGTCCACTGTTTATTGTAGTAAAAAAAGGTATATATAGGTTCAAAGTAAAGTCTCAATCACGCTGTCCTGACCGAATGTCAACGCGTTTCGGCAAACGCCTTCAACTGGACATTGGCTGACATTATTGCACACATCAATTTATCCAATGCAGTCCTTCTTTAGTTTCAAAGACACCATATGTATATCAAAACGCGGCGGCCATCTTTAACCCCTTCACTGCCGGGCCTTTTCCCCCTCCTGTGCCGAGCCTTTTTTGGGCTATTTGGGGCAGTTCGCACTTAGGCCCTCATAACCTTTTGTTCACATAAGCTACCCACGCCAAATTTGCGTCCTTTTTTTCCAACATCCTAGGGATTCTAGAGGTACCCAGACTTTGTGGGTTCCCCAGAAGGAGGCCAAGAAATTAGCCAAAATACAGTGAAAGTTTCGTTTTTTTTAAAAAAATGGGAAAAAGGGGCTGCAGAAGAAGGCTTGTGTTTTTTTTCTCCTGAAAATGGCATCAACAAAGGGTTTGCAGTGCTAAAATCACCAGCTTCCCAGCTTTCAGGAACAGGCAGACTTGAATCAGAAAACCCAATTTTTCAACACAATTTTGGCATTTTACTGGGACATACCCCATTTTTACGATTTTTTGTGCTTTCAGCCTCCTTCCAGTCAGTGACAGAAATGGGCATGAAACCAATGCTGGATCCCAGAAACTGAAACATTTCTGGAAAGTAGACACAATTCTGAATTCAGCAAGGGGTAATTTGTGTAGATCCTACAAGGGTTTCCTACAGAAAATAACAACTGAAAAAAAATAATATTGAAATTGAGGTGAAAGAAACTGAAATTTTTCTCTACGTTTTACTCTGTAACTTTGTCCTGCAATATCAGATCTTTGAAAGCAATATACTGTTACGTCTGCTGGACTCTTCTGGTTGTGGGGATATATAGGACTTGTAGGTTCATCAAGAACTCTAGGTACCCAGAGCCAATAAATGAGCTGCACCCTGCAGTGGGTTTTCATTCTATACCGGTTACACAGCAATTCATTTGCTGAAATATAAAGAGTAAAAAATAGCTATCAAGAAAACCTTTGTATTTCCAAAATGGGCACAAGAAAGGTGTTGAGGAGCAGTGGTTATTTGACCATCTCTGAATTCCGGGGTGCCCATACTAGCATGTGAATTACAGGGCATTTCTCAAATAGACGTCTTTTTTAAACACTCTCTTATATTTGGAAGGAAAAAATGTAGAGAAAGACAAGGGGCAATAACACTTGTTTTGCTACTCTATGTTCCCCCAAGTCTCCCGATAAAAATGGTACCTCACTTGTGTGGGTAGGCCTAGCGCCCGCGACAGGAAATGCCCCAAAACACAACATGGACACATCCCATTTTTTGACAGAAAACAGAGGTGTTTTTTACAAAGTGCCTACCTGTAGATTTTGGCCTCTAGCTCAGCCGGCACCTAGGGAAACCTACCAAACCTGTCCATTTTTGAAAACTAGAGACCTAGGGGAATCCAAGATGGGGTGACTTGTGGGGCTCTGACCAGGTTCTGTTACCCAGAATCCTTAGCAAACCTCAAAGTTTGGCTAAAGAAACACATTTTCCTCACATTTCGGTGACAGAAAGTTCTGGATCTGAGAGGAGCCACAAATTTCCTTCCACCCAGCGTTCCTCCAAGGCTCCCGATAAAAATGGTACCTCACTTGTGTGGATAGGCCTAGCGCCCGCGACAGGAAATGCCCCAAAACACAACGTGGACACATCCCATTTTTTGACAGAAAACAGAGGTGTTTTTTGCAAAGTGCCTACCTGTAGATTTTGGCCTCTAGCTCAGCCGGCACCTAGGGAAACCTACCAAACCTGTCCATTTTTTAAAACTAGAGACCTAGGGGAATCCAAGATGGGGTGACTTGTGGGGCTCTATCCAGGTTCTGTTACCCAGAATCCTTTGCAAACCTCAAAATATGGCTAAAAAAACACATTTTCCTCACATTTTGGTGACAGAAAGTTCTGGAATCTGAGAGGAGCCACTAATTTCCTTCCACCCAGCGTTCCCCCACGTCTCCCGATAAAAATGATACCTCACTTGTGTGGGTAGGCCTAGCGCCCGCGACAGGAAATGCCCTAAAACACAACTTGGACACATCCCATTTTTTGACAGAAAACAGAGGTGTTTTTTGCAAAGTGCCTACCTGTAGATTTTGGCCTCTAGTTCAGCCGGCACCTAGGGAAACCTACCAAACCTGTGCATTTTTGAAAACTAGAGACCTAGGGGAATCCAAGATGGGGTGACTTGTGGGGCTCTGACCAGGTTCTGTTACCCAGAATCCTTTGCAAACCTCAACATTTGGCTAAAAAACACATTTTCCTCACATTTCGGTGACAGAAAGTTCTGGAATCTGAGAGGAGCCACAAATTTCTTTCCACCCAGCGTTTACCCAAGTCTCCCGATAAAAATGATACCTCACTTCTGTGGGTAGGCCTAGCGCCCGCGACAGAAAATGCCCCAAAACACAAATTGGACACATCCCATTTTTTGATAGAAAACAGAGGTGTTTTTTGCAAAGTGCCTATCTGCAGATTTTGGCCTCTAGCTCAGCCGGCACCTAGGGAAACCTACCAAACCTGTGCATTTTTGAACCCAGCGTTCCCCCAAGTCTCCCCGGTAAAAATGATACCTCACTTGTGTGGGTGGGCCAGGTGCCTGCAACAGAATAAGGCCAAAAACCTGTAGAGATAGAGGGGATAGCACAGCGAGTTGATAAGGACATTTTCTTATTTTATAAATCTTTAGGCTGACTCTGCTTTGGGACCCACACAAGTGAGGTGTTACTTGGGAGTCTGAGGGGAACGCTTGGGAGTGGGAATATTGTGCTGGAGCGGTGCTCGTACAAACGAAATTCAGGAAAATATGCTTTTTTAAGCAAATTTTGAGGTTTGCAGAGGAGTCTGGGTAAGAATCCACGCAAGCCACACCTCCCTGGACTCCTTGGGGTGTCTAGTTTTAAAAAATGTCTGGGTTTGGTAGGTTTCCCTAGATGAAGGCCGCACCCAGGACCAAAAACATAGGTGCCCACTCCCCCCCAAACACAGGTAGTTTTGTAATATATCATTTTGATGTGTCCACATACGTCTGTGATGTGCCAAACACTAAAATTGTGAAAAGAAATGCACTTAGGTTATGTGAAAAAGACCCCTCACCCACCAACCAAGTTGGTGGCATGCTTCATCATCGGGGTCCCACCCGAGGCACCTATCGTGTCACAGGTGTGCTGCGATGCCTGATTACAGCGGAGCAGGTTTTGTCATTTTTACCACACATACTGGTTGGATTTGGCACGAGGGTGAGTGACGGTTCAGTGGATCAAATTTTATTAACAAGAGATTTCATAAAAATGAAATGCACTGTTAATAACTGAAAGGCCCAAAAACTGAACCAATGACTCACAGCTCGTGAGCTGTAAAGCCATGGCAAGGCACCAACCGCTTTACAGTCCATTCACACACCTTTCATACATGACACGCACAAGACCATTCACACCGCCAGCCACGGGCCCAGCACATTACAACATTCACATCGACAGACAGCACCACTCAAGGGCCCATCACTTACACACGCCCACATGCCTGATACAACAATCACACCAGCTGATGGGAGTGTGTGGGCTGGTGTTTGGCTGGCAGTGTGTTGCAGTAGCCAACAGCAAGTCAATATGTACACTATGTACACCCTCAGCCAAGCCCCACTCCACACACAATGGCATCACTTTTTTATTTTTTAAACAAAGAAACCCCTAACTAATTCGAAATAATTACAAAACTACAAACACAAAAGCTCTAACTAAGTACATGACAGAAATGCTAACCATGAAACTGAACACATGGAAATACAAAACAGACATGAGTTTACACTCATGGTTGTTCCTAGTAATTCTTCTGGGTGTGGTAATTCTTAAAACAACCACCCACACACAGCCCAGGCTTTGAAGGACAATCTGGGCAGTACATTTGAGTCTCCCTCCGGATACCTCTTCGAAAACACACTCTACATTTCTTAGCTGGAAAGTCTTTTTTGGGTGTGGGAGGAATGTGCTCAGCAAAGTGGTGATCTTTCAATCTAGCCACATCCTCCACCACTGCTTCTCTGGGAACTCTGGCCTGTTCCACCACAATAAGGCTCTCTATCACTGACTCCTGAAATTTCCCAAATGTCATTTTTGACTCTGGAGATCTATCCTTAAACACAATAAAAGCATTAAAAGTTGCTAAGTGGAAGAGGTGAATTGTTAACTTCTTATACCAAACGTAAGACTTACGAATAGCAGTATAAGGTTCCAACCTCTGATCAACTCTATCTACACCTCCCATGTGCTTATTATAATCTAAAATGCACACAGGTTTGCGCACTTCAGCAACCTGGCCCCAAACAGTCACGGGGGAAGTACTCTTATCATGGATGGTACTTAGCAAGTAGACATCCCTCCTGTGTGAAAACTTCAAAGCTAGCAGCTCATCATTCCGCAAGGCACTGCACTGTCCCCTCTCAAGTTTTTTACAGACAAGCTCCCTTGGATAGCTTTTCCGGTTACAACGAATTGTGCCACAAGCAACAGTGTCCACTCGAAACAATTCCTTGAACAACTGCACTCCAGTGTAAAATTTATCTACATACAAATGGTAACCTTTGTTGAACAGTCGTCTACCAAGTTCCCACACAATTTTCTCAGTAACTCCAAAAGTGGGAGGACAACCGGGGGGGTCAATACTGGAATCCCTACCAGTGTAGACACGGAAATTATACACATATCCTGTACTACTTGCAGACAGCATATAACATTTAATTCCACATTGTGCACTCTTGCTAGGAATGTACTGCCTAAAAACCAAACGACCCTTGAAGAGGACCAAAGACTCGTCCACAGCTATTTCTTTGCCTGGAACATAGACCTCTGAAAACCGATCTACAAAATGATCAAGGACAGGCCTAATCTTAAAAAGACGGTCAGAATCAGGGTGATCTCGTGGCAAGGCTAATGCATTGTCAATAAAATGCAGCATCCTAAGAAGAAGCAAATACCGATTTCGACTCATTGTTGCAGGAAATATAACTGTTGCCATCAAGGGACTAGTAGACCAATAAGAAGCCAGTGACGGCTTCCTTATCAACCCCATCAAAAGAGTCAAACCTAAAAACCTTTTCATCTCCTCCAAATTTGTGGGAATCCACTGGATAGCTCTAGAGTGCGGCCTAAGTCTAGCAGCGTTGTCCCTCAAATACTGCTCCACATACAAATTAGTCTGCTCAACAATCTCTTCCAAAAACACACTATCCACAAATAACTCAAAGAAATTGACAGGCAAAAAGTTCTCAGTATTGACTCTACACCCCGGGAGACCAGTAAAGGCAGGCAACTCTGGCTGCTCCATGTTTGGGGCAACCCGGAGTTCAGGTCTTCTAACGGGAAACCTTTCAGCCCCAGGTTGCTGCACTAATGGCACATCAGTGTCCTCCTCTGAAACAGGCCCTCCATCTGCACTGAGTGTGGCTTCCTCATCAGAAGATTCCTCTCCGACAGAAACTTCACTGCCAGAATCCCTCACTTCCTCCTCTGCCTCAGATGCAGAGTCCGTCTCATAATCATGATCAGACAATGACTCAAAAAGCATACCAACCACCTGCTGAGCGGTCATCCTGCGGCTAGCCATGATCTTTCCTACTAAAATTAACTGGACAAATGCACCACCAACAACCAGCACTGTGTAAGATACGTAATAAAGTGTAGCTTTATTAGTGAGAGTTATAAACTCAAAAACTATACCGCTCACTTGCCTGAAAAAGCTTGAATCACCAGCAACTACTCTGCACAGACACAGCAATCACCAATGATATCCCACTAAAAAGAAAGAAAGAAAAGCAAATTAGAAATAAGACAACACAAATATCGTTGTGCACAAATCTAAGGACAATTTCACACAAACCTGCATTTAGTACACCACCTACAAACATGTCATTCATGCATGGCAACAATACTCCTTTGGAGTAAATTGTTTTTACTTACCTAAAACATGCAACTATGCAAACCGCAGGTCAACCACCGCCAAAACCGCAAGGAGCCACAGCAAACAAAGCAAAAGCTTTGAACTAGAACAAAAAGGAGGACAAAATTTATCACAAATGCAAATACTTCGTCAGTTGATAAACATCCCACCATCAAGCATTTAGAAATTGGTGCCTAAGTGGATTCTGCCATAGGGGCAGATGGGCCTACTAAAAAATAGGCCTATCTGCCCCAAGGAGGGCTGAAAATACCTTTAGTAGTGTGTCCCCAAGGGCCCACCCCCAAACAAAAAACAAAACACACACACTATCCCTGGTGCCTACGTGGCTTCTGCCCCCCTTGGGGGCCGATGGGCCTAAAAAAAATAAGCCCATATGCCCCCAAGGGGGGCAGAAATGACCAACAGTTCAATGCCCCCCTTGGGGGGGTGCCCCTTGCCCAAGGGGACGACCCCCCCCACATAAATAAACACATTAAAAAAATCCCTGGCGTTCTAGTGGTTTCTGCCCCCCTTGGGAGGCAGATGAGCCATAAAATAATAGGCCGATCTGTCCCCAAGGGGGGCAGAAATGGCCTTGGCACACATGCCTCCAAAGGGGGGCGACCCTTGCCCAATGGGTTGCCCCCCCTCCACTAACACACACACACACTATCCCTGGTGTCTAAGTGGCTTCTGCCCCCCTTGGGGGCAGATCAGCCTAAAAATAATAGGCCGATCTGCCCCTAAGGGGGGCAGAAATGGACACAAGAAACATGCCCCCAAATGGGAGCGACCCTTGCCCAAGGGGCCGCTCCCCAATACAAAACATTTCAAAGTAAATAAAAAAACAAAATCCCTGGCGTCTAGTGGATTCTGCCCCCCTTTGGGGCAGATTGGCCTAAAAATAATAGGCCAATCTGCCCCCAAGGGGGGCAGAAATGGCCACAATAAACATGCCCCCAAAAGGGAGCGACCCTTGCCCAAGGGGCCGCTCCCAAACATGTAAAAATTTTCTAGAACAAAAAAAAAAAATCCCTGGTGTCTAGTGGATTCTGCCCCCCATGGGGGCAGATCGGCCTAAAAATAATAGGCCGATCTGCCCCCAAGGGGGGCAGAAATGGCCACAATAAACATGCCCCCAAAAGGGAGCGACCCTTGGCCAAGGGGCCGCTCCCAAATACAAACATTTTAAAAATAGTAAAAAAAAAAAATCCCTGGCGTCTAGTGGATTCTGCCCCCCTTGGGGGCAGATCGGCCTAAATATAATAGGCCGATCTGCCCCCAAGCGGGGCAGAAATGGCCAACATAAACATGCCCCCAAAAGGGAGCGACCCTTGCCCAAGGGGCTGCTCCCACACACAAACATTATAATCAAAATAAAAAATTAAAAAATCCCTGGCGTCTAGTGGGCATTCCTGCTGCCCGATCGCAATGCGATCGGGCAGCAGGATTGCTCAAAGAGACACCGGGGGAAAGGAAAAGCCTTTCCTTTCCCCTGGTGCCTCTTTGGCCCAAACCCCCCACCCGCCGGAGGAGAAACTTACCTGTTTCTCCGGTGATCGCACTGGAAGCAAATGGCTTCCAGTGCGACCAGCAGTGAGTATTGAGGTCAGCGCGCAATCGCGCGCCAATGTCACTACGGGGGGTGGGGGTGGAAGGGGAAGGTATTCCCCTTCCATCCCTGCCTTGGGGGGCTGGGGGGGACCCCACAGAGGGAGCGCTAGCGCTCCCTCCGGGCTCCGTGCCGAGGACGTAATGGTTACGTCCTCGGCACACGAGCACTGTGCCGCGGGACGTAACCATTACGCCCGCGGCACAGAAGGGGTTAAACATAATTGGTTTCTATCTCAATAGATAGAGGACTATATGTATGTATGAAAGCAGCATCATCATATTCATACATGACTACTAATGATTGAATTTAAGTCTCTAATATATGAATATCAATTATTGGATACATATATTAAACAATTTTCATGTGTAATAAATATATATAAATATCAATGTTTAAATAGATATATATATAGGAGAAATAGTGTTAAGAATATTTTAAATCTTTGTCTCCACACCAGTCCCCAATGGTTGTTCCAATTAAAGTTCCTTAGAGATCCATCATTAACAAATATATGTATATGTACAAGATCAATGTGTTCCACCTACAATCATAGTTAAAGCCATAATGGGCACATATGGACCACCAAAGAGCACATCAATCACCTCAGCAAAATATCTCTCATTCATAGATAAATCTAATAAAGATTATTTGGTCCATTGGAAGACAGAATAGAATCACCTCATATATAAATATATTAAACATCGTATAAATCCATATAAATATCCATTTAAAAGAGAGAAATATATATATATATACTCACTGAAGAAACCAAAGGTTACAGGGATGCTGTAGTTAGGTTGATATTTTGCCCATACAAAACAGCAGTTATAGTTATATATTGTTATACTTATAGTTATACTTATGTTAAGAAACTATAACTCATTGCCCAAAATTACTTTTCTGCACAAATCATAGTTTCTTCAGATAACTATAAATATCACTATAACTGCAGAATTTCCATGGTTTTGTATGGGTAAAACATCAATCTAACTATAACGTCCATGTAAACTTTGTCTTTTTCAGTGAATTTCTATGTTTTATTTTTTAACATGCACATTAATATTTATGTATATATATATATATATATATATATATATATATATACTTCAAAATGGTGAGACCCACTCACCAAGCTTATATATATAATAATAACTTTGATGTAACTTCGTGAAACTTTGGAGACCTGTTGCACCCGTCGGATTGCCGGGGGATTGAAGGTTTCACAGTGTTGGCTCAAGGCGCTACAAAGAAAAAAATGGGGTCTCAACACATGCCTGAAATCCAATTCATTTTATGTAAACATTTGTATTTCACATAGTGGCAAAACAGCTGAACAGATTGTAATAAACTTTCACAGCAATATACATCAGACTCTGTAGACGATTCTTTCTCCTATTGCAAGTGATGTTATGAAGTTATAAGGACCAACAACTTACTATTAAAAGCAGCAAGGAAGCAAAAAAATATACTTGACTGCATTAGTAAAGTTTCAGATTTATTCCATGAACAAATGAAAGACCAATTTATGGCCACTTGCTAATGGAAATCTATAAACAAAATTATCAAATAGAATACATCTTAATCTACATAAGCCTTGTTTGCAGCTACTCTGGCTCACAAAATAAAACTGGCCCCACAGGATGAACAAAAAACATCTTTCTTATGCATCCCTGTGCAACAAAATGAAACGTTGACTTAGCAGTGAGCCGCACACGCTACTATTTGGAGAAAATGATAATTGGCCACTAGTAAAAAACACCAATCTCAATTTTTATAACAATTGCAATGATTGCCCTTCATTCACATTGGCCTTCATATACAGCACAATCCACTAAAAGTAACAAGGAAGCCCAAAAAATAAACTGCACTACATATGAAAAGTTTCAGATTTACTACATGAACAATTGAAAGATCCATTCGACCTTTGACCGTGTCAGAGCGACCTTTGACCCTGTCACCAGGCAGGTCGCTCCCCCCATCTGCCACGCAGCCCCCTGTGGGTTGAACCTCCGTTGCCACTTTTGCCGCCTGACTACTCGCTCCCTTTTTTCTATTCCCCTGAGCTTGTGCTTCTGTGCCACTTGTTTTTTTCATTCTGTGCCCCTGTGCTCTGTTGTCCCTCTCCCGCCGTCTTTTCCTGCCGTTTTTTCCCCGGGTTTTCCCCTGGGTTTTTCCCTTGCTGCTGAGCCCCTGCTGCCCCGCCCCCTTCACTCCCATTGGCCGCCCCGCTCCCACCTCCCAGCTGCTCCTCCCTCCCTCTGCCCTCATATGGAGGCTGTAAAGCGGGTGCGCGCAGCGGGCGCGCCGAAGGCGCGCCTAAGGCAAGCCCGTCTGCGCCCGTCCGCGTCTGGACCGCACCCAGCACCAGCACCAGAACCCCTGGAACCCGCACCCCCCGCAACACCAGACTGCACTACGATGCAAGCACCCTCCACGCACTCAACACCAGACGAGACCAGCCCTGCTACCGGGCCACCCCGAAACGCACCCAGGGGCCTTTCACCTGCCGGAACTGCAGATTCTCCAGCATCCAACCCTCCACACCACCAGCCAGAGAACCCAACCACCTCTGCTGCATCCTCCTCAACACCCGCTCTGCTCGCAAGCACGCCATCGAACTTTGGGACCTCCTAGACTCCACTGCCCCTGACGTTGCCTTCCTGATGGAGACCTGGCTGAACGCCACCTCACCACCAGACATTGCCATAGCCATCCCACAGGGCTACAAGATCTCCCGCAGAGACCGCGCCAACGGAGTGGGTGGAGGAATCGCCATCATCCACAAAGACTCCATCAAAATCTCAACGAACACCAATGACACCCTCACCACCGTCGAGCACATGCACTTCCAGATCCACACGGACCCCAACACCACCCTCAGAGGAACTCTCATCTACAGACCTCCCGGACCCCGCCCACAGTTCAGTGACACCATCGCTGACCTCATCAGCACCCACGCCCTCGCTTCCACGGACTACATCCTCCTCGGGCACCTGAACTTCCACCTCGAGAACAACAACAACTCCAACTCCACCGCCCTGATCGACAACCTCGCCAACCTCGGACTCAAACAGCTAGTAACGACACCCACTCACGCCGCTGGACACACGCTTGACCCCATCTTCTCCGCAAGCCACCACGTCTCCTTCAACCACACCACCGAACCACACTGGACCGACCACAGATGCGTCCACTTCACCTTCAGAAAACCCACCACACACCACCGCACCCAACAGCTACCACGCCGCTGCTGGGGCAAGGTCACCGGGGACCAACTGACTACCGCCCTCGCCCTGAGACCACCCACCAACCCCACCGACCCAGACACTGCCGCGACCAACCTCACACAGTGGATCAACGACTGCGCCAACACCCTCGCCCCTCTCAAGACCTTTACAACCAACCACACCAACAAGAAAGCCGCCTGGTTCACCGAGCACCTCCGTATCTCCAAGCACACCTGTCGGAAGCTGGAGAAGAAATGGCTCCACGACCGAACACCAGACAACCACACAGCCCTCAAGAGTGCCACCCGCAGACATCACCAACTCATCAGGACCGCCAAGAAGACCGCCTTCAAGGACCGCCTAGACAACAACGCACACAACACCAAAGAGCTCTTCAGCATCGTGAAAGAACTCTCCAACCCCAGCTCCATCACCAACGACATCCCGCCATCTCAAGACCTGTGCGACTCCCTGGCCACCTTCTTCCACCGCAAGATCACCGACATCCACGACAGCTTCAACCCCGACCCCCCCTCACCCACCACCGAGTCCACCACCCCTGCGAATACCACTCGCACCAGTCGCCTGACCGCCTGGTCCAGCGTCAGCGACGAAGACACCATCAAAACCATGAACTCCATCCACTCCGGATCCCCATCGGACCCCTGCCCTCACCACGTCTTCAACAAAGCCAGCGCAGCCATCGCGCCCCACCTCCGGAAAACAATCAACTGTTCCTTCGAGACAGCAACCTTCCCAGAAAGCTGGAAGCACGCCGAGATCAACGCCCTTCTGAAGAAGCCCAAGGCGGACCCCAAGGACCTCAAGAACTTCCGTCCCATCTCCCTGCTCCCTTTCCCGGCAAAAGTGACCGAGAAGATTGTCAACAAACAGCTGACCCGCTACCTCGAAGTCAACAACATCCTGGACCCGTCCCAATCTGGTTTTCGCAGTAACCACAGCACCGAGACCGCACTCATCGCCGCCACTGACGACATCCGGACCCTGATGGACAAAGGAGAAACAGCTGCCCTCATCCTCCTGGACCTATCAGCAGCCTTTGACATGGTCTGCCACCGCACTCTATCAGCACGCCTCCATGACGCCGGTATCCAAGAGAAGGCCCTGGCCTGGACCACATCCTTCCTCTCCGGCAGAACCCAGAGCGTCCGCCTCCCACCCTTCCGCTCCAAAACCACTGAGATCATCTGCGGTGTCCCACAGGGATCCTCCCTCAGCCCGACACTGTTCAATATCTACATGGCCCCCCTCGCCCACGTCGCATGACAACACAACCTCAACATCATCTCCTACGCCGACGACACCCAGCTGATCATATCCCTCACCGAAGATCCTGACACCGCCAAAGCTAACCTCCACCGAGGAATGAAGGCCATAGCCGACTGGATGAAGGACAGCAGACTGAAGCTGAACTCAGACAAGACGGAGGTTCTCATTCTCGGACCCACCCCATCAGCCTGGGATGACTCTTGGTGGCCCACGTCACTAGGCACAGCCCCGGAACCCACGGACCACGCAGGCAACCTGGGGGTCATCCTCGACTCCACTCTCTCCATGACCAGGCAAGTCAACGCCATCTCCGCGTCCTGCTTCAACACCCTCCGTATGCTCCACAGGATCTTCAAATGGATCCCCCTTGACACGAGAAAAACCGTTACCCAGGCCCTCATCACCAACAGACTCGACTACGGGAACGCCCTCTACTCAGGAACTACAAACAAGCTCCTGAGACGACTCCAACGCATCCAGAACGCCTCGGCCCGACTCATCCTCGATGTCCCCCGCCGCAGCCACATCACACTCCACCTAAGAGGCCTGCACTGGCTCCCTATCAACAAAAGGATCACCTTCAAGCTCCTGATCCACGCACACAAAGCACTGCACAACACCGGACCCACCTACCTCAACAACCGACTCAGCTTCCACACCCCCACCCGAAGCCTCCGCTCAGCCAACCTCACCCTCGCCACAGTCCCCCGCATCCGAAAAACCACAGCCGGCGGCAGATCCTTCTCCTACCTCGCCGCCAAGACCTGGAACACTCTCCCCACCATCCTACGACAGACCCAGGACCTGCTGGCCTTCAGAAGACTCCTCAAGACCTGGCTCTTCGACCAGTAGCACCCCCCCCCCCAGTGCCTTGAGACCCTTGCGGGTATGTAGCGCACTTTACAAATGCAGTGATTGATTGATTGATTGATTTATGGTGACATGTTAATAGAAACCTATGCACAAATATATAATGTGTAGAATACATCTCAATCTACATAAGTTTTCTTTGCATGCTCTCTGGCTCATAAAATAAAACAAGCCCACATGCCAAACAAACCCCATCTTTCTTTTGCACCCTTGCGCAACAAAATGGAAACAAATGTCCTAGCAGTGAGCCACACAAACTACTAGTTGGAGGACATGATAACTGGCCACTAGGAAAAAAAAAATAATCTCAGTTTGTAAAACAATAACAATGATTACCTTTCATTCACTTTGGCCTTCTTATGTAGCACAATGCTACTGAAAGTAGCAGGAAACCCAAAGATGAAACTAAAATTCATATGTAGATTTGGGGCATGTCCAAGATGTCGCCTAGTGTGGACGCTCTCTGAGAAGCTCCGCTCGTGGCCCAAACTTTAATCCTCTAATTTCCTGCTCCCGCATGTCCCTGGTGCCTTCGCCTAGCTAAGGGGGGGGCCCCAAGATACTGAGGAGTTGATAGCTTACCTGGCTGATCTCGATTAGATGCTGTGAAGCGTACGAGACCGGGCCGGGAGCAGCGTGGGGGGGCCGAGGCCCAGGATGAGGAGCGACGGAAGCCAGAGACGGAGCAGTGCCTCTCCCCAGCGGCAACACGGCAACGCGGATTGCCGAGCCGGGGCCTGCGAGCACCGCTGGGATAGCGGAGACACAGCACACACCGCGGTTACGCGCTGGTGCTGTGGGAGGCGGCCGGCGTTGGGGCTCCCCGAAGAGAAGCCCTGGTCGAGCAACACCGATTTATTGGGCCGGGGGGGTGCTGCCGCAGCCGCAGCTTACTCGGACCAAGGACCGATCACCAGCCAAAGCAAAGACTACACCCAGGGGCACACCTGGTCTGCCCCGGCAAGAAGATCTTGAGGCACAGAGCTGCCTCTTAGGCTGACCACGGGCTTGGATGACGCGGGAGGCCGCACATCGGGGCTGGAGATCTTCAGCAGCAGCAAAGCATACCGAGCGCAAGTGCAACGGTACGGCGTACAGAGACACGATGACGGCTCACGAAGGGTGGCCTGAAATATGGTGAACCAACGCGAGGCACATAATGCGATGAGAGGACTGCACCTAAGACCACCGAGACAGTGGAGCTCGCTGCGCTCAACGGCAGAGCAGGTGAGCGCGCTAGCGGAGATCTCAGTCGGTAGGGCCCAGAAAACTGGCACATGGCCCAGTCTAGCTGAATGGAGAGGGTATATGAACACTAGCACAAATACTCCCGGAAGAGCAGAGCCCCCCCTACCACGTTCTGAGTTGCTCAACAAGGCGTTGGATTGACCTCCCGACAATTACGGCCCATATCTGATTGCTGCATATGCTTAGATCGCTGGGGCACTACTGAATCATCACCCTAGACCACCAAGCCCCGTCCTAGGGCTACAACTGAGGTGGATCCATTGAGATCCGGCCCCGGAGTGGTGGCCACGCACCCTCGGACTGAATTCACAGTGTCTCACCCTGGGTGGCAGGGGACACGCCAAGTCGATGACGCAATATCAAGCTGACTACACCCAACATAACCAGATAGTTGCAGCCACGGGCCCAGCACCGGTGGAGAGGATCACTGCGGTAACCTCCTCTCTCTAACATCTGCCGTGTGCTCGGAGACGCTCTGCGCCTGGGCTAGCACCCAGGTTGACTGCTCCAGAGGCTTGGATAGGCTGGGGCTCTCAACCGCGATACAAACGACTCCATCAATCCTGGTCAAGCAAAACCACCCAGGCCGCAACTACTGGCTGATACGGTAGAGCTGAACCCTGTTGGCCTAGCTGGGACACAAGCTGCTGCACTGCAACAAATTAACCTGACACTGCAAGCGCACTCAACGCAGTTTTAAAAGCTGTTGCAAGCAGTGCTAGACACGAAAACTAGACTCGAAGGGAAAATAGACTCTGTAGTAATCGAAGTGAACCTACTCAGGGGTGACCACTGCAAATTAGTAGATAGTCAATGACAATGAACGAACAAACGCTCGCAATTACTCAACCAGAACTCAAAGATTTGCGCGACCAGGTACAGCGTATGGAAACAGAGGTCAGTCTACTCCAGAAGAGAGCAGAAGACACAGAGGGACGCTCGAAGAGAAACAACGTTAGATTTATAGGATTCCCGCAGTGAGCAGAGTCACCTAACACTGAAAAATTCTTGGAAAAGTGGCTTCTGGATAAAGTCATGATGAACGCGGCATCACCAATGTTTGCAGTGGAGCGTGCCCACCGAATTCCAAGCGGTACACCACGGCCAGGTGCTCCCCCCGGCCCTTGATAGCACGCCTACTAAACTTTCGGGACAGAGACTTGATCTTTCAAAGATTCAGGACCCAGGGTCCCATACGGCTGTATAATGATGTGATAATGGCGTACCCGAACTATACTGTGGAAGTACAACGTAGGAGAGCGTCCTTCACAAGAGTAAAACAATTACTGCGCGACAATAATCTCTCCTACTCCTTGCCGTTCCCTGCACAGCTCCAGGTTATAGATGGGGAGAAGACTCATGTTTTCCCGTCCCCTGAAGACGCCTGGACATGGCTGCATGCCAAAGGCATGGCCCAACTCAAGCGAGATGACGTCAAGCAGGATACATGGCTCACTCCCCAAACCTGACGAAGGAAGAAATCAAAGTCGGGGACACGCCCATCCAAAGCACAAGTAGCAGAAAGCCAGGAACAGGCCCTGAGAGAGGCCAACCTGTTTATATCGCCGCAGCGTCAGACGTACTGGGATCCGTAAAAGGCAAACTCGGATCTCTCAGTGAATCAATCCAGTGGCTCTTCTTCTCCTTCGGCGCTCGGCCTGGAGCTTACACCACAGATGACCTCTAAACCCCATACGGCAATGCACAATGACAGAGTATGGCACTGAGACCCATCAGATGCACTGGTGGGGTGACTGGGCACCGTGTAGCCCCAGTGCTCCTTCTCACACGGATATAGAGACATCAGGAACGAAAAAGGCGATGAGCACACGGAGATTGACGGGGGTGATGAATATCTGGCTGGGACTGTCGTGAAAGGACATATCGAAATGGACCCCACGCCCCCACACCCTAAGGGGACACCTGAAGGACCTTGCCATTATAGTTAATGTGCTGGGCACCTGTTGTGCCTTAGTCTTATCAGTTGGGCTTCACCTACGAAGTATCTTTTCAGTTCCTTTCCACTCTTTTTCTCTATCCTCTCTTCTTTACACTATGCGGTGTTGCTCCAGGGTGGGGGATGAGGGCACGACGGAAGTGAGGGAAATAGTAACACCTGGCCCAAGATCTCTTCTTGGCTGGGTACTGGGACCCACATTACCACTAACACATGCAAAAATGACTACCTATAACATAATGACCTGGAACGTGCAAGGCATGGCTAGCTCTGTTAAACGCTGCAGAATTTATACATATCTCAAAAGGCATAAAATCCACATTGCTATACTGCAGGAAACACATTTAACAACAGAGGAATTACACACCCTACAGAATAAATGGGGGCTTAGCTTATGGCACCTCTTTCTCTGCATATGCCAAGGGAGAGCTAATATGGATTGCCCCAGAAGTGCCCTATATCGTAGACCACCACAGAGTAGACACAAACGGGTTGTATGTACAGCTTGAGGGTTCCTTAGATGGTACACCTGTCATTATTACTGGCGTATTTGCTCCCAATACAAAACAGGGGGAATTTCTCCAGTCGCTCACTCCTCAATTATTTCAAGACCCTACCTCACAATACATTTGGGGTGGAGACTGAAATTGCGTAACGGATACCATTAAAGATAGGTCACACCCCCCCCTTTGGAAAGTGCTCCCTGTAGGAAGACTTCCCAGGTGTTTCAGGCCTGGATCTCAGAACATGGGCTGGTGGATGTGTGGCGTACACTGTATCCACTAGATAGGTAATACTCCTTTTTTTGCCCGGTCCATTGCCTTTATACTCGCATAGACCTGCTGCTTTGTGCGATTGAGCTAGTTAGCAATTTCCTGGTAATCTCCTATCTTGCTAAAACAATGTTAGACCACTGTCCGCTACTAGTACCGTTCGTTGGGGTAAAACGAGGACGAGCATCCCCACCTGGTTGTTACAGCCAAGTTTACTGTTAGATCCACCATTCCGTCCCGAGTTATTGGAGCACATCTCAACGTACTTTAAGCTTATCCATGGGACAGCGTCGTCACGTGCCATGGAGTGGGATGCCCACAAGGTGGTAGTCCAGGGTCTGTGCATGTCAGCAATGGGAGGGACACAACGTGTATCATCAGATGAATTGGGGAGGTGGAGACTGAGTTCCGAGAAGCGGTATGGTGTTGGGCACTGTGGCCCTGGAGGACCTGAGGGCGCTCCGGGCACGGGTGAACGAGGTCGACGTGCATCTACGCAAATATGTCTATCGCCATTGCGTAACTAGAGCACACTCCGAGGGAGACCGCTCCGGTAGAATGCTGGCCTGGCTGGTGCGAGGGGAACAGCAACATAGACCAATAGGAGCAATAAACTCAGGCTCGGGAGTAGCGATCAATACCCAATTGGGAATAAATAAGGCTTTTTAATGATACTATAGCACCCTATACGCAGCGCAGCCTCCCCCATCCGCACAACAACTGGTAGAATTCTTCATAGCACTTCCTTTGACTCGCTTATCCGCGACACAGCAAGGTGAATTAGACGCACTCATCAATGTGACAGAGGTTGAATTAGCGTTACAACAATTGGCGGGTAATAAAGCGCCGGGCAGTGATGGACTCCCAGCAGAATATTACTGCGCGTGCTCAGGACAACTAATCCAATCATATGTCGAGATAGTACACAAAGCGCTTGAGAAAGGTAGGTTATCTGGGTCACAACGAGAAGCAGTAATTGTAGTTCTACCGAAACCAGGACGTGACCGGATGGTTGTCCGCTCATACAGGCCTCTCTCTCTCTTCTGAACCTGGATTGCAAACTGATAGGCAAGATCCTAGCGAACCGCCTACTCCAGCTGATGCCACATTTGGTTCACAAGGACCAATCGGGCTTTATTCCGGAGCGCAACACGTTCATAAACATCAGACGTCTACTGCAAACCATAAGCGAAACACCCGAGTCTGACCACGACCAGGTAGAGGTCTCCTTATACATTGAGAAAGTGTTCGACACACTGGGTTGGCCTTTCCTGCTGAAGACATTGTCCCGGTTGGGAGTCGGGAGTGTTTTCATGAAGTGGATAGAGATCCTGTACGGCGACCCTGTCGCCTGGGTTAAAACAGGCGGAGTAATTTCAGACGAGTTCCCGATAGGAAGAGGCACAAGGCAAGGATGTCCTCTTATTCGCGTTGGCAATGGTACCACTTGCTGCGCAATTCAGAAAGAGGGCACGCGAGTGGGGCATACGATACGGGGACGGCTATCAGATCATCTCCTTATACGCAGACGATGCGCTGATATACTTGTGCGACTACGCAGCCTCGCTCCTGGGCATGTCACAACTATTGGATCGATTCGGCGATTTATCAGGCTTGTGGGTCAATTGGTCCAAATCCTGTCTGTTCCCATTAGCGCCAACACCGGAGGAATTGCGAATCAGTACTCCGACTTATGCGCTTCCATGGAAGTATACAACCTTTAAATATCTAGGCATACAGATATACCACGATGTTGCTGACCTGAGGGATAAATAAAAGAATCTCTGACTTTCTGGGGATCACTCCCACTCTCGCCTATGGGCAGAGTAGCAATCGCCAAAATGACAATTCTACTCTGCATACTCTATCATTTCCCAGCCTTACCACTACTGATACCCCGTGATTTTTTCACATCATTGAATAGCCTCACGATGGACTTAATATGGGGTAGGGGTCGCCGGCGAGTAGCACTGACTGCCACACGGCTCCCATTGGAACTAGGAGGGCTGGGCACACCACATTACGAATTGTATTATGCTTCAGCACAAATACAGTGGGCCTGGCGCTGGTTACAAGACCCCCCAAACTCAGAGGCAAAATTAGTGCACGCCGCTCTTGGATGCACAAGCATATTGCAATGATTGCTGGATCGCTGTAGCCTGACTGATCAGAACAATACTTTGATGCAAATAGCTCATTGGTGTTGGCACCGCTACATACTTGACGGGAATCGCACTCCTCCATACTCACCCAGAATAGCACTACCATCCGTCCCAGGGATCTCTAAGCTGACAAGACAGCACAAATTGCAACAGTGGCCCGAGAGAGGCATCCAAACGATTGGAGACATATTTTTGGAGGGTCATATGATGCCTTTTGCCGAACTTTCCTCGAGATACAATGTGGACAGGGGATGGTTTCTGACATATTGCGCTTTACAACAATTCACGCGTCGAACTTGGCGATGGGGAGATAGGGAACTTCCTACGTCGCCTGTACTTCATGAACAGCTTTCCAGCCTGGGAGGGCAATGTAGCATCTCACAGATATACAAAGTTCTACTAGACAACCCGGAGGTAGCTCAGCCCAAAGCGAAGGCAAGGTGGGATTGGGTTCTCTCAACACGCTAGACCAACGAGAATGGGAAATGGCACTCGGCTTGGTGCGGTCTGTGTCTCGCAACCCTAGGTTTCGCTTTACCCAGTTCAACTACTTACACCAGACCTAGTTATCCCCGCACCGGTTACAACGCATGTTCCCTCAATCTCCCCAGGAGTGCCCACGATGTGGGGAGGCAGATGCAACTTTTTTCCACATGACATGGGAATGCCCGCCACTGCTGCGTGCCTGGCAAGACGTGACTGCTCTGACTGCTGAGCTGGTCGGGCGTCTGCCCCATGCCCGCTTCCTGCTTGTTGGGCATCCACGCACATCTGAAAAAGAAAAAGCAAATACAAAGATGCATCGAGCTGGCGTTCATCTTATTTAAGCGCCTGATAGCAATGCGATGGAAAGCACCGGCCGTACCAGACACTCGACATTGGATAAAAGATATGCTGAAGTGAGCGAGGGCAGAGGCTCGAATACTACACTCACTCCAGGACAGAGGAATACAGATCAAGGGAATAGATACATGGGACACTCTGGTCACATCACTTGAAGCTAAGGATGATCCCTGCCCGCCATGATTGCATGGTCGACCCCGACCAGCACGTCAACAATTAACATTAGCCAAAAGATCTAAATGGACCCTGTGTTCTGGAGACACATGCCGCAATCTCGCCCTAACTTACACCCCAACTACAAGACACCACACAGTACGTAAGGCATGAGTAGACACGCCTGAGATGTTACGTAGCGGAAGGGTCCCGACTAGGGGAGACTCTGCCCAAGAAACGTTGTTGGGGGATGGGACAGGATTCTGTGGTGGCCGATAAGAATGGGAGGCCGGTCTCGGAGCCTTACCCATGCACCCCCGGCCGATCACAGCGTTGGGCGCTATGGACCAGCACATTACCTCACTAGGGGGAGCAACCTCCACCCCCTACCTCACTAACCCTGCTCATGGGTGCTTTCCCCCCCCCCATTTTTTCCTCATCCTCCCCGTCCTCTCCTCCCTATCCGTCTTCCTCCCCTTCTCCCCCGGCACAGCTCCCCCCCACCCAACAGTTTATCGCTCGAGCTCACTTCCGCGAGAAAATGGTTATTCTAGGATTGATCGCCCTCGCTCGGAACGCCCAATAGGTCATTCCACACCGCTGGACACATAGTTCTATCTTCTTCTCTCACTTTTCCTCCCCTCTCTCACTCTCTGTTTCTCACAAACTGGATTATGTATTATAAATAACAACAAGAGCAGCGTTTGATGCTCAGACGTATGCAATACTATGTTCTCCACATTAATAAAGAGATTAAAAAAAATTAAAAAATGCATATGTAAAGTTTTGGATTTACTACATGAACAGCTCAAAGATCTATTTATGGTCACATGCTAGTGGAAACCTATAAACAAATCGGGCCAGTCAAGTGGCGCCTCCAGGCTTCATGAGCCATTTCTGCCTGCAGTGTGTGCTGAGGGGGACGAGCCTACATACACCCAGCGCTATAAAGTGCCAACGAGACTACCGCTGTACGGGTCAGACAAGTGGGGACTCCAGGCCCTAGGAGCCATCTATGCGTGCAGTCTGTGCTGAGGGGGAACTGCCTACATACCCCCAGCGCTATAAAGCACCAATAAGACTCCTGCTGCGCAGGTCGGACAAGTGGAGACTCCAGGTTACAGGAGTCATTTCTGTCTGGAGTGTGTGCTGATGGGGAGGAGCTTACATACCCCCAGCACTTCAAAGCGTCAATTAGACTCCGATTGTGCGGGTCGGACAAGTGGAGACTCCAGGTCCCAGGAGTCATTTCTGCCTGTGGTGTGTGCTGAGGGGGAGGAGACTACATACCCCCAGCGCTATAAATTGCCAATGGGACTTTTGTGGAGGGCAACACGCAGCTAGTTTTTTTTTGGAAGGTACCATCGGACTTGAATCGATGATAGATGTATGGTCGGTATCGTCTAAAAGCTTGAGATTTGCCCTTTTTCCCTAGTTGGTGTAAAGCAATATTTAGGCATTAGGAAGCTAATGGAACCAGGAGTACTCCTTGTGCGCAAGGTGGAGGGGACTACCTCAATAAGACCACGGGGGCCCATAGCCAATCAGGCACTGGAAATGGCAATGATAAGGGTATTCCAGGTATTTCACCTAGTGTAGAACATGGGAGAGTTGGTACAGTTTGTTCCAATCCTCTCCCGTTAGTGCATCATGGTAGTTCTGGCTGCAATAGGAATGCTGTTGCTGCAGACGCTGGCCATGTCCCCCCAATTCCAATCCTTCTAGAGGGACATCCAGATTGCCAGTAATACATTTGCCACCAGCTTCATGTCCCTATGTGGTTGTAATAACTGGTGTGCCACAGCTGAGAGAAGGACAAAGTGAATATTATGATGTCCTTTTCAATATAACACTGGGGTGGCTAGCATGGCATAGAGGTTTTTTCCCTTGAACACTCAACATGGTCCAGAGAGGATGGATCGGGTTGGGGATTGTGTCATTATTAATTTCAGACCCCCTTCCCTGGTCCAGTGCATCCTAGCTGGTGACCTGCATTGAGCCCCACTCCTTGGATTTCTTCTCCCGCCCGAACGTAGGCGGGAAGCCTGGCCCCCTTTGCTCCAAGTACAAGGAGCGTCTTCAGCCTGTACAATCTGTGAAGTGGGTAAACCAGCGGAGACATGATGCCATTACTCTTTTTCCATTTACAATCATTTTGATTCCTTGTCTGAGGTCGACTGCCTGGTGTTAGATGGGTGGAGTATTTCACTAGGATCTGGGGCTTGAGGGTAGTTGGGAGGGATTGTAAAGGCCTTGTGATGAGAGCAGAGTTCCAAGGATGCCTGTGGATCCAATTGCCAATGGGAGTGGAGACAGGTATGAATGCTTTGGGGAACACTTGACAGCTGTGCTTTGGGAAGAATGTGTCAATGCAGAAAAGTGTAGCAGTGGAGGAAACGATTGTCCCCACCAATTCACCCCATTGGGAACAAGCAGTTCATCCTTGTCAAATCGAGCCACATTCTACTCTTTAGGGTGTTACTGTTATCCAAGCGTGTGACATTATTAGGGTTGGCGAGGCAGCTGGGGAAACTGCATGCCAGTGCATCCTACTTTACTTCACTCTACTCTGACTCTATGCCACTTAATGCCATTCTACTCTATAACACTGTATGCCAATCTACTCCACAACACTGTACTGTCCACCACTCCACTCTAAAAATCAATTAGACTGTATGCTACTCTACTCTACATTACTTTCCAATAGTGTACAATTCTAAAGTTATAGTTATTACTTTCAATTACAATTTATCCACCACCTTCAAATTATTATAAGTAGAGGACCTCATTACACTCGCCACTCTATCATGCACTGTGTAGTGACAAATAATGTAATTAGAGAAGTTATTAGTGTTGTTATGAATGCTAATGTTTTACATGCTATAAGTGATGTAATATGCAAGGGTATAAGCGGTGCATGGGAAAAACTTGAGTTATAGTTAATGTAGTGGCAAGTGGGGTGACAAGACTTTGTTCGGGGTGCATGACTCAAGTCATTTGAAGGTGGTGTGTAAATTATAAATTGAAGTTATAATTATAACTTTACAAGATACCTTGCTAGAGGTTGAACATGCATATTTAAGAGATACAGGGGCAGGGATGATCCCTGGGGAACTCCGCAAGTCACCAGATGCCTCTCTCCGATGAAAGAGGCCAACTCCACTACTTGGAAATGGTCAGTTAAAAAGGATCACAACCATTTGATCACCAAGTCTCTGATTCCCTAATGTCCCTTTCATACAATTCTACATCATTAAAGTGGTCTTTCATCATTTCAGAAAGTGGAAACCGATCAACTGCTTAGCCTGCAGAACAAGATAAAAGAGTCAAATGAACCTATAGTAAGCTACTCAGTCTCATGCTTCAAATAATTCCTCTCTACCTTCATGGTGGACATATCAAACTTGATTAACTTTGCCTTCCATTCTGGAGTTGTCCCAGACCCTTCGAATCTTAATATCATAACCCACGATCTAAAACAATTTCATCCACAGACCCGAGTACCTTGACCTACTACTGAACCATCTCTTTCCCTTTCATCCTTAGCATAGTCATAGAGGCAGCAAGACAGCTCCAAAAATATGTGGCACTCAACCTCCTTCATGATATCCAATCTATTTTCTGACTTCTAAGGGGGGCAGAATCATCCTTAGCGAACATGAAGAAGGTGACACTTCTCTCCATGAACAAGGACAATAAACAGAAGTAATACACTGTCAGTTACACCACTTTATTGGTAAGGCTAACAAAATGGGCAGGTGTAGCTGGACGTGCTCCTACTTGGATACAACTGTTTCTCCTAAACCATACTAACAAAAACCAGGATAGGGTCTGTCAAATCATCTATACTGTTGCATGTTGTGAACCCCAGGGACCCTCGGTGTCTTGCCTATTATCCATTGTCAACATGATTCCCTTGGCACAGATCCAGACCAACACCACATGAAGTTCTAAATGTACACAGACAGTACAAAAATGTACTTGCAGTTACACAGTACTGTTGAAAACCACCCAACATCATCTTGTTCTTGAACACCATACTCTTCTGGATGAAAGAAAGCTTTCTTTGCGTAAATGTTGCAAAGATTGAGATCATGGTATTGGAGCATTGTAAACCCCAGGCCTTCAAAGTCCCACTATCACCCTCATTGAAAGTTAGAACTCTAGGGGTAACGTTTGATACAGACCATTCATTTGCACCTCAGGTCAGATCAGCACAGAAGGTAAGAGCAATAAACTCCAGTTCTCCCTTCTCTGCAAAATCTGGCCACTAGTGGAGTCTAGCCACCCACTGGAAAACCAAGACCTCTGGTAATGGGATGTTGGAAATACTAAAACATCATTCACATCTAGTCTTTCCAACATTCTTATCACAAGACTACAAAGTCTTCAAAACCAAGCTGCTAGACTCTGTTTGAGCCTCCGAAAGCATGAACACATCAAAACTACATTAAAATCTCTCAACTGGCTCTTGGTTGTATTCCAGATTACATCTCGTTACAGCTCCTAAGTAAAGCAAATAGAAAAAAAAGCATCACAATGAATAGAACTTTCAGTCCATCAAAAACAGCCTACCCTCCATTTTCCTTCTCTTATGTTTGATCATCCACATATGAAGACATTTTCCATCATATCTTCGTCTTTGTTACCACACCACCTTAATTTTTTATACTAACAAAAAACAAAAGGTCATCATATATTGGCCCTCATTATGACCCTGGTGGTCTTAAGACCGCCAGGTTCGCAGTGGCGGCCGGACTGCTGCCAATGTGGTGGTCCGACCACTAAATTACAACGGCAGCGGTAGCGCTGCGGTCAGACCTCCATCATCGCCAGTTTTCCTCCACAGGAAAGCAGTGCTGCCATGGGGATTACTACCCCCTGTCCGCCACAGGATACATGTCGGTAACCCCACCATATAAAGGCTGGTGGAGACCGGGTGCAAGGTGCCCTGGGGGGCCCCTGCACTGCCCATGCACTTGGTCCCCATGGCCAGCCCATTGCAAAGTTCACTGTCTGTTTTGCAGACAGTGAACTTTGCAACGGGTGCTGGTGCATTGTACGCACTACAGCATTGCCGCCGGCTCTACTATCACTGCTGTTGGCCATTTCCCGCTGGGCCAGTAGAAACTCGTAATGGGGCTCGCGGGGAGGCGACCGCAGCGGCAGTAACCTACCAGTCGGGACTTCAGAGGACGGGCTTTTTAGTCCACCCAAAAAATAATAACCTCCATTGTCTTTGAAATAATTATTTCATAACTACCTATGAAAGAAACAAATTAGTCACATATTCACTGCTTCCAATAGAAATATACATATATAAATAGAAAAATATATACCATATTCGCTCACCAACCACCTCCCAATTTGGGAAGGGTGGGATAATGCTAGCCTCCTTTGCCTTTATTAAAATCTTGATTCTTTATTCAGTTAACCGTTAAGAATCACAATTTTATGTCAAGACAGGAGTCTTGCATTATGCATGTTCAAAACTCTTCAAGTCATAACTTGAAACATGTTCTACGGATTTAAAATAGAATTTTTCAAAAGTATTAACATTTCACCAATCCGCCGCTCTCAAAATATATTCCAGTCATCCGCCTGACATGATTACCTTGCTTGCCATTGCACCCCTAGTGGTAAATCTGGTTAATTCTACAGCTGCCTTTTTCATTACTGACTTCACCCAGCGAGAAATGGTAGCTTTCGGAACTCCTATGAAAGGTTTAACATAAGAAATAAGCAATTGTTCTTCCTTGCCAATCTTTTTCCAACATTTTAGTCTCATATTTTTCAAACATCGGACTACACACAATTTCGGTGTGGCATCAAAGAAGGGATAACAAATTGAACCAGACATAGTTTTTGTTCTTCTACAAATTTTGAACAATACTCCTTGAGGCTGATAAAATCTTTGATAAATCTGGAAAGCTCTAACATAAGATACCCTTCTAAATTATATTAGGTATATTAGGTATAGCAAAGTTGCCAATTTCCAAGTACGCTCCCGAAGTATTTATTACTCGGCCGACTTCAAAAAAGTTTAAGTACTACATCAACATCCCACAAACTTTGATATTTCGATGTCGGAGGTCTTTAAAGTCTAATTCCTTTCCTTACTCTTCATGCTTTTACCGATAGAAATTCCTTGTACTAACCAATATCCCATGGCAAATATCCCATGGCAATGGCCGATCTATAGCAGTAAACCATTCTATATGACAAGCCATCCTGAAAAAGACCTGCTGAACAATTTGCCACTTCTACCTCATCAACTTGTATGGGATCCAAATTCCTTTCCTTCCATCAACGTACCCTTACTCACCAAGCACCTTTGTATTTTTTCCTGGTACCTGTTGCCCATGATTCATTGAGTAACTCTGAAGCTGATCTCGAAAGACCTGAGAATCTTTCTGAATTCTTGATATATTCCATACTAGAAGTCTGAGTAAACCCTCGTGAACTAAGGGATGCTCTAGATCAACCCCTTTCAAGAGACCTATGCATGATGGAATCAAATATGGGAAATCTAGTGCCATCTCCAACACTGTTGGGAACCAAAGTTGAGTATTCCAAAAGGGGGTCAATAAAACAATTCAACACCTCTGTTTCCTCACCTGAACCAACACTCTCTGTATCATTGAGAAAGGAGGGAATGTATAACCCTGCAGATCCCTCCATTCTTGTTCTGAAAATATCTACTGCTACTGCCCCCAGATCAGGCCTCCAACTCATGTACCTCTGGATCTGAAAAGTCAATCTGGAGGCAAAAAAATCCACTCCAAAAGGTCCCTAAATCTCTTCAATCTTTTGAAACAAATCCTCCCTCAACTTCCAATTGCTGAAATCTGTTAAATATCTCAAGTTCCAATCTGCTACTGTATTGGAAACACCGTGAAAATATTTTGCCTGCAAACAAATATGGTGTTTCAAACAAAATTCCCATATTTCTCTTGTCAAATCTGACAATCTCTTTGCCCTGGCAGCCCCTAACTTCTTGATGTAATTCACTGCAGAGACATTGTCCATCTTTAGTAGAACAGCATGACCCTCCAACTGTTTCCTTAAGTTCTGCAAAGCGAATAATCCTGCTGTGAGTTCCAGACAGTTAACATGTCTCTGTTTCACCTTCAGGGGCCATAAACCTCCCATTTGCTGACCTAAACAAAAGGCCACACAACCTAAACCACTTGCATCTGATTCCAGAATAAAATCCGCCTTTGTACCAAAAATAACTTTCCCATTCCATGCTTCCAAATTTTCCTTCCACCACTGTAATTCTATCTTCACTTCCTTACTCAAATAAATCTAGTTCCCATACCAAAGGCCTTTTGACAAACCTACTGACTTCAACGTTGTAACGCATGGTAATGCAAAGGACCTGGAAAGATTGCTTGTATTGGCGAAGGTAACAAACCAATTACACAGGTCAATTCCCTCAACAGAATTTCTTCTTTTTTTAAAAGAACTGATACTTCCTGCCTTATTTTCTTTATCTTCCTGTCTGGTAACTATAACTGCTGCACATTTGTATCCACTAGAAAGCCTAAGAACTCCATACGCTGACTTGGAACGAAGACAGACTTCTCCAAATTTACCAAAAAACCTAGGTATTCCAACAAGTGTTTCACCACCTCCAACTGCTTTCCTAATTCCTCCACATCCTGTGACATGATCAAAACATTGACCAAATAAATTAGCATTTGAAATTCCCTCTGTCTTAGATATCCAACTACTGGCTTCAAAAGTTTCCTAAAACCCCATCTGGCTGTAGATAGCCCAAAAGGAAGACATAGGAGCTGATATTATTCTCCTTTCCATCTGACTCTCTTTTCCCATAGGAATGGTGAACTATGCATCCTTTAGATCTTTAGCTAGTCTTCTTCTTCAAGTTGATCTCTTAGTAATTGTATTCCTTCCCTTTTGAAATGTCTGTAAACTAGAAAACTAATTTAAACTTCTTAAATTTATTATCGGTCTCCACCCTTTGTCCTTCTTGTCCACTAAGAAAATCGTACTTACAAAACCTGTTTCTGTTTCTTCACAGTTTGAGATTTTCCTGATTGTTCCCTTCTCTATCAATAATTTTTTCTCATTTGTGACTATAATCTCCAAATCTTGATTGAACACCAACTCTTTTGGTTCCTTCTCTTGCCAAGGATAGCTGATGAACTCTATTTGATATCCCCCTTCTGTCTTTAACACCCAAGGATCCCTTGTAATCTCCATCCAACATTTTTGAAATAATCTTAGTCTCCCCCCACACTTTTAGGGGGATAATACCAGAATCTGTCTTCATACTCACTTTGTGTTGCATTGGAAGATTGTCCTCTTCCTCTATTGCCTCTAAATCTTCCAGACCTTCCCCTTTGGGGAAAGCATTCTCTTTGGCTTCCTCTGGTGTTATACATTCCACCAGAGTTGTATCCTGAATTTTGGGGCTTAAAATTTGCTTGGCTGGAAGCGTGCCCTCTCCTTCCAGCGCGTTCATAAAAACCACTCTTGTAAAATACTTTGTTTGTATTACAGTGAGCCTTGCCTAGACTAGTGAAAGTCTGGATGTACTTGCCCACAGACTTTACCAAGTAATCTCCAAATAAAAGCCCCCTTGCATTCCCACTCAGTTCTCTCTTTGGCAGATCAGCCAATTTTAGGCTAATTCATATTTAAACTGCTCCCCTTCACTCTGCCAAGAGTCCGGCATTTCCCAGGAAACAGCCTCTTAGTAAATCAATATTGAGATCTTTTCCTTATAGATAAGCATCTTCTCTTAGGTCAAACATTTAAGCCAGTGGAACAAGCACATCCACCAGCTTGTCTTGGCATTGTTTAAGGGCTCTTTCCAAACCCTTTCTGGGAATAGGTCTGTAATCAATTCTGGATCAAAATTTGGAGTCATAGTGACCTTTTCATTTATTATTGGTCTAGAACACTCCGAGTGCATAATGTTACGCTACTCTCTTTCCAAGGGTCCTCCACAAGGACCCTTTGAGTCCTTCAGAATTTTACATGTCTTGGATTTTTCATCCAAAAAACTACCAAACTCCTCATCAATATTTGCATCTTAAGTTCAATCTAAAATATATTTTCGTCCAAATGTGAATTTTGATCCCTTCGATCCTAGTCATCTGATGGTTTATCCATTGCAGTGTTAAACTGCCTTTCACGTGTGTTGCTTCGGACACCTTCTCTATCTGAAACGCGAAGGATTCCTTTCCTTTTTGCAACCCTTCCTCATAATTTATCTTTAAAAAATGTTTACCTCCAGGGCCGCCTTTCCTCATCCTCTGAAATTGAGAAACATTCCTCATCATCCTGATTATTTAAATGTCTTTTGACTAATAAGGCTTCTTTTACAGAAACTTGCACTCTATTGCTTAACTCATCTGATATTCTTTTCCTGATCAAGGACTTCTGACTCTGACCAGCATTACCCTTAAAATAAGGAGTAAGTCTAGTTTCGAAACCAAACGTATTAATATGTAAGGTATCTCCAAAATGTTTCAATTGATGTCTTATAAATACAGTTTTTTTTCCTCCCTTTTTATTGTCAACTAAATTTAGTCGACGAGCTGAAATGTTGTTGCAAAGTTACGATCCTCTGAAGTGCTCTGTGGAGAAACGCTACTGAGCCACCATTGCTAGGCAACTATGTAACTACAGTGAACTCCTCAGAAAACCACCTCCTTGGGATCGATCTCCTGCTGAAAACTGCGTATGCTGTATAAGGTAGTCATGCAATGTATGTAAACTTGCCTGCCTTGCCCATATGTACTCCGTATAACACTGCCAAGCAACGTTTCTAAATGGTTTTGTCTTAATTGCAAGCGTCATGCTCGACAATGTTGCCGGGATACGAACGGCTCGAAGAAGCGATGTGCAGGCCCAATGCCAACGGACTTCTCAATTACATAAATGGCCCGCTGCCTCTCCTCAACACCTCTGACAGTTGAGCGGTTATTTGCTGTTAGATGTTCGGAGCCGAGCCTCTATCAAACTCTGGCTCTGATCAGTACCATTTCCAATATAAAAAACAGCTTAAATATGCGCAACCATTGTAGTGCTCAACTCCGTCAAAAGAAAACAATCGTCGAGCTACAGCTCTGCCCTAAGATAATCATAAAACATCAAAAGGGTCATTAAAACAAGACTTTTGAAATGTCATACTTCTAAAACCAGAAATAATAATATCTCTGTTTAAACTTCTAAATTAAACACACACTCATTCACCACTCTGCATACCAGAATCCATAAATTGGGTTAAAAATGAAACCGCTCACAAACCATCGGGACATACATACAGTGACACTCGTTGTTAGTGTAAAAGGTCATTTATTTAGGACAGGATTTAAACACAACATCAATAAACATTTAACTGTATATCCTCCTTTTAACCAGACCTTAACTTTTACTATTCCTTTGCCTTCATTCTTTCCTCAAATAGTTCCCTTCAATTCTCCTACCGTAGACGCTCCCCTATTCCTCCCAAGCCTTCCTAGCTTGTAACCTACCACCGCTCTGATCCTTCACCTCCTTGTTTTTCCCCCTGGAAGGGTGGACAAGCCCGCATCTGGCTCTCCACCCTCCCCCATCTCCTGCTACACACACCCTACATCACCTGCCCTAAATGACTGCTAAACCTTCCTAACCACCTACCTTCCCTACCTAACCTAAAATATATATAGCCCCCATCCCCCTTGCCTTTTAAAGCTGGGTGGGTGGGTGGTCAAGCGCTGCCTGTGGATGTCCCCCAGTCGGCGCGGGTCAGAGGCCGACCCCACCCCTCCACCCCCCTTTTAAGCCCTGTCCTAACACCCTCCCCCACTTACCTGACTACCAATAGGGCACCTCCGCGCCACTTCCTGTGCCACGAAAGAGCCCGCGGAGAGACTAGACCGGGTCTCTCTCTCCGCGGGCCCCTCCATCGGGACATACATACAGTGACACTCGTTGTTAGTGTAAAAGGTCATTTATTTAGGACAGGATTTAAACACAACATCAATTAACATTTAACTGTATATCCTCCTTTTAACCAGACCTTAATTTTTACTATTCCTTTGCCTTCATTCTTTCCTCAAATAGTTCCCTTCAATTCTCCTACCGTAGACGCTCCACTATTCCTCCCAAGCCTTCCTAGCTTGTAACCTACCCCCCCCCTGCTCTGATCCTTCACCTCCTTGTTTTTCCCCCTGGAAGGGTGGACAAGCCCACATCTGGCTCTCCACCCTCCCCCATCTCCTGCCATCCAGCAAAACCCATGAGGCGTTTTGCTGCCCCACCCCAAGGAAAAAAACACCTTTTTCCCGCTTCTGCATGCGCCCTTGCATGACTTCCCGTCTTCCTTATTTTTTATTTTTTTTAATCTCTAATCCACAAATTCACCCCCCATACACTTTCTAACATCAACCTCAACTCTGTTATATAGAACGCATTCCCTATCTGTGATAAATGAACCCGTCATCACGAAACAAGGCCTTCTCCTGCTCTTTTATGTCCCGTGCCTTAAAACCTTGATCCCTTGGGCCCAGCAAAAAACTCTCATGGCTCTATTCAACTTTTTCCGAGCCCGCTCAATGGCTCCGTGATTGAGAGCCCCTCTCCATGCCCTTCTTGGCACAAATTCAGTCCATATCAAGCATGTCCGGCATAGTCTCTGCTTCAAGAGTTCCAAATCTCTCTGCATAAGCTGTATCAGAGTGAGCCCCGATAGCTTCACCAAGTCATTTTCCCCCAGATGGATCAATAAAAGGTCCGGACATCCCCACTGCGGCAAGTTACCCGTGATAAATGGTAGCAGGCTGCCCCATCTCATACCACTCTTGCCCCACCAACGCACTTCATGGTGTCTGCTGGGCAATCCCAATGATCTGCCGTAAATTTGCTTCTCCGCAAATTATGCCGCCCAATGAACGAACGAATGGCCGACCAACCACGTCGTCATCTTGTCTGCCTGCGGCCCAGCCACACATCCTACAAAGAAAGAACACTGTAAAGGCTGTATTGTTGGGCTAACCCCCCCCACCCCCCCCTGCCTTGTTCTCTTCAAGGCCTGACATACCTCTCGCAGCACCTAGGTTTCCATCTCCCTATGGACTTGATCTTAGCCCAATCCCATCCTAAATGGGCTGCCGCAGTCGCTGCGCCAATCCTGAATGAATGCGTTCCATAATCCCCAGCACACTGCCCTATCCGTCCAAGTGCCATTCTCATAACTTGTAACAGCTGATAACTAGTCAGCTTTTTTCCTGATGCATGCATAAAAAACCCTGACACGCCTGCCCCAGAACATCTTGTCTTGAAACTGATCCACTCCGCTACCGGGCATGCCACCTCCACGCCCCCTTTTTCGAGCCATACCCACTTGCCCTTGCCAAGCTGATCCGTCTTTGACCGCCTAAGCCAAATCCCCAGCCTGTCCTTATGCAGGCACACCTCTTTCCTTCTCACCCCAATCTCTTTTCCCACCCCTAACAATTCAGACACTCGAAAGGCACCAAAGAACATCCACACCATGCATAGACGAAACAAACCCCCCTCGTACTCATCCGCGCAACACACTGGTAACACCTGTAACAGTTCCAGCAATATTTCGCTGGTCTATCCCCGCTGGCCCTGACCCTGCCCCAACTTTTCAGCATCTTACCCAATAAATCATTTCTCGCAGGATCAAAACCAAAAAAGAGTTTCCCATAAAAAGAAACACCTGCCAGTTTTCCCCCGATTGTAGCTGGAGATAAACCCTCCCTGATCAGAAAAAGCACAAAACGTAAAGCCTGTGCTTCTAGCGTCCGCAAGCCCTGCACCCAGAAATTAACCCCACATGGCTCAAAAGATTGAAACTCCAACCATGCCAGCCTGTAATTTCGCCGCGTAGATACCGCTAATGACATCTCCACCAGCCCTGTGATCATCATGCCCCCCACTCCCACATGTCTGCCGGGACCATGGTCTTGCTCCGTTCCGCTCCAGGTGCCAATTCGCGAAAACGCCGCCACTGTGAACGAGATAGGGAGTCTGCAATCTCGTTGTGAACCCCGGGTATATGCGCAGCTTTAAAGATAACATTCAGAGATAAACATTGAAGCATAAACTGACGCAAGAAGCGCAAAACTCTGAGGTCCCTCGCTCTCTGCCTGTTGACCAACTCTACCACCGCCATGTTGTCTATTTGAAATATCACCGTCCTGTTAGCCAGCTCCCGTCCCCACACCGCCAGTGCCACTAGTAGGGGAAAAAACTCCAGGAAAGCGATGCTTCTCGCCTGTTGCAACCAACTTGCCGGCCATGTCTCTGCACACCACCTCCCATCCCAGTATAAACCAAACCCCGTTGCTCCAGCTGCATCTGAAAAAATTTGAACCTGCCACACCGTGTCCCGCTCGCCAAAAGACATTGGTACCCCGTTGAACTTCTTCAAAAACATCTCCCAGATTCTGATGTCTTCCCGTAATGCCAGGGAAACTCGTATTCTATGGTGTGGAAGCACTGCACCTGACATGGACAGCCCCAAACGTCTACAAAAAGTCCTACCACCCCTTACTACCCTACACGCAAAATTGAGGTAACCTAACAGCCTTTGAGCCGTCCGTAAATCTATTTTTCGTAATGTACGCACTTCTGGTAGGAAAACCAGCATTTCCTTCACTTTTGACGCTGGTAATCTGGCAACCAACTCTCTTGCATCCAGCTCAATGCCCAAAAAGGTCAAAATCGGCAGTGGTCCTTCAGTTTTCTCTGGGGCCAAAGGTACTCCTGCCTGCTGCGCTAGCCTCTGGAAACTGACTAACGCTCGCCCACACTCCCCTGATGTGGCTGTTCCCACAAATAGAAAGTCGTCCAAATAGTGAGTCACTGACCTATGGCCACTTGATCTCACGAAAACCCACTGTAGAAAAGTACTGAATGTCTCAAAAAGCGCGCAGGATATCGCACAGCCCATGGGCAGAACCCTGTCCACATATATGGCGCTGTCTAGCTGCATGCCCAAAAGATCAAAATCTGCTGGGTGGATAGGAAGCCGTCTAAAGGCTGATTGAATGTCACATTTTGCCATTTCTGCGTTCCGCCCGCACTTCAGTACTAACTTCACTGCATCATCAACTGACGCGTATACCACCTTTGAATCTTCCTGTGCAATGAAATCATTAACTGACGCGCCTTCGGGCCATGACAGGTGGTGAATCAAACAAAACTCTCCCTGCGCTTTTTTGGGTACCACTCCTAAAGGAGATATCATCAGAGAGTCGCTTGGCCATTCGAAAAACGGGCCGGCTATTCTACCCAGGCCCACCTCTTTCGTTAATTTGTCACGCACTATCTGAGGCCGTTCTTTGGCAGACCGCAAATTGTCTGCCCACCTCCTCTCCCGGGGACCCTGATAACCTACTCTAAAACCTTCCCTAAAACCCCACTCTAATATTCGCGCTTTATCCGCTTCAGGATATATGCGCAACCAAGGCAGCAAAACTTCCAGTCTAACTGGCGTAGGACCCCTTTGGCGCAGGAGCGCCATGTGATCCCCTCCCTCTTGCCGCTCTCCACTGCTCTGCGGGGCTGGAGAGGGAGAAACATTGAATGACTGGATGACGACCCCCGCACTTGGAGCAGTCATGTTTAAACCTGCACTGTGCTCTGGAACAAAAACCTTTGTTAAAGTTCCAGCAGGCCCCGGAAGTTGACCCTGTATTTTTTGTGGTTGCGCCCGCCCCCCCCAGGATGGGGCGTGCCTGAAAGGGCTTATATAAGACTGGTAAACCGCTTGCCGTATGCGTGGAAGCCGCTGTCTGGGCCGATGCCATCCATTGCATCCATAACTCTGGATTTACATCCCCCCAGGGCTTCTCGGGATTTACACTCACCCGAGCTCTAAACTCCTCATCATAGCTGAGCCATGCAAAACCTCTGAAATGCATTTGTGCCTTTCTAATGATGTCCATGTATTTAAAAAGTGCAATTGCCCTATCCGGATACTTTTCGCAGTATATACTGGCGAATATCAAAAAGGCGGACGTCCAATTGTCCATTGTGATGGGAACCCTGGGCCTGCGCGCCAGTTCCCATTCCTCCTCCTTAGAACCCTCCTTAGCCTGTATGTCCCTGTGTAGTAGCTTGAAAACATCCACATATTTGTGTTTCCATATCCTAGCTTTTGTTTTCTCAGATATGTGAGACCCGAGTGGCATGGCCAAACCCATATATGGAAGTCGTTTCTTGTGACCTCCCCCCTCCTTTTCCTCCGTTGTTGCATCCGCCCCCGCCGCCTTACTGGTAGTAATCGTGTCTAGTGGGGCACCGCCCTCTTTATCTTTGTTCTCAACCGTTCCTTGTACGGAGATAGGGGGTGGTGTATCTAAAACTGAACCTTCCCCAACGCCAATAGATCTACTCGTGCTTGCCTCCCTCGGCGTCACTCCCCCCTCACCCCACACTGACCACCATTTCTTACCTCCTACGTTCTCTCCAATGCTCCTCTGGACTCTCTTCAGATTTCTACCGCGTGGCGCGGCTTGTCGTCCTCCCGTGGGCCCCTCAGTTACGATCGTATCCTGAAATGCAGAAAACAAAAAAGAGGTTGCGCCGCTCTTGCGCCCTCGCCCCCCCCCTCTCGGGATGGCGCTCACCTCCGTATCCCAAATCTCACCATTTTCCCATTCATCCCCTTCATACTCATAGTCCAGCTCCAAAACCTCTTCTCCTCCCCACTGGCCCATGTGTTGGGCATAACCTCTTGCTTTGGTTGATGCCGTCTCCAACTCCTCCGTACCCGCATGGCGCACACCATCTTTGCGGCCCCCGCGCTCCCCGGGGTGGAAAAGGCCGCCGCAGACCCTTCCAGTGCTTCGTACCAACGTGCTTGGGCCGTATTGCGCCCAGTTGGCGTAGCCCTTCTCCTGCCAACCTCAGCCGTTGGCCTTGTTTTACTACTACCCCCGTGACCGTATGCGTCACGAGAGTTCCCGGCGCTGACTTGCCGCTCGGCCGCACCAGCCTCTTGTCTCTGGTTCCCTTCTGACTGCGGAACCCAAACCCAGGTGCCCCCCCTTACCCCTGGCTGTTGCGCCCACTTATCCTCTCTGACCTCTCTGGCCCCTGTGGCTTCTGCGCTGCGTGCGCTCGCCTCTTCCCTGTCCCTACACAGCTGGGCCCACGTGGCCTCCATCTCCAAAACAACCCTGCGCTGTTCTCGTATCCTGGCCTCAAGGTCCCAGGACTCTGCTTGTTCCCATTTCCCCTGTGGGAGTGGGTCAGGGGCCCCTATGGGCCCGCCTCGTCTGCTACTGTGGGTTTTGCCCCTCTGGCCTGGCGGTGGGGTGCCTTGGCTCTAGCTGCCCCCCCCCCCTGATTTTTCCCGCGTATTTTCCTTTTTTCTTCGCTGGGGCCCCAAAGGCCCCGTGGCTGTGGCCCTCGTCCTTGTGGTATGACAAATCTAGTGGTGCAGCTTCCCCGCTAGGCCCGGGCTGGGGCTGCTCGGTCTCCTCGCCCCGTGACACCAGCCCTCCTTTGTCAGCCATTTGTCCCCCCGCGCCATGAGGGGCGGCCCCTACTGGTGCGCTGTCTGCGCCTGCGGTTCCTGGTATCGGATCTTGTGTGCCTTGCGCTTCCCCGCTAAACATCAATGGGCTATGCGCGCTGGGGAGCCCTTGCTGCGTGCTTGCCTCCATGCCGGGGGCCGTGGGGCCCTCGTCCCTGTCCCCGTCCGAGTCCTGAGACTCGCATGCCGCGATTGCAGCCGCGATTGCAGCTGCGACCCGGCTGGATGCGGCCCTTGTCGGGCGTGACATGCCCACCCAAGCCTGTTCTAATACACCCGGTCTGAGCAAGTCGGCCCGTCCTGCCTCACCCAAAACGCGGAGCGCGGCCCTCACTGCCTCTGCATCGTGACTGGTTGCCATGGCGGCCTCCTCACGTTTTTTTTTTTTTTTTTTTTGTGCATCCCCTGGCCCTGCCTGGGGTATATCTGCCTCTAATAAAAAACTCCTGTATTTATTTTTATATATAATTTTTTTTTTTTTAATAAATTCGGAGCCCGCAGGCCTAAATTTATTTATATGCCCCCCACTTATTTATTATTATTTATTTTATGTATTTTTTTGCACCCTTTTTAATTTATTTTGGGCCCCCCCCGGCCTGTTACCCCTGAAGCGCGCGGTCCCTGTGCCCCCCCACACCCTTTCCGAGATTGGAAAAAGGGGGCCCGGTCCGGTGCCGAGGCGGTACGTGCTTACGCGGCCCAACGCGCCTGCCACCACGTGGCAGCTAGTGCTTCAATTGCTGCCTGCCTCCTCCCGATGGATGCAGCACCTGGGCGGGTGCCTGCGGGCCGGTACCGCTCCTTGTCAGGGCCCCCGGGGGCTTGTCAGCCACACGCCCTGCCTCCCTGCTAGCAACGCGCCTACCTGTTCCCTGGGCCCTGCCTACGCACGCCACTGCATGAAAAACCTCCCGAGCCTCAAGCGCTGCCTGTGGATGTCCCCCAGACGGCGCGGAACAGAGGCCGACCCCACCCCTCCACCCCCCTTTTAAACCCTGTCCTAACACCCTCCCCCACTTACCTGACTACCAATAGGGCGCCTCCTCGCCACTTCCTGTGCCCCGAAAGAGCCCGCGGAGAGACTAGACTGGGTCTCTCTCTCCGCGGGCCCCTCCATACACAAATTGTCAAAACAAAATGCAGAATAGATAATGGTACTTATCTGCTCAGAAGCAGCAAACAAAAGAGAGGAAAATGGAGGGGAGACCGTTTTGGCGGACTGAAAGTTTTATTCATTGTGATGTTTTTTTCAAGTTTCTATTTGACTTGCTTCAAAGGAGCTGCTCAGAAGAAGTAAATAAAAGACAATGCATAATGCTAGCCTCCTGTCTTGACATAAAATCAATGAGGATGCTGTTAAGATTGCACAGTAAGGGGTAAACATGATTGATGAAGTACTAGATGTTCTTTGGGATCCTCTAAAGAGGAGATTATGCATCTTTGAGAAAGGGACTTGGAAATACCTGTGTAACTTACCTGAAAAAGGCCTTGCTCTTTCTTTGACGATAATTTGCAGCTAAGTACTCTGTTGAGGTGTGGTCAGTCCTTCAGGTGTACCTTTATCGTTTGAACTATTGTGGTAAGTGGAGTGTGAAGAGTAGAGAGATGCCTCTACTGGTTACCAGGCTTACCCTGGTTGCTAACAATGAATTAGACAGCACAGGTGATATAGTCCGTTAGTTCGCTGCCTGCCCTTTAACTAAAAAGATTATCAAGGAAGGATAATTAGAAGTGTGACATGGTGGAGGTTTCTTGGGATTTGCTCCTTGTGGACATTCCACGCTTTGACTTGGGGATTTGTGATTATACAATAGATTTAAGGCTCTTTTTTCTTCCTTGCATTTTAGGTGCTTCAGACAGATTACTTTGTTCTGATGAGACCCATCAATCTAGTATTGGGTCGAAACGTTGACAACCCACCCTTAGTTAAACTATGATTATCTCATATTGGAATTGCCTGTGCAATTGTTAACATACTGTCATGAATTAACATACTGTCTTGAATTCCAATATAAACGTATGGCTTTCTACAGTGTTTTTCCACAACCTTGTATATAGGAGTTTACACCTTTCGGAGTACTGCATCGTCTGCACTAAAGTAACTTTATTTTTTGCACTTGTAAAATATAATATTAGAAATATACAATTGCAAACAGGAAAGAGACTCAAAATATATACTCTTTGCACCAATCACTGTATTACTAGTAATGTATCTGAGAATGGTTACCTGTGATTTACTACAAATGAGTCCTACAGGACCACTGTTACATTTATCACCCAAGTATAAACACACTCCTTATTATCAGGGGTGTAGTAATCAACACTAGTGCAGTTGCTGCAAGTCATGGGAGAGCAACCCACTGCAGCCTAATTACGGATGTCTCTTACTAAGCAAATAGAGAGCAGAAGGCCAGTTTTAGGTGTTGACTCAGTGGTGTCACCTAGCAGAGGGTTGAGGCAAATCTAGTGAGGCTATTCTCCCCAAAACATATTTTGTCATCAAGGAAAATCTAAGTTAGGTACACCTTGTTGCAATGCAGGTCGAGGACACCTTCTACTCGCATTGCCATAAGTAAAAAAGAAAAAAAAAAGATTCCTCCTTTTGCTTTTTATCAAAGAGAAAAAAGAAAACATACATTCAAAAAATATAAGCCCTCCACCGGAGACGAAAACTCTGCTGGAGCTTCTCCCATCAGATTTATGTATGACATTGCCTGCTGGAGACTGCTTGGTTCTGTTGCCTAAAGCGTAAGCTCGGCCTGGCAGAACGTGCCACTCCTGGGGTGGTCAAGTACACCTGCTAGATAATGTGTACTCACCCCTGGGTAGCTTGGCACGGAGAAGTCAGGCTTATAAGTATAAAGCAATAGCACAGCACGTTCCCACAACTCCCAAGCTGAATGACCCCAATGAGAGACTCCACAGGGGTTGTATGAATAGGAAATTTGTATTCAACACGCACATGATTAACACAGTTTGATTACAATGTGATCTCAGCGTAAATGTCAATGAGCACACCACATGAAATAATACTCAATGTAAACTGGGTTTGAATCTTAATGACCCCCCCGCCACACACGATAATAGGCCCCACCCCGTTAAAATATGATCACTGCATATCCATTTGAGGAACCCACTCATTCCCTACCTGCACCCCCATAAGGGACCCACCCGCAGTCAGCACTAGGCCCATCCTCATGGTACCCATGATCAGTGTACACTTGCAATCCAGGGTGCGGCCCGAAGCTCACAATAGCAGCACAAAGTATATCACAGTAAGCCACCCACCTAGTTAGACCAACAGCCTCAGCCACGCTAGTAAACTTTGAGGGCAACCTTATGAACTCCCAGCTACCACCGTGCTGCCCCAGCACTCACTCGTTCTGCTCAGACTCACACCCTCACATAGGCACGGATATCAATTCTCACTTGTACGCACCCACACACTCTCGTACACACTTGCTTCCGGCACCCTAATGTGATGCCCTGATAACTGGCAAGTGGATACCCTTAAGCTTGAACACACTCTGGGTCCCAACCCGCCCTCCACCTGCCAACCAGTATCCAGATAACCTCACCCCAACACAACCCCACAGATTATAGTAACTTTCCCCTGGGCACCCAACTGCTCACGGCTAAGTTACAACTCCCCAGGTGTCGGGTCAAGGTGGAGGAGAGGAAAGACACCAGCCAGTAAACAATTAAGGAGGAGACATTCAGGCTCCCAACAGGATGTTCACTCAGAGGTCTGCAAAACAAAGGAAGATGGTCACTGGGGCCAACCGTTAGATTTGGAGGTGCCCAGTTCCACCAGAGAATCCAGTGTTACCATATAGTAACCAATTCAGCACCTCCTGAATGGAGATGCGCCGTCGAACGTGTTTTCTCAAACCGCCCTTGACACATCAGATTGCACACGACAAGTTACCAGGTCCATGTCTCCAAATTGGAGACACCTTGTCTGGTGCACATGAACTTCCAGTGGTCCCAGACAGGTTTGATTCCACATCGAAAGTGCTCAGTGCTGTGCCCCCATGACTGGGGGTTCCTGGATGGCACCAAGTTTCTTCAACCAACTCCTAGCATCGTACTCCCCGTGACAGGAGGCACTAGTCTGGTGCATGATGACTTGAACCGCATCAACCTTCCGGTTCCACACAGGACTTAGTTTCTGTAGCTGTCTGGGTTGTAGTCCAGTATGCTATGACCTTAGCAGTACTGGACTCTCTGGACAAACACACTAGGCACAAGTTCCATTGTGCAATAGTAGGTCACGTAAAGCACTCCGTGGGTCGTATCAACACCTCCCTGGGTTACAATCTATGAAAGGTCACAGCACACAACGAGCATACAACTGAGGGTCACATGAGAGAAATGCTCCTACTCTAGCAGCAGGGTCCCGCAACAGTGATATGTTCACTTCACAAGCCGTCTCTGCATGCAGTGGTCCTCACATTGAAGGGCCACACACCAGAAGTGCGAGCAGAACATTGCTACCCCACACCTGGTCCACCCGGTCTCCAGACTTAGTTTCTGCTCCACACGTACACTGCTCCTGCCAGGTGGAGTCCAGCATAAGGGACACACAAACAGAGGCACCGTTCTCCACGTATTATTGATCACAATGTAGGTCCCTCTCAGGAGGTCTTTGATATCCTTGAGACCTCCGCAGAGACAGGGGCAGCCAATCTGCCTTTGGAGAGCCACTTCAGGATTCCACACAGCAGCAGCCAATCAGCCTCAGGCCAGTCTCTAATCGGTAAGGGTGCGTGGATCCCATTCCTTGGACAGTTATCCTCCTGGGCTCCCACATTACTCTGCCAGTGCGCCAACATGGTCCAGCCACACTGGTCCCACCTATCTGTCTATGGTACTCTAAGTTGCAGACTTTGAATACCCCTATTCATACTAAGGAAAACCTTTGAAGTGGAGGGCGGTACGAAGAGTATTCCTGTGAACCACAGATGTTGCCCCTAAATTTCCTCCATGTCTGCCCTATGTGCAGGGCTCTGGCTCCTGGAGCCCAAGTGTCACAACCTCTCCCCCACCAGCTATCTGACCAGGCCCAAAATGACATGGATCTATTGTTCTGGATGCCCGAGTTTTATAGCAGTTATCTGGGGAATGTGTAGATGTGCTCTTCCCCTGGGAATGAAGCCTAATTTACAGGGCACCAGGTCCAGTCCCAACGCGTAGAAATGCCCACTTCCCAGAAGTGGCATTACCTGGCCAGGGGAGACAAAGCTACCATTACCAGTGACTCAGGCTTGCCATCCTGAGTCCAACGATACCAAACAGTATGAGGCTGCTCTCCTGCAATCCCTTAGTGCAACCAGACTTAATAAGCCTTGGTGTTCCATATCTCTGTAAGGGTAGAGCAACTCTCAGTGTCAGTGCAAACATGCGTGGGTGTTCAGCACTTCCCAGGCACTTGTGCCCTAGCGCACGCACCAACCTGCCAAGACAGGTGACGCTTCGGTTACAGCCACCACAATGGTGATTGTGCACCTCAGTCGGCCTGAGCCCTCAGGCTCCGTTCCTGACATAAATATTCATGCATAGATACGCATGTCATTGTCACTTTGGCCATGTGCGCATCCACATAGGAACCACTCCACCCGGTCATAGACATGGATGCCTGGGTTAGAGAGACTAACCCCCATCCATACTCGCACACTGGTGACAGTGACAGTTTCTAACTTGTATGGATGGCGTGGCCAGTTTCATCCTGCATTGGCAGAGGAAAAATGCTCCAAGCTCAGAAGCTCTTGAAGAGGAAAACCGAATAAACCTACTTGAAAGAAATGAAAGAATCTGGGGGAACCACTGCCTATATGAGTAAGGTCTAACAATGCCACTCTCCTCCACAATAGCCCCCAAGATCGATTGATGGCACCCCCTTTAAAGCACAACAGCACACCAATGCCCTACCATCTGGGAAGTATCTGCAGTTTAACTTTCTCCACACTCTTCCAAATGGAAGCTATGGGTCCTACTGCCCACCCAAACCTGAGCAGCAGCAAGAGGGTGTGTGTGTGTGTGTGTGTTTTCCAACTATTGAAGTAGTCTGGTGGCATTCCTAATTCTTCACATCTCATATGCACCCACTGAATGATGCCCATACCTTCTATAATACTAGCTATCGCCTTAGGGTGGTATTTCCTGGTAACTTGCGGGGCTTCATGCCATGATGTCCACCTTTGGTAAAATGCAGACAGAGGCACAGTGGTGGAAATTCTTGCCATCTTAGGGGAATCCATGGCATGTTGTATACCACTGCTGAAATATTCCCTCATACAATATTGTGGTAAGTCCTAGCATATTGTGGGCATCCATGGCATGAATGTGCTGTGTATGGAATAATGATGGTCCTGACAAAATAGTGGTCGTTCTTGGCATATGGTGTTCATCCACTGCACAGGGGTGCCCACTCATAGATTAGTGGTAGTCCTGGCAGCATGGTGGTGATTCGTAGGAGAATTTAGGTGCCCATTGCACAATAGTGCTTGACATATTTACCCTGTGAAAGTGATGGTGATTCCCAGCATACTGTGGACGTCTATGGCAGAAAGGTGGCTATGGTAGCATGACAGCAATTCTTGCCATATTTGGGGCACCCATTGCACTCACACACACACACACACCTGCTGTAATGCTTGCCTTTACAATATGAAGGTAATGCATGACATAATATGGGCATGCATGGCATGTGCCCACTTTAACACATTAACGACCCAGGATTAATGGTGTCAGTTCCTGGCATGATCATGGAAGCCTGGGTATGATGGTGCTAAGGTACAGTTATAAATAATGTAAAGTTCAAACAGGCTCAGAGAAGATGTGAACCAGTGCAAGTGGTCATATGTAACCTGCACTCTAGCGTATAAGCTTTGACAACCCTTCTGCCACAACCTAGCACAGATTACTCTTTCTCAATGGCTGGGCTTTAGATCGAAGGTCGTGCAAAGACAAGGTGGTTGCATTCGAGACCTTTGCTTTGCCTGCGTTGGGCCCCATGTCATTCTTGTACAACCCTGTTTGCAGTTTATCCGGAGCTTCCACACATAAAGATGGCGCCCAGCCCCTCAGTTCCCCCGGACACTACGACCTGTGGGTGAAGGAGGGGGGCAGAGGCCACCAGGAGAGGCACGGTAGGGCCAGGAGAAATAAATCCCTCTTTGTTCCTGCTCCTATCACTCTGGGGGTGACACTCTATTTATTTGCCTTTGCAAGGAAGATTATAGAGTCGGTGTTGGTCTTTTCATAACCTTCCCGATCCCGTCTTGTTCACAGAGACATGTAAAGTGAAAGCATATTGATGGAGGGACATTCTTAGACATCTGGAACTGCTCAGCCGTTCAGCCTGTTTACAAATCAGACATATGTAAGCTTGTCGATGTACTCCTCTCCCTCCCCCCATCCTTGCTTCAGGGCCCAGTGAACGGACGCCCCCTGCAATAGGGCGAGGGAAAATGACCCCGATATAGTACTAAGGATTTGGAATCAAAAGAGGTCCCCAAAAGATTATTTCCTTAGTAATTTCACGAATGTCGCAGTTATACCAGTTTGACATGAAGGGGAAAAAATGGACACATTAACACAGAAAAACTTCGAACGATAAAAAGAGACGTAAAAATTGATGTAAAGTGAAAGTCGGGAATTTAGAAATTGAGCAGATTACAATAGTAGTGGGGGAATAGCTGCCACGCAGTGAGTACCAGCCCCTCACCAGAGAAGTAGACGGCGGTAATGTGTTTAAGCACACCTGCTGGATAGCAGCATCGGGGGTTGAGGTATTTACCAGGTATGGTAAACACCTCCTGATCCGAGTATTCTCTAGGCTAGGGTATCAGAGGCGGCATGCAGAACTGGGTGCCTACCGCACGACTTTTCACAGGTATCAGGATCTCTTTCCTCTTCAGCATCCTCCCTTCCTGAATGCACTTCCACCCATCTCCTTCGCTTCACTCCCTCCCCATCACACAACGCATCGGCTCAATGTAATCACTGCATTTTCTTTTACTTTCGACTTGTCTATACTTGCCCATTGTCTGCTTCCTTCACGCACATTTGCACAGAGTCACAACTGCAAATGGAATCGGTAACCACTGCTCTGTGCGCTCAGCAGAGATGCCAAGGCTTGGATGACCAAGTATTCTGAACACCTTTCTTGCCCATGGCAAGCGCTACACCTGGAGGTGACTCAGCTCAAAGTATACACTTTATAAGAGTAATAATATGTTACATGGAAAAATACATAAAGACAACATCCTGGAAACAGCTAACACTCTTAGGCAGTGCAGGATTAAGTACAAACTGAACTATAACTAGGGAACGAATCGCTGACATGGATTACCTTAACGTTTAATACATTCATTGTTCAGAAATCTATCGGTGTTTCTGCCTGTGAGGTTAAGGACATGAATATAGTCCCAATAGAGACCTGTTTCGATGTCCGTATTATTCAGGTCTGAGACCCAGAGGGACCCAGACCTCTTAAAGCCCTGTTTACACACAATTTCATCACATACTCTGGCAGGTATGCATTGCCGACATTTTCTAAGAGAAATTGCAAGAGGTGCAGTAATTACCACAATACTTTGAATTCCGATGTGTGTAATAACCGGGGTTATCACACATCTCGGATTTCATTGTCCCACTGCCTGATTGAGCCACGGGAGTTGGGGGGTTGGAGGGGGGCATGGAGGAGGAGTGGTGGTCACTCATAAGTGCACATGTCAGTTTGGCCGGTCGTCTTAGGCCGGCCTAACTGACATGCACACTTGCATTTCTTCAACCCAGCTACGTTACACAGCCGGGTTGGGGAAATGGCATAGGCTCCCTGTGTCTGAGCGAACGTCAAACCAGCCAGCTCAGGTCAGTCCAGATGCTGCTCTCATGCTTGCTTTAGCATGAGAGCAGGCTCTAGACTGGGAGCCTGTGCTTTGTGCCTTGGAGCCGGGAAGAGAGGAGCGTCACAGAGGCAGTGGGAGCGTCAGAAACGTAAGTTTTTTTTTTTATTATTATTTTTAATTCACCACCCACCCACCCCTTTCACAGTCCTCCCGCTCTACCACCCTTGACTGAAAGTAGCCGCCCTGTTGAGAGGGGTTTGGACTGAGCGGCATAGAGCAGATTTGAATAAGAAAAAACCTTTACAATTGTGTTTACAGCTCCTATAACTTTGATGTGTGGCTGCTGGTCTCTGAACAGAAGCCCATACACTACACAACCAGAGTACAGTAAGATGGAGGAGCGGGGCAGGGTAACACATGAGAGAGAGAGCATGAAAAAGAAGGAAGGGGGCTGAGAAAAGGATAGCTTGATGGATGGTTGGAAGAAAAAAACAATGATACAGAAATGAATGAATTGCTGAAGTGAAAGCTAGATTTAAAGAGGGAGGGAGAGCTGGATGAATGGCTCGATGGAGGAAAGAAGGAAGAATGATATATGGTTGAAGGGAACAGAAAGAATGAATGAAGGAATGATGGATGGATGAACAAAAGGACAGAAAGAATGATGGAAAAGAAAGATAGAAAAACACAGTAATAAGGGATTAGACAGAAGGAAATAAGACTGAAAAAAGGATGGAGGGAAGGAAGGATATTTCCTTTAGAGGGCACAATCCCCTGAACAACTACCGGGCTCACTTGCTCATTCAGTGCCTTTTGGGGTATTTTTCTCATTAGTACCTTGGAGGGGTGACACAGTAACAACAAGTGAAGGGTGAGAAATACCTAAGCAACACTGTGGAGGGCAAGGGTACATGGATTCAAAAAATGGGAATGCTGATGCAAAATGGAGAAGCTCATGGGCAAGCACAACAGGGCGAGGGGGAGGAAGCACATGGGGATAGGCAGCAGCCAGGGGCAGCCCCTCCACGAGAGTGAAGGAGCGTCACCCCACTAAAAAATGCCCCCACAAATGTCCCCAGAACTGGGAAATAAAATTGTAAAAAAACGTGTACTTACTACCAATAGATCTTTCAGCACTCTGTCCTGAATAGAGTGTCAGGACGGGGTGGGGCAATTGCTGCTGAGTGACGGCAGCAGGCAGCTGTGCACTTTATTTTAAAGTGCACATGTTCATTTGGCCGGCTGTCTTGTGACAGCCAGCCTGCCATGCGCACTTTAAACTTCTCTAACCTAGCTATCTTAAAACAGCTGGGTTAGAGAAAGCACAGGCCTACAGTGCTCTTGTGAGTGCTGACAGAGGCCGCTTCCTCCAATCCTGAAACTTCTTTCATGCTGGTCACCAGCATGAAAGCAGCACCAGGATTTGTTAGTGCAGTTTTCTGGTCCTGTGTTGGAACTTCTAGGAGCATGACAAGAAGAGAGGACTCCATGAGGAGAGGAGGACGGCGTCAGGTAAGGGCCCTTTAAAAAAAATTATTATTATTCTCCCGCCCCCTACCATAAATACAAGCCAGCTGCCACTGTCAGCAGCATGATGGGGGGAAGAAGTACATGAGAGTGATGCTTCGAAAACACATGCACCCTTTGTGAGTGATTACACAAACAAAACAAGCATTTTCAATGCAGTGGGTCTCATGTTTGCTCGAGTTAGAGCTATTAGCGTTGTAAATTCCTTACTGGACTTTTCTTGCCACATAAATTGAAAATGAAAAGTAAAACATTTGACATAAGCAAGCTGATTCAAAGCACCACGGCCGCCATTAGCATGAGCGCGGAGGAGAGACACAAAAGGAAAAAGAAGTTTGCTTGCAGTCAAACGTATCGGCAAACGTGCAATTATCCATGTAACAGGGTTGATGGCCAAGGCGGTAACAAAAATGCCCTAAGGAGGGACAAATCTAAAGCAATTTACCAATGATAACAAATGATTTTTGAAAGGCAAGCCCATGAACTAGTGATAGTGATGAGCATGTAATGGGTGTGGCTAAAAGCTCACAGATAGATTACAACACGTCAGAGCGCTCGCGCGCTTGACCTAAAAAAGTAGTTCTCTTACATTGAGCACAGACACCAGGCAAACACAAACATGGCAAAGAGGCATTGCTGCAAGAGTTGGGAAGCAAGGACACAAATAAAAAACATAAAAATTACAGTGTAAAGAAAAGCCAGACAATGGTAATCAATTGGTAGACTGCAAGCCCTTTTATTTTCATGGTAAATCAAAATATGACTCGTAAAGGAGCACATTTGCCATTTAGTAGGCTTCACTTAAAATAGCAACATGTCCCAGAGAGCAAGTGAGACAAAATTTCTGATACTTGCTTACAGGCGCAGCGCAGGTTACAGATGGCACACATTACATAGGTCCACTTGGTCACTTATTATTTGATTGAGATCCATCAGTCAGCATGTTCTGTTAAAAGTATCTTTTCCTGGAACCAGTCCTTTTTAGGTATACATTAGTGGTATGATTTTTTTAATGCAAAAGCGGTGCAAACTTACAAAGTACAATAGTATTGTGTAAGTTTGCGCCGCTTTTGCATCAAAAAATGACGCTAATGCGGCGCAATAAAAAGTATAAATCAGGGCCTAACAGACTTACATTTTCAAGGATGCATTATAACTCTAATTTATTTAGTTTGATGGGTTGTACTCAAAACACATTTGATCTCACCAAAGAAGAGTATAGATTCATTTTAATTGTAATATTGATCGCTGTTCTCCAATTAACAATTGTTCAGTTCTGGAAAACTGTTTTACTTGCTGTCTGATTATCTAAATACCTAATGCAATTGGGCACACAGTAAATTTAGGATGATTTGGGTCAGTTTTGAAGAAAGGTTTCTTAAAGGTGTATAATTAAGAAAATAAATCCTGATTCGGATTTTAATTTGAATCTGGTGTTGAGAGATGAAATTTATGACCAGTTTGGATATACTTGTGCCATTCATTGTTTACATTTTTGTATCTGATTTAATGTATATTTTTGCACATATCTAAATCTCTGAAATAAAAAGTACAATATGAATTTCTGATATTTACATACTTGTGTCCTTGTCACTTTGGTGATAGCAATGTGCTTTTTATGTCTCACTTCCTTCCACAGTTGTACTAACAGGTATTACTATTACCCAATGTAATGACATTTTGTTACCCATATCGGGATGATGGAATAGCCATCGTCCACAAATCCACCCTCAAGATCGACACCCTCAAGACAGCTGAACACCTTCACTTCCAGATCCACACGGACCCCAACACTACCCTCAGAGGAACTCTCATATAGCGACCTCCAGGACCAAGAGCCCCCTTCAGTGACACCATTTCCGACCTCGCAAGCACCCACGCCCTCGCCTCAACGGACTACATCCTCCTTGGAGACCTCAACTTCCACCTGGAGAACAACAACTACGCCAACACCGCATCTCTGACCACCAACCTCTCCAACCTCGGACTCAGACAACTTGTCAACACACCCACCCACATCGCCGGTCACATCCTAGGCCCACTCTTCACTGTAAGCAACCACATCTCCTTCAGCCACACCACCGAACTCCACTGGACCGACCACCACTGCATCCACTTCACATTCAAGAAAAACACCGAACACCACCGCACCCCACTACCACCGCACCGCCGCTGGGGCAAAGTCACCGAGGACCAACTAACCAGCAACCTCGCCAAGAACCCACCGACCGACCCTACCGATCCGGACTCCGCCGCCATCAACCTCTAACAGTGGATCCTCAACTGCACCAACACCCTCGCACCACTCAAGAGGCCCATCGTCAACCAAGAAAAGAAAAAAGCAGCCTGGTTCACAGACGAACTGATCACCTCCAAACGCACCTGCCAGAAACTTAAGAAAAAATCGCTTCTCGAGCGCACACCCGACAGCCTGGCAACCCACAAGGAAGCCACCCGCAAGCACCACCAACTTATCCGACTCGCCAAACGCTCCCACTTCACAGAACGTCTAAACAACAACGCACACGACAGCAAGGAGCTCTTCTGCATCGTGAAGGAGCTCTCCAACCCCAGCGCCATCGTCAACGACGTCCCACCATCTCAGAAACTCTGCGACACACTCTCCACCTTCTTTTACCAGAAAATCGCTGCCATCCACAACAGCCTCAACACCACACCTCCGCCAGACCCCACCCCTGACAACTCCTCCTACGCCGACCGCCTCACCACCTGGACCCACGTAGATGACGCCGAAACCCGAAAGACCATGAACTCCATCCACTCAGGATCCCCCTCAGACCCCTGCCCTCACCACGTCTACAACAAAGCCGACTCCACCATCGCCCCCCAACTTCGTAAGATCATCAACCTATCCTTCGATACTGCGACCTTTCCGGACAGCTGGAAGCACGCCGATATCCAAGCCCTCCTCAAGAAACCCAAGGCTGACCTCAACGACCTCAAAAACATCCGCCCGATCTCCCTCCTCCCCTTCCCAGCGAAGGTCATCGAGAAGATCGTCAACGCCCAGCTCACCCACTACCTCGAAGACAACTCCATCCTAGACCCCTCCCAATCCGGATTCAGACGCAACCACAGCACCAAGACTGCACTCCTCGCGCCACAGATGACATCAGACAGCAAATGGACAACGGCGAAACTTCAGCCCTCATCCTCCTAGACCTATCTGCTGCCTTCGATACGGTCTGCCACCGCACCCTACTAACTCGTCTCCACGAAGCCGGAATACAAGACAAAGCCCTCAACTGGATCTCCTCTTTCCTCTCCGGCAGAACCCAGAGAGTCCGACTCTCACCCTTCCGCTCCGAAGCCACCAACCTCATCTGCGGCGTCCCCCAAGGCTCCTCGCTAAGCCCAACGCTGTTCAACGTCTACATGGCACCCCCTCGCACAACTGGCACATCAGCACAACCTCAGCATCCTCTCCTACGCCGATGACACCCAGCTCATCCTCTCCCTTACTAAAGATTAACACACCGCCAAAGCCAACCTCCACGAGGAATTGAAATCCATTGCCGCCTGAAATTAAACTCCGATAAGACAGAAGTCCTCATCCTCGGACGCTCCCCCTCGGCCTGGGACGACTCCTGGTGGCCCACCGCGCTGGGACCCCCACCTACTCCAGCCAACCACGCACGCAACCTCGGCTTCATCCTCGACTCCGCCCTAACCATGTCCATACAGGTCAACGCAGTCTCCTCCTCCTGCTTCAACACCCTCCGCATGCTCCGTAGAATCTACAAGTGGATCCCGACGGAAACCAGAAAAACGGTGACCCAGGCCCTCGTCAGTAGCAGACTTGACTACGGCAACGCACTCTACACAGGCATCCCAGCAAAAGACATCCAACGACTCCAACGCATCCAAAACGCATCCGCCCGCCTGATCCTCGACATACCCCGCCGATGCCACGTCTCCCACCACCTGAAGGACCTCCACTGACTCCCCGTGGACAAGAGGATCACCTTTAAACTTCTCACCCACGCGCACAAAGCACTACACAACGCCGGACCCGCCTACCTGAACAACAGACTCAACTTCTATGTCCCCTCCCGCCAACTCCGCTCTGCCAACCTCTTCCTCGCCATTGTTCCCCGAATCCAACGCAAGACCTCCGGCGGCAGATCCTTCTCCTACCTCGCCGCCAAGACCTGGAACTCCCTCCCGACCTCCCTGCGCCAGACCCAGGACCTCCTCACCTTCAGGAGACTCCTCAAGACCTGGCTCTTCGACCGATAGCAGCTCCCCCCCCCCTCAGCGCCTTGAAACCCTAATGGGTACATAGCGCGCTTTATAAATTTAATGATTGATTGATTGATTGATTGATGAGTTGCATTGTCACGATTTGAACTCGGGACTTGATGATCACAACAGATGTGAGTGTCACCTTACCATGTCATTTTGGTGGAAGAGATGATAATGACTTCTCCTCCCACAGCAGCAAGCTAAGGGATCTGAGATATACTCTACCATCCACATCTTTGGCTTTTCTCTGATATCATATGCAGAAGAGAGGCAGACTGTAGTCTTATTCGCTGACTGGACTTCAACCATTTCTCATAAATGTTATGCTTGTCTCTCTGCTGTGGAAGTGTGAAGACCAATGCAGTTAAGTTAAATGGTGACAAAACAGAGGTGCCGTTTTGTGGCAGTGCTTCCTCCATTTGGGTCCCCTTACTGACAGGCCCACCGAACTGGGATCCATGCCCATCCTCTTTGATACTGCTATCAGCTTTGACATCTTTCTCTCCTGTGTGAGGATAATTAATGTTTTTACATCTTCTTTCTTCTATTATTTGTGAATGCTGTGCAAAATTGACCTATTGCTACCTCCTGATTTAAGCTAACCTGTGGTCCAAGGTACTATCTTATGTTATTTTGTAATTCTTTCTACTTGGGCTTTCCTAAATTTCTCAAGGAGCATAATTAACTGATTGAAAATCTTGCTGACTTGTGTGACATCCTCCTCGCTGCTCTTTGTCCAGTCATCTCAGGACTCTCCACTGGCTTCTGATGACAAAACAACTGATTTTCAAATCTTTTTGCTGTTGCCCTCATTAACGTCTTAACCTTGGTCCTGGTTTCGTTTGTTGTAGAATTATTTGATAAGTTGTAAGAGAAGAAGGAGAACCAGAATCATGTTCATGTGCAAATTGACATCACAGATCTACAGATAATCTCCTCTTATTGCCATCATCCAACTAGACCACACACTCTTTAACCTTCACCACTCATTTTGGAGAAGTATATCTGCTATGACCTCTGTTACTAAGAAGAGACAATTTCACTTTTACCATGTCCCCAAATGGCATATGAAGACGACAACCATGCTAGTCAGCATACTTCAGCTGAGCACACTACTACCTGTCAGCCACTCCCTGCATTTATTTCACTCGAAAAATCATTTTATCCACAGCCTACTCAGTTTGGATCCTTGGTACTTACCCATTAAGAACACGAAAGGAGAGACACCAGTGTCAGTTTTTGGTGTGATGCGTATAGCCCACAACATCCTTTTTACTTTCAGTAACCAATTCAAACAATTTGCTATACTACACCCTCAAACATTACCATTACTGTGAGGGTGATACAATGATGCAGTCACATTCTTCACCTGAGGTTCCATCACAAAATCTCCATGACTCGTCAGAAGTGAATTACAAGCCATAATCGGTGACAGTCTTTCCAGGAATGCCTCCTCTGGTCAACAAGGACACCACTGGCACTATCTATGCTTGTCATGACTTTGATTTCTGCCAACAAGAATAATAATCCACAGCCACCACACCATGCATGACTGCACCACTCAGCATATTCAAAGGACTGATGATGTCCAGCGCAAGCTCTAAACAAGCTTTGTCTGGTACAGGAACAAATTCCAACTAATTGAGCACTGTCACCTGTGACATCCCTGAAAGCACAGGGAGCACACTATTTGACATACTGTTCTACACACGTTCCGAAACCAGGCCACGAAAAACCACAACCAGAGGCTTGTATGTCTAGATGAGCAAACCGCTTACTATGAAGATCAGAAGAACCCACCAACAAATCACATATCCTCATTAACCCATTGACAAGAGAAATCCCTTCTGCCACATAGCAAAAGGCACTAAACTAATTGTTGATACATAATGGTGTTTGGGACCATTATATAGAAGCCGTCAACCACTCAGATTCTGTGACCATCCCCTGGGTAACACTCATCAAACCACAACCTCATCATCACTTCCCATCGCCCCTTCCATCTCAGGGGAGTCTAATGCAAAGCTGGACAAGCAATCTGGGGGTCATTACAACCTTGCTGGTCTTTTTACAAGACCGCCGAGGGACCGCCGTGCTGAAGACCGCCAGTGCAGGTGGTTTTCCGCTCGGCGCATTATGACTGCTGGCAGCCCTCCGTCCTTTTCCGGACAGAGAGCCGCCAGCAGCCATACTGGCGGTCGGCGGGGAAGTGGAGGTTGCTCCACCTCCACCGCCACATCAACAGAACACCGCCCACCGAATCACGTACTGTGATTCGGCGTGGCAGTGTTCTGTTGATGGGGTGCTGGTGGCAGAGCAGCCCCCGTGGATCTCGTCCCCTCCCGGAGGATCAACGGACCAGGTAAGTTGATCGTCCGTTAGGGGAGGAGGGTGTTGTGTGTGTGCATGGTGGTGTGCGTGTGAGTATGTAGAGGGGCTGTGTGAGTGCGTGTATGCATGTGGGGGTGTTGTGTGTTTGGAAATGTGTGCGTGTATGTCTGAATGTGGGTGTGTGTGTATGACTGTGTGTGTGGCTGTTGGCATGTTTGTTGGTGTGTGTGCGGATATGTGTGTTGGTGGTGCCTGCGTGCGTGTCGGGTGTGAATCAGTAATGTGATGTTGGGGGTGGGGGTGGGGTCCTGCCACCTTTGGGGGGTGGCAGGGGGATGGGGGGTGTCGGGGAAGGACTCGGGTGGGGGTGGGGAGACCCCTATCAGTGCCAGGGAAGGAATTCCCTGGCACTGATAGTGCTCACCGCCATGGATTTCATGGCGGTTCCCAACCCCATGAAATCCATGATGGTGAGCCGGGTCATGATACCGCAGGTGGTATTGTGACGGCTGCCGGGCTGGAGACCCAAGTCTCCAGCCCAGCGGTCGTCTCCGCCCTGGCGGTCTGATCGGAGAAGTGGCGGATGACCATGGCGGTAACCGCCATGGTCATCATTCAATTTTTTTTACCGCCAGCCTGTTGGCGGTAAAACCGCCACTTCTCTACCAACCGCCAGGGTAGTAATGAGGGCCTCTGTGATAACGTTCTTAATGTCTGAAATACATTCCATGGGGTAGCAGAACATCTGAGACCTACATAGAGACCTGGCCTTACCGTTCTCCTCAATAGTAAACATGTCAACTAGTCATTTAGGATTCTCGCTTCCCTAAAATCAATAACCCACAAATGGTTGCAAAAACATTTGACACCCAACCAACATGTCAGAGCTTCACGGTCCACAACTGAATAAGTGGCGCAAACTCCCTGAGACAAAAACCACCACCTCCTCTTTATCATTGCTCACTCGTAGTGTCACTGCACCCCGGCCATGTTGTTGAGATCTGTTATATCCACAAGTGGGTTTCGAGTGTCAAAAGGTTTGGGGGATATGGCACATGTAATATCCTTCCAAATCAGGGAAAATTCTTTATCACAATCCTCACCCCACCAAACCTATCATTTTTCTTGAGCAATTTACCCAAAAGATACGTCTTCTCTAAATAATCTGGAACAAACTTCAAATAAAATTTCAACAGACCCAGAAAAAGACCTGAGTTTATTCTTGTTGCTGGGAGTCGGTGCTTTGGACAATCAACTGCACAAGGCTGTTCGTCGGTTTGACACCTTAAACAGACAGCTGATGCCCTAAACACTCCAATGTGGTCACAACAGACTGACCTTTAATGTTACCCCTTTCTAATCACAAATGGACAATACATATGCTAACCTTCTGTTATATTCTTCTTGCTCCCAGCATAAATCAAATGATCATCCTAAAACACCTTCAATTGTCTTGAACCGAGATTTTCTCTGGAAAATGGCTGCCACTGTCTCTAACCCAAAATGCATGCACTTAAAAAAGAAAGCTCCTTTCGGGGTTATGAAGATGCTATGGCATGAGAGTGTAAAAACATCAGGTGATAAGCGCATGTGGGCCGTGGCTGGACGCCATGATGGTAGCAGCCTCTTCATGAGGCTCCTGTCTCTTACGCCCCGTCTCGGGTGTTCAAACCTGCGTGGTCCCAACAAAATGGCTTACAGTGGGGCTGAAGGCTTGGGAAACCCAGCGGCCGCAGTAACGGAGGCTATCTTCGCCTGACAATCGACTTTTAGAGTTATTCAACCCGAGCGACCCCGGGCCGCGAGCAATCCAAGATGGTGGCCGCCGTCTTGAACACCTCATCGGCACCGCTAGCAGCAACGAGAAACACCCAGAGGCTCGGAAACTGAGGCGGTGAGTCCAGGGGGCTGCCGGAGGTGAAGGATCCGCCCGGGGGGCTGCCCAAATGCCTGGAAATACGTGGTACTCCTACGGAGCTGAACCAGTGGAGAATCCCCACCCTGGGGGGACTCCCGAATGACTCCGGCGGTTGTGGGGACCCGAGCGACTCGAGCTGGAAGGAGCGGCTGGACCGCGGGCGACACCGTGATCTGGCGCCTGGACCGAAGTTGCCGCATTTGAACGAGGCATTAGCCCAGTAAACTCAAAATAGCAGCTTTACCCCACAGTTATTCTAAGAACTGATGAGAATTGTACGGGAAACATATGCCCTACTTGTCACGAAATCAAATCAAATCAAATCATTATCATTTATAAAGCGCGCTACTCACCCGTGCGGGTCTCAAGTCGCTAGGGGGAAAGGGGGTTACTGCTGCTCGAAAAGCTGCTCGAAAAGCCAGGTCTTGAGGAGTCTCCGGAATGCGGAGCTGCCCTGTGCGGAGAGTCGACCGAGGTACACCTAGAGACCACCCTTATAGTTTTGGGGGGGCAGGGATTTGCTGGAAAAAGAGGAATAGCGCCGCAAACAGCATACCCAGATCCTTTGAGCGAATAGGTCCTAAGAAATCTGAGCAAAGCTTCCTACAGTGTACACATTGAAAAGCACATACGATGGGAAGAACAGGCAAGAAAAAAAGACCCTGAAACTAAAAATGGACCATCCCTGAGAGAGATGACTGCTCTGGGGGACCCCACGGACCCCATCCTCGAGGGGAGGGGAGGAGACCCTACTCTTCAAGATATCCTTTCGGCTATCTCGGCATCTCGGGCGGCGCTGGAAGGAAAAAGACACGTGCTGTCCTCCAATTTCACAGTGCTCAGGGATGATCACCGCCGTCTGGCTGAGAAAGTGACCACTACAGACAAGAAACTTGAAGAATTACGCCCTGAGATTAAAGACAATACCAGAGCAACACAACAAATGAAAAAACAAATCCGGGCAGTGGAGCTACGCGCAGAAGACGCGGAAAACCGATCTCGCCGAAGCAACATTCGGGTGATCGGACTGCCGGAACGGGCCGAAAAAACAAATCTGGTGGAGTTTCTTGAGCGCTGGCTGAGGAAGGAGGTTGCTGAGGACAGCCTGTCTCCCTTCTTCGCAATTGAGAGAGCGCACCGAGTCCCGGCTCGCCTACCTCCTCCGGGGGCTCCCCCGAGCCCAATCATAACTAAAGTACTTCACTACAGGGACCGAGACTACCTGCTTAGCCAGAGCAGGAAAAGAGGAGACAGCATACTTGAAAACCAGGTGGTCCGCATCTTCCCAGATTTCTCCAAGGAAGTACAGAAACAGAGAGCTTCCTTAGGGATGCCAAACAAAAACTCCACAAAATGGGGATTCAATATGGAATGATGTTTCCTGCAAGGCTGAGAGTAGTGACCAAAACAGGCATACAATTTTTCAATACAGCTGAAGAGACCTGGCAATGGATCGACATGCATCCACAGGAAGACAGTCCGCGCAGCCATGAATCCTCCCAATCGGAACGACAGAAGAAAACCAACCACAGCAGGGCCTCAGGGGTGGGTACCCCATCTCCGACAGAAATGCTGAAAGAGAGACAAAAAGCGATGGAGGCGGCTGCTTCCCTCGGTAGTCCGGAGACGGGCTCTTATAAACTGACACAAGATGACCATGAGCAGTCGGGATCCGAGGCAGAATCGGAGCTGTCACATTCGTCAGACAGGATCAGCCCCAATGTGACACCTGGGACTTCGGACTGCATCATCTGAGGGGACACTCTCCGAAACCGCTGAAGAGAATCTGTAATACTCAAGAGCGAAAAGACACTTCACCTAAAGGGATGGCAAAGTCTTAGTCTGAGATCGTCTCCTGACCCCACAGCACGTCAATAGCCGAACTTGCAGGAAAACAAGAAAACAATCAACCCAGCATGCTACTTACCCTGAGACGGGGAGATGGTTTCTCAGTGCACTTTGGATTCAAGATAAGAGCACACCCCCACTTTGACACTCTGGTTATATCCTTTTTGGTTTGGGCGAGAGAAGTTCCTACTTTTGTCCCGGGGATGGGGAGTTGGGCTGTTGATTGTTGGGATTTATGGGTGGGGATAACTGAGCATCTATCAGATCTCACTATGAGCATGGCGCAAACTTGGGACTCTATTAAAGTGGATGGCGCGTGTGGTAATACTGGAGGAGTGATGCTGGACCAAGGGGAGGGGGGAAGTCTTCAAAATGGTAAGGCTAAAATCATATAAATATCTCTTGTGGAACGTAAGGGGCATGCATTCGATGGCCAAGAGATATAACATTTTTTCATTCCTAAAACACAGGGGAATTCAAATTGCAATGCTCCAAGAAACTCATCTAACACAGGCAGAGGGGAAGGCATTACAAAAGAGATGGCGAGGTCAGGCATATTTTACTTCTTATTCTGCATTCGCGAGGGGTACTTTAATCTGGATCCAAGGTGGGGTCCCTTTTCAGATGCTGGATAGCCTCTTAGACCCTGAAGGCAGGTTTGTGGCAGTTCGGGCCGACCGAAGGATAGGGACCTTACACTGATTAATATTTATGCCCCCAACACTGACCAGGGATAAATTTTTACAAGCATATCAGGAATATTGGCCCCTTACTTGCAGTCCTCAGTCATACTGGGGGGAGATTTCAATTGTGTGGGAGACCCTATCCTGAACAGATCACACCCACCTCTACATGACTCGCCACTAACAAGAGCGTCTCGTCATTTCTTGACCTGGCAAAGGAACTGGAGGCTGATCGACGCCTGGCGTAGACTACACCCAGACGAAAGGGATTACTCATTCTTTTCTCAGCTACATGAGTTGCATGTTAGACTAGATGCATTCCTCTGTACCTCAGACTTTCCCCCAAGATATACAATACAGAATTTTTAACCCGCACATTATCTGATCATAACCCCCTACTATTATTAATGAGATGGGGGTCTCCTATCCCCAGTATCCACACTTGGAGGCTAAAACCTGTCACCCTTGAGGACCCGCTCTTTCGGGGGAAGTTGCGGCAGCACATCACTCTGTTCTTTAAGGAAAATGACGCATCTGCTGTTCACCCCTTGAACGAATGGGACGCTTTTAAAGTGGTGATAAGGGGGAGATGCATAGCAGGCGCGGTGGGGGTGCGTAGGACCCTACTAAGGGACACAGAACGTGCTGAAGATAAACTGAGGGAAGCCGAGAGAGACCGACCTGAGAACCCACACCTGCAGAAATCCATTTTAGAACTTAGGGCGGAAGTGGCAGATTGTACAGAACGCCTCGATGCTTTGATTTTAGAAGTTACCTCGCCCGTGTGCATGGGGAGAGAGACAAGGCGGGCCATCTACTTGCATGGGTAGTATAACGGTCCAACAGGTCCCCAGTCATAGTAGATATAACCACAGAACAGGGGGCTCACATATACAGACAAGAACAAATTAATGCACGTTTTGCATCCTATTATGAACACCTATACAAGAATAGAACTGATCGCCCCTTGGGAACCATAATGGACTATCTAGCGGGTCTGCAAATTAGCTCATTACCGCCTGATGCACAGGGTCTACTAGATGGGCCCATCACACAAACAGAAATCAATGCGGCCATTAAAAGCCTGGCTAGAGGGAAAACCCCTGGGACAGATGGCCTCCCTATTGAATTTTACGCTGCCTACACAGACATACTCTCACCTCGCCTAGAAAGCCTATATAAAATGGCCAAAGAACAGGGTGAGCTACCAACTACAGCCCGGGAGGCAATTATAATCCCTCTCCTCAAACCTGATAAAAATGCAGTAAAGGTTGGAGCTTGCAGGCCATTATCCATGTTAAACCTTGATTATAAAATTCTCAGTAATATATTAGCAACCAGACTGCTCCCATTTATAACCACATTGATACACCCTGACCAATCGGGCTTCATCCCAGGGCGCAGCACTGCCAGCAATATTCGTAGTCTCCTTACCATTATGAGAGACCAGGCAGCTGGGTCCACTCACACCGGAGTATTGGCAGTAGACATTGAGAAAGCGTTTGACAGTTTGGACTGGGAGTTCCTTTACACAGTAATTGCACATCTGAAAATAGGGCCTGACTACATCTCCTGGGTGAAACTCTTGTATACTAAACCCACGGCTAAAGTGCGCATGGGCCAGACGATCTCCAGAAGCTATGGGGTCGAACGAGGAACTAGACAGGGCTGCCCATTGTCTCTGCTTCTTTTTGCCCTGGCGATGGAACCCTTAGCAGCAGCCACTAGGGCGGGAGGAGGAGGTCCGGGAATAATGGCAGGAGGCGTGAGACACCGTATTGCCCTCTATGCAGAAGACCTGTTAATATTTTTAGAAGATATCCAGAGAGATCTGCCTTGGGCACAGCGTTTGTTATCCCGGTTTGAGGAATGCTCTGGTCTAAAGGTAAATTGGGACAAAACTGGTTTGTTCCCACTGCGGGACCTCGGGTTCCCCCACCGGACTTAGAACTAGTCCGATGGATCCCGACTGGGCTCCCTTATTTGGGTGTAAGAATCTATCACGAACCGCAGGATATTCTGGAGGGCAACATTGGTAGCTCCATACGTTCTATAAAAACCTGCATATCATTCTGGCAGACCTTACCACTATCAGTGATGGGAAGAATAACAATTCTTAAAATGATCATACTCCCAAGGCTACTGTATCAATTCGTGGTGTTGCCAATTTGGATTCCCAGAATAATCTTTAAAGAATTAGAAACGACAATAACATAATTTATATGGGGAGAGGGAAGGAGGAGAGTGGCCCTATCCAAACTTCAGCGACAAACTTCAGACGGCGGCCTAGCGGTACCAGATTTTGAATCTTATTACTTAGCGGCTCAACTTCAGTGGTTAGCGCAATGGAGGTCGAATAGAGCAGAAGGGGGGTCAGCTGTGAAAGCATTTATGCCCACAGAACACAGATTGTTTGAGGTCTTGCTGAGAATCCCTGGGGATGGTAAAGATGACCCTCCGGAATTGAAAATCCTGACTCTGTGCTGGGGGTCTTTCCTACGCAAAATTGGGGTGAGGTTCCCATATTCCCCAGAATTACTCCTTTTGTCATTAGGAGCCCTCCCACACCGGGGCTCATGGATGGAACTTAAGTACTGGGCCGAGGCGGGGATCTTAAAAATGGGGGACCTTTTTAAGGACGGAGAGCTAATGCCTTTTGAGGCCCTTAGGGCAGAATTTGGCATACCGGGGGGAAATTTTTTGCTACATGGGGCACTGGTGGCCTGCATCTGTAGACACTGGCAGAAGAGAGGGGGGGAACCCACAACTAAGGCTATATGCACTTACTTCACTTCTGCAACTGGTACACACAAGGCAGTTTCGACTCTCTATGGCATATTACGAGCAGACAGAACTGCCCCCCTGACCCTACTTAAACAAACGTGGGAAAAAGACCTAGGCCTAGATATTCCGGAAGAGGAGTGGGAGCGTATCCTAAAGGGGCTTCCCAGAGCAACACGAAATGCCAGATTCAAACTCATAAACTTCTATGTTTTCCACCAAGCATACCTGACGCCAGCGCGTATTAACAAATACTTTGGTAAAGTAACAGAAGGTTGCCCCAGATGTGGCTTCATAGGGGCAGAATTCAGGCATATGTTCTGGGACTGTCCCATCCTGGACCACTACTGGACCGAGGTACTCCTCACCTTATCGCGACTGTTAGAAAAAACAATACCCCGTACTATGGGTCACTGTCTCTTACATTGGTTTCCACACCACGCTAAGACTAAAGTGTCTGACAGGTTCCAGGACTTGGCTCTTTCTTTGGCCAAGCGAGAGATCGCGGCATCTTGGAAAAACCCAAGGGGGCCCAGGGCGTCCCATTGGAAGACTGAACTATCCAAGTGGGCGAATAGCAAAGGGACTATTCTGCACTGAGAAGCTAGGCGCGGAATCAGATCTCCAGAAGTGGCAGAGGGGTGGGGGATTTTGCTTGAGACCTTGAAGGCCGAAACCCAGAACTGAATGTTCCATAGGGGGAGCTCAATCCACACATGAGGATTCTGTCCTTAGATTGTCTGGTTATGCACAGAACCCAAGAAACCTTAAACACATCATAGAGCTCGCTAGGGAGGGAATAGGGGTGGGAAATGGGTGGGATGTTAAAGTGTTGTTCTAAGTTAATTCTAATAATGTATGACCATTGAATTGAGAATCATTGTAGCCATATGACTTGTTTGTAACTGAATAATCGAGACCACGCGAAGACTGTATATCTGCAAGTAAAACTTAAAAGCACAATACCATATGGTTTAAAAAAAATCAGGTGATACGTGCATGCCCTGCCCAGTATGAGGTACATGTTGGCATCCTCCTAGAGGGTCAATATTTCAGTAATGTTTGGGACAGGATGCCTGTTGACCTAAACTCTGGGATTCAGATCAGGTAGAGCAACACAACTTGGGGCCAACAACACCATACTTTTAATTAACTCAATGATATCCTGCAAACACAAACTGTTCAAAACTTTCTTCAGTTTAGGATCTACTGATAACAGAATTCTACACAACTTGTGTACCACAAGTTGTGCGTCTAAATTCAATTGTAACCTATGGGAGAAGCAGCACAGTTTTTCCAACTTGTCAGTAAAGACTTGTAGAAATGTATATTGCCATTCCATATATTCTTTCCTCAACAACTCACTCTTCAATATCACCTGCTCCGGGTTTTTAGGGTTTAAGACCCTAAAATGTAAAGCCCACTCTCACATCCACCTGACCAACCCCAACCTGGAAATATGTTTTTTTAATAAACACTTCAACATGCATTACAGTGTCACCTATAGAACTGCTTACGCCCAATGAGTCCACACACAACATCTCATTCTCTTGCTCCAAATTCAATTCCAGGCAAGGTTTCTCATGTACATCAACCACACGTAAACTTTGGTAAAATGTCCCCTTTGCTAAACTCTTCTAAACTTTGGCATGATGCTCTTTGTTTTGCATGTTTGTACACAACTTCAAAAGAAGGGCAACTTGTGGCATTACCAAATTGATTGATGCTCTCACAGTGATAGCATTCAACCCATTTTGACTTTATTCCCACATACTTCCCATTATTTTTAAGGTGATTTATCATTTAAAACTACACTGTGTACTCCATGTGACTGAGATGAGAGAGAACCTTCCTTCAAATATATTGCGCTACAGTCAGACTAACTCCTTTGCATTTGTCCAAAGTTAATGTGGGAATAGTTAACAACATTTCTTGGGTTTTCTTGTTACTGGTCTTCTCCACCAATGGATTCCTCAATATTTCCTTTTTGCGTTCCTTGTACTCACATGTCGCAGCCTCTACAAACCACTACATAACACTTAAGGTCACTAAAACAATACCCAGATAATTGATGCATCTTAGTGAATTTGTGCTTTTCCATGATTATATTCCTGTGTGGGTTAAGCAGAGGTACACGCATCTTAATGGTGGGGCAAACTCATCAGTTGCATCTCCTTCCCCTGCAACTGTCTCACAAGAAAGATGGTTACGGGTTTTTCTGCCTTTCGAATGAAAGCAGTGACACAGTGAGGCATATTTTTCTTTTGTGTGGAGGCTTCTCCTTCAATGGTATCTAAAAATGCCTCCAAACGTTTGTTCCACTGTTCCCAATCTACATCAGAAACAGTGGGATTTGGGGGAAATGAAGGCGGGGGCAACCACGCTTTGCTCCATGGTGGAAATAATAAACTGTAAACATCGCAACCAGAATTAAAAATAATTAAAACAACCAGTAGTGTATTGTTTAGTTTGTAGCCAGAATACACAATAGTATGCGCTCACCATAAGTTCTTAGTGGTGGGTATTATATTTTTCAATTATAGGTGTGCATGTCACTATTCCGGAGAACGTACTCCACTAAAAAACAGATCAGGTATTGCTTAATGTGTGTGCATATCACCACTGATTGCTTCCAGTATACACAATAACTCAAAACTATTGCTTAATAGGTTTATATATCACCACCAATGCCTTTCCGCACATGCACAGTAACCACATAATGAAATGTTTCCGTATCACAGTAAATTGAAGTGGTGGGATGCATATCAGTACAGTAATGTGGATTACTAGTGCGCACATCACAGCCTATAACAAGATGCCTGAACTCACACAACCTAGTGTGATGACAAGAAAGGTCTATGATGTGACTGCAGTACACCCCATAGGCTTCACTACCACAGGATCTGATTGCACAAAATGTAGTTCAGGATGTTCCAGAACCATAGTTTCTTCAATCGAAACTTCAACCAGGGACTGAAGGCAGCAGACTCTGTTAGAGGGGTGTCAAGTTGCTGAAAGCAGATTGGCTCTGAAGGTCAGCAGACACAGAAGATGATTTTCAGCAGTTAGCATGCATGCAGATCTGATATCTGTACCAGTGCTCGTCTCCGCTGAAAGTAAGGAGTAATGCAGGCCTCTGCAGTGTATGTGGCGCTCAGGCCTTCAGGAGGCTCTTAACACTTCTAGCACCCCACCCATTCAGCCCAAGCTCATTGAATATCTGGGAGATATGGAAGATTCTGGGGCCTCTCATCACATTCTGCATGGGGCCCCATAATTTGCGTTATGCCACTAGGGTAAAATTGGTGAGTAAAATTAAGCTTTACTGCATTTCAAAACACGAGGTGACAAAGCTAAGGGTAACTAAGCAACTGCTGATTGAACCCCAAGACCTTTAAACATAAACACTCTGAAACACTAGATGTGGAGCACACAAGAGACTTCCAATAGCACAGGGGTCTCCAACGAGCATCTCGGGAGCTACTAGCGGCTCACCAAAACTCATGAAGTAGCTCTCAGAGGTAAATCCAAGCTCAGTACCTCATTGAGACAGTGTGTGCAAATTAAAGGCAGCACTGCTCATCAAGCTGATTATTCTCTGGCAAAATTGTGTTAATACATAACATAATGGTACCAGTGGCACAATAATAGTCATCCTTGAATATTGCAGGGAATCTTGGTCTAGTTGTGGCATAATGTTAGCCATCAATAACATATTAAGAGCATAAATGGCCTTCTTTTAGTAAACTATGAGATAATAATGGCTGCCTCTCTCATAATGGTCATAACTGATATATCGTGGGCATTCTGGATGTTATGGTATCAAGCATGGGCCCTGTGGGAGCTCTGGGATAATGGTGGTCATTTTTGGTGTATCACAGGCATACTTGGTGTTGAGCAGCCACAAGCCATTTGTACATTTAAGCACTCAAAGAAAATAAGCTTGAGGATTGTGTATTTCCTAAAAATGAAAACTAATATTTTTAAGGCAACACTTGATTTTGCAGAAAAAGTTTTCTTTGTTTACCCCAAATGGAAACTGGTGTAAACATTTAATATTGATAAGCAGTGTTGTTGGGCCATCACCGAGTGGACTACAGATCCCAGATGCCTTGCTGCCCCAGAGGAGGGGCTAAGTCAACACTGCCTCCTGCGCACAGTGCTACACAGCGCCTCCAGTCATCCTGTGGCACAGGACACAGCAGTGTTGTTGGGCTGTCACCGAGGGGACTACAGGTCCCAGACGCCTTGCCACCCTAGCGGAGGGGCACATCACATTGTAATGAGACCCTGGGGGCACTAATGGGTGCAATCAAAGCTGTCAATAGACTATCAACCAAGTAACTAAACTTGCTATACAGGCTTCCAAAAGAGAGTGGGAAATTAAGAAATGAGAGGGTCTCTTTATAGTAGCCAAAAGAGAAGACTTGCTCTCCTTTTGGAATATTATTTCCACTGGCTCTTGTGAAGGGTGTATTCCTGCTGAAAACCATATTGCAATATCAGATTGGGTCAGATATTTCGCTAACTCATACTCACCATAGGTGCAGCACCATCATACTGAGCCAGATATGTATGATGGTGTCTTGGGTAGCTATGATGTAGCAGAACCCACCATAAAACTGCCTGCCCTGTTCTGTGGCCCACAGGAAGATATAAGCTTTAGTTTGGGGGAAATAAGACAAGCCATCAATAAAATTGTGAAAACCAAAGCCCCAGGGCTAGATAAGGTCCCTGGGGATCTTTTTCTGGATGAGATTGCTGTGTGGACCACCTACGTTACTGTTCTTTTCAATGCCATACTAAAAGGGGCCCCTTTGCCTCTGACTTGGGCTGGAGCTGAGATTGTGCTTATTTGTAAGAAGCAATCACAATATCTTCCCACAAACTATAGGTCGACAAGCCTAATAGATAGCTCCCAAAAACTGTTCGCTAGGCTCATTTTGAGGAGACTCCAAGATTTGAGGATTACCTTAGACACATTAACCCCAATGCAAGCAGGCTTTTGAGAGCATACCAGTACACTTGACCAGGTTCTCCACCTCCAGCTATTATATTTGAAGATTGTACAGCTAGGGGGCGGGCGACTATATGTAGTGTTTGTTGACCTTCGGTCAGCTTTGAACCCCGTTCCTCGATCCAAGCTGTGGCAAAATCTAACTGATATGGGTAGTCAGCTCTATCTTCTGAACTTGATCATAAGGCTTCATGACAGCAATTTTGCCCAAGTCAGATGCGGTCTTATTGGGGGAATTGACAAATAGGGGAGTCAGGCAGGAAAGCGCACTCACACTTATTCTATTTTTGCTTTTTATAAATGACTTGAGTGATCATTACAACCCTGGCGGTCGGTGTTAAAGCCAACAAGCCGACGGTAAAAAAATTAGCAATTACGACCGTGGCGGAAACCGCCCCAAAAAAAAAGATAGCCACTTTAACACTCCAACCGCCACGGCAGTACAAACAAACAGCGCGGCGGTCACCGCCAACAGACAGGCGGGAGACAATGTACCGCCCACACTATTATGACAGGCCAATCCGCCACCTTTTCCGGGGCGGATTCACCGCGGATAAAAACACGGCGGAAACAGGAATCCCGAAGGAAAAACGCTCACCTCTACACACCCCACGAGGAACGAGGACACCATGGATCCGGAACTCTAAATCCTACCTGCAGTAGTCTTCCTACTCCTCTACCAGGATCACGAACGCCGGCGGCGAAGACCACGGTGAGCACTGCACCTACGACACAGGGGAGGGAAAAGAGAGTGACACACACATGCAACACATAACACGCCCACCCCCACCCTCACCCACTACAACACACACACTAATGCATATCAATACATCACATTTACACCCCCCAAGCCCCCTGGAAGAATGCAAAGACAATAGAAAATTAGTGTAACCATTGTAATATATTAAAAGCAAGTAGGCAAAAATATATATATATATACATCATATACAAAATATATACCAAGCATAGTAGTCCAGGTAGTGCTCTAATAAAGTCCGTTGAACACTGGGACCACACGGTATGGACGAGGCCCACACAAGATCCCCGACCATGATGGAGAGAACACTGCAGGGGCATCATACAGCAACTAAACAGGCACCTCAGGGGGAGGGAAAGGGGGGCACCTCAGCCGCTTGAGTGCGCAATGCCAAATCCACGAGGGGCCCACATGCCCACTGTTCAATATTGGGGAGTGCAAAGCCACAGTCTCTCAAGTCTCTACAGTGGGTGGGTTGCCCACTGTTCAATCCTGGGGAGTGCAAAGCCACAGTCTCACAAGTCTCTACATTGGGTGGTTTGCCCACTGTTCAATCCTGGGGAGTGCAAAGCCACAGTCTCTCAAGTCTATACAGTGGGTGGGTTGCCCACTGCTTTATCCTGGGGAGTGCAAAGCCACAGTCTCACAAGTATCTACAGTGGGTGGGTTGCCCACTGCTTTATCCTGGGGAGTGCAAAGCCACAGTCTCTCAAGTCTCTCCAGTGGGAGGGTTGCCCACTGCTTTATCCTGGGGAGTGCAAAGCCACAGTCTCACAAGTCTCTACAGTGGGTGGGTTGCCCACTGAGTTATCCTGGGGAGTGCAAAGCCACAGTCTCTCAAGTGGATGACTGTCTCCACTGGTTCTGGGGGGGGGCATGGTGCCCAGAGTGCTTCATCGTGCTAAGGACAGAGGTAGTGGATGACAGTCTCCACTGGTTCTGGAGGGGGCTTTGTGCCCAGAGTGCTTCATCGTGCCAAGGACTGAGGTAGTGGATGCCTTTCTCCACTGGTTCTGGAGGGGGCTTTGTGCCCAGAGTGCTTCATCCTGTCAAGGACTGAGGTAGTGGATGGGATACTCCACTGGTTCTGGAGGGGGCTTTGTGCCCGGAGTGCTTCATCCTGCCAAGGACTGAGGTAGTGGATGCCTTTCTCCACTGGTTCTGGAGGGGGCATGGTGCCCAGAGTGCATCATTCACCCTGTGACGGACTCAGTTGCGTCAGTGCCCTTGCCTCTCATGGGCCAGCGGTGCTTGAGACAGCGGGGCCCTGTTCAGTGGTGTTTGAGATGGCGGTGCCCTGTGCAGCCTTGCTTGAGACGGCGGTGTCCTGTTCAGCGGTGCTTGAGATGGCGGTGCCCTGTGCAGCGGTGCTTGAGGCGGCAGTGCCCTGTTCAGCCGTGCTTGATATGGCGGTGCCCTGTGCAGCGGTGCTTGAGGCAGCGGTCTCCATTGCAGGGACTCAGCTGCTGGCGGTCCTTCATGGCCCAGCAGGGCTTTTGCTGGCGGTCCTTCATGGCCCAGCGGGGCTTTTGCTGGCGGTCCTTCATAGCCCAGCGGGGCTTTTGCTGGCGGTCCTTCATGGCCCAGCGGGGCTTGTGCTGGCGGTCCTGTCCTGGGCAGCTGGGCTTGTGCTGGCGGTCCTGTCCTGGGCAGCTGGGCTTGTGCTGGCGGTCCTGTCCTGGACAGCTGGGCTTGTGCTGGCGGGCCTGTCCTGGGCAGCTGGGCTTGTGTTGGCGGGCCTGTCCTGGGCAGGTGGGCTGGTGCTGGCGGGCCTGTCCTGGGCAGCTGGGCTGGTGCTGGCGGTCCTGTTCTGGGCAGGTGGGCCTGTCCTGGGCAACTGGGCTGGTGCTGGCGGGCCTGTCCTGGGCAGCTGGGCTGGTGCTGGAGGTGGCCTCCTGGGCAGCGGGGATGATGGCGGTCTTCTCCGCCGTGCTGCTCTTCCCAGACTTGGCGGGTTTCTTGTGGCCCTTACCCACTTTGGAAGGTGTCACAGCTGACTCCACACTCCCACCGGGACCCCTGGGAGCGGCTTTGGTGGCTGGAGTCAGCTCTCCCGCCAGGCACAGGCCAACTTCTGATGCTTGACAGGTGGGGGACTGTCTGTGCTGTGGCTCCGTGCCACACTGGCTGCCCTGGTGGCTGGTGCACTCCAGATACCGGTGACTACAGGCACCACTGGTCCCAGAGATGTTGTGGCTAAGGTTCTAGTTCGGGATCTAGGAGACGGACGGGGTGGGGGAGGTGTGGGAAAGAGGTCAAAGTTGGACAGGAAAAGTTTTTGGGAGACACTGGGACGGGTAGCTGGAGGGGGTTTGGGAGTGGAGGAAGAGGTGGTGGTTGTAGGAGGTGTTCGTTTGCTGACTTTGGGTGAAGGTGCATGCGCTGGAGGCTGTTGTGAGGTGGATGGCTGTTGGGTGGGTGTGTGCCTGCGTTTGTGTTTCTTCGGAGGGGGCATCACAGACACACTGGGAGAGGACACAGGGGACGTGTGAATGGTAGTGAGGGTGGTGACTACACGTGAGCGGGGTGTGGTGGTGGGTGTGCTGGAGATGGACGTAGTGGCTGTAGAGGTAGTGCATGCAGGTGTGAGTGTAGACAAGACTGGGCAGAAGGAGGGAGACGAGGAGGAGGGGGACACAGTGGAGGCAGTGGATGTTGGTGTGTCTGCATGTGTGTGATGCTTGCGTGAGTGCCTGTGGGATGTGTGGTGCTTATTTTTGCCTGAGCTTCCCTTGTGTGTTGACGTGTGTGCATGCTGGTCTGTAGGTGTGCTTGGGATAGGCTGAGGTACAGGGGATTGGGTCGGGGTGGAGGAAGTTGGAGAGGGGAGGCTAGACACAGGGACAATGGCTGCCATCAGTGCTGAGGCCAGAGTCTGAAAAGCTTGCTGAAGGGCCGCCTGACCAGAATGAATGCCCTCCAGGATGCCCTCCAGGAATGCATTGGTTTGTTGCAACTGCCTTTCTACACCCTGGATGGCATTCAAAATGGTAGACTGCCCAACAGTGAGGGACCTGAGGAGGTCAATGGCCTCCTCACTGAGGGCAGCAGGGCTGACTGGGGCAGAGCCTGAGGTGCCTGGGGCGAAGGTGATGCCCACCCTCCCGGGTGAGCGGGCACGGGGCAAAGGCTGAGGGGCTGCTGGGAGGGCGGTGCTGGGAGGGTGGTGCTGGAAGGGGGGGTGGCGGCTGTACCTGTAGACGGGGGTGGCACAGATGTTGCCGCCACCACAAGGGAGCTCCCATCAGAGGACGAGTCTGTGTCACTGGTGTCAGCTCCTGTCCCGGCCGTGAAGCTCCCCTCGCCCTCCGTCCCACTGGTGAAGTCCGAGTCTGTAGTGTGGCCCTCCATGGCCATGTGGGATGCAGCCGCCTGGTGCTCCGGTGCCACTGCTCCTCCGCCTGATGATGCTAATGCACACAAGAACAGGGAGACCACAAAAAGGGGGGGGGGGGCGACAGAAGATCAACATGTTGAGTGCATGCATTACTGCTACCATTGGCAGACACGACAGACACGGAAGCCCCCTGCACTATGCCGCGCTCTTGGGCTCCATTGTTCAATCCCTGGGAAATGGCCTACAAGGCTATGGACGACATCTGCACACATAGATGACACAGGGGCATGACTAGGTGTAGTTGTCACTCTACAGAGGTGGGGTGGGGTGCCACATGGCCTACCTTATGGAGGGACCTTGCCTACAGAACTCGCCCTGGCCTAGGGAAACCCACAGCCCACCTCCCCCACACAGAAACCTCCACTGCGCGCAAAGTCAGAAGACTGAGAGTGTACTCACCCCCTTGTGCCTGCTGTGATGCCCTCAAGCGCCCATCCAACTCCGGGTAGTCCACCACCAGGATTCTGAACATCAGGGGGGTCATGGTGCGATGGGCACCCCTCCCACATTGGGAGGCCATCCCCAGCTGAGCCTCCACCGTCTTCTTGCTCCAGCGGCGAATGACCTCCCATCTTTTCCGGCAGTGGGTGCTCTGTCTGTGGTAGACACCCAGGGTCCGGACGTCCTTGTCGATGGCATGCCAAATATCTTTTTTCTGGTGGGCGCTGACCTACATGAAATGTACAATGTCGATAATGGAGGAGCGACATGTGATTATCACATACAGGCTTGACCGTGCCACAATCCAGGAACTGTGTACCCAGTTGGAGACAGACCTGCTGTCAGCAATCCGCCATCCCACAGGAATCCCCCCTCAAGTGCCGGTGCTGTCAGTGCTCCATTTCCTTGCAAGTGGGTCTTTTCAAACAACAGTGGTCATTGCATCAGGGATGTCCCAGCCTATGTTTTCCAACGTATTGTCCAGAGTGTTGTCTGCCCTTCTGAAACACATGCGGAGCTACTTAGTTTTCCCTCAGGGTGAGGATTTGCCTACAGTGAAAGGTGATTTCTATGCCCTAGGACACATCCCCAACATCATAGGTGCCATTGATGGGACCCAGGTGGCTTTGATACCCCCCCTCAGGAGTGAACAGGTGTACAGAAACTGGAAGAGTTATCATTCAATGAATGTACAGATGGTATGTTTGGCAGACCAGTACATCTCCCATGTGAATGCCATGTTCCCTGGCTCAGTGCATGACACCTACATCCTGCTGAATAGCAGCATCCCTTATATGATGGGTCAACTCCAGAGGCACTGTGTGTGGCTATTAGGTGAGCACCTGGAAGGAAGACAGTGGGAATGGTTGTCTGGGTCTGGGGATATCCCTACAGGTTAGTGCGTGTCTAACAGTTGTCCCTCACCATTTTCAGGTGACTCTGGTTACCCCAACCTGTCATGGCTACTGACCCCAGTGAGGAATCCCAGGACAAGGGCAGAGGAACGCTACAATGAGGCCCATGGGCGAACTAGGAGGGTGATCGAGCGGACCTTCGGCCTCCTGAAGGCCAGGTTGTGGTGCCTCCATATGACAGATGGATCCCTATTCTACTCACCAAAGAAGGTGTGCCTGATCATCGTGGCCTGCTGTATGCTTCACAACTTGGCTTTGCGATGACAGGTGCATTTTCTGCAGGAGGATGGTCCAGATGGCGGTGTTGTGGCCACTGTGGAGCCTGTGGACAGTGAAGACGAGGAAGCAGAGGAAGAAGACATGAACAACAGGGACTCAGTGATCCAGAAATATTTCCAGTGAGACACAGGTAAGAGTACAGACCTGCCTACTACATGTACTTTAACACTACTGCCTCTCTACTCTCTCTCGTTTTCACCCAGTGTATGGTCACTGAGTTGCCACTTTCCCTTACGATTTCACAGATGTGAGTCCGCCTGTGTGACATCTGCTTAGATTCCTCATGGACTAGAGCTGTGTGACATAGGTATGTTGACATTACAATTGAAAGAGCATTTTGTCACTGTAATTGCTAATACACTATTTCGAAATCACAGACAGACTCCAGATTGTTTTGTGCTTTAAGTGTGTTTATTTAAGTGCTCAATATTGGAGGGGGTAGTAAAATGGTGAGGGGTGATGGCGGAGGAATGTCCATGGCAGAGTCCAGTCTATTAGTCTCACAGGTGCATTGCCCATATGGGCATAGGAAGTGGAGCTGGGGCAGTTTAAGTATGGACAAGGTGACAAAGTGGGACAGTAGGATGACAATCAGGGTGGTCTCATTTCTTAGCGGGGGTCTTGGCATTGTGCTCTGTCTTGTTCCTGGATCTCAGGGACCGTTTGCGGGGTGGTTCTCCCTCTGCAGGGGGTGGGGTGCTGGTGTGGTGGTCCTGTGGCGGGGCGTCCTGTCCACTAGCGCTGGCGGAGGTGGTGGGCAGTTCATCGTCCATGCTAGTGTCATGGGCCCCTTGTAGTGCCACAGTGTCCCTCCTGGTGTTCACGAGTTCCTCCAGCACCCCTACGATGGTGCCCACGGTGGAACTGATGGTTCAGAGTTCCTCCCTGAAGCCCATATACTGTTCCTCCTGCAGGCACTGGGTCTCCTGAAACTTGGCCAGTACTGTTGCCATCGTCTCCTGGGAGTGGTGGTAGGCTCCCATGATGGAGGAGAGAGCCTCGTGGAGAGTGGGTTCCCTTGGCCTGTCCGCCCCCTGTCGCACAGCACCCCTCCCAGTTCCCCTGTGTTCCTGGGCCTCCGTCCCCTGGACCGTGTGCCCACTGCCACTGCCCCCAGGTCCCTGTTGTTGTTGGGGTGGTGGGTTATCCTGGGTTCCCTGTAGTGGTGGACACACAGCTGATTGACGTGTCCTGGGGACAGAGGTATGGGCCCACTGGGTGGGTGCTGTGCTGGTGTTTCCAGAGGGGGGAAGGTCTGTGGTGGCCTGTGACTGGGTGAGGGGAACCGACTGTCCAGAGGTCCCCGATGGGCCGGGCTGGTCATCTAGATCCAGTTGTACAGAGCTGCTGTCATCACTGTGGGCCTCTTCTGTTGGTGGTGTGGACATGTGTGGACCCTCCTGTCCGGTGACGTTGCGTAGGGGTCCTACAGGGGCATAAAAGGATGGTTATTACATCTGTGTGTGGCATGGTGTGCAATGGGTGGGTGACTGTGTACCCCAGTGCTTGCATTCCTGTGTGGGACCTTGTGTGATGATGGTTTAGGGGGTTGTACGGGTATGTGCAGTGGGCATGCTTTAGTGATGGGTGTCCATGCTTTGTTGTTGCATGCAGGGCTTGGGGTGAGGGTGGGGGTATGTGATAGCATGCAGGTAGGGTGGGGGATGTAATAGTTAAGATTTGTCTTACCAGAGTCCATTCCTCCACCTACTCCTGCGAGGCCCTCAGGATGCAGAATCACCAAGACCTGCTCCTCCCATGTTGTTAGTTGTGGGTGAGGAGGTGGGGGTCCGCCGCCAGTCCGCTGAACCGCCAGGTGGTGTCTTGAGACCACGGAACGCACCTTCCCCCGTAGGTCGTTCCACCTCTTCCTGATGTCCTCCCGATTTCTTGGGTGCTGTCCCACTGCGTTGACCCTGTTCACTATTCTTCACCATAGCTCCATCTTCCTTGCAATTGAGGTGTGCTGCACCTGTGATCTGAATAGCTATGGCTCTACCCGGACAATTTCCTCCACCATGACCCTGAGCTCCTCCTCCGAGAACCTGGGGTGTCTTTGCCGTGCCATGGGGTGGTGTAGGTGATGTGTGGGGTGGAGTGTGTGGTGATAAGTATGCTGATATGTAGTGGTGTGTTGTGTGAGGTGCGTGGAAGTTCTGTGGGTGATGGTGTTGTGTGCCTGTGGATGCTGTTGTTCTTGCTGGTGGTGTCTCTCTCTGGCCTTCTTTCTGAATTTTTGGTCGTAAGGGTTTGTGGGCGATGTGGATGTGTGTTTTATACTGGATTGGGTGTGTGGGAGTTGTGTGTGTATGTGTATCAGGTGTGTGTATTTGGAATTTTCCAATGTGGTAGTGTTTTGTAAATATGTGTGTATTTTGAGCGTGGCGGTGTGTACCGCCAATGGAATACCGCGGTTGAAAGACCGCCGCTTGAATTCGTGGGTCATGATAGTGTGGGCGTATTTCTGTTGGCGTGACGGTGGAGTTTTTGTTTTCGCCAGTTTATCACTGACCATTGGTGTGGCGGACTTGTGTGGGTGTCTGAATTTTGGCCGATTCCGAACTGTGGGTCATAATAGCTGTGGCGGAATTCTGCGGCCGCGGCGGTGTGTTGGCGATCTGCACGGCAGTAAGCGGCTTTTACTGCCAATGTTGTAATGAGTGCCTTGGTGTGGTTTGTGGCTCACAGGGTTCCTGCCCTGATGTTTGCAGAGAATACACTCATCCTCTCAAAATCCCCTATGGGACTTCAAAAAATACTTGATAGGTTTGACAGTTTTTGTAGGGCAAGTGGCCTAGATATTAACTAAGCAAAAACTAAGGACATGGTCTTTTATCCTTGCCGTTCCATCAGCCCAAACCTTGCGCTGAGAGGGAACCATCTGGAGAGGGTTCATACCTTTGAATATTTGGGCGTTATTTTGATTGAGCGCTTTAATTGGCAGACCCACATTGCAAGGTGTGAACTAAAGTCAGCTCAAACTACTGTGGGCTATTGAAGATGTTTAAGGCTTATTAATAGCGCCCTATTTCACCATCCTTACAGGTCTACAACTGCCATGCGTTTGTATGGAGTTGGACTTTGTGGGCACAGGGAAGCATCCTCCTGGTTACCGCAGAGAATTGCTTTATGGGGCAACTGGTTGAGTTCCCAATAAGAACATCATTGCTCCCCTTGCGAATGGATTTGGGGCACAAAAATATCTCTGACATAGTAAGGTTACGGGCTCTTTTGTTTTAGAGGAGAGTTTGGGCAACCCTGGAAATTTGTTTTTATCAACGTGGACTGGCAGAGATTTTGCGTCTTCCAGGAGCGGGTGACCTTCTGTGGGTTAAGCATGTGAGGTCAACACTTCTGAACACTGGTCTTGAGCGCCTGTGGGCCGCCCTAGAAGAGACCCTCAAAAGTCTAAATAAAGGGAGCATACTGGCCATACCAAATAGACCTACTGCAAAGTTGGCCCAACCTGGGAAACTATGACACTGGCCTTCCTCGTGAGAAAGATGTATTTGCACTAGAGCAGTTTCTGGACGAAATGGAGCCCACACCGAAGGAAAGTTCTAACTACAATTTAGATATGAGACTCTTCCACTTGCCTCGTTCAAAGCTAGGTGGGGTTGACTGGTCAACCCAACACATGGCCATTGCCCATCTTATACTTCATGCTCTGAATCAATAGAACATGCAATGTTTTTTTGCCCCACTTCTCAGAGCATTAGAATCAAATGGGTTGTTCCAATATGTTGCAGCCTTGGGTTAAGTGAATTCAAAGCAGCTTTGAGAATTATACAGTCAGACACCAGGCAAGTTGTGTTTTTTGGGGTCTCAAGGTTTCTGATGGCCATGTGGAGGATTAGGCAAAGAACACTTTAGTATAATGCCGTAATGTACTTCACATAGTAGGTATTCAGTCGATCATAACTGGCATTAATTACTTTGTTTTTATCGTCTTGCTAATTTTGCTGTTTTAGAATGCTTTTAACCTATTACTCTTTAAATAATAGGCGTCATGCTCAATCTTCTGGTTTTAACTTGTGTATGCTCATTCTTGATCTTTGATGGCGAAATTTGCAAAATAAAGATTGTTGATGATGATAAGCTCTTTATTGGCATTTCTGTTGATAACCTTTCTTGAAATGCCTGAAATGTCCCTACTGCCACTACTGATAATCCTGTTTAGGGTGCTTATAGTCTTGTAGTCTAATGTTAGGTATGTGGTCGCTATTTTACATTGATAAACTTTGTAAGTGGCTCAGAAGGACGTTCCTTGAACAGAAGTAGCTCTAACTACAGAAAAGGTCGGAGACCCCTGTAATAGCACAAGCAGGAACTGCAATGAATAGTATGAATATTGACATTATAGCTTTCTACATAACATTAACCTCATGACTGGGCATACTGTTTCACTGATGACCCAAAGTCAGATACAACAGAGACTTAAATGGCTGTGATCATTTGACCTTCAAATCATTCTTTGTGGCAATGTGTTAATCAGCTGGTGATCTGTTGTATCCACAGAATGATGCAAATGTACTGGTTAAGAGTAAAGGAAACCATAATGTTATTAAGGAAACCATGATGTCATTTTACTGCATTTTCTCAGTGAATTTAGCTTTTTGATATATACGGCATGTATTCCTTTATTGCTGTCTGGGAGCAGTGGATATTGGATTCCATGCCCAGCCTTTAAAAAGGCCCTCCACATTACCCCCACATAGGCCCAAATGCCTACAGGTGGCCAGCCCCTGGTGCCAATAGATTTTTGGATGTGCACTCCTCATATATCTCAAATACTACTGAAAGGCACACCTCCGAATAAAGTTCTAGTTATGTGGCAGTTTTAATGTAATTCCATTCAGTGGTTTGTACAGTAGTGGAGATCGAATTTTCCTAAGGGAATTATAAAAGGAACAAGCTTATTTTTTAACCCTCTGCCTGCCCCTTATTTCTCTCTGCCCCAACAGATCTGCACACTAGATCTGCCAGGACTTCGCCACTAATGCTATTTGTTTGGAAATTTTCATGTAGATTCGTCGAGCATCCCAAAGTTATAAGCAAAGCAAGAATCGCCTTTTTATTGAGATGTAAAACATAGCTTTAGCTACCACTGGCCAGTGTATCGCATATTTGTGTGTGTTTGAGTTTGTGTGTGCTTAATGCACTTTAATGCGGCGAAGAAAATATGCACGTACAGTATGTTGAGTATGTTCAGTGCATTTTCTGCACTGAGGGTGTTGCTAATACATTCACCTCTTTGTTTATTTAGCACACTGGAATCTGGGTCATAACAAATTGGCCCGCACAGAGGGGGGTCATCTGGCTTTGTTTGAATGTGGCCTCAGGTGGCGCAGTTAATAGTAGAGATTTGGGTCATCAGCTGGACTCCCAGTCTGGTGAACTCTGCGAAGTTTCCAATGTCCGCTGCCATCCCCATTGTGCAGTAAATTATGTTTCAGTTTCTGTGTATTCTCTCAGTTGTTCACTTAGTTCTTTGTGAGTTTTGATGAATGTTGACAATAATGCACTTAAGTCTTCTTTGTATTTTTTATGGGACACGCACAATCTTTCAGTTAATTAAGCCTGCCTGCACAGCACACTGAAGAACACTTCAGGGTGCCTGAAGCTGCCCATCCACCTCCAAGTTGGCCTAATTTCTGCGGATCTTTTTATTGTATTCACTTAGTATCTCAGGTACTTATCCGAGGGATAACAATAGTGATTTGTGGCAGCCTTTGCCGTCAACTACACTCACCTCCATCATAGGAAGGGCCTGTGCTGATGTTTGGATGCCCTGTACAAAAGTACATTTTGCCACCCCACTGCCATTGCAATGATGTGATACTTGATAATGCTTGGTGAAATAAGGTTTCCCTTTGTTGGTGGTGCCCTAGGTGGCTCTGTATTGCACTAGGTATTGCCTTATTGAAGCACAAGTGTTGCCCAAAGAGTAAGCAGGCTAGGTGTGATCTGCCTCTGTGGCCTACTTACAGGTGCCACCTCCTACCACGTATACTTGGGACTCAATCTGTTGAGTCTGTTCTCAAAAGTAAAGTATATTATTTCTCGGTCCACCAGAGAATATGCAACTGCTCAGTTGCCCACTTCCTCATGTTTCTTCTGCTCACATCTCACCTTGCGTACTCGTCCTCCAGATGTGTAATGACTTCCGGTCCACAGGACTGCAGCCTCAGTTGCCCACTTCCTCATGTTTCTTCTGCTCACATCTCACCATGCCTACTCGTCCTCCAGATGTGTAATGACTTCCGGTCCACAGGACTGCAGCCTCAGTTGCCCACTTCCTCATGTTTCTTCTGCTCACATCTCGCCATGCCTACTCGTCCTCCAGATGTGTAATGACTTCCGGTCCACAGGACTGCAGCCTCCAGATGGTAAATGTCAATCAGCTTTCCAATTATAGCTCATCATCACAAGCACTTCTGCCAATATTTTCCATTTCCACAATAAACCTGATATACAGAAAGGTCTCCAGCCTTGCTTTTGTTTCTGTGAAGGCTCTTATCATGAGCAACTCATTGTAGTGTATCCCACCAATGTGGTAGCGTGCAGAGTGGCAGCACTTTGCAGGAGCAAATGTTGCACATACCACCACAGATCATAAGTGACAGTTATAATTTACAAAGGCCACGTATGATGTGTACAAGTTAAAATGTTATTTGTAAAGAAGCAAATGTGTGTTTGGGGATCCTCAAAACACTACATGTGCGAGTCAATTCCTGGCCAGCTTGTAATATATATCACTTCAGGCCCCAGTTGTGAAAATACACATTTAAAAGGCACTGCATAGCAATGTAATAAGATTCAAAGTCCTGTAACATAACAATATGAACAGAAGATGTTGCAATGTGAGGCAATACCCAGAGAAGTAAGACAATGGAGATGTTTTTGCACACATCACAACACCTGAAGAATACAGAGATGTTGAGCGTGAAATGCCCTTGTCAAAAGTCACTCAAAAATGTATGTTGACATGCGCTAACTCATTTAACCAACAGTAGGAAGAATAGGGCAGACGTGCAAGACATGGTAGAACAAAATGTGAAATACCCAAACTAGAGTCACTGAACCAGGGAAAAGCAGAGCGGTGCAAAAGCAAAACAAAAAGGACACAGGAGTAATAAACTTTTTAGAATCAGAAAAGAAGGCTAGGCCATTGAGAAAACTTGACGAGGGTAAACTGGGGAGTGCAAGTGTGTATGAGAGGATGATAAATCCGCTATCTCCTTATCTTCTACTCTGCCTAGACTTGATTAATGTTCTAGTCCAAAACAGACAACTTCAATGTAGAGTCAAACCTACTGTTGCCTCTTAGAGTGAAGAATGCTTGTTCTAACGCTTCTAGAGCATACAGGTGCTTCTTTATGCAGTACGGTAAATGTTGGGTGTGCATGTAAAGAAAGCATCTAGGACACCTATGTACTGCGTGGCTGCTTACTATATTCTTGACTGGCTCATAGAACCAACGAGGCATCCTAGTGCAGCACACTCTGCATCGTCATCATCTTCGGCCGTGCTCCTCATTTCTTTTTAAAACCTTTACAAAAATGTTCACCAATCCCACCTGCACCTCTGATTACTCCTACCCCTTCACTACTTCAGGCAGGGTGGATAATTGTATCACAGGTTTAGAGACAAAAGTCCACATTTATTTGTGCAGTCAACCTCTCTGTTGTGTTTTTTCAATTATCACCTAAAGTTGCTTTATACTTTAGCATCTTCAGGTCGACTGAAACCGAGCGGATCATCCAGCAGACACCAACTCAGACAACAGAGATGCTGATTGGTGTAAGGGACTCCCAAACCCTCCCCCATGCCCCTGTTCACAGCAAATAGTCTTCTGTTGGAGACGCCTTCCTCAACTCCCTAGGACATGGCAGTGGATATACAGTATATAGGTGTGCAGCATGGCTTACTCATGAGTGAAGTCCACACAGCCCCCAATACTAGGCCCATTGATCCTGTGCAACAGGGGTTCTTTTCTTCCATACACCAAGTCACAAGGTAATATATGTTTTATAAATATGTCTCTATAAAACTATGGCTGCAGGCCTTATTAAATTACAGAATGGGCCTGCAGCATAATGAAATTACCAGTTTGCATCCTCATTCACTGACTTCTGCCTCACTGTTACCTGGCTTATTTTTATGGAATGCAATTGTTCAAAAATTGTTTTCTGTTCTATTTATACAAAGTGCCAGTAAGCCAAAAATGCTGGAGTATATCTACATAAGGCCCTGATCCCACAACAGGAAGTGCCTGGCTCTTTAACATATCCTTGATTGAAAGTCTGCTCAGTATTTTCCTACTAGTATAAGCAAAACAGATGAATCAAGATATATGCAAATTTATTAACACCAGACTAAGCAGCAGACACTGGGTTAGAAAAGGTATTTTAACTGTTACAGTAGTAGGTAGAATGTGTGCCATCCCTGTGTTGTTTGGTCACCTTGGTATTTACTGTCTGGTGATCTTTTCCCAGCCCAATGCCTGCTTCTCTTTTGCCACTTGGAGAAGCAAACCAGTGTTTGAGTTTGGCTTGGAATCAAAGTTCAGCTCTGGCTCAGCACCTGTCCCATGGTGGCTGGGGAAAGACAAACCGAAATATAGCTAAGCCACGCACCCAAAGCACTATGTTTTCCCCTCCCTATCTGTGCTGCACTGTGTGCCCATGCTCACTATATGCCCCTCTGTTTACAGTCACTGATCATTAGGGGAGCTTTGCTGTGATCTACATGTATCAGCCGAACCCAAACATCATGATGTCCAGCACACACACTCACTCCTCGTACACTGTTTGGTTCAACACTCCCTTTGGACTGTGCTAGAGTGTCTGAAGGTGAACACACTCTACAAGCACACACATTGGAACCTATGTGCTGAGTATGTCTTTCACATGCACTTGCGTTCAGCACATGGTTTTATCATACATAAATATTTTGATCAACATGATGTTGGGCAGGGGTGTGTGTAACACACAGCAACAGACCTTTTGAATAAGTGAGTGATCCAGTAGGTCTCACTGCAGCAAGCCAGGGTCACATAGTCACGTTCACTACTACTGTTCAATAAACATCATGTTGCCAAACCCCCTTGAGCTCTTTCTTACTCCTGTCAAAGGCAGTAGCACTGCAGTTACTCTGAGTGTAGGTCTTTGTGCTGCCCTCCTGCTCCAAGAAGACTGCAATCTATGACACAGACCTATGTAGAGGCACACACACAAATGCCATTTCCCCCTTGAGGTGATACAAGATTTGTTAACCCCTCAACTATACATGTGTGCATTCAGGGCAGGGGTAAACTACCCATGCCATGCAGAGGTAAGTTCATATATGTATGCCTCCATCACACCATGCTCAATGAGTTAGTATATGTACACATACATTTTTGTGACTTTTGACATGGACACTTCACACTCGACATCTCTGTATTCATCAGGTCTTGTGATGTTTGCAAAGACATCTCCATTGTCTTACTTCTCTGGGTAATTCCTCACAGTGCAATGTCATCTTTTCATATTGTTATGTTACAAGACTTTGGGTCTCATCACACTGCTGTGCAATGCCTTTTAAATGTGTATTTTCACAACTGTGCCTGAAGTGGTATGTATTACAATCTGGCCAGAAATAGACTTGCATGTGTAGTGTTTTGTGGATCCTTACACATGCATGTATGCTTCTTTACAAATAAAACTTTAACATGTACACATCATACTTGGCCTTTATGCTTGACAGCTGTCACTCATGATCTGTGATAGTATCTCCAACAACATTTGCTCCTGCAAAGGGCTGTCATTCTGCATGCTACCACATTGGTGAGACACTACAATGAGTGGTTTGTTTCAGGTATAGGCATATGGGGTGATGTGTGTTGTAACAGTCACTTAGTGCCATACTTAAAACACTTTACTGCTGCAGAATACAGCAAGACAGCTAACTGTGCAGCACTGCTCTGCTCAAGGATGTGAGAAAGGGTGTTAGATGTGGATATGTGGCAGGCCTGGCCTGTCCCTTACATGCAGTACACTGCCATCACACTGCATTGCTGTGCTGGTTGATTAAATATTTAGAGTCATGGCCCCATATTGCTCAATGGGTTTGACACCATGATTGATACATGTTTAGGTGTACTTCTAGTAGAGAAGATGTGAGTGACTTGATGTTTACATGGACTGTAACATAAAGAAAACACAATGAATGAGTTCAAACATTTATTCTCATGTTGAACATTTAAGAAGATTTCAGAGAGTTTGTACAGCATGTAAATCAATTATGAAAAAACAAATATTGGACACAATTGTGTCGCCGCCAACCAGCCATGGTGTGGTCAATGTCTCCACCATTGTCATCCTCCTCCTCCATTTGGTCACTCTCTTCTGGCTCCAAGTCCCACAGGACATTTGTTTTAACACCTATATTGTGTAGGATTGCATACACCAGAATTATCTTGCACACTATATGGGGGGAGTATAACAATCTTCACCCAGGCATCTAAACCTGAACTTCAGAACACCAAATGTCCTTTCTACCACATTCCTAGTCCTGGTCAGTGCCTGGTTGAACCTTTTATCTGGCTCTAAATGGGGATGTACAAATGGGGTCATGACCCATGGCTGCAGACCATATCCTTGGGCAGCTGAAAGTAGAAAAAAACAGCTGTTAAAAGATTATGCACATTGTTACAAAGAGATACCTGTCCATGTGTATTATGTACACTGACTAATGCATAGATATTTCTTATAGTATTGTTATATGTATACAGATAACAATGGTTTGACACATGTCTCTTCCAGCTCTCTATGTCATTGCAAATGTTGACCATGTCCTGATACTTTGGACACTTCTGGATGCTGACTTTAATGTTCAGACAGTAGATTGCCATGATAAGTATTTCAGAAAGTTGGGGAAACACTATGTTATATGCACTCACTACATGTGCAAAGTGACAAAGTAGTGATCAGCTTCTGTATCATATATCCAGCACTAGGTAGGTTGGGACAGTGCCAACCTGTTTGATACTCACAGAAACATATGTCCTTTTAAAACACCTGAATTTTGTTCTTGCCTACATGAAATTGACCTAGCCTTTGATTTGTTCAGTCACTTTGGCATGTGAATTTGCTGCCTACATGTATTGCATTTTCAACATGTGACATGGCTAGTTATACACTTTGTTGTCAGCCTTCAGCTAATACTTTTTTTCCAAACAAGTTATGCTGACCTTAGATGGACACATAGATATGGCAATGTGTGCCATTACCATGTAGGACACTGTAACAGGATCTCAGATATGACTCATACACGGAATGTTGGAAAGATGTTGGCATCTATTGAGAGTAGGCCAATAACTCTCAGGCAGTGTGCACAGTATTTCTGTAGAATCCCGTGCTCTCGTTCAAGCCTTTCTTTGCGTGCCCTGTGTTCATCTTCCAGGTATGTGGGATGTAACCCTCGAGTTAAACAAGATAGAGGCCATTAATTAGCATGTCTTAGTTATAAGCATCCAATCACCACACCTTAGGGTGAGTACTGAGAACTGGTTCCCATTTGCCGGTTTATGAAGTGAAAAGGTGCTAACCTGTGTGAGGAAATCCAGTTGGAGCATTCCGGCCTATTTGTGTGCAATAAATAAGTATAATCATGCACATTACTTTTCACATGCCCCTGCCAATCAAGGAGGCTTTACAGACACAAATGCAGCCCACATGACCCTACAAGCCAACCAGATACCTCGTGCTACCGCCCACCACATAATAGCATGTGTGCCCCTTTTTGCCACTTGCCTGAAGTCAGGACTCTGGAGTAGAGTCGCAGCAGCCTCGTCTGAAGCACCTGTCCCTGGGGACAATCATACACCGTCTTCTGTGTCTGCTCTGAAATCTGGCTCTTTCTCAAGCCCCGCTGATGCCGGTTGTGGTGGTTTTTCCATGGAGCTTCGGTGTTCCTCTTCGCAGGTCGGGATGCCTCCTGCAGTTGACTGGTCCTGCAGGGGTCCTTCAGGGCATCCTACTCCCTTGTGCCATCTTCTATAGTCTCCCCCATTAATCTCTCATTGAACCCCATTTTACTCGACTTCAGCACTTGTCCTCCCTAACCATGTGCAGCATATGCTGTTTTTGAGATCCTCTTAAGTGGATTGGTTTAGGAGCTAGGTGTGCCCTGACTAACAACTAGAACCTTAGCCAGTGTTTCTCCAGTACCCCCGGGGTCCATGCTGTAGTGTATCTCCTCTATTTCCCCAGCCTTTTTGCCACAGACACACTGATGTAGATACAAATAACTTTCTACTACAGACCTGGACACAGTACTTTAATTTTTCACATGTATGTATATGATTCTACATTGTAGGGGATTCTGTGCTAATATACCTTTATTCTGTTATCATTGATGTGGCTTGAGAATGTTGAAATTGTGATCCTGGATGCATTATGATACCTTGCCCTGGTTGCATTTTATTCTGTTTGTTACTGGTGTATGACATGTTTGACAGCATTGTGTTTGAGTTTGTGAGTTTAACATTGATGGATTCATATGGAGGGAATTTGGCCTAGTTACAAAGCAATACTGGTGATCTCTCACATTGCTTACATACGTCAGTGTTGCTTGATACGTATGTATATGTGTGTACCTGAACTGGCAGTAGAGCTGAAACATATGTGTGCTCTGTAATGTTGGTCTCACATTGGCACACTAAATTGACTTTTTACACATGAATGGGGCATACCCTTACTTTTCATGACACAAATTGAACTTACAACTACTTCTTCCAGAGTTACTCCAGGAACTATGGTCAGCATACAAGTATTCTGCAGTGTGTGACACATTTACTTATGAACAAAGGATTAGTTAACACACCATTAATTTACTTGAAGTTTAACTGATACCGAGACTAGGTACACTATTGAAGAAACACTCATCTCACACTAAGACATCATGTGCACTTTGTACTGATATTAAGTTGTCTTGTGTACCACATGATTAATATTGTGATTTGTTTTTTTAAACAGATTTTTATTAATTTCTGATACATTCCAGTTGGTACAGAACTTCACAAAACAAAACAACGACATTTTAGTCTCACTCAATGGCAAAAACTTCTTAATATTGGTTGTCTGTTTGATGCACACAGGCCATGATCAAGTCCTGAGTCCTGTGAGCAGGCCAACCACCATTGCCTCTCTTCTTAACACATTTTAGTTATTGAATATTAATGATCAGAATTGTGAGCTAGTGCGGCTGCGGTGTTGCCATGTGTTTGATGGATTTCTGCAGTTCCCCCAACTGATCTACACCTCTAGATCCGCGCTAACTTCCCCTCCCGCGCCGTAACAAATTTAATTTGTAATCTCTCCCCAGTCCACCCTGGTGTCTCATCTATCCCCCAGGGTGGTATGATCAGGTGTTACCCTTGCCTTGTTCAGTGATCCTCTCAAGACCAATAGTGTGTCGTGCCCTGTTAGTCAATGGTTGTATGAGCTCATTCTGCCTCTCCCGTTGTGGGGAGGTCCAACTCCTCCTGTGACTTAATGAGGAGCTGATCCCAGGCCTCCTTCAATTCTGGGGACCCACCACCCCACCTAAGGTCTGTGTGTATAGCCATTCCCTCGCTCTCCGACCATCTTCGAAACTCCCTTCTCCAACCAGGGAGGCAGAGACCAGCCTCGCTCTTCCAGTTCTTTGTCAGTTCCCGTTTCGCCAATACAAATGCTAGATCTCAAAAACCTACTAGTTGCTCGTTTTTTTGGGGTGTGGGGGAACCAGTGCAATAAGCAGTGCATGGCATCGACAGGGACCTCGCGGTCTATGACCACTGCTACTTCATTCACCACTGAGCTCCAGTATGTCCCCAGCTTGGGGCAAAACCAGAGCATATGGAAGAATTCAGCCGCCTCTATACCACAGCGAGGGCATTTCGCATCTAGAATCTGGAAATGATCTTGAAGTCTTCGCGGGGTGAGGTATGCTCTGTGTATAATGTAAAATTGGATGAGTTGAAATCGTGAGTTTCTAGATATCTTCGGGACTCTCCCCAGGACCCGTTCCCAGTCGTCGTCTGAGATCTGGGTCTCTAGGTCCATCTCCCATTTGTTTTTCAGTTCCGTTAGAGGCCCCTGTGACCCAACCATGATTGCTCTGTAGAGAGTGGTAATCGCCCTACGCGTACCATCCGAGGTTATAATGTAGGTGCTCGGGCGATGGAGAGCCGGCTTGTTCACTCCCACCCGCCAATGCGCCCGAACGCCTTGAGTGATCGCTCGATGTAATAAGAACTGACCCCTCAATATTCCATGTTCCTGTCGAAAGTCCTCAAAGGGCAAAAGGGTGCCCTCTCTATAAAGGTCTCCCATCTCCAGGGCTCCCGTCTCCTCCCACGCCAGTAGTCCCCTCCAGTCCCAAGCCACAGGTAGCCAACAAAGCCATGTCAACAGGATCTCCGGCGCATACGACACCGCAAATCCAGAACACCAGAGACAGCGCCTCCAGCATCAAGCCAGCACTCCAGCGTCAGGGGAGAGTCCTAGCCCTTGGGCTGTGCGTCCCAGAAACATCCCCATCAATGAGGATTCAGGAGGTGCAAAAATATCCATGCCCTCCTCCCTGATCTTTCTTGCTGCTACCCACCGGGCTAGCCACTGCAGCTGAGCAGCCAGGTAGTAGGACTCAAAATCAGGAACCGCCAAGCCTCCTCCCGCTCGGGGTCGCTTAAGCTTAGCGAGCGCCACTCTACGTCTCCCCTTTCCCCAGATAAATGACGTGAGCATGGAATCCAGCTCCCTAAACATTGCCACTGGGATCCAGATCGGCAAAGACGCAAAATAATAGAGCAGGCGGGTGAGTGCCACCATCTTAATGACCGCCACACTCCCCGCTACTGAGATCGGGAGTGTGCTCCAGAAAGCCATGCTGGTTCTCAAGGCCCTTATGGCGCTGCCGATGTTGCCATCCAATAGGTCAGATCTGGAATGGTATATTTTAACCCCCAAGTATGACATACACTGAGGCTCCCACAGCACTCTCCCCAGCCCTTCTGGTGGGTTTTCCCGCATAGTTAAGGGGAACAGGAACGATTTCTGCCAATTGACCTTTAATCCCGTCAGCCGGCCAAATAATGCTAACAGGGACTGGGCTCCTTTCAGTTCTCTGCCAGCGTTCTGCAAGAAGAGCAGTAGGTAATCTGCATATAGTGCTGTGGTATGTCTCCTTGAGCCCTGCTGCAGTCCTTGATACTAGGCCGCAGTCCTAGCCTGAGCCGCTAATGGCTCCATCGCCAGTGCGAATAATAGTGGCGACAGGGGACATCCCTGCCTAGTGCCCCTCTCTACTGGGTATTGCTCTAATATAGTAGATCCTGTTCTAACTCTCGCCTTTGGGTTTGTGTATAGGAGCCTCGTCCAGTGGACAAAGCCCTCACCCAGCCCCATGCGAAGAAGAACCACGTAGAGGGAATCCCATTCAAGACTGTCAAATGCCTTCTCGATGTCCAATGTCAGTACAGCAGACTCTGCCATTAGCGGGGCGATAGTATCCATGATGTGTATGACTCTCCTGATATTTTGGACTATATTCCTGGAAGGAATGAATCCCGCCTGATCGGGATGCACTTTGCGAGTCATGTATGGGAGTAGCCTGGACGCCAGAATTTAGCTCAGTATCTTGTAATCAGTATTTATCATAGATAAATGCCCTGCTGTCAGTAGGGGTCTTGCCAGGTTTAAAGAGTGGGATAATCAGGGCCTCCCCGGTGGACTGTGGAAGATATTCTACTGCTCGCACAGCACTAAATAACCACTCCAGTTTAGGAATCAATTCCCGCTCATATGTGGCATACAACTCAGCCGGTAGGCCGTCTGTCCCCGGCGTTTTCCCTCGAGCTAGACTTCTTATGGCCTCGCTAATTTCCAGGGCCGTTATTTCACCCCCTAGCCCCTCCCTCTCTTCCTCGCTAATGTTTGAGCACGGGAGTGCATCCAAGAAGGTCTCCAGTTCCTCCCCCACTCCTCTCAGAGTACCAGCTTACAAAGAGGTGTAATACTCGAGAAAGTGGCGGTTAATATCATCTTGTCGGTAAAGCCTAACATCTCCCTGGGCGCAAATTTCAGTGATAATGGAGCCCCGTCTAGCCGGGCTAGTCATCCACACCAATAATGCTCCTGCTTTGTCTCTCTCCGCATGGACCCTGGACATTTACCGTTTATAATCAAAGCAGCAAAGCCTCTCCGTATTCTCGGCTGCTAGCTCCCTAGCTGCACGGAGCTCCTCCCATACTCCGGGGTCTCCCTGTACCTGCTTTTCCAGCTTGCGGAGATCGTCCTCAGCCTTCTCTACTTCCCTTAGTAGGGTTTTCCTTACCCCCATGGACTTAGCTATGCATCGTCCGCTGATTACTAGTTTAAATACCTCCCAAAGCGTGTGAGGGGATGATGCTGTTGGCTCATTATCCTCAAAATATTGTGTGATATGCTCTCTTATTTGGTCTCGATATGCCGGGTCTTCGAGTGAGTCTGGTTTAAGCCGCCAGGTTGGGATGCTGGTGATGGCTCTTGCCCATGTTATGTTCATGAGCACTGGACTGTAGTCTGAGAGAGTCCTCCCCAGATACTCTATACTGCGTATCTGAGCGTGTATTTCTGGTGTGCATAGGTAAGTATCTAGTCTCACATGAAGGTCGTGTACTACAGAGTAATAGGAGTATTCCCAGGCTTGTGGGAAGAGGGTCCTCCAGGAGTCTAATATCTGCCAACTTGTCTGCCACTCAAGGAACCTCTTAGCCAGGGTGTTCACCAAAGAGTCCCTCAGCAGGGGGTGAGACCTGTCCAGGTCCAGAGCAGCTATGCAATTAAAGTCCCCTCCTATCAGAACAGAGCCCAGCAGGTGAGGGGCCAATACATTCGATAACTGGTCTAGAGAGGCGCCCTGTTCTACATTAGGCGCATATAAATTTATCAGGGTGACATCACGCCCTCCCAGCCTGCCAGTAACCAATACAAAGCGCCCCTCGTGGTCTACCAATGTGTGAGTCATCTGGAACGGGATTCCTGAGTGTATCCGAATAAGGGTACCTCTGGCAAATGCAGAGTACGCTGTGTAAAAGGTTTGACACCTCCACCTTTTCTGTAACACAACCCCCTCCGCAGCCGTAAGGTGAGTCTCCTGCAATAGTGCTATGCGAGCCCCTCTTCTGCTTAAGTATGAATGAACTTTGGAGCATTTGGCCATAGTGTGCATGCCCCTTACATTCCAGGAAATCACTCTATATTCTTGGGGGTGTCTCTACTCACCCTTCGGGGGTGTTGAGATGGCAAGGTAGCGGCGGCTGGAGATATTCTTCCTCCCATTATTGTGTACAGGGGGAGGTCCCAAAACTCTACATGCAACAAAAACTTCCCCAACTCCCCAACCCCAGGACAGGTGTCCAAACAGTCTCCCATCCAAACTTGGTCAAAACTAAAAGTCAATGCCTGTGGGGCGGTTAATCGAAAAGTACTAAGGCTCCCACCGGTTGAGGACACCCATCCCAGGTGCCACCAGTCTGATATTGATTACCTTATCAAGTTATGTCCTGCCAGGGTGCGATAGTTCCAACTCCCCAGAGCTTTTGTTCGTGTTCTATTGTTTGAGGCCTGAGGGTGATTCATATGATGTCTTTGGAGGTGCCCGGCGTCACCACTGGCATCTCAACGCTCGGGGCCATCGAGCTTACCGACTCCGCATCAGTGTCGGAACTTCGATCCTCTTTTCGTGATCCCAAAGACTTTGGGCTTGCTTCCCCTCCACTCAGAGTCGCAACTGCCACTGTTGCCTGCTTTCGTTCTGCTCTGATCTCGTCTGCTGTGGGAACTGTTCTCCTCCGCTGTGATCTCCTCGGCCGTGGTCTCCGCACCCCGGACTCGGCGCCATAGGGGCCCCATCACGTGTAAGACCGTCTCGTACATCTAACCAGTCCCTGGCTTCTTGGGGCGTCTGGAAGAACCTAGTTTCTCCTTCCACCGCTACTCAGAGCATGGAAGGAAAGAGCATTGCATACTGAATATTTAAGGTTCGTAGTTGTTTCTTGGTCTCCAAGTACGATGCCCTTTGGCGCTGGACCTCAAGAGAGAAATCCAGAAAAATTCAGACCAGTTCGTTCTCCACTCTCAGCTCTCCGGCTTTTCTGGCCTGCACTAATATTTGGATGCGGTCCTTAAAATGTAACAGTCTGGCCACCACCGGTCTCGGCGGTGCCCCAGCACTCTGTGAGCTCTTTCAAATGTGAAGAATCGTGTGAGGCCTTCAGGGGCCACCTCCTCCCGAAACCACTTTTCCAGGTAGTCGGGTAAGCTCTGTTGTTCAACTTTCTCAGGGAGGCCAACTATTCAGATATTGTGTCTCCGGAATCTGTTTTCTGCATCCTCAGTGTGGGCCACAAGGGTGCCCACTTGCTGCTCAAGGGCGGTCACCCAGTCATAGGTCAACTTCATCTCAGGCCTTAGTTCTGCAACAGTCCTTTCCGTCGTTGTCACCTGTTCTGCAAGGCGGCGTTGTTCCTCCCGGAGTAAACCTAAGCCCAGCGCGAGGGTGTCTATCTTGAGCTCCAGGCTTTTCCTAGAGGAAGCAATGGCCTGCATTATATCCCCCAGGGATGGGCCTTCAATGACCCCCCCTGGCCCTGGGGATTCACGATCAGGGGTGGGGTCCCCAGAGCGGTATCCATCGTCCTGGGCCATTTCTCTCCACTTGGTGGATTTGCCCATTGCGTTAGTACCAACAGTGGATCTTCCAGCATCTGCAGTCGGGCCCCCCTGAGACCCTGATGGAACACAGATGCAGACCAGTCTCTACTCGTCTCCGTTCAGTCCAGGAGGTTCTCTGCCTCCTCCTCTCCCGCACCCCTCACCCCAACATCTAGGAAGGGGGGGGGAAGCAAGCGATATCCAGCAGGTCCACCGCGTCAGGCCGCTTAATGCACTCCGGTCGAGGGCCCCGGTGCAAGGAAGGGCGGAGGGTCCTATCGAGCTATTCCTCACCAGTGATTGTGTGTCATCCCAACCAGCTGCATTGAGGGAGCTCTTCCTGGGGACCCCCCCTCGGGGCACAAGTCCGGTCCGATGGCTCAGGCAGACCCCGCAGTCAGGGTAGCTCTCAGGTCGCGCTCGTTCCACCTGCTACAGCCCGAGTGCGGCTGCCATTTTAGGGTCAGGTAGGCAGCGGGCGGTCCTGTCTGCAGAATCAGCTCCGTGGAGGCCGCAGGTCAAGTGTGGTGGTGAGGATCGTCTCCCTCTGCACCTACCGCCCGCTCAGTGCTCAGAGCAATCCCTCAGCATAGGGTCCTGGGGCCTTTCACGTCCGGGCTGAGTTTCCCAGAGTGCAGCCGCCATTTCAGGGACAGGCAGTCCCAATCTGTTCCTCCGCGGCGGTCAATTGCAAGGCTCCAGGACAGCTCGCCCGGCCTCGATCATGTAGCCCCCCACCTCTCAACCCCTATTCCTGGGCGTGGAAGTCGGGGGGATCAATCTGTGTAGACAAGATTGTGGTAAACGGGGGCCCTGGGTCGGAGCTCTTCCTGAGTTCGTAGCCACGCCCCCTTATTATTGTGATTTGTTAACCAGTCCAGGTAAAGTGGTTCAGTTCATTCAGACAGTGTGAGCTGACACAATACTATGCACAGATGTTCTGTTGTTTCTGCAATTGGAGGATTAGTAAGGGTATGACAGATTGGGAAATCACTATCTACACGTTGGAGTAATTTGCTACCACTATGTGCACATGACACTAGGGGCCAGATATTTGACAAAGGGGCACAGTGCAGCACAGCAACTGACCTTGGTGTGCTGCACTGCATCACAGGGAAAGGGCAGGAATACACAGTATTTAAGCCATATGGTACATCCTGTCTTTTCACCCTGTAGTGGCACACAAAAAACCCAGGCATTCTTGCACCATGATGCAAGTCTGCATGCGTTGCACGCATGATTGTTTTAGTACAGGAAGGGGCAACTTCTGGTACATAAACAACTCTTAGGGGCATATTCCTCTATCTATGTGTACCACAGAATGCAGCACAAAGGAAGCAGGAGTGACCTGGACTACTTACGTCATTTATCCTTGTTACGAATCACCTGGGAAGGCATGTTTATTTTATGCATTTCCAGGTTTATCATGTTTATGACGTGTCATCAACCATGGGAGTTGCAAGGATACACCCACATAATGCCCATGGAACACCTCCCTTGTATAGAGTAATGCAACACAGTATTTGGAGTTGGATCAGTAGAGGATCAGGGGCCAGGTGGACATTAACCACTGCAGAGATGTGTTCCACTACTCGTGCTCACACTTGTGCCAATGTATGTAAAAGGGTAGCTTTGTGGTGGCTGTGCAGCCTGTGCAGTGTGAGGTAGGTTTGGTGTAAATAAATGAACTGTGTAAACTTGAGGCGGGCATTTCAAGAGACATGCTTCACATGTTCCGTCAGTGCTAACCCCAGACACTCATCCCACCGGATCTTGCTGTGCAATGAATAGTTCACAGTAGTAGTTTTCAATGCTGTGTAGATGATTGTGACCAATAGACTCTATGAATGAGAAAACCCTGTAGCCCATGGTGGTGTTGTGGTTCATCCTGCCCCCCCAATCCAGGTGTCCCTGATAGCCAAGACTATTGCATTGTAGGCCAGAAAAAGGCCAGCACCTAGGTTACGTGTGTCCTGTAGGACCTGAAAAGGAGCGCAGAGAGCCCTTGATGTACAAGTCACCCATGTAGGACGCCCCTGCCTGTCACCACTTAGCTGAATCATGTCAGTAACAGGGCCTTTATCACAGGCACGCTTCAGAGTGGCAACTGTGTGTCATAAGGCAGCGGCCTGCACCCAGACTCTCTATACCTACATCAGTATAGCTTAGCAACACGTGCTAACATGCCAAGATCCTTGGATGGTACCCCGAGTGACAGCAACCAGTCCAGCACACCACCGTTGCCTAATGCCTCTCAGATTGCCCTTCTCTTCCCTATCATGTTGCCAGCCAGCCATTGCATGAGTCACTGCAGCTGCACCGCTGCAAAATAGAGCTCCTGGAGTGGATGCTGAAGCATGTAGATAGGCACTCTTTTGCGGGCGCCTCAGGTCAGACACCAACTTTCTCTGATCGCCAATAAAGGTTGGTTGGCAGCACAAGCGTTGCCACAAAAAAGTATAGGAGCCGCGGAAGAATGATCATCTTAACTATAGAGGTTCGGCCTATGGTTGACAAGCGCAAGCACGTCCAAAAGCTCAACGACTGGCGCATCAAGGTCAGGGCCTTGCCATGATTGCTATCCAGAAGATCCCGGTCTGTGTGAGACACATTGACCCAGAGATATCAAAAGGTCTTGTAGTGCCAAGGCAGTTGTCCTGGCTCTAGCCCTAGCTGTTTCTCATGCTCCACCCTGCGCAGGGATAAGATACAGGACTTCCACCAATTGATCTGGAGGCCTGTCTCCTTGCCAAATTGTTCTAATATGTCCTACAAATCCGCAGTGTGTGCATGTAATCTCATATGTGCACCAGGACGTCATCCGTATAGGGGTTTACAATGTGCCAGCCTGTGTCCACCAGTTCACCCCATTCAGTCCCACTGGCTCGTAACAAAGAACCAAATTTAAATTTTTATCTTTGTATTGTATTTGTTATGTATTTGTTTATGGGTTTTCATTCGCATGTGACCATAAAGTGTTTTTTGACTGTTCATGTAGTAAACCTGAAACTTAACATATGCATTTTAATGTACTTTTTGGGTTTTCTTGCTACTTTTAGTAGGATTGTGCTACATATGAAGGCCAAAGTGAATGAAAGGCAATCATTGTTATTGTTATGAAAATTGAGCTATTTTTTTTTTCTGAGTGGCCAATTATCATGCCCTCCAGACAGTAGTTTTTGTTGTCCACTGCTAAGTCAATTTTTCATTTTGTTTTACAGTGGTGCATAAGAAAGATTTATTTTTGTTTTTCTTGTCGGACCAGTTTTATTTTGTGAGCCCAAGAGCATGCACAGAAAAGATTACGATGTATTAAATTTTTATGTATTTGTGTATAGTTTTTCATTAGCATGTGACCATAAATGGGTCTTTCAGTTGTTCATGAAGTAAATATAAAACTTTACATATGCAGTTAATATATTTTTTGGGCTTATTTGCTACGTTTTGTAGTATTGTGCTGCAAGATATTACTAAGTAAAAAAGTCTTATAACTTAACATTTACTTACTATTCTAGATTGACAGTTGCAAACAGCACCCTTCAATCAACACTATTTAGAAAGGACACTGCAGGTAACTCCACTCTACTTGCACGCAGCAATCATCCTCCTAAAGTTAGGTGGAGTTTTCCTTGCAGCGAGTTTCACCGAGTGAAACGAAATAGTAGCTCCGAAGATAACTATAGACAGACAAGAGACAAAATGATTGCACGCTTCAAAGCCTGAGTGTACCCTGACAAAGCACTAAGAATAGCCAAGGGAAGGGCAGACAAGGTGGACACAGTTGTTGGGCTGGAGAGACCCTGCACAGGCTCCCAGTCTGCCTGGAAGAGACCTGGCTGGGTTCTCCCAGCCAATCCTGATGCTGTGGGATCCTGTGTCTGCGAGCGAGACAGAGGAGTAGCGCGTCGAGGAGCGAAGTAAGTGTTTTTTTAAATATTTTTTTAAATGTAATGTCCCCCCATACTTTCCCCTCCCACGTGCGCCACCCCGCCCCTTCTGGGACCCGCGAGCCACAACTGACTCTGACCCCATAGCGTGGATATTCGTGAATCCGCTGTGATGTTCAGCACCGGACCCCTGTGTATCATCGTGGCAAATTCATGAATTTCAGAAAAATACACTAAAAAACACATTGGAATACTCATCCCCCCATTCAAACAGTCATAGAGATACTCACAGATGCACTCAGACAGTCATGCACCCACTCACAGACCCACCCGAACAGTTACACAACCACTCACAGACTCACTCAAGCACCCACTCACAGACCCACTGACACACCCACTCACAGATCTACACAGACACCTACACACCCATTGACAGACCCTCCCAGGCACTCATACATCCACTCACAGACCCACTTAGACACTCATGCACACACTCTTAGATTCACTCAGACATTCATGCACCCAGTCAGGCTCATGCACCCTCTCAAAGACCCACTCAGAGACTCATGCACCCTCTCAAAGACCCACTCAGAGACTCATGTGCCCACTCACAGACCCATTTACACTCTCACACACCCACTCACATACCCAGTCACAGACTCATGCACCCACTCTCAGACCCATTTTGACACTCACGTACTCACTCACAGATCCACTCAGAGACTCACGCACTCACTCACAGACCCACTCAGAGACTCATGCACGTACTCACAGACCCACTTAGACACTTATGGACCCACTCACAGACCCACTCAGACATTCATACAGTCATTCACAGACCCACTCAGACTCTCCCACATACACTCATAGACCCAGACACTCACACACGCACTCACAGAGACACTCTCACACCCACTGTCACACCTAGAGCAACCCAGCAGCGGCTCCTCCGTAGCTGCAAAACACGAAAAATAAAACAATAATAAACCATGTTTATTATCGTTTTATTTTTCTAGGGGGCGGGCCATGGAGATGACAAGCACCAGGGGGAGTGGTATGTGCACTGCTATCAGTGTGCATGTTGGCTTGGCCAGCCATCTCAGGACTGCCAGACTGACTAGCACACTGAGGTGTCTCCTACCTGAGATGCGTTGCTGGGTTGTAGACAGCAGGCACATGCTCCCAGTCTGTCTGGGAGTTCCAATCAAGGGAACTCAGGCCAAGCCTGACACTGTTCTCATGCTTCCAGCAGCATGAGCGTAGTGTTAGGACTGGCTGCAGGACATTTAATGTGCTATTTATTTATATTTCAATGAACATAGTGGGAACTTTACATCAATATGCAATCCTGTACTTATACTTAGACAGGAAAATACAAGCCTGCATATTACATAAGACAATTGTATCAAGATAGTTCATATAACTTGGAGAGGTCATTGAATTATAATGGAATCTCTTTAGTGCAGCATTCCCCCCCCCCTTTTTTCTCTTGTTTTCTCTGTTTTCCTATTTTCTTTTGTCTTTTTCTTTCTTCCTCTTTCCTCCCCTTTTTTTCCTTTTCTCTTTTTTCTTTTTGTTTCCTTCAACCTCCTTATTAGGTCCTGTCCCCTCTGAATATGTTTCAGTATATGGAGGTGGTGACTGTAGATGGAGTGGACAATATAAGCTGAATACAACGGGTCACTTTTACCTAGTGTGTGTATATATATATATATACATATATATATATACACACACATATGGAAAATATAGACATTATGCACATATTGCAGTTTGCATAGCATACATCACTTTAACTATGGAGTATTGACAAAGGCCATTTGATACCAGCTGATGCAATATGCCCCACTGTTATTTCTGGATCTCTGATTTGAAATATGGTGTATCACTCCGTAAATCAATGGCCATTGGAAATATAGGAGATATCATATATATGGGGGGAAGATTTGGCTACATAACATGTTTTTACATGAGATCTTAGAGGGCAGGATGTTTTTACTTAAGAAATGAAGTTGCATTTTGACCAATTATAAACACAAATGTTTGCACAATATCATGATTTATATGCACATGTCACTTTATTGAAAATTTGAATGCATAGCACAATATACAAATATTTGTATTTTATGTGGACATCTCTGCTGTCTTGTGTATAAGATTTACATTTGTTCTATTATTCTAATTTGTGTATATGTTTTAGGACGGACTGCATTATGTGAACAATTTAAGGTATTTGGAATGTTAGGATTGTCGATTGAATATTTTCACACTATATGATGGCGTAGCCGATGTCTCCAATATTGTAGCTGCAATAACAGACGGAGAACTAATGATGTATATGTGGTAGTTTTTTGGATTTGGGGGCATGTCCAGTAGAAGGCATCAGCCGAAACGCGTTGACATTCTACTTTTGGATGAAGCACAGCATCAAATAAAAATGCAATAATGGAACCTTTGGCTAACAGCTGCCTTTATGCCAAATAAATGGTGCTGTGAATTTGTGCTGGGGGTGGAGCTGAGTGGTGAGCCGAACTTCACCAATGTGAAAGATATATATATACATATATACATATATATATATATATATATCCAAAATAAACAATTGCCACGCAATTGACTCGTTGCACTCCAGGAGAGTTTATTGCTTTAACCAAAAGTATGCTTTGAATGATACCACCACCAACGTGTTTCGACCTCTTGGTCTTGTTCACAGTTTATAAAAAACACGTTCCCATGATTCTCTTTTATAGTTTTTTTGCCTGCTACCAACCAAGTGTATTGTGGAACATGTAGTCTCAACCAGTTTACATAAAACACAAACCATTTCAAAATCCAAAAACATCCCTTTTCATCACCCATTTAACTTGATATTGTTAAAAACAACTCTAAAAATGATAATTATCAAACACAAAAGAAAATAAATTACAAGTTAATCTTGTGTGGCTAAAAACACCCATCATATAATACCAGACAGGTATGAGAGCTATTACCAAAGAAAAAACTTTTAAGTACAATATATCAGGAGAATGTCCTATTATTATAAAAAAAAGCTATATATGGGGAAGCTAATATACCTTATGCTCCATCATCTAATATATACAGTTACCATTCTTTCAAAATCAAATCTTCATTACACATATTAATTTGCATATACATTTATTGCTTTATCCCATTTATCTCACAACACTCTGATGTTCATTCCCTCCATGGCCTTCCTCAGGTTTTTGTTATTTCTTAAGTAATGACATATTTTATCACAGTATATATTCTTCACAGATGATAATGAAGTTCTTCATCCCCATTGAGACCCCTCGGGATCTTTGTTTTGAGCTTTATTATTAATTGTGATTCTAAATGCCTTAACCTTAGCTCCGATCCCCTCCTTTCTCATTTTTTCAACATTCGCAATACCAAAGAATTTCATGTTCGTCCAGTTTTTATCCTTATGTAGACTCAAATGTTTTGCCATAGCATAGTTCAAATCTTTGTTTACCACAGCTCTTATGTGTTCTAATATTCGTTTCTTTAGGGGGCAGATCGTACTCTCCATGTAGCGTAACCCACAGCCCCACTCAATTATATACACTGCGTGGGTAGTATTACACGTGAGTCTTTTAGTGATCCTAATTGGATTGCCTTTATATTCCTGATATTCTCCTGTATTTACCCCTATGTGACAGGCTTTGCACTTTCCACAGCATATGAAACCAGTTGTCTGAGTTTGTAGCCAATTAGGAGACTTTGTTAACTGAAAGTGACTGTTCACCTGAAGATCTCGTAAGGATGACGCCTTCTTGTATGTAACCATAGGTCTTGCTCCAACCAATTTTCCAACATATGGATCCTTTCTTCTGATGTCCCAGTATTTAGTGTAGATATTCAAAATCAAATGATTTTCTTTGGTATATGTCAGAATCATTCTTATAGTGGAATCTTTATTTACTTTCTTCAATGCAGATTTATTTAATATTTCTTCTCTTGTTCTAGATCTCACTTTTTGCTCTCCAAGATTTATATCTTTTTGCTTATATTTTCTCTAAATAAATCTCTGTCTAGTTTCTGTAAATTTGGATTCCATTTCTTGTCCTGTAGAACAGTTTTGTTTTATCCCAATAAATTCTCCATATGATATGCTTTTCCTCAAAGAAATCGGATGGAAACTGTCACCATGCAATATGCTGTTTGTCGAGGTAGCTTTTCGATGTAAAGTGGTCTCGATCTTATCATTTTCTATATATACGTGAACATCCAAAAAGTGAACGGATTCAGAGCTGATACTATAAGTGAATTGTAAACCCATCTCATTTTTGTTCAACAATTCAAAGTATTGTACAAATTCCCTTTCCATTCCATTCCAGATAATGAATAGATCGTCTATATATCACAGCCACAATATTGCTTTCTCTGCAAATTCCTCGTTCTCCTCATGCCAAGCCACATGCTTTTCCACCTCATAGTCAGGTTCGGGTAGCTGGGCGAAAAGGAAACTCTCATTGCTGTCCCGCACACTTGAGCATATATCTGATGGTTGAAGAGGAAGATGTTATTCCTCAAACACAAATCAATCACCTTCAACAGCATTTTTGAATGCTTCAAATACTTGATATCCCGTTGTTGTAAAAAAATAATTTACTGCCATCAATCCTATCTCATGATTGATTGATGTGTAAAGAGATACCACATCTATGGTCACTTACTTATATCCTGGTTCCCAGTCAATTCCAGAAAGTGCTCTAAAAAAATCACCTGTGTCCTTAATGTAAGAACTCAAGCTAGGTACCATTGGGGCTAAGAAGAAATCCACATATGTTGACAGATTCTCATACAATGATCCACAGCTGGAGATTATTGGACAACCAGGTGGTTTCTCCAAACTTTTATGGATTTTGGGTAAAAAGTAAATTGTTGGCATGAATGGACTTTCATTGCTCAGGAAAGATCTCTCATCCTTGTTTAATAAGCCCTCACTATACCAAATATCTAGTCATTGATTTAATTCCATGGAAAGATGGTTAATGGGGTTGAATTCAACTTTCTGATAGTGTTTTTTTACATTCAGCTGTCGATATGCTTCCTTCATATAGTCTTGTTTTTCCATGATCACTATATTCCCCCCTTTATCTGCGGGCTTAATTTCCAAATTTTTACCTACCATCAATTTCTTGAGAGCCTCTCGTTCCTGCCTGGTTATATTTTCCCTTTTCACATGTTTGATTCTATTTAATATTTCCAGATCTTCAACCACCAAATCATGAAATGTATCCATCCTATTTCACTGTGATAATATTGGACAAAATTTAGATTTAGGTTTAAAATTTGTGTGACAATGTGCACCAACATTTATTTCTAATTCTGCCAACACTTGTGTTTCAGAAAGTTCATGATCTTCAATATTGTGCATCAAGTTATATGCAGTTTTCACATCCGATTTCTGTCCAATAATCAAATAGGTAATTGTTAGATCTTGTTCATCATGTAATCGTTCACCAGATGTTTGTTTAGAAAACAATTTAGCAACTTTAATTTACGCACAAATTTATACAAATCAATTCTTGTTTCGACATGATCATAATACATTTCTGGACAGAAGGACAGGCCTTTATTTAAAAGGGTAATTTCTCATTGTGTTAATTCATGATTAGAAAGATTCACAACCAAATTCTCATTGGGATTCCCATCAATTACTTGGTTTTGTTCGTTTGTTTGCTTCTCAACAGATAGCCTTTTGTTTTTTCTAGACCCCCTTCTTGTTTTCCAGTGTTTCCTCGATCCAGTGTGAATGTTCTTCATCGTCCTCCTGTTTGACCGCATCCTCCTCCTCTTGGTGTCCTCTGGTCCATATAGACCAGTTTCATTTCATCTAAAAAGGTTGTCTTCCTTATTGATACTGACATTGCCTCACCCTCACTTAGCTCATCATCTAATTCACTCATTGATGTCTGGTGAATGCATTTTCTTCTCCAAAATATTAGGGTTTTGTTGTTTGAGTACATCAAATCTTTTCACAAATGTTAGTATTCTTCCAGTCTCATAATCAATCTCATCCCTTCTGAATTTTCTTTGTTTTCGTTCTTCAATCATTTTTTCATATTTTTCCAAATTAACATCCATAATCTGTCTTAATTTGTTACTTTCTTCTTCCTTACTAAGTGCTAGGATCTTTTCTTCTATTTCCTTCGTCTCCTTCAAAATTGATTCTACATCCTTCTTAGCATATTTAATGATAATACGCATCATGTTTTTTTAACACTCCATACTGTTGGCACCCCATTCCTCAAACATTTCTGATTGAGTATCTGGATGGTTAGGTAATTCATGCCTACAATATACTTTTTACCCAAAATCCCTAAAAGTTTGGAGAAACCACCTGGTTGTCCAATAATCTCCAGCTGTGGATCATTGTATGAGAATCTGTCAACATATGTGGATTTCTTCTTAGCTCCAATGGTACCTAGCTTGAGGTTTTACATTAAGGACACAGGTGATTTTTTTAGAGCACTTTCTGGAATTGACTGGGAACCAGGATATAAGTTAGTGACCATTGATGTGGTATCTCTTTACCCATCATTCAATCATGAGATAGGATTGATAGCAGTAAATTATTTTTTACAACAACGGGATATCAAGTATTTGAAGCATTCAAAAATGCTGTTGACGGTGATTGATTTGTGTTTGAGGAATAACATCTTCCTCTTCAACCATCAGATATATGCTCAAGTGTGCGGGACAGCAATGAGAGTTTCCTTTTCGCCCAGCTACCCGAACCTGACTATGAGGTGGAAAAGCATGTGGCTTGGCGTGAGGAGAACGAGGAATTTGCAGAGAAAGCAATATTGTGGCTGTGATATATAGACGATCTATTCATTATCTGGAATGGAATGGAAAGGGAATTTGTACAATACTTAGAATTTTTGAACAAAAATTAGATGGGTTTACAATTCACTTATAATATCAGCTCTGAATCCGTTCAATTTTTGGATGTTCAAGTATATATAGAAAATGATAAGATTGAGACCATTTTACACCGAAAAGCTACCTCGACAAACAGCATATTGCATGGTGATAGTTTCCATCTGATTTCTTTGAGGAAAAGCATGCCATATGGAGAATTTATTAGGATAAAATGTAACTGTTCTACAGAATAAGAAAAGGAATCCAAATTTACAGAAACTCAACAGAGATTTATTCCGAGAAAATATAAGCATAAAGATATAAATCTTGGAGACCAAAAAGCGAGATCTAGAACAAGAGAGGAAATATTAAGTAAATCTACATTGAAGAAAGTAAATAAAGATTCTACTATAAGAATGATTCTGACATATAGCAAAGAAAATCATTTGATTTTGAATATCCTCAATAAATACTGGGGCATCATAAGAAAGGATCCAGATGTTGGAAAATTGACTGGTGCAAGACCTATGGTTACATACAAGAAGGTATCATCCTTACGAGATCTCCTGGTGAACAGTCACTTTCAGTTAACAAAGTCTCCTAATTGGCTACAAACTGGTTTCATATGTTGTGGAAAGTGCAAAGCCTGTCGCACTGGGGAAAATACAAGAGAATATCATGATTATAAAGGCAATCCAATTAGTATCACTAAAAGACTCACGTGTAATACTACCCACGTAGTGTATATAATTGAGTGTGGATGTGGGTTACGCTACGCGGGGAGTACGATCTGCCCCCTAAAGAAACGAATACTAGAACACATTAGAGCTTGCCAAAAATAAAGATTTGAACAATGCTATGTCAAAACATTTGAGTATACATAAGGATAAAAACTGGACAAACATGAAGTTCTTTGGTATTGCGACTGTTGAAAAAAATGAGAGAGGAGGGGATCGGGAGCTAAGGTTGAGGTGTTTGGAATCACGATTAATAATACAGCTCAAAACAAAGATCCAGAGGGGTCTTAATGCGGATGAAGAACTTCATTGTCATCTGTGAAGAATATATACTGTGATGAAATATTTCATTATTTAAGAAATAACAAAAACCTGAGGAAGGCCATGGAGGGAATGAACATCAGGTGTTGTGAGATAAATGGGATAAATCAATATATGTATATGCAAATTAATATGTATAATGAAGATTTGATTTTGAAAGAATGGTAACTGTATATATTAGATGAAGGAGCATAAGGTATATTAGCTTCCCCGTATATAGCTTTTTCTTACAATAATAGGACATTCTCCTGATATATTGTACTTAAAAGTTTTTTCTTTGGTAATAGCTCTCATACCCGTCTGGTATTATATAATGTTTTTTTTAGCCACACGAGATTAACTTGTAATTTTCTTTTCTTTTGTGTTTGATACTTATCAATTTTAGTGTTGTCTTTATCAGTATCAAGTTAAATGGGTGATTAAAAGTGATGTTTTGGGATTTTGAAATGGTTTGTGTTTTATGTAATTTGGTTAAGACTACATGTTCCACAATGCACTGGGTTGGTAGTAGGCAGAAAAACTATAAAAGAGACTCATGGGAAGGTGTTTTTTATAAACTATGAACAAGACCGAGAGGTCGAAATGAGTTGGTGGTGGTATCGTTCAAAGTACACTTTTGGATAAAGCAATTAACTCTCCTGGAGTGCAATGAGTCAATTGCGTGGCAATTGTTTGTTTTGGAGACTGCAGAGGAATGGTCCTTTCCTCACGGATGCACCTGTGAATTTGAGCGCCACAAGGTGGACCGTTTGAAGTATGTATATATATATCTATCTATATAGATACATAGATACATCAATAGATAGTTAGATAGATAGATAGATAGATAGATAGATAGATAGATAGATAGATAGATAGATAGATAGATAGATAGATAGATAGATAGATAGATAGATAGATAGATAGATAGATAGATAGATAGATAGATAGATAGATAGATAGATAGAAATATTACTCAGTGGCGATCGCCAATAGGTAGTTATAGTTACAACCTAGTTTCTATACAAAAAGTGTTTTTTTACTTGCCTATATCTTTGGTGCTGCTTGACCAATCTTCATGAAACTTTCCAAAAACATTTGCCAGTTCTGTCAGATGCTGCCAGTAAAGTTTTGGGGTGATCCATTAAGAGGGAGCTGAAATAAAAGGGGGGTGCCAAAACACATTTTCCCCATTCATTTTTCCCAAGGGATTTTGAACAGCGACAGCGCAAAAAGTACAGTACATAATTACACCAAATTTGGCAGGAAGGTAGGTGCTGGTCCAGAAAGAGTGCTTTTTGTGTTTTGGTGTAATTCTGTTCAGTAGTTTTGAGAAATTGAGGGGAAAACAAATTTGTATATCTAGGGACGCAAAGGACTTGTGACCCCTAACAATATCATGCTGAGTTCTGATTGGCTGATAATACTTCAAGAACAGAAGCTTTTGAAGTGTTGTCAGCCATCTTGCGACTCGGCTTCAATCGAGTCCCACAAAGTATCCATAACTCGCGTCCCCACCATGCACAGTTTTTCGTCAAACATTTTACTGTAAATATTACATTGATATTATCAATGATGCTATGAAAGATGGCATGATTGTCGTAAGTTGTGGCGTAATTTGCAGTGCATGGCGGGGGTGCGAGTTATAGTTACCTTAAGGCACGAGTTATAGTTACTTGAGGTAACTCTAACTATAACTCGTGAATTTCTATTGTTTTGTATGTTTAAAATGTGAGCCTAACTATAACTTCCCTGTAACCATTGTTTTTTTAAGTGAAGTTCTATTTTTAAAAAATTCTATTTTGTAACTATAATGTCCCTGGAACCTTTGTTTTTTTCAGTGAATATATATATTCACATATATCCTTTGAGACTATGGATATGCATATAATTATATATGTATATTTACACATACTTCAAAGTACTCCGAGATCACCCGCTTGGGCGGGACAATTCAGTGCTTATGACTTTGATGAGGATTCCCCTGGAAGAGAACTTTGATTACAGGTAAGAAACTTTTTCTTCTTCCTCTTTCACCTGCATTACAGGCTGGACCAGAAAATGAGTCTCAAAAAATAACTAATGCATTAAAGATTTTGCTTACAAATCTAGTGCCAAATACTCTCTCTTTGGTGTCTGCTGCATCACCAACCCTTGTGTCTCCATCTGTACATGCCCAGTTTTATTTGTTCTGCCTATTTGTAGGACACAGGGAAGAGTTTCAATTGACGCTCTGCCTTTTTAGCACTGGCACCAATTTTTCTGTCTCACATTTCCTGGAGGACGTTTTTTCAATCCTTTTTCCCTGTTACCGCAATCCTTATTTCCCTTAGAGAAATACAAAGCATTGCAACGCTCTTTGGTGTATGCCACTGGAGACCGGCTTCAAGCAATTCATTTGGTTTAGCAGTTTCTTCTTGGGTCCTGTGATTTCGTGATGAAATCACACCTTTCCTATCCCTTTTGTCGGGAACAAGTCAATGTTTCTAGGGATATGACTTCTTTCCATGTCGAAGGTAAGTGTGGCACTGCAGACTGTGGAATTAATGACAGTATGCTGCCTGACACATTTAAGTAAGACGATTTCACAACTGCATGTGGTACCAGTTTTGACAATATCTATTGATACTTCTTTGAGGATAGTCACCCTTCTTCTGGGGTCATCAGTCAGCACTCAGGAGGTAATGGTTTGGGTGCCTACACTTGCAAGTACATATGGGTGGGAAAGCACCCAGCCGACAGGCTTGGTGTCCTGCACTACAGGACAGTTTATTTAAAATGGATCAAGTGACTAACAGGGTTGTGTCAAGTCTTCAGACCAAAACTTAATTAAATTTTCGCTCAAACTTTGCAAACTTCATAAAATGTGAAGCATTCAGAGAGTTTTTTTAATAAAAAATGGGATGGCCAGGACAGGAGGGCATATTTAAACTAATGCAATTTAAATGAACACTCTTTGCAACTGGGTGTAAGGGCTTCAGGCTTGTTCCAGTCTCCAATCTGAGTGTCTTCTTCCCACCACAACAACGTCCTAGGTGCGCCCATCGAACAAAACACCCCACCCCACCATAACCACCACTTCAGGCTTGCGCCTGCTCAGACTTCCCATGTGGTGTGCCATACTTCCTTATGTTTCTTCCGTCTACTTACCTGAAGATCGCAGGAGGATTCAGGCTTGCAGGCTGCACTGGCAACTTCCTGCTTCATGACTTCCTGGAGCAGAAAATTGTTATAAGAGTAGATCTAATGAGGCCTCTCGGAAAACTGGGCAAGGTCAGCTACCTTCTTCTGTTTTCGCCAATTTTTTATCAACTTTGCCGCATGCTAGTTTGTAATAAAAATGTGCTGACCCAATATGGTTCTGCAGAGGAGTGCTTTGGTCCCTGAGGAGTACTGGTCAGTCTTAAGTCACTCTGGGGTGGATCAGTCCCAAAAGGTGTGAAGATCGATAGGAATGTATACCAAATGAATTCCATCAAAGGTTGTTGATCCTTGCTCACTCATGGATCATAGTACCTTGGTGTCAATACTTTCTGAGTATGGTGGGGCTGCATAGGATGGACTGAAAAAATCAAAGTCTCTCTGCCACTGAGAAGTTAAACAGTCACGTGAAAGAGGGTAATGTTGAAAGACCTTATGGGATTCTGTTTTGGGCCTTGTTGTGGATTTTTGTTTGGAGCAGAAAAAATCAAGTGCAAAAACAAAGGCAAAGGTCCTTGCAAAGAAGTGGTGCAGATATGTTTCTATTTCACAAGTCCAAAAATTGGCCATTCCAGTAGCATAGTCAATAACAATTGCTGAACCCTACTCAGCAACGATTGAGCCCCGTAGGGCATCCTTACTGGACTTTAAAACCATAAGAGACTTTGGACCATCTCAGTATTTTGCTTTGCCATCTGGTCTTTTTAGAGTGCCCCAAATACTTTCTCTGTGTAGTAGGCACGCTCTGCATTTGGAGGTAAAACGTATATCGTTTGAATTTACTAATTTTTGGCGAGTAGAGTATGCCCAAGCTACATGAGAGTGATTCTTCTAGTAAGCTCCTAAGTCCCTCATAAGCTTCAGACGACCTCAAGTACCTATTATCTTGTTTAGTAAGTCGGTTTAATACAGCAGACATTGCCATTGAAAAACACAATTGGAAACAGAATGTCTCATTTTCTTCCCAGGCTGCACAAAAGCATATTCTGTCTCAATTAGGCCATTTTTTAATCCTGTGAAACAGATCCATATGGTTACAAATCCATTTCCCAGGATCTTATATTGTGCCAGTGGTCGGAATCAGCCCATCCATCTCACACGTGCGAACTGCTGCCACTTCCTGGGGCTGTGTGTTTGGGCTCCTGTGGAGAATATTTTTGTTAAGGAGTGAGATTGAGGTCAAGAACAAAACTGCATTAAACTAAGAATGAATAGAGGACTGCACTCGCAGCTGGTAGAGTCTTCATTACGCACCCCTGGGTGCAAATCTCACTTTAACAATGTTGACGAAATTCTTCTGTAACCTAGAGGCGTTCTAGCTGGTTTGCACATGACAACATGCTTACTTAGCATGTTGTTGACAGTGCAGCACACCTTCTGAGTGAGGCAGGTGAAGCAGGGTGAGACAGAAGCACCAACAAGGAGAGTGTGAAGGGAAAGCAAATACAAATGCGTTATTCTTGGTCTCAGGGGTCTTGATGGCAGACACAGAAATTAACTGTTGTTGTAACATGGGTACACTCTGTGGTGTCCATTACTTACCCATATCCTAGTGCCCTGCTTCCGCTGCAAATAGGAGACTATCAGGGCCGGTCTTAGGCATGGGCAGTAGGGACAGCTGCACAGGGCCCCGCACTCAGTTCACCAACATGGGGCCTTGCGTCAATGCCCACCCCAAAGCCAGGCCATGGCACACCAGTCCTCTTGTAGCCTCCGCTCATCTAATTGAGAGCAAGGTGTCTCGTTGCAAATGGGCCCACAGGGAGGGGGGCCCATCCCCTGGGCCTCACATTATGGTGCAGCATCGAGGCCTAGGTGAGATGGGCACCCTCCCATGGTTGCTGGTTTTCCCTGCAATCAGGCCTCCTGCCCTGCTGCCCATACAGAGGCTCTACGGGCACCCATTGTGCCTTAACAGTTTTAACCCTTTCTGGTGATAGGCAACTCTCACACCTTCAGCCCTTCATGAGCTGTAAAAGAGGTGCCTGTCGGTGGCTGAGGTGAAGGGACTGCAGTACAAAAAAGGCCTGCATGAAGCAGCTTTTGGAATAGGTTGACATATTGAGAAGCAAGCAGCACTAACTGTGTTGCATTGTATACAAATGAGAGGGGCCTCACCCATTCTCTTTCTGCCCAGAGCCCCAGAAATCCTAGAACCGGCCCTCACTGTGATTGACTAAGAGTGTGACATGAAGTTACCCTGTGATGTTACAGTGTGCATGACCTCACCACTGCCGGACTGGGAACCCAAAGCAGCCCTTGCACATTTTGTCTCACCAGCCCCATAGCGTGCATACATAGCACGCAAACCTGATCACTGCAATAGGGCTTGGGGGGTTCTGTCCACCCAAGAAAATTTGGGAAAAAATTGCAACAACGGTGCATTCTACAACACATTTTTCATTATATTTTGAATTGTATTAGTTTTAAAAGCATAGCAAATGATAACATTACAGTGCACCAGGATATAGCAGTTTTTATTGGGGTTCTTTAATGATTCTCTCTAACAGTACCTCTTATCTCTTCATAGTCCCTCTCTCACATGCATTTCATTTGTTTTTTTACCACCTCTTACCAGTGTAGGGTGTTGGAACACTTTACATCACACACACACACTCAGACAAAAAATCATACGTGTGTAAATCAGAGTATAGAAAATGTTGTCAAAGGGACTACGGGGTGTAGGATTCACGACATCCATACTGGTAAAGCATTTTTGAGTGTTTGGTCTGTGGAAGCATAAACGCAGATTCAGAACACACTACAGTGGTTATGGTAGACTTTACTAATGACAATTTATTTCTACCCAAACAAACTCTTTTTTAGCAAAATTAGGATAATCAAACACTAGGAAAAAACAACTTTCTAACCTGTTCCATTCAGTTTGCATGCAGCTCTTGGATTGCAGTTCATAGCTCATTGTGCTATAATGCCTGTAGCTTATGAACTGCACAGTAACAAAAAGAGCTCTATGACACAGGCAGTATCCCACTGAGCTCCGCACTTAAAATACTGTTCTGGTATCTGCTTAGGACACGTTCTTTGAAGCAGGCACATAAACCCTCTGCACTACCTTAGATGAGTCGCAACTGCCCCCGATTTCTCTCCAGCAGGTACATTGACCACCAGAGTTATTGCGGCACTTACTGTTGCCTGAAAACCATTGGATATACAAGTGACTTTGCACTGCTTTTAAAACTACTGAACTGCTACAAAACCGCCCCACACTCAGTAACAGTGGGCCCCACCCTTCCAGCCTCCTGGGGAAACGCCCGATGCCCAGTACGGCCATGGAACACACTTCCATTACCTCTTGGCATTTTGGTGAAGAAGTATACATGCGAGAAGAAATCTGTATGCTTAATGAGAATCTAAGAGAATTAGGTATTTTTCAAAGCCTTCCCTCCCCAAAAATAGGTCTCCTTCGCAGCCCACACTGTCACTTCACTCAGTATTCTCCAGGCACACACTTCACACCTCACTCATTGTTTCACACGTCCTACTTATTCAGAGTTCATCACTTGGTCTATTGCTGTCATTACGGGTGACCCACGCAGTCTTTGGGCCTCATTGGACTGTGTTGTTTCTATTCTACTCTAACTGGACATTTTTAGAGCAATGTGTTCCCCCTACTCCAGGGTCTCTTGGAGTTGTTGAGACAACTAAACTGAATACAGTGGGGTTTCCGGAATTGGGGAAATGTTCTATCTTTCTTCAGGTCAAGTCGAAAAGCAATTATTACGGAAGCCCTTTTCAAGGAAAAATATCTTGGCTATCCGGCAAGCTTGAATTTGGGAATAGTGAAAAAGAAGCAGAGAGTAGGAGCGCATATTTACTGAAGACCTGTAGATTAGAATTTGTTTGCTAAAAAGAGGGGTGGGCCAAATGACAAATGCGTTGCATAATGCATCCAAATTTGAAAACTATTCATTTTACAGTGGGAACCTATGCACATTTTTCAGACTGTTAGAAACAGTGTAAACAGGTTACAGACCTACTAACACGTTTTGGTTGCATTTTCAGTTGCGTTTTGAATAATTGGCAAACTAGTTAGATCAAATTGTGAAAATCTAGGCGTTAGTGCACAAAAGCATTTATTGCAATGATGGAAGCTGAGTAACAGTGAAGTTCGTCTAAGAACCCTGAGATGATAACATCAACTCCTGCAGATTTCAGACCGGGTCAGAGCAGGGAGAAGGGTGCCAGGTTGCTTGAATTTCAGTTGGATGAGGACCTGGCCTGGCAGTTCTGTTCCTATGAGGAGCAGGGTCAAGGCTGATTTGCATATGGCTGGGTCCAAACTGAGGTAGCATGGCGAGCAAAAGAAGAATGGGTTGGGATTCTACCCCAAGCGATTGCCAGTGATTAGACAAATTGTAAGCATTTCACCCATCGCCTTTTGTGTTTTTGGGTCAGATTGTGGCCATCTGCAAAGCCAGAGGCTGAATTCCCAGGAAGAAAGGTAAAGTTTCATCAGGAGAGTCTCTGATTTAGATGATTTAGTGCCAGGAAATGAATGGTCGTCCACCCAGAAACCTTGTCCAGAGCGAACCCAGTACTTGGTCCTGCAGCTCATGGTGCCTCACAGAATCTGTGTATACCTTTCTTAGATGTAAAAGGCTAAGCCTTATCCAAGTAATAGATGATGAAGAGGTGTTAATCAGCAGATGGGCCAGAGTAATGAATGCCACAAATACCACAACTCATATTCTCTGTGTTAAGATTCTTTCAGTGGAGAATAGTTAGTTTAATCAGATGGGTATATTTCCTTAGCTATTAGACATGGGTTTTTAGCTGTGCCATTATATTTTTTCTCTTCAAATGTAATTAGTGCAGGATTGACTATTTCGCTTTAAATCCAAAAGCAAACCATTTACTGCAGAACCTTTTGTCCCCCCAATGCCTTCGAATGGTGTTACATCATAAGTACTGAGGTAGTTGTAGAGTTGAGCTGCAGTCAACTTACCACCTGATCATCAAGGCCTGATGAGGGTCTCCCTGAGAGATTTATTTTGGTAATGGTTAAGCCATGTCTGGTACAACTGCTTTATTGTATGGCCAGGAGCTCAGCAAACTAGAACTTGAGGAGGTGAGCCTTTTCCCTACGGTATATCATGTGATGGCAAAAAGAACCCAATGAAGTTTGTGTGCTAGCAGTTTCTATTCAAGTTAAAGAGCTAAAAATCAACTCAAGGCTATGACTCCCTTTATCTACAGGATCTATCACTTCTTGAGCTAAATTGAACAGTTATATATCTGCAAAGAATGTTCTAAAATTAACAACTGAAATATATTCTGCCCAGAAATTAAAATCTACTGATACTACAGTTTTGCCAAGAAGAGAGAGGTACAGGACTGCTAACTCATCTAACCAGTTACAAAATTAATTAGTTCACAAGGGAGGGTGCTAGATCAAGATAACTCCATTCTTCAAAGTACGAGGTAATTTAGGAACAAAAAGTATGACTTCCACTCTCTTAAACTGAGCACAAATATAGGTCTAAAGAGGGATAGTCTGATAAAAAATATCAGGCATCCATATACTGTGGTGACATATGTACTCTAATTTCTTTCTGTGCTGTTTTTCTATAAGATGTTTCCGTGTGTGTAGTTTTGAAAGTGTAATGTAATATTATTTGCTATTTTTAGGTGCTGCGACTTTCGGCTGAGAACGGCCGGTGTTCCAGACGCTTAAAATAAGTGGATGATTGTGTAATTATTCTGTGTGATGCAGTACACTAGTTGGGACTAGAGAGAGTCTGTTGAGATGGGAGTCATGTTCTCCCGGACATATCAGAGCAAAAATCACTATTATGATCGGTGAGCCATTAAAAATAGAAAGTGGATCAGAAATGTTTTTATCTCATACGTATGTGAGAGGAGGGTTCTTGCCATTGTCCTGGTAGAAGGTTCATTGACCGAGAAAATGTTTAGTATGAAAACTGATTTGAAAGTAGCTTGGTAGCATGAATACCATGACATCCTAGGACATCATGTAGGTTATGGGTGAATCCTTGCTTTTGTATAGAAACGTTCTCCGTGTGGAGAATGTCACTTTTTTTCTCGTCTATAACCGGAGAACTCCCTTTCAATGGCGAGTAGCTTGGCCCTGTGAAGCAGAAGGCAGCTTGTTCCTCAGAATCTCAAAAGTGTCTTTGGCCCAGAATAGTGTGGCCATTGCCACACTCCCCACACACAGTTGAGGATGGAGTGTGGAGTGGAAGGAGAACTCATGTGTCAAGCACAGCCAAAGGATTTGTGGGGTCTCTTCTACATGTAAGAGTGTGTCTGATGTAGAAGCTCTCATGCCAGCCACACTTTCTATTTATGGCACTTCTGAGCAGGATGTTGGCCCTATTTGTTCCACTCTGGTTTCTTCTAGACCTTCAACCAGGAGGTTCAAGCTCTTTCCAGTAAACAATGTTCAAAAAAATGATTCGACACACATATGTGAAAACTTGGTAATTTTTAAGATTTGTTGAACATTGATGAACTCCTTAGTCTAGTGTCACAGTCACTATCTTCAATTCTTTCCTTTGTACATTTTGTTGACTGGCTCACAAAAGAAGACAAGAACTGCTTGCTACCATACGTTCACAGTAGTTCAAGACAAGGCACTCTGTACCTTAGAGATCTTCAAGGTAACCAACTGTAACCAGGAACAGTGCTAAATCACACCACTCTAGGTAAAAACCTTAGGCACTGCCACAAAAGTGTCATATTTCAACCAAACTCCTTCAAATAGGACATGCTACAATAGAAGTGAATGCATCTATATGGCAAACTAGCAGTGAAATTAACCATGGTTGTTCAGATGAGTGATAATTCAGGCATAACGTTTCTGGGCTCCACAAGATTAGTGGTGGCTCCACCCAACTGACTAAGAGTCAGCAGCTGAGAAATAAAACAATGTTTTGTTTTATTTTTCAGCTGCTGGCTCAGCTGAGCCAGCATGTCAAGGGAGGGGCAGGGCTGGGCCATAGAAGGAGGGAGGGAGAGGAGGGAGGAGGAGTGAAGTGCACTAAGTGTGCATGTTAGTTTGGCCGGCCATCTTAGGCCTGCCAAACTGACATGCGCACTTAGGTTTCTCCAACCCGGCTGTGTTATATAGCCGGGTTGGAGCAACTGCATAGACTCCCATGCAGCGTCTGAGTGGCAGACCAAGCCACTTACACCAATCCTGACGCTGCTCTCATGCTAGGTATAGCATGAGAGCTGTGCCAGGATTGTGTGGGGGAGCCTCTGCTAGTCTCCCAGAGACTACTGGGACACCATCAGGAGAGGAGCCAGAGGCAGCTGGCAGCATTGGGACAGGTAAGTTTACTTTTTATTTTTATTTATTCCACCCACCCCCTGTCCCACCGCACCCCCTTGAGATTTGCAGCAGCTGCTCCTGCACGGGACTCGAGCAGGAAAATTTGATTTGTTACAGAGATGATGGTTGGTTAAAAAGGCTATTGTAGCAAAATATGAGATAGTAGTGTTCAGTTCCGTAGTGAGGAAGTATACATCCTGGAGGGGATTAGATAGCTTCTCTCTGCTCACACTCAGGACTGGAAGAATTGATGAGTTCTTCCAGTAAATAGTGTCACAGCAAGTTTTAAAACCCATACAGATATCCTCAAGCAAATAACATTCTGAAATGTTTTTATCTGTTGTTAAGAGATAAGAGGAACGTAGCAAGAGTACCCAAAAAGGGTAAGAAATAAAGAAGCAGTACTGCGTGCCTTTCGCAAGTCGAGAGGCATGCAAACTTTGTGTGGATTTTAAAGTATTAGAGAGGCAATATCACCTCAGCTGACTTCCTGTTGATGGCAGTAGCATAATCAAACACACACTCTCTTACTTGCGTGTTAAACAGTTTAGGCTCAGCACAAGGAACTTTAGTTGTGTTATGCTTCATTGTCCCTTCCCGCTTTAGGTTAAGCAAAAAAAAATCCTTCATAAGGAAAGTGTGTCAGGAGGTAAGTGGGCAGAGGATACCAGATGTTTTTATGTCGGTTGGTCGGAGGGATCATGGAGTAATATAGTTCCAGTTATTTGCCGCAGTATACTAAGTGTATGATACAGCCTTTACCTGCAGGAGGATGGTCCTGACCAGGGCCTGCTTTAGGGTGGTGAACCGCACCTGGCACTGACTTTGGTGGGGGCGCTGTGTTAAAAATAATTTATGGGTAGGGCAGGCTTTAGCGCTGGAGGTAACCGGTGCGGCAATGATTTTTGGCACCCCCCATCACCTTCTACTCAGACACCGTCACTATCACAAGGCAAAAGTGTGCATCATCTCTCCATAGGCCCTCTCGCGCATACATAACATTTATTTTAAAGCACTGGTAAAGGCTGGCTTTACTAATAAAAGTGTAAATCTACCCTAACAAAACCGTTTTAGCAACATTAGGAATAGATAATGAAAGACTGAGGAAAAAAAACATAACATCCTAACCTATTTTAATGCAGTTTGTTGACAGTTCGTAACAGTCACTGTTCTATATTAGGTTTGAACTGTGGCAACAAAAGGATCTCTGTAACAAAAGCAGTAATCCACTCAGCTATCCACATAAAATACAGATCTGTGATCTGCACAATATGCGTTCTTTGCAGCAGGCATGTTCACCATCTGTGCTAATTTATGATGACTCAAAACTGCCACTAGACAAAACTCCAACTCTCTCTGTAGCAGGAACATTAATCACATCAGTTATCTTGACGTTTTTATTGCTGCCTGAAACCTGGAGCACAAGGAACTCTGCAGCAGGTATTTTTAAATTGTAAGTAATTGTTAAACACAGCACCGCACCTTGAGGTTATTGCCCCCTCCCTAGGTCAGCGCCCAGTGTGGCCTCACCAGACATATTGCCCTCATGCAAGCCCTGCTTATGGGTTATTTTTCACTTTTTATATCCATTTTTTATTGAATTTGCAGAAAAGGAACAGGAATAGATAACAAAGCACTATATATGCATTATAAAATCCAAAGTGCACAAATTGTGTATAACAGTAATCATAATTGGATATAAGAAAAGAAAAAGGAAATGATAAGTAGTTGATAAATAAATTCTAGACACATATAATGCAAATCCAATATAAACCTATAATGAGTTAATATGTTAAATTTCAAGATTGTTTCAAGTAAGTAATCTTCAAAGAAAACATAGGCCCTAATTTCAACCTTGGCGGTCGGACGAGACTGAACTGTCAGTCGGCCGCCCATGCGGCTGGAAACCCGGCCGCCCGTATTTGGACATCCCCGCCGGCCCAGCGGGGACGTCGGCTGTAGCATTGCAGCCGGCTCCTAATGGAGCCGGTGGCAATGTGGCGGTGCGGCGGGTGCAGCCAGGCAGACAGTAAAAATTGTGACGGGGCTGTGCATGGGGGCCCCTGCACTGCCCATGCCAAGTGCATGGGCAGTGCAGGGGCGCCCAGGGGCCCCGTGATTCCCCTTACCGCCAGCCTTTCCATCAGGGTGTCTACCCCCATGGACAAGCTGGCGGTAAGGTGAGTCAAAATCCCCAGGGCAGCGCTGCCCTGGTGGATTCTGGCTGCCGGGACATCCATGGTGGTAAACCGCCGGTCCCGGCGGTGTGACTGCGGCGCTACCGCCGCGGTTATAATATGGCGAATCGTAGCGCCAGCCTGTTGGCGGTACGAACGCCACTTTAACCCTGGCAGTCGGTGACCGCCAGGGTTGTAATGAGGCTCATATTATTTACGCTGTGGCAATATGAGTTAATGAATAAAATGTTTCTGATTCTAGAAAAGGACCGCAAATAGAATAAAAAAGATGTAGATCATCATGTAGTTTGTATAACATCTTCTCAAAATTTGATACTTCAAACATGTTTTTCAACCAATAAATAAATGTCAGTACTTTTGATTTCCAATGGCATAAAATATCAATTTCTGTCAAACTTAGAGCTGTGGACAGCCATATGTGCGTATAAATATTTCTCAGACCTGTTGTATCATGTAATAAAGATAAACGCGAAGTTAGAAAAAAATGGGTATGTGATTATTTCTTCAAATAGTTTTCAATTTGTAACCAAAAAGGACCGATTTTGGAGCATTCCCATAGTATATGAACAATATCACATTCTTGTTTGGGACATCTCCAACATTTAGAGTTAGGGCTGATTTGGCAGCATGAAGTTTGGCAGAAGACCAGTGCCATCAATGCAATATTTTGAAATAATTACATTTCAGACGAGAGCCTAGAAGACCCTTATAATTTTCCAATAGTATGGTCCATTCCTTATCTGAAAAGGTTGTGTTAAGTCGAGAAATCCACCAGGATCTTAAATTATTAGATGTTGCATTGGAAAAGGAGTGTTCAATTAGTATGGTATATAAGCCTGAAACTGTACCTTTAAAATGTTTCCAGGTATTAATATATTTTGCGATTGGTGAATGAAGAAGTGAGCCCTGAGACATGTCTAAAACAGAATTAGGAATAGAAATTATTTGAGTAAAATTACTGATCTGTCAATTTGGGAGATTAAGGGGGTTATTACAACTTTGGAGGAGGTGTTAATCCATCCCAAAAGTGACGGTAAAGTGACGGATATACCACCAGCCGTATTACAAGTCCATTATATCCTATGGAACTCGTAATACGGCTGGTGGTATTACCGTCACTTTTGGGACGGATTAACACCTCCTCCAAAGTTGTAAATTCTATTTGTAGTGATGCAAAAGATTTTAAAGAATTTTGTTGCGTAGGCAAATCTGATAATGTATTTATGTAATGTTTACTCTATAAATGACAATTAAGTTCTTTCCCCATATATTTAATTTCAGCCTTATTCCATAATGGGGCTTGAAAATGTAATTGTGCACGAGACTTTGCAATTGTTTGTGTTTCTGCCAGGCTAATTGAGAGGAATGTGTAACAGAATTAGAAGATTATGTAAAGCATGGGTTTTAAAAATTATAGATAGCAAGAGGAGTGATAGTTTCAAGTAATGATTGTTTGATTGTGACCCAAAGTGGAGTATTTTGGTGTGTAGGGAGCATATAAATGGAATGAGCTAGTTGCTGAGCTATCCAGTACTTTTTTAGATCTGGAAGACGCAAACCTCCTTTCAATGACGTGGAAAGTAGTTTTGAACCACTTAAATGAGGTTTATTATCACCCCATATGAAGCGAGGCATCATAGAAGACATAGGCCCTCGTTGTGACATTGGTGGTAAATCCCACTTACTGCCACGCTGACGGCCGCTAACTCACCGCTGCCGCAGCGGATATCCGTTCACCATATTATGACACACACACCAATCCGTCAGTATTCAGCCACACACACAAATCCACCAGCCCAAAGGTCAGTGGTAAACTGGCGGTATCAAAACCCACACCGTTACGCCAACAGAACAACGCCCACCACATTATGACCCATGAATCACCACGGCGGACATTCAACAGTGGTAAACCATTGGCAGTACATACTGCCGTGCTGAAAATGGACACACAAACAAAACAACACCACATTGGACAATTCAAACAACACACACCTGACATCCATACACACACCACACACCACACCCACACCACTATAAAACACACACCCACATTACCCACAACCCTATACGATTACAAACCATTGCCAGCTGAGAGACACCAAGACCACTGACATAAGTAGAGCCACACACTATTCACACCTGTACACCACTCACGCACTCCACATCACACACCCCAACACATTACCCAACACACTCTCACCAACACACATCACACAACACCCATGGCACCACAAAGACACCCCCATTTCACAGAGGAGGAGCTAAGGGTCATGGTGGAGGGAATTGTCAGGGTAGAGCCCCAGCTATTTGGAGCACAGGTGCAGCAGATATCAATAGCTAGGAAGATGGAGCTTTGGCAGAGAATTGTGGACAGGGTCAATGCAGTGGGATAGCACCCCAGAACAAGGGACGACATCAGGAGGAGGTGGACGACCTATGGGGGAAAGTACGTTCCATAGCAGCAAGACACCAGCTCGCTATCCAGAGGACTGGCAGTGGACCTCCACCTACTCCCCACAACTCACAGCATGGGAGGAGCAAGTCTTGGCAATACTGCATCCTGAGGTCCTGGCTGGAGTCGGAGGAGGACTGGACTCTGGTAAGTCAACTCTCTACTACTATCACCCCCCTACCTGCATGCACTCACATAACCTCACCCACACCACATTCACTCCACTACATCCCACACACCCCACCATCACAACCCACTCATCCCAATGTCGAGCCCTGCATGCTGTACCAATGCATGGACAACCCTCACAGCCCTGCATGGGCACTCATCACTAAAGCATGCACACCATAGAGGATTAACTATCCCACCATACACTAACATACACAAGTGAAAGCTGGCAGGGCAAATCCAACCATAAAGGGGAAGCCACGGATGTACAACATGTCAGATACAGAAACCATTACACATCATTTACATCCCCACAGGTACCCCTGCCAATGTCACCAGAGAGGAGGTGCCAGCACTATCCAGTCACTATGGGACAGATTTTGGGCAATGTGCTTGGGAACAGGCGGCTGCAGGAGAGACAGTACCCGGGGATCAGGGAGGTCTTGCAGGCCATCAACAACACCATGATCTCCATAGCAGGGGCGCTGGCAGACATGGGCAACATTATGAGGGAGGCAGTCTCACACCAGCTGGGCCCTGCCACTAGCCAGACATCAGAGCAGCCTTCCACCTACACTGCCGCTAGTGGCCAGGAGGCCCCGCCACAGGACTCACAGGCCACCAGCACCCCTCACCCTGCAGAAGGTGAACCACCCTGCAAACGTTCCCTGTGATCCAGACAGAAGCCAGAGACACTTGCCAAGACCCCGCCAGGAAATGAGACTCTCCTCATTGTCACCCTTGTGTCCCACTCAGTCAACCTGCCCACCTTTAACTGCCATTGCTCCCCTTCCTATGTCCCCTTGGAAAATGCACCTGTACTACAAACAGACTGGAACAATACAGTGGACTTTCCTCCATCATCACCCCATCCCTTCGCACTTGCCCTCTATATATTAGCACTTCAATAAACACCCTTTGAAAAAAAAACATTTGGAGTATGTAATGTATATCAAATATGTATTAATTGAAACAGGTACAAACATTGCAAATCAACTGTACAGAGAATGAGCATAGGTTAATGACCTGTAGCTGGCTGTAGTGATCACACCAGGGGTATATATCAGGTCACCATAATCTGCAAAATGAATTGCCAGAACGAACAGTAAGTGGGCATAGAAGTGGAAAATATCAGCATGCCATTGCCACACAAATTACAACCAAAGTCATTGAAAAGTGAAGTAACACTGTCCTACCTGTGTGTCATTGGAAGTATTGTCGGATCACATATGTTCTGTTGTCCTCATCCTCCTCATCCTCACTGTCCACAGGGTCTACTGCTGGCACACGAGCAAATCCAGCCCGCTCCAGAGACTGTGGCCCATCACTCCCCAGGACCAAGAGCAAAGGGCAGGTTTCCCCCTCCAGAACCAGTGGTTTTGTTTCATCTTCCGCCTGAGGTGCCTCCTCCCCAGTCCCCCTGAGGTGCCTGCCTATTTACCAACTGATGCCTCTGCAGTGTTCTCTCTGTGTTGAAGCAGGTGACAAGTGGGGCCTTGGACTTTGGCCTGTGGCCATGTGACCCACGCAAATTGAGGACTGGGCTGTGTCCCTTTTTCTGTAAATGTGTATATATCTGTTATATTGCTTAACTTATTATTTCTACTGTGTTGATCTTATTACGAACACTTTGGCAAAATCATTTTGTCCTTGCATTTTTCAGCCGATTTAGTGGGGTAACTTGTTTTCTTGGGCAGCTGGTTGTGTGTATGGTGTGTGTGTACGGGGTATGTGTTGTGCGCATGTGTGTCACTCTTGTTTCCCCCCCTTGTGTGCTAGGCAGCTGCACTCGCCGTCGTCGTCTTCGCCGGCGTTGGTGTTTGTGGTGAGCAGAACGTAGAATAACATCTGAAAAACATGCAGTTCTGGTTCCATGGTGGTGTGGTTCTTCCCTGTGTCTCCAATGGTTAGTCCTTTCACTTCTGTGCAGTGTTTCTGCCAGGCTTTTGATGTCGTTGGTACCACCCCAGAAAAGGTGGCGGATTGTGTAGTTGTAATATGGTGGGCGGAACTTTGACTTCTGCCTGGCTGTAGGCGGCTACCGCCGTGGTGGCTGTTGTTTCCGCCCTGGCGGTTGGTGTCGTACATTGGCTGTCTTTTGGAGATCTTTCCACCATGGTCATAATTTGGCAGTAGTTACCAAACTACCTTTTGGTGGTACTAATGCCATTTTATCACCGACCACCAGGGTCGTAATGAGGGCCATAGTCTTTAAAAAGTTAGTAGTTGCAGTTAATGATATAATACCAAATATATAATTTTCAATTTAGGAATTGTATTCATTTTTATAATTTGAACACTACCCCACAATGATAGGTTTAAAAGAGACCAGCGCTGTAAATCTTGCTTTACTTGTTCAAAAATAAAATTTACATTATCCATCATCATATCTTTCAATCCAGGATTCAGAAGAATCCCAAGATATTTAAATTGAGAATTTTTCCATTTAAAGGGGAAGGTATCTAAAAAGTTGATAGTAGTAGTACTATTCATTGGTAGTAATTCACATTTGGACCAATTCATTTCTTATACTGAAAAGGTTGAGAAATTATTTAGAAGAGAAATCAAAGAAGGGGCTGAAGATTCTGGGTGCGAAAGGGTCATTAGAATATAATCGGCATAGTAAAAGGCCTTAATTTCCCCAGCTGGACACTTTATACCCTTAATATGTGCATTCTGCTAATGGTTCTAAAGCGAGAAGAAATAACAATGGAGATAAAGGACATCCTTGTCTTGTGCCATGATAAATACTGAATTATAGGGAGGTAAAACTGTTACATGCAATTGCAGCAGTTGAGGAATGATATATTCCTTTAGTTTAAGTAATAAAATTTCCATAGTTCAAAACAAATACCCCCAGTCTACTCTATCAAAGACTTTCTCTGCATCTAAGGATAACAAAACATTGTATTCTACTTTGTTACATGAATGTCATAATAAATCTAAAATTGAGGGACAAATTCAACTTGAGAATGGTGGATTAGTGATATAATTAAAGAACTGAGTCGAATATCTAAGATTTCTGCCAGTATTTTCACATCAGAATTTATTAATGAGAGGGGTCAATAACTGGAGCACTCAAGTGGGGCTTTACTTGGTTTAGGAACTACAGTGATATGAGCACGTAAAAAGTCAGAGGGTAGGTGTCATAAATGTAATGCTTCATTAAAAACAGATCTTAAAATTGGGACTTTATGTGTTTTAGTAATTTTATTAAATTCTATAGGTAAGCCATCTTCCACTGGAGCTTTTCCAGTAGCAGAACATTCAATAGCCTTAAATATTTCTTTCATTGTAATTTCCCTCTCTAAACTTTCTCGTAGTTCTTGAGTTAATTTTGGACGCTTGATGTTTGTAAAACAAGCATCTTCTTCTTTAATATCTAAACAGTTTAAAGAAGAATAGAGTGACTCATAATAATTTGGAAATTGTGACAATATGTCGAATGGATAAGTAAATGAATCTCCAGTAGAACTGTTAATACCTTGGTGACCAAGTTAATAAGCTACTAGTCTCTCCTCTTTCATACCTCTTTCATAATGATGTTGAAATAAGGATTTTTCCGCAAGTGAGGTGTACAGATTATTGAGTTTGAATTTTGCAGAGAGTAATTTCCTTCATATGTCGGCGGATTCTGTGTGAAAGTAACTGTCCATAAAATTTGAAATTTCTCTTTCAAGAATTAACTTGGTTTTGTTTAACTGTATTTTATAAAGAGCTGTGTCTTTCACAATTAGTCCTGCACCCCATAAAATACCTGCACTAGTGACCGAGTTATTGTTATAAAAATTGTTCAACATATTGAAAGTCTAAGGGCCCTATTATGAATTTTGCGGACGGGAAAGCCCGTCTGCCAAACTCCCGACAGGATGGCCGCTGCCTACACGGCAACCTCCCCACCGGTGTTATTAAGAGTTTCATGCTAGGTCGGCAGGCGTAAACCTGAGTTTCCACCCGCTGGCCTAGCAAGAAACAGGTTACAGCATTGTCTCTGGCTCGCAATCGAGCCGGTGGCAATGCTATAGCCTGTAGGGTGCACTAGCACCCTTGAAATGTTCACTGTCTGCAAAGCAGACAGGGAACATTGCAATAGCCCTGACCAGGGGGGTTCCTGCACTGCCCATGCCAAGTGCATGGGCAGTGTAGGGGTCCCCCTGGGGTGCCCTGCACCCATTCTCTGCCAGCCTTTTCATGGTGGTGTTACCACCATGAAACTGCTGGCAGAGGAGGGGGTCGTAATCCCCAGGGCAGCACTGCTTTCAGCGCTGCCCTGGTGGATCAGGACCACAACCAACCTCCAGACCGCCGGGATCTGAGATAGCGGTTACCTGGTAGCCCACCCACCAGGGTTGTAATGTGGTAGTCCTGACCGCCACCATGAGTGTGGTGGTCTAGTGACCGCCACGCTCGTAATCAGGCCCTAAATCTCCAAACAGGTTTTGGTGTTTGAGATAATCCCATGTTTAAATGCATATCCAGGAGATCATGATCATGAAGGAATATTATCAATATTTGATACTAATTGTAAAAGTGAAGGTGAGGCTTAGAAGTAGTTGATTCTCGTCCAAATCGAATGTGGACAAGATGTGAAAGTATAATTCCTTTCATTTGGATCTAGTGATCTCCATGGTTCTTTAATGAGGTCAAGTAAAATATGTCTGTCACTATTGTGATGGATATCGGGTTTCCTTGGTCTGTCGACAAATGAGTCAATACTTACATTCCAATCTCCTCCCATTAGTAAACAGGAAGAACCAAAAGAAGATAATGATCTACTAAATTGAGAAATATAAATCCATTTAGAGTCAGTGGGTGCATAAACTGAACCAACAATCATAAAGGTATTAAGAATACTAATTTAGGAAAATAGATATCTACCACCATCTGTGTCTTCACAAGATTTTTATTGAAAAGGATAGCAACACTACTTTTGAGTATGGGTACTTTCAGCAGAAGTTTTGTTCGATGTAATACTTGCATGTATAACATGTCCAAACCAGTCCCTCTTCAATGTCTCACTTTCTATTGCAGTAAGATGAGTTTCTTGCAGTAATGCTATATCATGTTTCTATTGTTCAAGAAAAGTTAGTATCTTTTTCCTCTTAATAAAATGTGTGAGACCATGAACATTAAAAGAAACAATCTTTAGTGGTTTTGATTGAGAGGACTGCATATTAAAAAAGAGAAGAGGAAAAGGAGTATAGAAAGGAGTATAAGAAGTAGAAAGAAAATAGAAAGCCCACCAGAGACCAGGGAAGGTTTTCTTTTCAAAATAAGAGGTTGGGGGTATGGCCATACCCCCACCCCAAATAAATGGGGCCAAAGTTGTTCTGCCCACCAGTGGGCAGATTGGGCAATTACCCCCGACCCACACCCCAGGAAAGTCTACTAGATGCCAGGGAATTAAAAAAATAAAAGAAAATAGTGGGGTGGTGGTTACCAACCAGTATGGGCCTGGTTATGCCCCCACCCGAACTGAAGGGGCTAACAGTCTTTCAGCTCTCCCCCGCACACTAAAACATCTCATCCCATGGCAAGCAAGAGGACATTTGATTATTTTTGTTTTTTGTTTTACATTTGGGCCATGAGAGCTTGGTAACTCTCAAAATCGTCCCACTTGGAATGGTGAGGGCTTCAATTTTCTTTACTTTGGGACGCTGCCATGTAGAAAAATCCACAAGACCTAGGTACATCTGAAAACTAAACATCTAGTTGATTCCACGGTGGTGTGCTTCACATGCACCCCGCACCATATCCTTGCCCACAATTGCCCTGCAAACCTGCAACTTTGCTGGAAAGCACACATTTTCCCACATTTTGTGATGGAACCTTCCAGAATCTGCAGTAATTCACAAAATTCCTACCACCCAGCATTGTCTCATCTATACCGATAAAACTTCTGCTGCACTTGTCAGCCTAAAAATGTTTTTTTTCAAACTGCCCTTTTGGACCCACTTTGGTTTCCCCTCAATTTCGACGTGTTTTTGGCACTTCCCTGTCACAAACACTTGGCCCACCTACACAAGTGAGGTATCATTTTTACCGGCAGACTGAGGGGAACGTTGGCTGGTAGGAAATGTGTCCCGGTGTGGTGATCCCACACAGAAATGTGGGAAAAATTTGATTTTTTTGGTAAATTTGAGGTTTGCTGAAGATTTTGGGTCAGAAAACATTGAGGCATCCACGCAAGTCACACCTCCCTTGACTCCCTTGGGTGTCTAGTTTTCAGAAAATTCTGGGTTTGGTAGGTTTCCCTAGATGGCTGCTGAGCCCAGGACCAAAAGCACAGGTGCCCCCGCAAAAACAGGTAGTTTTCTATTTGATAATTTTGATGTGTCCAAATAGTGTTTTGGGGCATTTCCTGTTGCGAGCAAAAGGCCTACCCACAGAAGTGAGGTACCATTTTTATCGTATCGGGAGACTTGGGGGAACGCTGGGTGGAAGGAAATTTGTGGCTCCTCTCAGATTCCAGAACTTTTTGTCACCGAAATGTGAGGAAAAAGTGTTTTTATAGCCAAATTTTGAGGATTCTGGGTAACAGAACTTGGGGAGAGCCCCACAAGTCACCCCATCTTGGATTCCCCTAGGTCTCTAGTTTTCAAAAATGCACAGGTTTGGTAGGTTTCACCTAGGTGGCGGCTGAGCTAGAGGCCAAAATCCACAGGTAGGCACTTCTTTGGGAAAATGTGATGTGTCCACTTTGTGTTTTGGGGCATTTCCTGTCGTGGGCGCTAGGCATACCCACACAAGTGAGATGCCATTTTTATCGGGAAACTTGGGGGAACATAGAATAGCAAAACAAGTGTTATTGCCCCTTGTCTTTCTCTACATTTTTTCCTTCCAAATATAAGACAGTGTGTAAAAAAGATGTCTATTTGAGAAATGCCCTGTAATTCACATGCTAGTATGAAAAAACCAGAATTCAGAGATGTGCAAATAACCACTGGTCCTCAACGCCTTATCTTGTGCCCATTTTGGAAATACAAAGGTTTTCTTGATACCTATTTTTCACTCTGTATATTTCAGCAAATGAATTGCTGTCTGCCCGGTATGGAATGAAAACCCACTGCAAGGTGCAGCTCATTTATTGGCTCTGGGTACCTAGGGTTCTTGATGAACCTACAAGCCCTATATCTCCCAGCAACCAGAAGAGTCCAGCAGACATAGCGGTATATTGCTTTAAAGAATCTGACATTGCAGGAAAAAGTTACAGAGTAAAACGTTGAGAAAAATGGCTGTTTTATTTCACCTCAGTTTCAATATTTTTTTATTTCAGTTGTTATTTTCTGTAGGATCTGCACAAATTTCCCATTGCTGAATTCAGAATTTTGTCTAATTTTCAGAAATGTTTAGGTTTCTGGGATCCAGCATTGGTTTCTCACCCATTTCTGCCACTGACTGGAAGGAGGCTGAAAGCACAAAAACTCGTAAAAATGGGGTATGTCCCAGTAAAATGCCAAAATTGTGTTGAAAAATTGGGTTTTCTGAATTAAGTCTGCCTGTTCCTGAAAGCTGGGAAATTGGTGATTGTAGCACTGCAGACCCTTTGTTTTTTTACCTTTCAGGTAAAAAAAACACAACCCTTCTTCTGCAGCCCTTTTTTCCCATTTATTTAAAAAAAACGAAATTTTCACAGTATTTTGGCTAATTTCTGGGTCTTCTTCAGGGGAACCCACAAAGTCTGGATACCTCTAGAATCCCTAAGATGTTGGAAAAAAAGGACGCAAATTTGGCGTGGGTAGCTTATGTGGACAAAACATTATGAGGGCCTAAGCGCGCCCTGCCCCAAATAGCCAAAAAAGGCCTGGCACCTGAGAGGGAAAAGGCCTGGCAGCGAAGGGGTTAAACAACGTATTAATAACAGAATGTGAGGTCAAAATAATTCCAAAACTAAGATTTAGTCTAAATATAACTGGGAATGTATGTATGTAGAAAACAAAACTGTCTTTAGTATAAAATATTCTGAATGGGTTAAAATGATTATTTAAAGAATAAAAGCCAATCAGAAATATGAATCCTAAATTAATGATTATAAATAATAACAATCAGAAGGAAAAGATTGTTTAACACAAAGTGATAAGACAACAGTATACACTTTCAAACAAGTCTTTGAACTGAGGGCGTGAGTAATAGACTTCACGGAGTGAGGGGAGAAAACTAGGCTAGACTCACCAACCTTAAAAGAAATTAATAATCAAAGTACCCCATATCTCACCATTGAGAAAAGTATAAAGAGAGAGTCATTCACATCTATATATAACTTTAAGAATTTTAAGAAATTCCTGTATTTAGAAGAGAGAGGGAAGAGGAAATGAAAGAAGAGAAGTCAAGTAATGAGATTATAATCAAAATTCAACATGTTGCATATATTCAAACAATGCTTAATCAAAACCCTCTTTAAAAAAATGTATAAGGAAGGAAGCAATCAATAAGAGAATCAGAAAAGGGGATAATCTATTACATTCAAGATTTCAAAGGTGATCTAGATTTATCTCTGGGTTATGAGTTCTTCCAGAATTTTAATTTACCACCATGGAACGAGGTATGTCAAACAGTTTCCCATCTCCATGGTCATCTGGGTCTGAAGCAGAGGTAGTTGACGGATCTCGTGTAAGTGGTGGATATGAGGAATTATGTTCCATTTCTGATTCTCTCATCTAAATTGTTCAAGAAAGATTCAAGGTCATGAGGTTCCGAATATTCTTTGGTTTTTCCCTTGGGAAATATCTCTTTTTCAATCTAGGTAATGCTAGAAATTTCTCCCTTTTGAAAGTGGTAGGTGCCACAAAGTCTGCTGCAATAATGAGCTGTGGTTTGTCATATACATAAGGACCATGTTTCTTAGCTTCAGTAATATTTTGATGAGCATAATGATGCCATAAACAACAGGCTAATATGTGGCAAGGTTGTGTAGAATGATTTAAGGTTCTTGAGAAGATATAATAAGCACGCTGAAACTCAAGTTGGGGTGTGAAGGTAAAGTTCATTAATGTGGGGATTAGGTGAACCAAGAAGATGAACATATCCTCTTTTTCAAGTTGTTCAGGAAGGCCTAAAATTGTAATACTATCCCTTCTGCTGTGGTATTCTAGATCAATCATTTTTTGTTGTAAATACCAAATATCGTGGCTTGTATCAGGTATTTTATCAAGGCGTGTATCCATTTCTGTGATACGACCATCCATTGTTTGCATACAGATTGGAACTGATTTATTTCCCCTTTTAAACCTTGTACTTTGAGAGTATTTGCAGGGATTGCTGTATTTACTGATGAAATTTAGTTTTTGATATCAAGTAGTTCTTTAAGTAACCTGTCTATTAGTAGAGTGGGGCTGTCTCGGGAACTTGTCATTGTGCTCGATTAGTTATTGTTAGCAGAGTTAGACATTAAAGCCTTACTGTATGATAATTGCCTGAAATGTTTGAATTTTGACATGAGAAGGTATAAGTAACAAGAGAGTCAAGCAAGTCTTTTAGTATCAGATCTGATTATATCTGTAATTAAATGTTCCAGGATAAACAGTTATTGAAAATAGACTTTATTCTAACATTGATGATAAGCAAACAACACAAGAGCCTCAATTACATTTTACCAAGGTGAATTGTGATGTCAAACACAACCAGTTCAATTCTTAGAGGAGGGATGTAATTTATTCTATTTAGTATGTCCAAAACGAAATGCTGACCACGGGACATCAGAAATGTAGTCTTGTTCTTTGTTCCTCTTTATTATTACATCTTTTCCACTTTTCACATAAATCTATTTAAGTGTTATTTAAAGACAAGTGGATTGAGATTACATACATAAGTATTTGAAGCAATAAAATCAATCTATAAATAAGCCACCTCCTCCATATCTGTAGATATTAGTTTATGCTCATTAGAGCTTACCTGTCTCTGCAGGTTTGATGTGATTGTTGGTTATTTTATATTGAAAACATGATTGATTGTAAAAAATGCTTTATATTTCCTCCATTACTTCTCTCCTCTCTATATAAATATCCTCCTCTCTCTGCTTATCTCTTTGTTGTGTCTTCAGATTTTTTTCAGATTTATTTTATGTTTGGATCATTCTATTTGCCCTTCATCTTCTTTATTCTATCTTCTCGCTTCCTGTGAAAGGTGACATAACATAAAACTGCTCATGGAGTAGTTAAATGAGGTATGATTTCCCAATATTAATCCCAAAGTCTATGTCATTTGCTTCACCAAGCGTCATTTCCCGGATCCGGAAAAAGGAAAAAAAAGAAGAAATTTAAAAAATAGGGATATACCATTCTAATATTAAGGCATAGCAGTTAAATAAAAAAGGTATTGACGCAGTGGTGATAAATGCTTGATGGCTCTACTTCAATCAATAATACTTGGAAGTGAACCGCCTTTTCTTCTGATAGTGACCGGTTCATTCCGCATTCTTCTTCTGATATCTCTTTCATCTCCCTGTTCTCCAGCGCTTCCCAAAATCACAGAAAGTGCAAAAGTGCACAGTCATACCATTAATCTGTGGTGGCTGTAATATTAATATTGCTGATGGAAGCTCGCTTCGATATAACATGTACTCATGCAGTGAACCGAAGGATGAACCATAACCTCAATCTTTTTCACAGCGGTCTTGTGATTGAGCCGCCATCTTCCATCGCGTCTGAGTTGTTCTTGCTGGTTGATCCAAACTCCTAGTGATTATGCGCAGCAGGGAACTATTGCATAAAAGCTGCCTCAGTAATTCCGATCATTGACTCTGGCATTGTAATAGCAGGGATACAGGAACCGGCCCGCCACCTCGCCTCTGTCCACGGAGCTCTAACAAAGAGCTACCATTTTCTGCAGTGTCAAGCTCCGCACCCTTGCAATTGGGTTTAAAAGCACATAAACTTCAAGATCATTTTATCTATTTGCAGTTTTGACTCATCATAAAGTAGCGCAGAGGGATAATGTGCCTGCAGCAAAGAACGTCTATCATGCAAATCACAAAACTGAGTGTGAGTGGACTATGAGTAGAGCTTTGAAAAAAATTAAATGTATGTCAGAGAGGGACTATGGAGAGATGATGGAGAGTGGTAGAGATGGAATTTGTTGAAAAGTAGGTCATGGGGGTGAGGAGCCCTAAAAGACTGTCACACTAGGCGCACTAGGTGCTACCAATGCTAAAGCCGGCCCTGGTCCTGACCTCACACATAGGCCACTCTTCTCTTGGCTATCAGTGGTGCCACAGACGAAAATCTTTGTACACTCCGAGGCAGGCCCTTTTATATCCTAACTGGGTCAGCTTCAGTGACATGTTAACAGGAGTGCTCAGAATGTCGGAGACGGCTGTAAAGGTCTGATGCTAGCAGGAGACAACTAGGGTCACTGCTGTGCCAAACCCATGCAGTCTGCACCAAAAGCGTGGCATCTGGCGCATATGGAGTCTCCTTTGAGCCCCACAAGCTTCAGCAGGGTGAGATATGTCTGGTGTATGAATTTGAAATGGCGAAGGAGGCCGTTAGGGATTAAAGTACCAGGCTGACTGCAGCAGTATAGCCAATCTTTATCTGTGAGGGAGAATCACAGATCCCTCTCCAATTTCGCTTGGGCAAGTGGTGCTAGTATTGGAGCCTCTAATTGCTCTGGCATATTTAATCTGGAGACTAATAATTGGGGAGGTTGTGCGTTGAGTATCAGTGTGAGTGTTTGAGGTGTAGGCAGTTCCTGAGGGAATGTTGGGTATTGTGTGACAGGTTGTGATGGGGAGTAGAGTATAGGACATACCTAGAGGAGTGGGATATGCTGTGTTCCGTCGCTAGATGATCTACATAGAGGGTTGGCTTCAACCAAATTGAGCCATTGTGCAATATAGCTTAAAATCAGGAGCAGCTAGACCTCCTTGCTCATGTGGCTGGGTAGGTATTACCCATTTAACCCACAGCTGTTTACTTGCCCCAGCCATCGTTGTCATAAGCGCCCTAAACGTTTTGAAAAATTGCTGATTAAATGGGATTGGAATTTCATTTAAAAAAGCACAGCAATTTGTGAAGTATAATCATCTTCGTTATAGAGATTCTGCCCATCAATGAGAATGGGAGTTTGCTCGACAAGTGCATTCGGTCCTCAAGTTCAGATATAGCAACCCTATAGTTTTCAGTGAGGATAGCAGTCTTATCTGTTAATCCACACTCACAGGTATTGACCTGAGCTAGAAGCCCAGATGTCGCCTCTGTTAAGGGAAAAATGGTTCCAGTTAATAGTGGTGTCAGACAATGCTTTAAATTTAAAAAGTGTAAATTCTCAGATGACCCGGTCAAGATTTTTAGTTGGGTCCCATGTATATAATGTTTCGACCTAAAGGTATACAATTAGTTTGCACGGCAAAAAGGCCAACCCCCTGTGTCTGTGTAATTGCCAAATAGCGTATGCTAATGTCTAAGGTCAGAACATACAGTATGGGTGATAGTGGGCATTGTGGGCATCTTTGGCGGGTGCCTCTACTAATGGTGAAGGGATCTGATAGTAATCCATTTTGGTATATCCTTGTGGTAGAATTTATGTTTAACTTTTGTATTAATTTAAGAAAATTGACAGGGATAAAATAGTGACTAGGAAGAGCCATTCAAGACAGTCAAATGCCTTAGTGGCATCTAAGAGGACAGATACTGAATCTTCCTCTGGTTTCTGCTGGTGGTGCAAGGTGAACAACGTTCAGGAATTATCCTTTGTTGAGCTACCGAGAATAAAGCCCACCTGGTTGGGCAAGACTTGGGTTGGCAGCAGCAGGAGTATGAGGTTGGCCAACACTTTAGTAGTATTTTGGCATCAGTGTTAATGAGCGAAAGTGGACTACAAGCGAGCCAAGGTCCTCCCAGGTCTCTCAGCTTCATCATATGCCCAAGGTCTAGCATAGTTATGCATATGCTTGACTTGCTGGTGTGCAAGATCTGTAAATTATTGTGCCTTACTTTGAACCTCCACAAGTGTATGAGTGGTCTGATTGTGTATATATTGAAGTTTTAGGGCTTGAGCAGGTTAAGCCTGTTACAAAAATCTATATGTACCCCATGATGTTTTTGCAATTCATATACGCCGCACACATGCCTTAAGGCATCCCAGAGGGTGCCATATGATAGAATAGAAGCATCAATAGCTTGGAAGTATTTCTTAATTTAAGTACCAACCTGCTTCCTCATCCCCCAAGGAGAGAGGCGACATGTGAAGGCTCTATGTTTGGAAGAAACTTTCAAAGGAGAGCTTAATGGGTGAGTGGCCAGAAAGAGTGTGTGGGAGGTGTTCAATGTATCTAGACCAAACACATATATAATAGGAACCAATCCAGTAATCCATTTTTGGCCTTGACACATTTACAGTAGATATGTCTTTGTGCCTCTCACAGTGTCAGGATATTCGTCTCCAGATATCCACTAGGCTAAAGTGTCTAAAATATGGGGACGTTCTGCAGCAGCTGCATGGTGGGTGCATAACTACATTTGAGCAGTCACGTGTCAAGGTTAAAATCATCTCCTCATAGTATGGTACTGGATGCTAGGGTTTGACATTTATTTCAGAATTGTCTAATGAACTGTGGTTCATCTGAATAAGCAACATATGTGTTGATGAGCAATAAATCCCCCCCTCTACTGCCTGAAACAGGTTACAATGGCCCTGTGAATCAGTATCCTTTTGAGGAGTCTAAAGGGAAATCCTCAACTGACCAGGATGTCCATGGCTCTTCCTAGGAAGAATAATTCACCAAAATCCTTTGACTGACCCATTTGGATGCAAATGAAGGGGTGCTGGAAATAATCAACACAATGCAGTGCCATGGCGCTCCAGTAACAATAACAGCAAAACTCCAGAAATAGGAAAGCACATCAACCTTCTGTTACAACTCACCATGGAGCCCAACTAGAGGCACACAAAATACCATTTGAAGGTCCATATCAAGCAGTGCAGTACCAAGGTATTATTATACAAATGAGTGCTGTCAAGGTCCCATGTCCCCATCCAGAAGTTCCAAATCATTGTACTTTATCCACTTTCCCCACACTTTAAGGAATTTCCGAGGGCATCCCCTACGTTTATAGGTCATTTTCTCTGCTGCAATATACTGTACATGTTCATACCGGTCCTCCATGCCTGCACTGTATCGACCTCTGGAACTACCCAGTGCCTTGCAACATCCCTCTTTTGCACTACCAACCCCAAATTGCTAAAAAGGAGCATTACTGTGGAACATCCAGATTACTAGGAATGCAGGGGAGGATATACTTTGGGTCGAGAGGAAAATGAAGGTGTGCTTTGAGCACTAAAGTATGTGTAAACGCAGTGTTGTTCTGGTCTAGATGGGAGAGCAAAGGTCTGGTTTTACAAGGGTTACTAATCCCCACACGTTCCAGGTTAGGAACCATATCAAGAGTGAGCCACTGTCTAAATTGGAAGTGTATACTGAATAATGTAGAGGTGTGTGCCCACAGCCAAAGCATGTTAAGAGATCAATATTTCTACTGGATCCAGTATTAACAAAAGATCCAATGTGCCTACTTAATAGGTGCACAGCTGTAAACATCTCCCCCTACCAACACCAGCTTACCTAAGCCAATGGTTTCTCACTTAACAGTAAAATCATACAGTACAATAAATGAACATCTCGGACATTATATAAAAGTATTTAGGATTTACTCATGGAGGGAGCACTGGCCTATAAACATCACCAGAGGCAGCGATCCTAGTCTGGTTAATAGCCCACATAAGGCAGTACTAACCTGTTATGGCTATCTGATATGCCGTCTGTGTTGGCCGAAGCGGAGGTATGTCAAAGCAATGAACATGTTTTAAGACAAACTGTTGGTGGATAGTTCTATACTGAAGGGTCCTTAGACCATATCAAGTGGTTATGAATGGGAGGGATGTATATAAGAACAACATGTCCGGCCAGAGTGGTATCTATCAAAAGCAGGTGTCACCACTGCAGGAGAGCACTGCAGTCCCAACACCCTCCTCTGCTGCAACCACAATGGCCATGCAAATTAGGCTATAACTCTGTAAGGTTGTGGCTGGGGTGATCCCACCTGCCGATCACTCAATGTCGCAGAGACCTACATCTGGGTTATCTGTTTTTCAAATGAAGCTTCTTGACAAACAGCATGGTGTCTTGAGGGGTGAAGAAAACACGCTGCCTACTGTAGTAGGTGAGCTTGAGGCATGCCAGGTACAATATTGCTTACTGTATGCCAGCTTGGCACATTGCATCATTCAGGGATAGATATTTGTGGTGTGCCTCTTGGACCACAAGGGTAAAATTTGGACATATTGGCCTTCATTACAACCCTGCCGGACGGTGGTAAAGCAGCAGTAATACTGCCAACAGGCCGGCGGAAAAAAAAGTGGAATCACGACCATGGCGGAAACCGCCAACATAGACAGCCACTTTAACACTCCAACCGCCACGGTGGTAGAAACAAACACCGCGGCGGTAACCGCCAACAGACATGCGGAGGACAAAGTACCGCCCACAGTATAACAACAGGCCTATCCGCCACCTTTTCCGGGGCGGAACTAACACAATCAAAAGCACGGCGGAAACAGTACACAGAAGGGAAACCACTCACCTCTCGACACCCGAGGAACCAGGAGGCCAAGGAGCCCGAACTATACGTCCTGCCCATGCTGGTCTTCCTCCTGCTCTATCAGGAGCAGGACAGACGCCGTCGATGACCACGGTGAGTACTGCACCTACAACACAGGGGAGGGGGGGAGGGAAAAGAGAGTGACACACACACGCAACATGCAATACCAAACCCTCACCCATAATATCATACACACAAATACATGCAGCAACATTACATATACATCCCCCCACCCCTTGGAAAAATGCAAGGACAAAATTAAATGATTGTAACGATTGTAATCATGAAAAATCTGATAGTGCAATTTCAAAATTCAGTATATACAAATATGTACACCAACCACACAAGTCAGGATAGTGTACCAATCATTGTCTGTGGACCAGTGGTCCCAAACTGCATGGGCGAAGCCCACACAAGATACCTGACTCGAAACCGAGGGAACACTGCAGGGGCATCAGATCGAAAATAAACAGGCACCTCAGGGGGAAAGGTAGGGGGGCACCTCAGCCGGATGAACGCACAACACCACTGCTGCATGAGGGGGCTCCATGCCCATTGCTGTATCCTGGGGAGTGCAAAGCCACAGTCTCTCAAGTCTTTCCAGTGGGTGGTTTGCCCACTGTTTTATCCTGGGGAGTGCAAAGCCACAGTCTCTCAAGTCTTTCCAGTGGGTGGTTTGCCCACTGCTGTATCCTGGGGAGAGCAAAGCCACGGTCTCTCAAGTGGATAACAGTCTCCACTGGTTCTGGAGGGGGTCATTGTGCCCAGAGTGCTTCATCCTGCCAAGGACTGAGGTAGTGAATGCGAATTTCCACTGGTTCTGGAGGGGGCCTTGTGCCCAGTGTGCTTCATCCTGCCAAGGACTGAGGTAGTGGATGTGAATCTCCACTGGTTCTGGAGGGGGCCTTGTGCCCAGAGTGCTTCATCCTGCCAGGACTGAGGTAGTGGATGTGATTCTCCACTGGTTCTGGAGGGGGCATTGTGCCCAGAGTGCTCCACATGCAGTGTGGTCGGTCCCATTCCCTCACCTGGGTGTGTGAGCCACGAGTTTGCCTAGGAACAGGTAGCATGACACGTCATGGAGGCAGAAACATACCCCACACTGCTGCGGCTTCGCCTTCCACCTGCAGGTGCAAACAGTGATGGAAGTCATGCCTCATGGAAGCTGGGCAGGGTCCAGAAAGTCTCCTCCAGCCTCGGACGGCTGACCACTGGGGATGGTAGCCATGTCAGCGGTGGTGCTACTGTCCGAGCATGTCGCAGGGCTGGTGGCGTGGCTTGCGGCGGTGTCTGTGGCGGCAGTGCTGGCGGTGGTGCATGTGTCAGCACCTGTTGAGAGATGCAGCAGGATGTCTCCTGCAGCTTTGGATGCCTGCCCACTGTGGAAGATGCTAGGGACTGGTGCTGAGGCTGCAGACGTGCCGTTGGCGGTGCAGGTGGCTGTGCAGGTGGGGGTGCTGGTGGCGGTGCAGGTGGTAGTGCTGGTGGTGGTACAGGTGGCAGTGCTGGTGGTGGTGCAGGTGGCGGGGCAGGTTGCGGTGTTCGCCGCCGTACAGGTTGGTGTAGTCATGGACAGAAGGGGTGACACTAGTCCCTCAGTCGGTGCCACTGTGCCCTGTCCTGACCTGCTCTTCTGCTTTTGTCCCTTCCCCACCTTTGATGGTGCCGCAGGTGTCGTCACTGTCCCCTTTTGTTTTGGCGGAGCCCTTGGTGGCTGGTAGGTGTGGCTTCTCCCTCTGGGATGTGGGCACCTTCTTCACCTTGGCAGGTGGCGGAATGTCCTTGCCCTCTCTACGTGGCACACTGGCAGCCCTGATGGGTGGCGCACTCGATGACCACGCAGTTGCTGGCATCGCTGTGCCTGGGGATTTGGTGGCTGAGGTGCTGGGTTGGGACCTGGAAAGCTTGACCCTGGGGGAAGGACAGGGGGTAGGTGAAGGGAAGAGGTCAAAGTTTGCCAGGAAAAGTTTTTTTGACACACTAGGATGGGAAGATGGACGGGGTTTGGGAGTGGAGGAAGAGGTAGTGGTTGTAGGAGGTGTATATTTCCTGAATTTGGGTGAAGGTGCATGGGCCGGAGGCTGTTGTGAGGTGGATGGCTTTTGGGTGGGTGTGTGCCTGCGTTTATGTACTTTGGGATAAGGGCTCACAGACACACTGGGAGAGGACACTGGGGATGTGTGCATGGTAGTGGGGGTGGTGATTGCACGTGAGCAGTGTGTGGTGATGGGCGTGCAGGTGATTGAGGTAGTGGCTGAGGATGTATTGCATGCAGGTGTGAGTGGGGACGAGACAGGGAGGGAGGAGGAGGACGTGGAGGAGGGGGACACAGTGGAGGCAGTGGATGTTGTTGTGTCTGCATGGGTATGGTGCTTGTGTGAGTGCTTGTGGGATGAATGGTGCTTATGTTTGCCATGTCCACTCTTGTGTGTTGATGAGTGTGCATGCTGGTCTGATGGTGTGCTTGGGATAGGCTGAGGTACAGGGGATTGGGTCTGGGTGGAGGAAGTTGGAGGGGGGAGACTGGACACAGGGACAATGGCTGCCATCAGTGCTGAGGCCAGAGCCTGAAATGCTCTCTGTTGGGCCGCCTGCCCAGACTGAATGAACCCAGGTATGCATTTGTTTGTTGCAAATGCCTCTCAATACCCTGGATGGCATTCAAAATGGTGGATTGCCCAACAGTAAGGGATCTCAGCAGGTCAATAGCCTCCTCACTGAGCGCCGCAGGGCTGACTGGGGCAGGGGCTGAGGTGCCTGGGGCGAAGAGATGCCCACCCTCCTGGGTGAGCGGGCACAGGACACACACTGAGGGGCTGCTGGGAGGACGATGCTGGTGGGGGGGGGTGGTGGCTGTACCTGTTGATGCGGTGGGCACAGAGGTGCCCGCCACTGCAAGGGAGCTCCCATCAGAGGAGGAGTCGCTGTCACAGGTGTATGCTCCTGTGCCCGTCGTGGAGCTCCTCTCGCCCTCCGTCCCACTGGTGGCTTCAGACTCCGTTGCTTCACCCTGCAGGGCCAAGTGGGTTGCAGCTCCCTCCTGCTCCGGTGCCACTGCTCCTCCACCAGATGATGCTATTGCACACAAGAACAGGGAGACAAAACAAAAAGGGGGGGGGAGACAGAAGAAAAACATGTTCAGTGCATGCAACACCCCTACCGTCGGCACAACACACAGGGAGCAGCCCTCTGCACTAAGCCATGCACTGACAGTTCCTAGCAAATGCACATGCCCATGGGGGAAGAGGCCTAAGCACAATTGCTGCACACCTGGAAGTCACAGGAGCCTGACTAGGTGTAGGTGGCTATTACCACTAGTGGGGTTGGGGTGCCACAGAGGCTGCCTAACAAGGGACCTTGCCTACCAAGTTCACCCTGGCCTAGGGGAACCCACAGCCCACCTCCCCCATCCAGACACCTCGTAATGCACGCAGAGTCAGCTGAATGAGAGTGTACTCACCCGCTTGTGGCTGCTGTGATGCCCTCAAGCGCCCATCCAACTCCGGATAGGCCACCGCCAGGATCCGGTACAACAGGGCGGGTCATGGTGCGACGGGTACCCCTTCCACGTTGGGAGGCCATTCCCAGCTGGGCCTCCGCCATCTTCTTGTTCCAGCAGTGCAAGTCCTCCCATCTTTTAAGGCAGTGGGTGCTCCGTCTATGGGAGACCCCCAGGGTCTGGACGTCCTTGGCGATGGCACGCCAAATGCCCTTCTTCTGGTGGGCGCTGACCTAGAGGAAAAGTGAAGTAACAATGGATATTTCTAGCCCGTACATTTTATGTCATGCATTGCCAAACACCTCCCACACTGGCCCTGCCATACATACACACACAATCCTGACATGCTGGCCTGTCCCCCTCCCCACCCTCTTTCATCCACGACACGCCATACACTCCGGAGCCATCCACCATGCTCACAGTGTACTCACCTGTTTGTCTGGAGGACCGTACAGTTGCGTGTTCTGGGGGAGGACCCCATCCACCAGTTTCTCCAACTCCTCCGAAGTGAAGGCAGGGGCCCTTTCCCCAGACACTGTAGCCATCGTCGGTTCCCGACACAGGTCACAGCAGCACAGGCAGTTAGGTCCTCTCCTGTTGAAGGTTAGGTATCAAGTGAGTGAACAGTAAGAAAATGGTGGTCACGTCCGCGGCGGTGCGTACCGTCACCGCTGGCGTACATCGTCATTGGCTCCTGGAACCCATAGGGCCCAATGTTAACCAATGCTGAATTGTGCTGCGGTCTTCGACCGCCCACCGCGACGGTGTACAACGCCAGCGTAGTTACCTCATTTCCCCTTGTCCCACCTTACAGGTCAGGCAGCTGCCATTTCAGGGGGCCACATGGGATGGATAAAATCGGCGTCACACCTATCTAGGCCGGGAATACAGACAGATACCGGCACATTGCGATTTACCAACGTTTCAGCAAATAACACATTGTGATACCTCAGTGTTGGATGACCCTCTGCTCGCTGTTCTCCTCTATAGGGCACGTCTGCTGGGGCAGGTGATGAGATGGCTGCATCCTCCGGTGTACAGACCCCTGGTGGACCTGTCGACAATGGAAGAGAAACACATCATAATCACATACAGACCTGATTGTGCAACAATCCTGGAACTGTGTGCCCAGTTGGAGCCAACCTGATTTCAGCTATCCGCCATCCCACAGGAATCCCCCTCTAGTGCAGGTTCTGTCTGTACTCCATTTCCTGGCCAGTGGGTCTTTTCAAACAACAGTGGCCATGACATCAGGGATGTCCCAGCCAATGTTCTCTAACGTGTTGTCCAGAGTGTTATCTGCCCTGCTGATACAATTGTGCAGCTACATCGTTTTCCCTCAAGTGGAGGATTTGCCCACAGTGAAAGGTGACTTCTATGCCCTAGGACACATCCCCAACATCATTGGTGCCATTGATGGTACACATGTGGCATTTGTTCCCCCCACCCCCCACAGGAATGAACAGGTGTACAGAAACCTGAAAAGCTACCATTCGATGAATGTGCAGATGGTGTGTTTGGCAGACCAGTACATCTCCCATGTGAATGCCAAGTATCCTGGCTCAGTGCATGACGCTTACATTTTGAGAAATAGCAGCATCCCTTATGTGATGGGGCAACTCCTGAGGCACCGTGTGTGGCTAATAGGTGAGGCCAAGGTCCCAACACAGTTGACATAGGTGTCTAGATATGGGGTTTTCCCTAAGGGTTAGTGTGTGTCTAACAGTTGTCCCTCGACATTTGCAGGTGATTCTGGTTACCCCAACCTGTCATGGCTACTGACCCCAGTGAGGAATCCCAGGACAAGGGCAGAGGAACGCTACAATGAGGCACATGGGCGAACTAGGAGGATTATAGAACGCACCTTCAGCCTCCTGAAGGCCAGATTCTGGTGCCTCCATCTGACAGGTGGCTCCCTATAATACTCACCGAAGAAGGTGTGCCAGATAATCGTGGCCTGCTGTATGCTGCACAACCTGGCTTTGCGACGCCAGGTGCCTTTTCTGCAGGAGGATGGGCCAGATGGTGGTCTTGTGGCAGTTGTGGAGCCTGTGGACAGTGAAGAAGAGGAGGCAGAAGAAGAAGATGTTGACAACCGAAACAACATAATCATGCAATACTTCCAGTGAGACACAGGTAAGAAGATGTAACTGCTTCCCACATCTCATACTATTGTTGGAGCTAGCATAAGTCTGTCATTTTCACTCAGTGTATGGACCCTGACTTGTTACTTTGCCTTTCCATTTCACAGATCTGGGTCCCACTTTGTGCCCTCTGCTATGTTTACTGCTGGCCTAAAGCTGTGTTATATTGGTATGTGAACAAGTACATTGACATTGTTATATTCCAGAGGTTTTGCAATTACAAATTTGTGAAAGCACAGACAGACTCCAGATTGTTTTGTGATTGAAATGTGTTTATTTCTGTGCACATAAGTGGAGGTGTGTGTGAAATGGGCTGGGGTGATGGTGGAGGAATGTCCATGGCAGAGTCCAGTCTATTTGTTTCACAGGTGCATTGTCCAATGGGTCATCGGAAGTGGAGCAATGGCAGTTTAGGGTGGAGAGGGTGACAAAGTGGGACAGAAGGGTGACATTCAGGGGGGTTTTATTGCCTGGTGGGGGTCTTTGCAATGTTCTCTGTCTTGTTCCTGGATCTCAGGGACCGTTTGCGGGTTGGTTCACCATCTGCAGGGGGTGGGGTGCTGGTGGCCTGTTGTTCCTGTGGAAGTGCCTCCTGTCCACTAGCGCTGGCGGAGGTGGAGGGCTGTTCATTGTCCAGGCTAGTGTCAGGGGCCCGTTGGTGTTCCACTGTGTCCCTCCTGGTATTGAGAAGGTCTGCTAGCACCCCTGCAATGGTGACCAGGGTGGTGTTGATGGACTTCAAGTCCTCCCTGATCCCCAGGTAGTATTCCTCCTGCAGCCGCTGGGTCTCCTGAAACTTAGCCAGTACCATGACCATGGTCTCCTGGGAATGGTGGTAAGCTCCCATGATGTTGGAGAGTGCCTCATGGAGAGTGGGTTCCCTGGGCCTGTCCTCCCCCTGTCGCACAGCAGTCCTCCCAGCTTCCCCGTTATCCTGTGCCTCTGTCCCCTGAACCGTGTGGCACTGCCCACAGGTCCCTGATCGTCCTGTGTTAGTGGCATTGCCTGGGTTCCCTGTAGTGGTGGACACACTGCTGATTGACGTGTCCTGGGGACAGAGGAATGGGCCTGCTGGGTGGGTGCTGTGGTGGTGTTCCCTGAGGGGGGAGGTTCAGTGGTGGTTTGTGACTGTGTCAGGGGAACCGACTGTCCCGAGGTCCTGATGGGCCGGGCTGGTAATCTTGATCCAGGCGTGCAGAGCTGCTGTCATCACTGTGGGCCTCTTCTGTGGGGGTACTGGATATGTCTGGCACCTCCTGTCCGGTGACGTTGGGTAGGGGTCCTGTTTGGGTGTAAATGCATAGCTATTGTATCTGTGTGTGCCATCTTCTGCAATGGGTGAGTGACCCTCTACTCCTGTGCTTGCATTATTGCCGTGGCCCTTGTGTGATTGATGATTTTGGGGCATGAGTGAGACTCTCTACTGGACATGCTTTGGTGATGGGTGTCCATGCATTGGTGTTACATGCAGGGCTTGATTTTGGGATGTGTGGGTTGTGTTAGTGGGGTATTTGTGGGATGTTGGGGTGATGGGTGTGAGGGTGGGAGTATGTAATGGCATGCAGGTGGGGTGGGGGGATAAAGTAGTAAAGATTTGCCTTACCAGAGTCCAGTCCTCCTGCTACTCCTGCGAGGCCCTCAGGATGCATGATCTCCAAGACTTGCTCCTCCCATGTTGTTAGTTGTGGGGGAGGAGGTGGGGGTCCTCCGCCAGTCCTCTGTACAGCAATCTGGTGTCTGAATACCACGGAAAGTACCTTCCCCCGTAGGTCGTTCCACCTCTTCCTGATGTCATCCTGTTTTCTTGGATGCTGTCTCACTGCGTTAACCCTGTTGACAATTCTGCACCATAGCTCCATTTTCCTTGCAATGGATGTCTGCTGCACCTGTGATCCGAATAGCTGTGGCTCTACCCGGACGATTTCCTCCACCATGACCCTGAGCTCCTCCTCAGAGAACCTGGGGTGTCTTTGAGGTGCCATGATGTGGTGAGGGTGATGTGTGAGGTGGTGTCTGTTGTGATGTGTGAGGGGATGTGTTGGTGTGTGTTGTTTCAGGTGCGTGGATGTTGTATGAGTGATGGTGTTGTGTGTCTATGGATGTTGGTGTTGTGTTAGGTAGTCTCTCTCTCTGGCCTTCTTTCTGAATTTTGGTTGTAAGGGTTTGTGGGTGATCTGGGTGTGTGTTTTATATTGGATTGGGTGTGTGGGTGTGGTGTGTGCATGTGTATCAGCTGTGTGTATTTTGAATTGTCCAATGTGATTGTGTTTTGTAAATGTGTGTGTATTTTGAGCGCAGCGGTGTGTACCGCCAATGGAATACCGCGGTTGAAAGACCGCCACGTTGATTCGTGGGTCGTGATAGTGTGGGTGTATTCCTGTTGGCGTAACGGTGTAGGTTTTGGTATCGCCAGTTTATCACTCATCTTTGGTGTGGCGGACTTGTGTGGGTGTCTGTATTTTGGCGGATTCCGAGCTGTGAATCGTAATACCTTGTAGCCGGTTGTCTTCCAACACGGCTCTTGACTCCTCCGACTGGCACTGTTCGCGCGCTACGGAGGAGAGCGTTCCCTGTTGCCGTGGCGACCAGGGGGCCGGCACCTGCCCCATGACCCCGGATTTCCGACTTCCGGGGGTAGTAAAGGGCGAAAACAGACTACGGGCTGATGTGGAGGAGGAAGACGAAGACGCGGAGGAGCCTGAAGAGACGGCAGATGGCGGATTGGAACAACCCAGCAGAAGATCTGGGAACCTCGACGTTCCCAGGGAGGCAACGGACCCCGTGCAGGAAGGAAGACGCGAGGAGACGCGCAGAAACCGCCACGCCCCAGGATGGGTGTGGCTGAGCAAGGTACAGTCCTTTTTTAAAGGACAGCGTATTGAAACCCAGAAGAGCTGGGACAGAGGGGAGGAGGACGGTGCGGAGGGGGCTGAGAGGGAAGCAGCTGGGAGGGGGCAGGGAAGTCACTGGAGAAACCGGGAAAAGGACACTAGAGACAATAATAGCATTGAATTCTAGCAATAACTTTCTGAGTCCCTAAATACAAATCGCTCTACTTGGTGAGACACAAAAGGGGTGATTGTGTAAACACCATCTTGTTCTTGCCTTACCACACACGCACTCGGGTTTCTCTCTCTCTCTCTCTCTCTCTCTCTCTCTCTCTCTCCCTTCTAGTCTAACGCTCTTACGATCCATATAACTCCATACCCTGACTTACCTTCCCTTTCGTTCCTTTTCCGGTACGCTTTGGGGAGTCTGACAGAGGATCGTCGCCGGTCAAGAGGGGAGCTGGGAAGAAAAGACCAGAGAGACACATAACGGGACAAGGACACACCAACGCACAAATTTGACATTATTCAGAAATTATAAATAAATTACCACCTTCACCCACTCGAGCCTCAGAGTCCTTCTTATCACCTAGCCCACTGTAACAATGGTGTCAGAAGTGGGATTTTGAAAGGTGATACGAAGGACACACGGAAACATGGGGGAAAAGCCCACCCTGGAGGACATGATCCAGCAACTAGCAGAGGGCCAAAGGCACCTTCAGCTAGTATGGGAGGCACACCAGAGAGAGGCGAAGGAAGATCGGGAAGCCTTACAGAGTGCACTAAAGAGCCAAGCCACCATCATGGCTAATAATCAATTAGTGCACGAGACGGCACTACAGAAGCTGACGGATACCATTGCCGCGAGTAAAGTGCACCCTAATGTCCCTAGCTCTGTCCTCCAGAAGTTCCAAGACGGGGAGGATCCTGACGCGTTCTTCACGAACTTTGAACGGGTGGCCTCGTCTGCCCAATGGCCAGAAGAGCGTTGGGGACAATATATTGCACCGCTTTTAACCGGCATTCTACAAACAGCTTATCAAGCCGCCAACCCGGGAGGTACCACGCCCTACAAAGAGATCAAACGAAGTATATTAGAACGGGTAGGCCATGACTCCGAATATTACAGATTGAGATTTCGGAAGATTAAGTGGGGACAGAGCAAGGATCCCAGCACCTTCTATTTTAAGGTCAAAGACCTCGGATTGAAATGGTTAGGTCCCCTGGGAACGGAGAGGGAGGATGTAATCAAGGCAGTAATATTGGAACAATACCTAGAATCTCTTCCCTCATCCACTCGGAGTTGGATAAGACAACACCCAAATGTGAACACAGACATGGCGGTAGATTTAGCTTGTGCCTACCATAGGTCAGTTGAGTTCAAGAACCCCAGTCCTAAGATAGCAACCAAACCGACTGTTATACCCTTCAAATCTTTTCCCCCGAAGATCCCCGGAAGAAACAGGACCTAGCTGCAGTGGCGATATCCCTCCCATGCAACAACCACAATGTTACAGCTGTGGGGAGTGGGGCCACATAGCCAGACTGTGCCCGAGAAAAGGAAAAAGAGCGGAGCCTATGGAAACGGGGTCACTAGGGGAAGGGTTTTGTGTACCGGTAAAGGTAATCCCAAGTACAAACAAACCATTAAAATAAATGGTCGACTTATCCTGGCTCTCATAGACTTGGGGTGCAGTCAATCAGTGGTGCGAGCGGATATACTAAATTTCTCAGACCAAACCACCAACCAATGGGTGTCCATCTGTTGCATCCACGGGGACAAAAACAACTACCCTTTGGCACTCGTTCAAGTAGAATGGGAAGAGCATCAAGATTTCCTGCCGGTTGGGGTCATGGACCGATTAGTAGAAGAGTGTATCCTAGGGACAGACTATATAAGATTCTCTGAACTACTAGACAGGGTTAAATCTTGCACCCTGTCCACCGACTGGTGGACAGAAGCACCCTTTCATAACAGCCACATCGAAAATAACCCATGTCGTATCAGACTGACAAGATGAGAAAAGAGACAGGCAAAACAAAAATATCTGGCCACAGGACAAGGAAAGGTCACAGAGAAAGTGGTGGCCAGTACAACCACTCCTTCACAATAATTTCGAGCTAGTCAGCGAGAAGACCCAACGATATGTCATGCGTGGAAGACCGCAAAATCCGAATCCACGAATGAGGCGGGTCCCTACTTTCTGATCCAAAAGAACCTCCTATATAGGGTTGTCAAAACTAACAATATTGAAAATAAACAACTAGTAGTACCAGGACCATACCGTAGCCAGGTCCTTTTTTTGGCACACAACCAACCAGGGGGGGGGGCACTATGGCAGGGAGAAGACAGAGAAATACCTACTAAGAAGATTTTATTGGCCCGGGGTCTATGCCCAACTCAGACAATACTGTGCCCAGTGCCCTCGTGTCAAATGATAGATCCAGGACCCCACAGGAAAGCACCACTTCAACCACTTCCTATTATCAACATTCCCTTCTCCCGGGTCGGTATGGATCTGGTGGGGCCCCTATTACCCTCCACCAAGGGATACACATATATACTAGTCTTAGTTGATTATGCTACGAGATATCCCGAAGCCATTCTCCTCTCTAGCATGACCACTAAGGCAGTAGCCCAAGCAATGATCACTTTCTTTTCTAGAGTGGGATTTCCTCAGGAAATCCTGACGGACCAGGGAACACCTTTTATGTCCACCCTAATGAATCAGATCTGTAAGATCCTTGGGATCAAACAATTAAAAACCTTGGTTTATCATCCTCAAATGGATGGCCTAGTCGAACGCTACAACTGTACTATTAAGACACTACTCCGAAAGACTGTCTCTGAGTCAGGAAGGGATTGGGACCAGAAACTCCCTCTAGTCCTCTATGCTATAAGGACCCACGAGTAGGCTTCCACCGGACACAGCCCCTTTGAACTAGTCTTTGGGAGACAACCCCGCAATCTATTAGACATGGCAGCAGAACCTTGGGAAGAAGAGGGCGGGGAGGAGAAACCCCTGTTAGAATATGTAAACAAATTGAAATCTCAGCTACAGTCTGTATGGGAGGATGTCCGAAGACACTTAGAAAAAGCCCAAAGCACTCAAAAGAAATATTATGATCAAGGAACAAGAACCCGTTCCTTTCAACCAAACGATAGAGTCCTGATATTAAGGCCCTGTTCTGAAAACAAACTCTTAGCCAGGTGGCAGGGCCCATACACTATCTTAAAACCCATTTCCGCGGTCACGTACCTGATCGAATTGTCCCGACATCCCAAAAGAACACAGATATATCACGTCAACTTGTTAAAAAAATGGGAAGAACCCAATGAGACTCCACCAAACACAGCTACGGAGTTTTTAGTAACCCCTGAGACAACCCTAGGAATGGAATTATTTCCTACAAGTCTGGGAGAGATAAGGGAAACACCCCAAATCAATATCGACCTTACAGAAGAGCAAAAAACCCAGCTTAAGGGCCTATTAAAAACACATCAACAGTTTTTTTCAGGATACCCCGGAAGAACCAAGCTAATTCAGCACCATATCAGGACCCCAGAGGGAAAAATGATACGGTTAAGACCCTACCGTATTCCTGCGGCCCGTAGACACCTCATTGAAGAGGAAGTACAAAAGATGCTAAAACTAAATGTTATTGAGCCTTCAACTAGCCCATGGTGCTCCCCGGTGGTCATAGTGCCAAAACCCGACGGCTCCATCCGTTTTTGCATTGACTTTCGCCGACTTAACGAAATATCCCTATTTGACCCTATCCCATTACCCGGGTTGACGACTTACTCGAGAAGTTGGGGAAAGCTCGGTATATGTCAACCCTAGACCTAACAAAGGGATATTGGCAAATTCCACTCGCACCCGCAGATAAAGAGAAAACTGCATTTTCCACTCAATCAGGGCTTTATCACTTTACAGTTCTTCCTTTTGGTCTACACGGGGCTCCTGCCACGTTCCAACGATTAATGGACCACCTGTTAAGACCATTCCAATCTTTTGCAGCAGCATATTTAGACGATATTGTAATATTCAGTAATACATGGGAAGAACATCTACAACACCTACATAATATTTTCCACACCTTGGATAAGGCAGGCCTCACGGCCAATCCTAAGAAATGCAACCTAGGGAACAATCACATTGCATATCTGGGATACTTCATAGGAGATGGTCTACTACGTCCCCCAAAAAATAAAGTAGAGGCTATCCTACAGGTACGCATACCCACTACCAAGAAAGGGCTTCGCTCCTTTTTGGGTCTCGTAGGGTACTATCGTCGTTTTATTCCCCAATATTCAACGCTAGCCGCTCCCCTCACTGATCTCCTTAAGAAACAATACCCGTCGAAATTACCTCCCTTCTCTGATTCACAGTTATCTAGTTTCCACCAACTGAAGAATTCCCTCACTTCTGAGCCAATCTTGCGATGTCCTGATTTTTCCAAAACGTTCCATCTGTATACAGATGCTTCCAATGTAGGGCTAGGGGTTGTTCTCACTCAACCTGACGAGGAGGGTCATGACCACCCTATTGTGTACATCAGTAGGAAGTTGCTTACCCGGGAAAATAACTATCCCATTATCGAGTGGGAATGCTTGGCTATTAAGTGGGCAGTCGATAGTCTGAAATATTATCTACTTGGTCGCCCTTTTGTACTGTTCACCGACCATGCCCCCTTAGCTTGGTTGGCTTCACATAAGGACTCCAACTCCCGGGTGCTTCGCTGGTTTATGGAACTCCAACCCTTTTCCTTTCAGATCCGGCATATTCCGGGTTCTCAACAAGGCCCGGCCGACTTCCTGTCCCGCTTTCCGGATCCTATGGTACTATATCAGTCCCAATCTTGGGATGGGGTGTGTAGCCGGTTGTGTTCCAACACGGCTCTTGACTCCGACGACTGGCGCTGTTCGCGCACTACAGAGGAGAGCGTTCCACGTTGCCGTGGCGACCAGGGGGCCGGCACCTGCCCCATGACCCCGGATTTCTGACTTCCGGGGGTAGTAAAGGGCGAAAACAGACTACAGGCTGGTGTGGAGGAGGAAGACGAAGACGCGGAGGAGCCTGAAGAGATGGCAGACGGCAGATTGGAACAACCCGGCAGAAGATCTGGGAACCTCGACGTTCCCAGGGAGGCAACGGACCCCGTGCAGGAAGGAAGACGCGAGGAGACACGCAGAAACCGCCACGTCCCAGGAGGGGCGTGGCTGAGCAAGGTACGGTCCTTTTTTAAAGGACAGCGTATTGAAACCCAGAAGATCTGGGACAGAGGTGAGAAGGGGAGAGACGGTGCGGAGGGGGCTGAGAGGGGAGCAGCTGGGAGGGGGCAGGGAAGTCACGGCAGAAACCGGGAAAAGGACACTAGAGACAATAATAGCATTGAATTCTAGCAATAACTTTCTGAGTCCCTAAATACAAATCGCTCTACTTGGTGAGACACAAAAGGGGTGATTGTGTAAACACCAACTTGTTCTTGCCTTACCACACACGCACTCGGGTTTCTCTCTCTCTCTCTCTCTCTCTCTCTGTCTCTCTCTCTCTCCCTTCTAGTCTAACGCTCTTACGATCCATATAACTCCATACCCTTACTTACCTTCCCTTTCGTTCCTTTTCCGGTACGCTTTGGGGAGTCTGACAGAGGATCGTCGCCGGTCAAGAGGGGAGCTGGGAAGAAAAGACCAGAGAGACACATTACGGGACAAGGACACACCAACGCACAAATGTAACATTATTCAGAAATTATAAATAAATTACTACCTTCACCCACTCGAGCCTCAGAGTCCTTCTTATCACCTAGCCCACTGTAACATACCTGTAGCGGAATTCCGCTGCCGCAACGATATGTTGGCGGTCTTCTGCACGGCGGAAAGCGGGATTTACCGCCAGGGTTGTAATGAGGGTCATTGAGAGTAGATCCATCATGAGCCCATGTCTTAGGATCTTGGGCCAACCTGAGTATTGTGTTGTGCTCCCAAAGGTTGAACACTCTAGAATTGACGGGTCGAGGTGCCGCTTCGGTCGAAGGGACCGATGAGCATGTTTAATGGCAAACAGTGGGAAAAAGCATTCAGTGCCAAATTATGACTTTAGGAGCGTTCTGATATAGTCAGCCATGTTCCCTGTATTGGTGCACTGGAAGGCCTACTACTAATAGATTGTTCACCTCGATGTGGCCTCTACTTCTTCATTTTCTGCTTTTATAATGTTGAGGACTTTGGCTCTGTTGTTAGAAACCCTTGTGCAATAGACCATCTGCCACAGAACCATCAGGACTGTGTCATTGAATGGTTTGCCATATTTAGGGTGAGCCTATCGTCACTGTGTTTTTTTGTTGCTCAGTAGTGAAATGTTGCGAGTGTTTCTCCCGACTATCAAAGGAAACAATATAAAAAGTTTCCCCAGGTCTTTGATTCTACCCTGACGATATTTCTGCAATTGTCATGCCAACCGAAGCTCTTAATGAAGAAATCTAGAAACTACAGTTTGTGCAATACCAAGTTCTGAGACTATTTGGGTTTGCTTAACAACCCCATTTCTGGAGTAATTAAACTGACTTTAGCAATGGTTAATCTCTTCGTGGTGAAAAGGACGAAAATACTTGCAGAAACTGGTTCTCCGGTACACCTGAATGTCTTATGCCAGGGAGCAGAAAACCAATTACCTGTGATGGGTTCAACCATAAAAGGCATGGGGAAGAATCCTATTGGTCAAGCAACTCTGGAAAGTCGTGAGCTCAAACTTTAGGAACTAGACTGGTTTAGGTAGGCGCTGCAAGGCCCTACAAGAAGATTTACTTATGTGTGGTCCTCCGACAAGGTCCGGCCCAAGCGGACCCTGCTCCTGTGGGGCTGAGACTCCTAGCCTCGATCACCTTCTGCTTCTCTCCGCTGTTGCTTCCTCTCTCTGAGTCTTGCTTTAACCCTCTTTTATCCTTCTGTGCTTCATGTTCACTTTTGCTTACCACTCTCTTTTGCATTGGTCTGCCTTTTGCCACTGTTTCTGTCTTCTGCGTCATTCTCCACTGATTGTGCTTTTTGCATTTCGCTCTGTCACCTTTGGTTTCACACCCTCTCTCTTGCAACCTTTGATCTTATTGCCTGGGTTTGCCTTTTTCACACCCTTTCTTGCAACCTTTGATCTTTTTGCCATTATTTTCTTTTTTAACACTTTGGGGGTCATTCTGACCATGGCGGTAATTACCGCCATGGCGGAGGTCGGCGGTAGCACTGCCAACAGGCTGGCGGTGCACCGCTGGGCATTCTGACCGCGGCGGTTCAGCCACGGCCAGAAACGGAAAGTCGGCGGTGTACCGCCGACTTTCCGCTGCCCGTCTGAATCCTCCATGGCGGCGGAGCGCGCTCCGCCGCCATGGGGATTCTGACACCCCCTACCGCCATCCTGTTCATGGCGGCTCTCCCGCCATGAACAGGATGGCGGTAGGGGGTGCCGCGGGGCCCCTGGGGGCCCCTGCCGTGCCCATGCTAATGGCATGGGCACGGCAGGGGCCCCCGTAAGAGGGCCCCAAAATGTATTTCAGTGTCTGCCAAGCAGACACTGAAATACGTGACGGGTGCAACTGCACCCGTCGCACCTTCCCACTCCGCCGGCTCAATTCTGAGCCGGCATCCTAGTGGGAAGGTTGATTTGCCCTGGGCTGGCGGGCGGACTTTTGGCGGCCGCCCGCCAGCCCAGGGCAAATGTCAGAATCACCGCCGCGGTCTTTCGACTGCGGTGCGGTGTTCTGACTCTCTTGCCTATTTCAGTCTTTTTGCCAATGTTAGCTTTTTGCTTATTTTACGTATTGTGCCTCGCTTTTCTGCTCCTTTTGTGCCTCACGGATTGCTCTTGTGTGCCCTTCCCTCTCTCTTGACCTCTTATTGTGCCCACTGTGGCCTTCCCAACTTTTTTGACTGCATTGCACCTGTTTGCCTTCCGCTGCTTGGTCTGGCCCCACTCAGCCCTTCCCACTGGCCTCAGCTCTCATCTCCCCTTCCCGATCTATTTAATGGTGGCTGCTGCTCAGACTAGCCAGTAAGTAGGCACTGCCTGGAGACGTACTTGCATCTGGTCCTCGCTCCAAGCAGCCCCACCCAGCAGACCCAGATCTCCTCTTCCACAACCTCTTCTAGACCTACTAAATTTCAGCACAGACGTAAGCAGCAGGTGCGCTGCCTGCCACTTCCCCTGAGAGCTGCCTCCTCCCTAGCTTCCTGCAGTGCTGCAAACTCACAAATACAACTCATACAACACTCCCATGGAATATCCACTGTCCTACCTCCTCCTCAACATTTGCTCCCTCGCCAAACACGCCGTCGCTATGTGGGACCACCTGGCCAACCTCCAATAGAACTTCATGACCAAAACACCTGGGTCACCCATACTTTGGCCCCCAATATCACTACGGCCAGCCCCATTCCACCCCCCACGATGAAGATAACAAGGCAAGATAGAGACAGCAAACCAGAAGGATGACTTGCCATCATCCACAAAGATTACATCAGCTGCTCCACCACCTTCACAAACTGCTACAGCCACCTGGGAATAACTATCCTCTAAACTACACATCTTCAGCAACACAACCCTAGGTGGAGCCCTCCTTTACTGACCACCTAGACCACGGATACCCCATCATGTAACTCATTGCCCCACTGCTACTCAGGTCCATCTCCTTCATCCTCCTCAGAGACCTCTACTTCCATCTGGAAGACCACATAGACCTGAGCACCTCCAACCTCCTAGATGATGTCAACTCTCTTGGACTCACACAACACATGAAGGACTTCATACCGCAGTAAATTTCTTCAACCCTATCTTCATGAACTTCAATGGCATCACAGTAGACCAACCCACTCTCCTCACATTGAAAGATAACTCCCTAGTCTGCTTCGATGTGAACATACCCCACCAATCCAGACCACACCCTCCATCACCACACGGGGAAACTGTAGCAGAACCCAGAAGAAGCCTGGATCACTGAACTCCCAATCAAATGCCCATAACTCCAAGATGACCTTCCACAATCCATCACTCAATTCAACGCTGTTAGAAATGGGGTCTCTAGCTGGCAGTCAGTTTGCTCTCTGTCCAAGCAGGGACCCTAATTCTAGTCAGAGTAATGGTGATACACACTTGGATAATCCACGCTCACCCCCTTGTTAGCTTGGCACAAGCAGTCAGGCTTATCTCAAAGGCAATGTGTAAAGGATTTGTACCAACACACACAGTGATATGGTGAAAACAACACAAAATGGACACCACACTAGTTTAGAAAATAGGCAATATTTATCTCAATCAAACAAGACCAGAACAACAAAAATCCAACATACACAAGTAAAGTTATGAATTTTCAAAGATTAAACTCAAAAATAGTGCTGAGAAGCACAAATGCTGCAATTTGGTGTTATTATGGCATTGTGATGGAGTCGTTCCCAACAATATGAAGCGAATGGCACTGGTCAAAAATTCACACTAACCCCTAGGTACAGTACTTTGTGAAGAGTGAGGAAGCAAGCCGGTGCACGGAGTCGGGGAGTGAGGCGTCGCTGGATCTGAGGCGGGCCAGTTCTGATGCTGTGGAGCAGATGAGCGGAGGCATCCGTGAGAAGCGTTGGGTCCTTTCTGCGGAGTGGTGGAGGTGAGGCGGTGGCAGTGCCAAGTGTCTGTTCCTTACACTTCCAGCGGGTCGATGTCCGGTGGGTCAAGACACTGTGGGGTGAGCTCATGGGGTTGCGATTATGCCACAGGACTGAAAGCGCTGGGTGTCACAAACGTTGGTGATATGACACTCCGATCTCACAAGATCATGGGACATCAGCAGCTGATGCGATGTTGGGCCTGCGATGTCGGTGGGGTTGTCGCACCTCAGCAAGGACCACAGCCTCAGTTGTAGGCTGCATCGCAGATTCAGGCAGCGGTGTCCGCATGATATCGTCCGATGTCGTTGCACTTGGTTTTTCACCAGATTTCACTTCCAGTGGCCCAGGAACTGGAATAGGCACCACCTGGCAAGTTATAGTCCACAGCAAGTGAACGCAGAGGCTGGTAGGTGAAGTCTTTGCTGTCCCTGAGACTTCTTAACAGGAGGCAAGCTAAGTCCAAGCCCTTGGACAATCTTCTCAAGCAAGATCCACAGCAAAGTCCAGTCTTTGCCCTCTCCATGCAGAAGCAGCAACTGCAGGCCAACCCAGCAAAGCACACACAGCAAAGGGGCAATACACCTCCTCCAGCTCTTAAGTTTTTCTCTTTGGCGGAGGTTCCTTTTCATCCAGATGTCTTCTAAAAATGTGGGGGTTTGGCTCCACTACTTAGTCCCCTTTCTGCCTTTGAAGTTGTCAAACTCCAAAGGAAAGTCTCTGTTGTTCACAAGATCCTACCTTGCCCAGGCCTAACTTCAGACTCACATCAGAGGATTGGGGACTGCATTGTGTGAGGGCAGGCACCGCCCTTTCAGGTGTAGGTGTCCACTCCTCCCTCCACTCTAGCCCAGATGGTCCATCAGGATATGCAGGCTACAACCCATCTCCCTTTGCGTCACTGTCTAGTGGAGATTCACAAACAGCCCAACTGTCAGTTTGACCCAGACAGGGAATACACAAGCAGGCAGAGTCACAGAATGATTTAAGCAAGACAGTGCTCACTTTCTAAAAGTGGCATTTTCAAACTGACAATTTAAAAACCAACTTTACCAAAATATGTATTTTTAAATTGTGAGTTCAGAAACCCCAAGCTCCTGATCTCTATCTGCTTCCAAAGGGAAACTACACTTAAAAGTTATTTACAGGCATCCCCCATGTTAACTTATGCGAGAGATAGGCCTTGCAACAGTGAAAACCAAATTTGGCAGTATTTCACTGTTAGGACATGTAAAACACACCAGTACATGCCCTATCTTTAACATACACTGCACCCTGCCCATGGGGCTACCTGGAGCCTACCTTAAGGGTGTCTTACATGTATAAAAAGGGGAGGTTTGAATGTGGCAAGTGGGTGCACTTGCCAGATTGCATTGGCACTTTAAAACTGCACACACAGACACTGCAGTGGCAGGTCTGAGCCATGTTTACAGGGCCACTCGTGGGTGGCACAATCAGTACTGCAGGACCACTAGTAGCATTTGATTTAAAGGCCCTGGGCACATCTAATGCACTTTACTAGGGACTTAGTAGTAAATCGGATATCCCAATCATGGAAAAGCCAATTACACAAACAATTTACACAGACAGCACTTGCACTTTATCACTGGTCAACAGTGGTAAAATGTCCAGAGTACCAAAACCAGCAACAAAAAAGTGCAGCACACAGTCAAAACATGGGAAGCAGAGGAAAAAAAGACAGGGGAGACCATGCCAAGGATGCCAAGTCTAACAAACGCCTGGATCACCTCATGCACTGACTGCCTGGCCCCACTCAAAACTACTGCAACTTCCAGTACAAGACCACATTCAAGTTGGTACACTGAAGATCTCAAACTGTACAGGCGCCACTCCAAGCAGCTGGAACTCCTCTGGAGACATACACATGATGTCAATAACAGAAGACCTTCATATCAGCCCTCACTGACCGAATCACAAACAGCTCCAACAATCCCAAATAAATCTTTGCAACTGTAAAAGACTTCACCTTCCCTGCTGCCAGATCCACCACTATCAACCCCTCACAAGACCTCTGCAAACAGCTCTCCCACTTCTTCCCCAACATAATCAGCAAAATCTACAACAACTTCGCCAGCCAACCAGATTCTGTCTTGTTGCGCTCCAACGCAACAAGAAGATTCATCCAGGAACCGCCCTGAAATGCTGCCATGGAATCAATGCATCAGAAACAGCCTAAACCATGTGACCCATCCACTCTGGAGTCCCTTCGGACCCCTGCCCTCACTTTACCAGAGGACTCCACCCCATTTGTTCCATGCTCATCCAGATCCTCATCAACTTCTCCACCTCTGCGGCCTTCCTGGAAGCAAGCCACCATTCTCACCACCCTCCTGAAGAAACCCTTGGCAGACCTTAAGATACTAGCGAACTATCGACCTATCTCTCTGTTTTCCTATCCAGCAAAAATCCTTTAAAAACTCCTCAGCAGACCACTGCTCGACTACCTCAATGACAATCATCCCAAACCCTCTAAAACTGGGCTTTAGGGCCACAACATTACTAAAAAGATGCCCTCGTGGCCACTACTGACAACATAACTTGTACTCTGAGGAAAGGATAACGCTCTCAAGACTCAAGCCTGATGGCTAGCCGAAACTGGTCAAGTACCCAACCCCGCCAATCAAGCCAGGAACCACGGCATAGTGGTGGACAAACACCTCTTGATGACCAGCCAAGTCAACACCATGACATCCTCCTGCTTCCACACCTTCAAATTCCTCAAGATCTTCAAGTGGTTCCTAGTAAACCTGACTACCGCAATGCTCTCTATGTGGGCTTCTCTGCTCACTTTATAAAATATCTCCAGGTCATTCAAAACACAGCAGCTGGACTCCAAAAGTCTAAAGTTTGGAACAACGTCCTCTGCACATCAGAGCCACTCTTCTTTCCCGAGCAAGCCCCTGTAGCTAGGGGGGAGCCAACTTTTCTGGGGGCCTCCATTGAGCCCAAGACTATCTGTACAACCTGGGAGAAGCTGGGGTCCCTCATCACATTCTGCAAGGGCGTTCCATCATTTTGCATTGCGCCACTGAATGTATATAGAGATGCAATTCTAGAAGGGTCCAAGAGAAGCCATGTTAACTCATCCATATTATAGTCATAGTGAAATGACTCTGTAATGATAGAGGCTTCCTTCTAGAAAACTTGGGGTTTTATGCCAATAATTTCTTGAAGAGGTGCCCTGTCAGGCTTCAAGGCTGTCTGTTGCTTCTTATCAATTATCCAGTTTTGAAGGGCGCTACCACTACAAAGGAGATGAGGTTTAATGGGTACGATGTGTTATGAACTATACCTCTTGTGTTTTATTGTCTAATTGGATGTGTTCACCGCAACAATGGATCCTTAGTGCTAACTGTGCTCTAGGAAGCCTTGCTAGCTGTGGGAAGGTCCTGGATCTGAAGCCAGTGACGTAATTCGCTGCTTTCTGAACGTATCATTGTTTTTTATCACCGTAGACAGAAGCCTGCATGATGAGCGTGATTAAGGCGGCGTGCGGCGTCAAGTGTGTGGTGGCAACACTCCAGACACGTCCAGGCAGAGCCGGGCCGCCTCGGGCCTGCCACCCGGTGCTGGAATCTCAAGTTCCTTCTTCTCCCGGTTAATCTGCTTCAATCAACTCTCCCCTGTAGAGAATTCAATTAACTCCAGGCCACGGGGTCACGCAGGGCTATGCGCGTTGTGTTGACTCCCGTCGATATTGGTAGGCCTGTGCCTGTCTCGGTGTGCCCGATAGCCACGCGGGCGGAGGAAGTGGGCGAGAGGTGACGCTTGGGCCGACTGACCAATAAGGAAAGGAGAAGAGTTCCAAAAGGTTGGAACCTCTGAAAAGCTTGTATGGCGGGAGTAGAATCACCAGTAAATTGTCAAATAAATTTGAGTTTCCCCCAATCATCCACTCCTTGTCAGCTCTTGAATGCCCTCTGGCATATGGGTGAATTTCACCAGTACCCTGCTGCGTGATCTAAGTTCGGAAACAAGGAAAGAGCAGTAGGTTTAGGCCACCTTTTATGTGTTGCTTAAATATACAGAAAACATTGGCTTTAGGTTTCCGAGGGTCGTCGGAATGAGTAGGGTGTCAGTCGACCCTGTAGACTCAAACTCTCTTTAATTTCTTTCATAGGTTTCGGTGGGGGGATCCGTGGGTGTTTTATGTAGGATAGATGACAGAGCAAATGCAGAAAAAAATCCTGCTCTTGGAGCAGAAGTAGGAATGTTGTGAATCTATGGTGGCACCAGGCAGAGCAAACCTTCTCTATCTTCGTTTATCTTTTTAATTAGGTTTTGCCTACACAAGTTGGAACACAACCACATAAGTTGTATTATTACTGTTTAGTCACCACTTATGTATGTAAAGTACTGTTGTGATGGAGTTTGCTTAAATTGTATTCACGTGAAAATGAGTACAGTTTTAAAATACATTTAATGTGGCAATTTTACAGCACTCAAAATATGTCGACATGTTTCCACAAAAACATATTGTGCCAAAAATGATCATGTGCATTCCAGGGCGATCAAAGTAGAACATGTTTACACCGACCGAACATGATGGGTGGTTAAGAATTCAGCTTAGAAATGACAGGAAAAGCCTTCCACCTGTTACATGACTGACTGTCTCAACACCAGTGGCACGTTAGAGGCAGCAACCTGCTGGAAAATCTCAAAATTCCTCCATTAAGCAGTATGCCTCTGGAAGCATTCAGCCCTATGTCACCTTTCTAGTTGTCAGCAAATGTTTTGCTGAGCCTCCATAGGTCTCTGTTAAGTTTTTGGCACGCTGCCGTTTTGGCCATGGATTTTCCCCAGAGGTCAGTACTGTCTGAATATTCTGGACAGATGCACTTCCTCTTTGTGGAAAGAAAGTTAAACATAAAGTTTGACTGTTCCAAGTGCTTCCTTGGTCCTGCGCCTGCAGCAAGAGCTACCCAAAGGAGATGTTATCAAATCTTGTATGTGGATTGGAGAGACCTGGGGAACTAACAGGTTAGGGGCTGTGGTTGGAAAGTGAAAAACTATGGAAGTAGGGTTACAGAGGGTAGGGTTACAGTGGAATAAAGGGTTACATTCTTGCCTTGGAACATATTTAAATGTTGATGTAATCTGAGGTACGGGCTTAAGTGAGTATGGAGCTAGGATGTTACCTGAAGTGGATTAGTTAAAATTGCATTACACAGTTAGGACAGGTTACCACAGCTGGCAACAATGGAATCCTCTAGGAGGGTGGCAGTGCTTAATTTGTAAATAAAAAGGTGCCGGTGCCCAGTGCTTTAAATGGAAATATAGAAGTCCAGGCACTCAGTCTTTAGGGTACCTGTTTGTTCCTTAGAAGTGCCAGTACTCTCCCAATAAATGTATGGCATCAGAGCTGAAAAGTGCAGGTACTCTCACTTTCAAATTGAAGAAGTGCAGGTACTCATTACCGGAGAGTACCTGCCCATATAAAGCACTGCCGGTGCCCAAAGCACCCCTCTTAAACACGTGGCAGCTGCAATTAAATGTACGCACACAAATACTGAGGCAGTATAATCCTGAAGCCATCTCGGGCCTCTTTAATCCATTTACAGCCACTCCCTGCCCCTTCAGCTCACTCGTGCAGCTTTCTGCTTTCTCCATTTGTGAAACTTTTTCGTTTTTCTCTTCCTCCATCTTTCCCATAGGTGTCTTTTGCTCGCAGTAAATGCTAGAGGCAGAAAAATAAGTGCCGGCCCTCAAAAATAAGTGCCGGTGCTCAGCACCGGAAACAACAAGCACAAATGTAGCACTGGACGGTGGTAGTCTTGGGTCCTATGGAAGATACTGGGACCATGTGATCCGTCATGCATGTCACCACATCGCCCCCTTGCCTTTCACACAAACACACTCCCATATACAAGTTAACTAGGCAACCAACCCCCACTATTGTACTGTGAGGGTCCAATAATATTGAAAATTCCATGAGAACCCTACCATCCCTTTACTATCGGGGGTGTTGCCAAAATATGGTGTAACGTGGTGAGCAGCAACGGGGGTATAGGGGAGAGAGATCGAGAACACAGCTGTCCCATAATCTCTTCTAGTCTCTGCTTATGGTGTGATGGTGATAGGAAACGGGATGGCGTGTGAGAGGTAAGATTGTAATGTTTGTAAATTTGATGATAATCAAAGATACATGCCGAGCAGTAGGAAGACATGACGATAATAACACAATTCGTCAATTGGCCATACTGTTCCCAGTGCTTCGTGATGATCGCTGCTGAATACCTGGAGACATTCCCACAGCCAAGCAACATCGGAGGGTTCGAGACAGCACAGCACAGCAGATCTGTCCCTAACAAAGGCAGAACAAATTAGGAATCAAGGAACAGGCAAAGAGAAAACACAACAAATGTGAGGTTGATAGCCGCCTTAAGTGATACCAGAAAGCACCAGCAAAGTGCACAGCTGCCATGCAGCGAGCTATTAAATTACAAATGTTCTTGGCAAGATGGACCAGTGCTGACTTTAAATCAGGAACTGAAAAAACAGGAAGCTTTCACTCAAGTGTTGAAATACTAGACCTCTTACCTATCAACTGAGCATCCGTTTTACTATTCTCTATAATCTCCAGACTCTCTCTCTTTGAGTCATGATCGCTTACCCTTCATATTCCTCCCACTCCTGACACTTTGGTAATACATTGACAAATGTACACAACAAACAAACTCTCTGAAGTTTATATCACAAGAAGAAAAGACCTAATAAAGCACATGATCACCAAGTCTATAAGTTGCATGCTGTTTACATCCCGTCCAAGAACCACATCACTTCCCTTCTTAAGCATGAACCGTTGTTCTTTAAAAAAAAAAAGTATTTATCATTTTGAAATATACGAAAGAACAAACAAACAGCAATGCAGTTCAGGCATGGGAATGATATCACAAAAGGAAAAAGCATGTCATTACAGATCGTAAATACTACTGTCATTTGCAGTACACGAACAACCAGGGCATACAGACATAGGATCATTAATATTTAAAGAGACAGAAAAGTGTGGACAGCGTGGACTCAACCCTGCCTGGCATCACCAGAAGCCTGGGATGTAGGGGGGGGGGGGGGGGGAGAAGTGGCAAGCGTAAGCAGGTAGTTTCTCAGCGGTTGCCAAATATCCTTAGGTCTGGACATCACAGGTTGCAATGTAGCGTACAATTCATTATTAGTGTCGCAATGTGTGAGGCTGGCCAGCCAAGAATGTGCGTTAGGCACGTTTTTGGATCCCCATCATAGCGCTACCTCTCGTTTAGCCAACAGGTGTGAGATCGAAGGTGAGGTGTCTAACGGTCTTAGGAAGATCACCTGTGTATCCAAGAAGAGCTGCGAGCGGGTCAGGCCGTAAAGGCCAACCAACAATGGCTGACAGTTTGTCATACATCTTGCACCAAAAAAAACTGACCTCAGGACAGGTCCAAGCCATGTGGAAAAAATCGTCATTCAGAGCAATGCATTTGGGGCAAGCAGAGGAAGGACTCGAGTCCATACGAGCAACCTCGTTGGGCGTGACATATACCCTCCTAAGGAATTTAAAGTGGACTAATTTTTGGCGCTGGTTGGGTGAGACAAATCTGGTTTGCGTGCAGCATGCATCCCAGACTTTCTGCAGTAGTGGGCAACCAAGATCCCCCTCCCAGGAGTCCCTGAGTCGAGGGTCCAGAATTGGAAGAGCTTTAATACAAGTTAGATAGAGTATGGACACCAAGCGTGCCCCGTGTCCGCCGTAGCCACCAAGGTAAGTGGACAGAACTCTGCAGGAGCCAATGAATATGTAGCATAGCATACTCGCACAGTGCGTTGCAGATGGAAAAGTACAGTGTTGTAAGTGCGTGGCATCTGTGAATCGAGTATCTGTAGTACATGAAAATATGTGGTCTTCCAGAAAAAATATCTCTGAAGGTGTGTAGTTGAAAAGTGCGTAATATGCGCTCTTGGGTGATAGGTATAAATGGATTATTGATCAGTGTCAAAGCAGGGGAATACATTGTGTCACAGTGAAGCACACAAGCCAGTTTGTGCCATGCCCAGCTGGTAGTGGAAAGAGTTTGACTATCTCTGCAATGTAGTGGGACACCCCTGGCAAAATGGCACTCAGCTGGATAGAGGCCAAAAGTTCTTTCTTCGAGATGGAGTAGGGGAGGTGAGCATCAGGCTGATACCAGTGATATGTGTAATGGCACTGCGCCACAAGGTAGTAGAGCTGGAAGTATGGGACAACAAATCCACCCGCTCATATAGGAGAGTCAAGACATCCAAACGAATGTGTGAATGTCGATCAGCCCACACCAGTCGGTTAATCAAGCTGCAGAGCAGCACAAAAAGAGAATTGGTAAGCTTGAATGGAATGTTTGAAAATAGATACAAAAATTGTGGGAGAACAACCATTTTAAGGAGTGATAACCAGCCCGCCATGGAGATCGGCAGTTTTACCTATCTGTACACCGGGCTGTGAATCTGTCCAATGCAGGTCAATAATGAAGCAGCAGCACCTGCTCTCTGTCTCTGTGTATGTGAATACCTAGGTATTTCACTGAGTCAGGGTACCAATGCAAAGGGGACCCCATCACAGGCAGCCGGGTAATGTCAGTCAGTGGAAAAAGCTCACATTTTGTCCAATTTATACAGAGCCCTGAGAATGTGCCAAAGTGAGTCACTTCTCCCAATATTGGTACAAGATTGACTTTCAGGTGATGAACAAATAGCACTGGTGGTGAGTGAGTCAAATCTATTATCAATGGCATGAAACCTAACCCTCAACTCTGTGAATATGTCCTCCACTCCCAAAGATCGGTTGTGTATCTTACCACTCTGGGCTTCCTCCGTGCCCCTCACCGGAGCTTTGGCCATGTCTGCTTGCTGTCTCAAAGGGGAGCATCCATTGTTTTGGCTCACCATGGCCCATGGCCTCATGGGGCCACCCCACAGCACCTAACGGCACGGCATTGCACCAAATAGTATCAGGTAAGATCTCCAATAGACGATCTAAACAGCGGTCTCATGAGCAAAAGGTCACCACCAGATCAACAGGTAAGTGACTCCATGTATCCACATATTTGAAGACAACTCAGTAGCTCAGTGCTATGGGGGCACATGGCATGGGCCGTCTGGTCCTCCAAGATCCTGACGGGGACCCCCATTAATGTGCATGCCATCCGGCCACCAAAAATGTCCAATAAGCCCCAATGCGAAATGGGGCGCAACCCCCACATAGGGTCAGCAGAGTGTCAGTGGAGAGGCAGGGGAAGCTGGCCCCGGTAACCAGGTCAGCTCCCCTCCGTAGAGGAGAGCAAATTAATCCACCCTGATGCGTTCAGGCCACAGGGAAGGCCAAAACAGGCCGCACCATCATGCCGACCCTCACAACCGAGGGTCGGAGAAACTGGAATGTCTCCGCAGTGCTGCCTTGTTGAAGGGGATAGGGGGAGTGAGAGGGGCCCGCAACTAGTTGACCCCCTGGCGGTGTCGCACCACCAGGTGACCAAGTCCCTCAGACGGGCTCACTCGAGGCCCCTGTCAACCCGGGCCTCCAAGGTGCATAGGCTGATGTGCGCAGGCCGAAACGATCGCTGAGGCCATACCCCTTGAATTTGCAGTCCCCTCCCCCGAGTAGCCCCCCACTCCTCACCATGTAGCAAACAACATCCGTCCTGTTTCAGGGCACGGGTGTCTTCAACTGTCGATATTTGGGGATCCTCTGTTGAAGCTTCAGAACCGCGAGGCCATTATGGTCAGTGGCTTCGCCACACCTATCAGCCATTGTTCTTAATCTACTTTTCTTCAGCAACACCTCATTGTTTTAGAAAATGCACCCACCAGAATCTCCATCACCATTTATCTACTTCATGCCTCACAATAACCTCCTTCTGATTCTTCTCCCTCTACACACTTTCCTTTCTGCCACCTACCTCCTATTCCACTATCAGCCATTACCGCAGACTACAGAATTGACCCTTAACTCCTTCCTAAAAACAAGGATTAGAAGAAAGTTCAGATACTCAATCCGTCCTTTCCCAAAGTTTGAATCATTTTCTAGGCCTAGCACACGTCCATGATTCAATAGCTCTGGCCACCTCTCTTCTTTAGAACGTATGCTGCACCCTTGACAGTCCTGTTGTCCATGAATCCTACCCAACAGTCTAGTGCAAGCTTTCCTACCTTTCCTAGGATTTAAAGGAGTAATTCCTGTGATTGAATTATTTCTGGCCTGAAACGCCTTAATAGCATTTCATGCATTCTTGTTTCACACTACTTCCATCTGCCACACCCCTTTTCGTCATGCGTGTTTGACCATTTGATTGGGAAATCACATATATATACATACATTCTGAAATACCCCCACACAAACACACAGTTGTTTTTCCCAATTGAAATTGAAGTACGCGTAAATTGCTTGAATACAGAATACGTTTAAGCAAGAAAAACAGGGTTTAAAAAACATGTTATCAGCACGTCTGTAGACTGTGAGAGTGTGTTTGTGATTTGTATGGCCTCATAGAACTCAGAAGAGAATTGGTCACCTTTTCACGTGGATCTGCATTTTCCCTATATCGGAGTCACAGTAGTTGTGTATTTTTTTGTTGGATGTATGTAACAATTACTGTCCTTTATAGGGCTTCTTGATGGTTTCTATTGGTTTTATGAAGGCTATTTCTTTAGTCCTTTTAGTGCCTGGGCATGTACTTGTTCTTTGAAAGTGTATGGTTTGTGTATGAGGAAGCAAGCCATACGACCTTGCCGTTTCTATCTTTCCTTAAAGGTAAATGTTTTTCCCTTGCTTAGAGGTTTTTACTGATTTTGTTTGCGAGAGAGCGTTTGGATGCCTACTATATGGTTTCATATTATGGGTACAAGGTCAAGAGAAGGTCTGTCTAATAATGTATGTTGTCTCTGTGAATGATGATTATCTGAGATGCAGGATTTATAGTCTTAGGGAGCATTGCTTTGCCCGCTTCGTGGTTTTGGTGGATGTGTAACAATTACCAACTAACACCACTCAAATGCTTAAATGTTGCAGAACAGCGCCTCTCAGTGATGTGCTGCAACCAGAGACTGCTTTTCTTCAATCTGTTAAAAATCACATCTGTGGCCTCTAGATGTTCAGTTGTGCCTTGTCAACCTCCAGCCTTTGTCTGGTTCCAGGTTCTAGATCTGAAGGGTCAATGTGGAGTAGCCCATTTGTAAGCAACTGTGAAGTACTCAACTTCCTGTCCTTACACTTGTGCCAAGAGGTTCAGGTGCAGGGTAGGACATTCTGACTGAGCTCTGACAAACTCTGCCTTGCTAGGACCTCCAGCTTAAAGGAACCCTTGTAATTCTGGCAGACTGCCAGACACCTTTTCTGGAGAGATAGGCAGCAGGGACTTCAATGTGGGATCGTTTCTAGGACCTGCTCAAGGGACCTCTTTGCCTCTGGGCGGAAAAATCCTCTGAGGCATGTCCTCTCCACTGATGTCTGCTCTAGTGTTTGCGTGTGGTCTTTTAACCACAACCTCCACCAGACATCAAATTAAGGTCATCCTCTAACAGCTAAACTTTTCTGTGCATTTCTTTCTCCAGCACCTCCCTGCGCTCCGTGCATCTACCTCACATGCTTCTCTCCACATCCCCTTTTCACTCTCTGTCGCACCCACTGCCCACTCCTTGGTGCTTCCACTCACCCATTCCCCCGCTGTATTTTTTAAATATATTTTAATGAGGGCCAGGCAGCAAATTACTGCTAGCCCACTAAAAAAGCACTTTCGCAGACTTTCATTTTTTTTAATGACCAACCTAAGTGGCCCCCACCACATGCATATTGATCCGGGCGCTGGCCCACAGGATGACGCTACCGCCAAAAGCGGCTGCATAATTGGGGCTTTTTTTGCCATTTAAATATTACCAGTAAAAGGAATTGCTTTTTTACTGATGCTTTTCAGCATCGCCAAAAAGCGTTGTCAAAGCCAGTTGGTCCCAAAGGGAAGACCTGTTGGTTTCACCAGGGCTTTTTCTGGATGTTCTCTTAGAATACTAATTACTTATGTGTCTTTTGGTGAAGTAGACTGCTGTGTTACTGAGCTTCCTGGGAAAAGCCGGCATTACAAATGGCTTCTTAGAAAGAGGACTGTATAAACCATGTAATTTAAATATTATTACTTTGTGTGTTTTTATCGCTTAGCCCAAAACACCAGTCATTTACTCAGCCAAGTCCATGAACACTTTATTTCTTAGTCGAAACTTATACGCATTCTATCTCCTAGAAGGATTAAATGACAAGTGAACTGTAATGTCATTGTAAACTCTAACCCTGAGGTTGCACACCCCGCATGTGCTGGCGTGATGGTTAAGTTGAGTACCATTACGATGGTTGAGTACTATTATTTAGAAATCTGTATGTGATCTGCTAATAACAGAATTCTTTTTGGCATGGCCTGCTAAGCGCCCCATCCTCGATAAAAGGAGTGCCGCAGACCACAGTGATAACATCACCTGCTGTTTAAGCTTAGTCAATCAAATAATTCTCTTATGCTTTTTTAAATGACGGCGATTGTTGGGGTCACTGAGCTTATTCTTATTACTATTGCGATTTATTGGTATTCGTATAGCGCTTTCGTACTCCTTGTGAGGGCCAAGGCGCTATTACTGTTAATAATGTCATTATCTGGTACATAGGCCACCAAATCTATGCTAAGATAGAAGAAGTCATGAACTGCGGCCACGAGAAGGAAATGCTTCTGTGGAAGGGTCGAAGGGCACTGTAGACCCAGTCCCGTGGGATGAAGGAATCCTTTGTGTCCTTGGGGCCGTTGCTCGTCTGTTTGTTGGTATGACTACAGGTCTAGGACCTTTCCCAAGAGCTCTGCAGGATGCCAGCTGCCTAATCCCTGCAACAGACGCAGACACCCTCCGTAGACTCCAGAGACGGAGGGCAGCGTGCACGAATGCAGGCAATGATAACAAAAAGAAACCCCGCGCCGCCAGCAGTAGCAGCAATGACCTGCACTTAAAGTTTGTCAATGTGTGAAATACTTAAGTGTTTCCACGTTTTAAATAATTGCCGGTCCATATGCCCAGAATAGCATCTGTTCAGCTGTTTCGGCAGTAAATTATGTCGTTTTCGAGGGTCATGGTGAAATCATGATGTAATGCCGAACCAGCTGTCTATGCACTTGTGTGACACTTGAAATGCAAGAAGTGTATTACATTGACTCCTGCAGGGACGCTTGGTAGAGCGTGTTATTGTTTTTTATTGCACCCTTCTACAATTGCGGTTAAGTGGTGACTGTTGCCGGAATGGTAGACAAGTTTCTGCTTTTGAACAAATTCTGTGTTTTTCAGCTTTGTGAAGGCAAAGTGAACTGGACATCAATTGGATGATTCGAATAGCCACTGCTGCGTGGCGAGCAAGATGTCCAAGCCGGGGTGTGGTGCATCATGATGCGCTGCACGATGCCTTTAGGGGCACGCTGCCATTGTGTGCCTTACGAACAGGTGGACTGGCGTGATTCCGCTCTTCGTGAATTGGGCATCGACACGCATGATGTGCGGTGCTGGGTATGAAGGAATCATGGCTGCAAGCCCCGCCCCGTGCTGTTTAGAGGAGCAAGGTCATAGGTTGGGAGCTTCCATGACACTTCCTGAGCTAGACTGTATAGGAAGAAGCTGAATGGCAAGTGTAGATGTACTACAGTGTAACTCCAAAGGAAAGGTAGCTAGCCCACTCATATCGAATATCAATGCTGACAAAGTGCCTCAATCTGAAGTCAATAATGATGCTTCGAGTCCTTGCATTCAATTTGCGAACATTTATTAAGGGTAATGCAACTTAATATCTTTGGGAATCATGTTCCATGTAGAAAGCAGCCAATTGGACCTTCAAATCTGATATTTGAAATATTTGAATCATGTACTACAATGTAAACCTGTTTTTACTACTATGGTTAATGCCAGGTGTATTTATATGCTTCAGTAACAGATTTTACAATTACTCAATCCAATGGTACCCATTGTCTCACCCATGGAAGATTATAATACTGAGACGTTCCATAGTCCTGATGACACAGAAGTCCCTACAAAGTAGTGTTTGTTCCACCTCTGCACCTCCATGAAGTGGCATAGACACTGACTGAGAAGGAGCACTCAAGAAAGATCAGTAATCAGGCAGATCCTGCCTCCTTCTTCTCCTCGACCTGTCGGCAGCTTTTGATGCAGTAAATCACCATTAACTTCTAGACAACCTACAATGTCGGATGGGCATTGACAGCGTGGTCCTAAAATGGTTTGAATCCTTTCTCATGGACAGATCACACAGGATCAAAATTGAGGACTGTCTATCTTCATGAAAGGTGTGGATCAAGGCGTACCACAAGGTTCTGTCCTTGCCCCTAAGCTGTTCAACCTCTATATTGAATCTCTGGGAGTCTCTCTAAGGAAAGCTGGGATCTTCTAACATCAGTATTTAGACAACACCCCGTTCTACCTAAAAGCCTCATTCACAAATTACATCTCCCATCTTGCTGGCACCTTAAACTCCCTTCAGGACTGGATGATCTCTCACAAACAGTTGTGGCTCGCAACGCTTAAAAGGGGCGAGGTGGGTGTGGCGCGATGGGGAGGGGTAGGGGTGGCAGGGGATACATTAAATTATTTTTTTTGAAAACTTACCTCATCTGCCGACCCGTGCCGCTCTTCTTTCCAGCGTTGCTGCAGGCACAGGCTCCCAGCCTGCCCTGCGCCAATCCTGACGCTGCTTAAAGCAGCATCAGGATTGGCTGGGAGCGCCCAGCCAGGGGGCTCCTAGGCAGACTGGGAGCCTGTGCAGGCTCTCTCCAGCCCGGCAACAGCCTATTGCGCATGTGTGTTTGGCTGGCCCAAGATGGCCAGCCGAAAACACATGCGCTGTGAGGGGGAGTGTTGAGCACTCCCCCTCAGTACACGTCACCCCCATGGCCGCGCCCATTTCAGAACAAATGGATAATAAACATAGTATATAATTTGTTGTTATTTATTTGGCCAGCTGTCCTTAGTCAACCCCAGCTTAGTCAACCCAAGCTGTCCTTAGTCAACCCTCCCCTCCAGGGTAATGTACCCTTCCCAAGACTAAGCCCTACAGCACTACTCCACCCACTCCACACCTTCTCCACCCACTCTCTACAGTCTGTATTTAATGCATGTCTTTGTGATGACCAAAAAGATCAAATATACTTATGTTTCAACCTGCCACTTTGTGCCTTTTGTAATAATCATATCTAGCAACTGTTTGGATCTTTGCAAAGAAACCTGTTTTTATTGTAAAGGGCTCTAATACCTTTGGGTAAAGTCTGCACTATATAAAAAAGCATAAATAAATACAGATAATTCACCCATGACCGCCTAAGTAGAAAATAAAAGACAAGAGCTTTGTATTGTAAAATATTGTTTACCTGGGGCGGTGTGCCTGTGTTGGGCTAACTAGAAATTCACTGACAACAGCATCATTTGTGCAGCAGCAGTGATACTCAACTCTTCCTAAAGCTGCCGTGCAACCACTTGATGGCAACTGGTTGGTAGACACTCAAAGGTTAATCAAACACGACATTGCTTTTGCTGAGAACGAAGGAGAATCAAAGTGCAATAAGAGAGTATATTTTTGTCTTAACAATCATTAACTCCTCTGAGAGGCTGTCTTCTGTCAACTTCTAAGAAAACCATTTACACTTCTTCCAGTTGTGCCTATGCAGAAGCACCTCTATCACAAGTCTTCTGTTTTCTGTTTCTCCTCTGCGAAGCAGTTGCTTAGTGCTTCCTGCCTCTAGATGAAATTGCTTGGTTACCTTTATGTCCCTTTTCAGACCATTTCTTTGTTTCATGTCTGATCTCGGTTCCTTGAGCTCTGTGGGCCTAAGTCAGAGTTTCATTGATCTTGTTAATGAGAGCCCGTATCCTTTGTGCGCTGCTTTCACATTTTTTGCCTTGTGCCCTTGGGGTTTGTTTATAGGGTTCTTTTTTTACGCTGTGGCTTGTTATAGCATGTTACCTTGCCCACGTTGTACTTCTATTTATGGTTCCCTCATGGTGCTTGGATTTGCTGACCGTTGGCATGGCCTTTTTCTACTTGCTCCTGCATCCCTCTGCTCTTTTTATGGTAAGTATAGTTTAATGGGGTTGTGTGACACTGGCTGTGTTACCACTGATTGAGCATTTTGCCCGTCTTCCTTAGGTGATGGGTTTTTCTTCTTCAAAGGGATAGATGTAGGAAGTTAGCTCTAAACAAACCGACATTAATTTGCAGTGTAACCAATTCAGTCACACAATAAGAATCCACATTTGAAATAAAGTTAGAGGATTTATTACAAGTTAACAGTCAGGCTAATATAAACAAATCTCAAAAACATGCTGTAGAGATACAGAAGGACAACAGGATAGCTATATCTCCAGAAGAAGTTTAGGCAAATTAGCATAAGGCAAACCAAAAATTCAGTTAGAGCAGTACAAAATATCAACAATAAGGTTTGATGCTCATCGAAAAGTCTTCAGTCTTCTCTCCTATTCATGGGTCACCGACCTAAATTAATCTATAAAGTATGGGGAAAATATCAAAAAGCCAATAAACTATAGCAAAAAGGAAAACTATATGTGAATTGGCATAAGGGGAAAAGAAAGAAAAGAAGGTGTCAGCATTTCAGAAGCTTGATCAATAGTCTTCTTAGAGAGAGTTTAAGTATTAACCTAAGCCACACTCAGCAATGCATAAGGCCAAAAGGGAAAAATCAGAGGTCGGGCCCTCTCAAAGTCCAAAGGGATAGTTCCTAAAATCAATCTATGAGAACACTAGTTAATACCATATAAATCTGTTACATAACACCCTCAACATGCCATCTGGAGCTCTAATGTATTCTTCTGCCTCGTGTTGTAAACTTGCAACATTCACACTTTATTCCAGACCAGTCCTGAGAAGGCTGCTGTCCTCTAGACATCCCTAACAACATGTATGAGTAAGGAACAGTCATCACACACTCGGTTTATCCATGTTCTTCTATCAAGGTCTTTTTCACAAACTCTTTATTACTAAAACAATAGCATTTCTATTCCCAAAGTAACTTTTTGTGTGAATGCACCTGCAAAGAAGTGACACGTTAGCAGAAATGGAAAAGAGTTTCTCACTTTCAAAGAAATATATGCCTAGTCAAGACAACTTAATTTATTATTCACTAAGGCACATTTCATTTCATGTTATTTCTGTACATTTTAATTTCAAATAAATGTTAATGTCAGTTACATAATCTCAAATAAAGGCTTGTGTTACAATTAGAACTGATGCAATACAATTTTGAATACACAAACCTAAGTGCAACCAAGAACTACATGTTTAATGTTGAACTATAAACATTAGTGTATATATCTATAGAGATTCTTCTTGTTTGAAAGGCAAATGTACTCCATTAGTATTAGGATGAGTTTCTTACTTATTTCAAATGATTACATTTAATTTAATAAGGGTAAAGCACAAAGTGCTCATGATTCCCTAGTTCTACAGTGAATGCACTTCATTACTGAATTCGATTGCACCACTTTATATTAAAACATTATACATGAAATGTCACGTATACATATAGGCTAAGTTGTGATGTCATGGGTGAAGCAAAAATTACGCTGCACCACCCCTGTCTGAAGCTGGTTTCCTGCAATTGTTAGGGAGGTTGTAGTCTTCTGTGATGGTCTTGCCTTTCCCATTCAGCCGTCTTTGCTTGATCTTTCCAGGAGGATGTGTCTTTGCTGATCTAGTCTGCTATTTTTTTGATGGGTACTTCACCTAAGAGCCTCTGTACACTCCTCTGGGGTTGCAGTTGCCTGAAATATTTGCTTCACCATTACGTAATGTATAAACATGTACAGTGAACTTTTCGCACTTTACAGCTCTTTTCGCCTGCACTGATTACTTAGGCATATCACAGTTTTATACACATCTGATGAATCCATTGTTAAGAATGGGTACCGGTAAATCACAGGTTTTACATGTAAGATGTACAGTTTTACATTTATAACTTACTACTACTTCAAGTATTTCTGGGAAGCTGTGACTGTCCAAATAATTCTGAAAATATATATCCAATCAGTTTACATTTTTTTGCGGATCAGGTCGTACGTTTTTCCATCCTTTCTGGAGGACAGTCAGTGGTGTAACAAAGGCCCGCAGCCCCTGCGGTGTGGGGGGCCCCTGAGCCCTAGGGGGCACCCTCAGCACAGCAACTGGCCTGAGTGAGTCCAGAGGGGAGCCTCCTCCATGTTCTTTGCAGTTTCGTTATGCCAAGGAGGACAGTAAATTCTAGGCCTGGGCAGAGTGAATGGAGTTTGGCTTCACGGAGTTGAAAAAAAACTCAGTGCAATTCTGTGAAGCCAGAGTTCAGTGCCCCGTGGAGTCCTCCTGAATGTGCACATCTTGGAAGTGCTAAGCAGGGTTCAGCCTAGTCAGCCAGGCCTGACCCTGCTTAGCGCTTCCAAGATGGGTGCATTCAGGAGGGCCGTAGGCAGTGAAAACTGCAGTTTCAGGCTTCTTGTGCAATGGCCTGTCCCATGTGCAGGGCACAAGAGGCCTGAAATGGCAGATTTCTTTCACTGCCCATGGCCCTGGCCTGAATTCAGAGCACATGGGGCAGGCCGGTGCACAAGAGGCCTGAAATGGCAGCTTTCACTGTCTACGGCCCTCCTGAATGTGCCCATCATGGAAGCTGCCGTTTCAGGCAACTTGTGCACCAGGCTGTCCCGTGTGCACCGCATACGGGGCAGGCCGGTGCACAACAGGTCTGGCAGCTTTCACTGCCTACAGCCCTGAATTCAGGCCAGGACCGTAGGCAGCAAAAGAAAGCTGCTATTTCAGTCCCTGTTTGGGCACCAGTGTGCACAATGAGAAAAAAAAAGAGATGAGGACTTACCTTCCTGGGGGGTCCTCCTCTCCAACTAGTCCTCCTCTCCAGTGGCTTTCTCACTCCTCTGCTCTGGTGCACACTGCAGCTCAGGTATGGGCTACACAGCACAAGTGCAGACTGTCTGCGCTCGTGCTGTGCAGCCCATACTGGGCTGCAGTGCGCACCGAGTGAGCTCGGCTCTGCTGGCGCGGCTAGCTGAGTTTTTGGGACAACTAAAACTCTATGAGCTCAGCCAGCGGAGCGGAGCTCCCCACACACCCCTAGTGTATTCCAAAGAGTAGCAAAGGTTTAGCTGGTCATAGTAATTAGTTTTGTCCCTTTCAGCTGGTTTTATGTTGGGTAGATGACCATGTGGATCCTTACAAATAAGTTTGCAAAAGGCTGCGTTTCCATAGTTTTTTAAAGGAAAAAACAGTACTTAAGGCTGGCAGCCAATTATTTTTAATTTAGCAAATCTTTCGTACAGAGAGCATTGGGACTAAAAGTACTGGCTTAAACCACTGCAAAAAGCATTTCAGCTTTATGTCTCTTATCTCTGCCTTTCGTTTTGTAAGTGAACCACTCTGAAATCCAACCTTTCCACAAGGACATTTTGTTACAAATTTGTTACAGTGTTCCTCTAAAGTATCGTTTTCATGAAGCGTTCCATAACAACACATACATTCAAGGAGTATTACACTCATGATAACAGGATTTATGCCCATTTGTAAATGATTCTGAATCGTACCCCTGGGCACTTGCTCGCAGTTGAGCTCTGTGTTGCTTCCCAGCTAGGTTTGCGTTTTCATAAATAGTGCTACAAACTGTTACATTTGTAGCTCAAGGTGGCAATCCACGAAACTGGACCCAACTCATGACACCAGAACTCTGGGCCAGGTTTAGATCTTGCCTATGTTACTGCCAAGCCGCATCGGTGGCAGACCCAAAAAACACCATCAAGTCAACTGTGTTCCACCCACCATATCTAGATGTTACAGCTCTGCGAGTGGAGGACTGGCGACGGATTGCTGACAGAGGGAGATGGGGACGGGACCCAATGGACTCCGTACAGCAGCAGGGGTTATGGAACAGAGGTAAGTGACACACATACACTGTCCCTTAGCCATAGGTGTACCCCTGCACTACACACTATACAACACACTACCTACACACCATCATCCATTACAATTGCTACACAACACAGCCCGTACAAGCTGAAAACACACATTGACATACATCCATGAAAAAACACACACATCATTGACACTGCATCCATACATAACAGAACCACAACAACCAAAACAGCTACACGCTCAGCTACACAAACACATACACACAAAGACACAACTACACACATCATGTTAACGTCCGCCACACAGCAGCAATACTCATCTGAATTTGTCACATGCAACACAACATACACAATATTGTTCTCACATGCTAGTGACACACATATTGGCACAACCACACCACTCAGTCCATCTCCCCCACCTTAGCCAGCCAATACACACACACACCTATTGACTCACATACACAACAGATAGCACAAACCTACCAGTACAGGTCCCCTTGCAATGTGCACACATGGACACGTACCATCACTGTGGTGCCAGCATTCATTTTGCAATGAATGATGACACCACAATGACAGTTCTGTATGTGTGTGATATGCGTGTTGTGCAAGTGTGTCCCCAGCCATGTGTGACCCACTCGAGTCCCCAATATATGCATGTCACAGTGATTTAAAAGATGCCTGCAGTGGTCCCCACCTTCTGTGCAGTGCTCACCCACCGTACCCTGGCAATGCAGCGTCCCTACCTTAAAGCCCAGCGACAAGGGGGACTCATGCTTTCTTCGCGGGATAGTGGCAGCTGTGAAGGCAGAAGTTGTCCAGTCATGTTGAGTCATAGACAGAGGTGAAATGGGGAAAAAAGGTGAGTTTTCACTCCTTTTCTCCCCCAATCCACCATCTCAGAAGGGGAGGTTGAAACGCCACTTTTTGCTTGGCGGTAAGGCACATCCAAATCTGCACGGCAGGAAGGGTGTCTGGGGTCTCACTGGCAGTCACTTTTCCCTCTCCTGCCGTAGATGCGGGCGGTGTTTCTTGAAGGAGGCAGCAGTTGGCATACAGGCTTTACACAATGGGACCGTACACATCTAAATATGGCAGGCGGACATCCGCGGCAGCAGACGAGTTTTCAGACAAAAAGAAGATGGCAGAACTGTTGGTGGCACCAACATCTAAATCAGGCCCTCACATTCTAGAGCCAGTGGTGGACTCTCAGATTCAGATGGCACCACTTCTAGTCACTTCCTTTTAAAAAAAAAAACTTGATGTGATGAGCAGTCATTTTCTGCACATACTTGCACGCTTTGAAGCACTCTTGCAAAGCTAATAAGGCTTTATCCTAAACCGCCTTGAGTTTAGAAAGGCCATATTAACTCTCTGTATGCTGTAATTTAAGACTAACCCATACAAACTCAATAGGACCTACTAGTCAATAACTGCAAGCTGTGACCCTACCTCATACCTTCGCCCTGTCACTCTCTGCCTGCACAGCAGTTTGACTGTCCCTCTCTAATGCTTATGCATCGCAACCAACCTTGCCCACAAAGATGGCCCGTTGGGCCTTGCAAGGGGTGAGAAAGAAGTGCTATAAAACAAGACAGTTAAAGGTCTTCTGTTTTTAAATGGTTCTTCCTTAACTAGGAATAATCTGGCAAAAGTTATCAAGTTATCAAGGGAAAGCAGCCAGAAAAAAACACATACAGAAATTGAGTGCCCTACACATCGATTTACAGTTATGCCTCACCCTAACCCAAAAACCTAAACTCAAGAGTAGGTAGCATTTATTGCAATTGGTAAATACCCCACCTCGGTTTAAAAGCATTTACGAAGTGCAGTAAATCCAAAATACTGAGAACGAGGCTATCAGTAACAAATCTCATCAGGAAGATTGAACAGAAGATCTTTGCTTAAGGTCATTGGTTAACTTGCTTTTTTAAACTTTTTAAAATCAATCCGATGGAAGTAAGTAAAGAAAGGTAAACTGATGCTGGTGAACGGTATCAAAGATGGAGGTGTAACTTTAAGATTAGAGGTCAGCGAAATTTCATTTTTTACCTGGAAAATAGATAGATTTCACACTTTATAAAGTATGCAAAGTTTGTCAAGTGCGCAACATTTTGCATGTCATTTTCCAACTTTTGTAAAACTTTGCTGCGACCATAATCTTCTCAACTTGTCGAAGCTTGACATGTTTTGAAAAAAAGCTTCAGGACATTTCCAGAGGAAAACCTTTACAACTTTGCACTTTACTAATCATGAGGTGTCAGGACTTTGGCAAGGTTTAGGGAATATAATACTTTTCGGAGTAAATACATCATGGTGCTGTGTACTTCAAAACTCATCATACTGAATCATCAGCCCTGTACTACCATCCAACAGTGTATTATTAGGGTCTAGTGCAGGGGAGTCCAACATATTTAAACAAGCATTGGCAAAGCCAGAAGGTCTCACCTAAGCAAGAGCTATTGGCATGCCAATGTGTTTTAGCCATGTTGCTTACCAAAGTGGCTACTGTTCAGCCTGGCCAAATGTTAGTGGCATAGAGGAGAGTGGCATGGAGTGCCGCAGGGTGGAATGGTGAATCGTGGAGTACAGTGTAGTAGAGTGGAGTGGCAGAGAATGTTGTGTATTGGAGAGGTATAGTGTGGAGCACGTAGAGTGGCATACACTAGAGTGGCATAGAGTAGGATGGACTGGTTTAAAGTGCATTGGCGTAGAGTGTTGCAACTTATAGTGGCATGGAGTGCAGTGACATTAAGTGCAGTGACATCAAATTCAGCGGTGTACAATGCAGCATCATAGAATACAGTGGCGTAGATAGCGTGGTGCATAGTAGAATACAGCGGCGCAGAGTGGAGTGGCATAGAGTAGAGTGGTGCAGAATAGAGTGGAGCAGAGTAGACTAGGGTGGCTTAGAGTACAGTGGTGTAGAGTGCAGTGGCATACAGTGTAGTGATGTAGAGTGGTATAGAGTGGTGCAGAGTTGAATGGCATAGAGTTGAGTGATGCAGAGGATAATGGCACAGAGCAGAGTCAAGTGCCATAGAGTACAATTGTGTAGAGTGCACAGTAGATTTGAGTGGCATAGAGTTTTACAGAGTAGAGTACAGTGTCATAAAGTGCACTGGCATAGAATGGAATAATGCAGAGTAGAGTGGCGTAGAGTTCAGTGGTGGAGAGTGCAGTGTTGCAGAGTAGAAAGTCAGAGTACAGTGGTGCAGAGTGGAGTAGAGAGGTGTACTGTGCAGTGACATGGTGCAGCGGTTAGAGTGCATTGACATAGAGTGTAGTGATTAAGAGTTGAGTGCAGTGGCATATAGTAGATTATTTCAGAGCAGCATGAAGTGATGTAGAGTGGAGTGGTACAGGGTAGAATGCAGGTGCATAGAGTAGCATACAGTGTAATGGTGTAGAGTAAAGTGGTGTAGAGGACAGTGACATAGAGTGCAGTGCTGCAGAGTAGATTAGAGTGGCATACAGTGGATTGGCGTAGAGTGCAGGGGCATGGAGATGAGTGTCACAGAATAATGTGCATTGGCGTAGAGTGTGTTGGCATAGAGTCCAATGGCGTAGAGTGTAGTGTTGCAGAATGGCATAAGGTACAGTAGCATAGAGTGAAACTATGTAGAATAGATTGGTGTGGCCTAGATTGGAGTGATATAGAGTGCAGTGCCGAAGAGGGCAGTGGTGTAGAGTAGAGGAGCGAAGACTGCCTTGGCATAGAGTAGAGTGTTTCAAGGTAAAGTAGAGAGGTGTAGCCTGAATAGACGTAGAGTGAAGTGACATACATCTCAGTGGTGCAGAGTACAGTGGCGTGGAGTAGTGTAAAGTGGAGTGGTGCAAAGTAGAGTGCAATGGTGTAGAGTGGTGCAGAGTACGGTGCCGTGGCATAGAGGGAATTCTTCATGGTGTGCTGGCATATTGCCATAACAGGCAACACATTTTCAATTCAAATGACCATTACATTTGCACAGACATACAGTTTTACTAATGAAACTGTATAGTGCACATATGAAAATGTGTGGAAATTGCATCACCTAGTGTAATGATTTAGTTTGATCATATTAAAGCATTTATTTCCAGCACACTTCAAAAATACAAAAAATGTGCTTCATTTGTGCGCTCATAATTCTGATATATCATGAAATACTTACATTCATTTAAATATTGACGTGTGTTGGGAAAAAACGTTTTCCTACCCCCAGTATCCAGCAAAATTGTCACATAACTCCTCTGACTTTGAAGTCAGAGAAAGAAAAGTAAACAAGCGTCCTTGGAAGACAGAACCTGACATATGATCTTGGCCTTTGAATGCATAGCAAATGTGACGAGAAAAGAACAATATTTAAAGGCCTGTTAACAGAAAGTGAGTTTGTGGAGGAATACAGAAAACACAGTTTAGGCAATGAGGGGGATAACATGAACCTAGAAAGACTAAAGCAAATAAAGCCAGCAAATGGACAGCTAGAAAGTGTGAGTTACAAACCACCAAAGATAATGGTAATCAACGAGCGAAATGCATTCCTAGGTCAACTATCTGAAAGTCCCCAAGATGGCTTTAGCAAACCAGACAGCTGCACTGTCTGGCAGCCTGTGACCTTATAAACGGAGGGATCTCTGTGGATGTTCAGGATAACAACTGTCTATGAAAATGAATTCCATTAAGATTTACTGTAAGTGAATGAATCTTATGTGGATAGCCTGAAAATCTAGTATCAGGACCTAGTTAGCCGCATTTGGTATATTACCTTCAAATATTTAATCTTCTATTGAACCATAAATGCTATATTCTTAGTCTCTGGTTCCTTAAAACATAAGTTCAAGTGACATTTGAATATAAAAACAAAATGTCAATCTTGGAATTAAAAGGTATTGTGGTAATTGTCCATTGTGTAAAAGATCCAGCTCGCCAGTCTGCATTTTCCAAGTAATAAAATGGTCTTATTTTCTATTAATCCTGGTATGCAGATTCAAAATATTATCTTTTTGGCATGAGCTTGCTTTGCTTTATGTAAAGTATGTGTCTTTGGCTGAGTTACCGTTGTATTGCCCTTGAAAACTGGTGTGTTAACATTTGAAAGTGTCATGATGGAACATTTGCATGTATTTTGCAAACATCTTTAATGTTTGTTTGTTAGACATGAAATTGTGGAGATAGTTTATCCCACTTTGACTTGTGACATTCACTGAATCCTTACCTCCAAAAAGGATGCCAGGCAGAGGCCAAAGACTTCTCAAGAGAATTTAATAATTAATTATAAAGGAATATATTTGTAGCTGACCAGATACCTGCCATTAACTTTCTTAAAAGGACACATTTTTCAGTGCCTAAGGCTACTTATACCCTTCAACTATTCTCATGCCTTGAGGCAGACTACATGCGCTTCTGGAGAAGACAGAAAACATACCAATTCCACTAAGCATACATTCTGAACGCCTTCTAATTGCCTTTTACTCAATGGCTCATTCCTAGCCTATTCTTTAACTTCAGATCCCCCTCTTCTCTCGCTGAAAGAATTCTGAAGCTTTGATTAAGAAGCATGAGTGTTGTAAGAAATTGGAATATTATTTGGGTTGGGTGAAAGCCCGCTTCAAGAACTAATCATAACCCTTGCCAGGATAAACCTTCAAAGTCATTAAATTAACCTCAGCTCAACCCCGGTAGCTATGGCACAGAGCATGTAGGCTTAATTTAGGGCAATATTTAAAGAATTTGTGCGGTACCAAAACAGTAGTAAAGTCAAAATGCAAAACAATTAAATTTCCAAATCACATTTGCTACATTAGAGTAAAATGTAATAAAATGGCAAAAATCCAGTTACGGGAACTGGTGATATGAGTTTTAAAACTTTGAAGTAGAAATAGCACCAAGAAGCATAAGTGTTAATGATAGTCAATGGTTTGTGTAGACCTTTAACTAGGCGGAGTATGATGTTAATCGTGATACGATGTGAACCAGGACTGTTCTAGTCAATGATTTTACCTTCTGACTTTACACTTTTGAGTCCCAGTTCTCCACAGGAGTACATTGCGAAACCTCCCCTCCCCTACTACCACCACCAGGAATCAGACTAAAAGGAGTGCAGGCAGAGACCAGTCAGCAGTGTCCAGTCCAGGTCCAGTTGCCACTGATCAGCTGGGCAGTTGCAGGAAAGGCCTCTTGTACCTTGTTATATCCCTGTAGCTCGAACAGGAGGTCAGTCCTATTACTCTTGAGGGCCATTTATTTGTCATGGGCACAAGAGAGAGCAGGTCTCGTCCCTCGGGGTTCTTCTCAGGTTGCAGATAGCAGGTTCAGTCCTCTTCTGATCTTCTTCAGGTCCAGGAGTGTTCTTCTGATCTTCCATGGTTCAAGGAGTGTTCTAAAGTAGGTGCTTGGAGTTGCCCCATTTATCCTTGGCATGGATTTACTCTTGGGCACACTCTAACTAATGGTATAAAAGTTCCTGAAGTGAAGCCTACCCACTTTTTGCATTCTCAAGATGGCACAAGTCTTCGGCCACACTAAACTTGGGCTTTGAGGGCTGAGTGTGTGTGTGTATGGTAATCTTAGCGCCTTTCCACATCTAACACTAAAATCTAGTTTGGGGAAGTCTCTGTACCCACAATAAACACATAGACAGAAATCTATTAGAAAAAAAGTAGGGTTTTTCCAGCAAACAGACAGTAGACACACAAGAATTGTTTTGGCATCATGTTTCTCTTCCTTTCAGGTGAACCCAAGAGTTGTATGTAAAATCCAGAGAAAGAAGCGTGCTAGAACAAAAGTAAAAGTAGGGTTTTCAGCAACCAGATAGTGGCTACATAAGAATTGTTTTGGCATCCTGTTCCCCTTCCTTTCAAGTGCGCCCCCCACTGTTGAATGTGAAACCAGCAGACCTGTCAAGCAGGATGTGACATTCAAGCAGGGTTTGACACTGTATTGTAAAGAAAAATGCTAATAGTCACACAACCCATATTCTGTCAGGTTTGAGGAGTCCCCTCTGCCCATTCAAGTCAGCCTATTCTTTGCCCCTGGGAGGCACTGTGTACCTTCTTTACAGCTATTCAAATGCTACTTTCTGGCTGGCAGAAGTGGGAGGGCAAATACAAACTTAGCCTCTAGGTACTTCAGGCAGGGAAAAGTTAACTTTCTGAAAGTTACTTGCTCTTAATATTTATTAACAATCTGACTTCACCATTGAATATGATTTTTAACAACCATTAAACATAGCTGTTTAATTATTGTTCTAGCTAGTCCCATTCCCGATATAAAGTATTAGAGTTTCTTCATTGGACAAACAAGCCTGCCACAGTGAAAAACAGATTTATGTTACAAGACATAGGGGCTCATTCTGAGCCCGGTGGGCGGCGGGCGCCGCCCGCCTGGAGGGAGCCGCCAAATGACCGCACCGCGGTCATAAGACCGCGGCGGCCATTCAGACATTTCCTCTGGGCCGGCGGGCGCTCTCCAAAAGAGCGCCCGCCGGCCCAGAGGAAATGCCCCTGCAACGAGGACGCCGGCTCAGAATTGAGCCGGCGTAGTTGCAGGGGTGCGACGGGTGCAGTTTGCACCCGTCGCGTATTTCAGTGTCTGCATTGCAGACACTGAAATACACAGTGGGGCCCTCTTACGGGGGCCCCTGCAGTGCCCATGCCATTGGCATGGGCACTGCAGGGGCCCCCAGGGGCCCCACGGCACCCCCTACCGCCATCCTGTTCCTGGCGGGAGACCCGCCAGGAACAGGATGGTGGTAGGGGGTGTCAGAATCCCCATGGCTGCGGAGCGCGCTCCGCAGCCATGGACGATTCCCCCGAGCAGCGGGAAGTCGGCGGGAGACCGCCGACTTTCCGCTTCTGACCGCGGCTGAACCGCCGCGGTCAGAATGCTCGTGGGAGCACCGCCAGCCTGTTGGCGGTGCTCCCGTGGTCGGTGGCCCTGGCGGCCACCGGCCGCCAGGGTCAGAATGACCCCCATAGTAAGGCCATGTTAACATTACTTTTTTACATGCCCTACTTCTAAATATGATGCACTCTGACTTGTAGACAACAAGGACAACACAGCAGTGTCTTTTTAAAATTTAAAAGGGAATACTGACTTGTCAAAAGGTGTATTTTGATAGGTTAAATTGCAGTTTTTACATCAGGTTACACTAATGGGCCTGAAGCTATGTTTGCACTACCACTGTAGTTGATGGCAAAATAGGTGCTGCAGTCCACTGGTGGCACTTAACTTTGAGGCACGGGTATGCTTTGTAGCAAATACTAGGGGCTTATAGGCAAGTTAAATATGCCAGTTAGGAGTATGCCAATTTGACCATGTAAAAAGAGGGGCACACAGCCACTTTACTTTTAGTTATCAGGGTGAAGTGAAGAGAGTTTCAAAGGCAGCACAAATATAGGGACTAGCAAAAGGCAAAAAATCTGTGGTGACCATGCAGAAAAGGTGGATTTCCTACAAGCACTATAAAGAAATAATAACATATTGATCATGAACGGGATTAGTGTGGGTGCAAGTATTTTAAGAGCTCCCTTTAAATGGGCAGCAATTACCTCTTTCTGCTGAATTCTCAACACCCAATGCGCAGACAATTCATCACATCAGCCAGGCCTATGCACTATACCAACTTCATAATATAGCAAACAGTAGAAACTGAATGCTTTTCAAGACTATCATCCATTATATCAACCCACCACCTAACTCACCAACTCAGCACTGCAATGGCACGTGTAATGTCACCAACCTCTTCTTCAGTGAAACAATACTGAACACCAACAACACCAAGACTGCTTTCCTCTCACACCCATCCCTCTGTGATGTATCCTAAAATGGTCATCCTTCAAAGCCCTGCCTCTTGGAGACCTCGCTGACATCCTCAACTCTCCTACAGTCACCCCCTTTGAAGATATCTGACCCTATCCTTTATTAAAGCCCTCTTAGGATAAGCCTTCTCCTTCTCATCACTTCTCAAACTCACCATCACCTTCACTCACAGCATCTTCCAAGAATTTCTCAACGTAGACCAGATCCTCCTGTCCTGAAGATACCTGCACTAGATCCTGATGACCTCAGCATCTACCAGTCTACGAATCACCTACATCTGATTGGCAAAATCATTGAAAAATAAATCTACTCTACCTTATAAATCATGAAAACACCCTTCTAATCACAAGTAAAAATGACCCCTACCATATGAGACTGCTGGACCTACTATCTACCTTTCCAACTGAAACTAGTATTTTCATATGTGCTCCTCCAGTTGTTCTCAGAAGCCTTGCATTATCTGGAGAGTTCCCATGGAATCCATCTTGCCCGCCAATCCTCAATATCTATGAGGAAACTCTTCAAACTTTATTCACTGAAAATAGCATCAAAATCCATCAGTGTCGATGGATTTATACCATATTATACATTTCTACATGAATTTGTCCTCCTTGGTAGCCATTCATTGAAGCACTACCTTACCACATCTAGCCCTGGATATAGAACACCTATCTCAAACTTTTCACCATCAAAACCAAATTCCTCCTATTCATCAGCAACAAGTTAGACCTAGTCCAAAACTGGCTTTGTGAATTCAAAACCCTACTTGCTACCAAACTAAGCCACTAACATTCACCCTTGCCAACAATCTCACCCTCAAGGAACACACTGTCAAGAAAACCAAGATGGCCTTGTACTAGCTCTTTCCAATAAAGAATGTTAAGCTGTTCTCGTGAGATAACGACTTCAGAATTCCTGCTCAAGCCCCCCTACTCTTGTATCAGGATAATGGAACCACCATGCTTCATGCTTCTCAAAATTCACTCTGGCCCTTCTTAGTCATATCGACATGCAGCGGTATGTCTCATTAAGGGTCTGAATAAATATGAGTACATTGCTCCCACCTTCTCAGACTACAGCGCCTGTCCTTGCTTGCCAGCATCGTCTTCTAATTAGCCACATCATTGACAAATGCATCAGCCCTGGCACTCCCACTTATCTGTCTGACAAGCTCACCACCTCAGGGGGATCTCCGAACATCTATAGCCAGGACACCATTGCACTGGAGATGAAGTGCCATAAAGAAAAACAAGCAGTTGCAATGAAATAGGTCTCGCATTTCGTTGAGTTAGAACTATTAACGTTGTAAACTCCTAACCGGACTGTTCTTGCCACATATATTGAAAATGAAAAATAATATAGTTTCACATAAGCGAGACGATTCAAAGCGCCACGGCATCAGCGTGAAGCAGCACACAAAAGGAAAAAGAAGTTCGCTCGCAGTCAAACATATCTGCAAAAGTGTAATTAGCCGTGTAACAGGGGCGATGTCCAAGGCGGTAACTAAACCGCCCCAAGGAGGGACAGACATAAAGGATTTGCCAACGAACATAAAGTATTTTTGAAGGGCAAGCCATTAACGAGTGATGGTGATGGGCGTGCCGTGGGCGTGGTTAAAAGCCCAGAGACATACCAACACGTCGGAAAAGCAGCCCTTGCACGCTGGTATGCTCGACCAAAAAACAAGGGAACAGGTCTTCTTCGCCTAGTACACCGTCCCACTCAGCTCCAAGAAACTAGAACCCACTAGCGATTCCACATAAATACTTTATATGCATAAAGTGATAATTTGCCTTTATCCCACTTTCTTCGATTTATGACCAGTCCGGTGCATCTTTGATAGAGACCTCAGGGTGGTTACCTCAGCCTGAGTGAGTGGCAGAAAACATTCCAGTGCCCATTTCCAAGGCTCCATGGGACTTGCGCTGCGTATTTAGAAGAGTGCATCTGCCTCTGGTTTTTGGTGTGGGGCGAGGGTGTTTCCCTCATCAGTCACTCAACTGTAGGTGTTAAAAAAAAAAAGTGGACGGGGCAGTACATAATATCCTTTCTTGCATTTGTTTGCTGTGAGCCCTGAGCCGTGCTGACTCACTTTTCAATGCACCCTTCGAGGCACTGGGCGTGGAAGGCAACGGCGGGCAGGAGATTTTATTACTGGGCGCCTTTTAGGGCGGTACTCGCAGCTTTTCAGGGGCCGCAAACCACGTTTGTGCCTGGGGAGCTGTGACACACCACGATCTAAAGAGCTGTGACGTGCTTGCGCCCAAGACGTGATGTGACAAGGCCTCGGGAGCCGAGGAACGCTTGCCTGTGGCGCATTTGACATGTCTCATCCTAACTTTTGAATTAAAATTATCAAGTGCTATCACGCACTTTCTAGCTCTGCAGTTCAGGGAACAGGTGCTTTTCATCAGGAATGTAATGCGGCTTTATGTGCCAAAATCGCCAGCTAGCTGTCAAATGGGCCCGCTCCTTGCTTCATTAAAACCAAGCAAACTTGGAATTAGAGGTCCATGATTGTTATGACTAGGAATCATGTCCAAAGGCCGAGAATGGCTTTAGGAGCCACACTTGACGCAAAGGCGCGTGGTACGGGGACTTCTCTGCAATGCTGTGGATTTCTAGCACCTGGAAGCAGGTCTGTTACATTGCGGGTCTGTTATGTTGGGGCACTACTGGCATTTCCCTGTCGGGAGGTAGTGCACCCAATGGGTCTTCTTTGCACTAATCGTCGCGTTTTGCATGGTTTTAATGCATGCAGTATCGCGCTAGTGCTGCTTTAAAAAATACTAAAGGGCAGGTCGATCAACTTTCAGGTGAAAGCTGGAGCTGTGAGACAGCCTGCTGGCACTTGTCCTTCAAAACATTTACTGCCTCCCATATAAAGCCCGACTTGGAGGATGTCGAGTTCGAGGTGCCAAGAGGACCTCGTGCTGAGCCAGAGCTAGGCATCAGGCTCAAGCTTTCAATGGTCACTTACTTCTTCGCTGACATTATCAAAGCGTCATAACCCCCTGGGTGCCAACCATACCATGGTCAGCACTCGAGAACACGCCTAGGGACCTAGTGGTAACCCTATTACTCTAATTTGCCGAACCCAGTCACTGGGTGTGACGTTTGACTCAATTTCGTCAACAGTTCTGGCCCATTTTAAACTGTCAAAAGATCCATTCGTTCATTGTTAATCGGCTCCCCGTCGGGGCTCGCGCTCTGTCATAGAAGGTCAAGGCCGGACCACCGGTCAATGGCAACCCTTCTCCATATTGCGTCCTTTTGCGTCCTCCGTCCCCAGTGCACGAATATAGTCTGCCTTGCTGCTTCCCATATACATGTAGATTAATTTCTTGATGACAGCGCTTTCCCCTGCATTCGTCTAGTGTTTTTTTTTTTTGGAATGCTGTTGCCAAGAAGTTCAAAAGTTGGGCTGCTTCTCATTGCAGATGCAGCCAGCACCCGTCCCTCTCGCTGGATTCCGGATGCCCCCCATGCATGGGAGGCTTGCGAATAGGAAGGTTGGCGAGCTGCCGGCTACATGCTGCTGATGTGCCTGGGACCTGCGCGGTCACATCTGGGAATGTGAACTCAAGCTCACATGTGGCAGGCAGATTGTGCGTCCCGGGGCCTTGTGGGAGCTGCTCGCGCTGCTCTGGCCTCTGGCCCAAACCATACTGCACTCTACAGATGCAGGTAACATGGGGCCTCCCTTCTCACCTCCTTTCCCACCTCTGTCAAAATCCTATCGCTTCCTAGCAACTGTGGTGTCAGAATTCAAATGGAGCCAAGGGGCTTTTCAGGGGCTGCCTGGAAATCCTCTGAGACTTTCCCGGGGCTCCTTGAAGTGAGAACTACAGCTGCTGCATACATTTAATACCCGCTGTTGTTCTTCTAGGAGTGAAAATCTGACAGTAAGACCAGCTGTGACTGGAACGACGAGGGTGGGACAGGTCCAGGTAACCGCACAAGGCGCATCAGGACATATTCAAGTGACACCAGTTGTAAGTGTAAAAGGTCATTTATTAGGACAGGATTGTAACAATAAACATATTTAAACTTAAAACGCATACACCCCAACTTTAACAGATCCCCTTTAACCTTTCCCGCTCATCTTTTTACTTCAAACCCCCCCCTTTTCCGCTAAGCACTCCCCTTTTCTTTTCATGCCCTAGTTGTTTCGTGCATCCCCCATGCTGTGATCCTTTTCCTGGTTATTTTTCTCCTGGAAGGGTGGTCAAGCCCGCACCTGACTCTCCACCTCCCCTATCTACTGCTCCCACTCTTTTGTCTTACAACCTGCCCTAACTGACTTCCTCCAAACTCCCTATATCCCAAAAATTGTCTCCTCAAAACTAAAAACCCTAACTACCTCCTTATAAAACCTGCCGGGTGGGTGGGTGGCCAAACTTCCACCTAAACTAGTTTTGGCAGGGAAGAGGCAGAGCCCCTGCGCACCTTTTTATCCCCTGCCTAAGACCCACCCCCGCTTACCTAATATCCTGCCCTACTCCCCTATGTCACTTCCCCTCTGTCCCGAATATGCCCGTGGAGACTAGAGAGTGTCTCATCTCCGCGGGCCCCTCCATCGGGACATATTCAAGTGACACCAGTCGTAAGTGTAAAAGGTCATTTATTAGGACAGGATTGGAACAATAAACATATTTAAACTTAAAACGCATGCACCCCAACTTTAACAGATCCCCCATCTTTAACCTTTCCCGCTCATCTTTTTACTTCAACCCCCCCCTTTTCCGCTAAGCACTCTCCTTTTCTTTCCATGCCCTAGTTGTTTCGTGCATCCCCTACTCTGTGATCCTTTTCCTGGTTATTTTTCTCCTGGAAGGGTGACCAAGCCCACACCTGACTCTCCACCCTCCCCTATCTACTGCCATCCAGCACAACCCACTTGGCGTTGTGCTGCCCCACCAATCTTGATCTTCCTTGTGCTTCTTTTTTTTTTTTTTTTTTTTTTTGCACTTACCCCCCTTCCTCTGTCCCTCTAGCCACATCTCCCCTCCACACAGATCTCCTACCAGCAATCTCAGCTCCGTCAAATAGTAAGCACTCCCCAACTGTGATAAATGCACCCCGTCATACTGAAAAAGATCCACCTCCTGTTCCTTGATGTCCTCATGCTTCAGCACCTTTATACCCTGTGACCAGCAGAAAACCCTCATGGCCCTATTGAGTTTTTTGCGAGCCCGTTCTATGGCTCCGTGCCTAACTGCCCCTCTCCAAGCCCTTCGAGGCACAAATTCAGTCCAGACCAGACAAGTACCATGCAACTTCTGCTTAAGGAGTTCCAAATCTCTCTGCATGGGTTGCAGCAAAGTGATTCCTGACGATTTCACGAGGTCATTCTCCCCGAGGTGAATCAACAATAAATCTGGACAGTCCCAGTTTGGCATGGTTGAAGTGATGAACGGCAGCAGGTTCCCCCACCTCATTCTGCTTTTTCCCCACCAGAGGACTTCGTGTTGGCCACTAGGCAGCCCTAAAGCCCGTCCGTAAATCTGCTTTTCTGCAAACTTTGCTGCCCAATGTATAAATGAGTGTCCGACCAGCCATGTGGTCACCTTGTCCCTCTGTGGTCCATATAAGCACCCTGTAAAGAAAAAGAGCTGTAACAATAGTCTCTTCTTTTTGGCAACACCCCCCAACCCTCTACCTGAAAATGCCCTCCCGTAAGTAAAAACCTTTCTCCTAACACTCACTAAGGCCTCACGTAGCGCTCACAGCATCTAGACTTCCATCTCCCTATGGCCTTGATTTTAGCCCAGTCCCAACCCAGGAGTGCCGCAGCAGTAGCCGCCCCAATCCTAAACGAGTGAGTGCCAAAATCTATAGCCTGCCACCCTGTTCGTCTAAGCGCCATACGCAAAACCTGAAGCAGTTGAAAACTAGTAAGCTTCGCCCCTGACTCGTGCACGAAGACCCCATTTTCCTCCTTCAAACACCATACCCCCTGAAAGTGTATCCATTCTGTTACAGGACATGCAGCCTGATTGCCACCTCTGTCCAACCATACCCATTTCCCTTTACCCAACTGATCTGTCTTTGAGCGCCTGGGCCAGATCCCCAAACGATGTCCGTGCAGATATACCTCGTTAACTTTCACCCCAAACTCCTTTCCGACCCCCAAGAATTCCGAAACTCAAAAAGTCCCAAAGAACATCCATACCATGCATAATCTAAATAAAGCCAGCTCCCATTCGTCAATACAACAGACCGGTAAGGCATGCAAAAGCTCTAGCAACAAGTCAAAAGTGATAGCCTCTCTAGCTGGTCTAGTTGCACTTGACCTAACCCTTCCCCAGCCTTTTAACATTTTTCCTAACAAATCATTGCGTGCTGGGTCACACCCAAAAAAGAGGTCCCCGTAGAAGGACACCCCTGCCAGTTTGCCACCTATGGTTGCTGGCGACAAACCTCTCTCAATGCTAAAACAAAATGCAACACGCGTAACTCTAACGCCTCCGCTCTTTGAGACCAAAAATGGCCCTGACAGGACTCAAAGGATTGAAAATCCAACCATGTCAGCCTGTAACTCTGCCGAGTGGATTCCGCTAGGGACATCTCTACCAGACCAGTGATCGTCACACCCCCCCACTCCCAAATGTCTGCCGGGACCATGGTCTTGTTACGCTCTGCTCCTGGTGCCAAAGTGCGAAAACGCTGCCACTGTGAACGAGACAGGGAAATCCGCAATCTCATTGTACACGCCGGGTATGTATGCAGCTTTAAAAATTACATTCAGTGATAGACAACAGAGCAAAAATTGTCGCAACAGTCACAAAACCCTGAGATCCCTCGCCCTCTGCCTGTTCACCAAATCCACTACTGTCATGTTATCCACCTGGAAAAGCACTGTTCTATTTGCTAACTCGTGTCCCCACACCGCCAATGCCACCAAGAGGGGAAAAAACTCCAGAAATGCGATGCTCCTCCCCTGCTGCATCCACCGTGTTGGCCACGTTTCCGCACACCACCTCCCATCCCAGAAAAGTCCGAAACCAGAGGCCCCTGCAGCATCTGAAAAAATTTGCACTTGCCAAACCGTGTTGGTGTCACAGAAAAACATGGACACACCGTTGAAGTCTGCCAAAAATGTCTCCCAAACCTTGATATCCTCCCTTACACCTACTGAAACGCGTATCCTATGATGTGGCAGCACCGCTCCCGACATGGCTAGCCCTAACCGCCTGCAGAAAGTCCTGCCTCCCCTCACGACCCTGCACGCAAAATTAAGATAGCCTAACAGCTTCTGTGCTGACCGGAGGTCAATCTTGCGGAGTACTTTTATTGTGCCCAAGAATTCCAGCATCTCTTGCACCTTGGGTCTCGACAATCTAGCCACCATGGTGTCCGTGTCCAGTTCTATGCCTAAAAAGGTTAAAACTGACTGTGGCCCTTCTGTTTTCTCCGGAGCCAAAGGCACCCCAAAATCCTTTGCCAAGTTTTGAAACAATGTGAGCGCCCTCCTGCAATCTCCTGAAGAGGCATTTCCTACGAAAAGGAAATCGTCCAAATAGTGCGTCACCATCCGATGACCACTCTGCTTAACAAAGACCCACTGAATGAAAGTACTAAAGGTTTCGAAAAGTGCACAGGACACTGCACACCCCATGGGAAGCACCCTGTCTACATAAATGGCGCCTCCAAATTGCATCCCTAGCAAGTCAAAATTATCCGGATGGATTGGCAGTAACCTGAAAGCTGATTGAATATCACACTTCGCCAGTTCGGCGTGCCTGCCGCACCCCCTAACCGGCTTGATGGCATCATCTACAGAGTCATACCCCACCCTCGTGTCTTCGGGTGCAATGAAATCATTAACTGAGGTACCCTCTGGCCAGGACAAATGGTGGATCAAGCGAAATTCCCCTGGGGCCTTTTGGGCACCACCCCCAAAGGTGATATCATCAACTGTGCACTTGGCCACTCGTAGTAAGGCCCGGCAATTCTGCCCAATGCCACTCCTTTATCCACTTTCATTCACACCATTTGTGGCATCTCTTTGGCGGACCGCAGGTTATCTGTCCATCTCCTTAACCGCGGGCCTTGGTAGCCTACCTGGAAACCTTCCTTAAAACCCCACTCTAGCTTGCAATCTGCGTCGGTATCTGGGTATCTGCGTAACCAGGGCATAAGGGTCCTCAACCTAATTGGCGTAGGAGCCCTTTGCCGCAGGATTGCCCTGCATGCCTCTGCCCTTGGACGCTCTCCATTGCTCGGCTGGGCCGGCGAGAGTAAAACATTGTGTGACCGGATAACGACCCCTGCACTTGGAGCAGTCATGTTTGAATTTACAGGGCTGTCTGGAACAGAAACCTTTATTATAGTTCCAACACGCTCCTGTTGTGGATACCGGGGGCCGCTGCCCCCCACCCGCCCCTCCCTGGGCGGGACGTGACTGAAAAGGTTTGTATATTATCGGCAAGCCACTTGCAGTGTGCGTAGATGCCGTGGACTGTGCCGATGCCATCCACTGCATCCATAATTCTGGGTCCACATCCCCCCAGGGCTTGTCAGGATTAACGCTCACCCTGGCCCTGAATTCTTCATCGTAGCTCAGACAAGAAAACCCCCAAAATGCATCTGAGCTTTCCCTATGATATCCATATACTTGAAAAGTGCGATGGCCCTGTCCGGAAACTTCTCGCAGTATATGCTAGCGAAAATCAAAAAGGCTGATGTCCAGTTGTCCATCGTTATCGGCACCCTGGGTCTGCGCGCTAACTCCCATTCCTCCTCCTTGGAGCCCTCTTTGGCCTGAATATCTCTATGTAGCAGCTTGAAAACATCTACGTATTCATGTCTCCAAATTTTGGCTTTAGTTTTCTCTGCAATGTTTGAGCCCAAAGGCATGGCAAGACCCATGTATGGAAGCTTCTTCTTGTGACCTCCCCCCCCTCTTTGTCTTCCGCCCCAGTGGACTCCCCTGCCGTCTGATTGCCAGTCTCCTTAGTTGCTGTCGTCAAAGATGGTTTAGCTGAAACCTCTTCACCCCCCAGTGTTCCTGCCCCATCTACCGTGTTGTGCACTGAAAAATCTCCCACCCCTATGGACTTGCTCGTGTGCGTCTCACTATGACCGGAATTATTCCCCCACACCGACCACCATTGCCCCTTACCTCTGCCTTGACCCGCCAGGGGCCGCGCCACCTTCCTTGCCCCCCGACCTCGGGCCGTGCCGCGCTGCGTCTCCAGTGGTCTACCAACCACCATGGGATACTGTAAAACAAAAGCAGAAACAGGGGTTGCGCCGCACTTGCGCCCTTGTACCCTCCCCTGTGGTCTGCTGTCCTCTGACTCACGGATCTCTCCCTCTTCCCATTCCTCTACATCCTCCTCATAATCAAGCTCCAGCACTTCACCCTCAGCCATTTCCCCTTTGTGGCCCGTACTTTCATTCAGCCGTATCTTATTCGTGAAAACTTCTTCCCGGTCCTCGTGGCGCATACCACCTGTGCGTTCCCTACGTTCCTGCGATGTAGAGAAGGCCGCCGTGACCCCTCTAGCACTTCCGACCAACGCGCTGGGGCCGTGTTGCACCCCGCTGGCTTCAGCATCTTTCCGCCAGCCTCTACCACTGGCATTGTATGTCCTTGCCCGATGTGACAGTGTGCGCCACTGGGACCTTCCGTGCCATAACTCCCTTCGGCCGCCTTAGCCTCCTGACCCTTTCCTTCCCCTACCTGTGGCACCCAAACCCAATTGCCGGCCCCCCTGTCCGTATACTGGGGGCCCTTGCTCTCCATCACTCCAGCTGTCTCCCCCCACTGCCTCTCTCGCTTCACTGCCTCCTCCCTGTCCCTACACAATTGGGCCCATCGTTCCTCCGTTTCCGCCACTACACGGCGCTGCTCTTTGATTCTGGCTTCCAATTCGGTCATCTCACTCTTGTACCATCTGGCCTGCTGGGCCTCTCCCTTTTTTTGCCTGCCCCAATAGCCCCGTCTTGGCCCCGAATTTCACCTTCCTGGCCTGTCTGCTCGCCACTTTTGCCTTGCTCTGCAAACTTTTATACCCTGGCTTTTGTCTTGTCCCTTTTTTTAAATGGGGCCCCGGGGCCCTGACTGTGCTCGGACCCCTCCCCCTGGCATGACAGGTCCAGAGGGGCCCAGTCCTGACTGGGACCAGAAGATGGCCCCTCCCCTTGATCCATAATTGGGCCTGGCCCTGTGTCCTCTGGCAAATTTAGGAGGCCCTCTTGGGCCTGCTCCTCCCTGCCCTCAATATTTGCCCCTTGCCCCGCCTCCTCTGTTGGCTGCTCCCCGCTGTCCTTCACCTGCTTTGCTGTGGGGCTGGGCGCGCTGCGCGCCCGTCCCCCTGCTGCCTTTTTCACCCGTTTCGCCCCCCCCCCCTCTCTCGGGGGACGTCTCGGCAGAGGAACACGCGGCAACTACAGCCGCTACCCGACTCGACGCTTTATGCGTCGGCCGCACCATGCCGACCCAAGCCTGGTCAAGCACGCCAGGCCTGAGGAGATCGGCTCGCCCGGCTTCAGTGTCATGGCTTGTTGCCATGGCGCTGACGCGGAAGCGGCGAAGCCGCCGCTTATTTCCAAATTTATAAAGGGGCTGACTTAACACCGGGGCAGCAAACGCGGGCCCCGCGCACCACTCACCACTAAAAATTCCCTGCCGAAAGAAACTCCAAACTTCCACCTAAACTAGTTTTGGCACGGAAGAGGCAGAGCCCTCCCCCGCGCCCCTGTTTATCCCCTGCCTAAGACCCACCCCCGCTTACCTAATATCCTGCCCTATTCCCCTATGTTACTTCCCCTCTGTCCCGAATATGCCCGCGGAGACTAGAGCGTGTCTCATCTCCGCGGGCCCCTCCAGTCTCAGGGCGTTTTGACTGACTTACTGCGCAGATTCTTTATGTCCAGCGAGGTGCAACGACGTAGGGAAATGCTTCTTCTGGCAAGAAAGAGAACTGACAGAGCTACTCTAACTATGATCTGAATAAAACCTGCAAATTCGGGGAAGCTCTTCGGTGTATATCAAAACAAGAAAAAAAAACGAAGGTTAAGTGATGGCGAAATCTGGTCCAGGTTTTTTATTGGTATTTTGCAAAAACTATCTCTTCAGCGGTACCAAAATATGTGACGCATTTTTATAGGTTTTCACTTTTCCGTCTTCCTCTTAGGTTTCTTGAACTTTGCTGCACGTCCACCACTGGTATTAACCATATGTCCCGTTGATATAGGGTGACCCCTCACGTCACCTCGTCACCGACCTGTTACTTTCAACATAATACATTCTGGGGATTGCAGTCTGGTTTGCTTTCCGTAATTAATTTAACTTGCACTCTAGATAGCGTTTTTTTGAAGGTGAAAAGATAAAGCTTGTAATTATACTGTTGGTGACATGGAGCGATGAAGCCACCGTAGCTCGGGCCATCATAGCTCCTCGTGTTTTACACGCCACAGACAGTGGGGAAATACCACTAGAGTAGCACTTGTGCACCACAAATTTGTGGCGAAGGCCTGCCTTGGGGAGCCGATTGGTGAGGGACAGCTAGGTCTGCGGGAAATACTAGTACAAATTTACAATATAGTCTGAGCCTCTGAACTTTGACATAACATATTTTGCTGTGCAGTCTTCTGTTCACCTCATCAGTGTCTCCCTCCATTTACTCTTCAGCTCTTATATTTTGTTATGTTCAACAATATTGTAGAGCACTACATCGCTAGCTGATGCAGACTATTAAACTTTCAACACTATTTTTAACAGTATTTTCGTGACCGAAGCACTTATGTATATGGAAAGGGGGCGCTTGGTCACCAGTTTGTATTTGCGTTCCCCCTCACAGTCCTCTTTAGGTGTGGCCTAAAGAAAACATTATCTGTTTTTCAGCTTGATATAATTAAAATATCAAAACTGAAAAACAAATATAGATATATAGAAATGACTCCGGTCAGCCTTCTTCGTTGGTCTATTCACCTGCTATTCACATTTTGCACGACTTACAGCTTGGGGCAATAAGTAAGGCCATTTAAGCCACTGATTCTCTTGTACTTTTTACTTTTAGTGACCTCATTTTTATCTGATTTCATGTGAAAATCCACCAAAAAAGAAGTGCACTTCGGTGCCAAGACTGGTGAGCCAAAACTTTAGTTTGCCAATGTTTTTTCTTTTTTCTTTCCATTTTTCTAGTTATCCTTATGTATTTAAACAAAGTATTCAGGTTTCAGCAATTCAAAGCCAAATAGCACTTTTTGTGCCAATAAGAGCCTTATTTTCCAGTGTTGTGCAATAAAACTAGAAAGGGTTATTTTTAAAGTATAATTGCCTGCTATAAAGCAAGTTACATGTGAAGTTTATATATTTTTTTAACTGTAACATTTGTACTAGAAGCATATTTCAATGGGATGATTTGTTTTTTCTTGTACCTTTTGTTTCTTATGCTTGCATTAAAAGTAAAAAAAAAATAACCATTGTATCAGCCTGCTAAGGTCACATCTATTGGCTTTGCCAATGCTTATTTTATGTATGGGTTGATAGTGCAACTGTCTGCATGAATTATTGTTTACAATTAGGGCTCCGGGTTTTATGGTATTTATTTCTTTAACATTTCCGCTGTATTTATCCACATTTATTTTTTGACCATCGTATTGGTATTTTTCCATATTTATTTTGTTTTTGGAGAGTAAATGGCATGTAAAATGGTATATTTTTGCATTTAGTTAACTGATAAACATGCAATCATACTTTGCTACCTGTCACGTTTTAGCTAATTAAGCAGCCAAATATAACTTCACCCACTGATAAATATTAGCATTACATACAAATATTTGTTAATCTATGCCTGTATTTAAAGAAATGTAATGGTTTTTTTAACTCTTCATGATGTGTATCTGCTCAGCTACAATAGAAGCACAATTTTCTGTCTGCATTTAGCTGTAAAAATCTGTAAAAACTGAAAACTGGGAACCTTATTTACAATACAGATAAAGGGGCTTTGGGTCACTCCCTTCAGCCATTGACTTGTTTGGTTATCCCTTTCCGTCATTGTTTTGAGATAAGTCAGTCATCTCTTCGATCAGCCCAGTGGAGTGTACGTTTCACCTCCAGCTATTAATTATTTGGTGTATCATGCTGCTTCCTATATAGTAATCCCGGTGCAGCAGGGACTATTTACATGTGTAAAGTACATTCAATCATCACACCTTTTGTCACATTTATTGCTTAGGTCACACATGCATGGTGATCAAAAAACAATTCTTTCATTATTTTTCCACTATTGGTTTCCATTAGTGAGATAACACTTTGGTGTGCCTAGCATCCATATTCAATTGCTTGACTCCTGATGAGTCAGCAGCCCACGCAGTTCAACTGCTGCTGCCCATGAGCCCCTGCCGAAACACAAATTTAGTATGCTCTGAAACTTTGGCAAAACCAATAGATATAGAACTGAAAATGTAAGACAAGTCTGTTGTCTTTGTCAATACCTATTTTCTTTTTCTCACACACATGAACTGCTTTCCCACCCAGCTCTTATGCTGATATTGCAGTAGCCAATATCATGACTGCATTGCTGTGCCCTTGATACAGGTGTGTGCAATAGACTCTCCTTTCAGTGCACCAAAAGCAAGCGAGTCGGTCCCCGACTGTGCCTGAACAGTTGGCTTTGCCTCCACCTTTTCTTAGCATCCCTTTCCAAGCTTGAAATGAATCTCTTACTCCAGAGGTGAGCTGCTTGTCCTTAAATATTTCAAGACTGATATTAGCCATGCCAGACCAGTAGCTCACCTTGGAACACGTCTTATGCAGCAGCATGGGGACAAGCTCATGTAGGACAACTTGTCCATTCTCTTCTTTAAAATGTCTTGCTGAACCTTTGTGTTTCACAGTGCAGTTCCTTGAACTCTATGGTATGAGTGAAGAAAATCATTTAGATTTATTGGCATTACTGAAAAATTGACTGGAACTATCCCCCATGATGCCTCCCTTGCCCTGCCTTCTGGCTATAAAATACTTCATACAAACTGTTTTTTATATATATATATATATATATATATATATATATATATATATATATATATATATATATCTGTGTGTATTTCTGTGTCCTTCTCAATTTTTGGAGAATATCTAGCTATGTGTTTTTAAGTTTTTAATGCCTTCATTATAGTAAAAGCTTCATCTTTTCTCCTTCTTGGTGACTTCAGCATAAGCTTAGAACAAACTTCGTGCTGAAGGTACAATCTCTCTTAGAAACCATCTTGTTTCAGGGCTTCTTCCATCACGCTACAAGGTCCACCCATTTAATGGGGCACTCCCTCGACCTCATCTTCTCCAAACCTCTGAGTTTCATAACGATTAGGCAAATGTTGTCCCCTGACTTGGGCAGATCATTCTGCAGCTTTCATTTAGATTTTAGTTCTTGAATTGCATTGCACTCTATAAATCAAAACTTCGTAACTTTTTGCCCATTCAACCCCCAGGCTAGTCTATGAAGCTTTGGCACATAAACGTAAAGTTCTCCAGTGTTGGATCGTTCATAGATATACATGGTTGAATTAGTCTGCGTCATCAGGGTGGTAACCATCAATAGTCAATGTAACAAAGCAGCGTGTACACACATTCATCTTAAAATAGCCATAGTCTACATATGTATCACCAAATCGTAAAATAGGCAACAACTGTCAGATTTTCTACCAGTCATCGGACTGCCTACAGAAAAGTTTCAGACTGCTGCTCACTCTATTTTTCTAAAATCTTCTAGAACTTGCTTTAGGTCACGTTTTCCATTTGGAGCCAGAAGGGTCTGCATGTATTTATTGGCTTCACAAATCTTGTCATTTTTCTAAGAGTTGTGACATTTGTCAAACCTTCAAAACAAAACCCCCAATAACAGACTTCTCTGAGCCTTGAAAACATACTCTCCGGATGCTGGATCTGTGAAGAATGCTTCTCTAAGAACATCTGCCAAGGTTAAAAAGCATAGGTTGGTTCAAGAGGGTGGTGAAGGTCAAGATTTCCAGGTTTGGGGGCTGTACCGCAATGGGTCTGCCACTTTTATTTCCTTATTCAGTTACATCTTTCACATCCAAGCTGTTGATGATGACACTCCCGTTGACAACCTTTTTGATGAAACATTTGTCGTCATGTGTGAAGTTAACTCATCAATGGCAGGCCGTTAACCACAGTGACAATGGGCATTCACTTCAAAAATCAGTTTACTGACAACAGACATTTTGTCAATGGCCACTCCACAACTAACCAACCATCATCTGCTTTTTCCAATCTGATGTAAAACCTGATTTCAGCAAATACATCATAAGTTTAACTGTCTGCAGTAGCCAGAGCTGCCACCGAAGGCCTTGTATGATTTGTTTGTGCAGGATAACTGAGAGCTCAGTGAGGATGAAGCAAGTGTAGTTGAAGCTGTGACTTGTATACCAGTTAACTCAGAAACAGAGTATAGGAAAGTGCCACTGTTGGCATGGTTACCCCTCACATATTACCTGATATTGATGCTAACTTTGATTGAAAGTGTGCTGGGATCTTGCAACCCTTGCACCAGCACCAGTGTTCTTTCCCTGAAGCTGTACCTCTGATTCACAATTGGCACACTCATGGCACACAGTTAAGTCCCTTGTAAAAGGTACCCTTGGTGCCAAGGGCCCTGTGGCCAGGGAAGGTCACCGAGGGCTGCAGCATGTAAGATGCCACCCTGGGAGACCCCTCACCAAGCACATGCACACTGCCAATGCAGCTTGTGTGTGCTGGTGGGGAATAAAATGCAAAGTCAGCATGGCACCCCTCTCAGGGTGTCATGCCCACAAACCACTGCCAGTGGCATAGGTAAGTCACACCTCTAGCAGGCCTCACAGCCCCAAGGCAGGGTGAACTATACCACAGGTGAGGGCATAGCTGCATGAGCAATATGCCACTACAGTGTCTAAGTCCATCCTAAGACATTGTAAGTACAGTGTAGCCATATTGAGTATATGGTCTGGGAGTTTGTCATTACAAACTCCTTAGCTCCATAACTGCTTCACCGAATACTGTGAAGTTTGGTATCAAACTTCTCAGCACAATAAACCACACTGATGCCAGTGTGGGATTTATTGAAAAATGCACCCAGAGGGCATCTTAGAGACGTCCCCTGGATGTTAGCCAAACTGCTAGTGCAGGAATGACCAGTCTGTGCCAGCCTGCCACTTCCAGATGAGTTTCAGCCTTTGTGTTCCCTGTTGCCAGAATCAAAGCTGTCCTGGGAGGAGGTGCTTTGCACCTCCTGCCTGCAGGAACTGTAACACCTTGCCGTGAGACTCAAAGGCTCAAGCTTCGTGTTTCAGTGCCCCAGGGCACTCCATTTAGTGGAGTTGCCCGCCACCCAAACAAAGCCCCACTTTTGGTGGCGAGTCCAGTGGGAGAATTAGGGAAAGCAGGGAGGAGTGACCACCCCAGCTAGGACCTCATATAAGGTGTCCAGTGCTGAGGTGACCCCCTCCCTGCAGAATCCTCCATCTTTGTTTGGTGGACAGGGACCAATAGGGTTAGGAATGTGCCCCCTCCCCAAAAAGAGTGGGCACATGAAGGGTGTAGCCACCCTCAGGGACAGTAGCCATTGGCTACTGCCCTCCGACCCCTGTAACGCCCCTATATCCAGGATTTAAGGGCTCCCATGAACCCAAGTCGTCAGATTCCTGGCGACTTGACAAGAAAGAAGAAGGACTGCTAAGCTGAACCCCCAACAGAGAAGAAGGAAGATGACAACTGACTTGGCCCCAGCCCTACCGGCCTGTCTCCTGCTTCAAAGAACTTGCACAAGAACAGAGACGCATCCTGTGGTACCAGCGGGCTCTGCCACGCTCCAGAGGACTGCCCTGCTTGCAAAAGGACCAAGAACTCCCGTGGACAGCTGCCCTGTCCAAGAAGAAACGACACCCAAGGACTCCTGCACCAACCTGGATGTGTGAGTCCTGACCACTCTGCACCCGACCCCCATGGCCCATGTCCAGGTGGCCCAAATGACTAGAGAGGATCCCCTGGCAATTCCAAACAAGTGCCCACCCTGGGATGACCTCTCCTGTCCCCCGCAATGACTCCTGCAGTGTGAATCCAGAAAACCTCTGTGACTGCGAAAGCTCTGGACGAAGATACCCATTGCCTACAGGGCCACTGCACCAGCAGCCCCCTGGCCTTGGGGAAACTGACCTCCGATGCTGCAACGTTCAACAGGCGGCCCGCTGACTTGTCCAGCCTGTGGTTTTCCTGCAGCCTGCAGCATCCAAGTGAACCCTGGGGTCCCCTCATAGAAAAGCATTGGGAGCCTGACGCTCTGTTTGCACCCTACACCCGGCCACCCCTGTGCTGCAGAAGGTATGTGCTTGGTGCCTACTTGTGCCCCCCGGTGCTCCTCTAAACCCCCCAGGTCTGCCCTCTGAAGACATTGGTACTTACCTGCATGCATATCTGAAACAGAGTGCCCCCAGTCTCCGTAGGAGCTCATGTTAAATTTGCCTCAACTTTGACCTCTGAACCTGGCTGCCTGGTGTTGCTGGTGGTGAGTGTTTGGGGTTAACTTGAACCCCAACCTGTGGACTCCCTAAAACCTGGAGATTGGAACTGGATGTTTTGAACATACCTGCAAACCGAACTAACCTTTCTTCCCCCCAGGAACTGTTTCTGAAAATTGCACTGTCAATTTTTGAAACAGATAATTGCCAATATTTAAAAAACTGTATAACTTATCGATTTGAAACAAAGTATTATTGATATATGCGTGAACTACAAATCTATTGAAGTACTTACCTGCAACTTGAATCATGTGGTTCTAGAAATAAATTAAGAAAACACATTTTTGCTATATAAAAACAATTGGTCTGGGGTTGTCATTGAGTGTGCGCTTCTTCTATTGTCTGTGTGTGTACAACAAATGCTTTGCACTACCCTCTTATAAGCCTAACTGCTCGACCACACTACCACAAAAGGGGGCATCAGTATTATCTACTTTAGCATCTGTTAAGCCACTGGGGAACCCCTGGACTCTGTGCATACTATGGCCCATATTTTTATTTTTTTATTGCCGCATTTGCTCCGCTTTTTAACGCAAAAGCTGCGCAAACGTACAAAATATGATCGTATTTTGTAAGTGTGCGCCACTTTTATGTAAAAAAATGACGCAAATGTGGTGCTAAAAAAGTATAAATATGGGCCTATATCTCATTTTGATATAGTATATACTGAGCCATCTTCCTACACTGCATTTTTCCAGATGCACCCTCATGCAGTTGACCCTTATGAGACAGACATAAACCTTGTCGCAGGGAACTTTGATGATGTAAAAGAGACTTGCAGTGCATTTCTTTAGGCCAAACACTTTTGAAACAACCACTTCAGTTTTGTTACCTTTCAATTTCCTGGACACTTTGAAGCTTGTACTGCAAAACATCTGTGATATGTTGCCTCCATCTCAGTATTGGGATCGTGCAACTCTAATTCCACCTCTCTGCCTTTGAGACATACACTTCCTTCAACTATAGTGCTTTTGAGATGAGCCCACTCTTCTTTTGCCATCTGCACTTGGTACCTGCAGTACCACCACATACCCCAATGATAGTCTTAATTGTTCTGCAGGATCTTTTGCCTGTGGACTCAGGTCTAACAGACACTGCAGCGAAAAATGAACTTCTACTCAGAGAGGTCGAGAAAGACTTGCATCACGGCACTGAATTTGAAGCGGATATAGGACAAGTCAATAGTGATAATAATGGTGATCAGCACAATGATGCTTCTAGGGAAACTGACCCAGAATATAAAGACGAGGCACCTACTGAAGGCCCAGGCCCAGAAGCAGCCTATAGAGGCTCCTCCAGATGGCATTCATAGATGCCATGGTGTAATTAATGAAGCCTTGCAAAAGTTGAACTTGCCTGTTCACATGACAGAGAAAATCTCCTTCCTTTTCAATGATAAATCCAGATGAGTGGTTAAAGCCATATCAGTTCTGATTCATCTTTGGGAAGAAGGCTTGGTTTCCCTGGTACTGGGGAACAAATCAGTGGAACACCTAGAAAAGAACTGCAGAGATGCTGATTCGTCTCCATTGTGTTTTCAATATCAAATAAACTCCAAAACAGTCATCTGTGCCTCTGCCCAGAAGTGGTACTGAAATCCATCACCTCATGGAGAGGTAATTACAGAACATGAAGACAGATGTTTAGACACAATTAGCAAATGAGTACCTTTGCTTCTACTGCTGTTAAGATTACTAATATGGGTGTGATTCCCTGAAAGTAAGAAATGAAAGGCAACAAAATGTTGCCGTCCTTGAACAAGCTGTCAAAGGACTGCAAGAAGCAAGCCAAAGGCACCCTCTGAGAAGAGGAATTGGTGAAGCCTTAGGTGCTCATTGATGCTTCTCTGGATGTTTAACTATTTCTTCCAAATGGCCAGTGTTGTGGAGATTTGGCCGTTTTGTGGGCCCCTAATTCTGCTTGGTAGTTAAGACCAGAGCCTTGATATGCCATGTCAAGGGCAACGTGCTTGGTAAGATGTTGACAAAGCCCATCCAACTATTAAGATGGATACCAATACAGCTTAATCCCTTGGAACTCAACAACGCCTACACAGTTTCTAGTTGCACTGGTACCAACCTGTGGAAGAAAAGTGGTTATGAGCCTACTTGAAGTCTAAAACACATTTATTATGGAAAACGAGCAAAAATTGCAGCAATGAGAATTAGAACTTTGCCTTGCCAAGCAGCTGAGCTGATAGTCCTAGCTCCTTTCCAAATTTCTCCAACATCTATACATTTTCTTCACACTGTCAATCGAAGTAGGATACACATGACAGCAACAGAAACTTGATAGGGGTGCTAGCAGGTTCACGAGTTTCTCACGATATTAGTGAAAAAGACTTTTGGAAAAGAAAAGAGAACTGTGTATTAAACTTTGTGTTTATTTGAGTGAGAATTCTCGCTACATTGTGTCAAGCATGGAAACAAGAAGTGAGACAGCTTAAACCGTTTTTTAACATGGTTATACGACATTCATGGCAATTTGTGTATTTCATTTTTCTCCATGATGCTTTCTCTAATTGTATCTGTTGCTCATGACCACGGAGAGAGGTATTGGTGCAGCATTCAGGACTCACTATGGTGTAGACACTACTCTTTGCAGCCAGGACAGCATCCAGAGCCATTCTATTTTGCAAAATGACAGGACTTTAAGTGTCTAACTGATCAGAAATAAGACCCAACTCTATCACAGTAGAACTGGCTGCCTCCTCGAGAACTTCAGCACTAGGTTAAACTTCATAAGAAGTCTGTCCTATTCAGTACATCGGGACGAGTAGGGAGAAGAAGGGGTAAGGTTCTGAAATACTTATGGACAGTCTATGTTGACGATGGCTTACTTTGGGATTGTTACAAGCAGTAGGGACGACATAGGCAGAGTAGCCATTCTAGGCCAGTCTTAGGGCAGCCTGGCATGAGCTTCTTTGCCTCACACATAGTACACTCTATACTTCTTATCGGGTTGGCTGCAGCAGTACAGTACCCCTGAAGGACTTCTTAAGGAGTATGGTGGTTCAGAGTAAGTGATGGCATTTAGTAAGATGTCACACTCACTGTGCCTCAAAATGATACTAACATTTATAGTCTTGAAGGCCGTGCCACAAGCAGAGTCTGGAAGGTGACTAGCAGCAGGCCTACTACTTTGATTAGAAAGTCTGAGATCATCATTGTACCATGCAAAATCAGTAGTGAGATTGTTGTACTTTGTCGAGGTGTTGGCCGTGGAAGAACAAATCAAGACAAATCGCTTCTTCACTGAGGGGAACGGGTATCAGTGGGCAAGTGAGTGCAGACCCAGCATGAGGAAATTCCTTTCTGATAACCTTCCAATAAGTGCAGGTAAGTGTGTTCTTTGTGCGTAGAGCAGTGGCCCCTCTAGTGGTTAAAGGGAGGGAGCGATTACTTTTGATACATATGCTGCTCTTTACCTAAATAAGGTGCCACACCCAGAGCTAAGGATCAGGCTTGCAGCAAAGATGCACAGACAGGCCCACTGTGGAATCGGGTGATATGTGTCCAGCCATTCACTGTGGATGAAGCTGATACGGTGACAAGGAGGGATGGTATCCTCTTTGCAGTCGTGAAGCATGATAGTTTATTGGACTTGGTCCAGAAACTGATGTCTGGGCTGAGGCGAGAGGTATAGCAGGTGCAGAAGAGCCAAGTTGGTAGAGGTGCTCGCTTGCAATGGGCAGCGTGTACCCAGGCAGGAATCCAATGGCACTTCAAAGCGGTGTTGATGGTGAGCAGCATTTGGTAGGGTCCTTTCCAGAGGGGTTGAAGAGCTGATTTCCACTAATGGAATTCACAAAAATATAGTTGCTGGGCTGCAGGTCGTGACAAGCTTCAGCAGGGCAGTCTGCCAGGACAGTTCGAACCTGGGAACAGAAACGACAGGGACAGTGAATCAGAAGCCATATTGCAAGACCACATCATCATTCAAATGCAACCAGAGGGCTGCAAGTGCTTTTGGAGGATTTGAAGACACCATCATGGGCTAATATTTTATATGTATGCAGTCTAGTCCTTTACAAGGGAATAGCTTGAATAGACCAGAGAACATAAGGCATAGATTCAGGCCACTTCAGCTGGGTCTCTGAACATGGTTTGGCTACATTAGGAGTTGAACCTTTCCACGAAATTCAAGGTGATGGGCACATTGAAAATGCTGTCTGATTCTTAGAGGCTTTCACAGTTCTTGGACTATGAAATAAATTAATGGGAGGCTCCTGTTGCTCAAAAGCCTTATAGTCAGTTTGAAATGGGGGAAGAAATTGTCTGAACAACTCCTTAGCTATCACCACGGCATCTGTACCATCACATGGATAAACCTCAACCCACCAGAAAACATGCATACAGTCACAAGGACATTTGAGTAGGAGATCTTGGTCCTTTTCCCAGTATTGTGGGCTTTACATGTAGAACTTGAGTGATAAACATTTAGGCAATAGAAGGTACGAAAGGTCCATACCAGTGGGTCAGTGTAGCACGAATAATACCATCCCTTCCAACATACCTTCCAACGTGGGCAAAGCCATGCTACAGGCAGGCCAGGTTGAGGGGCAAACATTTCGAGCCTACCACTCTCCTGGTGCTGTCTCTTCATACTTCTTCGGGTTCTCTTTTGCCGTTCTTTTTAATACAGGTCTGTTTTTCAGCAACAGATGCCTTCTCCTGTATTACAGAGAGTTTTTCTTGAGAGCAGGTACAGTAAATATGTTTGTTGGCATAACATGGATTGTTATTCCAACATCAGAAAAGTCAGTTCTTTCAGTAGCTTGATCTGCAAAAGTATTTCCTTGAGACACTTCGAGGCATATTTATATTATGGGCATATTTTTAATATGTTTGCACCAAATTTGCATCATTTTTCATGCACAAATTTGGCGCAAAACTAACTCCATATTTATATTTTGACCATAGACACATCTAACGTCAAAATATTTGCGTTTGCACCATTTTTTAGATGCACCATTTTTTAGATGCGTGAACCTATCTTGTGTCAAAGAGAAGCAAGGTAGGCGTTCCCATCTAGAAAACGGTGCTAACCCCATAACCCGATATTTATCCCCCTGTGCTAAATGACACACGGGTAGGAGGAGAGGCCAAATAATGGTGCAAAACTTGCTTTGCACCATTATTTAAAGCCTTTGTCAGAACAGGTTTTAGGGGACCTGTGGACCCATTTCCATGGTTGAACACCATGGAATGGGTCCACAGGTGCCCTGCTCAAGCCCCAGGAACACCCCCACCGACACCAAAAGGACACCGGAGGATGGAGGACCCCATCCCAGGTAAGTAGGGTAAGTATAGGTGAGTATTTTTATTTTTTAATTGAAGTGCCACCTGGGGCCCAACCTGGGGCCCCCTGCATGGCACAGGGTACAATGGCCATGCCCGGGAGACCCTTCTCCCCTGTGCTGGCAAGTGTGGTGGTGGGCATGACTCCTGTCTTCTCTAAGACAGGAGTCATGGTATGGATGGTTTTGCGTCAGAAAATTACAGTAGGCTAGTTAGAGGCATTTTTTTTTGCCTCTAACAAGTCTAATGTCATTTTTTGGTGCAAAACCCCCTTCTCCCATACCGCCACCCCCACCAGGCTAAAGTCATTTTTTTTACGCTAGCCCACCCTTTGCGCTGGATTGCACCATTCCATAAATTTGGCACCTGGCTGGCATCCTGGAATGGCAGAAGCCGGAGCTATACTTTTTGACGCAAAGCTGCGCAAATGCAGTTTTGCGTCAAAAAGTATAAATATGAGCATATGTATTTGTGTAATTTTGTAAACGCAAATTCGGTGCAAAATGAATTCCATATTTATATTATGACGCTAGACACGTCTAACATCAAAATATTGGCGTTTGCACCATTTTTTAGATGCGTGAACCTACCTTGCATCAATGAAATGCAAGGTAGGCGTTCCCATCTAAAAAACGTTGCTAACCCCATAGCCCCACATTTATCACCCTTGATAACATGACACACAGGTGGGAGGAGACCAGGTGTGAGGGGACCTGTGGACCCATTTCCGTGGTTGAACACCATGGAATGGGTCCACATGTGCCCTCCTCAAGCCCCAGGAACACCCCCACCAACACCCAAGGGACACCAGAGGATGGGGGACCCCATCCCAGGTAAGTAGGGTAAGTATAGGTACGTATTTTTTTTTTTTTTATTAAAGTGCAATTGGGGGTCCAACTTGGGGCTCCCTGCATGGCACAGGGTGCAATGGCCATGCCCAAGGGACCCTTGTCCCCGGTGCTGGCCACTGGGGTGGTGGGCATGACTCCTGTCTTTTCTAAGACAGGAACCATGTGGTATGGTATGGGGAAAAGGCCACCTTAATGCCCCCTTAGCATGAAAAAAAGTATGCTAAGGCGGTGCTAAAGTGGCGCAAGTGGCTCTTAAATCTGCCCCAATGTTTTCAGACGCTTCTACAAGATGGGCTTTAGTGGGCTTTAGTGGGGAGGAGCACAAGCAAAGTCGGATCCCAGCAGTCACAGGGTCAAGAGCAGGGAATAATAAGTAATAGGCTTTTTCTGATCCCTGTGATTCTGCACCAATACTGCAAGGGTCAACACATACATGAGAATAGAATGTGAAAGGTTTACTATAGCCCCAGTACAGTAGCAGAGTCAGTGCTTGTTTTACCTGCATGAAGACTTGTTGTGCCTTCCGCGTCCAATGCAAGGTTCAGGGATGTCTTTCCAAATATCATAATCCATTGTCTTCCAATTCATGCCATTCCCAAAAAGGTACATACCTGAGAGACGTCATGCGGCAAGGTAACTTAAGGATGGCATCGATCTGGTTAGCCGAGTAATGCTGCTTAGCAGTGGTGATGCCATAACCTAAATATAACAAATGGGGGAGACAAAAAGTGTAATTTCTTGTTGGAACGCATATGCTTATCCAATTCAATGAACAAGTACAGGGAGTCGACTTTGCATTGATCTAACATTTAATGAAGCAAGTAACAGATTATCATCATACTGTACTAGATTGAACTCCACAGGAAAGATCAAGGTGTCGAGACCTCATTTTTCAGTTTGAGAAAAGATAGGAGACTGCTGGTAAACCACTGTTGGAGTCTCCGCCACGTTAGCAACCCTCCACTAAATTGTAAAGCAAAGAAGGACTGGCTTTCCTCATGTATAGAAAAGGAAAAGAATGTAGAGCACAGGTCTGCGACAGTGACCCATCAGCTGGGATTCGTGAAAGGATGTGGCGGGCTATGGTATCACTGGAAAGCTGGGAAGAACTACACTATTGGTCACTCAGAGGGCTTTAACAAAGCAGTACACATTTCTGCCCACATTTTTTATCAGGAGAAATGGAGTGTTGCAGGTTCCTATACTAGGCACAAGGAGCCTTGCTTAATTAAATCAGCAATGACAGGGTGAATCCCAGCTTCTGCCTCAGGATACAAAGGATATTGTGGACTATGAGGCAGTTTCTTCATGGGCTTCATCTTGATCTTAACAGGGTCAGTTGAAAGAATACACCCAATGTCATTTGCACATGCAAAGGGGATGGAACCTTTTCAGGCAGCTTATTCAAAGATTCAGACAATCAAATTTTGCATTCAATAGTAGTTTGACTATCAGAATCATATAAGGTAGACAAAATGCCACTCTTATTAATGTACAGGACCATAAGGAACACAGTACAACTTAATTTACGCACCAGACCCCTTCCAAGCAAATTTATAGTTGATGTAGGACTCAACCAAAAGGCCTTTTTGTTAGTTTGGGACGCAGAGTAACAAAGATAGGTTAAATAATATGACAATAAATTCTTGCAGCTGAAATACAGACTGAATCAATGGACAAATAAAAGGTTAGACAAGGAGATTCAGATGTTTTTATCAGTTTGCACCCGTGTCATTGAGACAGGGCATTAGTTTACAACCAGTCATACATTTTGTGTGAGAAGCCCTCTGGTGTACTGGGCTATCCTAGCAGTCTGGATACTGGTTTTGTGTGATCTGGCTAGACTCAGCAGGATCAGACCTGGGAGAAATGCCTCAGGTTAGCTTCGGGTAATCTCTTTTACAATGTCGTAGTTGACCACAGCAAAACATGACCCACCTATGAAGGTTCGCCTGCCTCTCCCCCTTCTGGTACTTCGACCTGTCTGCCCACCTCCCTGTCCAACGTGGTATTCACCACCAATTGGGGCTCCCCTTTCTCTCCCTTTTGTGGTTTGCTGAAGCAATTGTATCTTTAAAGCCATCATTTTAGATTCTTTCAGTTCCTTTTTCCTTTCCAGTAGAGCCTACAATGATTGGCCATCACAATCAACAATGTTCGATTCTTTGTTTTCATCCAAAACAGAGGATGGGCAGCTGGTTCTGTATGCTAGGTAACAATTTCACCAAAACGACAACAGCTACAGCTTTATGAGCTTGTTCTGTAGGCCAGGCTGTGTCCGGGTATCTCTCGAGTACATCATGTAGCCTGTCTATATAATCTACAGCCATACTCCCCTTTCTGTTGTTCACAATTTAAAATCTGTGTCCTGTTCGTTGTGATGTCGTCACTGATGCAGGACTGCACCACTAGAGAAACAGGAGAGTGGTGAAGTCATACCACCCCTCTGGCCAGGTCAGGATGGACTGGGCAGTGACGAGGTAAGGGGAGGTGACAAGGGAGGAGGAGAGAGGGCGCGAAGGCAGAGTACGCAAGATTGTGAATAAAGATAGATGTGTTACCAGGACCTGACATTCGTCTTGACTTGCCACACTTCCATCCTAATATTCAACCACCCATCATGTGGCTCTGATAATGCACACTCACCTGGAATGCATGTCGCAGCCAACCACCCTTTTCTATTAACCAGTCTCTCATTTCACTCGGCCCCACCAATCTCAACAACTTCTTCACTTCTTCACAGTTTGTCGTACACACCTCGAAGACCATCTGCAATTCTTCACAGAAGTTCGCAGGATTTTCACGTGTATTGGGAAACCTTCTTAATGGCGAGTTAGATGGGATCAAGGAGTATGAACTGTTACTTTGCCTGTAACACCGGGGTAATCTCTTGAAGGTTCCCTCATCATCAGCATCACTAGAAGATGGTTTATGTTGATTGTTATTGTCATTCTTGTCTGCATACCTGGCCTTGCATCCCACAGTGTGTCTGAAGCTATTGCTTTTAATAGTCAGGCTACGACTCTGGAGCCTAGCAGGAGCGAACGGTCCGGGGATCTAGAGCGGGAGTGGGGTGTAGTCATTTGACCTCTTGTATTAAATGTTGTGAACGGTATGCAGACTTTGTGCCACATTTGTTTTGCAGATGGACCTTTCACCATTTGCACTTCAGCTCCTAATTAAACAGCTGCAGCTCTGCACTTGGAGGTGGTGACGTGCCTATGAGCAGCGTGGGGAGTGGGTGTGGGGGCAACAGGGGGACTTCCCCCATAAAAAACAAACATAATCCAGTGTGTCAGTGTTTGCCCCACAATGAAATGTCCACAAATACACCGTCCCCTAATGCTTTGCTGGCAGATGCTTGTCTTTCTGCGCTCGCTTTCTTCTTACACCTATGTCTGCTGTGCCCCCGCCACTAACTTGTTTTCAGGCGCAGCCACAGGTGTTCCCCAGCATCTCCCACCGGCACAGGGGAATATAGGACATCTAAAATATGTTCTCTCTCTGTGATTTTAGTGATTTCTAATGAATAAATAAGGAGAAGATGGAGCAGTCGAGGCACAGACCCTAAACCTATACCTCAAGTGACTGATTTGGTATTAGTCTTTCAAGAGCATGGTTCAGCTTGCAGACTTGAGACTCATATTTCTGTCTGTTTGCATCCTTGTACCAATTTAAAAACACCAGCCACTGTTCTGTGTCTTTCTTGTTCTTAGGGTCTCCCACTCACCTTCTTTAAACTCTAAAGAGTTCTTCTGTAAAAGACTTCTTTCCATATTTGCTAGTGAGTCTCTTTCACGGTTTCAGATATCTGTACGTGTTTGTTTGAGTGCTGGTGGGACATAGCATGGGCTGGGGGTCCCTTTTGCTGGTTGCTCTTGCTGTTTAGATTTTCTGGCCCCAATTTTTCTATAACCCACTCACATTTAGGAACACATAATGGTGTTTGCCAACCTTATGCCGAGGGAGGGAAACATGGGTCAGGCGGGATGTAACAGTTACTTCTTTAACTGTACTTGTGGAGTGAGGATGGACGGTATCTTTCACTTGTGCACAGTGACCTCCCCTTGCTTTCGTTATTTATCTGGTTAGTGCAGTGAGGCTACCAAAGATGCTGTGTTAGCTAGATTAGTGATCATCTTTTGCACACACATTCTTCCATATAAGGTCTGTGGTAGAGTCCTAGTACTCCTTCCTATCGTCCCCTTCTGCACCATTGTAGAGTCAACTCACCCTATACCATGGAGTAGATTCCTACATTGCCTTCAAGTTGTTTCCTACCCATATGATACTTGTGCACATTTAAAACACGACTGCACGGTTGACCTGCAAGTTCAAAGATAACTCACTGTTCAGGATTTCGCCTAGAGTTTTTGCAGATTTCATGGGAGTAGGTCCTATACCCAACATATCTGGCCACCAATTCCAATTCCATATAGTTAGTAGGCACCCAAAGAACAAGACCTCCGTCTTATCACCATTGAGCTTCAGGCAGTTCTTGCCCATCCACATAGCCACTGCTTTCATACATTTGTGAAAATTAGCCCCAAAAGCATCCATGTTTTTCATGATAGCCACAATAATTTTTGTGTCATCAGCATACGACACAGCCCACAGCCTGTAATCCAAACGAGTGTAGCAGCTTTGTCACTGGAGAGACACAAAGATTAAACAGTGTAGGGCTGAGGGACGAGCCCTGAGAAACCCCACACATAAGAAAATGGATCAGATTTAAATTAGTTCACCGTCACCATCTGAGATCTGTTCTTGAGGAAAGAGGTGAGCAGATTGAGTGCAGCATCCCCTAATCCCAATTCCTGTAATTTCTTAGTAAACAGGGTTGGTGAAATGGTGTTGAAGGCAGCAGATAGGCCCAAAAGGATCAAAGCTGCTGCTTGCCATGCATCAACTAAACCTCTGATGCTATCCGTAGCAGACACCAGAGTGGTTTCTGTTCCACAGCTCCTTCTAAAACCAAACTGAGACACATCCAACCGTGCTTGTTTCTCCACACAAATCATAAGATGCTGGTTTAGACGTTTCTCCAGGATCTTGGCCCGGTGGGAAGCAAGGAGAAAGGGCAATGTTTCTTAAGATCATTAGGGTCTAGATTGGGCTTTTTGAGTAGTGTCTTGAGAATTGCCTCTTTCCACAGACATGGATAGCAACCTGAGCTCATCGCTTTATTCATGATGGCTGTTAATAGTCGAGCTATCTTGATGTCTGCCAGTTGTAGCATTTCTGAAGGCCAGGATTCATATTTTATGTTAAGGAAATATAACTCCTTTTGTTCTAATGAGAAGCCTCAGAGCTTTCTGGATGGCTCAACAGCCCCTGCGGGCTTACCCATGGTGAAGTATGGGCTTCCAAGTTTGAAGATTCACATTCTTTATAGATGTTCAATTCTGGAAACTTATTACTGAACTCTTGTGAGCCCTCTGATTCTGAGGAAGCTGAAGGAGCTGAGAGCAGGAGCATAACTTAAAAGAGTTCTCTTGAAGAGTTAGCAGACTAAATTTTATTAGAACAATAACATGATTTTTCCTCCCTGATAGCTATTTTGTATTCTCTAAAGACTGCCTTGTATCAGTGATGGCTGATGACATTTGAAAGTGGTGGGGTGTAAAAGTTGGGCATGACTTTTATGTAGCAAGCAAATCAAGCAAGTTTTTTTTTTTTACTGTTTTTATTACTTTTTAAATAATAGAAACCTTATACATATAGTGCACGTCATCAGCATCACTTATAATATTTTATCAATAGCAGGTATTGTACAGCGGCCAACACAAGTAAGTAAAACATCAACCAACAGGATCCTGTTATGTGAGAGATCTTGCTACAGAGCCCGGAGTATTTTCCCCATCATTAACCCTTTCCAAATTGTCAACCATCTTAACATTTAAGGCACTCCTGGGGTCTGCATTTCACATCCAGTTGATCCAACAACGGGGATCATGCCATGTCCCGCCCAATCATTATCCCTCCCCTTCAGATCTATACCCTGATGTCATGATTCCTCCACACGGAACCTCCCCCAAAAATAAGCCCAGAGTTGGACAGCTGCGGCCGCCCCCCCATCAGAACATGATATTCTTATGTGAGATTCCTCAGCTGCTCCCCCTTCCGAAATGTCTCAGAGCCATTCTGCAAACAATGGTGTCCTTGTGTTCATCCAACCTATGGCCACTCTCCTCTTTGCCAGTAATAAGGCAATTTGGGCCATTCTACAATGAACCCTACACCCTCTGGAGCACATTATCACTCCCAGAAGACAGACAAGTGGTGCCAGAGGGACATGCATTTCTATGGCTAACTCGACACGTGCCACAACTTGTCCTCCAGCTCCATACCATGTGCAAGAAATTAGCGTTGACCTCTCCACAGCGTGGGCAGGTGGCCCGCCTATTGGGGCCTATTTTAATTAGTCATTGTGGGGTGACATATGTACGATGTAAATAGTGAAAATGCAGATGTTTAAAACTATTATTACAGGATATTTTACAAATCAAACCCAATGCTTTCTCCCATTCTACATCCGAGATAGGTGCACCCAGCTCCCTCTCCCACATGCTCCGTGCGGGGTACCGGCTTGGTGTCTCATCAGATCAAAGGACTTTGTAAAAGAGAGTTACTAGGTGTCTCCCTTCTCCCCAATCAAGAAGCCCCTCCAGGACCGCAGAGGTTCAGGGAGCCACGGGGAATCCCACCCATATCTCTCTTGCTACAATTTCCGATTTTACGTAATTCAAAAAATGGTGTGGACCTATCCAAAAGGTATCTTGTGCTTCCTTAATGGTAATAAAAGGTTGCCCTGGGTACAAGGTCCCTGCCTCCATACATCCTCCGTCTCGCCACTGCGCCATGGACAGAATAGAGTCTATATTCCGACAAAGCCTCAAAACCCATATTTTCAGTGTCCTACTAAAGGGAGCTGTTCGTATGACCCTATATACTACCTTTTCCCATATACTGGCCATGTGCGTGACCGAGTATGGTACCAGGATCTCCGATCTGCCCCTCTGCATCAGAAACTGGGGCAGTGTGTTTCCACTGAACCCATCCCCCGCAGGCGCTTTTCCCAGTTGTCCAACATGGCGAACCATCTAGCAGCATGCTGCAAGTGCCATGCATAATGGTAAAAGTGTATATCCGGGACTACCAAAACCGCCTCTTCCATGTCCCTCTGCAAGATTGTTAGTGCTATACGGCTACGTCTGCCCACCCATATCAGAGATAATAATATACTATTCAACTTGAAGAACCAGACCTCCAAGGGGTGTTCTGTACCAAATATAGGCAACGGGGGTGGGGAACATTTTAGACACTGCCAATCTGCCCATCACCGAGAGCGGAAAACTATTCTCGTCCCTCACCCGGTTGTTGCATTCTTGGTTTCCCCACCAAGTCTCCTAATGGAAATAGCGGTGTCTGGTGCTTGTTAATTCGAAGGCCAGAGACCTCTCTAAAGTCTTCCAGCGACTGTGTCAGGATAGGTACCGACACCTCAGGTGTATGTAGATAGATCAGCGCATCATCCGCATATAGCGCAACAGTATGGGTGGTGTCACCTATTTTAATTACCCAGGGTGCCAGTTCAGCCCTTAGTAGCAATGCAAGTGACACCCCTGTCTAGTGACGCGTCCCACCGGCCAGACATCTGAAGTCTTTCCCCCCACTTTAATATGCACTGAAGGGGTCGTGTACAAGAGGTGTATCCATGAGCAAAAAACAGGACCAAACCCCATACCCAGTAGCACCACCATCAGGAAGCCACACTTTACCTTACCAAATGCTGTTTCAAGATCCAGTGAGACCAAGGCTTTCTCCCCACTCCTCTCTAATGTACCATGGAGCACATGTGTCAACCTACGGAGATTGTGTGTGGTGCTACATTTCGGCATGAAACCACATTGGTCTTCATGTACTAATTCCTTAATCACCCCAGTTAGTCTTGTTGCCAATATATTACAGAGTATTTCAAGATCAGTGTTAAGCATAGTGAGAGGCCTATACGCAGCAGGGTCCAACCAGTCGCCCCCAGGTTTCAGCATTAAGCACACCACCCCTTCTCTCATGTTCTGTGGAAGAATCCCCCTCTGCCCTGCCTGTGGGTAGGCCTCCAACAATTTGTCCCCAGTATAGACGCAAAAGCCTTATAAAACTCCGCCGGGAAGTCATCATTGCCCAGCACCTTGGAGGCTGTGAGCGTTTTTATGGCATCACCGATCTCTCCTATAGATATGTCTTCCTCTAGACCTTAGGCCTCCTCTCTACTCAATCAAGTGGGGCTCACCCAGGCCAGGAATTCCTCTAGCCCAGGATCATCAACTTAAGTCCCCGCCTTATACACTGTCTTAAAATGGTCCTGCAACACCAGAAAAATGTTGCGCCTCCAGGACAGGTGCTGTCCCTGCTTATTATAGGTAGCCAAAATAGGGGTCATCTCTCTCTCCCGGTGAAGAAGCCATGCCAAGAGTCTGCCTGATTTATCACCTTCCCTATGCAACTTTTAAAGATATGCCTTGAGCCCCATTTTGTCCAGTGTATCCCAGAGCGTATGGATTGCTCTGTGAGTCGCAAATATCTCCCAGTGTACTTCGGCTGTGTGAGGTTCCTTCCTCTGAAGCTCAGCTAACCGGTCCTTTTTTGTTTTCAGGTCTCCCAAGGGTGTCCTGCATACCCCACTAATTGTACCAATGCATTCCCCTCTCACAACCACTTCAACGGCCTCCCATTCAACAGCCCTAGTATCCACGATTCCCCAATTTGTAGTCATGTAGTTTGCTATAGCGGTCCCCATCTCTGACCTACAGGATGTGTCTGTTGGCACATCTGATGGCATATGCCAGGACCGCACTTCATTAATCTTCTCACTCCAAACCATGTGTATTAATGCCTCTATTCGAACATAGTCCAATCCTCCTATTAGGAAACTATCCAGTCGGCTATATGTGTTATGCGTTCCTGACCTGCACATGTATTCCCTGCTATCCGGGTTCAACAAGCGCCACCTGTCTAGCAGCCCCAATGTGTCCATTGCTCTCTGTAGGGCTCTTTTCATCTGGGATTTTTTTGCCACCCCTGGGTGGATGACGATACCGCTCCCCATCCAACACACAGTTAAAATCCCTAGCCCAGATTATGGGTGTGCCTACACTGTCCATCAATAAATCCTGTAATCTTACAAAAAACCCACTGTCATCAATGTTTGGGGCATATGAATTTAGAAGTGCAATCTCTTCCCTATTCAACATACCCTGCAGTAGGACATATCTACCCTCCACATCCGATTCACTATAGGTAAGTCGGAACGGACCCCAGGTGCTACCCAGATAATCACCCATCTGGCTTATGAGGAATACGAGGTGGTGTACAGCTGTCCCCTCCATTTCTTCTGCAATTTCTGTGCCTCCTCCGTCCCCAAATGCATCTCCTGTAGGCATGCAAATTGGACTTTGTGTCATTTAAGAACGGCGTGAACTCTATACCGTTTAGTGTATCCCTGGAGCCCTCTGACATTCCATGTTATTAAATTATATTTCTCAGTCATGAACATAGTAATGCTCATGTGCCGATCCCTTAGCTATCTCTTCTGTTGACTTCATCCCTAGGGCCCAAGTATGCTGCTGTTTTAACCCATGCACTACACCATTAACGAACAGAGCTTCTAAAACTTTAGTAACTGTAAACAACCCCTCCTCCTCGGACATGCAGTATAACATCAGCATTACTACTGCAAATCCAATGAATTCTTGCTGTCAGGACTCACAGCCTAACCACCCTTCCCAATCGGAGCCTATCAGACAGAGAGGTTACCCTCCGCAGACCAGCCCCTTACAACATGTCTCTTCTTTAAAAAGCATCTTTGAGATAGTACATTGTTAAACGGGCTCAGCATTTCAGATTCTAAAGATAAATGTGTCCGCTACTTCATGTGCTCAATGCTAATGCCTGGGCTCCACACACATACTGCATGCTTAGTTCAACTACCTGTAGAGTGAAGAGAACACCCTAAAGCTGTAATACAATCGTGAGTATCATAACAGGTTTTCATCTGCCTCATTTTCCTTCTGGATTGTCATCTCTTCGCTCATCGATGTAGGGGCATTCACTGCATAGCTCTGGTCCTAAGCTGCCAGTGCCATGGTTCCATCTGCCTGAATCTCCACTCTACCATCCTCGATCCCCACTGGTGCCTGCTGGGTGATTGTTTCAGGGATGTCTCCTATACCTCGGTCAATGCTCACTCTCAGAGCCCATTCACGTAATCCAGTTCTCCAAGCTGACAAACGTTCCTTCGGTTCTTCGTCCCACATTTTCAACCATTGCCACACATCCTCGGGTATATCAAAGAAGTACATCGTACCTCACAAAATGACCTTCAGGGGGGCCGGACACAGCAACATATATTGTAGGCCCATGTACCTAAGCTTGGCCTTGACCTCTAAGAAGGTTTTTCGAGCCGTTTGCACTTTGGTGGTATTATCTGGATAAATCGAAATCCTATGATTCTCAAATTTGGTATCGTCCGTGTCCCTAGCCGCTCTCAGCATGCTGTTTCTATCCTTATAATTCAAGATATAATAAATGATGGCCTGCGTCAGGGCCCCAGGCCACAGCAGGGCCACCGACACCCGGTGTGCCCTCTCAATTGCAAACATAGGCGTGAGACCAACAGGCTTCAGAGTGTCTCTGATCCAGGCTTCCATAAATTGCTCGGGACGGGTCCCTTCTGCCCACTCAGGGAATCCCAGCAATCGTACATTATTGCTGCGAGCGCGCCCCTCCGAGTCTTCCACTCTAGCCTCCAATGCCCCAGAATGAGCCTCCTTTGCCGCCACCTGCCTGTTCAAGGTGACCACCTCTGCCTGTAGTTGCTCGATAGATCCCTCTGCAACACAAACTTTATCGGATACCTTGCAGAGGTCAGTGCGCAGGAGATTGACCTCTATGGCCACCATTTCAATCTTGCTTTCCAACGCCTGTCGGGATCCCTGGATGGCCTGCATCAATTCTGCCCTTGATGGCTCCCCAGTTTCTTCACATTGACCCACCCGGCCAGAAGTATGACATGCGGCACACTGCGACGCAGGCGCCAGCAGCACATAGAGGTCCTTTGTGTTGCCCTGGGGGGTTCCATGCTGTTTACTCTTCCCATTGTAGTCAAGTACTGTGCCCAGCCGGACTGCCGGCCACCAGGTGTCTACCATTCACCACTTAGGCCAGCCCAGATGGCCCAGGCGCAAGCTTCCTGCACGTCTTATTTTCAGCGAGGCGATACACTGCCTGGTCCAGTCTTCGCCTCACAGGTCACTGTTTTTGGCATAGTGCCACCAAAGCCAGCGTGGCCACCACAGTAGTCCAGCATCCATCTCTCAGTACTCAAGCAGCTAGGCCTGGCTGGCACCCGCACACCGTCCGATGTGCCACTGACCACCACTGCCGCACCTTCACCGGCAGCCAGGCGCCCGGGCTGCCAATGTCTTCTCCGGCCCGCCTCCATTCAACTGCGCACAGTGACCACATGGCTGGTCTGCCTCACGTGGGCTACACTAGGCCCAGTAACAGGCCGCACACCGGAGCACGCAGCCTGCCCAGCAACGGCCCACACCGGGCGACTCCTGTCAGACCGGGCCCAAGGCTGAAACCTCCTCCTCACCTACCAGGACCTCTGACATCATGGGGGGAGCCTCTTCCACATGGCTCTAGTCACTGGCATGCACAGCCCCACTCCTCTGTAGGCCTAATTTCTTCCGCCACCCCGGAGTATATTTCCATGGGCATCGCAGCATCTCCGGGTCCAGTAAGCATACACGCTGTGTCAGCGCCGGACATGCAATCGCATTTCAGTGTTGGTGGTGCCCTTATTCGTCTGGATTGTGTAGGATATTGCGGGGCCGGTCGGGGGCCTCTCAGGTGCGCATACTGTTGGCCATCTTGCGTGGCTACGCCCCACAAGCGAGCTTAATGGACAAAAGGGGGGGTCCAGGTTAGGTCCTCCTACCAAGAAAACATTGCAAAAAGATTGGCAGGAGCTGCACAGCTACTGCTTATAGGCAGTACTGAAAGCTCTACTTGTCAGTCATCCAGTCACTCTTTAGAGAATGAGATTATTTGAAAATAACATGTTACTGGCCGCTCGGTTTAGAATTACAAAGGTGACCAGATCTTTTATGAGAGTTGAAGTCATGAAACATAATCTGGCATTCACAAGAGAAATATTAGCATAGCATCAGCTGCACACTTGCCTCTATAATTAGCTGACTGTTATTAAATGTTTATAATTGGCTGGAAATACCACATGCACAACTCATGACCAGAGATAAATTGCATTGTGACAGAATCAACAGTGCAGTTCACTGAGCTATATTGCTAGCTTTGGGTTAGAGCGAAGTGTCTCCCAGGATACAGAGTGGTGAACATTCATAAAAGTACCTGCCATGGTGCAGTATTTGCTGCTGTGTTGTTGGTTGCACCCCAGACTATGGGGTCAGTTTAGTGTGAGTTTTCACTCTACCGTATGTTGCATGACTGACAGCGGATCAGGCCTGAGGTTACAAAGCGTCAGCCACCTGCAGCGGTGCAAAGGACACTCCGCAAAGTGCAAAGCACACTGGAAGTCTCCCAGCAGCCCTCGCTGTTACTTCATGTTAGCACCTATAACTGTGCAGGGAAGGATAGCAGACCGAGGTATGACAGCCCGGGCTGCCGTTCAAGGGATGTGCGGGATGTTAACATACTTTCAAGGTTTGGACTATGAGCCGCAGTGACCATGTCATACCGTGCAACAAGCACCATAACAACAACGGAAGCTGTCCCTTGTACCCTCTGGGCAGAGTACTTCTTGTAATGTTAAGTCACCGTAGCTAGGCCTTGGCACTGCCCTGGGAGAGATCTCCCATGGCTTGGAGACAGCAGCAGTGACTGGAACTGAGCCCTATCGTTCTGTGACTTACTGGAGTCGTTCTATGCCATTTTATATCTCTAATGCCACAACACTTTATTGTGTGTGATATACATTTATATACCTTGATGAAAGCTGTGTTCGCTGTGCCATGTCACTTTTTACTGTGTGTGATGTACTGTACTTTAATCACCCAGCACTTGCCGTAGGCGGCCCATGCATTTAAGGAATGTGATTTGCATTTACAGATATTTCCATATTTAACAATAACTCGATAGGACTAATGCTGATTGCGGGAAGGATGGCTCAGTGAGCTGAATACTCGCTGCTTACAAAAATGGTGAACAGATGTCGCGAGTTTGGATCGAGCCCAGGCTGACTCTACCTTCAATCTTATTGAGGTTTGTAAATTGTGTACGTACATTGATGTAGTGCCATTTATTTACACTGCATGGAATTGATGTAAGTAATGCATGATAGTCACTTACAATGGTGATGGGTTAGTAATGGAGCCGTCTTTCTTCCTGAGTGCCTTCTTTGGGTACAGCTGTTGACAACCTTGCTGCTTGCTAAGACTTATTGAGAGTGATAGCAGAACACGACCGCTGTATATCCTCATGGAATTGCATCTACGGGGTCCGGACCAGATGAATCATTGGCCCATGTCTCTGAGATAAAGACCCAGTCAGGGTCATGAGTTAACGTGAATACAGCAAATGCCGTTTAAAAAACATTAAAAACCCCAGAAGTTCATTGAAAAACAAAGGTTACAGGGACTTTATAGTTAAGAGAGCAGCATCAGGATTGGTCTGAGCGGCTTGAACTACCGCTCAGACACTACCCTGGGTGTCTCTGCAGTTTTTCTAGCCCAGCTGTGCAGCACAACGGGGCTGGAGAAACCTAAATGCGCATGTGTGTTTGGCCAGCCTGAGATGGCCGGCCAACAACACATGCCCACTTAGTGCACAGATTCCACTCCCTCCTTCTGTGGCCCAGCCCCGTCCGTCACTGCACCTGCTGATGGGTGAGCCAGCAGCTGAAAGATAAAACAATAATTAAATATTGTTTTATCTTTCAGCTCCTGGCATAGCCGAGGGGCGACGCTCCTTCGCCATTGCGAAGGAGCTACCCCTGGTCACAGATATATTCCCTCTGGCAGGTGGTAACTGTCAATAAAGAGGATAGTCTACTGCATGAAAGTTGGAAGCAAGGGTCTCCGCCGGCCTTGATTGTTAGAATGCCACCCACCGGAGTCTAAATTGCTCCTTTAATGTCTTTTTCATTTGGAAGAAGTTAGAAATGGGGTCTTTGGTTGGCAGTTAGGTTACCCCCTGTCCAAGCAAGGACCCTTACTCTAGTCAGGGTAAGTCACACACAATCCAAATTATCCTGTGCCCACCCTCTGGTAGCTTGGCACTGAGCAGTCAGGCTTAACTTAGATTGCAATGTGTAAAGTATTTATGCAATAAATCATACAATAACACAATATAGCACCACAAAAATACACCACACAGTGTTTAGAAAAATATATAATATTTATCTGGGTATTTGCAGGTCAAAACAATACAAGATGCAATAAGAAATTGTAGAGATATCACTGAAAAGTGATATGAAGTGTCTTAAGTTTTTAAAAACAAGCAAAGTCTCTTTCAAGCACAAAGTACCTGGGCTGGAGTGAAAAATCTCCGCAAAGGGACGCAGAGGAGGAGATGCGTGGAAAAATGGTGTGTGAGTCGGTTTCGTCCCTTCACCCACGGACTTGCGTCGTTATTTTTCACGCGGGGTAGACGTGTGTCGTTTTCAGGCTCGCAGACAGGACTCCTCTGTGGGTCGCGGGATTCCCAGATGTCCCGGGGTCTGTGCGTGGAATCCTGGGCTTTTTATCCGGTTGCGCGTCGTTCCGGTGGGCTGTGCGTGGAATTTTCTCCCTCACGGCAGGCGTTGCGTCGATTTCCTCTCTGGAAGTCGGGCGGTGTTTTCCAGGCGGGCCGTGCGTCGAAGTTCCGGTCGCACCGCAGGCGTCGCGTTGATCTTTTCCTTGCGGGGTCGAGATGCGTCTTTCTGGATCGGCGTGCGGTGAATTTTTCAGCGCGGAGCAAGCTTTGCGTCGAATTCTTCGGCGCACAAGGAGTCCAATTGAAAGATGGAAGTCTTTTTGGTCCTGAGACATCAGGGAACAGGAGGCAAGCTCTATCCAAGCCCTTGGAGAGCACTTTTGCAGCAAGGCAAGAGTTCAGCAAGGCAGCAGGCCAACAGCAAGGCAGCAGTCCTTTGTAGAAAGCAGTCAGGTGAGTCCGTTGAGCAGCCAGGCAGTTCTTCTTGGCAGGATGCAGGTTCTGGTTCAGGTTTCTTCTCCAGCAAGTGTCTGAGGTGGTAGGGCAGAGGCCCTGTTTTATACCCAAATGTGCCTTTGGAGTGGGGGAGACTTCAAAGAGTGGCTAAGAAGTGCACCAGGTCCCTTTTCAGTTCAATCCTGTCTGCCAGGGTCCCAGTAGGGGGTGTGGCAGTCCTTTGTGTGAGAGCAGGCCCTCCACCCTCCCAGCCCAGGAAGACCCATTCAAAATGCAGATGTATGCAAGTGAGGCTGAGTACCCTGTGTTTGGGGTGTGTCTGAGTGAATGCACAAGGAGCTGTCAACTAAACCCAGCCAGACGTGGATTGTAAGGCACAGAGAGATTTAAGTGCAAAGAAATGCTCACTTTCTAAAAGTGGCATTTCTAGAATAGTAATATTAAATCCAACTTCACCAGTCATCAGGATTTTGTATTACCATTCTGGCCATACTAAATATGACCTTCCTACTCCTTTCAGATCAGCAGCTACCACTTCAATAATGTATGAGGGCAGCCCCAATGTTAGCCTATGAAGGGAGCCGGCCTCACAGTAGTGTTAAAACGAATTTAGGAGTTTTACACTACCAGGACATGTAAACTGCACAGGTACATGTCCTGCCTTTCACCCACACAGCGCCCTGCTCTAGGGGTTACCTAGGGCACACATTAGAGGTGACTTATATGTAGAGAAAGGGGAGGTTTAGGCTTGGCAAGTACTTTTAAATGCCAAGTCGAGGTGACAGTGAAACTGCACACACAGGCCTTGCAATGCAGGCCTGAGACAAGGTAAAGGGGCTACTTAAGTGGGTGGCACAACGAGTGCTCCAGGCCCACTAGTAGCATTTAATCTACCGGCCCTAGGCACATATAGTGCACATTACTAGGGACTTATAAGTAAATTAAATAGTCCAATCAGGTATGATCCAAGGTTACCATGTTTAAAGGGAGAGAGCATATGCACTTTAGCACTGGTTAGCAGTGGTAAAGTGCGCAGAGTCTAAAAGCCAGCAAAAACAGTGTCCAGAAAGTGGAGGGAGGCAGGCAAAAAGTTAGGGGTGACCACCCTAAGGCATGTCAGGTCTAACAGAAGACCTATAAGCAGGTTTCCTTTGCTTGTGCATGAAAAGCAGCTGATCACACACAAGTAGGTACATTCATAGCATGTTGCCCTAAACCTGGGCTGCAGAAGCCAGTCGAGCCGAGAGATCATAGCAGAGAAAAGGAGATCGAGAAATGGTGATTTGAAAATAATACTGCAGCTGTTCTCACCAAATGACCCTGGGATTGCGCCTTCAGGCTCATCCATGGCCAGGTGTGAATTCTGAGCTCTGAAAATAGCAGTGTCAGACTTGCTTGGTTTCTCAGCAGTAACAGTAGTTTAGGAATAAGGTTCATTTTTCCTAAAACCACGTTTGCCAAATGCAGTTTGTATCAAGACACCAAGCAGCTTACTGGAAGACACCAACCATGAGACCAACACTCTAGCAGTAGCAACTTGATATACAATTAGCAAACACAAAATGTAAAATTGACTTCAAAACAAATACAGATGGGTAGCTGTGATTACCAAACACTGACATAAACCATGAAATGAATGATAATGGGATTTTTGATGTCACAGAGATTAGAATGACCTTCTGCCCCTAAGTAGGATGACGTTTACATTGTTTTTACAAGTGAAGAGCCTGGGTTAGTGAGCTAAAAGTAACTTCAAATTTACCACCTGCTGGCAAACAGTGTTTCCATTGTTGTGCATCATGCCTCAGTGTAATGGCCAATTGCAAATACTGAGTGTTGCATTGTCTCGGGGCAGGAGATACATATGGAATGCCCTTGCTGGAATGGGTGGTAGGAGAACGGGAGAACGGCTGGCTTGTAGCTCCGTCTTTGTGTTGTATTGGACCTAAGTAAACCATTTAATTCATCCTAATGCGAGTGGCCATCGTTTCATCACTGACAATGAGGATGGCTGGTGAAGAGGAGAGCATCCTGTTTTAGGAGTCGGCAGCAAAGTATACTTGGCAGCGGGGAAGCAGACAGCTGGGCTATTCTGGGATTGTTCTGTGCTGAAGATTTTGCTGAGGATTGCTTTCCAGTGCATGTAAAGCAGGTGGGTGCTATGGAGGCAAAACAAGACTAAAAAGGCCATTTGGGTTGACAGACATCCTCTACCCAATATTGGTGAGATGCTAAAGACAATCAAGGGGGCAAGAATATTTTCCACCTTGGATTTGTCATCCACATATCACCAAATTGCATTGCACTGTGACTCAAACATCTCACTTCGTTTGTTATGCCTGAAAGTGCATTCAGGTTCAAGAACATGCCCTTTGGACTGGCTTCAGCTTTGGCTGTGTTTCAGAGAACGATGCACCAGCTAATCAAGGGGCTAAGTAACATAACTTATTTTCAAAACAATATATAATCTTTGCAGAGAATGAGACAAAAACATGATGAAGTCTAATCCTACAGCAAAGTGGATTGTCTATAAAGTTAGAAAAGTGTAAGACTGGAGTTACGGGAGTAGAATATCTTGGACATTGGTTTGATGAGAGAGGTGTGTCACCAAAGCTGAAAATGGTGAAAACCATTGAAGAAGCTCAATTGCCTCAGGACAAAGAGCAGGTAAGGACCTTTTTAGGACTAGCAGAATACTATCCATGATTCATCCCCAGGTTTGCTGACAAAACTGAGTGTATGCTGAAGTTGATGTCCAAGAATGCCAGATTTGATTGGTGTGTTGAAGATGAGCTGGAGATTAAGCAGTTTAAGAAAGAAATTGCATCAGCTCCTGCACTCAAGCCGTATGATACATGTGACAGAAGCATAGCTTGTACAGGTGCCAGTGCCATAGGTTTGTTTGCTGTGCTCTTACTACAGAGGCAAGGTAAAGAAGTGACCATTACCTATGTTTCCAGACCACTGAGAAATGCAGAGCATATGTATTCTACCATAGAAAGGGATGCTCCGGCGTGTTGGTGGGGGGTGAATCACTTCAAGAAATTTGTGTGGGAAACAGGGTTTCTGGTTCGCATTGATCACTGCCCCTTAGTTGATGCATTTATCAATAGAGGAACAAGTCAAGCATCATCCCGAATTTTGCGTTGAATTCTAAGAATGTTGGAATTCTCATACACCATGGAATATATACCTGGCAAAAAGAATGTGGTGGCCAACTGTTTGTCTAGGCTGCAAATAGGTGACCAGAGCAATGATGAAATTGGTCATGGTGGAGAATTGGTTACTAGTGTGTATGCTATGATGGAGGGTCGTATAGGACATGAGTGGTTACAAGCTGCCAAGGATGATGAAACATTACAGGAGGTTGTGAGGCACATGACTGTTGACTGGCCAGCTAAAGGAAAGATTTTTGAGGAGGAGGAGTCATTCCCAAATGTTAGTACAGAGTTGTCAACGGATGGTGGTTCTGGAAATCATAATAATGGACAATGGTGTGCAATTAACGTCTCAAACCATGAGTGATTTTTGGAAGATGTATGGAGTGGAACATGTAAGGTCATCAGTTAATTATCCACAGAGCAATGGCCTTGTGGAAAGGTGGAACAGAAACTTAAAAGAAGGTATACCGTTGGTTTTATGTCAAGGAGGACAGTGGAGAGTGGCTGCAAGAAAACTGGTATGGGCTTACCATAGTGTCACTGGCAAAATGCGATTTGATGCTCTGAAGGGGAGAAAATCAATGCTGATGAATGGAGTGGTGAGGGAGAAAGGTGGTGACGGGAAGGTTGCAGTGTCTGAGAGTGATATTAAGGAATGATTTGTAGAAGGCAAATGGGTATGGGTGAGGAAAGGTTGGAAAGAATGTAAGTGTTTGTCAAAGTTTTCTGAACCTTTACCGGTCAAAAGGGTAAATCGTTACACTGTGTTGTTGAGCGATGGAAATGTGTGGAACAATAAAAAAGTGTTGAAGATGCCTGACTGTTTGTTGGAAGGAGGAATGACCAAGGATGACTGGGAAACACAGGATGATCGGGAGCTGGTAAAATCTATGCAGAAAAGAATTTGCCATGCTCCTGAGTGGGTAAATGGCTTCGTCATAGATCGTGGATGTCATAATTATGATGATTTATTATTTAATTTGAAAATTTATTTTTCTTCAGGGTTTATTGCAAACTATTATCTACGTATGTAATTTCATTTATTAGAGTTTGTAAGTGCTTTATGTTAGTGTGTCATGCATATGACCCTTCAACTTTGTATTTCTTTTGGAAAGGTAAATGCATTAGATTGTCTCGGGCAGGAGATACGTATGGAATTCCCTTGCATTTCATGCTGGAACGGGTGTTTGGAGAAGAAGAGAACGGCAAAGTAAAGACGGTTGAAGGGCTGGCCGGTAGCTCCCTCTTCATGTTGTATTAAACATATATTAAACATAGAAATCATTTTACAGTGAGTGGACATAAATTCTTCACGGAGCATTTTCGAAAATGTTCAAAAGTGTACAGTAAAAACTGCATCTGCAAATCTAAAATTAGAAAATAGCCCCCCAAAGTGGAGGATGGGTGTGGCTGCACCGGAGGAAGATGGCCATCTGAGGCATTCACTCCCTGAAGACAAGCGCTTCAAAAAGGATTTTGGCATCAGATGTCCATCTCGAGAGCTCAATTTGAGCGCCACGCAGCCTCACAATAGCCGGCACTTGAGGCGACCATTTCATCCACTGTACCTATGCTGCACAGTTTTGATCAGTAATTGCAGTCAAGGTCAAACAAAAGAAAATGGCTGCCACTACAAGTGCTCTGCTTTTTGCCTGTTATCTGCTGGAAAGGTTCCATAGTTAAATGTCAGCAACATCTATCCCTCTACCTACACCTTGGTCTTGCATCCTTTCATCTTAGAAGCACGGAATCATGCACTGAGTGGTTTCCTTTCAGAAGGTGAGCCAGCTTATGCAGGCAAGATGGCCACTGACTATACAACCCTTTGCCTATTGTCCTAGGTCTGATTTGGGGGTCCTTTTTTTACTCAATCCAGGAGCTTGCTAACTTCCCCCCACATTATATTGTTTGCTGGCTCACAGTCTTCCTCGTGCCATCAGCCATTTTGACTACTGTCACAAACACTCAACTGCACTGAATCTTGGTGAACCCTATTCGCAACCCAGACCCAGTGAAATAAATCTCCATAAAACTACCACTGAGCTTCTGCTTAAGCATATTTACATATGTCATACGTCACTAGAGCATGGCAGACTTCCTCCTCAGGAGATAGCGGAGATCTAGGAGAAGGACATGAAAGAGGCCAAAGAGATGAAGACTGGACATAAAAGCCCTAAATCCATACCACAACTACCAAAATCACCAGTAAAACCTAAGGCAGACCAATCTGCCAACTTAGATTTTATACTACAAAGGTCATCATCATTACGTGATCTGGCCCAAAGTACCAAAAGTAATACAGATCTTATGCAGGCGACATTCAAAGCCCAAGAAAGATTTTAAAGATTTGGCGAGTAGAATCACCAAAGCAGAATCACGCATCAGCAGTTTGGAGGATGAGAGGAAAAAATCACAGAAACTCACTGATGTGCTATGCTCCAAATTGCCTCTCTTTCCTTAGATATAATAGATTTTGAAAATCAAAATTTCACTGGAAAGAAGAGAATATTTGGCCTACAGGAATGTGTGGAGAATTGAGCCAATTTATATGTTGAATTTCTTGAATCGTAGATTACTTGTACACTGAACATATTGACGTAAGGTCCCTAAGGTTTGACTCCATTCCAATGAGGCCCCCTACTACATTTCGGACAATAGTCCTCCCGAATTCAATCAACTCACTGTCATTTCTGTTATACGCAGTAATAACATGAATGCCGTTTGTCCTTATCATTGGTAGAACTTAGATGGTCTCAAGTTATTCCGTTAATGACTCAGATATAAACCCTGATGTGACACCCAGTGTGGAACAAGTGTTCTCTTATCAGTATGTCAGGGCTATCAAGAAACATCCCTAGATAATTTATCAAAGAGGTGTAGTTCAAATTGATGTCCCTTCATCTCCTGTCTTACTAAAAGATATGCCTAGAACCCTTTCTCTGATGCCTGTAATCTATGTACCACACTCCTTAAATTAAATCAGAGGTTTTTATCCCTGATGACATTTAGAATGTAAGGACCTCCACTCAACTGCTTAGGTAGGGATGCCCTTAGCCCCAGATTACCCTGCATGATGTCACCTGATGACAATCTTAGTTATTACCGGCACTCAGAGAAGATGATGCATCTTGCCTGACGCTGCTAAGAGTTGAGTGCCCAGGGTAGGCTGCTACCACAGGCCATGTTTGCCTTTTGCAGGGAACGCTTCCTCCACAGCTCTTCGGATAACAACAGCCTTGGGCTGTCAACAAGAAAATACAGTGCATTGCTTCTCTCGCAGAAACTCTATACTGTAAGTTACTCTACTACATGTTCTTCTAGGGTATGGCATAGAAATAGGTTTCAGGGTGTTCGGTTTTTAAATGACATTTTAACCATGCTAGAAATCTTCATTTTATTCTTGTTCTTTACAGCGCGCTTTTTTGCTGCTTTATGATATCTGTTGTTTCTTGCTGTTTTATGATATTTGTTGTGATTATTTTAGGTGTACTAACAAACAGTTTTACCCTGTTGTAACAAAAGCTTTTAGTTAAAAGTATCTGTTCTTTGTACTGTGTGTGTGATACTGTGTAGAGCGAAATAGGATTAGTGTTACTTCCGTGCCTCTGATCCCTTGTAGTGGATTGTTAGTAACCAAAAACCAATCACTTCACTTCAACTATGTATTGAGTGGGGTTCTGTGGGACTACATTAACCTGTCTTTCACATTCAGTGCTGGTGCATTGAACTGAGTTCACTTGGGTCACCTGTGGGTCGGAAAGCAAACCTTGTAGAACTATGCCAGAGTTGTAGTTTATGCAACAATGTATTTTACCAAGGACTTAGAGAGCACCTTCAGGCATATCACCAGCGGAATCGCTTCGATCCATGAAAGACCCCCAAGATATAATATTTCAACCTCAACTATGTACATTCTCAGGAGATCCTCACTAACATGAAAAATATCAAGCCAATCTATGGGAAGGAGTAAAACTTGACATCACCCAAGACTGTGCAAAAGAAACAATGATCTTTAGGAACGGCTTTCTCACCCTTCAAAAGCAACTCCATACCTTATTTATTTGTTGGTCCTTCTCACTTTGAAATCATTTTCAATCATTACCCCAGGTTCTTTAATGACTCTAATGACCTTCAGAAATTCCTACTGGTTATAAAACACTCAACAATGACTCAGTTCTTCTCTGGTATTGTATTTGATGCATCTATCATGTTCTCATATAACTCGCTACACAGACATCCTTGAGGCTTTTGACTGTTGGCATTGTGAGATTCTCTATATTGCTGATGAATGTGTTAGGCCCCAAACAACATATTTTGTCTCCTTGTGCTATATTCTGTGATTGTTTATGTTTTGGTTCTGGATATGGTTCTCATAGACACTTTATTTGTCCTACTCAGGCACCCATATTGTCATGTATTAGCACGTTTTCCACAGGTTTTACACAAGCGATTTTCATCCACTTTCGGCACCCTTATATTAATAAATTTTGGGGGTCATTACAACATTGGCGGTAAAAGCCGCTTACCGCCGTGCAGAAGACCGCCAATACACCGCCGCGGCCGCGGAATTCCGCCACAGCTATTATGACACACATCTCGGAATCCGCCGAAATTCAGACACCCACACAAGTCCGGCCCACCAAAGGTCAGTGATAAACTGCCGAAAACAATTCCTCCACCGTCACGGCAACAGAAACACGCCCATGCTATTACGACCCACGAATCCACGCGGCGGTCTTTCAACCGCGGTATTCCATTGGCGGTACACACCGCCGCGCTCAAAATACACACACATCTCCAAAACACCGCCACATTGGACAATTCAAAATACACACACCTGACACACATACAAACACCACTCCCACACACCCAACACAATATAAAACACACACCCACATCACCCACAAACCCCTACGACCAAAAAATAGAGACGAAGGCGACAGAGAGAGCACAGCAATAGACAACCCCATCACACAGAGGCACACGACACCATCACCCACACAACATCCACGCACAAAAGACCCCACACCACTACACATCACCACACTCATCACCACATACACCACCCCACACAACACCTACACCACCCAATGGCACACCAAAGACACCCCAGGTTTTCGGAGGAGGAGCTCAGGGTCATGGTGGAGGAAATCGTACGGGTAGAGCCACAGCTATTTGGATCACAGGTGCAGCACACCTCTATAGCTAGGAAGATGGAGCTATGGCGAAGAATCGTCGACAGGGTCAACGCAGTGGGACAGCACCCAAGAAATCGGGAGGACATCAGGAAGAGGTGGAACGACCTACGGGGGAAGGTGCGTTCCGTAGTCTCCAGGCACAACATCGCGGTTCAGCGGACTGGCGGCAGACCCCCACCTCCTTCCCCACAACTAACAACATGGGAGGAGCAGGTCTTGACCATTATGCATCCTGAGGGCCTCGGAGGAGTCGGTGGAGGAATGGACACTGGTAAGTCAAATCTTAACTATCATATCCCCCACCCTACCTGCATGCTATCACACACCCCCACCCTCACCCCCTCCCCTATCACTCCAACTCCTCACTAATGTACTGATAACACAAACCACACATCCCAACACCAAGCCCTGCATGACACAACAAAGCATGGACACCCATCACTAAAGCATGCCCACTGCACATACCCATACCAACTCCTACCCATCATCACACAAGCCCTCACACAGGAATGCTAGCACTGGGGTACACGCTCACCCACCCATTGCACACCATGACACACACAGATGCAATAATCATGCTTTTATACCCCTGCAGGACCACTACCAAACGTCACCAGACAGGAGGGTCCAGACATCTCTACACCATCCACAGAAGAGGCCCACAGTGATGACAGCAGCTCTGGCCAACTGGATCCAGATGACCAGCCCGGACCATCGTGGGCCTCGGGACAGTCGGTTCCCCTCGCACAGGCACAGCCCAACACTGACCTTCCACCCTCTGGAAACACCAGTACAGCACCCACCTAGCGGGCCCATACCTCCGTCCCCAGGACACGTCAATCAGCTGCGTGTCCACCACGACAGGGAACCCAGGATAACCCACCACCCCAACAACAACAGGGACCTGGGGGCAGTGGTAGTGGGCACACGGTCCAGGGGACGGAGGCACAGGAACACAGGGCAACTGGGAGGGCTGCTGTGCGACAGGGGGCGGACAGGCCAAGGGAACCCACTCTCCACCAGGCCCTCTCCTCCATCATGGGAGCATACCACCACTCCCAGGAGACGATGGCTACGTTCCTGGCCAAGTTTCAGGAGAACCAGTGCCTGCAGGAGGAACAGTATTTAGGGTTCAGGGAGGAACCATCAGCTTCGCCCTGGGCACCATCGTAGGGGTGCTGAAGGACATACAGAACACCATGAGGGACACCGTGGCACTCCAAGGGGCCCCTGACACTAGCCTGGACGATGAACTGCCCACCACCTCCGCCGGCGCTAGTGGACAGGACGCCCCGCCACAGGACCACCACACCAGCACCCCAACCCCTGCAGACGGAGAACCACCCCGCAAGCGGTCCCTGAAATTCAGGAACAGGACAGAGCACGATGGCAAGACCCCCGCCAAGAAATGAGACCACCCTGATTGTCATCCCACTGTCCCACTTTGTAACCCTGTCCATATTGGAACTGGCCCAGCTCCACTTCCTATGCCCATATGGGCAGTGCACCTGTGAGGATAATAGACTGGACTCTGCCATGGACATTCCTCCACCATCACCCATCACCATTTTACCATCCCCTCCAATAATTAGCACTTCAATAAACACCCTTGAACCACAAAACAATCTGGAGTCAGTCTGTGATTTTGAAAAAGTGTATTAGCTATGACAATGACAACATCCATTCTCAATAGTAATGTCAACATACCTATGTCACACATCACAAGTCCATGAAGGATGCAAGCAGATGACACACGTTGGTAACCACACCTGTGAAACCGTAATGGAAATGTACAACTCAGTTACCAAATACTGCTTGAAATTGACAGACAGGATAGAGGTAGAAGTGTGAAAGTAAATGTATTAGTAAAGAAAGTGTTCTCACCTGTGTGTCACTGGAAATATTGCTGTATGACTGAGTCCCTGTTGTCAATGTCTTCTTCCTCTGCTTCCTCCTCATCACTGTCCACAGGCTCCACAGCTGCCACAACACCGTCATCTGGACCATCCTCCTGCAGAAAAGGCATCTGGCGTCGCAAAGCAAGATTGTGAAGCATAGAGCAGGCGATGATGATCTGGCACACCTTCCTTGGTGAGTAGAATACGGAACCACCTGTCATATGGAGGCACCTGAACCTGGTCTTCAGGAGGCCGAAGGTACGTTCGATCACCCTCCTAGTCCGCCCATGGGCCTCATTGTAGCGTTCTTCTGCCCTGGTCCTGGGATTCCGCACTGGGGTCAATAGCCATGACAGGTTGGGGTAACCAGAGTCCCCTAATAGCCACACCCGATGCCTCTGGAGTTGACCCATCACATAAGGGATGCTGCTATTCCGCAGGATGTAGGCGTCATGCACTGAGCCAGGGAACATAGCATTTACCTGCGAGATGTACTGGTCTGCCAAACATACCATCTGTACATTCATCGAATGATAACTCTTCTGGTTCCTGTACACCTGTTCACTCCTGTGTGGGGGACCAGAGCTACATGGGTCCCATCAATGGCACCTATGATGTTAGGGATATGTCCCAGGGCATAGAAGTCACTTTAACTGTAGCCAAATCCTCCACCTGAGGGAAAACGATGTAGCTCCTCATGTGTTTTAGCAGGGCAGACAACACTCTGGACAACACGTTGGAAAACATAGGCTGGGACATCCCTGATGCCATGGCCACTGTTGTTTGAAATGACCCACTTGCTAGGAAATGGAGCACTGATAGTACCTGCACTTGAGGGGAGATTCCTGTGGGATGGCAGATTGGTGACATAAGGTCTGGCTCCAACTGGGTACACAGTTCCTGGATTGTGGCACGGTCAAACCTGTAGGTGATGATTAAATGTCGCTCCTCCATTGTCAACAGGTCCACCAGCGGTCGGTACACCGGAGGATTCCGCCATCTCCTCACATGTCCCAGCTGACGGTGCCTAGGAAGGACAACAGCGACCACAGAGTCAAGCAATTCAGAGGTATGTACCCACAGCTACACAGAACACGAAACAAACTCCAAAAAGTTGTCTGTATGTGTGTTGAGTCCAGGCCTAGGTATGTGTGACGCAGTTGAAAATGAAGCCATGTGGGCCCCTGAAATGGCGGATGCCTGACCTCTAAACTGGGACAATGGGATGTGAGGTAACTGCGCTGGCGTTGTACACCGTCGCGGTAGGCGGTCGTAGACCGCTGCGCAATGCTGCATTGGTTAACATTGGACCCTATGGGTCTTAGGAGCCAATGACGAAGTGCGCCGGCGGTGATGATACGCACCGCCGCGGACGTGACCGCCATTTTCTATCTGTTCAACCACTCGATACCTGATCGTCGACAGGAGAGGACCTACACTGCAAGTGCTGCTCTGACCTTGGTCTGGAAGAGACAATGGCACGTGCGTCTGGGGAAAGGGCCCCTGCCTTCACTGCACAGGAGTTGGAGAAGCTCGTGGACGGGGTCCTCCCCCAGTACACACTACTCTACGGTCCTCCAGACCAACAGGTGAGTACATAGGGTGCAAGTTGTATGGGCTATGCCAAGGTGGAGAGGGCTGGATGTAAGAAGGAAGGGGGCAGAGTTCTGCGAGCATGAAGGAGTGTGAATGCATGTGCCACATGGCAAGGGCAGGGATGTGGGCCACTCACTTCAACGGTGCAGTTGGTAATGACTTCTCTTCTTCCCCTGTACATGTCATGTAGGTCAGCGCCCACCAGAAGAAGGATATTTGGCGTGCCATCACTAAGGATGTCCGGACACGGGGGGTCCACCAGAGACGGAGCACCCACTGCCGTAAAAGATGGGAGGACATTCGCCGCTGGAGCAAGAAGACGGCGGAGGCTCAGCTGGGGATGGCCTCCCAACGTGGGAGGGGTGCCCGTTGCACCATGACCCCCCTGATGTTCCGGATCCTGGCGGTGGCCTACCCTGAGTTGGATGGGCGCAAGAGGGCATCACAGCAGACACAAGGGGGTGAGTACACTCTCATTCTGCTGACTTTGCGCGCAGTGGAGGGGTCTGGGTGGGGGAGGAGGGCTGTGGGTTTCCCTAGGCCAGTGCGAGTTCCGTAGGCTAGGCCCCTTCGTAATGCAGGCCATGTGGCACTCCACCCCACCTCTGTAGAGTGCCAAGTACAGGTATACATGCCCCTGTGTCATCTATGTGTGCAGATGTCCACCATAGCCATGTAGGCCATATCCCAGGAACTGCATCTGTAGAGCCCAAGAGCGCGGCATAGTGCAGGGGGCTGCTATGTCTGTATTGTCCGCCAACGGTAGCGGTAAGCCATGCACTCAACCTGTCTTTCTTCTGTTTCCCCACCCCTTTTTGTGCTCTCCCTGTTCTTTTGTGCATCAGCATCATCAGGCGGAGGTACAGTGGCACCGGAGCACGAGGGGGCTGCATCCCACATGGCCATGGAGGGCCACACCACGGACTCTGAATACACCAGTGGGACGGAGGGCGAGGAGAGCTTCACGGCGGTCACTGGATCAGCAACCCGCGACACGGACTCGTCCTCCGATGGGAGCTCCCTTGTGGTGGCGGCACCATCTGTGCCCCCCACCTCTACAGGTACAGCCGCCACCCCCCCTACCACCACTGCCCTCCCAGCAGCCCCTCAGCCTTCGCCCCGAGCCTGCTCACCCATGATGGTGGGCATCACCTTCGCCCCAGGCACCTCAGCCCCTGTCACCCCTGCTGCCCTCAGTGAAGAGGCCATTGACCTCCTCAGGTCACTCACTGTTTGGCAGTCTACCATTGTGAATGCCATCCAGGGTGTAGAAAGGGAGTTGCAACACACTAATGCATTCCTGGAGGGCATTCATTCTGGTCAGGCTGCCCATCATCGAACCCTGCAATCTCTGGACTCAGCACTGATGGCAGCCCTTGTCCCTGTGTCTAGCCTCCCCCCTCCAACTTCCTCCACCCAGACCCAATCCCCTGTACTTCAGCCTATCCCAAGCACACCATCAGACCAGCCTGCACACACGTCAACACACAAGGGCAGCTCAGGCAAACATAGGCACCACACATCCCACAGGCACTCACACAAGCATCACCCACATACAGACACAGCAACATCCACTGCCTCCACTGTGTCCCCCTCCTCGTCGTCTCCCTCCTCCCTCCCAGTCTCATCTACACTCTCACCTGCATGCACTACCACTACAGCCACTATGACTCACACCAGAACACCCAGCACCACACCCCGCTCACCTTCACTCACCACCCCCACTACCATTTACACGTCCCCTGTGTCCTCTACCAGTGTGTCTGTGACGCCCCCTCCCAAAGTACACAAACGCGGGCACACACACACCCACCATCCATCCACCTCACGACAGCCTCCAAAACATGCACCTGCACCCAAATCATCAAAAGTTACACCTCCTACAACCACCTCCTCTTCCTCCACTCCCAGACCCCCTCCAGCTATCCGTCCCAGTGTTCGTCAGAAACTTTTCCTGAGCAACGTTGACCTCTTTCCCACAACCACCCCCTCCAATTCATAGATCCCGCAGTAGCACCTCAGCCAAAAAATGTCCGGTACCAGTGGTGCCTGTTAGAGGTATGTGGAGTGCACTGGGCACCAGGGCAGCCAGTGTGACACGGAGCCAAAGCACAGCCAGTCCCCCCCCTGTGAAGCACCAGAAGTTGGACAGTACCCGATGGCAAAGCTACTCACAAGGGTCCCGGGGGGAGTGTCGAGTCAGCTGTGACTCCTCCCAAGGTGGGGAAGGGGCAGAAGAAAGCGCCAAAGTCTGGGAAGAGCAGCACGGCGGAGAAGGCCGCCATCATCCCCGCTGCCCAGGACGCCACCGCCAGCCCCATCGTCACTGGTCAGGAGACCACCGCCAGAGTCAGTGCCCAGGAGGGCAGCACAATCCTCACTGGTCAGGAGACCACCGCCAGAATCAGTGCCCAGGAGGGCAGCCCCATCGTCACTGGTCAGGAGACCACCGCCAGACTCAGTGCCCAGGAGGGCAGCACAATCGTCACTGGTCAGGAGACCACCGCCAGAGTCAGTGCCCAGGAGGGCCCCGGCAGCCACAGCCCCGCTGGGCAATGAGGGACCGCCATGGCACACACCGCTGCACAGGTCAGAGACAGCAAAGTCAAGCACCGCTGACCAGGGCAAAGACCGCCATGGCAAGCACCACTGAACAGGGCAAGCACCGCTGAACAGGGCAAAGACCTCCATGGCAAGCACCGCTGAACAGGGCAAGCACTGCTGAACAGGGCAAGCACCGCTGAACAGGGCAAAGACCGCCATGGCAAGCACCGCTGAACAGGTCAGAAACTGCAAAGTCAAGCACCGCTGAACAGGGCAAAGACCGCCATGGCAAGCACCGCTGAACAGGGCAAGCACCGCTGAACAGGGCAAGCACCGCCAACACAAGCATCACTAGCCCATGTGCAGCAGGGGCAGTGATGGAACTGGGACCGTCACGGGGAGAGTGATGCACTCTGGGCACCAGTCCCCCTCCAGAACCAGTGGAGACATGCATCCACTACCTCTGTCCTTAACAGGATGAAGCACTCTAACAGCATCCACTACATGAGTCCTTAACAGGATGACGCACTCTGGGCACCAGCCCTCCTCCAGAACCAGTGGAGACATGCATCCACTACCTCTGTCCTTAACAGGATGAAGCACTCTGGGCACCAGTCCCCCTCCAGAACCAGTGGAGAACAGCATCCACTACCTCTGTCCTTAACAGGATGAAGCACTCTGGGCACCAGTCCCCCTCCAGAAACAGTGGAGAACAGCATCCACTACCTGAGTCCTTAACAGGATGAAGCACTCTGGGCACCAGTCCCCCTCCAGAACCAGTGGAGACATGCATCCACTACCTCTGTCCTTAACAGGATGAAGCACTCTGGGCACCAGTCCCCCTCCAGAACCAGTGGAGACATGTATCCACTACGTCTGTCCTTAACAGGATGAAGCACTCTGGGCACCAGTCCCCCTCCAGAACCAGTGGAGACATGCATCCACTACGTCTGTCCTTAACAGGATGAAGCACTCTGGGCACCAGTCCCCCTCCAGAACCAGTGGAGACTGTTATCCACTTGAGAGTCTGTGGCTTTGCACTCCCCAGGATGGTACAGTGGGCAAACCACCCACTGCAAAGACTTGTGAGACTGTGGCTTTGCACTCCCCAGGATGGTACAGTGGGCAAACCACCCACTGCAAAGACATGTGAGACTGTGGCTTTGCACTCCCCAGGATACATCAATGGGCATGGAGCCCCGTCGTGGATCTGGCGTGGTGCTGTCATCCGGCTGAGGTGCACCCCCTTTCCCTTCCCCCTGAGGTGCCTGTTGTATTTCTATCTGATGCCCCGGCAGTGCTCTCTCCGTTTCTGGACAGGTATCGTGTGTGGGCCTCGCCCATGCATTTTGGGCCCAGTGGTCCACGGACATTGAATGGTGCATACCTGCACTACTAATCGTGATGTATATTTTTGGAATGTGTATATATTTCTGTATATATTAGCTTACTGTATTTTGATACATTACAATGGTTGTACTCATTTCCTTTTGTCTTTGCATTCTTCCAGGGGGGTTGGGGGTTGTTACTGTGATGTTTCGAAATGCATTTGTGTGTGTGTTGTAGTGTGCGAGGGTCGGGGTGGGGGTGGGGGTGTTGCGTGTGTGTGTCCCTGACTTTTGCCTCCTCCCTCCCCTATGTCGTAGGTGCAGTACTCACCGTTGTCTTCGGCGCCGGCGTTGCTGATGTTCGTAGAGGAGCAGGAACACTATTGCAGGGAGTATTTGGAGTTCCGGCTCCATGGTGCCCTCCTTCCTCGTGGAGTGTGTTAAGGTGAGCGTTTTCCCATTGAAATGGCTGTTTCCGCAGTGTTTTTATCCACGGTGAATCCGCCCCGGAAAAGGTGGCGGATTGGCCTGTTGTAATACTGTGGGCGGTACTTTGTCTTCCGCCTGTCTGTTGGCGGTGACCGCCGCGCTGCTTGTTTGTACCGCCGTGGCGGTTGGAGTGTTAAAGTGGCTGTCTATGTTGGCGGTTTCTGCCACGGTCATAATTCCCTTTTTTTTTCTGCCGGCCTGTTTGCGGTATTACCGCCGCTTTAACACCATCCGCCAGGGTTGTAATGACCCCCTTTATGTCTTGTTATCATACATCAAATAAGGTTGTTCACAAATAATATTATTGTTACATACAGGGCTGGCTTTAGGGCGGTGTGAGTGGTGCGGCCGCACCGGGTGCTGACCTGGATTGTGCGGCGCTGTCTCGGGGGGGGGGGGGGTGTTGTGTTTAGGAATTACTTATGAAACCTGCGGTTTAAAAGCACCTGTTGAAAAGTTCCTTGTGAGTCCAGTCTTCAGGAAACAATCAAAATGTCAAGATAACTCTTGTGATTAATGTTCCTGTTTGGGAGAGAGATGGAAGTTTTATCTAGCAGCAGCTTTGACTCGCCATAAAGTGGTGTAGAGGGTTAATATGCCTGCTGTAAAGAACATAACTATATTTTATGTGGATAGCTGATTGGATTAGTAAAGCCAGCCTTAACGAGCGCTTTAAAATAGATGAAATGTATGTGAGAGAGGGGCTATGGAGAGATGAGGGGCACATTTGCCAGGTGGTAGTGATGGGATCCGAGGAGGTGGTCATGGGGTAGAGGGGTGCCAAAAAAGACTGTCACACAGGGCGCCACCAGCGCAAAAGCCAGACCTGATTACTTCTTCCATAGACGTTGACATTTACTTCACTACTGCTCACGAACTGTCATCTGACACCGATTTGTTTTCTATAATGATTGTGTTATGGAAGCCTTCTTGCAGGCTCCTTAACCCCTTGTTGATATTGGGTGGATTAAGGAGCCTACGGGCTCTGGATGAGTGGTGTGGGTGGTGGTTTTGCTTTTTGTTTATGTTTATCCCTCTCTGTATCAATATCCCTTATTTCTCACTTTCTAGTTTCCTCTTTAATCTTGGACATAATCCATACTATATTCAGCCATATTTCCCTTTAGGTGCTTAAGTAAAATTTACATCATGCTGATGTGCTCAACAGTAAAGGATCTGTGTTGCTAACCAACCTGCTTAATAAACCAAACGATAATTACTCCTACCATACCCCAGATTATAAAAGTGCTCTATTTGAACACAAGGGGGATAAACCATCCTGTCAAAAAGAAAAGGATTGTGGATTTCTTTACTAAACTCCAGGGGTGACATAATTTTATTACAAGAGCTCTGGGGAGACAATGAAATATAAATATATTTGGATCAATGATTGTATCAGCTCTCCTGCACAACAAAAGAAGAATGGGGTAATTACTTTAATTTCCATAAACTCCTATATCACTGCCACCCTTCACTAACAAGACAAATTAGATAGATGGTTTATCATATCAGATAAGAGAGATGACACTGAATTTTACATTATCATCATCTATGCACCTAACAATGATGATCCTGACTTCTGGTACTCACTCAACAAAGTGATCTGAGACTTACAGCAAAATATCAGTCTAATACTAGGTTGGGGATTTAACCCTCCCTTGGATGAGAACCTACATAGATTATCGAAGGTGAAATTCAGACCCCCTATATCTCATGCCTAACTCTTGAACATTTTCAAGGCACATAATCTATTTGCTGAATGAAGGATCCATAATTCATCAGGGAGTGATTATACATTTTACTCACAACCCCATGAATCTTACTCAAGGATCAATTATCTCTTAGTAAACAGTTGATTCCTTCAATGCACAAGCTCTTCCAGAATAGAACAAATAGGGATTTCAGATCATGCATCTCTCTAGTTTTGAGACTCTGCTCCCCTTCACCTTCACTGAGAATGAACAACATTATCACAGACAATGAAGACATGAAACTGACAGTCAAGAATAATATCAATCTTTAAATAAAAGCAAATAATTTAAAGGATACCCCATGAACTTTTCTGGGACACTTTCAAAACTTCCATTAGGGGTTGCATGATCAACTTAATGTCTGTCAAAAAAAGAGAGATCAGCAATGTTTCAATGACCTTCTCAAGATCAAGGTTCTAGAATTCAAAATTACAATAAAGGATCTACTGAGTTCAGCACATTGAAAAAACTTAAATATAAACATAATAATATTTTGTGCGATGCAGCACATAAATAGGTCTCAGTGAGGAAAGCCGAAAAATGATTGGAAAAATACAGTGGACCAATAACTTCAGATTATTTAAAATTCTTAAAATTCAGGAAAAATAGCTTGACTATTCCATCCGTAAGAGATACGTCTGGCTCAAATGTCACAACTTCAGATAATAACTTAGACGTTTTTGGGAACTTTTATAAGATAAGAATCTATACTAAGCTGATAGAACAATTGAGTCCAAGGATTGTGAGCTTTTTTTGATAATCTCTCACTCCCAACATTAGATTCATGACCAAAGGAAAGCCTTAATAAACCCATCACACATGGTAATATACTTAAAGCCATTTAAGGTCTGAAATCGAGGAAAGCCCCTCTCCTGGACTGGTTCACCAGTAAATTTTATAAAACATTTGCCGAGTCTCCTCACTTCTGTACATAATTTATTTTCACATTTTGCCAATAGTGGAAACATTCAAGGTACAGCCTCTAACACAGCAATTGTTGTAATCCCAAAAGAAGGTAAAGACCCCTTAGATATATATAACTATCATCCAGTCTCTCTCATAAACTTTGATTGTAATCTATATGCCAAAGTCCTTGCAAACAGACTGGAAAAAGTCCTCATCCAGATAATCCATTTTATTCAATCAGGATCCTTCAAAGGAAGAGTAGCATGTGACAATATTAGAAACATTTGCCACACCCTACAGAAAGCCAAGTCGCTTAACTTGCCCCAACTGCCATAGCCCAAGACACTGAAAAAGCATTTATCACAGACTCAGGGACCTTTTTGAAAGCCATCCTACACAAATTTGACTTAAGTGAAGACTTTATTAGAATAATTATTGCCCTGTACTCTAATCCAAGAGCTTTGGTATTGAAAAATGGGTACTTATCGAAATCTTTCACCCGAAAGCAACGCACTAGACAGGGATGCCCTCTATCACCACTTTTATTTCTCTTAACAATCAAGCCCTTTCTTCTTGAGGTACATTCCTGAGATTGTCTAAAAATAAGAGTAACAGGATTCCTTTCGAATCTAGTATGCAAAAAGTTGCATCATATGATGTGCTGATCTTTATAGAAGAGGTGGGTGGTGCAGTTCCCTGCCTTCTGGCGGTAATAGAGAATTATGCACATGTATCTGGACACTTACTTAAGAGAGAAAAAAAACAAGTTATTCCCTCTAAGTGTACATTAACTCCCCTTGCTTATAGAAGACTCAGGCTTGAAATAGGGAAAAAAGGCACTAAAATATCTGGGAATTTTGTTTGGAAGAGATGTTAAAGAGACACTGTCACTAAATTAGAATAAAACTATCTCCAAAGAAAGAGAATAATATTGTAATGGTCACCAAATTTTATAACATGGTGGGGTAGGCTAGAAACCAGTAGGATGATGCTGACACCTATAAAACATTTCCTACTTAGTATGCTACCAATCAAGTCTTCAGTTTCTTCACAAATGTAGACACATTACTGATGGATTTCCTTTATGAAAATGAGAAATCTAGGATTTCCCTCAGAAAACTTACACTGAGGAAGAGAGAGTTACATTTTGGGATTACTGTAGACATCAATTGGGTTTTTATGTCCAGACAGGGAACTTGGTGGTTCTCTTTGGGCAATCTTAGGGTACCTACTTGCCTTCCTAAAGCAAGAGCTTTGCCACTCCATCTACCCGTATGCACACTACTCACACTATATAATACTTCTCTGCTTGATATGGATCACTCAATCCCTATGTTGACATATACAGTTGACACTCTATGTATGCTAGATAAAAACATATTGAGAAAAATCAGTATTTGCATCCTTCTTGTATGACAAAAATAGAAGGTAATACAATCTTTTGAGAGGGTTGGGCAGCAAAGGGGATCAAACTAATCAAAGATTTATGAACCAAGGGCAATCCCCTTTCCTGTGCAGACTTGCAATTTAAACACAATCTCTTTAATCTACATTTCTATAAATGTCTGAAACTAAAGGCTATAATCTGGAAGCTTGGTGTCATACATACTCCAGAGCAGCCATCACTATTAGGGAAATTCCTTAAATTAGGACATTGCATCTAGAATATATAACTTTCTCTTATCTCCTAAACCATGGTTGACACAGAAAAGTATAGATTCATGGAATTCTATCAGTAGAATACACTCTGATATGAATATCCCTGCCTCTGTTTGGCCAAATATCTGACATTCCCATTTTAAACTAAGGGGCTGATATATACTTTTAAAAGTATAGCGCCAGCTAGTGCCATTCCTAGATGCCCGCTGGGTGCCATATTTAGGGAATGGCGCTAGCCGGTGCTAAGGACCTGTTAGCATCCTTTTAAAGGACGCAAAAAAGGCCTGGGAGGTGTAGCGAAAACCGGGGCCTGTGAACCAAATTATGGTGCTACACTGTTTAGAGGCAAAAGAATTGGCTCTAAGCAGTGTAGCGCCATTTTCTGGTGCACAAGCCCAATGGACATGGATCCTGTCTTTATAAAGACAGGAGCCATGCCCACCACCCCAAAGGCCATGCTGAGGGAACAAATGTCTCCTGGGCATGGCCATTGGGGCCAGCACCGTGCTGGGGGACCCAAGTTAGGGCCCCCGAGCAGCGTTGGATAGAAAAAAAAATACCTACCCGGACTTACCTTTGGATGGGTCCCCATCCGTGGGTGACCTCCTGGCATGGGTAGGGGTGGGTGGGGGTGTCCCTGGGGACAGGGAAGGACACCTATGGGCAATTTACATGGTCTCTGACCATGGAAATCTGCCTCCAGGTCCCCTTACGCCTGCCCATACCCAGGCATTAAATAATGGCGCTAAGCAAGCTTAGCGCCATTATTTAAGGCCCTCCTCCTCCTGTGTGTGATTTTTGCACGGGAGGATAAATAAGGCGCAAGGGCCTTTGAGGCATTTTTTGCCCAGGAACGCCTATCTTGCATCTCATTGACGCAAGGTAGTTTTCTGCAGGCAAAAAATGTTGTTAAGTCCAATAGTTTGGCTCTAGACATGCCGAGCACCAAAATATAAATATGGAGTTAAGTTTGCGCCAGATTTGCGTAAAACAAGATGACGCAAATCCGGTACAAACAGAGCATAAATATGGGCCTAAATGTTACTCCTGCTTTGTCATAAGTTAAATTCTGTTTACTACACAACACTTTTTGGACCCCCAAAAAACTGCATTGGATAGGGAATTCTGAGTAAAATATATGCTGGAATTGCAGTCTTGAATCTGGAACCCTTGTCAATGTGTTGTTTAATTGCAAACATGTCCGACCCTTGTGGCATCAACTTCAAAATAAAGTACAGAAAAATATTTGGCGGTCCCCTAAGTATTGATGCTGCTACAGCTCTCTTGGGCATCTATATAACCCCTGAGATACCTAAATTATCCCCACAGACCTTCAGATGATTGACCTTGTTGGCTATAAGAACCAAACTGATACTCTGAATGGAAGAGTTCTCCATATTTTTTCTTTCACACAGTGCGTATCATTAGAAATGCTGACAATACATTTTTCCAAAAAGCTCACGACCTTTCACCTTCCAGAATATTGGGGGCGCCTTAGACGTCTATCTCCAGAAAGATAAGCTTCCCTAACCTGCCTAGATCAGTTCTACAAAACTGTACTTGAAGCACACCTTTTTTCTTTCAAACACAGACCCACCTGACTTAGAACTCAACCCAACAATACAGGGTATCCCCTCCTTAACAAGCTCATGTGTATCTTGCCAGTGATTACAGCTGAGAAAAATAATTTTTCTCTTTTTTATATATCACCCCCACCCACTCTAGTAGTGGTATGCTTCATCATCGGGTTCAACCTGCCCCCTCAAAGTTAGGGAGGGCTCGACCATATTACAGGGAGCTCGCTATATACTGTGGTGACTAGGGGGAGCTAAGTGTAATAACAATGTATCATCCATGCCTAGGTATCCCTTTATAAGTGGGGTTGATGGACACAATCTAAAACGGTGCCGTGACTTGGAGAATATATCCCTTTCTGCCTCTGTCATAGAGCTAATGTCCCCTATCCCTTCTGGTAGGCAGGTCTTGTTCTACGGTAGGCGTGAGCGGTGAGCTCCGCTCTGCTGGGGAGCTAATGCAGTTGTTGGAACTTTGCACTCCGCTTAGAGTTCAGTCAAAAACTCTGCTAGCCCCACCAGTGTAGTGGAGCTCTCAGCCTGCGCACTGCAGCCCAGTTATGGGCCACACAGCACAAGCACAGACAGTCTGCGCTTGCACTGTGTGGCCCATAACTGGGCTGCAGTGTGCGCTCTCTGCCAGCATGGAGCTCTGCCGGTGCCAACTCCGGATCCAGGTCACCCTTGTCAGAAGTGTAGGAACAGGGGGCAGAGGGAGGGAGAGAGACAGACCACTGGGAATGAGGACCCAAGTAAGTCCTCTTTTTAAAAAAAATGTTGTGCACACTGGTGCACAAGAGACCTGAAATGGCAGCTTTCACTGCCTACGGCCCTGCCCTGAATGGGTCCGATCTCGGAAGCACTAAGCAGGGTCGGACGCATTCAGGACAGGGTGCCACTAGGGCAGGTGACAGGCAGTGGCATTCCACCACTCATGGAACTCCGCCTCCGCAGAATTCCACGGAGTTGTAAATCAACTCTGCGGAATCCCACGGAGTAGAACTCTGTGAGCCCTGCCCAGGCCTATTCTAGGGCCTCCCCTATCTGTGTGTTGAGGCATTAGAACTCAACCCTACTCAGTAACCAACCTCCGAAATACTCCTTTCGTCCATCTTTTCTCTTCTGTCTTTCTTTTCTCTATTTAACACTTTTTCTTGTCCGGATTTTTTTTTTAAGTTCTTGTTTGTCAGTTCTGCAGTACATGAATATGAGCGATACTAGAGTATTTACTGGCTTGCGAACGTAACACTGATTGCTCTGCTACGTACTTACACGGTTTCATGTATTAGATAATCTTAAGGACTTTATTATTTAACTATCGTTGCCATATACACGGTTGTTCATTGGTTTTGCAACTTATTGCTCTGACTAATGCCATATTCTCTTGTTACTTAAACCAACTGAAATAAACAATTGTTGAAATTAAAAAAGTAAACATCGCCCAAAAGTTGAACATATCTGCCAACTTTGTTTTATCAATGAAGCCACAGAGGTGAAAGTAGAGCGTGAAAGCCGAAGGGATTCTGTTCGTGTAAGACATTTTAAAACTATATAAAAAGTAAACAAGTGGCAGAAGTGGTGTTTCAACATCTCTAAACTTTGTTTTCAGATGCAAATGTCTATTGTTTTGTGTAGGCCATTGATTTTCCCTCACCTGAAAAAAGGATGCTTATTTTTTTGGAATGTTGTAATAGCAATAGCAGTAGTATTTTGATTCGTGCATTTCCCAGTAAAAAGCATTGAGGTCAGGTGTGTGATTACGCCCACCCATTCAGTTTCCCAGACTGTTTCAGCTTTACCTCTAAAACATCACTATCTTGTTTTAAAGTGGTCTGCACAGACTTCCCGAAAAATTAGGGTAATATTTGATCCACATACACACACCGCACAGAACCCCCAGCATTTCCACTCTCAAATGCAAAAAGTAACACTAACCATTACACACATGGTACCTTCATCACCACCCATAACCAACATACATTAACCATACAAGGAAGACACCGTAATTCTTGTTCAGCTATATTACACGTAGATTTATTTCACTGTAAGAATTATTAATAAATTGGCATTTATCAGACACATAAACCTCATCATGGGGAGACAAGATCATAAGAGTTATTATGAGGAGCAACAACACCTTCCTGGCAAAAACAGACTAAATACATCGAAAGGCAACAAAATACCAAAGCTTTCCACTTTGGCCTAATTTTTTGGTTCATCTAAGAATTCGTTCACTCAAAGGTAAGTGCCTTAAAGAGCTTTGCTACTACTCACTGCTTCTGTGGAGGAGTGTCCGGCGGTGCAAGAGGGAGGGATTGGAGGTGTAATTTCAGGCTGGTTCCTGGGGCTCCAGGTTGCCAGAGCGTCATTAGAGGATGCAAGTGCAGCCTTTGAAAGTAGTGATGCCCCTACCCAACAGTGCCAATACCAACCGAGTCCTTGTGTAAACTTAAAGCAAACATGGTGAAGCAAATGGGATCCGTGTGAAAGTATGCTAAAACGTACATTTGTCGAGGGAACTCGTGTAAGAGTGTACACAGATCGCTTCCAAACATTAACAGGATTGGTGTGTGGCCATATTTCTGAAAATGTCTAGAAATTACGCACTTTTTCCACAATGTAAAAACGGATGCTAAAGGGCACATACTTCTTATGACACAATAGTGACATTGGTGGCGCAATCCATCTATTTACAGGATTGCGCTAACACTGTTAGTGACATTGGTGGCACAATCCATCTATTTACAGGATTGCACTAACACTATCCTTATACGACACTGTACAGACAAATATTGACCACAATGTGTTTGCATGGGCTGATAATGGTGCTTCTGACAAGGAACTCGTTATGTAAATACATAAAGCATTGCTAAACCAATATAACCCAAGCACCTTTGTTCAGTTAGTGCTAGCAGGGGTGGTTGTATATGATTTGTCTTCTGATTGTTATTAGTACTGAAGTTTCCAATAGAGATCTTGAAGACCTGGAGAGACACTTGTGTTCAATGAATCCTACATTGAATTCACTTTCGTATTCATTGGTTGTCTTGAAAATTTGTCTTGGATCGAGCATTTCTGAACTTTCACTGGACTGGCAGCTGTTACTGTTGGATGACAGATACTGATTGTCCTAGTTGTGAATGAAATACAAGTTGGTAAGGCACTTGCAGACTGTGAGAACACCGCTCAACCGACAGGTGTTCACTTTTCGTAAAGTTTTGGGTTGATGAGAAATGCAGGCCAGATGTCACACATTTACAAATACCTGAACTATCTGAAGACCATAAAGGATACTAACCCCTATTCCTCAACAAGGGTGAAAATGATGTAGAAATCTATCACGCAAACCGATGGTCAAAGTGATGACAATATTTTCCTTAATTAAGCAACGACTGTGGGACCAACATATTTATCACGTGAGAGAGATAACACTGTAGCAGTAATGTGACATGAACAATGTATGATCAAACAGTCCAAGTAAGAGTGTGAAATGTATCACTTATCCTATCTACAGTCTAGTTCAAGTGTGCAGAAAGTATTATTGATACAATCTACATTCATCAGGAGCTAGGCAAAGAATATTACATCCGTCAATTCTGTGCTAGTGCACAAGAGTTTCCCCAAAACTTAACCAGGTCCTGGTGTCTTGGTGCACACAGTAACACTGATACTCGTCTGATTTCAGTGTGTGTCTGTGCACAAATACAAGGGAGAACCAGCAAGAACTTGTGCAGGGGTGCAGTGAGCGTCTTGGGTCTCAAGCAAGTACGCACAAGTGTATGCAAAGTTGATGGGGTTGATTACAACACAGTATCTGCACACAATCGCACAGAAAGAAACCATGGGCCATATGTACGAACACATTTTCCCATAGACACAGAATGGGTAAAACCCTTTGCTACATCTGGCCCCAAGTTCTGTTGCATACTAGATGAGCTAATATATTCTCACTAACTGCAGATTGCAATCATTTCCAAATCTTATTCGTACAGATGAAGTAGTATTTTCTTAAAGTGTTCTCTATTCCAATACACGAATTATCACATATATTCACAATTGTTCTATCTTAGCTTTATTGAGCATACGCATGACAGCTCTCCTTGCCCTCGGTGTACACTTGGTGTCGCTATGTTCGGTGCCCCTCTTGTCGAGGGTTACAGGCTACACTTTTTTTGTTGCTTGACGCAAAGCAACACCGCAAACCTAAACCCTCATGCCGCCTCTCACTCCTCTTCACTTACATCTCAGGGTCAGGACAGATGGATCAGGATTATGGGATCCCATAGCCCTCTTGCCCCAGCATTTCACTGACTCATCATAGCACTAACTCCCCGCTGTAGACAAGGATGAAACTGATACCCTAGGAAGGGACAACAGGAAACACATTTGTTATACATTGGAAGAAAGAGACGGGGAAAGAAGTTAACTTTTCTCTTTACAACGTGTAGAATTTTCATGAATTATCCAGGAACTGGTATTAGTGGGCACAGGATCTCGGCAGTTAAAAAAAAATAAAAAACATTTAAAATATTAAATTGTACACATTTCCATTAATAAAAGTGCTATAAAAATATCATTTTAAATGCTGACAACTTGGCAAAGGCGCCAGCAGCTCCTTAACAGCAAAACACAAATACAAACAAAAGAGCAAGTGTAACAGAAATCTTGTGTGCATAAGACCTAGTGTGACCGAGCAGGCACAGACATCCCATATTCCCTGGGCTCCTGCAGGGCAACTACCTTGGAATCACTGGGTCTAAGTTATAGCCATTCTAGTTGTGGAGAGGACGATTACTCGCCACCTGGTAAACTCTGGTACAACTAGACCTTTGGTAGTACCAAGTCAAGACCCAAAAGTAACCAAAGTTCGTACCCTCTCTAAACGGAAGTGCAGATCGAGGTAATGGTACCCACCCTGTTGTGATAATCAAGTGGTCGGCAATGTATGGCCCCTTCCTGTGTGTCTTCACCAGCATGATGCCACAACGCTCACAGTGTAAATGTAGAGTCAGAGATGCTGCAATCCGTTCCTTCTCAGCTACTCCACCCTGCCAGATGTTCCTTTATCTCTTCCAAGTACTTGGAGAGTCTACTGAAAAGATCTGTGATTAAACACAAGTGCTAACCTCATGTGTAAGCATGTAGACGCATTCCAGGGTATGCTTTTGGTGTAAGTGTTAAGTGCTTCGTCACATGCTCTCTTTGAGGAATCTTCTGCACAGTGGGTGTCAGTTTTTTCCCGAGCACAGTGTTGGTGGTCAGCCTTCCTGAGTGGATCTGGAGTTATGGCACAGTGAGCTCGATGGCCTGTTTTACCCCCTCTCTCCTACTGACCTGGCCAGACTGGCTAAGGATCGGTGCCTGAGGAGTAAAGAAGATTGTCTCTGTTGGTAGCTCGACCAGTCTGGTTTGCACCAGTCAGTGCGGATTATGAGGAATGTGAAAATGTGAGATCATGCAAGTTAAGTGTACCCCAGCAATGATGTGTGTGTGCAGCGAGTGCATACACCTGCACGTTTGCTCTGTGAGCACTCTGGATGTTTCGTTGTTTATTGAGGTAAACATCAGGGTACCAGTGGGCGTGCATGCACACCTGCCCCATGCTTTTGCACAGGTGTTTATTCCTGACATGCATATCATGAATGTATGTAATGTTTCTGTTCTTGCTCTTCAATCTGCTCTAACGTGTCTTCTACAATGTTTCACAGTGAAAATAGCAACTGATATACACATCTCCTCTGCAGCCACCCTCTGCTTCGCCCCCCGCTGCCTGCCACAATCTTTCAGGCTTTCAGAGTTTGGGATTTGTATAAACTGCCAGGCAGCTCTCCCTCTTCCCTAGATTCCGTGACGTTCCTCATCTCTAAATGCACACAGGCCAATCCGCAGGGCACACAAAGAACATGGACATTGGGATGGAGCCCGGGTAGGAAGGATGAAAGGAAAATGTCTGTCAATGTATGGAAGCCTGCATGAGTGTGTGCCGTGTTGTATATGTATGTGTGGATACTTTGTCTCTATCTTTTGCACCTGTGTGTGCATCTGTGACACTTACAACTGATCGCCTTTTGTGGCTTGCGTACTTGCCTACCATTGTGCTGGTATGAGCCTGGCTTACATTGTCCAACACATGGTGGAATTGTGGTTTCAGGCTTCTTTCGACCATTTTTTAGAGTTGGTGTTCTGCACAGGTGCTGTAATCCCATTGGTGTACACATAACTTTCTGTATGTGAGGTGGGGGCGTGAAGCTGTTTGGCAGTTTGAGCTTGCATTGTCGTTGTGTGGTTATGTGTGTGCGGACAAGAGCAGGACAGGGTTTAAGGAGAGATGTATGTATGAATTGCATTGTATTCATTGGGTGGAAGGGGGCAGAAAGAGTGCCTGAAAGCGTTTGGGGTGCAGGACGTTTTAGTTCCCGAAAAGGTGAATGCTTCTCAGACATACTACACAGCCCTTCCCTTCTTCCTGGTAGTTAAGTTTCCCTTCCCTCTAACTGCTTCAGGCACTTCAGTCCACATTAGTACCAAGCCACAGAAGAGGGGGCGAGAAGCAAAAATCATAGGAAATGACAATACTGAAAAAATAATGCCTCAGTGCATAAGGAATTGTTCGTAAATATCAGGGTTCCCTTATGGGACCACTTTTTCCTTCACATCATCTGTCCTCGACACCTCTCCCAAAGTAAGATTCCTTGGACCTGGGCCACAGGCCGGGCCGCCTTGTGGCCTCACACTGGGGAGGTGGCTGTGGACTCGCTGTACAAACTCTCCACAATGTCCTCACGCTCAATCTTGCGCAGGGCGTTGTAAAAGGCGTCCCTGGTGGCGGCATCCGTGCTGAACAAGTGAGAAATGAATGCATGCACTGGGACCTCGTCCTGTGAGAAAGAGTCTATGAGATCGTCCTTGTAGCCCAGTTCCTTCGCCAGGTTGCGCCAGGTGTCATCCGCGGAAACGCTCAGGAGCTTTTCCAGTTCCTCTTGTTTGTTGGATGACAAGATACTTTTTAATGCTGTAGGGAAAAAAGAAACGAGAGATTTCAGTAAGAGGGACATATGGACATTAAAGAGAAGATTGTTGAGTTACAGCAACACCTTGATTTGGAGAACACAACATCTCTACTGTTGTTGTAATTCCTGAATAGTAAAGGTATTTCTCCTAAAAAGAAACAGAAAATCATGCTTTTCTCACGGATGCATGAGTGAGGCCAGTGTTGTTCTACAGAGATGAGGGTAGCTTAACAGTAATAGTGTATATTTAATTATAAAGGAGGCGCAGGCAGTTATACAGCTTGTAGTCGCCCCTGGATCTTAGACCAGAGGGCGACGCTTACTATGACTATGGAATCCAGTTGAGAAAAGAAGTGTACTGGTTTAGTGACTTGCAAACAAGGAGAACTGTTCAAAGGATTGGAAGGCTCTCTGGTGAAAGCCATCCAATCATTTTAATATTTTTGGAATAAAGCTGTATCCAGTGGATAGATACAATCATTTTGAATTAAATTCACAAGCATCAGTCAATGAAGACGACCCAAGAAATGAGAGTCACTAGTTTGGCTGAAGCAAAACCTTATGGGTAGGATTCCTCCATGACAGCCATGGAGGACTGTGAGTTCCAAGTACTTAATGGCTGTGATCGGTCTGGATAGAAATTTCCAAAGAGTATATCTAATGTAAGATGAGGGGGAAGGATAGTGTGGTTTGGTCAATTTTTAGGAATGTTCGGTCGATCGCTCACATAAGGCCAGCCGGGGTGAAAGTCCCAAAGATGGATCCTCTACTCAGCTTGGAAAAATCTCCAGAAAGCCTATTGGATATGGTAGTTACATCAGAAAGTGCAGTAACGTGTTCAATTTATTTGAAAGCTTTATGAGTCACGGGACTGTAGGTATTTAGAAGTCAAGTCTTATAGATAAGACTTTTTTGTGACTATTTTGAAGGAAAGTCTGAAGCAGTAAATGGCAGTGAGGATCTTAGGAAAGTCTTAAAGATCAGACGGTATTGACCACTCTGAAGAAACATTTCTTTTCATGCGCTTTGATCCAACTCTAAACATATAAATGACCCTTACCTTGCACTTGTAACTGTGTCTGTGACTGCTGGTCATGAAGGCTCTGGCTGTCCACTGAGATTCCACTGTCACTGTGCAGCTTCTCTCCTTCGGGTGATGGGGTTTGGTTAACTGGCCGGTTATTGGCTGCTTGCTTGTTCTGTTTGCAGTTGTTCCACCTATTGAAGGGGCCAAAACAATGCATGCAATATTATTGTCAATTAGAGAATTGTTTCAATAATTCTCAAGGCCAATTGCCAAATTAAAGGGTACTCTTATATGGAACCATCGAGCTATTCTCCAATAAAACCTACAGAGTATATAGAGCATAACCTAAGTAGATCAAAGTCCCTGGACAATATTTATCTACCAGAGTCTATCACACAAGGCTGTTTTCCTACTGGACCTGTTGCCTAAGTAGATATAGACCAGACAATTATTGCACGTGGGGGTTCTCTGCATAGATACAATAGTTCTGTGACCTTCATGGAGATCTTCTATAGCAGTCTTTACCACTCAGGCCCTAGTCATAAACTCAGTCCTTGACACATGGAAAGCTGTTACCTAACTGTGGCAAACTGGGAAGCTTTCTGTAACGCAGATTTTGGCACTGTATCATCTACAGTCAGGCTATTCTTTTGTTGCAATTTCCCAATCTCATGCTCACCGTTTGAACACAATGAACGCCACCAGCCCAACAACAACAGCTGCCAAGATGGAGCAGTACACTGGTATAAGGTTGTGTGCCATGCTGCGGGTGGGCACTGGCTCTGAGCTGCCCATCACAATGGTGGTCATGCCTCCGGTGGTGCTGCTGTGCCGGCCCGGTTCATAGGTGAAGGGCATGACGCGATCATCTGGACCCATGAATTCATCGTCCGTGGTGTTAGGTCCATCAGGTGTATCAGAGCTGTCAGAATCAATGGACGGCATGGTTGGAGTCCGAGGCGTGAATCTTGGGTTAATAGTGGCTGTGGCTAAAGAAAGAAATTGAGGTTAGTTCTGTAATGACTTTGCAGTCTTTCGCATCTGGGCGTATCACTGATTACAGAAAACAGGGCTTAAGCAGTGGGACCACATATCCACATGCATTGAACTATGAATTCAGAACACAGTTTTCCTTAGCAATTGTGGAGTACAACTCTTGGGTCTGTCGGGATTCAGGGGAGAAGGAAACACCTCTGTTTGTGTGTGAGCGCAGTAGGGCTTTCAGTTATAATAGCAACGTAAGCCACAGTGGAGTTCATGTCTAGTTGCCAATGTTAAATACAGAGACAGCTGTGTCTGGGGTGCTTGTGAAGTACTGCACATAACGAGAGAATGATTATAGCACTGAAGGCATAGTCTAGAAAGTGGAAAGGAGTTTGGCCATACAACCACAATACTTATCACAGTTAAACTATGTGGATGTTCTGTAAGAGGTATTTCTTTTGGGAAGAACATGTCTTTATATGACAGTGAAAAAAGAAAAGTTTAAACACAGTGCAATAGTGAAACCTCGACCCTTATGATTACGGTGTTATGCCCCTAAACGTATCCAGATGCTACAGTCTATGGCTTCAAAACAAAATTCAACGCAAGTTTGTTGGGATGGTTTTCTAAGTTCTTCACGGATTCTAGTAATTAATGTGTTGCCGTTTTCGAGGCACGGTCAGTGAAGATATACTAACACAACGGGCCATATGTACTAAAGCATTTTCCCACAGACACAGAATGGGTAAAATCCTTTGGCACATCTGGCCCAACAGTACTTGTTCACTGTAGTTCAAGTAGAACTTCTACATTTGAGTAACGTGAAAGGAAAACACCAGCTACATCGCGTAAATAGGGAATTCGGCAGAAGTAAAAAACTGGCAGTGAATGTTTGAATGGTCCACCAATACCGGAGACCGTCCTGGGCTTACAGTTAATCGTTAAGGCTACCATATTGACTGCATTTTGGGGTCTACGTTTCTGGTGCCCAGGGGTACTAGGTCTTTACTGGTCAATATCTTACAATTGACAGATTCCATTTGAAATATAGCATAACATTTCTCAAAATTGACAGATTCCGTTTGAAATACAGCATGTAATTTCTATAGTTTGAAAGTGGCAACTCTCCAAGTTTTCAGTGTTTTGGAGCAGGGCTCCCCCCTCTCACACCATAGACTTTCTTGGGACTGCTGCTCTGGCAGGATGATAGCCCTGACAAATCAGGTAGTTCTCCCTTTATCTTTACCTGGTCAACATTCTCCCACGTTTCTCTTTTGTCTTATCCTGCACTGGCTCCCTCAGGGCAAGTACCTCCCTCCAACACATTCTACCACTGCGCTTCAGCCCATCCCTAAACCACTAGACCAGCCCCGCCCTCTCTAAAGCCCTCAGTTGGCTGCAGCCCTTGTCCCAGTGCCTGTCTCATCGCAGTGCCGATCCCACTACAATATTTAGCAAGCTTAGGAGAGAGTATAGAAAAATAATTCTGCATTTTTTGAGGCTGCTTAGGTCAGTTTACTGCTTGCTGGTTTACTGGCAGTACATTATCAGGTACCTACCGCATCTAAATTCCATGGCACGTTGAATGAAAGTACGTGTGGGTTAGGTAACAGCCTTTTCCTCTACACTGTTGTGAGAGTCTAAATAAGTACTAATAAATATTTCAATGGGTAATAGATGAGAATTAACATGCAGTAGGAAAATAAAATTAAAGTTGAGTGTTTCCATAAATGTGCCCACCATAGGTGGTAGCCATAACGTGTACAATGTATTAATGAAAATAAATGTTTAGAGAAAATAATGTGTACATGTAGAATGAAAATTTATTTTTGGTTTATATTAAGAAGAATTAATTTAATGTTTTGCGTATAAATTTAACACGACATAACAACTGTGAAATAAAGGGCCTACTCAAGAAGGCCTCATGTCAAATTTCATGCCTTAGAAAATGTTTGTAAATGTTTTTTTTCTCTCAGCAGAATTCACACTTGTCCATTGTTCACACAGTGCTGACCTAAGGTATAATTTGCAATGATTTATTCTTTTAGCTATTTTCTGTGAGAATCATGTGCTGTAATGCTGTGTTCTAACCACTGGTACAGATGTATCTTTCGACTGTGAGAAGCTGATGTACCCAGGATGTGACAGTGGGCCTACTGAACTGAGTTATGTTTCGTAACAAAAATGACACCGGACAGAACTGGTGATGGGAGCGAAGGAAGAAGATCCAATCATGAACGTGTGAAAGACTGTTGAACTTCATCACATATGGAGAGTTTGAACCTGTTGGTTCTGACATGAACACCCCATGAGACTGACCAATGAAAAACGCACAAGTTACTTTTGGGATTTCAGTATATCAAGACTGACGCTTGGGATTCAAGACTAGAGACGAGAGACTAGATGAGAGACTACAGAGAGGAGAAGACTTTAGAGAGAGCAAATGATGTTTAGATGCCACTGTTGCTGTAGCCCTTAGCCTGTGCTTGCTTAATTGGTTTGGTTAGCTTATGCCCAACTGTGGCTGAACCAATTCCCCTCATTGTCCCCTATAGGATGAAGACCTGGAAGTGTCCAACTGACGAAGACGACTCTGCTTGCTGATCCATTTTGGAGAGGTATAACAAAATGCATGTGTCTTTATTGTAGATGTTTGTCCTTTTCTTTCTAGGTACCAACCACAAATTTTCTTAGAGCCTTAGCTAGATGTTTTTCCAACTTAGATTTTGTCTGTTTTCTTTTTGCATGAAGCCCAAACATGCTTTTCGAATTAGAGGGTTAGTTAGAATGTGTCACTGACCAAATTAGATACTAATATCAGAGGACTGGGTTTTCATATGTTTGTGATTCTAAATGTATACAATTTCTACTGTTCAGTTATTGTTGCTATTAATTAGTACTATAGCTCAAGAATGCTTAATGATAAATTCTCTAGTGAAATTGAGATTCTTCCACCTTTTCGGTCAGCCTATGTTGTTTGTCTACGTTTATCATTTGGTTTTGAGACTAACTTATGTGATATTAGCATCGCTAAGCTAGGGAAATAAAAATTTGAACTTTACTAAAAAGGTGTGGTTATTCATGGCCAAATGGGTCATGGTGTGTTAAATTTTACTGACTCCAAATTGACAATGGTGAATTGATGATATTATTGTGTGTTTAGACACTGCGTTATGTTTAGATTTGGTGTTCATTGTAAATCACTCTTAACAGAATCCAAAGGTCCATCAGACCGCTAACGCGTCCCCTTATCAATAAAATTATAAAACCAAATAAGGGCAGACGCGCTCACAGTTGGCATGCTCCCTGTGTGCCTTCAGCCTGCCAATGTTACCTACAACAATTATTATTCTGAGGGTGTGTGCTTCTGAACGACACTGAGCTTGGAACCTGGCTATTAAGTGAGATGGGCAGTAGCTTGAGGACTCTAAATATATTCCTCCCATAACACCATTAATTAAAGGAAAGAAATGAGCTCTTGAAGCTCAGGTGCCTCAAGCACTTATGGGGTGCCAGAAATTCAAAGCACAGGCAAACATATATGTCTCCCTGAGCAATTTGAGGCAGGGCTTTTCATGGGCGAATAGATCACTTCCCTAGATAAACAGATCTCTGCTTTTGTGTTTGAACCACTTGAAGATTAAAGTCAGAACTAATGCTAACCACGCTCAGAAGGTGCCCAGGCCTACTTTTGTCTATGCAGACTAGGTCTCGGGAAGATGCAAGTCTGACAGGAGTCATTTCTGATGAGGGTTGCTCTGCATGTTTATTAATGAAAATTGAAATGGAGCATTTTTGAGGATTATCATTCCCTTTACATCCGTTCTCGAGAGTATTCTCTTAGCGCTTTGACAGGGCTTGATGGTGTGAGCAACACCCATTCTCCAGTTCTCCCACGCCCTGAGAGATCTGTCAAGTTTCACCTTGCACCATTCCAAATTTCCAAACACAAGATTGTGACCGCGAGAGAGATCCCCACGTTCCAGCCAGAAAGTCTGGAAAATGAGTACTTTGCAAGTAGTTTTAGTGTCAGGAGGGGAGAAAGGAACTCATGCCTGCAGCGTCTGTAGCCATCGGATGCTCACAGGATGCAGCATAGGAGCTGGCTAGGATGATGATTTTAGAAGCTGCTAGAGCTGCAACACTTTCAGGCTGGCAGAGATCAGGTCCAGTGGCCCCATCTAACCTTTGCAGTTACCCATCGACCCATTCTTCCTCCGCCCTCTTTATGTTCAGCGGGCAGCACAGTTATGAAGTCCCAAAGTACCCATCCATCTCCTTTTCCTGCACATTAACATCCATCAGGACGTGCACACATCACTCTAAACTTAGGACAACCATAAGCAGCCTGCATTATCCACGCCTATCTTCCAGGCAGGCTGGGATCCTCTCTCCACAGAGCTGCCACCTCTCGGGCTCCCTGTCCACAAGCGTTGATCTCCAGGCATGTCAGCATATAGAAGTCTGGCTGATTGACTACTTGGATTTTGAAAAGTCTTACTCGGTCTAGAAACCCACCAGGTAAGGGAACTGCAGGAGGGGTGTGTACGAAGAGGACAGGGACAGCTGGGTGTGAGTAAACAAACTGGATTTCAGTGATGTGTTTATGTTTCCCTTTTGGGGGGGGGGCATTGTCTGTATCTCCTTCTCTCGGCAGAGTAGCAACTAAGGAGCTCACACCCCTGTATGACACAACAGGTGGTCTCTTAAAACACAGCAGACTGTCTGGGAGGTCACAGGGGGGTTTTGTGCATCTCCCTTGGGCTGGTTGCTATGCAGCTTTTCCTCCAACACAGCACAGAGTGAAGGTGGACAAGTCACTGAACTCTTGAGCTAGATGGTTGGCTCTGGCTCAGCTTGGAGTCCTTTTAGAACCTTAAGACCAAAATGAGCCGAGATTTCATGGGAGGCTACGTGGCTTATTAGTAGCTACAAATGCTGACCATGTATTGTGGGGAACCAGGTTCGAATCCCAGCAAATCTCCCTGTGTCATTAAAAAATTGTAATGTAGTCTGTCATTAAGTGCTGGCTTGTGCTGTGTGAAACTGTCAAAAACAAAAAGTAGATTCTATCTGTTACCAGCGCTCTAATCTCATCTTCCAAGAAGTAAGGCCAAAGCATTAACCTTTGGTGTCAGAAAAATATATCCATCTAGTGCCTGAACTGTACAGCGTCGCACTGGGAAATCTGGTATCAATCCCAGCTTCCTAGCTTGAGCAAATAGTGTGATCCCCAGCAAATACTTTGCCGCCAAGGCTCCTTTTTGTCTATTTTCACATACTGCAGCTCCTACAAGTACTTGAGTTCAGGGTGTGCGCTGTATAATGACCTCTCTTGTGTTTGATTTAATAAACTATAATGTTTCTCTGTGTATAGTAAGAATCCTGACCACATATAGGGTACACATACCAACTGACTTGCCTCTTAGTTCACTAATAGTACTGCCATCATGGTGGAGGCATGGATGTTTCTCAGTTTCTGTTCAAAGCTTTCTTATAATAAATGTTTCTTAATGCAGAGACATTATCTGATATACTAAAGTCAAATGTTTCTGCATGTAAAGAAATGTTATTTTTTTTTCATTTGAAGGCACTTTATATTCTAAAATGAGGTTTGTTGCATGACTTAAATGCCAAATAATTTCAGAGTTGGACTCATACATGGGCTCTGAGAGCCAGAGCTAACCCTTGGCTTGGCTCTCCCTGTTTATTTGTGTTAAGATAGTTTGAACAGCGGTTAGCTGTGAGAGTCCTTTTACTTTAACTTTGACTGGAATATTCCAGGAATCTTGTCCACACAAAAATACCTCAGGAAAAGGCACTATTAAACTAGTAAACACAACTATAGACATGGCAGAAGGCCTCACATTCCCATACTCCCCAATGTTGTCTGTACGTGGCCACTCCCCACGTCCCACGCCTCTCTGACGACACCACCCACGAACCAGACCCCACCGGCTTTGGCCGCGCGGTAGGCTACTTAACGTCCGTTGCTCCCTGACCGGTTATCACAAGTGGTCGTGGAGGGAAACGGATTAGGTGCTGAAGTGAGCGCCTCCCTTTGGAGTAGTGAGTCTTCTATGAAACCGCTATATGCAGCACCATCCATGCCCGCCTCCCGGCACAGAAAATGCCTCTTTGTGTGCTTTTGCTATTGCTTTATTGTTTGTTGTATTTACATGTGAGTGCGTACCCACTTAGCTTTCTCCACGCCGCAATTGTATATTGGCACTTAGTACTTCTAGTCCTACACATGTACCCCTTTACTTATTAGGTGTGTAGGTGCCATCATAAATATTATCTTGCTATTTAAGTACATTACCCTTGAGCTTGAGCTCTAGATCTGGTTACCAGCTACTGGGCTGCCCGTTGCCTTTGAGGGTTTATCACAGCAGTGTTACTGTCACGTACCCTACGCTTACATGTTGTAGTTTTGCTACAGCTGACAGTATTTACTCTGTCCATCTCCCTTCTTTGGGGTTTACCTTTTGCTTTGCCATGTCTCCTGTTTCTAGTGTGTGACTATAAGGGGACACTCCCCCTCCCATAGACCTGGGGCTAATTGCCCGACAGGAATAGGGTAAGAGAATCCTTTTCCCTCCCTCCTCTCTGGGGCATTAGACCCCAGATTAAGTGTAATTTGTTCACACTGATATTGCATGACTTTGTGTTTGCTGTGTCACTTCCTTTTGTGCTGTGGTTTGTTGTGTTACTCCTAGACGAAACTGTATAAGCAATATTGTTTTGTTTTTGTTTTACTTAGGACCCCGTGGTTTAGCTTTCCACAGGTAGGCCCTCCTCTCTATTACTAACATCTAAGCTCCTCCTGCTGAGGCAGACTTTCTCTCTGCATCTGTAGTGCATGATATTTAGGGATCCTAGGGCCTGAAGAATGCCTCTAGCCCTCCTTTGGCTCTTAGTAGTGGGCAGAAACATGTTAGCCATTAATTAATAGATAGGTGACCCTTTGAGCCATTATTTTCAAATAGGTGTCCCATCACTTGTTTTTAGCCTCACCAGCAGTCACCACAAATAAAGGTGTACTATTACACAGGTGACTGACTAGGTGTTTTTATATGTCCTGTAGCACAACTGGATCCCACATCTATCCAGATAACTTTCATCTCTGCACTGCCTCCAAGTTCTTTTAACGGCGAGGTTGAGTCCATCCAGGTGGCATTGTCCTACCCAGATGGGGCTAGGTGGTCATATGATGAAGCAAGACACTATTTAGTGTGTGAGACCACCTAGTCCATAAAGGAAATTTCCTCTACCGCACAGCTCTATGCAGCACACTAAACAAATCTCAAAATTTGAGATAAAAGGGTCCAGGGTAAATTTGTTGCCAGTGGTTCCCATACAACACCCCATACTTCTTGTGTTTATGGTTTTGCTTCTGGGAAGACAGTATGGAGTTTGGTTTTTCTCCTCTCCCCGACTCTCTGTTTGTGTTAAGATATGTGCTGACTTACCCAGCTCTAGAAAAGATCAGGATGATGCTTCCCATCCTCCAGCTCTAAGTTGTTTCGCATTCTAGAGTCAGCACTCCCAAGAGAATGAAAAAAGAAAGGACCCACTACATATGCCAATGAAAAAGGATGCTGAACTCTTTGACTATATCTGCTTTTTACTTAGTTCTTGTGTTTTTATCTTATTAGAGCAGTGTCTCTGACAAGAAAAGATGTGACTATATTAGGTGTTTTGCCTTGCTGAAGCCCTGGGGTGGATTCTGACTTCACCTGGGATCAGCCTAGTCCCCTGCTGCATGAGCTCTCTTGGAAGTCCAGCAGTAGGGCCAGTTCTAGGATTTGTGGGGCCCTGGCAGCATAGGAACATGCAAGGCCCCTCGAAGATATAACACCAAAGGAAGAGACATCAATTGACCATTAATTGTGTGGTATTATTGAAGCAGCTTTGCAAGAAGCGACTTAATAGCATGGATATCATTAAAATGGCTAAAAATGTAAATTATAGCCCTAATACAATACGTATTCACATTATAAAGGTAAATTATGTGGAAATTCATTACATTAATCAACCTGGGTGTTAAAGCTGGGCCTAGGTCTCTCCAAAACTGATATGATTACTAATTTAATAATTGATTACTAAATGTTCACTAATTGTTTACAGATTAGTGCATGATTAAAATTCCAAGACAGATTACCCCAGAGCAATATACCAGAACTTCAAGTGACTACCATGCCCTCCCTTTACGCCAGTGAAGTTCAAGATTAGACATCTGGTGTTCAGCAGGTGTGAATGAGCAACACGAAATGATACATGCTAGATCAGGTAAGTGACCTGCAAGAGCTGCAGCAAACAACAGAAACTACAGATTGCAAAAGATAAGAAGAGGCAATGGCACGAATATAAAACACAGGTGTGGCAGCCAATAGGTTGGCAGGCAGAAGCACCAGAGGCTGCCCCACGCCTGCACTATAAGCATTTAAGCACAGCAGTTACTAACAAACTCCGTTTTTAAGAGACGCACAAAGCTGAACTAACTTGAAGATATACAAAAGCAATGACTAAAAAGGGACAGCAATGTGTGGCCAGGGAAAAAGAGAGCCAAAAGTTACAGTTGGAGCCAGTCACTAAAGAGACTAAAGAGAGGGACTTTTTGCAGTAGACTATGATCAGTGTACAACTGTCTGGAAATTAAATGTAGCAGGGTGGATTAGGTAGGTTGGGGGATTTGCAAAGTAAAGTTAAAGTAACCCTAGAGATTTACTGTTTAGAAATGGCTTAATCACATGACCCTATTATCTGAGAAGACACTTTCCAAATTGCACAGGTGCTAGAACCATGCTGCTCGACTCATATCTAGCCTCAGATGTAAGAACCAAAAAGCACCTACCCTGAAGTAACACCTGGAACTTGGTTACAGACATAATTGAGTTCAAGACCATTCCATCATCCACAAGCCACTTCAGTCAGTCCCAGGCAACCTAACCAAACACTTTTGGTCATCCAACCTCCAATGCAATATGTGCCTCTCTACAGGGGCATAGTTTCAGGGGCATGAGGTTTGGGGTGTTACACCCTTCTAATAAATGTTACATCCCCCTAGTAGTAAATCGCTGGGCACAGGTGCTTTCGGTCGGGTAAGGTAAGGTGGCTGTTTGATTTCATGTATGGTTTTTACATGCACACACAGAGTAAATCACATACATGCACACTCTTCCCTCTCTGTTTGAAGTTCTTAAAACTGTTGGTTATTTTACAAGAGATTATCTTTTTGAGTAACCCTAACAATCCAGGCTGCTGTCCCTTCCCACTGCCCCTAAAGCCTCCTCAAATAATGTATTTTACCATGATATAGCAACGTGATTCTTAGGAAATGTGAAGCTTACCAGCTTCTCCAGTCTTACTGACCAAGCTACGCCCTTGCCTCGCTCACCCTTTTGGCTACCTACTTACATAGGTTCAATGATTGGAAGATCACTCTGTGTGCATTGATGTACTCTATTGAATGATGCCCACTTCACACCTCATCCGCCTCCCCCTGGTACGTGTCTTCTTCTGTACACACCCCTTCCTCTTCACCTCCCAGAGAAAGCCAATTCTAACTATGCTCTTGAAAAGCATCAATTTTCATGAGTCTTAATTCACTTCCTGAGATTTTTAATTATTTATTGTGGGATGAGATGCACATCATACTATGCTTGCCCAGGCCAGAGCGTTGCCATTCTGCACAATGAACCAATGAACAATAAACCAGCTGGCTTTGTGAGCACAGTCATACTGATTCTGTACACACCCACCCAAAGGCTACAGCAGCCATTTGGGTTGTGCAACAGTGGACAAGCCACAAGCCAAGTTTATCCACAGTAATAAAAAAAATAATTCCACTAGCTGGCCCTGGCCACTGGCCCATCGGCCAACTGTGGATTCTCTACCTTTCCTATCTGATCAGAGACCTTTCCCTGACCCTTGCAGCACTCACGTCTTACAGGCTGGACTACTATCCGTTATGACTTTGCAGGACACTTTAGGCACACAGAGACATCAGAAGACATTTGTTGGGTATTGGAGGATTGTCGGTCACAGAACATGTTTTGATGTCCGATTCCATAACCACCTTCTCTAAATCAGTCCCTTTTATAAGACAGCTGGGCTGAATGGATAAGTTGCTTATTGGGTAAAATCACTATGACATACTGTATTTCAGTCCCAATACCTTTGCTACCTCTTGGAGTGTGCTTTGACTGCTCGCTATTGCCACCTTACACAGACAATGTTGTTAAAAAAATAGATTTTAGCCAAAGGAAATGAAATTATCCATTCTAAAAAAGCGGTTATAAACAAAGGTATCACTACAGATGCTGCTGACTCATCACCTATTGCCCTTGACCCAAAGTAAAGGTCTCACAATATACTTCTGCCTTTTACCTATTATATGAAATACTGTGGAAATTTTAAGAAAAAGGCAGCCAAGAGATATCAGAAGATGCTGAGAAGACGTTTTGAGTCTGCTGAAGGTTTTTTGTGCAGACGAACAGCCACAGTTTCATTAATTTTTTACATTAGTAAGAACTGATGACGAGGCAAGGAAGATGTTCCAAAGGGAAGTCAGAGCAACAACTATGTTCTCTAGAACTCCAGTCTAGACATGGGCAGGAAAGAGTCCTACTGGGAGCGAGATTAATAGAAAAGTTAAGAGGAGCAACAGAGAACTGGATGAAATTCAACAGACACATTAAGGATGAGGATGGTTCAGGATCACAGCTCTTGGTGAAAGATGACAAATGCATCTCAAACCTAGGAACATTTTTAAAAAATGTTTTTACATGGAAAATACAGAGAGAGAGAATTACAAACGTGGACAGAAGGCTCAACTGCAGACCCTAGTTCAAAAGCATGTTTACCTCTTTTCCAGGCTCTTTTTTTTGCTGATTCTACCCACTTACATCCACCTCTCTGTTACATGATCTACTTTTTACCTCATCTCTTACCCAGCCTCTTGCCTACTCTTGCTGGAAAGTCCCTCTTATATCCTCTTCACTCCTGTTTTATCTCCTTGTCCGCTCTCGTCTCTCCCCAAGCTTCTTGCCTTTTCTCTCTGATTCTACCACTCTTACATCTATCTTTACCCTTGATGCTCTACTCTGTACCTCTCATCTTTCCAAACAGCCTAACAGTTTCTCTTGTGTCTGCCCCTCTTGCATCCACATCTCCTTTCTCTGTCCTACTCCTCACCTCTCAACTCTCCACCCAGCCTTTTATCTTCTCTGCTGGTTCTGCCATTCTAAATTCACATATCGACTTTCCTTCTCTCCTCCCCTTTCATCTTCTCTTGCTGGTTCTTCTCCTGTAACACAGACCTGTCACCTTTCTCCTTAACTCTCTTCTCTTGCTGGTTCTGTCCCTCTTACTGTAAAGTGACAATCAGCAAGGAGATATTTATGTCAACATGTTTATTTGTTGCACTTCCTATGTAATTATATAAAATGTAGAACCTTTCTGAAGGTTTCCACTCATTGCAAGCTACTGCGCCTTTAAAAAAAACTGTCTAATATCTTTTCACATCAAATATCTAACAGCTGTTCTGATGTGTTTAATTTTGCACTAGCGATTCTATTTTATTCTTCATGTTTGCAAACAAGCTTTATGTTTCATATTAAAGAGCTATGTACCAAGGATTTTAGTAGTTTGTCGGAAAAGTGATGGTGTGACCACATATTACAAGGAATAAACTACGCCCTGCAATGCATGATAAGGATATATAAAGTCACCTCTGAGTTATGTAACCCTACAAAGGAACAGGAGCAAATGCATGTAATTATATCATTTGGAGCACATGGCTAATCTGAATAACCAACATTAAACAATAACCCCTGGATTAACCACTAATCTTGGGTTTTGGAGCTGTGCCCTACTCTTGTAAACTGCTTTAATGCTTTGCCAGTATTAGTAGTAGGTGTTATATAAAGCCAACTGCACCACAATATAGGCGTAGTAAGCAGACGCGGGTTCCTTGTTCATGCTCCTTTGAATGGCGTCGATATTCAGTGCCTCAATCGAATGGACACCGCTGACTGACCACGAGGAATCCCTAGGCCAAATCCCTGTCAACGATCACGGTAAACTCTTGATGTCCTGCACAGTTGTATAATAATATGTCTGATGGATTGCTTCAGGGTGCATTTATTAAATACCTATATATTTACCTGAATATGTACAACAATTTAGGAGGCTGGGACTTCGAGGCCGAGTGTGGCCCCGTACAGATTCGAACACCAAACCTGTGGTTCACTGAGTTGACAGCGACAAGGTGCCACGGTTTGTCAGTTTGGGGGTCCAGGGCTGGGGAGAGAGGGAAAGGCGGTTACGAGGATGACTCGAATCGATGCATTCGGCTGCCAAGGAATTCAAAGCGAAGGCTGGACTTGTTTACTGCGCCTCTTCCATTGCTGCTTCGGTAAATTACATGTTCTGTCGTCAGTGCGCTGTCTCTGCAGTGCTCTTGGCCTCAGTGACATCAACCGAAACCGCATGACCTTCCGCCCTTAGACACTGGGATGCCTTCTACATTCTTTGCTTCGGTACTAGTGTCCCTGCGGCACTCTGGGCCCCCGGACAGCTCTCCACACGGGTAGCCGACATAGATGCTCTTGGCCTCCTCAGGAACAGAGCAGTAATTAGCGCTCTCGGTCTCTGGGCTCCGCCCAGGTAGCCATGCATCTCATCTGCTTTCGCCCTCTCAGGCGAATTCCGCTACCCCCAGAAGAGATTGTGGTAATCATGACGTCTCTGCTGCACCTTCCTTCCACCCCACGGAAAGCCCTAGTTAATCTCCGGCGCTAGTCATGGTGGGTAGGAATGGCAACAATGTGGTAAAGCCGCTCATCCTTTCACCGACTGTTTACCGGCGGGTGAGGAGGCCTCAGAACAAGTGCATTAGGAACTCGACACCTGAGCACGCGCGCGCTGACAGGGCCCACGCCCACTTCACGCGGAGCTTCGGCAGGTATGGGTGTCACGCTTGCTTCTCGTCTCGGGCGTCTCACGCCCGCCAGCTTGGCAGGGGAGGTGCACTCTCCTGGTTGGCTGGGATTCCTTGCCTTATCAACTAACTCTAGAAACAGGCCTTTATCTCCCAGTATCCGAGTTAACCCAGCACAAATAAGAATCCCTGCATGGGCAAACCAGCCGTCCATCCTTATTAGGTCGGTAAATCAAGCATCATTAAATTAGTGAATCAGCATTTGTTATTTACAGTGCTTAGACACCGTAGAAGACCCTATTAAAAAAAAGTACTGAGAATCACCAGTATTGAGTGCGATACTTGTCATGGATGTTTACAGGTGCGATTTTCCAGTTATAAAAGTAAGGCCTCGTTGGCTTCACCACCTCGCCAAGGCTGGGCACCCCCGCTGCCCCTGAGGCCACCGGCATGTCACAAAACGAGTCTAAACTGGCATAGATCCTGGCAGAGACACCTGTCGCCGGGACAGCCCTCTCGTGCAGGCTCCAGGACTTCTGCAGAATTCTGCTTCCAATGCTTAACCTGCCTGCAGGCACCTGCAGATATGCTGGGACGTGCAGAGCCGCGCGACACTCCCTGCTCCCGTGACGTGATACTGCTTTCCGGTGACAGGGAGTCCCTCCTGGCGCGGCCCTTTCGGATCTGCAGAAAAAAAACACTACAGCTTAACCGTGGACTTCTGAGAGTTCAGGTGTGCTCTGTTAGTGTGGGTGAATGTGACGTATGTTAATTTAATTAATTTCAATGCGCGTCGATGCATATAATGTGAACAGCAGGACTTCAGCAAGGGTGGCCGGGGAATGAGGAGGGGGCGAGGCATTCATTTCGAATATTTCCAAACAGGATATCTCCAACTGGGAAGGCGGCTAGATGTAATCTCCTGGACATACTAGATTGCCATCTATGTGCTACGTAATTAGTCGACAGGCGTCCACGGCACTATCAAATGGTGAGCGACAACAGGCTATTGAAGATGACCGGAGGAGCCATAGGCAGCGCCGGCTTTAGGGCGGTGCGACCGGTGCAGCCGCACCTGGCACTAATATTTGGGGAAGGGGGCGCTGTTTACAAATAACTTATGGCTTTACAAGCAATTGATGTTGAGTTTCCTGTGTGCCCAGAAGATTTCAGGCAACAAGAAAAAATGTCAAGATAACTATGTTGACTAATGTGACTTCTGGTGAGAGATCGAGTTGTGTCTCTAGTGGCAGTTTTGACTCATCATAAGGTAGAGGTGACAGAATGTACTATGCAGATCACAGAATTGTATTTTATGGATATCTCAGTGGGTTACTGCTTTTGTCACAGAGATCCTTTTGTTACTAGCAGTTCGTAAGTTAGCACAGTGACCTATGAACTGTCACCAAAGAGCTGCATGCAAATTGCATAGTATAGGTTAGGACATTATGTTTTGTTTACCCCAATCTCTCCTTATATATCCCTAATGTTGCTGAAAAGGGTTTGTTTGTGTAGGAATACATTCTTATTAGTTAAGCCAACACCAACAAGCGATTTAAAACAAATGACATGTATGCAAAATAGGGGTTATGGAGAGATAAGGGGCACAGGTAGAGGGTGGTAGTGAAGTACGCTGTAGAGAAGGAGGTCATGTGGGGGAAAGGTGAGGGGGACTTGGGATGAGAGCACCAAAAACAATTGTGGCACTGGGTTCACCAGCAAGAAAGCTGCCATCTTTGTTGAGCTATCTAGAGCTTTGGTTAACATTAAGGGTTTCTAAGTACTTGAGTAACTTCACGGTGCAAGGAGGAAACACCCAGCAGTTTGTGGAGTGGGTCTATATATGGCCCTACTGTCTTGGAGATTGGGGACTTGACTGCTTCCTTGGCTCACTCGGTCGTCTTTCACTCAGCAGCAAGGCTGGTTTCTAATACAAATAGATATGATGACATCAACCTAGTAGTAAGAGACCTGCATTGTATTCCACTAGAAGCAAGAATAACATTTAGAATGGCCTGCATCATTTTTAAAGCTCTCAATAAAAAAACAACCAGAATACCTCACCAAACGACCAACCTCCTTGAGGATCTGAACAACCTTGGGCTCACCCAGTGAGTGGAATGTCCTACATATGTGCTGGACTCATACTGGACCCTTTCTTTACCAGCCACATTACAGTAGACACGTCCACACTATTTACCTGGTTTGAGCAAACCCTCTTCGTCTTCAGCATACCTATCCTACACCACCGCAGAAACACCATCACCAGATCTTCATGACAGGACTGAAACAGGATCTTAGAAGCACCCTGGTCTTCCAAACTTCTACAACACCATATTCAACACAGTAACCTTCCCAAATCCATCTCCATCTTCAGTACCTGGCTCACCACCTCACCGATATCCTGAATCCTCTCAAAGCTAAAAAGTCACCAGAACCAGACCGCAAGCAAGCTGGTAGCTTGAACTGAGATGGAGATAAAGTTAGAATGATATCGAAAAGAGCACCTACAAATCCACTCTCAGATGCCACCGTCAGCAAGTCGGAGCCATCAAATGCTCCGAGCTCACCGATTGCATCAAAAGCAGCACCGACAACCACACAGAAATCTTTGTCATAGTATAAGACTTCACCTCTCCAGCAATAAGCTCCTGCAGCATAACACCCTCTCAGGACCTTATCACCCAGCTGTCCCTATTCGGCAACACGATCATCAACATGTACAAATTCTTCGAGCTCTAACCAGACCCTTCAACCATGCCAACTCTCCTGCTCATCTCTACCAATACCCATTGGGCCACCCTGACCACCTGGCCCACAATCAACACTCAAGAAACCACAATGATCATGTACTCTATATACTCTGGAGCACCCTCGGACCCCTGCCTTCACCACATTTTCATCAAAGGACTAGACCCTATCAGTGCAGCTCTCAGCCTGATCCTAAATGATTCAGTCATCACAGACACCTACCATGATGGCTGTAAACATACCACAGTACTTCCCCTCTTCAGGAAACACTCAGCAGATCACCACCTTACTGACAACCACTTCCCTGACACCACTCACTCCGGATTCAGGTACAAACCACAGTATAGAAACCGCTGTGAATTCTGCTATGGACGATATCCAGATGATCATGGACCTGGGTGACATCGCAGCTCTCATCCTACTGGTTCTTTCTGCAGCATTTGACACCATCTCCCACCTGATACTTATCTAATGCCTACTCAAAGCTGGCATTCAAGGTCTCACGCTTCTCTGGATTAGTTCCTTCCTGACAGGCTGCACTCAGTCAGTCAACCTGGACACCTTTACCTCAGATACCATTAAACCCATCTGCAGAGTTCTATTAGGCTCCTTACTCAGCCCCTCTCTGTTCAACACCTACATGATCCTGCTCACCATCATCATCCATGATCACGGAATTAGCATCATATTATATGCTGATGACATAATGCTCATACTCTCCCTCTCCGACAAAACACCAAACACCTGAGCCAATTTCTCAGCCTGCAAGACTGAAGTTGGCACATGGATAAAAATCAACTGCTTCAAACTCAACACAGACAAGAAGTAAGTAATAATCTTCAGCAAAGACCGTCGCTCTGGGACGCCACCTGGTGGCCTACTGAATTTGGACCCACACTACTCCTAGAAATGCACAAAGAGAACCTCAGATTAGTAATCAACAGCCAACTCTCCATGACCAGCCAAATGAACATATCTGTCACCTTTTTCCAGACACTCAAGATGCTCATGATCTCCAAATGGCTCCCCATCAACTCTCAAAGAACTGTCATCCAAGCCCTCATCACTGGCAAGCTGGACCGTGGCAACGCATTCTATACTGGAATCAATACTCAGCAGACCAGAACACTTCAGGCCCTACAAAACTAAGTAGCCAGACTCACCTTCAACCTTCCACCCCGCATTCACATCACCTTGCACCCCACAGAGCTCCACTGGTTCCCGATCCTCAAACTACCACTCTTCAAACTCCTCACACACACATTGAAAGCCTTACAGAACATTGCCCCCCTGTACCTCAACAACTGCAATAACATCCACAAACCTACCAGGTACCTCTGCTCACCTGGATTCCCACTCTCACCCCCCTACATCCTTATATATGCAGAACCTGATCTACAGTTGCGCCTTCTCTTACCTCTTTCCTAAAGCCTGGAACGACCCAACCCTGCATATCACAGCACCCATCTCAGTTCTTGAATTCTGCAAGAAACCGAAGACCTGTCTCTTCACCTAGCTTTGACCCTGGCTCAACCCATAAAGCTACTGTTTCAGTCCCAGGATACCCTCTGGGGTGAGTTGTGTGCAAATAAACATTACATAACACAATATTCCACTAAAATATCTGGTGGTCCAAAAATATTTGAGGCTTAAAGACTCTTTCTTCCTGTAATCACAAATCTGTCTCTGGTGCTGCTTCAGACTTTTGGAATTTGTTAGCAGACCACCATCAGATGCATCTAGGACCTACTTCCCTTTAGGAAAAAGTCTCAAAACTCTTTATTTTCAGTTCCACCTGAAAATAAATTAATCCTGACTTTGCAGCCAACTCACTTGCAATTTCTGATCTTCTAGCCTATAAGCTCATAACTCAGTCTAATGGCTACTCATCACATCTCCAACTCTGCTCATTTAGTAAGCTCTAGTCCTCACTGAGCTCTGTCTCTATCGCTTCACTCAATGCTCAATCTTCATTGCATTTTGGATCACCTAAACGATGTTCTGTGTATTCACTGTGATGTATTCAATATGTAGATATTTGATCTCCAAACTTGGACTACCATAGCTACATGTGTTTAGCATTGTGTTCGTTATAAGAGACGAGATCGACTTTCTTGTTACATGTAAGGTGCTTTGATACCGCCTGGCCTTGGTGTGCTATGTAAAAATGTAAATAAAGAAAATAAACAAGTGTCTCGTACAATTCCTCAGAAGGATCTTTAGCTAATAGTGCAAGACAAAATCAAACACTGTGACCCAAGTGGAGGTGAGTGAGCCACTGAAAGCTCGAGCCAGGCTCCAGCTAGATATCTGACTCGTAGTGAGTTTTCTTAGAATTTTAACGACAAAATGAGCCGAACTTTCATGTCTCTTCTGTGAGCACCCACGTTCTAACTTCATGCTCTAAGAATTGAAGACAAAACAGTAAGCATTGATGAAAAATGGGAGACATAAAAAGATATCCTTTAACATTGCTAAAATGCACCTTGTGAAACATTATAGTCTCAGTTCCAGCTACCTTGCTTCTGAATTGTGTGATCCTAAACAAATATGTTAAATTACTCAGGGCTCCTTTTTCTTCATTATTAGATATGAGAGTAGTGGTTGATTTGAGCTGGTGGTTGCCATTCATTGTTGGGGAACCACACATATTTTGTCTCTTCAGACATTGTCCAAGAGAAGTAGAGGGAAAACACACAAAGGAACAAGAAGGAGGACACATCTTCACAAGGAGGGAAAGCAGGAACCAGCAAGAGTGAGATAAAGGGGCAGCAGTGTCTGGTAATGGATTAAAGAGTACAGACTGGATTCAGGAATACACACTCTACACCTTCAGCAGTGCCGGCCAAGGGTTTCTGGGCAGAGATTTGGGCACTAGCACTAATTCTCTTAAAAGTTAAGCACTGTAAGAGGGCACCTTGAAACTTTTATTATATACATCTTAATGCTGTAATATAATCTGATGCCCTGAGGTGACAAACTTCCTGTGTTAAATAAAATATTTTGAAAAATTGTTAAAGAGCCTTTATCATATTTTTAGATGATATCTGTTGCATGTTTTATGTGCCAAAGTTTTTCAACTCTCGGGTCGCGCACAGACTCTTAGAATTAAGCCAGACCCTTCGCTGGGCTCAGGCTTGGCTCTCCCTGTTAATTTGTTGACACACCTATCTCTAGGCCCGCAGCTGCCCACTCTGTCGTGCTTGAAGCAACCTACTGGCCATGCCCAAATGCAGACGCCAGAGCATGGATGACAGATGCGTTGCAGTAACTAGACCAGCCTATGGAATGGATTCCTCTTGAAAATGCTCAAGGGCCCCACATTCATGTTAACAGAGCGAAACTGACAACATGCCTCTTCAAATCATGAGTCATGTGAAAGATCTGGACCATGCAAAGTGAATAACCTCACCACTTATAAAATGCCTGATCATGAAAAGTGAAAATGCAATCATCGACATTCTCGAGTGTTCAAGAAATACCAACTCTCAATGCCTATTTCATCATATGGCAAGGAGGGATTGTATGCCACCCTTCCTGCCCCCATGCACTACCTACGAAAGGTCTGATTAATAGAATGTTGTGTCCGGTATATCAAAGAGAAGACATTGCAACAATAACCATTCCACTGCCTGCCCATGTAAAACCTGTGTCCACTGTGTCACATCAGAGGCATTTTTCTACATTAAAAAATCTTAACTATTCGGGCCCCCGTGCATCAACTTGAGAGTCAGGCAGAGAGAAAGCTAAAACTAGAAAAGGTCAGGTCAATGTCTGGGGAAGAAGTTATGGGTGGAAGGGGATTCATGTGCGTGATGGAGGTGTGGACACATCAGCTATACACTCACAAACAGCCCTCAAAAAGTACTACTTGTAAATAATCTCATTCGCTGTAACTGGGTCCCAATAGCTTATGCATTCCAGAATCAAACTATATGCAGTGGCACGTGTGTAAGATACTAATGCTGTGGAGGTGAGGATATCCTACACTGAACCAGCACAAGTAATGTAACAGTGTTACAGACATAAGTATAAAATTCTGGACCCTGTCTGACTATTCTTCATATGCTGCTGAAGGGAATTAGTGAACATCATGCAGTATTTATTATATGAAATCAGAGGGGGACTTTGAAATAGGAAGTGTGGCTTTTCATTAGTAAACTTCACCGGGTATTAGGGAATAGAACATTCTTTGGCCATGGAGCAGATACATACCTTGGTGCCTTGGTGGGAAGTGATTGTCTACAGATATTTTATGGCTGTAAAGGATTTTCTTAAACTGTGGCTGGGTTAAAAGGTGGTGTAAGGGAGAAGGAAGAGGTCTACACTGTGGCATATTCCATTAGCCAAATGAGTCATCAGAGTTCTTAAGAGATGGTTCAAATATGAACCTGCTCAACAATTAATCTACTTACGTATAACAATAATGTTATGAAGCCAAAATCCAATTAAGACCAGCAGACCTAGAGTGGAAAATCTTAATCTCTTGCAGTTCACATGCCAGACTTGTCAGTGTTCTTTTTTTTTGTTTTTTGTGTAGGATCATTACATTTTGACCTCCTCTTCCCCTAGTAAAGAAATGGATGACAACGGCAGCAGTAGTTTGAGGATCCTCTATTGTTCAATGGTATCTCTTCATTTTGGTTTAAAAACACTGTTAGGTCTCGTTTGCAAATTTTCAGGTATGTTGTTTCTTGTACAGGATGAGGTAGACTAAATTTCTGTATTTGTATATGAACGATTCAATAACCTGGACGGTTACAAGGTTAGTTGCTTTGGTGGGTTTTGGTCACAGACATACATGCAGGTTGTGCACTTTTTACTTCAATAATCTGTTTTGCTGTTGTCTACAGGGGCTCATGGTGATTTGTAGTTGGCAGGTAGTTATGAGTGGTTGCCTGGTTGTGTGGGTGCAGCTAAAGGTGGAAAGTAAAGTAATTCATCTTGTGTCTACAACAGGTCACCGATCTTTTATGGTATCTTTCTGGCTGACTGCTACTGGTTAGTAGGTAGTTTCTCGCGGCTTGTACTGTTGTAGGTTGTCTCTTGCTATTTGTGTGGCTGTTCTGTTTCTTTGTCTGTTAAAGTGCCCTTGTTTGTTAAATGACTTGGCCAACGTTGAGAGATATTGATCTTAGGTGTTTGTCCTCAACACAGCGTATCTGATGGCCTGGCTGAAGATCTCGCCGTACCTTAAAATGAGTGGGATGAAAACTGTTGCCGGGTGGATAGATGAGAAGTTACTATTTGCCAGTCCTGTTTTATGAATGCAGTTGCATCTGGGAAGTTGACTGAAACAGTGGAATGTACACATCTGAGGTTTATTGAAAGAGTTAATGTTGTTACAGTGTGCAGTAAACACTGGTGAGTCATGCATTCCAATCTAGATCAAGAATATTTTGAGGTGTGTTTTCGGCACTGTGGTTTGGTTTAAGGAGGTCATTTAGAGTTTGAGGTTACCTTGCTCTATTAAGTGTCAGGGTTAAAGCTGGGATTCTGATGGCAGAGCCTCCACTTGCTCTGCCCTGGAAACATCAGACCCGATGGCCCGCCGCCACAGGGCGTTCAGGTCATAGTTACCGTCACACTTCCTTCTTAGACTATTACATTTTTTCCTTACACAGAACCACTAGGTAGAGCATGGCAGTCTTGGTTAGAGAAAACACAAAATAGCCCCCAGGCATTGGGAGGATCGTCCTTGCGACCAGGTCCTTATTTTCTTGTTTGTTTTCTGAAAGCAAACTAGTGATTAGAAACTTTATTGTCAGAAAACAAAAAAATCTATGGGGGGCATCATTGCACCCTTCCGCAAAACTACGGTGCCTTCCACTGAAGGCACAGAGTTCCCCATCCGGCTGATGGGAATGTATAATTATGGCAGGTGATTCTAAGTCATGGGAGTGGAGTCTGTAGCCTCTGCTGATCTGGTGGGCATCTCGCCATCCTCCAAATTCAAATCCAAATCCACACATTCTTTCACACACACGCATGCATGCACGCACATCCATTAACAACAGTCATAACAGTCATAACATGCACGCACGCACCAAACATTCATTTTAAAACATCACACACACACACTTACCTTCAGCCTCGGAGGTCTCAGGAGGGTTGGGACTGCTGCCTTCCCTCATTGGCTAACCTTAGGTCCGCCAATGAGGGAAGACAGCAGTCCCAGCCTCGTCACAGAGTGGGATTGGGTCAGTGAGACTGCTGACCCCTCCCCACTCTGTGACGAAGTGTCACTGATTGACACTCGCCCTGGGCACTTCAGGGCTTAAACTGAAGCGCCCAGGGAGAGTGTCAATTGGTGACGCTTTCCTCGTCACCCAGGGGAGGGCCTCGAGGCACCTTTGCTGGGCCGAGGAGGTCACACCCATGGGAGCTGTGACCTCCTCAGCCCAGCAAAGTTCAGCTCAGGCAGCCAGGAGTCTGCGCAAATCGCGCATGTCTGCTCCTGGCTGCCTGACCTGAACATGGAGAGTGTCTGTCAGGCTGACCTTTGTTCAGCCTGACAGACACTCTTCATGAGGGGTATAAGGTGGGGGTCTGTGGCCCCTATGCGCTAACGATGGGCCGTGCCCATGCTAGACAATGGCCATTAGCCTATACACCTCAGGAATCTCAAGATTAAAAGGTCAATGTCTAGAGAAAATGCATTATTCACACTTCTGACGCCTCTAAAGCCTAGGGAATGGAGTGATGTATCTTTTATACTGCACTGTATCTGCTCGTTGTGACTGCAGCATTGAATTTAAAGTGCTTTGCCAGGCACATAAAATCATTATTGGCACTGCTTTGAAATACTTACAGTTTAAAACAACCCCCAACGTTCCTGGAAGAAGTCTTTAGTCTGCCAATTTTACTTTACAAGTGGTTATAACGTTTAAAGGCAAAAGAGATGGCAAGCGTGTGTTCTCTGTAGTAGCATTCACTTTGTGCAATGCTTCTCTGCTGAGTCGGACCACAAAGCTTCTCTATTATTTTTAAATGTTATTTGCTAGCTTGCTTATAGATTATCTATTAGTATATAGTGCCACTGGTAGTTCACATTGAAGTTGACACTATATAAGTTTCATCACAGTCGCATTTCCCTCAGTTGTTCTTGATCCCCAATGTTGTCCCTCATCCAAAATGCTTTCTCAGTACCAAATGTTATCCTAACCCACAATCCTCGTATAAACTTCATCTGTCATTTATGCTTCACTCAAAAACATCTTTCCCAGTCTTCATTGTGCCTGGAAGATCCACTGTCCCACTTCTTCTTGTTCACCAAATCCCCTTGCCACCAGTCTGCAGTGTGCAGGAATGTTTTTCAGTCCCACTTTTAGTTCACAAAATCTTTGATGCACCTGTCTGTAGTGTGCCTGGAAATTTCCCAGTCAAAGTTTTTCCTGTTCACCAAATCCCCTTTAGACCAGTCTGCAGTGTGCCTGGACATTCCTTGTCCCCACTGCTTCCTGTTTACCAAATAGTGGCTTCACTCTTCTGCTGTGTTCCGGCAAGCTTCACTCTTCTGCTGTGTTCCGGCAAGATTCACTGTCTCAGAGTCACAAGCCCCACTTGTTCACATTCACCAATTCCTTCCTGTATCAGTCTGAAGTGTTCTTACAAAGTTCCCCAATCTTTTTGGTCATCATATTCTGCTGCATCATTCTGCATCATTTCTCCTGCCCTAGTCATATCTGCTCTTTGGATTTCTTATTCCTGCACTATTTCTTCTTCCCAATGTTCTCATCATCCCAGTCCTTTTGTTTTGTAGTTTTACCTACCCTACTCATTTCTCTTCCCAACCGTCTCCTACCCCGTCTATTTAAAAGATCTTGTTTAAGATTACAAACATTTTATGCGGCCTTACATCAGGAAAAGGAGCCAAGGCTTGGGTGCTCCCTGAGAAGTGCAATGGGAACAATTATGTGAGCGTCTGTGGAGCAATCTGATGCCACACAGTCTTTGGTGTGTGATTCTCAAAGCACAAGATCAAAATCAGAAAGGAAAACCTCACAGAGAAGTTCCATCCATTTAAAAAGACATTGAATAGTGGGAGAGGTTACTATTTTGGGGGCCCCAACCTAGTGTGGGGACCCAGCGATGACATAGAAAGAGTGTGTGGTGCTGAACGTTTTGATGGGGGTCCCATTGACCTAGGGCCACCACATGGGGAGTTATGGGCAAAAATGTTTTGTAAAAGGAATGCCCTGCAAAGCATTATGGGGCGAGTTTCCGAGTGCAGCGTATATTGTAGTATCCTGACTGTAATACTCAGAACAGCCCCTAGAGGACACCATAGTAAAAATAACATTGTTAAGAAAAATTGTCATGTAATAATGTAGTCAGCCCTTAGCGAACCTAACAACATGAAAACAGAATAGCAGAAAGTATTGCAGTCTAACCATATATGTAGCCTCTAGAGGACACAGGGCCAGATGTAGCAAACGTTTTGAGACTAGCAAACGGCAAAATTTGCCGTTTGCGAGTCGCAAAACGCGTATCCCAATGCAGAAATGCATTTTGCGAGTCGTTACCGACTCGCAAAATGCATTTCAGACTCGCAAATAGGAAGGGGTGTTCCCTTCCTATTTGCGAGTCGCATTGGGATGCAATACCATTTGCGACCGCATATGCGGTCGCAAATGGCATCGCAGTTACCATCCACTTCAAGTGGATGGTAACCCAATCGCAAATTGGAAGGGGTCCCCATGGGACCCCTTCCAGTTTGTGACTGGAGCCCAAAATATTTTTTCAGGGCAGGGAGTGGTCCAAGGGACCACTCCCTGCCCTGAAAAAAAACCGAAACTAAAGGTTTCGTTTTTTTTTTAAGTGCAGCTCGTTTTCCCTTAGGGAAAACGGGCTACACTTCAAAAAAAAAAAAACTGCTTTATTTAAAAGCAGGTCGCTAACATGGAGGTCTGCTGACGTCAGCAGGCCTCCATGTTAGCGAGTGCCTATACTCGCAATGGGGCCGCAATTTGCGACCCACCTCATGAATATTCATGAGGTGGGTCATTGCGACCCCATTGCGAGTTGCAGTCGGTGTCTGAGACACCGTACTGCATAGCAATTTGCGACTTGCAAATTGCAAGTCGCAGGGACTCGCAATTTGCAAGTCGCAAATTGCTTTTTTCCTACATCTGGCCCACAGTGCCTTATACATTTTCAGGCCTAGCAGGCCTACTGCTATACTATTGCAAACAAGGTCCTTAAAACACAAACTACTACTAGCTGTAAAAAAAAATTCTAGCTATGAAAGAGCTTTAAAAGACATTGAATGGAGGGAAAGGTTTTTATTTTGGGGTCCCTCCAAACCTAGTGTGGGTACCTAGAGATGACATAAACAGAAAGAGTGCATCATGCTGAACGGTTTGGTGGTGGTCCCATTGTTGTAGTACCACCTAAGATTGAGTTATGGACAAAACTGCTTTGAAACAGAAAAGCCTTGCAAAGCATTATGGGCGGAGTTTCCTGAGTACACTGAGGGGCATATTTATACTCCGTTTGCGCCAAATTTGCGTTGTTTTTTTCGATGCAAATTCGACGCAAAACTAACTCCATATTTATACTTTGGCGTTAGACGCGTCTAGCGCCAAAGTTCATGGAGTTAGCGTCATTTTTTTGCGTGAACACCTTCCTTGCGTTAATGATATGCAAGGTAGGCGTTCCCGTCTTAAAAAAGGACTGCGATGCATATGCGTCGTATTTATACTCCCGGGCAAAAATGACACCCGGGAGTGGGTGGGACAAAAAAAACCGCATTTGCGCCGGATTTTAGCGCCTGGGTCAGGGCAGGCGTTAAGGGACCTGTGGGCTCAGAATGAGCCCAGAGGTGCCCTCCCAAGCCCCCAGGGACACCCCCTGTACCCTTGCCCATCCCAGGAGGACACCCAAGGATGGAGGGACCCATCCCAGGGAAGAAAAGGTAAGTTGTGGTAAGTATTTTTTTAATTTTTTTTTGTGGCATAGGGGGGCCTGATTTGTACCCCCCTACATGCCACTATGCCCAATGACCATGCCCAGGGGACAGAAGTCCCCTGGGCATGGCCATTGGGCAAGGGGGCATGACTCCTGTCTTTGTCATGTTAATGGCGTCTGGGCGCCAAAAAAAAATGGCGCAAATCGGGTTAAGACGATTTTTTTGCCTCAGCCTGACTTGCCCCATTTTTGGACGCCCAAACGCCATTTTGCCCTACGTCGGCGCTGCCTGGTGTACGTGGTTTTTTTTCACGCACACCAGGCAGCGCCGGTCGGCTAACGCCGGCTAACGCCATTCAATAAATACGGCGCCCGCATGGCGCTTCAGAATGGCGTTAGCCGGTGCTAATTTTTTTGGCGCAAAACTGCGTTACCGCAGTTTTGCGTCAAAAAGTATAAATATGGCCCTGAATATTATAGTATCTGCTTTCCCGTTGTGCCGAGGATTTCTGTGTTTTTTTTTCTGTTTTAAATGCTCCACTTTGTATATTTTTCGACTGCTAAATTTGTATGTAAGTGGTAGTCATGTAAAGCTCTCCTCTGATCGAGTTTGCACTATATGAAACTTCACGTACTCATGTAAAGCGTTACCCCGATTGAGTTCACCCTATATGAACCTTTAAAAAAAAAATGAAAAAGAACCCCCCCCACCAGCTCGCAACCTTTATTCGCAGACACCACAAAGAAACAGCAGCATGCCCAAAGCAAGGAAGAGGAAGAAACCACATACGGCCACGAAGCGAAGTGGCGAGGCAAAAGAAAAAAGTAGTGCTCCACACTAAGCTATATGGCAGACTGTGCAATAATCCATGTAACCGGGTCAGTCTCCAAGGCGGTAACAAAGCAGCCTCAAGGTGGACAAATGTAAAGCATTTACCTATGATATCAAGGGAATTTGAAATGCAGGCCAAGGAATGAATGAAAGTGATGGTCATGAGATAGGCATGGTGCAAGCCCACAGATGTAGATTACAACATGTCGAGAGACAGCAAATGCGTGCTGGCTGAGCTCGACTTAAAAAGGTGGTCACTGTCAGGCTTTTTATAACAGAACTGCCAGGATAATGTGCATCAGGAGAGCAGTGACAGATGTTCTTCATTGGGTCCCTGTATTTTGTGCATGAGAGGATCAATGAGTATTATGCATCACGGCACCACAGTGCTGTGAGGTCCATGGGATGAGGGCTTTGTTTAGCAGACGCAAACATCGATGTGCGCATGAGGAGTGACGTCAGCGAAGTCAGGGATGAGATGTTCATCCATTTGGTTTATTGGTTAGATCTATTATGTATGTTGGAATTATCGGCATTTCCCAGGATACAACGTCCTGCTGGCTAAAAGCCAGAACTGGCTCAATGTATCACTTGGCATTGTCTACTTGGCTGTAATGCGTGTGGATGAATGCAAAAGAGCCTTGCCTACAATACCGACATTTTTACTTGCTTTTTTGATTTTGCCGTTTTACAAGGTTCACTGCATTCTTGCTTAACTTAAGCAACATTCACTTTCGAATTTACTGTGCTCCTTGTAAACTTTTTCATCAACAGTCTTTACATTTTAATTAAGAATGAATTGTGCAAACGATAACAGTCAGGCTGAACATGGTTACCATCAGGCAATGCACTCCCTGAGTCTAATGATTTCTGTATTGAAACACTGTATTTCTTTGTAATAGCGCACCAATGAGCCATCGTATTAGAATGGTAAACGAGCTAAACTCCATTCCTAAAGTACAGCACTGCATAACTCTCTTGCCTAACTATACACAAAGCTAGTAATTCCTAAAAGTGCACTCGTTAGCTTGAATGTAATGATTGAAACCTAAAATTAGAAGGAAGGTGGATTCGACTAGATGCATCTCCTAAATACTGGCTTCCAATCTTGTCTTGCATTTATTTAGCTATCTAAATTTTCATTACAGACATAATTAGACTTTCCAAGTCAATTAATGATGTCCATGCGTTCAGGTATTACATTTTATGAATACCTCTTCTGAAAATGTAACTGAAGCATAGGTATTTTTATTTGTGCGCATAGTTTTCTATGCAGCTCATGTGACAATATAGTCGCTAAATGATGGGCTGTGTTGGACCTTCAGTGATTTCCATGAATCCGTCTTTTGAGAATGCAAATGGCACCAAGATGTAGCAATCTGACTAAGTGGAGCTCTCATAAGGTTATTGTTGTCAAAGAGTGTGATGATGTTGCGCCCTCTAGCAGACACACTCATGATTTTACATAATTACAGGAATGCTATAAATCCATGAGCTCATTAAGCAAGCCTACATTTAACAAGGTTCTGGTCTGGAGGAATGATGGTAAGGGTTGGCCATGGAAACAACTTAAATATGTATGTAAATTAAAGAGAATCTTTGTTTGCAAAAAAAGTACACAAAATCAAGTATAATATTTAGAGCGAAGACACAACGATGTGGATTACACCATGGATACATTTCAACTGTTGCTTTTGTTTAGAAAAAGTAAGTTAAAAGTAATCATTTTGAAGCTAAAAAAGAAACCGATGGTACAGCACGTACTCCCTGTAAGTGAAAGAGTTACCCAAAGGCATATTCCTCCACTGGCCACATCACATATCTTTTCTTTGGTGATCCTAAGCCAGATGAAGATAAAAGAAAACTATGACCTATAGCTTTAAGTGATTTGAGGTCAGGGCCCATGCATGTGTTGTGCTTCCATTAGGGATGGGCAGAACTTGCTGAGTTTCACTCCACGGAATTCTGCTGGGTTACGTAAAAACTCTCTTGAGTTCTCTCAACGGAGGGAAATATGCATGTCACACTACAATTTAGCTGCAGTAGCGAGTACAGTGTTGAAAAATCAGTGCATATGGACTGCGTTGCACAAGAGCACACGGTCATTTGAGTTGATGTTGCTGTCGCTTTAGTAGAAAATCTACTCGAGAGGCAGCAAGTCTCCTCAAGAAGCAGCCCGCAGTACACAGACCGCGATAGCCCATGGTTGAAAATGGCGCGAGAGGTGCCAAATCTCACTAGCTCTTGCATTCTTTAGCTTTGTGGGGAAAAAATCCACCACATGGCGATTGGTGGAATTTGGCCTCAGAACTCTGCCACTTCCACAAACTCCACGGGCCGAATGAAACAGTGCACCCACCCCGATTGTACCACCTTTTCTCCACCTCTGTGCATTGCCTGAGTGTCCCATCTTCGATTTCTTTTTTGCCAAATACTTCAAACTGAAATCTGCCAGTAGTTCCAACTTGGTTTTGCAAATGTCAGAGCATTTTTCTTTTGATACTTTACTGGTCCAACTCGTTTGCTCAGCTATAGAATGCATATTGTGTGTGAGTCAATGTCCCACTTCTGTTCCTACCGGGGTTTACACTTGCTGTTTACTGAATATTTGCACTCAGTAAGCTCCAGCAAACTCCTTGATCGTTCACTTTAATGCCAAACGAGCAGACATACTTTCTCTTTGGATGGGCTAAAGATGGGAGGTTGTACCTACTTTGAGGGGTTAGGCTTGAGTCTTTGCCTACAGAGTGGGCAGTAATACTTTAAATTGGCACAGGCCTGGACTCTGGATAAAAAAAGGTATCTGGACAATGTATTCATTTTGTAGGCTAGAGGGATTACAGACAAAGATGAGTAGAGGTATGTGAGACATCTATCCCTGATTTAATGTAGCAACACATACTTCCCTTTGCATGATTGAGATTACACCAATCCGGTATCAAATCTTGGTTGTATCTCCATTTGCATTATATTGCAATGTAAGTGACATGCATTGTAGTATGAAAAGGTTGCAAAAAACAAAATCCATTTACTGTAGAAACGTAAACGTGGCGGGTTTTTACACTGAGGTATGTAGAAACGGGGATCTAATAATGATTCAGCTAAGTGACAAAAGTGATGCTTCAGATATCAGTAGTGGTTAGTCCTGAATACTCATAGGCTGTGGTGCTATCTTTATGAAATAAACATGAGTACTCTTCAGTGTGAAGCCGTTGCACGGCCGCAACACCCAACACCGCCGGCTCCATTAGGAGCCGGCTCCTATGTTGCGGCCGCCTCCCCGCTGCGCCAGCGGGCGTAAACTAGGTTTGCGCCCGCCGGCCCAGCGGGGATGTTGTAATGGGGACCGCGGGAGTGCGGCCGCTTTGGCGGCCGCACAGCGGTTACAGCTTGGCGGGCGGCGGTAGCCACCCGCCAAGCTTGTAATGACCCCCTATATTTTTAAATCCTATCAATTCTGTGTTCTTCCAGTAGAGATATAAGACATAGCCTGTTTCCCATACATGTAGAGTAGCACACTCATTCAGACATACTGGGACTACCTTTTAATACAAAAGAAATAGATAACTCGCTTATTCATATTCACCCCCAAAAAGGACCCTTGGGATTCCCCTTTCCAGTCCGAAAGCCAGGGCCTGTTCTCCATGTCCATGAGAGATCCCTTTTCTTCTGTCCTTGTAGATTTTCCTAATGATCAGGAACAGTTTCCAGATCTCTGTCACCCTTGCAGACCAAGAAAAGGTTCCTGCATTTAATTAGAGAGGGCAGGTGGTCTGACTTGAAACAGCTGCAGTGGACATGTGTTTTGCATACACAGTCAAGGGCATGTCCTCTGCATCATTTTTAGAAGGGAAAAGTTGTCCAAAACTTTCTCAGTGAATCAGAGTGGTCTGTAGAAAGTTACTAATAGTCTTTCATTCAACTGAAATAAGTTACTAATTTACAAAAACCAAAGCAGAGAAAGTTAGCTCCTCTGATGGTCCAGATAGTTGTCTATTATCGCTACCCCCTCTCTTCATCTTCAGGGTTTTATTGTTCTACAACCTCTTGGATGCAAGGCAGGTGAGCAGGCAGGAAGGGAGAAGATGATGATGAGCACTCACAGACAGTCATTTAAGATGGTGTCTTTTGTGTCTTCCACAGTACTGTTTGAAATTAATCAGGGGTGTCATTCCAGGATGCTGAGGACTGAGACGGACATGCCTTTAAAAATCCCTCAAGTCTTCTGTCACCCTTTCCGTAAATGGCACTTCATTCTTGGCCCAGAGGCCTGAAAGGTGACTGGACTTGCACCGACTGAGCTTGTTCCAGAGCAGTCTGGAGGCTAGGGTATCGGTTCTTGCACTTGCATCAATGTATAAATACCCAGACGAACGAGAGCCATCTTGTCTTTCTCGAAGACATTCACAGCAGCTAGATGTTGGAACTTGACTCGTGTCCACCCACTAAATGTACTAGGTATTTTGTATTTAAATGGAATAGTTCATCAAAATATTTTGGGCTTTATCAAAGGATGGAAGAGTAGCAACATTTCCCTTTTCATCAACCTCTACAACTTCTAAACTGCCCTCGTGCAGGGGTACTGAATGCTTGAATACCCCTGTCAGGGCAGTTGGCGGATTGGTTCTCCGGTAGCTTAGAATGCCCTCTCTAATGCCATGATTGTTCTGCACATCTCCCAAGGACTAGGGCTACCTATAAAGCAGGTAAAATCGGAAACAGTAATGTATGTCATCTAGCGCATTTAATATAACACATAGAGAAGAAATAAGATGGGGTGTTTACATACAGGGGATATACACCCCTTTTGAACAGCACCTGAAGCCGGATAGGCTGCTGCATTCTTGGACCTTTCATGTTTGCGTTATAGGACGCTTTTGAAACAATGGTGCACTCAGGTAGGCTTTAAGGGAGGGTCGCCCAGAGGGTGATAAAAATACCTTATACTTTTGCACTGAATCTGTGGCTGCAAGGATACATTCAAGTTTAGTTGAATACCACACCTTGCATCTGTTTCTAACCTCATATTTCCAACATCTATGAACGGTGAAAACTAAAGCCAGGATATGGTACAAATTATACTTATTGTAATAAGAAATCTATTGTATTTCTTTGTTAAGAATATGAGTGCGCTCATTAATACATGGCTTTCTCTCACATCAGACTGGTGCACACATCACTTTGTCATTTCACTGCCTTGTCCAGGCGTGGATCAGCACTTGCTGCACCTCGGACCACAAGGACCGTACTGATAAAGAGAAGACCAAGGACAGTTAAAAAAGGAGTTCAGCTATATCAGGGTCAGCAACCCTGCTGGTAGGAGACTTACATGACCTCTTGAACCACAAGTTCAGGAAGCCTAACTTGGGTTAGGCTTGGATGTCTCCTACGGCCTTCTGATGTGGAAGAGGTCCATCCTTACCTGCTCCTTGACAACACTCCTTTGTGTCAAACATAAAGGCAACATATCAGCGCTTCAGTGAACTTTTGGCAGAGCACAACGCTTCTCACTTATCAGTTCCTAAAGTGTTTGTGGGCCTCTGTACAGGAGTTGCTGTATTACCTATATATCATATATGCTTTTTGTGGTTTCATGGCGCCAGTGTCATGTCTCTTCCTTCCAGGAGAGTGAATAATAGCATTACGCCTATCTCAAACCCTTGACCCTTGTGGCTCACTCAGCCTCCTTCCCCTTGCAGTGGAGTGTGCAGTCTGAATTAAGCTCCCCAGAAGGATTGGATAATGTGTTCTAGTGTTTCACCACCCTTTTTCAACTAAAGAGAATTATCTTTATGTTTTCACTACATGACAATCTGTTGGATTACATCAAACCCTGGATTCCATAAAGACATGCTGCTTGCTAGGGTCAACTTCAAGGTAATGAGAATGTGATCACAGATAAGTAAAACATAACAAGGGGACAAGACGGGCAATTTTCCAAAGTCGTAGGTCACTGACAAAGGTCAGGAGGTGATCACAAAGCAAAGTGAGAAGGTCATGGCAAAGAGAAGGAGGTCATCTCAAAATGTGTTAAGAAGGTCACACCGAAGGGATTTGATAATGTCGTGGCAGAGGGAAGTCAGAATGTCAGCGTAAAGGAAAGTGAGAAGATAGGACAAAGGCAAGTGAGAAGGTCATGCCCATGAAGGAAGTGGTGCTGTGATAGCTTGGAAAGTCAGAAAGTGATGAAATATGGAAGTGAGAAATTCACTGCTGATAAAAGTGAATCTATTATGACCAAAGACCAACGAAATCAGTATGATCATTTCCAAAGGATGTGAAGGTTTGATGGCCAGGGGAGTGAGAAAATGATGGTACATGGAAATTAGAAAATCATGATCAATGCAAACAAGATTGTCTTGGTCAGGTGGAGTGAAAAGGCAATGATATAGCGAGATGAGAAGGTCATGGTCAGAAGAGTATAAACTAGGGGTGGGCGGTATTGGCAGAGTTTGATTCAACCGAATCACCTGGAATTACATTAAAATTCTACCAGATTCCGTGGAATTCCACGACAAGGTGGAGTGAGCATTTATCACTATTTTCATAGTTCAAAATGCACCTTGTGTCCCAAATGGATGTGAGGGTGCATTTTGCGCTATGAAAACAGAGCACCCAGATACCACTCAGTGCCATTGCACTCTGCAGTGATTAAAACCTTTAATCGCTGTAAAGTATGTAAAGGCGCTGAATGGTATGCAGTGGTTTCTAAACTTTTGGAATCACTGCATATTACTCGGCGCCCACCCCTTACATACTCTGCAGTGATTAACTTGTAATCATTGCAGAGGATGCAAGAGCGCCAGCGAGTGGCATGGGCAGGGGTTTCTATAGGTTAGAAACCACTGCATATATCAATCAGCACCCTTACATACTCTGCAGTGATTAAAAGTTAACACTACAGAGTATGCAAGGATTCTGAGTGGTATCCAGTGGGTTCTAAACTTTAGAAACGACTGCATCATTTGATTACACTAGCAGAGTGGAGAAGTTTAGCTAAGCAGTAATTCTGTGGTATAAGACTAATGTGGAATTACCAAAAGTCCTCAGATTTCGCCTGTGGAATTGAAACCACCGCCTGTGCCAAGTAAAAATCTTTTCCTAGGCATGTGAGAATATAATGCTCGAAACAAATTAGATGGTGAAGGAAAGAGTATGAGAGAAAGTGATTGAAGTGAGATGATCATGGTCACTTGAATTGAGAATGAAATTGGTAGGGAAGCGTGATGTTTATGACGAATGGAAATGAAAAAGTCATGGGCTAGGAAAGTTGAAAGGTGCTTATGAAGAAAATGGATAAAGTGGCAACTACTGGAAACCAGACTGTGGTTGTCAAAATAAATGAGAAATAGTGGAGAGAGGAAGTGAGAGAGTGACAGCAAAAGGAAAGAAGAGCCATGGCCAAACGAATTGAGAATGTTGGGGCAAAGAGCTGAGGAAAGTGAGAATATTCTGTCTAAGAGAAATGACGAGGCCAAGAGCAACGGTAGAGATAACCAGGTGAGGACAGGGAATGAGAAAATTAAAAACACTAAAACTAAAAGGCATTTGGCCGAGGTGATCAGAAAAACGTTGTTAACTAAAACTGTGAAAATCATCATCAAGTGAGGCGTGGGAAAGAAGACAAGGCTACCGGGATAAGATGAATATGTCCATTATGCAGGCCTGGGACTAAATTATGGCAAGAAAGGAAAAAGCAATTGAATCAAGCAGCAGCAATGGTCATATAAATCAGGAGATATGCATTAGCTCGAAAGATGAAGAATAAACGTCATGGAACTGGGGGAAGGGCTTGTCCAGGCCAACGCACAAAAAGGCTCAGGGTGATTGGTGGCGGGGGCTCCTCTCATGGATCTGGCTCAGTGTGGAGGATGTCGGAATGGCCTGGGTAATAACAAGATATGGGCAGCTGTTCCAATCTGCCTTCTTAAGCTGGATAAAACCTTGTCTCTCCCAGTCTCTAAATATGTCTCTTCAGAAATAGAGTGCAGCGCATACTGAACAAAGGCCGCTTTGTGCAGAGGCACTATGCATTTGTGCTGCCTCTGACAGGGTTTGCAGAGAAAAGAATCTGAAAGAGGGAGACATTCTTAAAGTGCTACTTTCTAAGCTGAGAGGATGAGTCACAGGACCAAGTACAAGGCAACCCTTATCAAGGGAGGGCTCGTGCTAGAGATGCTGCATTCAGATCTCGTGGAGCCTCAGTTGCTGAACCCAGGCTCCTCTAACGCGTCTGTGAACTGTTCAGTCTAACAGCCGCGAGGGGATTGAAGATGGTGAGTGTGCAAAGCCAGAGAGAGAGAAAAGAGACCAGTTTAGCCTCTATTCTGCTATCATGCCCCACCCTTGGTGATCAGAACTTAATATTCCAGGCTGCTGTGGCGTTCTCAGTCATTGAAGTAGCTTTACATTGTAGCACGGTGGTTGGCTGCGTGCTTTAAAGAAGAGGAATGGTTGGGGTATGTATGTCAAAGCGCACATGATGGGTAGTTGATGTAAATCCCTTTGCGGATGGAACTGTTTGGCCTATGCTGGGTATGTTATTCTGTAAAGCCCATGGACCACCATCCAGCAGAACAAAACTTCGAGCTCTTTGTTGGACCGTCTGAAAAATTCATGATAGGAATTGCCCCCCTCCTTGGTGCGGGAACCAATCTTGGGGATCCAGCGAGGCAGAAGTATGGCATTTACCCTATTGAGTGCGATGGGGAGATTTCGTTTGATTTGTCCTGCGGGTCAGTTATCCCAGGGGTTACAGTGATGGGGGCCTGTGGCGCTGCTATGGTGTGGAGCAGTGGTTCTTAACCTGTGGCCTGGGGACTCCTATGGGGCCGCGCATCTTGCACAGAGGGCCCACTACTGCTTAGATGATTAAATATGATTAACAGAATAATACATTGTATATAAATAAAAAAGCAAAATGTATAACTGACATTTTTTAAACATACTGTAAATGTGAAGAAATTTAAAATTGGAAGACAAAAGTTAAAGTCGTATCCTCGGGTTGATTCTTGGGTGCAGTGCACATGCATCAAACATTGAATTGCCTCATTTGAATTTAGAAATGCTCCAACCTTCCCATTCAAACTTAGACTTTTATAATATATGTTTGTGAAGTAAACAAAATATTTAATAATGTGTATATTTGTTTGATAAATGTTTTTATCTGTATTGTTTTACAGTTCAAATTATTGAAAACGCTTAGGCCGGGGTATTGGATTGCAATAATGATTCAATGGGGGTCCCTGAGTTCCAGTAATGATTAAGTGGGGGACTACAGAAGTGAAAAGGTTAAGAACCACTGGTGAAGAGGATTGACCAGATATACCTGTTGTTGAGTGGGATGGACTTGTCCTGACAGCGGTGCAATGTCCTGTTACTTGCTCTCAAATATGGAGATCCTCTGCATAGTTGACACTCAAAGTCAGCTAGAAACTCACCTTAAGGTGCACCGGACGTGTCTCCACCACCCCTTTGTACATTCAAAGAAGTAATTCGGAGACTGGCTCAAGTACAAAATGTCTTGTGCAAATTGTAAAACTGATGTATGTCATGGCCACAAGACATTATCATGCATGACTTTTGTATGTGAGTGTGACACTGGGTTCAGTTTTACCACAAAGCAACAGCAAAGTGCATTTTGCGAAACATGCATTTTATGTGTGACATAGATTTAAGAAATAGCTATTTCCCAACACTTGGCATACAATCATTATCTGATTCTGAACTTACAAGGCAAGTAGCAGTATACAAAGCACATAGCAGCTGCCGCATTTCACTCTCACAAAACATCCAGTACTAGAAATGGTAGAGAAAACTGTGAGATTTAATTGAGAAATGCCAACAGAGAGAAGAATGGTGCCTTACCGATGGAAGAATATGCAGAGCATTATAATACCAAATGTCTGAGAAGAGAAGTTTATGAACCATGGGAAAAGCAGTGTCACAAGACCCTGGCATGGCGGAGTTAAGAGTGATGTGACCTGAACTGTGGCATGGTGCACTATGCACGATAGACTCAGTGCTTAATTTGTGCTTGTTGTGTCCGGTGCTGAGCACTGGCACTTATTTTTGAGGGCCGGGGCTTACTCTTCTGTCTCAAGCATTTGCTGCGAGCAAAAGACACATATGGGAAAGATGGATGAAGGGAAAAACGAAAAAGCGTCACAAAGGGAGAAAGTATAAAGCTGCAAGAGTGAGCTGAAGGGGCAGGAAGTGGCTTTATATGGATTAAAGAGGCCGAGATGGCTTCAGGATTATGCCACCTCAGTATTCCATGTTCACACATTTAATTGCAGCAGCCGCGGGTTTAAGAGGAGGGCTTTGAGCACCGGCACCTTTTTATTTACAAATGAAGCACTGGATAGACTTTATCATCATAGGCTGGTAAGAGGTTATAAGTTAAAAGTTACCCACTCAACTAGCCTTGCAAATTTTGAATATATAAAGCACATTTTATTATGCTCTTTTGTCAGGCTTTTCTTGTCCTCTGCCCTTCACCAGTACGGTCTATGCCTGTTGAGTCCAAATGTTGATTTAACCAATGTTATGTACTCTTGACCATGGAGTGAGAGCATTTCTGTCCTAAAAGTTTGTGCTGTCTTCTAAGCCAGTCGCTCTTAACCTGGTCTGGGTGTCCGCAATGCCTACTCAAGGGGTCCGCGATTGTTAGAAAACTAAATTATATTAGCAGACTAATGAAGGCTATACACATAAGAAAGCATAATTGAAAATGTTTTAAACTCTCTGTAAATATGAAGTATCTTGATTCCTAGGAGCAGCTCAAGTACAGCACAGAGTAGTATGGACAAACCAAAAGCAGGATGAAAGGATTGCATTTTAGGCCACGATTAGAGAAATACAAAGGTTGTTGAGGGATTGTGATAAATGCAACAATTCTGATAACTATCAGACCAATGCTAGGGCAACTTTGCAACCTTTAGCTTGTCACAGCAAGTTGTGGGGAAGATTTAGAATTGATGTTATGGCTCCGATAGGCAAGAAGGGCGAGTACAATTATGTGATTGTAATCCTAGATCATTTCTACAAATAAACAGAGATCACAGTACTTTATAAGGCATATTCAGAATCGTTGTGGCTCACTGCGCGCTGAAGGAGCAGGGCGGTGTGTGGGGGGAGACAAAAACATTTATTAAAAAGAAAAGTAACCTGCTCTGCCGCGTACCGCTCCTCTTTCACTGGTCACTGCAGGCACAGGCTCCCAGGTTGCCCTGCAGCCAATCCTGACGCTGCTCAGAGCAGCTTTAGGATTGGCCTAGCAAGGGCGCTCCCAGGCAGACTGGGAGCCTGTGCCTGTTCTTTCTAGCCCAACAACACAGTGCCGGGCTGGAGAGAGCGCAGTGCGCATGTGTGTTTGGCCAGCCTGAGACGGCCGACCAAACATACATGTTTACTGAGGGAAGTGCACAGTGCACTTTCTTCGTCCCCGTCATCCCCCATGGCCGTATAATGAACACCGTTTATTATCGTTTTGTTGTTAAAGGCTTGCAGCTGCTGCAGCTCGCGGGGGACGGCACTCCTATGCCATAGCGGAGAAGCCGCCGCTAATCTATTGTGAAGTTTTTGTGTCTCTTCGGGGGCCTTCCTCTGGTAATAGTTAGTGACAACTGTTTCCAATTTACTTCAGACTTCATTTGTTTTAAAGAGGAATGGAATTATGCACAGTGCTACATCACTTTTATCATTCTGCGCGAAATGTTTGTGTGGAGCATTTCAATATGGTACTAAAGGGTATCTCAAATTGCCTAACAAATACAAGTTAGAATGGGAGAGAGAAATCATGAAGTTAATGTGGGCAAATCGCAATTTGAAGGAAGGCGATTGGGAGAGAGTTAAGAAAAACATCAGATTAAAGGGGGGGAGATAATGTGTATAATGAACCTTTGTGTGTCAGAGAGATCAAATGCAATTCAGCCTTTCTCAGTGACTGAAAGGTATGCATATCCAATTAGCTACACTTAAAAAACAAAAACAGAATAGAGGTACTGTGTGAGTGGTTGGATAATTCTGTGGATGAAGAAATAGACAAACGTAGTGTTTGTCAAAATCCGACGACCACCTCAGCTGTGAATGTCAGCAGTGGCAGCACACTGAGCAAAATTCATAAACCCAAAACATTTGATGATTTTTTTTTGTTATGCATATTGAATTGAATAGTGATGGTAATAAAAAAAAATCCCATGTTATTGCTGATGCATTTTTGCTTTTTTCCTCCTATTCGTGAGTTTTGCCTTCTAAGGACAAATATTTCACTAGCAATTTTACATTTTTTTGTTATATTTCTTTAGTTAATTTATTGTTAAGGAGGATGTGTTGTGTTGTTATATTGTATTTTGTTTCTTCACACTCCCTTCCAACCTGCGGAGATCAGTATTTCTGTATACGTTCTGTTAAATGGGTTGGAAACCAACACATCTTGGAAAACTAAACCTTCGTACATTGGATTAAAAGGTCCTTACAATTGCCTTTGGTTGGGGTCAAAGTTAGATAGCAATAACTACAGAGAGCTAGCCTGAGGGCAGCACATTATACTCGGTGCACTAACCACTTTCTGCTAGGTGAGCACTCTGCCAAAACCCTCCAAAAAGTCATGGCTGTGCATGACTTGCCCTTGGAGTTGCGCAGTGACACACAATGGTTTTTCTTGTGATTGCAAGTTGTTTTCAATCTGCTGCAACACAGGCCAGGAAAACAGGTGAGTCATCGCTGCTATAGGAGATATCTGACATAAAATCTGACAGTGTTAAATCTTGGTGGGTGAATTGCTGTTCAGGTGCCAAAGATTAAACCTGAGTTACTGCTTTGACCGCACAGACTGATTATGACACACAGTATCAGGAAGAGTGTTGTGAATGGAGAACAGCTGTTCTGTGGACTCCGAGATCCTTATGACGGACAGGTCTTGGTCTTATCACCCTGACACAAGTCAATCTCGGGAAAAACATATTATTGTAATTCCTTCCACTTTACATCTCCCCTCCTCCTTTTGGCCAGCATTATAAGCATTTTCAATAATTATAGCAACTGAAGTACTTCATTAATTCTCCCAATACCTTCTCTCCCAATCTCCCCACCGGTACTTTCATTCCTGCCTTGTTCTCCCACCTCCTGCTCTCCCCACGTCTACTTTCATTCACCCCTCTATGCCCTTCTTCCCCTGCTGCATATTTGACATCTACTCCCACCTTTATGGTGCCTCCTGTTCATCCCTTTCAATGAAGTGAGAACTTTGTTGTGGTTTGTGTTTTAGGTACTGACTTCAGAGGTATCTCTGTTGAGTAGCAATGACATGTTGATGCTTGGGGGCAGTATTCAAACTAAAAGGCTTGAAAAACTGTATGGCATATTGCTATATTTTTGACAGAGCCTTGATTTGAGAATCGTACACCGGAGCCTTCAATGGCTCATCAACAAAGTATTTTCCTAGAACATGTCTCGATGGCTCGTTCCAGCCTTTCTTCAGATGCACTCCAAGCCACATCCCTTCTCAGCCAAGCATATGGGTCAAACAGTGTTAATGCTTCTGGTGCACCATCCTGCAAACCTTTTTTAGAGAGGTAGGATTCTGTTCAATAACATCACCTCACCAATGGCACAGGGGATATTTGACAGTGTTTCTTTAATGCAAAATGCTGCCAAAAGAAAAGCCTTGAAGGGTCGCTTTATAGCTCATTGTTAATGTAAACTCCTTCAAGTTTTATGAGAGTGCTGAAGCATTTTCCGCCCCTCCCCTAGTTCCAGCGAGTGTGTACATTTGAGGTCCCAATGCACGCGAGTGTTAGATACTTGAGATCTGGAATGAGTTCTGTGAGAAATCATTCAGTTAATTTTAATTCAGACTACCTCTAACTGGGCATTATTCTCTGTTAACACCTTGAAATTGGCTCAGTCAAATGGATGGCTGAGACTGCTGGCATTAACTTCTTTACCCACTCCAACCCACTTGAGCTCTAGCAGCCGAAAGAGTATTGCCTTAGGTTGAAATCATAGGGAACATATACGTCCTTGTCTTTCTGTATTTGTACTGTCATTCACACAGAAGCCCTCAAGTCTGTCCCGCATATTAATATGCAAAAATGAATACTTTTTAGCTTGGCTTTGCCTGGCCAAGACTTGAATCTCCTCTAATGTTATCGCCTAAGATACTGCTTCTCAAACACTTTAGGGGTCATTTGGACGTCACCTGTAACATTTGGAACTTATCCATAATATTGCAAATTTGATCTTGTATACAGTGCTCAATCTACCATTAGGTGCCAAAAACAGAAAATAACATATACACAGTTTTTAACACATTTCTTGTATTTTGCATATTATTACCCCGTTTTTTATGTTTTTTCCTCACTATTACCATCAATGAGAAGTGAGTAGATACAGTTAAAATCAAAACATGAGTGAGCATAGCTCAAGATGTTCCCTAGTTCCAAAAGGGGCACAAGCACCATTTGTGTCCATTTTTACACTATTGTACCAGTCTAAATGGCATTGTTTGTCCTTATAAAAGATAGAGAAGTTTTTAACTACTCAAAGGCCTAGCTACTACTCAGCGCTCACCGATTCTACACCATTCCTTGGCTCTGAGCGGCCCAACTCATCGGAAACTTACAAGCACTTTACAAACAGCACTGCAGAAATCTTTCCACTTATGCATGCTCTGCAGCTTATTCTTTTCCTCTAACTGCATACAAGTTGATGCACTTTTCCCACTGTCTCAAGTGTGGCAAATAAAACAATGTTCTTTAAACCTTTATTGGCTTTGTGCATCTATGTTGAAAAGATTTCAATGTGGTTAACTGCTGGAAGCAACCTCTTTCTTGTGGTTTCCAAATGACAGTTAAATGGTCGGAAAACAGAGCTGGTGTTTGTAGGCAACCAGTTCAACTTGGTGTCCCCAAGCTATCGCTTGGTCCTTTCCCATCCCCTAAAATAGTAGTAAAAATCCTGGGCTTCTAGCCAGGCCACAACCTTGCCATGGATCATAACATCAAGACTCTAACAGCATTGTCTGGACTCCTGAGATGTCTGAAGAAAATCCTACCTTATGCACCACTTTCTGTCCAGAAACCGTTGTCCAGGCGACTGTTATGTCTTACTTGGACCATGGCAACGTACTTTATCTGAGCATTTCTCAGAAGTTACTTAGACATTTTCAAGTCATCCGGAATTTAGCAGCACGCCTTCTGCTTTGGGTAGCTAGATATCATTCCATCTCCACAAACCTCAGAGGCCTCCATTGGCTGCAGACAGCCAGAAGGACCAAACTCAAAGCCCTTTGTATTACACACTGGGCTCTGACCACTACTGGCCCATTATATCTCCACCTGGTTCATCCTGCTATCCCATCTAGGACATTCCCATTTAAGAATCTTCACCTGGCCGTTATACTGAGAGTTAGATGCTCCAGATTCATCTTCGCCGAATCCCATCTGAAACTGCTTTCAGGAAACAAATAACAACCTGACTGTTTTAGAAGGAACTACCGCACTTAGTAAACATCTTGCAGGATGGTACCTAGGGCTGTGGCACCTGTGCGCTTTAGAAAATTGGAAGCATTAACAAGAGGATATATCACTTTAAACTTCTTTACACTGCAAGACCTGAACTTTTTTTGTAGGAAGTCTTGGAAATCAATTCAGACTTTGGAATTTGCGGTCCCAAATTATTTTTCTTCTCTCTGGGTTTGAACTGCTACCCAGTTGCTTGTGATTTACTTTATTTTGAAGCCCTTTGGTATTTTTGAAGTGAATAATTGTATTTAATCGGTTGACTTTTTTGGTTTCGGGATTAGAAAAGATTACAAGCGAAGGAGCACTATTTCTAAACAATTTATTGTTGTTTTAACCCCTTTCCTGAAAACCCCCTGGACACATTTGATTACCCCCTTAAGTGGTAAGGTGATAAATGGGTTTGGTAGCCCAGAGTCCTGGGCTACTTTCTTGATCGCAGTCTAGCCCTGATAGTCAACTTCCTTCATGGCCAAATCGTAAAAACAAAACACCTTGCTTTGTCTCCGACCTTATTTATTTCTGCTTGTCACTGTTCTTTTAACTATATTTCTGACCCTGGAAAATCCATACTGAAGACAACCTTACTTATTTTTCAGTCTTAAGATTCTATTCTCTTTGTTAGTATGAGTTGAAGCACATAAACTGTTAGAGCCCCAGGGAAGGAACGAGAGATAGAAGGGGAAGAAAACATAGCTGAAGAAATAGACTGAAAAATAGAATTTTAAGAAAAGGGAAGAATAAGCCAATGAAGATGATTACAAAAGACAGAACCAGAGCACTAGAGCTGGCGAGAAGGACTGGCTTAAGCAGTGCAAAGATATGGCTCCAAGTCACGTGGACAACATGATTAGACTGCTGATTTGTCATGATCATGCCTGTGCATTCTGAGAGGGGTGGTGTTGGTTTATTCAATTGTAACCAGTTGATAAAATGTCCAGATTTCAGTGGCTTGCAAAGGAAGCCAAAGACCAGAACATAGTGTCTTTGGTGACAGGGAAGCAGATAGTCACATAGACAAAACCACCTATAAACTTGGGTGAGACAGACTTCAGAACATCGGTACCTGACAGTGATTCTCTCTCATCCACACAGCAATCAGGCGACTTACATTTGCAGATCCGGTCAGACACACGTGTGCAGTCCTCCACCATGATTTCATCATTCTCACAGAGGGTGCAGGGCAGGCAGGGGTCCATGTTGTTGTCCTCGTCAGAGAAAGTCTCCTCTGGGCAGACCTCACATGCCGTGTCGTGAGTGGTTGAGCATGGGTACTCCATCCCATGCCCGAGAGGGCAGCTCTGGCACTTCTCACACTGCCCTGTCTCTTTGCTCAGAAAATACCCATAGCTGCAGGCACAGATGGCATCATCGGTATCCACGCAGGGCGCAATCATGCGTGTGCGGCCCAGGCACTGCGTGCACAGCTTGCATGGCTCAACATGACTCGATATGTCAGAGTAGGTCACACCTAGAATTCACAGAAAGGAAAAGAAATGACAAAAAAGTGAGTACAGGTTAATCAGTGTCAGGACAGTTACGTTTTACATTAGTTATAAGAAAGGGCATAGTATAAAGTACAATTATCAGCAAGACTTGAAAAACTGCTCGGCATATTGCTGTATTTTTGACAGAGCCTTGATGTGAGGAGGCGAAACAGTATCACAGCCAGACATCAGAGCCTTCACTAGCTCAACAACAAAGTATTTCCCTAGAACATGTCTTGATGTCTCATGCCAGTCTTACTTTTAATGCACTCCGAGCCACACCCTTCTGTAGCCAAGAATATGGGTTCATATCAATTGAGCCTGAGTCAAACAGTGTTATTACTACTGCTGTACCATCCTGAACATTTTTGACACAATGTCTAATCACCCATCTGCCATTACTTGCATTCTGTTTCTCTGTGCTTGTATGCTCCAGTCTCTTGGTCCTGTATTGCCATAGAACCAACCCAGGTAAACTGGACAGTAACGATTTGGCCCCCACACTATCACTGTTGCAGGAGAAGGAAGATGTTGGTATCTTCTCGAGCCATTTCGTGTGAGTTCGAAGTGCTATCTATCCCTAAGGGAAGACTGGTAGGGCAATCTGCTAGCTAGACATGATGGTGAGTACACATGACTGCCTTTCGTTGTCTTGGCCAGGCCTCCCATCATAATTAGTACCATCAGCAAGTACCATTGCCTCCACTCTCATCATGATCACAAGGCTTTGCAAAATGGATGTCATGTTGCTTAAAGTGACATTATTACGTTGTCACTTCATGCAGCACAGCAGCCATCTTGGAAGTATAGAAAATATTGCTTTCTATACTTTCAAAATGACTGCCACATTATGTGGTGCAACGTGACTGCGGGAAAGCACCTTAGGCCACACAAAGCGCTGGTCATTTTTAAAGTATAGAAAATTGTGTTCTGTGCATTTAACATAGTTGCTCAGGCATAAAGTCAGTTGTAACTTGCTCAGCACTAGCTAAGTGAGAATGATTACTTTGGCATTACTTGCTTAAATTGCAGTTTGAATCTGTGACATAACCTAACTGGACTGCAGACACTTGGGTGACTTAAGTTATGTTGAGTTGGATCTAGAGAGCGTTGCTGTATTGAGATCACTAGGGCCTGGTGCCCTCTACAGCAGAGTGTCTCTCAGCGGGCATCAACCTTTGTTTAGCGACAATCATGATTCTAATTTTTGGGAGAAATATAGTAGGGGGTGGATGAGCATAGAAATGAAAAATGCTGTAAGAAATTGATTTTGGCTTGTCAAGGGGACCAGTCTGCATTAGGAGCTCAACGGCAAGAAGAACCTGAAGGATGTAAGCCCAGGCGTACTAGAGGATGCTGCAGGGATGTGACATTTTGAAAGTCTCAGAATCCACTGTGATGGTAAATCACATACTTTGAGGGGCTGTTATGCCGTAGAGTTGGACAAGCTACTAAACGTTTGAGCCAAATGCCTAGCTCTGGCTAAGCTCTTGGTCACCTATTAACCTGAAGCCCAAAAAGAGCTGTACTTCCAGGAGGCGAGTGGCTACAGCTGATGAGTAATTATGGTCTGGAGCCGGGGTAGAACCCCAGCCCAACTCAGTATCCTGTGAATCGTGGTAAATCTTCCTGTACAATAGTATGTGTCTGTTGTGAAGCACCGTTATGTACTTGGGCAAGGTTTACGCTGTGTAAAACTGCTCAAAATGAAATATGAATTCTACCTGTCACCCAAGCTGTAATCTCATCCACCAAGAATTGAGCACAAAGCATTGCCATATGATATCAGAAAGTGATCCCTATTTAATCCCTATATAATGGATGAATTGCACAATGTGAAGCTGCAAAATCTGGGATCAATCCCAGCTTCCGTGCTTGACCAAATTGTGTGGTCCTAGGTAAATACTTTATTTCACGAGCCTCCTTTTTGTTCCTTATCCCATATGAGATCACATTCAAATATATAGGTCTTGGCTCTGCGTTGAACAAAAAAATGTCTTGTGTTTGATTTAGTAGCCTATAATGTTACTTCATCTATAACAAGAATCTTGGCCACTAATTCTGTACACATGACAACATACCTACCTCTTCATTCACTAACAGCATTGTCATTAGCGTGGAGGCAGAAATGTCTATCAGTTCATGCTTAAAAACTTCCACTTTAATAAATGCATTTCAAATAATCTGATATTCTAAGTTGAAACACGTCCAAGTGTTAAAGAACAACACTTTTTTTTCATTTTTGAAGATACTTTATCATACTGTAACATGGTGTTTGTCGCAGGATTTACGCGACCAGTGTTTTCAGGGCTCGGCTCGTACACATGCTCTTAGAGCCACAGCCAACCCATGCCTCAGCTCAGGTGCGCGTCTACCTCTTAATTTATTGGCACACCCACCTCGATTATGCCTTTATAATAAATCTATGTGATTGAAGAATACAATTGGGAAAAAGTAAGTTCAGTGCATATATTGACTGGTACAAGTCTACAAGCCTATCTGAAAAGAATGCAGAAATTGGAGTAAGGGTCCTTACCCATGTGCCTCCAACATACCTACTTCCACTTGCTTCAGAGCCATGTCCCATTTTTCATAGACTACTTGCGTTAAAAACAATTTGTAGGCCGCAACTCCATTTAGGAGATGTAATTTACAATAATGCTACCTTATGCCGTACCATGCTTTATTCCAATGCCTGTTGGCCTAGTAAACAAACACATCCTCTCCAGGGCCCTCTGTGTGACCCCATGGTTACAGGTTCGAATCCCACCGAGTCCACTCAGCCTTCGAAGTCGATAAAATGAGTACCACTGAAGTTGGTAGCAATAAGCATCTGTTCCTTCAAAGATACCACTTGGGCATGAATGGGTGCTCTGCAGACACTTATTACACTGTGTTAATGTCCATGTGCACATTCTGCTCATAACAGTGATTAATTAGTGTTCTCAATAACCATGCACCTTTGAGTTTAGCGTAAGAACCAGTACGCACTACTGATCAGAGATGAGTGCTACATACATGAAATGTTGCGTGTCTTTCATGGTGAACATTACTAATCAAATGTGACTGTGCCTGGATTTCATGTGTGACTGTGAGTAATCGTTTTTAGTCACACACCACTGACTGAAATAAATTATATTCGCTGCACACTTTGTATATCAGTATTCAGAGGTATATGTTAATTCGCCAGAGACAAGTATGTTCAGTGACTAGCCCTAAGTGTACATCAGGCACCAGGGAGCTGAGTATGTTCAGTGAGCAGGCACGAGTGTGTTCGGTGACCTTAAGTGAGAATGGTCGGTGACTAGACGAGGGTCAGACTAGGACAGAAAAGAGACATGGGCATCAAAATAAAATTGCCCCCCATTAGTGAATTAGACAGTCAGAAGAATGCAATGCCCATCGTAAACCTCGCCCAGCTTTGAACAGTGGTGTTGATATTTACTATAGATTGAAGTGTTAGCTCACTAAGAAAAAATATGAGTTCATTGAAGAATTCAGAATACTTAACTCCAATGTGTCCACGTAAGTTTCACAAGTGAACATAGGGGCACACTTTTAAACTTTGTGCATCAGTTATCAGAATGATGATGCTCAGCCCCACTGGATAGGTGTGTACCAGTTGAGAACTAGGGCCCACGTTTATGGGGAATTGGAGTAGGGCAGCGCTGCAAGGCTTCCTGATTCACTGCCCTATACCAATGTAAAAGGACAGGAATGAACCGTATTTGTGAAATATGGTGCATTCCTGTCCTTTCCCCCGCACTGGTGCACAACTGGCTGCCTAACGCCACCTCTGGCACCATAGCACCGTGGTGCAATAGTGCCTGCGTTGCAGGCAGGTTTGTTTTTGTGCAGGAAAGGACATCTTCCTTCACAAAAACAATCTAGAGAGGTGTTTTCCTCTTTTTATATGTTCTGCAGAATGCAGTACACTTGGAAAGAGGAAAATGAAAATATTTCTCCTCAGTACGCCTGTTCTGGGACAGCGCAAGGTTTTGATGCTTCCCCAGGTTTACATGATTAAGTAAATCTGTGGCAGCGTCAATATCCGTGGGTGTTGCACGGAAAAACCCATCACACTGCCCATAGACCGCCTCCCTGGTGCAGAGTAGGCCAACACAAGGACTTGTGCTGCTTTGTGTTACTCCGCATCTATGAGGCCTTTCAAAGCCACGCAAAGTGGCCTTATGTGGACTCTTATATATGGTTGGGAGGCTTGCGCCAGCGGCTCGTCAAAAAAGTGACGCTGCTACGGAGCAAGCCTCTTATAAATAAGGCCCTAGGTGTCTGTCTTAGATGGCAGGACACATCAGAAAAGGAATCTTTTGTGCATTCGCAGTTCTAGACTGCAGTCAGTGCCCCTTTCCACGGGGTCCCTATGACGGAAGCGCCTTGCGCGAGAGCAGGCCCGGGCCCGCACGCTTCCTCTGCATCTCTCCACTGCATGCGGACACTTCGGCAGGAAAGACGTTATTTCTGGGCGGCAGAGGGCATTTTGCTGGGTTATTTTAAGAAGCGGAATCAATTATTCAACAGAATATGTTTTTCATAATGAAACCAAAGCGGGGACAATAACATTGCTGACGGAGGCTCGGCTTCCTTGCTGCTGCCTGAAAAAGCAACGAGAAATACTGTGCGCTTCGCAGCCGTCGTAGGCGCTCTGTAGGTCAGGACGGTGCTTTTGCTTCTGTACCGACCATGAGATGTTGCCAAAGCCGGCCTACGTGCTGACATAACCTCGTCACTAAGGACTGCACGTCGGTGCTTGCACATCACCTGCATCTGTGGGTACAAAATGTAATCGACAAGCGAAACAGTTGAAATCCTCCCATTTTAATGTACAGAGCAGAAATCTGTTTGAAAAACTGTCAAAATCTGCCTTGAATGTGGAATTAAGCAAAGGGTAGATTTCTCTCCCCAGACAAAGAAAACCATGGACCTTCGGAATTCTCAGAATTGCAAAAAAAACACAGTCCAAGGAACTACGCTACAAATAGCGGTTCTGATTGGCGAAAGGGGTACCCAATCAAATTCGGGCCTTTTTCAGCAATCTTATTGGCTATTCTTTCAACTAATCAGAATAACGGACTCGCTTTCTCTGCTTGCCTGCTGGCAATCACTCTGAATAACCCTGGGATAACACGACCATAAAGTGAGTGTGGGTGGTAATTTCACAGCGGTCAGCGGACACCTGAAGGAACACACGAATTTTGGGTGCTTAATTTGTTAAAGAATAAGTGCTGGGTCCCACAGTTTTACTCAGAGTCAGAGGCAGGCACCGTTGAAGGTCACGGTACCAAATACCAAGGTTGTACAATATTGATTTCACTTCATGCCTCTAATTCACCACCGGGCACTGCCTCTTGCAGGTTCTTTTTCATCCCTGCGCTCTCTCTTCCTCACTGTGTTTTTCCATCTTTCTCTTCCTCCTTCCTTCTCTCTATTGCTCTGGATGCAAATCTGATGGGGGTGGGGATAAATGCATTTCCCCAAAAACAAGTCCCAGTGGGTCCTACATGCAACCACAGTCTCAAATTAAGCACTAGATGTGTTGCTTCTGTTTTTCAGTCCCTGGTAGGTGGAAATGAATCCCCGAAAAGAGCAGATTCACCTCAGTATTTGCTTCAGCTTACCTCAACTTTTTTTAAAAATACCCAGCCCATTGAAATGAACACAATTGCACATGTGATTCTCCAGCATACTGCTCGTACACCATGCCATTGATGCACCAGCTGGGTTGAGTATCTTCTCTTGACATGCCCCCAATGCAGTGCCTAATAAAGGCATTTGCAAGGCCGGGGCAACATATTTTGCCCATCCTCTGGCTATAGATTTGGAAGCTATTAGGAATTAGTGCTGGGGGCGATAAATAAATTAAGTGAACCAAATAATGCGCAATGATGTGTTTTAGATCAGATGAAACAGAATGTGTGCATGTTTTTTCTTTGGTACTATTATGTCTAATGTGGCTCATTTGGTTGTAAAATGTTGGGAGTTGAAAAGACACCTCTCCCAATGGTGACCACCTCCCTCCAAGCCAGCATGGTTACTGTTTCCAGTCTTGAGTTTTTCTGTTTTGCTTCCATTGAAGTAATTAGACTAACACACTTTAAATTAGCTATTTGTAGGTGTAAAATGTATGACTTGACACAGTATCCCTAATAACTTGGAACGAGGTGGTCCCCATAATTCCCTCCAGTGCACTCTCTTCAGCGATATTGCAGATGAATAGAGGAGAGGTGAATCGCCTCACTTTTAAGCATACAAGACTGCCTTTTCTCAAGAGGCAGCACTCAGAAGGTTGGGGTACCACCAGTACCACATGCGTTAAGGGAGCTCGAGACAAGTACCTATGGTGCCTTTGTATTAAGCCTGCCCAAGTGTGTGCATCATTCTTAAGGTGAGCACCTTGACCATTAGCTGCAGAAAGAGCGTGATAAGAGTCTCTTGTCAGCGTTACTCATTCAGGCAAAGGGCTATCTTCCCCCAGCAATCCTATATAGGAAGAGGGATAAGGAAAGAAGTGCAGAGATACCCATCATTGCCTCCAATTTGGCCTTTGGACAGATCAGTCACCCAGCCAAATGTTTTGAGTATAATCACAGAAGCCATTTTGAATTGGTAGACCGACAACATCATAAATACTGGCATCAAAGAAATCACTGACATCATTGTTAGCCTGACCTTTACTCAGCTAATCAAGGCATCAACTTTCTGAGGCGGTTCTAACATCAAACCTCCCATTCCCTTTCACCCAGATCGCAACTCTGAACATCTTTGTGTACATTACACTATCATGAATTGTCTGTGTCCTAAGAAGCTCTGCTGAACAAGACAAGAACCAAATCCATTGAAAAAGACAGTCAATCAGGTATGTGTCCCGTCTTTTAAAAACAGGAACAAAATCTGTTCATCCACATTTGTGCCCATGCCCCAGTGCCAGTTGTCTCCGCTGCCTGAAAGCCTTCACCACATCAGACATCCAGTCATCTGTGCATTTTACATCAATATTCTCTGAAAGTCATGGCAGTGATCGCTCTGATAATTCCAACACATGGGCAGAATTTTCATGTGTGAATGGTAGAAACCCACTGTTCCTGTGACTGAGCAGTGTAAATGGACTATTTGTGTAGATACATGCAGGCCCACTGTAGTGAGGAAAGGATCAATAAAACACCTTCAGAAACGTTTCTGGATCCAGAGAAATAATGCGCACTAAACACTTTGCTGGCCCTTTACAAGAAGTCCCAGAGAACTTGATGTCCTTCTTTGAAGACAAGATTGAAGCCTTCTGGACTAACACAATTTCCAACCCAACGACCAGCATCAATCAAGAGACTGAGGTATTGTGCCTCACTGACTACCTACAGTAAAAACCAGTACAGATTAAGGACATCACTAAAATCATATGGCAGTCTGTATCTGAGACCTCTAAACAAGTGTTATTAGAGTACCAACCTTGGCCTGACTGTCCTGACCTTTTAATCACCAAGATACTATACACTTTATGTTCATTAGCTGGTGCTCCTCAGAAAGACAAGTGTGGAATTATCACTTCTACTCTTCATGAGTGTAAGCTGGCTTTGTCAATCACTTTCATGTTCCAACAAAGAGGCTTCGCCAAGTACAGTGGCAGACCAGCTACAACTGGTCAACTGGTGGTTTTTTTTAAGAAGAGCCTTCTGGGTGCTCTGTTATGATTCAGGGAGCTAACCAGATATAGCAGATACTGAACATGCAAGGCTTGGTCGGGGAAGGCCACATGCCCCAGGGTTCAGCAGTCTTTTGCCTGCAATAAAGTCCTGCACTTTGCAAGTGCCTGGGTCTGTCTCTTCTCTCAGATGTACAGATATTTTCTGTCTCTTTGAACCTCACAAGTCTGGGATTGGGGGCTAACAGGTCACACATAACCCATACTGTTGCTTCTGGATAGTGGGTTTGTGTCCCATTCTTGCAAGCAACAGTCAGCAGGGATATGCCGATGTAAAACCTGATTCTTTGATCACAAACACATTCAGATGTAACATGTTGCAAATGTAAGAGGGTATGCCTCTTCTCTGATCCCCCCACACACAAACACAATTTGCTCTAATTTCTAATTTACGGTGAAATCTGCTCCAATTGAATACTAAGGTTGGTTCATCTAAATTGGTTCGTGACCTCTGAACCTAGACTTTAATGCAAAATAGCTCAACATTCTGTCATCTCAACTTTGCTAGTCTTGGAAGGTTCTCTGTAGTCGTGCCTTTTCCCGTCCTACACAGGTTCCTCTAGTATCTATTTTCAGCAGTATATGATATTGATTAAATGTACAACTGATGATAAAAAGTACCAGGACAGTCTTTCCCCTATACTGATTAATATTTAGGAGTGATTTATGGTGCACACATTTACATACATTATACTATGCTGTTAGGATAATTAAAATTCCTATTTATTGCATGAATGGTTCATTAAAGGAGTTTCAGCAGATGGAGGGAGGGGCTGTCCTGTTTCCTTTGGATTGAAAAGGAAGCTCGGGGATGAGTCACTTTTTTCTAAATGCATTTTTATGTGGATTGGGGTTTGAAACGAGTGCCAACTCTTACCTGTGGTCCTTTCTACATTTGCAAGAATGTATGTAGTATCTGTAGATGCTGAGAGTATCCCTGCTGTAACAGGTCTGTATGTGTGCATTGCCTAAATCGTGGGTTTTCTACTGCCAAGATAAGGGAATCAGCATTTCTGCAGCCATTTCAGGCATAGAAGAGGCAGTAGTATACCCTTGAGAATGCTGAATACATCCTTGCTGTCGCATGTTTCTATCTGTATATAGGGTGACCAGATTTTGAAGAGCAAAAACCGGGACCGGTCAGACATAAAAGAAGGACTAAAGACATTACTCTCACTTTTATGTGGCCTGTCCCTTTTTTTGCATAGCTTTGTGAATGTGTACCTGTACATGTGTGTGTGTGTGCATGTACATATATATATAGACACACACACATATATATACACACACACAAACACACACACACTTACGTGACTATATATATAAAATTAGCCATGGCTTGACCTCCCAGTCTGCACCCCCAACCCGCTCCCACCCACCTCTCTCAGCTCCCCACTCCATCTCTTTGCTGGGAGCAGACAGGGGACTGTGTTGCCTGACAGTAACAGATAACATAGTATAATTATTTTATACTTTGCAGGCCTCTTTAACTTATGCTTCCCTAGATCATCTGACCTTTGTCCCAAAAACCGGGACATTTATTTAGTAATCTGATATTTGTTCCAAAAACCGGGACATTTATTTAAAATTAAGAGAAGCGTCGGGAGACCGGGACAGTCCTTTAAAAATCGGGACAGTCCGGGGAAATCCGGGACGTCTGGTCACCCTACTGTATATGTTTGCCTGTATCACTCACCCGAGCAAGAACACTCCTCCTGCCGTGCAAACATGCACATTAGATGTCCGCGAGCCACTGAAAGTTCGAGCTACAACTGGTCAGCTGATGAGTTCTGGCTGTGACAGCTGGAGGTCCACTTGCACTCTGAAACCCAAAATGGGCTGAGCTTTCATGTCCCTCTTGGGTGTCACACATGCTCTACACACATGCGCCAAGAATTAAAAACAAAGCCTAAACCTGTGATGCTAAAAAGGAGATACAGCCATATACTGGCTGGATTCCATGACATGAAACCAGAAAACCTGACGTCAATCCCGGCTTCCTTGCTTGACCACATTGTGTGATCTTAGATAAATATTGTATTTCAGTGACCCTTTTTTTCTTCATTGTGAAATGTGAGAGCACCTTCACGTAGGTGTGTTGAGGTATGAGCTGTGAAAAATCTCTGGTGTTTCAGGCAATAGACTATAACGGTGCTTCGTTTATAATAAGAATCTTGGCAACATTTAGGGTGCAACTGACTTGCCTCGTAGTTCACTAAAGGCACGGTCAACAGGGTGAGGGGGGGAGCAGCGTTTCTAAATTCTTGTTTAAATGCTTTCACTTTTAATAAATACCTCTCAAATCAGTCATGTGATCGGAATACTAAGGCGAAACGCTTCTTCATGGCTTGCGTTTTTGATGAGACTTCGTCACATTTTTGCATAATGTTACTTGCATGAGTACATGACAACCATTGTCAGGACTCTGCCGGACTCGTGCATGGGATCTTAGAAACAAGCCAGAGCCTTGGCTCGACTCTGGGTCGGCTCCATATGCACGTCCTCGGAGGATGCTGAGTAGCCCTGCGGTAGGTCATTATTTATGTATGTTTTCCCTCAGGCTAATAGGAGGAGCCTGCTCTCGCTTAAGAAATGGTCCCTCCTGCTGAAATAAAGCAATCACTGACGCTGCGACGTGTGCAGGCCATGGTCTCAGACCACAGGAGCGTGAGGGGTTAACCTCTGCCTGCAGCCAGCCTTTGCCTCCTGCACTGATTTCACGCTTGTAACTGAGCACAAAACCCGGTATCAAATCCCCCAAATCCTCCTTGTTAAGCCGTGACCTTGCAAGCATTGGCCGACATGGGAGCAGAAATAACGCTAAGCTCTCAGCATGCCGGTAGAGGAAGGCGTTATATCTGGCCCTTGCACGGCTGGGGTGACTTCTACTACCTACAAGTCCAGGGCCCCGCTCTACAGCCCCCTCCTCGCTGTGGTGTGGTCAATTCTTACAGCATACTGAATTATTGATGGGCCCATTAGGAGACAGGCATATGGTCGAGCCCGTGGATCTCCCAGGGCTGAACCATTGTAGGTCCGAGCAAGGGGGTGTGATCCGTTGGGGACTGATCAATACTTAAGAAACTATTGATTACCCGAGAATCCAGGGAAAGCAGAAGGTCTCCTTACTCAAACAGGATATGTAAACTCGAGGCTGCCCTGTGAGGCTCAGCAAACAAAGGCTGCTGACCTAACTCCAGAATGCTTTAAGGAGTGAGATTTAACTCCAGGCTGGCATATTAAGTGAGATATCACTCCATGTTGTACTATTAAGATCTGATTTTCACACTGTGTCACCGAGTGAGATCTAAGTAAGGTGTACTGCGTAAGATCTGACTCCAGGCAGGGGCACTGAGTGACCACTCACTTCAGGCCGGGGGCACTGGGTGAGCTGTGATGCCAGGCAGAGGCACTAATTGAGAACTACTCTGAGGGGGGGGTTTGAGAGAGATCCAAAACAGGCTTTGGGCATTAAGTAACATCTAACTCTAGGCAGGGGCATTGGCTGCAATTTAGTCCAAACTGGATGACTCACCCCTGTTGATGCATCAAGGATAAAGGGGGAACAGTCTTATTTATAATGGAAGAGAAATCCTCACTAAAACTTTTGTAACACTCTTCATCATAAGCTAACTCAACTCTTTGCTGTCAGAAGTCACAATAGGCTCAATGTGGGACTCACGTCTTGACAGAATGTGTGACTACAGAATGTGTGCCCTTACAATGAGGTCAGGTGGTCTGATCAACCATGAGATAGGGTATTAAGACACGCCAATTTATCTTCAAGGTAAGACTTACTCTTACCTCTGTATGACATACAGGGAGTGCAGAATTATTAGGCAAATGAGTATTTTGACCACATCATCCTCTTTATGCATGTTGTCTTACTCCAAGCTGTATAGGCTCGAAAGCCTACTACCAATTAAGCATATTAGGTGATGTGCATCTCTGTAATGAGAAGGGGTGTGGTCTAATGACATCAACACCCTATATCAGGTGTGCATAATTATTAGGCAACTTCCTTTCCTTTGGCAAAATGGGTCAAAAGAAGGACTTGACAGGCTCAGAAAAGTCAAAAATAGTGAGATATCTTGCATAGGGATGCAGCACTCTTAAAATTGCAAAGCTTCTGAAGCGTGATCATCGAACAATCAAGCGTTTCATTCAAAATAGTCAACAGGGTCGCAAGAAGCGTGTGGAAAATCCAAGGTGCAAAATAACTGCCCATGAACTGAGAAAAGTCAAGCGTGCAGCTGCCACGATGCCACTTGCCACCAGTTTGGCCATATTTCAGAGCTGCAACATCACTGGAGTGCCCAAAAGCACAAGGTGTGCAATACTCAGAGACATGGCCAAGGTAAGAAAGGCTGAAAGACGACCACCACTGAACAAGACACACAAGCTGAAACGTCAAGACTGGGCCAATAAATATCTCAAGACTGATTTTTCTAAGGTTTTATGGACTGATGAAATGAGAGTGAGTCTTGATGGGCCAGATGGATGGGCCCGTGGCTGGATTGGTAAAGGGCAGAGAGCTCCAGTCCGACTCAGACGCCAGCAAGGTGGAGGTGGAGTACTGGTTTGGGCTGGTATCATCAAAGATGAGCTTGTGGGGCCTTTTCAGGTTGAGGATGGAGTCAAGCTCAACTCCCAGTCCTACTGCCAGTTCCTGGAAGACACCTTCTTCAAGCAGTGGTACAGGAAGAAGTCTGCATCCTTCAAGAAAAACATGATTTTCATGCAGGACAATGCTCCATCACACGCGTCCAAGTACTCCACAGCGTGGCTGGCAAGAAAGGGTATAAAAGAAGGAAATCTAATGACATGGCCTCCTTGTTCACCTGATCTGAACCCCATTGAGAACCTGTGGTCCATCATCAAATGTGAGATTTACAAGGAGGGAAAACAGTACACCTCTCTGAACAGTGTCTGGGAGGCTGTGGTTGCTGCTGCACGCAATGTTGATGGTGAACAGATCAAAACACTGACAGAATCCATGGATGGCAGGCTTTTGAGTGTCCTTGCAAAGAAAGGTGGCTATATTGGTCACTGATTTGTTTTTGTTTTGTTTTTGAATGTCAGAAATGTATATTTGTGAATGTTGAGATGTTATATTGGTTTCACTGGTAATAATAAATAATTGAAATGGGTATATATATTTTTTTTTGTTAAGTTGCCTAATAATTATGCACAGTAATAGTCACCTGCACACACAGATATCCCCCTAACATAGCTAAAACTAAAAACAAACTAAAAACTACTTCCAAAAATATTCAGCTTTGATATTAATGAGTTTTTTGGGTTCATTGAGAACATGGTTGTTGTTCAATAATAAAATTAATCCTCAAAAATACAACTTGCCTAATAATTCTGCACTCCCTGTACAGTATTTTGAGTAAGGATCCCATTTGTCCTGATGAAGGCATGAGACCTTTTTGGGGCTAATTCAAGGGCCGAAACATCTTGGAACTTTTAAGGATGACTGAAACATTACTCTTGTGGTTCATCCCGTATCTGATTTTTAATCCTGTTCCATGAACCCTTGAGTAAAAGAATTCCTTTGGATATATACGCAGAGGCAGTTTTAACAGCAATCTGGATCCTTAGTTCATATAGTTACACTTATCTTGAATTTCCTCTCAGCGTGGCTGAGGCCACCCTGATAATATCATCTTACCAGGGTAAGATGAGTTAGCCTATGATGAAGCATGCCACAAAAGTGTGGGTGAGACAGTGTCTTCCATTAGAAAGAATATTGTTTCCCTTTGACCTTCATCTTGTCATCCAGTACATTATCAAATGTATTGTGTGGTTTATGGTTGATATTAAGGAGGACGTGCAATAATTGCAAAACCTCTTTTTACTTTATTGGGGGTTACTACTAAGTACAGACTGGACCTGAGGGTGAGATCTAACTCCATGCTAGTGATTTCACTAAGCATTCACTCCAGAACGGCCATTCAGAGAGATCTAACTCCAAAACAGCCATAAAGTGAGATCTAAGTCCAGATTTCTCTGTAGAATGAGATCTAATTCCAGTCGTGTTTGTTGTTAGACTTAAATTCATGATGGGGCACTAAGTGAGGTGTGGATGTGGCATTGAATGAAATCTAGCAGACCACACTATTGAGTAAAATTTAGCTCCAGTCTGGGGGAGAAATGAGATCTGGCTCCAGACTGGGGCATTGAGTGAGATCTAGGTCAGATATTATAGTGACCTAATACACTGGGCTCAGGTGCTATACGTACTGCACTACTGACTACAATGGTGGTGGCTTCTAACACCATTATATGTGTGTATGCATGGGTGTAGTGGATTTATGAAGCACCAACCTAGCTATCTAATAGTTAAAAGCTGTATAGTGAGGGGGTGTAAACCAAAGAGGGGTGAAGAGAAAGTGGGCAGTTACGTCTGGTGGGGAAGGAAGCGTGAGGGGGTACCAGTGGAGCACAAAGTAGAAAAGAGAATTTGGGAGGGGAATCAGGCTATACTCTGATAGGGTGTTGCCTAAGGAGCTCAGTCTTGCGTTCTTTTCTGAAGCGAAGGGTGCTTTTGTAGCTACTGCTTAGATGGGGTTGAAGATCCTTTGGGATTGGGGGACAGTGAAAAATAAAGCTTTGTGCCTTATCTTTTCTTTCGTCTATATAGTGGTGTGCCTGGCCAGTAAAGGGTTTTAGATATTGTGTGTTGTCAGTGATAACCTGCTAGGACATTGAGCCAGTACTGACTGAGAGGAAAGACTGCCATCGAAGGTATCGCACTGGGCATGGATTAGGGTGTCCTAACAACATGTTGAGGTATGGGCAATACTGACTGTTTGAACCTTTTGCCCGATACCATGTACTAGGTCATGACTGGATAAGAGTGTTTCCTAGGCCATTAATGGAGCATTTGACCAGGACTGGCTCTGTGATTACAGTATTCCCATACTAGTAGGGGTACAGTACATTGTCAACATTGTCAGAGAGAATTGTGCCCCCCAAAAACATTTCTGCAAAGTTAGCCAGACTTGAAAAAAGAGAAAGAACCATTGCAAAACCGCTGAGATCATAGGGCAGAGAACCTCTTATGACATGCCAGGGCGTAATGGTCCAAGCTACTATGATGGGGCAATGGATTAGTACTCAGTAAAAACAAAGACCCTCTGTAAGCAATATAATGTGGTGTTGGGCTAGTACTGGTCCATTGGGAAGAATGACCATGACACTATCCTATAGCAGTGGGTGAGTGCACAGTCACAGTGCGAAACAGACCCTAAGGATGTTCTAAAATAAATAATTGTTTGTCCAAATGCCCCCCAACAACGTGCTGTGTATTGCGCCAGCAGAAGTGTGTTCTTAAATGCAGTGCTGGGGTATTGTGTTAGCCTGAGTAGATAGAAAGTATGACCCTTAGTGATATATTGGGTTGTTCAGTCTATACTGACTAAAATAGAAGAGTACTCTCTAAGCCCATGCCGGGACATAGAGAGGGCTATGCATGACGGTGGATGGTGGGAATTGTGATTTGCCAGTATCTTGCATGAAACTTTCATGTGAAGTCATATATCATGGAAAAAAGACACATAATATCAGCAATAGTTTTGTTTGAGCAGACAAAGCCTCTTGGGAGCCACTTCTGCTCAAACGAGTCTCGCATGAGCAACAAATGATGCAAAATTGCATAATGTGAATTCTTTGAGAATTTCATGTAATGCGAAATTAGTGAATTGTATTTAACACAAAATTAGTGAACTTCATGTAATGCAAAATTAGTGATTGTTTTCTAGTGTCATTAACGTAACCCTGGCCCATACATAGTACCTGTATAGGCCCATATAGTAGTGGGTCTTGTAGAAGTATACTGGGGCATCTACATGACACTGTCTACATGAGGATAGTGCCCTTTAGTACCAAGCACAACACTGCCATAGATGAGACTGCAACAATAGTTACTGTCCTTATCAAGAAGCTAAATAAAGCATTTGTTCTGGGCCATCGTTACCATGTGCCTCGTCACCATTAGATACTCTTTGAGTGTGAATTGCTCTATAAATGGGTCACGGTGATGGTGACTTACCCAGAGAAAAGAGGGCACTTTAAAATCATGCCAGTGCGTTGGGCTGTCCTGGTACTGGCACAGACGGAAGCATGCACTCTAGCATCACATTATTTGGTCTTTACTGATGGGGCAATGGCCCCAAATTAGACCTCAAGGATGCATGGACAGATGGATAAATCTCCATTCTTTAATGCAAAGCGGTTTGATGCAGGCTCCCCCTCCCAGTGCCAGCGCACTAGCGTGCTCTTAGGATAATTTCTCTTCAGTGCGGCCTGACCCCCGAGGGGATTGATTGCGTGTGTGGCGAGCTTCATCCGGTAACGTCTACACTATCCTCTCTGTGCCTCTGTTGACAATGCAGAGTTGTGCTTTTCATCAAGGTCGGAGAGCGGGGGCATCTTCTACGGGGAGGAGGACATTCTTTGTTTCCTAGAGGCAGAAGCATGGCCAGGACAGGCTCAGATTTTCTCCAGGATGGGAGAACTACCGATCAGTGGGGATGAAAGTGGGGGTGCTGGCCTCACAGTCCTTAAGGGCTATTTTTAGGTCCCTTTTAAAGGCAACTTCTAGCTGTTGTTGAAATCGGTATGTCCCCTCCAAGGTGCACAATAATTGTGTTGCGCTGCCCTGAGTACCCTGAGTGCTTCACTGTATCTGGTATCCGTTTAAAAAAAAAAAAAAATGAGTCCCAGCCTTCAGCTTATCTAATGTGTGTATTGAGACTTATGCCTGTCCCAGTGCTTAATTTGAGCCTGTGCTGGCCACCTGCACTGATTTTTGTAGACCGGCACTTACTGTTCTTTATTAGACGTTTCACGAGCGCAAGAGAGAAAAAAAAACACACTAAGCGGAAAGAAGCAGGAAGAGAAAGACAAAATACCGGTCACAAAGAGAAGGCAGAAGCCTGCATAATAAAGGGTAGGGAGTGCCTGTTGGTAGATTAAAGAGGCCTCATGTGGATTACAGACAACACAGCCTTGGTATTTAGTGCGCTGACATTTTATAGCGCTGGCCTCAAGCTTCTGAGCAGAGGTTTGGACACCAGCACTCATTCTTTTAAAAATGAAGCACTGCCCAGTCTCTTGACACGAGTGAAATCTTGTGGCCTGGAGGGGCACACCACTCATGCTCTCATTTGTCTGATAGTAGAATACTGTCCCTGTAATGAGTTTAGCATGTAGAGCAGTGATGGCAGCAGACTGTAATTTGTGACATTTTCATCTGAGTCACTGGAGTGGAAGCCTACTGGTCCACTCATGGATAGTTCTGCATCTCTGTGCTAACACTGATCCTTGTGCTAACATCCCAAGCGTATGTGGCCTGTGAGGTGCATATACTGTGTGTATGAGTGAGCCACGGTAATGGATGTCTGGGGTTCCATTTTACCCTGTAGCTGTACACAAGATGGAGGTAAATATTTTAGTCCCAGACAGTATGTTGCTGATATTCCTGAAGCTGGAGGGAGAAGGCCTAATCGCTAAAATGAAGAACAAGTGGACAGGTTTCCTTTAGAAATTCAGTTAGGTCCTTTTGGGAGGAGGACTGTTGATTATTCTTCCTGTAGCACTGGCATTTGGTAGATTGTTGTGGAGTATGGTTGGGGAGGGTCCTTTCAGTGAGACCAACCTTTTATCTCTTCATTGTAACTGTTGATGAGCTAGTTGCAGCATGCTCACACTTCTTTGTGCATCTGTTGTGGCTACTTCAAGCTAGAGACTACCCAACTGTGAGAAGCATCTGTCTGCAAAAAGGGTGTGACCAGAGAACAAATAAGAAGAGAACCAACCCAGGCATGTCCCATCAGCTTGTCCTTTATAAATGTGGAAGCCACTGACCCATTTATTATTCCAAGTCTAAGAAATTTTTATCCAAGAAAGGGACTGCTCCACAGACTACTCAGAGGACTACTGCACAACCAGAGCTGCTGTCTGCCGGCTTCTGAGAGGTGAAGGGACTTCACTTGGAGCCTGGCCTTGCTGGAAGAAGCCAACTTGCTGCTGAGAGAACGTACAAGCCCGCGAAGCCTGCAGAAGTCTGACTGACCTGAAGCACCAGAGCACCCTGGTACTGTGTAGGTGCACCAGCTGAAGGAAAATGGTGGAGCATGATCTGTATGCCCTGAGGCTTAAGAGCAGCAGTCTCTCTGCGAAAACGCTTTCAGGGGGAAAATGCTGTCAGCAATTGTAGCTGCTACCATAGAGAAGGCGTGCCCAAGGCAGAGTGCGCTACCAAGACATTTGTTCCCAAGGCAGAGTGCGCCGGCAAGAAGTTTGTGCCCAAGGTGGAGTGCACCACCACCCAGAAGTTGTGCCTACGCGACTATGCTGCTGCCATCCCAGCTTGTGCCCACGGTGTGCTGTGCTTCTGTACCTAAGACCATGCTGCAGCTGCCCTCATGCTGATGTAACAAGTGACCTAGGTGGCCCAACTACTGCACCTCACTGGCGACCTAAAGAGGGTTCACTGCTGCCAGAATCACTGCCTTCCTCTTACCTCCCGGTGTTCTAGTGCACTCCCCCAGACTGCAGGTCGAGCCTCCAGCCTGTGTGTCTCCTAGCAGAACCAGTAGTGAAGCAGGACCCATGCTGTGGGTCTCCACCAGATGCTAGAATACAGAGGCTGAGGCCTGTTCTGCGGTGAGACTGTACAACAGCAAAGACTTGTATGAGAATTGAGTGCTAGAGCTGAACTCCAGGGCAATCTGTGCCTAGGCCTTGATGCATGCTCAAGGGACACTCAATCCCTGCGAGAACCTACCTAGACCTTCCAAATGGGGTGAGAAACCTGAGTGAGTGTCACGGTAGGGTAGAACGCAAGGAACATTAACCCAGGAGCCAGTAATAGAATTATGATTATCAAATTAAAGCACAGATTTGGACATTCAGTAATTGTGCCTATGGATGATTGTTGAGTGCTGTGTTTGTACGCCGATTCACAACTTCCCAGAGAAGCCTGTGACTGTTTGCCATTGGTCCCACTGAGAGTCAAGTGCTGAAAGGGTTGTACTTGGCCTGGTTTGCAGAGTCACAGTAAGACATACTCCAAGGCATCAGTCAGATGACCCCAGGCTTGCTCCATGGCCCCCCGAACTTCAGATAGGTGTCTTTCGCCAAAGTTATGTACAATGCAAATACTTGGAGTGAACCTTGGGTCAGCCCATTGCTCCTGATTGACCGTTTTTTTTATTTTATCTTCTCATTGAAGGACCTGCCTTCCTTCCTCCTCTTATGTCTGTCCCTCCACTGGAGCACATCTTCTTTGCCATTCTTTTGAGTGTATCCCTTACACTGCTTACATTCAAGGCACTACTTTTTCTTTTGGCTCTCCGTGGAAGTGAACATGTCTTCTTGCACTCTCCCTGTGTGCTCGTTCCCACCTCACATCCTTAATCCCTGTACTCTCTATGTTGCCCTTTCCCCTCTGACTCCGCCTTTTCCTTTGCTTTCCTCCACTTCTCTCTGTTTCACTCAGCTTTTTCATTTACTTTTTTCACACCCCCACCACTCCACAGTTGCTCCTTCATCCCTCCCTGCTTGGGAGCATTCAGTTGCTCACCTCGTTTCCTCATTACCCCCACCAGCTGTACCATGCTACCTCCTTCCTTCCACATCATGTTCTTAAAGTTTTTTTTCATTTATTTTAAGGAGGTCTTGGTAGCTGCAACTTGCTACTTTCCCACTCGTTTCTTTAAAATCATTTTCACACTCATTTTATGTTTTTTTATTTTTTATTTAGAGCTCCACGGAGCTCCACGATGGATATCCACTGTCTTGGAGCAGTAAATTAAAAGGAAACAAAATGTATGCTGTACCACCCTATACACAAACATATGCCAGCACATGATGCAGTGTTGTTTTTTTTTTTGGGCCAATGCTGTTTAGCCTTGGCAACAAGCACTGACAAAGCCAAACAGTTGGCTAAAGCCTTTGAACATTGCAACTTATTGGCTTTGCCAATGCTTGTTTCTTGTTTTAAATCGTGATTTCAGTTTACTCACTCAGACTTTTTTTGGTTCAAGCACAAATGCTGGAGTGCACAACCTCTCTAGTATCTCAACCCTAACATTATTCTGCAGTTCCCAAAATCCTTCCTTGGCAAAGGAGGTGCGACACCATCACTGGCACCACTGTAGGTATGGGAAGGGCTGCATTTCTCGTGCTCAGGTTCGAACTTATATCATCAACATCAGGTTCAATCCCGTGCACATTAACTAGTCTCACATAGATTTTCTCAACTAGTCCAACATCCGTAACAGCAATTAAGTTCCAGTGGTATAACAACCACCACCAACTCGCATGGACTATCCTTCTTACCTCATCTGTGGCTACCCATCCAAACCAAGGACCAGTACGCTAACCTATTATGCAGTTTAAAACAAACTGATTCACAAACTATTTTGCTTGTGACTGCAAAATTGTTTTTCTTATGTACAAATCCCATTTCAGGTGTCCATAAATTGTTATTGACTCCTAAAATGAAATTCTGAATAGTTATTTAATTGCTGTTTGGAAGGGGCGGGTTGTGGTTGTCAATGGAATGCAACCGGAATTTGGGTTGAAAACCATTGAAAAGTTACTGACCCCCTAAGTTGGGATAATGATTCACAAAAAGGGAAGAGGTCCACTGTTGAATTCTCCTTTGTGAATTCTGGGAAACGGTTTTGGGGGAATCGGTCCACTAAACCACTGCCAGCTTTCAGAGAAACTTTAAAAGCAGTCCTGTTTCCTTTGAGGAAATCAGATTATTTCGTTTTTTTAAGGTTTATTTATATGGAATCTCAGACTTGGTAGTATGCTGAAGTTCCCTATGAATATACCCAATCAGAATGAGTGGCAATTTGCGACCCAATAAACAATGATTAAGTAATTCGGATTGTGACCCACTCTGATTTAGAACTTCACAAACTGACCTATTAGTACAAAGGTCGGTTTGCATAATTTAATATTGGTTGCAAATTGCAACCATTATAATGATACATCAAGCCCTTAATGTTCCAACCTCGCTGAATTTGTTAATCCAGCTCTTCCAAATCTCATGATCCCCACTGTCCACATTGAGGACCTCATTGTGTGAGGTGCAGGACTTCCAAAGCATTATTATTGTGCACCTCACATTACTAATGGGATTGATAATTTGAGGGCGCAAACCTACTGTTGTTATAAATTATCCTTTACAGAATGGGGAATTACTGTGTAAATTAGTGTTACCATATTGATATCTGCAGGCAATTACTGAATTCTGGGGCTTTTTTTAAGGACAAATTCTTCCAGGTTTTACTAGGCAAATGTGTCCTTTAAAACTGGGTATATGAATACCACATTCACCATTACCAGGAACACCCCAAATTCTGGCACATTTTGCAAGGACATATGTCCAACACAACATATTTCCTACTACGGCTGTGATTATGTCTGGCAATTAATCCTGATTCATGTGCCACTGACACTCTCTAAAATATCTATTTTGCTGTCTTTCTGTCTAACTCTGACAATTTACAGCCTTTTCTCTTGCAATGTGGAACTTGAAGTTCACTATTGCGTGGTACTGGTACCTGTTTTTTGTGGTTATGTATTATGCAAAAGTGTCCTATGTCCTTGGACATTCAGTGACTGAGAGCTAAGCAAGTTGGATATTGGGCTTGGAAGACAAAGGCGCATTGCTATACTATTTCTTGCATCACGAGTAGCTGAAAATTAAGAAATCTATTTTGCATCTGGTCATGTCCAGAGCTTCACTACTATGGCAACAAAGCTAGGATGCACATCAGTACCATAGTGCTAAATATCATCAGGCCTAGAACAGATTAGTGCTTTCCATTCCACCCACACCACTAGTGAGTAGTTTAAACACTGTCAGGTGCACTGATGTTACTGCTGCTCACCATTATGCCCCCGCTGTCATAGAGACAACCCCTGACTCATAATGCCCTAATACCTTGCTCAGAAGGAAACAAAAAATTTAAGGGTGGATTAATTAATCTCAGCCAATAGTAATTACTCTGAGCCACAATCCAGTCCATCCTTGTTTGCCTGCCATGCCACATCAGACAGGAACCAGCCATTTGCAAAAGAGCCTTGGTCATGCTCCCACAGTATCAATGTAGGTCTGCTGTGAGTGGCAGCAAAAGGAATCCCAGAACGATTTTGGCCTCTTTGGGAATCATCAGTAGATGTAGGGTGCAGCTTGAGTCCTGTGGCACAGTGAGCATGGGATCCACCTCTGGTCATACCTGTGGGTACTTAGAGCATCACACTGAAGAAAACAAAAAAGTAATGGTTGGATTGTCTAAATTAGCCAAGTCATTGTTAATTATGCTGGACTGCAATACAACTTATTTGTGTCCACCAAGCTACCTCAGACAGGAACCACCCTATGCCATATGTAAATAAGCCCCGGTCCTCCTCCAATAGCAGCAGCCCAGGCAGAACTGGCAGGCCATTTCACCCTGAACTGGACCGCAGCATCCCCAGGCTGGTTTTGCTCAATGAGGGCGATGCTTTCTTTCGTGCATTATGTAGCAGGTTGATCCAAAATACTCTTTGCTGAATCTGTGGCTCCAACCTGCATCATAGAACTCCACTAGGTCTGCTTTCATGGCGTAATAAACAATACGATACACATTTTGAAAACATGTATATTTCATTTTTCATCTTTACAAAGGTTGTTTATATGCAGCTCTGGCCTTTTGAATATATTCCGAGACCGCTGTTTTACTTACTCGTTCGTAAAAGATTAACAGCCATTTTATGCTCAGAAATAGGCATTTTATAGCAGGAAGAGGCAGCAGGAAACATACACGCAGTAAGTCAGTCATGAGTACAATTTTAGTGTAGTGTCCAAGGTTAAAAGAGCCCATTACTGCGCACTAACACTGATAAAGAAACATTGCCATTAAAGGACACTTTATGATTCTGTTGTTAAGGAATGCCTGCCCTGCGGAGTAAAAGCAGGACAAGATATCCAAACCTAAGACCTTCATCTTCCACAAATTACTTTGTGTAACAATGAACTTCGAAGCAAAGGAACACGGATTAAACAATGCATTTTAATTTGGTCACATGTACTAATGTTTAGGAACAGGAACAAGAGGGATTGTGTGAAGAAGAGAAAACACCGATCCCCAAAGTAACCCATTTAAGATTAAAGAATTGAATGAAAAATCGCATGCATTCTAGTCTCTTATTCCTGAAAGGGCTATTATCTTTTTGTAAGGTCCTCGTCAAAGAAGCTTGAATCCACACAGGTGTCACGTTGGTGCTACCACGATTAGCCTAAATCTTCAGAAATATTTACTCTATGCTGCTCCCCCTTCTGCGGTCATCCAGCATTCCTTAAATTCTTCTCCTTTAGTCTTTTTGCCTCCTCTTTCACTGTCGTTGGTCACGGGTCGCAGGGGGCGGTGGGGCGGTGCAGCACACGCGGAAGGGGTAGGGACACATTACACTAAAAAAAATATATATATATATAAAAAAGTACCTCCGCTTCTGCACCACTTCTCTGCTCTTCCATTTCACAGCAGGCACAGGCTCCCAGCCTCCCCTGCGGCCAATCCTGACGCTGCTCACAGCAGTGTCAGGATTGCCTGGGAGCGCCCAGCCAGGTTCACGCCCAGGCAGACTGGGATCCTGTGCAGGCTGTGGAGAGTCCCTTCTGCACATGTGTGTTTTCCCGGCCCGAGATGGCTGGCCAAACATACATGCGCAGTGAGGGGGAGTGCTGAGCACTCCCACTCATTGCTCGTCATCCCCGTGGCCCCGCCCCTTTCCCCACAAAACTATAATAAACATAATTTATTAGAGTTTTTAGGGAAAAGGTTTGCAGCTGCCGCTGCTGGCGAGAAGGCAATGCTCCTCCGCCCCTATGGAGGTGCCGCCCCTGCTCTTACATCCCCTCCCCTCTGCTTGCATGTTTCCTTTTCTCCAGTGTGCTGCCCTTCATGTTCACAACTTGCATCTTCTTCATCGGCCATCTCATCTTTTGGTTTCTTGATTCCCCTCATCCACTCTTATCAATCCATATTCTGGTCATCATCCCGTCGTTCTCTCCTTTTCTTGCCCGGGCCTATAAACATGTTTCCCTTTGTCATCTCTATTTGCGTCCTAGAATCTATTTCCTTTCCCATACGTGGCCATCATCTACTCCTTCATTTCGACCACTGCTGTGCTCCCTTCTCAGCTTCTAGTCTTTTTTTCTCTATTACTCCGCCTGCTATCTCCTTTCTTCCAATCTTTCTCTCCTACCTCTGCCTGCCCTCCCCTTCCAATCTTAACAGGGCCTTCCAGTGAAGAGAAACAACAGTTCTCCATACCCACCTCCCATCACTAACAATAGGCATTCTAAAATGTCTCTTTGTTTTGGTTTTGAGGCCTATTTTTTGTAACATCAATCACTGGACGACTCTTAACTCTCTGTTAAACCTCGTTTAGGCTCTTTCCTCTTCTACCTGAGATCCTTTCTTCTAAAGTCTTAAACGTCTCTTTCACCTTCTCAAGCCTTTTCCTTCCCCATCTGTGGCCTGCCTCCCCTCTCTTCCAACCATAGCCATCTCTTCGATCCACTTTCACTTCCTAGAGCTTCTCTTCTGCCACCTCTGGCCCTCTTCCTTCTCTGTCCCTTCAGTCTTAAACATCTCTTCAAGGTCCCAAAGGCGCTCGTCTCACATCCTATGGTATCTGGACTGTCTCCCCTCTTCGCTGCTCCCCTCCCCAGACCTTCTCTTCCTCCTGGTTTGCAGTGTTGGTGAAAAATGCCTGTTCCCTAAACACGTCAGGCATGATTTCATCTTGCCATCAGGAAAAAAAAATGGAACCTAAACAAGAACGTACTTAACACAGATGTGAAACGTTTGAATAAACCTTTCTGACAGTGTTTGTGAAACCCAAGACTTTAAATTTCACAGGTAAATCTAAACGTGCAAGATAAAAAAAAAGCAGGTGCTGTTACCGCTTCCAAGCTCCAACTAATGAAAGTAACTGGTAAATAAGGAGAACATTACCAACCCGCCTGCGTCCTCAATTGGGTAGTACTGAGACGAAAAAGCCTAGACTTGGAATAATGCAGATACAAGAATATAATAAGGATATTATTACCTCATCTGCTATCCTCAGTGGGTAGGACTGGGGCATGGAAGCCTAGGTGCATGGCTGGGAATATATTCTTGTATATTGTTTATCAAGAAACTAACCCTTCCCTTTGAGACTTTGAAAAATACTTGAAATGACAACTTTTCCATCCTTTTCAAGGTCGATATAGCACTTTTATACTGCATGTCTGCTGTTACCACACAGGATCTGTTAATGCAATTACTATCATGTATGTATGGATATTTGTAAACCATTCTGTTCAGTCAATCTGTTGGTTGAACTGTGATGACTGAAACCATATACACACTTGTTTTAATCATTTACGGTTAGGAAAGTACCAGTTAGTTGTCCAGCCTATTTATCAGTTTGTAAAATGCTCTGGCACTCCTCAGGTCTGGCAAGCACTAAGGAAACTGCACATAAATAGAATACAATTAGTACCGTGAAGAACAGCACTGCGATCACATTGCTTTGTGTAAAGCCATTAACAAGTAAGGGGGTGAGACTTCACTGTAGACAACCTCCATCAGCCCACGCTGAGTGTGGTTGATGCTGACAGCTGGTGATTTTGAGAGGCATTGCGTGTAGCAATGAGGATGGGGATTTCCAGGGCTGCCTGATGGGTCAGTCGTTTAAGGGAATGATGCTGGCTTTGTATGTTGCTGCAGCACTGGTCATAGAGTGTACATTCAGGAGGAAAAATAAACAGTACACAAGTTTGATCTCAACATTTTTTTAAAGTGTTTTTCCAAAGATTTGTAACCCAGAAATGTTCTCTGGGTGCTTTCTTCTGCTTTGAGATAAATAGGTTGGCGTGGCAACTCGTATTGGAGCGCTTACGTTTTGCTAATTGAGTAAGCAGAAGTGGGCATGTCTTATTACAGTAAATAGGAATAAATGTTCTAGGTCACATTTATTATGTGTGCACTGCTAGGCCAATGTCACGCTCGGTCAAATGAATCCCTTTGTCGCCTGTTGGCCCGAATACCCACCTCATGTGGCGGGGACCTGTTTACTTCAGCTTTGCCTCTTCTGCCACTTCAGGAACTTTTTCCTTTGAGCCATTTTAGCCTAGATGGTTCTCTGTGGGCCTCCATAGGACGAGACGTGCCCACGCAGCATGACTACAGCTGTCTCATTAATATTCATGAGCACGGACTGAGTGCTGCATTGCACCAGTAGAGTTCTACGCTAAGCCAGTGTCCTGTATCTATTAGTGGGAAAATGGAAGCCGATTCTCGCTGTCACACAACGTTTGTGGCTTGCATCTGATATTTTGTCTCTCAAAAGAACCAGATGACATGTTGAAGTCCAAACATGCAGTCAACAGTGAACCGGGCGTATGATGCAGCTTCAGTCCCATCTTTCCATTATAGGATGAAGAAGGTGAACTGAAATACGGAGTTAAATAACCAAATATTTCCTAACACTGCAGAAACAGGGCCTAACCGAAGAGAATGAAACTCTGAGATGAGAACAGGAGGCCTCATTTAAATTCACTTATTTGTATACCAAGTCACTTATGAGACATGCACATGTCCAGTTCCTGACAGATTTTTTGAAGTTGTTGGACTTTGCCAACACCCTATTTCCTATCTCTGACACCACCGAAAATGTGTATGCAAACTGTGCACCTACTAGGTCCTGTTTATGTGGGGCAGGTTAGCTAACAGGTTTGAAAAATGCACCCAGATCCGAGTTTGACACCTCAGAACAGGCAAATTGGAGTAAAAGAATCATGAACTCACCAGTTCTAGGAGTGTAAACTGGCATTTCGTGCAGTTGGAACACCCTTCCTTCCAATCTGCAAAAGGCTTTACCTGGTAAAATGTAGACATGGTGGGTACAATTTGTATTTGAGTTGTAATCCTGTTTTGCACACAGATATAAATTACCTACCAAGTCACAAGCAGGGCCTACGTTTCAGTCAGTGAAGTAGGCGGATGCAGGTATGGTTATGAAAATGACCGACTTCATCCAGTTCCTGTTGACCTCCACTTGTGCTACCCCTTGTAAATACCGCATTCAGGTACTTTGAAGTGTAGCAACGTTGGGGCGTGTTTGAGAAGTGACTGACCTTGCAGCCAGCAAAGGGAAATGTTCTTATTTCTCCCAGGTCAGTTGAGTTGCTGCAGATCAGCATTATTCGATGTCTTTTGAGCAGTCAGTATTTTTACTCTGATGATCATATTTGCCCTCATTTTGCAGGTCTGATTGTGTGCGCCCAAACACCCATCAACACATACATACAAATGTTCAAACAGACATATGTATAAACACGGACACTATGCATCAAAAAGTACTCTAGGCGTGTCAGGAAGTTACCTATCTATTCTATTCCTAACTAGTGATACCTAAAGGAAATACTCCTTTAACATGATCAGACTGGCCTGTGGGGCAAACAGGCAGTGCCACCTCTGATAGGTCAGTGTGAGTAATGGTACTTTGCCTGTTTGTGGGCGTGTTTTATGGTTTGATGTGCCTGATTTCAATGTTGATTCCCCTGATATTACTGCAAACATTGCATGCAGACTCCAGTACCTTGCAAAACACCCAGACAGCATGTGTTTGCAATTTCAAAACTGCCCCAATTTGCAAATGTGGGCCAGTTTTTTAGCCATCTAATTTGATAATGGGGTCATTTTTATTTTGGTGCCTGGGCCTATTAACTGCCCCAGTCCGACCCTGTCCTTTGATACACGGAAGGCCTCATCCACCTGGAAGGTGGCATGCTTCATCACAGGGCTCCTCCTTATATTGGTCAATGTGTGTACCAATGTGAGCTACTTCCTTTATTGCAGGGGAGCTTTTAGTGTCTTTATGTGTGTGTGTTGTTGAAAAGGTATTCTATTCACGACTACAGACTAAAGCTATCTACTGGTAGAAATAAAAATGCTATACCTGTCTCCAGTTTGCAGGGATACAGTTGATTGGAGAATAATTCGACCCTCTAAGGTCGCTATTTTTCTGCCCAAAATTAAGCTCTATATGTCTTTCTCATACCCACATGAACATAAACAGGCCCTAAAAAGACAACCGCACGCACACACGCCAAACATACATACATGCACAAATGTGCACAAACACACACGCACATACACCACCCTCAGCCTCAACTTATCAGTGATTAGTTATCTTTGATTGTTCTGTTTTAATTTGCACTTTTTAAACTTAATGAATTTGTTTGAGTGCAAGGTCAGATTAGGAAATTCGGTGTGATGATGATGATCAACAGGGAATAACCTTGGTGTAAAAGGCAAGACAGAGCCAAAGACTGTACAACTTGCTTTAATATCTGATTAACAGGACAGAACATATAGACTGCTTGTGTTGCACAGTTACCAGATGCTCTTGGGTGCAGTGATACCCTCCATGTGTTGCAGGATTGGTGTGCACGGGAATCGGTGCGTTGTAAGCAGCAGTTGCTGCTATAGGTAGCGACATGCCATTTTCACATCACACAGTGTACATTCTTATGGGTTAGCAGCGCATTCGGAAGTTTGGGGACGACTTTCTTAACTCTTCCCATTTACCTATTCAAGTAGCTCGCTCTGACCTGTTCCTAAGCGTATAAATTCATCCTCTGTTTTTTTCTACATTTTGTTTGCTCCAAGTTATTCTGGTGTGAAAACGTGCCAAAATCACCCCCCGCCCCCCAGAAAACGTGGAGGTGGGTGAGAAATAAAAAAAGCAGTAAAACATTGGGACAGAAATAGCGTTCTAATCTAAGTGTTGGAATGTGACACGGTAGGGAAACAAGAGAAGGTAAAGCTCTTTGTGGTCAAATCTGAGAGTCATTTAGCAAACACTACCTCAAAGCCGACACCTCATCTGCCTCAGTAAGCGGAGGTGTTTGAAGCAGGTTCGACGCTTTTTGGCACAGTGTTGACTTTGCACATAGACCCTCGAGCAGCGCGTGGGCCCAGCATTGGACGTCAGCAGCACTTCCGCCACGCCTCCTGGGTTAGTGCTACGGATTCCTTTCGTTGGAAAGGTTCAGTGTAGCAGGCCTTCCTCCCCTGAGGGCAGAGCGCGGTCTTGCACACTCAGCACAACGCGAACCCTGCCTGACTTAAGTGGTCGTTAATAATGACGATAAAGGATCACAAACCATCCTACAAACAGCCTGGTGCATTACAACAGATATGAACAGAAGCAAGTGTCTAGAGCAGAGGTCTTCAAATTGGGGGGCGGGCCCCCCTAGGGGGGTCTCAAGTGATCCCAGGGGAGCTCCAGGCTCTGGCCAAAAGAAGCATTATACAGATAACAGTTTTTTTTTTTTAGGCAGAAACATGTTATTGCATTTTTTCAAAGGTATCAGTACTTAAGTGCAATGTTTAAGTAGGTCTGGACATATTTAAACATTGCCATCTTTATAAAATAATTGTGAAAAATTCTGGGGGGGGGCCCAATGATTTTTATTTTTCAATGGGGGTGCGGCATTAGAACGTTTGGAGACCACTGGTCTACAGTCATATGTATAATATCTATTAACCACACACAATAACACACCCCCTAGGATCTTAGGGAAGCCATTTTGCCCGGGACTGACTCCCAGTTACCAAGGACCCATAGGATGTCACTTACTGTCCAGACAGGACTCGCAGACGGTTTGGTTCACTCCACAGGGCTGGACCACCCCCTCGCCCGGGTAGCAGACCTTGCAGCATTCTCCACTGGCAGTGTACTGGTTCGTAGCGCAGGGCTCCTTGGCACTCAACACAGACACCTGTCGTGAAGAACAGAAAGATACATTATTCTATGGACGTGACTGAATGGCTTGGTATAGCTTTTAGGGATTCTGTGGACAGGGCAGAAGTGGGAACATCACCCTCACTGTTATCAGAAGCTTCTCACCTCAGCGAGTGAGTAAATGTTACGCAAATTAAGCCACAGAGTATACACACTTTCAACTTTTCACGGCCATTAGCCTTGTTCTCTTCTCTTCAGTAGCTCCCGATGGAAAAAAAAAACAACTGAACTACAGCGCACGAACATTTCATTTATTTACAGTATGTGCCCCATTAAAGGAAGAGAAGGCGCCGCAATATATCAGGGAATAAATACTTTCACATTAACATCATAGCAGTATTGTTTACCCAGTTACGCCACCCATTCTTAACACAGAGACCCCGTATTTCACATCAAATATTATCCATATTTCACAAGTCCCAGTGAAACATCTATTTATTACGTCTGGGTGTTCTTATGACACAGAATGCAGTGGTTAAAAAAAAAAACACATTTTAAAGGAATTCATGAAATATGGAGTGTGTGTGTGTGTGTGTGTGTGTAATGTATTTTCTATACAACAGCCAAGAGTCAAGCTTTTTGGTCCGTTCCTATTGGTTGTAGGGAACACCTAGCAATTTCAAAGTCAATTTTTGTGTGTTTTCTGTATTGTTTTCTGGATTCTGAATTTTAGCTCAGCAGTGGTTAGACTGAACTCTGTAGTTAATCGAATCTCTCCACCGGTAGCACTGGCCCAGTAATCTAGGCCTAATTCATGAGCGATGTTTGAATGTTGATACCAAATACAATAAATATAGCACACGTCTCTCACAGTCAATGCCCAGATACAGGTATTGATTTAAAAATACATCTTTAATGCACACTTTTTTTAGATAGAGAATGATGAGTGCAAGTGAGGACCACGGGTGTTTAGCTCGTTAGGTTCAAAATGGGGCCAAGTAACTAAACAAGAATGCTTCAATAAGCCTTAGAGAGCCTTGGGTGCAGTGTTTTTGGAGCCACGGCTTCAGGTTATTGCAGGATCAACGAGTCAGTAATACTTTCAGCGTTACATCTTATACAAAGTTAGGTATATGTAGTGTGAAGTAAAACAGAGTTAATTTCAAAGTAGCTCTAAGTGAATAAAGTTACTTTGGTAGTTTCAGTGACTTACTGTGATTGTGTGCTTGTTTTTCTGGTGCAACTAGAGTCAGCAGCTCGTTTTAAATTGTGGTTCCCATCAGTCACTGGACAACGGAAGCAGCCCTGTAACTTGGGATCTCCGCATCTACTGATTATGGTTGGTATTATTTGTCTCCCCAGGGGTCAAGGTTTGAGGGTAGTGTGCCTCAGAAGGTATGCACAGCATGCTGCAGGTTGCAATGCTTTCATGGGTTCCATTCATTGTGCAGCCTAGGTGGAGCAGGTGAGTTGCGGAAGCAGTCCTTCCAAGAATGCACGCAGCACTAAGGTCCACACTCTGAAAACTACAAAGCATATTGACGCCAGTTCTCCATTTGATTCAAAGTACTTGATGAATAGGTTCAGTTCTTAAAGACTCCTGCTGAGCCCTTCCACTGGTCCAGTTCTCAGCAGAAAGCATGCTTTCTTTTAATTCAGAGGTCTTTAGTCAGTCACAGAACAAAGATTTTCAGTGTCTTTCTTGGGCAAATTTGGGAAAGGTGACTTGAAAAGAAGACTTATTTGTAATTTTACCTGCTTCCAGGTGGAGAAAACAACTCCTTAGAAGGGAGCACATATGCTAAGAGCAACTTAGTGGCAAACGGTCATGTTCACAAGACTCGACTTCTAGTAATGAATATCCAAGCCATTCCCTTGGATAGTGTGAAGAGTCGGACTGGGACGGAATGTAAGCCTGGGCTCCAAATTAAAGGTGGCCCCCCATTAGCGAATCACATAGTTACAAAAGTGGCCCACATTTCCTACTCAGGTCAACTAGTATATGTGTATTGCAAGGCGTGGGAGACTATATGCATTTGTGTTTGCTGCAAGCAATGTTTGTGGTAATATCTGAGAATTGAGCTGCAAAAAACGGCCCACCAGACCATATAACAGCCTACAAACAGCCAAAAAATAGAGCCCATACACTGATCTTTGAGGCCATAACTTTGTCACTACCAGATTGCCTATAGGCCGATCTGACCCTGGTGGTGGGCATTCATCAAGCAAAGATTTCAGCCATTCTAATATCAATATTTCCATGCATTCTGCACCCAGTTACTCAGATAGCAGTCAAACATCCCAAGGTTGTGCGCCAGAAATAAGAAGAAGCTGGTTCTCACTAACTGCGAAAGAAGGCTTTATTGAGTTCTACTACAGTGAAGTCTCTGATGTGGGTTTTCCTTTCTAAATGTGTGAGGCAGATTGGGAAGGGTGTAGAATGCCTTGAGCATGGTGTGACATTTGTATGGTGATTTCACTCATATGTTGCGTTACCAGTATAAGTTCTGATATAGGCATTAATTTTTCAAGGTCATTCATGTGATGTGTGTACATTTCAAAATTATGTGACAGCTTGGGAAGGAAATTTGCTACAATTTGCTACCTCCTGGAGCATGGGTGCATGGAGATAGCAAATTAATCCTGACTTTAGCAAATGCCATTTACGTGGCCTGACTGGGATTTCAAGATGGTCATGCTGGTGATGTGAGATGTGATGTACACAAAGAAACTACATACAAAAATGACTTCCATGTTGTGTTCTAGTCTAGATCGCGTATGAGGTCAATGTGCATTGCACATATGTAGATTCTGTTCAGGTTCAGATTCGTTTTGTACATATGCAGATTTCGTACAGCTCCAGATTTGTGGATGTATGGAGGTATCATACAAATGTGAGATGTGTTTGCAACATTTACTTTTGTGAAAGTATGATGTTGTATGGTAATGAACAGAATCTCTGGTAAGTCTTGTAATGACAGGCTTGAGCTGAAGGCCGGTCATGAAAGTTTTAAGATGAACTGTAGTTACACTCTGCCACTGATAGTTTGTGCTCTGGAAGTGCAGGCTTGGGGGTGTAGAGGAAACCCCTTATCAAAGGACGCCTGAGTGTTCTGTACTCTGACGTTGCGTGACAACTGTTTGCCTGGAGTAAATCTGTGGCTGGGCTGTCGACCAGAGAACAGCCCTGTGAGCAACAGTGTGCATGTCAAGCACACATGCATGTGTCATGGTGACATCTCGACGGAGGCAACCCCGTAAACAGCTGTATGGCTAGAGTAAGTATACGACTGTGGGATCTCAACTGGTAGGACAACCCTGTGAACAACTGTGTGCAGCTGAGGAGAACAGGTATGTTGGAGTGGAATCTCAGCATGGGAAAACTCTGTGAACGACAGTATGCCTGGAGTAAATGTGTTGGGTGGGCTCTCAACCACCGGACAACCTAATGGACAACTGTGTGCATGTCAGTAGCACATGTGTGTGTCTAGTTGGAAGGTCGAACAGAGAAAACATTGTGGAAAACTGTGTGAATGTCAATAACATGTGTATGTCGGGTGGAAACTCAACCAGGGGCAGACAGGGGTACCACTTTGGATGCATAGGAAATGCCGTGAACAGGGATCATACCGTTAGATGTTGTTCTGCATTAAGAAGAGATGTACATTTATGGTAGCCTTAGGGGAAAGAGAAATGTTGCATTGTGGCATGCATATTTTGTTTTTAAAAGTAAGGGAGAAAAGTAGTGCCTGGTGCTGAGGTGATGTCTGTACCTTGTTAAATGTAGGAGAAAAGTGTAGTAATGTGTTTGCATACTGTGTTAATTTAAAGGACGGGAAGTGTTGCATTGAGTGATCTCCCTTCATATGATATATATGCTGTGTGCTGAGTCTAGCCCCTGACCCCTGCATCCACCCGTGTATGAGAGTGGTGTGACGCGGAGTGGTTCACTGTAATGGTGTGACTGGTCAGAAACGTTGACTGATTTGGCGAAAATCTGGGCTGAGCACGGTGTGTCCTGTTCCTGGTGGGGCTTTACATCACCTTTTACATATATTCATCTTGAAGGTCTGCCTCTTTATTCTACCGCAGAGTCTGCAGAGGTCCTGCAATCTACAGTATGTTTCTATTGCATGCAGTCCCTTTTGAATTACAAAAAAATAGTTTGTAAATCAGGATGGGGTATTCAAACCGACTGGAAAATCTGGAGCGCTAGGAGTGGAAGACAGGCCGCATTTGGATAGATCTTACCTGCAGCAGTGGATCTCGAGCAATGGCTCTTTACCCACAGAGAGCGCTCTCACTCCCTTAATCCGACCAGCTGCTAGCGGGTAGGCTCGCTTTTACTCCCTTAATCCGGACAGCTGCTAGCGGGTAGGCTCGCTCTTACTCCGTTAATGCAAACAGCTGCTGGGGGGGCGGCTCGCCCTTACTCCCTTAATTTGAACAGCTGTTAGCGGGTAGGCTTGCTCTTACTCCCTTAATCCAGACAGCTGCTAGCAGGTAAACTCGCTCTTACTCCATTAATCCGAACAGTTGCTAGGGGGGAGGCTCGCCCTTACTCCCTTAATTTGAACAGCTGCTAGCGGGTAGACTCGCTCTTACTCCATTAATTCGAACAGCTGCTAGCGGGTAAGCTCGCTCTTACTTAATTCGAACAGTTGCTAGCGGGTAGGCTCACTTTTACTCACCTAATTCGAACAGTTGCTAGTGGGTAGGCTTGCTCTTACTCCGTTAATCCAAACAGCTGCTAGGGGGGATGCTCCCCCTTACTCCCTTAATTTGAACAGCTGCAAGCGGGTAGGCACGCTCTTACTCCCTTAACCCAAACAGCTGCTAGCGGGTAGGCTCACTCTTACTCACTTAATTTGAACAGCTCCTATCGGGTAGGCTTTGCGGTCACTAGTCTGGTCATCGTGATTCAGTTGAGGCACTCCCTGACTGCAGCAGCTGCAAGCTTCCCAGCTGTTAGCGTGCTTGCAGAACTCTAGGTCTGGCTCTGTCAGGAGATTGAGGAACAGCAAGAGTCACAGCAGCTTTGCTCCCTTCTCTAGAGCACCTCGTGATGGGGCTGCTGACTCGGTAAACATTGCCAGTATCATTACTTAATTATTTAATGCATCCATTTGTCTGTTTTATGTAGCAGCAGTTTGTGTTTTAGGTGTTCTCGGCATGCAGAAATACAAAAAACAAGAACTGAATCCTAAAACGCACAGGAGGAGCAGTAAACAGTGCACCAAAGCTGTTCTATAGGCGACAACAATCCCCTAGGCCTCAGTCCTGCTAACCCGTTCATCCCAAGCCCTATAAAGACATCAGGGTAGCCAGGGGTGTCAACTGCTACTTCTGGCGTGTCCGTTGTTACCCCATACACTTCCCTTGCTACCCCTGGCACCTCAGCAGCGAACAGGTGGCTGCTGAGGGGTAAACGGATGGAGAAGCAGCCAACCCTGTGAATCCAGTGGGCGTCAAAGCCTGTGTTTTGACAACGTAATTTCCGTATCCCTGGTACTTTGGTATATTCACATCCAAGGCGTCAGTGCAAAAACTGAGATAGAACGCTCTACGGGTTCCCTAAACTGCCAGACGTGTTCCCTTGTCGGGGACGAGGTGAAGGCCCCGCAGCCTCAGCCGGCGCACAAGAAGCGTCACTGCTCTTGCTGAATGGTCTTGAAGGGCCGATGCTCGGGTCTGGAGCGGAAGCAGTGGTCTGCATTGACAGCATGAATCATGCTCCGCGTTCAGTTGTTGTATCAGCTGTGTTTAGCTGGCGAGGGATCCGAGCCTGTCTTTCCTTCCAGAGATTCAACGTGCCTCGGACATTACTACATGCTTGGAATTAATTAGTTCGGTGTAGTTTACACCATGCTTTGTGCTATATCCCTGGATACAGCATGGGGCAGAGAAACCCGAAGACGAAGGTGAGGCTGGAGGGCACGATCAGAGACTGGGATGAAGTTCATAGGCAGTTAAGATGCACCCACTGGAGCTGGACTGGAGGAGATGGTGGGACCCCCATGTCCAGGGTGTTTGAATGCATGTAGCACTATTGGAGCTGGACTTGACAGGACGGTGAGACACCCCCCCCCCCCCTCCCCCATGTCCATGGTGTTTGAATGCACGCACGCTAACTGGAGCTAGACTTAACATGATGGTGAGACCCCCATGTCCAATGTGTTTGAATGCATGCTGCATTAACCAGAGCTAGACTTGACAGGATGGTCATGTCCAGGATGTTTTAATGCATGTACGCTAACTGGAGCGAGACTTGACAGGATGGTGAAGCCCCCTCTCCAGTGTGTTTGAATGCACACTCACTGGAGCGAGACTTGACAGGATGGTGAAGCCCCCTCTCCAGTGTGTTTGAATGCACACTCACTGGAGCGAGACTTGACAGGTTGGTGAAACCCTCATGTTCAGGGTGTTTGAATGCATACTGCACTAACTGGAGCTAGATGTAACAGGATGGTGAGACCCCCTGTCCAGTGTGTTTGAACGCATGCTGCACTAACTGGTTCTACACGTAGCAGGATGGCTGGACCCCCATGCCAAGTGTGTTCGAATGCAAGTCCGCTAGCTGGAGCTAGGCTTGACAGGATGTGAGACCCCTATGCCAAAGTTTTTGAAGCCATGCTGCACTAACTGGACACTCGATGGGGTGACGAGATTCACATCCTCATCCCTGGCTTTGCCCAAGATCAGAGGCTGAAGTGGGTGGGATCTGATGGAAACAACGTTCACTTACTTTTTTAAATTTAAGATAATACATAACTATTATTTAAAAATAAAAAAAAAAACGTGCCCCACTTCGGCATTTTCATGATCAGTGTTCTTAGTAAGCAAAGCATCCATTTTCCCATATAGAATCCCCCCAGCCTGCCCTGGGACCAGGTTGTCTTCAGAACGTCCAGCTGAAAGTTGGCTGGTGACGTCGTTGACATCACTGGGTACCCAGGCAAGTGTGGTTGGTGGGAAGCGTGGCATGTTACATAAACAGCATGTCCATCGCGGTACTGGCATCCCACTCATCACAAAGCAGGCCTCGTCAGCAGCAAGGTGACAGGAGGAGGTGAGTGGTGTACTTTTCTTTATAGCTCAGTACAGCCCACTGCATGGCTTGAGTCCTACCGCGGCCTTGGCTCGGAAGGGACCATCTCCACCTGCATGGATCCCAGACTCGACTGTGAGTGAACTCGGGAAGGGGGTGCAAGTTGTACTCCAAGAGAAATGGGAATTTTCACTTTTGCGGTTCCCTGGGAGTCACAGTGCACACACATGCCACCTTCCTCCTTTTTAGAGGAAGACACCCTGGTATTACCTAAAACATTGATGCTTTTCAATCTGTGATTTTAAGTCTGTTATTCAAAATCATACAATGACTATCAGTACCATGCGTGCCAATGGCAGGGGCACAGCTTAGTCAGTGAGATTTGGGGGCTGTGAATCTCAAGTTTCCCAACTTACAAAGCAGTGGCTGCGGGGTGGAGGAGTGAGATGACCAAGGTTCGGGGTGGGATGTTTCCATGAGGAACAGGGTCAGTACTGCTTTCATTAAGCGGCCCACTGTTTACAGCGTCACAGTGAGCAAGAAATTGTGGATTTGAAGGCTACCCCAAATGATTGCTACAGGTTAGACTATTTGCAAGCATTCACTCCGTCAACTTTAGGGTGTTTAATTGCCAGTAGTATGCCTGGAAAGTTGAAACTGGTGCAGCGTTCCAAGACTGCTTCTGCCAATGTATGTGAATTCCAAAACATAGTAAATTTACACCAATTCAAGGAGTACTCCTATAGATGCAGTTTACTACTTTTTTTGTAAACTAGTCATTATACTTAAAATCCTGATCCTAAAAATTAACAAGTTAAAACCTCTTAGTGGAATGAGAACAAGAGAAAAACTGACACAAAAATAGCAGATACAACTCCGGGCCCCAGACCCAATTACAAAGAATGCATGTGAAGGGTGTTACACCCCAAAAACAATTGCTAAATCTATGACCCTACCTGGCCTGAGCCTAGTAGTTCTCACTGGTATCTGATGAGCACAGAAACATACAGCACAATGGCCTGGAGTGCCTGCACTTGGATCACTTGGACCACTTATTTGAAATGTATTTTCACTGCACGCATTCTTCTTTGTCCCTGCTACAAGAAGCCTTGATGGTTGGACCGTCAGATCAGTGCAATCAGTGCATGTGGGCAGGGCTCCTCATTTCTAGTCCCTGCCTTTAACAAAGCATTTTATGAAGTTACTGACAACCCCATCTACTAAGCCTGAGTCACAAATAGAGGACGGCATGCAGGCAAATCAATAGGCCGGGTCAAGCCAGAGCCAAGCCATGGGTCTGGCTCGCCTCCAAGAGTCCCCGCATGATCTGAGCCATGAAAATGTTTGGCATGTATATTCTGCAACAAACATAAATTAAAAATGTGATACAACAGCTTCAAAATAAGAGAAATGTATTTCTTTAGCATGCTGAAGCATTTCACTTTAGTTGATTAGATATATATCACTGGATAGACAGACATCTATTAAAAGTGATAGTTTTTAGAAACATTCATTGCTCTTCCCCCACAGACACTGCCATGAGTGAACTAATAGGTAAGACAGTAGTCATGTACACTCTAAATGTGGTCTAGATTTTTATTATAAATGGAGCAGCATTACAGTGTATTAAATCTAATACTTGTACAGCACACATCCTGAATTCAAGTATTCGGGGGGGGGGGGGGGTCATATGTGATAATAAAGAAAAATATTTGCCTAGGTTCATGCGATTTAGGCAAGCAAATAAGCCAGTATTAATTTTAGCCGTGGCTCAGGATGAGAAAAACCAACATAAAGATAACAGACCCAACTCAGGCATCCCAGACCCAACTACTAAGCCAAGAATGCATTTATTTTGGAGGTGTCACCCCCATTTACCCCCAACCCCTTGAAGTTGCAACCCTGTACAAGGCCATGTATAGCCAATGCGCCACTGTTGTGAGTGCGAGATCAACAACATTATCATGCCTGTCTGCTGCCAGCAATATCCATGATTGCACACTCTTGTACACTCAACATTTAATCGTGTATTTATTTATATATTTATTCCACGCACATACTCCACCAGAATTCATTGATCTACATAGGACTCGGAAGATGCCAGCAGGCCTTTACCCCAACACAGGTCATACACCAACCGACAAGACAATTAATTTGTTGGAAGAAGTATTTATTTATATACTTTTGTTTAAGATCAAAAATACCATTAATCAAAATTATGCAAATCATCTTATGCAAATTACTCTATTAAACATTTCACTGCAAATCCTCAATATACACTGATATATGTAAATTTTTAAATTTGTAACCATATATTTTGACAGGATCCCTTCCTGTCCTGAACTTCCTTTGGACCACACAGGGACTGGTCGTCACCTGTATCCCTAGGGGGGGGGCGGTACCCCTGCTTCCTCTGTTCCTTGCACCCATACTCAGGGTTCCACCCCCTCTCCAAACACCAATCAGCCAAGGGGTGTACTGGGGCGGCCCAGGGCATGAGCCCCGTGACCACCCCAGTGATCTGGGCTCCCTACCCCCAATCTGGTGTGTCCATCCGCAGGTTGGTCCAGGACTTCAGGATCCTATCTCTGTTGTTATACCGGAGCCCCACCCTTGGGATCCCCTCTGTTGCTTCAGGTTACTTAAGTCTCTCTTCTTCCGCCTAATATAAGGAGAGGGTGGGTGGGTCAAGAGGAATCCCGACCGTCCGGGCCGCCGCGCCAATGAAAAGAAGGCCGAGCCTTCTGTGGGGGGCGCTTTTAAGCCCCCCACTGGCTTGCGGCGGCCCAGACCGGTCCGGCCCGCACTTCGGCCCGACGTTCCCTCAATGGAGGTACTTCCGCTCCCACGCCTATCGAAGCGTGCAAGCGGAAGCCTCGGCCAGCCCGCGCACAACTAGTGTGAGGGTTCGGCCCCGGCGTCCCCGACCCCTAAGGGTCTCCACCCATGTTTGGGGGGGCGCTTTTCCAGTGTGCATGATGTACACAGTCTTGTGCAAACCATATTTATTTATAGCGCAAGCACATTTGGCTTCATGATACCAGGAAAGAAAGTATGCGGATTGGTCTGAGCTCTCGTCCCCTCTCCCCATCCTTTACCACACCAAAAGTAATTTCAGTCTTTAGAACAAATAGTTTCATTTCCTCACTCAATTAAATTTATGCAGCACGTGCAGCGCACATTCCATACACCCATCCCAGCTGGTTGATCCAGAGGGGTGGGGCTTTGATTGGCCTCCTCTGTACAGGGTACCACGGATCTCAGTGACATTGAGCGGCAGGGTGGCATCACGAGTGCAATGGTATTTACAAAAGCACACCAGTCTGCTGTCAGGCTTTGTCTCTCTAAGCATCATTTAGACTTCTCCTCTCAATAAGTGCTGATACCCCGTATGATGCTTACAGGGCCACAGTGGGATGTGCAGTATTACGAATAATTTAGGGTATTCTACACGTGAATTGGGAAGAACTTGCTCATATTATTTTAACTACTAATTTCCCACTGGCCTATAAAGAACACTATGTTTTTTTTTGTTTTGTTTTTTTGTTGCAGTAAGTGCCATATTCTAAATCAGCAGAATTTGGTGCATGGGTGGCTCTCGACTTGGCCCTGGCATTCCTGCATTTTTCCGGATCTCTACAAGAGGGTTCTGTGTCATAGCCTGACTAGTGTACTTCTTGCCTCCAGTCACGCCTGTGTAACATACATGGAGAGAGGTAACAGGTGGCTGAGGGTACAAGCAGATGTAGGCAGACATAGGGTGCCCTGCCTGCACAAAGCAAACACATCGGAAAGGGGCCTGCAGGTCCTGCATTCGGCTGTACAATCAGGCGAGGGCACCATTTCACGTAATGTGAAGATGCACCAAACGTGTGCCAGTCTCACTGTCGCCGCCGCACCTACAAAACCACAGCTTCAGCAGCAAAACTCTGGTGATCACTGTAGCTTGGGGGAGACGAAAACTGTAACAATGCACAATAGTTTGGCCTAGTGGTTCTTCGCCACTGTTTCATCCACATTCCACGAGTGAGCCAACAGACAATTATATGCCGCTATATATGGCCTATTTATTATTGTAGAATGGACTTCAGTATATTCTCTTAAAGCATGTACGGGAGAGGTTTTTAAACAGCACACATCCTGAACTGCATCTCTGAACTGAATTATCTGAATGCAAATGTAATTACCAAGAATAAACCTTCCATTGAACTTGCATTTGCACTGAATATTTTATAAGCAGTTTCTGCTCTGTAAAAGGCCAACCAAATGCTTAAAGCCGGATATTGCGCCCTCTAGACTTGACTAGGGCCTAGTGATCCAACCCCTAGTGTCACGGCTCCCGATTGACCTTTTGTATCCTAGATCACAATCCCCATACTGTTTTTCTTGCACTTCAACCACAGCCCAGGATGAATAAAGCCACAATGCATGAGAGTCTGATTTTGGTATTCTTTGCTACCAATGAACCTGAGAGATTCACTGGTCGCAGAGGAGCTGTATTGTTCTGAATCTGGTGGTTTGCACTTTGCAGACAAACGTCTGTGAGCTCTGGTGCTGAGGCAGTGTATTCCAGTAAGAGATAGTCTGTGTTTCTTGGGTGTGCAGGCGTAGGCCATTCATTTTTCTAGCAGGTGATATTAATTGGAGTTCGGGGGCTCCCTCCTAAAGCAGCGCCATTTCACGAGGCTTTGGATGGAATGGAGGTGGTTATTAGGGGGCAGAGCACTGCTTTTTGCTTTGATTCGGGGAGAGCTTTGTTGGGAAGAGAGGCTCTGTGGAGCGAGCCTACGCAGTGCATCAAGCTCTGGTGCTGTCTCGGACTCTGAGGTGGACAGACATGCAGTGCTTAATTTGTGCTTGTTGTTTCCGGTGCTGAGCACCGGCACTTATTTTTGAGGGCCGGGGCTTACTCTTCTGCCTCAAGCATTTGGTGCGAGCAAAAGACACATTTGGGAAAGACGGAGGAAGAGAAAAACGAAGAAGCGTCACAAAAGGAGAAAGTAGAAAGCTGCTAGAGTGAGCTGAAGGGGCAGGGAGTGCTTTCTATGTATTGAAGAGGCCCGAGATGTCTTCAGGATTACGCCGGCTCAGTATTCCGTGTTCGCACATTTAATTGCAGCAGCCGCGTGTTTTACAGGAGGGCTTTGGGCACCAGCACGTTTTTATTTACAAATTAAGCACTGCAGACACGCCACATTCGGCTCCCGTGTCGGGGACGGCGTGTTAGTGTCAGAAAGTGAATGAGAGTCCCGGAGTTCTGCATGCACGTTGGTGCTGGGGGAGGTTTATTAGTGAGTCTCAGACTCTGCGGTGGACAAACACACCCCATTCGGCTCTCGTGCTGGGGATGACTTTTAGTGAGAGAATACTCCCTCCCCCTATGTTCTGCAGACACAATGCTTTACACGTTGGTGCCGGGAATGGTTTATTACTGAGTCCCGGACTCTGAGGTGGGCAGATACACTCCATTGGGCTCTCCTGCTGGGGATGACTTTTAGTGAGACGGTACCCCCTCCCCCTGGGGTGGCAGAGGCAACGCACTGCGTCTTTGGTGCTGAAGGTGATGTGTTAGTGTCCGAATGCACCAGCTCATTACCTGTGCAGACGCCCTGCACTGGGCTCGGTGCTCGGAATGCTTTGTCGGTGAGAGGAAGACTGAGGTGCGCAGACACACCGCAGTGAGCTCTTGTGCTGTGGGTGGGTTATTAGTGTCAGGCTCTCCTGCCACTGAGGTGGACAAACTAGCCGAGCACAGGCTGCTAGGGACTGTGTTTGATACTCGCCCCATTCCAACTCCTTTGGGGGTGTGCAGACACACCGGCTCATTAGCGACAGCTGCTCCCTGTCTCTCTGCATTAGGGTGGAAGGGTTAACTAGTGAGAGATCCCCACTGTCCCCCGAGATGAGCAGATAAACTGCCTTATTCTTTGATTGGGGGCGGGGGGTCGATTGCTAGTGCGCAATGCGTGTTTCTGAATTATGCAGGCACATACATTAGATACTGCTAATGCACACGTTTTCAGTCACAGTGGCATCCTGCATCTGACGTACACTGTTTTTGAGCGGAAGTATCGTCCTGGGTCTTCGGTTCACTGTTTTTGAGTGGGAGGTGCATTGTTTGTGAGTGGAAGTATCGTCCTGGTTCTGAGGTTCACTGTTTTTGAGTAAGAGTATCGTCCCGGGTCTGAGGTTCACTGTTTTTGAGTGCGAGGTGCATTGTTTTTGAGTGGGAGTATCATCCTGATTTTGAGGTGCACTGTTTTTAAGTGAGAGGCACATCTTCCTGGGTCTGACGTGCACAGTTTTTGAGTGGGGAGGGGTTATCCTGGGTCTGAGATGCACTGTTGTTGAATGAAAGGTGCATCCAGGACCTGGGTGCACTGTTTTTTAGTGAAAGGAGTATCCTGGATTTGATGTGCACTGTTTTTGAGAGAGGGGTGAATCCTTGATTTTAGATGCGCTGTTTTTGAGTGAAAGAATTATCCTGGATCTAAGGTGCGCTGTTTTTGAGTGAAAGGAGTATCCTGGATCTGAGGTGCACTGTTTTCGAGTGAAGGGTGCATCCTGGATCTGAGATGCACTTTTTTTGAGTGAAAGGATTATCCTGGATCTGAGGTGCACTGTTTTTGAGTGAAGGATGCGTCCTGGATGTGAGGTACGCTGTTTTTGAGTGAAAGGAGTATCCTGGATCTAAGGTGCACTGTTTTTGAGAGAAGGGTGCATCTTGGATCTGAGGTCTGCAAACACAGTGCATTAGACCCTGCTGCTGGATATGGTTTTCAGTGAGAGGGTAATCTTGGATCTGAAGTTTGTAGACATGGTTCACTTGGCCTTGCTGCTGGTTATGTTTTTCAATGAGTGGAGCATCCTGGATATGAGGTGCACTGCTTTTGAATGAGAGGCCCACCCTGTATCTTAAGTGTGCAGACACAGTGCATTAGACCCTGCTGCTGGGTATGCTTTTGAGTAAGAGAGGCATCCGGGGTCTGAGGTGCACTGTTTTTCAGTGAATGGCTTATCCTGGATCTAAGATGTACTGTTTTTGAGCATATGGCTCATCCTGGATATGAGTTGTGCATAGACAGTGCATTAGACCCTGCTACTGGGTATGTTTCTGAATGAGAGGGGCATCCTGGATCTGAAGTGCACTCTTTTTGCGTGAGAGGGACATCCTAGATCTGGGGTGCACTGTTTTTGAGTGAGAGGGGCATCCTGGGTCTGAGGTGCACTGTTTTCGAATGAGAGGTGCATCCTGCAGCTGGGGTGCACTATTTTTGAGTGAGAGGGGCATCCTGTGTCTGAGGTGAACTGTTTTTTAGTGAGGGGTGTATTCTGGATCTCGGGTGCACTGTTTTTGAGTTAGAAGGGCATCCTGGATCTTGGGTGCACTGTTTTTGACCAAGAGGGGCATCATGAATCTGAGGTGCACTGTTTTTGACTGAGACGGGCATCCTAGCTGTGAGGTGGGCAGACACAGTGTATTAGACCCTTCTTCTGAAGATGTTTTTGAGTGAGAGGAGTGTCCTGGATCGGAGGTGCACTGTTTTTGAGTGAGAGGATAATCTTAGAAGTGAGTGAGAGGGTATCCTGGATCTGAGGTGTACTGTGTTTGAGTGAGTTGAGTATCCCGGATATGAGGTGCACTGTTTTTGACTGAGTGGCTCATCTTGGATCTGAGGTGCACTGTTTTTTTAAAGAGAGGTGTATCCTGGATCTGAGGTGCACTATTTTTGAGTGAGATGCCCATCCTGGATCTGAGGTGTGTAGACACAGTGCATTAGACCCTGCTACTGGATATTCTCTTGGTTGAGATGTTTACTATGGATATGAGGTGTAATGTTTTTGAGTGTGAGGCTCAACCTGGATCTGAGGTGCAATGTGTTTGAGTGAGTGTCTCGTCCTGGATCTGAGGTGCATTATTTTTGAGTGAGTGGCTCATCCTGGATCTGAGGTGCACTGTTTTTAAGTAGGTGTATCGTCTTGGATCTGAACTACACTGTTTTTGAGTGAATGGCTTGTCCTGGATCTGAGGTTCAAACAGTGCATTGGACCCTGCTACTGGGTATTTTCTTGGATGAGAGGTGCACTCTGGATATGAGGTGCATTGTTTTGGAGTGTGAGAGCCAACCTGGATCTGAGGTGCACTGTTTTTGAGCGAGTGGCTCGTCCTGGATCTGAAGTGCACTGTTTTTGAGTGAGAGGTGTATCCTGGATCTGATGATGTACAATGTTATTGAGTGATTGGCTCGTCGTGGACTAGACGTATGAGTCGGGCTCTGAACAGTGCAGGCCTAAGACATGAAGTTTAGGTCCTGAGGTTGGTCTGTTAGTGAAACAACCCGTCCCCCACTGTGTAGTAGAGATGCTGCAGGTGCTTTTACGGGAGCCCCTGTGACATTACGCCTCTTTTGAACTGCCTCTCGGCTCTGGAGTGACACTTCTAGCCCCCTTTCCCGTCTTCTCGCACCCAGGGCATCCTTAAATGCCCCATGTAGGGCTGGATCGTCACCACCACTACCTTTTCTCTCTAGTGACTCTTTGCTCTTCACTGACAGAAACCGTGGTGCTTGCATCGGTATTCGCAGCCCGAACCCCAGTGGAATGAAAGGGAAACGCCAGGGTCCCCCGCCTTTAACCAGCACGTGTTACACCTCGCATGCGCGCGGCCCATGTGTGTGGTGAGAGCCAAAGAGGTGCGAGAGCATGGGCGTAGGGAGGGAGAAAGAAATATTGTTTGGAGAAAGGTGTGTGGGGGGGAGAAGGAGCAGAGAGGACCGAAAATAGCAGAAACGAAACCAATGCAATGGGGTGGTCCTTTTTTTATAGCGCCTTTGTCTGTTCCTTAGCACCCCGATTTTAGTAAACATGGGAACAATTGGGATATGAATTGATTCTTCCAGGATTACGCACGATGGTCGCTTGGGGAAGCAGGTATTACAACAGTTAGTAGTCTTAAAGTCAACAAACTAGCTACGAGGCTGCATCTCACCAGAGGTGAGATGGGATATCTGCCTATCACACCGACAAGCTCCATGCAAAAAAAAAGGTATACGAAATGCCAGCCCTACCCAAAAAATGTTCCACAACAGACAGACAGCCTCTTCCCAGGGAGAGAACACGCCCGTTGCGTGATACGCACTAAGATTAACGAAGCCATGTGTAGGCAGTGGCACTTCAGGCGTGACATGACTCAGGGCAAACATCCATGGAACTTGGTCCCCGAATGGTGGGTGCCTTTGCGTTTGTGTGCACGTGACACTTGTCTCTAAAAACGGTGTGTCGTGTGTGTGTTCTGTGTGTCGAACGCACGCATCACGCTGGATAGCTCCATTGCAGGATGCACCCCCACACAGGAACAGTCTGCAGCGCCTGCCTTGAATGAAGGATCCTGTGTATCAACATTCAATGCACAACCATTGGTCTGTGTCTTTGCTTGCGACCCCATGAATCACAGTCACAGGAATATGTGCCGGTGCCTGGCATCATGGGTATTTATATAAGTTCTGTGCACAGGAATAGTTATATGCTGATATAGCGCGTGCCTCGGGTGCTTTTGCGTCTCCTCTATGCCAGACTGTCACCTGCAACGACTGATACGCATGCTCTCCTATGTGTTCATGTGCCCTTACAGGTGCATGCTTGCACGTCTCTCGGTGCAGCGCTTGTGTTTGAGTCTCTGATGGGGAAAGGAAAGACAAGGGGCGCAGAAGATGGAGACAAAAGAGCAGCAGGTGCAGGGCACCCGGACCCAAAGCTCTCTACACCCCGAATATGGGAGAGAGACGAGAGAGAAGGATAGAGTGAGACTGAAAGAAACAGGGACGAGAGAGAAAGAACACGAGAAAGAGCGCGCACGAGAGAGAGACGTGCGGGGAGGTTGGGGGGGGGGGGGAGTTAAAGGAAGAAAGAAGAACAAGAAAGTAATTGACTAAAGCATGGCGCTGGCCAGTGCGCGCATGTGCGCATGGAATCATCTTTTCATATGCTTGTGTACATTTAGAGTGAAAGAGAAGGAGATAGATGAGGCTGGAGAGAGAGAGAACATGGGGAGGGATGATGTACGGAGAGCAAGCTGTATAGGGAGGGAAGATAGGCGAGAGAAAGCGAGTGGATTGAACCCTTTTTAAACGCTTATGTAAATGCTGTGCTCCTGAAAGTGCCCGGGTTCAGTGCACTAGAGGTTGAAGCTCTCCGCAGCAATGCACGTTTCCTGTCTTTCCTCTCTGCGACGCACGCAAGAAAACAAATTGCCCCTAGGCGCTATAACAGCTGACAGAAAAATACGTTCCTTCAAAACCTCCCCTCCCTGAATAACTTTGTTTTCAGAACTGAGTGCAGTTACATAAGACAAGCCCTGCTCACGACCTGTGTGTGTTTGTTTGGTGCCTGTCTGCCTGCCTCGCGGTGTGTGCGAGTGTGTCTGTGTGTGTGTGTGTGTGTGTGTATGTATGTGCGTGTGTGTGGTGTGTCATCTTTGAGGACTACGTGTAGTCATGTAAATGGAGATGCTTGCATTTTTATATAGGGTGCGTACTTAGTCTGTACGAATATGTGGGGCTGTATACCTGGTTGCTTGTACAAATGTATGGGGTTACACACCTACTTTTTAGTTTGTGTATTTGGTTCTGTTTGTACGTTCATTTATGAGGTTGAATACCTGCTTGCTTGTGTTTATGTTAGGTGCAGTTTTCCTGGCTTTGTCTGTATAAATGTGGGCCTGTAATTGGTTGTCTAGTTATGTTTGGATAACTGTGTATTTGGTTGTTTGTACATCTGCAAGAGGGCGCGTACCCACTTTTTCTATGGCACTGTTTACCTAGATGTTTGTCCCTGTGTATGTAGGTATGTACTTGGTTGTTTGTACATCTGCCTGGGCCTGTGTACCGGATTATTTGCACAAGATCATGGTGCTGTCAACCTGCATTTTTTGTGTGTAAGTACCTGACTAATTACCATAATGTTTGTAGTTGTGTAGTGCTTGTTGTTGGTACTTCGAGATCGTCTGCCCGTCTCATTAGTAGTGTATCCACGTGTACTTCAGCGCCTGTGAACACTTACACAGACAGCCGCAGGCCTCACTACTTCTGCCCAGACATTTCGATTGCCACCCCTGGGGGTCTGTGGTGTTCATGGCTGCAGCTCCTGCTGCTGGGCTAGGCATGCTCCCAGCAGTGACTGCCGCCTGCTGCTGAATGGCACCTCCATGGGGGCCATATGTGCTGCACATCAGAGGCTGGGGTGTGGTGGCAGACACCCGCCAGGGACAGAGCATCTAAACCTCGCATATTTTCAGGTGGACGCGCGGAGATGATTGGGAAATGAGGGCGGGGGGTGAGTAGCCCAAGGGGGCAAATGGGCTACTGATGAGAAGCAGGAATGCACATGTCCGGCGATGTCTGGGCAGCTGAGGCCTGACTCTCAAGTAAAAATCAGAGCGCACCGTGGCAATGACCCCTCCCCAGTGACGTGTTAAGGGAAGTAATTCGATTCAGAGCTCCGCGTTCTTGCTGCCCAAGGGCATCCGTGTATCTAGGCTTTGCCCCCGATGTATTCCTGTGGAAGAGTAATGACAGCCAGATCTGTAATGTCCCAGGGATGCGAGGCGGAGAAGCACTAAAGATTTGTCTCAAGAGGTGCATCCTGTGGGATTCACGCCTCACGCTGGAGTAACAGCAGCCGAGAGACAAGAAAAGGCAGGCCCCGGACGGGATTATTAGCTTTCGGCTCTGGGTGGTTATGCAGCTGTTCAGAGCACCGAATCCCAGGATTATAGGAGAATGGCCCAACATTGCTTAACTGGGAGACCACAATATCCATGGGGTGGGGGCAAGTTGCATGGGTTGGTGGGAGATGCCACTGTCTTCGTTGAATTTAAACAAAGGGATACTTGAATATATTGACTTTTTCTATATTGAATGATACAGAGTATTGCATTGTCCAAGTAGATTCTTTCATGAGCTGAGAGGATGTGCAAGAGATGCTCCCTCCCCTACGTCACTGTAACCTGCTACAGACCCCTCCTGGGTTTGGGTAGCTTTCTGTGTTCTGGGAGGTGCATGGAGCAGATACTCTTTACCAACCCGCTTTCCACCTCCACGCCCACTTTCCTTAAACCAGGCAGCTCCACGGGAGGATTCTCCCTAGTTATGTTATAACGTATGAAACTGCATAAATCATATTGGTACATTATGTTGTTTCCATCTGCTGTTTCCATCCTACTCAACCACTGTGGATAGATGAGGAACTACTCCATGGTATGTGGAATTTAACTCCACATACCATGATATAGTGTCCGAATAACTAGAATAGAGTCCCACATATCTGGAGTGGAATTTTGAATGTAATAACAAGTGACTTAATCTGGAACAAGGATGCTTACTAGATGTGTTAAGTCCCCCCAATGGTCAGGTTGAATTCTGGATGCCACCCAGTCTCCTTTCATGTCACATTATAAGATCAGATAAGCCTGGTATATCCTTACATGTGATCAGGTGTTGCATAGCTAAGCAGAATGTCACCCCAAAACTCAAGCTAAGCATGCAACAGTCAACCCGAGCCTAGAATATATTGTACTATATAAATATCCACATCACATAAGTCAGTATTCAGCAAACGACACCAAGTGAAGTTTGTAACAGTGCAAATTCGCTATAGAAAATAAGGGCCACTTGAATTGTGTGACTCTGTGGGCATAGTGTTTTCTTTGCATAATTATTGATTTGTACCACTTGACACATAACCCACACTCTGCTGCATGCTTTGCAAAAATAATTGTTTCTAAATCAAACAGGTCCAAAGCTTTAAAAAAATTGTGAAACATGATGCAGCACAGTGGCAGACCCTTTTAACAAATGAACTGGTCAACTTTCAGTTACTAATTTCTGAGATCATGTGTTAAACTGGCACTAATATGGTGATTCTTTTACAGTGCCTGTACTAATGTGTGTTCAAATGTCCAAATAGCAAAACAATAATGTCACACATTTTTATGCCTCATATTTTAGTTAATCATATTGCATATGTTGGTCTCCAACTACCACACTATACCAGTGGACCTAAGAAAAATGCTTTAGTATAATGTTACATAAAACTCCAAATGTTCCCAAATCCAATAATAATCTGAGAGTCATTAAACAAAACAGCTTCCTCTGTATAGCTGAATCCACACCAAGTATGCATAACCTGCAAATGTACCATAGACGATGGCCATTATAGATCACAGCACCGGGAGACCACACATTACAGCAGGATACCATACATTTCAGCACCGGGACACTCTTTGGAGTATCTGTGCACTCTATAAATCCCACATGATCATCTCATCATCATCATCATTAAATATCCAGCCTTTCAATGCTACAAGCAAAGTCTCCTAGTACCCTCCCAAATATTTAATGAACCATAAATTACTAACAACATTTAACCCACAATAAACAACCACCAACTCTGTTACAAATTGTCCAGCCAAACATCAATGCCACAGTGGGAATGTAGGACATCCATCCTTAAACCATGTTGAAAAACTCAATATAAAACCTCCACTAAAAAGATATATCTGTGTAAAAACCCAGGAATAAAAATCACTAACCCAACATTAAACTTCTACAAAACGGAAACACCAAAACCTCTAACCAAACGTTGAGGCCTTGTATACACCTAACTCTCAAATATGAAACAAAAATACATATTTGTGAAAAAACTAACATTAAAGCCTCTTACTAGTCATCTACTCTCTGCAAAAACCAAATGCCAACACTTTTTATAAATCCTCTTACATTTACCTGAAAACTCAACATTAGAAAATCTAATAAAACCTTTATCCTTCAAACCCCCAATCAATACACTAAACACCTCTAAAAACAAACACTAAAACACTTAACCAAATATTCAACTAAAATAACAGCTGTGAACAAAAATGTAATCTGTTCAAAATCCCAACATCTAAACCTCTAACAAAAAATGTAAATCCATTTAATCACTCCACACCAGATTGGTCACCAAGCATTTTACCCAGAAAAATGTGCTTCAAAACCACTTCTCAAAAATTTGGGCAGTGCTAACATCCAACACTAACATATTTAGCTAAACTTGAAATCCCTACAAAAACTCAATACCAAATTCTCTGGCCACATGTTTGACTTGTGTAAAATATTCATACAAATATATCTCAGCAACTACAAACCACATCCAAAACCTCAAACTAATCCGTCAAACTGTGCAAGAAAGAACCAGTGCTAAAATCTTCTACTAAACAAAAGGTCTACAGCAAACCCTCATGATAATTTCCCAAATAATCCAACCCTAAAAGATCTAGCTGCATGTTTAATGCCTTCAATCGAAATAATGCAACACCAAAAACCCCAACTAAATATTATATATATATGTGTGTGTGTGTGTCTCAGCATGCATCTACTCCAAAAAATCCCTGACTAATCATCTGCCCTCCAAACAACAAGCCCTCTAACCAAATAGCTAATCAAACTGAAACAAGACGTTAAATATTTGAACAAAACATTTAGTCTTACACAAATTTCCACTAAAACCTTTAATTTCACATCAATTTCCAGGTAGCACAAAATTGTATTACCTAACATCAAAGCTCCTACATATCAACATTATCTCTAACCTGACATATAACCTACTGCACAAACAGCCAAAGTCACCCTTTCGACATTCAAAGCTAAATAATGTTGCTAACTCTTTCCTGGAATCCTACTTAGTAAAACAAATCCTATAACCTGGCATGCTGCCCACCTCCCAGAAACCACACAAACTTACACCAACCATCAAGTTCTTCTTTGAAACACACCCTAAAGCTCCTAGCCAATTGCTAGATCCAGTAAAATCACAACAGTAAAACTCCTTTCAAAGTATCACACCGTACAACTAAATGTCTCACCTTTTACAGTCCCTAACTATAAAGTGCTCAAATTGTTATGCTTAGCCACACACACCCACAAGCCATATTTAATTTGCCAAACCACACACCCACATTCAACACCTCAACTTGAAGGCAGTGTATCAATGCTATGCTTACTTGCTCAATTCGGATCCACTACTACCTAGAAACATCTAACCATTTCTAAGATCTCCTCAAACAGGGCTTGGCTTGGAGCTCATACAGCCAAAGAAAATGCTTTAATATCAGCCCCATAACACGCAAGGGGCCCGGGCCACAACTTTTTATAAATTGGAGCCAAACATTTTATTTTAAATCACAAATTTGCAAATGCATTGGCTAAACAGACTTACAATTTACAGACACTACAGGAGAACAGCTTTTGAATATTTCGGTACTGCAGTGTCTGAAAGCAGCAAAAAATGCTTGGGCTTGTAAGAACTTTTTCTATGCTGCTTCTTCTGAGCTTTTTTTAGGGCTGGATGGGCTGAGCATCTCTGAGCCCCTACTGTGCTGAAAGCAGCTCCCTGAATTCTAAGGTACCAGGGGTTGTATCCCATATCCTCCTTTCAGTCCTGTTCTCGAAACCCAAGCATTCAAAATTCAAACGGAATATTCAAAACCTCCTTCCACAACTCCTTCCCGCGTCTAATAAATCAGGGTAATGAGTTAATTAGTTAAAAAAAAAAGTAATGAGGACTTGCATATTGGAAGCTCGTGCACCGTCACTACTCCGAAAAGCACTATGATTCCCCAAATAACCACACCTCAGTAATCGTCAAAGTAACTAAAAAAAAACATGCTAACCAACCCTAAACTTAAAAATATATGATCAGTCGTTAAACTGAATTTACATGGGAAATATCAGACATGCAACTCCCTTCAGCATCTTCAATGAATCTGTGTTTTTAGATTTCTATCATCCAGTCTTCAACTACCAAACCCTAACCATTATAACATTCATGCAATAAACTTTAGACCCATAAAGTTCTACTTCCCGAATAAAAAAAACACTCCCTTCAAATATTAGCCCATCAAAGCTGCCGGCCACGCATCGGGCTGATGGGAAGGTGTTTGCTCCACTAGGCGAAGTGATATTTCTGCCTTTCACGCTCCACCGACATGGCACTGCCATTTGCTGCTTGCAATCTAGAACAGTTCCTGCAGGTGGCCCGTTAGCCAGCCAGGGTATCTCGTTTAGTCCTAGAACTTTCTCTGACCCCACAAACCTACCTGGCCTTCTGAGAATCTTGAAACCATCCTCATCCGTCCATTCATCCATCCATTCATTCATCCATCCATCCATTCATCCATCCATTCATCCAAAGGAGTGGAAGCGACTGGTCAATTCATCACCCAGATTACATGTCCGCCAAGGCAGAGAGGGAAGAAGAAAGAAGGGCACTGGGTGGTGGCCGGTGAAAAGAGAGGACAGGAAGGAAGAGGGAAGATAGAGAGACCAGGGGTGAAGAGGGCTCCTGGAGGTACAGAGTTGAAGTGGGTTAAGCAAGCAGGTGGATACGTATTGCAGAAGAGAAGAAAATAGAACAGAGAAACCGAACGGAGGGCGGTGAAGAGAGGGAAGAAAGAAATGGAAAAGAGGAAAAAATGAGAGGGCGGTAAACCGCAAGAAGGGAGACGGGTTCTAGAATGGTGGTCTAAAGTTGAAGAACAGAGACGGGGCACAGAAGGTAGGGCGATGGTCTTAGAAAGAGAGGATGGGAAGGAGAGAGGAGCACAGGAACTCTATACAAGAGAGAGGGTCAATTAGTGACAGATAGAAAGTGATATTGAGAAAGGAAAGGGAGAGGGCACCAGGCTCAGGGTGGGTGAGGAGGAGGAGTGCAGAAAGGGAAAGGAGCAAGAGAGGGGAAGAAGAGACGAGAGTAGAAAGAGAAGGCACGGCGGCTGGTAAAGTGACAGAGACACGCGGGACTGAGAAGAGAGAGGAGTGGGGGACAGAAAGAGACGGACGTACAGACAGAAGGGAGTGGGTGCACTCGGCCAAGGGAGGAGACAGAAGAGCTGCAGAGAGACAGGAGCTGCTCCTGTTACTCACCCCCCAGAGCAGCAGCAGGAGAAACAGGTTCCTCTCCATGTCCAGGTAGGGCAGGCAGCTGCTGAGCTCGAACCCTGCGGGCTATGCTCCAGGCTCCCGCAGGCGGGCTCCAGAGGTCCCGAGCGCGGCTGTGTGCTGGGGTGCCGGTGAGGAGGTGGGACTGTCCGGGCTCAGGCGCATCCCCTCCGCTCCCGGGAGAAGGGCTCAGGGCACTGCTGCGGCGGGGATCCCAACACCTGCCTCCAGTGCTTAGGCTCGGCCCCCTGCTATTAAAGCCCGGCCCGTTCTCCTCCCACTGGCTGCAGCGTGCGCCACCATCACTGCCAAGGCTGGACTGCCCCTCCCTGGCTCCCTCCCACCAGCCTAGAGCACCGACAACAAGCACAGGCTGCTGCCTTCTGACTCTTTAGAGATAATCCTTGGAACCGAGCCCCGAAGACACTTAGCTGCTAATAATGTTTGAAAAAAAAAACTGAAATGAACTAGAATGACGACTCGTGTTTCCGCCTCCTCCCCCCGTGCCTCCCAATCACTGCCAGAGCTGCATCCCGGCGCAAGCGGGGAATCCCAGGGGATGCTGCCAGTGTCGAACCATCGCGCGCCGCTAGCATCACCAGGCTGCCCGTGCGGGGCACTGGGGCGGTGCGCAGCTCACTGCCTGGGCTCTGTGCTTCCAGCTCTGAGTGGGACCATCTATGCTGCGGGCGGTATCTGTTGAGGCAGCTGTGCGACGGCCAGGAGATCTCTCGTGGCACTAGGAGACTCTGTGGTGTCCACTGTGTGAGGATGCATCTGGTGCTATAGAGGATTACATGCCACCCAAGAATATCTCTTGTGGCACCAGTAGACTCTGTGGTGTCCGCTGTGTCAGGATGTATTTGGTGCCTTGGAGGATTATGTGACATGCAAGGATGTCTCTCGTGGCACCTGTAGACTCTCTGGTGACTGCTGTGTGAGGATCATGTCCCAGGCGAGGATATCTCTCATGGCACCTGTAGACTCTGTGGTGCTTGCTGTGCAAGGATGTATCTGATGCTATAGATGGTCATGTTCAACGTGAGGATATCTCTTGTGGCATCAGTAAACTCTGTGGTGTCTGTTGTGTGAGAATGTATCTGGTGGTATAGAGGATTATGTGCCACAAGAGATTATCTCTCGTGACACCAGTAGATTCTGTGGCATCCGCTGTGTAGGAATGTCTCTAATGCTATCGAGGATCATGTGCCAGGCGAGAATATCTCTCATGGCACCTGTAGACTCTGTGGTGTTTGCTGTGCAAGGATGTATCTGATGCTAATGATGGTCATTTTCAACATGAGGATAGCTCTCGTGGCACCAGTAGACTCTGTGGTGTCCACTGTGTGAGGATGTATCTGGTGCTATAGAGGATCATGTGCCACGCGAGAATATCTCTCATGGCACCAGTAGAGTCTGTGGTGGCCGCTCTGTGAGGATGTATCTGGTGCTATAGAGAATCTTGTGCCATGCAAGGGTATCTCACGTGACACCAATAGACTCTGTGGTGTCTGTTGTGTGAGGATGTGTCTGGTGCTATAGAGGATCGTGTGTCACGTGAGGCTATCTCTCGTAGCACTAGTAGAATCTGTGGTGTCGGCTGTGTGCGGATGTATCTGGTGCTATAGAGGATCCTGTACCATGCAAGGATATCCCTTGTGGCACCCGTAGAGTCTGTGGTGTCTGCTGTGTGAAGATGTATCTGGTGCTATGAAGGATCATGTGCCATGCGAGGACGCGAGGATATCTCACATGAGATTAGTAGATTCTGCGGTGTCCGCTGTATGAGGATGTATGTGGTGTTGTGGAGGATTATGTGCCATGAGCCACATGAGGATATCTATGTTGATATTACTGTATTATATAGTATTTCCCACACGGAGATCACCGGTGATACTTCAGGATTATGAGGTATCTTTTATATGAGCCTGTTTCTGGTGATACTAGTGGATTTTGTGGTATCCTCTGTGTGAGGATGCATCTGGTGATTATGGGCCAGATGTAGGTAGAAAGCAAATTGCAAGTTGCAAATTGCGAGTCCTTCCGACTCGCAATTTGCAACCCGCAATTTGCTATGCAGAAAGGTGTCTCAGACACCTTCTGCGACTTGCTATGGGGTCGCAAAGACCCACCTCATTGATATTCATAAGGTGGGTCGCAGTTTGTGACCCCATAGCGAGTCTAGGCACTCACGGGGATGGTGGCCTGCTGGAGACAGCAGACCACCATGTTCGTGACTGCTTTTCAATAAAGCAGTTTTTTTTTCTATCTGCAGCCCGTTTTCCTTAAAGGAAAACGAGCTGCAAATAGAAACAATTACCGAAACCTTTTGTTTCGGGTTTTTTCAGAGCAGGCAGTGGTATATAGGACCACTGCCTGCTCTGAAAAAATAATTTTGTGATCATTCACAAAGGGGAAGGGGTCCCATGGGGACACCTTCCCGTTTGCGAATGGGTTACCATCCACTTCAAATGGATGGTAACTGCGAGTTGATTTGCGACCGCTTTTGCAGTCGCAAATCAACTTACATCGCGGTGCGAGTCGCAAATAGGAAGGGAACACCCCTTCCTATTTGCGAGTCGGAAACACATTTTGCGAGTTGGTTCCGACTCGCAAAATGTGTTTCTGCATCGCATGCGGGCATTAGCGCCTCGCAAACGGCGTTTTTCGCCGTTTGCGAGGCGCTAATGCCTTGCTACATCTGGCCCTATGTGCCATGTGAGAATATTTCTGTGATACTAGTGTAATATGTGGTATTTACCATGCAAGAAGACCCATTGATATCACAGGATTACATGGTATTGTTTATAGGAGGCTGTGTCTGGTAATACTAGTGAATTCTGTGGTATCTGCTGTGTGAGAATGTATCTGATACTATTGAGGATTATGCGCCACACAAGGCTATTGCTGGTGATACCAGTGTTATATATGGTATTTCCGATGCCGATATGCCCACTGATATTAGAGAATTATGTGGTATCTTTTATATGAAGCTCTTTCTGGTGATACTAGTGGATTTTGTGGTATTTGACACAGGAGGATATCAATTCATATGTTCAATTCAGTTCACGAGTTGCGTAAAGTGCATGGCTATCCAACACAGGCTTCCAAGCACTATCCGACCTGGATATAGTGATAGATGTTAAGGCATAAAGATACGTTTTCAATTGTTTTCTGAAGCTCATTAAGTTGTCATCTGGTCTCAGACTGGTGGGTAATAAATTCCAGAGTTTCAGAGCGAGCTAGGCGAACAAACAACCTGCATCTCTAGCTCTCTTAACTCTGGGGACAAGAAGAAGGTCTAGATTGTTTGACCCGAGATTTCTATTGGTCCGATGGGGATCGACAAGCTGATGAAGAATGCCCTGACCCACTTTATATTTTGCCCGATGTGTGATGCATACATCCTTGAATTGTATTCTGTTGTATATTGGCAGCCAGTGCTGGGTATGGAGTGCTGTGCTTGCTGGTTGAGTTTTAGGAATACCTACCAGTATTGGTGTTGCAGCATTCTGGAAAATCTGAAGTTTTTTAATACTTGGGCTACCCAGCTGAAGGTAGTTGCCATAATCAAGGCGAGAAAGAATTAGTCCTTGAATCACTGTCCTTCGGACATCCAGTCTGATGGTGACTGGCCTGCGGGTGTGCTGAGAGCCACCAGAGATGGTGAACTTGACAGCTAGTTAACGGAGGTGCTGGTAGCGACAAATTATATAGCTGGAGTCAAAGGTGCGGGCTGGTAAAGCGACTCAGTGGATTTCCAGCAGTATGGAAATTACATGTTTATACTTCTTCAGGTCTTGGGTGAGAGGTGAGTAAGAAGCTCCAGTGTGATTTATGGGAAGCCATGGGGCAGGACATTGACACATCCAGATGCAAGTGTATGGGTGCTTAAGCAGCAGTTTCAAAGTTGCTTTCTGGGTGGAACCAATTTGTGTTCCTAAAGAGCTGACACTAGGCTGTTTTTATTTTCTTGGCAATATGCTCCTTGAAGGTGAACTAGTGTACAGGGTGAATTCAAGTGACTTTTAGGTTGAAGGTTTGGGTTCGCCCATCTGGGTCCATGTCACAGAGCAAAGTGTGGATTAGTTTTTGCTTGTTGGTGTTAGCAAATAACATGAATTACCTCTTGGTTTTGTAGAGCTTTAGGTAGGTGCTGGACATCCAAGTCTGGATGAAGAGCCAGCAGTGTTTAAGGTGTAGAATATCTGGAGCAGAGAAGGCTTTCTAGTACTGTTGTGTGTCATTGAAATATTGGTGAATTTTGATACTGTTTTGTGTGTGTATAACCCCAAGGGGCTTTATGTAGAGTTTTACGAAGCCAGAGACATGATGTAACCATGGGAGACTTCGATGGTGATATGGATGTTCTCAAACCTGGAGGGCCCATGTGAATGAACTGGTGCCATTTGCATAAGTAGAGAGGATAACCAGTAAAGTACTTTGCCAGTGAAGCCTCTTCAAGATTTAAGGGAGTTGATGAGTATGGGATGATCAATGGTGTAAGATGCAGCTGAGAGGTTTATGAAAATCAAGAGACAAAGGCATTTTATCTGTGGTTAGGATACCATTGTTAGCAATTTGTAAGATAGGTTTCTTCACGCTGCCGCAGCCAGCTGAAGCCATATTAATAATCATGCAGGAGGTAGTTGGCAGCATTGATGTGATCTTGAAGTTGAGCATAGACCGCCTTTTTGATGATTTTGCAGATAAAGGCAGGTGAGCGGTGGGTCAGTAAGTGGTAAGGTTACCTTGTTCTAGTAGGGGGTTTCTTCAGGAGTGGGAGCCTCTCGCCATTATCAGAGTTTCTGGGTAAATGCCTTGATTGAGGGCGTGAGCAGGAGTACATGAGAATATCTCTGGTAAATAAGGATATCACTTGCAAAGCTGGTCGATTCTTTAGGACTCGGAAGCCACCAGAAGACCCTTACCCCAGCACCAGTCATACACCAACCGACAAGGCACTCATTTCGTTGGAAGAAGTATTTATTTTATATACTTTCATCAAAATCAAATACATTAATCAATTTATGCAAATCAACTTAATGCAAATCACTCTATTAAACATTTCACTGCAAATCCAAAATTCCTATCTACTGATATACGTAATTTTTACATTTGTAACCATAAATCATTTTGACAGGATCCCTTCCTGTCCTGAACTTCCTTTGGACCACACAGGGACTGGTCGTCACCTGTATCCCTGGGGGGGCGGTACCCCTGCTTCCTCTGTTCCTTGCCCCCATGCTCAGGGTTCCGCCCCCTCTCCAAACACCAATCAGCCAAGGGGTGTACCGGGTCGGCCCAGGGCATGAGCCCTGTGACCACCCCAGTGATCTGGGCTCCCTACCCCCAATCTGGTGTGTCCATCCGCAGGTTGGTCCAGGACTTCAGGATCCTATCACTGTTGTTATACCGGGGCCCCACCCTTGGGGACCCCTCTGTTGCTTCAGGTTACTTTAGTCTCTCTTCTTCCACCAAATACTAAGGAGAGGGTGGGTGGGTCAACAGGAAGCCTGACAGTTCAGGCCGCCGCGCCAAGAAGAAGAAGGCCAAGCCTTCTCGGGGAGGGGCGCTTTTAAGCCCCCCACTGGCTCGCCGCGGCCTAAACCGGTCTGGCTCCATCGTCGGACCAACGTTTTCCTCCCCAGCGCCACTTCCGTCCCCACACCTCGCGAGGCGTGAGGGTGGAAGTAGCCAGCCAGCCTGCGCACAACCAGTGCGAGGGTCCGGCCCCAGGCGCCTCCGACCACTAAGGGGTCGGGCTCCCCCAATGTTGGGGGGGGCGATTTTCCATAGTATCTGCCACATACAGTTATCTCTGATACTGGTGTATTCTGTGGCACTTCCAGTGAGGATATCGCTAGTTATGCTATAAGATTATGTGACATCTACTAAGGTAAGCTATTTTGTGATACACATGGATTCTGTGGTGTCTGCCACATGGGAATATCTTTGGGGATAAATTTGCAGATTATGTGAAACCCGTCACATGTCAATATGTCTGGAGATATTTGTAGTTTCTGAGATATCACTCATGTGATGATATCTCTTGTGGTTCTTAGCTATTACAGTGCATATGATATTTCTGGAAATACTAGTGTATTATGTGGTATGTGACACTTGAAGACAGCTTTTATGATACTTATATATTCCGTGGAATGTTTCCTGACAATATCTTCCATGTTATTAGTGAGTTCTATAACATATGCCATGAGTTATTGTGTTGTCTTTTGTGGCATTATCTCTGGGAGTATTGTGTGTTATGTAGTACTTGATTTGTTGAAATATGCTCTATTGGTATTAGAGGAGTCAGCCGCATCTGCACTGAATAGATATTTGTGACGTTAGAGGGTTTCCTGGAATCTGCTCTACGAGGAAATCAGTGATGGCACTAGTATGATGCAAGGTATTTGCCATGTGTGGATTTTGCTGTGTTTTTAGTGATTTTATGTTGTGTATTCTGTGAGATTACATCTAGATGTGTTAGTGCATTCTATATTATCTGCTTTGTGAAGCTACCCCTGGTAATCAGACTGGTGCTTTGATATGTTCAGTGTGAGGGTACAGCCTGTGGCTTGTATAAATTCTGTGGTGTCTGCTGTTCTCATATGTCTGTTCTTTCCCTTCTCTGTAAATGTCTTGTTTAATTAATGGACTCCGGTATCAGTTGTGAGTTGGTGATCTTATTGGATTATGTGGTGGCTGCTGTGGGGATAGGTCACTACAAATTGGTGGATTCACTGACATCTGCTGTGCAGATTTACCTGATGATTTGCGCAGAGCCAATATATGTGGGTGTTGCTGGTGGTTAGAATATTGTGAATTATCGTTTGTGAGGGTCTACCAGACAATTTGAGTGCATTTTGCAATATCTTATGTTTTTTTCGAGCTATGACAATAGTTTAGTAGGTACTTCTCTGCAGCATGAGAACTGGTTGTTACAGTTGATACTGTGCTGTATGCTGCTAGCTTACCTTGTGTGGATTGAGTAGTTTCTGCCTCATCTTTTGTTACAGTAGTATGGCGAGTCTGTTTTTATTATGTGGCGCCTGTCGAGTGAGGAAATAACCATTGGTTTCTGTGGATTCAGTAGTGTCTTTTCTGAACCTCAGTGATTTTCATGGATTCTGTAGTCGTAACATCTGTGTTTTTGGCAGATTCTTGATATTTTTTGTGTTGATGCCATTTGTTATTTTGTTGGGTTTGTAGTATGTACTGTAAACATATTGCTTGTGATTGCAGTGGACTTTATGGTGTCTGTGTTATGATGCCATTTTTGTATTTTAATGAATTTTGAGGTACCTCTGGTGATGCTATTATTGGTGCTTAAGTGAATTTTGTGGCTTATGCTGTGCTGATGTTAACTGCCATCTGCACGGATTCTGTGCTTATTTTTGGTGTGAGGAATTCACTTTTAGTTGGTGGGTTTTACTGCTCTGCCCACAGAACATGGCAGTGATGGTACCACTGGGGATTTCTGTGGGCAGAGCAATATATTCTGTGGCGATATTACTAACAGTTTGCAAGAATGTTGTGCTACCTTCAGTATGAGCCAACCGTATGTTTTGGTGGATTCTGATGTATCCACTAAGATTGCTGATTGGTGGATTCTGTAATATCTGTTGTTATTGTATAACTAGTCATTAGTGAGTATTTTGGGGTATCTGCAGGATGCTGATTGTGTTGACTTGTGTGAATTGTGTAGTATCTGCAATTTGGGGATTTGACCATGCTTTTGTGGATTCAGTGGTATCTTCCGTGTGAGAGTATCACTAGCAACAAACGTATTTTGAAATACCTTCTATACGGATGTTAGTGGTTAAATTAGTAGATTCTGCATTATTTGCATTACTGAGTGTCGCTGCTGCTCTGTTGATCTTCTATGCAGATGTATCTGGTCAGTGAATACTCTTGTATGTGATGTGACACCAGTAAACTCTTTGTTATATTCTATGTGAATCGATATTGGTATCTGCTGTATGAGCCTATTTAGTTATCCTCAGGGTGTGTGGTATTTGCATTCTGAATATTTCCCTTGTGAATTATATGCATTTTTTAGTATTACATTTGTGTGGCTATCTCTGGTGTTGATTGCATATCTGATGATGCTGTGGCTGCTTTAATGCGTTAGTGGCTGGGTGAGTCTATTAAGTGGTTTTCTGTGGCTTGTGGTATTTGTTTGGATGGCTGTCTTTGATTTGTGTGGATATTCTGGCATTTTCTTTGTGAGGATAACTAGGCAGTTGGTGGACTCTGGTGCCTGCTATGTGAGATCACCTGGTGATTTTCATGCCTTGCAATGTCTTTCTCTATGAGGAATCCCTTCCTGATTTGTGTGGATTTTCTTGCATTTTTTGTGAAAGGATATCACTGGTGATCTGGCGTGGACTTTGTGGTATCTGCTATGCAACAGCATATGGTGATTTGGTGTGTCTTGCTATATTTGGTCTTTGGGATTCTCCTTCGTGATTTGTGTAAGCTCTGTGGAATGTGCTGTGTAAGGATATCATTGGTGATTTACTATCGTCTGTATTTCTAGTGTACTTTAAATGGAGCAGTTACCAGGCCAACTAATCGAGGCAATGAGGCTTCATCGCACTTTTGTTTTTTTTGTTGCCATGTTTTCAATGCTTTGAAGCACCTAATGAAGGCATAATTACTACACAAATGTCTTGAAGAAAAAGATTTCTATTGCTTCAGAGAGAAAGCTGTTATGAAGTTCCTGAACATTACAACATAGTTTAGCAATTGCTTCACACGGACGCGGCCCACCCTGGAACATGCCCAGATGGGAGAACACCTAGCTGATTTCTGGGTGTCTGCCAACTCTTTGATGACGCCGTGTTGGCATGCATGTGGTTTACTCATCTCAGCTCGGTGCGATCTGATAAGAACGTGGCGTGCAATACAGACGCAGATTATGGGTGTTTTATCGGGTGGCACATCAGGTGTGCACATTATGGGTGCAACACTTTAGGTCAACGTTGGGTATTTGGAGTACCGATAACTGCAGACAGCTCAAGTTTATCTTTGCAATTCTTTCAGTGTTTGCAAGATGCTAGAACTCTGCAGTTCATCCAGTCATGTGATCAGTATGTCATCCAATTTTGTTTAATATTTGCACTTTGGTAATTGTGGTTTTGATTTTTAGCATTATAAACAGAGTGAAGGGAGTACAATGCACAGAAAAGAGCACTGTATGCAATGTTCGCAGCAGACTTAGGAAATCTGGAGACCTCTAGGAATCGTATTAACTACCTATTGGCAGTAGGATCAGGGACACCTTAAGGATTTTTGTGGCCCTGGCCTAAATGGATTTTGGGGTTCCCTCTGCGGAATAGCTTTGAATTTATGATCCAGTTTTAACTTTTTCATGCCGTCTTTGGCCAGGTCACTGACAGAGCACAAGCACACTAAACCATTTTCTAAATTCGTTTACATCTAATATTCAGGGATATAGACGTGTTTTTACTATTGTAACACAGTCGGTGCTCAATAATAATAATCAAATGATCTCTGTAACACCCACCGATTTCTCATTTGTGAGGACCTGTTTTGATCTAAAAAAAACTTTCTATGAATTGTGCATGAAGCATAAACACAGCATTTCTCTGCAACATGTCTGTAATAGTCCCACACATCACCCACAATACAAATACATTGAAGGAAAAAAGTATTTAAAACACTATGTTTAAGAACTTTTCAAGGTCATCAAGGCACGACTTTCTGCAAAACACGGCTGTCTCTATCAGGGCCCCCCTGAAAGGCTGGAGCCCTGGGCCAGAGCCCACTTTGCCCATGCCTTAAAACGTCACTAAGTAGGGTCACTTAAGGTACGCTGTATCTTGCACAGGGTTTTTCTGGAAGACTAACTCATCTCACAAGATTTGCACAGCTTTCAACTTATTCTATTTCATTTGGTTGACTTTGAGCTAGCAATAATTAAGTCTCCTCTATCAGACTGCTTTAGCTGTATGATTGCAATATACCTCTTCTGACATAAAGAAGCTCAGAAGAACACATAGCAAGCTGCCCCAATGAGTAGCTCATAAGCTACTGGTAGCTCGCCAGTTCCCTGAAAGTAGCTCTCCTATGTGCAGCCCTGCCTACTACATTAGAAGCTATTACTTGGTTGAATTAATATATATATTCCAAAATTGAGAGTGAGTTTTGGAAAATAAATTATGTGTACCTTCAGAACTTCTAAGCTGATACTTTGACAAAAATGGTTGAATTTTCAAAATATATTCAAATATGATATTTAAGTGATAAAACATGTGGTGTTGGGAGAGATTGTTACCTTAGTGCTAGGGGCACTGCGGATATGGCTGTTATGTATTACGCAAGGAGATCTATTCCAAATTGACAAAGATTATTTATATTATTGCTTGCAACTCTGCCTGTTACACTAAGGCCATCACTGCTAGTAGTGTTGCATGGGGTAGCCACTATTGTAAACTTGTCTGATGTGGTCTCTATTACAAAATTATTAATATTAGTAGCTCATATTACAGCACAGGTTGGAGAGTCCTGGCGTATAGCCTCGTGCTGTATCTCACCCAGAATCACCTATATCGCAGGGATTGACCATTCCAGGATGTGAACTTACTACACCATTCCGAGTTTTTCCTTGCATATTGGGAAACTGCATTGGTATTCAGAGTTCTCACAGTGAATTCTGCTTGTTATTCCTGAATCCTGGACATTTTAGAGGACATATTCCAATAGGTTTTATTTTTTGAAATGTGTCTTTAGAAAACGTAGGTGCAGTTACACAGCATACAGTAATACAGCATGTTTCAAGATACCAATTCGGGTAGAATCTCCCATTTCGAGACAGTTAGGGAATTCTGGGATATTCTGAAGAAAAGTCTTTAAACATTCCACCACGTATTGGCCCCTACAAAACTATTTTGCTTGTGTTACGTAAATATTAAATTGTGGCAAAATTATGATTTCCATGCAGGTTATCATGTATGACATTGCAAACTATAGAGGTTGCGAACATTTCAATCGACTTTGACAAAAGTTTCAAAAACAAAAAAAGCGTATGCAACTTTGCACATCACAAGTTTGTACTTCTTTCTAAACATGCGAAAGAGCTATAATATTAGTAAAAAATATACTTGCATGATGAGACAACGACTCTTGATACTTTATGTGCCATGTATTTAGTGGTTACCACCATATAAGTCTCTAATTGACTGAAGCCATTCTCAATAGAATTGTAGGTGACCTGATAGTTGTCATCGTGGCAATGAGACACCACTGCTTTAAGAATGTTTAAATTAAAAAAGCCAGCTACTGGAGACCTCATTCAAGGTTAGATGAAGGCCAAAGATCAAGTGTCCAGCAGCCATCTCCAGTAAAACCTGTTTGTTCACAACGACTTGTTGACTCGTCAAGGCACGCCTGGGATTAGTCTGTCTGTGCCAATGGCAAGTGTGGTTAGTTCTTTCTGCCTTGCGCTTTTTCTGTGAAACAGTGTACTTGAGGCATGTACTTATACTGGGGGGAGGTGGGGTCAAGCTACCAGCGCCAGAATGCAGGTAGTAAGCTGGATGGGTTGACCTTCTCGCAACGCACAACTTGATATGCCTGATGTTGGTAAGGGTGAGAGTTGCCTGGCCCTTACAAAGTTGTTGGACAAATAAGCCCCATACTTTAGATATTGAAGAAGGTGGAGTGGGAATAGTAATGTTGGAAGTAATTTTTTTTCTCGCTAGGAAGGTAGTGAATTCTGGGAATAATCTTCCAGCATAAATGGTGGAGGGATCTGATTTGTCCTGGTGGGGAAACAGGAAACTATATAGTATAAAACAAACACAGAATGATTTTTCTTGTAGCATGGTCATAGCCGTGAAGGCCTAAGTACTGCATGGTAGAAGCACGTCATGATTTGCTTTAGCTTTTTGCATAGATACATAGTGTATATTTATAGGGGACATTGAAAATGATATAATTTTGCTTTTGCAAATGTAGTATTTAAAAAAACAAACATAAGTTTCCAAAAAATAACCTCATCTTGAAGGAGAAACACTGTACAAACCTTACTTTTAACTGGACAACTGACTACACAAAAACTATTTTGGCAAATATCCACATGTTTGTGATGGAGTATCCCTCCCACCAAAGTCTAAATCAGACCCCAAGATTTTAGTCCTTTCTCAAATATTCACACATTGCCTTGCCCCCTAAGCAAAGGTGACACCATCTAATTTCACACCCTTAACTCAGAGAATTATAACTGCAAAAAACAATCCTGAGTCCTAATAAGACACTCTGGGCCTCATTCTGAGGCTGGCGGGCGGCGGTAGCCGCCCGCCTGGCTGGAACCGCCAAATGGCCGCTCCGCGGTCGAAAGACCGCGGAGGCCATTCTGGTTTTCCCGCTGGGCTGGCGGGCGACCGCCAGGAGGCCGCCCGCTAGCCCAGCGGGAAACCCCTTCCCACGAGGAAGCCGGCTCCGAATGGAGCCGGCGGAGTGGGAAGGTGCGACGGGTGCAGTTGCACCCGTCGCGTATTTCAGTGTCTGCAAAGCAGACACTGAAATACTTTGTGGGGCCCTCTTACAGGGGCCCCTGCAGTGCCCATGCCAGAGGTCGGAGCCGCCAGGAACAGGATGGCGGTGAGGGGGTCGGAATCCCCCATGGCGGCGCAGCAAGCTGCGCCGCCATGGGGGATTCCCAGGGCAGCGGAAAACCGGCGGGAGACCGCCGGTTTTCCTCTTCTGACCGCGGCCAAACCGCCGCGGTCAGAATGCCCTGCGGGGCACCGCCAGCCTGTTGGCGGTGCTCCCGCATCCCCGGCCCGGAATGACCCCCTCTATCTGCTTATGGGACCCCTTTGAATCAGGAGTATTCCAGCACCACCACTTTCCCATGGGGAAGTCAAAGCAACAAAGCATGACTTTGAAAAGATTATCAGTCAACACTGTCCCATTGCACACCTCAGCTCATGGAAAGGCACTGCAGTACTGTTAGTCTCTGAGGATGTCACCTCCAACACACAGGGAAGTGAAAGCAACAGAGCCTCGCTTAGCCAGGAGTGTCCTTTCAAAAACTCTGTAGTGACAAGGATCTTTTGGGACCTGGAAGTCCCCATGTGAACAAACTGGCATCATATGGAAAGGTCAAAGGAGAACCAGTGAAGACACTGCTGGTGAATGACATTTGAGAGTCCAGGGTGCAAATGAGGGTGGGATGGCTGACCTTGTCAAAGGCAACTGAGAAGGCAAGCAGTATAAAGAGACATGGGTTTCGTCTTCATTTGTGGCCATCTGTACATCAAGTGAAGGTTGACATAACAGCCCGACCCTGCTTAGCACTTCGAGATCAGGCGCATTCAGGAGAGGGCCTTGACAGTGAACACGGTGCAGGCTGGTGCACAAGTAGCCGAAAATGGCAGCTTTCTTTTGCTGCCATTTCAGTCCTTGTTTGTGCACCAGTGTACACAAACAACGATAAAAAGACAGAGACGAGGACTTACCTGGGTCTTACCAGGGGTCCTCCTCTCCTTGTTGTCTGACGGCGACGAGTCTCAGAGGCTGCCTTCCTCTGGTCTGCTCCGGTGCGAGCTGCAGTCCAGTTATGGGCTGCACAGTGCAAGCACAGACTGCCTGCCCTTGCACTGTGCAGCCCATACTGGGCTGCAGCGTGCACCGGCTGAGGTCTGCTCCGCTGGCGGGGCTAGCAGAGTTTTTGGACTTGGAGCAAGGAGTTCTAAAAACTCCGTTAGCTCTGCCAATGGCACGGAGCTCCCTGCAGGGGCCTAATTAGAACCCACATCTCCCAATTCCATGGTCCATATTTAAGCAACTAAAACTCATCATGGTTAGATGTCTAAGATCGACCAGTAACCAACCACATAGTTCTCCAAAGTTTTTCCAAATTATTTGAACTGCTTCTTATGGCACCTTGTAATAAGGATGCTGGTCAATTTGCAACCAACCTTTAAGGCCACGGTCAAACACTTCTCTCTCTCCTTCCCTCCCTTATCTGTTTCTCTTACAGCTCTTTGAAGTTACAATATAGTATTGCTTAGCACTTTGACAGTCCGTCCTTCTAATAGATTTAATTCCTGTGAAATTAGTGGCCTAATGCATTAAATACATTGTTTTTAATTTAAACATATGGTCAAGTGTTGAAACCTCCGAAGGCCCAGTGAGACATTCATCTTCACAAGTGTGATAAAAATGAGCCCTAGTGTGCTGGAAAAGAAACATCTTCTATTAGCCCAACAACCTAATTAGAAGGCCAAATAATGCTTTAAAAAAAGATGGTCATGATCTGTTAAAGTCAATAGATCAGTCACTGGGTGGATGACCTAATTGAAATGTGACCGGTCCTCACTCTGGCACTGCAGCCCAGCAGACTGCCTCTGACAGGAATACACAAGAAGGACAAGGAGAGGTCAGTCTCCTTAGCTACATTAATACCAGGGTCTTCTGGCACTAGCCAAGGAGTAGTCAGGCTCTTTAGTTAATGTAATACCAGGCTCAGCAGGCAGCCTATCTAGAGAGTGGTGACACTTTCAGGTAGATTAATACCAGGCTGTGCATGCAGTTTAGCTGGAGAGTGGTCGGGCTTATGAGGGAGTTTAACTTGGTTCTACAGGAAGTCTAGCAGCGAAAAGGCTCTACGTTTTTTGAAACAGGGAGAACATAGAAGAGGCCATGCTCTGCACTTACTGCAAGTGGGAGAACCTTGGGAGGGCAAGTTCTGCATGCATTGAAACAAGGAGAGATCATCAAAGAGGCAGAGCTCCATACTTCTTGTTAACAGGGAGAACCATGAAAAGGCCATGCCTTGCAGTCATTGCAACAGGAAATCCCAGAGAGTAGGATCGACAGTCACTGTAACAGGGGAGAACCCCAGAAAAGGCAGGCTCTGTACAGAGGCTCTCTACAGCAGTGGTCCTTAACCTTTTAACTTCTGTGGACCTCCAAGTAATCATTACTATAATTCAGGGACACCCTGAATCATTATTGGAATCCGAAGACCCCCACTGTGTTATTATTGGAAGCCGGGGACACTGGCCTAAGAAATTTTGATTATTTGGACAGCAAAACAATATACACAAACGCAGAAACAAGTATTCATCAAACAAATACGTAAAATGTGGAAATATTTTGTTTAGTTTGCAAACAAATACAAAAAACACAAAATGTTAAATGTAATGGATATATTGAACATTTTTTAAACCAATTGAGGACACTCATCCCATATTCTCTTTAATGCACCTGCGCTCTTCCCACGATTCAATTTGAGAATAGCAACATAATTGTTTACCCTCCAGTTTCAAATTCCTTCCCATTTATAGAATGTTTTAAAATGTCCAATTTTCACGTTTTGCTGCTTTATTTCCGGACCACAGGTTAAGGACTGCTGCTTTACACTCATTGTAACAGGGAAGAATTGAAACATTGGGAGCCAAAAGAGACCAGCCTCTACAGTCATTGTAACATGAAAGAACCACAGAGATGCCTGACTCTGTAGTCTTGCAACAGGGCGAGGCCAGACCCTGCTGTCACTTTAAGATACCCTTGAGATACCAGGATCTGTGGCAAGGGACCAGGAGAAGATAGGAGTTGCAGTCATTAATCATAAGAGAACCCCAGAAAGGCCAGGTTGTGCACTTATTTGACTACACAGAACTCCAACGAGACCTTGATCTGCACTTATTGCTAAAGGGGAAAAAAAATAGATGGGACTGGCTGTACAGTCCTTTTTAAGCTCACTGAGAAGGTAAAAGATTTTCTAAGAAGTAAAGAAAAAAAGTGAAATGTGTGTCTTATTAAGAGAGCAACTAGAGAGTAGAAATAGCTTCAAGGTACGTTGCAACCTGGCAGCAGACCAGACAGGAAGTGTGATGTCAATCATGTTCATCCAAAACCCTTTTATGTATGTTGAAGCGGTTAAGTGTGTGTATGTGTGTGTATACGCTTGTGTGGGTGTAGGCATGAGTGTCCATGTCACTGTATACATATGCATGTATGCATGTACATGTGTTTGTGCATTCATGAACATACTTGCGTGTGTGCATCTGTGCGTGTGTGTGTGTGGATATGGTTATCTGCTTAAATGTACAAGTACCAATGTTCTTATTGCCATCTTCTTATATCTTGACAACGCTTATATAACACATTTTGTAAATAAAGTGAATTTAAATTTCAGAAAAAAAACTGTAAGCGCTTTGGGACCCTGCATCTGGTGGGAATGGGTTATACAACTGCACGAAACCTTGACATGTTCTCATTCTAATGATGTATCCCAAAAATAAATCTGTCCATCGCCAGATAAAATAAGAACATACGAAGAATCTTCAGCTTTAGCTATTTATTTTTTCATTTTTTGTTTCTGCTGTTTTTTTTTAATTTTGTGGAGGTTTCGTTTGCCATATAACTCAGCTAGAAGCTAATCTCACTACTGAACAAATTTCGCACCATAAAAAAATAAGATAACAGCAGCATCCCATAAAAACATTTGTGAATCAGAGGAGACGTTAAAATACAATGGTGATGCAATATGAGGAGGAAAGACCTTCAAGAGACACAAAAAATGTAAGCTTATGATCTGGCTATTTGCCATCAGTTGTTCTGGTAATTATGTCTCTGTGTCTACCGCTTTGCTTCTTTTCAGCTGCATTAGAGCCATTAAACCCTTGGTGGGTGTATTATGTTGTACTTGGCATTATTATAGTGCGTCACCACCACTGGTGTGGGCCCCGGAGTGCCATGTATCACATTTCTGACAGCTGAAAGCATTCATCAAAATATTAAATGGCAAAACATGTTTTCCCTTGACAGCCATGTCTTTGGGTATTTAAATCCCTGCTTACTTGTGAGAATATCTTTTTAAAGACGCTTGTGAAAGTGATGTGATTTGTTGGGATTCTTTTTTATAGCACCTTTTGACTACTCCCTGGGCGTCAGACTGGATGCAGAAACTTTTCAGCTGTACTTCTGTGCACTGGTAAGTTGCAAAATGGGGCTCTGGGCTGATGCTGCTCTGGAAATGATATGCAGAGTCTATATCGGCACCTCTCTCACACACTGAATTCAGTTCCTTTCTTTCCATGCCCCAAGACACGGCTATGCACCGGCCTCTTGTCTCTTGAGACCCTTACCTCGATCTAAAAAAAATCTTTGCAGTGTGCAAGGAACATGTCAGCTCCCAAAATGACAGGCTTTAAGCTCTATACAGACTGTCACAAGCAAATGTCTGTTACATATTTTCAACAGATTTGCTGTGGTGACTGGGTTTGAGCCATAACTTCAACCCCTCAGTGACTGCGCATGGATGAGCCCGAAGGCCTTATGAGACCACAAGGTGAAACTCCATATCACCAAGTGCCGGAAGACTCTGCGACGAGACCAGTCCAAGTCAAAAGTTCGGCCCTGTTCAAGTTCCAGAAGTTGTAGGAGTCATTCTAAATGCCAGTTTTCATCTTGATTAAAGCCTTCGAGTAAGTTGAAGAAAAAGCACATGGGGTGGCGCCATACATCTCGATTTTGCTCGAAGCCGATAGCGCAACTTATTCCAGCATAACCTCACTATCCGGGGCTGTCTGCCACTCCTAAACAGATTGAAGAGGTCTGCAAGGCCATGCTCTGACTCTTTGGAGACTTGCCAACTCTCTCTGGCACGCCTTTGGGTCTCACAAAGCTGAGATGTTCTCCACCTGGATTACTGCTGGCGGGTTTGCCCTTGGTGCCAATTGGAGCCTCCAAGCCCACAATTTGTCCCTGTCTGGCTCTAGTCTCGGACTCAGATGCCACAGTCCACGCCGGGTCCTGATACCTTGCTGCTGATTACAACTTCATTGATGCCGGAAGACGAAGACTGGGGGTGGCTAGAATTTTAATTCTGTCGGCGGAATTGCAGGAATATGGTAATTCTGTATTACTCTTGTAAAGTGGGATTACTGATTACATTCCACCCCTCCGCCAGAGCAATTTATCTGCAGTGGTTTCAGTTTTTAACAGGATCAGTCTCTCTATGTTTAAAAACCACTGCAGATGAAGTTTAATCTGTAGTGATTTTTAAACATAGAGGTACTGCTCCCTTTTCCAGCCCTCCAGTTCTGTTTAAAGACACCTGCAAAGCAGTGCATACCCCTTGCACTGGAGTGGAAACCCCTTGGTGCACTTACATTCTTATGGAAGGGCACCAAGGGGTATACGCTGTACTGTACTGCAGTGCATACCCCTCAGTGCCATTATTATATAAATATGTAAGGGCACCAAGGGGGTATGCACAAGAGTCGACACCCGTCATTGCCCTTGTATACTTACCGGAGCTGGTGCAAGGTCTCTTCCACAAATGGGGAGAACATTGTCTCAATCTGTATGGCACCACGAAGAACACACAATGTCAGCAGTTCTTCATATTGAAGTTTCCAAGGTGTCTGTTGCTCGGAGGCGAGTTTTGCAACTCTGGACTTCTGAACGCCTTTCCTCCTATACCACTCCTGCCCGAGTTCTCAAGAAGATCAGGACCGACCATGCCCAAGTCATCCTAGTGGCCCTAGACTTGGCACAGAGAGTATGGTATCAAGAACTCCTGAGCTTCTGCATCTATCCTCTGATCAGGCTGCCTCTTAAGTGTACCTGCTGTCACAACAGCAGGGTAGAATTCTGCACCCGGGCCTTTGCAATCTCCACCTTCATGCTTTGAGATTGAATGGCAATACCAGAACACCTTCAACCTTCCTCTGGAGGTGGTTAATGTCATCTTAACAGCCAGGTATTCCTTGACAAAATGTGTACAGACTAGATGTTGGGATACATTTGTGACTTTGTGTGGTGCTTGGCAGATACACCCTATTCAGGTGAAGTTAGCTGACATTATACTGTTTGCTTTGGCAAGCAAGTCTTTGCTTCGGGCACTGTTAAAGTGTACCTTTCAGCTTATTCAGCCTTTATATGATTGCCAGATGAGCCCTCATTGTTAATGTCTCCAGTTTTTATGTGCTCCTTGAAAGGTTTACATTTGTTTCCTCCCCATCCCTTTATCATGCCTCAGTGGGACCTTAACTTAGTCCTTACATTTCTGATGTTCACTCCATTTCAGCAGCTTCACAGCTGCCCATTTTGGCTTCTTATTCTTGGGACAGTGTTCCTCGTCCCCATAACACAGTGTGTAAATGAGCTTCAGACTCTCTGGGTCCACCCGCCATACACCATCTTCTTCCCAGACAAGGTGGTTTTGCAGGTACTGCCATCCTTCTTGCCTAAAGTTGTGACACCGTTACACTGCAGTCAAAACATCACCCTGCAGAGCATTCTATGCTCATCCTCACCCTTCTAAGGAGGAGGAGAGACTACACTGTTTGGACCCAAGAGAACTGTCAGTTTTTATAATCATTGTACCAAAGGCCACCATGATCATGATCAGCTCTTTGCAGAGTTCTCTGAAGCAAATAAAGGCAAGGCTGTGCAGAAGAGAACCATTTCCTGCTTGATCATGCTCTGTAATATGATCTGCTATGCAGTGGCCAAAAAGCAGCTACCAGAAGGACTGCGTGCTCATTCTTCCAGGGCAAAGGCTGCTACCACTGCGTTAGCACGCAGAGTCCCTGTCCTGGACATTTGCCAGGTGGCTACGTGGGTATCCCTCCATACGTTCATAAAGCAGTATTGTCTCGACAGTCCAATTCACCAAGAGGGGCATTTTCTGCTTTGAGTCCATCTCCAGGACGACTTCTAAATGGGTACTGATTTGGTTTCTATTCAAAAGGTTAGGAATCTGCAACTAGAAGTCTTTAGCAGAAGAACAAGTTAATTACCTTCTGTAACGCTGTTTCTGGGAGAGACTCTATCTTGCTTCAGATTCCTCACAGACCCTCCCACCCTTTGGTTCTGTGGTTGGACTCTATCCCTTAGTAAGGACCCAAGACCAGGATTTTGCACACTGGTCATACCAGTTTGCTTTCTTTAGCTCTATGGCTGGGGGCACAGACACTCTCGAAAGCAGCTGACTAGTGCACAGGAGTGGCACCTATATAGGTTCCATGCTTCATTTCTAGGGCGGAACAGCGTCAGTTCAAAGCCATATGTCATAACCTACCAACGCAAATAGTTACTGCTGAATATTCCAGAGATTTTTGGATCCAGTCTAATACCTTGGGAATATTCAAAAGGTAAAGAATCTGCAGCTAGAGTCTCTACCAGAAATGGCACTACCACATTACCACAGGTAAATAACTTTCTCCTCTATATCAAATGTTGAAATTCAGAGATCTTAGGTTGTCCCATGTCAGGGAAGAGTAGCTCCTACAATCCGGTTCTCTTCTAGCAGTGTGATAGTTTTAATCCTACAATCATGATCTTCCCAGAAGTTCCAGAAGGCAAAGCTAAAACCACACATGGAAGAACTAGTCGCACAGGGCTGGTCTAGGCAAACAAAATTTAGAATTGACTGGCTTTCCAGTGATATTGCATAATATATCATTATTTTCTCAATTCTCCTCCAATCTTACATGTTTTCACTCAACTACACAACTGAAGACATTTTGCATTGAAGAACTTTATAGATTTGCAATTGTTTCTTAAAAGGATGCGTGAGACGCTCTTTGTTTAAAAGGGTCACCTTACTAATAAAGTAAATGCTTCATTCGAGTTTCTAGAAGTTCATTGAATGCTTAGAAAACTCTTCTTGAAATTCGTTCATTTGTTTATCTTTCAAGTTAGGTGTTTGGTTACCTCAGTGTTTTTTCATGTAATTGGACTGGGAGGACTGGTTTGTTGCTTTATGTCATTTGTTGTTACCAAAATTATTATTTTACTTCTCCTAGGATTTTTCTGTCCTGTAAACACCACAATATGGACCCTCAGTCTCTGCATTCGATATTACAGAAGCATATTGACATAAATAATCCGTAAGAAAATAGGGGAAGGTACTACACATCTATGGAAAGAAAAACCTTTATCTAAGTTTATCATATCCAATCTGTAAGGAAGAAGAAACATCATGGATTCTCATAATATACGACTGATCGCTTCTAATTGGAGGTATCTGTTGACCTAGCCTTTAAGTCGCATAAATTGGTATTTGTGATTATAATGAAGGAAACAGTTGGTTTATTTCTATTTTGACTGACTTCTGTACTCTACATACCACCAACCAACCCAGTCCCGCCAGCTGTAAGAATGTTCCATGGTTCATCCTATTCTGACTGTACTGGGAAAGAAGAGTATTCACTTACAAATTCTCCAGGAGGCTAATCAAGATGAAACTTCTCTTTCCTCATGAAAAAATGTCCTCTGCAAACTCTAAAAAGTGGTGTATGTGACAAAGAATATGTGTCAGTCTAATAAAATCTCAACAGCCATCATTAGAGCTCGAGTAATCTTTCAGATAGTTAAGAAAAAATCTCTCCTCAGCTGCACTATAAACAGACACTGAAGGTTCAAGGATTATGTTTAGGCCTTTAACCTTTCCATTATCAAAAATGTTAAAGAATAGATAATTTTCAGTTTAAGGTGGCCATGAGGAATCTATCATCATTGCTGCAGATTCGAAACATTTCTGCTAATGAAAGTAATGAGTCTATGAATAGGGGTGGTCGTAACTGACGTAATTATGTGCGGCGTAGTCATGCGGAATTACACACAACTCTGCAAGATTACTCAAGAAGAGTAATTCTGCATTTAGCACTATTTTCTTATTGCAAAAATACCCAAAACATATATAAGGATGCATTTTGTGCCAAGAAATAGTGCAAAATGCAGCAGAACAGGAATAGTGAGTGCGAGCAGCCACTCGCTCTCGCTAAATGTGCACTTTGGGTAGGATTTTCCCCCAAATTACTCCCAGCATTTAGTGCTAGATTCTCAGTGAAAAATGCATCCTTGCATCCAAGATGGACTTGAGGAAGCATTTTACGCTAAGAAATTGCACTAAATGCCACAGAGCATGAATATCGAGTGTGAGAAGCATTCACTAAATGTGCTGTTATGGTATGATTCCCCCTCCACCCAAGTTACTCATAAGTGCACATGCGGGCTATTGGAAATTTTGGTAATCCAGCATCAAAGAGTAACATGGAATTACTAAAATTACTCTGATTTCTTCAGCATAATTGAAATTCAACTCAGTCCTACACTGAAACCAGCTTGTGGACAGGAAGATGCGTTTCCAGCCTTAGCTGCTAAAATTCACATGTCGATCCCGACCCTATTTGTGGCCAAGGTCCTCAACCTGTCCTTATCCACAGGCAGTGTCCCTGATTCCTTTAGTGTGATGTCCTTATTGGAAAAAATGTTCCTAATATTCTAGTTTGCATGGTCCATTGCAGATTTGCTCTAGCTGACTAAGATTTTAGAGAAAGCAGTCTTTGTTGGGCTGCAGACACATTTATAAGAACAGGGCCTCCTATGCTTGAATCAATTTGTTTTGTCAATGTGTGAGACTGAGATATCCGTGGTGGAGTTTTAGGACAATTTACTTGCACCTGGAGACCAGGGGAGACTTTTCCTATTGGTCATGTTAGATTTAATTCAATTTTACCTTTCGATTCAATTCACCATTTGATTCTGTTTACGTAACTTTGAATGGTGTTGTGAGCTTCTAGCCTGACACTAAGCTGGCATGCCTCGCTTCTTGATGGCCAAAGCGCATGCGTAAAGCTTGGTCCTTTTTTCCTTTTCTCTACAGTAAGTTCAGTGTGTGGACCCCCAGCAATACTTATTATTCCTGAGTTAACATTTATCATAGACCTTTGTTCTGACTTATTTGTGCTGGAGGACTTGTGTTTTACTCTGGCTGATGTCACCCAGTTACGTATAGAGAGTCCAGTGGCGTAGCATGGGTGGTGCAGGGGGGGCCGGCCGCACCGGGCGCAACATCTTGGAAGAGACTAAATCTACGGGTTAGGGGGTGCAAATTACTTGCCTTGCCCCGGGTTAGGGGGCGCAAATTACTTGCCTTGGCCCGGGTTCTGACAACCCACGCTACGCCACTGAGAGGGTCTCATCCAGCTGATTCTTGTGACGAGTTAAACTCAAGTCTGATAAAGATTGCTCATTGGTTTGGGGCGAATGGCCTCATAGTGAATGGAAGGAAACCAGAGGTGTTGCTTGTGGGCCCAGAAAACCTATGTTCATCCTCTACTTTTTCTCAACACTCGCCTCCCTTACCAGGTGTCTCAACTGAGTTCTTGATTACAGTAAAACATCTGATGGCCTTCTGGCACACTACCATGACTCATATTAGCCAAGGAATCAATAACTGTGCATTCAAGCATCATTAACTGTGAAGAGTCCTCCATTTTCTTCCATTAAATTTCTATCAATTGGTGATCAGGCCTTAATGAATTCCAAAAGTGCCCTGTTTGGTGTATCTTCCTGAGTATCATTTAAAAGGATGCAGCATCTTCAAAATGCTGCAGTTTGGTTTAGCTTCAGTCTTCTCAAATTGGACAGTCTTTCATCTAAGGCACTCTTTGCAACCTTGAGTCGTAAGCTCGCCCGGCACTGCCACACCCCACTCTGCTCTGTTACCCTCTCACTGCTGCCCATCCCGAGAACTAACTGTAGGTCTCGAGGGGAACAAAGATATTCCTTCCTGTGCCATACTCTCTGGAACCGTCTCCCACTCTGCTGTGGGAAATCCAACCTTAGAACATGTTTATGAAAAAAATAAATAGCTGGCTTTTCTGTTAATTGTTATCTGCTTTTTGCTGCCCTTATGCAGTTAGTTTGTTGCGCCTAAATATGCTTAAAATCCTGCACGTAATAAATAAATAAATAACTGCATAAATACGTTGACAAAATGTAAGATGGGCCATGGAGCCCGATAAACAATATAGCCAGAATTTGATCTGCTATCGAGATACTTAATTTTAACTAGTTTGTCCTTTTTAAGTGTCTAAAATTTTGAAAAGCAGAATGATACATCACCTACGATTAATTCTAATATATAAAACAATATGCACATAGGCAATTTGTTGTTGTCTAGTGCAAAGAGGTTGTAGAAATGAGATACTAGCCACTACCAGAAAAGGCACTACCAAAGGAAAATAACTTTCTCATCTATTCAGAGATCGATCCTAGGTTGTCCCATGTCAGGGAAGAGTAGCTCCTACAATCCGGTTCTCTTCTTGCATTGTGATAGTTTCAATCCTAAACAAGTTCTTAACATCGCTTTTTATTTCTTTATATTTCATGGTGCGAAGAATTACATCATATTTGACAAAAACGATTTACGGTTCCAACCTAACCTATTTTTTCATGACAGCGTTACTCTGGAACTTGGACGTGAATGTTGTCGATTATGTTAGTTGGATAACGTGCTTTGAGGCAGCTCAGTGGTGGTAGGTGCACACAAGTGAACATTAGTTATACTTTAGAAGCAGCAGCGGCTACTCAACAATAACTTCATCGCAGCCTGCGATGGCACAGTGACTGTTCTATCCCTTACTGCAACAGACAGGCCCTTTCTGTCCTCCAGCTTAACCTGGTCTTTCTCTCAGGTCTTGCTGTCCACTGTTAGCCACAGGTCCTTTGAAATTCACTTTCATTTGCCTCCCAGGTGCACCTTAACCCAAGCAGATCATCCAGAGGCATAGCTTGGTCAGTAAGATTGGGTGTTAGCTTCAGATTTTCCAACAATCACGTTGACATATAATGTTAAACTAAATGTTATGACAAGCAGGGCACATAAGAAGGGCTTAAGGGGTAGAGTAACGCAGATTGGTAGGGGTCCTAAGTGAGAGAAACCAGTGTTTTGTAAAAGAAACATTTTTTTAAACTTTTTTTTTTAAATTCTGTTTATTGTGTTTTCAAGCAAAACAAATGTAAGCAACACAGAGGTAACACTGTCACAGAAATTACAGTACAATACGTTCGCAGTTACTGGATTATCGTCTACAATACCATAAAGAGACGGAGGAGTGCCAAATAGTAAGGGCCTGGGGGTGAGGGGAGGTAGAGAGAAAAGGGGAAACAAGGGGGGCAGTCAGCAAGTGTAGACAATGGCAAGACCCTGCGAGCAGGTCATATGTGTCAGCCCTGCTTTAGGACAGTTTGGCGCAGCATCGTGTAGCTTAGCAGGCTCGCCTGTGGGGTCTCAGGAATATCCGCTTGGGAGACCAATCGATTGCCTTCCATAGCAGCCACCGGATTTTCCAGGTCCGCCTGGGTCCAAAGATATCATTCTAAAGGGGACCAAAAATCTTTGGGTCATGACTTTACTGGCATCAGATTCCAACATGTAGTCAATTGTTCTTGATAGTAGGTCGCATCCTTGGGCCATCTGCAGCGTCCACCACTGGCCCCAGTACATCACCACTCGGCGTTTTGCCAAAAGTAAGAGACCTGTCAATTTGTGCACATCTGAGGGGACATCCAAACATATTTTAAGACTTTCACAACAGACAGAGTGAGAGAGAGAGAGGGTGTGCATTTTTGTCTGTGCGCATGTATACATTCTAGGTGAAATATGACAGACACCTCACCATACCTGACTGAAAGCACCAGTACCCAACAATGGCGGCCCGTCCTTTAGGGCGGAGGGGCCACGCCCCCCCACCTTTTGCCCCCCATGAAGAGTGTCTGTCAGGCTGAACAAAGGTCAGCCTGACAGACACTCTTTATGTTCAGGTCAGGCAGCCAGGAGCAGACATGCACGATTTGCGCAGACTCCTGGCTGCCTGAGCTGAACTTTGCTGGGCTGAGGAGGTCACAGCTCCCATGGGTGTGACCTCCTCGGCCCAGCAAAGGTGCCTCGAGGCCCTCCCCTGGGTGACGAGGAAAGCGTCACCAATTGACACTCTCCCTGGGCGCTTCAGTTTAAGCCCTGAAGTGCCCAGGGCGAGTGTCAATCAGTGACACTTCGTCACAGAGTGGGGTGGGGTCAGCAGTCTCACTGACCCCATCCCACTCTGTGACGAGGCTGGGACTGCTGCCTTCCCTCATTGGCTGACAAGGCAGCAGTCCCAACCCTCCTGGGACCTGGAGGCTGAAAGTAAGTGTGTGTGTGTGTATGTGTGTGATGTTTCAAACTGAATGTTTGGTGCGTGCGTGCATGTTTGAATGGTATGAATGTTGTTAATGGATGTGCGTGCGTGCGTGCGTGTGTGAAAGAATGAGTGTGTGTGATGTTTTAAAATGAATGTTTGGTGCGTTCGTGCATGTTTGAATGGTATGAGTGTTGTTAATGGATGTGCGTGCGTGCGTGTCTGTGTATGAAAATATGAGTGTGTGTGTGTGCCCCACCCGCCCCCCTCCCTCCTAAAGCTGCCGGCCGCCACTGCATTTACCACAAAAATACATTTATTAAGGGGTCAAATTTGTCTGGCTCATGGTTTTTTCCACACCTGCAGTACCTTGTTTGTTCCAGTTTCGGCCTAGTCATCTTCATTGGAGCCTTGTGTGTAAAAATCTATATATTGATGCAGATTAGCACTTATGCTCTGCACATGCATGGGGGGGTCCTCTTGTCTGCCCGACTCTGTGATTTACATACTTTCATTTTTCCCTATTTATAAACTGCTTCAGATTTTAAGTGGGGGGGGTGTGTAGGTTTTCTTCATCAGTTCTGGTGCTCCGGCTGAGAATGTCTACGCTCTGCTGAAGTGAAGGAACCCCGATCTACAGATTCTGCAGGGGGTCTGGGGGGCAAACAGTCCAGTTCTCGGCCTGCTGATTGGGTCAGACCGCCTGAGCACGTTTAAGAACATTTCATGAATGTGTGAAGTCTGATCATGCTTATTCATTGTAGCACTTTTTGAACAAACTAGATGCTGCCACCTAGTAGGTGGCGACAGGGCATACCGTTTTGGGTAGGTAGAGGAAGTGCCAATGCAATCTATTGTATAGAGGAGGTGGCTCCAGAATAATGCAGAAAAGGGAAGAGAACTGTAGGGGCACCAGGACTCTAGCACAGACCCTAGTGGCTGTATGTGTGTGTGAAACAGGGAACACTGATCCAGCTGCACCAGAACTTGTCCAAGCTCCACCGGCTGTCAAAAGCAAGGGGGCAGCAGGCAAGACTGAAAGCACCTTTCCTATTTACTTCCTCGAGAACATGGAGAAAAGAGCTGTTAGTCCAACCTGTACCCTATTCTCTTTTGTACACCAACCTTTCCACAGAGTGAGCTGTGGCACAAGCCCGGCAGACTCGATTGTTTTCCTGGACATATGTGAGGAAATATTAGGGGGGCAAAAAAGTCAAAACAAAAACAACCCCAAAGGAGACTCACATTCGTGCAATATTCCACCAGTATAGACAAAGCAATGAGTTGGTCTTACTAATAAGGATGGGAAGAAGCCTGTTCCAGAGGCAGGCACCTTTGATGTGGAGGGCCGGATTGACCTTAGAAAAATACCAAAAGAGCCCACCAGACGGAGATCCTGGCTAGTTTTCCCGAATTGGCAGAAAGAAACTAAGAAAGCCCCAATTACGGGGTATAAAAGAGACTCACAAGTGCCTCAAGTTCCAGGCTACCCATTTGAGGGGCAGGGTTAGGATTGGCACTCCTACTGCTCCACCACCTTCCTTTTTCTTTCCCCCAAATTGCATCCCCAAAAAAACAGAGCAGGTGGAGGAAAAGGAGAAAGATTTTTTTAGATTTCTTAAGCTTCACCATGCTGGCGGATACCAGAGATGCACCAGCTCCTAGAGACAGGGCAGCCACTGAGAATGATACCTGTGAATAAAGCGCAGGTAGGCACAACCAATACAAAGCGCACAGGGGGTTGCATGACTGATGGTGAAGCGTTAGAGGATGGTACAGTGCATGCAGACAACATAACAGCACATCACATACATCTTCCAGAGCACGCTCTCGTTTGGCACCCTACAGACCAATGCTCAATGTTAGACATTGATCTGGCAGGGCATGCAGCCTACTATAACCCAGGATAGTGTGAGATGTACCACTTAGAGACCGAGAGAACTTGAAAAAAAAAACATAAAATGACCAGCATACCCACCCTATCTAGTGATACTGGTACTGACAGTCCACAGGATGCCCTTTTTCCCTTGAGAGAATATTGGGCAACTGGAGTAGAAGAGTTAAGAGTCATATTGTTTGCCCCACTGCAGATCTTGTGAACATCAAGAAATAACTCTCTAATAGCCTTGAAAATCTTTTGAAATTGTGTGAGAAGAGATCCAGATGGTAGTTTAATGTTATAAACCTAATTCGGCAGATGTGAATCAACTGTTGAGAATTGTTGTACAGAGTAAGGACAGGGACCAATCAGTGAAGAATAAGAATAGTCCTCTGATGATGCAACTGCCGTTACAGCTGCAAAGGATGCTTTATTGGAGGTATTACCAGCCAAGACTGACTGTCCCAAAATATCTACTTGTAAACAAAAGAAAGGTGACTGCCCAGGTGATTATTTAGATTGATTGAAGGATGTGTTTGAGTGATACTCTCATATTACTCAACCTCCCAAAAAAGGTCAGGAAACTGTAGACAATTTGTATTGGGTAGCAGACCAATGACTAGCTGAATTGGGGTCTGTAGCTAGTCACTGCTTGGCAATGCAAGAAAGAAATAAAGAGTTGACGAAACGACAGTGATGTCTTCACGAATGTGTTATCATATTATAAAAGGAGGAGGCAGGAGAGAAATGGACAGATCGAGTGAGAGGAGTAGCAAGCGGGAGGAAGAGTGGGATGGAACCCAAGACAGGTCCCAGGAGATTCTGCCCTTCCTGGAAGTTCCTTTTCTTTCAGTTGTGAACAGTTAGGTTACTCAAAATGGGTTTGTCCCCGCTTAATTTCTAACACATCCTCCCACATCAAACGGCCCAATTTTACCCACCTTTCCGAAAGCCAATCTCCTACCTTTTATGCTAGCCCGGGAGATGCTGGCTGCTCTGTACGTACTCTAATTCCACCAAACTAGAATAGGCCCTATATTGTGTGATACATGGGAAACCTAATTTGTGCCTTATTAATACTAGTGCTAGCTGTTTGGCACTGAAGACCTCCTAATATCTTTCACTGCTCACTCATGCTTTCCCATCAATGCAGTTGGCATTTCAAATACAAGAGTCCCACACTGTATTACTGATTCCCATCTACATTACCATAGATCCATTACCAATCAGCATGCCTTTTTGCTGAGCCCTACCTCACCCTTGAACCTGTTGGGTAGAGACTGCCAATGTAAGTTGAACTGTATTGCGTACGGCACTAATGAGAGTGCCCGTTTAATATACCTAAAAGTAATGAAAACTACTCAGATGTGGAAAGTAGCATTTTGTGGACCGTCTGCAAAATCTGGGAAAAAAAGCAAGAACCGATTAAAGTCTTGCAAAGTTTTATGCAAATATAGAATGAGTTGCGAAGTTTATGGTGAGAAGGCATAATGTTTTTATGACTCTTCTTCAGGGCTTGTTATAAAACGCTTTTGAGCATTAACGTTTACACAAAGAACAAGGGTATCATAGCCATACGATAATGAACGAAAAATGTATTACACAAATCGTGGAAAGAGAAAAGTCATTAAGTATGAAAAAACCTAGATACACGTGAATAGTGTTTATCTTCGTGTAAAAACGATCTAAAAACAATGTATTCATAGTGCTTATTGATTCCATATAAAACTATCCAAGTGAGATAATCTAGAATAAGACATAATCTAGGAGTTCATAACATCACAAAAGTTTCTTATTAGCAGACCCCAAATGAAAAAATCAATCAGAATCAAATCCAAATGGAATAGAATGGAAACAGCATTTTATATGAGAAATTATAGCATGATATATAAACTGATCATCAAAATTATAAGCAAAAGGCATTTGCCACAATATCATATGGCCAACTTGTGGATAATAGACAGTTCTTAAAGATACATAATTTGCCGTGGCCATTAAACATAGGCTCTCAACAAAGGCCACAAAGAGATACCGTTTAAAGTACAGACACATACTCTTGGAAGGGGATATTTTACCAATAATTCAATTTTCTCATATGAATCAACAGTGAAAATATAATCTCTTCTCATACCAAACACTCAACTTTTTTCAAGAGCTATAACAGTAGTAAACTCATTAGAGAAGTTCCAGCTCTAGAAGACATGGCCAAAGAAAGGTACTCTAATTTCATATAAAGTATTACTATTGTGGTGCATACCTCTCCTTTTAAGAAGCATTCAGTCCATTACCTACTCCAATTATAAGTGGGGGTGGTTGTCTTCTAAAAATGGAATAGAGGATAATTGTGGAGTTATTTACCAATTCTGTAAAGTAAAAAATAAAAAGTCTGTTAATATCAAGGGAATCCCTGATATCGGGAATCCCGTTTATTTAACAAGTGGCATGATAACCACACTTCTCCAAAGCCAGACCAGCCGTCGCTCAAGAGCCTCAAGATAATTTACCCAGAGTAATTTTGGACACTGCGTGCACATGAAGATGGCCTGCGGTGCTCTTCCTAGTGAAAAACTCTATGGATGGTCTAATATATCGGGTGTATAATGGTCAAATGCTGGTTTCTTATGAAATTCTACTATTTTCAAGGTTCATAACTGTCAGAGATTGTGATCCAAATATGAGTCAATTTACAATATAAGAAAATAACATTTTTAAAAGGTAAAAAAACTTCAAATAATTTCAAATGAGAAAGGAGAGAAGCTGGATTTGAACCCCACTATCACAATGCGTGTCATTAAAAGAGGGAAACATAGCTGTGTACTACATAGGCTCCTACAGTGAGGCCTATATTTGTTGAGTGGTGAGTTACAGAAAAACCACAAAGAAACAATCAGTTTATATTCTCCAACAAATATATGAATAACCCAAAAAAAAGTATGAAGTTGCTCATCGATAATAAACCCATACTCAGCTGTTTTTAACTTAAACATCCAGACACTTTCAGATTTTCTTAATGTCAGTTCGCTATTTCCACCCTGTCTGTTTTGTATTATGATGTAAATGGCCACAAATCTTACATTTTCAATTTTCGATTTCTAATCCGAATTATAAATATGTACTGAGATGTTCTATCTTCCTATCTCTCTATCTTTTTCCCTATCTATCGATTTCTCTATCTACCTTTTCTCTCTACCTATTTCTCTATCTCTCCCCCCCTCCCGCCACCCCCTCTATTACCTATCTTCCTATCCTCTCACTCTACCTCTCACCCTCACCCACCTCTACAACCCCCCTCCCCTATCTTCACAACCCTACACCTATCTTTCTCCCTAATCTCCTAAACCTCCTAACACTCTCCCCCCTCCACCCTTAAACCCCCCTCCACCAGCTCTTCTCACTCTACCTGTCCCCCCCCTCCCTCGCGCTTTCCCGCAGCGACCTCCTGCACGCCCCCGCCCCCCAGCTCCCATTCGCCCCCAGCTGACCCCTCCCCCCCACCTCATATGGCGGCCGCTGCGTGACAGTGGTAGCGACCCTTGACCCAAGGGTAGGTTGCTCCCCCTGCCGCTGCGCCTCCTCCAGGTTCCTGAGTTCCTGAGACCCACCCCACAGTAAGTACCCCCCACCTCCCAGCCCCTCGTTCTGCCCCGCGCTACTCACCCTCTCTCCTGCTTCTTTTCCTCTTTTCTTCTTCTCTGTTCTTCCTCCTCGCTCCTCGTCTGTATTCTTCTTCTGTACTCCTCTTCTCCCCGTCTTCTCTCCTCTTCTCTTCTTCCTCATCTTCTGCTGTGGTCTTCTGCCCTCTGTTTCTTCGTTTTTTGTATCTTCCTCCGTGTTCTTCTGTGTTCTTCTGTGTTCCTCTGTCTTCTTCTGTCTTCCTCTGTGTTCTTCTGTCTTCCTCTGTGTTCTTCTGTCCTCCTCGGTGTTCTTCTGTCTTCCTCTGTGTTCTTCTGTCTTCCTCTGTGTTCTTCTGTCTTCCTCTGTGTTCTTCTGTATTCTTCTCTGTTCTTCTGTCTTCCTCTGTGTTCTTCTGTCTTCCTCTGTGTTCTTCTGTATTCTTCTGTGTTTCTTCTGTTCTTCCGGTCTTCTGCTCTTCCGGTCTTCAGTCCTTCCGGTCTTCTGTTCTTCTTTTCTTCTGTTCTTCTTTTCTTCTGTTCTTCTGTTCTTCTTGTCTTCTTGTCTTCTTGTCTTCTGCTCTTCTGCCTCCTCCGTCCTCTTCTCCCTGCGCCTGCCCTCCTGCTCCTGCCTCATCCCCATCCCCCACTCGCATCCCCCCTCTATCTCCCCTATCTAACCCGTTCACTTTCTACCTCCCTCACTCCTCGTATCTACCTATCTCTCCATCTCTCTATCCCACTATCCAACTCCCTCACTCTCCACCTCCTCCTATCTTCCTATCTCTCTATCTTTTTCCCTATCTATCGATTTCTCTATCTACCTTTTCTCTCTACCTATTTCTCTATCTCTCCCCCCTCCCGCCACCCCCTCTATTACCTATCTTCCTATCCTCTCACTCTACCTCTCACCCACCTCTACAACCCCCCTCCCCTATCTTCACAACCCTACACCTATCTTTCTCCCTAATCTCCTAAACCTCCTAACACTCTCCCCCCTCCACCCTTAAACCCCCCTCCCCAGCTCTTCTCACTCTACCTGTCCCCCCCTCCCTCGCGCTTTCCCGCCGCGACCTCCTGCACGCCCCGCCCCCCAGCTCCCATTCGCCCCCAGCTGACCCCTCCTACCTCATATGGCGGCCGCTGCGCGACTGCGCCGCTGGCGCGCCAGAGGCAAGCCCGTCTGCGCCTGTCCGCGCCTGGCCCGCGCCCAGCCCCACGACCCCTGGTCCCCAGCACTCCCAAGCCCCGATGATCCGCTACGACCCCACCACCCTCCATGCCCTCAACCCAGGACGCTCCAACACCTGCTTCCAAGCTCACCCCAAACGCACCCATGGACCCTTCGCCTGCAACTCCTGCAAACGCATCTTCCACCACGCAACAACTACAACCACAAGCCCACGCGCCATCAACCACCTCAAGTGCATCCTAGTCAACGCTCGCTCCGTTCACAAACACGCCGTTGAACTCTGGGACCTCCTAGACTCCACAGCACCGGACGTCGCCTTCATCACGGAGACCTGGATGAACGCCTCCTCTGCTCCATACATCGCCACCGCCATCCCCGAAGGCTACAAGATCTCCAGGAAAGACCGCACCAACCAAGTAGGAGGAGGTATCGCCATCGTCTTCAAAGACTCCATCAGCGTCACCACCTCCACTGAAGACTCCCCTCTCGCCGCTGAACACCTGCATTTTCAGATTCGCACCGAGCCGAGGACCACCCTCAGAGGATCCCTCGTCTACCGTCCTCCCGGACCTCGCGCCCCTTTCAGCGACGCCATTGCCGACTTCATCTCCCCGCACGCCCTCGCCTCACCGGACTACATCCTCCTAGGCGACCTCAACTTCCATCTGGAACAAAACAACGACCCCAACACCACCACCCTGCTCGACAACCTCGCCAACCTCGGCCTCAAACAACTGGTGAACACTGCCACCCACATCGCCGGACACACACTCGACCCTATCTTCTCCGCCAGCAAACACGTCTTCTTCAGCCACGCTTCCGCCCTTCATTGGACCGACCACAGCTGCGTCCACTTCACATTCCGACGCGAGACCCGCCACCTCCGCACTCAACCCATCCCTCGCCGACAGTGGAACAAGATCCCTGAAGAGCAACTCTTCTCCGCACTCGCCGCCAACCAACCCACCCTCACCACCGACCCCAACGACGCAGCCCTCAACCTCACAAACTGGATCTCCAACTGCGCAGACAACCTTGCTCCCCTCAAACGCTCGCAGCGACAGAAAAACACCAAGAAACCCCTCTGGCTCTCTGACACCCTCAAAGAATCAAAGAAAACTTGTCACGCACTTGAGAAAGCCTGGCGCAAGGACCGCACCGCTGACAACATGACCGCCCTCAAGAACGCTACCCGCGAACACCACCACCTGATCCGCGCTGCAAAAAGGAATTTTTTCACCAACAGACTGGACAAAAACAGCCACAACAGCAGAGAACTCTTCAGCATCGTCAAGGAGTTCTCCAACCCCAGCGCCAACGCCAACGCCGTCACGCCCTCACAGGATCTATGCGAATCCCTCGCCACTTTCTTCCATCGCAAGATCAGCGACCTCCACGACAGCTTCGGACACCAGACCCAACCAAACACCACCGAACCCACATCCCCGACCATCACCCTCAACAACTGGACCCACATCAGCACGGAAGAAACCAAATCCATCATGAACTCTATCCACTCCGGCGCCCCTTCAGACCCCTGCCCGCACTTCATCTTTAACAAAGCCGACGACATCATCGCCCCGCACCTCCAGACCGTCATCAACTCTTCTTTTTCTTCTGCTACCTTCCCTGAATGCTGGAAACACGCCGAAGTCAACGCCCTACTAAAGAAACCTACGGCTGACCCGAGCGACCTGAAAAACTTCCGCCCCATCTCCCTTCTGCCTTTCCCAGCCAAAGTAATAGAGAAGACCGTCAACAAACAGCTGACCACCTTCCTGGAGGACAACAACCTGCTCGACCCCTCATAGACCGGATTCCGAACCAACCACAGCACTGAAACCGCCCTCATCTCAGTCACAGACGACATCAGAACCCTGATGGACAACGGTGAAACAGTCGCCCTCATTCTTCTCGACCTCTCGGCTGCCTTTGACACCGTCTGTCACTGCACCCTAATCACCTGCCTCCGCTCCACCGGGATCCAAGAGCAGGCCCTGGACTGGATCGCCTCCTTCCTCGCAAACCGCTCCCAAAGAGTCTACCTCCCTCCGTTTCGCTCAGAACCCACTGAGATCATCTGCGGCGTACCTCAAGGCTCATCACTCAGCCCGACACTCTTCAATGTCTACATGAGCCCCCTCGCCAACATCGTACGCAAGCACGACATCATCATCACCTCCTACGCCGACGACACCCAACTTATACTCTCCCTCACCAAGGACCCCGCCAGCGCCAAGACCAACCTACAAGAGGGTATGAAGGACGTCGCAGATTGGATGAGGCTCAGCCGCCTAAAGCTGAACTCTGAAAAAACGGAAGTCCTCATCCTCGGCAACACCCCGTCCGCCTGGGACGACTCCTGGTGGCCCACGGCCCTCGGCACCGCACCGACACCCGCAGACCACGCCCGCAACCTCGGCTTCATCTTGGACCCTCTTCTCACCATGACCAAGCAAGTCAACGCCGTGTCCTCCGCCTGCTTCCTCACCCTCCGCATGCTCCGCAAGATCTTCCGCTGGATCCCCGCTGACACTAGAAAAACAGTGACCCACGCCCTCGTCACGAGCCGCCTGGACTACGGCAACACCCTCTACGCCGGGACCACAGCCAAACTCCAAAATCGCCTACAACGCATTCAAAACGCCTCGGCCCGCCTCATCCTCGACGTACCCCGCAGCAGCCACATCTCCGCACACCTGAGACACCTGCATTGGCTCCCAGTCAGCAAAAGGATCACCTTCCGACTTCTCACCCACGCACACAAAGCCCTCCACGACAAGGGACCGGAATACCTCAACAGACGCCTCAACTTCTACGTCCCCACCCGCCCCCTCCGCTCCTCTGGCCTCGCACTCGCCGCCGTCCCTCGCATCCGACGCTCCACGGCGGGTGGGAGATCTTTCTCCTTCCTGGCGGCCAAGACCTGGAACTCCCTCCCCACCAGCCTCAGGACCACCCAGGACCACTCCGCTTTCCGGAGACTCCTAAGGACCTGGCTGTTCGAGCAGCGATAACCATCCCCTTTGTCCCTAGCGCCTTGAGACCCGCACGGGTGAGTAGCGCGCTTTATAAATGCTAATGATTTGATTTGATTTCCTTCCAACATTCCTTAACTACTCTCTTTGCAGAACCCACATACATCTTTTGATATGCACATACAACTAAATGAACACAATATTTTGTGTTAAAATTCAAAACGTTCTGTATGCTATTTTGCAGCACACATGAAAAAACCAAATCGACATTTAAGATTGTTTTTGTGCAGGAATGTGTCCCTTCCTGCAAAAAAACAATCTCCCCGAAACACATCCATCCTTGCACCATGGAACAAGAGTGGCTGCATTGACCTAGGCAGCTAATTTAGCCACACTGCACCAGTTCTTTGTAAATATTCCACTGCGTTTTTGTCATATCCTCTGTTTAGGAAACATTTTTCAATTACATCTGCATCTTCTAAAAAATCTACATCAGAACTACATAATCTTCTTGCTTGAATGAACTCACCAAATGTAATGTTGTTAATTTGCTGCTTGGGATGAGAAGAGGTGGCATGTAAAATGCTGTCATTATTTATGTATATTAATATATTTCCTATATAGTTTACTTTGGCTTTTTTTCTCAGCTACAAACATCTCTGTATCCAAGAAAGTCATTTTAAAGTCACTATATTCTAAAGACAGTTCAATATTCATGTTGTTGTCATTCAATTTTTTATGATAACATTTCAAAGGAACAGTATCTTTCTTCCATATCATAAACACATCATCGATAAATGGTAGCCATAATAGCACTTGTTTTTAAACCTGCAAATCAGTTCTCAAGGCACGTTCTTTCTCAAAATAACCCATGAAAAGGGATGCATACAAAGGAGCAAAACGAGACACCATTGTAGTCTCTCTTATTGGTGAAATAGGCTATTCTTACTCAGGAAAAAAATATTGGTTAAGACCAATTCTGCATGTTACTTTGGAGTAACATGTTTGCTGGCCTCATATGTAGGAAATGCTGTAAGCACCTTAACTCTGAGTAATGATCTATTCAAGTGTAGAGAGATCTTACATCTGCGATGGCTAATAATAAGTCTTCCTTCCATTGAATATCATAGATCCACTTTTTAAATAAAAATGCTGTTGTATCTTTTACAAAAGAGGGGAGACATTTGACTGTGCAATACCACTGTCAACAAATGGTGATATATTCTTTGCCAGACAGCCTTTCAAGAGGAAAAAGAAAGGAAAAGTGTACACTTCAAAAGGAGTACAATCCCAACACATAACTTCAAAAACCCTGACCTAAATCTCATTTTGTGTTTGGAAACGGACTATAGAAGGGGAGGTTGAGACCCCCAAAATTTGTCTTCTTCCAAGTAGCCAGACGAGTTGTGTGAGAATGGGAATCTCTGCAAGACTTTGGCCTGTGACCAGAACTAGGAGCCGAGGCCTGCTAGTCTCCTGCTGGGCGAGAAGTCATCCCCCAGGGAAACCAAGACCACTTTCTCTGGAGCCTGGAGCACCAGCATCCACCTGCGACCCAAGACCAGTGTGCCCTGTGAGGAAGAGGGAGTGAGGTCCAGTGGGGAGCCCGATTGAGAGGACTCCCACTGCAAGGTGTGAGGTGACAGCTGCTGCACTGAACAGGTTGTTGCCTCTGTGCAGAATCAGGTCAGCAACCCTACTATGCCAGGAGAGGGCCGCGGGGAAGATAGCTATGAGCTGTTTGCTGCGCGGAGAGAGTGAAATCCGTAGCACATTGTTGCAGTGACCCCGTGTGCCAGGAGGGCTTCTGTGGAAGTTACTGCTGCCAACAAGTGCAAGATCTGTGCGGGCCTTAGCGGCGACCCCGTATGTCAGGAGGGGCTGCTGTGGCATATACTGCTATGCAGCAGAGACAGGCGTCTTGTTATCTTGTTAGCAGGTACTATGGCAATCCACTATATGTGGGGCTGCTGATACCGAGGGAGCTGTGAAACTCGGACTGATGCCCCGAGAACTGAAAAGCCAACCCATGGGTCGGAACAAGCACGGAGAAATGTTCTTGTGCCTGTGCTATCACAGTCAATAAAAGACTAATTAGATTTTTTATATTTCATGCCTATGCTATCACAGTGAATAAATTACTAATTAGAATTGTTATATCTATGTTTCAGGTTCCTCTTTTTCTATCCAGTTACCAGGGCTACCACTCAGTTTCCCCTGTAGATCAAGAACTGTGCAAACCCTTAGGAATCAAACAGTCGCAGTGTGCATACTACCCCGAGTCCTCAAGGGAAATGAAATGCTTTGACTGTATCTTGAAATCAAACTAGTAAACATATGTTTTGAAATCAGCCTCAGCTCGGCTGATGCCCTGTCCTTTGTCCTCCGCTCACTTTGAACCATGTCTACGGCCCATGCTACTTCTGAGCAACCCTTCAATGACACTAGCAGTACTTAACTTAAATGATTACATAACTCCCCAATATTACAAACACTCCGCCCCACCTCAACACTCGAGAGACCTGTCATGATCTGTAGCCAGGAGACTGGGTTCACGTGCAAGTCTATCAACGGGTCAATGGGATAACACCAAGACCTTGGTGGGCGTCAGTTTCATGTCATCTAAACACAATATCGGGAGATATTGGAGGAGGAGTAACCCTCCCACCGTGGCGGCAAAGCGAAGCGGCATGGACACTTGTGGGTTGGCAGAGAAAGCAGTTACAGACTGGGGGGGTTCTGCAGAAATGTTATAAAATATGGAACGCATGGACCAGATTGACTGTTCCTCGATGGGATGAGTGAGGTGCTGAGGCAGAAGGGCTGGGTGGTGAGTGCCAAGAGACCAACATACACACTGGCTGCCCCAACCTTCGGAATTGATGATAGCTATACAGTGAAAACACTTATTTGCATTTCCACTAATGCCCGAGGAGTCATATGGTCACTTTTCCTTTTGATGAAGAACAGTAATGGATTGACGTCTACATACATGGGACGTACCCCGATGAATATGACAAAGTTTCCATCCTTTTGCGCCTATTGACTGGAGGTTTCCCTTTCTCCGACTCAGCGGCGTAACGAAACTTAAGACACCCCCCTCCCCCCCAACCCCCCCGAGCCCAGTCAGGTTCATGCCGCCACTGAACAGTGTACCTTACTGCTGCTTAGTGCTTGCCCCGCCCGCACCGCAGGGGCTATGGGGGCCTTTGTTAAGCCACTGCCCCAACTATCACCATATGGCCGCTGATGTTTACTTTGCTCATACTGCCCCTGCCTGCACAGCCCGAAATCACAGCAAGTAGACAGATATCTATAGGGAGCTACATTTGGAAGCAGGCCTCTATCTGGTGAGTTCTCTAGTCACATATGAAGTAGGCCGCAGGGTGCCATCTTATGTAAAGCTCGGCTAGGTACGTTGGTAAATAGGCCTGTTGCTGTTGCCCGTGCGTTTCCTGCGGACTAGCCCCTGAACTTTTATTTTACGTAAACTCTGGGCTGTCTTACCACGCGGAGCTGAGAGCTAATTACATTTAATGCGGGTGGATGACATCAAACCGCGTGCATAGCATGGCAGTGTTTACCTGAATGGCGGGGGAGGTGGTGCGGGACCACGGCGGACACCCTAGGTATTGGATTTCCCTTTTAGTGGAGATCAGAGAGGGACTTGCAGGCGAGGCCTGTGGAAGGAAGACTGCCGTTGCATGAACAGACCTATTGAATTCCACTTGCACCCCAAGGGAGAGCGGGTCCTCCGGGTCAGGGATAACTGAACTCCATCTGGGAAGCTGCCGCTTCGAAGCTCTGGATTGAATACATGTGGAGAGTGAATTACATTGCCGGCCCTAGGGAGGAAGAAACCCCCAGGGCAGTGCTGGGAGATGTCAGCGAAAGGTGTGTTTTTTTTGTTGAGGCGAGGGAGCTACGGATGGGGAGCTCGCGGCTGAGTACACATGGAAATAGTATTTAGCACTCTCCGAGATGATAGTTTAATATGTGACCCATAGCGCAGCATCCCAGCCGCCATGTTTACGTATCGCCACTAGCGGCCCTGTGCTCGCCTGCTCGGTACAAATGGCTCTTTAAGGGAGCGGGCAGGATACTTCTCCCGCCTCAGCTTTCTTTCCCGGCTCTGACCCCTCCTTCGGGGCCTGCTGAGTAGCTGGCCCGTGGGCTTGTGAATGGCAATTCCAAACGCCCTTTCCTATCCCGGAAGAGCGGCACTGAGGAAGCTCAGAGGTGCGTGACAATGACGTGGTTCCAGTATGCTCATGACTCAGAGGCATTCACACACCCTGTTGTGACTTCTAATAATGGGTGACAAAAGCAAAAAGAACAGATAACGGACGGAATGCTGAACAATGCAAACATTCACCACTAGTCACAAGATCTTGGTTTAATCGAGCCTCTTTTTGACCACTGTGCCACCCCACTTTGGACCCAGCCATATGCAAATAAGTCTTGACCTGTTCACCCTGGGAACAGTCCAGCCCAAACTGCCTGGCCAGGTCCTCCCTGGACCAGAAACAAGCATCCTGGGACCTGTTTCAGGGTATCACCCTTTTCAGCCAGGCTAGCTTAAATCCAGTGGTGCAGTGAGCACAGTAGCCACATCTGGGCATACCCTTCCCACTTACAGCGACAAAAGCAAAAAGAACAGATTATGGACGGAATGCTGAACAATGCAAACACTCACTCCCAGTCAAAATGATCTGGTCCATCATTGTTTTGCCCACCACGCCACCCCAGTTTGGATCCAACCATATGCTAATCAGTTTTGACCCTGTTCCCCCTTGGAACAGTCCAGCCCAAACTGCCAAGCCAGGTCCTCCCAGGACCAGAAACAAGGAACCTGAAAATGGTGGAATGATGGTGAGGAAATCTTGTTCCCCCTAGAGTGGGGTTGTGGCAACATGCAATCGTCTTGTGCACAGGAGTGCCCGCGCAAAGCTTGGACCAGGCCCAAGCAGGGCTTTGTTGAAAGACGAGGGGTTCTGTGTGGGACACCCCTGGTTGAAGCACCTCCATCATGACATTGGTCTTGACTTCTGAGGGTAGGAAGAGATTAAGAACCTCAGCTGCCCTCTGCACTACCATAGTAAAGGAGGCCCCTTCCTCTATAGCCACACAAGGAAAGACCAGCCCAGTGTCTGGTGAGGTGTCTAGACAACAGCATCAGCCAGGTCCTCACAGCAGTTATCTTCAGCCAAAGGTTCTTCAAGGGGACCAGACCCATCCAGTCATACTCCCCATATGACCTGTCAAAGAAATGAGGCATTGTCCCTAACCCGGATGGTTTGGTTCTGGTCGGCACCGGTGCCAGCACCAAGCAACAACTGGTACTGCTGCAGGGGCACAGGGAATGGTGCCACTAAACCGGAACCCAGTAAAGGTCCTGGATTTGCCATTGGAGTCAATTCAGATCCAGGAACAGATCCAAAGTACCAGAATGGTGCCAAGGGTGAACACCGCATAGGAAACCCAGTCTCATTCCTTCTGAACCATTTGGGCCCAAAGGAGGTCCGGAGCGGCCCGGTCAACAAATATGAGGTGCGTGGCTTATAAAATTATCTGAGTTGGGCAAGGGTCACTCCAGTTCTGGAAAATTCTGGGATGTGTGGAGGGACGCAGGCTCTAATTGTGGAGTGCAAGAGGGGTCATAGCCTTTCACTCTAATCTGTTGACATGGACTGGTGCGGTGAAATCAAAGAGCACTTTGACTTCTTGGCCCTCTTTTGTTTGTAGGTCTTACCCAACAATGACTTTGATCATGACGATTGACTAGAACGATTATGAGAGCGAACCTGGGAGCTTCCACATGACTGGGACCTCGAGAGGTACTGACTTACCTATTGTCGAGCTGCCAGGAGCTTCACTGCCTGCTCCTGAATTGCTTTAGGATTCATGGTGCAGCAATGGTGTCCTGGAGTCATAGTTTGGCTTCAGGCACAACAAACGAGCAAGGTGTGGGTCCGTCACAGACATTCATCTGTGGCAGGCTCTATAGGGTTTAAACCTACACACTCGGAGCAAAAATGCTCAAAATGTCAAAAAGTATTAAAAAAAAAAGTGGTCAAAGAATGACCTGGGCAGTTCTTCCGAGTCCATGCTTTAGAGCAGAAAAAATAACTTATTACCAATGCGCTGGGGTGCACCTTTATAGGCACTACACACATCACATCCGTCACAGACGACACCTATGACAATCACATACTGACATTCAGGGGTACTTCTCAAGATTTCCGGATCAAGTCTGACACCTCGGGAAAATTCTAAGGTAGGGAAGGTGTGGCTAGAAGTCTCTATCAAGTATAGCTTTCTAGACTTAACTCATAAGTACCAATCTCATAACACACAGATCGATGAATGAGAGATACACACCTAACCAAGAATAAGCATAGAACACAATCCCTGTGACACATCACCAGCTGAATGAAACCACATAACCATGTTGAAAGTCACCAGACTGCAAAAAAGTTGCAATAAGTGCTGTACAAATGCTGATAACACAACACTGGTACTTCAATAGTCTGAAACTGAGTTCTTGACCTCTAAGGGTATGGCTCCCTGGAGGAGATTTAAAAAATGACTTCCTTTCTTTCGGACCCCTCATCATAGCAATGGTCATGCCTTTGATCTTCTGACCACTAGCCAAACGCCCAGTGGCCTGCCAAAAGATCTTTATGCCCTTTGTCTATGACGCCAATTCTATTAACACTACCTCAAATTCAAAATCTGTTTGATCATCTCTCTTGTGTACTAGCCGTCACGTTGCACTGAGAATCCCATATTCATATGTTTGCCTTCTGGCAGCATTTTCTAATTATAAACACTGCAGTTATAAATGGATGCTGCATACTTGGAATTCCATGTATTTTATGGGGAGCTTCCAGCTTATATTCCTCGTTCCAGTACTGTCTATATCACCTTCGCTGCAATTGCTATCATTCTGCTTTCCATGGCGCTACACTCACCCCTAAATTTTGAGAGGTTTTCTGCAGATCTCTGAAACATTCGATTAGAGGAGTTGTGTCAAAGCAGGTTCCTGCGGTTCCTGCTGGTCATTATGATCTCTGCTTTTTCGGTCCATGGTAGCCTTCAGGATAAATCAATTCCTTGTGGTCACATTCCTATGATGATTTCCTTTTACTTGAGTGGAATAGACAGAAGTAGACGGACTGCCCAAGTAGGCTGTCAGTCTGTCAGTATGCCTATGCACAACGTGACAAACAATGCACATTGCCATCAATGTTGCTTCTATGGTCTTGCTGTTGCATCCTCTAAATTCTCTCCATACCATTCCAGCTACCAATACCCATCAATCTGCAGGAACACATAAGGCTCTATTCCTCACCTACCCAATCCTGTGCTTTCATGCCATCTGCCGCCTCGGCCACCTTTGTTTCTCACTGCAACCAAATCTATGATTGATAACACTAAACTGTCGGATAACTGCAGCATTCTGTATATTATGTCCCTGCAGGCTTATCCAAGCTGCTAACAATCCAAGATGCCTGACAATATCTGGTGTACAATTCAGGTAGGTGACAAGCTTTATCTTAGAAACTCTGCATGTCCCTTGAAGTGTGTGCAGGGTCAGTGAGGTAGGCAAGACAGATATCAGGCACTCCTCATTTTTTATTTCTTTCCCAAGAAGCAGCTATAAGGACACAGCGACTGCTCCCATATGTCAATAATTACTTCCACTGAGCGAGGGCCAACATCATGTCATAGATACCGCTCATATACCAAAAAATGCAGACAACCTTCCAGTGACAGAATGTTACCCCTGACTGCATCCATAGACCATGTGTGACTCATATGTCAAAAAATATTTCTAGTGATCAACACTAGCATTTTGTCAATGATGGCTTTACTCTCAAATATGCCATGGTTGTCCTCCCTAATGTCAAGAACTATCTGCAGTATGTAAGTTTACCATGGGTACCCATTATGGCAAGAATTACCTCCAATGTGCCAGCACCTGCGTTTTGACATGGGTGCCCCTTATTCTAAGAATTACCACAGAGAGTGGAGTGGTGAGTCTGGGATATTCAAGCTATGATTCTGATGTTTTGGACTCTATCCTGGATTGTGGTGAGAATGATTCAGGCTGCTAGGCCTCATGGACTCCTGCATCCTGCTGATAAAGAATGCCCACTGGCATATGTGGGCTCTGCAGTGAGACCTGAAGTCCTAGTTGGAGCACCATCAGGGTAATCTCTCTGACTTGGTTAAGATATTGGAGGGAATTGTGCAAGATCTTCAGTGGTGGCTGTCTTGCCATGATTAGGTCAGCAGCAGACCTCTCTCCCTTCCACACCCAGAACTCACAGTAGTGAACGGTATATCACTAATGGGTTGGGGTGGTCATCTGGGAGAGGTGGAGATCAGAGGACTCTGGTCTCTGTTAGAGTTGCTGCTCCACATCAGCTTGTTGTAGTTAAGAGTGTTTAGCTTGACATTAAAAGCCTTCCTTGCACTAATCAAGGGAAGGCTGGTTCAGATGTTCATAGACAACACTACTGCCATATGGTACTGCAACAACCATGGCAAGGTGGAGTCGTGGACCCTGAGCCAGGTGGCCCAGCGCCTCTGGACATTGCTGGAATGTCCGGACATCTTGGTCACCAACACCTGACAAAGGCCCTCATTATCAACATGGCAGGAAACACCGCACCGCCGGCGGTGGCGGTAACTACCGCCAACAGGCTGGCGATCCGGACCTCTAAATAATGAAGCACATGAGAAACAGCCAGCGTGAAAACCACACACCGCCAGCAAAGGAGTGCCAACATCAATGGAAGAGGCCGCCCACAGGCCAACGGAAAGGCCCCACCCGCCCAACAAATAATGAAGCACAAGACCACCGTCAGTTCCGGGGCAGGAACCACCGCCATGCAAAGCGTGGTGTAAACAAACCAAATAAAAGGAAACACTCACTGTAGGCACAAACAACACGCCGAAGCAGGCATGGAGAGAGAATTGGAAATCATGCCAGTGCTGCTCCTTGCCATATACCCCCACGTCCGTGGCCGCCGACGAAGATGACGACGGTAAGTACCGCAACCTACTAAACAAGGGAAGAAAGGGCACAGTTACACACCCACCCACCCCATCCCATCCACCCTGCAAGGCACCCCTAACCCCTCACACCATCACAAGCCATACACACCAGAACAAGAGGTACTTACCAGGCCAATACAACCTGCTCAAAGCACACACACGTGTGCACCACACCCCCACATTGAAACGATGAACCACGTCTCCAGAGTGTGCCAACAGCAACACTGGGCACACAAACTTTAATAAATAAACGAAAAATGCAATGGCTTGGGCTTACGTTTGGGAGGTGGAGGGGGCTTGGGTTTGCTCTTGGAAGGTGGGAGAGCGGGCTTAGACCGGGGTGGCAGATGGACCTGGGGCAGTATGAGGCTTCTTCCTCTCTGGGGAAGGGGCACAGGAATGGGAAGGATGGACTAGGGCGGACTTAGATGTGGAAGGAGTGGAAAGCGCAAGGAGGTGGGCACGTTTAGGGATGAGACGGGATGGGCCAGTGGGTTCGAAAAGGTCAGCACGGGACAGGAAAAGTTTTTTAGGGGCAGTTTGGGTGGACATGGAGGAAGGTGTGGGAGTGGAGGTAGAGGGAGTGCTAGTAACTGGTGTAGGTGTGCTGGACGTGGATGCAGGTGCCTGTGCAGTATGCAGAGGTGTGGTGGATGTGTGTTAGGTGGGTGTCTGGGAACGTTTGAGTGTTTTGGGCGGGAGGGGGGTGGACACAGTGGGACAAGACAGGCTGTCACTGTACATGGATGTTGTCTGGGTGTCTGGAGGTCTGGTGAGTGTGCTGCATTTGTCAGTCAGTGTCGTTGTGGCGAGTGCAGGTGTGGTGTCTGGGGTGCATGACTGGATGTCTGATGTTATGGTGACTGCAAGAATGGGGCCAGCAACAGTGACTGAGGGTGCAGTGCTTGTGGGTGTGCATGTTGAGGTGATAGACAGGGTGGTGTTAGCGGTGGGCACACTGGGGGAAGTGGATGTTGTTGTGTGTGCATTTGTATGTTGTCTGGTTGTGTATGCCTGTGGTGGGAAGTGTGGTGCTTGTGTTTCTCTGTGTGCTTCTTTTTGTGTTGAGGTGTGTGCATGGCTGTCTGAACGTGTGCTTGGGATGGGTGAAGGGAGTAGGGTACTGGAAGGGGCAAAGGTGGTTGGAGGGGGTACGGAAAGACCAGGGACACTGGCTGCCGTCAAAGAGGAGGCCAGAGCCTGAAAAGATCCCTGTAGGCCAGACATGGCACCGTGAATGCCTTCCAGGTATGCATTGCATTGCTGCATCTGGGATGCTAGCCCCTGGATGGCATTCACAATGGTTGTCTGCCCTACAGAGATGGTCCTCAGGAGGCTCAATAGCCTCCTCTGTGAGGGCAGCAGGGCTCACTGGGGCAGGGGATAAGGTGCCTGGGGCGAAGGAGACGCCTGCCCTTCTGGGTGAGCGGGCACTGGCAACTGGGTAGGGAGCAACTGGGACGGCGGTGATGGTATGGGGGGTGGTGGAAGATGACACAGAATGGGTGGGCCCACTAGGGTCCGCCACCACCAGGGAGCTCTCATCCAAGGATGTATCAGAGTCACTACCTCCAGTGGTAGTTGCCTCGCCCTTGGTACTCCCTAGGCCCTCCAACCCACTGATTCCCTTTGGCGTCGGTAGACTCTGCCTCCTTGGAACCGTGGGCCCCTGCATCCCCACTCGCCAGTGCCACTGCTCCCTCACCAGATGATGCTGATGTACACAGACAACACAAGAGTATAGGGGTGGGGAGACAAAACATTAGAGATATCTGTAAATACCTGAATGGATGTACAAACTTGGTGCACACACACTCCCACCCAGCTTACACACCTACACGCAGCACCTACAACTATAGTCATGCCTATGCCCCGACTAGTGACCACAACCCTAGCATACAACTCTTCTCCCACATGACACAAGGACCTGATGAACTGTCAGACCTGCCCCTAATCATCTCAGTGCCTATGGGGGCAGGACTGCTGATAGACACCTGTCAGAGTCCCTGGCACTAGAGAGCTTATACATCACCCTCAGACATCCATCAAAGAGGCATGAAATAGTGTTGGTACTCACACCTTTGTGGCTTCTGTGCAGCCTTCAAGTGCCCATCCAATTCTGGATATGCCACTGCCAGAATGTGGCACATTAGGGGGGTCAGGGTCCGATGGGCACCCCGTCCTCGTTGGGAGGGCTTCCCTAGCTGGGCCTCACAGGTCTTCCTGGCCTAGCACCGCTGGTCCTCCCACCTCTTCCTGCAGTGGGTGCTCGGCCGGTTGTAGACCCCCAGGATCCGCACCTCCCTTGTGATGGCCTGTCAGAGGGCCCTCTTCTGATGGGCGCTGACCTGTACGGGACACACAGAAAAGAAAAACAGACTTCAGGATATAGCCATGTGATACCACTGACTATATGTCCCCTATTGGATGGACGCTTCACAAGATTATTTCACCACCTCACTTACGGTACTTGCCACACAATCTACGCCTGTGCAGGTACATACCGACCACACATGCATACAGGCATCCGCCACCATCACACACATCCATGCACGTCATCCGCCTGCTAACCTGTAACTCTGGTCACCCATATAACATGGCATACAGGGGTAGGACCCGGTCCACCAGCTTCTCCAGCTCCTCCGTGGTGAAGGCCGGGGCCCTTTCCCCTGTGACTCGTGCCATTTGAGTAGCCAGAGTCAGGAACCACCAGCTCACTCAGTGGAGTGCTTCCATGCACGGGATCCGGGAGTCAAGTGAAATTGGGGTGACAACATGGTGTACGCTCTGCGCACCGTCACCGCCGGCGGTGATCATGATAGGCCCAGGTTCCCCATTGACAACCATGTTAACCAATGAATGGGTACACGGCGGTGGACACCACCTTACGCCATGACAACAACCGCCAGCGGAATGAGGTCACTTCCACTTTTACATGACTGGTTGGCAGGAGGCTGTCATTTTGCTAGCACGACGTAGGTATTTCCTGTTCATGGCCCCGATTCAGGCCCCATGAACCTCAGCCCCGAGTCACATGCCTACATGAGTGTTTGTTCCCCACATCAGTCCAGACGTCTCACTGCATACATGTCCCTACAGTTGTACATCATACATCGCTTGTGTGTGTAACCTACATATTGTACAGCAGTTATTCATACACAACATGTTTTGCATGTGTATGTGTGTCCCTCATATGTGTTCTCTCCTCCCCCTAGGTACAGTCCAATGTGGTGAGGGCGGGCCCCATCTGTGTACCGACCTCTTGTTGATATGGATACCATGGTGGAACGTCATATCATAGTCACCTACAGACTCAATCGTACAACAATCCATGAGCTGTGTGCATTAGTGGATCCTGCACTGAGACCGGCTAATCTGAATCAGCATGCCATCCCTACTGAAGTGCAAGTGTTCTCTGTACTCCATTTCTTGGCTACAGGCTCATTTCAGGTGACAGTGGGCATGGGTGCAGGGTTCTCACTGCCAATGTTTAGCCTCATCCTGTCCAAATTCCTTGATGCATTTGTACCACACCTGCAGACATATGTAAAGTTTCCCCAAAGGGCTGAAATCCCTGCCATCAAGTCAGACTTTTATGCCTTTTCTAACATTATGTGATAGGTGCCATCAATGGCACCCACATAGCTCTCATCCCCCCAAGAGTAAATTAACAGGTGTACAGAAACAGGAAGAACTTTCACTCAATGAGCATACAATTGGTGTGTACTGCAGACCAGTACATTTCACATGTGAATGCCATGTTTCCAGGAACAGTCCATGATTCATTTGAACTGAGAAACAGCAGTGTACCACACATGATGAATCAACTACAAGGGGACAGAGGATGGCTCATAGGTGAGTGTGTCTGACACTGGGTCAGTACATAGCTGACAGCCGGGCTGTCTGCAAATAATGGAAGTTTGTTACAGTCCTGTTTCAAACACTTTTGCAGGTGATTCTGGCTACCCCAACATGCAGTGGCTCCTGACACCTGTAAGGAATCCCATGACAGATGCAGAGAGGAATTACAATGAGGCCCATGGACGTACTAGTAGGGCGATAGGGCGCATTATAGGCCTCCTGAAGGCTAGATTCCGTTGCCTCCATCTCTATGGGGGATCCCTGTGCTATGGCCCTGAAAAGGTGTGTAGAATAGTGGTAGCCTGCTGCATGCTGCACAACGTGGCTGTAAGGAACGCTATCCCCCCCACTAGAGGAGGGTGCTGTATATCCAGACCTGCTTCCTCTGAGAGGGGATGAGAGTGATGGTGAGGATGATGAGGGGGGAGATGTCCGCTCCAGGAACCAGCTGATCCAACTATACTTCCAGTGACTATGAGATACTGTTCACTGATGATGTTGTCTGCCCTGCATAATGTCTGTCTGACTTATTTATTATTGGGATGTGGGGTCTGTAGTCATTGACACTGATACCTGAAGAATAAGGTGGCATGTGCCATGGAAACAAACGTGGTGTACATTTATGTTTACTCCAGACAATGTTGTGCGTGGGGTACCATTCCTGAAATAAAGGTCTGATTATGGAATTGACTGGCAAATGCATTCACATTTACAATTGATTGAACATTATGACAGGGGACATACAAATTGGTGTACGTGTGTTTTATTTGGTGTCATAAATGCACTGGTGTGCTTTACAGAGATAGGGAGTGGGTTAATGGTGGATGTCCATGCTAGGTACATGGGCTCAGCGATTGTTGGCAGTGGGTATAGGTCCATCTGTCCCTTGCAAGTTGTTAAGCTGCTATTGGCAGGCGAGGATGGTAGCACAGTGGCACACTTGGGAGGCAATCCATGTCAGAGTCACTTCTTAGTGGGGGCCTTGGTCTTGGCAGGTGTTCCAGTGCCATATCTGGGTCTGAGGGCCCGTTTGAGGGTCTGGTGCTGGGTTGCACAGGTAGAGGTGCTGGTCTCCTGTGTGTCCTCTGCTAGTGCCACCAGTCCAGTTGCTGCTGCTGATGTTGAGGGCTGGTCTGTGTCCTGGGCAGTGGTAGGGGCTTCCAGGTTTGTGGGGCCTCTCAGGCTGGGTTAGATAGTGGTGCTGCAGCACCCCTGCAATAGTGGCCATGGTGGCATTCAGTTGTTTCCTCTGCTCCATGGTTTCTTGATGTTGGGCTATCTGCAGCCTTTGACTCTGTTCCAGGGTGGCCAGGATCGGGCCCATCCTGTCCTGGGAATGGTGGTATGCTCCCAGGACCTCAGAGATCACCTCTTGGGCTGCAGCATCCATCCTTTGAACTCCCTCCTGAGCCACTGATACCCCCCCCCCCACTGTGCCTAGCCCCCCGTGCCTGTGTCCCCTGCACAGGTTTGCCAGTACCACTTGCTCTGGGGCCATCGTCAACCTGCCTGTTAGTAGTTGGAGTCTCTGGCCTCTGTACTTGTGTTCCACCAGTCTGTGGCCTGGAGACACTGGTGTGGGGTTGTTTAGCCAGAGCTGTGGTTGGTGGCTTTATAGTAGGGGTTTCAGTGGTGTCCTGGGTGGGGCTGCTGGAGGGTGACAGTCCAGGACAGTGTGACGGGCCAGGTTATTCCTCACTGTCCACACTTCCCTCTCCAGTGTCCTGAGTGGGGCCTCTGTCTCCGCGTGGAGCGCTGGCACTCCTTGGTTTTCCGTCAGGGTGGCATGGGTGGTGGGTCTGTGGGGGGGTTGGACATGTATGTTACATGTACTAATTCAAATTAGGATGCACAGCTGTGCCCTATTTTGTGCTGTTTCTTCCCCTGTTGGGCCATACAGGGACCTACTGTGGGGTTGCCATTGCATTGTGCATGGGATGTGGAGGTGCATTGTGGGTGCAGTAGTGCCATTGTGATTCCTTGCAGGGGTAGGTGGCTGTGCACAGGGGGAGGGATGTGGGCCTGTTAGTGGGTTTGTGGGCATGCCGGGTGACTGGATGTAGTGATTGTGGCCTTGGTGGGGTAGTGGTCCTGGTGGTAGTTGGAGGGGTGGGGTGGTGCATGCATTACAGGTGTGGTAGATATGGAGTAAATGTAGATGACTTACCGAGTCCATTCCTCCAGTGAGTCCAGTGAGGCCCTCAGGGTGCAGGAAGGCCAGTACCTTTTCCTCTCCCAGTCTGTGTAGTCAGGGGTGTATGTGGGGGTCCTCCCCCAGTCTCTGGACTGCAATGTAGTGCCTGGATGCCATCGACCTCCCCTTTTGCTCAGGTTGTTCAATCTCTTGCGGATGTCGTCCCTCGTGCGTGGATGGTTTCTCATTGCGTTGACCTTGTTTACAATCGTCGCCATAACTCCATCTTCCTGGTGATGGGTGTGTGCTGGACCTGTGCCCCGAAGATTTGTGGCTCGACCTTCAGTATTTCATCCACCATTGTTCTTAGCTCCTTATCTGTGAAGCGGGGGTGCTTAGGGGGTGCCATGGTGTGTGTTGTGGGTGGCGTATTGTGTGGATATTGGTGAGGGTGCTGTTGTGTGGTTGGTTGTGTGACTTGTGTGATGTTGTGTTCAGTGTATGCGTGTTGTGTTGTCAGCCTCAGTTGTCCTATTGGCGATGCAAAGGATTGTGGGGTGTGTATGTGAGTGTTTTATAGTGTTGTGGATGTGTGGCAGGTGTGTGGGTTTCAAACTTGCCAATGTGTGCATTTCCTTCTGTTGGGTCCACTTGCTGGGCGTGGCGGTCCGTACCGCTAATGGTCGTTCGACATCAACTATCAACCGCAGTGATTTGTGCATCAGTATTTGGAGGGCGGGCTATTTGTCTGCTTGGCGGTGGCGGGGGATGTGCAGCATTTCTGCCATCAAGGGCCCTGGCGGTGGCTGGAGGTAGCAGAATTTTGGGAGGATTCTGTTTTTGACATCATTATGTGGTGGGTTTCTGTTCACCGCCAATGGTGGTCTTCTGTTCACCGTCGCCACGGCAGGCAACAGCGTTTCCCGACATGTTGATAATGACCACCAGAATCTATTAATGGCCTTCTCCTGCACGTTAGGACCGCCCATCACTCCGGCAATTCAGGAAAGGACTCAAGACTTAGCTGTTCAAATGAACAAGATCACCCGAAACACATAACAACTCCAGTGCCTCGCAGACACTCAAGGGTGATTTGTTGTGCTCTACAAATCCTTGATTGATTGTTGTGTGCTGTTTCTTGGTGGTGACTGTTCCTACACAATGATAGTATATCTATCTTTCATATTGATAAACTATAATAGGAGTGAACACGCCATTGTAGGTAATGATTTGGTGATATTGTGCTTTATAGGATTAAATATCAACAAACATAATTAATTTCTTCTTCTCTCTCTGGTAAGGGATCGCCTCCTTAAGTCCGACCCACTAACAGCCTTTCATGCAAAGAAGGACAGGTTTGCAGGCTGGAATGATTGCACAGATCATCTGTATGGTCCACGTGTTAGGATCCCACGTGGACTCTAGGCTAGGACCAAGTATTCATCTGTAAATGTAAGCTAGCAAAGTTTCTTCTGCTGTCCTTGAACTCCCTCTATCAAGCCAGCTTTTCATTATTACTAGACTAGTTTTCGGCCTGCTTAGTACCTAAAGGTCAAACAGGAGATTGTAGTTATCAGAAAAATATCGAGTATTAATATTTATTGTTAACAGTATAATTCTTCCTTTTTCCCTCTTATAATAACAATCATTACTAGCATTATTATCATTATTATTATTGGTAGTAGTGATGGTGTTACCTATGGGGAGAGAATTCAAGATATGTCTTTTAACAAAGAACGAGTAGAAGCATGAAAATAATGCATTGAGCAACTGAAAGCAGACAGTCACACCTGCTAGTAATACTGACATTTTTGGTGGTGTTACATTAGTGCAAACAGAAACCACCGGAGAGCGGCAACCTTGCAGTGTTATCTACAAACCATCTAACTGAAGGCCGCGTTCGCGTTCCGGCATCTGTACTCCACCAACGAGACAGCTATCGCGTGGATGCAAGAGTATATTGACGTAGAGCGTGTATGCTTTCACCCTCTAATTTCCCATTGACCAACAAGCCTTGGAAGTAGTGAGTTTTCTGTCATCACTGATCAGACACTTGAAGACCCGATCCGTTGCTGTTTGATAACTTTGATATGTTTAATGACACCTCCGTTTGCTATGTAGCCCAGTAACCCGATGGAATGGGTTGGCTGCCGGCCTCTGATGTCTAGCTCTCGCCAGGGGGTGAGAGGGGGCACAGGGGGTTGTTACACCCCCGGCTCTCGCTTGCAGCCGAAGCAGGCAGGGAGTGCGGCACTGTTGGCCTTAGTCCATTTATCTGTTATGCATATCTGTTTTATCTGAACAGAAGAGCGGTAGAATGTACTGCATTGAAGTAAGCAGCGTCCTAAACATGTTCAAACACTGCTCGAGTGTGACAGAAATATCCATGGGGGTAGTACAGCAAGTCTGTGGTGACCAGGCGCCCCGGATTTGCCGGGACAGCCCCGGTTTTCACCAGCTGTCCTGGCAGATTTCGGGAAATTTAGCTCATGTCCCGGTTTTTAAAGAGGGTCCCCTAAAAATGGCGCGAGGTGATTTTTTTTGTTTTCCAAAGCAGATGAACTTAGCAGGTGTTATCAGAAAGCAATTTAATTAACAGGCCTTACACAGGCTTTAAAAATTGCATTTTATTTATGTCCTTAGCGCCTCTTCCGTAATTCTGTGGTGATGAGCGCTGTCATTCTGTGCGTTGGGTTGAAATAAAATGTTAGTCCTTCGTCTGTGTTTGCGAAATGTCCCGGTTTGTGGGTTTAACATTCTGGTCACCCTAAGCAAGGCTGCCATGACAAGCAAGGTAAAACCTCTCAGTTGGAAAGTAATAGACATCCACGATTAGGATGCAGAGAACCCCACACAAACACAGTTGGTCCTCGGTGCCACGTCACCTGCAACAATAATGTCTGCCATGATGTGTCCTCGTATATATTTCACTTAAGGGGGTCTGAGGTCAGAAAACATGAGAAGCCCAAGAGGCGAGCAGCTTGTCAGCCTATAAATGAGGTTAACTCCTGGGCCAGCACTCCCAGGACCCTGACTGCGCTGCTGCTTTGGAGGCTCTTCGGGGAGTAGTCAGCAATTTGCTCCAGAGTTTCTGGAGTTCTTTATGAAGATCCCTTGCCAGGCTGTCAAGGAAAATGCACTCAAAAGAAATCCTTCACTTTGGATCGATAGGACCAATATAGCAAGGTGTTCTAGAGTTATTCTCGTGTCCATGCAGCCCCTGAACAGACCACAAAGTGTGCACTTCCATTTGCATTTGATCATCACAAGTTAAACGCATCTCCAAGAGGTGAGTAATGCCTACAAGTAAATATGATTGTGCATTTGCCAGCCTACAGTACTGCAGCTACACTGCATGTGGCGCACCCATTTGCATTAATGTGGGGCACTCTTAAGTCAACCCCTCAGATTGTCCACGACCACCCAATACGCCCTGCCCCACACCCCGCCCCGCCCCACGCAACCAACAAACAGATCACCGTTCTAGACAACGATTTTGCTTTCTCCTCCTCTTTGAGGTAACTCATCTATAAGCATACTTTGCTGTCCTTCTTTTGCCTCATCTTTTACCTCTCTTCGCCTTCTCGGTCGACTGTCATCATCCACATGCACATATTTCATACAGAACTCTTCCTTACTTTCCATTTGCCTTACTTTCCAAGATCACTCTTCAGTTTCATCATTTTCACCACTAGGCAGCGGTGCTTAACATACTTTAAAATGTCAGGCATGTGCAGTCTACCTGCTCACACTCATCCCAAAATTAATTTAAAGCTGCACTTTGAGGTACACACATTCTACGCCTCAATAAACAACCTCTACATCCCCTCCAGCTTAGTTTCACAGGCTGCATTGATGTGTTACTTCTCTCACCTCTATGTTCAATGATCTCACTGCCGCCCATCACAACCATCCATTTTCTATTCTTGTTCTCTTTTCCCTTCACTTGGATCACTCACCACCTTTAGCATGGTAGATTACAGCCTTCTCCAACCCACTATGTACTTTCTGGATGTATGTGGTACAGCACTCTTTTGGCTCATTTCTTAACTTAAATACCACCTACCCTACCAGGAAGCACTAAAAGCAAGGCTTATTCCATTCACATGTTTCTCACTCATTTGTGCTCCAGGATAGTGGTCTCAGACTGCCAAGTCCCCTTCACCAGGTTTGGGAACAAGAACCTGGAGGTTATAAAACCTGCCAGGAAGAGGTGCCTTGACCCTGCCTTGAAGAAAAAACTGACTGACAGCTGAAGAGTGGATCTGGAGGTATCACTGCAGGAAGAAGAGGCAACTTAGAAAAGAAGAACTGCAAGACCTGAGGCAGAAGGAGCAAAATGCAAACCACTGCAACCCAGGGAAGCATCACATTACTAGACCTGAGGAAGAACTCTAAGAAACGATGAACCTGATCCCGAGACATCAATGTTAAAAAGCTCTCATTGCTAATTGATCCCAGGAACCAATTTCTACCGCGGGACTCCTGAAAATGTTATCAGAATTGCCACCAAACAGTGATGAATCACTAGAACCCACTAGCAGTCAACTATCACGACTGTTAACAAGTCCAGCTTTCTCAAATTCACCCTATGCTTACAGGTGGCACATGGGAAGAATTGGATCTAAAAAGCCTGACCCTAGATGAGTTGAAGTAGATGTGTTAGGGTAGGGGCAGAGGGGCTTGCAGGTCTAAAGACATGCTAATCATCATAGATGTAATTTTGGTTCAATGGGATTAATAACCCTTTATGGGACAGGTGAAGGCTATAAGAAGTTCAGAAGAAGGATTCAGAAGAAGATACCCTGGAGGAGAGTGTATTGGATGTAGACACTCCATGTTCCCGAGTTCAAACGTCACCTAGCATGTTCTCCCATATTATCACCTAGATTAATTCCTATAATTTCCCCTAGACAGTCACCTCCATGCATCTCTAGGGTCCCCTGTTCCCATGACTGTTCCCTTAGGTAGGTTGGACTTCACTGACGCTCTGCAACTCGAGCTAACACTCCAAATAGCTAAAGAAGAGCAAGCGGAAAAGGATAGAGGGTTTGAGATGGATAAATCCATGTTAACCCAGCAGAAAGAAGAAGAGAGGCAAAGGCAAGACAAGGTGAGTGGGCCTGTGAAGAGTCAGAAATAGAACAGGAAAGGCAGGACAACGAGATAGGGAAAGGAGAAGGAACGGATAGCACCAGAAAAACAGAGGCTCAGTATAGCATTAGAGAAGGGGTTATTACTAGGAGCGGCAACCCTCTCCCCCAAGTCTAAGTAATACAGCTCTAAAGACCCGAAGAAATTCATACAGATTTCTCTGCCTGGTACTGATTTTTTGGAGTGGTTCCATAGTTTTGAAATTGTATGAAAGGTAGCACATTTGTAAGTGTAGTGCAAGGGAGCAACATAACTGAGCCTCCTTTTTGATGGGACTGAGGTCATTGGAAGGATGCCTGCGAATGACAATCTGTCAAATGAGTGCATTGAAGAAGATCTGATTAGATAGTTGAGGCTGAAGCCAGTCCATTATCCATAGAGATTCCATGGGAAGAGGATGGATCGAGGGCAGTTTGAGAAGCCATGATTAGAATGATTGCAATGAGTGGGTGAGAGGTATGGAAGTGGAGGACTACCAATCCCTTAGCCAAGTGATGGTAGTGGAATGACGTAAGGAGGAGGTCTTCACCCTACTCTGACTGTATTTGCCTGACCTTACAGAGGAAAATCCACAGAATTGTGGTGTGTTGGCTGACAAATGGTTAGCCAACCCCACAAAGAAGCGGCTAGAGAACCACAGTTCCGAGCATGTGTAATAGAAAAGCTTCCAGCATAATGTCTCCCAAGGGCAATAATAGTTCCCAATGGCCTAGGCCAGAGATTCTTCCTGTTAACAATAGCTTGCTGCAAGTAGAGATGACGAAGCGTAAATCTTTTCCAAGGTTGAAATATGCCATACTCAACATACTCAAGGTTGTAGTGTGGGAGAAATCAGGTGCTGGGTGACTGCTTGGTAACGATCTGATTACACTTGTGTTAATCCCAGGGTCTAAGGTTTAAACGTCTCCCTTGGACATGGAATCAGGTCCGGAGCAGGGCTCTGTAGTCTTGAGCGGCACACTATGTCACCTTCCTTTTCCAAGTATAACTACCATCAGCTCATTGGGCTTCCGAGTATTGGCAGTGGTGACAGCAGTAGATTATACCTGCGGGCATTTTTGCCTGTTGTGGGCCAGAGTGAGTTGCCTTCTGGCCTCTCCTCAGATTTTTAAATTGGTCTGCCAGTCCCATAAACACAGTTTTCTATATCCATCCAGTTGGGGTATGGATGATGTGTGTACAATGTGGGCCAGATTCATAAACAGCATTTTGTAGTACCTCAAGTAGTATTAAAGTAATACTGTAACAAATGCAATTCACAAGCCCTTAGGTGGAAATCTCCCCACCTAGATCTTCTGTGGAATGATTGTAACGTGCATTTACTACTTAGTAGAAAATGTGGAAGTGGCAGGGTGAGTGGCTAAGAAAAGGGGAATAGCTTCTGACATTGGGAGGGGTTTACGGAGGCATAAGGCGGGGTTTATGAAGGGCTAATGAGGGTTTAGTAAGGGACAGACACCAAACCTCAAAAGAGTAAGACAATTGCCATTCACAAACTGCACTTCTAAAGTTACTAAAGACAAAATTAACCAAAACAGTAGTACATGTACTCCATCTCAGACCTGGAGTAAATCTAGCACCACACATAGCCAATCACTGATACTGCAACCCATAGAACATAATTGAGTTAAGCACTTAAAATAGAACATTATGGGAAATAATGTTAAAATATATTAATTCATTTAAACTTTTAAAAAATGTATATAAATTAAGTATAATGTTAAAATAATTCTATAAATGATAAATATCTTATTTTATGAGAAAGCATTTTTTAAAAACTTTCTGTTTAAAAATACATGGATCTTTAATATTTTTTAAAAATGTGTTAATTTAACTTAATTTAATGTATAACAATTTGTAATGTTTAATACATAAATAAATCTAAACATTTTGCGTTAGTTGGGATTTCTTAAATAAAACCTTCAAAAATTATTTTAATACATCTTTAACAAAAATATGTTTATTTCTTTAAAAAAAAAAGTTTAATACACTTTTTAATTGTTCCCTTTACTTTACCATGGAGAGATCTATGCCCAGGTGGTGGTGAACTCTGCTAACTCTGCTTCCTATTAGTAACTTTATAACCATATTTTTTTCTCCACTCCCACCCTCCCTACTTCACGGGGGGAGGCATGTAAGTCATCACTTTGTAGCTTATTAACACTCATAAACGGAGATTTGCCAAAATTAGTAAACCAGGGCGTGAAGACAAATTTATGAGTGTAAAGTTATTACTTGTAACTTTTCACCCATGGGCAGAGGTCTCCGCCACTATGGGAGAGATCTCCGTCACTGTGGAGATCTCCCAATGGGAAAAAATAGAAACAAACATTGAAGTTTATTATATAAACATATATATAATTGCATTTTTCAAATAGAAATGTTAAATAAAATAATTATTTCACCCTAGAAGTAATAAACTAAAATATTGATCCACATTACTTTTTCAGAAAACATTCTTACTCAATAGTTGCAAAATTAAAATTAATGAATTTTTAATACATATTTTTGAACAAATTAAAATCCAAACCTGATCATTCAGTTTTTTAATTAACATTTTATAAGTGTAATTAAACATTTTATTTAATGTAAATAACATTTTAAGTTATATTTAGTTTACTTTGTTTCAATAAGTTAAACTTTAATATTTGAACTAATATATTTAATTATTAATTTGAAATATTTTTAATGACTAAAATATATCTAAACATAACTAAAAAGTCGAAATATTTGAATTCTTTTAACATTATTTTCTATTGGACTATATTGCAGTACCAGTTATTGGCCTTGTTTAGATGTAGACGTAGTCCAAGACTGGGGTAGAGTACTTTACTTTACATTTAGGACAGTCGTAACTTTAGAAGTGTACTTTGTGAATAGCAATGGCCTTATTTTTTAAGAGGTGGGTGTTTGTATTAGGACGCAGCTTCCTAAAACCTTCCTTACCCCTCCGTATTACTCCCTAAACCTGTCCTATATAGTAATAGATATTCACCCATTTTCCTTCTACTCCCAGTCCTTCCCACATTTATTAAAAAGTAGTAAACTTACATGTGCATAGATCTCCTCATAAAAAAATATAGGAGAAGTCGAGGTGGATATTTACGTCCATGGATTTACAAACTGCATTTGTAGTAAGTTAGTCCTTTTATTGGAGTACAACTTTGCATACTACAAAATGCAGTTTGGGATGTGGGCCCCTACATGTATACTTTTACTTGTGTAAATGTACCTTAATGAATAAACTCCGATGTGTACATGGTAGAATGTGTGTGGATGTTTTGTGCTGCATATGGCAGTAGCCACCCAGGAATCCATTTTTATTTTCTGCAGCGGAGAGGTACATACAATGGAGGTTGGAGAGAGTCCCAGACAGTAAGATAAAATACAGTGCTTCTCCAGAGTATTCTGAGGCCCTTTGTAGTGTACCAGACACTAGGGTGAGGAGGTTAAGATATAAAGGGATATTTGTAATGTACTGAAACCCCTTACCTTCATGCTCCATTCTCCTCCACACGTGTTATACACAAGTTGAGGAGTGGTTAAATGGGAAAGTCTTTCCAGTTTTGGTGTTTTGTGTCTTCCATGATAGGAGACTCTCAACTTGAAACCACTTTCCTGCTGTCTCTGCGAGATGAAGACTCTGGCTGGACCTGTTTGGGAGCAATGCACAAAAGTCAGGAACTGTCTGAAACTCTTCTGTCCTTCACGGTTGAGGACAATGGCTGCTAACTCCCTTATGCTAAGCTTGCAGACAGGAACCTGGATAGTCTGCAGCCTGCCAGGAATAGCTCCTTTGCACCTTCCTTGAGTACACCTGTTCTCGCTTCTCAGCTGGAGCGCACATCTGCGCGCAAAAAGTGAGATCGGATTCAGCAGTAGTTGCCTGGGTTGAGTCACTGTGAACATTCCAGGTGGGTTATGCAGGGCTGGACACCATGAAGCTGTGCAGCCACAGTCCACAGCTGCCAAAAAAAGGTGCTGACCAGCTGCAGACTAAAAGACTAAGGTTTATGCAAGGGAGTGACTCTACAGTAGAACTATGACCTTAATGACTACAAGGTGGCCATATTGCCTATGAGAGAGGTAAAGGGGACAACCAAGAGGAGGGACAGAAGACCTTTACTGACTAATGTTCCAATGAGGGCAATAGATCCTAGTTTGAAATTACTATATTGTACGTCAGGAAGGGAACAACATGCACTAATATCAGATAGTTCCCTTACACAGCTATGGTTACTTTGATAGCAGTGTACCACATTTTTGCTCTCTGACCTTTTTATGCAGAGTATTGTGATTTGTGAAAGGAACGTAAAGTACTTTTTCACTTATGAAAAAGTACTGTCTGGACAATGATGTATTAATTGCTATTATGAGTCTCATTGAGTTCTGCGTTTGTACCCTATGCCATCTCTCTGAGTAAGCAGTGAACTGAACTTCGCTAACCTAAATGTCAAGTGCTTAAGTTGAAAGCTTGATGCTCAGATTTTACAGTAATGTATGGTCCAGGGACAACAGTAGTAAAAATGCCTTAATTGATACAATTTGCCTGCCCTGGGACTTGCAAAAATATTCCAACAGCGATATGGTGACAGCCAGCCCACTGACAATTAGTTTGAAACCAATATTCATAGTTTTGGCACCAACCAATCAGTCTGGGGATCCATTTGCAGGCTTTTCCTCCTAGTAAATGGGCTGAGGCTTAATTGGACTGGATTTACTTTGTGTATTGTATGTGCATGCCAGACATGAACTTTTAGTAACATTACAGCATCTCATTTATATCGCACTCTTTTAGGTTGACTGGTTTGTACACTTTGCCCTCATATTAAACCTGATAGTAGAGAACAAGACTTAAGGTCAAAATTACAAGGGGATGAATTTATATGTGGCGATGCTGTGTGGCTACATTTACAGCTGTTACCCCTGCACAAAGATCAGCATTCATGCGCAGCGGCGGCCACCGCAAATCCTAAGGGAGAGGGGCCGGTGGGTGAGGGAGTAAGCGGACGGGGCAACAAAAAATCAATAATAGTAATAAAAATAAAAAAACTATCCCGACACTGCGGCGGCCTTGCACTATTCGTCTGATGGTGTCCCAGCAGTCCCTGGGAAACCAGCACAGGCTCCCCCACTCAATCCTGGTGTTGCTCTCATGCTATACCTTGCATGGGAGCAGTGCTAGGATTGGCCTGGGTGGCTTGTTCTGCCGCTCAGACACTACTTGGAAATCTGTGCAGTTTCTCCAACCCAACACAACCAGGTTGGAGAAATCTAAGTGCGCATGCCAGTTTGGCTGGTCTAAGACAGGCAGCTAAATTAACACGCGCACTTAGTGCACTGCCTCCACTCCCCCTCCTCCCCTCTCCCATGGACCAGCCCTGCCCCTCTTTTCACACTCTGGCTCAGCTGAGCCAGCAGCTGAAAAATAAAACAAAGTATTGTTTTATATTTCAGCTTCTGACTCTTAGCCAGTGGGGTGAAGAGAAGGAGCCGCCTCTGAAAATTGTCTCTGGAGTGGGTCATGCAGGCTGGATCCAAATCCGCGTCCCCAATCCAGTGACAAATATACTTCCATTTACCACATGGTTTAAGTGGAAGCATGAGGACTGAGGTGGGGGAAGGGCACCAGGTCAGGGGCTACCAGTTATGTTCTCCCCCATGCATGGCAGTGGTGTGCAGGCTCTTGTACAGCGTAACACTACAGCCATCATAGTGTTACACTGCCTGCACGAGTACGGCCGCAGCTCCTGCAAAAAACAGTTTGGGATGCTGTGAACCATGGCAGACGGGTCATGGCAGATGAGGATGGGTCCTCCTGGTAGCAACTAACAGTGTCGTAGTCGGTCTCAGATTGGTCTGACTCTGGAGTCTTACACTGTCATTGACAGCTGAGGCTGAGCGTGCCGCTACCAATGACAGTGCGAGACAGCGCGCCTGCTGCTACCAGTGACAGTGCGTGACTCCAGAGTTGGACCAATCTGCATTCAACTCTGACATCCGACCTCCAAAGTTGTCCCACACAGGCCCCCTGCAGCAGTGCACAGGTTCGCACCAGTCAGAAGAAGCAGGCTGCAGCGTGTGTGTCGCACTTAGCAGCCTGTTACAGGAAGAAATAAGATAGCTATAACTGTAAGTATAATATTCAAGGGTTGGCAGCCGAGTCCCACAAAAAAAGTGGAAAAAATTGACAAGGGGACAGGGTAGCGTCACCCTGATCCCTTAGCTCTGGTGCTAGGATCTCAGAGGGAACCCCAAGTGACAAAAAGCATTTTTGTAAAATATTTTACCGCGAAATCGCAATGGCCCGAATTTGCCGGAAAAAAAATAAAATAAAATAAGCACAGGCCCCTACGCTTGTTTTTTACATAATACCTGGGTGGGCTGAGTCCCATGGGCATTGTTTTTTTTTTAAATAGGGGGCCTCTTGGCCTCCTCACAGCTCCAGGAACCACAATCTCCCAGAGGCTATTAAAGTAAATGGGCGGGCCTGCGTGGCCCCCCCCCACAGCCCCGGGAACCACCACATCCCCGGGGCATTTACAAAATTTGTTGCGGGGGCCCTGCTGCCCCCACGCCCCGAGGACCACCACTTCCTGGGGAAAAATTATTTTCTTATGTGGGGGAAGCCCGACGGCCTCCCCCACAGCCCTGGGGTCCACCACCTTCCTAGGGCCTCTAACTAATATGATGCGGGGGCTACCCGGTTCCCCCCTGCAGCCCGAGAGCCCACCACCTCCCCAGGGCTTTTAACTAATATGGTGTGGTGGGCAGTGCAGCCCCCCCCACAGCTCAGGGACGACCACCTCCTCGGGGCATTGAAGAAATTGGGTGTGGGGGGTCCACGTGGTCCTCTCGCAGCCACGGGAACCACCATCCCTGTGGCAAATAGTAAGAAATGTAAAGGGGGTCCGTTTCAGACCACCACCTCCCTGGGGCTATTTCCACATCGGAGGGAGGCCACACAGTCCCTCTCGAGGACACACTAATGGCCCTAGTGACTGCCACCCCCAGGTCAGCTTCTGCTATGTCCTGGGGTGCTCACCCCTCAGACATAGCTGTTTGATTTTGCTTGGTGGGAGCTAGCTGCTCCCACCAAGCAAAAGCAAACATTACTCCACTTTCTGGCAGAGGGATCTGTCAAACAGGTCTCGCTGTCAGAAAGCAAAGTTTTCACCTGTCTTCCCTGCATGCAGATATGCGTGCAGGGAAGACAGATTAAAACATTGCTTCAGCAAGCAGGGAGCTTCTATTAAAAGTAGCTCCTTGCTTGCTGGAGCAATGCCGGCTCACGCAGGAGGCTGGAGCTGGCTGGGACTGCTGGGGAGGCCTTAAGGCTCCTTCCGTGGTCCCAGACCTGTAAAGGGCAGAACATTTTTAAAAAAGACAATCAGCAGGGACCACAGATGGAGGCCTTGAGGCTACCCCGTGGTTCCAGATTGCATGCAAAGGGTACAAAATGAAAACATATATTTTTTAAAACTATGGTCTAAAGGGCAAGGTCTCAGCCTTCACACAGAAAGGTGAGGTTTCTACTCCAGTCGTATCCATGATCATTTCCCTTCTTTAATTTTTTTTAAACTTCAAATGTTTATGGCTCATAGTGAAAGGTGATCTCACTCTTTTTAATTGACAAATGCATTTTTATTTTCTAATTGTCCAGAAATATATCATTCTGAGTATATCATCCATCAAAGCATAAAAACTCTCTATGTCTCTCCTTCTCACTCTCCTTCTCTCTCTCTCTCTCTTTCAATCTCTTTCTTCCACTCAGACACCCACTCAGACGCTTATGCACCCACTCACAGAACCACTCAGATACTCATGCACCCACTCACAAACCCACTCAGACCCTTGTGCACCCACTCACAGATCCACTCAAACACTCATGCACCCACTCACAGACCTGGGCAGACACTAACGCACCCACTAAAACACTGCAGCACGCACTCTCACACCAAACAGAGACTCACAGCCACTCTCACCCACAGAAACACCCTCCTACATCTATTCTCACACCCAGAGAGTCAGGCAGCGGCCAACTCCCGACGTGCACAGCCCATGGGCCGGGGGCAGAGTAGGGTTGGGTGGTTAGGGGGGGTTGGCCACAGCGACTGACTGCATACTTGGCCTTGCGGGCAACAACTGTTGCGCACGGACAAACGCTGTGCACAGTGCAAGGTTGAGTGCCTATAGGAAGTTGCCTCAGGGCCTGGCCATAGGCCAGGACCTCTGGCCTGCCGCTGCAGTGCACGGCCAAAGGCGGTAGGCTTAAAGTACAGTAATGAAAATTACTATACGTTAAAAACAAATAGAAATTCTCTGAAAAATAAAAAGGTTACAGGGACATTATAGTTAGGAAAGAGAATTATAAAAAACATAGAAATTCACTGAAAAAAACAAAGGCTACAGGTGGGGGCACAAGTTATAGTTACTTTAGGGCACAAGTTATAGTTACTTGAGATAACTATAACTATAACAGGTGAATTTCTGTGGTTTTGTACGTTTGAAATGTGAGGCTAACTATTACTGTAGTGAATCCTGTCTTGTTTTATTGGGAAGCAGGAGTTTGCTTAGCCCATGTTTTCAACTACGATTGTTTAGCTATTTTTAAAGACTTTAGCTTGTTTTAGTCCATAGCATTTAACCATGGGTTCATTCGCCTTTGATGGCGTCATCCTATGGCGTCATACTTGTTCCGGCAATGAGGAGGGTGTAGTGAATCCTATCTTGTTTTAATGGGAGGCAAGAGTTAGCTTAGCCCTCTGGCTTGCAGACCTGTTCCCCCATCACTCAGTGACATTTACCCTACTTAGCTTGCTCTGTTTTAGCACAATTATTTAATTATATTTTTCCAAGATGGCTGCATTATTTTTAGTTAGAACAATGTTTCAGTGCCACTCTGCTAAGGGGTCACTATCAGCGCCAGAGATAGATAAGATGTAGGTATTCACATTAGGTACTTTCCGACTTTGTGCTTTTGAGGGAATTGTTTATGTAATTGCTGCCCCAAGCATGCCTTGTTATCTATTGTTTGGGAACCGAGCAGATCTGTATAAATGCACCTCACATAGACAGATAGTCAGAGGAATTCCTACCAGATACCATCAACGCTATCCATGCTGCACGTTGCCTTGCGCTGACCCAGTCTTCATGTCCCTACAGAGTCTGAGCTAGAGACCTCATTCGAAGGTAACACGGGTTAAGGGGGCTCTTCTTATGGGCATGGCATTGGCAGCTAGCTCTCTTTAGGTTAGAGATTAGGTTCATCATGATTGCAAGATGGTGGAGGTCTTTGTATTAATGACTCTTGTGTTCACAAGTCTGTTTCTTGTATTATTCATTATCCAAATCATTGCAGCCCATGCAATTAATTGTATATTGCAGTTTTGTTAATAAAACCTATTGAAAACTTGACTGCATCTCCTTCATTGCCTGTGTTTGAGAAATGTTGTTCATGTGAGAAAGGGGTAATCTCCATTTAACCACGACATTTCCTGAGATGTCCCACTTTTGAGTCCATGCATAAAGGCTGCCACAAATCACCTTTCACTGTTTGGGTTTTTGATGAGGGGCTGCTTGTGAGCCGGGAGGGTTTGGACGACAGTTGCGACTTGTTGTAGGACTGGCATAGTCGCCTACAAACATAAGTACTGTCATCCTTAAACCAGCAGTCTTGCCTAGAGCAGGAGTCAAACTATAACATTATGTCCCTGTAACCTTTGTTTTTTTCAGAGATTTTTTTTTATATATACCTACACATAGATAGATAGATAGATAGATAGATAGATAGATAGATAGATAGATAGATAGATAGATAGATAGATAGATAGATAGATAGATAGATAGATAGATAGCATTGGAATACTAGAGAATGTCTTGATCTGAACTGAGTGTTTTTTTACTATTATCATGTAGCGGGAGGTTAATAATATACAATGGCCACACAGGATGCGAATACAAAAATGAATAAGTAAAGAAATGAAGGAAACAGTACATGATACAGTAAGAGCTGTTTCAGAAATCAAAAGGAAAGGGGCTTTGGTTGAAGAAAAAGAGTTTTGGTCTCTCTTAGCAGATGAGGATAGGGCTAACAGGGGCCTTGGAGGGTCTATTTGAATGAACCTAAGTTCCAGAGATTTTTGGAGCCCCCTTAGGGACTGACATGGAATAGATGTCTTAAGGGGCACTAATAGAGGGCAGGATATCCATGCAAAAGATGGGGTACTTCAGCATACCTTGTTACATTAAGACAAGACCTAAATAAGGAAACAGATGAATACATACTGGATTTAAATGTAGATGCGTTTTCAAGGAATGAGTTTGGAGACTGTGATGATCTAAAATCAGACGTTCATAGAAAATTGAAGACCCATTGGGTCACAATTTATTTGAACCGATGGATATCAGAAATCCACATAGCTCTGAGTGGTGGCTACATGCGGCAGAATATAGAGATTTTTAAATGAAAATGCCCTTGGAGAGGGACAGAAAAGCATAATGAGAACAGAATGTACTCATCCTATTATAGATGACAAAGAGTCATTGATCTCTAGTTTAGTCATGAGTTAATTACCTACTCATTGAAACTGGGTAGAGATCTTACGAAGGATTTGAAACATTCTCTCAAACAGTGTGCAGGCAGATCATTAGATGTTTTGGGACCTCTCTCAAGAATTTTTGATTTGGTGGAAGAGGTATAGATTAAGGGAAAATAAATTGATTTTAATCTGCTAAGAGGATGGTGTCAAGAAGCAGTCTGCTTTTTGGGTAATGCAAATATAGGCCTTATATCAACAAGGTGAATAGCAATTTCACTGAGGTTCAGTCCAAAATAGGGGGATCAATGCCAAAAAGGAACATAACGAGGAAGCTAGGAGACTCTTGTTTGGAAAAGGAATGGTCAAATCCCTTGGGTAATATGTGGCCACATTTACTACGTTAGACAAAGCACAAAACATCCATGTGGAAGGTATTTGATGGAAATGATTTTTAAAGAGGGCACTCTTTTACAGAGTTGGAGGTTCTGAGCTGCTGTGCAGGAAGGAAGTGACTCGGTGAGCTGCTGCATGGAAATTCGGAGCAATGAGCAAGTCGCACGTAGGAGCGAGAGTGGCGAGAGGAGCCACCACCCGGTGTCTGTGTGTGGGATGTCGAGGGGTCCAGCCCCTGGCCTTGGACCCACTATTTCAGCCACCCACTCTGCTCAGCCTGACTTCCTGTCACCTGACACTCAGGGCCTGATGCAGCAGAGGCTGTTCTATTCCTGGGTGCCCAAGAGCTCGCCGCACTGACTCCGCCAGGACTGCAGCGGAGAAGAGACTACTCTACAAGTTCACAAGCGAGGCAGGTTCACAGGCATGGCAAGTGAGGCAAGCAACAAACTTTGCACAGCGAGAATTGAGGGGGTCTAATCGAGGGTGCAACTTTGGGGGTAAATAGGTCAACACTGTAGCCCTAACCTTCTGCAACCTTGGGCCTGGGTCCAGAGGGCAAGTGAGGGTGAAAGGATCAGGCAAAGCTTAAGGACTAAGGCACCATAGGACAGTGCTCGCCTGGATCAAATTGGACTGGGCTGGACTGGAACCACCAACTGCCAACTGTGAGAGCCTGGCTCTAGAGGCAGTGGAGCTTTGGTGTGGCCACCCTTGCGGTATGGGCTTGGCTAGGTCCAGGTGCGGCTTATGGGGGTGAGGGCCCGTCCCACTCGCAGTGGTGCTTTTTAGCCCCCAGTCTCTTCTGGCCCTCCCCTAGAGGCCAGCATAGCCCGCTGGAACCGTACAGTGCTGGGTATGGAATAACCCAACCCATAGAACAACCCAAACTGCATTAAGATGCCACATCTTATGACCTCTGAATCAATCTTAAGGAAATTTCACTTGACAGCTGATTAAAGCAGAGGAAAGTGAGTAAGCAATGGAAGCTGCAGTACTGCAAAGTTCCATACAAGTGTTTGTTTTCTACACTCTCTAGTGGACTCCCGAGCAGAGTTGCATAAACTCCCAATGCTGTCACTGCCACTATAAAAAGAGGCTAAAGAGAATAAAAGAAAAGTATACACTATAATCCGTTTGCTGATACTACATTCAGGGGGTCCGCACATCCACCAACGCTTATTTACTCTTTCCTACGGATGTCTACAGAGACATCTTGGTCCTCCTTCGATGGCCTTGTGGCGTATAGACCAACACAAGTGGCATCTAAAGGCCTGGTGAACAGAGTACGGAAGCTAATAATTTCATCAAATATATCAAATACATGCCTTGCTGAGTGGAGGATATTCCATTTATTGTCCTTCCACCGGCGATTTAGCAAAATGGCAGGAAGGAGGGGGCATCACGCCAGTACGTGGCTTTTCAGCGCTACAAAGGCTAAGGCAAATTAGGGGGGCACATGAGCTGAGTCTATACTGCCTCGAACAGCTCGATGCTCATTCGTTGCAAGCGCCACAAGCGGTTGAGGGCAGACTGTCAGGCTCCTGGGTGGCCCAAAGGTGCTCTTTGCGCAGTGGAGTACAGCCTGGTACGGCCACCCGTAACAGTGCATAGCAACAATTCTAGTGATACTCAAAAAAGTGGCAAAACAATAAATGCTGCACCAGCATTAATATTGGACTCCTTTAGGAAAAAGTTGAATGAATTCCATCTACCTGACCTAGCAAAGCAGTAACCCCCTGTTGGCTCTGCAGCCATTTCAAGCATTATGAAGGCTACCAACTCACCATCATCAATGCTTTCTGAGCAAATAAACAACAGTGTTATACAGCCAGGGTAATAACACAATTATTGAAATAGAATCAGAAAGTCTCACAAACAGTGTGGCAGCAGAGCTTGTGTTTGACACTCCACCAAATCTTGAGAAACGGACCCAAAAGGGGGTGGATGTCATCAACATAACTGACACTCTCAGCCTTTTCCCCTCTTATGCCGATTCCCAGTTGCAGGAGCAAAAGTCACCCCCTGCTGCTCTAATTACCTTAATTGACTAATTTTCTCGGTCTCATAAACGGACAGAACAAGGACGTGGCACCCCCTCAAAGGGCCCTAATGCAGGAAATCTAGCACCGGCGGAATCAGCTGATCCATTTGGCCCGTGGGGGATTTAGAGGGCGCCTCAAGTTTTTACTCAGGCCATATACACTGTTGCTATCCGCAGCGAGGTTGACTCTAGCGACACAAATAGCATAGATCCTTTTCAAGGACATGCCCAGCCTCACTTTGCCTATGACCTTAGCCACATGGACTGCTCAAGTGGTCAGCAGAGGACAGATCCACCAGTTCCTCAATCTGACAGCAGCCAGGGTAATTTACTAGCTTTGATCAATGCGACTTTGGTCACCACTATAAAATCTCTGACCTGGCAATCGGATAAACTAGAGATGCAACTGGACCTGATACAAGACTTAGCCACATCCATTACTAAGCTGGAGGCCAAGCTCACTGCTCCGGAAAAAAGAGGGCTCAGCATCAGCACCAGCACAGCTAGAAATTGTAAACTAACATGCGCCTGGCACCCAATTGTTGATAAACTATCTACCTTGCCGGAAGTACTGACTTCTTGGATGTCGGAATGGAAATTAGCTCACCATACTCCAGCTATTGCCAGACAGCAACCACCTGAATCTGTATCATCAAATCTGACAAATGTGTTTCCAGAGTCCACAGTCAACGCTATAGCAACCCCAGGTGGTTTGGCACCTTTAAAGCTAATCACGCCAATGAGGGCCAACCACGAGAATATAATAGCTAATCATCCTAACCCCCTTGGGATGGATGCCCATATTGAAGCCTACGTCTTTGTTCAACAAACCCCCATAGAGCCAAAATACAGAATGGAGACACAGATCAACTCCAGCTGCAATACTAAGGAGAACATAGACTGTGCGGAAACTCAGTGATCAAGAGCACTATCAAAGATAGCCAAAAAGAGACTAAAAAGGGCAAAAAATAAAGCAGCAAAAGAACAACTGCAAATTCAGCACTCTAAGCAACAAATGTTGGCGGACTGTGTTTTAACCAATGTATACCCCATCTTCAAGGACAGGAAGACAGGCAAGAAGGACTCAGGATGTCAGATAGTCTCCCAGTTGCCAGAACTTCAGCTTGCACTGAGCACTGAACAAGACCACAAGCAAGGCATGATCAGTGCACATAATACTGCCATCACAGCCCGGAAGCTCAGTGTTTAGTTTAGTTTAGTTTATAGATTTGTCGAGCGCATGGCTACCCGGGGGCATCCCAGCGCTAAAGTACACCATGAATGTCGGAAGAGCCAGGGGAAGCAGATTAACTGGGAAAGAGAATGGTTTTCAACTTCCTCCTAAAGAGAAGTTCAGAGGATTCCTGACGGCATTCAAAGGGCAGGGCATTCCAGAGCCGAGCAGCCCTGATGGAGAACAAATTACCTCCCCATGATCCCTTGACCAAAGGGATGTAAACCTGTCGAGAAGAACGAGATCTAAGAGGTCTAAGGGGCGAGTAAAGAAAGATTCGTTTTCTAAGGGAAAGGGGACCCTTATTGTGTAAGGCTCTGTGAACAAGACACTGAGCTTTAAACTGAATGCGCTGCTTAATCGGGAGCCAATGAAGAGCTGCAAGTGCTGGTTTAGCGGAAAGATGCCTTGGGGTATTCATGAGAAGTCTAGCTGCCGCGTTCTGCATAACCTGCAGCCTCTTTATTACATAATCTGGAGAACTAAGATATAGAGAGTTCCTGTAGTCCAGGCGGGAGAGAACTAGGGCTTGTACAAGAATTCTTCTGGCAGCGAATGGCAGAAGTCCAAGAATCTTCCTGACACTTCTAATTAAGCCGAAGCAGATCGAGGAGATTCTTTTAGCTTGTGGCTCCATAGTTAAGCGTGGGTCAAGCAGAAAGCCGAGGCTTTTTACTTGTGTTATTGGAGGAGGCAGGCTGTTAAAATCCTCAGAGTACATAGCCAGAGGGGCGGTAAGGGTGCCTTCGGTCTCCATGCAACCAGTGCAGCATAACGTAGTAACACCTCTATCGCCTTGTAAACATCCTGATATTTAATAAGCAGCAACCCTTAAGTCAAGCAGCGCCTAGCTAGACCCCCAGAGACCAAATCACAAATACTGGCAGTATCATCATTCTTGGGAGCCAACCACAGTAGCGTAGGGGGGCCCACCCTTGAGCAATCAAAAAACGCTCATATAAACAATGTTGTTTTTCCAGTGAACTGGCAAGTGATCCAACGCCCAACAAGCTGGTGCTCACACCACAATATTAAACAAAAGGCAGCCATGACGTCTTGAATCGCTCCAACTTACTATGGCTTTTAAAGGCACTTCCAAAGCCGATCAATATAAAATCGGAAGATATTTTGAGTGCAGCATTTAAAGTACTATCAGAGTACAATAAAGGCAGAAAATCAACAATGTTGTCATTAAAAATCCTCGCATCGGCCAAACAAATTCTCACAAGCAAGCCAGCCTTGGAGGAATAGGGTACCGTGATCTCAAAAACATGGATTCCTAAATACCCTCTTCCATTGAAAATACAAAATAAATCATCAAACTGGCAAGCTTGCACTTACAGCATCCTGAAGGGAGCAGGGAGCTCTCAATTAAACTTCTCCAAATAATAAAATGTGTATACCTCGATCTTATTTAAGCTCTAGGGATCCAATAGGAGAGTCATTTTAGAATCTACTGAGGCAAACAGCAGAGCAGATTGGGCTTGGTTGCAATCTGTTTTATCTAGCAATTTACAGAACTGTTCCAAGCATCAGCAATCGGTCATAAGAAAGAAAACAGCTCCTAGAAATATTGTCATGGAACATTCGTGGGCTGCCTAGACTTTTTACAGCTATTTCAATCAATCAGTCTTTTATGGACGCTGACTTACTCTGCTTCCAAGAAACTTGGTCAACAAATCCTTTGGTAATCCCTGGATTCCACGAAGTACATCAACCAGCAGTAAAAAGAAACATCTTTGGAAAACCATCAGGTGGCTTTTTGATATACTTTTACCAGGACGATATGATGCAATTAATTACGCTGGAAGGCCTAAACACTAAAGACCACCGGATAAAGTCTCTATTTATCAATCTCTACTGTAAATTCTTTGGCCCCCGGAGAGTTGAGAGGATGCTCCGAATAGCCAAAACCCTGATGCAGTGTTATGTTATCATGCTGGCTATAACATCATAATCTGTGGTGACTTTAACCTTAGGTACTTGGGGGCAGTGGAGGTTGACTTCTACCCAGTATTGACAGCAACCAGTTGCTTCAACGCCTGTTCAATAAACATGGCCTCATGTCTATTCAGCACACACTCGAAAAACAATTGACTGCGCAAAAGTTTCTAAAAACCTCCCAGGGAAAAGCACTCAAATCTTTGCCTTGGATGAAATCATCAAGTGCATGGAGACATTTGAAATTCCTTATACAGGCGAGCAATCATTTACCTCTTCGTACAGTGTTGAATATGTGCATAACATGCCTTGATAGCCAAATGACACTGGGGACTTCAAAAGGCAATGAAAACTTACAGTTAATACACTGAATAAAATGGGGGCCAATTTCTTTGAAAAAATTGAAAGTTTGGAAAGCCACCAAGAGTTTCTTTCTCATGTCTTAGACCAGCGAAAACCTGCAGAGTAATTTGCCAGAAATTATTAACGATGTTCTTCAGAGCCTAGGCCTGCACTACCCTCTCAGAAGCCTTGAACAAGCTCCCCCCCCCCACTGCACTCACTCTATAACGGAGAGCAAGTAGAGCATCGGCCTGGTGCAGAAATTGTGCCACACAAACAAAATCCTTCACTTAAATCAGTTATGGGCCCTATCCAAACATAATAAGCAGCTGGTCTGGTATTTAAAATGTAATCAGGCTAATAAAGAGTGGCTATACAGCTATTCACTGTTGGGTAAACACAATCAGTCAGATCTAAAGAGGTATATCAAAAATAAAATGAGTCAAGAAGTCCTCAGAATCAATTCAATTAATGAACGCAACTACATACATCATGTAAACAAGTTATATGTAGCAATAATGCCATCACTGTCTGCCCTTAGGACAAATCCTGTATTCAAGATATGCTATTGGAACTAGGGATAGGCGGAGTGCGTGGAGTGGCTCTATGCAGAACTCTGTGAAGTTGCAAAAAAACTCTGCAGCTCTATGTGGATTTCCATGAGCGGACGGTGTTCTCTGTAGCACCCGTTTGCAACAAGACATACGTAACCTTGTTGAAAATCACGTGTGAATGGCACCATGCGGTTTGCAAGGGCACGGCAACCTTGTTTTTCACTCTGCTTATGGTGCAATCCTTTTTATCTGTTTAATCCTCCACCCTCCAAAACTATCTCCCATTTTTATTTATTTTATTAGTCTCTCTCCTATTGAATCTATATTTTTAATTTTTAAAAACGTTTTCCTATTTTTGTGACTTTTTGTCTTTTTGTTTATTTTTCCTTTTCCTTCCTTCCTTCATTCTCTTTTTCTCCTCTTATCTCTTCACCCCAACCCAACCAGCCCCATGGTAGATCAAGGTAGCAGCAGCCGCCTGCCTTGTGGGAAGCAGTGCCAACATGGAGTGCAGCCTCACCCCATCTTCAGTGAGGAGGAGGTGGTAGCACTAGTTTTTTTTTTGTGCAGCTCCACCTCCCCTACTTGATGACAGCAGGTACAGGCCTGGTTCGGGTTACCCCCTTCGGGAGCTTTGACTGCTATGGTGGAGGTAGCACCGGCTAGTTCGTTGGTACACTGGGAGCCAACGCACACAGCATCAGTTGGTGCCATTGCGTGGACATCATCGACTGCAAACAGGGCTTACTCGACCTGCTGAAAGTCGAGGTGTCAGGGCTCGGTGACTAATAGTTATTTATTTTTATTTATTGTTGTGTGTGTTGTTGTTTGACAATGCAAATCACTGTGTTAACTCACCCTGCGACAGGAAGGCGTGCCATGGGTGCCATGGGTGTTACAGTGCTAAACTCCTCTTGCAATAGTTTGTTTGCAGACAGGTGTCCCTTCCTGGACAAAAACATTTATCCCCTCAACGCAGGCACCCTTGCAGCATGGTGTGGGGTGCCTGCATTGGCTCATGGCAGCCCATTGTGTGTCGACGCAAGGGAAAAGGAGGACAGGAATGCATCATATCTATTGTAGATACAGCACATTCCTGCCCTCTCCTGTTGACGCAGGGAAGCACTGTAAGAAGGCTTGCAGCACTGTCCTGCTTCAAAAAATTTTAAGTAATAGTATGGCTTGCAGTTTAGGAAATTTGGAGTAGGAATTAGGACAGTAAAAGTAATAGGTCAACTTTAGTTGAGTCCATCATACTAGGCAATCTGATACAGAAAAGTACAACATTACTGTATTTGCTCCCACTTGTCCAAACATTTTTGGGGGGAGATTAACTGTACCACTAATCTTTTATTTTTATCTTCTTTATTCCTTACCTCAGCACCCAAGGCGAAGAAGAGGGCAACAGTGTGCACGGTCTGGAAAGAGAGGGTGCCAGTACTTCCAGTGCCACCATCAGTGTGGATGCTGGAGGATCAGCTGGTCACAGTAAGCCTTCCTGTTATATTATACATTTAAGAAATGTTTGTGGTTGATGATTTGTCTACCTTGTTTTTCTAACAATCAACAAAATTCCTATAGTGAACAATAGAAGAAGACGGAACTGTAATGACCGACTGTTGTTATATTTAAGTTGGTGATACTAAATTGTGTAACATTTTTTCCAGTCGCACTGACCACCAGTGCGGGGCCAGCGGCAGCACGAGGGTGCTGGATGTGGCAAAGTTCAAATGGGGAGAACCGGTGGCAACAGGGAAGGGCACTGGTAAGTCATATCGCTCTTGCTCATTGACAATTACTAATATACTCACTGCAAGGATGTTGCTTGTGAAGCACCTGGTTGTGGAGCTGCAGTGAAAATTGAGTTATTAATCTTAATGGCATCTTCTCTCTGCACATCGGCAGACAAAAGCTCATCATAATGACTGAATGGAGGCTAAAAATGATGGCTTGATGGAAAAGCAAATGTTGACGGATAAAAGAAAGAATGGGTAAAATGGTATATGAGTGAAAGGATGTGTGGGTGATAGGAAAATAAAGATACATAGGTGAATGATAGGATATGCATGGTTGGGTGAAGATAGATGAAGGGGGTGAAAGGTTGCCTTAGTGGGTGAAGGAAGGGTGAATGAGTATGCTCAGGTGAGGAATGGGTGCATGGTAATGATACATGGGGAAATGCCAGACGGATAGGTGAACAGGGTGTTTGAAAGGGTGGATAGTAGATAGGTGAGTCTATGAATGGCGGGGTGGATAAATATGATGGCTTGATTTGAATAGTGAAAGACTGGATGAGAGAGTGTAAGCTTAAATCAAATGGTGGGTATCAAAGGCTGAATAGATTAGATGAATTAAAAGGAGTGTATAATTGCTTGGATCAAGAAGAAATAAGGGAGCTGTTGTGGAGAGGGGCGATGCTGCTGTTCACCTAATTCTCTTGCTTGGTTTGCATGGTTATCAAAGTTAATATTATGCCATGGTTTCCGTAATAGATTCATGCCAGTTCAAATTTTACCCTTTTGACATTTGGACGTTAACTCAGCTACAGTGGGCCATCTATGGGTACAAAATTGCCCTGTAACTCCTAAATAATCAGCAACACCAAATTCCAGTGGCCCTAAGGGACCATACATTTACTGCTACTGTGCCACTGTACTTTTTAAAAAATTGTTTGAAGAGAGCACGGTTTATAACATTTCATTTTTCTTTTCTCTTTCCTGCTATAGCTACTCCTGGTGGACATCATAATATAACTCACCAGGAGATAGCAGCACAGCTCCGGCAACAGAGTCTGTAGGGCATCAGGAACGAATATCGGCGGCTGGTAGCCCTCCTGGAGGAGGCCGAGGCAGAACTTATGCCACCGACCCTAGCTCCTCCAGCCAGCCACCAGCGCCTCCAGCCTCTCAGCGGCACCAGTAATACCATTGCAGCCAGCAGCCAACCCATCCCACTTCCACCACTGCTGCCACCCACTCCTCACGGCAGTCCCAGGACCACATATTCCAACGCCACATCCTACAACACCTTCTGTGACTGAATCTCCGGGTGACATGCATTCAGGCGGCCCACAATGATATCCTACTCTAGTCTAAATTTGGACGCACCCTCTTCAGACCCTTATTTTTTTTTTGGTGGGAGGGACACTTTTTGTGGGTGGAGAAGGTAGTGAGGGAGTTGGGATGGGGTTTGAAAGTTACTTGGACTTTTCATTTGACTATATGGGGGGGCTATTTGTTTGGGGAGAAGGATTGGCCTGTTGTGGGTGGAAAGGGTGGGCGTTCTGTTTGTCAAAATAAAAGGGTATAATTTATGTTACTTTATTTATGCCTCAGTCAAATGTTTATTTTGGTGTTTTGGTTTGTACTGCTTTCTCGTAGTGTGCCTGTTTTTTAAATTTGCTAAAAAAAGTGTATGTTATTTAATTATACGGTTACCCTTGCTCTAATGGCATCTACAACTGAACTATATTGCTCACTAGTAGATGATTGTCATTGCCTATTTTGTCTAAAAAACCTACATACACATAGATAGGTAAGAAAGCATTTTCTTTATTAGGAGTTTAATTACTAACTAAACAAGTTAACTACTTCAATCCATAGTTCTTTTCTTACCTGAATAGATGAAGCCAGGGAGTCGTCTTCTTCTTACTGCATGGTTTTTCCCAAGATGACTTCATAACTCTTAAGGGGGTGGTAAGTGGGGGAGTGACCTGACGCCGATGGCGACAGCAGCAGATTGAGGAGCTCCTGACCCATGGGCCCCAACCCAATGGCATCCTGAAGTGCAACCGGTCCCAAACGCACCAGGGGTGATGGGAGACTCCCAGAAATAAACCCCCCCCGATTGAGTCAGGAAGCGGAGCAGGCCAAGCAGAGCTGCCGGAGAGGAGAAGCAGCACAACATGGCCACTGCGGCTGAGGCTGGAGTCGAATGAGACGACGTAGAGGAGCGGAGGCAGTGGCTAGGACCTGCTGATGACTTGAGTGCAGCGAGGGCAAGAGCAGGAGGTATGCGGATGCTGTGACGGTGCCAGAGAGCGGCCTCTTCAGAAGCGGTGAATGGCAGGAAGAGGTGAGCAGGCCCGATCAGTAGAGGTGGGAGGATCAGGGTCTTACTCTAGCGGTAAGGAGCTGCGGGGGCAGAGGCACTGCTAAGACTTCAACAGTGCGGCCGGGCAGCTCTTGGGTTCTGGTCAGAGCCAGAGACTGATGCAGAGCTGATGTGAGGAGACGGAGATGGCCCAGGGAGGCCGCAGCAGTGACGCCATTGGAATCGGTGGAGGAGGCTATAAGAAGGGCCACAGAAACAGTGACGAGGGGTTTGCCTCCCCAATTTCTGCTAAATACTCACCGGATGGAGGCCTGAATGTGAGGGGGGTGGCAAGAGGAGAGGAGGAAGTTATTGCCGCCCCCATATGAACTTAGAGGCCTGTGTTAGAGGGCCATTGTCCCGCGACTCAGCAACGGAGGCTGGGATGCTGCTGACAGTTTTTTAGTGACCCCTAGTCCTGGGGCGGTCCAGGCGGGGAGGCAGTCGGAGAAAGAATGAACTAAAAATGAGTGAGGGATCTTCCCCCTGCTACTGGCTATGGCTGCCCCTTGATCAAGGGGCACTGGCAGAGAAGGGCGATAACTAGAGGCTGGTGACGGAGAAGGAAACATAAGGGAGGCACCAATGGAGAGGACTAATGGGCTGGCCCCGAGCTTGGAACTCCCCAGCCTGGACCCTACATAAAAGACTTGTGTGAATGGCATTGGCGTGATAATGAGAGGGAGAGATGTGGGCAGAAGGCATGGGCAGTGTGTACCCTGGGGACCTCAGAGACGAAGAGGAGCTGCTGAAACGTTAGAAGTCAAATTCAAGGGTGAATCAAGTTCAGGAGCAGCCACAGTGGGGAAGGTGCAACAAAGAAAGACACTACCCCACAGGCAGATAAGGAACCAAGTATGGAAGAGTCTGCACAGCATGGTCTAACACTGCAAGATGTAATTCAAGCAATAACAGCCATGATAGGATGCATTAGAGACTAAAATAGACACTCTGGGGGCTGACCTGAGCCTGCTTAGCGATGACCATCGCTGATTGGCAGAGCAAGTTACCACCGCAGAACGAGAGGTAGCGAGAATACCCCAGTGGTGGCGGACCTAACACTTCGATTGAATACCATAGAAGCAAAAGTGAAGACTTTAGAATTGCGGGCTTAGGATGCAGAAAATAGATCCAGACGCAATAATATCCGACTGGTGGGACTGCTGGAGTGAGCGGAAGGGGATAATATGATAGATTATTTAGAAAACTTTATCCGAGCTAAGATCCCCCATGAAGGCGATTATATCCTGGCTCAGGCCTATAGGCGGGGAGACTTGATCATAGACAACAGTAAAGTAAGCATCTTCCCTGATTTCTCCCGAGCAGTTCAAAAGCGACGATCTACTTTTAACAATGCTAAAAAGTGACTGCGACAAATGGAGGTGCAATATGGTATAGTATTCCCAGCTCGTCTCCGAGTGGCAATTGATGGCAAGGTCCTATTCTTCAACTCCCCGGAAGAAGTCTGGAATTGTATTGACACGCATCCGCTGCAAGGAGCAAGTGGAATGCTGGCAACACAGCACTCTTTGGGACCTTGGAGAAAGAGGGGGATTAAACTGCGCAGTACAATGATTCCCTCTGGAGAGGAATCACGAAATGAAAGGAGACAAGCAGTGGAGGCAGTGGTTCATATGCAGAGCTCCAACACTGGATCCCTGCTTTCGACACGAGAAGCTCATACAGAAGACTCGGAGTCGGACTCAGCCTCAAATAAATTGAGCACTTCTAGTATCCTACTGCCTCATGTTACTCCTAGAACCACAGGCGCTATCCTTTAATGCCTGATCGCACTGCCGTCAAAGCCTGTATTTCATGCTGGGGGGCTTTGAGGACACTACTCTGCAATTGCTTCGGGCAGAAATGAATTGAGGAAAAAGAGCTGAGAGATGCACTCGTTTGCCTGTCATAAGCTCCTGGGTGGGGCTCTGAATTAGGGTCTCGAGCTGGAGTCCTAAGCTGTTTGAACATGCATGTTAAGTGGATCAGTCCACGTTATATGGTCAGATATGGCCTGGTTTGGACAGGGAGCTTTTCTCAATTTGTCCTGGGGGTTGAAAGATTGTTGAAAGTTGGGAAGTTGAATTCTTGATGGTTTAAAAGGTTGCATCAATACCTGAAATACTACAATATCAGGGGTCCCGGGGACACATAAAAAGAGAAAGAAGCCAGAGGTTATGGGCACCTACACTGTTAACGCACCACATGGCCCAGTAAATGAGGTATAAGATAATTTCCTCGAATATGAGGTATACATACCATGTCAAAGAGATATAAAGTATTCTAATGTTTGAACAGGAGAGGCATACATATAGCGTTTCTCCAAGAACCTCATCTCACTGCCAAGGAGGAGAAGGTGCTACAACGCAGATGACGAGGCCAGATATATTATACAACCTACCCTGCATTTGCGAGGGAGGTCCTTATCTGGGTAAGAGCGGGGGTTCCCTTCCAGCATGTGGTGCACATGATAGACCCAGAGGGGAGATATGCAGAGGTAAGTGGGCAGGTAGAGGGCAGGGACTTGGCCCTCATTAACATTTATGCTCCAAACACGGAACAGGGCACCTTTATTACTAACCTATCATGAACCTTGGCGCATTACATGACACAGTCCTTACTGGTCGGGGGGTACTTTAATTGTGTGGCGGATGTAGTGCTGGACACTGGACAGATTACATCCCCGATGAGAGAGTCTCCGCCACTGAGATTGGCCCAGACTTTCCTAAATTGGCAGCAGGAGTGGTTCTGATAGACACTTGGAGAACGACACATCCCCACACAAGGGACTATGCCTATTTTTCCAGTCTGTATAACCTACACGTGAGGCTGGATACGATCTTATGTTCCCCGGATGTCCATGGCAGAGTAACGTCCACAGAATATTTAGCAGGCACGATCTTAGACCATAATCCGATCCTTATGAGTTGTGATTGGCACTGTACTAAACCTAGGATACCCACGTAGAGACTTAAACCTGAAATGTTAGAAGACCTGGTCTTTAGCAAAGAAACAGGACAGAACATAGCCCAAGATTTCGAAACGAATAAATGGACTGCGCTGAGCAAACATGCAGAATGGGAAGCATTCAGGATACCACTAAGGGGCCAGTGCTTAGCGAACGGTATGGGTCTGAGGGGGACGCTGCTGAAGGAAGTGCTAACTGCTGAGGACTAGTTGCGCCGGCTTGAACGGCAGGGACAGGAGGGTCCCGATCAACATTAACCACTGCTGGATAAGAAAGAAGAGATAGCGACTAAAGTAGACAGGCTTCGCTGGGGGTGTATGGCACGCACTCATGCGGAGAGAGACAGGGCGGGCACTTTGCTGGCTTGGATGGCAAACCCCACTAAGAGAGGGACTCACATTCTAGAACTAGAAACTGACGGAGGCGGACTGGAATTTAGGCAGGAAGAGATTAATGGCTGTTTCCTCCAATATTACACACAATTGTATTGAAGTGCCTGCGCCTATGAGGCAACAGCGCTGAGGGAATATTTAGAACCTTTAGACCTACCATACCTATCTTGTGAAGAGGCCGAGGAACTTAGGGATGCTATCATACAACAAGAAATTAAAATGGCAATAAAGAACATGGCCCGGGGGAAGACCCCAGGGACAGAAGGATTCCCTGCAGAATGGTGCCTGACCTATGCAACCCAACTGGTGCCCTGGCTCTATGCCTTGTATAACGAGGCATGAGCACTAGGATAACTACCAGATACTACCCGGGAAGCTCTAGTGGTGGCACTTTTAAAACCGGGAAAATCCCCCAGTCACTATAGGGCCTATCGACCTCTATAGGTGCTGAATGTCGAATACAAGATTCTCAGTAAAATACAGGCCTCACACTTGCTCCCTCACATGCCTCAGCTTATACACTCGGATCAGACTGGGTTCGTCCCAGGGCCAATGTTCCCTCTAATTTTTTTCCACTGTGTGCGGCAGTGTGTGGTCTCTGTGCGCTGCAGCCAAGGATACGTGCGCCAAGAAATTGACCATTCACGCGCGCGCAGCGCATAACTAGCCAAGATCTTTGGCATTAGCCTCTCCTTACCACTAAAGCAAAAAAGGGATATCATTGCTCCATGCAATAGGGCATCAAGGCAGTTTTGTGACCTGGTTGCACACCCCAAGGACATGACCTGTTAAGTGCCACCTACACCCCAGTTAGAGAAAACAGAGGAACATTGCCCGCGGCCTTTAAACGCTGTTTTCATTGACTTCAATCCAGGTTCAAATATGAGCATTTTCTGCAATAGCAGAGCACCACTATCGCTCTAAAAGGCTTATTTGAGCTGAGAAAGTGATAATGCATATAAACAACTATGAAGTATGACAATGATGGAAAAGTTGATACCAGCACATTTCCTACTGTTCTGAAGCATTTCCTAGCTCATTAACCAATAATTTTCAACATAAATATCACTTGCTCGCTTGTATGCTAAAGTATGCCAAATGATGTTTAAAACACTCCCCCGCGGCCTTTAAACGCTGTTTTCATTGACTTCAATCCAGATTCAAATATGAGCATTTTCTGCAATAGGAGAGCACGACTATCGCTCTAAAAGGCTTATTTGAGCTGAGAAAGTGATAATGCATATAAACAACTATGAAGTATGACAATGATGGAAAAGTTGATAACAGCACATTTCCTACTGTTCTGAAGCATTTCCTGGCTCATTAACCATTAATTTTCAACATAAATATCACTTGCTCGCTTGTATGCTAAAGTACGCCAAATGATGTTTAAAACAGTCCCCGCGGCATTTAAACGCTGTTTTCATTCACTTCAATCGAGATTCAAATATGAGCATTATCTGCCTTAGGGGAGCACGTATATCGCTCTTAAAGGCTTATTTATTAACGTGCGCGCTTGCCGAAGGGGCCTGCTCGATGGGGGAAGGAAAGGTGCGCGCACGCTCGCGCGCGTGCCTTACAGGGAACATTGCCCAGGGCATAACACGGTCCTCAATAGTAGAAGCCTGCTCTCGATTCTGGAACAAGGAGCGCCGGACCATGAAGCGGCAGCGGTAATGGCAGTCAATATAGAAAAGGCGTTTGATAGTCTGGAGTGGGAATACTTATACAAAGTGATTGCGCATATGCACCTGGGTGTGCTCTTCCTGGCATGGACCAAGTTAATATATACTGGTCCAACAGCGTGAGTCCAAATAAACAGAGTGATCTCATGGAGCTATAAGGTGGAGAGGGGGACATGACAGGGATGTTCTTTGTCACCTCTGCTCTTTGCTCTTGCAATGGAGCCACTGCTGGCACATGCTCGCCGGGGAACTCATTACCGGTGGTATGAGTGAGGGAGCATTGGCATAGGATAGCCTTATATGCTGACCACCTGTTGTTATTTCTAAAAGATACTAGGGGCGAGCTCCAAGGAGCCAGGGCCATGTTAGATGTAAGATAAATTGGCAGAAAGCCTGGGTGTTCCCAATTAAGGCAGAGCAAGCAGCATTGGACAATGTAGACCCCCTGCAGTGGGCCCCTAAATGTATTTCTTACCTGGGGGTTAAGATTTACCATTATCGCAAGGACCTATTATATGGGAATATAGGGGGTGCGCTACGAGCCCTGAAATCCAGTATAGACTTCTGAAAGACCCTTCCGCTTTCTGTTACAGGCAGAATAGCGCTGTCCAAAAAGATGGCTCTGCCCGCCTCTTGAATTTGTTTGGGGCACTCCCACTATGGATACCTCGGGCGACCTTCAGAGAGCTAGACTCGACAATCATATTTTTTATTTGGCGATCATCTCGTAGGCAGGTGGCACTGAGCACTTTGCAGTGGCCAGTGGGGGAGGAGGGATTGGCGGCACTGGACTTTGAAGGGTACTATCTGGCGGCCCAGCTACAGTGGTTTGTTCATTGGCTGGAGAGCAGGAGAAGGATGGAGAGGGATCCACGCCCATTTGTACCTGGGATGACTGAACTGTGGCGAACCCTGTTGAGGGTTAGGCGCATCCCCATATCAGATACTGCGGAGTTTAAGGTGCTTGGCAAATGTTTGGCGAGATGCTTAAGGAGGGTACATACCAGGGCCCCATACTCCCCAGACCTACCAATTACCATCCTGAGGGCTCTCCCTCATGGTGGAGATTGGAAGGGCCTAATGGATTGGGAGGAGGCGGGGGCTTCTACACTGGGAGACCTTTTTAAGAACTGGGAGTTACTCTCCTATGAGGACTTCAGGGCAGTCACAGCGATGATAAGACAACATTGGGGAAATGGCCCTGGTGAGTAGCTGTTGGTATATAGTCCTTTCCTCAGGCAGCCTCAAAGTAGTCTCTTGTCTGTCCAGGGCCCTCAGAAAGGACCGCCGTCGCCCGCTTGAAAAAGCTGAAAAATAATTGGGAGGAAGTTTTGGGGACTCCCATAACAGAGGAGGTCTGAGAAAACATATTAGATATGATGAAACGGGCGTCTTGAAATGCCCGCTTCAAGCTGATTATTTATTATGTATTTCAGAGAGCTTATTTAACCCCTGAGCGTATTCAGCAATATTTCCAGGTCACAGATGCGGGTTGTCCCATATGTGGGGAGAATGGGGCAGGGCTATTGCATATGCAATGGAGCTGTCATCAGCTCCAGCAATACTGGAAGGGGATCACAGAGCTTCTGGCCACTATACTAGATAAGGTAATACCCTGTGAACTGGGAAACTGTCTACTGAGCTGGTTCCCACACACCGCGGAAAATAAGGTCAACAGTAGATTCCAAGATTTGGCATTCTTATTGGCAAAGCATGAAATAACTAGGAACTGTAAAGCCGTGGGGGGACCCTGATTGCTGAAGTGGCGACATGAGTTGGCAAAGTGGGCAGCAGTAGAGGGGGAAGTGCTGCTTAGAGAGGCAAAGAGAGGGATTAGTACACTGGAGGTGGCACGTGCCTAGGAGGCTCTAGTGGCTGCCCTTGGGGCGACCACTACAGAGGAGCGTACATTGACATGAAGAATCAGCTGGGAGAAGTGAAAATACATACTTGTACTGCACTGTGTGGGCCCACGGTGGGCTGACTCCCCTCAGGGACGCATTTTGCTACTGATCGGGCAGTGTAGATCCCAAAATCATGTGTCAGTTGGAGACCTACCTGGGAGAATATTGGTATTAAGGTCCATTGTAGATGCAATCAAGGGAGGGTGGGGGGTAGGGTTATATGGGATGGGTTGTTTATTGTTAATTTAGATTAAAGGTCGCCAATGTACGCTAGGAGTAACACATGCAACAAAGTAAGTCGAACAGAATTGAATTACATGTTTCTTGCAAAGTTGCTCTTATCTGTGTAATGTGAAGATGATAATTGAATAAGTCTAGGTAGGCCTTCTGTATTGGTTAAAGTTAATAAAATGTGTTTAAAAAAAAGGGGGTGGTAGGTTGTAGTAGTAGCAGGCTAGCACACTAACAGGGAAGACAGAACTTCACAGAAGATGCCAAAACAGGATTAATCAACGGGGTATGCATCACTGTCAACTCGATTGAAAGAAAAAGTAAAACAGAGTTAGTGGGTCATCATATAATAACTTTAGGAAGACTAAGACCTGACCACCACAATGACAGTTTTTGACAGACAGCAAAGGAGAGACAGACCTGAAATGAAAATAAACTCTAGCAATATCAATTTCTTTTGAGCAATGGTGGGGAGCTATAAAAAACTAAATGTAGGCAATTAAATCATGGAGTCAGGAGAAGTGGGCTCAGACTCGAGTGGTTGGACCAGGTTAAGCATTTACGGAACACACACACAAGGTATAAATGATGATGATTTGATTGGGCCAGTGTGGAATATTGCTCGGGTATAAGAAGGCAGAAGGGCATGCAGTGAGTTGGTGTCACTTTCACCACACCTGCCCCAGCAAGTGTGTGATTCATTTATGGTGTAAAATTAAGTCACACCTCAATAAATCACACAGCCTGGGTGAAGCGGGTTAGGGGCTCGATGAACTGATGGGAAAGGGGACCTAGGGAAAGGCGTGACAAAGACAAATGCTACTCAAAAGAAACTGCAGCAATATTCATTGGTGTGCTGAGCAGCACACCATCATCAATCTGTTGTGGAAGGAAAGTGGAAACAAAGGGATAAGTATAACACAGTTCAGCTAAATGCATGCAACGAACTGCCCTTTTGCCTAGAGAGGCCCCAGGTAGTATATCCTAAATGTTATGTCTTCTATTTTTGAAACATAGAAACTATGGAAGATTGAAGATAACCCACACAGTTCTAAAAAATGATGGAATGTCGGACTCTCCTGGGCATCTGTCTGAAGTCTGAGCCTGTGCGGTAGGTAAGCTGGAGTCTTGAGCTTTCCCAACTTTTGTTCATGCAGGAGAGGACTAGGAGAAGGCATGCATATTGAGAAAAAACTGTAGCTGTATTATAGAGTAAAGAGAAAGGACAAAAGGAAGCAAGGTAAGCTTCATGAGGAGTCTGGAGTGTACCAAGAACACTCAGGGACAGAGCAAGAACAAAAAGGAGTTTCACGTTTGAACCAGCAATGCAGCAAACACATAATGCGCAGCATTTCTAAATCAACGCACCTCTCTCCAGTTTACAGAGCTGAGTGAGTGAGTACTAGGCCTCAGAGCCTTGCAGTTGAAATGAAGATTAGAACAAAACAGAACTAGAATATTTTGTGTAGATTTGTGTTTGGTAAATAAAGTGGCTAGTCTGTTCTGAGGAACCAGAAGAAAACCAAGGAGTGGACCCTGCAGGTAAATTTCACTAAGTTTGAAAGGCCAATCACTTTTAGGAAAAAATGATCGCCCATCAGCCCCCAAATATTGCAAATCCTCTGAAACAAGTTTACACATTTCTTGAACTCCCTCCCTCAATGTCTGCCACTGCATACACCAGTCATCACTCACAAATTCACTAACACTCAATATAGCACCACTCATTGGCACAAAAAGAGTTACTACAGTACTAGAAGTAGTTGCCTCTTTCAAACCAAGCATGGTGGTTGAACAAAATATCTCCTCTTTGATGGCAACTCAACACATTGTTGACATTGGCACTGACAGTCTTTTGTTTTAATCAATGCTCTTCTAGGGCAGCACTGCTAGGTAATGTAAAAGACAATAGGATAGGCAATGACATGTGAGGGAGACAGGCATCGTCTCCAATGTCCTGAAGGATATGTGGGGGCTTCTTTACAGCATACGTATCCAACCCCAATCCGGGCTTCTAATATATGACTATAAAATGGTTGGGCAGCATAAGTCAGATACAAACATAATCTTTCACCTTTTTTGCAGACGCTGGTCAGCTAACACACTTGATTCTGACCAATTGTTCTCTTACTCCTCCTGTGGTGTTTCGGGAACGGTGTAATCAGGTAGTATAAGATGCTGGTTCATTTTAATAATGGTTAATTTCTCCATGTTCTAAGGTGAGAGTCTGGTCCTTCTGACTGGTACAACTGCATCAGCTGCACTGAAAACACATTCAGCAGACACACTGGCTACAGGACAAGCAAGATACTTTATTCCCAGCCTGCTGAAATCTGGCCATTGGCCCATCTTCCCATACCAATACACCAATAGGTTTTGATCCACATACACCTCTTCAGGATCATCCAGATACTCCCCGAACATGTTCTGAATGGTCATTGATGCTGCCACCTCCTCGACTGCTTTTTCCTTCACCTCTGCACTGGACTTAAGACCTGCCACCTGAAACCAAGCCAATGCAGAGGTTTGGTCAGATTCTTCTGTTGCTGTTGGTACCAGTTTTCTTGTAGGTGGGATTGGCAGATGTGATACAAGACTGCCCTCTCTGGAAGTTGAAGGTAGCACCCCAGAACTGCAGAGTGAGACTCTAAATTCCAGCCATTTTTCTTCCAGTTCTCCTGCTTGCTCAACACTCCACCTCTTGTATTTGTGAAACATCCCCTTCAGAAAAAGGAATGATAGCAGAAAGAATTTTTGTTGTAGCATGGATCAAGTGGGCTGGCACAGATGTACTCTTTGGTCAGGATGATGTAATTTTGCAGCGCTGAATTACAAGTCAAGCAATAGCTTAGGCTAGTAACCAAGGCATGCGCTTCTGTGTTTTCGTTCGCACCCCTAAATGTGAACTTTCCAGACACCTTCTTTAGCTGCTCCTGTAGCAGATGCAATAACAGGATAGCTTGGCCCATTGTACTGTCCTACTTGCTAACTTCCCACTTCACAACCTCAAAAGGGAGCAGCATCTGTGTGAGGCATTTGACTAGGTCCCTTTTGTCCCCATCCATGGACATAACTCCCCCAATTGCATCAGCTCCTCTTTCAATCACATAGCATTGATCTGTTTGTACTGCTCAGACAGATGTTGCAACATATAATAGATTGAGTTCCAACGTGTTGTCACCCCCTGTATCAGGACTTTAACCCCTTGCTCTCCATGGACGTAATGGTTACGTTCATGGCTGCTCCTGTGAGGTACCATGGACGTAACCATTACGTCCATTTACCAGCCCTTAGGGGAAGCGCTAGTGCTCCCCCGAGGGCTGCTCCCCAGGTCAGGGCTGGAAGGAGAATCGCTTCCCCTTCCACCCAACCCACCTCCCTGCTCCCCCATGACATCAGCGCACATCATGAAAGAGTGCAAAGATGCGTTGGAAGCCATTTGCTTCGAGCGTGTCTTCGGGAAAGGAGATAAGTTTTACCTCCGGGCAGGACGGGATCCCTCTGAAAGAAGCATCGAGGGAAAGGAAAGGGTTTTCCTTTCCCTTGCTGTCTCTTTGAGCATTGCTGCTGCCCGATCGCAGGAATGCCCACTAGACACCAGGGAACTAGTGTGTGTGTGTGTTTATTGTGTGGGAGAGTGACCCCTTGGGCAAGGGTCGCTCTCCACTTACGCCAGGTATCATGTGTGTGTGTGTGTGTGTGTGTGTGTGCTTTGTGTGGGGAGGGTAGCCCCTTGGGTAAGGGTCATCCCCCAAAGGGGGCAATGCAATCTAGGCCATTTCTGCCCCTCTTGGTGGCAGATTGGCCTAGTTTTTGTAGACCCTTCTGCCCCCAGTGGGGGCAGAAACCATGAAGACGCCAGGGATTTTCTTTTTCTTTTGTTTGGTTTTGTGTTGGGGGCGCCCCCTTGGGCAAGGGTCGCCCCCAAGGTGCAAAAAGCACTATTGGGCAGTTCTGCCCCCCCTTGGGGCAGATTGGCCTATTTTTTTTTTCAGGCCCATCTGCCCCCACGGGGGGCAGAATCCACTTTGCACCAGGGATCATGTATGTGTTTTGTGGGGGGGTGGCCCTTAGGCAAGGGTTACCCCCCAAAGGGGGCAATATATTCTATGGCATTTCTGCCCCCCTTGAGGGCAGATTGGCCTATTTTGTTTTAGGCCCATCTGCCCCCAAGCAGAGAACCCTAGACACAAGGGAAAATAAAAAAATGGTTGGTGGCGGGGTGTTTGTCAACTGGCGAAGTATTTGCATTTATGATAATAACAGCTTATTTCTTCTTTTTGTTCTAATTCAAAGCTTTGGCTTCCTTTGCTGTGGCTTGTTGCAGTTTTGGCAGTGGTTGTCCTGCGGTATGCATTGTTGCATGTTTTAGGTAAGTAAATAACTTTACTCCAAAGGAGTATTGTTGCCATGCATGAATGACATGTTTGTAGGTGGTGTACTGAATGCAGGATTGTGTGTTAAATTGTCCTTAGATTTATGCACAATGATTATTGTGTTGTCTTATGTCTAATTTGCTTTTTTTTCTCTTTTTTTGTGTGATATCATTGGTGATTGCTGTGGCTGTGCAGAGTAGTTGCTGGTGAGTCAAACTTTTTCAGGCAAGTGAGCGGTATAGTTTTTGAGTTTATAACTCTTAGTGATAAAGCTACACTTTGTTTGTTACTTATCTTACACAGTGCTGGTTGTTGGTGGTGCATTTGTCCAGTTAATTTTTGTAGGAAGGATCATGGCTAGCCGTAGGATGACCACTCAGCAGGTTGTTGGTGTGCTTTTTGAGTCGTCTTCTGACCATGATTATGAGACTGACTCTGCATCTGAGGCAGAGGAGGAAGTGCAAGATTCTGGAACTTAATTTTCTGTCAGAGAGGAATCATCTGATGATGAAGCCACTCTCAGTGCTGATGAAGGGCCTGTTTTAGAGGAGGACACTGATGTACCAATGATGCAGGAGCCAGCGGCTGAAAGGCTTCCCATTGGAAGACCTGACACGTGGGTTGCACCAAACATGGAGCAGCCACAGTTGCCTGCGTTTACTGGTTTCCCAGGGCGTCAAGTTAATACGGAAAACTTTTTGCCCGTCAACTTTTTTGAGTTGTTTATGGACAATATATTTTTGGAAGAGATTGTTGAGCAGACTAATTTGTATACAGAGCAGTTTTTGAGGGACAACGCTGCCAGACTTAGGCCACACTCTAGAGCTAGCCGGTGGATTCCCACAAATCTGGAAGAGTTGAAAAAGTTCTTGGGTTTAACTTTTTTGATGGGGCTGATAAGGAAGCCATCATTGTCTTCCTATTGGTCTACTAGTCCCTTGATGGCAACTGCTATATTTCCTGCCATCATGAGTCGTAACAGGTATGAGCTTCTTCTTCACATCTTGCATTTTGTAGATAATGATTTAGCCTTGCCTCGAGATCACCGATTCTGACCGTCTTTTTAAGATTAGACCTGTCCTTGATCATTTGGCAGATCAGTTTTCAGAGATCTATGTTCCATGCAAGGAAATATCTGTAGATCAGTCTTTGGTCCTGTTCAAGGGACGTTTGGTTTTTAGGCAGTACATTCCTACCAAGAGGGCACAGTATGGAATTAAGATGTATATGCTGTCTGATAGTAGTACAGGATATGTTTATAATTTCCGGGTCTACACTGGTAGGGATTCCAATATTGACCCCCCTGGTTGTCCACCCACTTTTGGAGTTAGTGAGAAAATTGTGTGAGAACTTGGTAGACGACTGTTTAACAAAGGTCACCATTTATATGTAGATAACTTCTACACTGAAGTTCAGTTATTCAGAGTGGTACACTGTTGCTTGTGACACAATCTGCTCTAATCGGAAAGGCTATCCAAGAGAGCTTGTCTGTAAAAAACGTGAGAAGGGACAGTGCATTGCCTTGCAGAATGATGAGCTGCTAGCTCTGAAATTTGTAGACAGGAGGGATGTGTACATGCTAACTACCATCCATGATGAGAGTACTTCATCTGTGGCTGTTTGGGGTCAAGTTGCTGAAGTGCGCAAACCTGTGTGCATTTTAGACTATAATAAGCACATCGGTGGTGTTGATAGAGTAGATCAGAGGTTTGAACCTTACACTGCTGCTCGTAAGTCTTATGTTTGGTATAAGAAATTAGCGGTTCACCTGTTCCACTTGGCAACTTTTACTGCTTTTGTTGTGTTCAAGGATAGGTCACCAGAGTCAAGGATGACATTTGTGAAATGTCAGGAGTCTATCATAGCGAGCCTTGCTGTGCTGGAATAGGCAAGAGTTCCTAGAGAAGCAGTGGTGGAGGATGTGGTTAGATTGAAAGATCAGCAGCACAAAAGGATGATGGACGGAGTGCTGAACAATGCAAACACTCACCCCCAGTCACAGATCTGGGTTTAATCCATCGTTCTTTTGCTCACCATGCCACTCCAGTTTGGACCCAGCCATATGCAAATCAGCCTTGACCCTGTTCCTCATGGGAACAGTACAGCCCGAACTGCTGGGTCCCTTGCTGGGTCCCTTGCTCGCTGCGCCACTGGATTCAAGGTAGCCTGGCTGATGAAGGGTGATACCCAGAAACCGGTCCAAGGATGCTTGTTTCCTGTCCAGGGAGGACTTGGCCTAGCAGTTCGGGCTGGACTGTTCCCATGGGGAACAGAGTCCAAGACTGATTTGCATATCGCTGGGTCCAAACTGGGGTGACGTGGCGAGCAAAATAATGATGGGTTAAACCCAGATCTGTGACTGGGGGTGAGTGTTTGAAAAGTTTCAACACTCCGTCCATCATTTTATTTTGTTTTGTGATGTTGCTTCGTGCACCCTAAGTGGCAGGAGTATGCCCAGATGTGGGTCCCTTGCTCGCTATGCCTCTGGATGCAAGCTAGCCTGGCTGATGAAGGGTGATACCCCAAGGTTTTCTTTATACCTATTTTTCACTTTTTATATTTCAGCAAATTAATTGCTGTATACCAGGTATAAAATGAAAACCCATTGCAAGGTGCAGCTCATTTATTGGCTCTGGGTACCTAGGGTTCTTGATGAACCTACAAACCCTATATATCCCCGCAACCAGAAGAGTCCAGCAAATGGTATATTGCTTTAAAAATCTGACATCACAGGAAAAAGTTACAGAGCAACATGTGGAGAAAAATGCCTGTTTTTTTCACCTCAATTTCAATATTCTTTTATTTCAGCTGTTATTTTCTGTAGGAAACACTTGTAGGATCTACACGAATGACCCCTTGCTAAATTTATAATTTTGTCTACTTTAGCGAAATGTTTAGCTTTCTGGGACCCAGCATTGATTTCTTACCCATTTCTGTCACTAACTGGAAGGAGGCTGAAAGCACAAAAAATAGTAAAAATGGGGTATTTCCCAGTAAAATGTCAAAACTGAGTTGAAAAATTGGGTTTTCTAATTCAACTCTGCCTGTTCCTGAAAGCTGGGAAGATGGTGATTTTACCACTGTAAACCCTTTGTTGATGCCATTTTCAGGTGAAAAACCACAAGCCTTCTTCTGCAGTCCTTTTTCCCCATTTAAAAAAAAAAAACGAAATGTTTGCTGTATTTTGGCTAATTTCTTGGTCTCCTTCAGGGCAACCCACAAAGTCTGGGTACCTCTAGAATCCCAAGGATGATGGAAAAAAACAATGCAAATTGAGCACGGGTAGCTGATGTAAAGAAAAAGTTATGAGGGCCTAAGCGAAAACTACCCCAAATAGCCAAAAAAAAGGCTTGTCATCTGAGGGGGAAAAGGCCTGGCAGCAAAGGAGTTAACTGGTGCTCTGTTATGACCTGAATAATCTGCAGCTGTTTCGGTACTCTAAAGGAATGGCTGCAATGAGTGCAGATGCATCTGCAGGTGGTTAGTATGTTGTTGACTATGTCTTCTTTTTAAAGAAAGTCTTGCACAACCAGATTGATTCAGTGCGCCAAGCACAGGGCCCTGAAATAGTCACTGTCTGCCATGGCCTTGACTATGTTACTGCCATTATCCAAACTCAAAGACCTCTGGATTGCAACCATTCAGACACCTTCCTATTAAATTCCTCCAAGATGTTTGCAGCTGTGTGTGAATTCTCTATGGCAAACATTGCTGCTGTTGCATGCCACCGAACACTCTTAAAAAAAAATGTCTTCAGGGAGAGACCTTTTGCGTTAACCCCAGAGAGGAGATCCAGTGTGCAGTGATGCACATGTAATAAGTCGCCTGACAACTCGTCTACATGTCTGTCGTCAGGTGGATAGTGTGGACAACACTTTGCTGCAAAGCTTGTCCAACCAATTGCAGCACATCATGGTGCAGCGCTGGAACAGCAACTTTGTCAAAATAGGTCCTGCTTGGAACCTTCCATTTCAGGCAGAGAGCTGCCACAAACTCTAAGAATCACACTTTTTCCACAAAATAAAAAGTGAGGAGGTTCAGCGCTAACATTTGTGGCGGCTTGCCATTGTACAAATGTGCCATTGGGTGATTGCGGTCATATGGCCCCTCATGCCTAAACATGCCCGTAGTTGTAGCCTGGTTTTTCTTCTTTTGTGGGAGAACTGACGCAGGCAACTTTTCAGATGTAGGTGGAGGTAGACTCAATGTGCATCATGGTGGAGTCACTGTATGCTCTAGTGTCTCCATCTGACTCGGAGTCTTCCTGTGCCATTGTGAAGTTGCTGAGGCAGGTGATTCTGGCGCCCTGCTGGAGACAGGGCTGCTTTGCATAAGGATGATGTCACCCTCTTCGTCCTCACCTTCCACCGTGATTTGACCAGGTGTAGCTGATGATTCCTGGCTCTCCTCACCGTCACCACCAAGACCACGTTGAGCCGTTTGTTTACAGTGTTGCTCCCACTGGATTGCATGATGTTTTCTCACATGGGTCCTCTGGCCTCCAGTACCAAATTGTGAACCAGGCTTACCTTGACGAACACTCATGTGGCAAATGGAGCGTAGTTAATGTTCTCCTCCCGTTTGGTAATTGTAAAAAAGTCCCAAATTGGGGAGGAGTACTTTCTTATTGGGCTATTGCCAATGCCTGAAGATTAACTGGATACAGGTGGTCGTGGGTGTGTAGATTGCCTCTCTGCTGTGCAAAGTTTTACTGAGGTATGTGCTGTTGCAGGTTTCTGCTGGGGCTTTACAAATATCAGACCTGGCAGTGCTGCCTGTGCCACATCCCTCGGAACAGGTTGGATAGCAATGTCAGACTCCTATGTGCCAACTTTCACGATGACTGGGTCATCGTCATCATCCTCATCATCCCCTTCCATGATTCTAAGGTTTTCTGGAATTTTCCTTTTCCCTCGCTTCTCCTGGCATCTCCTGGACTGCCGGGGTCTACTCCATGTCCCTATCATCTTCTTCAGAAGTGGTGCTTGGAGAAGATGGTGGAGTAGTACCCTTCCTTTTTCTTGCTGGAGATCTGGGAGCTCACGACAGAAGGCTCGACTTCCTGTTCTGCTCCAAATTGGGAACATATGGCTGCGACTGCTGTCCTCTTTCCTCTATTTCCTGAAACGATTGGGTACTACTTTGCGAAAGGGACAAATTCAATTCAACATCACTGCTCGTCGGCGTCGCCATGTTTGATGTGGCTGCCTCACTGACAGACATGGTCTTGGGCTTCAGTTGGGGTGGTGCTGTTGGTGTGGGAGTGCTCCAAGGTTCCTCCAAGGAAAACGCAGAAGGCACACGTCTCCCAAAAAAGGTTGCGGTTGGCACGCCACTGTCAGAAAGCTGCTTCTTCTCACTGGCCACTTTCTTGGGAGCAACTTCTTTTGGTGCCATCTTAACTAGCTTTAGGTTGGAAGCAGCACTTAGTAGCACAAGCAAAAGAGTTAAGCCACTGTGGTCCGAAGTAATGGCAAGGCCTTGTCTATGGCAGTACTGTGATGTGATGTGGAGTACACCTAAAAGCAACCAAACAAGAAAAATATGTAGTTAATGAAATGTGGCATTGTTGCAACAGGTTGAAAATAGTATAGAGAAATGCAATCTTAGTGTGGTTGGTTACTTATGTAATATATCTAGTATTTAATCAAACATTGTACCACACCATAAAAATAAATTACATTTCAAATCAGACAGCACAAAAGGCAGATCTAGTTCTTTGCTTTATTTCAATCTGTTTTAGAAGACACCTGGGGTAGTCAGAGAGAGGTGCATGAGTAAGTGGGATAATAATTTAAATATAATAACCTATGGCAGCAAGATGGTCTAGCGGAAATGGAATAATCACTAACAAAATGAATTATGCTGTTGATTTGTCTGCCGTGCTTCACAGCCAGGGTGTCCTGGAGGAAATGGAATTACACGTAAGAAACTGAATGCTGTAGTACAGCTGTGCATCTTTGGTGGATGGATGGATGGAAGAACGGAATGGATCAGATGGGTGGATCAAGAAAAAATGCAGAATTAAATAAAAGCAAAATGAAAATAAAAAAATATTAAAAAATAAAATATAGAAATAAAAACAAATAAATTAAAATTCAAAATAAAAATTGAAAAAGCAAAAAGAATTATTAAATATTAAAAAATAAAATATAAAAATTAAAAGAAAAGAAAAAATTAAAATTAAAAAAGTAAATACAATTATACAAAAATAAAATAAAGCATAAAAATTAAATAAAAAATACATTTCAAAAATGAAATTGCAATAACATTAAATTAAAATTAAAAAGAAAAATGTAAAAAAATGAAAAATGGAAACTTAAAAAACAAATGGTCAGTAATTATTGATGTTTGTATGTAAGCCTATGTCAAAGACACACTGGCTGCACATTGTGCGCACAAAATGGCTGCCAGCCAGCCACATGGTCAAACAACAAGGAGCAAGGAGGCATGGCAAACAAGGAACACATGCAAGCCTGTGGCAAAGTGACAATGTCTCCATGCACAAAATGGCTATCACAAGGTTTATATGGAAGAGCACAGTTCTATTTACTACATACTACATGTATTCATTAAGGGCCCGATGTAGCAAAGGGTTTTTCCCATTCTGTGTCAATGGGAAAATGTGTTCGTACATATGGCCCTAAGTGTTTTAATTCTATTCTTTAAAGCTTTTCTGCTCAGAGTAGTAAATTAAAGGAATGATGCTTAATGATAGCCCCTTAGTCTTTAATAAAATCACAATTCTTCATACACTTTAGATCTGAGAATCAACATTCTTTGACATTTTGGGAATCTTAGGCCCTCATTACAGCACCTATATAGTCCGTGGACCACTGGGCCCAAACTGCATGGGTGAGGCCCACACAAGATACCCGATCGAAACGGAGAGAACACTGCAGGGGCATCAGATCGAAATAAAACAGGCACCTCAGGGGGAAGGGAAGGGGGGCACCTCAGCCAGATGAGTGCATGACGCCAGCTCCACGAGGGGGCCCCATGCCCATTGATGTATCCTGGGGAGTGCAAAGCGACAGTCTCTCAAGTCTCTCCAGTGGGTGGGTTGCCCACTGCTTTATCCTGGGGAGTGCAAAGCCACAGTCTCTCAAGTCTCTCCAGTGGGTGGTTTGCCCACTGCTTTATCCTGGGGAGTGCAAAGCCACAGTCTCTCAAGTCTCTCCAGTGGGTGGTTTGCCCACTGCTTTATCCTGGGGAGTGCAAAGCCACAGCCTCTCAAGTGGAGAACAGTCTCCACTGGTTCTGGAGGGGACATTGTGCCCAGAGTGCTTCATCCTGCCAAGGACTGAGGTAGTGGATGAGATTCTCCACTGGTTCCTGAGGGGGCTTTGTGCACAGAGTGCTTCATCCTGCCAAGGACTGAGGTAGTGGGTGCCTTTCTCCACTGGTTGTGGAGGGGGCTTTGTGCCCAGAGTGCTTCATCCTGCCAAAGGCTGAGGTAGTGGATGCCTTTCTCCACTGGTTCTGGAGGGGGCATTGTGCCCAGAGTGCTCCATCCTGCCAAGGACTGAGGTAGTGGATGCCTTTCTCCACTGGTTCTGGAGGGGGCATTGTGCCCAGAGTACTTCATCCTACCAAGGACTGAGGTAGTGGATGAGATTCTCCACTGGTTCTGGAGGGGGCTTCGTGCCCAGAGTGCTTCATCCTGCCAAGGATTGAGGTAGTGGACACCTTTCTCCACTGGTTCTGGAGTGGGCTTTGTGCCCAGAGTGCTTCATCCTGCCAAGGACTGAGGTAGTGGATGTGACAGTCCACTGACGGTGGGGCAACATGGAAGCTGCCCACGCCCCTGGAACTGACCACCAGCCACGTACGGATGACCACTGGGGATAGCAGCCATGTCTGCGGTGGTGCCACTGGCTCACGTTGGCGCAGGTCCGCTGGCGGGGCTGGCGGCGGTGTCATTAGCGGCGGTGTTGCGGCGGTCATTGTGGCGGCGGTGCTGGTGGCAGCCTCACTGACTGCGGTGCTGGTGGCTGGCTCACTGACTGCCGTGCTGGTGGCTGGCTCACTGACGCGGTGCTGGCGGAAGTGTCAGTAGCGGCGGTGCTGGTGGCGGGCTCACTGACCGCGGTGCTGGCGGTGGTGTCAGTAGCGGCGGTGGTGGTAGCGGGCTCACTGACAGCGGTGCTGCTGAAGAGCACAGTGTCTGCGGTGCTGGTGAAGGGCTCAGTATCTGGGCTGCTGGCGGTGGTGTCCGTGGCGGCAGTGCAAGTGGCGGTGCTGGTGGTGGTCTTGTCCGCCATGCAGGTTGACGGCGACGTTGACTTGCCTTTCTTCTTCAGGCCCTTCCCCACCTTGGATGGTGGCGCAGCTGTCTTGCCACTCCCCACAATAGTCTTGCCTGAGCCCTTGGTGGCAGGTGTTTTGGACTTCTCCCTCCGGGATGTGGGCAACTTTTTCTGTTTTGGAGGTGGGGGAACGTCCTTGGCTCGCTGTTTGGGACACTGGCAGCGCTGTTGTTTGGAGTACTCCAAAATCTGGGTATTGCTGCCACCACTGTGCCCCGTGATGTGGTGGCTGAGGTGCTGGGTTGGGACCTGGAAAGGCAGGCCCTAGGGGACGGATGGGGGGGGAGGTGTAGGGAAGAGGTCAACATTTAAGAGGAAAAGTTTTTTAGACACACTGGGATGGGTAGATAGAGGGGGTTTGGGAGTGGAGGAAGAGGTAGTGGTTGTAGGAGGTGTTCGTTTGCTGACTTTGGGTGAAGGTGCATGGGCTGGAGGCTGTCATGAGGTGGATGGCTGTTGGGTGGGTGTGTGACTGCGTTTGTGTACTTTGGGGAGGAGGGCTCACAGACACACTGGTAGAGGACACAGGGGATGTGTGAATGGTAGTGGGGGTGGTGAGTGCACATGAGCGGTGTGTGGTGATGGGCATGCTGGTGATGGAGGTAGTGGCTGAAAATGCAGTGCATGCCGGTGTGAGTGGAGACGTGACAGGGAGGGAGGAGGGAGACGTGGAGGAGGGGGACACAGTGGAGGCAGTGGATGTTGGTATGTGTGCATGGGTATGATGCTTGTGTGAGTGCTTGTGGGATGTGTGGTGCTTATTTTTGCCAGAGCCACCCTTGTGTGTTGAGGTGTGTGCCTGCTGGTCTGATGGTGTGCTTAGGATAGGCTGAGGTACTGGGGATTGGGTCTGGGTGGAGGAAGTTGGAGGGGGGAGGCTGGACACAGGGACAATGGCTGCCATCAGTGCAGAGGCCAGAGCCTTAAATGCTTGCTGTTCGCTGCCTGGCCAGAATGAATGCATTCCAGGTATGCATTTGTCTGTTGCGACTGCCTCTCTACACCCTGGATGGCATTCAGAATGGTAGACTGCCCAACAGTGAGGGATCTCAGGAGGTCAATAGCCTCCTCACTGAGGGCAGCAGGGCTGACTGGGGCAGTGCCTGAGGTGCCTGGGGCGAAGGAGATGCCCACCCTCCTGGGTGTGCGGCCACGGGACACACGCTGAGGGGCTGCTGGGAGGGCGGTGCTGGTAGGTGGAGTGGCGGCACAGAGGGGCCCACCACCGCAAGGGAGCTCCCATCAGAGGAAGAGTCAGTGTTGCTGGTCTCAGCTCCTGTCCCTGCTGTGGAGCTCCCCTCCCCCTCCTTCCCACTGGTGAATTCAGACTCCGTTGTCTGGCCATCCAGGGCCATGTGGGATGGAGCTCCCTCCTGCTCCGGTGGCACAGCTCCTCCGCCTGATGATGCTAATGCACACAAGAACAGGGAGACCACAAAAAGGTCGGGGGGAAAGAAGAAAGATATGTTCACTGCATACAATACCGCTACCGTCGGCGGACACTACAGACACAGCAGCCCTCTGCACTACGCCATGCACTTAAGAGTTCCCTAATTAATCACAGGGACATAGGGTACATTGCCTATGCCCGATTGCTGCACACATGGAAGTCACAAGAGCCTGACTAGGTGTAGGTGGCTCTTACCACTGGTGGGGATGGGATGACACTTAGCCTGCCTCACAAAGGGTCCTTGCCTACAAAGCTCGCCCTAGCCTAGGAGAACCCACTGCCCACCTCCCCCACCCAGACACCTCCAATGCACGTAGAGTCAGCTGAATGAGAGTGTACTCACCCCCTTGTGGCTGCTGTGATGCCCTCAAGCGGCCATCCAACTCCGGATACGCCACCACCAGGATCTGGAACATCAGGGGGGTCATGGTGCAATGGGCACCCCTCCCACGTTGGGAGGATATCCCCAGCTGGGCCTCCGCCGTCTTCCTGCTCCAGCGGCGAAGGTCCTCCCATCTTTTACGGCAGTGGGTGCTCCGTCTGTGGTGGACCCCCAGGATTCAGACGTCCTTGGCGATTGCAAGCCAAATATCCTTCTTCTGGTGGGCGCTGACCTAAAGGAATAGTACAGGGGAAAATGTCAAACTTTTACCGTCCGGACCGTCACAGTGATTGTCCCACGTTCCCACCCTTGCCCTGACGCACATACACTCACTGTCCGATCACGCAGGCCTCATCTTTCCCCCACATATCTTCCATCCACACCACTCCAAACGGGCTATGCCCATACAGCATGGTCACAGTGTACTCACCTGTTTGTCTGGAGGACCGTAGAATAGCGTGTTCTGGGGGAGGACCCCATCCACTAGTTTATCCAACTCCTCCGATGTGAAGGCAGGGACCCTTTCCCCAGACACATGAGCCATCATCGCTTCAAGACTGAGGTCACAGCAGCACTTGCAGTGTAGGTCCTCTCCTGTCGAAGATCAGGTGTCAAGTGAGTGAACAGAGAGAAAATGGCGGTCACGTCCGTGGCAGTGCGTACTGTCACCGCCGGCTTACATCGTCATTAGCTCCTGGAACCCATAGGGCCCAATGTTAACCATTGCCGGATTGCGCCATGGTCTTCGACCGCCTACAGCGACGGTGTACAACGCCAGCGCAGTTACCTCATATCCCCTTGTCCCACATTACAGGTCAGGCAGCCGCCATTTCAGGGGGCCACATGGCATCAATTTTTAATGCATCACACATATATAGGCCTTGAATATACACAGTGACAGGCACATAGCGTATTGACAAATGTGTGGAATAAAATTATTGTTTTACTACCTCAGTGTTGGCTGACTCTGTGCTCGCTGTTCTCATCCATAGGGAACGTCCGCTGGGGCAGGTGAGGAGATGGCGGCATCCTCCGGTGTACAGACCACTGGTGGACCTGTCGACAATGGAAGAGAGACATGTAATAGTCACCTACAGACTTGATCGTGCCACAATCCTTGAACTGTGTGCCCAGTTGGAGCCAGACCTGATATCAGCTATCCGCATCCCACAGGAATCCCCCCTCTAGAGCAGGTCCTGTCAGTACTCCATTTCCTGGCAAGTGGGCCTTTTCAAACAACAGTGGCCATAGCATCAGGGATGTCCCAGACTATGTTCTCTAACGTGTTGTCCAGAGTGTTGTCTGCCATGCTGAAACACATGCGCAGCTACATCATGTTCCCTCAGGTGGAGGATTTGTCTACAGTGAAAGGTGACTTCTATGCCCTGGGACATATCCCCAACATCATAGGTGACATTGATGGGACACATGTGGCCTTGGTACCCCCCGCAGGAGTGAACAGGTGTACAGAAACAGGAAGAGCTACCATTCAATGAACGGCAGCTGGTGTGTTTGGCCGACCAGTACATCTCCCATGTGAACGCCAAGTTTCCAGGCTCAGTGCATGATGCTTACATTTTGAGGAATAGCATCATCCCTTATGTGATGGGGCAACTCCAGAGGCACCATGTGTGGCTAATAGGTGAGGACAAGGACCCTATACCCTGTGAATAGTTGTCTGGGTCTGGGGTTGTCCCTAAGGGTTAGTGTGTGTCTAACAGTTGTCCCTCGTAATTTGCAGGTGACTCTGGGCACCCCAACCTGTCATGGCTACTGACCCCAGTGAGAAATCCCAGGACAAGGAGGAACGCTACAATGAGGCACATGGGCGAACTAGGAGGATTATAGAAAGAACCTTCGGCCTCCTGAAGGCCAGGTTCCGGTGCCTCCATATGACAGGTGGTTCTCTGTACTACTCACCAAAGAAGGTGTGCCAGATCTTCGTGGCCTGCTGTATGGTACACAACTTGGCTTTGCGACGACAGGTGCCTTTTCTGCAAGAGGATGGTCCAGAGGGAGGTCTTGTGGCAGCTGTGGAGCCTGTGGACAGTGAAGAAGAGGAGGCAGAAGAAGAGGACATAGACAACAGAAACAACGTGATCCAGCAATACGTCCAGTGAGACACAGGTAAGAAGACATCACTGCCTCCTACATCTGATAAAATTGTTAGATCTATCATCTTTCTGTCACTTTCACCCAGTGTATGGACCCTGAATTGTCACTTTGCCTTTCCATTTCACAGATGTGGCTCCCACTGTGTGACCTCTGCTATGTTACCTCATGGACTAGAGCTGTGTGACATAGGTATGTTGACAATACAATGGACATTGCTATTTTCCTCAGTTATTGCAAATACCCATTTGTGAAAGCACAGACTGACTCCAGATTGTTTTGTGATTCAAGGGTGTTTATTTAAGTGCTAAATAGTGGAGGGGGTTGTAAAATGGTCAGGGGTGATGGTGGAGGAATGTCCATGGCAGAGTCCAGTTATTAGTCTCACAGGTGCATTGTCCAAAGGGGCATAGGAAGTGGAGCTAGGGCAGTTTAAGGATGGACAGGGTGACAAAGTGGGACAGAAGGATGACATTCAGGGTGGTCTCATTTCTTGGCAGGGGTCTTGGCATTGTTCTCTGTCTTTGTCCTGGATCTCAGGGACCGCTTGCGGGGTGGTTCTCCATCTGCAGGGGGTGGGGTGCTGGTGTCGTGGTCCTGTGGCGGTGCCTCCTGTCCACTAGCGCCGGCAGAGGTGGTGGGCAGTTCATCTTCCAGGCTAGTGTCAGGGGCCCCTTGTTGTGCCACAGTGTCCGTCCTGGTGTTCACAAGGTCCTTCAGCATCCCTACAATGGTGCCCAGGGTGGTATTGATGGACTTGAGTTCCTCCCTGAACCACAGGTCCCAGATGGGCCGGGCTGGTTATCTAGATCCAGTTGGACAGAGCTGCTGTCATCACTGTGGGCCTCTTCTGTGGGTGGGGTGGGCATGTCTGGAACCTCCTGTCCGGTGACGTTGGGTAGAGGTCCTGCAGGGGTGTAAAGGCATTATTATTGCATCTGTGTGTGCCATGGTGTGCAATGGGTGGGTGACCCTGTACCCCAGTGCTTACATTCTTGTGTAGGAACTTGTGTGATTATTGTTTTGGGGTCTGTGTGGGTATGTGTAGTGGACATGCTTTGGTGATGGGTGTCCATGCTTTGTTGTTGCATGCAGGGCTGGGTGTTGGGATGTGTGGTTTGTGATAATAGGACATATGTGAGGAGTTGGAGTGATGGGGGTGAGGGCGAGGGTGGGGGTATGTGTTGGCATGCAGGTAGGGTGGGGTATATGGTAGTTAAAAATGTGACTTATCAGAGTCCATTCCTCCAGCTACTCCAGCGAGGCCCTCAGGATTCAGTATAGCCAAGACCTGATCCTCGCATGTTGTTAGTTGTGGGGGAGGAGGTGGGGGTCCGCCGCCAGTCCTCTGAACTGCAATGTGGTGTCTTGAGACCACGGAACGCACCTTCCCCCGTAGGTCGTTCCACCTCTTCCTGATTTCATCCTGTGTACTTGGATGCTGTCCCACTGCGTTGACCCTGTCCACGATTCTGCACCATAGCTCCATCTTCCTAGCAATGGAGGTGTGCTGCACCTGTGATCCGAATAGCTGTGGCCGAACCCAGATGATTTCCTCCACCATGACCCTGAGCTCCTCCTCAGAAAACCTGGGGTGTCTTTGCGGTGCCATGGGGTGGTGTGGGTGATGTGTGAGGTGGTGTCTGTTGTGATATGTTGGGTCATGTTTTGGGGTGTGTGGTGTTTTGTGTGTGGATGTGTATGAGTGATGGTGTTGTGTGCCTCTGTATGCTGGTGTGGTCTTTTCTTTTCTGTCTCTCTGCTTCTTCTAAATTTTTCGCTGTAAGGGTTTGTGGGTAATGTGGGTGTGTGTTTTATATTGTATTGGTTGTGTGAGAGTGGTGTGTGTATGTGTATCAGGTGTGTGTATTTCGAATTGTCCAATGTGGTTGTGTTTTGTAAGTGTGTGTGTATTTTGAGCGCGGCGGTGTGTACCGCCAATGGTTTACCACGGTTGAAAGACCGCCGCGTGGATTCGTGGGTCATGATAGTGTGGGCGTATTCCTGTTGGCCTGACGGTGGAGGGTTTGTTATCGCCAGTTTATCACTGTCCTTTGGTGTGGCGGACTTGTGTGGGTGTCTTGATTTTGGCGGATTCCGAGCTGTGGGTCGTAATAGCTGTTGCGGAATTCCACGGCCGCGGCAGCGTGTTGGCGGTCTTCTGCATGGCAGTAAGCGGGATTTACTGCCAATGTTGTAATGAGGGCCTTAATCTATAAAGGTCTCATCCGGGTACAGTGCAAAAGGGTTAGATTTCCTGGGTAATCATGTGACAGAAGATGGAGTAATGCAAATGGAGCTCTTGTGACCCAACTAAACACTAGTAGCAACTATTGTTGCTTGTCTCAGTTTTATGCCAAGTTAATACTGCATTTTGCAGAAAATACTGGTCCCTTGCATGTTTTGTAGAGTAAGAATGAGAGGTCTGTGTGTTGCGAGGTGTGTGTAAAGGCTTTTGCACAGCTTAAGTGGGAGTTGGGAATTATGAAGTTGTTTGTCAATTATGTTTGCAGCATTGTTGTAATTGATGCCAGTTGAAACAGTTTTTGAGAGGTCGTTCTACAGGTTAAGAGTGGACATAAAGTAGTGTTGCCTTTGTTTCCAGGCCCTTTGAGGTGTTAAAGCAAATTACTCAGTGATCACGACTCAGATGCTTTTTTGGGTAGAGAGTGCATCGCATTAGACTGTATTTTGGGAGCATTACCTTTATCCTGTAAATAGGTCTCAAACTCCTAGTGGATCTACTCACTATCAATGGAGCAGGGTGTGTTATTACCAAAAGAGCAAGGGGTAGTTTCAGCTACAGCAGGACTGATACAAGATGATACATGTTCCAGTTGTAAGCAAGTGAAAGCAGTTTTTCGTCTCTGCTGCCTGTAAATGAGGAAGTAAAGAAAGAAGAAAGCAAGAATGACAAATTGCAGGGAGAAGATCGTATAGTGACATCAAGTGAGCGTGTTATCAGGAGAAGCTTTGAGTGATTGTGAGTTTAAACAAAGATTGTTGGACGATTGTGTATTGTGCAATGTGGAATTAGAGGGATGGTTATGCAAGAGGAATTATAAGAGGAAGTTGGTCCTTAATTTCACATAGTTGATGAACAAACAACGAACGATTGTGTGATTGGGGCATCTGCGTTTATTGGTGGTTCCAGAGGATCTGAGGAGAAAGGGTTTTGCAGTTGGCACATTGGGGTCCCTATAGGCAACACAGCTAAGAAGCGTGGGCTCAGGGAGAATTATCTTTCTTATATTTAGGTGAATGCTGTGAAAGGCAATGGTGAATGTTGTGAAAGGCAATGTGTTTATTGTGAAGTAGGGAATATTTTTCACATGATCATTCCAAGTCCAATAAAGCAGGTGGAGGCACCTGGATGCTCATGGGACAGGCATTAGATAGTTCAGGTCATTTTTGTACATTGGGAAGTCTTCAATGTGTGCCATGATGAAGAAAGATATTCTTTTCGGGCTTGAAGTGTGAAAACACCACATTCCATCAAGAATTATTTCCTAGGAAATGTAGCATGGACAACTTGAAGTGTGAAAACATCACATTCCATCGGGAATTATTTCCTAGGACAATGGTAGCCAAAATGTTTCAGTTGAAATGGAATAGTGAGACTAGACTAAAATACAAAAGACATCATTGCACCCCTGCTTGGAAGAAATGGGCTAGCAGAATTTTACTAAAAGGTTATTGAAGATAAAGTACAACCCATGTTGATCATTGATTTGAACTGGAAAGAGACTTCGAGGTTTCTTTTGTGGGCTGTTCCTACCACTCTTAACACATATACTGAGGTTTCACTGTTTGTGTCGTGAGAGAAAGTTGCTAGGATGAAACTGAGTAAGTAGTGGATGAACTGTGGGCAAGTTGTGGAAGATAACTGAATGGGGTAGAAGGCACAGGGAAAGCATAGGAATGTTGGTATAAATGAAAGGGTGGTGAACATTAGAGGTGTGGTGAGAGTGAGAACTCAGGATTTATTAGAAACTGAGAGGGGTCTTCTAAGCCTGAGTGGTGGATATGTGGAGCACCATTGCAGAGCTGGAAGGTGAAAAGAAATAGAATAAAATCATTAACTATTATGCCGTTATACAGCGGAGTCGTAGACCCCTCTGTGGCATGACTGTCTGAGTTCCTGGAGGCACTACACCTCCCAACTCTCTCTCATGAGAGGGGGCAGCTGCAATTGGAGAGAAAATCACCATCCAGGAGGTCAAAGCGGCCATAAAAGCCATGGCAAGGAATAAAATACCCAGAACGTAAGGGTTACCCATAGAATTTTACGCCACATAATCAGAGATCTTGGCCCATAAATTGGTGAACATGTAAAATGCTGCAAAAAAAGAGCAACTCTTGCTGCAGTCTACCAGGGAGGCCCTCATAATTCCTTTGTTAAAACCAGGGAAAGGGCCACATGATAAAAGAGCCTATAGACCGTTCTCCATGTTAAACACCGTCTACAAAATCCTGAGCAGAATCTTAGCCACACACCTCTTGCCACATATGCTGGACCTTATCCACCGGGATCAGGCTGGGTTTATTCCAGGCTGCAATACGTCTCATAATATCATGTGCACGATCCTGGGTGTCGTTCCTCAGGAGGATGGTAGAGCGTCAGTACTGGCAATTGACATTGAAAAGGCTTTTGATAGCTTGAGTGGCACTTCCTCTATGGCGTCATGGAAAGATGGGCCTAGGAGAGAGTTTCCTGGACTGGACATGCATTCTGTACACTGGCCCGATGGCTAGAGCTCGTACAGGTGCACAGTATCGGACAGGTGGGTAGTGGAGAGGGAGATTAGGCTGGGCTGCCCTCTCTCCCCCCTTGCTCTTTGCATTGACAGTGGAGCCTCTGGCCTGCTGGGCTCATGCTGGCACTGTTTACCAAGGCCTGACAGTTGGTGACCGTACACACCACATAGTGCTGTATGCTGATTACCTGCTTTTGTTTCTCAGGAATGACCAGGACACCCTGGAGGGAGCCCGGGAGGTGCTGGATCACTATGGATCTTTGTGTGGGCTGAGGGTGAACTGGCGTAAGCCCTGCCTGTTCCCAATACACAGTTCCGAACAGCCCCTGATGGGCCTTGGTCCCCTGTTGTGGGAACCTGACTCCTTTCAATATCTCAGAGTTCGCATTTACCACACTTCGGAGAACTTGCTGTAAGGCATTGTAGGTAGGGCGAGTGGATCCCTTAGAGCCAGCATTTCCTTCTGGGCGATGCTGGCACTGTCATTGTGGGCCGGGTGGTCCTATTGAAGATGGTGTCGCTGCCCCGTCTGCTTTACCTCTTTACCATACTCCCGGTCTGGATACCAGCCTTCTAATTTTACGATATCAATAAGATTGTTACCAGGTTTATTGGGGGCCTGGGCAGGTGTAGAATGGCCTTGACCACCATGCAATGGCAGGTGACGGAGGGAGAAATGGCAGCCCCAGATTTTGTGGCCTACTATCTGGCAGCACAGTAGCAATGGCTCACGCAATGGGTGGCTAGTGAGGAGAGACTGAGAAGAGAAAGATGGCCATTGGCAACGGGGATGCCTCGGCTGACCCAGATGATGTTCGGCCTTCCCCTATCAACCGTTGAGGATACCATCGAATTTAAAGTGATCCGTCAGTGCTGGACTCAGTGCTAGACTCGCAGTCTAAAAAAACACTGCAGATTCGTGTTGCTTCAATACTTTGAGGAGTTGCCCCATGGTGGGTCATGTTAGGGAATCGCGGCCTGGTGGGAGGCAGAAATAACTACAGTGGGAGCCCTCTACGAGAAGGGAGTGTTTCTTCGCTTTGACCAATTGCAAGTCAGGTATAACCTGCCCCAGGGGCATTTCCTTTTGCACAGAGCGATCACAATGGCTATTCGCAAGCACTGAGAGTAGTGAATGGCTGAACCGCCGCAAGCTGCTTACTTCCAATACATTCTCATGGCATCCAGAGCACACAAGGCAGTCACTTGCCTCTATAGGCGCTACCGGGGGGACATTGAGACCCAACTACTGCTCCTGAAGGGTAAGTGGGAGGAGGACCTGGTGCGGGCCATAAGTGAAAAGGACTGGGAGACTATCTTATTTAACTCAGCAAAAGCGGCCAAAAATGCAAGACTTAAGTTAATTAACTTTTATGTGCTGTACAGGGCATACCTCACACCCGGGAGGTTGAGTAAATATTTCGCACAAACAGATGATGTTTGCCCGCGATGTAATGAGGTAGGAGCAGAATTCTATCACATGTTTTGGAGCTGCCCTGAGACAGCTACTTTCGGGGGGAGGTTGTAGAGACATTATCCATTAGCATAGAGGGTGAGGTTCTACATGGGGCCCACCATTGCCTGTTGGGATTGTTCCCCGCACACAGCCAAGATGAAAATCACTAGTCGCTTTCAGGACCTGGCTTTCACCCTGGCTGAGAGGGGGATCGCGAGGCACTGGAAGGATCCACAAGGACCTAGGTCACAAACATGGATGCGAGAACTTGGGAAGTCAGCAGACTATGAGGCAGATGGGAGGCTCCGAGACACGAAGTGAGGGAAGGGATCCACGGATGCAGCTCAAGCCTGGGGTGCATTAGTAGGCTCCCTGATGGGCTTAGAGGAAGATCCACCCAGGGAGGGTTGAAGACTCCCGCCATGTAAGCTGCCAATCAACCATAGGTAAAGGACCTCCAGACTACTGCCGATGATTGGGGTGGGGCATACAGCCATTTTGCAATAATCCTCACGAGGGAAAGGAATAGTAGGGCACTTTAGTCGAACAGTACTACCAGAATCACCACTGGGAGGGAGGGAGGGAAGGGTAATGATTGGGAAACGTTAAATGCGGATTCATGATAGACCGCTATATACTGTCAAGAGTGGTGTACGTTGTGGTTCTAGAGACGCTACTGGCACAATGAGAATTGATGTACAAGGAATATTAACGAATGTTCCATCCAGTAGAGGGCTAATAAATGCCAGAGTATGTAAAACTGACAGCAGCAATGTAATTAGATGTTATTGTTTGACCTTCATGAAAACGCAATAAAGTTTGTTTAAAAAAAAGGTATTAGTAGATGTGAGGAACGTTTATGTTAGACATCTGATGGCCTTGTAACTCAAGAAAGTCTCAGGTGCATCTCTACGCTCATTACTATCATTGCATCATGCAAGTTGGCATCACATACTTGTATGCTCCCTCAGGTGCAATACCATCGGTGGTAGTGTATACAGTGCTATACTGTAGATGAAAAAAACAACTCTCATTCTCAGATACTGCCTTTCCTAGACCTAGGTTTACTGCATGAAACCACATTGTTTCTAAGGTCCTCACAAGATGTAAATGTACCAGGGTAATACTGATCTCTGTGATCATTAAATCTGAGCAGCACCATAAATCCTTAGCCTTTGTAGCACACACTGTAAGGGCACATGCATCTGTTCATGTATACTCAACATCCGGCTATAGTTAGATTGTATTGAGCTCGCAAAAAGTGCTACCCTTGCAAAGAAACTATATACTCAACTACAAAGACCAAACAGAGGCATCGCCAGGGTGATCAAGAACAGTAAATGGAGGGCCCATAGCATTCCTTTCCTGGGGAAACGAACTTCGCTTCAATCCCTATTTCAGTATCGGTTACTCGGCACCACATACAAGGCCAGTTACAGCAATGCCTCTCAGTAATCAAGCACAAACTGTCCATCCACCGTTTGTATTTTAACCTGTGTTCCAACTCCCAGATGCTGTCTAAGCAGATGAAATGTCCAGGAAACAGCTGAAGGCTCAGCCTTCTTCATCTAACCCGTCCTGCTTTGGGTAAGCTTGACCCGAGCTTTGGTTGTAGAACAACTGGTGACAACCAGTGATTCTCAGCAGCCAGTCTGTGCAGCACTAGCCACCCTAAAGTGCGGGCCTGCCCCTCTTGAGCGCCACACAAATGTCCACCAAAAACACAAAAAAGCATGAATTATCCAAACCCACTCTGCATGTTAGCAGGTGCCTGGCACAATGCTGCCTTTGGGTATTGGTGTAGCCGGTAAATTTCTTCCGTGTGTGCCTCTCGGGCTCTGCACGTTCCTGCAGCTTGGCATTCTTTGCAGATGGCAGGATCTGTGGATTACAGCACCTGCTCACAATAACACTGCAGCCCGTAAAGGACAAGGCACGGGCATGAGCAGTATGTGACCAAGAGCTCTGTGACCCCTTTCAAAGGGTTCCGCTTCCCCTCTGTACAGAGGACCGGTTTGTTGAGGGTAATCTGTGAAGCCAAACCTTTATAGGAAGAGGGATACTGTTACAGGATAGGAGTTTACTCATCTATTGCTTTGGTCGTATTCTATTGTTAGTAAGACTCTATCCCTTAAAGTTTACCTCAGTTGTTTATTTACCATGGTTTTTTCTTAATAACATGAGTAGCTGTCATCAAAATGAAGAGCGCCCCAGGTATTTTGATTTTGATACAGGAATGCGCTGGCACGTTGTACTGTTGCATGCTGTGACGTTTTTAGCATTGCATAGCGGTGTTCAGTTTCGAGTCCTTAAGCCGGGCTTTCAGTAAGTAAGTGCAGGCTCCATGGGACACTGTGTGAAGCAGAATGGGCCTCTTTCGATGCCAGGTTCTTCGTGTGACGCTGTCATGGCTCTTCAAACAACCATGAGCAGATCCATTGTGAAGGGCTCCGTTGGCTGGAGTCTTAAAACGTCGAAGGTTACCAGAACCGAGCTGCGATGTACACTTTATAGTGACCTTTGTTTCATCCGCCCGGCCGTCAACCCTCTCCACAGGCGTCTTCGCAGCTTCTCAGTTCCGCAGAGATGTGTGTGTTTTTTGATCTTGTGTGAGATTTGTCGGGATGCGAGGGAAGTGGAGCCTTATTGAGAAATGGGAACGTTTAAGCCCTTTGCTAAGCACTATACACATTCTCCACACTGTCATTTAGTGCCATTCATTTATGTTGTGGGCACAACATTTCACACTAAAAGAAACTTACAGTATCTCTTTCCGCTTTTGTTTTCTGAGGACAAACAGCACTAAGGCCTCATTACAAGTGTGGCAGTCTTAAGACCGCCACACTCGCGGTGGCGGTCTTATTGTCGCATTGCGAGTACTGTGGTTTGGCTGAAGCCACACTGCCACAACGCTGCCAGTCCCGCTGGTGTAGTCGGACTGATGCGGCTGGCGGTGAGCTCCTCTGGGCCGGTGGCATGCCTAAGACCGCGGCTGTATTACGAGGCAGCAAACCGCCAGGCATTTCACTGCAGACGCCCCGCCACAAAAACCCTGGTGGTAATGCACCCAGCGACAGGAATCCCCACTCGTCCACACACTTCCTGACACACACCCCCACCCGATTGCACGCATACATCCAAACATCCCCACCCAACTGCAAGCATACATCCAAACACCCCCACCCAACTGCACACATACATACAGACACCCCCACCCAACCGCATGCATACATCCAAACACCCCCACCCAACCTCATGCATACATCCAAACAACTCCACCCAAGCGCACGCATGCATCCAAACACTCCACCCAACTACACGAATACATACATACATGCACCTCCACCTGACTGAACACAAACAGACATTACCCCCAGCCGACCGTACACAAACAGACACGAACCCCCACTTGCTCACACACAGACAAGCACCCCCACTGGCTCACACACAAATAGATACGCATCCCCACTCGCTTGCACGCATACGCACCCCCCTCCGCATTCATGCACATCCACACACACACCCTCTGCACACATTCACATACACCCTCCGCATACATTCACACACACACACCCCACCCTCTGCATACATTCACACACACACCCCCCTCTGCACTCATGCACACACACACACCCACCCTCCGCATACATTCACACTGCCATGCCATATTAATGCTTTGTAATATGGTGGGTGGAGTCCTTCCGGCATGGCAGTGCTGGCGGTGAAACCGCCTCTCAGTCTGTCAGGCTGACGGTGTCAGATTGCCACCTGTTTATCGGCAGAAATCAGTAGGTGACATGTAATACAGCGGTCTTTGGACTGCCAACAATGGCAGTATTTTGGTGCCTGCTTCGACTGCGGTCTTCACAAAATGAGGTCCTAAGTACTCACTCTCAACTTTGTCTTTGCCCAAACAGGGAAATGGTTTAAAGGTATTGACCCTATTGGTTTGAAAGGGTGCCCAAATAGTGTTGGAGTTTTTTCAAAAGTGCACTTTAGGTGACATATTGTCTGTATGAATTATTAATTTTTAAGATGCATATTGTTGTAACTTATGAATTAATGATGTTGCCCTTAAAACAATACTAATATATGAGCTACAAGAGTGATTAATAACGTATTATAGATATGCCTCAGTTTCATGCGAGACACCTTTTATCAAAAAATGGATGCACTTTCTAGTGTTCTGCACATCCTGCACCTGCTCTTTCCCCCCTTACAATCAATGACCCATTGCAGGTCTGCTCCCCTCACAGTTTTTGTGGAGCCCAAAGTGCTATGACCGGGGATAACTGTCCTTAGAAAGCATGTATTGGCATTAAACTTTCCACTGTGTTCTCTATGTATCATTTTGAAGGACTTCCACTGGCCATTCAGATGCAGGCCTGTAGAAGTGAATTACCATGTTATGCTGAATCTGCAGTTTTGCTTATTGTTTATGCACAAAATGTGAATGAAAACCCCTGGTTTTGAAAGATCAGGGGTAACTTCTCATGTTCCTCCAGAGACTCTGTCGCATTTACTCTCTCTCCTCCCTAAGTATGCTGTCGAGATTTAACTGCCTAACCAGGGACTATTTTTCTGATTTTCTACTCCGTATTTGAGCCTTCATGGCATTCGCTATATTCTTCTGTTATCGCTTATATAAAAATTCTGTATAAATATTTTAAACTGTTCCATGATCTAGAACAGTGGTTCCCAACCTTTTGACTTCTGTGGACCCCCACTTTATGATTACTGGAATCCAGGGACCCCCACTGAATCAATATTGGAGTCCGGGGACCGCCGCACTGTCATTACTGAAAGCTGGGGACCTAATCTGTTAATATTCTTTAAATTTCTAAAGGAAATTTCTGAGGAGGCTTCGTGGACCCCCAGGGGTCCCCGGACCACAGGTTGGGAACCACTGATCTAGAACTAAGGGCCTGATTTAGAATTCGGCAGCCGGGTTACTCCGTCACAACAGTGATCTAAATCCCATTCTATCCCATGGGATTTAGATTTCAGCTGATGTGATTTCTGTCACAGTGGTGACCGAGTAACCAATCCCCTGAGTTATAAATCAGGCCCTAAGCTATTGAATGTTCCCGTTCCTATGTGATGTATACTGTGCTAATTAAATTATTGATGACTGTGGAGGGTGGTTTCTCTTGCCTCTAGATCAATGAAAAAACACAGAGCTAAACAGCATGAGGTGAAAATTGGGGTGTCTTGATTATTGGGGTTCAGAAAATTTATGCGGTTCGGCTCCCACATTAGAACTGGTTACTGCATTGTGTATGCTTTGCCTGTAGTGGTTTGGCTGAGTCAAAAGAAGAAGTGCTCCGTTTTCCTCTGTGAAACCTGTCCTGAAGTGGATGGCTCAAGAGTCCAATTGCCCCAGAAGCTCTGTGTTCCAAAATAAGAAACATTTTATCCCAGGTATAGTGCTATTTTTAGAACTAGGACTTAAGCACACTAGGGCAGCGCTGTTAGATAGGGTTGCTTGCACCACATGATTCACCCAAAGCATAAGCAAGTACAACAACCAGATCCAAAGAGTAGAGATTTTTAAATGTTGTGAATGATCAGCAAAGTCTGATGGGCACAACTTTCGTATGGACAGCATTTCAATATCTTTAGAGGATACCGATGTCCCATAAAACATAAAAGCATCATATGTTACTTGTGATCTTTAAGTATTTGTGCTGCACTTCAAAGGATTATGTTATGTAACAACTATCACTTTAGTTTAGATCAGACTTCACCAATGAGTAGCTTGTGAGCTACTGGTAGCTCTCCAGCTACTTGTAAATTGCTCTCCTGTTTGCAGCTCATCTACTAACTTATACTTTTTCTTCTTGTTTGAATTCATATATGTGCAGCAAAATTGAAAAGTGTGTATTTGAGACAGAAAATGTTTCCATTCTGAACTCATCAACTGATGGTTGGAGAAAATGGTTGAATTTCAGAAACAATTTAAAGCTGATATCTGAGTGATAGATCATGCAGTGGTGGGGAACTGTATTACTTATATTATTAACAGGGTGCCAGGGGCCCTGCAGCCATGGCTGTTATCCATTACCCATTTAGAGCCATTTCACATTGACAAAGCATTTTTACATTACTGCTAGCAACCCCGCCTTATACACTCAGGTGACCACAGCTAATAATCTTGCATTTGGTCAATATGTAATCTTGTCAGATATGTTCACTGTTAAATCTCTTATATTATTAGTAGCTCAGATTGATATTTATTTAACATAAGTAGTTCTTATTACAGAAAAAATATAGAGACCATAGATAAGAAGATTCACACAGCACCATCATATTGCCTAACAGTCACTTTTGCACAATATATTATAATTTAAATAGCATAAATCAATGCAAGAGATATTTTTTTTAAAAGCCTATCCGAGAAAGGAGGAAGTATAGAAATCTCGCCTATGTGAGATCTGTTTGCTCTGCCAAAGTACTTTTAGACTAGCACTGCTCTGCAACATGGCTTGAAGTCAAGAAAAATAAGCGCTATGATGCAGCCAGCCTTGACTGCGTCATATCGCTTTTTTTTAAGCCATGTTGCACAACAGCCCACACTGCTGTGCCACATGTTAAAAAAGCAGAGACACACGATTGAATAGGGTAGGAGCAGCAACAAGAGTAGAGGGGAAAACCAACACAAGGAGTTTCAGGGTAGGAGGGAGGGAGCACAAAACAGGACAGCAAGACGGAGAAAGGATCGGTGGGAGGTAAAATAAGAAAAAGTACCTCATTTACAGTGAGAGCAGCAAAAGAGGCATTATTAAGTTGAATCAATTGGTGCTTTGTCTATTCTCCACAGAAAAGAACGGAAGCGACGCTTGGTCTGCGCTGACTAATTACGGGGCAGCACAGAAGAGTAACACAAAAGCCAACAAATGATAAGCACTGGGTGGGCTCCAACCACTTTACTGTAAATAATGACCCAAATTTAAGAAAGGTGGTGCTGCATTATGCCCACCTTGCATACATTATGCCTGGCGCAGGCATAATGTGGCGCAAGAAGTTACAAAGTGGCGCAATGCATGCATTTCGCCACTTTGTAAATCTGGCACTGCGAATTAGGCCTCGTTGAGCCACATTAGTGATATAAAAAATTATGCTAAAGTGGCTCAAGGAGGCACTATGCCCTCTTAAAATTGGGCCAATGTGTCTCACAGCCAGAAAACTGGCAGCACATGCACTGTCACAGGCTCAATCTTAAAAGGGATACCCTTCCACAATTCTTCAGCATTTTTGTACAGCACATTTGTACAGAGCACAGCTGCTTCATTAGAAGCAACACAGGGAGTACAAGCAGTGAAAGGAGGGTCAAGTGGTTGAGCCCATGTTACTAGACATAAGTAATTGACAAGAATTCCATAAAAAATATATGTAGAACAATAACACTGAGGTAAAGACTAATAATCGAACTATGCTACACCAATGCCAAGGTCCCCCTACAAGAGCAAGATGTCAAGTTAGAAAATAGAGAGAAGGAGATGAATGTTAAAAGCTTTGAGTTAATTAGGGTTACAATGTATAAACTTATGTATAAATATAGTGTATTGTACCAACAAAAATGAGTACACATATGGTAAATAATGTAATATAGCGCTACTGAGTTCACAATGCTGTGTATTATGTACTATGGAGAATACTATTGTGAAATACCCAATGTATAATATTATATGACATGTATCGAAAATAATAAAAATATGTTTTAAAAAAAAGTGGTTGAGCCCATGTTAGAAATGGGGTCTCTAGTTGGCAGTCAGTTTGCACCCTGTCCAAGTGAGGACCCTCACTCTAGTCAGGATAAGAGAGATACCTGCTCAGATAACCCCTGCTCACACCCTTGGTAGCTTGGCACGAGCAGTCAGGCTTATCTCAGAAGCAATGCATAAAGCATTTGCACATAACACACAGTAATAAGTGAAAACACTACAAAAGGACACCCCACCAGTTTTAGAAAAATAGCTAATATTTATCTATTTAAAACATGACCAAATATGATACAAATCCAACATACAGTAATACAAATATGAATTCTGCAAGATTTACTCAAAAATACAGTTCCTTGAAATCAATAGCTCCACCTAGGGCTATCACGGCGTCGTGAGCAACAAAGCCAACAGTTCAGGCCGGCTGTGGCATCGCGGGCCAGCAACGGTGTCGGGAAGACCCTCAACCAGTACCTTGGATTTGTAGGGCGTTGTGATCCTCACGGTGAGCTCCGGAGAGCGCCGTCGCTGACGTCACGGTGTCTGTTCCAGAGTAGGTGCAGGAGACGTCGAGCCCTTGAAGTCACACAACTTGCAGATCTAACTCCGGGCTGATGAAGTCAGGTGCGCCCACGTTGATGGCGTCGGGCTGTGGTGCAAAGCGGGATGATGCAACGTGTGGTGCCCACAGGTCACAGTGCAGGCAGCGGCTCGGTGACTGCGTCCAGCAGTGTCGGTGAGACCAGGGCTGCGGCTTGAAGCAGGGCGGTGCAACGTGCAATGTCCACAGGTCACGATGCAGGCTGCGGCGGCGTCGCTGCAGAAGCGCTGTCGTCGGTAGGCCCAAGCCAACAGTGCGGGACGGTGCTTTGTGACCCTCACGAGCGGTGTCCACAGGCCACGGTGCAGACAGGGATGCCTGGTGATGACACTGAAGTCAATGGTACTGGCGTTGGTGGACTGGGGCTGCGGTGCAGGACGGAACGGTGCTTCGTGCTCCTCATGAGCGGTGTCCACAGGCCACAGTGCAGGCAGCGGCGCCGGTGTCAGCAGGAGTGGCATTGTCCGAGAGGCCCAGGCTGCAGTCGGAGCAGGCGATGCTGGAGTGTGGGGCCCACAGGTCACAATGCGAGCAGCGGCTCTGTGAAGTCATCTGATGATGGCGTCAGTGAGAGCAGGGTTGCAGTGCGAAGCGGGGTAATGCGACTCTGTGCGGCGTCGGCAGGTCACGGTGCAGGCCAGCAGCCTCGTAGGTGGCTTCACAGTGGTTTTTCTTCTTGTACAGAACAGAACACACAGTTCACAGAGCTGCAGGTCAAGGAAACACAAGTCTTTGGTGTCCCTGAGACTTCCAACAGGATGCAAGCTCTACTCCAAGCCCTTGGAGAACTTTCTCAAGCAGGACACAGCAAGGTTCACCCTTTGGACTCTTTTAAGGCAGAAGCAGCAACTGCAGGCCAGTCCAGCAAAGCAACACAGCAAAGGGACAGTACCCCTCCTCCAGCTCTTCAGCTCTTCTCCTGGGCAGAGGTTCCTCTTTATTCCAGAAAGATTCTAAAAGTCCGGGGCTTTGGGTGTTCCTCTTATACCCCTTTCTGCCTCTGAAGTTGGCAAACTTCAAAGGAAAGTCTCAAGTGTTTGACAGAGCCTTCCTTGTCCAGGCCAGGCCCCAGACACACACCAAGGGGTCGGAGACTGCATTGTGTGAGGGCAGGCACAGTCCTTTCAGGTGTGAATGACAACTACTCCCTCCCCGCTACCTCAGATGGCTCCTCAGGATATGCAGGCTACACCACGCCCCCCTTTGTGTCACTGTCTAGAGAGGTGCAAAACACCCCAACTGTCAAACTGGCCCAGACAGACAATCCACAAACAGGCAGAGTCACAGAATGGTTTAAGCAAGAAAATGCGTACTTTCTAAAAGTGGCATTTTCAGACTATTAAAAAATGTAAAAACCAACTTCAATAAAAGATGTATTTTTAAAATGACAGTTCAGAGACCCTAAACTCCACATTTTTATCTGCTCTCAAGGGGAATCTGAGCTTTAAGGATATTTAAAGGCAGCCCCCATGTTAACCTATGAGAGAGATGGGCATTGCACACGAATTTGGCAGTATTTCACTGTTAGGACATATAAAACATACTAGTATATGTCCTACCTTAACCATACACTGCACTCTGCCCCTGGGGCTACCTAGGGTTTTCCTTAGGAGTGCCTGAAATGTAGTAAAAATGAAGGTTTAGGCCTACACTTGGGTACACTTGCCAGGTCGAATTGGCAGTTTAAAACTGCACACACAAACACTGCAGTGGCAGGTCTGAGCCATGTTTACAGGGGATACTAATGTGGGTGGCGCAACCAGTGCTGCAGGCCCACTAGTACCATTTGATTTACAGGCCATTGGCACCTCTGTGGCACTTTACCAGGGACTTACCAGTAAATCAAATATGGCAATTATGGTTAAACCAGTCAACAGAACAACTTACACAGAAAACATAAGCACTTTATCACTGTTTAGCCCAGAATCGTAAAGCCAACAAAAACTGGTCAGAAAAATTAGGAGGAAGGAGGCAAAAAGATGGGGGATAACCCTGCAAAAAGGGCCAGGTGCAACAGCCCACCACAGAGAATTGCTGAACTTGACGAGGAATCATGGGACATAGTGTAATGAAGATTTCTCATAAGTAATTCAAGCATCACCACTTCATCCTTCTTCTTCGTAACAGTCCATACTATGTGAAAATATAAAAAGCAGTACACTTGATCAGTATACTTAGGACCAAAACTATCAGGGGGACTGAGATTAGGATTCAGAACCAATACTTTTAGCTGTTCTAGACCGTTATTGACCTAAATAACACCTGCACAAAGCCAATCTCAAACTTCTAGTGGGATAAAATAGCTTATGAACCAACCCACTTGGTAAACATCCCTCAGCAAAACTCTCTTACCTGCTACCTGTTCTGCCTCAGGAGGGCAGGATCACTCTATTTTGTGGTGTATCAAGCATTTCTCTTTAACCAGTCCCACTGATTAACTTGTTCACAGATGCAAACCAGCAATTGCACCACACATAACAAATGGAAGACTGTACAGCAGGGTAGAAGGAGATCACTGATACCAAACTAACTGTTGACTTTACAGTTGCTATGATTATTTACATGTGTTTCCGATAAGTTGTACAGCTCACCAATTCCCTGTGTTGCAAGCACCCAGAAGTGGCATTCAGTTGCCTTCCACACTTGTCATGTGAGGACCTGTACTATCGCAGTGAAAAGAGACGAAGGACCAAAAGACATTTTATTTTTTAAATTGAGAGCCACCCATGTTGTGAATCCCATGTTGCAATTGGTATAGGGAACCACCACCCATTCTTGATGTTCTAGAGCAGGTTTCTTCAACAAGTAGCTTTTGAGCTACTGGTAGCTTTCCAGCTCTCTGTAAGTAGCTCTCCTCTGTGCAGCCCAGCCTACTAAATTATACACTTTTACTTAGTTCAATTAATATATGTATCTCACAATTGACAAGCATGTATTTGGGGAAACAAATGTATTTTTAGAACTCATGCTGGCATCTGGAGAAAAATGGTTTAATTAAAAAAATATATTTAAAGCTGATATTTGAGTGATCAGTCTTGCTTATTACTCATGATATTAGATTGCTGTCAGGGACATTGTAACTACAGTTGTTCCTTTTACACTATTGCTGGAAATAATACATGATGCACTGAAGTGATCATTGCTGATAATCTAGCACTGGCTGGCGACTAATATATACTTGTCTGATGCTGTCTTTATTACAATGCTAATAATATTAGTACATCAGAATGATTTTCACTTAACATAAGTAGCTGTTTATACAGAAAATGTTGGAAACCCTTGTTCTAGTGAAAGCATGACTGTTGTGGGAAAGACGAGGGGTGTGTGGAATCTGAAAGGAAAGCTGCGGCTGTGCAGTAAGACATTAAATGGCACATATTTATCAAGGTTTTGCACCACCCCTGCAACATCGTGCGTGGTCCTGCATGACTTGATACATCTAGAGTAATGCAAGGCAGAGCAAATCGCTGCCTTGCGTAACTTTGCTGCAGGAAGGCATGCCATGGGTGGGGCGTCGATGTTCCCACACGTCCACCTATGGATTCTGAAGCTTTACTAGGTGTACCAAAACTGCTAGACTTGGGAATGCCTCAGTATTGTACGCCTCTTCACCAGAGGCAGAAGAAGAAGAAATATCTTTATTTCGCCTGGTTGTTTCCTCGTTCTTGCTTAAAAAGCAAGAGGAGTGTAAGATGGTGACTTTGTGTGTACTTAGGGCAAGATGTAAGAAAAAATCAGTTTGTGATTTCCTAATTGCGAAGTTTTGCGATTAGGAAGTTGCAAACACCCATGTACCAATGTGTTTTTGACACTTAGGCGGTCATTCTGACCGCGGCGGGTGGCGGTCGCCGCCCGCCATGCGGTTACCGCCGAATGACCGCTCCGCGGTCAAAAGACCGCGGCGGCCATTCCGGCTTTCCCACTGGGCCGGCGGGCGGCCGCCAAAAGGCCGCCCGCCAGCCCAGCGGGAAAACCCCTTCCACAATGAAGCCGGCTCCGAATGGAGCCGGCGGAGTTGAAGGGGTGCGACGGGTGCAGTGGCACCTGTCGCGATTTTCAGTGTCTGCAAAGCAGACACTGAAAATCTTTATGGGGCCCTGTTAGGGGGCCCCTGCACTGCCCATGCCAGTGGCATGGGCAGTGCAGGGGCCCCCAGGGGCCCCACAACACCCGTTCCCGCCATCCTGGTCCTGGGGAAGGGGGTCGGAATCCCCATGGCGGCGCTGCAAGCAGCGCCGCCATGGAGGATTCCCTGGGCCAGGGGTAAACCGGTGGGAAACCGCCGGTTGCCCTTTTCTGACCGCGGCTGTCAGAATGGCCCAGGAAGCACCGCCAGCCTGTTGGCGGTGCTTCTGCGGTCCCCGGCCCTGGCGGTCATGGACCGCCAGGGTCGGAATGACCCCCTTAGTGTGAGTTGCATTGGGTCACAAATAGACCTACCTCATTAATATTCATGAGGTAGGCCTGGCTTTGCAACACATTGGGAATCGCAAGAATCCAAGGATAGTGGCCTGCTGGGGTCAGCAGACCACCATGTCTGTGATTGCTTTTTCAGTAAAGCAGCTTTTTTTTAAAAATACAGCCTAATTCCCTTAAAGGAAAACATGATATGTTTCAAAAATAAAAATTACAAGTTTTATTTTTATTTTTTAAGTGTAGGCAGTGGTCTGTGCCTGCTCTTAAAAAATATTTTCACCCACATTCATAATGGGGAAGGGCTTCCATGGAGACCCCTTCCCATTTGTAAATTAATTACCACCTCCTTCAAGGAGTTGGTAAAATGTGAATTTCGGTCGTAAAACATTCACACATATCAGTGCGTTTCAGTAGTAGAAAGGGGCACCCTAAACACGCCCCTTTCTAATACCGACTCACAACCCCTATTTGCGATTCAGTAGTAGGTTACTGAATCGCAAATAGGGCCTTTGTACATCCAAAAATGCTTTTTAGCAGTCGCAACCGGCCTGATTCTGCGAATTAGACAGTTTGCGACCGCTAAAACTCTTTGTAGATCTGGCCCTTACTCTCAAAACTTTTTTTTACCATTAAATGTACTTTTAGCTACAAAGATATCTGTTTCCAGGGGTGAGTCACCCTCATATGGTGGGGACTGTTCTATTTATAACACTCTCTAATACCTTAGGAGAGCCTTCTGACTCTGGGATGAGGAAGAGGGACAAACTGGTAATGAATGCTTCTCCCCCCTATAAAACAGCTGTCACTATTCTCTCAACCTTTTAGCACTAGGTTTGAAAGGGACTGACTAGAGAAAGAGTATAGTGGAACAGCTGTTTTAAACAAAAGATCCGAATGAATGTGCCTAAATCTGAGGAGTACTGACACTTAAATGTGAAATGCGACTTAGGGAATAATAGGAGGTTTCACATGGTACATATTTGAGGACATCAATAAAAAACAGTATGTAAAAGTGTACAGATTTTGGGAAATAAGTGAGACCAGAATGAGTTTAGATTGAAGTTGAAGAGATGTGTTTGCAAGAGTTTACAAAATGTGAGAAGGGTGGTTTTAGTTATAAAATGAAGGGGCAGAAGCACTTGCAGCACCACAGAGGTGTTTGTGTGCAGGAGAGGTTTTGTATCGACAGACTTCAAGCTGGTGTTTGGACAAAATATTGTATGGACAAAATATCGTCTCCAAGATTTCGAGGACCAAAATATTTTGAAGGTAAATTTAAATGTGTAAGCAATGTTTTACTATATTTACTCCACATATATGTACCTTGATGCTATATATGTCTTCAAGGTAGGTGGGTGTAGAGTATAGAATAGTAAATCTGTACTTAACTATTTGTGCTTACCTTCTTGATATTTTGGCCCTCCATATTTTCAGCACCATATTTTGTCCACATGATATTTCTGAAATCCATATTCTATGAGTGAACACTTCAAGCTCTAGTGGGTTTTGATGTTGGACTTCTCTTACGCTTTCTGAGGCGGTGAAGAGCTTGATAATTATGTAGCTCACTAACAATGTTTGGTTTCCATATAGGATAACATACATACATTCAGGGCCCAAAAAGTTACTGACACTTATTTTTGGAATCAGCTTTTAGGTTTACAGTTTGCAGCGCTGAGCGACTCTGTACCGATTATGAATGTTTAATTTCTGGCATCTGGAGATTAAAGCCGTGATGTAAGCGTGGCTAAATCGGTAAAAAGTGCTAGGAAGACATCCTGGCCCATTGCTTCACTCTGAAAGGAATGAATCCTGTTTGTCAATCACTGTGGTGAAATCAAAAGTCCTTTCTTAAATAGAACGTTTCTATTGCATGCAGCATTACTTTCGTGAAGGCCGGTCGTCCCAAAACCTCTCAACACACCAGTTTAAATGAAGCTGGGCTGAGCCACTGCATATTCAAAGAGACCCGGGGGAGTCAAAATGTATAGATAACATCCGACTCATGTTCACTGCTCTGCCACCTATACGAAAAAAACATATCAACAGTATCAGTTTCAAAACAAAGTTTCCCCAGCATGATAGATGTTGGTAAACTCAAAAGAAAGCAAAGGAAACCGTAGACATGACTTTGAAAGAGAAAAAAGAAAGGATTAGGCAGCTGTCAACAGAGGCTCTCCCGGTTCTAGCTCCATCCACTTAGAGATGGCATATGAACTCCCGCCTCGCCAACTCAGAATCCCATCTGAAGTCTCATTTCCTCCCTTTCTTTATAAATATATATTCATGAAGGACATCTTTGTGGAGTACCACCGCCTTCATATGCAAGACAAGCACCTGTGGGCCATGTTATTGGTGGACGTGTGCTACATAAAACCTACGGTCACATAACATCAGTATATAAAACACTACAACCAGTTCTAAAATATAATAGCGTGCACCATCAACTTGTGCGCCTCTTCTCGTTTAGAAAATAGATCTGTGGGCGTGGCAGTGGTTTTTGCGCACATCAATTGCTCGACATCTTAAAGTATCAGTTTGCGCTTTCTGGGGTTACATGAAAGAGGCTATTTGCCAAATGCAGCTCCGCAAACTAATTCGCCCCAAGGTGCTTCTTGGCTGAAATATCTGTTTTTCCTTCTTTTAAGGCATAAACTATAATCCACAACAGTAAGAAATAATGACTCCTCATATTGAGCTTTGGCTAGGACAGTACTGTAACTGACGCAAACTAGCAAGCATCTTAATAGACATCCCTGCTTAAAACGTTATTGTAAGAGTTCCAGCTAGCACAGGCCCAACTTTTGACTCCCCCCCGAGTGATGTTCAGATGAGACATTGACATTCAACTGATGATCAAAACTGAGACTTTATCAGGCAGCGGAAAACTCTACCCATTATGCGTACAGCTGTTTGGATCCCTTCCAAAGCTAGAGGGAGATTTATTCATATATTCATAAAATTATTTTTATAGTGATTGATTGAGCTGAGGAGCAAGCTGAGACCTGCGCAGAACCAAGAGATCTTTTAAACAGATAAAGTATCTGGGGGCCCTCAGGTTTCATGATCAATGAAATGTTAGTTAGTGACAGCCGGGAAAGTGCGCAATGGGCTGATGAGAAATATGACGTGAACTAATGCATTTTTAGTTGTTCATGTTGCAATGCTGCTGCAAAGCGCTGATTTTACAAGAGATGCCAATGAGAATTCTCACCAGCCGAAATGGATGCCCACCTGAACCGTGGTGGGAGATACTAGGAGGATGGGAGTCTAGTTTGTGGAATGTCCTGAACCCAAACCTTGTAGCTGAACCAAAGTAGCAACGCTTCAGAGAACATTTTAAGACCATACAATTCCCACACCATATAATGCATCGATTTAGTTTTTGTTTGCAGTGAGGTAGGCACGCTTCACCAGGTAACTCAGCGATGTGTAGGAGTTGGATTTGATATGGAGATATCTGGCAACTCAATTTTAATGATAGAAACATTATCTTAAGTGATTGTGAACTGCTTGCTCCAGCCTGCAATTCCCAACCACTGTTCACTGCACCAGCCAAAATAAGTATAAATAGTAAACAAGCTTTGGCAAAGCCACTAGGTCGTGTCTTCTGGGCTTGCCAATACAGAACTATTGGATTTGCCAACACTTTTTGCTGATGTTGTTCAGCACTGACAAAAAAGGAACTAAAGAAAACACAACTACACATGTTCCTTACCATCCCCATGTATGCATAGGCATTGCCATGAGATGGTGACTATTTTGTTTTTGTTTTAGCTTACCATTCCAGGATGATGGTCGTCCATCTTGGAGTGGTAAATTAAAAAAGATATAAAAAGTGTTCCAAAAGCACATTTTTTTTCTTCAAAAAGAAGTGGCCCAGCAGCAAATTGCAGCTGCCAGGCCCTTTCAAAAAGAAAACAAAATGAGAAAGGGAGGGGTTGAGCTACAGTGCAGCGCACTAGGGTGGAGGAGTGAAGTAAGTGCCAAAAAGACCACAGAAGAGCTGTATTAGGGTTGTAAAAATAAAAATGGAAGTGTTGGACCTGGCCCTTTTTATAGGGTCATCCTCAAACGTTTTGACTTCCTCCTCCTATATTTTTCTGACTCTTTTTGTTGATGTTAGGACTCTGGGCACTTTACCACCGCTGATCAGTGCTAAAGTACATGTGCTGTCCCTTCTAACTTGGTATGATTGGCTTACACCCAGTTGGCACATTTAATTTACCTATAAGTCCCTTGTACAGTGGTATCCCTATACCCAGGGCTTTTAAATTATACTCTCCTAGTGGGCCTGCAGCGCAGCTTGCGCTACCCACAGAAGTAGCCTTACAAACCTGCCTCAGGGCTGCTACCGCAGAGCCTGCATGCACAGTTTACTACCACAGGGACCTGGCATCTAAATTTACTTACCTGGCCTGGAACTCCCCTTTTACTACATATATGTTACCCCTAAGGTAGGCCCTAGCTAGCCCTATGAGCAGAGCGCTGTGTATGTAAAAGGTAGGACATATTTATTTAGGTACTACATGTCCTGGTAGTGACAAACAGCCTATCTAGTTTCTCACTAATGTGAGTGCTGCCTCTCTCAGAGGATTGCATTGGAAATGCCCTAACATATGTCTAGGTGGTATTGTCAGAAATATGAGGGGTGGCGTAGACATATTTGGTATGGTTGTAATGGTAATGAGAAATGCTGATTACTGGTGTAGGTGGGCTTTTTATTACCATTATAGAAATGCCACTTATAGAAAGTGAGCATTTCTCCGTGCTTATGACTGGTGTTTTGCAGCTTGCCTCCAATCCACATCTGGGGCAGAGTGACAGCTGGGCTTTGTGCATACTTTTCAGACAGCCTGTACACAGGGAGGGTGGAGGTGTCACAAGAGAGCATATGTATATTGAATGGTCTTCCTGGGCTGAGAGAGGAGAGGGGGACACACCTGCATCTGTAAAGGCTGGGTCCTGGCCTCACAGAAAGGGCTTGTTTACCCCCACTGATGACTGGAGCCAGTGCTAGAGGATAGAGGGGACATTCCTGGAACCAGTTCGTGCTGGTTGGACTCTCCTCTGCGCTTTTTGTGGAGGCTGTGCAAAATTAGCATAAGTACAGGGGGCTGTCCCCACATTTTTAGAGCACTTTTAGAACTGGGACTGGACCTCTGTCAGAAGGACTGCTGGACCGCACCAAAGGACTCATCTGGACTGCTCTTCTGTTTGTTGCCCTGCTGCCTGGTGTCTGCTGAGTGGCACAAAGGACTCATCTGGATTGCTTTTCTGCTTGTTACCCTGCCTGCCAGTTGATTCTTGACTTGGGCTCACCTGGGCACTGCTGGACTGCCAGGAGGAACCGCCACTAGCTGCCTTTAGGGCGCTGGCCTCTTTTGTCTGCTGCCTATTGCACCCAAGTGCCCCCCACCAGTGTTCTCCACAGGCTGGGCAGTGTGCCCTTCTGACCCCTGCTATCTTCTATTCCTTGGCGCTAAGAGAGCACCACATCTTTATGGGAGCCTGACTACCTGACTAGCACTGTACTCTGCTGTCCCTTAGGTGCAGAGCCAGCACTGTGCTTCGTTGCCTTCTAAAATTAGCACGTGAAGAGTGCTTAGTTTTGTCTGCCTCTGGCGCAGGAAAGTGCCTCCGAGTCCCCATGGTAGTGCCCCCCCCCACTCTGTGAAGAGTAGCCGGCAAGAAGAGGAGAGAACCCCACTGCTCCCCGGCAGCGACAAGCAAGCGTGGGGTGGTGTGCGCTTTCTGTGCCCCTGGAGCACTGGCAGGCATTCCCCATGGGGTAGTCACCGCTGCGACCTGGGAGTGTCCTGAGGAGCTATCTTGAGCCACAGAGGAGAAGATCGCTTGCTGGTTGAGCAGGGAGGTCATCCTTTGAGGAGATGGGCTGTCTCCTATTGCAGGGAAGAGTGGAGCTGACTGGAGCCGCCCCTCCCTCCCTACATCACACCAGTGAGCTGCCCAAGATGGGACGGGCCTTGGAAGAGGGGCAGTGAGTCAGGGGAGGCCGTAAAGTGGATTTGCAGGTTTTCTTCTCTCCTCCCCCCTCGGACAGGAGAATTACAGGGGTGGGGGGGGCCTTGTTGTTCGGGGGGATCGAGCTCCATTGAAAAGAGTCGAACCTTCCCCGGAAGCGCCGTCTCGCTGGGGGCCATTTAAGTGACCCTAATACAGCCGGAGCACAGGAGCTGCTGGGTCCAACATAGTGGATGAAGATCCACTGATTAGTTTAACCAAGGATAGACAGGGCGCACCCACCTTAGAGGGTTAGCCATGTTGGTGATTTCCCTGTATAGGGTGCCTCTGCTCCATTTTTCCATCCGTGTGGACCCCGCATTCCCTGTTACAGGCTTGACATAAGGTATATGCTGCACTGCCATGATTGGGATGATGAGTATAATTGTGGGATGTGCCTAATACTTATGGGGAGGGTCAATCAATCAATCAATCATGTAATTTATAAAGCGCGCTACTCACCCGTCAGGGTCTCAAGGCGCTTGGGGGGGAGCTACTGGTCGAATAGCCATGTTTTGAGGCGTTTCCTGAAAGTCAGGAGGTCCTGGGTCTGGCGTAGGTGGAGCGGTAGGGAGTTCCAGTTCTTGGCAGCGAGGTGAGAGAAGGATTTTCCTCCAGCGGTGGTGCGGCAAATGCGGGGGACGGAGGCGAGGGCGAGGGCGAGGCTGGCGGAGCAGAGCTGGCGGACTGGAGTGTGGAAGGTGAGTCGGTCGTTGAGGGAGGCCGGGCCTGTGTTGTGGAGAGCTTTGTGTGCGTTGGTGAGTATTTTGAAGGTAATCCTCTTCGATACGGGTAGCCAGTGTAGGTCTCTGAGGTGGGCGGAGATGTGGTTGCGGAGTGGGACGTCGAGGATGAGTCGGGCGGAGGCGTTTTGGATACGTTGCATTTTCATTTGTAGTTTGGCCGTGGTTCCTGTATAGAGTGCGTTGCCGTAGTCCAGTCGGCTGCTGACCAGGGCGTGGGTGACAGTCTTTCTGGTTTTGATGGTAATCCACTTGAAAATCTTGCAGAGCATGCGAAGGGTGTTGTAGCAGGAAGAGGTGACTGCATTGACCTGCTGAGTCATGCTGAGTGCTGAGTCCAAGATGATTCCCAGGTTTGGTACTTGGGTGGTGTGTGTGGGAGCGGCTCCTATGGAGGTAGGCCACCAGGAATCGTTCCAAGAGGAGGGGTTGCTGCCGAAGATGAGGATCTCTGTTTTGTCTGTGTTTAACTTGAGGCGGCTTGATTCCATCCAGTTGGCGATGGCGTGAAGTCCATTGTGGAGGTTGTTTCTTGCTGTTGTAGGGTCTTTCGTGAGAGAGATGATCAGCTGGGTTTCGTCTGCGTAGGATACTATGTTGATGTGGTGGGATCTTGAGATGTTGGCGAGAGGAGCCATGTAAAAGTTGAAAAGTGTTGGGCTGAGGGAGGATCCCTGGGGGACGCCACAGATGGTTTTGGAGGATTCAGACAGGTAAGGCGGAAGGCGGACTCTCTGGGTTCTGCCGGAGAGGAATGAAGAGATCCATTTGAGGGCCTTCCCACGTGTCCCGGCGCTGTGGAGGCGTGTTCGAAGGGTGTGGTGATATACAGTGTCAAAGGCTGCGGAGAGGTCCAGGAGGATGAGCGCTGCGGTTTCGCCTTTGTCGAGCGTGGTCCTGATGTCATGTGTAGCAGCAATGAGTGTGGTCTCAGTGCTTTGGTTCTTGCGAAATCCGGATTGTCAGGTATCGAGTGCTTTGCTGTCTTCCAGGAAGCGGGATAGTTGGCTGCTCACGATTTTCTCAATTACCTTCGCTGGGAAGGGGAGGAGGGAGATGGGCCGGTAGATTTTGAGGTCATCTGGGTCTGCATTGGGTTTCTTCAACAGGGGGTTGACGTAGGCGTGTTTCCAGCTCCCCGGGAAGGTGGCTGTCTCAAAGGAGCTGTTGATGATGGCGCGGAGATGGGGGGCGATGATGTCGCTGGCTTTGTTGAAGATCTGGTGTGGGCAGGGGTCCGAGGGAGAGCCGGAGTGGATGGAGGCCATGGTGTTGATGGTGTCTTCATTGTTGACGTGGGTCCAGGCGCATAGAGGGTTAACGTTGCTTGGTGCGTTGGGTTTGTGGCTGTCTGTGGTTGGCTGGTGGGTCTGGGGTGTGAAGCTGTTGTGGATGTTTTCGATCTTTCGGCGGAAGTAAGTGGCGAGGGAATTGCAGAGCTCCTGTGATGGCGGGGGTTCGTAGGAGCAGGGCCTGGGGTTGGAGAGTTCTTTGATGATGCCGAAGAGCTCTCTGTTGTTGTGAGTGTTGGTGTCTATGCTGCTTTGTAGTAGGTTCTGTTGGTGGTGCGGATCAGCTGGTGATGTGTGCGGATGGCAGTCTTGAGGGCGATGTGATTGGATTCGGTAGGTACAAGGCGCCAGATCTTCTCCATTCTTCGGCATTCCCGTTTGGAGGCCTGTAGGTCGGGGGTGAACCAGCTGGCCTTGGATCTGTGGTGGATGTCCGAGGGTTGTTTGAGTGGTGCGAGGGTGTTGGCGCAGTCGTCTATCCATTGATGCAGGTTGGCGGCGGCTGAGTTGGGGTCCCGGGTCCTAGGAGGAGGTGCCTGGACGAGGGTGGAGATCAGCTGTTCCGTCGAGATTCTGTCCCAGTAGCGGCGGGGGGGTTGAGTAGTGAGGTGGTGAGTGACTGGCTTCTGGAAGGAGAAATGGATGCAGCGATGGTCGGTCCAGTGGAGTTCGGTTGTGTGGCTGAAGGAGACGTGGTTGCTGGCGGAGAAGATGAGGTAGAGTGTGTCCCCTGCGGTACGGGTGGGCGACGTGACGAGTTACTTGAGGCCGAGGTTGGCGAGGTTGTCGAGTAGGTTGGTGGTGTTGATATTGTTGTTGTTTTCTAGGTGGAAGTTCAGGTTGCCGAGGAGGATATAGTCAGTTGAGGCGAGGGCTTGGGCGCTGATGATGTCAGCGATGTCGTCGCAGAAGTGAGGTCGGGGGCCCGGCGGTCTGTAGACCAGTGTTCCTCTGAGGTTGGTGTTGGCGTTGACGTGGATTTTGAAATGGAGGTTCTCGGCGTAGTTGATGGTGTCGTGGGAGCTGGTGGAGACTCTGATGGTGCTTTTGTGGACTATGGCGATTCCTCCTCCTGGTTTGCTGGTGCAGTCTCTTTTAGTGATCTTGTAGCCTGCAGGTATGGCTATGGCTATGTCTGGTTCCGAGGCCAAATTCATCCAGGTTTCGGTGAGAAATGCGACGTCAGGTGATGATGAGGTCAGTAGGTCCCATAGTTCGATTGCATGCTTGTGGATGGAGCGGGTGTTGAGCAGAATGCAGCTGAGGTGGTTGTCTGCGGCTCTGTGTCGGAGCTTGGTGGTTAGGGTGCAGGTGAAGTTGCAGGCTCTGCAGGAGAAGGGTCCTTTGGTGTGCTTCAGAGTGGACTGGAAGCAGATGGAGGAGCGTCCTGGATTGAGGGCGTGGAGGACATTGGCTGTGTAGCGGTGATTGGTGGTACGGGGGGCGCGTGGCCCAGGGGGACTGGCGCTGGGCGCGTCCGCGCCGCGGCTGCCATATGAGTGGAGGTGGGAGGGAGTGGCAGCAGGGAGGAGGGAGGGGAAACAGCGAATGGGAGAGCAAGGGGGTGGGGCCGCAGGGACGCAGGGACGCAGCGGCGGGAAAAAGAAAACTGAAGTGGAGGGAGGGGGGCGGGCCACGGGGACGCAGCGGCAGGGGCCGGGGGAGCGGGAAAAGAAAAAAAGAAATGAAATACAAAACCTGGGCACCTGGAGCAGAGGCAACGGTGAAGGGGAGCGACCTGCCTGAAGCAGGGTCAAGGGTCGCTCTCCTTACCGCGCCGCAGCTGCCATATGAGGGGAGGTGGGAGGGAGTGGCAGCACGGAGGATGGAGAGGTAACAGCAGATGGGAGAGCAGGGGGGCGGGGCCGCAGGGACGCAGCCGTGGGAGAAAGAAAACTGAAGTGGAGGGAGGAGGGTGGGGCCGCGGGGACGCAGGGGCTGGGGGAGCAGGAAAAGAAAATAAGAAATTAAATCCAAAACCTGGGCACCTGGAGCAGAGGCAGCGGTGAAGGGGAGCGACCTGCCTGAAGCAGGGTCAAGGGTCGCTTTCCTTACCGCGCCGCGGCTGCCATATGAGGGGAGGTGGGAGGGAGTGGCAGCAGGGAGGAGGGAGGGGAGACAGCGAATGGGAGAGCAGGGGCGTGGGGCCACAGGGACGCAGCGGCGGGAAAAAGAAAACTCAAGTGGCGGGAGGGGGGCGAGGACGTGGGGAAGCAGTGGCAGGGGCCGGGGGAGTGGGAAAAGAACCTGGACACCTGGAGCAGAGGCAGCGGTGAAGGGGAGTGACTTGCCTGAAGCAGGGTCAAGGGTCGCTAGTCTTTTATATGACTTAAGCAATAGGGAAATGTTTCTCTTCCCGTGCATGCCTGATGATGTCTTGGCATTCAGGGTAATGTATTTATTATTCCATGTGCATCTATGTTGGTTATAATGATGACTTGCCCTTTGGGAAACGTTTCATTTGAGGCGCATTCATGGGAATATGTTCATTCTGACATGTGCATTCCTGGTGCTAATGACAACCTGACTACTGCTAGTGTTGCAGAATACCTGTAACCTCTATGTTTACCTGACTACTGCTTATTTTTGCAAAGTATAAGTAACCTGTGTAATGTTCTGACAACTGCTTGTGTAGGAGGGTATTACTGAGACATGTTATTTTTGGTCTAATGATGTTTTAAGCAACACAGGTTATTTTTGTATGACTTGTTGTTGTGTCTCCTTTCTGGTGCCTTTATTGTGTCACGTGTGTTGTGCGTGTTGTGCTCACGCTTTGCACATTCCCTCTGGGATAAACCATACTGCTCGTACCAAGCTACCAAGGGAGTGAGCAGGGGCTCTCTTGGGTGTGTAACTCCCTTGCTCTGACTTCAGTGGTGGGTTCTGAAAAAAAGAAGCCAAACAAGGGGGTTCATTTCTATCATTAATCTGCACAGGAAGTGACATCACTGGATTTCCCATCATCCATCTACACAGGAAGTGTCATCACTCCTCTCCCTCTCCCAGACCCTACTTAATGGCGACCACATCACAGATGAACAGTGTATGTGCACAGCAACAAAAGTATGCCAAAAGCAAACTCTTCTGTGCCTGTCCATGCCGTGACTGTGCCCAGCCCCAGGCCCAGGAACCCTGACTCTACCTCCTCCCGCTGGTACAACGTGACAACCCATCACACCACCAACCCCGGTCACTACTCAACACCCTGCTGCCTTGCCAAACCACACAATACAGTGGAAGCCTTCTCCTGCGCTTCTTGAAAGTTTTCATGCACTTTCCTACACCCAATACTCACCGCACCCGCACCAACAGCACTCAACATCACCATTGTGTGAAGCTCACACAGTCCTGAAACGACCTACACAACTGTTCGCATTCGCATGCATGCTCTTTAACACCCACCCACTCACCAAAGACGCCACAGAGATCTGCGACTTGCTGTAGAACAACGCATTAGACCTACTTTTTCTCATGAAAACCTGTCTGAATCCCACATTGGGCATTGTCACAACCATCCACTCTACAGGATTACCAGTTAATATAGACTTCACAAGCCTGAAGACAGAATCATCATCATTCACAAGAATGCCATCCGCTGCGCTACCTCCACAGACATGTCATCCTCCAAACTGGAATACCTTTCGTTCAAGCTCCATGTCAGAGTGAACTTCACCCTAATTGGCACTCTCATCTAAAGACTGAGGGACTATGCACCATCTTCACTACCTCTATCATGGACTCACTCCACCACTCACTCTTAACACTAAGATTTACATCCTACTTGGATACCTGAACTGCCAAGTGGAAGACCATGATGACTCTAACTCAAAAACTCAAAGATCTTGGAAGCCTGGTCCTCCCACAACGAGTAAAGAGACATGTCCATATTGCCAGAAACCACAGTGACCGTATTTTCACCACCTTTGACAACATCCAAGTCAATGAGCCCACAAGATTCTCTTGGACAGGCCTCACCCTTGTTATGGTTCAGCGCACATGCACCACTGCCGAGACTGAAGCAGTATCACTGACAAGACTAGAACACCATTCTCAACTGCCACCAACCAGGAAAAAGAAACAGTATCCACAAAGCTATCAAGAACTTCAACAATTATATCACCTCTGCGCTGACTCCCTACCCCCCTCAAACACAACAATATAACAAGATTTAGGCCCCAGGTCAGTTGGTACACGGAAGAACCCAGAATGATGAAACACCAGTGGAAGCAACTAGAGCGCAAATGGAGAATGAGTCAGGACAATGCAGATTGGAGCACATTCAAATCCACTCTGAGACCAGTACTAATTTGAGCAAGTGGTTCCTGATGCGTAGCACCAGCACTTAATTGTCAACTCCAGCACTTATGACAGTCTGCCACATGGTGGCTCTGTTTCTCTGATTTAGAGATGAGCACAAAAACAGTTTCTTATTAATTCAAAATACTTTACAAATGACTAACAACTGGGGCCCAAACCATTCTTACTGCTCTGAGGGTCTGGAATAATCTGAATTGTCACACTTGTAGGAGTGTAATAGTTAGTAGTTGTGTTGGTCTTGTCTTTGGCAGCAGTGGGCGGGGAAAAGGGTGGTGCAAGCTGCTGTGGCCTCCTGACAAGGGCCCTGGTGCTTATATTTTTACAAATTAAGCACTACCTGAGACTCTACCACCAAATGATCAAGACCACCAAACATGCCACTCTGGAGAACCACATTCATGCTGGCAGAAGCAAAGAAATCTTTCTTTTTGTGAAGGAGTGCACCTCACCGCAGCTGCCTCTGACTCAATCCGCCCTCACAGGACCTCAGAAACAATCTAAATGTTTTAGCAACAAATTCACTTCAATTTACAGCAACTTCAACATGGGACTGGACTAAACAGACCTAGCCAAATGCTTTGTTATCTTTTCCACACACAAAAATGCTAACCACATGACCCCTCATCACACTGAAGAAACCGCCACCACTATGAAGCCCATCTACAACGGACCCCATCAGACCCCTGACCCCACCACACCTACTTCAGAGACTCTAATCATCAACACAATGTTCTTTCCCACTCTGAATGCCTCCACCTCTTCTATCACCTTCCAAGACACTTGAAAACAAGCAACTGTCTTTCTCTTGCTGAGGAAACCTCCACAGACCCTTCAACGCTCACCAACTACAGACCAGTCTCCCTGCTACCATTCCCAGCCAAGGTTTTAGAGAAACTCATCAACAGATGCGTCACCAAATACCTCAATGACCACTAACTCTCCAACACCACTCAGTCTGGTTTCAGACCCAAACAAAACACAGAAACTGTCTTCATTGCTGACACAGTTGACATCCGCATGACTCTGGACAAAGGGACCATTATCCTTCTGGGCCACTGCAGTGTTTGACCTGGTCTCCCACCCCATCTTCATCCACACCTACACAACATTGAAATCGAAGGCCAACACTCTATAACCACCCAACCCCACGCCATGCACGGCCTTTGGATGTGCTCAGCGGGGTTTCCTTCAAGGCCTGGCATGCAGCAAGACCCTGCAGCCAACCCTACTAACCACCCAACCCCACGCTGGGCACAGCCTTTGGCTGTACATGGTGGGAGTTGGCCACAACCTGTGTCTCTGGGTGTGAGAATAGGTGAGAGATGGTGTATCTGGGGGTGAGAGTGGCTGTGAGAGTGTTTGTCTGGGTGTGAGAGTGGGTGCATCAGTGTTGTAGTGGGTGTTTCTGTGTGCGGCTGTGAATGGGTGCGTGAGGATTTCAGTGGGTCTGTGAGTGGGTGTGTGAGAGTCTGAGTAGGTCAGTGAGTGGGTGCGTGAGTGTCTGAATGGGTCTGTGAGTGGGTTTGTGAGGGTCTGAGTGGGTGTGTGAGTGGGATAAAGAGAGTGAAAACAGGAGAGAGAAAGAGAGTGAGAGGGGGAGAGATAGAGAGTTTTTTAGGTTTTGATGAATGATATACTTGGAATGAGATATTTCTGGACAAATTGAAAAGAAAAATGTACTTGTCAATTAAAAGGAGTGAGATCACCTTTCAGTATGAACCTTAAAGTTTTGAAGTTTAAAAGAAAGTAAAGAAGGAAAATAACCAGGACACAGGACACACCTGGAGTAGAATCATTAGCTTTCAGTTTGAGGGTCTGTGACCTTAAACTGTAGGCCCTAGGTGACTCCTTACTGTGATACTTCCAGGCACACCTATGACAGTCAACCCACACATGTGATTGGAAAGAAACATGAATGTTCAATCACTAGGAAGGTTTAACAGTCAAAACACCAGTAAATAAACAAATACACTGCCAAGTGATACTAGGATTAGGGGTGGGTGGTGAGTTCCGCTCCGATGGCGGAGCTAATGGAGTTTTTGCCACTCCACATTCTGCACTTGCGCTGTGTAGCCCATAACTGAGCTGCAGTGCGCACTCTCAGCCCGACAGACGTTGGCCTGGCAACATGGAGCTTCTGCCGGTACCAGTTCCGATCCTCCAGGCCTCCCCACGCCAGCAGCCGTGGCCGGGCCTGGGATCAGGGGGCAGAGAACCAGGCCTCTGCAAAGACGAGGACCACCTGAGAGGGCCCCCCAGGTAAGTTCTTGTTTTTCTTATGTGCACACTTGTGCACAAGAGGCCTGAAATGGCAGCTTTCCCTGCCTACGGCCCTCTCCTGAATGCGCTCAATCTCAGAGGCGCTAAGCAGGATCGGGCCTGGATAACCACTCCCGACCCTGCTTAGCTCCTCCGAGATTGGGTGCATTCAGGAGAGGGTGCCACTCCGCGACTCACGGAACTCCACCTCTGCAGAATTCCACAGAGTCTTATTTCAACTTCGTGGAATTCTGTAGAGTGGAACTCTGCGAACTCCGGCCAGGCCTAGCTAGGATTTGAACCGTCAGCCTACTGAGTGACAACACAAGACCTTGACCAGTGACTCTGTTCTGCTCTGCATCCCAGTCAAAGTATAACATTGGTACCAAACATCTTGCTAGTCCTACTATTTGAAGTCATTGTATGGAGAGACAATTGCAGTGACAATCTCTCCCTCGCTCTTCCATCCCACTATGAATACTCCACTTTCTGTCAGTGGGAGCTGTTTGACAGCTCTTTCTTGCAGAAAGTGGGGGTTGTTTGCTTTAGCTTGGTGGGAGCTGGTAGCTCCCACCAAGCAAAAGCAAACAGCTCTGTCTCAGTGGTGGGCACCCGGGGCCATAGCAGGAGCCGGCCCTGCAGGGTGGTGATCCCCAGGGCCATCACTGGCTCCATGAGAGGGGCCGTGCTGCCATCCTTTAGCGAGCATTACACTGGGGAGGTGGTGGTCCCTGGGGTTCAGGGGTATCACTCTTTTATTGTAGCCCCGGGTAGGTGGTGGTCCCTGGGGCTGCGAGTGGGCCGTGTGGTTCCCCACGACATATTGCTTTGAAACCCTGGTGATGTGGTGGTCCCAGGGGCTGCGGGGAGTCCACGCGCCCCGCCTTATATTTGTTTAAAGCCTCAGGGAGTTGCCAGTCCCCGGGGCTGCAGGGGGGGAGGAGGGTGCCCCAACATTCAAAATGTAATTGCCCATGGGACCTGGCCCACCTGTGGGATGTTTACAAAACAAGCGCAGGAGTCCCCGTTTGTATTTTTTTTACATTTTTGGCAGATCAGTGCTCAAATTTTTTTGTAACGCTTTTTGATCCCTTGAGGGTCTCTCTTAGACTCCACACCTGAGCTAAAGGGTCAGGATGACTCTACCCTGGCCCCTTTTCTTATTTTTTACTTTTTTCCCGAGTCCCAAATGGCTTCCCACTCTTCCTTGTTGAAGTGTTGGCAGCCAATCAGATCTCAGCATGAGATCGGGGGGGGTTCTTTCATTCCTCAAAAACTACTTAACGGATTTACACAAAATAACAGAAAGGTCACTTTCTGGACCAAGAGTTACCTTTCTGTCAAATGTGATGTACTTCTGTCCAGTGGTTCGGGAGCTATTGCTGTTCAAAATCCCTGTAGAACAATGCACTTGAAAAAAGTGTTTTGGGTCCCCCCTTTTTCTCAGCCTCCGCTTGATGGATCACCCCAAAACTTTCCAGACAGCAGCTGACATGAGCATAGAATTGTTTTGGAAAAATTTGTGAAGATTTGTCAACTGGTGCCAAATATATAGACAAGGCTATAGAAACGAGGTCCTAAATATCTCTACTGAGTGGTGACTGCCACTAGGTTATACATATATATATGTATTTTCAAGGTAAGTAGATGAGAGTTAAAAATAATACTTCTTTACTAATTTTTTTGAATTTATATTCTTGATATTTTGGGCCTTGATATATTTGACACAATATACTGTCCACACAATATTTTTCGCAATCGATATTCTATCTGGCATCCCATTGACAACTGTGAATGAGCAACCCTAGAGCCCTGCAACCTCTCAAAGTGCAGTTCCGGACGCACTGGACCAGTTCAGCTTTGGCAAAGAATTGCAAAGCATAACACCAGCCGTTACATCCCTGTTCTTAGACTCCCTTAATGTGTAAGACAGTGAAACACTGCATCCTGAATTTCACACTGACTCCACCAACATGCTTGTGGCCTTCCGAATGGTTTAGAAAGGTAGTATGTCAGAGTTGATCAGTTCCCTAGAGGCAGTCAAGTCAACAAATACTTGACACCGTGCACTCTTTTTCCATGACCCTGACCAGCAGATAGACGTGACATACAGGTTCCTGAAATCTGAACTGCCAATAAAGTGTTGTTACCTTGTATCCTAACAACGGTCACTCTTCCATTCCTTTCACCTTGTTGAATTGAAGGGACCAATTCTTCAGATCAGTGGTGTAAGAAGGTGCCACGAGTCCTCATCAATCAAGGAAAATGAGCTGTGCTTAATTTGTACCCGTGGTGGTAGGTTGTGGGTAGTAGGATTTTGGGAACCAGAGAGAAGGATGAAAGGGGTGAATGAGGAAGACAGAAAAACAGTGATAAAGGGAGAAAGCGTGGATTATGAGAAACCTGCAAGCGTGAAAGAGTCAGGCAGGAAGACTAGGGAGAGTGAATTAAGAGGTATGAGGTGGATGTGAGACTGAGCAGACATGATATTCAGCAACTTTGTGAGTAGGTTTCTAATAAAACCCTGTAGAACAATGCACTGGAAAAAAGTGTTTTTGGTCCCTCCTTTTTCTCAGCCTCCGCTTGATGGATCACTCCAAAACTTTCCAGACAGCAGCTGACATGAGCATAGAATTGTTTTGGAAAAATTTGTGAAGATTTGTCAACTGGTGCCAAATATATAGACAAGGCTATAGAAACGAGGTCCTAAATATAACTACTGAGTGGTGACTGCCACTAGGTTATACATATATATCTGTATTTTCAAGGTAAGTAGATGAGAGTTAAAAATAATACTTCTTTACTAATTTATTTGAATTTATATTCTCGATATTTTGGGCCTTGATATATTTGACACAATATACTGTCCACACAATATTTTTCGCAATCGATATTCTATCTGGCATCCCATTGACAACTGTGAATGAGCAACCCTAGAGCCCTGCAACCTCTCAAAGTGCAGTTCCGGACGCACTGGACCAGTTCAGCTTTGGCAAAGAATTGCAAAGCATAACACCAGCCGTTACATCCCTGTTCTTAGACTCCCTTAATGTGTAAGACAGTGAAACACTGCATCCTGAATTTCACACTGACTCCACCAACATGCTTGTGGCCTTCCGAATGGCTCAGAAAGGTAGTATGTCAGAGTTGATCAGTTCCCTAGAGGCAGTCAAGTCAACAAATACTTGACACCGTGCACTCTTTTTCCATGACCCTGACCAGCAGATAGACGTGACATACAGGTTCCTGAAATCTGAACTACCAATAAAGTGTTGTTACCTTGTATCCTAACAACGGTCACTCTTCCATTCCTTTCACCTTGTTGAATTGAAGGGACCAATTCTTCAGATCAGTGGTGTAAGAAGGTGCCACGAGTCCTCATCAATCAAGGAAAATGAGCTGTGCTTAATTTGTACCCGTGGTGGTAGGTTGTGGGTAGTAGGATTTTGGGAACCAGAGAGAAGGATGAAAGGGGTGAATGAGGAAGACAGAAAAACAGTGATAAAGGGAGAAAGCGTGGATTATGAGAAACCTGCAAGCGTGAAAGAGTCAGGCAGGAAGACTAGGGAGAGTGAATTAAGAGGTATGAGGTGGATGTGAGACTGAGCAGACATGATATTCAGCAACTTTGTGAGTAGGTTTCTAATAAAACATTAGGCATCTGTGCTTATGTTTGTTCCTTTACAAATAAAGGATTTAAAATTGACCTTTCTAGGCCTGAATTGATTAGCGAAAGGCTGCCAGAGTCACTGTGCAGTGGGCCTCTCCCATTCCTGGGCCCTGCTACCACTACACCCGCTGCACTAATGATAGCTACGCCCTTGTGGAGGTCAGACTGAATGATAGCAAATCTTTGTAGCTTGGACTCATTATTCACATAGAAGTGATTCATTCTGCCCAGGACGTCACAGACTGAACAGGAAAAGCCGTGTGGCTCTCATTGTAAGTTGAATTCTTCATTGACTACAGCTGCAAGATAGATTTTAAAACCCGTTTTCTGAACTATCAAAACAACCAAAGGATCCCAACTGACCTGGAGCGGCTCCAGAAGAAAGACGCCTCCTTCCCTGGCCCAATGTGATTTCCACTGACTGATGGCTCAGTGACTTGGCACATGGTTACAGTCTGTAACCGGAAGAGTAATCCATTACAGGCCCAAAGTGAGTAGCACTCCACTATGTGGCTTAGGACCAGATGTAGGAAACTACAATTTTGCGACTTGCAAATTGCGAGTCGGTACCGACTCGCAATTTGGGGATGAGCATTGCGTTCGGCCTTTTGCATGCCGCAAACTGCGTTTTTCGCAGTTTGCGACATGCAAAAGGCTTCGTACATCTGGCCCTTAATGTGTTAGTGTTATTTACAGTGCGATAAGCAGAAGAGAGACTTTGCCATCACAGGGCCCAAGATGAGTACCATTGCCCTGGATTGCCCAGTGGCTCGGCACAGGGTACAGGGCCGATAACCAGAAGATAGACTTCTTCATTGGGCGGCCTAAAGTGAGTTCCGCTCAACTTAGCTGCTTAGTGGCTTGGCATATTGGTATATATAACCAGATGACAGGATCCTGTATCTCAGGACCCAGTTTCAGCTCTGCTCCACTGGATATCTCTGTGGTTCGGCTCAGGGTTATTTCAAAGCCTAGAACTAGAAAATCGAGTTCTCCATCACAGGCTCAAAATAAGTACCACTCCACTTGATGGCTCAGCAGCTACGCAGTCTGTAGCAGAACAGAGACTTCTGCATCACAGGGCTTTGTATGAGTTTCTCTCCAAGCCTCACACAGTGGCGTGGCACAGGAGCACAGAGCTGGTAGCCAGGAGAGAGACTTATCCTTCACAGGGCAAATATGAGTTCTACTACACTGCATGGTTCGTTAGCTTGGCACAAAGTTATTGAGTGAATAACCAGAAGAGAGACTTCATCGCAGAACCCAGTGTGGGCTCCACTGAAATGTGAGCCCAGCAGCAGCACGCTTAGTGGCTCGGCCCAGGCTTCTTGATCGACTATGTCTGATCTCATAACCCCCCTGTGAGGGGTATACAAACAATACAAAAAGCTACATAAAGCAGGAATATACTGCCAATAAGTGAATGTGGCCTCATAAGGGGTGTTTATTTTATAACTAGCCGGGTATATTTGTGTTTTGTGTAAAAGGTGATTCACCTGGTCTGTACGTGAGAAGAAAGCTTGAACAGCCATGGAACTGCTCTGTCTAGTGGACACTGAAACATAAACTAGGGAGAGTGATAATGGGACAGGGACATGGGACCCTGCAGGGCAGGACTCTGACTGTAACACAGGGGCACGGACTCTGGGGCCCTCCCACTAATCATCATGCTCACACTGACATCTGGACATCTCCAGGTACAGATACAAACAGTAGTGTGCTGACACCATAGGGGATTAAGGATACTGATCGTGGGCATGGGGACAGGGCATAGGAAAAAGAGACACAATTTAGAGGTAACAGACAGTGACTTCAAACAGTGACACAGATTATGGGAGACTGAAAAAGTAGGGCAGGGACAGACTCTGGGACACAGCAGCGCAGACCGTAGGACATGGACACTGGCGCAAGGACACATAGGCACTGGGATGCAGCAGCACTGACTCATGTGGTGCCATGTGTCTGGAGGTATAGGTTGTCCTCGAATTTGAAGTAAATTTTGGTCAAGAATAACTTCACACAAGTCAGCACAAAGTGATGTGTGATGACATATTCCCAAGGGCTCTGAAATAAGATTTCTTCAGTACCCCCAGGCTGAGAGAAAACATCAAATTGGCTGTACATTTCAGTAGACATCAGCACACACTCAATTACTTATACTGGGTTGTACTGGAACAACTTGGGACAGCAACAGTTCAGAGAATATCCTCCTCTTCAAACGAGAACAGTGTTGGTTGTGCGACTACAGACACATGAAACAGGCCTGAACAATGTGATACCTTGGATCGCATTTAGCTAAAAGGACCATTTGGACAAACGGCCACCTGAGATGTTCAGCATTGTCATTCCAGACCAGCGATAGAAACATTCTACTCATTTTTAGCCTTTGTTATACACCCACTATCAGCCACTGAGGGGTTTGCTGTGTCAGTTACACCCCGAAACAGCCATAACCTTATTAGCTGCCATCTAATTCACCAGGGAAGTCTTAAATCTTTTGTATCGTTTAGATGTTTGAATATTTTGGATATTTTAATATTTTACAATTATGTAATATTCGAGATATTTTAGATATCTTGCACACTATGAAATGTACTGTCCAATTTTTACATCTTATCCATGTTTCACCATCTTACACGGCCTCACTGCACTGACCGAGCCAATGAACCAGGAAGTAGTCCTAGTAAGGGCGGCTATATTGGAAAGTGTGCGGTCTAGTTTTCACCAGCGCTTACCCGGACTGCAGGCGGCAGCCTATGTGTTCCGGCCCCAGGAAGTAAGGCAACATTTAGGGCCATATGTACGAACACTTTTTTCCCATATACACAGAATGGGTAAAAACCTTTGCTACATCTGGCCCTTAAACTCTGCCGGGCCTTGCAATCATTTTTTTTTAAATGTGTTTTTATTGGAATTTTCAGTAGCAGAACAAACGGCACTTGAGCATGCATCTTGGCAATTTCAACGTCACAGTACATCTTCAGTTACAAAATCATTTGTGTAGTTGAACGTTTCTAACATGTAAAGGCATAGCAATGGCTAGTTAATTTGCCTCAATGATTTACACACCCTGCATCCAACTTACAGGGCGGAAGGTAAGCATAACGCGACACCACCCACGGTGATCGGTCCGCATGTCGGCCCACCCATGTATGCAATCCTGTAACTATTAGGACTCAGCACCTGAAATATTGTGATCTGGTGCCTCTCCCTCAATATGTTATTTTCAGTTTTGGGAGTATCATTTGATTGGCCTAAGTATGACAGAAGAGGTCCCCAAAGGTCTGCGGGATAGGGTCGGGGAGGCATGAGTTCACAGTAGTTGGCCAACTGCTCCTGACAATAGGCCACCTCTACTAACCATGCCTTTTTGGTGGGGAATGGTTTCCTACCCCAATGCATGGCCACTCTGCGTTTAGCTAGTGTGGGGCAGCATGGTAATGAGTTTATGGTCCTGGGGTTGTGCATCCACAACGTAGCCAAGCAGGCCGGTCAAGGGGGTATGTTAAGCGCCTCACCTGCAATTTTGTGTATAATATCGTATATGTCTGCTCTGTAGCGTGTCACTGGGGACACCACCAGGCAAGATGAAGGAAGGTGGATGGCGGTGCGTTACATCACAGGCACCTAGTGTCGGGGGGGAGACCCATCTTGAAAAGTTGTAGTGGGGTGCGATATAATCGATGAATTAATCTGAAGTGTATGAGACACAGCCTGTAGTTTGGTGATAGCACTGTCAGTTGATTGCAGCACTAGTCCACACTGCCTCAGTCAAAGGGGAATCTAGGTCTACCTTCCTTGCCTCTTGTGATTTTGGGGTTGTAATTGGGGACTGAGCCTTTATGTGCTCCAGTTGGGGGGGAGTGCTGGAGGGAGGCCTGAAGTGCCCGACACGTGGTTCGCAACTGAAAATATAGAAGAGTATCTGAGAAGGTGAGTTGTATTCTTGGTGTAACCCGTAAAGGGTGGCAAGAATTGGTTGTCCTGGTTTAGATCTCCGAAAGTAGTAATTTTCCACCCCTGGGCCCGCATAACAGCCCCCTTGTCTTGTAATTAAGGGAATGTGGGATTGTGGGCAGATGGAGCAGATGGGGCATATACTACGATCTGACCAGTACATTTATTCAGGTCAGTTTCTCTTCTGGGAGCCTTATATGGAAGAAAGAGGGAGGTCGACAGATGCCAGGAGGAGGTGCAATCTGCCTCAATGGCCAAATATGACTGGTATGGTGAAGGATGGATCCAATAATGTAAGAAATGGGGCTAGGCACATAATGCATATAGGGCTCTCAGCTCACGCTGTGATTGTGGTAGAGTAAGGGTTTCGTATGACACTCTTGATTGTTTTCTGGCCCATTATAGTGATACCACAACCGTTTGAAAAACTGGGTTGAGAGAGGAAGCAGTATGTTAATGAAAAGGCACAGCAGTTTGGGAAGTATGATCATTTTGGCTAATGCAGTACGTCCCGCTATGGTCAATGGTAATCAAGACCAAATTGGTATCCTCTCCTCGAATCAGTCTAAGGTGCTGTCGTAGTTGACATGCCAAATCTCTTCTATGTCTCTACTGAGCCAAATACCTAGATATCTAATCGGTTCCTTTGTCCATTTTAGTGGATATTCACAGTGGAAGGGTAGTGTGGAGTCTGTAAGTGGGAATTGACTTGACTTGGGCCAGTTGACAGAGATTCCTGAGTATTGGCCAAAGTGCACCACTCTCAGGTGAGTGGATTAAGGTTTTCCCTGGGGTTACAGACATATAGAGTGATATCATCTATGTACATTGAGATCACAAGTCCCCTGGAGCTAAATCCTATGCCCCTGTTCGCATGGTGTTGGTGAAGTCTCACAGGTAAAGGCTCCATCGCTGTGGTGAATAAAAGGGGAGATAATGGGCATTCCAGTTGCGTACTGTGGGAGATGGGAAATGGGTCTAACAGGAGTCCATTCAGTTGTATCCAAGCAGTAGGGCATATATATAGGAGTTTAATTTGCTTTATCAACTGCTGACTCAACCCGATGCCTGCAAGGAGTGAAAAGAGGTAGTTTCATTCTAGGGAATCAAATGCCTTGTGGCATCTAACAGTGCTGCTAACGCAGGAACATTGAGGGTGAGGTGGTGCATAACCACAAACATAGTGTGGAGATTGTGTGAGGTGGAGCATCCCGGAATAAAGCCTGATTGATTCGGGTGAACAATTAGTGGCAGTAGGGGGGATAGACAGTTCGCTAGTATTTTGGCATATATCGTGCTATAGACATTGATGAGTGAGAGGGGTCTGCAAGAGTCACAATGTTGGGCCGGCTTATCCGATTTAAGCAGGTTGATGATGACAGCTTCTCTCAGTGTGGGTGGTAATACCCCTGTGGCTAAGGAATCTTGGTACATAGGCAGCAAGTGCAGGGCTAAGAGAGAGGCATACTTTACAAAAAGTGGTGGTCAGACCATCTAATCCAGGTGCCTTGTCTCACAGAAGGCCCTTAATTATCTCTATGATCTCATTCACTGTTATGGGTGCATATAGATACTTGCGATGTGCAGGATATAACCATTAAAATTCCATGGTGTTGAAATATCTAATTAGTTCAGAGGGGTCCAGTGTAACTGTTCACTTATATAAGTGAGAGTAGAAAGCCAATGTCACCTCCAGAAGCTCTGTTGGGGAGGAGACTGGCAGTGAATTAGCTTTGAGGAGTTGCATTAAATAGGTGGATGCTTGTGGTTTACAAGAAGACTGGCTAATGTCTTGCTCGGTCGCTCTCACTTGCCAAATCGGCGAGCATGAGTTTCTTTAAATAAGTAGTGCGTCTCCCTGTCCGCTTCTTCGCAATACTGCAGATACAGGCTAACGTGGAAGAGACTTCCAACTTGAAGTCTTACAATTCCAGCATGCAGACCTTACGCTCCAACCACGCCAGAGTGGAGCGAAACGCCTTTAAAACTCCAGCCTGTTGGGCTATGCAGACTTCATGAATCACTATTTTAAACCTTTCCCACAATATTAAGGCAGATTTAACAGCCCCTGTTGTGTTCAAAATATTCTATTATGGCAGTTCAGAGCCCCTTGTGGAATGCTGCGTCACACAGCACACCAGGTGGGGGCACGTGAATACCCATGGTGGAGCCTGCGGGATTTGCAGTGTTAGCTTAACAGGCGTGTGATCTGAAAGTGTATGTGGGAGGTGGGTGATCTTCGTGACCCATGTGATAATGTTGCGTGACAGAAGCCAGAAGTCTATGTGAGACCAGGTATTCTGATGTGCCGAGACACACGTACCTTCGAGAGATGCGGGGTGCATATGGGCCTTGCAATCATTAACATGCATGCTCTGGGGACAGATTCTAGGTCTTGAGCCAAGTGGGGACCCATGATGACGTGAGTATGCAGGTTTGTTTTTTCTGAGGCAGCTGGGGTGAGTACCTGTCTGTCTGACTGTGGCTTAACTATTATAATACTAATTTTACCTAAAGCGTGTGAAGCATGCTAACCATCAGAGATCCCTATTGGGCATCAGGCATCCACAAATTAAGTAGAATTTTAGTACCTTATATCATCTTGAATAGAATGAGGCATACATGTATGTTTGTTGGGTGTAGCGAAACTTTCATATATTGCTTGTGTTTGCTGTGTCACCAGCATGTGTGTACTGGCATAGGATATACTGACACATGCACCTGCTCCTCAGTTAACGCAATTGTTTCATGGTACACACAGTACCTATCTGCTTTTTCCACTTCTATAGGTCGCACAATAATTGTTTATGGACTATGCCCAAAGTCCACTGCTTAGCTAGCTTGTTTTATTATCCTTAGGTGGGCCCACTTCTATGAGCTGTATTACGGTATTGTACCATGTGTGTATTTGTGGCATTGCATGAAGGATTGCTAGATAAGCTACCACTTCCCAAAGAGTACTAAAAGTGACGTACAGATCCTGACGAAACCCACTGTATTGGGGCCCGTGGCAGAAACTAGTTAATCATACTTAGAGCCGACTCCATTTAACCCATCTTCCCTAGCTTTAATCTTGCCAGATGAACCCCAGAATAAACACTGATATGGGAACCGCCTCCGCAGTGTTAATCATCACTTCATATAGGTCCCACACCCTTTTATTGAAAAATTGCTTCCTTGTAAGAAAAAAGGTCATAGCACGCCGGATCCTCATAGGTGATGATGAAGGATGCCACTGAATAATATTCAGTGAGTGAGAGTTCCTTTTCAGAAAAAGGTTTTTCTCCTAGAATGAATAGGCTCTTTTACACAATCCAAGGTTGACTCTTCTTTTGATTGCTGTGTTGTATAGAGGAGGGTGAGTTTCAACCTCCTGTTTCCCTCTTTCCTCCCTCTCTTCATCTTTATACTTGTACTTGTACACAGCTCAGAATGCATACGTTTTGTGTCCTTGGAGTGCATCTCCAGCCTTTCAAAGAGCAAATGATTTCTGTATATGTTGACGGCAGCGGTGGCCTACCGCCTCGCTCCTCTTCTCTCCTGATGGAGTCCCAGCTGTCCCTTAGACACCAGTGCAGATCCCCCCACGCAATCCTGGCGCTGCTCTCATGCTATACCTAGCATGAAAGCAGCACCACGATTGGTCTGAGTTGCTTGGGCTGCCACTCAGACAGTGCATGGGAGTCTGTGCTGTTTTGCACGTCAATTTGGCCGGCCTAAGACTGTCGGTCAAACTGACATGCGCAATTAAGTGCACTCCACTCCTCCTCCTCCCTCCCATGGCCCAGCCCCACAACTCCCTGCACATGCTGGCTCAGCCAGCAGCTGAAAAATAAAATGATAATAAAATATTGTTTTATTTTTCAGCTGCTGGCTCTTAGCCAGTGGGGCGACGCTCCTTCGCCAATGCGGTGGAGCCGCCCCTGGTTGCCTGGCATTTGGTTTACTTGGATGTACCAGGTGTTGTATCTGGCCATCTGCTCGTATGCTTCACGTTCTCTGTGTGAACACCCCAGCTTTAGTCAGACTCTGCCCCTCTGTGCTTGACCTCCTCTAGTGTTGTCCCGGCCATGATTCTGGCACAGTACTGGGAGGTATCTGATTCTTCAGCATCAAAATAACCCATTCCAGTTATTTTCAATGAGTACTTTTTGCACAGAGAAAAAGGTTTATGGAAATGGTGTTGACAATGCAAAAACAAGACCAATCGAAAGAAAGAGTATCAGTCAACATGGAAACAATGATCATGAAAAAACATATTTGAAATAAGTAGAAATATTAGAGCCATGTGTATCGTGTGAGTGTTGAGGGTGCCGTGGCTGGCGGTACCATGGATGGATGGATGTGGTATTTGCATAGCGCAAGCCTAGCCAGACCTGCCACGAGGAAAGGGCACTTGATATGTCTCAGCATTGGTACCCATGATGTTTGGGTTTACAACCTGACATTTTTTCACCAGCATGACCAGTATTTTGATGTCCCAGCTGGTACAAAGATTTTAAAAAATCACCTAAAGCCCATATATTTTTCTCGTCAATGATTACGTAAAAAAAGAAACATAAGAAGGCACTATAAGCTGTGTTCTAGAGCCCCCCTAAGTAAAAAAGGCAGCAAAGAAGTGTTAAAAATGAACGTGCCAACAAATTAACAGAGAGCCTTGAGCAAGAGCCAAGCCAAGGGTCTGGCCTGCCTCTAAGCCCCAGTGTACGAGCTGAGCCCCGAACATACACATGTCATGCAACAAACATCACGCTCAATATGAAGTCAGTTCAAAATTAAAAAATACATTAAAAAGTGTATTCTTTAACATTCAGATGCGTTTCAATGCTTCAGATATCACTGCATTGAGAAGTATTTATTAATAGTGAGAGTTTCCTTCCCTCTCCACCCACGGCCCTCATGACTGCCATTAATGAACTAAGAGGCAAGTCAGCGGTCATTTGTATCCTATACCTGTGGTGCTGTTTTTTTTAATTTCAGAAACATTTAATCATGTTCAACAAAAAACAAGGGCTATTTGTATAGCGCACATCCTGAATGCACGTGTTTGAGGCTCTCTCAAATGAGATAATAAAGAAACAGGAGAATTGGTGAAATATAGTATTGCCCTTTCAATTTCTTCAACCGAGAAAGCTGGGAATCTGTTTTTTAAACAATGTGCAATTTTGCTACCAGCTGAGTATGTGTTTCTCTCCTCGTCGGTTTACAGCAAAGGTTTATCATCAAAGCTTTGTCTTTATTTTTTGGTGCATTGGGTGACTGCCTGAGAGACATGGCTTGAGGGGTCAACAGGACCTCGAGCTGAGCCAGGCACCTGGCTTGAGCTTTCAGTGGCGTGCCCACTTCTGTGTTTAAGTGTCATGCCCGGGCCTTTGCAGAACCTTAAAATATGAGCTAATGGCTGGTATTTTTCTCCGGGAATGATGCCAACCCGAATGACACTCCACTTCAGGTGTACTCATCTCTGCATATTAGCAGATCCATGTCAGCGGATATTGTCCGGGTCCTGAAAAAAAATGATCCTCTGCTGTCTCCTGGTCATGAGGCAATTCATCAGAGTTCAGGTCAATTGGCATGGTCAACGTGTTGTTGTGGGCGGCGGACCCTCCTAGGTGGCGGCTAACTGAGAAAAGCTGGGGAAAATAAGTGAGGTCTTTGGGTGGGACAGAGAGGTTAGATATGCTAGTTAGTCTTTTTCTAACATAACTTTCTATGGCCCTTATTATGTATGGCCCCATACGGAATGCAATAATTACCACACCTGTAGATGACTAGAATTCAGCAGGTGCAATACATATGGCATATTTCAAGTTAAGTCCTGCAGAATGGCATATTTGCACCATATCTGGTATTTTCTGGGCACTTATCCTATAGACAAGTATTGGTATTGGCAGTACCAAAGTGAGTCACTGTTCATGCCTTGCTGATGTTAGATGCACTTTATGATTGCTGCCAAAGCTCCTCAAAAACACCCTAAATAAATTACAAATCATACATCTCCCGCTACAGCCCCATTAGACCAGTCATATATTAAAGTATGTTTTAATCTCTATAGTCATGGAATTTTAAACCCTTGTGCTCCATGCAGATATTGATTATATCTGGAAGCCTGCTTTTGAGGTGTCTGTTCATTTGCTAGCAGCCACCTGATGCGCAGTCACACTTGCAAGGGTATTTAATAAAATTAAAATTAAAATAAATATATGTGATATGACTCTGCCCTGTGGCTTGAGCTCTAAACCAGCGTTAGCTGTAGGTTACCAATCTGAAACACATCAAGGTCAAACGGCTTTTCATCCTTCTCCGGCAGATAAACTGAGTAACATTGTGTGGGGTAATATTTGAAATAAATGAATACCTGGCCTTAAGGAAAACAAAATGCTTAGAGTTAGTGATGCACTAGATAAGTGAGCAACAAGCTGTAATTGTATCATGTACTGTAATTGTCTAAGGCCCATATTCTCCAACTGTAATAACCTCCAGGAGTATCTGTGGACATTCCCGAAATAATTTTCCGATAGCAGGTCACTAGACATATGTGTTATTATCATTCTAAACCTGGCGTGTAATGGGCATTGCCACTTGCCAGTCTCAACCCCAAAACAATAACTGCTGCTTTCTTTCCAGCTCGGCTTCCCGGACCCCACGCCCTGGTTTACTAAAGTTCCTGGCTTCATGTTATTTATGCCTTAATCAATAAAAATGGATTTGCTGTCCTGACATTAATACCCTGCCCTTTGACCTTTAACATGACCCGCACACCATGATGTCCTTTGTTAGCTGGGGTGGGAGGTTTGGATTACACAGGCAATAAGTTCTCCCGTGCAATATTACAGGCTGCATCCAGGGAGGTGTAGGACAATAGAGGGCATGTCTTTATCTGTGCTCTCTACCGCCTGGGAACAAGGGTCGGTGTGTGTCCTTCCACCCCCCCTGTGCTGGGGGGCTCGGAGAATCATTCTTAAACCCACTGCTGGGGGACAAAGAGTGGTTTATGTGAAGCCACAATGAAGCACAGGTTAGAGTCCCCGACAGAAGGTAATTTTTCCCAGTGTGAAACGACGCGCGTTATTCCAAGACCCAGATGGTCATTTGAAATGAAGCCGGTCTGTAGGTGTCCACTCACTAGTGGACAGAACAAGACAAATCACGAAGGCCACTAAAGATACGCCTCAAGGTTCCAAGTGAAAGAGACAAGGGACCATCTACAACTTCCACTACACTGGGCGTTAATACTTTGTATCCAAACCCTCTGTATCTGCGATGCAATATGCTTATCTAGTGACCTCTGCTGCGCATGCTCTGTTCTTACCTTTTGGTTCTTTCACTAAATTGATGTGCCTCGAGATCCAAATCAGGCCCATAATGCTGTCTGCTAATATGCATGTTATGAAAAATGAATGACGCATCCAGTGAGTAAATCTTCAGCTTCTTTATGTTTGAGAAGCCAGAATGGTGCACATGCTGAACGGTTGTTGAACGACACAAACAGGATTGTGTTTTCTCTCACTTTAGAACACAGCAGACATATCATGATCCCTACAAAAAGGACAAAACCACGGATATGTTTTTACTTAGTAAAGAGTACGGAAGGTCTCTGTGTCCATGTTTTTACTCTTTAAAGTTTGTTTCTTAAATTAAATATCTGCAAAATGTGGACTCTTGTGCTTTTTAAAATATATTAATATATGTTTGTTAATTCAGTGTAAATAACTACCAATTCTCTTTAACCATACTTTCTGTTGTTAATTAGTGGAATTTATAAGGCATTCATACACCAAAGGTGTCTATGTGTCTTGTTGTCGAAAAAATCATCACAACGGACTAATTAATACCTTTATCTTTAAGGGTGAAGCTTAAAGTCATCTATAATGCATGAGAGAACAACCAAGTGGCATATTTACAAGCCCCGTGCACCTCCATGGGCAGCCCTAGCGTCATTTTTTTATGCTAAGGAGGCTGTAAGGATGCTCCCACTCTGCGCCCTGTTTACAAAGTGGTGTAATGCATGCATTGAGCCACTTTGTAACTGTAGGAAAATGGCTCCTTGTTGCAGTTACCCCCCACTTTTTGCCTGATATTGATGCTGACTTGACTGAGAAGTGTGCTGGGACCCTGCTAACCAGGCTCCAGCACCAGTGTTCTTTCACTAAGTATGTACCATTGTTTCCACAATTGACACACCCCTCGCACACATATAAGTCCCTTGTAAAAGGTACCAGTGGTACCAAGGGTCCTGTGACCAGGGAAGGTCTCTAAGGGCTGCAGCATGTGTTGTGCCACCCTAAGGGACCCCTCAGGATTCCATGCACACAAAATACTGCCAGTGGCATAGGTAAGCCACCCCTCTAGCAGGCCTTACAGCCCTAAGGCAGGGTGCACTATACCACAGGTGAGGGCATAGCTGCATGAACAATATGCCCCTACAGTGCCTAAGTCTATTCTTAGGCATTGTAAGTACAGTATGGCAATGTTAATTATATGGTCTGGGAGTTTGTCAAAACGAACTCCACAGCTCCATAATGGCTACACTAAATACTGGGAAATTTGGTATCAAACTTCTCAGAATAATAAACCCACACTGATGCCAGTGTTGTATTTATTACAAAATGCACACAGAGGGCATCTTAGAAGATACCCCCTGTATTTTACCCAATCCTTCAGTGCGGGACTGACTGGTCTGTGCCAGCCTGCCACTGAGACGAGTTTCTGACCCCCTGGGGTGAGAGCTTTTGTGCTGTCTGAGGCCAGAAAAAAAACCTGCACTGGGTGGAGGTGCTTACACCTCCCCCTGCAGGAACTGTAACACCTAGCAGTGAGCCTCAAAGGCTCAGGCTTCATGTTACAATGCCCCAGGGCACTCCAGCTAGTGGAGATGAACGCCCCCCTGGACACAGCCCCCACTTTTGGCTGCAGGCCCAGAGGAGATAATGAGAAAAACAAGGAAGAGTCACCGACCAGTCAGGACAGCCCCTAAGGTGCCCTGAGCTGAGGTGGCCCCTGCCTTTAGAAATCCTTCATCTTGGTTTTGGAGGATTCCCCCAATAGCAATAGCGATGTGCCCCTCTCCCCTCAAGGAGAAGATACAAGGAGGGTGTAGCCACCCTTAAGGACAGTAGCCATTGGCTACTGCCCCCCAGATCGAAACACACCCCTAAATTCAGAATTTAGGGGCCCTGAACCCAGGAAATCAGATTCCTGCAACCTACAACAAAAAGAAGGACTGCTGACCTGAAAGCCCCGCAGAGACGATGGAGACGACAACTGACTTGGCCCCAGCCCTACCGGCCTGTCTCCAGACTCAAAGAACCTGCACAGTGATGCATCTGACAGGGACCAGCGACCTCTGAGGACTCAGAGGACTGCCCTGAACCCAAAGGACCAAGAAACTTCAGAGTACAGCGGCACTGTTCAAAACCTGCCTCAACTTTGCAACAAAGAAGCAACTTTTAAAGAACTCTCTCTTCCCGCCGGAAGTGTGAGACTTCACAGTCTGCACCCGACGCCCCCGGCTCGAGTTCAGGAGAATCAACACCGCAGAGAGGACTCCCAGGCGGCTACGATGACGTGGGCACCCTGAGTCGACCTCCCTGCACCCCCACAGCGTCGCCTGCTGAGAGGATCCAGAGGCTCCTCCTGACCGCGACTGCTAACAAAGGAACCAACGCATGGTCCTAGCACTGCACCCGCAGCCCCCAGGACTGAGAGGAAACACTTACCAGTGCAGGAGTGACCAGCAGATGGCCCTCATCCTAACACAGTCGGTGGCTGGTCCGAGAAGCCCCCATGTGCCCTAACTACATCGCCTAAGTGACACCCGGGTCCCTCCATTGCTTTCAATAGCAAACCCAACGCCTACTTTGCCTACTGCACCCGGCCACTCCTGTGCCGCTGAGGGTGTGTTTTGGGGGCTTGTGTGTGTCCCCCCCAGTGCTCTACAAAACCCCACTGGTCTGCTCCCAAAGGACGCAGGTACTTACCTACTAGCAGATTGGAACCGGAGCACCCCTGTTCTCCACTATGTGTTTTGGGCCCTCTGTTGACCACTGCACCTGACCGGCCCTGTGTTGCTGGTGCAGTGGCCTTGGGGTTGCCTTGAACCCTCAACGGTGGGCTGCCTATGCCCAGGAGACTGATTGTGTAAGTGCTTTACTTACCTGAGAAACTTATCCAAACTTACTGTGAGAAAGTAGCCTCTTTCTAGCCTTGTTACCCCACTTTTGGCCTGTTTGTGAGTATATGTCAGGGTGTTTTCACTGTCTCACTGGGATCCTGCTAGCCAGGGCCCAGTGCTCACAGTGAAAACCCTATGTTGTCAGTCTGTTTGTTATGTGTCACTGGGACCCTGCTAGCCAGGACCCCAGTGCTCATACGTTTGTGGCCTGTATGTGTTCCCTGTGTGATGCCTAACTGTCTCACTGAGGCTCTGCTAACCAGAACCTCAGTGGTTATGCTCTCTCTGCTTTCCAAATTTGTCACTAACAGGCCAGTGACTAAATTTACCAAATTCACATTGGCATACTGGTACACCCATATAATCCCCTAGTATGTGGTACTTAGGTACACAGGGTACTGGGGTTCCAGGAGATCCCTATGAGCTGCAGCATTTCTTTTGCCACCCATAGGGAGCTCTGACAATTCTTACACAGGTCTGCCAGTGCAGCCTGCGTGAAATAACGTCCACGTTATTTCACAGCCATTTACCACTGCACTTAAGCAACTTATAAGTCACCTAGATGTCTAACCTTCACCTGGTGAAGGTTGGGTGCAAAGTTACTTAGTGTGTGGGCACCATGGCACTAGCCAAGGTGCCCCCACATCGTTCAGGGCAAATTCCCCGGACTTTGTGAGTACGGGGACACCATTACACGCGTGCACTAAGGTCTACCTATGTATAGCGTCACAATGGTAACTCCGAACATGGCCATGTAACATGTCTAAGATCATGGAATTGTCACCCCAATACCATTCTGGTATTTGGGGGACAAATTCCATGATCCCCCGGATCTCTAGCACAGTACCCGTGTACTGCCAAACTGCCTTTCCGGGGTCTCCACTGCAGCTGCTGCCAACCACTCAGACAGGTTTCTGCCCTCCTGGGGTCCAGGCAGCCCTGGCCCAGGAAGGCAGAACAAAGGACTTCCTCTGAGAGAGGGTGTAACACCCTCTCCCTTTGGAAATAGGTGTGAGGGCTGGGGAGGAGTAGCCTCCCCCAGCCTCTGGAAATGCTTTGATGGGCACAGATGGTGCCCATCTCTGCATAAGCCAGTCTACACCAGTTCAGGGATCCCCCAGCCCTGCTCTGGTGCGAAACTGGACAAAGGAAAGGGGAGTGAGCACTCCCCCGACCTGCACCTCCCAGGGGAGGTGCCCAGAGCTCCTCCAGTGTGTCCCAGACCTCTGCCATCTTGGAAACAGAGGTGTTGGGGGCACACTGGAATGCTCTGAGTGGGCAGTGCCAGCAGGTGACGTCAGAGGCTCCTTCTGATAGGCTCTTACCTCTCTTGGTAGCCAATCCTCCTTCCTTGGTAGCCAAACCTCCTTTTCTGGCTATTTAGAGTTCCTCTGCATCTCCCTCTTCACCTTCTACCAAAGGATCGACCGCTGACTGCTCAGGACGCCTGCAAAACTGCAACAAAGTATCAAGACGACTACTAGCAACCTTGTATCGCCTCATCTTGCCCGCTTTCTTGACTGTTTCCAGCTGGTGCATGCTCTGGGGGTAGCCTGCCTTCACCCTGCACCAGAAGCTCCGAAGAAATCTCCCGTGGGTCGACGGAATCTTACCCCCTGCTAACGCAGGAACCAAAAGATTACAACACTGGTCCTCTGGGTCCCCTCTCATCCTGACGAGCGTGGTCCCTGGAACTCAGCAACTCTGTCCAAGTGACTCTCACAGTCCAGTGACTCTTCAGTCCAAGTTTGATGGATGTAAGTCCTTGCCTCCCCACGCTAGACTGCATTGCTGGGTACCGCGTGATTTGCAGCTGCTCCTGCTCCCGTGCACTCTTCCAGGATTTCCATTGTGCACGGCCAAGCCCGGGTCCCCGACACTCCTTCCTGCAGTGCACAACCTTCTGAGTTGTCCTCCGGCGTCGTGGGACTCCCTTTTGTGACTTCGCGTGGACTCTGGTTCACTCTTCTTCCAAGTGCCTGTTTAGGTACTTCTGCGGGTGCTGCCTGCTTCTGTGGGGTCTCCCTGAGTTGCTGGGCGCCCCCTCTGTCTCCTCCTACAAGTGGCAACATCCTGGTCCCTCCTGGGCCACAGCAGCACCCAAAAACCTTTACCATGACCCTTGCAGCTAGAAATGCTTGTTTGTGGTTTTTCTGCGTGGGAACACCTTTGCAAGCTTCATCGCGACGTGGGACATCCTTCTTCCAAAGGAGAAGTCCCTAGCTCTCTTCTTTCTTGCAGAACTCCAAGCTTCTTCCATCCATTGGCAGCTTCTTTGCACCCTCAGCTGGCATTTCCTGGGCTCCTGCCCACTCTCGACACTGTCGCGACTATTGGACATGGTCCCCTTGTCTTACAGGTACTCAGGTCCGGAAATCCACTGTTGTTGCATTGCTGGTGTTTGTTCTTCCTGCAGAATCCCCCTATCACAACTTCTGTGCTCTCTGGGGGTAGTAGGTGCACTTTACACCTACTTTTTAGGGTCTTAGGGTGGGCTATTTTTCTAACCCTCACTGTTTTCTTACAGTCCCAGCAACCCTCTACAAGCTCACATAGGTTTGGGGTCCATTCGTGGTTCGCATTCCACTTTTGGAGTATATGGTTTGTGTTGCCCCTATGCCTATGTGCTCCTATTGCAATCTACTGTGATTCTATACTGTTTGCATTACTTTTCTTGCTATTACTTACCTAATTTTGGTTGTGTACATATATCTTGTGTATATAACTTATCATCATACTGAGGGTACTCACTAATATACTTTTGGCATATTGTCATAAAAATAAAGTACCTTTATTTTTAGTAATTCTGTGTATTGTGTTTTCTTATGATATTGTTCATATGACACCAGTGGTATAGTAGGAGCTTTACATGTCTCCTAGTTCAGCCTAAGCTGCTTTGCCATAGCTACCTTCTATCAGCGTAAGCTTCTAGAAACACTTCTTCTACACTAATAAGGGATTAACTGGACCTGGCACAAGGTGTAAGTACCTCTGGTACCCACTACAAGCCAGGCCAGCCTCCTACACTTACCTCCTCCAGGAACTGTTTATTTTTGCAGTGTCCACTTTTAAAATAGCTTATTGCCATTTTAACCTAAACTGTGTTTAAATGTTTTAAATCAAAGTTCTATACTTACCTGTGTGAAGTACCTTGCATTTTATGTACTTACCTCAAATCCTGAATCTTGTAGCTCTAAAATAAATTAAGAAAATATTTTTTTCTATATAAAAACTATTGGCCTGAAGTTATGTCTTTGATTGTGTGTTCCTCATTTATTGCCCGTGTGTGTACAACAAATGCTCAACACTACCCTCTGACTGCTCGACTACACTACCACAAAATAGAGCATTAGTATTATCTAATGTTGCCACTATCAACCTGTAAGGGGAACCCTTAGACTCTGTGCACACTCTCTCTCACTTTGAGATAGTATATACAGAGCCAACTTCCTACAGTAACTCCTTGTGCCACATTATACCTGCACCAGGTATAATGTATGCAAGTGGGGCGTCCCCATGCAGGGAGGCCCAAAAAGATGGACAAATTTACAAGATCTCACTGCACCATTTTTTCCTTCATTTTTAATATCTGCTCAAGGCAGGCGTTAAACCGACGCTTCCGTAATAACCTATGGGCTTCCCTGTGCTTTGCTGGACTAGCTTCCAAATTGATGGCGCTAATCCAGAAAAGCGCCACAATAGCATCATAAATTATGAAGCTATTGTAATAATGTACACCATGATGTGCAAATAACAAATACAGTGCTACCATGGTAATGTTAGGGTAGGCAGGGCGATGCAAGAAAAGTGGCGCATCAGAGCTGATGCACCATTTTCTTGTAAATATGCCCTCAATTTTTTTAATCTCATCTACATTGAAAAAAATATTAAATTACTTTTAGCTATAGTCTTAACACCCTTAAACGTGAGTACATGCCGCACCTAAATTCTCAGTTTTGCAAGCTGGCATCTTTTAAATCTTCTTTGAAGGTTATCTGAAGGCGTATATTAACACTACTGCCTATAGAGCGTGTAGGAAATTCTTTACATTTTCAAAAGCAGCACATTGAGAGATATCATTAGATTATTTAGGAAACGAATCAGTGGATCAATTAGGAGGAATGTGCCCTGTTTCAGGTGAAGAGTCTGCCTTTTCAGAGGATCTCATCTTTAAGAGGGAATCACCCAGACACCGCTGGTCCCAGGAGATTGTAACACAGAAAAAAAGTGAAACTCCTTTATCATATGATGAACGGTAGGCTGCCACTCATGGAAACTGTTTCCACAGCAACCACTTCCCACTGATTTCTGAATTGTTCTCTTATTTCAATGAGGCAGCTTTGCATGAATGGGATGATGAGAGGGCTCCGGTTAGCTGGAAGGCTTGAATACAGTGTTCGCTTCCTCTTCTTGATTGTAGGAGATTGTTTCCACTCCGGGGTTCAATGTGCCAAATAATGGAGAGAGTAGAGAACCCCAAGCTGGAAGCAGGTGGAGAAGGAGAGTCTAACCTAGCACAAACAACGATGGGGCGCAGTACGTCTAAAGACCAATGGGTTAGGGAGTTCAGGCAATGTTCTGAGTGGAAGGGCTAAAATAATCTGTAGGAGTAAGTAAAAATATCAAAAGCAACATAATTTTCATTTCTATTTGTTTAACAGCAAACTACACGTAATGGGGCACATGTAATCACGTTAGGAGGTTTGGGGTGTAAATTATATGTAGCAGTGCTTGATTTGTAAATAAAAACGTGCATGTGCCCAAAGCTCTCCTCTTGAACACGCGGATTCCCCAATTAAATGAATACTGAGGCTTCCTAATCCTGAAACCATCCAGGCCATTTTAATCCATTTACAGCCACTCCCTGCCCCTTCTGCTCCCTCTTGAAGCTTTCTGCTTTCACCCTTTGTAATGCTTTTTCGTTTTTCTCTTCCTCCCTCTTCACCATAAGTCTTTTGCTCCAAGTAAATAAGTGCCGGCCGTAAAAAATAGGTGCGGTGCCCCACACCAGAAACCACCGGCCTAAATTAAGCACTGAGTAGAGAACTAGGCAGAACATAAGTGTTTTTATGTAAGAATACTCCAAAACATTTCCTACAGCAGTAACTATTTCTCACTGATTCACTAAACGTTTTGTTTATGTACAACAGATCTTGTTTCAGTGAGCAGTATAATCTGGCCTAAAAAAGGTGGGGGGGCTGCAAGGTTTGTACCCAACATATTCGCGTCCTGTCCATGGGTTATCCAAGAAGGTGAGGACAAGAGCTTGACCAGTTCCATCCTTCTCCACTCTTTGGTACTTCTGGCCTGCCTCCATGGCCACTCAACTGATAGCAGATGGGAGTGGGCTAGAATTGTTAAAAGGTTGTGAGAGGTGAGGGTCAGCTGTACTAGCTTCCGGCCTCCCTCCTAAACCACTGCAGATTTGCCCTGCCCACTTCTCAATTTAGCTAGACACAGGCTGACTGTAAAAAGTTGTACATAGAGCAGTAGGGAATATGGTGGCTATAGTCTACCCATAAAATTCGAATGACAAGTGACAAGACATAGAAGTTTATTCCTATTTGAAGTTTGACATTGTTAGATGTCCACCACTATAGATAACTTGACTCGGGTTAAATCCATGACATGTAAATAAAAGCTTTTCGGACTTTGATTTACACTTGTGAAAATCACCCTGCAGCAGAAACATATTTAGGAGAATATCTTTCTAAAGTGTGGTTAAAATTCATCATACATGTTGTTAATGTACACCAATCCTCTAAGAAAAGAAGCATTGTAATCTTAGAGAGTAATTTAAGAGCTCAACTTCCACAGGGTGTTACATTTTCTCTCAGCAATAACCAAACTCTGACATGACTGAGGTCCTCATCCTGGGACCCTCCACATCTGCCTGGGAGGACTCCTGGAGGCCTGCTTCCCTTGGCACTACCACCTCGGCTCCCCACCCCAATAAACCTCACACACAACCTCGGCTTCATCCTGGATTCATCGCTCACCATGACTTGTCAAGTCAACTCATTTGCATCCTCTTGTTTTCACACACTCCGACTTCTCCGGAAGATCTTCAAATGGATCCCAAATGACTGCCACAAAACCGTAACCCACACCCTGGTCACCAGCAGACACCCTGATCACCAGCAGACTCGACCATGGCAAGGCCCTCTACGCCGGCACCACCCAGAAGAACCTGAAGGAACTACAGCACATCCAATATGCCACCGCCAGACTCATCCTGGATGTCTCCCGCCGCAGACACATCACCAGACACCTAAGGGACCGCTACTGGATCCCCGTCGAGAAGAGGATCAACTTGAAACTCCTCGCCCACGCTTACAAGGCACTCCACGACCTAGGACCCACCTACCTCAACCACCGCATCATCTTCAACTCCTCTGCCAGACCTCTCCGCTCCACTCAACAGACACTAGCCACTGTACCCCGCATACAGAGGACCTCAGCTGGAGGAAGATCCTTTGCCTACCTCATGGCAAAGAGCTGAAACATCTTGCCTCCTCTCCTTAGGCAGTCACCATTGTTGCCTCGCTTCAGTAAGGACCTTAAGACCTGTTGCTTCCACTGAGGCTCAGAGGACCGACCCCCTCAGCGCCTTGAGATCCTTATGGGTGAGTAGTTGTGCTCTATAAATATGACTGAATGACTGACTGAAACTAACGAATAATAATTCAAAATGTTTTTCATCTCAATCTTTGTATGATGCACTTTTAGACCACTTTTTAAAATAGATTTCTATTTTCTCTGTGGTCCTGCAATCTCTTATTCCCACTTAATTCTGAATTGCCTGAGCCAGTACGAAGGGCCGAAACAACCTTTTTTAAAACAATTCTGTCACTCCAAAGAACTTGTTGGACTCAAACATTGCTCGATCTTTGTGGTCCCACTGTCTTATGTATGCCTCACCAACTGCTGCATCTGATTCCTGTTTCTTTTGGTTATGAGGTAGGATGCAGGATTAGCTTTTTGGGTGCTTCCCAGTTTTCTTCTACTGTCTCCCCTTTCTAAAAAGAGCATTCTTGTCCTTACATTTTTTATTTGATTGGATATTGCAAAATGTGCCTCACTCTACATGCAGTGAACAATCAGTGTTTTCAATGCTGCAAGCAGCTTTCAGAGTCTGACCATCACATGGCCTCTTTGTCATAACTGGGTAACTGTGCATCCAGTGAGGTTTTCTTTTTGGTTTTACTTGATGTAGCATTCATCCACGTTTGCAGAGAAACCATCATTTTTTATATCCAAGAAGTAGCTCCATAGATGCAGATGTTCAGCCTTCTCACAGGTTGGATGCTGTAACTCTTTGTGTGGGGTAAAGGTTCCTGGTGCGGTGTTCATGTGGCATTCTGGCCTCCTTGATGTTCTGTCTGACAGACCTAGTATGTTTTCTTGTATGGGGGATTTATGTCATGAGTCCCCTGACAGGTGTACTTCATGGTTTGGATGTTGGAAAGCTAGGCTCTGTTGCCCAGTAGGGGTTCACCAAACGTGGTACCCCTTTTAACATGGGTGACAAACATCCCCAGGACCAGGCCATGACACAGCTAATGGTTGTTGACCTTTTTGATCTCTGTGCAAGTAGGGAGAGTGTCTTACCCCTCATCCCGCATCATTCAAATGGTGTGCTACGACTGTCCACTTGATTCCTCTTTATTGTATTCGGGGAGCATGAGTCTTGCTTGGGTACATGAGAGTTGGGATACCCTGAACTTGGGGTCCTCCATACGTATGTGGGCCCTATATTGGCAGGGCGCTCCATAGAGCTTACTAGTAGTCCGGAGCTGCTCTTTCTTCTTTTCCTTCACTTCTGCCTTTTCTTTTCCACCTTCCTGTAGAAAGCATTGTAAAGCCATGTGAATATGTCTTGAAATCATATTGAATTGAATACAACTAGAGAGATCATTTGTGCTTACCCTATCCTGTACCAACAGAAGATCAGCTTGCCTCTGTTAGCACATCTGATCTTAATAAGTAAACTTACAAGGGGAGACGAATAGATCGATGAACCTTTTGACTCGCAATTAAGATGTTCTTACCATAGCTCCAGTACATAATCAATAAGCAATACACAATATCAATAATCAACAACCATCAATAACAGTAATAATCAATGGAGTCAGTAATTGTCGCGCACCATGACCTTTCAGTCATGAATAACCACACCTTTTAGTAAAAGTTGGAATATTTATTTCCCTATATTAACAATGCTAAAGTCATGTAGATTAATCTCAAAATCAAATGAAACACATACAGAAACAATACTGGCTGTACAAAGCGACGGAAGAAACGTAAACTAATCAAAGCTTGAACTACAACACATTCAAGAATTACAGTGCAAATTAATAACAAAGTCAAGTGAGTCAGAGTAATTACGTACATTCGAATTCAGCAGAGAAATTCATCAAGCATTATTTCTCAGTTAGCACAATTTCATTAGTGAGAATCCTTAACTAACATCCAATTAGCATCAGCATGTTAGGCTTCATGCAAACAATTTAGTAACACAAATTTGGAAAATTATCTAACTATGGCTCTCTCAAAACAGTGCAGTTGGTACCTAGAAAGAAAAAGCAAATATGCATAATAATCAACAGTCTACTTCATTATACCTATCCTCAGTGTGGATAAGCAAGCAGAGTCAGTCTTCGTCCTCAGGACATCAGTTGATCAGCAAGGCATCAGGATTCAGCATCAAAGTTCAGAAAACGCAAAGTCTCTAAGCAATAACGTCAAACACGTCTATTGTCAAGACGCATAAGGAAATATTGACCTTTCGGCCAGCAAGAAAATGGGCAATAACGGTGTTTTCTCTCAGTGTAGTGTCGTTAAATTAAAACTAGTAAAACTACTTCCCAAATCCTTATTGGTCAGTTAATCACATGTTCACACTTTGTCCAATAAAACTAAAATCCCAAATCTATGAATTCTACTATTACTTCATCGTTCATTGGTTGTCTGGCTATGTCCTCATCATCTGGCTTGTCAGGTAACAATATTGTTGCAGCTTCCACTCCAGTCAGTATCTCTATTGTTCTTCTCCTGAGAAAGTCAGTCTCATACGCATTACACATAAAATGTTACATTAACAAGAACAGCATCTTTTAGCAATGGGTTGTCATGAGAAAACGTCTGTTGTGAGCACATTTAATCAAAGCAAAATGAAATCTCAGTTTAACTCTCTAGGGCAGCCATTTATTAAACGGTAAGACATACTGCATTGACATGAGGCCTGGCAAACTAGGCCAAGACATTCGCTAAGTTAAGGCCTACAATTAATAAAGCTAGAGCATAATGCATAACCCTTAATTTGTCATACTACTACATTAGTCAAACGTATATTAGACATTACACAATATTAATTCACTAACAAGTACACTTTGTGAACATTGCCAGCCACTCTTTATAATCACATTTTCAATGCTGCATAATCTTTCTATGTTATTATATTTTCTACACAAATGCATTTTTCAGAATATATGAACACTCATTAATAATTTTTATTAATACACGCTAGCACCTCTCAGCTTCAGTGGCAATGCAGAAACAAAGACTTCAGGCCCAGATGACATTCTCAGTGGCTGCGCTGAGGAGAATGACCTCCTTGACCTTTAAGCACAAGCACCATCACCCTTCAGAAAGAGGGTCCTTACAACACGAATATTAGGATCACTCTGAAAAGGGCCTTCATAAACTAAGTTAGGCCGGTCTCTACGTAGTCAAAAGAAAGCATCTATGCAGTTTCCAATGGAAAGGCTAGAGAGTTTGGGCACAAAACTACTTATCCTTTAGAGTCCTGACTCTACAGCCCTCTAAATATTATTTTCTCCACTAAAAGCACTTTTTGCAAAGTGAAAAAATCACGTTTTGTGGCGCAAGGTACCTGGCAAAGTTGAGGAGTTTATGCAGGTGGAGTCTTCGAGGTTCCCTGTTGAAGACGGTGCTGGCATGGGTGAGAGTGGGTCTTTGACGACTCACTTGCATGGTACAAATGGAGATTTTCCTGGCAGACTCATATTACTCTGTACTACAAATTTACCAAGTGGAACCCCTGAGGGTGAGCGCGGCAGCAGGAAGGCAGTAGCAGCTGGGCAGTGAGACTCACAGACAGCCATTATGTGCCATCCTGCAGCTGACTGGCAGAGAGCCATCAGAACAGTGTCCCATCCTCAGAAGTTTTGAACCCCTATATTCCCTTCCTGTCCAGAGTGCCATCTTCAAATAACTCCACTTTCCACCAGGATAACTGTGGATGTAACTTACTGGGCTTGCACTAATGGCACTGTTCCGGAGTCTGTGAAGCTGAACTCCTGTTCTTCAACAGTCCGTGCTCAGTTATCTGCATCTTGACCGGTCAATTACCTTGCCCAGCAACAAACGAGCACGCCCTTTTCAGTTAAGGCCTCCATACCATGTTTCTGTTGTGTACACCCTCTTCAATCAGTGTGATGTGTTTCCTTTTATTGGCAGGCTTCTCTATGCTGCTGACTGCACAATACATGAGGCATAACGATGTTTGGGGCAACTGCCAAGATCCTGCACAACTCGAACAGACACCATCTACCAATGGACTCTCGATCCCCAACTTCAGCAAACTCCAAACCAAACAATGAAGTCCTGATTTCGTCAACCAGATCAGGGTAACTAAAACAATACAGGCACTTGTGTAATTGCAAGTATTCACAAGGACCCGACCAATATAATTATGAATCTGTCTTAGAACGAATTAAAGAAGCAGGCAACAACAGGAAAACGCTAGTAGCTCCCAATCTGGTCCTCTCTTTGGTGAGTTTGTCAGTTTCGTCATGGAATTTGGACCTACATCAGTATAAACCTTTCTAGTGTGCCCTAATTGGGATGGTACCCAGGAAGACACATCCAGTTCTCAGAGCTACTTTGAAAACCAAAGTCAGTCATGGCAAAAGGGTTCAAACCATTCCCAAGCTGCAGGAGGTCGCAATTATAAGGGCATGGTGAAACATGGCAGAAAAAGGTGTTTAAAAATATTGTGGAACATGGCAGCCCATCTTGCTACGAAAGCTTGCGACCTGCCAGGAAAGGCCTAGAGTGTCAGACTGGCAAGTCCAGCCCTCCATGGTCTGCCTTGGACTGAAGTTAACACTGGAAGACATGCTGGTGGAACAGCCTCCCAGTCAGGCATGACTGAACCACCTCCTTGCAGGGCAGCAATCATTCCATAAAAGATTGAATGGAAATGGTACAGTGCCATGAACACGCTGGTATTAGTGGTTAGGAAAACTGTAAGAATTTGTGACATTGACACCAGAGCCCCCGGATAAACACCATACTGTGTTCATGGTCAAGTTGCTCTTTTCAGAGAAGAGTGTGGGATAGCAGGAGCCTGTGCCTCAGGTAAATTCTCTACGAGCTTCTTTGATAGTCCCTCAAGGATATCTAAATAAAGGATGAGTAGGAAGCACAAGGAGGGTTAGGGTTGTATTCTGTGGTCAACTCTGATCCTCCATTTTACAAATGGCATTCACACATTATGATAAATGCTTGCAAACATTTACAAATAACACTAATTTAAGCATGAGAGTAATTTTTGAAAAGTATCTTACAGTTTATACATGCTATTATTCGTGAAGTGTTAGGGCACTGAAGAATTCATGAAACATTCACAAGCATTGCATTACTTAATTGAACATGAGGAGGCGAGTAGACAGGTCCCCTGGGTGCACCTAGCACCCAAAAATTATAATTAGTTTCCACCAGGCAGGAGTTGTGCAAGGATGACTGCAGGGGGTTGCCCACTAGGTTTAGGAGCAGGTTCATGACCCAAATCTTGGAGGCTTGATTGGTGTGGGTTCTGAATATCAAATTAGAAATATCATGGGATCTAAATATCATGAACAAAACATCGAAGACCAAAATATTGAAAGTTAAGTATGTGTAGCTTTTCTATAACTAACTCCCTGTATATGTACCTTGACAATATATATCTTCTAGGTATATAGATGTGGATTTAGGAATAGTAGATCTATCTTTCCCCTATATGCACTTACTTTTTAATATTTTGGTCCACAATATTTTGTCTGTGATTTTAAGGTAGCACAATAGTACTATTCTCAATATTCAGTAGTACAACCAGCCTGATGCAGGGTGTGGGCTTCAGCACGCCCTGTTAAAATCATTCACCTATGAACACCATGTTAAAATTATTCACATTGACATTTCCTGGGGCTCACCTCAATACTGGCATACAGTTCCTTTTAAATTTACCCACCGACTCTCACAGTGATGTTTTCCATTCATTCTACATTTGTTGTATTCCCATTATGGTGACTCTTTAAACCTTGAACATCAGAAGCACACAGGCATCCGGGTGATTTAAGTGGTCCTCATGTTGCTTGTTGACCGTTTTCCCTCTAATGGCATTTCTTTCTATCTGAGTGTTAATTCCTTGGGAGCCTTATAAAGTAGTTCAACAGTTTCTCCAATATTGAATCTTTCATAGATTCATATGCGTGAATATTCCCCGTTGTTAAGGTGAGTCACAGTAATTAAAATTAGTAGTGTAAAGCAAAACAATATGCAGTAAAGCTTACACCAGTGAGTTGGTAGACCAGTTCAATCAATCAATCAATCAATCATTTCATTTGTAAAGCGCACTATGTACCCGTCAGGGTTTCGAGGTGCTGGGGGGAGGGGGGGGGGTGAGCTGTTAGCGGTCGAAGAGCCAGGTCTTGAGGAGTCTCCTGAAGGTGAGGAGGTCCTGGGTCTGGCGTAGAGAGGTGGGGAGAGAGTTCCAGGTCTTGGCGGCGAGGAAGGAGAAGGATCTGCCGCCGGAGGTCTTGCGCTGGATCCTGGGGACGATGGCGAGGGCGAGATTGGCAGAGCGGAGTTGACGAGTGGAGGCGTAAAAGTTGAGTCTGGAGTTGAGGTAGGTAGGTCCGGTGTTGTGTAGAGCCTTGTGAGCGTGGGTGAGGAGTTTAAAGGTGATCCTCTTGTCCACGGGGAGCCAGTGGAGGTCCTTCAGGTGAGGGGAGATGTGACATCGGCGGGGTATGTCGAGGATCAGGCGGGCGGATGCATTTTGGATACGCTGGAGTCGTTTGATGTCTTTTGTTGGGATGCCTGTGTAGAGTGCGTTGCCGTAGTCAAGTCTGCTACTGACGAGGGCTTGGGTCACCGTCTTTCTGGTTCCTGTTGGGATCCACTTGAAAATTCTGTGTAGCATTCGAAGGGTGTTGAAGCAGGAAGAGGAGACGGCGCTGACCTGTTTGGACATGGTGAGGGCGGAGTCCAGGATGAAGCCGAGGTTTCTTGCGTGGCTGGCTGGGGTGGGTGGGGGTCCGAAGTCAGTGGGCCACCAGGAGTCGTTCCAGGCCGAAGGGGTGCGCCCGAGGATGAGGACTTCCGTCTTGTCGGAGTTGAGCTTCAGGCGGCTGTCGTTCATCCACTCGGCGATGGCTTTTAGTCCCTCGTGGAGGTTGGTTTTGGCGGTGAGTGGGTCTTTGGTCAGGGAGAGGACGAGCTGGGTGTCGTCGGCGTAGGAGATGATGCTGAGGTGATGTTGGCGGGCCAGTTTAGCGAGGGGGGCCATGTAGACGTTGAACAACGTAGGGCTGAGGGAGGAGCCTTGGGGGACGACGCAGATGAGGTTGGTGGCTTTGGAGCGGAAAGGGGAGAGTCGGACTCTCTGGGTTCTGTCAGAGAGGAAGGATGAGATCCAGTTGAGGGCTTTATCTTGGATGCCGGCTTCATGGAGGCGGGTCAGTAGGGTGCGGTGGCAGACTGTGTCAAAAGCGGCTGATAGGTCGAGGAGGATGAGGGCCGAGGTTTCGCCGTTGTCCATTTGAGTTCTGATGTCATCTGTGGCGGCGAGGAGTGCAGTCTCGGTGCTGTGGTTTCGTCTGAAACCGGATTGAGAGGGGTCTAGGATGGAGTTGTCTTCGAGGAAGTGGGCGAGCTGTGTGTTGACGATCTTCTCGATTACTTTTGCTGGAAAAGGGAGGAGAGAGATCGGTCGGAAGTTTTTGAGGTCGTTGGGGTCAGCCTTGGGTTTCTTGAGGAGGGGTTGGATTTCTGCGTGTTTCCAGCTGTCTGGGAAGGTGGCGGAGTCAAAGGAGAGGTTGATGATCTTGCGGAGTTTGGGGGCGATGATGGCGTTGGCTTTGTTGAACACGTAATGTGGGCATGGGTCCGTGGGAGAGCCTGAGTGGATGGTGTTCATGGTTGTTATTGTTTCGGTGTCGTCCACGTGGGTCCAGGCGGTGAGGCGGCAGGCGTCTGTGGAGATGTCAGGGGTGGGGTCTGGCGGCGGAGTGGCGTTGAAGCTGTCGTGGATGGTTGGGATTTTCTGGTGGCAGAAGGTGGAGAGGTCGTCGCAGAGTTTCTGGGAGGGCGGGATGTCGTTGGAGTTGGCGTTGGGGTTTGAGAGTTCCTTCACGATGCCGAAGAGTTCTTTGCAGTCGTGGGCGTTGTTGTTGATGCGTTCAGTGAAGTGGGTGCGCTTGGCGACTCGGATCCGTTGGTGGTGTTCACGGTTGGCGTCTTTGAGGGAGGCGAGGTTGTCGGGTGTGCGCTCTAAGATCCACTTCTTCTTGAGCTTCTGGCAGAGGCTTTTGGAGGCGGTCAGTTCGTCTGTGAACCAGGCTGGTTTTTTTCTTTCCTTGGTTGGCGGTGGGTTTCTTGAGTGGGGCTAAGGAGTTGGCGCAGTCGAGGATCCATTGATGGAGGTTGATGGCGGCAGAGCTCGGGTCGGTTGAGTCGGGTGGTGGGTTTTTGACGAGGGTGCTGGTTAGTTGGTCTTGGGTGATTTTTCCCCAACGGCGGTGAGGAGGTAGAGGGATGCGGTGGTGTTCGGTGATTTTCGTATAGGAAAAATGGACGCAGTGATGGTCGGTCCAGTGGAGTTCGGAGGTGTGGCTGAAAGAGATGTGGTTGCTTGAGGTGAAGAGGGAGTCAAGAGTGTGTCCGGCGATGTGGGTGGGAGTGTTGACCAGTTGACGGAGTCCGAGGTTGAGGAGGTTGGAGGTCAGTGATGTGGTGTTGACGTCGTTGTTATTTTCCAGATGGTAGTTTAGATCTCCCAGGAGGATGTCGTCTTGGGAAGCGAGGGCGTGGGTGCTCGCGAGGTCGGCGACGGTGTCGCTGAAGGGGGCTGTTGGTCCTGGAGGGCGGTATATGAGGGTTCCTCTGAGGGTCGTGTTGGGGTCCGTGTGGATCTGGAAGTTGAGGTGTTCGGCTGTCTTGAGGGTGTCGTCCGTGTGGGTGTGGATTTTGAGGGTGGATTTGTGGGTGATGGCTATTCCGCCGCCGATTCCGTTGGTTCGATCTCTTCTGGTGATTTTGTATCCCTCCGGTATGGCGATTGCGATGTCCGGGGCCGAGGAGTCGTTCCACCAGGTTTCGGTCAGGAAGGCCACGTCAGGGGCGGTGGTGTCGAGTAAGTCCCAGAGTTCGATGGCGTGTTTTCGTGCGGAGCGTGTGTTGATGAGGATGCAGTTCAGGTGGTTGGTGTTGGAAGTTCTTGTTGTTGGCTTCGCCTTTCTGTCGCAGGAGAAGTTGCAGGTGCGGCAGGAGAAAGGTCCTTTTGTGTGCTTCGGGGTTGCAAGGAAGCACTCTGCGGAGGAGCCGGGGTTGAGTGTGCGGAGTTCGTTGGTTGAGTAGCGGACGCAGGGGATGCGGGGGCGCGTGGACCGGGGGGGGTGGCGCTGTGCGCGGTCCAGGCGCGGACGGGCGCAGACGGGCTTGCCTCTGGCGTGCCAGCGGTGCGCCAGCGGCGCGGACGTGCAGCGCCAGCCATTAAGAAGGGAGGGGGGAGGGAGGAGCAGCTGGGAGGCGGGAGGCGGGAGGGAGCGGCGAATGGGGGTGCGAGGGGGGTGGGGCCGCAGGGAGGCAGCGGCAGGGATCGGAGAGCAGGGGGAGCGCACAAGGGGCAAAAGGCACAAAAAATCGAGCGAAATTAAAGGCAGTCACAATATGAAAACACACAGTATGAAATACAGTAATGGCACAGTACACGATCGGGGAAACAGCAATCAGAGGGGCACAACGGGGGCAGAAGCGCCGGAGGCGAGGCGCAGAAAAATGAGAAAAACAACTTACGGGACGGCGGAAAGCGGCACACGGGTCAAGTGAAGCTAGTCAGAGCCCACTAGACCCCAGGGATGAGGCGCAGGAGGATGACTGCGGGTGGAGGAGGGCCTCGAACACGCAAACAGCAGCGTGGTCGGGGGACAGAGGCAGGAGGCAGCAGGTTGGTGCTGCGGTCGTGGGGGGCGAGCTCAGGACCTGAAACAGGTCAGAGGTCGCTCACTCGCGACGCGCAGCGCCAGCCATTAAGAAGGGAGGGGGGAGGGAGGAGCAGCTGGGAGGCGGGAGGCGGGAGGGAGCGGCGAATGGGGGCGCGAGGGGGGCGGGGCCGCAGGGAGGCAGCGGTAGGGATCGGAGAGCAGGGGGAGCGCACAAGGGGCAAAAGGCACAAAAAATCGAGCGAAATTAAAGGCAGTCACAATATGAAAACACACAGTATGAAATACAGTAATGGCACAGTACACGATCGGGGAAACAGCAATCAGAGGGGCACAACGGGGGCAGAAGCGCCGGAGGTGAGGCGCAGAAAAATGAGAAAAACAACTTACGGGATGGCGGAAAGCGGCACACGGGTCAAGTGAAGCTAGTCAGAGCCCACTAGACCCCAGGGATGAGGCGCAGGAGGATGCCTGCGGGTGAAGGAGGGCCTCGAACACGCAAACAGCAGCGTGGTCGGGGGACAGAGGCAGGAGGCAGCAGGTTGGTGCTGCGGTCGTGGGGGGCGAGCTCAGGACCTGAAAAAGGTCAGAGGTCGCTCACTCGCGACGCGCAGCGCCAGCCATTAAGAAGGGAGGGGGGAGGGAGGAGCAGCTGGGAGGCGGGAGGCGGGAGGCGGGAGGGAGCGGCGAATGGGGGCGCGAGGGGGGCGGGGCCGCAGGGAGGCAGCGGCAGGGATCGGAGAGCAGGGGGAGCGCACAAGGGGCAAAAGGCACAAAAAATCGAGCGAAATTAAAGGCAGTCACAATATGAAAACACACAGTATGAAATACAGTAATGGCACAGTACACGATCGGGGAAACAGCAATCAGAGGGGCACAACGGGGCAGAAGCGCCAGAGGCGAGGCGCAGAAAAATGAGAAAAACAACTTACGGGACGGCGGAAAGCGGCACACGGGTCAAGTGAAGCTAGTCAGAGCCCACTAGACCCCAGGGATGAGGCGCAGGAGGATGCCTGCGGGTGGAGGAGGGCCTCGAACACGCAAACAGCAGCGTGGTCGGGGGACAGAGGCAGGAGGCAGCAGGTTGGTGCTGCGGTCGTGGGGGGCGAGCTCAGGACCTGAAACAGGTCAGAGGTCGCTCACTCGCGACGCGCAGCGCCATCCATTAAGAAGGGAGGGGGAGGGAGGAGCAGCTGGGAGGCGGGAGGCGGGAGGGAGCGGCGAATGGGGGCGCGAGGGGGGCGGGGCCGCAGGGAGGCAGCGGCAGGGATCGGAGAGCAGGGGGAGCGCACAAGGGGCAAAAGGCACAAAAAATCGAGCGAAATTAAAGGCAGTCACAATATGAAAACACACAGTATGAAATACAGTAATGGCACAGTACACGATCGGGGAAACAGCAATCAGAGGGGCACAACGGGGGCAGAAGCGCCGGAGGCGAGGCGCAGAAAAATGAGAAAAACAACTTACGGGACGACGGAAAGCGGCACACGGGTCAAGTGAAGCTAGTCAGAGCCCACTAGACCCCAGGGATGAGGCGCAGGAGGATGCCTGCGGGTGGAGGAGGGCCTCGAACACGCAAACAGCAGTGTGGTCGGGGGACAGAGGCAGGAGGCAGCAGGTTGGTGCTGCGGTCGTGGGGGGCGAGCTCAGGACCTGAAACAGGTCAGAGGTCGCTCCTCCAGTTCACATTGTTTTATGTAGAACCAAACTTCAGCCAATTAGAGAGCAGCTATTACATCATCCTTCTCCTCCTGAGCTACCACACCTCTGATTTCTAACTGTATATCTTTGCACTCTGCTCAGCACTTTTGGAAAATTGCTACTTTAGTATAATTTGACATGCAATTGAACTCTACTGCTACAGAACAAAAGACCTAGCTCTGTCTGTGCCTTATTTTGACAACAATTCATCATGTTAGAGGGATTCAAGAAGAGATTGTTTAGGCCCCACAAGTCTTGTGGTAAGCTGGGGCTCTTTTCTGAGGAACCTCACAAAGAGTGTCTTTATTGTATATATCCTGAGCATAAAGCTAAGGACTGCAGATACTGCAGAAAAGTGTCTGTTAAAACACGCAAAGGCAGATAAGTAAAGCTACTTTTGTGTCTTCAAAAGAAAACATACACAGAAAATCTAGTCTCTGGAGAGTGTTGTGTGGGCTCTCATTATTCTAAATGAGACTACTGGATTTCTAGGTAGCAGGATCTATAACGGTGTGGGGGACTGAGTCTGACCCACGTGTAAAGAACTCTGTCACCCTAAATCCGGTTTTTGCTCCGGCTAACTAGCAGTGCCTCATTTCTCCCATGTGGAAGGAATGATTTGGCAGCCGAGCGCATGACATCTTTGGAACTTCTCAGGGAAGTCGTGGTTACTCAGATCCAAACCAACTCTCTTATTTCCAATATGATCTCATATACAAATGACAAAGACAGTATAAGTTTTATATTATGTTTTAATAAAACGACTGTATTTTAGATATTAAGGCGTGAGCCGCAATAACCAGAACGATACAACACAGTAGGATTGAAATAGTCACCAGGAGAGTAAAACATAAGAACAAAGCTATCATAGTGTCTAACAGTTTCTACTCTCCCTCTGCTTGTTCTATTTAGAGCACAGCATGTTAAGCTTCTAGCTTGCCTATTAGAATCACTGTGGAGACATCAGCCCTCATACCTGAGCAAAGACCTGTGATCTTGGTTCAGCATCTGCAACGAGGCAGTCAGCGTCTAGTTGTGGTTCCCTGGTCGGAATCTCCCTCTTGCATGTTTTGGGACAAGGAAGTGATTTTATAACTAACATGTCATCGTGATCACAAAATGTCCCTACGCAGGAATGCCAAGTCTGAACTCCTACCACGTCTATCGGCAATGTACCAGACTGTATCCTTGACTGAAGCACAGAGTAAATATGTTATGGAGAACTCCAGTGCTGAAGTAGGCAAAACAGTGCAAAACAGTGTGATATGAAATAAAAAACAACACTGTAGAACTGGCTATTAGAAAAATAACAGTACGAAGCCTAATAAAAAGCATGTAGAGCAAAGTGCACAGAGGCTCTAAGCTGTCAGCAAATGAATAAAATATATTCAGGGCAAAGTGCACAAAGGCCTAAAGCCTGAAGCTAAAGCGTAATGAATACGTAAAACTAACCACACTACACCCTCCCCTTGTCGGTAGCAAGTGGTTCCAATAATATAAAAGGATGCCCCAAATATAAACAATACCTAAAACAATTATTTCGACAAGGTGAGAAGACAACAAAGTCAGAAATTTAGGTAACATGTGACCATAAAGCCAAATTCAATATAGTGTCAATTTCGTAAAAATCCAATCGTCAGATAGAAGCAATAGAACGCAGGAGTTCCTCCACTTCGATATATGTCAATATCGGAAGATCCACGCCACAAAGTACCATGGAGCAGGTGTGATCCAAAGCCCCAAAACCATTCAGGGCGGCACCCCGTGTAGGGCCTATGAAAGAGACAATACCATCTTCCTCCAGGAAGGGAATCTCATAAACTGCCTCACGAAGCAAGCGCATCCGTAGTACACAAGTCTGGGAATGAGCCCTAATCGGGAACATCAAAAGATCAGTATCGACCATGGGAGGGCGCTGCAATGAGAGACAGAGAGCCAGTGCATGTTCAAACGAGCACCAAAGGCATCGAAACACGGGCTGCACACAATCCAAAACCGGTCTGAATGACAGAGACCAGTCACACTCCAAATATCCCAGGAGTGTCGCTCCAAAATGCTGCATCATGCGTTCACGACACAGCTGCGCTGACGGGAGCAGCAATACAGGATCTTGTTGTGACGGGACAGCCATTGCGAAAAAATAGCAACAACAGCAAGACTCCAGCCAATAAAGCCAAAGTAATCGGGAAACCCCCAAAAATGCTTCCGAAAATAGAATGTATAGCCGAAGGTATCAAACCGAATATGGAAGAGAAAGTATGGGCAAAACCGACACCAACGACTTTGAAAAAATGTGCAATACCAGCACTGCTGGATGCATTAAATATACGTCCCACAAGTTCACCGAAGTGATTTGGAAAGTTAGTATTCAAAAGGGACTGTATCTCCGCCGATGACCCTGCCACTTGAAGTGCGTAGGTCTCGCTAGCAGATGTAAGGGCCACATGCTTTTGAAACAATAAAGCTTTTAGCCGACTTAACTTGTCGAAATCAACCTTGGAAGAAGCAATATGAGGCCAGATGTCCGCTACCTCCCTAAATTGAGTGGGGGGAAACAACACATTCCCGCAGCACGTAACGGCCTTGTTGACAACGACGATGTAAACTATTCCGGCACGCATGCCACAGCAGCGTTCGCTGTTAAGAACAATGTAACTGCCGTTAGAAAGCACCTGGAAAGTGTTTTTAATAACCGGGACTGGAACTCCCTTCAGATAACAAGCTAAGTTAGCAATCGAAGCGTTACACGCCCCGTGCAAGGACAGCTGTTTACAAACCATGGAATGGCTGACAGAAGCTTCGCATTCGCTGCCGCTAAGAAAAACCTCCTTCAAACCATTAACACATCTGTACTGAAAGGGAAGGTCCCACACCTCGTGTATGTAGCTATCTCCCAATAGTTCATATCTACCCAACGGAATGTGCTTCAAACAAGAAGTAAATTGCAAAGTAGAGATAGGCAAATTAATAACCCCATGTATCAACCATTCAGCTGACGGAATCTCAGCTACCGTGAAAGGCAGTTTCTCTAATTTCTCAATATTTAACATAACATATGTCGCTTCCTTTTTAGCCATCAGTTGTTGTTGACGAGTCAAATTAAAAGAGATAAAGATCTCTCTGGCACGAACGTGCTGCCATGGAACGCGACCCGCCTTCAAGGTCTGAAGAGTCCAACCCAGCTGCATGATGGACCGCGTCTGACTCTGCCCATGATATAAAGAAGACATGTCCGATTTAATAATGTCAATGGCAGAGGAAACAATGCTGTCAATCGTGTAAACACGGTCAGAAAGGGTATGCATGCCATTATCAACAACAGACAAAGGCCCTCATTCTGACCTTGGCGGTCTTTTCGCAAGACCGCTGAGTTACCGCCGCGGTGAAGACCGCCGACCGCGGCGGTGTGCCGCTGTGCGCATTCTGACCGCTGGGAGCGTTCCGCCGGAAAACCGCCAGCAGCCACACTGGCGGTCGGCGGGAAAGTGGAGACTGGTCAACCTCCACCGCCACGCCAGCAGAACACCGCCCACAGAATTACGACCCACATTTCTGTGTGGCGGTCTTCTGTTGGCGGTCTTCTGTTGGCGGTCACGTCCCTATGGCTCCCGTCGCCTCCCGGAGGACCAACGCACAAGGTAAGTTGATCGTCCGTGAGGGGAGGGGGTGGGGGGGTGTTGTGTGATGTGGGCGTGCATGGGGGTGTGCGTGTGAGTGTGTAGAGGGGGTGTGTGAGTGCGTGTATGCGCCGGGGGGTGCTGCTGTGTCTATGGGTAATGTGTGCTGTTCGGCAGGTGCGCATGTCGGCATGTATGTGTGCGGGCATGTGTCCCCGTTGTGTATGTGTGTGTAGGGGGTGTGTATATGTGCATGTTGGGGGTGTGTGCATGTCGGGGTACATGTATGTGCATGTCGGGGTGGGGGTGGGGAGGGGGTTCGTACCACCTCTGGGGGGTGGCAGGGGGGTGGAGGGTGTGGGGGGAGGACTCGGATGGGTAGTGGGGGGTGGGGGAGACCCCTATCAGTGCCAGGGAAGGAATTCCCTGGCCCCGATAGTGCTTACCGCCATGGTTCGCACGGCGGTTCCCGCCCGCAAGAAACCGCGGCGGTAGGCAGGGTCATAATACCCTTGGCGGTCTTGGGACGACCGCCGGGCCGGAGTGCGCAAACTCCAGCCCCGCGGTCATGACCGCCGTGGCGGTCGGAGTGGAGAAGTAGCGGTCGGTCGCGGCGGGGACCGCCGCGGTCAGAATGCCATTTTTAATACCGCCGGTCTGTTCGCGGTCCGACCGCCGTCTCTCCGCCGACCGCCAGGGTCAGAATGAGGGCCAAAGTCTGCATCAGATTTTCTTGATCAATCTGCCTCAACCGGGCTGCAGCCTCTTGTTGTGAAAGCTTCCAAATCTCATTATAAACCTCGTATAAGAACCTTTTCTTCCGTGTACTTTGGGACCTGACAAAAAATCTTGTAAATCAGTATCATTAGACAGTAACGTGAGATGTGACTTAACTGCATCCAGCGTGGATGACTTCAACCATTGCTGACAAAGCTTCCCCACATTGTATGTAGTTATAATATCAGCATGTTCTGGTGAAACGTAACGAGGGTCTGCCCTACTAGTCCTGAACCCCCCTGAAGAGGTGACAAAACGTTGATGACACATATTAGTGTCTACAGGCCATAATAACCACCCGCCTGGATGTAACGATGAAGTGTTAAGCGTACCATTCTGGACCCAATGTGTAAAGTCACTGAAAGTAGCATTCACATAGTGCTGCCAATTTTTTAATTTAGAAGGGACAGGTATACTAGGCAAAGTCAACTCCCTAATCGTCGCTAAGCCCAAACAGCTAGTCTGTTGTACTGTGTCATTGAGGAAAATCATCTGCACAGGGATAATACATGCTCTAAATAACGTGTCCCTGCCTTGCATTTGCCAATTTTTCGTACCCCAAACACTTTTCAAGTCAACAGTTTTAAACCAGTATTCATATCCCTCGACCGAAAGTTTAGATACAAACAAATTGGAATACAGTAATTTAGTATCGGTCAATAACATTTGCTTATTAGAATACGGTGCAACTTTAAAATAGTAGGACTTAGCATTACGTGGATCATGCCCAGCAAAATATGCAAATTTATCATAATACGTTTTTGAACTCCCTTGTGGAGGAGTCGAGCAATGTTCCCATTGCACATAATTAAACATGGACTTGGGGCTACTAGCTTTATGAATAAAGTGGTGTCCATAATAGTTGTAACAAAACATGTCACCATGATTATCTCTAAACTGGTAAGCATCATCATCGTCATAGACAGTATAATATTGCAAATCCGTTTGCATAGAATCTACTGTCTTCACATCCCAATCATCAGAAACAATGCCAGGTATAACAATATCATTCATTGATAATTTGAGGACATACGGTATTTGAATCAATTCAGTGGGACCATATATATCAAACATTACTTTACCCCACACAATTCCATCCGGAACTGGTATTGCAGAAATGTTTACTGTGGACAAGTCTCTTCAAACCATATGAGACGAAAAATGCGGTTTTAACACAGTCTGCACGTGCTCAATGTCAGATCGATCAGGAAGAAAATGACCATGTATTATCAGAAAAAAGTAACCACAAATCCCAACCATTATAAAATAGTCATCACGGCCAAAAACAGCCAAAAATAGTTCCAAGGAAAAACAAAATATGTGCGTTTAAGCCAATCCAGCAGCCGTCGTGGACCGTGGACAGAGGACATCGAGGACGAGGAGCCGGACACATCATTATCAGCGTCGTTGAAGCAGCCAGAAGCAGTTCTAGCAAAAGGTGCAACTGTGAACAAAGAAGCAGAAGGAGGCTCTCGCCGTGGCACGCTATAAACCACATGTTCAGAAACGTCAGTAGAACGTACAGCAATTTGATCACAAGATTCCATATTAATCGCCATCGGTGGAACAATCGCAAGATCATCATCCACCCTCCCCAAGCTCGGAGAGGAAACAGTGTCGGTGAAAATCACCTGCAGCGGGACTTCCTCCCCAGTAGTGAGAGGGATTCCGGTACTACTGGGTGTCCCTCTTGGTCTGCTGTGCAGAATCGGCCACATGTTGTAACTTGACATTATCAATGGAAACAAAGCGATTTCCTTTGGCCCTTCGCAGCGGCGGTAAAATCACAGTTCTCGTGCCACTCACCCCCAACACAGGGACAGGTTCTCGATAAGAAGGACCAAATTCTTTTTTAACTGCGACCTTTTCACGCACTAGATCCCCAATCCTGGGTATCCAACCAGTAGGTGTTACTGGCTCATCCTTAATTCCTGAGGAGGCAGCACTGGCAGAAGAGTTATCATCACGGAATTGTTGTAAATCCTGCAAAACAGTGACACGATCATTTATGTCAAAGGGCGTATCTGCCGCCTCCACACCAGGACCATCTAGATCAGGAACATACATTCGTGTTCCAAACAGGCACTCATATGAAGTTACCCCCCAGTGACCTTCTAGGCAAGTTATTAAGTGCTCTCTGTACTCCATATAGATGGGCTAGCCAACCACGACCCATACCTATAACTCTGGCCGTTAAGGACTGCTTTAAATCACGATTTAAACGCTCCACGACAGAATTTCCCTCGGGATGAAATGGAGACGAGAATTGGAGTTGGACCCCCAACGAAGCCCTGGTGTCCCTGAACGCCTTAGAGGCAAAAGCAGGGCCCTGGTCCGAATGAAAAGCCGCAACTGCAAATATATCGACAAAGATGCGCAGATCTTTAATAACAGTTTGAGCGTCAGCCGAGCGTTGTGGCCATACCCATACAAATCTGGAGCACGAATCTACAGCAACCAATATATATTTGTATGCACTATCTGGTGTCAGTGGACCACAATGATCCAAGTACACACACTGTAGTGGTTTATTTGAAATCAGAAGGGGCGTCTGCTGCGGGCGTCTAGCCGACGATGCTTTAATTTGTTGACAAACGTCACAACAAAGGACATATTGCTTCGTCTCTTTATAGAGACCAGGCGACCAGTAACGAGCCTGTAAAAGTGAAATCGTGGCAGCCACCCCAGCATGTGCAGAAGCCACCCCCTCATGTGCTGCAGAAATTAAATGAGGTCTCTCAATTTTATTGGGAATTTCACGTACACCAATGCCTGGAATTGTAACAGTAGCATTCAGCGCACCATTCAAGCAGTAACTATATTTTGAAGGAAATCCTTTAGGAAAGGGCGTGCCAGCAGCCGCAGCCTTTATGGCAGCCGAAATTTCTGTGTCTGGTTTGGAACTCGAACGAGTCACTGCGGCCACAGTGGCGACAGCCACTGCCGATTTCGCGGCTTCATCAGCCAAAGTATTCCCAGCAACGTGTATTCCAACGCGCTGGTGTCCAAGTGTATGCACAACATGGACTTTAGGAAGCGTTTCCTTCAGATCCGCAACCTTACCCCACAACATTTTATGTTTAATGGTGTTGCCTTTAGAATCTCTGAACCCATTCATCTTCCAATAGTGTAGATATTCGTTGAAAGACTGTACACAGTAGTAGGAGTCACAGACCAGCAAGGTTAAAGTTGCCGGATCCGCGTGCTCCAATGCTAACAATAGAGCTTTGAGCTCAGCCAGCTGTGCCGTGCAATCTCCCAAGGTTTTAGTATAAGTATGTCGGGGGCAGAACACGTCCCCCTCCATAGTGCCGCTCACCACCGCACATGCAGCAGAATACTGTTGTTTAGTCCCAACCACTGGTTGCGCAGAGCCATCGGTATACATGACCACTTGATATTGGTCAATAGGCAACGTACCAGCAGGAACAGGGTATTCCATTTCATATTGAAGAAATTCTTGAGTCTGCAGTTTAGGGTCAAATACATAATCTACATCAGTGGCTGTCAAAGACGTAGCCCATTGTATCCATCGCGGGTGTAAAGCTTTCGAATTTGGAACACTCGCTTTTGTAACTGCCTCTAAGGCCGGAATTGGGGAAACGACAACAATGCGTTGACCCTGGGTCAGCGGTCTTTCTTTAATAACAGCCATCTGTACTGCAGTGAGAATTTTCTCAGTTTGTGCAAAACGTTGCTCTGCAGCAGAATACAAGTGAGACTTGTATGCAATCGGGACTGTCTCCCCCTCATTAAAGGTGACATAAGTAAACCCAACAGCCCCAGGTATCACCCTGATGACTAAATGTGTCTTATTGTCCCGTGTGTGTAAGTGTTTAACTGCTAAGAGATCACTCTGTAATTCTCGTAGTATGTGTGTATGTTCAATCGTCCAAAATCTACTCGAAAAATTTGGGCGAATCAACTCGTATAATGGTTTTATACGCGTCGCATAATCAGGAATGTAAGTTCTGCCAAAATTCAGACACCCCAACAATGACTGGAGCTTCCGAACCGTATTAGGAGGCTGCAATAAAGCCCATTTCTCCAAAAAATGTGGCGCTAAGCTCTTGCCCTCACTCGACAACTCATATCCCAGGAAAATGACGCTGAGGAAGGCAATCTTTGATTTCTTAAAATTAAACTTATAGCCAATATCAGCAAACCCCACAACAATGCGCGATACACGCCTTAGATGTTGCAGAATCTCATCATCTGTGAGATATATGTCATCAACATATGATAATGCTTCAGGGTCGAACTCATGCAGCATTTCAGTTACACGAGCCAAAAACAGTCCTGGGCTATTCTTATACCCCTGAGGCAAATGACAAAAAATTTTCTGAGAGCCAAACGCACTGAAACAGGTATAGTCCCGACTCTCGGGCGCTATATTCTGGCAGAAAAATCCATTTGAGATATCTAATGTTGTCTTGTATTTTTTACGCACTATATTATTCATAAGCGCTGCGCTGTGTGAATTCTGTATTGCATATGTGCGTGTATGACTATTCAAATGTCGGTAATCCACCACTATCCTATATGAATGGTCCGGTTTAGCTACCGGAAACAAGGGATTATTCATCGGCGAGACACAGGGCTCAATTACACCCTGATACTCCAATTGTGTAAGAATTTTTCTAACCAATGCCCTTGCTTCAAATTTGATAGGATACTGCGGTTGTGGCTGAGGTTCGCCCTTTATTGGAATTACATGATAAAGTGATTGTCTGTCCCACCCCACATTATTTCTATACAAGGTGGGAGCTTGTACTAGAGCCCATGATTTACTATAGGACTCCGCTAGTTCTCTCGGAACAAGTGGTGAGAAGGAAGGTGTAATAACCTCCTCCCCAACCAGACAGTCGCGAACAAAGTCAGGTGGCCAATCTTGTTCGGCCAGCAGAACATCATATGATTTCACCACATGGTCCCAAAAAATGGCGTTTATAATACGGTCAATGTCCCCTTCCAATCGCAGAGTCACTTCATATACTCTATCAGGATCAGAGACTCGCATATCCGCCGTCTCGACTTGTATGAAGTCATCAGTTGCTTTCACCTCCAGATGCTCTAGAAGACTCCGGCGAACTATTGTGACCTCTGCCGCGCTGTCTAACAGTGCTAACGCCCATGTCTTGTTCGTCAAGAGAACTCTCTTCTTGAGCGGCATGTCTAACTGAGACTGCTGCCACTTTCTTCTTTTTAAATTGCTGTTTTTGTTGCAGCGGTTTCTCTTCTTGTTTAATAGAAACCTCCGCTGAGCGTTGTGAATCCTGTCTCGGTTTCACGTACTCCGTCCTCCGCTCTGATCGCCCACCTCTCTCACTTCTCTTTCTGAAAGGTCCTGAAAGGAACGAGATTGGCGTGTATCAGTATATTGATATCTATCAGGCGTCTTCAAAGTATACCTATTCCTGAGATTATACTTATTCTGTGGTGTCTCCGGTTGCGGAGACTGTCCACCATCTTTCTTAGGTGTTTGCTGTTTCTTTTCCCAGCGCTTTTTCGAACCTTCAGGTTGTTGCTGTTTAGCATTATCTTTATTATTTTTACCCTGTAACTGGGGTTTTTGTGCTCTAGCCCCTAGGCTATCACGACCAATACTAGAATATGTTTCCGCTATTATTCTCGGAAGCTCCTGCTCCTGATTAAGCAGCGGAACATCCCGAAGACGCATTCGCACTGCTAGTGCTACTGCCTCTCCTTTGAGATTACTCAAAATAATAGAAGAAACTGTGGCAAAATTGCCCAGCAACTGCATGCCCAAATCTAAGGCAGGGGCAGCCCCATATTCATCCTGAATCTGTTTAAGCACGTCCGGTAAATTAGCTAATGTCGGTGTACCGTGTGCCGTAGTGTAGAGCGCGGCAAACACCGTGCCCCAGGTATTACAAAGGTCCACCGGAGGAACCATCCCATACGGCAAACACATCGTCAAAATTCTATGTTTATCCTGAGGTCCCGTATGGGGAAATACTGCTTCCAGCGTATTAATTTTTTGCGGCAGCCAAAATGGAGTCTCCTCTCGTTTAGCCGGTACTTTACCCATAACTGAGTGCACAGTGGCCGGATTAATACCCGGAACCACAGCCTGTGGGTGCGCTGGAGCAGCACGCGCTGCATTCGTATTTAGTGTCTGCATGACAAACTGAACTAATCGTCTATATGTAGCCGTTAATTCCGTATATAAACGACGAACTTCAACCACTGCCAATTGAGCAACCGCAGGATGAGGTGTATATGTAGCCAATAAAGGCCAGGTAGGACCATCATTACTCAGTGGACCTAACCTAACTTCTGCTACTGTGTGTGGGAGGGCGCCATCAAGCCAATTATGGTGTTCTTGATAAGATAGAGGTATTTCTAAATTAGCGTAAGCCCTGTATTGTCCAGGGACATTCGCAACAGTGTATTCGTGAAAAGTATTTGTTCACCAATCCACTGCTGGAAATCCGACCCAAGAATAAAAAAGTTCCGTTCTATAGGCTGCATGGGCGTCCACCACAAAAGTGACTGGACCCCCCTGGACTGTCAGTCCATGTGTCAACAGATGTCCCGTGAGCGGATGACGCATATTAATTGCTATATTCACTACATTAGGATTCGCCATTTTATAAAAAATAGCTTCAGGTCAGAGAAGGCACACCAATATCGGGGTTTTTCCTTTCAAAGTTCAAGCTTGAACAACCAACCACTAAGCAACAGGAAGCACCTATGCCGTGGTGGCGGAAACCCTCAGCCCCACGGACGTCTCCGTATACGGAACCGAGGAGTCAAAATATATATGAGACCAAGAGAGTCAGTCGTACCTAATCATTAGAGCCAGACCAAACGTTGGCGGCGCCATGTCGCGTGGGCTCTCATTATTCTAAATGAGACTACTGGATTTCTAGGTAGCAGGATCTATAACGGTGTGGGGGACTGAGTCTGACCCACGTGTAAAGAACTCTGTCACCCTAAATCTGGTTTTTGCTCCGGCTAACTAGCAGTGCCTCATTTCTCCCATGTGGAAGGAATGATTTGGCAGCCGAGCGCATGTCATCTTTGGAACTTCTCAGGGAAGTCGTGGTTACTCAGATCCAAACCAACTCTCTTATTTCCAATATGATCTCATATACAAATGACAAAGACAGTATAAGTTTTATATTATGTTTTAATAAAACGACTGTATTTTAGATATTAAGGCGTGAGCCGCAATAACCAGAACGATACAACACAGTAGGATTGAAATAGTCACCAGGAGAGTAAAACATAAGAACAAAGCTATCATATTGTCTAACAGTTTCTACTCTCCCTCTGCTTGTTCTATTTAGAGCACAGCATGTTAAGCTTCTAGCTTGCCTATTAGAATCACTGTGGAGACATCAGCCCTCATACCTGAGCAAAGACCTGTGATCTTGGTTCAGCATCTGCAACGAGGCAGTCAGCGTCTAGTTGTGGTTCCCTGGTCGGAATCTCCCTCTTGCATGTATTGGGACAAGGAAGTGATTTTATAACTAACATGTCATCGTGATCACAAAATGTCCCTACGCAGGAATGCCAAGTCTAAACTCCTACCACGTCTATCGGCAATGTACCAGACTGTATCCTTGACTGAAGCACAGAGTAAATATGTTATGGAGAACGCCAGTGCTGAAGTAGGCAAAACAGTGCAAAACAGTGTGATATGAAATAAAAAACAACACCGTAGAGCTGGCTATTAGAAAAATAACAGTACGAAGCCTAATAAAAAGCATGTAGAGCAAAGTGCACAGAGGCTCTAAGCTGTCAGCAAATGAATAAAATATATTCAGGGCAAAGTGCACAAAGGCCTAAAGCCTGAAGCTAAAGCGTAATGAATACTTAAAACTAACCACACTACAAGAGGAGGGATCACTAAATCCAGCTAAAAAAATCTTCATGTGGGAAAGATCTGAAAAGGTGCTAGGCGAGGAGCCACCAAAGAAAATACATCCACTTTATCATCAAGACAAGTATTGACAACGTCTTCATTGTTCACAAGACTATCAATGGTATCTCCATTAGTGAAACCAAAGACGGATGCTTCATCGCCATCACTGTCGATGAATGCTCTGTTTATGCCACCATCGATAACGGTTCCATTGATGGCTACTCAGACCAGATAAAACCTTGCTTAATAAGGTTTTACCTTTACCATCTGTCTGTCTTTTAGGAATGGGAGGTATGAACAAGAATCAGGATGATGGGCCCTTTGGGACTGCAAGTAGCCTGCTACAGCTCCAAGTTAAATACCAGAAGACTGGTAAGGAATATGAACTTGAAGAAACATCTTGCTTGTCTGGGGATTTCTCTTTTAGAGACAGGCAGCAAGCTAAAGAAAGAATCAATGAGGAGTTCTATGATAACTATCTATATGAAGAGGTATTTGAGGAGCAGTCTTCAAGAACCAATAATGCAGGATCCTATTGCTCTAGTCTTGGCCTACTTGCAAATGCTTAATGATTACTATAAACGGTTCCCAGAAAAAGGAATTCCACCTCAACAACAGCAGCAAACTTTGCTCTGTTGTCCTCTGCTAGTTTTCCATCACCTTCTTCTAGGTTATTGACTCAAGAACAAAACCCTGCTACACAGCAAAGATTTATTCCCCAGTCAAGGCAGTTGGATCCAATCACAATTCACAATTATGTGTATCAGGGTGATGCTTATGATGACGAACCAGATGGCAAAGTACCTAATGATCAGGCTACATTGCACCAATATCAGTCCCCTGAATGCCTCGATGAGCCAGTTTGCCACAGGATGACAAAGGGGATTTCCATGCTGTCTTAGAGGAAATTGCTAAATGCATTGACCTGCCAGTGCCTATATAGCAAACCAATTACTTCCTATATTATTTTACAGAAACAGCAAGAAAATCAGTGAGGTCCATACCTAAAGTTGACTATAACTGGGGAAAGGTTTTAAGGTCATGAAAAATCCTGCTATTTTGTCGGCGGTAATTGCCAGACTAGACAAAGCAATAAAGGCCCCTGACAATTCTTCAACTTGCCTAACAAGGCATCCAAAGCCGGATTTGTAAGTAATGTGAGCAGTGTAATGATGATCTAAAAATCCTACCAAACCATGCTCAGCTCCTCTTGATAACAAAGGTGGGAGATTGGACAAATTAGGGAAGCATTTTTCAGCTACGGCTGCTCTGACCATAAGAGCTCCCAACACATTATCCATACTGGGCGGATATGATCTCCAGATGTGGTCAGACTTAACTTCATTTATTGGCTACCTGCCTGAGGACAAAAAACAGAAAGCAAAATCCATTCTTCAGGAGGGAGAAAGAACATTCCCAGAAATGATTGATACAGCAATGAAAGTTGTTTGACTGTCAACAGACAAATGGCTGGAACAGCATTCTTAAGACAACAATACTGGCTGAAGGCAAACTTGTTTTGACCAAATGTACTATCAAAGATGCTGGTTATGCTTTAAAAAGGAAAGCTCTTTTCAGAAAAAACATATAGATGATGCACTCCAAATGATTACGGCTGATACGGAGGCTGCCAGGTCATTATGAGTACTCCAACAATGCCAGTATCAGAGATTTTGTCATGCTCGGGGCAGATGTCATTACACATTTAGAGGAGGTTTTCAGTCTAACAGATCTCAGCCTTCTGTTGACATCCAAAGCAACATCTGCAACAATTTTGGAATACCACCAGATGCAGCTTACTCCAGACAGCCTAACAGAAGAAAATCAGCAGGTACAGGACGGGGACACGAGTCTTCCAGAAGATAGTGACAACACTCTGAGTCTGGTTGCTTCTTTAAAGACAGCACCCTTGATTGAAAACAATACTCTTTACAGCTTTTACAAAAATAGGAGAGACATCTGTTTGGATAGGTAGGACATTATCCGATTGTGTCACACCCTAGAGTTTACCCCAAAACAAACTCAGAGTCTTCCTTGCAAGAGGGTACATCAACATATGTCTGTTGAAGGTGGAAATCAAGTCACTTATACTCTAGGGAGCAATTGAAAAAAATCCACAGGCACACTGAAACACCTGCTTCTACTCTAATGTCTTCCTACTAAAGAAAGCAAATGGAAAGTGAAGACAAGTATTAGGTCTGAGACAGCTCAACAAATATCTCAAAAAGCAATCATTCAAAACGGTTACACTACAGGATATCCTGCAGCTAATAAACCTAGGGGATCATATGGCATCACTAGATCTGAAATACGCCTACTTCCACGTCCTCATCCATGTCAAACACAGGAGATATCTCAGGTTGGAGGTGGCCGGATGTCACTACCAATTCAAAGTCATCCCTTTCAGACTAAACTCTGACCCAAGAATTGTTACCAAATGTAAGGCTCCAGTAGCACCATATCTGAGAAGAAACGGGTATCAAATGTTCCCATATGTAGATGACTGGCTAACAAAAACAACTTTGTTCCAGGCTATGTTATGCTTGACAAAAGCATGTCTTCAAACAATTGAGGACTTAGGTTTCAAAGTAAACAAAGAAAAATCCTGCTGTAATCTGAGCACACAAGTTACATTATTAGGGGCAATGCTAGACACAAGGGTCAGCAAGGCTTTTCTTACAAGGGAAAGGGTTACCAAGATGATAACTTTAACCTCTATCCTCTCAACTAAAAAGTAAATTTTAGACAGACAGCACAAGTTGTTCTTGGGAAATATTTTGTCCTGCATTTCGTTGATCTCCAGCTGTTGTCTATTCAAGAGACCACCACAGGATCAGATAGACATACAGTGGAAACAGGAAATGGAATCTTTCGACAATGTCATCAAGTTAACGTTGGAAAATGGTAACGGCCATGAAAGTGAATAACAATAAAAGACAAAATTTCTATGAGGTTTATTTTTCTCACCAGGCCATCAAACTACATGACAACAGATACGTCGACAACGGATACGTCTATGGAGAGCTGGGGAGCACATCTTCAGAACGTAAAAGTATGTGGCAAATAGTCAAGCAAACAAAAAGAAGAGACATTTTAACTTTCTGGAGCTAAGGGTGGTGGCCTTGGGGCTCATCACTTTTCTTCCCTGAATAAAAGGATCTGCACTGCTAGTTCAAAAGGACAACATCATCACAATGTTTTATTTAAACAAGCAAAGGGAAATTAGGTTGCAACTACTATCCAAGGATGCACAAGACACCTGAAGTTGGTGCTTGTGCCACAAACCTTCCCTGAAGGTAGAGCTTGTACAAGGTCCAGACACCCAGTGGATGGTCGAATTAAGTAGATCCTCAAAGTAATGCCATGAATGGGAGCTGTCACAAATACAGCTTTAAAAAATAGTCAACAAGTGGGGAAAACTAACCGTAGAACTGTTTGCTACTCTACTCAATTAGAAATACCAACACTATGCAAAAAGGTTTCTCTATAAGGGATCTTGAGGAACACATTTCATATTGCATGGATAGGAATCTTTGCAGATGCCTTTCCGCCAATTCCTTTGATTCCTCGGTTCCTCAACAATTAAAAGGGAGAACTGGGTCAAATTATTCTAATAGCTCCAGCATGGCCAAGATACTTTTGGTACACAGAACTAATTCTCATGTCAGAACAGCAAAACTTTCCACTGTACAAGTCCTAGGCATGCTTTCGATGAAAAGTGGACTGGTGATTCACCGGAATCCAAAATCACTCTATTTAGCTAACTGGCTTCTGAAGATGAAGACAGTGAGTTCCACCAGTTGAATATCCTACAACAGTGCAGAGACACACTAGCGAAAGGGAGAGCAGAATCTACAAATAAATCATACAAGGCAAAATGGCGAAGGTTCTGCAGGTTGTGTTCTTCAAATATTTGTCCTCATTTTCTTTAATCTCAGCACAGGTATTCCCATATCTACTCAGTTTAGCTCACTCCAGACTATTGCATAGTTCAATCAAAGTTCATCTTGTACCAGCATCAGGATTCAGAAGAGCCTGAAACCAAAGATCTTTATGATGGACAGACTCATCAATTAAGTTTTATGAGGGCTGTCTAGAGCATACCCTCCAATCCAAAAAAGTATAGATTGCATGGTAGCTAAACACAGCTCTGGCACAGTTAATGCAAGGACGTTTTGAACCTATACACAATGCTGGCATCAAATGTCTTTCATGGAAGACGGATATTCCCATAGCCCTTGCATGAGCTAGAAACATTTGTGAAATACAGATGTTTACCTTTCAAATGCCATACCTACCATTCAAAAAAGTTAGGGTCATTTGGCATACTAATTCTGATTTCATCCCTAAAGTACCAACAGATTTTCATCCTAACAAATCATTTGTTTTAAAAGTTTACTTCCAGAATCCATTGGATGAAGCAGAAAGAACACTTCATACACTGGACGTTAAAAGGTGTCTGAAATTGTAAATAGACGGAACAAAAATGTTTAGAAATGTATGACCAACTGCTAGTTGCCTTTGCAACTCCACAACAAGATCATGCGTTATCAATAAGTAGCACAGATAGATTGATATCAGCAGCTATAGCTTTTTACCATGAAAAAGCCAGATGACCACTCACATTTAAAGGATGTTCCTATTCGATAAGAAGTGTAGCAACAGCTACAGCACTTTTTGCCAAAGTACCAATACCTGGCATATGTAGGGGAGCCACATGGGTAAATAGGCACACCTTTACTAGACACTACTGTCTAGGTGCCACTACTAACCAGGATGCTGTAGTGGGTCAAGTAGTCCTTCATAAACTATATTTCGATAAGGTGAGCTACTATTAGAACTGTTGACATTATTATTATTATTAGTAGTAGTAGTAGCAGTAGTAGTAGTTGTAGTAGTAGTAGTACTTTCTTCCGTAACTTACAATACATACATAGGCCCTCATTCCGACCCTGGCGGTTTCAAACCGCCAGGGTGGAGGGCAGAGGAAGCACCGCCAACAGGCTGGCGGTGCTTCCCGGGCCATTCTGAGGAACCGGCGGTTTCCCGCCGGTTTTCCCCTGGCCCAGGGAATCCTCCATGGCGGCGCTGCTTGCAGCGCCGCCATGGGGATTCCGACCCCCTTCCCGCCAGCCTGTTCCTGGCGGTTTACACCGCCAGGAAGAGGCTGGCGGGAACGGGTGTCGTGGGGCCCCTGGGGGCCCCTGCACTGCCCATGCCACTGGCATGGGCAGTGCAGGGGCCCCCTAACAGGGCCCCATGAAGATCTTCAGTGTCTGCTTTGCAGACACTGAAAATCGCAACGGGTGCCACTGCACCCGTCGCACCCCTGCAAATCCGCCGGCTCCATTCGGAGCCGGCTTCCTCTTTGCAGGGGCTTTCCCGCTGGGCCGGCGGGCGATCTTTTGGAGATCGCCCGCCGGCCCAGCGGGAAAGTTGTAATGATCCCCGCAGTCATTTGACCGCAGTGCGGTCTTTTGGCGGCTTCCGCCCGGCGGGCGGCACCCGCCGCCCGCCGGGGTCGGAATGACCCCCATAGTGTTTCCCACTTCCACAAGTTATCTACATTTGATCACCTTTGTTACTGCTTACTATTCGGATTCAAGCATGTGAAAATATGAAAGATTCAAAAGTGGATTAAAAACAAGCTTCTTACCTGAACTATGTGGTTCGGCAGTATTGATATCTTTTATAGATGACATACGATCTTTCCACTTCCCCTTTCAGACACTTACCACATTGATTCCTTAAGATACTAGTATCTTTACTGGAACACTGGTGCTCTGAAATCTGAGGTGTGGCACCTCTGGAGGAGAACAATGATGCAGGAACTGCTCCCTGATTGGCTGCAGTTTGATTCTATCTAAAACAATGTGAATTGATCTACAGTCTCAGTGGTTTTAGCTTTACTTAACACTACTGATTATAATTACCATGGGACTGCCACTCTGACGACAGAGAATACTGAAGCGCATACATCTATCAAAGATATCAATACTGGAAAACCACAGTATACAGGTAAGAAACTAATGTTTTTTCCAGGGCCTCATCAAACACCCCTTTTACACATGTCACTGGGTGTTCAGGGGTACTTAAAGAGACATAGAGATAAGAGATTCATCAAGGCATTTTCTAACTAAGTCATCTTTTCCCAGGGGCTATTGTCCTGGATGATATATATTTTCCAGTTATGCTTTCCATATTACAGTATATGGGACATTCTATTGCCAAAACTGGAAGCATAGACAAATCACCTGCAGTTATTAGGGACTGTTGTTTTTAGATTGTATGAGATGGATGTCATGTGGCTCCTGCTGGTGTCTGCAATCTAAATGATTGCCACTTACAACAAGGGAACTAAAAGTGTGTGGTACATGGTTGCAAAAGGGACTGAAAATCACTACTGTTAAAAAAAGCATTTTTACACCGGTGACGTTTTGCAAAAATACTTTTGACCTTATGGATCTATGTGTAGTTTCCGGGTCTACTTTCACACTGGTAATATTTTCGTACACATTGACAGATAATTTTCACTGCATAGCGAGATGATTTTCACACCAATCAAACCCATGCAAGCTTGAATATATACTTATTTTCTCTGCCAGTTTACCTTTGGGGGATTTTCTTTCTATTGTTGATGGTGTTGTGCAGAGTATCAATTTTTTTACAATGTATATCTTATGCAGAACTAATTGTTTAGCTTTAAATAGAAATAGAACACAATTTCTGCAAAACACAGTTTTTTAAGCAAATTGACAAAAGGTTTGCTGTCTTCATGATGTTCCAAAATGTTCAAAAGACCTAAGCAAACATTGCCAAATATCTAAGCAAACATTGTCAAATAACTGCACATCCCTAAATAATAGGCGTGCATCAAAAAATGAGTCAGCCACTACCACTCAAATACAGAACCTTGTTCTAGCTATTGCTTGGTAAGTTAAAAACATTACCCTTCCAAGTTCTTGAATCATGCAGTTCCATAGAAAAACATTTTGTAGCAACTCAAAGAGCTTGTTTAAAGTACAGAATATACTACGGATGTACAATACAGGTTTCTCAACACTGACTTTAAAAATAGTCCATAAATTAAACAAAGAGAAGGCTTCTCGACTTAACGTACTGCACTCTGAAATCTTTCATCGAATGATGACTAAACCCTGGACAAAATTTCTGGTAGACTGTCATAATCCTGTGTAATTTCAGTAATTCTCATAGGGAACTCTTATTGTGTCAGGATACATATTTGCACAGAATTAGTGGCAAAAATCTAGCACAAGCGCAGAAGAACAGTGCAACCAACCTGCACGGGAGCATTTGCTGGCAGCACTTTTTGCAGGGGCAGCTCCTCCATAGGGGCGGAGGAGCATCGCCCCCCTACCAGCAGCGACAAAAGGGTCGAGGCCATGGGAATGACAGGTGAGGGGCAGTACTCAGCACTCCACCTCAGAGCGCATGTGTGCTTTGGCCGGCTGTCTCGGGCTGGCCACACAAACATGCGCACAGGGCTTTCTCTGGCCACCACACGGTTGCCCTGTCTGGGCGCTCCCAGCCAGTCCTAATGCTGCTCTAGGCAGCATCAGGATTGGTGCAGGGCAGGCTGGGAGCCTGTTCCTGCGTGCAGCGAGACGGGAAGAACCAGAGTGTTTTTTATTTTTTTATTTTAATTTAATTCCCCCCGCGCGTGCGCCACCCCGCCCTGCTCCTTTCAATCAGCGTGAGCTGCGACTGACTTTTTGTCCTTTTTTTGTCTTGTCCAAAATGGATTTCAAGATGTATTTCATGCTAAAATATAGCACCAAATATTGGTTCTGCATTCCACATGATTACACATAGTTGTTCTGAAATGTTGCCTAATTACCTAAAAGCAAATTACGCAAATTTCGCACACCCCTAATGATGACTCTCATGATGGAGAGCCTCTGTTTTTATTGCATTGCTCTGACAGTGGCCATCAAGTATTCAGCTGCACATAAAAACACATTTTTAGATTTGCTGTTTTCTAAAATATAGATGCAAATAAGTGGAAAATGAAAGCTATAGATGAATCGTATTTAGACTTATTTTTACTTTAGGCCTTTCTAGCAAATATAAGTAATACATATCTGCACTGTACCTTGCTCATCAGCCCTCTCTACTTTGATGGGACATCCTGAGTTTGTTGGGGGAAGCTGGAAATGCACTCAGAAATTCGTGGTTTCGTTAAAATTGTAGAGCAAGGGAGACTGACCTTAATCCACAAAGGAGGTAGCCATGTCAAACTTTCAACAGGAAACAGTTGGGAGCACACTGCCTCAAACGCCAGCATGCAGTTTGCCCCATTGCATTATGGTAAATGCAGTACAAATTTGTGAGTACTTCATCTGTAGTATGACGTTTTTCACCTTAGTGGGTGCAGCTAGTGCTATAGATCTCTAGATGTGTGTTTCTGGATTTTAGCCCTTCATCAGTAGAGAGCAGCAGGATTTTTTCTGAGTTTGCTAGAAATGCTGCCAAAGTCCTCTCAGGTCTCAGTATCACTCACTGGCACACAGGTGCATCAACCAAAGCTCGTCAGCTTGCTGGCTCAAGGGAGCCTTTTTAAACAGGAAACAGTTGAGAGCACACTGTCTCACACTCCAGCACACAGTTTGCCCCATTACAGTATTGTAAATGCAGTATAAATTTGTGATTACTTCATCTGTAGTTTTTCATCGACTACAGATGAAGTACGCACAAATTTGTACTACATTTACCATAATGCAATGAGGCAAACTGCATCCTGGACTGAGAGGCAGTGTGCTCCCAACTGTTTACTGTTTAACAATATCAAATTTTCAGACTATCTTCTAACTGTGAATATAATTCAACTAGATTCAATGTAAATTAATCTAATTTGGAAATCTGCAAATATTGCAGCTATCGGACTCCACTGGTCTTAACAGAAGACACTTTGGCCCTCATTACAACATTGGCGGTATTGACCGCCTACCGCCACGGCAACAGTAGCCAACATACCGTCGCCATGGCTTCCAGCCGCCCACCTGCATTATGATCATAGATGGAATTCCGCCAGAAGGCTGACGGAATACCATCGACGGTCATGGCGGCAGACGGTGTTAAGGTGGCGCTGCTGTCAGCAGCAGCGCCACACCAGCAAAACACCGCTGACCGTACCATGAGCAATGATACGGCCTGGTGGTATTTTGCTGGCGGACCCTGCTGCTGGCAGCTGTGCCGCGTCCCGTCTCCTGCCGGAGGACCCCCTGCAAGCAGGTAAGTCAGGTTCTCCGACAGGAGACGGGGATGAGGGGTGGTGTGTATGTGTGTGAGTGTGTTGTGTGTGTGTGAGGGTTTGTGTCTGTTTTTGTATGCATACATGTGAGTGTGAGTCGCATTGAATGAATGCTTGAATGCCTGAATGTGAGTGTACGTGTATGTTGTGTGTTGTGAATGCGTGTGTGCGACAATGTATGTTGGTGTGTTGTGGTGTGTGTGTATGTATGTGTGCATGCGTGGGTGGATGTGAGTATGCGTGTGTGTATGAGTGTGTATGTGTGCGCATGTGGGTGTGCAGGAGAGGGGGGATGGTGGGGGAGGATTCTGGGGAAACGGAGGGGGGCGGGGGAGACCCCTATTAGTGCAACGGAAGGAATTACCTGGTGCTGATAGTGCCTACCGCCATGGTTTCGTGGCAGTACGCTTGCCACGAAAAATATGGCAGGGTCATAATCCCGAGGGTGGGATTGTGATGGCCGCCTGGCTGGAGACCGAAGTCTCCAGCCCAGCAGCCAAATACCACCCTGGTGTTTGGTTTGTTTGATGTTAGTGCGCCTAAACTTCTTTCGGAGTTTGGGCCATCCTATGGTAATACTTTATCTTTATAGCATGGTTTTAAGAATCATTTATATCAATCTGAGTATCAACGTCTAATAAAACCCTTTAACTTTATTCCCGACTTGAGTTTTCCTTGGGTCGCCACATTGGTCATACTGTAAATTTACATGTTGATTGAATTGTACTGTTAACTACTCTTTCCCCTTTGCTATGGTGAAAAGATATGTTGACCTCGTTTAGAGCATACCTGAAATGCTTAACCAAAAACATTGACACCTCAGGTAGCTATACTGTACATTCAGAAAACCGTGTCACTCTGAACATCCAAGGATTGCGAGTCAATCATGCAAATTTGATATAAACTGAGAAGCTACATGGCACCACCTATTGGGAAACCGTACCATTACTGTAAAATTCTCCACATCCAGTGTGACGCCTCGGGACATTCTAAATGTGAAGAATCTGCAATTAGATAGAGTATCCACCAGAAAGAGCATTACCAAATATTAGTGACTTGTTCGCATGGTTGCAGTTTCCTTTGATAGATTCTGACAAGCAAACCTGCTTAAAATTATCAGGGAAAGGCCTGGCAATAAAGCAAAGCATGCAAAATTTGGTGTGTTAAAAATCAAATCTGCTTGTTATGCCTCATGTTCTCATAGGGAACTCAGAATAGGAGGCATTTAGCATCTGGTAAACACCTCACACTGGGCAATGATATTTACCAGGTGTGATAAAGACTTTGTCCTATTCTACCCAATTTCTAATAATGGCCACAGTCTCTGTTTGTTAGCTACTTGGTCACTTTGAACTAGTCTATATCCAGATGGATTGTCTCCTGTGGTGTACTCTATTATCAGACTACATTCTTCAGTTGAAAAAGTGCCAATCTCCGTCGTATTAAAACATGTTCCAATAACAATTTACAGGGCACTGCTGTCTTGAATCAAATTCTGTAGTGGATGATAGTCTGCCTTTCTAAGGAAACGATTCAGTTACATCAGAAATGTTTGTTTTTCTATCACTGCCAGATGGTTGGAATGGGATGGGCTTGCTATTCTATTCAGTTCCTATGATTATGAATGGAAATCCCTGGACATAGTAACAAAAAAGTTGATTACCTGCAATTTTATTTCTCCTTCAGAGGAGTCTCAATTGAAATTAAAAGAAATTCTTGTTTCCTTGTGGAAGAAGAAACACTTAGGGGCATATCTACAAGCCCCTGGCGTCTCCTTGCTTTCCTGTAGTGTAATTCTTTTTTACACTAAGGCGGCGTCATGGAGGACTTTTCTCTGTGCCAGATTTACAAAGTGGTTCAATGCAAGCATTGCACCACTGTGTAACCCCTTGTCCCACATTATGCCTGCGCCAGGCATGATGTATGCAAGGTGAGGTTATTCCCCTGTTAGGAGGCCCACAAAAATGGCAGGCTGAAATTTACAAGATTTCACTGTGCCATTTTTCCCGTCATTTTTAATGCCTGCCAAAGACAGGTGTTAAAGTGATGCTCCTATTGTTTCTAATGGGCCTCCCCATGCATTGCTGGACTAGCGCCATAATTTCTGACACTAGTCGACCAATGCTGCACATTAGCATCAAAAATATTGATGCTATTGTGCTAACGTGCGCTATGGTGCACTGTATTGTAAATACAGCGCTACGATGGTGACGTTAGGGGTGCAGGGGGCGCAAGAAAAGTGAAATTACATTCTTGTAAATATGCCCATAGTTTGTCAAAACCTTTGGTGTAAACGAATTGGAGCAGCTACCACTGAAAGGGCATGATGCAATACCAATAGAGTGTGCTTCTGTAAAGGAGCAGTGTCAATTTTCCAGGCTCCCTGGGCTGCAGCCTATCTAACTATGTTGCCCTGCCTTCTGTAACCTTTCTATAAAAAAGGTCTGTGAAAGAGTTTTCTATGGTCAATTTTCTAAAATAATGATGTTTTCCAATAAAAATCAGTGTCTTTCTTTTAAAGAAAATTCAAGAGATTGACCAACATAGCCTTCAGTAGGCTGTCAACAGATGGTTTTATCTTTACAGCTGGCTTTTCCGAAGAACTTTTTAATACATTGATATATATATTTTTTTAAATATGCTTAGGGTTCCACGCATGGGTGTGACAGTTGAGTGCTTAAGATTTCACAGATGATTCCCCAGACGGAAAAAACTAGGATTACAGGTAAGCAACTTTTCCTTTTCAACCAATTTTCTATTTTTTTGAACTGCTAACATTTTTGTTGCATTTTCTGGGGTTGTGCACTTTTATCGCTGTTTGTTTTCGAAACCATGAAACTACTTTTTCACAACTGACTTTTGAGTCTGTTGATTTTGACAAAGAAGGCAAGCGTTCCTCCTTGATTTACAGTGTATATGAGATATTAATCTTGAAGCCCTGCAGGATATCTGGTTTAGGTTTCTTCAAACAACATGTTTCTGGAGATTCCTAAAGGTCAGAATCTTAATTTTTTATTAGTTAATTATTCTAAAGAAATCCAAAGATCTCATGTCTCTTGTGAACATTTACAAACTCAGCCAATGTCTAACTCTAGTGGGCTTTCACTCAGTGACTGTAGTTCAGTTTCTGCAGGACATAGAGTCAATTGGGTGAGTTTAGTGGATCCTCAGGATTTTTTCTCTTGTATGCGCATCAAGGTTATTCGTCACAGTATATGTTTCATCCTTTATGACTGAATTTGGCTTGAACCATGTTTTACAAGATTATGTTGATGTAGATTTATCTTTTTCACAGCATGCTGACTGGTTTCCTCAAGGCATGTCATCTTTAGAACTTTTCTTGGGTCATCAGTTGGTTTGCAGGCTTGTCTTCAGTCCAGGATTATCCATCACCTAAGTCAAGTCTGTTTCTCTCATTGACTCAATTTCACAGAGATTGTTGTGAAGGCTGCTTTCGGCATTTGCTTTCACCCCCTGGAGAGTTTACTAACTTTTAAAGGAATTACTACAATTTGCCAAAACCTTGAAATATTGTTTGATATTTTGAGTTTAGGCCTGATGAATTCCAGTAGCTCAGCTACACATTTCTTTTTGACAGACTAAGATTCATGCATAACCGTGTCTGAAACAGCTGAAAGAACACTCACCAAAAGCTTATTATCACAGCTTTCGACACCGTTGCACATGGGGTTCTTCTGGATAGACTCAGCAAGATTTGTGTTCGGGGAAACGCTCTTGCTTGGTTTACTTCCTTGTTATAGGATCGTGCTTTTCAGGTAATATCTCCACCGTTCTCGCCCAGAAAGTGCCATTTATAGTTCAGAGTATCCCATGGTTCAGGTCTAAGTCCCACTTTATTTAAAGTGTATGTGGAACCTCTTGTGAAATATTTTGAGCTGTCCCTAACCTTGTACCCTACGCTGATGACACTCTGCATATTATACCACTGTCAGCAGAGGAAGAGAGAGGCCCTGTAAATTTAATGAGCTGCATGGCAGCTGTGGCAAGGTGGATGAACACACACCCGTATTTATACTTTTTTTGCACCGCATTTGCGTCGTTTTTTGACGCAAAAAGGCGCAAACTTGCAAAATACCCTTGTATTTTGTAGGTTTGCGCCGTTTTGCGTCAAAAAGCGGCGCAAATGCGGCGCTAAAAAAAGTATAAATACGGGCCACAATGTCTGGAGCTCAGTGCTAATAAAACTGTCATCCTTTTGGTGGGCAAGCATACTCTAAACTTTGGTGCCTATGGGTGGCCTCATTTGGTGGGACAGCTCCTCGAACTGAAATCAGTGGTAAAAAACGTAGGAGTGCTGATGGATAAAAAGCTTTTTTTGAACCCCAGATTAAAGTTTTAATATCTGGCTGTTTTGGCCGACTAGGAAGCCTGTGAAAAATCGTAGGCTTTTTTGTCTACGAACGTGAAATATGATCATACAGGCCCTTATTATTTCTCGCCTGAACTATTGTAACATCGTATACTTGAGCTCTACTCGATATGCCACCAGGTGGCTGCCATAATTCAAGATGCGGAAGGCCAGCTTCTATGCACTTCACACCTTCCACTGGCTTCCAATTCAGAAGCGCATCCAAGTTAAGGCACTCTGTATGGCCCACCACATTTGTATAAGGAGCGGACTCCAAGCCTGCTCTTAATCTGGCCATCGTTCCGCGCTTTAACATAACGAGGCAGGCACGCAGATCGTTTCAAGTCTTGGGACTCAGACTATGGAATAGTGTACCCCATCACTTGAGGAGTTTATCTAATCATTTGAGTTTCAGAAAGCAGCTGAAGACCTGGTTGGTCTAGGTGGAAGTAATTCTGTATCTGCTATCTATTGGACATGTGCACTGTGAAGCCCCTGTGATGGGCAGCCATGCGTGGTATAAATCCATATAAAATACATACTATTCCAGTCCAGTCAAGTCTTGTTTTATCGAGGGCAAATTTCAAACATTCAGGACAACTAAATATTTCCTTTCACTGTGCATTAGCCCTGTCTGGTTGACCCAGGAAAGTAAACTTCTTCAAAATTACAGCACTTAAGAGTTCTGGTACCACAGTCTTTCATCATATTTATGGAGATTAATGATCTATTAATGCAACATTCTCTACTGATCACATCTTTACTCACTGTTCTCTATAGGACGATGATCCAGATAAATAGCTACTAGTCCGCTGCCATGATATATCTGAAGAAGAGAGGAATAAGGTTTTCCATCTCTGCCAACTTTTTAATGTACTTATTGTAGAATTACATGCTGATGTTGAGTTGCTTCAAAGTGCATTATTAGTATTGGAATGGAATCAAGGAGTTTGAAAGACATTATGGTGTGCAGTCAGGTGATTGCCCTGTCAAACATTTGGAAATGCTTTGATGTTCGGGTATGACGGCAAAGCCTTTGTAGTGAGGAGCACACTGGAAATCTTTAGGTTTCTGCTGGATAGTGGGAGACATGTCAGGATTTCCGAGTTTGATTGGCAGAATGAGGTAGGGTGAGAAAGCCGCAGAGCCAAAGAGAAATGAATCAAGAAAAATGAGTACAATCTTAAATAGCTGGTAGGGCAACGTGATTGATGCTGAGCATTGTGACAGGAATGCGGTCACCTTGTGGCTTATGAACAGTATCTTGAATTGTGGTATCTCTTTAACCTGGAGCCAATGCAAGTCCTTCAAAGCAGGCATAATATTTCTTGATATTTTAGGACAAAGATGACCTGGGATGTTCTTTGGAGCTCGGAAATTTCCTTTTTAGGAGCCCATTTTAGAATGTATTAAAAATGACAGGCCAAGAGTTCGCTACAGTGAGCACAAAATGGCTACTTTGAGGGGAGGTTGTTTGAGAGAAATGGATTTTCAGAACTGATTTATATTGGAAACTGTTCTCTGTGGTTTAATTTATGTGAGAGGAGAAAAGGAAATGTCACTATTAAAGACTATGCCCAGGCTGTGTTCTGCCTGCTCTGAGTTTGAGGAGGATGCAATTAAATCAGGCCCTGGAAACTTGCACCACATTTGTTAGACTGCTTCACAAAACAAACTGGTCCTTATTAGCCTATAAATAGGCTATCTAGAATGAAGTAACTGACATAGTTCCTCAGTGCTGAGTCTTGAGTGATGCACTGAAAACATATCTAAGATATGCTGGAAAAGGAATACACATTCCAGATGTTTTCACAGAATCATGGCAGACTGATTACAGTCTTGCAAAAGCATCATCGACCGAAATTTCCAACATTCATGATTACGCTAAAATTCTAAACCATCTGTCAGGGACTTCTAGTCGCAGATTCTTTACCTTAGAATTATACTCAGACATCAGACTAGATCTGAAATTTTTCAAGCAGTACCCCGGTAGATGGCGTTATTCGGCTCTGCGTCGGCATAGTCAGCATCGTCAGTGCCGGAAGTGAGGAATGTAGTATATAGGCGCCACCCGGGCATACTGACATCACTTCTTTCCTTTCCACACCAGATAATGCAGATCTATGAAGAGCAACTCCTCAGACACTTTTTGACTAGCTTTTTCAACATTTTGTTGGACATTATTTGAGAAAATTCTCTTCTCCTGTTGTGACAGGATTTCCCCCGAGAAACCAGCTGGTTTCAAACCATGTAGTGCCTGCCACAGATAGTTATCTGAGACCCCCATTTGGTCTGCCTATGCTTCCTTGAGAAAGACCATGACTCGAAGGCCTGTGAGGATTGCCGTGCCATGCACCCATAGGGGGTGATTCTAACCCTGGCGGTCGGTGTTAAAGCGGCGGCCAACCCGCCAACAGGCTGGCGGTAAAAAAAATGGGATTCTGAGCCTGGCGGGAACCGCCAACACAGACAGCCACCTTAACACTCCGACCGCCACGGCGGTACAAACAAACAGCGCGGCGGTCACCGCCAACAGACAGGCGGGAGACAATGTACCGCCCACACTATTCCAACTCACCAATCCGCCACCTTTTCCGGGGCGGGAGCACCGCCGATAAAAACACGGCGGAAACAGACTACGGACGGGAAAACGCTCACCACTACGCACTCCAGGAGGAAGGAGGACAGCATGGAACCCGAATTAAACATCCTACCTGCTCTCGTCTACCTTCTCATCTACCACGAGTACGAAGTCCGGCGCAGACGACAACGGTGAGTACTGCACCTACGACACACGGGAGGGGGAGGACGAAAGGTCACGGGCACACACATATGCGACCCCCCCCCCAACTATGTACTCACCAATGCAGAGCACCAAGTCACAGTGACACCACCCAAACACCCCTGAAAAATGCCAGGACGTAATCATATTTGGAATAAATATTTATGTACCAAAAAGCTCCAGAAAATTAGAGTACAACCATGAAAGATATCCACAACAAAACTAATGACATACACATCAGTGTATAACTGAAGTAACAAGTCCTGCACATCCTACGAATTCAGCATGTCCGTGGGCCAAAGTCTTTAGAAACAAGGGCAAAGCCCACACAGGAGACCTGAGTCCTTTGGAGAGAACACTGCAGGGGCATCAGATGTAAAAACTACAGGCACCTCAGGGGGAAGGGAAGGGGGGGCACCACAGCCACATGAGTCCACGACGCCAGATCCACGAGGAGCCACCATGCCCACTGGACCATCCTGGGGAGTGCAAAGCCACAGTCTCTCAATGTCTCTACAGTGGGTGGGCTGCCCACTGGACCATCCTGGGGAGTGCAAAGCCACAGTCTCTCAAGTCTCTACAGTGGGTGGGCTGCCCACTGGACCATCCTGGGGAGTGCAAAGCCACAGTCCATCAGGTGGATGACAGTCTCCACTGGTCAAGGAGGAGGCATGGTGGGCACAGTGAACCATAAACGGTGCTTGAGACGGCGGTGCCCAGCGGAGCGGTGCTTGAGACGGCGGTGCCCAGCGGAGCGGTGCTTGAGAGGAAGGGCCCAGCGGAGCGGTGCTTGAGAGGAAGGGCCCAGCGGAGCGGTGCTTGAGAGGAAGGGCCCAGCGGAGCGGTGCTTGAGACGGCGGGGCCCAGCGGAGCGGTGCCTCAGAGGAAGGGCCCAGCGGAGCGGTGCTTGAGAGGAAGGGCCCAGCGGAGCGGTGCTTGAGAGGAAGGGCCCAGCGGAGGGGTGCTTGAGAGGAAGGGCCCAGCGGAGCGGTGCTTGAGACGGCGGGGCCCAGCGGAGCGGTGCTTGAGACGGCGGGGCCCAGCGGAGCGGTGCTTGAGACGGCGGGGCCCAGCGGAGCGGTGCTTGAGAGGAAGGGCCCAGCGGAGCGGTGCTTGAGAGGAAGGGCCCAGCGGAGCGGTGCTTGAGAGGAAGGGCACAGCGGAGCGGTGCTTGAGAGGAAGGGCCCAGCGGAGCGGTGCTTGAGAGGAAGGGCCCAGCGGAGCGGTGCTTGAGACGGCGGGGCCCAGCGGAGCGGTGCTTGAGACGGCGGGGCCCAGCGGAGCAGTGCTTGAGAGGAAGGGCCCAGCGGAGCGGTGCTTGAGAGGAAGGGCCCAGCGGAGCGGTGCCTCAGAGGAAGGGCCCAGCGGAGCGGTGCTTGAGAGGAAGGGCCCAGCGGAGCGGTGCTTGAGAGGAAGGGCCCAGCGGAGTAGTGCTTGAGACGGCGGGGCCCAGCGGAGCGGTGCTTGAGACGGCGGGGCCCAGCGGAGCGGTGCTTGAGACGGCGGGGCCCTGTTCAGCGGTGCTCTTCTCCACGGCGGGGCCCGGTTCAGCGGTGCCTATCTCCACGGCGGGGCCCTGTTCAGCGGTGCTCTTCTGCACCGCGGGCCCTGTTCAGCGGTGCTCTTCTCCACGGCGGGGCCCTGTTCAGCGGTGCTCTTCTGCACCGCGGGCCCTGTTCAGCGGTGCTCTTCTCCATGGCGGGGCCCTGTTCAGCGGTGCTCTTCTGCACCGCGGGCCCTGTTCAGCGGTGCTCTTCTCCACGGCGGGGCCCTGTTCAGCGGTGCTCTTCTGCACCGCGGGCCCTGTTCAGCGGTGCCTATCTCCACGGCGGGGCCCTGTTCAGCGGCGCTCTTCTGCACCGCGGGCCCTGTTCAGCGGTGCTCTTCTCCACGGCGGGGCCCTGTTCAGCGGTGCTCTTCTGCACCGCGGGCCCTGTTCAGCGGTGCCTATCTCCACGGCGGGGCCCTGTTCAGCGGCGCTCTTCTGCACCGCGGGCCCTGTTCAGCGGTGCTCTTCTCCACGGCGGGGCCCTGTTCAGCGGTGCTCATCCAGCAGGTCAAGGGAGCCAGACCTGGCCTCAACTCCCTGCTCAGTCGCCCTCGGACCGTGACGTTTCTGGACCCTTCGGGGACGGACTCCTGGCCTCCTTAGTGTCCTCCTTCCCAGCTGGGATGTGGCATGTGGGGTCCACCTTCTCCGCGCTCCTGCTGGCCTTCCGCTCCTTTGATGGGGCTCTCGGGCCCTTGCCTCCCCTAGATGGTGTCGGGGGTGAAGTGGCCGCACATTGCTCCTTGGGGGCAGCCCTGTCGGTCCTCGCACGGCGGTCCTTGGTTTTGCGGGTCCTCTTGCCGGGGGGGGGGGCTGGACGTGTCCTTGCTGCTGATCGATGTGTCACTGCTGGCAAAGGGTGGGCTCCAGAACCCAGGAACAACAGTGACACCCGAAGCTGGGCTGGTGGTGGCTGCGGTGCTCTTGGGACTCTTTGAAGATGGATGGGGGAGGTCATCGGGGGGAAAGAGGTTAAGGTTAGCCAGGAAAAGTTTTTTAGGGCCAAGGTAAAGGGTAGGAGAAGTGGAGATGGAAGTGGAGGTAGAGGAGGTGGTTGTAGGAGAGTCAGGTGTGCTGTCATTGGGTGAAGGTGCTGGTGCTGTAGGCTGTCGTGAGGTGGATGGCTGTTGGGTGGGTGGCTGCCTGCGTTTGTGTGTCTTGGAAGAGGGGGTGAGAGACACAGTGGGAGAAGACACAGGGGACGTGTACATGGCAGTGGGGGTGGTGACTGCACGAGTGTGGACTGTACTGGAGGGTGAGGTGGTGATGGAAGCACTGGCTGATGTTGGGGTGCATGCAGGTGTGAGTGTAGACGTCACAGGGAGGGAGGAGGGAGACGAGGAGGAGGGGGACACAGGGGTGGCAGTGGCTGTTGGCATGTCTGCATCTGGGTGTTGCTCGGGTGAGTGTTTGCGGGATCTGTGGTGCTTGTGTTTGGATGAGCTGCTCTTGGGTGTTGAGGTGTGTGCAGGCTGGTCTAATGGTGTGGATGGGATAGGCTGAGGAACAGGAGACAGAGACAGGCTGGAGGCAGTCAGAAGAGGGAGGCTGGAAACAGGGACAATGGCTGCCGTCAGTGCTGAGGCCAGAGCAGTGAACGCTCGTTGATGGGCAGCCTGACCCGAATGAATGCCCTCCAGGTACGCATTGCTCTGTTGCACCTCCCTTTGCACACCCTGGATGGCATTCAAAAAGGTCGTCTGCCCAACAATGAGCGTCCTTACCAGGTCAATGAGCTCCGCACTGAGGGCAGCAGGGGCAACAGGGGCAGGGGCTGAGGTGCCTGGGGCGAAGGAGACGCGCGCCTTCCTGGGCGAACCGGCACGGAGCGAAGACTGAGGGGCTGCTGGGAGGGCGGGGCTGGTGCGCTGGGTGGCGGCTGTACCTGTAGAGGTGGGGGGCACGGATGTTGCCGCCACCCCTAGGGAGCTCCCATCCGAGGACGTGTCGCTTTCGCTGCTCTCACCAGCGGTCCCCGTCGTGGTGCTCCCCTCGCCCTCCGGATCACTGGTGCCCTCGGTGTCTGTTCCTGGGCCCACCGGGGCCTTGTGTCCTGCAGCTCCCTCGTGCTCCGATGCCATATCTCCTCCGCCTGATGATGCTAATGCACACATGCACAAGAAGATGAAGAGAAAGGGTGGGGGGAGAAAAAAGAAGACCAGGTTGAGTGCATGCAATGTCAACACCGTTGGCGGAGAGGACAGACACAGGTGCCTAATGCACTAAGCCGCGCATTCGGGGTACACTACTCAGTACTACTGACTAAGACAACAGGCCAAGAGACGTCAAACGCGCACATGGGAGATGCTGGACCTTCAATGGCTGTACTTGTCACCCTACAGAGGTGGGGGCCGGGGGCACAGGGCCATGCCTAAGGGAGAGGACTACACTACAGAAAGCGCCCTGGCCTAATGTCACCCACAGCCCTCCTCCCCCACCCAGACGCCTCCACTGCGCAGAAAGATAGGAGAATGTGCTGATACTCACCCCCTTGTGTCTGCTGTGATGTCTTAAAGCGCCCATCCAATTCAGGGTAGGCCACCACCAGGATCCGGGACATCAGGGGGGTCATGGTGCGACTGGCACCCCTCCTAGGTTGGGAGGCCATCCCCAGCAGTGTTTCTGCGGTCTTCCTTGTTCCGCGGCGGATGTCCTCCCACCTCTTGCGGCAGTGGGTGCCCCGTCTGTTGTGGACCCCCAAGGTCCGGACTTCCTTGGCGATGGCACGCCAAATCTCGATCTTCTGATGGGCGCTGACCTATTAGACATGTACAGGGTGGAAAGGAGGAAATCATCAATGACCTGCATGTTAGATGTAATTGGCCCCCACCCACCCACTTTGCCATATGGCACATGCTCTCATCTGTCGGGCGTTGCACTCCTCATTCGCCCCCCACCCCACCAACTTACATCCACCCCAATCCACACAGGCATAGCCCATTCCATTAGCACCCGGTGTACTCACTTGTTGGTCTGGAGGACCGTAGAGTAGCGCATACTGGGGGAGGACCCCATCCACGAGCTTCTCCAACTCTTCAGACGTGAAGGCAGGGGCCCTTTCCCAGTCGCAGCAGCCATTGTATCTTCCAGACCGAGGTCACAGCAGCACTTGCAGTATAGGTCCTCTCCTGTGGATGATCAGGTCTCGAGTGATTAAGCAGATAGAAAATGGCGGTCACGCCCGCGGCGGTGCGTACCGCGGCGGTGCGTACCGCGACCGCCGGCGCACTTCGTCATTGGCTCCTGAAACCCATAGGCTTCAATGTTAACCAATGCGGCTTTGCGCCGCGGTCTTCGACCGCCTACCGCCACGGTGTGCCCCGCCAGCGCATTGACCTCACATCCCATTGTCCCACTTCACAGGTCAGGCAGCCACCATTTCAAGGGCCCACATGGCTTAATTTTGACTGCGACACACAGGCCTAGGCCTTGCATTGCCACACATACACGCCTTTCAACCCATTGCCATTCTTTAACTGTGCAAGCTGTCTGTACGTACCTGTGGTTTGCCTGACTCTGTGCTCCATGTTGTCCTTCCTAGGCACCGTCCGCTGGGACTTGCGATGAGAAGGAGGAATCCTCGCGTGTACCGACCGCTGGTGGACCTGTCGACAATGGAAGAACGCCATATAATACTTCGATACAGACTTGACCGTGCCACTATCCATGAACTGTGTGCCCAGCTGGAGCCAGCCCTGATGTCCCCCATCCGCCAACCCACAGGGATTCCCCCTCTGGTGCAGGTTTTGTCAGTCCTCCATTTTTTGGCCAGTGGGTCATTCCAGACCACAGTGGCCATGTCATCTGGAATGTCTCAGCCTATGTTTTCTAAGATTTTGAGCAGAGTGTTGTCTGCCCTGATGAAACTCATGAGGAGCTACATCATTTTCCCCGAGGAGGGTGACTTGCCTACAGTGAAGGGTGATTTCTATGCCCTTGGACATATCCCCAACATCATTGGTGCCATTGATGGGACCCATGTGGCTTTGGTACCCCCAAAAGACGATGAGCAGGTGTACCGAAACAGAAAAAATTATCATTCGATGAATGTCCAGGTGGTCTGTTTGGCTGACCAGTACATCTCCCATGTAAATGCCAAGTTCCCAGGGTCAGTGCATGACGCGTATGTGATGCAAAATAGCAGCATCCCCTATGTGATGGAGCAGCTACAGAGACAACGTGTGTGGCTAATAGGTGACTCTGGTTACCCCAACCTGCCGTGGCTACTGACCCCAGTAAGGAATCCCCGGACAAGGGCAGAGGAACGCTACAATGAGGCCCATGGGCGTACTAGGAGGGTGATTGAGCGAACCTTTGGCCTCCTGAAGGCCAGGTTTAGGTGCCTGCATATGACAGGTGGATCCCTAATGTACTCACCAAAGAAGGTGTGCCATATCATCGTGGCGTGCTGTATGCTTCACAACCTGGCTTTGCGACGCCAGGTGCCTTTCCTGCAGGAGGATGGTCCAGATGGTGGTGTTGTAGAAGCCGTGGAGCCTGTGGAGAGTGAAGAGGAGGAAGACTCAGAGGACGACACAGACAATAGGGACAGAGTGATACAACAGTATTTCCAGTAACACCCAGGTAAGAATCACCCACGCCATTTCACAATTGCTTATAGCCTCCTGCATCTGTACTTTCTGTAGTTCCCCACAGATGTTTGTCATTGATTTTTGCCTTTCCCTTCCCTTCTCAGTGCTGTCTGACTCAGTACCTGACTTCTGCTTGGTTCGCCCATGAAATACAGCGTATTGACATTGGTATGTTGTCATGACTAATTGACAGAACAGAAATCGAACAGTAATATGTAATACATTTGTCAATAATACAGCATGACTCAAAACAGATTTGTGTGCAAAATGTGATTTATTTACAGTGCTAGATATCGGTACATGTGATTCTTAGGGTGATGGGTGGGAGTGGAGGAATATCCATGGCAGAGTCCAGTTCTCAGTCTCACAGGTGCATTGTCCTTTTGCCTGTGGAAGGATGGAGCATAGGCAGTTCATGGTTGGACAGGGTGGCAATGTGGGACAGTGGGAAGACTTGAGGGGGTATGTCCTGCAGGCGGGGGTCTTGACATCCTACTCTGTCTTTTTCTTTGGTCTCAGGCTCCTCTTACGGGGTGGTTGTTCTTCAGCAGGAGGTGGGGTTCTGGGGGGCTGTCGAGGTGTTGGGACCTCCTGTCCACTAGCGCCGGCGGAGGTGGTAGGCTGTTCCTGGTCCGGGCTAGTGACAGGGGCCCTGTGTGGTGCACCATGGTCCCGCAACGCGTCCTCTATCCTGTGGAGGGCCAGGACGATGGTCCCCATTGCGGTCCCGATGATTCTCAGCTCCTCCCTGAAACCCATGTAGCGTTCCTCCTGCTGTGCCTGGATCTCAGAGAACCTGGCCAGTACCGTCGCCATCGTTTCTTGGGAGTGGTGGTATGCCCCCATGATGGTGGTGAGGGCCTCTTGGAGAGTGGGTTCCCTGGGCCTCTCCTCCCCCCCCTGTCGCACAGCAGCCCTCCGAGCTGCCCGGTTTCCCCCGGCCTCTGTCCCCTGGACGGTGTGCCCGCCACCACTGCCCCCAGGTCCCTGTTGTTGTTGGGGTGTTGGGTTAGCCTGGGTGCCCTGTAGTGGCAGACACACCGCTGATTGAGCTGTCCTAGAGACAGAGGCATGGGCCCGCTGGGTGGGAGCTGTGCTGGTGTCGGCAGAGGGGGTCGGGTCCGGTGTGGCCTGTGGCTGCCTGAGGGGAACCGACTGCCCAGAGGTCCCCGATGGTCCGGGCTGGTCATCAGGTTCACTGTCGACAGAGCTGCTATCCTCAGTGTGGGCCTGTTCCGGTGGTGGGATGGACACTTCTGGACCCTCCTGGCTGGTGTGTTGTCGTTCGGGTCCTGCATGGGGTAAGAGAGTTTGGTTATTATTTCTGTGTGTGCAATAGCATGCGTGTTGTGGGTGCCCTTGTCCCCCAGTGCAGGCATTCCCTGGAGGGAGGTGTTGTGAGGGTATTTAGTGGGGGGGAGGGGTTAGTGCAGTGGTCATGCTTAGGTGATGGGTGCCCATGATTTGTGTTGGCATGCAGGAGTTGGTGTTGGGATGGGTGGGTTGTGCTGGTGAGACATTGTCAGGGAGGATGTGTGCTGGGGGGTTGGGGGTGAGGGTGGGGGTGTGGGTTGGCATGCTGGTGGGGTGGGGGGGATATAGTAGTTGAGATTGGACTTACCAGAGTCCATTCCTCCGGCTACTCCTGCGAGGCCCTGAGGATGCAGGATGGTCAAGACCTCTTGCTCCCACGATGTAAATTCGGGAGGGGTGGGTGGGGGTCCGCCGCCAGTCTTCTGGACCGCGATGTTGTGCCTGGAGACCATCGATCGGACCTTCCCCCGTAGGTCGTTCAATCTTTTGCGGATGTCCTCCCTATTCCTGGGATGCTGTCCCACCGCGTTGACCCTGTCCACGATCCGCTGCCATAGCTCCGCCTTCCTGGCTATACTGGTGTGCTGCACCTGCGAGCCGAAGAGCTGGGGTTCCACTCTTAGGATTTCCTCCACCATGACCCGGAGTTCTTGGTCCGAAAAGCGTGGGTGCCTTTGGGGTGCCATGGGGTGGTGTGGGTGAGGTGTGGGGTGGTGTATGTGATGAGGAGTGTGTTGGTGAGTGGTGCTTTGTGCTACTATGTGGTGTGTGTGATTGTGTAGTGTGCCTCAGTGTGTCTTGCTATGGATTGTCTGCTGTGTCTCTCTCTCCTTCTCTCAGTAATTAGGGTCGCAGGGGTTTGTGGGTGATATGGGTGTGTGTTTTATAGTTGGTTGATTGTGTGGGAGTGGTGTGTGTATGTGTATCAGGTGGGTGTATTTCAAATTGTCCAATGTGGCTGTGTTTTGGTGATGTGTGTGTATTCTGACCGCGGCGGTGTGTACCGCCAATGAAATACCGCGTTTGAATGACCGCCGTGTGGATTCGTGGGTCGTAATGGCATGGGCGTATTTCTGTTGGCGTGACGGTGGAGGTTTGGTCATCTCCAGTTTATCGCTGCCCGCCGATGTGGCGGGCTGCAGTGGAGGACGGATTTTTGGAGGTTTGGCCGTTGTGGGTCAGAATGACCGTGGCGGTTGACCGCGGCCGCGGCGGTGTTATGGCGGTCTTATGACCGGCGGTAAGGGCATTTTACCGCCGAGGTCAGAATGACCCCCATAGTCTCTGAGAGAGCACTACCTCAAGCTCCTCGTCACTCTACATCGGGCAACCCCACAATGATCAAGATTCTAGTTCCGTAGAAGGTCCCGGGACCACTCACGGAGCCACACCTGACCGTCTTCCTCCCGGTCAAAGATGTCATCAGGTAAGTTGCATAAGAAAAAGAAATCCAAGAAGTTGAGTGGTCTTCACTTCTCTGCGTCTGTTCAAATCCTCAGGCGAGATGAGGAAGCATTGTCTCTCCAGGCCCCATGCCTCTGCTGAACCACAACCAGGGTCAGCTCCAGGCTTCCCCTATTTTCCCAGAGCCAGAGTAACCCTCACCCACCTACATGAGTTTTATGAGGCCATGCGCCTCATTTTTGGGAGGTCTGACCCCTTTGGAGTGCCTTTGGGCCCCAGGGGTTCGGAGGCAGCCCTACTGGATTCCACCAGCAGGTATGCCCTTGATGCCAGTCGGGCCTCACGGATCTTATGGATCGAGTGCTGGATCAGGAGCAGCACCATCAGCAAGACCAAGACCTTCTTCAGGACCCGTTCCTGTGTCTACGTCTCTAGCGCCATCCACACCGCCATCCCCATCGTCCTGGGCTCTGACACAGTACAGGACCAGCATCACACGACCTTTGTTCTGGTGCCGTCCAAAGCCATGCCTTCCAGGTCAGAGCCAGGGCCTTTTGTCTTTGGCAAGCCTAGTACAGGGGATGAATGGGGGGAGGTATAGTGACTGTGATGAATATCGCCACTCATTGGATGATACCATGGACAACTGGTATGAGGATCTGGATGCCAGTGGGTTAGACACTTCACCTAAAACTGGCTTGGTTTCCCCTTCTACTGTGGCAACAAAGGAGAGGGGGTTCATTTCGTAATGATGGTGGATAGGATGTCTGAGGTCTTGAACCTTCAGCTCCCCTCAGAGGCAGCCAAGACTAACGTCTTCATGAAAGTGCTTTAGCCAAAGACTGCCCCCTCTGAACGCTTGCTTCCCTTTAATGAAGCACTTACCCACACCATCCACGAGGCCTGGTCCAAGCCCTGCACAGGAGCTCCTGTGATTGGATGATTGCCTGCTGCAACTGCCCTGCTCCAGGGGACAACAGTTTTTTTACCCAGCACCCCACTCCAGACAGCTTGGTGGTCCAGGCCTCCACTTAACCCTAGCACATTCCCTTCCATTCCACCGGATGGGAAATCCAAGAGGCTGGATACTTTTGGAAAGAGAATGTTCTCTTCTGCCATTCATGCACTGCTGTCGGCGAACACTGCATGCCTCTTGGGAAGTTAATCCCACACAATCTGAGACCTGGTTGCACAAGTGCTGCCAATGGTCTCGGAGGAGGCCCTAGCCATATTCTCTCAGGTAATTGCTGGCAGTAAAGTTTGCCATTCATTGTAGTCTGGACACGCCGACTCGCCTGGCAGAATGATTTTTTTCATCAATAGCCCTGGGGCGCCCCTCCTGGCTGAGGACTCCGACTTTTCCAAGGATGTCCAAGCATTGCTTATAGATATGCCTTTTGAAGGCTCCCATCTCTTCAGAGAGAAGGCATACTCAGCAAAATATTTATTTAAGGACTCCAGGGCTACGGCCAGGTCCTTGTATCCAGAACACTGGATGGTGACATTGGACTTACAGGACGCATATTTTTACAACCCTGTCCTGCCCACCAACAGATGTTACCTGCAGTTCACTGTGGGCCACGAGCACTTCAGCCTTACCAATGCCTCTCAGGTGTTCACCAAGGTAATGGTGGTCATTACAGCACACCTGCAGATATCTGGGGTTCCAGTTTTCCCCTACCTCGACAATTGACTTTTGAAAGCAGGCTTACCCCAGGCAATCATCTCCCACCTCCAGACTATGGCGAACTTCTTGCTCTCGCTGAGGTTCACTATCAATGTGCCGAAGTCACATCTGACTCCTTTTCAGAAGCTCCATTTCATTGAAGCGGTTGTAAACATGGTGCAGTTTTGGGCTTTTCCTCTCAAACAGCGAGTCCAGAATATTCAGGCTATGATACCAACTTTTCAGTCTCTATCCTAGGTTTCGGAGAGACAGATACTGAGCCTGCTGGGCCTCATAGCCTACATCCTTCTGGTCACATATGCTCATTGGCATATGCAGGTTATGCATTGGGACTTTCACTGGGTACAGTATCAAGGCAATCTCCCTGATATGGTCCAGATCTTGGAAGGAACTTAATATTATATGCAGTGGTAGCTCATGAACCATGATTGGATTAACTACAGACTTCTCACCCTTTCCCAGCCAGAACTGACTGTAGTGATAGATGCGTCACTCCTAAACTGGCGCGGCCATCTGGGGGAGGTGGAAATCAGAGGACTCTGGCAGATCCAGACTCCACATAAAATTGTTGGAGCTTCCAGTGATTCGCTTGACATTGAAGGCCTTTCTACCCTCCATCAAAGGAAGACTAGTGCAGTTGTTCACGGACAACATCACCGCATATGATACTGCCACAAGGAGGGCGGGGTTGAGTCGTGGACCCTTTGTGAAGAGGCTGTGAGTCTTTGGACATGGCTGGAATACCAAGGCATTTCCCTGATGATTCAACACCTGGCAGGTTCTCTGAATGCCAGGGCGGATGAACTCAGCCATCAATACCTAGCGGATCACAAATGGCGCCTCTATCCAGAGATGGTGCTTTTCTAAGAGTGGGGAGGGTCTTGGTTAGATCTGTTTGATGCCACTGAGAATGCATAATGTCAGCAATTCTGCTCAGTGGAGTTTCCAAGGCAGCTCAGAGATGCTTTTCATCTTGAGTGGAGCTCTGGCCTAATGTATGCCTTTGTGCCAATACCACTCCTGCCCAGAGTTCTCAATAAGAGCTGGAACGACCAGGCACAAGTTACTCTTGTTGTTCTGGATGGGGCACAAAGAGTCTTGTATCTCGAGATGCTGAGTATGAGCACTAGTCATCCAGTCAAGCTGCCTCTTCATGGGGTCTTCTGTCGCAGAAGCAGGTGTGGATTCAACACCCAGTCCTACACACTCTCCGCCTTCATGCATGAGGTTGAGCAGTGACAGTTGACAGCCTTTGACCTTTCTTCCAAAGTCTGTGATAATACTCTGGCAGCCAGGTGTTCCTCAACCAAAACGGTATGCATGTACCACTTGGACACATTTGTGGCATTATGTGTATCAAAAAGCATTGAGCTCCTCTTTCATAAGTCCTATTATTTGTTCTGTCTGTGGCTCAGCAGGGCTTTGGTCTGGACAAAGTTAAGAAGTATCCTTCAGCCAGTTCTGAATTTTTGCAGTTGCTGGACCAACCTTCCCTATTTATGTTGTGGCAAGATTTCTCGAGAGGTTGCAACATATGTGTCCACCCAGGCCATTCATCATGCCCCAGTGGGACTTGAACCTGGTCCTCACTTTCCTGATGTGTTAGCCTTTGAGCCATTGCACAAGTGCCCTCTATTGTTATTAACCATTAAGACCACCTTTCTGGTTACCATTACATTGACCAGGAGGGTCAGCAAGTTGCAGGCTCTCTTGGTGCATCCGCCATATTCCAATTTGTACCCTGAAAAATTGGTTTTCTGGACACGTGCCTCCTTGTTCCCGAACGTAGTCACCTGCTACCTTTTTTGTCCCACCTCATCCTTCTAAGGAAGAGAGACTCCACCTTCTGGATCCAAAAATGAGTGTTTTTGTTCTACCTTGACTGCACAGAAGAATTCTGGGTGGATCACCATCTCTTTATAGGATACGTCAGAATCAAAAAAGGAAAGACTGTGCAGAAATGAAACATCTCCCAATGTATTGTGCTCTTTATAAAAAGCAACTATCTAAGGGCTTGCAAGCTCATTCTACCAGAGCCAAAGCTGCAACCACCAGGTTAGTTTGTGGAGTTCCAGTCCTAGATATCTGTCAGGCTGCAACATGAGATTCATTGCACATGTTCACTAAGCAAAACTACCTGGACAGTCAGGTCTGTATGGATGGACATTTTGGGGGTTATTCTAACTTTGGAGGAGGTGTTAATCCGTCCCAAAAGTGACGGAAAAGTGACGGATTTACCACCAGCCGTATTACGAGTCCATTATATCCTATGGAGTCGTAATACGGCTGGTGGTATATCCGTCACTTTACCGTCACTTTTGGGACGGATTAACACTCCTCCAAAGTTAGAATAACCCCCTTTGCCTGTTCAGTCCTGCTGGACTCCCTGGTCTAAAGTTTGGTTCATAGACCTGCCCCAGGAGAGGCATTGCTTGGGCATCTATTCTAAAATAAGGAATCTGGCCAGAAGTCTCTATCAAATGAACAAGTTACTTACCTTCGGAAACACCTTTTCTAGTAGAGACTCTAGCTAGCTGGAGATTCCTTATCGACCCTCCCATCCACCAGCTCTGAGACCTGATAAAAGCATTAAGGCATCCCCTTACAAAGGGCCATAGAAACTCACATCATGGCTCAGCACTCCTGGCATGGAATGTTTAAAAAATCTACTGACGTAAGCGCGTTGAGGTGTCACCTATACAGGTGCATCGTACATCACTTCCGGCATTGACTGCGACCCCAATGGGTAGCTGAAAAATGCCTTGGGGCACACACGGGTACTGCAAAAAAAATTCCAGATCCAGTCTGACACCTGGGGATAATTCTAAGTTAAGGAATCAGCCGAAAAATAGAGTTTCCACCAGATGAGGCGTTACCAAAGGTAAGCAACTTGTTTGTCATTGGAGGATCCATGATAACGTCAGTAGGAATCATCACTTGATGAACTCGTAATAGAACATAAACATCTGAAGGCCTTTCAACATCTGGCATGAAAAGCATAGTCTTCCAGTTACCATAATCATCTTATCAGTATGGGAGTACTCTGATATCGGAGTTGTGCTCCATTTAAAGGAGGTGCGCTTCACATTGACCTGATGTTTATGTTTAGATGGCAATCTGGATCAACTAATTTCTGCAGTTACCTAGCCAAGTCACAGTGCTATTGTCTTTGCTTAGGGTTTTTAGCTAGAAACAAATGTTCCACTTTGGGACCCACATTTCTCTTTGATCATTGAAGAACATTAATCCAGAGAGTAATATTGTCAAAGTAGCGTACTCTTCAATACAGTCATCTTTTTGGTTAGATCCATTTAGTTCATGATCAAATGACATCCTACATACTCTAACTTAATGTAACTTAATTGACATACAAGGTAATGATAACTATTGGCAATGGCAATAGGTCTCACCTTGGGACCTGCTAGCTTTGCCAATGAGTCTTAGCGATGCTGTACATCATCCCTGATCCTGTGCAGCATGGCTAAAGAGGAATGGCCGTGTCATTTTTTAGTAGCGCACACAATGCACATCCCAGTGTCTTTTTTAATTTTTATTTGCTGATCCAGGGGAAGCAAACAATATGGAGAGTGGGCAGCATGGACCCTGGGTGGGAAAAAGGCAACTAGGTGAGAGCCCGAGCAACGTGGACCTAGGAGGGAGAAGCACACGGATGAGAAGCAACGCAGGGGGTAGAAGCACACAAGTGCAAGAGAATCATGGAGAGGGGGATGTTCTGAAGCACACAGGAGAGTGAGAACAACACAGAGTGCAGTAGAGAGGGAAGAGCGGTACCCAAGAGAAGCAGTTGAAAAACACATGCACTCTCATGGACTGCTTAACCGAAAAGAAAAAAGTAGGGTCTGAAGAGTGAGCAGTGGAAGGGTACTAGTAATGTGGCCATACCCCAGGGTAGGGACAAACACAAGAGGAGGAAGTAAAGCCCACACAAGCTAACAAATAAGAAGCAAGCAACTGAGAGTGACAATAAGGCCAACCAATGCTAAGCAACGTGTAGGCTCTAATGCCACTGTAGGCTGACACTGGATCTTTTCACACACAGACAGCTTGTGCTGTCTGATATGCAAGACCTAAAAAGTCTAAAATGTTTTGCTTCAGTATAAGCTTAAACGTCAACTAGAATCTCCTTCATTCATAGAGTATAATACCACCAGAAAAGTGTACTATCTGAAATTACCGGGTACTAAAGCCGGCTGGTATATGAAAGTAATCAGTACTGCACAGCAAGCCTCTTGAGTGCCATATTTCCTTAAAAAGAGCTCATTAAGCCCCTGCCAGGTTGCACCATCCAATGAACCTTGTAATAGATACAATAGCAACTTCTACACATATATCAGTAATATCCATGAAGCTGTCACTCTCAGGCCCGCGGTTGCCCTTAATCACAACCTTAATTACACTTTCACTATAGTTTTTTAAGAGATGTGGAACGCAGTAGCTCTAGACTGTATCGCTCACCTGATTTCTTCTGGATTTCAAAGGTTAGAAGCCCAAAGTAAATGCTCTTGCTCCCCATTTAATATCTGTGCGGAAGCCATATACAGTCTTAGAAAGCTGTCAGGTTATAGCCGAATTAATAAATGAATCTCTGTAATCTACTTTAGTTTCCTCTACATTTAGGACAGTGTTCATTACCAGCCAAAGCCATCTTTAAAACAGGAGGCCAAATAAGAGGACTTCATTTCACATCCCAATCAGCAAACAAAATTAAATCATTGGATTTTCCACCATCCTCCTGCTCAAGAATTGTCATCACTGAATTTCCCATCATCCATCTGGCCCAAAGGGACATTACTGGTTTCCTGCCAAAATCGTTGCAAAAGAAAAAGTCAAGCAAGAGGACTTCTTGTCCCATGACCCATCAGCCAGGAAATGGCATCATGGCACCCTGAGCTCCTCCCAAACCCCCCGGGACTTCTTAATGGCAGCTGTAACACAGACATGCAAAGGGACCTGTCTGTGCAACACAGATAATCTGCACATGTCTGTGACTGAACATAGACCAGTACAAGGAACCCTTTTCCACTCACCACCACCAATACTCTGCAGCACTCCTTAAGTTGTTACACCCTGGATACCATTCTCCCAACTGCTGCTGCACCTCAAACCCCAATGGAACTTTCACCTGCACCCATTGTCAGTTCCCCTGCTACATCACTCCCAACACAACTACTAACAACGTATTCAACACCCCTTGCTAACACCACGCTACACAAGCACCAACATCACCTCCAACACTCCCACCGATACTACACAGCATTGCAAACCCACTCCATCAACATCCACTCGCATACATGCTTCTCAACACACAATTACTCAGCAAACATGCAACCGATTTTAGGACCTGCTGAGCAGCAATGCACCTGAAATCCTCTTCCTCACAGAGACCTGGCTCAACCCCTCATTGACTCCAAACATCACCACAGCAATCTCCGTGAACTACAAGATCTCTGGACTGGACCACCCTTACAAGCTGTGAGGAGAACTTGCTATCATCTACAAGGAATGCATCAAAAGCACAACATCCACATTGAACGCCACCCCATTCATGGAAAACCTGCACATCAAGCTGCATATCTCCAGAAACTGCTCCCTGAACCGGACCCTCACCTACCGACCATCCAGACCACGAGACACATTTACCAACCTAATTTCCGACTTTGTCGCCCTGCTGACCATCAACTCAAGGGCCTACATTCTCCTTGGTGACCTCAACTTTCACCTGGATGACAGAAACAACCTCTGCTGTACAGCACTCTTCAAAAGGTTGAGCAACATTGGACTCATCTAGCTCATCTTAGAACCAACGCACACTGCAGGACGCACACTGGACTCCATTTTCACTACAAGAGACAGCATCAAATGCAACTCCACCACGCCGCTCACAAGGACTGACCACTCTATCATCCACTCCAAATCAACACACCTCAAGTCAACACCCCTACTAGGTTCAGCATTCCAAGATGCAGCTAGGGCAAAATCACAGAAGCAGACTGGCTAGGCACCCTCAACATGAATCTCCTAGCCCCACAGACAGCCTTGACAATGACATCAACAACTTCAACAACTGGATCAGGAACTGCACAGACTTCCTTGCACCCATCAAACCACACAAGCATAGTAGATAAAATAAGCTGCCCAACTGGTAACGTACCCACACCAAGTAAGACAAACACCTAACATACTCCTCACCAGAAACAACACCCCAACAAGCATTTAAACCATCCACTCAGGCACCCCAATGGACCCATACCCCCACCACTTCTACAACCTGGGAACATCACAACTCAGCACCCCCTTACCCATGTCATCAACACCTCCATCACATTCACCACTTTTCTGGATGAATGGAGACTTGCAGAAATAAACACCCTCCTCAAGAAGCCCATAGCTGACTGACTTAAATATACTGAGCAACTTCTGACCCAGCTACCTACTCTCCTGTCTGACCAAAGTGATTGAGAAAGCCATCAACAAGCAACTTACAGTCCACCTTGAGCTTCACCATCTTCTAGACAACACTCAATCAGGATTCGGGAAAAAACACAGCAGTGAAACAGCACTTAGCGTGGCCACCGGTGACATTGGAACCATCCTGCACTGAGGAGACGCAGCGGCCCTCATCCTGCTGAATCAATCTTCAGCCTTAGACAATGTCTTCCACAACACCCTCATCAGAAGACTCCACAGGACTGGCATACAAGGATCCAAAAAATCCAAATGGTCAGGATGCCGCCCTTCACATCCAACACCAAGAAAATGATATGTGGAGTCCTACTAAGATTGTCCCTCAGCCCCACCCTATTCAACATATACATGACACCACTCACCAACATCATCCGATCACGATTCATCACCGTCATCTCTTAAGCTAATGACACCAAACTTATCCTCTCCCTGACAGACAAGACAACCAACTAACTTCACCAACTGCATGACCATAGTTGCAGCCTGGATGCAGACTAATTGCCTGAAGCTCAACTCCATCAAGGATGGAATTACTGGTCTTCAGCAACAAGACCTCCCCATGGGACTCCACTGGTGGCCGTCGGAGCTAGGACCAATACCCGCAGATCACAAAAGAAATCTAAGAATCTTCCTAGATGACAAGCTCAACATAATGGCTCAAGTCAACACAGTGAGCACCTACTCCTTCTACACCCTATGCATGCTGCAAAAGATCTTCAAATGGTTGCTTCAGATCACCGGATGGACCATCAAGCAAGCACTCATCACCAGGAGGCTGGGCTAGGGCAACACTCTCCATTAAGGAATCTCCAAACAACTCCTACGCAGATTCCAGACCATCCACAGTGGACTTATACCCGACCTCCCACACCGCGTCCACATCACACTGCAACTCAGGAAGCTTCACTTGCTCCCCATTCACAAGCTCAGACAATTCAAACTGGTCTTGCACGCATATATAGCCCTACACAACACAGGACTAGAATACCTGAACACCTGTGTACACTTTCACCAACCCACCAGACACCTATGCTCTGCCTCACTCTCCCTCACACACACTCCCCACATTCGCAAAAAGGAAAACAGGAGGTCACTCATTCTCCTACATTGCACTCAAGACATGAAGCGACATCCCTTAACACGTCAGAGTCTCCTCCTCACTACTCAAGTTCCGCAAGAGGCTGAAGACCTAACTCTTCATATAAGAACATTGTGGACCACACACCCACATTCCTGCCTAAGTGCCTGGATTCCCTCTCGGGTGATTTGTGCACTATACCAATCAACATAACATAACAGACCAGTATTTACAAAAAGCACAGCTTGTCCTTCTGTGTCCTGGTAACTAAAGACACACATCAAATGAACATTAGAGATTAAATTGCAAGAGGAATGGAAACGGCAATCTATAGGTGTTTGTGAAGGATAATGGTCCTCTAAATCCCACACAAGATGGCCTTAACCCTGCAAGGAGAGGTAAAAGGCCTTTGTGTTCATCTTTGATTATTTAAAATAGAACTGCATGACCTTCCCAACGCATTCTATTATATATGTATATGTGTATGTACACATTATGGACATTATAAAGCCCAAACGTAGCTGCCAAGAGTAGCTGATTAGGTAATCATTCAAGAACTAAAAAAATATTTTGGGGATAGTTGTTTTCACATATTAGTCTATGGGGCAGGAGGACGAGTTTGCATATTCCTTATTAGTGGAAAAAGAGGTACTCCTTGAAGAAATTAGTTTTCTGCTCCTATCTCAAATGGTGGGGGGGGTCAGGAGGATATTATTTCAGATCCTAGGTGTGTACTTTGAGAAACGTGATGCCAACATCTTGGTGAAAAATGGCCGGGTGTGGCTAGTGGTTTTAAATTTTGGCCTAGTAAAGTTATGGTTTTATTTTCTGAAGAAGTGACTGGTTCCAGGCAGTCTAAGTTGTCTTGTTGTTGTGTATTCTGAAGGAGTGGGTGTTGTCCATGATGAATCCAAGTGATTTCAATTTTCAGTTGTATTAAGTATGAATCTATTCCGTTTTACAGTGTAAAGTTAGTCCTGAGTCTAGACTTGTCTGGTGCTGTTGGTCATGAGGATGAATTTGGAATTTGTGATGTTTAGTTTGAGGTAAATACTTGAGAGCCAAGATTGCATAAAACTCTTCAATTAACTTCATAACTGTCAATGATGAGATCATAACCATCTGATTTAATGTGTATTTGTCCATCTTGTATGTATACGATCAAACCTTTTCATCTCTAATTATGTACTGGTTAGGTACTGCTCAATTAAAAAAAAATAGAAAAAAGAGATCATGACCATCTGCTCTGTGAAATAGGGATCCATTTAAATAACTTAATGGAGATAAAGGGCCTGATTTAGATATTGGCTGATGGGTCACTCCGTCACAACAGTGGTAGATATCATGTGCGCTGAATTCTAAATCCTATAGGAAATAATGGGATTTAGAATCCAGCGGACAGGATATCCATCACTGTTATGAGAGACTAAGCCATCCGCCAATATCTAAATCAGGTCCTAAGTCTTTAACAAACTAGTAGCCCAATACTATAAATATTCACAGCCAAGCCCTTTAGTTGTTGCACATTCCCCATGATATTCATTATATGTTTTCTTACTCTGAGTTATGGGCACTTCTAAAATGTCTATAAACATGCTGATGAGACATACATGTTTCTTAAATTTGATATTTGCACAACTAATTCTAATTTTAGGACCTGAATGAAATTCATTGAAATATGGATCAGTTTCAATTTCAATAACAAAGGTGAAGATCCTACCTGTAGGCTCCAGCCTGAAGTCTTTGACACTGGAACCACAACCTGTCTCTCACTAGAATTGCTAGTCTTATACTTGATTGTTGAAAGTTGTCTATACCATCATTGACCCTGATCTCAATTACAGAATATCATCCATGGTAAAAGTCAGGGTCTTACACCTTATGACCTTGAAAAAGAGTCTTACCAATCCTGACCTTTCCTAACAGAGACCTGTAGTGACCGAAATAGTACTCTCATGACTTAACTATGCCTATGCAGTAAATGTGGGCTTACAGGCCTTTCTGCCAAAGAAGGTTTTTACAACCACCAGTGACAGACCTCATTATTAATGTCAGTCTCAGAGACCATGTAACACCTGCTCTAAACATGGTGCTCTGGTTATCACACCTCAAGGCACTTCCCTGATGCACAAAATTCAATGGGGTTTCTTTAGTGGTTCCTCGTGCATTCACCTCGGTTTCTACAAAAAGATAATTAATAATGGGATGAGCACTTGAAATTTCTGTGCAACAATTTCTATAGGAGTGACTGACCCTACGAGGATGTGTTGAGGCCTAACTGAGTAATGAAACTGCAGGAAATCTTAGCAGCTATTAAGAGATCACTCGGTATCCTGTCACTTAGCTACTGATTTTGATGTGTGTGTCAACGTGGAGTAAAATCCATTTTTGGAGATTGAAGTATGTCCTCCAGAATCAGGGTTTGCATGCTTGTGTGTACCTAAAACATTGTCTTTAAACTGCCCAATATTCCAAACGTATTGGAGGTAATTACATTTCCTTCACCAACAGTTTATCCGTTGCATGGTTACCACTGTTGTTAATTTTTACCCCAAATGAGATGTTATGAATTTTGATTCCACTTACCTACAATTTTCTTGTGCTATTTTGGAGGTATTTTACTCTCGGGAGAAGCTGGAGTTAGTAACAACATTTTACTCACTGACAAGTATTGTGGTCATTTCATCTGGGAAAGTAGTTATATCTTTGTCATTTGTGTATTTTATCATGGAATACATGTTTATCAAAAGGAACAACGTTTTACATCTTGTGCAGAAACAAGTGCCTGTTCAATCATTACATGGATGTTGCGTGGGTATTTTTTAGCATTCCTAGATATACCATTAGTGGTAGACCTGGGAATGTTTCAAACTCGTAATGAGATGAAATATGTTTATTTATCCTTGTTTTAAACTCTTTCTATGTGTACTGCTTTCTGCAGCACACAGAAAGAGGAAAATCCCTCTCAGGATTGCTTTTGTGCAGGAAGATGTCCCTTCCTGCATAAAAACAATCCTGCCTGTAACACAGGCACCCTTGCTCCATGGCGCTGGCACTAGGCTGCTAATTGTGTGCCAGCGCAAGTAAGGGACAGGAATGTGCCTTATCTTGATAGACATGGCATATTCCTGCTCTCTGTCTTTCATGCTGTGCAGCAAGATGTCTTGCTGCATTGCGATGTGTGAAAGTTTGATCAATCCGGCCCTAATATCTGGAATTTGTTTTAGCAAGTATAATGTAAAAATCACCAAAATGATGCATGATTATGGTAACATAATAGAAATTCCAACAGGGCCTAAAGTTTGTTTTTTTTTAAATGAGAAGGAAAAAAGCTTACCTGGCTGATCATTTTATGTATATTCCAGGGTGGTGTCAATTCCATCTAGTACTTCCAAACTACCAGGATCTATAGTCTCCAACACTTTTAATACAACATTACTAAGATTAAGTTCTAAGGGACACCCACCACCTGTTCCTTTAGCATGCTGCTTTGACTTGCTACAACCTTTGCACACTTTCTTGCGCAGGTCATACGAGCTCTTTTTAATATGAGTTACAAAGCATTTGATAGTAGATATGGCATTTATCTTTTGCAGGATGCTGTCCCAGGTGCTATTTTGAATGTGCAGAGATGTACAATGGGACTGTGCACCAAATAAAACTTCATAGTTTGCGAGGACAGAACAAGCAGTTCCAATGAATGTTCCGTAATTTTATCTGTAAGAAAACAGGATTTTTGCAGGTTTTCCCCAACTTTGTGCCCCTTTTTGGACTATTAGCTGCTGATTTTCAACTCTGAGAGTGCACTGAGGCCTGCTGTCCGGACCTCAGAGACAGTGTTATCTCCCCTTTTCAAATGGTGTATGTAATTGGATACCCCCAATTACTTATATGTCTGGTACCCATGTACAAAGGGCATGTAAGGCTAGCTGTCCACACAAGAGCTGCAGCAATGGTTGTGTCACTCTGTGTGAGACCAAGTGAAAACACAACTTTCAGCTGCCATTGCAGACTGAAGGGGTTGTGCATGTACTGCTTATTTGACTTTGCCATTACTACTAATGTCAAAGTCGCCTTACATCCCCTAACTATATATGCACGTCTCCCCTAAGGCAGGCCTAAATAGCCCCATGGCAAGGGGTGCACATTGTTAGGATAAACATATATTTTCGATGATTCTAAACAGCATAGCCCTAAAGTGTTGGTGTTTGCTGAGGACAGTTAGGTAGCCTTATAAAGTTATTGCAGAGTTGACAGTTGGCACTTCAATGCATCTAACTTCTTACAGAGGCTACCTAACTCTGTCATGTAAGGTATCAAATTAAATGGGACATCAAATGCGACTCAATGGTGCATTCAATATTAATGTCCACTTTAATGCCGCCCAATTTTATGAAAGCTGCTATACTTTGACCCAGTAGCACAGTGGCTTAAGGGATGCACAGGGACGGAAAGAGGTTTCTGCCCACCTGTGGAGACATGTGAATGACTCCCAGGCTGAGAACAAAGGCTGTTGTTGCACTGTAGGTGAGACCCCCATCCACAAGATGGGCTGTAAAGGGTGTTAGCCTTTGAAGGGCCGCTGTGACAACACTCCTGGCAGGAAGGCCTTTGTTTCTCCTAGACATGGTAGAGCCAGGGCCAAAGGAAGGAAAACCAGTTTTAGAACCAGTTTTACATGGGTGTGCTGCCCGTGGTAGCCACACCCCAGGAGTGGACTACCAAGGTCTTCACACTCGAGGAAGACCTCAGCCATGTTGGTTGTGGCATGCAAAATGCTCTCTAGCATAGCCAGATGCCACACATCACCAGAACTGTGTGACCAGGTAATAGGGGACCTACCAGCCCTTTGGCTAGGGACAGCATTGTCTCCCAGGGCACCTTACTGGGATATAATGGGCACCCCTTGTACACAAAGTGTTAGTGCTCACTGGATTCGGACCAAAGACAAGAAGAAGACCACTCTGTACTCTTTTGAAGTGCATGAAGAGAGGCTGCGATCCTGGAGCGACTGCACCTGCTGCACTCTGGGCTAGTGGAGTTTGGACCCTGTTCTGTGTGCCTGGCCTGGGGAAAAGTTGATTCCTGGCCCGAATCCAAAGTGGAGGCTCTAAGCTTCAGTTTGCTAATCTCCTGTAACCCATCCTACGGTCGCAAGAGTGGAAATAGCCCAAAACGACAAAGTGGTAGCCCTCTCTGAGGTTTCACTGCTACCAGTCTCCAGGCACATCAACAAAGGAACCAGAGATAGGCAAAGTCTGCACCCAAGTCTGTTGGACCTGGGAGATCTGTCAGAAACTGGATTTGTTGGATTACAAGGACACTAGCCCCTACTAAAGGTTTGTACAGTAGTTGCATGAGTGAAAGTTCTGCATTGGCATAGAGGATTTTGTGGCACCCTAAGATATATGAGCAAACTCGCTCTCACTCACTTGTGGATCGAGGCCTCGACCGGACTGTGCTCCTGGGGACCGCACACCATCTGGAGTTTCCATTGAGCACCTTTAAGCCTGCATCCTCCAGCATCAGTACCACTCCATAGAAGTCAATGGTGGTTGTCCTATAAAGGTTGCAACTTGCAACTTGCTTCTAAGATTCTCTGGTGGCCAGATAACTGTCCAAAGTTTACTTACTAGACTCCTAGATTGCTATCCTGATGGATGTGGTTGCCCAAACTGGGTCAGAGTGCTGAACTCGGTGTTACAAGCTTTTACAAAGTTTTCAAAAGTTTGCAAAGTTTTGACTTGCCAATACTTGATTGCTCTTTATGTTAAAGTTTTTAAATGTTTTCACAATCCATATCTCTGGAACCCTATGGTGGATTATAGTTATCAAGAACTCTAAAAATTAATACAAATATTCTCTATATTTTTTAATTGGTGTCATGTCACTTTCTTGTTTGGTGGCTTTCTTATTCCATCGTTTGATGATTTTAAATGCTTTACACATTGTTCCTTTGCTAAGCCTTCATGCTCTGTGCCATAGCTACCAAAGACTTGAGCTGAGGGTTGAGCAAATAACTCTGACTGGACCCAAAGAGATCAAAGCGAGTGTACTGCACCACAAGGCTCCAACCTTTCCATATAGTACACCCATTTCCTTACATTAGCCTTCATTTTCCTGCATATATTTGCAGTGGCCATGTTTGCAAATAGGTTACCTTTATCCCAGTAGTTTTTTTTTCACTGATAAGGGATCTGTCAGACAATCCTCTGAACAGAAAAATGTTTCTGGTATCTTCTTTCCAAACCAGGAAGCTAACCTTATACTGAATTATTGGCCCCAAAGTTCACTGGCCTGATAATCAGTTGACGTACAAAAATGTAAACACCAGTGACGCCTTTTGTTTTCAACTCCACAAATCTTACTCCAACTATTTCTAATTGGTGCTAGACAAGTCCTTCTAAATTATCAGCAGAACAGCAACTCCCTACGAGGACCTAATTGGAACCTTTAAAATAGGTTCATAAATAGCATTACACTTCAGATGCTAAACTGTGGAATGAGAAATTGAGTTAATTGCACTTCACTTTGAACAAAATCGCCACCTTAGACTAGTGTCCTATGGTTAGCGCACAAATACCCTGAAGATTTTTTAAAAGGTGTGAAAGAAAACGCAAGTGATAATTCGTAATGGAAGGATTCTGTAACTCACCATTTCCGGTTGGGAAACCGAGTAAGTAAGTCCTGTTTTGGTCCCTGTGGTCCTCTGAAATCCTGCACCCACATTTTTCCCAGCACCACAATAGTTGCATGTGCAATAGAAACGTTTTCCTCCAGACTTCGCTCCTGTGTAATACTGTACTGGAGTTGCACTTAAGAATACATGCGCAAAGTATGGTTTCTTAAGAGCACACGGGTGTATTTCATTAAGTATACTGTATAGCAGAAGAACACTGCACACGTTTGATGGTTAATTTGTCACAAAATAGCTCGCAGAAGTAACAGGTTTGGTGAAAGTGCGTTTATAACTGCCTGTATCTGCTACTATATTATAACGTGACCTTGTGAAAACAGAGTAGCTCAGTGGATTGTTCTCAGTTAGAACTCATTGAAGGATACCTGCAGATTAAGAAGAAATGTTTCTGAGACGCTAGCCTAGTAACCGGTGCTGAAAGTTAAGTGCGTCTATGAGGAGCACCTGTTAAGAAGCCGGGATGGTCCTGCGCTGTTCTGTGCCCTGCAGGATGCGCAGCCAGCCTCCATTTTAAAGCCAGGTACTGGCTGTTGAAAACACATGAACTGTTTCTCCACAAGTGATAAAACAGCCCACTGACAGGATAAGGCTGCAAGGACCTAACTCCCATAGATGGATGGGGAATCAAGGACACTGTAGAAAAAGCGAGTATGTGAGGTCTTCAAAATGAGAGCGGCTTGAATTCTCAACCTGTAAACTAAGGACATCATGAATCCTCGATCTGAAAGGTGTTTTGAACACTGGGCATGGGTAATGAGGTTGCCAAGCGAATTGGACCTGCTGAGAGAGTGTGTCGAGAATACTGAACATGTAGATCGAGAAACCTGAACTTGGGTGATACGTGATTTGCAAAATGAACGCAAACAAGAGCATGGGCTTCTAGTAAAAAGATGACAGGAATAGTACACTTGCAGAAAGCAGTTGCCAAGAATATTGAACCTGCAGCATGAGGACACCAAGAACACTGGATCTGCAGAATGAGGGGTCTGAAGAATGAGAGTACTAAGAACACTGGTCCTGTACATTGAAGCTACTACTGGACCTGCAGCATGACAACACCAAGAACACTAGACCTGCAGCATAAGGACACCAAGAAAACTGGATCTGCAGACTGAGGGCATCAAGAACACATGACCTATAGGAGAAGGGTGACGAGAACATTGGCACTTCAGAAAAAGTGTGTTGAGAACCCTGAACCTGTAGACTGAGAAAGCTTATCCAATAAAGATGCCAGAAATACTACACTTTCAGAAAGCAGCTGCCAAGAGCACTGGATCTGCAGCATGAGGCCATCAAGATCACTGGATCTGCAGAATGTGGCTACCAGGAACACTTGGCCTGAAGAATAAGAGTACCAAGAACACTGGGCCAGTAGACTGAAGTGACCAAGAACACTGGACCTTCAGCATGAGGACACCAAGAACACTAGACCTGCAGCATGAGGACACTAAGGACACTGGACCTGCAGAATGAGGACACTAAGATCACTGGACCTGCAGAATGAGGACACCAAGAATACTGAACCCCAGTAGATTGAAGGTACCAAGAACACTGGACCTGCAGGAGAAGGGTGTTGAGAACAAGGAAGGCACTAACAACATTGCATCTACAGAATGAGGATGCCAATAACACTGTATCTAGAACTTGAACATACTAGAACTCAGGGCCTCCAGAATCAAGATGCAAAAAACGCTGGACCTGCAAAATGGCTTATAAACTCGACCTGAAAATTGGGGGTGCAAAGAATAGCAGAGAAGCAAAATGAAGATAGTGGGAACACTGAACATAAAAAATTAAAGTGCAAGAAAACTGGGCTTGCAATATGAAAGTGGTTTGAAAGTTTGACCTTACAGCTAAGGGTGTGTGAACAAGGCATCTGCAATACAAGGGGACACGAGCAATGGGCGTCCTGAGAACACCAGACCTGCAAAATGTGGGTGCTCAGAATACTGGACATGCAAAATAAGGTTGATGAGTAAAATGGACCTTCTGAATAAGGTGTGGACGATTTTGTATCCGTAGACAGACGGTGCAGAACACAATGGATATGCAAAACAAAGACACTGGACCTGCAAAATTAGTGTATCGACAACAGTGGGCTTGTAAATGAATGGTTCAGGGAATTTTAGACCTGTAAAATGAGCAGGCTACAAACACCTAATCCACACAGTAAGGGTGCTGAGAATGGTTGATTTGCATGTAATGGTGTGAAGAACACTGGAACTGGAGACTGAGGATGTTGAGAAGGGCGTGCCTGTAAAATGAAGGGGCTGACAATGCTCCAATAAGTGAGGCTGAGAATCCTGAAACCGCAATTGAAAGTGTTTAACTTATTGGACCTGTAGAGAAGGAGGCAGAGAAACTTAGATCTAGAAGGCAAGAGGGTTGACAATGTTGATGTTACAAGAGGAGAGCGCTGACAACACTTTAGCCGCAGGAAGAGACTGCAGAGAACTCTGGACTTGAAGAGGAGCGTGCAGCAAAATTCAACACACACATAATGACAGCTGCAATATCCGTGGAGCTGTACGTGTAGAACTTGTAGAATTCTGGACCCTGAAAACGAGAGTGCTGAGTAACTTAGCCATAAAAGGAGAACACTGATAGTCCTACACCTGAACACAAGAACACTACGACTCCTAACTCATGAGAAGATAGTGCTCATAATTCTGGGATGGACTTGAGAATGCTGAGAATATTTTACCTCTGAGGAGAGTGCTAGGATTCCTGTACCTTTGCGTGGAAAGTGCTCAGAATCCTGAACTTAAATGAGGAATGTTCTGTGAATCCTTTAGTGGAGAATGCTTGTGAATCTTGCGACCATTAAAAATCCTGGACATGCAAGCAGACATCAATGATAATTCTAAACCTGGAGAAAGAAAGTGCTGAAAAATCTGGAGCAAAACGCTTGGTTGCTGAGTATCTTGGACCTGCAAAAACAAACTGCTAATTTGCTCACTTGTCAAGTGAAGAATGTCAACAATCTTGAATCTCCATTTGAAGAATGGTGCCTGTCCTTCACTCGGAAGTTGAGTCATGCACCTGACAAGGAGAGTACTGAGTCAATTGATCCAAAAGAGATAATCTTGAGTTCTGCACCTCTAACAGTATAGTGCTGAATTGCTGGGTGTGTAAGTGGGAAGTACCCAGTTTCATAGTGGCAGCATTGATTTATCTCGCGTCGACCTTCACGGACTCTAGCCTTCACAGCAGCATCTTCCTCATGCAAAGGCACCTCCAGCACACCTCCTAATGAGTTTGTCTACTTTGTCCTTAAAGCAGGGTCAGGCTGCCCTCCCTGCAGGAAAGTGGAGTTGGCAGTCAATATGTCAACCCTGGCACTTTAATGATTCTCCCAGTCTACTGGTGTGAGACCCCAGGTTTCTGTTCAGGAACTCTTGCCACACTGAATGGGAGTGGCTGTCCATCTTTATGCAGAAGTTAAGTTGCAGACCAAATTTCTGTATTCCAGAAATTACTTTCTGTGTATGGTTCTGGGCATTTATACACTTTTGCTGTTTTCAGCGAAGATCTTTTGTCATATTGTGAGCAGGAAGGTAGGACAGAGCTGGGCGTCTCTTATTAGGACAAACCCACACCAAGCACACAGAAAAAATGTATACCTTCCTGGATACCTGTTAACCTGTTGGAGGGGGGCTGTAGGCCTAATGGAGAACAGAGCGCCAGGAAACTGAGGGGAAATTCCCTGGCACCAAAAGGACCTTGTGTGTCTTCTAAACACTCACTGATCCTGCTCACTGCAAAGTTCCTTGAAATGTGTAAGAGAGACCTCACATTCACAAAGGCTGTCGGGACTCTCTGTGACCCTCCATCTTCAATACCACTTAGATTCCATAACATACAAAACGGAAGCGAGTTTAACAATGGCCACATGCACCATACACACTCCACATGCTTGTTCCACTTATATAGCCAAGTTCACTTGTGCAACATCCGTGTTCTACATGGATGGGCAAAAGACACAGTAGTAGGGACATAGCAGACAAATTTAAAAACATGGGATACACCAGAAGGCCGTTCTTCCTAGACAGATACAAAGGCCTATTATTCATCTATATTCACTTTGCTTCTACCATTATTAGTCATCTGCAGCCCTGTGAGATGAAGGTGCACTTGGTGTCCCTTCTGACCCCCTTGTCCCACTCTGGGTCTCACCCTATACTCAAAAGAGTCTCAGTGCACACACACAATAGATGTGTGGACTGTGTGGGGGTCAAGACCCCTGCAGCATACTATGGGAACGCCGAGGTGGAGGTAAACACTCTCCTGATTCTATATCAGGACCGGAGGCTCGGATTATGCTATCTCTCTCTTTACTGAGATAAATGCAGCAGCCAATCAAATTACAACAAACAAAAAACTACATTTCCCAAGATTTTCAAGTCCTAGCATCACATGCACCAATCACCGAGAGTGACCTTAGTCCACATAAGTCTTAACCTCAAATGTCATATCCTCTTTCTTTGCTGCTTCGCAGCAGATAAGTAACATTTTATTTCTTTGCTATATTGTCATGGTGATATTGATTATTGCAATAGTATTTACATTTTATTCAAGTGACGCAATTTCGCTCGCTTTCCACTTTCGTTTTATATTGTAATCGGCACGCTGCCGATCTTGTGACTTTGATTTATTGCCCTTTTCAATCGTGGAGCGGGAGTGCTCTACGCGCTTTGCGCGTAGTCTGTTTATAGTGGCAACGAGTGTTGCTGTGCGCACGCAATTTTACGAGCCGCTCTCCTTTTCCTGAGTTCTTTGAGGAGATCGGCTCGTTTCTACAAGCGCGTCTGGCATTAGCGGTTGAGAAACTATTGCAGGAATTCAAAGCACCTCCCTGACGCCCAGTTTAATCCTTGCTGGGTTGTAAAATACTAATAAGGCTGTGCCTAGAGTGATTTTCAGGCAGTTCCCTTCACTTATATATTTAAGGAGTTTTCCTAATTACTTTGGTGCCTGTAAGGTTTTTTTTCACTCCCGCTTGTTTTTTCTGACCTTGCTTTTTGAGCATATTGTTAAGGATTATGGCTCAATGGAGTGACCAGGATACAGGGTATTACCCTGATGATACTGATAACCAATTAGAGGTTAATTTGGTTGAGGCACTCGATTCTAGAGTGCAACAGTCAGTAAATGATGCCTTGGTGAGAGCGCTTGGCCCTTTCTCGGGGCAATTGTTAGAGTATGCTCACTCTCAAGGCTGGGTGACTGATAATACATCTCCTCTTTCAGAAGAGAATATTCCTAAGGTAGCCTCAAAGTCCAAGGCTAAAACTAAGAACCTTATAAGGGTGATCCCTCTGAGGACTTACATGCCGATATGTTTGAGAAATTGCGTGAGAAAAGGAGTGCGGAACATAATTATAGTACTCTGAATAATTCCTCCTCTTCTGGAGATTCTGAGGATCATGATTCTGATGATGAAAATACACCAGCTCCTATTAAAAAAGTGAAAAAACAAACTCCACTCCTTCAATTGTTAGACTTCGACCCTTCAGATATTATGCCTCCTGGGTCTTCTAATTGGGTCCCAACTTCGGAAGTTGCTCAATATGTTCACGCTAACATATGAAGAAGCTTTAATAAGGAGGTTCGCTCTCGCCTCAAGGTGGAATGCCCTAGACCAGATCTGGATTATAATGTGGTGGAGACTCCAGAAATTGACCCTACAATGGTAACCTTTCAGAACAAAATTGCGAAGGATCCCAAAAAAGGTTTAGACAGATCTTGGCGCCTTTGTCAGGACAAATTGTTCGACATGGCAGGTCCGTTAACAAAAATTCTGAATTTGGCTGTCATTTCCAAAGAATCGGGCACCCCTATTGACACAGACATTCTTTTGGGCTGGGCTCAGAGGGCCGTGTGCCAGTTAGGTAACACTAACTGTGCTATTTCAGCTGAGCGCAGAAAGTCCATCCTTATGCGGATGGATCCTAAATTAGTAGATTTAGCATCTTCAGAAGCGGGACCAGCTGCAGGAGGTCTTCTTTTTGGCTCATCCTTTATTAAGGAGCTGGCAACATTTTGCTCCCCTTTCTCCACCCTAGATAAAGCGCAGTTGTCCCTCAAAAAGGTTTTTAGAAGAGGCCTTTTTCTCAGGACTGGGCGTTATGGTGGACGAATGCCCGGCCGGGGATCGTTTACCAGTCCCCAAAACTATTACCCGAGAGACAGGGGTAACTGGTCAGGAGACCAATCGAATGCCACATTCTACCCCTCTCGCTCCAGAGGAGGGAGATCCAGATTCCGCAGGGGGCATCGCAGAGGACAGCAAGGAGCGATAGAGGACTCCTACTTTACTGGTAAGCATTATTCACCATTCTCAAGTTATGCTTGGGGGAAGAGTGAGATTGTTTGTGGACAAATAGAGAGAAATCTCTGGGGATCCTTGGATTCTTCAGACAGTGGCAGGTTTTCATCTAGAATTTATCAGCACTTCGGTTCAACTGTCCCCTCCTGTACATATGAGTTTTTCCCGAGAAAATCAGAGTTTTATAGACGTAGAAGTTCAAGCTTTACTAAACAAAGGAGCAGTAGTATATTTCAGCTCCTCACCCTTCTGGGTTCTGCAATCCCATTTTTGTGGCAGACAAGAAGGGAGGAGGACATCATCTGGTTTTAAATCTAAAAGACTTAAATTCTTGGATAGTGTACAGACACTTCAAGATGGAAGGGATTCACATGTTGAGGGATATCCTTTTAGAAGGAGACTGGATGGTACGACTAGATCTAAAGGATGTGTACCTCTCAATTCCGATTTTTGTCCTTCACAGGAGATTTCTCCAATTTCAATGGAAGGGTCATTGGATGGAGTTCACAGCTCTACCGTTCGGCCTGTCTTCGGCCCCCTGGTGCTTCACGAAGCTGTTGAGACCAGTGGTGGAATGGCTGAGAACCAAGGGAGTTCGACTAATCATTTACCTGGACGACATCTTTGTGATGCCGCAGGACTCCCAGACTTTTTTGATGCATTTGAACTGGACAATCAGTCTGTTCCAGGATTTAGGTTTCCTTATCAATGCGCAGAAGTCATTGTTGAAACCATCTCAGGTGATAGTTTTTGGGCTTCAAGATCGATTCAGTCCAATCACAATTGATTCTGCCCTCGTTAAAAATTTGCAACATCAAGAGGGAGTTGAGATCGGCGTTATCCAGTCCGTCGATTTCTCTAAGGAACATTGCCCGTCTGGTGGGTCTGTTAGCCTCCTCCATTCAGGCAATTTTCCCTGCCCCCCTACATTATCGAGCTCTACAGAGACTGAAGATCCAATACTTGAGACAGGGTTTGAGTTACTCGGCTTTGATTCCTTTAACTCCAGACGTCAAGGAAGAGATTCAGTGGTGGCTTCACCACATGGAAGCATGGAATGGCAGAGCCATATTCGGGTCTCACCCAGAAGTTGTCATAGAATTAGACGCCAGTCAGTGGGGATGGGGAGCCCGCTGCGGATCTGTAGTGACAGGGGGCTGCTGGTCAATGACGGAGCAATATCTCCACATCAATTGCTTAGAGCTTCTAGCGGGCTCTTTTGCAATAAAGAGCTTATCCCCTCACAAGACAGACTGCTGCATTCTTCTGAGAATGGACAATATTTCAGCAGTGCGTTATGTCAAGAAGTTGGGGGGAACGAAGTCCAGGGTCCTTGCAGAGATAGCCAAGGAGTTTTGGCATTATTGTTTGAGTCACAGGTTAGTGGTGCTGGCAGAGTACCTTCGGGAGTTCGGAACACCATAGCAGATTGGAACTCCAGATACCTGACGGATCCCCGCGATTGGAGACTGGATCCAATGATTTTCCAGCAGATAGTCCAGGAATGGGGTCCTTGCGAGATAGATCTCTTTGCGTCTCGCCTCAATGCTCAGATCCTGAAGTTCTTCAGTTGGAGACCAGACCCCCTGGCTATAGCGACAGATGCCTTTTTACAGAATTGGTACCCTTTTCAGGGTTATGCATTCCCTCCTTTTCTTTTGATCCCCAGGGTCCTGTCTCAAGTTCGGAGACAGAAATCAGATCTGGTTTTGGTGGCTCCATTGTGGAGGTCTCAGCCCTGGTTCCCTATTGTGCTTCAGTTAGCATGTGCTCTTCCGTTGCTCATCCCTCCTCGCCAGAATTTGTTGTTGAGTCCGGAGGGCCTTCAACATCCATTGATTGTATCAGGGAATCTAACGCTGATGGCATGGAGGGTTTCAGGACAAGATGGAAAACCCCAGGACTTTTGCAACAGGCTGAAAACTATATCAAGCAGGCCTGGGCCTCTAGCACCCGCAAGAGGTATGCATCTGCATGGCGTAGATGGGATAGTTGGTGCAATGGAAGGGGTATCAATCCCTTGGAGTCAAGTATTGATTTAATTCTCAATTTTTTGGCTGAACTAGCTTCTTCAGGTCTAGCCTATAGGACAGTCAATAATTTGAGATCGGCTATTTCTTCTGGTCATAAGCACATTGATGGTAAACCAGTGGGGGAACACCCCCTTGTTTGTAAGTTATTGAGAGGTATTCGTTTTTCTAATCCCCCTCAGACCAAATATTCTGTTTTATGGGACGTGAACATTGTGTTAAAATATATAGGCCCTCATTCTGACCTTGGCGGGCGGCGGAGGCCGCCCGCCAAAGTCCCGCCGTCAGGTTACCGTTCCGCGGTCGAAAGACCGCGGCGGTAATTCTGACTTTCCCGCTGGGCTGGCGGGCGGTCGCCTTCAGACCGCCAGCCAGCCCAGCGGGAAAGAGGCTTCCACGATGAAGCCGGCTCGGAATCGAGCCGGCGGTGTGGAAGCTGTGCGACGGGTGCAGTTGCACCCGTCGCGTATTTCACTGTCTGCGCAGCAGACAGTGAAATACATGTAGGGGCCCTCTTACGGGGGCCCCTGCAATGCCCATGCCAGTGGCATGGGCACTGCAGGGGCCCCCAGGGGCCCTGCGACCCCCCCCTACCGCCATCCGGATCTCGGCGGTCCGACCGCCGGGATCTGGATGGCGGTAGGGGGGGTCGGAATCCCCGCGGCGGTGCAGCAAGCTGCGCCGCCGCGGAGGATTCAATGGGGCCGCGGTACACTGGCGGGACCCCGCCAGTGGTGCCGGTGCGACCGCGGCTTTACCGCCGCGGTCGGAATCCCCATTGGAGCACCGCCGGCCTGTCGGCGGTGCTCCCGCGGTCCTCCGCCCTGGCGGTCAAAGACCGCCAGGGTCAGAATGACCACCATAGATTCTTGGCCCAGTAACAAATATTTATTTCGCAAACAGCTCTCAGCTAAGTTGGCTATGTTGTTATGTTTTATGTTGTTATGAATTGCTACTACACACGCCGCCATATCGGGAACTGCCTTAACCTCTTAGCTGCTGAGCCTTTCCCCCCCCCCAGTGCTGATCCCTTTTTTGGCTATTTGGGGTAGTTCGCGCTTAGGCCTTCATAACTTTTTGTCCACATAAGCTATCCACGCCAAATTTGCGTCCTTTTTTTCCAACATCCTAGGGATTCTAATGGTACCCAGAGTTTGTGGTTTCCCCTGGAGGAGACCAAGAAATTAGCCAAAATACAGTGAAAATTTAGTTTTTTCCAAAAAAATGGGAAAAAAGGGATGCCGAAGAAGGCTTGTGGTTTTTTCCCTGAAAATGCCATCAACAAAGGGTTTCTGGTGCTGAAATCACCTCCCTCATAATGTACTGGAAGAGGAGTTATCGAATGGAACTCCTCCGACTGAAAAATCACTCCCAGAGTCTCCGCCATTGTCCTATCCCTCAGATGCTGTCTCAGTATCTGATGTCTCAGTCTCTGATCCTATGTCAGAGCTGTCCTCTATAACCCGAGTGCCGGCAGCAGTCATCCATCAAGATGCCATCTCTGCTATTGGCTAAACTGTTGCTCTAAAACACTAGCCTACGTAGACAATCACAAAATCGATGGTGTGTGTGAGATACGTGCAACAGTAGAGGCAACCTTACCTGCGCTTCTTCCCTCAATCAGCACGTTCTTTCAAGACACTCAAAAAACACCTCGTCACATACCATTCGTCACAGTCTTTAGCACCTCCTGAGCCCAGTCCAACAATCAATATTGGTGCTCCCACTCCCTCCTCCTCGGATTCCCTCATTACCACCCAGCAAAAGTGCCCTTCATCTCTCCATAGCCGCCCTCCACCCCGCACATACATTTCATTGGTATTATAGCGCAGGTAATGGCTGACTTTACTAATGTACTCAGCTATTTACATAAAATACAGATTTGCTCTTTGCAGTAGGCATATAAACCTTCTGCGCTTCTTTATGGCACTAAAACTGCCACTAGTCAAGTCTGACCCTTTTGTAGCAGAAACATAGTCACAATACTTACTTGACTTTTTTATTGCTGCCTAAAAGCTACAGTTGAAAAGCGTCAGTTGAAGTATGTGCATTGCTTTGAAGACGCAAGCTCCAACTGCAAGACAACTGGCGGCAAATATATATATATATATAAATATATCACTTTTATATGTGGGTCTGGTTTTCCTGGGGGCTGATCGCAGCCCCCAGGGAAACCACACACATATTGACAAAAGTGAAATATATATATATAGATCTATCTCTATATATATATCTATCTACATAGATATATCTATAGATAGATCTCTCTCTCTCTCTATATATATATATATATATATATACATATATCTATATATATCTATAGATATATCCATGTACATAAATATATCTACATAGATATATCTATCTATATATATAGATCTATATATATATATATATATATAGATCTATTTTTTTTTGTTGTTGTATGGTTTTCTTGGGGGCCAAAATGGCCCCCAGGGAAACCCTACAACAACGTAAAAAAAATATTCCCCCCACAGGGGGTCGCCCTGCCACGGGGGACCCCCTGTCCATTTTTTTTTTTTTTTTTTTTTTAAAACAAAGTGTTTCCCCTGGGGGGGGGGGGGGGGCGCAATCACACCCCCCCCCCCAGGGCCCGTTTTCCGAGGTGGCGACCCCCCCAAGTGAAATCCCTGGTGTCTAGTGGTGTTTCCTGGCCCCCGATCGCAGCTGTGCTGCGATCGGGGGCCAGGAAACAGTTTCAGAAGGCCTCGTAAAAAAAAGGGGAGACTCTCCCCTTTCTTACGAGGCCTTCTGAAAGTGTTTCCTGGCCCCCCGATCGCAGCTGTGCTGTGACCGGGGGCCAGGAAACACTTTCAGGAAGGCCTCGTAAGAAAGGGGAGACTCTCCCCTTTCTCACGAGGCCTTCCCGAACGTGGGGAAGGCCGTTTTCCCCATCGGAGCAGGAAGTGGCCGCAAGGCTGCTTCCTGCTCCGATGGGGAAATCAACTTTGTTACGCGCTGACGTCACAAAGGGGCGGGTGGGGGTGGGAGGAGACACGGAAGCTTCCGTGTCTCCCTGGGATATAAAAAAATAAAACAAAATCCTCGGGTGCGACTCACCCGAGGATTTATTAACCCCCTCCCTGGTGTCGCCCACTGGTCGTGACCGGCACCAGGGAGGTAGTGTGGGCGTTGGCCAGTGGCCGACGCCCACAGAGAAGGGGTTAATCTCTGTACATCGGACGTATCATGGTCCGATTATAGTTTTGAAAATACTGACCAAAACACACCGTTGGATACAATCATAAGGGACTCTCTCACATATATGAGGATCATGATCTGGATTCAAATAATTATGACCACATCACTCATTTTACTTATGATTTTCCTTATCCTTGTTCATAAAACGCCTTGAAAAAGTCGTGAACGGCGAAACACGTGTCGGCTGTTTTTGCATTGAACTATACAGAAATGTTTTGACATGACGTACGATTGTGATGGTTTTACTTCTGCTATGAACCAACATATGCATTCATGCAATAAGAATAAAAACACACAACTATGATTTGGATGTGCCATGGTTCTTTTTTCTCTTCATAATTGACTGTGGACCATCTGTTTCACAGCACACACACCTTGTGGCTAGGTGTGGAACCATCGTGGCACTCCTGGAACTAAACTTTGTTACTTTGGACTCTGTACATGAATATTGGACAATCAATTTCCAAGCGAATAATTTGGATGTGCGCACCTTTGTTATACACAGCCACAGTTCGTTTTTTGTGATGTTTAGTTTCCTGTAAGAGGGTCTCGGATGTCAGGGCATTAGACTTATCTGGTAGGATTTACTCTCCTGATAGTGTTACGTTCAATATTTCCAAAAGAACTAAAACTAATTGCAGGTCAGTATCTTACCCTTGGTTTCCGGACAACTCAAAGTTATGTGTGGTACAATGCTTAAAAGATTATGAACTGGTTACCGAGGAGTTTAGACAAAACATAAATGGTCAAGTGCTAATTTCTTTACAGAAGCCATTTAAACCAGTTTCCTTAGCCACTCTTGCGAGATGGATAAAATGGTTAATGAGTGAAGCAGGTATTAATACCTGTCAATTCGGAGCTCATTCTGTTAGAGGGGCTATGGCGTCAAAATCATATTCTTTAGGCTCTAGCCTTGAGGATATTATGAAGACAGCAGACTGGTCTTCTGAAGGTACTTTTCGTGAGTTTTATTTTAAACCTGTGATCGATGTGGCCGCTGTTGTTATTGGTCAGCTTTGAACTAGCATAATCCGAGCCTCCGGTCCTGATATATAATAAAAATAATTCTAGCTTATGCGTCAAGAATTTTCAATTCTATTAAGGACACGGAGGCAAGGATTATCCCTCCCTTCAATGAATAAAGGTTAATGTATATATGTTTATAAATATAAAGGAAGAGGGGGAGGGACCGGGAGATTAAATGGTCCAGTGTACACTCTCCCAACAATAGTACGAAAATCAAAAGTACACTGTTCCATAAAAAGAAAAAGAAAACTAGGGAGACCTGAAACATCAGGAGCGAGTGCCCTCAAGCATCACAATGGATGACTGGCATCATCATCGGGTAATGCTCCTCGCCAGGCCGGCAGTGCAACGCCTGACGGGCTCCCCACACAGGGGGGGCACTAAGCCGTATTGTTCTGACAGTGACTGATGAGTTCGGACTATCTAAACAGACATGCCTACACTCAAGCACCAGTACACAAAGGAGAGAACAAGGACAATTAAGGATAAAATTGGTTAGTCATCACTACATATATCATCATTTTAATCAATAGTCAGGGATGAAACCAAGATTAAAAACACAGGAAAGTAATAAAATGAGTGTCAATGCTCAATTACTTTCAAAGAGCAATCAACTCGGAGGCCTAACTCTCTAGAAATCCTCCTCAAACAGGGTCAACATGTTTCGCGTCGTGTGGTCCCTATGGATCCAATGATGCTTCATCAGGACCAAAATGATTGAGATGTAAGTAAACTCCTCTCCAAATAAACAAAAATTAATGATATAGAGATCAAAAAATATATAAGCCGGTCACTTACATTGAAGTACACTAGGCTAAGTCACAGTCAGGTCGCCCACCCCCAAGTCGGGAACAGGCTCCTTGGTAAGCACGTCCCAAGGACTCGGCTAACAGTGAGGTAGCGCCGGTCCAGAGTAATGGACCTACCCTCCGGAACGTGGAACCGCAACTATATGCAACTATTTATATGTTTATAAACTCTATTCATTTATACCCTCCCGGTGTTATATATTTGAGATTGACTCGGAAAAGATATGTTGTTGGTTATGTCTACCATGATGAGATATTACCATCTTTTATTTATTACTTATCCCAGGTTCTGATCAGAAGAATTCCTGATGGTATCATCCTGGTGTCTTCGTGTTAGAAGTTCTTTACATCAAAGAGTAATAAGTTGACTCGAGGATCAGTCTGGTTGAACTTTCGTTAGACGTTTGATTCAGATGAGTGAAGTTTCGAATCATCCATTACAGAAGAAATTTGTTGAAAAAGTTGCAAAGTTATCGGTTTGAACAAAGAAAGAGGATATGACATTTGAGGTTAAGACTTATGTGGGCTAAGGTCACACTCGGTAATTGGAGCATGTGATGCTAGGACTTGAGCATCTTGGGAAATGTCGTTTTTTTTTGTTGTAATTTGATTGGCTGCTGCGTTTATCTCAGTAAAGAGAGCAATAGCATAATCCTCGCCTCCGTGTCCTTAATAGAATTGAAAATTCTTGACGCATAAGCTAGAATTTTTTTTATCCAGGCTGAGGGCCTTTCTCTGTCATATCTGCCAGAGAATGTTTGCCAGGGGTACTTACTGTTGGGTACTGATTTCATCACCCTGGGTACACTGCGTCATATCAACAGTAGTTTAGTATGGCTCAATATGTTGAGGGGAGAGTGTGGATCACACTGTACTCTTCACATTATGTTCTGTAGGCTCTGGTTGGAGTTGGGTCAGGTATGTTCAGTGATACCACAGTGTGCATCAAACCACAAGCCTCTTAGATGTTGTCCATGACCACCACTACACATGTTACACACACTGCCTGCCCCTGGAAAGGTGAAACCCTGGTTGAAGAGGGTGAAATGCTTCAGACTGCTTTAGAAATTTAGAGCAGGGAGCATTTTAAAGTAATGTACCAGCAACACTTTGGAAACTGGTGGGCACATGGCCAGAGGCTAAAGAGTAATTCTTTAGAAAACACAGCTACAGTGAAATAACATTTGCTACACCATTCTTGCATCTAAGCAATGTGTGTATTTGGTAGTTACACCCAAGCAGCCATTAGCAGTAAAATAAATGCAGCCTTCAGGGTAAACACTAACAAAACATTGGTTAATCAAAATGTATATGGGGGGCACGACTGTGTACCGTGCAAATATGGCCGCACCGTCCTTCCTGAACTCTGTCATGGCCACGGGTGAGTTTCCACCCGACACCAGCGGAGCAAGGACGCTGGCGATGGACAACCATGGGAAAATACCTTTGAATCTTATGACTTCACACAGGTTAATCCAATGGTGCAATTTCACATCTTTCTCTCCTGAAATAAGGTGGGCGCACAGACAGGAATGAGGCACCCACCATTTTGAATCTTCCACATCTTAATCCAATCGCTAGTGCAAAGCATTTCAATACCAATATAATTTCAAAGCAGCCTTTATTTTAAGGAACTTCTGCCATTATTTTTTGCAATTACCCAGGACTATTAAAACTGTTTTTTATAAAAAATTTACACATTCTCACTTTGCAGTTTCCTCTTGGTTTCTTCTCAGCATTATTTAAACAGTAAGTACCATAGAAAACAAACTGCGAAGCTGCCATCTCTTTCCTTTTGCCATATGGGATGAACAAAAGGTTTAAGACATCTCTTCATGGATGCACTCCGTCTACTAAGAGAGTTACAAAAAGCCTACGTCTCCCTTTAAACCATCCAGTGTTATCTCAATGGAACACTTGGCTGAGGAGATTTTGTGCACTTAAGCCTTATATGGAGTCAACTAACAATAAATTTCAAATATTAAATGATAACTGTTCACTCATGCATAATAGTGTTACTCATGGTGAAGAAAGAGTTAGTGGCCTTGAAGATACCATGCATAATCTTCAAGATTTACGAGCGGAGGTGTCACAGCTGCAAAAACATGCAGAGGAGTTGGAAAGTAAGAGTAGAAGGAGCAACCTTTGTATTTATGGTTTGACGAAATGAGTGGAAGGCACGGAAGCCTTTTCTTTCTTTCAAAATCTTCTCCCTAATATTTACATCTTTCAGTTTCTCCACAATTTACTGTACAATGTGTACACAGACTGGGTCATTCTTCTCGTCGTCCTGGCTCATCACAAAAACCTAGAGGTGTTGTCATTTATTTCTTAGAATATGTGCAACTTCTTCAGGTTATTGAAGCTGCTAAAGCTAAAGGACGGATTTCCTGGTCTGGATCACAATTATTTTTTGCTCAAGACTTTGCTAAAACAATATCAGATCGGAGGAAAAAAAATAGATATGAGATCTGCTCTTCGATCTCTGAATGCAAGATTTGGACTTTTTCATCTGTTCCTGTTTAAAGTAACATACAAGAACAAAACAACAAAACATGAGGATCCCTCACTGTTGCAACATTTCTACAATAACTGCAAAGGAGAAGATATGGATAGTTCAAAATTTACTACAACCTGACTTTCATAGTTTCAAGATGAATTATCTTGAGAAATTGTTTCTGATATACTAGTCACATTTTGTCAAGTGGTGTATTTTATGTTTTCCTTCTTTTTCATGCATAATGTATTTGTTAATATTTGCTCTTTTATTTTCCATTTCAGGTACTATTTTCATGTTTGTCCTGAAGACTGCATTATTAATTGTTTTATGTGGTCTGATTCTCCCCCTGCCTGCTGTGTCGTGGGTCTATGGGTCATCTTCCTTATGTGGTGTCACCAATCCCAATTATTTGTGTACTTTATAGGAATGCCATTTTTTTTTATTTTGCCTAATAGGTTTTCTGTTCTTATTTCACACCTCTGTTGCTTTTCTGTCCCTATATCTCTTGTTATTTATACTTCTCACATTATGGTACAGTATTTGATTCCTATACCTATTTACTTTCTTCTCCCATGGCTTCTCTATTACTTTTCTTATACATTTTGTTGTTACCAAAGTCGATAACAGATTTACATAATTGCATATCGAAAGCTATATACATAGTCAGTTCTAGTCAATGGAAATGGTTCATTTTTGCTGGTCTATTCCCATTCCTCATTTTCAACATCAATCTTATTATTATTTTTTCTTATTACATAATTAGACAATATTTGTTTAATAATCATATTGTAGATTCAACTATACTTATCTTCAATTGTTTTTATGACTTTACGTATAGTTTCATGGAATGCTAAGGTGCTAGGATCACCAATCAAATAACAAAGAGTGCTTACACACGACAAATTAAAGGTGAATGTTACTTTATTGCAGGAATCCCATGTTGTTGATAAAAGAAGTTCAAAAACTTGTTGGTAATTGGGTGGGATATGCTTTTTCATCTCCAGGGACTGGTAAAATTAATGGTGTGATTGTACTCTATAAAAAAAACTCATTAGATGTTAAATTGTTGTCACAAGAACTGGACACAGAGAGTCAATGGCTTTTATTATCAACAAAATTCCAATACAATTTTCAATATTTATGCTCTCACACATGTTGACAAATCTTTCTAGCCCACCATTACTCATAAATTGATGTATTTTACAATGACTATTTAACTTTTGGGGGAGACTGTAATTTGGGAAGGGCCAGTTTATAGATCGTTCTTCTAAAACAACCTTTATTCCTTCTTCCATGCATAAGCAACTTTCAACAACTATCAAACATATAGGTCTTATAGATACATGGCATCTCACTAATGCATGCAAACAGGAATATACACACTTTTTGTCTCTCCAGTTCATTCCTCACAATCCAGAAGCAATTATCTTTTTACTTCCAACCCTCTTTCAACACATATTGTCTGCAGAAATTGGAATCATTTTAAATTCTGATCATGCCCCAGTTACTTTAGACTTATATTTTCTTCCTTTAAGTCCAAAAACAAGGCATTGGCATTTTAATACTTCCCTTTTATTAGATGCTAATCTCATCCAATGCTCTCAAGAATTTATTCACAAACTCTTCCTTTTGAATGAATCCTTGAACATGTCTTTTCAGGTCGCCTGGTACTCCTTTAAAGATGCTTCAAGAGACTTCATTCTGTCCCATGTTTCTACCAAGAAAGCAGCTACAAGAAAACAAGAAAGCTTTAGACATTCTGAAACAAATACATTATTAGAACAATCTTATTTTGCATCCAAGTCTAAATGAAATTTAGATGAAGTAATTAAAGCTAACTTTCAAGTTGTTAAAATATATATTGATAATGCAGCATCTTATTTACTTAAATCAAGTGGCAAATACTATGGGGGTCAAAATTAGGCAGGCAACCTTTAGCACACTATCTTGAAGTAAAGAAAGAATTAACCAAAATTGAAACAAACTTATGCAATGGCACAACCCCAGTATTTAAGGATAATGACATTTTGGCAGAATTTTCTAAATACTACAGAATACTATATATTCCAGAAAACCATCCCACTCATTTAGATGTTGATCATTACCTACCTTCTATTCATAAATGTGTTGACCCCAACACAGAGACTGATATATCTCTTCAAGACATTCGCACAGCAATCAACTCTATGAAAAAAGGCGAGGCTCCTGCACCAGATGGCTTCCCTAATGAATTTTATATACACTTTTCTAAAATTCTCACACCAAAATTACATAAGCTTTTTACTTTGTTTACTACTTCTAAATCAGTTTCTGGCACCTTCCAAGACTATTTAATTTTCCTTATTCCTAAAGAGAATAAAGAGCTTAAATTATGTAAAAACTATCAATCGATTTCTCTAGTTAATTCTGATGATAACATTTTTGCCAAAATTCTTTCTCTGCATTTGGACTCCTTCTTACCGAACTTAATTGGTAAAGAACAAATTGGTTTTGTTAAAGAAAGGCACCTCTCTAACAACACTAAAACCTATTTCAACATTTTAAGTAAATTCAATACTGTTTCTCGCTCATTAGCTGCCATATCTCATGATAGAGAGGAAGCTTTCGATTAAGTCCAATGGAACTTTTTATTTTCCACTCTCTCCTGGTTTAGATTTGGACAAAAGTGCACTGGCCTAATATCCCTTTTAGATTCCTTCCTAAAAGCAACAGTTTTTGTCAACGGTTTAATGTCTTCTTCCTTTTCTTTACATATAGGAGTCAGACAGGGATGTCTTCTCCCCCCCCCACTTATTTTCATTCTTGTACTTGGACCCATTTTGTCCAGTTTCAGCTAAAACACAGACATTCAAGCTTTTCAATATGGCAATATGCATAATAAATGCTCAGTTAATGCTGATGATATTCTTTTATATATGTCTTATCCTTTTTCATCACTGAAACATTTTCTAGATACAGTATCTGATTATGACTCACTGTCAGGTTATAAACTTACTGCTGACCAATATGAAATTCTTCCGCTTAATAAATGGTGTTGTAAACATTACTTTTCATCCTCAAACTTTCTTTAGAATCTGACAAAAATAAAATATTTGGGTTTCTGGTTCACTACATCCATGAAAGATACAGATTCAATTAATACTACTACTCTAATTTCAACCCTAAATACTATTTCATAACAATGGAATCCATTATTCCTTGCATGATGGGCTAGACTAGATTCCATTAGAATGATATTAGTTTGTACAGTTATTTTTATCTCTCTACATCCCAATTCAAATTCCATTTTCAGTTTAAAAACAAAATATTCTATTTTAATAATCTTCTTATAGAATAATAACAACATTGTATGTCTCTCAATAAACGTCAACATAATAAGTAGTCAGGAGGAGTTCATTTTCCATATTTCCAAGCGTATCATACTGCTTTCTCTTTAAAACATTCAGTCCATCATTAAAGTAATCACTCTACGCATGAAAAGCTCTTGTGGGCAGATTTAGAATTAGCTTTCATCCAACCCTTTTTTTCTCAGAGTTCTTGTCTTACCCACAGACCTCCCTCCACGACAGTCACTATCCTCAAAAATGCATGTAGATTATTACACCCCATTTTTATTTCTACTCTTTCTATTCTAGACCAATTTCTTCACACTTCTATCTGGCATAATAAACATGTTAAAATGAATAATAAACCGATCTTCTGGAAAGCATGGAGAGATAAAGGTCTGTCATGGCATCATCAATTAATGCATAACCATTTTCCTATCACTTTCTCGCAAGCTCAAACTTTATTTAAACTTCCTAATTGATATAAGATTAAATACAAATTTCTAAGTTCAAATGTTTCTGAAATGTTTTCCTATCTACGAGCACATATCTGTTCAATATCCAGCTCTCCAGCCCTCCAACCTTTGTTATTAACAACTCCCTTTGCCGCCAAAATGTACTCTCAACTCATTTCCATATCTGAGTCTAGACAAAAGAATCCACTGGAATTACTCTGGGAAACAGACTTACAGACTTCCTTTCCTCTTTTCTTATGGAATAAAATATGGATAAAGATCTGCAAAATGTCTCATTCCGCTAATGATACCCAAACGTTTTTCATCTATAACCGATTAATGATTGCATCAAGTGATATACATAAATTAAACTCCAGCATTCCTGCACCTTGTTGGACATGTCATTATACAACTCTACTTTAAAACATATGCTATTTGAATGCTGACATACCTTTTAATTCTGGCTTCAAGTCTGGTCACAAATTAATCATATTTTCACTCATATATCCCTTTCTCCTTTTCAAACCTCTTTTTAGGTAGTCTTTCAGATGATTGGAACAACTGTGATTTTAATATACACATTCTGAATTTATTGATTGCGGTTGCATTTCAATAAATAATAAAAGAACTGGAAAAATGTTCTGAATAGCCCCTGGCAAGCCTGGTGGTATGTCATTTTTTACAATCATAGACGCAATAGAAACTATATAACCCCAATTTCTCTGGCAATTTAATGAGAATCTATTTGGTCAATGGTAACCACATTTTTAGATTCCTCTGCTTCAGTATTTACCTCACATCAACCTCTTACTGAAGACGTTTTGAAACCCCCTTAACTTTCCTACTTACTTTGTTGAGTTCATGTCAATGTAAACATATGTTTCCAATTATATATTTGAAGCATTTAGCCTGAATTGCAACGCTATTCTGGATTTGCTTTGATTATAAGATGTTTTTAATGTAGGGAATGTTTTATTTATCTCCACATTTCCCTTCCCTGGCTTTTTCTTACAAGTTCCATGTGTTATTATATAATTCTGTAGAGATTCTCAATGCTTTTAATATATAACTGTTTTCATATTGTAACTACAATCAAGATTTAACTGTTTTTATTTACTTTTCAATAAAGATTATTTTGTAAACTTAAAAAAATATCAAAATGTGTTAATGTGTATTTGCAGATGAGTAATAGAACACCAGTTAGCCAGAATGTGCAAATTCGAAAGGTTAATTTGCAGAAAATGGAGGCAGTATTTGTGCACTGCCCTGCTGACACAAACAAAGGGCTTGTGAGACAAATTGGGTAAACAGAGCTGGTCTACCTCGACGAATAATTGCGACCAGTCATGGGTTTTTAGTGACCAGTTCCTGATTGGCAGTGCATCCAGCAAAAATGGGTAACATTAAGACGGGGTCTGAATTTTTTTTTCACTTTAAACACAATATTGTACTGAGTCACGGTGTACATGGATATTTAATTTGCTGCTTGTCAAAGCAAAACCTACTTACTATTTTCCTCATGTGCAAGTTTTGAATTAGTATATTTCAGGACTGAAGGTGTGTGTGTTTTTCAGTCTAAGGTAGAATTCAACTTATACACTTGGAATTCCCCTTAATTTGTGCACCTTAGTAGGCGAATAAGAAAAAAAGTATTGTTATTGAGGATCTAAAAATTAAATCATATGATCGGACAGTAATATGCATCATAACGTCTACAATCACATTTGTAAATTTGGCCTTTCCAGTCACCATCTAGAATGACAAATTGAGGGTGGTATAGCAGTCCTGGTAAATCAGATTTAGTGAACTATTCCAGTTCCACCTTTTTGGACATAGTGGTGTTGGATGCAGCAACGTTGGATTACAACAGAAGGCTTGCACTACGGGAGCGTCACTTTTTTTGACGTTCCAACAGCGCAAGCTTTTCAACCACATCTATGAGGCCATGCAAAGCCACTTGGTGTGGTGTTCATGGTCTCATCGATCATAATTTTCTGGTTGCTGTGTTGCCTTACTCTGCAGCAGGGGGATGTTCCATGGGCATTGCAATGGGTTTTACCACGCAACATCCATGGATATTGACGCTGCCCCAGATTTATTTAATTACCTAACCTGGGGAAGAGCCAAAACCCTACACTTTCCTGGAGCAGGCGTAACAAAGATATATATTTTTATTTTGTCTTGTGTTTTTCTCTTTCCATGTGTGCTGCATTTTGATTGTTTTTGTGCAGGAAGGTGCCCCTGCCATTGACCCCAGGTCCCTGATTTTCTTGGGTTGGTGGGTTTGCCTGAGTTCCCTGTAGTGGTGGACACACTGCTGATTGACGTGTTCTGGGGACAGTGGCATGGGCCCGCTGGGTGGGTGCTGTGCTGATGTTTCCTGAGGGGGGAGGTTGTGTGGGGGGTTGGGACTGTGGCAGGGCAACCGACTGTCCAGAAGTCCCTGATGGGCCGGGCTGGTCATCTTGAGCCAGGCGTGCAGAGCTGCTGTCATCACTGTGGGCCTCTTCTTTGGAAGGACTGGATATGTCTGGCACCTCCTGTCTGGTGACATTGGGTATGGGTCCTGTTGGGGTGTAAACGCGTAGTTTTAGTATCTGTGTATGCCATCTTGTGCATTGGGTGAGGTACCCTTTACTCCTGTGCTTGCATAATTGTGTTTGCCCTTTTGTGATAGCTGGTTTGGGGTCTGTGTGGGTACCTGTACTGGACATGCTTTGGTGACGGTGGTCCATGCATAGGTGTTGCATGCAGGGCGTTGGTACTGAGATGTGTGGGTTGTGATAGTGGGACATATGTGAGATGATGGAGTGATGGGAGTGAGGGTAAGGGTGGGGGTATGTGATGGCATGCAGGTGGGGTGGGGGGGATATGGTAATAAAGATATGACTTACTAGAGTCCAGTCATCCTGCCACTCCTGCGAGGCCCTCAGGATGCAGTATTGCCAAGACTTGCTCCTCCCATGTTGTTAGTTGTGGGGGAGAAGGTGGGGGTCCACCGCCAGTCCTCTGTACAGCAATCTGGTGTCTTGATACCACGGAACGCACCTTCCCCCGTAGGTCGTTCCACCTCTTCCTGATGTCATCCCATGTTCTTGGATGCTGTCCCACTGCGTTGACCCTGTCGAAGATTCTCTGCCATAGCTCCATCTTCCTTGCAATGGAGGTGTGTTGCACCTGTGATCCGAAAAGCTGTGGCTCAACCTGGATGATTTCCTCCACCTTGACCCTGAGCTCCTCCTCTGGAAACCTGAGGTGTCTTTGAGGTGCCATGATGGGGTGTGGGTGATGTGTGAGGTGCTGTCTGTTGTGATGTGTGGGGGGATGTGTTGGTGTGTGTTATTTGAGGTGCGTGGATGTTGTATGAGTGATGGTGTTGTGTGTCTGTGGATGCTGGTGTTGTGTTTGCTAATCTCTCTCTCTGGGCTTCTTCCAAATTTGTTCGTTGTAAGGGTCTGTGGGTATTGTGGGTGTGTGTTTTATAGTGTTCTGGGTGTGGTGTGTGTATGTGTATCAGGTGTGTGTATTTTGAATTGTCCAATGTGGTTGTGTTTTGTAAATGTTAGTGTATTTTGAGCGTGGCGGTGTACCGGATTGCCGCGATTGAAAGACCGCCGCTTTTATTCGTGGGTCGTGATAGTGTTGGCGTATTCTTGTTGGCGTGACGGTGTAGGTTTAGGTATTGCCAGTTTATCACTGACCTTTGGTGTGACGGACTTGTGTGGGTGTCTGTATTGTGGCGGATTCCGAGATGTGGGTCATAATACCTGTAACAGAATTCCGCCGCCGCAACGGTATGTTGGCGGTCTTCAGCACGGCGGAAAGCGGGATTTACCGCCAGGGTTGTAATGAGGGCGAAAGCCCTGACCTACATATGTGCATGCTTTATCATCAAGTCTTCTCCCCTGATTAGCAGTTAACAATGGTGGACTCATTCAGAGCTCTTGTAGGTGATCAGTAATGTCATTAATTAGGTATTATATTTAGAGATTTCTACAGCGAGGAAGAAGAGCTAAAATATTGTACTGAAAGCCTCAACACGTTTTTAATGTACCCCTTCCTAGCACAAGGTTAAAAGTAGAGGAAGAAGTCCAGAGATTTAAGACTCTGGCTCTTATGTGTGAACATGTTTCTGCCTAATTGTTTACTATCACAGATTATAAGTATTCTTCAGGACTAACACCCTACCTAGGAACCCTTTCCCCCCATCAACATTAGTATTGTCATAGGGCATGATTCCAAGTAGGTTGTTAGTTATCTTATCAAACAAAAATCCAACTCTATGATGTTCGGAATTCATCTGATGCAATAATTATCATCTACTACAGCTTTTTAGGTCACATAATGTAGATTTTGGTGCATGCATCATTAAAATTAGCATCTCCCACTACATAAAAGGCCTTTTCCCCATCTTAGGTTCCTGCAGGCTTGGCCTGATAACATTTAACAAAGTGTGTGATCATTATTGCACCTGGGATTTAGCTGTTGCGACAAAACATTGCACCACTTGTAATTGCGATTCCTGGGCAATCAGACATTTGCACAGAGATCGCAATTTAACAGGCCATTGGTAATCAGACCATAAGGTTGGGAAGTGAGAGTAGAAATGCAGAACCTGTCGCCATCCTATATAGGTTATGCTTTTCTTTGGCTCAATGACCTAAAAAGGAATATAATCAAACATACAACATGGCCCATTAGTTGGCCACAGGCAATGATGGTGCTTGCACACAGAAGGATGTACAGTCAAAATACTATTGTGAAGAATTTTTTTTTACTTTTCAGTGTCCAAATTACTTGTGAATAAGACAGCAAATTCAATAAAACAGTGCACACTCCAGAAATGTAAAAAAGCATGAATGCCATCCATGAAACTAAATGTATAGCACCTAGGTAAAATTACCTGCATATAAGCACTATTATTTGTATAACAGACTACAGGACTACATTTGGCTAATCTTAGGGGCAGATTTATGGAACAAAGAGTCTCGTAAATATTACACCGCTGCAACAATGTGCAACCGAGATCACCACAAAGATTGTGTCATTCATTGGTAAAACTAATCAATGAGAACCCATGTATGAGCTTCCCCTCCACCACATACCACGGATAAGAATAGCTAAGCACTGTACTATTTCAGACTGAGAGGGGAACCTCAAACAAGTTAGCAAAACAGTTTGACCACTGCTAGAATCGCAGGCCCGTCACATTACGTCAACCTTAAGCCACTGGCATTGTTAATAATCCAAGTTGCATGTCTGGCTTTTCATCTCAATCAGCCAGTTTACTGAGCCAAGACACTGATACTTTCCATTTCCGGTGTCAAAAAGTCAAGGAAATAAGGATGAAAAAACAACCTTCTTTATTTAGGACTTTCTCAGGGTTTAACTCAAAATCTGAAAACTGTTCAATTTGTGATTGGCACATAATTTGATAATCTCTGTGTCTTTCAGAAATGCATTTATTTCGTTACATACAGGGCTGTCTTGATGGCATTATGCTTTTATACTATGATTGTACAGCACTCTGGCATTTATTCACAGGACTGGTTCTTGCTATAGGCTTTCTTTAAAAAAAAATGGTAATTGTTAAACAAACCTCGCCAAATTGTGCAAAGGAAAATCATAACTAGAGGTGTCTGTAATAAGCTGCCTGATTTCAATAAAAATGATATTCCATTTTGGAGAATACAAGTGTAAAGTTACTTGTTTAGCTTGTTCTTAACTAGATATGTATGTCAGCTTGTCAACACCTCAATGATGTTGCCAGATGTTACAGCAGCAAATTCTCCGAAAAAGGATCTTCAAGCACATTTCTTCACAATGACTCAGCTTAGAGTTGACATTCTGTTGATACTGTGCCCTCATTATTTTGACACAATGTCGACAACAAAAGAAGGAATGAATTAAATTAAAACAAAAATGTAGAACTGAACCATCGACCTTTTGCCTTTCATGACTCTTGCATCGTAGCGCCTAGAAATAAATTAGCTTAAAAGACCTGTATTACACTCTACTTCTATTTGCCTGAAACTTTCATGCTATACTATGAACTGGTTCATAATGGGTACAGTATACAAAATAAATATCTAAAATAAATGAAATGTCTGCAGTCATCGAGACATACCCCCATACTTTCTAGCCCTACCTACCCTTTCTGCTGCTGATCCCTGATATGCCGTGAAAATACCTCAGTATTAAGGAGGTGGGTGTCATGAGACGACAAGTAATATATTGCACCCACCCATTTCAAGAAAATGCAGATTTACCCACTTGACAGGTTTCTGGAGTATGTTTCCACTTCAAGTATCCTGAATAAAGTATTGATTTAGACCTGGATGGATGCATTTCTGCATTTTTGTCTGTTACTGAAAGCAACCGTGCCCGCTCACCCAGGAGGGTGGGCATCTCCTTCGCCCCAGGCACCTCAGCCCCTGCCCCAGTCAGCCCTGCTGCCCTTAGTGAGGAGGCTGTTAAACTCCTGAGATCCCTCACTGTTGGGCAATAAACCATTTTGAATGCCATCCAGGGTGTTGAGAGGCATTTGCAGCAAACAAATGCAGACCTGGAGGTCATTCATTCTTGTGTGGCAGCCCAACAGAGAGCATTTCTGGCTCTGGCCTCAGCACTGATGGCAGCCATTGTCCCTGTGTCCAGCCTCCCCTCTCCAACTTCCTCTACCCAGACCCAATCCCCTCTACCTCAGCCTATCCCAAGCACACCATCAGACCAGCATGCACACTCATCAACACACAAGAGTGGACATGGCAAACATAAGCACCACATATCCCACAGGCACTCACACAAGCACCATCCCCATGCAGACACACCAACATCTACTACCTCCACTGTGTCCCCCTCCTCCACGTCCTCCTCCTCCCTTCCTGTCTCGTCTCCACTCACACCTGCATGCACTACATCTTCATCCACTACCTCCATCACCAGCACGCCCATCACCACACACCGCTCACGTGCACTCACCATCCCCACTATCATTCACACATCCCCTGTGTCCTCTTCCAGTGTGTCTGTGAGCCCTCCTCCCAAACTACACAAACGCAGGCACCCACCCATCCACTGCCATCCACCTCACAAAAGCCTCCGGCCCATGCACCTTCACCCAAATTCAGCAGACATACACCTCCTACAAACCACCACCTCTTCCTGCACTCCCAAACCCCCTCCATCTTCTCGTCCCAGTGTGTCTAAGAAACTCTTCCTCGCAAACTTTGACCTCTTCCCTACACCTCACCCCCCATCCTTCCCCTAGGGCCAGGCTGTCCAGGTCCCAGCCCAGCACCTCAGCCACCAAATCCTCCAGCACAGTAGTCTCAGCAAGTCAGGTCACATTGTGGGCGGCACCCATCAGGGCTGCCAGTGTGCCACCTAGCGAGGCCAAGGAGCAGGCCATTCCGCCACCTGCCAAGGTGAAGAAGGTGCCCAAATTCCAGAGGGAGAAGCCTCACCTACCAGCAAGCAAGGGCTCCTCCAAGCTAAAAGGAGACAGTGGCAAGGCACCAGCAGCGGCATCAAAGGTGGGGAAGGGACACAAGCCGAAGAGCAGGTCAGGACAGGGCACGGAAGCTCCGGCTGAGGGACCACAGTCACCCCTTCTGTCAACCACAACATCAACCAGTACGGCGGTGGACACCGACACCTGCACCGCCACCTGCACCACCACCTGCACCGCCACCAGCACCACCACCTGCACATCTGCTGCCTCAGCAACAGTCCCCAGCATCATCCCCAGTGGGCAGCTGTCCGAGGCTGCAAGAGACGTCCTTCTGTGTCCCTCAAGAGGTGCACCACCGCAACAGACACCGCCGCAACCACCGCCACCAGCCCCGCGAGGTGCTCAGACAGTGCCACCACAGTTGACATGGCAATCATCCCCAGTGGCCGTCCAAGGCTGCAGGAGACGTCCTGGACCCTGCCTAGCGTAAATGAGACACGACTCCCAGCACTGTTTGTACCTGCAGGTGGCAGGCGAAGTCGCAGCAGGGTGGAGTGTGTCTCTGACTCCATGGAGAATCATGCTACCTGTTCCCAGGCGATCTCGTGGCACACACACCAAGGTGAGGGAATGGGACCTGCCACACTGCATGTGAAGCACTCTGGGCACAAAGCCCCCTCCAGAACCAGTGGAGATTTACATCCACTACCTCTGTCCTTGGCAGGATGAAGAACTCTGGGCACAAATCCCCCTCCAGAACTAGTGGAGATTGACATCCACTACCTCTGTCCTTGGCAGGATGAAGCACTCTGGGCACAAAGCCCCCTCCAGAACCAGTGGAGATTGACATCCACTACCTCCGTCCTTGGCAGGATGAAGCACTCTGGGCACAAAGCCCACTCCTTAACCAGTGGAGACTGTTATCCACTTGTGAGACTGTGGCTTAGCACTCCCCAGGATAAGGCAGAGGGCAAGCCACCCACTTGAGAGACTTGAGAGACTGTGGCTTTGCACTCCCCAGGATAAGGCAGAGGGCAAACCACCCACTTGAGAGACTTGAGAGACAGTGACTTTGCACTCCCCAGGATAAAGCAGTGGGCAAACCACCCACTTGAGAGACTTGAGAGACTGTGGCTTTGCACTCCCCAGGATAAGGCAGTGGGCAAACCACCCACTTGAGAGACTTGTGAGACTGTGGCTTTGCACTCCCCAGGATAAAGCAGCGGGCATGGAGCCCCCTCATGGAGCAGTGGCGTCGCCCGTTCATCCGGCTGAGGAGCCCATCCTCCCCCTCCCCCTGAGGTGCCTGTTTATTTTCCATCTGATGCCCCTGCAGTGTTCTCTCCGTTTCGAGTCAGGTATCTTGTGTGGGCTTCGCCCATACATTTTGGGACACTGATTCACGGACAATGATTTCATTAATATCCAGACTTGTGTAGTTGGTGTACATATTTGTATATACTGACTTTTGAATTTGGCCTATCTGATATTTAATTGATTACACTTGTTACAATCATTTCCTTTTGTCCTTGCGTTCTTCCAGGGGGTGACGGGGTGTATATGTAATGTTGCTACATGTTTTGTGTGTATGGTGTTGTGGGTGAGGGTGGGGGGCGGGGGTGTGCGTGTTGCATGTTGCATGTGTGTGTCACTCTCTTTTCCCTCCCCTGTGTGCTATGTGCAGTACTCACCGTGGTCGTCGCCGGCGTCTTTGCTGCTCCTGATACAAGAGGAGGTAGACCAGTATGGGCAGGACCTTCCGTTTCAACTCCTGTTTCCGCCGTGCTTTTGATGGCTTTTGATGGCCCCGGAAACTGTGGCAGATAGGCGTGTTGTAATACCGTGGGCGGAACTTTGTGTTTCGCCTGTCTGTTGGCGGTTACCGCCGTGGTGTTTTGTTTCTACCGCTGTGGCGGACGGACTGTTTCCATTTTTTTTCCGACGGCCTCTTGGTGGTATTACCGCTGCTTTAACACCGACGGCCAGGGTTGTAATGAGGGCCTTTTGGGTCCTTTTTAAAAATATACCTAAAGAGGAGTCTAAAATGTTTGTAACGCAGGTCTAGAGAAACAAACAGCCCCAAAAATAGGCTGAAAAATCTATAATACTGCACAGCAAAAAAGTATATTGCATACTAACTAGAGATCTTAATACCTTTTTGGTATGGTGAATATTCGAATCTACGTATAGGGAGGTTATATGGTAAATCTTTGTATGGGGAGGTCATGTTAAGGTCTATAATAACTGTCCTCTCAGTCCACCTTTGTAGATTGTGTGTCCTGCTAAGGCCAAACAGAGACCTGGCAGGCGTGTTTAGCACCAGTCTGAGATACTGAAGGGATACAAAGGCAGACCCCAATACAAAGATTGGCCATTGCCAGGCTATAAAAACTGCAGTGGTCTGAATTTTATTTACTTATTAAAGGCCTGCGAGCAGGTTTCAGAGCGCTGTCTAATAATAGTGTAATAACGTAATGCTGTAAGCAGTCCTATTTATTAAATAGATAAATGCACTGAAAAATGTGCTGGCTCCCAGATTACATAGAGGCCATTAATGAAGCAATTTTTAGATTGTGGCGGAATATAAACTCAGAATTTCAGAGTAGGGAGAAAGTGAAGGAGAGGTTTAAAATTTTATGTCAAGCTCAGAAAAAGTCCTATTGGGACCAGAGAGTGTTGGCTTTAACAAAATCACTTCTATGCAGTAATCACTCTGGATTCCACAGTGCACACACCACCCTTCCTCTATTGGCAGTCGCCAGTAAGTATAGTTAGGGCCTAGTTTTGATAGGAATAGTGTTTTTTGTTTTGCTAATAACTCTGGCGCCACTTGACGAATCTTCATGAAATGTGTACCTTTCAATTCAGCTGCTGTCTAGAACGTTTCAGAGTAATTTGTCAAGTGGAGACTAAGAAAAAGGGGGTCCCAAAGTGTATTTTTGTCAAGCAATTTCCCATAGGGATTTTAGACATGACTACAGCCCGAACCACTAAACGGAATTACACCAAATTTGGCAGAAGGCTAGATCTTGGTTCAGAAAGATCTCTTTTCGTACTGTGGTGTAAATCTGTTCAGTAGTTTTGGAGTTATTAAAGAAAAAAGATTTATCTATATTTAGAGATGTGGATCCATGCACCAGCATAAATGCCGTGTTTGGCAGGCCGCAGCCTGACAGGAAAGTTGCAGCCACCATTTTGGGAATCAGAACACAGTTCTTGGGGGTGGAAATAAAAATAATATATAATATAAGGGGTCAGGATAGAGGTATCCTGACCCCATAGGACTGATGAAGGGATCTGTGATGGATCCCTCATGGGCAAGAAATCATCCAAAACTGTTCTGTTTGGGGCGTGGTAAGATCCACGGATCCAAAACGGTGCTCATTGCACACCCCATGTGAATCTGCAATAGATCTGTGAATCCAGACCCTCAATTAAAAAAAAATACTCCCACTCACAAAACCACTCACACACTAAATCACCCACCCACTCACAGACCCCCAAAACCACTTCCACACCCAGCCAAAGAACCACACAGCCACTCACACCCACTCACACACCGACTTACACACTCACACAACCACTCATACACCCACTCACACACCCATCCAACCACTCACAAACCCATTCACAGACCCACAAAACCAATCTCGCACCCACTCACAGACCCACACAGCCACTAATACACCCACTCACACATCCACCCACACACCCATACAGCCAATCACACACCCACCCACAGACCCACAAAACCACTCATACACCCACTCACAGACCCATACAGTCACTCAAATGCACTCATACACCCACTTATACCCTCACAAACCCACTGTCACACCCACGCAACTACACACACCCAGTCACACATCCATATAGCCACTCACACATTGAGTCGCAGACCCACAGTATGGGGCTGGCTGTTTGTGAGGGTTGGCTGCAGGGCCTGGCCACAAGCCAGGTCCTGCGGCCAACCCCACTCCATGCAGAGCCAAAGGCAGTGCATAGCATGGGGTTGGCTGCAGGCCCTGCATCCAATCATAAGCCACACACGTCCGAAGGCCTGCGCAGTTGTGTTCAGATTTTACACACACAAAACCATAGAAGTTCAGCAGTCACAGTTATACTTACTCAAGAAACTATAACGCGTGCCCTAAGGTAACTATAGCTCGTGCCCTTGCCATGCACTGTTAATTACCCCACATATTATATCAGTCATGACCTCTTCTATGACATCATTCTGGTTTAAATCTAATTATTAGAGTTTTCAAGAGAGAGAAAAAATTACAACATTTCTGCCTCCATCCACAGGCCGGCAGGCATAATCAATAAGTCAACAAGAATGTGTCAGAGATCTGCAATGGAGGAGGTAAGGGCCGGAAAGGAAGAACACAGTCAGGGAGGTCCACCATGCACTTATCTTAACATTAAGAACGAATCAAGCATGAGGTTCTTACGTATTGGCATAACAGAGATAAGGGTGTGTGTTAAATCAGATCTTATATGAGAGGCACAGAACCTGTAAATATCGAGAGCATGTAAGCTCCCGGAATTCCTGACATGAGTACCTAATGCGTGGTCCCCATGCCTTGTCGAAGGGCGGTAGAGCTTGTTCTACTGCAGCGGTTCTTTTCTCCATTCCCAGCAAACCCCACAGTTCATACCGCCAGTCTAGGAGTGTTGGAACCTCGTCTGTGCCCCAACGTGCCAATATGACTTGATGAGCAGCACCCAGTGATAAGGATATAGCCCAGCCTTGTGCCGATCGCAAGGGGTGCGTTAAGGTATTTGGCAGTCCTAGTATGGTGTAGCTTGGAAAAAGTGGTATATCGGTATCATACATTTTGTCAATGTCTGACAGAACTCCTTGCCAGAAGTCCCCCAGTTTGGGACATTGCCAAAGTATGTGTGTAAGAATCCCTTGTTGCCCAAAGTGTCGCCAGCATAAGTCACTTGTCCATGGTTGCAACTTGGCCAATCTAGCTGGTGTGTAGTTCCAGTAATGCACTATTTTTAAAAAGTGTTCCAGGACATCTGCGCTACGTGCTGTCGTTTGGGCCTGCTGCAAAATGTTAGACCTCTCTTTAGGCGTAAACACCCTTTCGCATTCTTTTTCCCATCGCCTCTGTGCTGGTGATGCCGTCTCTTGTGTAGGTGTATTGAGGAAGGTGTATATATCTGATAATAGGCGTCTATCTGTATCTCTAGTGAGAAACCACTGCTCAAAAAGTGTGAGCGGGTGACTCACATGTGGCCGCACATGAGGCTGCATGAGCCAGTGACAAATCGCTAGATACTGCCAGTGGCCATTGGAGGGGAGGCCAAAATCGGCTCATAGGTGTGCGAATTTCTGGTGCCCCTGCTTGGTCAAAAAAGTCTCCCACTCTTTTGAAACCTGAAGCGTGCCAGTGTTGAAAGGAGGTCCCGTCAATTGCCGAAGGATAGTCTGGGTTGCTAATCAGCAGTGTTAGTGGGGAAAGCTGCGTTGATAACGAATTTGTAATCTGTACCCTGTCCCACGTACCCACTGTAGCTTGCAGCACTGGCAGGAAATATACCCCTGCTGGTCTAGACAGTTTAGGAAGCCAAGGGATCTTCCAAATGTAAATTCCAGCCATCGCCTGATCCATAAAGCACCAGTACTTCTCAGTGGTAGGCCTGGCCCATTCCCCCATATATCTAATCTGGGGGGCTGGATAATATTGGAGTAAATGCAGGATCCCCAATTCACCCTCCTTCATCGGCCAGTAGGCCTGCTTCCGGGAGATGCAGGCTTTCTCCCGCCCCCAGATGTATGCTTCCAGCATCGTTTGTATCTTCCCTAGACTTTTTGGAGGGGGAGGTAGGGGTAGTGTCTGTATCACGTACAGGAATTTAGGGAGAAGTGTCATTTTTATCGCTGCTACTCATACCAACCAGGAGAAAGTAGCCCCAGTCCACTTCTGGAGGTCTGCTCTCACCATGGATGTTAACCTTGCATATTTTCATTCGCCCGTCCGTTCCAAAGTTAAGTGTATGGGTAGGCCTAGATATCTGACCCCCTGAGCTGCCGAAGTGAAAAGGAACTGCTGAGCAAGGACGTGCTGGTCTGCATGTGGGATAGTGAAACTCTAAATCTGTGTCTTCTGAATGTTGACCATGAACCCCAATAGTGCTCCAAACTCTCCCAATTCTCCAGTGCTGGGAGCGAGGTGTAAGGTTGCATAAGGGAAATCATAACGTCGTCTGCATACATTGCCAATTTGTGTTCCCTACCCCCATAGGTATACCTTTTATCTGGGGATGCTGTCTAATTCTCTCCGCTAAGGGCTCCATATGGAGTGCAAAAAGCAAAGGAGATAAGGGGCACCCCTGCCTCGTGCCGTGTGCTATCTCAAAGGGTCAGGATAGCACTCCATTTGCCCGAACCTGTGCCTGTGGATTCTCATAGTTACACCATAACCATTTACAAAAGTGTGGCCCCAAGCCGAACTTTGTGAGTACCGCGTTGGAGGAATGGCCGGTGTACTCCATCAAATGCCTTTTCGGCGTCGATTGCCATCAAGAGTGCCGATGTGTGTGAGCTGTATACTTTATCTATAAGGTGACACAAACTTTTAGTATTATTGCTACACCCACGTTTGAGAATCAGTCCAGTTTGATCCGGATCTATGAGCCTTTGCATATATGGGTCCAGCCATACAGCCTAAATTCTGGTAAATATCTTGGCATCCACATTTAGCAGTGAAATGGGCCTATATGAGGCACAGTGTTCTGTTTTTTTCTCTGGCTTGGGGATCACTGCTATGGTGGCATGGCACATGGTCTCTGTAGGAGTTCTGTTTTTGCTAAATCAATTATAGAGGAGAGTCAATATAGGAGTGAGAAGAGAGCCAAAGCACTTATAGAAGTCTGGTAGGAAGCTGTCCTGCCCTAGCGCTTTACCTAGGACTGGTATTTTGATTGCTGTCATGACTTTGTCCTCCTGTATGTCTCTATCTAAGTGTGCAGCGTCGCTAGCCAGGATAGATTTGAGCTGGATAGAATCTAGATAGAGGGGCGTGTCCATGACGTGTAAAGTCTCAGCAGAATACAGATCGCTGGAATGCCTGAGCAATGAGATCATCTTGGCAGAGCCTATCGTTAGTAAACAGTGTGCTAACAGTCGACCAGCTCTATTGCCCCCTGTGTAGTAGTTTTGTTTCAGTCTTAGTAGGCCATACTCTGCCTTATCCATGTTCACCGCCCGGAGCTCTGCCCGGGCTGCCATAAGTCTACGGCGCAGTTTATGTGCACCTGTTTGACTGTAATGTGCTTCCAATTCCTGCACTCGGTCTTCTAAGAGTCTTCTCTTGTCTCTACGTGCTTTATTATACCGGGCCAAGATTGCAGTGGACACCCCTCATAGCACTGACTTCAGTGTATCCCAGAGGAGGGCGACTAGGGTGTCCGGAAAGTCATTAGTAGCTAAACAGGTGTGAATTAAGTTTGTAATTTCTGTGGTTACTGCTTCGTATTGCAAGAGTTTGGTATTGAGATGCAAAATGTGGGTTGTGCCTGAGCAGCCATTAAGGCGCAGTGTAATGGTTATAGGTGAGTGATCCAAAAGGGCTGTCGGCATTATGGGCCTGATTCTAACTTTGGAGGACGGTGTTAAACCGTCCCAAAAGTGGCGGATATACCACCTACCGTATTACGAGTTCCATAGGATATAATGGACTCGTAATACGGTAGGTGGTATATCCGCCACTTTTGGGACGGTTTAACACCGTCCTCCAAAGTTAGAATCAGGCCCTATGTCTACTGTAGTGGTGTAAAATAAGTCTAGTCTTGCAAATGTTTGGTTTGTTGCTGAGTAGCATGTATAACCTCTCTTTCGGGTGTCATGCACGCCATATGTCTACCAGGCGCATGTCTGTAAGCCACCTTGAACCTGCTTCCCCAAAAGGGGACGCTCAAGTTGATCTCAGGGCAAATGTTAACTGGCTCTGGCCTTGAAAGATGTCCACATCCCACCTCTCTCCCCCTATGTTACCACCCTGCAGGATAGCGTGGACCGGAGTGGGGACCTATAGGGAAACAACAAACAACTTTAACATAAAATCAAACAAAGTCCATCTGCTGCACAGGGAAGGGGACCGTGCTGCCAGTGGCCAATCCAGTCCATGGACAAATAGTAGTAGAGGTGGGAGCTCCTCCACATCTATAGATGTAGCAATGTCTATCTGACAGCTGCTCCCCAGTGTGAGATAGTGAGGCATACCAATAAGCGATCAAATCACTAGTGAGAGCCCCAGTGGGTGTCACCACCTGCGATATTAAGGGGCAGCTCAATCATTCTCCATTTCAGAGTCACTACTCCGCCGTTGCAGTAGGTCCAGCGTTGCCATCGTTCCTTAAAACTGTCACTCACTGATGGTTTCGTGGAGAGCTTCTTTCTTTTGTTGCTGTGTCTTTTTTGATTCCTAAGCTCTGTTGCCAAGGTCTGCGACCCAGTGGTGCCACCTTCCTCCCCTGATGGAGTATTGAAACCTAAAATGTTCTGCGCTTCCTGTATGGTACGGACTGCGCAGGTCTCATTCTGCCAGTCAAAAATGAGATGAAAGGGATGCCCCCAACTGTATCACACTGCCTGCTCATGAAGAAAAGCCGTAGCAGGTCGGAGGGTTCAGCATCTCTGTAGGGTGATCAGGGACAGGTCCTGGAAGATGCTCAGTTAAGTGCCTTCAAAAGAGCTGATAACTTTATTCCTGATCGCTGACATGATGAGGTCCTTTTGCCGATAAGAGTGGAGGAAAGTGAGGATGTCCTGGGGCATTTCAGGTATTCTGGATGATCTTCCTACTTGTGTGTGCAGCCAAGATGATAGGTTCCTGTGCCAGGTTTGGCACCACTGGCTGAAAAAGGTGTAGAACATAGTCCTCCACTTTGCCTGCATCAGCTTGTAGCGGTGCACCTTTAATGCATATATTAGAGCGACGTGAATGGTTTTCCAGGTCTTCAAGTCAGAGAAGAAGGTCCTCATTTTTATCTCTCAATTCCAGCAACTCTTTGCTTCGTTCTGGAAGTTTCTCCTCTCTCATATCTCCAGCACATTCCAAGGAGTCCACACGTTGACCCATCTCCACTAGTTCCTTCCAAATGGCTTTAACATCAAAGGCTACCTCCTTTCGCAGAGCTTCAAAGTCCTCCCAAAGTGCCAAATGAATGAGGGCGTTACTAGGTCCTCGACTGGAGGGTCATCTTCTGCGGCCTCCAAAGGCAAGACCGGCAACTGCGTCACCTACGATGCATCATTTTTCTTGGTGGGGAGTTTACTCAGGGATGCATCTCTCCTGGCTCTTTGGGCGGCCATTGGTCAGGTGGGTGTGGAATGGGGCCGTGGGTTACTGCACACGAGTGTCCCACGTCGTGCTGTGCTGCTGTTTAATCCTGAGAATGCTACTGCACTGCTCTTCTGTCCCCCTTTGTATTGTGGTCAGCTCTCTCAGACCGTTTCACCTGCTGTCAATCTCCTCTCTGCAGGAGACCACACTCCCCTCTCTGTTGCGGCCGCGGGGGGGCAAGGCTGCCTGGCTGCTGCTATGACCCGTCCCTCAGCCACCACAAGTCCCCTTCTCAGTTTTACTAGTGAGGGGGCAGATGGGCAGGGCCTCTCCCAAGGCTCCACTCCCCTCCGGCCCAGGCCCCCCACACTCACCACCAAGGTCCGGCTTCACCTGCGGCTTCGACAGCGGGTCTCCCAACATGGTGTCACCTCCTCTGGCCTCCAGTGCCCGTTCCTCCTCAACTCCACGTACTCCTCACAGCTGTGTGCAAAACCATGGAAATTCAGCAGTTATAGTTAGAGTTCTTTTAAGTAACTATAACTCATGCCCTAAGGTAACTATATCACGCGTCTTCGCCATGCACAGCTAATTACTCCACATATTATATCACTTATGAGATCTTGTATGGCATCTTTGATATTATCACTGCAGCGTTTGCAATAAAATTATTGATAATAAAACTGTGCATGGCAAGAGCACAAGTTATAGTTACCTTAGGGTGCGAGTTAAAAGAAGTCTAACTATAACTGCTGAATTTCTATGGTTTTGTGCAAGAAATTCAGAACCTAACTATAACGTCCCTGCAACCTTTGTTTGTTTCAGAATATTCACTGGATCCACGGATCCGCTGTGACTCGGTGAATTATTTAAAAAAAAATGCTTTATGGCTCTGGGGCGGGGGGCTCTGGGACCCCAGCACCTGAGCTAAGGCGTGAGGGTGTCCCTACCCTGGCCCTTTAGGTTTTTTATATCTTTTTTTTTCAGGGACTCGGCTGTAGTCCCAAGATGGCTGCCAACACTTCCTGGTTGAAGTGTTGGCAGCCAATCAGATCTCAGCACGAGATCTGGAGGGTTTGCAGAGCCTTTGTGTCCCTATATATACAAATTTGGGTTTTCTTTAATTCTTCCAAAACTACTGAACGGATATACACTAGGCCTGGGCAGAGTTCACAGAGTTCCACTCCACGGAATTATACAGAGTTGATTAAAAACTGGATAGCTAGGCCCGACCCTGCTTAGCACTTCCAAGATCGGGCACATTAAGGAAAGAGTCATAGGCAGTGAAAGCTGCCATTTCAGGCCTCTTTGCACAGGCCTGTCCCGTGTGCACTGCACACGGGGCAGGCTGGTGCACAAGAGGCCTGAAACAGCAGCTTTCTTTCGCTGCCTACGGACCTGGCCTAAACTCAGGCCAGGGCCATAGGCAGAGAAAGCTGCTGTTTGAGTCCTTGTTTGTACACCTGTGTGCACAAACAAGGAAAAAGAAAAGAGAGACGAGGACTTACCTGGACCCTCCAGGCGGTCCTCCTCTCTTCTTTTCCTCTGCAGCAGCCTGGTGCTCTGTCTCCCGCTGCCCTTTGCTCCCGGGCCCAGCCTGGGCAGCAGAGGGAGGCCTGTTGGATCGGAGCTGATGCTGGCAGCAGCTCCATGCTGCCATGCCAACTTTGTTTGGGCCGAGTGCGCACTGCAGCCCAGTTATGGGCTGCACAGCACAAGAGCAGACTGTCAGCGCTTGCGTGTGTAGCCCATAAGTGGGCTTCAGTGCGCAGCGGGTGAGCCCTGCTCCACTGGTGGGCTGACGGAGTTTTTGGATGAACTCCGTGCTCCAAGCGGAGTGCGGAGAGCCAAACACTCTGTTAGCTCCACCAACTGAGCAGAGCTCCTGCCCACCCCTATTTTACACCAAGTACCAAAAAGGGTACTTTCTAGACCAAGAGCTATGTTTCTGACAAATTTGGTGTAATTCTGTCCAGTGGTTCGGGCGCTATCAACTGTTCGAATTCCATAAGGGAACTAACATGGGAAATGCTCCTTTTTTTGATCCTCCTCCCCTTTTTCTGAGCCCTCACTTGACAGATCACCCCAAAACTTTCCAGATAGCACCTCACGTGACTGTCCAATATTTATTTGGAAAACATTTGTGAAGATTCGTCAAGTGGCGCCAACGATATAGGCAAAGTCTTCTTTGCCGATTGCTCCATCCTCTTGGACTCCCTGTCCGATGGAATCACAGGGAAGGAGCCTGGTGCAGACTGTGTGGAACATGAGGCTTGAACAACTAGCATCTCCGGGGTAGGATGTTTCATCAAAAATTCCGGGTCTCCAGGAGCCACCCTATACCTCCTTGCCACAGATCTGTTGACAGCCGGGGACGACACAGGCTTCCTCCATACCTCCAAGATGGGCTCCGTAAGACCATCATTAAATGGGAGCAATGGTTCTGCTGAAGCCGGATAAGGATGCAGGACCTCAGTTAGAATATTAGTTTTGACCACTGCAGCAGGCAACGGATGATCCAGAATATTTGCCACCTTCCTGACCACAGTATTGAAAGAAAGAGGCCGCTTTCTCCGTAAACTCCCCTGGAGGAGAAAGGTCCCATTCTGGGGAAGTATCTAGCCCACTGGCTGAGTCAAGCCCTTGATATTCCCCCAAGGGCTCCACAATCTCTCCTTCCTACAGCAGCTGCATTTGGTACTCCTGTTCCTCCAAAAACCTTAATGCTTTTCTGTGCGACCTCAGCCGGGCCTCAAACCTTGGCGTCGACATAGAATTAGCTGACGTTGAATACACCGGCTTCAGAACTGAAAGACGAGGACCAGGAGACAAAGGCTGACTACTGTCTAATCCGGAGCAATCCGGCGCCAGAGCGGGTTCCATCGAGCCGTGGTCACCTGAGTCTCCGTCATCGGTGTCGACTGATAAGGTGATGTCATCGGCGCCGCAGGTCTATAAGGCCATGTCATCGGTGCCGCAGATGGTTGAGGCGTCATCATCTGCGCCAAACCGGCACCCTCAGCCTGATAAAAGGGCATAAACGGGGCCACCTTGTAAGGAGCCGGGGAGCCCAACGTAAATGCCAAAGGACCCGTGGGACCAGCCGGTGCACCAGTATATACATACTAAACATGGCATTTAAAAATGTCGGTGGATCCGCTCCCGGAGCCGGGAAGGCAGGATACCACTGGTCTCCATGCGGCACTTGTGCTGGTTGAGCATCCGAATCCTGCGCCGCAGGTGAAAGGTGAGGAGTCTCTGCAGGCGCCACCAACTCGAAGACCAAGGGCCCCAGAGAAGCCTGAGGGCTTTGAGGCTGTGGAGTCACAGTAGGACTAACCTCCCACGTCGAACGACGCCGTCTAGATGGAGACCTGGACCTTGAACGGCTCTGAGCCGAATGACGCCGAGAGTCGTGACAACGTCGCTTCTTATGCTTTTTTGACAAAGTGTGACAAGACGATCTATGATGGCTCTTATGTCCTTTTTTCGCCTTAGCCAAAAAGAGTTTGGCCTCTCTCTCCTTCAGCGCCTTTGGATTCATGCTCTGGCAGGCTACACACTCCTCAACGTCATGCTCAGAGCTTAAACACCAAAGGTAATCATCATGAGGGTCGGTAACCGACATGCGACCCCCGCACTCTTGACAAGGCTTAAATCCTGACTTCCTAGGAGGAGACATTGTAACCAGAAACAAGATTGTAACCAGAAACAAGATGGAACACCTTCAACCAAGAGCTAGGAGAAAACTGTTAGCGTTGAAGGCACAGAAAAAAAGGAACTAATGTCAGCATGCTGGTGAGGACCTCCTATTGGCACGGTGACATCAGCTGGAATCGTGTGGAGCAGTACAATTGTGACATCCTCGTCGACGTGGACAGCTGGGAAGGAGATTTTCAGTTGGATGCTGGTGCATTGGGAGAATTCATAAGGTGAGGAATCCACAGGTAGTTGTATCCATCAGAAATATATATACATATACATCTGAAACCTTATGTACAATTGCTACTTGCAAATATATCTACAATATACACCACCAGGGTAATGGTGGCATATATCTACAGTTTTCCCCTAACAAGAGCACTTCCTCACTCAGCCTTGGCTTCACCGCTGTCATGGACCTGCCAGCACAACACTCCAAGAGACACACACTGTAAAAGTCTGTGCTACATCTTTCTCTTGGTGGAGCAGGGATTCATAGAACACAAGGAAAAGAAGATGTACCATTGGCCTCTTGGCAAAAAACAGGGTATCTGAGAAGAAAAACCACACAAGAAACACTAATTATTTAGATGACCTTCTAATGACAGCTAATGCCAAGGTTCTAAGTTAGGAAATAGGGTCAAATAACTGTGTTTCCACAAGTAGGCATAACATTTTGCCAGCAGACACCATCCATTAAACAATCCATACAGAACTCTAACCGAAAACGAAATGCAATTATAGTTCATACTTTTCCATCAGCAGGGCCTGAAGACCGTCATGGGTTCTTTTTGGTCTAATTGACCGAAGTGTTTTGGCAAATATGGTAGAAAATACTGTTGCTAAGTTGCTATACAGTGTTTCCTGGGCGGGCCATTCTGTAGTCCTTGCCAGAAGCGGAAGCCTGTAAGCAGTGGTACAAGCCCATGCATAGCTGTTCGATCCAATAGTAGGAGGTGGGATGATTAAATTGAAAGTCAGTATGTGACCAGTCAGCCTCTCCACTGACAGCATTTATGATGGACCTGTTTGATCCGCACCAGCAAGACCTGGTATGACAGCACTAGTATCTGAATAGTAATTACCAAAGTAACAGATGGAATATGTTACCATTACTCAAGAAACAGTGCTGATAGTTTGCTAATTATCCAAGGCAATTACACAAAAAGCTGGGTGAGTAAGAACATGCTAAGGCATTGCATGTGGTGAATTTGTGTTAAGATATTTGCATGGTATGCTCAGTAAGCCTCGAATCAATAAGGATTTGTGATGGCTTCTTCCGGGGAAGAAAGAGAAAAACATTTTGGTGGGGCGAGTTTCAAATGCTGGTGGGACTGCCATATATTTTTGTTGTTTACAAATATATGTACATTTTACGGATTTCTGGTTGTCTCTCTTATGCTAGTTCATAGCAGTAAGCGTGCTGTATTTCTTTGAAAAGGTTTCTGTTTGACTGATTCTACTTATCTCTGCCACAACCAGTCATCCATCTCACATCTGGTGAGGAACAATGCTCTGTTTACCAGCTTGTTAATTTTAGTCAGTACTCTTTACTAATAGCATAATTTAAACAATCAGCCTCCCTTAATTTCAGTCCCATGCCATATGCACCATAAGTAGGGGAGTGGAGGGGGTGCTGAAGCACCCGTAAATACATACTGGAGTTCAGAAGTGAATGAGCAATAAACAGGCCTTTACATTTTGGTTTTACCTCGCCACATTTGCTGTGCATTCAAAACGGAGATCAAATGTTGTGCTCTGTCTTGAGAGAGAGGTTGGGGTTTACTTTTCTTTCTCTGACTGCAAAGTGAGAGGATTTATGCAGCAATCTTGCTGTGTCTGGGAATGTTGAAAACTGTAAGATGTTATTTTTTCCAGCACACAACACCATTTAAATGCCTATAAATGGACTGTACAAATATTTTAGAACTCATTTGAATTAGGAAAGCACAAATGGAGCTCATGTTTGATAATTTTGAAGTGTGGTGGCAACAAATATTTTAATCCGAACAAAAAAATCAATACACCAGGTGATGCCGATTTCCACACATCATTTGTGGGCAGTAAAGTTTTATCAGTAAAATTGTATGTTTGTCCAAATGTAATTACAATTTCTATTGAAAATGTATTGTCTGCACTGGCAGTGTGCTACCACACCATTCATACTCCACTTTACACCACTCTACTCTAATACACTCTACTCTTCAATACTCTACTCCGCTCTATATAACTGCATTATATGACACTTTATGCACCTCACTCTATGGCATCCTATGCCACTTCACTCTACAACACTCCAATATCTACCATTTTAATCTATGGCACGTCACTCTACACTGTTCCAGTCTATGCCACTCAACTCCACTCTAACCCACTCCACGCCACTCCACTCTATGCCACTCAACTCCATTCTACATCACTCTGCTCCACTCTACGACGCTCCACTCCATGACACTCTACTCTAAGCCACCCATCAACACTTTCCCCACTCTATGCCATTTCAATCTATGTCATTCCACTCTACAACACTCCACTCTATCGCACTCTACTCCGCTCCACTCTGCTCTATGAAACTATACTCCACTCTACACCAGTCCACTCTATGCCACTCCACTGTACAACACACTACTCCACTCTGCTGCACTTCACACTGCTCCACTCTTTTTCACTCTACTCCTCTCCAATATACTCCACTCTATGCCTCTGCACTCTATGACACTCCACTTTACACCACTCTATGCCACACCACACCACGACACACTACTCCACTCTACAGCACTCCAGTCTCTGACAGTACTCCATTCTACACTACTCCACTCTATGCTACTCTACGCCACTATACACCTCTACACTCCATGGTACTCTACTCCACACCACTCCACTCTACGAGACTCCACTTTACATCACTCCACTCTATGTTAATCAACTGTGCGGCACTTCAGCCTACACCACTCCACTCTACACCCTTCAACAGTCTCCTCTACTCTGACACTCCACCACTATGCCACTCCACTCTGTGACATTTGACACCACTCCTTACTACCCCACTCCACTCTACTCCAACATACACCACTCTACTCTCCTTGACTTTATGCCACTCCATTCTACAACACTCAACAACCCTCCACTCAACAACACTCTACTTCGTTCCAGTCTATGACACTCTACTACACTCTAAGACACTCCACTCTACACCACTCAATGCTATGACACTCCACTCTATGAAACTCTACTCCACTCTACACCACTCCATTCTTGAAGTGTTTGATATGTATTTCCCGGCATTAGACAGTGAAGAATTCAGTTCAGAAAGGAAGATGGCAATTTTCTTAAAAGCATTAGGATGTGAAGGTCAAAGAAAATGTAAATTCTTGCCGGACGTTTTAGACAATGGATCTAGGATGACTGATGTCAACAGAGAGGTCAGACTCAAACTGTGGTAGCAATTTTCATGGGAGTGACTCTAAGATATGTTTTGCCATTAATAAAGAATGCAGGAAATGAGAGCATAAAGGCCATTACACACGCATGTGTAAAGAATGGTCTAAATCCACGGTGACGGTGGTGATTGACAGGAATGATAGTCATCAGGATATTGTCCAAGATCGTATTTTCAGTGTAGGTGAAGCTGATGATATAGAGAGGAGGGAAATTAGATTAAAAGCATGGTTCAACATCCATGGGGGAGATGTAGAGCTTATGGTGGACACTGGGTCATGTTACACTATTATGCCTAACGATCCTTTCTATAAAATGTGGTCACAAGTGACCTTGCTATATAAAGAAATTTGTCCAGGGGGGTATCAATGTGAGAAAATTGATATTCTTGGTTATTTTTTGGCAGAGATTGAATTTAAGATGAGGAAAACTCAGGGTAAAATATACGTTGCAGAAGCAGGACCTGCTATATTAGGTTGTATGCACCAATATGATTTGAACATCATAGTGAATCCCAGAGCTCCTGAACAAGTAATGGTAGTTGAGGACAAAAGTGTGAAATTTTGAGTGAGGTAAAGGAGGTGTTCAGGGAAGAGTTGGGTGAATTACCAGGGTATGTGCATAAGATTAGGAAGAAGAGTGGGACAGTGCCAGTGAAGCACAAAGTAAGGAAGGTTCCTATAATAGTTAGAGAGGAAGTTAAACAAATGTTGAAGGAAATAGTAAAAGATGGAGTGATTGAACTGGTTGAAGCTATTATTTAGACATCACCAGAGGTGATAACGAATAAATCTGACAGATGCTTAAGACTTTGGGGGTCATTACAATCCCGGCGGTCAGCGTTAATGTGGCAGTAAGTACCGCCAACAGGCTGGCGGTACTTACCACCATATTATGACACTGGCGGGTTGGCTGAAGCCAACCCGCCAATGTACCACTCCAATCGCCACGGTGGTATCAGCCGCCGGGCTAGAGATATCAATCTCCAGCCCGGCAGCTGCCATTGTTCCACCTGCAGGATTATGACTCCGCCTACCACCATGGTTTTCGTGGCGTTTGTAATGTCACAAAAACAATGGCGGTAGGCCATATCAGTGACAGGGAATTCGTTCCCTGTCACTGATAGGGGTCTCCCCCCCTTCCTCGACAGTTACTCCCACACCCCCCCTACCGCTCCAGACCTCCCTCACCCCCCTACATTCACGCCCCTTCACACACACACACCCATTCCCACATGCTTACACGCATGCATACATCCATTCACATACACATCCGAACACACTTTCATACATACACGCAGACACAAATTCACATAACACAACACACATGCACTCACACCTCCATACATGCACACATGCATTCAACACGCAACACACCCGCATCCACGCACACACAAACATTCACATGCCCCCACACACACACACACAACACCCTCACCCCCTCCCCTGTCGGAGACCCGACTTACCTGGATCCAGGGGTCCTTCAGCAGCGAACGGGACGGGGCGCTGCTACCGCCAGCAGCGCCCGCCAGCAGAACACTACCAGGCTGTATTATTGTGTCATAATACGGCTGGCGGCGGTCTACTGGTGTGGCACTGCTGGTGGCAGCAGCGCCACCTCACTGCCATCCACCGGCATGGCCACAGACGGATTTCTGCCACTCTTGTGGCGGAACTCCTGCTGTGGTCATAATATGGCAGACGACTGGTAGCCACGGCAGCGATCTTTTGGCGGCCGTCGCCGTGGCGGTAGGCGGTTTTTAGCCGATGTCAAAATGAGGGCTTTTGTGTGGATCTACAAAGTGTCAATCAAAATATAGGTACTGATAATTTTCCATTACCCAATATTAATGAATTGTTACTTTTGCTAAATGGTGGTAAGTTATTTAAAAATTTAGATTTGAGGAGCACTTACAATCAAATTTGTTTGCACGATGAATCCAAAGACTTAACAGCCTTTATTATCATCGAAGGGGCATTCCATTTTACTAGAATGCTGTTTGTTCTATCATCGGCTGCCAGTGTTTATCAATAATTAATATCCCAAATATTCGAAAGGTTTGCAAATGCCATGTTTTTCTAAGGTGATATCCTTATTTATGGGACTACCACGGAACAATATAACGAAGTGTTGAAGAGAGTTCTGAAAAAAATATTGGAAGTAGGTTTTACCCTCAAGAGGAAGAAATGGGTTTAAACAAGTACTATGCCAGGTCTCTGGAAAACTTTGTCTCAAAGACTGAAGTATTAATGATATTATTGAGGAAATGATGTACATTTAAGTGGGGTGAGGAGCAACGAATGTGTTTTGATCATATAAAACAGGATGTGTGTAAAGCAGAAATGTTACTGCTGTTTGATGTCAAATTGAACACCATTCTCACTGTTGATGCAACTGCTGTAGGAGTTGGTGCAGTTTTCTCTCAAATCCATAAAGAGGGGGAGAGGACTGTTGCTTTTGCATTGCGCACATTGATAGACTCAGAAAAATACTATTCTGTCATTGAGCGGGAAGTGTTGGTGGCAGCATGGTCTGCAGAATATTTCAGGACATATTTATGGGGTGTGAGTTTCAGATTGAGAACATATCATAAGCCCCCATTGAAGGTACTTACCTCCGGGGTGCTGGCAAAGGATCGGCCAGGTGAGCTACATTGGTGGGGCGCTTACAGGAATTTCAGTATGTAGTTGAGTATATTTCTGGGTGGCATAATATACAAGCATACGCCCTTTCTAATTTGTCCATGAGTTGGGAATTAGTAGACAAAGCAGGTTTGATGGACAAGGAAAAAGAGGGTGCAGTAGCACGGTTGGATGAAGCAGTGTATGATGGAATTAGAACCTTCATGAAAAATGAGTGGGTGCAGGAAATTAGTGTTAAAGGATGTGTGCAAAATGATTATCAAGAGAGGTAGAAGAGAAGCTCAGTTGTTCCTGCTCTGAGACATTACGTTAAAATCATGAATTAATTATTGGTGGGTGAGGAGAATGTTTGGATGAAGGGGATTAGATTTGTAATACCTGAAAATCTTAGGAGGAGGATTATCCAACTGGCACATGAGGGTCATTTGGGACAGACTATGACTCAAAGTAGAGTAAAGGAAAATTTATACTGCCCAGGTTTTAATGTGCAGATGGCTTATTGAGTAGAAAGGTGTTTGAGCTGCAAGAAAAGATTAAAGGTAGATGCACAGTCCCATTCTAGTCATATTCAGAGTCCCAATGAAACATGGCACAGTATATGTATGGACTTTATTTGTCCATTGGCAGGAGTGAAACAGGAGTTGAGATTTGCCATGGTCTTGGTAGATGTACATTCAAAATGGTTGGAGGCTAAATGTATGAAGGAAGTGTTTTAAGAAGGAAGGATTTCCTCATACGTTGATAACTGATAAAGGCACCCAGCTTACTTCAACTATGATGAGAGAGTTCTTAGAGACACATGGCATAGAACATCATTGCACTTCCCTTAACAATCCCCAGGCGAATGATATTTCGGAAGGCAAACAAACGCAAGGTGAAGAGGACCATACAAAAAGTGGTGCACAATAGATCGGAGGTGTGTGAGGCAGTTGAGGAGATGGTGTGGGCATATTGTACTACTAAAGATAAGGGAACCGGTAAGTCACCCTTTGAGTTGATGTGGGTGCGGAAGCTCAGAACAAAGTTCGTACCAAGTTGGTTGAAAGGTAGTAACAAGGATGAGTGTCAAGTTTCGGGGATGCTGAGGAGGAGCAAAATGATAAGCATCCGAATTGGAGATTGGGTGAAGGTGAAAGATGGTCGTGTAGGGAGGGGTATATTCAAATTTAGAGGTCCATACAGGGTCAAACAAGTTTTTGATTGGTATGTATGTGGTACTTGAAAATGGTGATAAGTGGGACAGACAGAGAGTGGCTTTGTATCAGAAAAAAGGAAAGAGAGAAGACGTAGAAGTGGAAAGTGATGAGGGATGGTGTGGATTTATGTTGATGGATGAGAGTGATGTATTCAAGGAGTTGGAAAAAGTGTCTGCCTCACATGAAGGTGAAACCACTGAGAGGGCATAGGAAGGTGAGAAAACAATGTGTTGAGTACAGAGAGACAGGAGACCTCCTGCTTATTTGCAAGACTATGTAAGGGATCAAAGAAAATAATAATGAATATACAACAGTAGTACTAGTTTAATTTTTTTGTCTATGTTTGAATTAAACATTATTTCTTAAATTTTTGTTTTTAATGGTATTTTCAATGCATTCTCTATTCTAACAGAGCCTAGGCTATTAGTTTAAAATTAGAGTTACAATTTCTTTTATTGTTATGTGTCAAGATATTGGCCCTCATTATGTCTTCGGTGATATTGACCGCCTACCGCCGCAGTGACGGCTGCCAAAAGAGCGTTGTCGTCCACCGAAAAATTACCACAGCTGGATTTCTGCCATAAGGATGGTGGAAATCCGGCTGTGGCCATGCCGGCGGTGAGGTGGCGCTGCTGCCAGCAGCAGCGCCACGCCAGAAGAGCACCGCCGGCTGCATTATGATCCATAATGCGGCCTGGCAGTGTTCTCCTGGCAGACGCTGCTGCTGGCAGCAGCGCCCCGTCCTGTGTCCTGCCTGAGGATCCCCTGGACACAGAAAACTGGGTGCTCTGACAGGGGAGAGGTGTGTTGTGTGTTGGGATGTGTGTGTATGTCTGTACGTGTATGCGGGTGTGTGGTATGTGTTGTATGTGTGTGCATGTTTGGGGGTGTGAGTGCGTGTATGTTGAGTTGTGTGAATGCGTGTGTGCTTCTATGTATGTCAGTGTGTGTGGATGTGTGTAAATGGATGTATGCATGCCTGGATGAATGTGGGTATGAGCGTGTGTATGCGTGTGTTTGTGTGTGCATGAAGGTGCGTGTATGTAGTCGGGGGGTCTGGTGAGGAGGGGAGGGGGATGGGGAAAGCCAGGAGAGGGGGGTGGGGAAGACCCCTATCTGTGACAGGGAAGGAATTCCCTGTCAGTGACACTGTCTACCGCCATGGTTTTCATGGCAGTAAAAACCCACAAAAACCATGGCGGTATGCGGGGTCATGATACCGCCGGCGGTATAGTTACAGCCGGCAGGCTGGAGATATATATCTCCCGCCCGGTGGCTGTTACCGCCGTGGTAGTCGGTGTGGTACATTAGGAGTATGGCTTCAGCCATACCGCCAATATGCTGGCGGTACTACCGCCAATCTAGCACCGACCTCCTGGGTCGTAATGACCCCCATTGTCTTTTATATTAAGGGAGAAGACTGTGTCATAGTTATGATGTAATGGGGTTCTCGAAGTCCATTGGAATGTATTGTTTGAAGTTACGGCAGTTGCAGTGAAAGCCCGCCAGGGCAGGTCACGTTTGGCAGGTTGAGTAAAGAAGCCAACAAAGAATTTACATCAGTGTGTGGTCCTCATTATTTACAACACTCTGGTGTTGTTGTATGGCTTTACGAAATGCTGGCAGGTTATGTTTTAATAAGTATAGATTTTAGGTACGGTGCAGTGTACCCCCCCCCCACACACACACACACACAACGAGAAAACTATTGTATGAATATCCGTATCAGTTCACTGCATTTATTTGTGGTGGGAATAACGGGGAATCATGAAAGAGATCACACAGAAATAGAAAGCACAAGAGGGGTTGAAAAGGCAAAGAACGTAGACTAGGAAGAGCCCAAGAGATCCACCGCAAGATGAACTCTCATTAGTGCAGGCAGTGCAATGGTACTACTGGGGCCCAGGACTGTGGTGCACCCACTACCCTCGCCCCCTCAATATTGGCTGTCTTTTACTACCCAGCCACGGAGTAAGGTGCAATTGTTTCTTACTACACATCTGTCTCCACCATGATGGCATGCCTAGCCTAAAGAGTAATTGTAGATGAATTTGATCCAAACAGTGACCGGGGACCCTTAGAACACAACTATATTAGTGACGTGGTGGGTGTCCAGTGTGGACCATCCAACTGTGAAAAATGGGGTTACATGTAGTCTTGTTGTAGCCAGGTCGAAAGGAGCAGGCGTTATGACTAGTCATAGTCAGTGGAGAACATTATTCCGACAAACACTGTCTTGTGAATAAGGTTCCTTACTCAACTTGGCTGTGCTACCTCGAAGCAAAACTCTTATGCAGATGTGTACGCCTACCTGCCACCAGCTTGAATGATACATCACTGGGTCCCTTGCTATAGAAAATACGGTAAATGTTAATGGTGTCTAACCAACGTGACCTTGACCAGGCTCGAACCCTCGGACCTCCACCTGAAGCATTCTTCCTGGGTTAACGCCTTCAGTCGATAGCCCACCTGTGTTTACGAGCTTCTGGCCAGCTGTGGTCCCTGCATATCGTACATTATGTGGTCACTGCAACATACCTTCCTTTATTGTTTCAGGCTGACATATGGCAACACCTAATGCTCTTTCCGCTGAGCAGAAACAGGTTTGACATATCAAATTCTGGAAATGGGACACCAGCCTCTTAAATTTTAGGTCCAAGCCATGAAAATGTTTATATTTTTTCTTGTGTTGCACTTTCTAGTCCCTAAGGAAGCTGAGCTGGAATTTATTGCTCCTTCTCGTCTGGGCCGGAGAGGAGCCTGAGTTCAATACTGGGTGTTTACGGAGGGCTGCCTCCCTGTTGTTGCTCTTCCTGGCCCATGGAAGGGCGGCTTTCTAAATGCTGGGTGGTGCTGTCAGTAGAGGAGCTGTGGGACCCCCTGGGAGTGCGCTGCCAGCTCGGATTTCAGCTCAGTGTGGATGAGCTGCTATTCCTACGCAGTTGTTGCCAGAAGTCATGGCTTTGATTTAGTGTCCAGCAAATCTGCTTCCCTCCAGGGCTGGCTAACATCCTCGAAAGACAGTGTCCCAACTAGACAAGAGAGCCTCTGTCCAATCTAGTCAGATTCAAACTCCGCGTGATGTGACATGAGGATGGCAGGACTCCCAGGGCACCCAATGAATGGTACACGGGGATCATGGCGTGGCTGCACTGTAGCCAAAGTGCCTTGAAGCTAGCTGTACGCGGACGGATTACTTGAAATAAACAACACCATCCTGATTTTGGTGGAGGTATGCATTTATGTCCCTAAAAAGCACCAAGAGTGTGTCACTTTGCAAACTGTCTTTTAAATACCCTACTTGCATACGCCACTACTTAAAGAGACCCAGGAAGCGCAAACAATGCCACTCCTCAAAGCCCTCCTCCAATCCAACACAATGATTTCAATGGGAATGTTTGCAGGAGTCAAGAGTAGACAGTGGTTTCTTGGCTCAAATTGTAGAGCATTTTACCACTGGATTTCTGGGGATTTACCCTACGGTTTAGCTCAGAGGTTACACCCCTTTATCAGCAGGCCTCAAGGATGACGAAGCTCAGCAATCCATGGCTAACTCAGGGAGGTGATATGGCTAGAAACTAAGAATGTGATGAAACAGGTAGTAACAGTCAATAAATCAATTTCTAATGGATTCTTCTAACCGCCGATTTGTCACCTTTAGAATATTCACCAGGGGTCAAACTGGATCCGGAAAATCTTAAGCACTAGCCCTGTGTGCCGGTAGATGGCATTGTGCAGCTCTGTTCTCATACCAATCTGCTCTGGAAATGATGTGCAGAGCTGCATAAAATTGCCACTCATGCTCACCGATGTCAGTTGCTTTCTTTCTGCGACACAAGACGTGGATTCAAAGTTACTCCTCATCTATTTACCAGGCTGTTTCCTACAAAATATTTAATCTAAGCACCCATTGTGCAAGGAAAATATCATGCCCTAAAGCTTCAGGGTTCAAACCTTGTAGGGATTGTCGCAAGCAAATCGCTATCAGATTTATCTGTAGTGTTTGGGGTTGGAACACATCTCTAAGTCCAGTAGCGACTGCATCTTGATAAGCTATACGCCATCAAGTACCGGAAGAACCCATGCGTGATTGGTCAAAGTCAAAGGGAAGGTCCCGTTCCTGCTCCCGAAGTCCTACAGCAGATCTTTGTTGTGGTTGAAGTGCTTGAGTAAGTCAAAAAATGCACACAAGAAGTCCAAGTTGCCCCTTACCGCCACTCTTGAACTCCTGGGAAGGCGCAAGGGTGTAAACATACTTCTCAGTCTCATGCCCGATTTTGATATCCTTCAGAGATGATTCTGAGTTTTGTCCCTGGACAACCTGACTATCTGATCAAGACTTCTAGCCACAGATTCCCTACCTTAGAATAGTCCTAAGGTGTCATACAGGATCTGGAATTTTTCCAACAGTACCCCTGCATTCCAGTAAGTACTGTAGTTTGGCTCGGCACAGTCTGCTCAGATGTGACATGCGTGGTGCCTAAATAGCTGCCACCCTATCGCGCTGACATCAGTTACTTTCTTTCTACGCCAGTTATCGCAGATCAGGAGAGAGCTACCTACAGTCTTTTTTTTACTAAATGTTTTCATAAAGTTTTATCTAGGTTTTTTTTAGATTGCATATGCTGGTGTGCTACAGATGTCTCCTAAGAAGCCTTCAGATGTCTGTGACAGACCTTCATCTAGTTTGCCTTTGGTGTTTGGAGTGGGACCACAACTAAAATACCTGCAAGGACAGCCACTTAAAGAATCCTAAGGCACTGAGGTGTGTTCTCTCAAGTTCGTCATCGCTCGGCATTGCACAACCCAGTGACTTTCTCAATCCCTGTTGTAGAGACGGCTATGGGGCAGCTTGCAGAGGTGCTCCATATGATCATTGTCTCACTCAATATTGTCGGTTAAGTCCAATAAGAAAAAGAAGTCAAAGGAGTCGAAGCGCTCCTCAACTTCTCCACACCGGTCCAAGTCATCGGACCTGATGCAGATGGAGCCTGTGCCTCAGCACCTCACAGGGTTTCCCAGAGCGACCCCCGTCCAACTCAAAGAGTTTTATGGGGCTATGCACTCATATTTTGGTTGTCCTACCCCTCTACAGCGCCTTTGGAACCAAGGGTTGTTGGAGGGGTGACTACTGGTTATTTACCAGTGGGATCGCCCTCTGCACCATTCGGGCCCCTTGGATTCAGTGTTGGATCCAGAGCAGTGCCACCTGTGAGTCTGCAACCATCCTGCATCTTTTCTCGCCCAGCCACCAAGGCCAACAGGGTTCCCCGCCCTTTTGTAGCCATTGACGTGGTTCCCACAGATCACGTGGGACCACCAGCCAGCAGTAAGGTCAGTACACCACTCCTTCCACGGCAACTACAGCCTCCAAACCCCTTTGGTTTGTTCTCTTACCAGCACAGGCACCCAGTAGGCGCAGTATCCACGATCACCTGCCATACTGGGAGTCAATAATATCAGATAAATGGGGTTTGTAATTCATCCTGAAGGGCTACTCCATCCCTTTCCTGGAAACCCCTTCACTCATACCACCCAATTACGAATGGCTGACAGAGGAGCAGCTCTACTTTCTCTGTCAGGAAGTGTTAGTTCCTTTCGCCATTGAGAAGGTGCTGGCATCAGAAGTAGGTCATGGTTGGTATTTCAACTACATTTTTGTGCCCAAAAAGGACAGAGGCCTTCATCCTATCCTAGACTTGCGCCTTCTCAACTTCCTCCTGAAAAAGAAGTTGAATATGTTCCCTTTAGCTCAGGTCCCATCTGCCATGACCCCTTGGGACTGGATGGTGGTGTTGGATCTGTAGGACACATATTTTCACATACCAGATCTGATGACTCACAGGCACTACCTGCGGTTCCCAGTGGGCCAAGAACATTTGCCATTTGCCTTGCTCCCCTTTGGCCTCACAAGCGCCCCTCGGGTGTTCACAAAAGTGATGGCTGTGGATGCAGCACATGTGCAGAAGTCAGGGGTTCCAGTCTTCCCCTGCTTCAACGATTGGCTGCTGAAGGCGGGCTCACCCAGGCAGTCATCTCCCACCTCCAGACTATGGTGGACCTACTAAATTTACTGGGGTTCCTTATTAATATGCTGAAGTCACACCTGACTCACTCTCACATGCTTCCATGCATCGTGCTGTTCTCAACACACTACAGCTTCAGTAAAATGGTGAGTACAGGCTATTCAGGCTAAAATTCTGATGTTTCAGTCTTTTTTCTGGACTGACCCTGATGCTGTTGGGCCTCATGGCTTCCTGCATCCTTCTTGTAAAACATACCTGTTGGCATATAAGGGCTCTGCAGTGGGACATGAAGTTCCACTGGGCTCAGCAGCAGGGGAATCCCTCTGACCTGGACCAGATCTCAGAGAGAACTGCAAAAGACCTGCAGTGATGGCTGACGAACCACGACTGGGTCAGCGGCAGACCTCTCTTCCTTTCCCACCCAGAGCTGACAATAGTGACAGATGCATCACTCATGGGCTCGGGCAGCCATCTAGGAGAGGTGGAGATCAAGGGATTTGAGTCCCTGGTGGAGTCTGGGCTTCCCATCAACCAGCTGGAGCACCGGGATACCCAGTGGCATTGAAAGCCTTTTTTTCTTCGATCAAGAAAAAACTAGTGCAGATTTGTGCGGACAACACCAGTGCCATGTGGTACTACAACAAACAGGGCAGGGTGGGGTCGTGGACCCTTTGTCAAGAGGGCCTGTGCCTCTGGACATGGCTGGAATGTCAGGGAATTTCTGTGGTGGTTCAACACTTGGTAGGCACTCTAAACATCATGGCAGATGGACTCAGCCATTGATGCCTTGAAAATCACAACTGTTGGCTCCTCTCCACCCAGAGATGGTGCAAGGTCTCTTTCAAGAGTGGGGAGAGCTTTGATTAGAACTGTTCGCCACCATCAAGAACGCTCAATGTCAGCAGTTTGTGGTCTAGAGTTTCCAAGATGGTTCTTGCTTGGATGAGCTTATTGTCTTGAGTGGAACTCCGGCCTCCTGTATGCTTTACCACCAATACCACTCCTACCAAGATGATCTGAAGAATAACAGGAATGACCAATCCCAAATTATTCTTGTGGCTCTAGATTTGGCGCATGGAGTTTGGTATCTTGAGCTCCTGAGCATGAACACTGGTTGGAAAGATCTTCTACCACATCAGCAGGAGAGGGTTTTGCACCGAAACCTGTGCACTCTCTGCCTTCACGCGTGGATATTGAGTGGTGACTGTTGACAGCTTTCAACCTTCTTCCCAAAGTCTATGATGTTATTCTGACTGCCAGGTGTCCCTCCACCAAGAAAGTGTACGCCTGCCGTTGGGACAAATTTGTGGCATGGTGTGCATCCAGAAACAATAAACCCCTCCCGCCCCGTGCACCCTTATCCCAGGTTCTACTATTTGTTCTTTCTCTGGGCAATGTTAAAGGTTATGTGTTTGCTATTTTGGTATTCTTGTGGTTGCTGGACCAGCCTTCTTTGTTCAAGTCACCTCTTGTGACTAGGTTCCGGAAAGGACTACAACACGTTTCTCCAAAGGCCATTCATTATGCCCCAGTGGAATCTTAATCTCATCCTTACCTTCCTCATGTGCAGTCCCTTTGAGCTGTGACACAGCTGGTTGCTTTGTTTGCTGACTATCAAGAAGGCCTTAACATCAACCAGGAGGCTCAACAAACTGCAGGCCCTCTCTGTACACTCCCCTCATAGCACCTTTTACCCACACAAGCTGGTTTGTAGAACCTCTGCCTCCTTCCTCCCAAATCTTGTGACACCCTTTCATGTGGGCCAAAACATGACCTTGCCCACCTTCTTTGCTCCATCTCATCCTTCCAAAGAAGAGAAGAGACTCCACAGTCTGGACCCAAAATTAGTATTGTCGTTCTACATCAATTGCATGAGAGAGTTCTGGGTGGACGATCATCTCTTTGTAGGATATGTTGGGGCTAAGAAAGAGAAGGCAGTGCAGAAAAGAACCATTGCAGGATGGACAGTGTTCTGCATAAAGATCTGCTACGCACTGGCCAAGAAGTAACCCTCTGAGGAGTTGTGCGCTCATTCTACTAGAGCCAAGGCTGTGGCCACTGCTTTAGCTCATGAAGTCCTGGACATCTGCCAGGCAGGAACGTAAGCATCCTTGCCCACATTCAACAAACGCTACTGGCTACATGGTCAGGTCTGTTGTGATTGTCAATTTGCCTGTTTGGTTCTGCAGGATTTTTTGACCTAATTTGTTCACAGACCAATCTTCAGGCAGGTATTGCTTGGGTATCTATTCTAAGGTAAAGAATCTGCAGCTAGAAGTCTCTATCAGATGAACAAGTTACTTACCATGAGTAATATATTTTCTGGTAGAGACTCTACCTAACCACAGATTTCTTACTGCCCATTTCATCTTCCCCACTCTACCAACTGGTTCAGTAGCATCTCCCTTCTGAGGACCTTAGTAAACCACACCAGTGTCAACATTCTGCATGGCTCCGCACTTCTGTTGTGGAAAGCCGTGAAAAAAAATTGACATAAGCGCGCAGGGGTGGCAACTATATAGGCAATGAGCATATCACATCTAATGTGGACAACAGTAGCAAAGCAGATGTGGAGCTGTACAATGCCACCTATAAGCCCGCAGGGGTACTGCTTTAAAATTTCCAGATCCAGTCAGATGCCTGGGATATATTCTAAGGTAAGAAATCTGTGTCTAGATAAAGTCTCTACCAGATAAGGCATTAACAAAGGTAAGTAACTTGTTCTTCCAGGTCCTTCGGTGATGCCACAAAAAATCCACAAGTTCTGCAAAGCTGTGCTTTGTTCCTTCACACTCTGCTGGCTCCCTATGGCACACTTCTAGGCCTCTATGAACCATGAGGGCCTCCACCTGGAAATCCGTTGGCATGTCCATTCTCGGCACCAACTGGAATATCTCGACACGTTATAGGTCCCGCACTGGTTCAGTGATGATGTTGGTCTTGGTGCCACAACCCACGCCAGACCCTGGAGCACTGATGTTGATGTGGACGCCTTTGCTGCCACATGATGAAGTGCAACTAGTAGTGCTCTCCGAATCCAAGCTGACTCCTTATCGACCTCGACCAAGGCTATGCTGTGATCCCACTGGGCCCCAGCTTTGTGCACTCTGACACATTGCTTATTTCCCTTGCCTCAAGGGCCCAGATCATCCAGTGTTTTTGGCACTCCAGTAATGACTATTATGATGAAGGGGATGAACTTGCTCAACCCTGTACTGATGACAATTGGTATGATGAACTGCAAGATGCCAGTGGCCTAGATAATTCTCCAAACACTGGGCATATCTGTCCACCTGAGCCAGCTACTGAAGAAGGTGTCTCCTTAACTTTAGTAATGAAGAGGGCGCAGAAGTTCTTGACCTCCAATTGCCTGCTATGGAGAAAACCAGTGCCCTCACCAAAGTCCTTCTGAATGGACAAACTTACACTGAACCCGTACTACCTTTCAGCAAGGCCCTCACAGACCCACTTCTTGGGACATAGGTAAAGCCATATTCTGGACCCTGGCAGACAGACAGATAACGCAGCGCCACAGCTAAACTCATGCCTTTTTGAATTGCACCGCTCAGGTCCTGCCTGATTTACCTGTTGTCTTGTGCCCCCCCCCTTATCCAAGCCAGCCAGGCTAAATTCATGTTTGATACTACCAATTGCCTTTGTCTGCAATTGGCACCAGCATGACACTTAGAAGACTCCCCTAGAGGAGGTCTATTGGCTTCTCTGGTGATGTCCAGCCTTTCTTAAGGGACATGCCCTTCAATGCCTCTTAACAAGAAGATAGACTCAGTTCTCAAACAGTTTAAAGATGGCAGGACCACAGCACGATCCTTGGGCCTGTCTGCCCCGGCACCCCCTGGGTGGCTATGGTATGGGCTTTCATTACTGGCAGCACTGACCCCTACAACCAGCCCTGCAGATCTTACAGCTTTCTGTGGCCCAGGCCTTGATTCCCACAAACAACATGTACCACAGTGGTAACGTACAGCTCAGTCCCTCACTTCTTCATTAGCCCCAAACCCTTTAAGTTTGTCCTTCAAGGCACCCTATCGAAGGCATGATCTGGCATTTTCTTCCAGGGTGGCAAGCTATCACTTCAGACAAGTGGGTCCTTCAAGTTGTCTAGTGGGATGTCGCTGTTCCATTTCTTTTCACCCCACCGCTCCTTCCACCAACCTCACAGTAGCTGATGGAGGAAAATCTATCCTTTTTGCAGAAGGAAGTGCGGGTCCTTTTAGCCAAAGGGCACTGGCATCAGAAGTAGGCTCTAGTTGCTACTTCTGCTACTTTCTGGTGCCAAAGAAAGATGGAGGCCTTCCTCTCATTTTTAACCTCTGCTGTCTCAATGCCTTTCTCAGTAAGGATTAATTGAGAATGCTCACTCTGGCCCATATCTTGTTTGCCCTTGAAGACTGGCTGGTAGCATTGGACCTGCAGGATGCTTATTTCCACATCTCCATCCTGCAGACTTCATCAAACCTCTTTTTATGTCCTTGTGGTTCTTTATCAACGCGTCAAACTCACACCTGACTCATTCGTAAATGCAGCCTTTTATTGATGCTGTTCTGAACACAGTGGAGTTTTGTGCCTTCTCCTGGAGAGCCCAGGACCTTTGAGCTATGATCCTAAAGTTTCAACATCTTTCTTTGATCTCAGTGAGGATGACCCTGAGGCTGATGTGACTGTTGGCCTCCTGCATCCTTTGTATATGTGGGCTCTGTGGTGGGATCTGAAGTCCCAGTAGGTACAGCAACAGAGACATCTCTCGGTCCACAACCTGATTTCGGGGACATGTCTCTGACCACATCTAGATTTCGGAGAAGGCTTCAAACGACTTGCAGTGGTGGCTGCTGGACCGTGAATGGGTCAGCCTCAGGTCCCTCTCCTTAACCCACCCAGAGCTAACAGTGGTGATCGATGCATTTCTTCTGGGTTGTTGAGGTTATCTGGGAGTGGTAGAAACCATAGGCATCTAATCTCCAGCAGAGGTCCGGCTCCACATCAAACTCCTGATATTGTAAGACATCTGCTTGGTGATAAAAACCTTCCATGAAAGGGAGGATACTGCAGGTACTCAAGGGCAACACCACCACAATGTGGCACTGCAACAAGCAGGAAGGGGTTATGGACCTTGTGTCAGGAAGCATGCAGCTTCAGGAAGTTGCTGGAACACCAGGGGATTTTCACCTTGCAGAATCTCTAAACTCGAAGGCGAACAAACTCAACCACCACAGCCTAGTGGATCACAAATGGCATCTGCAAATGGAGAGAACCTTGCCTCAAACTTTTCTCCAGCACTGAAAATGCACAAAGTCAGCACTTTTGCGAGCTGGAGTTTCATAGACAGCTCTCTCTCAGAGATGTATTCTATCTAGAGTGTAGTTCAACAATGTGTGGTGCACAGAATTCCTGAGCATGAGTATCTGTCTTCAGATCAGGTTGCTCCTTCAGGAGAACATTTTGTCTCAAAAGCAGGGCCTGGTCTTGTCCCCGGGCCTGCACAATTTTCACCTCTTTGCTTGGAGACTGATCAATGGCAGTTGGCTGCATTCAACTTCCCTCCCAGGGTTCTGATGTCATCTTGGCAGCCAGGCATCCCTCCGCTAAATTGGTATATACCTGCCATTGGGAAACAATTGTGAATTGTGGCTTGGTGAAATACTTGGCAGGCCAAATCCTCTGAAGTTTCCTTTTTGTGTTGTCCCTAGCCCGGCAAGAACTTGCCTTGTGAACAAGTAAAGGGTATTTGTCAGCTCTTTTATCTTTTTGTGGTTATTTACATCATTTGTTGTAATACATTTTTGAAAGATTTGCATATATTTCCACCTATTCCTTTCATTATGCCTCAGTGACACCTCAATCAGCCCTGACAATTCTTATGTGCACACCCTTTACACCTCTACACAACTGCCCTTTGGCAGCTTCTCACCCACAAGATAGTTTCCTCATTGTCATAACATTGGCATGGCATGTGAGTGAGTGAGCTCCAAGCCCTCTCTGTCAACTCTTCATACATAACGTTCTTCCCAGACAAGTTGATCTTGAAAACCCTAGTCTCTTTTCTTCCAAATGTGGTGACTTCTTCTCAGGCAAAACATCACCCTACAGGCGTTCTTCACTCTTCCTATCCATCTAAGGAGAGGCTCCATTGGTTAGATGCTAAAAGAGCTCTTATCTTTTACATTGTTCATATTAAACCCCGTTGGGTAGATGACCAGCTTTTTACTGGATTTACTAGAGCAAAAAAAGGCAAGACTGCAGAAGAGAACCATCTTTCATTGGATCATGCTTTGTATCAACATTTGCTATGTATTGACCAAGAAGCATCACCCAGAAGGCTTGCAAGCTCATTCCACCAGAGTCAAAACTACTACCACTCTGTTGACATCTGAAGTGCCTGTTCTGGATATTTGTCAGGCTGCTGCATGAGTATCGCTTCATATACTCACGGAGCACAAAGCACGGCTGCCTGGACAGCCAGGTCTAATGAGATGGACACTTTGCCTGCTTTGTCTTGTAGGACTTTTTGGTCTGAGCCAAAACACAGACCCACAACCTGGTGGGTACTGCTTTGGTATCTATTCAAAAGGTGAGAAATGTGCAGTTAGAAGTATCCATCTTAATTACAAATTACTTACCTTCAGTAATGCTCTTACAGGTGGCCATTCGCTCTAACCACAGATTACGCACTGTTCTTACTGAACTGGGCTCCTTTCTCCATATAAAAACCTCTCAAGCCTAGCGATATGAACACTGGTCACAAACAATCTCCTAATGGGCTGCTCGTCCAGGGGTGTGGACAGCCTAGATGGCAACTTATATTAATGAGCATGGGTGGGATTTATATGTTGCTCTGCATGTAAATTTCCAGAGTGGAAGGACGTAGGAACTGAGAAGCACGACTTCACCTACTGGTGCAGAGAGGTATTGCTGCAAGTTTTTTGCGATCCAATCTGACGCCTGGGAAATTCAAGAGGCAAGGAATCTGTAGCTCGTAGAGTGTCCATTTCAAGGAGCATTACCGAAGGTCAAGTCAGTGATTGTAAATGTAAGTACTTGGTGGTCTATAGCCCATATGGAGGAGAGATGTTTGTGACCCACTTCTTGGAGTGACCATCAATGGTCTCATCTGTTCCATCCCAAAATACCTTCTGGATGATATCTGGGTAGCATGTAATACCAGTGGTGGCTCCTCCATATGGGCAGAGAAGCGTCGCACCCTGGGCTGGAGAGAGCCTGCACAGGCTCCCAGTCTGCCTGGGAGCGCCCTGGCTGGGCGCTCCCAGCCAATCCTGACGCTGCACTGAGCAGCACCAGGATTGGCGCAGGGCAGGCTGGGAACCTGTGCCTGGAGCATGCAGGAGAAGAGCAGTGTGATGGCGGCAGCGGGGGAAGGTACGTGTATTTTTTTTTATTAATTCCCCCCCACTTCTCCTCTGCACCGCCCCGCCCCCTTTATAACCCGCGAGCCGTGACTGTGTAATACAGATTACCAAGTTCACCACTCTCCCCTCAATTGCACTCTTGTACACTGTACTTCTTTTAGCCCGACGTGGATCAGTCCTGTTCGTCAGATTAGAGCAATGGTGGTGCAGTTTCTGGAGGTGTGCAGTTCTCCAGGGCCACCGGGAAGAGTGCTGCTGACTCGATCCTAGCCCAGCACACGTTGCTGGTATCTATGAATTATTTGAATTCATGTTGATTTGCAGCATCAGAGGTAGAAAGGGACTATGATGGAACTGTGGCAAAGAGACGGCAGTGGCATTGTCCTTATCCAATTAAATAATGAGAGACATCCTACTCTACCTTCCAACCTAAAGAAAGCAGTGGAATTCCCACCCTGCTCTTCCCCATTCACAATAGAGTACAGAAAATATTGTACTTCCTCTTCCACCCAAAAGACAGTAGTGGAAGCTAGTCTACTGTTCCCCTATCTTGAAGTGCAACACTAGACTAAAATGTTGTCCAAAAACGAGCCATGGCAGATACTCTACTCTACCATGTTCTTTCGTATCAAGGAAAATTATGGAGGACATTCTAGACTTCCTCCAACCAAGAAAGCAACAGAGTCCACCCGGCTCTTCCTCATCCACCCAGGAGACAAGTTGCACATCCCCTCCGCATTAATGTGTGTAATAGTGGTCATCCCACTCCCCAATCCACCCAAAAGAGAGCAGTTCCAGACACCCTACTTTTGCCTGTGCAGGACAATGATGGGGGGTATCATGCTCTTCCTTTCGCCGAGAACGGAACAGTGTAAGTCGCCTTACTCTACCCATAAAGCGTGTGATCCTAGGCCTCCTATTTTCCCTCCCACTCTGAAGAGTGGAGATACCCCATCACCCCAATGTTTCCCCATCTGAGTGGTGGAGAACATCTTACTCTCTCTTCTACTCAGGAGAGAAAGCCACCCTACTCTTCCCCATCCAGGCATGTGATGGGCACCTGTCTACCATACCTTTGTGTGAGGTTGTAAGTGATGGCGAGGCTCAGGCTAGGCTGGCTTACTGTGAGTTACACCCTCTAACAGATTTGGGAGTGTTTAGTTTGAAACACCTTGCTACAAGGGTCGCAAGTGAGACCTAGACTGAGCCCGCATTGAAGAGTTGCAGTGATTGTATCTGTGAGGCTTTTAATGTCTAGAGTTTGGCTTCCGAGCTGTAGGACTGTAAGTGATAAGAGCTCAGGGTGGCGTTGCAGTGAGTGCCTTGTCTGAAGGTGTTCATGTTTCTCGTGTGGCCTCTTCTCAGCTGTACATATTGGTCTTTCCTTGTCGCCCATTCCTGTGAAACATTAATTAATGACTGGTTTCATTGTAGGTTGACACATCCTACGGGAGATGCAGTGAAGAATCCACAGTTTGTTTAAGTCCTCACTTAAGCAGTCTTTTAAACTGTTGGAAAAGTAGTCAGCATGAAAAGATTTCCTTCCCTTGGTTGTATTTTTTCCAGGGCAGCATTTGGGCAATCTTTAAGCTGCCATACCATCCTCGCTTAAATAAAGGATGTATGGTGATACTTGCTCTTGCTAGAATGGTTTGTGTGATGAATTGCTTCCTTTAGAATGGAAAATCTAGTAGTAAAGCTGTTAGTGGTTAGGCGCACTTCTAATGTGTCACTTTTCTGCAGAGTCTCATTACACAAACTGCCTCCTGCCAAGAGGAGGGCCTAGCTGTGTCCATATGTGCATCAAGAGAGGAAGACACTTTTCAAAGGACTCAGGAAGCTTCCTCCTGTTACAGTCTCTCCTTCCGAGGTATGATCAATCATTTTTTCTTCATGATGGCATTACACATTCCCAGCACACTCATATTTGTGGAGCAGGCACTCAGAGGTGTCCATGGATGGGAGTGATTGACTGACCTGGAGAGGGTGCCAAGTTCACAGACCTCTTATGGGTCTCGGAAATGCAGAAGAAGCATAATTCTGCATCCTATACCGTTTGTATTGAAGAATATTTAATTGGGCGAAACTGAAAATTCGTAAGAGAGGTTTTGTAGTGTTCACACGTTTTTCAATGTGCAAAGGCTGTTTCACTTTAGTTGTGGAAGAATTTAATGGAAAGAGAATTTGCAGATATTTTGTCTCATAATTTGAACTTTTCCAACTGAGGCGTGCGTCGTTTGGGAGAAAAGTACATGACATTTGTGGAGGAACATTGCAAAAACTCTAAGTGCTACTTTTGGCACCTGGATCATGACTTATGATATTTCTAAACTGGTGCGAATGTTTGCATGTAGTAGCACTGTTTTTGAAGTTCTCCCTACAAGGCCAGGAGTCTGGATGGAAGTCCTGCAATGGTGAAACAGATCTATTCCCTGACTCTCCAGTGGTAGCTGATGGTGGACTGCTCATGTCTTAGAACACAGGAAGTTGGCATCAGATACAGTAAAGCAGTGGTTCCCAACCTGTGGGCCGGGGACCCCTGGGGGTCCGCAAAGCCTCCTCAGGGGGTCCGCGACTGCTTAAAAAATGTAATAATATTAGGTCCCAGCTATCAGTAATGACTTAGTGGGGGTCCCCGGGTTCCAATAATGATTCAGTGGGGGTCCCTGGGCTCCAGGATTGACAAAATGGGGGTCCACAGAAGTCAAAAGGTTGGGAACCACTGCAGTAAAGCATAAATGTTATATTATGTTATGCTATGTTACATCATAATATTTTATTGCCATTTGTATAGCACACAGTCTGCCTTGATATGGCCTAGTAGAGCTGTCGGCTAGTCGCAGTACCTTTGCACAAAGTTTTGAGGCGTCCATCACCAACCTGAGTTTGAGTCATTTGATTACATGTTTTGGACAATGCTAACCAGTCGACTAATGTTAGTCCTGGTTGGCTTGTCTTGGCTGTCCATTGTTAGGGATGGTGCTATGAAGTTTTCACAAGTTGATATTCATCGCATAATAAAAAGAAAAGCTAACTAAATAAATATTCCATGGCGTGTGTTCATGTTCTCTACTGTCAAGCACCTCTACTGAAAAAATGGGCTAATGGTATCCGATGCCCCAAAGTTACCCTACGGTTCAGTTGTCACTGTCCAGCCACATAGATAGCTGAAGATGTGTGCTGGCCTCTGAAATGTTTTACACTTGAAATCTATGGGCGGTTTTCACTGGTATCTAAATATGACTCCAGTGGTTCTAATAGGGATGAAGAAAACATTTAAGGCAGTTTAAAATGAAGTTATACATTGGGTTTTAACTATCTGGTTGAGCTTTGATGCTCCCAGGCCCCTAAAGTTTGGCTGGAACATAGATAGTGGTGCAGGTCACTACTAGACAAAATGATCATGTATCTTGCATCCCAGTTCTACCGTTATGATGTTCTGGCTCTCAAAGAGACAACTGGAACTTTTGGTGCCTCCAATGCAGTGGTAGGGGACAACAGAACACTAAATGGGGCTTCCCCGTTTTTAAATGATCGTGGCTCTTGGCATCTTGGTATATTCTGACTTCTTTAGGCATCACTAGTCTCTGGAGTAATTTAGAAACTGTAAAGCTGGGAAAGACCTCCAGATTGTGATGCTCTTGGTTAACTTTGTTAAGCATGGGTTGACCGGAGGCAGGCAGAGTAGGACAGTTGCATTAGGCATGTGGATACAGTTGTCATGTTGTACCAGTGCAGGGCCCTTGTGCTTCTGCAGAGATCAGCGAAGGTAATGAGTGTGCAGAGAGGAATACAGACTTGAGGAGGACAGCAGTACCACAATCCTAATTCCTCAGTGTGTGACGTCATTGTGTAGGATCCTGGAGTAGCCTAGGAAAAAAGAGGTGTATTCAGTGTGAACAATCCACCGCAGTGGCTGTCAGGCCAATGTTGGTTTCAGCAGTAGTGCTGCTATCACACTAGTTGGCACCTTGATTTATGTTGATTTGTTAATGATGTACTGAGTGTGAACCCACAATGCTAGGTTACAACACTTTGCTCACATGAACTGTGGCTATGGGTGTAGTTATCCAACTCGTCAGTTCGCCTTGGTTGTCCCTTTAGTCAGTTTTCCTCTGGTCTGTTCTCCAGTTTCGAAAGCAACTTCACAGACGTACGGAGGTTAGCCTCGTTGTTCTTGGGCACTGTTTTCTGGAATGCACACCAGTTGACAAGTAGGCAACCAGATGACAGCTAGGTGCTCCATTTCTTTCTAACTCTATCCTAGCAATGCTTTTAACTGATAGATGGTCTGACATACAAACATGCATGCCTAATGTGGCAGGTTCAGGGGTTTAGCAGGAAGGCTTCATCTAGCTGGTTCCTCGGTTCACAATGTTATTTAAAGTATGTGCTGTATGAGACCAATACTTATACAGATTTAGGGAGCTATGGAAGGCTAGCACCCACAATAAAAATTTAAAATTCACATCTTAATGCCCCTTGACATTCAAAACCAGTGCATTTTCTCAGGCAAGCTTCTGGACAAACTGGATGGGGCCTGCCTTGAGAAATACATTTGTGTATTCCAACCAGCCCCAGTCAATGGAAACAACGTCTTATATGAGAATTGTGGGTTTGACAGAGTCTTTAAGGGGGGGGTGGTTATGTACAGGAGAGAAGCAAATCCATACAGGGCATATCTACACCCCTAGACGTGAACCACAAACGATATCAATAGATGCCTTTCAAAAATCATTTGTTATCATTGGTAAATGCTTTACGTTTGTCCCTCCTTGTGGCAGTTTTGTTACCGCCTTGGTCATCGGCCCTGTTACATGGATAATTGCACTTTTGCTGATATCTTTGACTGCAAGCAAACTTCTTTTTCCTTTTGTGTCTCTTTTTCGCGCTCATGCTCATGGCAGCAGTGGCGCTTTGAATCGGCTCATTTATGTCAGCTGTTTTACTTTTCATTTTTAATTTATGTGGCAAGAAAAGTCCAGTTAGGAGTTTACAACACTATAAGCTCTAACTCGAGCACACACGAGTCCCATTGTATTGCAAATAATTGTTTAGATGTATTTATGGTGCCCTTCAGGCATCCCTCTTTTTCAATTCCTGCACCTAGTTTAGATGTACATCAGAGCTGGGTTTAATGCTGGACCTTTCTTTGTCATTTTATCAAGGAACATGGCCTAACCTACAAGTCCTAAACTAATGATGATCAAATTGTTCTACAGCTCGATCAATCTCTCAAAAAATTACACGTTGCTAGTATGCTTTGTATGCAGGGCAACTGCCTACCACTAAACATCAGAAAATCCAGGTAACATTGTTTTACAACAAGAGGAAAAATGTGTACATCTACCTCCTAGGCTCCTCTCCTTATTTTTTTAGATAGAAAATGGCTCTAGTCTGTAAAAAAACTAAAAATGTAGTCTTCTTAGGGAAAGATATTTATTCTATCTAGGATGACCCAAATCCTACAGATTTGTAAAAACATATTTTTTCACCTAACTAAATGATGCTAACCACCTCAGAGTTTCTAATATTCTGATTCACAGGTTTCAAGTGACTGATGATGCTGGGATCTTGCTAGGCGCAAACCTGCAGAACCAAATTTATGTCTAATAAGGAACATTAATGGTGTAAAGTAAAGAATCACTTTGATGATTTGTCTCCTCAAATATAGCACAAACATTTCTATAATTCAAAAATTCTATCTCAAGTTCATCATTTTCATGACCATCATCACCCTCATAAATGCTTGGGTTTCTTATTTTGTAAATTAGGCCAGTATTTGCAGTGGCTCATCAGTAGAAAATGTCAAAATCTGCAGCACTGCAGACTTTTAATTAAGATTCTTGATTCTCCACAAATGTCTTCATTCCCTGCAAATTTTTCAATGCATTTTTGACGCTTTAGAAATTACCTGCAAGTGTTCTATTTCTGCCTGAATATTTAGTCATAGATAGAGTGTAGGAAAATGAGACCAGAAGGAGGAATGACCGGTGGTAGTTGTTTACGTAGATTGCGAACACTGCAGATAATGACTGAGATGACCATTCATTTTAATAGCAGCTCAGAAGTGGCACCCGCCTCTGGCAAAATGCTAAACATTGGAGCCCCAGCTGCAAAATTTGATGAAATCAGATGGGAAATCCCTACTAAATATCAGTTGGGCTGGCTTTCTTACCAATTTATCATGCTTTTGGGCTGGCACGTAGCTCCTTGAGAAAGTGACCCCTCCTCTATTCTAAGGGCTGCAGAGGACCCTGCTTCACCCCTGGCACTTGCAAAGTGAGCCTTTGCAAGGAAGATGCGCAGTCCACGTCACACAGTGACGACTGTCCCGTAAAACTGAGAGCAGGAAGCATGTGCGCCCTGCTTGGTGTACACCCACACAAAAAAGATGCATGAGGAACGGGTGTTTGGGAGCACATATTCTGGCATCAAGACAAAGAAGGCTGCCGAGAGGTATGTGGGGATAGGGCTTATGGGGGCGATAAAGACCTTGACACATCTGCTCTCAAACTGCAGCTGGAGAGAAATGGTAAACCCTACGTATTTCAGTTACCTCTTTTTGAAAAATACAGTCACGATAGTTTAATGAACTTCTATTCTTTGTTTGTCATTGTACTAAGAAACATAAATATTATTTTTGCAGTAATTTCCCAAGACTTTTTCTCTTTTACATCAAAAAGTAAAACTGCATCTGCATATTTTCATATTTTAATACAGATTTGCACTGACTACTTATTACGCTTAACGAACGTCCTTGTTCGGTGGTTTATACAAAACATGGCCCTATCTAGTAGCAGAATAATGATGTGGGTCTGCCATTAGCCATGGCAGATCGAGACAGGCGAACAAACTTTGCACTGCCAGTTTGGGGTTTGACATTTTATTGTTGTAAAAATAATCCTAGGTCTTCTGATCTTCTTCTGCTTGTACCAAGCTGGCCAAGCCCCATCTTCTAAGACTTTAAGATCTGTCCGCATCGAGAAAGGGACACTGTTTTTCTTTGTCAGTTTACTCGACCTTTCATCATTCGGCCGACAGCACCGTTTAGTTACCACGATAATAACGTGTCATTTATACCTCTTTGAAGCTACATCCAGTGGCAGTAAATGCTATATGTTGTGATTATTTACTGCTATAATAATTACACGTTCACGGCCAACTAGGTCTTTGCTTTACAGAAGCCGCAATGCTGAAGTTTGTGTTGACTGTTTCTAGGCCTGTGAAGAACAGACACCTTCAGATACCTTCTGTTACATTGGGTCTCATTCCTGATTCTTGCAAAGGCTACATCTATCAAAGTTCCCTTTACAGAAGTTGCAGATGTACTATTGCATCAGAATATATTTACTTTTCACGTTTAAAAATATAGAATAAAATAAAAAACTGGTTTTGATCAAATTTGAAGGACATGCAGTTAGAGTACTAGACTTCCTTTGAGATGGTTGACACCCTGCTGGTTGAGTATCACCAAGATTGTATTTTTGGTAGCTGTAGTTGTGTATGATTATCGATCAGCGGAGCCTTTTCCTGTCTTTGAACGACTCTAGATTTATCAAAGATGTGTTTTATGGGCTGGGCTTGTCCCATACACCAAATAGTAAAATCATGTCAGGCTTTCAGCATGTACACACCAAATTTGTATGAGGAATATTACTCACAATATAATTGACTGTGGATTATTCGTATATTTGTTAATTATTTTGAAAAGCTATCACTAGTATTATCATTCAGCTCCAGAATTCCTTTATCCGACTAACTATCACTATTGCCTGTCAGAGCCCCAAGGGTCTCCTCTTCAGACCCATGTTACTTGAATTAGTTTAAAGAGCGTTCGTTCAGTTGTAACTGGTCCAGATTTATGGCTTCCTAGGAGGTATTCTTACTCTCCCACAGTTGTAAACCTATCAGCGATCTCAAGTGACAAAATAATATTATCCTAGCTGGGCACCGGCAATGGAAGCCAAACACAGGGCAAATCACCCTATCTCAGGCCATCTGAGGCCACGAAGCACAAAAACACACGGTAATAGTCTTAAATAAAACTGGGATCATGTGCACTACCTTTTCTGAATTTAAAGATTGTTAAGTAATCTTGGCTCATAGTTGATAACGTATCATATCTGCAGGGTGGCGTTTGTGTCATGTTTGTAGGGTCTTGTTTGATATTCACTTTAAATTATCGTGTTTTTGGACCTTATCTTCAAAAGTCCTATTAAAACATTCACTTAAACAGGGCTTTATCAGGTTGATCTTCCGCGGTCTATTGTCCATGTTTTCCCCAATACAATATCCGTCTGATAGTGGTGCAGACCCCATGTGCTGAAGGTTAGGTTCCCCCAACTCGGAGTCTTCCACAAGGCATAGAATGCAACAGCGTGACGTTTGTGCTGCAGTGTGTAGAAGACACAATGCATCATATTCACTCCTTAAACTTCAGCGGCTTCGGGTGAATGCAGAGACAACGTGCACGATCTGTCTCCCGCGTCCTACACATTTTCTCACCTAATGTTTATTTATTTTAGTTCTTCAACTTAAACAAAGAACTTGCCAGAAGGCCCATGGGACCCTGTACAACAGCAATGAGAGGTTAGAGTCATGAAATACGCAACGTTTTAAGAGAAAAGAAACACAGTGGCAACAACTTCAAACCTCTGCCTACTCCAAGCACAGCCTACCCTAGAGCTACTATCTCGCACCAGAACAACTGACAATCTACAGCAAAAAAGTAAACTTAAAAGGAACAAAAATATAATTTAATGAGGCTCCACTAATTTGAAAGTGTTTTGAGCCTCTACAAAAAGCAAATTAATGATGTGGGCAAACGTGGCCGGACAGGCCATACTGGGCATCAGGCGTTTCCACGTGAGGCTGGAAGGGTGGGGGGCAGTTTTGTAACTGGGCGGGGGCAGTTTGCTAGCAGTGCAGCAGTTTTAGAAGCACTGCAGAGTCACTTGTATATCCAACGGTTTTTAGGCAACAGTAAGGCCCATATTTATACTTTTTGACGCACAACTGCGCCAACGCAGTTGTGCGTCAAAAATTTTAACGCCGGCTAACGCCATTCCAAAGCGCCATGTGGGCGCCTTATTTATTGAATGACGTTAGCCGGCGCTGCGGACTGCTGTGCGTAAAAAAAAATGACTCACACCAGGCAGAGCCGGCGTAGGGGAAAATGGAGCTTGGGCGTAAAAAAATGGGGCAAGTCAGGTCTGAGGCAAAATTTTGGCCTCAACCCGATTTGCGCCATTTTTTTTGACGCCCAACCCCCATTGAAATGACTCCTGTCTTAGCAAAGACAGGAGTCATGCCCCCTTGCCCAATGGCCATGCCCAGGGGACTTATGTCCCTTGGGCATGGTCATTGGGCATAGTGGCATGTAGGGGGGCACAAATCAGGCCCCCCTATGCCACAAAAAAAATACGAAAAAAACAACTTACCTGAACTTACCTTAACTTCCCTGGGATGGGTCCCTCCATCCTTGGGTGTCCTCCTGGGGTGGGCAAGGGTGGCAGGGGGTGTCCCTGGGGGCATGGGAGGGCACCTCTGGGCTCCTTCTGAGCCCACAGGTCCCTTAACGCCTGCCCTGACCCAGGCGTTAAAAAACGGCGCCCATCAGGCTGGGCGCCGTTTTTTAAGGCCTGCCCCCTCCTGTGCGTCAAAATGATGTCACAGTATAAATATGGGGCACAGGCCTTGTCATTTTTTGGAAGGGAACGCCTACCTTGCATATAATTAACGCAAGGCTGGTTCCCCCTTCCAAAAAATGGCGCACATGGTGGAACTTTGACGCCCGCTGCGTCGGACGTCAAAGTATAAATATGGGGCAGGGTTTGCGCCGAATGTGCGTCAAAAATGTTGACGCACATTCAGCGCAAAGAGAGTATAAATATGCCCCTAAGTGTCAAGAATTTAGGCCTGGGCCGAGCTCACGGAGTCCGACTCTTCGGAATTCTTCGGAGTTGAGGAAAAACTCAGTGGAATTCTGCAGAGGCGGAGTTCTGTGACCTGTGGAGTCCTGATGCGCCAGATCTCGGAAGAGCTAAGCAGTGTTCCCGACCATGATTAGCGCTTCGGAGACCGGGCGCTTCATGTGGCCCTTAGGCAGTGAAAGCTTCAGTTTCAAGGCCTCTTGTGCACCGGCCTGTCCTGTGTGCAGTGCACACAGGGCAGGCCGGTGCACAAGAGGCCTGAAACAGTAGCTTTCCTTCCCTGCCTACGTTCCTGGCCTGAATAAAGGCCAGGGCCATGGGCAGCAAAAGCTATCAGGCCTCTTGTGCACCGGCCTGCCCTGTGTGCAACGAACACAGGACAGGCCGGTGCACAAGAGGCCTGAAACAGCAGCTTTCACTGCCTACGGCCCTGCCCTTAATTGAGGCCAGGGCCATAGGCAGCAAAGCTGCTGTTTTAGTCCTTGTTTATGCATCAGTGTGCACAAACAACGACAAAAGAAAGAGATGAGGACCTACGTGGGTCTTCGAGGGGGTCCTTCTCTCCTTCTCATCCGACGGCGATGAGTCCTCAGCTGCTGCCTCTCTCTGGCCTCTGCTCCTGGGCTCTGGTGAATGCTGCAGCCCACTTATGGGCTTCACAGCACAAGCGCAGACTGTCTCTTTGTGCTACAGAGAGACACCGGGAGAACTATGCTTTGCTGGTGGGGCTAGCAGAGTTTTTGACTAACTGCACTCGAACTGGAGGGCAGAGTTCCAAAAACTCCGTTAGCTCCGCCAGCGGAGCAGAGCTGCCCGCACCCCCTAGTCAAGATAACTCTGGTGATCAAAGCTGGAGAGGGATCAGGATTTTGTCTAGTGACAGTTTTGACTCATCTAAGGTAGCACAGAGGCTTATTATGCATGCTATCAAGAACGTGTACTAAGCAGATAACAGAACAGTATTTTAAGTGCATAGCTCAGTAGGATACTGCTTTTGTCATAGAGCTCCTTTTGTTACTGTGCAGTTCATAAGTTACAATCATGATCTAGCACAGTGAGATGTGAACATCCATCAAAGAGCTGTATGCAAACTCATGGTACAGGTTAGAAAGTTAGGTTTTCGAAGTCTTTGATTATCCAAATTTAGCTATAAAAGGGTTTGTTTGGGTAAAAATAAGCTGTCATTAGTAAAGTCAACCATAACCACAGTGTTATGTTCTGAATTCTGCGTTTATGCTTATACAGACCAAACACTCTTAAAAAATGCCTACCCATATGGATGACATGTGATTCCTACATCTTGTAGTCCCTTTGACAACATTTTCTATACGCTTTTTTAAACACACATGATTCATTGTCTCTGTATGTGTGTGTGATGTTAAGTGCTCCTACATCCTACGCTGGTAAGAGAAGTGCCACAAAACAAATGAAATACATGTGAGAGATGGGTTATGGAGACATGAGAGGCACTGTTAGAGAGTGATGGTGAGGGAATCAATGAAGAACCCCAATAAAGATTGCCTTACCCTAGTGCACCTTAAGGTTATCATGCTTTATGCTTTAAAAATGAATACAATTCAATATATAATGAAACATGTTGTAGAATGCACCATTTTTGCAATTTTTTCCAAATTTTCTTTGGTAGGGATAACTCCCCAAACTGCATTGTGGAGGTCTGGCTCGCTCGCTATGCACCCTATTGGGGCTGGTCAGGCAAAATTTGCCAGGGCTACTTCGGGTTCCCAGTCCAGCGCTGTGGCCAAATGCTAAGAAAAGGCATGTCAATAACAGGGTGCTGGGTAAGGCCTGTGTTAATATCTGAGATGATCTCACTGACTGCTCCTGGGTACATGCACACTACTAACTCAAGCCACTGTAGTGCACGGGGCTCCCAACCCTTCAAGGGACCCCAACCTTTCCTGGTGCCTCCATTCAGTGAAAAGCCAGTGAATATCTGTGGAGTATGCAAGACACAGGGGGCCATCATCGCATTTTGCAATGGGGCCCCATCATTCTGTGCTACGTCACTAAACTAACTAGTTGCAGTACAGATGATACCAAGTATAGAGTCTGCCTAACAATGAAAACTTTGTAAAGCAGTTATAAATAAGGCATCAGAATGAAAAGCAGCAATTTACTGGAGCTGGGTGTATTGAGTCTTGCCTATCAGTACTGCGCTCTTACCCGTTCCCATGAAAACACCAAAGGTGGCACCACATAGCGGTGATTGTCATGAGGATTAAAATACTTGATCGGTCTCAACAGGATCAGCTTATACTGGGGGTCTGGGGTGTTTTGCAATATGCACGAAGAGTGATACTGGGAGCCAAGGTGAGCATCTAATGATGTAGTTCTATCCACCACAGTAGTTACAGTGCCATTTGTTGGTCGGAAAAGTTTGGCTTGACTGAAAACTAAGATTAAATTTCCCTAGAGCAATAAACAAGTACTCAATTTTGAAATAATTTAACAAAACATTCAGCCTTCATTCAAACCTCAATTAAATAGATTCCGAAGGCGGTGGATATTACTGAGAAACAGAGAACCCCAAGCAGCCATCTGGTATTTCAGCGGCCCCTGTACATGTTAGCTAAAATGGAGACACAGAATAACTCTTTGGATAAAACGGAATGGTTGTTGTATAGGAAGACCTAAGGTCCTGATATGCAAACTCCCAATGCGACCAGAGAGGGAAGTTGTGAATCATTCAAGAGCTACACCACAAACGCCCTTGTGTAATAATGCCCTGCAGTCATCCAAATAGAAACTACTAGGACATCCAGCAAAACATGCAGAGAGGTGCCACCAACATCGGTAGAATGAAACCAGATTGAGAAGAGCGCAGCAGATTGCGTTCCACATGCACAAGAAGTTGAACTGCATCCACCTTCCATCAAACATAGAAACAGGCAGACACAGCATAGGTCTAAAACTACTGTGAATTGCAAAATCCTGTCTTTTTCCTTCTTGGTCTCTCCAGGTCAGATAATTAGAGAGCTTTGTTCCATGAATTAAGAAAAAACTGCTGGGGGATATTTCTGGGTACCCAATTGTGTAACCTTCTACCACTGAACTCTGAAAAGATACCATCTTTCATAAAAATTTAAATCCCTATTGTTTAATTAGCCTGTATGTCTAATGGCATTATGTATTTTCTAATCAGTTCTTGTGCCCAGGACCCGCGATCAGTTCAGTGCACAGAGCCAAGAATCTTAAGATAGTTATGTGATGTGCTCTCTGGGAGTATTCGTACACAATAACAGGGAGTGTCCAACATTGCATTCATACTTGGCATACAATCACAGATATAGAGGCAGTAAAGGAGGCCAGTGAAGTTTCATTAGCAGTAATCAAGCATCTTAAATGATAAACATTGTGAAATTCAGTGTTCTTCAAAGTGGGATCCAGTGATTTTCACAAGCACTGAATGCCTTCATTTATGGGTGAGTCCTTGAACCACATTCTTGTCCGCCTTCACTTTCTATTATTTCTAAATATTCAGTGATAACTATAAAGGAATTTCTACACACTACTGTTTCCTTTGCTTTTCAAGTCCCACTCTTAAATTGTCAAGCTTTGCTGGGAAGCAGCTAGAAATATCATAGAGAAATGGCATGCACTCTAGTGATTATGATGCTGGGTAGTTCCTCAGATAGATGGTTGGGCCTCGATACCTACTTGACCTTTCCTTATAGCTGGATTAAGCAAATTCCTGGTACTCGGGATGAATGCTAAGATTGAGCCAGATACATTGTAGTGATAATCAAAGAAACATAAAGATCGATTCTGAGTCAAATTGTACAACAGCTTAAGTAGGTTTGTGCTTGTGTACATGAGAAACAGGCGATCTAGGACTGCTAGGCGTCATCCCTCCCTTCTCAGAGCAATGATATAGATAGTGAATCAGAATTATCTACTAGCAGACCAGTGGGATAAGCATTCTTTAAAACCTAACTCCAGACAAAAGATGGATGATGCAGGCTCATGAGGAGGCATGTGACAGATTTATGACTTTAGCTGGACGCTATGGACCACTGTAGTTGCTGTGCCAAGCTAAGTATTGTACTTGATTGGGGTCTTGTCATATCTTTCACCACTAAAAGTGACCTGTGCATGGTATAGAAGGAGGGCTTTTATAGCCACTTGGAAATTTAAAGCAGAACTGTAGCAAGCTCAAGCGGGGCTTTAACGCTGAAATACAGCAATAGTTTATGAATAACATGAGTAAGTCAAGGGACAGTAAATTACAGACATTAAGAGTGTTCTCAAGAGGAAAATGTATGTGGATAGGCCAACATTGGGAAAAAACATAATTACACATCAAGCGATGTTGATGTGCAGGGTAGCAGTGCTCCCTCACTGACCCCCATAAATGCAAACTGGTTCCCTGGAGAGACATTAATTGGGAGAGGTATATGACACATTTAAGAGGATTGCCCTACACAGTACCACCAGAAATTGTATAGAGAAAGGGACAAATCAGGTAAGCTATTAGCCTAGTTCCTGCAGGGATAACAACCCAACCAACAATTAATATACTTGTGCTGAACAAAAGTATTAGAGTGTATGTGGACACCTAAATGGGTGTTAACAATTTGTTTTTTACCTATATGAAAATATTTACCACCACTGCAACCTAATCTTGAACAAGTGTAGGAATTCTCAGATTGCCACAATGCCTCACAGAGGAGCAGACCAATAACTTGAAAGCTCCACTAGGGAGGAAAACACTTTTGTGGTTCATCATAGATATGAACAAGGGAAATACCTCAGACATAGATGTTTTTTCCTGCAGAGTTCTATAACATGTATTCAGAGATCTCTGTGGACAGGCTTGATGGTGCACATATATCTTATTCAAAATGTGGTTCGGAAAAGGATTCTCTCATGATGGGTTATCGGCTGCATTAAAACCTGCTACCATCTGGATTCAGAAGTGTGAAGAGAAGGTCATTTTGCAAGGTCTGTCTGACAGAATTTCTTAGTTCAATCATCCATCATCCCTCCTCCTGTGTAGGGTATTGCTCTGTAATCTGCAGGTAGAAGTATCCATCAGATGAAAAAGTCACTCAACTGCGGTAAATACTCTACCTGCAGTTTCTTCACTGACCCATCTGGCTCCCTGTTTGATGGATGAGTTAGAGAGGCATTTAATAAGATCCCATCTTGCTTTTATTTGGTACTGCAATTTTTCACTGATGTCAATCATCTTGAATGCTTGGAAAAATGAAGGTTAAGTGATGTCCGTACACCAGGGCATGTACTATATGGCCTTTGTTGTGTTGCCCAATGTCACTTTCGGCACGACCAAGTCCAGCGTCTTCTACAGGTGACCTTGTTGTTTATAAGTTTGCAGATCCAGTCTAATGCCTGGAGTTGTTCTACAGATTAGGAATCTGCAGGTAGATAGGTTATCCACCAGAAAGCTTGTTATCTCAGGTAAGTAACTTGTCGTCCTGCATGAATGTCTATACATAATATCCAGTTTGCTTGAATCCTCTTGTTCTGTAATTGCCTTTCTCAGTTTACTGACCATGTTATAAAAACATGGCTTTTCAACATACTTAATCAAAATTCAGTGTTCATTGAAGAGACATGATGTCTATAGTTTAGAAGTTTTATTGAGAATTTTAAGAAATACTAAAAAAACAAGCTATTACATTGGGTTCTGCCCCAGCAGTACACCCAGATTTTTTTACTTTTCTTATCACCCATTTTTTGGACTTTTTTACTGCAGGTGAGCCTCACCCATGATAATCGCATGGTGAAGAGACTGCTTGTGTTCACCATCTTTTAAGATAAGGGTGCTGCGATGCAGCACGGTAAGGGGCACTTGGCTGGTTACATGGGAACGCGTATGCACATGTGTGTGAACACATGCACACATGTGTACTTGTGTGTGAGCTATGCGTGGGACATTACTGTCATGCACAGCCCGGTGACTCAATGGAGACTCTGCAGGATTAGGTATTCACCTGAGATAGGCCTCATTAGGACAGTGTACACTATTAGGGAATGTCAGTGTGCTTTACTGTTTTAACTATAGTGGCACTCCATTATACACATAAGGAGGGAACTGCCTTAGAATGTAGTTTCCTGTCCCCTTTGCCTACAGAGACCATTGACATCTTGAAATACAGTGTAACCTGTGCAGGAAAACCAAATTTGTAACTTCTAAAATGATAACTGTACATCTTGCGGATCATTCAGAGTTTCCATGGTTTCCTAACCCAGTTTGGGATCAGAGCCCAGGCCTTTTGTCACCTTGTGGGCCCAGTGTTGACTTTTTCTCCAGCAGCAGTAACAAATGCCGCCCCCACACCAAAGGAGCAATTAGCACTACTTCTCCTAGCCCATGAGGAGGAAAGAGATGGGGTAGAATGATCTGTATCAATTACTGGCTGTCACACTGCACCAGGGATGGGCCTTCCCAAGCCCACTAAACAAAGGAGAGTGCCCAGACAACTGGAGCCAAACCACTGGGGGGCCCCTATAGAAATTCTAGTGTGCAAGTCCCTGGCATTGATGTCAGCGGGGGGTGGAGATGAGACAATAGGAGCTGAAGTGACTAGTGGCTCCTGGATGACACCATTCACCATTTTGGATTGTCTCAACATGTTGTGCAGGAGGGATACAAGTGGAAAGGTGATGTCGCACCCCCAGATTAGGGATGCCTGTCTTCTGGAACCTTCTTCTCCCCTTTATAAACTCTTGCACAAGGGGAAGACTCTCTTGCCTGCAAATTCTCTACCTGCTTCGCTGCTGGATCCTGGGACTGCCATGGAGAACCAGAAGGAGAAACTCCCTGACACCTACTCAGGACTCAGGACCCAGGACTTTGTCTAGTTGACCCCAGGACGAGTGGGTCTCCTCAAGGGGGAGGGGGGCTGGCGTCCTTACTCACCTTGAGGACCAGCTGGACTTTTCTGCACCCACTCACAAAGCTACAAAGGAGAACTGCTGCAGGGAACCAGGAAGACCAGCTTTTTGAGAACTGCACTGCTTTGGATGTGAGCAGCATTGTTGCAACTACCTCTGGTAGATAAAGTCGCCACCAGGAGGAAAATGAGCCTTGGATTGTCAAAATCATCCTAACAGGGCCAGAGTTATGGCATTCTAAAGTTTGGTGACCTTTGACCTAATTCTCCCCTCTTAGAGGGCATGGGGCTCTGCTGCTATTTGAGCAATTTACCCCAGGGCAAACCAGGGCTTTTGCAGCAAGAATGCTGCATTTATGGCATTAGGGGAGAGGGTGTGTGTGGAATCCCCTCCCTGTGTTCCCATTTCGCTCAAGACCCTATACCAAGGGCAGATTTATGATCAACAGGGCCCGAACCCATCCTCAACACCCCAGCACTGCAAAATTAGAGGAAGCACATCCCTGTCTGGAAACTAGAAGGGCCCAGGAGAGTCAGCCACAACTGCACACGTCTGTTCGCTGGAGCGGGCAGACACAAAGAAGGATTGCCGGCTCACGAGGAGGCACTCTGGAGTGCGGGCCATGCAGGGAGCCTGCGAGGGCAGCCGGGGTGGACTTCCCATGCTGCCCTGCAATGTCATCCAGCTCTGGTGTGGCCGTGTGGGACCTGGCACCTCTCCGATCAGAAAAACAAAGAGGGAAAACACAGCACGAGGCCGCATTTAAGGGAAAAACAAGGATGAAAATGTCATTGTGGCTCTCCCTGGCTGGGAGATACGCTACTATAATATTCTCTGCACTCCAGAAACTCGCCCAATAATGCTCTGTGGGGCATTTCTTTTAAAAATAATGTTTGCCCTTAACGCTGTCTGTGGTGGTCCTAGAATGATGGGACCACCACCAAAACATCCAGCATGATATGCTCTTGCTTCTCAGGTCATCTTCGGGTTTCCAGCCTAAGTCTGTTGGGACCACAAAATCAATACCTTCCCTGCTTTTACTTGCATTATTGAGCTCTCCCATAGCTGGGGCTTTTGCTCTACAGCTGGGAGTAGTTTGCCTTAGGGAGTTGCTTATGGTAGCGTTCTAAAAAGCCTGGAAGGCCCAAAAATGTGCAATGCATTGTGTATGTGGTTATGCCCCTTAGGGGCTAAATATATAGTTACACTACAATTCTTTTTCAATATGTCATTTTAACTGTGAGGCCCTCTAGGGGCTGTTCTGACCATTACATTCTTTGCCAAGTATATGAAAGAATGCACAAACACAAAGTTTATTTCTGAGAAACGTTTTATTGTGTTTTCATGATCATTGCATATGCTCATTGATACACCGTTATCACACTTATGACAATGATTCATTCCAGAGTAATATCTGATTATACAATGACTGTTGAAACTTTTTTAATATGTCTGAGTGACCCCTCTAGGAAATCACCAGTGATTACAGTGTCATCTATGGCATGTTCCATTTGCCTATGTATATTTGTAAATTATTGCATGGTGTTTAGTAGTGTGTGCAAAATAAATATACTTCTCCTTTTAATAAAGAAAAAGTACCGACTGGACACTCATTTGTTGAGTGTTGCTACTGCATGCTTCTGATTGGTGATTAGTAGTCCATACCACCTTCCTTGAGTAGGCCTTAGACTGCTCTGCCTTGCTACCCTGAGAGAGTCAAGCGCTGCAATGGGGGTTTTGTTTCCTACTGAGGAAAATTGAGGAACTATTACTTATGCTACCCACACAACTAATAACCCAATTTCCAACACAAGCCAACATATGTTTTGTGACCTCTAAAAATAATTGTTGCTTCCTTTGGGCAAACATCAAGGTTAAATAATAAGTGACATAAAATGTCAAGGATCCAATCAGATCTTTATTGAAATCTAATCAACCTATAGGGATAGACCATCTTCAGAAGTGCAAAAGAGAATTTTCTGTTTCTATTGATAGGATAATGTACCCAATCAAGACATTGAGAATGCAGGACTTGGGATATCTGATAAAAAGATAAGGAGGCCTCAGACGATGTCCTTGAAGCTTAAGACAAGATTTGTTCACAAGTAATAAAAGGAACTCCAGCCACAGCCAATACTTTCCTTTCCCAGCCCATAACTCCAGTTGCGAATTTCAAATCTAAACATTCCATCATCGCTGTGGCTGGAACAATACAATAGTTATAGAACACGGGGGAGAATACAGGTAAAGAGCAACAAATCACTATCTATAAACTACAAAACAAAGATGTGATTAGCAAATGCCGCCACCCCTTTTCCCCCAAAAATACATAGTAATTACAGAATAAAAAAGACATTCAATTCACTAACATAATTCTATTAGAATTTATTATAGACCCATCACTCATTTTAGCTGCATTACGGAACACTTTAATGACCAAACGTTTCACTAAACTTAGAATTTTTGTCTTTTCTTGGTAGCTTAATTTTAACCATGTCACCCACTTGCACCAACTAGGGTTTTTCAGCTTTGCCAACATCATAGTTCACCTTCCTTTTGAATTGCAAATCTTTCTCCCTTTGTCTCACTTCTCCTCCCTGATTTTCTTACCCTTTATCACCACCACCAAACTCCTCACCCATGATGGAATTAGAATTGTGTATGGATTGTGATTTTTTAAGCAAAAAAAAGGGTGATCCTGTGGTGAAATGTGGCATAAATTTGTATTCCTTCGCTCTTTTCTTGATAGCTGAGGCCCAATTTTCCCATTCCTTTTTGCAGTTTGAATTGTCTCTTTAAAACCGGGATTAAACCTCTCAAATAGCCCATTGCTTTCATGCAGTATGCCTCTGTCTTTCAAAACTTTTCTCATTTCCTTAGAAGCGAATTGCACTCCATTATCAGTAAGGATACATTTAGGATTTCCTTCCCTGGCAAAAACATCAGAGAGAAAAGCTAATACAAACTTTGAGGGAATCTCATGTATCACTCCTACCTATGGCCATCTGGACAGCATGTCCATAGGTACCAAAATATACCTGCTAGCTCCACCAGAACTGATGGGCCCAAACAAATCCAGAGAAATCTCCTCCCATGCCTCTGTCACAGTGTCCTTTCCTCGGGATCTGCACGTTGCTGAACAAAAGACCCTCCTTCCGGCGTCACCAACTCAGAAAGCTATTATAGAACAGAGTTATGATGAAGCCAGTTGGGGGAAGGGAGTTAGGGTAGGGAACAGCAGGGAGACAGATCTGAAAAGAAAAGGTTAGAACAAATATGCATTTACTCATTCATAGAAATATAACTCATCAATAGACTCTTGACTAAATGCGTCTCCGATATCTGATGGAGCCCCTTTTGAAATGAGGGCAAAGCCCCTTCTTTGAATCATGGAACAAGAATAAACTACGACCTCAGAACCAAGAGATGGCAAGAGCTTTGGACTATGATCATCATGGAACAAGAATAAACTATGACCTCAGAACCAAGAGATGGTAAGAGCTTTGGACTATGATCATACTCAGAATATCAATCCTGTAACATCTATGCATTCAAAACATAAACCTTTGATCATGACCTAGAAAAGAATTAAATATGCTTTTCACATATTATGCTTTCCAAAAAACAATGAAAACTATGATTTGCTTATATTCAAAAATATTTTCACATTCACAACTATAAAGGCCGAAACATTTTTACTCATTGAACTTGAAGTGCTTTACTTATAATACCAGGAAGCGCTTTTACTTGTCTGGTCTGAAGTGCTATGTTCGTTATGCTAAGGGGGCGCTTTATTCATGTGGCCTGAGTCACTTTGATTGTTGTGCCAAGAGCCTTTTACCCCTGTGCATTGAAGCGCTTTGATTGCCGTGCCAAGAGCGCTTTTCATCTGTGGACTGAAGCGCTTGAATTGCCGTGCCAAGAGCGCTTTACACCTGTGGACTGAAGCGCTTGAATTGCCGTGCCAAGAGCACTTTACATCTGTGGACTGAAGCGCTTGAAATGCCGTGCCAAGATGCGCATTCCACCTATGGACTGAAGTGCTTGAATTGCCTGCCGTGCCAAGAGCGCTTTACACCTATGGACTGAAGCGATTGATTTGCCGTGCCAAGAGCGCTTTACATCTGTGGACTGAAGTGATTGAATTGCCGTGCCAAGAGCGTTTTACATCTGTGGACTGAAGCGCTTGAATTGCCATGCTAAGAGCGTTTTACAACTGTGGACTGAAGTGCTTGAATTGCCATGACAAGAGCGCTTTACACCTGTGGGCTGAAGCGCTTGAATTTTCGTGCCAAGAGCACTTTACACCTGTGGACTGAAGCGCTTGTATTGTCGCGCCAAGAGCGCTTTACACCTGTGGACTGAAGCGCTTGAATTGCCGTGCCTAGAACGCTTTACATCTGTGAAATGAAACACTTGAATTGTAATGCAAAGAGCTCTTTACACCTGTGCTCTGAAACGCCTTTGCTCGTCGCGCCAAGGCCGCTGTACTCTGGAAACTGAAAACGCTTTGCTCTTTGTGCTAAGGGTGCGCTTTACTTCTGGAAGTAATGACTTCCTCCAAAATTGGATTCATCAATGCCTTACCGCTACGAGTACGACCTACTCGTTTTTCAATTCATCATGGAAACAAGGATACTTCGATTGGATGTCACTCTGCCATGCAGGAACTCTGCTTTTCTTCAGAGAACCCGCCCACGAGGTCTGACTGCATCGAAGTCTTCAAAATAGTGAGCAACGTGCTTGAGTGTGGCTGGGCTTTATAGGCCTGCCACACCCCAAGATGGCTGCTGCCTCTAAAAACATGGGAATTGTAGTCCCTTCATGGAATAGCACTGATAAGTGCATCTTGTCCACCAACGTCCTGAACCTGCAGCTCCATGAGCTTTGCAACAGGGCAGACAACGCTGATGGACACCTTTGGAACAAGAGGGGATGACAAGTGGTGCGCATAAAGTGCTGCAGAGCCGTGCAGCGGAGTTTCGGGCGGGACCTGGACCGCGCATGGCCTTATTCCTGAAAGCCTCAGTCACAATTTCTCTACACAACATGGGTAAAGATCTCACCTTCAAAGTCTTGTCACTCAAACGGCATCCAGCACAATCCCTCACAATGTGCTCAGTCATGATATCTATCCCTGGCCACTAGTACACAGATCTAGGTTTTCCTTAGTTTTGGTAATACCTTGGTGTCCCTTATGACTCAACTTCACTAGTTGCTCTCTGACATCCTTCGGCGGAATCAGTCTAGTACCCCTCAAAACAATATCTCTATTCACAGATGACTCATCTACCACTTTGGCTTAACCTATTAATTTTTTGACCCACTCCTTATCATTACATTTGATAAACTGAGAAACTCATTTCAATTCCTCATCCTACTCTTGCTCTTCAAACCACAATTCCTCTGAGATACACCATCATGTGACATTGCATAACTTCAATTCTTGTTCCATCCACCACATTTTTTGACAAGTATCACAGCTTTCTACATCCACTGACAACCTTGAAAAACTGTCTGCCACTCTTTTATCCACACCTGGAAATTATGTCACTTTAAATTGATAATCTTGCAATCCCACCATCCATTTGCAATTTCTGGATGAAATGTTTCCCAGACCTTTTTTTCTAAACAGTTCTTGCAATGGTTTGTGATCGGTGAGTCCAAAGAAACGTACACCCCATACAAACTGTTTGAACATTGTCATGGCCCAAAAAAACTGCCAAAGCCTCCTTCTCAATTGTAGAATATCTCTGCTCTGCCCCCTTAAAGACCTAAATGCAAATGACACAGTGATTTCCTTACCTCTTTGTTCCTGTTTGAGCACAGTCCCCAAATCTTTCTCACAGGCATCAGTTATAATCACTCAAGGTACAAATCCACATAAATTTTGTGCAGAATTAATAGCATCTTTGATATTAGTGAATTGTTTTTGACAGTCCTCAGACCAATCAAAATGTGTATTTTTTTAACTTGAGAGTGACTAGAAAAATTAGGAATAAATCTTGAATAATATTCAGCCAATCCCAAAGAGGACTGCACCTCTTCTTTTTCCCCTGGAGGTGGCATATTTACCAAAACCTTGGCTGAATCATCTGTAGATTTAACCCCCTCACTCATTATTATGTGTCCCAGATAAGTTATTTCCGTGAGACAGAAACAACACTTCTTGAGTTAAGCGCCATTCCCTAACTTTGAAAAATGATCAATACTTCTTTAATCTTCTTTATGTGCTCCTCATATGTCTCAGTGTAGATTAAGACATCGTCCTGGAAGAACTTAACTTGTGACACACAGTTAAATAATTTAGTCATCAATCTTTAAAATACAGATGCAGCTGAACACAGACCAAACGGCATTTTGTTGAACCTAAATACACCAAAAGGTGTCGTAAATGCCGTAAGATCTTTTGATTTCTCAGTTAGACAAACTTGATGATATTCTGAGGTCAAGCCCAATGTTGTGAAGAACTTGGCCCTTCTTATCACTTCAATCATCTGCTGAATATCGGGAAGAGGAAACTAGTCTTTGACAATCTCCCTGCTAAGACACAATATAAAATCGCCTGATGCTTTAGTGGCCACTACTACCGGTTCCACCCACTTGGCAGCTTCCAGAGGCTCAATGTTTCCTTCTCGTTCTAATCTCTCAAATTCAGTTTCAACAACTGAGTGGAGATTTAATGGAATATTCCTGATTTTGCAAGCAACAGGCACTGCATTGTATTTCAAATCGATGTGATGAGCATACCCCTCACACAACCCAACTTATCTGAGAATACTGTAGGGATTTCACATCAAAACCTATCAGAGACATCATCAGTTTTTCTGACTTGAATTTGTGGATCATGATTTGGATTTAGAAAAATTCCCATAAGTATTGGTGTGGCCAACTGAGGGTGGTATCACCCTTAACAGGTATGTACACTTTCCCTGAAGCTTGATTACCTTTGAACTAAAAATAAGCTTCGAAATACCACACCAGTTCTATGGGTTTGTCCCCATAACTATATGGTGTTACATCAGGATAATGAAGAGTGATTTTCCGCTCAAAAAGCTTGGCATAATCTTAATCTGATACTAAAGTTAATTTAGCACCAGAATCCATCATCATGGAACGATTGATACTGTCGCGTAGGCTCTCATTATTCTAATGAGACTACTGGATTTTGAGTGGCAGAATCACCTGCGGTGTGTGAGACTGAGTCTGACCCACTACAGGTGACGCTTGTCACTCCAATCCAGGTTCCGCTCCGGCTAACTAGCAGTGCCTCATCTCTACCCAAAAGCAGGGATTATTGGGCAGCCGAGCTCATGACATAACTGGTTTCTCAAGGAAGCCGTGGTCACTCAGGTCTCATCCATTTCTCTCACTTACATTGGTCTCACATACACAGTGATAAACAGAGGCAGTATATATTTCAATAATGCTTTAATAAAGTGACTGCATCTTAGATAGCAAAGCGTGGACTGCTATAGCCAGGACGATACAGCATGACAAGACTGCAATTGTGACGAGGAGAGTAAAACATAAAAATAATGCTACCATAGTGTCACTAGAGTCAATAGACTAATTCCTACCTAGGCTATAATAGAGCACAGCGTGTTAAGCTCTAATTCTGCCCTTCAGGTTCACCTGAGAAGACATCATCCCCCATACCTGAGCAAAGGCCTGAAGTCTGCAAAAACAGCTGTAGCGAAGCATTCGGCAATCAGCATACAGTCGTGGTTCTCTGACTGGAATCTCCCTATAACGTGTAAGGGACAGGGAAGTGTTTTTATAATAAAACAGCTGATGTTCTGAGAAAATGTCCTTACGTAAGGATGTGTGTTTTCTATGAATGTCAGAGACTAAACTTATACCACATTCACCAACAACCTATCTTACTACACTAAGAAGCACAGAGTGAGCCAGAATGTCTTGTATGAGAACAGACTGCTGGCATAGGCGAAAACAGTTAGATAGAAAGAAATAAAACAAGACCGTAAAAGTGGCTATAGTAACAATAATAAAGCAAAGCCGAATAAAATATATCAAGGTTAAAGTGCACAGTGGCACGCCTAGTATGTTAAAATAACATGCATGGAGCTACAACCAAAATGGCTACACAACAATACCATTGACAGAAACTACACCCGAAGGATGTTCACACTTAACACTTGACATACAATTAACATCAAGAATCTGCAAAATCACATTTTCCTCTTCACCTTAAATTTCTTTAATTTTCTCTTTACTGTATATTGACTCTTTAGTGTGTACTGACTTACAACACCTGGCAATGTGCCCTTTCTTTCCACACACTTTGCATGTGACATGCAAAGCTGGACACTTCTTGCTGCTGGCCAGGTGGTTAGGGTTACCACACCTTTGGAACAACCATATTTTCTTGGCAATGTATGATTGTTGTTTTTTATTCACCTTCATTCTAGTATGAACAACACACACCTTTTGTTTGTTTTTTTCAATGCTCTAATATACTGTTGCGAGTGTTCTACTTGTGTGCTATGCTAATAACTTCTGCAAGACTTAGATAATTCTTGACCCACAATTCTTCACATACCTTGTCACTACTAAACTCCAACATGAATTCATCCCTTATTCTCTCCTCTCTATTGTCCCCAAAGTTACATAAACGTGCCAGTTTTCCGCAATGCAGTTACAAAATCCTCAACAGATTTCTCTTTCTCTTATTTCTTCTTCCCAAAATAATAATGCTATAAAATTATAGACATTTTCGGTAGGAAATGCATGTCAAGTTTTTTCAAAGCAGAATCAAAATCATTCCAATTATCACCTTCTCCCTCTATAACAAAATCTGGCAAATGTTCATATATTTCTTGACCCTCTGTCCCTAAATAATGGATGAGCATGGCTGTTTTCTTTTCAGGGGAGAGATTAGGTTCACTTTCTTTGAGATCATTTATGAAAGATCTTCTTCTACTTAGTTTCTGGAAGGGATGGATCCACCCGTCTTGTTAGAAAAAAATGGCGGTGGAGTTATGTGTTGCATACTGAGTAAAGAAAATATATTAGGAGAAAGAAAAAAAATATGAGTTACTCCGATAGTCGACTAGGTACTCAACATACCCCTGTAAGTAAAACATGTGATAAAGAGTTGCAGAATTGTATTAAAATAAAAGAAATAATATTGTGAATATACAGTAAAGTTATTTCCTTGTTGTCCCTTTTCCATTTCACAGAACAGTCACTGGATTTATTCGATGACAAAAGTCTTTTGTTGCTGATTATTGTTGCTTACTCGTATGGAGACAGTCGGATGGAAATATGATTAAATGCAAGGTTGCACACGCCTATTCCTGGGCAGCAAATCCAAGGTAACTGGCAGGGAAAACTTGTCCTTGGAGAGTAGAAGCACTGTCAGCAGACGTATGGTGAGTGCCAATGATATAGCGCGAGGCAGAAAGTCTACAAAAAATGTTTGGGAAACGAGCGCTTGGTAGCACTTGTAATGTAATAATCGTGAAATCAAGGAATGAGCGCTGAGTAGCCAAGAGATGGCGCATGTTTTATTATCACTGTGAGGCAGAAGTAAACACAGCGCTAAGTAAAAAGCTTGGCACAGAATACATGCAGGTCAAGGATGGAACACAGTGTAAGAGCAACAGCTAGCAGTTAATAGGGGGATGCTGGCACAGATAAGGCGAGGTAACCAGTCTGGGAAATTGCGTAAAAGGTGCCTAATTGAACAAAGAGATAATGAAAGGCATGTAAAACAAAATGCTGTTTTGCATATGCTGTAAATCAAAATGAAAGCTCTGGCAATAAAATCCAAAAATACAATAAAATACGTTAAAGGTCAAATGAAAACACAAGAATCAGTGATTTATAATATATACCTTGGGAAGAGAAAAGTCCCAAGGATAGCTTCTTCAACACGCAGGAACCATTAGAAATGAACACGTTAATCCTGATGATATCTGGAAATCTGAAACGAAGTCGAAGTCTGATTGATGATGGCTCGAAGTCTGAAACGATGTGTTGAGGTTCCTGAAGGTGCGTGGTTATTTCATCCTCCTCATCAGTGAGTAAAAGATAAGGAGGCCTCAGCCGATGTTCTTGAAGCTCAAGACGAGATTTATTCACAAGTAATAAAATGAACTCTAGCCACAGTCAATACTTTCCTACAGTGCTTAATTTGAGCCGGTGGTTTCCGGTGCGGGGCATCAGAACTTATCTTTGAGGGCCAGCACTTATTTTTCTGCCTCAAGCATTTACTGCGAGCAGAAGACACGTGGGAAAGTCGGAGGAAGAGAAAAACTGAGCTGAAGGGGCAGGGAGTACCTGTAAATGGATTAAAGAGGCCGGAGATAGCTTTTGGATTACGCTGCCTCAGTATTCAATGCTTGCACATTTAATTGCAGCAGCCTCATGTTTCAGAGAAGAACTCTGGGCACTGGCACGTTTTTATTTACAAATTAAGCACTGCTTTCCTCTCTCAGCCCATATCTTCAATCTCACATTTCAAATCTAAACATTCCATCATCACTGTAGCTGGAACAATACAATAGTTATAGAACACAGGGTAGAATAAAGGTAAAGAGGAACAAACCACTATAAATAAACCACAAAACAAAGATGTGATTAGCAAATACCACAATATCCTTTCAAAGGCTATTGTATTTATTCTATAACTTCCCCCTAAAAATAATGTAAAACCCCAAAAGAGTAGCAGAAATAGGTTTATAACAAGGTCAAAGAAAAGTATAACAGATTTAATTGTCCAAACAATCTCGCAGTAACTGGTGTAAGTAAACAATCCAAAAGAGGTATCCTTGTAACAGGAAACCTCTTTGCATAGTTTAGCGGGGGCAGATACATCCCAGGTCTAAGAGTTATCTTCCACATATAAACTGATGGCTGTTTGACTTATGAATGTCAATATGCACTAATCTTATGTTTGGGTTCCGACAAGTGCAATGCACTCTTCTGTCAGTCACTGCTTCGAAATGGACTGCATACTCATCGATAAGAGAGTCAATAGTAGAAATAGGGTAAGAGGGGCTGGGAAAAGAGGGAAAACAGAGGCACTGGACTCCAACACTGACTTGCCATATCTGCTGATCACTAATGTATGCAGAATGTACTGGGATTTTAGAGGCAAAGAGATATATTTAGGGACATATTTAAGAGCCCTAGTGTCACCTTAGCACCGCCATAGCATAATTTTATTTAGGTTAAGGTGGTGCCTAAGTGGCTTTTTACCTGCGCCATATTTACAAAGGGGCTCAAAGCATTATAAATACGATGCAACCATGGTGTTGTTAGGTGCCAGTTGGGGGCACAGGAAAAGTTGCACATCAGATCTGATATGCCACTTTTTCATAAACGTGGGCCATAGTACCTTGCCACAAAGATCTGCCCTTAATTATAACAGTGAATGGATATATCATAGTGTACTTAGATACCCTGTGTATCCTGCTCACTGAACGTTGATGTGGAACTTGTAATTCATGAACTTAAACATACAAGAGATGAGTATCTTAAATATACATCCACCATCACCTACCTTTATGAGTAGAGTAACTACCTCAAGATTTGTGACTATGCACTGTCTGTGAAAGACGAGTTATAATTTATACTTGAAGCTTGTTTCGCTAGTTGGTAATTAGCAAACATTAATATTCTGCAATTTTCATCTTAGCAACTTGTGCTAACATACTCTAATACATTTTGCTTTGACATATTTACTAAACATGACGAACATAGTCCTGACAAAAGAATCCTTCTTGCTCTGTTAAGTTTGTACATTAATCTTAATGTTTGGGGCAAGATGTACTATTTACTGCGAGCAAAATACTGGTTGCATTTTCCCTATCAGTAAATATTGTGTTTCACTGACGCATGCAACAATCAGTCAGTTTGAAAAACAGTCAGTCACAATCTGAGCTACTTCATTAATATGGACAGTTGTCACTGTAGCACAGTAAGATTCTGTTGGATGTCATAGATGGCCATTGCTAGAGCTTCTTGTTGGCAGTCACCGTAGGCTGTTAATGCTGTAGTGGGAAGTACAGATCTCACATTGCTGATCGTCACTGATGGTCACTTGTAGCATGAAGGGTTGGGACCACTGGAGGTTCACATTGTAGGTTGTCATGGGCAGCAAGATCTCAGTGTAAATGGCCCCATTTGCGGTTTTGTAGAGCTCGAAATTCAGGGTTTCTTCTTCAGAGGAGGTTATTTTATCATTTATGTAGGCACATTTATTTTAGCTTGGGTCTGAGGCCTGCGCCCTCTCACCTAGTCACTTGTCATTTTATTCCTCTTATTATTTTAGCAAGGCCTCAGTTTTAGTAGTGATATTTTATTTTTATCTGCTGCCCTGCTATGCAAAATTGTATTATTAATTTCTCTGCACAACATCTCATCATGTGCCCACTTCACGGCTGCACATGATAGTTTACCGGGTATTGCCAGTCCAGAGAGTGCGATGTCTATCTTACACAGAAACAACGCATTATCACGTCAGGGCAGTTCCCAGAACAACACCATGTTTTATTATAAAACAACATGCCACCAAAACTAGGTCAGAAGAGAAATTCCAGCCAGCAAGCCATCTCATGCTGCATGTCGTCACAGTTCCTGCTGAACCTCACGCTTCCTCTTCGTCGATGTGGGAGGACTCACAGCAGACTATTAGACCTCTGTTTTACCTCTAACACAGGTATAGGGATTGGGCTTCCTTCCCAGGACTAAATGAGCAGATTAGGGCTATGATTGCTATTTACTCTCATGTAGAAACATAGGTAGGGATATTAGGTACACTAGTGAGACAATATGGTGGGACTCTTCCTGTGTTTCACTTCCCTGGTCACTGCAGTATTAGTGTTGTGTTTCATTATCCTCATAATCTCAATCCATGCCTTTGTACTGAGGAAGCAGTTGCTTCAATAAAACCCATTCAACCAAGATTCTCCTTCTGTTTGTCTTTGCATGTATGAGACATATATAACTGAGAGAAAGGGGTATGGTCTTTTCTACCAGGACTTCCATGAGGAGTCTGAGTGTCATGGGATAGGCTGCCACAAATCCCTTCTACCTTTGGTACTGGTGAGGTACTGTTAGCTAGCTGAAAGGGTTAGGCCGACAGCTGTCCAACGGTATGGGATCAAACTTAGTCCCCCATTCAGTGGTGCTGACGCCCAAAATCGTTACTACAACAGGAGTCTTACAACGTGGTGCCGCCAACGTTGGTTAGGCACTGACTTTACGGATCTCCTATGTATCTCTGTCTCATTTGGTGCAAACGGCTATCTAATTACCTTATACAGAGATGTATGTGGTATTAGGGAATATCCTCCTCAGCTAGATAGGCAGTACCTGTACGATGCTGTAGGTTGTTCAAGCTTAAAACTTTAAAAGGATCTCCCCAATTGGTGTTTCTATCTCTGAGCAATACAATTCCATTTAAAAAACTGGCAGACCAAAACGGGGTCATAATTGCAGCAAACATGAGACTCTCCCTCACAACACACTTAAGAAATAATGGCCTCACAGATGATAGAGGAGAAGTTACATTTGTTGTTGACGCTCACGCAGCATACAGAACTGATTTGTTTTATTCTTGGGTCGCTTTTCTAGCAGCAGATGGGAGCACATACATTTCACCATTACACTCCAGCAATTGCACCCACACAATACAGAGCATACACATATTTAGAAATACAACTAGCTTATCAAGAACTCCAAAACTGGCTTCATTGCGCCCTACCACATGTTCCACAGAATGTTAGACTAGGTCCTTCAAGTAATGACAGACCTACATGGCCAGAATTGGCTACTTATACACCACATCCTAATATAAGTAGAATGGCGACAGCAGGAGTACACCGCCTGTACACTTATTTAATAGAGATATGGAGACGGGTAATACAATTTGTAATGCAGACCTTGAACACTGCCCCAGCAAGGGCTGCTCCAGCGCAGCCACATTTGGCCACAGCGGGCATTAATCCCGCTACTGTGCATTCAATTATGGGTAAAGTACCCACCAAAGTCAAGAAATTCTGTTTTGGTTAGCACAAGAAATTAGCACCTTGGAAGCAGTGTTTCCCCTTAGGGACCCCAAGATAAACACAGAATTCTCACAACTCACACTCTACACTACCGCACATGGTTCACCGACACTTGTGAATCTTCCAGAAGTTTTACAACAAATTCAAGATGAATATGGGGCTGCTCCTGCCCTAGATCTGGGGATGCAATTAATGGACAACTTTGCAACAGTATCTTCCACAATATTAAGTTCACTTTAACAGGAAGCAGTAGCACTGGCAGTACGCCATCAGCTCAGGGATGTTCCTAAACAGGATCAAGAGCGTGAGCTGGCAAAGATTATTGCCAAGACTTATAGTAGTATAGGTTGGGATAATCTGGGAGCCATACCAGGTAAACCACAATTACAAAGTAAATCCAATAAGGAAATCTACCAAGCAAGCAGCTGAGGGTTCTAAAAAAACGTTGGGATAAACAAAAACAAAATAGAAATAAGGTTCAACAAAGAGGAGAAACTCTGCAATTGGAGACCTCAGAGAAATGGTACAATCTATTAAATAGAGATACTTCAAAAACTCCTGATAGATATCAATATATATGGATACAGGCCAATCTCGTTCCTTTCAGGATTCACCGGACAAACACAGTGAGAGAGGAGGGCATTCCAAACAACGAAACAAGTAAGTGAACCAAGGAAAGATTCTCAACGCTCACCTGAACCTTCCCTAAAAAAGGAAGAGAAACATCCCGACAGAAATCACAGTTTAAAAAGAAAAAAGTGGCAGCACGTTTGGCTAGAAAACTCACACATAATGAGAACATTACTGAAGAACAGGACAAGGGCACTGACTCTGCTATCCAGAGCAGCAGAGGTCACAATAGTTCACCAGATTCTTCAAGAGCTTCTTGAAGTGACAGCAACTAACACCTTTTTAAAAGTTGAAACTTCAGACATGCACATCTTCACCCCCACCCCAAATAGGGTTTACAAAGTGAAAATACAAATTGAGGGAGATGTAGAACCCACAATTAAAGTAATATTTTTGGGAATGTTATCACTGTATTATGACAAGGAGTGGGCAATGAGCTCCGCTCCACTGGTGGAGTTAACAGAGTTGTTTGCACTCCATGCTTTGCTTACAGCGTGAAGTTTGGCCAAAAAACTCCACTAGCCCGGCAGTGGAGCAGAGCTCACCAGCGTGTGCACGGTGCTGCCATAACTGAACTGCACTTTACACTGAAATGAAGACAACATTTGACCTATGACAGGCAAAGGGGACCCCCTAGCTAAGGCATTGCTTTCTGCCAGTCGGCATGAAGCTGCTGCAAGCTGCTGCTGAAGGGCTGCACCTATGCCTGCTCTGGATCCAGGCCTCCCTCCTTTCACTGTCCGTAGATGCCCAGGAGCAAGGGGCAGAGAGAGGCAAAGAGCCAGGCTACTGGCAACAGGGACCCTGGACCCAGGATCCAGACAGCATTCAGAGAGTTCAGTGGCAAGCACACGTAAGCAATTTGTGAAAATACCAGGCTGCTTGTGGTGAGCTGGTTTGCTGCTGCTAGTGCTGGGCCCTAAAGAAAGGGTGGTCTGAGCCTGTGCATGTGTGAGTGAAGTGGAAAAGATTGCAAGGCTAGTGCACGACAGGGGGTGTGCTTGGCCCTCTGTTGCAAGCTTGTGAAAGAGGGCAGCTCGTGAAGCGTGCAGATGTGGTTGAGGGCAGCAGGCTCCAGGCCGGTAGGCTATGTCAGCCCAAGAGGCCTGAAATGGCAGCTTTACCTGCTACGGCCATAGATACCACCCTGAATGCACCTGATCTAGGAAGCTAGGGTTGGGCCTTGAACGTAAGTCTGCCTGGGAATACCAGGTGCTGCTATAGACATTTTGCCTCTGACTGACAGTAGGTGGAGCTAATTACAAAGCTTCCTAGCTGATTTCACTTTTCATTTTTTATTTCTGCTACTCTTTTTTTTCTTTCTTAAAAAACAAATAAAAAAAACAGCAATAACACCAAAATGGCCCGTAACTTTCCAAAGGAAAATTGAGAATTGGTCTGCGAGTCTGCGTGGAGCTGATGCAAGCTGCTGCTGAAGGGCTGCACCGGTGCCAGCTCCGGATCAAGGCTGCACCGGTACCAGCTCCTTTCACTGTCCTCAGCAGCCCAAGAGCAGGGGGCAGATGGGGGCAGAGAGCTAGGCTGCTGGAAATGGGGAGCCTGAACCTAGATAGCATTCAGACCCTAGTTATGCTTTCTCTTCTATGTGCACACAGTTGGACTAGACATGTACAGTATTTGCATAACTGGGGGGGAGTCCTGTCGCTGTGCTCGGAAAAAAACAGGCAGTGCTCCACGGAAAAGGGAGACCGGTTCTTTTCCGTGGTGCTCTGACTGCAAGATTCATGATTTTTCTGAGCACAGCCACACATGCAAATAAATAATGCCCAGGTCCAGTGCCCCCTGAACCCTAATGCCCATAGACGAGAAACCAAGACAAGGATCTCGTCTATGGGCATGGCGGTGTGGGCCCTGGGCCTGGACATTATTTATTTGCATATGTCACGTAGGGCAGGCGGCATTCCACCTCACAGAGAACTCTGTGGAATTTCATAGAGTTTTTAGCTACTCTATGGAATTCCACAGAGTAGAACTCTGTGAGCTACACCCACCACTAGTTATGACATGCTGTTGGCATAAAAAGATCGGCCATCAGAATTTGTCCATAATCTCCCACTAGGGGAAGATGTCATTATTCCATCTTTTTTGGCCCTTGTTCCTGAAGAATTAAGACAGGCTTACACAGTAGACTGGGCATTTGGCACAAGCCCTGGTGCAGTATCGTAGCCACGTAGGATGGGACAAAGCCTCCCCCTATCATACAATAACGGTACGATTTATACCACTGCCACAACCACAACATCCCATTAAACATGAAAGTTAAGCACCAGTGAGAGAAATACTTATATAACTTCAGTACCAGGGTGTAATATAACCCTGTGTATCACCAATGAACAACCTTTGTTTCCCATAGCTAAGCCGACTCTTCATTTAGAATAGTCTTAGACTATAGACACTTAAACAGTCACACACGCACATTCGCTATACAAAATGCACACAGCACATTACTTTACCAACAATTTAGTGCTCAAAAATACAGACCAACCTTGGATATTTCCACAGTTTTTTTCTGCCAAAATTCAGGGCCTGAAAGCAGGGATTTGACCGTGATCAGTTGAGCTTGCAAAGAAAATGTTGTCAACTCCCACAAGGGTATGAGAACAATCCTGGACTGTTCTCAGCACGTGTAACATCCATACTACACAATATTGACCCTGATGCATTGCCCTATTTAGATGACATCTACCTGACAGATGACAACCTGGTCACACACCTAAGACGGGTGGACCGCATTGTGGTGGATTTAGCTGAAAAAGGCTACAAATTTAATTTCAAGAAAAAAACATTGCCTTTCCTGTGTCCTGTTTTTGGGATATGAGTTATCAGATGAAGGAAAGAGCTTGGTGCCCCACTTTCTACAAATGTGTACGCGATTACAAGCTCCAAACATCATCAAAAGATACCATAATTTTGAGGCTTTTTAACTTTTGGCAGACTAAACATCCCACTTTATGACTTGATACATCTATACTTTTCAGGTATATACTGGACAGTTGATCCCACATGCATTCTCAAAGCATTACAGCAGGACATGCTTGAAACAAAACACTGACGTACATGTGACAACAAAATAAACTTGCTCATCAGAGTAAATGCTGGTGCCATCGGACTCACCTATGTAACATTCAATGAAGGTGATACCTTTCCAATAGCATATGAATCACATTTATATTCCATGGCTGAACAACGCTTTGCTCCCACTGAAAAAATTCTAACTGTTGTTCATATGGCTGTCATAAAAGAGAGACCCCTGGCCCAGGGGAAAAGCATTGTTGTCATGACCCCAATACCAGTCTTAGAGGCTGCCACAAAAGCCAGCATTCCAAACACAAAAGCATTATATCTACGTTGGATCCAACGAGCTACATCTCTGACTGCCACTGATGTTGTTTATTTTTTTGATCCAAAACTTCAGATCCAAGTGTTCCTTCAATATGAACTTGAATTCCCAACACCTACAAACATTGTGCCTCTTGATCAATACCAAATGATCATTTACACTGATGGTTCAGCACAACAGTCACTGTTCATTCTTGCTCCAGATTTCTATGGGTATGGCCCCAACAATTAGCTGATGCTCAAACTGTTATTAAAGATTTGCAAGTCTTCCTCGAGACATATGCAGTTTGGGCATTCCATTCGGACCAGGGCCCTGTCTTTGCCTCTAGTGCATTCAGAGACACCATGGTGACAATGAGTGTCCAACTCCATTTCTTATCTGCCTATCATCCTGAGGGAAACACTGTGGTGGAGTGGAAAAATTGAGTTTGTAGTCGTAGTTGGCTTAGCCACCTGTGTGGAGTCCAGATAGCACTCAATAATCTGCCCAGAAGGTCCGTGTGAGTGTACACCCCATATGAGGTTCTGTTTGGCATACATATGAATGTCCCTGTTCTTTATTGTCCTGGCGCAGTGGAGGCAGACATACTTTTTGGCATGAATGAGTATGTCGCTGTCTTGCAGGAACTACAACAGTTCTGTGATGAAAACTCATCTGCATGTGCCGCCACCTTGGGAATGAGGAATTTACCAACAACACCCACCAGCTGGATTTCAAAAGTAGGGAATCTACTGCGTGAAAAGATTGCTGTGAAAAAGGAAAATGGCCCTGCATATTGAGCCCCATTTCCAGTCCCAGGAATACATGGTTGCAGAATTGTCATTCTACCACCGCTGCCTGGTTCCAAATAAAACTGCTTTGTATCAATTGACAATGTCAAGTTACACAATGTAGCCAGTTCTACACAGTAGACCACAAGGACTCCTGCAATTCCCGAACTCCTCTCACTCCAAGCCAGGATGTGGCTCTTTATAATGTAAGCAATAATGATGACAGTTCCCGAGCTTGGGGAGGTTAGAAAATGATTTTTCATTAGTACCTGTCTCTACAGCATTAACACGAGATGTCCAAAGTTCTGAGTTGTTTTTCTCTAACTCTACACAAATGGATGGAATTGTTTACTACGACCCACCAAGGGATACATCTGCTAGTTCTCCTTCTCTGACACTGGCTCCAGTCTTTGCACAAACTGCTTCTGGATATTCTGCCATCAATGGCTTGTTTTCAAATTCTTCAGCATCTTCATCTGCATCTGTATCAAGAACATGTAAGCTATTCAATGGGATTAAAACTAACTATCTCATTCATCCCTGGAATTATATATGCATCCTGTGCTTGTCTTTCTTCTTTGGATTAGGCTTGTCGTTGTTTTCTTTCTGCTGATATATGGCCACTGTATTCCTGAAAGCTCTGCTGTTGAAGTGGCGGATGAGGTTTTGAAACCTTACCTATCCTCACATAAGGTCTGAAGAGACTTTTCCCTAGTGAAATGTCAGTTATTCCGGTTCTTGATGGGATTGTTTGGGATAAAGTTCCTTTTGATATATTCAAGGCGACTGAAATGATTCAAATTCCATATATTTTTTAAGTTTCAGTGAATGATATAATAAAACCTGGAGTTGTTTCTGATGATTGGGATGTGAAAACAGTTGATTCTATGCTTTCTGAGCTTGATTACTATACTGTGTTTGAAAATGAATATGTTTCCCAAACAACATCAAATTATGGGGAAATGTTCTGTTACTATTATTTTGGACATCATTTTATACATAAAGCCAGGACCCAGAGAACTGTTTACAATTACACACAATGGACCATTGTCCATCCCGGCCAGTAGGGAGGTCCAAAACATATGTAGTGTACAAAAATGTTCATATTTTACTGGGCATGATGTTAAAACTGCTGAGACTTAGGGGCATATTTATACTCTGTCTGCGCCGAATGTGCGTCAAAAATTTTGACGCATATTCAGCGCAAACCTTGCCCCACAATTAAACTTTGACGTCCGAGCCCGCGGATGTCAAAATCCCGCAGTGTGCATCATTTTATGCTTCCGGGCAAAAATGCAGCACGGCCGGGAGGCGGAGCCGGAAAATGACACACAGCCTGATTTGCGTAAAAAATTAACGCCTGGGTCAGGGCAGGCGTTAAAATGGGGCAAACACACCTGTATTTAATCAGAACACACAGAAGCAACAGCAGAGCAGCAAAAGGGAGACATGGAGGTGATTCTCATCCAGCGTGCACGCAGACTCAGAGCCCAGCAACAACAACAGCAGCTACCACAACACCAGCAGGGACCCCAAAGGCAGCGCAGAAGGCAGGAGAGAATATTCCGCACCAGAACAACCCTTCATGGCCTCAGGGAACATTACATCATGCAGAGGTACAGGTTGAACTGGCAGGCCATTCAGCAGCTGCTGCGAAACAAAAAGCCACAGTTGGCACCCACCTTGCTGACACCCTGCACCATCCCAACAGAAACCAAGCTGCCAGCTGTACTTCACCTGCTGGTAAGTGGCTCTTTTCAAACAACTGGTGCCCTGGTTGCCGGAATATCACAGCCATCATTTTCAGCCTTTTTGCCCAAAGTACTGGATGCCATCATTGGACTCACATCCTGCCACATCTGCTTCCCTAACACACTGCAGAAGCAGCAGGAGACAAAACAGGGGTTTTACCTCATTAGTGGCTTCACACACGTCCGTGGTGCAATCGACTGCACACATGTACGCCTTGTGCCACCTGCTGCAACTGAACTCCTCTACCGCTACAGGAAGCACACACATTCCATCAATGTGCAGGCCATTGTCGATCACCAAGGATTGATCACCAACATCGTGGCAAAATATCCTGGGAGTGTCCATGACTCATTCATCTCCCGTCACTCTACCATCAATCAGCACTTCAAGGATGGACGGTATGGCAATGGACTACTTGTTGGTAAGTACAAAAACCTACTTATATACACCGCACAGCAACCCTGAAGGACACACAACACATACACCACGACAGCAACATGTCGACAGGAACACACTGAGGTCGTGACATCGCTAGCCATGTTTCATAGGTCAGCATTGAACCTGTCACATCTGAAATTATTGTACAGTCTAATGTTAAGACGTCAATGATCACAACGTTTGGAGTGGTTTGCCTAGTTGTCACCTTGCAAAATGTAAGCGTCTCAATGATGTTTAAATTAATCCATTGCATAAGTCTAAAGATATGTGATGTCTAGGGTACATAGATGTGAATGTGTTAACAACACTGTCAAAATGAATCTGTGTATGGAACTATCATCTCACCCCCAGTGAAGACAGAGGGACACCTGTATCATAAGTCACAATGCTAGGGAGTGCACACTGTACCACAAATCCCAAAACATACTGCTGACAACCGGTCAGCAGGCAAACACTCGTTCAGCCAAGGAAACAACACAATGCAGATGGTACATCCTAGAAGCCTAGCAATCAACACAACAACACAAAAGACTCACAGACAACACAAGACAACTACTGCCATGCAAGGCGATATTCATGGGGCAAGCTACATCAACATGATCCCAATCATTTTCTCTTTCCGCTGATCAGGGGTATGGGATCCAGCCATGGATCATGACACCATTTGGCAACCCAAGCACTGCAGCAGAGCGTGCCTACAATGACGCACATAGGAGGACACCCAGCATAGTCGAGAGGACCTTCGGCATCCTCAAGTCGAGATTCAGGTGCCTCAACATCACTGATGGTAGCCTCCTATATTCCCCTGAAACGGTCTGTAAGATCATTCTAACATGTGCCATTCTGCACAACATTTGCATAAGAAGGAACATTCCCCTCTTGGAACCAGAGCCACACATGCCTGAAGAGGAGGAAGAGGAGGATGGTGGCCTGCAACATGAAGGGGAACAACAAAACACAGCTGCTGGATTGCGTAGGCGCCAACATATCGTGAAAATTTCTTTTAAAACTAATCACCATCACCACTGTATTAACTAATGTAAATAAACACCAATAATAATCACCATATCATGGTCTGGCTAATCATTTTTGCTCACCTTTATCTCTAACTATCAGAATAAGAGTGTAGCCTCATGGAGCATAGCTGATATACCGATCAGGACACAGAAAATCCCAGAGCGATTGTGATGCGTATCATACAACAGTCACATACACACACACTGTAAATGACATATATCCTGTACATTTCACCTTTGAAGGGCAATAGCAGAGGACCACACCTATTTAACACATACATGTTGGCAACATGGTTCATCGCAGCACATGACCACACAACTAAGACACCGTCACTCAATAAGGGGAAAACAAGCCTCATACATGAGGCAGTTGATGTGCTATTGCATTGGTAACAGGAATGTATGACCAGACCCTTGACAGCAATAAGTCCAACTGCATTCAATCTTTGCAAGGACTATCTGTGACTAGAGTTCCATATAAGCAGAACATAGACAGCACAAGTGCCACACCTATGACAAGCATTGCGCACATGACATTTCATGTACATGTCAGCCCATTTCCTAACTCCTGACACACCCATGCTCCTGGTCACAACCCACCTTTCTGAAAAGGGCCCTGGAATAGTAATATGTGTACCCCGATATTCCCTCCTCTACACACACAGACAAATAATAGTAATCCTATGTGCTACACCCTTTCCTATGTTAAGCCATTGTCATAGTACATCTGACTGCATGGACGTCAGGTCAATTAATACACTGGCTTGTAGTTTCTAAGCCCTGTTATCACCTGTAGATTGCTTCCCATGTGAAAGGTGCTGTTGGCGATTTGATTTCAATTCTCACATACAGGACTTGTGAGAAACAAATGCAGCACACACCTGTGAGCACCTCCATGCACACCACCCATTTGAACATGCACTGCCCCTGCTGATACCTGGAACAGCATAGAAGTTTCCATTTTGTCAAACACACCGTCATGCATTGCTAGTAATTAAGCTGTGTAACACAGCCCTTGGGTTCATGTTTCACCTTCAAAACACAGGACATACACAGTTTTCCATGTCAACTGTCTTGTTCTTCCTCCGACCAGTCTTAGTCAGACCACTGATTATGTAACTTGTGAAATTGCTGGATCCAGATATACCCTGCATCCTGTCAGCCTGACTGGCACCTGTCTGTGCGTTACCCTAAAGGTTCCTTGTGGCTACCACACTTGCTTTACCAAACCTCACATTCCTCAGAGGGTATTTTGTCATGTGCTTCATCAATGCATACCCAAATACATTGTATAGCATCATCTGATTTTTAATTGTACCATATTAGTAAAATTGTCATTTAATACCAAAATCATGGCCCATCCCTTGTCTGGGTCTCATGTATGCATGAACGGCAAAGTGTGACAGTGTACCATGGTCGTATGCAGGGATTGGGTATGGTGCCTCCAGCAGAACCAGCTACCTCTGATAATGTCCATGAAAAGTCCACACGTTAGGACCCTGACAGTTCACATGCTGAATCACATTGCTCACAACATATTGATGGGCTGTGCATGCTGAATAGCTGCTACATTAATCAACACAGAGGCTATGATGTTCCCAGATGCAGTGGGAACTTCACAGGCCAACCTGTGTACAAATGTTGTAATGACACCTGCCGGAACATGACACCTGAGACATTATCTCACTCAGCACACCAAGGTTGCCCTGTTGACAGTCTCATTACACGTCTTCAGTGACAGGGTGGGACCATCCCCATGTAGGTTCTCATGTCCTCATCCACTTTACTCACATTGATCTCTGAAGGTTACTCAGTAGATACAGGAATAACTGCCACTGACTCATGATGAGACCTGGACGTAACTGTGACAACATACACCCCTAAAAATATACAGGATCAACATTGGACCACACACATGAACAAGACACCTCTGTGCAATTGATCACTGTAAATATATGGACACGTGCTGCCTCATCTGCTGGTCCACCACTGCCACTGGAGAGTTGTGGCTCTGTCATATGACCACAACTGCGGCGTCATATTACATTTGTGGTTCACCTTTGGCTGTCTGGGCAAATGACATCGTACCCACTTTGTCTATGCATGTGCCTGACTCACTGTGGGTTCACCAACAAGTGCCTAGGAAGCAGTTACCAAAACTCTAGGACATGGGATGGGCAACTTGTGGACCATTGACATGAACAAGCGTCTGCCATCTATCTGGTGCATGCTTTGTCATTTGTGGTGTCTACGTTACCCAAAATCTTGGAAGTGCACACAACAGATGTTGCTACATGTATGATTAGCACATGTCCTCTCTCATTTCCACAAAGACATGCATCTAAGGTTTGGACACATTGACTTCACATTCATACAAGCATATTTGCAATAATGCATCTTGTGATGCACACACACTGGGTCGACTAATACATTATTAGCCACTGCACACACATTGAGCCATAGGCATTGAGGTATTGTACTCATGTGCGTCACCTTGCTATCCTCTCCTGATGCCAAACATGCCCAACTTGTGCAATACATATATGTAGGCCACACACATGGCCATCTAGTGCGTCAGCCAAGTGTCAAAATCCTGTTAAGGAATTAGCGGGTCATGGTCCGCTGCAGTATGATGTCTCACATGTGAACATACACCATCAACACCAAAGTGGGTGCAATCAGCCTCTCTCAGTTGTGTCCCAAATGTAACATTACATTAAAATGGAAAAAATACCCAAAACCAGTTCATGCCCTGAAATTTTGACGCATACGCGGCAAAAAATGATGCACAAGCGTAAAAAAATTAAGCTTATGCCCAAAAAACGAAGCATAATGCCCTGAAAATTGGTTAAGTATTAAGACTATTTACAAATATTTGGATGCGGCCTAATTTTCACTCCTGTGCGTCGAAAAATATGACACACATACTGTATGCGTGAACAAATATGACGCATAACGATAAAAACTGCAGCCATTTTATGCAGGAAGTTATGTAATAGGATATCTTGTTTACAGATTATGTACAGTGGGTGTACTTTCACTTTCACTTTGCAGTCTGTGATTCTTCTATACTGTGTGGCTGTGTTCTGTGTGTTGTCCAGTGAAATTGTGCTTTTGTGTACTGTGTGCTACATAACTTGTTACTTTGTGAAATAAATATTGTTGTTGTATACTGTCTGAGTGTGTTTTGTGTACAATTGTTCAGTATTGTATTGTATTTGTTGTTTGTGGGAGTCTGTTGTGGGTAGTGCTAGTTTGGGGATAGTTGGGCTCTTTTAGTTGTTAAGTTTACTTTTTTTGTACTTCTACTTTCCCCCTTTTCTCCTTTCTTCTTCTTTATCCCCTTTTCCGGTGCTGAGATGTTGGGTAGGCCATGTCTTGGCAGGATGGGTGAGGAGGAGCTTGGGGGGTTTATATGGCTGGTGTGCCATTTCCTCCCACTGATGATCGAGGCAGGGGGCAGGGTGATACAGGGGTATCACACCGAGGGGCAACGAATCCGGTGGGGAAAGGTGCTGCATCACTTGCAGCGCGTGTATGGGAGCCAGAGGAATGACCACCAGCTGGAGCACCGCTGGGCTGACCTCATCACCAGGGAGCAAGATCTGCTGGACCACCTGGGAATAGTGATTGGTGGCCCTGTTGGTGAGTACAAATCATGTAAATCTGCACAATAAAAAGCTCTGTAGTGACATCAGATGATTTGTACAATATCTGCCGGCTAAGTTGCTGACTGTGTGGAATGCTGCGGAAACATACAGGGTTATTGATGGACCATGTGAAGGACCACAATTGCTAGCTGTCAGGAAGCACGTGCTCTGCAAACTTACAGAATACTTTTGCTTAATGTAATTTGGTGCCGCCTTTGTGTCAGAAAGCAACACAAAATAGGAGACAATCATGTCTATATAGGTCACATTTGGCAGTGAAGTATAGATTTACTAAAATATTGGCAACCTTTGTTGACGCAATAGCTAGACTGACTTTAGAAACACTACATGATGCAGAAAATGAGTGCTGGCTTCACGTCAATTGATGGTAGTGATGTGGCCCAGACATATGTCTCATGTGTGTCTGTTGAGTGTGTAAGGAAAGCGTTTTTGGAAGTTCTATGAATGTTAGGGATTATTGTGGTCCTTCATCATTTTGGATACATATCAGATCTGGATTTAAAAACATTGGGAAAAGGTGTAAGGTGCCCTCAGCTAACATCTAACACTGGTTTTTGGAGTTTGTAGTGCCACATTTCGATTAGGGATGGCAGGCCAAAGGTATGCACATGGGTTCATATCTCTATGGTTGGTGCAAATCACCATAGCTGGGCCACATCAAATGAAGAAACTGTAACAACATAAGGGCTTACAAAAGTCCCTGCCCCTCTGTACATTGTACTTATGTGTCATAAATGTGTCATGGCCACATAGGCTGTTTGACTGGTAATGCAGTCCTCAAGTAACCAGGCTTTGGATGTCTCTCTTGGATGCACATGATGAGACGAATACACTCCATTATTATTTCTGATCACTAATGCAGGAGCATGTTTGCCACCACATGATAGTTAGGGCCACTGCATGTGTGCAGATATGTGTGTAATTGTCACAGGAGACCCATGCTATGTACATGTTAGCCGTGCTATATCGGATGCAGTATCATCATGTCTGAGTAGCTTTAATTACTTATGTCATCTTACACATAGTTTATGTCTTTGGAATTGTTGGTCAGTGCACAGATTGTGAGCACATTTCTTCCTTCCATGCCTTACAGGGGGACCGGCACCCAACACTGTGGGAGAGGTGGCTTCATTTGAGGACCCCGACATCTCCAGTAAGTGTTGATATGTCTGTAATGTGTTGTGTTTGCTGGTGATGTGTGATGGACTCCTGTGTGTTGAACACATAGCAAGGTATGATGCGCTGGCCCACCATTTGTCTTGTTCCATGAGTGGGATTTCATTTTCTCACCATTTTAGAGTTGGCCAATGCTTATCCTATTGTCTTATCTAGGGATTCTAGGTCATTCCTGTAGGCACCGCAATGTGAACTGGGGTGAGTCATGTGGATAACACTTGTATCAACAAGAGTCGCACTGGAACTAATCTCAGATTTAGTCTGCCTGACAGACCCACATTCTCCCAGATTGGGGCTGCAAAATGCTTACCCACAGACTTCTGCTTCCCTATTCACCAAAGTACTTATTAAACTGTAGGTTGAACTTCCTAGCAGCATATAGCTCCACATGTAGTGCTACAAGTATGTGGCACTTGAGTGCAATGGCCTAGGTGTGCATGCAAATCATGACCATGGGTGTTCTTGCAACTCTGTGTCTGTTGTATGTCATGCCTTACTGGAAGTATATGATGTGGACAAAGGTCTGCATTTCCAGACATGTGTGGCGCTGGGATTGGTCAAGGGATTGCTGTCTCCTATTTGTTGATAGACCTTACCTGTGGTATGTGTGTAGAGCCAAACACATGTCCAGCTTTCATAAGCTTCCTGGGTGTCCATGTTGTTTGAAATTGTTAGTTGTTTCTCCACCCCCTCCCCCTCAAACACAGGCATGGGTTTGTGAATAGTGTACCTAGGACTGATGATACCAGTATGTTACACAGACACGTAAATCAGTGAATGTTTGGTCTGAACCTAGTATACACACTCAAGTATAGCATATGAGTACTATACTAGCAAGTCCATTTACAACTTGCAGATCATGTGGCTTTAGATTTCCATCCCGTACACTGACATTTGTAGCCCTGGCATTGGCGCAGGATGTGCTGCATGATTGTTAGCTGACAACTGGCAGAACTCTGATGCCAAATTAAAGCCAGTTGTTACCAATCTTGTAGGCTTTGGATGTGCTATGTGTGATACGACCTTTGTTGGCTTGCCTGCCATGTACTTCCTCAGGGACATTCAATGATCTGTATGATGATATGAGCTGTTACAAGTACAGTAGATGTACTGTCTGATTTGCTCCTTGTGCCATTTCACACAGTACAGTTCCTAATGTAAATATTTTGCCTTTGTCTTCACAGCTGCGAACATGACACCCATCCAGGTCTGTAAGTCCCAGAGGCGGGCAATGCGCTACCAGCATATCCTGCTGGTAGAGTGGGGTTCAGACGGATGGCCCGAAGATAACGGAACGAACGGGCCTCTCGAGCATGGAGGGCTTTCCCACAGGGTGGCCCTACTTTGCCCACCACAGCCACCACCAGCACAACCACCACTTCCACCCAGGTGGCACCACCCACAGCTGGGACGGTTGTGCCAATGTCTGCAGTTGCTCCAGGCCCTAGCAGTGGAACACCTTCTGGGCAGCCCACAGGCATAAACTCTACGTGCCCACACACATCCTTAGCTGGTACCCAGACTGCTACAGTTGACCCTGCAGCTTTTCAGGAAATGCAACCTAAAATGGACCGTGTCCTATGGAAAATTAGTCACCTGCAGCAGGATGTTCGCCATATGAACAGGCGTGTGCGGTCCATGAAGCGGACCCTCCGGAGGGCCAAACTCTAGACTTTTAAAATGGACATGATTCCCTCCCCTCCCTCCTCTTTCCTTGTTCTTATACTTAGTGGGCTTAATGGGCTTAGTGTTAGGTTAGTATAGGCTGTTAGCTTAGTTAGTGTTAGCCGGTGGGTGGTGGGGGGTCCTGATTATTTCTATTTTTTCTTTTTGAGTGTGTGGGTGGGTGGCTATGTTGGGGTTCTTGTGTGTTTACAAAAAAATAATAATAACAATATCAAAAAATAAAAACAAATATATATTTGTTTAGTATAGGATAGTATGTGTTTAGGTTAGTATCTGTTGTCCTCCATGTGTCCCGTCTCATAAGGGGGATGGGGGACTGATGTTAAGAATGTTTCGTTACATGTGATAAGTAAGTTTAGCTTAGGTTAGTTAGGGACAGTTGTGGGTAATGAGTAGTTAGGGTAGATTAGGGTAGTTAAGACTTTTTCCTGAGTTTCCACTTCTGTTATTACCGTTTATTAAATATATAGTGAACCTTTTACAGTATGTGTTAAATGCTTGTTGATCAGGGCCTTGGCATACTTGTACATGAATTTGGTTCTATTAAATTTGTGTCCTATGCTACAAACAAATCCCAACTGAGCTGTAAGATTGGCAGCTACCCCAGAGCTACCTTGCAAAGATTCCACCATTCATTGCAACCACCATTCACAGTTAATATGGATCCCAACATGTTTTTTTTTCAATAAGTATGTTTTCAAAGTCACAAACAGTGCTTCCAGATTTGGTATTGGGGGAACTGTTTTAGGTCTGACTGCAGTGTGATGTTCAAGGAAACCCTTATAAGGTGAGTGGTCGTAAGCACTCTTGTAGTATCGTCTTCATGACTCACAGACATCATTTGTGACACTGTTCAGCATGATTACTTATTTCGATGGAAACTCAGACACCTTCATTTATGCATTTTTTTGGAGTGTTTGCTTAGATTTGTGGGCACTGTTATATGTGTTAGTATTGCATGGTGACAAAATTTAGCTGCCACTATTTAATGACTTAGATATCCCTTGAGGAAGCATTATTCTGTCCAACACAGCATGATGGTGTATGTTTTCTCTCTTCATCAGATATTACCCTCAAGAAGGGCAGCGTATGATGCAATCCAGGCCACTCTGCGAAGTTATCTGACTACATATTTTCAGGACAGTTGTATTGACAAGCTACGTAATTTGACAGGAGGCACATTTCAGTTATCTACTGCACAGTTGATGTGTCACATTACACAGAGACAAATTTGTTGTGTAAGTGCTATTTATTGAAAAGTGCTGTAGTGCTATAGGTACATTGTCCATGATTGTGAGTCCATTATAGTGACATCTTCCATTGTGATCCTGCACAAGTGGTAAAGGAAAATGCTTTTGACATGCTGGGGTGATGTGTCAGACAGTGCAGAGGGACAGGATTTGCCAATGAGTAACTGAGAGACGATCACTGGGCAGGATGACAAGACTAACAGTTGTTTGCAGAACAGTAATTGAGTACAGTTGTTGTAAGACTGGCATGTTACAAAGCGCTGGACCTTGTGTAGGAGGCTGGACTGGTTTGTAGTGAGTACCAGGGGGTACTTGCACCTTGCACCAGGCCCAGTTATCCCTTATTAGTGTATAGGGTGTCTAGCAGCTTAGACTGATAGATAATGGTAGCTTAGCAGAGCAGCTTAGGCTGAACTAGGAGACGTGTGAAGCTACTACAGTACCACTTAGTGTCATATGCACAATATCATAAGAAAACACAATACACAGTTATACTAAAAATAAAGGTACTTTATTTTTATGACAATATGCCAAAGTATCTTAGAGTGTACCCTCAGTGAGAGGATAGGAAATATACACAAGATATATATACACAATAGCAAAAATATGCAGTATAGTCTTAGAAAACAGTGCAAACAATGTATAGTTAGGGATAGGGGCAACACAAACCATATACTCCAGAAGTGGAATGCGAACCACGAATGGACCCCAAACCTATGTGACCTTGTAGAGGGTCGCTGGGACTATTAGAAAATAGTGAGAGTTAGAAAAATAACCCTCCCCAAGACCCTGAAAAGTGAGTGCAAAGTGCACTAAAGTTCCCCTAAGGACAAAGAAGTCGTGTTAGAGGAATAATGCAGGAAAGACACAAACCAACAATGCAACAACTGTGGATTTCCAATCTAGGGTACCTGTGGAACAAGGGGACCAAGTCCAAAAGTCACAAGCAAGTCGGAGATGGGCAGATGCCCAGGAAATGCCAGCTGCGGGTGCAAAGAAGCTTCTACTGGACAGAAGAAGCTGAGGTTTCTGCAGGAACGAAAAGGGCTAGAGACTTCTTCTTTGGTGGACGGATCCCACTCGCCGTGGAAAGTCGTGCAGAAGTGTTTTCCCGCCGAAAGAACGACAACAAGCCTTGCTAGCTGCAAATCGTGCGGTTAGCGTTTTTGGACGCTGCTGTGGCCCTGGAGGGAGAAGGTCGCAAATTGGACCAGGAGAGAGAGGGGACGTCGAGCAAGACAAAGAGCCCTCTCCGCAGCAGGTAGCACTCAGAGAAGTGCCAGAAACAGGCACTACGAGGATGCGTGAAACAGTGCTCACCCGAAGTTACACAAAGGAGTCCCACGTCGCCGGAGACCAACTTAGAAAGTCGTGCAATACAGGTTAGAGTGCCGTGGACCCAGGCTTGGCTGTGCACAAAGGATTTCCGCCGGAAGTGCACAGGGGCCGGAGTAGCTGCAAAAGTCGCGGTTCCCAGCAATGCAGCCCAGCGAGGTGAGGCAAGGACTTACCTCCACCAAACTTCGACTGAAGAGTCACTGGACTGTGGGAGTCACTAGGACACAGTTTCTGGATTCGAGGGACCTCGCTCGTCGTGCTGAGAGGAGACCCAAGGGACCGGTAATGCAGCTTTTTGGTGCCTGCGGTTGCAGAGGGAAGATTCCGTCGACCCACGGGAGATTTCTTCGGAGCTTCTAGTGCAGAGAGGAGGAAGACTACCCCCACAGCATGCACCACCAGGAAAACAGTCGAGAAGGCGGCAGGATCAGCGTTACAGAGTTGCAGTAGTCGTCTTTGCTACTATGTTGCAGTTTTGCAGGCTTCCAGCGCGGTCAGCAGTCGATTCCTTGGCAGAAGGTGAAGAGAGAGATGCAGAGGAACTCGGCTGAGCTCTTGCATTCGTTATCTAAAGTTTCCCCAGAGACAGAGACCCTAAATAGCCAGAAAAGAGGGTTTGGCTACTTAGGAGAGAGGATAGGCTACTAACACCTGAAGGAGCCTATCAGAAGGAGTCTCTGACGTCACCTGGTGGCACTGGCCACTCAGAGCAGTCCAGTGTGCCAGCAGCACCTCTGTTTCCAAGATGGCAGAGGTCTGGAGCACACTGGCGGAGCTCTGGACACCTCCCAGGGGAGGTGCAGGTCAGGGGAGTGGTCACTCCCCTTTCCTTTGTCCAGTTTCGCGCCAGAGCAGGGGCTAAGGGGTCCCTGAACCGGTGTAGACTGGCTTATGCAGAATTGGGCACATCAGTGCCCAACAAAGCATTTCCAGAGGCTGGGGGAGGCTACTCCTCCCTTGCCTTCACACCATTTTCCAAAGGGAGAGGGTGTCACACCCTCTCTCAGAGGAAGTTCTTTGTTCTGCCATCCTGGGCCAGGCCTGGCTGGACCCCAGGAGGGCAGATGCCTGTCTGAGGGGTTGGCAGCAGCAGCAGCTGCAGTGAAACCCCAGGAAAGGCAGTTTGGCAGTACCAGGGTCTGTGCTACAGACCACTGGGATCATCGAATTGTACCAACAATGCCAGGATGGCATAGAGGGGGCAATTCCATGATCTTAGACATGTTACATGGCCATATTCGGAGTTACCATTGTGAAGCTACATATAGGTAGTGACCTATATGTAGTGCACGCGTGTAATGGTGTCCATGCACTCACAAAGTTCAGGGAATTGGCTCTGAACAATGTGGGGGCACCTTGGCTAGTGCCAGGGTACCCTCACACTAAGTAACTTTGCACCTAACCTTTACCAGGTAAAGGTTAGACATATAGGTGACTTATAAGTTACTTAAGTGCAGTGTAAAATGGCTGTGAAATAACGTGGACGTTATTTCACTCAGGCTGCAGTGGCAGGCCTGTGTAAGAATTGTCAGAGCTCCCTATGGGTGACAAAAGAAATGCTGCAGCCCATAGGGATCTCCTGGAACCCCAATACCCTGGGTACCTCAGTACCATATACTAGGGAATTATAAGGGTGTTCCAGTAAGCCAATGTAAATTGGTAAAATTGGTCACTAGCCTGTTAGTGACAATTAAGAAAGAAATGAGAGAGCATAACCACTGAGGTTCTGGTTAGCAGAGCCTCAGTGAGACAGTTAGGCACTACACAGGGAACACATACATATAGGCCACAAACTTATGAGCACTGGGGTCCTGACTAGCAGGGTCCCAGTGACACATAACAAACATACTGAAAACATAGGGTTTTCACTATGAGCACTGGGCCCTGGCTAGCAGAATCCCAGTGAGACAGTGAAAACACCCTGACATACACTCACAAACAGGCCAAAAGTGGGGGTAACAAGGCTAGAAAGAGGCTACTTTCTCACACAACCCCCCCCCCAAACGAAGGACAATAAGGCTAACCTTGGCCAGTTGAGACTTTATTGTCTAAGTGGTGATAAGTAGAGAGTAGCTCTGCAATAGACTGGTTACTCCCTTTATCATCCACTATATGGTTACTTCCCTGTGGGGATGTAAACCACCCTGTTTGAAGTTTTTTAGTTAAGCAACAATGTGAAGATGTATTTTCAGAGTTTCTATCAGTAAGTTTTAGTTTAGAGAAGTGGGAATTGTCCACTGAACCTATTTGTAGTGATGGAAATGCCAGACAGGGATGCTGTCTCAGAAAAGCCATAGCTGGGCAAAAACTTTGTCCATATGGCTGGAAGAGAGAACAGGGATGCTGTTTCTCTTGAGTTGGAGCAGGGCAGGGCTGCTGTCCTATGAGCTCCACACTAGGCCAGTGATGCTGTCCTAAGTGTTGTGAGGCAGTGCAGGGTTTCTGCACTAAAGTTTCTCTGGGAGGGTTGGAGGGATGCTCCATGTTAACTAAAATGGTGCTCTTTTTCTCACCAATGTTAGTTATCCCACAGAGAGGTACTTCTACCTCAGGGAGTACAGCTTTGCCAGCTGATGTTTCCCTTGGAACAGGTGCCACCCCAGGAGAGGTTTCTCCCACCACAGGAATGGTATCCTGAATGGTAGGGTGGTTAGGGGATACTGTGATACCCTTTTTACCTGTTGATGGAGAGGGATCCTGAGTTTTCAGGCCTTCTCTCCTTTGCTTTTTCATTTCAGTAGAAATGAGAGGGAACAATTCCTCAGGGATGCCCAGCATGGCTGCATGGGCATAAAACTCTACATCAGCCCAACCTGAGGCCTCTAGGTCATTACCTAAGAGACAGTCTACAGGTAAGCTAGGTGATACCACCACCTGCTTAGGGCCAGTAACTCCACCCCAACTAAACTGAATTATAGCTAAGGGAAGAAATTTAGTGGAGTTATGGACATCAATAATCTTATACTGTTGTCCAATGATGTGTTGATCAGGGTGCACTAGGTTTTCAGTCATCAAAGTGATACTGGCACCTGTGTCCCTGTAGGCCAAGGCCTCAACACCATTTATTGAAACTGTCTGCCTGTACTTATCCATTGTAAGGGGACAAGCAGCCAGTGTGGCAAGGCCAATGCCACTAGGTGTGACAGAAACTGTCTTGGGAGTAACTACCCCACTTTCTACTATGGACCCAAAAGTGAACCCAACTACACCCTTAACTTGACTGTTGCCAGCAGTCCCACCACTAGTACCACTACTGCTAGGGGCACTAGAGCTTGATGTATTAGTGGTGGTAGGCTCAGGGGGTTTACCTGGACAGGACTTATCCCCTGGCCTATGGCCTCTGTTTTTACACACAAAGCACCCAGGCTTTTTAATGTGTGCAGGTTGAGAAGAAGAGGAATACTTTGTTTTATCCCCACCCCCTGAAGAGTGTTTAAGATTTGAAGTGGGATCTTAGGTTTTACCCTTATCCCCATGCTTATCTTGAGATTTTTCACCATCTTTCTTCTTATTGCCATCTTTGTCACCCCCTGTATGAACTTTTCTGTTCACCCTTGTTCTGACCCATTTGTCTGCCTTCTTTCCCAATTCTTGGGGAGAGGTCAGATCAGAGTCTACCAGGTACTGGTGCAACAAATCAGACACACAATTATTAAGAATATGCTCTCTCAGGATCAAGTTATACAGGCTGTCATAATCAGTAACTTTACTGCCATGTAACCACCCCTCCAAGGCCTTCACTGAATGGTCAATTAAATCAACCCAGTCTTGTGAAGACTCCTTTTTGGTCTCTCTGAACTTTATCCTGTACTGTTCAGTGGTTAAGCCATAACCATCCAGGAGTGCATTCTTAAGTACTGTAAAATTATTGGCATCACTTTCTTTCACAGTAAGGAGCCTATCCCTACCTTTTCCACTAAATGATAGCCATAGGATAGCAGCCCACTGCCTTTGAGGGACATCCTGTACAACACAGGCCCTCTCAAGTGCAGCAAACCACTTGTTAATGTCATCCCCCTCCTTATAAGGGGGAACTATCTTGTGCAGATTCCTGGAATCATGCTCTTTTACAGGATGACTATGGGGAATACTGCTGCTGCCACCATGGGTTTCTAAACCCAACTTCTGTCTTTCCTTCTCTAGTTCAAAAGACTGTCTATCCAAATCCAGCTGTTGCTTTTTAAGCTTCAGTCTGGTTTGTTCCACCCTCAACTTATTGAGTTCCCTCTCTAACATTCTGTCATCAGGGTTGGTGGGAGGGACATTCCTAGATACCGAGGTATGATGGGAATGAACAGAAGGAGACCTGTCCCTTACAGAAGCCACCCTAACAGCTTGGCTAACAGAAACATTACTACCAGTATGGTGAGAATAAATGCTTTTGCTATGATGTGAGACAACACTATTTGTATGGTGTGGCTCATCATCATTACCAACTATGCTAGACTGTCTAGTAATGGGTAGGCTAGGAAGTTTCTTTCCTGAATCTTTTCCTGGGGGAGTCCCTGAATCAGATTGGGAACTATTAGGTACTTTTTCAACAGATGGGGCACCTATAGCCTTATCTTGTTCTCTAAGCATGTTAAGTAACAGTTCCAAGGAAGGATTCTTTCCTACACTCAAACCTCTCTCTATGCAGAGACTCCTTGCTCCTTTCCAGCTAAGGTGATCATATGCAAGTTTGGACAGATCAACATTTTGGCCTGTGCCAGACATTTTTAGAGAGAGTTAAAGTGCTAGAAAAAGAGAAAAAAGTTTTCAGAACTTTTTAGAAAGACAGAAAAAAAACTTTTTAAACTTTTAAGAACTTTTTGAAAGTTTAGAAGTACTTTTCAGCACTTAGAAAATAGTGAAAAGAGGAAATGCAAAACTTTTTGGCTATGTGTATATACACTGACCTTGTTTTGTATATTTTTCTCTTATGAAAAGTACAATGACAAGAGTGGTAAGTAGTCTCAAAGCACTTATCCCACCGCTGCACAACCAATGTAGGAGGCTGGACTGGCTTGTAGTGAGTACCAGGGGGTACTTGCACCTTGCACCAGGCCCAGTTATCCCTTATTAGTGTATAGGGTGTCTAGCAGCTTAGGCTGATAGATAATGGTAGCTTAGCAGAGCAGCTTAGGCTGAACTAGGAGACGTGTAAAGCTACTACAGTACCACTTAGTGTCATATGCACAATATCATAAGAAAACACAATACACAGTTATACTAAAAATAAAGGTACTTTATTTTTTATGACAATATGCCAAAGTATCTTAGAGTGTACTTAAGTGAGAGGATAGGAAATATACACAAGATATGTATACACAATAGCAAAAATATGCAGTATAGTCTTAGAAAACAGTGCAAACAATGTATAGTTACAATAGGATGCAATGGGGAAACATAGGGATGGGGGCAACACAAACCATATACTCCAGAAGTGGAATGCGAACCACGAATGGACCCCAAACCTATGTGACCTTGTAGAGGGTCGCTGGGACTATTAGAAAATAGTGAGAGTTAGAAAAATAACCCTCCCCAAGACCCTGAAAAGTGAGTGCAAAGTGCACTAAAGTTCCCCTAAGGACAAAGAAGTCGTGTTAGAGGAATAATGCAGGAAAGACACAAACCAACAATGCAACAACTGTGGATTTCCAATCTAGGGTACCTGTGGAACAAGGGGACCAAGTCAAAAAGTCACAAGCAAGTCGGAGATGGGCAGATACCCAGGAAATGCCAGCTGCGGGTGCAAAGAAGCTTCTACTGGACAGAAGAAGCTGAGGTTTCTGCAGGAACGAAAAGAGCTAGAGACTTCCCCTTTGGTGGACGGATCCCTCTTGCCATGGAGAGTTGTGCAGAAGTGTTTTCCCGCCGAAAGAACGACAACAAGCCTTGCTAGCTGCAAATCGTGCGGTTAGCGTTTTTGGACGCTGCTGTGGCCCTGGAGGAACCAGAAGGTCGCAAATTGGACCAGGAGAGAGAGGGGACGTCGAGCAAGACAAAGAGCCCTCTCAGCAGCAGGTAGCACCCAGAGAAGTGCCAGAAACAGGCACTACGAGGATGCGTGAAACGGTGCTCACCCAAAGTTACACAAAGGAGTCCCACGTCGCCGGAGACCAACTTAGAAAGTCGTGCAATGCAGGTTAGAGTGCCGTGGACCCAGGCTTGGCTGTGCACAAAGGATTTCTGCCGGAAGTGCACAGGGGCCGGAGTAGCTGCAAAAGTCGCGGTTCCCAGCAATGCAGCCCAGCGAGGTGAGGCAAGGACTTACCTCCACCAAACTTGGACTGAAGAGTCACTGGACTGTGGGAGTCACTTGGACAGAGTTGCTGGATTCGAGGGACCTCGCTCGTCGTGCTGAGAGGAGACCCAAGGGACCGGTAATGCAGCTTTTTGGTGCCTGCGGTTGCAGGGGGAAGATTCCGTCGACCCACGGGAGATTTCTTCGGAGCTTCTAGTGCAGAGAGGAGGCAGACTACCCCCACAGCATGCACCACCAGGAAAACAGTCGAGAAGGCGGCAGGATCAGCGTTACAGAGTTGCAGTAGTCATCTTTGCTACTATGTTGCAGTTTTGCAGGCTTCCAGCGCGGTCAGCAGTCGATTCCTTGGCAGAAGGTGAAGAGAGAGATGCAGAGGAACTCGGCTGAGCTCTTGCATTCGTTATCTAAAGTTTCCCCAGAGACAGAGACCCTAAATAGCCAGAAAAGAGGGTTTGGCTACTTAGGAGAGAGGATAGGCTACTAACACCTGAAGGAGCCTATCAGAAGGAGTCTCTGACGTCACCTGGTGGCACTGGCCACTCAGAGCAGTCCAGTGTGCCAGCAGCACCTCTGTTTCCAAGATGGCAGAGGTCTGGAGCACACTGGAGGAGCTCTGGACACCTTCCAGGGGAGGTGCAGGTCAGGGGAGTGGTCACTCCCCTTTCCTTTGTCCAGTTTCGCGCCAGAGCAGGGGCTAAGGGGTCCCTGAACCGGTGTAGACTGGCTTATGCAGAATTGGGCACATCAGTGCCCAACAAAGCATTTCCAGAGGCTGGGGGAGGCTACTCCTCCCCTGCCTTCACACCATTTTCCAAAGGGAGAGGGTGTCACACCCTCTCTCAGAGGAAGTTCTTTGTTCTGCCATCCTGGGCCAGGCCTGGCTGGACCCCAGGAGGGCAGATGCCTGTCTGAGGGGTTGGCAGCAGCAGCAGCTGCAGTGAAACCCCAGGAAAGGCAGTTTGGCAGTACCAGGGTCTGTGCTACAGACCACTGGGATCATCGAATTGTGCCAACAATGCGAGGATGGCATAGAGGGGGCAATTCCATGATCTTAGACATGTTACATGGCCATATTCGGAGTTACCATTGTGAAGCTACATATAGGTAGTGACCTATATGTAGTGCACGCGTGTAATGGTGTCCACGCACTCACAAAGTTCAGGGAATTGGCTTTGAACAATGTGGGGGCACCTTGGCTAGTGCCAGGGTACCCTCACACTAAGTAACTTTGCACCTAACCTTTACCAGGTAAAGGTTAGACATATAGGTGACTTATAAGTTACCTAAGTGCAGTGTAAAATGGCTGTGAAATAACGTGGACGTTATTTCACTCAGGCTGCAGTGGCAGGCCTGTGTAAGAATTGTCAGAGCTCCCTATGGGTGGCAAAAGAAATGCTGCAGCCCATAGGTATCTCCTGGAACCCCAATACCCTGGGTACCTCAGGAATTATAAGGGTATTCCAGTAAGCCAATGTAAATTGGTTAAATTGGTCACTAGCCTGTTAGTGACAATTTAGAAAGAAATGAGAGAGCATAACCACTGAGGTTCTGGTTAGCAGAGCCTCAGTGAGACAGTTAGGCACTACACAGGGAACACATACATATAGGCCACAAACTTATGAGCACTGGGGTCCTGACTAGCAGGGTCCCAGTGACACATAACAAACATACTGAAAACATAGGGTTTTCACTATGAGCACTGGGCCCTGGGTAGCAGGATCCCAGTGAGACAGTGAAAACACCCTGACATACACTCACAAACAGGCCAAAAGTGGGGGTAACAAGGCTAGAAAGAGGCTACTTTCTCACACCTTGGTAATAGTTGGCCATGTGGCAGGGACTAGTGCTTCCTGCTACTTTTCCTTGTGAAGGTGATCTGTTCCATGTCTTCTTCTTCTGATGTGTGTGTTGCCTCCTCTGTTCTTGGTGGTGGTGGTTGTGAAGGAGCAACACACGCCTCAGTGTTAGAAGACGTGGAGTCAGACATCCCGGTAGCTGCTACCTGTGAGGGTCTTAAGGGCAGTACTGCTGCAAGGAGGATCTGCTGATTCTTAAGAATAGCAGCCACATCACGATGGTAAGCAGCCAGGTCGGCCCTGGGGGGTTCAATGTTGCATTTGTGCACGCGTTGACAGGATTGCTGTTGTAGGTGTTGAGTCAACTGTATTACAGCTGTGCTGATTTCCTTCAGCCTTTTTTCTACTTCCGGCAAGATAGTTGTTTGCCCTTGCATAGCTGCTGCCTGATCTGCAGATGACATCATGCACGAACGAACCCCCTCTAGGCTGGCTGCCATAGTTTGCATCCCCACCCGCACCTCATTGGCCAGCACCCGCTGTACTCCGACCACAGTTCTCTCAAAGCTGGTGCCTGTGTCGTCTGAGTCCTCAGCTGTATTGGAGCTGGCAGGTCTTACAATTGGGGTGGTGGGTGGGTCCTCTGTGATGGCTGCTTGTTCTGAGCTCCTCCTTGTGACTGAAAGTGGGGTCTGGAGGGTTCCAAGGACATCTTGGATGGTCTGCTGGGTGATGTTTGTCAGCTCGTCATCCAGGTCATCAGGGCATTCCTGGACAGGCCTATCCACAGGAGATCCATCGTCCTCTGCAATGAAATAGGGTACAATTAGTGTGTCTGTGTTGTGGCATTGGTGATGTGACATGCCTGCCTTGTGATGAATACACATTGTGATCTTGTTTCCTGTTCATTGCTCCAGTCTTTCAGATGGGCATTCTCCCAGGCCTATGGCCCACCTGCATGTCACATGTATTGTATTAGGTTATTAGACTTGTCTCCTCTAATGTTGTTTTAGGCCAATTGGTGAATTGCCACCTTCTTGTCCTAATCAAGCCTCCATCTACCTCCATTCTCATGGTGAGGCCTTTCACTGGCTGTGGGTGCTCTGATGGCACTAGCAGCACACTTAACAATCTGGACCTGCCCCAGTCTCTGATCTTTCACTTCCACTTATATGTAGTTGACATGTAGCGTATCCTATGCATAGCATTGTTATGGCACAATTTGGATGTTTGCATTGGTAATGATAACAGCTGATGTTGGGGAATGTGTGGAGATTGGATTGCCCTGATAGTCATAGCAGTGTCCTATTTCCTCCTCTGACTGTGCAGGTGTATGTCAGTGACCAGTTACATGTGTCATCCCCCTCAATGCTGTTGTCTGAGAAGTATGACATTTGGGATGTTGCATTGTGACCCAGGCACAGGATGGACCCTGGCATATGCAGCATGGGTGTGTCCTTAGTGCTGTGTAGCTCCTAATGTTGATGACATTGGCTGATGTTTGCGGCAACTATGGGCATTCACATTTGACAGGACAGGAGCCTTTGTCTTGTTTCAGGGGATTGTTGAAGTTGTCATCCTCAACCCACTAATTTAGGTGTGTATGATCCATGGGGACGTTACTGCCATTGGCTACTTGAGCTGCACACAGAGTGGAGGTGGTAGTGGCAACTGTTGTCATTGTTACATTCCAGTTGTCGGTATGGCTAGAGGTTGTTAATTGGGCCCTAGTTAATGTAGGGGATATAGTGGCTGACGTGTGCCGGGATGTCAGTTTCACGTTGTGCCCTTCCCTCCTGGTGTGGCTTTACCTTTGCTCCATCATTGGCATGGCAGCATGCCCCCATGGGACTGTTGTTGGTGTAGTGTTATGGTGTGCCCCAGCTTCTCTCTGTGCAGGCCATGCCCCCATGCCATACCCCTTTACCCATGCCACTCCATGTATATGATGACTTCCATGCATTTTGTGGTCTTTATCCCCCCTGCTTACAGTTGTCATTAGTGCATTTTAATTCCCCATGCGACTTACCCTGCATGTGTGTTGCCTCCTGGTAGTCTGCACTGTCCTGTTCTTGAATACCTGTGATGATCTCCTCAGGGATGACTGCTGCGACCATCTCCTCCATGTGGTCCAGGGCCTCCTGGTGTGCTGGACTCCCACCTCCAGTCTGCAGTGCTGCCTTCCTGTTCCTGGCCATCTTTTCCTTGGTCCTGTGCTTGCAGTCATGCCAGTTTTTCTTGCACTTGATGACTGTTCTGCGTACTTCTGCCACACTGTTAATCTTGTCAACAATTTGTTGCCATATTGCCTCTCTCCTACTGATTGGCAACTTTGAGGTGACAAACAGTTGGTGCTGGTGTTTCGTCACCTCTTTAACCAGAATTTCCGGTTCCTCTGCACTGAAGCAACATTTTCTTTTCTTCTTAAAACTGTCCTGGGTCTTGTGTGGGTCCTCCTGACTGGTTCCTGGTCTGTTGTCATCTTCCTGGGGTCTATACCGGCATCTGGGATCCATTTTGTCTCTCCTCTGCTGAAATGGCTGTGTTCGCGGGGAATTTTGACGCTATTGCGTAAAAAAACGCTGCATATCCGATGTGCGGTGTCGTAAATCGACCCACAGTCATTTCCGCTGCGTTAACGTTGTTTTGCTTTACGACTTGACGCTGCGGTGTGCGTAAAAAAAAATGACTTACACCTGTGGTTTGCGCCGCCGGGCGTCAAAGTATAAATTTGACGCCCGCATGGCGCACAGAAATGGCGTTAGCCGGCTGTAATATTTTTGACGCAAAACTGCGCCTGCGCAGTTTTGCGTCAAAAAGTATAAATATGGGCCTTATTATTTTAAAATGCTTCATATGAAATTGCAGAATGTCCTGTTAATAGACACCAAAATAATTCATTCTGATTCATTTGTTTCTCAGTTGGCTATTGAAGGCTCGAATATTGGTTGATGTTGACTGACTTAAAGAGTGTGTGGGAAACTTGAAATTGGGAAATACAGTCAAGGGAAGCTTTGTTTAGAGCACCCTTATTCTGTTACAAATAATATTTTGAAATGAAACTGTACAACAAACAAGTTGTTTAGACTTAGCAAAGATTAGGTAATTGAATGCACCCAGTATACCATCACCAGCTAAATTTGACAAACGGCAAAAGATTTTAAATGTTACTGAAGAACAGCTCAATATGTGGATGCAAAATGGAACATTTATTTCTGCACTTTCAGGTCCAAATGAGTCATTATTGTGGCCAGTGGACAGAAATAGTTCTTGTTCTTGTCTTGTAAACCCCACTAGGAGTTTTAGAATGAATAGACCTGACCCTCAATACATCTCACATCAACTCTCTGGTATGATTACCACATAAAGCATGGCCAAACAATGTCAACAATGGTTAAAATCTTCCACTGAGCAGACGTTAAAGAACACTTTAGTCTCCTGTTAGAAAACCCAGACTTACAAGATGTCATGTTCGGTCCTAGAAAACCACGCACAAAGTGCTTCCTATTTGCAATATATAACGAATTTTGGAAACCTTCACAAAAATAAGTTGTCACCTGGTTGAGGTAAATAGATCATGAAAACCTCCAGAAAATGCTAGCTGTTGTAAATAATGGAAAGAACACTTTGTCCAACCGCATGTGCACCTTAAACAAAATTGACATCATGCAAAAAGATATGTCATTTTTACACCATGGACAGAGTCAACTTTGGTCCATTATGCAGTTAGGATGGATGTTACCAATTACAACTGAAAAGAGGCTGTGTACCCTGGCAACACGTCAGCTCCAGGTACTTGCTTTATGTGTTTAATTTGACGCCAAAGCAACAAGTAATGGCTAAGAAAGAAGCAACTCATATTATGTTAAACATTGAAAAGTTAATAAAGCTTCCTTTCAATGTGACGGAAATACCATCTGCAGTTTGGTTAATACACATGGTTATTTATCTGTCCATTTCAACAGTTCAGTTTACCTCATGTTTGAAGCACATTCCAGTAGGCAGATTTGAAAAGCTAGAAGATAGTTACATTCAGGAGGTGTGGAGCTACCCTTTATGTACAAATGTTTCAATGGCATGAAGAAGGTCTTTATTGCAGGAAGCAAATGCTATATTTCAGGAAGACATTCAATGATTTGTAAACAGCTCTCCTTGCATGGAGCATGTGATGCTCTAGGTGCGACTTTAGCTTGTTGTCTGAAGGGTGTTCCTGTCCTTTTGATTCATCTGGCGTTTTAAGTGGTCTCGAAACGCAGGTATTCGATGCTGAATGGAGAAAGCTGTTGTGGAATGCGAGCTGGAATTGCCTACGTACTTTCGGTCTCTCAAATTGTAACGTTTTGGGAAAATGTGCTTTTTCCCTCACACGAAAGATTAAAGTAGCAGAAATGTGGTCTCCTATTGCTACTTCAAATGTACATTTTGACATGCTAAGCAGACTGAAAGCTCTTTTGTTTCAAAAGTATGTGGTGCTTACATCTGCACGCAAGACCTACAGTCCCTTTTCAACACCAACTTTTCAAAGCATTTCGATGAACTAATATGTTACATTTTCAATGCATATAACACTGCTGGTTCTGGTTTTGTCAGCACCCTCCAATCTGTTTTTGGCATTATACCTTCAGCCATACACTCAATATTTTCGAGTGTCTTTGGGAGATTCCCTATACCTTTGACATTAATTGGTGTTATCTTGCTGTTGCTATTGTTTCTCCGCAATGGTTGTCTTGTCTCAGCAAGGAAGACTGATGGCCCTTCCACCAGCCCAACTGTGTTGTGAATGCATGATGCAGTATTTTGGAGCACCACTCCTGGAAAAACTGGAATCCAACTTTGTCATTCAGACTGGTTCTGAATTGCATGTAGCCCATTTTTCAAGGTTTGTGCTACCCATTTGGACATGCGTCGAAGGAGGACTCCCAGAAGACTAACAGACCTCTTCTTTACCTCTAACACATGTATGGGTATTGCGCTTCCTTTCCAGGACTAGATGGGTGGATTAGGGGTACCACAGCTATTTGCTCTCATGTAGAAACTTAGTAGTATTGGTAGATATATTAGGTACATTATTGTGGCAATATGGTGGGACTCTTCTTGTGTTTCACTGCCCTGGTCACCGCTGTAATAGTGTTGCTTTTCATTATCCTCATATTCGCAATTCATTCAGAATTGTGACTTAAAATCCATCTTTACCATTACCTAGGGTTTTAAACTGCAATTTCAAATCTGATGGCATTTTTACCTACTCCCAAACACAAATTACCAATTTGATATATATATATATATACATATACATATGTATATGTATGTGTATATATATATATATATATATATATATATATATATACATTAATGTGTGTATATATATATATATATGTGTGTGTGTGTGTGTGTATATATATATATATATATATATGCCCAATGTTATCCTATGAGAGATGTAGGCCTTTCAGTAGTGAAAACCTAATTTAAGAGTTTTTTACTACAAGTACATGTAAAACTTAAAAGTGCATGTCCAGCTTTTTAATTACAAGCACTCTGCCCTATACATTTTTAGGGTCTACCCTAGGGGTGATGTATTAAAAAGGAAGGTTTAGGTCGAAATGGCAGTTCAATCTGCACACAGGCTGCAATGGCAGGCCTGAGACATGTTTTCAAAGGTTACTTAAGTGGATGGCACAATAAGTGCAGCAGACCCACTAGTAGACAAAATGTTTGAGGGTATGGCCAAGGCCAACACACTTAATCTAAACAGTGTCACTTTCTGAAGCAGCCCTTTTGTATTTTATTTAGTGTAACTTTGGTATATGAAAAAACAAGGCTTTGCTTCTTTTAGGGGCATGTCCATTACTGTTTGACAGGTCTTGATGCAGTAATAGAAAGCTTATAGAAAAACAGTAAAATACTAGTTGGGTGGTAGGCTATGTAAAGCGTCAGGATTTTAGGTTATATGTTTAGAGCCTTTTCTTTAATTATATAGACCACGCTTCTTGTCAAGGATTCCTTGTTATGCTTATTAGACCTCTCCCCTTTGAGAGACCGCCCTAGTTATTTTGTTCCACTCAAAGCCCTGCTGGTGGGGTTACTTTCCAGAGGAGTATGATCCTCACTTTGATTAGGCTGTGTAGACAGACCTCTGTCAAGCCAATTCACTGGGAAGTAATTCACGGTCATGTGCGGTTGACCGCTCATCAGTCGCTTCTGCGTGTCTTTTACTCCTACCTGGCATCCTGTAAACAAGCATTTGCAGTGCAATCTTTGCTCAAGTTAGAGCTATTAGCGTTGTAAACTCCTGTCCTGACTTTTCTTGCCACATAAACTGAAAATAAAAAGTAATACAATTTTACATAAGGGAACCGATGTAAAGTGTCACGCTATGAGAGGGAATTTGTCTAATCAGAACAAAAAGACCAGTCCGGTTTCGCCTTTGCATAGTAATACATTTTTTTTTTTTTTAAAGCGCGATTGCGTTGTGTAAAACCTTGAATTCGCGAAGGAGGGCTAGGACAAGCAATAGAAATAAACTGGTAGTCGTGAAAAGCGCTCTATTACTGCCCAGCAAGATCCCGCTGCCTACGAAATGTAGAGAAAAAGTAGTCCAGAAACCATACGGAAAACATGTAGCCTCATATGTTTTCAGTAGCTGGCCGGTGCTCTCGGGGGGAGCTAAACACCGGAACAGGCATGATGTATGCATTCCTTTCACTAATGAAATCAAGCGAATTTTAAAAGACAAGCCCGGGAACCAACAAAAGTGATAGGCGTGACATGGGCGTGATTAAAAGCCCACTGAGAGATTACAACAGGGACAGAGCGCTTGCACGCTCGACCCTAAAACAACTTTTAATTGACACATGTCGTTAAAAAAGAACATGTAACATGAACAATGCCTGAAAAAGCACCCCCGACAGGGCACCTTCTGAACATCGGTAAAAGGGCACTAATGCCCGAGGGAGTGTTGCAGATGTGCCACTTCTGAAGAAGTAGTGATGGTGGGGGACACCAGGACCCACCTGCAAAAATGGAGCATGGCCCCATAAGCAACCCATTATCTGCAATCACCCCTAGCAAGTAAAGTATCATGGCTAGGCCAACATCCATAAACATATAGACACATTTCCAGGCTTTTATAACCACCATCTTCTCCCCATTTATAGTTACTTAGCTATGCCAGGATCCAGGTCACACATAGTACGCACAGTCCCATAACCAGACCAGTTTCCACATTAGCCCTGCATGAATCATAAAACACACTTTCATCCCCCAGTACCCTCGGCCTCCTGTAATCTGACCCCTAACTCCCATAACCCATTGAATAGCACTGTATAACCTAATTTTCCAATAACAACATTACTTCGTACATTTTCAGTTATTGTTATATTCATGATGACTCATTTGTAAACAGATTACAAAGAATGTGTAATTTAATAAAAGTTATTTTCAGTAACCACTTACTGTACAATTGCATGTACGGCTTGAGTACAAAGGAATCATGCATTTTATTTTCAAAATCATTGCACTAAATTTAGGTTCACCAGATGACCCACCCAGTGATCCAATGGTGAACCTTCATTTAACTACCGAGGCACAATTTTAGTTGTCGGGACTTTGCAGAGGAGATACCAGAGGCCTGGAATTACATTTATCATTCAGTTTCTCTGCTGCAAAGTCCGGCCATTTCGCGTTTTCCCCTGAACAGTGCAATAACTGCACACACCTAGGTTTACTGGGTGTGTTACTGTGTAGAATTTGACCACATCAACCTAAAACACATAGGGCCAGATGTATCAAAGGGTTTTACCCATTCTGTGTCTATGGGAAAATGTGTTCATACATATGGCCCATAGTGGCATATTTAAGAGACGCTTGGCGCATCTTGTGCCACATTAGCGTAATTTGTTTTATACTAATGTGGCTCAACGAGGCCAAAATCCCACGCCATATTTACAAAGTGGCGCAATGATTGCATTGCGCCACTATGTAACCCTTTACGCTACATTATGCCTGCGCCAGGGGATAACAGATTTCCTTGCGTTATTTTTTGGGCACTTTTAATGCCTGCTCAGAGCAGGCGTTAAAAGGGGGCACACCATTGTTTACAAGGTGCCCCTATGTGTAGCACCAACATTTTGATGCTACTACTGCAGAGTAATAGCATCATAAAAAATGCCGCAATTGCCCCCTACCCTGCGCCATGGTGCTCCTTATTCTAAATATGGCATGCACATGGTGGCGATAGGGCGCAGTAAAACGTACAATATGCCCCATAAATTTTCCGCCCTGCTTTGAGCAGGCAGAAAGTATATTCGGGACTGGTGGTACGGGGTGGAGAGGGGTGGCGTGGTTCAAGGCACTCTAGCGCCTGTCTGATTGGAGAATACCCCCCAACATCTCCCTGTCTGCTGCAGGGGGCTGGGCAATGCTACTGCCCTCAGCCATTGTCCTGTATCAATTCTTCCAGACACGGGGCCTCAGTACTATTCTGGCAGTCCTTGGACTTCTAGACTCTCGGTGGCGGTCTTACCGCCGCTGGGCCGGTGGTTAAGACGGCCATATCACAACTTTGGCGGTTTGGCACAAGCCAAACCGCCAAAACGAGGCCCATAGAGCCAGGAAGGTCAGAGCGCCGGGGGACTGGCGGAAGCCGTAATACAGCCATCGATATTTCAGCTCGGCAGTGTGAGAAAGTAGCCTCTTTCTAGCATGGTTACCCCCACGTTTGGCCTGTTTGTGAGTGTGTGTCAGTGTGTTTTTACTGTGTCACTGGGATCCTGCTAGCCAGGACCACAGTGCTCATAGATAAAAACCTATATGTCAGTATGTTTTGCCTGTCTCACTGGGATCCTGCTAGCCAGGACCCCAGTGCTCATAGTTTGTGGGCTAATGTCTATGACTGTGTAGTGCTTAACTGTGTCACTGAGGCTCTGGTAATCAGAACCTCAGTTCTTATGTTCTCTCTGCTTTTAAATTTGTCACTGTAGGCTAGTGTCTTCATTTACCAATTTCAATTGGCAAACTGGACCCCCCTTATAAGTCCCTAGTATATGGTACCTAGGTACCCATGGCATTGGGGTTCCAGGAGATCCATATGGGCTGAAGCATTTCTTTTGCCACCCATAGGGAGCTCAGACAAACCCTTACACAGGACTGCCATTGCAGCCTGCATGAAATAGTGCACACACTATTTCACAGCCATTTTCACTGCACTTAAGTCACCTATATGTCTAACCTTCACTTGCTGAAGGTTAGGTGCAAAGTTACTAAGTGTGAGGGCACCCTTGCACTAGCAATGGTGCCGGTATATAGTTCAGGGCCATTTCCCCTGACTTTGTGAGTGCGGGGACGCCATTACACGTGTGCACTACATATAGGTCAATACCTATATGTAGCTTCACAATGGTAACTCCGAATATGGCCATGTAGCATGTCTAAGATCATGGAATTGTCCCCCCCATTCCAAGTCAAATCTGGTATTGGGGAGCCAATTCCATGCATCCTGTGGGCTCCACCATGGACTCCCAGTACTGCCAAACCAACTCTTCGAGGATTGCACTGCAGCTACAGCTGCTGCCACCTCACAGACAGGGTTCTGCCCTCCTGGGGTCTGGACAGCCCAGTCCCAGGAAGGCAGAAGAAAGCATTTCCTCTGAGAGCAGGGTGTTACACCCTCTCCCTTTGGAAATAGGTGTTACAGGCTGGGGAGGGGTAGCCTCCCCCAGCCTCTGGAAATGCTTTGAAGGGCACAGATGGTGCCCTCCTTGCATAAATGAGTCTACACCAGTTCAGGGACCCTTTCTCCCCTGCTCTGGCGGGAAACTGGGCAAAGGAAAGGGGAGTGACCACTCCCCTGTCCATCACCACCCCAGGGGTGGTGCCCAGAGCTCCTCCAGTATGTCCCAGACTTCAGTCATCTTGCTTTGCAAGGTGTGGGGGCACTCTGGAGGGCTCTGAGTGGCCAGTGCCGGTAGGTGACATCAGATACCCTCTTCTGATAGGTCCATGCCTGATAAGGTACACAATCCCCCTCTCAGGGCTATTTAGGGTCTCTCCTCTGGGTTCTCTTCAGATTCTGCTTGCACGTTTCCTTCAGGAATCCTCTGCAACAACTTCAGCATCCTCTGACCTCGGATCAACCACAGCCACCTCCAAGAAACACTGTAACTGCAACAAAGTGTCTACAAGAAACACTTTTCTTTAGCAACCTCAGCTCCAAGTCAGCAACTGCAACAGTTTCCTTGGTGTGCACGCTCTGGAGACTCCCTGTCTTCACCATGCTCCAGAAGAACTAAAGAAATCTCCCATGGAGTGACGGAATCACTCCCCTGCTCCAAGCAGGCACCTTCCAAGGCAATGACTGGTACCCTGGGACTCCTCTCACGGCGACAAGCATGCTCCTAAGGACACAGAGGGTGGACATCATTGACGTAGACTGTCCTGAGGTCTTGCTGATGCAATTTGGAGGATGTAAGACCGTGCCTTCCCTGAGAACGACAGTACCCCTGTGTTTTGTGTCTTCTTGACCTCCTGAGGCCTCTGTGCACTCTTTGCTAAATTCCTTCATGCACAGCCTGGCCCAGGTCCCCAGCACTCCACCCTGCAATGCTCAACTCACTGAGTTGTTCTCCTGCAGCGTGGGACCTTCTTTTGTTGTGCTGCATCAACTGTGTTTTGCACCTCCTTTAAACCCAGATCCTGCAGCTTCTGGGGGTGCTGGCTGGCATCTTGAGGACTCTCTGAAGTGCTGAGAGCCCTCTCTTCCTCCTCAACCAGAGTTGAGGCCCCCAGGTCCCTCCTGGGTCCATCCAGCACCATTTTGATGAAAAATGCACTTTTACCGTAGCCAAGGCTTGTTTGCACCTTCTATCACGAAATCTTGTCTGCAACAATCTTCACGCCGTGGGACATCTTTTGCGTTATGCAGGAACCCACTGGCATCTTCCTAGGGTGCATTTCTGCAGTCTTCTACTAACCAAGGACTCTTCTTTTGCACCCTCTTCTGGGTTGGCATGGGCTCCTGTCCTTCCTGGAACTTCTTTCGACTTCTGGACTTGGTCCCCTTCCTTTGCAGGTCTTCAGGTCTAATAAGCCAGCAGTTGTTCTTTGCAGACTTGGTTGGCTGCTGCAAAATCCCCCAAACGAGGTGTAGTGTGACCTAAGGAAACTTGCAGTACTTTACTCCTGCTTTTCTGGGCTCTGGGGTGGGGTAATTTACTTACCTTTACTGTATTCTTACTCTCCCAGCGATTCTGCACACACTACACTTCTCTAGGGGGGAATTCGTGATTCACATTCCACTTTTTTAGTATATGGTTTGTGTTGCCCCTAGACCTATTTTCTCCCATTGCATTCTAAAGGATTTCCTACTGTTTGCATTGTTCTATGACTATTTACTTGTCTAATTTTGGAGTCTAGTGTATATATTGTGTATAATACTTGCCTCTTGAAGGAGTGTTGTCTCTAAGATATTTTTAGTACTGTGTCACCCAAATAAATACCTTTATTTTTGGTAACACTGATTATTGTCTTTACTTGTGTATAAGTCCTGTGTAACTATAAGTGGTATTGCACGAGCTTTGCATGTCTCCTAGTTCAGCCTAAGCTGCTCTGCTATACCTACCTCTATCAGCCTAAGCTGCTAGAACACTACTACATTCACTAACAAGGGATAACTGGACCTGGGGTAAGGTGTAAGTACCCAAGGTACCCACTACAAACCAGGCCAGCCTCCTACAGACAGAGGCACCCTGAGGGCTCTCTAAAGTGCTGAGAGCCCCCTCTTTCTCTCACACAGAGTTGAGGCCCCCAGGTCCCTCCGGGGTCCATCCAGAGCCATTTTGCTGAAAAACGCACTTTTGCCGTAGCCAAGGCTTGTTTGCGCCTTCCAACACAAAATCTCGTCTGCAACAATCTGCGGATAAACATTGGAAGACTACAGAATCTAAGTTGCATTCCGTACCCTTACCTAATGGTCCTTGGGACTAGATTTCCTCGGACTTTACAGGGCCTTTTGAGTTGCTACCTAGCAACATGAAATATATGATTGTGCTCATTGGCTATTATTTAAAATGGTATTATTATGATTTTGTATCTTCGCCGGATACCAAAGCTGGTATCTCATTTCTTACAAACATTTTTTAATTTGAGGGAGCCCCCCCTAGAGAAATTGGCATTGCCAATGGGATTCAATTCAAATTGATACAAATGAAATCATTCATTGAGAGTTTCCAAATCAAACACTTGCAGGTAGCATTAATTCCTCAACATCTAATGGCCTTGTTGAGCGTGTTAACAAGTTCTTAAAAGAAGGAGTACAAACTGCACTTTCGTCAGGAGTTAATGTAGAAACAATTTTGAAGATCAAAACTTGGAACTATTTGGTAACGCCACATAGTGTTACCGGAATATCCCCTTTCAAACTGTTCCGTAATCGCCTACCAAGATACTCTGTATTTCCAGACTGGATGAAAGATGTTACTGCGCCTAATAATATGCATAATGAAAACATCAAGGAAATTGTTAAAAAGAAACAAAATCATATGAAATGTTACTTCAATAGTAAGCATACTGTAAAAAAAAATTGATTTCAAAATTGGAGACTGGGTGTTAATTAAAAACTCCATTATAGTTAGAAAAGAAGAATCCATGTTTACATATCCAACTATGGTTGTAAGAGTGCCCAAAGGGGCAATTTTGTTAGAGAACAAAGGGTGGCGTAGTAGAAAAAGTCTTGTTAAAGTGTCCTCTGAACAATCAAAGAAAAGTGTTGAAACGAAGCACAAAGGATTGGGAAAAAGTAATGTTCAGAATGACAATTCTATTTGGTTTGATACTGTTACTAAAAGTTCACCTCTAAATACTGGAAGTGCTAATAATGCACCAGTAAGCAAAGCAGTTGATTGTAATGAGAGTAACGTTGTGAGAAGTTGTAACAACTGTCGTCAATATGTTGTTACATATCCCATGAATGCAAACACACCTAGCACTGATCAATGCTCTATGCCATATTCAGCTATGCCAGTAGCTGAATATTATAGATAGATGTGTTAGTCACTAGTCAACTTGCTACTTCATTTTTGTATAAGGGGAAGGGTGATGTAATATGTATGTATTGTATGGTATGTCTCATGCTGCATCAGGAGATAGACACAACCCGTTTCAGCATGTTTAGATCCAGTGATGAGCCAGCGTTACAGGTTCGGGTCCGCGGCTGTTAGCGAGGAGTGGCTGCAGGACTGCTGCTGCAGATGGATGTGAACCTGGGCCTGGGCTCTTGTTCTTCTGAGAACGTAAATAAAGCCCTGGAAACAACTACCCGTTTGTGTCTTTACTGCATGTCTTTACTACATGCAGTTGCACACTTGTGCAAGTCATAGCCCTGCTTTCAGGACTTGGCAACTGGAAGCAGGATTTTAGGAGAATAATAAACTCTACTGTTTTCATGAATGATATCTTTTCCTCAACGACATCATACACTTATAGAACAGGATCCTGCCACCTCCTCCTTAGATGCGTTTTTCCTGACTGTAACACGTTTTTGTCACATGTTTATGTTCCATACACTTGCATAGAGTGAAAATGTATATAAGCTGCCCTAAATATCATGTGTTTCATCACCAAGCTTTAATTGAGCCTTTTGTGAGAGCTCTTGTCAGTTAAAATGACAGTGGGCTTATTTTATTTGTTTTGCTGCTTGCTATTTTGCATTAACTAAATTTTCGACTGAAGGGCTTCCCAACATGTTGTGTTTTATTTTTCACAGGCTGAAGCAGCACAACTTGTCATGCGGACCCTAATGTATTCTGGGATTTGTAGACGTGGTTTCCATGAGCTGCACTATACTACATCATTGTATTGTGAATCACAGCCCGAGGCTGAAGTATTGTGTCTATAGTGGCATATAATCATATGGTATCCCTAATTAAACATGAGCACCAAATGAAATTCAAACTTGGTAGGATATTTTAGACCTAGGTGGCATTTGACAGTTGGCCCATTAGGGTGGGTTCTTTGACACTGAGGCCCTCATTATAACCCTGGCGGTCAGTGTTAAAAACAATGGGATCACGACCATGGCGGAAACCGCCAACATAGACAGCCACTTTAACACTCCGACCATAGCAACAAACACTGCGGCGGTCACCGCCAACAGACAGGTGGAAGACAATGTACCGCCCACACTATTACAAGGCACCAATCCTCCAGCTTTTCTGGGGCGGTACCAACGCCATCAAAAGCACGGTGGAAACTGAACAAAGAAGGGGAACCACTCACCTCTCGACACTCCACGAAGAACCAGGATGCCATGCAGCCCGAATTGCAGATCCTACTCATGTTGGTGTATCTACTAATACACCACGAAGTAGAAAGAAGGCGGCGGCCGCAGCGGTGTGTACTGCACCTAGCACACAGGGGAGGGGAGGAGGGAAAAGTGAGTGGCACGCAACACCCCTACCCCCCACCCACAACAACATACACACACACATATCCAACAACATCACAGATACACCCCGTCACCCCCTGGAAGAACGCAAGGACAAAAAGAAATGAGTTCAACTAGTGTTATATTGGAACAATCAGATATATCAAGAGAAAAGCAAATAATCAGTACACACAAATATTTACATCAAGTACACAAGTCCGTACACTGTCCCGTGTAAATGTCCGTGGACCAGTGGTCACAAAAAGCATGGGAAAATCCCACACATGACACCTGCCTCAAAACAGGCCACTTAGGGGGAAGTGGAGGGGGGGGGGGGGCACCTCCGCCGGACGATGATACGACGCCACTGCTCCTCGAGGGGGCTACATGACCACTGCCTGGTCCTGGGGAGTGCAAAGCCACAGTCTCTCAAGTGGGTGGGTTGCCCACTGCTTGGTCCTGGGAAGTGCAAAGCCACAGTCTCTCAAGTGGGTGACATGTTCCACTGGTTCTGGAGGGGGCTTTGTGCCCAGAGTGCTTCATCCTGCCAAGGACTGGGTTAGCGGATGCATTTCTCCACTGGTTCTGGAGGGGGCTTTGTGCCCAGAGTGCTTCATCCTGCCAAGGACTGGGTTGGTGGATGCATTTCTCCACTGGTTCTGGAGGGGGCTTTGTGCCCAGTGATGCTGCACCTGGGGTGTGGCAGTTGACATCCTCTCATCTGGGTGTCTGAGCCACTCGATGTACCTGGAACAGGTAGCATGATACTCCATGGAGGCAGAGCCACACTCCATCCTCCGTCAACTTAGGCTGCCAATTACTGGTCGTGCCAGTGCTGGAGGTAGTGCCTCAAGTGGCGTGTCCAGGGTCCAGGATGTCACCTGCAGACTTGGACGGCTGCCCACTGGTGATGCTGCTGACGTCCGACAGAGGTGTATCGGCTGGGCACGTGGCGGTGAAGATGGTGGTGCAGGTGGCGGTGGCTGCGGCAGAGATGCTGCCAGTGCTGGCCGTGGTGCAAGTATCTGTTGTGGTGGAGGGAGACACCATACCGTCTCCGGCAGCCTCGGATGACTGATCCTTGGGGAGGATGCTGCAGCCTGACGCTGTGGCAGCGGCGGTGCAGGTGGCGGTGCTGACTGTGGTGCAGGCCGCTGCCATCCCTGATGATATGGTGGTCACCAGCCCCTCACCAGGAGGCATCGTGCCCTGAGGTGACCTGCCCTTTGGCTTGTGGCCCTTCCCACCTTGGCAGTCGCTGCAGGGACCTTGGCACTGTCCTCTTTGTGTTTGGGCGAGGCCTTGCCGGGTGTGTGGTGTGACTTTCCCCCGCTGGAAACCTTTGCAGGTGGCAGAAGAGGGTGGTCCTTCTTATCTGTAGGTGGCACACTGGCAACTCTGATGGGTGCCCCCTTCGAGCCTCCCGGACTTGCAGGGACCACAGCGGATGCAGATTTGGTGGCTGAGGTGCTGGGCTGGGTTCTAGACATCCTGGCCCTAGGGGAAGGACGGGGGCGGAGGTGTAGGGAAGAGGTTAATTTTAGCTAGGGAAAGTTTTTTAGGCACACTGGGACGGTAAGATTGAGAGGGTGTGGGGGTGGAGGAAGAGGTAGTGGTTGTAGGAGGTGTACATCTGCTGAGTTTGGGTGAAGGTGCATGGGCTGGAGGCTGTTGTGAGGTGGATGGCTGTTGAGTGGGTGTGTGCCTGCGTTTGTGTACTTTTGGAGGAAGGCTCACAGACACACTGGGAGAGGACACAGGTGACGTGTGAATGGTTGTGGGGTGGTGATTGCACGTGAGCGATGTGTTGTGATGGGCGTGCTGGTGATGGAAGCAGTGCGTGATGATGTTGTGCATGCAGGTGTGAGTGGAAACAAGACTGCGAGGGAGGTGGAGGACGTGGAGGATGGGGACACAGTGGAGGAAGTGGATTTTGGTATGTGTGCATGGGTATGGTGCTTGTGTGAGTGCCTGTGGGATGTGTGGTGCTTATGTTTTCCTGAGCCACTTTTGTGTGTTAATGTGTGTGCATGCTGGTCTGATGGTGTGTTTGGGATAGGCTGAGGTAGAGGGGATTGGGTCTGGGTAGTGGAAGTTGGAGTGGGGAGGCTGGACACAGGGACAATGGCTGCCATCAGTGCTGAGGCCAGAGCCTGAAATGCTCTCTGTTGGGCACCGACGCCAGAATGAATGCTCTCCAGGTATGCATTTGTTTGCTGCAAATGCCTCTTGACACTCTCAATGGCATTCAGAATGGTTGACTGCCCAACAGTGAGGGATCTCAGAAGGTCAATAGCCTCCTCACTGAGGGCAGCAGGGCTGACTGTGGCAGGGCCTGAGGTGCCTGGGGCGAAGGAGATGCCCACCCTCCTAGGTGAGCGGGCACGGGAAATACACTGAGGGGCTGCTGGGAGAGCAGTGCTGGTAGGGGGGGTCTCGGCTGTACCTGTTCTTGGGGTGGGCACAGAGGTGTCTGCCACCACCAGGGAGCTTCCATCAGAGGAGGAGTCGCTGTCGCTGGTATCCCCTCCTGTCCCTGTTGTGGAGCTCCCCTCACCCTCCGTCCCACTGGTGCCTTCACCCTCCATGGATACACCCTCCTGGGCCATGTGGGATGCACCTCCCTCCATCGCCGGTGCCTCTGCTCCTCAGCCAGATGATGCTAATGCACACAAGGACAGGGTGACAAAACAAGAAGGGGGGGAAAGACAGAGGGAACACATGGTCAATGCCAGCAACACCACTACCGTTGGCGGACACAACACACAGGGAGCAGCCCTATCCACTAGGCCATGCACTACCAGTTACTAAGAAAGTCACCAGCCCATGAGGTACAATGCCTAACGCCATTAGCTGCACACCTGAAACCCACAGGACCCTGCCCAGTAGTAGATGCCCACTAACACTATTGGGGTTAAAGTGCTTCAGAGCCTGCCCAACAAGGGACCTACAATGCCATGTTCACCCTGGCCTAGGGGCACCCACAGCCCACATCCCCCACCCAGATACTTCCTAAACCAAGCAGAGTCAGCTTTTTGACACTGTACTCACCCTTTGGGGCTGCTGTGATGCCCTCAAGCGCCCATCCAAGTCCTGATAGGCCACCGCCAGGATGCGGAACATCAGGGGGTCATGGTGCGACGGGCACCCCTTCCACGTTGGGAGGCCAGCCCCAGCTGGGCCTCCGCCGTCTTCATGCTCCAGCGGTGCAGGTCCTCCCATCTCTTGCGGCAGTGGGTGCTCCGTCTGTGATAGATCCCCAGGGTCCACACTTCCTTGGCAATGGCACGCCAAATACCCTTCTTCTGGTGGGCGCTGACCTAGGGGGAAGGTACAGGAGGAAAGGAAATTACTTCCCCGTCCGGACCGTCAGATTCATTGCCCACCAGTTCCCAACCATGCCCTGACGCACATACACTGACCATCCTCACATGCAGCCCTCAGCCCCCCCCCCCAACACGTGGCTTACATCCACACCACTCCAAACAGGCACTGCCCACGCATCATTCTCACATGAGTAGGTGTCTGGGTAGGGGTTGTCCCTAAGGTTAGTGTGTGTCTAACAGTTATCCCTCGACATTTGCAGGTGACTCTGGTTACCCCAACCTCTCATGGCTACTGACCCCAGTGATGAATGCCAGGACAAGGGCAGAGGACCACTACAATGAAGCACATGGGCGAACTAGGAGTATTATTGAGAGGACGTTCGTCCTCCTGAAGGCCAGATTCTGGTGCCTCCATCTAACAGGTGGCTCCCTATACTACTCACCGAAGAAGGTGTGCCAGATAATCGTTGCATGCTGCTTGTTGCACTACCTGGCATTGAGACGCCAGGTGCCTTTTCTGCAGGAGGATGAGCCTGGTGATGGTCTTGTGGCAGCGGTGGAGCCTGTAGACAGTGAGAAAGAGTAGACAGAGGAAGAAGATATTGACAACAGAATGAACATCATCATGCAGTACTTCCAGTGACACACAGGTAAGAGACTGTAACTCCTCCTCACATTTCAGAATACTCTAGGGCATTGTACAAGTCAGCCTCTTAACCTCTGTCTATGGACACTGACTGTTCACTTTGGATTTCCATTTTTCAGATCTGGGTACCCCATTCTGCCTTCTGCTATATTTACTGCTGCCCAACAACTGTAATACATTGGTATGAGTAAATTAACATTTACATTGTTATTTGTTACTAATGTTGTCATTATACATTTGTGAAAGATCAGACTGACTCCAGATTGGTTTGTGCTTAAAGGGTGTTTATTTAGGGGCTAATGAGTATAGGGGTATGTGCAAGGGGCTGGGGTGATGGTGGAGGAAAGTCCATAGTAGAGTCCAGTCTCTTGGCATCACAGGTGCATTGTCCAATGGGGTATAGGAAGGGGAGTAATGGTAGTTCAATTTGGACAGAATGACATAGTGGTACAGAAGGATGACAATCAGGAGAGTCTTATTTCCTGGCGCGGGTCTTGGCAATGTTCTCTATCTTCTGCCTGGATCGCAGAGACCATTTGCGGGGTGGTTCTCCTTCTGCAGGGGGTGGGGTGCTGGTGGTCTGTTGGTCCTGTGGTGGGGCCTCCTGTCCACTAGCGCCGGTGGAGACGGAAGGCTGTTCCTCGATTTGGCTAGTGTCAGGGGCCCTTTGTTGTGCCACTGCCTCCCTCATGGCCTTGCCTATGTCAGCCAGCACCCCTGCTATGGTGACCAGGATGGTGTATATGTTGGTGAGGTCCTCCATGATCCCCATGTAGTGTCCCTCCTGCAGCCCTTGGGTCTCCTGAAACTTGGCCAGTACCGTACCCATGGTCTCCTGGGAATGGTGATATGCTCTCATGATGTTGGTCAGTGCCTCGTGGAGGGTCAGTTCCCTGGGCCTGTCCTCCCCCTGTTGCACAGCAGTTCTCCCAGCTTCCCTGTTGTCCTGTGCCTCTGTCCCCTGAACTCTGTACCCACTGCCACTGACCCCAGGTCCCTGATCGTCCTGTGTTTGTGGGATGGCGTGGGTCCCTATAGTGGTGGACACACTGCTGATTGACGTGTCCTGGGGACAGTGGCATGGGCCCGTGGGTGGGTGCTATGCTGGTGTTTCCTGAGGGGGGAGGTTCTCTGGTACTTTGGGACTTCAGGGTAAGCGACTGTCCAGAGGTCCCATATGAGCCAGGCTGGTCATCGTGATCCAGGCGTGCAGAGCTGCTGTCATCACTGTGGGCCTCTTCTGTGGGGGGACTGGATATGGCTGGCACCTCCTGTCCGGGGACGTTGGGTAGGGGTCCTGTTGGGATGTAAATGCATTGTTATTGTATCTGTGTGTGCCAGCTTGTGCAATGGGTGTGTTTCCCTGTATTAATTTGCACGCACTATCGCCTTGGGCCTTGTGTGAGTGGTGATTTAGTGGGCTGGGTGAGTCTCTCTATTGGGCATGCTGTGGTGATGGGTGTCCATGCAGGTCTGTGATGGGTGTACATGCATTGGGGGTGCATGCAGGGCTAGGTATAGGGATGGGTGAGTTGTGTTAGTGTGGTATATGTGAGTTGGTGGAGTGATGGGGTGGGGGGCAGGAGTTTGTGATGGCATGCAGGTTGGGGGATGATAATGTAGTAAAGATTTGACTTACCAGAGTCCATTCCTCCTGCTACTCCTGTGAGGCCCTCAGGATGCATGATCGCCAAGACTTGCTCCTCCCATGTTGTTAGTTGTGGGGAGGAAGTGGGGTCCACCGCCAGTCCTCTGTACGGCTACGTGGTGTCTGATACCACGGAACGTACCTCCCCCAATAGGTCGTTCCACCTCTTCCTGATGTCATCCCTTGTTCTTGGATTCTGTCCCACTGCGTTGACCATGTCCACTATTCTCCGCCATAGCTGCATCTTCCTTGCAATGGAGGTCTGCTGCACCTGTGATCCGAATAGCTGTGGCTCTACCCGGATGGCTTCCTCCACCATGACCCTGAGCTCCTATTCAGAAAACCTGGGGTGTCTTTGAGGTGCCATGATGAGCTGTGAGTGATGTGTGAGGAGATGTGTGATGTGATGTGTGGGGCGATGGGTTGGGGTGTGTGCTTTGAGGTGCGTGGATGGTGTATGTGTGATGGTGTTCTGTGCCTCTGGATGATGGTGTGGTCTTTGCTTTTCTCTCTCTCTGCTTCTTCAGTAAGGGGTTGTGGGTAATGTGGGTTTTACAGTGGTGTGAGTGTGTGGGTGTGGTGTGTGTATGTGTGTCAGGTGTGTGTATTTTGATTTGTCCAATGTGGTTCTGTTTTGTAAGTGTATGCGTATTTTGAGCGCGGCGGTGTGTACCGCCAATGATTTACCGTGGTTAAAAGACCGCCACGTTGATTCGTGTGTTGTGATACTGTGGGCGTACTCCTGTTGGCATGACGGTGTGGGTTTTGCTATCGCCAGTTTATCACTGACCTTTGGTGTGGCGGACTTGTGTGGGTGTCTGTATAGTGGCGGATTTCTCAGTGTGGGTCAAAATACCCGTAGCGGATTTCCACTGTGGTCACGGTATGTTGGCAGCCGTCGGCATGGCAGTAAGCGGGATCTACCACTAGGGTTGTAATGAGGGCCTGATTTTGCATGTTCTCAAATACCATGTCGATAAAATGAAAAATACAAAACTACTGCCCACGCGCTGGAAGACTGTCCCTTCAGGTCATAAAAAATCATTTTGTGTTTGAAACAACCCACCAATTTGACAGTTTGCTCTCGATACAACCTGAAATTGCATCCTCAACAATAGAAGGAACTCTAAATTGCGCATGCCTTCAGAGACAGTACAAGAGGAAGCAGTATGTTCCACTGACACAGTGGCTTTGTGACTTGTCGTCGAGAGTCTCAATATCACTTAGGGCCAGATGTAGGTACGTTGGGTTTTGCGACTCGCAATTTGCGAGTCGCAAACCCTTATGCACAACAGTGTCCCTGACACTGTTTGCGACTCGCAAGGGGGTCGCAAATGCCCAACTCATGAATATTCATGAGGTGGGTCGCCCTTGAGACTCGCGCCACTCACAGGGATGGTGGCCTGCTGGAGACAGCAGACCACCATGTCTGTGACAGCTTTTAAATAAAGCAGTTTCTTTTTTGTAATGCAGCCCGTTTTCCTTAAAGGAAAACGAGATGCATTACAAAACAAAAAAATGAAACGTTTTCGTTTAATTTTTTCAGAGCAGACAGTGGTCCATAGGACCACTGTCTGCTCTGGAAAAATGTTTTTAATGCCATTCACAAAGGGGAAGGGGGTCCCATGGGGACCCCTTATCTTTTGTGAATAGGTGAGCACCCATTTGAAATGGGTGCTAACTGCGATTGGTTTGCGACTGGGTTCGCGGTCACAAAGCAATCCTGCATTGCACTGCGACTCGTAATTAGGAAGGGGACACCCCTTCTTAATTGCGACTCGCAAACCCGTTTTGTGCTTCCGAATCGCAAAACGGGTTTTGGGCATTGCAAACTGCTTTCTACATCTGGCCCTTGGATCCTTGAGTAGCAGTGAACTTGACAATGAAACATTATTAATACTAGCACCACAAAACAAACTGTTCTATGCCTTCATTAGCCAGAGTCTTAAATCATGTCCCTGCAATGTCCTGTTAGTGTGTGTGCTCCCTCCAACCATATCATATCAATCCGTACTCCCTCTAAGCAGGGTTCTCGCACCTTGCAGTGTGAACCTCTTTTTACAGGGATCTCTCATTCCATGCCTTCCTGCGCCACACTAGGCCCCTGTCAATGTTAACCTCCCCCCATCTGGGTCCTCCTCCCAGTGTGTGCTCCTTCCTAGCGGTTTCCTGCATTCACTCCCACGTGTATCTTTTTAGCTTCAGCTCACACTCAGCATAACTTTAAACTGTATGTGAGCTCCCTCTCAGTAGGGCCCAATAGAAATAATCTCTATTCCAATGCTTATATGTCATTGATTCATGTGGCAGTTCACTCACAGTTGGATCATGCTGCTACCGAGCAGTCGTCACCTAACAGTGCAAACACTGAGCATCCTCTCAGCAGTGTCAACAGTGACCGTTCCCCTAAAAGACCCTCTCAGTTGAAGCCATATCTCAAGAATGCCATCTAAAGTGATCATTCATCTTCCAGTAGCGGCCGGTCAGTGGGAGTGGCCTGCTGGCAGTCGCAGGTTAGAGTGTGCTGCTTCTGAGCACTGAATAATCAGTGGTAACCTCCTCCCAGCCATGTCCTGTGTCACTGTGAGTTTGTTGCTAGTTATGCCCTCTAAGGTCCTTGTGAAGTACCCCTTTCTTCATGGAACCACCAGGACACTTCAGGTGAGTTTCAAAGATTACTTTATTCTCAGATAGTAGTCACAACCATCCTACCAAGCGACCAGTTGGAACTTCCATCCAGTTCATATAAACATTCCAGTGTACACGTCCGGAGGCTTGGAGATACACGGAGGTGATATAATATTAAAGTGTTGCCAACATCAGTAAAAGACATAGATTTAACTATAAAACATATCCCCTACCCTTTTATCAATCTTAGCTAACAAAACATAACAAATATGTCATGTACATATTTAGGGAAGTCAAAGTAATCAAGGGGACACAGAACAGTAATTGTGTAAACATCATGACATATACTCATGAAGGAAAAAAAATTAAATTCTCTAATAAGTTTCATATTCTTCCATTTGACCTGGAACTTTCCGTAATCGTGCCAGATTTAACCATCCACTTTCATCCGTTTCTACCTCCAATTCACCACTTCCGTTCCTGGGGCATAATCATCAGGAACACCCACCACCTTTTCACGTTCCATGCCATACCATCAAATACCTCAACAACATGGGAACCTATTTTAGCCACCTGCTTTGATTCTGAAAGCCTGGACATACTTTTCCTGACTCTTGAGCTTCATTTTACATGTATTCAGCTTCCGACCTTGAACAAATTAATTGCCATTACCACACTGCTTTAACTATTATCCTGACAGTTGTAGTTGAGAATAGTTTACTTTGGGAAAAATTGTCTTAAAACTACCACAATCTCCATACATTACCATTTCATCAAAATATGTTTATTATCCTTTCGTTCTGAAAGAGGCGGGACCACTGGGGTGATGTGCACTGAGGGAGAGTGCTCAGCACTACCCCTCAGAGCGCATGTGTGTTTGGCCGGCCGTCTTGGACGCAGTAGAGAGCCTGCACAGGCTCCCAGTCAATCCTGATGCTTCTTTGAGCAGTTTCAGGATTGGCGCAGGGCAGGCTGGGAGCCTGTGCCTACAGCAACACTGGAAAGGAGCGGTGAGAGTCAGCGGATGAGGTACGTTTTTAATTTTTAAAACAGAATAATTCAATGTACCCCCTGCCCCCCTTTTTCCCCTCTTCTCCTCCCCGTCACACCGCGCACGCCTCCGCCTTTTATGCGATGCGACCCGCAGCTGAAAGTTACAAAAGGCTTGAAATGTAGTGTAGAACCAGGCCTAGTCAGCATTAATTACTGTCGAACATACATCATCGACATCTATGCATAGTACAGAAACCTCAACATTTCAAAGGGGATCAGGACATACGTGTCAATTTTAAAAACACACACCATTTCATAGTAATGACTGAACTCCAAGGACCGACATAACAGGAACAATCCATTTCGTTTTTAACTGGGCAAAGCATTACAAAACAAGCATTGGCAAAGCCAGTAGGTGTCGCCTATGCAAGAGCTATTGGGTATGGCAATGCGCTTTAGCAATGTTCTACACCAGCGTGGCTGCTGTTCAGCATACCTTAAAGTTAGTGGCATAGAGGTGAGTGGAGTGGGGTGTTGTAGAGTGGCGTCGCGTAAATTGAAGTAGAGTATTGTGCAGTGGAGTAGATTGTCGTAGAATGGAGTAGCATAGAGTAGAGTGGAATGTTATAGGGTATAGTAGAGTTGAGTGGTGTGAAGTGGCATGGAGTGGGGTGGCATAGAGTGTCATGAAGTAGAGTGGCATAGAGTAGAGTGACATAGAGTAGAGCTGTGTGGTGTAGAATGGAGTGGCATACAACAGAGTACAGTGGGGGGCAGGGAGTGGCATAGAGTGGCACAGAGTGGAGTACCATAGAGTGGAGTGGTGCAGAGAGTCGTAGAGTGGAGTAGAGTGTTGTAAAGTGGAGTGGTGAAGAGTCAAATGGAATGTCATAGAGTGGAGAGCAGTGGCATATAGTGGAGTGGCATAGAGTTGAGTAGCATAGAGTAGAGTAGAGTAGAGTTGAGTAGATTGTTGAGAGTGGAGTCGTATAGAGTGGACTGCTGTAGAGCAGAGTAAAATCACATGGAGTGGAGTGGCATAGAGTGGAGTCACATAGAATGGAGTAGAGTGGCTCAGAGTGTTGTATGATGGAGTGGTGTAAAGTATAGTAGAATGGTGTACAGTGGGGTAAAGTGGGTTGAGTGGCATGGAGTGGAGTAGAGTAGGGTATCGTTGAATGGAGCAGAATGGCATAGCGTACAGTGGAGTGTTGTAGAGTGGAGTGGCATACAGTGGAGTTGAGTAAAGGGGAGTAAAGAGGCATGGAGTGTCATACAATGTCATAGAGCGGAGCATCATAGAATGGAGTAGCGTAGAGTGGTGCAGAGTCAAGTAGAATGTCATAGAGTGGAGTAGCATATTGTGGGCTAGTCTGGGCTACGGTGGAAAGGCGTAGGGTGGAGAAGAGTGTCATGGAGTGCAGTGGCACAGAGTGTTGTAGAGTAGAGTGGAGTGTCAGAGAGTGGAGTCGTGTAGAGTTGAGTAAAGTAGAGTGGAGTGGAGTGAAGAGTTGTAGAATGGAGTGGCATAGAGTGGAGTGGACAGAGTGACATAGAGGGCCTCATTCTGGTACCGGCGCTGAATGACCGCACCGCGGTCAAAAGACCGCGGCGGCCATTCAGACATTTCCTCTGGGCCGGCGGGCGCTCTCCAAAAGAGCGCCCGCCGGCCCAGAGGAAATGCCCCTGCAACGAGGACGCCGGCTCAGAATTGAGCCGGCGTAGTTGCAGGGGTGCGACGGGTGCAGTTGCACCCGTCGCGTATTTCAGTGTCTGCTTAGCAGACACTGAAATACTTTTCGGGGGCCTCTTATGGGGGCCCCTGCCGTGCCCATGCCATTGGCATGGGCACGGCAGGGGCCCCCAGGGGCCCCGCGGCACCCCCTACCGCTATCCTGTTCCTGGCGGGCGAACCGCCAGGAACAGGATGGCGGTAGGGGGTGTCAGAATCCCCCATGGCGGCGCAGCAAGCTGCGCCGCCATGGGGGATTCTAAGGGCAGCGGTAAACCGGCGGGAGACCGCCGGTTTGCCTCTTCTGACCGCGGCCGAACCGCCGCGGTCAGAATGCCCTGCGGGGCACCGCCGGCCTGTCGGCGGTGCTCCCGCCAACCCTGGCCCCGGCGGTCTTAGACCGCCGGGGTCAGAATGACCCCCAGAGTGTTGTAGGGTGGAGTGGTGTAAAGTGAAGTGGCATACATTGGAATAGAGTGTTATAGAGTGGAGTGGCATAGGGTGGAGTGGCATAGCTTGGAGTAAAGTGGAGTGGAGGGACATAGAGTGGCATAGAGGGGAGTAGCAGTGGCATAGGATGCAGTGGAGTGTCTTAGACTGAAGTGGCATAAACTAGAGTGGGGTGTTGTAGAGTGGAGTGCATTGGTGTAGAGTGGAGTAGAGTGTTGTAGAGAAGAGATTTGAAAAGTGTCATAGAGTGGAGTCGAGAGTATAGAGTAGTGTTATAGACTGTCATAAAGTGGAGTAAATCGTCTTAGAATGGATTGGTGTTTCATGGAGTGGAGTGGCGTAGAGTGGAGTAAAGTGGCTAGAATGGCCTAGAGTTGAGTGGTGGAGAGTGCAGTAGAGTGTCCTAGAGTGGTGTCTCATAGAGTAGAGTGGTGTAGCCTGGACTAAGATGTCGTCAAGAGGAGTAGAGTGTAGTGGAGTAGAGTGTCGTAGAGTGGAGTGATGTGGAATAGCATAGAACGGAGTAGAGTATTATAGAGTGGTGTAGAGTGGGGTGGTGTAAAGTGGAGTAGAGTGTTGTAGAGTAGTGTGTCATAGAGTGGAGTGGCATAGGGTCGAGTAGACTGACATAGAGGGAAGTTGCATAGAGTAGCAGTGAGTGTTAAAGAGTGTCATAGAGTGGAGTGGTGTACAATGGAGCAGAGTGGCATAGAGTAGAGAAGAGTGACTTTTAGAGGAAGAGTGGAGTAATGTGGCATGGAGTGGAGTTTCATTTAATATCATAGAGTGGAGTGTTATAGAGTTGAGCGGCATAGAGTGGCATAGAGTGGACTAGAATGTCGAAGAGTGGAGTGGTGTGGAGTGGAGTGGGGCAGAGTATCATACAGTGGAGGGGAGTAGAGAGTAGTGGCAATCCTGGAGGGGGGGAGTGTGTGTGTTTGTGTCTATCCATCTAGATCGAGACTAGCCATCAAAATGAAACAATAGATTTCAAGGAGACAGCGCAGTCGAGACCTACAAATAAGAAGACCTAAAGACGAGACCTAAAAACTGATCTTCAGTTTCAACAAATGGTAAACATACAGGGCACATATTGGACCTAAGTGTTGATGAGCTCCATTTACAAGTTATTAACAGGAAGTATGCCTAATTTGAATTTGATAAAAGGGTTCTTCCTTGCAGCAGGCATGATTTTATCCATAAACTCTTCCTAGAGAGGTACCCACTTGTGGTGTTAACGATCTATAGTTCCATTTGGCCTAGACTGCAAAATGCATGTGTCTCGTACGGGCGTTCACTATTTGCTTTTAAGAGCCTTCGACGACCTCGATATATCATCTCTGGGTAGACTGAGCTATCCTTCAATTCCAGATTAATATTTAACTTAAGCTAAAACAATTCCATTCAGCTTGAATCCACCTCTAAAGGCTCTGTGGGGATTAAAAACCATGCACTGGGGCGACTTTAATTTGGTGATGGACGGGGACCTGGATCGCTCAGGTCATCGGTATGGGCAGACGGGGTCTTTGTTGGAGGCAGGGCGGCAGTGGTTGAGTGAGTGTGGCCTGGTGGATGCGTGGAGGGATTACTCCTTTTACTCATCAGCAACCAAAACATACGCTAGGTTGGACCTTTTCTTGGCATCCCAGGAGCTTCTCCCCAGGGTTAGAGACTCAGCGATTGAGCCGTGGGCCCTGTCAGATCATGCCCCAGTTACAGTTGAGATCCACACGGACATGGAAAGGGTCAGTGCATCGGGATGGCGATTCAGGGATTCGATGCTTCAGAATGTTGCAGCGGTAGAGGCGATCCGAAGGGCAATAATAGATTGCCTTAGCTTTAACGACGATGGGACAATAAGCATTGCAACACTGTGGGAGGCACTGAAGGCTGTCTTGAGGGGCGAGGTGATGTCGCTTTCTTCTAGGGACAACAATGCAAGGAGCTGACTTAGGGGGGACCTAGAACAGCGAGTGAGGGTTTTAGAGCACTCACATAAACACACCGGTGCTCCTAGAATATGGCGAGAGCTCGAGAAGGTGCGAAAGCAGCTGAGGAGGTTGGACTGGGACAGGGCAGAGTACGCGGTAGTCCGCCTCAAATAAAGTACTATGTAGGAAGCAACAAGTGCGGGAAGTTACTGCCACATAGGTTGAGAGCGTAGCGTGCAGCATCAATGATAAAAATGGTGCGCTCCCCTTCGGGAACAGAAGCGTACACGAGTGACCAAATAGCGCAGGCTTTTGCGGAATTCTATCGAAATCTATACAGGGCTGAGGAGCCCGGTACCTTAACTCCAGAATCCTTCTTAGAGGATATAGCAATCACCCCCTTGTCTTTGAGAGAGGCAACATTGTGAGATCAACCTATAAGGGCAGAGGAGGTTATATCAGCGATTGCCCGGCTGCAGACCGGGAAGTCACCTGGCCCTGATGGTTTCTCTGCGCTTTTTTATAAATCCTTCTGTGTGGAACTTGTTCCCGTTCTGGTGCGACTCTTTAACTCTTTTCGTCAAACCGGCGCTCTTACGCCTAGTATGTTAGACACTACTATCGTGGTTATCCCGAAACCGGGGAAGGATCCCGAGGAATGCGCCTCGTACAGGCCGATCTCCCTCCTGAATATTGACTCCAAATTATTCACTGGCATTTTAGCACATCACCTCAACTATTATATGCCGGGGCTTGTGAATCCCGACCAAGCGGGATTTATACCGCATAGACAGTGTAGCGATAATACCAAGCGACTGCTTCACCTCTTGAATAAAACCGAACGCTCTCGTAGGGCGGCGCTCTTCCTATCTATCGACGCTGAAAAAGCGTTCAATAGGGTTTACTGGCCATATATGTTCAAGGTGCTTGAACGCTTCAGACTAGGATCGGGCTTCATGGCATGGATTTGTTGCATTTATGAAGCGCCTCGGGCGGCGGTTTGAGTTAATGGGACACTTTCTTTGCCGTTCGCCGTCCAGAGGGGGACCAGGCAGGGGTGTCTGCTTTCGCCCCTCCTGTTCGCGCTCTACATGGAGCCTATGGCGCAGAGGCTCCGGGACAACCCTCAGATCACGGGCGTGAAGTTTTGGGGGGATGAACATCTCATATCGCTATATGCGGATGACGTCATCCTTACTTTGCCGGAGCCTATGACCTCACTACCGGCGCTAATGGGTGATTTAGAGGAATTTGGTCGGGTCTCGGGGTTTCGAATGAACATGCTTAAATCGCAGGCTATGGGCAAGTTTATCAGTGCGGAGCATGAACGGGATCTGAAGGCCCAATTCCACTTCACATGGTCCTCCTCGGGGCTCCCATACTTGGGGATCGAGCTGGGCTCCACAGTCGCCCGCACAGCGACGTTGAACTATGCGAAACTAACCCGGGAGGTGCGGCAGTGAAGATGACCATCCGAGCACGTATACTTTATCTGTTTCAGGCGCCTCCGCCGTGGACGATAGCGACCCTCCAAACAGCGGTTCTAATATTTATATGGGAAGGGAAGGCGGTGCAGTTATCGCGGCAGGACCTGTATCGCCCCAAGAGAGAGGGGGGGCTGGCGGTCCCCTGTCTCCTTCGATACTTCCAAGCAGCACAGCTGCGTTTCTTCTTGGAATGGAGCCAACCGTCTTCTGAGAAGCATTGGTGTTTCATGGACCAGGCAGTGGCTGGCTCTCACATATGGAAGGAACCCTGGCTCTGGCGCCGTCACAGGGCGCAGGGATTGTATATATCCCCGGTCACAGACGTTTCGATGAGAGTGTGGGATCGGGTGGCCGGCAGGGTGGGTTTGACGACCTTCCCGTCCCCAATGACTCCCCTGGGCGCGAACCCCGATTTTGGCCCGGGCCTACAGTCTGAAGCATTGCGTCGGTGGTATGGGTGGGGCTGCAAAAGGGTGGGATACTTATTCGATGAGCAGGGGGTTCTCCCCTTTGACCAGCTGAGGGAGCTTTATGGCCTAACCGAGGCTGACAGGATGATGTACTATCAAATAAGACACTGGGCTCTGCTTCCAGCCAATAGGATATTAATAGATAGGCTGTTAACACCATTTGAAAAATGGATTCTAATGAAAAATGGCGATAAGCGCGTGGTTTCTGAGCTTTATGTCCTCTTACGGGGGAGGTCCGTTCAACCAAGACTAAAGGTCAATTGAGATGGGAGAAGGAACTAGAGAGGGAGCTATCGGAAGATGAGTGGGAGAGTGTTTTTTATAGGGCACATCACACAGCTTATAACTCAGCAGGTACAGAGACAGCCTATAAGGTAGCCTCCTCCTGGTATTACACCCAAATAGGATCCATGCTTGGGATCATGACAAATCTAGTCTTTGCTGGAGGGGCTGTGGGGGAGGGGGCTCCCTTGTGCATTTACTATGGCATTGTCCCAAACTACACCGGTACTGGAAGGACATAATAGACACTGTGGACATGGCTTTTGACACTCAGATCCCTAGATTTCCTGCCTTTATCTTGTTGGGCCTTCCCAATCCTCTCACTTTTCCCCTGAGATCATTGAAGGGACGGCAGATGGCTTTAGCCTTGAATGCTGCAGTACAGCTGTTGCTATCTGTGTGGGGGACAGAGCGGATCCCGACAACAGTCTTGTGGCTGCACAAGCTCTGGTTTATCCTCGCTATGGAAAAGCTCTCCCTGACTTCTCAGCAGTGGAGCGGGGACTTCAAAGAACTTTGGCAACCATTCTTACGTATTCTATCCGGGGAGTTTTCAGAGCTGACATGCCCAGCTTATCTGAGGGTTCTGAATTTGAATTGAGTGCAGGGGATTGCACCTGCAAGGAGATGTACATATAGGACTAGATTTATAAGGTATAAGAGCCTGAGATTGTTTGATCACTGTATTGTTAGCCAGAAGTGGGGAAACATAGTTGTTTTAAATCTTTAACCTTTTTTTTTTCCATTGTTTCGCATAAAGTAAGCTAATAACGAGCCTTTCGGCAATATTGTAATGTAGTGCATATGCGATGTTCTATAATTGAAAACTAATAAACAGATTTGATCCATAAAAACCATACACTTTCTTTTAGTTACATTTATATCAAGGACGCGCTCATTACGAAAACTGGAAAATTCATTTAGCATCATGTGGGTTCTAGAAATTTATAGGGCATGGTCGAAGTACATCGACTTAGGGATCTTACTGCCTGCCAGTTTAGGTGTAAAGAGTGATCAAGGTAGGTTCAATCACACACTCCTTACTCTTCTTTGGATGCTGGTACGATCTATTATCTCCCCATTCTTTCCCCACCAAACTTGTGCAAAACCATAATGAGGTAGACAAATAAATACTTTTTTCAGAACTGCAGCGCGATATCAAATTAATGTAAAACATCACAGAGCTTATTAATGGGGACCAGGTTTAACACATTTCTACGATCGATAATGGCGGCATAGGAATGTTCCCTCCAAAGTGAAACGTTTCCAATATATCATAGCAAAGCCAAAAACCTGGTTTACTGTTCTCACACTAGATGTAAAGCTTAGTTGGAGGTCAGAAATCAATTCCTAGTCATTCATCCAACCCTGCATCTTATCCAGGACCCTCTTAAAAATGTGTTACAGGTTGTCCAGCAAACCAACAGGTCATAAACTACCATGACAGTTTTTCCTACCCTACTTATAGATGGGGATGCTTCAAGCTCCCTTCCAGGGCTCAGGAATAGCTGCACCCCCAAAATAAAATAGCATTAAATACAATATTAATGAATAGAGCCCATATTGAGGGTTCCAATCTATATAGGTCGCCCAGGAATTTTTTGGGCCATGGTTCCGTAACAGGTTTCAAGCCCTGCATTGTGGAAAAGGTATCCTTTGGAGTAAACACAATGCAGGGGCCATGAGTATTATAAGCTGTAGCCGATGGCATATAACTAGGAATAATTTAGGGAGTAGAGACAAAATAAAGCTCCACAACATGGTTCTCCTAAACCTCCAGAGGGATTGGGAACTCAATCTATTTGCAAGCATGCAAGCTTCCATGTGCAACGATGTCCCAGAAAGAGTGATTATCCTTTCTAGATACGACTTCCATCATGTCCCTCCAGTTGGTTACCTCCCATTCCCATTGACTATCAGTCAAGTTCGTTTTGTATTCTTTACAGGATTCTATAAAATCTTCCCTATTATGGCTTTTTATAGAAGACACAAGTTTTAATTTAGCCTTTCTACAGCCCTTTGAGTGCCATGAATGTCCTTTCTGTAAAAAATCCCTCAGTGCAGGAAATAGATCCAAATAAACACCTTGGAATATCACTCCAAGAACAATCCTTATAAGGCAATAAAGCTGTCAACACTGTGCCGTGAACGTCAGTAAGGACATCAGAGTTATTTACTACAGATGGCCATTTAACACCTCTGCGATTGTTCATAACAAAAGAGAGTTGGACCTCACTCAAAGCATCATCACCAACAATTTCTACAAATATCCCCTGCAAAATATGTGGAAGAGGAAAATGGTCAATATTGAATCTATCTAATACCTCCATATCTTTTAGTGAGGTCTAAAGCCTGACATTAAGCAGTATATAATCAATATTACTCTTACCATGGCCCCGGTAAATCTATGAGCCCTTATCACATTTGATATACTTCGGGTGTTACAATCTCTTAGACCTTGTGAAAAGGTTGTGGAAGTGAGTTGAGTGACCATCGTGGACCACCTCTTGATTGGGTCTGCTTCTAAGGTTGGAGTTCCCCATTCCTCATCTTGTTCGTTAAGTGACTCCACACCAAGCAGAGATTCATAAGTGACATTAAAGTCACTTGCTAACACAATTTTGTTTGAAGACCAGTTTTGGTCTAAAACAAAGGTGGTCATTACAACCCTGGCGGATGGTGTTAAAGCGGCGGTATGGCCGCCAACAGGCCGGAGGTTAAAAAAATTGCAATTACGACCGTGGCGGAAACCGCCAACAAAGATAGCCACTTTAACACTCCGACCGCCACGGCGGTACAAACAAACAGTGAGGCGGTCACCGCCAACAGACAGGCGGGAGACAAAGTACCGCCCACACTATTATGAGAGGCCAATCTGTCACCTTTTCCGGGGTGGATTCACTGCGGATAAAAACACGGCGTAAACAAATTCTACCTGCAATAGTCTTCCTGCTCCTCTAGCAGGAGCACGAACGCCGGCCGCGAAGACCACGGTGAGTACTGCACCTACGACACAGGGGAGGGGGAGGGAAAAAACAGGGACATACACACGCAACACCCCCACCCTCACCCACTACAACACACACATTAATGCAAATCAATACATCACAGTTACACCTCCCGGAAGAATGCAAAGACAATAGAAAATGAGTGTAACCATTGTAATATATTAAAAGCAAGTAGGCAGAAGTATATATATACACCATGCACAAAATATATACCAAGCATAGTAGTCCAGGTAGTGCTCTAATAAAGTCCGTGGAACACTGGGACCACACGGTATGGGCGAGGCCTACACAAGATCCCGGCCCATGACGGAGAGAACACTGCAGGGGCATCATAGAGCAACTAAACAGGCACCTCAGGGGGAGGGAAAGGGGGGACACCTCAGCCGGATGAGTGCACAACGCCAAATCCACGAGGGGGCCACATGCCCACTGTTACATCCTGGGAGTACAAAGCCACAGTCTCTAAAGTCTCTACAGTGGGTGTGTTGCCCACTTTTCCATCCTGGGGAGTGCAAAGCCACCGTCTCACAAGTCTCTACAGTGGGTGGGTTGCCCACTATTCAATCCTGGGGAGTGCAAAGCCACAGTCTCACAAGTCTCTACAGTGGGTTGTTTGCCCACTGCTTTATCCTGGGGAGTGCAAAGCCACAGTCTCTCAAGTCTCTACAGTGGGTTGTTTGCCCACTGCTTTATCCTGGGGAGTGCAAAGCCACAGTCTCTCAAGTCTCTACAGTGGGTTGTTTGCCCACTGCTTTATCCTGGGGAGTGCGAAGCCACAGCCTCACAAGTCTCTACAGTGGGTGGTTTGCCCACTGTTCAATCCTGGGGAGTGCAAAGCCACAGTCTCTAAAGTGGATGACAGTCTCCACTGGTTCTGGAGGGGGCTTTGTGCCCAGAGTGCTTCACCCTGCTAAGGATTCGGTGAGTGGATGACGGTCTCCACTGGTTCTGGAGGGGGCTTTGTGCCCAGAGTGCTTTATCCTGCCAAGGACTGGGTGAGTGGATGACAGTCTCCACTGGTTCTGGAGGGGGCATGGTGCCCAGAGTGCTTCATCCTGCCAAGGATTGGGTGAGTGGATGACAGTTTCCACTGGTTCTGGAGGGGGCTTTGTACCCAGAGTGCATCATTCACCCCGTGATGGACTCAGTTGCGTCAGTGCCCTTCCCGCTCATGGGCCAGTGGTGCTTGAGACAGCGGTGCCCTGTTCAGCGGTGTTTGAGATGGTGGTGCCCTGTTCAGCGGTGCTTGAGATGGCGGTGCCCTGTTCAGCGGTGCTTGATTTGGCGGTGCCCTGTTCAGCGGTGCTTGAGATGGCGGTGCCCTGTTCAGCGGTGCTTGAGTTGCCGGTGCCCTGTTCAGCGGTGCTAGAGATGGCGGTGTCCTGTTCAGCGGTGCTTGAGTTGGCGGTGCCCTGTTCACCGGTGCTTGAGATGGCAGTGCCCTGTTCAGCAATGCTTGAGATGGTGGTGCCCTGTTCAGCGGTGCCCCTGTTCAGCGGTGCTTGAGATGGCGGTGCCTTGTTCAGTGGTGTTCGAGATGGCGGTGCCCTGTTCAGCGGTGCTTGACTTGGCGGTGCCCTGTTCAGCGGTGCTTGAGATGGCGGTGCCCTGTTCAGCGGTGCTTGAGATGGCGGTGCCCTGTTCAGTGGTGCTTGAGTTGGCGGTGCCTTGTGCAGCGGTGCTTGAGATGGCGGTCTCCATTGCAGGGTCTCAGCTGCTGGCGGTCCTTCAGGGCCCAGCGGGGCTTGTGCTGGCAGTCCTTCATGGCCCAGCGGGGCTTTTGCTGGCGGTCCTTCATGGCCCAGCGGGGCTTGTGCTGGCGGTGGCCTACTGGGTAGGTGGGCTGGTGCTGGCGGTGGCCTCCTGGGCAGGTGGGCTGGTGCTGGCCTCCTGGGCAGGTGGCTGGTGCTGGCGGTGGCCTCCTGGGCAGCTGGGCTGGTGCTGGCGGTGGCCTCCTGGGCAGGTGGGCTGGTGCTGGCGGGCCCCTCCTGGGCAGGTGGGCTAGTGCTGGCGGTGGCCTCCTGGGCAGGTGGGCTGGTGCTGGGGGTAGCCTCCTGGGCAGGTGGGCTGGTGCTGGCGGTGGCCTCCTGGGCAGCTGGGCTGGTGCTGGCGGTGGCCTCCTGGGCAGGTGGGCTGGTGCTGGCGGGCCCCTCCTGGCAGGTGGGCTACTGCTGGCGGTCCTGTCCTGGGCAGCTGGGCTTGTGCTGGAGGTGGGCTCCTGGGCATCGGGGATGATGGCGGTCTTCTCTGCCGTGCTGCTCTTCCCAGACTTGCCGGGTTTCTTGTGGCCCTTCCCCACCTTGGAAGGTGTTACAACTGACTCCACACTCCCACCGGGACCCCTGGGAGCGGCTTTGGTGGCTGGAGTCTTCCCCCTCTCCCGCCGGGCACTGGCCAACTTCTGATGCTTCACAGGTGGGGGACTGTCTGTGCTGTGGCTCCGTGTCACACTGGCTGCCCTGGTAGCCGGTGCACTCGAGATTCCGGTGACTACAGGCACCACTGGTCCCGGAGATGTTGTGGCTGAGGTGCTAGTTCGGGACCTAGGAGACGGACGGGGTGGAAGAGGTGTGGGAAAGAGGTCAAGGGTGGACAGGAAAAGTTTTTGGGACACACTGGGACGGGTAGCTGGAGGGGGTTTGGGAATGGAGGAAGAGGTGGTGGTTGTAGGAGGTGTACGTTTGGTGACTTTGGGTGAAGGTGCATGGGCTGGAGGCTGTCGTGAGGTGGATGGCTGTTGGGTGAGTGTGTGCCTGCGTTTGTGTATCTTGGGAGGGGGCGTCACAGACACACTGGGAGAGGACACAGGGGACGTGTGAATGGTATGGGGTGGTGACTGCACGTGAGCGGGGAGTGCTGGTGGGTGTGCTGGAGAGGGACGTAGTGGCTGTAGAGGTAGTGCATGCAGCTGTGAGTGTAGACGAGACTGGGAGGGAGAAGGGAGACGAGGAGGAGGGGGACACAGTGGAGGCAGTGGATGTTGGTGTGTCTGCATGTGTGTGATGCTTGCGTGAGTGCCTGTGGGATGTGTGGTGCTTATGTTTGCCAGAGCTTCCCTTGTGTGTTGACGTGTGTGCATGCTGGTCTGTAGGTGTACTTGGGATAGGCTGAGGTACAGGGGATTGGGTCTGGGTGGAGGAAGTTGGAGGGGGGAGGCTAGAGACGGGGACAATGGCTGCCATCAGTGCTGAGGCCAGAGTCTGAAAAGCTCGCTGAAGGGCCGCCTGACCAGAATGAATGCCCTCCAGGAATGCATTTGTTTGTTGCAACTGCCTCTCTACACCCTGGATGGCATTCAAAATGCTAGACTGCCCAACAGTGAGGGACCTGAGGAGGTCAATGACCTCCTCACTGAGGGCAGCAGGGGTGACTGGGGCAGGGCCTCAGGTGCCTGGGGCGAAGGTGATGCCCACCCTCCTGGGTGACCGGGCACGGGGCAAAGGCTGAGGGGCTGCTGGGAGGGCGGTGCTGGTATGGGGGGTGGCAGCTGTACCTGTAGATGCAGGGGGCACAGATGTTGCCGCCACCAAAAGGGAGCTCCCATCAGAGGACGAGTCCGTGTCGCTGGTGTCAGCTCCTGTCCCCGCCGTGGAGCTCCCCTCGCCCTCCGTCCCACTGGTGAACTCTGAGTCCGTAGTCTCGCCCTCCAGGGCCATGTGGAATGCAGCTCCCTCGTGCTCCGGTGCCACTGCTCCTCCGCCTGATGATGCTAATGCACACAAGAACAGGGAGACCACAAAAAGGGGGGACGACAAAAGAAAGACATGTTGAGTGCATGCATTACCACTACGCCGCGCTCTTGTGCTCCACTGTTCAAACCCTGGGAAATGGCCTACAAGGCTATGGACGACATCTGCACACATAGATGACACAAGGGCATGACTAGGTGTACTTGGCACTCTACAGAGGTGGGGTGGGGTGCCACATGGCCTGCCTTACGGAGGGGCCTTTCCTACGGAACTCGCCCTGGCCTAGGGAAACCCACAGCCCACTTCCCCCACCCAGATGCCTCCACTGTGCGCAAAGTCAGCAGAATGAGAGTGTACTTACCCCCTTGTGGCTGCTGTGATACCCTCAAGCGCCCATCCAACTCCGGGTAGGCCACCGCCAGGATCCTGAACATCAGGGGGGTCATGGTGCGACGGGCACCCCTCCCACGTTGGGAGGCCATCCCCAGCTGAGCCTCTGCCGTCTTCTTGCTCCAGCGGTGAATATCTTCCCATCTTTTCCGGCAGTGGGTGCTCTGTCTGTGGTAGACCCCCAGGGTCCGGACGTCCTTGGCGATGGCACGCCAAATATCTTTTTTCTGGTGGGCGCTGACGTACATAAAATGTACAGGGGAAAAAGAGAAGTTATTACCAACTGCACCGTCAAACTGATTGGCCCCCATCCCTACCCTTGCCATGTGGCACATGCATTCACCGTCTTTCATGCACGCGGCACTCTCCCCCCTTCCTTCTTACATCCAGCCCCCTCCACACAGGCATAGCCCATACAACATACTCCCTGTGTACTTACCTGTTTGTCTGGAGGACCGTAGAGTAGCGTGTACTGGGGGGGGCCCATCCACGAGCTTCTCCAACTCCTCCGATGTGAAGGCAGGGGCCCTTTCCCCAGACACTCGAGCCATCGTCTCTTCCAGACCGAGGTCACAGCAGCACTTGCAGTGTAGGTCCTCTCCTGTTGAAGATCAGGTATCGAGTGATTGAACAGATAGAAAATGGCGTCGCGTCCGCGGCAGTGCGTACCGTCACCGCCAGCGTACATCATCATTGGCTGCTGGGACCCATAGGGTCCAATGTTAACCAATGCAGCATTGCGCCGCGGTCTTCGACCGCCTACCGCAATGGTGTACAATGCTAGCACAGTTACCTCACAACCCATTGTCCCACTTTACAGGTCAGGCAGCCGCCATTTCAGGGGCCCACATGGCTTCATTTTCAACTGCGTCACACATACCTAGGCCTAGACTCTACACACATACAGGCCATCTTTGGTGTATGAATGGTGTTCTGTGTAAACTGTGGGAACATACCTCTGAGTTGTTTGACTCTGTGCTCGCTGTTGTCCTTCATAGGCACCGTCCGCTGGGACATGTGAGGAGATGGCGGCATCCTCCGGTGTACCGACCGTTGGTGGACCTGCCGACAATGGAGGAACGACATGTGATTATGACATACAGGCTTGACCGTGCCACAATCCAGGAGCTGTGTACCCAGTTGGAGCCAGACCTGATGTCAGCAATCCGCCATCCCACAGGAATCCCCCCTCAAGTGCAGGTGCTGTCAGTGCTCCATTTCCTTGCAAGTGGGTCTTTTCAAACAACAGTGGCCATAGCATGAGGGATGTCCCAGCCTATGTTTTCCAACGTATTGTCCAGAGTGTTGTCTGCCCTTCTGAAACACATGCGGAGCTACATCGTTTTTCCTCAGGTGGAGGATTTGCCTACAGTGAAAGGTGATTTATATGCCCTGGGACTCATCCCCAACATCATAGGTGCCATTGATGGGACCCATTTGGCTTTGATTCCCCCCCCACAGGAGTGAACAGGTGTACAGAAACCGGAAGAGTTATCATTCGATGAATGTACAGATGGTATTTTTGGCAGACCAGTACATCTCCCATATGAATGCCATGTTCCCTGGCTCAGTGCATGACGCCTTCATCCTGCGGAATAGCAGCATCCCTTATGTGATGGGTCAACTCCAGAGGCACCGTGTGTGGCTATTAGGTGAGCACCTGGAAGCAAGTCAGTGGGAATGGTTGTCTGGGTCTGGGGATATCCCTCCAGGTTAGTGCGTGTCTAACAGTTTTCCCTCACCATTTGCAGGTGACTCTGGTTACCCCAACCTGAGGAATCCCAGGACAATGGCAGAGGAACGCTACAATGAGGCCCATGGGAGAACTAGGAGGGTGATCGAGCGGACCTTCGGCATCCTGAAGGCCAGGTTCAGGTGCCTCCATATGACAGGTGGATCCCTATTCTACTCACCAAAGAAGGTGTGCCAGATCATCGTGGCCTGCTGTATGCTTCACAACTTGGCTTTGCGACGACAGGTGTCTTTTCTGCAGGAGGATGGTCCAGATGGCGGTGTTGTGGCAGCTGTGGAGCCTGTGGACAGTGAAGACGAGGAAGCAGAGGAAGAAGACATGAACAACAGGGACTCAGTGATCCAGCAATATTTCCAGTGAGACACAGGTAAGAGTACAGACCTGCCTACTACATGTACTTAAACACTTCTACCTCTATACTGTCTGTCGTTTTCACCCAGTGTATGGTCACTGAGTTGTCACTTTCCCTTACGATTATACAGATGTGGGTTCCATTGTGTGACATCTGCTTAGATTCCTCATGGACTAGAGGTGTGTGGCATAGGTATGTTGACATTACAATTGAAAAAGCTTTTTTGCCACAGTTATTGCTAATACACTATTTCGAAATCACAGACAGACTCCAGATTGTTTTGTGCTTTAAGTGTGTTTATTTAAGTGCTCAATATTGGAGGGGGTAGTGAAATGGTGAGGGGTGATGGCGGAGGAATGTCCTTGGCAGAGTCCAGTCTATTAGTCTCACAAGTGCATTGCCCATATGGGCATAGGAAGTGGAGCTGGGGCAGTTTAAGTATGGACAGGATGACAAAGTGGGACAGTAGGATGACAATCAGGGTGGTCCCATTTCTTGGTGGGGTCTTGGCATCGTGCTCAGTCTTGTTCATGGATCTCAGGGACCGTTTGCGGGGTGGTTCTCCCTCTGCAGGGGGTGGGGTGCTTGTGTGGTGGTCCTGTGGTGGGGCGTCCTGTCCACTAGTGCCGGCGGAGGTGGTGGGCAGTTCATCGTCCATGCTAGTGTCAGGGGCCCCTTGTAGTGCTGCAGTGTCCCTCCTGGTGTTGAGTACTTCCTTCAGCACCCCTATGATGGTGCCCAGGGTGGAGCTGATGGTTCTGAGTTCCTCCCTGAATCCCATATACTGTTCCTCCTGCAGGCGCTGGGTCTCCTGAAACTTGGCCAGTACCGTTGCCATTGTCTCCTGGGAGTGGTGGTAGGCTCCCATGATGGAGGAGAGGGCCTTTTGGAGAGTGGGTTCCCTTGGCCTGTCCGTCCCCTGTCGCACAGCAGCCCTCCCAGTTCCCCTGTGTTCCTGGGCCTCCGTCCCCTGGACCGTGTGCCCACTGCCACTGCCCCCAGGTCCCTGTTGTTGTTGGGGTGGTGGGTTATCCTGGGTTCCCTGTAGTGGTGGACACACAGCTGATTGACGTGTCCTGTGGACGGAGGTATGGGCCCGCTGGGTGGGTGCTGTGCTGGTGTTTCCAGAGGGGGGAAGCTCTGTGGTGGCCTGTGACTGTGTGAGGGGAACCGACTGTCCCGAGGTCCCCGATGGGCCGGGCTGGTCATCTAGATCCAGTTGGACAGAGCTGCTGTCATCACTGTGGGCCTCTTCTGTTGGTGGTGTGGACATGTGTGGACCCTCCTGTCCGGTGACGTTGGGTAGGGGTCCTGCAGGAGTAAAAAACAAAGGTTATTACATCTGTGTGTGTTATGGTATGCAATGGGTGAGTGACCGTGTACCCCAGTGCTTGCATTCCTGTGTGGGACCTTGTGTGATGATGGTTTAGGGGGTTGTATGGGTATGTATAGTGGGCATGCTTTAGTGATGGGTGTCCATGCTTTGTTGTTGCATACAGGGATTGGTGTTGGGATGGGTGGTTTGTGATGTTGGGACATATGTGAGGAGTTGGGGTGCTGGGGGTGAGGGTGTGGGTGAGGGTGGGGGTATGTGCTGGCATGCAGGTAGGGTGGGGGATGTAATAGTTAAGATTTGTCTTGTCGGAGTCCATTCCTCCACCTACTCCTGCGAGGCCCTCAGGATGCAGAATCGCCAAGACCTGCTCCTCCCATGTTGTTAGTTGTGGGTGAGGAGGTGGGGGTCCGCCGCCAGTCCGCTGAACTGCCAGGTGGTGTCTTGAGACCACGGAACGCACCTTCCCCCGTAGGTCGTTCCACCTCTTCCTGATGTCATCCCTATTTCTTAGGTGCTGTCCCACTGCGTTGACCCTGTCCACTGTTCTTTGCCATAGCTCCATCTTCCTTGCAATTGAGGTGTGCTGCACCTATGATCCGAATAGCTGTGGCTCTACCCGGACGATTTCCTCCACCATGACTCTGAGCTCCTCCTCCGAGAACCTGGGTTGTCTTTGCCGTGCCATGGGGTGGTGTCGATGATGTGTGGGGTGGAGTGTGTGGTGATAAGTGTGCTGATATGTAGTGTGTTGTGTGAGGTGCGTGGAAGTTCTGTGGGTGAGGGTGTTGTGTGCCTGTGGATGCTGTTGTTCTTGCTGGTGCTGTCACTCTCTGGCCTTCTTTCAGAATTTGTTGTCGTAGGGGTTTGTGGGTGATGTGGGTGTGTGTTTTATATTGTAATGGGTGTGTGGGAGTGGTGTGTGTATGTATATCAGGTGTGTGTATTTTGAATTGTCCAATGTGGGAGTGTTTTGTAAGAGTGTGTGTATTTTGAGCGCGGCGGTGTGTACAGCCAATGGAATACCACGGTTGAAAGACCGCCGCGTGGATTCATGTGTTGTGATAGTGTGGGCGTTTTTCTGTTGGCGTGACGGAGGAGGTTTTGTTTTCGCCAGTTTATCACTGACCTTTGGTGTGGCGGACTTGTGTGGGTGTCTGAATTTTGGAGGATTCCGAAATGTGGGTCATAATAACTGTGGCGGAATTCCACGGCCACAGCGGTGTGTTGGCGGTCTTCTGCACGGCGGTAAGCGGCTTTTACCGCCAATGTTGTAATGAGGGCCATAGTGGCAAATACACTAAATCATAAGAAAACAGATAATTCCTCATCAACATTATGACCAATTGGATATTTTGCATCCAAATCCAGACTATATCTGCACTCTAGCTATCTCAGGGTTTTCTCTTTATCACCTTACCTTGTTTTTGGCTGTACCCTGTCAATATTTAAAAATGATAAAAGGTCAGGGTTCCAATTGTGTTCCCTATCAAAAGGCCTCATAACTGGATATGCCTTATCACAGTTTTTTAATGGCTTCACAAGTTCTAAAATGTGTTTGTGTACCGGAAAGATAGTACTTCCTACATACACCCAATCACAGGGGTAGTTGATGACATAAACACAATAATCACTGGAACATGTGATATGTTATTAAATCTCTTTCAACTTGCCAGTAGGTAATTTAAAACTCCTACAATTCACATCAAACCGATCAACCTTTCTTTGGGTGCAGGCAAACAGTACTCTCACTGGGTTATAAGTAACTGTACATCAAAATATTCTTAAATTATTTGATAATTATGATAAGTGATACTGGGGCTGTTCAATATTTCAGTGCCTAAAATCAGATCTGTTTTGACAAATTTGACAATGTTTTCTCAAAGTTTTACTGATCTCCTTACTCATCTTACTATATATACAGATAAATCGGACAATTTTCTCATCCAGATTATCATTCCTTTTCAGGGAGAATAAACAGTGTTCTTTAGTTAACATTGCTGCCTTAGATTCTGCTTGATGCAGTACTCCTTTAGGATAACACCTTTGTCTGAACTGGTTTTTCATTAAAGACAATTCACTGAAGAAATCCTCCCTCAGTGTTACAATTACATTTGGCCCTAAGGAATTCCCTGTAGGGGACACTCGATTTACGATTGCCAGGGTGATGACTAGAGCCATGAAGGATAATATTACCTGCAATATCTTTGCAAAACAAACTAAACTTGTTAAAATTTAAAAGAATACACCTAGATTATGAGATACATGCGCGTACGTAAATGTTTTCTATAAAAAAATGATGAATCCTGGATAGTGCTGAAATATGAAAATTATAAGCATCTTTCACATTAAGCAGGATGTAATTGTTATTAGTGCCGAAAGTGCACTGGCACATGCGGACATGGGTGTGAGTCCCACTGTACCCATATTATGCCATTTAGGATCAGATATAGAAAAAGACATTTGTAAATTTCAAACTCTGTGATTAATAAAATCGCATGTTTTGTGACCACAAAATATTTTTTTTCTATTTACTAACCCCATTGGGTATCCAAAATGAGTTTTGCAATCCATTCTGAATTGATGTTAGGAGTTGGTGTGAAAGGGGCGTTCCCTCCTTATTGTGATCACAATAGTATGTATGACGTGGCTTTTGATTCCCTTTGTGAATCATGTCGTGCCACCTCTTGTTAGAGGGGTGGAGGCAGGCAGTGGTCCCTTGCATGGCACTATCCCCATTTTTTAGCTAATCCCACAGTGTTGCAAATGGCACTCTGACTAATTAAAAATTTGCAGGAAAATTGATACTCCTCGAAAGAAATCCAACACCAGTTTATAAAATTAAAGCAGATTTTTATAGGAGTTTACACAGCAAAACAGAGTAAATCACATACATATAACTGTAGTGATGGATTTTAGAATGAAAATAGAATCACTATATTTACGAGCTATGAGTTCAGAGAAACCCACTGGTAGTTAAGGTCAAACGGGTCCCAGGACCAAGCTGCGATATTCAGACCAATTTCATCTGGCTCGTGTGGCCCTGGTGCAGAGGTGTCCTGGCTGTCTTTGGTGCTGAATCGGGGAGACACGGGTGCTGAAAAATGGTACTTGTGACAGTCACTTGGAGGTCGAGTTTGTGGGTGCAAATTGGGGGCTAAGCTTGTTTTGGTCTTTGGACCAGAATTCACCAGGCAGAACAACTCCACCTAGCTTGGGTGTGTTGGGTGCAGAAGTGTGCATGGCTATTCTTGGTGTAGAAACAGAGCTGTGGTTGCTGGTTTTATCACTGAGATGCTGCGGGTGAGGAAGAAGACCTAAAACCTCAGCAAGGGAGCCGCAGATGACTTCGGATGAAGGTGCTGCTGTGTGCCCTCGAGTTGCAGTGTCGAGTAAAGCTGGTGCTGACCGGGCTGGCCACCAACAAGTCTTGGCAGTGGTAAGGTAGAGGAGAAGCTATCTCTCCTTCCAGAGGTCCAGTGGAAAAAGGTAGTCAGCTAAAACTTGGAGGGGATTTGGACTACACTTCCCATAATGCACTGAACTACCTGTCTTTGGGAGATTTCCCCAGAGGGGCCCAATGGCCAATGCTTCTTCAGTTCCGATGGGTGTTTTTTTACCTGCAGTGAACAGCGTACTAGTGCTACTAGTCCAAAAGTCTGGTCTTGTCTTTGACTCACAAAGGGTTCCTTCCTGCTGAGGGAAGCAGTCTTTGGTCCAGGGCAAGCTGCAGTTCCAGGAAGGTCTTTACATGTTCAAGGTATCACGCCTTTCATTAGTGCAGGTTGATGTTGTTGTCAAAGTGGACCTTCTCTTGTCCTTTCTTCGCAAGTTGTTGTAGATCTGAGGTTCTGGTGCCAGGGGAGCCTGTTAAATCCGAGATGCAGGGGCATTAGGAGTGTAGGTGGAAGTAGCCAATGGGCTACTAGCCCCAGCGGCTAATCCACCCCTGAAGTTACCATATCTGGTGGGTTGTGGCACCTTTTCTACCCAGAGCCCTGTATTTTGGCACTTTTGAAGATGGCAGAAGTCTTTGTCAGCTGTGAACACCAGGTTGCTCACCCTGGAGGCGTGGCTAGCCTTCTGGGGGTGTACGCCTCCTGACTAACCAGTATTCACACCTGCCCAGGTGCGACTGTGCCCGCGGCAGCTTTATCCTCCACTGGGGACAGCTTGCTTGCATATCAGAAGTGGTGTTCCCTTTAAAGCTCACCACCTTGATGTGCCACTTCACTAGCCTTCATGGGAGAGAAGGAGTTGTGACCTCCTTCCCATCCAGGCCATTGTCCTGACTCTTGGGAGTGTTCACATTACTGCCCAGGGGGTCAGAATCCTGTCTGGATGGCAGCAGCTGTGGGCTGGTAGCCAGAACACAGGAAAACTGTGGCAACTCAGCGGGCAATCTCTAAGGTTGCTGTCTGGGTCCATGCACATCACCCTTGACATGAGATTCATGTCAGTGGTGAGAAGGCACATTGTTTGATACAAAACATGACCCAATTTGGTGGTACCATAATGGAGCTGGTGACATCAGGTTTGCCTGGGTGCCAGCCCATGGTATACTATGGAACACTTTTCACTTATAGTAGCCTTTAATGGAAAAGGCCACTATAGGGACCCTATAAGCTTGCACTTATATGTCTACACCTTTAATATATTGCACCCAGCTTCCTGGGCTCAGGAGCCCTTCCTTAGGGGTGACCGACATATATTAAAGACAGTGCTTGGGCTGTGCCATACGTGGAATGGGCACAGCTGAGTTAGAGCAGTATACAATGCTTCTGTAGTCTGCAATGGCAGGCCTGCCATCAGTAGTTTACTTGGGTCGCTCAGGGTGCTTCAGGCCCTGGTGACCCCTTTATAACCCATGCCCGGGGTACCACTGGTACCATATTCTATGGACTAATAAGGGGGTTAAAGTACTTGCCAACTGGTGATACCAATTCATATTTACCAATTTAGGGAGAGAGCACTGGCATTGGGACCCTGTTAGCAGGCTCCAGTGCACTTTCAGCTTTATAACCAACAGCATCTAGAACAAACGTGTGTGGGTGACCACCCAAAAAGGGCACTTTCCTACAATATTCATTAGTGAACCATTAGTCAGGTTGTTCTGTGACTCCGGGAACCGGATGTTTTGCAGTCTGACCTTTTAGCAAAGGAGATCACACTGCAAAATCGGACAGGTCGCAAAATACCAGGAATTTTCACCATTTTTTACAACACGTTTGTTAGTACATTGGGACCTTAATGCCAAACAGGAGGCAAGAGGCCCATTTTTTAGGTCTAACATAAGCGTTCGTCCTCATGTATACTTTTAGTATATTTCTTATTCTTCTTCATTTGTTGGTTGCAGTGTCCTTTAAAAATTATTGCTTGCTAGTGGTCAGTTCTGCCTTTTTCTCCCTCCTTTGTCTGTTGCAGAGCAGTGACCAACTACTGTATTACTCCACTTTGGTTTCTTTATCTGTTCCTGTGATGGACTATTTTTGTTATTTCTTTGGTGCTCCCCTTTCACTGTGGTTGTTTTAATATGACAGCTGCCAGCGTTTTATTGCAGCATTCCGTTCCTCCACCTCCGCCCATGGCGCTGACATTTGTTTTGACTTTATTCCAGTGCTGTCCTCGTTTACCTCTGGCTTCTAAAATAAGCTTATTTTACAAAAGAAACACCTGGTCGTTTAGTTCACTGCTCACAAAAGCCACAATATAAGGCCTTTCTGGTAGAATGTAGCTAAACCTGGAAGCAATGATGTGAAACATGCTCAGCCTTGCATGCATCTCCAGTCTCTGTCTCCAGAGCCCCTCCCTGCCAGCACTCATCACATGCACACAGGGCATTGCTTATCTCCTTTATTGGTGCCATAAATCTTCTCAGGCTGCTCTGCTGTTGAAATGGGAGGCAAGAATGCTTGCAAGAATTATAGTTCTGTTAAAATAAAAGGAAAATAGTTTTCAAGCCTAATTTTCTAATATCTGTTCTGAAGTTTACACAACGCATGTAGTGCAGTCGTCTCTCCTCAAGGGCTTGTGATTTCTGATGTCAGTAGCTGCCAGTGACCACCAAAACACGGCAGGAAAAGATGAAATTATGAGACAGGGTTGAACAATTTATGTGGCAAGAAAAGTCAATTTCTGAATTTACAATGTCAATAGCTCGAATTCAAGAAAATGTGAGACATATTGCATTGCAAATGATTGTCTTTACATGCAGTAAAGCAGATGGTACTGTCGCAATGCACTAAATGTGAGCTTAGCCTTTCAGGGTTTTACTTGCAGACTCACAAGATACTTGCTTTAGAGATATCGCAAACGAGTCAGATAAAGAATTAGGCAGAATAAAGCAACACATAATGAAAGACTTCATGAAGCTTTAATTCAAGCTGCACGTTTTATTTGTTGCTCAAGCTTAAGAAATGATAACAACCAGCTATAAAAAAAAGCTTCCATAGTCATCTGTTGCCAGAGGTAGAGGCTGTGGGTACCAAGTCTGTAACAATAAAGACAACCTGCAGCCTTGGAAACCCATGTACAGCATATATATACACACGGTACGATGAATCCTTCCTGATAGATAAGCCTTTAACGTAGGCGGACTCGTGCACCATAGGCCACAGCCATGCACCTAGCAAGAGATGTAAAGACTACAGAGAAACAAGGCTTAACGTGCAAGGTCACACTTTATTCTGAAAGAAAAAAATGATAGCATCATTTAAAGAACACAGATGGCTCACAGTGAAGCAAGAATTCTTTTTTTTAACTTTACTTATAATCTACAGGCTGTTTTGGGGATATGGCCGGGAATACCTCTGGAAACTGGCTCCTCAAAAGCTCCCAAGTATCTCCGGGGGTAATCACTTTCTCAATTTCAAAATGTGAGAAGAAACAAACAGACAATTATCAGCTCATTGGTGAGGCTCCTTTGGGACCCTGTAGAACCCCTCAACGCCCTGCTCAGTCAGCCATCCTTCAAAAAGGCCTGTAAAACAATCTTGTTGTGGGAACCTTTTTCTGAATACTATGCTGGTACTGTGACGCCCAACCCTGGAAAAGCAGACACGCCCTCCATGCTTGTTCTCAGTCTCATATGTGGTTCGTTAGTGATCATGTCACAAGCTCAGGAAAAAATGTCAGCAACGTTCATCTTGGAGAACACTAGCCACTCAATACACAGTGGTAACGTTTTACTTCTTCTAGGTCCATACCCATTTTTATTAACTTTCCGATACCTAGAACTGCAAAATGGACATAAGTTGACATGAGGCCAGGCATGATACAAACCAGCAGTATAATGAGAAAGGTGCTGGTGTAGCATGTGGTTTGCAGCGTAGGATGTAAGTGGTACCATGCAGCTGTGGGTTCAGGTGGTGGTTCAGGGTGCAATTGCTGGTGTTGGTGTAAGAAGAGTAAATGGTAGTGTGGGGTTTGGGTGCTGCACCATGACCTTTACAGTTGGTGATTAATGAAATGGTATAGAAGGTATAAGGTAACGTAGGTGTCAGTAGTGGATGCACATGGTGTAAGTTGTAGTGCAGGTAGTGGCATAGGGTGTATGTGATGGTGTAAAGGATAGTAGTGTCTGATGGTATATGGCTGGATGTAAAGTGCATGTTGTGATTTTGAAAGTAAGTTGTAGATGGCAGTTAAGGTTGTAATAGGTTGGTAATAAAGTAATTGGTGTAGGCAGGGATGTAGGGTGCAGGTATAGGTTCAAATGTATCTTATATATAGGTGTCAGTTGAAAATGGTCATAATAAAGCATAGATGCAGGGTGTGGCGTGTAAGTGGTCATGGGGGTGTACCATATAGATGATGGTGTAGGAAGGTGATGCAGGTCATAGGGTTTAAGTGGTTGTGTCTTTGCAGGCTATGGGTGCATGGTGAAATTGTAGGTTTAAGGTGCGAGAAGAAGGTGGGAATGTAGGCATACTCCCAATGTTGCCTCTATGTCCTTTCCTATGCCAATCACATCGGTCAACCTCTTTGATCCTAAAAAGAATACAGTATACCCCGCTTACACTACGGCGTGATACACTTCAATAGACATTCACTTTTGTGTGGGCAAAACTTGTGAAGCATTGTCTAAACTTCTACCCAATGCCCGAGTCCTACAGTACCTCTATTGGGGCGAACGTTCCACAACACCAATACAATCCAAGCAATGGCAAGCCATTAGGTTTGCCTTGGCAAGCATGCACATTTTTAACATTTTCTCGCAAACATATTTAATAGATATTAAAGGTGTAAAAGTAATAACAAGTACAAATGGTGCTGTCTAAAGGTGGTGTGAATATTTGCAAAAAAGGAAGTAAAATTGTAAAAAATAAATTCGGTGTCCACTTATGCAGTTTTGTATTATTCTGGGAAAAACAGAGGTGGAAGCTGAGCCACCACGGCCATAAAGTAAAGAAGGCAGGAGACTTCTGACGTCAACTTACCGGAAAGGGATAGCAAATGGCCTTGTAATTAGGTGACAGAAAGAAATTCAAACGCCAAAATGCTACATTGCAAGGTGGGTTGAAAATCCTTGCACACTTCCTGGGTAGGAGTAGGCAAGCAGAGGTCTAGTGAGTGAGAGAGGGACACAAGCACATACACGAAGATAGCTTGGAAAGAACAATGAAATGAAAAAAATAATGTAGCATAAAAAGACAGAGGAAATGGGGAGAGGGAAAGAGGTAGAATACCGGGTTACACACAGTGAGAGAAAGACCCTGGACTGAGGGGAAGCAAGAAAAACAGTGGCAACAGGAAGTTATAGAACAGACAGAAGGAAGAAACCAGACCCATAATGAGCAGCGCATCGCAGGGGGTCACGTGAATGAGGGAGAGAAAAAAACGATAGGAACAAATCAGAGAAGACCAGATTATGGAATATAGAGGAGGCACACAGAGGACAAGGAGCTAAACAAGAAGATGGAGAGGAAGAAGCAGTCGGATGAGAGGCACATCACAGAAAAATAGAGGAGAAAACGTACCATAGTGAGAGTAAAGAACAGATAGATAAACAATAGAGTAACAATGGGGAGCGCAGTTTAAATAACAAGGAGAGACAGTCACACAGGAGTGAGGGCGAGAAAGAAACATGGTGAGAGTTTCTTACTATGAGAGACGGGCAGAAAAGGAAAATAAATGGGAAGGGGGTGAGCGAGAGACAGAGACACACACACATAAAGAGAGACAGCTAGGTGATGGTGTGTGTGTGTGTGGCAGATCGCTTTCTCATGTTTTTCAGGGATTGTGTTTCCTGAGCACCATATCGCTCTTCTGTACTTTTATGAATTCCTGCCAAGGTTATTACCTAATCTGGGAAACATTATTAAATCAGTACAACATTTGTGAATGTGTGTGGAGAGTGCCGGCTCGAGCTCTCTGATGTCTTGACATCATGAGTCCAGACATTGGGTCTGCACTCTCCTACTAACAGGACCACCCCCCAGACCCTCAAGTGCCCCGCATCACCTGCTTTGGATCAGGACAGATTCTTCTAGAGCACATCCCGGGTGGAAGTGAGATCACTCAGTAAACTGCAGCGTTGCAGTCACAATAAACGAAAATGAAAGGGAATCATTTACAGCGCATTCCTGGCAGCATCGAGATCAAATATACCTGTATCCAGAATAAAGAGACAAGCATTACTCTGTCTTTGTGGGTCCTCTCCCTCCCACTTGCTGGGAACTGCTAACGCCAGAAAGCATTACCAGAGAAACTTATCTAAAAAAGTCCCTGATAAATGCTTTAGCACCTACCGGCTATTGGAATCCCCCTACCCCTGGTGCATTAACCAGTCCCATCCTACTCCTGTTTTTAGGTCGAGCATAGTATCGCACAAGCACTGCTTTTTTACCTGTTAAAATCTATTCTGTGGCCTTTAAACACAACTATCTCATTCCCATCACTTTCACTCGTTCCTGGGTTTGCCTTCCAACAATCCCTTGATGTCATTGGTAAATGCTTTACGTTTGTCCCACCTTGAAGCTTATATACTTTTGGGAGGGCAAGCTACTTTTTTCTTTTGTCTCTCCCCTTCTCGCTTCATGACAGCCATGGCGCTTTGAACGCGAACCATGCAAACTCAATCGGTGGCATTGGAGCACTCAACACATTGTTCACACTGTTACCTAATCAGAATCATTTCAATTTTGCTTTTGTCTCTCCAGGTCGTGCTCCATGGCTTTCAAAAAACCCTTGGGATTGGTAAATAAAAGTATAGATATTTTCAAAGGGGATCTCCCGGCACAGCAGGAGGGCTGATACTTCAATATTCACTGCACTCAGGGAAACATGACCCACAATGCTTTGCAAGCATTCTTTTTCAAAATATGTTTGCCCATAACTCAGCCTGTGGTAGTCCTATGACAATGGGACCACCACTCTCCGTCTGGATCATCACTAGGTTAGTGAGGACCCCAAAATAATAAACCCTACCACCATTCTGTGTCTTTTTAACCTCTCTCATGGCTGGACCTTCTGGTTTACAGCTGAGAGCAGTTTGTGTTTTAAGGCCTTGTTTGTAATATTATTGTAGTAGGCCTGCTAGTCCTTAAAATATGTAACGTACTACATTCTCTAGGGGCTAAATATATCGTTGCACTGCATTACTTTCTGCTGTTTTGTTTTCATGGGGTTATGCCCTCTAGGGCATGACCATGTTTCTTACAAACACTATTTTTTGTGATGTCCTTTAGGAGCTGTTCTGAGCAATACAGTCAACATACTACAATATTCAGTACTCGGAAACTCGCCCCATAATGCTTTGTAGGGCATTCTTTTTACAAAACATTTTTGTTCTTAACTCAGCCTGTGGTGACCCTAGAACAATCAGAGCATCTTCAAAATGTTTACCACAACGTGCTCTTTCTGTCTAGCTTTGGGTCCCTCACTAAGTTAGTGGGGACCCCAAAATTATAAGCCATCCACCGATTCAGTGTATTTTTAAACTCTCTTATGGCTGGAACTTTTGTTTTGCACCTGGGAGCAGTTTGTGTTTTAAGGGCCTTGTTTGAAAACATATTCCAGTAGGCTTACTAGCTCTTTAGTTATACGTAGGGCTACTGAATTATGTGGCAGAAAGGACCAAAATATGCAGCAGGGTTGGAGTTCCAACTCAAGTAAATGCGAGACCTTTTGCATTGGAAATGCTTTTTATCCATTTATGCTTTGGACGCAGTGCTTTACTTCACCAGCATTACTGCCTTTCTGGGCATGCAGGGATTATTGTCACTTCCTCATTAGGAGAGAAGTGTTTTTGTATTTTGATTGGCTGCTAAAAAACCTGCCCTCCTTTACAAAGCATGATGTCCATGAGTGGCCTTAAGCAGCACGTAGTCCCCAGCAACATACCTTGTTAGTGAGTTCACTGGATAGTCCAGCTTATTCTTCACTGGAATCCATCCAAAGACATGGACGAGCTGGGTCCTTTCAATGTAAAATGGGACCAATACTGAGAGGAAAGAGTGACAGAAGGGGAACACTTAAGTGAAATGGATTCACTACAATGTATAGTCACAGTACCGCCAGGGGTAATGTGGCATCCGTACCGCCAACAGGCTGGCGGTACGGAGGCCCGTATTACGACCGTGGCGGTAGCGCCGCGGTCGCACCGCCGGGGCCGGCGGTTTCCCGCCATTTTAGCCCCGGCGGTGATAATCTGCCAGGGCAGCACTGCAAGCAGCGCTGCCCTGGGGATTATGACCCCCCTACCGCCAGCCAGTTTCTGGCGGTTTGCACCGCCAGGAAGAGGCTGGCGGTAAGGGGTGTCCTGGGGCCCCCTAACAGGGCCCCGGGCAGCTTTTCACTGTCTGCATAGCAGACAGTGAAAAGCGCGATGGGTGCTACTGCACCTGTCGCACCGTCGCACCGCCGCAACACCGCCGGCTCCATTAGGAGCCGGCTCCTATGTTGCGGCCTCATCCCCGCTGGGCCGGCGGGCGTAAACTTGGTTTGCGCCCGCCGGCCCAGAGGGGATGTCGTAATGGGGTCCGCGGGAGCGCGGCCGCATTGGCGGGCGGCGGTAGCCGCCCGCCAAGCTTGTAATGACCCCCATAGTCTTCTATCTAAAGATCATTGCTCAACAAAAGCCATGGATCCAGTGTGAAAAACAAGTTGTGAATCTTGCCCACAAGACTGGAAGTTAGTCCAGCGATATAGAAAAAGAACACAGAGGTTACTCTAAAACTGAAAAGTCCCACAGTGATGCCCTTTGTGGTGGACATAAAAGCTAAGGGAAAGAATTATGACATTCTGTTTCTGCTACAAAAAATAATAACCAAAGCGAAAATTCCCCCTTGATTGAGTGAGCTGTATCTCATGCTGGTGTTTTTAAATGTCCATGTATTGGTTATCTTAACCATAGTATGGCCTCTGAACCGGCTTTTGGTTAGTGAAAGAGGTTTGTGGTCATTCTCTGTCCTTTTGAATGCTGCATTCACAAAAGAGTAGAACTCTTCCATTGGAAATCAGCAGGTAATTGATGATGATTGTTGCATTACCATAACAAAAGATAGTACCTATGATTCATCTAATTATTGAAAAAAATCTTATAATCATAATATGACAAAGGATTAATGCTCCAGGTGCTCATCCTGATCCCAAACTGAGTACATCCTTCCCTTTCGGTCTGTTATTTGCATTTTAGCTCCCTCCAGTAATTGTTGTCTGTATCTTTGTGAGGATGTCCTCTGGTGATGGAGAAACTCACAGGGCTGCTGGAATCATCATATCTTGAGATTGACCTAAAAGTAGACCTTAATAGTGCAAATGAACGTTATCTTTGAAAACACTGTGACCAATTAAGGCATTTTAAAATTCAGTAGATTGCATTTTAACTTTCTCATATGATACAGTATTGATTGTTGTATGCCTGAATGGCGACTGTTCAGAAACCTTTCATTTCGATTGGGAGAAAAAGTGTTCTTATAACAGGATTGTGTCACATATCTGAAAGTAGTTCATTAGGTCAAGATAAGCCATTTTGTAATTAACAAAACAATACTGTAGAAGTTTGTGTGTCTATCACCAGTGTTTGTCAATTAGTTGTAATATAGTTATAGTTTACATTTTTGTGAAGGCCCATATACCTTATAGCTAGGTTCTGAGTACGCAGAAAGTTCCAAACTTGCAAGTTTTTTGCCACAGAGTATGAGAGTACGGAGAATGAGTGTAACTGAAATCCTTTTCTATTACCCTGACAGGCTTCCTCCCAAGTTATATTTTGAATGGACTGAGAAAAGATGTATCAATGAGGCCGGCCTTAGCTACCAGTTCTATGGCAATATTGTGTTGCTGAACTTCTCTGTGCCCTATGTGCTACATTCTCTAAGAATGTGTGTTTTGTTTTATTTTCCTTTACTGTTCTTAAGAAAATAATTCAATGTTTTATTCTTCTTTTGTTATTTGTGGATTTCCGAGAAGTTGACATCTTTTCTTCTCTAACTGTTTTCTTCCTTCCTTCTTTCCTTCCTTCGATCTCTCCATTCCTACATTTGTCCCTCCCACCCACCTACTAAATCAAAGATGAAATCTGACTTTGATCAAGTGCTGTGAGGATCCCTGTATCATCATGTATGGTTCATGGTTTCTGGCCAGGACAGCTTGGATTACATGTTTATAGCAGACATGTTACATTAAAAGATGCAGTCTCAGTGGATTGACTTGCAGTATATTGCACATGTTTGAGGACAGTTTGCATTAGAACTCCCCTCACATGGGCACAACACATATTGTAATGATGAAACGCCTTTTCTGAGTGGTCATCCCACATTGGTTGCCTTTTGCTGGATCCTGTATTTTTGCTGGCTTTAGAACTCTGTGCAATGCCCCCCACTAACCAGTAGTAAAGTTCATATGCAGCCTCTTTAAACATGGTTAGATTGGCCTACCCTTGACTGGCATATATAACTTGACAATAAGTCCTTAGCAAATGGGGCCCCTGCACTGCCCATGCACTTGTTTCCTGTAGTTTGCCCATACCTTATTTAAAAAATCACAACCTCTCCTTTAAAAGTTATACCCCTGGATCCTAACAACACCTAATCGTTGTGTAGCTTGTCTTTTTATACAGCCAATCAATGCATGCTTTTGCCATTCCCCTCTCTCCCACTACATATCACACCTAATTTCCAACTAAAGCAATCTACCAAACAGAAAAACAGAGTAAAGGCATGAAATGGCTCTGGCAGAGCCCATGACTAATCCAAATAATCAACAATAACGACAAAAACATAAACCCTGGGCCGTGGAGCCGCATGCTGCCCAGTGTAAAGCTCATCATTGGCTTGCCAGGGGTTGTAAGTGCTACATAATGCAATCACAATACAATGCATTATCCACCCTAAACTTAATATAATAACACTCAGCAGTCAGTTGATTGTAGCTCACACAGGCTGCCTAATAATTCCCTTTTCTGCTTGAGTTTCTTAAACTAAGCTAAGACAAAACAGCTAAGGGTCATATCCATCAGCTCGTACTATACGGGTCCACAGCAATAAACCACCCATTACCCACTAAACAAGCACAGGATAACTGAAATTATCTGCTACATACCGCTGGCCAATGGAGTTCTCTAATTTAGTCCAACACTGCAGGTCCTGACTAGCAATGTTCTATGGCCACTTTTTGGCATCTGATAATGACAATCAGATTTGTGATATTAACAAAGTTCACTCCAGCAGTTTTTGCCATCACTTCTCCTTCCAGTCTATGCATGCTTAGGAACATAAACTTTAAACAAAATTTCTTAGGATTAACAACCCTGTGCAGTAACAAGCAAAGTGGACTATGAACATAAGAAATACCAACAAGGGACCTCCGGAGCTGCTCAAACTTGCCAACCTAATAAAAACCACAAACTACACATTTATCTCTCACACTTCCTCATCAATCACACTGCTAAACGCTGCATCTCATAACATGATAACTGGACCTCAGTGTTCCTCATGCAAAACATGAAACACTTCCAACATAGGATCTAAAACAAAGACAACATCCTTCCAACCACATATCCTACACGGTGAAGTGTGATACCTATGTAGGCATGCACTTCAGCGCCCCACAGAGTGGGAGGTTACACCATATAAGTGAAGTGATACTCATGTAGGCAAGTGCTTCAGCACCCCATGTAGGGGGAGGTAGCACCAAATAAATGTTGCAACACAATACAATACATGGTAACATTGACTTTCTATGAATCTCACTTTTAAATATCAAAGTTAAAAAATACATTTTTACCTGCCAAAAAGAGGTTACTTTGACATGTAGCAGTGCATGTTTACACTGCGAGGGTCAGGCTAAACAGGGTAGGCCTGAAGCTATGCTTGCACTGACTCTAAAGTGGCATGGCACAATAAGTGCTGTATTCCACAAAGTGGCATTTAACTTCTAGGCCCCGGGTACACTTTGGCATGGGCAGTGCAGGGGCCCCCAGGCAGAGCCCCGTCGTGCATTTCACTGCCCGAATTTCGGGCAGTGAAATGTGCGATGGGTTCTACTGCACCCGCTGCACATCAGCATTGCCGCCGGCTCAATTACGAGCCGGCGGCAATGTTGATGTGACTTTTCCGCTGGGCCAGCGGACGGTAACTCTGTTACCATCCGCTGGCCCAGCGGAAAAGTCAAAATACGGAGCCAGCCATACCGCCAGCACTGGCGGTATTCTGGCTCCCGCAACCTCAGCGGTCTGCAAGGCAGACCGCCGAGGTTGTAATGACCCCCATAATGTTTAGGTCATAGTACTCTTCAATAATCACTCTGTTTTTTTGTGTTTGGTTAGGCAGGAGACAAATGAGAAATTATAAAGAATAAAATGGATTATAAATTGGGAGCCTGTTAATTCGAATGAATGTTCAGTGAAGCAAATGATATTCTACTAAAACTAAGATTTGCAGTTTGTATTTATTTATTTCTACGTTAGCCCACCGGGGCAGTGACTCTGCAATAATTCGAATGAGATTATGCAGTATGAAAAAAGCAGCTTTGTGTTCTTATTTTGCATAATCAATTTAAATGTATGCACTTCAGACTCTGATCAATTGCACATAATGAGTTTGCTCTGTCCACTTGGGCTGTATGTCATGGAAGATTTGGGAAAATCATAAAAACTAGCAAGTTTCAAAGAGAGATTTACATGTCACCAGATTATGTAGCCACCTTGGAGAATCCGACCAATACTATTTATTATAGAATAGGTGACAGTGCATTACTGGCACAACATGACAGACATTTACGATGGTGACTTTTAAGTCCATCCTCCATGTCTAGTTAAACTGGCAAAACAATGTATATCAGATAAGGTTATTCTATGGCAGGACCGGAGGTGAGGATTATGCAGTTCTTTCTTCACTCTTTATTACAACAGCAGGTTCAAAGTTCAACAGAAAAAACATTAGAACCACAAATCCCATGAGTCCGTAGTCATGTCAACCATAGTCCAATGAACACCGATAACGCCGACAGTATAAATGCCCAAGGTAACGTCACTCTCCCTCTTTCTTCACTGCTCCAGTGACAGATAAGTGCCTTTCTGCCTCTGAGCTCTGTTTTTTGACATTCTGAGTGTGTATTTGAGATTTTGGCATAGCGTGCTTTCACATTTCACTTCTTCACTGTTGTAGCAACGCTGTTGCTACGCGCGCAGTAGGCTTTTGACAGCCCGAGCGCGTTTGTCTTGCGGTGACGCGTTGGGCCCACTAGAGGGCGCGTGTCACAGTTTCGTATAGCGTTCGCAGCGCGCAAGTCATTTTTCGCTCGGTGCTGTGTTTTCTAAAGCGTTTAGGGGCATTTGGGGCTTTTTTCTTCAAATTGCCCTTTTTTCCCCCTCACCTGACACCGTTTTTCGGTTGTAGCAGCCTAGAGCGGGACGTTTGCTCCTCATACTCGGTAACACGGGTAAGTGTGTCCGTTTTTGCTTTTAGGCTTGTGGACTGCACAAGCCTTTGATTAAAGACAGGAGAGTGAGGGGGCTACCCCGGGAGTTTTTGGGGCGTATTTCTCCTGTCATTTCCCTAACTCGCAGCATGCAACCTGCCCAGGACCAAGACTCTTTTCCCCTCATGTCCCCAGAGGGCCCTTCGCTTCGTATCCTTCCCCCTGGGGTGGATGTCGTCCTGTTGCAGGCCATCGCTCAGGCTCTCGCTCCTATTAAGGAGGGCATGGCGCAGCTTGCCGCCCATGAGGCTTCCCCCAAGAAGTCACGCAAACGGGCAGCAGGGCACCTCGGGGAAACTGTTGGGTCGTGTAGATGGCTCGTGCCGTTGTCATGGGTTCCGTGCAATGGAACGAGCCATCGGGGGAATGTGGAATGCGGGAGGGTTGGCAGTTGTGGAGAGAGGTTGGTGCGGGAGGAACGGGTGAAGGAGCTGTTATACGCATTTACTTAAGAATAAAGGACTTACTTTACATCGACGACTCTGACCTTTCAGTGGCGACGAGGGTACCTGAGGACCTTATAGAAGCATATAACCAGCTTCTTCTTCCCTACGCAAGATCGCTTCGGTTCCTGTCACGGTGGATTCCTTCGGCTACACTTTGTCGGCGCAGGAAATACGGAAGAAGTTCCGGGACACATTTACCAAGTAAGAACCAACTGTGGAGGCAGGCTCTTATTGTCAATGCTGGTTGGCCATTCAACGCTGTTCAAAGTTGGCGGCCATTTTATGTTGGTCGCGCATATCTGATCTGCGTGTCACGGTGACACGCACACCTTTAGTGGCCATTTCAAATTGGTTCAACTTACATTAATGGACAAGTTACGTCAAGCTCCCATCTTTAAGTATTTAATTTAGTTTTGAAGACAATTCAATGTGTATGATAATACATACGCCTTGCAATTTACGGGTGGCAACACATTTGTTTTAACACAGTGCATGTTTTATTCTGTTTGCACAATTAAGACGCATACATATTAAAATGCACCAATCCATTTCTCCACCATCTCCATTTATTCCCAATCCTGTTTCCCCTGATTCTGATTGGGAACAGTGGAAGGAGGCTTTCGAAGCGTATTTAGACACCCTTGAAGGTGAAACTTTCACCCATAAGAGGAAATTTGCCATTTTTAGACATTGTTTGGGGTGTGAAGGACGCAAAATTCTTAAATACACGCCTAAGGTTACAGTTCTTGTGATTGAAGGTGAAGGTGATGGCGTAGAGGACGAGTATGAAACTGCAATTAAATCTTTGGACGTGAGGTTTGTCAAGTTTAAAAATGTTACATTAGAAAGACACAAATTTTATAGGAGAGTTCAAGCTGAAGGTGAATCCGCTTCCAATTATGTGGGTGCCTTAAGACTTTTAGCAGTTTGATGTGACTACAAAGAATTCGAGGAAGAAATGATCAGGGACCAACTCGTAGAAAAGACCAACAACAAGAAGGTGCAGGAGGCTTTGTTATCCATGGCAAATCTTACCCTGCAAAAAGCATTAGAAATCGCCACCAGGATCGAAAGCACTGTGTCTTTTATGGAACAAATGTCTATTTCTGAAGATAAAAATCCACGACCAGATGTGCTAGCGGTTAAAAGTTTCTACAAGAAAGGGAACAAAAGGAACAGCAATTCGCTTCAAGCTACGTTTAGCAAAACTGAAAAGAAGTTTAGCAATAAATCCCTAGAATGTTATAGGTGTGGCAGCACGGCTCACTTGGGAAATGCAAAATTTTGTCCGGCTGTTGATAAGATGTGTGCCATATGTTATAAAAAAGGACATTTTGCTAGAGTGTGTAAGTCTACAAAAGCAACCAAACAAGAATCAAACAAAGTCAACAGTGTTGTCTCTAATAATGCTCCTTCTTCTAGTAGTGATGAAGGGGAAGTATTTATTCTTAATGATAATGATTTGTTAATTAATGGCTTGAAACACAGTATGAAAAGACCCTTTTGCCTAGTTGAGATAAATGGCATTCAGATTAAAATGATGGCGGATTCCGGTTCCCCTTTCACACTGCTAAGCGAAGACAAGTGGAATGATCTATTCAAAAGTCAAGGACTCACTTTATCTCAGTCACTAATTCGACCTATAGGGTATGGAGGGAAATCCATCGAGGTGATAGGAGAATTCAATGCTGAACTTAAATTCAAGAATAATGTTACATCTTCTACAATTTATGTGGCTAAGGATGATGCGTGTCTCCTTGGGTGGTTTGATCAGGGCAAATTGGAAATAGTATTAGATCCTAATAACCCTGATCAAGTGGTAATGAGGAAGGAATATATGCAGGTATCTTCAGTTAAGTGTGATAACTGGGAGTTCCGCTATCCTGAAATTTTAAAAAATGGCATGGGTTTGTACAAGGGATTTTCTCATAAGATCAAAGTTAAAGACAATACCCAACCCAAAATCCATAAGGTGCGCAAAGTTCCCCTCACTTTGAAAGATGGTTTAAAAAAGAATTAGATAAGTTGTGTGCGGAGGATATAATAGAACCGATCGAATCATCTGATTGGGTTGCACCTGTAGTTTTGGCCCGTAAGGCTAATGGTTCACTGCGCATGTGTGTGGATTTGCGTGACCTTAATGAGCAAATTTGGGTGGACCAGTACCCTCTTCCCAACATTTCAGAAATGTTATCGTCTATCAAGGATGGGAAAATATTTTCCCTACTTGATATGACATCTGCGTACCATCAAATTAATTTACATCCGAGTTCTAGACACTATACAGCATTTATAACACCTTTTGGTTTATTTCAATTCAAGCGGATGCCGTTCGGTTTGGCCTCTGCGTCTGCTGTTTTTCAAAGGACAGTAGAGAGTATGTTCAGGGAAATGAGTGGAGTGAAGGCATTTCAAGACGATATTCTGGTTTACGGTAAGGATATGTGTGAACATGACGAAAGATTGTGTCAGGTATTGGAAGTGTTGAAATCAAAAGGAGTGACTCTTAGTCCTAGTAAGTGTTGTTTTGGTGTATCCTCAGTAAGTTATTTGGGTTTTGAGTTGTCAGGGAATGGTATCAGACCCAAGATGAGTTTGGTGAAAGCGATTGATGATTTTGGGTGTCCAGAAAATAAGGACCAATTAAGATCCTTCATGGGTTTAATAGAATTTTATGCGAAATGTATACCCAATTGTTCAGATAAATCTTACAATTTAAGGAATTTGTTGAAAAAAAAACACAAAGTTTTTGTGGGATGCCAAGTGCAATGATGAACTTGTAAATATAAAAAGAGAAATTGCTCATGCCATTCCACTGAAGCCTTTTGACACCAATGATTATACCATCATTATGACTGATGCCAGCCAGAAAGATTTGGGTGCTGTTTTATTACAAAGAAGGGATGGCAGAGAGGAAGTTGTAGCATTTGCATCAAGGAGTTTGAGAGGCGCCGAAGCGACATATTCAGTGATCGAGCGTGAGGCCCTAGCTTGCTGGTGGGGCATAAGTTATTTTAGACAATTTGTGTGGGGTACTCGATTTACTGTAAGAACCGACCATAAGCCTTTGTTGCAACTATTTACAACTAAAGGTGCAGGAAAAGCTACACCAAGAATTGCCAAATGGCAGTACAGGTTGTCTGAACATAATTTCAAGTTGGAGTATGTTCCTGGAAGAAAAAATATCCTAGCTGATTGTTTATCAAGATTAACTAGCACTGATTCTTCTGGAATGTCTGCTGCAGAGAATAAATCTGAGGGTGTGGATGATGAAGTGGTTGTGTGTTTAGTAAACAAACAATTGGATGGCGCTTTAGATGAACAGGAATGGAGGAATGCATGTGAGAAGGATCAGGATATTAAATCAATCATGCAAGGGGTTGTTGTAGGATGGTCGCAATGGGATTCCGAAGAGGATCTAAGTAACAAGTACAAACATGTATTTGACGAATTATCTGTAATCAATGGATTATTATTTAGGTCAGAGTTGTTAGTAGTGCCTGAGGGTATCAGAGGAAAAGTCTTGAACTTGACACACGAGGGTCACATCGGCATAAGAGCCATGAAGAGGAGGATCAGAGATAGTTTCTGGTGGCCTGGCATGGACAAGTGTGTGGAGCATTTTGTAAGGGATTGTATGTGTTGTGCTGTCAGTGACAAATCTCAAATCACAGCACCTAGCCCAATTGAAGCTGTAAGAGTACCAGACAAACCATGGAGTAAAATAGCTGTTGATATAATTGGACCTGTCAATTTATCATAAGGATCTCAAGAGTATGGTTTGGTACTCATTGATTATTATAGTAGATGGTCAGAAGTCAAGTTTGTAAAAATTCCCGATTCTAGTAGTATAATACAGTGGTTGGAAGGTGTTTTTGCAAAGGAGGGAGTTCCAGACGAAATTTTAACAGATAATGGAAGCCAATTTACTTCTGGTCAATTTAGAGCATTTGTGAATTTTTGGGGTATTAGACATTCAAAGACTTCCTTGTATCATCCTAGGAGTAACGGACTTGTAGAGAGATTTAACAGAGTTCTCAAAGACAATATTCAATTGTCCAAGGCTAGTGGTTTGCATTGTAAATCTGAGTTGGCAAAGTTGTTGTGGGCTATACGCACCACTAACAATGCTGATACACTGGTGTCTCCTTTTGTTTTGTTACGTGGTCGCATTCCATCATCCAAATTAACCAGAGGGTGGATGGGGTGTTTCGAAGCACCTTGGTATAGAGTGGACAAGGTGATGGAGAAACGGAAGGAAGCTCAACAGAAGTATATTCAACAGAGAAATGTTCAGAGTATGCAACAATCCCATCACCGTAGATTTGTTTGGAAGGAAGGAGATTGGGTGAGGGTGAAATCTCAGAGAATAGGAGTTAAGGGCCAATCTAGGTTTAGTGGTTGGAAGAAAATTGTACAAGTGGGTGATAGTGCCGTTAAGTTGGAAGACGGCAAATGGTGGAACAAGGACAAAATTTCCTTAACCAATACTAGTAAACACAGAGGCTTGTTAGGTATGTCGGATGGAAGTGATGAACGAAACTCTTGCAAAGGTTCTATCAGCCAACGTCCTGCTAGAATAATCAATCCACCCAGCCAACGTCCTGCTAGAGTAATCATCCCACCTAAGAGATTTAATGACTATGTTTTGGAGTCAATTTATTGATGTAGATGTGTGCGAAGTGCATTATATGAAATTTTGTCATGTATATAGTTAGAGATAATTTTGCACTACAATATGATTCATGCAATTTTGCAATTTATGTGTATGTTATTTTTTGCATTCCAGTTATCGTTTTGTTAATTTTGTTGTAAAGGGAAAAGATGTGTTGGGTCGTGTAGATGGCTCGTGCCGTTGTCATGGGTTCCGTGCAATGGAACGAGCCATCGGGGGAATGTGGAATGCGGGAGGGTTGGCAGTTGTGGAGAGAGGTTGGTGCGGGAGAAACGGGTGAAGGAGCTGTTATACGCATTTACTTAAGAATAAAGGACTTACTTTACATCGACGACTCTGACCTTTCAGAAACTGAGCCTTTTTCTGCGCTTCCCAGTAAGAGTGTGCGCACGCAACTGTGTTTACCTTCCCAGGAGGGTTCCTTACGCGGGGTTACTGGTGACAAGTGGCACCCCAAATCGGACCCGCTTATGGCTTCACCATTGGGCATGGTTGGTGATTCTGAGGTGATTCTTCCTCCGTGGAGGAGGTGGAAACAGGTCGTCCGTGGCACCCGGGATCTTCCATTATGGAATCACAGGACCCCGGTGAGTCGGATTCCAACATGTACGAGCCGGATAGAATTTATCACCCCCGCTCATCTGAATGGCGTCCGGATCCGAAAGTGGTAGACTATGTGGTGAGTAAAATTCGCCAACCTTTGGACAAGGAAGTAAGGCTGCGTCTGAGGGCTGAATGCCCTTGCCCTACTCTTCCTGATAGGGTGGCAGCCACCCCGGATATCGACCCGAAGATGTGTACTTTCTTCGCAAAGTACGTTAAGGACCCTAAGAAAGGGATAGATAGGTCATGGCGAGCGTGTCAGGATAAGCTCCTGGACGTTGTTGGACCATTGACCCAGATTATCCAATTGGCCGAGTGTGCCAAACTGTCAAGTACACCTCTCCAATTGGATGTCGTGGCGGGCTGGGCCCAGAGGGCGTTATGCCTTCTCAGCAATGCCAACTGTGCAATATCAGCCGAGAGGCGCCGCTCCCTGCTTATTAAGATTGACCCCAAGTTGGGGGAGTTGTCAACTTCTGAGGCAGGGGTGGTGGCACAGGGTAATTTGTTTGGAGACCCTTTTGTCAAGGAGCTCAACAAATTCGTAGCCACTTTTTCGGCCCTTGATAAGGCCCAATCGTCGATAAAGAAGATCTTTCCTGGGAAGGTTTTTGGCAGGGCTGGACGAGGAAAGGGTCATCTTCCGGCCGTCAATTCCAACAAGACCCTGGTGCTTTCTGACAGTCCGGTTGGCGAGACGGTCGCTAGGGGACCTTCTTCCCCAGCAGGGGCAAAGGAAGAGGTAGAGCGAATAGAGAAGCCCACGGAGCAGCCAACGCCCCAGGAGGAACTTCGGGTAAGGATTACCCCTTCTTCCCCTCAAGATCTGGGGGGGCGACTACGCTTTTTCAGACGCAATTGGGAACTCCTCACCTCAGGCGCATGGGTCTTACAGACAGTGTCAGGCTTCCACATAGAGTCCTGGGGGACTCCGGTTCAGGAGGTGCTTCCCAGGCCTATGGTCTTCTCTGACTCAAACTCCATCCTCATAGACACGGAGGTCCAGGAGTTGTTGCGCAAAAGCGCTATATTCCCGCATCCCTCCACCCAATGGGTTTTGTCAGCAATCTTTTCCTAGTCGAGAAGGACAAAGGTTTTCGTCCAGTAATCAATCTTCGTTCCTTCAATGACTGGGTTGTCTATCGACACTTCAAAATGGAGGGCATTCACCTCCTGCGGGATATCCTACTGCCGGGGGATTGGATGGTTCGTCTGGATCTCAAGGATGCATAGCTCACGGTCCCCATTTTTCCCCCTCACCGCAGATTTCTGCAATTTCTGTGGCAAGATCAGGTGTTCAAGTTCACCTCTCTCCCTTTCGGACTTTCATCAGCCTCTTGGTGCTTTACCAAGCTCCTCAAACTGGTGGTGGAATTCCTTCGTTCTCGGGGGATCTGCCTCATCATTCACCTGGACGATATCCTTTTGATGGATCAGTCCAAATCCCATCTCATATCCAATGTGAACATGACTATTGCATTGTTGCAAGATCTGGGGTTTGTAATCAATTACCAGAAGTCCGATCTGGCTCCCTCGCAGTCAATGACCTTTCTGGGTTTCCTCATAGATTCCCAGGCAGCCTCCTTGAGTCTTCCACTCCAGAAGATTGCGAAAATTAAGAAGGAGCTGAGGATAGTTTTGAGGAGGGACAGGATTTCACTTTGCCAACTCGCCAGAGTAGTGGGCTTACTATCCTCATCGATCCAGGCAATTTTTCCAAGCCCAATTCATTACAGGGCTCTCCAGCCCGATCTTGTCTTGCCAGTCTGCATGGCTGGGGATCCAGATGCCGGGACCTTTCATTCAGGGGTCAGTGGACTCCCGAGGAACTCAGCTTGCATATCAATTACTTAGAACTCCTAGCGAGTTCGTTCGGGATCAAGTCCTTGACTCAGGACAGGATATCCTGTGTGGTACTCCTTCGGATGGACAATGTATCGGCGGTACACTATATCAACCGTCTGGGGGGCACCCGATGAAGGGCACAGGTGGAATTGGCAAAGGACTTTTGGCATTTTTGCCTGGCGCACTGGTTATTAGTCTCCCAGGCATCCAGAACGTCACGGTGGACTGGAACTTCAGGTATCTGATGGATTCCAGCGACTGGAAGCTGGATCCGATGGCCTTTCAGGCAATCATGACTTATTGGGGCCCTTGTGCAGTGGACCTCTTTGCATCCCGGTGGAATGCACAACTTCCTTGTTATTTCAGCTGGCGTCCCGATCCGGGAGTGGAAGCGGTGGATGCATTCCAGCAGATCTGGAGTCCATTTATGGGGTATGCTTTTCCCCCATTTCTGTTGATCCCGAGGGTTCTGTCTCAGGTACATCGCCAGGAAGCCACGATTGTCTTAGTGACTCCTCTGTGGCGCTCTCGGGCATGGTTTTCAACCCTACTGGAACTCTTGTGCGATTTTCCTCTTCGCCTCCCGTCTTATCCCTCAATCCTTTGGGATTCAATGGGTCAATTCCATCCGTTGGTACTCCAGGGTCACCTGCAGCTGGTAGGCTGGAGGATTTCAGGAACCGCTGGCAGGATTGCCGACTTTCGCAGGAAGCTTAAACCTTCATCTCCCAGGCCTGGGCTCCAAGGACTGGTAAGAGATACAAATCAGCTTGGTCTCGTTGGTCTTCCTGTTGTTTGGACAGGCATACAGATCCCATGGGGGCCCATGTTACAGACGTGCTGAATTTTCTGGCTGAACTGGCTGCGGCAGGTCTATCGTACTGCACAGTGAATTCTTTTAGGTCGGCTATTTCGGCAGGACATCCTCCTTTGGATGGCCAACCAGTGGGAGCTCACCCATGGGTGTGTAAACTCCTCAAGGGTATACGCCTTTCCCGTCCTCCTCAACCCAGATGCTCGGAACTTTGGGATGTCAACCTAGTTCTGCGGTTGTTATCCCCTTGGCAGGACAATTCTTTCCTTTCTATGAAAGAGTTACCGGCTAAATTAGCCATGTTGCTTTGACTCATATCTTGTAAAAGAGTGTTGGATGTTAGGGCTCTTGATGTTTCGTCCAGAGTTTTTTCTCCCAAGGGAGTAACCTTTACGATTGCCCGTAGGACGAAGTGTAATACCAGGTCAGTGTCTTACCCGGCGTTTCCGTTTGCTCCTAAATTGTGTGTTGTTCGCTGTCTAAAGGCGTATGAGGAGATGACTGCTGACCTTCGCCCTACGGGTGAATGCCAACTACTGATTTCACTGAAGAAACCGTTTAAAGAAATTTCCTCGCCTACCATCGCTAGGTGGATCAGATGGATCCTAGCGGGGGCTGGTGTGGACATTCAGGCTTTTGGAGCCCACTCAACCAGGGGTGCTATGGCTTCTAAGGCAGTTCAGGTAGGTGGTAGGCTAGGGGACATCATGAATGCAGCGGATTGGTCCTCGGAGTCGGTTTTCAAAAAATTATATTTTAAACCGATCCATGGGGCGGCATCATTGGTGGTGAGTAAGCTTTGAACTTGCATAATCCTCGCCTCTGGTCCTGCCATAGAATGAGAAATTTCCTAACTATCGTGAAGGAAAGTTTCAATTCTATTACGGACACGGAGGCGAGGATTATCCCACCCGTCACGTGATCCGTATCCTTCCCACCCGGAGAGGACAGATTGGATCCGGTTCTAAGGTGGTATATTTGCTATGCTTCTGGGTAAATTCACAGTTTTGCAGCCACCTGTGTCATACTGCTATTTATTTTGTTGTTCTTTGGGTCTACATCTCTTGCACTGGTTTCCATTATTGTATGGTATATGTTACATATTACTTTGATGGTTACATCATGTCTCCTTTGGATTCAGATTTAAATCTTTAGGATTATCATTTCTAGTGGTCTGACGTTTTTTACAATCTCTCTTAGGTCCGGAGACAGCAGACACTTAGGCCCTCATTCTGACCTTGGCGGTCTTTTCGCAAGACCGCCGAGTTACCGCCGCGGTGAAGACCGCCGACCGCGGCGGTATGCCGCTGTGCGCATTCTGACCGCTGGGAGCGTTCCGCCGGAAAACCGCCAGCAGCCACACTGGCGGACGGCGGGAAAGTGGAGACTGGTCAACCTCCACCGCCATGCCAGCAGAACACCGCCCACAGAATTACGACCCACATTTCTGTGTGGCGGTCTTCTGTTGGCGGTCTTCTGTTGGCGGTCACCTCCCCATGGCTCCCGTCGCCTCCCGGAGGACCAACGCACAAGGTAAGTTGACCGTCCGTGAGGGGAGGGGGTGGGGGGGTGTTGTGTGATGTGGGCGTGCATGGGGGTGTGCGTGTGAGTGTGTAGAGGGGGTGTGTGAGTGCGTGTATGCGGGCGGGGGGTGCTGCTGTGTCTATGGTTAATGTGTGCTGTTCGGCAGGTGCGCATGTCTGCATGTATGTGTGCGGGTATGTGTCCCCGTTGTGTATGTGTGTGTAGGGGGTGTGTATATGTGCATGTTGGGGTGTGTGCATGTCGGGGTGCATGTATGTGCATGTCGGGGTGTGGGTGGGGAGGGGGTTCGTACCACCTCTGGGGAGTGGCAGGGGGGTGGAGGGTGTGGGGGGAGGACTCGGGTGGGTAGTGGGGGGTGGGGGAGACCCCTATCAGTGCCAGGGAAGGAATTCCCTGGCCCCGATAGTGCCTACCGCCATGGTTCGCACGGCGGTTCCCGCCCGCAAGAAACCGCGGCGGTAGGCAGGGTCATAATACCCTTGGCGGTCTTGGGACGACCGCCGGGCCGGAGTGCGCAAACTCCAGCCCGGCGGTCATGACCGCCGTGGCGGTCGGAGTGGAGAAGTGGCGGTCGGTCGCGGCGGGGACCGCCGCGGTCAGAATGCCATTTTTAATACCGCCGGTCTGTTCGCGGTCCGACCGCCGTCTCTCCGCCGACCGCCAGGGTCAGAATGAGGGCCTTAATGTACGGATGTCCCTTCGCAGTGAAGTCGAGGAAGAGTGACGTTACCTTGGGCATTTATACTGTTGGCGTTATCGGTGTTCATTGGACTATGGCTGGCATGACTACGGACTCATGGGATTTGTGGTTCTAATGTTTTTTCTGTTGAACTTTGAACCTGCTGTTGTAATAAAGAGTGAAGAAAGAACTGCATAATCCTCGCCTCGGTGTCCTTAATAGAATTGAAACTTTCCTTCACGATAGCTAGGAAATTTCTCATTCATGTGGTCATGAAAACGTTTTCTTGAATTGGTTTATTGTTAGCATTTCGATACACAGTCCGGCAAGCGAATCTGTAATAAGTCAAAAACAAGACATTCTAAATTGTGGAATGTTTGGGTGTAATTCACTGTAATTTCAAGATGGTGACTGCCTTTACGAATTGTACCAAGTCCTATCTTTATGTTTACAATTATCGCTGGTGTTTAAAAAAAAGTTGTGCTGAAGTCGGCATTGCGACAAAGGCCAAGAGAACCGAAACGCGTCTGACCCTTTCATAGCCTTTTCCAATACTCAAATAAAGAAGTTTAACCAACTCTGCTGCCTGAGGTGCCATTGCTGGGTGAGAAACTTCACTCAGACTTTGCTGGATATGTACATATGAATGCATATGCACAGTTCAAAAGAGTCTCTGTAGGGATTCATGTAACAGAATGCACACACATCCGCAGCACGATGCACATGCCCATATTAGAACATGATTGTCTGTATCAAGGTACCATGTCTACCCAGACAGCCACAATGTCCAAAGACTCAATTGCCTCTGGTCTTGACATCAATCTGGTGCATGATTGGGGGCAGCAGACCTATTCAGACCAGTTCCATGTCATAGTGCAGTTGGTGCTGAAGGGCACACTCATGTCACAGGCCAGCTCCTCGGCTTTCTTTGGGGTGCAGCCCCACAATGCCTTAAACACATCAGCTAGGCAACCACCACGGTGGTGAGGCTGGTGCCAAATACTTCCACCCTGAGCAGCATAGTAGTGTTGAGGAGGAGGGCAAACCCTGAGAGGGGCACAAAGAAGCAACATGACTGGAGCCTCTGTGCCTAGCAGCCAGAATCTAATGGCTCCCATGTATGTAGAAGACCCGCTGTATTAGCTCCATCCAAAACCCATGGTTTATGCACACATAACCATGGGAAAATATTTTTCAACTGCTACGATGCAGATGTTGGCACCTGACTTCTTATCCTGCCATCGCCACTGAACCAAAACTATACCATTTGCTTCTCTGTTTAATCAAAAGGGAAATCAGCTTGAGGCGCACAACCACACCCTTTCAGTGGCAAGACCATAAATGCTATTTTCACTATGGCAGGCCTAGCTGGTCTAAGGAGAAAACCAGAGTGCATATTAAAATTCTAATGCTATATCTCAAGAACGACACTAGCTAGAAAAATAATTTTAAACTATTTTTAATAGTTAAAAAAAAAAATTATCTGTGAAATTTGATATTTTTCATAAACATTGAGGAAAAAAAACACTGGGAAAGTTACCTTTGCACTGCCTGAAGCTCCTAGAGGCTAATTTGCATTAGGTCCTCGGCTGCCCCCAGCCTGCACTTGACATGAATAAGATTTGAATGAAGTGTGACATTTCTTTACAGTCTCTACACAATAGGGCAGTGTGATTGAGAGGGTGGCCTGAATGGGCAGGAATGACTCCTTTGTGCTCATAGAAGGGTATGGGCTGTGAGCATCCTTTTTGACTTTACTGTGCCAAGTCTTGCTTGAGTGTCAGTTCCTGCTTGTCAGGTCTGCTGGGTTCACAGCACTTGGGGTGCTCTTGAAAGGAAGAATACAGGATGCCAAGACATTTCTTGTGTATCCAGTGTCTAGTTTCTATAAAACCCTGGCTTTGACGTACCCGACTTATGTCTCTGTGTTTATCAGGGATACAGTAGCTGGCTCAGATGTGATTTTAATGTTACGACACTAGGATTACCATAGTTCACGCTCCACACACTCCCAGCCCTCACAGCCCAAGTTAAGGTTTGCCTAATACGTTTGCCTTCTTCAAAATGCCCAAAGTTGGTAGGGCTGGCCGCAGGAACTTTTACCCCATTGGTTAGGGCATGTTCAGGAGTCATTCTCACCTACTTGCTCTGCCAAGCATAAATGTAGCATCTCCATGCACCCACTCCAGGACACCTCTGGACCTGAGGAAGAACAGAAGTAATCTAAACCTGCTGTCTATAACCTCAGCCAATGGGGTGATTGTTCTTGGGTCAAATGTACTGAATTTTTCAGCAGTTCCTCTTTGACCTACTGCAAACAATCCCACAGTGCCCCTCACTCTACAAGATCAGGAAACCATTTTCCGCTTGTGCAGAGCCCACGTACCTACACAAAGGTGCTGCCAGGATGATGGGCCCCTCCTTTGTGGCCACTTAAAACTGGTTTGAGATTAGCTTTCATCCAAATGTGTTTGGTGCCAGCCTTACTATGAGGCAAAGGCTGGGCCTTTATAGGAGTCTCCTAACATTCACTTGTGAGAAGGCAGGCCCCTTTCAAGTTAATGAAGTGCCTGGGTCCACCCTAACTGGCCTTCCTCGAAGGGGAAATAAATGTTTCCCCACTCCCAGCCCATCTTCTCTTCTCTGGGAGCCGTTTTCACTCCTCATTCAGGCCACGTACAATCGGACAGTTGCTGGGTAGCTAATGCAAACTAGCCTCCAGCCGCTTCAGGCAGGATACAGGAAACTTTCTAAAAGATATGTTTCCAACATATTTAATAAACAATCTGACTTCACCAATGGATTGGATTTTTATTAAATATAAAATAAGTCTTTGAATTAAGTCTGTACCTGGTACAGGTCAAACATTATAGATTCAAGTGTATAATCTATGCTTTGACTTTTCTTATGAGCTAGCTACAGCCAGTGGCAACATTGTTTGGGCTTAGTCACTGGGAGAACATGCCACTTATATTGTTACACCTTGTTGGCAACAAGATGCACTTAGGAATGACTTAAGTAATATTAAAAAGCAGGTTTTCCTACCTGTGAAAAGGGTAAATTTGACGGGTTTGTGCAGCAGGGTTCAAACTGCTGCTGTAATGCCAATCAGGTTAGACATGAAGCCACATTTTGACTGCCACTATAGCGAGTGGCACATTAGGTGCTGCAATTCAAAAGTGGCATTCAACTTTCCCTGCCAAAGATGTACTTTTGCATCATATAATATGGCCTTAGCAGAAAGTTAAATGTACCCAGTTTTGACATGATTTGGGGGTCAGAGCACACTTGACAACAATCGTGCAGTGTTGGGTGTTTGAATATGGCAGTGTGCCTACATTAGATGCTCTTTTCTCATCTTTTTTCGAATAGCTTAGTTTGTGTTTACTTCTAATCTAGACCATGATCTTCGTATTCTTGTACCCCTTAAAATAATTGTGTTTATATACATTTTTCTGGACTGTCATTCAATTTTTATTATTACTTCTGTGTTCGAAAAATCCAGAATTCTCAACATTTAGACTATGATTTAATTAAATTGCAATCCTTAAGTACACACTCCCATTTTCAAATTGATATGATTGGATTGTCTTTTGTGTGTACGCCACTTCATATCCTTTAAAGATTTCCTTTCTACAAACTGACAGACGCTTTTATTGCTCATAATTCTTTAAATCGGTCTGTCATGCCTCTTAATGAATTTCCCTTCGAAATCTTAACCTAAGGTTCTTGCTATAATTAAAGACTTGGCTGTTTGCTTTAGAAAATGTCTGATTGTTTGGGAACTCTTCATAATATTCCATTCTGGAGAAATTCCTCAATCATTTTGGGATTGCCATGATCGTCCATGGATTGTGGTGTTAGCTTTGAGAAAAGAGACCAATGGCTTTTTTTCTGGACAGTGGCGGGTGTTCTAGTTCGTTCTTAGAGTCAAGACCCTTTCTGGACGCATGCAGCAACTTTAAACTAAGATACCTAAAGTCAGTGATTTGTAAGGTCAGGCAAAGAGCAGAGCATGCCTCATGGCCCAGAGTTAGACGGTTACCATAGATTAAATGGAGAATTAGTGCAGTTTCTCATAAATGTTTTCTTTCACCTCTTTTAGGATCTCCAAAATGCAGGTAAGTCAGGTGTTTGTAGCAGAGGTCCTCAAGAGCTAGTCTGGCAAGTGGAGCATCACTTAGTGATCGAATGTTTTGTATTGTGTTTATGTTGCCCATTGTCTCCCTTAAGCATCTTTCAACGAGATTGATATGAAAGTTATATGGGCTAAGTGCCTGTAGTGGTGTGGCTGGGTCACAGTGGTCAGAGTAAGCTTGGCTCTGGGTATCGTGAATATCCAGATTACCATGAGGACCAGAGAAGTTACTGGAAATCAGCCTGGCAATTAAGGGCATTTCCCAATAGTCACCATTCTGGAAATCGAGATGTGAAATTTGGCATTTTGCATTGCTTCTATAGCAAACAACCCTAGCTTGAAAAAAGTCCTTTTGGTGAAGATGGTTTCAAGTATGGTTGTATGTCCGAATATAGATAACAAAAATATTGACTGACACAAATATTTTTGGCTAAATTTTGTTTACAAAAATATCATTCTATTGGTGTATATTAACTCTCATGTGGCAGTATTTTTCTAAACACCATGTAAGACTCTTAGGGCCTGATTTATAGTTTGGCGGATGTGGTTACTCCACCGTTTTATGATTCAATTATAGCCTATGGATATCGTAATATGGCGGATAGGATATCAGTCACGTTTGTGATGGAGTAACTCGTCTGCCAAACTCTAAATCAAGCCCAATATTTTTTCAGACAAACATTAGGACTCACTCTGGTACCACAAATCTAAGTTTCAATTCCCACTTGTGTTCTTCCAAAAACATTTTGTTATGGTGTACACCTGCTAGATGCCCGATAGTGAGTAAACGTCCTTGCTTCAGTGCCTACTACCAAACAAACTGGGCTTCTTTTAACAGATCGCTCAATATTACATCTCCATGTTCTTTAGTCATTGATTATTGCCTGGATGATTAAGGCAAGAACTCTTTTACAGTAAGATTTATAGCTGTCAGGTCTAGAATGTTTATGTGGAATGCAATTTCTGCTAGGGGATAGCATCTTGACCTGTTGTGATTTCCAGATGGGTACTACTACCCTGAAAGGACATATCACAGATGATTTTTGCCCTTTGGAAAGAAATCTGTTTAGGGTTGAGCCTGCGAGTGTGTCTCGCTTACAACACTGTTGTGTATAATAAAGGGCTTGGAGTCCGCCTGTCGCTTACCATTTGTTGGTTTGCATGGCAGTCTTCTTTTCAGCCTTGTCAGTGGCATAACAAAGGCCCCGCAGATCTCTCGGTGCTGGGGGCAGCTGGGCAACAGGAGGCCCCCTCAGCACAGCACCTGGCCTGAGTGAGTCTGGGGGTGGGGGGCTCTCCATGTACTTTGCAGGGTGGTACCACCCAGTTTAATTACACCACTGAGCCTTGTAATTAGAACCTGCAGGCCTGGCATCCTTTCCGTTCCTCTGTGTGGAGCAAGGACTAAGCTTGATTCAACTTATCAGTGCCCGTCCACTGCTCCCGATGTGATCGAGGTACTACTTTCTCCTATTTCACTTTTTGTGCCCTAAAGCAGAAGGCCTGTGTCTGTCAAAGTCATGCCCAGCAGGACAAATAAAATTGTAAAGTTTTATTTTTTTGTAGCTAACTTTATTTTATTTTGCCAAGTTGTCTTTTCTCACTTTGCACTCATCTTTTCCTTTGTTTTTGCTCATGGGCACTCTCCTCACAAGATGACGATTATCTTGTTCTAAAAATTGCAAAGTGGCATTGTTTCTTTATTAAGTGTATTTTTTTTAATTATGCTTAAGTGCATAATTGTGCAGTACAGCCCAATGCACTCCACTCCAATTCCCCCACTACAATCCACCCCAATCCATCCCACCTCACCCCACACAATCCACTCCACCCCAATCCAATTCATTCCACCCCAATCCACTCCATTCCAACCCAATCCACTCCCCTTCAACCCACCCCACTCCAATCCTCCCAACCCACCCAAATCGAATCTGCGCTACACCTGTTTGCCCCACTCCAATCCAAAACAATCTACACCACTCAAAAACAATTTGCCCAACTCCAATCCAAAACAATCTACCCCACTCCAATCCAAAACAATATGCCCCAGTCCCATCTACCCCATTCCATTCTGCCCCACTCCCATCTTGCAATCTGCTGCACTCCAATCCAAAACAATCTGCTCCACTGCAATCTAAAACAATTTGTCCCACTCCAATTCAAAACAATTTGACCCATTCCAATCCTCCTCACTCCAATCTGCCCCACTTTAATCCAAAACAATCTACCCCACTCCAATCCGCCTCACTCCAATCTACCCCACTCCAATCAAGTCCACCCCACTCCATCGCAATTCACCCCACTTCAATCCACCCCACTACAATCCTGCCCACCCCACACCAATCCACCCCATACCAATCCAATTCACCCCAATCAAGTCTACTTTACTCCAATACAATACACTTCACCCCAGTCCAATCCACCACACCCCAAACCACTCCAGTCAAGTCCACCCCACACCAGTCCGATCCACCCCACTCCAAACTACCCCACTCCAATCCATCGCACCCCACTCCAATCCATCGCACCCCCACTCCAACCCAACCCACCCTAGTCCAATACAACCCACACCACTCACATCCAATCCAACCAATCCACCCACTTGAATCCACCTCACTCCAATCAAGTCCACTGCTACCCAATCCACCTCACTCCAATCCAATCCACCCACATCACCCCAATCCACCCCAGCCCAATACAATCCATTTTAAACCACCTCACCCCAGTCCAATCCAGTCCACATTAATTTTTCCTACTCGAGTCCAATCCACCCTACTCCAAACCACCTTAATCTACCCCACTCCAATCCTGCCCACCCCGCTCCAATTAATCAACCCCACTCCAATACAATCCACCTCACTCCAATCCAGTCCAATGCACTCCAGTCCAATCCACCCCAATCCACTCCACCCCATCCAATCCACCTCATCACAATCCAATCTACCCCAATCCAATCCAACACACCCCACTTCAATTCAATCATGCCACCCCACTGCAATCCAATCCATCTCACTGCAGCCTACCACACTCCAATCCAATCCACCCCACCCCAATCCAGTCCACCTCACCCCAATCCAATCCACCCCGCTCTAATCCAATCCGCCCCACTCCAACCCACTCCAATCCACCCCACTCTCTCTAATCCACCCACTCTCCCCAATCCACCATGCTGTATTCCAATTCATCCCACTCGATGCCAATCTAATCCACCCCACCCCATCCCAGTTCAGTTCACCCCACTACAGTCTAATGCATGCAACCCACCCCACTCCAGTCCACCCTACCCAAATTCAATCCAGTCGACCCCACTCCAATCACCCCACACCAGGTAAATCCACCCCACTTCAATAGAGTGAATCCAATACACCCCACTCCAACCCAGTCCACCCACTCCAATCCAACACACCCCATTCCAATCCAATCCACCCCACCCCTATCACTCCAATCTAAACCACTCACCCCAATCCAATCTAATCCACCTCACTCAAATACACCCCAATCCAATCTACCTCACCCCATTTCAATCCACTCCACTCCAATGCAATCCACCCACACCAATCCACCTGACTCCGCTCAATCCAGCCCTCTCTACCCCAATCCGCAGCACTCAACTTCAACCCAGTCCACCCCACTACCTCAACTCACTCCAACCCATTCCACCCTATTCCCCAACTTCCACTCTGACACTCCACGCCACTAACGTTTAACCATGCTATACCTCTTCAGTCTCAGTCACAGAACATTGTGAGGCATACATAAGCTTGCCCTCTCTCATCTCAGACAAAATTGCCTCTCACAGATGAGATTACCTCTATTCAAAACAACACAGTCCTAAGGTTTAGAAAATCCTTTGTTCTTGTAAATTACGTCAGGATCAGGATCAATGTCCTTTTTACATAATCAGATCTCTAAGTGCCAGTATCCTAGAAGCTTAAAGCCCAAGTCCCAAATGATTAACATTTCTACTACCTCTAGTCTTGTGATAGACCAATTTAAAATTGCCATAATGACCCCATTTTGAAGAAACTTGAAGCAAACTCTCCGGTATTTAGCAATAATTGGTCCATCAGTTTCTTATGAGCTGCAACAAAACCTTTAGATGCTCATTTAGTGAAACAGGTACACAACATTATGTAGATCTCTTTAATCCCATGCAAGCTGATTTTAGACCAGAGCAGACCACCAAGTCTGTGATTGTCATGGCGCTGGACTGACACTCTGCACTGTTAGTGCACTGATCTGCCTAAGGCATTTGACACCATCTGTTTCTCTGTACTGGTCGATTGTCTATCACGCAGTGGGATCCCAGGCTTATCATACAACTGGTTTAAAAAGCCATTAATTGTCCTACAAACGTTTGAAAAAATAGTTATAAATTGTATGAAATTTCTCCAGATTAAAAATAAAACTGTACAGGAACCAAGTATCATAACCTTTCTCATCCCTGGTATTTAAAATGTAACACTAGAGTCATGCTATCCTTTTGCTCCATGAAGGTTTCGACCCAGAAATATTTTGGGCGTATTACATAAACAAAATATTGAAGTTTTGTAAAATGATGTCTTTCTTTTTTTGAAAAATTGATTGATTCCGAAGATCATTTTTGTTATGTGAATAATAATGCAACTGATAAAAAAATAAGTCGTGGACACAGATTGTGATATTCATGTTTCGGTTTTAGTGAGAATTAATTGAAATAAAAGATTTACATAGGAGAAAGAAGTGAGTACATGGAGGTGTTTGATGTCCTTAGCGTTTACTGGCCTTGGTATTCAGGGATCTGACGTCAGTCCAGCAGGAGGGTGAGGATCATCACCGTGACTCAGAGCATGTCCACCATTAAATGTCATCCTTCCAATTTCACATCCCTGCTGCAATTTAGGAAATAGCTAAATGCACACTATTTGGTGGACATTATATTAGGATGCTGTAGCAGTCCACGTCCACTCTCAGAACCCAGCTCTCAGATGCCTTTCAACTAGGTTTAAGCTACACATATACCACATACATACATACATTTCAGAGGACTTGAATGAATGGAGGATTCTGCTAGAATACCCCTAGTCAGCACCCCTCTGTCCATTTCTTTCCAATTTCTGATTGCTATGACCGGCATATGAGCCTAATCCAATATGATGAACAATCACAATCACCACAACATTTACCATCCTCAATGTTGGAAGATAATCATCCAATGAACATATTAATATTTTGCCTTTCAAATCAAAACAGCATCCATTCCCTACTTCCAATTTACTGATTTAAAAAACAAAAACAAATATTTGATACATTCCTGAACAGACCAGTCGGGCAAGACAATAGCTGATCCAGCCATTCAACCATGTTATGTGGATATGTCTAAACTAGTGGCACAAGGAAAAGTTCTGCTATCAAAGAATTTGGTGGAAGGAGAATCGGCACTCTTTGAAATCAGTCTGAAAGCGGGCATAGTGGGGTTCTCTGGGACTTATAGCCTTTAACCTTACCTACTTCCCTATCATGATGAATTATTCAGGTTCTGTGTCAACCCAGAAACACCGACAGTTCTAGGTACAGGCCACACTGGCACAACCATCTGACACAACCAAATGGGGATGGCACTTCTGGACGTCAAGCTGTATGGGAGCCAAAAGTAAAGGTAAAGGCTGAGATATGCATCGTCCTTAAGACACTAAAATACCATGAGCTGGTTCTATCCAAACCTGCACTTCATAGAATGTTCCCCCAAGCCACACACCAAAAAAGGATCAAAGGCTAAATCGATGCAAGTCGTGGGAAGAAGTAAGAAGCGTAGGCAACCACATTCTGCATATACACTGGCCCCCCTTTTGGCCTTGCAGCAATACAGCATCAATTTTGAAATCCATTTTGTCTGAACACCAGTTAAACAATGCGTGTATAACTAACTGCTCATTGTTTCAGTCAGTAATGTCAACTTCTGCCTAGAGTTGGGCAAAATAGTGTCCTTCATAAGCGAAGTCAAGCGAAGAAGTATGAAGTTCCCAAAATTCAGTTTGACTTTTTCCACCTGAATCCCAGCCGTCAGATACCCTGCCCAATATGTGCGGCAGTGACTTAATCTAAAATTGCCCCCCTCTCCCCCCCTACAGAATGTAAGAATGATCCCCTGAGTTTCCCATATCACACAGATATTCTTCGGCCTAGAGATGAATGGGGATCTCCCAAGGGTTGGGAGCCCCCATTCACCACAAGGGCCTGCATTACGCCCGAGAAGGACGAGACATCAGACTGCAGGGACAGCTGCCACTCAGATGCATCATCTAGTCAATTTCTCTCTGCCTGAAATGTCACACATTAGACCTCCGGGGGTGGGGGAGGGGGAATAAGACAACACGTAAGTAAGAGGCTTCAGTGGCAGCGGGAACGTGCCTGCTGCAATGAAGGGTCTCTTTCATGGCCCCAGTCTTCTTTCAAACTTCGAAAGGTTCACAGCCATAAAATTGCGGGACTTTGCAAGGTTGAGTTGCTAAATTCGCCCACAATTACCCTCACCTTATAGAACGTCGCTCAAACGGTATTGGGAAAGTGGATTTTTAAGTGTTCAGGGAGGATTGATAGGCACACTTACTAAACAATACCACACCAGTTCATCTGCATACTATACCAGTGAAGAAACACAAGGACACTTCATCCAAGGGATCTATACATGGGCGATTACTACACTTACCAATACTTTGTCTTTCCAATAATATTAAAAACCTATACTACTCAATCTAAGGCCAGAAATAAACAGATACGAGCTGAGTATAACTCACTCAGGACAGCTTTTCCTGGGTTTCACAGATGATAAAACATCCAGATTTGCTGTCAGGATGTCATAGGAGAAATCAATACCATCATAAGCATCCCATTACATTTAACTGCGACAATGGTAATTACTGGAATACATCTGGACTAATCTAAAATGCAAACGAATTCGCTGAAATGTACCATTATTATGGTTCTTCTGGCCCAAGCGTAAACTTCGCGGGAAAAAATGGTCCTTCATTTCTCGTACTGGTGACACAAGGGCGGGGAACTTATGGGAAGCACTCTCTTTTGCCATATATATTGAAAGGGTGATTCGGAGGGGCGAAACCCTGGCACCCCTGCTCCAATATATTTTATGAGGTGCTAAAAGCAAGCGCCTGCTTACATTACACTGAACCATAAATGGTTAATTAATGGCGTGCCTAAGTATTCTGTTGCTGCCTCACTCCCCCAGTTCACATCTATTTTTCTCATATATTCTACTTGATAATGATGGTATAGTTTCATGGAAATTGCAATTTTATTATTATTTTTAAACTATTGATCAAGTCGGATGATGTGACGAGGAAAGTGAAATGGAAATGGATAAAAAAAATCATTTAAAGAAGAAAAAATATATATTTCCAATGTTAACATTCGCTACAGAGATCCACCATGTAACCCTTTATCCAGGACAGTCGTCTCACGATCAAGGCACACAAGCAATGGACAGTCTCGTTTTTACTGGACATCACTTCTTCACTGGGAAAAGCTCTCTTTTTTATATGCAACTTCTTGAAACATCTCAGGATAATTCCATAAAAAGTCACTGAATAATGTCACAATCTAAAATCAGTGCACTTGCAAATTAACCTTTTTATCCAAAGACAGACACTTCTTAAAGATGTTCATCAATCACAAAACGCATTTGCTCTCTGCCACCAACCTCCAGTGATAGGTCAAAAACATTTAAACATACTTTGAGGGGAGGACAGACTCCTTGGATCCAGCAAGGACTGAAATTGCCGGTAAGGTAACTGAGTGGAATGATACTTTGCCTGCAATATGAAGATCACGTTTAAATTCTGCCAAGGCAGCTCAGTCTTCCTTCCTTATGCAGTCCATAAAACAAGAACCATCCAGTTGAGGAGCAGAAAAAACTTTTCATTTCTAGTTTCGCAAGGTCGGGCCTTTGGTAGAGAGTACTAAGTAAAACAAGCATTTGCAATGCATTAGGTCTCGCATTTGTGAGAGTTATAGCTATTGGTGTTGTAAATGACAGCCTTTTACCTATGTGTTGTGGTTTGGGGTGTAGTGGATGTATAAACAGAGACACAGCTGCAGCACTGTCTAGAGGACTAAGAATGGGGAACTACCACTGGGAATAGAGACATAGCTGCAGCACTGCCTAGAAGACTTAGAATGGAGGAGTTACCAGTGGTACCAATATAGCAGCTACAGGACTGTCTAGGTGACAAAGAATGAGGAATTACCACTGGCACCAGAGAAGCAGAGGTAGCACTGTCTAAGGGACTAAGAATGAGGAATTATTACTGGCCCCAGAAAAGCAGTTGCAGCATTGTCTACAGGACTAAGAATGAGGAATTACCACTGGGACCAGAGAAGCAGCTAGCAGCACTGTTTAGAAAAAGTAGAATGAGGAATTCCCACTTGGACCAGAGAAGCAGCTAGCAGCACTGCCTAGAGGACATAGAATGAGGAATTGCTATTGGGACCAGAGAAGCAGCTGCAGCCCTGTCTAGAGGACTTAGAATGTGGAATTACCATTGGGACCAAAGAAGCAGCTAGTAGCACTGCCTAGAGGGCTTAGAATGAGGAATTACTGATGGGATCAGAGAAGCAGCTAACAGCATTTTCTAGAGGACTTAAAATGAGGCATTTCCAATGGGAACAGAGAAGTAGCTAGCAACACTTCCTAGAGGACTTAGAATGAAGAATTACCACTGGGACCAGAGAAGCAGCTAGCAGCACTGCCTAGAGGACTTAGAATGAGGAATTACCGACGGGACCAGAGAAGCAGCGTGCAGCATTGTCTAAAGGACTTAGAATGAGGAACTACAGTTGGGACCAGAGACACAGCTGCAGCATTGTCTACAGGACTAAAATGAGGAATTACCACTGGGGCCAGAGAAACAGCTGCAGAACTGTCTAGAGGACTTAGAATGTGGAATTAACACTGGGATCAGAAAGACAGCTGCAGCATTGTCTACAGGACTAAGAAGGAGGAAATACCCTGGGACTAGAGAAGCAGCTAGCAGCACTGCCTAGAGGACTTAGAATGAGGAATCACCGACGGGATAGAGAAGCAGCTTTCAGCATTCCCTAGAGAGCTTAGAGTGAGGAATTTCCGACGGGGCCAGAGAAGCAGCTAGTAGCACTTACTAGAGGACTTAGAATGAGGAATTATCAACGGGACCAGAGAAGCAGCTGCAGCACTGTCTAGAGGTCTTAGATTGAGGAATTACCACTGGGACCAGAAAAGCAGCTAGCAGCACTGCCTAGGGATCTTAGAATGAGGAACTACCACTGGGATCAGAGAGCAACTGCAGCATTGTCTACAGGACTGAGAATAAGGAATTACCACTGGAACCAGAGAAGCAGCTAACAGCACTGTCTAGAGGATTTAGAATGAGGAATTATCACTGTGACCACAGAAGCATCTAGCAGCACTCCCTGGAGGACTTTGAATGAGGAATTACTGACAGGACCAGAGAAGCAGCTTGCAGCATTGTCAAGAGGACTTATACTAGGAAATTACCAATGGGACCAGAGCAGCAGCTTGCAGCACTACCTAGAAAACCAAAAATGAGGAATTACCACTGGCACCAGAGAAGCAGCTGTAGCACTGTGTAGGTGACTTACAATGGGGAATTACCAATGGGACCAGAGAAGCAGTTGCAGCATTGTCTACACGCCTAAGAATGATGACTTACCACTGGGACCATTGACGCAGCTGAAGAACTGCAGAGAGGACTTAGAATGAGGAATTACCACTCGGACCAGAGAAGCAGCTAGCAGCAGTGCCTAGAGGACTTAGAAGGAGGAATTACTACTGGGACCAGAGAAGCAGCTAGCAACACTGTCTAGAGGACTTAGAATGAGGAATTACCGTTGGGACCAGAGAAGCAGCTAGCAGCACTGCCTATAGGATTAAGAATGAGGATTTTCCACTTGGACCAGAGAAGCAGCTGCAGCACTGTTCAGAGGACTTTAGAATGAGGAAAACTGAAAGTATTCTGTAAGAGGGTGCGAAACACGCACATAGAGCCAATTATTTTTAAAATAGCAGTGGAGGGAAAAGTAGCTTGGAAAACATCAAGTAGGTATACCCGAGCCTAGGCACAAGAACAAATAAGATCCTGAAACCTTCTGCACTTTTCTAAACACTGTGTTTCACTGGTGTGAAGACATTGCTATGGACAACCAAAAGAGCACCAAGTCTGCATTGCCCAGACAGAAGGCGGGCCATCACAAGCTGTAACATAAATAAATGTGAATGCATGAGAACATAGTGTGAGGGCAAACAAAAATGTTCTCTTTGTAAAATCGCCTGGGAACAAACTAAGCACACAAAGGAGGGACATTTAGAAAAATGCGCCAATAAAAAGAAAGCTTAAGACAAGCACAGGAAAGAACACATGGCAAGAGTGGGCGTGGTTGAAGTCCATAAGCTGAATATAACATGTCTTGCAGACAGCTCATGTGCACTGCCTAGGCTCGACCTAAAAAGGAGGGACAAAGAAGCAGGACTGACCACTAGCAACTGAAAGAGAACAATATTCCCCTAAACAAACCTTGTTTGCACTCACATTCGATCACATACTCCCCACAAATCATATATTATAAAAGTAACTTTCATACAGGACCACAACAATATCAGCCTCGCAATTCTATTGCAAAAATATATAAAAAATAATGTATTCAATAAAAAAACAATCGGGGTAAATATCACAAGGAGTAATGCATCATAAAACCATATTTTCAACCCCACCTCTTTCAAACAAATTCCTTATACATTCGCAAAGGAATTAACAGTCCCCTCTCCCCCATTATTAATTTGTTTTAATTACAATAAAATCAGCTTTGCCAGGAGACAAACACAACTAAATATATGTTTTTTTTGTCACTGATGAGTCTGATTGTTAAGTACGTTGTTAGGAGAAACCTTTATCAATCTACAACAATATGCTACAATACAAATTCAGTCTTATTTCCACGTCGATGCGATTCAGTGGTTTACGATGATTGTCACCACCTTCTTCAGGACACAACAGAATTCTCACGGTCACAGTAAAAGTTTCTTCTCACATCTTTGTTTGTACAAGCAACCCTTCAAAATGTATCTGCAGCCTTCAAGGAAGCGGTTCTTTTTCTCTTTATTAGGAGCCATTCACAGGTTCAGTTTAGTTAGTAGTCATGGCACGTGCCTCCACATCTTTTTGTGCCTGTGAGATCCAGCTGAAATAATGGGTGTATCACCTTTAATTATTGTGAAAAATGCTGTTAAGTGAGAACAAGTAACACAGGCTCCCCAGCAATATTCATAGACGGATTTCAAACATAGTGGGCTCCTATATTTGAAATTATTTAAAGATTTGCGGCTTGAGACACCTCACCCTATGATATATGGGGATCACAGGTGTATATTTTGTTCTGAGCTCAGTTTTGGCTGACGGGAGCAGTTTTAATACTAGTTCTGTTCCTTAATTCTTGACCATGACAGCTTGCAATGGAGGCTGGTGGCATTCGTATTTTACACTTTTGCACAATGGGCATGGACCTAACATTTAACAGTGGAAAGGGGATCAATAATCCCCCCATCCCCCGGTGCAGTGGCACCAGGGCCCTCTGCACCCAAATGGAGCAGATTTGCTGCTTGCACTGGGATCCCTGGCATCCTTGCTATGTCACCAATAACACAGGCAAAAAGTGTTGAAATAGCTTTAGGAGTCTGCATAATATTGAATTTATGGGCATTGTGTCCAGAGCTGTGGTCACTTTTCTGAGTCCCCTAGGACTTGCCCCAAACAGCACCAATCCTGCTTGAGTTTCTAGTTAGGGGAAACGTTCTGGCTGGATTTTCACCTGCAAAAGGGGTTAAGACAGCGAGGATGGTTTTGGAATTCGTAAAAAAAACCTCACACTCTGTTCTTGATTTATGCCATGATCCTCAAAGGAAAGTCCCAGCCTGTAATGCAATGACGGCTGAACATACTGTTCTCAGGTTCCCTGGGGTTTTATAAACATGCATGCTCCACTCACACAGTATTACTGTTAAAACAGATTTGTTGTGCTTTCCACAGCTGACTTCCTTGTGTGATAGTTAGGACCAGTAGTCAAAGTGCATTTAAAACAAGATGAGAGTGTGGAGGAGCAGGAGCTAGGCTCTGTGGGCCAGGACCACCATACCATAAATAAACAAATGAGTAAGACAGCATGGAGGAGGGAGAAAAGTCTTGAAAAGCTCAGCAAATGATTCCAGATAAAATTTACAGCCCTGTTTACAACAGAGCTCAGTAAGACGAGGACTCCTCTCCAGTGCTCCAGATGAAAGATCAAAGTAGTCCCTGAACACATTTTAAAATGGTGATGAGTGTATTTAGATAATAGTTGGTCTGATCTCCTGGGAGGAGACAAAAAAGAAAAAAGGTGGGACAAAGAGTAAGAGTACCCTGTAGTAAGCAAGGACTTTTAAAGGACACTGACATACACAAATCACAATGAGTGCTTTTCGCAACTGGACCTTAATAACCATCTACAAGAAGTTGCTAAGCAACAGTACTGTCTAAACTCGACCTAGAAACTGCCTTTTTTCTTTTAAGTAAACTTAAGGAGCGCACCTTACATGGCGCCCTGGAGCTAGTGGGAAAAGCTACAAACCAAATAAAGCAGAATCTCTCAAGTACACTAAGTTAGAGAGTATGAAGCCACATTTTTTATAATTTACTAAACGTTAGAAAAGAGGATGGTGCACAGCTCTACCACATGCCTTCATTCTGTTAAGCTTCAGAAGAGTGAGTATATTGGCATTGGCAGACTGCAAAGGGCCAGATGCAGGAAACGATTAGCGAGTCGCAAACGGCAAAAATTGCTGTTTGCGACTCGCTAATCGCATTTCCCGATGCAGAAATGCATATTGCGAGTCGAGACCGACTCGCAATATGCATTTCAGAATCGCAAATAGGAAGGAGTGTTCCCTTCCTATTTGCAATTCGGAGTGGCATGCAATACCATTTGTGACCGCATATGCGGTCGCAAATGGTATCGCAGTTACCATCCACTTCAAGTGGATGGTAACCCACTCGCAAATTGGAAGGGGTCCCCATGGGACCCCTTCCCCTTTGCGAATGGACCCAAAACCATTTTTTCAGGTTTCGGTTATTTTTTTAAATGCAGCTCGTTTTCCTTTAAGGAAAACGGGCTACACTTAAAAAAAAAAACTGCTTTATTGATAAAGCAGTCACGAACATGGAGGTCTGCTGACGACAGCAGCCCTCCATGTTTGCGAGTGCCTAGACTCGCTATGGGGCCGCAATTTGCGACCCACCTCATTAATATTAATGAGGTGGGTGAATTGCGACCCCATAGCGACTCGCAGACGGTGTCTGAGACACCGTTCTGCATACCAATTTGCGAGTTGCAAATTGCGAGTCACAAGGACTCGCAATTTGCAAGTCGCAAATTGGCATTTTCCTACATCTGCCCCAAAATTCGGTTTGGGCAGTAGCGCATAACTTGGTGGATGCACCATACTGATTTCAAAATCACCCTTTGTTGGAAAGGCATCCAGGTTCAAGACTTCTGTTGCGGAGGTGTAGCATGAGCGAGATAGAGCTTATATTGCTGCTGCAACCTGAATGCAGAAGAGTAGTTTCAGAAGAAATTCTAGAGAGCCTAAAAAAAGGGAGCTGCAATATTCTCACTTGCTTAAGATGTCAGACTGCCTCACCAGTGGCCGAGTGTAATTGGTTAAAAGGGGATGGTTTTCCGCATTACCTTCTGGAGGAAGAAGAAAAAGGAGGGCAATTTGTTAATAAGGCTTGTGAGGGATAGGTCTGTATCTGTAGAAAACCAAAGGTTTTGAACGATGTAGAGGCTGTTTGGCAGAGTCATCTGTGTATGGCCATAGATTATAAGAAAAGGGAAGAGGTGGCCTGCCAGGAAAACAACACAAAATGTATGTCTTCTCCGTGTTAAATTTTACAGAGTTTTGACCCTACAAAGCATTTTGTCCAACATGCCCTGGTGGAATGCTTTAAAAGGGGCAGGAGATGTGTGATCAACTGATATGATTAGCTGGGTGTCATCAGCGTAGTTTATTGACTTAATTCCATGTGACCTAATCAGTGGAGCCAAACGTCTGAGATTGATGTTAAGCAGAGTTTGACCCAAGGAAGACCCATTTGCATTCAGTTTTAAAAGGTAAAACATGGACAGCTTGAGTTTTGTTTTGCAAATAGGATTGTCACCTCCTCAAGGCTACACCTCTAGTTCTAATCCCAGATAGCATGGAAATCAAGATGTTGTGAATGACCATATCAAAGGAGGCAGACAAAGTGGCCTTGGTCTGCTGCCAATCAAAGGTCATCCAAGAAGGATAACAGGATAGATTCAGTACAGTGGGAAGGATGGAACCCCTACTGGGATATATCTAACATATGGTAGTGTTCCAAAACGGAGGAAATGTGTCTAGTAATACATTTTCCCACGTTCTTAACAGGGAATGTTTCCAGTGATATATTTTTCCAAGATCTTAACAGGGAATGGTAAGAAAGAAATAGTCCGAAAGTTAGCCAAGACAGGTCTGCCATAGGTGTTTTTTTAGCAGAGGAATCACCACTGCCTTTTTCCATTCTGTTGGAACCAAGCCTGTAGAAATGGAAATTGAAAGATTGCCTATCATCCATAAAGGGAGGTATAGGCCATCTGATACAGCCTTTCAGACCCTTCGAGGAAGGAGATGGAAGAATCAATTTGCAAGGATGTATCCAAGTCCATAATATTAGCATGTCATTAGGAGTCATTAATCTTAGCATGTTAAGAAAACCTTCATAATGATGATCTGTGTTACAGGCAAGTAACTTCTCTACAGAATAGTACAAGGGGTAGGGTGAGAGGTGCGATACATAGAGAGGAAGATAAATAGATGTAAATGAAGGTACTTAAAGCTGTTGAAGGGTGGATCTGTCAGGTTTTGGATATAACCTTAAAATATGTAAATAGACCCAATCAGATTGGCTGTAGGCATATTATAATATGAATAGTAACTGTGAGAATCCTGAGTGCCTGGCAGGGTTCAGTCTGTGAGAATCATCATCAACTATCCATTCATGAAGCAGCACAGTGAAGATAGTGTTGATGTGATGTGGCAACTGTTTGGCCAGTTCTTCAGGCCTGGGTAACTTGAAGGATGCTAAACAATAATTGTGACAACTTTTGATTTGCCACGGGGACCGAGAAACCTATTGGTACTGTAAGCATAGTGAACTAACAAGCACCTACTCTAGGTTTTGGGTTTCAGGGGATAGCGAGGTCGAACAGTCAAGGCTTACTTACACCTGAGATTGGTTGTTGCATGTGATTGTTACTTTGGCACGTGCACATAACTCTCACAGTAAATCTATGTCCAGGCAACTTACTGTGTTTTTAGGATAAAGGAATAAGACTTTGGTGGTCATTACAACCCTGGCGGTCGGTGTTAAAGCAGCAGTAAGACCCCCAACAGGCAGGTGGTAAAAAAAATGGAATTATGACCGTGGCGGAAACCGCCAACATAGACAGCCACTTTAACACTCCGACCGTCAAAGCAGTACAAACAAACACAGCGGCAGTCCCCGCCAACAGACAGGCGGAAGACAATGTACCGCCCACAGAATTACAACCTACCAATCCGCCACCTTTTCCGGGGCGGATTCACCGCGAACAAAAACACAGCGGAAACAGGACTTCGAAGGGAAAATGCTCACCTCTGCACACCCCACGAGGAACCATAGCTCCACATTTTTCCAGCCTTTATCTTCTTGCTCCTTTACCAGGAGCACGAACGCCGGCGGCGAAGACCATGGTGAGTACTGTACCTACGACACAGGGGAGGGGGGAGGGAAAAAACAGTGACACACACATGCAACACGCAACACCCCCGCCCTCACCCACGACAACACACACACTAATACAGCATGATACATTACAGTTACATCCCCCAAATCCTCCCGGAAGAATACAAGGACAAAAGGAAATGAGGTGAACGATTGTAATATATTAAAATTCAGTATTAAAAAAATATACATACACTATTTACAGATAATATTAGTCCAAGGTATTCCACCATTAAAGTCCATGGACCACTGGGCCCAAAATGCATGGGCGAGGCCCAAACAAGATACCAGAACAAGAAGGAGAGAACACTGCAGGGGCATCTGATAGAATAAAAACAGGCACCTCAGGTGGAAGGGAAAGGGTGGGCACCTCAGCCGGTTGAGTGCACGACGCCAAACCCACGAGGGGGTCCCATGTCCACTGTTCAATCCTGGGGAGTGCAAAGCCACAGTCTATCAAGTCTCTACAGTGGGTGTTTTGCCCACTGTTCAATCCTGGGGACTGCAAAGCCACAGTCTCTCAAGTCTCTACAGTGGGTGGTTTGCCCACTCTTCAATCCTGGGGAGTGCAAAGCCACAGTCTCTCAAGTCTCTACAGTGGGTGGTTTGCCCACTGTTCAATCCTGGGGAGTGCAAAGCAACAGTTTCTCAAGTCTCTACAGTGGGTGGGTTGCCCACTGCTTAATCCTGGGGAGTCCAAAGCCACAGTCTCTCAAGAGGATAACAGTCCCCACTGGTTCTAAAGGGGGCCTTGTGCCCAGAGTGCTTCATCCTGCCAAGGACAGAGGTAGTGGATGTCTTTCTCCACTGGTTCTGGCGGGGGCCTTGTGCCCAGAGCGCTTCATCCTGCCAAGGACAGAGGTAGTGGATGTATCTCTCCACTGGTTCTGGAGGGGGCCTTGTGCCCGGAGTGCTTCATCCTGCCAAGGACAGAGGTAGTAGATGTATCTCTCCACTGGTTCTGGAGGGGGCCTTGTGCACAGAGTGCTTCATCCTGCTCGTGGCGGCCTCAGTAGCGTCAGAGTTTTTGGCGCTCATGGGCCTGTGGTGCTTGTGGTGGCGGTGGCTTTGGCAGCGGTGCTTGTGGCGGCAGTGTCCTTGGCAGCGGTACTTGTTGTGGCGGTGTCCTTGGCAGCGGTCCTTGTGGCGGCAGTGTCTTTGGCAGCGGTGCTTGTGGCGGCGGTGTCTTTGGCAGCGGTTCAGCTGCTGGCGGTCCTGTCTTGGGCAGCAGTTCAGCTGCTGGCGGTCCTGTCTTGGGCAGCGGGGCTGCTGCTGGTGGTCCTGTCTTGGGCAGCGGGGCTACTGCTGGCGGTCCTGTCTTGAGCAGCGGGGCTGCTACTGGCGGTCAGCTCCTTGGCAGCGGGCTGATGGCAGTCCTGTCTGGGCAGTGGGGCTGGTGGCGGTCGGCTCCTTGGCAGCGGGGCTGATGGCGGTCCTGTCTGGGGCAGTGGGGCTGCTGGCGGTCGGCTCCTTGGCAGCGGAGCTGATGGCGGTCTTCTCCGCCGTGCTGATCTTCCCAGACTTGCCGGTTTTCTTGTGCCCCCTCCCCACCTTGGAAGGTGTCTCAGCTGACTCCACACTCCCATCTATACCCCTGGGAGCGGCTTTGGTGGCTGGTGTCTTCCCCCTCTCCCGCCGGGCACTGGCCAACTTTTGATGCTTGACAGGTGGGGGACTGTCCGTGCTATGGCTCCTTGCCACGCTGGCTGCCCTGCTGCCTGGTGCACTCCATAATCCGGTGACTACTGGCACCACTGGTCCCGCCGATGTTGTGGCTGAGGTGCTAGGTTGGGACCTGGAGAGTCGGGCCCTAGGAGACTGACTGGGTTGGGGAGGTGAGGGAAAGAGGTCAAGGCTGGCCAGGAAAAGTTTCTTAGGAACACTGGGACGGGGTTTGGGAATGGAGGAAGAAGTAATGGTCGTAGGAGGTGTACGTTTGCTGACTTTGGGTGAAGGTGCATGGGCTGGAGGCTGTCGTGAGGTGGATGGCTGTTGGGTGGGTGTGTGGCTGTGTTTGTGTACCTTGAGAGGTGGCCTCACAGACACACTGGGAGTGGACACAGGGGATGTGTGAATGGTAGTGGGGGTGGTGACTGCATGTGAGCGGGGTGTGGTGGTGGGTGTGCTGGTGATGGACGTAGTGGCTGAAGAAGTAGTGCATGCAGGTGTGAATGGAGACGAGACTGGGAGGGATGAGGGAGGCGAGGAGGAGGGGGACACAGTGGAGGCAGTGGATGTTGGTATGTCTGCATGTGTGTGATGCTTGCGTGAGTGCCTGTGGGATGTGTGGTGCTTATGTTTGCAAGAGCTTCCTTTGTGTGTTGAGGTGCATGATGGTCTGATGGTGTGCTTGGGATAGGCTGAGGTACAGGGGTGTGGGTCTGGGTGGAGGAAGTTGGAGGGGGGAGGCTAGAGACAGGGACAATGGCTGCCATCAGTGCTGAGGCCAGAGTCTGAAAAGCTCGCTGAAGGGCTGCCTGACCAGAATGAATGCCCTCCAGGAATGCATTGGTTTGTTGCAACTGCCTCTCTACACCCTGGATAGCATTCAAAATGGTAGGCTGCCCAACAGTGAGGGACCTGAGGAGGTCAATGGCCTCATCACTGAGGGCAGCAGTGGTGACTAGGGGAGGGCCTGAGGTGCCTGGGGCGAAGGTGATGCCCACTCTCCTGGGTGAGCGGGCACGGGGCAAAGGCTGAGGGGCTGCTGGGAGGGCGGTGCTGGAGGGGGTAGTGGCGGCTGTACCTGTAGATGCGGGGGCACAGATGGGCCCGCCACCGCAAGGGAGCTCCCATCAGAGGACAAGTCTGTATCACTGGTGTCAGCTCCTGTCCCCGCCGTAGACCTCCCCTCGCCCTCCGTCCCACTGGTGAAATCGGAGTCCGTAGTCTCGCCCTCCAGGGCCATTTGGGATGCAGCTCCCTACTGCTCCGGTGCCACTGCTCCTCCGCCTGATGATGCTAATGCACACAAGTACAGGGAGACCACAAAAAGGGGGGGGAGACAGAAGAAAGACATGTTGAGTGCATGCATTACCGCTACCGTTGGCGGACACGACAGACACAGAAGCCCCCTGCACTACGCCGCGCACTTGGGGTCCACAATTCAATCCCTGGGACATGGCCTACAAGGCTATGGCCGATATCTGCACACATGGATGTCACAGGAGCCTGACTAGGTGTAGTTGGCACTGTACCCAGGTGGGGTGGGGTGCCACAGGGTCTGCCTGAAAAAGGGGGCTTAACTAGCACACTCGCCCTGGCCTAGGGGAACCCACAGCCCACCTCCCCCACCCAGACACCTCCACTGCGTGCTGAATCAGCAGAATGAGAGTGCACTCACCCCCTTGTTGCTGCTGTGGTGCCCTCAAGCGCCCATCCAACTCTGGATACGCCACCGCCAGGATCCTGAACATCAGGGGGGTCATGGTGCGACGGGCACCCCTCCCACATTGAGAGGCCATCCCCAGCTGGGCCTCCGCCGTCTTCTTGCTCCAGCGGCGAATGTCCTCACATCTTTTCCGGCAGTGGGTGCTCCGTCTGTGGTAGACCCCCATGGTCCGGACGTCCTTGGCGATGGCACGCCAAACATCCTTCTTCTGGTGGGCGCTGACCTACAGGAATTGTACAGGGGAAAAAGAAAAGTTATTACCAACTGCACCGTCACAGTCATTGGCCCGCATCCCTACCCTTGCCATGTGGCACATGCACTCACCGTTGTTTCATGCACACCTCATTCTCCCCCCCTATCTTTCATCCACCCCACTCCACACAGGCATTGCCCATACAGCATGCTCACAGTGTACTTACCTGTTTGTCTGGAGTACCGTAGAGTAGCGTGTACTGGGAGAGGACCCCATCCACGAGTTTCTCCAACTCCTCCATGCTGAAGGCAGGGGCCCTTTCCCCAGACGCACGAGCCATTGTCTCTTCCAGACTGAGGTCACAGCAGCACTTGCAGTGTAGGTCCTCTCCTGTCGAAGATCAGGCATTGAGTGATTGAACTGATAGAAAATGGCGGTCACGTCCCCGGCGGTGCGTACCGTCACCACCGGCGTACATCGTCATTGGCTCCTGGGACCCATAGGGTCTAATGTTAACCAATGCAGAATTGCCCTGCGGTCTTCGACCGCCTACCGCGACGGTGTACAACGCCAGCGCAGTTACCTCATATCCCCTTATCCCACTTTACAGGTCAGGCAGCCGCCATTTCAGGGACCCACATGGCTTTATTTTTAACTGCGTCACACAAACCTAGGCCTTGGCTCAACACTCATACAGGCAAATTTCGGGTTATGAATAGTTTTCTGAGTAAGCTGTGTTTATGTACCTCTGAGTTGGTTGACTCTGTGCTCGCTGTTGTCCTCCATAGGCACCGTCCGCTGAGACATGTGAGGAGATGGCAACATCCTCCGGTGTACAGACCGCTGGTGGACCTGTCGACAATGGAGGAAAGACATGCACTCATCACCTACAGGCTTGATCGTGCCATAATCCTGGAACTGTGTGCCCAGTTGGAGCCAGACCTGATGTCAGCTATCCGCCATCCCACAGGGATCCCCCCTCAAGTGCAGGTGCTGTCAGTACTCCATTTCCTTGCAAGTGGGTCATTTCAAACAACAGTGGCCATAGCATCAGGGATGTCCCAGCCTATGTTTTCCAACGTGTTGTCCATAGTGTTGTCTGCCCTGCTGAAACACATGCTGAGCTACATCGTTTTCCCTCAGGTGGAGGATTTGCCTACAGTGAAAGGTGACTTCTATGCCCTGGGACATATCCCCAACATCATAGGTGATATTGATGGGACACATGTAGCCTTGGTCCCCCACGCAGGAGTGAACAGGTGTACAGAAACCGGAAGAGTTACCATTCGATGAGTGTGCAGATGGTGTGTTTGGCCGACCAGTACATCTCCCATGTTAATGCCAAATTCCCTGGCTCAGTGCATGACGCTTACATCCTGCGGAATAGCAGCATCCCTTATGTGATGGGGCAACTACAGAGTGGGCGTGTGTGGCTACTAGTTGAGCACCTGGAACCAAATCAGTGAGAATAGTTGTCTGGGTCTGGGGATATCCCTAAGAGTTAGTGTGTGTCTAACAGTTGTCCCTCGCCATTTTCAGGTGACTCTGGTTACCCCAAACAGTCATGGCTACTGACCCCAGTGAGGAATCCCAGGACAAGGGCAGAGGAAGGCTACAATGAGGCCCATGGGCGAACTAGGAGGGTTATAGAGAGGACCTTCGGCCTCCTGAAGGCCAGATTCCGGTGCCTCCATATGACAGGTGGTTTCCTAATCTACTCACCAAATAAGGTGTGCCAGATCATCGTGGCCTGCGGTATGCTTCACAACTTGGCTTTGCGACAACAGGTGCCTTTTCTGCATGAGGATGGTCCAGATGGAGGTCTTGTGGCAGCTGTGGAGCCTGTGGACAGTGAAGACGAGGAAGCAGAAGAAGAGGACATCAACAACAGGAACTCTGTGATCCTGCAATACTTCCAGTGAGACACAGGTAAGACAAACCTGCCTACTACATTTACTTTAACACTACTACCTCTCTACTGTCTGTCCTTTTCACCCAGTGTATGGTCACTGAGCTGTCACTTTCTCTTACGATTTCACAGATGTGGGTCCCACTGTGTGACATCTGCTTTGTTTCTTCATGGACTAGAGCTGTGTGACATAGGTATGTTGACATTACCATTGAAAGAGCATTTTGTCACTGTAATTGCTAATACACTAATTCGAAATCACAGACAACTCCAGATTGTTTTGTGCTTTAAGGGTGTTTATTTAAGTGTTCAATTTTGGAGGGGGTTGTAAAATGGTGAGGGGTGATGGTGGAGGAATGTCCATGGCAGAGTCTAAGCTATTAGTCTCATAGGTGCATTATCCAAAGGGGCATAGGAAGTGGAGCTGGGGCAGTTTGAGGATGGGCAGGGTGACAAAGTGGGACAAAAGGTTGACAATCAGGGTGGTCTCATTTCTTGGTGGGGGTCTTGGCATCGTTCTCTGTCTTTGTCCTGGATCCCAGGGACCATTTGTAGGGTGGTTCTCCATCTGCAGGGGGTGGGGTGCTGGTGTGGTGGTCCTGTGGCGGTGCCTCCTGTCCACTAGCGCCGGTGGAAGTGGTGGGCAGTTCATCGTTTAGGCTAGTGTCAGGGGCCCCTTGTTGTGCCACAGTGTCCCTCCTGGTGTTGAGGACTTCCTTCAGCACCCCTACGATGGTGCCCAGGGTGGAATTGATGGATCTGAGTTCCTCCTTGAAGCCCAAATACTGTTCCTCCTGCAGCCACTGGCTCTCCTGAAACTTGGCCAGAACCGTTGCCATTGTCTCCTGGGAATGATGGTAGGCTCCCATGATGTTGGAGAGGGCATCGTGGAGAGTGGGTTCCCTGGGTCTGTCCTCCCCCTGTCGCACAGCAGACCTCCCAGTTCCCCTGTTTCCCTGGGCCTCTGTCCCCTGAACCGTGTGTCCACTGACCCCAGGTCCCTGTTGTTGTTGGGGTGGTGGGTTAGCCTGGGTTCCCTGTAGTGGTGGACACACTGTTGATTGATGTGTCCGGGGGACAGAGGTATGGGCCCGCTGGGTGGGTGCTGTGCTGGTGTTTCCAGAGGGGGGAAGCTCTGTAGTGGCCTGTGACTGTGTGAGGGGAACCAACTGTCCCGAGGTCCCAAATGGGCCGGGCTGGTCGTCTAGATCCAGTTGGATAGAGCTGCTGTCATCACTGTGGGCCTCTTCTGTTGGTGGTGTGGACATGTTTGGACCCTCCTGTCCGGTGACGTTGGGTAGGGGTCCTACAGGGGTGTAAAAGCATGATTATTGCCATGGTTTGCAATGGGTGGGTGACCGTGTACCCCAGTGCTTGCATTCCTGTATGGGACCTTGTGTGATGATGGTTTTGGGGTGTATGGGTATGTGCAGTGGCCATGCTTTGGTAATGGGTGTCCATGCTTTGGTGTTGCATGCAGGGCTTGGTGTTGGGATGTGTGGTTTGTGATAGTGGGGCATTTGTGATGAGTTGGAGTGATGGGGGTGGGAGCGAGGGTTGGGGTATGTGATAGCATGCAGGTAAGGTGGGGGATATAGTAGTAAAGATTTGACTTACCAGAGACCAGTCCTGCTGCTACTCCTGCGAGGCCCTCAGGATGCAGAATAGCCAAGACTTGCTCCTCCCATGTTGTTAGTTGTGGGGGAGTAGGTGGAGGTCTGCCGCCACTCCTCTGTAACGCGATGTGGTGTTTTGAGACTACGGAACGCACCTTCCCCCGTAGGTCGTTCCAACTCTTCCTGATGTCATCCCTATTTCTTGGGTGTTGTCCCACTGCGTTGACCCTATCCACTATTCTTCGCCATAGCTCCATCTTCCTAGCTATGGAGGTCTGCTGCACCTGTGATCTGAATAGCTGGGGCTCTACCCGGATGATTTCCTCCACCATGACCCTGAGCTCCTCCTCAGAGAACTTGGGGTGTCTTTGCCGTGCCATTGGGTGGTGTGGGTGATGTGTGGGGTGGTGTGTGTTGTGATGTGTGGGGTGATATTTAGTTGTGTGAGGTGCGTGGATGTTGTGTGAGTGATTGTGTTGAGTGCCTGTGGATGCTTGTTTGTAGATTGTGGTGTCTCTCTCTGGCCTTTTTTCTGAAGTTTTGGTAGTAGGGGTTTGTGGGTGATGTGGGTGTGTGTTTTATATTGTATTGGGTGTGTGGGAGTGGTGATTGTATGTGTATCAGGTGTGTGTATTTGGAATTGTCCAATGTGGTTGTGTTTTGTAAATGTGTGTGTATTTTGAGCGCGGCGGTGTGTACCGCCAATGGAATACCGCGGTTGAAAGACCGCCGCGTGGATTCGTGGGCCGTGATAGTGTGGGCGTATTCCTGTTGGCGTGACAGTGGAGGTTTTGTTTTTGCCAGTTTATCACTGACCTTTGGTGTGGCGGACTTGTGTGGGTGTCTCAATTTTGACGGATTCCGAGCAGTGAGTCATAATGACCGTGGCGGAATTCCGCTGCCGCCGCGGTGTGTTGGCGGTCTTCTGCACGGCAGTAAGCGGCTTTTACCGCCAATGTTGTAATGACCCCCTTTATTTCTATTAAGTAGAAACATTTGGTAATATAGTTAAATAGGGCATATACTATGAGACTCTGAGTAAGGCCCTGCAAACAGTTTGTATCACCCTCTGTGCTCTCTGGATCTGTGTTTCAGAAATTGCCCTCCACAACAGTATAGGGAGAAGAAGCCAATGTGCTCTGTCTGAATCTAAATGGCTGTGTGATTTCATCAGTTTTTAGTCTGTGTGGGTGCATGCTCAGTGTGTACAGTTTTGCAAGCATTGGTGGACTGCGGTTCTCCTGCACAAACCTATGTTGATGCATGGTTTCTAAAGCTTCAGTCAGAAGAGGTACCTTTGCAGTAAAAGGGACAGACAAACACTGTTCTTGTGGCTCCAGCCTTTTTGCACAGGGATGAGGAGGACCTAGTGAATTCCTTTGAGTTCTTAGTCAGACATTCGTGTAGGTTGAGGATGATGAGTGACAGCAAAGAAAGCTTATTAGCCTCTAGTGATGCTGACATTCAGTTGCATCACTGACGTCTCAAGCTGATTGGAGAAACAATTGCATGTCTCTGAGGGTACTCCCACCAGACACTCTACGTTCATTCACACTTTTGAGTTATACGAGGAGGAAAGAACAGCTGCTTGATCAGCAATCGGCTCAGATGACAGTGAGTTCTCTCACTATTTGAGCATCTTGTATTCGGGTGAGCACCAGTCTCTTGTCTCTGACTTATGCATCATCTGTTGAACCAGTTTCCTCATGACAGTGCGTGGACACCTGGTCCAGGGTTAGGTTCTGTACAAGCCAGGCAGTCTGCATTCTCTTCTCATTTCAGATTTGTGAAAACGTAGATGTTTCTTGTGCCATGTTAATATGCTCCTGTGTAGTATAGTGTTTATCACCACATATATAATCAAGAATGTACTAACAGTTGTAATAAAAAAGGATCTCATTTTATACTAGCTTGAAGCTGCCTGTGACATTGAGTACGTTTGCTAATTTTCATGGCTTGAGTAGGCTCTGAAGCAGGAAGGCCAAGAGTGGTACATTCGATCATCTCCTAAAGGTGCAAACTGGCTTTTGAACTTAGTAAATTAAAGCGGGATTTTGGAGAATAATGAGCCTACTAATGTATGTCTAAATGAAAACTTCGCCTCTAGGATGTTCAGCCCTTGCCTCAGGAACAAGATACTGAAATCTCCCCCTTAGAAAAGTTTTTTGCTGAAATGTACAAGTTTCCATCACAGGATTAGGCTTCAATTGACTTGTATTCCTTTTTGCCTAGTTTCATTTTTAAGCTACAGCTGATCATTTTCTAGTGAGAGCCCTGGTCAGTTGAAAAGACAATTGTCCTTGGATCTTTTGCAGTGCTGCCTGCTATTTTGCATTAAACACTAGTGGACTTTAGGCTTCCTGGCTATTGTGTCATACTTTTAACAGGTTTCAGCTGCAGCAAGCCTATTCCTACATCCTGGAGTGTGTTCCCTATCATGCCTCTGGCCTGTGTTTCTCCTTATAGTGCACAGAGCTTTTTTCAAGAGAAAATGTAACATCTGAATTGATTCATGTGGCTAGTGGCTAGTGGCTAGCTTATGTGCAGAAACAGTGGCAGATAGGAAAGAGCTAAATGACTACTTTCTAGATATGACGTTATTCCCAAACAGTTGGTGGGAACCAGTGAACTCAAAGTACATTTTCCTATCTGTCGTACAGTTACATGGCAACCACCTAACAAAGGTGCAATTTTACTCTGCCTTGTTTGGGGGCAACAGGAATCCCTAAATATCCAGTTGTATTTTATACTGAGGCCAGAGAACCTGTTGCCAATCAGGAGCTGAGGAGCTCTTGCTTCTCCAGCAAATCAGGAAACAGGATGCGGGGTGGGCAGGTAGTCCATCTTCTTTGTGTTGCTATGTAACCATGGCCATTCCTTGGCCACAGTCTTTTGTGGCCAGGTAGGTGTTCCACTTCTTGTGTCCTGGGCTGATCTGATGATGCTGACTTCATCCAGGGAAGGTGAACACAAATACATCTTCCTTCTCAATGGAACATTGTGTGAATCCAATGCAGGGACGTATATTTGGCTTTGTTTTCGCTTTAAGCAAAGGGGCAGCACAAGTGGACATGCATAGAATAGGATATAACAGCTCTGTCTACCTATCACCAAACCTTGTGGAGCAGTTTAGACTGTGGGGGACTGAAGTGAATCTGTAATATCAGACTTCGTGAATTTACGAAGGGAGAGGTAGGAGGTGGTCTCCCTACTGGCATAGTGGTAAGAAGACCCCCATGAGTAACAAAAACTGTTTGCAGTCACTCGTGATGAACGGAGTACCATTTTAAGATGTACCCCTACCGCAATTCAATTTAGTAGTCTCTTGGTGAGCAGCATTCAGGGCCGTATCGGGCACCTGTCAGGAGGCACGTGATGGGGCGCTCCTGCCAAGGAAAACATGCCAGCTTGGTGAAAGTACGAAAATGATGAGGAGAATAGCACATATCTACTATGCCAGGGACGTTCAAACCAACAGTACAGTAGACAGTGAAGGGAAAAAGGGAAGACGGGGAGAGATACGATGCGAGTTACAATACCAGAATGCACAAGATATGCTCTCAGAGAGCGACTGATGAGAAACGTGCCCCTCGGTGATTAATGGTAGGAACCTCCGCAGCCTCCTGTCCTTTAGGGGCCGGTGGAGCCGCAGACAGTCTGTTCTCGGCATGGGGGCATACAGCGCATTGTTTCTGTCACACAAGGCTATGGCACCACCGGGCTCCTCGCTCGGATCTGGGGATGATATGCGGGCAGTTCCGCCATGTGATTGGAAGATTAATGCACCGGAATTGCAGGCTAATCCTCTCAAGGCGGAAGATTTCCCCGCTGTGGGAGAGCGCGCGCCTGTCAGAGGGCGCGTGCACCAGCAGGACACACGTGGACAAAGCATTGGGGCTGCCAGTGCCTTTTTATCGTTTGTGCACAAAGGCCATATTTTCTTTATTATATTTATATCATAGAACTTCAGGTGAAGGAGCTGCAGAATGAAACACAATTACAGAATTGCAAACAAGTGTCAGCGGTTTTCTATAGTTTGTTATAGCCAGAAAGAAGAGTAAAGGTTGGTGTGGCCGGACAGAAAACTGGAAGTGCTTCAGGAGCACAGGCCGTCCTGACTGCCTGTGAGTGCCACAGATGCTCGGTGCGCGCTATTCCTGGGGTGACTTGGCGTGGAGTACCTCAATCTGTGAAGACGTAAGAGCTACACATGTATTCTTCCCGAGCTCCAAGCAAGAGCTCTATCTAAGTTATAATTATGTTTAATATCATTGACTCTCAACTGCACCCATGGCAACTGGAGCTCTACAGTCTACAGAACAGCTTTAGAATGAATGCCACAGTCTCCTGCATTGAGCCTCTGTATTATCTGAAGAAATAAGGAGCGAGGGTTTCATGTCTGAGGATGCTTCAATGGTGGATTTCAGGGCCCTTGTTGGCTGCTTCTTACAGCCAGAAAAAACCTTCTGGATCGTTCTTATGTAGCAAAAAGGTGGCCCCTACCTCCGAAATAGTTACATTAATGCAAATGGTTGAAATCCAAACCACGGGCCCCTAGAATCCAGAAAACAGAAGGCCACAGTCTCAGGAACTGCACTGTCTAAGCTTTGATCACAACGCATTGCAGACCCTTAAGCACAAGTCTAACACCAGGCCATGTATTTCCTTGTTTTCAGTCCTTTTCTCCAAGACCCAGGACCGGTGCTCAGCACAGGGCAGCATTAGTGTTTGACACTGCTGTTTCTTAGTTATCACAGCTCTGGGGCACTGGATCTTATGTAGTAATTGTTAGACAAGATTCCTTTGGCTTCTTTAATTCTTCAGTGGAGACTTTAGTCGAGGAGTCAAGACTTAACGCTAGCAGATATTTGGTGGTTAAGATATGAATCCAGTGTAGCACAGAAGTGAAATCCCAGGGTGCCTGTAACAGCACTGTTGCTCAGACATGACCCCACAGTGTAATTCAAAGAGTCCAAAACGTAAGTCAATGTAAATCTTCTGAATAGTTTAGGCAGATGTGGTCATTGCCATGTTCATGGGTTTCGCTGCATGGGGCCAAGGCACCAGAGCTATTTGGAAGGGGCAAAGGAAGCATCTGGTTCCTGTTCTAGTGCAGCTTAAAGTGCCAGACCGTCACCGCCTTTCTTGCTGAAGGTCTTGAGATTTTTTAATTGATGCCCAGAAGTAAGTTAAAGAGTCAGTCACTACCCCAGATCCTCTCACCTGTCTTTGTAGATTGTTTTGGGGTCCTCTTGGGAACATTGGACCCACTCATTAACTGTATCTTGTTTTTCACTCTGGCAATATCTCGAGTCTCTAGGGCAGAGACCAGAGGTTAAGGACTCAGCGCTCACTCCTCAAACTGGCCAAATCCCAGAGGCAGCACTTAAGTGAGGAGTCATACACTTCCCCCAGGCACAAAATCTTCCCAGTTTTACCAATGGAGGAAAATGGCCCAGTTTCACTGTGACTGCACCAGTACAAGCCCTGCTGGCCAAATTCAGGGTTTTGCACTTCCAAAGTACTGGCCAGTCTGTCTACTATATTTTCAGTTGTGGAGGGGCTATACAGAGGTGCAGCTTTGATCTGAGCAGCTAGCCTAAAAGCAGCAAGAGCTGGTTAGTGCGACGTTACATGGGTTGCCACACTACAACTGGGTTCGAGTGTAGGTGGATGTTAATTTCAGATCCAAATCAGACAGCCACCATACAACATCTGTAAGCAGGATGTGGAAGAGGGCACAAAGCAAGATAACAAAAGATACCTTCCTGAGCATATGAGAAAGGTCCTACACACCATTGTACCTCTAAAGAGGTACCATGATACTTGAATGTGTGCATGCGCACACACAAGCACCTAGAGGAAATAAATCAGGATGATACATCTGTGAGAAGGAGCTTTTGGATTTTGTCCTTATATTCAAGCCGCCACATCTGAAATAGTTTTGTCCTTAGTATTCAAAGTCCTAAATCAGTCAGACACAACAACCTAGGAATGCAAAACTGTGTCGCTGAAGGCAAAGTCAATATTAAGCCAGAAAGCTTTTGCTCACCACAGTAAGACCACCATTTTTTGTCACAGACACTATGCTCTTGTAATAGGGTGCAAGTCATAATACTGCTTTAAAATACAATCACACATACCACACATGTTCAGAGGAAAATATTTCATTCAAATACAGTGCTTTATTTAAAAACAGAAGTAACAAAAAAGTGATGGATATAATGCTTGAATCAATCTCAGCCACTGTTAATTACTTATGCTACATCTCAATCCATCATTATTTTGCACACCATGCCACCTCAGCCTGGTCCCTGAAGCAAATCAGTCATGGCCCTGCTCCAATAGGAACAGTCTAACCCAAACTGTGAGGCTAGCTCCTCCCTGGACTGGAACACAAACAACCGAACAGCAATTTGGTCATTATTAAGACTCATCAGTTGGGTATAGCTTGGTTCCAGTGGCACTGCATGCTTGGGACCCATGTCTGGGTATACCTGTCCCACTTAGGGCATAGCACTGAAGTCTACAAAAAAGTGATGGATGGAATGCTTGAATTAATCTTCACCACTGAGCCGCAGCCAAATCCATTGATTCCAAGAGAGGATTAGCTGCTGCTTATGGATCCAAGCACACTTTTGTTGCATGGCTAAGTGTCACCAAGCGAGTTTAAATTCTAGGGAAGGCGTTCTAGCGAGGAAACTGGTAAACACTGGCATAATGTTTCTTTGTGAAATAGAAAGTAGTAGATGGGTTGAACCTGTCATATGTTGTAGGATTGCAAGCACTCGGGTTGAGACACAAAAATCTTTCCAGTCGCTGGACTTCATATGGGAGCCAAAATCACTTCCGCCAGGAGATCAGCCTTACTCCTCCCCTTAAGCGCACAAATACTAATACCACATTGAGTCAATATCTAACAATGAAGAGACTGAGTTTAATTTCAGTGAGGAGTGGTGACAACTGAGGTCTTTTACCACTGGCATCCAGGTAGTATTGCTGTCCAGATTGAAAACCAAGCACCACCTTTCTGCACTTGAGGTTCAGCACTTGACTCTCAAAGTAGCAACAACAAAAGAATCCAAAGCTTCTTCACTGAGGTGATATGGGTTGGGAACTCAGAGCACATTAACACACATAATAAAACTCAGATATTAATTGTCCAGTCAATGCTCTTACCTTTAAAAGAGAAAAAATACTTTGGTGTACACAAGCCAATACGACACATAGATTCAAAAATATAGACACAAAATAGTTTTAGTAAATGGTATCTCCAGCAGTAATTACAGTGGGAACAATGATTTAAAAATAATTTCCTAAAGGGCACCTTTCAGATAACCAATGAAAAGTTAAACCTTCAAACTTTAATAGGTACGCCCACAATAAATAATGGAAGACTACTCTTTGGTAGCACCTGTGAATTGTTAAGCAATAACTATATTTGCCATAAATTACTAAAAGACAGACCTATTTAGCATTGGCAGAGAACATTATTAGGCAACAAACATGTACCCCAAAACTATCATGTCACCAGAAATGCACCTTTCACTCAAAATGATCATTTCATCTAAAATGCCCATTACAGTATTAGAAAGTATGTATGCTTTTTAGTCGAAGCCTACCAGACAGCGCAGCTACTAGAATGTGAAAGACATCTTGTGGAGTTTCAGAAAGTTGACCTGGGAATGCATTCTGCCTGTTGCTTGCCATTGGCTTTGTGATGTGTGACTCACATTTTCTTGCTTTTCATTTGCTGACTGAGGGCCTCCAGGTTCTCTTCCTCTCTCCTTTTCCAAACCCTTATTTTCATTATCCTTCCGAGAGCACCCTTTCTGTAAACAGGATTTTAAACCTTGTTCTTATCCTGTGTGCATTCAAAGACAGAGGTCAAATGCATGGGCGGCCCCTCCGCTATGGCAGAGGAGCGTCGCCCTGCTGCTGAAAGCAGAGCGATAAAGGGATAATAAAATTTTTTATTATCTCTTTATTTGTCTGCTTTCGTTGGGTGGGGCGGGCCACCATCCTCCACGTCGACAAGTGGAGAAGGAGCGGTGGTGCACTTCTAAGTGCGCATGTGAGTTTGTCCGGTCAGCAGAGACTTGCCAAACTGACATGCGTACTTAGAACTCTCCACCCGGCTGTATTTTACAGCTGGGTGGAGACCAAGTGCAGTGTCCCACTCCCTCCCTGAGCGGCATTTCAGCCCACTCAGGCCAATCCCAGCACTTCTTTGAGAAGCGTCCAAATTGGTTGGGGAGGGACAAAGAAGATGAGAGGCGGCTGGAGCAGGAGCTAAGGAACAGGGAGGCGGCAGGTACGTTTTTTTTTATTTTACTGCCACCTGCATCCCCCACTCTGCGCACTGCCCACTACCTCTTTCTGGCAGCATCTGAGGCTGGTCAAATGTCAAGTTGTGCCTTTATTCTTTCGCCTGACTTCAAAGTGAGAGTGTTTCTAGAAAAGAGGAATGCTAATTAGTCTCCCCATGGAGCCTGCTCGTGCACTTCCTATGCACCATTTACAAGGCTGTTACATAACCCTTTTTGTTTGTTTTTTCTTCTGACAGCAGCTACAAATACTCAGTGAATTTACAGGTTGTGCATGATCTTTTATCCTTTAACTGTGCAGTTGATGGTTAGTAAGACTTTGGGGGTCATTACAACATTGGCGGTATAAGGCGCTTACCGCCATGCAGAAGACCGCCAATACACTGCTGCGGCCGCGGTAGACCGCCACAGCTATTATGACACACATCACGGAATCCGCTGAAATTCAGACACCCACACAATACCGCCACACCAAAGGTCAGCGATAAACATGCGGAAACAAATCCTCCACCTCCACGCCAACAGAAAGACGCCAATGCTATTACGACCCACGAATCCACGCGGCGGTCTTTCAACCGCGGTATTCCATTGGCGGTACACACCGCCGCGCTCAAAATACACACACATCTACAAAACACCGCCACATTGGACATTTCGAAATACACACACCTGATACACATACAAACACCACTCCCACACACCCAACACAATATAAAACACACACCCACATCAGCCACAAACCCCTACAACCAGAATTTCTGAGAGAAGGCCAGAGAGACAGCACAGAATAGACAACCCCATCACACAGAGGCACACAACACCTTCACCCACGCAACATCTAAGCACAAAACACCACATACCACTACACTCACCACACTCATCAACACATACACCACCCCAAACATCACACACACCACCCCATGGCACGACAAAGACACCCCCGCTTCTTCGAGGAGGAGCTCAGGGTCATGATGGAGGAAATCATCCGGATAGAGCCACAGCTATTTGGCTCACAGGTACAGCACACATCCATAGCCAGAAAGATGGAGCTATGGCAAAGAATAGTGGACAGGGTCAACACAGTGGGACAGCACCCAAGAAATAGGGAGGACATCAGGAAGAGGTGGAATGACCTACGGGGGAAGGTGCGTTCAACGGTATCCAGGCACCACATTGCGGTACAGCGGACTGGCGGCGGACCCCCACCTCCTCCCCATCAACTAACAACATGGGAGGAGCAAGTTTTGACCATCTTGCATCCTGAGGGCCTCGGAGGAGTCGTTGGAGGAACGGACACTGGTAAGTCAAATCTTAACCATCATAACCCCCACCCTACCTGCATGCTATCACACCCCCCCACCATCACACCCTACCCTATCACCCCAAATCCTCAACAATCTACCCATGACACCAACCACCAATCCCAACCCCAAGACCTGCATGACATAACTAAGCATGGACACCCATCACCAAAGCATGCCCACTGCACAGACCCAGAACACCCCCCAACTATCAGCACACAAGCCCCCACACAGGAATGCCTGCAGTGGGGTTCACGCACACCCAACCATTGCACACCATGAAACACACACATGCAATAATCATGTACTTATACCCCCGCAGGAACCCGAAGAAACGTCACCACACCAGAGGGTCCAGACAACACCACTCCACCCCCAGAAGAGGCCCACAGTGATGACAGCAGCTCTGCCCTACTGGATCTTGATGACCAGCCCGGACCATCGTGGGCCTCAGGACAGTCGGTTCCCCTTGCCCAGCCACAGCCCAACACCGAGCTGCCACCCTCTGGTAACACCAGCACAGCACCCACCCAGCGGGCCCAAACCTCCCTACCAAGGACAGGTCAATCAGCGGTGTGTCCACCACTACAGGGCACCCAGGGTAACCCACCACTCCAACAACAACAGGGACCTGGGGGCAGTGGTAGTGGGCACACGGTCCAGGGGACGGAGGTACAGGAGCACAGGGGAACTGGGAGGGCTGCTGTGCGACAGAGGGAGGACAGGCCAAGGGAACCAACTCTCCACGAGGCCCTCTCCTCCATCATGGGAGCATACCACCACTCCCAGGAAACGATGGCCACGCTCCTGGACAAGTTGCAGGAGACCCTGCGTCTGCAGGAGGAACAATATTTGGGGTTCAGGGAGGAGCTCAGGACCATCGGCTCCGCCCTGGGCACCATCGTAGGGGTGCTGACGGACATTCAAAAGACCTTGAGGGACACCGTGGCACTCCAAGGGGCCCCTGACACTAGCCAGGACGATGAAATGCCCACCACCTCTGCCGGCGCTAGTGGACAGGACGCCCCGCCACAGGACCAACACACCAGCACCCCATCCCCTGCAGACGGACAACCACCACGCAAGCGGGCCCTGAGATCCAGGAACAGGACAGAGCAAGATGGCATGACCCCCGCCAGGAAATAAGACCACCCTAATTGTCCCCCCACTGTCCCACTTTGTTACCCTGTCCAATTCGGAACTGCCCCAGCTCCACTTCCAATGCCCAGATGTGCAATGTACCTGTGAGATTAATAGACTGGACTCTGCCATGGACATTCCTCCACCATCACCCATCACCATTTTACAACCCCCCTTCATTTTTTAGCTCTTAAATAAACACCCTTGAAAAACTAAAAGAAAATGGAGTCAGTCTATGATTTGTAAATCTGTATTATCAATTACAGTTTCATAATGGGTTACCCATTGGAAGGCTAACATACCTATGTCATACATCACAAGCCCTCCAAGGATGCAAACAGTTGACACGTAGGTTACCACATTTGTGAAACTGAAATGGAAGGGGACAACTCAGTTAACAAATAGTGAGTGAAATGTCGGCACAGGATAGAGGTAGATGTGTGAAAGTTAATGTAATGGTAAAAATGAAAATGTTCTCACCTGTGTGTCACTGGAAATATTGCTGTATGACTGACTCCCTGTTGTCGTTTTCGTCTTCCTCAGCTTCATCCTCATCACTGTCCACAGGCTCCACAGCTGCCACAACACCGTCATCTGGATCATCCTCCTGCAGAAAAGGCACCTGACGTCGCAATGCCAAATTATGGAGCATGGAGCAGGCGATGATGATGTCGCACACCTTCTTTGGTGAGTAGAATAGGGACCCACCTGTCATATGGAGGCACCTGAACCTGGCCTTAAGGAGGCCGAAGGTGCGCTCGATAACCCTCCTAGTCCACCCATGGGCCTCATTGTACTGTTCCTCTGCTCTGGTCCTGGGATTCCTCACTGGGGTCAATAGCCAGGACAGGTTGGGGTAACCAGAGTCCCCCAATAGCCATACACGGTGCCTCTGAAGTTGACCCATCATATCAGGGATGCTGCTATTCCGCAGGATGTAGGCGTCATGCAAAGAGCCAGGGAACATAGCATTTACCTGCGAGATGTACTGGTCTGCCAAACAGACCATCTGGACATTCATCGAATGATAACTCTTCCTGTTCCTGTACACATGTTCACTCCTGCGTGGGGGGACCAGAGCTACATGGGTCCCATCAATGGCACCTATGACGTTGGGGATATGTCCAAGGGCATAGAAGTCACCTTTCACTGTGGGCAAATCCTCCACCTGAGGGAAAATGATGTATCTCCTTACGTGTTTCAGCAGGGCAGACAACACTCTGGACAAGACGTTGGAAAACATAGGCTGGGACATCCCTGATGCTATGGCCACTGTTGTCTGGAAAGACCCACTTGCAAGGAAATGGAGCACTGACAGCACCTGCACGTCAGGGGGGATTCCAGTCGGATGGTGGATTGGTGACATCAGGTCTGGCTCCAACTGGGTACATAGTTCCTGGATTGTGGCACGGTCAAACCTGTAGGTCATGATTAAATGTCTCTCTTCCATTGTCAACAGGTCCACCAGCGGTCGGTACACCGGAGGATTCCGCCATCTTCTCATATGTCCCAGATGACGGTGCCTACGAAGGACAACAGCGAAGAAACAGTCACTATTCCTCCAGGTATGTACCCACAGTCACACACAAGACTACACCAGACAATAAACCCTTCCTGTATGTGTGTTGAGTACAGGCCTCAGTATGTGTGACGCAGTCACAGCCCAGGCGGGGCCAGGATGCCACAGATCGTCATGCCACACATCAATGTCCGTATCAGAACCACCATGTCAAAGCACCACTGAACAAGGCAAAGACCGCCATGGCAAAGCACAGCTGAACAGTCCTGAGCCACCATGTCAAAGTACCGCTGAACAGGGCAAAGACCGCCATGGCAAAGCACCGCTGAACAGTCCTGAACCACCATGTCAAAGCATCACTGAACAGGGCAAAGACCGCCATGGCAAAGCACCGCTGAACAGGGCAATGCACCGGGTAGGAATGAATGGGCCGCCACATCCGGCATCCTTATCCCATGTGCAGCTGGGACAGTGACAGGACACTACCTTTCACGGGGAGACTCATCCAGTCTGGGCACCAGTCACCCCCCAGTACCAGTAGGGACCTGCATCAACTTGAGAGACTGTGGCTTTGCACTCCCCAGGATGGCACAGTGGGCAACCCACCCACTGTAGAGACTTGAGAGACTGTGGCTTTGCACTCCCCAGGATGGTACAGTGGGCAACCCACCCACTGTAGAGACTTGAGAGACTGTGGCTTTGCACTCCCCAGGATGGTACAGGTGGCAAAGCACCCACTGTAGAGACTTGAGAGACTGTGGCTTTGCACTCCCCAGGATGGTACAGTGGGCAAAACACCCACTGTAGAGACTTGAGAGATTGTGGCTTTGCACTCCCCAGGATACATCAATGGGCATGGAGCCCCGTCATGGATCTGGCTTTGCATTCATGTGGCTGAGGTGCCCCCCCTTCCCTTCCCCCTGAGGTGCCTGTAGTGTTTCTATCTGATGCCCCGGCAGTGTTCTCTCCGATTTTGGTCAGGTATCTTTTGTGGGCCTCGCCCATGCATTTTTGGACTGTTTGTGCACAGACATTGTTGTGTACATATCTGCACTACTTCTTGTATTGTATATATAATTATGAGTGATTTAGAGATATATATCTGTATATTTTTGTATGACATGTGTATTGGCACATTACAATGTTTGACCGAAATTCGCATTGTCTTTGCATTCTTCCGGGGGGACTGTGGGTTTTTAATGTGATATTTTTGACAGCATTGGTGTGTATGTTGTGATATGTGAGGGTGGGGGTGTTTGGTGGGTGTCCCCCTAACTTTTGCCTCCCCCGTGTCGTAGATGCAGTACTCACCAGTATCTTCTGCGCCTACGTCGCTGTTGGTCGTGAAGGAGCAGAAAGACAAGGGCAGGTAGTATTTGGAGTTCCGGGTCCATGGAGTCGTCGTTCCTCGTGGGATGTGTAGAAGGTGAGCGTTTTCCCAAAGCTAAAGCTGTTTCTGCCGTGTTTTTATCCACGGTGAATCCGCCCCGGAAAAGGTGGCGGATTGGCGGGTTGTAATGGTGTGGGCGGTACATTGTCTTCCGCCTGTCTGTTGGCGGTGACCGCCGCGCTGCTTGTCTGTACCGCCGTGGCGGGCGGTGTGTTAAAGTGGCTGTCTTTGTTGGCGGTTTCCGCCAGGGTCATAATTCCCTTTTTTTGTCCGTCGGACTGTTTGCGGTATTACCGCACCTTTTACACCGTCCGCCAGGGTTGTAATGACCACCTTTATATGGCCCATTTATTCTATGTAGCATTATACTAAGGGCGGGTTGAACTGACAGGATAAATGCACGAACAGGGAGAAAAAGGCAGGCTGATTATGAGATTAAAACCAGTTTTCACACACTACAGACAGCATGCCCAATTTTCAGTTCTATTTTGATATCTTAATATGGCAAAAGAAGCCACTGTTGTAAAAACATTTGCTCAAAAGAGTGAACCCAGTGTCATTGCACTAAGCACTATTTACAGAAATGTGTTGTATTAATGTGTACTTTTGTTTGCGCTTCTCCTGCTCTGATGAACTGACAGTGGTGGTGCGCAGCCTCACCTGCACTGATGTGTTGGTGCTCTATTTACAGAGAAACAGCAAGAGACGCTGGGCCAGGTGCTGATAGCAAAAGCAAACTTTACAAAGAGACCACAGATAACAAGACATGGGAAGAGGATGTGGCGTAATAGCCAGAGCTGCTGACTTTGGAGCTGGGGATCCACATTCGATTCTAGGCAGCAGCCCAACATCCTGTGATGCTGGGCAAATCACTTAATCTCTGTTGTGTCTAACAAAAATGAATGTGTCCTTGTGTAATGTAATTGCTGCTCATGTAAAGCTCCAATACCTTTGAGTTAAGTTTGTGCTGTAAATAACCACAAAAAAGGCCTTGAAGAGAACACTCTCAAGGATGGGCCCCTCCGGTGACACTGGAAACATTAGAGATTACTTGACAATTGCCCAGTGACAATAGTTTGGTAGCCATCCATTTGAAAGAACAAAACAAATACAGTTACTTCTAAATAACAAGACTGCTTGCGCATTTGAGTTTTTACCTCCAGTCCAAAGTAGCACTCAAGACAAGTTTAAGTATATCATTGGTATGGCTTGACTATGCAACCTTTCTTCGGGGTTGCTAGACATGTCAGCTCTTGGGGTGGTTTCCCCTGTCTTTTTGTTGCTCACCTCCTGTTTGGATCCTGTGCTGAATTTTGTTTTTGCTGCCTTTATGACTCTGGGCACTTTACCACTGCTGCCAGTGCTAAAGTGCAAGGGCTCTTTGTCTAAGTGGTATTGGTGACTGGTTTATCCTTGATGGCATATTTGATTTACTAGTAAGTCCCTAGTATAGTGCACCATGTGTGCTCAGGACCTTTAAATCATATACTACTAGTGGACCTTCAGCACTGATTCTGCTACCCACAATAGTAGCCCTGTAAACATGTCTCAGGTCTGCCATTGCAGTGCCTGTGTCTGCAGTTTTAAACTGCCAGTTCGACCTGGCAAGTGCACCTACTTGCCAGGACCAAACCTTCCCTTTTACTACATGTAAGTCACCCCTAAATTCGGCCCAAGGCAGCCCCATGGGCAGGGTACAGTGTATTTAAAAGGTGGGACATGTACTGGTGTGTTTTACATGACCTGATAGTGAAATACTGCTAAATTCGGTTTTCAATATTGCAAGGCCTAACTCTCCCATAGGGTAACATATGGATTGCCTTGAAATACCTTTTAAGTGTAATTTCAGATTAAGAGCAGATAGAGATATGGAGTTTTGGGTCTCTAAACTCATAATTTAAAAATATATCTTTTGGTGAAGTTGGTTTTTAAAATGTAAGTTTGAAAATGCCACTTTTACAAAGTGGGCATTTTCTTGCTCAACCATACTGTGCCTCTGCCTGACTGTGGAATACACGTCTGGGTCAGGATGACAGTTGGGCTGTTTGTGAAGTCGCTCTAGACAGTCACACAAAACAAGCTGAGGTGTGCCATGCATTTCCTGATGGGCCTTCCTGGGCTAGAGTGGTGGGAGGAGCCGACATTTGCACCTGAATAAGACTGTGCCTGCCCTTACACAAAGCAGTCTCCAAACCTCAGTAGTGTGTCTGGGGCCACAGCAGGAAAGGCAGGGTCTTGTGCACTACAAAGACTTTCCTTTGAAGTTTGCCTATTTCAAAAGCAGAAATGAGTATAAGTATTGGACTTCTGTGGCCACAAGTTTTAGAACACTTCTGGACTGAGGTCATTCTGCCAGGAAGAAGCACTAGATGGCGTAGAAGGGACTGCCACTCCGCCTGTTGCTTTGTTGTGCTGGCCTGCTGCTTGCTGCTTCACTCCTGGGAGTGAAAGGACTGGACTTTGCTTTCTACATCCTGCTTTCCAAGGTTCTCCAAGAGTTTGAATTGAGCTTGCCGCCTATTAGAAATCTCAGGGACATCACAGACTTCATCTGCCAGTGCCTTGGTTCTTCTGCTCAGAGTCCTGACTTACCAAGTGGTGCCAACTCCAGTTCTTGGGCACTTGGAAGTGTAAGCTGGTGACCTGAAGAAGAAACTCCACACACTGACGTGTTGCGGCAGAAAAATCGACATATCGACTGTCCCACGGCTGAAGAATTGATGTAGTGCCTGTTCGGTGGCTGCAGAATCGGCACACCATCTGTTTCAGAACAGCTCCATCAACACAGCATGTCTGGAATTTCCACGCATCGTCTCTGGGTTGTCAATTTCTCATTGACCCTACACCGCAGTAAGGAACCGAGGCTGCGTGTCCGGAAATCAACACATCGCCTTTCTTCCGAGGAAAGAATCATGCATCACCTCCCCTGCCAGCAAGGAACCGACACATTGCCTCTTCTGCAAGGAAAGAATCGACACATCACCTCCCCTGCACAGAAAGGAATGGACAAATAGCCTTGCTTTTTGACACCTCATCTCCACTGCAGTCCACATCGTCTTTGTTTTTGACGCATCACAGGTACTTTGTATTAAAAAGCTACAGTCATTGATTCCTATGGATTAAGACTCATTTCCACTTTTATAAAGTGAGGTCTTGACTTTTGTATGTTGAATTTTTGTTGTTTTGATCTTATTCAATTCAGATAAATATTGGCTATTTTTCTAAACTGGTGTGGAATACTTTTGTGGTATTTTCACTATGTGTGAGTGTTAGACCCAGTTTCCTGGGCATCATGGCACTCAAGGGCTACCCTGCTCCAATCGCACCAACTGGCGCATTCCCCACTGCTGTCCTGTGGCCTCAGTACTAACGGACCCAAAACTCGTTAACCAAGTACTCCTCTCCAGCACTTCACTCACTCAGGGTAGTGAGACAGAGCAGTCCAAGGCTTACTCAAGGAGGTGAGGTGGGTTTAGACACTCAGAGTACAAGGTACACTGTACTACCAGCTAATAAGGTCAATGTCCAGTCAGTGCTTTACTTTTCAAAAAGACAAGTACTTTAATACACATAAGAGAAATACACTACACATAAAACTAGGATAAACAGTGAAAACATCTCTACAACCATTTGGGCCAGAGTTCTGACCCCAAAGAGTATTATAGCGCACAGACGCTAAGCACTATACAAACACAGTTAGAACGTAGACACACAGATAGCAATAAACACACAAATAGTAATGCATAATAAAGACCATGTTGCATAGGGTTGCTCTCATTCGCTAGAGCTAAGATACCAATCCTTGTATAGCAATGGTGTAGTTTCAGCATATTATGTGAAGTCAAACATTCCAGATCAGCTCCAGAAACCACCACCCAAAGAACAGAAGCTCTCTCCGGTCCTTAGCAAGGACCCCGCTCTGGAGACGTCAGGGATCTAATCACAGGTGCTTGATGTCTTGGCACAGTTTATTGGTATCCCACTAGACAAGTAGCCACTGGCTAGCTGTAAGAGGGTATTAGCTGGCCATAGTGCCCGTACACCCTGGTAGCCCCATGTATCACAAAGAGAACAGTAGAGGGTTTATATCACAGGACACTCTTACACAGCTACAGATGGTAACTGGAAGTATCACAGACTCCAACAGCACAGGAGAGGGGACTGGGCAAAGTGATCTCACTTTCAAAGGACTAGTGAAATCAACCTTCTCCGTCTCCCTCTATCTCTGTTGATGTGCTGCAAGCTTCCTTATCTTGAGCAGCTGTTGCAATTTCCTTGTCTTCCATGCCGATGCTCGACAAGCCTCACAACACAGTTGGTCATCTGCTTTCAGGCTGCTGATTGATCATTTTGCTCTTTCACAGTTAGCAAATTCAATCACAGTAGACTCCATCCATCACAGAGAAAACTCTTAAGTTCAGATGTGGTGAGCAGGATTCCTTGTTTTTACACTGCAAGCCTACAGCTGACTTCTGTAGATGCTTGTTAGAACCGAAGACCACTGACCAATCCGGCCAGACTTTTATGACCTCGGATTGATAGGCTAATCCAATCAGAGGGTCTGCTACTTTTGAATCCCGGGTGCTCCTCCAATCCTGAAGCCTATGTTTGTCATGCTCACTGCATGTACAAGGCATGTATAGGATGAGTTACTGTGCTTCAGGACAGACTCTTGGAATCAGCTATTCCCCAGAGAGTAATTTTAATTAACTCCAGACCAGGAGGCACTGACTCTCACTGAACAGAAAAGGGGGGAGGGTCTCTCCTAGCAGTTACTGCAGCTAAACACAGATAAGAGCAAGTGTCTACCCCCAGCCCACCAGGCTTCTGCAAAAAATGGGGAGAGGCGCAGGTGAGCTGGAATGTCAAGCAGAACAGCTCAGCTCACATTAAACACAATGGCTCACCATTTTCCCCTAGGGAATCTACTGGCTTTCAAACACACATCCCAGGTAGACATAGCAACAGGACCGCAGACAAAGAAGACTGCACAGACTTGATCAGGAGGGTTGCTAGTAGCCCCTCGCCTCACCAATGATACACGTATCCCTGACTAGAGATTTATTGCTGCCACCACTGTCAGTTTACTACCGTCTTGGTAGAGAGGGCAGTAGCCACTCTGTGAAATAGGGGTACACTATCCATGCCCCCCTCGACATCAGCACTAAGCTTTAAGGTCTCAGTCCATGTAAACAGGGAGATCCTCAGTGGACATACATTTGTCATGTTCACTGAGGTATGGACCCAGAAACCATAGAGTAAATTTTAAGTGACTTGCCTGTAGATCACCATAATGCAGGGGAAGCATGCTCTCCAGAGACATGCACAAGACTTACCGTCCCAACAGTGAGATACTTTACACATTGCTTCTGAGATAAGCCTGACTGCTCATGCCAAGTGACCACGGGGGTGACCAGGGGTTATCTTAGTTGTGTGACTCCCTTACCCTGACTATAGTGAGAGTCTCTACATGGACAGTGTACAAACCACTGCCAACTAGAGACCCCATTTCTAACAGGGGTGCTATAGCGTTTCTTCATTAGATCACAAAAGGTCAACGGAATTTCTTCCAGGCAGTTGTGTAAATGTAAGGCTAAAGAAAAGTGCATAAATTAGTGTGCTTGAAAACTATTCTGGCTTGCAAAAAGGAAGTTCAGACTAAGGTGTCTCGCCTAATAGTACTCCAGATGTAATATGGCAGTGCTTCTCCATTTTTCAGCATCAAGTGCCTGCAGTTAGTTTTGAACACTATCATATCTCATGCTAGAAGACAGGCCACAGCTCACTTATACAAATGATCTTGATCTGCTGAAGAGACAGGTTCAACAATGGGATGCAGCACATTGCTAATGTATTCATGATCCTACTCTTCTAAGTATAGCCATTATTGTGAAGTATAGGCTGTTGTGTTCACAGAGTACTGTCAGTGCTTGTGATAACAGCTTGTCCTCGTATTGTTTTAAACTCTGCTCTTCGTTATGTTTAGCTGTAATTATATACCATAGAATTTAGCCTCCTAACATTGTTAAAATCATGCTCACAAAATTCCAACAAATGTACAGAACTAAACGCATTCTAATGGCCAGCACTGGTCCCATCATAGTGCTTTTAAAAAAATTACTTTTAGTCATGCTCTACAGAAGCCGCACTGCTCTGCAGCATGGCTAAAAGACATTGACAAAGTCAGTAGCTCTTGTCTGGGTGAGACCATTGGCTTTGCCAATGCCTGTTAGATTTGCTTACTAAGCATTCTCTCTGGACCCGAAATGTGTCACACTCCCAGGGCTTTTTATATCTTGTAGCCCCCTGGGGTGTACTTAAAACACTCGCCAGCCCTTTCTTGGCACCTTATTGCTTCTGGAAAACTTCGAGCTTTTCAATTTTTTCTACCGGGGCACCATTGCCTTGATGGTGGTGTCCTCCACCAATCAAGTTGGTGCTGTGCTCCTTATGGCACACTGACACCAAACATGCAAAATTTTCAAAGGACTGTCAGAGTCCTACTCTCTAAAACAATAATTTTCTCCCAGCACGTGGGCTCTTGGGACAAGACACTTACTGAATGTGGCCGCCCAACACAATAAAGTGGACCATTTGGTGGTCACACTCAATCCACATGGTCCCGCCAGATCGTCTGCTCACCCCAGCTCTCTGTTCATTGTTTCTTCTTGCTCGCCCTGCCTGCCCACTCTGATGCTTCATAGATACAGGGTATATGCACCAAGGGAGTGGTTACTGCAGCATTCTGTTGCCCGGGGGAGGAGCCCACTTGCTCAGGCCACTAAAACAATGGGTCATCAGGAAAACTCCTCCTTTTCTAAAGGAAACAAGGGAAAACCAACAGGTGTAATTTTGAGTTTATTTGTGTCAAATCTTCAGAGGAGTAAAACAGCTGGTCATGGTCAGTTCCGTTTAGCGCTGATTGTGGCCCCGGCCCTCAAGGCACAGTGGAGAGATGAATATAACCTAGGTATGAGCAGGAACTTGCAATACCTCCTCCACTGTTAACCGAATTTCAACTTGGGTTGCAACAATGTGACCAGCTGTAAACACCACAGGAGGTACCTAAAGGCACACAGAGCTGGGGTAAAGTACAGTTCGTGTCCCTCCCCTTCAGCCTCAGTTACTTGACGTTAATCACATTTCTTTATCCTTTCTGCACATCTGAGCCCTCCTTTTATAGCCAGCTTCTTGCTTCAGGCACTCTGGCAGCACAAGATGCAGCTTTTGCAGGTCGAACCTACGTCCTTTATATGGCGCCTTAGTACCCAGGCAGCTGGGCTGACACCTCCACAAAGGAGACTGCTTCTCTGGGGGGTGTAGATCAACAATCCCCTGTCTCTCGAAGGCAGTTCCTCCTCTTATCAAGACATTCCACACCTCTCCTAGCAATGGTTCTCATCTGGAAGGAAACCAACAATCAGAGATCCTGGCTAAGGCACTGAAGTAATTTCCACTCGCCCTATGACCGTGAGGAGTGTGTCCTTTCACTGGTCTATTAGAACACTGGCACATCGATTTTGGGTTTTTACCAAGCACTTTTTGCTGGCAACAATGCCTGTTCCGCCGGTCCACCTCCAGCATTGTTTTAGGCAGCTACTGACAAATTGTTATATGGCTCCCAACCCAGTCAAGACTGTATTTGTCCTATACTGTAAGCAGTAAGGAGTATTTTGATTGGGATTTCACAGTCAGAAAACCCCAAAAGAAAGACAAAAGAATGAGAGGCTTTCTCATACAGGCGCCTCTCAAACTGTTGAAAGTAACACCTCTGGGGGAAGAATGAGTAGGAGAGAAGCAGGGACTGTCCCTGGACTTCAAAGGGCATCTGTCTCCCTCTTTCCTTTCATAGAAGGCTTGTTCATTTCAAAGGAACTCAGGTATGTTTTTACAACCTACATCCCTGGCTGCAGCTTATCTCCATCTTCCGTCTTGAGTAGTACAAAAAATGGATTCCTGTCCCTACACAGTAAAGAACTTCAGATACACTCAATGCTCAGCATAATGTACAGCACACAAGCACTCGCCATACATGTCAGCCCCAACCTACAGAGATCCTCTAGCCATAGCTCCCCGCAGGCAGCAGACCTTATATTAAAAGATGATACCACAGTTTGAAACTAATAATCCAAGTGAGACCTCGTTATGAAGACATACCACACAGTAGAGGTCACAATATTGGTGCCACTTTCTTTTTTTAAGTGCAGTTTAGAACCCATATTCCTAACAGTGCCCCTTCAAGAAATGGTATGGGGTTCCTTTTAGGGTCTGCAATGTCCCAGCAGACACCAAGGATTTTATTTGGAAGCACTAGGTTTGTTTTCAAATGGCTATTGAATAAGACACAAAACAACCAAAACAATGCTAGGGAATGCCAGTAAACAAAAGTGAAAATGTTCAAATGGGATAGCCCAGGAGATAACTCCCTGGGGATGAAAGGATGAGCACTTTTAAAGGTTGAAAAGCAGGTTGTTTCAGGACGGAGCAGCTGTGTGAAGGAACTTTGGCCATTCCACCTGCACCCCGTGTTAGGCCTTACTTCCATTATATAAGTATCCTGGGTGCCTGTGTTGTAGACAAAATATTGGTTTTATTGGCCAAACAACCAAAACAATCTGCCCACATCAATCTGCCCCACTCCAGTTCAAAACAATATGCCCCACTCCAAACCATAACAATCTGCCCCACTCCAATCTGCCCAATCCAAAGCAATCTGTTCCCTGGCAATCCATTCCACTCCAATTCAAAACAATCTTCCCCACTTCAATCTGCCTCACTCCAGTCTGCCCCACATTAATCTAGAACAATCTGCTCCATCCAATCCACCCTACTCCAATCTGCCCCACTCCAATCCGAAACAATCTCCCCCACTCAAAACCACCCCAATCCAATCTGCCCCACTCCAATCCAAAATAATCTGCCCCACTCCAATCCACCCCACTGAAGCCTGCCCCACTATAATCCAAAACAATCTGTCCCACTCCAGTCTGCCCCACTCCAATCCAATCCACCTCACCCCAATCAAATCCAACACAATCCATCCCTATTCACCCCATTCCAACCCATCCCACTCCCATCCAATCCACCCCACTCCCATCCTATTCATCGCACCAACCCAATCAAATCCACTCAACTCAACTCCAATCGAATCCACCCCACTCCAATCAACCCTAACACATCCTGCCCCACTACAGTCTGCCCCACACCAGTCCAAAACAATCTGCCCCATTCTAGTCTGCCCCACTCCAATCCAAAACAATCTGTCCCACTCCAAACCACCCCACTCCAATCTGCCCCACTCCAATCCATTTTAATCTGCCCCACTTTGATCTAAAACAATCTGCCCCACTCCATTCTGCCCCGCTCCAACCTGCTCTATTCCACCCTGCCCCACTCTAATCTCAAAGAACCCACTTCAGTTCAAAACAATCTGCCTCACTCCAATTCACCCCACTCCAATACAATCTACCCCACTCCATCCCAAATCACCTCACTCCAATCCCCCACAATCCACCCCACTACAATCCAATCCAACCCACACCAATCCAATCCAGCCCAGTCCAATCTACCCCACTACAGTCCAATACATCTCACACAAATCAAATCTACCCCACCCCACCCCAATCCTCTCCAGTCTGATCCACCCTACTCCAATCCATCTCACCTCACTCCAATCCAACCCACCCTACTACAGTACAACCCACACTACTCCAATCCAGTCCAACCAATCCACCCACTCCAATCCACCCCACTCCACTCCAATCCAGTCCACATTAATCCACCCTACTCCAGTCCAAGCCACCCAACTCCAAACCACCTTAATCCACCCACTCCAATCCAGTCCACTCCTCTCTAATTAATCTACCCACACCAATCCAATCAACCCCACTCTAATCAAATCCACCCCACTCCAATCCACCCACCCCAATCCAATCCAATCCATTCTGATCCATCCCACTCCACTCCAGTTCACCCCACTCCACTCCAATCCACCCCAATCCAATCCACCCATCCCTATCCAATCCAGCCCAATCCACCACATTCAATCCAATCCATCACACCACACCCAATCCAATCCACCACACTCAATCCAATCCGCCCCACCCTACTCTAATCCATCCCACGCCAATCCAGCCCACTCAATCTAATCCACCCCACTCAGCCCAATCCACCTCACTCCAATCCATCCCACCCAATCTGCTGTACCCCAATCTGTTCCACCCCAATCCGATCTACCCCACTCTAATCCAATTTATCCCACACCACACCAATCCAATCAACCTCACTCCAAACCACCCACCATATTTCAATCCTCTTTACCCCACTCCAATCCACCCCACTCTACTCCACTCCACCCCACTCTACCCCAAATCAATCCACGTCACCCGAGTTCAGTCCACCACACTCAATCCAATCCACCCTGCCTACCCCACTCCTGTCCACCCCACTCCAATTCATTCTACTCCACACCAATCCATCCCAATCCAATCCATCCCAATCCAAGCCACCCCAGCCCAATCCAAACAACATCACCCCATAGCAGTTCAGTCTCCCTCACTCCAATTCAACCATCCACCCCACACCACTCAAATCCACCTCAACTCAGTGAAATCCAGCCCACTCCAATCCACCCCATCCCATCCAAATGTAAAAAAATGTAAATGTAGATTCTGTATAGCACGGCTTAACACCTGTGAGGGTCTCAAAGCTCTGTCGGTGGGGACGGGGAGAATCACAGGACGTTATGCCAATGCTGAGGCTCAAGCCTGTATCTCCAGTTCCCGAGGTGGTCTTTGTGACCGCTGCGATATAACCTATCCTTAACACACCCCACTCCAATCCAATCCACTCCACCCTACTGCAATCCAATCATCCCACTGCAGCTCACCACACCACAATCTAATCCACCCACTCCATTTCACCCCGCCCCACTCCAAACTACCCCAGTCACTCCAATCCACCACACTTTACTCCAATCCCTCCCAGTCTACACCAATCCAATCCACCCCACCCCATCCCAGTTTAGTCCATCCCATTTCAATCCAGTCAGCCCACCCCACTCCAATTCAATCTACCCCACTCCAATCCACCTCACCCCCCCACTGCAACCCAATCCATCCCAACGCAGTCTACCACACCCCAATTCACACCACCCCATCCCATTGCAGTCAACCCCACTCCAATCCACACCACTCCATCCCATTCCACCTCACTCCAATCAACCCCACTCTACTCTAATTCACCCCACTCTACCCCAATCCAGTTCACCCCACCCCACCCCAGTTCAGTCCAGCCCACTTCAATCCAATCCATCCTGCCTACCCCACTCCTGTCCACCGCACTCCATTCCATTCTACTGCAAACCAGTCCACCCCACACAATCCAATCCACACTACTCCATCCCATTCTAACTCACTCCAGTCAACCCCACTCTACTCTAATTCACCCCACTCTACCCCAATCCAGTTCACCCCCAATTCAGTCCACCGCACTCCAATCCAATACACCTTGCCTACCCAACTCCTGTCCACCCCACTCCATTCCATTCTATCCCAAACCAATCCACCCCACACAATCCAATCCACCCCATTCCAATTCACCCCACCCCAGTACAATCCACACCACTCCATACCAGTTCAGTCCATCCCACTCCAATCCAACCATCCATCCTACGCCACTCAAATCCACCCCACCTCAATGCAATCCAGCCCACTCAAATCCACTCCACTCCAATCCACCGCAATCCAATCCACCTCATCAAATCCAGCACATCCCACAGCAATCCAATCCACCACACTTTACTCCAATTCACCCCACTCTACCCCAGTTCAATCCACCCGACCCCACCTGTCCCAGTTCAGTTCATCCAATCCAATCCAATCCATCCAGCTCACCCCATTCCAAACTAATCCACCCCACTCCAATCAAATCCACCCCACCTCAATGCAATACACGCCACTCCAATTTACCCCACCCCACCCAATCCAGTCCATTCCAATGCAGTCCACCACACCCCAATCCAATCCACACCACCCTACCCCATTTCTGTAGATCCTACTCCAATCCACACCACTCCACCCAATTCAATTCACCCCACCCCACTCCAATCCACCCCACTCTACTTCAATCCACCCCACCTCATCTAAGTTCAGTCCACTCCACTCCAATCCAGTCCATCTAGCCCACCCCACTCCAGTCCAATTCACCTCACTCCAATCAAATCTACCCCAATCCAGTCCAATCCACCCCATTCCAATCCAGTGAATCCAATCTACCCCACTCCAATCCAGTCCACCCCACTACAGACCAATCTAATCCATCCCACTCCACCCCACTCCATCCCTATCTCTCCAATTTAAACCACCATCCCCAATCCAATCTAATCAATCTCACTCAATTCCACAGCAGTCCAATCCACGTCACCCCATTTCAATCCATCCCACTCCTATCCAAGCCACTCCACCCCACACCAATCCACCCCACTCCACCCAATCCACCCCGCTCTACTCCAATTGAATCCACAACACAACACTCTATGACACTCTGCTCCCCATTCCACGCCACTAACTTTTAGCCAAGTTGGACAGCAGCCACACTGGTGTACAACATGGCAAAACACATTGCCAAAGCCAATAGCTCTAGTATAGGCGAGACCTAGTGGCTTTGCCAATGCTTGTTTTTAATAGCCATGATGAACAGCAGCCGCGATGCTAAAGAGCACGGTTAAAAAGGAGACCTGTTTGATTTGCCAATGTTTGTTAAAAGTTACCTTTTTCTTCCTCGCAAACCGCTATCCAATTCGGTCTCTGTTTAGCTGCGCAACGTGTCGGGCTGCTTACTGTGCACTTGTACCAGTGAAACTGTTGATGCGGCTGGGCCTCGTCTCAGGGCAGTCATTATCCGCCCAGGCAGCTGTTCTGAAGTAGACACATCGAGGGGGCACCATTCACAGTAATGAGAGGCGCCACAGCAGGGAGTTGCACGGGTAGTTAAACCATGGCATTGAACACTGGAGCATGTCAAACAGGCAACCTTCTCCCCCGCTCTCCTCTTGTGTATCTCACACAGTCACAAATCAAAGGGTCCAAGCCCCAGACAGGGCCTATCTGTGTGGATACTGGAAATCAAGTGTCACTGGCCTCCGTCACGGGTCACTGACCCCGGGGCTCTTCTCGTTCTCTCCAGTGCTGCTTTGCTAATGGGCAATGGAAAATGCTTGTCCTCTATTGTGATTGTCATATGTTTGTTTGGAGAAGGGTTTATTTAGGCCCCCTGTGAAGTTTGTTTTAATTATGTGTTTCCATCATTGTCCTACTCATAGTTTGCGAGGTTTCTTGCTGTTTCCTATGCCTACACATTTGTATGGTTTTATCCTTACAGGGGATCAGAAACTTGCCATCATTAATTTCTGCATCCCAATACTTGCTTAGCTTTTTCGTGAGAGAATTTTGAATTCATGCCCTGCTAGAAACTTTCAAGCTTTTTTATGCGAGTGCACACCTTGCTTAGCTTTTTCTCGCAAATGCTTCAAAGCTGTAGCTTTGGTGCATTCAAATACTTGCAAAAAGTCCTACATTTCACATGGATGCACCGCTGAATGTTGGGGTTTCATAGTTCTTGCAAGAACACATACATACTTCACATACATGAAACAAGAGAACTTCAAACACTGCTTGTTTAATTGCAGTTAAGTTTTATTTGAAAATGTTCTCTTATGTCTACAGGATGTATTGTGTGCAGTGAGAGTGGGGTCACTTTTTGATACACAACCATTTGCTCTCTGTGGGTGTAAAGAGATTACTTGCCATCCTCCCTTTCCATGTGCTTGTATTTACTTGACCCCTATTGTTCGCTCATACCCACAACCATGAATCAGTCCTCACATCTCCCTGCACTGGCTGCCGATCTACAGCTCAAACTCTGTTCTTCATGCCAATTTCCGCAATTAGTCAGTGTCCCTCTTGAATCCTCTGTGTGTTTCCCCTGTACCTGCTTTCCATTTTCTCTTTTTTGTGTAATATCCGCTTGTTAAGTTACCCATTCGTACTAGCCAAAGCATCTCCACCTCGTGTTTTTGTGTCACAAGGTTCTAGAAACAACAGAGAAAGCCTTAAAAAGCACTACTGAAAAAGAGGTTTTGGCTCTGCTCAAATGTTGCTTTTCTTGAATACAGATTTTGATTGGGCGGACATTGTGTGCTTCTGCTGAAAAAGAGGGTTTGAATTGCACTGTTTGCCCTGTGGGAAAAGTTTAAGCTCAATGCAACAGGACTAAGTTGATTATATTGATAAGCCAACGAGCAAGGCTCTATACTTGGTATGTTTATTATAAAACAAAAGTTACCACAAAGGCAGCAGGCCTGACTTAGTTATTGTGAAAAGCAAACAGGTATTTTGTTGCATACAATATCAAACATGGCAGTAAAAGGCAAGGATTTTGGTGCTGGCTTCCTCCTTTGACAAATGGTGGTGGTTAAAGATTTGCACTGTCATAATCCTTACTGGACATCTAAGACCCTTCTGATAAAAACATACATAGATGATCTTTTTTCAGCCCTCTTCGATTTGTTCTAGTGACATTCACATTCTGTTTATTCTCCTGACCACATACTTCACCTGGCACCGATTTCTGCCACTACCTCTAATTCTCTGTGAGCGATGGCATTTTGCCTGACAAACAAGTATACAGCTGTTTGAAAATGAGTGTGTTTCAGTGCCCAGGCTGGTATGCCAGTCATTTAATTTCCATTTCTTCCCTTTTATAGACCCATTAATTCTTTCCTTCTTCTCATTTGTTAGAGTGTCCCACAGGTCTCCAGTTAGTCCTACTGTGCTGCTTAATTCAATTTTATTCTTTTAATTTATCTTTTATATGCATGTGGAGTTTGCAGGGACGTGTGAGAATGAAAAAAACAGTTGATAGGTGGATGAACTGATGTCTGAGTGCGAGGATGAGTGATAGACTGCTTCTGTGATGACTTACTGAATGCCTAAAGTCATGATAGACTCAAAGAGGCATTTTCAGGTATAAGCACTGTCAGTGCCTATTTAAACAAATTAGCTGCTTTCCACCTTTTCCCCAGCTTTTCTCCAGTCACTCCTGCTTATCTTCAATGCATGTCTCAGTTTTTAAGCCAGTGTATGTGTTTGTGTAGAATGCAACAAGGCTCCCCAAGAATGGGGGGAGCTGAAGTTAAGAGCAGATCTGTAGGTGGCAGTGGCACAGGAAGGCTAGGGAGAGATGCTGCTGCGACTGTTTCTGGCCTCCATTGTAGCTGGGTGCTCCATTCATCTGGCTCTTTGGGGTAGAGAGGAAAGTGATCTTCACCAGGGCTTGAAATGTAGGCCCTGTTGCCCAACACATCTCTCTATGGACTTTCAGGTGTCCCTGAGTCTTTCCAGTGGAGGCCTCAAACACAGTTATCTTGTGCTCGCATCAGAGCCAAGGAGGCTCCCCTTATTTTATATTTCAGTTTTTTGCAGTTTTAATATAGTGAAAACTTGGCCCAAAGGCACAAAGTGCTTTCTATTAGACATTAGACAATAACATTTTTAAGGCATTGGGAGATGAAGTGATGTGCCTAGAATCACAAGATCTTGAGCCAACCCCAGTCTCGAACTTGGTTCCCCATTCCAAATTCAGCAGCTCAGGACCTCAAGCCACATCTCCCTTATTTGGGTGAGTTGAGTAATAACATTTCGGGTGTGTCTTCAAAGTACGGTGGGGCATGGATTGCTTTGTTAAGGATACAGAGAGGACCTGGGGAGGAGTCATTCAATGAGCTCAAAAGAAAGGTGCATGGGGAAAGTTGGGACGCATAGCATTAAGCATGTCTAGTGTAATCTGTACAATACTCACACTAATATTTGTAACTAATTTCAGGTGTGTTGATTTGTTTTCCTGCCTCACTGTTGCTGTTGACTGAAGTATGGAGTGAGATCTTTATCCCCAACCAACAGCTTGGACTCAGGTCGCATTGTTGGGTTTTGTCTGGGGCCCTCGCAGGTCTCCCTATTCATTACACTCTTCATCTATTTCACCAGTGTGATACAAACAATTTTAAATAAGAATTACACAGTGCGACCATACACCTGATTGCACATGCCTGCTCTGATCCGGTATAACCGGAGCCGCACTGCTGTCCAGGCGCCTGGCTCAGGCCTGTCAGGGATGATATCCGTGGAGTCACCCTGCTTGAATTTCACACTTAATACGGGTACCCAGCAGGAATCCCGCCAAGGGCGCAGAGCGGGAGCTGCGAAAGAGCACAGGCATTGACAAATCTCAGAGGTTGAACTTTAACACGAATTTAACTGCACCAACAGGTGGATGAGTGGGAGGGGAGAAAGGCGTCTTCTGCCTCCCACCCTAGAACACCAGCGCTCTCCATGGATGGCGCGTCCCATCTCTCACTAGCAGCTGTCCGAAGACACATTTTGGCCTGCATGTATTCACGTCAAGAAATAACCACGATTTCAACATTCGCCTAAATCAGTTCGGGAGCCTTGAAAGATGCACATGGTTTAAAAGTGTTCAGCACTTAAAGTATGATCGGCTCCGCAGAAATTAATATCATATTTTGTTGTGAACGTGTGATGAAAGCTCTGGTGGGGTCCTTACTTCGCCCTTAGGTAGCCAGTGCCGCACGGGAAAGGCAGAATACACCTGAAACCACAGACTCGCTGGATCTATGGTCACTTTTACGTGGGGGGAGTGTTATTGGTTTTACAACACAAAAGTAAATACTAGTCCCCGTGCAATAAAGTTCATACATCATCTGCAGGATGCCGATCAGATCGGACACAAGAAAATCAACATTTTCCCATTGTCCACCTCAGGAAGAACTAAACTCCTGTCATCAATACCAAGGCGAGGTGATGGGAGGCGCATCAACTCTTATTGCCTGTGTATTGACACTAGTCCACCCAGATGGTATTGTGTTTGCTTGGGCTTCCAGCAGTGATCTGTTCCTTTCCATCTAGCTTTAAAGGAGGGGCACTCTGCAGAATGCCATCTTCTTGTTGTGTGTCTTTTAACTGTAAGTAGACCTATCCATAACAATGTCAGCTTAGTAGCTAAGTCAACTAATATATGCAGCAAATTAGCTTTGGGGTCAAGCGTCATTTTCCAGCCCAGCACCCTAATCTACTGTTTGATTCACCCCAAAGGGTCTATGTTTGCAGGACTGCCAAATTGTGTGTAATCTGATTCCAGACTGGCATTTACATCTGAAGTACTCCAGGGAGGAGGCCTAGCCCATCTTCCAGAACCCCTCTCTAGTTACGTAGATGTGGTGTAAGTATTTGAGGTGGATCAGTGTAAATTGTGAGGAGAATACCAATTCACATGGAGCCATTTGCCTTCCTACTATTCAGTCAGTTCATCAATATTCTTTTCTCATACCCGTTTCAGGCATAAAAGGAACCTTGAAAGTTGAAGACCAAAGAGTGATAGAGCTGGGATAGTTTACGTTCCTTTAGAAAACCATCAACAATTTGCTTTGAGAGGGTTAAAATCAGAGCTCGTCAAGTTATGTTTTATATGGCATAAAGGCATGGGCCAGTTGTAAATAACATAAAGAACGGATATATATGTAACATGTATTACTCCTGCATGTCTGCAAATGATTGCATGACCATCCCAGTCATCATTTCTCCGTGGGTAGAGATTCCAATGGTGTCCCACCTGACAAAACGCCAAGGTTCTTGAGTGAATATTTTACCAGCCCACAAAAGAGTTCTCCTTCTTAAATGTGTCATTCCCAAGTCCTTTCGTGTCTCACTCCAAAGCTTGAGCAGGGTTTGAGTGACTGGATGGAGAATAAGGTGGGCTTGCTTCCATATACGTGGTGTAGAACTGGCGCATCCTTAATCACCCCCCTTTCAGTTGCAAAGTATGGGTCTACCATATATCCTATCTCCTCTCATTAACAATAATCAAATGAACCATAAGGTGAGGTCTACTGCTCCAATGCACCCATGGTATGGGAACTTGAAGAAATTAGTGAGAGCTATTCTGGGTGAGCACTGATCCCACAGGAATCCTCTTAGCACTGCACCAACTCAGGCAGAACAGGAGCATAGACAAATGAATGCAAAATTGTGTAGGTGGTAGAGATCTTGGAGATTCCAAAGATACGCCCTATTTTGGATTCAGCTAGAGAACAATGAGAAAATAGCTAAAATATAGCAACACTGGTAAAAAAAAATGAGAAAAAATGGCATCATCAAAGGGTTTTGCTGTCCATCTTCCAGTGACGTAGCAGAGTTGTAAAAAACACACCTTTATAACCACAGTTTTTGTTTTATATCGTAGTCCAGTTTCCCTAATTTTATTGGTTTCAGCCTATTTGTAGATTGTGGTGAAACAGGTGTGCTACTCATGGGTGAACCCAGAAATCTATACATTTTTTAAAACTAGACAAAAATTTAGCTAGGGAACCTTTGTGTAGATTGCTCATGGTTTTTCCAAAAACAAATTGTTGAACTATAAAAATAACAAAACTTTGCATAAAGAAATAGCAATGGGTGAAAGGTTTCCAACTTTAGTTATTTTACATCTCTATCTGATTTACAAAAGGAACATAGCACAAAGTCCAGAAGACCCTTTTGGTTACAGGGAGAATAATGTTTCTGTGGTTGTTGAAAAATATTTAATGCCCAGAGCCAATAACTGAGTTGCAACTTATAATCATTTTTCATTGTATACCAAGCGTGCAACAATTCATATAGTAAAATTTAATGAATTTAAAATCGTTATGAAGGAAACGTATGCATTTTTTAAATGCGCACCAGATACTGAGTTAAGGAACTTTGGTTATTTGTACACTTCTGAAATTGAGGTTACCCATACAATTGTGATCCACCTGGCATTTTGCAAAATGTCTGATTTCTTCCCACTGGCTTACATTTGCAAGCCCAAAATGGTGAGAAATCCAATTGTTAATAACAAATGTTCTGCTATTCTACCCTTCTATACTCCTCCCGATATTAACGGCACTCCACTTGCATGGGTAGAGCTAGCATCCTAAGGGGTAGCCTTGTGGGTAGCTGCAGAATGTGGGTCCAGGCTCAGCCACTACCCAGGGAATCTAACTAAATCTACATATGCCTGAAAACAAGATACATAGGGGAGTCCAGAGTGGTGTGATTTGCATGGAGCGCACCACCTTTCCATCCCACAATACCACACATACATCAAACTTTAACTAAAATCACAAATTTTTCTCACCGTACAGCAGTCTCCTAAGATCCGCACTGTTTCTCCCAACCAACATTCTGCCGCAAAACACAACATGGAGACTTCAAATTTCCACACTAACTTTTCCCCGTTTTTCTGATGTGGGTAGTTGTAGTATTTGGACTCAGGTTCGACTGAATCTATGGGTGCAATCACACTTTTTTTCTCACATTTCTGAGAAGGAAAATTCCAGAATCCGGAACCACAAATATCCTACCTCTCAACAGTACCACACTTCTTGTGATAAGAACAGCACCCCAGTTGTGTCGCTAGGCCTACTGCCTGTGACCGGAAACGTCCCAAAATTAAATTTTTTCCCTATCAAAATTAACTTTTGGGGGATGTAACTAGCTGCAGAAATAGGGCCTGCGTTAGACAACAACCCAGGGAAAACTAGCAAACTCAGACATTTCTAAAAACTAAGCACCCACAGAACTACGTGGTGGTGTGACTTGTGTGGATCCATATATTTTAGTCTGACAAGCCCTGGCATGCACCTGCGCTGTGGGAGATGTACAGAAACCTGAGAACACTGTGATCAGAATTGCCAGAACCCCCAAATTTCACTTGTTAACTTCTACTGTAGATAGCACTGGCTGCACCAACAGCAGTGAATACTTAAGACTTTTAAGTGACGTGAATGTTATCATGCACTGCATTTGCCACAATGCATCTGGTTTATGTGTGTGCTGGTGTGCTGCTCCTCTTTTTGTGACTGACTTGTGTGAATCACACTACCTTTTCGTTCCCTAAATGTCTTCAGAACCTCAAACTTAAGCTACAACAATGCTTTTTCACTCACATTTGTGTGAAGGTATGTTCCTGAATCTGTAGGGAGCCACATAAATGTCTACTACCCATTAAAGCAACACTTAGGGGGTCATTCCAACCCTGGCGGTCGGTGTTAAAGCGGCGGCAAAACCGCTAACAGGCTGGCGGTACAAAAAATGGAATTCCGACCCTGGCGGAAACCGCCAACATGGACCGCCACTTCAACACACCGCCCGCCACGGCGGAACAAACAAACAGCACGGCGGTCACCGCCAACAGACAGGCGGGAGACAATGTGCCGCCCACCCTATCACAACCCACCAATCCGCCACCTTTTCCAGGGCGGTAGCCCCGCCGATAAAAACACGGCGGAAACAGCCATTTTCAAACTGAAAATGCTCACCTCCATACACCCCACGAGGAATCTGGACAGCATGGAACCCGAACTCCACATCCTCCCAGCGATTGCCTTCCTGCTCCTCTACCAGGAGCACGAACGCCGGCGCAGAAGACAACGGTGAGTACTGCACCTACGACACAGGGGAGGGTGGAGGCAAAAAATTACGGGGACACACATCTGCGACACACCCACCCTCACCCTCACCCACTACATCACACACATCAATGCATAGCAAGACATCACTGTTACCCCCCCAAACCCCCCGGAAGAATGCAAAGACAAAAGGAAATGATTATAAACATTGGAATATATTGTATGACTGGCTTTAAAATATATCACACATCTAAAACTTTTATATACATAAATTGTCCAGTCCGATATTTGTATCAGGCATTGTTCGTGGACCACTGGGCCCAAATCACATGGGCAAAGCCCACACAGGATACCTGACTCCAACGGAGAGAACACTGCAGGGGCATCAGATAACAAAACTACAGGCACCTCAGGGGGAAGGGAAGGGGGGGCACCTCAGCCAGATGAGTCCACGACGCCAGATCCACGAGGGGCCTCCATGGCCACTGTTCCATCCTTGGGAGTGCAAAGTCACAGTCTCTCAAGTCTCTACAGTGGGTGGCTTGCCCACTGTTCCATCCTGGGGAGTGCAAAGCCACAGTCTCTCAAGTCTCTACAGTGGGTGGCTTGCCCACTGTTCCATCCTGGGGAGTGCAAAGCCACAGTCTCTCAAGTCAATATCAGTCTCCACTGGTACTGGAGGGGGACTAGTGCCCAGAGTGCTTCGTGCAGCCCTGCCCGACACAGATGCGGGCCTGCCCCTTCCGCCAATGGGCCAGCGGTGCTTGAGATGAAGGGCCCAGTTCAGCGGTGCTTGAGATGAAGGGCCCAGTTCAGCGGTGCTTGAGATGAAGGGCACAGTTCAGCGGTGCTTGAGACGGCGGTGCCCAGCACAGCGGTGCTTGAGACGGCGGTGCCCAGTTCAGCGGTGGTTGAGACGGCGGTGCCCAGTTCAGCGGTGCTTGAGATGAAGGGCCCAGTTCAGCGGTGCTTGAGATGAAGGGCCCAGTTCAGCGGTGCTTGAGACGGCGGTGCCCAGCGCAGCAGTGCTTGAGATGAAGGGCCCAGTTCAACGGTGCTTGAGACAGCGGTGCCCAGTTCAGCGGTGCTTGAGACGGCGGTGCCCAGCGCAGCGGTGCTTGAGATGAAGGGCCCAGTTCAACGGTGCTTGAGATGAAGGGCCCAGTTCAGCGGTGCTTGAGATGAAGGGCCCAGTTCAGCGGTGCTTGAGACGGCGGTGCCCAGCGCAGCGGTGCTTGAGATGAAGGGCCCAGTTCAGCGGTGCTTGAGATGAAGGGCCCAGTTCAGCGGTGCTTGAGATGAAGGGCCCAGTTCAGCGGTGCTTGAGATGAAGGGCCAGTTCAGCGGTGCTTGAGATGAAGGGCTCAGTTCAGCGGTGCTTGAGATGAAGGGCCCAGTTCAGCGGTGCTTGAGATGAAGGGCCCAGTTCAGCGGTGCTTGAGATGAAGGGCCCAGTTCAGCGGTGCTTGAGACGGCGGTGCCCAGCGCAGCGGTGCTTGAGATGAAGGGCCCATTTCAGCGGTGCTTGAGATGAAGGGCCCAGTTCAGCGGTGCTTGAGACGGCAGTGCCCAGTTCAGCGGTGCTTGAGACGGCGGTGCCCAGCGCAGCGGTGCTTGAGATGAAAGGCTCAGTTCAGCGGTGCTTGAGATGAAGGGCCCAGTTCAGCGGTGCTTGAGATGAAGGGCCCAGTTCAGCGGTGCTTGAGATGAAGGGCCCAGTTCAGCGGTGCTTGAGACGGCGGTGCCCAGCGCAGCGGTGCTTGAGATGAAGGGCCCAGTTCAGCGGTGCTTGAGATGAAGGGCCCAGTTCAGCGGTGCTTGAGATGAAGGGCCCAGTTCAGCGGTGCTTGAGATGAAGGGCTCAGTTCAGCGGTGCTTGAGATGAAGGGCCCAGTTCAGCGGTGCTTGAGATGAAGGGCCCAGTTCAGCGGTGCTTGAGATGAAGGGCCCAGTTCAGCGGTGCTTGAGATGAAGGGCCCAGTTCAGCGGTGCTTGAGATGAAGGGCGCAGTTCAGCGGTGCTTGAGACGGCGGTGCCCAGCGCAGCGGTGCTTGAGATGAAGGGCCCAGTTCAGCGGTGCTTGAAATGAAGGGCCCAGTTCTGCGGTGCTTCGGATGACTGCCCAGTTCAGTGGATCCATGGCGTGGAGGTCATTCGCCACCTGACCTGTGGCTGGCTGCGCCTTCCTGCCCACCTGGGATGGGCCTGGTGGGGCCCTCCTGGGCTGCAGTACCGGGCCTGTTGGTGCCCTCCTGCACAGCTGGGCTGCTGGCGGTCTTGTCGGGCGTGCTGCCCTTCCCAGCCTTCCCTGTTCGCCTGTGGCCCTTCCCCACCTTTGGCAGTGTTTCAGCTGGCACCACACTCCCTGCCGGAGCCATGGTAGGGATTTTGGTCCCAGGTGTTTTAGGCCTCTCGCGCCGGCCACTGACAATCTTCGCATGTTTTTGCGGGGGTGGGCTGGCCGTGCCTTGGCTCCCTACTGAACTGGCTGAGCTTGAGGGTGGGGGACTCCACAGTCCATGGCAGACTGTCTTCACAGGGCCCGTTTTTGTGGTGGCTGAGGTGCTGACTGGAGTCCTATTAGATGGACGGGGTGGGGGAGTTGTTGGAAAGAGGTCAAGTTTTGATAGGAAAATAAGTTTAGGAAGAGAGGGACGAGTAGGTGTAGTAGGAATGAGAGTGGAGGAAGAGGTTGTGGTTGTAGGAGTTTGAGGTCTGCTGTCTTTGGGTGAGGGTGCTTGGGCTGGAGGCTGTGGTGAGGTGGATGGCTGTTGGGTGGGTGGCTGCCTGCGTTTGTGTAGCTTGGAAGAGGGGGTGACAGATACACTGGGAGAGGACACAGGGGACGTGTGAATGGTAGTGGGGGTGGTGACTGCACGTGTGCGGGGGGTTCTGGTGTGTGTGCTGGTGATGGACGTAGTGGCTGAAGATGTTGTGCATGCAGGTGTGAGTGGAGACGTGACAGGGAGGGAGGAGGGAGACGAGGAGGAGGGGGACACAGTGGAGGCAGTGGGTGTTGGTATGTCTGCATGTGGATGTTGCTTGTGTGAATACTTGTGTGATGTGTGGTGCTTATGTCTGTCTGAGCTTCCCTTGGGTGTTGAGGTGTGTGCAGGCTGGTCTGATGGTGTGTCTGGGATAGGCAGAGGTACAGGGATTGGGTATGGGTGGAGGAAGTTGGAGGAGGGAGGCTAGAGACAGGGACAATTGCTGCCATCAGTGCTGAGGCCAGAGTGTTGAACGATCGCTGATGGGCAGCCTGACCAGAATGAATGCCCTCCAGGTATGCATTACTCTGGTGCACCTCCCTTTCTACACCCTGGATGGCATTCAAAAGGGTAGACTGCCCAACAATGAGCGTCCTCAGGAGGTCAATGACCTCCTCACTGAGGGCAGCAGGGGTGACTGGGGCAGGGCCTGAGGTGCCTGGGGCGAAGGAGATGCCCACCTTCCTGGGTGAGCGGGCACGGGGCAAACGCTGAGGGGCTGCTGGGAGGGCAGAGCTGGTGCGCTGGGTGGCGGTTGTACCTGTTGGTGCGGGGGGCACGGATGTTGCCGCCACCACAAGGGAGCTCCCTTCAGAGGACGAGTAGCTGTCACTGACATCGGCACGAGTCCCCGCTGTGGAGCTCCCCTCGCCCTCCGTCTCACTGGTGAATTCCGATTCTGTTGCATGGCCCGCCATGGCCATGTGAGATGCAGCTCCCTCGTGCTCCGATGCCACTTCTCCTCCGCCTGATGATGCTAATGCACAAATGAACAGGAAGACAACAAAAAAGGGGGGTGGGGAAAAATAAAGAAATGTTGAGTGCATGCATTGGCGACACCGTTGGCGGACAGGACAGACACAGAAGCCCCCTGCACTACGCCGCGCACTTGGGGTCGACTACGCAATCCGTGGGACATGGCCTACAAGCCTATGGGTGACCTCTGCTCACATACATGACACAGGGCAATGAATAGCTGTACTTGGCACCCTACAGAGGTGGGGGTCGGGGGCACAGGGCCATGCCTTACGGAGGGGCCTAGCCTACAGATATCGCCCTGGCCTTGGGATACCCACAGCCCTCCTCCCCCACCCAGACACCTCCACTGCGCGCAAAGTCACCAGGATTTGAGTGTACTCACCCCCTTGTGTCTGCTGTGATGTCCTCACGCGCCCATCCAAATCGGGGTAGGCCACCGCCAGGATCCGGGACATCAGGGGGGTCAAAGAACGACTGGCACCCCTCCCACGTTGGGAGGCCATCCCCAGCTGAGCCTCCGCCGTCTTCCTGCTCCAGCGTCGGATGTCCTCCCATCTCTTCCGGCAGTGGGTGCCCCGTCTCTGGTGGACCCCCAGGGTCCGGACGTCCTTGGCGATGGCACGCCAAATATCGATTTTCTAGTGGGCGCTGACCTATGTGACATGTACAGGGAGAGAAGAATAATCATCACCTTCTGCATGCTCGATGTGAGTGGCCCCCCCATCCCCACCCTTGCCATGTGGCACATGCTCTCATCTGTCGTTTGATGCATGCCTCAATCGCTCCCCTCCATCTTTCATCCACCCCACTCAACACAGGCATTGGCCACAAAGCATGGTCCCAGTGTACTTACCCGTTGGTTTGGAGGACCGTAGAGTAGCGCATACTGGGGGAGGACCCCATCCACGAGTTTCTCCAACTCCTGAGCAGTGAAGGCAGTGGCCCTTTCCCCAGTCGCATGAGCCATTGTCTCTTCCAGACCGTGGTCACAGCAGCACTTGCAGTGTAGGTCCTCTCCTGTCGAAGATCAGGTATCGAGTGATTAAGCAGATAGAAAATGGCGGTCACGCCCGCGGCGGTGCGTACCGCGACCGCCGGCGCACATCGTCATTGGCTCCTGAGACCCATTGGGTTCAATGTTAACCAATGCTGCCTTGCGCCGCGGTATTCGACCGCCTACCGCCACGGTGTGCCACGCCAGCGCATTGACCTCACATCCCATTGTCGCACTTCACAGGTCAGGTAGCCGCCATTTCAAGGGCCCACATGCCTTATTTTCTACTGCGTCACACATACCTAGGCCTTGCATCGACACTCATACAAGCCATTCAATGCATTGGGAATCGTGTTATGTGCAAGCTGTGGTTACGTACCTGTGGGTTGATTGACTCTGTGCTCGCTGTTGTCCTTCATAGGCACCGTCCGCTGGGACATGCGAGGAGATGGAGAAATCTTCCCGTGTACAGACCGCTGGTGGACCTGTCGACAATGGAGGAAAGACATGTCATACTGACATACAGGCTTGACCGAGACACTATACAGGAACTGTGTGCCCAGCTGGAGCCAGACCTGATGTCACCAATCCGCCAACCCACAGGGATCCCCCCTCTAGTGCAGGTGCTGTCAGTACTCCATTTCCTAGCAAGTGGGTCATTTCAAACAACAGTGGCCATATCATCAGGGATGTCCCAGCCCATGTTTTCCAAGGTGTTGTCCAGAGTGTTGTCTGCCCTGCTCAAACACATGCGGAGCTACATCGTCTTCCCTGAGGTGGGGCATTTGGCTACAGTGAAGGCTGATTTCTATGCCCTTGGACATATACCCAACATCATTGGTGCCATTGATGGGACACATGTTGCTTTGGCCCCCCCCAGCAGGAGTGAACAGGTGTACAGGAACAGGAAGAGTTATCATTCGATGAATGGACAGATGGTGTGTTTGGCTGACCAGTACATCTCCCATGTTAATGGCAAGTTCCCTGGGTCAGTGCATGACGCGTACATCATGCGGAATAGCAGCATCCCTTACGTGATGGGTCAACTCCAGAGGCACCGTGTGTGGCTATTAGGAGACTCTGGTTACCCCAACCTGTCATGGCTACTGACCCCAGTGAGGAATCCCAGGACAAGGGCAGAGGAACGTACCGTGAGGCCCATGGGAGAACTAGGAGGGTGATCGAGCGGACCTTCGGCCTCCTGAAGGCCAGGTTTAGGTGCCTCCATATGACTGGTGGATCCCTAATGTACTCACCAAAGAAGGTGTGCCAGATCATCGTGGCCTGCTGTATGCTTCACAACCTGGCTTTGCGACGCCAGGTGCCTTTTCTGCAGGAGGATGGTCCAGATGGTGGTGTTGTAGCAGCTGTGGAGCCTGTGGAGAGTGAAGAGGAGGAAGGCGAAGAGGACGACATAGAGAACAGGAACACAGTAATACAGCAGTATTTTCAATGACACACAGGTAAGAATCCACACCAGCATATTACATATACTTAACCCCTACTACCTTTCTACTGTCTGAACTTTTCCCCCAGTGTATGGTAACTGAGTTGTGACTTTCCCTTCCGATTTCAGAGATGTGGGCCCCACTGCGTGACATCTGCTTTAATTCCCCATGGACTACAGCTGTGTGACATTGGTATGTTGGCATCACAATGTGAATATGCCATTTGGCACGGTTATGTCTAATACATTTGTACAAAATCACAGCCAGACTCCAGATTGTTTTATGCAATAAGTGTGTTTATTACAGTGCTCAAAATTGGTGGGTGGTTGCAAATCGTTGAGGTGTGATGGTGGAGGATTGTCCATGGCAGAGTCCAGACTATCAGTATCACAGGTGCATTGTCCAGATGCCTGTGGAAAGTGGAGCAGGGGCAGTTTAAGGTTGGACAGGGTGTCAATGTGGGACAGTGGGATGACAATCAGGGAGGTATCCTTTCCTGGCTGGGGTCTTGGCATCTTACTCTGTCTTCTTCCTGGATCTCAGGGCCCGCTTGCGGGGTGGTTCTCCTTCTGCAGGGGGTGGGGTTCTGGTGGCCTGTTTGTCTTGTGTCGGGGCCTCCTGTCCACTAGTGCCGGCGGAGGTGGTAGGCAGTTCTTGGTCCATGCTAGTGTCAGGGGCCCTTTGTGGTGCATCAGTGTCCCGCAATGTGGTGACTACCTGATTCAGAGCCACTACGATGGTGCCCATGGCGGAACTGATGTTTCTTAGTTCTACCCTGAACCCCATATACTGTTGCTCCTGCAGAAGCTGGATCTCCTGAAACCTGGCCAGGACCGTGGCCATCGTCTCCTGGGAGTGGTGGTATGCTCCCATGATGGAGGAGAGGGCCTCGTGGAGAGTGGGTTCCCTGGGCCTGTCCCCCCCCTGTCGCACAGCAGCCCTCCCAGTTCCCCTGTTTCCCTGGGCCTCTGTCCCCTGGACCGTGTGCCCACTACCACTGCCCCCAGGTCCCTGTTGTTGTTGGGGTGGTGGGTTATCCTGGGTTCCCTGTAGTGGTGGACACACCGCTGATTGACGTGTCCTGGGGACAGAGATATGGGCACGCTGTGTGGGTGCTGTGCTGGTGTTCCCAGAGGGGGGAAGGTCTGCTGTGGCCTGTGGCTGTCTGAGGGGAACCGACTGTCCAGAGATCCCCGATGGACCGGGCTGGTCATTTAGATCCAGGGAGACAGAGCTGCTGTCATCACTGTGGGCCTCTTCTGGGGGTGGAGTGGAAATTTGTGGACCCTCCTGCACGGTGACGTGGCGTTCGGGTCCTGCAGGGGTATAAAAGTATGATTATTGCTTCTGTGTGTGCCATAGCGTGCAATGGGTGGGTGCCCGTGTACCCCTGTGCTTGCATTCCTGTGTGGGGGCTTTTGTGATGGTGATTTGGCGGAGGATGGGTATGTGCAGTGGGCATGCTTAGGTGATGGGTGTCCATGCTTTGTGGTCGCATGCAGGGCTTGGGGTTGGGATGGGTGGGTTGTGAGGGTGAGACATTTGCAAGGAGTAGGTGTGATGGGGGTGGGGGTGTGAGTTGGCATGCTGGTGGGGTGGGGGGGATTGTTGTTAAGATTTGACTTACCAGAGTCCATTCCTCCGCCTACTCCTGCGAGGCCCTCAGGATGCAGGATCGCCAAGACCTGCTCCTCCCATGTTGTAAATTCTGGGGGAGGAGGTGGGGGTCCGCCGCCAGTCCGCTGCACCGCAATGTTGTGCCTAGATACCATGGAACGCACCTTCCCCCGTAGGTCGTTCCACCGCTTCCTGATGTCGTCCCGATTTCTTGGGTGTTGTCCCACAGCGTTGACCCTGTCCACTATTCTGCTCCATAGCTCCATCTTCCTGGCAATGGTGGTGTGCTGCACCTGTGTCCCGATGAGCTGTGGCTCTACCCGTACAATTTCCTCCATCATGACCCTGAGTTCAGCCTCAGAAAACCTGGGGTGTCTTTGCGGTGCCATGGGGTGGTTTGGGTGATGTGTGGGGTGGATTGTGTGGTGCTAACTGTGGTGATGTGTATTGGTGTGTAGTTTGGAGTGCGTGGTAATATTGCTGGGTGACAGTGAATTGCGCGTCAGGGTGCTTGGGTCTCTTATCTCTGTGCGTTTTCACGATTCTCTAGGAATGGGTGTTTGTGGGTGATGTGGGTGTGTGTTTTATATTGTGTTGGGTGTGTGGGACTGTTGTTTGTATGTGTATCAGGTGTGTGTATTTCGAACTATCCAATGTGGCTGTGTTTTGGAGATGTGTGTGTATTTTGAGCGCGGCGGTGTGTACCGCCAATGGAATACCGCGGTTGAAAGACCGCTGCGTGGATTAGTGTGTCGTGATAGTGTGGGCGTATTTCTGTTGGCGTGACGGTGGAGGTCTGGTCATTCTGCACGGCGGTAAGCGCCTTTTACCGCCGAGGTTGGAATGACCACCTTAATCTAATAAAAACTTGTGTGGCTGGATCTGGCACTTACAACAGGGAAATCCTCAAACGCAACACGGAGATGTCAAAATTTCCCCATCAAAACAAAATCAACCCTTTTTAGCGTGTCAGATAGTTGCCGGGCTTGGCCCCCACTCAGAGAAACCTACTATACCCAAAGATTTCTGGAAACGAGCCACCCTGGAGTATTCGGAGAAGTGTGACTAGTGTTGGTTCCACTAATTTTTTGAAATGCAGAATGCCCCCACAAACCTCAAACTTTGAAGAAAATAAAACATTTTCCTCACATTTCTGTGAGGGAAAGTTCTGGAATCTGTAGAGCTCCACAAAATTTCTCCCACAGAGTGTTACCATACTCCTCCCAAAAAAAACAGTACTCCACTTGTGCAGCTGGATCTTGTGGCTGCTACAAGAAAGCCCCCAAAACACAAAAGACAGAGGCATCAAGTTGCCCTCATCAAAATCAATCTTTTTTTGTGATATAAGTAGCTGTGGAATTTGGGCCTGGGCTCTGGCAACACCACTAAAACATACCAAACCCAGACATTTTTGAAAACAAGACACCCACAGGAGGGTGTTGGGACTTAAATGGATCACACTTCGCTTCACAGCTAGAAATACCTGTAAATCGCATTCATTTCTATGAAGGAAAGTTCCAGATTCTGCAGGGATCCACAAAATTCCTACCACCCTCTGTTCTAAGGTGAAAACAGTCTTCCACTTATGAGGCGGGTCAAGCGCCTGCAAAAGGAACCGAGAACAATACAAAGTCTATATTGGCTTGACATAGTCCCCTTTCCAAAACTGTTTCTCTCGGTGCTTGTAGCCAGGGTTATGCCCCATGCACCCACAACACCATTCAAAAGTCGAAGCAGACCACGTAACCTTCACTTATTTCACTTGGTCTTTCTGTTACGTTAGTACGCACAGTGCACTGCACCTAACAACAAAGGAAAAAAAATCAAACTTTGGACGTGAGGGAGGTTTCCCCCTCTTCCTGAATTTGAAAATGTTCTCTCTGTTTTTCACCAGAAGCATTTTTTCTGTGCAGCTGTCAACACGTTTCTGTCAGCCGCATTGTAAAGGTAGTGCAGAGGTTGGGACCCTGTTGATGGATGCACTTACAAGGTTAAACAAACCATGAACTCTTACACTGTGCCAACTTTCCTCCCTGCCTGACACATCAGAAACGCGAAGTGTCTACCATAGGACAGAACCACAGACTCTGCCAACAGGGTAGCGAAGTGGAGAAGCTTCCTTTGGTTCTGCCTAATCTAGCCACCCTAAAAACATCAAATCTTTGGGGGCTATAAACTTTACCTGTAATCTTGCCCCAAAATGCATAGGAAAGAGTAAGAGACAATCTTACTATCTTTATCCCTTTATCCCACCTCCTCCTGCTTCCACCCCATCTGATTCCTCCCTCTGGGCTTCAACCTGTGCTATCTATCTGGTTATTGCAGTAAACATTGCAGCTTGCCTTTTTGCCTTTTGAGGATCTCGTATGATAATTTGTTATGGTCAGACTCCATGGGCGCAGTCGCAAGCATAATCTCAATTTGTGCTTGATCCTATCTAGGTGAGACAGCAGAGAATTCACATTATGCGGACGTAGAGAGATGTTTGCTCCTTTTGTGGGTGCACTAGACCCCTTGCAGGGTCATACGTCACTAGCTCATCAACATATGTCTCTTGCCTCCATCCATTCAAAGCCACTTCAGGTGTTCAAAAAAAGTGAGCATGCAACAGACATTTTTTGCTTGTAGTTTCCTCTTCATCACTTCAAAGGATCTTCTTTATTGTTGGATGTACTTGGTATAATCTGGGAAGGTCATGATCCAAGAGTAATTAAGATGGAGAGCACTCTGTTCATTTCCATATTTGGGAACGTCGAACTTCACATGTGTGTAGCGCTTTGTGCAGGAAAATTGCCCACGTGGTTGTCGATGTTGAGACGGGCCCTGCGAGGTCAAGAGACTCCGGAGTATGTTGAAAAGTGTATGAGACACTTGATTGATGTTGTAATCTGTTCGGTTTAGTAGGTTGATCGGGCGTGGTCAACAAGTTGGTATGAATATTGAGGTATGAAAGAAAAATTTTGACTTTGAGATTTGACTAATTCTAAAGCGCACTAGAATAGTTCATTGATCAGTTGAGAGTAAAGTTTGCGGGTCAAATTTTACTTGCGAATGTGGGAGACCGAGAAAGATGGAATAACTGCTGAGGCTAGTGAAAAATCCCTAAGGTTTCTGAAGCAAGTGTGTTACCCTTCCTGTAGTAAACCGACAGATTTGTTTTCTTCTTTTGGTTAGTGCTCGCGATATATTGCAGAAATTAGTTTTGAGTGAAGCCGAATGAGGGAGGACAAGCCGCGGGACTTTGTCAGCTGCAGTGTGTGAGTGTGGCGTCACTAGGAGCCGCGCTGAGATAGGTTGGTTGGCGAGAAGGGTCGCGCACGGATTGGACGCAGTCCGTGATGCGCAATTGGTGGGGAAAGGCAAGCCAAGAGTATTCCGGGAATTAAAGTCACTTATTGATTACTTATTTTTGAAAATTAAAAGACAGAAAGATGAAATTTTTAAAAGCATTTAAGAGTGCCATGAGGGGAGATGTCTATATTAAAGCAAATGTAGGAGAAGAAACACCACCTGAGGGCACACCAGCTTACATCGTGATTGAAGAAAAGGGCGTTGCACCATGTCTTTGGTTAAAGCAATGGTGCAAATTAACAGAGAAGCATGGAAGTGTAGCGTTCCCTATCCATGGGTCGTTTAACCTAAGGGTTTTGGAGAATTTAAGATTCGCGCTATACGACATGAAAGTACCTCCAAGGCCAGCACAGTTTGAGGCACTAGCAATTTGGGAGCTAATAGCTAGAAACCAACAACAAAAGAAATTTGAGACAAGAATAAGAAAAGTAGAAAAGACACTAGCGGATGCTAGATGGGATAGCACACAGAAGGTTTGGAGATCAGACGTACTACAGGGAATTAAATTGTTTCCAGCAATCACTGATGAAACAGAGACGGAAGGAAGGAAAGCTACCTATAAAACAAACAGGAGTCAGTCCAGGGATAGAGAGAACAACAGAAACTCGAAAAGGTCAGACGAGTCAGACGATGAGGAGTTTATTATACAATTGCTGAATGATCGCCCGCCACCATATGTGGAAAGCGAAAAAGGCTCAAGCATTAGTACTGCCCCTCCAGAACCAACCCAGGGTAATGTGACACCGAATCTGAGAATATCGCAAAGGCAGAGCGGTCCCGATATGCCTTTTTCACCACAAATACCGCAAGTCCAGAGAATATATCCTGACGTGCCTAGATTGAAACCTGTTGATACTTATCAGCCGCAGGTTCAAAGACACTGCTGTGATGAACATAACTTGGGAACAACTTCTGGCTTAGGGGCTCAGGGAGGACAGAGTTACCAAAGACCGACATTGATTCAAGCCGAATCAACACAATTTTTGATGCCTCAAAAGCAGGTACAAGAAGTGCCAAGGTACACTTGAGTAACAGAGGGTCAGTTAGGTATGCCACCAATAATGAACCATAATGTGGGGATTAACATGCCACAGAATTCAGGGAACAGACAGAATCCAGATGCAATATCTCTACCTATCACTGTGGGTCCGCCAGTACCACTATATATACAGGCAAACTCAAACGCATGCGACCAAGGGGTAATGATACAAAGTGAGACAGGGAGAAGATGCATAGAAAACACTCCAGAAACGACTCCGATAGCAACACTGCCAAATGGATCTGGGTCGTTGTCGGGATTTAGTCCAATTCCAATCTGTGCTCCGTCGACAGTGGTAAGGTCAAGTCCACCACTAATAGTACCGTTAACTTCAAAAACTGAAACGTTATAGCAACCATCAGTAGCAGTTGATGTAAGTGCTACATTGATGGGATTGAACGCACAACAGCTGACACAATGGTTCAACAGTCTGAACTCCCCACAGAGTACATCCAGCGGAAAGGGAGAAGAATACCTGAAGAAAATAAGATTGGGCATGGAAGCAGATGAACTAGTAGAGGGAACGATGGGTCTGAACAGGTTAGAATCATACACAGAAGAAGAGCTGAGATACATGTGCCCTAGGATTACAAGAGAAGTAAGCAGCATACATAAGAAGTTACAAGAAATTGCAGACAGAAACGAGATTGACATAGGTAAGACTAAACATTTGAGCAGAAGTTACAGGCTAGACTTTGAGACCAAAGATTTTGAACACATGAGGTCGGCAGGGATGAAAACGCACCTTAAGGAGATACTGCAGAGCGCGCAGGTCTGGAGATGCCTAGATAAGTGGGAAAGCAGGTGGGTTAAGAAAAAGGACAAAAAGAAGGAAAGTACCCCAGATCGGAACGAGAAGGCACAACCAAATGACGATCTGATAACCATGTTGCCAATGAGAGAGACGGCAGGGAGAAATCTTGTACATGTACCATGGCACAGGTGCTATAATCAATCCTTCACGGATGATTTCCCTAAATTAAGAGAGAAACCGATTGAATGGTATCAACAAACAGATAGATTTGTAAAACTCGCAAAATGTCTCTGGGAAGACCTGAATACCTTGTTTGAAATTGTGGTTCCGGCAGATTTATGGGAAGATTGTAAAAAGGCTGTAGGTTGGCCGACGAGTGAACCAGAAAGAGATAGGGACACTGGTGCACCATCGCCTACGGTAATGAGTTTATACCATAAGGTGATCGAGCACTTGAAAACCAAGGTTGCGTCGAAAAATGTGGATTGGCAGAGGATTGACAGGACAGCACAAGAGGCTAAAGAATCGATACATGCATACTATGAGAGATTGTTGAAAGCGTTTAAAAATTACAGTGGCACAGAAACGATTGAGGCAAAGGACATGCTCAATTTCGTGTTCAGATTTGTGGAAGGGCTGAGACCCGAGGTCAGTCAGATGATGAAAATGCATTTGATTTGTTGGCAGTCGAAATCGATCGATGAAGTGTTGAACTATGCAAAATACTGCAGTGATGAGATTGAAACAAAACAGAAGAGATTGAAAGAAAAGGTGATGGTGATGCAGCTCAGCGCAGCTGAGACAGGTTTGCAAGGTTTGCAAGGTTTTCAACAACAGATGCCGCAGCAGCAACAGCAGGGAAATGCTGTGTTTCAGCCGCAGATGAGAGGCAGAGGTCGAGGAGGTTTTGTGAATAATGGTCCTGACATAAATACTGTTATGATTCCAAATGGTATACAGGCAATGAAGAAGGTGATGCCATGTCACACTGGCGGAATCGTCGGGCATTGGAAACGGGAGTGCCCAATGATGGTGCAGGAAGGTGTAGGTCAGCAAAACAATGATGTCAATGCATTTCAGAATATGAGAGGACTGAAATTGAGGGGTCCAAATTCAAATTTTCAGAATAATATGAATTAGATGCAGGGTTTACAACCCATACAACCGCAACAGCTGCAAATGCCCCGTGCGCAAATGGCGCAGATGCAGCCAATGCAACAGCAGTTTCCCATGGTACCTAATCAGCAACTGCAAATACCCTTAGCACCAATGAATCAGCAACAGGTAATGCTTCCTCAACAGGTCACGGGTCAAGTGATGAACCAAAATGACACAGTACACCAATTCCCTTTACACAGTGAGGATGGAATGAACGATGTATGGGAGAGTGAAAGTTCAGATGAGGAGGGAAATTGTATGCTTGCAGCATCTTTGGAAGTTGATTAAAAGGGTCCGTATGTGGAAGGAAGAGTTATGGGTCATCGAGTTTCATTCTTGGTTGACACGGGAGCTACACGCTCCACTGTTAGGAGCATCGAAGTACCAAATTTGCCACTTTCAGGGAGAACAGTTCAAGTAGTGGGAGTAGCAAATAGGTACCTGACGAACCCAATCACAGATCCAGTGCAAGTCAGGATTGGTAACTATCAATGGTCACATAAATTCGTGGTGTGTGACTCAAGCCCGATATCACTGTTAGGGAGAGACCTATTGTGCAAATTGGGATGTTCGATTATGTGTTCAAATGATGGAATTAAAATCCAGACAAACAGTGATGGGGAAGAAGAGGACAGTGTAGGAGGGGACGAAGTGGAAACTGTTGATGAAGAGTATCCCCTGATTACTCTTTACCCAATGCTCACTGAAGCAGATATTCCTGCTGAGTTACAGGAAACAGTCGGAAAGGAAGTGTGGGATATGACAGGGAAAGAGGTAGGATTGGTCAAAGGAGTAGAACCAGTGAAAGTGACTGTAAAGCCCAATGTAACTTTTCCTCAGACCCCACAATACCATATGGCGCAAGACACCCTCATGAAAGTCGCCCAACTCATTGATGAGTTCGTAAAACAGGGAGTACTAAAAGAAGTGTTAAGCAGTCCATGTAATTCACCAATTATGGGACTGATAAAACCGAGTGGAAAGGTCCGGATTGTTCAGGATTTGAGGAAGATAAATGACATAATAGTCAAATGTTGTCCCATAGTACCAAATCCAGCTGTGATAATGTTTCAAGTTCCCTGTGATGCTGAGTGGTTCTCAGTTATCGACTTGTCACAGGCGTTCTTTTCTGTGCCTCTTCATGAGGACAGCCAATTTCTCTTTTGTTTCAAATTCCTGGACAGAGTCTACAGTTGGTGTCGAATTCCTCAAGGGTTTTCGGAGTCACCATCAATTTTCAATCAGATTCTAAAGAAAGATTTGGAATCGTTGGAATTACCCTTAGAATCAAACTTGGTACAGTACATTGATGATTTGCTAATCGCATCCAAGACAGAAAGTGACTGTACAGCTGATACCATTGCCCTATTGAATCATTTGGGAAGGAACGGACACAAAGTGTCCCCTTCGACATTACAATTCTGCCAAAAGAAAGTGAAATATGTGGGCCACCAAATAGAGAAAGGGTCGCTAAGAATTATGAAAGAAAGAATAACAAGTGTACTTCAAATGAGTCCACTGAAGACGAGAAGAGAGGTGAGAAAGTTCTTGGGAATGGTGAGTTATTGTCGCCAATGGATTCCCAATTTCTCAACTCTAGCAAAACCTTTACTGAAACTGACCCAGAAAGATGCGCAGGATGAAATAGAACTGAAAGGAGATGAGATGGATGCTTTTATTGAATTAAAGGAATGCATGTGCAGGGCTCCAGCGTTAGGTATGCCTGACTACACAAAGCCTTTCACATTGTTTTGTCATGAATGTGATGCATGTTCCTTGTCTGTCTTGACTCAAGCCCATGGTGGCATAAACAGACCAGTAGCATATTTTTCAGCTACTTTGGATCCGGTCGCAGCAGCACTGCCAGGTTGCTTGCGTGCCGTAGCAGCAGTTGGTATCAGTCTAAATCAGAGTGAAGGAATAGTGATGGGACATCCTTTAACAGTAATGGTCCCTCACTCAGTCGAGATACTTTTGACACGTTCCCGAACACAGCACATGACTGGTGCTAGGCTTACAAGGTACGAGACAATAATTCTGGGATCACCTAATGTGCAGCTGAAAAGGTGCACTACGTTGAATCCAGCAACCTTGTTTCCCAGTGAAAATGTCGAAATTGAGAACGCTGAAGACATCGAGCACGACTGTCTTCAGGTGACTGAATTTTGTACAAAACCAAGACTTGATATCAAAGACACCCGATTGGAAGAAAATGATCAAGTTATTTTTGTTGATGGTTCATGTTTAAGAGATGCACTAGGAATATTGAAAGCAGGATATGCTGTATGTACAATAACAGGTGTTCTGGAAGCATCTTGGCTTCAAGGAGTTTACTCTGCACAGGTAGCGGAACTGGTGGCGCTTACTAGAGCTTGCCAACTTTCCGCATTGATGAAGGTCACCATTTACACTAACAGCCAGTACGGATTTGGAATAGTATATGACTTTGGATAATTGTGGTCACAGAGAGGCTTCATGACCTCTTCAGGATCACCAGTGAAAAATGGTGAAAGAATAAGAGAATTGTTGCATGCCATCCAGTTACCAGGAGAAGTAGCAGTGGTAAAATGCAGTGCACATTCAAAATCGCAGGATTACATTTCTTTGGGAAATGGATATGCAGATCAAGTCGCGAGGTTTTGCGCATTAAACTGTATATTGCTCAGAGATGAGTGGAACTTGATAAATGAGCCAGAACTTGAAGCAAGTGAAGCTTTTGCTCTAAAGGTTGTGGATACAATGGATGAATTGAAGTCCTTACAGAACGATGTTAGTGAAGATGAGAAACTCTCATGGACCAAATTGCAATGTGTAAAGAAACTAGATGATTTGTGGGTTTCAAGTGAAGGGAAATTGGTTCTTCCAAACAGTCTGTTGACGCAATTGGCCAGATTCTACCATGGACAGGCTCATCTTGGAAGGGACGCCATGGTCAGACTATTTAAAACTGATTGGTTTAACCCCAAATTCTGTCAAGTTGCTGAAGCAGTTTGCCATCGTTGCGTCATTTGTCAACAAATGAACGCAGGAAAGGGGACAGTAGTAAATTTGAGTCACATTGGGAGGGCAGGAGGTCCATTCAGCAGGATGCAAATGGATTTTATTGAAATGCCCGTGCATGGAGGTTTGAAGTATGTGTTGGTGAATGTGTGTATTTTTAGTCACTGGATTGAAGCATACCCTACACGCAGAAATGACAGTCTCACAGTTGCAAAACTACTCCTGAGAGAACTAATACCACGTTTCGGATTCCCGATCTCCTTAGAATCAGATAGGGGAAGTCACTTCAATAACGAAGTAATAAAATTACTTTGTGCAGCGCTGAACATTGAGCAAAAGTTGCATTGTAGCTACCGCCCTGAAGCCTCAGGTCTAGTGGAGCAAATGAATGGCACATTGAAATCGAGGATGGCGAAAATATGTGCTTCAACAAACTTGAAATGGCCTTACGCATTGCCCTTGGTGTTAATGTCAATGAGAAACACCCCTGATAGAAAGACTGTACTGTCCCCGCACGAGATCCTCATGGACAGAGCCATGAGACTTCCAGCAGTTCCTGCAAATGTCTTTTGAATATTACAGATGATATGGTGTTGGACTATTGCAAAGGTCTAGCTGATGTGGTGCGCTCTTTTTCTCACCAGGTGGAGGCAACCACCTTGCCACCGATCCAAGGTCCAGGACATGCCCTGAAAGCAGGTGACTGGGTCGTGTTAAAGAAACACGTGAGGAAGTCGTGTCTGGAACGCCGTTGGAAAGGACCTTTCCAAGTGATTCTGATGACTACTACCGCTGTGAAGTGTGCGGGAGTTCCCAACTGGATTCACGCCAGTCACACGAAAAGGGTGACGTGCCCCACAGAAGAGGAAGTTGAGGCACTGAAATCGCCAGTGTCTGACAAAAGAGTAACAGGCACTGGGACAGAACAAAGAGGACCCGGAGGCGAACAGGTAGAAATAGAGGAAGGAGAAATATTCTCTGAAGAAGAAACAACCGATCCATTTGAAGAAATCCAAAGAGAAGCCTCAGAAAGTGATGAAGGTCCTGAAGACGACAAAGAGCCTGAGACCAGTGAAGGAGACATAAGGCCTGAGACAGGTGAAGGAGCAGGAGAGCCTGATCAGAGGAGGGCTTTCCCAGAAACAGACGATATAGAAAAGGAAAACCTGATTGATCTCCTAGAGAGAGGAGACAAGACAGAACAGAGTGAAAGTGTACAAACCCTTCCAGAAGTGGTTGCAGGTCCATCCAGCGAAATTAGTGCAAAACGGAGACAAAGCATATCGCCAGTGAAGTTAAGGATCAGAGAAAAATTAAGCGAGAGTGAAGGACCAAAGTTGAAAGAGAAAAGAAAAGAAGTGTCTGTTGAAACAACAACACCAAGTGAAGAGAGAGACTCAGCCGAGGAAGAAAGCACCAGCGAAAGAGAATCAAAGGGAGATGCAAAATTGAAAAGAAAAAGAATACAGAGCAGAAGGTATTCCGGTCCGGAGTGGGCATACATAGCCACTAACGACTGGTCAGACGAATTTGTATCCCTCAGTCTCGAGAACGAAGAGGCAGAACTTCACTTTGGCACTTGAGGAGTAAAAGCTCCATGAACTTTACTGAATAAGACATTGATAACCTGATTGACCTTTAAACCAGCTAAGACATTGCTAAACTTGATGGACTTTGAAACCGATTTTGAGACAAAGCTGCTAACCGATTTTGAGACAAAGCTGCTAACCGATTTTGAGACAAAGATTCTAAACCGATAAAAGACGAAGCTGCTAAAGAAAACTGTGTGAACATTGAACTCGTTCAGCTTTGTATATATCTGCAAATCCGATTTGATAAAGTGTCTTCAACTTTATGATTCTATACAGATCATGACAGGTTACACTAAACAGGGGCATAAAATGAAGTGTTGTAAATACATGTGTATAGGTCTAATAACTGCATGTGTACTAATCATTGTAGCAATAGTTCTTGGAATGCATGGAAAGGATGAGAAAGGGACGAATTATGCTTTTACCTCTAGACCTACTACTACTGAACTAACAGCTTTAAAGAGACTCGAACAAGACGAAAGACATCTGCATGATAAAAAGGAACTTTCGTCTAATGTTTTCTATCGCTTGCTGAGTGAGTATGTTGAGACCATGGATGCGAAAGATTGTTATGTGTGCACACAAATACCTACCTCAGTAGTGGAAGGGGTGACATATCATAGTATGCCTCTTACGTACGGGATTACATGTAGTATAATAACGTCCAGATTTTATGGACAGGAGTATATTCACTACTTTTATTCTAATTATGATGTTACATTTGCATATGTCCCCATAATTGAGTACCTGAGTAAAATAGCCAGAGATTATTATATAAAATTGATGAGGGGCTTCTTTGAGCCATTGTCACCTTTTCACACAGCTCACGCACATAGAGAGAACCTTACATGCTTACTTTCACCGATGGAGATAAGTTTTTTAGATAACACTGACGATAGGAGGAAGGAGATGAAGGAGCCGTTAGAGAAGGAATTACACAAAAGGACATCTGTAGATAACTATGCTTTTGCCGCGATAAAGACACAAGGAAAAATTGCTTTAGATACATTACACGTAGGGAGATTTTGTATACATAGACATAAATCATAATATGACAGTTTTTGTGGGAACGAGTGAATGTAAACATACGTTTTTGTTTCAACCTAAATGGACGTTCATGCTGAAATGGACAAGACCCGATAATTCCAGGGGTATATTATATTTGTAGACTTAACGCCTATTATCGCCTTCCTAAAGGATGGTATGGGAGATGTTATTTGGGGATAATATTCCCAAAGATTTATCAACTGGACGACTTAAAGAAATCCCCAAAGCTGTCTAAATCACATCATGTTCAGAAGAGAGGGACAGCTTCTGGTGTGGTAGGAGATACATTTGGAGCAATGATTCCTTCAGTAGGAGTCATATTGAATTAAATTAAAATACGAAAGTTGTCTATTATTGTGGATAACATGCTGACAAAATTCTCAGGAGCTATAATCCTGATGGATGCTGAACTCGCTGCAGAAAGAGCTATGACTCTTCAAAATCGGCTTGCCTTAGACATTCTTTTAGCAAAGGATGGCGGCGTTTGCAAAATGCTTGGTACACCTCACTGTTGTACGTATATACCAGACAGCAGTGGGCGAATTAGAAAAATGCTTACAAATTTAACTAACGAAAGTACAGATTTGAAGAAATTGAAAGAACCAGGAGTATGGGAGAAGGTTGGAAAAGGATTTGCTTCGGTGGGAAATTGGCTCAGCAACGTTTGGAACGGATTATTACTGAAAATAATAAAAGGAATATTAATAATATTAATTTGTTTATTATGCATTTGGGGAACATGGAAAGCTATCAAAATATTGAAAGCAAGGAACAAAAGGAAGAGAGAAGAGAAAATAGAAAACAAAATAGTAGAAATATACAGAGAGAAATCAAAGGGAACCAAAAGGAAGAGGGAATTGACTGAAATGCCAAATTATTAAAACAGAATTTTAATGGAATAAAATTTGTGGAAAGATTTGATGCGATGACATAATTAGTCATCAGAGGAGGGATTGATGACGCAGAAAAAGAGGGTCCTACATATATTCATATATCATGTAATCAAAAAATCGTATAAAGTAGTGTGATTTTAGTAAAGAAAATAATGCACGAGGGAAATTGTGCCCTCGGAGTAGTTCGCCAATGTTATAAACGTGCTTTAGTAATCATGAAGAATTGAAAATTGTAGTAATCCATCATAATTGCAAATGTGCGCCATGATTTCTTGTTGTAACTGTTTTATGCTTAGCTTAAATTTAGTAGAGGCTTTGGCCTAGTTGCCTGGTCTCAAATTCTAACTGTGTGGCTTTTCCTTGAACTAATGTAACATATATTCTCATTTAAAGTTGTATTTTTCCAGTAGAGATGACTAATACACTTATCTCCAAGGTTTCGTACTAGGCAAGTTTCATCCCCTTTGAAGCAAGGTCAGTCTCTGCAGGTGCGGACAATGAGGGTACAGATATCAAAATAATTGGCAAGCCATGTTGCAACTTGTGTTCCAAGGCTCCAAGGACAATGTATGCATAAATGAGTACTAGTAGAAAGACATTTTTCATTGGTCAATTTGAAGCCACCTTATGAACCCTCCAATGGAAGACCCTGCAGAATTTGGAATGTTTCTTACTTAAACCCACTGGACAAAGAGAAGACAGCCATTTTCCTTGATGCCATCTTTGAAGCCAAATGCCAGACGCCATCTTAGATGACATCTTGATGCCCTTTTCTCTATTCCAGAGAAAGAGACTTTGAGAATTCTCACCCTAGAGACTTTAACTTTAAATTGTCCCATGCAGTAACTTTGCCCATTCTCCTTGCTGCTGCAAGGAAACCTACCCTTAACTTTGCCCCTTTGAAATCCTGCCCCATGCTGATCGAACCGGTACCTGAAGGACGAAGACTTTTCTTGAATGCTAATTGTATTTGGTAAATATGAAAAGATAATTGTATTATGCATTGTGTTTTTCCTTTTAGGTACCAACTGCTATTTTGATAGGGCCCAAGTTAGAAGTTTTCCAAATTTGTGTTGACTAAATTCGTTTTGCATGAAGCCCCACATGCCAATGCTAATTAGAGGTTAGTTGAGGTATGCAATTGATGTACCATGTTAAATTGAAATCTTGTCATGCTGACTGATGTATGAAATTAGTCAAATTCAGTTGCTTATATTAGTGATTTGTATTGCCATAACTGAATGTACCATTATTCAGATTTTGCGTAGGTTGCGTTTCTTCCGCAGCTATGGACAGCTAGTAATGTTCGTATACATATATCATTTGGTTTTGAGACTTATATACATTGTGATAGCTTTGTTAATATAGGGAAATAAATTCACTAACTTTTAATAAACTGGTGTGATTATTAATGACTGAAAGGTCATGGTGCGTCGAAATACCAACTGCTATTGATTCTAATGTGTTATTTCGATCTATTAATTGAGTATTGGCTATCGCGTACAACAGTTATTGATTATTGATTTAAGTGACCCGACTATTGGAGGATGAGGAGAGTCCAACTCGGCTAAAAGGTTCACTGACCTCCAACGTGTCCAGATACAGGTAATTTATAAGGGCTGGACGCGTTATCAGTAGATGGTAGCAAAGATTGATGGTTTCGCCCTTTGGGACCCCATCTGAGCAATAGACGGAGTAAAGTTAGAATTTTCTTTGATAAAACAAGTTGGAGAGATGATGATGCCCTAAGTCCCCAATGACTTTCCCGGGATCTCGGAGCTTGCGAATGGAGGACATGGAGGTGTGAGAATGTTTTCGGAGTTTCTAGTGACGGCATGAGTGAAGTTAGGGTTTTTGCGCTTGCATAGCTTATTGCCGCAGATGAATTGAGAAGTTTGTGAGGATTTTAGCGGGGTTACGAACTCCAGTTGAAGTTTTAGAGGAGTGTGACTCCAAAGTGTGAGAGTAGGGAAGTCGTCGAACTTCACATGTGTGTAGCGCTTTGTGCAGGAAAATTGCCCACGTGGTTGTTGATGTTGAGACGGGCCCTGCGAGGTCAAGAGACTCCAGAGTATGTTGAAAAGTGTATGAGACACTTGATTGATGTTGTAATCTGTTCGGTTTAGTAGGTTGATCGGGTGTGGTCAACAAGTTGGTATGAATATTGAGGTATGAAAGAAATATTTCGACTTTGCGATTTGACTAATTCTAAAGCGCGCTAGAATAGTTCATTGATCAGTTGAGAGTAAAGTTTGCGGGTCAAATTTTACTTGCAAAAGTGGGAGACCGAGAAAGATGGAATAACTGCCGAGGCTAGTGAAAAATCCCTAAGGTTTCTGAAGCGAGTGTGTTACCCTTCTTGTAGTAAACCGACAGATTTGTTTTCTTCTTTTGGTTAGTGCTCGCGATATATTGCAGAAATTAGTTTTGAGTGAAGCCGAATGAAGGAGGACAAGCCGCAGGACTTTGTCAGCCGCAGTGTGTGAGTGTGACGTCACTAGGAGCCGCGCTGAGACAGGTTGGTTGGCGAGAAGGGTCGCGCACGGATTGGACGCAGTCCGTGAAGCGCAATTGGTGGGGAAAGGCAAGCGAAGACTATTCCGGGAATTAAAGTCACTTATTGATTACTTATTTTTGAAAATTAAAAGACAGAAAGATTAAATTTTTCAAAGCATTTAAGAGTGCCATGAGGGGAGATGTCTATATTAAAGCAAATGTAGGAGAAGAAACACCACCTGAGGGTACACCAGCTTACATCGTGATTGAAGAAAAGGGTGTTGCACCATGTCTTTGGTTAAAGCAATGGTGCAAATTAACAGAGAAGCATGGAAGTGTAGCGTTCCCTATCCATGGGTCGTTTAACCTAAGGGTTTTGGAGAATTTAAGATTCGCGCTATACGACATGAAAGTACCTCCAAGGCCAGCACAGTTTGAGGCACTAGCAATTTGGGAGCTAATAGCTAGAAACTAACAACAAAAGAAATTTGAGACAAGAATAAGAAAAGTAGAAAAGACACTAGCGGATTCTAGATGGGATAGCACACAGAAGGTTTGGAGATCAGACGTACTACAGGGAATTAAATTGTTTCCAGCAATCACTGATGAAACAGAGACGGAAGGAAGGAAAGCTACCTATCAAACAAACAGGAGTCAGTCCAGGGATAGAGAGAACAACAGAAACTCGAAAAGGTCAGACGAGTCAGACGATGAGGAGTTTATTATACAATTGCTGAATGATCACCCGCCACCATATGTGGAAAGCGAAAAAGGCTCAAGCATTAGTACTGCCCCTCCAGAACCAACCCAGGGTAATGTGACACCGAATCTGAGAATATCGCAAAGGCAGAGCGGTCCCGATATGCCTTTTTCACCACAAATACCACAAGTCCAGAGAATATATCCTGACGTGCCTAGATTGAAACCTGTTGATACTTATCAGCCGCAGGTTCAAAGACACTGCTGTGATGAACATAACTTGGGAACAACTTCTGGCTTAGGGGCTCAGGGAGGACAGAGTTACCAAAGACCGACATTGATTCAAGCCGAATCAACACAATTTTTGATGCCTCAAAAGCAGGTACAAGAAGTGCCGAGGTACACTTGAGTAACAGAGGGTCAGTTAGGTATGCCACCAATAATGAACCATAATGTGGGGATTAACATGCCACAGAATTCAGGGAACAGACAGAATCCAGATGCAATATCTCTGCCTATCACTGTGGGTCCGCCAGTACCACTATATATACAGGCAAACTCAAACGCATGCGACCAAGGGGTGATGATACAAAGTGAGACAGGGAGAAGATGCATAGAAAACACTCCAGAAACGACTCCGATAGCAACACTGCCAAATGGATCTGGGTCGTTGTCGGGATTTAGTACAATTCCAATCTGTGCTCCGTCGACAGTGGTAAGGTCAAGTCCACCACTAATAGTACCGTTAACTTCAAAAACTGAAACGTTATAGCAACCATCAGTAGCAGTTGATGTAAGTGCTACATTGATGGGATTGAACGCACAACAGCTGACACAATGGTTCAACAGTCTGAACTCCCCACAGAGTACATCCAGCGGAAAGGGAGAAGAATACCTGAAGAAAATAAGATTGGGCATGGAAGCAGATGAACTAGTAGAGGGAACGATGGGTCTGAACAGGTTAGAATCATACACAGAAGAAGAGCTGAGATACATGTGCCCTAGGATTACAAGAGAAGTAAGCAGCATACATAAGAAGTTACAAGAAATTGCAGACAGAAACGAGATTGACATAGGTAAGACTAAACATTTGAGCAGAAGTTAGAGGCTAGACTTTGAGACCAAAGATTTTGAACACATGAGGTCGGCAGGGATGAAAACGCACCTTAAGGATATTCTGCAGAGCGCGCAGGTCTGGAGATGCCTAGATAAGTGAGAAAGCAGGTGGGTTAAGAAAAAGGACAAAAAGAAGGAAAGTACCCCAGATCGGAACAAGAAGGCACAACCAAATGACGATCTGATAACCATGTTGCCAATGAGAGAGATGGCAGGGGGAAAACTTGTACATGTACCATGGCACAGGTGCGATATTCAATCCTTCACGGATGATTTCCCTAAATTAAGAGAGAAACCGATCGAATGGTATCAACAAACAGATAGATTTGTAAAACTCGCAAAATGACTCTGGAAAGACCTGAATACCTTGTTTGAAATTGTGGTTCCGGCAGATTTATGGGAAGATCGTAAAAGGGCTGTAGGTTGGCCGACGAGTGAACCAGAAAGAGATAGGGACACAGGTGCACCATCGCCTACGGTAATGAGTTTATACCATAAGGTGATCGAGCACTTGAAAACCAAGGTTGCGTCGAAAAATGTGGATTGGCAGAGGATTGGCAGGACAGCACAAGAGGCTAAAGAATCGATACATGCATACTATGAGAGATTGTTGAAAGCGTTTAAAAATTACAGTGGCACGGAAACGATTGAGGCAAAGGACATGCTCCATTTCGTGTTCAAATTTGTTGAAGGGCTGAGACCCGAGGTCAGTCAGATGATGAAAATGCATTTGATTTGTTGGCAGTCGAAATCAATCGATGAAGTGTTGAACTATGCAAAATACTGCAGTGATGAGATTGAGGCAAAACAGAAGAGATTGAAAGAAAAGGTGATGCAGCTTAGAGCAGCTCAGACAGGTTTGCAAGGTTTGCAAGGTTTTCAACAACAGATGCAGCAGCAGCAACAGCAGGGAAATGCTGTGTTTCAGCCGCAGATGAGAGGCAGAGTTTGAGGAGGTTTTGTGAATAATGGTCCTGACATAAATACTGTTATGATTCCAAATGGTATACAGGCAATGAAGAAGGTGATGCCATGTCACACTGGCGGAATCGTCGGGCATTGGAAACGGGTGTAGGTCAGCAAAACAATGATGTCAATGCATTTCAGAATATGAGAGGACCGAAATTGAGGGGTCCAAATTCAAATTTTCAGAATAATATGAATCAGATGCAGGGTTTACAACCCATACAACCGCAACAGGTGCAAATGCCCCGTGCGCAAATGGCGCAGTTGCAGCCAATGCAACAGCAGTTTCCCATGGTACCTAATCAGCAAATGCAAATACCCTTAGCACCAATGAATCAGCAACAGGTAATGCTTCCTCAACAGGTCACGGGTCAAGTGATGAACCAAAATGACACAGTACACCAATTCCCTTTACACAGTGAGGATGGAATAAACGATGTATGGGAGAGTGAAAGTTCAGATGAGGAGGGAAATTGTATGCTTGCAGCATCTTTGGAAGTTGATCAAAAGGGTCCGTATGTGGAAGGAAGAGTTATGGGTCATCGAGTTTCATTCTTGGTTGACACAGGAGCTACACGCTCTACTGTTAGGAGCATCGAAGTACCAAATTTGCCACTTTCAGGGAGAACAGTTCAAGTAGTGGGAGTAGCAAATAGGTACCTGACGAACCCAATCACAGATCCAGTGCAAGTCAGGATTGGTAACTATCAAGGGTCACATAAATTCGTGGTGTGTGACTCAAGCCCGATATCACTGTTAGGGAGAGACCTATTGTGCAAATTGGGATGTTCGATTATGTGTTCAAATGATGGAATTAAAATCCAGACAAACAGTGATGGGGAAGAAGAGGACAGTGTAGGAGGGGATGAAGTGGAAACTGTTGATGAAGAGTATCCCCTAATTACTCTTTACCCAATGCTCACTGAAGCAGATATTCCTGCTGAGTTACAGGAAACAGTCGGAAAGGAAGTGTGGGATATGACAGGGAAAGAGGTAGGACTGGTCAAAGGAGTAGAACCAGTGAAAGTGACTGTAAAGCCCAATGTAACTTTTCCTCAGATCCCACAATACCATATGGCGCAAGACACCCTCATGAAAGTCGCCCAACTCATTGATGAGTTCGTAAAACAGGGAGTACTAAAAGAAGTGTTAAGCAGTCCATGTAATTCACCAATTATGGGACTGATAAAACCGAGTGGAAAGGTCCGGATTGTTCAGGATTTGAGGAAGATAAATGACATAATAGTCAAATGTTGTCCCGTAGTACCAAATCCAGCTGTGATAATGTTTCAAGTTCCCTGTGATGCTGAGTGGTTCTCAGTTATCGACTTGTCACAGGCGTTCTTTTCTGTGCCTCTTCATGAGGACAGCCAATTTCTCTTTTGTTTCAAATTCCTGGACAGAGTCTACAGTTGGTGTCGAATTCCTCAAGGGTTTTCGGAGTCACCATCAATTTTCAATCAGATTCTAAAGAAAGATTTGGAATCATTGGAATTACCCTTTGAATCAACCTTGGTACAGTACATTGATGATTTGCTATTCGCATCCAAGACAGAAAGTGACTGTACAGCTGATACCATTGCCCTATTGAACCATTTGGGAAGGAACGGACACAAAGTGTCCCCTTCGAAATTACAATTCTGCCAGAAGAAAGTGAAATATTTGGGTCACCAAATAGAGAAAGGGTTGCGAAGAATTATGAAAGAAAGAATAACAAGTGTACTTCAAATGAGTCCACCGAAGACGAGAAGAGAGGTGAGAAAGTTCTTGGGAATGGTGAGTTATTGCCGCCACTGGATTTCCAATTTCTCAACTCTAGCAAAACCTTTACTGAAACTGACCCAGAAAGATGCGCAGGATGAAATAGAACTGAAAGGAGATGAGATGGATGCTTTTATTGAATTAAAGGAATGCATGTGCAGGGCTCCAGCGTTAGGTAAGCCTGACTACACAAAGCCTTTCACATTGTTTTGTCATGAATGTGATGCATGTTCCTTGTCTGTCTTGACTCAAGCCCATGGTGGCGTAAACAGACCAGTAGCATATTTTTCAGCTACTTTGGATCCGGTCGCAGCAGCACTGCCAAGGTGCTTGCATGCCGTAGCAGCAGTTGGTATCAGTCTAAATCAGAGTGAAGGAATAGTGATGGGACATCCTTTAACAGTCATGGTCCCTCACTCAGTCGAGATACTTTTGACACGTTCCCGAACACAGCACATGACTGGTGCTAGGCTTACAAGGTACGAGACAATAATTCTGGGATCACCTAATGTGCAGCTGAAAAGGTGCACTACGTTGAATCCAGCAACCTTCGTTTAACACATGCTTTATTCGATCAATCGATCATCAAAGCGAATATACAATAATAATAATAGGAATAAAAATAAAACCGATGATAATAATAATAATAATACATAGATGCATAGGTAAAAATATAAAACATAAGTGCCTAAGAGCATGATTCAATTAAAATTCTCAGTACACATAATACTCATAATACGGTTTCAGCCCCCCTCCTGCAGTTCTTTTAAAAGTAAAAAAGTAAAAAGTAGGGCTCTGAATTAAAACACAGTCCTAGCAATGGAACTGCGTATTCGCCATGCTACTACTAAATATTTACTGACAGCAAGTATTAAAACCGTGGAATGGTGACTTTTTAGGATCCTCAAAGCAGAGGCACAGTCTCTTATCCCCATTTCGCGACAAATGTGACGGATCCACTTGGACCTAGGAAGGGAGTAAGCAGGGCAAAAAAACATAAAATGTTCAACCGTTTCCGATTTTGCACCACAAACCGGGCATGTACTTGTATCTGTTTTTGCACCCCATTTGCACATCAATGACTTCAGCGGCAACGACCCGAAACGGAATCTGGCATACAAGCTTTTACCGAGAATGTCAGGAATATTGTCTAAATATGGTTCAAATTGTGGATACCACTTAAAATCTGTAAAACGATTTGTTAAGGTGCCATAGGTTCTGTGAGTGATATAATCGTTGCGTACATAGGACCAATATATGCGTTTCAGTACAATGGAGTGAGCCTTTTCTAGTTTATGGGGTTCCTCCCAAAAATGGCTAAGGCCAAGTTTGTTAAACCAACTGGATACATGTTTGACCCAAGGAATAGAGGTTGAGTTGGAGCACCTTAGCAGGTCGTGGAGTGAGGTCTTATAAACATCTAATTCGGGGACAGTCCATAGTCTTATCCATTATAATAATGGTCTTAAAATAATGAGGTCGGCTATGCGTCTCAGGCCCAGATCTAGGAACAGTGGTATCAATGGAGTACTAGGAGGACAGGCACACAAGGACCTCGCGAAACTGTTCTCACTGATAGTGAGCCTGTTACAGTAAAAAAAAAAACAGCCCTCTGGTCCATATGCGGCGGCACCCTGTGCTCTGGCAATATAGATCTTAATTGCCGGGGAGACAGTTTTTGCTGTTGTACCCCTATAGAAACACAGGATTGATGCCGCACCATGCTGCAGGCGACCCACACTTTTATTGATCTGTTCTGGCCCGTTCAGATTATCAGTAAACCTTATGCCCAAATAATCGATGCAAGAAACCTTATCCAGGAGGTTCCCTTCTAAATGGATAGTACATATCTTCCGCACTCCTGAACGGAACGCCATTAACTTGGTTTTTTATGGTTCAGCTCTAGGCCGTGATCTTGACAAAAGGAGTTAAATCTATTGATAAGAGTTTGGAGGCCCATGGGAGATTTAGAAATAAGAAGAGAGTCGTCAGCGAAAAGAAGGATTGGAATTTTTTGGGCGCATAAGGTGGGGGCGTCATTCTGGCACGTCATTAAAACCTGTACAACCTCATTGATAAAAATTGAGAATAAAAATGGTGGCAACACACAACCCTGGCGAACACCCCTATTTATGGGGATTTTGTCCGTTAGTCCGCCTGAGTTTCCCCATCTCACCTGCGCATATGTGTCCTCATGCAACCGCTTCAGAAGTTGGATTAAGTTGGCCGGAGTCCCTATTTTTTGTAGCACCTCCCACAACTTTTCCCTCTGGACTAGATCAAAAGCTGATCTCAAATCAACAAAAGCGATGTATAATGGTTGTTTTGCCAGGGCTGTATATTTCCAGTACAGAATGGCCAGTCTAAAGGCCTGATCTACTGTACTGATTCTTAGTCGAAATCCAGCTTGAAGAGGGGAAAGAATGTGCTGATCTTTGGCCCAATGGGTTAATCTACCTAGGAGTTGCTTGGCAAATATTTTTTGGATATTATCAATTAGACTGATTGGTCTATAGTTTGTCGGGAGGTTTGCGTTACCCTTTTTATGGATGGGAATAATTTCTGCACCCTTCCATGTCGTGGGAATCTGCCCCCCTTCAGCAATTTTATTGGAGAGTGTGTTGATGTACCAGGTCCAGACTATTGGTTCTGACGAATAAAGATCCCCCGGAATTTTGTCTGGACCCGGAGCTTTCCCAAGTTTTAAAATACTAATAGCATTGGTTGTTTCTTTGGTAGTAAAGCGGATATGGCTCTTAGAATCCAGTGGGCCCCCTACGAGGGGACCTGGCCTGTGATGCTCATCAGGAGTAGAGAGAAAATCTTGGCCTGCTTCCCCTGTAAATGAAATTGTGGGGGTCTCAATTTTTCCATATAGGCCCGAAAAATGCTCGACCCATCTTTCTGGCTGTATATGGCCCTCTTTCTCTCGCTTGCCTAACAATTCCCAAAACCATTTATTTTTGTTGGATTGAGTAGCATCCAACAACTCCTGCCAGGTAGTGTCTTCCCAGATTTTTTTTGCTCGGGTAATGGATTCTTTATAGATACGTCTAGCTAGTAGTATTTCCCCATGGGTTCCTTCCTTGAGGGCACCTTTTAATCCTTTCTTGGCCGTATGGCAGGACTCGTCAAACCATGGGCTAGAAGTAGCTCCTTGGTGTCTTGCCCCAACCTTCCTATAGAATATACGTTGTAATCTAATGATCATATTTTCATGTATGGCTAAGAAGGGGATATCGTTGGAATCATGGTCACTGTATGGAGCAAGGATGTCTATGAAAGCCTGATAAATCTCGCTTAACAGATAAGGATTTGACTGGACCTTTGGCCACTTGACCTTTGTAGATGTGATGTTCATGGTAGGAATGGGAACCAAAGTAGTTTGTTTGTTCAAGGTCCTACCAAAAACATCGCCTGACATAGAGAGTAGCAAGGGATAATGGTCGCTTTCGGTTCTAACATCCACTTTCATATCATTCAAAAAGGGCCACAATCTCACATCCACTAGGAAATAATCGATTACGCTTGTAATTGAACCACGTTTAAAAGTGGGTGCAGTATCCAGGTCAGAGGGCATGCGGCCATTGCATGCCCTGAGACCATGTTTCAAACAAAGGGATGCCAATTGGATAGCTACACGGGAATTAGGGCAGTTGTTATCACTAGTCAGCTATGCAATCCCCCATGTTTGATCTTCATCCTCTGTGAGACCAGTTAGTATCACAGAGGGTTCAAAAGTGCAATTTACATCCCCGGCTATTATTAGGTAGGAGGTTGATTGTAAAGTGTCTAGAAAATCAAGAAGCTGTTTTAAAACTTGGGACTCAACCCCTCGCGAAACCGAACGGGCATAAACATTGACAAAAATTATGGTAAAATCCTGTTGGAATGTGATTTGTAGCCCCATCAGGTCTGGGCTATCAAACTTTAGAGTCTTATATGTGCACTGCACAGTTTTGTTTATTAACATCAGAAGTCCTCCTTTGGCTCGACCTGTCGGTTTTGTGGAGGGTTGAGCAGCCACATTAAAGGAAAGAAACCCATCTAGGGTAATCAGCTCTTCAGCCCATGTTTCTTGAAAAAGACATATGTCTTGGGTGTTAATGTACGAACACCAGTCAGTATCGTCTAATTTCCTCCCGAGGCCAGCTAAATTCCATGTCATAATTGATATGCCTTTTTCCTCAAAGACCGGGCTTAGTGGCTGTAGGTTGGGCCTCTCAGGAATCAACTCTGTGTCGGTAGGTCCATCAGAAATCATCGGACTGGGTTCCGCTAAACTAGTCCCAAGAGTTGTTCCCTGGGCTGTTGCCAGTCATACTGGGTTAGGCCGGATAGAGTCGACATACCTGGATTGGTTACTAGTTACATTGTTGCATGAATAACCAGAAATTTGTGGTTGGCCTTCCATCTCCAGTACTGTCTCTAAGGTGATATGTCCCCTTCTTTGTTCCATAAGATGGAGAGTTCGGTCATTGAACAGAATAAGGTTTTCTACCAGGGATCTATTATAAAACTCGATTGAAATTACGTCATGGGTTGACCCTAAAGGACACCACCTCTTAGTGTTACGGATATCTGAACGTATGACCGATAGACAATTTCTTTGGTGTCGTAGCCAGTGGATTACTTTGTTAACCCTAGACTCATGATCCTCGCTGAGTCCTGGTAGCAATTTCGGGACTTGTTTTAAAAAGAGAATATTTGTTCCAAGCTTGAGGCATTGGGGGTTTGACAATAAGACTGGATCGTGAGGAGGCCTCTGATAAGAAGGGGCACTAAAACAACCGGGGAAGAGTTTGGGAGCGAATAAGTCGCTGGCATTAGGTATGGCGTAGGACCTCCTAAGTGGGAGACTGTCAATCTGTTTACGGCTCTTTGATGACAGGTAATTTGAGGGCCCTGGCGGGAATTTGTTAATAGCACTATGGTTTTCCATAGTATCCCCCTCATCTAATGATCTTTTACTATGTTGGCTCGCCTGTGTAGTGTTGGATTCAGGGCGTATTGCATTCCCATCTGAGCCAGCCCAATGTATCTTCCCCTTTTGGTGATCAGTGGCCTGGCCCCCCGGTGCAAGCCGGATTGATAGTGTTGGATTAGGCATTGTATGACCTACATTCACCCCTTCATCCCTAAAATTGCGCCTGCATCCACACTCTAAACTCTCCCGAAAGCATTTGGCCAGTTGTAAGACCAGGGAACTAACTTCTTCTATTCTCTGAAGTATAAGGGCATTGCTAGGCTCAGTGGCGGGGTGCATTGAGAGGGAGGCAGAAACTGGTTTTGGAGTGCAGGGGATAGCCTCTTTGTTGATAACATCTGTAGTTATATCAAAAACTCTAGAAGTTTCATCATCCTCAGCTAGGGCCTCAAACCGGTTTCTACAGGGTATGTTCGAGAACAGATTGATCGCAGAACTCGGTGGTATGACAGGATTAAGAATATTACCCTCTGTTTCCGCATGGGGAGATCCGCACCTGTGCACCAATGCATTTGTCATGTTTGTTATATCATTTGAAGGGGGGGTAGGTGGCAGGTGCGTTACTAATAAAGTTGCACCATTGTTGGACGAAACTGGATCCAGACCTTGGTCCTTTGTCCTTTTCTTAAAGTAGTCTTGTATCTTCCCAGGTTGGACTAGGGCATTTTTCCCGAGGGAGGCATCATTGTGATTGGGTGAACAATTTAATATCGCCTCAACCTCTTCAAACAACAGGTCTATCTCATCGAAGGGTTTTTTGGGCTTAGTGACCAATTTAGCAGTGTGCTTCCTCTGCTTTTTGCGATCTGACAAGGGATCTAGAGAATCGGCAGCTTTCCTTTTCCCCATGGCATCTATAAAGTTATGGAATACCAGTAAATTATATAAATTAAAGCTTACTTGGTGTATTTAGACACCAGGTGAAAGAGAGTGGGCCCAGCCCAGCCTCATCCGGACGAAGACGGGCGCAAGACGGGCCCGCCCTTGGCCCGGGCTTTGCCCGGGCACCGCCCGCGCGCGTCCCGCGGGCGGGAGCGCAATACTTCAATTTAAAGGGCTCCTGCCCTTGAGGATCTGGCTGCTGCTGTCCCCCGGCAAAAACGCGCTTCCCGCTGGGCGGGAGCGCGATACTTCAATTTAAAGGCTCCTGCCCTTGAGGATCTGGCTGCTGCTGTCCCCCGGCAAAAACGCGCTTCCCCCAGTAACCTTGTTTCCCAGTGAAAATGTTGAAATTGAGAACGCTGAAGACATTGAGCACGACTGTCTTCAGGTGACTGAATTTTGTACAAAACCAAGACCTGATATCAAAGACACCCGATTGGAAGAAAATGATCAAGTTATTTTTGTTGATGGTTCATGTTTAAGAGATGCACTAGGAATATTGAAAGCAGGATATGCTGTATGTACAATAACAGGTGTTCTGGAAGAGTCTTGGCTTCAAGGAGTTTACTCTGCACAGGTAGCGGAACTGGTGGCGCTTACTAAAGCTTGCCAACTTTCTGCATTGATGAAGGTCACCATTTACACTGACAGCCAGTACGGATTTGGAATAGTATGTGACTTTGGACAATTGTGGTCACAGAGAGGCTTCATGACCTCTTCAGGATCACCAGTGAAAAATGGTGAAAGAATAAGAGAATTGTTGCATGCCATCCAGTTACCAGGAGAAGTAGCAGTGGTAAAATGCAGTGCACATTCAAAATCGCAGGATTACATTTCTTTGGGAAATGGATATGCAGATCAAGTCGCGAGGTTTTGCGCATTAAACTGTATATTGCTCAGAGATGAATGGAACTTGATAAATGAGCTAGAACTTGAAGCAAGTGAAGCTTTTGCTCTAAAGGTTGTGCATACAATGGATGAATTGAAGTCCTTACAGAACGATGTTAGTGAAGATGAGAAACTCTCATGGACCAAATTGCAATGTGTAAAGAAACTAGATGATTTGTGGGTTTCAAGTGAAGGGAAATTGGTTCTGCCAACAGTCTGTTGACGCAATTGGCCAGATTCTACCATGGACAGGCTCATCTTGGAAGGGACGCCATGGTCAGACTATTTAAAACTGATTGGTTTAACCCCAAATTCCGTCAAGTTGCTGAAGCAGTTTGCCATTGTTGCGTCATTTGTCAACAAATGAACGCAGGAAAGGGGACAGTAGGAAAGTTGAGTCACATTGGGAGGGCAGGAGGTCCATTCAGCAGGATGCAAATGGATTTTATTGAAATGCCCGTGCATGGAGGTTTGAAGTATGTGTTGGTGATTGTGTGTATTTTTAGTCACTGGATTGAAGCATACCCTACACGCAGAAATGACAGTCTCACAGTTGCAAAACTACTCCTGAGAGAACTAATACCACGTTTTGGATTCCCGATCTCCTTAGAATCAGATAGGGGAAGTCACTTCAATAACGAAGTAATAAAATTACTTTGTGCAGCGCTGAACATTGAGCAAAAGTTGCATTGTAGCTACCGCCCTGAAGCCTCAGGTCTAGTGGAGCAAATGAATGGCACATTGAAATCGAGGATGGCGAAAATATGTGCTTCAACAAACTTGAAATGGCCTGACGCATTGCCCTTGGTGTTAATGTCAATGAGAAACACCCCTGATAGAAAGACTGGACTGTCCCCGCACAAGATCCTCATGGGCAGAGCCATGAGACTTCCAGCAGTTCCTGCAAATGCTCTTTTGAATATTACAGATGATATGGTGTTGGACTACTGCAAAGGTCTAGCTGATGTGGTGCGCTCTTTCTCTCACCAGGTGGAGGCAACCACCTTGCCACCGATCCAAGGTCCAGGACACGCCCTGAAAGCAGGTGACTGGGTCGTGATAAAGAAACACGTGAGGAAGTCGTGGCTGGAACCCCGTTGGAAAGGACCTTTCCAAGTGATTCTGATGACTACTACCGCTGTGAAGGGTGCGGGAGTTCTCAACTGGATTCACGCCAGTCACACGAAAAGGGTGACGTGCCCCACAGAAGAGGAAGTTGAGGCACTGAAATCGCCAGTGTCTGACAAAAGAGTAACAGGCACTGGGACAGAACAAAGAGGACCCGGAGGCGAACAGGTAGAAATAGAGGAAGGAGAAATATTCTCTGAAGAAGAAACAACCGATCCATTTGAAGAAATCCAAAGAGAAGCCTCAGAAAGTGACGAAGGTCCTGAAGACGACAAAGAGCCTGAGACCAGTGAAGGAGACATAACGCCTGAGACAGGTGAAGGAGCAGGAGAGCCTGATCAGAGGAGGGCTGTCCCAGAAACAGACGATATAGAAAAGGAAAAGGAAAACCTGATTGATCTCCTAGAGAGAGGAGACAAGACAGAACAGAGTGAAAGTGTCCAAACCCTTCCAGAAGTGGTTGCAGGTCCATCCGGCGAAATTAGTGCAAAACGGAGACAAAGCATATCGCCAGTGAAGTTAAGGATCAGAGAAACATTAAGCGAGAGTGAAGGACCAAAGTGGAAAGAGAAAGGAAAAGAAGTGTCTGTTGAAACAACAACACCAAGTGAAGAGAGAGACTTAGCCAAGGAAGAAAGCACCAGCGAAAGAGAATCAAAGGGAGATGCAAAATTGAAAAGAAAAAGAATACCGAGCAGAAGGTATTCCGGTCCGGAGTGGGCATACATAGCCACTAACGACTGGTCAGACGAATTCGTATCCCTCAGTCTCGAGAACAAAGAGGCAGAACTTCACTTTGGCACTTGAGGAGTAAAAACTCCATGAACTTTACTGAATAAGACATTGATAACCTGATTGACTTTTAAACCGGCTAAGACATTGCTAAACTTGATGGACTTTGAAACCGATTTTGAGACAAAGCTGCTAACCGATTTTGAGACAAAGCTGCTAACCGATTTTGAGACAAAGCTGCTAAACCGATAAAAGACGAAGCTGCTAAAGAAAACTGTGTGAACATTGAACTTGTTCAGCTTTGTATATATCTGCAAATCCGATTTGATAAAGTGTCTTCAACTTTCTGATTCTATACAGATCATGACAGGTTACACTACACAGGGGCATAAAATGAAGTGTTGTAAATACATGTGTATAGGTCTAATAACTGCATGTGTACTAATCATTGTAGCAATAGTTCTTGGAATGCATGGAAAGGATGAGAAAGGGACGAATTATGCTTTTACCTCTAGACCTACTACTACTGAACTAACAGCTTTAAAGAGACTCGAACAAGACGAAAGACATCTGCATGATAAAAAGGAACTTTCGTCTAATGTTTTCTATCGCTTGCTGAGTGAGTATGTTGAGACCATGGATGCGAAAGATTGTTATGTGTGCACACAAATACCTACCTCAGTAGTGGAAGGGGTGACATATCATAGTATGCCTCTTACGTACGGGATTACATGTAGTATAATAATGTCCAGATTTTATGGTCAGGAGTATATCCACTACTTTTATTCTAATCATGATGTTACATTTGCATATGTCCCCATAATTGAGTACCTGAGTAAAATAGCCAGAGATTATTATATAAAATTGATGAGGGGCTTCTTTGAGCCATTGTCACCTTTTCACACAGCTCACGCACATAGGGAGAACCTTACATGCTTACTTTCACCGATGGAGATACGTTTTTTAGATAACACTGACGATAGGAGGAAGGAGATGAAGGAGACATTAGAGAAGGAATTACACAAAAGGACATCTGTAGATAACTATGCTTTTGCCACGATAAAGACACAAGGATAAATTGCTTTAGATACATTACACGTAGGGAGATTTTGTATACATAGACATAAATCATATTATGACAGTTTTTGTGGGAACGAGTGAATGTAAACATACGTTTTTGTTTCAACCTAAATGGACGTTCATGCTGAAATGGACAAGACCCGATAACGCCAGGGGTATATTTTATTTGTGGACTTAACGCCTATTATCGTCTTCCTAAAGGATGGTATGGGAGATGTTATTTGGGGATAATATTCCCAAAGATTTATCAACTGGACGACTTAAAGAAATTCCCAAAGCTGTCTAAATCACATCATGTTCAGAAGAGAGAGACAGCTTCTGGTGTGGTAGGAGATATATTTGGAGCAATGATTCCTTCAGTAGGAGTCATATTGAATTAAATTAAAATACGAAAGTTGTCTACTATTGTGGATAACATGCTGACAAAATTCTCAGGAGCTATAATCCTGATGGATGCTGAACTCGCTGCAGAAAGAGCTATGACTCTTCAAAATCGGCTTGCCTTAGACATTCTTTTAGCAAAGGATGGCGGCGTTTGCAAAATGCTTGGTACACCTCACTGTTGTACGTATATACCGGACAGCAGTGGGCGAATTAGAAAAATGCTTACAAACTTAACTAACGAAAGTACAGATTTGAGGGAATTGAAAGAACCAGGAGTATGGGAGAAGGTTGGAAAAGGATTTGCTTTGGTTTGAAATTGGCTCAGCAACGTTTGGAACAGATTATTACTGATAATAATAAAAGGAATATTATTAATATTAATTTGTTTATTAGGCATTTGGGGAACATGGAAAGCTATCAAAATATTGAAAGCAAGGAACAAAAGGAAGAGAGAAGAGAAAATAGAAAACAAAATAGTAGAAATATACAGAGCGAAATCAAAGGGAACCAAAAGGAAGAGGGAATTGACTGAAATGCCAAATTACTAAAACAGAATTTTAATGGAATAAAATTTGTGGAAAGATTTGATGTGATGACATAATTAGTCATCAGAGGAGGGATTGATGACGCAGAAAAAGAGGGTCCTACATATATTCACATATCATGTAATCAAAAAAATCGTATAAAGTAGTGTGATTTTAGTAAAGAAAATAATGCACGAGGGAAATTGTGCCCTCGGAGTAGTTCGCCAATGTTATAAACGTGCTTTATTAATCATGAAGAATTGAAAATTGTAGTAATCCGTCATAATTGCAAATGTGTGCCATGATTTCTTGTTGTAACTGTTTTATGCTTAGCTTATATTTAGTAGAGGCTTTGGCCTAGTTGCCTGGTCTCAAATTCTAACTGCGTGGCTTTTCCTTGAACTAATGGAACATATATTCTCGTTTAAAGTTGTATTTTTCCAGTAGAGATGACTAATACACTTATCTCCAAGGTTTCGTACTAGGCAAGTTTCATCCCCTTTGAAGCAAGGTCAGTCTCTGCAGGTGCGGACAATGAGGGTACAGATATCAAAATAATTGGCAAGCCATGTTGCATCTTGTGTTCCAAGGCTCCAAGGACAATGTATGCATAAATGAGTACTAGTAGAAAGACATTTTTCATTGGTCAATTTGAAGCCACCTTATGAACCCTCCAATGGAAGACCCTGCAGAATTTGGAATGTTTCTTACTTAAACCCACTGGACAAAGAGAAGACAGCCATTTTCCTTGATGCCATCTTTGAAGCCAAATGCCAGACGCCATCTTAGGCGACATCTTGATGCCCTTTTCTCTATTCCAGAGAAAGAGACTTGAGAATTCTCACCCTAGAGACTTTAACTTTAAATTGTCCCATCTTGCCCATGCAGTAACTTTGCCCATTCTCCTTGCTGCTGCAAGGAAACCTACCCTTAACTTTGCCCCTTTGAAATCCTGCCCCATGCTGATCGAACCGGTACCTGAAGGACGAAGACTTTTCTTGAATGCTAATTGTATTTGGGAAATATGAAAGGATAATTGTATTATGCATTGTGTTTTTCCTTTTAGGTACCAACTGCTATTTTGATAGGGCCCAAGTTAGAAGTTTTCCAAATTTGTGTTGACTAAATTTGTTTTGCATGAAGCCCCACATGCCAATGCTAATTAGAGGTTAGTTGAGGTATGCAATTGATGTACCATGTTAAATTGAAATCTTGTCATGCTGACCGATGTATGAAATTAGTCAAATTCAGTTGCTTATATTAGTGATTTGTATTGCCATAACTCAATGTACCATTATTCAGATTTTGCGTAGGTTGCGTTTCTTCCGCCGCTATGGACAGCTAGTAATGTTCGTATACATATATCATTTGATTTTGAGACTTATATACATTGTGCTAGCTTTTTTAATATAGGGAAATAAATTCACTAACTTTTAATAAACTGGTGTGATTATTCATGACTGAAGGGTCATGGTGCGTCGAAATACCAACTGCTATTGATTCTAATGTGTTATTTCGATCTATTAATTGAGTATTGGCTATCGCGTACAACAGTTATTGATTATTGATTTAAGTGACCCGACTATTCGAGGATGAGGAGAGCCCAACTCGGCTAAAAGGTTCACCGACCTCCAACGTGTCCAGATACAGGTAATTTATAAGGGCTGGACGCGTTATCACTGTCAGGACTCTCTCAGGCTCAGGGCAAAGACTGTGTTGCATTCCTACATAAATTGAAATAAGTTTGGAACCCTCTGCACCCACAAACCACCAACTGCACAAACACTCCCAGTAAACCACAAAACAAAAAATGAAAGAGGGACAGTCAGGCCTGTCTACTAGTTCCATCAAGGGGAAAATGGCACAAAAGACAGACACCACAGTCGAACGTTTGACCTCCTAGCCATCAGCCAATAAGACGCTCTAGGCAACCCTCAGTGACAACAACCGCAAAAGCTGCTCGCACATACGTCTCTCCTGGCCATGGGAGCTGCCACTGCTATTTCATGGCACCTATCCTGGCCCTGGAACCATTTGTAACAGACGATGCCCTGTCAGCACAGACAGCAAGGGTCAAGGAGCTTGCCAGCACTTGCACTCTGCCCAATGCGGATGACGAGATTCGCACCCAGTTCATCCAGGGGTGCCACTCCGTGAAGCTGAGAGAAAACATTCTGCAGGTCCCAGGTATGCCCATGGCAGACATACTCACCATGCGATGTTTGAAGGAGCTGTCAAAGGTGCGGGCTGTGCACATGGAAGCAGCCTTGTAGCAACAGGTAAAGGCAGAACCAGCAAATGCTGTGACAACCATGGGGACAGAAAATAAAAAAGGCCCAATCCGAACCAGCCCCAAGTGCCAGAACATGCTACACATGTAGAGCGTCATACACCCACCAAGGTCCCTGCCCTGCACAAGGAAAGCGATGCCCACCTGCAATAAGCCCAACCATTTCACAAAGGTCTGTCGCTCTACAGCATTACAAAAATCCACCAAGGCCAAAGCAGTCAACAGCGCTCAAACCACCACGATTCCTGAGGATGAAGAGGACATGGATGATGATGATATGGAATGTGATGTACATGTCATCCATGCGATGCAGCCCAGAGGACACCCCAGAATGCGCATTTCAAAGTGCAACATCTCCTTGGCCGGCCACCAGATTTCAGCCCTCATCAACAAAGGAGCGTCAATATACATCCTGGCACAGTCAGTCCTACAAACTTAGCCCATTCATCCCATACTGCAACCCACTACCACTCAAATCTATGCATTTGGATCATCAACACCACTTCCCCTGGTTGGAGTCTTCATAACAGAAATCTCACATGAATCAGAGTCAGCCTGTGCCAAGCTGTACGTCAACAAGACTAGATCAGGCATGCTACTAAGCTGCAAGACTACAAAGAAGCTCTACCTGGTGTCCTTTTCCTTCAGTGTCCACTTTGAAAGGGTGGATGAGTTGGTGTCTGAATTCTCACAGCCCTTTGAGGGCATCAGATGTCTAAAAGACAGGCTCATATACCTCCACATCGACTAATCCATCCAGCCTGTGGCCCTGAAACATCTGCACAGCGCTTTTCACCTACGTCCCAAGGTGGAGGAAGAACTATGAAAATTAGAACAGGCCAACATCATTGAAAGGGTAGAACGACCAACGCCATGGGTATCACCCATTGTAGTCCCATGCAAACCTAAGCAGCCTGGCGAGGTCAGAATATGTGTTGATATGCGACTACCAAATATGGCCATCTGATGTGAATGCCACTTGACACCTACAGTGGACGATATCACTGCAGAAGTGAGTGGGTCATGATGGTACTACAAAATGGACTTCCAGGCCGGATATCACCAATGGCTGCTGGTCCTGGAATCAAGAGCCATCACCACTTTCTCCACCCACATTGGGCTAGGAAGGTATAAACGTCTTAGTTTTGGCATGTCACATGCAGCAGAAGTCTTTCAAGACACCATTCAGGGGTGCTGACAGGACTCGATAGGGTCATCAACGTCAGCGATTACATCCTGGTGCACGCTCCCACCATCGAGGAACATCTAGAGAGACTATGAGCTATGTTCAAACAACTACATGACAATAACCTAACTCTCCACCATGAGAAGTGTGCATTCCTACAGAGAGAAGTTGCCTTTTTCGGATAGCATTTTTCAGAAAACTAAGTCATGCCCGATCCAGAGAAATTTAAAGACATTAAATGAGCACCTGCGTCTACCACTGTCTATGGGGTCCGAAGCTTCTTGGGGATGGTTACATACTGTGGGAGGTTCATCCAGAACTTGACCTCCCTTACTGTGCCCCTGAGAGAGATGACCAAAGCCAACACGAGCTGTGCATAGGGACCAGCCCAAGTGAGGCCTTTCAGGCAACGAAGAAAGCACTTTTGGCACACACGACACTGGCATACTTCGACCTGTGCAAAGACTCAGAACTCTCACTGGATGCTAGCCTCGCTGGTTTGGTGGCAGTTCTCTCTCCAAAAGGAGCAAATGGCGAGTGGGTCCCAGTGACTTATATAAGTCAAGTACTAACAGACAGGGAGCAGTGCTACTCACACATTTAAAAGGAGGCCATTGCTGTCCACTGGGGCTGTTGTCATTTTCATCTCTTCTTGAACAGCCAGCTGTTCATGGTGCACACAGAAAACAAGCCATTCACACCTCTATTCAATGGGTCATCCTCCAAATCATCTCCTAGGATCGAAAAGTGGATCCTTCAGCTGCAAGGATACTGATTCTCATTAGTCTATCGACTGGGGCCCAGAACCCATCTGATTATTTGTCTTGGCATGCCCTAATTGCAACCAGGTACAAGGAAGTGGACGCAGAAGATGTGGAGGACGGGAGGGAGTACATGAGAATGGTGGTAGAGCGGTCACAACCTCTGCCCATCTCACTAGATGATATCAAGACTGCCACCCAGTCAAATGAATGCCTTCAACTGACGATATCATCGGTTGCCACTGGGAACTGGCATACCATGAGGCAAAACGTGCTGAGACAGACTGACAAAGTGCGTGTGATATTGTTCTCACTCCACCACATTCGACAAGAACTTGCGATATCCCCAGAAGGGGGCCTTCAGCGCGGCCCTCGACAGGTGATTCCTGCCTCGCTACAGCAATAAGTTGTAGACCTTGCACACTCTGCCCACCAAAGAATAGTGAAAACAAAGGCAAGACTACGATGCAAATTATGGTTCCCGGGATTAGATTAACATTTCGAGCATGCGGTGAAACACTGCACCATATGCCAAACGTTTGGCCCTGCTGACCCACCAGCCCCCATCATCACTGAATCCATCCCTTCTGCCCCAGGGTGCAGAGCAAGTGCAGACTTCGGAAGCCTACCGGACGGACGTCACATGCTTGTCATCATTGATGACATCTCAAAATATCCAGAGGTGGAGATTCTGGATTCTAGCATGACTACCCAAACCATACCTCACCTGGGGAAGGTCCTGGTCACTCGTGGATCACTAAATGAGCTCAGGAAGGACAACAGCCCACCCTCTCGAGCCAAGACTTCACCAAATATCTGGCATCCCGGGGTGTCCACCATCGCAAAATGACCCCATCACATTCCATACCTCTCTGCCCTCAAGCAAACGTGAAAGCGGAATGCTTCATGAGGACACTAAACAAGATCTTGAGAATAACAGTGGTCATTAGTCAGAATATGGAGTGCGCTTTGTACACTTTCTTACGGGAGTACTGGCTCATCTCCTCATGCAACCACTATAGTACTCCCCAGCACCCTGCGCATGAATCGCATGGTAGGGGACACCATCCCTCATAGTGAAGGACCCTCCACGGTGCAAAACAAAGTGGCAGATACCTTGTGTCGACACTGTGTCCAAAATGACCGCATGTCAAGGATGTGACATGCCCAAACCTTTGACATACAAGTGGGTGAACTGGTGCTTGTCAAGAACCGTCATCCAGGAGGGAAGTTCAAACTCCCCTTTCAGATGGCACCATGGAAAGTAATAAAAGTTAGAGGGGCCTGATCACTGCTCAACTTGATGGTAGATCAATAACAAGGAATGTGTTCTTCAAATGGTACAGACCCCCAGGGCAGGAGTCCGAAGGGTTGGGGGATGAACATCTGTTTACGTACCTTAAAACTAATGACACTGGTGTTACTGATCCTCTGGCTGGACCCGGCTGAGACTCTGCCTTCTAAACCAGCCCTTCAGCTGAATCAGGGCAGGTTAACGATGCGCAGGAATCTCGAGGGACTGGTGTGAGTGAGAGCCCCTCCGCAAGTGACCCGAAGGGGGCTACTGATGAGGTCATCACATTGAGACAGAGCACCTGGAGGTAGTCTGTGGCCCCAGCCCCCACCAAGTTGAGAGACTTTGTACTAACCTAGTTAATGTGTCCTATTTCATTCAGAGGCCCTGTACGCCCTAGGCCACTGGTGACTCCAACCATGCAAATGTCTGAAATGTTTATCTGGTTTGCTTCTTTATCTTTGTGGGTAATGGAGGAATGTTATGTTAGGACACTACATTGCTGAAGCAACCAAACACCAAGGGCGAAATGATCATGCACCTCACATCCGTTAGCAATGGTATGGTCGATGATGTAAAGGTAATAAAAGAGCCCAGGCAGGTCTGCCTTGAGGCTAGTAACCGACCAACCTGTGTGTGTCGGTATTGCTGGGCTGGTCCACCCCCCGCCTTAGGCTGAGCCCCCAACACAACAGGAAGGAGCCAGGCACAGCCACTGCAGCAGACCCTGCAGCTCATTACACGTCTCATAGTTCGGTGTCTCTGAATCTAGAATTATAGGGTGCTGTGCTTGAGGACCCAGTAATTCCAGGACCAGAGACACTGTAAAAAACATGTGGTTACCTGTAACGGAATCCGATCCCAGGCAACTTGTAATGAGGGCCATGAGGGTGCACAATGGCCACCCCCAAAGGATGGAAACATACAATGGGGGCCAATATGACCCCGGCGGTCGGTGTAATAGTGGAGGTAGTACCGCCAACAGGCTGTGGGTACATACCTCCACTATTATGACACTGGCGGTTTGGCCAAAGCCAAACCGTCAAGTTAACACACTGACCGCCTTGGCGGTAACGACCGCCGGGCTGGAGACTACAGTCTCCAGCCCGACGGCCGTCATGAGACTACAGTCTCCAGCCCGACGGCCGTCACTAGGCCACCCATGGAATTTTTACCGCACCCACCGCCATGTTTTCCGTGATTTCTGTACTGCCACGGAAACCATGGCAGTAGGCACTATCAGTGCCAGGGAAATCCTTCCCTGGCACTGATAGGGGTCTCCCCCGCCCCCCTCCACTTCCCTAGAGTCCTCCCACCACCCTCCCACTCCCGACCCCCATATACACACATACATGCACATACATACACACCCATACACGCACGCATACACACAATCACCCACGCATACATACATTCATACACACACACCAAAACTCATGAACATACATTCAGGCACACACGCACTCACACAACACAACATGCCTGTACACACACATCCAATCATGCACATATGCATTACACACGCATGCACGCTTTCAAACACAGTCACACACACACCCGCACATGCACACAACACCCCCCAGCCCCTCTCCTGTCGGAAAACCCGACTTACCTGCTTGGAGGGTGTCCTCCGGCAGGAGATGGGACGCGGCGCTGATGCCAGCAGCAGCATCCGCCAGCAAAACACCACCAGGCAGTATCATGGGGCAGCGCCACCATACCGCCGTCCTCCACCATGACCGTAGCCGGAATTCCGCCAGCTTTCTGGCGGAATTCCGGCTACGGTCATAATTCTATGGATGGTCGGTAGCCACAGCAACGGTATGTTGGCGGCTGTCGCTGTGGCGGTAGGCGGCATTTGCCACCAATGTCAAGGGCCAATATGTCTTCCAGAGATGTGTACTTGTTACCAATAGATCACTGCATGTATCAGATGTGAGCATTCAAGTAAAATGACTCAGAGATTTGTCTGTAAATGCCTGAGTGAGATATCAAAAACAAAAACTTTTGTTTTTGTTTTCTTGCTTTCCTTGTCGTGTCTCATTGCACTAGGAACAGCAATAGAATTCCTAAAATACACATTATTCTTTTAATATATACACATCTAACGCTTATTGCTTGTGTCAGGCTAATCAAAAATCAATTTATTAACTCTTTAGTGTTATGACATAAGTGTACCAGATATTCCAAGAGTGGTTAAAAAAGAAAGGCAATCAATAATCAAGATACTGGTGGGCAGAGTTGAAGCAGAAGTCAAAGTTGAGTTGGACCAACAGAGGAGGGGGCGAAGGTTGCTCCTTCGGGTTTCATCCAGGGGCAGTGCTTAATTTGAGCTGGTGGTTTCCGGTGCTGGCACTGGCACTTAATTGTCAGCACTGGTTCTTTTGACAGTCCACAACATGGTGCTGCTGTCTTTCAAACTTTGAGAAGAGCACCACAACAGTGTTTAATAAGTCAACATGCTTTAAAATTAACAACACCTACCACTCATTACAGCTTTGAGTGGCCTGGAATAGTCTAAACTGCCACACTTGTAAGAGTGCATGGTTAGTAGTTGTGTTGGTACTGTCATTGGTAGCACTGGCAAGGGCAATGGGTGGTGCAGGCTGCAGTGGCCTCCTGAGGAGGTCCCTGGCACTTTGTCTACTACAAATTAAGCACTGGGCAGTGGGCCCTTTCTACGTCCCTCTCCATCCAGCATGTGCCTAGTGTGCAGCCCAAACCCAGCTCCCATAACAAAGAACACTCCCAAGGACACCCAGCAGGAGCAGAAGGCCTGTGGTCCAATGCACAGGGGACCTGAGGAGCTGGTGAGTCTTGCAGTGCTGCAGTGTGTACCAAGCAGAGCATCAAGTCCCAAGTCCTGAGACCTCCAACAGAGCTCCAGGGTCAAGACTGCAGCAGAAGCAGCTAGGCATGTTTGTGCCCCCCAGGCCAGGCAGTCAGCTTCTGCTTGGGTTCAGATTTCACCTCAGCTTCTGTCACCACTGCGGGAGTCACAGAACTGGCCTAGCATGGCAGCAGAGGAGTGTTCATGGCCCTGGTGGTGTTGCGGGCCACCTCCCCCACTTGGGAAGGCGGCCCAAGTGTATATAGTGGCCGCAAGGCACAACAGCTAGGCTTGTCCTTGGATAATGACTTGTGGATCGACGCTGTTCGTCCATAACTCATCCGCCTAGCTTTGTTACCAGATGCAAACAAGGAATGGTGATTTCCACCACACACAGCAAACCTTTCTTCCTCCTAGATCACCTCCTGTTTAAATCATTTTTAGGTCAAAACCTATGAGCCCATTGCTGACTATTTATTTTGTGGCTTGCAACTCACACTTTCAGGCTTTCTATTTGCTGGCTTTATTTGCTTTAGGCTGCCCAGGTTGAGTTTGTCCCTCTTGTTGCCCAAACCATGTTTACTCTATTCTTTCAAAAACAGGATTTCTGTAAACAGGCCTTCAAATCTTGTTTTTATCTTGTCACGTTTGCTGTACGTTCAAAGACAGAGATCAAATGTCAGGCTATGCCTTCCAAGAAAGTTTAGTGTTTACTTTTCTTTCTCTGACATGTGATAGAAATTATGTGACAATCCTGCTGAGTACCCATGTGAGAGGAGAGGGTGTAGGATGTATTCTTTTTAGAACACAACATAAAAATGAAATGTGGTTATGTTTCACAGTATATCAGAACTAGTACAAATAAACCACATTTTTGGTAAATCTAAAGCATGGTGAAAACAAATGTTTGCATATGATCAAAACCCATCAATACACTAGGTGATGACACTTTCACTCAACCCTATTTCTGTGCAAATATAATGGTAATGTTAATAATTTAATTACTTACTGAAAATATGTTGTCTGGAATGGTAGTGCGCTACTACACCAAGCATACTCCACACAACACCACTCCACTCTGTGCCCTTCCACTCTATGCCATGCCACTCCATTCAACGCCACTCTAATCTACACCTCTCCACTCTAAGACACTCTGTGACACGCCACGCCACTTGACTCTAAGCTTCTTCAATCTATGCCACTCACCACATGATGCAACATGCCGCTGCACTCTACACCCCTCCATTCTACACCACTACCCAATTCTACTCTACCCCACTCCACCCTTATGTACCCCACTCCAATCTACTCCTCCTCCATTCCAGTCTACCCCTCTGTACTCCAATTTATCCCACTCTACTCCAATGTACCCCACTCCACCGCACTCCACTCTTCCCCAATCTGCACCACTAAACTCCAGTAAGGTCCACTCCACTCTACTCCAATCTACGCCTCACTCTAATCTACCCCACTCTTCTCCAATCTACCTCAGACTACCCTTCTCCACCCCAATTCAATCTACCCCACTCCCGTCTACACCACTCCAATCTATCCCACTCTACCCCAATCTACCCCTCTCCACCCCACTCTAATCTAACCTACCCCATCCCAATCTACCCCACACACCCCCAGTGTACCCCACTCCCCTAATCTGTCCCGTTCCACTCCATTCTAATCTACCCCACTACAAACTACCCCAATCTGTTCCATACTACTCTACTACAATCCACTCTATTGTACCCCACTCCACCTAAAACCAATCTACCCCACTCCCAGCTTCCCCACTCCAATCTACCCCACTCTACCCCAAACTACCCCAATCTACTCCATTCCAATCTATTCCACTCTACCCCAATCTACCCCTCTTCACCCCACTCTAATCTAACCCACCCCATCCCAATCTACCCCACACCATCACAGTGTACCTCACTCCCCTAATCAGTCCCATTACACTCCACTCCAATCTACCCCACTTCAAACTACGCCAAACTACCCTACTCCATTCCATACTACCCTACTACAATCCAGTACAATCTACCCCATTCCACTCCAATCTATCCCAATCCACCCCACTGCACTCTTCCCCAATCTACCCCACTCCACACAATCTACCCCAATATATCCCACTCCACCCTACCCCAATCTACTCCACTCCATTTAACCCACTCTGTCCCAATCTACCCTACTCCACCACAATCCACCCTAATCTACTCCAATTCAATATACCCAGTCCAATCTACCTCACACCAATCTACCACGACAATCTACCTCACTCTAATCTACCCCACTCCGCCCTACTACATTCTACCCCATTCCACTCTACCCAATCTACCCCACTCCAATCTACCACATTCCACACCACTAACTTTTAGCCATGCTCAACATGGTCACACTGGTGTACAACATGGCTTAAACACACTGCCAATGCCAGTAGATCTTGCATAAGCAAAGCCTAATGACTTTGCCAATGCTTGTTTCTGTTAAATGCTTGTTTAGGAGGGCAGTACACTTCAGACCCGGCCACTGTCACCCACAGTAAGCCAAATGTGGGCAAATTGAAGATTAAATTTTGAAGCAAAAAAGGGAGGAAAACCCCACTCAAGACCAAAAGCAATTTAAAAACCGACATTATGCATGGGACTACCACATGCTTCTCTACTGACACAAAAATGACAGATGCAAAAATTGAGGGTGGCAAGACACTTTTGGGGCCTTGGAATGCCCTTGCTCACATGGCTCAATTTTTCCCACAACCAAACCAAAACCTTTTGATCCAGTCGCCTAACCCACTTAGCACAATACCCTCAGACTCATCTCTGAAACATGCTCTCTGTGTGTCTTTGGACATGGATATTAACGGAACAAATTCAAGGTCTGCTCAGTGCCTGACAGAAGGCACCCTTCCATCACTCATAGTCGATGTAGAATGGAAGCCACAGCCAAGCCCACTTCCAGATCGATAAGGACGAAAGTGCTATTCTTTCATTAGAACGTACACAAACTCTCCAGCGTCCAGGGGGCTTAATTAAGAGGCAACAGAAATGGATGAGAAAAGCCCACAACCAAAAAGCAAAGCAATCAACCAATATATAGGCTGTCACACATTCTGATAAGCTCCTCAAGAATTTATCCCATATTTGAAAAAATAAAGCACATTTTTAAGGAAACTTGCCACCACCTTTGCGCCATTTATTTTGATGCAAAAGCGTCGCTAACCTGGGGCCATATTTATATTTTGCCGCTTGACCCGTCTAGAGACAAAATATTAGAGTTTGCGTCATTTTTTGGGTGTGCCACCCCACCTTGCGCTGTTTAGCAACAATGACATGCAAGGTAGGCGTTCCCTTCCAAAAAATGATGCTAGCTCTCCAGCAGCATATTTAATGCCCAATGTAAAAACGACACACATTAACCCCTTCGCTGAGAGGCCTTATCCCCTCCTGCGCCAAGCCTTTTTTGGGCTATTTGGGGCAGTTCGCGCTTAGGCCCTCATAACCTTTAGTTCACATATGCTACCCACACTAAATTTGCGTCCTTGTTTTCCAACAAATCCTAGGGATTCTAGAGGTCCCCAGACTTTGTGGGTTGCCCTGAAGGAGACCAAGAAATTAGCCAAAATACAGCGAAAATTTCGTTTTTTTTATTTTTAAAAATTGGAAAAAGGGCTGCAGAAGAAGGCCTGTATTTTTTTTCCCCTGAAAATTGCATCAACAAAGGGTTTGCGGTGGTAAAATTACCATCTTCACAGCTTTCAGGAAAAGGCAGACTTGAATTAGAAACCCCAAGTTTTCAACACAATTTTGACATTTTACTGGGACATACCCCATTTCTGGGAAATACACTATTTTTTGTGCTTTCAGCCTCCTTCCAGTTAATGACAGAAATGGGTGAGAAACCAATGCTGGATCCCAAAAAGCTAAGCACTTCGGAAAAGTAGACAAGATTCTGAATTCAGCAAAGGGTCATTTGTGTAGATCCTACAAGTGTTTCCTACAGACAATAACAGCTGTAATAAAAGAATATTGAAATTGAGGTGAAAAAACAGCCATTTTTCTCCACGTTTTACTCTGTAACCTTTTCCTGCAATGTCAGATTTTTTAAAGCAATATACCGTTACGTCAGCTGGATTCTTCTGGTTGTGTGGATATATAGGGCTTGTAGGTTCATCAAGAACCCTAGGTACCCACAGCCAATAAATGAGCTGCACCTTGCAATGGGTTTTCATTCTATTGCGGGCATTCAGCAATTCATTTGCTGAGATATAAAAAGTGAAAAATAGGTATCAAGAAAATCTTTGTATTTCCAAAATGGCAACAAGATAAGATGTTTAGAAGCAGTGATTATTTGCACAGCTCTGAATTCCGGGGTGCCCATACTAGCATGTGAATTACAGGGCATTTCTCAAGACGTCTTTTTTACACACTGTCTTACATTTGGAAGGAAAAAATGTAGTGAAAGACAAGGGGCAATAACACTCGTTTTGCTATTCTGTGTTCCCCCAAGTCTCCTGATAAAAATAGTACCTCACTTGTGTGGGTAGGCCTAGCGCCCGTGACAGGAAATGCCCCAAAACACAGCGTGGACACACCACATTTTCAGAAAGAAAACAGAGCTGTGCCTAACTGTGGATTTTGGCCTCTAGCTCAGCCGGCACCTGGGGAAAACTAGCAAACCTGTGCATTTTTCAAAACTAGACACCTAGGGGAATCCGGGATGGGGTGACTTGTGGGGCTCTTACCAGGTTCTGTTACCCAGAATCCTTTGCAAACCTCAAAATGTGGCCAAAAAAACACTTTTATCTCTCATTTCGGTGACAGAAAGTTCTGGAATCTGAGAGGAGCCACAAATTCCCTTCCACCCAGCGTTCCCCCAAGTCTCCCAATAAAAATGGTATCTCACTTGTGTGGGTAGGCATAGCGCCCGCGACAGGAAATGCCCCAAAACACATCGTGGACACATCATATTTTCAGATAGAAAACAGAGCTGTTTTTTACAAAGGCCCTCATTACAACCCTGGCGGTCGGTGTTAAATACCTCCAACAGGCCGGCGGAAAAAAATTGAATCACGACCATGGCGGAAACCGCCAACATAGACAGCCACTTTAACACTCCGACCGCCACGGCGGTAGAAACAAACACCGCAACGGTCACCGCCAACAGACAGGCGGAGGTGTACGTTTGCTGAATTTGGTTGAAGGTGCATGGGCAGGAGGCTGTTGTGAGATGGATGGCTGTTGGGTGGGTGTGTGCCTGCGTTTGTGTAGTTTGGGAGGAGGGCTCACAGACACACTGGGAGCGGACACTGGGGATATGTGCATGGTAGTGGGGGAGGTGAGTGCATGAGAGCGGTGTGTGGTGATGGGCGTGCTGGTTGTGAAGGTAGTGGCTGAGGATGTAGGACATACAGGTGTGAGTGGAGACGAGACTGGGAGGGAGGAGGAGGACGTGGAGGAGGGGGACACAGTGGTGGCAGTGGATGTTGCTGTGTCTGCATGGGGATGGTGCTTGTGTGAGTGCTTGTGCCCCGTGTGGTGCTTATGTTTGCCATGTCCACTCTTGTGTGTTGATGAGTGTGCATTCTGGTCTGATGGTGTGCTTGGGATAGGCTGAGGTACAGGGGATTGGGTCTGGGTAGTGGAAGCTGGAGGGGGAGGCTGGACACAGGGACAATGGCTGCCATCAGTGCTGAGGCCAGAGCCTAAAATGCTCTCTGTTGGGCCGCCTGCCCAGAATGAATGCCCTCCAGGTATGCATTTGTTTGTTGCAAATGCCTCTCAACACCCTGGACGGCATTCAAAATGGTAGATTGCCCAACAGTGAGGGATCTCAGGAGGTCAATAGCCTCCTCACTGAGGGCAGCAAGGCTGACTGGGGCAGGGCCTGAGGTGCCTGGGGCGAAGGAGATGCCCACCCTCCTGGGTGAGCGGGCAGGGGACACGCGCTGAGGGGCTGCTGGGAGGGCAGTGCTGGTAAAGGGGGTGGCGCCTGTACCTGTTGATGCGGTAGGCACAGAGGTGCCCACCACCGCGAGGGAGCTCACATCAAAGGAGGAGTCGCTGTCACTGGTGTATGCTCCTGTCCCCGTCGTGGAGCTCCCCTCACCATCCGTCCAACTGGTGGCTTCAGACTCCGTTGCTTTACCCTCCAGGGCCAAGTGGGTTGCAGCTCCCTCCTGCTCCGGTGCCACTGCTCCTCCGCCTGATGATGCTATTGCACACAAGAACAGGGAGACAACACAAAGGGGGGGGAAAGAGAGAAGAAAAACATGTTCAGTGCATGCAACACCACTACTGTCGGCGGACACAACACACAGGGAGCAGCCCTCAGCACTACGCCATGCACTAACAGTTCCTAGAAAATTCACAAGCCCAATCGCTGCACACCTGGAAGTCACAGGAGCCTGACTAGGTGTAGATGGCTATCACCACTAGTGGGGTTGGAGTGCCACAGAGCCTGCCTCACAAGGGACTTTGCCTACCAAGTTCGCCCTGGCCTAGGGGAACCCACTGCCCACCTCCTCCACCCAGAAACCTCGTAATGCGTGCAGAGTCAGCTGAATGAGAGTGTACTCACCCCCTTGTGGCTGCTATGATGCCCTCAAGCGCCCATCCAACTCCGGATAGGCCACGATCCGGTACATCAGGGGGGTCATGGTGCGACAGGCACCCCTTCCACGTTGGGAGGCCATCCCCAGCTGGGCCTCCGCCGTCTTCTTGCTCCAGCGGCATAGGTCCTCCCATCTTTTACGGCAGTGGGTGCTCCGTCTATGGTAGACCCCCAGGGTCCGGAGGTCCTTGGCGATGGCACGCCAAATACCCTTCTTTTGGTGGGCACTGACCTAGAGGAATGGTACAGGGGGAAAAGAAATTACTCACCCGTCCGGACCGTCCTACTCATTGCCCACCAGTTGCCTCCCATGCCCTGACGCACATACACTCAACATCCGCACATGCAGGCCTCAGCCCCCCCCATGTATCTTTCATCCACACCACTCAAAACAGGCATTGCCCACGCAGCATGATCACAGTGTACTCACCTGTTTGTCTGGAGGACCGTACAGTTGCGTGTACTGGGAGAGGACCCCATCCACTAGTTTCTCCAACTCCACCGAAGTGAAGGCAGAGGCCCGTTCCACAGACACTGTAGCCATTGTCGCTTCCAGACACCGGTCACAGCAGCACTTGCAGTGTAGGTCCTCTCCTGTTGAAGGTCAGGTATCAAGTGAGTGAACAGACAGAAAATGGCAGTCACGTCCGCGGCGGTGCGTACCGTCACCGCAGGCGTACATTGTCATTGGCTCCTGGGACCCATAGAGCCCAATGTTAGCCAATCCTGAATTGCGCCACGGTCTTCGACCGCCCACCACGACGGTGTATAACCCCCAGCGCAGTTACCTCATTTCCCCTTGTCCCACCTTTCAGGTCAGGCAGCCGCCATTTCAGGGGGCCACATGGAATGGATACAAACTGCCTCACAGGCCGGGAATACAGACAGATACCGGCACATTGCGAATTACATACCTTTCTGCAAATAACACATTGTGATTCCTCAGTGTTGGATGACTCTCTGCTCGCTGTTCTCCTCCATAGGGCACGTCTGCTGGGGCAGGTGATGAGATGGCGGCATCCACTGGTGTACAGATCCCCGGTGGACCTGTCGACAATGGAAAAGAGACACATCCTAATCACATACAGACTTGATCGTGCAACAATCCAGGAACTGTGTGCTCAGTTGGAGCAGACCTGATTTCAGCTATCCGCCATCCCACAGGAATCCCCCCTCTAGTGCAGGTCCTGTCTGTACTCCATTTCCTGGCCAGTGGGCCTTTTCAAACAACAGTGGCCATGGCATCAGGGATGTCCCAGCCAATGTTCTCCAACGTGTTGTCCAGAGTGTTATCTACCCTGCTGAAACACATGCGCTGCTACATCGTGTTCGCTCAGGTGGAGGAATTGCCCACAGTGAAAGGTGACTTTTATGCCCTGGGACATATCCCCAACATCATTGGCGCCATTGATGGTACACATGTGGCATTTTTCCCCCCCACAGGAATGAACAGGTGTACAGAAACAGGAAAAGCTACCATTCGATGAATGTGAAGATGGTGTGTTTGGCAGACCAGTACATCTCCCATGTGAATGCCAAGTATCCTGGCTCAGTGCATGACGCTTACATTTTGAGGAATAGCAGCATCCCTTATGTGATGGGGCAACTACAGAGGCACTGTGTGTGGCTAATAGGTGAGGCCAAGGTGCCAATACAGTTGACATAGGTGTCTGGGTATGGGGTTGTCCCTAAGGGTTAGTGTGTGTCTAACAGTTGTCCCTCGAGATTTGCAGGTGACTCGGGTTGCCCCAACCTGTCATGGCTACTGACCCCAGTGAGTAATCCCAGGACAAGGGCAGAGGAACGCTACAATGAGGCACATGGGCAAACTAGGATTATAGAACGCACCTTCGGCCTCCTGAAGGCCAGATTCCGGAGCATCCATCTGACAGGTGGCTCCCTATACTATTCACCGAAGAAGGTGTGCCAGATCATCGTGGCCTGCTGTATGCTGCACAACCTGGCTTTGCGACGCCAGGTGCCTTTTCTGCACGAGGATGGGCCAGATGGTGGTCTTGTGGCAGCTGTGGAGCCTGTTGACAGTGAAGAAGAGGAGGCAGAAGAAGAGGATATCGACAACCGAAACAACAGCTTCATGCAATACTTCCAGTGAGACACAGGTAAGAAGATGTAACTGCTTTCCACATCTCATACTATTGTTGGAGCTAGTATAAGTCTGTCATTTTCACTCAGTGTATGGAGCCTGACTTGTCACCTTGACTTTCCATTTCACAGATCTGGGTCCCACTTTGTGCCCTCTGCTATGCTTACTGCTAGCCTACAGCTGTGTTACATTGGTATGTGAACAAGTACATTGACATTGCTATATTCCATAGATATTGCAATTACACATTTGTGAAAGCACTCACAGACTCCAGATTTTTTTGTGATTGAAGTGTGCTTATTTCTGTGCAAATAAGTGGAGGGGGTTGTAAAATGGGCTGTCCAGTCTATTTGTTTCACAGGTGTATTGTCCAAAGGGGCATAGGAAGTGGAGCAATGGCAGTTTAAGGTGGACAGGGAGACATAGTGGGACAGAAGGGTGACATTCAGGGGGGTCTTATTTCCTGGCGGGGGTCTGGGCAATGTTCTCTGTCTTGTTCCTGGATCTCAGGGACCATTTGCGGGGTGGTTCTCCATCTCCAGGGGGTGGGTTGTTGATGTTCTGTTGTTCCTGTGGCGGTGCCTCCTGTCCACTAGCGCCGGCAGAGGTGGAGGGCTGCTCATCGTCCAGGCTAGTGTCAGGGGCCCATTGGTGTGCCACTGTGTCCCTCCTGGTGTTGAGAAAGTCTGCCAGCACCCCTGAGATGGTGACCAGGGTGGTGTTGATGGATTTCAAGTCATCCCTGATCCCCAGGTAGTTTTCCTCCTGCAGCCGCTGGGTCTCCTGAAACTTGGCCAGTACCGTGCCCATGGTCTCCTGGGAATGGTGGTGAGCTCCCGTGATGTTGGAGAGTGCCTCGTGGAGTGTTGGTTCCCTGGGCCTGTCCTCCCCCTGTCGCACAGCAGTCCTCCCAGCTTCCCTGTTGTCCTGTGCCTCTGACCCCTGAACCGTGTGCCAACTGCCACTGCCCCCAGGTCCCTGATTGTCTTGAGTTAGTGGGGTTGCCTGGGTTCCCTGTAGTGGTGGACACACTGCTGATTGACGTGTCCTGGGGACAGAGGGATGGGCCCGCTGGGTGGGTGCTGTGGTGGTGTTTCCTAAGGAGGGAGGTTCAGTGGTGGTTTGTGACTGTGTCAGGGGAACCAACTGTCCCGAGGTCCCTGATGGGCCGGGCTGGTCATCTTGATCCAGGCGTGCAGAGCTGGTGTCGTCACAGTGGGCCTCTTCTATGGGGGGACTGGATATGTCTGGAACCCCCTGTCCGGTGACGCTGGGTAGGGGTCCCGTTGGGGTGTAAATGCATAGTTATTGTATCTGTGTGTGCCATCTTGTGCAATGGATGAGTGACCCTCTACTCCTGTGCTTGCATTATTGCCGTGGCCCGTGTGTGATAGGTGATTTTGGGGCATGAGTGAGTCTCTCTACTGGACATGCTTTGGTGATGGGTGTCCATGCATTGGTGTTACATGCAGGGCTTGGTTTTGGGATGTGTGGGTTGTGTTAGTGCGGTATCTGTGGGTTGTTGGGGTGATGGGTGTGAGGGTAAGGGTGGCGGTATGTGATGGCATGCAGGTGGGGGGGGATAAAATAGTTAAGATATGACTTACCAGAGTCCAGTCCTCCTGCTACTCCTACGAGGCCCTCAAGATGCATGATCGCCAAGACTTGCTCCTCCCATGTTGTTAGTTGTGGGGGAGGAGGTGGGGGTCCACCGCCAGTCCTCTGTACAGCAATCTGGTATCTGGATACCACGGAAGGTACCTTCCCCCATAGGTCGTTCCACCTCTTCCTGATGTCATCCCGTGTTCTTGGATGCTGTCCCACTGCGTTAACCTTGTTGACAATTCTGCTCCATAGCTCCATCTTCCTTGCAATGGACGTCTGCTGCTCCTGTGATCGGAATAGCTGTGGCTCTACCCGGATGATTTCCTCCACCATGACCCTGAGCTCCTCCTCAGAGAACCTGGGGTGTCTTTGAGGTGCAATGATGTGGTGCGGGTGATGTGTGAGGTGATGTCAGTTGTGATGTGTGAGGGGATGTATTGGTGTGTGTTGTTTGAGGTGCGTGGATGTTGTGTAAGTGATGGTGTTGTGTCTGTGGATGCTGGTGTTGTTTTAGGTAGTCTCTTTCTCTGGCCTTCTTTCAAATTATTGGTTGTAAAGGTTTGTGGGTGATGTGGGTGTGTGCTTTATATTGGATTGGGTGTGTGGGTGTGGTGTGTGTATGTGTATCAGGTGTGTGTATTTCAAATTGTCCAATGTGGTTGTGTTTTGTATATGTGTGTGTATTTTGAGCGCGGCGGTGTGTACCGCCAATGGTTTACCGCGGTTGAATGACCACTGCGTTGATTCGTGGGTCGTGATACTGTGGGCGTATTCTTGTTTGCGTGACAGTGGAGGTTTTGGTATCGCCAGTTTTTCACTGACCTTTGGTGTGGCGGACTTGTGTGGGTGTCTGTATTGTGGCGGATTACAAGATGTGGGTCGTGATACCTGTAGCGGCCGCAGCGGTATGTTGGCAGTCTTCTGCACAGCGGAAATCGGGATTTACCGCCATTGTTGTAATGAGGGCTAAAGTGCCTAGCTGTGCATTTTTTAAAGCTAGACACCAAGAGGAATCCAAGATGGGGTGACTTGTGGGGCTCTGACAAGGTTCTGTTACCCAGAATCCTTTGCAAACCTCAAAATTTGGCCAAAATACACTTTTTCCTCTCATTTCGGTGACAGAAAGTTCTGGAATCTGAGAGGAGCCACAAATTTCCTTCTACCCAGCGTTCCCCCAAGTCTCCTGATAAAAATGGTACCTCACCTGTGTGGGTAGGCCTAGCACCCCGACAGGAAATGCCCCAAAACACAACGTGGACTCATCACTAGCTGTGGATTTTGGCCTCTAGCTCAGCCGGCACCTGGGGAAACCTGGCAGACGTGCACATTTTTGAAAACTAGACACCTAGGGGAATCCAAGATGGGGTGACTTGTGGGGCTCTGACCAGGTTTTGTTACCCAGAATCCTTTGCAAACCTTAAAATTTGGCCAAAAAAACACTTGTTCCTCTCATTTCGGTGACAGAAAGTTCTGGAATCTGGGTGAAGCCACAAATGTCCTTCCACCCAGCATTCCCCCAGGTCTCCCGATAAAAATGGTACCTCACTTGTGTGGGTAGGCCTAGCACCCCGACAGGAAATGCCCCAAAACACAACGTGGACTCATCACATTTTCAGAAAGAAAACAGAGCTGTTTTTTACAAAGTGCCTAGCTGTGGATTTTAGCCTCTAGCTCAGCCGGCACCTGGGGAAACCTAGCAAACCTGTGCATTTTTTAAAGCTAGACACCAAGGGGAATCCAAGATGGGGGGACTTGTGGGGCTCTGACAAGGTTCTGTTACCCAGAATCCTTTGCAAACCTCAAAATTTGGCCCAAAAAACACTTTTTCCTCTCATTTCGGTGAAAGAAAGTTCTGGAATCTGAGAAGAGCCAGAAATATCCTTCCACCCAGTGTTCCCACAAGTCTCCCGATAAAAATGGTACCTCACTTGTGTGGGTAGGTCTAGCGCCCGTGACAGGAAATGCCCCAAAACACAACATGGACTCTAACATTTTCAGAAAGAAAACAGGGCTGTTTTTTACAAAGTGCCTAGCTGTGGATTTTGGCCTCTAGCTCAGACGACACCTGGGGAAACCTAGCAAACCTGAGCATTTGTTAAAACTAGACACCTAGGGGAATACAAGATGTGGTGACTTGGGGGGCTCTGACCAGATTGTGTTACCGAGAATCCTTTGCAAACCTCAAAATGTGGCCAAAAAAACACTTTTTACTCCCATTTCAGTGACAGAAGTTTCCGGAATCTGAGAGGAGCCACAAATTTCCTTCCACCCAGCGTTCCCGCAAGTCTCCCAATAAAAATGATACCTCACTTGTGTGGGTGGCCCAGGTGCCTGCAACAGAAAAATGCCAACAACCTGTAGAGATAGCACAGCGAGTTGATAAACACATATTTTTATTTTATACATCTTTTAGGCTGACTCTGCTTTGGGGACCCACACAAGTGAGGCATCATTTTACTTGGGAGACTGAGGGTGCCGCAGCAGTGATCCTACAAGAAAAGTGAGGAAAATATGATTTTTAAAGCAAATTTTGAGGTTTGCCGAGGAGTCTGGGTAAGAAAATTTTGGGGGATCCAGGCAAGCCACACCTCCTTGGACTCCTTGAGGTGTCTAGTCTATTTTTAAAACATGTCTGGGTTTGGTAGGTTTCCCTAGATGAAGGCCGCACCCGGGACCAAAAACATAGGTGCCCCCCCAAACACAGGTAGTTTTGCAATAGATCATTTTGGTGTGTCCACATACTTATGTGATGTTCCAAACACTAAAATTGTGAAAAGAAACGCACTTAGGTTATGTTAAAAAGACCCTTCACCCACCAACCAAGTTGATGGCATGCTTCATCATCGGGATCCCACCCGAGACGCCTAGCATTTCACTGGTGTGCCCTGATGCCTGATTACAGCTTTAACATGGATTTAACATGAGGGTCAGTGATGGTTCAGTGGGTCAAATTTTATTAACAAGAGATTTCACAAAAATGAAATGCACTGATAATAACTGAAAGGCCAAGAAACTGAACCAATGACTCACAGCTCGTGAACTGTAAAGCCACAGCAAGGCACCAACCGCTTTACAGTTTATTCACACACCTTTCATACATGACATGCACAAGACCATTCATGCAGCCTGCCACAGGCCCAGCTCATTACATCACTTGCATCGACAGACAGCGCCACTCAAGGGCCCATCACTTATATACGCCCATATGCCTGATACAGCAATCACACCAGCTGATGGGAGTGTGTGGACTGGCGTTTAGCGGGCAGTGTGTTGCAGGAGCCAACAGCAAGTCAATATGTACACCGTCAGCCAAGCGCCACTCCACGCACAATGACATCACTTTTTTTTTGTTTTAAAAACAAAGAAACCACTAACTAATTAGAAATAATTACAAAACTACAAACAAAAAAGCTCTAACTATGTACATGACAGAAATGCCAACCATGAAACTGAACACATGAAATATAAAACAGGCAGTTTACACTCATGGTAGTTCCCACTAATTCTTCTGGGTGTGATAATTCTTGAAACAACCACCCACACACAATCCCTGGCGTTCTAGTGGTTTCTGCCCACCTTGGGGGCAGATCAGCCTAAAAATAATAGGCCGATCTGCCCCCAAGGGGGCAGAAATGGCCATAGTACATGTGCCCCCAAAAGGGGGGCGACGGTTGCCCAAGGGGCCACCCCCCATGCACTAAACACACACACATACACTATCCTTGGTGTCTAAGTGGCTTCTGCCACCCTTGGGGGTAGATGGGCCTAAAAAAAAAATAGGCCCATCTGCCCCCAAGGGGGGCAGAAATGGCCAACAGTTCAATGCCCCCCTTGGGGGCATCCCTTGCCCAAGGGGGCGCCCCCTACATAAATAAACATATGAACAAAAATCCCTGGTGTTCTAGTGGTTTCTGCCCCCCTTGGGGGCAGATCAGCCTAAAAATAAAAGGCCGATCTGCCCTCAAGGGGGGCATAAATGGCCACAGCAAACATGCCCCCCAAATGGGAGCGACTCTTGCCCAAGGGGCCGCTCCCCAACACAAAATAAATCTCAAACAAACAAACAAAAAAATCCCTGGCGTCTAGTGGGCATTCCTGCTGCCCGATCGCAATGCGATCGAGCAGCAGGAATGCTCAAAGAGACACCGGGGAAAGTAAAACCCTTTCCTTTCCGCCGGTGCCTCTTTGATTGAACCCCCCCCCCCCGCCGGAGGAGGAACTCACCTGTTTCTCCTAGGTCACACTGGAAGCAAATGGCTTCCAGTGCGACCGGCACCCTGTAATGATGTCAGCACGCAATCGTGCACTGACGTCATTAGGGGAGTTTCGGGGGTGAGGGTGGAGGGGGAAGGGCTTCCCCTTCCATCCCTGCCTTGGGGGGTTGGGAGGGAAGCCCACAGAGGGAGCACTAGCACTCCCTCTGAGCTCGGTGACGGTGGGCGTAACCGTTATGTCCCCGGCACAGAACGGGTTAAGGAAATGGTCCCAAAAACTGATGCAAAGTCTGATTAGCATCAAATTTTAACACCTGGTCAGACCAGACATTAAAATGAGGCCCACACACTACTACATTAGGAAAACTCACAGAAGGAGCATTGGCAACCCCCTCAACAACATGGAACTGTTAATTCTCCAGCTTGGCACACGCTGCAGACGACAGCGACGACAACAGGTCCTCCAGGCACCACCGCAGCAACCCCAAACACCACCACAGCAGCCACAAAGGCAGCGCAGAAGGTGGAGGGAGGATATTTTGACAGCCCGCAACCATCCTTGTGCTCAGGGAACAAGATGTCATCAGGATCTACCGTCTGAAGCGGGAGGCCATTGTGCGCCTGCTACACCACATTGTGCCACACATCAATGGAAGGGTGGAAACTCCAACAACTATTCCACCCGAGACCAAACTCCTGACTGTCCCCATATGCTAGTGTCAGAATTGTTCGAGACAAATGGCGCACAAGTGGGTGGTATCTCCCAGCCATCCTTCGCGGCCTACCTTCCAAAGGTTCTGGACGCTATCATCTGCCTCACACCCCACTACATTTGCTTCCACAACATCCAGCAACCGCAGCAGGAGATCAAGCAAGGTTTCTACCAGATTGCTGGGTTCCCACATGTGCCATGTCCAACTTGTGCCACCTCCTGCAACTGAACACCTCTTAAGGAACCACAAACACACCCATTCTATAAATGTGCAGGCTATTGTGGACCACCGTGGGTTCTTCACAAACATTCTAGCCAAATATCCCGGCAGCATTCATGATGCCTACATATTCCGGCACTCCACCATCAATTCCAGGATGGGAAATATGGCCATAGCCTACTCGCAGGTATGCCACCATACCAATCATTACACAGACAACACACAACTATAATTGTGCCCCTTTGCTGCACCATACTGGCACCATGTGGGCCCTGTAAACAATAAATGGCGCACCATGGTGCAGAGTAGGTGCAATAGTGTCAAGATAATGGATGCCATAGTTTGACTCTGTAGGAGTATTGAGAACATACCTGACCATTTAATGCACAATACATAGAGACCCATTCAGAACTATGGTGTGCCCTCTCCCAACGCCTGCTCTGTGCAGGTGTTTAAAGTGTCTGTGATAAATCACGTCAATGAACCTTGGAGAAGCCTCTGCACCAATTTTGCTAGTCCTCCAATTGTGTGAATCTCACCCTTGTACACATGATGGCTTGCACGTGCATAATCTGCCATAAAGTGTCACTGAGGGGGTCATTCTGACTCCCGCCGGCCGCGGTAACCGCGGTGCCGGCGGGAGCCGCCAGAATACCGCTGCGCGGTCAGAAGACCGCCGCGATTATTCTGTGTTTCCCGCTGGGCGGGCGGGCGACCGCCAGAAGGCCGCCCGCCCGCCCAGCGGGAAACCCCTTTCCACGAGGATGCCGGCTCCGAATGGAGCCGGCGGAGTGGAAAGGGTGCGACGGGTGCAGTTGCACCCGTCGCGAATTTCAGTGTCTGCTATGCAGACACTGAAATTCCCAGTGGGGCCCTGTTACGGGGGCCCCTGCAGTGCCCATGCCATTGGCATGGGCACTGCAGGGGCCCCCAGGGGCCCCACGACACCCTATACCGCCATCCTGTTCCTGGCGGCCAAAACCGCCAGGAACAGGATGGCGGTATGGGGGTCGGAATCCCCATGGCAGCGCAGCAAGCTGCGCCGCCATGGAGGATTCCCATGGGCAGCGGAAAACCGGCGGTACACCGCCGGTTTTCCGTTTCTGACGTGGCTGTACCGCCGCGGTCAGAATGCCCAAGGGAGCACCGCCAGCCTGTTGGCGGTGCTCCCGCTGTCCCCGGCCCTCAGCCCCTGAGTGTTTCACTGCATACGTAGTGCCACATGGTAACATGGTGCCCGAATAACACTATTGTGCTGCAAGGAGGTGGTAGGTTCCACTAACATTAGGACACAGCCTCAAATATGGACAACACATAATTGGAACTGTCTGTCCAGATTAAATTTGACAATAACCAGGTCCCTGAGCCACAACCCATGATAGTAATGTCCACCACCACACACCAATGCAACCCTTCAATAAAACAGGAACACACACAATACCAGCTGCAAGTCTGAGTCACTACTCCACCTAAAACTAACATCTGCCTTGGCACATATGACACCACAAATATGCATGATATACACATGTTCTCACATTCCTTTGCAGTCGACCAAGGTTACGGCATCCGGCCAGGGTGATGACTCCATTCGGCAACCCGACAACGAAGGAAGAGCGGGCAAACAATGAAGGGCACAGAAGGACACAAAATGTGGTGGAGAGGACATTTGGGCTCCTGAAGTCAAGCTTCAGGTGCCTGTCTCTGACAGGAGTATGCACCACCCCTGGTATGCAAGATGATCCTTGTATGTGCAATTTTGCATTACATATGTATTTGGACTAATATCCCCTGGAATGAACTGGTGGATGTCCCCAAAAGTTTGACCCTAACCCTGCAACGTTTATCAATCGGATTACGTACCGTGAGTGCTATTGGCCCCAACCCTGCCACATGGTGAGCTGTCTTTCAAATATAGCACACACATGTTGGCTGTGGAGTGCGCTAAGGGTCACAAGGCAAGTGGAGCAACAATGGGTGCTGGCCCACTCTCCACACATATGCCCCACAGCCAGGAATGATCAATAAAATGGGAGAATGCACCACCACATGATTGTGTCGGTGGAATGTAGGCAGAGTCTGTAGCACTTCCAATGTACATTCTCAGACACATGTCACACAATTGTGTTGTCTTGACATATGCATGCAGCTAACATGGAAATACATATGAAGACTGATGTACTGGTGTATGACCTATGTAGCAAAGGGTTAGCAATAACCTGTAATGGTTGATATGTATCTGAAAGTAACCCAGTATAGTCTGTATGATACCATCACACACCACAAATGAAAACACGCCTCTCCTTGACACTCACATGCCTGACCAAGAAAATGTGACCTACTGGGACCAATACCCTAAAATGTCTAGGTCTCCCACAAGCCAATCCAGTTTCGGATGCGCATGTAAGTCTAGCAATGTCCAAACATGTCACAGACCCATCCTAAATTATATGGGTGAAGAAGGAGACAGAAATGTTGCATGTGGAAAATCAAATAATCATAGATGAGATGACTTCACACACTAACAAGATACACTCATGGTGAAAGTGACATAGGTTGTGAAATGCAGATATGAGTGCATGCCCATGTAAACCAAAGGATGTGGAAGAAAAGCTGAGAGACTCCCTCAGACACTTGGCAATACAACATGGGGAGGTCACTTGGACACCACACAAGTGCTGTGGCTGGTGTACTATCATGCGTGTGTGGAAGCCATGTAATCTAGCAAAGCCTAGAAACAGGAGGGATTGTATCGCGCAGCCAGTAGAAGGAGATGTGTACATCTTCAAATTGCACAAGTCACACGTAGCATCCTGTTCATGCATGATCAGACAATGTTGCAGTAGAAGATAGGTACAAAGGGTAAGAAGCCTAAAGAATGCCAGGAATGTAGGACCAACTCAATTCCAAACAAGATGTGCCGGTAATTTTAGAGAACATACACACACAGACCAAAACTGACTGTGCAACACAACACAACAATGTTACCATGTGATCACCTGACATATTCACAGAGGATTTCTAGGTCAGTACATAACCCATTCATGTTTGCAACAATAGCAACGATGTAGTTGCCCATCGCATACTATTCTGACAAAAGGCAGTGAAAGATGACATCATCTGTCCCCTTGGTCGGAAAACATAAACAACTTACACTAGAGATACATGCCCTAACCAAGCTGCATATGGAAAATAAAAACAATGTATAGCCATTTGTGTCATCATGCAAAATGGTGAGACATGTCTTACATGAACAAGCAGCCAGTCCCCTGTACATGATAGGGCAAGCCTGATATCAAGTACCCCAAAGGAAAAGAACATGCCAGGCCTTGGGGTCACATTTGTGCAGGTATCTGTCTGCAGGGAACTGTGCATTGTGCTGTTGAAGAGCTAAAACGACGAGGGTACATCCCAGCCCTACACCCCCTAGCTCCCCTGCTGAGGCTATATTGAATCTTGACACAGTGGGGGGCCTGATGCTTGTGCACAGTGGACTGAGCTGAGTGGAGCCCCGTTAACATGCGTCAGTACATGCAACCATGGGTATGTGTGGGCACACAAAGTGCCACAGGAGCAATGATGACTAGGGTGCCATCATTGTCTGACAGTAACCCTGCTATACAGTTGTATGCCATTGTAACAGTCAACACAAACATGTTGTGGTCGACTGTATGTACCAAGTTTGTGCCTTGCACACATATGTCTGAATTCTCAGCACATATGTACCACTACAATGATACAGGCCTGGTATCGTGTATTGGAGTATGTACAAAAGTCAACTTTCCACTAATGAAAATGTATTTGTATCACATGATCATACATAGACTTAAATGACCATCAGATAGGTTCCCATTTAGGGAAACATAGGTGGCACTAATATGAATACACAGCCATGAAACTATGGCCAACATTTGTCCATGCTGGAAGATAGATTTGTGAAGTTTCATATCCCATTAACACACTGCTCTAGCATTCATTACACATATTATACTACACATATCTTTCCACACACATGTCACATACCAATCTTCATTGACACGTCAGTACACCAACTCCTGCATCATAGATGCATGGGGAACCATATGTTACGCTTGTAGTAGAGCATCATGAACCCTGAACCATACCACACACTACAGTATAAACACACATGCACTCACATTGCCATGGGTTACGTGAAATCATCCCAGCTGTAGTTCACTGCATCCTCTAAGTAAGATTTGTCAAGAATATCTCATGCATGAACATGTAATGGAAATAGTCCATCATATCTAAAGTGGTGTTGTCAAACGTACATTTGGAAATCAGACGTGACAATGTGGTAGACCCACAATTATGTGTTACATCACATATGTACATTCCCAGTACATATGTAGTAACATGTATGTGGAAACAGTCTACCACGACATGCACATATGTAAACGGTATCAGTCATCGCATGCATCACAGACACATACAAACATATGGTAACACATTCCAATGTTACGGTTACAAATATTAATGCACATGCACACACATGTAGCCATACCATATTGACTACATACATGCATAGCCTCTATAACAAGGTATGTGAATCTAGGTGCATTGTTAGCCTTTCCAACAAAATCCATGCATTCCTGTTATGCATAAAAATATTTGACGCAAACAGCAATACTTCATATTTCACTAATCAACAAAATGACACCTGGCCCCTGCGCGTCAATCGCAAGTCGACAGGCCTTGTCAGCCTTCATGGGAAAGAAACCACGCATGACCGTCATACATCAAAAAAAATGTTGCATAACAGAAAACGTGACATACACTCCAAGGAAGTGATGAAACAAGACTTCCTTGCTGCAAACATGGTACAGTGATTTCACTTCCACTTTTACTTTACAGTCTTTTTTCTGTGATTTGTGAGGGTGTATGGAGCTTGTGCTGGTCGAAGAGTGGTGGTTTTTGAGAGTTTTGTGCTGTGTCCTGTTGCTGTCCTGACAGTTTTGTGTAGTGTTTTTGTCTTGTCACAGTAATTGCAATGTCGGGTGTTTGTCTTGGGGTAGTGTAGTCTGTGGTGGTATTTGGGATTAGGTGGGGTAGTGTTTTATTATTTATCTTTGGGGCTATTTTATTTTCAGTTGAGGAAATCTGCAATATGTCGGGGAAGGGAGAGAGCACAAAGGATGAGTAGAGATGAACTGGGAGGGTTCATCTGGCTGGTCAAACACTACCTCCCATGATGTTGAGTACAGGTGGCTGGGTCATCCAGGGCTACCCAACAGATGCACGGAAACTGTGGTGGGACAAGGGGCTCCACCACCTACGGTGGATCTTTGGAGTTGTGCGTACGGACCACCGAATCAAACACCGTTGGGAAAACTTCGTTGCACGAGAGCAAGATCTACTGGATCACCCAGTGATTTGGACTGGTGGACCAGTTGGTAAGTACCTCTTTTGCAATGCAACATCCTTATTTGCATGTGCATGACAGGGGGACATAAGGTTGACTGCAGCATGTTTTGTCAAGGGTCAGGACAGGAAGTTTTGTGTCTTAAGCAAACGGCATTTAAGAGAGCTTAGCTATGCACTGGGTGCAGACAAATCGGACATTCCTCTTTGTGTACAGTGTGTATCACATATACCCCATAAAGTGTCAAATGTCAGAGACACATGTGCAATGGTGCAAGGGTACATGTTTCATAAGCACAAAAAGTACATGTCCATCATGGGCATTACAACTGTGAAAATGGGGTAAATAAAGTTGAAGTGATGGGAGACATGACACAGGAGTATTGTCAGTCATGGGTGTGTGTGCAGTGAGCCATGTTTGTGCAGGGTGACATGACACTTACTCAAATGTAAGCAGGAGTGATTGCCTCATGATGCTACATCTGTGTCTAATGTTTTTATAGGTAGTGTTGCCAATGGAGGCAACTACTACCTAACTATATGTCAAAAATGTAACAAGTGCAATCACTGTGGCAGCTGGTGTCACAATATGGCAGAACCAGGCCTGAGGAATGGAAGCTGTGTATTCCTACTGTAGGTGGCACCCCAAAAAATAGCCTCAACATCAACTTGGTTACACTGTTCCTTCATTGGAGTCAACTTATATATCTGCCTAAGGCTGGTTGATTACATGACAGTTCCCTTGTCATCAAGAAGCCAATTTCCACGTTGCACGTGTAGCATATTCATGTATTTGTGCCAAACATGCCAAGGGCAAAAATACTGACAGGGTTCCCAACATAAGTGTCCTGACATATACCATGGTTTGCCATATGTTACATATGGCACACACTTAATGGAGGTATGTGTTGGTGCTATGTGTTTGACTACAGGCAAGCATATGAATGGTTGGCTGCTTCTTCACATAGATCAACTAAAATAATCTGTGCTTTAGCAAATGGCCAGTATCCTGTCACCCTATATTGTTATATATATATGTATCTGAAACATGTACATATGTCTGCCACCCAAATCTGTGCATCTTTGTGTGATAACTATGAGCCATATATGTGTAAATAGGTGCAGCAGAGTGCTGTGCCAACATCAGCAGCACTGCGCTGTGCAGAATTTAAAACACAGGCCTGCTCCGTATTACCGAGAGTACAGGGCAGGCCTGTGTCTGAGTCTGAATGGGCACACAACTCAGCAGCCTGCACCAACACAGGCATACTTGGACCACAGTACAAGTGTGTATGTGTTGAGGGGAGTGTCTATGTGCAGGGAGGTATCCCTTCCTGAACATAAACAGTCTACAACAGTGATTATGCCTCTTCTATATGTGCTGCAGATGCAGCCCACATAGCAGTGCCAAGACATCCGTTATGTTATTTTGTTAATTTGCAGGAAGGGACACCTATGTGCACATAAGCAAACATCCATGGTATTTTACCTCTACTGTGTGTGCCTTAAAATGGCGCACACAGATGAGAAGCCATAAACAAGTAGGGATCAATGCATTCCGCAACTCTTTGCTATCCTTACATCACCCCTGGACTGTTGTCAGTCTTTTGGGGCTGGCAACAAGTAAGATGCCTTTAACATCTGGGGCAGCGTGAAAAGCAGTGGGTGTTACAATGGGACAGCCACTGCAACAACCATTGCATGCCTCTCTGATGCAGAATACGGTGTCATGCTGCCCCATATGTACATGGAGGCGTTATGCTACAAAAAGCTGCACACAGTACATATGGTGCAGTGAAAAGCACCACAGGAGCAGCAGGGAAAGTGATGCTCTGGTGGTGCCAGGGCCTCTATAATCTGGCTCTTTGTCTTACAGACAGAATTGTAATGCTTGGCAGTTGTTCAGTCGGAACACAAAGATTACGTGCTTACTCAGCTTACAAAGTTGAATGTGTAGCAGTTACATAAATGTTCAAAAAGCACTAAGCTATGTGTTTCTGTCATGTCTTGCAAGTGGGCCTCCACCCTACACAATTGAAGAGGTGTCCCAGTTTGAAGACCCCGATGCAGCTAAACGTGTAACCTTGTGTGTCACATGTGTCATTCTAGAGTTTTGTGTGAGAGGGTATGATGTGTGCAATGCAATGTAGAAATGTCATGTGTGACCAATGAGATGACATCATCTGAGTTAGGATATTGACATTATGTCTGATGCAGTGTTGAGGATGTAAATTAAGTTGATTATTACACAAGTGCCAACCTGTGCTGCTATGGAAGTGTGGGTTTTAGGAAAGGAAAACCATGCCCACATACACAGTGATGTCAGTCAAGATATGTCAGAGGTGATGTTTATCTAATTAGTATCCCTGTTGCCAACAAATTTGCCACAACACTTTTTACAGCATTGTGTCCCACACAGTGCTTTAAGTTACTCAGGACATGGTACAAATGATGTACATGTGTTGATGTCTCTAGGGGGCTTATGAAGGAGACACTTGCACCACCAGTGCCTCACTACTCTTCAGAAATTAAGTGAGGCAGCGGCTGTGCAAGGAGCTTTATTGGGCTGGGCAACAGTCAGTTGAGTACACAATTAGAATACAACTATACTCCAGATGGATGTGGGACATGTCTACGGATTGCAGCAAACTAGATATGTGCAGATCAACCAACATGATCTACCCATCATGATAGTTGTGAGTGAGCTTGGTCACATCACATGTGTATAGAACGTGGATGCTGAGTGTATACCTGGTACTTAAGAGATGTTTAACATGCATGTGCACAGGTAGTTCAATAAGAAGGAATACTGTTGTTGCACCCAGTGCAGTGCCACTTTTCCTGTGCCCCTTATGGCACCCATACAGTCACCATATGTGCGCTGCATAGGAAATTTTACAACCATACCACAGGGTAGGAGGCAACAGGTACAAAGGGCCTGATTATGACCCTGGCGGACGGCGGAGGCCGTCTGCCAAGGTACCGCCGTTGAATGACCGCACCGCGGTCAAAAGACCGCGGCGGCCATTTAAACATTTCCTCTGGGCCGGCAGGCGCTCTCCAAAAGAGCGCCCGCCGGCCCAGAGGAAATGCCCCTGCAACGAGGACGCCGGCTCAGAATTGAGCCGGCGGAGTTGCAGGGGTGCGACGGGTGCAGTTGCACCCGTCGCGTATTTCAGTGTCTGCAAAGCAGACACTGAAATACTTTGCGGGGCCCTCTTACGGGGGCCCCTGCGGCACCCCCTACCGCCATCCTGTTCCTGGCGGGCGTACCGCCAGGAACAGGATGGCGGTAGGGGGTGTCAGAATCCCCCATGGCGGCGCAGCAAGCTGCGCCGCCATGGGGGATTCTAAGGACAGTGGTAAACCGGCGGGAGACCGCCGGTTTGCCTCTTCTGACCGCGGCCGAACCGCCGCGGTCAGAATGCCCTGCGGGGCACCGCCGACCCTGGCCCCGGCGGTCTTAGACCGCCGGGGTCAGAATGACCCCCAAAGTCTGTAGACAATATAGATGTACTGTTCAGGCTTAGGGCAAACTATATGGGCACTAACCCTGAACTGTACATAGGGGCCCATTTTAAGCAAGGGTGTGCTCCCCTGTAACGCTTGTCCTGAGCAGGTGTTAACCTAAGGACACATAAATGATGCATTGGCATTCCTTAGAATTCCTGGTGACATTTTTCCTGTCCTTCTACCGGGTGAACCCCACCTTGCATCCATGTTGCCAGGCCAAGGCTTAATGTAGGGCAAGGAGTGTCAAAGTGGTGGAATACATGCATTGCGCCACTTTGTGATTATGTCACAGGAATATGGGACTTGTTGGGCCACTTGGTCCTCACTAGTATGATGACACAAATGTTGCGCAAGGAGGCAGTAGTCCACTTACCTCTGGGCCCTAATGGTCAACAATAGATAGCTGTTAATCCAGTGACATGTACATGATGCCATAGATGGCTGGTAGAAAGTTTAGTCTTGAATTGGTAATTTACATTGTTGTGCAATGTCTGGTGGACAGCATGTGTCATCTGAGGATGCGGTATACATTGCATGTTTGTTCTACCTCTACCCAATATAGTATTTGATGCCATGTATCCTTATGTTTTAGCTGCCATTATGACCACAGCACAGAAATATGCTTTCGATAAGAGGGCAGAGCATTTCCGCCACATCATGGAGGTACAGGCCAGGTACTGGAAGATGGCCAGGAGATATCGGCGGTAAAAATCTTCGGGGGCTTGGCTTGCCTTTCCACATGGGGCACCTCCGAAACAGGCCGCAACTGTGCAGGGCACATCAGGCACAACATCAGGGTTCTGGGGGCCTCATCTAGTTCAACCCCCTCCACATCAACAGCACCTATGTCACCGCAACAGCCGTATCCTCAAACTTTGAGGCAGACATGAGGAGGGACAAGGCAGCCATAATAGCGAGGTTGGATCACCTTGAGCAGGACAATGCTCGAGATTAAAAGTTGCTGAAGTTTTGCAAAAAAAAGCTGAAGAAGTTTTAATCATGTTAACGCACAGCCTCCCAGTTCCTTCCCTTCCCCCGTAGTATATTGCTATCAGTTTTAGTGGGTTTTAGGTGGGTAGTGATCAGTTAGTTTAATAGCTTAGGTTAGTTGTAGGATAGAGTAAGTATAGTTGGGGGGTGGTTTTTAGCATTGTTTTTTGTTTTTGGGGGGGTCCAGTGGGGGTTATGTATGGGGCTTTTATAAAAAAAGAAATTTAAAAAATCCCCCCCAAAAACAAAATATATATATTTGTTTAGGATATAGGTTAAGTAAGTACATGTGTAGCTTTAGTTAATGTTGTCCTACTCGTACCTTGTCTCTTAAAGGGGGTATGGGGACAATGTTTAGTGTGTGGCATTAAATGTTTAAGATAAGTTTTGATTAGGATAGATAGCTCTAGGGGTAAGTTTAGATAAGTTAGTATAGGTTACTTTAGTGTAGGATAGTGTCTAGGTTTGGTTTTTATAGGTGTTGTTTTAAAGTGACAATAAATCCTGTTAGTTTTTGACAATTAGGTGTCCATGTTGATTGAGTGTCTGTGTGTTCTCACAAGTGCACTGGCCAAGATAGAGGAATGCCTTAGGGTATGCTTTCTGTATTGATTTACATGTATGACTGTGACCAAGGAGCTGTCGGATTGGCTGCAATATGACATCAGCTACTCAAAATATTTGTCATCCATAGTTTCTGACATTCACATTGTGCATGTATACGGAATATTTGACAGGTAAGTATGGAACTTCAACTGTCATCGTTGAGGTCTGTCAAAAATAATCTTGTAAAGTGTGGCACATATTACTTAAACTTATTTGGGGTATGTATCCTTGCACAGTGACAGGTGCCCGTCACTGATCAAATTTGCCTCTTCTGTTCCACATATATTAGTTGTACTGGTTCTCTCATCAGGGAAAATTCCAGACACTTGGTTCTGACACATACATGCCACATGTCAAATTGCATGGATATCTGTTCAATCCATAGTTTTAAGGCTCTGTAGGTTGGCTGTCGCCTACAACACCATCAGTCACCTTTTTCATGTTAGAGTGTGAGTGTGTGGCTTTGAGCCTGACAGTAAGCCATACATGTAATTAGGTTCTGTTCTCATTGACATAGCTTCACAGAATCCATACATTTAGATGAGTTGATGGATCACAGTAAAAGTTGGCATGATACATGTGAATTTGGAGATTTATTTACACGTGCAACTGTATTTTCTAATGCAATACAATGTCAAGTTCTCAGACCCCATGAGAGATCCTGAGCCATTTGTTGTACATTCAGAGTCCAAGGGCGTGGGACATATCATGAGTAGAAGTGTGCATTATTGAAGAGGTGTCCAAATTGACAATAGGTAGTAATTGACATAATGACAGTCTATAGCAGATACGTCAACAGTGGTTGAGTGAAGAGGGCACATTGTCAGCTGTCACCGCACTCGCATGATCTTAAGCACAAAACTAAAAAGATATTGTCCATGTGGCACAGATTAGTGCAACCGGGTGGTCTTCCATGTGAATGTTGTTTCTTCCACATCTTCATCCTCTGATGTGTGTGGTGCCTCCTGTGCCATGGGTGGTGCTGTTGTTGAAGTTGAGGGAGACACACACACATCAGGGGATAGAGATGTGGAATCAAAGGTCCTGGCAGCTGCCATTTGTGGGAACATATAAGGCATCACTGCAGCAAAGACGAACTGCTGATTTCTCAATACCGCAGCTACATAGTGGCACGCAGCCATGTTTTCCCTGAGGGGAGGGAGGCCACTTCCCACTGTATGGACTCCAGGGTATTTTGTATAGCCCCCAGCCTGTTATCTATCATGCTGCTGCCATTTTGGGAGGGCAATTGTTGAAGCCTCTGCCTCATGACAGCAGTTATGTCAGCCAGGGGCTGCTGGAGTCCACGTAGCTGGGAGTGGGTGCCTCTGACGGCAGCTGAGTTGTCCTTATTTGGACTGAGGCATCTCTGCACTCCCTCTAGACTGCCTGCTATGGTCTTCATCCCCACCCGCACCTGCTTTGCCAGCTCCCGCTGGACTCCTCCCGCTGTCATCTGAAAGGTGATGTCTGGATCCTCAGAGTCCAGGGCTGAGGCAGGACTGGTTGGTGCTCTGTGTTGGTAGTTGGGTGGTTCATGTGGAAACCCCACAGCGCTGTGTGTCCTGGCTGCGATTGGTGTTGGTGTCTGGAGGGAACCTAGGACATCCTGGAGAGTCTCTTCATTGATGGTTGGCAGCTGGTCATCCATGTCATCTGTAAAATGCAGGAAGTTCAGTAGGAGGTAAGGCATCATCAACAGCAATGAGATAGTGAAATGTCAATCTTGGCTGATTGGGATCTCCTTGAGGTCGCTCCTGGCCTGCATTCCCATCTTGTCTTCCCAATTGTTTTTCTTGCTCACATGTTTTTTTTTTAGGCTACTGCTAACCCGTTTTGCGCCAACCCGTTTTGCGTCAAAATACATGCCGCAAAACAATCTAACGCCTCTTTTGCAGCATCAGTGTCAGTTTTACTTATGGCAAGGTCGCAGAGGTTAACGTCTTTTTTTTACGATAACCATTCCTTAGCGCCATCATGCGTAATTTAAAAATAGACACAGATGGTTCTATGGAATGGTGTTAGCTCACTGTAATTTTTTTGACGCACAACTGCGATAGCGCAGTTGTGCGTCATTTTTCTTAAACATGGGCATAAGATTTCTTCCACCCACATTAATATGCACAGTTTTAATGGCAGCCCAAAAGGCTCACAAAAAGGCCAACCAGATTGTGAACATTCTGGTGCTCATCAAGATCCACCACAAATTAATTTCACAAAAGCGAGGCCACCAAAATTATCACCAATACAAAACTGCATCTCCAGGCAAAGGATCTGGATAATCTCCAGGCTAACATTCAGGTCAAAAAGCTTCTTACACAGGCCAAAGAGGTAGCTAACTTCCAGATGTTTGCCCCCTCCCCCAGGCTTGGACACATGCATATTGGCAGCCCAGCGCCTCACCGACTTGGCACCTTTTTAAAGTGACTGTATCAACTTTCAAAGCAGCCTCTCTAAAAGATAGGAAGATAAAGGCAGTTCCTATTGCAGTTCATCTATCTTCCTCAAACCTGAATGCGCCGTCAGACATGCAACTACTTGTTCAGCCCAAATTCAAATCGAGAGAAATTTTGACATTCTCAGCCGAGGGAACATCCTAAAACTCTTGGTGGCCCATGATGACCGAAGTTATCTTAATTCAGCTAACTTAATGTCCATTGGACTTGGTTCTCCGCAATTGTGCAACTTGAACAAATCAACTAGACTTACTTGGAACTCTGAAGAGTCTGCATCGTACATGTTATCGAAAAAGGGCAATTTTCGGAGTTGTGGCATTAAGATCAGCAGGCCCTCTGATCCAAAACTTTTCATTCTTACCCTCACTGTCATTGAACTGCAGCTCAGACTTAGCTGGCGGAAAATGCACCAGACTCCAGTGTATTGATGCGCTTTGATCATATTCATATATTTGTTTGCACCAGACCTCAGAATTACCAAACAATGTGATTTATATGCAATAATTGTTATATATTCTGAAGCATCTGCACATTTCATTTTTATGTTGTGTGCTAGAAAAAAAAACATCTCAGACCCTCTCCTCGCACATGGGTACTCAGGAGGATTGTGACAGAAATTCTCTCATTTTGCAGTCAGAGAAAGAAAAGTAAACACTAAGGCCCTCATTCCAACCCTGGCGGTCTATGATTGAGGAGTGACATAGAATAGAGCACTATGGAGTGGCATAAAGTAGAGTGGAAGGAATGACAGAGTACAGCAGTGGCACAGAGTGGGCTGGAGCGGAGTGGAGTAGCATAGAGTAGAGTGGAGTGGTGTAGAGTAGAGTGGTGTAGAGTGGCACAGAGTAGAGTGGTTTACAGTGATGTGGAATGGAATGGAGTGGCATAGGGTAGAGTGGCATAGAGTAGAGTGGCGTAGAGTGGCGTAGAATGGCTTTGTGTGGAGTGGAGTGGTGTAGCTCGGTATAGAGTAGAATGGCATAGAGTAAAGTGGACTAGATTAGATTGGAATAGAGTAGAGTGGCACAGAGTGGAGTAGAGTGGGTAGAGGGGTGTATAGTAGAGTGGAGTGGCATTGAGTGGAGTGGCATTGAGTAGAGTGGCATAGAGTGAGGTGGAGTGGCATGACGTAGAGTGGTGTAGGGTAGCTTAGTGTTGAGTGGCATGGAGTAACATGGCATGGAGCTGCATGGCATAGAGTGGATGTCATAATGTGGACTGGAGTGGCATGGAGTAGAGGTGTGTAGAGGTACATAGAGCAGAGTGGAGTGGCGTACAGTGGGGTGGAGTTAAGTAGAGTAGAAATGGCATGGAGTAAAGTTGAGTGGGATAGAGCTGTGCAGAGAAGAGAGTGGCATTGTGCAGAACGGCATGGAGTGGCATTGAGTACAGTGGTGTGTAGTAATGTAGAGTGCAGTGGCATAAAGTGGAATGGTGTTGAGTACCATAGAGTGGCAAGGATTGTAGTGGAGTGTCGTGGAGTGGATTGGTATAGAGTGATGTAGAATGGGTTGGCACAGAGTGGAGTAGCACAGAGCAGAGTGCACAGAGTAGTACAGTTGTGGGTTTAAGTAACTAAAGCATCAACAGAGACAGCAAATTGGGTGAAAGCAACCTCAATAAGTAGCCATATACCTGTGTTAATAGTAGGAAAAAGTAGGAAAGCATATCCAGGATTAATACTGAAACGCTTATAAAAAACAAAATAAAATAGGGTATTGCAAAAATATGAGGCAGACTAAAGACAAGGAAGAACACATGCACTTGGTCCATGCTTGAGGGAGGAGTTAACACAAGAAAGGAAGGGAAGCCTATGGGAGATAGGCAATTGAAAGACTGTAAATGAGAGTGACAATGAAAACAACTAATGGTATGCTGTAGGTGGGTTGAAAGTCCTCTGACCTGTAAACAATAGTCTTGCAGTGACATTCGCTGTATAGGTAAGACCTTAAAGAGGGACGTCAGTCAAAACCAGCGAATCACTGATTGATATCGTTGATTGACATCAACAGCTTGCTAATTGTATCTTTTTAGATTTGGAACTTTGGGCAAGACAAACAGGGTTTTGCCCAGGAATGAAGTGCAACAAAAGTTGATTTTTTTTTTTAATTATATAAAATACCTAGGGTAACACACTGATCTGAGCTTTGTGCATTTTACCAATCACCAGACATTCACTGTGGTGATATAAACCAGAAGACTGAGACTCATGGCACTCCTAGATGCAATGTGCTCAAAGAGCAGCTGTCTAGTCATTAACCTTTCTTTCAAATTAAAAACCGATCAGCGCTATCTCTCCCCTCGCAGGCCTCGCGGTGGAACTTTCTGATCTCCAAAGATAGTTTTCATCGCCCAGAGCTAATTTTATGGTCCAGCCAGGCCCTGTGATGATTTCAACAGTCGACGTCTTTGTTTAGGCCCGTTAGTGGGATGAGAAAACCCGCAGTAACAGCTCAGTGACTCACGCCAGCGCAGCTCTACGCCTTCAGAGGTGGACAAAGGCAGCGCCATTTGTAATGAGTAACAATGGCATGAGCTGTTTACCAGGAATTGGAGTTCGACTTTATGGAAGAACAATAATATATTATAGTGATAATCACAAGCATGTGGTGTCAGTATCCGGAATAGAGCACCTCCGTTATATATTTGACCATGTTGTGCAAGAGCAATGTAGGCTCCAGACTGCAGTTTTCCTATGTATGTGTAATGGGGGGATAAACATCCTAGGTTCAATTCACCAAGGTTTTTGCACACCTAAGAGCACATTAAAAGTGCTAAAAATCTGTTTATGAATTCAAATTACACCCTCTGACGCATGAAATTATGATTAGAGGAATTTTTGAATAGTAAAGATCGCTTTTTGAAGTGAAAAATATGCTTGTCTGATGCATTTTTTGCACCATTGTATATTTAGGGTTAGTGCTGTAACTGGCCATTAAGGTGGATGAAAGCATACAAAATGCTGTAAACTCTCACAAACGTACATGCTTGTTGGTATTTCCAAACATTTCTCAGATAGCTTCTCATCAATGTGTGTCAAGTAAAACTGAATCCGTAGAAGGGAGATGCAGGAACCTTGTAGGATGGACAATGAATGCTACCATATTCATTGATGTTGGAGAGGAAGGTTTTTTTCATAAGAAAATAAATGATTTCCCTTTAGATAAAAAAGGTTAAGTGAGTAAATGCGCAGTTCCAAATGATTTACTCATGCAGATGTTTCACCTGGTACAAAATCTGCACGAGTAAATTTTGGTAAGCCAGAATACTGCTGTAAATTTACGACCTTTGTTTCCAGGAGCTAAGCTTGAACACTTTATGAATCCTCCAATAATCAAAAATGCACACCAGACATATGATAAAGCCTCGGTGAGTAGATTTCTAAGTTTTACCAGGACAATTTTGCCAACTGGGCATTTGCCCAGATCCAGGGACTAGACAGTTATACATGAGTGATTTCACTAAATTCATAGGACTACAAACACTTAAACTCCTTGTCAATAACCAAACAAACCTTTCCCGGTGACACTTTTTGGAAGTTCTTTCCAGGAAGACATTCTGGAAAATGTCCTACAGGCATGTACATAGATCCAACAGGAAAGTGTGAGGTCGTAGTTTGTGACTCATTGGCGACCATTAATAAGATAAATGCCAGCTCTTCTAGATGAAGGCGTGAAAAAGGTTGTGTTCGTAAAACACAATTCTTCCTACGAAAAAGAGAAACTTAAAACCAAACCTTAAGTTTGTTTGGATAACAAAAATTAATAGGTAATGGCACACTTGAAGCAAAGGGATTTCTGAACAAAATAGTATTTACATTTAAATAGCACTTTCCCAAAAAAAATTCAAAGCAGCTATTAATATCGCCTCAGTAATCGTCACAGATTTTAGCAACTTGGAAGCATGCAAGTTTGACTTTGCACTGCAGAGATTTAAACCGATGATCTGCAGCTAACACACACGTTGCTTTCTGTTTTGTTGGCTTCAGTGGCCCGAGCTCCAGGGGGTTTCCTCAGCACAGTACACTATGCACAGGTGGCAGGCCCCTAACTGGGTCCAGGTGGAAGAGGGCCCCTACAGGTACTTTTCAGTGCGGCCCCTTCAAATTTCGACAGACTACTATACCACATTGCACTTCCTCTTGGGCTACGGCTCTATATATAATGTGCTAGACAAAAAGGGTTGAAATGAATATTCAGGTACCCGCACCTGACAGCGACGAACGAGCACTAAGCAGAAGAGCCTGGGGCCGTATTACATAAGTGCCCTGGGGGCACAACGGGCATGTGCGCCCTCTTTGCGCGCCCCCAAGGCACTTTGGTATTACAGAAGGAGTCGCAGACACTTCTGTAATAGATATAGCGCTGGTGCACATATAGTTCCAGCGCTATCATCAGAGGGTGTTCCCTTTGCCTTTGTAACTGCGACATATTATAGATTCCCCCACCATGCAAATGAGGGAATCCCTTTGCCTCTGTGCTCGTGACGTATTATAGATGCCAGCACAGAGGCAAAGAAGCTGTCAGAAGGCATACTGACAGTGCACCACCTAAAAGGTGGAGCACTGTCTGTGTGGCCCCTGATGGCATCTCTTTGTAGGGCTGGAAAGGAAGCCTCATGTACCCCCCAGATATTACCATGTAGGCGGGTTCAGTCACTCACTGCACCCACCTGCAAGGGGATCTCTAAACCTCCTTAAAGGTGCAGGCGGGTTGCTGCCTGCACAGTGAAACTCAGACAGGCTTTAAAGTAGCCACTCCTTTTTTTACACATGAATGTGCTGCCCTCAGTGTAGCAAAAGTTTGCAGCTGCCCTGGGGCCAATGCATTCATGCTAATGATGCACATTTTCCTTGTTTGCGCTGCTGGGCGCACCCTTTAAAAGGTGCGTCAGGCGGGAACAAGGAAAATGCAACGTATGTGTGATACGGTCCCTGGTCGGGAAACATCCTTTATTACGAAGTCTTTTTAATGAAGTCGTGGTTAACGAAAGCGCAACAACGCTTTTTTTAACCACGACTCCGTTATTTTGTGCCTTAACTACGTATGTTATGAACTACGAACATGCGTGGTTAAGGTACAAAGAAGGGAGTTGGCGAAGGAGGAGGACGCAGGTGACAAGGGGTCGACTAAGGTAAGTGGGGGGTTTTAGGTTTTGGGCGGGGTTGTGGGGGTGGAGCGTTTTTGGTTTTGGGGAGGGTCATTGCGACCCCATAGCGAGTTGCAGTCGGTGTCTGAGACACCGTACTGCATACCAATTTGCGAGGTGCAAATTGCGAGTCGCATGGACTCGCACTTTGCACCTCGCAAATTTTTAAGTTGCTACATCTGGCCCCTAGTTCTGTTGAGATGCATATCAAACGCAGTCAAGAAATATATAACGTGGACAGTTTCTGATGTGAGTGCATGCAGAGAAGAAGCAGCAGTTACACTTTGGGAAATAGAAAGATGAGTAGCAGATGGGGGAGGAACACCAACTTGAATGCACCAACAGCCGCTCGACAAGTAGAGCAGTTTGCAGAAGCAATGCTGGTGTCTGGCACTTGGGCAGTACCCTAAACCAGTGTCCCTAGCAGAGGGGCACAACAGTGGCAAATAGGAAATGCAGGCATACGGGCCCCATGCTGACAACAGCTTTGCCCAAGAGGAGCGATTAGAATGGCAGTGTGGGATGCAGGCACATGAGCTACATGCTAACATTGACTTCGCCGAAGAAGGGAGATTGCAGTGCCAGCGTGGGATGCAGCCTCACAGCCCCCATTCTGACATTGACTTTGCTGAAGAAGAGCGATTACAATGGTAGTGTGGAATATGGGCACACGGGCCCTATTTGGCTATAACTTTGCTGACTAAGAACAATTGCAGTGGCAATGTGGGATGCAGGCACACGGGCTCCCTGCTGACATTGGCTTTGCTGAGGAAGAGCTAGTACTGTAGTAATGGGGAGTGTGGCACCTGAGCTCCATGCTGCCATTGAGTTTGCAGAGGAAGGGGAACCACAGTGGAAAATGAGGGATGACAACGCACAGGCTCATTGCTGACAACGGCATTGCTGAAGAAGGACAATTACAGAGATAGTGTGAGATACAGGCACACGGGCCTCATCAGTGCTTAATTTGTAAATTAAGAGGTGCCGGTGCGCAAAGCCCTTCTCTTAAACACAAGGCTGCTATAATTAAATCTGCCAGCACTGAATACCGAGGCAGCGTAATCCTGAAGCCATCTCTGGCCTCTTCAATCCATTTACTGCCACTCCTGCCCCTTTAGCTCATCCTGCAACTTTCTACTTTCTCCCTTTATGACCCTTTTTAGTTTTTCCTTCTTCCGTCTTTCACATATGTGTCTTTTGCTCGCAGCAAATTCTTGAGGAATAAGAATAAGCCCCGGCCGTCACAAACAAGTGCCGGTGCTCAGCACCGGAATCAAAAAGCACAAATTAAGCACTGGGCCTCATACTCACACCAGTTTCACTGAAGAGGGCTCAGTGGCCTCAAATTGTTAATGGTGTTTTTGAAGATAGGTTCTTCACTTGGGAACAATGGGGGGGCTGCCACAGTTTCCCAAGCAGTTGGATTACTCCTTGCAGACGTGAAGCACAAAGACTTTCAAACAACAGCAGGGTTGCTTGCAATAGAAATCCGTGGACCAGATTGCAGTGGTTTGCAGACTTCGGATCTTATCAGAAAAGAACCATTCTTTCACCGTAGAGCAATGCTATGAAATGCTGGGCTTGGTTTCTGGATGTCCTTGTGTCCTTTAGTTGCAGCAACACTCAGTCCTTGACGCTGGACAGCAAAGCATTCTACCCCTAAGTCTTGGCTTATGTCTACACAAATTAGAAGAGACCATTGCTGTGCAAGGTGAACAATGTATAAGCCAAATAAATCAGCTTATTCCAAGACAGCGGTGGTTGTACTTGGGCCATCTGATCACTCTGATTCAAACTTTTCAGGGGAGCCAGTGATATCAGAGCATTTTTCTTCCAGGTGTGTCTCAGCTCCATGGTAATGAGCCACAAAGGAGCCATCTTTAACTGGTAGTGCATTAGAATCAATGATGGAAAGAACAGGTAGTTAACCCCACTGTGTAAGGTTTACACCCATTTGACCATGTCCTTTGCCACAGTCATTGTTCAGGTTTTTTTCTCTTGTTAGGCCACTGGATGGCCTGCTGGTAATGGCGTGTCATATACTCAAGGATAAATCCGTTCCTGTGTTGGAGTGTAGTTATTATAATCAAAAATTAACATGAAATGTTTGAAAATGAATGTATAATGTAGATTTTCCTAGTAGATTATGACGGAAAGTCTTAATTTTATTAAAGACACGGAGGCGAGTATTATGCTTCTCTAACTTGCTTTAATTTTTAATAGCAGCAGTCAAGAAAACTACAACTCCCAAAAGGCTTAGAACAGAGAAGCCAATGGGAGAGAAAAACGTAATGATAAATGCACCAATCAGAACCATGGAAGCTATGTATCCACTAAGCTTGACTGCGACCAGCCCTCTTTCTTGATGCGAGGAGGCTAGTAATTACGCGAAAACAGCAGAAAAATGGCCAAGATTATAGCAATTGCTAGAGTCAAAGAACAAAAGTCCTGGATCAGTTCCAGACACAAACGAAGTGAGGAAGGTATCCGGTAGGGAGAAGAGGGAGTGCCTCGGAAAGGATCCGACTGTCCAGCCGAAATGTTGATGTCCGGCAAAACCACCTTCTGATCAGGTAGAAGTTTGAGCTGGAGTGGAGGTAGCTGCAAGGGAGGGAAAAAACAAGACAAATCAGAAATATTTCCTTGTTGAGGCGGGATAATACTCGCCTCCGTGTCTTTAATAAAATTAAGACTTTCCGTCATAATCTACTAGGAAAATCTACATTTTATGTCAAGAACGGAGGCTCATATTATGCTATTTTAAAGCATATTAATCACTATTGACGTAGCAGTATGAACTGGTTTACAATAAAATGTCCTAAAAACATTATCATTGGACCAATCGGCAGATCTCAGAATGTCCTCTAACCTGGATCCAACCCAGAAGGCCTTGGAAGCCATAACACCTCTAACTGAGTGAGCTCCAAATATGGAGGTATCAATACCCGCAAGGGACATTACCCAACGAACCCATCTGGCTAGAGTTGCAGCAGACACAGGATTGTGTGGTTTCTGGAAAGAAATTAACAGTTGGGAAACCGAGGACTTTCTGAGATTAGCTGTACGTTCTTCGTAACATTTGAGACATTGTCCCACACATAGCTTAGGTTGATCTGGAAAATATGGATAAAAGACTGTACGTAAGTTAGTTTTGGTGCGTTTGTTAATAGAAAATAGTACCCCTGTGGGGGAAAACTGTCGAGAAGTAACGTCAAGCGCTCTAACATCCGATAAGCGCTTAATAGAAACTAAGCAAAGCAACATAGTAAGTTTTGCTGAAAGCATTTTTAGAGACAAGTCAGCATTGTCCTGCCAAGACAAAAACAAATTCAAAACCAAATTGACATCCCATAACTTTGAATATTTAGGTAGTGGAGGAATTGAACATTTTACTCCCTTTAACAGCCGACAAAGTAGAGGGTGTTCTTCCACCGGCTTTCCATTGACATAGGTGTGATGCATGGAAATAGCAGACCTATACAAATTAATTGTTCTGTAAGACTTACCTGCACTCGTTTGCGCAGCAAGAAAGTTAATGACATAGTTTATATCTGCTGAAATGGGATTGAGGTCCCTTCCCATACACCAGCTAGACCAAAGAGACCAGGCGGAAGAATATGCTTTCCTGGTGCCGGGAGCCCAGGCCTTATTGATGAAGTCAGTAGCCTCTCCTGAAATTGGGATGGTAGATGGGGCATTCCTGAAACCTTCCATCCCGAAAGAGTGAGTGTCTTGTTGAGAACCAAGGGATGAGGATTCCCTAAGGGATCTAGCAGAAGGGAGGGAAAAGAGGGGAGAAGAAAGGGAAAATCGATTGCCAATTCCAAGAGAGGGGCAAACCAAATTTGAGATTGCCAAAAAGGTACCACGAGGACCAGAGTTGCCTCCTGACGTCTGACTTGGGCCAGAACTCTGGTGATCATAATAAAAGGAGGAAAAGCGTAATTGATCGTCTATGACCAATCCTGAAGAAAAGCATCGGAGGCCAATGCCGAAGGATCCGGACACCAACTGAAAAAGATGGGGAGTTGGGCGTTGAGGCGGGAGGCAAAGAGGTCTATACTGAAGGGGCCCTACTTGTGGAGGATGGATTGAAAGACTGAGGGATGGAGTTTCCAATCGCTGTAATCCCTGAGGAAGCGAGAATGCCAGTCCGCCATCTGATTGAGGGAGCCCAGGAGATATTCCGCCGTGAGAGATATTTCGTTGCCTAAACAATATTCCCAAAGGCTTTTTGCCAGGTCTGCTACCGGCTTTGATCTGGTTCCTCCTAGATGGTTTATGTATCGGACAGCCGAAACATTGTCCATGCGGAGGAGGATGGTACACTGAACCCTGCCTTTTGCCAGACTCTTTATTGCAAAGGAACCTGCAAGCATCTCTAAATAGTTGATGTTCAATCTGGACTCCCTTAACGACCATGTATCGCCAGTCGAGATTGGTCCACAGCGGGCGCCCCAACCCGTCAGGCTTGCATCGGACTCTAACACAAGATCTGGGGCTGACGGAAAGATAGTTCTGCCGTTCCAGGCATCTAAATGGTCTATCCACCATTGGAGTTCTAGGCGGGATTCTTGATACAGAAAGACCATATCTGAATAGGCCAGACCTCTTCTGAGATGACGGATTTTCAGTCTTTGAAGAGCCCGATAGTGTAAAGGGCCGGGAAATATGGCCTGAATTGAAGAGGACAAGAGGCCCACAATTCTGGCCAGAGATCTTGGAGAGATCTGGGTTTTCCGGAGTGTTCTTAAGATCTCCGATTTGATGGAGTTCACTTTTTGTAGGGGAAGATGAAGGGTGGAAGAAGAAGAATCTATTTCGAACCCCAAAAACTGAATCCTTTGCGAAGGAACCATGCTTGATTTTTCTTTGTTGACTAGAAACCCCAGTTGGGAAAGAAGGGAACAAGTTAATTGTAAATGGGAAAGAAGGGTCTTGCGATTCTGATGTAAGATAAGGATATCATCGAGATAAATCAGTAGCCTGATGCCCTAAGATCTGAGATGCGCCATTATTGGTTTCATCAACTTTGTGAAGCACCAGGGTGCTGACGACAGACCGAACGGAAGGGAAGAAAACTGGTAAGTTTGACCGAGCCATTGAAATTGAAGGTACTTGCGGTGACCCCAGTGAATGGGAACCGAAAGGTACGCATCCTGAAGATCTAATCGTACCATGAAGTCCAAAGGGAGGAGAATATCCCGTAAATAAAGAATTGTCTCCATTTTGAAATGTCAGTAGACGACAAACTGGTTGAAATACTTTAGATTTATGACTGGCCTGAACTTTTTGTTTTTCTTCTGAACCAGGAATAACGAACTGAGGAAACCTGAGGGATCTGGAGGCGAAATTTGAATGGCGTTTTTGGAAAGGAGAGAATTTACTTCTTTTGAAATAAGAAGAGACATTTCTGTTGAGAAACTTAGCGGTGGAGGAAAATAAACTTGGTGAGGTTGTGAATAAAATTCTATTTGGTATCCCTGAATAGTATTCAGAACCCATGGATCGGTAGTTAAAGAGCGCCATTTTTGAATGAAAAAACTGAGCCTGCCCCCTATTGGAGGAGGGCCAGAGGTAAGGCTTACCTTGAGTTTTGTTGGATCTGAAGCCGCGTTGTCCACGGCCCTGTAACCTCTGCCTCTCTGAGGGTAAAACTGGGGCTTGTAGGATTGATATCCATAATTTGAGTATGAGTATGAGGAGCCTCTGAATCCTTGAGGATGAGTGAATCGGCCGGTAGAGCGGCTCCTGCCTGTACCGGCCCTGGCGAAAACCCGTTGGTTGAACACTTTTTTAATGTTCTGTTGAGCCTTGTCGATAGAAGAAAAAGTTGCAACAAACTTTCCTAAATCTTTAATAAATGAGTCTCCGAAGAGACGACCCTCGGCTTTGATCCCAGGATCCATGGAAGTCAGATTAGACAGCTTAGGATCCAGTTTGAGTAACAATCCCTTCCTTCTCTCATGGGTGATGGCAGCGTTGGCGTTGCCTAACAAACAGAATGCTCTCTGAGTCCAGAGGGAAAGTTCGGAAGGGTCGATGTCCGCATTGTCCGTTTTGGCTGATTCTGCCAGATCCAGAATACGAGCCAGAGGACCCACCAAATCAAGGAGCTTATCCTGGCAATTTGACCAGGCCTTATCAACCCCTTTGCGGGGGTCTTTGCCAAATTTAGAGAAAAAAGTCCAAAGTGATTCATCAATCACTGGGGTTGTAGTGATGTTGGAAGAGAGGGAAGGTCTGGGGCATTCTGACCTTAACTTAGCTCTCGTTTGCTTATCCAGGGGAAGCCTTAACCTGGAAGTTATATATTGACCCAAATGGCCCGCAGGAGACCACTCCGTGGAGTTAGGACGGTGGAGGTAGGAAGGTTTAAACATGGGGTTACCTTCTGAATCCAAAACAATTTTTGCAGAAAAAGGGTTAGAAATCTCTAATTTAGGCTTTTTTGGGGGGGAAACCTGCGAGAGCGAGCCCCATACCTCAGAATCATCATCACAGTCATCCATGTCACCGACGTCATCATCAGTATCAGAAATATGCGTTATTATAATCTGATTTGGCGCTGAAAAAGTATTTTTTGTTTTGGACTTATGTTTGCCAGAAACGTTACTAGAGTTCCCCTCCTGAGAAGGAGGCCCGGGAGGCATTTCATCCTCAGTCATGGGTGAAGAGACTTCACAAGTCAACAGAGCGCCATCTTTTTGTAGGGACAAATCCTTGTTTTTTTTCTTTATGCTATCCCCCGCAGATTGTGCCATAAAGGATTTGAAAACCATATTTTGTACAGAACTCTCAATGTTCCTTGACATTTTATTCATAGTGGCTGACACAGCCTTCGTCACAGCCTCATTAATAAAGGCTCCAAATTCATTATTATTTGATAATTTGGAAAAAGGGTCTTGACCTTCCATAATGTAGGAAAAAAATAACAAAGGCCAATAAGTTTGAATGAAATAGGCAAGGGAAAAAGAAAAAAGGGAAAAAACCTGAGTGGAAAGGGTTAAATTATCAGAAATACTGAGAAAGACTATAAACATGCCCTAAGAGGCGTGGTTCAGCTCTAAAACACCGAGGGAAGGAAAACCGGAAACTCTTCACTTCGCAAACGAGGTCCGGAGTGGCATGCATTATGAGAATGAAAACATAGGAAGAAATGTACGTGACTTATCTTGACTGCGAGCAGCAAGAAAGAGGACTGGTCGCAGTCAAGCTTAGTGGATACATAGCTTCCATGGTTCTGATTGGTGCATTTATCATTACGTTTTTCTCTCCCATTGGCTTCTCTGTTCTAAGCCTTTTGGGAGTTGTAGTTTTCTTGACTGCTGCTATTAAAAATTAAAGCAGGTTAGAGAAGCATAATATGAGCCTCCGTTCTTGACATAAAATTATGTCGCATAGAAAATGTATTAATGTGCTTTTAACATACGTGCTTGAAATGTGCCCACGGGGAGTGGGCACCAATGTATATGATAATAAATGAAGTTGACTAATAATTAATTATTGATGTACTAATGTGTGGTTTTGTATTAGCATTGAGTTATATGTTAAGATTTTGCTAAAATTAATTACTAGGCCTTAGTTAGCATGAGTCGAGGCCTAGCTGCCGGTCTCATATTAGTTGTGTTTTTCTAACGTGCAATGTGCTGACTTGCTGAAGGACATGTAGCCGTACTTTTCCAGAAGCTAGAAGATGTGTGTAACCGTAGTAAATTCTTTCTCATGAGACTCGACTTGCTCAAGGAGACATTCTTGCTGAATGCAACAGTATAAACTTGCAACAGGTACAAGGTTGCCTGAACTGGTAAAGACAATGGGACTACTGACTGAGCCTGCAAGAATAAAAGTTTGTACCTGACATTCTACCCGTTGGGGACGTCAATTACAGCAGCCAATGAACTACGTGAGAACTGTCCTAAAGTGAAAATCCTAGTGAGGTGACAAGTCAATTATTGGTTGGAGATAATGATGCACCAAAATGTACGCAATTGGAAACCAAGAGACTGTACAGCAAGAGTAATATAACCCTATGTCATAAGGAGAAATCAGCCATTACGTGCCATTCTTTGCTAGCGCCTAGCCACTTTGTCACTCTGTCTTAAAGACTTTGCTGTTTCATTCTTCAAACCATCCATACCCTTGCCTTGACCGTTTTATACCTTTCCTCCTTATGAGGGAAGTGTTCCTTATTACCTGTCTTGCTGAATTTTGCTGCGTTTTCCTGGTTGTTGGTGAATCAACTGATGTCCTGAGGATGAAGACTGACTCTGTATGCTGACCCATAACGGAGGGTAACTATATGATAATGAAATTGTAATTGTCTGTTTGCCTTTTCTTTCTAGGTACCAACTGCTTCTTTTGATAGAGACCATAGTCAGATGTTTTCTAAATTTGTGTTGCTAAATTGTTTTGCATGAAGCCCAACATGATAACGCTAATTCGAGGATAGTTAAGGGGTTCACTAAGACGGAAGCAAATAGACAAAGGACTGAATTAATGTTTTGTTGAATAATCTGCTAATGATACTAAGATTAGTCCATGTTGACGTCGTGCTTTGTTCTAATGTTTATGATCTTTGCTTTGATGAAATCTTATTTGAGTTGCCATATTGTGACATTACTGATGTGTTTTCTGGTATTGAGACTAATAAACTTGCTAGTAGAGTGTAATCAATAGGGAATAAATATCATAAATCTAACTAAATTTTGTGTGGTTATTCATGACTGAAAGGTCATGTGGTGTTTCAGTTTTCATTAATGTCACTAAGCAATTTGATTTACTATTGTGAATATTGATGAGGTTATTGATCCATTGATTGACATCCTGATTAGTTATCTCATCTTAAGGTGTCTCCAATCAGGGTCAAAAGATTAATTGGCCTAAAACGAGCCCCAGGTTAAGTAAATTACCTGGCGTGGTCTAAGACTCCGGAGTATATTGATAAGTGTATGAGACACTTGGTTTAAGTTGTAATTTGCGCTGTTTAATAGGTCAATCGGGCGTGGTTGACGAGTCAAGTTTAAGTCAAAGTGTGAGAGTGAAACCTTCAATGGAGATTTGATAAGTTCTAAAGTGCACTCGGACGAACCATTGACAAGTTGAGAGTGAAATTTGCAGGTCAAATTTTGCTTGCGAGTGCGGGATCTGAGAAGGAGAGAGTAGCGGCTGAGGCTTCAAGTGAAATCTCTGTAAAGTTCTGAAGCAATTGTGTTACCTTTTCTGTAGTAAACCGGCAAATTTGAGTTTTGTTGTTAAAGTGCTCGCAATATATTGCATTAGTTTTGTGTGAATAAAGAGTGAGGAAAACAAGCCGCAGGGCTTTGTCAGCTGCAGTGTGTGAGAGTGTGACGTCATTGGAGCCGCGCTAAGATAGGTCAGCTAGTAAGAAGGGTCACGCACGGATTGGCAACCCTCCGAGGGGAGGCAATTGGTTGAGAAGGTAGGTGAAGAGTGTTCTGGGAACTAAAGTCACTTCCTGATTAGATTCTAAACGAAATAAAGACGCAAAAATGAAGTTTTTCAAGGCTTAAAAGAGTGCTTTGAGGGGAGATGTGTACATTACAGCGGGTGTGGGGGAGCCTACACCGCCAGAGGATACTCCGGCTTATGCCGTAATTGAGGAGAAGGGAGTCGCGCCATGTCTTTGGCTAAAGCAATGGTGCAAATTAACAGAGAAAGATGGGTGTTTGGCGTTTTCAGAGAATGGAACCTTTAACATAGGGGGTCTAGAGAATTTGCGGAAAGCGTTTAATGAGCAAAAGCCGCCCCGAGACCAGCTCAGTTTGAAGCATTAGCGATTTGGGAATTAATGGGCATACGAAAGAGGCAACAGAAATTCGAGAGGAGAATGAGGAAAGCAGAAAAGACTCTAGCGGAGGCTAGATGGGATAGCGAGACCAGGATGTGGAGAAGGGAAATAATAGACAGAGTTAGGATGTTTCTGGCAATAACTCAGGAGGCCAAAACACAGGGAAGAAAGGCCACTTGTAAAACAGGCAAGGGCTCTAGTAAGCAACAGGAGACTCAGAAGTCTTGGGTAGATGCAGATGATTCAGATGATGATGAGTTTCTCAATCAGTTGTTACATGATCGACCGCCACCATATGCCATAAATGACAATAGACCGAGTACTAGTGCAGGTCCTGTAAATTCGACACAGAATCAGGGGACCACGAATACAGCACAGGCAAATGATGTTATCACATCAGCTCCGATACAGAATGGTGCTAGTGTATCCACTGCACCCGAGACGCAAATACAATTGCAGCCACCACCAGTTCAGAGGCTCTACCCTAATGTCCCAGTATTAGAGACGACTATGAATTTGATGGTGCCACCTGATCCAGTATACACAAGATCAAAGTTAGTACAGATTGAGCCAACTCCACATTTGCTGCCCCAGCCGCAGCAACCGGTGGTTCCGAATCACACCTCGGTCACAGGACCGCAGTCAGTAATAAATCAAGCTATGGGAGTAAATGCTCCACCGGGATTGGGAATCGGACAGTCACCAGCTGCTATATCTTTGCCAATTACCGTTGGTCCGCCAGTACCGCTGTATGCACAGGCGAAGCCTAGTGTGTGTGACCAAGGAGTAATGACTCAAGAGGTGATAAGAGGAGGGTTCACAGTAAGCTCTCAAGGGATGACACCGGGAGAACAGACAGTGGAAAGGTCGAGATTCTTGTTGGACTTCAGCCCGATTGGGGTTCCTTTAGAAACAATGAGACAAGCAGGTTTGGGCCTACTGACTCCACAGGTACTGGGTGCAAATACGTCACAAACGCCGATGGTGCAGGCTGGAAATATCTCGCTGCAGGGTTTAACTGCATAACAGTTGAATGAATGGTTAGACAAGCTTAACACTCCACAGACTACTCCTGCGACAGCAGAGCGGTCAGCGAGAGAGGAATACCTGAATTTTGTCAAGTTGGGTGTGGAAGCAGCTGAGCTAGTAGAAGGAAGCATGGGAGTGAACAGGTTAGAATCATACACTGAAGCAGAATAAAGATATCTGTGCCCGAAAATAACCAAAGAAGTAAGTAAGGTGCACCAGAGGTTGGCAAACCTAGCAGACAAATATGGCATAGACTTAAACAACACTAAGCATCTGAAGAGGAGTTATAGGTTAGACTTTGAACCTAAAGATTTTGATCATATGAGGTCTACTGGGATGAAGGCACACCTTAAAGAGATACTACAGAGTGCTCAAGTTTGGGGAGCATTAGAGAAGTGGGAAGGCAGATGGGCAAAGAAGAGAGATAAGAGGAAAAGTGACTGCCTGGAACAGCAGCAGGCGAAAGCTGTGCCAGACACGGGAACAATAAAGATGTTACCAATGGGGCGTGGACGGGCCACGAAACAAGATGGCCGCCTAGAGCGAGAGCTCCGTGCTGAGGCGATCCCGGAGGGGCGACGGGGGCGAGAAGACAGCCGGACAACACACCGGGTCCGGTGCCCCTCCACCCCTACAACAGCGGCGACACGGAATCATGTCCGGGGACGGGACGCAAGGCAGGAAACTCGCGACTCGCCCCAGGCCGATAAGGCCTGGCAAAAGGGGCGGAGTCGCGTCTTCGGAAGACAGGGGACGGCGTGCCCGCAGCGGCAAGGAGCAAGCTGAACAGGCCGCAGGGACTGCGGGAGCCGTGACAACCCGCATCCGTCTCCCTACAACGCCAACAAACAGCCGCGGACCTTCGACCCCCCACAGGGAGACGGGGAGACGCAGCAAAGGGGTGCGGCCCCTTCGACAGCCGGGAGAGAAACCCGGCCAGAGAGGTAGGATCGAGTCTCTTCAAAATAAGAACGGCATCGCCGGAGGCAGAGGCACGACTTCTCCCCTCTTTTCCATCACAGAGGGACAACAAAACCCTCCTACTGGGATAATAAACTCTCGCCCCCCCCAGACAGCTAATACTGGGGAGGGCAGAGGGGCACGACGGGAGGCACGTGGAGGTGAAGAGACGAGAGGGGTGAGCGACTGGAGGGGCATCGGAGATGAGGAGAGCCAGAGGGAGCCAAGAGAACAGAGATACAGGAGAAGGGAGAGGACTTGCACCAGTGTAAGAAATCAAAGCCTTCATCGCCCCTTACACTTATACTTATACTTAACGCGGGCTACTGACGGGGACAGCCGAAGAGCCACACATACCCCTGCTCAGAAAGACCTGGAGGAAAGTAAATCAGCCCCTCCCCCCCCCACCCTCAGCTATTCAACGTCAACCACTGAAGAATCAACCTTGGCAGACACAAGTCACAGCTCTCCAACAATAAGGGCCAATGTAGGCACTACAACGACACCATGGCAACTCCTTGAATATAACCTTCTCTGCCCCATAGACATAGACATTGACATTGACAGGCCTCTGCCATTTACAAAAAACGCTAGGAGGATACACTAAAGAGAATGAGGGCAAAAAAGATATACGGAGAACAATAAATAAGTGGACGCGGAGACAGGAGGAGGGAAAGAAAGAGGGGGAAGTCAAGTCTATCACCAGCAACCAAAGACCCAGAAAAACAAGAAGAGACAATATAAATTCGAGACCAGGCTGGCACAGAACATCTATATCCTTATCGGAATCCACGAAGGGAGACTCGGGCCCCACGTGGCCAGACTCTGCAGACAATTGAGGCGATGCCCGGCAACAAACCGAACCATAAACCTGTCAGCAAGCCTGCACGACAACTATTATTCTCAGAAGCGCTACAACACAAACGCCTAACCCCCACAAAGATAAACCCTCAAACATCGCCTCCTTTAAACAAGACCACCACGATGTCTGATAAAGATCAACCCACAACTATGGACAGGATACTACAAGAGATCACCACCGTCAGCCGCCGCATAGAGGGGATGGACGCCTCTATAGCTTCATTGACACTAGAAACCAAATCCATGCGATCTGACATTGCAGGCTTTCAATCTAGAGTGACAGGGCTAGAGCAACGCATGGGATCACTAGAGACGCAGATCAACACGTCTCAGGACCGAGAACAAGACTTCCTCTACCTCAGGAGCAAACTAACGGACATGGAGGACAGGAGCCGGAGAGACAATATCCGCGTACTTGGGATCCCGGAAAACGAAGAAGGCTCGGATATGCAGGCTTTTCTGACCTCCACTCTTCCAAAAATGATATCATTGGACTTTGACCCGCCGCTAGAATTCCAACGGGCACACAGGATAGGCCCAAAACGCTCTGACAACTCCTCAAGGCCCGCCCAATCATCGCATGCTTGCTGCGGCATAATCAAACCCGACAAATACTCCAAGTAGCACGCAACCACGGCCCTTTCCGAATAGACCAGCACGAGATTCGAATAACCGCTGATTACTCCAAGGAAACCAACAACGTAGAAAGGCTTTCCTAGCCCTACGACCCCGGCTTCGCAAACTAGAGATGAAATACGGTCTCTTTGACCCTGCAAGAATGTGGGTTACCAAAAATGGAGTATCCAAGGACTCTTATAACCCCGACGAATTGAGATTCTTCCTTGACTCTTTCCAATCCCAGCCTATGGACTCTCTCAACACAGACAGTGAGCATGACATTGTAGGAGGCAGTGATAGGGCCGAAACCCCCCACTCGGGAATGGAAAAGGCGAAGACGGCTCTACACGACACCGGAGCCAGTCATAGAGGTAGAGACATGGAGAGACTAACCAGATCATATGATGACAGGGGTCAGATTTTACACGCAGTAGTAACCCACACCCAACTATCGGAGAGAGACAAATCCCGCTCCCCTTTATAGTCTACAACTGGATCTTCTTGAGAAGATAACGCGACAAGACGACTTGTGGGACTATCGCTAGAGAGTCAAAAATAACAACTATAGACTCCGCGGAAGGATGAGTACCTTTCCAGATCATATGTGTATTGTAATTGTCTAAGACTGCTAGTATCAATCTTAAAACCAGATACATGAAAAATCTATGTTCTTTATGACTAGAGCCGAGGCCCTATAATGGAAAACTACCAGTAAATCGTTATTTGCCCTCAGTACACGACAGATGATGATTACTAGAACAGGGATCAGACCCCACCAACTCCCTGTATGTTGAATAAGGGCCCGGTCCCGACCCTATAACCCTATAACAAGGTAACAAGGTAACAGGGGCATTAAACAGATAACAAAAAATAAACACTAACTAACCATCATGGAACTTACCTTATATTCCACACACTACAAAATATCTCACGGTAGTAAACAACAAAGTATGTGAAATCTTCCTAATACACACCACACTCGACCAGCGCTGACGTTAGAACCGTTTAGCCCCCATTATCACCCCAAGGGATGGGACTAGACCACGTAAAGATAAATTAATTGCATATCAAAGCTCCCATTACTTGACTTTATTTTATTCTACAATAAGAAAATGGGAAAAAAAAATAGAACACAAGGACATAATACAACATAATACCGCATAACAAAGCAAAATAATATGACATCCTACACTGCCACACCACACCACATTATAACATCACAATGTAAATTATAAACTATTAGCTATTCCTTTCCCCGGATGTTCGTACCTACCCCCATCCTAATCATTATTACTATCTTAAACTATCATCTACAACAGAACGACTATGATGGTGGCACATACCAAGTAAGACCTTAGTAGGTCAGTATTATGATGTAATAATACACGGCAAGGAGTTTGTAATAGGATGAGATACGCATTATCCTCGCGTAACCCGGGGCTCAGCTACACTCATTACCTATCCTACGATTAATAGAGAGACACTTGGCATAATGGCTCCTAACGTGATAATATGATAAGATACCAGGATATGCTATGTTGATCAACCTAATATGTCATTGAAACGTTGTAAGGCGAGACGAGACGAGGCAGTGTTATAGTTGAAAAGAAATGCTCAGGAAGTATTATATTATATTGTATATTGGTATCTTTATCTACCCTTACATACGTGAGAACTGTAATACTCTGTTTGAGCTCTTTCCCCCCTCCTTCGCCCTGCCCCTCCCCCTCGCCAGCCGGTCTCGGTCTTTCTGTCTGCCCAGTCCCTACTTTAATTTACGACCCTATCTTATGAACTCCTAAACACCCTACGATACCATACAACATCAAGTACTAGGCACAACATCCTAAACACCATACCCCATCAACACCCGACACCCCCCCCCTCCTCTCCAGCGCCGCCCAGGTACTATAGTTATTAACCGACCATTACTTCTGCCAATATACACTTTAGTTATATAACTAATACACTAGCCACTATTCACCGATGAACAGATCCACTTCTCGATACATAAACATAAGCACTGCTGTGTACCCCCCCCCCACCCCTCCTTATCACCGACGTATCGATAACTGGCTGTCTGTTGTTTCCCCCCTCGCCCCCCCGATCGAGATCGCCCGACGGCACGAGAGCTCAGAGAGAAATCGGTCCCGCCGTTTACAGACCTAACGAACGAAGGAGGTTGGACTCCTAACCTCCCTCATCCCTATCCTTCTCCACTTCTTTCCCCCAATTGCACGCTCCCTTGCTATACTCTCAATTTCAACTTCAGCACACGCATCCATCCCTTCCCCTCCTTCTCCTTCTTTTCTTCTCCCTCTCATTTCTCCTTGTCTTCTTTTCCCCTCATATTTCCCCTCCATCTGGCTCTCGTCCTACTTATATTGCCTCTCTTCCTTCACCCTCCCCTCTCTCTTCTCTTTCTTCTCCAGAGGACTCCCTTGGCCTCCACCAGCTGCTAACCCCCGTATAAAATAAAACACTGTATCATATCGAAACACAACTCCCACTCCAACAACTAAGTCAATATCTCCCACCCTCCCTCCCCCCCCCCACCAACACCAACCCCGGAACGAGGGTTCTTACTCACAATTATCCAAGATGTCGAAGTCCCACCCTCAAGCGACGCAACCATTACGTATACTCTCTTGGAATGTACACGGCATGACGAGCTATGTTAAGCGGAAAAAGATACTATTCTATCTTCAATCCAAAAAAACAGATATAGCTCTGATTCAAGAGACTCACCTTGACACCCTGGAATCCAGTAAACTTAAACGGGATTGGGTAGGGAGGGTTGCCTTCAGCTGCCGTCCAACGAGTCAGGAATCTGGAAGTAACGGGCCCGCAAATGTGGAGTGGCGATACTAGTGAGTAAATCCCTCCCGGTCACTATCATTAAAACCTGGAATGATACGGAAGGAAGGTATATATTTGCTAAACTAAAACTAGGGGACACTGTTTTATGCGTGGGATCCATTTACGCACCAACCGGCCCAAAACACCCATTCCTTCTACAGCTAAATCGCCTCCTGACAGAAATCGGAACTACTCGATACATAATCGGGGGAGACTGGAATCTCGTCCAAGACGCCATAATGGATAGGACAGGCCCTGTTGATATATGTAACAATCACGACAGAGCGCTTCTGACAGACCTGACCACCGATGTCGGTCTAGTGGACTGCTGGAGAATACAACACCCGAAAGATAAGGAATATACTTTCCTATCCACCGTCCATGGCACCCAATCGCGTCTGGATTATTTCTTAGTATCACACACTGTAATCCCTCACATACAAGACACCTGCATCCTAGACAGCCGGCTCTCAGATCACTCCCCAATACTAATCCGGATCCAGGTGGGACTCTCCTTCTCTGGTCGTAAACCATGGCGATTGGCTGTACACAGATACCGCTCTCCCCAAGGGAAGGAACAATTAAAAGCTCATGTAGCTACATACATGGCCGAGAATACAGGCACTGTATCCTCAAAAAGGATCCTATGCGCGGCAGCAAAAGCAACCCTAAGAGGGAATATGATGCGAGACGCAGCACTGGCCAACAAAGACAGAATAGCCCACCAAACCACCTTAGAGACCACGATACAGGACCTCACTAAACAATATACCGCCCAACCATTCCCTAGGCTGCGACACGCCTTAGAACAGGCCCGCATGGCACACAACGAACTCTACACATCTCAGGCGGAATACGCACTGCAAAAATTGCGAGGCCGCCATTACGAACAAGGGGAAAAAGCAGGTCGCCTCCTAGCGGCGCAGCTCCGACAAAGAGAGGCAGCCTCTGCCATTGCGGCCATAACATCTTCTTCAGGAGCAGTACTAACTCGCCAACAAGACATTGTAAACGAGTTCGCCAAGTACTACCGACATTTGTACACTCCTGAAACAACGACAGATCAAACACAAATGGAGATATTCCTTACCGCAGCCAATCTACCCCGTCTGTCGGAGGCAGGCAGGGCCCTCTTGGACGGTAACATAAGCAAAGAAGAGATAACCCAAGTTATAACAAGCCTCCCCTACCATAAATCTCCAGGAGAGGACGGATTCCCTGCGGAATTCTATAAATGGGCTGGGGAGGAGGCAATAACCGCAGTACATGAAGCACTGACGGAAGCATGTCAAGAAGGCTCCCTGGGCGCTCTATCCAATAAAGCCACGATTGTCATCTTGCCTAAGCCAGGGAGAGACGCCCTTCTCTGCGGCAGTTACCGTCCTATCTCCCTTTTGAATGGGGATGTCAAACTCCTAGCCAGTGTTCTAGCAGCGCGGCTCCGCAAGGTGATACCATCATTGATTCACAATACCCAAGTAGGATTTGTACCAGGCCGTACCTCCAGAAATCATATGTGAACTCTTTGCCATACACTGTTAGAATCCATACAATTACCTGACGAAGCCCTAGCCCTGTCCCTAGACGCGGAGAAAGCATTCGACCGCATTGAGTGGTCCTACCTATTCACAACCATGAAGCATTTTGGCCTGGGGGAACAATTTATCTCTAAAGTACGTTTATTATATGACCACCCCACAGCACAGGTTAACTGTGGGGGCATCATGTCAGACCCATTCCCTATTGGAAGGGGCACATGCCAGGGATGCCCCTTGTTGCCACTTCTATTTCTATTGGCCATGGAACCCCTAGCTGCTACCATACGAAATTCTCACCAAATAAAAGGGATCCATATCACCAGGGGCATATCCAAAATCTATCTCTACGCAGACGACATTCTGTTAACAATGTCCGATCTAGAAACCTCGCTCCCAGCACTACTTTCCACTATAGAAGACTTTGCATCCCTATCCGGATATCGGGTAAACTGGGATAAAAGTGAGGCACTACCATTATCCCGCATAACGACGAGGGCAGCGATACATGGCCTCCAATTCAAATGGACCCCAACCCGCCTTAAATATTTAGGAACGTTCATTAACCGAGGTCTAGAACATATGGTCAGGGACAACATATCTAAAATGAAACAAGACTTTGCCAAATGGTCCCTACTAGGCCTGTCCATGTGGGGCAGGACACAGGCGGTCAGAATGGTCACCTTACCACGCTTCACATACGTGCTAGGCATGCTCCCCCTACAGATACCTCTTTCCTCACTCCGATTAATAGACGCATCCATAAGGGCCTTCGTCTGGGGCTCCTCACACCCAAGACTGAAACCTGCAACAATACTGGCACGACGACCCTACGGAGGATTAGGACTACGCTCAGTAGAACAATACTCTCTGGTCCTACAACTCTCACAGCTAATATATACACTTCCGGATATAGCCGATCCACCGCAATGGGTGATCACAGAGAAACTCCGATATGGACAGTATACGGAGATGGGAGGAACATACGCCGACCATGTTCCCTTAGCTAACCCCATCCTCAAGGATACAAACACAGCGTGGTGCAGAGCCCATTGACTACTAGGAGTACACATCCTTCCCTGCATACTCAGGCTCCCATAGCAGGGAATAAAAGCATTAAAATAGGAGGGAATATTCTCAGATGGCCCCAATGGTCCGAGGCAGGTATCCACAATATATCTCACATAATAGATGGAGATAGCTTCCGCACATTCGCCTCCCTCCAGGAAGAATTTGGTATCCAAAGTAACCAGGAGTGGCGATATCTACAGCTCAAACACTGTATGTGGAGAACATTGGGAACCCCCCCGTGGATGCTCAAAACCTCACCCATCGTCACCTATCTTCAGAAATGGGGCCGACAAAAAGGCGTCTTGGCTGGCCTCTATGCCGAATTAACTAACCACCTTTACTCTCAGCCTTTACTTGAACAACTACGCTTAAAGTGGCAGGATATACTAGAGATAACCTACACGGACGAAGAATGGCCAGACATACTAGAAGCCCTCGACAGGGGCGTACGTGAAGCACGCCTGAAATTTTGCCTATTTAAAATCCTTCAGGGGTGGTACTGGACCCCCGTTAAACTCTTCAGGGCAGGGTTGATACCGCACGCGAACTGTTGGAGATGCACAGAGCCAAATTGTGACCAACTCCATATTCTATGCCACTGCCCAACGGTACAGTCACTATGGGACGCGGTACGCCTCGCCTTATCGGACTTCATACAGATACCAAAACCGACCCCACCAGCATTTATCATTCTACATGACATTCGCCCGTATCCCTCCCTATCGCGGGCACATAAACGATTAATCCACACAGCGCTTGCCATGGCCAAAATATGCATACTCCGGCACTGGAGATCTAGCATTGCCCCCACACCCATTGAATGGATGACGGCCATGTATCAAACGGCTACCCATGAACGAGTGATTTATAACCTACAGGACCAAGCAGAACAATTTGCGGAGGTCTGGAGCCCATTCTTGAAGAGACCATGAAGCGGCTGGTGGATGACCAACGGATGACCAATGTTCAATGATCAATGATTAGGGAATATCAATTACCAATCACCCTCTGAGAATCCTAGACCCAGGAAACACATTTAGGGGGTCATTCCTACCCTGGCGGTCCGAGACCGCCAGGGTAGGGGACGGAGGAAGCACCGCCAACAGGCTGGCGGTGCTTCTGGGGCTATTCTGACCGCGGCGGTAAAGCCGAGGTCAGAAAAGGGAAGCCAGCGGTTTCCCGCCGGTTTCCCGCTGCCCCTGTGAATCCTCCACGGCAGCGCTGCAAGCAGCGCCGCCATGGGGATTCCGACCCCCTTCCCGCCAGCCTGGTTCTGGCGGTTTTCACCGCCAGAACCAGGCTGGCGGGAACGGGTGTCATGGGCCCCTGGGGGCCCCTGCAGTGCCCATGCCACTGGCATGGGCACTGCAGGGGCCCCCTAACAGGGCCCCACATTGATTTTCAGTGTCTGCTTGGCAGACACTGAAAATCGCGACGGGTGCAACTGCACCCGTCGCACACCAGCAACTCCGCCGTCTCCATTCGGAGACGGCTTCCTCGTTACTGGTGCTTTCCCGCTGGGCGGGCGGGTGGCCTTTTGGCGGTCGCCCGCCAGCCCAGCGGGAAAGTCAGAATGACCGCTGCGGTCTTTTGACCGCGGTACGGTCTTCTGGCGGTTCCCGCTTGGCGGGCGGCGGTCGTTGCTGGTGCTTTCCCGCTGGGCGGGCGGGTGGCCTTTTGGCGGTCGCCCGCCAGCCCAGCGGGAAAGTCAGAATGACCGCTGTGGTCTTTTGACCGCGGTACGGTCTTCTGGCGGTTCCCGCTTGGCGGGCGGCGACCGCCGCCCGCCAAAGTAGGAATGAGGGCCTTAATCTCCTACTGTCCCTTCTCTCTCTCCCTAGCTACGCTCTCCTCTCCCCTTTCTCTCTTTTTTCTCTCTCTCTATCAACCCACAGGCCTCTAATTTTGACATATGCCCGAGACCCTGAACTACCCAACATAGTAATACAAGTCGCTTCGTAACACAAACAAGGACGGAGAAATCAACTCATATAAGACGTAGACACTCTCTAACCGACCTCACCATATCTAACATACATACTACCTACCTCTAGATAATAACTTGCTACAGGCGGAGAAGTACAGAACGATTTACTCTTCGGCCTGAACAAGTTAGTCTCAGGATACAAAGACCCCCTGCCTACCCCAAGTCTCTTCATCTTACATCCCCCTGCGATTACCCTTCCTCTCTCCTCCTCTTTCTTCCCCTTCTCTCCCCCTCCCCATTTCATATGGCTATTTCGTCTCTCTCCTATACCAAGATCAATCCCCCCATACAACCCTGTCCTCGCTCCTCCTCCCCTTACCACCCCCCCCCCCCACCTGTTTTCCTTTTTTCTTCAAAAACTCAACTATGCAACTGGGAATTTTTACTTGCCTGACAGTACATGCATATATGCTCACAATGGAAATAATTGTGGTAAAAGAACAAAAACAATGTTTTGAAAGCTAAACAGTTTGTTTATATGCTGTATGTACCGCCTTATATATTCTTAATAAAACTTTTGAAACTTTAAAAAAAAAAAAAGATGTTACCAATGAGAGAAACAGCTGGCGGGGTTCTAGTTCATGTACCGTGGTCTAGAGGTGACATTTTGTCATTCACAAATGATTATCCCAGGTTGAGGGAGAAGCCAATAGAATGGTACCAGCAGACGGACAGGTTTGTGAAGCTTGCAAAATGTCTTTGGGAGGACCTGAAAACACTGTTTGAGATTATAGTTCCAGCCGATTTGTGGCTAGAGTGCAAGAGGAGTGTGGATTGGCCGACAGCGGAACCGCCAAGGGACAGGGCTACAGGAGCACTGTCTCCTGAGGTGATGAAGCACTACTATAAGGTGATTGAGTTCTTGAAGCAGAAGGTGTCGCCGAAAGTTACTGATTGGCAGAAAATTGATCGAACGGCACAAGAAGGCAAAGAGTCAATACATGCTTACTATGAGAGGTTGTTAAAGGCGTTCAAACACTACAGTGGTACGGAGGTCATAGAACCGAAAGACATGAATCACCTTGTGTTTAGATTCATTGAAGGACTGAGGCCAGAGATTAGCCAGATGATTAAGAATCATTTGATCTGTTGGCAAGCGAAGCCGATTGATGAGGTGTTGCAGTATGCAAAATACTGTAGTGATGAGATTGAGTTGAAGCAGAGAAATCTGAAAGAGAAGGTGATGGTGATGCAAATTAAGGCAGCACAAGTAGGAATGCAGGGAAACGGAATACAGCAGATGGTGCAGCAGACGCAAGGAAATGGAATGTTTCAAATGCAAGCGAGAGGCCGAGGTCGAGGAGGTTTTGTGACCCGTGGTCCAGACTTGAATACTGTTGTGGTTCAAAATGATGTGCAAGGGATGAAAAAGATTTCACCATGCCATGCGTGCGGGGGCGTGGGACACTGGAAGCGGGAATGTCCGATGATGGTGCAGGATGGTGTTGTTCAACAAACCAATGATATAAGTGCATTTCAAAATGTGAGGGGTCCAAGAATGAGGGGTCCAAATCTGAATTTTCAGAATAACATGGTTCATATGCAAGGCCTCTAGCCCATGCAACAAATGCAAATGCCACATGCACAACCAGTGCAGGTGCAGCAAGTACAACAGCAGATTCCCATGGTTCCTAGACAGCAAATGCAGTTGCCTTTAGCTCCGATGGGACAACAACAGGTAATGCTTCCTCAACAGGTCACAGGTCAAACAATGAGTCAAAATAATGCAGTACAACAGTTCCCATTGCGTGGTGAGAATGGAATAAACGATGAATGGTCGGATGACTGTTCGGATAGTGAGGAGAGCAGGCTTGCAGCGTCTCTAGAAGTAGATCAGAGGGGACCTTATGTGCAAGAAAAGGTGATGGGTCACAAGGTTTCATTCCTGGTTGACACAGGAGCTACACGCTCTACAGTCAGAAGTGCAGAGGTTCCAAAATTGCCGCTTTCAGAGCGTACCATTAAGGTAGTGGGAGTAGCAAATCAGCTCCTGACTAATCCGATTACAGATCCGGTCCAAGTTGAGATTGGTACCTTTCAGGGATTGCACAGGTTTGTAGTCTGTGATTCAAGTCCGGTGTCTTTACTAGGAAGAGACTTGCTGTGTAAGACAAGGTGTTCGATCACCTGTTCCAATGAAGAAATTGAGGTGCAGACCAACAGTGATGATGAAGGGGATGATGGTCAGATCTCAGAACCAGAGACGGAGACCACAGATGAGGAGTACCCTTTGATAAGCTTTTTCCCGATGTTCACAGTGACCGATTTGCCAACCGAATTGCAGGGGACAGTCCCTGAGAAAGTGTGGGATTTGACAGGAAAAGAAGTGGGACTGATAAAGGGAGTAGAACCAGTCAAAGTAAACGTGAAGCCAAATGCTGTGTTGTAGGCACAAGATGTCCTTATACAGGTGACGCAGATAATTGCGGATTTTGTCAAGCAAGGGGTCCTAAAAGAAGTGATGAGCAGCCCATGTAATTCACTAATAATGGGACTGAGACAGCCTTGTGGGAAAGTTTGAATTGTCCAAGATCTGAGAAAAATTAATGAGATAGTGGTAAAATGTTGCCGAATAGTGCCAAATCCAGCCGTGATCATGTTCCAGGTTCCATGTGATGCGGAGTGGTTCACAGTCGTGGACTTGTCCCAAGCGTTCTTTTCTGTGCCTCTTCATGAGGATAGCCAATTTCTTGTCAGTTTCAAATTCTTGGACAAGGTTTACAGTTGGTGTCGGATTCCTCAAGGGTTTTCAGAATCACCTTCCGTCTTCAATCAGATATTGAAGAAGGATTGGGAATCATTGGAATTGCCTTTTAATTCGACTCTAGTACAGTACATTGATGATTTGTTGATTGCGTCCAAAACGAAAGATGACTGTAGGTATGATACTATTGCCTTACTAAATCATTTGGGAAAGAACGGACATAAAGGGCCTGATTTTAATGTTGGCGGGCGGCGGGAGCCGCCCGCCAAGCTACCGCCGCTGAATGACCGCACCGCGGTCAAAAGACCGCGGCGGCCATTTAGACATTTCCTCTGGGCAGGCGGGCGCTCTCCAAAAGAGCGCCCGCCGGCTCAGAGGAAATGCCCCTGCAACGAGGACGCCGGCTCAGAATTGAGCCGGCGGAGTTGCAGGGGTGCGACGGGTGCAGTTTGCACCCGTCGCGTATTTCAGTGTCTGCTTAGCAGACACTGAAATACTTTGCGGGGCCCTCTTACGGGGGCCCCTGCCGTGCCCATGCCATTGGCATGGGCACGGCAGGGGCCCCCAGGGGCCCCGCGGCACCCCCTACCGCCATCCTGTTCCTGGCGGGCGAACCGCCAGGAACAGGATGGCGGTAGGGGGTGTCAGAATCCCCCATGGCGGCGCAGCAAGCTGCGCCGCCATGGGGGATTCAAAGGGCAGCAGTAAACCGGCGGGAGACCGCCGGTTTGCCTCTTCTGACCGCGGCCGAAGCGCCGCGGTCAGAATGCCCTGCGGGGCACCGCCGCGACCCTGGCCCCGGCGGTCTTAGACCGCCGGGGTCAGAATGACCCCCAAAGTGTCCCCAAAGAAGCTCCAGTACTGCCAGAAAGAGGAGAAGTACTTAGGCCACCTGACTGAGAAGGGGTCAAGGAGAATATCCAAAGAAAGAGTAACAGCCATACTACAGATGAGCCCCCCGACATCCAAGAGAGACGTTAGGATGATTTGGGGAATGGTGGGCTACTGTCGCCAGTGGATTCCCAACTTCTCAATTATCTCTAACCCTCTGGTGAGGTTGACCGTTAAGGAGGTTAAGGATGGCCCGGATACCCTAACTATGTCAGAGAAAGAGATGAGGGCATTCATTGAACTGAGAGAATGTATGTGGAGGGCTCCAGCTTTGAGTATGCCTGACTACGCAAAGCCTTTTGTCCTGTTTTGTCATGAACGTGATGCTTGTTCTTTGTCTGTCCTGACAAAGGTCCATGGAGGTGCAAACCACCTAGTAGCATATTTTTCAGCTACTTTGGACCCAGTTGCTGCAGCCTTACCGGGTTGTCTGCGTGCAGTTGCAGCAGTTGGTCAAAGCCTCACTCAATGTGAAGGTATAGTGATGGTACATCCCCTAACAGTAATGGTCCCACACTCAGTCGAAATACTACTCACCCAAACCAAGACGCAGCACATGACAAATGCCCGTCTGACCAAATATGAAACGATTATATTGGGGTCACCTAATGTGTCATTAAAACGCTGTACTGTGTTAAACCCGACAACTTTGCTTCTTAATGAAAATACAGATGTTGATGATGCTGAGGAAATAGCACATGATTGTCTTGAGGTAACAGAACTGTGCACCAAACCGAGTCCTGACATTAAAGATACTCAATTGGAAGAAAATGATTACCTTATTTTTGTTGATGGTTCATGCCTGAGAGACTCAGTAGGAGTGCTAAGAGCCGGATATGCTGTATGTACAATAACTGGTATCCTGGAAGCCTCTTGGCTTGAAAGAGTGTACTCTGCTCAAGCGGCTGAATTGGTTGCTCTTACTAGGGCATGCCATGCCGCTGACAAATTGAAAGTCACTATCTATACCGACAGCAGATACGGATTTGGAATTGGTCATGATTTTGGCCAGCTATGGTTACAGAGGGGTTTCATGACCTCTTCTGGTTCTCCAGTGAAAAATGGTGAAAGAATTAAGGAGTTGTTGCACGTGATTCAGTTACCTCTTGAAATTGTTGTGGTGAAATGCAGCGCTCATGTGAAATTGCAAGACTTTGTGTCAATGGGAAACAGATATGCAGATCAAGTCGCAAAGTTTTGTGCATTGAACTGTATATCGTTCAAGGATCAGTGGGAATTGTTACCTGAAACTGAAAATGAGACATGCACAGGTTATGCACTGAGGGTGGTTGACACGATGGAAGAACTAAAATTGTTGCAGGGACGTGCCAGCAGAGAAGAGAAACGTTCTTGGCTTAAAATGCAATGTGTGCAAAGACCTGATGATTTGTGGGTTTCAGATGAGGGGACAATGGTTTTGCCAAACAGTCTCTTGTCACAGTTTGCAAGGTTTTACCATGGTCAAGCACATATTGGGAGAGAAGCCATGATCAGGTTGTTCAAAATCGATTGGGTCAATCCAAAATTCAGACATGCTGCAGAAGTAATCTGTCACAGGTGCATCATCTGTCAGCAGATGAATGCGGGGAAAGGGACCGTGGTGAATTTGAGCCACATTGGGAGAGCAGGAGGTCCATTTAGCAGAATGCAATTGGATTTTATTGAGATGCCTGGGTGTGGAGGTCTGAGATACGTGTTGGTGATTGTGTGTATCTTTAGTCATTGGATTGAAGCCTACCCTACAGGTAGGAATGACAGTCTCACAGTAGCAAAATTGCTGCTTAGGGAATTAATACCACGTTTCGGGTTCCCAATCTCTTTAGAATCAGATAGAGGAAGTCACTTCAACAATGAGGTGCTTAAGCTCTTGTGTACAGCATTGAACATTGAACAGAAGCTGCATTGTAGCTACGGTCCTGAAGCCTCAGGACTAGTGGAACAGATGAATGGTACCTTGAAGTCGAGAATGGCGAAAATATGCACGGTTACAAATTTGAAATGGCCAGATGCATTGCCCTTAGTGCTAATGTCAATGAGAAATACACCTAACAAGAAAACAGGACTGTCTCCTCATGAAATTCTCATGGGCCGAGCTATGAGATTGCCCGCAGTGCCTGCAAATGCTCTAGTAAATATCACAGATGATATGGTGTTGGACTACTGCAAGGGTCTGGCTGACGTGGTCCGCTCTTTCTCTCACCAGGTGAAAGCAACCACACTGCCACCAATAAATGATCCAGGTCACAATCTGAAAGCTGGTGACTGGGTTTTTGTCAAGAAACACGTGAGGAAGTCGTGTTTGGAGCCATGTTGGAAGGGGCCGTATCAAGTGATACTGACAACTACTATGGCTGTGAAATGTGCGGGAATTCCAAACTGGATCCATGCCAGTCACACAAAGAAGGTGATGTGTCCAACTGATGAGGAAATTGAGTTGTCGAAAATAACAGCTACAGAAAAGGAAGTCTCAGGGCCGGAGAGTAATCAAGGGGGAACTGAGACAGAAGGAGAGCCCGATGAGGATGGTTTGGTCACTCAAACAGCAAACAAGATCCAGAAGGGTGACGGTGAGCCTATCTCAACTGAGGCACCAGGAGGACAGACCCAAAGAGAGGTTCTCCAAGAAGCAGACGGATATGGGTTTGAAGTTGAACCCCTGACAGACCCAGAAGGCGAAGGAGTGGAGGCAGAAGACAGTCGAAGTGTTCAGACTCCTCCTGAGAAACTTGCAGGTCCAGCAAGAGAAAACACCATAGCACAAGAGGAGGGCATTGAACAGCAACCTGAAAAGCCGAACGATAAAAGGACACTGAGGGTAGATAAGTGGCCAGAGCAACAAGCTGCAAAAGGGAAAGTGGTCATCAATGAAACAATAGAGGAAGAGGTCGATACCACAAGGTAAGAAGATCCGAGGAAGGAGAATTGCAGGGTGACCGCAAGTTGAAAAGAAAGAGAATAGCAAAAAGAAGATACGCAGGTCCTGAATGGGCTTATGCAACGTCAGCCGAGTGGCAACAAGAGTTCTTGGCTTTCTGTTTTGAACGTGAAGTTCCAGGTCAATATTATGGTACTTGAAGTTGGCCACAAATAAAGGAGACTGTGTTAAGCTGAAATTGAATAAAGGGAAACCTGAGAGAAGAAGTTGATAAATTACCGGATGTGACACTGTTAACCTGAATTTACTTTTGAAAATCAATTGTGACAAGCTGCTAACTGGATTGAAAAAAAGATCCTGGGAGTGAATGAGAAAGCTGTAAATACTTGCTGAAGAAAGACTTTTTGCTTAGCCTTATTGAAAAAAAAAAAAAAAGAGAAAGTTATTAACCATCCTCATATTAGTTGTTTACACTTATAGTACTTTACCTTCTGATTCTTTACAGATCATGCCTAGGTCAGGAGATGACGTTGAGGGGAGTAAGCACTGTAAATATTTGGGTATTGCTTTGGGTGTTGCGTGTGTGATATTCATTATAGCTTTGTTTGTGGAAATGCGTTTGGTGGATGAGAGTGAAGCTAACAATGCTACAGTTTATGGGACTACTACACTAACACCATGGGAGAGGTTTGAGCAAGATACAAAGTATTTGCATGACGAAACTAATACGAAAGGGGAGCTGTCTACTAACGTTTTCTATCGCTTGCTGAGTGAGTATGTTGACACTATGGATGCGGAGGCTTGTTATGTGTACACAAATTCCTCTTTCAGTCCAAGAGGGGGTTACATATCACAGTTTGCCACTAACCTACGGGATAAGTTGAGGTTTGCTACTAACACATTTCTATAATCAAGAAGAAGTGCAATATTTTTACTCAAATGACGATCTTGTGTTCTCTTATGTGCCTATCATAGAAGATTTGAATAGTGTAGCTAAGTATTATGCTATAAAGCTGATTAAGGGATTCTTCGAGCCTAGAATGACAATTAGTACTTCATATGCGCACCGCAATAATTTGACATGCTTGCTTACATCCATAGAAAAGAGCTTTCTAGATCACACTGAAAATAGAAGGAGGGTTTTTAAAGGGGAAATTAGAAAAGGGCTTGCAGCAACGATCATTTCTTAGTAATAGCAATAATGGGATTAGGGAACAAGGGAAGCTAGCTTTAGATGCAAAACATGTAGGTAGGCTTTGCATTACGTGACCAAAATCATACTATGACAATGTGTTCGTGGGAACGAGTGAGTGTAAGCATGTGTTTTTTGTTTCAGAATAAATGGACTTTCATGCTAAATGGAATGGATCAAGCGATCCCAGGGGTTTATTATATTTGTGGAGTTAGTGCTTATTACCGTCTTCCAAAGGGATGGTATGGGACATGTTATTTGGGAATAGTTTTCCCAAAGATCTATCAACTAGATAATTTAAAGAAATTCCCGAAAGTGACAGAATTACTTCGTGCTGTTGTGCCTATATACCTGACAATAGTAATGAGATTAGAAGTATGCTTACTAACCTGACAAGAGATAGTGCAGATTTGAAGGAACTGAAAGAACCAGGAGTCTGGGAAAAGGTTGGAGAGGGATTTGCTGGTGTGGGAAGTTGGTTTAGTAGTCTTTGGCATGGGTTTATGGGAAAATTAATACAGGGGATAATAATTGTTTTGGCTTGTTTATTTGGATTATGGTTATTGAGCAAAATTAGCGGATGGGTTAAGGGAAAATTGGCAAAACATAAAGCGAGGAGGGAAGAAAAGAAAAGGGAAAAAATGTTCAGAGCAAAATATGAAAGGGCGAAACAAAAAGAAGAAATTGAGATGAAGGAGATGAAAAAGTGAAAGGGTTGTTAAAGAATGGATTTGTGTGATGACAAGTGTCATCAGAGGAGGGATTGTTTGAGTGTAGTTATTATAATCAAAAATTAACATGAAATGTTTGCAAATTAATGTATAATGATGTCGCATAGAAACTGTATTAATGCGCTTGAAATGTGCCCACGGGGAGTGGCCACCAATGTATATGATGATAAATGAAGTTGACCAATAATGAATTATTGATGTACTAATGTATGGTTTTGTATTAGCATTAAGAGTTATATGTTAAGATTTTGCTAAAATTAATTACTAGGCCTTAGTTAGCATGAGTCGAGGCCTAGCTGCCGGTCTCATATTAAATGTGTTTTTCTAACGTGGAATGTGCTGACTTGCTGAAGGACATGTAGCCGTACTTTTCCAGAAGCTAGAAGATGTGTGTAACCGTAGTAAATTATTTCTCATGAGACTCGACTTGCTCAAGGAGACATTCTTGCTGAATGCAACAGTACAGACTTGCAACAGGTACAAGGTCGCCTGAACTGGTAAAGACAATGGGACTACTGACTGAGCCCGCGAGAATAAAAGTTTGTACCTGACATTGTACCCTTTGGGGACGTCAATTACAGGAGCCAATGAACTACGTGAGAACTGTCCTAAAGGGAAATCCTAGTGAGGTGACAAGTCAATTATTGGTTGGAGATAATGATGCACCAAAATTTACCCAATTGGAAACTAAGAGACTGTACAGCAAGAGTAATATAACCCCGTGTCATAAGGAGAAATCAGCCAATACGTGCCATTCTTTGCTAGCACCTAGCCACTTTGTCACTCTGTCTTAAAGACTTTGCTGTTTGATTCTTCAAGCCATCCTTACCCTTGCCTTACCCGTTTTATACCTTTCCTCCTTATGAGGGAAGTGTTCCTTATTACCTGTCTTGCTGAACTTTGCTGCGTTTTCCTGGCTGTTGGTGAATCAACTGATGTCCTGAGGACGAAGACTGACTCTGTATGCTGACCCATAACAGAGGGTAACTATATGATAATGAAATTGTAATTGTCTGTTTGCCTTTTCTTTCTAGGTACCAACTGCTTCTTTCGATAGAGACCGTAGTCAGATGTTTCCTAAGTTTGTGTTGCTAAATTGTTTTGCATGAAGCCCAACATGCTAACGCTAATTCGAGGATAGTTAAGGGGTTCACTAAGATGGAAGCAAATAGACAAAGGACTGAATTAATGTTTTGTTGAATAATGCGCTAATGATACTCTACTAAGATTAGTCCATGTTGACGTCATGCTTTGTTCTAATGTTTATGATCTTTGCTTTGATGAAATCTTATTCGAGTTGCCATATTGTGACATTGCTGATGTGTTTTCTGGTATTGAGACTAATAAACTTGCTAGTAGAGTGTAATCAATAGGAAATAAATATCATAAATCTAACTAAATTTTGTGTGGTTATTCATGACTGAAAGGTCATGGGGTGTTTCGGTTTTCATTAATGTCACTAACCAATTTGATTGATTTACTATTGTGAATATCGATGAGGTTATTGATCCATTGATTGACATGCTGATTAGTTATCTCGTCTTAAGGTGTCTCCAATCAGGGTTAAAAGATTCATTGCCCCAAAACGAGCCCCAGGTTAAGTAAATTACCTAAAACGGGACGTGTTTTCACCTGCTCCATTGAAGGGATATGAATTAAAAATCAGACAGAGAGATAGAGAGAGAGAGAAATCAGGAGCACAGAACCGAAGGCATGCAGAGAGAAGAGGAGGCAGGAACTCAGAAAAATGGCTGTATGATAGAACCACCCCTTTAAAAATAAAACTACCCTGCCACCCACCCTCAATAAGAAAAAATACTCAAACCCTCCACCCCAGCCCCTTAAAAAAATTAGCCCGCCCTATCCCCCACCCAACCCAATCCCTTCATCCACCCAGAACCCCTGCCACAGCCCCACTCACCTCACCGCATTACTCCTGCCCCTAGCCCAACAACCCACCCTAATTCCTCAAAATAATACCCAAGCCCCCACCCCCGCCCCTTAAAAAAAACTAGCCCTCACCCACACACCCACCCACCCCAATCCCTTAATCCATCCCCCACCCCCACCCCTGCCCCAGCCCCACTTACCTCACTGTGTCCACTCCCGAACTAAGCACTGCTGTTTCTGTGCCTTGACCACGCATATGCGTAGTTCAGCACATGCGTGGTAGAGACAGCCATGCGTTGTTTGTTTAGGCAAGCGTGCTAATGCTTGTGTGGGAAATGTCTGCGTTGTTTATAATGTGTGGTTGAGGACGTTTTCCCTGAAAAACATCACACCTTACCGCATTAGAAGCAACTTGCATCCAATGGGGGATTCCCATCATGGGTGGCCCACTTCTCATGTATTAAAGCCCTCTCGTGCATACAACATAATATCAGTGAGCCCAATCACGACAAACTGCAACTATTTACACAGGAAAAACCAGTAGGCAGTCCCCCAACCTGGGTGCATGTGAAAATGAGTGTATAATCAGTTGCTACCAACCATTAGAAATATTATGCATTAGTAATAGGGGCAGTACACACCGATGTTAAAAAGCATTCCACTTTGGTATGACTCTTATCACCCAACAGAGTCTGGTACTCCGTTGGTGAATTACATATCAAAAGCATAGCGAACACTTGTCAAAAGACTTGTAACAAGAGTCTGTTGTTTAGGAAACCCAGCAAGTCAGGCAAAATGGTACTGTCACTTGACATTGCACCGGGTACTTTCGACCCTACCATATGACTAGCAAATGTGTACGATAACCATTAATCTGTTGCCATTTTGCCACGTGTCGTGACTAATATTTAAAGACTTTGATAACGCCGTTATCTCGTGGCTCGAATAATGCACACAGAACTTAAAGTACAGCTGCACTGATTCTAGCCCTACTGGATGTAGGTTCTGGATGTGTTAGAAACCCCTTTTTTCCGTCAAGACAATGCTTTACTAGAACAAACTAATGCTAGCCATCCCAACAATAACACTGCAATAGAGTTCTGTGATTGTGGCATGCTAGTGCATATGAGGACTGATAATTCAACAGGCTGTTGGTCCTGAATTGTGTTGCTTTGGAGTTCTGCTTGTTGACAGTACAGTGATCCTTGGAAAACTAGTACTAATCAACAAAGTTGCGAGCCTCACACACCGGCATTTTTGTGCATCGCTCTAAGGCCCAGGGGCTGGGTGCTACTTATGGCAAGTATTACATATCAATACCTTGGAATTTGCAATAAATATCACCTATTATGACTTTTCTTCATAAGATTGTTGAAAACCATGGGTGTTTTAGGTTTGGAATAACATAGAAGTGTTGGTGCTTTCTGTCGCAAAATGGCATGTCCCAGTGTTTACTGGACCTTTTCACCCACTAAATGCCAGAACAGTTGTCCTGCCGATATTTACCTGGGATATGTTCGAGGGATGCTTGTAGGAGGAGCATCTCAAGCACGAGGCAGTTCACATAATGCTTGAAGATGTGTTGGGCCTTGCTAATATGGGATTTCAGAAACCAAAATTTCATGGTTGGAGACAGAGAGAACATATCATTGTGACACTAATAGACTGTATATTGTGCAAGTATTTTACATATATCCAACTTACACATATTTACAGGTAAGGCGCAAGGAGTACTGTTTATCAAAAGTCACAAGCTTGTTGGTTACATTTCACAACGATATTAAAAATCGGCCCTCTACACGTCTAGGACACCAAGTTGTCCTACAGACCAAATTTCTTTCCTTGAAAACTTTAAGGAACTGGACCATATGTGGAACATGGCTGTTATGATTTTGACCATAATGTAGTTGGTTGAAGCAACATTCTTTTTAATCTATGTTTTCATAATTGTATAATTCCTTATCACATTGACATTTAATAGATGATGATGGTTTGACCTCAATTGTCATCACAGCTCTTTGCTTCTTTCGTCATTGGAAGGATGGCAGTATAGGTAGAATGTTAGACCTCTCTTCTCCCCATTCCAGTTATTTTTGGCCTCCCGCACTTAAAGGATGGCAACAGTTCCTTAAAACTCTCCCCAGTGATCCTGTACCACCTCCTCCTGGCTGTGTAAGGTTTTCTGAATATCTGGACTCGGATGTGTTGTGTGCCGAACAATGTGGAGACCCATTTCTTTTGATGCAGCGATAATTCTGGGCTATTATTTTAACACTTGGCAGTCTAATGTTTGTCTAGTCCAGAAGCAGCCACTCTAATCGCCTCTCATCTCATCCTGTTCTCTTTGCCTCGTTCTCTGTGGCTAAATGATTGCTTTGTTTGAAATTATGTTTTTGTGCTAGGGTATATACAATTATAAGTAAGTTGTCACCTCCAACTTCTAGAAGATGAGAAAAACAGTTTAAAAATTACAAATATTTTACTCCATCTAAAGTCATCATGGTGAGGATATGGTCGCCATTTTATTCCCCACTAGAAGGTTTCGGTTCTAATGAAAGATAAAGGGTTTCTTTCACTAAAAGTGATTCTGATCTCGAAACCACTGTTGCAACAATTTATATAGCAATGTATACATTATTAACCTTGAACATAGCCTTCAGAGCTCTATTTAACAACTAGCAAACGTGATTTTACAACTCCGACTAACTTCTCTATTATTTTTTTTTAAGCAGGGCTTTTGTGTTCAGAAGCACTGCATCTCGCTGGTCACTAATTCAAGCCTCAATCTTTCTCTGCGCGGCCAACATGTGATTGCATAGTCCCATGTATTCAATTTCACGGTAAAAATTGGATTGGCAATATATATTTCAGAATTTGAACATAGTTCTCAGAAAACATGTTGACGAGAATCTGTTCAGTTCTGCCTTCATTTGAAATTAGCACTATGCGTGCAGTCTGTAAACAGTGCAGTCACACGTCATGTCCTGGGCTGCCACGCGGGGCTTTTAACTAGTCCGACTTCTGAGAATGTGTCTGGTTGTCGCACGTGATAGGGTTACATGTGAAAACAGTTCAAACCCCAAGTCTTGTTGCGGTGGATTCGGTGGCCTTTTGCACTGTAGATTTATCCAATAATCCGTTTTTAGTACCTTTTCCACAGAAACTCGGAATTAAGCATACCAATGAACAACCAAGATTTTATGACATTTACCTGAAAAAACCTAATGAATAATCAGGCATGGCAAAATCAATCCATCCATCCAGCTATCTCATGCAAATATATAGGATATGGATATTTTTTATTGCATGTTTCTTTTTGAGTAGTTAGCTTATAAAGTAAGGTTTTTCAAACGGGAAGTATCTGTTTTTAAAAACAAAACTGTAAGTGAAATGCTGGAGTATACTATTATGTTACACAGTCTTTAGGAAAAAGAAGCGACAAATTAAGGCATCGTTAGGAGTGTAGAGTTTTATTTAAAAAAATCACGTTTTGCTTTTTTTGAAAAACACATTCTGTCTGTAGAACGGTGATATTGTTGAACTGTGGGCTGCAAGGGGCAGCTAACAAAGGTCACTGACTGGAATCATAATGTTCAGTTTTTGTTTGCTTTCCATGAATACAAAGTTGATTCAATGGACAATGGTAAAGCCCTGCAAGAGTGGAGCTGTTATTATGATGTCACATCAGCGAAACCTGAAAAATCTTTCATGGGTCTCCCTGGAATATGGTTTTATATCACTGTATTTCGGGCAATAAAAGCAGTGAAAAACGATATATAAATACTAAACACTACATATGGACACACTATGAGGGAAGAAAATGTGAAAGAATTAAAAAAAAACATTCAGCATAAAATTGTCAAAAGATCTTCGGTCTACACGTCTATTGCTGGAGCTACTTCAGATGATGTCCAGTGCTTAAAGAAACTTTTTTTTCAATCGTCCTGCAGCATCTACAAACCTCATTTTCCACTAAATTCTACCTGTTGTTAGATTGGGATCAAATATTATAATCCAAGCATGAAGACCCACACAAAGGCTTCTCATTTCTCACTCTCTACTCTTAGACACTACCTGCATTTTAAGGTTTTCCCTGTCCAGCTTCCTCAAACCCATTTTACATGGTGCATAAAAAGTTTTAATATAGCCTCCTGGCCATGACTACCTCAAGTACTCTTAGGGGAACAGCATCTGGCCCCGGGTCTTTCTTCATATTAACAGCTACCAGATGTTTCCCAGCGTCCTCGTCTGCTAGGCATTTTTTACAACTAAATTATATTACTATAAATTAAATTATGCTATAATCTTACGGTCAAAGGTCACACAACCCCTGGGCGCAGAGCTCGCAGGTATATTAAAGTGAGACTGAGAGTCACAACAGAGTAATTACCAGCAGCCATTGTGGTGAAAGCGGACATTTCGCTCAGCCGCTGGTGGACCTCGAGGGACCCAGATTAAACTGTTCTTGTTGACAGCAAGGTGGTCTGCAGAGGGGGTCTGGTGCCAGAGATTGTTGGAAGAGAATGGTGCACACAGTTATTTTATTTTTACAAAATAGTGAAGGAGGCATCAATCAACTGAGACTTGCTCAAATGAATCAGTCAAGCTAGCTGGGCCCTTCTAGGCCCTGACCCATCCTCAGCAGTGCTCTGGGGCATCTGCTCCCCCAGTGTGCTTCATGCAATATGATGTATTATGAATCAGCGTGGTTGTGAAAGTTTTGCGAAGTTTTCTATTTTTACCATCACTTGGTTTACTCTTGCCTGTAACAAAGTGTTGTTGAGTTGCCAAATAATTTTCACCACAGAGTGAGAAAATTTTAACTCTAATTGGACTCAGTCACACCATAAAGATGTAAGCAGAATTTTCTCTGCAGCTATTCCGTTTTAAACTTTGTTTTTCATAGAAAACGCCAAAAGTTTGAAGAGCATTTTTCTGAAAGTATAGTTGTTGTCGAGTTTTTCTGCGCAGAGGGGTATTGCCCCAGGAAAAAAAAACGTGTTTTCTGCAAAGTGTATCTTAAATAGAACTAATGTATTCGTGGTAAATAAATACAAAATTGTTATTTATTAAAGTTCCAGTGAGGCTTCCGCCTCCGCATGGGACACAGACAGGCTTCAGGCTCCAGGCTTCAGGCTCCAGAATCCAGAAACAGAGCTACCATGAGAACATCAAGTGAGGGACCACGGCCCGAGCATGAGAGGCACCCTGTAACCCAGCTGGGACTGTGTTTTACTACTCAGACTGAGGGTATTGAGCTTCATTTCCTTGTTTGCTTTAAGACCCTGTAGCACATTTGCTCTGCCGCTGCTACCAGTGCCAGCTACTGCGGCAAGAAATTGGCTCAAAGGAAGGTCACCATCAAGGGCAGCAAGGGCAGAAAATGTACCCGCACAGCCAGCCAACCCACATTTGGCTTGGCGGCCTCTGTTGCTGCAAGATGAGTGAGGAGCACCACCCAGGATATGATTTTTTGTGTGTGACACTGTTTTTTCAGGGCTGGTTGAGATGGGGATTTGGAATTAAAAGTTTTTGACCTAAGATACCTCACTTATGGGCATCTGTGGAGGGAGCATTTGTGTCTTCTGCAGTACGGCATTTTATCAGTACAGAAACAGGTCACAGCAGAGTTTACAAGTACCTGAGATGGGTACCTCACTGAGCAGGATTAATTTGTACCCGGGCTTGGGTACTGTAAGAGCAGCAGTGTATCCTTCATTGTTAAACTACATGCTGTACGCTGTGTCGAGGAGCACCCTAAGGCCCAGATAAGAGAAGTAACAAAGGGCCTGATACACAAAGGATTTTGCTGTTGCAAAGCCATCAATTCGCAAAATGACAGGGCTCGCAAGTACACACTATTTTTTTACAATATAGTATAACCTTTGTACGAGCTGGCAAAGGGCTTTTGCGACTCTTTCACTATTGCACATTGGAGTAGGTATAAAAGGGTAATCCCCCATCCTATTTGCAACTTCCAATGGGATGTATCAATGGTTTATATCCATTGGTAAGTTACCAACAACTGACCTGGGGTGGTGACTAACTGGCAGAAGGGAAGCTGTCTCCATAGGGCAGCATACTCATTCAGAAGGGGGTGTACTGTAGCCTCGAGGGGGGGCAGAGAGTGGTCCATGAAACACCATGCTCCTCCTGATGTCTTCACACATTTTAAACCAGCATCTTAACCTACCTGCTCTTTTTTTAATGTTTGTGTGTTGGGAGTGCAAATGCAAGCGTGGATGTCTGCTGTCCCTCACAGGCCTCCACCCCTGCATTTGCAGACATTCATAGTGGAAAAATGTGACCTGCCTAATTAATATTCATGGTGTAGGAGAGTTCTGCCACCTTCTGTGCATGTAGAGTTTGCATTACAACTGTTTAGGACATTGCAAATACTGTGAAGGTTACAAAAAGTTGGTGCGTGGTTTGCACCACAATTTACGATGTGCTCATTGATACCTCAGACTCAAAGTCTTTCCAAATTTTCATAGGGCCTCAAAGCAAGATGGTGGCCATGTTGCCTTGCTCATGAAATACAAAGGGCCTGATTTACAAAAAGTGGCGCTGAACCCAGTGTAATGCCACTTTCCTTGCGCCCCTTAGCACCCCCCCTAATGCCACCATGTGTGCGCCATATCTAAGATACAGCACGCAATGGCGGTAGTTAGGATAACTAGTGTCAACATTTATGACACTAGTACAGAGCTTTGCAGGACTAGCGTCAAAAATGTTGATGTTACTCCTGCAAAGCACTGAGAGGCCCATTGAAAACAATGGTGTGACTCCTTTTAACACCTTCTCTGAGCAGGTGTTAAAAGTGCCAAACAAAATGACACAAAGTAATCTCTTAGATTTCTTTGCGCCATTTTTTCAGCCCACTAATGGGGGAACGCCTCCTTTGTATACATAATGCCTGGTGCAGGCATACTGTAGCGCAAAGGGTTACAAAGTGGCTCACTGCATGCATTGCGTCACTTTGTAAATTTGGCACATCGATTTTTGCCTCGGTGGGCCACATTAGCGGATAAAAAAATGACTCTAATGTGGCGCTAGGAGGTGCTAGGTGCTCTTAAATCAGCACCAAAGTAGGAAAGGTGAGCTACCATTCTCTATCTAAAGCTCCACAGCTACCCTTTTTTCCATACCACAAACATCCCTTTTGTGCCTGTCTCTAATTGGTCTGTCTTGGAGTTGAACACACTGCTAACACCCCTTTCAGTAATAACTTGACCCTGACTCACAAAGAAAGTTGGAAAATTGGTTGTCATAGAGTTACTAAAACTTTTGGAACAAATGTCTGCGTTTATTTGAATCTAAGAAAAAAACCTTACATATATTGCAGCTCCCAGCAACTTTCATGCACATGTGTTTAAAAGGTTGGGGAATACCTACAAACTGTCGCGGCGCGAGGTGCGGCACGAGCCGAACATTTGGCTCGGGCCGCACAGCGCGTTTTCAGGACGCGGCGCGCCCCTAGCCTTTCCTGCACATTACGAGGCCCCAGAATTGGCATGGGGCCTCGCTCTGCTTTTCTACTCCGCATTTCTTGTGCCTCCTGACCCCTCTTACCTGTTCTTGTTCCTCCTTTTTTCTTTTCTTCGTTTCTTGGGTCTTTTTGTTGTACCTTCCTTTATGTCTTTTCCCCCTTCCCATGTTACCTTTTTCTTCCCAGCATTCCTTGTTCCCTATTCTCTATGGTTCCTACTCTATTCTGTTCTATGTACTTTTCCCTATCTAAGATGGTGTCCTTTTACTTCCTGTTGGTCACTTCCTGTTTTTTGGTATTTAAGGGATGTGTTTTCTTCCTTTCTTTGCGCTGCAACACTTTCTGTTCGGATGGTGTCTTTGCTCCTGATTCCTTGCCTTTCGGTTCTGGATTTCGTCAATTCTGTGTTACCTGAATTTTGTTTCTTTTGATTCCTGTTCTTTTGTTCTTGTTTTCAGGAATCATTCTGTTTGGAGGTTTTTTCCCCTTTTTTAGTTTTTTTTTCCCTCTGGCGCTATTTCTGAAGGGCACGGTCTGTTCTTGGCGTTTCCATTGCCTACAGCACCGTGGCTACCAGAAAGAGTCGCCCCTTTCTGGGCCAAAGCCGAACACTCAAGACCCACGCCACTCGATCTGCGGATTCCAGGCGCAAGCAGCACGTGAGTCGTGACAGATTGCAGCGCCAAACCATCCCGACGTCCTCTAACACCATGGATGACACAGTGGCGGCTGCTGCAGATCCTGATCAATCTCTTCTGACAACAATTCAGCAACAAGCTCAGGAATTGCAACAACTACGCAATGAGAATGCTGCGTTACGACAGGCTTTGGCTTTCAGCAGTGGTGATGTTCCGACTATCTCCGCTTCTACTCCTCGTTTCTCCGGTGAACCAACCAAACTACGTGAGTTCCTTGATGCATTAACGGTGTACTTCGCCTTCCGACCTACCCAATTCTCCCATGACAGGACAAAGGTGGGTTATCTTATCAGTGCTTTATCCGGTCCTGCCTTGGCCTGGGCAACCCCGATGGTATCATCCAACGATCCGGTATTGTCGGACTATTCCACCTTCGTGAATCGCTTCAAACAAATGTTTAGTCGTCCAGGATTGGAGGCCTCTGCGGAAGAAGCCTTATGCGACATCCAACAAGGCTCACAAGATGTCCTTCAATATATTACACGTTTTCGTCAGCTAGCGGCAGAGACCACCTGGGTGGAACGTACTCTGGTGACTTTGTTTCGTAGAGGACTCAAAGAAGAAATAAAAGATGAATTAGTACATTCCACCAGAGTTGAAGATCTTCGTGGCCTGATGGATCAAGCACTTTCCATCGAGTACCGTCTTCAAGAACGAAGATTGGAGAAGAGAAGGAGTAGAGGGTCTTCCCAGCCAAGCACTTCACGAGTTTATCTGCATCGTTCTGAGGAACCTCGCCCTCCTGCTAGAGACATCGAGGGGGAACCTATGCAAGTGGATACTACTCGAGGCCCGCTCTACGCTAGCGAGCGGGAAGACAGACGTAAGAAAGGGTTGTGCCTGTACTGTGGTTCTGCTGGTCACATGCTTCGTACCTGCCCTGTACGTCTGCCAAGGCCATCGGGAAACGCCACTTCCCGTCCTCTGTAAGAAGGGAGGGGACGGGATCATCGGCTATACCTTCCATCAGTTCCTTTAATGACAATACGACATCCTTGTTCATGTTACCTGTCATGTTACAACTACCTGACGGCCGTCAAGAAAAGACTATGGCATTACTAGATTGTGGTGCTAGTGGTATTTACATGGATAAGACTTGGGCCACTACTCAACAATTCCAACACAACCCAAAGAAATTCCAGAACAAGTGCACACAGTGGATGGATCCTTGATATCTTCTGGTCCAGTTGATACTACTACCCTGATGTTAAGTTTACAGTTTGGTAACCATCAAGAACACATCTCCTTTGATCTCATATCATCCCCCAATCATACCATCATTCTTGGAATTCCGTGGTTCATAAGACATAATCCGTATGTGAATTGGGTAACTCAGACTATTTCCTTGTCTTCACAGTTTTGTCATGAGAACTGTTTTGCTTCCGACAAGTATTGGTCACCGAAAAGATTAACACCTACTGAAAGTACTACCGGTTATTCCATTAATACTGTCCAAGGAGTCCCTGAACACTATTTAGAGTTTCAAGATGTGTTCCAAAAACCATCCAGACCTGTATTACCTCAACATCGAGACTACGATTGTGCTATTCCCTTGGAACCTGGCACTATCGTTCCTTTTGGGAGGATGTGTTCCCTCACGGAACCCTAAAAGGAAGGAAAAGGAAGTTCTAAAAGAGTATCTGGAAGAAAATGTACAGAGTGGGCTTATTGTTCCATCGTCTTCTCCGGCAGGGGCTCCTCTCTTTTTTGTACCCAAGAAGACAAAGGATCTTCGTCCTTGCCTGGATTTTCGAGGCCTGAGTAAGATAACTATTAAGGATTGTTATCCTTTGCCTCTCATCAAGGATATTCTAGAAGCAGTCAGAGGGGCTCAACGTTTTACCAAACTGGATCTACGGGGAGCCTACCACCTTTTACGCATTAAAGAAGGAGACGAGTGGAAAACAGCTTTCCGGACCCCATTTGGTCACTTTGAGTACAAAGTTATGCCTTTTGGTCTCACCAATGCCCCAGCAATCTTCCAGAGATTTATGGACTCAGTGTTTTCGGACCTTTTACCAGTTGTAATTTACTTAGATGATATTCTTATATATTCTAGACGTCCCGAACTCCATTCTTCCCATGTGAAACAAGTCCTTCAAAGACTCCGGGCACATCAACTATCTTGCAAACCAGAAAAGTGTGAGTTCGACAAAACGGAAGTCAAATATCTGGGTTATCATTTAAGTCCCACCGGCATAGCCATGGATCAAGAAAAAGTACAAGCCATTCTAGATTGGCCTTCTCCTTCTTCTATTAAAGAAACACAATGTTTTCTAGGATTAGCAAACTTTTATCGGCAATTCATCTTAGACTTTGCGAAACAGACTAGCCACATAACTCACACTTTAAAGAAGGAAAATTTAACGAAAGGGTTTGTCTGGACTAAGGCGGCTGAAACAGCTTTTCAAGATTTAAAGAAGGCTTTCACTCAAGCCCCCATCTTAAGACATTCAGATACCAACAAACAATTTATTGTAGTTACCGATGCTTCCGAAAGAGCCATCGGAGCTGTCTTACTCCAACAACAAGAAGATGATGGTCTTGAACATCCTGTTTTCTATTTGTCTCATATACTCTCTACAGCAGAACAACATTACTCAGTACTTGAAAGGGAATTATTAGCTCTGAAAACAGCCTGCCTAGAATGGAGACAGTTTCTGATGGGTTCCAAGGAGCCTTTTGAGGTGAGAACAGACCACCGTAATCTACAATGCTTACGTAATTTTGTATGCCAGAATAGTCGCCAGGCTCGTTGGGCCTTTTTCTTCAGTCAGTATGATTTTTACATCACTTATATTCCTGGATCCCAAAACATTCTGGCTGATGCTCTGTCTCGCCGTTATCCAGATTGTACTCCTTCCCCATCTCAGTATCTACTGGAACCTAGTAAGATCATTGGAGTAGCTCAGTCTTTCCTGGAGGAGGTACAACTGGAATACTCCAGCCTGTCTGACCGCGAAGTAGAGAAACTAAGACCCTTTTTATGTAAGAGACAAGGATATTATTATAATCAGAATCTGTTATTCCTCCCTACTAACAGAGTTAGAGAAAAAGCATTACAAATGTGCCATGATTCGCCAGTTGCTGGTCATAGAGGCATCAAGGCCACACAAGAACTTCTTTCGCGATTTTTCTGGTGGCCTACCTGGAAGCCGGATATTGAAAGATACGTTCAGGCTTGTCCCATATGTGCTCAAGTCAAGATTCCCCATACCAGACCTGCAGGATTGCTACAGCCTTTGCCTGTTCCACCAGCTCCATGGCACACCATTTCTACTGATTTCATGTGTTCGCTCCCACCATCAGCAGGAAACCGGGTTATCATGGTCACTGTGGATTCCTTTACTAAGATGGCTCACTTCACTGCCCTGAAAAAGCTACCTACATCCCAAGAACTAAGCCAGATATTTATCGACCATATCTTCCGTCTCCATGGACTTCCACATACCATTGTATCTGATAGAGGACCTCAGTACATTTCCCGGCTTTGGAGATATTTTTGTAAGACACTTAGGCCCTCATTCTGACCCTGGCGGTCGGTGATAAAGCGGCAGCCAACCCGCCAACAGGCCAGCGGTCCAAAATATGCAATTCTGACCCTGGCGGGAACCGCCAACACAGCCCGCCGCATTAACACTCCGCCCGCCACGGCGGAACAAACAAACAGCGCGGCGGTCCCCGCCAACAGCCAGGCGGCAGACAATGTACCGCCCACCCTATCACGACCCACCAATCCGCCACCTTTTCCGGGGCGGGAGCACCGCCGATAAAAACACGGCGGAAACAGACTACGAACGGGAAAACGCTCACCTCCACATAACCCACGCGAGATTCCGGCAGTATGGAACCCGAGTTGCAGGTCATCCCCGCACTCCTATACCTGCTCCTGTACCAGGAGCACGCCCGGCGGCGCGGAAGACATCGGTGAGTACTGCACCTACGACACAGGGGAGGGAAAAGATTACCGGCACACACCCACCCACCCACACCCACTACAACACACACATCAATGCATTCCCACAGATCACTGTCACAACCCACAAACCCCCCCCCTTCCGAAATAATGCAAAGACCAAAAGAAGAGATCTCAAACGGGCAGATATATTGAAAAATGGACAGCAGTAATCCAAATAAATAAATAAACTATGTACAAAATATATACAGCTACTAAATGTAGTCCAACCACTGTCCGTGGACCACAGGGGTCCTGAGCAAAGGGGCAAGGCCCAGTCCCACGACAAGAACTCCACGGAGAGAACACTGCAGGGGCATCAGAAAGAAAAAAGGACAGGCACCTCAGGGGGAAGGGAAGGGGGGGCACCTCAGCCACTTGAGTACACGACGCCAGATCCACGAGGGGACTCCATGACCATTGGCCATCCTGGGGAGAGCAAAGCCACAGTCCAAACAGTCCATACAGTGGGTGGCCTGCCCACTGGGCCATCCTGGGGAGAGCAAAGCCACAGTCCAAACAGTCCATACAGTGGGTGGCCTGCCCACTGGGCCATCCTGGGGAGAGCAAAGCCACAGTCCAAACAGTCCATAACAGACTCCACTGCCACTGGAGGAGGCATGTTGGCCAGAGGACATCCTGCAGCCCTGCCCTAGACAGATCCTGCCCTGCCACGTCTGCCAAAGGGCCAGCGGTTCCTGCCTGGAAGGGCCCAGTTCAGCGGTTCTTGCCTTGAAGGGCCCAGTTCAGCGGTTCTTGAGACGGCGGTCCCCAGCGGAGCGGTGCTGGAGACGGCGGGGCCCAGTTCAGCGGTTCTTGCCTTGAAGGGCCCAGTTCAGCGGTTCTTGCCTTGAAGGGCCCAGTTCAGCGGTTCTTGAGACGGCGGTCCCCAGCGGAGCGGTGCTGGAGACGGCGGGGCCCAGTTCAGCGGTTCTTGCCCTGAAGGGCCCAGTTCAGCGGTTCTTGCCTTGAAGGGCCCAGTTCAGCGGTTCTTGCCTTGAAGGGCCCAGTTCAGCGGTTCTTGAGACGGCGGTCCCCAGCGGAGCGGTGCTGGAGACGGCGGGGCCCAGTTCAGCGGTTCTTGCCTTGAAGGGCCCAGTTCAGCGGTTCTTGCCTTGAAGGGCCCAGTTCAGCGGTTCTTGAGACGGCGGTCCCCAGCGGAGCGGTGCTGGAGACGGCGGGGCCCAGTTCAGCGGTTCTTGCCTTGAAGGGCCCAGTTCAGCGGTTCTTGCCTTGAAGGGCCCAGTTCAGCGGTTCTTGAGACGGCGGTCCCCAGCGGAGCGGTGCTGGAGACGGCGGGGCCCAGTTCAGCGGTTCTTGCCTTGAAGGGCCCAGTTCAGCGGTTCTTGAGACGGCGGTCCCCAGCGGAGCGGTGCTGGAGACGGCGGGGCCCAGTTCAGCGGTTCTTGCCCTGAAGGGCCCAGTTCAGCGGTTCTTGCCTTGAAGGGCCCAGTTCAGCGGTTCTTGCCTTGAAGGGCCCAGTTCAGCGGTTCTTGAGACGGCGGTCCCCAGCGGAGCGGTGCTGGAGACGGCGGGGCCCAGTTCAGCGGTTCTTGCCTTGAAGGGCCCAGTTCAGCGGTTCTTGCCTTGAAGGGCCCAGTTCAGCGGTTCTTGAGACGGCGGTCCCCAGCGGAGCGGTGCTGGAGACGGCGGGGCCCAGTTCAGCGGTTCTTGCCTTGAAGGGCCCAGTTCAGCGGTTCTTGCCTTGAAGGGCCCAGTTCAGCGGTTCTTGCCTTGAAGGGCCCAGTTCAGCGGTTCTTGAGACGGCGGTCCCCAGCGGAGCGGTGCTGGAGACGGCGGGCCCAGTTCAGCGGTTCTTGCCTTGAAGGGCCCAGTTCAGCGGTTCTTGAGACGGCGGTCCCCAGCGGAGTGGTGCTGGAGACGGCGGCCATTCTATGGCCAACTGCTCATTGCCTGGTGGTGCCCTCCTGGGCAGCGGGGATGGTGCTCCTTCAATGCCCACCTGGGCTGTGGGTGGTGGGGCCCTCCTGGCCAGCTGGGCTGGGTCCTCCCTGGGCAGCGGCTATGGGGGTGGTGGGCTCTCCCGGGGCAGCTGTGCCGGTTCCTCCCGGGGCAGCGGCTATGGGGGTTGCGGGCTCCTCCTGGGCAGCTGTGACGGGTCCTCCATGGGCAGCAGGCCTGCTGGCTGACTTCTCCGCCTTGCTGCCCTTGCCCTCCTTAGTCGGGAGTCTGTGGCCCTTTCCTCCCTTTGGAGCTGTGGCTGTTGACGGTGGCTGGCTAGTGTCCTGGGGGGATATCGAATCCGGGCTCCGGCGGCGGCCCTTCCGCCTTCTGCTCCTCTTCCCAGGGGGTGGGCTGGCTGTCCCCTTGCTGCTGGGCGAAGATCCAGAACTGCGGGCTGGTGGGCTCCAATACCCCTGCACCCTTGTCAAGGGGGCTGCAGGGCTGGTGGTGGCTGAGGTGCTCTTTTTACCCTGACGAGAAGGAGGGGGGGGGCTCAGGGTCAGGAAAGAAGGTAGCAGTAGAGAGATAGATTTTCTTGGGACAATGGAGAGTGGTAGGTACAGTGGGTATGGGAGTGGAGGGAGAGGATGTGGTTGTAGGCGAGACAAGTTTGCTGTCTTTGGGTGCAGGTGCAGGAGCGGGAGGCTTTCGTGAGGTGGATGGCTGTTGGGTGGGTGGGTGGCTGCGTTTGTGTGGTGTGGAAGAGGGGGTGACAGACACAGTGGGAGAGGACACAGGGGACGTGTAAATGGCAGTGGGGGTGGTGACTGCACGTGTGCGGACTGTAGTGGAGGATATGCTGGTGATGGAAACACTGGCTGATGGTGAGGTGAATGAAGGTGTGAGTGTAGACGTCACAGGGAGGGAGGAGGGAGACGAGGAGGTGGGGGTCACAGAGGTGGTAGTGACTGTTGGCATGTCTGCATCGGAATGTTGCTTGTGTGAATGTCTGCGTGATCTGTGGTGCTTATGTTTGGATGAGCTGCTCTTGGGTGTTGAGGTGTGTGCAGGCTGGTCTGATGGTGTGGGTGGGACAGGCAGAGGAACAGGAGACTGGGAGGAGGGAGTTAGTAGAGGGAGGCAGGAGACAGGGACAATGGCTGCCCTCAGTGCTGAGGCCAGAGCCTGGAACGATCGCTGATGGGCAGCCTGACCCGAATGAATGCCATCCAGGTACGCATTGCTGCGATGAACCTCCCTCTCCACCCCCTGGATGGCATTCAAAAGGGTAGTCTGCCCAACAATGAGCGTTCGGAGGAGGTCAATGACCTCCTCACTGAGGGCAGCGGGGGTAACAGGGGCAGGGCCTGAGGTGCCTGGGGCAAAGGAGATGCCCGGCTTCCTGGCAGAGCGGGCACGGGGCGAACGCTGAGGGGCTGCTGGGAGGGCGGAGATGGTGCGCTGGGTGGCGGCTGTACCTGTAATGGCGGGGGGCACGGATGGTGCCACCCCCGCAAGGGAGCTCCCTTCCGAGGACGTGTCTGTGTCGCTGCAGGGTCCAGTCGTCCCCGTTGTGGAGCTCCCCTCGCCCTCCGTCTCACTGGTCCAGTCAGACTCTGTGGCATGGCCCTCCTGGGCCATGTGAGATGCAGCTCCCTCCTGCCCCGATGCCACTTCTCCTCCGCCTGATGATGCTGATGCACACAAGCACAGAAAGACAAACAAAAAGGGGGGGGGAGAGAGAAATAAAGAGATTTTGAGTACATGGATCACCGGTACAGTTAGCGGACATGACAGACACAGATGCCCCCTGCACTAAGTTGCGCACTTGGGGTCCCCTACGCATTCCGTGGAACATGCCCTACACGCCTAGAGTTGACAACTGCACCCATGGATGACACGGCCCAGGGATGGCTGTACTGACACACTACTGAGGGTGGTGGCTGGGGACACAGGGGCTTACGGGGGTGCCCAGCCTACAGATATCGCCCTGGCCTAGGGGGACCCACAGCCCTCCTCCCCCACCCAGACACCTCCACTGCGCGACAACAGAGTAGATAATGCTTGTACTCACCCCCTTGTGTCTGCTGTGCTGCCCTCACGCGCCCATCCAAATCAGGGTAGGCCACCGCCAGGATCCGGAACATCAGGGGGGTCAGTTGACGGCAGGCACCCCGCCTACGTTGGGAGGCCATCCCCAGCAGAGACTCGGCGGTCTTCTTGGTCCCGCGGCAGATGTCCTCCCACCTCTTGCGGCAGTGGGTGCCCCGTCGATGGTGGACCCCCAGGGTCCGGACTTCCTTGGCGATGGCACGCCAAATCCCGATCTTCTCATGGGCGCGGACCTATGTGACACGTACAGGGAGGGAGAAATACCACGTTCAAGTTTGTCTGCATTTTCGTTGCCAGTGGCCCAACGCCCCCCATCCCCGCCAGGCCCCCCGCCAGGCCCCCCGCCAGGCCCAACATGCCCCCCATCCCCGCCAGGCCCCCCGCCAGGCCCCCGCCAGGCCCAACATGCCCCCCATCCCCGCCAGGCCCCCCGCCAGGCCCAACATGCCCCCCATCCCCGCCAGGCCCCCCGCCAGGCCCCCCGCCAGGCCCAACATGCCCCCCATCCCCGCCAGGCCCCCCGCCAGGCCCCCCGCCAGGCCCAACATGCCCCCCATCCCCGCCAGGCCCCCCGCCAGGCCCAACATGCCCCCCATCCCCGCCAGGCCCCCCGCCAGGCCCCCCGCCAGCCCCAACATGCCCCCCATCCCCGCCAGGCCCCCAAGCCAGCCAGTGGCCCCAAATCCATATTGAATTAAACTCACTTGTTGGTCTGGAGGACCGTAGAGTAGCGCATACTGGGGGAGGACCCCATCCACAAGTTTCTTCAACTCTTCTCCAGTGAAGGCAGGGGCCCTTTCCCCAGGCGCAGCAGCCATTGTCCCTTCCAGACCGAGGTCACAGCAACACTTGCAGTATAGGTCCTCTCCTGTGAAAGTTCAAGTCGCGAGTGAATAAGTAGATAGAAAATGGCGGTCACGCCCGCGGCGGTGCGTACCGCGGCGGTGCGTACCGCCACCGCCGGCGCCCTTCGCCATTGGCTCCTGAAACCCATAGGCTTCAATGTTAACCAATGCGGCTTCGCGCCGCGGTCTTCGACCGCCGACCGCCGCGGTGTGCCACGCCAGCGCATTGACCTCACATCCCATTGTCACACTTCACAGGTCAGGCAGCCGCCATTTCGAGGGTCCACATGGCTCAATTTCAACTGCGTCACACAGGCCTAGGCCTTGCATAGCCACTCAGACACGCCATTCACTGCATAGAGAATCGTTTACTGTGCAAGCTGTGAGTACGTACCTGTGGGTTGCTTGACTCTGTGCTCCATGTTGTCCTTCCTAGGCACCGTCCGCTGGGTTTGGCGAGGAGACGGATGAATCCTCGCGTGTACCGACCGCTGGTGGACCTGTCGACAATGGAAGAACGCCACATTATCCTGACCTACCGGCTTGACCGTGCCACTATACATGAACTGTGTGCCCAGCTGGAGCCCGACCTGATGTCCCCCATCCGCCAACCCACAGGGATTCCCCCTCTGGTGCAGGTCCTGTCAGTACTCCATTTCTTGGCAAGTGGGTCATTTCAGACAACAGTGGGAATTGCTTCTGGGATGTCTCAGCCCATGTTTTCGAAGGTGTTATCCAGAGTGTTGTCTGCCCTGATGAAATACGTGAGGAGCTACATCATTTTCCCTGAGGTGGGCGAATTGGCTACAGTGAAGGGTGATTTCTACGCCCTTGGACATATTCCCAACGTCATTGGTGCCATTGATGGGACCCATGTGGCTTTGGTTCCCCCAAGAGACAGGGAGCAGGTGTACAGGAACAGAAAAAGTTACCATTCCATGAACATCCAGGTGGTGTGTTTGGCTGACCAGTACATCTCGCATGTAAATGCCAAATTCCCAGGGTCAGTGCATGACGCCTACATCCTGAGGAATAGCAGCATCCCTTACGTGATGGAACAGCTAGAGAGACACCGTGTATGGCTATTGGGGGACTCTGGGTACCCCAACCTGTCGTGGCTACTGACCCCAGTAAGGAATCCCCGGACCAGGGCAGAGGAACGGTACAATGAGGCCCATGGGCGTACTAGGAGGGTGATCGAACGCACCTTTGGCCTCCTAAAGGCCAGGTTTCGGTGCCTGCATATGACAGGGGGATCCCTAATGTACTCACCTAAGAAGGTGTGTCACATCATCGTGGCCTGCTGCATGCTTCACAACCTGGCTTTGCGCCGCCAGGTGCCTTTCCTGCAGGAGGATGGTCGAGACGGTGGTGTTGTGGCAGCTGTGGAACCTGTGGAGAGTGACGAGGAGGAAGACGACGGTGCTGAAACAGACAACAGGGACAGAATCATTGAACAGTACTTCCAATAGGACACAGGTAACAATTCAAACATAATTTAGTAAATGTGAACTACTCTCCTGCATCTCTGCTGCCTGTCTATTTGCCCCAGTGTATGATGACTGAGTTGTGGCTTTTCCCTCCCTATTTCAGATCTGGGGTCCCCACTACGAGTCCTGTGCTTCGTTTCCCCATGGACTACAGCTTTGTGGCAGCTGTTTGTTGACTTCACTATGTACAAGGACATATTTGCAATGTCATGTCAATTACAATATTTTGAAATCACAGCCAGACTCCAGATAGTTTTGTGCAAAATAGGTGTTTATTTCAGTGCTCAAAATGGGATGGGTGGTTTCAAGTGGGTGGGGGCTATGGTGAAGGAATGTCCATGGCAGAGTCCAGAGTAACAGTCACACAGGTGCATTGTCCAGAGGCCTGTGGAGAGATGGAGCATGGGCAGTTCAAGGATGGACAGGGTGACAATGTGGGACAGTGGGCTGACATCAGGTGGTATCCTTTGCTGGCGGGGGTCTTGACATCCTACTCTGTCTTTTTGCGAGATCTCAGGGCCCTCTTGCGGGGTGGTTCTACTCCTGCAGGAGGTGGGGGTCTGGTGGGCTGCTGTTGTGCGGGGGCCTCCTGTCCACTAGCGCCGGCGGAGGTGGTTGGCTGTTCTTGGGCCAGGCTAGTGGCAGGGGCCCTTTGTTGTTGTTGAGTGTCCGTCCTGGTGTTGATGAGGTCCTGCAGCAGCCCTACCATGGTAACCAGGGTGGAGGTGAGGGCTCTGATGTCCTCCCTGTACCCCCGATAGTGTTCCTCCTGCAGTACCTGGATCTCCTGGAACCGGGCCAGTACCGTCGCCATCGTCTCCTGTATGCTCCCATGATGGTGGTGAGGGCCTCGTGGAGAGTGGGTTCCCTGGGCCCGTCCCCCCCCTGTCGCACAGCTGCCCTCCGAGTTGCCCTGTTTCCCTGGGACTCTGCCCCCTGGCCGGTGTGCCCACTACCACTGCCCCCAGGTCCCTGTTGTTGTTGGGGTGGTGGGTTATCCTGGGTGCCCTGTAGTGGTAGACACACCGCAGATTGACGCGCCCTGGAGACAGAGGCATGGGCCCGCTGGGTGGGAGCTGTGCTGGTGTTCCCAGAGGGGTTTGGGTCTGTAGTGGCCTGTGCCTGTGTGAGGGGAACTGACTGTCCAGAGGTCCCCGATGGTCCGGGCTGGTCATCAGTGTCCAGGTCGACAGAGCTGCTGTCATCGCTGACGGCCTCTTGGGTGGGGGGTGTGGAGAATTCTGGGCCCTCCGTGGCGGTGTGTTGACGGTCGGGTCCTGCAGGGGTATAGAGGTATGGTTATAGTTTCAATGTGTGGCATATGGGTGTATCTGTGGGTTCCCGTGTCCCCAAGTGCTGGCATTCGTGTGTGGGGGCTTTGGTGAGGGTGGCTTGTGGGGGGGATGTGTATATGCATTGGGCATGCTTTGGTGATGGGTGTCCATGCTTAGTGGACGCATGCAGGCCTAGGTTTTGGGATGTGTGGGTTGTGATGGTGAGACATTGGCAGGGAATAGGTGTGCTGGGGGTGGGGGTGAGGATGGTGGTGGGGGTGAGGATGGTGGTGGGTGTGAGGATGGTGGTGGGGGTGAGGGTGGGGGTGAGGATGGGGGTGGGGGTGAGGGTGGGGTTCGAGGATGGGGGTGAGGGTTGGGGTATGATTTGGCATGCAGGTGGGGGGGAAGCAGTATTGAAGCTTCAACTTACCAGTATCCATTCCTCCGCCGACTCCTGCGAGGCCGTCAGGATGCAGGATGTTCAAGACTTCCTCCTCCCATGTTGTAAATTGTGGGGGTTGAGGTGGGGGTCCTCCGCCAGTCTTCTGCACGGCGATGTTGTGCCTGGATACCATGGAACGCACCTTCCCCCGTAGGTCGTTCCATCGCTTCCTGATGTCTTCCCGATTTCTGGGGTGCTGTCCCACAGCGTTGACCCTGTCGACAATCCTCTGCCATAGCTCCGTCCTCCGGGCAATGCTGGTGTATTGGACCTGTGTGCCGAAGAGCTGGGGCTCTACCCGAACGATTTCCTCCACCATGACCCTGAGTTCTTCGTCTGAGAAGCGGGGGTGTCTTTGGGGTGCCATGGAGTGGTGTGTATGATGTGTGGGGTGGAGTATGTGTAGTTAAGTGTGTTGAGTGTGGTGGTGTGTGTTGTTTTGTGTGTGGATATTGTGTGGGTGATGGTGTAGTGTGCCTCTGTGTGATGGTATTCTGTGATCGCTGATGTGTCTCTCAGTGCTTCTTTCTGAATTTTTGGTCGTAGGGGTTTGTGGGTGATGTGGGTGTGTGTTTTATATTGTATTGTGTGTGTGGGAGTGGTGTGTGTATGTGTATCAGGTGTGTGGAATTCAAATCGGCCAATGTGGCTGAGTTTTGTTCGTTTGTGTGTATTCTGACCGCGGCGGTGTGTCCCGCCAATGGAAAACCACGTTTGAAAGACCGCCGCGTGGATTCGTGGGTCGTAATGGCATGGGCGTATTTCTGTTGGCGTGACGGTGGAGGTTTGGTCACCTCCACTTTTCTGCCGACCGCTGGTCTGGCGGTCTGTTGTGGCTGTCGGATTTTCGGAGGTTTGGCTGCTGCGGGTCAGAATGACCGTGGCGGGTTACCGCGACCGCGGCGGAATTATGGAGGATTTCTGACCGGCGGTAGGCGCCTTTTACCGCCGAGGTCAGAATGACCACCTTAATATCAATATAGCCCTGTCATCGGGGTTCCATCCTCAGACCAATGGACAGACCGAGCGTCTGAACCAAGGATTAGAGCAATACCTTCGCTGTTTTTGCAATTCTACCCAAAGCAACTGGAACACTTATCTCCCTATTGCTGAATTTTCCTACAATAATACTGTCCATAGTGCCTCCAAGGTCACTCCTTTTTTCTGTTCTTATGGCTATCATCCTACCTCTTTTCCTACTTCTCCTCGGTCTACCTCTCCTCTGCCCGCTAATACTTCTCTTTCCAAACGACTTCTACAAATCCATAGACTAATTCGATCCAATTTGTTAAACACCACGAGATATATGAAGAAAGTAGCAGACAAGAAACGTAGAACCACTCCAGACTATCACCTGCAAGATAAAGTCTGGCTTTCATCCAAATTCTTGCCCTCACGCCTTTCTCAGAACAAGTTCACTCCTCGCTACTACAGGTCTTTCTGTATTCTTCAGTTGATTAATCCTGTCACTGTCCGTCTTCACTTGCCTCATACATGGAAGATTCATCCAGTCTTTCATGTTTCCCAGCTCAAACCTTATGTAACTGACCCTTACTCTCGTCAGTTTCCTTGTCCTCCTCCTGTATTAGTGGATGATGTTCCTGAATATGAGGTACAGGAAATTTGTGACTCTCGTCTTTTTCACAAACGTCTTCAGTATCTGATTCATTGGAAGGGTTATCCTCTCAGTGAAGGCTCTTGGGAAGATGCATCTTCTGTTCACGCACCTCTTCTGATTCAGTGCTTTCACCGTTTATTCCCCCTCAAACCTGGGCCTTCAGGAGGGGGACCTACTGTTGTGCCGCGTGGTGCGGCGCGAGCCGAACATTCGGCTCGGGCGGCACAGCGCGTTTTCAGGACGCGGCGCGCCCCTAGCCTTTCCTGCACATTACGTGGCCCCAGAATTGGCATGGGGCCTCGCTCTGCTTTTCTACTCCGCATTTCTTGTGCCTCCTGACCCCTCTTACCTGTTCTTGTTCCTCCTTTTTTTTTTTCTTCTTTTCTTGGGTCTTTTTGTTGTACCTTCCTTTATGTCTTTTCCCCCTTCCCATGTTACCTTTTTCTTCCCAGCATTCCTTGTTCCCTATTCTCTATGGTTCCTACTCTATTCTGTTCTATGTACTTTTCCCTATCTAAGATGGTGTCCTTTTACTTCCTGTTGGTCACTTCCTGTTTTTTGGTATTTAAGGGATGTGTTTTCTTCCTTTCTTTGCGCTGCAACACTTTCTGTTCGGATGGTGTCTTCGCTCCTGATTCCTTGCCTTTCGTTTCTGGATTTCGTCAATTCTGTGTTACCTGAATTTTGTTTCTTTTGATTCCTGTTCTTTTGTTCTTGTTTTCAGGAATCATTCTGTTTGGAGGTTTTTTCCCCTTTTTTAGGTTTTTTTTCCCTCTGGCGCTATTTCTGAAGGGCACGGTCTGTTCTTGGCGTTTCCATTGCCTACAGCACCGTGGCTACCAGAAAGAGTCGCCCCTTTCTGGGCCAAAGCCGAACACTCAAGACCCACGCCATTCGATCTGCGGATTCCAGGCACAAGCAGCACGTGAGTCATGACACAAACGTGCAGATTTGTGGGGATTCACCATGCGTCGCAGGGACCCATGTCTTGATAGTCCCAAAGCCAACTTATGTGAGGAGATTCACTCACACACACAATTACACCAGTCTGGTATAATTTTAGATATGCGTAGATCTATTCAGGAGTGCAGGTTCACATTTGTGAATCACAAGCTTGAGTTAGTACCGCGCTTTAGACAGGTATGTAGCACTATTTGATGCACTTTTCACCTGTAAACATGTGAGGTAAGTGGCATACTGGAAAGGTACTCAGTCTTTCTAAACCCAATTGCTCTCTTAAAAAACAACAAAGGACAGTGTGTTCGGGTTCCAAAATATTTGCTGCATTATTTTGCATGTCATTTGTATGTGGTTTCTATTTTTTTGTTTTCGTTTCTGCTGACGCTTTTCGTTTTTGTACGAACCACATGACTTGTCCGTGTTGGCTCGAAGTGCAGAAAACGTTCTTTGATCATCGAGAGAAATTTGTGTTTGGCTCAAGAGTTTGTATCTTGCGTCTAGCACATTCTTCTGCCTGCACTGTCCAGTCTAATGGGTCGAATTTTTTGGTCACTTGCTGTTGGCCCGTTGCAGTTCTCGTTGGTCGTTCTGTAATCTGACCGACAGCTTCCACCATTATTATAAAAACATTGGCAGCCGTGACTGCTGCCCAAAAGTATGTGCCTCCTCTTCCCCAGTCCTCCTCCACACATATCATCTCCTCCTTTGATTCTTTCAATCTTGGCCCACACTTCCTCCTAGTATGAACATCTGCAGAAAGCTTTTGTCTACCTTGCTTGTCTGCCATGCATTGTTCACTGTCCGCTTGGGTCTTTGATTACTTTGAAGGCCTTCCTTCTGGTCCTCTGTTTTCCCAAACGCTCTTTTCTACCGCCCTCTGACTTAGAATTCTGGCACTTTATAAAAGCGAATGTTTTCGTCCTTCCAATTTCCGCCACTTTTTCAGCACAGAATACTTTTCCCTGTTACTCTCATATCTATGTCTAATTGGACGGTCTGGTGTTCCTACAAATGTTCCTTTGTTTGCCCTCCCTCATTCGAACTCTGCAATCCTGGTCGGATGTTGCTGCCGCATCCCAGGTCCATGTACCAAGAAGGCCTTCTTTTCAGAACAAGAGCCTATCTGATCTCGGCCTATCTAAGCGCTCTGGTGGGAGAAGCCCTGGTCAGTTCAAGACTCCTTTTATCTGGGTTAACGAAGAGACTGACTTGCAGGCTGCTGATAACACAGAACTCAGGGTTCTGGGTTCTGAAGGAATATGAATATGTATCTCAAAAGAAGACACTTTCACTGTCTGATAGTTGCAAGCATCATTGAAATCAAATGCTTATGCCTGTTACATAGATGCATTGATTGATGCACATGCACAGGAAGCAAGAATGCTTAGACGGTCCAACAAAGTTATGTTGCTTCCCTTAGCTGTAAACAGTAGGAAAATGAAGCCTGTTTACTAAGGTCGTCCAACTTAAGAATATTCTTGATAAGATTGGAACCTTAATAGCCTAGATTTAAATCCTCAATAAAACACCTGTGTTTTTTTCATTCTTCATAGATTGATGCACATGCACAGGAAGCAAGAATGCTTAGACGGTCTAACAAAGGTCTTTATGTTGCTTCCCTTAGCTGTAAACAGTAGGAAAATTAAACCTGTTTACTAAGGTCGTCCAACTTTAGAATATTCTTGATAAGATTGGAACCTTAATAGCCTAGATTTAAATCCTCAAAAAAACACCTGTGTTTATTTCATTCTTTATAGTACAGACAGTGCTTCAAGCAACTAATTTTAAAGCACTCCTCTGCTTCCTGTGTGTTGGCGGTTTCTGTTTTCTTGCAACTGGTTAATTTGGGATTTGTAATTGGTTAGAACTTTGAAGGCGGGACCTGGTGAAGGCCGTCCCTTTCGTTGCCTTATGCAGCGTCACATTTAGATTGACAGCAGAGGCTGCCACTGCCCTCCAGCTGGCCTGTCCACCCCTGCCTATCCACCCTTGCTGCTGCTGGCATCCAGCTAGCCTGGAGTGGGCACTAGGATAGGGAAGGCTGTGCTGTGATAGCCTCATGGGAGTCCTGGTGCCCAGAGCTCACCACTGTTTCCGCTTCCTCACAGGCCCGGCTGAGTCTCAGGGCCAAAGAGAAGGAGTGAGTCACATGTTTCATTTTTACAGGAAGTTTAATGTTTGGTTCCAGCCCCGGCCCCAGTGCTCACTTTTTACAGATTAAGCATTGACAGCATCTAGAGGCACTTTGGGCCTCATTTACAAAGTTTTAGTGCAGGGTAGCACTGCAAGGATTCTTTCTGCGCTGTCCTGCGTCAAAAGTAAAGGGCAGGAATGTGCCCAATCCATGATGTACAGTGCATTCCTGTCCTTTCCCCTGGGCTGCTGCACAATTGACTGCCATGCTCCAACGTAGGCCTCCTTGCACGGGTGTCTGCATTGTAGGAATGATTGTTTTGTGCTGGAAGAGACACCTTCGTGCACAAAAACAATCACTGGAGGTGATTTCCTCTTGCTATGAGAGCTGCAGAAAGCAGCACACATAGAAAGAGAAACAACGAGGAGAAAGAAGGATATTTCTTCTCAGTGCACCTCTTTTACGCCTCCCCTGGGGAGGCGTAGGCTTTTGACGCATTCCCAGGTTTACAACATCTTGTAAATCTGGGAATGCATCAAAATCCAAGAGTGTTGCATGGGAACACCCACCACAACACCCATGGAACACCTCTTTGACACAAAGTAAGGCAAGGCAGTGACCTGCGCTGTATTGCCTTACTCCATATCTACAAGGCCATGAAAATCCATGTAAAGTGCTTTGCGTGGCCTTGTAGATATGAGCGTGCAGCCCGCGCTTCCTGGCGTCACAAAAATTGACACACTGGCGGCGCAAGCCATTTGTTAATAAGTCCCTTTGTTTGTAGTGCACTATATAAATGTCTTCATCATCAACATCAAAGTTCGTTCTTTGGTAATACTGTCTTAGAATCCGAATACCTAAAGTTACCAGCTGACTTCATGGCACAACAAACACCAAAGGCCTCATGAACAAGAAATTGAGGCATCGTCATTGATGCGTCAGATTTCTTACGCCTGCTGCAAATCCCCTAACAATGCCGTGAATGCGCTGTATTTACAATACAGAGCTCCATTGCGCACGTTTCCATAGATGCATCAGAAATTCTGACACATCTATTGGCGCTAAAGTAACCCATTGCTGGAGTTGCGTCATAAACCAATGCAACTGTAATTTAGAACCTTAGTTATTTTTGACCATCCACACTGCCCACAAAATCTGCAAAGTTTGTTACCGGGTGCAGTAAAGTCCGCATTTGCCCTGCTCCCGCTTGTTAAATTTCAGCAAGTCAAAAATAAAGACGTATAAAAGGCCTGGTAAATACTGAGACATATGGATTGTACTGCATAGCTTGCACAATTTTTAGGGCAAAACAGGTGGTAGGCAGAATTTAATGCACCCGATACATTCTAAACTTATGAGTATCAGATTTTACTAGGCCTGATAAGTACAGTACACACGTCTGAAGCACATGTAATCAGGGCCTCAGCATTCTTCCAGTTTGGGAGTATCAGGTCTAATGTTGTTTCATCTTGCTTGGCCTATAGGAACTGTTGACTGTCTGACCATGTTACTGCAGGATGTTCTCGCTCCTCATTAGCTATGTGATCTTTCTTATCAAAGTCAGCAGTGTGATGACAGTGGTGTTCCTTAATATCTTAAGACTGTCACCAGCGTAGGTGTTGTCTTCTTTGCTGAAAGCTAGACAATTTCACATAACATACATTTTTATAATGGCTGCTAATTCAGGTACAGTCAGTTTTAGGGTGATCTAAAGTGATCCAAAGTGTAACTGTAGCAGAAACATTTTCAAGGCTTTTCAGAGTTTCCAGAAGTCAGTTGCAAGATGAAAGGGTACATGGAGCGAGCTCCAGAGGGAGGATCCGTGAATGAGTAGCTTTCTGTCCCTGAAACGCCTAGCAGGTGAAGAGTCAGGTTTGGGAATTCACCATCAAGCATCTGGTCATCCATGTCTGACACAAACATTTCAGAGAGGTAAGAAGGTTTGTCTGGTCGGAAGGCAGTAGCAGGACATCAATGCCAGCGAGAAATGAGATGCTATCCTAGCATGAAGAAGGAGGGTAGCAAAACTTTTCATTCTTTGTAGCTTGACATCCTTTTTAGTAAGAAGGCCTCTGTATAATCTACTATAATATTTAAACCTGAAAATAACTATTTAATGACTCACTGCTAACATTAATTAATATCTCATCTGAGAAATATGCACACCTACATGGCTGAATCACATTTCCCCTAATGTATATTCGCAACCTATCTACATATGTTTTTTTACTAACCAATTCCATGCATTGTTGGAGACATGCACGTCATGCAGATGTTGACCTGCTCGAACTTCCTCTTCCATAGACCTTGGGGGAATGGTCACTGAACCAATTCGGAAACTTTCAAAGACCACCACTGAGCATTTTATGCCAGGAGCTCACTTCAGCATGGTGTCTCGTGAAACCTTATCAACGTGACATGAGACTAGCTTGGTCTGCCCTCTGTTTATCTGTTTTGGGCTGCTGATAAGCTCTGGCAGCTGCATTCAGGTATCCTGGGGGGTGAACCGGCAGTCCTTAATGTTCACTTCAATTGAACCATCATACCTGTTTACTAAAGCTTTAGCATCAAGGCCGAGTGGCTGCACAGATGGTCCCCAGGTCAAACGGAGATAGGAGATTACTTCGAACACAGCGAATCATTGAGGCAGCACATTTCTTTTGGGAATTCAGTAGAGCTTTCCTCCACAAATATGTCGGCGTTTGAGGAACGTTCCCTTCAGTCAGCAAACCGGTGCAACGTTCACAACATTCAAACACCCCTTCCCAGTGGATTAAAGTCGGCTAAAGATGCGGACAGTGCATGACAAGTTAAAGATGATAGATCCCCCTCAGGTTTTCAAGCAATCCCAGACTCTCCTTACGTCCAAGTCTTTGTGGTAACAGTCAGGCGCTAAAGAATGCCCTGTGTTAACACAGGCTGTTTGTGTGTGAGAGATACCTTTTTAAGGCACGAACCAACTTAATAAAGTCTTGTTTCAGGCACGTTTTGTAGTTGGAGGGAATTACAGGGGATGAAGTCTTGAGTATTAAGAGTTCATCCCCAAATAAAGTTGTAATGAAGTAGGTGCAGCACTTTTGTTGGGGAATGTTGTAATAGTTGGATCTGAGCTCTTAGTCTGGACAGCACCCAGGAGCATCACTGTGTTGTTTAGTGCACCAGGCATAGGACATTGTAGGATGATCTATCCTTCATCACAAATCACTGGAGGGCAGTTATGGAAGGGACATATGGTTGGATCTTTTCTGGTCGAAGATGAGAGGAGCTTTCTTTGCGTGGTAGCAGTGATCATGGCAGTTGTCTCTATGTATATCATGTTGCAGAAATTAAGACATGACATGTCCAAAGCAAGGGCTTGTGTGATTTTCTGGGGTACAGCAAATTGGAAAGTAGAAAGCAATTGTTGTCAATGCCAAGTCTTGTGTATGACTCAAGTGGTGGGCAAAAACCTCCATACTTGAGTCCCCACCCACAAACCCCTATTTTCAATGGCACCGAGGCCCTCTTTATGACCATGGTGGTCTACTGACTGCCAGGCCACGGTAGCGGAATCACTGCAAAACAGGCTAGCGGCGAAGACCGTCACATTATGAGTGTGGCAGGTTGGCCTCTGCCAACCCACCACATCAACGCTCAGACCGCGAGGGCGGTCTGACCCTCTGGTCCGGAGATGAGCCTCTCTGCTTCAGTGGTCCACAGAAGACCACTGGCGGTATTAGGAGCTGCCTTTCCACCAGGGTTTTCACGGCGGTAGCACCGGGTACAATGCCCCCCCCCAGGTACAGCGCTCCGCACCCACTTCCCTGCATACATGCACAACCACAGAGACACCCACACGCACCCCGCATACACTCATTCACCAACACGGACATACACGCATTTACTCACATGCACCCATACATGCATTCACTTCAGCACTCATACTCGCATTCACTCCAATATACATACTCGCATTCACTCCAACATACATACTCGCATTCACTCCAACATACAGACATGCATACCCACATGCATACATACTCACATTCACTCCAACATACACACATGCATACACACACACATTCATACTCGCATTCACTTCAACATACACACACGCATACACACATGCATACACACTTACATTCATACTCGCACTCACTACTGCATTCATACACACATTCAACCACACATACACACATTCATGCACACATGCAGCCAACACCCACTCACATACGCACACACAACAGCCCCCACCTTCCCACCCCCCTCTCCTGTCAGACGATCGACTAACCTGGTCCGAGGAGGAGGTCGTCTAGCAGGGAACAGGAAGGGACGCTTGCACCTCTTGCAGCATCCCGCTATCAGGACACCGCCAGGGCATATTACAGGTCATAATACGTCTGGTGAAGCCCTTTTGGGGGGGCAGGGCCGGTGGTGGAACCGCCTCTGCCCGCCAGCACAACTGCTGCTAGATTTCCACCCAAAATATGGTGGAAATCCAGTAGTACTTGTAAGATGGTGAGTGGAAGACCACCAGCACTGGCGGTCTTCTGGCGCCCGTGGCTTTGGCGGTCTTGCAAAAAGACCGCCAAAGTCAGAATGAGGGCCTGAATGTCCCTCAATGGCTTTCAGGGCTGTCCGATTCATTGTGCAACATTATTGTTTGTAATTATTGGCTTAACCATTGTATGCAAAGGTTCAAGTAAAGGAATGACCAATAAAATGTCTTAATTTGAGAGGGATCAATAAGTAAATCCAGTGAGTGGACATTTTGCTCTAGAGCAGAAAGAGACTCCATTACTGCAAGAATGTGTAGAATTGTATTATGAGCACCATTCAAGCAAAGACAGTTGTGGTTCACCCAGTTCTCCATTAAGCAATTAATGGTTTGCATTTGATCGCCAGCTACCTTTTCCAGTTATAAGTGGATTTGGACATCATCTGCATAGGCTACATGAAACCTGTCAAGGGTTTTTGTAACCTGAAATCAAGGAGGTATTGAAGAGAATCAGTGATACGGCCAAGCCTTTGGTTTGGTGATGTTAAGACATCTTCATATTCTGTCCCCACAGTGCCAGGGAATTCCAGCCATATGTTTAAACAGCTGGTTTCCGTTCTTATCGTCAACAGAAGCTTCACTGTACACACCAAGGAGGTAAATCCCGCTTACCGCCGTGCTGACAGCCGCCAACATACCGTGGCCGCGGCGGAAATCCGCTACAGGTATTACGACCCACATCTCGTAATCCGCCACAATACAGATACCCACACAAGTCCGCCACACCAAAGGTCAGTGATAAACTGGCGATAGCAAAACCCACACCGTCACGGCAACAAGAATACGCCCACAGTATCACGACCCACGAATCAACGCAGCAGTCATTCAACCACGGTAAACCATTGGCGGTACACACCGCCACGCTCAAAATGCACACACATTTACAAAGCACAACCACATTGGACAATTCCAAATACACACACCTGATACACATACACACCCCACACTCACACACCCATAACACTATAAAACACCCACCCACATTTCTCACAACCTCTTACAACTACATTTTTGGAAGAAGCACAGAGAGAGAATAGCAAACACAACACGATCATCTACAGGCACACAACACCATCACTCATACAACATCCACGAACCTCAAAGAACACACACCAACACAACACATCACACAGCACAACAAACATCACCTACACCTTATGGCACCTCAAAGACACCCCAGGTTTTCTGAGGAGGAGCTCAGGGTCATGGTGGAGGAAATCATCCGGGTAGAGCCACAGTTATTCGGATCACAGGTGCAGCAGACCTCCATTGCAAGGAAGATGGAGCTACGGCGGAGACTTGTCGACAGGGTCAATGCAGTGGGACAGCACTCCAGAACACGGGGTGACATCAGGAAGAGGTAGAATGACCTACGAGGGAAGGTGCATTCCATGGTATCCAGACACCAGGTAGCTGTACAGAGGACTGGCGGTGGACCCCCACCTCCTCCTCCACAACTAACTACATGGGAGGAGCAAGTCTTGGCAATACTGCATCCTGCGGGCCTCGCAGGAGTAGCAGGAGGACTGGACTCTGGTAAGTCATATCTTTACTATTATATCCCCCACACCCTACCTGCATGCCATCACAAACTCCTACCCCTACACTCACACCCACCACCCCAACACCCCACAGATACCCCACTATCACAACCCACACATCCCAATAACAAGCCCTGCACGTAACACCAATGCATGGACACCCATCACCAAAACATGTCCAGTCGAGAGACTCACCCAGGCCACAAAATCACCAATCACACAAGGGCCAAGCCAATAATGCAAGCACAGGAGTAGAGGGTAACTCACCCATTGCACAAGATGGCACACACAGATACAATAACTATGCATTTACACCCCAAAAAGACCCCTACCCAACGTCACCGGACAGGAGCTGCCAGCCACATCCAGTCCTCCCACAGAAGAGGCCCACAGTGAAGACAGCAGCTCTCACAGTGAAGACAGCAGCTCTGCACGCCTGGATCAAGATGACCAGCCCGGCCCATCAGGGACCTCGGGACAGTCGGTTCCCCTGCCACAGTCACAAACCACCACTGAACCTCTCCCCTCAGGAAACACCACCACAGCACCCATTCAGCGGGCCCATCCCTCTGTCCCCAGGACACGTCAATCAATAGTGTGCCCACCACTACAGAGACCCCAGGCAACCCCACTAACCCAAGACAATCAGGGACCCGGGGTCATTGGCAGTGGCACACGGTTCAGGGGACAGAGGCACAGGATAACAGGGAAGCTGGGAGGACTGCTGTGCAACAGGGGGAGGACAGGCCTAGGGAACCCACTCTCTACGAGGCACTCTCCAACATCATGGGAGCATACCATCATTCCCAGGAGACCATGGGCACGGTACTGGCCAAGTTGCAGGAGACCAAGCGGCTGCAGGAGGGACAGTACATGGGGATCAGGGAGGACTTGAAGTCCATTAACACCACCCTGGTCACCATTGCAGGGGTGCTGGCAGACATGGCCAACACCATGAGGAAGGCAGTGGCACACCACCGGGCCCCTGACAATAGCCTGAATGATGAACAGCGCTCCACCTCTGCCGGTGCTAGTGGACAGGAGTTCCCGCCACAGGACCAACAGGCCACCAGCACCCCACCCCCTGCAGAAGGAGAACCACCCTGCAAACGTTCCCTGAGATCCAGGCACAAGACAGAGAACATTGCCAAGACCCCCGTCTGAAAATAAGACTCTCCTGATTGTCACCCTTCTGTCCTACTATGTCACTCTGACAACCTTGAACTGCCATTACTCCACCTCCTATGCCCCCTTGGACTATGCACCTGTGATTCCTATAGACTGGACTCCACCATGGACATTCCTCCACCATCACCCCAGCCCATTGCACATACCCCTCCACTGAATAGCACTTAAATAAACACCCTTGAATCACAAAACAATCTGGAGTCAGTCTGTACTTTCACAAGTGTGTTATTACAACCTCTCTGACAAATAGCAATGTCTATGTTCATTTTCACATACCGATGTTCGACAGTTGTTGGGCAGCAGTAAACATAGCAGAAGGCAGAAAGTGGTAACCAGATCTGTGAAATGGAAAGCCAAAGTGGTGAACTGTCAGGGTCCATACACAGAGGTAAAAAGGCAGAATCATGCAATGTCCTACAATAGTATGATATGAGAGGAGCAGTACCAGTCTCTTACCTGTGTCTCACTGGAAGTATTGCATGATGATGTTGTTTCAGTTGTCTATATCTTCTTATTCTGCCTCTTCTTCCTCATTGTCCACAGGCTCCACAGCTGCCACAAGACCAACATCAGGCCCATCTTCCTGTAGAAAAGGCACCTGGCATTGCAAAGCCAGGTTGTGCAACATACAGTATGCCACGATGATCTGACAAACCTTCGGTGAGTAGTATAGGGATCCACCAGTCATATGTAGGCAGCGGAATCTGGCCTTCAGGAGGCCGAAAGTCCGCTCTGTTATCCTCCTAGTTCGCCCATGTGCCTCATTGTAGCGTTCCTCTGCCCTTGTCCTGGGATTCCTCACTGGGGTCAGTAGCCATGACAGGTTGGGGTAACCAGAGGCACCTGCAAATATCGAGGGACGACTGTTAGACACACTCCAACCCTTAGGGACTCTCCCATACCCAGACACCTATTCAAACTGTGTTGAGACCTTGGGCTCACCTATTAGCCACACACGGTGCCTCTGGAGTTGGCCCATCACATAAGGGATGCTGCTATTCCTCAAAATGTAAGCGTCGTGCACGGAGCCAGGATACTTGGGATGAATGGGAGATGTACTGGTCTGCCAAACATACAATCTGTACATTCATGGAATGGTAGTTTTTGCGGTTCCTGTACACCTGTTCATTCCTGCGGGGTGGGACAAATGCCACATGTGTACCATCTATTGCACCAATGATGTTGGGGATATGTCCCAGGGCATAGAAGTCACCTTTCACTGTGGGCAAATCCTCCACCTGAGGGAAAACGATGTAGCTGCACATGTGTTTCAGCAGGGCAGACAACACTGTGGACAACACGTTAGAGAACATTGGCTGTGACATCCCTGATGCCATGGCCACTGTTGTTTGAAAGGACCCACTGGCCAGGAAATGGAGTACTGTCAGGACCTGCACTAGAGGGGGGATTCCTGTGGGATGGCGGATAGCTGACATCAGGTCTGGCTCCAACTGGGCACACAGTTCCTGGATTGTGGCACGATCAAGTCTGTGGGTGATAATGATGTGTCTGTCTTCCATTGTCGACAGGTCCACCAGGGTTCTGTATACCGGAGGATGACGCCATCTCATCATCTGCCCCAGCGGATGTGCCCTATGGAGGAAAAGGGTGAGCAGAGGGTCAGACACCACGTAGCTTGCACAAGGGAGTTTTGAACAATTGTGATGTAGTCAGTGGGTGGCGCTATCTGTCCGTATTCCTGCCCAAATGTGCTGTGACGCAGTTAGTTGCCCTGCCATGTGGCCCCCTGAAATGGCGGCTGCCTGACCTATAAGGAGGGACAAGGGGAAATGAGGTAACTGCGCTGGCATTGTGCAGCGTCGCGGTAGGCGGATGAAGACCGCAGTGCAATTCAGCATTGGTTATCATTGGGCCCTATGGGTTCCAGGAGCCAATGATGATGTACGCCGGCGGTGACAGTACGCACCACCGTGGACGTAACTACCATTTTCTTTCTCTTCACTCACTTGATACCCGACCTTCAACAGGAGAGGACCTACACTGCAAATGCTGCTGTGACCTGAGTCTGGAAGTGACAATGGCTACAGTGTCTGGGGAAAGGGCCCCTGCCTTCACTGTGGAGGAGTTGGACAACCTGGTGGCTGGGGTCCTCCCCCAGTACACGCTACTCTACGGTACTCCAGACAAACAGGTGAGTACACTGTAAGTATGATGGATGGGACATGAATGTATGGAGTGGGGTGGATGGAAGATATGGGGGGGTGGGCTGAGGCCAGCATGTGAGGATGGTCAGTGTATTTGTTTCTGGGCCAGGGTGGGAAGTTGTAAGTAAGTAAGAAGAACCGGACGGGGGAGTAAAATCCATTCTTACTTCACTTTTCCTCTAGGTCAGCGCCCACCGGAAGAAGGGTATTTGGCGTGCCATCGCCAAGGAAGTGCGGACCCTGGGTGTCTACAATAGACGGAGCACCCACTGCCGCAAAAGATGGGAGGACCTGCGCTGCTGGGGTGCCCATCGCACCATGACCCCCCTGATGTACCGGATCCTGGCGGTGGTATATCCGGAGTTGGATGGGCGCTTGAGGGTATCACAGCAGCCACAAGGGGGTGAGTAGTCACATTCAGCTGACTCTGCGCGCTGTATGAGGTGTCTGGGTGGGGGAAGTGGGCTGTTGGCTCCACTAGGCCAGGGCAAACTTGCTAGGGTAGGTCCATTGTTAGGCAGGCTCTGTGGCACTCCAACCCCAAAAGTGGTAGTGGCCATCTACACCTAGTCAGGCTCCTGTGAGTTCCAGGTGTGCATCAAATGGGCTTAGGCACAGTCCCCAATGGGCAGGTGATTTTCCCAAGCACAGTTAGTGCATGGCCTAGTGCATAAGGCTGCTCCCTATGTGTTGTGTCCGCCAACGGTGGTGTTGTTGCTGGCATTGACCATGTGTCTCCTCTGTCTTTACCCCCCTTTTTGTTTTGTCACCCTGTCCTTGTGTGCATTAGCATCATCTGGCGGAGGAGCATTGGCACCGGAGCAGGAGGGAGCGCAACCCACATGGCCCAGGAGGGTGAATGTACGGAGTCTGAAGGCACCAGTGGGACGGAGGGCGAGGGGAGCTCCACGACGGGGACAGGAGGATACACCAGCGACAGTGACTCCTCCTCTGATAGGAACTCCCTTGCGGTGGCGGGCACCTCTGTGCCCACCGCAACAACAGGTACAGCCGCCACCCCCCTACCAGCACCGCCCTCTCAGCAGCCCCTCAGCGTGTTTCCCGTGCCCGCTCACCCAGGAGGGAGGGCATCTCCTTTGCCCCAGGCACCTCAGGCCCTGCCCCAGTCAGCCCTGCTGCCCTCGGTGAGGAGGCTAATGACCTCTTGAGATCCCTCACTGTTGGGCAGTCAACCATTTTGAATGCCATCCAGGGTGTCGAGAGCCATTTGCAGCAAACAAATGCATACCTGGAGGGCATTCATTCTGGCGTGCCAGCCCAACAGAGAGCATTTCAGGCTCTGGCCTCCGCACTGATGGCAGCCAATATCCCTGTGTCCAGCCTCCCCCTCCAACTTCCACTACCCAGACCCAATCCCCTCTACCTCAGCCTATCCCAGGCACACCATCAGACCAGCATGCACACTCATCAACACACAAAAGTGGCTCAGGCAAACATAAGCACCACACATCCCACAGGCACTCACACAAGCACCATACCCATGCAGACACACCAACATCCACAGCCTCCACTGTGTCCCCTTCCTCCACCTCCCTCCCAGTCTCATCTCCACTCACACCTGCATGCACTACATCCTCAGCCACTACCTCCATCACCAGCACGCCCATCACCACACACCGCTCATGTGCAATCACCACCCCCACTACCATGCACATGTCCCCTGTGTTATCTCCCAGTGTGTCTGTGAGCCCTCCTCCCAAAGTACACAAAAGCAGGCACACACCCACTCAACAGCCATCCACCTCACAACAGCCTCTAGCCCATGCACCCTCACCCAAACTCAGCAGATCTACACCTCCTACAACCACTACCTCTTCCTCCACTCCCAAACCCCCTCCATCTTCCCATCCCAGTGTGTCTAAAAAACCTATCCTAGCTTCCATTGACCTCTTCGCTACACCTCCCCCCGTCCTTCCCCTAGGGGCAGGATGTCCAGATCCCAGCCCAGCAGCTCAGCCACAAAATCTTCAAGCACTGTGGTCCCTGCAAGTCCAGCAACATCGCGGACGGCACCCATCAAGGCTGCTAGTGTGCCACCTAGTGAGGCCAAGGATCACCTTATTCCGCCACCTGCCAAGGTGAAGAAGGGGCCCACATGCCGTAGCGAAAAGCCATACCAACCACCCAGCAAGGCCTCCTCGAGGACAAAAGAGGACAGTGCCAAGGTCCCAGCAGCGACTTCCAAGATGGGGAATGGACACAAGGCCAAAGGGAAGTCAGCTCAGGGCACGGAGCCTCCGGGTGAGGGACTGGTGTCACCTGTTCTGCAAGACAGAACAGCAACCTGTACGGCGGTGGCCACCGCCACCTGCACCGCCACCTTCATGTCTTCTGCCTCTGCTACAGTCCCCAGTATCATCCCCAGTGGGCAGCCGTCCGAGGCTGCAGGAGACGTCCTGCTGTCTCCCTCCACAGGTGCTGACACAAGCACCACCGGCAGCATCTCCGCCACAGACACCGACGCAGACACCGCCACCTGCCCCGCAACGTGCCCAGCCAGTGCCACCACAGCCGACATCAGCATCATCCCCAGTGGGCAGTGGTACGAGGCTGCAGGAGACATCCTGGACCTTGCACACACTACTTGAGGCACCACAACCAGCACTGGCAGTACCAGCAGTTGGCAGGCTAAGTCACCTCAGGGAGGAGTGTGTCTCTGCTGCCATAGAGTATCATGCTACCTGTTCACAGAAAATCTCGTGACTCAGACACCCAGGTGAGGGAATGGGAACTGCCATAGCCCATGTGCAGCACTCTGGGCACCAGGCCCTCTCCAGAACCAGTGGAGAACAGCATCCACTTGAGAGACTGTGGCCTTGCATTGCCCAGGATAAAGCAGTGGGCAAACCACCCACTTGAGAGACTTGGGAGACTGTGGCTTTGCACTCCCCAGGACCAAGCAGTGGGCATGGAGCCCCCTTGTGCAGTAGTGGCGTCGTCCAATCATCCGGCTGAGGTGCCCCACCTCTCCTTCCCCCTGAGGTGCCTGTGTTTTTTTCGAGCTGATGCCCCAGCAGTATTCTCTCCGTTTTGAGGCAGGTATCATGTGTGGGCTTCGCCCATGCTTTTTGGGACCACTGGTCCATGGACATGTAATGGAACAGTATCCGGACTTGTGTACTTACTGTGAATATTTGTATATACTGATCTTTTAAATTTATGCTGGCCTATCTGGATTTCGATGATTACAGTTGTTACAATCATTTCATTTGGTCCTTGTGTTCTTCCAGGGGGTTACGGGGTGTCAATGTAATGTTGCTGCATGTATTTATGTGTGCGTTGTTGGGGGTGGGGTGGGGGTGGGGGTGTTACGTGTTGCGTGTATGTGTCACGCTCTTTTTCCTCCCCCTTCCCCTGTGTGCTAGGTACAGTACTCACCGTGGTCGTCGCTGCCGTCTTTGATGTTCCTGGTAGAAGAGGAGGTAAACCAACATTGGTAACACCTGTAACTCGGGCTCCATGGCGTCCTGGTTCCTCGTTGGGTGTTGAGAGGTGAGTGGTTTCCGTTCTATGTACTGTTTCCGCCGTGCTTTTGATGCTGTTGGTACCGCCCCAGAAAAGCTGCCAGATTGGTGTGTCATAATACAGTGGGTGGTATATTGTCTTCCGCCTGTCTGTTGGCGGTTACCGCTGCGGTGTTTGTTGCTACTGCTGTGGCTATCGGAGTGTTAAAGTGGCTGTCTGTGTTGACGGTTTCCGCCATGGTCGTGATTCCATTTTTTTTACCGCCGGCCTGTTGGCGGTATTACCGCCGCTTTATCACCGACCGCCAGGGTTGTGATGAGGGCCTAAGTATCACATGAGCAGGGACATGACTTTTGTCATCAGGGCTTTTTTACCACACAGAATAGACAACAGGCAGGTAATTGCTTTGAGAAGAGGTGTGATAGTGATGTGTTTGCACTACAAACACTTAGGGGGTCATTATGACCCTGGCGGAAGGCAGAGAAGCGGCGGTAAGACCGCCAACAGGCTGGCGGTCTTTTTTTTTGTATTATGACCATGGCGGTTACCGCCATGGTCATCCGCCGGTTCTCCGTTCCGCCCGCCAGGGTGGAGACGACTGCCGGGCTGGAGACCTGGGTCCCCAGCCCAGTGGCCGTCATCATACCGCCGGCGGTATTTTGACCCGGCTTACTGCCGTGGATTTCCTGCGGTTGGAACCGCCATGAAATCCATGGCGGTAAGCACTAACAGTGCCAGGGAATTCGTTCCCTGGCACTGATAGGGGTCTCCCCCACCCCTCACCCCCACCCCGACTCCCTCCCCTAAACCCCCCACCACCCCTGCCACCCCCCAAAGGTGGCAGGGCCCCCCTCCCCACCCCGACCCCAACATCACAGAACTCACACACACACGACACGCACGCAGGCACCACCAACACACACACGCACACACACCGATATACATGCCTACATCCACACACAAAGTCAGACACGCACACCCACATACAAACATACACGCACCCATCCATACAGACATACACGCACTCATTCCCAAAACACGCAACACCCCCGCAAGCATACACACACTCACACACCCCCTCTACATACACAGACGCACACCCCCATGCACCCACACAACACACAACACCCTGCTCCCCTAACGGACGATCGACTTACCTGTTCCGTCGATCCTCCGGGAGGGGATGGGAGCCATGGGGACTGCTCCACCGACGCCACACCGCCAACAGAACACCGCCATGCCGAATCACAGGACGTGATTCGGTGGGCAGTGTTCTGTTGGCGTGGTGGTGAAGGTGGAGCAACGTCCACTTCCCCGCCGCCCGACAGTATGGCTGTTGACGGCTCTCCTTCGGAAAAAGGACGGAGAGCAGCCAACAGTCATAATACGCCACTACTGGCGGTCTTCCGCACGGCGGTCCCTCGGCGGTCTTGTAAAAAGACCGCCGAGGTTGTAATGACCACCATAGTCATAAGGGAGATAAAGTCATGATTCCTGCTTGTGACCTCTTAGTGTTGCTGATATCTATTAGAGGGTAAAAGTTTTCAAGAATTGGTTAGTTCCATGAGAGTCTGAAAAAAATGTGAAAGTTTGTGGAATGCATGATCGCCTCGAAGAGGAGAGACAGGGATTATGAGTCCCTGGCAAGAGGTATGATGTTAGTTTGGAGGTTAACTATCTTGTTAATGAAAGTCATGGGGTCCCCATGAAGTGTGTGAGTGATGGCCAAAAAGGTGGCTGTTTGAGTGGATTATGAGCTCACTGATAAAAGTACGATCTCTTTCTTGGAGTTTTCTGCCTCAGTTGTTTGTGACTGAACGATCTTTCAGTGTGGGCTATAGCATGCTTGTTATTATGATGGTATATGTGACAAATTATCTGGTTCGTATGAACTTATTATTTTCACCATTTCCCCTCTAGGTCCCTACCATGTGTTTACAACATTTAAAGTTGGTTTGTAGTCTATGCTTTGAGGGGTCTGCGGTTGTGCTTTTTAGGGTCGAGTGCAAGCGCTCTAGTCTGCTGTAATCTCTCTGTGGGCTTTTTCCATGCCCACCGCACGCCCATCAGTTTAATTGGTTTGTGGGCTTGCCTTTTTAAAATCGCTTGATTTTTGATTTGTGATTTGTGAAAGGCATGCATACATCATGCCTTTTCTGGTGTTTAGCCCTCCTCGAGCACACCGGGCAGCTACTGAAAACATACAAGGCTCCATATTTCCAGCATGGTTTCTGGGCTACTTTTTCTTTTTCTTTCCTACATAGCGCTATCTCGCTGCACATTTGCCGATAAATTTGACTGCGAGTGAACTTCTGTTTAATTTTGTGTTCTCCTTCACGCTCATGAAGTGGTGCTTTAAATCGGGTCGCTTATGTAAAGCTGTATTACTTTTCATTTTCATTTTATGTGGCAATAAAAGTCCGGTTAGGACTTAACAACGCTAATAGCTGTAAGTCGAGCAAATGCAAGACCCATTGCATTGCAAATGCTTGTTGTTTATTGCCACTTGCTTGAAGGTATGAAACATCCCTCGACCCTGAGAGCTTGGATGCTTGATAGTGCGGCTCCTGGGTTACTGAATAGTGGGGACTTCTCAGTTGAATTCGACTAGGTGAATGATGTGCAAATTTAATTTTGTTGTTAGTTGACAAATTATCTGGTTCGTATGAACTTATTATTTTCACCATTTCCCCTCTAGGTCCCTACCATGTGTTTACAACATTTAAAGTTGGTTTGTAGTCTATGCTTTGAGGGGTCTGCGGTTGTGCTTTTTAGGGTCGAGTGCAAGCGCTCTAGTCTGCTGTAATCTCTCTGTGGGCTTTTTCCATGCCCACCGCACGCCCATCAGTTTAATTGGTTTGTGGGCTTGCCTTTTAAAAATCGCTTGATTTTTGATTTGTGATTTGTGAAAGGCATGCATACATCATGCCTTTTCTGGTGTTTAGCCCTCCTCGAGCACACCGGGCAGCTACTGAAAACATACAAGGCTCCATATTTTCAGCATGGTTTCTGGGCTACTTTTTCTTTTTCTTTCCTACACAGCGCTATCTCGCTGCACATTTGCCGATAAATTTGACTGCGAGTGAACTTCTGTTTAATTTTGTGTTCTCCTTCACGCTCATGAAGTGGTGCTTTAAATCGGGTCGCTTATGTAAAGCTGTATTACTTTTCATTTTCATTTTATGTGGCAATAAAAGTCCGGTTAGGACTTAACAACGCTAATAGCTGTAAGTCGAGCAAATGCAAGACCCATTGCATTGCAAATGCTTGTTGTTTATTGCCACTTGCTTGAAGGTATGAAACATCCCTCGACCCTGAGAGCTTGGATGCTTGATAGTGCGGCTCCTGGGTTACTGAATAGTGGGGACTTCTCAGTTGAATTCGACTAGGTGAATGATGTGCAAATTTCATTTTGTTGTTAGTTGACATTATCAACTGAGTGATCTGCTTTTTTATTGTGGATGCTGAAGTACATGCAGACGTGGTCATACTGTGCAAGTGGGCGATACGGGGGTGGGCGATCTTTGTGAAATCAATGGCCTTCTTGTATTTTGCCTTGTTTTTGTCATCTTCTTAGTGTTCGTAATCTGCTTTGTGAAATGCTGGTATTGTTTGAGTGCTGTAATGCCTCCATCATATCACTCTATTGTATTTCCTGAGTCATCCCCTCCCTGTTGATGTCATTCTCATCAGACTGTTTGTAATAATCTTGCTGAGCTCTTTTGTTATTTTTTAACTCCGTGTTTTCTCTTCCTGGGTTATTGCCTCCATAATTAACATACTAACCGTAAACCTCTGTTCAAAACTGCGCTTTTGTTAGTTCCTTCACAATTCTAGTATTTACATCCCAGATCTTCTATAGCTAGCTCGGGTAGAAAGCATAGACAATTTGCGGTCAGCTTTCAGCTCAGTTCTAGGTTGGCTTGCAATTCGTAGTGCCCTGGTCTCACAATTTCTTATGTTGAGAGGCAGAGGGCAGTGTTTAATTTGCACCGGTGGTTACAGCTGATGGTAACTACCAATCATTTCTAGGGACCGGGACTTATTTTTCATCAGCACACTTTTACTCAGGGTAAAAGAGAAAGGTTAAATAGTGTAAACGAAGGGGAAGGGAAGGGAGGAAAATCGTGCCAAAGGAACAAGCATCGGCAAAGTCAATAAGTCTGGCACTGAGTGCCAGCCTTTTACATTTGTCAATGATTGTTTTTTTTTCCCTAGCTTTTCTTTTGGTGAGGAAACTGGCAAGCCATCATAAATCAAACAGAAAACCCTGGCTAAAAGCAAAAATGTTTCTCAAAAAGTACTTATTGCCAAAGTAATCCATGGCATTGAAGGGAACTGCTTTGTGCGTGGATGTTCTCTTTGTGAAAGGGCAGAATGCCATCAATCACAGTGAAGGCAGCCAATGGCTTTAGTGGGCAGTGGTGTAGAATAGAGTGGCATAGAGTGCAATGGCATGGAATGTGGAGGTGCAGAGTAGATTAGAGTGGCATAGAGTGCAGTGGCATAAAGTGCAGTGTTGCACAGTAGATTAGAGTGGTGTAGAGTGGATTAGCATAGAGTGCAATGGCAGGGAGTGCAGTGGCAGAGAGAGGAGTGGCAGAGATTGGAGTTGCATAGCATGGAATGGCATTGAGTCCATTAGCGTAGAGTGCATTAGGGTGGTGAGGTGCAGAGTAAAGTGCAGTGGCATAGAGTGCAATGACACAGAGTAGAATGGTGCAGAGTAGAGTGGAACAGAGGAGTAGATTGGTGTAGATTGCAGTGGCATAGCGTGAAGTGGCATAGAGTAGATTGTCTCAGAGTAGAGTGAAGTGGCATAGAGTGGAGTAGTGCAGGGTAGAGTGGAGTGATGCAGGGTAGAACGAAGTGGCGTACAGTAAAGTGGCGTAGAGTTCAGGGGCACAGAATGCAGTGTTGCAGAGTAGAGTGGCATAAAGTGAAGGGTGTATAGAGCAATAGTTCGGAGTAGAGTGGAATGCTGCAGGATAGCGTGCAGTGGCGAAGAGTGGAGTGATGCAGAGTAGAGTGTTGTAGAGTTTAGTGGCATAGAGTGCATTGCCATGGAGTGGTATATAGCAGAGTGGTGCAGAGTAGAATACAGTAACATAGAGTGCAGTGGCATAGAGTTCAGTATCAGCGAGTACAGTGTTTCCGAGTAGACTGTCACAGAGTGGAGTGGTGTAGTGTGGCACAGGTTAGATTGCAGTGGTGTGAGTTGAGTGACATAGAGTGAAATGGCAGAGAGTGGAATAGAGTGGGATAAAATGGTGCAGAGTAGATTGTTTCAGAGTAGAGTGAAGTGGAATAGAGTGGAGTAGTTCAAGGTAGAATGGAGTGGTACAGGGTAGAGTGCAGTGGTGAACAGTAGTGTGGCATAGAGTTCAGTATCAGAGAGTGCAATGGCATGGAGTGGAGTTGTGCAAGGTGGAGTAGAATTGCATAGATTGCAGTGGCACAGACTGTAGTGTAGATTATTTCAGAGAAGAGTGAAACGGTGCAGAGTAATATGGAGTAGTGCAGGATAGAGTGCAGTCGTGCAGAATGGAGTGGCATAGGGTTCAGTGGCATGGAGTGCAGCAGTGCAGAGTAGATTAGCGTGGCATAGAATGCAGTGGCATACAGTAGAGTGATGCAGAGTAAAGTGACGCAGAGTGTATTGGCTTAGTGTACATTAGAGTGGCATAGAGTGGTGCAGAGTAGAGTGGTGTAAGGAGCACTTGCGTAGAATACAGCAGTGCAGAGTGCAATGGAGTGGCTTAGAGTGTAGTGACATAGAGCGCAATGGTGTAGAGTGACATAGCGTGCAGTGGTGAAGAGTAAAGCACTGCAGATTAGAGTAGTGTAGCGTTCAGGGTTGTAGAGTGCAGTGGTTTAGAGTAGAGTGGTGTAGAGAAGAGTGCTGTAAAGAGCAGTGATCTAGAGTACAGTATTGTAGAGTAGAATAGAGTGTCATAGAGTGCAGTGAGACAGAGAAGTGTAGAGAACATTGGAGTAGAGTGCAGATTTTTAGAGTAGAGCAGCACAGAGTGCAATGGCATAGAGTAGAGTGGTGCAGAGTACGGGCAGAGTGACACAGCATACATTTCAGTGGCGTACAGTGCAGTGGCATAGAATAGAGTGGTGCAGAGTGGAGTAGAGTGGCGCAGAGTGCAGTGGCAAAAAGTGCAGTGGCATACAGTAGGCTATTTCAGAAGAGTGAAGTGGCATAGAGTGAAATGGTGCAGTGTAGAGTGGAGTGGTGCATGATCGAGTGCAGCGGTATAGAGGCATAAAGTGCATTGGCGTAGAGTGAAGTGGCCTGCACTGGAGTAGTGTAGAGTGCAGTAGTGCACAGTAGAGTTGGGTACAGTGCCTTGGCATGGAGTACAGTAGAGCAGAGTGGTGCAGAGTAGATTGCTATTGCATAGAGTACACTGGCGCAATGTAGAGTAGATTGGCCGAGAGTTCAGTGGTGGAGAGTACAGTGTTACAGAATAGAGTGTTGTATGGCGTAGAATAGAGGAGTGGAGAGTGCATCGGTGTAGAGTGCAGTAGCATAGAGTAGTATTGTGAAGAATAAAGTGGCGTAGAGAGCAGTGGCATAGAGTGCAGTGGTGCAAAATAGATTAGAGTGGAGTAGAGATCAATGATGTAGAGTGGAGTAGAGTGTTGAAGACTACAGTAGAGTGGCATATATTTTGGTTTTGAGGAAAGTGGTATAGAGCGCAATGGCATAGAGTGCAGGGGTGTGCAGTAGAGTGGTGCAGAGTGGAGCGGTGTGACACAGGGTAGACTGCAGTGGTGTAGACTTGAGTGATGTAGAGGAGATTGTTTCAGAGGTAGAGTGAAGTGGCGTAGAGTGCAGTGGTGCAGAGTAAAGCACTGCAGATTAGAGTAGCGTAGAGTTCAGGGTTGTAGAGTGCAGTGGCATAGAGTAGAGTGGTGTAGAGAAGAGTGCTGTAAAGAGCAGTGATCTAGAGTACAGTAGTGTAGAGTAGAATAGAGTGTCATAGAGTGCAGTGAGACAGAGAAGTGTAGAGAACATTGGAGTACAGTGCAGATTTTTAGAGTAGAACAGCACAGAGCGCAATGGCAAAGAGTAGAGTGGTGCAGAGTACGGGCAGAGTGACGCAGCATACATTTCAGTGGCGTACAGTGCAGTGGCATAGAATAGAGTGGAGCAGAGTGGAGTAGAGTGGTGCAGAGTGCAGTGGCAAAAAGTGCAGTGGCATACAGTAGGTTATTTCAGAAGAGTGAAGTGGCATAGAGTGAAATGGTGCAGTGTAGAGTGGGGTGGTGCAGGATAGAGTGCAGCGGTATAGAGGAGTGGCATAAAGTGCATTGGCGTAGAGTGAAGTGGCCTGCACTGGAGTGGTGTAGAGTGCAGTAGTGCACAGTAGAGTTTGGTACAGTGCCTTGGCATAGAGTACAGTAGATCAGAGTGGTGCAGAGTAGATCGCTATTTCATAGAGTACACTGGCGCAATGTAGAGTGGTGCAGAGTAGATTGGCAGAGAGTTCAGTGGTGGAGAGTACAATGTTACAGAATAGAGTGTTGTATGGCGTAGAGTAGAGGAGTGGAGAGTGCATTGGTGTAGAGTGCAGTAGCATAGAGTAGAATTGTGAAGCAGTGCCATAGAGGGCAGTGGCACAGAAAGCAGTGGCATAGAGTGCAGTGGTGCAAAATAGATTAGAGTGGCGTAGAGATCAATGATGTAGAGTGGAGTAGAGTGTTGAAGACTACAGTAGAGTGGCATAGATTTTGGTTTTGAGGAAAGTGGTATAGAGTGCAATGGCACAGAGTGCAGGGGTGTGCAGTAGAGTGGTGTGGAGTGGTGTGGCACAGGGTAGACTGCAGTGGTGTAGAATTGAGTGATGTAGAGGAGATTGTTTCAGAGGTAGAGTGAAGTGGCGTAGAGTGCAGTGTTGTAGAGTGCAGTGGTGCAGAGTAGATTAGAGTGGATTAGAGTGGATTGGCGTAGAGTGCAGTGGCATAGAGTAAAGTGATACAGAGTAGAGTAATGTAGAATGTAGAGTGTAGTGGTGTATAATGCATTTGCATAGATTGCAGTAGAGTGGGATAGAGTGGCGCGGAGTAGAGTGCAGTGGCATAGAGTGCAGCGGTGCAGAGTAGAGTGGCGTAGAGGTCAGTGGTGGAGTTCAGTGTTGCAGGGTACAGTGGCAAAGAGTAGAGTGGAATACAGTTGTGTAGAGTGTAGTGGAGCAAAGTAGAATTAGAGTGGATTGGCATAGAGTGCATTGGTGTGGAGTGCAGTGGCATGTAGTGAAGTGTTGCAGAGTAGACTGGTATAGAGTGGAGTGGTGTGGAGTAGATTCGAGTGGTGTAGAATAGAGTGGTGTAGAGTGCAGTGGCGAAGAGTGCAGTGGTGCATAGTAGAGTGGGGTAGAGAGCATTGGGATAGAGTAGAGTAGTGCAGATTAGAGTAGAGAGGCATAGGGTGGTGCAGAGTAGTGATCAGTGACACAGTGTGGAGTGACCTAGAATGAAGTGGCATAGTGTGGAGTGGTGCAGAGTAGACTGCAGTGCATGGAGTGGTGCAAATTAAGTGGAGTGGGGTAAAGTGAAGTATGCATGGTGTGGTAGCACACTGCCACGACCGATAACATATCTTCAATTTAAATGACCATTACATCTGACAGACATATAGGCCCTCATTCTGACCTTGGCGGGCGGCGGAGGCCGCCCGCCAAAGTCCCGCCGTCAGGTTACCGTTCTGCGGTCGAAAGACCGCGGCGGTAATTCTGACATTCCCGCTGGGCTGGCGGGCGGCCGCCTTCAGGCCGCCCGCCAGCCCAGCGGGAAAGAGGCTTCCACGATGAAGCCGGCTCGGAATCGAGCCGGCGGAGTGGAAGCTGTGCGACGGGTGCAGTTGCACCCGTCGCGTATTTCACTGTCTGCGCAGCAGACAGTGAAATACATTTAGGGGCCCTCTTACGGGGGCCCCTGCAGTGCCCATGCCAGTGGCATGGGCACTGCAGGGGCCCCCAGGGGCCCCGCGACCCCCCCTACCGCCATCCGGTTCCCGGCGGGCGGACCGCCAGGAACTGGATGGCGGTAGGGGGGGTCGGAATCCCCTCGGCGGCACAGCTAGCTGCGCCACCTTGGAGGATTCCAATGGGCGGCGGTACACTGGCGGGAGACCGCCAGTGTTGCCGGTCCGACCGCGGCTTTACCGCCGCGGTCGGAATGCCCATTGGAGCACCGCCGGCCTGTCGGCGGTGCTCCCGCGGTCCTCCAACCCGGCGGTCATGGACCGCCAGGGTTGGAATGACCACCATAGTTTTACTGATGAAGGTATCCAGCACACAACCGCTAATGTGTGGAAATGTTATCACCTAGTGTATTGATTTGTTTTCATTGTATCAAAATATTTGTTTCCACCACATTTCAGAATTACCAAAAAATATGCTTCATTTGTGTTTTCCTAATTCTGATATATTTTGAAATGTATGCACAGTTCATTTACAGACATTGAAAGTTTGTTGTGTGCTTGAAAAAAAAGGACATTGTACAGCCTTTCTCCAGCACACCCGCAGTAACCAGCATGATTATCACATAAATCACTTTGACGTCAGAGAAATAAAAGTAAACACTAAGCTCCTTTGGAAGACAGAGGGCCTAATTAAGAATCTGGGGGTCCTAAGACCACCAAACCCATGGTGATAGTCTGACTGCCAGATCACGACCCTGGCAATTGGACCACCAGGGGATGCCGGCACCGCCAGGAACATGGTTACCAAAGGGGTGGCAGCGGTTGGAGTAATGGTCAGCCACAGCGGCGCTGAGTTCAGTGCTGCCATGCTGATCACGAGTCCCCTTTCTGACAGCCTTTTCATGGCAGCGACACCGCCCTGATGTAAATCCCCTATAAGCACCCAAACATGCACAGTGCACGGCCTCCACCCGTGTGCAGGGGAGGTTGACCGCAAGACCTGGCCTGCAGCCAGACCCTGCAGCCAACTGCCCCTAACCACTCAACCCCATGCTGTACACGGGCCTTTGGACGTGCGCGGCGCGAGTTCCCCGCAGCCTCTGTGGGTGTGAGAATAATTGTGAGAGGGTGTACATGGGGTAGAGAGTGGCTGTCAGATTGTGTGGGTATGAGAGTGTGTACATCAGTATTTTAGTGGGTGCATCAGTGTGTGCGCATGTCTGTGAGTGGATGCGTGAGGGTGTGAGTGGGTCTATGAGTCTAGCTGTGGGTCTGAGACCTTCACACTGAGTAATAGGGATTGTGTTTTAAAAAAGAAATTAAGACCTTTTTGGGCTTTTTGGGACAGCGAGGGAGCCCTCAAGGGCTCCCCCGTAGTCCTTATTTATTTATTTATTGTTTAATAAATATAGATACTAATTTTGTAATGCCCTTTATGGGCTACCTTGCTTCACTCACAGTGCCATTGCTTCAGCAAGCACAGAGCTGCTTTGACAGCAGCTCCGTGCTTGCTGAAGCATTTCATCTCTGTGTCCTGCACGCATGCAAGGGATAGATATGAAACTTCGGATTTTGACAGCAGGACCTGCTTTAAAGGTCCCGCTGACAAAACTCCAAGAAGTGTTTGCTGTGGCTTGTCTGCAGCTGCAGAACTGCAGCCAAGCCACAGCAAACAGCTATGTCCAGTGGATGGGCACAACGGGAAAAAGCAGGCGCTGTCCCTGAGGGGTGGTGGTCCCCAGAGGCATCTGTGGCACCATGACCCCCTTTTCTTTTATTTAAGTATTTACCCCGGGTGGTGGTGATCCCTAGGGCAAGGGGCCACAGGCCCCCTGCATATAATTTTTTTAACGCTTCAGTTAGGTGGTGGTCTTCGAGACACGCACCCTCCCCCACAGATCTTAACCGCACTGGGGAGATGGTGCCCCCTGCATATTCATTATAAGCCCCAGGGAGGTGGTGGTCCCTGGGGCAATGGGAGGGGGCCAGGAGGCCCCCCATATTTCTAAATTAATGCCCCAAGGACATGGCCTACCCAGAGGCTTCATGATAACGAAGCTCGGGAGCCTGCGCTTCATTTTTTAAATACATTTTATTTTATAACAAATCCACTTTTTCGCCCTGAGGGGGTCCCTTTGGGATCCCACCACTAGCTAAGGGGGCAGGGTGTTCATACCCTGGCCCTTTTTTTTTTTTTCTTTTTTTTTCTGGGACTTCAGACGAGTCCCAAAATGGCTGACAACACTTCTGTTGTTGAAGTGTTATCTGCCAATCAGATCTCTGAACAAGATCGGGAGAGGTTGTGAATCCTTCGCATCCCTATATATACAAATTGGATTTCCTTGAATTTCTCAAAAACTACTGAACGGATTTACACCAAGTAACAAAAAGGGCTCTTTCAGGGCCAAGAGCTACGTTTCTGCCAAATTTTGTGTAATTCTGTACAGGGTTTTTGCGCTATCGCTGTTCAATTTTTCCTTTGGGAATTAAAATTGGAAAATCTCTAAATTTCACTCCCCCTTTATCTCAGCCCCCGCTTGATGAATCACCCCGAAATTTTCAAGACAGCAGCTCATGTGACTGTTGAACTTTTGGGAAAAGTTTGTGAAGATTCGTTAAGCAGCACAAAAGATATAGGCAAGCAAAAAACTTATTTTTCTATAGAAACTAGTTCCTAACTATAACTACCTACTGGCAACCGCCAGTAGTGTGTGTGTGTGTGTGTCTATATATGCACACACACACACACATAAATGCATTTCTATAATGTCTACATATATCTCATTATATAATTATATATATATGAGAAACAATCCAAATTAACATGTGATAATGTTAAAATTAATTTTATGAAAATATAATTATTTTTATTTTTTAAATTTAATTATTTAATTTAATTAATGTAAATTTACTTGTTATAAATTATCAACTTTTCCTGAACATTGAAATTTCCATATTACCCTTATACACTACCCATCCCTGAACCCCAAAAACTTCATAATATACCTATATCTTACCCATCCCTGAACACTAATAACTCATTACGACGACTATACACTAGCCAAAACTGGCCCCAAATACTCATTACTACATTACCAGTGGCAGCCCCTCCATTTGTCAGAGCATAATGAGTGTCTGTAGCCCGATGCTTTATATGTGCTAACGCACAGGTGCCTGACTGCCTGAGCTAAGGTTTGTCAAGCTAAATACATCACTTTCCTGAGGGCAGTGACCTCATTAGCCCGACAAAGCCTTGTGAGGTCCTCCCCTTCACGACAAGGGAAAGTGTTACCAATAGAGTCAGTCCTAGGTGCTTCAAGTTTAGACCCTTTCTAAAGTTTATCAATGACATCTAACATACCACCCTTTACCAATTTGTCACAGAGTGGGGTAAGATCAGCAAGTCTCACTGACCGCACCTCACTTTGTGAAGAGTTAGGAAAGGTCCTCCTCTCATTAGCTGACCAATGACAAGGTTAGCGAATGAAATGAAGCAGAGAGATATTCAATTTTTCCCCTCCCTACCCGAAGCCTCCAGCTTCTTCCTGAGCTTCTTCCTGAGCCTTAGAACTTCTCCATCCAGCCATGTGCATGCCGATGACTGGTTAATGAATATTTGTGTGTGTGTGTGTGTATGTATGAATGTATATGTATTTGCACACGTGTGCTGTGATTGGGTGAGTGCAAGGGTGTGACTGTGTGTGAGTATATTAATGTGAATGGTGGGTGTAAATATGTGTGGGCACTTGCGAATGGATAAGTGTGATGAGTGCTATTGTCGATAGGTATTTTTGAGTAAGTGTGCTTGTTGATGGGTGGGTGAGTATGTGTGTGCTTGTGAGTGGATGGGTGGAGACAAGTATGCAGTGTATGCCTGCCCCCACTAATCATCCATATTATTAGCTGCTGCTGTATACTACTCATCCCTAAACACTCTTTACAACCCCTCTACACTACCAAGCCCTACAAACTCTAAAAAATGTAAATCAACATATGCTTTTGTGATCAAATAAGTTTTTTTAAATATATTTAATTATTTCAATTTTAATTTTTATAAATTAATTTTATATCGCCCAATTCTGCACACTGAAATCCCTTTAGTACACCCATATATTAACGACCCCTTAACACTTAAAACCCCTTTCTACTATTATTCACAACCCATCCCTGCGTGCAAAAAACTCCCTCTTAGCCCTGTGCACCACCCATCCCTGATCCCTAAACACTCTTAAGATTCTAAATTTACATGTTTTAATAATAACAATAATTTCATTCAAACATATTTGATTTGTTTTTACATTAAAATAAATTAATTAAAGTTTACCTAAGTTAATTATTATAAATGTTTTTATATCAGTCATCCCTGAACTCAAAACCCCCTTACTACCTGTATGCATTAACCATTCCTAAGTCCTACAAACTCCATGGTAACCCTAAAAACTATCCACTCCTAAACCCTAAACACCCCTTGCTACCCTTGTGCACTAGCCATCTCTGAGCCCCAAAAAAACCTTTTATACCCCTATATTCTACCCAAACCAGAATCCTAAAAACCCTTTACTGCCCATGTCTACTACCCATTCCAGAAAGTTAAAGCTTTAATTTTAAATTAATTTTATTAGAATATATTTCATTTACATTTAAATTACATTCAAATTACTTAATTTGATTAATGCAATGACTGTAGGTTTATTTATTTTAATTATTTACATTAGTGCACATTGACATTCCCTTATTAGCAATATGCACTTAGCCATCCCTGAACCCCAAACCCTAAAAGCCCCTTATTACTCATATGCACTAACCATCTTTGAGTCCTAAAATCTTCATACCCCTTTACACTACCCATCCCAGAACTCTAAAAACCCCATACTACACTCATACCCTACCCACCTGTCAAGCCTTAAAACCCCTGACACTACCCATCCCAGAGCCCTATACACTACCTGCCCCTGAGCCCATAGTGCCTCTATACACTACTCACACCTGGGCCCTAAAAACCTTTTAGTACCCCTATACACTACCTATCCTTGAACCCTAAAAACTCTTTATGACTACTGGAAACTAAGCATCCCTGAACCTTAAAAAAATGCCAACCCATACCTAAAAACTACCCATCCATACACCCTAAAATCCCCTTGCAACCCTTACAACACATAGCTTAAATTTAAAATATATATATTTTTTAAACCGTATACCTTTTAAATAAAATTTAAAACATTTAAATCTGGTGCCATAGTTTCCGTTACTACTGGAATTATTTTGTTATATTTTTATACAGACTTTAGAAGTTCTATTAAAGATTTGAAAATCAGATGTTCCTTCTTCGGTGGGAAGGTGGTTTATATTTGACTACTAATGATCTGCTCTTCTCATGCATGTGTAGTTTGTCAGGTTATCTATTTTGGTAAAAACTGAACTTCACAAACGTAATTATCGTTCCTAAAGGCAGATGCAAATTATCGCAATGTCATGTCTTCTCTCACTGCTTATGTAACCTCCAGTTCCAGTGATGTTCATGGTGCCATCTTCTGCAGTACTATTTGTGTGCTCTGTATGACTGCTGAGGATCTGCTGCATGCCCCTAAAAGAGTAATAACACCGGCATTACGTCAATTACCCTGTAACGTTACTGTTTGTTGCTGTGTTAAGCCAGCCTACGTAGCTAGGTATGGAGACTGCAGGTTTTGTCAATGTTCTACGGCTCACTGACCTCTCACACTCTCTCCACTTTCAGAAACGCCCCTGAACGCCGCACCATTGTTGTTGTTTGATAGTCATGAGTCAACAATATCTGTTATTCAGTGCCAAGATATCCTTCTGGGTGAACGTGCACTTTACAAATACACGTTATGTTATATGTTATTATAACATAAAATTGTTATGTCATGTCATGCTATAGTCCCGACCAGTGGTTCCAGGTCTCGTGCCACTCTCCTGTGTGACAGCTGTACTTCCTGTTTGCAACATCATCAAACGGTGCTACTCAATAGGGTGACCACCCGTCCGTAAATTTCACAGAGTGCCCGTAATTTCGCCCTGCCGTCCGTTGTCCGTGAGGAAAGTCTTAACGGACAGCATTTGTCCGTAAATTTAGCCTTTCACCAAAAGGACAACGGAGGCAGGGCAAAATTACGGGCAGATAATTTTCCCCAGGTGGATTGAAGGGCAGGGAGTCTCATGTGCTCTGAGGGAGTGAGGGGCACGCAGATAAGAAAAGCCCTTCTTGTCAGGGGGTCTCCCTCCCTAAAGAAATGCAAATGTGGGTAACTGGTAAATCTGCAAATGCAAAGCTTGAAAACCTGCATTGACTTTAATCAAAGGAGTCACTTGAAGCTTTCTGATGGCAAATAAATGTTCTTTTAGACAGGTACTGTAATTGTATTCCAAGGTGAGCTGTGGAGTGTGTGGTTTTTGCTTAAAAAATGTTACTACTAGGCATAAAGTGTATATTATTCAAATCTGTATTTGAGAAGCACTTTTTTTATTTAACCAAAATGTATTTGCGCATTTTGTAGCAGCCTGTATTATGATGTAATTGTATTTATATAGCGCTTTCTACCCCTGACAAGGCGTCAAATTCATGTTTAAAATAAGAACTTACACATTCACAGTTCTTTCAGGGACCTTGGTACCTCATAGTACTAACAAACATAGGCAAAGCCAATAGGTCTCGTCTAAGCAAGAGTTATTGGCTTTGCCAATGTGTTTTAGCCATGTTATACACCAGAGAGGCTGCTGTTCATGACTATAAGTTAGTGGCATAGTGTGGAGTGGAGTAGAGTGGCATAGGAGCAGTGATGTAGTGGTTCAGAGAACAGTGCAGTGGTGTACAGTGCAGTTGTTTAGAGTGCATTGGCGCACAAAGCAGTGGTTTAGAGTGTAGTGGCATGGAGTGGCGTTGGTCAGAGTAGAGTGGCATAGAGTGCAGTGGAATAGAGTGGCATACAATAGAGTGCCAGAGAGTGCAGTAGTGTAGAGTGGTGCAGTGGCATAGAGTGCAGATTAGACTCGTGTGGCAGAGTGTAGTGGCATACAGTGGAGTAGTGTAGAGTGGTGTAGTGTAGAGTATAGTGCTGTAGAGTGCAGTTGCGTAGAGTGGAGTGATGCAGAGTAGAGTGGCATAGAGCGCAGTGGCATAGAATGCAATAGTACAGAGTAGATTGGTGTACAGTAGAGTGGCAGAGAGTCCAGTGCAGTGATGTAGAGTGGAGTAGTGGCACAGAGAGCAGTGGCGTAGAGTACAGTGGTGCAGAGTAGAGGGCAGAGGCGTATGGTGCAATTGTTTAGAGTGCATTGGCGCAGAGTGTAGTGGCATAGGGTGGCATGGGGTAGAGTAGCATAGAGTGCAGTGATGTAGAGTGGTATACAATAGAGTGGCAGAGAGTGCAGTAATGCAGAGTGGTGCAGTTTCAAGAGTGACATAGATTGAAATGACCATTACATTTGCACAGACATACAGTTTTTCAAATCAAACTATACTGTGCACAGACGATGATGTGTGGAAATTGCATCACCTAATGCAATGATTTGTTTTAATCATATAAAGGTATTTGTTTCCAGCACAGTTCAGAATTAACAAAAACGTGCTTCACTTGTACTCCTAATTCTGATATATTCTGAAGTTTATTTGAATGTTGTCATGGGATAGAAAAAAACTCTTTCCTAACCCCAGTATCCTGCAAGATTGTTGAATAAATCCTCTCACTTTGAAGTCAGAGATAGAAAAGTAAACACTACGTTCCCACCAAAGACAGAGCCTGACATTTGACTTTGTTCTTTGAATGCACAGCAAATGTGATAAAATAAGAACAAGATTTACAGGCCTGTTTACAGAAAGGGAGTACTCAAAAGAATACTGTAAATAAGGTTTGGGCAAGGGAAGGGACGAACTCAAGCTGCATAGCCTAAAACAAATAAAGCCAGCAAATTGAAAGCAACAAAATGTGAGTTACAAACACAAGGCCAATGGCAAGCAACGGGCGGAATTCATTCTCAAGTAAGCTCTATGAATGTGCCTAAAGTGACAGCCGTGGGATACTTTATGGGGAAAGTCCAGTATTTTAGTCCAGTCCTTATCTTGCAGAGATTTGGCCACATCAATCACCCAGGTAGTATGACGCGAAGACCTCGAGTGGTTTCCATGTTGCAGGCAAGGTCTGTACACCCATTTTATCAGTTTGCCACCAGTTCCTATGGTATATAGCTTCTGGCACACTTCTTGTAGGGTCAGTGCTAGGTGGCAGATATGAAATAGGGCATTTAATGATTATTTGAGGTGGTTGTAAGTAAGGAGTTGACCAGGGGAAAGATGGTAGTCTGCCACAAGGATTTGGAAATGTAGTTGGTCGCTGTCCAGAAACAAATCCCCCAATTGTAAGACACCTTCAGCATGTCACTGGTGGAGTTGCTCTGAGCACAGCCGTCCTGTGCGAGTGGGAAGGCTTAGCAAAGATAGTGCAGGAGCACAGGGTTTCTTTGTGTCAGTGAGTTTACAGGTTCTAGCAAGGCAAGAGAAAGCTGTGTGTGATAACTCCGGATTGTGATCCGTAGAATGGTCAGTAGGAAACAATGAGCAGCGCATTAAGCCATCCTTAAAAGTCTTTACTGATAAACCCCATCTCAAGCAGGGAGGTGGGCAGAAAGCCAGCGAGCCACCCACGGTACTGGTGCAGCTGAATAATAGCATTCTAAGTCCAGAAGACCTAATCCACCTGCAGTCACGGGTAGCTTCACAGTGGAAAGAGCTACCTGACGGTGCCGCAGCGACCAAATCAGATGTGTAGCATGTCTGAAGAAGGAATGAAGGACGAGCAGGAGAAGGTTTGCAAAATAATACTATCCCTGGGGTAGCACACCATCTTCACTAGTGCCACCTGGCCCACTACAGAAAGCAGGAGAGAAGACCAAAAACAAACAGGCTTTGGAGGGACCGTGACGCTCTGCCGAGATTTCCATCCTGCAAATCAGTGGGAGATTGGTAGATATTAATCACTAGGTATCAAAAGGTAACTGGTTCCCAGTTTAATCTGAGATCTAATTGTATATAAAGGGGAAAAAAGTGCCATATGTTAAAGAAACACTAATTACATTTCAACATTTTTACTTTTTGTTTGTGCAATTTGAATCTCAAATATTTTGAAGATTCTATATGTACTTGACACTTAGGGATAACCCAGATCACTAGTTTGGCTTCTGATCAATTTCAAAACCATTTAAAGACATAGACAAAGTAGGCAATTGCCTTGCACAACCTTGCAAGGGGTCTGGTCCCTGCTCACCCTTCACAAGCACGAACAGCCGACCATTGCACCAGAAGAGCTTGCCAAGGTGGATGGGTGTTGCTTGTTTAACCACTTGACAGTGCCTCTTCTGTTTCTCTCGTGTGTGCAGAGACAAATCCCCAGGCACCCAATACCTTCTGATAGTCTTGGTGGACCCATCTTGTCTGATTTTAGGAATTGTCCCACCTTGTTCTTCTCTTCCTTATTTACCTAGTTCTTAGCAACAACGCTTTGAATCACTTGCCGTGGATCTCCCATTTGATCTCAATTTCATCCTCCTGTTTTATTGTCTTTGATTGGTAGTCCGCGCTCCCATTTCTGAGATAAATGTAGAGTCCCAGACATACACTCTAGTGCTGTGAGACTACAGCCAAGTTGTGGGTACCTCACACCCTGACATTAGGTGTGAGACTGTCGCCCACACCATCTGCCCTACCTCATTAATTTTTATTTAGGTTGAAAGTCCATGGGCGTTTGGGGTGAGTCAGATATTTTTGTTAAATTTGTTTAAACTGGTATAAGGTTAATTACCTTAATGTTAACTAAACTGTTTACCACGGGTTTAAAAATGTTCGGAAACATAATCAAAATGTTGCTGTTTTTTTCTCTTCAAGAAAGATTGGGTAGATTTGGGTAGGGGTGATGGCTTTGACACAGTGCTGAAGGGCATTAATTTACTACTGAACAAGGATGTAATGTGACACCTGAATGTAGCATACCAGGAGGCAATCACAAAAAGACCACAGTGAATAAATAGTGCTGTGTTAAAAAAAAAGAGTAAATAAATGCACTGACAACATAGTGAGGCATGGCCTCTCTTGGGTGTGTCTGTAAAACTTACGTTTGTTCTTGAATTTTTGTCCTGAATTTTGACCCTTTGTCCTGAATTTTTGTCCTGAATTTTGACCCTTTGTCCTGAAATTTTTACAGTCCTGTCCAGAATTTGCCTCAGTGCCAGGTGGTCACCCTAATACTCAAAAGGAACCATTGGTAGAATAAAATAAACTGACGTCCAGGATGAGATACTCTGCAACAAAACAGACTCATCAATTGGTAACTAGCTACAGCAACCTCGTGGTTTATATCATCTCTTTTCCCAAGGCACGTATGGGAAAACGTCTATTTTTGCACTGCTCCAGTATTTCATTTTCTGTCTCTGGCATGGAAGAAGTTGACCTTGCCTGGGTTTCAGCTTGCCGTCCTCAAGTTGTACAGATGGTGACTGCATGTGCCTAGGACAGCGGAGTTATCCTCTGACCTAATCCCACAAACAAAAATAAACCAATCACTGCTAAATAGAAACTATAATCACTGCGAGCCAAACATCTGTACGAGTGAGTCAGCATCATTGTACGGGATAATAGGCGCAGCAAGCCAGGCATCCCTTCCGCCTCCTTTCTCATGCCAACATGCCAGGCCTCACCTGAGCAGAGCACAGCTGCCCAAGTATTCCCATTCATCAAACCGCTCTCTGGAGATGGCACTGTTGCTTGGCAACGCCCCACTTAAGGAAGCGTGAAGCGCCGACAACAAAAGCACGGAGTCCCACCTCCCTCGCCTCGAGAGCACTGGGAAACAATCACAGTCAAAGGCATTATAGTGGATGCTGCTGCAAACAAGAACGGAGCAGCTTGAGCATGTGCGCTGCGTGCCAAGACTTCCAAACTGGGCCTGCTTCCAAGAAAAACTATTATAAAATAATCAAGAGTGCTAAGAGAACAGAAACACGAATCCGCGCATCTACGAGGAGTGTCAAACGTATAGGGCCATGACCTGAGCCATAATTAACTCAGGTCCCCGAAGCTATGAGGCGTTCCCAACATATAGAATAATGAGGCAGCCATAATGAAGCTGCTCAGGTCCCCAAACTATGAGGAGCGCCAAAAGAATTGTATAATGGGCGGCGCTATTATGAAGCCACACAGATCTACGAGGAGTGTCAAACGTTTAGATCCATGGACCGAGCCATAGTTACCCCAGCTCTCCAAAGCTATGAAGCGTTCCAAAGATATAGAATAATAATATACGAGGTGTGCCAAACATATAGAACCATAATGACGTTACACAGGTTCACAGTCTAACAGGAGAGCACAGCCATAATGAAATACCATAGATCAACAGATCCATGAGGGGCTCAGACATATAGGACAATGAGTCATCCCATAATGAAGTAACACAGGCCCCAATGTATGAGGAGTGTTAAACGCACAGAACAACGAACCGAGCTGGTTCGAAATAAGACAAGTCCACAAATAATCTTTGATAATGAGAAATGTTTACAAGGAAGCATGCCTTAATAAAGTAACAAAAGGCCCCAAATCTGTCAGGGTTTGAAACACAGAATAATGAGGTAATTCACAAAGAAGTAACAAAGGCCCCCAAATCTACAAAGATTGTCAAACGTAAAACAATAAGAGGAGGCTTAATGAAGTAACAGGCTCAACTCTTTGAGGCGCTCTAAACATATAGAATAATGAGTAGTGCAATTATGAAGCAACACAGGTCAGGAATGAAGTAATATTGGTCCCCAAAACCTTAAGTGTGCGAAAAATATATAACTGTGAGATGTGCGCCAGCAAGGAGTTGGATAGGTTGCTAAGGCCCTCATGCCGCCAACAGCCACGGTGACGGCCGCCAACATACCGTCGCCGTGTCTACCAGCCGCCCACCCCCATTATGACCCTCGACGGAATTCTGCCAGAAGGCTGGCAGAATACTGTCGACGGTCATGGCGGCGGACGGCAGTAAAGTGGCGCTGCTGTCAGCAGCAACGCCACGACAGCAAAACACTGCCTACCGTATCATGAGCAATGATACGGCCTGGCAGTGTTTTGCTGGTGGACGCTGCTGCTGACAGCAGCGCGGCGTCCCGTCTCCTGCCGGAGGACCCCCTGCAAGCAGGTAAGTCCCCCTGCAGGTAAGTTGGGTTCTCCGACAGGAGAGGGGGGTGGTGTGTGCGTGTGAGAGTGTTGTGTGTGTGTGGGGGTGTGTGTGTCTGTTTTTATATGCGTGCATGCGCGTGTGAGTCGCATTGAATGTGTGCGTGAATGACTGAATGTGAGTGTATGTTGTGTTGTGAATGCGTGTGTGCGACAATGTATGTTGGCGTGTGTTGTGGTGTGTGGGTGTGTATGTGTGCATGAGTGGGTGGATGTGGGTATGCATGTGTGTATGATTGTGTATGTGTGCGCGTGTGGGTGTGTAAATGTGGGGGGGCAGGAGAGGGAGGGGGAGGACCCTAATGAGAGGGAGGGGGCGGGTGAGACCCCTATCAGTGCTTCATGAATGTGTGCCTGTTCTTCTAACTGGCTGCACAGCAGCTTTCAAGACACACCAGCATAAAGTGTTGCAGATGATGCCATGCTCCTAGTAGAATGCATTGTTGCTCTTTCATTGAGTGGGTGCTTAGTCTTGACATGACAGAAGGTACTGCAGGCTGAGACCCAAGGAGCTATCCCCTGTTTGGACAGGGGATGACCTCTTTGTAGATGTCCAAAAGGCACAAACAGCTGGTCTGATGTGCATAGGTTCTTTGTTTGGTCTATGTAGAACCTAAGACATCTACACAAATCCAATGAATGCAAAGATATTTCTGCTGTCATAGATGTATTATGGAAAGAAAGATCTGAGAATGACTGATTCATTCAAGTGAAAGTCAGTAGGAACCTTGGGTATGAATTGAGAGTTGGTTCTCAAAATTACTTATCTTTTGTGAATTTGTGATGGCGAAAGCATGAATTTCACTCACTCTCCTTGCAGATGCCAAGGCAAGGAGAAGCACTGTCTTAAGTGAGATGAATTTCAAACATGCCTTATGCACCCGTTCAAAAGGAAGTAGCATTAACTGAGTCCTGTGTTAACATCCCATGGGACTGGAGGATGTCGACTAGGTGGGAATGCTCTGAAGAGCCCTTTCATAAACTGTTTTATGATCCACTGGGAAAACAGAGTAGATGACAACAAAGCAGTACTCTTGAATCTTAAAACTGCAGCCAGATGGAACCTGACTGAAGAATATTTAAGTCCACTCTTAGCTAAATCTAACAAATATGGGAGAATTTGATGAGATGTAATTCAAAGAGGATGATGACAGCTATCCCTACACCAGATAAAGAGACGTTTTTACTTGGTATTGTTGGTCTTTGTGGTCATTGGGGCTCGAGCATGTGCCAAAGTATTTCTGCACCCTTTTGTTAGATCCAAGTGACCAAACTCTAAGTGGTCTGGTACCACAAGTTCCCCTGATGGCGGGGGAGTGATTCAAGCATGTAAATGTATGCAAGGTACCAGCAGTGAACATATATATGTATCACAAACCAACAGTAGAGACCTCCATCATGCCTCTCTTTACTTTGCAGAGATTTCCCCCAATGTGATGGTGATCTCTGTATACTTAGGTATAAGCTTCTGTAGTGAATGTGGGAGGGACAAGGGAGGGTAGCAGGACAATAGGGAATACTTTGAATGCTTACTACTAAATGGGAGGCATCTGTGATATTTAAGAATTGGTTTAGGGAGGGATATGCTAATAGAAACACATGCACACAAAAGAGAAAGTCCATTGTTTTGCGCAAACTACACTTCTAAAGTTACTACAACCGTAAAGATGTAAAAAATGCTTAAATATATCCCACTCCAGCCCAGTCTTGGAAAAAGATACTGCAACCCACTCCCATAAAAACAAGCACTGGCAATGCCAATAGGTTTTGCCTTTGTTTTCTCATTATGTAGTCTGCATGCTTTCATTAAACCAACAGAACTAATATCTGATCATTATTTGCAACAGAAAAGGCCAGGTCTGGAAATAGTTCTGACAACCCATAGTAAGGTGGGAGACAGTATAGATGCCAGTCACTACGCTGATCCTCTCTTGCAATATTGTAGTTTCTTTTTTTATAAGAACCAACCAAAGCATGAGCTATTTATAGGCAAAACATTTAGGCACTTCGTCAATTATCCTGGATCTCTAGCTAACCATTGTGCACGGGACATGCTCAATAAGTACACATCCCTATAAAACAGCTCAGCGGGGCTGAGTGTGTGCTGCAGAATCAGCTGGCCAAAGATTTGAATCCAATATATCCAAGAAAGAAAGATGGGGCTATACAAAATGATTAATGGTGAGACTGCTGTCTGTGATGGATAGTGCGCAAGCTTGTGACACGTACTTGACTGATTTTTGCACCAGACGTCTAAAACAGCACCATCAAATGGAGGCCACCTAAAAGGTAAAGGGCAGTGCTCTCTATGGGCCCTAGAGTTTTTATTTTTCAAAGAAGGGGAACTGGATGCAGGTTTACTCTGTAAATGTCAACACCAGGGCAGTGCGCGCTCTACGGGCGACTAGAATGCAAAAACACAGCACTCTCAAGACAACGTAATTTATGCATTGTGCTGATATGTTGTTGTTTAACCTTTTGCATTGCAGAGTTCAAACCTGAAGACTTATTTTCAAGGTGGTTACAAATACTGTGCATTTGCGATGTATTGCTGCAGGCTTTCAGAGTGTGGTCCCTTTCCAGGGCCTTCTAGAAGCTTTCCCTGCAGCATGCCTGGGTGTGGTTGTGGGCTGGGCCAAGACTCTATAAAAGGGAGTCAGCCCAGCTCCACGTGCTCACTATTCAGAGGTCCCGGTACAGAGCAGCAGCAACTTCCTGAGCTCCTGTTCCGGTGGCCTACTTTGATCTTCCAGGCCTCTGCCCTTCATACTACATTGGTGACCCTTAAGCAGAGCGGTAAGACGGAGGTTGGGCTGGGCCCCCTACCCCATTATTGAGTACGCTCGAGTTCTTGGGCCTAATCTTGCATGACAAACAACTTTATTATTGTGCGTGTGAATGTGTGCTTGGTCGTTTTGTGGCATTTGCATGCTGACTTTCAAATCGGCAGGACGCACAATTTTTTGCTGGTGTATTAACTCTTGATATTCATTGTGCACTACCATTTTACGGCATTTGCAGGGTGGCGTTCGAGTCGGCAAGACGCGCGATTCCTTTCTTGTGTGTTAATTCTTGATATTCATTGTATGCTGCCATTCCTTGACAGTTTCATGGTGGCATTCGAATCGCCAAAACATGTGATTCGTTTTCTCCTGCTTAATTCATGTTACTCATTGTGCGCTACCATTCCTTGGCAGTTTCATGGTGGCATTCGAATCGGTAAGACGCACGATTCTTTCTTCGAGCTTAATTCATGTTATTCATTGTGCACTACCATTCCTTGGCAGTTACATGGTGGCATTCGAACCGGCAAGACGCGCAATTCTTTCTTCAAGCTTAATTCATGTTATTCATTGTGTGCTACCATTCCTTGGCAGTTTCATGGTGGCATTCGAATCGGCAAGAAGCGCGATTCTTTCCTCGTGCTTAATTCATGTTATTCTTTTTGCACTACCGTTCCTTGACAGTTACATGGTGGCCTTCGAACCGGCAAGATGTGCGATTCGTTTTCTTGTGCTTTAACCCTTGATATTCATTGTGCGCTACCATTCCTTGGCAGTTACATGGTGGTACTCGAATCGGCAAGACGCGCAATTCATTTCCTGAGTGTAATTCATGTTACTCATTGTGCTCTACCATTTTAAGACATTTACTTGGTGGCTTTCGAGTTGGCAAGTCGCGTGATTTATTCCTTGAGTCTAATTTGTGTTATTCATGGTGCACAATCATTCTATGGCATTTACTACTAATGTGAAAATCTGCAATGTGCGCAATTCATGTTCCGGCAATTTGAGAGAACAAAAAAGCCAGAGTTCTAGATGTAATGTTATGTGTTCTTAATATGTTTTCTCAAAAAACGATTCATGTGATGTTTTAGAAATCATTCAGATTGTTTCCTGATCCTCATGCAAAGGATAATACTTGAATCTGAAAATTGCATTTAACCTTTCTTGGTTCCCTCACAGGTATCCAGTTATCTTGAAGCCTAGTCATTTTAAGTCTATGCTTAGGTTGTCCATGTTTTCAGAATGACAATGCCTAGTATTGATTCATATGATGTAATTTTGATATTGTGTGTTTTAACCTTTTTGTTTCCTACAGGTCTCCTTCCCAGCTGTTCCCTTCCTAATCCCCTTTTCCCCACTTGGACTCTCTTAGACTCTGTGACAATTCTAATCAGAGTATTGGAGCTGTCTTGTGGTGGAAGTGTTGGGAACGTGCACAGACCCCGAGGATCTGGTGACTCTGACAGTAAAGGAGTAAACATACTGGCAGTGCAGCTGCAGAATGGTGGTTGCTTAACAATGATGCCTGCTTCTCAAACACCACTACCATGACTGGAAACAGTCAACCCAGCCCATGGCTGCTGCTGTTACAAAATCACAAATGGTTTGATTTTGTAACTCTGATGTCTGCCCTCGTAATAAGCAATCATGCTTACACGTGCTTCCGCTGCAGACTGTCAGACTGGTCTTCGAAGACTCAGAAATTGCAGACATGGGGAAGTGGTAAAATCAAGGAACTCAGAAGACATGAGAGGAGGCAGCACAACAGAAACTGTCGGAGTACCACCTCTGCCTGGGAAGTGGTGTTGGAGAACCCCCGATCTGCAAACAACGAGACAACATGATGCACAAACAGTAAGAAAGAAAAAAGAAGTACCTTCAGCATCATAGCCAGAGGAAGGACACTGGGCAGTGTCCAATGGCAAGTGACTGGAAGGAGTACTTGGTCCCTAGGCAACACAACAGCATGGACAGCAAGGAAGAGAGCAGGAAGTAAAGCAGACGACAAGCCAATGGTAACTCAGGTAAATAAGAGGTGGCTTCTAAGCCCCTTTTAAGTTTTTTTAGCTAGATAGATAGATAGATAGATAGAATTACATTTTCTGTATGTTAGTGTTAAAAATCATATTCAGTTGTTTATGTAGCATTATCTTATTTGTATTTATAAACAGTTAGAAATAAATTAAACATTCCATCATTTATTTAAAAAAAAAAAAAACTACGAATTTGACAAATTTCCTACATATTAAATAGAAAGACAAATGTTGAGTGAGGTTTTTAATTATTATTTATGAATTAAGTATACATTTAATTAATGCATTCAAATTAATTATTAATACTCAAGTAATTTGATTAGGTAATGTGCTGTAACCTTTCTAACATTTCAATAGTTCTAGTTTAATGACAAATATTTTAAATGAGTTTACATTTATATCATACAGTAAAGTATGTTTTCAGTTTTTGTTTTAAATAATAAACTTTATTAATGTTACCTATTGTTTCCCATAGTGAGATCTCGTCCACGCTGGTGGACATCTCCAGCTATTTGTGAAAAGCATCTAGTAGTAGCTTTACACCCATAAAGCCTGTTGTAGGAAGCTCCATCACCTGATTTGAGGGGGTTGACACATGTAAGTCTACACCTAGGTGTAAATCTACACACAGAAATGTGGATATCAAAAAAGTGTGGACTTACACCTAGTTGTAGTAGTAAATATACATGTGAGTAAGTGTACATGTGCACATGTGTTTATCTTCCTGAACAGGCTCTACAATGTGTACACCTTGCAACACAGCTTCCGCACTTGCAATGAGCAGGTCTCTGGATACACTATTTCAAAGTTTCAAACCATAGTGAAATAAATCTATATATGTATTCAAGGTTACCAAGGCAGCCTGTCATGCACATGAATACATATTAAAGAACTTGACATTGACCTGTGGCCTTGTGGAATAAACTTTAAAGTTGACTGCCCAAAGGCTCATGATTGGCCAGTAATCAATGGGTGAAGCTACACTGTTATCAATGGAAGCTGAACGTCAGAAACTACAGACTCGGATAGCTGCCAGCTGCAAACTAAATCATAAAATTTAATTGGAAATGAAACTCGTTCTTGGCACAAAAATGTGAATTCCCAGGAGCAGAAAGCTGGTGTAATTGCAGCGTGACCTAGCAGAAGTAAAAGGAGGTTCATAACACCATTTCCCTGCAGTAAACTTGCTTTCATATTGTGTTATAATAAATTGAGGATCCCCAAGCGTGTACAAGTGACCTGTTTCGCAAGTTCGGGAATTACTAAAGCTTTTTCTGGAATTACAGCTCCATAAAGTACACATCAATGAGCTTATACTGGCCCTGGCAGAGAGCGGTTTACTGCATAGTCAGACTGCCACTGTGAAACTTGTCTCAGCCAACCAGGCGCTTGTTGAAAGCCAATGGGCTTCTTTTGTTTCTGTGTGCTGTCCACGTCATGGTACTGGAACTGAATCTCTTATCTGGATCTCTAGAACCTGTTGCAGCAATGAAAGACTTGCTGTGAGGAGAAACTCAGCCGGATTGGGGATGAAGGTTTGGTGTAGTCAAATTACCCTACCATACAGTCAGGCATAATTGTTCTCCCTCAGATAACTAGAGGGCAGTAAATGGTAAGTGAGTGAACTTCTAATGGTGTCAAAAAATGTTGCTTCACACGGTCGTTTCACAGTGTAAAACACTGTAGAAACTGGTCATACGTCCTAAGAAGCCTCCTCTCACTCATAGCACAGGATGATATTTATAGCTGACTCTATGCAAGACCTACAAATACCTTTCTAGAGCAGTGGTTCTCAGCCTCTTGACTTCTGTGGACCCCCACTCTATCATTACTGGAGCCTGGGGACCCCTACTGTATCATTATTGGAATCCGGGGATCCTCTACTGAGTCATCATCACTGGAAGGCAGGGGCCCCGCCTAAACATTGTCGATGATTTAATCCACAAAACAATATGCAAAGAAATACAGAAACAAGAATTCATCAAACTAATACACAAATGATAACACATTTTACTTAATTTGCAAGCAAATATAAATAATTAAAAAAAATGAATTGGGAAGGTTGGAGCTTTTCTAGATTCAATTGAAGCCACACATCATCCATACTATAATCTGTCTGATGCACCTGGACCACTCCCGCGAATCAATATGAGGATACTAATTTAATTTTTAGCCTCCAATTGCAAATTCCTTGACATTTACAGGACGTTTTAATAATTTCAGTTGTACATTTAGCCATTTGATATACATAGACATTATTAATCTGTTAACATTAATTTTCTAAGCAGGTGCGGACCCCCTGAGGAGGCTTCGCTGACCCCCATGGGTCCCCGGACCACAAGTTGGGAACCACTGCTCTAGGGGTTTGTTCGGGTTCATTCTATGACATTCTTTCTTCCCTGTTGTTGCATACCTGATGGAAAAGCCTTATGTAGCAAATCGACTGATTATATAACTCCCCTTGATGTGCAATTTCTGCTTGGGCTTCAATGCCACTTTAGGCACAAGCAGAATATTTAGTATTTGCACACCAGTCAGAATCAGTACCAACGTGTGCGTAGTGCGCAGTTTTGTGAGCACCAAAGGACAATGTTATGCATCATTTTATAGTAGCCGGAGGAAACGCCAAGTTTTGTTGAATTTGGTAGATAAAAAACGTAGCGCACAAATAGTTTGCTCAGCTTCTTTCTCACTGGTCAACTGCCAGTCAGAGGAAAAACTGAAAAAATAAGAAATGGCCAACAATATTTGTTCCTTGCTTCATGTGATGGATTGTGTTATACTATAATTGGGCCCCTGAATTAGCATCAGGATATTAAAGCGATTTTTCAGAATCACTGAGAAACTTTCTCGTAGATAATGACTACCAGATGTCTGCTAGCAGCATCCATTAAACTACATATCAAAGGCAAGATATTAATTTAAATATTCCAATGCGAGGCTATTTGTAAGTTAATCAAAGCAATGAAACACAAAAGAAAAACAAAAAACTAAATTCCACAAACAGTACAAAAAAGCTGGGAACCAGAGAATGTTTTTCTAGTATGTGCCGAAAGATTTCGAAATAATAAGCAAATATTTGTTTCCCTGTCATGAAAACAATTGAAAGTTTACAGGGAATGGATCGTGGGACCACACATGCTGGGTGTTTGCTGCAAGTTCTTGCAATAATTGTAAATTGGTGGGTAGAGATCACGAATAGTATGCACGCTTCGAAGAACATATGTGTGCTGTGATGGAAGGATATTTTCAATACCCTGTGGTTGAGGTTTCTGCCGATGAACATAATTGTGATCTGGTTCATCTGTGTTTCCTTAGCATCCCGCTTTTGAAGGGGATGCCAAGAGCCAGAGATGGGACGTGTTATCTTTTTGCAGGATAAGATCAAATGGATCTTTAGACCTCATTCAAAAGAGCCTACGAGAGTGAACGAGGAGGAGGGTCTGCATGTTCTCTAATCGAGGGACCTTGATTGAAAGAAAAAAGGAAATCATATCTTTCTGATCACATACTTAGATCCTGTTTTGATTGCAGTTTGAGTGACGTTTCCATGTTCTATAGCAGTGGTTCCCAACCTTTTGATTCACGTGGACCCCCATTTTAACATTAATGGAACCCAGGGACCCCCACTGAATCATCACTGGAATCCGTGGACCCCTGCCTGAGTCATTACTGGAAGCTGGGGACCTAATTTGTCAATATTTGTTCATATTATTTAATTTTCTAAGCTTTCGGGGACCCCCTGAGAAGGCTTCGCGGACCCCCAGGGGTCCCCAGACCACAGGTTGGGAACCACTGTTCTATAGCACAACGGTCTAGTCTATAATTTACGTTTATCGGCGTGTGGGGGCGGGGGTGACAGCACAGTTTGGAGCTAACTCCCTGCTCTAAAGTTTGACTTCAACCTATTTGTCCAAACATGAGTGTGTCTGTGGATATTTACAATGCGTTTACTAAGGGCTATACTGTCTATTAACGCTGGCACCTCCCTATCTATTACACACAATTAAAAGGACATTAGGACAAGAGAATGGCTTTGAGCTGTCTCCTGTATCCTAACCTTGAGATGGCTAGTCTCATACCACAATTCAAAGGACAGACAGCTACAGAGTTTGGCCCCCTGCCTCCTGGCAGTTTGGTTTTCATTCTCTGGACAGCCAAGAGATTTCCTGATTAGTGATACAGATTCATTACGGCTGATATTAAATCACTCTAAGGGCGAGAAAGGCAGGCAAGTTGCCATGGAAAGTCTAGTGAACAGATACATTCATGTTAATTTTCGCTAAAGAGTTGTAAATAATGAAAAACCAATGAGCACTGGAGTTAAGTAATTCCCGCATACGATAAGACCACAGCATGCTCAGTAGCTCAAAAGTGTTGGCGCAGGGTGCCCCAGGAGAAGCCTGTATACACCCCAAACAGTGTTAGCTGAATTTATGACCCCATCCCCCGACGTTAAAACGATCCATAGCACAACTAAGGAAGTTGTGATCCTAGATGTTCGAGGACCTCTTACTTCCCAAAGAATTCTATTTAAATCATGGCTTCGTTCTGATTAACAGCATGCCTTAGTTTTCAAGCTGTGTATATGTTATTATTTGCTTACACTTTTGAGAGACCAAAGGAAGCTTTCCTTTAAAAGAGGGACAGGAATATATATTTTACACCTACCAGAAAAAACCCTCTTACAGCTGCTGACACACATATACCAGAGAAACCACTCCTAGAATAGGGGCCTAGTGAAAACTGCTTCATAAACAGGCCACAGCTACTCCAGGCTGGGGGACCAGTGAGAGCCCTCTCCAAGCTGCTCCATACAAAAAAATTACACATCTACTCAAGACTCGTGGTCAAGAGAACATCCCCTCACAGCTACCACAGGTTTTCTGGATTAGGACACCAGAGAGCAACCCCTCAAAACTACTCCAGACTTGATGAAAACCCCTTACAGCCACCCCAAACAAAGGAACCAGAAAGGCCCTCGAAGTTATTCCAGACTGGAAGCTAATCTGAACTATAATCTGAACTAGGGCACCAGAGAAACCTCGGTCACTGCTACTTCAGACGAGTAGGCCAATGAAATTTCTATCACAAGGACTCCAGATTAGTAAACCATAGAAACCCCTATCACATATTAGTAGGCCAGAGAAAACCCCATCACAACAATTCCGGACTGGGTGACCAGAAAAAGTCTGTCACAGCTATTCTGGATTGGGGACAAGCAAAAACTCTGTCAGCTACATGGGCTGCAGGGCCTCACATAATCCTCTCTCTATTACTCCTGACTGCAGAACTGAAAATGACCTTTGCACTGCTAGAAGTGAAAATACCGTGCCTCCGAAATGAAGGACCACAGAAAGCCCGACCACATTTACAGACTGCATTTACTTACTTACTTGTCTACTAACCCTCCTGGGATATAGGACATGAACCAACCTCTTCCAGTGTACCATCTGCAAGAGTGACTGCAATTGTGCTGGCCATGCTAGCCTTCAGGAACTTGGTCTTCCCTCTGTTACTGTTGAGGCGAAGTTGTGCTGATGTGGCTGCCACCTTGTCAGTCTTCTCTTGCATCTGCAAATGGGTATGGGAGAGTAGGGTCAGGTTGTCTACAAAGTCCATGTCATCGAGCTATGTCCAAGGTGTCCACTGGATCCCTTTTCTTCTCCTTGCTGTTGATGTCTTCATGATCTACTAAATGGCCAGCAGGAAGAGAAAAGGTGAGAGCAAACAACCCTGGTGGACTTCGGTCCTCACTTGGAAGGCTTCCGTGAGTTGTCCTCCATGGACTATCTTGCAAGTCATTCCCTTGTAAGATATCCTGATGATTCTCACGAGTTTATCTTGCACAACGTAGTGGCAGAGGAGTTTCAAAAGAGTCTCTCTGTCCACTCTCTTGAATGCCTTCTCATGGTAGATGAAGTTGACATAGAGGGGGAGTTCCATTCAATTGACTGCTCAATGATGATGTGCAGTGTTGCATCTGGTCTGTGCAGACCCTATTTTTGTGCAAGCTAGCTTACTGGTCTCATAACTGAGTGCCAACTTGTTCTTTCATTCTGTTCAGGATGACTATGTGGAACACTTTGCCTGGGGATGATAGAAGATGCATTCCTCTGTAGCTTGCACAGTTTTTCAGGTCACCTTTCTTGGGGATCTTGATGAGATACCCCTCCTTCCAGTCTGACGGACCCTTTTCCTCTTCTCAGATCCCTTCAAACATGGAGAAGAGCATGTCTGTTGATGTTTTAATGTCTGCCTTCTGTGCCTCTGTGCCTCTGTACCTCTGCAGGAATGATTTTTGAGTCCTGCTGCCTTCCCAGTTCTCAGATGTTTGACGGCTTGACATAGTTCTTCTTTTTAGGTCTGCCGCAGTCAATTGGCAAGTCCTTGTCAGCTGGCTGTATGTCCGGTGGAGACTGTGGCACGGGCTGGTTCAACAGTTCTTCAAAGTGCTCCACTCATATTCTTTGTTGGCCTTCGTTACCCTTGATTGTCTTCCCAGCTTTGTTTTTAACAGGTCTTTCTGGCTTGCTGTATCTGCTGAAGATTTTCCAACAGACTACAAGGCCAGAGAAACAGCTTTACAGCTACAATGGACTGAGGGACCAGACCACACCGTCTTACAGTTATTCTCGCCCAGGGACCAGAGACCACCAAAACCCCAGACTAGAAAGGACTTAAGGAAAACCTTCTCACTGACACTGAACTGGTTGCCCGGAGGAAACCCTGTCACAACTTCCTGGAATTCTGACTAGCAGTCTGCATTGGTAAAAACATCCTCAAACCTAAGAGCCAGTGAAGAGTCAACAGCTACCAGCTTATTCTGCTCCAGATGCCACTAATGCTGACTGGAAGAGTGACAAGCTGCATTGAAGAAGCACAGTCAGTGGCCCCAGCAGAAATTCAATGATGACCTACAAATTGGAGCAGTATTAGGATTAAGCAAGGAAGCTTCAGTTCTCTGCTTGCTCCTGAGCAGGAGCTGCTGGTGGCATGTTTAAGGGGCAGGGCAGTCATGGTGGAGGGAGGGAGAAAAATTAATTTAAAAAAAAAAAAAACACTTACCTGAATTGCAACCGCCACCACCACCACGCCGCTCCTCTTGCCTTCACTGCACCTTCAAGCACAACAGGCTCCCAGCCTGCACTGCAGCCAATCTGAACGTTGCTCTCATGCTGCTCATGTGATTACGGTGTTTTCCCACCATTTAAAATCCTATACGGGGGGAAAAGAAAACTAGAGGTTTCTGTCCTGATTTCCACGAATTATCAGCAATAGAGATTCCCGAATGTTACTTCGTTTAATGATGTTCAAATGGGTTTTGGGACCATTTGTGAGTCCACAGGCAGGTTGCTTTGAACATGTGGGGTTCAGTCTTAGATGATTATGACCTTGGAATTTGCAGGTGTCTTTTTGCTTATTGTTTGTTCACTGGTATTTGTGTATCAGTAAGAGCTGTTCATTAGTTCTGCATTATGAAAGTATTTCAGTAGAGAAATGTTGTGATTATATCATTTTTAAGGTTAGTGAAAAGAGTATAGTTAAGGTTGTATGATTTATTGTTTCGCCTCTACCAGGCTCCCGAGAGGCAGATGTGGTGTGGCTGTCTCTTGTGCCCATCTCGTCTATCCTGTTTGAAATCTATTCCGAGAGCGCCAGTTATGCGACGGTTTTTCTTTTCCTGAGTACTTGTCTATATGCATTTGCTTTCAGTGTGTTTGGTTTGTTCTGCCTTGTGTGTGATTTGCACAGCTGCTTCTGTAATTGCTTTTGGCTCGGTGTGCCCAGGGTCCGCCAATTCATTATCCATCTGCTTTTGAGCTGGTGATGGCGCCTTCCGAAAAAATAAACCGTGTGTATGTTTTTAGGGAGCTAGACAGAAGTTGCTGAAGGTTTCATTTTATTATATGTTACGTTACCCCCCATATTTATATAGCGTGGATCACTGCATTTAGATGGCATCGCAGTGCCTTCTGGCTCTGATACCTTATCAACTAGATGTCAAAGGTTCTAGGCGTGTTTTAATAATAATAAGACTGGCAGGTTATGGAGTTTAATGGGTGGGGACACAGTTGCTGATCTGGGTTAATTGGCTTTCCCATTGTCGGGCCTGTTATTACCGTAACTGATGTTGGTAGAGTTATTTGGAACAAAGAGACCCATCTCCTGGCCTAGCTGGGTTGTGCTGTTTCCATGTTGGGAGCTCTGATGAATCCGTTCCATTGATTTGCGTTATTAACCATTCTTAACTGCACGTTGACCACTCCACAACTATGTAGGGGTGTCTTCATTTATTCAAATGGCCTGCGTCAATTTCCATGCAGACTGCAGTACATAAATCTCCACTAATACTCCTGGCAGGAATGCACCTTTTAAACAAGTGGGAGTGGATCTTGCAAAAAAAAAACACACTTGTGGGTGTCATCGCCCACTGTACGAGCATTCCCACTCTGGAATTCCCAGTCCCTGCCTCTGGGAGGAGATTTACTACAAAGTAATATCACACCATGGTGGGGTTATATTAAGGGCACAAATGGTCTTCTGAATTTTACCACAAAGGTTAATGGAGTGAAATGGTTGAGAGAATGATACAGAAAGGCAATAGTACAGAGTAATTAAAGGTAAGTAAAAGTAACAGGTGACTTCTGCTGGCTTCCACAAAATGGGAAGCATGGGCCTAGTTGGAAACATGCAATAAGCTAGGGCAAAAGAGGGTAAGTGATGATGTTGGTTTAGTTTGTGCTAGCACCTCAAAATGGAACAATACTTGTTCCAGCCTTACTTGGGACAGAGCATTCCAGCACTGCAAAGGGTTACAGCTGAGTGGAACAATCAATAAACAGGTAAAGCCGAAGATACAGCGAGGCAAAAACAGAAATACCTTCACTGGCGTACTATAGAGTGGACACTGCTATCACAGTTTTTAAGTATCCAGTTCATTATTGAAAATGTAGAATATTAGCTAACCTCTGCCCCTAACACCCTCAGAGAGTTTCAGATGTATTACAGGTAGTAGGTAAGTAAAAATTGTATTGTTTCAGATATTTAAAAGCATATCATAAGTAGGTATGGAAAGGTGAAAATCTTTTTTGCCACCTTCCTAAAACTCTGTAAAAGACTGTACAACTCTGCCATATTTGCATGAAAGTTGGGAATTTCACGACACCTAATTGATGTTACCTTAAAAATGGTTCTGTTGTTCAGGTGCTAACAAGAGATGATTATGCTGCAGAGTGACTTTCAAAATAAATGTTAATTAAAGATACAGACGAGCCCACCAGTATCACCTGCACAGGGAGAATGAAGTAAAGTACCTTGTAAGGGTGGAGCGCACAAAAGGAGTAAGGAGTCAGCTGTATGGCTTCAGGATTGCGAGGAAGTAAGGAGGTTCTAATAAGCTAATTCTTCGCTAATTATAATGAAGACAGATGCGAGCGATAAAAATGGTGGGTTCATTCAGAAACAAATATCCAACTCCCTCCGTTACCTGGCATCCATCAACTCCTTTGTCCAACTGTCTTACATTCCTTAATATATGAGATTAAAGCCAGATCTCTGTGACTGGGGGTGAACGTTTGCATTGGTCAGCATTCCATCCACCATCTGTTCTTTTTGCTTTTGTCGCCCTAAGTGGGGAGGGTATGCCCAGACGTGTCTGTGCTCACTGCGCCACTGGATTCAAGCTAGCCTGGCTGATGAGGGGAGATACCCCGAAAGTGGTCCCAGAATGCTTGTTTCCAGTCCAGGGATGACCTGTCTTGGCATTTTGGGCTGGACTGTTCCCATGGGGAACAGGGTCAAGATTGATTTGCATATGGCTGCGGTCAAACTGGGGTGGTTGTGTGGGAAAAAAAATGATGGACTAAATCCAGATCTTTGTGACTGGGGTGAATGTTTGCATTGCTCAGCATTCCGTCCATCATCTGTTCTTTTTGCAGATGAAATGAGAGTGGCATGGAATGGCTCAAAACAGAATAAGATAGTGGACGTGGCCAACAAGATGGCAGGCTAGTCGCAGCTTCTGTGAGCTCCATCCGCTGGATTTTAATACAATTCAGATCCTACCGCTAGCGGTGTCCATCCGTCTTTGATAATTATCCCCTGGAGATGCTGAAAGGTGGCGGACACAGGCTGCCCGCATTGAGGGTCCGATGGGCTCCTGGCAAGAGAGGAAGGGGCTCGGATGGCCATGGTTGGCAGCCTCAAGATGGCAGCCATGTGAGAGGTGCCCCAGAGGGTGTGTAGGCCCCATCACCCAGGATGGCGTCTGGGGCTCCGAGAAGTGCTCTGGAATCCGCTGGCAGCCAGTAATGCTGGGGCTTTTGGCTCGGTGACCATAGATAATGCTGTGGCCTCTCACTGTGTTCCCTACTCTGTGCAGCAAGGCTGGAGCCTAGCTGACGGCAGCCCCTTGCGGCAGTGGATTCGACAGGGCCCTCCCACATGGAGAGCGTCCCCCGATTGTGCTGAAGTTGGGGCGGCCATGCCTTACTGCAACACGTGAAGAGTTGAGAATGCCGATGTTGGGGACCAGGAGGGAGCCTGGAGGGAATATGGTGGCCAAGTGAGTGGGGTCACAGGGACTTAACTGTGAGGCCAGACTGTGGTAGGAGGCAGCCTGTGACAATGATACGTAGTGGTGAGGGGCTCCCCAAGGGGTGGGTAACAAGGTGAGCAGGGCTTGGGGGAGCAACTAAGGGGCAGTCCTGACATTCAACTTGGCCCATTTCATGTGAGACTCTTGACTTTGGGAGCATTGCGAGGAGACAGCCCACTGGATTTACGGCTGGAGTGGGTGCCCGGAACTGGTGTGGCCCACACAATCCTTTCACCTGCACCTGCAGGAGGAGATGCAGGGTGAGCTGATCGTGGCCTGGTGCCAAAGGTCGGGCCCTAGCTCGGCGTGTGTGTGGTGCAGCCGAGGAGCAAAGTGCACCTGGGAGTGAGCCCCATCGACTGCCCCTCCTTTTCTTTCCTCCCATGCATTACTGGGGTACTGCTTGAAGCAATGTGAAAGTGCTGCAGCTGTGGTTATGTGACAAGGGGCTTGGTCCCAGAGAGACTTGTGTCAAGTGTTCTGGCAGGGCTGGTGTGCAAAGGTTTTTGTACATTGCCTGGGCCCCTCAGTAGGTCTGGAGGAGTGGGTGTGCCTGGGAGACATGCACCCCCCTCCATCTCTGTTTACAAGGGTTGAGGTAGTTGTATTCCTTTGTTGGGAGGGTGGTGCAGACTACAGACTTTGCTTGTGAGTAACAAAGATTAATTCTGGGATGGCACACTCACGGGGCCTGGAGGAAGTTGGGAAGGTGTATTTGGGAAAGTTGTTATGTTATGTTTTTGCCTTTTGAAGTTTGACATTATTTGTGGAGGTGGGTGGGTAGATCAGCAATGGTGTGCTGGGTAGTATGACAGGTACATGCTTGCATACCGAGATTCTAAGGATCAATGGCACAGGTGGGATTTCTCGAGGACGTGAGCTACTAAGTAATGACATGGAATGTAAATGGCCTAGGGAACAAGGTTAAATGGGGGCTCGTGACACCGTACATCTGCAGAAGTTGTCCACACTTAGTTTTACTGCAGGATACGCACCTTCTGGGGACCCAGTGTCGCTTCCTGGAGAGGGGGGCGTCCATGACTCTGGCACATGCAGGTTTTATCTTAGGCTCCCAATGAGTGGCCATACTAATCAAAAATAATCTGCTCTTTCAGGTCATTAAGACATGCACAGACCCTCACGGAGCATACATTGGGGACCAGGGATTAGAGGGAGGATAAATATGACCCTGTTGAGTGTCTACATGCCCCCTTGTTTGCAGGCTCCCATGTTAGAGAAGATCTTGGCCATACCTCTAGTGACGGACTCCTCTTTGCACATTGTGTGTGGGGACTTCACTGATGGGTTGACCCCCAGCCTGGATCAATCTAGTTCTGGTGCGGAACCCGAGCATGGTATCTCACTGGCAAGATTTGCGGCCATATTAGGTCTACTGGGCCTATGGCAGCACCAGCACCAAGAGGAGAGGGGATACTCCTATTGTTCAGTCCTACACAGGGTATTTTCCAGACTAGACTAAATTTTTTCCCCAGCAGGAGAGGTTGACTATGTAGACAGGGCTGAATAATTGACGCAAGCTTATCTGACCACTCCCCCCTCTGGGTTACGATGGGAAGAAAGAGAATAAGGCCAGGGACTGGGTGAAAGTTGAATTCCTGGGTGCTACCAGACGCGGAGGTGGCTCGGAACTTCATATTGACTCAGAACTATATTTTGTAGAGAATAAGAAGTCAGTAAGTCCATGATCTACTCTGGGAGGCATACAAGACAGTCCTAAGGGACCGAGCCCAGAACATATTAGTGCGCAGGCGAGAGGTAGCAGTAGCAGAAGCATTAGAAAGTCAGCTAAAGAGCTTAGATGCATCTCCAGGAGAACTGGAGGATCCACAGGCCCTTCATAAAATATAAATACTTTGCGCAGAGTGTTGTGATCTAGCATAGGGTGAGACTAAGAAACACAAGCAGACTGTGCATCATCGGCTCAATGAAACGGGGGACAAGGCTGGCAAATTGCTAGCCAGCTGAGCAGGAGAGAAGCCAAGGCTAGGTGAGCACAATTCTACCAAAAAATGCTGTATTGCTTAGGGCACGTTTGTTGGCCATGCTCTAGGAAGCCAGAGAGAAAGGGACACTCCCACCAGACCTCCAGCATGCTATTGTTGTGATACATAAGGACGGCAAGTCAAGGAACAGTTGTGATTTCCATTGTGTGATCTTTCTCCTAAGCTCCGAAATTAGACCATTGGTCACAATACTGGCCACCCGGCTCCTTAAGGTGATTATCTCATTGATACAGGAGGACCAATCGTGCTTTATGCCGGGAAGGTCAACCAGGTAAAATCTGCAATGGCTCCATGACTGTTTGGCCAAGATTCAGGGTAGAAGCAAGTCTCATGTGTTCCTATTCCTGGTCACTGAAAAAGCGTTCAACGCTATACATTGGCCAAAAAGAAAAAGATAGAGCTGCTTTACAAGGCCCTGATGACAGTGATATGTGTCAACAGGACATCTCCCTGGCATTCTTGATAGAAAGAGGGCCCTAAAGAGATGCCACTTGTCCCCTCTCCTCTTTACCCTCACCATAGAGCCCTTGGCATGTATGGTCAGAAGACACTCAGCGATACGAGGCTCTAAGATAGCGCCCTCGGATGTTGAGGAGAAGATCTCCTTATATGCCGACAATGTCCTCTACTTTACAGAACTTTCAACTACTACCCCGGCAGGTTTCTAGACATTCGAAACCTATGGTAGCTATTCGAGGTTTAGAACTATTTGGGGTAAATCGGTATTGTGCCCTCCTTTGGCACACCTGATCTGACCACCATCCCTCAGAGGCTGGAAATAAATAGGGAGGGTTTCTGCTATCTAGCAACAACCAACAGCGAGATCGAACTGGCTTGAAACTTGGGGAGGGATGTCCAGCAATTCCAGGATGACGCAGCAAGATGGCGGGAGCGCCTGACAATCCTAGGATGCACTGCCATATTCAAAATGATTACACTCCCTAAGCTTTTCTACTCCCTGCAAAATGCCAATTGCAAAATCCCAGAGGAGTTGTTTAGCACCATAGAGGGGGAGCTAACGGCCCTCTAATGGAACAAGGTCCACCCCTGGATCGCGCTGCAGACCTTGTAGTGAAATTCCTATAATGGTGCAATTGCCCTCCCGGATATTAGGGCATATTACTGGGCTGTGAATCTGGGGGCTATTAATGATTGGGTCTAAACATCACACACTCACCAGACCTACAGGCTAGAGAAGGAGCAACTGAGGGCACGACCGCACATGCATTCTCTATACGGTGGACGGGATGTCCTACAACAGCTGCCGCCAAAACAGGTAGCATTGGAGGCATGGACCAAGGCTACCCAATGTATTGGGTGAGCTCATAGGGTGACGAGAGACCCCACTCTGGGAGGGGGCTTTGCTACAGGAAATGGGAAAGATGAAGGGCTTTGAGGGCTGGGACACAATTGGGATAATATAGGCTGGGGACCTCCTGGAAAGGGGGAACCTTATGTCTTTCACATTGCTTCAGAAAGAATATCAGTTGCATTCAAATCAATACCTGCAGTACGCACAAGTGAGGCATGCCTAGCAGGTGGAGAAGCTGGGCGAGGGTGAGATCCCTGACTACGCACCCTTGGAGGGGAGGTTACTTATGGAGGAGCTTGGAAGCCGGGCCAGTTCTCTCACCTACAGAACACTTAATAATAAAATGCCGGACATCCTTACTAAACTCCGTGGGTGATGTTTGTAGGGTAGGGGCAAGATGGACAATACTGACTGGGAGGCGGCCCTAATGCACCTGTGGGAAGTAGCTATTAAATCCAGGTTACGGCTGATACATTACATAGGATTTATTATGACAGGTCAAGACTTCATGGTATGGGAAGAGCAACAACCCCAGAATGTGTGAGGTGTAGAGGGCAAAGGGGGATGTCTCTGCACACACTGTGGACTTACCCGGTAATTCAGGTATAATGGGACTAAATAATAATCGCACTACGTAACATACTGGGGGTGGACATCCCACGAGAGCCAAAATATTCCCTGCCGGGTATACCAAATGATGTGTATGTAGGCTGGGATTGGTAGTGGTAAAGAGGGATATCGCTAGGCAATGGGGGGCACAGGAGAAAGACGATAGTTATGTATATGGCTGCAGAGAAAATCACATATACGAGCAGAGGTTGTCCTAAAAAATTCTACAAAGTTTGGGGTTCATTGAGACATTACTAGGGACTGGACCTTCTTGCCGAGGGAGACGGTACCTGACGCATCCCAATTAGTTGTAATTGCTATCATGTTAATTGCGGTTGCTAGGGTGATGTCAGAAAAATGGTCTTGTATATACCGATGGAGCTGCTGCATTACTTCCCACCCGTTAATGTTTGGGATTGTTCAGGATGTGCTTTGGCATCCTGCCATGTTGTATAAGCACAAAAAATATATATATATTTTTTTTTAAACAGAATAAGATAAAATAGGCATTCCATTTTCATGTTTAAGGGAATGCATAAAAACACTGAAACATAACACTGTTTTTGGCTTTGCCGTATTGGCATTAAAATTTTTACTTTCGCGACACTTTATTGTGTAAGCATCCTTACTTAACTTTAAATAATGGTTCTCCATTAGAAACGTTTCTGATATCACGTCCACGTTCTCGGATTGTGGGTATCGCTCCATGGAATAATTAATTGAACTTTGTTTCTTACCCCTGGCCAATTTTATTTCCCTAGTGTGAGTTCTGCATGTCGGATTATAAGATAATATGAGGTTTTGGTTTTACAACAAGAAAAAAATACGTTTTACCCAATCCTCCTGAGAAACTGATAATGGAGAGCTCATTTTCCATGCAAATTCCTGTAACAAAAACCAAGAGGATGTGATTGTGAAATCTGTGGGGTTGGAGTGAAATTATTAGCTGACTCAGAATGTCAAATCGGGTGCAACCACCATTTGTGCCCAAATTGAAAATCTTGGAATGTGGTTGGTAGTGTTTTTCACTATGTGTAGGGAACAATTCTGTATACCTTTGCTATTGAGCACAGAAAAACTCAGCAGAAGGAAACAGTGCAGTGATCAATTCTAATAATATCGATATTTAAATAGTGCTTTTCACACTTCTTGCAATGCGTAAAACACTTTCAGGTTGCATTATTTACACAGAGCTTCATACCACTAGCAATGTTGTGAAGTGCTCTGATTAGCATCGAGTTCTTAGGTGCTCTTTGGCATCCATGTTTGAAAGAGAAACCAAACCACTGGAGGCTACCTAAGAATTCCTGAGAAGTTACTCATTGGCTGCTCTGTAAACCACCACAAGCGATCAGGTGGAGGTTACCAAGACTGGCTGAGGAGAATCCCACTGCAGACATTGGCACCCTCCTAGGGGGTACTATATAGACTGTACCTGAGAGCAAGAGAGGACCAGCCCTTTAGAGACACTGTTAAACCATCGAGTAGGAGTATATGGGGTCTATTAGGAGTGACAGAGGGGGTGCTGTTTGGAGGCAATTTCAAACCACAATGGAGTGGTGTAATTCTGAATGTCATTCAGGGGTCACCAGAGACCACAGCTGTGACCCCTGGCATGCCCTTTGAAACCCCTGGAACTGTCTTTGCAACCATTCGCCTCCGAGGTGGCAAATACAGTGCCAGGAACACAGTGACAACTCTTCCATATGAACGCCAGTTGGGGCTCCACTCTTTTGTTTTCTGTTAATTTTCTATTACACTCATAGTGAATAATAAGATAATATTCACTATGAGTGTAATAAAAATAGGGTACAGTTAGCTGAGATATGCATTTTCATGGCCTAGGTAAGCAAGAATGCTTTTAAATATATCTTGTGTGCATGCTTGTGGGTGAGAGTGTGTTCATGTGAGAGAGGTTGTGTATAAATGTGAATTTATGTGTATGTGTAAGTATGTGTGTGCGTGAAAGTGAGGTCAAAGGGTACGTGGTCACTTGCACTACCCCAGGCATTTTGGTAAATTGACGCCCATGGTTGTAATGAGTCTAATCAGGAGCAACAGAGGAGAAACCCTCTCTTAACCCCTTCGCTGCCAGGCCTTTTCCCCCTCCTGTGCCAGGCCTTTTTTTGCCTATTTGGGGCAGTTCGCGCTTAGGCCCTCATAACTTTTTGTCCGCATAAGCTAACCAAGCCAAATTTGCGTCCTTTTTTTCCAACATCCTAGGGATTCTAGGGGTACCCAGACTTTGTGGGTTCCCCTGAAGGAGGCCAAGAAATTGGCCAAAATACAGGGAAAATTTCGTTTTTTTCAAAAAAATTGGAAAAAGTGGCTGCAGAAGAAGGCTTGTGGTTTTTCCCCTGAAAATGGCATCAACAAAGGGTTTGCGGTGCTAAACTCAGCAGCTTCCCAGCTTTCAGGAACAGGCAGACTTGAATCAGAAAACCCAATATTTCAACACAATTTTGGCATTTTACTGGGACATACCCAATTTTTGAAATTGTTTGTGCTTTCAGCCTCCTTCCAGTCAGTGACAGAAATGGGCATGAAACCAATGCTGGATCCCAGAAACCTAAACATTTCTGAAAAGTAGACAAAATTCTGAATTCAGCAAGGGGTCATTTGTGTAGATCCTACAAGGGTTTCCTACAGAAAATAACAACTGAAAAAGAAAAATATTGAAATTGAGGTGAAAAAAACATAAATGTTTCTCTACGTTTTACTCTGTAACTTTTCCCTGCAAAATTTTGGAAGAAAACAGAGGTGTTTTTTGTGAAGTGCCTACCTGTAGATTTTGGCCTCTAGCTCAGCCAGCATCTAGGGAAACCTACCAAACCTGTGCATTTCTGAAAACTAGATACCTAGGGGAATCCAAGATGGGGTGACTTGCGGGGCTCGGACCAGGTTCTGTTACCCAGAATCCTTTGCAAACCTCAAAATTTGGCTAAAAAAACACATGTTCCTCACATTTCTGTGGCAGAAAGTTCTGGAATCTGAGAGGAGCCACAAATTTCCTTCCACCCAGCGTTCCCCCAAGTCTCCCGATAAAAATGATACCTCACTTGCGTGGGTAGGCCTAGCGCCAGCGACAGGAAACGCCCCAAAGCGCAACGTGGACACATCCAAAATTTTGGAAGAAAACCAAGGTGTTTTTTGCGAAGTGCCTACCTGTAGATTTTGGCCTCTAGCTCAGCCGGCACCTAGGGAAACCTACCAAACCTGTGCATTTCTGAAAACTAGAGACCTAGGGGAATCCAAGGAGGGGTGACTTGTGGGGCTCGGACCAGGTTCTGTTACCCAGAATCCTTTGCAAACCTCAAAATTTGGCTAAAAAAACACATGTTCCTCACATTTCTGTGGCAGAAAGTTCTGGAATCTGAGAGGAGCCACAAATTTCCTTCCACCCAGCGTTCCCCAAGTCTCCCGATAAAAATGATACCTCACTTGCGTGGGTAGGCCTAGCGCCAGCGACAGGAAACACCCCAAAGCGCAACGTGGACACATCCAAAATTATGAAAAAAAACAGAGGTGTTTTTTGCGAAGTGCCTACCTGTAGATTTTGGCCTCTAGCTCAGCCGGCACCAAGGGAAACCTACCAAACCTGTGCATTTCTGAAAACTAGAGACCTAGGGGAATCCAAGGAGGGGTGACTTGTGGGGCTCGGACCAGGTTCTGTTACCCAGAATCCTTTGCAAACCTCAAAATTTGGCTAAAAAAACACATGTTCCTCACATTTCTGTGGCAGAAAGTTCTGGAATCTGAGAGGAGCCACAAATTTCCTTCCACCCAGCGTTCCCCAAGTCTCCCGATAAAAATGATACCTCACTTGCGTGGGTAGGCCTAGCGCCAGCGACAGGAAACACCCCAAAGCGCAACGTGGACACATCCAAAATTATGAAAAAAAACAGAGGTGTTTTTTGCGAAGTGCCTACCTGTAGATTTTGGCCTCTAGCTCAGCCGGCACCAAGGGAAACCTACCAAACGTGTGCATTTCTGAAAACTAGAGACCTAGGGGAATCCAAGGAGGGGTGACTTGCGGGGCTCCGACCAGGTTCTGTTACCCAGAATCCTTTGCAAACCTCAAAATTTGGCTAAAAAAACACATGTTCCTCACATTTCTGTGGCAGAAAGTTCTGGAATCTGAGAGGAGCCACAAATTTCCTTCCACCCAGCGTTCCCCCAAGTCTCCCGATAAAAATGATACCTCACTTGCGTGGGTAGGCCTAGCGCCGGCGACAGGAAACACCCCAAAGCGCAACGTGGACACGTCCAAACTTTTGGAAAAAAAACAGAGGTGTTTTTTGCGAAGTGCCTACCTGTAGATTTTGGCCTCTAGCTCAGCCGGCACCTAGGGAAACCTACCAAACCTGTGCATTTCTGAAAACTAGATACCTAGGGGAATCCAAGATGGGGTGACTTGCGGGGCTCGGACCAGGTTCTGTTACCCAGAATCCTTTGCAAACCTCAAAATTTGGCTAACAAAACACATGTTCCTCACATTTCTGTGGCAGAAAGTTCTGGAATCTGAGAGGAGCCACAAATTTCCTTCCACCCAGCGTTCCCCCAAGTCTCCCGATAAAAATGATACCTCACTTGCGTGGGTAGGCCTAGCGCCGGCGACAGGAAACACCCCAAAGCGCAACGTGGACACGTCCAAAATTTTGGAAGAAAACAGAGGTGTTTTTTGCGAAGTGCCTACCTGTAGATTTTGGCCTCTAGCTCAGCCGGCACCTATGGAAACCTACCAAACCTGTGAATTTCTGAAAACTAGAGACCTAGGGGAATCCAAGGAGGGGTGACTTGCGGGGCTCGGAACAGGTTCTGTTACCCAGAATCCTTTGCAAACCTCAAAATTTGGCTAAAAAAACACATGTTCCTCACATTTCTGTGGCAGAAAGTTCTGGAATCTGAGAGGAGCCACAAATTTCCTTCCACCCAGCGTTCCCCCAAGTCTCCCGATAAAAATGATACCTCACTTGCGTGGGTAGGCCTAGCGCCGGCGACAGGAAACACCCCAAAGCGCAACGTGGACACGTCCAAAATTTTGGAAGAAAACAGAGGTGTTTTTTGCGAAGTGCCTACCTGTAGATTTTGGCCTCTAGCTCAGCCGGCACCTAGGGAAACCTACCAAACCTGTGCATTTCTGAAAACTAGAGACCAAGGGGAATCCAAGATGGGGTGACTTGCGGGGCTCGGACCAGGTTCTGTTACCCAGAATCCTTTGCAAACCTCAAAATTTGGATAAAAAAACACATGTTCCTCACATTTCTGTGGCAGAAAGTTCTGGAATCTGACAGGAGCCACAAATTTCCTTCCACCCAGCGTTCCCCCAAGTGTCCCAATAAAAATGATACCTCACTTGCGTGGGTAGGCCTAGCGCCGGCGACAGGAAACACCCCAAAGAGCAACGTGGACACATCCAAAATTTTGGAAGAAAACAGAGGTGTTTTTTGCGAAGTGCCTACCTGTAGATTTTGGCCTTTAGCTCAGCCGGCACCTAGGGAAACCTACCAAACCTGTGCATTTCTGAAAACTAGAGACCTAGGGGAATCCAAGGAGGGGTGACTTGTGGGGCTCGGACCAGGTTCTGTTACCCAGAATCCTTTGCAAACCTCAAAATTTGGCTAAAAAAACACATGTTCCTCACATTTCTGTGGCAGAAAGTTCTGGAATCTGAGAGGAGCCACAAATTTCCTTCCACCCAGCGTTCCCCAAGTCTCCCGATAAAAATGATACCTCACTTGCGTGGGTAGGCCTAGCGCCAGCGACAGGAAACATCCCAAAGCGCAACGTGGACACATCCAAAATTATGAAAAAAAACAGAGGTGTTTTTTGCGAAGTGCCTACCTGTAGATTTTGGCCTCTAGCTCAGCCGGCACCAAGGGAAACCTACCAAACCTGTGCATTTCTGAAAACTAGAGACCTAGGGGAATCCAAGGAGGGGTGACTTGTGGGGCTCGGACCAGGTTCTGTTACCCAGAATCCTTTGCAAACCTCAAAATTTGGCTAAAAAAACACATGTTCCTCACATTTCTGTGGCAGAAAGTTCTGGAATCTGAGAGGAGCCACAAATTTCCTTCCACCCAGCGTTCCCCAAGTCTCCCGATAAAAATGATACCTCACTTGCGTGGGTAGGCCTAGCGCCAGCGACAGGAAACACCCCAAAGCGCAACGTGGACACATCCAAAATTATGAAAAAAAACAGAGGTGTTTTTTGCGAAGTGCCTACCTGTAGATTTTGGCATCTAGCTCAGCCGGCACCAAGGGAAACCTACCAAACGTGTGCATTTCTGAAAACTAGAGACCTAGGGGAATCCAAGGAGGGGTGACTTGCGGGGCTCCGACCAGGTTCTGTTACCCAGAATCCTTTGCAAACCTCAAAATTTGGCTAAAAAAACACATGTTCCTCACATTTCTGTGGCAGAAAGTTCTGGAATCTGAGAGGAGCCACAAATTTCCTTCCACCCAGCGTTCCCCCAAGTCTCCCGATAAAAATGATACCTCACTTGCGTGGGTAGGCCTAGCGCCGGCAACAGGAAACACCCCAAAGCGCAACGTGGACACGTCCAAACTTTTGGAAAAAAAACAGAGGTGTTTCTTGCGAAGTGCCTACCTGTAGATTTTGGCCTCTAGCTCAGCCGGCACCTAGGGAAACCTACCAAACCTGTGCATTTCTGAAAACTAGATACCTAGGGGAATCCAAGATGGGGTGACTTGCGGGGCTCGGACCAGGTTCTGTTACCCAGAATCCTTTGCAAACCTCAAAATTTGGCTAACAAAACACATGTTCCTCACATTTCTGTGGCAGAAAGTTCTGGAATCTGAGAGGAGCCACAAATTTCCTTCCACCCAGCGTTCCCCCAAGTCTCCCGATAAAAATGATACCTCACTTGCGTGGGTAGGCCTAGCGCCGGCGACAGGAAACACCCCAAAGCGCAACGTGGACACGTCCAAAATTTTGGAAGAAAACAGAGGTGTTTTTTGCGAAGTGCCTACCTGTAGATTTTGGCCTCTAGCTCAGCCGGCACCTAGGGAAACCTACCAAACCTGTGAATTTCTGAAAACTAGAGACCTAGGGGAATCCAAGGAGGGGTGACTTGCGGGGCTCGGACCAGGTTCTGTTACCCAGAATCCTTTGCAAACCTCAAAATTTGGCTAAAAAAACACATGTTCCTCACATTTCTGTGGCAGAAAGTTCTGGAATCGGAGAGGAGCCACAAATTTCCTTCCACCCAGCGTTCCCCCAAGTCTCTCGATAAAAATGATACCTCACTTGCGTGGGTAGGCCTAGCGCCGGCGACAGGAAACACCCCAAAGCGCAACGTGGACACGTCCAAAATTTTGGAAGAAAACAGAGGTGTTTTTTGCGAAGTGCCTACCTGTAGATTTTGGCCTCTAGCTCAGCCGGCACCTAGGGAAACCTACCAAACCTGTGCATTTCTGAAAACTAGAGACCAAGGGGAATCCAAGATGGGGTGACTTGCGGGGCTCGGACCAGGTTCTGTTACCCAGAATCCTTTGCAAACCTCAAAATTTGGCTAAAAAAACACATGTTCCTCACATTTCTGTGGCAGAAAGTTCTGGAATCTGAGAGGAGCCACAAATTTCCTTCCACCCAGCGTTCCCCCAAGTGTCCCAATAAAAATGATACCTCACTTGCGTGGGTAGGCCTAGCGCCGGCGACAGGAAACACCCCAAAGAGCAACGTAGACACATCCAAAATTTTGGAAGAAAACAGAGGTGTTTTTTGCGAAGTGCCTATCTGTAGATTTTGGCCTCTAGCTCAGCCGGCACCTCGGGAAACCTACCAAACCTGTGCATTTCTGAAAACTAGAGACCTAGGGGAATCCAAGGAGGGGTGACTTGCGGGGCTCGGACCAGGTTCTGTTACCCAGAATCCTTTGCAAACCTCAAAATTTGGCTAAAAAAACACATGTTTCTCACATTTCTGTGGCAGAAAGTTCTGGAATCTGAGAGGAGCCACAAATTTCCTTCCTCCCAGCGTTCCCCCAAGTCTCCCGATAAAAATGATACCTCACTTGCGTGGGTAGGCCTAGCGCCCGCGACAGGAAACACCCCAAAGCGCAACGTGGACACGTCCCAAAATTTGGAAGAAAACAGAGGTGTTTTTTGCGAAGTGCCTACCTGTAGATTTTGGCCTCTAGCTCAGCCGGCACCTAGGGAAACCTACCAAACCTGTGCATTTCTGAAAACTAGAGAACTAGGGGAATCCAAGATGGGGTGACTTGCGGGGCTCGGACCAGGTTCTGTTACCCAGAATCCTTTGCAAACCTCAAAATTTGGATAAAAAAACACATGTTCCTCACATTTCTGTGGCAGAAAGTTCTGGAATCTGAGAGGAGCCACAAATTTCCTTCCACCCAGCGTTCCCCCAAGTCTCCCGATAAATATGATACCTCACTTGCGTGGGTAGGCCTAGCGCCGGCGACAGGAAACACCCCAAAGCGCAACGTGGACACATCCAAAATTTGGGAAGAAAACAGAGGTGTTTTTTGCGAAGTGCCTACCTGTAGATTTTGGCCTCTAGCTCAGCCGGCACCTAGGGAAACCTACCAAACCTGTGCATTTCTGAAAACTAGAGAACTAGGGGAATCCAAGATGGGGTGACTTGCGGGGCTCGGACCAGGTTCTGTTACCCAGAATCCTTTGCAAACCTCAAAATTTGGCTAAAAAAACACATGTTCCTCACATTTCTGTGGCAGAAAGTTCTGGAATCTGAGAGGAGCCACAAATTTCCTTCCACCCAGCGTTCCCCCAAGTCTCCCGATAAAAATGATACCTCACTTGCGTGGGTAGGCCTAGCGCCGGCGACAGGAAACACCCCAAAGCGCAACGTGGACACATCCAAAATTTGGGAAGAAAACAGAGGTGTTTTTTGCGAAGTGCCTACCTGTAGATTTTGGCCTCTAGCTCAGCCGGCACCTAGGGAAACCTACCAAACCTGTGCATTTCTGAAAACTAGAGACCTAGGGGAATCCAAGGAGGGGTGACTTGCGGGGCTCGGACCAGGTTCTGTTACCCAGAATCCTTTGCAAACCTCAAACTTTGGCTAAAAAAACACATGTTCCTCACATTTCTGTGGCAGAAAGTTCTGGAATCTGAGAGGAGCCACAAATTTCCTTCCACCCAGCGTTCCCCCAAGTCTCCCAATAAAAATGATACCTCACTTGCGTGGGTAGGCCTAGCGCCGGCGACAGGAAACACCCCAAAGAGCAACGTGGACACATCCAAAATTTTGGAAGAAAACAGAGGTGTTTTTTGCGAAGTGCCTACCTGTAGATTTTGGCCTCTAGCTCAGCCGGCACCTAGGGAAACCTACCAAACCTGTGCATTTCTGAAAACTAGAGACCTAGGGGAATCCAAGGAGGGGTGACTTGCGGGGCTCGGACCAGGTTCTGTTACCCAGAATCCTTTGCAAACCTCAAAATTTGGCTAAAAAAACACATGTTTCTCACATTTCTGTGGCAGAAAGTTCTGGAATCTGAGAGGAGCCACAAATTTCCTTCCTCCCAGCGTTCCCCCAAGTCTCCCGATAAAAATGATACCTCACTTGCGTGGGTAGGCCTAGCGCCCGCGACAGGAAACACCCCAAAGCGCAACGTGGACACGTCCCAAAATTTGGAAGAAAACAGAGGTGTTTTTTGCAAAGTGCCTACCTGTAGATTTTGGCCTCTAGCTCAGCCGGCACCTAGGGAAACCTACCAAACCTGTGCATTTCTGAAAACTAGAGAACTAGGGGAATCCAAGATGGGGTGACTTGCGGGGCTCGGACCAGGTTCTGTTACCCAGAATCCTTTGCAAACCTCAAAATTTGGCTAAAAAAACACATGTTCCTCACATTTCTGTGGCAGAAAGTTCTGGAATCTAAGAGGAGCCACAAATTTCCTTCCACCCAGCGTTCCCCCAAGTCTCCCGATAAAAATGATACCTCACTTGCGTGGGTAGGCCTAGCGCCGGCGACAGGAAACACCCCAAAGCGCAACGTGGACACATCCAAAATTTTGGAAGAAAACAGAGGTGTTTTTTGCGAAGTGCCTACCTGTAGATTTTGGCCTCTAGCTCAGCCGGCACCTAGGGAAACCTACCAAACCTGTGCATTTCTGAAAACTAGAGACCTAGGGGAATCCAAGGAGGGGTGACTTGCGGGGCTCTGTTACCCAGAATCCTTTGCAAACCTCAAAATGTGGCTAAAAAAACACATGTTCCTCACATTTCAGTGGCAGAAAGTTCTGGAATCTGAGAGGAGCCACAAATTTCCTTCCACCCAGCGTTCCCCTAAGTCTCTCAATAAAAATGGTACCTCACTTCTGTGGGTAGGCCTAGCGCCCACGAAAGGAAATGGCCCAAAACACAACGTGGACAGAACATATTTTTTCACAGAAAACAGAGGTGTTTTTTGCAAAGTCCCTACCTGTGGAGTTTGGCCTCTAGCTCAGCCGGCCCCGGGAGGGGGGGGGGGCAGAAATGGCCTAAATACAATTTGCCCCCCAAGGGGAGCGACCCTTGCCTGATGGGTCACTTCCCATCTCTAAAAAACAAACAAACAAACAAAACAAAAAAAAAAAATTTGCCCTGGTGCCCAGAGGGTTCTGCCCCCCCCCCTGGGGGCAGTTCGGCCTAATAATAGGCAGAAATGGCCTAAATACAATTTGCCCCCCAGGGGATCGACCCTTGCCTGATGGGTCGCTCCCCATCTCGAAAAAAGAAAAAAAAAAAACACAACAAAAAAATTTGCCCTGGTGCCCTGAGGGTTCCGCCCCCCCCCCCTGGGGGCAGTTCAGCCTAATAATAGGCCGATCTGCACCCAGGAGGGCAGAAATGGCCTAAAATAAATTGCCCTCCCCCCAGGGAGCGACCCTTGCCTAAGGGGTCGCTCCCTTTGCGTGAAATTCACGCAAAGAAAAAACTCCCTGGTGTCTAGTGGTTTCTACCCCCCTTGGGGGCAGATTGGCCTCATCAAAATAGGCCAATCTGCCCCCAGGGGGGGCAGAAAAGGCCTTCCCGAAAATATGCCCCCCCTGGGAGCGACCCTTGCCCAAGGGGTCGCTCCCTTTTGTCAATAACAATAAAAATAAAAAAAATCCCTGGTGTCTAGTGGGGTTTCAAAAGCCGGATTGCAAGCAATCTGGCTTTTGAAACCCTCGGAGAGACTTCAAAGGGAAAGAAATACTTTTCCTTCCCTTTGAAGCCCCTCCGGGCCTCCCCAGTGATTGAAAGAGAAATGCTTTTGCATTTCTCTTTCAATCGCGCTGGAAGCAGAGCTTCCAGCGCGACTAGGGAGGCCCCTGTGACAAATCAGCGCGCGCTCGCGCGCTGACGTCACGGGGGGGTGTGGGGGGGGGTCGGAGGTGGAAGGGGAAGGTCTTCCCCTTCCATCCCCGACTTGGGGGGGGGAGGGGGGTGCACGGGGGGCACGCTAGCGCGCCCCCAAGTTCCCCTGTGCCATGGACGAGATGATCTCGTCCAAGGCACAGGGGAACTGTAGCCTTGGACGAGATCATCTCGTCCAAGGCACAGAAGTGGTTAAACCACCAAAAATATGGCAGGGTTTGATGAGGGTGAAAATAATCTTGATATGTGGTGACAATTTTTTTCTCTCAGAGGTGTTTGATTTAGTGCTGATAAAGCTTTTGGGGTGATACAACTTTGGAGGGGTGGTTGTGTGATGTAGCGATTCTAATAGGGAATGCCTATTTTCTAATGCAAGAAAAAACAGGCAACAAGGATCACTCATACTGGGCAGGAAGTCTTTTCGGTGTAGTTTTCGGTCTTTGGTTTAGCTAGGGTTTATAAAGCATTCTAAGCAAAACTTGGATAACAGCAAGAATCATTAAGCTGTCAACAGGGCAAGCTAGAGAACCAGGTGCGGCCCTTCTGCTGTGGCGGAAGAGCGTCGCCACACTGCTGAAAGCAGAAAAATAAAGTGATAATAAAACTATTTTATTATCACTTTATTTTTTCGCTTCTCGGACAGTCTGCGTAGGGTGGGGCCATCCTCTGAGTCAGCAGAGAAAGGAGTAATCAGTGCACTCTAAGTGCGCATGTCGGTGTGCCCGGCCATCTCTACACATCCCCTAAACAGTAAAATCCTTTGCCTGCAAGTAGGTATTGTCTGTGTCCCTTGACATGTACATTCTGTTCTATTCTGACGGTTTTTGTAGAGCACTTAGCTACACAACCAGGCATCCCATCAGCGGAAGAACAAATGGGTTTTAAGAAACTTCCTGAAACTCACTTCCGACTGTTGAAATTTCAGGTCCATAGGGAGGCCATTCCAAAGTATGGGTACAAAGTACACAAACGAGTGGCCACCATAGCTCGCTTTCCTGATTTTGTGTAGTGTCAGAATCCCATATGTCTATAACTGTAGTGGTCTCCTAGGGACAAAGGGTGAGATCAATTTTCAAGTAATAGGAGGGCCTGTACCATGTATTATCCTATGGGAAATACACAGGGCCTTGTAATTGATCATTTTCTGAATTGGCAGCCAATGCAAGGCTGCCAAAGCTGGGCAGGCTGATAGATGTTTAGGGATTTTATACAGAATCCTGGTGGCTGCATTCTGGACTACATTAAGGCCCTCATTCTGACTTTGGCGGGCGGCGGTCGGCGCCCGCCAAAATCAGGCCGCCGAAAGACCGCGGCGGCCATTCTGGCTTTCCCGCTGGGCCGGCGGGCGCCCGCCAAAGGAGCGCCCGCCGGCCCAGCGGGAAAGGCCCTGCAACAATGAAGCCGGCTCCGAATGGAGCCGGCGGAGTAGCAGGGGTGTGACGGGTGCAGTTGCACCCGTCGCAATTTTCACTGTCTGCAATGCAGACAGTGAAAATCTTTATGGGGCCCTGTTAGGGGGCCCCTGCACTGCCCATGCCAGTGGCATGGGCAGTGCAGGGGCCCCCAGGGGCCCCACGACACCCGTTCCCGCCATCCTGTTCCTGGCGGTAAAAACCGCCAGAAACAGGGTGGCGGGAAGGGGGTCGGAATCTCCAAGCAGCGCCGCCATGGAGATTCAGCCCATGCAGGGGAAATCCGGCGGGAAACCGCCGGATTCCCTTTTCTGACCGCAGCTTTACCGCCGCGGTCAGAATGGGCTGGGAAGCACCGCCAGCCTGTTGGCGGTGCTTCCGTGGTCCCCGGCCCTGGTGGTCTTGGACCGCCAGGGTCGGAATGACCCCCTAAATCTTTTGACAACATATTTTGGACTCACTATATAAGGGGAGTTGACGTAGTCTAGTCTGAAACAGATTAGGCCATGCACCACCACTCTCTTAGTGGGTGGAGGTAGCCATTGCAGTACTTTTCTAAGATTTTTTAGAATACTAAAGCAGGACCCCACCAATTTCCGGGCCTGTATTTCCATGTTGAGCTTGTCATCTATCCAAATGCCGAAACTCTTAATTGCCTGGGCCAGCTTAGGACAAACACCTAGGTGTTCTGGCGAGGCGCCGTCATTCATCTTTTGAGGTTATTTCCTACCACCAGAACCTACATCTTTTCCCCATTAATTTTTAAGCAGCTAGCTGACATCCACTCACTGACCACCTTTAGACATTCTGGAGAGATCAAAGGAAAGATAATGGTCCCAAAACATAAAGGTCCAAAAAGTAGGTTGGAGAAAAAATGAATAGTAATGACCACCTAAGGCTATTCAAGCACAAAGTGAAAATCAGATAAAGGTTGGAACAGAAGACTGAATTTAAGTAGCGGTAAGAGCAGTTCTTAATTTGGGTCAGTGGTTGCTGGTGCTTGGCACCAACACTTATTCCTAAATATTTATGTAAGGTTGTCTACCACATGGTGGCACTGTCTATCTATCTTTGAGCACTTCCTATCACTAAAGAGTTTAGCATACATCCAAAAAATAATAAAACCAGCGGGTCCAGGTCATTTTGAAGTGATCTGGAATAGTCCAAAACATTACACTTGTATTGTATGATGCTTTGTATTTATATTTGACAGTGCTGGTAGGGACAGCAGGCAGTTCGACCACTCTGGCCTTTGGATAACTATCTCAGGCCCCGGCACTTACATTTTTACAAATTAAGCACTGAGTAAGAGGGTATCCTTGACTTTAGCTTGCCACATATGTATTCCCAGAATATTACTTGAGCACTTAATGAGCACTTAATGACATGAAATGTCTGAGTGAGGCTTCATATCAAGTGCCCATGTAACTCTGATATGGCTGGTAATGGTCGTTGTCAGCCCCATCAGAATTAAGACGTCTGCAGTTACACCACAGATCCATTTTGTTTCACAGTTAAATTTTGGCTGCTGAAAATGCTGAGAAATAGGGATTTACCACTGGAATTTGGTGCTTTAATCCAGTAGGCCACAAAAAAAAATACTTCATTCGCAGGGAACCTTGAGGGCCTCCTCTGAATGTACTGATGTTCCAACAACTAGTAAATATGGGGTTTTGGAGTACTGATTTCCAGGTGTCTTTTACTGGGTTTTGTAATCCTTACTTTCGACACTACTAATACCTCACTTGACTCATTTTCAAATGTCAGTGTCAGATGTTTTTAGTGTTTTTATTCATCATGTGATGTATATTAGATGCTAATGTGTGTTTTTGTACAAAAATGACATTTAATACGTTTGGAATCACCACAAACAATTGATGTATGAATGCAATATTCTTGTTTTCTGTTTCTGTTTTCGAGATTAAGAATTACAGAAGGTGGACTGAAATAATAAATTACAGAGGTAAAACAAATCGTGCTTTCCTCATTCTTACATTTGAACTTTTTGAACTACTGAAATAAATAATCTTTGATTAAAGGAGAGGGTGGTGAGTTCCGTTTGGAAGCCCCCTTACCTTCCTAGACAATAGTAGGAATAACTTTTTTATAGTATTTCTTGCCACACTCCTGCAGTTTCTAAGCAATGTAAATAACAGGTGTTATTATGATCTAGCCCAGTGGTTCCCAACCTTTTGACTTCTGTGGACCATGAATTCATCATTACTGGAGCCCTGGAACCCCCACTCAATTTTTATTGGACTCCTGGGACACCCCCCCCATTGAGTCATTATTGAAAGCTGGTGACCTATTCTGTTAATATTATTTAATTTTCTAAGCAGTAGCGGACCCCAGGGGTACCCGGACCACAGGTTTGGAACCACTGATCTAGCCTATCTCAACATCCTTTCAACATCCTTTCTTTTTAAAAGTATTACAACGATTAGTCCTCAACCACCTTTCCATATACCCATTCTCTAAAAACCTGCTAGATTCCCCTATACCTCTCAGCACACTGAAACACCTTTGACACATGTATGTCATTTCATTTCCACTGCTCATCATAATCACCTCTCTTCAATTCTCATACGTCTAGACCTTTCTTCCACTTTTGTTATAGTAAACCACTACTATTACTCACCTTCCTTCAGTCATATGCTATCACTGACCTACCACACTTGGGGCCATATTTATACTTTTTGACGCAAAACTGCGCCGGCGCAGAGCGCTAGAGTTATGCGTCATTTTTTGCTGACCAATACTGTATTCATTTTTTTTTTACGCACAGGAGTGAACATTAGGCTGCATCCAGATATTTGTACAGGCCATGTACTATTATTTGGATGCGGGCTAATTTTCACTCCTGTGCGTCAAAACAAATGACGCAAATACAGTATTGGTGGACAAAAAATGACGCATACCGCGAAAAAGGGTGGACATTTCAGGAAGTGATGTAATAGGATATCCTGTTTACAGATCATGTACAGTGGGTGTACTTTCATTTTCACTTTGCAGTCTATGATTCTTCTAGACTGTATGGCTGTGTAGAGAGTGGTGTCCTAAGATTTTGTGCTTTTTTGTCCTGTGTGCTGTCTCTATTGTCAATTTGTGAAATAAATATTGTTGGTGTATACCGTCCTACTGTGTTTTGTGTACATTTGTCCATTTACCTAGTGTTTTTGTTGTTTGTGGGAGTCTGTTGTGGGTAGTGGTAGTTTGGGGATAGTTGGGCTCTTTTAGTGGTTAAGTTTACTTTTCTTCTGTATTTGTACCTCTACTTTCCCCCTTTTCCCCTTTCTATTTCTTTAACCCCTATTCCCTTTCACATTTCTAATATGTCTGGTAGGCCACGCCTTGGCAGGATGGGTGAAGAGGAGTTGGGGGGCTTCATCTGGCTTGTGTGCCATTTCTTGCCACTGATGATCGAGGCAGGGGGCAGGTGATACAGGGGTGTCACACAGAGACGCGCAGAATCCGGTGGGGAAAGGTGCTGCATCACCTGCAGCGTGTGTATGCCAGCCAGAGGAGTGACAACCAGCTGAAGCACAGGTGGGCTGACATCATCACCAGGGAGCAGGATCTCTTGGACCACCTGGAAATCGTGATTGGTGGCCCTGTTGGTGAGTACTAATCATGTAAATGTGCACAATTAAATGCTCTGTAGTGACATCAGATGATTTGTACTATGTCTGCCAGCTAACTTGCTGACTGTGTGTAATGCTGGGGAAACATACAGGGATAATTGATGCACTATGGTAAGGATCACAATTGCTAGCTGTCAGGTAGCACGTGCTCAGCAAACGTACAGGATACTTTTCCATGAAGTAAATTGGTGCGGCCTTTGTGTCAGACAACCAAACAAAATAGGAGCCAATCATGTCTATATAGGGCACTTCTGCCAGAGAAGTAAAGATGTACCAACATATTGGCTAACTTTGTTGACGCTATAGCTAGACTGACTTCAGAATCACTACATGATGCAGAAAATGAGTGCTGGCTTCACGTCAATTGATTATAGCAAAGTGGCTCAGACATATGTCTCATGTGAGTCTGGTGAGTGTGGAAGGAAAGCGTTCATGGAAGTACTATGAATGTTTGGGATTATTGTGGTCCTTTATCTTTTTGGATACATGTCAGATCTGGATTTGAAAACACGGTGAAAAGGTGTAAGGTGCCCTCAGCTAACATCTTAGAATGTTTGTTGGAGTTAGTAGTGCCACATTCCAAATATGGATGGCAGTCCAAAGGTATGCACATGGGTTCACATCTCCATGGTTGGTGCAAATCACCATAGCTGGGCCACATCAGTTGAATAAAATGTAACAACAGGAGGGCTTACTAAAGTCCCTGCCCCTCCCTCTGTACATTGTACCTATGTGTCATAAATGTGTCATGGCCACAAGGCATGTTTGACTGGTAATGCAGTCCTCAAGTAACCAGGCTTTGGATGTCTCTCTTGGATGCACATGATGAGACGATTACACTCCATATTTTTTTCTGGTCACCAATGACGGGGCATGTTTGCCACCACATGATAGTTAGGGCCAATGTATGTGTGCAGATATGTGTGTAACTGTCACAGGAGACCCATGCTATGTACAAGTCGGCCGTGATATATAAGATGCAGAATCATCATGTCTGAATGGCTGTCATTTCCTTATTCAGCCTACACAGTGTATATGTTTATGAAATTGTTGCTCTGTGCACAGATTCTGAGCACATTTCTTCCTTCCATGCCTTACAGGTGGACCGGGACCCTACACTTTGGTAGAGGTGGCGACATTTGAGGACCCCGACCACTCCAGTAAGTGTTGATATGTCTGTTATGTGTTGTGTTTGCTGGTTATGGACTCGTGTGTGTAGAACGCATAGCAAGGTGTGATGCGTTGGGCAATCATTTCTCTTGTTCCATAAGTGGGATTTCAGTTTCTCAAATGTTTTGAGTTGGCCAATGCGTGTCCACTGGTATTATCTAGGGATTGTAGGCCATTCCTGTAGGCCCCACAGTGAGTACTGGGGTGAGTCATGTGGATGACACTTGTATCAACAAGAGTCGCACTGAAAGTCAGCTCCGATTTAGTCAGCCTGTAAGACCCACATTCTCCAAGATTGGTACAGCATGATCATGGGTGTTCTTGCAACTCTGTGTCTGATGTAAGTCAGGCCTTACTGGAAGTATATGTTGTGTACCAAGTTCTGCATTTCCTGACATGTGTGGCCCTATGATTGGTCTAGGGTTTGCTGACTCCTCATTGTTGATAGACCTTACCTGTGGTGTGTGTGTAGAGCCAAACATGTGTGGAGTTTTCTATACACTCCTCGGTGTACATGTTGTTGGAAATTGATAGTTGTTTATCCACCCCCCCACCCTCAAACACAGGCATGGGTTTGTGAATGGGGTACCTAGTACTGATGCTACCAGTATGTTACACATACATGTGAATAAGTGACTGTTTGGTAGGAACCTAGTATACACACTCGGGTTTGGCACTTGGTACTATACTGGCAAGTCCAGTTACAACTTGCAGACCATGTGGCTTTAGTTTTGCATTCCGTACACTGACATTTGTAGCCCAGGTCTTGGCGGAGGATATGCAGCATGATTGTTAGCTGATAACGGGCAGCACTCAGATGGCAAGTCAAAGCCAGTTGTTACCCATCTTGTAGGTTATGGATGTGCTATGTGTGATGTGACCTTTGTAGGCTGGCCTGCCATGTACTTCCTCAGGGACATTCAATGATCTGTGTTCTGATATGAGCTGTTACAAGTACAGTAGATGTATTGTCTGATTAACTTCTTGTGCCATTTCAAACAATGCAGTTACTAATTTAGAATATTTGCATTTGTCTTCACAGCTGCAAAAATGCCTCCAGACCAGGTCCGTGAATTCCAGCGCCGGGCCATGAGATACCAGCACATCCTGCTGGTGGAGTCGGGGTTCAGGAGGATGGCCCGTCGATATCACCATGAACGGGCCTCCCCACAGGGTGGCCCCACTTTGCCCACCACAGCCACCACCAGCACAACCACCACTTCAAGCCAGGTGGCCCCACCCACAGCTGGGACTGTTATCCCTACATCTGCTGGACTTCCAGGTCCCAGCATTGGTACAGGTGAAGGACAGCCCACTGGCCTTGGCTCCACACATACACACAGACCTCCTCCACCAGTACCCAGACTGCCCCAGCTCCATCTGTTGACCCTGCAGCCTTCCACAACATGGAACGGAAGATGGACCGTATGCTGCGCAAGTTAAGCCACCTGAGCCGGAATGTGCGCCACATTAACCAGCGTGTGAAGTCAATCAAGAGGACCCTCCGCAGGGCCAACCTCTAGACTGTTTTTTATATGGACATGATTCCCTCCCCTCCCTCCTCTTTCCTTGTTCTTATAGTTAGTGGGCTTAGGGGGCTTATTGTTAGGTTAGAATAGGCTGTTAGTTTAGTTAGTGTTAGTGGGTGGGGGTCCTCATTGTTTCTATTTTTACTTATTAAGTGTGTGGGTGGGGGGCTATGTTGGGGTTCTTGTGTGTTTAATAAAAAATAAAAAAAATATTTAAAAAATATATATTTGTTTAGGATAGTATAGTATGTGTTTAGGTTAGTATGTGTTGTCCTCCATGTGTTCCGTCTCATAACGGGGGTGGGGGGGTGGATGTTTAGAATGTTTAATTACATGTGATAAGTAAGTGTAGCTTAGGTTAGTTAGGGACAGTTGTGGGTAATGAGTAGTCAGGGTAGATTAGGGTAGGTAAGATTTTTCACTCAGTTTCCTCTTCTGTGATTAGCATTTAATAAATATTTGGTTAACACTTAACAGTATGTGTTAAATGGTATTTGATCCTGGGTTTGGAATCAGTGTACATGAATTTTGTACTATTACATTTGTGTCCTATGCTACGAACAAATCCCAACTGAGCTGTACGATTGGCAGCTAGCCCAGAGCTACCTTGCAAAGTTTCCACCCTTCGTTGCAACCACCAATCACAGTTAATATGGATGACAATGTGTTAATGTTGATAAATGTGTTTTCTACGTCACAAACAGTGCTTCCAGACTTGGTATTGGGGGAACAGTTTTAGGTCTGACTGCAGTGTGATGATCAAGGACACCCTCATAAGATGAGTTCTCGTAGGCACTCTTGTATTCTTGTCTTCATGACTCTCATACGTCATTTGTGACACAGTTCAGCATGATTACCTATTTGGATGTAAACTCAGACACCTTCATTTATGCAGTTTTTGCACTGTTTGCTTAGATTAGTGTGCACTGTTATATGTGTTAGTATTGCATGGTGACAACATTTTGCGGCCACTATTTGATGACTTAGATATCCCTTGAGGAAGCATTCTTCTGTCCAACACAGCATGATGGTGTATGGTTTCTCACTTCATCAGATATGTCCCTCAGGATGGGCAGAGTATGATGCAATCATGGGCACTATACAGATTTATCTGACTACATTATATCAGGACAGTTGTATTGACAAGCTACGTAATTTGACAGTAGGCACATTTCAGTAACCTACAGCACAGTTGATATGTCACATTACCCAGAGACAGATTTGTTTTGTAAGTGCTATTTATTGAAAAGTGCTGTAGTGCTATCTGTACATTGTCCATGATTGTGAGTCCATTATCGTGACATCTTACATTGTGATCTTACACAAGGGGTTACGGAAATGCTTTTGACATGCTGGGGTTGATGTTTCAGACAGTGCAGAGGGACAGGATTTGCCAATGAGTAGGAGAGAGACAATCACTGGGCAGGCTGACAGGATATACAGTGGTAAGCAGAACAGTCATTAAGTAGAGTTGTTGCAAGACTGGCATGTTACAACGCGCAGGACCTTGGTAATAGTTGGCCATGTGGCAGGGACTAGTGCTTCCGGGTACTCTTCCTTGTGAATGTGATCTGTTCCATGTCTTCTTCTTCTGATATGTGTGTTGCCTCCTCTGTTCTTGGTGGTGGTGATTGTGAAGGGGCAACACACACCTCAGTGTTAGAAGACGTGGAGTCAGACATCCCGGTCGCTGCTACCTGTGAAGGTCTTAAGGGCAGTACTGCAGCAAGGAGGATCTGCTGGTTTTTGAGAATGGCAGCCACATCACGATGGTAGGCAGCCAGGTCGGCCCTGAGGGGTTCAATGTTGCATTCGTGCACGCGTTGACAGGATTGCTGTTGTAGGTGTTGGATCAACTGTATTACAGCTGTGCTAATTTCCTTCTGGGTTTTTTGCTGTTCCTGCAAGATAGATGTTAGGGTTTGCATAGCTGCTGCCTGATCTGCAGATGACATCATGCACGAACGCACCCCCTCAAGGCTGGCTGCCATAGTTTGCATCCCCACCCGCACCCCCTTGGCCAGCTCCCGCTGTACTCTAACTACAGTTCTCTCAAAGCTGGTGCCAGTGTCGTCTGAGTCCTCAGCTGTATTGGAGCTGGCAGGTCTTACAGTTGGGGTGGTGGGTGGATCCTCTGCGATGGCTGCTTGTTCTGTGCTCCTCCTTGTGACTGAAGGTGGGGTCTGGAGGGTTTCAAGGACCTTTTGGATAGTCTCTGGGGAATGTTTATCAGCTCGTCATCCATGTCATCAGGGTAATCTGGGACAGGCATATCCGCAGGAGATCCATCTTCCTCTGCAATGAAACAGGGTACAATTAGTGTGTCTGTGTTGTGGCATGAGTGATGTGACATGCCTGCCTTGTGATGATTCACATTGTGATCTTGTTTCGTGTTCATTGCTCCAGTTCTTCAGATGGGCATTCTCCCAGGCCTATGGCCCACCTGCATGTCACATGTATGTTATTGAGTTATTAGACTTGTCGGCATCATCTTTTCTAGGTGTTGGTTTTGGCCAAATAGAGAATTGCCACCTTCTTGTCCTACTCAAGCCTCCGTCTACATCCATTCTCATGGTGAGACCTTTCACTGGCTGTGGGTGCTCTGATGGCACTGGCAGCACACTTCACAATCTGGACCTGCCCCAATCTCTGATCTTTCACATCCACTTAAATGTATTTGACATGTGGCATATCCAATGCATAGCAATGTTATGACACGATATGGATGTTGGCATTGGTAATGTGTACTGCTGATGTTGGGGAATGTGTGGTACATTGGATTGACCTGATTGTCGTATCAGTGTCCTATTTCCTCCTCTGACTGTGCAGGTGTATTTCAGTGACCAGTTACATGTGGCCCCCCTCAATGCTGTTGTCTGAGCAGTATGACATTTGGGATGTTACATTGTGACCCAGGCACAGGATGGACCCTGACATATGCAGCATGGGTATGTCCTTAGTGCTGTGTAGCTCCTATTGTTGTTTACATTGGCTGATGTTTGCAACAACTATGGGCATTGACATATGACAGTACTGGGGCCTTTGTCTTGTTTCAGGGGATTGTTGAAGTTGTCATCCTCAACCCCCTAATTTAGGTGTGTATGATCCATAGGGAGGTTATTGCCATTGGCTACTTGAACTGCACACAGAGCGGAAGTGGTAGTGGCAACTGTTGTCGCAGTTACATTCCAGTTGTCGGTATGGCTAGAGGTTGTTAATAGGGCCCTAGTTACTGTAGGGAATATGGTGGCTGACGTGTGCCGGGATGTCAGTTTGACGTCGTGGCCTTCCCTCCTGGCGTGAATTTCCCTTTGCTCCATCGTTGGCATGGCAGCATGCCCCCATGGGACTATTGTTGGTGTAGTGTAATGGTGTGCTCCAGCTTCTGTTTGTGCAGGCCATGCCCCCATGTCATCCCCCTTTACCAATGCCACTCCATGTATATGATGACTTCCATGCATTTTGTTGTCGGTATCCCCCCCCGGTTGTAGATGACATTATTGCATTTTAATTCCCCATGCGACTTACCTTGCATGTGCGTTGTCTCCTGGTAGTGTGCGCTGTCCTGTCCTTGAATCCCTGTGACGATCTCCTCAGGGATGACGGTTGCGACCATCTCCTCCATGTGGTCCAGGGCCTCCTGATGTGCTGGACTCCCACCTCCAGTCTGCAGTGCTGCCTTCCTGTTCCTGGCCATCTTTTCCTTGGTTCTGCGCTTGCTGTCATGCCAGCGTTTCTTGCATTCGATGACAGTTCTGCGTACTTCTGCCACACTGTTAATCTTGTCAACAATTTGTTGCCATATAGCCTCTCTCCTACTGATTGGCAACTTTGAGGTGACAAACAGTTGGTGCTGGTGTTTCCGTCACCTCTTTAACCAGAATTTCCTGCTCCTCTGCACTAAAGCGACACTTTCTTTTCTTTTTATAAGTGTCCTGGTTCTTGTGTGGGTCCTTCTCGCTGGTTCCTGGTCTGTTGTCATCTTCCTGGGGTCTGTAATGGCATCTGGGGTCCATTTTGGCTCTCCTCTGGAGAAATGGCAGAGTTCGCGGTTTTTTTTTACGCTATTGATAACTCTAAGGTTATCTAGGAACGTCAAAATTTCAGTGCATGAACTGGTTTTGGGCATTTTTTCTATTTTTATGTTATGTTACATTTGGGACACGTCAGAGATAGGCCGATTGCACCCACTATGGTGTTGATGGTGTATGTTCACATGTGTGACATCATATTGCAGCGGACCATGATCCACTACTCCCTTCACAGTATTTTTACGGTTGGTTGACGCAATAGATAGTCATAAGTGTGGCCTACATATATGTGTTGCACAAATTGGGCATGTTTGGCTTAAGGAGAGGATAGCAATGTGAGGCACATATCTACAATACCTAAATGCCTTTGGCTCAAAGTGTGTGCTTTGGCAACTAATGTATTTGTCGACCAAGCGTGTGTGTATCACATGAAGCATTATTGCACATATGCTTGTATGAATGTGACGTCCATGTGTCCAATCCTTAGATGCAAGTCATTGTGGAACTGAGAGAGGGCATGTGTTAGTCATACATGTAGCAACATCCGTAATGTGGACTTCCAAGATTTAGGGTAACGTAGACACCACATGTGACAAAGCATGCACCAGATAGATGGCAGACGCTTGTTCATGTCAATGGTCCACATTTTCAACATCCTATGTCCTAGAGTTTTGGTAACATCTTCCTAGGCACTAGTTGGTGAATCCCACAGTGAGTCATACACATGCATTGAGGAAGTGGGTACCATGTTGTTTGCCCAGACAGACAAAGGTGAATCACAAATGTATGATGACACCATAGTTGAGGTCATAGAAGTGAGCCACAACTCTCAAGTGGCTGTGGTGGACCAGCAGACGAGGCAGCATGTGTCCACATATTTCCAGTGATCAATTGCACATAGGTGTCTTGTTCATGTGTGTAGTCCAATGATGATCCTGTATATTGTTTGGGGTGTAATTTGTCACAGTCCGGTCCAGGACACATCATGAGTCAGTGGCAGCTATTCCTGTATCTACTGAGTATCCTTGGTTGATCAATGTGAGTAAAGTGGATGAGGACATGGGAACCTACATGGGGATGGTCCCACCCTGTCACTAAAGACGTGTAATGAGACAGTCAACAGGGCAACCTTGGTGTGCTGAGTGAGATAATGTCTCAGGTGTCATGTTCCGGCAGGTGTCATTACAACATTTGTACACAGGTTAGCCTCTGCAATTCCCACTGCATCTGGGAACATCATAGCCTCTGTGCTGATTATTCTCGCAGCTATTAACCACACAAGGCCCATCAATATGTTGTAAGCACTGTGATTCTGTGTGTGAACTGTCATGGTCCTGCCATGTGTGGATTTTTCATGGACATTATCAGAGATTGCTGGTTCTGCTGAAGGCCCGGTACCCAATCCCTGCATACGGCCTTGGGACACTGTCACACTTTGTCATTCATGCACAAATGAGACCCAGACAAGGGATGGGCCATGAATTTTGCTTTTCACAGAGGATTTAACTCAAATGGTACAGTTAAAAGGCAGATGATGCTATACAATGTATTTGGGTATGCATTGAAGAAGCCCATGCCCAATACCCCCTGATGAATGAGAGGTTTGCCAACGCAAGTGTGGTACATATGTAGACACAGGGATACTTTAGTGTGATGCAAGGACAGATGCCAGTCAGGCTGACAGAATGCAGGGTCATTCAGGATCCAGCAATTTGACAAGTTACATAATCAGTGGTCTGACTCAGACTGTTTGGAGGACGAACTAGACAGTTTACATGTCAAACTGTGTATGTCCTGTGTTTTTGAAGGTGACAAATGAACCCAAGGGCTGTGTTACACGGCTTATTTAGTATCAATGCTTAACGGTGTATTTGACATAATGGCAACTCCTATGCTGTTCCAGGCATCAGCAGGGGCAGTGCTTGTTGAAATGGGTGGTGTGCTTGGAGGTGATCACAGGTGTGGGCTGCATCTGTTTCTCACAAGTCCTGTAGGTGAGATTTGCATTCTAAGGGCCAACATACTTTTTCACACGGGAAGCAATCTACAGGTGCTAACAGGGCTTAGAAACTAGAAGACAGTGTATAAATTGACCTGACGTCCATGCAGTCAGATGTTCTATGACAATAGGAAAGGGTGTAGCACACTGGATTGCTATTGTTAGTCTGTGTGTGTAGAGGAGGGAATATCAGGGTACACATCTTAGTATTCCAGGGACCTCTTCAGACAGGTGGGTTGTGATCAGGTGCATGGGTGTGTCAGGAGTTAGGAAATGGGCTGACATGTACATGGAATGTCATGTGCGCAATGCTACTCATATGAGTGGCACTTGTGCTGTCAATGTTCTGCTTCTATGGAACTCTAGTCACAGATAGTCCTTGCAGTTGGACTCACTGCTGTCAAGGGTCTGGTCAGACATTCCTGTTACTGATGCAAAAGCACATTGACTGCCTCATGTATGAGGCTTGTTTTACCCTTATTGAGTGATGGTGTCTTAGTTGTGAGCCATATGCTTCGTTGGACCTTGATTTCAACATGTATGTGTGAAATAGGTGTGGTCCTCTGCTATTGGCCTTCAAAGGAGAAATGTACATGATATATGTCATTTACAGTGTGTGTGTATGTGACCATTGTATGTTACGCATCACATTAGGTCTTGGATTTTCAGTGTCCTAATCAGTATTCCAGCAATGCTCCATGAGGCAACACTCTTATTCTTATAGAGATGAAGGTGTGCAAAAATGATTAGCCAGACCATGATATGGTGATTATTATAGGTGTTTATTTAAATTAGTTCATTAAAGTGGTGATGGTGATTATATTTAAAAGAAATTGTTGACGATATGTTGCCGCCTGCGTATACCAGCGGCCGTGTTCTGTAGTTCCCCCTCATGTTGCAGGCCACCTTCCTCCTCTTCCTCCTCTTCAGGCATGTGTGGCTCTGGTTCCAGGAGGGGAATGTTCCTTTTGATACAAATGTTGTGCAATATTGCACATGTTAGGATGATCTTACAGACCATCTCCGGGGAATAAAGGAGGCTACCACCAGTGATGTTGAGGCAGCGGAACCTTGACTTGAGGATGCTGAAGGTCCTCTCGACTATGGTGCGTGTCCTCCTATGTGCGTCGATGTAGGCATGCTCTGCTGCAGTACTTGGGTTGGCAATAGTTGTCATTATCCATGGCTGGATGCCCTACCCCTGATCAGCTGCAAGAGAAAATGAATGGGGTCATGTTGATGTAGCTAGCCCCATTGAAATCATCTTTCATGGCAGTAGTTGGCTTGTGTTGTCTGGGACTCTTTTGTGTTACAATGTCGCATCCTAGGCTTGTAAGATGTACCATCTGCATTGTGTTGTTTCCTTGGCTGAATGAGTGTTTGTCTGCTGACCATTTGTCAGCAGTATGTTTTGGGATTTGCAGTACAGTGTGCCCTCCCTAGCATTGTGACTTGTGATACAGATGTCCCTGTGTCTTCACTGGGGGTGAGATGATAGTGCCATACACAGGTTAAAATTGACAGTGTTGTTCACACGTTCATATAAATGTACCCTGGACATCCCATACCTTTAGACTTATGCAATGGATTAATTTAAACGTCATTGGGACACTTACATTTTGCAAGGTGACATTTAGGCAACCCACTCCACACGTTGTGATCATTGACCTCTTAACATTAGACTGTACACTCATTTCAGATGTGTGACAGGTTCACTGCAGACCTCAGAAACATGGCTAGCGATGTCACAACCTCAGTGTGTTCCTGTTCACATGTTACTGTTGTGGTGTATGTGTTGTGTGTCCTAGAGGGTTGCTGTGCAGTGTGTATATAAGTATTTTTTTGTACTTACCAACAAGTAGTCCATTGCCATACCGTCCATCCTGGATGTGTTCATTGATGGAGCAGTGACGGAAGCTGAATGAGTCATGGACACTCCCAGGATATTTAGCCACGATGTTGGTGATCAATCCCTGGTGATCGACAATGGCCTGCACATTGATGGAATGTGTGTGCTTCCTGTTGCAGTAGAGGTGTTCAGTTGCAGCAGGTGGCACAAGGCCTACATGTGTGCAGTCGATTGCACCAAGGACATGTGGGAAGCCACTGATGAGGTAGAACCCCTATTTTGGTTCCTGCTGCTTCTGCAGTGTGTGAGGGAAGCAGATGTGGCGGGGTGTAAGTCCAATGATGGCATCCAGTACTTTGGGCAAAAAGGCAGAGAATGATGGTTGTGAAATTCTGGCAACCAGGACACCAGTTGTTTGAAAAGAGCCACTTGCCAGCATGTGAAGTACGGCAAGCAGCTTGGTTTCTGTTGGGATGGTGCGGGGTGTCAGCAAAGTGGGTGCCAACTGCGGTTCAATGTTTTGCAGCAGCTGCTGAATGGCCTGCCAATTCAACCTGTACCTTTGGATGATGTTGTGTTCCCTGAGGCCATGAAGGGTTGTTCTGGAGCGGAATATTCTCTCCTGCTTTCTGTGCTGCTTTTGGGGTCCCTGCTGGTGTTGTTGTAGCTGCTGTTGTTGCTGCTGGGCTCTGCGTCTGCGTGCACGCTGGATAAGAATCACCTCCATGTCTCCCTTTTGCTGCTCTGCTGCTCTGCTGCTCTGCTGTTGCTTCTGTGTGTTCTGATTAAATACAGGTGTGTTTGCCCCATTTTAACGCCTGCCCTTACCCAGGCGTTAATTTTTGATGAAAATCGGGCTGTGCGTCATTTTCTGGCTCCGCCTCCCAGCCGTGCGTCATTTTTGCCCAAAAGCATAAATACGACGCACAGCCGTTTAAGTCATTTTTTGGACGGGAACGCCTACCTTGCATATCATTAACGCAAGGCGGGTTGCCGCATCCAAAAAATGATGCGCACGGCGGAATTTTGTCGTCCGCGGGCTTGGGCGTCAAAGTTTAAATACGGGGCAACGTTTGCGCTGAATGTGCGTCAAAAGTTTTGACCCACATTTGGCGCAGACGGTGTATAAATATGCCCCTTGGTGCACCTTCCTCCTGTTTGACTGATGTGTCCCAGTCACTTGGGACTCAAAGGTATCTGTATCCATTCATTTCCCACCTGTGAATGACTATTTAAGGTGAATGATGTTAAAGCCTTCAAAAACAAAAGTGATGATCCTTCTGAGCATCTCTGTAGTGTTCTCCTTTCCCAGCACCATCTCATTTCTTCCTAATTCACTAAGAGTCATCTCTTCAGCCAAGAATCTCAGTGTCCTCTTCAGCCCATCTATTAAGATGAAAGCCTTCATTACGAATGTAGCCTCAGAGATACACTTCCAATTACTCACCATGAAACATATCTGCTCACTGGTTCCATTTAATACTGCCAATTCCCTCATCTATGTGCTGGTTTTCAGTAGACTGGATTACTACAATAGTCTTCTTGTCTGCCTACCTAATTATTCCTACGTTCCATTAAGTAATCATCTTAGCTTTAAAACCTTAATTTAATCTCTACACATCATCAAGTAGGATTGCTAAATGCCTAAAACAGAGCATTGTATAAATTACTGATGCTAGCATTCAAAACCATAAACATTCAGAGCCCCAGATATTTAGCTGACACTGTATTATGTTAAGCACCATCATGCAATCTTCATTCCTCTGAGCAGAACCTTCTGACCATACAAAACCACAATGTGCTGGTTCCAGTATTCATGCCTTTTATTTACTATTCCACTGGAATGCTTTACCATGTTTAATTTGGGCTTCAAGCTCAGTTTAAGGCTTTAAAACCAGCTGAAAGAACAACTATTACAACAAGAGAAACAAACTGGGTAACTACCTACTCTATTTTATATATACTTATTGTATCTATCTATTGTCTACCTTTTATGAGTTACATTCTTTGCTAAATGCACTTAATGTGTCCTTTATGTGTCCTCATGCTCCATGGCTCCATGTTGTACTTGTCAATTGTATTCACACATTAGCTTATCTTAACATGACCAATATGGCAAATATATGAAAAAGCAGTGTATATATATATATATATATACATATAGGTATAATTAATTGATGTCTGTAACATCACATAGGCTAATTACTGATCAGAGTAGTATGTTGCTGCGAATAAATAAATCTCAAAATGATGGAAAGTTGCCTCAACTTTACTCAGATTCAAAATCATTAGCTGTAGATCACTATTTCAGTAGTGAGTGTTTCAATTGCCTAACCATCCTGTCGACATTGAGGTAGTACTTATATAAGAAATGAGTACAGTTAATAAAGAGATGGAAGGGGTTGCAGGATTAAGGATTTCCTCCTTTATAATAGAAAGAAAAGTAAAATAAGTACAAAAAAATGTAAATTTCAGGATGTATCTTAGGCGCTACATTAATGTATGTCACTACCTCTTATGAAAAGGACTTTGAGAAATTCCAAAATTGACTCATAATAGTATTAGGTTTGGGATTTCCTTTAGTAGTGAAAAAGTACACTGTTGATGTAAAAGTAAGATGAGGTTTTGCAGGAGTATTGAATACTGAGATGGTCCAATGATAATTAAAATGTATGTATGTCTATATGTATGATGTATGTATGTATGTGGATTCTTATATACTACAAGCCTGAATACAAAACAATGGAGTGGTGGATAAAAAGGTGTCTAGGTAGGTGCTGGGTGAGAAACAACACCCTTTACTGGTGACTGGAAACTAGGTCAGTTAATCCACTCTCTTTAAGACTCTAAAATGACTGGTTAGAAATGTTTTGTTTGTGTATAGTCAAATCTACAGAATTAGAGACAACAGTCCAGCAAGTCTTGGAGTGTGGTAGATTTACAACATGTCCTTCGATGCATTATAGTTTACATGCTTTGGTCAGTTGTTTGGATCATATAAAGTAAATATAATAGATATGGGTGGTGCATCTGTGTACTGTATTATAGCTAGTGATTACATTTAGTCCTATAATGAATGTATCTATAGCCTACCTCGATGGAACAGGCTCTCTTGGGTAGTGTACAGATTTCTATACAGATTTGAAGATGAATCAGTCAGCCAGTCAGCCAAGCATTCATTGTGTATTATGCCCCTTGTAAGTTGAATACAATGATTCAGATAGACATTAAACAAAATATATTCATCATTGTAAAGTGCAAGTGAGCTCATTGTACAATTGATATACTTACAATTGATCTTGTAATTTCAAAGTTTGGGCTTGATTGCTAATGAATGAATCAATACGTTTGTTCTGAGTCAGTTTACTAAACTCAGTAAGACAAAGATTAGCGGATGATCCCAAAGGCAGAATTCCCAATTCACAAACCATTTGTGTGTGTTAGAAAAATCAGCCTATGCCCTCAATGTACCCATTAGACGCATGCACAATAGAGGTGGATCGGCCCGGAATCATATCTATTCATAAGGGGCACAAATTAATATTACACTTTGGCAGGAAATTAGCCAGCTTAAATGTTTCTGCTGGAGTCTTTTATCACTATAATATGTTTGGTAGGAAAGTCTCACATTAGGTGAAGTTGGGGAAGCGCACATCATTTATAAGTTGGTAATAATGTTTCCAACGAATGAGTATATATTCTATTTAAAATATTTTGAATGTTTTTTGAAGTTTTTTACATTTTGTAGCAGGGCATTGGAATTGTTATCATTATGTTGTTATTCTTTTTATGGATTCGTATATTGTTGATCTCAATGGAGGTCAAAAACAAGTTTTAATAAAGCTTGTGAAACTTGTAACTCAGAAGTTGGTACTCATGTACAGTGTGTTCTTTGCGAACTATGTCAGTGAAATTGAACTTCGCTCTTGTTTAGTTTTCTCTATTTCTGTGAAGTGTCCCTGAACACTTTTGTCCAGCAATTTACAGAAATATTGTCCTCTGGGGATTAGAATTTCTAATATCAACTCCAAAGGGCTGATATTTTTGTAAAGAAATGTTAGAACCCTTTATTTATGTCAGGTGATAATCAGACAACGATGTACTGGTGCCCTACCATGTGGGCCAGGCACTTCCCTATTCACTAGGGGTTGACAGTGCACACATTCTATGTTAATTGTGTTGATTACTTGTATAGCATATTATGACACCCTTTGTTCTTCTTATGTGCTGATGGGCATGAAATATGCAAAAAAGAGACAAGAAGAGTGGAAAAGAAGGGACGCAATAGAGAGAATAAGGGAAGATGCATGTTGATGAAGTAGTCTTTCCAAAATTGGTTGTACGTGTGATATGACTAGTGGGAAAGTGTATCAACTGTGTGCTAGGAAGCAGAAACATTCGGAATCAATGCATTGTATTTTTTTTTATGTTAAACTCTTGTCACATATACTATATGCAATGCATAGACATGGCGTTATTAAAACAGTCTTCAGCTATGTTTGTGAGTGCCAACGTCTTACATGACTGATTTACAACTTGGTTAAATTATATATATGAATTCATAAAGTTTAGTGAATTCACGAGTAGGACATAAATTACAAGCAGGCATATGTGTAATTTTATTTACACCGATGTTTGCAACTTGAGCTCTTCTGCTCTAATTGTCTGTGGTGGATAAGGCTTGTTTGCCCCCGTATGTGCTTTTAGCATGCTCTAGAAAGGCCTAGTTCTGCAGTTTGGCTTTCCCTTTCTGTAAAGAGCAAACTAGGATTCCGTGGACATGCATTTTATGTAGCTACTGGTCACGTGTTTAAAAGAAAGCATGCGCTGCTTGGTGCAGTGGGATACCAGGAGCTTTGCAAAATGGACACCATCATCTTCAATTGTGAAAACATGTCATGCTTCAAACGTAAATAACCACAACTGCACCATAAATGTTCGACAGGCAGTGGGCTGACAAAATAAAGGCACCAGGCACCCTTTTCATCTCTAATTTAATAATCTGTGTTTTTAGGCCAAAGCTGAAACAAGGCTGTTTTAAAATTCAGTGTAGCAAATCGAGATTTGCAGAGCTCCAACCAATGTCCCCAGTGAACGAAATAGTTGTTTAGCCGAAAAACAATCGTTCTGTTAGTTTAGGTCCAACATCCAGCATGATGATGCGGTCTTGTTAATGAGTGTGTGCTGCATCGGTATGTCACTGGCTGTGCCCTTGCAGCAGGTGGATATTGATTACAGATATTACTCATTTCTTAGATGTGGCTGACTTAGATTGGAGTTCTATCAGGAAAAGAGCCCACCCACTCTGAAAGTCCATACTGTCATTACTGTAAGTGCTTTCAGGAGAACAATACTATCCTCGTGGGAAATGGAAAGCGTTGTAAATAAACAATCCTAAAATGATAGATGACAAAAAGCCTCTATGATAGTAGGGGAGCCTCTTGCCTTCCCCTGCGCCCAGCGTCGTGAAACTGACACTTAAAGACAGACGATCGCAGCACCACTTACTGGGGCCCGCTTAGCTCAAGTGGGGGTTTACGCCTTAGCAGTATCTCCGGGGACGATGAGTCCTAGAATCAGTGCTCAAGTCTCAGTCGGAGGGCAGCCTGATTTTAAAGTTTATCTCAGACCTGAGCACTGAGTGGGAAAAGAGTCGACTCTCACTGCTTTCTTCTCGGTAGGGCAGGTCGGTGTGGCTTCAGCTATTCTACTGTAGGACTTCCAGTCCTATCTCGTTGTTGAGGGAGAGTTGCTTTCCAGTGCCCGTTCCTCGGTGAGGGCCTGCACATCCCTTCTACCCTACTTGAACAGGCTAGGGCTACGTAGACAGCGTGGAGCCACTTGGTGTGCATGGACACACAGTGTGTATACCGTAGTGCACAAGGAGAGGCACTGTGAGAAGTTGTCTCAAAGAGAAGAACTGTGCCTTGATGCACCTGGGCAGGAGAGGCTTAAGACATCTATACAGACCGTCACTTTCCTGAAGTACACAGATGCTCGGTGTACACAGCCTGGGTGATATGGACAGACAACGGGAAGAGTCATGGAGCACATGAATGAACAGACAGCAGACGGTGTAGGTGACTTGAGACATACGGATCGAGTATGTTAGACCGGATAACCTGCAGTAAACTGTGGAACTGGAAGCTGTATTTCGGAAAGACTGCACTATGAGCTTAGCGTAATTAACAACAGAACGTGAGAAGCTAGACTCGTGTATAAACAAAGTCTGAGGAACTTAGATCACATGACCATTCAAGGAACAAAAGAGGGAGAAAGAAGTCAGGGGCCCATGCAAAGAATATTATGTTAAGCATTTCTGGTAGAGGGACTTCCAAACAAATATGTACAAATTCATCCAAAAATGAGACTACGGACCTCATGGATGGAGTTTGAATAACTGTACGGACAGATTGATCTACCTTTTGTTACAGTGATGGGCCATGTGAGAAGCTTGGGTCACTTGGAATGACAGTCTATTGTGCAAGCTCCTATCCAGGACTTTAACCTCCAATGTGTCCCCTTTCATAGAATCTCCAGTGTATGGACGTGATGATAAATGCACTGTTGTCGTTGGATTTTTAACTCTTTGTGATGTACAATGCTTGCTGTTGATAATGCCACGTATTAAATAAGCAACCCCTGTTTTGGTGCATAGATCTATTCAGAAGTCAAAATGTAAAAAGAACTAGCTAGTATACCAGTCTGGTGAGAGTTGGCACTCCTATTTTCATATGTAGATTTAATCTTCACTCTGGGCAGCATGGGCACAATCCCACAAAAGACTGATTTTGGTTGGCAAAGACAGAAACCTGATGCCAGCTCTAGTCTGTAGGAGTAGATATTTAGGCTGCTGGTTATTTAGGCTTCTGTTCGCGAGGGGACAGGGCCTATCGAAAGTGTTCCCTCTCATTAACTTTCAAGTGAGTCAATATCTTCAATGATTATAGGGGGTGGCTTGTGGCAGTCTATCACACGCTCCTTAGGGCGTTGATATGTAATCTACTGCTCACATTGTTATCTCTGCCCCCCTTCCAATTAACTGAAAGAGGCAGAAAGATGATGTGAAGTATCTGGTGCTCAAATCTTTTGGGATCTGGTATTAATGGAACATGTTTTTGGATTCCGTTGCCTATCTCCAAGCCTCCTCACTTACATGTTGGCCATGAACTTGAGTTGAACTCAGAGGCTTGCACTGTTTGTTGGGTAAAATGGGAGAGAGAGTTTGAGAGAAAGATGCTATAAGCAACGTTTCAGTGAGAAATTAAGGCGTCACAGGAAGGTACGTTTCGTCAAATCAAATGGCATCAACTCGCACACTTCACCAAAAGGATACATACGGCATAACTGGATGATAGACAAGAGATACTAGTGAGAGCCATATGTTATGCTATTTCGCTTAGAGCACGTAAGTGGAGCTTACCAGGTCTTATCAGAGGTATGGCAGTAATGAGCCAAAGAGTTCCAGGAATCCCTCCCTCACCTCAGAGACCGCGAAGGCTGGAATAGATGTTTTTTTACGAGTGTGGAATATATTAAGCCAGAAAAATGCCAAGACTGGAAAAGGCTGCATGAAGGCTCCAATAAGTTAGTAGCAGCAGAGCACAATTGAAGAACTTGGTAAGCAGAGGAGTGCGTCTAAACATCACATCACAGAAATGTGAGAGGGAGAAGAAACAAGGAGGGAACCTGAAAAACAATAACGATGCTGGAAAGGAAAACAAAAGTGGCCCAACTGCATTCAAAGAACTATACAACTAAGCAGTTTCAAGGTAATTGGCCGCTACTACTTCCTAAATTCCCCAGGAAATGCTTGCCTTTCCTTCAGGCCTTACTCTGATTGGTTCTTGTGTTAGTCTGACCTGGAACACTCACCTAATCCCTCTGTTGACTTTATATAGTGAATTGATTCCCGCTGGTGACCTAAACAAAATCAGATGTGCCTTCGTTAGGTGTTGGACAGCAGTGAAAATGGTACAGGCCAAAATATGATTATGAAGGCCTGTTCCAGAAGATGAAAAATCATTGTATTCAGCTTGGTAGCAAGTATAAATTTAGGAGTAGAATTATTTTTCTGTAAAATCTGAAAAAAACGAGAAGGGATGGGATTATTATGTGGTCTGATATTAGACCAACGAGGCATATGAAAGCAAAGCAAGAAATTTTGAAGGCATTGCTGGCTTTGATAACTAGTGCCATGGCTTCCTCAGAGATATAAAGGCATGTTTACAAGAAAGTAGCGCATCATAGATGATGTGCCACTTTTCTTATGCCCCATTGCATCCCCCTAAAGACACCATGCGTGAACCATATATACAATACGGCGCAGCATGGCGCATGGTAGGCTAATAGCATCAAAACTTTGATGCAATTGTGGCGCTTTGGTAGAATCGCCAAAAAAGATGGTGCTATTCCAGAAAAGTCAAGGGAGACCTATTGAATACAATGGGAGAATCACTTTAACGCCTGCTGGCACTAAAAATGGTGCAGTGAAATCTTGTTAATTTCACTGCGCCATTTTTCTGGGCCTCCTAATGGGGGAACGTGCATTGCGCCACTTTGTAGATATGGCATGACAAAAATGCCTCTTCAATGCCACATTAGCATAAAACAAAATGACGCCAATGTAGTGCAAGGAGGCGCAAGGGGCTTGAAATATGTCCCATAGTTTCTTAAACAAATGCCATGGATCTTTGTAATACTGATGTTTTGTATAATCTGTAGCCTGTGGAGAAGGGTGCCGGGTAGGACCCCATTTGGGGCATTGGAATAGCCAAGAAGGAAATTAATGGAGGCTCCCACTACGGTGGAATGATGAAAGAAAGAGGTATGGAAGTTTCTGCAAGATATAGTGTTGAAAAAAGCAATTCCATATCACACTCACTAATTTTGTACACAATGGTCATATTGGCTTTGAAGATATTACACAGTTTTGCTTTTATTTACTCTGTAGACCTTGGGGACTTCCAGTATTTGTAGGGAGCAGTCAGAATACACATACAGTAGTTCTTTTCAACGAAGATTATGACTTCCAATAACTGCAAGTCACTGCACTTAATCCACCATTAGCATGATGAAGACAAGGTTGTAGAGAAGACATGTCTTTATCGAAGTCATTCAGTCTGATGTAAAGTTGGGTATTCTTAGCACAATGCTGACACCAAACATTTGCACCAGACCTCCACAACATAGCAGACCAGCAGCAAGGATATTTTTTCCTCCAAATGTCCGCGGTAACGAAGAGCATCTTTGGATTTAGGCATCCGGGCTGGCACCTGGGTAGTGGAGGTGGTTCAGCAGCAGAACTTTGAAAGTTAAAAGTACCTTCTTTGTCACTATATCAGATGCCAGCAAGGGGAAGAAATAAAAGAATTAGGTATCCGAATAGGGGATAATTAACCCCAAGGAGGTGATGACACAGGGCTGCATGGGTAGATTGAGAAGAGGGGGGGCAGGATGGAAGAAAACATTCCCAACATATAAGGTAAGACCTATCAGTAAACTAGAAGAACCACACAAGCACTGTACTTCTTATTCTGTGATTAGAAAAGGTGGGTGATTCTGGCCTGCACTGGTGAAAGATTAGAGAGGATAAGCAAGTCAAACTCTGATCCAGGCAAAATACCCCAGCTTTGCTTTCCTTTGCCTACTTCTAAGAGAGTTTTTCTAGGTTGGTGACCTGCGAGACAAGCCTCTATTCCTTCCTCACCTGTGCACCTGTGTTCTGCTCCAGTCACTGGCCCTCAATACCTGCAGAGCAGCATCCTTCAGTGGCCTTTGGACCTTAAGCAGAGTGTAAGGGGCGGTGTGTTGCTCCCTCAGCTCATCATTTCAATACCAAATGGCGTTTGGCACATCCCAATCAAACCTGGTTGCCACTATCCGTTCATCATTGCATTGGCATGTGAGAAACGTATTGCAATAATATGGACACATTTCTCAATTTCCCTCTTGGACTCACAAAATTAAAGCTGATGCGGGCAACTGAAGATGAACACAACGAAAATTCAGAGACAGCATGAATAAAGTGCTGAAAACGTGACTGCTCAGCGCCAATATATCTTATCCTGAGGTAGTTGTGCCCTATGATTGTCACAATTTATTCATTCATACATCAGTATCCTGAAGAATGTGGAGCCCCTTTTCTTTATTCGACTGACTTGCAGTCGTCGAATTTAGACACGGAAGTGGGTTTCATCCTTTCAATGTAGCGCCGACTCCTTCATCCTGTGCCAGCACTGTGCAATTATGGCCTCCCCCGCAAAAGGCACTCTGAGAGTGTATCCATGTATTGGTATGGGAGTGTTTTTTTATTTCTTAGACTTAGGCAATTCTGCTCTCACAGCTACTCAGTAAAGCACTGCCATGGCAAGTACTCAAACATCTTTTGATGAAAGAACAAGCTCTGCTAAAATTCATCTGGCACGTTCAATAAAACTGTCAAACTCCTTTCTTAGTACATCCTACTCACCCCCACTAATAAACCAATCATTAAAAAGAAACACAGACACTTTTTCTGCGTCTTGGGTACGGCCAAACAGCGCATTTAGAAGAGTTCCTCCTGCTCGTTTCCATCTCACACAGAAAGGAGGGTTGGTAGGCCCAGCTTCAGAGCACTCTACACGTATGGCGACCATGCTGGGGGTCAAAACCAGACAAGCAAAACGCATAGTGGGTAAACATTTAATTACTAGGAGTTGTGGTTGTTGCTGTGGTTGACGGATTTGGATGTTTCTCGTGTATTATATTGGGTAGTACTCCATGGTGGTGCAGCACAGCGGTTTTGTGAGGTTTGTGGCAGACATCAAAACTCTGTGGATGTGTCTGAAATGTATGGCAGCCATTTTGCTATCACAATGCATTTCATTTTAAGTCTGCATTTGCTTTTGTTAAGAATGTCTGCTTCTGAGTACAGACACAATGGATCAGTTTGACTATTCCTAAACTAGGAAGCGAGGGTTTAGAACAACTCAAGACATGAGAAGCAAGACAAGACCCAGAGGATGCCATTGCCTTGCATACACCATAAGCTGAAACAGTGACCGGAACTTGGACATACGTTCCATTTGTACACTGGCTCTTTAACTGAGCGTCAAAGGGGAGTAGCTGAGCTCGTGTGCTTAAAGCCCTGTACATCGGAGCATCGGAGTAAATGTTTGCTCCCACACCAACAGAACCTGATATCCAAGGTTGGCCTTCCAGAACCATTTCTCTCACTAGTTTCGTTAGTGGTTGTCCTGAACTCTCTAAACTCCACTCTTTTTAAAATCCTAAATTTGATTCTTCATCCACACATTTCCATGTCAATTATCACTGAAATTCCCAGGTTCTTAAAAAGTTGAGCCTCTCTAACCAGGAACGATTATGTAGTCTATTTCCAAAACGTTCAGTAAAAAGGGGCACAGTTTACACATGGCCCAATTTTGAAGGAACAAAAGAATAGTGCTATTCTTTCTTTACAGAAAGAATAGTGGCTCGGTGTTTTTAAGACTCTTATCTGTTGGATACAATGATTTTGTAACTTGTATGTCGTATGTTGCCTGTTTTCAGGACCAGGTGCACTTCACTGTGGGAATGAAGCGATGGGCACAGAGTAGGGCTATTATTGGGAACAGCTGTTTGTAATCCAATAGTCATTGGTCTTGAGTTGTTTCTTCCCTTTTAACCATCCCTTAGGGTTTTGCTGTAGAAATTGTCACATGTGAGTTTAATGCCCGTTGACACAGCGCACATGGGGATGGGAGTGGGCTGTAGGGCCCTGACAGCTGGTCCATCTGGTTGTAACAGCCCATGTCCCATGAAAGAGATCCTTGCATTGTATCAGTATAAACGAGCCGGGGATCATCATTAAGTGCTCTCAGAGATTATCTCCCTTCCTATCCATTCCCTCATTTGAAACCATCATGGCCTCTAAAGGAGTTCAACAAATAAAACCTGTCAGTTTACTGGCTCGATCCATCCCTCGTCTGGCATTGATTTAAGTACCCATAACTTTTTTGTGACCATGAATAGGTTACTCTAGTATAACCCCATTTGCTGTCTTGAAATAAAGGGGAGGTGCCTCCACTCTTTGCACGTCACAAAAGTCTTTACCTACCTTCCAATGAGTTTCGCTGAAAGTTTGAGGTCTGTTATATGGCCATACTGAGACAGATTACAGCCCTACTATCCCTCCCTTCTGCAGTGGACTACTTATAAACGACCTTGACTCTGTTTTGGAAAAAGGCAAAGACACTGATACACCACATCAAGTTTAGTAAGTTGCCCACTTTTGACCTTTGGTTGGTGCTATATGGTTCCAACAGTGCCTGTCTTAATTCCATATCATCTATGCTGTGGTGCTAGTTCGTCCTCAGAAAATGTTTTTAATGATCTCACAGGAGCAGTCTGATGAGCCAAAATCACAGGACCTTTAAGTCCCAGAACCTGCGCACTCATCATAGGAGGATTAAACTTGTCTATTTCTGATGCTTACCGTCCTAGATATTTTTAAAGCCCGATCTGTTTCAGGAGTGAGTTTATCTCCATCACCACAACAGACATCTCAACGTTGAAGGGTGTGACTTTTCACACGTTTTAAATAAACAATTCGTGTTTTAAAAGGAGAAGGAGGATTTCCAACTCTTTGGGTCCTTTAGGTCAGAGGGTCACTGAGAACAGCTGAGAGTGTGTTGGTAATCCAAGGTGGGAAGCGTCATATATGAAACATGTCACCTAACTTAGAGAACTGCAGAACAAATCGTAAATGTGAACAGAAAAAAGCAAGAGGGTGCATTGAGCAAATATTCTTTCAGAAACGCTAAGCCAAGTTTACGACTTTACCCAACTTCTCCCTTACAAAGGTTTCACACCTTTTCCAGGTACAGGATGGCCAACCCATGAAGGTGGGACCAACTGCTTGCAACTTTCAATTGGCTGTGGACCCAACCGGGACCTGTGTGAGTAAATCTGGGAGGCTCTCCTGCATGGTAAAAGGGCAGACTAATATCATACATTCTGGGTGTGGCAAGAGACATGCCAGGGAATGGCAGCCAAGTGGTGTTGCCCATCCACTGCCCCCTTGGTCCCTCGCTGCAGTAGGAATCCTTTTCAGTTCCACAAAATGTCTTTGAAGCTGCCACAGTTTTATTTAGTTTTGTGAGCTTGCGCTCTACACTTTGCGAAGCTTTCAAGCTTTTAAAAATCTTGCGAAGTTTGTAAGTGGACAGATTTCGCAACTTAACACAACAGTAATATTAAGAGCATCGTCCATGTACAATGGTTACAAGGATTAACTTTACTATACAAAGATAAGAGGTACACCTCTCTTTAGTACACATCACACCAGGAGCAGTGTTGGCCTTGGTGCAGTCCATCTCACGTAGGTCTCACTAATTGAAACCTGGTGGGATACTCGTATGACAACACTCTCCTGCAGCCTACATCCCACTGCCTAGGACAGAGACATCACAGCGCGCTTAAAACAGACACTGGAGAGCACGTGACAGAACTTTAGTTCTTCCTTTTTACAAAACAAACAAAAAACCTTGGGCCAGATGTATGAAAAAGGCCTTTTGCGAATCGGAAATAGCGATTTTTAAGAAATCGCTATTTCTGATTCGCAAAATGCAATGTATCACATTTGCGATTCGATAATAGCGATTTCCTAAAAATCGCAAATGCTATTACCGAATCGCAAATTGCGATACCGCCCCCATTCGCACCTATGGGCCTGTAGGCCCATATTTGCGAATTGTTTGCATTTCCAAAATTACGAATTCCTAACTGGAATTCGCAATTTTTGGAAATGCAAAGTCCAGGGTGCTGGGGGCCCTAGGCCCCCTCTGCAGCACCCCAAAATATTTTTTTACAACATGTAAGGTGCACACATGCCAAAAGGGCATGTGTGCTTTACATGTAAATTTTAAAAATGCATTTTAAATGCATTTTTAAAATTTGCACATGTTTACCACCAAGTTCAACTTGGTGGTAAATAGTGATTCCTTAATGCCCAATTCACATTAAGGAATTGCTTGTTACATGTGCTTTAGAAATCGCAAATAAGGATTCCTTATTTGCGATTTCTTATTTAGAGAGTCGCAATTTGCGACTCTCTAAACAGGGTCGCAATTTTAAGGAATCGCTATTTTAACGATTCGTTAAAATTGTCTTCAGAATGCCTTTGATACATTCTAATATGGATTTTCGCATTCGCAAACGGGCATTCGCACCGTTTGCGAATTCAAAAAGCTTTGATACATCTGGCCCCGTGTCTTAATGTAGCAGCAAGGCAAAATCAAACAAGACACAACTGACCAACGAACAATCTATCACGAAATACAGACATGGAAGAAGAAAATGGACATAAGTGCCTCGACAAAGACACACGTCACCACACTATGGAAAAGAATGAAGAATTCAAGTAAAGCACGCTTTGCACGCTGAGCACTACCCCATCAGAAAAACACATGTTCCATGGCTGAGCAAAAACTCACGTATTTTCCTTGGCAGAAATGTTATGGGAAATTAAGCATGATTACACAAAATGCGGTCCAGCACCTTGCATCTAAAATGGATGGGAGAAGGCATTGCACGCTAAAAAATAGTACAAAATCACGCATGACATGAACTTGTGTTTGGTTCGTTCGCGTTGTTCCTATGCTTCCAGGATAGAATGTGTACCTGAATAAAATGTTATGCTTGCTGCCAGGCTTAATCTAGGCATTAGAGTAACAATCGTCACATGAAATGCACAAGATTTTCCAAGATGACGCCAGCGTAAAGGAATTTACGCCGGCCTTCATTTGTGACCCAACACACTCACACACAACCTAACAAAAGAAACAGACTACACTTTCAACTTTCAACATGACAACCTGCATACACCCATCCATGGATGAACACCATGCAGATGCCACCACCCCTCAGTTGTGCGTGTCAACTCCCATCCTTTAATGGCGAGTCAGAGTTGCCTATCCTGTAGCTTCTTCTTGACTTGTGCTGTCGGTGCTGCTTTGCATCCTTGTCTGCATCACACCAAGGAACTGGCAGATTGCTTTCTTTCTTCTTCTTAACGTTTCTTTAGCTTGTACCATCAGTAATTATAGTACATTTCAGTTCCAATATCAAGTCTATTGTTCATGTCTTGCAGGTACATTGCTTTGGTTTGCTGTTTATGGTCAAAACAAGAAACCTATACTACACGCCCTGCCGGGAGAAGAGATGTTTTTGCTCAGACCATCTCGAACTGAGCATTACAAACCTAAACTTGGCAATGCCTTCCCACCCCAGCACTTTCTTATCACACGTTCCATAGAATAGGACTGTGAAACCAAAACACCCTCACAACAGACACGGGAGAGCAGATTACAGAACACAATCGAAAATTATAGTGCATTAATGTTTAGGTGTTTTAGGATGGCACAAGCTGCACTTTCAGGAACAAAACAGACCAGTAGCATTCAACTTTATTCACAGGGGCCAAACCACCTCCGGCAGCAGGCAACACAGCTGTGAGCTCCTCTTTTGGGTAGCTTTCCATCATGCACTGGTACACTCTTGGCACCCACTTCCACAGTGGTTGGCTTCCTCCTTCCAGGTAGAGTCATGCAGCATCTCTAGCAGGACACCAAGCAGAACATCAAGTCCCGCGCACATCTCCTAGTCATTAGTCAAAGTAGGCTCGCCCAGGGCTTAAGCCTTTGGGGGGGCCAGATAGAGCCAGTTCTGTTCTGCAGAGAGTCTTGCCCTGATGAGCTTGAATAATTCTTAAACTGTTTAAAATAGGGCTTCCCTTTAATTTATTTTTGATGTGAGTGATGTTGTGTTTAAGTTTCATGCAACCTCATTAAATCAAGTTTTTAAACCAAAAGAGGATTTCATATATGAGACATGGGAGATTATCACAGAGATTATTCACAGTGATATTAGTTGGCTGCTGATTTGAAAACACCTCACTGTCCCTGAATATTAGATGCAGCAACTTTAGATTTTGGCCGAGTGTGCCTGTACACTGTCAGTGACCTGGCCAAAATGGCATGAAAGAGCTGAAACTGAATCATGAATTCAAAGCAGTTCCCAACAGGGGCCCCCAAAATACCCCAAATACGTTTGGCCCTGAGCCCCCAAAATTCCTTCATATGTCCCTCGGGCAGGTGACTTTACAAGAGAGGTACTTTTTTGGGACATACATTCAAGCACATCATGTATCCAGCAGGTACTTCTACTTTGAGGTAGGTCATATTCAGCAGGGCATTGTCTCAGGTTCTGTTTCCTGCCTGTAAGGGGAGCTCTCAAAGCCCTGAAATTCTTAACATTTCCTTCCACTGCTTCCCGCTCCCTGCTCCCTAGCACAGCTTTGTGGGTGGGTGGATGGATGAATGGATTGTACAATAAGTTAAAATCATTATCAAAAAAATCAGTAACCATGGCTGCTACACACTTCGCACATGCTAAGAAACACATACAAAAGAAAGGAGCTTTTGCTTTTAGTAAAAGATCACTGACCCACAATAAAAAGCAGGTTGGAACTACACCTTAAAAATTAAGAAAGGAGTTAATAAAAAGTATTGTCTCCCTTCATTGCTTTAATCATTGATCATGACCCACTGCATCGTCTAGCTGAGATGAACGCCTCTCCCGATTCAATTCTATATCGTTCTGCTTGATGTACTGTAGGAAAGGAGCTGTCAATTGCCGAGACCCCATTCAAGCAGCTCGCCATGGCCTCTTTACATAATCTTATGTTTAAAACTCAAAAGGTCGGACACGGTCATTATTTCCTGAGTGCATGGGCATAGCTTCAGTGGGGTGTTTGCGGTGTTACATCCCCCTAATAAATGTATTTTCCAATAAATAGTTGGGCACAGGTGCTTTCAGTCGGGTATGGTGAGATGTATGTCGGAATTTACCAAGAACGTTTTTTACATACACACAGACAAAAACACACTCTCTCCCTCTCTGTTTTGAAAGTCCTAAAACATAATGGTTATTTTACCAAATATTGTGTTTTCTCTCTTAGTACTCCTACCAATCTGCATTTCTCTCCCTTTCACGCATGCACGCACATCCATTAACAACACTCATCAACATTCAAACATGCACGCACGCAACAAACATTCATTTAAAAAGATCTCACACACACACACTCACTTACCTTCAGCCTCGGAGGTCCCAGGAGGGTTGGGACTGCTGCCTTCCCTCATTGGCTGACCATAGGTCAGCTAATGAGGGAAGGCAGCAGTCCCTACTTCGTCACAGAGTGGGATGGGGTCAGTGAGACTGCTGACCCCACCTCACTCAGTGACGAGGTGTCACTGATTGACACTCGCCCTGGGCGCTTCAGGGCTTAAACCTGAAGCACCCAGGTCGAAGTCAATGGGTGAGGCTTCCCTCGTCACCCGGGGAGGGTCTTGAGGCTCTTTTGCTGAGCCGAGGCGGTCACGCCCACAGGAGCTGTGACCTCTTCAGCCCAGCAAAGTTCAGCTCAGGCAGCCAGGAGTCTGCGCAAATAGTGCATGTCTGCTCCTGGCTGCCTGACCTGAACATGAAGAGTGTCTGTCAGGCTGACCTTTGTTCAGCCTGACAGACACTCTTCATGGGGGGCAGAAGTTGGGGGGGGCGTGGCCCCTCCGCCCTAAAGGACAGGCTGCACCTGAGTATAATGTATTTAAACATTATATACCAGCCTGATTGTTGGAAAATCTGAAGCTCCCTCCCTCACCCAATCTTACTGACCAGGCTACACCTCTGCCTGAGTGGGAACAAATTCTTGCAAATGCTGGTGATGTGACAATGTTCCGGAGGCAACCCCTGCAGAGTCTGCATACACTCTTGGTGGGCGTTACTACACAGTCTCCCATACCAATGCCCTCTAAAAGGTGTGACTCTGTGACGCAGTCTAATTAGTTGCCTTTTCACTTTCAGTGGTAATTGTTGTTTTAGCTACATTGGCCAGTTTGCGGGAGGGAGATTCGTAGAGCTTACTCAGAAGGTTTGCATTTGCTTTCTTGCTGAGTTATTTTAGCTCCTTTGCAGCTGAAAAGAATTTGGCTTGCTTTGCTAACACCTTGGCCAGGTGATTGTTCTGTATGGAGTCTGCACACTGGATGGCGAGAACTATCTGGTTTCTGCTCAGAATTTATCAATATCTGGCAAGAACACATATGAATTCCAGAGCCCATCACTGTTTTGGGTTACGTCTTGTTTTTGACATGTTGGATAGTGTCACCAAGGGCTTCCACGCCAGAATCCCTTAGACTGCCTAATTAGCATCAAACCCCACACCAATCAGAGATGAATTGGAGCCAGATACAATGATGGCATCCCCCATTTTGTGACCCATTAAAAGAAACTCCAGTGTTCGGCTACTGTAAACAATCATTCACTACCATTAGAAATTTCAGCTCCCTAAACAATACCTCCTTGTCTTAGAAAATCAGAACCATCAATGATGGAAAACCACAGGACACCAACATCTGATCCCCACATTCTGATAAAACTCCGGGAAGGCACCACAAGAAAGACTGTAAAATTCCTTCATCCATCTGGTCTAGAAACCTCAGCACCACTGGAAGAGCCCACCCCCCCCCCCACCACCCTCACACAAAATTCAGCCAAGAAGCCGTAAGTACTGCCTGATTTCATAGATCTGAAAAACCTTTTACTGTAAGTAACTCAATAATTGTTACAGATGGAAGGACACCAAGTGCCAAACACAAGAGTGCTTGGATACTGTCTCATAGTTGTAAAAGGACACTTTAATAATACCTATCTTGGGGCCAGATGTATCAAGCAATTTTGCATTAGCAAACGGTGCGAATTGCAAAATTCATTCATTTGTGAATGCAAAAATACCTTTCAAGATGTATGAAAGGCATTCACTGTGCAATTTTAAGGAATAGCAAAAATTGTGATTCCTTAAAATTGCAACCCCATTTAGGGAATCGCAAATTGAGATTCTCTAAATAGGAAATCGCAAAGAGGGAAATCCTATTTGCGATTTCCAAAGCACATGTATCAAGCATTTCCTAAATACGAATTGGGCATTTAGGAAATGCAATTACCACCTAATCCAATTTGGTGGTAAGAATGTGCAATTTTTAAAAATGCATTATAAATGCATTTTTAAAAATGACATGTAGCGCACACATGCCCCTAGGACATGTGTGTGCTTTACATGTCCTCAAATATTTTTTAGGGGTGCATCAGAGGGGGCCTTTGTTTTGAATGAATTGCCCCGGGGAGGTGGCAGTCCCCAAGGCTGTTGGGGGAGCCACACAGGCTACACCATTAATTTCATATTTAGCCCCAGGGAGGTTGCGGTCCCTGGTCCTGCGGTGGAGGCCGTACGGTCCCCCCATTAAAAATAAATGTTTTGTCCCGGGTGGGTGGTCATCCACAGGTTGCGGTGGGAGCTGTTGCGCCCCTCCCCGCATACTTATTTTACAGTGCCCCAGGGCGGTGGCGGTCACCCAGGCTTTGAAAAGCCATATGCGATGGGCCCAAGCGTCCCTCTCCTTTTTTCACCTTCCTAATGCCCCCAGGACCTGGCCAACCTGGAGGCAAAGAAAAGTAAAAGCGCAGGAGACCTTGCTTTTTTTTAAAAATCTCAGAAAAATTTGCAGGTCCATCTGTGTGGCTCAATGGTTAGAGCGGCAGACCCTGAAGCAGAGATCTGGCTCAAGACCAGGGTTCAAGTCCCGCTTCGGCAGGTCTTGGGCTCAATTCCCCTTGACCAGATAATTCTCGTCTTGGTGCCTAATCTAATTCATGGGTCCCACTCTGCAACTCTGGGCAATAGCTTGCTTAATCTCCACAACGGCCCCAACAGCGCTTGGATGCCTGGCTTCACCCTGGGGGTGCTCAGGAGTGGGTGCCTCACAGGGAAAAGCCAGGAGGGGTTCCATAGCGGTATGAGTACAGCGCCTTGAGACCCTAACGGGTGAGTAGTGCGCTATACAAATGCTAATTTACATCTGTGGATGTTACTGAGATTTTGAAAAAATGCTTTTTAGCCCTGGCAGCAAACCTAGGGGACCCCTAGACCAAGGCTAGGGGCTCAGAATACCGTACCCTACCCTGGCTCAGATGAAGTTGAGTCCCAAGATGGCTGCCAACACTTCCTGGTTGAAGTGTTGGCAGCCAATCAGATCTCAGCACGAGATTGTGAGGGTTGGCAGAGCCTTCACGTCCCTATTTATACAAATTGTATTTTTCTTTAATATGTCAGAACTACTCAACGGATTTACACCAAGTAACAAAAAGGGTGCTTTCTGGATCACCAGCTACCTTTCTGCTAAATTTGGTGTCATTCCGTCCAGCAGTTCGGGCTGTAGTCGTGTTCAAAAACCATGTAGGGATTAGAATGGGGAAAACACATGTTGGGACCCCCTTTTTCCTGGCCCCCGCTTGACAGATCACAGCAGCTGAAGTGAGCATTGAATTCTTTTGGAAAATTTTGTGAAGATTCATCAACAGTCACCAACGATATAGGCAAGTCAAAAACACCTTTTTTATAGTAATTAGGTCCCAACTACAACTACCTAGTGGCGACTGCCACAGACTGCCTTTTCGTGTTGTACTACATGTAGACATAATATAGGCAGTATCTGTAACAATAGATATGGTTGTGTGGCTCTTTGGAATGCTTTGACATACATTCCTTTTATTATTAAACTTGTTATCAATATGTCTGGCGCACCCTGGATGTTAATTATTCTGAAAGCTGAATTGCTTCTTAAATATATATTTTTCATGAGGTTTGACTTTGTTCATTAAAATATGCAAAGCTTCCCCATTGGATCCCTATTCTCCTCTGAATCCCTATGTTGTAATTTTGTTTTGTCCACCCTGCCACAAGTCCTTGACAAGCTTTTGGCAATAACACCCCTCGCAAAGTGCTTCCTTTCTTCTTAGACATGGTTGCACTGTCGAAATCTAAGAACATATATTCTACAGTGAGACTTAAATCATTGAAAGCACAAAATGTGGTCTATGATAAAGACCTACATGTTAAATAAAACAAATTTTACTTTCAGACCAGGAGGTAGAGCATCCTACCACAAGGAGTCCACACAGATGAATTAAGCATCACTGAGCACAAAGATTAGACCAATGGGAAGCAAGTAGCGAGGAAAAAAACGGATGCGAAAACCAAGACAAGACTCCACCTCGGGCTTTGAAAGAGTAAATGGTGCAAAGCGTGGCTGGGGGGGGCGATGGTAGCATGGGCTTATCAATGCATATCACCTCAAGAGCATGGCTCCAGTCCTTAGCAGCCTCAGCATCTGTGAGCTGTAGTGAAGATTTATACCTAAACCTCTGTCTACCCACAATTAATAGGCTACAGTGTTTAATTAAACGAACTCTGGTAACTTGAAAACTGATGTTTTACTGCTATATAGTTGTGTGGTCACTCGAGGAAAGGCTAGAGCGTCACACACACTGACCTATCAACGCACCCATTGGTTTATAATGCCTTAACTGACTTAGCTGCCTACTTCAGCCAAATAAAATAATATGTAATTGAATATTTTCCCATGCTTTAATTTAAGAGACATGCCCCGGCGCCGCGGTGGCAGCGGGGCATATGACACTACAGCACGCTTTTAAGTAGTATCATGTCATTCAAAACCAGTCGCACATTTCAGACACAACTTACATCCTCTTTCCCATAGTTATATATGTAAATTGGTAAATGGCAACCATATGGCCTGTGAGATAAATCAGTGCTCTGAGCGCCTGGTGCAGGGATCAGTGTCTAGCCTAAAAGGTCAAATGCTGAATCCCAGGCAGTCCGACTCAGGTTTTCATCCTTCTCAATTTGTAAAAATGAGTACTATTTAATGGGTTAGTAATAACGCCTATTATTTAATCACCAAGAGATGTGTTCAGTGTAATGCGTAATATTATAAATGATAACATTTACAATTATGATATAATGTTATGGTTTGTCATGTCACGTCATGTTATGCAATGTGATGTTACGGGAAGGATGTGATATAGCATATACCATTGTCAAGGCCTTGGTGGAGTTCTATCTGTACCAGTCTCCTGTTGGATTAGGAAGGTGGTTTGTATTTGTGATCAGGTGTTTGTTGTTGGAGGGAGTTAAGCAGAGTAGAATGGAATTACAGAGGGCCTCTATGTACGAGGTGCAAAATGCAAAAAATGCGACGGCATTGACATTGTCCAGCAGTGACTTTCATGGCGAGTTGGCTAATACTGGGAGTGTGTTTAATGATCAGACAATGGACTGCACAGTATACAATACACAAATATGAGAGAAAATAAGGGTCTGACTGAGAGTACACGGGATGGACTTTACTCTGTCAGGGTGATGGAACAGACTATTTTTTTTACCTTGACGGAGAACACGCTGACCATATTTAGGGATATTTGCAGGCCTAGCAGGCCTACCAGACATTTTTTATATTAGTACGAACCGCTGTCACAGTGGCTCCTGTCAATACATTGAAAGTCTGATGTATAATTCCATCGAATTCTTTCCTTGTTTTCCCCAAAATCCCACTGTGTGATATATTTTTTTTAATATAAAAAAAAAACAGTGATCTCTTCACCAGGGGAGTTTTCTCCTGTCACGGGGGTCATTTAGAACGGCTTGATTTAGAGTGTGGTGGAGAGGGTACTCTGTTGCAACTGTTCACCTCGTTTAGAGTCGGGCGGACCTTCAGTATGTCAGCAGCAGAGATTACTCCATCTGCACCGCTGACATACACCTCCAATGTCCCGATGGAGTAAGGGCTATCAGAGGTTTGGCCATTTGATTGCACAAGCGATTTAGAGTAGTTGGTCAAATGGCCGGTTTTCACTGTCCGTCACTGCCAGCTAAAACCTGGAGGTAAGGGGCAGTGAAAAGAAAACTTAGGGCCTCTGGTTTGCAGATGTCGGTCGGACCGCTGACAATGCAGCGGTCCGAACACCATATTACGACCATGGCATTCGTGCTGCGGTCGGACCACGGGCACCGCCAGGATTAGAGATCCCGACGGTCTTGCGGTTGTGGCGATCCTAATCCGCCAGGATTACAACCATGTTCTCCGCCAGCAATTTCATGGCGGTAGCACCGACATGAAAAGGCTGGCAGAGAACGGGTGCAGGGGGCCCCACTGCCCATGCACTTGTCTGCAATGACAGTGAACATTGCGAGGGTGCTAGTGCACCCTGCAACTTACAGCACTGCCGCTGGCTCAATTACGAACTGGAGACAATGCTGTAGGCAGTTTCCCGCTAGGCAAGCGGGCGGAAACTCAGGTTTCCACCTGCTGACCTAGCAGGAAACTTGTAATGGGCCCGGCGGGGAGGTGGCTACAATGGCTGCAACGTCCCTGTCGGAACTCATAATGAGGCCCTTTGTGTCTGATTTAAAGTACACGGGACGGACTTTGCTGCATCAAGGTGATGAAATAAAGTATTCCTTCATCCTGGCGTGCAAGTGCACGGTAACAATGGTAACGACCAGAACACAAGCACCTGCTGTCTGCACCCTTGTGTTTTTATGCTGTTTTTTAGAGCAAACTGCATCCTCGCGTTCAAAAATATGCACAAAGATACATTTTATGTTACAATATAGCACTAAGTGGCAGTTTTGCATTTCGCAATAAAGAGTAATTTTGCTTCATTTTTCTGAAATTTTGAGTAATAACTTAAAAACTGATTGTATGAATTTTGCACACTACATAAAAGGAATAACTAGCAAACGGCCAGACAAATCAAAAGAATTTCAGAAGCGCTCCATCTATAATTTGATCACAGGTCTTCTTTCACAGAAGAATACCACAGGAGCTACAGTTCTGAGGGCACTGGTCGCGCGACTGGAATCAGGGAGGTAGCTTTTTCCGAAAGCCCTGACTCTTGGGATACCAGCTCACAAGCAATTCAAGTCCAAATGCTAGCACCAAGGTCAGAAGGCATTACTTTCACAAAAGCTACTCATAGCTTTTTCGGTTGGGATGCCCTGGACTTCACCTGGAAGTGTGCTAACTTCCAACATGTAAAGGAAGCATCGCCAGGATATTAACATTAATTAGGATTTGGATACTGGGTTGCAATAAGAAAAAGTTACTGCCACTAACATTTACAAAGTGACACGCCAGTAAATTATATACTGGGCCAGATGAGAAAAACTGCATATCTTTCCTACTGCAGACAGTCTTTGAAGACTGTTGCAGTACACATCATTTATTTAAACCAAAGGTCAGCACTCCCCGAAGTACAGTAGACACAAAACGAAAAAGATTTTGAAGGAACACAGTTGAGGATCAAAACCCTTCAGTTTCATGTCATGTTTGTGTATACATGTATATTGTTGTTGGCTGCTTAATGATCTCTGTAGTTATAGGTAAGTCAGAGTTTCCATAAGAAGACTTTTTTTGTTTTGCTAATACCTTTGGCGCCGTTTGAATCTTCACAAAAGTTTCCAAACAAAAAGTTAATCCAACTCAGCTCCTTCCTGGAACATTTCAGGGTGATCTATCAAGCGGTGCTGAGAAAAAGGGGTTGTCCCAAAACACTGCAATTTCCATAGGGAATTTTAGACAACGATATATTGTAAACGGTTGAATAGAATTACATCAAATTTGGCAGAAAGATAGATCTGTACCCAGAAAGTGTGCTTTTTGTGATTTGCTGTAAATCTGTTCAGCTGTTTTTTGAGAAAATAAGGTTAAATAAAATAAAGATATCTGGATGATTGGTCCAGTGGGACCCCTGCTAGCCACAAAATATTTTTTTTGGTGCACCAGTCCAGCAGTACTCTTCCAGGAATCTTTGACACTTCCCCCTCTCCATGTGGCCTACAGTTAAAAAAAAAAAAACTGAAATTCACCAGTTATATGTAACCAACCTAAGTATAACTTACACTGCTATGATGCATGTTTATGACCTCAGATATTACTTCAAAGATGACATTTGAAATCTATGGCAGTGCTATTTTTTTGTTTTTAAACATTAGTGTTTTTTATTATTAGAAGATCAACTTATAACTTCCCTTAACACTTGAATCTTTGTTTTTTTCAGTGAATTTGTAAGGTTTCTTAACACAATTAAATTCTTGCAACCTTACTATATTTAACTCTACTTTAACCTTCGTTTTCATTTTTTCAGTGGAAAAACTATATATATATATATAGTTCTAGTTAGGTCGCTCCTTTTCCATTGGAAGAGCGTTTTTTTGGTTTGCTAGTAACTTTGCCGCCATTTGACGAAACTTCACAAAACTTTTTAAAAAAAAGTGAATCCACGTCAACTCCTTCCTGGAAAGTTTTGGGCGGGGTCAAGAAAAAACACATTTCCCCATGCATTTTCACTAGAATTGTTTAAGCACCACTACCGCAAAAACTGATGAACAGAATTATACCACATTTGGTTGGAAGGTGTATTTTGGTCCAGAAAGTGTGTTTTTGTGATATGGTGCAAATTGGTTCAGTAATTTAGAGATAATAAAGAGCATAAATATTACTGTATCTGGATTGTTGCGTTCAAGGGACTCTCGCAAGAGTCCCTCAATTAAAAAAAATAGAGTGTTCTGATTTGCCCAAGGGGCTTTTTTCCTCTTGGGCCAATTCACTCTCATGTGAGTCAGGCTCCGGCGGAGCAGGAGCTCTGATTGGCTGCCTGAAACATCAAGATAAATGTTGCATGGAGCCGTTAAAGGACAATGTGGCAAAGTCCCCTGACCTGAACTTAAAAACAAAAAAATAGAAGAGGGCAGGGTTAGGATACTCTGCCCCTCTAGCCCGTATGGTGTGGTCCTATAGGAACCCTTCCCGGGACCAAATTATTATTATTATTATTTTTTTAAAGTTGCGATCCCAGGGGACTCCCACAAGATCGTGACTTTTAAAGTTTAAGAAAAAAAAAACAACAACCGGCTTTTCTCATAAATCATTTATTAAGTATGGAGAGGGGGTGTGGTGAGGCCTTTCACCCCAAGCCGCGCTGGCCCCCGCAACCCCATCACGGAGGCCAACTATAAATATAAAGGGAGGGGGCATGCGCCCCCCTCCATGAGCCACTTATGGGCCCAGGGAAAACATCCCCCAGAGCCAACTACACTACGATCAGGAGGGAGCATGTGCCCTCCCCCTTCCCGGGCCTCAGCTGTGCCCCGGAGACACTATTCCCAAGGACCAAAACAACTAGAAAATGGTGGTACTGCCCTGGGGACTACAGTCCCCGGAGCGTGATACAACACTGTGGGTCCCTGTCAGGGTAAGTGTGTAAGTAAGTCACGCTTCCAGACAGGGAACTCCATTTTGCTCTTGCCCAGTGAGAACAGTTAAAAAATGTTGCTCCAGTCTGGGTGGGAGCCAAGCAAAGGTGCCAGCACCTGCCAGCACATAATATGGTGCTAGCTGAAGAGCTAGCTTGGGCTTTTCAGGTACTGGGGCTCCCCCTGCAGCCTCTAACATTCTGCTTTTTGGGTGCCCCAATTGGGCACAGGGGTACCCACGAGAGGCCCCAGGGGATGGGGTGCCCTGTGCTCTGTGTCCCTAAGGCTTAGGGAGGAGGGCTATGTGCACCCTTCCCTTAATTTAAAAGCAGTGTCCTGGAGGAAGGAGTCCCTTGCTGGCTCGAGGAGGGGTGCGGTCCCTGTAGCCACTAGTGGCTCAGGGAGACCAGCCTTTCCCCTCCTCCCCTTATTAAAAAAATATACGGCCCCCGGGGATGCAGTACCCGGGCCCTGGAAAGGTTTTCGATGGAGGCCTCATGCCCCTCCTCTCTTTTAAAAATAATATATGAGCGCCCAAGGTGGGCACCAGGACCCCAACAGCAAATTCCTTTTTTAAAGAAAAGTGAATAATAAACGAGTGGCAGTAGCTGCTCATTTATTATTAATTTCTCCTTTAAAAGAGCGCCTCATGATTCCCAGCAAGAGCTTTCTTTTTTATATTTATTTTAGCTTCGTGGTGTCCTGACAATAGTGAGGGACACCAACAAGCCTTTATATTTAATGTTGTTGGGGGGCTGCAGGGAGTCCAGAAGCCTCCAGCACCACTAACCAGGGGCCCACCATGCACAATCACTGATGTCATTATAAATATTGAAGTGATGTTATCAATAGTGTTATAGAGCATGTCATGAGTGATGTAATATGTGGGTTAATTAGCTGTGTATGGCGAGGATGTGAGTTATAGTTACATTAGAGCACAAGTTATAGTTACTAGAGATAACTATAAATGGTGAATTGCAATGGTTTTCAAAGTTTAAAACATTATATTGTCAGTGAACTTTAGCCTGTGTGTTTTTTCAGAACCTTTCTAGGGTTTTAAATGTAAAATACATGAAGCGGGGGTGATAAAGGAACATGCATTGGCAAAGCCAATAGGTTTGGTCATAGCAAGCCTGCAACAAGTTTTATTTTTGCTTTCAATTGTAGACAATGGGCTCATAAGTAAGAAAAAGTAAAAACACTGGCATGCATGTTTGAACAAAAAAAGTGAAAAATTACCCATTAAATGTTTTTTTAAAAAGCCATAAATTTAACACAGAAATGAACTATGCATACAACTTTTTAGGAGAATGTGTACATGTGCTCAAGAAAAGTGCTGTCCCTCACAATGAAGACAGCCAGTGACTGAAGTGGGTTACTTCACTGCTGTAGGTTGTGATGGGCAGAAGCAAAATAGTCACTGTGTCTATTTTTATTTCCTCTAACCTTAGTATCTTTCAACCAACAAAAATATCTGTCATATCGCTTTTCACCTGTACTACTCATTGTCTTCACCTCTATTGATTTAAACACTAGTGACTTTTCATCTCTTTACCACTCAGCACTACTTACAGCCGACTTCTCTTCCTGACACCAAGCACTCCTTACGGTTGCATGACGAAACCCCACATGCCTTTGCCATGCATTCATTTACCCTGCAGTCATTACAGCAAGTGCAACATTACCACACATTTATGTACATCGAAAATGTTTACCACAAATATGCCTTTACCATGCATGCCTTTACAATGAAAATTTCATTGTAAAGGCATGATTGGTAAAGGAACATGCATGGTAAAACTTTAAGTCGTAAGTATAATGTGTATATATATTCATTGAAAAAAACAAAGGTTACAGGGACGTTATAGTTAGGAGATAGAGTTAGAAAAACCATAGAAATTCACTTAAAAAAATAATTGTTACAGGGACGTCACAGTTAGGCTCATGTTTTAAATGTACAAAACCATAGAAATTCACCTGTTATAGTTAGAGTTTTTTCAAGTAATTGTAAACTTGTGCCATAAGGTAACTATAACTCGCACCGCTGTCATGCACAGTTTTTTCGTCAAACATTTTATTGTAAATATTTCATTGCTATTATCAATGATTTTATCAAAGATGCCTTGAGTGTCATGAGACCCTTACTCACCCACTGAGACACTCATGCACCCACTCACAGACCCACTCAGACCCTCCTGCAACCGCTCACAGCTCCACTCAGACCCTCACACCTACTCACAGACCCACCGAGACACTCACACACCCACTGAAATCCTCACGGGCCCAATCACAGACCCACACAGACACGGGTACAACCTCTAAGCCACTGATGCACCCACTCTCACACCCAGAAAGACACTCTCCAAGCCACTCTCACCCTCAGATACACCCTCTCACACCCAGAGAGACAGGCCGCAGCCAACTCCTGACACGCTCTGCCAAAGGGCCGTGTGCAGGGTGGGGTGGATGGTTAGGGGGATGGTCTCAGGGTCTGGCCCCAGGCCAGGCTTTGCTGGCAACGTCCACCGGGCACATCCGAATGCTGTGCCTGGCGCAAGGTTGGGTGCTTATAGGGGCTTGTCCTCAGGGCCTGGCTGCATGGCCAAAGGGTGGTTGGATTAACGTATAGTAATAAGAATTACTATACGTTACACAAACCATAGAAATTCACTGAAAAACACAAAGGTTACAGGGATGTTGTAGTTTGGTTCACGTTTTAAATGTACAAATTCACCAGTCATAGTTTGTGTTATCTCAAGTAAATACAACTCATGCCCTAAGGTAACTATAACTCGCGCCCTTGCCATGCACTGCTAATTACTCCACAAATTACGGCACTCATGACATCTTTGATAACATCATTGATAATATCAGTGTAATAATTGCAGTAACATTTTTATTTAAAAAAACTGTGCATGGTGGGAGCGCGAGTTATAGTTACTTAAGGGCACGAGTTATTGTTACTTGCGATAACAATAACTATAACTGGCGAATTTCTATGGTTTTGTACATTTAAAAGGTGAGCCTAATCATATACCTAACACATACCTGTAAAACATTTACGACGAATATACCTTTACCATTCATGCCTTTACAACTAAATGTGTTGTAATGTCATACGTGGTAAAGGCACATTAGTTGTAAATGCATGCGTAGTAATGTTGCATGTGTTGTTAAGCCTTCGCTGTAAAGGCATGCAGGGTTTGCACTTTGTTGTAATGGCTGTTTCCCACTCCTCACTGTCTGTTTCTTCCACCTATCACTACTCATTCTATCCCTCTCTCGTTTCCATCAAGCACTGTTCAGCACTGTTCACTGACTCATCTATCCGGACCACTCACCACCTAAATCTCCTACATTCATCCAGCCCGTCAATCTGCCTATAGACCTCTCTTCCTACCAGCACTATCAACAGTTCCATCTGCATTTGCACTCAGAAGCATTAGTTATCTACATTTTCACTTCCTACCAGCACTACTGATATGTTCTTATTCCTTTCTCCCTTCCAACTCTGTTCACAGTCTGTTTCCTTTTCTACTCTACTGTATATTACCCATAGTCTCTGTCAATTCTTCCCACCATTGTCTCAATTTCTTCCAGCCTACATTATTAACTGTCCACATCTCTCACACACCCAGTACCACTTCCATTCCCCACCTCCCATTTCACCCAAGACTAGTCACTGTTTCTATCATTCACTGTCTTCCAGCACAGCTCATGTCACTATCTCTTCTACCTAGCACTACTTGTTGTCTCTTCTTCTCATTTCCAAGTACCACTCACTGTCTCCATTTCTTTCCTCCAGCATTACTCACCATCCCCATCTTTTACTACGACCCAGCATTTTTCACTGTACCCATCTCTCACTTCCAGTCAGCATTCTCTACATCTTTGACTTCACCCAGCACTTTCACTTTCTCAATCCCTCATGACTCCCCAGCATTCCTCACTGTTGCTTTGCTTACTTCTTCACCACCATTACTGTCACCACCTTTAATTTGCATCCAATATTACTCATTCTCTCCAGCTACATTTCAACTCGGAATAATAAACTCTTTAATTGCTTTCTAACTAAGATTTCTCACTCTTGCAATCTCTCTTATTGAGATGTTCATGCAGCACACGTCTGCAGACTCCTTTCTCCTTTTCTACTCTGTTTGTTTCCTGGAATGCACTCACTCTCTAATTCTGTGGTCTCTGTGCTCCCTGTAACTTACAGCACCCAGACCCCTGATCTCTTTCATCCAGAGGTTGAAGTTTAGGGATCGGTCTCTGGACGTTATTGATTTATGGAAAACCATTTCCCTACATTTCCTTAAAAGACAACTGTCCCGAGATGGTTAATTCTTATAGTTTAAATGCTTCAGCTGAAGTGTCATTCAATGAGTCTCCTGTGCCTTGCAACTGAAGCTGGGCAGACAGCTAAACAAGTTTTCCTGCCAGGGTGCCTGCTTGCCTGAAAGAAATGCAAATGTGCATGCCGTGATCTGCAAACGTAAAGGGTAATCTGCAAATGTAAAGGATGCTTGGCAGACTCTACCGGCTTTAATTGATCGAATCGCTCAGAGCTTTGAGATAACAAAAATTTATTCTTTTTGGGTGGTAGTGCAAAGAGTTTACAACTGAGCTGTGGAGAGAGTGCTTTTAATTGTAATTGTATTAATATAGTGCTTACTACCCCTGGAGGTGTTGAAGGGACTGTAATCTAAAACAATTGCATTACCTACAGTTTGGGTATTACTGCAATTTATATTTTGGAAGCATAATTTATCTTTTTGCGCATTTTGTAACAGTCTATCTTTTATTCTGGGTAATGTAAGCTTAAAATATTGACGTACATATTCACAACGCTTTCTGTCACAGGCTGTGACCTCGCAGCACAAAAAATATACGTCAGTACTCCCCACTGCACCAACCAAGATTTAATTCCGTGGTTTTCTGGTTACATATAATCCTCTGTGGTGCATTAACTAAGAGAGATTTCATAATGTACTACAGTGCATTTCTCACTGAGTAACAACTTTTGTATTTATTTCCATTTAAGCTGTGAGCTATTTTAAAGCTAGCTACCTGACGGTAAAAGACAAAAACAACGTACAGAATAATTTGTTATTTTTAGCCACACCTTTAATCCAGCCCTCACCCTCATTGACCTGCCCCCACGCTCACTGACCCGCCCCCACTGCATGCAGCATCACGGTTCCCACACTTTCTTTAATTAAATAATTTATTTATAGTATTTGTGGAGCGTAACTATCACTAAACTGGTACCCTGGCGCTAGCGGACATGTAAAGCTGACCTATTGAGAAAGATGCACAGTATGCAGTCATGGCCAGGTTACTTCCGGAAGAGTCAGGTCTTCAAAGCCTTTCTAAATTGTAGTAACTCTGTTGATGCCCTAAGTGAGTGGGGTAGTTCATGCCACATCTGAGCTGCCTTAACTGAGAAGCCCTGTCCCTATTGTCTAGACCTCAGGTAAGAATAGATTCAGACAAGGTTTGACGTACTAAAGTGAAGGTGTCTGCTGCAAGACCTTAAATCAATGCACATAGCTTTGAACGTGATCCTCTGCTTTATAGGTAGCCAGTGCAATTCCTTCAAGGCGTCCTGTGCTGAGGACCTACGGAATCTGTGTAGTGCTAGCTTTGCCGCTGCAATTTGTACTCTGTACAGTCGCTTAATCAGATAGGCAGTTGATCTGACTATTACCGCATTATATGAGTCTAGCCTACTAAGTATGACTCTCCACACCACTAGAGATTAGGAGTGGGAAGGTAGTATTGGGAGCACTTTCCTTAGCCCACAAAGTAGTGCAAAGCATGTGCCTGCTACTTTTGTCACGTGGCTTTCCAGAGCCAATTTATTGTCGGCTATAACTCTGAGATTATGAACAGTATCTAGTGGCTGTGGCACCTCAATTGAGAGGGGCCAAAAACTTTGAGGAAGAGCCATGGTGATCCTGCCTGTTGAACAGCATAAGAACTCAATTTTGTCTTTGTTTAGTTTAGAGTTAAAATTCATCCACTCACGGATTTCTAACATAGCTCTCTGAAAAGCTGTGAGTGTCTTATCCTGGTTGTTAGCAAGGGACAGTATAAGTTGTGTGCTGTCCACATAATTAACCAACTTCAGGCCATGTTCCTTTATGAGTGTGCGGGACTCCCTGACGCAGGTGCTTATATTCAGATCTGTAAGGCAATTAAAGCAATGGCCTGACTCTGTTCCTCCAGGTATGACTCGATCCATTTCAGCACTAAGGCCCCTACTCCAGTTGCCACTAATCTATCCAGGAGGACTGAATGGCTGACTGTATTAAAAGCAGTTGACAAGTCTAGCATAATCAAGACTGTCGACTGACCTCCGTCCACCTCATTCGCAGCTCAACCAGTGCACTGACTAGGTCTGACTCTGTGCGGAGTCCTGGTCAGAACCCAAACTGTATGTCCTCCACGTGAGAGTGGGTCTCTAGGTAGTGAGATTGTCACAGGCTACTTGCTGTTTATGTCTCCGGCCAACTGGAACTGAAGAGTGGTCTTGATCTTTGTAGGTTCTGTCTTGACCAAGGTAAGGGCGGCCCTTTCTGGTAGCTACAGTGCTGCTGATGATGGAACGCCAAAAGGCTGTCCTCACCCTCCAGAAGAGTCCAAGAGGAAAAAAAAACCAAGGGGAAAAACCTCTATAGCAGGAACTCCCTGGAACAAAAATAAGCAAAAAGGTAAGTCTTCCAACAAGAAAACAGCAATGGACGAAACTGGAACAAGCGAGGGAAAAAATTTGAGAAAAACTAACAGGAGTGAAGATCACCACCAAAGGAAGTGTTGTAGCGCAAGGAGAACAAGAATCACACTCCTTATATACCCTAAAACAGGAAGAAGAAAGAAACCATATTGGATTAGGAAAAAATCAGAGGAGAATATAGAGAAAGGCACAATTTTGGAAAAGGGTCCTAAGGCATGCAGGAAAAAAGAAAGGCATGCGGGGATAAAGAAGAACATGGCAGCTGAGTGTAAAAAATAAGGAAAGAAGAAAAGGAGAAAGAAGAGAAAAAGAAGAAAGGAACATGCTGCACCAGGTAAGTGAGGGGCCTAGGTGCCCATGCCTAATATCGAGGGCACGCCAGAAGTCTCAAAGGCCACATGCCCAATTTGGGCTCTCGTGTGAGGAAATATAGAACAGAAGGGGCGCGGCACGCCCGGCTGCCAGAAACAGGAACCGCGGCTGCACCCTGAGCTGAATGCTTAGCTTGTGCTGCAGCGCGACAGAGATAGCTTTCTGCTCACGTATCGCTCTAAGATTTTCACCGGGAAAAGAAGGAGCGATATGGGTCTATAACTACTCAGGATCAAAGGATCTGCTGAAGGTTTCTGTAACAGAGGAGTAACTATTGCCTTCTTCCAGAGAGATGGTACAATCCCTGACTCCAAGGACTGATTGCACAGTTGCACAGTAGGAGGATCCAACTCATCTTCTAGCATTTTCTATACCCTGGGAGGGAGGGGATCTAGTGGAGATCAAGGGTATGATATCTTTCAATAGATCGAAGATGCTCCATTGGGATAGGTAAAAAACTAAATCAAACATGTTAGCAGGGCCTTCCGCTACCACGGAGCTGTTAAGGGCCATGTTGGAAGTGGTTTGAATGCGGTTACCAATATTTCCCAGTGGGAGTACCAATATCTTCCAATATCCAATATCTTATTAATCTTCTTAATGAAGAAATCCGAAAGACTATCAAGCAACTCCTATGAAGGAGTGACTGTCTTTTTATTGCAGTCGGGATTTGATGATTCCCGAATAATCTCAAAAAACTTTATCGGCCATTTGAGGCAACCAGAATTTGGTTAGCAAAATAATCTGCTTTTATTTTACTGACCTCTCTTTTGTAATTGTCTGAGGCGGTCTTTCAGCATTTCTTGTCAACTTCAAGGTAATTTCTCTACAATTTCTTTCCAGCTTCTTGCATGATAGCTTAAGCTTTTTTAAGGACTCGTTATACCAGGGTGTTAAACCTGACAGCCTTAGGGTGGTCCTCCCCCAAACCTTTTGCCTACCTCCCTATATTTTTCTAACCCTGTTTTTGCTGGTTTTAGGACACTGCACACTTTACCACTGCTGATCAGTGCTAAAGTGCATTTGCTCTCTTCCCTAAACATGGTAACATTGGTTCCCACCCAATTGGCATATTTAAAGTGTGCTACCTGTGCCCAGGGTCTGCAAATTAAATGCTACTAGTGGGCATGCACCACTGATTGTGCCACCCACATAAGTAGCCCCTTACCCATATCTCAGGCCTGCAATTGCAAGGCCTGTGTGTGCAGTTTCTTTGCCATTTCGACTTGCCATGTAAAACTACTTGCCAAGCCTTAAACTTCCCTTTTTCTACATATGTCACCCATAATTTAAGCCCTAGGTAACCCACAGGGCAGGGTGCTATGTAAGCAAAAGGTAGGACATGTACTTATGTGTTTTACATGTCCTGATAGTGAATAACTCACCAATTCATTTTTCACTACTGTGAGGCCTGATCCTCTCATAGAATAGCATCAGAACTGCTGTCTTATACTTTTAAGGGGTAGATTCTGATCTAGAAGGAATAGCCCTGTCATGTTTAGTATGGCCAGAATGGTAATAGAAAATCCTGCTTACTGGTGAAGCTGGATTCAATATTACTATTTTAGAAATGCCACTTTTTGAAAGTGGGCATTTCTCTGCTCTTACTGCCATCTGTGCCTTACCGCCTGTCTCCAATCCACGTCTGGTCTGTGCTGGTTGACAGCTCCCCATGTGCATTCCACCCAGACAGCCATCAACACAGGACACTCAGTCACATCTGCATTAATCTGCATACTGAATGGGTCTTCCTGGGCAGGAAGGGTAGGGGGCGCTCTCTTACACTTCAAAGGTCAGTGGCCTGCCCTCACACAAAGGACTGATAACCCCCACAGGGAACCTGGCAGACAGAACTGAGCTGAAAGGGGAACTTGTGCACTTCAAAACCACTCTTTGAGGTTTCCCCCACTTCAAAGGCACTTTTGGGTATTTATTGGGTCTCTGACCCCACCAAATCAGACACTTCTGGATCTACACCTGGACTCTGTCAGGGGGACTGCCTGGTTGCCCAAAGGACTCATATGGACTGCTTTGCTGAGAAGGACGGCTGCCCTGCTTGTTGCCCTGCTGCCTGCTGGCCTCTGACTCTGCTGGAAGGACTCTGCCTTCCCCACAAGTGCTCTCCAAGCACTTGGGTTGAGCTTGCCTCCTCTTCTGAAATCTCAGGGCCACAAAGACTTCACCAGAAAGAAGAAAATCTCCGTGTGTCAGAAAAGCAACGCAACGCCTGCAGAAATCAACACACCGGCTACCTCGCAGCTGAAATTTCACCTCGTCACCTACCGGATCGACGCAGCACCTGTTCCTTCGACCATCGCGTCAAGGATTTTAAACGCATCATCCCTGGGGGTCAAAATATCCCCGCATTGCAGTGAGGAACCAAGACTGCGCTCTTGAAAATCGACGTATCACCTTGCAGTGTGGAAAGAAACAATGCATTGTCTGTGCAGCACCAGAAAATCTGATGCAGCACCTCATTTTTCAACGCATCTCCTCCACTGCTGCCCCCGTGCATTGTTATTTTTGATGCATCCCAGGTACTGTGTTTTACAAGGATATAACCACTGATTCTTAAAGAGTGAGACTCATTTAAACCTTTAAAAAGTGACATCTCGACTTGTGCCTATTGGATTTATGTTGTTTTGATCTTATTTTATTCTGATAAATATCTATTTTTCTAAGCCTGTGTGGTGTATTTTTGTGGTGTATTTTGTGGTGTTTTCACTGTGTTACTGTATGAGTTATTGCACAAATACTTTACATATTGCCTTCTAAGTTAAGCCTGCCTGCTCTGTGCCAAACAACCAGAGGGTGAGCAAAGGATAAATTGGGTTGTGTTGTGATTTACCCTCACTAGGACTGTGGTCCTGACTTGGACAGGGTGCATACCTTTGCCAACTAGAGTCCCAATTCCTAAAACTGGCGATCAGCATTGAGGATAGGACTTGTGTTTGTGCAGTGCCATACAATAGCTATGTGTACACTACCCACCCACAGTCAAAGGTCAATTTGATTTGTTTTCTTTTTCTGCAATTTTCCTTGCTTCACATCTTTTAAATCCTATACATCATGTCTCTGGTTGGGTCCACAAGTGGAGCCGGGGAGTTTTGATCTGGCTAAGCTGGAAGAGTACACAGCTACGCAGCAGATGGGTTTTTGCAAGCGAATGGGGGTATCTAACTGTGGAGCGTCTAAGAAGAAGGAGTACCAAAAGGCGCTGAGGGCCTGGACAGAATCCCGCTCCCAAGAGCATGATGAGTTGGGGGAGCAAAAGAATGGCTTTCCTGAGGAGCTGCCAACAGCAGTGGGGATTGTTTCCCTACTATACAAGAGGGCAGTGTCTCAAGTCACTGCCTAATCATAGAGGAAAGGAGAGAGGAGAGAGAATTCAGGCTGCAGTTGGCCAGATTAAAAATGGAGGTAGAGGAGAGAAAGGCTGAGAGAGAAGCTGAGAAAGCCTTGGCAGAAAAGAAATTATTTCTGGCTCATGAACTGAGACTAAAAGAGCTGGACCTCAAAGATAGGCAGTCTGAGTCCAGCAGTGATGGTGGCAGCATACACGCAGGACCTGCTGGAGACAAGAAGGTTCGTATACCCAAGGATATGGTGCCCAGTTATGTGGGGGGAGATGACACTGACAAGTGGTTTTCTGGTTATGAAGTTGCACTGAGGGCACATGGGGTTCCTGAAGGGCACTGGGGGGTCTGTGGAAAAGCATACCTGCACTTGGGAGGGACACACTTCTGACACTGGAGATTAGGGACTAGAAGAAGTACACTCCAATGAAAACCATTTTGATTGCCATATTTGGACTGACCCCTGAGAAGTATCGCCAAAGATTCAGGGACAGTAACACGCTCCCCAACCAATCCCTGGTAGACTTCCTTGATTACTCCAGTAAGGCACTGAATGGCTGGGTGCTGGTAAGCAAAGTCAGTGATTATGTTGGGTTGTACAATTTAATCCTGACAGAACACATGCTCAGTATTTGTTTTGTAGAGTAGCGCCACCACCTAGCTGATAGTAAGCTGACTGATCCTAGGAAGCTTGCTGAGGAGGCAGGCATTGGGCTAGCACAAGTGTCCAAAAAGGTATCAGGGGGGACACCTATGAAGGTAGTCAGGGTTCCCAACAGAAGAAAGAGAAGGGAGAAAAACCTAAAAATAAGGAGTTTTCTCAAGGTCCCCAAAATAGTTCCCAAGGCAGTAGTGGTAACTAGTCCCAGTCTGATCCTAAGAAGAAAGGGTTCTTTGATCACAAGGCAGGAAATTGGGTTCCCCAATGTGCAGAGTGCTCAAAGTGTGGTGACTCTAACGGCAACTCCAAATGTCCAAGGAGGGCACAGTCCCCCACTGGTGGGGAAAAACCTGGGTTGGCTAGTGCAGCACTCGGGGAGGAAGTAGTCCCAGATAGCTTTGGGGAACAGACAGAGGTAACCCTAGTGTCCCTGGGCGATGCAGATGTAGTGCTTAAAGCCAGCATGCCTGCCAATACTTCTAAGTACAGACAGTGGGTCACCATTAATGGGCAACTAGTGAAGATTCTGTGTGACACAGGAGCCAGCATGACTACTGTCAAGGGTCGGCTGGTGTCAGCAGAGGATGTCCTACCGAACACATTCCACCAAGTCATAGTGACTGACAATAGCAAGTGCCATCTACCAGTGGCTCTGGTTCCCTTTGAGTGGGGGGGGGCTCTGGTACTCTGGAAGTAGCTGTGAGTCTTGCCATGGCTGTAGATTGTCTGTTAGACAATGACTTTGAGCACAAAACCTGGAAGGAAGTAGCACTCAGGTCTCACTTGGAGATGATCTGTATGACCACACGGCCCATGACTGACTGTGAGGGGAGTCAAGGGCGTGTGGAGCCTGGAAGAATGGTCCAGACAGCTGCCAAGGAGAGGGGCAAGGGGCGCTGGGAACCAGTCCCAAAAGTTCCCACGGTGAAGATTGACGGGGTCCCTGAGGAGGAGGCCCCTGAGCCAATGGGGGATGACTTTGACACCCTAAGTGATCTACCTGAGTTTACTGGCTGCCAAGTTGATGGTGGGTCCACCAGGGAGGAATTCTGCAAAGTGCAAAAAGAGTGTCCCACTCTTGAGGGCATGAGGGCATGAGGGCTTGAGGCAACAGTCATAAGCTCATGCAGCAGGTGAATCCTCTGGGGATCACCTGATTTACTGGGAGAATGATCTCCTATATAGTGAGTATAAGGGTACTGGGGCAGCATGTGTGCTGGTGGACCCTCAGTGTTACCGGGCCTGTCTGCAGGGGTTCGCTCATGACATACCCCTGAAGGACATTTAGGGTAAGACAAGACCTTTGCCAGGCTTGCCACCCCCTTTTATTGGGCCTGAAAAAGGACAGCCTCAGATACATTCTGCAGGTCCTGTCCCATCTGCCAGGCCAGTGGGAAGTCAGGGAAAAAGCTAAGGGCTCCCGTGATCCCACTTCCCTTTGCTGGCACCCCCTTTGAAACGGTGGGCATCGACATCATTGGTCCATTGGACCCCAAGACAGCCCTAGGCAACAGGTTTATCCTGGTCTTGGTGGACCATGCCACATGCTACCCAGAGACAATCCCTCCGAGGATGGTGACTGTACCTGTGGTGACAGAACTTTGATGGGGATCTTTACCCTTGTCAGGTTCCCCAAAAAGATAGTGTCTGACAGAGACACTAACTTTATGTCAGCATACATGAATTCCATGTGGGATGCGTGTGGTGTCACCTACAAGTTCACCACACCATATCACCCTCAATCCAGCAGTAGAGTTGAGAGATTCAATAAGACCTTTAAGGGCATTGTTGCAGATACCTGAGGTCATGAGGCGTAAGTGGACATCCTCTTGCCATGCCTTCTCTTTGCTTACAGAGAAGTGCCACAGAAAGGGGTAAGGTGTAGTCCCTTTGCGCTTCTCTACGGTTAACCTGTAAGGGGGCCTCTAAGCATTGTCAGGGAGGGGTGAGAGAAAACTCCCAAGAACCCCCCTGCACCCTCCAGGATGTGGTCAGCTACATGTTGGCCAAAAGGGCCAAAAGCAACCTTGAGGCCAGTCAAGAGGTAATGAAACACTGGTATGACCAGAAGGCTACTCTGGTGGTGTTTCAACCTGGTGACAAAGTATGGGTCAAGGAACCAGCAGAGCCCTGAGCTCTCCAGGACCACTGGACTGGCCCCTACGAAGTAAAGGAGCGCATGGGAGAGGCCACTTATTTAGTGAACCTCCAGACCCCCAAGGAACCCCCAAAGAGTGCTTCATGTGAACAGACCCAAGCTTCACTTTGAGAGCTCTGAAGTGAGCATGCTCCTTGTGACAGATGAGGGTGTGGAAGAGGAGAGTGAACTTCTCCGGACCTCCTCTGTGCACAGAAAAGTGATGGGTCAGTGGAGGTTGTCAACCTCTCTGACTCTCTGGCCCTAGACCAGTAAGGTGACTGTTACCGAGGTGACTTACCAGTTACAGGGACAGTTTTCCTCCCAGTTTTCCCTCACCACTGGACTCACACATCTGTGCATCCATGACGTTGATATGGGAGACAGTCCCCCTTTAAAGAACAAAATTTACAGGCTGTCAGACAGGGTGAAGGGCAGCATCAAGGAGGAAGTGACCAAGATGCTAGCTTTAGGGGTGACTGAAACCTCAGTCCCTGGTCCAGCCCAGTAGTATTGGTACCAAAGGCTGCTCCACTTCGGTTCTGTGTGGACTACCACGGTCTCAATTCCATCACGAAGACTGCCGCACATCCCATCCCCAGAGCTGATGAGCTCATTGACAGGCTAGACACTGCCAAATTCTTCAGTACCTCTGATTTGACATCAGGGTACTGGCAGATCGCCTTGACTGAGGAGGCAAAAGAGAGGTCAGCATTCTCAACCCCTGAGGGACATTACCAGTCTGGGTGATGCCCATTGGCTTGAGGTATGCCCCTGCTACCTTCCAACGGTTGGTTAACAGAGTCCTGGCTGGCAAAGAGGTATTCTGTGCCTGCTACTTAGACAACATTGCAATCTACAATGCCAACTGGGAGGAACACCTGCTTCACCTCCAAGAGGTGCTCCAGGCCCTGCAACAGGCAGTACTGACAACCAAGGCCAGTAAGTGTCAGATTGGGCAGGGCTCCATGGTGTATCTGGGACACCTGGTAGTTGGTGGCAAGGTGCAGCCCCTCCAGGCCAAGATTGAAACAATCATGTCTTGGCAACCACCTAGGACACAAACTGAAGTGAGAGCCTTCCTAGGCGTCACTGGCTACTACAGGAGATTTGTTAAGGGATATGGCACCATGGTTGCCCCCTTAACTGAGCTGACGTCTAAGAAGAAGCCCAGATTGCTGAACTGGACAGAAGCTTGCCAGAAAGCCTTTGATTTCCTCATGGAAGCCATGTGCACAGCGCTTGTGCTCAGCGACCCTGATTACTCAAAGGAATTCATAGTGCAGACAGACGATTCAGAGCATGGCCTAGGGACAGTCTTAGCACAGGTGAACGAGGAGGGCCTAGACCAACCGGTAGCCTTCATTAGCAGGAGGTTACTTCCATGGGAACAGAAGTGGAGTGCCACATTTGCTGTGGTCTGAGCACTGAAGAAGCTGAGACCATACCTGTTTGGGACTCACTTCCAGGTTCAGACAGACCACAGGCCCCTCTGATGGCTCATGAAGATGAGGGGTGAACATCTTAAACTCTTGAGGTGGTCCATGTCCCTACAGGGAATGGACTTAACGGTGGAGCATCGCCTGGGGACTGACCACGCCAATGCTGATGGTCTCTCCAGATTCTTCCGTCTTAGTGATGAGAGCTCCCAATGAGTTGGGTGGCTCCCCCACTTTCAGCTGGGGGACACACGTTAGACTTGACAGCTTTAGGGTGGTCATCCCCCAACTTTGCCTGCCTCCCTTCATTTTTCTGACCCTGTTTTTGCTGGTTTTAGGACTCTGCGCAATTTACCACTGCTGACCAGTGCTAAAGTGCACATGCTCTCTCCCCTAAACATGGTAACATTGGTCCCAACCCAATTGGCATATTTAATTTACCTGTAAGTTCCTAGTAAAGTGCACTACCTGTGTCCAGGGCCTGTAAATTAAATGCTAGTAATGGGCCTGCAATATTGATTGTGCCACCCACTCAAAAAGCCCCTTAACCATGTCTCAGGCTTGCCATTGCAAAGCCTGTGTGTGCAGTTTCACTGCCACTTCGACTTGGCATTTAAAACTACTTGCCAAGCCGTAAACTCCCCTTTTTCTACATATAGGTCACCCCTAAGGTAGGCCCTAGGCCATAAGCCATAGGGCAGGCTGCTATGTAAGTAAAAGGCAGGACATGTACTTATGTGCTTTACATGTGCTGGTAGTGAACAACTCACCAATTTGTTTTCTATTACTGTGAGGCTTACTCCTCTCACGGACTATCATTAGAATTGGTCTCTTATACTATTAACGTGTAGGTTCTGATCTGGAAGGAGTAGCCCTGTCAAGTTTAGTATGGCCAGAAGGGCAATAGAAAATCCTGCTTTCAGGTGACGTTGGATTTAATATTACTATTTTAGAAATGTCACTTTTACAAAGTGGGTATTTCTCTACACTTACTGCCATCTGTGCCGTACAGCCTATCTCCAATCCACGTCTGGTCTGTGCTGATTGAAAGCTCCCCTTGTGCATTCCACCCAGACAGCCATAAACACAGGACACTCAGTCCGATCTGCATACTGAATGGGTCTCCCTGGGCAGGAACAGTGGAGGGCTCTCTCTTACACTTCAAAGGCCTGTGCACTTCAAAACCACTCTTTGAATTTTCCCCCACTTGGGTATATATATGCTGGGTCTCTGGCCCCACCAAATCAGACACTTCTTGAACTACACCTGAACTCTGTCAGAGGGTCTGCCTGGCTGCCCCAACGACTCATCTAGACTGCTTTGCTGAGAAGGACTGCTGCCCTGCTTGTTGCTCTGCTGTGTGCTTGCCTCTGACTCTGCTGGAAGGACTCCACCTTCCCCACAAGTGTTCTCTAAGGGCTTGGATGGAGCTTTCCTCCTGTTCTTAAGTCTCAGGACCACAGAGAGTTCACCAGAAAGAAGAAAATCCCTGTGCATTGGAAAATCACTGCACTGCCTCCAGAAATCGACGCAGCGCCTTCCCCGCAGTGAAATTTTGCTGCATCGCCTACCGGATTGATGCAGCACCTGCTCCTTCTACCAGCACGCCAAGGATTTTCAATGCATCACCCCGGGCATCAAAATATCCCTGCATTGCAGTGAGCAACTAAGGCTGTGCTCCTGAAAATTGACACATCACCTTGCAGCGTGGAAAGAAACAACAACACAGATCCTTATTTTTCTATGCATCTTTTCCTCTGTGGCCCTTATGTGTCGTTATTTTTTACGCATCCCAAGTACTGTGTGTTATAAGGATATAACCACTGATTCTTAAGGATTGAGACTCATTTAAACCTTTAAAAAGTGATATCTTGACTTTCGCATCTTGGATTTATGTCATTTTGATCTTATTTTATGCAGATAAATATTATCTATTGTTCCAAGCCTGTGTGGTGTATCGTTGCGGTGTTTTCACTGTGTTACTGTATGAGTTATTGCACAAATACTTAAGCTACCAGAGGGTGAGCACGGGATAATTTGGGTTGCGTTGTAACTTACCCTGACTAGGATCATGGTTCCTACTTGGACAGGGTGCATACCTCTGCCAACTACAGACCCAATTTCTAACCCAGGGCATGGAGGGACTGCGCTGAGTTTTAAAGCTTACGACCAGGATTATTTTATCTAAGGTTTCGAGAATACCTACTCATACATATTGTAGTTAAACTCTACAGATTTATCGAGGTTGAGAGTGAGGTGAGGATCAAAAAGGGGCATCCCATCTATCATCCTCAGTTTGTGTCATGCCCTCCTTGTCCTTATTGGCAAAGGGGCTGGTTTGGGGAGACATGGTTCCTTCCCCCTTATCTGGAAAGAGATAGAGACATGATCTGAACCACATAGTGGCAGGAACGCATTTACTGAGTTCAGACTATCTGGGGCAAAAATAAGATTGATGTGTGCCCTGCCAGATGAGTAGGGCCACACACCTGTTGTTGGTGGCCTAATACCTCGTATGATCTCAGCAGTTCCTTAAGAGGGGTACTCGTCAGCCCATATATTAAAATCCCCTAAAATAAAAAAATTGGATTGGGCCAATGCCATGTTGGAAAATACCACTATCAGGGGGTTCAGAAGAGAGCCTAATAGTCACTTTGGCCACTGTTTTCTCTCCTCCTCGCAGCATCTAAAACTGATTTCTTCTGTAGAAGTGTAATCCATTACACAACTCCGGACCAGAATTTCCACTCAGATGCCCCTTTAATATGCTCAGTACTGAGGTAGTGGCTGTCATTTTAGCCATGGTGCCTAGAAGGAAATAGGTTCCACAGTGAGAGCTGTACAAATGTAAGAGAGTACATAATGTAAGAGAGTACATAAATGCACAGTGCCTGTCTGCTAGGTAGAAAAGTGCCACTGTAGCCACATGCAACTCTACCTACCACCCCGTGGTGTTGATGCCCATTGCCTATGGCCAGACCCACAGATTTATATTTTTAATGGGAAAAGAAAAACTACAATTTCCTGAATGCCAAGTAGGAAGGAAACTGGGCTGCCTTAAAACAAGTTGCACATCACATGCCCTTTCCTATCGTTATATGTTGTTGTGTTTGTTCTTTTATTGTCATTTTATTTGTCACTGCCTGATCGAGCAGGGGGGTGACTCTGCTCCGCTATTTCAGAGGAGCTGCTCTTGGTGACAGCCACCACCTGATGATAGCATGTGGTGCTCCATTGTATGTTGCACATTTTCCATTTGTTTAGAAATATGTTTTTCTGTCTTATTCGTCCCTGTTCCACGTGGGCGGTGTTTAAGTTTCATCTATGTAATGTCCATGTCGTTTCCTTGCCATTTAGGAGTGAGCTGAGAAGATTTTCACTCTAATCCTACATGTGGTGGCTAGTATCTCTGATCAAGTCTCGCTTATTGTTGAGACATAGTTGTTTGTTGAGTCTCATTTGTGTTCTTGGTGGGGGTATGTTCTATGTTTGTAAAGTGACAATGCATGGTAATGGCTTGTTATTGTTGAGTAAATAGTGACTTGGATGGTTGAGAGGACTTTTCTGTTGTTCATGTTATGATATTTGCAGGCATGTTATGTCCTGTTACCTGTGGCCCAGTGTACAACCCTGTGGTGGTGATGTAAGCGTTTGTGGTGGACATGATGTTGGTGGAGAATGCGTCTGCGTTGAGATTCAACCTTCGAATGCTACTGAGCTCCCATGAAGATGAACTGAGCTGATGACAACACAGATCCTAATGGTCTGCTGTGCTATGGAATGACCTTGTAACTCATTGAGCCTTGCTTGAAAAAGTCCTCTTAAAGTGTCGCTACAGGGTGGACAATCACAGCTTTGTGAATTAGGTTCTCACAACCGAAAGAGCTGACAACCGAACTACAATGAGCATGTCCAGACCGGATGTTTGGGACTAGGAAGTGGGTGGCTAGAACATGTTTAGATCGATGTGAAGCTGCCCTATCCCATTCTAAGAAAAACACTTCAGCAGCCTAGTGACAGGCAGCTACACCCCAGCTCCAGCGTGAAACACAACACCTACCTGTCAGAACCAAATCAAACTCGGTGGCAAAACCCGCCTTCCGAACAGAGATGTAAACTTTTAGGGCAGTTAGGATGTTTATTTATCGAGCGTTTCGAGGCACTGATAAGGCAGGGTTACAACTAAAGTGCTTTTGGAAATTTAAGGCAAGACAGGAACTAAACACTTGTCTCAACAAAAATAATACACGCGTTAACATTTTGACGAGGCCTGTCCCAAACAATTATGTGTATCTCTTCAGTCTCAAGTTTTGCTTCCAGTCCTGGTGGTGTTAATAGCACTTTTTGTTTGTTAAAATATCCATCTACCCAAATTCCGTCATGATGGCATGCCCTGGTCCCATTCATTTGCTTTCCGTTAGCACCCCAGTGCATTCAGAGGGTTGTAGCTTTTTCATTCATTCCACTGAACCAATTTAACTGATGTACCTGATTACAATGTTTTATAACAGAAAATCTCAGGAATGTAAACATGGTGTGCTGACAACATGGAGTTTTTGGCAACTCTAGCTGTAACTGGGTCTCAAGTTAACAGATTGCTCCATGTCATTGGGGCACCAGTGTCTAGTCCTGTTTTTTTCATTTTACAAATCATTCTTGTCACCTGCGCTGCTCCACTTAGCTCAGTTGACATGAACCATGACGAGAACTCCCAGAATCCATTAGGTTGGTGAATGAATGCCTAGGGCTGGACAATGGTGTCCCTGAAGCCATGGAATCTTCTGATAACCTTACTCGGGTGACTAGCTGGTCTCCAGGATAGTAAAAGACATAGGAAATTGTTTATAACGTATGCATGGCTTTAAGGGTGTTCCAGGTTTGATATGATTAGTATTTCTAGTCCTGTTTTAACTTTTGCTATTCTGGGCTTGCAGTTTTTCATGTCATAAAAAATCATCACTGTTGGACCTGGCTAAATTAGATAACGCAAAATTGTAGATGGGTGATTTCTATTGGAAATGTAAGGCCCGAAATTGCGACTTCGTGTACATTTTATGGCCTTGTCCCAATCTGACACGAGACCGGAGGGAAGGTTTGTATACATTACTTCCCAGTGCTACATATGCATTTAACCCATCAGTCAAACTAGTCTCCTCCATCATACAACAGATTGATGACCTTCCAGGCCCGCTGCTTCACATTAGCAGGGAGATGGATGGCCACGGCATTATCCACAGCTATCAAATGTACCCTCCACCATTGCACTGTGACTACAGTGCCATGTCAGACTGAATGGTACTTAGAACTTGTTAGACAAGCCTCTCATTTTAGCACCGCCCACAGGGGAACTGAGTTAGTTATGTGTTCGTTGCTTCTTGCCATCTCTGCACACGGGCGTAACACAAGTCCATGTGGTGCAGGAGGGCCCTCAAACCTTCAGGGGCCCCTAAAGTTTGGGGCCCCCTCTCAGGCCAAGGTCAGTGAATATGAGATGTGGTGACACAGGGGCCCCTTATCACATTCTGTAAGGGGAGCATTATTTTGTTACAACACTGTCTGTGTAATAGAGCCTCTCCTCTTCTTTTCAAAGGCTGAGCATGGTTTCCTGTGGTTGAACTCGGGTACTTCTACGCTTGAAAAGTACTTAATTTCACTGTTCCCTGTATTTATGACCCTTCAAAATCCGAATAAAAACGTTTTAGTAATATATGACTACACGTCTCAAAAATCCAAGTGAAACGTTCTGGATGAAGTACTCACAACTGACATAGAACCTCTCGAGGTCTCTTCTAGGGCAAAGACAGGGTCGTATATCGTCACGTGAAAATTAAATACGCTGGCAGGGATGTCTGCAAACTCTCAATAAAGAAATTTGCAGCTGAGAAAAAAATCAGCCAGATGAAAGCGGGCGACACGAGGCGAGGGGGCGACGTTGTTATTCCTTCTGGAATCGCTGCGAGTTGCTGCTGCTTTTACTGGGGTCGCCCTGGCGGCTGCAGGTCATGTGCACTAATGGCTCGTTGAGGGAAGGGGGGCTGTGGGTGCGCGAGGCTCTGCTATCGATTTTCGAACACATGGAAGTTGGCCGTTAATTTCCCCGCCATGTTCCTCATTTGTCCTCTCAAGGGCGAGGCCTGCTGAGCTGGGCGAAACGTGCCACCGCCGGCGCAGGCCTGACGGATGTGGGCAGAGTGGGAGGCAGGCAGGGTCGTTTCACGCCAGGGCGGGCACAAAGGGCTGCGCTCATTTGTCAAAAGCTCCAGAAGGCAGCGAGGCGCCCAGGATAAGTGACAGTTTAGCGCCCCTGCGACGTTTGCCTAGTGGGCACGTGTTATATCACAATTTATAGCGCCGTTTAATTCGATTGTAGCGCTTTCTTAATACATTTCAAAATTTGGTAACAGAGGAGGTCGATTTAGAATAACATAGGGGAGTTTGAATTCTCCATTAACTTGCATTGAGCTGGAGGAGGTTTAAAGGTGGAGTAAACAAAATTGAGCTATTTTTGGCTTATGAAATCGTGAGTCTAAACGTTCAACCTACATTTGGGTCCTTGGTCTATATGCATAACCGAGGTGACATTTTCGATTGGCTCTCGGATGTGCATGTATCGTTTATGTATGAACGCGCATCAGGAGTGGCTAAAGGTCCCACCATATGACTGCTGTCAAGACAAATTAACTCATGCCACACGTGCACTCCTTTCGCCAAAGAAGTACTTTAAGCCCTGCTATCCAAGTGTTTTCATCTATTGAAGCTTGGTGAAGCATGGCCTGGAAACATATTCTGACCACTCTTATCCCTAAAGCACCCTACACGTAGATGCCAACATTTTGAAACTTGGAGAATTTTAAAATACGCGGGAGGTGGCCTTCATTTTCCCCATTGACTTACTTTGAAGCAAAGGCAATTTCAGGTGGGCAACAGCTAAAATTATGCAATTTTTCGCTTCAAAACAATGAATCTGTTGGCATGTATGTTTACAAAAAGAATCGTCTGTTGACTAAGATGATTGCGGAATCCATGTCACCAAGTGGACATGTTTCCTGACGGAAGTTCTAGTTGGCCAGTTACACATGGTTTCTACATGGTCTAGTTGCCTGCACGTTTTGGACAAAGAACGAACCACTACAATCTGGAAACTATTCAACTTCAGCCTTGTCACGGTTTCAAACTGATTATTGATACCTAGTTGTGTTTCTTGGTTTCAGTTAACATTTTAGTTTAACCAGTATTATTTATCTTCTTTTTTCCCACTAGTCCAGACATGAAAAATCCGAAATCTGGATAGTGTAGAGACCATTTGGAACTAGACAGCTGGAATTGCCCCCTTGCCCCCTCGGGACATACATACGTGACACTCTTGTTGGTGTAAAAGGTCATTTATTAGAACAGGATTTAACACAACAATATTTCAAAACATTAACTGTATATCTTTTAAAGCAAACTTTAACTTTTTAGAACTCCCTCTCCTTCATTTTCTCCACAAATGTCTCCCTTCAATTTTCCTGCCGTATATGCTCCCCTATTCCGCCCATGCCTTCCTTGCCTGTAGCCTACCCCTCCCTGCTCGGATGCTTCACCTCCTTGTTTTCCCCTTGGAAGGGTGGACAAACCCGCACCTGGCTCTCCACCCTCCCCCATCTCCTGCTACCTCTTCACAACTCACCTGTCCTAAATGACTGTTGACCCCAAACCTACCTGACCTATCTACCCTACCTGAATAAACCTTTCCTCCCCCTTTCTTCCTAAGCTGGGTGGGTGGGTGGTCCTAAAATAAATCCTTCCCTCTCCTAAGTCGGCGCGCAAAGAGGCCCGACCCCACCCTCCACCCCCCTTATAAACTACTCTAACCCCCACCCCCACTTATCCTTAACCAATCAGGCGCCTAGTGCGCCACTTCCCCTGTCCCGAATCCCCCCGCGGAGAGACTAGACTGTGTCTCTCTCTCCGCGGGTCCCTTCATTCCCCAGAGTTAGGATAGCTCCATGTCAACCGAGCACATTTCCGTCCTGGACTTTGCTTTTGCAAAACATTTTTATTAGGAGCATTGGTGCACTTGAAGTGAGCAAAGACAACAACTCTCAGGGGGCACGTTGTTACACAGACTTCCAGAACTGGAAACACGGCGTTCTGTCGAAACAGAATGGTTGCCTGTCTTGAGATCCTGTTTCAACTTAGGAACAGTTGTTTTCTCTTACAACGCTTAATTGTGCAGAACTCTGATGTTCTCCAGGTCTGTTCGTGAATAGCTCACCCGGTCCGTTTTAATACTGTCCAATTAATTCTTGATTTTTTAACTGGATCAATAGAACTACAGATCTCAGAATTCACAGAAAAATCACTGAAAGTGGAAGAGCTATTCATGCATGGCCCTGAGAGCTTCATTTTGGCAGAAGGCATAGATTTGTGGAAATAAATCCCACAATTGGAAATATGCTTCCCTGTTCATACGCCCCATGGTAAAAATCCACACAATTCAAAGCATAGCTCCGCAGTAGGCGCTGAGCCCAGTGACTTGTCTTGCCGGTGCCTCCGCGCCTAGATTCTCTCAGCCCCCAGGGTCGCTCTTGTTTTCTGTTAAGCAGGAAATGGGGCTTTTAACCTTTCCTCTCTGCCGCCTGAGTCTGAGGCGCCCTGCTCCCTTTCTGTTCTTTCATTTCAAATTGCCAGCAGTTTCAAGTCTCCCTTTTTTCATCCCTCGCATCAGCATTAGGAACCTTCAACTGTATTATTGATTAAATCTTACAGTTAGAAACTGAAGCTCTCTGATTTGACATAGCTGCCAGCAGGCGCAGACGGTGTGGAGTGTAGGAGAGTGGGGGAGGGGGTTGTTAGCAGAGAGGACCCGGGAGAAGGATGAGGCAAGGCCGCAGAAAATAGTGTGAAATGAGTCTAATAAAATGTAAAAACAATAATTTGCTGGCAAAACAGAGATTATCTCGGGTTTGGTAAAATCCTATCTGTTCCTCTCTGTTAGAGTTTCTAGAGTAGGGGCAGCTGGCATCTAGGAACATCCTAAACATGACCACTGAGCAATCACTCATCCGTCCACCCTCACAAGCACTCCACAAACACCTGATGACGCAGAAAAAGAAGGTCCGACATATATTCATGAATACTGTGTAATCAATGCATATAATGAAGTGTGATTTTAGTAAAGAAATAATGTACGAGGGAAATTGTGCCCTCGGGGTAGTTCGCCATCATTGTAAACGAGCTTTATTAAATCATGAAGTATTGAAAATGTAGTAATCCGTCATAATCGCAAATGTATGCCATGATTTCTTGTTTGAAAACTGTTTTGCTTAGCTTAAATTTAGTATAGGCTTTGGCCTAGTTGCCTGGCTTCAAATTCTAACTGCTTGATTCTTTTTTTCCTTGAACTAATGAAACATATATTCTTGCTTGAAGTTGTATTTTTCCAGTAGAAACTGCCTGGTACACTTATCTCCAAGGTTTCGTGCTAGGCGGTTACATCCCCTTTGATACAAGGTCAGTGTCTGCAGGTGTGGACAATGAAGGTACAGATACCAAAAATAATTGGCAAACCATGATACAATTTGTGTTCCAAGGCTCCAAGGCTAATGTATGCACAAATAAGTTCTAGTAAAAGGCAATTTTTCATTGGACAATTTGAAGCCAACCTATGAACCCTCCAATGGAAGACCCTGCAAGATTTGGAATGTTTATTACTTAAACCCACCGAACAAAGAGAAGTCAGCCATTTTCCTCGATGCCAGTTTGAAGCCTGATGCCAGACTCCATTTTGGACGACACCCTGATACCCTTTTCTCTATTCGAGAGAAAGAGACTTAAGAATTCTCACCCTAGAGACTTTAACTTTGATTTGCCCCGTCTTGCCTATGCAGTAACTTTGCCCCATTCTCCTTGCCGCTGCAAGGAAACTTGCCCTTAACTTTGCCCCTTCGAAACTTGCCCCATGCTGATCAACCGGTACCTGAAGGACGAAGACTTTTCTTGAATGCTGATTGTATTGGGTAAATATGAAAGGATAAATGTATTATGCATTGTGTTTTTCCTTTTAGATACCAACTGCTATTTTGACAGGGCCCTAGCTAGAAGTTTTCCAAATTTGTGTTGACTAAATTCGTTTCGCATGAAGCCCCACATGCCAATGCTAATTAGAGGTTAGTCAAGGTATTCATTCAATGTATCATGAAGAATTGAAATCTTGTTATGCTGACCGAATGTATGCAATTAGTCAAATACAGTTAGTCACATTGGTGATTTGCATTGCTATAACAGAGTGTATCATCATCCAGATTTTGCGTAGATTGCGTTTCTTCCACCGTTATGGACAGCTAGTAATGTTCATATACATATATCAATTGGTGTTGAGACATATATATATCGTGCTAGCTTTGTTAATATAGGGAAATAAATTCACTAACTTTTAATAAACTGGTGTGGTTATTCATGACTGAAAGGTCATGGTGCGCCGAAATACCAACTGTTATTGATTTCTGATGTGCTATATTGACCTATTAACTGGGTATTGGTTACCGATTACAGTAGTTATTGATTATTGATCTGAGTGACTCGACTATTTTAGGATGAGGAGAGCCCGACTCGGTTAAAAGATTCACCGACCTCCAACGTGTCCAGGTACAGGTAATCTATAAGGGCTGGACGCGTTACCAGTAGATGGTAGCAGAGATTGATGGTTTTGCCCTTTGGGACCCCATCCGAACAATAGACAGAGTCAAGTTAGAATTTTCTTTGATAAAAGAAGTTGGAGGGATGATGATGCCCTAAGTCCCCAATGACTTTCCCGGGATCTCGGAGCTTGCGAATGGAGGACATAGAGGTATGAGAATGGTCTCAGCATTTCTAGTGACGGTATGAGTGAAGTTAGGGTTTCGCACTTGCACAGCTTATCGCCGCAGATTAATTGAGAAGTTTGTGAGGATTTAAGGGGTTAAAAGATATTAGAGGACTGTTCCTCCAAAGGTGTGAGAGTAGGGAAGTCGTCGAACTTCACGTGTGTGTAGCGCTTTGAGCAGAAAAAATTTGTCCACGTGGTTGTTGATGTTGAGACGGGCCCTGCGAGGTCAAGAGACTCCGGAGTATGTTGAAAAGTGTATGTGACACTTGTTTGATGTTGTGATCTGGTCGGTTTAATAGGTTGATCGGGCGTGGTCAACAAGTCGGTATGAATGTTGCAGAGTGAAAGAAAATTTCGACTTTGAGATTTGACGAATTCTAAAGTGCACTAGAATAGTTCATTGATCAGTTGAGAGTAAAGTTTGCGGGTCAAATTTTGCTTGCGAAAGTGGGAAACCGAGAAAGATGGAATAACTGCCGAGGCTAGTGAAAAATCCCTAAGGTTTCTGAAGCGATTGTGTTACCCTTCCTGTAGTAAACCGACAGATCTGTTTTATTCTTTTGGTTAAGTGCTCGCATTATATTGCAGAAATTAGTTTATGAGTGAAGCTGAATGAAAAGAGGACAAGCCGCAGGACTTTGTCAGCCGCAGTGTGTGAGTGTGACGTCACTAGGAGCCGCGCTGGGATAGGTCGGTTGGTGGGAAGGGTCGCGCACGGATTGGACGCAGTCCGTGAAGCGCAATTGGAAGGGGAAAGGCAAGCGAAGAGTATTCCGGGAATTAAAGTCACTTATTGATTACATATTTTTTTAGAAAAACAAAAGACGGAAAGATGAAATTTTTCAAAGCGTTTAAGAGTGCCATGAGGGGAGATGTTTATATTAAAGCAAATGTAGGAGAAGAAACACCGCCTGAGGGTACGCCAGCTTACATTGTCATTGAAGAAAAGGGTGTAGCGCCATGTCTTTGGCTAAAGCAATGGTGCAAATTAACAGAAAAACATGGAAGTGTAGCGTTCCCTATCCACGGGTATTTTAACCTAAGGGTTTTAGAAAATCTGAGGTTTGCGCTATACGACATGAAAGTACCCCCAAGGCCAGCACAGTTTGAGGCATTGGCAATTTGGGAGCTAATAGCTAGAAACCAACAACAAAAGAAATTTGAGACAAGAATAAGAAAAGTAGAAAAGACACTAGCGGATGCTAGATGGGACAGCACACAAAAGGTTTGGAGATCAGACGTATTGCAGGGAATTAAATTGTTTCCAGCGATTGCCGAGGAAGCGGAGATGGAAGGAAGTAAAGCCACCTGTAAGACAAACAAGAGTCAGTCCAGAGAGGGAGAGAGCAATAGAAACTCGAAAAGGGGAGACGAGTCAGATGATGAGGTGTTCATTATACAATTGCTGAATGATCGCCCACCGCCATATGTGGAAAGCGAAAAAGGCTCAAGCATTAGTACTGCCCCTCCAGAACCAATACAGGGTAATGTAACGCCAAATTTGAGAAGATCTCAGAGGCCGAACAGTTCTGACATGCCTTTCTCACCACGAATATCACGGGTCCAGAGGATGTACCCAGACGTGCCAGCATTGAAACCTGCTGATAACTATCAGCCACAGGTTCAAAGGCACTGTTGTGATGAGCATAACATGGGAATGACTTCCGATTCAATGGCGCAGGGAGGACAAAACTATCAGAGACCGACATTGATTCAAGCTGAATCAACACAGTTCTCGATGCCCCAAAAGCAGACACAAGAAGTGCGAGTAATAGAAAGCCAGTTAGGTATGCCAGCAATGATGAACCATAATGTGGGGATTAACATGCCACAGAATTCGGGGAACAGACAGAATCCAGACGCAATATCTCTACCTATCACTGTAGGTCCACCAGTACCACTGTACATACAGGCAAATTCAAGCACAAGCGACCAAGGGTCAATGATACAGAATGGGACAGGGAGGAGATGCATAGAAACCACTCCAGAGACAACTCCGATAGCGGCGCTGCCAAATGGATCTGGGTCCTTGTCGGAATTTAGCCCAATTCCAATTTGTGCTCCGTCAACCGTGGTAAGGTCACATCCACCACTATTAGTACCGTTAAGCTCACAGACTGAAACATTGCAGAAACCGTCAGTGGCAGTTGATGTAACTGCTACACTGATGGGACTGAACGCGCAACAGCTAACACAATGGTTCAACAGTCTGAACTCCCCACAGAGTGTATCCAGCGGGAAGGGAGAAGAATACCTGAATAAAATAAGGTTGGGTATGGAGGCAGATGAACTGGTTGAGGGAACAATGGGTTTGAACAGATTAGAATCATACACGGAGGAAGAACTAAGATACATGTGCCCTAGGATTACAAGAGAAGTGAGCAGCATACATAAGAAATTACAAGAAATTGCAGACAGACACGAGATTGATATAGGTAAGACTAAACACCTGAGTAGAAGTTACAGGTTAGATTTCGACACAAAAGACTTTGAACACATGAGATCCGCAGGGATGAAAACACACCTTAAAGAGATACTGCAGAGTGCACAGGTCTGGAGATGTTTAGACAAGTGGGAAAGCAGGTGGGTCAAGAAAAAGGATAAAAAGAAGGAAAATACTTCGGAACGAAGTGAGAAAAAACAACAGAATGACGATCTGATAACCATGTTACCAATGAGAGAGACAGCAGGGGGAAAACTTGTGCATGTACCATGGCACAGGTGCGATATTCAATCCTTTACGGACGACTTTCCCAAATTGAGAGAAAAACCGATCGAGTGGTATCAACAAACAGATAGATTTGTGAAACTCGCGAAGTGTCTCTGGGAAGACCTGAATACCTTATTTGAGATTGTGGTTCCGGCTGATTTGTGGGAAGATTGTAAAAGGGCTGTAGGTTGGCCGACGAGTGAACCAGAGAGAGATAGGGACACAGGTGCGCCATCACCTACGGTAATGAGTTTGTACCACAAGGTGATCGAGCACTTGAAAACCAAGGTTGCGTCGAAAAATGTGGATTGGCAAAGGATTGACAGGACCGCCCAAGAGATTAAAGAATCTATACACGCATATTATGAGAGGTTGTTGAAAGCGTTTAAAAATTACAGTGGCACGGAAACGATTGAGCCAAAGGACATGCTTCATTTTGTGTTCAGGTTTGTGGAAGGGCTGAGACCTGAAATTAGCCAGATGATTAAATCGCATTTGATTTGTTGGCAGTCAAAGTCGATCGATGAAGTGTTGAATTATGCAAAATACTGCAGTGATGAGATTGAGACAAAGCAGAAAAGATTGAAGGAAAAAGTGATGGTGATGCAGCTCAGAGCAGCTCAGACAGGTTTACAAGGTTTGCAAGGTTTTCAACAACAGATGCCGCAGCAGCAGCAACAGGGAAATGCTATGTTTCAGCCGCAGATGAGAGGCAGAGGCCGAGGAGGTTTTGTGAATACTGGTCCTGATTTGAATACCGTTATGATTCCAAATGGTATACAGGCAATGAAGAAGGTGATGCCATGTCACACGTGCGGAATTGTCGGGCATTGGAAACGGGAGTGCCCAATGATGGTGCAGGAAGGTGTAGGTCAGCAAAACAATGATGTCAATGCATTTCAAACTATGAGAGGACCGAAACTGAGAGGTCCGAACCCGAATTTTCAAAACAATATGAACCAGATGCAGGGTCTACAACCCATGCAACCGCAGCAGGTGCAAATGCCCCGTGTGCAAATGACACAATTGCAGCCAATGCAACAGCAGTTTCCCATGGTACCTAATCAGCAAATGCAAATACCCTTAGCACCAATGAATCAGCAGCAAGCAATGCTTCCTCAACAGGTCACAGGTCAGGGAATGAGTCAAAATGACACAGTACACCAATTCCCACTACACAGCGAGAACGGAATAAACAATGTATGGGAGAGTGGAAGTTCAGATGAGGAGGGAAATTGTGTGCTTGCAGCATCTTTGGAAGTTGATCAAAAGGGTCCGTATGTGGAGGGAAGAGTTATGGGTCATCGCGTTTCATTCTTGGTTGACACAGGAGCTACACGTTCCACTGTTAGGAGCATTAAAGTGCCAAATCTGCCACTTTCAGGGAGAACAGTTCAAGTAGTGGGAGTAGCAAACAGGTACCTGACAAACCCAATCACAGATCCAGTACAAGTCAGAATTGGCAACTATCAAGGGTCACATAATTTTGTGGTATGTGACTCGAGCCCGATATCACTGTTAGGGAGAGACCTATTGTGCAAATTGGGATGTTCGATTATGTGTTCGAACGATGGAATTAGAATTCAGACGAGCAGTGATGGGGAAGAGGAGGACAGTGTAGAAGGGGATGAGATGGAGACTGTCGATGAAGAGTATCCTCTGATTACCTTTTTTCCGATGATCACTGAAGCAGATATTCCAGCTGAGTTACAGGAAACAGTCGGAAAAGAAGTGTGGGATATGACAGGAAAAGAGGTAGGATTGGTGAAAGGAGTGGAACCAGTGAAAGTGACTGTAAAACCCAATGTAACCTTTCCCCAGACCCCACAGTACCATATGGCACAAGACACCCTCATGAAAGTCGCCCAACTCATTGATGAGTTTGTGAAACAGGGAGTACTGAAGGAAGTGTTAAGCAGTCCATGTAATTCACCAATTATGGGACTAATAAAGCCAAGTGGAAAGGTCCGAATTGTGCAGGACTTGAGGAAAATAAATGACATAATAATAAAATGTTGCCCTGTAGTACCAAATCCAGCTGTGATAATGTTTCAAGTCCCTTGTGATGCCGAGTGGTTCTCAGTCATCGACTTGTCACAAGCATTCTTTTCGGTGCCTCTTCATGAGGACAGCCAATTTCTCTTTTGTTTCAAATTCTTAGACAGAGTTTACAGCTGGTGTCGAATTCCTCAAGGGTTTTCGGAGTCACCGTCAATTTTCAATCAGATTCTAAAGAAAGATTTGGAAGCGTTGGAATTGCCATTTGGGTCAACCCTAGTACAGTACATTGACGACTTACTGATTGCATCCAGGACAGAAAGTGACTGCACAGCTGACACCATTGTCCTATTGAACCATTTGGGAAGAAATGGACACAAGGTGTCTCCTTCAAAATTACAATTCTGCCGGAAGAAAGTGAAATATTTGGGTCACCAAATAGAGAAAGGGTCACGGAGAATAATGAAAGAAAGAATAACAAGTGTACTTCAAATGAGTCCCCCAAAGACGAGGAGGGAGGTGAGGAAGTTTTTTGGAATGGTGAGTTATTGTCGCCAATGGATTCCCAACTTCTCAACCCTAGCAAAACCTTTACTGAAACTGACCCAGAAGGATGCATTGGATGAAATTGAACTGAAAGGAGAGGAGATGGATGCTTTTATTGAATTGAAAGAATGCATGTGCAGGGCTCCAGCTTTAGGTATGCCTGACTACACAAAACCTTTCACATTGTTTTGTCATGAACGTGATGCATGTTCCATGTCTGTCTTGACCCAAGCCCATGGTGGCGTAAACAGACCAGTAGCATATTTTTCAGCTACTTTGGATCCGGTCGCAGCAGCACTGCCAGGGTGCTTGCGTGCCGTAGCAGCAGTTGGTATCAGCCTCACTCAGAGTGAAGGAATAGTGATGGGACACCCTTTAACAGTCATGGTCCCTCACTCAGTCGAGATACTTTTGACACGTTCCCGAACACAGCACATGACTGGTGCTAGACTCACAAGGTATGAAACAATAATTCTGGGATCACCTAATGTGCAGCTGAAAAGGTGCACTACGTTGAATCCAGCAACCTTGTTTCCCAGTGAAAATGCTGAAATTGAGAACGCTGAAGACATCGAGCACGACTGTCTTCAGGTGACTGAATTTTGCACCAAACCAAGGCCTGATATCAAAGATACCAGATTAGAAGAAAATGATCAAATCATTTTTGTTGATGGTTCATGTTTAAGAGATGCACTGGGTGTATTGAAAGCAGGGTACGCTGTATGTACTGTAACAGGTGTCTTGGAAGCATCTTGGCTTCAAGGGGTTTACTCTGCACAGGTAGCAGAATTGGTAGCCCTTACTAGAGCTTGCCAACTTTCTGCATTGATGAAAGTTACTATTTACACTGACAGCCAATACGGGTTTGGAATAGTGCATGATTTTGGACAATTGTGGTCACAGAGAGGCTTCATGACCTCTTCAGGATCACCAGTGAAAAATGGTGAAAGAATAAGAGAATTGTTACATGCCATTCAGTTACCGGGGGAAGTAGCAGTGGTGAAATGCAGTGCACACTCGAAGGGACAAGACTATGTTTCCCTGGGAAATGGATATGCGGATCAAGTCGCAAGGTTTTGCGCATTGAACTGTATATTGCTCAGGGATGAATGGAATTTGATAAGCGAACCAGAACTTGAACAAAGCGAAATCTTTGCTCTAAAGGTTATAGATACAATGGACGAATTGAAATCCTTACAGAATGATGTCAGTGAGGATGAGAAACTCTCGTGGACCAAATCACAATGTGTAAAGAGACTAGATGAATTATGGGTTTCAAGTGAAGGGAAATTCGTTCTTCCAAATAGCCTTTTGACACAGATAGCCAGATTTTACCATGGACAAGCTCATCTTGGGAGGGATGCCATGATTAGGTTGTTTAAAACTGATTGGTTTAACCCCAAATTCCGTCAAGTTGCTGAAGCAGTTTGCCACCGTTGCGTCATTTGCCAACAGATGAACGCAGGGAAGGGAACTGTAGTAAATTTGAGCCACATTGGAAGAGCAGGGGGTCCATTCAGCAGGATGCAAATGGACTTCATTGAGATGCCTGTGCATGGAGGCTTGAAGTATGTGTTGGTGATTGTGTGCATTTTTAGTCACTGGATTGAAGCATACCCTACACGCAGAAATGATAGTCTCACAGTTGCAAAACTACTCTTGAGAGAGCTAATACCACGTTTTGGATTCCCGATCTCTTTAGAATCAGATAGGGGAAGTCACTTCAATAATGAAGTAATAAAATTGCTTTGTGCAGCACTGAACATTGAGCAAAAGCTGCATTGTAGCTACCGCCCTGAAGCATCAGGTCTAGTGGAGCAAATGAATGGCACATTGAAATCAAGAATGGCGAAAATATGCGCATCAACAAACTTGAAATGGCCCGACGCATTGCCTTTGGTGTTAATGTCAATGAGAAACACCCCTGACCGAAAGACTGGACTGTCTCCACACGAGATTCTCATGGGCAGAGCTATGAGACTTCCAGTAGTTCCTGCAAATGCACTTTTGAATATTACAGATGATATGGTGTTAGACTACTGCAAAGGTCTAGCTGATGTGGTTCGCTCTTTCTCTCACCAGGTGGAGGCAACCACCTTGCCACCGATCCAAGGTCCAGGACACACCCTGAAAGCAGGTGACTGGGTTGTGATAAAGAAGCACGTGAGGAAGTCGTGTTTGGAGCCCCGTTGGAAAGGACCTTTCCAAGTGATTTTGACGACTACCACCGCTGTGAAGTGTGCGGGAGTTCCCAATTGGATTCACGCCAGTCACACAAAGAGGGTATTGTGTCCCACTGACGAGGAAGTTGAAGCGCTGAAGTTACCAGTACCGGATAACAAAGTGCCAAGCGCTGAGACAGAGCGAAAAAGAACTAAAAGCGAACAGGCAGAAATAGAGGAGGGAGAAATATTCTCTGAGGACGAAGCAACTGATTCACTTGGGGAAGACCAAGGAGGAGCCTCAGAAAGCGACGAAGCAGCTGAAGGTAACAAAGAGCCTGAAGCAGCTGAAAGTGACAAAGAGCCTGAAGAAAGTAACGGTGACAAAGGGCTCGAAACAGGTGAAGAAGCAGGAGAGCCTGATCAGAGGAGGGCTTTCCCAGAAGCAGACGATACAGAAAAAGAAAAGGAAAACCTGATTGACTCCCCAGAAGGAGGGGACAAGGCAGAACAGAACGAAACTGCTCAAAATCCTTCAGAAGAGATTGCAGGTCCATCAAGTGGACCCAGTGCGAAAAGAAGACCAAGCATATCGCCAGTAAAATTAAGAACTAGAGAAGCGTTGAACGACAGTAAAGGGCCAAGAGTGAAAGAGAAAAGAAAGGAAGTGTCTGTCGTAGTACCAACACCAAGTGAAGAAAAGGACTTGGCCAAAGAGGAAAGTACCAGTGAGAAAGAATCAAAGAGAGATGCAAAATTGAAAAGAAAAAGGATACCGAGCAGGAGGTATTCCGGTCCGGAGCGGGCATACGTAGCCAATAACGATTGGTCAGACGAATTCGTATCCCTCAGTCTCGAGAACGAAGAAGCAGAGCTACACTTTGGAAACAAAAGTTCTATGGACTCTGTTGATTGAAAACATTGATCACCTGATTGACTTTTCAACCGGCTAAGACATTGTTAACCTGATTGACTTTGAAACCGATTTTGAGACAACGCTGCTAACCGATAAGAGACTAAGCTGCTAAAGAAAACTGTGTGAACATTGAAGTCGTTCAGCTTTGTAAATATCTGCGAAACCGCTTTGATAGAGTGCCTTCAACTTTCTGATTCTATACAGATCATGACTAGTTTCACTACACAGGGGCGTAAAATGAAGTATTGTAAATACATGTGTATAGGTTTATTAATTGCATGCGTACTAATCATCGTAGTAATAGTTCTTGGAATGCATGGGAAGAATGAGAAAGAGACGAATGATGCTACTACTTCTAAACCTACTATTGTTACTGAACTAACCGCTCTGAAAAGACTTGAACAAGACGAGAGACACTTGCATGATAAAAAGGAACTTTCATCTAACGTTTTCTATCGCTTGCTGAGTGAGTATGTTGAGACCATGGATGCGAAAGATTGTTATGTGTGTACGCAAATACCTACCTCAGTAGTGGAAGGGGTAACATATCACAGCATGCCTCTTACATATGGAATTACATGTAGTATTATAGCTTCCAGATTTTATGGTCAAAAGGATATTCATTATTTCTACACTAATTATGATGTTACTTTTGCATATGTCCCCATAATAGGGCATTTGAGTAAAATAGCTAGAGATTGGTATGCCAAATTAATGAGGGAATTCTTTGAACCAATGTCACCTTTTCACACAGCTCACGCACATAGAGAGAACCTTACATGCTTGCTTTCACCAGTAGAAATAGAATTTTTAGACCGCTCTGATGACCGGAAGAATGAAATGAAGGAGAAATTAGAAAGGGAATTACATGAAAGAACATCTGTAGATAATTATGCTTTTGCTGCAATAAAGACACAAGGGAAAATAGCTTTAGATACATTGCATGTGGGAAGATTTTGTACACATAGATTTCAATCATATTATGACACAGTTTTTGTGGGAAAGAGTGAATGCAAACATACGTACGCATTTCAATCTAAGTGGACGTTCATGCTGAATGGACAAGATCCAGTTATTCCTGGAGTATATTATATTTGTGGACTCAACGCCTATTATCGTCTTCCTAAAGGATGGTATGGGAGGTGTTATTTGGGAATAGTGTTCCCAAAAGTTTACCAACTAGACGACTTAAAGAAATTTCCAAAGCTGTCTGAATCACATCGTGTTCAGAAAAGAGAGACAGCTTCTGGTGTGGTAGGAGATATATTTGGAGCATTGATTCCTTCAGTAGGAGTCATATTGAATTCAATCAAAATACGAAAGTTGTCTACTATTGTGGATAACATGCTGACAAAGTTTTCAGGAGCTATAATCCTGATGGATGCTGAACTTGCTGCAGAAAGAGCTATGACTCTTCAAAATCGGCTTGCCTTAGACATTCTTTTAGCAAAGGATGGCGGCGTTTGCAAAATGCTTGGTACACGTCACTGCTGTACCTATATACCAGACAGTAGTGGAAAAATTAGAACAATGCTTACGAACTTAACCAAAGAAAGCGTAGATTTGAAGGAATTGAAAGAGCCTGGAGTTTGGGAGAAGGTTGGAAAGGGATTTGCTTCTGTGGGAAATTGGCTCAGCAACGTTTGGAACGGATTGTTATTAAAGATAGTAAAGGGAATATTAATAGTATTAATTTGTTTATTAGGTCCTTGGGGAATATGGAAAGTTATTAAAATATTAAAAGCAAGGAACAAAAGGAAAAGAGAGGAGAAAATAGAGAACAAAATGGTGGAAATTTATAGAGAAAAATCAAAAGGGACTAAAAGAAAAAGGGAATTGACCGAAGTGCCAAATTACTATACAGAATTTAATGGAATAAAATTTGTGGGTAGACTTGATGTGATGACATAATTAGTCATCAGAGGAGGGATTGATGACGCAGAAAAAGAAGGTCCGACATATATTCATGTATACTGTGTAATCAATGCATATAATGAAGTGTGATTTTAGTAAAGAAATAATGTACGAGGGAAATTGTGCCCTCGGGGTAGTTCGCCATCATTGTAAACGAGCTTTATTAAATCATGAAGTATTGAAAATGTAGTAATCCGTCATAATCGCAAATGTATGCCATGATTTCTTGTTTGAAAACTGTTTTGCTTAGCTTAAATTTAGTATAGGCTTTGGCCTAGTTGCCTGGCTTCAAATTCTAACTGCGTGATTCTTTTTTTCCTTGAACTAATGAAACATATATTCTTGCTTGAAGTTGTATTTTTCCAGTAGAAACTGGCTGGTACACTTATCTCCAAGGTTTCGTGCTAGGCCGGTTACATCCCCTTTGATACAAGGTCAGTGTCTGCAGGTGTGGACAATGAAGGTACAGATACCAAAAATAATTGGCAAACCATGATACAATTTGTGTTCCAAGGCTCCAAGGCTAATGTATGCACAAATAAGTTCTAGTAAAAGGCAATTTTTCATTGGACAATTTGAAGCCAACCTATGAACCCTCCAATGGAAGAACCTGCAAGATTTGGAATGTTTATTACTTAAACCCACCGAACAAAGAGAAGTCAGCCATTTTCCTCGATGCCAGTTTGAAGCCTGATGCCAGACTCCATTTTGGACGACACCCTGATACCCTTTTCTCTATTCGAGAGAAAGAGACTTAAGAATTCTCACCCTAGAGACTTTAACTTTGATTTGCCCCGTCTTGCCTATGCAGTAACTTTGCCCCATTCTCCTTGCCGCTGCAAGGAAACTTGCCCTTAACTTTGCCCCTTCGAAACTTGCCCCATGCTGATCAACCGGTACCTGAAGGACGAAGACTTTTCTTGAATGCTGATTGTATTGGGTAAATATGAAAGGATAAATGTATTATGCATTGTGTTTTTCCTTTTAGGTACCAACTGCTATTTTGACAGGGCCCTAGCTAGAAGTTTTCCAAATTTGTGTTGACTAAATTCGTTTCGCATGAAGCCCCACATGCCAATGCTAATTAGAGGTTAGTCGAGGTATTCATTCAATGTATCATGAAGAATTGAAATCTTGTTATGCTGACCGAATGTATGCAATTAGTCAAATACAGTTAGTCACATTGGTGATTTGCATTGCTATAACAGAGTGTATCATCATCCAGATTTTGCGTAGATTGCGTTTCTTCCACCGTTATGGACAGCTAGTAATGTTCATATACATATATCAATTGGTGTTGAGACATATATATATCGTGCTAGCTTTGTTAATATAGGGAAATAAATTCACTAACTTTTAATAAACTGGTGTGGTTATTCATGACTGAAAGGTCATGGTGCGCCGAAATACCAACTGTTATTGATTTCTGATGTGCTATATTGACCTATTAATTGGGTATTGGTTACCGATTACAGTAGTTATTGATTATTGATCTGAGTGACTCGACTATTTTAGGATGAGGAGAGCCCGACTCGGTTAAAAGATTCACCGATCTCCAACGTGTCCAGGTACAGGTAATCTATAAGAGCTGGACGCGTTACCACACCTATAAAATTGGGGGCAGTAACAAGACACATAGCCCACGAGCATCACAGTTCAGCAAAAAAGTGGGTGAACATTGTGCATCCCCTTTATTTAGGGCCTCCCAAACTCTCTGTCGTCCATAGCCAATTTATGGTGGGTTCGAAAGTCCACCAATAAATATCGAGCATTTGCAATGCAATGGGTCTCGCATTTGCTGGACTTAGAGCTGTTAACGTTGTAATTTCCTAACTAGACTTTTCTTGCCACTTAAATTAAAAATGAAAAGTAAAACAGATAACATAAGCGAGCCGATTCAACGCACCACCGCCACCATGAGCATGAGCGCGAAGGACACAAAAGGAAAAATAAGTTTGCTTGCAGTCAAACGGATCAGCAGACTTGCAATTGTCCATATAACGGGGTCAATGTCCAAAGCAGTAACCAAACCGCCCCAAGGAGGGACAAACACAAAACATTTACCAATGATGACAAAGGATTTTTGAATGGGAAGCCCGTGAACAAGTGATAGTGATGGGCACAAGGTGGGCGTGGTTAAAAGCCCACAGATAGATTACAACAGGTCAGAGCACTTGTACGGTCAACCTAAAAATGCGTTTAAAGTATGTATTTACCTTGTCACATTTGTGCTGCTTCAAAGAGGTTAAATGTCAGGCTATGTCTCCTGACAAATTGCTATTTAGTTGTTTTTTACATGGTTATTGGCGTTTACAAACTCTTCTCACTTTTCAGTCAGAGAGAAAAGTAAAGTGAATGATGTGACAATCTTGCCGAGGCTCTATGGGGTGTGAAAGGAAAAGCAATAGGATGTAATTTTCTTTCTAACATGCTGTAAAATGTACATACCTGTAAATGAACTTTACACATTTGGCATTTAGGAAAGCAAAAAATACAAACTTTTTTGGTAATTCTGAAGTGTGATGGAAACAAAGATTTGATTAGGATTAGGCAAATGTAACGCCCATTTTTAATGGAAAATGTGATGTCTGTAAATGACAGTGTGCTACCACTCAATGCTTTAGTTACATTAAAAATTGCCCGCCTCATGCCCCTTGAAGCTAGGAAGGTCGTAAAAGTTTATTGTTCTAAGAATTGGGTTGTGGTTCCATAAAAGTTTGGGAAGCACTGCCCTAATTGGTAGAGGTGTGGAGTGCCACCCAATTTCAAGTTTGCAACTCAGAATGGCCAATAAAACACCAATCGCATGTTACTGCCCATTGTGTGGTGCACAAACACCAAATGTGTGCCACATCATATTTGCAGCTTTCACCTAAGCAAACGCCTGCAGTTTGTGCCAGTATTGTGATCTCGTTTTATGCACAGTTGAGAATTTGCATTCAAAACAGTATTACCAGTTCCATACTGAGCATTGTAACATAATATAATTAATTGGTTACATCAAACTGTACCAGGGCTGTAACGTCCAGACTCCATTATAAATGGCTTCGGTAAATGATATCCCAGGACAGGAAATTTACAGTCTTAATGATGAAGAGACATTAGATGTAGGGTGAGACTGGAAAGCAAAAAGCCCTGGCAAAAAAAATGGAAACAATGTAGGAGGCCATGCTGTGAGTGGGACAATGGGCGCTTTCATGTCTGTGTCTTAGCAGCCCAGAGGCTAAAAACAGGCTCCAACCCTACAGCTCATCAGGTAAATGCCAAAACAATAGCATAGCAAGTCTGGCCCTGATTGGACTCAGATGATTCCCCTAAAGTCCGCTGTATGATTTTGCCTCTGTCTCAAGCTACCTTTAACCATCCTTCCAAAACCTATTTTTCTTCTAAATGTCAATTTGGCTCTACTACCTTGGTCTGTTCTCACGAATCCCTTGGATCTCTTTTACTAGCTTTCTCTGTGAGGGCTTTCTGCTTTCCTGCACCTGTGAGGCCACTCTTCCCAGTTGCCCAAAAGAGGCCTCTCTTCTTGAGTGTCGACTGTGATGCTTTTTACTTTAATGTTCAACTGAGGCCTCTGTTCCATTCTCAAATTTCACCTGAGTCCTACCCCATCAATTTTCACCTGAAGACAATGGCCCTCATTTTAACAAGTGGCGAAAGTACCTCCAACAGGCTGGCGGTACTTCCAGCCATATCATGACCGTGGCGGAAGCGCCACAGTAATACCGCCGGGACCGGCGGTATACCGCCATGGTGGCCCCGGCGGTCGCAATCCGCCAGGGCAGCGCTGCAAGAAGCGCTGACCTGGGGATTTTGACTCCCCTTACCACCAGCCTGTCTGTGGTGGTAAACACGATCAAGGAAAGGGGACTCGGGGGCCCCCCAGACACATCCCCATCGCAATTTCCATTGTCTGCTTGGCAGACAGTGGAAAGCGCGACAGGTGCTGCTGCACCCGCAGCACCGCCACATTGCCACCGGCTCCATTAGGAGCAGGCTGCAATGTTACGGCCCTGCTTCCCGCTGGCCCAGCGGGGATGTCCAAATGTGGCCAGCGGGTTTCTGGCCGCATAGGCGGCCGCCTGTCAGTCCAGTATTGGTGGTCGGCCTCGGCAGACCGCCAATGTTGAAATGAGGGCCAAAGTCTTCAGTTCCATATAAAATCTTGATCCTTTAACCTTTTCTAGTAAGGCCCCACTCCCAATCTCTTTCAGGGGAGTCTCTTTCCCACACCATCCATTGTTAGGTCTCTCTACTCAATTTTTCATCAGTGAGGCCTCAGTTGCCAACTGTACTCCACCTAATCGTATTTGGCCTCACGTAAATGCTTCCTTCCCAGTAGGTTCCTTGACCTCATTTTGAACTCCATCCCTGAGATTCATCTCCTGACCTGCCACTGACACATCTTTTAAATCTTTCTTCTGTGAAGCCTCATCCCTGCGGTCAGCCACTGTTTTTAAGAATTCCCTGAAAGGACTCTTTTCCAAAATGTTCCCTGGAATACCACATCTCTAACACCATCATGAGCTGCTTTCTTCTCTTTACATCTCATCAAATAATCATTCTCGCACCACATATGCTTTATGAGCCATCTCTCTTTGACCACTCATCGGTAATGTCTACTGCATATACCTCAAACCTCCCGTCTGCAAAACCTCATATTACCCCATATGTAGTAATCTCAGCCACTACTTCCAAAATCTTTTGTTAAAGAAGTGTCTTTGTGATTTCTGTCTTTTGTCCTACGCTGTTAGTCATCTTTACTCAAAATATTCTTTATTGTTTTTTTTTAATCACTCTTGAATGCGACTATGCTGAGCAAGTCGTTTGCTGGAAATATTGCTCAAATGTTAATCTCTCCTTACATCAGAACTCTTCAGGTATGTGATAAAATCCTGACAAGGTGAATACACCCTGCCTTCAGTCAGAGGTACTGTACAGTGACACTTTTTATTATAGTTGTTAGAAGTTGTAGAAACATTGATCAAGTGATATATAAGTAAAAAGGGGCTGATTCACAATACCATTTAAGCATATGGAAAGCAATACTTCATGAACGTTGTTTTACATATGCTTGCATGTCTTTCTGTATAGGCCCTGAATGTCCAGCTCCCTATTAGTAAAAGTGCAAAGAGGGCAAAGTCATTTCTATTTGTGGTAATTGTATAATAATATTCAAAGTGTGTTACCATTTTAGATGTTTTGGGGCCAAATGACAAAGGCAAGACAAAGTATGTAAAAAGAATACCTCACAAAACTACTTTATGTACTGTAGAACACCTTTGTAACTAGGTCTAATTTTTTTTTTTTTTAATTGATGTGGCTCCTTTTGGCATTGTATGTAATACCGCTTATTGCTGTGCCCATGGCTTTGCTTGTTATCCACTCCAGTTGTTTTCTACCTCTTACAATAGGTGGTTTTTCCATCAGTGAAATATTTAGTTTTCCATGACCTACCCCACCTACTTATTTCTATTTCTCTTTGTTGTCCAAAGTCCTCTCTCTCCTTATCCCTCTTATTTTTTCTCTCCACTTACCTCTCTTTAACAATCATCTTAAAAGGGCCATCCTGTAAGCGGCATCACAGTACATCTCCGAACCCAAGAATATCATCAAACATTCAACATCCTAAAATGCCAGTTGGTGGTGGTTGTTTACAGATGCAGGACTGGGTAACCCCTTTACTTCAGCTAGAGCCAGCTTAACACATGTTGAGGTCCGAGGCATAACACATTTGTGACCCCCTTTTCAGAGAAATTTGAAATTATCGCTCATTTCACCTATCTCAGGCCCTCATGATGCTAAACAATAACGATTTACATACTAAAAAATTATAAATGGTAAAAGAATGAAGAGAGATGTTACATCTCCCATTGCAATCATGCACATTTTGAGGCCCGAGGCATAATACACTTTGTGACCCACTTTTCAGAGAATTTTGAAATTATTGCTCATTTTACCTATCTCAAGCCCTCATGATGCTAAACAAGAATGATTTACATACTAAAAATGTATAAATGGTAAAAGAATGAAGAGAGATGTTACATCTGCCATTGTAATCATAGACGTTTTGAGGACCCCTACTTTGTGTTTCTCATTTTAAGCAAAGTTCCAAGGCAGGTAGTCACTTCTGCTTTCTTTCATCCAAGGTCTGAAAAGGAATACTGAGGAAACTCAGAGTTGCCTGATCACTACATCTTTTTGAGAAATACACTCAACATGCACCTGTTCTTTTAAGGGCCCTTTTCTTCTTTTTTTTACGCACTTAACTGTTTTCCACCCTTTCTCTTCTCACCTATCTATGCTTAATTTGTGTATTGCTTACCACAAAGCCGCTTTGTGCAAATTTCGGTTACATATAATAAGGCCCTAAAGGTCCTTGGAGATTAGTTACTTAATACATGTAGTTAGCAAAGAAGTGGAAAACCGGAGCCACCAACAACACTGAAACACACACACTCAAACAATTTGGTTGTAAAAAACAAGCACTAGCTTTATGGTTCAATCATGTAAAAGGGATGTTTACGAATAAAGAAAGTGCACACATTTAAAAGGGACAGATATGTGTCTAGGTTATCATTGAAGATTTCATGAAGGAATGAGTATGCAAAGCAAAGTAAATTTAAGCCTTGGGCCAAGGGAACGTTTATTGCCATGTAATGGGGGCGCAGAATACCTCCATGATTTATATTATTGGTGAGGTGCCATGATATTAACAGGGATTGACAAGCCATGGGGATCTCAAGAGGAACCCGCACTCCTGAAAGGCATAAAGGCCGTCTTTCTAAAACATCTCCCCTTGACAACACAGGAAGTGTATACATAGTATACATAGTACCGAACTGTTAGCAGGCAATCCAGTGCTGTATTACTCTCCCCATACGTATGTTGCCTGCATACCAAAAATTTTAAAAAATCAACAGTGGGTTTGTGCATCAAGTAGAGTTTGCCATCGACTTGTTGTAAAAAGTATTGTCATGCATATTGGTACATACCTGTTGATGTTGGTACAAAAGCTTAACTCCCATTTTGTTTCACTTTAATAATTAACATTTTGATGGGTGGTTTAATTTCAACGTGTAAGAATTTATATTAAAGGCTATTTAGCATACACCATAAACTAAATAGTGTAATAAAAATGTGCTCCATTTTTTATTACACTAATAGTGAATAATCAAATTGTATTCAGTGTTAGGATAATAAAAATAACGGACTGACAGTAATGAATGCAGAGCCACCCCTGAGTTCTGTCACTGATTTTGCCACGTTCCCATACAGTTCTTCATTGAAGTTGTTTGCACTTGACAGCCACCCGTGTTTCATCACAAAGTGACTTTGTCAAGGCTGTAAGGTATACAAATGAACAAATGTACATTAATCTAGTGTACATAATATGCACTGGCCTTAAGCAAAAAAAATGTGGCATGCCTGCACCCAGTGTGATATAAAAATGTAAACAGGTAGTTCAATGTGTGCACCCAGCAAATGTGTAGATATCCCCTTTAGAAAATATAGCTTGTGTGGACACAGATGCGGATAGATAGATATCAGGACAGAAAACACATTCAGGGCCTGATTACAACTTTGGAGGAGGTGTTAATCCGTCCTAAATGTGACGGGTATACCACCAGCCGTATTACGAGTTCCATAGGATATAATGGACTCGTAATACGGCTGGTGGTATATCCGTCACTTTACCGTCACTTTTAGGACGGATTAACACCTCCTCCAAAGTTGTAATCAGGCCCTCAGTGTCTATTTTAAGGAAATGAAAAAGAGAAGAAGGTCATGATGTCCACCGATATTGTCCTTGGTGTGCTTAGTCCCCTTGGTATATAGCAGAAGAATGTCAAAGTTTAAAAATATTACTAAACAACAAGTGTTCCATCTGTCAAAAAAACATATGGTCGCATCTATAATTTAGCTTCACTATAGTTCAATATCGTAGGTTGAGGGCAGTATATTCCAAAACACAGGTTTCAGTAGATTGATCTGTATTACTAATAATACTCGAAAAATTTCATCTCCAGAGGTGTTCTCAGAAATTATCTGGTACAGGCCATGATAAGCCCAGTGAACTGTTGGTGAAAAACTGTGAAGGATAAGCTACCAAAAAGGAGCCCCTGTCAAGTCAACCGTAATTCGTTAGGTAGTGCCCATGATTAATACCCAGCGAATTTCCTAGTCTGCGAAAATTATATGTGGGTTAAATTGAGGGTACATAGTGCCTGACCTCCCTGTGAGTTACATATCAAAGTCACTGAATAGAAGAACACACAAAAAGTTTGTGGAGCGCTCGTAACCAAAAAGTATTATCGCTGTCAAGTAACAATATGTGACTGTGGACACGAGTCCTGGAGTATGTTTTATAATATGTATAAAGCCCACCAAAAGTACAAACGTAAGTTACTAATAGAGCAAGTGTGTCAAGTATGTTTCGTATGTTATTAGTGAGAGTCCACAGTCCATGCCCATTGATGACGCAGAAATGAAGGTTTTACATTTATTAGCGCATAAACGTAGTACTGCAATAATCAAGTGTGACTTTAACTGAAATAATAAAGATTGTACGGGGACAAATGTGCCCTCAGAGTAGTTTGCCAACATTTATAAGCGTGCTTTATATAACGTGATGTATTAGAATTGTAGTAATTTGACATAATCGTAAACGTGTGTCATGATTTGCTTGTTAGAAATGTCTTAGCTTAGCATAACTTTAGTGGAGGCTTTGGCCTAGTTGCCTTGTCTCACGATTTCCATGCTCGTGTTTTTCCAATGTGTTAGTAAAACGTGTATTCTTGCTTGAAGCTGTACTTTTCCAGTGAGATCGGTTCACATGCTTATCTTTAAGGTTTCGTGCCAGCCTGGCATCTTCTTCTTTGCTCCAAGGTCAATCAGCAGGTGCAGACAATGGACGCTCTGAAAGTGAGTTAATTGGTAAAATATGTTGCAACTTACGTTCCCGACTCCAAGGATAATGTATGCTTAGGTAGAAGCTTGTGAACTGTAGTTTTTGATTGGACAATTTGAAGCCAACCTATGAACCCTCCAATGGAAGACCCTACTGGACTTGAACTGTTGTCTATTTAAACCAGGTGCACAAGAAGAAAGCAGCCATTAGCCATTGAGCCATTCGCCATTACCCATTGCACCCATTGAGGACATTATTGCCCATTGCAGCTATTATGGCCCATCTTGCTGCGACGCCATTTTGAAAGAGACTTTGATGCTTTCTCTAATCGAGAGAAAGAGACTTTAAGAAATTCTCGCCCTAGAGACTTTAACTTTGATTCGTCCCTTTGCATGAAGTAGTAGTTTTGTCCTTTTATCTTGCCGCTGTGAGGCAATTGCCCCGTCCACCCTGCCCCTTTGCCCCGTCCCATGCTGATCGAAACCGGTATCCATGCTGATCGAAACCGGTACCTGTGAGACAAAGACTTCCTTGAATGCTGATTGAATTTGGTAAATATGAAAGGAAATGTACAATTGCATTGTGTTTCTTTTTAGGTAACCAACTGCTGATTTTTGATAAGAGCCCTAGTTAGGAGTTTTCCAAATTAATGTTGCTAAATTGTTTTCGCATGAAGTCCCACATGCAGATGCTAATTTGAGGTTAGATGAGGATTCATTTGTTGCACGATGCAATTTGAGACCTTGCTATGCTGACCAATGTATGCAATTAGCTCATTACAGATTATAGTTTTCGTGATTTGCATTGCTATTATCGAATGCCTCGTTATTCAAATGCTGCATAGATTGCATCTTTTCCGCCGTTATGGACAGCTATTAATGTTCATTTACATATATCATTTGGTGTTGAGACACATTTATATCGTGCTAGCTTTGTTAATATAGGGAAATAAATTCATTAACTTTGAATAAACTGGTGTGGTTATTTATGGCCGAAAGGTCATAGTTCGCCGAAATGTTTTCTGGATTAATTGTGAAGTGTTATGTTGATCAGGGCATTGCTTATGTTCGTTATTGATTATTGATTTGATTAAATTGACTGATCTTGGGTGAGGAGAGCCCCACTTGGTCAAAAGATTCATCGGCCTAAGAGCGTCCACATACAGGTAATTTATTAGGTCGGAACGCTCTATCAGAGGCGACAGGCAAGAAAGCTACCTGTAAGACAAACAGGAGGTGTTCCAAAGATAGAGAAGAAGACGAGTCAGAGGATGAGGAGTTCATCATGCAATTGCTGAATGACCGTCCACCACCTTATGTAGAGAGTGAACAAGGTGCAAGTACCAGTTCTGCCCCTCCGGCACCGGTACAGAATAATGAAGCTCCGAATTCAGAAATGCCATCGGGATCTAAGGACCCGAGTTTATTGTTCACCCCGCAGATACTGCAGGTTAGGAGAATATATCCAGATGTGCCTATATTGAAAACAGCAGAAAATTATCAGCCGCAGGTCCCAAGGTACTACAGCAGTGACAACAGTACGGGAATGATTCTAGATCCAACCGTAATGGGAGTACAGAATGGTCGCAACCCAACATTGGCACAAGCTGAATCAACCCAGTTTTTGATGCCTCAAAAGCAGATGCAGGGGGGAAATGCACATGCTCAGATGACGGGGAGTCAGACGGGCATGCCGGCAATGATGACCCATAGTGTGGGAATGAACATGCCTCAGAACCTGGGGAATGGACAGAACCCAGATGCGATATCCCTACCCATTACTGTAGGTCCACCGGTACCTTTGTACGTTCAGCCTAACTCAGGTATGAGCGGTCAAGGATTAATGGTGCAGAATGGGACGGAAAGGAGGTGCATAGAAAACACTCCAGAGACAACTCCGATAGTGGCTCAGCCAACTGGATCTGGGTCCCTGATGGAGTTTAGTCCCATATGTGCTCAGTCAACAATGGTGAGGTCGAGTCCCCCACTGATGATACCGCTATCATCGAACACTGAGAAGTTGCCGCAACCATCAATGGCAGTCGATGTGAATGCTACACTGATGGGGTTGAATGCGCAACAGCTAACACAGTGGTTCAACAGTCTGAATTCCACACAAAGCTCAGCCAGTGGGAAGGGAGAAGACTATTTGAATAGGGTAAGGTTGAACATGGAAGCAGAAGAATTGGTGGAAGGGACTATGGGTTTGAATAGGTTAGAGTCCTACTCGGAAGAAGAGCTGAGGTATCTATGTCCCAGGATTACGAGAGAAGTGAACAAGGTACATAGAAGGTTGCAAGAAATAGCTGACAAAAACGGGGTTGAGATAGACAAGACAAAACACTTGAGCAGGAGCTATAGATTGGATTTCGGGACCACAGACTTTGAACACATGAGGTCAGCAGGCATGAAAACACACCTTAGAGAATTGCTGCAGAGTGCACAAGTGTGGAGGTGCTTAGACAAATGGGAAAGCAGGTGGGCAAAGAAAAAGGAAAAGAAGAAAGACAGTGTCCCAGAGCACAACGAGAAAAGACCACAGAGTAGTGATGCAATAACCATGTTACCAATGAGGGAGACAGCAGGGGGAAAATTAGTACATGTACCGTGGCACAGAAGTGACATTCAGTCTTTTACGGATGATTTTCCCAAACTGAGAGAGAAACCGATTGAATGGTATCAACAGACTGATAGGTTTGTGAAGCTTGCAAAATGTCTTTGGGAAGACCTGAACACCCTCTTTGAGATTGAGGTTCCGGCAGATTTGTGGGAAGACTGCAAAAGGGCTGTAGGTTGGCCGACAAGTGAACCAGAGAGAGACAGGGACACGGGTGCACCATCACCTATGGTAATGAGCTTGTACTATAAGGTGATTGAGCATTTGAAGACGAAGGTTGCCGCGAAAAATGTGGATTGGCAGAAGATTGATCGAACTGCCCAAGAGGCTAAAGAGTCGATTCATGGTTACTATGAGAGGTTGTTGAAGGCGTTCAAGAACTACAGTGGCACGGAAACAATAGAGGCGAAGGACATGCTTCATTTTGTGTTTAGATTCGTGGAAGGGCTGAGACCAGAGATAAGTCAGATGATAAAGACGCATTTGATTTGTTGGCAGTCGAAACCTATTGATGAGGTGTTGAATTATGCGAAATACTGTAGCGACGAAATTGAAGTGAAACAGAAAAGGTTGAAAGAGAAAGTGATGATGATGCAACTTAAAGCAGCTCAGACAGGTTTGCAAGGGTTGCAAGGGTTCCAACAGCAGATACCGCAGCCGCAGCCGCAGGGAAATATGATGTTTCAGCCACAGGCGAGAGGCAGAGGAGGCTTTGGGAGTAATGGTCCGGATTTGAACACTGTTGTGATTCCGAATGGTGTGCAGGCAATGAAAAGGGTGATGCCGTGTCACGTGTGCGGAATCGTCGGACATTGGAAACGCGAGTGCCCGATGATGGTGCAGGAAGGTGCAGGTGTTGGTCAGCAAAACAATGATGTCAATGCATTCCAGACAATGAGGGGACCGAAAATGAGAGGTCCAAACCCAAATTTTCAGACCATAAATCAGCTGCAGGGATTACAGCCCATGCAGCCGCAGCAGATGCAGATGCCCCGTATGCAGATGACGCAAATGCAGCCAATGCAACAGCAGTTTCCTATGGTACCTAATCAGCAAATGCAAATACCCTTGGCACCAGTGAGTCAGCAGCAAGTGATGGTTCCTCCACAGGTCTCGGGTCAGGTGATGAGTACAAATGGCACAGTACAACAGTTCCCATTACACAGTGAGAATGGAATAAACAATGTATGGGAGAGTGAAAGTTCAGATGAGGAGGGAAATTGTGTGCTTGCAGCATCCTTGGAAGTTGATCAAAAGGGTCCGTATGTGGAGGGAAGAGTTATGGGTCATCGTGTTTCATTCTTGGTTGACACAGGAGCCACACGTTCAACTGTTAGGAGCATTGAAGTACCAAATTTGCCACTCTCAGGGAGAACAGTTCAAGTAGTGGGAGTAGCAAACAGGCACCTGACGAACCCAATCACAGATTCAGTACCAGTCAGAATTGGTAACTATCAAGGGTTACACAATTTTGTGGTATGTGACTCAAGCCCGATAGCATTGTTAGGGAGAGACCTATTGTGCAAATTGGGATGTTCGATTATGTGTTCGAACAATGGAATCAGAATTCAGACGAGCAGTGATGGGGAAGATGAGGACAGTGTAGAAGGGGATGAGATGGAAACTGTCGATGAAGAATATCCTTTGATTAACCTTTTTCCGATGATAACTGAAGCAGATATTCCAGCTGAATTACGGGAAACAGTCGGAAAGGAAGTGTGGGATATGACAGGAAAAGAAGTGGGATTGGTGAAAGGAGTGGAACCAGTGAAAGTGACAGTAAAACCCAATGTAACATTTGCCCAGACCCCACAATACCACATGGCACAAGACACCCTCATGAAAGTCGCCCAACTCATTGACGAGTTTGTAAAACAGGGAGTACTGAAAGAAGTGTTAAGCAGTCCATGTAATTCACCAATCATGGGACTGATAAAGCCGAGTGGAAAGGTCCGAATTGTGCAGGACTTGAGGAAAATAAATGACATTGTAATTAAATGCTGCCCTGTAGTACCGAATCCAGCTGTGATAATGTTTCAAATACCTTGTGATGCCGAGTGGTTCTCAGTCATCGACTTGTCACAAGCATTCTTTTCGGTGCCTCTTCATGAGGACAGCCAATTTCTCTTTTGTTTCAAATTCTTAGACAGAGTTTACAGTTGGTGTCGAATTCCCCAAGGGTTTTCGGAGTCACCGTCAATTTTCAATCAGATTCTAAAGGAGGACTTGGAAGCGTTAGAATTGCCATTCGAGTCAACCCTAGTACAGTACATCGATGACTTACTGATTGCGTCTAAGACAGAAAGTGGCTGCACAGCCCACACCATTGCTCTGTTGAACCATTTGGGAAGGAATGGACACAAGGTGTCTCCTTCAAAGTTGCAGTTCTGTCAGAAGAAAGTGAAATATTTGGGTCATCAAATAGAGAAAGGGTCACGGAGAATAATGAAGGAAAGAATAACAAGTGTACTTCAAATGAGTCCACCAAAGACAAGGAGGGAGGTGAGGAAGTTTTTGGGGATGGTGAGCTACTGTCGCCAGTGGATTCCCAACTTCTCAACTCTAGCAAAGCCCTTACTGAAACTGACCCAGAAGGATGCTTTGGATGAAATTGAGCTGAAAGGAGATGAGATGGATGCTTTTATTGAATTGAAAGAATGCATGTGCAGGGCTCCAGCTTTAGGTATGCCTGATTACACAAAGCCTTTCACATTGTTTTGTCATGAACGTGATGCATGTTCTTTGTCTGTCTTGACCCAAGCCCATGGTGGCATAAACAGACCAGTAGCGTATTTTTCAGCTACTTTGGATCCGGTCGCAGCAGCACTGCCTGGGTGTTTGCGCGCCATAGCAGCAGTTGGTATCAGCCTCACTCAGAGTGAAGGAATAGTGATGGGACACCCATTAACAGTCATGGTCCCTCACTCAGTTGAGATACTTTTGACCCGCTCCCGAACGCAACACATGACTGGAGCAAGACTCACAAGGTATGAAACAATAATTCTGGGCTCACCGAATGTGCAGCTGAAAAGGTGCACTACGTTGAATCCAGCAACCTTGCTTCCCGGTGAAAATGCTGAAATTGAGAACGCTGAAGACGTCGAGCATGACTGCCTTCAGGTGACTGAATTTTGCACAAAACCCCGACCTGACATTAAGGATACTAAGCTTGATGAAAATGACCAAATTGTTTTTGTTGATGGGTCATGTTTAAGAGATGCATTGGGAATATTGAAAGCAGGATATGCTGTATGTACTGTAACAGGTGTCTTGGAAGCGTCCTGGCTTCAAGGAGTTTATTCCGCACAAGTAGCAGAGCTTGTAGCCCTTACAAGAGCATGCCAACTGTCTACATTGATGAAGGTTACCATTTACACTGATAGTCAGTACGGGTTTGGAATTGTGCACGACTTTGGGCAACTATGGTCACAGAGAGGTTTCCTGACCTCTTCAGGGTCCCCAGTGAAAAACGGGGAGAGAATAAGGGAATTGTTACACGCCATTCAAATGTCAGCCGAAATTGCAGTGGTAAAGTGTAGTGCTCATACAAAAGGACAGGACTATGTTTCCCTGGGAAATGCATATGCGGATCAAGTCGCAAGATTTTGTGCCTTGAACTGTATATTGCTCAGGGATGAATGGAATTTGATAAGTGAGCCAGAGCTCAAACCAGCTGAAGCATTTGCCTTGAAGGTCGTGGATACAATGGATGAACTAAAAGCATTACAGAATAGCGTCAGGGAGGATGAAAAAGCTTCCTGGATTAAATCACAATGTACAAAGAGACCAGATGAGTTATGGGTTTCAAATGAGGGAAAATTTGTTTTACCAAATTGTCTCTTATCGCAGCTAGCGCGGTTCTATCATGGGCAGGCTCACCTAGGGAGAGATGCCATGATAAGATTGTTCAAAACTGATTGGTTTAACCCCAGATTCCGTCAAGTTGCAGAAGCAGTCTGCCATCGATGTGTCATTTGTCAACAGATGAACCCAGGAAAGGGAACGGTTGTGAACGTGAGCCACATCGGTAGGGCAGGCGGCCCTTTCAGCAGAATGCAGATGGACTTTATTGAAATGCCTGTGCATGGAGGTCTGAAGTATGTGTTGGTGATTGTGTGCATTTTTAGTCACTGGATTGAAGCATACCCCACACGTAGAAATGACAGCCTTACAGTTGCAAAACTATTGTTGAGGGAGTTGATACCACGTTTCGGATTCCCGATCTCTTTAGAATCAGATAGAGGAAGTCACTTCAATAACGAGGTGATAAAGTTACTTTGCGCAGCGCTGAACATTGAGCAAAAACTGCATTGTAGCTATCGCCCAGAAGCCTCAGGACTGGTGGAACAAATGAATGGTACACTGAAATCAAGAATGGCGAAAATATGTGCATCGACAAATTTGAAATGGCCTGACGCATTGCCTTTGGTGTTAATGTCAATGAGAAACACCCCTGACAGAAAGACTGGATTGTCCCCGCACGAGATTCTCATGGGCAGGGCCATGAGACTTCCTGCAGTTCCCGCAAACGTGCTTTTGAATATTACAGATGATATGGTGTTAGACTACTGCAAAGGTCTGGCTGACGTGGTTCGCTCTTTTTCTCACCAGGTGGAAGCAACCACCTTGCCACCGATCCAAGGTCCAGGACACACACTGAGAGCAGGTGACTGGGTCGTGGTAAAGAAGCATGTGAGGAAGTCGTGTCTGGAACCCCGTTGGAAAGGCCCTTTCCAAGTGATCCTGACGACAACTACCGCTGTGAAGTGTGCGGGAGTTCCCAACTGGATCCACGCCAGTCATACAAAGAAAGTGTTGTGTCCCACAGATGAGGAAGTTGAAGCGCTGAAACTGCCAGTTCCTGATAACAAAGTGTCAAGCGCTGAGACAGAGCAAAACAGAACTAGAAGCGAACAAGCAGAAATAGAGGAGAGAGAAATATTCTCTGAGGACGAAACAACCGATTCACTTGGGGAAGACCAAGGAGAAGCCTCAGACAGCGACAAAGCAGCTGAAGGCAACAAAGAGCCTGAAGCAGCTGAAGGTAGCAAAAAGCCTGAAGCAGCTGAAGGTGACAAAGAGCCTGAAGCAGCTGAAAGTGACAAAGAGCCTGAAGAAAGTAACGGTGACAAAGGGCTCGAAAGAGGTGAAGAAGCAGGAAAGCCTGATCAGAGGAGGGCTTTCCGAGAAGCAGACGGTACCGAAAAAGAAAAGAAAAACCTGATTGACTCCCCAGAAGGAGGGGACAAGGCAGAACAGAACGAAACTGCTCAAACTTCTTCAGAAGAGATCGCAGGTCCATCAAATGGACACAGTGCAAAGAAAAGACCAAATATATCACCAGTAAAAGTAAAAACTAGAGAAAAGTTGAATGACGGTGAAGGGCCAAAAGTGAAAGAGAAAAGAAAGGAAGTGTCTGTCGTGGTACCGACACCAAGTGAAGAAAAAGACTTTGCCAAAGAGGAAAGTACCAGTGAGGCAGAATCAAGGAGAGAGGCAAAATTGAAAAGAATACCAAACAGGAGATATTCCGGTCCAGAATGGGCATATGTAGTCAATGACGATTGGACTGACGAATTTGTATCGCTTAGCCTCGAGAACGAAGAAGAAGAGATACCAATAGAAAAGAAAAGTTTTATGGACACTATTGACTGAAAAAAAAAAAAGGGGTGATAAATGACATTGCTTGCTATAATCTAACGTGATACAACCAGCTGAAACATTGCTAAACCGGATGAGACATTTGCTAACCTGATAAGACTTTGATAACCTGATTGACTCTTAAACCCGATTTGAGACAACGTTGCTAACTGAAAAAAAAAAAAAAAAAAAAAAGATTGAGTTATTGCCGAATTGAGACAAATGCTGCTAACCGATAAGTGACTGGGCTCCTGAAGAGAACTGTGTGAACATTGCGCTCGTTCAGCTTTGTAACTGAATTACTAAATAGTTTCTTTTTTTTAGGTGCTTCTAGCTCTCTGATTCTATACAGATCATGACACAAAACAGTAGAGTGAAATATTGTAAATATGCGTGTATAGGCTTGATAGCTGCATGTGTACTAATAATAATGGCAATAGTGCTTGCAACGCGTGGTAAGGGTGAGAATGAGAAAATTGATGCTTCTACTCCTGTTCCTATTGCTGTCACTGAACTAACCGCTTTGAAAAGACTAGAATTAGATGAGAGACACTTGCATGAAAAGAAGGAACTTTCGTATAACGTTTTCTATCGCTTGCTAACAGAATATGTTGAGACTATGGATGCGAAAGATTGTTATGTGTGTACACAGATACCGACATCGGTAAAGGAAGGGGTGACTTATCACCACATGCCTCTTACATATGGGATTACATGTAGTATAGTAACTTCTAGATTTTATGGTCAGACAAACATACAGTATTTTTACTCGAATTATGATGTTACCTTTGCATATGTTCCTATAATCACGCAGCTAAGCCAGATTGCTAAAGATTGGGATGCTAAAATAATGAGGGAATTTTTCGAGCCAATGCAACCTTTTGAAACGGCTCACGCACATAGGGAAAATCTTACCTGCTCGCTCTCTGCAGTAGAAATAAGCTTTTTAGATCGCACAGATGATAGAAGGGCACAAATGAATGCGAAATTAGAAAAAGAGCTAAGTAAGAGGACTTCAGTAGATCATTATGCTTTTGCCGCAATAAGACCACAAGGGAGAATAGCTTTAGATGCTTGGCATGTAGGGAAATTTTGTATATATCGAGGTGAATCTTATTATGACAACATTTTTGTGGGAGCGAGTGAATGTAAACATACGTTTATCTTTAAGGCCAAATGGACATTCATGCTGAACGGACTTGACCCTGTCATACCAGGTGTATATTACATTTGTGGGCATAATGCCTATTATCGTCTTCCAAAGGGATGGTGGGGGAGATGTTATTTGGGTATAGTGTTCCCAAAGGTTTATCAACTGGATGACCCATCGGTGATTTCAAAGACGCCTGGATCTCATCGTATCCAGAAAAGAGAGACCGCAGCTGCTGTGGTAGGAGATATATTTGGAGCCATGATTCCTTCATTGGGAGTTGTGTTGAATTCCATCAAAATAAGAAAGTTGTCTACTATAGTGGATAACATGTTGACAAAGTTTTCAGGTGCTATAATCCTGATGGATGCTGAACTTGCAGCAGAAAGAGCTATGACTCTTCAAAACAGGCTTGCCCTAGACATTCTTTTAGCAAAGGATGGCGGCGTTTGCAAAATGCTTGGTGCGCGTCACTGTTGCACGTATATACCAGACAACAGTGTGAAAATTAAAACAATGCTTGCAAATTTAACGAAAGAGAGTGCAGACTTGAAGGAATTGAAAGAACCAGGAGTTTGGGAGAAGGTTGGAAAGGGAATTGCTTCAGTGGGAAATTGGCTTGGTGGCATTTGGAATGGAATATTGCTAAAAATAATACAGGGAATATTAATAGTACTGATTTGCATTTTTGGGATTTGGGGAATAAAAAGGGGAATATTAATGATCATGGCAAGAATTAAAAGAAGGAAGGAAGAGAAAATGATGAAAAGAATGGCAGAAGAATACAAGGCAAGAACAAGGGGAACTAAAAGGCAGAGAGAACTGACAGAATTTTAATGGAATAAAATTTGTGGGAATAGTTTTGTGTGATGACAAGTAGTCATCAGAGGAAGGATTGATGACGCAGAAATGAAGGTTTTACATTTATTAGCGCATAAACGTAGTACTGCAATAATCAAGTGTGACTTTAACTGAAATAATAAAGATTGTACGGGGACAAATGTGCCCTCAGAGTAGTTTGCCAACATTTATAAGCGTGCTTTATATAACGTGATGTATTAGAATTGTAGTAATTTGACATAATCGTAAACGTGTGCCATGATTTGCTTGTTAGAAATGTCTTAGCTTAGCATAACTTTAGTGGAGGCTTTGGCCTAGTTGCCTTGTCTCACGATTTCGATGCTCGTGTTTTTCCAATGTGTTAGTAAAACGTGTATTCTTGCTTGAAGCTGTACTTTTCCAGTGAGATCGGTTCACATGCTTATCTTTAAGGTTTCGTGCCAGCCTGGCATCTTCTTCTTTGCTCCAAGGTCAATCTGCAGGTGCAGACAATGGACGCTCTGAAAGTGAGTTAATTGGTAAAATATGTTGCAACTTACGTTCCCGACTCCAAGGATAATGTATGCTTAGGTAGAAGCTTGTGAACTGTAGTTTTTGATTGGACAATTTGAAGCCAACCTATGAACCCTCCAATGGAAGACCCTACTGGACTTGAACTGTTGTCTATTTAAACCAGGTGCACAAGAAGAAAGCAGCCATTAGCCATTGAGCCACTCGCCATTACCCATTGCACCCATTGAGGACATTATTGCCCATTGCAGCTATTATGGCCCATCTTGCTGCGACGCCATTTTGAAAGAGACTTTGATGCTTTCTCTAATCGAGAGAAAGAGACTTTAAGAAATTCTCGCCCTAGAGACTTTAACTTTGATTCGTCCCTTTGCATGAAGTAGTAGTTTTGTCCTTTTATCTTGCCGCTGTGAGGCAATTGCCCCGTCCACCCTGCCCCTTTGCCCCGTCCCATGCTGATCGAAACCGGTATCCATGCTGATCGAAACCGGTACCTGTGAGACGAAGACTTCCTTGAATGCTGATTGAATTTGGTAAATATGAAAGGAAATGTACAATTGCATTGTGTTTCTTTTTAGGTAACCAACTGCTGATTTTTGATAAGAGCCCTAGTTAGGAGTTTTCCAAATTAATGTTGCTAAATTGTTTTCGCATGAAGTCCCACATGCAGATGCTAATTTGAGGATAGATGAGGATTCATTTGTTGCACGATGCAATTTGAGACCTTGCTATGCTGACCAATGTATGCAATTAGCTCATTACAGATTATAGTTTTAGTGATTTGCATTGCTATTATCGAATGCCTTGTTATTCAAATGCTGCATAGATTGCATCTTTTCCACCGTTATGGACAGCTATTAATGTTCATTTACATATATCATTTGGTGTTGAGACACATTTATATCGTGCTAGCTTTGTTAATATAGGGAAATAAATTCATTAACTTTGAATAAACTGGTGTGGTTATTTATGGCCGAAAGGTCATAGTTCGCCGAAATGTTTTCTGGATTAATTGTGAAGTGTTATGTTGATCAGGGCATTGCTTATGTTCGTTATTGATTACTGATTTGATTAAATTGACTGATCTCAGGTGAGGAGAGCCCCACTTGGTCAAAAGATTCATCGACCTAAGAGCGTCTGATGAAGCAGAAATGAAGGTTTTACATTTATTAGCGCTTAAACGTAGTGTGAAATAATCATGTGTGACTTTAACCGAACTAATAAAGATTGTACTGGGACAAAATGTGCCCTCAGAGTAGTTTGCCAACATTTATAAGCGTGCTTTATATAACGTGATGTATTAGAATTGCACTAATCCGACATAATCATAAACGTGTGCTACGATTTGCTTGTTTGAAATGTTTTAGCTTAGCATAACTTTAGTGGAGGCTTCGGCCTAGTTGCCTGGTCTCACGATTTAGATGCTCGTATTTTTCCAATGTGCTATTAAACGTGTATTTTTGCTTGACGCTGTACTTTTCCACTGAGATCGTTCACATGCTTATCTTAAGGTTTCGTGCCAGCCTGGCATATTTTTCTCTTTGCTCCAAGGTCGATCTGCAGGTGCGAACAATGGAAGCTCTGAAAGTGAGTTAATTGGTATAAAATGTTGCAACTTGCGTACCCGTCTCCAAGGATAATGTATGCTTAAGTAAAAGCTTGAGAACTGTCGTTTTTGATTGGACAATTTGAAGCTAACCTATGAACCCTCCAATGGAAGACCCTACTGGATTTGAACTGTTGTCTATTTAAACCAGGTGCACGAGAGGAAAGTAGCCATTATAGCCATTATTGCTATTACCAGCCATTACGAGCCATTATTGGACATCCCGCCATTTTGCAGGACTTTGCAGCTATTATGGCCCACCTTGCTGCGACGCCATTTTGAAAGAGACTTTGATGCTTTCTCTAATCGAGAGAAAGAGACTTAAATGATTCTTACCCTAGAGACTTTAACTTTGATCCCTTTGCATGAAGTAGTAGTTTTATTTTGCCGCCGTGAGGCAATTGCCCCGTCCACCCCTGCCCCTTTGCCCCGTCCCATGCTGATCGAGAAACGGTACCTGTGAGACGAAGACTTCCTTGAATGCTGATTGTAATTGGTAAATATGAAAGGAAATTGTACAATTGCATTGTGTTCCTTTTAGGTAACCAACTGCTGATTTTTGATAAGAGCCCTAGTTAGGAGTTTTTCTAAATTAATGTTGCTAAATTGTTTTTTTGCATGAAGTCCCACATGCCGATGCTAATTTGAGGTTAGGTGAGGGTTTCTTTTGTTGCACGATGCAATTTGAGACCTTGTTATGCTGACTAAATGTATGCAATTAGCTCATTACAGATTATACTATTAGTGATTTGCATTGCTATTATCGAATGCCTTGTTATTCAAATGCTGCATAGATTGCACTTGTTCCGCCGTTATGGACAGCTATTAATGTTCATTTATGTTTATCATTTGGTGTTGAGACACATATATATTGTGCTAGCTTTGCTAATATAGGGAAATAAATTCACTAACTTTGAATAAACTGGTGTGGTTATTCCTGACTGAAAGGTCAGGGTTCGCCGAAATGTATTCTGGATTAATTGTTAAGTGTTATGTTGATCAGGGTATTGCTTATGTTCGTTATTGATTATTGATTTGATTAAATTGACCGATCTCAGGTGAGGAGAGTCCCACTTAGCCAAAAGATACATCGGCCTAAAGAGCGTCCAAATACAGGTAAATTATTAGTAAGGAACGCTCTATCAGTAGATGGTAGCAGAGGACGGTTTCGCCTTTTGGGACCCCTCACTCTTAAAGTACATGGTGTTGAATTAACGATTACGCCCTTTGAGACCCCACTCAAGAAGTCGAATTAGATTTTTTCTTGGATAAAACTGATTGAGAAAATGATGATGGGCTAGGTCCACTGCGACTTTCCCGGGATCTCGGAGCTTGCGAATGGAGAGAATGGAGGTGTGGAATCAGCGTTGGCGGTACTAGTGATGGTATGAGTGAAGTTAGGGTTTTGCGCTTGCACAGCTTATTGCCGCAGATTGTGTGAAAAGGTTGCGAGGAATTTTAGAGGATAGCGGAGGTGCCACTCCGAGTGCAGGAGTAGGGAAGTCGTCGAACTTCATAGAAATAGCGGAGGTGCGACTCCGAGTGTGAGAGTAGGGAAGTCGTCGAACTTCATGTGCGTGTGGCGCTTTGTGCAGAAAAAGGTCCACGTGGTTGTTGTTGTTCAGACGGGCCCTGCGAGGTCAAGAGACTCCGGAGTATGTTGAAAAGTGTATGAGACACTTGGTTTATGTTGTGGTCTGGGCGGTTTAGTAGGTTGATCGGGCGTGGTCAACGAGTCGGTACGTGTGTTAAGGGAGTGAAAGGAACTTCGACTTCGGGCTTTGACAAAATTCTAAGTGCACTAGAATAGATCACTGACAAGTTGAGAGCAGTCTGCGGGTCAGATTTGCTTGTGAAAGTGGGGACCGAGAAAGATGGAATAACTGCCGAGGCTAGTGAAAAATCCCTAAGGTCCTGAAGCGATTGTGTTACCCTTCCTGTAGTAAACCGACAGATCTGTTTTATTATTATTTTTTTGGTAGCTCGCGATACATGCAAGAAGTTGTTACGAGAGGAGCTGAGTGAAGGAGGACTAGCCGCAAGGCTTTGTCGGCCGCAGTGTGTGAGTGTGACGTCACTAGGAGCCGCGCTGGGATAGGTTGGTTGTAGAGAAGGGTCGCGCACGGATTGGACGCAGTCCGTGGGGCTCGATTGGAAGGGGAAAGGCAAGCGAAGAGTATTCCGGGAATTAAAGTCACCTATTGATTACAAACTTTGTGAAATAAAAGACGAGAAAATGAAATTTTTTAAAGCATTAAGGAGTGCGATGAAGGGGGAGTCTTACATTAAAGCGAGCGTAGGAGAAGAGACGCCACCCGAAGGTACACCAGCTTACATTGTAATGGAGGAAAAAGGGGTAGCTCCGTGCCTTTGGCTAAAGCAATGGCACAAGCTGACAGAGAAACATGGGAGCGTAGCGTTCCCGATCCATGGGACATTCAATATAAGGATCCTAGAGAATTTGAGATTCGCGATGTACGACATGAAGGTACCTCCAAGGCCAGCACAGTTTAAGGCTCTAGCGATTTGGGAACTGATGGCTAGACAGCAACAGCAAAATAAGTTCGAGACTAGGATAAGGAAGGTAGAGAAGACACTAGCGGACGCTAGGTGGGATAATGCACAGAAGGTGTGGAGGTCAGATGTATTGCAGGGGATAAAATTGTTTCCCGCAATTACTAAGGAAGAAGAGGAGACAGGTAAGAAAGCTACCTGTAAGACAAACAGGAGGTGTTCCAAGGACAGAGAGGACGAGGAAAAGTTGAGAAGAGAAGAGAAGAGGAGTTAGAGGATGAGGAGTTAATCATGCAATTGCTGAATGATCGTCCACCACCTTATGCAGAGAGTGGACAAGGTCCAAGTACCAGTTCTGCCCGTCCGGCATCGGTACAGAACGGTGAAACTCAGAGTTCAGGAGCATCATCGGGATCTAAGGACCCGAGTTTACTGTTCACCCCGCAGATACCGCAGGTTAGGAGAATATATCCAGATGTGCCCATGTTGAAACCAACAGAAAATTATCAGCGGCAGGTCCCAAGGTACTATAGCAGTGACAACAGTACGGGAATGATTCTAGATCCAACCGTAATGGGAGGACAGAATGGTCACAACCCAACATTGGCACAAGCTGAATCAACTCAGTTTTTGATGCCTCAAAAGCAGATGCAAGGGGGAAACGCACATGCTCAGATGACGGGGAGTCAAATGGGCATGCCGGCAATGATGACCCATAGTGTGGGAATGAACATGTCTCAGAACATGGGAAATGGACAGAACCCAGATGCGATATCACTACCCATTACTGTAGGTCCACCGGTACCTTTGTACAGTCAGCCTAACTTGGGTATGAGCGGCCAGGGATCAATACTGCAGAATGGGACAGAAAGGAGGTGCATAGAAAACACTCCAGGGATAACTCCGATAGCGGCTCAGCCAACTGGATCTGGGTCCTTGATGGAGTTTAGTCCCATATGTGCTCAGTCAACAGTGGTGAGGTCGAGTCCCCCACTGGTGATACCGCTGTCATCGAATACTGAAAAGTTGCCGCAACCATCAATGGCAGTCGATGTGAATGCTACACTGATGGGGTTGAATGCGCAACAGCTGACACAGTGGTTCAACAGTCTGAATTCCACACAAAGCTCAGCCAGTGGGAAGGGAGAAGAATATCTGAATAGGGTCAGGTTGGGCATGGAAGCACAAGAATTGGTGGAAGGGACTATGGGTGTGAATAGGTTAGAGTCCTACTCGGAAGAAGAGCTGAGGTATCTATGTCCCAGGATTACAAGAGAAGTGGACAAGGTACATAGAAGGTTGCAAGAAATAGCAGATAAAAACGGGGTGGAGATAGACAAGATGAAACACTTGAGCAGGAGCTACAGGTTGGATTTTGGGACCACAGATTTTGAACACATGAGGTCAGCAGGCATGAAGGCGCACCTTAGAGAATTGCTGCAGAGTGCACAAGTGTGGAGGTGCTTAGACAAATGGGAAAGCAGATGGGTAAAGAAAAAGGAAAAGAGGAAAGACAGTGTCCCAGAGCTCAACGAGAAAAGACCGCAGAGTAGTGATGCAGTAACCATGTTACCAATGAGGGAGACAGCAGGGGGAAAATTAATACATGTACCATGGCACAGAAGCGACATTCAGTCTTTCACGGATGATTTTCCCAAACTGAGAGAGAAACCGATTGAATGGTATCAACAGACTGATAGGTTTGTGAAGCTTGCAAAATGTCTCTGGGAAGACCTGAACAGTCTCTTTGAGATTGTGGTTCCGGCAGACTTGTGGGAGGATTGCAAAAGAGCTGTAGGTTGGCCGACAAGTGAACCAGAGAGAGACAGGGATACGGGTGCACCATCACCTATGGTGATGAGCTTGTACTATAAGGTGATTGAGCATTTGAAGACGAAGGTTGCCGCGAAAAATGTGGATTGGCAGAAGATCGATCGAACTGCCCAAGAGGCTAAAGAGTCGATTCATAGTTACTATGAGAGATTGTTGAAGGCGTTCAAGAACTACAGTGGCACGGAAACAATAGAGGCGAAGGACATGCTTCATTTTGTGTTTAGATTTGTGGAAGGGCTGAGACCAGAGATAAGTCAGATGATAAAGTCGCATTTGATTTGTTGGCAGTCGAAACCTATTGATGAGGTGTTGAATTATGCGAAATACTGTAGCGACGAAATTGAAGTGAAACAGAAAAAGTTGAAAGAGAAAGTGATGATGATGCAACTTAAAGCAGCTCAGACAGGTCTGCAAGGTTTGCAAGGGTTACAAGGGTTCCAACAGCAGGTACCGCAACCGCAGTCGCAGTTGCAGGGAAATGTGATGTTTCAGCCACAGGCGAGAGGCAGAGGCAGAGGAGGTTTTGGGAATAATGGTCCGGATTTGAACACTGTTGTGACTCCGAATGGTGTGCAGGCATTGAAAAAGGTGATGCCGTGTCACGTGTGCGGAATTGTCGGACATTGGAAACGCGAGTGCCCGATGGTGGTGCAGGAAGGTGCAGGTGTTGGTCAGCAAAACAATGATGTCAATGCATTTCAGACAATGAGGGGACCGAAAATGAGAGGTCCAAACCCAAATTTCCAGACCATAAATCAGCTGCAGGGATTACAACCTATGCAGCCGCAGCAGATGCAGATGCCCCGTATGCAGATGACGCAAATGCAGCCAATGCAACAGCAGTTTCCCATGGTACCTAATCAGCAAATGCAAATACCTTTGGCACCAATGAGTCAGCAGCAAGTGATGGTTCCTCTACAGGTCTCGGGTCAGGTAATGAGTACAAATGGCACAGTACAACAGTTCCCATTACACAGTGAGAGTGGAATAAACAATGTATGGGAGAGTGAAAGTTCAGGAGAGGAAGGAGATTGTGTGCTTGCAGCATCCTTGGAAGTTGATCAAAAGGGTCCGTACGTGGAGGGAAGAGTAATGGGTCATCGTGTCTCATTCTTGGTTGACACAGGAGCCACACGTTCAACTGTTAAGAGCATTGAAGTACCAAATTTGCCACTCTCAGGGAGAACAGTTCAAGTGGTGGGAGTAGCAAACAGGCACCTGACAAACCCAATTACAGATCCGGTACCCGTCAGCATTGGTAACTATCAAGGGTTACATAAATTTGTGGTATGTGACTCAAGCCCGATAGCACTGTTAGGGAGAGACCTATTGTGCAAGTTGGCATGTTCGATTATGTGTTCGAACGAGGGAATTAAAATTCAGACGAGCAGTGATGGGGAAGAAGAGGACAGTGTAGAAGGGGATGAGATGGAAACTGTCGATGAAGAGTATCCTCTGATTTGCCTTTTCCCGATTGTAGGAAGTTGGCTCTGTATGTGCTATTTCAAAGTGAGGAATAGCATGCACAGAGTCCAAGGGTTCCCCTTAGAGGTAAAATAGTGGTAAAAATAGATAATACTAATGCTCTATTTTGTGGTAGTGTGGTCGAGCAGTAGGCTTATCCAAGGAGTAGTGTTAAGCATTTGTTGTACATACACATAGACAATAAATGAGGTACACACACTCAGAGACAAATCCAGCCAATAGGTTTTTATATAGAAAAATATCTTTTCTTAGTTTATTTTAAGAACCACAGGTTCAAATTCTACATGTAATATCTCATTCGAAAGGTATTGCAGGTAAGTACTTTAGGAACTTCAAATCATCAAAATTGCATGTATACTTTTCAAGTTATTGACAAATAGCTGTTTTAAAAGTGGACACTTAGTGCAATTTTCACAGTTCCTAGGGGAGGTAAGTATTTGTTAGTTTTACCAGGTAAGTAAGACACTTACAGGGTTCAGTTCTTGGTCCAAGGTAGCCCACCGTTGGGGGTTCAGAGCAACCCCAAAGTCACCACACCAGCAGCTCAGGGCCGGTCAGGTGCAGAGTTCAAAGTGGTGCCCAAAACACATAGGCTAGAATGGAGAGAAGGGGGGGCCCCGGTTCCGGTCTGCTTGCAGGTAAGTACCCGCGTCTTCGGAGGGCAGACCAGGGGGGTTTTGTAGGGCACCGGGGGGGACACAAGTCCACACAGAAATTTCACCCTCAGCGGCGCGGGGGCGGCCGGGTGCAGTGTAGAAACAAGCGTCGGGTTCGCAATGTTAGTCTATGAGAGATCTCGGGATCTCTTCAGCGCTGCAGGCAGGCAAGGGGGGGGTTCCTCGGGGAAACCTCCACTTGGGCAAGGGAGAGGGACTCCTGGGGGTCGCTTCTCCAGTGAAAGTCCGGTCCTTCAGGTCCTGGGGGCTGCGGGTGCAGGGTCTCTCCCAGGCGTCGGGACTTTAGATTCAAAGAGTCGCGGTCAGGGGAAGCCTCGGGATTCCCTCTGCAGGCGGCGCTGTGGGGGCTCAGGGGGGACAGGTTTTGGTACTCACAGTATCAGAGTAGTCCTGGGGTCCCTCCTGAGGCGTCGGATCTCCACCAGTCGAGTCGGGGTCGCCGGGTGCAGTGTTGCAAGTCTCACGCTTCTTGCGGGGAGCTTGCAGGGTTCTTTAAAGCTGCTGGAAACAAAGTTGCAGCTTTTCTTGGAGCAGGTCCGCTGTCCTCGGGAGTTTCTTGTCTTTTCGAAGCAGGGGCAGTCCTCAGAGGGTGTCGAGGTCGCTGGTCCCTTCGGAAGGCGTCGCTGGAGCAGGATCTTTGGAAGGCAGGAGACAGGCCGGTGAGTTTCTGGAGCCAAGGCAGTTGTCGTCTTCTGGTCTTCCGCTGCAGGGGTTTTCAGCTGGGCAGTCCTTCTTCTTGTTGCAGGAATCTGATTTTCTAGGGTTCAGGGTAGCCCTTAAATACTAAATTTAAGGGCGTGTTTTAGGTCTGGGGGGTTAGTAGCCAATGGCTACTAGCCCTGAGGGTGGGTACACCCTCTTTGTGCCTCCTCCCAAGGGGAGGGGGTCACAATCCTAACCCTATTGGGGGAATCCTCCATCTGCAAGATGGAGGATTTCTAAAAGTTAGAGTCACCTCAGCTCAGGACACCTTAGGGGCTGTCCTGACTGGCCAGTGACTCCTCCTTGTTATTCTCATTATTTTCTCCGGCCTTGCCGCCAAAAGTGGGGCCTGGCCGGAGGGGGCGGGCAACTCCACTAGCTGGAGTGTCCTGCTGGGTTGGCACAAAGGAGGTGAGCCTTTGAGGCTCACCGCCAGGTGTGACAATTCCTGCCTGGGAGAGGTGTTAGCATCTCCACCCAGTGCAGGCTTTGTTACTGGCCTCAGAGTGACAAAGGCACTCTCCCCATGGGGCCAGCAACATGTCTCGGTTTGTGGCAGGCTGCTAAAACTAGTCAGCCTACACAGATAGTCGGTTAAGTTTCAGGGGGCACCTCTAAGGTGCCCTCTGTGGTGTATTTTACAATAAAATGTACACTGGCATCAGTGTGCATTTATTGTGCTGAGAAGTTTGATACCAAACTTCCCAGTTTTCAGTGTAGCCATTATGGTGCTGTGGAGTTCGTGTTTGACAGACTCCCAGACCATATACTCTTATGGCTACCCTGCACTTACAATGTCTAAGGTTTTGTTTAGACACTGTAGGGGTACCATGCTCATGCACTGGTACCCTCACCTATGGTATAGTGCACCCTGCCTTAGGGCTGTAAGGCCTGCTAGAGGGGTGTCTTACCTATACTGCATAGGCAGTGAGAGGCTGGCATGGCACCCTGAGGGGAGTGCCATGTCGACTTACTCGTTTTGTCCTCACTAGCACACACAAGCTGGTAAGCAGTGTGTCTGTGCTGAGTGAGAGGTCTCCAGGGTGGCATAAGACATGCTGCAGCCCTTAGAGACCTTCCTTGGCATCAGGGCCCTTGGTACTAGAAGTACCAGTTACAAGGGACTTATCTGGATGCCAGGGTCTGCCAATTGTGGATACAAAAGTACAGGTTAGGGAAAGAACACTGGTGCTGGGGCCTGGTTAGCAGGCCTCAGCACACTTTCAATTGTAAACATAGCATCAGCAAAGGCAAAAAGTCAGGGGGCAACCATGCCAAGGAGGCATTTCCTTACACAACCCCCCCCCAAACGAAAGAGGATGAGACTAACCTTTCCCAAGAGAGTCTTCATTTTCTAAGTGGAAGAACCTGGAAAGGCCATCTGCATTGGCATGGGCAGTCCCAGGTCTGTGTTCCACTATAAAGTCCATTCCCTGTAGGGAGATGGACCACCTCAACAGTTTAGGATTTTCACCTTTCATTTGCATCAGCCATTTGAGAGGTCTGTGGTCAGTTTGAACTAGGAAGTGAGTCCCAAAGAGGTATGGTCTCAGCTTCTTCAGGGACCAGACCACAGCAAAGGCCTCCCTCTCAATGGCACTCCAACGCTGCTCCCTGGGGAGTAACCTCCTGCTAATGAAAGCAACAGGCTGGTCAAGGCCATCATCATTTGTTTGGGACAAAACTGCCCCTATCCCATGTTCAGAGGCATCAGTCTGCACAATGAACTGCTTAGAATAATCTGGAGCTTTGAGAACTGGTGCTGAGCACATTGCCTGCTTCAGGGTGTCAAAGGCCTGTTGGCAGTCCACAGTCCAGTTCACTTTCTTGGGCATTTTCTTGGAGGTGAGCTCAGTGAGGGCTGTCACAATGGATCCATATCCCTTCACAAACCTCCTGTAGTACCCAGTCAAGCCAAGGAATGCCCTGACTTGAGTCTGGGTTTTTGGAGCTACCCAGTCCAGAATAGTCTGGATCTTGGGTTGGAGTGGCTGAACTTGGCCTCCACCTACAAGGTGTCCCAAGTAAACCACAGTTCCCTGCCCTATCTGGCATTTGGATGCCTTGATAGAGAGGCCTGCAGATTGCAGAGCCTTCAAAACCTTCCTCAGGTGGACCAGGTGATCCTGCCAGGTGGAGCTAAAGACAGCAATATCATCAAGATAAGCTGTGCTAAAGGACTCCAAGCCAGCAAGGACTTGATTCACCAACCTTTGGAAGGTGGCAGGGGCATTCTTTAAACCAAAGGGCATAACAGTAAACTGATAATGCCCATCAGGGGTGGAGAATGCTGTCTTTTCTTTTGCTCCAGGTGCCATTTTTATTTGCCAGTACCCTGCTGTCAAGTCAAAGGTACTTAGAAATTTGGCAGCACCTAATTTATCAATGAGCTCATCAGCTCTTGGAATTGGATGAGCATCTGTCTTGGTGACAGAATTGAGCCCTCTGTAGTCCACACAAAACCTCATCTCTTTCTTTCCATCTGTGGTGTGAGGTTTGGGGACTAAGACCACTGGGCTAGCCCAGGGGCTGTCAGAGCGCTCAATGACTCCCAATTCCAGCATCTTGTGGACTTCCACCTTGATGCTTTCCTTAACATGGTCAGACTGTCTAAAGATTTTGTTCTTGACAGGCATGCTGTCTCCTGTGTCCACATCATGGGTACACAGGTGTGTCTGACCAGGGGTTAAGGAGAAGAGTTCAGGAAACTGTTGTAGGACTCTCCTACAATCAGCTTGCTGTTGGCCAGAGAGGGTGTCTGAGTAGATCACTCCATCTACTGTACCATCTTTTGGGTCTGATGACAGAAGATCAGGGAGAGGTTCACTCTCTGCCTCCTGATCCTCATCTGTTACCATCAACAGATTGACATCAGCCCTGTCGTGGAAGAGCTTAAGGCGGTTTACATGGATCACCCTTTTGGGGCTCCTGCTTGTGCCCAGGTCCACCAAGTAGGTGACCTGACTCTTCCTCTCTAGTACTGGGTAAGGGCCACTCCATTTGTCCTGGAGTGCCCTGGGAGCCACAGGCTCCAGAACCCAGACTTTCTGCCCTGGTTGGAACTCAACCAGTGCAGCCTTTTGGTCATACCAAAACTTCTGGAGCTGTTGGCTGGCCTCAAGGTTTTTGGTTGCCTTTTCCATGTACTCTGCCATTCTAGAGCGAAGGCCAAGTACATAGTCCACTATGTCCTGTTTAGGCTCATGGAGAGGTCTCTCCCAGCCTTCTTTAACAAGGGCAAGTGGTCCCCTTACAGGATGACCAAACAGAAGTTCAAAGGGTGAGAACCCTACTCCCTTCTGTGGTACTTCCCTGTAAGCGAAAAGCAGACATGGCAGGAGGACATCCCATCTCCTTTTGAGTTTTTCTGGGAGCCCCATGATCATGCCCTTTAATGTCTTGTTGAATCTCTCAACCAAGCCATTAGTTTGTGGATGGTATGGTGTAGTGAATTTATAAGTCACTCCACACTCATTCCACATGTGCTTTAGGTATGCTGACATGAAGTTGGTACCTCTGTCAGACACCACCTCCTTAGGGAAACCCACTCTGGTAAAAATACCAATGAGGGCCTTGGCTACTGCAGGGGCAGTAGTCGACCTAAGGGGAATAGCTTCAGGATACCTGGTAGCATGATCCACTACTACCAGGATATACATATTTCCTGAGGCTGTGGGAGGTTCCAGTGGACCAACTATGTCCACACCCACTCTTTCAAAGGGCACCCCCACCACTGGAAGTGGAATGAGGGGGGCCTTTGGATGCCCACCTGTCTTACCACTGGCTTGACAGGTGGGGCAGGAGAGGCAAAACTCCTTAACCATGTTGGACATATTGGGCCAGTAGAAGTGGTTGACTAACCTCTCCCACGTCTTGGTTTGTCCCAAATGTCCAGCAAGGGGAATGTCATGGGCCAATGTTAGGATGAACTCTCTGAACAGCTGAGGCACTACCACTCTCCTAGTGGCACCAGGTTTGGGGTCTCTGGCCTCAGTGTACAGGAGCCCATCTTCCCAATAGACCCTATGTGTTCCATTTTTCTTGCCTTTGGACTCTTCAGCAGCTTGCTGCCTAAGGCCTTCAAGAGAGGGACAGGTTTCTTGTCCCTTACACAGCTCTTCCCTTGAGGGTCCCCCTGGGCCTAAGAGCTCAACCTGATAAGGTTCAAGCTCCAAAGGCTCAGTTCCCTCAGAGGGCAGAACTTCTTCCTGAGAAGAGAGGTTCCCTTTCTTTGGCTGTGTTGCAGTTGGTTTCCCAACTGACTTTCCTGTTCTCTTGGTAGGCTGGGCCATTTTTCCAGACTCCAGCTCTACTTTTTCACCCTGTGCCTTGCATTGTGCTCTTGTTTTCACACACACCAGTTCAGGGATACCCAGCATTGCTGCATGGGTTTTTAGCTCTACCTCAGCCCATGCTGAGGACTCCAGGTCATTTCCAAGCAGACAGTCCACTGGGATATTTGAGGAGACCACCACCTGTTTCAGGCCATTGACCCCTCCCCATTCTAAAGTAACCATTGCCATGGGATGTACTTTTCTCTGATTGTCAGCGTTGGTGACTGTGTAAGTTTTTCCAGTCAGGTATTGGCCAGGGGAAACCAGTTTCTCTGTCACCATGGTGACACTGGCACCTGTATCCCTCAGGCCCTCTATTCTAGTCCCATTAATTAAGAGTTGCTGTCTGTATTTTTGCATGTTAGGCGGCCAGACAGCTAGTGTGGCTAAATCCACCCCACCCTCAGAAACTAGAGTAGCTTCAGTGTGGACCCTGATTTGCTCTGGGCACACTGTTGATCCCACTTGGAGACTAGCCATACCAGTGTTACCTGGATGGGAGTTTGGAGTGGAACCTTTCTTGGGACAGGCCTTGTCTCCAGTTTGGTGTCCATGCTGTTTACAGCTATGACACCAGGCCTTTTTGGGATCAAAGTTTTTACCCTTGTACCCATTGTTTTGTGAAGAGGCTCTGGGCCCACCCTCCTGTGCAGGTTTTTGGGGGCCTGTAGAAGACTCTTTACTATTTTTAGTTTTGGTTGTCTCATCACCCTTCTGCTGGGGAGTCTTTGTGACCCCTTTCTTTTGGTCACCCCCTGTTGAAGTCTTGGACACCCTTGTCTTGACCCAATGGTCCGCCTTCTTTCCCAATTCTTGGGGAGAAATTGGTCCTAGGTCTACCAGATGCTGATGCAGTTTATCATTGAAACAATTACTTAACAGGTGTTCTTTCACAAATAAATTGTACAGCCCATCATAATTACTTACACCACTGCCTTGAATCCAACCATCTAGTGTTTTCACTGAGTAGTCAACAAAGTCAACCCAGGTCTGGCTCGAGGATTTTTGAGCCCCCCTGAACCTAATCCTGTACTCCTCAGTGGAGAATCCAAAGCCCTCAATCAGGGTACCCTTCATGAGGTCATAAGATTCTGCATCTTGTCCAGAGAGTGTGAGGAGTCTATCCCTACACTTTCCTGTGAACATTTCCCAAAGGAGAGCACCCCAGTGAGATCTGTTCACTTTTCTGGTTACACAAGCCCTCTCAAAAGCTGTGAACCATTTGGTGATGTCATCACCATCTTCATATTTAGTTACAATCCCTTTGGGGATTTTCAACATGTCAGGAGAATCTCTGACCCTATTTATATTGCTGCCACCATTGATGGGTCCTAGGCCCATCTCTTGTCTTTCCCTCTCTATGGCTAGGATCTGTCTTTCCAAAGCCAATCTTTTGGCCATCCTGGCTAACTGGATGTCCTCTTCACTGGAGTTATCCTCAGTGATTTCAGAGTTGTTGGTCCCTCCTGTGAGGGAACCAGCATCTCTGACTATTATTTGTGGAGTCAGGGCTTGAGAAGCCCTGCTCTCCCTAAGTAGGACTGGAGGGGGGGAATTTCCCTCCAAGTCACTATCTTCATCCTCTGAGTTGCCATCCTCAGAGGGGTTGGCCTTTTCAAACTCTGCCAAAAGCTCCTGGAGCTGTACTTTGGTAGGTTTGGGGCCCATTGCTATTTTCTTTAGTTTACAGAGTGACCTTAGCTCTCTCATCTGTAGATGGAGGTAAGGTGTGGTGTCGAGTTCCACCACATTCACATCTGTGCTAGACATTATGCTTCTAAAAGTTGGAATACTTTTTAAGAAACTAAAACTGGTTCTAGAATCTAATTCAAACTTTTAACAAACTTTTAAACTCTAAAAGAAATGCTAAACAGGATCTAACACAAGGCCCTAGCAGGTCTTTTAAGAATTTAGAAAACTTTTCAAATTGCAAAAATCAATTTCTAATGACAATTTTGGAATTTGTCGTGTGATCAGGTATTGGCTGAGTAGTCCAGCAAATGCAAAGTCTTGTACCCCACCGCTGATCCACCAATGTAGGAAGTTGGCTCTGTATGTGCTATTTCAAAGTGAGGAATAGCATGCACAGAGTCCAAGGGTTCCCCTTAGAGGTAAAATAGTGGTAAAAATAGATAATACTAATGCTCTATTTTGTGGTAGTGTGGTCGAGCAGTAGGCTTATCCAAGGAGTAGTGTTAAGCATTTGTTGTACATACACATAGACAATAAATGAGGTACACACACTCAGAGACAAATCCAGCCAATAGGTTTTTATATAGAAAAATATATTTTCTTAGTTTATTTTAAGAACCACAGGTTCAAATTCTACATGTAATATCTCATTCGAAAGGTATTGCAGGTAAGTACTTTAGGAACTTCAAATCATCAAAATTGCATGTATACTTTTCAAGTTATTGACAAATAGCTGTTTTAAAAGTGGACACTTAGTGCAATTTTCACAGTTCCTAGGGGAGGTAAGTATTTGTTAGTTTTACCAGGTAAGTAAGACACTTACAGGGTTCAGTTCTTGGTCCAAGGTAGCCCACCGTTGGGGGTTCAGAGCAACCCCAAAGTCACCACACCAGCAGCTCAGGGCCGGTCAGGTGCAGAGTTCAAAGTGGTGCCCAAAACACATAGGCTAGAATGGAGAGAAGGGGGGGCCCCGGTTCCGGTCTGCTTGCAGGTAAGTACCCGCGTCTTCGGAGGGCAGACCAGGGGGGTTTTGTAGGGCACCGGGGGGGACACAAGTCCACACAGAAATTTCACCCTCAGCGGCGCGGGGGCGGCCGGGTGCAGTGTAGAAACAAGCGTCGGGTTCGCAATGTTAGTCTATGAGAGATCTCGGGATCTCTTCAGCGCTGCAGGCAGGCAAGGGGGGGGTTCCTCGGGGAAACCTCCACTTGGGCAAGGGAGAGGGACTCCTGGGGGTCGCTTCTCCAGTGAAAGTCCGGTCCTTCAGGTCCTGGGGGCTGCGGGTGCAGGGTCTCTCCCAGGCGTCGGGACTTTAGATTCAAAGAGTCGCGGTCAGGGGAAGCCTCGGGATTCCCTCTGCAGGCGGCGCTGTGGGGGCTCAGGGGGGACAGGTTTTGGTACTCACAGTATCAGAGTAGTCCTGGGGTCCCTCCTGAGGCGTCGGATCTCCACCAGTCGAGTCGGGGTCGCCGGGTGCAGTGTTGCAAGTCTCACGCTTCTTGCGGGGAGCTTGCAGGGTTCTTTAAAGCTGCTGGAAACAAAGTTGCAGCTTTTCTTGGAGCAGGTCCGCTGTCCTCGGGAGTTTCTTGTCTTTTCGAAGCAGGGGCAGTCCTCAGAGGGTGTCGAGGTCGCTGGTCCCTTCGGAAGGCGTCGCTGGAGCAGGATCTTTGGAAGGCAGGAGACAGGCCGGTGAGTTTCTGGAGCCAAGGCAGTTGTCGTCTTCTGGTCTTCCGCTGCAGGGGTTTTCAGCTGGGCAGTCCTTCTTCTTGTTGCAGGAATCTGATTTTCTAGGGTTCAGGGTAGCCCTTAAATACTAAATTTAAGGGCGTGTTTTAGGTCTGGGGGGTTAGTAGCCAATGGCTACTAGCCCTGAGGGTGGGTACACCCTCTTTGTGCCTCCTCCCAAGGGGAGGGGGTCACAATCCTAACCCTATTGGGGGAATCCTCCATCTGCAAGATGGAGGATTTCTAAAAGTTAGAGTCACCTCAGCTCAGGACACCTTAGGGGCTGTCCTGACTGGCCAGTGACTCCTCCTTGTTATTCTCATTATTTTCTCCGGCCTTGCCGCCAAAAGTGGGGCCTGGCCGGAGGGGGCGGGCAACTCCACTAGCTGGAGTGTCCTGCTGGGTTGGCACAAAGGAGGTGAGCCTTTGAGGCTCACCGCCAGGTGTGACAATTCCTGCCTGGGAGAGGTGTTAGCATCTCCACCCAGTGCAGGCTTTGTTACTGGCCTCAGAGTGACAAAGGCACTCTCCCCATGGGGCCAGCAACATGTCTCGGTTTGTGGCAGGCTGCTAAAACTAGTCAGCCTACACAGATAGTCGGTTAAGTTTCAGGGGGCACCTCTAAGGTGCCCTCTGTGGTGTATTTTACAATAAAATGTACACTGGCATCAGTGTGCATTTATTGTGCTGAGAAGTTTGATACCAAACTTCCCAGTTTTCAGTGTAGCCATTATGGTGCTGTGGAGTTCGTGTTTGACAGACTCCCAGACCATATACTCTTATGGCTACCCTGCACTTACAATGTCTAAGGTTTTGTTTAGACACTGTAGGGGTACCATGCTCATGCACTGGTACCCTCACCTATGGTATAGTGCACCCTGCCTTAGGGCTGTAAGGCCTGCTAGAGGGGTGTCTTACCTATACTGCATAGGCAGTGAGAGGCTGGCATGGCACCCTGAGGGGAGTGCCATGTCGACTTACTCGTTTTGTCCTCACTAGCACACACAAGCTGGTAAGCAGTGTGTCTGTGCTGAGTGAGAGGTCTCCAGGGTGGCATAAGACATGCTGCAGCCCTTAGAGACCTTCCTTGGCATCAGGGCCCTTGGTACTAGAAGTACCAGTTACAAGGGACTTATCTGGATGCCAGGGTCTGCCAATTGTGGATACAAAAGTACAGGTTAGGGAAAGAACACTGGTGCTGGGGCCTGGTTAGCAGGCCTCAGCACACTTTCAATTGTAAACATAGCATCAGCAAAGGCAAAAAGTCAGGGGGCAACCATGCCAAGGAGGCATTTCCTTACACCGATGATAACTGAAGAAGATATTCCAGCTGAATTACGGGAAACAGTCGGAAAAGAAGTGTGGGATATGACAGGGAAAGAGGTGGGATTGATGAAAGGAGTGGAACCAGTGAAAGTGACTGTAAAACCTAATGCAATCTTTCCCCAGACCCCACAATACCACATGGCACAAGACACCCTCATGAAAGTTGCCCAACTCATTGACGAATTTGTAAAGCAGGGAGTACTGAAAGAAGTGTTAAGCAGTCCATGTAATTCACCAATCATGGGACTAATAAAGCCGAGTGGAAAGGTCCGAATAGTGCAGGACTTGAGAAAAATAAATGACATCATAATTAAATGTTGCCCTGTCGTACCAAATCCAGCTGTGATAATGTTTCAAGTCCCTTGCGATGCCGAGTGGTTCTCAGTCATCGACTTGTCACAAGCATTCTTTTCTGTGCCTCTTCATGAGGACAGCCAATTCCTCTTTTGTTTCAAATTCCTAGACAGAGTGTACAGTTGGTGTCGAATTCCTCAAGGGTTTTCTGAGTCACCGTCAATATTCAATCAGATTCTAAAGAAAGACTTGGAAGCGTTAGAATTGCCATCCGAGTCAACCCTAGTACAGTACATCGATGACTTACTGATTGCATCTAAGACAGAAAGTGGCTGCACGGCCGACACCATTGCCCTGTTGAACCATTTGGGAAGGAATGGACACAAGGTGTCTCCTTCCAAGTTGCAGTTCTGTCAGAAGAAAGTGAAATACTTGGGTCACCAAATAGAGAAAGGGTCACGGAGAATAATGAAGGAAAGAATAACAAGTATACTTCAAATGAGTCCACCAAAGACAAGGAGGGAGGTGAGGAAGTTTTTGGGGATGGTGAGCTACTGTCGTCAGTGGATCCCCAACTTCTCAACTCTAGCGAAGCCTTTACTGAAACTGACCCAGAAGGATGCCTTGGATCAAATTGAGCTGAAAGGAGATGAGATGGATGCTTTTATTGAATTAAAGGAATGCATGTGCAGGGCTCCAGCTTTAGGTATGCCTGATTACACAAAGCCTTTCACATTGTTTTGTCATGAACGTGATGCATGTTCTCTGTCTGTCTTGACTCAAGCCCATGGTGGCATAAAAGGACCAGTAGCGTATTTTTCAGCTACTTTGGATCCGGTCGCAGCAGCACTTCCAGGGTGTTTGCGCGCCGTAGCAGCAGTTGGTATCAGCCTCACTCAGAGTGAAGGAATAGTGATGGGACACCCAGTAACAGTCATGGTCCCTCACTCAGTTGAGATACTTTTGACCCGCTCCCGAACGCAACACATGACTGGAGCAAGACTCACAAGGTATGAAACGGTAATTCTGGGCTCACCGAATGTGCAGCTGAAAAGGTGCACTACGTTGAATCCAGCAACCTTGCTTCCTGGTGAAAATGCTGAAATTGAGAACGCTGAAGACGTCGAGCATGACTGCCTTCAGGTGACTGAATTTTGCACAAAACCTCGACCTGACATTAAGGATACTAAGCTTGATGAAAATGACCAAATTGTTTTCGTTGATGGTTCATGTCTAAGAGATGGGATGGGAATTTTGAAAGCAGGATATGCTGTATGTACTGTAACAGGTGTCTTGGAAGCATCCTGGCTCCAAGGAGTCTATTCTGCACAAGTAGCAGAACTTGTAGCCCTTACAAGTGCATGTCAACTGTCTGCATTGATGAAAGTCACCATTTACACTGATAGTCAGTACGGGTTCGGAATTGTGCATGACTTTGGACAACTATGGTCACAGAGAGGTTTCCTGACTTCTTCAGGATCCCCAGTGAAAAACGGGGAGAGAATAAGGGAATTGTTACACGCTATTCAAATGCCAGCCGAAGTTGCAGTGGTAAAGTGTAGTGCTCATACAAAAGGACAGGACTATGTTTCTCTGGGAAATGCATATGCGGATCAAGTCGCAAGATTTTGTGCCTTGAACTGTATATTACTCAGAGATGAATGGAATTCAATAAGTGAACCAGAACTCGAACCAGCTGAAGCATTTGCCTTAAAGGTCGTAGATACAATAGATGAACTAAAAGCATTACAGAATAACGTCAGGGAGGATGAAAGAGATTCCTGGATTAAATCACAATGTATAAAGAGACCAGATGAGTTATGGGTTTCAAATGAGGGAAAATTTGTTTTGCCAAATAGTCTCTTATCGCAGCTTGCGCGGTTCTATCATGGGCAGGCTCATCTAGGGAGAGATGCCATGATAAGATTGTTCAAAACTGATTGGTTTAACCCCAGATTTCGCCAAGCTGCAGAAGCAGTTTGCCATCGATGTGTCACTTGCCAGCAGATGAACCCAGGGAAGGGAACGGTTGTGAACGCGAGCCACATCGGTAAGGCGAGTGGCCCGTTTAGTAGAATGCAGATGGACTTCATTGAGATGCCTGTGCATGGAGGTCTGAAGTATGTATTGGTGATTGTGTGCATTTTTAGTCACTGGATTGAAGCATACCCCACACGTAGAAATGACAGCCTTACAGTTGCAAAGCTATTGTTGAGGGAGTTAATACCACGTTTCGGATTCCCGATCTCTTTAGAATCAGATAGAGGAAGTCACTTCAATAACGAGGTGATAAAGTTACTTTGCGAAGCGCTGAAAATTGAGCAAAAACTGCACTGTAGCTATCGCCCTGAAGCCTCAGGACTGGTGGAGCAGATGAATGGTACACTGAAATCAAGAATGGCGAAAATATGTGCATCGACAAATTTGAAATGGCCTGACGCGTTGCCTTTGGTGTTAATGTCAATGAGAAACACCCCTGACAGAAAGACTGGATTGTCTCCGCACAAAATTCTCATGGGCAGGGCTATGAGGCTTCCTGCAGTTCCCGCAAACGCGCTTTTGAATATTACAGATGATATGGTGTTAGACTACTGCAAAGGTCTGGCTGACGTGGTTCGCTCTTTCTCTCACCAAGTGGAAGCAACCACCTTGCCACCGATTCAAGGTCCAGGACACACACTGAAAGCAGGTGACTGGGTCGTGGTAAAGAAGCACGTGAGGAAGTCGTGTCTGGAACCCCGTTGGAAAGGCCCTTTCCAAGTGATCCTGACGACAACTACCGCTGTGAAGTGTGCGGGAGTTCCCAACTGGATTCACGCCAGTCACACAAAGAAGGTGTTGTGTCCCACAGATGAGGAAGTAGAAGCGCTGAAACTGCCAGTGCCTGATAAAACAGTGCTGAACGCTGAGACAGAGCAAAACCGAACTGAAAGCGAACAGGCAGAAACAGGAGAGAGAGAAGTGTTCTCTGAGGACGAAGCAACAGACTCACTTGGGGAAGACCAAGGAGAAACCTCAGACAGCGACGAAGCAGCTGAAGGTGACAAAGAGCCTGAAGCAGCTGAGGGTAGCAAAGAGCCTGAAGCAGCTGAAGGTGACAAAGAGCCTGAAGCAGCTGAAAGTGATAAAGAGTCTGAAGAAAGTAACGGTGACGAAAGGCTCGAGAGAGGTGAAGAAGCAGGAGAGCCTGATCAGAGGAGGGCTTTCCCAGAAGCAGACGATACAGGAAAAGAAAAAGAGAACGTGATTGATTCCCCAGAAGGAGGGGATAAGGCAGAACAGAGCGAAACTGTTCAAGCTTCCACAGAAAAGATCGCAAGTCCCTCAAATGGACACGGTGCAAAGAGGAGACTAAGTATATCACCAGTAAAACAAAGAACTAGAGAAAATTTGAACGACGGAGAAAGGCCAAAAGTGAAAGAGAAAAGAAAGGAAGTGTCTGTCGTGGTACCAACCTCAATTGAAGGAAAAGACTTGGCCAAAGAGGAAAGTACCAGTGAGGCAGAATCGAAAAGAGAAGCAAAATTGAAAAGGAAAAGGATACCAAACAGGAGATATTCCGGTCCAGAATGGGCATATGTAGTCAATGACGATTGGACTGACGAATTTGTATCTCTAAGCCTCGAGAACGAAGAAGAAGAGATACCAATAGAAAAGAAAAGTTTTATGGACGCTGTTGATTGAAAGGGTGATAAATGACATTGCTTGCTACAATCTAACGTGATACAAACAACCAGTTGAGACATTGCTAAACCGGATGAGACACTTGCTGAACTGATAAAAGACTGAGTTATTGCCGAATTGAGACAAATGCTGCTAACCGATAAGTGACTGGCCTCTTGAAGAAGACTGTGTGAACATTGCGCTCGTTCAGCTTTGTAACTGAATTGCTAAATAGTTTCTTTATAGGTGCTTCTAGCTCTCTGATTCTATACAGATCATGGCTACACAAAACAGTAGAAAGAAATATTGTAAATATGTGTGTATAGGCTTGATAATTGCATGTGTACTAATAATAATGGCAATCGTGCTTGGAATGCATGGTAAGGGTGAGAATGAGAAAATTGATGGTTCTACTTTTGCTCCTGTTACTGTCACTGAACTAACCGCATTGAAAAGACTAGAATTAGATGAAAGACACTTGCATGATAAGAAAGAACTTTCATATAATGTTTTCTATCGCTTGCTAACAGAATATGTTGAGACTATGGATGCGAAAGATTGTTATGTGTGTACACAGATACCGACTTCAGTAAAGGAAGGGGTGACTTATCACCACATGCCTCTTACATATGGGATTACATGTAGTATAGTAATGTCTAGGTTTTATGGTCAGACTAACATACAGTATTTTTACTCAAATTATGATGTTACCTTTGCATATGTTCCTATAATAGCGCAGCTAAGTCAGATTGCTAAAGATTGGGATGCTAAAATAATGAGGGAATTTTTCGAGCCAATGCAACCTTTTGAAACGGCTCACGCTCATAGGGAAAACCTTACCTGCTCGCTATCTGCAGTAGAAATAAGCTTTTTAGATTGCACAGATGATAGAAGGGCACAAATGAATGCGAAATTAGAAACAGAGCTAAGTAAGAGGACTTCAGTAGATCATTATGATTTTGCCGCAATAAAAACACAAGGGAGAATAGCTTTAGATGCTTGGCATGTAGGGAAATTTTGTATATATCGAGGCGAATCTTATTATGATAACATTTTCGTAGGAGCGAGTGAGTGTAAACATACGTTTATCTTTAAGGCCAAATGGACATTCATGATGAACGGACTTGACCCTGTCATTCCAGGTGTATATTACATTTGTGGGTATAATGCCTATTATCGTCTCCCAAAGGGATGGTGGGGGAGATGTTATTTGGGTATAGTGTTCCCAAAGGTTTATCAACTGGATGACCTATCGATGATTCAAAAGACATCTGGATCCCATCGTATCCAGAAAAGAGAGACCGCAGCTGCTGTGGTAGGAGATATATTTGGAGCCATGATTCCTTCGTTGGGAGTTGTGCTGAATTCCATCAAAATAAGAAAGTTGTCTACTATAGTGGATAACATGTTGACAAAGTTTTCAGGTGCTATAATCCTGATAGATGCTGAACTTGCAGCGGAAAGAGCTATGACTCTTCAAAATAGGCTTGCTTTAGACATTCTTTTAGCAAAGGATGGCGGTGTTTGCAAAATGCTTGGTGCGCGCCACTGTTGCACGTATATTCCCGACAACAGTGTGAAAATTAAAACTATGCTTGCTAATCTAACAAAGGAGAGTGCAGATTTGAAGGAATTGAAAGAACCAGGAGTGTGGGAGAGGTTGGAAAGGGACTTGCTTCAGTGGGAAATTGGATTGGGGGAATTTGGAATGGAATATTACTAAAAATAATACAGGGAATATTGATAGTACTGATTTGTATATTTGGAATTTGGGGAATAAAAAGGGGAATAATAATGATTATGGCAAGAATTAAGAGAAGGAAGGAAGAGAAAATGATGAAAAGAATGGCAGAAGAATACAAAGCGAAAACTAGGGGAATTAAAAGGAAAAGAGAACTGACAGAATTTTAATGGAATAAAATTTGTGGGAATAGTTTGTGTGATGACAAGTAGTCATCAGAGGAGGGATTGATGAAGCAGAAATGAAGGTTTTACATTTATTAGCGCTTAAACGTAGTGTGAAATAATCATGTGTAACTTTAACCGAACTAATAAAGATTGTACGGGGACAAAATGTGCCCTCAGAGTAGTTTGCCAACATTTATAAGCGTGCTTTATATAACGTGATGTATTAGAATTGCACTAATCCGACATAATCATAAACGTGTGCTACGATTTGCTTGTTTGAAATGTTTTAGCTTAGCATAACTTTAGTGGAGGCTTCGGCCTAGTTGCCTGGTCTCACGATTTAGATGCTCGTATTTTTCCAATGTGCTATTAAACGTGTATTTTTGCTTGACGCTGTACTTTTCCACTGAGATCGTTCACATGCTTATCTTAAGGTTTCGTGCCAGCCTGGCATATTTTTCTCTTTGCTCCAAGGTCGATCTGCAGGTGCGGACAATGGAAGCTCTGAAAGTGAGTTAATTGGTATAAAATGTTGCAACTTGCGTACCCGTCTCCAAGGATAATGTATGCTTAAGTAAAAGCTTGAGAACTGTCGTTTTTGATTGGACAATTTGAAGCTAACCTATGAACCCTCCAATGGAAGACCCTACTGGATTTGAACTGTTGTCTATTTAAAACAGGTGCACGAGAGGAAAGTAGCCATTATAGCCATTATTGCTATTACCAGCCATTACGAGCCATTATTGGACATCCCGCCATTTTGCAGGACTTTGCAGCTATTATGGCCCACCTTGCTGCGACGCCATTTTGAAAGAGACTTTGATGCTTTCTCTAATCGAGAGAAAGAGACTTAAATGATTCTTACCCTAGAGACTTTAACTTTGATCCCTTTGCATGAAGTAGTAGTTTTATTTTGCCGCCGTGAGGCAATTGCCCCGTCCACCCCTGCCCCTTTGCCCCGTCCCATGCTGATCGAGAAACGGTACCTGTGAGACGAAGACTTCCTTGAATGCTGATTGTAATTGGTAAATATGAAAGGAAATTGTACAATTGCATTGTGTTCCTTTTAGGTAACCAACTGCTGATTTTTGATAAGAGCCCTAGTTAGGAGTTTTTCTAAATTAATGTTGCTAAATTGTTTTTTTGCATGAAGTCCCACATGCCGATGCTAATTTGAGGTTAGGTGAGGGTTCCTTTTGTTGCACGATGCAATTTGAGACCTTGTTATGCTGACTAAATGTATGCAATTAGCTCATTACAGATTATACTATTAGTGATTTGCATTGCTATTATCGAATGCCTTGTTATTCAAATGCTGCATAGATTGCACTTGTTCCGCCGTTATGGACAGCTATTAATGTTCATTTATGTTTATCATTTGGTGTTGAGACACATATATATTGTGCTAGCTTTGCTAATATAGGGAAATAAATTCACTAACTTTGAATAAACTGGTGTGGTTATTCCTGACTGAAAGGTCAGGGTTCGCCGAAATGTATTCTGGATCAATTGTTAAGTGTTATGTTGATCAGGGTATTGCTTATGTTCGTTATTGATTATTGATTTGATTAAATTGACCGATCTCGGGTGAGGAGAGTCCCACTTAGCCAAAAGATACATCGGCCTAAAGAGCGTCCAAATACAGGTAAATTATTAGTAAGGAACGCTCTATCACGTCCACATACAGGTAATTTATTAGGTCGGAACGCTCTATCACCATGGACAGACAAACATAAAATATTATGTAGCATGCCCGTACCGGTAAAATTATCGCTGCCAGTTGACAGTGTGTAACCTCGAAGAAGCGTCATAGAGTATAAAATAAAATAAAAACTGTGTCCACCAAAATGCACACGTAAGTCACTATTGGAGCACGTGTGTCAGAGTAATCCACGTATAAAATATATCTGAGAGCCCACAGAAGCGCCTGGGACCGTCAGCATTTGTGAACCTGGATTCATATATCTTAAGTAGTAATCCACATCAATAGTAAAACAGGGGGAGACACAATGCCATAACAAGTCTATGGTGATGGCCACAGCCAGTATATTGCGGTATTAACTTGTTGAAGAGTGCATGCACACTCAAAGTGAGTCCGCATGGCTCGCCTTCTCGCTGTATATTTGAAATCTTGTGGTAAAGAAATGAAGTCCCCACATGGCATACTGGTTGCTAACCATGCAGAACTCAAACATTGACCGTCCACATCACTATGTGCAAATTACTCGTACGCCACTCATGGTCTAATGGTATGTCGTCCATTCGTAACATGTACGTGAACACAAAATCACTAAACTTGCTAAAATGGTAATTGATACAGAATATACATAGAGGTTTATGTAATAACCTACCGCGTCTCCTACTGCCCAGCGTTCTGGCCGGGTGCTGTCAGAAATCCTTAATAAAACAGTTCCCGGAGTGGAGTTAAAGGGAATCCGAATAAAGATAGAAGTAGGACAATCAGAACACGTCAGTAATGGCATCCGTCTTAAAGTAGGGAATTACTACCCGAAAGTGAGTATGAGCAACATATTCAAATGTCTCCAAATTAATATGGGAGACAGAAACGTCTATCTAAATGGATTGTAGCACTGAAATAGAAGGCAAGTAGTACGCGTATATTGCGACGTTGGTCAGTCACGTAAGGATAGTGTACCAGGTACCATATGCGACGTGTGGCAGGTGATACATGCAATGCTATTTAGTTAGTCACGTGAAGGTTGTGTGCCAGTGAAATCCCCCCAAAACACGTAAGGTGGTGTGTACATATCAATCCTAACAATACATTTACATGGGGATTCCTTGGTTGTTCATCAAGAGAGAGGGGGCAGGAGGGGTTCGGGGGGGGGGGAGGCGGGAGAAACGGGGAGAAGAAGCTAGGAGGGGTGAAGGGGTAAAATATTTCGAAACAATTTGACACACTCCAAAGGAGAGATGTAAGAGAGTATGTTACATATACCACATAGGGTCATTTAAAACATCTCTGACTGCTTCTCCTAAAGACTCTTCCCAGTTCTTTGTTGGCTGCTTAGTTATTTTGGGTAGAATCTGAAGAGAGAGCATCACTTATCCTTTGTATACAATCGCTGCTGCATCACTCACCCTTGTTGTACCTTTTGGAAAATCGAGTAAATTCTGTTTAGTAATCTGCCAACTAATTCATGTTTAGAACAGGTACCATCATTGTGTCATTATTTGGGTTACTTTTGTATTGTTGAGGATGGCCAAGAGGTGGGACTAGGGTATAAAGGATAGACCCATGTAAGGATTAAGGGTAAAAGTATGAGGGCAATGTGTATTTTGAGGTAGCGGAGGTTTGGGGAATAGTTACTCGTTTTCCAGTGCTTTATTGTTTAGAGCCTAGTTTTCTGTAGGCCATTTATATTGTTTTCTCAGTTATACATTTTTCACAGTCTCACAACGTCTGTGCTAGAGATATTTTAGGTTCCGTGGATAGCTTTCAATTTATACAAAATATAGAATATTTTTGTCTGTATGTGCTTGTTGGTGGTTCCGAAGAGGTGGCTCGAGGGGTGCAAGCCCAGGAAAACAGCCATTTTCCTTTGTTGGGGCACAATATGTTATTTCTCATATTTTCTTCTTCATGTTCTGCCATGGTTATTATTTTTAATTAGTTCAATCGATTTTTGTCCTCCCCTCCTCCTTCTGGCAATAGGGTCCCTCAGGCACTGGAGGGACAGAAGGTCTTTCTTAATTAATTTAAACAATTTCTGCCATTATGTCTGTGCCTCCTTGGCCATGGTTATTGTTTTTTAATTAGTTCGATCAAAATTGACAGCCTCAACCTTGGTCTGATAAAGGCTCATGGCCATCGTAGCGCACCAGGTATTTATTATGTATTTTGCTTTAACATAATTCTCTGTGCTTGTTGCAATAGTGGTGTTGTGTCAGTAACAACGTATTTTTTAGTACTAGAAAAACATTTTTAATATTTCTTTACCGTTTCTTTGATTTTTATGTTGACCAAAGATACATCATGCCACTAAACTAAAAATCTTGACCCTTTAAACATTGGGGAGCTGACCAAAATGCTGGCACTTGACAACCTCCTCTTATTTACTTTGGGTAGAAGAGATGAGTTTCTGGAATCCGTGAAGCCATTATTTCCAAAAAGGAAGGTCAAAGCCATATCCTTTTTTTCAACTGTCACTGTACCTTTAAGTACTGGGATTGGTAATTAAAGCAATGAAGGAAAGTGCTGTGCAGTGCATTCATCTCACTGTACATATGTGGGTCAGTTGTCCAACTACAGACTACTTGTGCAATACTGCACACTGTGCTTTTTTTATTGAGGTTAAGGGAAGGCTAATACTGTCACCAGTACCGATGATTTTAAGGTTATCTTCGACATGAAACAGTTTCAGTGATCCCCACTGAGAAAGCATGCATAGCTGCCAACATTCTGGAAGAATTAAATACCAACATCTATGAACTGATTTAGCCCAAGTGTCTCATAACTGGGTTTGTTGCCAGTGACAACTGCTATAACATTGTCAAAGCCATGTGTGTTGAAGGATCCATAAGAGTGCTTTCGTTAGCCCATTGCATCAATTCAGTTGTGCAATTCTACTTCAAAAAGTCCCTGGAAGTGGTTGATGGTCATGCAACATGCTAATAAAGCCCCTGTAAACGTCCTCATACACAAGGTCAAGACCCATTTGTTCACCACCTTCTATATGCTACAATGCCTGTTCAAGCACTACAAATGTAAAAGATTTTATATACTACAAACCGCAGGAGATGCTACTGCCAAGCCATGTCATTGCGTGTTGGCAAATGGGGGCTAATAGAGTGCCTGATTAAAATACTCACACCCTTTGAGATTTTGATGTTGGAAGTCAGCAAGTACAATTGTACCATAAACCAAGCTGTCTCATTATTGCACTTGCTGCAGGCCCATTTGCATAAGGTGGAAGAAATCTTTATCAATGTTAATGAAGAATATGCTGGTTTGGTCTGAGCTTACTTTTTTGTCTGGATTGAAATACCAGACTGCACTGAGAATTTGTGTCGTCCTCCAAAGAGTAGAACTATGCCACTGTATTCTGGATCCACGGCATAAGCGTGGGCTGTCCGCTTTCATTCCTTTTTCAGCTTTCATTCCTTTTTCAGCATTGGATATCTCCATTTATAGCAATTAGATCATCAAAAAAAGCTGCTGATTTTGAAAATGAAAGATTGCAACTTGAAGGGCAAAGACTGATGATAGTGCTGTCTTCATAAACATTTGGTGGCTCCAGCACTACAGCAGCGCCTGCCTACAGGTAAAATATCACCATTACATGAACCCTTTCTGCTATACAACCAACACCAGGAGCATCACTACAAACATCCTCTGTGGTGTGTTGATTTTGGAAGTTCCAGAATTTATATCAAGCACACAGGTGCTAGAAACTCAGGAACAGCTAATGTCAACTATATCACAGAAGAGATGATGTTAATGGAGTACTTGGATGAGCAAACTAGATGCTCAGTAGATCAAGACTATGTAAAGTACTGATATAGGAAATGGAACGGTGGCCACAACTCAGCAGATACTCAATGAAGTATCTAGTTTGTCCTTTAGCAAGTGTATACTATGAGAGGGTTTTCACTTCAGCTGGGCAGGTGTAATGGCGAGAAGGACCAATCAGTCACATAAAAGTGTGGAGAGACTCATGGGGGGCAAAAGTAAACCAGCATTTAATCCCTAAACAGTATTAGGTTCCAGAAGACACTAAAGTGGTTTATGGTAATTTGTTAGAAATGATAAGTGTGGTGAGTGGTCCTCTAGAGGACGCCACTGAATAAAAAAATGAAAAACTAAAGTAAAATTAAAAGTAAAACAACACAATGTGCTGTAATAAAATGAACAGAGCTCATCTTAGTTTTTATTATATTTAGTCAATAGATGCAAATAAAACAAATTGGACTAGTGCACAAGGCACAGGGAGGTAGTTAAGAACACAACCATTTTGAGTTGGTGACTGAGTGGTGACAAACAAAGATAACTAATTCAATCTCAGTGACAACCACAGACTCCACAATGAGCAACGACCTGAAAATCTGCATGGGCACTGCAATTTCCTAAAGACCAAGATACCTCCCATGCCTAATCTTTCATCCCCCTTCTTGGCTCTAAGTGAAGATTGAAGGGACTACACTGCTTATGGATGAGGCTTTCTTGGAAAAAGACACATAGGTAGTTAGTACTGTGCTAGTTTGGAATCAGGTGAATCTAATTAATCAATTCATGCCAAATATCTGATGTGAAGCATTGGAGGGGCTTTGCTAAACTTGTTTTTTTAATGTTTGGGTGACCAGTCTGGGTATATTCTTCTTAGTGGAGAAGTGTGGCTCAATGGTTAGAGCGGCAGACCCTGATGCAGAAATCTGGCCTGGGACCAGGGTTCAATTCCTGCCTGGGCGGGCCTTGGGCTCAATTTCCTCAGACCTGATAATTCTCGCATCAGTGCCTAATCTAATTCATGGGTCTAACTCTGGGCAATAGATTGCTTAATCTCCACAATGGCCCCAACAGCGCTGAGATGCCCGGCTTCACCTTGGAGGTTGCCCAGGAGTGGGCACCTCACAGGGAAAAGCGCAGGAGGGGATGCCCGGCTTCACCTTGGAGGTTGCCCAGGAGTGGGCACCTCACAGGGAAAAGCCCAGGAGGCGTTCCACAGCGGTATGCGTACAGCACCTTGAGACCCTAACGGGTGAGTAGTGCGCTATACAAGTAAAAAGTTTACAGTTTAGTGCCTATGAGACTGTTACCTGATTGGTCTTTATTTAACTGCATGCTAGCATCTCTTGGGTCTTCTGAGACCTCTCACTTTACCTTGAGCATGAAAAGGAAAAGAAAGTAGAGATAGCTCTGCTTTCTTTTCTTCTTCTTGCTTAGCAGCTCTATTTTTATCAGAAGAAAATATCATTTGCACATCATCTCAATTAAACCCAGGTGAATGGCCCATCTCTGGCTATCTGCGTCTAAGAGAGAAGACTCAAAGAGGCACACTCCTTTGGAGTGGGAGCAGGTGTTGTATTTGTATTAATGCTGACTAGTGTTTTTAGTATCAAATCCTTAGTGATTAATTTCATACACATTATGATTGTAGAAAAACTTGTTGCTTTTAATGTTTGGATGAGCAATAATTCAGAGCAGATGCTGCTAGTTGTCTGGTAGTGATACTACATTGGCCATTAGTTAATAAGAACTCCATTAACTAATGCTCATCACTCTGAGAACTTACTTCCAGGATTCAGGGCAAACACAGGCAGCATAACTTCCTCAAGTGTGGAACTGGCAGATAGGTCAGTGGAAACTTATGCAAAAGCAACAGATGATGGACGGAATGCAGAGCAAATCAAACATTCACCCCCAGTCACAGATCTGGGTTTAATCCATCATTTTTTTTGCTTGCCATGCTATTCCAGTTTGGACCCAGCCATATGCAAATCAGTCTTGACCCTGTTCCCCCAGGGAACTGTCCAGTCCGAACTGCCAGGCCAGGTCTTCCCTGGACCAGAAACAAGCATCCTGGGACCGGTTTCAGGGTATCACCCTTCATCAGCCAGGCTAGCTTGAATCTGGTGGCATAGCAACACGGGACCCACGTCTGGGCATACCATTCCCACTTGGGGCGACAAATGCAAAAACAACAGATGATGGACGGAATGCAGAGCAAATCAAACATTCACCCCCAGTCACAGATCTGGGTTTAATCCATCATTTTTTTTTGCTTGCCATGACATTCCAGTTTGGACCCAGCCATATGCAAATCAGTCTTGACCCTGTTCCCCAAGGGAACTGTCCAGTCCAAACTGCCAAGCCAGGTCTTCCCTGGACCAGAAACAAGCATCCTGGGACCCGGTTTCAGGGAATCACCCTTCATCAGACAGGCTAGCTTGAATCTAGTGGCATAGCAAGCACGGGACCCACGTCTGGGCATACCCTTCCCATTTAGGGCGACAAATGCAAAAACAACAGATGATGGACGGAATGCAGAGCAAATCAAACATTCACCCCCAGTCACAGATCTGGGTTTAATCCATCATTTTTTTCCCTTTCCATGCCATTCCAGTTTGGACCCAGCCATATGCAAATCAGTTTTGACCCTGGTCCCCAAGGGAACTGTCCAGTCCGAACTGCCAGGTCTTCCATGGACCAGAAACAAGCATCCTGGGACCGGTTTCAGGGTATCACCCTTCATCAGCCAGGCTAGCTTGAATCTGGTGGCATAGCAAGCACGGCACCCACGTCTGGGCACACCCTCCCCACTTGGGGCAACAAATGCAAAAACAACAGATGATGGACGGAATGCAGAGCAAATCAAACATTCACCCCCAGTCACATATCTGGGTTTAATCCATCATTTTTTTTTGCTTGCCATGCCATTCCAGTTTGGAACCAGCCATATGCAAATCAGTCTTGACCCTGTTCCCCAAGGGAACTGTCCAGTCCGAACTGCCAGGCCAGGTCTTCCCTGGACCAGAAACAAGCATCCTGGGACCGGTTTCAGAGTATCACCCTTCATCAGCCAGGCTAGCTTGAATCTGGTGGCATAGCAAGCATGGGACGCACGACTGGGCATACCCTTCCCACTTAGGGTGACAAATGCAAAAACAACAGATGATGGACGGAATGCAGAGCAAATCAAACATTCACCCCCAGTCACAGATCTGGGTTTAATCCATCATTTTTTTTTTTTGCTTGCCATGCCATTCCAGTTTGGACCCAGCCATATGCAAATCAGTCTTGACCCTGTTCCCCAAGGGAACTGTCCAGACCGAACTGCCAGGCCAGGTCTTCCCTGGACCAGAAACAAGCATCCTGGGACCGGTTTCAGGGTATCACCCTTCATCAGCCAGGCTAGCTTGAATCTGGTGGCATAGCAAGCAGGGGACCCACGTCTGGGCATACCCTCCCCACTTGGGGCGACAAATGCAAAAACAACAGATGATGGACGGAATGCAGAGTAAATCAAACATTCACCCATAGTCACAGATCTGGGTTTAATCCATATTTTTTTTTGCTTGCCATGCCATTCCAGTTTGGACCCAGCCATATGCAAATCAGTCTTGACCCTGTTCCCCAAGGGAACTGTCCAGTCCAAACTGCCAAGCCAGGTCTTCCCTGGACCAGAAACAAGCATCCTGGGACCCGGTTTCAGGGAATCACCCTTCATCAGACAGGCTAGCTTGAATCTAGTGGCATAGCAAGCACGGGACCCACGTCTGGGCATACCCTTCCCATTTAGGGCGACAAATGCAAAAACAACAGATGATGGACGGAATGCAGAGCAAATCAAACATTCACCCCCAGTCACAGATCTGGGTTTAATCCATCATTTTTTTCCCTTTCCATGCCATTCCAGTTTGGACCCAGCCATATGCAAATCAGTTTTGACCCTGGTCCCCAAGGGAACTGTCCAGTCCGAACTGCCAGGTCTTCCATGGACCAGAAACAAGCATCCTGGGACCGGTTTCAGGGTATCACCCTTCATCAGCCAGACTAGCTTGAATCTGGTGGCATAGCAAGCACGGCACCCACGTCTGGGCACACCCTCCCCACTTGGGGCAACAAATGCAAAAACAACAGATGATGGACGGAATGCAGAGCAAATCAAACATTCACCCCCAGTCACATATCTGGGTTTAATCCATCATTTTTTTTTGCTTGCCATGCCATTCCAGTTTGGAACCAGCCATATGCAAATCAGTCTTGACCCTGTTCCCCAAGGGAACTGTCCAGTCCGAACTGCCAGGCCAGGTCTTCCCTGGACCAGAAACAAGCATCCTGGGACCGGTTTCAGGGTATCACCCTTCATCAGCCAGGCTAGCTTGAATCTGGTGGCATAGCAAGCATGGGACGCACGACTGGGCATACCCTTCCCACTTAGGGTGACAAATGCAAAAACAACAGATGATGGACGGAATGCAGAGCAAATCAAACATTCACCCCCAGTCACAGATCTGGGTTTAATCCATCATTTTTTTTTTTTGCTTGCCATGCCATTCCAGTTTGGACCCAGCCATATGCAAATCAGTCTTGACCCTGTTCCCCAAGGGAACTGTCCAGACCGAACTGCCAGGCCAGGTCTTCCCTGGACCAGAAACAAGCATCCTGGGACCGGTTTCAGGGTATCACCCTTCATCAGCCAGGCTAGCTTGAATCTGGTGGCATAGCAAGCAGGGGACCCACGTCTGGGCATACCCTTCCCACTTGGGGCGACAAATGCAAAAACAACAGATGATGGACGGAATGCAGAGCAAATCAAACATTCACCCCCAGTCACAGATCTGGGTTTAATCCATCAGTTTTTTTTTTGCTTGCCATGCCATTCCAGTTTGGACCCAGCCATATACAAATCAGTCTTGACCCTGTTCCCCAAGGGAACTGTCCAGTCCGAACTGCCAGGCCAGGTCTTCCCTGGACCAGAAACAAGCATCCTGGGACCGGTTTCAGGGTATCACCCTTCATCAGCCAGGCTAGCTTGAATCTGGTGGCATAGCAAGCACAGGACCCACGTCTGGGCATAACCTTCCCACTTGGGGCGACAAATGCAAAAACAACAGATGATGGACGGAATGCAGAGCAAATCAAACATTCACCCCCAGTCACAGATCTGGGTTTAATCCATATTTTTTTTTGCTTGACATGCCATTCCAGTTTGGACCCAGCCATATGCAAATCAGTCTTGACCCTGTTCCCCAAGGGAACTGTCCAGTCCGAACTGCCAGGCCAGGTCTTCCCTGGACCAGAAACAAGCATCCTGGAACCGGTTTCAGGGTATCACCCTTCATCAGCCAGGCTAGCTTGACTCTGGTGGCATAGCAAGCACGGGACCCACATCTGGGCATACCCTTCCCACTTGGGGCGAGTAATGCAAAAACAACAGATGATGGACGGAATGCAGAGTAAATCAAACATTCACCCCTAGTCACAGATCTGGGTTTAATCCATATTTTTTTTTGCTTGCCATGCCATTCCAGTTTGGACCCAGCCATATGCAAATCAGTCTTGACCCTGTTCCCCAAGGGAACTGTCCAGACCGAACTGCCAGGCCAGGTCTTCCCTGGACCAGAAACAAGCATCCTGGGACCGGTTTCAGGGTATCACCCTTCATCAGCCAGGCTAGCTTGAATCTGGTGGCATAGCAAGCACGGGACCCACGTCTGGGCATACCCTTCCCACTTGGGGCGACAAATGCAAAAACAACAGATGATGGACGGAATGCAGAGCAAATCAAACATTCACTCCCAGTCACAGATCTGGGTTTAATCCATCAATTGTTTTTTTTTTTTTTTTTTTTTTGCTTGCCATGCCATTCCAGTTTGGACCCAGCCATATGCAAATCAGTCTTGACCCTGTTCCCCAAGGGAACTGTCCAGTCCGAACTGCCAGGCCAGGTCTTCCCTGGACCAGAAACAAGCTTCCTGGGACCGGTTTCAGGGTATCACCCTTCATCAGCCAAGTTAGCTTGAATCTGGTGGCATAGCAAGCACGTGTGAGCAAAAAAACTGTTGGATTAAACCCAGATCTGTGACTGGGGGTGAATGTTTGATTTGCTCTGCATTCCGTCCATCAACTGTTCTTTTTGCATTTGTCGCCCCAAGTGGGAAGGGTATGCCCAGACGTGGGTCCCGTGCTCACTATGCCACCAGATTCAAGCTAGCCTGGCTGAAGAGGGGTGATACCCCGAAACCAGTCCCAGGATGCTTGTTTCTGGTCCAGGGAGGACCTGGCCTGGCAGTTCGGACTGGACTGTTCCCATGCAGAACAGGGTCAAGACTGATTTGCATATGGCTGGGTCCAAACTGGAATGGCATGGTGAGCAAAACAACTGATGGATTAAACCCAGATCTGTGACTGGGGGTGAATGTTTGATTTGCTCTGCATTCCGTCCAATAACTGTTCTTTTTGCATTTGTCGCCCCAAGTAGGAAGGGTATGCCCAGACGTGGGTCCCGTGCTCACTATGCCACCAGATTCAAGCTAGCCTGGCTGAAGAGGGGTGATACCCCGAAACCGGTCCCAGGATGCTTGTTTCTGGTCCAGGGAGGACCTGGCCTGGCAGTTCGGGCTGGACTGTTCCCATGGGGAACAGGGTCAAGACTGATTTGCATATGGCTGGGTCCAAACTGGAATGGCATGGTGAGCAAAATAACTGATGGATTAAACCCAGATCTGTGACTGGGGGTGAATGTTTGATTTGCTCTGCATTCCGTCCATCAACTGTTCTTTTTGCATTTGTCGCCCCAAGTGGGAAGGGTATGCCCAGACGTGGGTCCCGTGCTCACTATGCCACCAGATTCAAGCTAGCTTGGCTGAAGAGGGGTGATACCCCGAAACCGGTCCCAGGATGCTTTTTTCTGGTCCAGTGAGGACCTGGCCTTGCAGTTCGGGCTGGACTGTTCCCATGGGGAACAGGGTCAAGACTGACTTGCATATGGCTGGGTCCAAACTGGAATGGCATGGTGAGCAAAAAAACTGATGGATTAAACCCATATCTGTGACTGGGGGTGAATGTTTGATTTGCTCTGCATTCCGTCCATCAACTGTTCTTTTTGCATTTGTTGCCCCAAGTGGGAAGGGTATGCCCAGACGTGGATCCCGTGCACACTATGCCACCAGATTCAAGCTAGCCTGGCTGAAGAGGGGTGATACCCCGAAACCGGTCCCAGGATGCTTGTTTCTGGTCCAGGGAGGACCTGGCCTGGCAGTTCGGGCTGGACTGTTCCCATGGGGAACAGGGTCAAGATTGATTTGCATATGGCTGGGTCCAAACTGGAATGGCATGGTGAGCAAAAAACGGATAGATTAAACCCAGATCTGTGACTGGGGGTGAATGTTTGGTTTGCTCTGCATTTCGTCCATCAACTGTTCTTTTTGCATTTGTCACCCCAAGTGGGAAGGGTATGCCCAGACGTGGGATGCTTGTTTCTGGTCCAGGGAGGACCTGGCCTGGCAGTTCGGGCTGGACTGTTCCCATGGGGAACAGGGTCAAGACTGATTTGCATATGGCTGGGTCCAAACTGGAATGGCATGGTGAGCAAAAAAAATGATGGATTAAACCCAGATCTGTGACTGGGGGTGAATGTTTGATTTGCTCTGCGTTCCGTCCATCAACTGTTCTTTTTGCATTTGTCGCCCCAAGTGGGAAGGGTAAGCCCAGACGTGGGTCCGGTGCTAACTATGCCACCAGATTCAAGCTAGCCTGGCTGAAGAGGGATGATACCCCGAAACCGGTCCCAGGATGCTTGTTTCTGGTCCAGGGAGGACCTGGCCTGGCAGTTCGGGCTGGACTGTTCCCATGGGGAACAGGGTCAAGACTGATTTGCAATGTCTGGGTCCAAACTGGAATGGCATGGTGAGCAAAAAAACTGATGGATTAAACCCAGATCTGTGACTGGGGGCAGTGCTTTAAATGGGCCGGTACTGTCCGGTACTGAGTACCAGCACTTTTTTATTTTGAGAGAGAGAGTACCGGCACATCTCGAGAAAACCGTAATACTTTTAATTGGAGAGTACCGGCACTTCTCAGAAACAAGCAGGTACTCTGGCAAAGAGTACCTGCACTTTAATTTTTCCATTTCAAGCATTGACTGGGGGTGAATGTTTGATTTGCTCTGCATTCGGTCCATCAACTGTTCTTTTTGCAATGGAAACTTATGAGCCGTGCTTAATTTGAGGCAGTGGTTTCTGGTGGGGGCACCAGCACTTATTTTGAGGGCCAGCACTTAGTTTACTTCCTCAGGTATTTACTGCAAACAAAAGACACATATTGGAAAGACGGAGGAAGAGACAAACTAAAAAGCGTCACAAAGGGAGAAAGCAGAAAGCTGCAAGAGTGAGCTGAAGGGGCAGGAGTGGCTGTAAATGGATTAAAGGGGCCCGAGATGGCTTTAGGAGTATGCTGCCTCAGTATTCAGTGCTCGCACATTTAAATGCAGAGGAGAGTTAGGGCACTGGCATGGTTTTATTTACAAATTAAGGACTGCTTATGAGAATCGAACATCCCTAACTGCATGAATCCACATACTCACTTCTTGGTGTTAAGATCATGTCTAGGTCAACTATGGCATATCCTTATTTATATCATTATGGGTTCAGAGTCTTTGCCTGGCAACGTGTTGCTAGTTGCTTTGGCTGTCTCTGTTTACATACCAGTTTGCTCTCATATCCATCCCTCCCATTTGTAGTGTATTTCCTTTTTAGTTCCCTCTGTCTTTCCCCTTCCTGAGTTTCTAGCTCCTTTTACCTCATTACCTCTTGTTACTGTGTTTGCATCTTGTATTTTTATACTCACCAGTATGTTTGCTGCAGCCTTCTGGGGCTTATGGCTGGATTGCTGGTTGGCTTGAGGCTCAACGCAGCAACTTCAGCTACCAAAACTGGTAAAATTGCACATCTAAGTGTGTTCATATGTTCTCTCTGGCTAGTTTGATACACTCACTGTCCTGTGTTTGCCAGTCGGTGCAGAGTAAACTATCTCTGTAACATCAATGTACATAAAAGCGAGGGAGCTGCGCCAAAGGCAAGCCCATCTGCTCCCATCGAAGCCTGAGCAGGCCCAGGGCCCGAGGACTCTGCTGGTTTCACTACAAAATAGGTATTAATCAATTACTCTCTTGATCTGCTCTTAGCATTGGGCAACTCAACTAATCTCAGTAAAACCCATTGTTGGAAAGGCTCCGCTGGCTACTTAGAAGGCCCGTTTTCTTGCCTTAACCGAAAATGGACAGACAGGTCAGTCATAGGGCCTTCTGCTCTAGAAACCAATATTGATTTGAATGTTACACTAAAATTTTTATGCTTTAATGCCAGATCCCTACCTAAGCACTGCTTAGAGTTCTGGAATACCATCACAGAGGTGCTGCTGGCCCTAGTACTTGTCATTGAAACGTGGCTGAGAGATTCTACTCAGCCCAATCTCTTGGCCTCCATACCACCATGATATAATGCACTAAAAAGTGGCAAAGTTGGCCGTACGGGAGGGGTACAGCTATTATCTTTAAAGGCACTTTTACTGGTCACATAGTCTTAAAGTCCCCTTCTTTGGACTGTGAACTCTTAGCTTTCGAGCTATCTTGAAAGGAGCGGAAATTACTTGGAGGTGTGGTTCTCTACAGACCTCCAGGGCATGATCCTAAATTTATCACGAATCTCCTTGCCCAGCTCACACTTCTCTGTACGAAGCATGAATTTGACTTAATTACTGGTGATTTTAACCCACATTTTGAGAACCCCAATGATTGTATATGTAGACAGCCAGAGAAAGACAAGGGGATACTTGACCACAGGCAATGGATTACCGAGCCTACCCATTAAGCCCTCCACACACTAGATGATGTATTTACAAATACAAAGGCCACAAAAATATTGCGCATTGCCCCATTAACTTGGACAGATCCTTTCTTAGTCTCCTTCTTGGTTACGTTACCGAGTAATAAAAAAAAATCTTTGAATTCTTCATCAGTCCCCAAAAGATATTGGAGCTGTATAAATTGTGAATTGTTTCCAACCCCTTTACTCTTCCAATTATCTACCAAGATAATTATCTTGCTGATCATATTGAAATCCTCAATGCTGCTATTTCTAGCTCTCTGCATATCTGCGCTACCTTGAAAATAAACAATTTACTTAGAGAACTGCGTTCTGAAAAATGGCACTCCACTGAGTTAAGGCTAGCCAAAAGGAAATGTAAAACTCTTGAACATACGTGGAGATACACAAAAAATAAAATAGATCAGCTAAAGTATAAAGAGGAACTGAAAAAATATCATAAGGCCTTGAGGCATGCTATAAAGGATTATTTCATCAAAAGAATAGAAGAGAATAGCTGCTCAGCTCTTCAAAAGAATTGTTCAAAATTGTGAAAGAACTTGCCAAGCCTGCATGTCTCGCATGTTTCACAAATGATTCCCTCCACAGCAGCTCACTGTGAGGCAATCGGAAACTTTTTCACCCACAAAACTGAGAAAATGTATTCATCTTTCGAGGATCAACCTTCCTTGGAGGAGTTCTCATAGGAAACTATGGGTCCTTACCCTGACATGGTTACGCACTGGGGATCCTTTGACAAAATCACAGCTGAAAAGGTGGTAAAGTTGATGACGGAGTTCAAGTCTGGCTCCCCTCTTGATCTCTGCCCCCACTTTATCTACTCGCGATTAGGCACAATATTGAGTCCCTTTTTTCCCAAATTTGTAATTTATTCTTATCAGAGGCATCCTACCTAGATATTTAGAAACAAGCTCTAATTTTACATTTAGAAAAAAAATCAGCTTTGGATGCTTCTATTCTTTCCAGCTACCAGTCTATATCTTTGCTTCAATACATGTAAAAAAAATTGGAAAAGCTGGTAAATGGTCAATTAACTAATTTCCTAGAACATAATACACTTCTGGATTCCTCACAGACTGGCTTCCAAGCTAATAATAGCACTGAGTCTACTCTTTTGGAGATACTGGATGATATCAGGTCAGTAGTTGGCTGCCAACGTGATCCTATTTGACCTGTCATCCGCTTCTGATACAGTTTCCCACAGCCTACTGATTAAAAAAACTCCACAAATTTGGCCTCCACTCAAAAACCTTACAGTGGTTTGGCTCTTTCTTTAAGAATAGGACGAACGCAGTTCAGTTGAGGACTTTTAGGTCGCTGTCACATGGTTCTAAATGCAGAGTTCCTCAGGGCTTCTCTTTGAGCCCTACTATTTTAAATATGTATGTCTCATCTCAGGCAAACATAGTAAAGAAATGTGGCTTTGAGATCAGCTCTTATGCAGATGACATCCAGTTGTTTATATCAATTGGGGAGAAACATGAGGAAACCAGAGTCAAATTACCTAATTGCCTCTCTGAAGTGACAAAGTGGAAGGCAGATCATTGTCTAAAATGAAATGATGACAAAACAGAGATCTTGCTCTTCGAAGGGGCTTGCCAGATTTGGAACTCTATTTGGTGGTCCTCCTCATTAGGAGCTGCTTCTGAGCTCAAGCAAGTAGCTAAAAATCTCGGATTTATCAATGATGGCTCTCTTTACATGCAAGCCCAAGTCAGCGCAGTGTGTGGCAAATGCTTTGCTAGCCTAAAACTTTTGAGAAGCCTGATTGCCTGGTGGAGAACGAGAGCCTCAAAACTCTCAAATATTGTCCTCTTTTCCTCATTCAAGAGGTCTTTTCTTTAAGACACCTCCATGGTGCTCCTATTCTCTGGTTCAACCCTGTTCCCTAGACAGAAATTGCCAGAAGCAGCTGCACCACTTTTATACAGTATCATTTTAATTATCATAAATATTTTTGAACTGTGTTTTCTCCTTTAATTTTGCACTGTAGCCTAGGAAACTAATTTAGGAGTCAGCGGGATGCAAAAGACCAAAATGCTATCTTGCTTCCATGACAGATATTCTGTGCTCATGGGAATGGCTGAATGCAATGTTTGACTGTCTTTCTCTATCCTCCACTATCCATCCATCGATAGGTATCCTAACCTTCTCCCCCCTGTTGCGCTGTAATCTATTTTCACCATCAACTCATTTCCTGCTTGGCATGGCAGATGTTTGATGTAAGTAATGTTAAACAAGTACAGTAACAGAATAAAACAATTTCAAAGTTGCCCTTATCATTCTCCCTACCCTGCCAATGGAACATCCTGATGTTGAAAATATTACTCAGTGGTAGGCTAAGGCTAAGTAGTGAGTATTTCCTTTTTTATAAAGTATGCCCCCAAAGAGAATCTAGGGGCATATTTACAAGAAACTGGCACTTCAGTGCTGATACACCAGTTTTCTTGCATCTCCCCTGACCCACCTAACAACACCATGTGTGCCCCGTATTTACAATACAACACACCATGGCGCACGTTAGGCCAAAAGTGCCAACATTTTTTATGCTATTGGGGCGCTTTGTTGCACTAGCGTCAAAAATGTTGGCGCTAGTGCAGCAAAGTGCAAGGAGGCCCTTTGATTACAATGGGTGCGTTACTTTAATGCCTGCTTTGAGCATGCATTAAAAATTACGCCAAAAATGGAGCAGTGAAATCTTGTAGATTACACTGCTCCATTTTTGCGGGCCTCCTAACACTGGAATGCTCCCTTGCATACATTGTGCCTGATGCAGACATAGGCCCTCATTATGACCTTGGCTGGCGGCTGAAGCCGCCCGCCAAGATCTGACCGCCGGGCGGCCGCCAATGCAGCCACACTCCCGCCGCGGTCAGTATGAGATCCCCGCTGGGCAGAAACCTGGTTTCCGCCCAGCGGGGATCTCGGCCGCAACACAGGAGCCGGCTCCAAATGGAGCCGGCGGTGTTGCGGCCGTGTGACGGGTGCAGTTGCACCCGTCGCGCTTTTCACTGTCTGCATAGCAGACAGTGAAAAGCTGCATGGGGCCCTGTCAGGGGGCCCCTGCACTGCCCATGCCAGTGGCATGGGCAGTGCAGGGGCCCCCAGGGGCCCCGCGACTCCCCGTACCACCAGCCTTTTCCTGGCGGTTCAAACCACCAGGGAAAGGCTGTTGGTCGGGGACTCGTAATCCCCTGGGCAGCGCTGCAAGCAGCGCTGCCCAGGCGGATTATCACCGCCGGGGCAAATGTGGCGGGAAACCGCGCCGCGGTCAAAATACCCAGGATTGCACCGCCAGCCTGTTGGCGGTGCAATCGCCAAAACAGCCCTGGCGGTCTTTGACCGCCAGGGTTGTAATGACCCCCATAATGTGGTGCAAGGGGTCGCAAAGTGGCGCAATGCATGCATTGCGCCACTTTGTAACTATGGCGCTGTCAAAAAAGCCTCCTTGAGACACATTAACGTAAAACAAATGATGCTAGTGTAGTGCAAGGAGGCGTTAGGGTCTTGTAAATCTGGCCCCTAGTTTTCAACTAAGTCTCCTGACTTCTACACAGGTGTAATTCAAAATTTACCTATAACTTGTTAATCTTTATGGATCGCCACACCGGAAAAACCCAGAGAATCTCCCATCATTCACCTCAAAACACAAGAAAATCATCTGTGGCATCCCACAAAGATCATCCCTCAACCTCACCCTCTTCAAAACGTACATTACCCCCTAGGCCAACACCATCAGATCGTAGGGACTCAACATCTTCGCCTTTCCCAAAGACACCCAGCTCATCCTCTTGCTTCCAATAGACGCATCCACCATCAGAACCAACTTCACAGATGTATGATAAACATCGCCGACTGGATGAAGGACAACTCTCTCAAGCTCAACACGAACAAGACGGAAGTCCTCATCTTTGGGAAGAATACCTCTCAATGGAACAACACTTGGTGACCTTCTGAATTCGGCCCTTCCCCCATCCCAACAGACTGTGCAGCCATTTTAGTTATGGCCCCATACATGTTATTTTAGCGAACTAGGCCTGCCGCTGTGCACTGTAATCTAGATATATTTTATTCAGCTTTGTTTATTATTTTAACAATAGCCACATTTGCAGTCTTGTTTTGTTTCTCTCTATCTAGCTGTTCTTTGCTTAGGTCAGAATTGCGTTCTTAAGCAAGACATTTATTTCACTGTGCTTTTCTCAAGGCTTCAGTAAGATAGGTTGCCGGTAAACGTGGTAACGCTTTGTCTCTAGTGTTCATAGAAACATACGCATCCTTACGTAGGGACATATTCTCAGAACATCAGTTGTTTTATTATAAAATCACTTCTCTGTCTCATACACATTAGAGGGAGATTCCAGCCAGATGGCCACAACTGTATGCTGATTGCTGAACGCTTCGCTACAGCTGCTTATGTAGACTACAGGCCTGTTGCTCAGGAATGAGGGATGATGTCTTCCCAGGGGAACCTGAAGGGCAGAAATAGAGCTTAACATGCTGTGCTCTAACATAGCCTAGTTAGGAATTATTTTAACGATTTTAGTGACAATATGGTAGAGTTATTTTTATGCTTCACTCTCCTTGTCACAATTTTAATCCTGTCATGCTATCGTCCTGGTTATTGCGGTACATGCTTTATTATCTAAGATGCAGTTGTTTCATTAAAACCTTATTGAAACATAAACTGCCTCTGATTGTCCTTGTATATGTGAGACTAATGTAACCGAGAGAAACGGATGCGATCTGAGTGACCACGGTTTCCCTGAGGAATCAATTGTGTCATGCGCTTAGCTGCTCTATCATCTCTGCTCTTGGGTGGAGATGAGGCACTGATAGTTAGGCAGAGCAAATCCGGATTAGGCCAACAGATGTCACCTGTAGTGGGTTCAGACTCAGTCCCCCACAGTGCACGTGATTCTGCCGCCCAAATCCAGTAGTCTCATTAGAATAATGAGAGCCTACGCAACAAGACCATGCCAGCAACCTCGGCATCATCTTGTACAGCAAGTTATTTATGCACAAAACAGGCAGCACAGTCTTGCCTGCCTTCCTGCCATTTCGTAAGATGTTCAGGTGTCTCCCACAAGGACCGCCACTTAGGTGCTGACCCACGCATATAAAGCCCTGTACAATGAAGGGCCAGTATACATCAACAATTGAATGATCTTCTACCAACGGACCACACACCTGCAATCTTCTTCCCTCTTCCCCCGCAGATGCCCCCTGGATCCCCCGATCCAACAGCGGAGGACACTCCTTGTCTCACCTGGCAGCCAAAGTCTGGAACGACCTTCCCCTGCATCTCAGGAATGGCTGATCACTCCGGTATTTCAGAAAAGTACTCAAGATATGGCTGTTCGAATGAACAGAGCACTGCGAAGCAGCTAGCAACCCCAACACCTTGAAACCCTCACGGGTGAATCGCTGCGCTTTATAAATCCTGATTGATTGATTGATTTATTATTTGCTCTACCTTTATGTTAGAAAATATAAGGCACTTGATTTAGTAAATGCTTCTGTCATGTGTCTGGTGTTGATTTATGGTGGCCTCTGTTTTGCATTTGCCACTAATTCTGTCTCCTTTTATGTTGACAAATCTTTATGCTAGGCCAACAAGAAGCCTTGTTTCCTGTAATATCTTCCCAGTTTGGGTGTTTCACAGCATCCGGTTAGGGCATTCACTTAGTTGCATGAGCAAAAGCAAACCCGTATATCAATGGCTACTAATGGGTGTTGGGTGAGTTAACCACTATCATGCTCACGTGAAGAGTAGGAGGGAAAGGTTTAGGTTCAGGGGTGACAGTGAAGAGTGCAATCTATTCTATACACACTATTACTTAGTAATGGCTTCAGAGGGGAGGGCAGAACATAGCTATTACTCATGGAAGGGAGCTCAGTTGACAGGTCACACAGGCGTGACAGTGGCATGGTCAGCTTTCCGACCCTGACCGCTGGAGGATATTAGGGGTGGCCTAGCAAAGGATCCCATGTAGAGAGAGGCAGAGAGAGAAGAGTGAAATTTATGCTTTTTGATGGGCTGTGTTTGGGCCGCTGTCAGTAAGTAGGTGTTCTTTTCCTGGTTTATCCTGGATGCTACTGAATAACAAATAGTAAAGCAAACAAACATAAATTAAGAGACTATTGTGTGTAAATCAACAGTATATATTAAAAGCAAAAAATCATCAACGTCCTCCTTGATTACTGTTGTGAGCAAGGCTTCTTTGCAAGCCAAAATACAAAACATGGAGACAAAACAGTGTTTTGTTTTTAGTATATATATATATACAGTATGTCTGCCCAGTAAAATTTGTAATTCACCCTTTTCATTTGTTCAACACAGGCAGCAAAGGAGGGAAACTAGTTATTACATTTAGGATCAAGACTATAGCTCTTAGTAATAATGAATGGGTCGGAAATGGAGATTTCTGATGGATACAACTACCTGTGGATTCCTCAACTTATTAATTCTCCCAATGCGCCAGCATTCAACGGAAACTTTCTTCCAAGCTCCCCACGTCGACGAGGACGTCACAATTGCACGGCTCCGCATGCAACTCCGTCTGACATCATCGTGGCAATAAGAAGTCCTCGCCGGCGTGCTGACGTCAGTTCCCTTTTTTCCACACCTTCGACGTTAACAGTTTATTCCTACCTCTTGGCAGTTACTGTTTGGAGGAATTGTTGTAGAGAGTTACAATGCCTATGGCGAACAAATCAGGATTTAAGCCTTGTAATGAATGCGGGGGTTGCATGTCAGTGACAGTTCCTCATGAAAATTGCTTGTGGTGCCTGAGCTCAGACCACGACGTGGAGGAGTGCATGTCCTGCCAGCAGATGAACCCGAAGGCGTTGAAAGAAAGAGAGGCTAAGCTTTTCTTGGCTAGAGCTAAGAAGGAGCAGAGAGGTCACCGAAGATCAAAGGCGAGGGAGTCATCATCGTATAGATCCTCGAAGTCACATGAGAAGCGGCGCAGACACGACTCTCGACGTTGGTCTTCCAGAGATCGGTCTCTGTCCCTTCCGAGATGGCACTGCATAGCATGGGAGATCATCCCTACAGTGTCTCCTCAGCCTCAGAATCCACAGGCTTCTCCTGCGCCGTCTTTGGTTGAAATCTCCGAGACCCTGGAGAAACCTATGGCTCAGTTTTCTCCTGGGTCTAATCATGATCAGGAGTCAGGTGTGCAAGTATCGGAGTCGGTTCAGACACCTCAGGAGGAGTAAAGGTTTCCTGCCTTCCCTGCTCTGGGAACGGATCCTTCAGGGTTCCTCAATGCTATGTTTAGCATATTTAACAGAGCTATGGCCATTTCTGGTTCACCTGCTGGTCCCACGGGTCTGTTGGCATTCACATTGGGTTCGCCGACGCCGTACAAACAGGCTCCGTTTGTATCCTTTTTTCCTGGTGAAGGGGCTGGCTCGGCGCCGATGACTTCACCCCCTCTATCCCTGATGATGGTGCTGACGGCACCGTCAGAGTCGATACCGGCGCTGGATGGCTCCCGATAGACCCACAGTGTCTCACCTCCCTCTCCTCCGCCGGAGCGTCCTTCTACTTGGAAATCGGCATTGTCGACATCGGCTAATTCTATGTCGGCGCCGTGTTTGGAGTCCAGGCTGAGGTCGAGAGAGAGGGCCTTGAGACTCCTGGTGGAGCAAGAATATCAGCAACTGCTGTTGGAGGAAGGGGAAAATGCTGAGCTTTAGGTGAATTTCAGGGCCTAGATTCTGCTAGTGGTCTGGATACATCCCCTGAGTGGGATTTCTCATCCACTGGAGGAGAACTTACAGTGGAGGCGGGCTTCTTACCACAGTGTGATAAGAAAGACTGCTGAGTTTTTTGGACCTACCATTGCCAACAACAGAGACAAAAACAAATATTTTAACTGAGGTGTTGCATTCATTGGCTACATCCTCTGAGCCTCTCCTCCCTTTTAATGATGCCCTTACTGAGCCCATGTTAGAACTTTGGAGGAAGCCTGTCACGACTTTAGCATTTTCCAGGACTGTGGCTAGGAGATACAGAGTGGCTCCAGGAGATCCGCAGTTTCTGTCACAACATCCAACACCTGAAAGCTTGGTGGTGCAAGCCTCTTGTAATGCATGATCTGCTCCTGGTTCGTTCCCTGCGACTCCACCTGACAGGGAGTCAAAGCGTGTTGAGCAGATGGCGAAGAAGTGCTTCTCCTCGGGCAATATGGCCTTGAAGTCTGTCAATGCTACGTGTGTGCTGGGGAGGTATATCCATGCCCTGATGGACCCGGCAAGAGCTGTCGTGCCGAGATTGCCTCAGGATGTACAGGGACAATTTGATGAACTCCTGCTGGGCAGTCAAGCAGCAGCAAAGCAGATCATTCAGTCTGGCTTGGACACTGCAGATTCGGTTGCCAGGGCTATGGGCACTTCGGTAGCAACCAGGAGGCATGCGTGGCTCAGAGTTTCTGGTTTCTCCTCTGATGTTCAGGGTACACTTATGGACCTTCCTTTTGATGGCGAGAAGTTGTTTGAGACCAAAGCCGACTCAGCTTTGGAATGATTTAAAGAAAGCAGGGCTACTGCAAAATCTGTGGGACTCCAAGCTTCTTCGTCTGCACCCTTTAGGTCTTTTTGGGTTTTGGTCAGGGTCAGCTTTTCGTGGAAGGCCACAATCCAACATTCAGCAGCCTACTAACACTCTCTACAGATCTTTTAGGGGACGTGGGAAGGTTAGAATGCGAGGAGCCACTCAGCAGCCTTCCGCTTCATCTTCTTCCTCTGGGGGAGCCCATCAAGGAAAGCAGCCCAAGTTTTCTCTCCATATTCCAACATGTTTTACCCATAGGGGAAAGGCTGTGTCACTTTCTCCACGAGTGGGAGTTAATCACATCGGACTCTTGGGTGCTGCATATAGTGGGAAAAGGTCATGCCCTTCCTTTTCAGGAGTTTCCCCTTCCCATCCCTCCCGTCATTCGTTTTGCACAGAAGATCATCTGCTGTTGCTGCAACAGGAGGTGCAAGTCCTGTTCTTAAAAGGTGCAGTGGTTTTGGTTCCAGAGCAGGAGAAGGGTCAGGGATGTTACTCAAGGTATTTCCTTATTCCCATGAAGGATGGTCAATTGAGGCCTATCCTGGAATCTGCGGATTTTGAATTCGTTCATCAAACAGGAGAAGTTCAAAATGCTGACTCTAGCTCAGGTGCTTCTTGTATTAAACAAGGAAGACTGGATGGTGTCTATCGACTTGCAGGATGCTTATTTTCTTATCCCTATTCTGAAGTCGCACAGGAAGTATCTCCGGTTCGTGGTAGGGTCACAACACTACCAGTTTGCGGTCCTTCCTTTTGGTCTTACTTCCACACCTCGAGTCTTCATGAAGGTGATGGCAGTGGTTGCAGTGGACCTCAGAAGGAAGGGAATATCTATATTCCCTTACCTGGACGATTGGCTGCTCAAAGTCGGGTCCCCAGAGCTCATGCTGCACCACTTGCAAGTGACAGCCCAGTTGTTGTTCAACCTGGGCTTTACAGTAAATGTGCCCAAATCTCACCTGGAGCCCTCTCAGCGCCTTCAGTTCATAGGGGCAGTACTGGACACAACATTGAATCAGGCCTACCCTCCTCCTCCTCAGAGGATTCAGGACATTCAGGCATTGATTCTAATGTTTCAGAATGCAGCGGCTGTTCCAGTCCGCAAGGTCCGATGTCTGCTTGGTCTGTTCACTTCCTGCATTCTTTTGGTCACTCATGCACATTGGCACATGAGGGCTCTCCAGTGGTGCCTCCACAAGCATTGGTTTCAACACAAAGGGGATCTTGAGGAGTCGATAACAATCTCCAGAGATGCTGCAGTGGATTTACGATGGAGGGCTGTGAACAGCAACCTTTCCCAAGAAAGGCCGTTTTGTCTACCACCTCAGGTGGCCACGGTCATATCGGATGCTTCCACTCTAGGGTGGGGAGCTCATCTGGGGGACCTGGAGATCAAAGGTCATTGGTCTCCAGTGGAACAGATGTTTCACATCAATCTGTTAAAATTACGGGCAATACGTATGGCTCTCAAGGCCATCCTCCCGTCCCTTCGTGGTCAGTCAGTTCAAGTCTTGACGGACAACACTACTGCGATGTGGTACATCAACAAGCAGGGAGGAGTAGGGTTGTACCTTCTCTGCAGAGAGGCTCTGCGACTCCGGTCCTGGGCACAGGACCATCGGATTTGCATAGTAGCAAACCATTTGGCCGGAGTTCTCAACGTACATGCAGACGGTCTCAGTCGGCATTTCTCGGCCAATCACGAGTGACGTCTCCATCCAGACTTGGTTCTTCACATCTTCCGGATGTGGGGATTTCCACAGTTAGACCTGTTTGCCACTCAGGAGAACGCACATTGCCCGTCGTCCTGCAGCCTCCAGTATCCAGTGCGGGGGTGTTGGGGTACGCTTTTCAGATGTCTTGGTGCAACCAGTTGCTTTACGCATTTCGCCCAATACCTTTAATTCCTTGAGTTCTTCACCCCCCACCTCCAGAGCCTGCACCTACATGCCTGGAGATTGAATGGGGCAATCTGAATTATTTTTCTCTTCCTCCAGAAGTAGTGGATGTTATTTTATCGGCCGGGCGACACTCCACCAAGACGATCTATGCTGGCAGTTGGGCAAAATTTGCTGCTTGGTGTGATGAGAGACAAATTGGTCCCTTGAAGGCCCATTTGTCTGATATTTTGCTTTTTGCCCTTTCCTTGGCACAGGGGGAGAGTGCAGTAGCGACAGTGAAGGGCTATTTGTCAGCACTGTCGGCCTTTCTTTGCCTTCCTGATCAGCCTTCCTTATATAAGTCCCATTTAGTTCTTAGGTTCCTTAAAGGGTTAACTAACAAGTTTCCTCCCACTCCATTTGGAATGTCTCAGTGGGATTTGAATTTAGTTCTTACTTTTTTGATGGGTTCACTGTGTGAGCCTATGCATTCTTGCCCGATGAGACTTTTAGTTTTAAAAACAGTTTTCCTCACAGCTATCACGTCTGCTAGACATGTAAGTGAGCTTCAGGCTCTTAGTGTGAAACCTCCTTTTACAACTTTCCATGCTGACAAGGTGGTGCTGAGAACCAGGACGGCTTTCCTTCCTAAAGTAGTCACTCCCTTTCATCTGGGACAATCTATAACACTCACGTCTTTTTACCCTCCTGCCCATCCTTCAAAGGAGGAGGAAAGACTGCACCGCTTGGATCCAAAAAGGGCTCTGAGCTTCTACATTGAGAGGACAAAAGACTTTAGAATTGATGCTCAAGTCTTTGTTGTATATGTTGGCAAGATGAAGGGCAAAGCCGTCCACAAGAGAACCCTTTCAAGGTGGGTCATTCTTTGCATAAAGTTTTGTTATTCGCTAGCAAAGAAGGTTCCTCCTAAAGGTATTAGGGCCCATTCCACCAGGTCTAAGTATGCCACTTTGGCTTTATCTAGGGGTGTACCAGTTGTTGATATTTGTAAGGCAGCAACTTGGGCTTCCCTCCACACTTTTGCAAAGCATTATTGCTTGGACTCGGAAGTTAGGAGGGATGGCCATTTTTCACATTCTGTTTTGCAGGACTTCTTGGTTTGAGCAGTCGGGCACCCACCTCCGAGTGCAGGACTACTTTGGGATTCTATTCATAAGGTGAGGAACCCACAGGTAGTTATATCCATCAGAAGATCAAGTTACTTTCCCTCGATAACGCTTTTTCTGATGGATACAGTAGCTACCTGTGGATTCCTCACAGTCCCACCCGCCTCCCCGTTGCCTGTCTGGTCATACCAAGACTTCTTTTATTATAAATGTATATATATGTTTTTGGGTGTTTCTATATAAACAGATATTGTGGTTTATATTTGGATTTGGATTGGCATAAATTGTTCTTGTGAGGTCGCTATTCAACTGTTCGCCTCAAAGCACGTAAAAAATTGTAAAACTGATGTCAGCACACCGGCGAGGACTTCTTATTGCCACGATGAGGTTAGATGGAGTTGCGTGCGGAGCTGTCCAGTTGTTTCGACCTCGTCGACGTGGGGAGCTAGGAAGAAAGTTTCAGTCGAATGCTGGCGCTTTGGGAGAATTCATAAGGTGAGGAATCCACAGATAGCTACTGTATCCTCCAGAAAAAGCGTAGCTGAGAAACTTGTTCGTTTGACTTCCTCTGACTTCAGCTATTGTTGTCTGACACCCCTCAAAGAGGTCAAGCATAGCTCTGTCTGCAGCAGTCCATGGTAGCAAACCTACTGGCGCATACATTTCCCCCATTCTTGCTTCTAATTGATAGTAAGGGCAACATAAAGTGTTTACATCTTGGTAACAAGATCTCTTAGCGATGGCATATAAATGTTTGTGAATGCTGTTTGTGGAGAAATCGCACCATTTCAAAAGAAATGACATCTTAAGAAAATACCACTTAAAATGGCTGCCCTGTCACATCGTCTTGCGTGCCTATCCAATCCAAGACCCTTTTTTTGTTAATTGCCTCTATTCAAATACACCTCTTTATTTGCATTAGCATAAGTCCCTTGTGCTGACTGTGAGGCCTGCAGTGTGATAGAACTGCACACATTTTGCACTTAATTGCTTAAGGGTTTTTTTGCACTAGGAAATACACAAGGCTTAGAGCATGGTGATGTTTGGACATGGAACTGTGTCTGATTTTTGCATCCCAGAGTGGTTTCTCATTCACACCATAATACAGCTGCACACAGCACTGCACTTTTAACTGCACCAGTGCAACACTCTCACATCTTCTAAGTGTCAAGTTGAAAAACATTGTGACTTTTTCCTGACTCGGTTAAATTAAAATTTCAGTACAGTAACGATAATTCAGATTCCAAAAGTACTTCAGGGCAAAAATGGTTGAATTGTTCTATATCAGCGCATGCGACATAACAAGACACGCCACTTCCATCCTGTACCACAGTCTAAAACATGTTCATGATATTAAACTCATATCCAAATGACTGGTTTCCAATGAAGTCCTCTTCTTTCTCCGCATCACGCGCCACAGCTCCTCAAAGAGAGCCTCATTTATTCTCCACTTACGCCCACCTGTACCCTCTCATTAAAACCAGTACTGTTACATTATGAATTTTCTGTAGCTTTTCCCCACCCCCCACTCATCCCGGTCCTGGGACTTTGCCAGAGCAAGAAGGAGGCAGCTGGTGGAAGATGATGAACTACGTCCTGTCAGTCCCTGAATGCAACAGGGACCAATATTGCACAGATAAGCAGAGTGCCTCTGTCCCTGGTGGGTTACACTGTACAAGGGATGCTGTGTTTCTTGGCATGCGTAGATAGGCAGGGTTTATATATATATATGATCTCTATGAATTGTTCGTACTGTAGGGGAAAGCTGTACTGTTTCAGAGATTCTGGAATTTCAAAAGGTTATTGCGTTAAAGTGGATGGATGTCACCCCAAACCTTGGAACAGCTCCATTATTATATTTTAAAGAAAATAAATAAACTTGTGCTTGTATAAAGAAGCTGGAAAAGCCTGGCCTTTACAGGAACCCCAGCCTAAAAATGCAAACAGCTTATCAGAGGGTGTGGAGGGGACTGAGGGCCATATGTACGAACACATTTTCCCATTGACACAGAATGGGAAAAACCCTTTGGTACATCTGGCCCTGAGTCTCTCCACTGTATGATGGGATAGCTGTGAGCCTCCAATACTATATGCTGGTTTGGAGAGACCCAGAGGACTGGCCTTGCACATAAGCATAAGATTTGCTCATGTTCAAAATGATGATAAAAACTGAGGGCCTGATTTAGAACTTGGAGGCGGGGAATACTCTGTCACAAACGTGACGGATATCACGTCTGTTGTATTACATCCCATTTTATCCTATGGAGATCGTAATACGGCAGACGGGATATCCGCCACATTTCTGACAGAGTACTCCATCTGCCAAGTTCTAAATCAGGCCCTGACTTTTCAAATTCTAAGTTTATATCTGCAGTGCTTCAGGCTAAGCATCACTTGGACAGATTATACTATGAATACTTTGATGACTACTATGGAACTGATGTAACCTTTTGCAGCCGATCTATTGGGCCTTTTCCCAGATTATTAATTTATGCAGACAACCTACCACTATCAAATAATGAGATTGCATTTTTACCCTTTCAATGCCATGCATGCAGAGGGTGTGATACTGAACAATTCGATAAAACGGGGTTCACATTAGTGCAAGGAAGCTTGGTCACAGAAGCAGTGTGAGTATCCTGAAGGGACCTCCTGATGTTCTCATTTCACTGACATGGTGTCCTGTCCTGAGACAGGCAAGCAGGCAGGTGTTGCCACAGAATGGTTTGCAGCCAGGGTAGATAGACAAGTCGCAGCATAACAATACTCACATAGTCAATCTGTAGTGTCAGAATTGGACAAGAGGCCAGCTTCAACCAGCAAAACAGCATCCCAACCTTTCAGTTCCAGGCCCTGAACTAATCTCATGAGAGAGCCAACACAAAGACTGAAGTGACTTTGAATGGATTGTGATATTGATCCCAGCTCCAAGTCAGGCATGGTCAAACAACTCCTTCATTTGCTACTCAATGGGACTCTCCCTAATGTTTCAGTAACGGAATGGAAAGAAGAAGATTCCTCATGTTATACATGAGACGCACAAAAAGCAGGATGCTTCAGGAACAGGGGATGATGGACTGTCACATCAGCAGAATTAGTTGCAGATGCAGACCACACTCTTAAAAGCATGTTAGCCCATGGTGTGGCAAAAGAGGTGTCTTTTCAGGGGGAACATGAATCTTACCTAAGAGAATTGAATACCTTGACTCTAGAGACCAGCAAAAAGGGCCCTCTGTGCTTCTGCTAAGTCTGTTGTGTTACAGGCTGCTATGATTGAGGAAGAATACCTTGTGATAGGCTGCACCGTGGCCATCCATTATTGGTTCAGCCTGCTGTTCTGTTTCAGAGAAAAGACAATCCTTACTATTCACGATTCTAAATTAAATGGGAGTTATTTTCCCAAGCTTACATTTGGAATGCGTCACATCTAGATGTTGTCAGCCCCTGACCCCTGATAGAGCGTTCCTTCCTAATAATTTACCTGTGTTTGGACGCTCTTCGGGTCGATGAATCTTTTGACTAAGTGGGACTCTCTTCACTCGAGATCAATCAATTTAATCTAATCAATAATCAATAACGAACATAAGCAATACCCTGATCAACATAACACTTAACAATTAATCCAGAAAACATTTCGGCGAACCATGACCTTTCGGCCATGAATAACCACACCAATTTATTCAAAGTTAATGAATTTATTTCCCTATATTAACAAAGCTAGCACAATATAGATGTGTCTCAACACCAATTGATATATGTAAATGAACATTAATAGCTGTCCATAACGGCGGAAAAGATGCAATCTATGCAGTATTTGAATAACAATGCATTCGATAATAGCAACGCAAACCACTAAAACTATAATCTGTAATGAGCTAATTGAATACATTAGTCAGCATAACAAGGTCTCAAATTGCATCGTGCACCAATGATTCCTCATCTAACCTCGAATTAGCATCTGCATGTGGGACTTCATGCAAAAACAATTTAGTAACATTAATTTAGAAAACTCCTAGCTAGGGCTCTTATCAAAATCAGCAGTTGGTTACCTAAAAGAAACACAATGCAATTGTACAATTTCCTTTCATATTTACCAATTACAATCAGCATTCAAGGAAGTCTTCGTCTCACAGGTGCCGGTTTCTCGATCAGCATGGGACGGGGCAAAGGGCAAAGTGGACGGGGCAATTGCCTCACGGCGGCAAGATAAACTACTACTTCATGCAAAGGGACAGTTCAAAGTTAAAGTCTTTAGGGCAAGAATTATTTAAAGTCTCTTTCTCTCGATTAGAGAAAGCATCAAAGTCTCATTCAAAATTGCATCGGACATCAATTGGCATCGTAGAAGATGGCAAAGTGACGAAGTCAGCAAGATGGGCCATAATGGCTGCAATGTCTAATGGCCTCAATAGGTGCAATGGGTAATGGACGAGTAATGGCTGCTTTCTTCTCGTGCACTGGGTTTAAATAAACAACAGTTCAAATCCAGTAGGGTCTTCCATTGGAGGGTTCATAGGTTGGCTTCAAATTGTCCAATCAAAAACAACAGTTCTCAAGCTTCTACCTAGGCATACATTATCCTTGGAGACGGGTACGTAAGTTGCAACATATTATACCAATTAACTCACTTTCAGAGCTTCCATTGTCCGCACCTGCAGATTGACCTTGGAGCAAAGAAGAAGATGCCAGGCTGGCACGAAACCTTAAAGATAAGCATGTGAACGATCTCAGTGGAAAAGTACAGCTTCAAGCAGAAATACACGTTTATTAGCACATTGGAAAAACACGAGCATCTAAACCGTGAGACCAGGCAACTAGGCCGAAGCCTCCACTAAAGTTATGCTAAGCTAAAACATTTTGAACAAGCAAATCATAGCACACGTTTACGGTTATGTCAGATTCGTACAATTCTAATACGGCACGTTATATAAAGCACGCTTATAAATGTTGGCAAACTACTCTGAGGGCACATTTGTCCCCGTACAATCTTTATTAGTTCGGTTAAAGTCACACTTGATTACTGCAGCACTACGTTTATGCGCTAATAAATGTAAAACCTTCATTTCCGCGTCATCAATCCCTCCTCTGATGACTACTTGTCATCACACAAACTATTCCCACAAATTTTATTCCACTAAAAGTCTGTCAGTTCTCTTTTCCTTTTAGTTCCCCTTGTTCTTTCTTTGTATTCTTCTGCCATTCTTTTCATCATTTTCTCTTCCTTCCTTCTCTTAATTCTTGCCATAATCATTATTATTCCCCTTTTTATTCCCCAAATTCCAAAGATACAAATCAGTACTATTAATATTCCCTGTATTATTTTTAGTAATATTCCATTCCAAATGCCACCAAGCCAATTTCCCACTGAAGCAATTCCCTTTCCAACCTTCTCCCACACTCCTGGTTCCTTCAATTCCTTCAAGTCTGCACTCTCTTTTGTTAGATTAGCAAGCATTGTTTTAATCTTTACACTGTTGTCTGGAATATACGTACAACAGTGACGCGCACCAAGCATTTTGCAAACGCCGCCATCCTTTGCTAAAAGAATGTCTAAGGCAAGCCTGTTTTGAAGAGTCATAGCTCTTTCTGCTGCAAGTTCAGCATCCATCAGGATCATAGCACCTGAAAACTTTGTCAACATGTTATCCACTATAGTAGACAACTTTCTTACTTTGATGGAATTCAACACAACTCCCAATGAAGGAATCATGGCTCCAAATATATCTCCTACCACAGCAGCTGCGGTCTCTCTTTTCTGGATACGATGAGATCCAGACGTCTTTGGAATCATCGATAAGTCATCCAGTTGATAAACCTTTGGGAACACTATACCCAAATAACATCTCCCCCACCACCCTTTTGGAAGACGATAATAGGCATTATACCCACAAATGTAATATACACCTGGTATGACAGAGTCAAGTCCGTTCATCATGAATGTCCATTTGGCTTTAAAGATAAACGTATGTTTACACTCACTCGCTCCCACAAAAATGTTGTCATAATAAGATTCACCACGATATATACAAAATTTCCCTACTTGCCAAGCATCTAAAGCTATTCTCCCTTGTGTTTTTATTGCGGCAAAATCATAATGATCTACTGAAGTCCTCTTACTTAGCTCTTTTTCTAATTTTGCATTCATTTGTGCCCTTCTATCATCTGTGCGATCTAAAAAGCTTATTTCTACTGCAGAGAGCGAGCAGGTAAGGTTTTCCCTATGTGCGTGAGCCGTTTCAAAAGGTTGCATTGGCTCGAAAAATTCCCTCATTAACTTAGCATCCCAATCTTTAGCAATCTGGCTTAGCTGCGTTATTATAGGAACATATGCAAAGGTAACATCATAATTTGAGTAAAAATACTGTATGTTAGTTTGACCATAAAATCTAGAAGTTACTATACTACATGTAATCCCGTATGTAAGAGGCATGTGGTGATAAGTCACCCATTCCTTTACCAATGTCGGTATCTGTGTGCACACATAACAATCTTTTGCATCCATAGTCTCAACATATTCTGTTAGTAGGCGATAGAAAACATTATACAAAAGTTCCTTCTTATCATGCAAGTTTCTCTCATCTAATTCTAGTCTTTTCAATGCAGTTAGTTCAGTGACAGTAACAGGAGCAAAAGTAGAAGCATCAATTTTCTCATTCTCACCCTTTCCACGTGTTGCAAGCACAATTGCCATTATTATTAGTACACATGCAGTTATCAAGCCTATACACGCATATTTACAATATTTCACTCTACTGTTTTGTGTAGCCATGATCTGTATAGAATCAGAGAGCTAGAAGCACCTATAAAAAAACGATTTAGCAATTAGTTACAAAGCTGAACGAGCGCAATGTTCACACAGTCTTCTTCAGGAGCCCAGTCACTTATCGGTTAGCAGCATTTGTCTCAATTCGGTAATAACTCAGTCCTTTTTTTTTTTTTTTTTTTTTTTTCAAAGTTCAATCAATATCAGTTCAGCAAATGTCTCATCCGGTTTAGCAATGTCTCAGCTGGTTGTATCACGTTAGATTGTAGCAAGCAATGTCATTTATCACCCTTTCAATCAACAGTGTCCATAAAACTTTTCTTTTCTATTGGTATCTCTTCTTCTTCGTTCTCGAGGCTTAGAGATACAAATTCGTCAGTCCAATCGTCATTGACTGCATATGCCCATTCTGGACCGGAATATCTCCTGTTTGGTATCCTTTTCCTTTTCAATTTTGCATCTCTCTTTAATTCTGCCTCACTGGTACTTTCCTCTTTAGCCAAATCTTTTCCTTCATTTGATGTCGGTACCACGACAGACACTTCCTTTCTTTTCTCTTTCACTCTTGGTCTTTCATTGTCATTCAACTTTTCTCTAGTTCTTAATTTTACTGGTGATGTACTTGGTCTTTTCTTTGCACTGTGTCCACTTGATGGACCTGCAATCTCTTCTGAGGAACTTTGAACAGTTTCGTTCTGTTTTGCCTTGTCCCCTCCTTCTGGGGAATCAATCACGTTCTCTTTTTCTTTTTCTGTATCGTCTGCTCCTGGGAAAGCCCTCCTCTGATCAGGCTCTCCTGCTTCTTCACCTCTTTCGAGTCCTTCGTCACCGTTACTTTCTTCAGGCTCTTTATCACTTTCAGCTGCTTCAGGTTTTTTGTCACCTTCAGCTGCTTCAGGCTCTTTGCTACCCTCAGCTGCTTCAGGCTCTTTGTCACCTTCAGCTGCTTCGTCGCTGTCTGAGGTTTCTCCTTGGTCTTCCCCAAGCGAATCTGTTGTTTCGTCCTCAGAGAATATTTCTCTCTCTCCTGTTTCTGCCTGTTCGCTTCTAGTTCTGTTTTGCTCTGTCTCAGCGCTCGGCACTGTGTTATCAGTTACTGGCAGTTTCAGCGCTTCAACTTCCTCATCTGTGGGACACAACACTTTCTTTGTGTGACTGGCGTGAATCCAGTTGGGAACTCCCGCGCACTTCACAGCGGTAGTCGTCGTCAGGATCACTTGGAAAGGGCCTTTCCAACGGGGTTCCAGACACGACTTCCTCACGTGCTTCTTTATCACGACCCAGTCACCTGCTTTCAGTGTGTGTCCTGGACCTTGGATCGGTGGCAAGGTGGTTGCTTCCACCTGGTGAGAGAAAGAGCGAACCACGTCAGCCAGACCTTTGCAGTAGTCTAACACCATATCATCTGTAATATTCAAAAGCGCGTTTGCGGGAACTGCAGGAAGTCTCATGGCCCTGCCCATGAGAATTTCGTGCGGGGACAATCCAGTCTTTCTGTCAGGGGTGTCTCTTTCATCCTCCCCGACACTATTCTGTAATGCTTTAAGTTCATCCATTGTATCTACGACCTTCAAGGCAAATGCTTCAGCTGGTTCTAGTTCTGGTTCACTTATCAAATTCCATTCATCCCTGAGCAATATACAGTTCAAGGCACAAAATCTTGCGACTTGATCCGCATATGCATTTCCCAGAGAAACATAGTCCTGACCTTTTGTGTGAGCACTACACTTTACCACTGCAATTTCGTCTGGCATTTGGATGGCGTGTAACAATTCCCTTATTCTCTCCCCGTTTTTCACTGGGGATCCTGAAGAGGTCAGGAAACCTCTCTGTGACCATAGTTGCCCAAAATCGTGCACAATTCCAAACCCGTACTGACTGTCAGTGTAAATGGTAACCTTCATCAATGTAGACAGTTGGCATGCTCTTGTAAGTGCTACAAGCTCTGCTACTTGTGCGGAATAGACTCCTTGAAGCCAGGATGCTTCCAAGACACCTGTTACAGTACATACAGCATATCCTGCTTTCAATATTCCCAATGCATCTCTTAAACATGATCCATCAACAAAAACAATTTGGTCATTTTCATCAAGCTTAGTATCCTTAATGTCAGGTCGAGGTTTTGTGCAAAATTCAGTCACCTGAAGACAGTTGTGCTCGACGTCCTCAGCGTTCTCAATTTCAGCATTTTCACCGGGAAGCAAGGTTGCTGGATTCAACGTAGTGCACCTTTTCAGCTGCACATTCGGTGAGCCCAGAATTATTGTTTCATACCTTGTGAGTCTTGCTCCAGTCATGTGTTGCGTTCGGGAGCGGGTCAAAAGTATCTCAACTGAGTGAGGGACCATGACTGTTACTGGGTGTCCCATCACTATTCCTTCACTCTGAGTGAGGCTGATACCAACTGCTGCTACGGCGCGCAGACACCCTGGAAGTGCTGCTGCGACCGGATCCAAAGTAGCTGAAAAATACGCTACTGGTCTGTTTATGCCACCATGGGCTTGGGTCAAGACAGACAAAGAACATGCATCACGTTCATGACAAAACAATGTGAAAGGCTTTGTGTAATCAGGCATACCTAAAGCTGGAGCCCTGCACATGCATTCTTTCAATTCAATAAAAGCATCCATCTCATCTCCTTTCAGCTCAATTTGATCCAAGGCATCCTTTTGGGTCAGTTTCAGTAGAGGCTTTGCTAGAGTCGAAAAGTTGGGGATCCACTGGCGACAGTAACTCACCATCCCCAAAAACTTCCTCACCTCCCTCCTCGTCTTTGGTGGACTCATTTGAAGTACACTTGTTATTCTTTCCTTCATTATTCTCCTTGACCCTTTCTCTATTTGATGACCCAAGTATTTTACTTTCTTCTGACAGAACTGCAACTTTGAAGGAGACACCTTGTGTCCATTCCTTCCCAAATGGTTCAGTAGGGCAATGGTGTCGGCTGTGCAGCCACTTTCTGTCTTAGATGCAATCAATAAGTCATCGATGTACTGTACTAGGGTTGACTCGAATGGCAATTCTAACACTTCCAAGTCTTTCTTTAGAATCTGATTGAAAATTGATGGTGACTCCGAAAACCCTTGAGGAATTCGACACCAACTGTAGACTCTGTCTAAGAATTTGAAACAAAAGAGAAATTGGCTGTCCTCATGAAGAGGCACCGAAAAGAATGCTTGTGACAAGTCAATGACTGAGAACCACTCGGCATCGCAAGGGACTTGGAACATTATCACAGCTGGATTGGGTACGACAGGGCAGCATTTGATTATGATGTCATTTATTTTCCTCAAGTCCTGCACTATTCGGACCTTCCCACTCAGCTTTATTAGTCCCATGATTGGTGAATTACATGGACTGCTCAACACTTCTTTCAGTACTCCCTGTTTTACAAACTCGTCAATGAGTTGGGCGACTTTCATGAGGGTGTCTTGTGCCATGTGGTATTGTGGGGTCTGGGGAAAGATTACATTGGGTTTTACAGTCACTCTCACTGGTTCCACTCCTTTCATCAATCCCACCTCTTTTCCTGTCATATCCCACACTTCCTTTCCGACTGTTTCTCGTAATTCAGCTGGAATATCTTCTTCAGTTATCATTGGAAAAAGGTTAATCAGAGGATATTTTTCATCGACAGTTTCCATCTCATCCCCTTCTTCACTGTCCTCTTCTTCCCCATCACTGCTCGTCTGAATTCTAATTCCATCGTTCGAACACATAATCGAACATCCCAATTTGCACAATAGGTCTCTCCCTAACAGTGCTATCGGGCTTGAGTCACATACCACAAATTTATGTAACCCTTGATAGTTACCAATGCTGACTGGTACTGGATCTGTGATTGGGTTCGTCAGGTGCCTGTTTGCTACTCCCACCACTTGGACTGTTCTCCCTGAGAGTGGCAAATTTGGTACTTCAATACTCCTAACAGTTGAACGTGTGGCTCCTGTGTCGACCAAGAATGAAACGCTATGACCCATAACTCTTCCCTCCACATATGGACCCTTTTGATCAACTTCCAAGGATGCTGCAAGCACACAATTTCCCTCCTCATCTGAACTTTCACTCTCCCATACATTGATTATTCCATTCTCACTGTGTAATGGGAACTGTTGTACGGTGCCATTTGTACTCATTACCTGACCCGAGACCTGTGGAGGAACCATCCCTTGCTGCTGACTCACTGGTGCCAAAGGTATTTGCATTTGCTGATTAGGTACCATGGGAAACTGCTGTTGCATTGGCTGCATTTGCGTCATCTGCATACGGGGCATCTGCATCTGCTGCGGCTGCATGGGCTGTAATCCCTGCAGCTGATTTATGGTCTGAAAATTTGGGTTTGGACCTCTCATTTTCGGTCCCCTCATTGTCTGGAATGCATTGACATCATTGTTTTGCTGACCAACACCTGCACCTTCCTGCACCACCATCGGGCACTCGCGTTTCCAATGACCGACGATTCCGCACACGTGACACGGCATCACCCTTTTCATTGCCTGCACACCATTCGGAATTACAACAGTGTTCAAATCCGGACCATTACTCCCAAAACCTCCTCTGCCTCTGCCTCTCGCCTGTGGCTGAAACACCATATTTCCCTGCGGCTGCGGCTGCGGTATCTGCTGTTGGAACCCTTGCAACCCTTGCAGACCTGTCTGAGGTGCTTTAAGTTGCATCATCATCACTTTCTCCTTCAACCTTTTCTGTTTCACTTCAATTTCGTCGCTACAGTATTTCGCGTAATTCAACACCTCATCAATAGGTTTCGACTGCCAACAAATCAAATGCGTCTTTATCATCTGACTTATCTCTGGTCTCAGCCCTTCCACAAATCTAAACACAAAATGAAGCATGTCCTTCGCCTCTATTGTTTCTGTGCCACTGTAGTTCTTGAACGCCTTCAACAACCTCTCATAGTAACCATGAATCGACTCTTTAGCCTCTTGGGCATTTCGATCAATCTTCTGCCAATCCACATTTTTCGAAGCAACTTTCATCTTCAAATGCTCAATCACCTTATAGTACAAGCTCATCACCATAGGTGATGGTGCACCCGTATCACTGTCTCTCTCTGGTTCACTTGTCGGCCAACCTACAGCCCTTTTGCAGTCTTCCCACAAATCTGCCGGAACCACAATCTCAAAGAGGGTGTTCAGGTCTTCCCAGAGACATTTTGCAAGCTTCACAAACCTATCAGTCTGTTGATACCATTCTATCGGTTTCTGTCTCAGTTTGGGAAAATCATCCGTAAAAGACTGAATGTCGCTCCTGTGCCACGGTACATGTATTAATTTTCCCCCTGCTGTCTCCCTCATTGGTAACATGGTTATTGCATCACTACTCTGTGGTCTTTTCTCGTTGTGCTCTGGGACACTGTCTTTCCTCTTTTCCTTTCTCTTTACCCATCTGCTTTCCCATTTGTCTAAGCACCTCCACACTTGCGCACTCTGCAGCAATTCTCTAAGGTGTGTCTTCATGCCTGCTGACCTCATGTGTTCAAAGTCTGTGGTCCCGAAATCCAATCTATAGCTCCTGCTCAAGTGTTTTGTCTTGTTTATCTCAACCCCGTTTTTGTCAGCTATTTCTTGCAACCTTCTATGTACCTTGTTCACTTCTCTCGTAATCCTGGGACATAGATACCTCAGCTCTTCTTCCGAGTAGGACTCTAACCTATTCACGCCCATAGTCCCTTCCACCAATTCTTCTGCTTCCATGTTCAACCTCATCCTATTCAGATAATCTTCTCCCTTCCCACTGGCTGAGCTTTGTGTGGAATTCAGACTGTTGAACCACTGTGTCAGCTGTTGTGCATTCAACCCCATCAGTGTAGCATTCACATCGACTGCCATTGATGGTTGCGGCAACTTTTCAGTATTCGATGACAGCGGTATCACCAGTGGGGGACTCGACCTCACCACTGTTGACTGAGCACATATGGGACTGAACTTCATCAAGGACCCAGATCCAGTTGGCAGAGCTGCTATCGGAGTTGTCTCTGGAGTGTTTTGAATGCACCTCCTTTCCATCCCACTCTGCACCATTGATCCTTGACCGCTCATACCTGAATTAGGCTGAATGTACAAAGGTACTGGTGGACCTACAGTAATGGGTAGGGATATCGCATCTGCGTTCTGTCCATTCCCCATGTTCTGAGACATGTTCATTCCCACACTATGGGTCATCATTGCCGGCATGCCCGCCTGACTCCCCGTCATCTGAGCATGTGCGTTTCCCCCCTGCATTTGCTTTTGAGGCATCAAAAACTGAGTTGATTCAGCTTGTGCCAATGTTGGGTTGCGACCATTCTGTACTCCCATTACAGTCGGATCTAGAATCATTCCCGTACTGTTGTCACTGCTGTAGTACCTTGGGACCTGCGGCTGATAATTTTCTGCTGTTTTCAATATAGGCACATCTGGATATATTCTCCTAACCTGCGGTATCTGCGGGGTGAACAGTAAACTCGGGTCCTTAGATCTCGATGGCGTTCCTGAACTCGGGGTTTAATTATTCTGTACCGGTGCCTGAGGGGCAGAACTGGTACTTGGACCTCGTCCACTTTCTGCATAAGGTGGCGGACGATCGTTCAGCAATTGCATGATTAACTCCTCATCCTCTAACTCCTCTTCTCTCCTTAACTTTTCCTCGTCCTCTCTATCTTTGGAACACCTCCTGTTTGTCTTACAGGTAACTTTCTTGCCTGTCGCCTCTTCTTCCTTAGTAATTGCGGGAAATAATTTTATCCCCTGCAATACATCTGACCTCCACACCTTCTGTGCATTATCCCACCTAGCGTCCGCTAGTGTCTTTTCTACCTTTCTTATCCTGGTCTCAAACTTATTTTGCTGTTGCTGTCTAGCCATTAGTTCCCAAATCGCTAGAGCCTCAAACTGTGCTGGCCTTGGAGGTACCTTCATGTCGTACATCGCGAATCTCAAATTCTCTAGGATCCTTATATTGAATGTCCCATGGATCGGGAACGCTACGCTCCCATGTTTCTCTGTCAACTTGTGCCATTGTTTTAGCCAAAGGCACGGAGCTACCCCTTTTTCCTCCATTACAATTTAAGCTGGTGTACCTTCGGGCGGAGTCTCCTCTCCTACGCTCGCTTTAATGTAAGACTCCCCCTTCATCGCACTCTTTAATGCTTTAAAAAATTTCATTTTCTCGTCTTTTATTTCACAAAGTTTGTAATCAATAAGTGACTTTAATTCCCGGAATACTCTTCGCTTGCCTTTCCCCTTCCAATCGAGCCCCACGGACTGCGTCCAATCCGTGCGCGACCCTTCTCTGCAACCAACCTATCCCAGCGCGGCTCCTAGTGACGTCACACTCACACACACTGCGGCTGACAAAGCCTCGCGGCTAGTCCTCCTTCACTCAGCTCCTCTCGTAACAACTTCTGGCATGTATCGCGAGCAACCAAAAAAATAATAATAAAACAGATCTGTCGGTTTACTACAGGAAGGGTAACACAATCACTTCAGGACCTTAGGGATTTTTCACTAGCCTCGGCAGTTATTCCATCTTTCTCGGTCCCCACTTTCGCAAGCAAATCTGACCCGCAGACTCTGCTCTCAACTTGTCAATGATCTATTCTAGTGCACTTAGAATTTTGTCAAAGCCCGAAGTCGAAGTTTTCTTTCACTCCCTTAACACACGTACCGATTCGTTGACCACGCCCGGTCAACCTACTAAACCGACCAGACCACAACATAAAACAAGTGTCTCATACACTTTTCAACATACTCCGGAGTCTCTTGACCTCGCAGGGTCCGTCTCAACAACAACAACCACGTGGACCTTTTTCTGCACAAAGCGCCACATGCACATGAAGTTCGACGACTTCCCTACTCTCACACTCGGAGTCGCACCTCCGCAATTTTCTATGAAGTTCGACGACTTCCCTACTCCTACACTCGGAGTCGCACCTCCGCCATTCTCTAAAATCCTCGCAACCTTTTCAAACAATCTGCGGCAATAAGCTGTGCAAGCGCAAAACCCTAACTTCACTCATACCGTCACTAGTACCGCCAACGCCGATTCCACACCTCAATTCTCTCCATTCGCAAGCTCCGAAATCCCGGGAAAGTCGCGGGGGACTTAGCCCATCATCATTTTCTCAATCTGTTTTACCCAAGAAAAATCTAATTCAACACCATATACCTTTCGAGTGGGGTCTCAAAAGTCTAAACCGTCCTCTGCTACCATCTACTGATAGAGCGTTCCTTCCTAATAATTTACCTGTGTTTGGACGCTCTTCGGGTCGATGAATCTTTTGACTAAGTGGGACTCTCTTCACTCGAGATCAATCAATTTAATCTAATCAATAATCAATAAAGAACATAAGCAATACCCTGATCAACATAACACTTAACAATTAATCCAGAAAACATTTCGGCGAACCATGACCTTTCGGCCATGAATAACCACACCAATTTATTCAAAGTTAATGAATTTATTTCCCTATATTAACAAAGCTAGCACAATATAGATGTGTCTCAACACCAATTGATATATGTAAATGAACATTAATAGCTGTCCATAACGGCGGAAAAGATGCAATCTATGCAGTATTTGAATAACAATGCATTCGATAATAGCAACGCAAACCACTAAAACTATAATCTGTAATGAGCTAATTGAATACATTAGTCAGCATAACAAGGTCTCAAATTGCATTGTGCACCAATGATTCCTCATCTAACCTCGAATTAGCATCTGCATGTGGGACTTCATGCAAAAACAATTTAGTAACATTAATTTAGAAAACTCCTAGCTAGGGCTCTTATCAAAATCAGCAGTTGGTTACCTAAAAGAAACACAATGCAATTGTACAATTTCCTTTCATATTTACCAATTACAATCAGCATTCAAGGAAGTCTTCGTCTCACAGGTGCCGGTTTCTCGATCAGCATGGGACGGGGCAAAGGGGCAAAGTGGACGGGGCAATTGCCTCACGGCGGCAAGATAAACTACTACTTCATGCAAAGGGACAGTTCAAAGTTAAAGTCTCTAGGGCAAGAATTATTTAAAGTCTCTTTCTCTCGATTAGAGAAAGCATCAAAGTCTCATTCAAAATTGCATCGGACATCAATTGGCATCGTAGAAGATGGCAAAGTGACGAAGTCAGCAAGATGGGCCATAATGGCTGCAATGTCTAATGGCCTCAATAGGTGCAATGGGTAATGGACGAGTAATGGCTGCTTTCTTCTCGTGCACTGGGTTTAAATAAACAACAGTTCAAATCCAGTAGGCTCTTCCATTGGAGGGTTCTTAGGTTGGCTTCAAATTGTCCAATCAAAAACAACAGTTCTCAAGCTTCTACCTAGGCATACATTATCCTTGGAGACGGGTACGTAAGTTGCAACATATTATACCAATTAACTCACTTTCAGAGCTTCCATTGTCCGCACCTGCAGATTGACCTTGGAGCAAAGAAGAAGATGCCAGGCTGGCACAAAACCTTAAAGATAAGCATGTGAACGATCTCAGTGGAAAAGTACAGCTTCAAGCAGAAATACACGTTTATTAGCACATTGGAAAAACACGAGCATCTAAACCGTGATACCAGGCAACTAGGCCGAAGCCTCCACTAAAGTTATGCTAAGCTAAAACATTTTGAACAAGCAAATCATAGCACACGTTTACGGTTATGTCAGATTCGTACAATTCTAATACGGCACGTTATATAAAGCACGCTTATAAATGTTGGCAAACTACTCTGAGGGCACATTTGTCCCCGTACAATCTTTATTAGTTCGGTTAAAGTCACACTTGATTACTGCAGCACTACGTTTATGCGCTAATAAATGTAAAACCTTCATTTCCGCGTCATCACCCCCCCCCCCACAAAGATAAGTTCCATCTAAAAAGCAGATATCAAAATCCTTGACCACTGTATATACATCTAAAGGCAGGGCATGCTCTGCCTGTTGCAAACTGGGTATATGAGCCACACTCCTAAAGATTGAAGTGATACAACTGAGGTCATGTTGGTGCTTTGTGGAGCTCACCTACCCACTGCAGGATAGGACCAAGCCTTTGCCTTCTGTCCATTGCTCTGGAGCTACCTTCACCCGCTTTTTTAAGGTGCTGTCTCAGAGGAGAAATTTAGCCAACCCAGAGATAACAGAAGAGCCACACATTAAACCTTGAAGCCCTCCCATATCCTTCACCAAATAGAGGAAGGGCTGCTGCAATAAATACAAAGTAAAGGCCTGTTGACCCGCAAGTGTAGGTACTACATCTGGTGGAACCTGTACCAGAGAGTTGTTTTTTAGCTAAAATGGTGAGCCCCCTTTCATAGCATTTAGTAATCTGTAGCCTTAATCCGGTGTGCCATGAACATTTGCCACACCACCCTTGTACCTGGGTAGTTTCAGCACCCCACTAGCATTGTGCCCCAGATGTAGAAGATCCATGTGTAACCTTGGCCCATCTGGGCTGATATCACAATTACTACCACCATTCCAAGAGGGACTTCTGCAAACCCAGGCCTCTTCACACAGTGCGACTAGAACATGCAGTTTCAGAGATACATGAGCCCAATGTCCTAGAAATACTGACCCCCTAACAAAGTATGACAAAGTGGTCCCTCTGCTGCACACGCCGTTTGCCGTTCTTCAACTTGGAAATAGAACTCACAACAGTCTGACCCTAAAATTATATATTTTGCAATTCTCTTAAAAACCTAGGTCTGAAGAGGTGAAACTATCATCATTTTCAGTTGCAAATGTACTGTTTTTTAAGGAAAACGTTACATCTGATAACTTTGCCTGGGCAGTCAATTCTATTTTGTGTGGTATGCATGCATATAGTGGTATTCATGTAGCACAAACCTCGATTAGGAGCACAAGAGAGGCAGTACAGTGAGCATTTAAGATTGTAATGCTTTTTGAAGTGCTGTCAGTTTCTTTCTGAACTACTGCAGGATGGGAGGTGTTCTTAGGTCAATTGGAATGTGAAGAAAATCTGCTTTTATGAGCTGTCACTTTTTCTGACTTTTGCTGGACATACATTTTTGCTGACTTTAGAACTCTACCAGAGTTATAGTGCCTGTGGTCCCCCTTTAAACATAATCAAATTGGCACATTGCTTCACAGGAGCAAACAATAGGCTAATTTGAATGAGTAGAGATGGCTCCTCTAAACCTTTCCAAATGTGCAAGGTGGGGCTTTGAGAATTTTTTTTGACATTACAGTGTCAAATCCTGCTTGGCAGGTCTGCAGGTTTACATATAACACTTTGAGGCACACATGAAAGACAGAAAACAGAAAGACAGAGCATTCTTTTTTTATCCACTGTCAGGTTGCTGATGAATCTGGCTTTGTCTTACTAGACGTCCACCTCTTATATGTGACACTGCGGATGTATTTAAAAAGTAAGAGAAACAGCCAGCCAAAACAAAGGTAATCACTGTCTAGTTGCTGGACAACCTTAGGTTTGTTCTACCAGACCTCTGTCTCTGCACTTATGTGGGCACAGTGGCTGGCTGGAGCAGGAATTTAGTGTAAGATGTTGGCAGCACTAGGATTAGCATATTACACTCTCCTCATGCTGCCCTCTGAGCTGAAGTTGAGCGTGGATGAAGATTTTTCCCATCTTGAATATGTTCAAAGCGGGTAGGGTTGGCCCTGGGAAGTTTTACCCAAATGGTTAGGATATTCCCAGTAGTCTTTCCTGTCCAGTAGCTGGTGCCATGCATAACAGAAGAGGGAGGATTGGACCTGCTGTCTGTGACCTGAGAGGGTGATAAAAGGACTGACCAGCTCCGTCTTTTACCCAGGACTCGGAAGTGGTCTCTCAAGGCTCATAAGTATGATCCCCTGTTCGGGCTATACAAGAAGCCTTTCCTGACACTGCCCAACTGGCCAGTGGCAACTGGACCTAGACTGGACTTTGCAGTTGGCCTCTGCCTGACACCTTGAGAGTTTCTATGTGCCTCCCCTGAGGTCCTGGTGGGTGAGGCTTTAGAGGTATACTTCTGTGGTGGATTGGGACGTAAATGACTAAGTCAGAAGGTAAAATGTGTGACCAGGATTAACCTGGTTAATGTATCTAACTCACGCTCCATCATGGTAAGCCTCAACTTGTGCCTAGGTCCCTGTCTACCACAACCATTGACTATCATTGGCACTTTATACTTCTTGGTGCTATTCCTACTTAAAACTTTTAAAAAATCCTAGCTCCAGTTCCCCTTATTGAATTTTTGTCAATTTGAAGTCATTTTGTTAATTCAGTTTAACTCTGTGTTTTTAGTTCGGTTTGAGACTTTTATTGTTTTGCATTTTGACTTTATTACTGTTTTGGTACTGTATAAATACTTTATACATTGTCTGCGTTAAGTGTGTCTGCTCTGTGCCATAGCTGCCAGAGGAAGAGTGGTGAGTAGTCATCCCCCTCAACTAATAACTCATTTTCTTAAATAATGTTGTTCTAGATCCTGTATGCATGGAGAAAGCTGCCTTCAGGTCTTTTTCCTCTTGCATTTCAACATCTCCAGACTTTCTTGGCTCATGCAATAGCACTGTCCATCTTGGTGTATTAAACAGGTATGCAAGGCTGTAATTTCTAATTGCCTTGTTAGTAATACAACTTGCCTAGGTGTGGATGTAGGGTATTTCCTTCAGTTTTTGGGCGATGTGGTCCAAATTCTTCTGCCCCTGATTACATATGCTGTAGAATTTTGGAACTTTTCAGTGATTACAATATGGTATTACTGACATCTTTGAGGAAGGTGTTCTCTCCATCAGAGTGAGAGAGTGCCAAGGCCTCTATAATTGTTCTGAAGTTGAAATCACAAAAGAAGGTTTTCACTTTTTTAGGGAGGGAAAACTGGTACCATTCTGCCTTGCTTATCTTGGTAATACTTTTGTTTTAATCCAAGGGATTTTGCATTGGCTATTAGGTGGATGGTGAGGCTACCCATATTTATATTGGATATTCAAGTTTGAATCAGTGGCAGTCTGATACTATTGGGCAACAGGAGGAATGTTCTGATTGCTGTGTTGTGCTTTAGGTGGTTTGCTTGATGTACAGTTATAGATTGGCTGCAGGTAGGTCTGGAGTTTTTGAACATTATGAATGAAGGAAAGTTTAAGGTAGAGTCATGTGTCTTTGCATACTGGTAGATCGTGAAGTTGTTGCCAGCGGGTATGAATCCTATGGGCTCCATGTGGAGACTGAAGATTGAGAGAGTGAATGGAGTTCTGTTTACTCCACAGGAGACCTTTTCCTAGCCCAAAAAGATTAATTGATCTGCATTTTTTATCTGGAAGAGATGATGCCGATTGTCAAGTTAAGCAGAGGTCCACTGAGGTAATATTTCACAGAAACCTGTGTGATTCCCAAGGTGTGAATTAGTGTGATATTCAACTATATGAAATGCTACACAAAGGTCAAGCAAGTTCAGTAGAAAGGGATCATTTTTGTTTTTGATAATGAGGGTGTTGTTGACCACATATAGGGCAGCCATCTATCCAGTGCAAACTGGTGTGAGCCTGGATTGGCAGTCTTTTAATAGACTAATCTGTGAATGTGAGCCTGAACTTAACTGGAGGCTTCTTTCTCAATTATTTTGTAAGTAAGTCGGGATTAGCTAAACCATCAATGTCCTGTTTAGGTTATGTATGGGCATCCAGGTCATTGGCTGAAGGTGGAGATGGCATGTATAGAAGGGGTGTGAGTGCCTTTCTCCATGGACGGATATTACAGTAAATGGTGACAGAAATTCATCTTCGAAGGATTTGGCTATGAGATAGCCAAGAATGTCAGTGAGAGGAGGCAAGATATGCAATTGGGGTGGAGCTATGGGATTGGAGGCAGAGTAGAATTGTATTGTATAATGAGGCTAAGCAATTTGACTATATTTATCTTCCATTTGGAAGTCCATGAAAGAGTGAAATGTTTTTTTTCTTTTCAGTTGACCTTGATGCATTGATATGATGTGAAGAATAGAGGAGCAGTTGTTGAAGTGGCCCATCCAATCCAGGTGTGTCGAAGAAGTACAGTGATCCAATGCTGAAGCTGTCATGATTAAGTCGAGGTGTTGCCTCTAGAGTGAGTGGGATAAAAGATGTGTTGTTGGTTGCCCAGGGTGTTGAAGATTGTTTGGTTGGACATTTTCACTCTTGTGGTGTTTAAGTAACCGAGGAGGGTGACATCACTGAAGAAGATGGATTACATATATATAAAATTATGAGTGATTTTGTCAATGCACTAGATTGTAGTTTTTATTTCTCACAAACATAATGAGCCAATTACACAAGTGCATAGCGTATATTTCCAGAGCTGTCCACACTATAGCTTTAGACAAACAAGTCTATTGATATAATTGCACAGAGATATACAGTCTCCTGGTTCAGTCTTTCCTATGGGATTCCTTGAGATCTCTTCTTCATTTCTTCTTCTCTATTCAGGTGACTCCCATATTCTAGGTGATGAGCTGGAAACCACTGCCGGTAATGAAGAAGGAATGGGTTAGGAAAAGGATCACCAGTGTTCTGCCTATGTGTACCATACTGAATGAAACAACCCTTTAAGTAGTTATGAGAAATCCCCTCCACTGTCTTCCATTGAGTATGGACTCCATGATTGGCTGATAAGCTAGGTAGTTCCTCCCCGCCTTCTTCCCCCTCCGTGATTAGTCCAGTGTCACCTATGTCTCTGCACTCTATAAAAAGCATAATCCAGCACCTCCTTTCCATGTTCTAACCTCCAAGGCATGTAGTTCTGCCTCTCGTAAATGTTTCCAACTATTCTGCGTACTTGATAGAATGAGAGTCTGATTTCCTCTGATAAACTCCAGGGACCGTATTGTACAATGTAGTGCATTTTCGTTGTTTGCACTGGGTGCACCATTCACAAGGTGTGCCCGTCGCAAACAAGGTCAATGCACCATATTGGACTGAATGAACTGCCCCCAAGACTGCACTTCCCTGGGGGCAGCGTATTTAAGTGAAAAACTGAGCAGTTTTGAAGAATCTGCTCAGTGTTTCACTGTGCTGACGCCAACCCGCCTGCACTTACAAGAGAGGTGAGAGATCCCTTTGCAGGCATATGCAGCTAATGACTGCGTCTGCCTACAAGGGGTTGTTTGGGGTCCATAGGACCCTCTTCACCCCCTCTAGAGGACTGCTATCAGGGGGTACACTGACAAAGCACCACTTTTTGTGGCGCATGGTCAGTGCGCCTCCTGATGGCTTCTTTGTCTTTGCATCCGCGTTTGTAATGTGGTGCGGGCACAAGGCAAAGAGATCCCCTCATTTTTATGAGGCCATATCCCAGTGAAAATGAGGGAACACCCTCTAATGATAGTGCTGGCACTATATGTGCGCCACCTCTATCTGTATTACAGAAAGGGCCGCACAAGCGCCTGCAGCCCCTTCTGTAATACCAAAGTGCCCCAGGGGCACGCAAAACGGGTGCAAAACTTTGTTGCGCCCCCGGCCAATTTCTATAATAAAGTCCCAGGTATGAATAATAGATATAAATGTGTTGGCAAATTGAAGCATAAAGGGATCTCTCTACCAAGAATAACATGTTGGGGTGATCTGTATGGGTGTGACCTCCTGTCAACCAGAAGGCTGCCCCCTCTCTCGACCCATAGCCAGAGAGGGCCCTGAAATTCCTGTCTCTGGAATTGGACATTTTTTGATGGGTAGCTCCATTATCGGGCATTCAACTATCAGTCCTCAGTTATTACCCACCTTTTGTTTCTCCTGATTGCAGTATGTTGAATGAAGGTAGAGGTGATAAGGTTGGCAGTTTTCTCTATGAAGTTCTTGTTCGGTCTTGGGTTGAAAAATACCTGTCTAGCATGCTAGGGGTGTTAAGTGGCAGCTGATGAGCTTAAATGACATAAAATTAGTCTATTCACTTAGAGTGCACGGCCAGGTGGACTTGTAGATGACAATGAGTCTTGTTTTGCATGTGTGGTCTTTGTATTAATTGAAGATATCCAAGCTGTATGTGGAAGTGGGTGTCATCCATGTTACTGTGAAGGAATGCATACCTAGAATTGGATGGTTTGTCCAGTTTGTAGTAAAAATCCTCTATTGAGTAGCATAGGAAAGAGCTTCTTATTTACGTGAGTGAAGTTCTGGGGTGTGATGCCATGGGAAAGAAGGCAAGGGTTTGGGCACTGGTTCATTCTTGGCCTTAAAGCTCTTCCACTGGTAGCACCCTTATCTTCATCCGCAGTTATGTGAGCCCCAGAAAATCTTGCTACTCAGCTTCCCCTTGAGCTCCCTCCTGACTGTTCCATTGAAAATCATCTTAGAGCTGTTCACTGGATTCCAGTGGCCGAATCATCAATGTTTAAAGTTGTAGGAGTCTGCTAGCTCGCGCTTCAAAATGTTGGCCAATCTTTCTTACATGCAAGAGCAACTAGATATATCCATACTCAAACTTTGCTCTCTGGTGATGCTTTTCTGGTGTCCCTTGTGTCTGTGGGTGAGGAGGAATGCCGTTTCTTATCTCACTCCCAAATACTAGAGCTCCTTACCTCTCCATCTAGCTGATTAGCCCTACTATTGATGTTTCTTTAAAAGCCAGAAATCCTGATTGTTGAGCTAATTATTCTTTGTCTCCTACTTATACAAGCTATCTTGCTAGACCATGTTGGTCACAGCTCACTCAATTTGGGTACCAGATGTGTTTTACAAAACTGTATCATTATTATTAATGTAATTTACTGATGATGGCCAGTTGGTAGCAGGAAAGTGAGTCTAAGTCTTGGTTAGGTCCAGGTCCATCGTCTCATGAATCAGTGGCATTTTGGTGTGGTGGTTGGTTTGTTTATTGAGTAATGGGAAATCGAAACTAAAACCGGTAGGATTGAATGGCTGTGACATATTCTAGAACTGCGCTGCTTCACAGGGCCAGGCCAAGGCTTCACAGGCTACTTTACTGTTTGGAGTACTACTCTGAACCTTGGGTGTGGTGATTGGTGGGTAGTAGAGTGAAGGAAGTCTTGAAAGTGAATATGGATCTTGGTTGGTTGGGACAGCAGTGACGTGGTCTTACGCATCACTGAACTGGCTGTATTGCAGTTTGGGGTGCTTCTGTGGGCCTTTGGATTTGTGATTAGTTGGCTTGTAGAGTGCAGGGTGACCACAAAGTAAGTCCTGGTTGGCTGGGGCAGTTTTGACATGGTCTCATGCATGTTCCACTTATGTTGCATTATGGGGTGGTTCTATCACAGTCAGTTATGGTGTTCTACAGCACTATTGAAATGTAAATACCAACCTGCATTTATATCAACTCCACATTATTGAATAGTGACAAAGGTAGTTGTGGAGTAAAGAATATTAAATCTATACCTTTGTATGTATGCCTGCCTTGATGAACAGCTGTCATTTCAGTCAATAGTTGTCATATGGAGTTAATGTATATGCAGGTCGATATTCTTCATCTCAGCATCGTAACATACAACCACAGTTATTATTGCCATTCACAGTTATTGTTGTGTAATAATGGTGGGTACATCTTAGTACCCAGCATGCTGGACAGTATGGAATACATTTATTCTCCCCTTTGATATTGTCTGGTGTCCTAATAACTTCACTTACTTGTGACAAGGGAAGTGGTAATATCGAATTACCAATCAAATGGTCCTTTGTCAGCCTCTCAGAGTCGTTCTTGCAGATACCACTCATTTGGTTCTCAGATTAATTTAAAGGCATCTCTCATATAAGAGATCTGATGTGGCACCTACGTACCTCTTTCTACCTAACTATAGGGTTGAAAACTGTAGTTTTAAATAGTAAAACTGATGCCCATATTTGGAAACACTAAAGTATACAAAAAAGTGATAAATGGAAAGTTCAACTGTACGGTATGCCTAATCAGTATACGCATCATATTAAAAGATGCATTTTGCAAGTTAGCCACCCAATCCTTAAGGGATTCCTCATCTAGGTCCTCATATGTTGGAAAAATTAAGATCCTGAGACCTCTGGGTATCCTGTTGTTGTCTAGATATTTTTGTAAAGTGATCCCGCCCCACCATCTTGCCAATTCTTGTTTTCTAAGTTTTTCCAGCTTTTGAAATTTCACTTTCAAGCTGTCAATCTTTTGTGTTGGTACATCAATTGAGGTAATGTTATATTGAGTAGTGAATAGATCTCTGGCTAGTTCTTCTCGATTATCTTTGAAACGTGACATCATATCCTAATGGAGGGAGTGCCTAAGAGCCTTAGAAACAACACTCTAAAATGAAAATTGCAGCAAGCTCATAGACAACGCACAAATCCCTGTGAGTATCTGATAATTTACAAGACAAAATAAATATAAAGTAATTTATTATCAATATGGGCGTGCAACCACCAAGGCTCCTGCTGCAGAAGAAGCCACCAGGGCTAAAATAGCCCTACTCAAGAAAAACCCAAAAGGTGATGCACTGCCACGCAAGAAACAAAGTTGTATAAAGTACAAAGAGAGTCCAGTACTCCAGTGTTGCAGATGTATAGTTCTTTCTTTTTAATCCTTGTTTTCGGCCTCATAGTGTTGTATGTTTCTTGTTGGTACATAGTATCTCTCTGGTCTATTTATTATTATTTCCTCATTTTGAACTTTACGGGTGTCTTATTTAATTGGATTCTTGTAATTTAGTGTACATTGTATACATTGATTTTTATGTTGCATTACAGCCCTGAAGAAGCCCCGCACGTGGGCGAAACACGTTGGCTGTCCATTTATTGTTCCATGTACTTTACTTACGGAACTGTGAAAACACAAAGCATTTGGCCTTGCAAACAAGTATTAAATAGAAAGAACTATTCATCTACAACACTGGAGTACTGGACTCTCTTTGTACTTTATACAACTTTGTTTCTTGCGTGGCAGTGCATCACCTTTTGGGTTTTTCTTGAGTAGGGCTATTTTAGCCCTGGTGGCTTCTTCTGCAGCAGGAGCCTTGGTGGTTGCACGCCCATATTGATAATAAATTACTTTATATTTATTTTGTCTTGTATATTATCAGATACTCACAGGGATTTGTGCATTGTCTACGAGCTTGCTGCAATTTTCATTTTAGTGTGTCAAGCCAGGAACGGGTTTGCCTTAATTAGGCCTTATTAGCCAGGCGTAGCTTGGTTCTAGTTCCATGGCACAATGGATGGGAATGGTTGTGATTCATCTATAGCACAGATGAAACTGAAGTGATCCACTCTGACATGATCAACAGCAGAAGAGTCAAATGGAATAAGCTGAATGATATCAATAAACACATAGGACAACCCTATTCTTTTAACTCTTACTCTCCGAGTGACCTATTATTTCACACAAACTGCCTATGATGTTGCATATGTTGTCCTCTTGAATGTATGTCCTTTTTGTTCTGTTATAGAATGTTGTCATCCTCAAATTATTAATGTTATGATGTTGATTTCACCAAATCAAGCTGTGAGTTATTCATTTGATAGTGAGACTTTGTTTATTTTAGGTGATTTGTATTTTACCCTTCAGTGCTGGCGGGATGCGTGGCGCCCTATTATGACGTTTCCGCTGGGCCAGCAGATGGAAACAGAGTTTCGGCCCGCTGGCCCAGCGGAAAAGTCACATCAACATTGAAGCCAGCTCATAATAGAGCCAGCGGCAATGTTGATGTGCAGCGGGTGCAGCAGTACCCGTCGCGCATTTCACTGCCTGTAATTCAGGTAGTGAAATGCAAGATGGGGCTGTGCCTGGGGGCCCCTACACTGCCATGCCAAGTGCATGGGCAGTGCAGGGGCCCCCAGGGGCACCCAGAGTCCCCCTTACCGTCTAAAACGTGTTCCTTTCTCTTCAGTGATGAAGCTGGCTCAGAATGTACATTTTCATGGAGCAGTGATTCAGCCCACTTAAGCTACTGTTGTTTTTTTTGGCATTGTGAGCGCTGGCATTTCCCCTGAATACAGCTGTGCATCTATCTAAAAACAAGTGTTTCAGTGACAGTGCTTTCTTCTTTCTATTCTTTATGCTTTTGTGTTTTTTAGTCATCCTTGTGTGTTTAAACAATATCATCTAATAGAGACGTCTAGCCGTAGATTCCTTACCGTAGAAATAGCCCTGGGCATCATACAGGATCCAACAATTTTTTCATGAGCAGTACCCTGGCAGTAGATGGCATCATTTGGCTCCATGTGCCGTTGTCGGTGTCATCCACACCTGAAGTGATCTGTGCTGTGTCTATATATGCACCACCAAGCATGCTGGCATCAGTTCTTTTCGCACAGATCCAGAGAAGAGCTTCCCCAGTCACTTTTTGAATGACCTTTTTTGCAACCTTTTGTCAAAGACTTTTTGAAACATTATCTCCTGGTAAGGCAAGGATGTCCACACCGAAGGCTAGTTTTAAGCCCGGTGGCACCTGGCACCAGCAGATGTCTGTGATGGACCCACATTTTGTCTTCCTCAGATGCCTCGAGCGCAAACACAACACCAAGTCCTGCGGCGATTGTAGTGCCATACACTGCAAGGCTTTGAGGGAGGGCTCCTTGCCACTCGACATGAGACACCACAACGGTCTAGATCCTGGCCAAAAGGAAGGTTCAGAGATTAATTGTGGAGCCACTACAAGCACTTGTCATCCCACTCAATGTTGTCTGGGTGTTAGGCTAAGTCCCAAAAGCAACAACAGAACTAGATGTCAAATAAGTCTTCGACTTTGTCCTGTGCATCAAAGTCATTTGACGAGATGAAGGAGTGGGCATTCGAAACCTGGCTCTGCAGTTGAGCCTACACATGAGCCGTTTTCACACCTCCCTGAGTTTCCTGGAGCTGGACTGACCCCTACCAAACTCTGAGAATTTTAGGAGGTCATGCACCTCATATTCGGGTGGCCCGTTCCCGCTTGAGTGCCTTCAGACCCCACGGGTTCGGGAGCGGCACCTAGTATTATTCTGCCATTGGGTTCACTCTCTGCACCAGTGGGGCACCAGATCGGGACTGGCATCTGTCAAACCTCCTCAACTTTCCCTGGTGCCACCGTTGCCCACCAGTGGCACCGCCTCAAGCTCAACCCAGACTCTGACACGTAGCCGGATGGGCGTCTTGAGGTATTCCATTCAGGCCAGAGCCTATGCCCTATTCATATGCCTAGGACTTAGGGATGAATGGGAGAGGCCACTGAACCCTGAAGAATACCAACCCCTAGATATCACAAAGGACACCTGTTGTGAGGATTGGAAGATGCCAGTAGACTAGACACCTCCCCAGAAGCTAGCTTTGTCTCTTTTCCTACATGGTGCAGAGGGCAGCCAAGTTACAGGACTTTCAGCTGCCTCTGTGGGTGCCAAGACAAATGGATTGATGGAGATGCCTCAACCGGGAGTCACCCATTCCGAACCGCTTCCTCCATTTAATGAGGCCCTGAGGGACGTCCTACTCAGGCCTGGTCCAAGCCCTGCTCAGGGGCTCCTGTGAATAAGACAATTGCCTGCCGCTGTTGCTCCCCCCCAGAGGACCCCACCTTCCTTACTGAACACCCTATCCCAGAGAACTTGGTGGTCCAGACCTCCACGTCCAGAGTAAATCCTGGTGCATTCCCTACCGCTCCACTGGACAGGGAATCCAAGAGGATGGATAAATTGGGAAAGATGTTTTCTACCGTCATCCTGGTACTGTGGTTGGTGAACACCACTTGCCTTTTGGGCCGATACTCTCATTCACTATGGGACTCAGTTCACAGGTGCTATTTATGGTCTCACAGGAGGCCCGAGCCATATTCTGCCAAGCTAGAGCTGACGAGAGGAATGCAACTAAGTTCACCGTACACTGTGGGCAGGATACGACCGACTTACTAGGCACAGCAGTTTAATTGCCAGTGGCCTTTACTCTCCATGCCTGGTTGAGAACCACTGGGTTTTTGGGCGATGTCCAGGCCTCGCTCATGGACTAGAGCGCTAAAGCACTTCAAGGACAGCAGTGCTACAGCCATGTCCTTGGGCTTTTTCATGGTACCTTGCCAAATCCAGTTCAGCTTTTGTTCCTTTTGTGGCCAAGCAAGGGCCTACCAGCTGTGTCTCTCCACCCACCGAGCAACCATGGCACACGAGCTTTCCAGCCCCTGCATAGCCAAGAGTGGGGTACCCACAGACCTCATGGGTCAGTTAGCCAGAGGTCAAGCCAGTCCACCATCTCCAAGGCAGCCACAGCCTCAAGCCTCCTTAGTTTGCCCTCCGACCATCCTGGGCACCCAGTGGGAGACAGGATATGCCATCATCTGCACCACTGGAGGTTGATTACATCAAACTGCTGGGTTCTCCAGATTGTCCAAAGAGGCTACTTTCTCACCTTTGTGACTACCCCTGCACCTATGCCACCCACTTGCGGCAGGCTGACGGAGAATCATATCTGCCTACTCCGCCAGGATGTGTTGGCTCTCTTGGCCAAGGGAGCCAAAAGTAGATCATGGTTGCTATTCCCACTACTTTCTGGTGCCCAAGAAGGACAGAGGCTTTCGTCCTATTCTAGACCTGAGCCCTTTCAATTTCTTCCTGAAAAAGGAGAAATTCAAAATGCTCATGCTCGTCCTGTCTGCCCTGTACTCTGGAAACTTGAGGGACGCATACCCATATTCCCATCCCGCCTGCCCTCAGGCATTACCTGTGGTTCATGATAGGCCATGAGCACTTTCAGTTCACCCTGCTCCCCTTCGGCATTACCAGTGCCCCTTGAGTGTTCACCAACATGATGGTGGTTGCAGCTAATCTGTGGAGATCAGGGGTGTCAGTCTTCCCCTATCTCAATGACTGGCTGTTAAAGGCGGGCTCAACGTAGGCAGTCCCCTCCCATCTCCAGACTACACCTGATCTCCTGCACTCACTAGGGTTCATCAACAACATGCCAAAGTCAGACCTCACCCTTTCTCAGATTCTTCCTTTCATCTGAGCTGTTCTGGACACAGTGCAGTTTTGGGTTTTCCTCCTGCATAGTCCTGGATATTCAGCCTATGATACTGATTTCAGCCTCTACTCTGCATTTCGGTGATGCTCACTCTGAGGGTGCTTGGCCTCAGGGCCTCCTTCATCTTGCCTATGATACATGCCCGCTGGCATCGGCAGGCTGTGCAGTGGGACCTGGCGGTCCAGTACGCGCAGCATCAAGGTAATCTATTCATTATGGTCTAGATCTTAGAGGACACTGCAAAAGATCTGTGGTGTGGTTAATGAACCATGATTTGATCCGCAGCAGACCCCTTTTCTTCCCCCAAACAGATCTGACAGCAGTGACAGATGTATCACTCCTTGGCTGGGGGGAGTCATATGGGAGAGGTGGAAATCAGAGGCCTCTGGTGTCTGGCGGAATCTGGGCTAAAAAAACAACCTGTTGGAGCTCTGAGTGATCTGACTGGCATTGAAAGCCTTTATACACTCCATCAAGGGAAGACTAGTGCAAGTGTTCATAGACAACTTCACTGCCATGTGGTACTGCAACAAACACGGCGGAGGAGGGGTCATGGACCCTTTGTCTAGAAACCCTTCATCTCTAGACACGGCTAGAATGTCAGGGCATTCCTCTGGTGGTTCAACACCAGGTAGGATCTCTTAACGCTAGAGTGGACGAACTCAGCCGAAGATGCCTGGCTAATAACAAATAAAGGGGGTCATTTTGACCCTGGCGGCAAGGTGGCGGGAACACCGCCAACAGGCTGGCGGTGTCCCGCCAGCTATTATGACCGTGGCGCAAAAGCCACGGCCATACCGCCGGCCCCTCCACTTTACCGCCAGGTCTCCGCCTGGCGGTCATAATCCCCAGGGCAGCGGTGCAAGCACTGCCGCCCTGGGGATTATGAGTCCCCGACCGCCAGCCTGTCCGTGGCGGTAAACACCGCCATGGAAAGGCTGGGGGTAAAGGGACTTGGGGTGCCCCTGGGGGCCCCTGCACTGCCCATGCACTTGGCATGGGCAGTGCAGGGGCCCCCAGGCATAGCCCCGTCGCACATTTCACTGCCCGAATTTCGGGCAGTAAAATGTGCGACGGGTGCTACTGCACCCGCTGCACATCAGCATTGCCGCCGGCTCCATTACGAGCCGGCAGCAATGTTGATGTGACATTTCCGCTGGGCCAGCGGACGGTAACACTGTTACCGTCCGCTGGCCCAGCGGAAATGTCATAATAGGGAGGCAGGAATACCGCCGGCAATGGCGGTATTCTGTCTCCCGCGGCCTCGGCGGTCTTCTACGAAGACCGCCGAGGTCGTAATGACCCCCAAAGTCTCCAGGTAGTGTAAGGTCTCTGTCAGTAGTGGAGAGAGCCCTGGTTATATCTGTTTACCACCGCCCAGAACGGGCAATGTCAGCAGTTCTGCGCGTTAGTGTTTCCAAGGTGACTCTAGCTCAGAGACGCTTTTCATCTCAAGTGGAGCTGAGGCCACCTGTACACCTTTCCGCTCATACCACTTCTGCCCAGAGTTCTCAAGAAGATATGGAATGACTGGTCCCAAGTCATCCTTGTGGCTCCATACTGGGTTTGGAGAGTCTGGTATCCCAAGCTGTTGGGCATGGTCATCGGTCTGATCAGGCGGCCCCTTTGGGAGGATCTTCTGTCGCAGCAGCAGGTGAGGTTTCACCATTCAAACCTGTTGATTTTCTGCCTTCATGTGTGGAGATTGAGCGGCAACAGTTCACAGCCTTCGACCTTCCACCCAAAGTCAGTAATGTTATCTTGGCAGCTCGCCGTCTGTTAGATCCAGTTTCCTGGGTACCAGGGTACTCAGGGGTTACTATACTCAAATAGCATTAACTGGAGTGTTTCCCGCTGGTGTCCTTGGGCCTCTGTACTAGTGGACCAAATACTTGGTAACCAAGTACTCTTCTCCAGCACTTGACTCTCTCAGGGTCATGAGACTGAGTGGTCCAAGGTTTTCTTAAGGAGGTGAGGTGGGTTTAGACATTCGGAATACAGTGCACACCGTAGTACCAGCTAATAAGATCAATGTCCAGTCAGTACTTTACTTTTTAAAAAGAAAAGTACTTTAATACACACAAGAGAAATATACTACACATAACACTAGGATAAACAGTGAAAAGCAGATGTCTCTACAATCCTCTGGGCCAGACATCTGACCCCAAACAGAATTAGGGTGCCTAGACGCTAAGCACTGTAAAAACACAGTTAACATGTAGAGACACAACTAGCATTGCATATTATACAGTCCATGTTGCACAGGGTTGCTCTCATTTGCTAGAGCCAGATACCAGTCCTTGTATTGCAATGACGTAGTTTCAGCATATGATGTGAAGTTAAATGTTCCAGATCATCTCCTGAACCCGCCACCCGAAGAAAATAAGTTTCCTTCCATCCTTAGTGAAGGCACGGCTTTAGTGGCATCAGGGATCTGATCACAGATGCCTAATGTTGTGGCACAGTTTACTAGAGTCCTACTAGTCCAGTATCCACTGGCTTGCTGTAGGAGGGTAGTGGCTGGCCATAGTGTCAATACACCATGATACCCCCAGATGTTACAAAGAGAAAGGTGGAGGCCAGTACCACAGGACACTCTTCACCAGCTACAGATTGTAATAGGAAGTATCACACAGGCTCCCACAGCACAGAAGAGGGATCTGGGCAAAGTGATCTCAACTTCAAAGACTGGAATCAAGCTCCCTGTCTCCCTCTGTCTCTGTTGATGTGCTGCAAGCTTCCTTACCTTGAGCAGCTGTCTTCAATTTCCTTGTGTTCCAAGCGGATGTTGCACAAGCCTCACACAACAGCTGGTTCTCTGAGTCAAGGCTGCTGACTGATGTCCTTGCTCCTTGTCAATTCCTTTGCAGTATATTCCCTCTGTCACAGAGAAAACTCTCTCAAGTTCAACCCCTATTGAGAGGTTTACAGATGTTATGAGCAAGCTTGTTTTTCTCTTGCCTTTATACCACAGGACCTGGCTGGCTTCATGAGATGGACCCCGTGTGGGCATTGTCAGAACTGTGGACCAGTCTTGAACAACAACTGACCACTATGGCCAGACTTTGATCACCTCTGATTGATAGGCTGTTCCAATGAGAGGGTCTGCTACTTTTGAATCCTGGGTGCCCTTCCAATCTAGAGGCACACTTGTGGCATGTTTACTGTGTGTCCAAGGCATGCAAAGCACGAGTTACTGTCTTTCATGACAGGTTTGTGGTACCATCCCGGGCTATTCCTTTAGAAATACATTTTAATTACCTCCAGACCAGAAGGCCCTGACCATTACCCAACAGAAAGGGGCAGAAGGTCCCTCCTAGCTAAACACAGATAAGAGCAAGTGTCTACCCCCAGACCACCAGGCTTCTCCAGGGAATAGGGAGGGGCACGGGAGCTGGAATGTCAAGCAGAACAGCTCAGCTTAAACACAATGACTCACCTCACCATTCTACACTAGGGAACCTACTGGCTCTCAAACTCACATTGCAGGTGGACAAAGGCAACAGGATCACAAGCAAAGAAGACTGCACAGACTCAATCCACAGGATGGCTAGTAGCCACCCTTCCGCTTGAAGGTAGTCACGCTGTTCCATATAGGCTAGTCCATCAATTTTCCTACTTTTAAATTCTGCCTCATCTCAATAAGGAAAAGGAGACTCCATCATCTGGACCCAAAAATAATATTGTCATTCTACCTTGACCGCACAAAACCATTCCAGGTAGATGATCAACTCTTTGTGGGATATTTCAGAGCCAAAAAAGGGAAGGCCGTGCAGAAATGAACTACACACTGGCCAAAAAGCAACTCCCAGATGGTTTGCGTGCTCATTCAACCAAAACAAAGACCTTGGTCACTGCGTTAGCATGCAGCGTTCCGTTCCTGGACATCTGCCTGGCAGCAACATGGGCGTCACTGCATACCAAGCTCTACTGCCTGGACATTTAGGTCCGTATGGACAGACACTTTGCCCATTCCATCGGCCAGGATTTCCTAGTCTAGAACAAGTTTACTGACCCATGTCTGGAGAGGTATTGCTTGGCTATCTATTCTAAGGTTAGGAATCTGTGGCTAGAAGTCTCTATCAGATTAACAAATTCCTTACCTTTGTTAATGTCTTATCTTGTAGAAACTCTAGCTGCAGATTCCTTACTAACCCACTGATCCTCCCTGCTGTGTGAATGGATCTATAGGTACACATCTGCTTCCTTTTCAGGGCTCTAATTCCACACATCAGTGGTCAGTGTTGTTTATGGTGCTGCTGCGTGGAAAGTCATGAAAAGAAACTGATATCAGCATGCTAGGGTTTTGCCTAGATAGACACCGCACATGTCTATTCTAGCACAGACGATTATGCCGATGTCAGACAGAGTGAAACGACGACACCTACCGGCGTGCAGGGGTACTAATCATGAAAAAAAAGTCCTGATCTAGTCTGAGACCTGGGGATAATTCTAAGGTAAGGAATCAACAGCTAGATAGAGGGGGTCATTCTGACCCTGGCGGTAATTACCGCCATGGCGGAGGTCGGCGGTAGCACCGCCAACAGGCTGGCGGTGCACCGCTGGGCATTCTGACCGCGGCGGTTCAGCCGCGGCCAGAAACGGAAAGTCGGCGGTGTCCCGCCGACTTTCCGCTGCCCTTGAGAATCCTCCATGGCGGCGGAGCGCGCTCCGCCGCCATGGGGATTCTGACACCCCCTACCGCCATCCAGTTCCTGGCGGTTCTCCTGCCGGGAACAGGATGGCGGTAGGGGGTGCCGCGGGGCCCCTGGGGGCCCCTGCAGTGCCCATGCCAATGGCGTGGGCACTGCAGGGGCCCCCGTAAGAGGGCCCCAAAAAGAATTTCAGTGTCTGCCTAGCAGACACTGAAATTCGCGACGGGTGCAACTGCACCCGTCGCACCTTCCCACTCCGCCGGCTCAATTCTGAGCCAGCGTCCTCGTGGGAAGGGTGTTTCCCGCTGGGCTGGCGGGCGGACTTTCGGCGGTCGCCCGCCAGCCCAGTGGGAAAGCCAGAATGACCGCCGCGGTCTTTTGACCGCGGAGCGGTCTTTCGGCGGGAACCGCGTGGCGGGCGGCGACCGCCGTCCGCCGCGGTCAGAATCACCCCCAGAGTCTCTACCAGATAAGGTGTTACTGAAGATAAGTAACTCTTTCTTCCAGTCACAAAAATTCAAAGCCAATCTTATTTTTTCTCTGTATCATTAATAATTATGTTTTCCAGTGATGTGCATTTAACGTTTGGAGGCAGCTTGTTTTCTTTTCCCTTCTTTTTTATATCTGTGGCATACGCTAACATTGAAAATATAAAGAAAAGGAGCCACCAGCTTACCAAGGCCAGAGCTGTTGGCTTTGTCAATATTTGATTGACACTGTGTTAATATAAATCACTGCCAACAGAAGCTTTTAGAGTCTGACATGAATTATAACCTCTTCTGAGCTGTGCACTAGGTTCCCAGGAGCAGGTGGGGTTCAGCAGATGCACGGACGGTCAAGAGCAGTTTAGTAGGTAAAGTCTCCGACATGGATTGAGTTCATACGGAGTGCAGCCGGGAAGGAAAAAGATTTATAGGTGGTTATTACAGCGTATTCCATGATAATGACAGAGTGGGCACGACAGAACAGTTTAATAATTATTACTCGTTATTGCTAACTTCATATTTCAGGATGTCTCGTAAAACCAGGGGCATGAACTCATCTTTTAAGGAGTGACAGGCTCTGAGACATTATTAGGAGTCATTCCTCATAGTGCTGGAAGAAGCGCCAGAAGCGCACACAGTTGAAGCACTGAGATTGCCAGTAAGTCTCTTGCCAAAAATAGTATTAGTCTTCATCTATGCGCCATTTATAGAGCTTTAGAAACAATATCACCCACAACCAGTGCTTAATTTGTGCTTGTTGTTTCAGGTGCTGAGCACCGGCACTTATTTTTGAGGGCCGGCGCTTATTCTCCTGCCTCAAGCATTTGCTGCGAGCAAAAGACACATTTGGGAAAGATGGAGCAAGAGAAAATGTTAACAGCGTCACTATGGTAGAAAGCAGAAAGCTGCCAGATTCAGCTGAAGGGGCCGGGAGTGGCTTTAAATTAATTGAAGAGGCCCGAGATGACTTCAGGATTACGCTGCCTCAGTATTCAGTGCTCACACATTTAAATGCAGCAGCCGCGTGTTTAAGAGGAGGGCTTTGGGCACGGGCACGTTTTTATTTACAAATTAAGCACTGCCCACGGCCTAGGCTGTATTCCAAACATGTCCCAAATTGTCTAGTACATTAAACATAATACATGCCAGGGCATGTTCCTCCCTCTGTGGAAGAAATAGGCGAAACATGGCACCCCTGGGGAGCAGTGGATAGACACCAGAAAGCGTGTGGAATCTACAGAAAGGTGAACAGGCGCTACGGTCACTGCATTAAAGCAAGCAGAGATGAGAACTAAGCCATGCTGAAGAGCTGTCTTGTAGGAACCAAGGGCACCGGGCAAGCAAACATCAATCAGCCACCTAGAGCAGTGGTTCACAACTTTTTGACTTCTGTGGACCCCCACTTTATCAGTATTGGAACCTGGGATCCCCCACTGAATCATTATTGGAATCCAGCCCCCCCCCCCCCAGTGAGTCATTACTGAAAGCTGGGGACCTAATCTGTTAATACTATTAAATTTTCTTAGCAGTCGCAGACCCCATGAGGAGGCTTCGCAGGCCCCCAGAGGCCCCCGGACCACAGGTGGGGGACCACTGACCTAGAGAGTTAAATTACTGAGCAAGAAGTCAAAGCGAGGAACTCTTTTATATACAACAGATTACCTTTATGAAGGAGGGTATGGAACATTAAGCGGTGTCCGCCCAGTATATACTGACCACATTCCTCCACAAAACCAAATCAGACTCCGGACTGCAATGGATGCACTTTGAAAGTCACCCTCGGGCTACTAAAAGCCTCTGAGAAGCCATACCTAGGGCCAAGTTAATAATATCTATAGTTACTGAGAGAATGTACGTTATTATATGGTGTGGTTGTATGACCTCACCATGTAATAATGTCACAATTCCCTTGTAGTACCTTAGCTCAGTCCTGTGTAGCTGCGGCACACAGCAGTCGGGCTTTATCAAAGATCAAGTACCAAAACAGCAAACCCTTAAAAATCTGACACCAATTTTAATAATAGGGTATATTTTTATCTTTCAATAGACACCTGAACAACAAAATCTACTGGAGGGATACGGAGATATGATTTTTAAAATTGCCGTTGCAATTTACGATTAGCAAGAAAGTTGAAAAAGGCTCTCTATGCACTCTTGAACAGGTCAACTCTACTAGGGAACCAGTCACACTGTCTAAAAAGGGCCAGAGGGACAGCTTCCTCTCACTGTTGGTAATCTCCAGTCCAGTTCAGGGACCTTAGAGAGGACCCGTATTAAATCAATGGAAATGGTCCTGATGCAAGGGGCACGGGATTCTGAAGTGTGCTGGAGATGCTGAGTTGGTGTACAGAGTCTTCCTGTGGTCATTGCCCGGTTCTCAAGCTTGCAGGGTGGCTTTGACCTCAGGGGTCAATCTCCCATGGTGTCCTGGTGAAGTGCAGCACAGGACCAGTGGCCTCTGGTCTACTGGGTTCCAGGTACAGCAGTCCCAGTGGTTTCCTTTAGTTTGCCATAACTTTCTTGCAGGGCAACTAGAATGCACTATAGTGGCTATCACGGGTCCAGAAAACTCTAGCCACCTTGCAATGTGGAGGACCTGGTCTCCCAGGCTGCACTTCAGCACCCAGCAGCTGTCAGAGTTTGTGGCACTGGGTGCTGAAGGGTTCAGGCTTCTCAACTTTTATGGCCCTGTGACTGTAACAGAAATTCAGGCAACTGACTCTTGGAGTACTTTCTTCTGCCTGGCACCCGTGGACAACTTTTCCATGAGTGAGCCGTCACAGGGTCAGTCCTCTCTTTGCTAGCCCTCAGGTGCAGCAGGTGCAGTCCTGTCGTTGGTGCAGCCTCCCTTTGCTAGCTCCAGGAAGAAGCAGGGCAGTCCTTCTTCAGTCTTTTTCAAAGACGATAGTGATCTAAGGATTGTGATGAGCATAAAAGTGGCACCCTTGACACCAAGGCCTAAGGGGCGGTGATGACAAACTAGCTAATGAGCTACTAGGTGCCCTCTCACCTGATGACTTCTTCATGTGAAGTATAGCATCTTGCTATCCCAGAGTGCACTATTCTGCCCTATCCCAACATGGCTAGATACCTATCTTGGTGTGTGGAGCTCAATAGCCCAAAAAATAGATGGGGCTACACTCCCCTTGAAAAATCACTTTGACAACGGGGTTTCCCCCTCTGCCCAAGATGCCACCCTATCTGTCTAAACAAAAGAGCATCCCTTTCCTAATGTGATCACCATTTGCTTTTCAAAGGTGGCTTCCCCTCTAAAGCTGACTGTTTGGGCTTATAACCGCTCTGGCCATCCTGCCAGAAGGAGGTCATACTTCTTCCCTCAGCAGGTCCTTTGTTCTTCTTCCTGAGAGTCATTCTCACTGTTCCCCAGGGGAGAAGCAGTATTTCCCGAAGACAGCAGCTGTTTGCAACAGAAACTGGCTAATGGAAACACTTGGGCAACAAAGTGACAACTTTCCAAAGTTGCCATTTGTGAAATAATTACATCAAATTTGACTTGGGCTGCAAGCCAGGTTTAATGCAGTGATTCTTTTGATACCTTGAAATATCAGATTTAGTTGTCTCATTTGGAAATTGGAATTGTTGCGATGTCAGTGTGTAACCCCATACTCAGCAATTGGGGCTTCTAGCCATACTACAATAAAAACAATATTGTGGGGTGTTTGCTGGCAGAACATGTAAAGTCATCAAAACACATGTCGTTCTATAATGCACCCTGCCATTAGGGCATGCTAATCCTACCTTAGGGTTGACTGATAAATATTAAAAAGGAAAGACTGGGCTTTAACATGGGAATAAATGGAAAGTTGAGTTAGCAGTTTAAAAACCATTCTACTACTCTGCAGTGGCAGGCTGGGAGTCACGCTTTGTTTTGTCACACTCATGGAGGAACAATCAGTGCTTCAGTCCACAAAGGACCCCTAACTTACATATCCTAGGTTCACCTGGTACCATATGCAAGGGACTTATAAGTAAGTTAACTTATTCCAATTGGGTGTTACTCAATTAAACATATACCTTGAAGGGATTTGCAGACATTTCACTATGTGGCAAGCACTTACCCGCTCTCGATGCAGGTGTTTGCCCCGCAGTGATTGTGTTCTGTTTTTATTTAAAGGGCCCCCCTACACACACACCCACCCCTGTAAACCCACTCCCCTTCCCAACCTGCTGACAGGCATTCCCCACCTGCAGTTACAGTGCTAATTAATTAGGTGCTGCAGCAGAGGCGGTGAAATGTCCATCAGGGGAACAACCCGGCTTAAAGTCTGCATGCCCTTTTAAAGGTCTAGCACTGGCACTGGGGCCTGGTTGTCAGGTCCCAGTGCACATCAGAGTGAAAAAATGAGCCGGATCAGTCTCAACGTTTGGGAGTGATCATGCAAAAAGAGGCTTTTCCTTACAGTAACAAGAAGATAAGCATGGAGGAGATGGCTGATGGAAATGAATCGGGGAATGGTGGGTGAGTGAAAGTAGATGAGAGTAGTCTTATCCCGCTTGATCATTAAGCAGTGTGTGTATTATGGGATATTAGTGAGGCTGTCATATAAGCTTTACGTTAGTCTATCATGGAGGCAAAAGGGAAAAAGAATTGAGGATGGCTTAGAACTTATGTTTTTAATTTTCATGTCTTCACAAGGAGTTTATCATCTGGCATGTTTTTCTTACAATGTATTATGTTATTAAAGTACTAACCTAAGTACTTTCTTTTTTGTCAGGCTGCAAACATTATTTCTCCTTAAATATAGTAGTTTGGGTGATCAAAGTCTGCTTTGTACAAAACCTGTGCAAGGAGTCTCACTATGCAAGGAGTACTACATCATTGCCTGGTGTCCTGTTGAAGCCTCTGATTGTGTTATGTCTGGCCTTTGAGACTGCTTTCGTTTTTTGCCTGACTATTGTTTTCTTAAAGAAATCATACCCACGATACACAGAGGGGCTTTTGGTCAGCAGGCTTCCCCCGTTGGTCAATTGCCATTCACATTTTGCTTCTGCCCAGACAGCGTAGAGTGTGTAAAACGCGTCGCCCGATATTATCTATTGACTGAACAAGCCTGTACACACTGTTCAAATCAAACCTAAAATTAGTTCCTTTCTTTTCAATGATAAAGCTGGCTCAAAGTGTAATTTTTAATTTTTTAACTTCATTATAAGTATACACTATTTACTTTGGCTGCCAAGTTAGATAGTGATTTATTTTCTGTCTTCTTTTTAAAGTTGATGTTTTAAAGTATTTAAGGGACTTTGTAACACCGTAGCTGCCCGAGATTTGAGTGCTTGGTTAGGTAGTGTTTTCTTCACATCTCCTTCACAAATAATATAAATAAAATACATGGAACTGCTGAATGATTTGTTGTTAAAACATCACTAACAAACTGACTGCATCTGTGCACATTTTCTAAATTTAAAACATTTATTGCAAGCATATGGTAGTCATGTATATCTTTTTGTTTTATTTTTGTAGCACATATTGGGAAAAAAACGATCACAACAGCTTGCTAAAGCCAGACTTATTGGCATTTCAAGTGCTTGTTTTACTTTGCGATGACTATATGCATCACTGAAGCAGTTCAGGAAGGAGCTCAAGGCCTGGCTTTTCCATTGAGCATCACGCCTGCAAACAGTGCCTTGAGACCCTATGGGTGATTAGCCGCATTTTAGAAACATTGATTGATTGATATGGTGGTCCAGCTTGATAATTTGCTGGGCGATAAGGTAAAGCTACTTTCAGCTTCTCTCATGATGCAAGGTGCTTAAAACAGGAGGCAGCAGTTTATTTAATCCATGTCACAAAGAGTGTGCTACATGCCAGCTTTTCATCCATCCAGGCCTTTATTTTAGTTAGTTAATTTAGAGTCAGATAGCTAATTTGGTTCTTTTGGGTGTTTTTTGTGCTTTTAGTATCTTTCTGGTTATGTTGGGATATCAAATGTGTAATTGGGATAGTTTTGTCTTCTTGAATCCTTTCAATTGCTTTTTTCTTTTCAGGTCTAGATTGATAGCACAACTCTCAGTTAGGCGTGGTTTGACAGCATATCTGCCAAAAAAGACCTTTTGCTTACACTGGGCTTCGACTCTGCCAACTTCAACTGTTGCCTTTTTTTGACCAACCACATTCAGCCCTTGGCTTGAGAATTGTCAGTTCACCTTGACTCAGACCAGAAAGTTAGTTCCCTCTCATCTGATGCTGTTGGCAGTAGGTTTATATCTTTCCTATTTTTCTGCCTCCAATTTAGTGCTTGAATTAAACTTCATGAGAGACTATTTCACAACTATTGCCCTGTCTGTTGCTCATGGTGGCTCCCAGTGTGTCTCACTATGTTCCTTTTCATGCTCCCATTGTGTGCTCCTTGTTCACTTGCTTGCCAATAATCTAGTATCTTCCTCGTTGATCCACAGGCCACTAACCTCTCAAACTCCCCTCCTCCCCCTTACTCCTTCCTCTTAGCACACTTTGTTCACCCATCCATCGTCCCTCGTGTTGCCCCTAAAACTGGCTTGTCATCATTGCTGCCACAATCAGGCATGTTTTGTTTCATTGAAACAAAAGCAGACTATACTGAAGGCTCCTTAACCTTCAGTACAATCCTCTTTTTCTTGGTATGTCAAAAAAAAGATCAGACAGCAAAGGTAGCCTCAATGCAGCCCTTCCTTTCTTTCTATGTAAACAAAACCTAAAAATGACTACAATGAAGGGTCTCTAGCCTTCCAACTTTCAGTTTGCAAGAAACAAAAACAAGACTATATTGAAGGATTCATTACAATCAGTCTTTCGCTTCTTTGTCCAGCTTTTATGTTCTTACACTGTGTGTGTCAGCACATTAAACCCAAACTGGTGGCTTTGCCAGTCCTTGTTTGCTATGCTCTCTGTATTATGCCACTATCAATAGCTTAATTTGTTACTGTTTTTTAACACATTTTAATGCCCAGTGGACCATCAGCACAATATATAAAACTGCAACAAAGTTTCTACCCTGTAGACATTTTTTTTCTGGAAATCCTCACTTCCCCAGGTTAAGTGCAAACACTTTCAGAAGTGCAGAGTTACTCCAAAGAAAAATCCTTGTTTTGATCATAGAATGCAAACATAATTTCTGTTATGTTAACGGCACCACACATTGCAGCCAACCAAGGGTACCTGTTAGGAAAATGGATTCTAACTTGTGAAACTTCCAAGGTTTCATTTTCTGGCTTATGGTATCTGGACCTCTGATGTAGTGGCTCTCCCTGTAGCATCCACTTATTAATATAAGGGCAGCTGCCATCTTCTTAGTTCTGGTAGGGGCTCTGAGTAGGTTGTAGAGCACATGGTTGGAGAGTGTGTGTGCACTGTACATGTTATATGTGTAGATTATGGTGTGCATGAAGTGTATCTGTAGTACTTTACTGTGTGGAGACAGGAATTTATTTTCAATTCCCCTGTGTGTCTATGAAACAGAATATGCTGATGGGGAGAGCCTGCCAAAAAGAGATGTAGATTGAAAGAACATTCATGAGATCCTCTGAAGTGGAGCAGGCTTCTTTGTAAGGAAGTGGGGAGACAGACATCCCTTTGAAGTGTAGGAACAGGCCTGCCCCCTTCCTGTTTTATCCTTCCCCCTGACGGGTTACTCTCAAGAGACTGATAGGTAGCTGGGTTAAGTCATCATTACCTTTGGTTTGGGTTTCTCTACAGGGAATTCCAAGTCTTACCCTTTTTCCTACATATACAAATGGACCACGACTGTGGCTTCACCAGTCGGGGAGGGGGTGGAGAGAGACACAAAATGTAAATGAACTGCCTGAAACTAGTTTGAGAGGTAGACCAGTGGAACAGACGTTGCCTGCAAAAGTCAGACAAACACTGGGTAGAAACTCAGCTAAGATTTTTATACACAGGACCCACTCAGGAAGATGGGTGAGAAACTTAAGCATGTGCAGGAGCGCACATGGAAGAGGTGGCCTTTCTCCTTCTGGATCTTGTAGTGTACTGGTAAACAAAGGAGTTACCATCAAATTTTCAATTTATAATTTGGTGAAGTCCATTTGACCACACAAAAAGGACAAAGAATCAATAATTGAGTTTAGTGGGTTTATTACAAACTAGGGCCTAACTTAGATTTTGATGATAATACTGCCTTTCCGCCATGGCAGCGATCCCAGTTACCCCGTCAAGGTGACAGTGATCTGACTGCCATATTTAGATATATGGTGATTTAGTTGCCATCCGTGTCAATGGAGTGCAGTCCGTCACGCTAGCTGTATCCCACAGCCGACACGCCGGACTCCAATACTGGTGAGTATGACTCTTTCGCAATCAGGGGGGCGGCTTTGCACCAACCATATTTAGATAACACTGATAACAATGCTGGCAGTGTACCAGAAGAGGTCCCATGTCAGTGGGACCCATTCAGCATTGTACTATGTCTGTGGCTATTGGATAGATGTTAGCAGCACACACCTGATGTATATTGAACTTTTGTAAACACTTGCAAAACATACTATAAAACACACTCCATTTCAAACCATGACCCTTTTCCATTCCACTGTTGACCACCAACCTGAGGATGACCTTACCCCTGAACAGCCAGGTTATGTTTTTTTCAAATCTCCCTCTGTGTTTTATTCAGTTTTACATTTATTCACTATTTTTCACATCACTTTAGAGGCTCTGGTATTTTTTTTTTTCCTCACTATGGAAGAGAGGTGGAACCTACACTTTACAGAGCAAGAATTGACAGTCATGGTGGGTGACATTATTAGAGTACAGCTAGAATTGTTTGGAGTACAAGTACATAATACTACCCTATCTCAGAAAAGGAAAATGTAAACCAGAATAGTGAGCAGAGTGAATGCTGTAGCTAACAATCTGCACACAAAGGAGCAAATTAGGAAGAGGTGGAATGACCTGTAGGGGAGAGTTTGCTCACTGGCCTCTAAGCGTCTTGGTTCCCCCAGCCCCCTTACAACTCTTTCCTTGGGAGTAGAAGGTCTTGCAGATCCTACATCCTGAAGGCTTGACAGGAATCCCTGGTGGAAGGGAGACTGGTAAGTTGAACTTTGCAATGTCTCACTAATCACAAATTGACTTTTTGCACTTAAGTTAGCTGTTCAGGATGTTCAATACCCTTATCAAACATCTGTATCTAAACTTGAGTCCCCAAAATAGCTTGTTTCATCCAAATTACTAGTATCATGATTGTATCTCTTTTTTTAACAATGTGCAATTTTGTCAGAATGTGTGTTGTTCTCCATGGATCATCCTTTTTTATTTGCCTAGTCCCTATCTTTATCTCAATGAAGGTTGTTGTACTCCAAAAACAGGTTGCAAAATCCATATATTTGCACATGAAGGTATAGTGCTTGCAAGTGGTATTTTCACCTATTCAAATTATACACATGTGTGTGTATATAGTGTCAATGTGTGTTAATTGTCACTGTAGCAATTTAAATAGGTATGTGTAACTCACATTTCAACAATGATTTGCAATAGTGTTAATATATAACCACAACTAACATGATGCCCTGTTCTTGTCTCTGGAAAGCAATAGTGCGTGGTGATGTTGCTCAACCTCATATTTCTTCGATATATGCACAAATGTCGAAGTTCTATGTATTTGTCATTCACCATTTCCTTGGTATGTTTGAAAATGGCATCTGCTGTGTTGATCCAGTGTGTTGTCACATTCTTCTTACTTCAGTGAATTGATCTACTTGCTAGCATAAATCATACTTTGTTGATTTTCAGTTTTCCAATCATGTCCTGTGGCATGCTGAATAAAAGTAGTATTGATGCACGATTTACTTTGCAGTGTTCATATGATAACCAATGCCATTTATGCTAAGAAGTTGTGTCGTAGTTTGTTATTGAAGCTGCTAGGCCTTGAAATGGCTCAGTTCTCAAATCTCCTCTCTACTGTGTTGAGTTGCATGTCTGGTGCATGTAATATACATTTTCTAAATAACATTTTACATTTCAGGACATCTTTTCAACATTGCTAAAGAAGTTTGCATCTGTGTAAATTAACCTGCATGTGGAAAAAGTTAAAAATCACGCAAAGGCCTAATTATCCCATCAATTATATTTTTATTTTTTTAGGTTGATTCATTTGTATCTGAAGACACATTTGAGGTACAATACAGACCTTTAATTTCAGTTTGTTTGTAATTCATCTTAGGTCCAACACCCAGGGCCAGTAGACCACCGACTGCAACAGAAGATACCTCCACACCAGACCAGGATTAAGCCTTCAGGGAGGACACCACTCCTGCAAGTCTGGTGAAAGTTGACATGCCTGGTCAATCTGGTCTGTCTTGGCACAGGGCTCCAGTAAGTCACACTCGGCCTACACCTTACACCTCCCACTCTGGCTGCTATGGCACCTCAGCCACAGGATGCCTCGACTTTTTATGTCCAAAAGACTATTTCACCCACCCTGTGTTCCCCAGTCTTGACTACAGTTGAGAAACCACCACCCCCACCTCCAGTTGTTCCAGGACCCAGTAGGGTGGGTCACACTGCTCCAAGGGCACAGGGTAATTGGGGGAGGAGTCATGGGAGGGAATCTGTGGGCCAGCAAAGTGAGACCACTGGCATCACCTTCAACCAGGCCACCACTGACCGAGTCTTGGGAGCACCACAACAGTGCCACGATATGATGGGCCAGGTCCTAAAAGAGATCCTGGACAATAACCAGATGCAGAGGGAGCACATTGTTGAGATGCAGTATCACAACTCCATTCTGTGCTCCTTGACTGGAGCACCTAGCTTTTTTTCTACCATCAACCCCTGTCTGTGGTCATTCAGCATCAGGACACAATTAACCTACCTCTGCCATAAAAGGAGACTGCTCCACCTACACCAATCCCTGCACGTGTGCCCCCTTTGCCCCCCAGGAGGGGATTTTCATCCAGACCACCAAGAGAGGATGGCATGACCTCCACCACCACCTCCTCTAAGAGATTGCCAAACTTAATTTCCTCCAGTGTGGGTCCACCATTCACTCTGTGGACTATTTCCTAGACACATTTACCTTTTTTGAGTACAGTTATATTTTGTACTTTGGACTCCAAACAATTTGCGCTCAACAAATAGAGCTTCATCCACCATGATGGACTTTAGTTTTTTCTTCGTCTTCTTTTTCATTTTAGTTTCAAAGAAATTGCACTCATTTCTTTTTTTCAAAATAAATGCATATAAAACAAAGTAGTATTTATTGTGGTAATTCCTTTGCGATGCCTTCCGTACAACATCATTTTTAGGTTTTTCCTGCACACAAGCACTTGCAAAATCTTTTGTGAAGAAAAGAAATCTTAAAGGGGCTTAAACCTGCCCCTAACTTACCTGAACCTACCATTTGTTCATTCCAATGTCGATCTCATTTACTTGCTTCTCATTGGCCAACACATCATCTCACGTCATCTGCTTTCAATTCCTGCTCTGCTTTTGCTGGTGATGCCGTCAAGTGGAGCCTGGACCAAGTACAGCTTCCTGTCACTAGTTATTGGCTGATGGCCAGTGTCCTTCCACTGGCTAATTCACTGTGCAGGTACTTTTTTTCTTTACAATCAAGGACTCCATCTGCACTGTCCTTTTCAAAGCTTAGTAATAATGCATGGTTTTACTATAGCTAAATGCTTTGGACAAACCGAAACATTGAAGTTAAAAGATGTCCTTCACAATTGCTCTTATCTCTCTAATTGTAAACGCATTAGTCAAACCGTACAAGCCACCTATCAGACATATATATATATATATATATATATGCCTTTTTCTCACAGCCGTAAAAGCAGAGATGCACAGAGATCCCCAAATAACTTCCTCTCTGAGCAGGGGCCCGACCCGTGCACTTGTGTCACAGCCTGTGCCTGTGGGATGGATCACCACCCTTGTGCTGTTCTCTTAAAAAGCTGCGGTTCACCCCTGCATTACCCCACTGAAAAAAGCCAGAAGCAGCATAAATGTGGGAGCATGGAGCTCACGCCAGGCTCTTCATCATCCCGTCACGAGCCGGCCTGAGCATCCGCAGAGACAGGTGGGTGAATCGTGATCCGTTGCATGCCCCTTGGGCAGGCGTTAGACCCCTTTACACACACTTTGCATGTCTTCCCACCCACCTCACATGGTGCATTAGGCGCTATTTCACTGTGCTGTGTGTATTCAACATTTTCATGCAACAGTAATAACTATATGAGCTAAAACTTGTTATTTAGCGCTAAAGTTCTGGGAGTTATGCCCCAAAATAAAGTCTGTTTACTAAGTCCTTTCTTCTACCTGTGTTTTATTACTGGACAGGTGCACATAAAAGAATTTACAAAGAGCTTCCATAGCATGAAATCGAATGATGTAAAATAAAAAGATATAAGAAACACAATACCATAAGGTAACATGGCATACCCTTCCCTAATGCAGCATTATACCATATCATGGTATAATGGAACGACGTAGAACAACAAACAAGCAGACTATGACACAACATAGCAAAAACACAGCTTCTAACATAGCATAATGTGAATATAATAGCATAACATTACATAACTTATCATAACAACTCTGTGTAATGTAATAAAATAGAGCATAATCTAACATAACAAAAGAACATAACAAGGACTTTTGAGTTTCAGACATAGCACCACACAACACAATGTTGCATTTTATGGCATAACATGGCTTCGCATAATGTCATACAGCACAATATACAATTAGGATTGTTAACACATAGGATGCCATAACATACTGTAACACAGCTCAACACAGCGTAACACAAAACAATGCAACATAAAATGAAAATAACGTAGCATAAGACAACATGAGGTACCATTGCATCACATAACATCTCACTGCTTTGTAAAGCATTCTCAAATATACTGTTACACTCTACTTGAAAAGATGCTGACAGTGCATATACGAATAAAGGAAGGTAACCTGTAGAACACTGCAGAGGACGAACACAATGGGTCTTAGGGTAAGTTATTGTCTGTGGCACCCAGCATGTTAAGTTGAAAATGAGGGTAAATTGTGTGATCATGGGGAAATCAGGCAAACAGACCTCTATCTCTCGTCCAAACAAGCATTTGCAAAGCCAATAGGTTTCGCCTCTACGAAATCTATTGATTTTGTCACAGTTTTTTAGACATGTCACACAGCAGCGCTAGCTGCTGTGCAGCATGTCTTAAAGTGTTTTTAAAAGAGTGCTATATTGTGGCCAGCATTGACTACATTAAAGTCTAGCGGTGACCGCATCATATTGTTTTTTAAACTTTAAGCATGTCTAAAAAACATTGACAAAACCAATAGATTTTGTATCAGTGAAACTTATTGGCTTTGCAATGCTTGTTTAAAAATGTCAACCAATGTGATTCAAAACAAATAATAAATACCAACTTGATTATGAGCTTCCCATTTAAAAAAAAGATGGAAAGGAAAAATAAACAATGAAATCACAATGGATTGGTGTCACATATTTGTAGGTAAAAAGTCTTTGAAAAAATCAAACATGATGTTCACAAACCATGCATAACCCAAACAGTCTGTGCCATTTAGAAGTTGACACTCCACAACCTTGACACCATGAACGAAAGGGAATATTTCATTAAACCAAATTAAATAGGCAAACTATTGTTGATTCATGACCTCGGCTGGAGCCACACATCCTGCCCTCAAAACATGAATCCTACATCAATAACACCAATAGTCTACATCATGGTAATAACAAAATTTGAGGTCACATGAGCATTTCAGTACACTGTGGCAGTATCTGGTGGAATGTCACTACCACCATTCAGTAGTATGCTACAAAATGTTCTTTCAGCTGTAGGGAGACACATCAACAACTTCATACACTGAACACAAATTGAAGATTTAGCCAATGTAAAGGGAGATCAGTATGCTATGGTTTTAAATATACATGTGGTTAGAGCAAGTTAAGCAGCACATATTGCCTTGATGGCAACATTCTACAGAAAACAGGTCCAATACAATCTCAAGAACTTCCATCCAATCACAGCGCAAGTTGTATCTGCACAAGATCTGCACATTCAAAGTGGGTGTCTGTCCCAGGATCAACCCATGTTCCCCTTGTACTTTCCAACAGCATCATATCACTGTAAATGTCACAACTTTGAAATGTCCACATGAAGATGACATGGTGAAGGATCCTAAAACAGAATAACAAGTGAAAATTAATGATTTCACATAAGAAATGTGAATAAAATAATGTTAGGAGGACACATCTACTTAGCACAAGCAAAGATAATCTATGTCATTAAACACAGTAGTCAATGTAAGGAAACTTTGATCTATAAACATCTTTGCCTTGGATTGTCCGGAACTGACCATTCCTACTAAAATACCATCACAGGCTGATACGTTCAGAATGTCACAAGTTGTTCTTACATTGGAAGGTACAATATGTAAATGTACACTTACACTCAGGTGAAGAAGTAGTCAATAACATCTTGTTGTAGGTCAGTTCCTTCCTCTTCACCACTGTCATCTACATTGGGCATTTTAACATCCTCACCCTGTGGCTCTTCAGGGTCTCCATCCTCTTCGATGAATGGAATGTTCCGTCGCTGGGCGATGTTGTGCAACATGCAGCAGACAACTGTGATTTAGCACACCTTATCGGGTGAGTAGAGGAGGTTTCCACTGTTCTTGTCCAGACACCAAAATCTGGCCTTTAGGAGCTCAAAAGCCTGCTCCACTGTCTTCTGTGTTCTTTCATTGGCCTCATTGAAGCAGACTTTCCCTGGCGTTGTTAGATTCCTCAGTGGTGCCAACAACCATGGTCAGTTAGGATACACTGAGTCTCCAACATGAAAGGAATAAATGGATAGATAACAATCATGTCAAACCATTCTTCATTCCTAAACTAAGATTCAAACAACTGATCCTCATGTCATATTGTACTTACCGACAAGCCAGGTCCTCTCAAGTCAAAGTTGTGACATTTGCAGGGGTACGGTGCTCTTCCATAGTACAAAGAAATCATGTGTGGCCCTGGAAAGTGGGCACACACACACTTGAGATATCTAAAATTGGGAGAGCAGACAATTTGCACATTGATGGAATGGAAGTTCTTCCAATTGTGGTAGTCTTGTTCCCTGGCATGTGGTGACATCAAGGCAATATGTGTGCCATCAATTGCTTCAACCACATGTGGTAGGCCACTCAAAGCAAACAAATCTTCCTTCACATTGTCCAAATCCTGATGTCTTGAAAACTAGATGAAGCTGTTAGTGTGTCTCATCATTGCAGCAAGGCCTACACCACTGAAAGTTGGCTGTGACATGCCTCCAGATACTGCCACAGTATATTTAAAATATCAATTGGCTATACAATGAAGTACTTCCATGGGTTTCACTACTGGTGTTATTGCTGTTGCATTCCTATTGTGAGGCAGGAGATAATGCTCCAGCTGCTGACATAAATCCACTGTAGTTTGCCTATTTAACCTGATTTCTTTATGATGTCCCTTTCCTCCATGGTGGGAAGGTATGGAAACGGTCTGAAAACTTGAGACCATCTTCTTCTGCCCATTCCTGGGTTTGTCTGCATGTAAAGGAATCAAACTATCACTTTAAAGATCACACAATACTTTCATAATCAACACACATCTTATGTCTTGTTGAGATTAGTGATTTCATTGTGTCGTATATGTACACATAATGGTTTCAAAATGTTCCATCTTCAAATATCAATTTTTTACTTGTCTGATTTTTTAATAATGTGCAAATAATACATCTAAAATGTATTATTTGAATAATATTTATTTATTTTAAAAATGCCATCAACAGAAGTATAACGTACACCACAGCACTATTGATGATAAACACAGTCACAGTTCACTTTCTAATCTGTCATATCTTGCCAAAAACAGCACTGTTCATATCTAACATTGATATACAAAGTAGCCACCATTTTCACTGCTGCTCACACACAAACAATATAAAAATACACATCTTCACATTCTAAAATGGTGGGTGCCTGACCTTGACTGCAGGATACTGGGTCTCGGACGGCTGTTGGCAGAAGTTCACCGCTTAGTAGATGTAACACTCCAAGACAGACACAGCCATAGGTTAGCATTTGTGATGCCTACTCGTCTCTGCAGTGTACTTGTATGCGTCATATAAAAAAACTCACTTGCCTCATAACACTGCAACCAACAACCTCCTCGACTTTTGCTGCTGTTATCGACATCTGGGAGTCAGGATGCAGAGCAAAGCAGGTGACAGGACATCTGTCTTCTCCCCTGAGGAATTGGAAGTTCTCACCAGGGAGGTTCTGACCCTGTACAGTCAGCTCTGTAGCGACCCAGAGGAGCAGTTACATGCTTGAATGGGAAATGTTTATCAAAGTAATTTATTTCTCCTTTGTAGACAGGCTAATTTGTCCCTTTTTATTTATGAGTGAAGTGTTGTGATTGGAGTGTAGTGAACTGAATGATTTAGCTAGCTACAGAATGTTGTTTGGCAATGTTAGAAAAGTCTGTACATTGAAATTAAGTCACCTGAAAGAAAAAGCTGAATTTTCAGTTCATGTTACTCACAATTCCAGATTTAATTGGACAAACTACAAGCCCCTTACTTCCAGTGGCCAGTAGACTGTGTACCACTTGCATATGTAAAAACAGACAGCCCACATTTAAATGAATGAAATGTAAAGTGCAAGAAGAATCTTTAAAGTTATGGAGTTGGCTGATGCTGTTCTGTCAAGTGAAATTACAGCCCATATTTTATAAGAGTGTACGTATGTTTTAAACATGTCATGGTGCCACATTGGGGAAATGTATTTTTTGTGCTGCAAGTCTAAATGACACAGGTTCTCAATCATCCATACAAGTATGTCCCGTTACTAAACAGACTTGTCCATACATCACCCAAAACCATGCTCTCACTGAGACATGACAGCACTTCCGTACTGCCCTTAGGGCCATATACACAAGCCCCTTGTACCCCTTAGCACTGCTGTTGCGTCATTATTTTTTTATGCTATGGCAGCGCTAACCAGGCCCTCACGCATGCCATATTTACAAAGTGGCGCAGTGCTAGCATTGAGCCACTTTGTAAAACCTTGCACCACATTATACCTGCACCAGGTATAATGTATGCAAGGAGGGCGTTCCCCCGCAGAGAGGCCCAAAGAAATGGCGCAGTGAAATTGACAAGATATCACTGAGCCATTCTAGCATCAGTTTTTAATGCCTGCCTCAGGCAGGTATTAAAGTGACACTAGGCTATATCCTATGGACCTCCCTGAGCTTTGCTGGACTAGCGTAAAACATTTTTGACACTAGTCCAGCAAAGCACCACAATATCGTAACAAATGTTGACACTATTGTGGTAACTTGCACCATGGTGCACTGTATTGTAAATACAGTGCTACCATGGTGTTGTTATGGCGACACAGGGCGACGCAAGGAAACAGGTGCATCGGAGCCAATGTGCCAGTTTCTTGTAAATATACCCCTTAGTCACTGGATGTGGTGCAAACCATAGTATCTGGCTCTTAGAAGATTAGGCATAAAGCCAATGTAGCTGTGCGTGGGGTTATGTGCAAATAATGAACAGGATGTTTGGCCTTTAGTAGCTCACATCTAGTAGCTCACAATGATCTGGACTAATCAGGAGTGTCTCACTACAGGAAAGGTTTCATAGCCCTGGCCTAGATGATGTTTGTGACCTAAATTGCTAACATGAAGAGATAGAAAGTGTTGAGGGTACTCAACAGATCACTGCAAATTAGCATTTCCTAGGAACTTGTAAATGTTAAAAAATAATCTGTACTGACTGTTTTGGGATTGCATCTGAGTGATGCAACAAAATTGTGTCACACCGCTACAAACAAAATCTCTCAAAACCTCTTTTGTTGTTTTTTTTCTCATCCATACATGTCAATGCCCATCAAAAGTATGACCTCTGAAAGCCCATTGCCAAGAAGGTGCAGACCCGGGGGTCCATAAGTGGTGCAGCCTGCATTGCAGGAAGAAGTGGGAGAACCTACAACGTTGGGCCAGAAAGTCAGCCGATGTCTAGCTCGGCCAGTCCTCCCAACGAGGCAAGCATGTGTGCTGCAGCCTTACCCCCACCCCCAATTGTCCCCCATCCTTGCGGTGGCCTACCCAGCGCTTGATGGGCTGTTGAGGGCCAACAGCAGCATCAAGGGGGTGAGTTATTGTTTGTAGCTACTCTTGTTGTTTAACTCTTGTTGTTTAACCCTTTTTATTTACATTAATGTTGTATGGCATCAACATGATGGTTGACACACATCCAACACACACAAGGCTTTCTAACTTTTTCAGACAGTGTCTGATGGTGTGTTTGGTGTATTAATTTATGCTTAAGGTTGGCACAAGATTCCTCATCACAAGCCAAGTACTGTTTTGAGCAGACACATAGCTGCATGCATAAAAAGAGATACCTGCATTTTTTCTATGTTATGATTGGCAGTTGTACCAAGTATTCTCCATTTGAGGACTGGGTCAGGTGTGATGCTCCATCACAGTTGTGAGAAGGTAATGTAGGCCCTACTATTGGTGACATGGCGCACTAAGCACTTATGGTATAGCTGATGTTTCAGAGTTTACATTGGTAAGATGGTACAATGATAAAATGATTATGATCAGCTGGTCCGAAAGGATTGGAAACGTGTACAATAGCATCATTCCTTATCTGAAACATGTTAGAAATATGTTTTTGCAGCAAGATTCAAGTCAGTTCATGTAGACAGTAGCAGACTGGTATGCAGCCTTAGGCCTTCACATATGAGCAGGTAAGTAACCAACATGAATTATTAAGCCAAACTGCATTGACTGAAACAGACAGTAATGCGCCACATTGGTGACAGAGCTATACATACCCCAAACAACATTTAAGTGTCCTTAGTTATGTCCAGATGAGAAATCTATGATGGTGAGAAATGTGATACTTAAAGGGACACTTGCAGATTGAAGGTTACATCACATAGATGCTGGAGTATCCCATCTTGAAAAGTCAATATCAGGCCAAAAACATGACTATTTGACTCGGGCCCAAAATATGACTCACAGAATTCCTCGAGTCAAATCACATCCTCCCAATCTGGATTCAGGAGCAATCACAGCACCAAAACAGCCCTCCTCACAGCCACTGATGACATAGCACCATACTGGACCACGGAGACACCGCCGCCCTTTTCCTCCTCAACCTCTCCACCACGTTCGACACAGTGTCCCACCGCTCCCTTTGCACCAGACTCCACGACTCAGAGCATTGGAATGGATTTGATCCTTCCTCACCGGAAGAACCCAGAGTGTCAGACTCTTCGCACCCAAAAAGAACTGCTGCGGAGTACCCCAGGGATCCTCACTGAGCCCGACCCTCTTCAACATCTACATGGCTCGCTCGCTAAAATCGCTAGACAGAATGGCCTAAACATCGTCTCCTACGCCAATGATACCCAACTGATCCTCGGGTAAAGCGCCCCCGCCAAAGTGGGGGGGCGCGGCCCGTTAGGAGCCGGGGGCTACGAGGCCCGGCACTCCTCACGGGTGCGCACCTATGGAGCGCAGGTGGCCGGGGGGACTTCCGCCCCCAGGCCTCACGAGGCCTGGGGGCGGAAGTCTCCCTGGGAGCAAACGTTGGGTCCACGTTGGTCCCCAACTGGTTTCGGCCGCCGCTGACTGGTGGGGGGCTATTTAATGGCCCCCCCAAGAAGGCAAGCCCTTCTTTACCTTTCTGCGGCGGCCGGACGTAAGCGGGGTCCCGCGTTTAACTGCAGCTTCACCTACGTTCGTCGATCCGGTTGTTCCTGCGAAGTCCTAGCTGGCGGAGTTGCAAGGAGCATTCCGCAGTTGGGGCCAGTGGGGATTTTCTGGAGCGGTTGTCGGCGGGAGCGTGTGGGGAGTTGCCGGCAGAGGAGAGAAGGCGTCGGGAGATCGGGCGCTCAGGTCATCGCAAAATCAAGGAGGAAGCTGTAAGTATAAGCTGGGGGGCTCGGGTTACGTCGTAGATTCATGTGGTAGTTCCGGGGGCTTGCGTGTCAATCTTCTGTGTTGGGGTTTTAATTTTGTACTCAATCCTGTGCGCACATCCCGCGTCGAGGGGGGGCTGTTTTAGCATTTACCTCCGCATTTTCAGAGGCGTGGGAGGGTTTCCTAGCGCAAGGTCTGGTCGCTTCTGGTATAGCCACAACAGTACTTGTGTGTAGCTTGTTTCTAATTTGCAGAGGGACAAGCGCGCCGCGCGTTCAATTAATTTTAAAATTGTTTGCATCTTTCTGTGAGCTTGCTTTAGTCAACTAAATGCGCACTGGTGGCCGGGCTGAATTTTGTTAATGATTACTGTGGCTCATTCCTAGTGCACACTTCTTACATGTTGGATCACTGCTTTGTAGGCACTAGCAGTTACCTCTACACATTGTTTACTGTCCTATTTTGAACGCGGATAGTCGTTGTTGAATTTGGCCCAGCATCTCGGTGCTGCCTCATAGAATTGTATTTCGCACTCCTCCTTCCCGCCTCATGGCCTGGCTGATCTTGGCTGGGGCAGGTCGTGATCATTTTGGTCCTTAATTAATTGGTTAACAGTATTGTATTCATTTTGTTACAGGTTCACCAATAACGCAATAAAAAAATAAAATAAAAAAAAAGGAATATATGTGTGTGCATATGTAAGTGTAGATATATATAGAAGGGTAATTTCTTGTCATTGTCAGATTAGGAGGGATTCTTGCATACAGTTGATCATGGCCCCTAAGAAGGCGAGTGCCTCAAAAAGTAAGGGAAAGGATCCAGAATTATCACAGTTGTTGAGATTGGTTCTAGAGAAATTAGGGAGAGAAGAGGCAGGCGAGGTCATGGGTTCTCCCGTTCGTGAAGCAGGTGGGAAGACATGCAGCCGCCCTAAGCGGTCACACGTACCGCCTAGCGCGGCCTTTCCCCCAGTCAAGCGCGCAAGGAAGGGTAGAGCGCAGGTACCGGCCCCACCCCCCTCACTGCCACTCACTATGGCTGCCACTACTGCCGTGGCCCATGTTCCTGTTGTTATTGACCTGCTGGAACCACCACCCCCGCCTGCTGCCCCTTCCCCCATGATTCAGGGCATGGCACCAGTACCAGGGTTAGAAGGGGTTTTGGCAGATATTCGGAAATCCTTGGCTTCTTTGGCACCCGCAGCTCAGTCAGGGCCCACGGCCCCCACCCCCCTAGCAGGGGTAACTTTGCCCGCAGCAGTACCTACCGCACAGCCGGTACCCCCCCCCCCCGCTTCCAAGGCCCCTGAGCATCTGGCACCAGTTCAGGACCCATCCAGGCAAACATTGCTTGAAGTATCAAGGCTGCTAGCCAGTATTAGTACACCACCTGTTATCTCGCCCCCCCCTATAGCCCCGTGGGTGGCAGATGACTCTTTGCAGAGCACACTAAATGAACTAAGGCGTCAAGTGGATGCGCTATCGACTGCACATACAACGAACCTGCAGGCACCTGTTCCCAGCCCGAGTGTCACCCTGACACCGGGCGCTGTTGCCGCCTCACCTCCCATAGTTCAAAATGTCCAGCCTGGGCCCAGCAAGGTTACGGTCCAGGATAACTCTACAAAGGAAGGGACATCAGATGCGGTGCTATCCAGACCAGGTAAGCTGACAGCACACGTTGCTGCAGAGGTTAAGGAGAAAATCTGGAAAGAGGAATTTGTGGATATCTTTTCATTAATAAGGGCAAAAAGAAGGGAGGCCGAGTCCAAAGAAAAAGAACCCAAGTCCTCATTCTTTGGGGAAAGGAAACCCCGAGTGGAAGAGAGCATTACTAATTGGCTATTGGGTTTTAATGTATTTATGTCCGTCTGGTTGGAGAAGAAACCGGAGTTGGCCTCCTCTTTGATATACTATGCAAATAAAATATTGAAGGCCCAGCACACTTATGGGGGTATGCTTGGTTAGAATATGACAGGGACTTCCGCTGGGCTAGGGTGGAGGATCCATCCATCGGTTGGGATCAAACTGAGGTTGAAGTCTGGCTGGAATGCGTTAACAACAAGGTTTCTGGGAGGCAGCCCTTTCGGACTCAGGCCCATAGCGAGAGGAAGGGCTCTTGCTGGGCTTTCAACCGAAACGCGTGTTCACGTCCCGCAGGGTCTTGCAAGTTCAGGCATAACTGTTCCTTCTGCGGACACCCCTCCCACCCTGAATCTAAGTGTATCAAGAAGTGTAAAGAGAGGGGCAGGGATTCAAGTAAGCCAGCAAATTGATCACCCACTGCCCTCTCCGATTAGACGTAACACATTACTCCCTTGGTTACAGGCATACCCTGCCTTGGATTCCGCAAAGTTACTTTTTCACGGGTTTTCCTACGGGTTCAGGATCCCCGCCTCAAATGTTACACCAGTAAATCACTGTAAGAACTTAGTCTCAGCGTCACAGAACTCTGGTGTGGTGGCCAGGAAGCTGGCAAAAGAGCGGGCCCTGGGGAGGCTGGCGGGCCCCTTTAAAAGACCACCTTTATCCGGCTTTGTGTGCTCCCCGCTGGGAGTAGTACCCAAGAGGGAACCTGGACAGTTCAGGCGGATTCACAATTTGTCTGCCCCCCGTGGGTCATCGGTCAACGATGCCATTGACCCCCGGCTTTGCTCTGTTCGCTATGCATCCGTTGACAACGCATTGGAAAAAGTAAGGGCTTTGGGCCAAGGGGCCCTGTTAGCTAAGACCGACATCGAGTCAGCTTTCCGTCTTCTCCCAGTCCATCCAGACGATCATCACCTCTTGGGTTTTCAGTTCCATGGGGAATACTTCTATGATAAATGCATGCCCATGGGTTGTAGTATTTCATGTAGTTATTTTGAACAATTCAGCACCTTTCTCCAGTGGGCTTTTTCACTTCGCACGGGTCACCGCGATGTCATTCATTATCTAGATGATTTCCTAATCTTGGGTCCCCCGGGGTCTGATAGATGTGGTTGGGCCCTTCAGGCCTTAATTGCAATGTTTGAGGAATTCGGGGTTCCTTTAGCCCCCGAGAAGACGGCCGGTCCCACCACGTGCATCACTTTCCTGGGAATTGAAATTGATTCGGTGGCCGGGGAGTGTCGCTTGCCTCAGGAGAAGTTGCTGGCTTTCAAGGAATCCATTCATGTAATGTTGTCTCAGAAGAGAGTTACCTTACACCAGCTTCAGGTGCTAGTAGGCCAACTAAATTTCGCTCTGAGAATCATCCCCATGGCCCGCCCCTTTTCTAGATCTATTGCTCGTTCAATGTCCGGGCTGGTTGAAAAACATCACCACACTCGGCTATCTCGGGAGGTTATAGGTGACCTAAGGTTGTGGGACTTTTTCCTGGAAAAGTTCAATGGTGCAGTCATTTGGCCCAAAAAGGCAATCTCCAGCCCAACACTGGGTTTGTATACTGATTCGGCGGGTAGCGTAGGTTTTGGTGCAATTTTGGGCCCCCGGTGGTGCAGAGCTGACTGGCCCGTGGATTGGGTAAACAGGGGTTGGACCAAGAACATAGCCTTCTTGGAGTTATTCCCTATCGTGGTAGCGGTAAATATCTGGGCGGAGGTTTTGGAGAATAGGGTGATAATCTTTTGGTCTGACAACATGGCAGTGGTAGAAGTCATTAACCGCCAAGGGGCTTCATGCCCGCTGGTCCTCCGCCTGGTGAAGCACCTGATCTTGACATGCTTGCAACACAACATTACTTTCAGGTCTAAACATGTGCCAGGGGTTCATAACAATGCAGCTGACGCTCTGTCTCGCTCATTAATGCAGGATTTTCTGCGGTATCACCCCCAGGCGATGGAGAAGATGACGGAGTTCCCAGAGTCTCTGTGGAGGATTGGTGCCCCACCCTCCCCGATTTAGTAGCATCATCTCTAGCACCACGTACTAAGAAAGCTTACGAGAATGACTTTTTCAATTACAGGCGGTTCCTACAGTCTTGGCAGATCTCTGAACCATTCACCGAGTTGGGGGTTTGTGCTTTCCTGAAGCATCTAAAAACCCAAGGGCGTCCAGTATCGTGCGCAAAGGCCTATTTGGCAGCGATACGTTTCTTCGCAAAGATCAAAAATAGGGAGGCACCCTTGAATACATTTATTATAAATAGGGCCTTAGCAGGTTGGGCCAGAGTGGCTCGCGTTCAGGCAGATGCTAGGCGCCCCATTACTGCAACCCTGCTTGAGAACATACTGGGCGCACTCCCTTGCATCTGCTCGTCCCCCGCGGAGGCTGCTTTATTCTCCGCAGCTTTTGCGTTGGCCTTTTACCGGGCCTTCCGAATCAGTGAATTGGTGGGCGCATCCAAGGGCGATCATGCGGGGGGGCTACAGTGGGGTGACATTACATCCGGTGCTGAGATACTTTCAATAGTCTTGCGCAAATCAAAGTCGGACCAGCTTCAGAAGGGGGCGCGTATCTCACTCAGGGCCGCACCTGGTTCACCATTATGCCCAGTACTGCTTACGAATAATTACCTCCAGGTCCGCCCCCGGGCTGGCTCGTCCGCTTTGTTCTTACACCTGAACGGGGATTGCTTATCGCGTTACCAATTCTTGATGATCTTCAAGTTGGCTTTGAGGGCATTAGGCTTGGAGCAATCAGGTTACTCCTCACATTCTTTTAGAATAGGGGCAGCCACTCTAGCGGCAAGTGCTGGCTTGACGGCCACCGCAGTGAAAGGCATCGGCCGGTGGTCATCGGAGTGTTACAGACGATACATTAGGCCTGAATTGGTGTAACGGTAACACTGTGCTAGTGTATGAACGGCTCACGCTCTTTTCTTTTCATTTCAGTACGATGTCTCAACGTATAGTTTGGGTTCTGGGGCATTCATTTGTTCGTCGGGCGGCGTACCGGGTGCAACAGCTCCGTGGGTCGAGTCCGGCGAGGGTCCAAGGTGTGGCGTTCCGATGGTGTGGAATTGGCGGTATGGGCGTCACCCAGCTACAGCATTTGGTCAATATGGCGAAGGGATGTGAGGGGCTTCAGTCCCCGGATCTTGTCATTATTCACTTAGGAGGCAACGACTTGGTGCGTTTGGGCCGCAAGACGCTAAGAGAAACACTATTTTTAGAGATTACTAAATTGTCAAAGCAATTTCCAAATGCTGCGATTGCATGGTCCCACATGCTGCCACGTCGAAAATGGGGCGATGGGATCAGGTCAAGGACTATCAATGTTTCGGTACGGCGGCTGAATGCTGAGATGGCTAAACTTTGCCCGGGCCCAGGGCGGCTATGGAACATCCCCCACAAACTATTAAAGGGCTCACACATGTTCCACAAGGACCAGGTGCACCTATCTGATGCAGGGACCGATCAATTCATTCATGACATGTGGGCTTTTGCGCGTAGCTTGTTTTCTGGTGGGGAGAGCGAAGGACCATTTGGGCCCTGGTCGCCCTCGTGGCGGGAATTGAGATATAAATGTGACTAGAAGCAACAGGGGGGGTCCCCGAGGTGGGGCCCCCGGGAGGACACCTGGGATAGGATCCTGAAGTTCTGAGCCAACCAACGGATGTACACACCAGATCAAGGGGTAAGGGAGCTCAGATCGCTGGGGGGGAACATGGGGCTCCAGCCCTTGGCCGCCCCGTTACACCCCGAGTCTGATTGGTGTTTGGAGGAGGGGGCGGAACCCGAAGAATGAGGACAAGGTACAGTGTAGTCAGGGTAACCGCCCCTCCTAGGGATGCAGGTGATAGATGGGTCACCTGTGTGGTCCAATGGTGGTTCAGGACAGGAAGGGATCCTGTCAGAATTGATTTATGGTCACAGAAATGCTCATGACAGGTAGATGAGGAGATGTAAATATATAATATGCTTGAAAAGTTATAAGATGTTTTGATGTTTGAATAAACCACTTCCAACGTTTAGAAAGTTGTCGTTTGTGTATTCTTGGTGGGGAGTGGGGGTCGTATGGAGGCCTCCGGGTCCTAGGGTAAAGCGCCCCCGCCAAAGTGGGGGGCGCGGCCCGTTAGGAGCCGGGGGCTACGAGGCCCGGCACTCCTCACGGGTGCGCACCTATGGTGCGCAGGTGGCCGGGGGGACTTCCGCCCCCAGGCCTCGCGAGGCCTGGGGGCGGAAGTCTCCCTGGGAGCAAACGTTGGGTCCACGTTGGTCCCCAACTGGTTTCGGCCGCCGCTGACTGGTGGGGGGCTATTTAATGGCCCCCCCAAGAAGGCAAGCCCTTCTTTACCTTTCTGCGGCGGCCGGACGTAAGCGGGGTCCCGCGTTTAACCCACCCACCCTCTCCTTTTGTTAGGCAGTAGGCACACGTATCGCGGAATTGAGATATAAATGTGACTAGAAGCAACAGGGGGGGTCCCCGAGGTGGGGCCCCCGGGAGGACACCTGGGATAGGATCCTGAAGTTCTGAGCCAACCAACGGATGTACACACCAGATCAAGGGGTAAGGGAGCTCAGATCGCTGGGGGGAAAATGGGGCTCCAGCCCTTGGCCGCCCCGTTACACCCCGAGTCTGATTGGTGTTTGGAGGAGGGGGCGGAACCCGAAGAATGAGGACAAGGTACAGTGTAGTCAGGGTAACCGCCCCTCCTAGGGATGCAGGTGATAGATGGGTCACCTGTGTGGTCCAATGGTGGCTCAGGACAGGAAGGGATCCTGTCAGAATTGATTTATGGTCACAGAAATGCTCATGACAGGTAGATGAGGAGATGTAAATATATAATATGCTTGAAAAGTTATAAGATGTTTTGATGTTTGAATAAACCACTTCCAACGTTTAGAAAGTTGTCGTTTGTGTATTCTTGGTGGGGAGTGGGGGTCGTATGGAGGCCTCCGGGTCCTATCCATGATCGACGACCCATCAACAGCCAAGAGAAATGTCCACAACTGAATGAGAGCAGTCACCTCCTGGACGGAAACCAGCTGCCTCAAACTCGATTCAGACAAGACTGAGATCCTCGTTCTCGGCTCCACCCCCTTCGTCTGGGACGACTCCTGGTGGCCAACCGCCCTAGGAAATGCCCCCAGCCCCACCAACCACACACGCAACCTGGGCATCTTCCTGGACTCAACGCTTTCCATGACCCGTCGAGTCAATGCCGTCTCATTGTGATGCTTCCACACTCTTCAATTGGATGCCCACCAAGACATGAAGGATGGTCACCCACACTCTTGTCAACAGCAAATTGGACTATGGCAATACACTCTACGATGGCATCACAAAGAAGCTATAGCAAGACTACAGAGAATCCAGCACACAGCAGCCAGACTCATCCTGGACAACCCCCGACACAGCCATGTCTCCTCCCTCCACTGAGTCCTTCACCGGCTCCAGGTAGACAAACGCATCACTTTCAGGCTACTGACACACACCTACGAGGCACTGCACAACATCGGATGGACTACCTCAACCATTGCCTGACCTTCTACACCCACGCCAGGCAACTTCAATCCTCCCATCTCACCCTCACCCCATACCCAGAATCAGGAAGAACACAGCTGTAGGCAGATCCTTCTCTTACCTTGCAGCCCGGACATGGAACACACTTCCACTCAACCTCAGACAGGCTGCCTCACTGAAGAAGTTCAGGAAGGATCTCAAGACCTGGCTTTTTGAGTGATCGGCACATCCATGACAGCACCTTGAGACCCCATGGGTAATAAGTTACGCTTTACAAGTGCCTGATTTATTTATTTACTTTACTCTTTTGGAAATGTGAATATGTTTTTGCTCTGTACTGCAGTTGGTTATAAATGTATTAAGGCCTATGTATTTACCCATGCTGTCGAAGCCATTCGTCAATCCACCCCAAAAATATTTTAGTTAATATCTTCAACAGTACTGTATAGATATGTACATAGTGCATAATACATTGCTAAGCTAGTATAGTACAGATTCCACATGATATGTGGTACAGCTGAAATATACTTCACTTACTTGAAGTAAGTGTTACCATTGTGAAATGGTCAGACAAAGGAAACAGGCGTTCAGTTTATAGACATTTTGGTAGAACATTGTGATATTTGTGGTTACACATTGATACCTATGTAACTTTTGGTGAATGTACATGATGTAGATTATCTGACCGTGAAAACACACTGTACAGATGTATTTCTGGTTACTGTGAGTTTTAAGAACATATGTTCGTGTATTCTAAACAACAAAACCCTAGCAATCAGAGGTCTGAAACAGTTCATGCATAGAAATAAAAGTGGATAAGAGGCAAGGACATTCATGATACAGGAGCTAGCACGGGGAATTTGTAGACTGTGAGTAATTGGTTTGTGGAGTTCTTCCCTACATGCATGAGATAATGATGATAAAGAAGCCAAGTTGTATAGCCTTGAAGCTGGATAAATATGTAGACTTGGCAAATGTTTTTGAGCAAAGTTCATGTTCAGTTCCATTTACACAGATACACTTCTGTTGCATCTGTGTTTTCAGCAACATCTGGACAAGACTGAGGTGACATTGGCCACGGATGCGGGGAAGAAGCGGACCACTATGGGGCCGGTGCAGACACCACCATCATTGAGGGAAACAGTAGCACGGAGGGTGAGAGGGCTGGCATGGAGACCACCAGACATACATCATCATCTTCGGAGGCATCTATGGACGACCAATCCGTAGTGGTGGTGGGCCCTACTGAGACGTTAACACCTGCATCGTTGTACACCACCACGTTCCCATCTCCACCCTTCCCCCCAGCTGGCCATACCCATCCCCCCAACAGGGGTGATGTCACCTTCACTATAGGGACCTCCTCCCCTGCCCCTGTCTCCCAGGCTGTGCTCAGTGAGGAGGCTATTGGCCTCTTGCGGACTATCGCTGTAGACCAGAATGCACTACTGAATGCCACCCAGGGGCTTAGTGGCCAGATGACATAAATGCTAGCTTACCTGGATGGCATTCACAGTGCCATGTATGACCTACAGAGGTCATTCCAAGGTCTGGCCTGCTCACTGACCACAGACTCCCGTCCATCCCAACCTTGTGCCTCAACTCCCACCCCTTCCCAATACAACATCCCTATTCCCAGCTCTGTCCAAAGCACACTCACTCCTTTACATGCACCCACTGAAACACTTACAAACAGCACATCCACACATAAACACACACAGCAAAAAACAAAGACACACATACAGACATACAGACACCACACCCACCACAGACACCACACCCACCACCACACAGACATGCACAACCACCACACCCGTAGACACCACACCAACCAGCACACAAACATGCACAAACACCACACACACATATGCACCAGCACATCCACAGGCACCATAACCACACACAGCACCTCCACAGCACACCCATCCTCACACATGCATGAGACATTACACACACTGTACTCAAATGCCCACACTCACCTGAACAGCAGACACCCAGAAAGGAACACAAACCAAAACTTACAGTATATATACCAGACCCCCAGGCAACTGCACCATCAACACACAAATGCACATTACCCACGGTGACTCCCTGTACCACCCAAACCCAACTCCCTGCCAACCACCTTACCCATTTTCCCATAGAAGACCTTTTATTTGCCCTGGCTTTGACCCCTTCCAAATCTCAAACCACACCTCCCAAAATTAAACCCCCCCCCCTCCTACACCTCTACCCATCTCTCCCACACCCCAACCCACCTACCACAAACCCCAAACCAACCCCTCCCAAATCCAAACACACCCCTCCCAAAACCAAGCCCACCACTCCCAAACCCAAAGACCCACCCCCCACCGGCAAGAAAGATCATTGAGGTTCCTGCTATCTGCCCAACAGATGCCCCTTCTGGTTGTATTTGGCAGTGCAAATAAGAGTTTAGCTCTGGGCATGCAAGCCAGGATTTGGACTATTTAAAATTATGCAGCTGTTTTGGGAATTTATTTGATTAAATATATACATTTAGAGGATTATCTCAGATTCGATAAAAAACTTATTTTCTGTTAAATACCTTTGTCCTGACATTTGTTTTCCAATTGTTACTAATTGTTTGCTGATGATTTTATTGCTGCTATGTGTGTGCCATACACTTATCCTCAATTCTGACAGTGGCAGGCACAGGTTTTATTTTTTAGATAATTTTCATAATGCATACATTTGTGTTGTACATTTGTAATGCACATGTTATTTTTGGTGCAAGCATTCATTATGTTGCTGGGCACTTACACCAAAATTGTGAATGTTTTTCTTCTTTGGCCTGGAGAATGCATGTGTGTTTATTTTCACATGATGTGTTACTAATCCACATGCATACTTTACATAGGGAAAATTACACTTTAGAGTTAAAACACATCTAATGTTTGACAGAAATTACACATACCAAGGTGACATGTGACCTTCATACATCTCTGACACATTTAGAGTTTTAAGCTATAAGCTAACATTGGTTTGTACATTCTGTGTACACTCACTTGTAGCATTGCGTAGTGCAATTTCCACTTTATATTTATGCCATTCACTTTAGGTGTCCTGTTTATGGAAAGGTTATGGTAGTTTTGGGTAAATTATTGCACACACCTGAATGAAAACATTTCTATTTTGGATTTATGTTATTTTTGTATAGGTGTCCATTGCCATGAGGGCAGTTAGTACCAGACAGGTGATACTAATATATTGAGGTTTGTTTTTATTATGTGTGTTTATTTGTATCAAACTACGACATTACATACATATGCATTGCACATCATTGTACTATTGCTTGCAAATATTTTTTAAACATGCACGTGTCCAGTGCTAATCTACACTGACTATTCCAAGGATGACAGGTAATACAATGTCTTACATTCTGTTCTGGTGACATCAGGGTTGATTTTCGTCTTGGTCTAGGAGCAGTAGCAACAGTAGGACTCGTGTGATTGGGTTCACTGCAGCAGGAAATAAGAAAACTTGAAAAAAGGTAAGTTTCATGCTTTTATCCCTCCCAATCTGCTAGCTCAGGTGTAGAGGTTTGGCATCCACAGTTACGTCAGCGGGAAGGCACTTCGTGATTGGCTCGTCTGTAAAAGTGACTGTAGTCCCACCACCAGCCTCCTTTGTCTATGGCGCCGTCGATGTAGGTACAGATTCATGAAGGTGACTGCAGTTCGTCAGTGGTCTTTCGTCTATGTGACCACCAACATCTTAATTGAGTGGGCGGACAGCCAAGGCAGCGGACGGGAAATCCGATGGGATATTGACAGCTGGACTGTTACTACCAAGTTCTAAATAAGGCCCTAAGTCATGAATCCAATATAGGTGCATAGCCGTAACAGATTGTAAAGATACAAAATCAGAATTGGCAAGCTGAAACGCTGGAATAAGTTCAGTCTCAATAACATAAGGCATGTCAGAATTACAGTCACAGGAACACAGAAACTAAGAAATAGGAATTGATATTATTTAAAAGAATTCACATTGCTTCTCCTCAACAGTAATAGAATTAGGAACATCTAGCTAGGTTCTAAGCTAAATACGATAAGGTCTCAAGGGTCTCTGGGCACAGCAAAGTAGGTATTAGCATCTCAAAGACTCCAGTGGAAGACTTCAGAAGAGGAAACCAGTGTTAGCATATAGCTACACACTATAAGAGCAAAAGGGTCTGAGAGATCTGCGCCTCTCCAAGTCTAAAATAATCTGCCGCCTCTAACAAAGTGAATACCAACTTAAAGTGGAAAGTTTCAGGCACAACCATATCTCTAGTAATGTCATCCAAGGGCTCCAATTGGTTCTTGTTCTCACAGACCAAACTTGCAACATGGAGTGATTCTCCCATCCCACTGAACTCTAATAACCAGGTTAAACGTCAGCATCTTCACATCAGATGCAAAAAGAATAGGAGGCTTTTTTCTATAACTAATGAACAACAAATGCACACCTGCAAAAGAAGAAACATGCAAAGCACGGAAAAATACATTTCATGTTAAAATGAAGGCTGCTTATGCTAACTTAATAACTAATTGTTAATGTGTATTTTTAATACTCAAATATAACTGTAAGAATGATATCGAAATAAATTCAAACATGAATGAGAGTTCATGATTACATAAGCAATACGTTTTTAGTAAATGCAGTACATCAGAATATAAGTATAAATGTGAATGAGAACTATAAATTGCCATATTAAAGTTAAACATTAGAACACACATATGTATGAAACTCTAATACCTACAGGGAATGCGCCTTCAATAACACGGTTTCAGGCTTTACTTTACATTAATAATATTAGGTCACAGAATACATGATGTTGATTAATTTTGTGTTACTTCTCTAGTGTGTAAGGGTAAAGCCAAAATTACACTTCTTCACACTCCATCCAGGATCTTTGATTGCTGCTTTCCTTCCAGGTTGGCATATCCCACCCCTTTCAGTTGGGCACAGCTGCCTGTGCATGTGAGTCTTCAGACTGCCTAGAGAAAGATGAACTGCCTGCTAGAGAAAGGGGAATGCTGGACTGCATCCTCCAGGGGAGAAGTATATCATGTGGAAATATGAACTCAACCGTCTCTTGAGTAAGAAGCTATACAAGGACCTTGTATCCTAAACAACCTATTGAAGAAGATGCATCTGCCTTGGGGGAACCTTGCGGTGGAAAAGGGTGCAAGGTGGCTTCATCTTGAAAAAGAGTCCACGTGTGTGGTGGAAGGACAAGAAGTGAGATTAACTAAGTCAGGAAGTAATGAGGCCCCTGGAATGTAGTGGTAGAGACTGACAAGTCATCCTCACCTCCCTTACCTCTTCACACCCAGAACCCTCAAGTCACTCTCACCTTCTTGTACCTCTACCCACCCCTGAAACCTAAAGTGCCCCTTGTCTCCCTTTACCACTACCCACTCCTAAAGCCTCAAGTCACCCTCACATCCCTTTACCTCTAATTACCATAAAACACCTTTAACTCCTGCTACTTCTACACACCCCTAAACCCTCAAATCTCCCTTATCTCACGTTACCTCTACCCATCTCTGAACCCTAAAATCACCATTACCTCCCTTTACCTTTACTCACCCTTGTACCCTAAAATCACCCTGCCCTCCATTTACATCTACCCACCCCTGAACCCTAAATGTACCCTTACCTCCTCTACTACCATGGAAGATTCACTTCAAAGCTTTTAATTAATCTTTGCCAATACCCTCAATACTTCAGTATTGCCCATTTCTTTGTCCTCACTAATTAAGGCATGGCTACCTACATGGATGCCACATGGCTCATCTGCTGTGTGTGAGCCTTGGCTATTCAGAAGCCTTGGACCACTTGTGATCCCATTCGTGGGCTGCAATATGTCTAGTGAGCCTGCAGACTCTTCCTATACAATATCCCTATGTCCCTGTCTGTTCCAGTTTGAAGTACTGCATGAGCCTGAAGCCTCCCACTGCTTACAGCCGCCAATATCACTCTGACCCAGCCACAGCTGGCCCAGCAGGCTTAGCTGCCTGCACCCTGATCCATTTTTAACTCACGGAAAGGCTGTACGTGGTGGGACCCCACCCTCCTTGGACATTCCACTACTTCTGACTCTTGATCAGAGCTCACTGGGGACTCACTCTCGTTCCCTAACCTGGCCAGCACTAGCTTAAGTAACAGAGCCAGCTTAGGGTACCTCCCTTTCCTCCTTCCTGCATGAATAGAAGACATCTTACTAAGTATTAAATAAGCAATTAGTAACACACACTTGGCAATGAGGCAGGCATACACACAAAGGTAGAATAAGCCTTCAAATCAAATGCATTTAAAGCTTTATGAAAATCTTTCCAATAGATCAGGCATCTGACCCTACAAATACCAGACATCGAACCCTTGAGCTTCACACTGAGGGTTTAAGCACTCAACTATACAGCAGAATGCCACCAGTGATCTTTTTGTGTGGGTCACTACCTATAACAAGCCCAGCAACTTCCAATGATTCATTGCCCCCCAACCCACCTGAATGGCCCTCTAGAGGGAACCTGCTCTTCCCAGCCTCCTTACCTCCACAAAGTTACTGGCTCTCCTCCTAGGCAGCCCGGGGTTCCTGCAACTGTGTCCGATCTCAAGTTGAAACGGGGGGGGTCGCTGCACGCTCTGTCGTTGACGTGCATGCCCCAGAGAAAAGCAGGAAAGGCCTAACCTTCCATGAAGGTCACATTAGAGCATGGTTACTCGCAACCATTCTCCCAGGGGCCACAAAGCTTGGTCTGTGATGTGACCAAGGGCCTCCGGGTCAGGGGTTGGCGGTAAGGTGGGTGTAGGGATAAACAAACCATATTCATTTAGTTTGTAAATTGCACAATGTGGATCCATAAATTTGGGAATAATTGCGGCTTCTCCACTTAACCAAATTGTCTGACCCTAGGTAAATATTTTATTTCACTTTCACTGCCTTTTGTTCGTTTTCACATATGAGGACCTCGAAATACAAGACTTTGGGATGTGTGTCGTGCAAAACCTTCTTGTGTTTGATTGAATGAACTATAATGTTCATGTATAATAGAAAACCTGGCCACCCAAAAAGTGCACATAACAACTGACTTGTCTCTTAGTTCACCATTGTCATGGTTGTTATGGTGGTAGGGAAGACTGAGGTGGTCATTCCGAGTTTGGCGGTAACCAGACCACCACGCTGGTGGCGATGTTGTGACCGCCACCAGGTTGGCGGTGTAGACCGCCATATAACTAGTAAAGCGGTGAACCCAACGCAACACAGACAACTGACCACCAGCACCGCCACCACTGACGAGCAGCATCCGGTGGCAGTAGGCAACTTCAGGCTGGAGGAAAACAATGTACCGCCCACCACATTCCAAGTCACCACACCACCAGAATATTCAGGGCAGGCTGGCCGCGACGAAAATCATGGCGGAAACAGAAAGTACAAAAGGAGACACCCACCTCCAGGCACAGAGATGCGTCCGCGGCCGCCATGGCAAATGAACTGCTAATCTTCCCAGCGTTGTATCTCACCATAAACCTTCAGGACAGCGACAGCGACGGAGACGACAACCTTAAGTATGCCAAGCACAGAGTGGAGGAAATGGCAGTGATACACTCCCACACATAACACACATTCCCCGCACAGACACCGAAGGCCACAAACACACACGCACACAAAATATGTCAAAGCCAATATCCAATACACACAAAGCCAAGCAGATACGTGCCAAACATACAGCACAACGCACACCAACATAATCATACACATCCATACACAACACCTCATAACCACACAACGACAACTAGACCACAAACATCTCAACGCAGGTATAGACAGGCACGCTGTGAAACATCACACATATACACACACCATAAACTGTAGCAATGACACACAATCAATAGCAGTGAAAATCCACAGATGCAGCACCATTCAAACGGACGCACACAACACCCCATACAATCCCACAAACATGTAGTCAGACACATAACAACATGCACATGTCACAACCTATCTACCCAGTACATGCAACAACACAGACACAACCCATACACAGACCACACACACCATTGCTCACAGATGTCACACCACCATGTAGAAGGAAACCAGGACAAGCATCTCAATTTGCCAAGCACAGCAATGTAGGCAGATAAATGTTTTAAAAAATAAACTATATACAAAATGTGCCAACTGGCAAGTTCAATGGCAAGTTCAATGCAGGACACATTGGCCTTATATCATGGCCCCAACATGACTCCTGACAGCAAATAGACCTCCACGGCATAGGGGCATCAATGGGGCAAGCAGGCAACTCAGGGGTTTGGGGGTTGGTGGGGGGGAGAGTGGCTTTGATTTGGAAGGGACATGTCTCGGTTTGGGCTTGGGAGGGGGGACTTTGACTGTGGGACAAGTGGATTTTTTGCTTGGTGGAGGAGCAGGGGAAACACCAGAGGGGGCACCTTAGGAATGGGAGGTGGAAGGGCCTGGGAGGGGCAGGGGGACACGACGTTTAGAGGTAACACCAGGTGGGAGGGGAGTACGGAAGAGGTCAAGGGCAGCAAGGAAGACTTTTTTAGGTACACAGGGCTGGTCACATGATTGAGGGATGGGAGTGGAGGCAGAGGGAGTGCTCATCTGACATGTTGGTGTGCTGTACGTGGATGCTGGTGTGTGCAATGTGTGCATGTCTGTGGTGGGTGAATGTTGGGTGGGTGAGTGGGTGCGTGTGCATTCATTGGGAAGAAGGGGGGTAGAGATGCAGGGAAAGGGAATGGGAGATGTGTGAGTGAATGTTGGGGTGGTGTGTGCAAGTGAGGTGGATGTGCTGCAGGTGGCAGAGAAGGTAGTCGTGGTGAGTGTGGATGTGGTGTGTGGGGTGGATGTCTGTGAGTCTGCTGTTGTGGTGATTGAGGGTATGACAGGAATGCTAGCAGGACCAGTGTGTGATGATGCAGTGCTGGCGGGTGTGAGTGGAGATCTGACTGTAAGGGAAGCAGTGTGGGAAGTGTCTGTTGTTTTGTACGCAGATGTGGGTTATGTGTGTGCATGCCTGTGGGTTTGTTTGTGGTGCTTGTGTTTGTCTTTGCGCACCTTGTGTGTTGTAGTGGGTGTATGCTGGTCTGTAGGTGTGCCCTGGACGGGTGTAGGGGGAGGGGTTGTGGATTAGGAACAGGTAGCTGGAGGAGGGACGGAAGATGAGGGGACACTGGCTGCCATCAACAAGGAGGCCAGAGCCTGAAACGAACTCTGTATGCCAGGCAAGGCACCGTGAATGCCTTCCAAGAAGGCATTGGACTATTCCATCTGGGAAGCCAGTCCCTGGATGGCATTCACGATGGCTGTCTGCCCCACAGAGATGGACCTCAGGAGGTCACTAGCCTCCTCATTGAGGGCAGCCGGGCTAACTGTAGCAGGGTGCAGAGGTGCCTGCGGTGAAGGAGGTGCTCACCCTTCAGGGTGAGCCGGCAACTGGGTGGGGATCTACGGGGGTGGATGACAAGGATGGTACTGGGGTGGTCCCAGATGGGTCTGCCACTGCCAGGGAGCCGCCATCGGAGGAGGAATCAGAATCTGATGTAGTGGTTGCTCTGGTCTCCCCCGTGGTGCTCCCTTCGCCCTCTGTCCCACAGTCCCCTGAGCTTTGCTGGTGCCAGTCTCCTGGGTCCCGTGGGCTGCTGCATCCCCACTCGCCTGTGCCGTTACTCCTTCACCAGATGATGCTAATGCATTAATGTCACAGCTACAGGGAGAAAGGGCCTGGCTCAAAGGTATGTGTAACACTCTCCATGTCAGACATTTGTACCCCTCCCTACACAGTCTGCACTGTGCCTAGCATTGTTACCTATAGTCATGTCCCCTTTTCCACACAAGTGACTCCAGATACCCCAACCTGCCCTGGCTCTTGTCACCTGTTAGACGTCCAACTACAGGAGGAGGGAACAGGTACAATGAGGCACAGGGCCAGACGAGGCGAGTGATTGAGAGAACGTTCGGCCTCTTGAAAGCTAGATTTCGTTGCCTCCATGTGTCCGGTGGTGCCCTACAATACCAACCAGGGACATTCTGCAAGATCTTTGTTACATGCTGCATAATCCATAATCTGGCCATCAGAAGGCACATCCCACTGTTGGAGTAGGAGGACATTGATGCTGGAGCAGTGTTTGGGGCTGGTGACTCTGATGCTGAGGAGGAGACAGACAAGGATGAGGCACATGACAACAGGACTGACCTGATTCGTCACTACTTTCAATGATGAAAAGGTATGTGTGATTTGTATGTCATCTGCACTTAGAATAAGTATTGTTAAAGCTAGTCTGTAACCAGATTTTTCATGCATCAAGGTGTGTGTGGGGACTACAGCCTTCCATCTTAGTTTCCGACCATGAAAGGTAGCTGACTTACCAAGAGGGGTAGTAGAAATGCATTGCTGTTAATGACATACGTGGAATGCTGGTGCCATTACGGAACATACTTATGGTTGTACCAAAGGTTTTGAGTCCTCAGTCTACCTGTTTGGGTAAAGGTAAGGGGGTCTTATCACTCTTGTCCTGCTGTGTAGGCATGTCATGCTGCATTGTCAGCTGCTGTGTGGCCACTACCTGTTCCTGACCACTCAGAGAGGTGAACAGTAGAGGATGTTACCTGTGTGACATCTTTCCTGTCCTATATATGTGTGTGAGTGACAATGCAGACCCTCACATATGTGGTATCATAGCTGCTGGGACAGTCATCCTGTGTTTGTGTTCAACTGCTGTTGATGTACGACTGTGGATTACATACCTTACAACATTGTGCCGAATTCCATTTAATTTTCCCTCTTCATGTCACATCTCTGTTTGCAATCTGCTTACTGAATTGCCTGTTGGCATCGTTGCCAGTGGATGTTACAACAATATGGATGTACTTACACACCTGCTGGAGTATCTCACTACATCTGTTACTTTAACATTATTGTTGTGCCGACATGTGTATATATTTGTTGCTTGTAAACAGAATTGCCACTACAAACAATGAAGAGACATGCACCATGACTTGTGATAATTGGTGTTTATTTAGTGTACAAAATCACAGTCCAGAAGAGTGGAGTAATGGTCTAGGTGAAGATCAGAGTGGGTGGTACAGCTGTTTGTTTCACAGGTCCTGTATCCATTTGCCTCAGAATGATGGGAGCCTGGTATTGGACATCCAACAGGGTGTAACAGTGGCACACAACGGTGACAGTTCAGGAGAGTGATCACTTCCTGGTGGGGGGGATTGGTCTTTGCCTCAGGTCTTACAGGATGTCTGGATGGCCGACCTCTTTTATGGGGGGTCCCTCAGCTGCAGGGGTAGGAATGCTGGTGGCCTGTGGGTTCTCCTTCTGGACCTCCATTCCCGTAGCAGGTCCTAATATTGAGGGCAGTGGTGTTGACGGAGTACTGGATGGGGCCTGCTGTTGGGTAGCGGATGTCTGCAGGATGTTGTTCAGTTCCTTGAACTCCCCTGATATGAGACCATGGTGGCATTGAGTGCCTGCCAGTGCTGCATGGCCTCCTGGTGGTATTCCCCCTGCAGCCTTTGGGTGTCCTGCAAGGTGGTGAGTATCTGGCCCATCTTGTCCTGGGATTGCTGGTAGGCTCCCAGGACTCTGGAGATGGCCTCCTGGCCAGTCATGTCCTGTACATGCCTTGTCCCTTGGCCCACGATTTCCCTCCCAATGACCCTTGCACCCTGTGCCTGTGCACCTGGTACAGTGTGCCCCCACCCTCTGACACCAGGACTGTCACTGTCTTCGGTTTACATCGCTGACTCCTGACCCTGTCCTGTGGGGCACACTGATAATTGATGTGACCTTCGGACACAAGTTTGGGAAGGTTGGCTCTGCTGTGCAATGGATGCCATAGGGGAGGTTGTTTCAGTTGTGGGCAGGTTGAGGCTGGTGGTGGTGGACTGACCACTCATGCCTGATGGGCCAGGTTTGTCATCCATAATCAGACATCTAGGGGATTCATCCACTATTGGACCTGCTTCCAGGCCTGGGCTTTCTGTCACTGGCCTCCTCTGCTATGTTGCAGTACTTTGGAGACCTGTGGAATGAGAGGTATTGTGTCACATGATGGTATTGTAGAAGTGATTCACATGGTTGTATACCATAATTGACTAGATTTGCAGGACAGTAATAGCATTGACAGTTACTGGACCACTGCTTGTGTTTCCATCAGTGGAATGTTGCAATGGCCCTATTTTGGGAAATAGTTTATATTTGTCTTGCTACTGTCATTGCCATGTACTGATGTGCATTCAAAATACTTTTTAGTGAACGGTAGTGACATGGTTTAATGTGCAAGTGCAGAGATGTGAAGTGGATGTAGCAGTAATGCAAGGGTAGGGACTGTTGCATTGTGGTAGTTGTAGTACTTGCTGCAGTGGGTATCCATGCTCTAGGCGGGCCTGTGAGGGAATGCTGTCAGTAGGGAGCTGTGGCATGCATGGGTGGGCACTGGGTCCATGGTGGATTTGTGCACATTAGGGTGGTGAGTGGGTGAGACGGTTGTGGGGGTATATAATATGCACGGGTACATGTTGGCCAGGGTTTGTGGTTGACTTACCAGTGTCCAGTCCACTAGGTATTCTCGTTAGCCCTTCTGGGTGTAGGATGGCCAAGACCTTCTCCCACAATGATAATTCTGGGGAGGCGGTGGGGGCCCACCACCAGTCCTCATGATGGCAATTTGGTGCCTGGAAGCAATGGTCCGTAGTTTCCCCAGTAGGTCGTTCCACCTCTTCCTATTGTCCTCCCTTGCACGTGGATGGTTCCCCACAGCATTCACCCTGATGACTATCCTCTGCAATAAGTTGTTTTACCAGGCAATGGATGTCTGCTGAACCAGTGCTCTAAACAGTTGCGGCTCCACTCTGACGATTTCTTTGACCATTACCCTCAGCTTCTCATCTGTGAATCTTGTGGTTTTTTGTGGTGCCATGGTGGTTGGCTTCTGGGTGGGGGGGGGTGTTGTGTAGGGATGCTGGGTGTGCTGTTTGTTAGTGTGAGTTTGGGTAGTGGGATGTGCATGTGGTTTGTGGTGTTTGTGTGCAGTAGTGTGTTGTGTGATGTGTGTTCAGTGTGATGGTGCCTGTGATATCTATGTGCAGTGCCTTCTTTCAGTGTGCTCTTTCTCGCTCTAACAAAGTTTTTGGGTGCAAAGGGTTCTGGGTATGTGTGGGGGGGTGTTTTGTAGTGCTCTGGTCAGGTATGTGTATATGTATCAGTTGTGGTTTAATGGTATTGTCCAATGTGGTGCAGTGTTCTGGTGGAGGTGCATTTTTTCCTGCGGCAGTTCGGACCGCCAATGGAATAGCTCCGTGTTGAGACCGCGGTGCAGATCTGTGATTCGTTATTTGGCGGGCAGGATGTTCTCGACGTGGCAGTGCTGGTGGTGAAGACGCCTCCTTCACACCGTTGTTTCAGCCGATGGTGTCGTTTTTTTGGTAATTTTTTGGCGGTGTTGTGTTGGTGACTCGTAATGCAGCAGTCTTTCGGCGGCTGCTTACACGGCAGTCATCGGTAAAGACGGCCAAAGTCAGAATGACCACCTGAATGTTTTTTAATTCTTGTTTGGAAACTCACTTTTAAAAAAATACTTCTCTATGCACTCACTGACATAAGCTGGTGCACTAAGGTGAAACAGTTCTGTGTGTTCATGAAATACACTTTTTGAATTTTGAACAGACTTGATCATGATTTTACACTTTTGCTGAAAATATGTGTTTAAAGGTGTTTCTAAAATTAAGTTGTGTAGGACACACTAGTTATTTCTATGCCTTAACTTCAATTCACTTTAAATAAATGCTTGCCTGTTTTTTTAACATCTTTTTAATGCTAGTGCTGGGTGGAGTAAACAGCAGTCCGGTATTGCTGTTAACCAGGGGGCCACATGTGAAGGTCAGTAGGGCCGCATGTGGCCCCTGGGCTGTACTATGAGTATCACTGCGTTAGACGCAAGACGAGTCATGCAGGAAGGAGCAAGAATGATGGGGACGGATTTGCACAGGTGTGCCCACCTACACTGCTCTGGGTCCTGACACATGAGGACGAAGAGGATGCACCAAAGATGGCACTACCATTAAAGGCCTCTCAGCTCCTACAACATCAGCACCATGTTGACGTGGACATCACACCCCTTACATCCTCTTTCCACCTTCCGGTCCTGTGTTGCATGAAGCATTGGGAGGAAACACTTCACCACCTCCCTAAATGTCTCACTCCTGTCCCTAAAATCACCCTTACCTCGCTTTACCTCTACCCACCCAAACCCTTAAATCATCCTTACACACCCTTTACCTCTTCCCAACCGAATCCTTATGTCACCCTCACCTCCTTATACCTTGTCCCACTCTTGAACCCTCAAGTCACCCTCATTTCCCTTTACATCCCAACCCTGAACCCTCAACTCATCCTCGCCTCCCTTTACCGCTACCCACCCCTCAGCCCTCAACTCACTGTCACTGAGCATTTAAAGCAAAGTCATGGATACAATGTTTGAATTAAGTTCAGCCACTGGCAATCACTCAGGGCTACATTGTTTTTTGCCCCCCGTGCCACCTCAGTTTGGACCCAGCCACTGGCAATCACTCAGGGCCACATCTCAATCCATTGTTTCTTTGACCACCATGCCACTTCTGTTTGGACTCAGCCATATTCAAATCAGTCTTGACCCTGTTCCAATGGGAAAATTCCAGCCCGAACTGGCATTCCAGGTCCTCCCTGAACTGTAACAAAAGCAACCTACGGCCGGTTTCACCCTTATTGGATCTCCTCAGCCAGGTATATCTTGCTTCCAGTAGCACAGAGAGCATGGGACCTATCTGGGCAACCCCGGCACACTTAGGGCATCAAAAACAATGTGATGGATGGAATGCTTGAATAATCTCAACCAGTGGCAGTCACTTGGGCCAAGCTATTGTTTATTGACCCCTAAAGCCACCTCAGTTTGGACCCACCCATATGCAAATCAGTCTTGACCCTGCTCCAAGGAAAACTGTTCAACCAGTGCTGCCAAGTGAGGTCCTCCTTGAATCAAAACACAACCAACCAAGGACCAGCTGGGTGTAGGCCAGTGGGATCATTCCAAAGTGGGGTGGGTATGCTTAGACATGGGTCCCATGCACACCATGTCACTGGAACCAAGTTACACCAGTGTACTTTTGGCTTTATCAAATGACACCACTGAAGTAAGTCACTCTTTCTAAGTAGCAACATACAGAGATACATTCCAGACTGGCTGGACAACATATTCTGAAGGATTGCACAGGTTTTCATACAGTTAGTAGTGAAGAGTGGCTAGCATAGTGAGGACGCGATTCATGTTAGATTCAAAGACTATCCACAAAAGATACATTACAATAAAGTGAACCCAATAACATTTGTTTATATAGTTATAGGCTATCCTGAAAATCTGGCATGGATGCAGCCACATGGCCTTAAATTGGACATACCTGGTGTAGACTCTATGGTGATGTTGAGTGCAGATGATAATGCAGAAAACAGGTACATTGAGAAGTTGCTCCAAATGGACAGTGGTCAATGAGAGGAAGGGAAGCTGATGATAAACCAATCAAAAAACATAAATACAATAAAACAACAAGGCAAACAATATGCATGAAACAGCTCCACCCTTAGGTCGGAAGTGACAGTGCTTATGTCAATATCACTCATAATGACAAAGTGGCAGGACACAGAGTAATGGATTGTGTATCTCCTAGTTTCCAAGTGTAAGTGCTTCATCCTGAATGCAGAAAGTTTTTGTCTTTAGATATACAGACAAAATGTAATGTACACCTCAAATGTAATTGTATGGGCACAAATTGAAGCTCTGATTGCTTCACCTACAACCTAATTTGATCTTGTGCACCTGTAGATTGTTACTTTCTTTCCTAACCATCCAGTCAGTGGTCAAAACGGACATGTCATAGCAACCATTGCCTTGACCTTGCCCCAGCCCTGTCTGGCATGAAACAACTCCTCGCCAATGTTGGAAAGCAGGGGTATACTGCTGGATCCAGGTTTCGCAGCTATTTCTGGTCTAGATCTGGGATCCCAGGGAAAAATACTGAATTTGTCCTGGTGTCATTTTCTGTCACCGGTACATAATTCAGCAGTACTTGAATGGTTTCTACACTCTGTTTGGAGCAGCAACATACCGGCAGAGAAGGAGCTTACTTATTTTTGCTTCCACCTGGAACAAAAACAAGGGCCTGATTTAAAGGGCCATCAGCCCAACTTTTGTTCAAGCATTACCCAGGCTTGGAGCTATTTGGAGCCTATTATCTAGATGCCATTTCAAGGAAAGGGAACAAAGGCACACAGCGGTATCACTTCACTAGTATTTTAGATAAAATAAGACTTGGACTTTGCTCAACCCCCTATGTAAGAGATGTAAACAGTGGTCTTCAGCTTGTTTTCAGAGACTTTGAACTGCTGATGTCCAATATTGGGTGTGAAAACACCACAGGACATCGTCAGCAGCGTCAGCAAGCTTTTGTGTTTTTTTTTGGAGAAAGGGATTTGGGGCCTGGGTGGGCACAAAAGTGCCTCTTAGGTGCTTCTGGGCACGAGGTCATGCCCCCTCCAAGGCCCCACTCCCTCCTCATGCTGTGAGGTTTTTGGTGAAGTTGGCAGGGCTGATGGATTGAGAAGAAAAATAATAAGGATCTAACCTCATGACTTGCAGTTTGTATGCAGATTCTTGGTGCTGATAAATAACTCAATGTTCTATGTTAGAAGGATCACAACTTATAAACTGGAAGTAACAAAATTATCTCCATGTCAAAACTAGTAGCCCACTTACCTAACTACATAAAATACAAATATGTGATGTGTACGTTACTGCATGTGCGCTGCAACAGGCACATTGACCCACTATATTACTTTATGAGTCAAAACTGTGACTGTTTTAACCACTGCTATTATAATCCCCTCAAAATTGCTGGGCAGACAGTGATCTCTGCAGCAGGTGTCTTAACCCTGTGAGATATTTTAAAATGCGCCCCCTTTGTGGCCACCTAGGTGAACTAGACTAGATTTACTAACACACATGTCCTGGTTACCAGTTTCTTTGCAGCAGATTGTATAAATTGACAGTCAGGCTCTGCTTTTAAGGTCCTCTCCTCGTGCCTTCACCCCTTTTCCTCTTTCACACATTGACCTCGTTTACGGGTTCCCAGTGTACATTTTTTCCAACTCCAGCACTGCTCCTAGCAGAGCATCCAGGAGCTGTAAATGCCAAATTTAGCCATCACGCCCCGCCCCAGCCTGGTGCGACGGACCGAAGCAGCAGGGTGGGGATGGGGGACGTACTTGCGGCCCCCCAAGCCCCTAAGTATCTCACCCACTGCTTCCCTCATTAGTCCCCCATTAGTCAAGCAGATTGCTCAATTAGCAGAGGCTTGAAAACAGAGCCGGGTCCCTGGTGGAGAGCACCCCTGAGGAAGGAGCCCCGCAGTGAGCTGCTCTAATGACTGGGTAATGAATCCCACGCTGGCCACATCTCATCTTTCAAGAAATCACTGCCGACCTGTGGGCATGTGACAGCGCACGCCCTCGAACACATGGGGATCACAAATGGGACATGAACAACGTGCAACACACGGTGACACCTAATAACACACGGAGACCCGTGGGCTGATGACAGTGCACGCCTACGGACACATTGGGGATCACACATGGAGACATGAACAATGTGCAACACACGATGACACCTACTAACACACGGAGACCTGTGGGCTGATGACAGTGCACGCCTACGGACACATGGGGATCACACATGGAGACATGAACAATGTGCAACACACGATGACACCTACTAACACACGGAGACCTGTGGGCTGATGACAGTGCACGCCTACGGACACATGGGGATCACACATGGGACATGAGCAACGTGCAACACACGATGACACCTACTAACAGTGCACGCCTACGGACACATGGGGATCACACATGGAGACATGTACAATGCGCAACACACGATGACACCTACTCACACACGGAGACCCGTGGGCTGATGACAGCGCACGCCCTCGAACACATGGGGATCACACACGGAGACATGCAACACGAGGAGACCCGTGGACAAAGCGTGGCGGCATCAAGAGGTATACAACACGCACAACACATAGCGATACATTACATTAACAAACGAGGACTTATATAGAACATGTGTACAAGGAGAAATTCAAAATGTAAACAAAAGCATGCTCTCCCCAACACACGCAAAGGGTTGGCATGCATCTTGCACACACATAGCGAAACACGTAACATGGATGGCATAGTATTGTGTCATTTACATAGCGCTTCATGTCCCTAAAAGGTGTAGTATTACACAACACAGACTAAGAAGTGGAGACCTGTATGTGCACAGATAGGTAGAGTCACAATGCAACACGCACACTCACCTGGCAGTACGTTGCACAAATGTGTGCTCCCTTACATGTACAGAGGAACGGTGATACACAGGGAACATACACAAACACATGTATAAACACATGCCATGCAAAACCAGTGATGTACAAAACAAACATATGCCATCATGTCCTTTACACAGTCAAATGGAGGCCTCATGCAAGAGTCACAACCTAAGCGAGGGCCGCGCGCGGCATATACAAATGCATCTTTTCGCAGTGCAGAAAATACACTTTGGTTTGGACACGTTGAATACAATAGTTACAGGAGACGTGCACACGCATGTAGAGAACACACATCAAAGAGGTTGTTCCTTTCCCAGAGTGCATTGGGTACCAGACAATTTTCCCTAAAGCGGGATATTGCACGTGCGGTGACGGAAGCGTACTATAATCGCCTGGCGGAGGGAAGTACTGGGGAGCGGACGTTGCCTCATATAGGACAAGCTGGTCCCCTCAGTCTGGTCTTCACTCGGTTAGTGAGAAGAGAGTTGGGAAGGGGCTAGGGATGCAGCGCTCTTGTACATCTTGTAATGTGTGTAAAATCCTTGCGGTGACCTGTAAGCTGTATAGGGACATAGCATTTGTCCTCCTATTATTCTATACAAGATGCGTCATCCCAACACGTACAATAGTCACCCCTTTCGTCACTCACTCAGTCGCTGTTGCCTGCCACTAGCTTCTCCAGATTCGATCAGTCTAGGGGAGGAGAGACTGATCAGGTCTCACAGCAAACTAAGGTACCACTTGTGTTCTTTAGGGTCAGGAGGAAGCCATCTGTTAGAAGGTGAGGACTGCAGCAAAGGGATGGAGGGGGGAAAGGGTTTGCTTAAGTAAATACATCCTGTAGCAGCCCAGCTCCTGCCTGGGATGCGCCGGGTCCCCACAAGTGGCCACAGCCAAGGGCCGCTAGCATTTATTGTGCACTGACCAGTGTCCAGCTCTGTACTTTTGCACTGAGGGGACTCTGAGAAAGAAGCTCACCCTCATCTGAGTGTGCACCTCAACACATTCAGTTTACTTAAATATAGCACCTTTTGAGCCTGGAGTAATTCAGGAAAGACCTCTGTCGCCCAGGGAATAAACATTGATGCTCATTTTGCTCACTGTGACCAGATACTCCTTTGCTTTGGAATTTCTGTATGCTTCAACAACTTTAGGGCCTGATTTAAGAATAGTGGAGCTGCATCCAATGCAGCGCCACTTTTCTTGCGCCCCTTAGCAACCCCCTAACGCCATATTTAACATACGGCACACCATAGCGGTAGTTAGGGAACTAGCTTCAAATTTTTTGACGCTAGTTTGGCGCTTTGCAGGATTAGCGTCAAAAATGTTGATGCTAATCCTGCAAAGCACATTGAGGCCCATTATAAATAATGGTGTGCCTCCTTTTAACGCCTGCTCTGTGCAGGAGTTAAAAATGCAGCAAAAAATGCCACAAAGAAACTTTTTAGATTTCTTTGCACCATTTTTTCGGTCCCCCTAACTGGTGCAGGCATAATCCAGTGCAAGGGGTTACAAAGTGGCGCAATGCATGCATTGCGCCACTTTGTTAATCAGGCGTGGTGATTTTGGCCTTGCTGGGCCACATTAGTGTAAAAAAATTACGCTTATATGGTGCAAGGAGGCGCTAGACCCTCTTAAATCAGGCCTTAGAGTGCTAGTGGCAGTCATAAGATAATTCAATAGTGCAATAGATAAACAAATATACCATACTATAATATATATAAACAAAGATGCATAAAACAAGAGAGTCTGCCTGCTTTCCAGAGTCACCACTCTGGGCTGCTTACCTTCAGTGGTCGTCATCTAGCTAGCAAGGTGAGAGCTCAGGATCATTGGTTTCTTGTTTTAGATGCCATGGAGGCTGACAGGTTGCTCCTGGATGGCGCTCGCTCGTGTCTTCTTCATGCTCAGGAGTGCTTCCTGTCAGCTCATGCACAAATAGGACAGAAAGGGACTTCAGCTCTAATGTGCAGAAAGCTATTGTCAACTCCATGCAGGTCTTCAGGGTACATGTCTTCAAAGTATGGCAGCAGTGGTTTTTCATCAAGGGTGTGTAATATGGGGGTCCTGCTATCAATTTCTTTTTAGTAGCCAGCCACTTAGAGGGGTGGGGGGTGTGGAGGCTATTTACATGCTCCGGCCTCAAGGAAGTAGGAAAGTCTGATATGGGATTGCAGTGTATGTACTGCTGCCTTAAGCAAAACATGTCAACAGACTGGCTTTATGTGGCTACATACGATAAGCCCAGTGCCGCCACTGATAAAGGGACAGGAACACAGGGATGGACATCTAGTGAGGATTCACAGTACAAGTAGGTAAGCCATTAACACGTTAACCCTAAGATGCCATAAACTCTGGTCAAGGAAGTCCATAAAATGGATTTTAGAGATAAGGAGGATGACCTCACCCCAGGTGCTGCACCCCAGCTACAGTAGAATGATCACAAACAAGTAACCTGCTCAGAATCAATAGAGGAGGATGGCTCTGAGGATTATGTATGTGTAGCGCATGCACGGGCCACCCCAATCAGGGAGGCCCTGCTTATGGCGACAGTGCCGGGCCAAGGAGATGGGGGTCGGGAGCAGCAGGCTCCCTGATCCCTGCCCTCCTACAAAATCACAGCCGATTTGCTAGGGGGCTGCCGCGGCCCCGGAAGCACTGTTTGTGCTTCCAGGGTCATGCACAATTATGATGTCACGGGGGCTGGCCTTGAAATGGTGGCCACGGGTGGCGAGCGCGTCTCTTGAATGCGCTCACCGACCGGACCAGGGCCCCTAGCGACCCCCAGAAGAAATACCCACCCGTCTCCCCCCATTCTTGGCCATCAGTTTCTTATGAGTTAGGTTCTTGAAACTCAGACTGCAATTGCACCTTAGGAACAGTCATATTTGTGTGCTAATGCCCCTTTTATCTTCTCAGGTGTCTTGATTCACTGTGCAATTGGTCAAGTGTGGATTGTAATATTTTATGTGTAAAGGTGGGTGGGGTGAGATCATGACTGGCAATGCAATTGAGTACCTTTTTTTGCAGGAACTGGGTGGCAAGCTAATTGGTCCCTCCAAGGGGTGCTGGCTGGGAAGTGAGGATGACATACAGAAGTGGGGGGGTTGCAAGCGGTCGCTGGCATCTGGTCCTTAGGACAAACCACCTGCGCATGCGCAGATGGTCTGAAGCAAGCACTGGCCCTTTGGGGGTTGGAGTCTGAGGATGGCGGGGGCGTCCGAGGTAGGTATCCTGGCGGGCAGGTGGGCCCTCTCCACAGTAATCCAGTTTGGGAAGGGATCAGAACACCCTGATGCACATGCAACCCCTGGGATGAATAGCGTGAGGAGGGGTAAGGATTGGGGGTACTAGAAAAACAGTCATGATCTCATTCACAGCCACCAACATTGGGTACGCAGGAAAAGTGTCAAGAATATGAAGGTATTAGCGTGCTCTGTTAAGGCTAGGGATTCATTGAAAACTTTGTAAGTACTTTGTGGGTATGATTGTGGTTAATGCGTATAATTTTGATGATTATGATTAACAATGTCTGTCAACATTAAAATACGGCCGGGGGTCCACGACCCCTAACCCCAAGAGAAGTGTCTCTGAATTTTGAAAGTAGGCTTGTGGGGGGGCAGTTGTGATTGGTGGTAGCAGGCCTCGGCGATACCCGGCCACATAGGGAGTCCATCCAGCCAGCACATAACGCTTGGGTGGCAAACAAGTAAAGTTGAAACTGGTGTACTGTATGAAGCCAAAGATGACAGATAAAAGTAGTTTTTACAACTAGCCAACGCTTAACTTGAATTAAACTGACATTCACAAATATTGTTGCACCATTGATAAGTACCAACGCAATTTATATATATATTCACAAAACATTTGTCTTGAAGTGCTTACCAAATTCGAGCTCATATAGAGATTATACAAATGGCTTGTATAAAATTATGATGAAACTCAGAAAGTCGCATAACAAACACACACAAGGGTGGAAATGGACATGCATTCAGCAACACTTGAGTGCTGCCTTTGCTCTTGCAAAAGGATAACTTCAATATGCTTGTTCCAGACCTTTTTAGGTTTTGACAATGGACATTTTTTAGCTATCTGTTGTCACAAGGTCTCTTGTAGTCCATACCAAAAACTTACAGTAGGCTTAGAGCCTGCCCATTGCTTACCAATGGTTGGCTTTTTTGTCACTCTTATTTGCTTACTTGTAACTCAATAGCTTTCCTTCCTCTTTTTGTGTTTGTCCTTCCCTGAAGCATGTGGCCAGGTATCACCCAAGAGAGTACCCTAGCCCACTAGCCCACCAAAAAGGAACAAGTCCTACTGGACAGAAAGATCGCAACACAAAAATGCACACCCAATTGCCCTCTGCAGGAGTAATCAGTGAAATAATCTCCACAGGTAGGCCACCACAGTCCAGGAACCAACACTGTATACAAAATGAAACTGCTCCTTTTTGGCACTGCCCACTAAACAGACCATAAGTAATTGTCTCCACCCACGCAAGGCCACAAACAAACAAAGGCTAGCCAAAATATGCCCTTATAATGGCCCAAAATAGGCCCCTCACCTGCAGCACCAGGGCCCCATCCGGAGCAGCCACCGAGCAGAACTCAACCCCGCGTGGCTCCCAGTGAGGTTGCTAGGCTGCTATTTAATGCAGAGCGCAAATGGAGCATTTTCTCAAATGCAACGATCCTGCCACAGCTGCACCTACGGAGACAAGCATTTGCAGTGCAATAGGTCTCGCATTTTCTTGAGTTAGAGCTATTTGCATTGTACATTAATAACTGGATTTTTCTTGCCATATAAATTGGTCAAACCAGTCTCACAATTTCATCTTTTGCTTCCATGTTTTGGTGGTCACTGGCGGCTACTGACATCAGAAATCACAAGCCCTTGAGGAGAGACATGGAAAATAAGGCTGGAAAAGTATTTTATTTTTATTTTAACCGAATGAAGTCTTGCAAGTGTTCTTGCCTCGCATTTCAACAAAGCTCTAAAGAAGTTAACAATAGCAGAACAGACTGAGAAGATTTATTGCCCCAATAAAGGAAATAAGCAATGCCCTGTGTGGATGTCCTGAGTGCTGGCAGGGAGGGGCCCTGGTGGAAAGATTCCAGATGTGAGGCTAGGAAAGTTTCACATCATTGCTACTAGGTTTAACTACATTATTCCAGAAATGGCATATTGTGGCTTTCGTGAGCAGTGAGCTAAACGCCCGACTGGGTGTTTCTTTTGTAAAGAAGCTTATTTTAGGAGCCAGAGGTGACGACAGCACTGGAATAAAGCCAAAACAAATGTCAGTGACATGGGAGGAGGTAGGAGGAGCGGAATGCTGCAATAAAACGCAGGCAGCTACCAGCCTAAAACACACATAGTGAAAAGGGAGAACCAAAGAAATGCCAAAGTAGTCTGTCACAGCAACAGATTAAAAAAACAAAGTGGAATAATACAGTAGTGGGTCACTGCTCTGAAACAGAAAAAGGAGGGAGAAAAAGGCAGAACTGACCACTATCAAGCAAGAATTTTTAAAGGACTCAGCAGCCAACAAATAAAATAGCTTGAAGCCACAAGAAGTATACTAAAAGTATACACGAGATCGAACGCTTACGCTCGACATAAAAAACTGGAAAAAAGAAGAGGAAAAACATGAGGAAACTTCTGCTGTCCTGTTTCCTGTTTCACTTGTGGCGCAGTGGAGGTCAGCAGGCATGCCTGTCTAATCACGATCAGCGAGTGGGAGTGAAATTCCCACTTGCAGCCTGCAACTTTTAAAAGGCAGGGTATACGGCGCGTTATTACAGCACACATCCCTGAAGCACTAGAGTGCTTCCGGTGCCGCGCAGACCCCTCCTCTAATGGCTGGGGCCCTTGCTGAGGGGTTAGGGGCGTATTGCGTCTCCTCACCGCCAACAAGACGCTCCCAGCCCAACACTGTTGCCACTTGCGGGGCCCATCTTTTTCCCTGGATGACTTGTATCCTTCTTCTGCATTCAGGAAACTACAGTTTTTCATTCAGTACTCCACGAGAGTGCATGTTTTGTTCTGACTACCTTGTGTGCTGCTTCCCCCTTCCAAATACTCACTTCTGTGCTCTCCATTTTGCTCCCCACCCCTCACAGCTTGCTTGTAAAAACATTGCAACAGGTATATTTTTTCCCAATGATGACAAAGGTGCAGGATTAAAGAGTTGCATTTTTACACACAAAGGATTTAATTGCACTGGGGATGAGGTTGACTGCTGCATGCAGCTGGAATTTGAGGGAGAAGTTATACTTGCCATGATTTAAAAGGAGCTGTCTCTTCTCCTGGAGGCCCATGAATCTGCTCTCTGTGCTATTGCAGAGAAGCATAAGGCTGCTGCATGTTTCATTTCTGAGTCCTATAGAAAGTAAAATTAAACCTTGACAAGCGTTGTCCTTTTAATTCTGACACTTCCTTTTTTTTTTTTTTTTATTAAGTTCAAATTTTCCTGAGTGAAAAATATTTTAGACATAAATCAGACCATTTATAAAGACTGATCATTTTAAATTCAATGCACAGTTTCGAAATATCTTAAGACATGATTACTTTTTTTGCAGTATTTTGTTTTTTTGCTTTCCCTTTACATACAAGCATTAGTAAAGCTAATGGCTTGGCACTAGCATTACAAAGGCGACTTATCTTACTGATGTGATCCAGACATATCTACTGAACATTGTCTCATGCACTTTCAAGTCTGTCTATGAAAAACCTTTGTACGTTACTGCTGATTCTCATCTTCTATTGAAACTGAAATGAAACTGGCATATCCCACTACCAAAGAAGCTTTACCTCGAGCCTGCAAAGACAGTAAATGTACCACTGCTGTGGCTCCCCTTCTTGCCAAAATCATGGACACAATAGGAACATCACAACTTACACCTAGAATGACATCAGTTGTTAGGAGATAGATAATCTGGCTTTCAGCTAAGTAGGGTGAAAATCGTCACTCCTGTGTTTTAGGGAGCAGCTTCTTTGACTAAAGGTTGGGGATTCAGTCAATATATTGGTGCGGTGGTACTATTAGACCTCCCTGAATCCTTAGACAGCATAAACCATGACACTCTTCAAGATGACCACGACCAGGATCATACCTGTGCTCAAAGTGATGCTTTCAACAGTCTTGCGCAGCCGACAAAGATGAAGGCATCCAGTGACAAACCAACATCTCTCTGGAAAGGTGGGTTATTGCTCACATGAGGAAACGTATTCCTTCATACTATTCTCATACTCACGTGCCGTAGTGGCTCAGTACTCCTACCAATTACATTCCCTATATTTCGGCACTTAAGCATGGCATTTAAATACTCCCTGAACAACTAAATTTAATCCAGATGTTGAGCTGCAAGTGGTGAAAACACAATTTGTCCACAAGCAGGTGTAGGAGTAATGTCCCATTGTCACTAGAGTCAGGCTTGGCAAGTCAGAAGCCTTGCATAACTACCTGGGTTTGCAGCTACAAGGGCCGATCCACTTCCGGCCCTAAAACTGCTTAAATGTTGTAGACTATCACATTCACACGTGTTGTCAGACAGGCCACATCACTCCTCCAGACAGAAACTATTAACTCACTGGTTCGTACATCAGTCAGTACAACACTCCCTTCCTGGAGGAGATACGTTGTGTGCCTTCTCACATACATTCAGACAAATGACTTACTTTAGGTTAGCAGGGAAGGCACCTGCTGAAGTCTCCAAACACCACACGGATACACTTGCATACACATCTGTAATGAGATAGTCCTAAATGAGTTACTTTTCTCTCCCTTGACTGGTTCTAAAACACAAAGGCCCTCATTACAACATTGGAGGTAACTACCGCCTACCGCCACAGCAACAGCCGGCAACATACCGCCACCGTGGCTACCAGCCGTCTACGCATATCATGACCGCCAACGGTATACCGCCAGAATTCTGGCGGAACACCGCCAACGGTCATGGCGGCGGACGGCGTTAAGGCGGCGCTGCTGACAGCAGCACCGTCACTCCAGAAAAACATCGCCAACCGTATCATGACCAGTGATATGGCCTGGCGGTGTTGTGCTGGCGTCCACAGCCACGGACCGTCTCTAGCCAGAGGACCCCCTGCAAGCAGGTAAGTCGGGTTGTCTGACAGGAGAAGGGTGTCGGGGGTGTTGTGTGTATGTGGGGGTGTGTGACTGTTATGGAATGCGTGCATGCGGTGTGAGTCACGTTGAATGCGTGCGTGGATGAGTGATTGTGAGTGTTTTGAATGCATGTGTGTAACAAGGTATGTTGGTGTGTGTTGCGGTGTGTTGATATGTATGTGTGCATGCGTGGGTGGTGGTGGGTATGCGTGTGTGCATATGGGTGCAGGTGTGTATATGTGCGGGAGGGCAGGAGAGGGAGGGAGAAGGTGAGGAAGGACTCTAGGGAGGGGGCGGAGAGATCCCTATCAGTGCCAGGGAAGGGATTCCATGGCACTGATAGTGCCTACTGCCGTGGTTTTTGTGGCAGTAAGTTTGGAAAGAAAACCATGGCGGTAGTCCGTGTCGTAATACTGAGGGTGGGATTGTGATGGCCACCGGGCTGGAGACTGAAGTCTCCAGCCCAGCGGCCGTTATCACCCTGGCGGTCGGTTTGTTAAAGTGGCGGTCTTTGATGGTGGTTACCGCCAGGGACAAAATCCCATTTTTTTATCGCCTGGCCTATTGGCGGTATTAACGCCGCTTTCACACCGACCGCCAGGGTTGTAATGAAGGCCAAAGTTCCTACAAGTTAGCTCATCCCATTTGCAAAGAAAAACCACAAGTATGCCATTTTGATCGACTGGCACATTAAAAATGACACTGCCTAATTTGGAGCTGACTTCTCCACAGTTTCCCAAAATTGACTGACAGTGCTCAATATCAGAAATCATTTTGAGGAGCTAAGAGGGCTTGACGCACTCTCAAGGCTATTGACTGACTGTGATTGCCTATTAATTTCTCACTAGGACCACATTGGGTGGCATTCTTCCCCATGTATGTGATCTGCTTGTCTGCCTTCCTGCTCGTTGGCCCGTGAGTAGAACTCAAAGACAGAAAAACTTGGCTTTCCATAACCACAAAGTAATCAGTAGAGAGAGGGTCCAACCCTGAGGTCTATAAATCCTGAAGGCTCCAATAGAGAAACATGCTAAGAAGTTGCAGCAGTAAATGTTGAATTCTTTCACTGCTGTGATGTTAAAAACACATCATGCCATGAGAAAAAAGACCTGACAAAATAGAGGCTATCTCCCACTGCACAGCAAGAGATGATGACAATGAATGTGTTTTTATCCATCTGGCAGAGCATGTACCTATCCCGATATCCATGCTAGAAGAACACACACTGTGCCATGACTTCCCCATCATGAGTTGAGGCTGGGTTTACTTTCTATTTTAGCCTTACTGTACACATGAATCAGACATGTATGCTTTACGCCCATTGTGACTTGGAGTGAGACCCAGAGCTGGGTACAGTTTTCCAGAAGGGTAAACCATGTGGGCCCTTCTTTACTAAGCATGAGGACTGTCAGCTCATCAGGCCGAGAACAACTGACAGTGGTGGCAGCATGCTGATTGTAATAGAGAGACAGCCCTATTTATTTGTCGTCTGTGCTGGGAGGCATTCTGAAATGGTTCAGCTGCCATTGGCTATTTCATCAAGACATTTTCAAAGTGGCTAGTTGATTTGGTGCCAGGAAGTTTCACTGCTTCAATCAACAGTGCAGCAAGACATCACCAAAGGAACTTTAGGTTGACCTTAGGGTCTTTTAGCCAGTCAACATTTGAGGTTTATGGTGCCAAGACACTCCCTGGAGTAACAGCACTATATAAATGCCCTTTACATTACATTAACAACTGGACATCAAAAAATACATGTGACCATGGTTGGTGGCCATCATGAAAATCAACAATCGCATCTGACCGACTTGGTGCTGTTTTTGGCTTTCTGCTTTGTCTAGGTATTAGATTGGGCCCAAGGAAACCCTTAAATGATGGCTCACCTTCACCAGTCACCAGGATTGGGGAAGGTGAGCTGTCTGCCTCTCTCATTCAGAGAGCTCAAGCCTTCACACTGGCGAATGAGTCAGGGGGACAGCAGCAACACCAGCTGGGATGGGCAAAGTCAGGGCAGCCTTTTCTTGCAGCAGCCTGGCACAGGCAGGAAGGAAGATGGGTAGTGGTGGAAACAGAAGTGCACTTCCCAAATGTTATAATAGTAGTCAGATAATATTTAAGTCTACAGGGAGCTGAGGTGCTGAGCGATTGAATAAGTTCCACTACCCTAGAGTGTATGGCGGTGTGCAAGGCAACACCACGTAGAAATAGTTGCAGAAATCGCAGCACTCAAAGGATTCGTACACAAAACAGGTCCTTCAATAGAATTAAAAGATAATAGGTTCTTTTATTCCGAGGCATCAGCATAAAGTCCTTCCAGTGATCATCAGGTCATAGCACAGCCATTGTATTCAAAATAGGAGAACATCCTTGTAGAGGCAGGCCAACACGTGTTTCATCACAAGGTGACTTTCTCAAGGCTTAGTATAAGTAAGCAGAAGCTGAAAAGTAACTGCTGTCTATCCAAGGTAGACAGGTGCGTCAAAGGGATGCGAAAGGAATCTTGTTGGTGGTAATAAAGTGTAAGGAGACCATGTTAAGTCTCCTATCTCTGAAGCATGTGCACAGGGAACTTCAAGTGTCTGAGCGTATGAAGCGAGTGTCTGAGCGGCTTCATACGCTCAGACACTTGAAGTTCCCTCAGCACATACTTCCGAGATTATCACTGGATGGTCTTTATGCTGATGTCTCCGAATAAAAGAACCTACTGTCTTTGAATTCTATTGAAGGACCTGTTCTATGTATGAATCCTTTGAGTGCTGCTGTTTCTGTAACTACAGGTGGGAAGGAGCCGCATTGCCCCTACCTCAGCTGGCAAAAGCGGCCTAAGCCAGAGGAACATGAAAGGAGGCACTCTGCATGGATTGTGGAAAAAGGAAAGGGCAACTAGTGGTCTACCAGGAACACAGCATCCACCCTAAAAGGAGGAGGTGGGGATTTGCCTCAGTGCAGAGGGAACTTTCTTTACTTGCCGGGTTCCATAAAGACAACTTACCTTGCACAAACTACTTAATACCGACAGGGACCACATAGGCCACATTGGTGGTCCCGCAACACATTATTTCCCAGCTATAAGTGTGTCCATTCTGGTGGCTTCTTAACGTTTGTGTACAGTACTGGATTGAGTGTTGAATTAAAGTACTTTTCCTTTTTCAAACACAACAAAGATTGGCCAATCATTTTTAACTGAGTATAAGAAACCACTAACTATGGTGTCTGAATCTATTGGAGCCACTCCAAGTCGACAGCCAACCATACACAATACAAATATGTTGGTTAACAGTAGACACAGGGAAAGGGGAATCAGATAATAGAGAAAATAGAACCATTGGCTATTGCCACTCTCACGCATCATTCAGCTGGGAACTGATGTCTACTTGGCCATAGTGGATATCTAAAGTCAATGTTAAGATCTTTCGTATCTCCTTAATGTGTGGTAGCAATTTAATACTTTCTATTACAAACAATATACCACCAGAATATCTCAATTTCTGAGTCTCCCTGTTGTCTAGTGGAACTTTGAAATTGAAACATAAAACTATCTATGAGACTAAGGTGATATGGGTTGGGAATTATCTCACTTCTTCACTGATGAAGGCTGTTTTCTTAAACTGCTATACAACAAATATTCATCACAATAATAAAGTTCACATAGATATCAACAATTCACTTTACTAATCTCAACCCCAGGGTTTTAAGCAAGGTGGTCCTGCTGAGTCTAAGACCCAGCATTAATTAAGAACGGAATTTGGAACAGGTTCTCCATAGGGCCTTATAATCATGTCTTTAACTGTACAGACATAAACAATGATCAGTTTCTCAACAATGACTGTAAAAACCCTTTAGATAATCCAAGGTGATGCAGTCCCTGTTTACATTTTGCATGTTTTACTTTAGCTAGCATTCACTAAGAGTATTTTGCTGTTTCCGGATGTTGTGTTCCAGCATTTTTTCCATGCAACATATGTGAACTAAGTTGTCTTCAGGTGTCTGAGTAAGTTGCGTTGTAGGTGGGTGTTTATGATGGTACACGATTAAGAGCTCTGGAGCTGAGGCTGAAGACAGTGCAAGTGTCTCACAGTGACTGTCAGTGGACCATAAACGTGTTCAGACCACATGTGCATCCAATCCAAGGCCTCTCTGTTGAACTATTTGAGCAACTGTGGGAAAGTGAATGACAAAGGCACACAACTGGCAAAATATGGACAGTGCCAAAAGAAAAATGCAGTGTTTAAAGTTGATTGATTTGTATGGGGGATGGTGAAGTGGCATGGATGAAAGGAAGAATGTGCAGAAGGAGATAGACTGGTGGAGAGGAAAGAAGAGTGAACTATGCACATAGAGGAGTTCAGAAAGATGTCGGAAGGAAAAGGGTGTAAGTATTTAGCGGGGTTAGACACTCTAGAGGAAATTGACCTGAAGAAGAGAGCTGGTGCGATTGAGACATTATGAAAACAATTACAACTTCTACAGATCTTAGACTCATATTTTCAGAATTCAAACATTTTCTATTCTAATTATTCACAACAAAACTCATTGTTTATTTGATACTGCTAACAAGCATTGGCAAAGCCAATAGGTCTGTTTTGTTTTAGGCGTGGGTACATTGTTGTGTTTGCCTGGTTGCAATAATAGAAAACTCACAATCACCAAACTAGTGGTCTGGTGGCAGGCTGCATGAAGCACGGGATTTCGATTTTTTAAGCCATGCCATTAATTACTTAGGCTATACCTCTTGCCACTCTTGCCACACACCTTTTAGATGCTCCCCATCTTTTTCATACCACTAAAAGCACTGCTCCTCGCTACCTTAACACAATATGTACATCATGAGAAAGGATCCAAAGTCTTTAAGTGATGATTATCCTTCCTTTTCCCAATGTAGCTAAATAGTAGTGCAAATGAAATATGGTTTGATATTCTTTTATGGAGAGCTTTGTACCAATACTTTAACAATAAAGAGGTGGCGGCCAGCACCTTTAGGAGGGAGGGGGTTGAGGCGGGAAGCACACACACACACTCATTCTCTCACACACGCACGCACGCACATCCATTAACAACACTCATAACATTCAAACATGCACGCACCAAACATTCATTTATAAAGGTCACACACACACTCATTCTTTCACACACACGCATGCACACACATCCATTAACAACACTCATAACATTCAAACATGCACTCATGCACCAAACATTCATTTTAAAAGATCACACACACACACTCATTCATCCTTTCACACACACACACGCACATCCATTAACAACACTCATAACATTCAAACATGCACGCACACACCAAACATTCATTTTAAAAGATCACACACACTCATTCTTTCACACACACACGCACGCACATCCATTAACAACACTCATAACATTCAAACAAGCACGCACGTACCAAACATTCATTTTAAAAGATCACATACACACACACACTTACCTTCAGCCTCGGAGGTCCCAGCAGGGTTGGGACTGCTGCCTTCCCTCATTGACTGACCTTAGGTCAGTCAATGAGGAAAGGCAGCAGTCCCAGCCTCGTCACAGAGTGAGATGGGGTCAGTGAGACTGCTGAACCCCCCCACTCTGTGACGAAGTGTCACTGATCGACACTCGCCCTGGGCGCTTTAGGGCTTAAACCTGAAGCGCCCAGGTCGAAGTCAATGGGTGACGCTTTCCTCGTCACCCAGGAGAGGCCCTCGAGGCACCTTTGCTGAGCCGAGGAGGTCATGCCCATAGGAGCTGTGACCTCCTCAGCAAGCGAAGTTCAGCTCAGGCAGCCAGGAGTCTGCGCAAATCGTGCATGCCTGCTCCTGGCTGACTGACCTGAACATGAAGAGTGTTTTTCAGGCTGACACTCTTCATGAGGGGCAAAAGGTGGGGGGGGGTGGCCCCTCCGCCCTAAAGGACAGGCCGCGCCTGCAATAAAGCTCATCTCAACAAATACAATTGGATTTTTAATGATACTTCCAAGTATTCAGTTCTGTCTTTTCTCATTTCCAAAAATGTTCACAAAGAATCTCCAAGGTTGTCAGTGCATTCCTGTCAGCAAAGCCCTGGGTTCAGTAACAATGTATCTCGATTGCCTAGCAAGGACGCTTTACAATGTGAGAAACTTGTACTCTAACTTTCAAAATGGCTGCCGCCGATTGCAACCCTTGTGAGAGTTTTGTGGCTTATTGGGAAATGTTCTCTTGTTGATTATGCTAGGCAGCTTGTGTAGTGTGTCCTTTAACAATGCAAAGGCCCTCTGCAAATGGTGTCACCACCGCATATAGACCACCAGCCTTTCCTTTCTTTAAAGGTGTGTACTACCTGCCAGAGTATTTATTACAACTGCGCACCAGCTAAATATGAAGAAGTGAATGCAGTTCGTAGATCATGAAACTGAGGTTATTTGCTTTACTGAGTATTTAATATCTACCCCGGTACTATTAACCGCTGTGTAAGACTTTGACTGCTCGACTGCTTCCCTGTTGGTCAAGGGCTAAAGGAGTGTGCTATGTGCCCCGAAGTGGGTCCAACAGGGTAAAGCGTCAGAACAGAAGCAGCAAACAGCTCTAATTGTTACAGCTTGAGCCTGAAGGCTCTTACTTGGTCACAGTCTAATGAAGAAAAAAAAAAGTATTGATCCGAAAAATGAGTGCAGGTGTCCAGTACCTGCAATCACAAGAACAAATTAAGCCCTGTGTTTGTATGTTATTTCCATCAGGCTAGTTATGGGTATCGGGTGTCTCAGGATTTCCTCATCACGTTTTGCAGGAGGCCTCGCATCTCCTTCTCATTCTTCATTGTCTGCGTACCCATCATACCAAGAAGCACCGCGGGACTTGTCCCATAATACTTACCTTGAAGGCCTTGAATGTAGCAGGCTGGGCCTAAGGGTTCGTAGTCAGTGTCCGGCCACCCCAGCCCACGGTGCTTCCTTGCATGGCCTTGCTCTTTCCACAGACAGCTGCCTCCAGGGTAACAAAGGAGCAGATATTTACGGGCTACAGGTGACATCGATTTACCCATGTACCCTAAGGCCACTCCCCCTAGGAATAAAGTCTGGGCCAACACGTGCAGCCCCTTGGGGTGACTCGGGTTTCTCTGAGCGCTGAAACCTCACGAGCCCTCTGGGCTGCTGCCCCGCTAATCTGACCTACTAATTCCTGGTTTAAGGATTGCTACATTGCAAGAATCCCCCATTAGGGATCGTAAAATGGCAATCAGGAACTTTATTGACCTGTCACAACCGTTCTGAGTCTGGATGCAATAAACTTCAAAGCCCCAGGCTTCTGGCCAGCCGTTTATAAACTGCTGTGTTGTCAGCAGAGTTTCTTTCTGGGCTTGTTATTTCTCATCATTACCGCTGGTGCGCTTCCTAATCGGTCTTTTAACGGTGGAGACACCTTCGAGTTAACCCCCTGGCTCCGGAGAGGGAGAACTGGAATCCTTCTGAGACACCCGTGCCTAATGAGCGCAAGATTTGTCACTGAGCCCATCACGACAGCAGCCTAAACTTCTTAAACATGTAAAGGACCGCACTCTTCCCAAAGGGAGTTGGCCACAGATCACTCAAATCTACGGTTCCATAGAGGAAGAGGATGTGGTCCTGTGGCTGCAAGTAAAAGGACATCTATACCCTGGGATAGGGAGACAAGGGCCCTGTGGCAAAGTAGCATGGACACTGTGACTGGGAGATATGGGCAGTGGGGCCTAAGGCACAGGGTCGTGAATTCACACTTAATGGGATAAGAGGACAAGAAAATACACACTAGAACAAAAAGACGCACACACACTTGAACAAGGACACACATACCCTGGGACAAGGAGAGATGCTTTGTAACATACAGGTATATGCACACATACACACTAGAACAAGGAGAGGATCACATTGGGACAATAAGAGGCAGACATTGGGTCAAGGAAATATGGACAATGTGACAAGGAACAACAGAATGTTGGGATGAAAAAGTTCTCAAGCATCACTCTGGAGAGCGTGCGCTCCTGCCTCAGTTCCCCATAGCGAAAGGACTCGGAAGGCGCGAGCAGGCCTTTACCCCAACACAGGTCATACACCACCGACAAGACAATTTGTTGGAAGAAGTATTTATTTATATACTTTGGTTTAAGATCAAAATACCATTAATCAAAATTATGCAAATCATCTTATGCAAATTACTCTATTAAACATTTCACTGCAAATCCTCAATATACACGGATATATGTACATTTTAAAATTTTTGTAACCATACATTTTGACAGGATCCCTTCCTGTCCTGAACCTCCTTTGGACCACACAGGGACTGGTCGTCACTTGTATCCCTAGGGGGGGCGGTACCCCTGCTTCCTCTGTTCCTTGCACCCATGCTCAGGGCTCCGCCCCCTCTCCAAACACCAATCAGCCAAGGGGTGTACTGGGGCGGCCCAGGGCATGAGCCCCGTGACCACCCCAGTGATCTGGGCTCCCTACCCCCAATCTGGTGTGTCCATCCGCAGGTTGGTCCAGGACTTCAGGATCCTATCTCTGTTGTTATACCGGGGCCCCACCCTTGGGGTCCCCTCTGTTGCTTCAGGTTACTTTAGTCTCTCTTCTTCCGCCTAATATAAGGAGAGGGTGGGTGGGTCAAGATGAAGCCCGAAGGTCCGGGCCGCTGCGCCAACGAGAAGAAGGCCGAGCCTTCTGTGGGGGCGCTTTTAAGCCCCCCACTGGCTTGCGGCAGCCCAGACCGGTTAGGCCCGCACGTCGGCCCGACGTTACCCTCACTGGAGGTATTTCCGCTCCCACGCCTCGCGAGGCGTGCGAGCGGAAGCCTCGGCCAGCCCGCGCACAACTAGTGCAAGGGTTCGGCCCCGGTGTCCCCGACCCCTAAGGGGCCGCGCTCCCCCCATGTTGGGGGAGGGGGGTTGCTTTTTCAGATTCTGGCTATTTCTGATTTTTGACCTCAGCTCACAGAACAATCATGTATGTCCACTGACTCCTACTGTGACATGGAATGCAATCCAGAATGGGGCAATGTGGTCTGGAGGGGCACACCGTATGCTCCCTCTGTAAGTGGGTGTGACTTCTGTCAGCTAATCAGGCTGTGGAGGACTGATGGTGGCAGCAACAGATTATAATGGAAAGATGGGTTTTTACCTGTTGTTTGCCTGGGAGAATGGCATACTGGTCTCTCATTTTAAATCAGCTGTCTGCAACCATGCCCTTCACTCCATCTGTGTATGATTATTGTTTGTATGTGCAGTAGGATGAGGGCTGAGTGCCTATGTTGTGTGTGTTTGTAGAAATCCAGGAATCCATTTTGTTTTCTCCATGAGGTTTACGTAAGACGAAGGTTGTGTAGAGCCTGCAAGACAGCAATATGAATTCCCGGGCTTCTCCAAACCATTCCTGATAGCCCTTGTTTGTAGTGGACTAGACCCTAGGGTATGAAGTCTATGAGACAGAGGGTCCCTTTGAAACTTAGGGTCACCCCTTGCTCCCTTCCAGATTTGTTCTACCCTGAGTGGTATAACTCCCGATATGATAAGTTGCAGTTGCTGGAGGAAGTGTTTCCCCCTCGTTTAGAGTTTCCTCGTCAGGAAGCTATCCGCCCACTCTGTCCTTCTGCTGACAAGATGAGATAAAGACTGACGCTGAACCAATCTGAGAGGAATATGAAAAAATCAGGAACTGCCTTAAACCACCCCCAGAGCTGGATACTGGAATCCACAACTGTCTGTGAAATGGGTATACAAATGGGTCTCAATCCCGAATCATTGTGCCAGGACTTCTTTCACCCAAGTAGAGGGGTCCCTCACCAGTGGAAACCAGGAAAGACCTTTAAGTGTGAGGGTGTGGTTTCTGGCTGCAAATTCTCCTTGCCAAGTTCGGGACAAGAAATCCGGAAAGGCCCGCATCTTGCTAGGAACAGCTGCCCGCAACCATCTTGCGGGAAGGATCCCACTAAGTGCTAGAGAGGGGTGCTGGAGGTACCCTTGCATGAATGGAAGGCTGCCTACAAGAACAGGGGCATTTCGGAGCTTGATGAGAAGCACAGTGTCTTGCTCTTCCGCAGTATTGTTACTACCAAAAGGATGAGAGGTAGCTGATTGCGATGGCCTCTCCTTCTTTGTTTTGAGATCCCCTGACAGAAGCTGTCAGTCCCACCTCACTCCACCTTCCTGATGACACTAGAAGGCAATGACTGTGGCATAGCCAGTCTGCGAGGAATAAGTAAACGTTATGAGCTTCCTGAAGAAAGGCCTGGAATGCACCGCTTGGTATAAGTATGATGCATAAACCACATGTCAGTGGGCTAAGATTTCTCATCAAACAGTATCCATGCCAATGGTGAGCAAGAAACTCTTCTGTGCTCCCGAGCTGGGGTCGCTGACTGCTGAACTCCGTTTTGCTAGTTAGGAGTGGACATGTTGCAGTGCTTCCAGAGACCCTGCAAGCACTGCAACATGACAGGAAGAGCTGCACTGGGACTTCCTTAAGGAAAGGAGCTAACTGTCTGCTGAGGAGAGGATGCCAAGGATCGAACTTGCTGCATCCCAAGGAAAGATCTACACCACCTGCTCAAATAGTGATGCCTTGTAACCCTGGTTCACCCTAAAGTGTGCCCCTGAACTAGATCACTTGCTCCTGGCTATGTGCCTGCACGTGGGCACTCAGAGCTATCCCCTAACATCCCCTAACTGCTCTGAGGAAGATTGTGGACCATGGTTAGCAGAGCATACACAGTATCAGCAGCACCCAGATAACTTGGTATGAAACAGAATCTCAACAGCAGTCAATAGTTAACCCAGGATAGCAGGTGGCGCCTCTGAAGACATGATGAAATGTCTACTTCACAAATTAATTTCATACATACCCGTACCTCTGCCTTGATCCCCACTGTGAAGTGGAAGGGGCGGGACTTCACTTTGTTTGCATGGAAGATCCCCAAGACACTGTTCCCCCTACCCTGATCAAAGTGAGCATACGGTGGCCACCCTGCAACTGTGTTCATGAAGCCCTGCCTTCATCAACTGAAGGCACATGACTGCACATGTACGAGGAGATGGAGGATAGCAACTCCGTCAACAGAGCAGGGGCAGAATGAGTGTGGTTTCTCCTAGTGAGCCTTGCAGAGCATCATTGCAAGCATCGCAGCACCGCCTCAGCCTGCAGAAACTGCCTTTGCCCTCCTACAACAATGAAAGGTGCACGGCAAGAATGAAACATTGCTGGGAGTAACAACTTTGGATCAATTTACATTCTGCCAGCAACACATTGGGTGGGTACATGATGAACCCAGAGTGGTTTCGGGAGATCCCTACTCACAACTTTTGTCATATCCTGCACTGACTTTATCACTATGATACCTTAACTAGTGATAAGCCAATACCAGTTGGCTATTCCCTTGATACAGAGTGCAGTATGGTTGATGTCTGACTCCTAAGTACAGTATTATATTGTGTGTTAAAAGCCCTGGATAGATATTGATTTATTTACTGTTAATAAATGTTTCATTGAATCTGTGTCCCACACCACCTCCTTGAGTAACTTGGACTGATGAATTTCGCTAACCTGATGGTCAACTGCTAAAGGGGTGTGCTTGGTGCTAGGTTTTGAGCTCAGTGGGAACGCTCTCGTTGCTACAGTTCGAGCTGACCTGATTGCCCTGGAACTCTTGTAAAAGTTCCCACATATAGACAGAGAGAAACAGGCACTTGGACAGGGAGATGTGCCCGCATCCATCAGAATTGCCAGACCCACGGACTGGAAAACAAGAGTCCTGGATAATATGAATATATGTGGGATAGCTTTTAGAGTTTTAGGGGCCTCTGGCAATCATTTCACCATAAAAATACTACCTAACAGTAGCAGAATGAAGCAGGCTTTCCAGCTTGGGAGCAGTTCAGCTAGGCTAGGCCTGGTGTGGGATCGGATTGTTCCTAGTGGCACTGGACAAAAGGCTGGCTGTGAATGGAAAGCAACATTGATTGCCTGGTTTCCTAGCGGCTGGGAGGATGAAGCGGGTCTTAGACTTTTTATTAGGAGCAGTCATCACTCTTTGCCATTCCCCAGTGCTCCCAGCCTCGCATCTCCCTGCTGTATGGATGACAGAGAACAAGTGACAAGGGCAATGGTAGTCCTTGTGTAACTATTAGCAACTAATCAGCTCTTTTTTATATTAAACATTCAGGTTCCCGGCTGTTGAACAATATCAACTTGCATAACTGTTCCCAGGTGTGAGGTGAATATTTTGACTCTCATTTTAGTGGGCATGAGGCATCTGTCCTTGCCTCTCAAATGGCAACCCCTGCCATCTATAGGACATAGTGGAGGGGAAGAGCAGGTGTGGGTCAGTGAGTCTGGGACTGGGCGGTTAACCAGTGGTATCGATTCCACGGCAGCCTGAACACTCAAGCACAACATAGGGATCCTGGTTATCAGACAAGTTAGATGTATGAATTATTTAAAATATTTTGTAAATTGTTAATGATAACCTTATACCTTTCTCAATTTCAGTACACAATTTTTGCATGTGATAAATATGACCAAGTGTACTTCCAGATGAGTTGTGTGGGCTTTCTTTGGGCAGAAAGAGTTCCTTATGTCACCTCCATGGCTAACGTAGTAAGTTGCTAACTGTGTAAACAGAAGATCTCTCTTCTACTATGAAACAGCCACTAGAACAAACAATGTGATGATCCTCAGCAAATTATCTAATCCTCTGGTGACTCATTTCCATCATCTAACCAATGTGATAGCATTTTGCAATGAGCTGTACACATGTTTCGTTCGTGCATTTATCATCAGTATATATGTATATATATATATTTACTACCACAAACAGTCCATTTAAGGCCCGCTCTTTTCGTCGGAGCCCACGTCAGGGACGGGAAGACCATTAAAAGGAGCAATTCAAAGAATCCTGTGACTGCTGCATTTTTGACTTTGTGTGGATATATTAATATATATATATATATATATATATATATATATATATGGAGGGTACATACTGATGCCATCAGAACGAAAAGGTAGTCTACCCTCTAAAAATATATGGCTAGTCTCCACCTCACAATGACAGCCTGGGACCAAACATTTTTGTTGTTTTGCTTGAGGTATCAACATCTCAGGTCAATTTATTTGTGTGAGCATAAATATAAAATCGGTACTAAACACTACACAACACTCATATTTACAAGTTTGTAACATAATTTTTACCCTGTGATACATAGACCGGTAGACATCGAGTTACCTACCTCTCTATTCATCAAAAGACATTCAGTAAAATCATTGTTTCCTGTTCAGCCAGAACCCCCCTTGTGTAATCACATTTACACAAATTCTTTCGTTCTGTACTTCTGCAGGATGTCCACTCACCCCACAGCAACCTTGCCTGGGGCACCTCCAACATCTGCCAGAGAGCCAGTCTGGGCAACCAGGCCATGTCTTTGTCTTCTGGTGCAGGCCAAATCCTCCAACCCCCAAAGGACCAATGTCCTATAGCGTCAATGTGCACATGTGAAACGTGGCTTAGGGGACAGAAAAGCAACTGTCCCAACCCCACCACACATTTGCAGATTCTCTAGCATAAGCTTCAAGCACCCCCGTTGAGATACCCATGATACTGGTGTCCTCTGTGTCTAAAATGAATGTAAGGGACCAAGGGGACCTGAAGTGCCCCTGCCAACCATGAACTCACCCCGCCACAGGCTAGCATAGTTCACCTACCATCTGAACCCCTCACCAGCTTCAATAGATATTGATAGGCAAATTAGAACATTTTTTTCACAAAAATATAATTACCTCCTACCTACAGATCAGGGAGAAAAAAATGCTCCTAGTACAACTATGGAGAATAGATGGGGCCCTCACATATCAGGAGGGCCCTAAATACAGTGGAACACCAGGCATTAGAGTGGGGGGTGGAGGAAGGGGGAGTGCCATGCCCCGGCCCCCTCCTTGATGTCTCTGGTATTGGCGGCGAGGGTGGTGCGGCCCCGAAGCTTCCTGGCTGCGTGGGATAATGACGCTGCGATCTGTCTCCCCCTTAAAAAGGGGTAGCGGTGCGCGAGCAGGTCTCTTGCTCCCGCTCACCCACGACGTTGATTGAAGTGTGCTCCGTTGACGCAGAAACTTCTTTTTCTCGCTCTCTCCTTTTGTTTTGCTGCAGGTTCGATCGTTGAGGCATCAGACAGTAGGAAGAACGCTCCGCTTGCATGCTCTGCATATTTGACCTGGGATTTACGAGCAGCCTCACTGGGAGCCATACCGGTTCGAGCCACGGTCACCCAACCTGAGTCAATCTCGGTGGAGGCTCCGGTGGGGGCCCAGGGGCTGCAGGTGAGGGGTCTACAAAGGCCACATGGGAGAAACAACATTATTTGAGCACACAGAGTATTTGATATATTTAGCCAATCCTGACCATATTGGTTGTGTCCTTCTTTCTAGCACAGGGTTGCTTGGTTGTGGTTTTGTCTTATTCATCTGGGAGCCATATCTGGTTATTGTTTAACCTTGCCTGATGTGTGGTAGTTTCCAACAGTTCTCTAGGTTAGCCTGTGTGGAATTATTTTAGGGCGTGTTCTTTCAAGCAGCTATCCAGGGTTGCTTGGTTTATTTTGTTTGATTAATCTGGGAGCCATATCTGATTATTTTTTACCCTTGCCTGACGTGTGGTTGTTTTCAACTCTTTCCTAGGTTAACCTGTGTGGATTTTGTAGGGGGCGCATTTGGTGTAGCAATTAACTTCCTCAATCTGGTGTTTTGTTATTTTGATCCTGGTTTTCCTATGACATGCCAGCTAGTGGGCATAGAGGTGCAAAGCGCTCGTGCACTGAGGCATTGATTGAAGCACTGATGCTTCATTCAGGATGCTATGGACCAGGCCATAGCGTCATTGAGGTAACAGAATTCTGTCTCAGATACAGTGTCCAATGATTGGTCAGAGAGGCGGGCAGGGGTGCCTCCTAAGGAGGCATTCCCCCCAGTCCCAAAAAAGGTTCGGGCCAAAGGAAAGGCAGTGGGGCATACCTGAGCTGACAGAGGCTAGGGCACACCATCCCAGTACAGGAGGCGAGTGGTTTAGGGGGAATTCCAGACAGTTTGACCGCACCTTTGGCCCCCAAGTTCAGCCAATGGTGCAAGTGGTGGCGGCTCCCCTCCTCCTGTTGTGTGGCACAGGCAGTGATTGGAGCCAGCCCGGTCCCTATTCAGACAGCAACCAAGAGTGTTGAAGGGCCAGTTGTGAGTAGACGGCCTTTTGTGCCACAGGTGTGGCCATTGGCGGGATGTAGGACAGCAGGATGTGGTGGGACACCTGGCTTCCATACTACTGTGGTTGCCTGAAGTGGGCATGCTGTTTCCATCTTTGGTTGGAGGTCTTCTGTCAGGGGTAGAGGCAGAGGATGTTATGGAGAGGGCACGGTGCTTGGTTTCTCATCTTAACACCTCAAAAAGTAGCCAAGAGTCTCAAGGGAGTGAGCAGCGAGCAGTTGAAAAAGGCTGATTCCTCCACATTGGCCTGCACAGATGAGAGTGAGGATGCACCAGTGCTAGTGGTGACTGCTCAACTACCGGCTGAGGCATCAACGGAAGCAAGCACTTCTGTGACAGCTTCTTCTATCCAGACAACAGCAAATTCAGGTATGGGTTACTCATCCCCCCTTTTGAATCTTGGTGATATTCGCTCTGAACATGAGTGCCTAGGGCTGCATGTGCCGATTGAGGTTAAAGAAAAGATTTGGAAAGGTGCTTAAGTTGACATTTTTGATCCGTTGGTTGACAAATCAGATAAGGATGAGGTTAAGCATTGTAAAGTGTGTGCTCATTCAAGGGAGTGTGGGCATTGTCCTCAGAAGAGGAACGTGGAGTAGTCATTGAACAACAGGGTGAGGGCCTTCTCAACTTACCAAGCCATCATTTCAGATTGCTTCAATGATCAGGGAGCTCAGATAGCCTGTTATCAGAATAGGATTATGGGTGCTCATGATGAGTATGGTGGTACTGCTTGGAAGGACTATGACAAGGAGTTTAGAAGGGTCAAGGCTAATAATCATAGCCTGGGTGGGGACCAGATTGATATAATAATGTGGCTGTGGTACACAAACCAGCCACAAGAGAGTGGGGGACAGCCCTTTCGTACAAGCTCAGGGACTGCCTCAAGTTTATTCAGGGGGAGTAGTGCAAGGAAAGGGGTCTGCTGGGATTTCAACAGATACACATGAGCCCGTCCTCCGGGAAAATGCCATTTTAAACACTGCAGTTCTTTCTGCGGTCAGACCTCCCATCCTGAATTTAAGTGCTTCAAGAAATCATGAGATAAGGGTAGCAAGAAACAAGAGTAATGATTAGCCAGTTTTCAGCAAGGCCCACTCTCCTGTTCAGTTATTGGCTATGGTCCCTGGACTTAACTTATACTCCAACCAGGCAGCCGTGTGGGTTTTGTATGATGGATTTAGGTATGGTTTCAGGACACCAGTGCAAGGCTATGTGGGCTCTCTGCATTGTAACAATTAGCTGTCTCTGCGGTCCAACCCCAATGTGGCTAGAGCTAAGATTCTCAAGGAACTAGCAGGTCCCTTTGATGAAGTCCAAATGCAGTACTTTGTTTGTTACCCCCTAGGAGTGGTCCCTAAGAAGGAACCGGGGGAGTACAGATTTATCCATAACCTTTCGGCACCCAAAGGTCAATCAGTGAATGATGCTATTGATGGGGCCCTCTGTTCAGTCAAGTATGCTTCTTTGGATCAGGCAATTCAGATGCTGCAGGAGCTGAGGCCCAGGGTTGTGATGGCAAACTCAGACATTTAATCTGCCTTTAGGTTACTACCTGTCCACCTTTATGATTTCCATATAATGGGCTTCTAGTTTGAGGGGAAGTACTTCATTGACAGGTGCATGCCAAATGGGCTGCCAGGTGTCTTGTTCCCATTTTGAAAAATGTAGCACCTTTTCGGGGTGGGTTTTCAGATGCAAGACACAGCATCAGTCGGTCCTGCATTACTTGGATGATTTCCTCATTCTTGGTCCCCATGGTTCAGATCAGTGTGCAGATGCATTGGAAGTTTGTAAGAGTCTGATGGGATAGCTCTAGGTTCTGCTGGTGCATGGCAAAACTGTGGATACCCACACCATGATGGATGTTTTAGAAATTGAATTAGATTCTGTTGCAAGGGTGTCCAGGGTTCTGAGAGACAAAGTACTCACCTTCTCGCAAGCACTCCAAAAATGTGTGAGGGTGAAGAAAGTCACTCTCCATTGGCAGTGCTTGGTTGGACAGTTCAATTTCGCTCTACGTATCATTCCCATAGGGTGCTTTTTCTCTCGGTCCATTGCTCAAGCAATGTCGGGGTTCGAGGTCAAACACCACCACACTTTGGGAATCTTTCTTGAGTGACTTCAAAGGGATGGTGGTGTGGCTGAGCCACCCAGGTCCAGTGAGGAGCTTGGTCTCTTTATGGACACAGTAGGCAGTAAGGGCTTTGGTGCCATATTTGGTTCGGCATGGTGTGCACAGAGGTGACCTACAGAATGGTTGAAATCTGGACTAGTGACTAACATTGATTTTCTAGAGCTGTTCCCAATTCTGGTGTCATTGTCAATGTCTTCTGATAGATGCTGCAACCAGTCTGTGATTTTCTGGTCGGACCATATGTCAGTGGTTGAGTGCATAAACCAACAGGCTGCCAGGTGTAAAATGATTCTAAGAGTCTTGAAAGTAATTGTGTTACTGTGTCTCAGGTTAAATGTGTTTTTTAGAGCAAAACATGTGCCTGGTGTCTTGAATAACGCTACTGATACCCTATCCCATTTTAGGATGAAAGTTTTCAGGTCATACCCATCCACAAGCCGAGGAATGCCCATCACTCTTCCCGGAACATCTGTGGCGGATTGGTGCCCAAGACTATCAGACCTTGTGGCAGCCAGTGTAGCACCAAAGACAAAGAAGGCTTACAAGGGGGCTTTCATGGCCTATGTTAATTCCCTGGGACATGCAGGGGGGGGTCCTCTTGGGCGGATGCTGTATCGGTTTTGGCTTTTCTGGACGTCCTGAGGGAGAGTATGAGGTTGGTTGCATGTGGTAGGTGCCACACTGCTGACATTTCCTTTTTTGCCCAGTTACTAAGGGCCAGATTTAAGAGGGCCTGGCACCGCCTTGCTCCACAATACTGTAATTTGTTTTACGCTAATGTGACCCAACGAGGCCAAAATAGCCACACTAGAATTGCAAAGTGGCGCAATGCATGCATTGTGCCATTTTGTAACCCCTTGTGCCACATTATGCCTGTGCCAGGCATAATGTATGCAAGTGGTGCGTTCCCCCATTATGGGGGCCGAAAAGAAGCACCATTTTTTACAGCATTTTTAACACCTGCACGCATTAAAAGGAGGCACCCCTGCAGGCATTAAAAGGAGGCTTACCATTATTTATAATGAGCCTTAATGTGCTTTGCAGGATTAGCGTCAGAATTTTTTACGCTCATCCTGCAAAAAGTGCCAAACTAGCGTCAAAAATGTTGATGCTAGTTCATGAACTACTGTCATGGTGCACTGTATCTTTTATACGACGCACACATGGTCGCATTAGGGGGTCGCTAAAGGGCGCAAGAAAAGTGGTGCTGCACTGGATGGAAGGCCACTTTTCTTAAATCTGCCCCTAAATCTTTCCTAGTTAGGAGGGCCATTAAGAGTTGGCAGGGGCTACAAGGGATCAAGACGGATAGTAGGCGCCTCAATGACGTAAGGAAGTTGGGCTCTCTTTTAGGGGTCCTGAATCAGATCTGTACATCCCCTTAGGAGGTTGCCCTATTTAAGGCAGCTTTTACATTTGCCTTTTATGGGGCCTTCAGATTGGGCGAATTGGTGGCCAGCTACAAGAAATACATAACAGGGAGTTACAGTTGGGTGACATTCATTGGCAGGCTGGGGCAGGGTCCTTGGTGATCAATATCTCTCATTCTAAAATGGACCAGGATGGGAAGGGTGACCAGGCATTGTGGCAAAGAGCCCCAGGCAATGTGTGCTGTCCGGTTTATAATTTGGAGGTCTTACTAACTTTGCACTCTTAAGGGTCGCGGGTATGATCTTGGTGCATGCTGACGGCTCACCACTAACCAGGTACCAGTTTACACAAGTACTTAAGCGCGGTCTGGGTACAGCGGGTTTTGACACCTCTGAATCTGGGACTCATTCTTTTAGGATCGGGGCTGCAATGGCGCTGGTGGCAATGGGTTTGTCGGGTGCAGCTGTTTGAAGAATTGGCAGATTGTCCTCTGACTGCTATAAGAGTTATGTGAGATTGCATATACTGTGAATACCAGTTTCTTACACCTCCCTTCTTTCCCTCCTTTTCTTTAGGTGACTGAGAAATTTGTTTGGGGATCCAGAGGGTTCCAGTTTATGCAGAAGCTTTAAAGTTCATGGAGATAAGAGTCATCGGCCACTCTTATATTCGACGGGGAGCCGATTGGTATATGAAGCGTGGCATTGTGTCACGTGCAATGCAGGCTGGATTCTGTGTGTCCTTCTTTGGGAGAGGAGGGTTGTGCCTCACTCAGCTGAGACTGGTTTTGGCCTCTATGCTTCCATGAGAGTCCCCCCAACGAGACGTCATTATAATGCATCTAGTGGGTTATGACTTGGTCCCCATGGGTCGCAGCAGAAATTTGAGCTTGTGGTCTCTAAATTCGGTTGGTTTGCCAAGAAAGTTTTGCAGGTGGTGCTTGCATGGTTGAACATCATCTCCCGATTGCAGTGGAAGGGTGGCCTCTCAGGTAAGGCTCTCAGTGATTCGGTTAGGAGAATTAATAACAACCTTGCCAGGTTGTTCAGAACACCGAGGTTAGTCGTCATCTTGCACAGACGCATACAGGGGGAGTGTTTCTTTCTCCAGGATGTGGTACTTCTTTCTTGGCTGGGGAATGACATGTTGCTTGAACACTTTTTGGCGTGGTTGGTTCACCGTCCACAATAGAGGAATGACTCCAAGGTGGGAGGCCCGATAATCAGTCCACTATGCTGGCCTGTGGCGGGGTGAAGTCATGACTGGCGGAGGGACAATTAGGTGCCTTTTCCTTACCTCAGCAGGACAGAAAGGTAATTGGACCCTCCAAGGTGTGCTGGCTGGGAAGTGAGGAAAAAATCCAGGAGCACAGGGTTGTGAGCGGTCCCTGGCATCTAGTCCCTAGGGCAAACCACCCGCGCATGTGCAAAGATTTTGAAGCTGGCACCGGCCCTTGGGAGGGGTAGAATCTGAGAGTCTGTGGGTTGAGGGGGTTCCCGAGGTAGGTATTCTGGCGGGCAGGCAGGCCCCCTCTATATGATCTACACACAACGGGAATTTTTGGAGAGGGGTTGGAGCAATCGCACATGGAGATCCTACCACTGGGCCATATAGCCGGGGGAGTGGGCAGGGACCAAGTGACTTAGCAGTCAGTCATGATCTTGTTTGCAGTCACTGCCATTTTGAATACGCAGGAACTTATTTAGTCAGTGCTAGGAATGTGGATGTATTAGCGGACTCTGTTAAGGCTAGGCATCTAAAAAATATTATGTAAATAATATGGTGTGGTTACTGCCTAAAAGTTTGTTGATTGATTTTGATTTTGTTTCTCAAAAATAAAATACAGCCAGGAGTTCACAACTCCCAAATCCAAAGAGCTGTTGTTGTTCAAGGTGAATTAATGCCATGGTGGGTATGACTTCGGGTTTGGGGGTCTTGTGGGTTGAATGGTGGGGTCTGGGCGATAGGCCTCGCGATACCGGACCATATGCACCCCAGCCTGGTTCAGGAACTTAGAGATTTTTCTGTTAAGGCGTTTCACAAATTTGTAAGAGCGCACGAACAGAGTGCCTACTTCACTATAGCTGTCTGGGCACAACATATGACTAGGCGATCATTGCCTGCAGGTAATGATTTGCTAACCATATTACCTCTGTGAATCAAACAGTTCCCTGCACCCTCACTCTACGAAATCATTCCACCCCCCAAATGCAATATAACCGGCAAGCCCCCTTGGTACCATTTTTTCCACTGTGGACCTCAGGTTCTTGACCCACAAGCCTCTTTTACCATACCACCTCATGATGAAACCCGCTTTCCTGGTGCCACCCATCTGGCATACATTGAGGGCCCTCTCGTAGTTGGACTCTTGCTCCCAAGTGAGACTGCTAGTTTAGGGTTAGGGATGACAGGACTTTTGTTTGTAGGTGACTAGGCCAATCCTACAACAAGTTGCAACTCTCAGCCCAACCGTACCAGCTCACAAGCAGTACCTCACCAAAAACCCAAACAGTAAAAGGTGATTTCTGGCAGTCTTACACATGGATTCTAGAGTGCAACATATCAGGTGAGTCGTGATGGAACAGAAGTTACCCTTTTCTTTCTTTAGCAACATGTCTCAGTCACACACAGGCAATGAAGGAGATGCAGGAGGGTTTTCAATATGTTTATTGAAAGTCTACAATCTACGATAGAATGCATGAGCTGCAATGATCAGGATAATGAACAATGAAAGAAGCTTAACTGTGAAGTTGAGAATCTTGAAAACAAAGACCCCCACCATCTTGCAATAAACATGAAATGTAAAAACTTCTAGCAAAGAAAACCTAATCCCTAACCTAATGAGAGCTAGGTATGATAAACCTAATCTGCCTGTACCATGTCCATGAGAAGCACCCCCCAACTCTCGTTACCTTGGAATGAGGTCTCTAGGTCAGACTCCGTGCTCACACAAAGACTGAGATCTGCAGCGAGGTGACGTACAGCATAGATGGCATCTAGAAGGAATCCCTTGTCTGTGTGAGATGTACTTATACAGATCATGAAGGACCCCTGATGCAGGTATGTTCTCAAACAATTGATAAGGAGGCAGGCTTGTGGTGGCAATTATGTAAACAATCCCCAGCGATTATGTTCCTGTCACATGTAAGTGAGAAAGGGACATGATGTGAATACCTACGTTCATCACTTGATCATGATGCTGACACTGACGCCTTCCCTTGATTTGCCAATGCAAATCAAAACATTTCTATAACTATAAACAATGGCAGCCATCTTAAAAGAAATAATAAAATAAATGGGCTAAAACAGAGCACACTAAGTAGGTTAAAAGTCACTAGGTGATGGGGGCACAGGCCTCCAAGCCAAAGGACTAAGCTAACCTCCTGAGTCCCAATAAAAACTAAATTGGATTCACTACAGCACTCTACATGTAAGAGTGTCACAACACCTACACTTACTGAGTTGACATAATGTTTGATGCACACACAAGACACATGGGAGAAAGAATAATGTATCACTTAAGGGTGACCACTAAATCATATTAAGATGGACATACTGCTTATAGTACCCTGGGCTCCTCCTTCCAAGCAATCCAAACCTGACCCAGCCGCAGATGTGGCTGCCCATATGCGAAGAGTTGGAGCTAAAATTGAACAGATCAATTGCTGCCATTCCACCACCACCAATTTTAACACTCTTGTGAACTGAAATCTGGCAATGGAGTTCCATCCTCCCGGAGAAAACAGTGCCCTTGGCTGCCCCTGTGGGAGAAAGGCAATGCACTTCTCAACTGTCCAGATGGGACAGTAATGGGACCCCAAGTTCTTGTTGAGAAAAATGTTCTCCCTATGACCTCCAATCTGTCTTTGAGAAGGGCAGGGTCACTGCCAATGACCTGTCAGGTCAGATTACTTCCCTCCAAACAGAGACCCAGATGGATCACTTTATTTGAACTCATAACCCTGAATGCCCGCTAGAAGGCCAAACAGAAAGCTGCCCTGAAAGGCAGGGCTGCAAACATGGCTGGCACACCTTCCACGAGTCTGACCACAGAACTGCCCAGCTTAACCACATCAATTGGTAGCATAGAATTCTATCTCCCTCCTTCAAGCCTTTACAATTCCCTCAATGCCTTCTTGATAAGAAAGAAACTAGTCCAGTCTCTGTGCCCCATCATTTTGGTGAAGAAGGTTAATGCCGCCTGTTATCGCCTCACGTAAGCCATGAATCAGCACTTCGGCCTTAATTAGGGTGAGAAATGCAACCCATGATGACTTATGGAAGATTTCCCCTTCACCCACTTGACCCACAAAAGCGAGATAGCACTGAAATCCCCGCTAATAGGTTCTGTGCTGACAACCACGTGGTATGGTAGGACAGGGCACTACATTTCCATAGGTGGTCTGGGAATAGCCTAGGTAGTTGTGTAGCCTCTGGGTGGAAGTGCCAGAATCCCTGCAGCTTGAAATGAGCTAGAGAGTCAGCAGCATTAGTAAACACCCCAGTACATGTCTAGACTTAAATGTGACATTATTCGTCAGGCACAGTAAAATTATCTGCTTTAGCAACCTAAGCACCATTTTACAAATAGCCTACTGTTGATTTATGGAGTCCACCACAGCCATGTTGTCTGACCAGAATGCCAATGATTGATCACAAAATTGGAACCAAAATGGGAAATAACTCCAAAAGGCTCCATTTTTCAGGGAGCCAAACTCAAACAGGTTGTGGGCCATTGTTGTGCTTACCGCTTCAAGTCCAAAATCGCTTTGAAATGCACAGTCCGAGACAGATACTGGGAAGAAACCCAGTTCCTGAGTAAACTTGGGAGGAGCTGGCCACACCGCATATCCACTGAACTGTTATGAGAACGCTTCCCAAATTTGTATATCCTGGCTTTCCTCTCCTCACAGTCCTGTTTGGTGATGACTTTGCCTAAGGCTAGACATCACCTGCGCAATGGACCTAGAAAATGGACATCCCATGGGAATGATGAAGAGCCCAAAATTCATTGCCTTAACAGGTCCTCAAATTGGTGGAGTGTTACCTTCCCAGTGGCCAGACATTCCCCTATGGATTGTTTGAACAGTTCCACCTTCTCATAAGGAAGCCTACAATCCTCTGCCACAGAATTTTATTCTATACCCAGGAAGGTAAGGACTGTGATGGGTCTGAATGTCTTGCCCTGCACTGACCAAACTGACCAAAAAAAAACACAAGCTCTGCTAGGGCTTCCTCCTAATGTGATGATACTCATGGCCCCGGAAATGAAAAATCATCAAGGTAGTGCAAAAACCATGGGGAACCTGATACCTTCTTAAATACCCTTTCCAGGAATGAGCTAAATGATTCAAGGTCTGCACAAGACAGTGAGTACGCCATTGGCATACACATAAAGTAGAATTATCCCTCGAAGTAGAAACCTAGCAAGTGTAAATCTTTTGGGTGGGCAGACAACATGAAAGCTGACTCAGTGTCAGCTTTTGCCTTCGGTGTTCCTGGAGCAAAACCCTGCAGTATGGTGAAAGCCTGGTCCACGGAGGCACATTTCACTGAGCATAAGGCAGATCAATTGCTTAAGTCATTGAACAGATACACTATGTGTGAGGTGAAATTCCCCTAGCTGCTTCTGGGATGTCACGCTTAGCGGTGAACAAACAAAATCATCCATTGAAGGGGCCTTCTACCATGCCCAACTTTCCTTTGTTGACAGTCTTTTCCTGGGCTACTTCCTGGTTTGCTTGGAGAGACTGACATTTTTTGCAAAATAGGTTCCCCACAGTACCCTGCGCTGGAATCCTGAAGCCGCATCTAAACTATCAAAGAGAACTTGCACTGCATGTGTGTTGCCATAACTGTTCAGCTAAGTAATAAGACCTGTAGATTCACCGGGGCATGATCCCTTTCAAAGGGAAAATGCTCATAGTTGTTTTTGTTCACCCTTGTCCTTTCCTTTATTGTAACGTTTGAATCCAGGGTGAGGGAGCATACAGCAGAAGGAGTTGTTGGGTTTAAACTCACTGCTCCCTGTCGGTCTGTCTTCCTATTGTATGCCCAACATGCTCTTCTCCTATCCTCCCATCCCTGTGCCCCCTGCGCTGGGTGAAAGGAATGGTGGATGTTAGTCTCATGCTTCTTAAGCATCATATGGCACAACCATGCATATACATCAGTCTAGTTTTTAAAACAAGATCTGGCAAGTTTATTTTTTCCTTCTTAATGCTCTATCACATTCTTTCCAGCAACTACCTCCAAATTCATCATGTACACAAACAATCTTGTTTTGATAACAGAACAACTGCAGCTCCAATACGGCAACCTTTTCCACCAACACTGTGTGGAAACTTGTGAACCCTGTCACCCAATTTACTAGATCTTCATCCACTTTCTGCCTGTGCTGAGTGTAGGAGCAATCTCTAGAAAGTGAGCATTCCTTGCTACCTTGCTTTTGCCTAAAGAGTCAAATCAAAAGTACCTTTCCAAATCTTTTCTTTCATTTCTACCAATAAATGCAAACCTCACTGATCCCACTCCGAGTGCAGAGAACCCAGTCACGTGCCAGGCAAGGGTGAAAAAAAAGGACTGGCTTTCTTGGTCATATTCGCTTGGGATGACATTGCCCCCTACCCACCTGCGCCCCAACTGATGAGCACTGCACCCCAGCCTCTAGCCCGAAGCCGTGGACTGATGGCTGGATGATCTTCACTACTAATAGTACTGGCTGTAGTCTGACACTGGCACACTGCTATTTATGGGTACACCAGGGACTAAGAACCCCTTGACCAAGTTACCACTCTCAAATAGTGCCCCCAGCCTCTGTGATTTTACCATGATATCCTTCTCGGATGCTCCTGAATCTACTCACCCATGAGGACTATAGGTAACCCCCCATTCTTGGACTGCCATAACAAGACATTCACTAGACTGGCTACTAGTTAAGGCTGTGGCCCCAGCGTGGTACTGAGTTGTTCTCTCCCCATCTCCTATGTTTCACCCTGCTGTTGATGGAGTCACAGCCTCACTTACTGTCATTCAGTTGTTGACAAACAATGCCTGTTTAAAAAAAAATGCACCTCCATGCCCTAGTAAACTAAAGCAGAGAGCACTTACTATTTAAGCAAACCCCCGCAAACTTCTCCACCTCAAGAAGGGTGAAGAAACAAGATCAGTTCCAGGATGCCAATACTGGAAGCTGCCTACTTCCACCTCCAAGGGCCTGGTGATTTGGAGCGGGCAGCCGCCGAAGATTGGAAAAAGAAAATCCTGCATGAAGCAGCTCCTGACTTCCCTGTGGGTCTTGTGGAGGGTAGAGGTAGCAGTACGTGTGGTGAGGAGGGCAGGAAAAAAGAGTCTGAGCCCTACCTCTCCCAGGGCCGGACTGGCTGTACCGGGCACTGGGCATTTCCCCAGGAGGCTGGAACGGTGGGGGCCGGTTTTGTTACTGGGGGCCAGTTTTGCAAAGGTGCTGCAATATCGGCACCCAATAACAAAAGCAGCAAGCCAGCAGAATCCGCTCACTCTCCTTTCCAGCCTGATGGGGTGAGCCAGGGCTTCACACTTGCAATCAACTGCTGTTGTTGTGGGGGCTGGTCTGACAAAATCGCCGTGGCTGCTTTGGGTTCCCAGTCACTTTCTTGCCCCTTAGGGACACACCCGCTGGTACCTCCTGGACCAAGAGATCTCTCTCTGTGCTAGTCAGCCGCACCAGGGTCATGAAGAAGGTGGCCATGCCCAATAGAGGCTTACCATCTTGCCAAGCCCAGCCCCGCCGCACCCTCCATAATAGTCGGCTCCCCACATTTGGGTAAGAGCATGGAGACATTTATGTAAATAAAAGAGTTAAAACGTGACTTTTACACCAAGTCTACAAGACCCACAATGTCTCCAACAGTAGATGTGCTAGACCTTTTTTTTAGCTCAGGTCTAAAGCCACCTTTGGCTTTGCATTTGTCGCCCCAAGTGGGAAAGGTATGCCCAGACGTGGGTCCCGTGCTCACTGCGCCACTGGATTCAAGCTAGCCTAGCTGACAAAGGGTGGTACCCTGAAACCGGTCCTAGGATGCTTGTTTCCGGTCCAGGGAGGACCTGACTTGGCAGTTCAGGCTGGACTGTTCCTTTGAGGAACAGGGTCAAGACTGATTTGCATATGGCTGGGTCCAACCTGGGGTGGCGTGGTGAGCAAAAAAACAGTGGATTAAACCCAGATCTTTGTGACGGGGGTGAATGTTTGATTTGCTCTGCATTCCGTCCATCATCTGTTCTTTTTACCTTTATCTGTCTCGTCAGCCTCAGGTTTTCAAAACATCATAATAAAATCTCATATATACATACATACATTCTGGGCCGTTCTATCAGCCCTCTTTATCCACTGGTCTGTTCAAGTCATTCACACTTGGCCTCCACCCACAACAGCATAAAACGTAGGGCAGCAGATCAACCCACTTAAGTTATGGGCTGTCTTGCTCCTTAAGTAATGTCATGTTGCGTCATCACATGCACTTAAAAAGGAGTGCACTCAGTCCTGTAGCTGGTGTGCCTGGGCTGCAAATCCTACTCTTCATATTTTTGCCAAACTTTGTTAAATTTTCCATATGTTTGCAAATAAACACAAATCAAATAAAATGTTGCATTGCATGCTTGACAAGGCCAGACCTATTGGCTTTTACACTGTTTGTTTTGTATCATGTCTGTTCTGGGACCTGGAAGGGGCGCGCATCTCCCATTTTTTTCATTTTTGATTTAAACCAGCTGTTTAACAGATTAGGAAGTAAACTGAAACCCACCAAGCTTAAAGCGTGATTTAAAAGATCACTCAGTGACATAGGAAGGAAATTTGGGACCCAAAGGGCATGATGGACTAATGGGCCTGAACTACAGGTCGAACACTGATGACTGCGGGCCATTAAAACGCTAATTTATTGAAACCTCGAGGCTTTACCCGTTGCAATGGAAATCCAGGCAGGATCTGAGCTGCTCCTGCGCTGCTGCCTGTGTCAAGATCTGTGGCACTTTACACAGTCTCGGGTTGGGCCCATGGGGTACAGATGCTTGAGTTGACCAATAAGGACAGGCCACCTTCACTCATAGGGCCTACACTTACAAGAAGTAGCAAACTAGTGCCCGAAGGAATTGCAGCAGAACTTCCTGATGTCAGCCTCTAAACGACTGCAAAACTGTCTGTTTCTGTTTGTGTATTGTATTGTAATTGTATTTATAGAGCGCTTATTACCCCTGACGAGGTGTCAAAGCGCTTTTTGGGGAGTAGCACGCTACTCCGGAACCCAAGAGGAATTAGTGGTGGATTAGTATAGGGAAATATGAGTACAGTATTAGTATTATTATGAGTTAATTTGAGCAGTGAAAGAAAACAAGTGAGGCGTGATGGCGTTAAATGGAAGAAAAGAGGGTGGAAAAGAAAGATGCAAAAAAGGAGAATGGAAGAAGAAATGTGAGAAAACTGAAGAGTGAGGGTGTATGAAAGAATGTCAGGGAGGAGAGGAAATGCATGGCACGGTGATAACATAAAATGTTATTTCACTGTTACCATTCAAAACATATGTTCAAAGAGAATATCCCTGTGATATACGCAGCTACTACCACGCTACAGATGTGAACAAAGGAACTGATCTTTTCATTAATCATTTTTAGTCTGTAACATCTAGTGTGTGTAATAAGATCTCAGGAAGAGAGAACAGATTATGGAAGAAAGATTTATATATAAAATCACCTCATTCACAAGGACTCTTCTCCTTTTCAGGAGAAAGGCAGATGTGTAGCATTTGTGAGAAGGTTTCTGTCTGATGGTTTCCTGACAAACAAAGTAACTACCTACATCACAATACTCGAGATGAGATTTCTAACTGGTTCACAAACAGGGCAGTACTGGCCTAGAAGTAAGATGTTCTCCTTAATACAGCCTAGGTGTGCTCATTTTTAGGCTTATTCGAAATAGGATGATCTCTTTTTCGTCAATGTTCTACACCTACTACTAAGGAAAATCCCCGGAGGATACCAGTAACTTTGAGATCTGCTTTGTTTCCTTGACATCAACTCAGAGGAGTGGCCATAGCTGCAGTACCAATCCTCCGACGACCTCTGGTGATAAAGAAATGTGCCCAACGGAAGTCAGAGGTCAGTCAGATTTCTTTCCTACCTCCTCTTTGAGCCCTTTTTCTCTGCTGTATCCAGTGCTTAATTTGTGCTTGTTGTTTCCGGTGCTGAGCACCGGCACTTATTTTTGAGGGCCGGCGCTTAGTCTTCTGCCTTAAGCATTTGCTGCGAGCAAAAGACACGTGTGGGAAAGACGGAGAGAGAGAAAAACGAAAAAGCGTCACAATGAGGGAAAGCAGAAAGCTGCAACAGTGAGCTGGAGGGGCAGGGAGTGGCTGTAAACGGATTGAAGAGGTCAGAGATGGCATCGGGATTACGCTGCCTCAGTATTCCGTGTTCGCAGATTTAATTGCAGCAACCCTGTGTTTAAGAGGAGGGCTTTGAACACTGGCACCTTTTTATGTACAAATTAAGCACTGGCTGTATCCCTGTACCAGCCAGAGAAGTAGACGGCTTGGAGAGTTTTGTAACACTTGCTCAGAAAACCCAGATTCAACTGTAAGCACTTTCCCTTCCTGTCCCTCTGTGAACTATTGTTTTCTGACAACTTCAACACTCACCTGCAGCATGACAGTCAAAAAAACAAAGCTATGAAAAAAGAATGGTCAGATTCTAATGCTTATGTGTATTAATGTTGATCTCACCATGGGGAAGTTGTGTAACAATGGATATGCTCAAGTCAGAGGTGTTCAAAGTTGGTTCAAGCGAGAATAATCTTTGCGTTACTTGCAGGATACTCCCTGACTACGTAAATTAAAGTTGGGTTAATTGAATGTACATTTATTTTCGGAGGACACTCTGAAAATCTGGCATGTATTCAGCATTCCTGGACTTACCTTAAACACTCTTGTTTTAAAGGTGAAAGGGGTCCTTATGGGACTAAACACTCTTAGGTAACTAAACAGGTGCAGAGTGGCGAGTAATGGGTGGAGGTGTATAAATGTGTCGAAACGAAGCAGTGAGAACAAAGGGACATCAGTAAGCTGCACATATGCACAACGGGAAGGAAGGAAGGAGTAGAGAAACACAATTCCTGCCTGGCCTCCAATGGTCAGGTACCCAGTCTGTTTCATGAGTTCTGCAAATTTCTGGTCAATCTCCATACTCTCCATGCTCATTGGGTGTATGTCTCTAAATACTTCCAGAACATGGATCATCTTTATTACTACACATAATCCCTAGTTGCTCCAGTGTTCAAATGCTATGCAAATAATGTGATGATGATAATTAGAGATTTTAATCTCATCTGTGCCTAGCCATATGTGTTTTTTCATGATGTGTCTCTTCATGTGACAGACGTTTATTTATTTATATCACAGACCACCCCAGCCCTACAAGGACATTAGGACCAGGTGATAAAGGCATAGCTGCGGGCTTGAAGATAAATATAGAGACCCTCGGGTGCTCTTTCCAGAGAGACAATGACCAAGAGACAGATTTTGCAAATTAGAGTAGAGAGTCAGAGCAAACACTTTCGAGCTCAAACCTGTATCCTGAAATAGTGGAATTTTCATGGGTATGGGAGTTATCGGGGGCCTTGTAGAGAGGTGGATGACTAATTTGGAATCTGTTGTGTCATTTTTTAGTACATGTTGGAGCAAAGATTCATGTTAATAGTTTTTGGGTTGCTAGGTGAAAATGTAATGAATTGAAGTTCCTGGGCGGCATTCCAGAGAGTGTCAGTTGTTTGCTGTGCTCTCTAGGAGATGGTCGCTGAGGGACGCTATTGCTGTTTCTTATTCTTCTACATCATTAAACCAAATTAAATATACTTCTCGACTGCATTCTCTGCCTAGCTACAACTCAACAGGAAAGCAAGTAGCAAAGCCATCACTAAACAGAAATGTGTGAAAACCATGTACTGCTCATGAGCGACTAGGAGGGGGTCTACTTTGGAGTAGCACACTTACTTATGGGGGGAGGAGTGCTGCAGTGAAGACATCATCGAGGTTGGTGGGTGCTAAAGCTGCCAGAGGAGGACAGACTTCACATCTTGGTTCTAACTCTTTGAATCCAGTTGAGATTGTGGGTGAGTTGGTGGATGACGAAGATACGACAGTCCGCCACCTGCTGTGTGGCCTTTGGAAGTGGCAAACGTGGCGAGACTCACAAGAAGAGTATAATTATTCCAATCTAGAGAGGAAAAGTTATTGAATAACTCAATACATATGATGTTCAATGTTTAAAATATCAAGTCACAATTGGGCACCTTTAACCCCATTTTTGGGGCAGAAGGCGAGTTGCAGCCTTCTTTCCAAAACAAAACCTAGCAGTTTTGCGCCACTGATTATCGGAGATCCTGAGAACAGTAAGGGGGTTATTCTAACTTTGGAGGAGGTGTTAATCCGTCCCAAAAGTGACGGAAAAGTGACGGATTTACCACCAGCCGTATTACGAGTCCATTATATCCTATGGAACTCGTAATACGGCTGGTGGTATATCCGTCACTTTTGGGACGGATTAACACTCCTCCAAAGTTAGAATAACCCCCTAAGTGTTCTGTATGGGATGAGGAAACGAGGATGCGTTCTGTCTTTTAACATTGCAGATTCAGAAACTGAGATATCAAACTGCATTTTACTAGAGTTGGCAAGGTGGAAGACATGTTCTGCTGGAACCTTGGGGTAATGCTGATAACATCAGCAAGTTGTCTGAATGAATGTCATATACTTTAAAAGGAAAGATAAAAGTAATGATCCTTGAAGACCCAAGTAGGATGAGCGACAGTAAATGGGACATTGAATCTTTCGTCTTTACCTCAGGTGCATGGCACCAAAAAGCTGCTCAGGTGCAGCCTCAGAAGTATCTCCATCTGCCCCACCAATATCTCCCACTGTTCCTCCAAGGTCCGAAGTTGCAGCAGCACCTCAACGCAAGGCCGGAATAACACGGACAGTTAAAAGAACACAACCTGAATGTTTGGTGGGGTAACAGTCCACAGCTTGAGTAGTGGGAACGCGGATACAAAGTGATCTATCAGTAAGGTGGGGGGGAATATCTCTCTATCACATCGCTGTCCATCAGCACTCCAAAACCAGGTGTGTGTGTCACACTTAAAGCGTGATTAACAGCACAGGGCCTCCAACCACTCCCTGCCCAGTCCATCATAGTGAATACATGTTCTGGGCCTGCCATGCATGGGAACTGGACTCATAACTGATGATAGTAGCGAACCAAGCACAGCAGTGATGCCAGCTGAGGAATATGATCCAAGAGGAAGCCAAAGCAGAATGCTGGTAAGTATAAAACAGTGAGTATGTGTGTGTATATTTCCCTTTCGTATGTGCATGTAATAGTGGATGTGTTTGCCTGCGTAATGTATATTGCGGACCTTGGCATAATGGAAGGATGTCTTTGCATATCATTGACATTCATGGTCTGACGGTGCTCGCTCCTCCTATAATGCTAAACCAGTCAAAGTGCTGGTAATTCTTAGCATATTGTGGGTTTCCATAGCAGTATGTGGACCCCACCACTCGCATCATTGACCTCATTGATGACATTACTAGTGACATTTCAAATGGCATAATCGATGACGTCTAAAGAGATCACCAATGACACTTCAGAGCCCATCAACCCATTTTTAAAAAACAAATACTTCAACAACTGCTGAACAGTTTTACACTAAACTACACAAGTTTGTAATCTGCTAGTTTCAGGTTTGATGTAATTCTGTACATATGCATGCAAGTCAGAATCCGTTCATGTGAGGTAGGAGTACATTTGAATAATTGCTAAAAATGACAAACATATGTCTGACCACCAAACATGCATTTACTAAAAAAGAAAAACTAAACTAGTATTTCACAATAACATGACGTTTTCTCTATAAAAATGATCATCTTTTCTTTTGGGGAGTTGGTTTACTTTCCAAAAGAGAAAACCCTGCATGTTCAATCACCCTTTCTCCTGTATCCAAGGCCCCCCTCTCTGTTTCATTTTTGGGGACAAGACAGTGTATACTGCAGTCTCTTCACCTGCTTCAGAAACGCAACACTTGCTAAACACCCACTCAAAACTGGAAGAGTATTTGACAACTGTGGCAGTAATATGAGTAGGCCCTGTCATAAATTCAGCTAACACATAAGAGGTAATATGAGGAAAACTTGGAAACAGTCTAAAACATTCTCAATATTTCTGGGTAAATTCCAACTCATAGTTTCCACCCACCTTACCACTTTATGCAGAATTCTGCCTCATGCAAATCCGCATTGACTCTGCTTCTCATGGGAACAGCCCCTTCCAAACTGACAGGTGAAGCTCTTTCCAAAACTGAATAAAGACATCCTCAGACCTGTTTCAGCCTTACTACCCCACATCAGTGAGGGATAGTTTGGATCCTGTGTCCCAGTGATCAAGGGTCCCAAGTCTGGGAATACCCTTGGCCACTTACCTTGTCACATCAAACACACAAAAGGTGATCGGAGGAATGCTTGGAAATATGCTTAAACCCTAGCAATTGCACTGGGAAACATTACAATTTGTTGTTTTTCGCCCAGAGTGATAATCCAGACAGAGGCCCAACTTGTGCAAATCAGTACTGACCAAGCTGCTCATGAGACAATCCATCCTGGATTGTCAGGCGTGGCCCACTCCCGAAGAGAACTCAAGCAGTCCTGTACGAGTTTTATCTTCAGTAGGCCTCGTCAGTGTGATTTTGTTTTAGAATCATAAATGTAATTTTATTTTCTTCACGAATTTCCAACGTTTTTTAAAGCATATGTTAATGTCAAAATGATGTTGTCAATGAATTTATGTATATTTAAAGCTCAAATCTGAGTGATATCCTTTACTGCCCACTGAGTCCCTAGCCTGTGTGATTGTTGTAATGTCTGCTGTCCTAATTTATGCAATAGGCTATCGATCTGTAATTGATCATACTGATGAACTCACCTTTAAACTCTCTAGTTCTGATGTCTGTAGTATGGAATTATGATGTTTCTGTATTTTCTTTTATTCTTTGCAATGAGATATGACTGAGAATCTCTTTGGAAAGGAAGTAAAATGTAGAAGTGAAGAAAGACGGTAAAAAAATGAAAGGCTATGTGATATAGCATTTTCTCAGCTACCATTATCATCCATTACTTTTTAGACATGTTTTAGGGAACTTGTACTGACAAAAGAACCCTTTTCCAATATCTTCTTAAAATCATCTTGGAGTGACCACGAAATTATTGTAATGTTTCACGAGTGTCCCTTCAGCATGTATTGCTTATTTGAAAATAGCTCTGTAAAATGCAGTATCTAGCCTTAATCCCTTTAAACAAAATGTCTCTTTGGATAACTCCCTCCAAACATCCCTGGAGGATGTTAAATTCGTCCATTTGGTACAGTTGCTCTTTCAAAGATGACCAGTTGCCACTGCTTTAAGGAGTGTGCATTACTGGAGGAACAGGGTGAACCATATGAGAATGATTCCACCATGGACATGTAGTCCGTAAGAGTGTTATTGTGCATTGTCTGCTTCTACATGGCTTGATGTCCAGAAGAGTGCTATGGTCTGTTGTCTGCATTTACCTGTGTGCATATCTGGCACCAATCAGGTGTTAGAAACTGTCACAGAAACATATCCCTTTGTCAGTTCTCTTCCTATCCAGACTCTGAGAGTTGGGTTATTCATAGCTTTGACATGAAACAGAGTGGTCTCATTCATCGTACGTGGTTTCTTTTCATAGAATACATTTAAATCCAAGAAATCCCTCCCATTATCCAGTACCGAATGGAAATAGAATACGTTGAGCCGTGTACCCTCTGACGAGCAGAGACAGATCTGTGTTCTCTCTGTCAGGTTTCAAATGCTTAAAGAAATGCAAATGCTTGCAAAATCTGGGAGGTGAAGAGATCCATTGACAGATATAGTATTACTTGTTATTCAGATGTGACTAATGGCTGTTACCCATGCACGTAGGAGCAGTTCTACAGGAGACTGAAAGGCACACCAACACCTATTGGTTTTCCTACATTCGCCTCAGCCGCTGATGATGCTGAAACTGCGCTGTCAAAAACACAGACAAGACACGTTAAACCATTGAATCAATTGGAAGGAAAATAAATGTTCATGTTGGGAAATTAAGATTTGGGATTTACATGGAATAGTGGGTACCACAGCACACCGAAATGCGATCGTTTATTCTAAGTAAGAAGATCAAACCTTATTTTAGATCTAAACAATTCCTGTTGTCTAGTATTGCCATAGTTTACTGTGATGTTAGGAACACAATATCAAAAAGCACCATATGTTCTAGTGGGTGTCTCCATTTTAGGCTTGATGACTTTAGTTTAGTTCGTAGGGAGGTTCTGAAGTGCAGAATACTCTGGCCACATAGCAAGGGAGTTAACTGATCAATGAAATTAAGTTTTATAAAGTATGTGATTACCCTAAGAGGGGCCCTGGCTCTGAATCTATATCCAATTTATGCAGGAAGAACTACCGACTAAGGTTTCAGCACTCACATCAAATATTTAATTTTTCGTAAATATTTTAAACAGTCACGAATCTGGGCGAACAAGAAAAGTCTTGGAAAATGGTATGCCTCATTTCATTAAAATAAATGGCGGTCTTCTTTGAAATTCATTGTATGCCCTGTAATCTTTTTTACAGGGGAAATCTTTGAACCATTTGGAAGAAATTAAGTTGTTACCATACCCATACCAGAAAAAAAGGGCATCTTGGTAATGGTAAGGGGATAATGGCATGCATTTTCAAAGAACCAAAAAGTAGCTTGGCTCCTCATTTGTGTGGTCACAGATGGTACTTTGGGGCACATTTACAAGAAAGTGGTGAATCAGTCCCAATGCACCACTTTTCTTGCATCGCGCCTTCCCCACCTAACAACACCATGGTTGTGCCATATTTACAATTCGGTGCACCATGGCAGTCGTTAGGACAATAGCGTCAACATTTTTGACGCTACTCTGGTGCTTTGCTGCATTAGCGTCAAAAATGTTGATGATAGTGCAGCAAACCACAGGAAGGTCTATTGATTAAAATAAGTGTGTCATTTTTGCACCTGCTCTGAGCAGGTGTTAAAAATGATGGAAAAAATGGTGCAGTGAAATCTTGTAAATTTCACTGCACCATTTTTTTGAGCCTCCCTGTGTCACAACGCCCCCCTTGCATATATATTATGCCTGCCGCGGGCATATTGTGGCGCAAAGGTTTACCAAGTGGCACAATTCAAGCATTGTGCCACTTTGCAAATACTGCGTGGGAGAACGGCCTACTTAATGCTGCCTTAGCGTAAAAAAAATTATGCTAGGGTGGTGCAAAGTGGCACTTGGGACTTGGAAATGTGCCCCTTTGTGTGATAAGTACATGGGCATTGTAGGAGCCCAAATTCAGATTGAGAGTTTCACAGATACTGTCTTTGCTTTCACACCTTTCTGAGGTCATTTTCTATGGAGCAGTCTCATCTGATTGAACTGAACCATCAAGAAGATCAGGAAGACGTTCAGGATGGGAATTGTTCTTTTTTGGAATATTTACAAACTATAATTAATTATGTCATCACTATCGAAATGTTAGTTATTCCGATATCCACCTCCTTACTTTACCAACCTACTGTCCCCTTGCTTCATGTTTGAGGAGCTACGTATTGAAAAGAAACCCTTGAGAGTGAGGGACACCAGCTGGCTGCCCTATCTCCTTAAATGATATGTGGTGAGGACCTTCCAAAGCCATCATTATGCTTCTGCGGTACCTTAATGTTTGTGAACCTTATTTGCACATAAATTACGATTCATCCATATTATTGGTGGATGGCATAGCACTCCCTGAAATGGAAAGCTTCCTCCCACAAGGGCTTGTGTGAAACCAGTTTAACTTACTTCTGGTATCTTAATCTAGGAGGGTGTACCCCGTCTGCAATAACCTCTTTGTCTTTCTTATGTTGTAAAACATTGGTTTAAAGATATCCTAAGCAAGATATATAAGGAACTAGCCTGGCTGATGCCTCGCCGCTAATTTCGGCCAGTGGAGGCGAGGCAAGTAATGCACCTCAACCCTGAACCTTACATTGCGGCTCTTAAATGCAGAATGTTGGACAACTTGGGTGTACCTGAGACATAATGAATAAACTGAGAGTAGCCTCTTCCAGAGAGACGTACATTATAAAATGTAAAATGTCTATGTCTTATTGCGGAGTCACAATTTACATCCGTTTACAGCACTGCCTCATCCATATTTTGTACAGCTGGCAGAATCAAGTCTTGGCAATCATCTTTAAAGGCTCATTTGGTTGCAATCCACTGATGTAGGAGACTTCTAAGAAAGTGATAAAGGCAGTTTTATTTTGACACAGAACAACTATGAGTTCGTGAAGTGATTGTTTTTTTCCTGCAGTGCACTGATCTCCTCAATCTGTGAGCTGAACACATTAACTTCAGAACTCATGGGACATCCGGTTGATGCTGTGCACATGGCTGAACTGAAATATGTTTCCCAAAAGACAGTCTTCCTTATAACAGTAACATCAGCCAGACGTGTCAGTGAGCTGCAAGCTTTTTCAATCATGAGACCATATATTAGGCTCTCAAGAGATAATGTCGCTCTTTGAACAAATTCAAAATGTATTCCTTGAGTGCTATTTGAGTTTCTCATATATCAGACAATTTTACTTCAAATATTCTTTCAAAGCCTTTTCACTTCAGCAGAGAAATCACTCCCTACCTTTAGTTCAAAAAATCACTATTTTTATAGACAGAACAAATGACTTTTGGAAGACAGACCATCTATATATAGCATGTGGGGCCTTGAGCAAAGGTCCAAGCTAGGGATATCCAGATGGATTACATTCTACTTTGCACTCTGGCTTTCCGAGGCTCACAAAGTATGTGCCAGACAGACTTCACATTTTACATAGAGAATAAACAGCGTAATCAGAGTCCTGCTTGCAGGGGTTTGTTACAATATACTTGCAAGAAAGCAATCTCATTAAACCAACACCAGGATGGAAGCCACAATCAGAAAGACGGTGTTGCAGAGCCTGATTTAATAATGTGAGCCTCGCCTTGCTTTTCCCTGTATAATTGTCAGGGTCACTAGAATTATGTGGCAAAAGAGAGCCAAATTATGCTGCAGCGTTCAGTAAACGATGCAGCAACAAAAGGCAAATTATGCAGAATAATGCGGCACATTTCATTAAAATGTTACTTCATTATTTTGTCATTTTTAAATTTGATATCACTGTATGACAATTGGTTGCACCTCATCAATACCAGTTTAACACCCAAATATGGCGGTAAGCAACAAAAAGGTGATCAGTCCAGCTTTGCACGGTATCTTCCACTGAGCAACAAACGTGACGCTCCATTTTTAGTAACTTTTGAACTGTTTGAGCTAGAAACATTTTTTTGGGTTAAAATCTGCAGATTATGTGGCAAATAGGGAAATCTATAATTATGCAAAAATGACCGCAGACGCACAATCGCATAATAACAGTGGCCCTGATAACTGTGTATGTATACTGCTTGGAATTCGATTCAAAGAATTTGAATCTGTTGAAGATCGCCTGCTAGAGAAGAAAAGTTTTGTATAACAATTTAGTTCTCCAGCATTAGTATGAGGTAGTTATATGGTGTAAGCTCGTTTGCATGTGAAGACGGTTTGGGGCAGAGATTAATGACTACGTATCCTGTTGGAGAAGACAGAAGAAGCCTGAATGAGAGAATGAGCGGGATAGGTTACACTATTAAATACAGCGTGTTTAATACTGCTAATTACTATGTAAAATATAAATCTCGAATTCTGAGACTAATAATGGGAAAAATGCAGGATACTTATATTTACAGAGAATGGCCCTTTTTCGTTTTTCTAGTAATTGCTTAGTTTATGTTATGCGTAAACTTGCAGAGTTAAACACTCAATAAAATATGGTTCAACAGAATTTATTTAATGGGCCATGTTTGAGTGGGTATTGTTATTCCGCCTTTTCTTTTGAATCACTGTCAGCCTGGGCCAGCCCCTTTTCTCCCAGCCTACTGACATATGATGGAGCTGTGTGGGCACATCGCCTTGCCTTTCAGTTACAGTGTATGGGAGCCTCTTTGTCCTTATCCGCCCACTCAAATATGGACTCTCTCAGACAATCCTCCACCCCATTGGCCGATTAATTAATTCTAGACAGCTCACATCCGATTGGACCATGTGGGAATGGGAAATAGTCAACCTGTCTATAGGCTACAAAGCAGGCGTGAATGAGGGCCTCACATAAGTTTATGTTTTTAAACACAAAATAAATGTACACTCCTGTTTTTTTTCAGCAAAATAATACGAACACCAAAAGGCAAGTGTTTATAACTTTACCATGAAGGACCATGTTAATCTATCCACCTTCTGATACAACCACTAGGGTTGTATGTCAGAATTTTGAGATCACAAATATCAACCTACAAAATTCCGATTTCTTAAGGAGAATATTTCTAGATAAATACAGCTTTATTTTTCTTAACTCCACATTTATCTATCTATCTATCTATCTATCTATCTATCTATCTATCTATCTATCTATCTATCTATCTATCTATCTATCTATCTATCTTCTTAACAGAAAAGAGAGATGAGGACTGACATTAAGGATGAGCCTGTCTCCCAAAAAGAACACCCTCCCAATGACTTCACTAGTGACAGGGAGTGCCTGCTTTTCGGTTTGTCCTCAAGAGAACATTTTTGTTATAGGACAATACATAGTAAAAGTAGAGGACAAGTTAACTCCTGGGACAGGTTAGAAAGATGACTCTTTAAATATCATATAGTTTGAGATCTGTGCTCCCCTCCATTTAAACCCCATACCTTTGCTCAGATGTCCCTGGTGTGTATTTTTTGTTCCCAATCCTTAAAGGGATCTTCATATCCAAAAGGTTCCCCCTAGATTCCATTACTACAGCCACCTTTACTACCATTCTCGGAATCTCATGCCCAGAGCCTTGCCTACCTAGTTGGTTTGGTTCCTAGGAACCCCAATCTTCCTCTATGGCTCTGGGTATTTATAGCTATATTCTGGGAGCTTGGTGGCTGCTCCAGCTTCCCAGAAGACAGTGACAGGCCAGGGAGGGGCAGGTTGCAAAACAAGGAGGGTAAGGGAGTAAAGTACGCAAAGCTCCCACGGTGGAGCGATTGGAAATGGCTCTTGTGCGAGTGCAGTAGGCTATTTTGTAAGTGTAGTAGCAAACCCTGCCCTGAGTTGACCTACATGATATCATCCATCCAGCAAAAGAAGCGATGGAGCACAGAAGACACTGACTTTGCTACTTGTTTTTCATTCTTATCCAGCTCGGCTTTGTTAGGTGTTATCTTGTTTCGTAGTACCTGACGTTGCCACCTACCATCTTGTTTCATCGCACCTTGTTCCGAGCTCCTCATGGAGCTGCCCGATCTGAGCCCCCTGGCTAAATGACGCAGGTTTGGGACGGCGCCATCTGCATATCTTCTAGCACTGTTTTGTAAAGTAGCTCTCTCTGACCTCGTTGTTGTTTGATACACCCCTAGCCCGATGGGCTCTTTGGTCTCCTCCGCTTCTTCAGGCTTCAGACTGGGCTGGCTGATACCCGGCTGGGGTATCCCAACAGAACTGCACTTGAAAGTGGCCTTGTGTTTCCTGTGCATCATCAACCTGAAAAATGCTATTTTGCAGCCTTGCAGTCCAAGAGTGGGAGGAAGAATAGACGGCGCATTAAATAGTGCATGTGAACCTGCAGGTATGGCATAACTTCCCGAGTGTATAAATATATGTTGTGTAAGATAAAATTGTACAGCAAGGATTCTGTCGCTATCATGGCCTTACTTTGCTGTTGAAGCTTGGGTAGCTCCATGCCATGGTCTCGAGGGTGCTGTCTCCGTTCGGACTTAGATCGCTAGTCGTTTAAATGTGGGTGTAGCTCATGTGCTGCTTCTCTTCCCAAGACGAGTCTGTATTTTTGTTATTGTGGGTATTAGTGTTTATATTTACTGTCATTTTTTTGGATGTTGCTGTAAATGTTTTTTTGTTGCAGTTGAACTATCACAGGTGTTGTGCCTCTTTCTTTAAGAGCACAGCCGCTGCCATGTTAGCAACCATAAGCAGGGATGGTGGTGGTCGGGCTTTGTGTACAATCCGCAGCAGTCTTGTGATAGGATTATGTCAAAGCGAGTCATGTGAACTGCTGGGGGAGTTGTTTTCCATTGCAAGCCGGGATGTATATAAATAACGCAATAAAATATACATCAAATTATGTGAAGACTGAATTAGAAGCGGCAGAGCTCAGTCAGGGAAGAGATGCACGCCTGCAGCAGGAATAGACCAGGCGTGCTGCAGAGAATCCATCAATAGAGGTCAGATGGGCAGGCAGCGCACCTGGGACTAATTGCACTAAATAAATGAGCAATTAAGGATATTACAGGAAGAAGACATCTCAGACCTCCCTATGACCCTTACGATACTTCCATTGAAACAACCAATCTGTGGAGGGCTAGAAAGCATTTGGCCTGTCCGCCTGTCAATCACACCTCCTCCTTGGCCAGAGCAGTGATTCCTTGAGAGGACCAAAGCCAGCTGACTGCAGGGTCTGTGTTCTTTCTATCACTGTCTGATGTTAAGAAAGGGAATCGCAGATTGACATTGTAAATGTATGTAAGGTCGAGACATTCAGCAGGTGTGTTGTACGTGAGCACAGGGCACATGTGGGCACTTGAGAGACCATGCGGACTATGACAGTACCCCAGAAGAACAGAAATATAATTACTACCTCCACATGAGCACAATGGTGCTGAACATGACCACCCCAATGCCAACTAAAGTATTTTCCCTCATTACAATCAACCTAGCCAAAAAATAGGCAAAACATGCTTGAACAAAGCAGCAAAATAAATAATGTGGAATAATCACCGATCAGCTAGATTTATGGTGAATTTCCATTACTAGTTAGGACACAAAACATAAATAACTTCACCAGATTTATGCCCAAGAGAGATTGTGTTTCAGACAAAACAACAAAGAACAGGGTCTGGACTACTGTCTTGCCTCTGGAAAGTATTTCGTACTGCGGGAAGAAAAGAAATCTGTCTCTGCCCCATTTACTATGAGTGCAATGCTGAGTCAAGCTGTTATATTTTTTTTGAGACTCTAAGGATTTTCTGGGTGTGAAGAGCAGGGACTTATTTAGAGCATGGTCTCTCGGCCTTGCGCAAAAATACCCTAGCGTAGCTAGATATGTAATAATAATAATGAGAGATAAAGTGCACAAATTGTGTTAGTTCATTTTGATAAGAGTTATTACAACACTCAGACTTAGGGGCCCCTCCTCACATTATGCAGGGTAGGCATCATTTTGAATTACTCCACTGGTAGTGCTAATACAGCTCCGACTACTGTTTGGGCATGTTTTAGGAGTACTGTTGCATACACGCAAGCATTTTTGAAGAAAAAAATGGAGATTTTAAAAACACTAATCAGGAAAATGGATGTCCCCCAATTACTTCTATTGAAGGGAGACAGTCAAAATTAAGCCATATTGGGCTTCAAAAATTGTGAGACTGCCGTCTCATTTGGGTCTATTGCCACGTGTGCTGTTGGAGACAAATGAGACCTTTAGAGTTACCAGAGTGTGAAGGTGCTCATGTCCTTCTTCAAGGGTCTGCCTGCCCTATACGGCAATCTGACAGTGCAAGAAGGGCTGATTTCACAGGTCAGTCCACCTATGGGCTATATTTTTTTGGCTGTTTATGGGCTCCTTTATGGTGTGATGGGCCGGTTTTTACTGCTGCTTTTCCTGATATTACCACAAACCTTTCCTGCAGCTGCACAAATGCATGCAACCTCTCCCATACTTTGCAAAAAAGTTACACAGCTTGTTGATCTGAAAATGTGGGGCACTTTTTTTATCTCTCTAATTCACTAATGTGGGCCTTTTTAATTCTGGGGCCCAGGACTATTTCCTCTCCTATTCCGAACCTGCGTTTTTCTCTTCTTTAGACGTCATCTGTGCGTGACTACGTCAAAGACGCGCCGTGGTGCTGAAAGCATGACGGCGTGGATGAGACTTGAGACCATTCTATTATCACGCCATAGGCACATCGGAAATCTCTTTCTTGCGCACTTTCAACAACCCTCTAACTCTAATTGAGAGGCTCCAAGTTCGCCGCCGCAGCGACGGCAGAGCAAAAACCCCGGACAACAGAAAGTAAGCAGGAACCGAGTCTTTAAAACGGCTTTTGGCAGGTGCAGAAGAAGCTTTCTCCGCGCCTGCTGGCGGGTCCCTATGTGACGTGCGCCTTCACCAGCATTTACTGTAATGTTGCACTCAAACGGGAATGCCATTAGAGCCCTTTCTGGAGGGGGTGGGGTGAGCGCTGAGTGCAGCGGTTAATAAATATAACATGAACAGGAGTGCGAGGACATTGATTTCAAAGAATCGCCGCGCAGCGGGTTCATTTGGGCGCTCTAATGGATGGTTTTAGCCTCACAGTCACAGCTGTCTAAGGCTCTCACAGGCAGATTCATAATTAGGGCCGGATCGCAAAACATGGCGGCGCTTGGGGAATTGCAAATGAATAACAAAATCATAACTTTGTTGACAGTGGGGAAAAGAGGCTGCAAATAAGAGGAAGCCTTTGATCCGGACTCCGAAACGTTTTCAAGCGAGTGTGGGCGCTTTTAGAATTGTGGCCACTGTGTAAGGAAAAAAAGCTTTGGGTTTAGGGGACCCACATAGTGATCCGGGGGTGAAAGATGGTAAATGCATGTATTAAGGGGTAGTAGGATAGCACGAGTCTAGATCGGAGCACCCTAAAACATGATTCAAGATCGTTAAAATGTTTAAAATGAGGTAGGTAATGAAATTATACTGAATGACTTTTCTAGCGACTGGTCGTTGACGCAATCCTGTTTTGCATGATTTGGACATACTTTCAACGTTATAGGACAGCAACATTATTGGGACCAGGATCGCCAAGGGCAGGCAACTTGAGCCCCACAATACAGTTAGGTCCGCAAGGTCTAACTAATAATCATTGCTGGGTCGAGCTGAGTATGCTGTCTTTTTCTGCAAATTCTACTGTGACAAAGTTCACTCTTGGATGGATAGAGGGCCACAGGAAAGACCCCTGCCATCATTAGACCGCCACTCCCCTTACATACAACAGACACTGTAGTCAACCAGCAGTGTAGGTATTATTAGTGCGGCAGTGGCATCTGGGACCAGGGCATGGACTTCTGGCTTGCCCTTTGCGACCCCTGACACTAACTTTGCGACCCCTGGCCTCAGAGGTGGCAAAATTAGTGCCAAGAGCAGTAACTCGCAATACCAGCATTAGGCTCTAGCCTCATTTATGACATTAATTAATAGTGATTAATAATCTGTTGTTCACTGTTAGTGTAATAAAAAGATGAAACAGCAGGACCTGAAACGGAATTAGCACTGGCGTCGTAGGTAAGTGAATTAAAATACTTCCCAGTGTATTTTATATGCGTGCATGTAGATGAAAGAGAGTTCGGGCGAGAGTGTGTGCATGTATGTTAGTATGTGGGAAGGTGTGTGAGTGAAAATGTAAGTCACAGTAAGAATGAATAAGAGTGAGTTAGGGTAAGAGTGTGTGCAAATATTGTGATGTCGTGAGGGGTAAGGTGATGTGACACCACTGCGTGTAACATCATTGAGGTCAGAAAGTGCAGGATGTCACCTCCCCTCCCCCTGGCATTTTGGTGATTCGACACCCATGGATCAAGGGTGTGAGGGTCGCACTGCACATCAAAGTCCATCGCTCCCGTGCTGCACCACTGTCGATGTCGCCCCTCGCACCACTTCTGTGCCGATGCTGATGTAACACAGTCCATTTAAATCCTTCAACACGCCCTGTTCTGACATTCTGAGGACCGTGCGGCGAGTCATAACGAGGCATCGATTCCCATTGCTTCTCAAAGGGAGACATCTCGCCCAGCATCATTTTAGCCTTGTCATAAAGCTTTACTACATCCTGTGTTTGTCTAGGCTGCTAATTGCCATGTCACATAAAAAACAAACTCAACATGACCTTCTGCTGGTAAATATGGGAAGTAGAAGGCGGGGTGCAAGGTACAGGCTGCAGCCACTGGGAGCAGGGGTGTCCCCCGAGGCCAGGGTAAGGCTTGGAAACAAAAGCAGGCTAGAGAAATGTGGTAAAACCAACCCCCAGCTGCCCCATGCTAGCTGAGAAACGAGCTTGGCCCCATGCAGGGGTGTGTGCAGGGGTCAGGTTAATTCCATAAACACTTCTGAACACTGTGTCTGACCATATGCTGCCTGTGAATAATTCGTAAACAGCATTTTATAATTTGTGGATTAGTGCAGATTCTAACACAATACAAATTAATTCGTTGAAAACAAAGTTGCGTCAAGGTTGAAAGGTACCCAGAAGGGGCCAGACATGAAGTAAATGGAATCACTCTTTAACTTTTATGTCAACATTTTATTTTAGGCTGAATGTGAAACGAATTTAAAAAAATGATGCTACAGCATAGGGCACATATAATACACTGCTTTCGATATACCGGTAGCACAGAACACAGTCCAAAGAAGGGATGTAAAGATACATGATCAAACAGTGGGCAAAAGAAACAGAAAGGTGTAGTAGTCTACGGCTAGGTGCACAGTTTTGGAGAATACACGGGGAGTGTAGTCCTAGCAGAGTCAGACCAGTGGGTTGCCTTCATCAGTCTATGAGAAACATGATGAAGTGTTAGCCCACTTAGAAGATAGCAGGAGGTCTACAGCAGGACAGTAACAAGCGTTAATAGGTCGCACCTATACAAGAGCTATTGGCTTTGGCAGTGTGTTTTGCTATGTTCTACACCAGTGTGGCTGCTATCTAGCATGGATAAAAGTTAGTGACGTGGACTGGTGGAGTAGATTGTCATACAGTGGATTTGTAAGAGTGTCATAGAGTGGAGTAGCTGGAGTATAGTGTCATAGAGTTGAGTAGAGGCGAGTAGAGTTAAGTGGCAAAGATTGTCACAAAGTGGAGTGTGGTGTAATAGGGTGGAGTGGATTGCGGTAGTTAGGTGGATTGGAGTAGAGTCAGGTGGATTGGATTGGGGTAGAGTGGAGTGGGTGGATTGGTGGGTGGATTGGACTGGAGGGGGTGGATTGAAATGGGATGAGGTGGATTGGATTGGGGTGGATTATATTGGATTGGGGTGGGTGGTTTGGATTGGTATGATAGGGCTGTGGTGAATTGGAGTGGAGTGGGATGGGGTGGATTAGATTTGACTGAAGGGGGGTGAATTGGATTGAAGTGCAGTGGATGGGATTTACTGGATTGGAGTGAGGTGGGTTGGACTGGAGTGGACTGAATTGGATTGGAGTGTGGTGGATTAGATTGGAGTGGGGTGGATTGGATTGGGGTGGGCTGGATAGATTGGACTGGAGTAAGGTGGCCTGGGGTGGGGTGGACTGGATCGGGATGGAGTTGGATGGATTGGAGTGGGTGGACAGAATTGGAGTGGGGTGGATTGGATTAGAGTGGAGTGAATGGAAGTGGGATGGGTGGATGGCATTGGATATGTGGTGGGCTGCAGTGGGATGGACTGGATTGCATTGAGGTGGGGTGAATTGGATTGGAGTGGGGTGTGTTGGATTGGATTGGTGTGGATTGGACTGGGGTGGATTGGAGAGGGTTGATTGGAGTGGGGTGGATTGCATTGAGGTGGGGTGGATTGGAGTGGGGTGGACTGGAATGGGGTGGTGTGTATTGTAGTGGTGTGGTTTGGATTGTGGAGGATTGAATTTGGATGGATTGGATTGGACTGGGGTAGGCTGGATGGACTGGAGTGCGTTGGACTGAACTGGGATCAGGTGCAGTGGATTGATTGGGGTAGAGTGGGTGGATTGGAGTAGAGCGGAGTGGAGTGGATTAGAGTGGTGAAGTGAATTGAAATAGGATTGTGTGGATTGGTGAGAGGTGGACTGGAGGGGTGGATTGGAGTGGGGTGGCATTGATTGCATTAGGGTGGAATTGGGTGGGGTAAATTGGATTAGATTGGAGTGGATTTGAGTGGGTGGATCAGATTGGGGTAGATCCGATTGGAGTGGATCGAAATGGCATAGGGTGGATTGTATTGAGGGTTGTAGATTGGATGGGGTGGGGTGGATTGAATTGGGGTCATCCCACTCCAATGGACAGCAGTGAAGTGGTCTGGATCGGAGTGGGGTGGATTGGAGTGGAGTGGATTGTACTGGAGTGGATTGAGGTCAATTGAATGGGAGTGGGTTGGATTTGATTGGAGTGGGGTGGATTGGATTGGAGTGGGGTGGGGTGGATTGGTGTGGGTGGACAGGATTTGAGTGGGGTAGATTAAGGTGGTTTGGAGTGGTGTGGATTGGACTGGAATAGGGTGAATTAATGTGGATTGGACTGGAATGGGGTGGATTAAAGTGGATTGTATTGGAGTGGGATGGTTTTAGGTGCTGTGGGTGGAATGGATTGGAGTAAGGTGCAATTGGTTAGCAGTGGACTTGATTGGAGTGGTGTGGATTGGAGGGGGAGGATTGGTTGGATTGGAGTGGTGTGGGGTGTTTTGAATAGGGTGTGTTGGACTGGAGTGGAGTAAGATAAATTGGTGTGGGGTGGGGTTGGGCGGACAGGAGTAGGGTGGGTTGGATGGGAGTTGGGCAAGGTATATTGGATTGGAGTTGGTATTAGATTGGACTGGGCTGGATTGGGGACTGGATTGGAGTAGGGTGGATTGGATTGGAGTGGGGTGAATTGTAGTGGGACCAATTATTTTGGGTTGGAGTGGGTTGTTTGGGGTTGGAGTGGAGCAGGGGGAGTGGGGCAGGTTGTTTTGAATTAAGGTGGGGCAGATTGGAGTTGGGCAGATTGAAATGGATTAGAATTGGGTGGACTGGAGTGGGACAGATTGTTTTGGATTGGAGTGTGGTAGATTGGAGTGAGGCAGATTGTATTAGGGTGGATTGGAGTGAGGTGGATTGGGCTGGTGTGCGGTGGTGCAGTGGATTGGAGTGGGGTGAATTGGGATGAAATGGGGTGGATCGGATTGGGGTGAGGTGGATTGGACTGGATTGGATTGGATTTGGGTGTTTTGTTTTGGATTGGAGTGGGGAGGATTGGACTGGAACAGATTGTTTTAAACTGGAGTGGGAAGGATTGGAGTGGGACTGATTGTTTTGGAAAGGAGTGGGGCAGATTTGAGTGGGACAGATTGTCTTGGATTGGAGTGGGACAGATTGTTTTGGAATGGAATTGGGTAGATTGGAGTGGGACACACTGGAGTGGGAAAGATTGTTTTAGATTGGAATAGGCCAGACTGGAGTGGGGGAGAATGTTTTGGATTGGAGTGGGGCAGGTTATATTAGGGTGGATTGGAGTGGGGTATATTGGGTTAGTGTGGGGTGGATTGGATGGGGTGGGGTGGATTGGACTGGATTGGATTGGATTGGAGTGGGGCATATTGTTTTGGATTGGAGTGGTGGCATATTGGACTGGGACAGATTGTTTTGAATTGGAGTGAGGCAGATTGTTTTGGAAAGGAGTGGGGCAGATTTGAGTGGGACAGATTGTTTTGGATTGGAGTGGGGCAAATTGTTTTGGATTAGAGTAGGGCAGATTGGAGTGAGGCGGATTGGAGTGGGGCAGATTGTTTTGAATTGGAGTGAGGCAGATTGTTTTGGATTGCAGTGGGGCAGATTAGAGTGGGGCAGATTGTTGTGGACTAGAGTGCAGCAGATTGGAGTGGGGCAGAATTGTTTTGTATTGAAGTGGGGCATATTGTTTTGGATTGGAGTGGGGAAAATTGGAGTGGGGTAGATGGGAGTAGGGCATATTGTTTTGGATTCGAGTAGGGCAGATTGTTTTGGATTGGTGTAGATTGATTAGATTTGGTTGAGTTGGGAGGATTGGAGTGGGGGGTTTGGAGGGGATTGGATTGGGGTGGGGTAGATTGGTGTGTGGTAGGGTGGGGTGGATTGTAGTGAGCCGGATTGGAGTGGGGTGGATTGGAATGCACTGCACGATTATGTGTTAAAGCATCATTTCAGAAATGACAAATAATAAAGATACAATGTCATTTTGCAATATTTAGAACAAGATAACCGTCATCTTTTGAGAACAGTGCCCACAAGCAAAAACAAAAAAAAACCTGAGTGCAAAGTGAGAAAGCATGACTTGGCAAAATAAGTAAAAGTTAGATATAAAAAAATAAAACTTTGCAATTTTGTTTGTCCTGCTGGGCACGTTTTTGACAGTCACACGCCTTCTGTTTTCCGGGCGCTAGAATTAAAAAGAACAAAATAGTACCTCAATCATGTGGAGAGCAGCGGATGGGCACTGATTAGGGTGAATCAATCAGTGCCTGGTCCCTGCTCCACACAGAGAAATGGAAGTGATGCCAGGCCTGCAGTGAGGAATTACGAGGCTGTAAAGCAGAGTGCTATGCAAGCCAACAAATGGTAAGCGACAGGCGGGCTCCAAGCTCTTTACTGTACACCATAAAGTCTTGCAAGTGAGACGCATATGCACTCACAGGTTAGACCCTAAATATGGCATGTATGGTCAGCATCATGTTATATGCCTTGAGGGCTGATAGCCTATTCCAAGAAACATAATGTTATTGAATACAGAAGAAGGAAGCACATTTCAATCAGTTGTGTAAAAATAAAAAAATATATCTTCAACGAGCTTGCCGACATTCATGTTACACTCTTTGACAGGGATGAATTGTCCTACCTGACTTCTCCGACTTCTTGTGATACAACATAAACTGCCTATTTTGAATCCCTTCAGTTATTCTCATTATAGGCAGAGGATTGATACTTGTTTCCCTCTTTGATGGGGAAGAGGTGACCTCCTCATGGAATACATTCCTCTTTACCATCTGGTGCGAGGTCTCCATTTTAGATGTCAAAGGTTGTGCTGGGTGATGTTGCAATTGCATTTATATAGTGTTTACTACCCTTGATGAGGCATTGAAGCATATTAAGCTGGGCAGCATGCTTCTCCAGAACCCAAGGTTAGTGATTAATTCAGTGTTATTGGTTATTGTTAGGTATTGGGATTAGTATTGGGTGCTCAGAAAACCATTCCATGTATTTCTTTGTGCTAGATTACATTAACAGGAGTTGAGTGGGATTATTAGTTGTGTTGCGGTATGTGAGTTCATGCAGATGGTTGGTGGGGGTAGTAGATGAGCTTGAAGATTTTATGTATTGTTAGGTTGATTGGGTATGACCTTGAAAGAAGGAGAGGTTGTGATCTTTGACATGAGTTGTGGGCAGTTTTCAGAGACATACTCGTAGAGACTAAGGCAGACATTCCTGTGACTAAGATAAGTTTGGGTTCAGGGGAGGAGGCATGCAGAGGATGAAAAGTAAGGAGAGCACCATATAAATGAAAAAGGGGAGGCAGCAGTCAGAAGTTAGGTCAGTTTTTATGCCAGATTTATAAATATAGGCATTGCTTTTTGAGATGGCATGCAATCTGATGCGAGGCTGCAGAAAGAAACAGCATAATTTGTATATGACAATATTAATATACTAGGTACTTGAATCAGAAGAGTTCTCCACTGCTACACAGCAACTAGACTGCTACTCTAGTAAGGCAAGAAAAGCATAAAGTAATGACTGGATGCATAAGAAATATCAACAACTTTGGGCTGTGCAGGCAGTAACCTCACGAGAATAGCAGTACTAGAAGATTTATGGACAAATAGTGCTAGCATTGTAAAGGAGATTCTGCACATGCTGGAGTGGATGTCTGATTATGTTTATCCTCAGCTGTGGCTCACAGTATTAATTGTGAGTGGGGTTCCCGGTTTTTTGGCATTTATTTTTAGAAATTTCCATCTGTATTTATCAATATTTCTTTTTTGCTGATCTTATCTGTATTAATCCATATTTATTTTTGCTTTGTATAAAAATGAAACCACAATGGGTACATTTCCATATTTACTTAACAGTTTTTAATGTTTCAAAACCTTAATGATACGAAGCAAAAGATACAGGATCCAAGTATTTGAAACTTTGTACTGGGGGTGAATGTTTGACAATGTTCAGCATTCCGTCCATCACTTGTTGTTTTTGCTTTGTCGCCCTAAGTGGGAAGGGTATGCCCAGACGTGGGTCCCGTGCTTCCCATGCCACTGGATTCAAGCTAGCCTGGCTGATGAGGGGTGAAACCCCGAAACCGGTCTCAGAATGCTTGCTTCCAGTCCAGGGAAGACCTGGCCTAGCAGTTCGGGCTGGACTTTTCCCATAGGGAACAGGGTCAAGACTGATTTGCATATGGCTGGGTCCAAACTGGAATGGCATGGGCAGCAAAAAAACGATGGATTTAGGCCCAGATCACTGTACTGGGGGTGAATGTTTGACAATGTTCAGCATTCCATCCATCACTTGTTGTTTTTGCTTTGAAAAGAGTGCCTTACTCCATATCTTCCTCAAAAATCTGTCTCAGACTTGTAGATTTTTGGAGGCATCCAGGAAATTCCACAGAGCTTAGAGATTTGAACTCATTTTTATTGAGTGGATTGAGGCACAGCAGAGTGTTGTAGCCTGTATTGGCTTGGTCTGAATTTTACTGAACCCCAGGGAGATTTGTATCACTTCTGGATACAAATGTCACTGTTTTCACAGCCAAGGTTCTACTGTGACATCATCAAGAGAGGGTTGGACAATAGGTGCCACCTTAGCAGAACAAACAGAGAAAGCAGTTCCAGGCCTTGCCACGTGTCCCTTCCCCTTGAGCACCAAATCCTAACTCTCTGAGGACGCACCCTGGAGACAAGCTTCCTGTAACCCATGCTCATTTTGTGCTCAGAGCACCCCTTAGTATCTGAATCCAAACCATGACAGAATCCACCCTAAATGTGCCCATGGAACCTTGTCCAGAGAAGAGTGCCAGGGGAGGCGGTGCCTGGAATGTCCCTCTGTCAGTCAAGCACCTATTTCAAAGACCCATTAACGGAAACTGCTTCACACCTATCACCACCAACCAACAAGAGACCGTCTCCTGCTCAAATTGTGATTCTGGCTCAGAGGTTTGTGCATCACAGAAGAGTTACAGATGAGCTTTTAGGGCTTCTCCCTCCACTTTACCCAGGTAGAAATTATCTTTCTGATTAGGGCATTTGAAAGATAACAGGATGTCCATTTCTCTACTTAGCAACTGCTTTTATAATGCCATTTTTCATAGTCAAAGTCAGTCAGGCTATCACTACACTAGGAGAGCATCAAAATGGCATTCCATCTCTGCCTCAGAGTTGCTAGTCTGGACAGAGCAAGCACCATGTATCTGCACTCCTCCCCTGCTTTGTGACTCACTAGCCTGAGGGAGGTGAGGCGCAGTGAAGTGTTAGGTTGGACTTCCCATCTCTCGTCTTGCAAGTCGTACAGAAGACAGGAAGCAATAAACACATCACTTCCTGTCACAGTGGTGTTGCGTTTATATAGGCATTGCCACAATGCAGTCTCTGCCTTTATTAGATGTACCATCACATCAGGACTGGGAAGCTGCACAGGCATTACCGGTGAGATCACAAGTTACCATTGTTGCCGCAAGGTTTTATTGCAGCTGCCCTGCACCCAACAGGAATCTGCCATACCGCATCTCCAGACCAAATGGAGTAACTGTCTATTTCTATGCAGATCTCTGCTCACCTCACATTCTTGAGCCAAGCTGAGTGAGTTTTGTTGTTTCTCAATTTCCTCAGTCAAGGCCCAACAGTAATTCCCTATTTAATTTGCAAAGGTGACTCCAACTGAGCTTTACTCATGGGGTATCATCAGGACTGATGGAGTAATGTTCACTTATTTTTAACATGTCAGGGCACTGGGTCCACATCAGTGCGGCTTCCCCTGCAGAGCCTATTCTTGACGCAGGGGCCTCTGAGGCAGTATGTACAAGGTCCCATTTTTAGGTCTCAGCTCAAGACAGTGCACATGTGCTCTCTTGAACCGAGACATGCTGTATCTACTTCGTGGGCTGCAGCCTGCCCAGAGACTTCACATTTGCTGTCTCCATCATCACTCTGCTATTCCGCTTCTCATTTGTCCCATGGCATGCATTTGTCTTGCCTCTTTTTTTCCCCCTCCGCGAGAGCAGGGACCAAGTACACTATCCCTCCACTACCTCTCATTTTAGGACCATTTTAGGGACTTCTTTTTTGTTGGTCTACAAGCCCTCCTCAGGAGAGCTGGTGTTTTCATTCGCTCCGAGCGCCATCTTTTTTTCTTATCTCATGATGCGCCCCGTCGCTGCATACCCTGTGCTTCTCCATGATCACTTCCCCTTTATTTTTCTTTTTATATTTGTTATGTAAAGCAGAATGATTGCCTTGTGCTCATGTTTTAATGTGCACAATTGTGAAAGTAAAATGGCAATTTAGATAATGTTCTCACCCTGTGGATTTATGCCACCCTTTCATCTCATCAAAGAGCCATCAAGGGCGTGCTGCCGTCTTTCATTGGTTTTGATGTCACATGCAAAATGGCAGAGCAGAGTGGTGTACAATGACCAGGGTGGACATGTGTGATAGACTGTACTGGTGTATTTATCCAACAGGAGTAGTAAGTGCACCCCCTCCCACTGTTCTTTTGCTATTTGACATAGCGTGAACACCACCTGAAGGTATCAGTGCTTTATACGAGCACCAGTTGCATTACAGAGGGTCACAGAGAATTTACAGGCACAGAGAGTTTAAGTGATTTACACATAAACACAGGATGTCCAGCCTCCTGCTGAGACTCAAACCCTGTCCCTCAGCTTTAATGTTGGCCACTGTAGCCCCTACGCCACATCCTCTCCTCTTGAAAACAGCACTTAAGATGGCTGGCACTCCTTTGGAACACACAATTATAATGCATTCCCATTATGATTTTGCATCCCAAAGCATTGCTCGCCAGCTTGTTTTCTACTGCTGCAGCCGAGTTCAATAGTGTGCATGTAGGTTTGTCTCAACCAAAATGTCAGATAACACTTTTAAAAGATGGGTTATATTGGCCATGCCAATACTTGATTTGTAAGGCTTCCTTTTGCATGTACTTCCTTACTCGCAAACGTTAAATCGGCAGAGAGATTGCTTTTCTTTGCTTAGAATATGCAGCTAAGTTGACCAGGCTGCAGTGCTGATATTTGGATGTGGTAGATGTGGTAGAAATAAATTGCACAATTACCCTGGAGAGACTGTTGTCTCTGCAGTTTACAGAGCAAAGCGGGAACAATCCCACCAAACCTTGAATTTCAGCTGTTCTCTGCTTCAAAGGAGACAGTGGTGTGCTGAATAAGGTTGGTGCTGAGTGGGGGAAATCATAAGACCAGGGGACTTGTAGATGAAGACTAAAGTGGTTTATTGAGTTATATGAAACAACCCTTTCTCATGTCCAGTCTCCTCTGCAACTGCCTACTTTTTCTGCCTGTTGCACTCCACAGTGTAGAATCCAGCAGCGGAAGCATCCAGTTGCCAGGTTACAACACGTCTCCTCTTTTTACACTAAAATAAATACATTGTAAACAAAATAGTCATAGGCGCTAATAACTCCTTCCTAAATACTAAGATTCATGAACAAATATAATTGTTGTGCCAAGCCGGCCTCCTTTTCATCTGCTTCGTTGAACTGACCTGTTTTCCTTTTCTGTTCCATTAATCCTAGGTGTTTTTTCTTCTCCTTTGTTCTTTAACCACACTTTGCTCTCCAAGTCATTACATAATGTCACTTTCCTGATATTCCATTGTTTTCCATCATCCAACCACACACAGTTGCCTGCTATTTGTTTTTACTTCTTTGGGTTTAGACCATATGGAATTTCCTGCTTTCAGGTTTCCTCTCTGAGACACCCTCACCCAATCACCCACTTTAAAACAGTGCATAGTATTGCTCAATCTATTACTGTGCCTTTTTGCATCTCTTTCTTGATGATTTGCCACTCTCTGTTCAATCTCCCCCTTTTCATTATTCTTTTCTCTGCCCTTATCATCCATCCAGGGGTAACCTTTAAGCATGCTTGCCTACCTTTAAGTAAGGAGAATGGTGTTTCTTTGGTAGTTGAAAGAGGGGTATTTCAGTAGCTCCACAACATTTTCTTGACTGTCTTCTTACAATCCATGCCACTCTCATTGGCCAGTTGCACACACTCTTTTAGAACTGAGTTGAATCTCTCAATTAGACCGTCTTCTCTGAGATTCTAAACCGCTGTCTTATGATGAATTGTGCCATTCTACACTATAAATTCTTGAAATTCAATGGCCACAAATTGTGACTCGGTCACAATATATTCAGGGTAACTCTTCTAAAGATCTCTTTACAAAATGCATGATGTTTGAAGCTTTTGTTTCTCTCACAAATGCCACTTCAGGTATTTTGGAACAATAGTCTACTAACACAATTGCATACAACCCTTCTATTCCTTTGTTGCTGAATGGTCCACACACATCCATTGTAAGCCTCTGCCAAGGTTTCTCCAGTAATTTAGGAGGTGTGATGGGAGATTCCTCCACTCTGTGGGACTTGTCACTGTACATGCATGCTACACAATGTCGCACAAACCTCTCTATCTCCTTGTTCATGCCTGGCCACCAAAAATCCGACCATACCTCCATGATCCTCATGTAACAACTCCAATAACCTATTTCTCAATGCAGTAGGCACAACCAACCTCCCATTCCTCCTTAATACTCCTCTGACCCAGGATAGCTCCTCCCATACCCATTGTCATTCTGACTAGTACTATTGGATAAGCACATCTTAATTTGCTTCAATATGTCATCTTCCGCTACAGCTTTTATCCACTCGTCCTCAGTTCTAACTCCACCACACAATTCATCCACACTGGCAACCAACCACTGCTCGTTATCATCTTTTTTTCATCCCCTTTTGTGTCTTGTAACGGGTGGCGCAACGAGCAATCCGCATTTACATTTTGGATACCCGAAACATATTTCAAAACAGAACTGTATACCTGTAGGTGGTACAACCATTTAGCAATTCTAGGTGAAGCATACCCTGCACCCATAATTGGAAATATATCCCCTAGAGGCTTATGGTTGGTTCATAATTCAAAAGTAGTTCCTCACCCATATGTTTTAAAGTGGTTTACATCCCACCAGCATGCTAACGCCTCTTTCTCTATACCAGAGTATGTGCTATCCACTCCCTTCAGCATGCGTGAAGCAAGTGCTTCAGCTCTTTCATGGTCATCTTTCTTTTGAATTAATGCAGCTCCAAGACCATAAGCACTGGCATCAACTACAACAATGGTTCCGTCTTAGGGATCATATAGTTTTAAGGTCACTGCTTTCAGAATTACACTTTTGATTTTGGCAAATGCATTCTTCCACTCCTCCATCCACTCAAACTGCATATCTTTCTTCATAAATTTCCTTAATCCATCTTACAAACTTTGAGTAGTACTCGGCTAAGCCAAGAAAAGAGTGAAGTTGTTCTTTATTTGTCAGAATAGGTGCTCGTTCAGTAGCTTCAAGCAGCTTTAATTTTGGACTAACACCTTCCCCTGCAACATGTGTCCCAGATACTCCACTTGCTTCTCACCAAACATTTATTTATCCATACTAAATGTTAACCCTTCATCTTGTAGTCTTCCTAATACTACATCCAATGTATCATCATGTTGTTCGTTGTTGGCACCCCACAATAAAATGTTGTCCTGGAAGACTAAAACATTTACGATTCCCTTCAATACATTACCCTTGAATCTTTGATAAACTGTGGGTGCCAACTTCAAGCCGAATGGCATGCAGACAAAACTGAAAGGCATCCTCAGGTGTTTGACAGGTGTTTTGACTAAGGATGCAATTGCACTTGATGGTATGCGCTGGACAGGTCTACAAAAGAAAAACAGGACCACTGCCTGTTCTGAAATTTTTTTTTCCAGGCCATTCACAAGACTTTGCTGTTTGCCTCTTCAAACTATCCTCACCCTTACCTTGCCCATTCTATACTTCTCCTCCTTATGATGGAAGTGTCCCTACTTACCCCGTCTTGCTGAACTTTGCTGTGTTTCCCGGCTGATGGCGAATCAACTGATGTCCTGAGGACGAAGACTGACTCTGTATGCTGACCCATTACAGAGGGTAACTATATGATGATGAAATTGTAATTGTCTGTTTGCCTTTCCTTTCTAGGTACCAACTGCTTCTTTTGACACAGACCATAGTTCGATGATTTTCTAAATTTGTGTTGCTAAATTGTTTTGCATGAAGCCCAACATGCCAATGCTAATTCGAGATTAGTTAAGGGGTTCACTAAACGGACGCAAATAGACAAATGACTGAATCAATGCTTTGTTGAATAATGCGCTAATGATACTCTGCTAAGGTAAACCTATGTTGACGTTGTGTTATGTTCTAATATTCGTGATCTTTGCTTTGATGAAATCTTATTCGAGTTGCCATATTATGACAATGCTAATGTGTTTCATGATTTTGAGACTAATAAACTTACTGGTAGAATTGTAATCAATAGGGAATAAACATCATAAAATCGTACGAAACTGGTGTGGTTATTCATGACTGAAAGGTCATGGTGGTTTCCGAGTCTTATTAATTTTATTAATTAATCTAATTGATTTGTTATGGTGAATATTGATGACGTTATTGACTTATTGATTGACATGCGGATTAGAGATCTCGTCTTAAGGTGTCTTCAATCAGGGTCAAAAGATTAATCGGCCTAAAATGAGTCCCAGAGTGAATAAATTATCAAGTGAGGGACGCGTTAGCAGTTCTGGTAGCAGAGGATGGTTTGGCCCTTTGGGGGCCCTAGGATGAGGGACCATTGTTTAAAATTTGTTTTCGAAATAATGTAAATTGGAAGTATGATGTGTCTCTAAATCCCAAATGACTTTCCTGGAATCTCGGAGCTTGCCTAAGTGAGTTGGGTATGTTCTCGGCGTCCTAGCATGTGTGAGATAGAATTTGCGCTTGCTCAGCTTATGCATATCGCAGGTGATTTGTGAAGTTTGTGTGAATTTAGGCCAGGTAATGTTTTAGTAGGAGTGGGCGTACTCCGCAGTATGAGAGTAGGGAAGTTGGCAAACTTCATGTGAGTGTGGCGCTTTGTGCTCAAAAATTGTCCACGTGGTTGTTGGTGATGTATAGACCTGTCGTGGTCTGAGACTCCGGAGTATATTCAAAAGTGTACGAGACACTTGGTTTATGTTGTAATTTGTGCGGTTTAATAGGTCAATCGGGCGTGGTTGACAAGTCGACTTTGAGTCAATTGGGTGAATGCAACCTTCGATGGAGATTTGGCAAGTTCTAAAGTGCACTAGAACGAACCATTGACAAGTCGAGAGTAGGATTTGCGGGTCGAATTCTGCTTCCGAGTGCGGGAGCTGAGAAGGAGAGTAGCGGCCGAGGCTTCAAGTGAAATCTCTGTAAAGTTCTGAAGCGATTGTGTTACCCTTCCTGTAGTAAACCGGCAAATTTGAGTTTATTGTTAAGGTGCTCGTAATATATTGCATTAGTTTCTGTGTGAGGGAGACAAGCCGCAAGACTTTGTCAGCCGCAGTGTGTGAGTGTGACGTCATTGGAGCCGCCCTGGGATAGGTCAGTTGCCGAGAGGGGTCATGCACGGATTGGCAGCCGTCCGTGAGAGGCAATCGGTTGAGAAGGTAGGCGGAGAGTGTTCTGGGAATTAAAGTCACTTCCTGATTAGATTCTAAACAAAATAAAAGATGCAAAAATGAAGTTTTTCAAGGCTCTAAAGAGTGCTTTGAGGGGAGATACATACATTACAGCGAGTGTGGGGGAGCCTACATCGCCAGAGGATACTCCAGCTTATACCGTAATGGAGGAGAAGGGAGTCGTGCCATGTCTTTGGCTAAAGCAGTGGTGCAAAATGACAGAAAAGGAGGGATGTTTGGCGTTTCCGGAGTACGGAACGTTCAATATAAGGATTTTGGAAAATTTGCAGAGGGTGTTAAGTGAGCAAAAACCACCTCCGAGACCAGCTCAGTTTGAGTTTCTGCTGCCTCTGTATGGCCATTAAGTCTCAGATGGCTAATGCAGCGATCTGGGATTTAATGGCCATACAACAGAGGAAGCAGAATTTTGTGAGGAGATTGAGAAAAGCAGAAAAGACTCTAGCGGAGGCTAGATGGGATGGTGAGACTAAGATGTGGAGAAGGGGAATAGTAGACGGAGTTAGGATGTTTTCCGGCAATAACACAAGAAGCTGAGACAGAGGGAAAGAAGGCCACCTATAAGACAGACAAGGGCTCTAGTAAACCGAAGGAGTCTCAGAAGTCTTGGGCAGATGCAGATGATTCAGACAATGAGGAGTTTCTTAATCAGTTGTTACATGATCGACCATCACCATATGCCATGAATGATAATGGACTGAGTACTAGTGCGGGTCCTGAAGATCCGACACAAAATAAGGGAATCACGAATACAGTGCAGACAAGCGATACACAGTTCCGACACAGAATGGTTTCAGTGTAACCACTGCACCAGACACACAGATACAGTTGCAGCCACCGCAAATTCAGAGGCTCTATCCTGATGTCCCAGTATTAGAGACAACTACAAGTTTGATGGTGCCGCCTGATCCAGTATACACCAAAGCAAAGTTAGTGCTGATTGAGCCAACCCCACAATTGCTGCCCCAGCCGCAGCAACAGGTGGTTCGGAGTTACACTTCGGTCACAGGACCGCAGTCAGTAGCTACAGCACCCATGATGAATCAAGCTATGGGAGTTAATGCTCCACAGGGTTTGGGAATTGGACAGACACCAGCTGCTATATCATTGCCAATCACTTTTGGTCCGCCAGTACCGCTGTATGCGTAAGCTAAGCCTAGCGTATATGACCAAGAAGTAATGACCCAGAGGCAATAAGAGGAGGGTTTACAGGAAACTTGCAGAGAATAACACAGGGGGGACAGACAGCTGAAAGGTCTGGATCCTTGTTGGACTTCAGTCCGATTGGGGTTCCTTTGGAGACAATGAGGCAAGCAGGGATGGGTACCTTGACCCCACAGGTGATGAGTGCAAATACGTCTCAGACATCAATGATGCAGTCTGGAAATGTCTTGTTGCAAGGCTTAACAGCGCAATAATTGAATGAGTGATTAGACAAGCTCAACACTCTGCAGACTACTTCAGTGACCACAGAGCGATCAGAAAGAGAGGAATACCTGAAGTTTGTGAGGCTGGGTGTAGAAGCCACAGAATTAGTAGAAGGAACAATGGGGGTGAACAGACTAGAGTCATACACGGAAGCAGAATTAAGGTTTCTGTGCCCCAAAATAACCAAAGAAGTGAGCAGGGTACATCAGCGGTTGGCAGACCTAGCAGACAAATACGGCATAGACTTAGACAATACTAAGCATTAGAAGAAGAGTTATAGGTTAGACTTTGAACCTAAAGATTTCGATCACATGAGATCCACCGGAATGAAGACACATCTTAAAGAGATATTGCAGAGTGCTCAAATTTGGGGAGCATTAGAGAAGTGGGAAGGCAGATGCGCAAAGAAGAGAGACAAAGAGAAAGGTGACTGCCCAGAACCAAAGCAGGCGAAAGCTGCACCAGACACGGGGACAATAAAAATGTTACCAATGAGAGAAACAGCTGGAGGGGTTCTAGTACATGTGCCGTGGTCTAGAAGTGACATCCTGTCATTCACAAATGACTATCCCAGGTTGAGGGAGAAGCCAATAGAGTGCTACCAGCAGACGGACAGGTTTGTGAAGCTTGCGAAATGTCTTTGGGAAGACCTGAATACCCTGTTTGAGATCATAGCCCCAGCTGGCTTATGGCTTGAGTGCAAGAGGGGTGTGGATTGGCCGACAGAGGAGCCGGCAAGGGACAAGATTACTGGAGCACCGTCTTCTGAAGTGATGAGGTATTACCATAAGGTGATTGAGTTTTTGAAGCGGAAAGTGTCGCCAAACGTTACTGATTGGCAGAAAATTGATCGAACGTCACAGGAGGGCAAAGAGTCGATACATGCTTACTATGAGAGGCTGTTGAAGGCATTCAAACACTATAGTGGCACTGAGGTCATAGAACCGAAAGACATGAATCACCTTGTGTTCAGGTTTGTTTAAGGGTTGAGACCAGAGATTAGCCAGATGATTAAGAATCATTTGATCTGTTGGCAAGCGAAGCTGATTAATGAAGTGTTGCAGTATGTGAAATACTGCAGCGATGAGATTGAATTGAAGCAGAGAACGCTGAAAGAGAAGGTGATGGTGATGCAAATTAGAGCAGCTCAAGCAGGGATGCAGGGAAATGGAGTACAGCAGATGGTAGAGCAGCAACAGCAAGGAAACGGAATGTTTCAGTCTCAGCCAAGAGGACGAGGCCGAGAAGGTTTTGTGAACCGTGGTCCAGATTTGAATACCGTTGTGGTTCAAAATGACGTGCAAGGGATGAAAAAGGTGTTACCATGTCACACGTGCGGGGGCGTGGGACACTGGAAGCGGGAGTGCCCAATGATGGTACAGGATGGTGTTGTTCAACAAAGCAATGATGTCGGTACATTTCAAAATGTGAGGATTCCAAGAGTGAGGGGTCAAAATCCGAACTTCCAGAATAACATGGTGCAGATACAGGGTCTCCAGCCTATGCAACAAATGCAAATGCCACGTGTTCAACCAGCACAGATGCAGCAGGTACAACAGCAGATCCCTATGGTACCTAGACAGCAAATGCAGTTACCACTAGCTCCAATGGGACAGCAACAGGTGATGCTTCCTCAACAGGTCAAACAATGAGTCAAAATGATACAGTACAACAGTTTCCATTGCGTGGTGATGATGTAATAAACGATGAATGGTCGTATGATTGTTCAGATAGTGAGGAGTGCAGGCTTGTTGTGTCCCTAGAAGTAGATCAGAGGGGACCTTATGTTCAGGGAAAGGTGATGGGTCATAAGGTTTCGTTCTTAGTTGATACAGGAGCTACACGCTCTACAGTCAGACGTGCAGAGGTCCAGAAATTGCCACTTTCGGGGCGTACCATAAGGGTGGTAGGAGTAGCAGGTCAGCTCCTGACAAATCCAATTACAGATCTGGTCCAAGTTGTGATTGGCACCTTCCAGGGATTACATAGATTTGTAGTCTGTGACTCGAGTCCCATATCCCTACTGTGAAGAAACTTACTGTGTAAGTCGAGGTGTTTGATTACCTGTTGTAATGGAGGGATTGAGGTGCAGACAAACTGTGATGATGAAGGGGACGATGCTGAGATCTCAGAGACGGAGACCCCAAATGAGGAGTGCCCTTTGATAACCTTCTTCCCGATGTTCACAGTGACTGATTTACCAGCCGAATTACAGGGGACAGTGACAGAGAAAGTGTGGGACTTGACAGGAAAGGAAGTGGGATTAATAAGAGGAGTGGAGCCAGTCAAGGTAGAAGTGAAGCCAAATGCCGTGTTTCCCCAGGTGCCGCAGTACCACATGGCACAAGATGTTCTTATACAGGTGGTGCAGATAATTGCAGATTTTGTAAAGCAAGGGGTTCTAAAAGAAGTGATGAGTAGCCCATGTAATTCACCAATAATGGGTCTGAAAAAGACTTGTCGGAAAGTTTGAATTGTTCAAGACCTGAGAAACATTAATGAGATTGTGGTAAAATGTTGCCCCATAATGCCAAATCCAGCCGTGATTATGTTTCAGGTTCTGTGTGATGCAGAATGGTTCACAGTTGTGGACCTGTCTCAAACATTCTTTTCGGTGCCCCTTCATGAGGACAGTCAGTTTCTCTTCAGTTTCAAATTCCTGGACAAGGTTTACAGTTGGTGTCGAACCACTTTCCATCTTCAATCAGATATTGAAGAGGGACTTGGAATCATTAGAATTGCCTTTTAGTTCGACTCTAGTACAGTACATTGATGATTTGTTAATTGCGTCCAAAACGAGAGATGACTGCAGGTACGATACCATTGCCCTACTGAATCATTTGGGAAAGAACAGACATAAAGTGTCCCCAAAGAAGCTACAGTGCTGTCAGAAAGAGGTGAAGTACTTGGGTCACCAGATTGAAAAAGGGTCGAGGAAAATATCCAAAGAAAGGGTGACAGCCATATTGCAGATGAATCCCCCCGATAACCAAGAGGGACGTTAGGTAAGGTTAGGTTAGGTTAGGTTAAGATACTTAATGAGCGACACTGTTGTGCATTCATACCTGACAATAGTAATAATATTAGGAGTATGTTTACTAACCTAACACGAGACAGTACAGATTTGAAAGAGCTGAAGGAACCTGGAGTTTGGGAAAAGGTTGGAAAGGGAATTGCTAAAGTAGGGAATTGGTTTAGTAGTGTTTGGAATGGGATACTTGCAAAAATATTATGGGGTATATTGATTGTTCTAGCTTGTTTATTCGGACTATGGTTATTGTGCAAAATTAGTAAAAGAATTAGAGAAAAATTGGCAAAACGCAATAAAAGGAAAGAAGAGAAGAAAAAGGAGAAAATATTTAAAGAAACTTATGCAAAATTAAGGAAGGGAGAAGAAATTGAAATGCGTAATCTAAGAAAGTAAAAGGTTGTGAAGGGAAAGGTTTTGTGTGATGACAAATGTCATCAGAGGAGGGATTGTTGGAGTGTAGCTCTTATAATCAAAATTAATATGAAAATGTTTATGAACTAATGCATAATAATGCCGCATAGAACATTTATTAATGTGTTTTATTAACGTGAGTCTGAAATGTGCCCACGTGGAGTGGCTGCCAATATATACAGGGACTAATAAAATTGACTAATAATGAGTTATTAATGCACTAAAGTGTGATTTTGTATTAGTATTAAGAGCTATACAGTAAGGTTTGCTAATTAATTCACTAGGCCTTAGTTAGCATGAGTCGGGGCCTAGCTGCCCGGTTTCATATTAAATGTGTTTTTCTAACATGCAGTGTGCTGACTTGCTGAAGGACATGTAATCGTATTTTTCCAGAAGCTAGATGATGAGTGTAACTGTAGTAGATCCGTTCTCATGAAACTCGACTTGCTCAAGGGAACATTCTTGCTGAATGCAACAATGTAGACTAGCAACAGGTACAAGGTCGCCTAAACCGGTATAGACAATGGACCTACTGACTGGGGATGCAAAGAGGACCACGAGAATATGAAATCATACCGGACATTCTACCCTGTGGAGACGTCAATCACAAGAACCAATAAACTAAGTGAGAACTGTTATAAGGTGACAATTTTTATGGTACCACTGGAAACCCATTGGATGGATATAGTGGGGTGCCAAACCTGCCCAATTAGAAATTAGGGGACTGTACAACAGAAAAGGGATAAAAACCTTTGACACGAGGAGCCATTGGGAGATGCCATTGCGGATTTCTTGCTATGACCCAGACACTTTGTCAGTCTGCCTAGAGACTTTGCTGTTTGACTCTTCAATCCATCCTCACCCTTACCTTGCCCGTTCTATACTTCTCCTCCTTATGAGGGAAGTGTCCCTACTTACCCCGTCTTGCTGAACTTTGCTGTGTTTCCCGGCTGATGGTGAATCAACTGATGTCCTGAGGACGAAGACTGACTCTGTATGCTGACCCATTACAGAGGGTAACTATATGATGATGAAATTGTAATTGTCTGTTTGCCTTTCTTTTCTAGGTACCAACTGCTTCTTTTGACAGAGACCATAGTTAGATGATTTTCTAAATTTGTGTTGCTAAATTGTTTTCCATGAAGCCCAACATGCCAATGTTAATTCAAGATTAGTTAAGGGGTTCACTAAACGGACGCAAATAGACAAATGACTGAATCAGTGCTTTGTTGAATAATGCGCTAATGATACTCTGCTAAGGTTAACCTATGTTGACGTTGTGTTATGTTCTAATATTTGTGATCCTTGCTTTGATGAAATCTTATTCGAGTTGCCATATTATGACAATGCTAATGTGTTTCATGGTTTTGAGACTAATAAACTTACTGGTAGAATTGTAATCAATAGGGAATAAACATCATAAAATAGTACTAAACTGGTGTGGTTATTCATGACTGAAAGGTCATGGTGGTTTCCGAGTTTTATTAATGTTATTAATTAATCTAATTGATTTGTTATGGTGAATATTGATGACGTTATTGACTTATTGATTGACATGTTGATTAGAGATCTCGTCTTAAGGTGTCTTCAATCAGGGTCAAAAGATTCATCGGCCTAAAACGAGTCCCAGAGTGAATCAATTATCAAGTGAGGGACGTGTTAGAAATAGGCACACAGTAAGTTTGGTGGCTTGAGCACTATCACAGCCTCAACTACGCTCTAGTACGTATATATGTACTTATGTGATAGTACTATATCACAATGCATTGCATGCCTTGTATAAAGTAATGTAACAGTCACTCACCAGTAGATTGACTGCTGCTTCATGTAGCTCATGTGATTAAATCATTATGTTTTCCTTTGATGCTTCAAAACGCATGAGCCAGGTGTTGTCTCCCACAAGATCCTCAGTATGAATTTCTTAGTAAATCCAGTTGTTGCCTCTGTAACAGCATCCCATCCTCGTCGCCATTTTCTTAAGACCAGAGGGGGGACTTGTAGATGAAGAATAAAGTGGTTTATTGAGTTATATGGAACAACTCCTTCTAATGTTCAGCAACTGCCTGCTTGCTGCCTGCTGAACTCCACAAGCTAGAATCCAGCAGCGGAAGCAATCAGTTGGCAGGATCCAACGAAACGCGACATGAGCTCTCAAACGTTTCCATCACATGTATGTTATCTGTAGGCTGTTCTTTACATATGGGCGCCCGTTGCATTTCTCTGATGGAGGGATACAGAGCTATGTATTTTTTAACTCTCTTATGGCTGGCAATCCAATTCAAACTGTGCTTCTAAAACTAAAATACATTGATGGGAATGTCTTCAATTAGCACCCCCAGGCATATTTAAGGCTCTCACTACTTCATAGAGGAAAGGGCTATTTTTTTAAAAAGAAAAGGTAATCAAGACAATAAGCAAAACAGCACCCCAGCAGGAAAATATCTCCAGCCCATATATACAATATCCTACTTACTAACTGCCTCTGAGTTACAGCGTGGAACAGCAGAGTGGGCGAGGTGGGAGCTAAGTGCAAGCCAAATACAAAAAAAAAATCAAATAAAATGAATTCAGCAGCATCACTGGTGTATCAGCCATCACAAGGCTGGTGTTCTTTATGCATTCCCACACTGTCCTCAGAATCTAGATTAGCAATTACGCAAATTGTGTGCTCTTGACAAAAAGACATTAACATTGACAATGCCAATAGCTCTCGCATCGGAGAAACCAATTTCCTTTGCCGATGCTTGTTTAATTTTCAAATCAGCCCTAGTCCTCTTTTCCTTAACTGGCAACCCCTCTGTCCCTCCTTTCTGATGTCTTCTTAGCCTGGGGTAGCTGCTCTTCCAGGCTGTGTGGTGCTGCTCTGGTGCCACCCCCGCTCACTCATCTTGTCTGCTTGTCTGATTTTGTGGCAGTGATTTAGTGGCATCTTTTTCAACGATGCACACACTGGTGGCCTATGAAAAAGCTTTCCAGAGCGCTGTAGGGATTTTCTGCTGGACAAACATGTGGAGTCCCCTTTCTCTGTTCTCTGGCAGGCCAGTGTCCTATGCTAGGGCACAAGAGTCAGCTAATGGTTTCTTTTAAAAAATGAGAACGGCTTAAGATGTGGGCAATCGCCTTTTGGTGAGAAAGGCATTCACATCTTGGGAGAGGCTGAGCACAGTGTTCAAGGACAATAGGAGGGGGAAACATCCTTTACCACACAGTGCCATTACCATGCAGTCTTTACCCCACATGCTTTTGCCATGCAATGCATGCTTTTACTATGGAAGGCGGTAAGCCGAAACGCGTTGATGTTTTTTTCTGGGGAAGCATTGCACTTTAAATGAATGAGAAGAAGTAGCCATGTGCTGTTTTAATCTATAATTCATGGGTTGAATGATGTGACCCTTGGATGCTACGGTGCAGCTGTTAGTGGTGTAAAGGAACTCACCAATATCACAACATATATGTATGTGTATATCAGCCAAGTCCCAGAAAAAAAGATTTTAAAAAACAAAATGGGCCAGGGTAGGTACACACTGACCCCTTAATTCTGGTGCAGGGATCCCAGAGGGAAACCTCAGGGCAAAAAGAGCATTTAAAAAAAAAAAATGTCGGCAGAAGTCTCAGCGGATCTGCAGATCCCCTGAAAACGTAAAGAAAACAAGCGTAGGCTCTCATGCTTGATAATGCTGAAGCCCCAGGGTGGGCCAAGTCCTGGGGGCATTTTAATTTTAATGCAGGGAGGTCACACACCCCCTCCTGCTCGGGGGACCGCCAGCTCCCCAGGGCCATAATCAAAAGTAATGGGGTGGACCACTTAGCCCCCCGCAGCCCTGGGGACCACCACCTCCCTGGGGCACTAGTGAAAACTAATGCAGAGGGGGTGCCCAGCCCCCTGCAGCCCCGGGGACTGCCACCTCCCTGAGGCTAATTTAAAAAGAGATAGTGGGTCCGTCTCGGACCCCCAGCTCCCGGGGACCACCACCTCCCTGGTTCGGCTCCTGCTACATCCTGGGGTGCCCACACTGGGACATAGCTGTTTGCTGTGACTTGGTGGGAGCTTTGACAGCTCCCACTAAGTCACAGCAAAGACTCCGCTTGGATGAAGTGAGAGCTGTCTAACTATAACTATATCACTCGCCTTCACCATGCACTGCTAATTACCCTACTTAATACATCACTCATGACATCTTTGATAACATTATTGATAATATCAGTGTAATATTTGCAGTTAAATTATTTAGCAGAAAAATGTGCATAGTGTATAGTTACCTTAGGACATGAGTTATAGTTACTTGAGATAACTATAACTGATGAATTTCTATGGTTTGGTACGTTTAAAAGGTGAGCCTAACTATAACACCCCTGTAACCTTTGTTTTTTTCAGTGAATATATATATATATATATATATATATATATATATATATATATATATATATATATATATATATATATAAATATATATATATATGTAAATATATATATATATACATATCTATCTAGCTATATATATATTAATCCCCGTGGATTTACTTGAACCCGTGAGCAAGGAGCGAATGCTCTGAAATGCGTCGGGTGATTTTGCTGTTGCATGCATTTGAATAAACGATGTTTTGATTAGAGCCGCAGTACGTTGTCTATGTGGCGCTAATATGGTTCACGAGTAGGCAACATGTTTGTTTTTTTATATATATATATATATATATATATGTATATATATATACATATATATGTGTAGTTATAGAAAGGTCTACATAAAAAGCGTATTTTGTTTGCTAATAACTTTGGCACTGTTTGAAAAATCTCCACAAAACCTTCCAAAAAGGTGCTACTTTTGACTATCTTGCGCATGGATAATTTTGGGGTGATCTGTCAAGCGGGAGCAGAGAAGAAAGGGGGGTCCCAAAACAACAAATCTCCATGCATTTTCCACAGACTTCTTTAGACAAGGCTCAGAAAACACTGCTGGATGGAACTACACCAAATCTGGCAGGAAACTGTATCTTGGTCCATGGATTGTGATTTGGTGTTAATCCATTCAGTAGTTTCTGAGAAATTAAGGTTGAAAAATAATTGCATAACTGGATGATTGGGTCCACAAGGGTCTCCAAGACTCTTTGGGAGCGGTAATTTAAAAATAGCTCAATCTGATTGGTCCATGGAACGTTTTTTTTCCCTTGGTCCATCTTGCTCCCATGTGAGTCAGACTCCTGCGAGCACTCTTATTAGCTGCCAGAACCATGTGAAAAATGCATTTTCAGGTGCTTTTTTAAAATTGCACATGGTTACCGTCAACTTGAAGTCTATGGTAATTCCATCTCCTAAATGCTCATTTTGCATTTAGGAAATGCTTTGTACATGTGGCAAGAAATTGCAAATAGGAAGTCCCTATTTGCGATTCTCTATAGGCCTTTGTACATAGGAAAAGACTGTTTTACATTTCTTGAAGAGCCAACATTGCGATTCGGCCTGTTAAGAAATGCGAAAGGCCTTTGTACATCTGGCCCCAAGTCCCCTGTCCTGAAGTTAGAAACAAAATATAAAGGGGCTTGGTAGGAATTCCCTGACCCACTAGGTACCATGAGGGGGACCCAGAGGGCTCCCCCAGGGTCAAAAAGGAAAAAAAGACAGCAAAAAAGGCTGCAATCCAGCAGGACAGAAAAAAAACTCAATATGGTGGCCGCACTGCATTTACAACATATTAAAGCCCCAAGGAGGCCACCCCAGGGCTGTATTCATACAGGGGATGGGGTGCGTGGTCCCCCTTCCCTAATCTCCAGAGGCCCTGGGCTCCTTCCTGAAGCCTTTAAAGGCCCTGGAAACCCCACCACCAGGGCCAAAATTTAACAGAATTGGGAGTGGTGCCACATAGATCCTCCAGATACTATAGCGAATCCTATCTTGTTTTAATGGGAAGCAGGAGTTGGCTTAGCCTTCTGGTGTGCAGACTTGTGTCCTGTCACCCATTGACTTTTACCCTACTTAGCCTGTTATATTTTAAAGCAATTATTTATTTATATCTTCCCAAGATGTCTGCATTGTTTCTAGTTTGGAAGATGTTTTAGTTTCACGTTATCAGTGCCACTCTGCTAAGGCGTCACTATCAACTCCAAAGATAGATAAGATGTAGGTATTCATATTAGGTACTTTCCCATTTTCTGCTTTCGAGGGAATTGTTTATGTAAATTGCTGTCCCAAGCATATCTTGTTATCTATTGTTTTGGAGCAGACCTATGTCATGGATCCGATCAGTTCTTTATAAATGCACCTTACACAGACAGATAGTTAGTGGGATTCCTACCAGATGCCATTGACGCTATCTATGCTACACGTTTCCTTGATGCTGACCCCAGTCTTCGTGTCCCTACGAAGTCTGATCTAGAGACCTCATTCCAAGGTAACAGGTAACAAGGGTTGGGGGGCTCTTCTCATGGACATGGTACTGCCAGATTAGGTTTAACACACCTAGCTCTCTTTAGGTTAGGGATTAGGTTTATCATGCTTGGGTGTTAGGGTCTACATCACACCTGATTTACATTTCATGTTATTGTAAGATGGTGGGAGTGTTTGTATTTATGACTCTTGTTTTTACCATTCAGTTCCTTGCATTATTCATTATCCTAATCATTGCAACGCATGCAATTTATCATAGATTGTAGTCTTGTAAATAAAACCTATTGAAACTTTAGTGCATCACCTTCATTGCCTGTGTATGACTGAGACGTTGTTCATGTGAGAAAGGGGTAAACCACGACCTCCCTGAGATGTCGCACTCTTCAGTCCATGCGTAAAGGCTGCACAAATCACCTTTTACTGTTTGGGTTTCCAGTGAGGTACTGCTTGTGAGCCAGGAGGGTTGAAACGACGATTGTGACTTGTTGTAGGACTGGCCTATTCCCCTACAAACATAAGTACTGTCATCCTTGAACCAGCAGTCTTGCCTAGAGCAAGAGTCAAACTAGGACAATACCCAGGCCCTGTCACATAATTAATGCCCTACTATGGACAGTCTTTACCTATTATATCAAACCCCTGACAGTCACAGAACTTATATTGAGGAATGAAGTGGATATGAGTAGAAAAATGGGTACTGTTCAAACTGTTTACTCCATGGAGCGGGTTTACTCTGTACCACACTATTTCCAGACAGTGAAACTCTCATGACAAATACACCACAGGATATTTTAAAAAAGGGCCTGGGGGATGGGCACCCAGGGCCATAATAGGTTCGGGGAGAGGAGCCTGCGTCCTCCCTCCTCTTTGAAAAACAAAGGTCCCGGGGTCCCCAGGGCCAGGCCATGTGACCAACACACACTGCGCATGACCGAAGGCCCTGCGCAGTGTGGTGCTGGCTGCCTTTTCAGGGATTGGTTGCATTTGAGGGGTTGGCCACAGGACCTGGCTGCAGGCCAGGTCCTACAGCCAACTCCCTGTCGCACAAAACTGAAGGCCAACGGCTTTGCGCGGCAGGGTTGGATTTACATGGGGTAATTAAACATTTCTTTCTGTCAGTGGTTCCCAACCTTTTGACTCCTGAGGACCCCCACTGAATTACTACTGGAAGCCAGGAAACCCCGATTTGTATGACTTAAATTTCAAACATTAAAACAGTAATTCACAAACAATACACAAATAAGTACTCACTAAACAAATACTCAAATTACCAAAGTTATATTTACTTTATATTGGAGGCAATGTGCAAATATCAATAAATGTTCATGGGAAGGTTGGCGCTTCATCTCAGAGACTAGCTTTTCAACGTTTGGTTTTATTTAGGAAAGCTGAATCCTCAGGTCAGATTCTACATTTCCCAAGTGATTTCTGTTTTTATTTTTTAAGTACATTAGATCCTAGTAAAGTTTTTTCACATAAACATGCGGTGGGAAACGGAAATAAAACCATAAGGGCCTCATCTCTTGATAGCCTCACTGTCATATGTATTTAATTTGTTTTATAACACCTCTCATACCAGTGTAAGGTGACAGAGCACTTTACAGGGGGCTAAAGGGTGTAGGATTCACATGTATTCCACACTGGTAGGCATTTTCAAACAGTGCTTGGTCTGGAGAAGCACGAACTCAGGATTCAGAACATAACACAGTTGTTAGTGTTGATTTTAATAATAAGAATGTATTTCTACGCAAGGAAACCTTTTTTAGCAGCATAAGGATAATGAAAGACTGAGGAAATCCATAACTTTCTCTTTTGTCCCATGCAGTTTGGATGCAGCTCTTTGATGGCAGTTCATAGCTCACTGTGCTAGATTATGATTGTAATTTATGAACTGCACAGTAACAAAATAACCTCTGTGACAAAAGCAGTAACCTACTGCTCTGTGCACATAAACTACTGTTCTTTGCATGAAACACATTATTTGCAGCAGGCATATTAACCATCTGCACTATCTTAGATGAGTCAAAACTGCCACTAGACAAAGCTCCCATCTCTCTCCAGCAGGTACATTAATCACTAGAGTTATCTTGATTTTTTCATTTTTGCCCAAAAGCTGCTGGATGTACAAGGAACTTTGTATTGCTTTTAAAACTGACGCACAAATGAAGTAATAAATATAAAAACATACATGTGTTTCTGTTAAGAGGCCCCAGCTGGAGAAGTGCCTTCCTGGCGCCCAAGCCTACAGACCCCCTGGGAATGTGTCACGGTCCCCTGGGGGTCCGCGGACCACAGGTTGGGAACCACCACTTAACGTTATTAAAAGAACCTAGAAATTCACTGAAAAAAAACTAAGGTTGATGTAACGTTATAGTCAATGTTGTCAGAAAAAATTCATCTAACTATAACATTACTTTAACCTTTGTTTTTTTCAGTCATCTATCTATCCATATATATATATATATATATATCTAGCTATATATATGTGTCCAGTATAAATCCGGTAAGCCGTTTTATCCACTTTGACAAAGGAGCCAACACCTGCTGCGGTTTAACTTACTGAGCAATTTATTTGGATCTTAGCTGTTGTCCAACGCGTTTTGGAGGCATCCGCAACTTGATCACTGACAAAGAAGCAACATTTCCTACACGTATTTACTACAGACATAGGGTGTGACATCATAAACAACACTGAAAACAAACTCTCATGGCAACGTATTTCAAATCAAAATTACTCAGTAATTCATTTGTGAAAACTAACCGATACAACAGGTAACATTATACCATTAATTCATCCACACATAATGTACAATACTAATTCTTATGTTTATCAGGACTGAACATTATTGTTTATCATATAATGCCTTGTCACCAAATTAGGTCTTCATCAATTGCAATATCGCTTCCAAATTGAAGACCCCTTTAGATTACCTGCTGAAAAAATGACCTGCTAAATTGTAATTGTAATAGTATTTATATAGCGCTTATTACCCCTGATGAGGCGTCGAAGCGCATTTTGGCGAGTAGTACACTACCCCGGAACCCACCAAGAATCAGTGAAGGATTAGTATAGGGAAATATGAGTACAGTTTTAGTATTATTATGAGTTCATTTGAGCCACGGGTATGAGAGTTTGTTAGTTAGATTGACTGGAGTAATGGAGGGGTGGAGGAGGAAAGAAACCAGAAGTGTTACTTGGGAGTACATGGTAATAGGATTTAGGCTTGGGGTGTGTAAAGGGAGGATGGAGGAGGGAAGAGTCTGTGGAAGGGGTTAGGGAGATCATAGTAGCAGGGTGAGATAAATGAGAGAGAATATAGTAGGGTTGTTTGGGAGATCATGGTAGTAAAGTGAGGTTTGGTGAGTTAGATGTGGAAGCGGAGGGAAGAGCTTAAGCAGAGTTATTTAGGAGATGAAAGTAGTAGAATGGAATTGGGATGAGTCAGAGTGGGAATGGAGGATAGATTGATAGAGACATGACATATGGTGATGGGTAGATAAGTGTGATAAGATGAGAGCAGGGATTCATAAGTATCTAGTATAACAACTTTTCTAGGAGTTATGCAATGACCTATGAACATGTTAAGCATAGAATAATATACACACATATATATGTACACACACACACACACACATATGCACCCATATATGTACATATACATATTCAAACCATGAGTAAATATACATTAGTTAAACAGGTTTAAAGAGTGTGTGTGTGTAGTTTATTGTTATGACATAGTAGCAATACATATTTCCTAAAGAACTACATATAACTTGAATATACACAATCAGAAAAATATATTTATCAACATAGGCATATGCAGTCCATAGTTGTTAGAATATGGTGGTTATGAAGGAAAGAGCAAACTCTTGAATAGTTTTCTGAAGACAGGAAAGTTATCTGTGGCTCTTATAGTTGGGGGTAATGAATTCCATAGTTTGGCTGCTTGAACGGAGAAGGATGTACCACCTATAGTCTTTTTCTTGTATGGGGGTGTTCTAAGGCGGGGTGCCAATCCTGAGCGGAGGTTTCTTTGTTGAATGTATTTGGTTATTTTGTTTCTGATAAAAAGCGGTCCTGTTCCATGTATAGCTTTGTGGGTGATACAAAGTAGCTTGAAAGTGCATCTTCTGGCAATGGGTAACCAGTGTAGTGCTCTCAAGGCAGGGGAGATGTGGGCTTGTGGCTTTACATAGTAACCTGGCTGCGGAGTTCTGAATGCGTTGCAGTTTTTTTCAAAATAGAGATGATCCATGGTAGAAGCCATTGGCATAATCCAGTTTGGATAGTACAAGCGAGATAGTAGCTAGCACCTTGTGTGGAAATCCAGTGTGGGGGAAGATGCATCGTAGAGTCTTCAAGGTGATGAAGCTTGTTCGTGCTAATTTGTCCACTTGGGCATTCATAGTTAACTTGGAGTCCATGGTGATTCCAAGGTTTTTAACTTCCTTGGATAATTGAGGAAATGCAATTTCTTTTGGGGGGGAGTTTGGATATTCAATTTTAATGCGAGGCTCATGGCACGCGCACACCCCCCCACCACCCCAACCCCAGTCCAAGGACGTAACTGTTACATCCTTGGCTGCGAAAGGGTTAATATCATGAGCAGACCTCTGGGCACCGGCCCACCTCAGAGTTTCAAGAAAAACAACGTTGTCTCTTGCATTTTTTTAACCATCTTTTGTATTTGGTCTTCTGCGGGACCGCACAACAAATTCAAATAAAAAATAATGTTGGGGGTAGGTGTGGGGGGCTGCTAAGGGGAGAGTCATCTGGAACAACCCCACCCCATTACCCACCCAAAGGCCTAGACATCAAGTATACCTACTCTGTCCCCTTAGTTCCATTTTGAAAAACCTTTCACACCAGTGAGCTAAGCTTCAGAGTTCTATAAAGGTCACCACAACTATGTTTTTTGCCAACTTTGTTCCATGTTGCAGCCAACCAATAGAGTGCAAACTCTATTAAAAAAAAAAAGCCCCCTTCCCCAGCCAATCAGAACTGAATTTTCACATTTCAGCCTGATGGCTCAGATAGCTCTAAATTTTAAACCTTAATTTCTCAAAAAACTAATGATCTAAATTACACCACATCACAAAAAGCACGCTTTCTGGTAAAGGTCTAGCTTTCTACCAAATCTGATGTAAGTCCGTCGGCTTGGCTGCAGCAATCTCCAAAATGTCCCTGTAACCTTTGTTTTTTTAATGAATGTTACTTTTTTATTTATTTTTTAAGTAAACAGTACTATAATTCCATTTTATTTACACATTCACTGTTATAAGAAATTTGAAAACTAAAAATTAAAACTAAAAATTAATAATTAATGTAACTTATGTAGACTTCCTATAAATGCAATGCACCAAGGATTTCTTTTTTTTGTTTTAATTTTTTTATTTTACTGATCCGCAAATCCATTGCTAATCTTCAGACAAAGGTTATACTGCAGGATGATCCCCAGCGGATCCAATCCCAGCCAAAAGCACACATTCAATAATAGAAAAACACATTTAATATAAGTACATGCTACTATAATTTCTGTAACTGTACCACTGCCTCTGTGTGGGTGTGTGAGTAGCTGTGAAAGATTAAGGGAGGGCAAGTGTGCGAGGTGTTTGAGTGGCTATTTGGGTGAGTGGTTTTGTGAGTCGAGAGGTCGTATTGGTGAAAGTGGCGGTCTGGGCGCCCATGAGTGGGAGTGCGAGCGGTTGACTGAGCGGCAATGTGGGTGGCTGTTTGAGTGGCTGTGTGTGTGCTGGTGTGTTTATGGGTGGGTATGCACATGGGTGTGTAGGCAGGTGTGTGGAGGAGTTTAGTCAGGTACATGAGCAGCTCTGTGGGGGTCTGAGCATCTCCGTGGGTCTTTGAGGTGTGTGTCAGAGTGGATGCGAGTAGTTTTGTAGGACTGAGTGGATGTACGAGTGAACTTGTGGGGCTGTGAGTGGATCCTTGTGTACTAAAAAAAAACAAGTTTTGGGCAATTTCTTGTCCGGTGTGGAGGGGGCACTTGACTTCATCAGTCCCATTGATCCCTTACCCCCATACATACACACATAGGCTAATGCCTAAGCACATATACATAAATATACATACATAAATACACATATATATATATACATATATACACAAACACACAGTGTCATAAACACACCTATATTCTGGATAACCACGTTTCAGACAAATAAACTAAAGCACAAGGAAATCTAAATTGTATAATTAAACATGTATACAGGGAGTGCAGAATTATTAGGCAAATGAGTATTTTGACCACATCATCCTCTTTATGCATGTTGTCTTACTCCAAGCTGTATAGGCTCGAAAGCCTACTACCAATTAAGCATATTAGGTGATGTGCATCTCTGTAATGAGAAGGGGTGTGGTCTAATGACATCAACACCCTATATCAGGTGTGCATAATTATTAGGCAACTTCCTTTCCTTTGGCAAAATGGGTCAAAAGAAGGACTTGACAGGCTCAGAAAAGTCAAAAATAGTGAGATATCTTGCAGAGGGATGCAGCACTCTTAAAATTGCAAAGCTTCTGAAGCGTGATCATCGAACAATCAAGCGTTTCATTCAAAATAGTCAACAGGGTCGCAAGAAGCGTGTGGAAAAACCAAGGCGCAAAATAACTGCCCATGAACTGAGAAAAGTCAAGCGTGCAGCTGCCACGATGCCACTTGCCACCAGTTTGGCCATATATCAGAGCTGCAACATCACTGGAGTGCCCAAAAGCACAAGGTGTGCAATACTCAGAGACATGGCCAAGGTAAGAAAGGCTGAAAGACGACCACCACTGAACAAGACACACAAGCTGAAACGTCAAGACTGGGTCAAGAAATATCTCAAGACTGATTTTTCTAAGGTTTTATGGACTGATGAAATGAGAGTGAGTCTTGATGGGCCAGATGGATGGGCCCGTGGCTGGATTGGTAAAGGGCAGAGAGCTCCAGTCCGACTCAGACGCCAGCAAGGTGGAGGTGGAGTACTGGTTTGGGCTGGTATCATCAAAGATGAGCTTGTGGGGCCTTTTCGGGTTGAGGATGGAGTCAAGCTCAACTCCCAGTCCTACTGCCAGTTCCTGGGAGACACCTTCTTCAAGCAGTGGTACAGGAAGAAGTCTGCATCCTTCAAGAAAAACATGATTTTCATGAAGGGCAATGCTCCATCACACGCGTCCAAGTACTCCACAGCGTGGCTGGCAAGAAAGGGTATAAAAGAAGGAAATCTAATGACATGGCCTCCTTGTTCACCTGATCTGAACCCCATTGAGAACCTGTGGTCCATCATCAAATGTGAGATTTACAAGGAGGGAAAACAGTACACCTCTCTGAACAGTGTCTGGGAGGCTGTGGTTGCTGCTGCACGCAATGTTGATGGTGAACAGATCAAAACACTGACAGAATCCATGGATGGCAGGCTTTTGAGTGTCCTTGCAAAGAAAGGTGGCTATATTGGTCACTGATTTGTTTTTGTTTTGTTTTTGAATGTCAGAAATTTATATTTGTGAATGTTGAGATGTTATATTGGTTTCACTGGTAATAATAAATAATTGAAATGGGTATATATTTTTTTTTTGTTAAGTTGCCTAATAATTATGCACAGTAATAGTCACCTGCACACACAGATATCCCCCTAACATAGCTAAAACTAAAAACAAACTAAAAACTACTTCCAAAAATATTCAGCTTTGATATTAATGAGTTTTTTGGGTTCATTGAGAACATGGTTGTTGTTCAATAATAAAATTAATCCTCAAAAATACAACTTGCCTAATAATTCTGCACTCCCTGTATTATTTTTATTATACATCTGCAAACATACATGTAACCTAAAAACACATTTTCTATACATTTTAAGTTTAATTTATAATAGCATTACCTACTTTTATTAACATAGCAAATCATACATACACATACGTATACACATATATATAATATATATACAGTTGAGTAATATTTTAATGACATACTTGCAAGCTGAAACTCTCTCAAAAGTAATGTATGAATACTTACTCCCTCTACTTAGAGTGATTGCATAAAAAGCTGCTGAAAAGCGATACAATACTATATGGAGTAGCTCACAGTGTCTGTTGCTGGGTGATTAATTTTCAAGATTGAAAGAATCCTGGTGAAGCGTCATCAGACAGCAAATGTTAAGGTTAAAAAAAAACTTGAAATCTCTGGCTCAGGCCAGAGAGAGAACTAGTGCCAGTATGCAGAAAAGGTTAATTAATCCAATTGGGGAAATGCACAGTGTAGACAGGGGTTTGTAGTCAGAAAACTAAACATCCTAGTCTATTTTTCACCATGTGAGTGTGACTGGCGTCATGAGGAATACACAGCGTTATTGTCATGAGACGTTTTGACATTAAGCCAATAATATATGGAAGCAGTAGATGAAATACTGGAATTACAATGAGTAATTACAAGATTGTTTGCCCTGAAGAAGTTGTAATTGGTGAAAGGGAAAAAACGCATTGACTTTGGCTGTGGTGTAATAAAAAAGAAAGAAAAAAAGATTATTAAACCACAAATGGGACATTTGTTTTTTTGTTTTGTTTTTATTACAAACTACCGTCTTCATTGTGCCTTTCCCGAGCTGAATGTATGAACAATGTCTACACTGGGTTGCAGTGGTATTGTGAGCAGCTGAAACCTGGGTAAGAAGCACCTGAGAGCAGCAACCATGTAATGGCCAATCTGGGGTGTACTGGGTGCTCTATACCACGTGCTGCTGAATGTGTACTAGTGTCACTAGGCCAGATTATACAGACTGAGGAGATATGGAAAGATGAACAGATGTTGAAACAACAATTTTTGTTCAGATAAAAGTCTTAAAGGGTGAATGCAGTTAGCACTTTGCCCATGAAAAATATTGTGCAAGGTGCAAAGAGCCTATAGGTTTGCTTATTCACCTAGCTGAAGTTACAGCCTCCATAAAAGCAGTCTTCCAAATACTTTTTTGGCAAACGGAGCCCATTGGATCAGAAGACTTGTACCTAGGTCTAGCTAGGACCAGTTTCACAACCCCCTGGATCATCAGGACAGTGTACCGAAAGGAAAGATATATTAGTCCTGACATATGCCACTTGATTGTCTTAAACACTCAAAAAAGAGGAAATACTGTAATCCACCAACACTGAGCCAGTACCGACAGTAAAATTAACAGTTGCAAATAATGAACTAGATCCTGACCGAGATACCCAGGGAAACTGGTGTTGCATTCAAACTGCAATTATGAGTATGCGGCATAGACATGAATACAAGCCCATGAAACGTGCAATAAATTGGTATGATTTTATAGAAGATTAAAACCCTCATCATTGAACATCATAGTAACATTCGGTTTGGCAAACTGACAAGTGACAGAGTTTTGGTATGGGCAATTACTTGAAACCTTGAATAAGAGGAGCTGGGTTTTCAGACTCAAAACCCACAAAGGGGGTTGAACAATGAGAATGAATGGAATTATATCTGACATCGTATCAGAAGATCCCACCATTAGGGGAACTTTTCTGTTTTCTTACAGAAGGCATCAATAGTGAATCTGCATGGATTTTGGTTACTGAGTTGCCATTTCGGTGACCTGGTGAAATTATATTTTCCTCACTGCAATAATTGCTCCATTAAAAATGGCTTGAATAAAAAACTTGAGGATTACCTACAGACTACACAGAGGAATGAATATACACTGTTAATTATGGAGTCTTCATGCACACAGTAGTAGATCGGTCTTACCTTGTTAATTGAACTGATTTCATTTCAACCTTTCAGTCTACATAATGCTGGAAATAGCCCCATTTTAACTTTTAATCCTCATATATTCAGTTAACACAATGCCAAAAATACACCCTTTTAAAGTTGTAATTCTTAAGGGACAACAACTTTCCCTCTGTTGACCACCTCAGTATAGCAGATCCACAATGCCTCCCTGATACAGGTACACTGGCTCGAGCATGTCCTATGAATGCACATGTGAGATGATGCGATAAGGCAGGCTCAACCTTCTGGTACATCATGCTTGAATGTCTGAAGATCAGCCCCTCCAGAGCAATTTCACCATGTGGTGAATGAGTTTCTTCCTATATGCGGTATCCAGATATGTGCTTTGCATATTTTCAGAGCATCTGACATTGGTACGCCTCCATTTTACTGCTCATTACACGGGTACCTTTAGGCACAAGTCTCAGCTTAGTGGCTCCATTACTAGCCAATACCGGTGATCTCTTAGAATGCACATGTATCAAAGTGTCAGAGCCTCCATATCCCCTCCAACAATCCCCAGAGCAGCTCGGGTTCCACGTGTGAATCCAAGCTGGTGTGAAGTGCCAGTAGGAGTACCAGTATTTTGTATGCCATCTCAATTCTGGACATATTGTGAGTGGTGTGACAGGCCTGGTAAGAGATGTCCACTCATTCTTTAATGGAGAGTGCTCTGCCTTTCTTTGCCTCCCACCTCTTCTGCCCCACCGTTTTCACTGGTGGCTCTATCCCGCCTAGTAAAGCATATATCTTGGTGGTGAGACACCTATCTTTTTTCTTAAGGAAGACCCATTTTTCAAAAGGTGAGGGGGTCGATCCGATTGTGGTTTAATGGTGGGGTGAAATACCCAGTGTCTCACTTGCAGGTAGTGGATCCAATCTATACGCTTGCAGCTGCCTTCCCACAAGCGTCGGAAGTGTTTGGGATGCATTCAGGGTGTAAAGTCGGGGTTAGCCAGAAGCGGGGTCATTGGAGAAGAGAAAGTGGTCAATCCAGCTCTCATCACCACTGCATCCCTGACCTTGAACATGGAACTGATCACAGGTGAAGAGTAGAGTCCCCAGGCCCGATGTTTAAGTGGGAGCCAGGGCTCCTTCCATATCTGGTAACCTGTCACTGCCGGGTCCATAAAGGACCAGTACTTCTCAGAGGCAGGTCAGCTCCATTCAACCATTAAGCATAATTAGGAGGCTTAGTAGTAGTGAGCCACCAGTGGTGCTGCTAGCTCTCCCTTATATGTTGTGTGATAGAGTAGGTGTCTGTGGAGACATGGTTTCTTCCCATCCCCCATGAACCTGTTGCTCTCAAGCTTTAGTGAGCAATGGAGGCGTTTGGGTGGAGCCAATGGAAGGGCTTGAAATATGTAAAGAATCCGGGGGAGGACTGTAATTTTAATAGGTACAATCCTGCCTAGCCAGGATAATTGTAAGTGGCACCAAGTGGGCAAATCAGACATGACCTTAGAAGTGAGAGCAGTACAGTTCAGTGTTGTCAGTCTGGCTACCGAACAGGTTAGCTTAATGCCAAGATAGGGTATTGGTTCCCTTGCCCACTCAAAATGAAATAGGGAGTGGATGTGGTTCTCCTGGAGCTGTGTCAGCAATAAATTCAGAACCTGGGTTTTATGCATGTTTACCCTGAACCCTGATACACCCCAAAAGAGTGGAGTTGTGCCACATGCGCCGGCAGGAATGTTTCTGGAGTAGTGAAAGCGAGGACCACATCATCCAGTTATAAGCTAATGAGGTGGGGATACCTGTGATGGCCGGGCTGTCTGAAATTCTACGAGTGAATGGCTCCATATACAGGACAAAAAGTAGAGGATAGAGAGGACATCCCTGTTGGGTAACTCTCCGGATGGGCAAGGATTTGGACAGCATGCCACTGACTCTCACTGATGCCTTAAGGGTGATTTAGACACTACGGATCCAGCGTCAGAACCTTACCCTGATGCTGGATTGTTTCAAGGTCATAAAAATATAGGGCTAATGGACCCTATCAAACGCCTTTTCAGCATCAACAGCAAAAAGGATACCATCCTTAGGGGAGTGGTTGCCCTTCTCCATTAGATGGAGAATACATTCGGTATTATCTCTGCATTGGCAGTTTGGGTATGAAGCTGGCCTGGTCAGGGTCGACCAGACCTGACATAAGGGGGTTGTGGCGTTGTGCCATTATGCTAGTAAAGATTTGGTGTTGATGTTGAGGAGTGAGATGGGCCTGTAGGACCGGCACAGGGCAGGGTCTTTGCTGGGCTTTGGAATGACCGAGATGGATGCTTCTAGCATTGACTCAGCAATGGGGCCAAATCCTGGCACAAAACATTATAAAATTGCGGGGTAAAGCCGTCGGGCCACGTGGATTTCATCAGCTTCAGACAGGCACTGGCTGAGAACACTGCCTCCATCCGGATGGGTTTCATCAGATTCTTGGACTTGTTGGGCGGTAGAGGGGAGAACGGGACCTCTCAAAAAACTTGGGGAGGTCGGATGTGGGAGTGTTAGTGGCTTTGTGTAGTGTGATATAAAAATCATGGAATGCATCTGCAATATGGGCATGTTGGTGCACTTCCGAGCCAGTGCTGGTGCATATTGTTTTAATAATTTCCCTCTGGGTTTTGGCACGGAGGCGGTGTGCAAGCAGAAAGCCGCAGCAGTTACTTCCAAGGTAAAATGTATGTTTTAGCCGTCCCATTGCATACTCTCCCCTATCTAGGCAGGCGCATTTTTTATACCTCCCTCCATAATCTTGGGGCTCCAGCCTGTTTGTGTATTGGCTCTAACTCCAGCAGTTTCTGTTCTAGGCTCACACTTTTCTCTTTGTGGCTTTGATTTTCAGCCGCTGAGATGGTGATGAGTTCTCTCCTGACTACCAGCTTTAGTGTATCCCATAGAGGCCAGTGGTGTCTCTTCAGTGTCGTTATTGCAGAGGAAGTCCGCTATCACCACCCGAGGCGCCTCTATATTGGTTGGAGATTGAAAGAGGCTGTCTCGGAGCCTCCAGTAAGAGGGTTGTTGCTGACCTGCATCCACTCGGAGGACCACAGAGAAGGGTGCATGGTCCGACAGGAACTGGGGGTCAGTATGGACTTCCTGAGCAAGGGTCTGTATTGCAGGGGATGCCAGGAAATGAAATGTGGGCATAGGTTTTACGAGCTGTGGAGTAGAATGTATAATCACAAATATTTGGTTTGAATGATGACACACGTGTCCGAAGCCACAGTCAGCCAGACACTTAGGACCCTGTGGTGCGAGCCCCAGTCTGGCTAGAGCATGACTAGGTTCAGGTTCCCTCTCACCAGTACAGCAGCCTCAGGAGAGTGTAGTACTAATGAGAGGGAGCTTTAAATGAACTTCTCCTGGTGCTCTTTGGGCATGTAAATGGATGCGAGGATAAAGTGGAAATTGCCCATCTGTATCTATAGAGCAAGAAGGTGCCCTTTGATTTTAGCCACTGTAGCCAGAACTTCACTCCTGAATCCCTTTGACAGCAGGGTCACCACCCGATCCCCTTCTTCGCGGGACCTGAGGACCAGTACTGGCACGGGAACCAGCCGGTTTTCAGTCTATATTCATCTTTAGGGAGGAGATGAGTATCCTGTAAGAGGCAAATGTCACTTCCAGAGTGTTCTAGGAGTGATAGGACAGCGGTGCGTTTGGTTGGGTTGTTGAGGCCTGGACATTGAGGCTTGTAACTCTATTCTCCAGGAACTCGGAAGGTAAAGAAAGAAGGCAGGAATCTGCTGCACTGGATTGCTGCCAAGGTGTCGGGGAAGCAGGGCAGGGTTGGATGGAAGTGAACTGTCACGGGGGCTTGTATTGAGATATCAATAGGTTGTGTAGTGTGAAGGAGCAAGAACAAACAGAAACATTCCCCAAATAACATTATAAAAGGAACGTAAACATCAACAAGTCTATTGACAATGGCAGGTCGCAGAGCGGACATGGGCCTGACAAGTGGGCATTGCGCAGGAATCAGTAGGTACTGCATTTATGTAAGTCTCCCCGGCCACAGACCAAGCACGGGAAGATAGACCCTAGTGTAAGACAAAGAATGGAGGCTTAGATGGTGCAGACATGCCAGTCATAGATGAGCCTTGCTTGTCCCAGATGCCAAGCTGTCCAGTACCACCTGGCATTCTTGTGCACATTCGTTAGGGTTCGGGCGCCTCCCGCATTTACCAACTTTCTGCCATTGAAGTTGATGCGTGGGGGAGCTTGGTGGTGAGCCAGGTGTAGCCCTTGAAGGGGAGTCCCCAGGTAGCTTAAGGATACAGCATACCTCATTGACTGACCTGAGTTGTCCATGTCAGCCCTCCGAACAAAGATCAGTGTGAAGGGATGCCCCAGCCATAGGACACCTATTTGGCATGCAAAAAATAAGACACCTGTTTAAAGTTCCTGCGATGTTCGGAGGGTTAGAAGGGAAATGTCCTGAAAGAGGCCAAGATCATGACCCCGTATTGGACAAGCTGCTGGTTTCTGCCTTTCCTAAGGTTACCTTCCTTCATTTGAAAATTGTGAATGCAGGCTAAGGTGTCCAGCGGTTTGGATTTAGGGCCTCTAGATCAGCCGACACAGTGTACCCTATCTAGCAGTCGCTCAGATACCTCAGCCCAACCTAGGATCGAACTAAACAGGGACTGTACGTATTCCTGAGTTCTCACAGCCAACTGGGAGCCCCCATTGGTGGATATCATTCCGCCAGGATCTGTTCTCAAGGTCTTCCACCTGTGCCCATAGGCGTTTGTGTTGTTCATGAATGCGGATGACCTCCTATGGCTGCATTTCCATTTTATCACCTCTGGTGATCTCCATGTCCTCCAGTCCTCATTGAGGGCAAGTCCTGTTTTACTTTGCGCATGTCTTGAGTAAGGTACTTTTGAGGTCCTAGATGTAAGTTTTAAGGGAGTTGAACAAGGAGGCTAGGCTGGCTCCAGTCACTGGGGCCTGTTTACCATCGGAAGCCTCTTCTGCATCTGTCTGCAGAGAACGCTGTGAGGTCGATGGAGGGTCTCGGGTGATGGCCAGAGTGGTGCGGGTGAGCATGTTTCTCACTGTCTGGTCAGCTTTTCCCTTAGTGGCCGCCATGGCTCAAAAGGCGGTGTCGGACTATGATTCTCTGGCCTTCGCTACACTCTAGCGTACTGTATCATCCCCTCGTGAGGCACCTTGGTGTGGGGTTTTTTCTCCCCGGCAGTCCACAAGGGGCCTCAGGAGGGATGCAGGAGTCACTTCTACATATAGATGACACAACCGGCACTTGCGCTGCAGGGCCGCGCGTGCCTAGGAGGGGGCAGGGTGTAGCAGGTTCTCTAGTGCTTTCAGTCATTCCTCCCCTACAGCCCACACATCAATTTGCACCAGACAACAGACCTCAGTCCATTAGCCATGGTACTCACTGTGCCACGTGGTGGCAGTAAAGATCTGTTCACAGTGGGCAGGACCGGGACACCGGAATTTGTGTAGCCTCCTGTTGCAACTTGGAAACTACGCCACATCACCATTCACTGCACAAAGCTGTGTGCTCAATCACCCCTAGATATAGCAGTGGTAGACAGGCCCCTGGCATCTCTGCAGCATGGGAGAGACCTCTCTTAAGCCCCCTGTGGGGCCGGCGCCACAGCTGGTAGAGTGGGGGGACACCTTCTTCCAGTTCACACCTCATGATCCCTAGGAGCGAGCCCTCGCTCAGCTGTTTGCCTTAAACGCTGCAAGTGTTAGGCGTGAAGGTGCTGCAGGGGAGTCAGGGCCCAGTCAGTTCATTTACCTTCCCCGTGGCATTGTGCACAGCTCTCAGAGTCGACGTCGGTCCCCTGCACAGTCCCCAGGCCACAGCGAACGGGGAGGAAAAGCTGCATGCCCAGAGCGCCACCCGGGGTCTCACAATCAGCGGCTGGTGTTGGTGCAGGTGGGGAAGAAGTGGACAGCGCTTCCTCCTCTGCCACCATCTTGGCCACGCTGCCTACACTTAAACTTTAAACTTTGCGGGGATTTTAGCTTATAGTTGGAAATTAGGGAGAATTTTTTTTATCTTGACAGAGTCTGTAGTGTCGCACCAGTGACGGAACTGTGCGCCGGTCACTACCTTGTTGTATGGTGCTGGAGGGGTGTGCCCCCTCCTCAGCACCTCGTGGCGTTTCCCCCTGTTAAGGGGCTGAGTTTGGGTGAACCCGAGGTCATGTGACCGGGGTAATAAAAAAGCGGACGGCCGGGGAGCGTGCACAGAGTTCGCTGCGTCAGACATGAAGGATAACTGTGTCTGAGCGCGGAGGCTGTGGGCACGTGTCGGGCCGAGCCCAGTGTTCCTACAAAGCATTCCGTGTCCGCAGAATTTATTGAAAAGGTAGTGCCGGCCGTCACCGACACTACAATTTGGCGACGAGGGTCCGGAACCCTCCCAGTGTGTGTTGCCCCGTGGCGGCCGCAGCACGCGGTGCTCGTGCCGCGGGGGCGCTAAACCCACAGGCTGGAATGGGTTGCCCAGCAACAGCATCACTGCCGCGGCCTCGCTCTGTGAATCAAAGGAGCGTCTGGGCCGGCAGGTGATCAGCTGGTTGAGCGCGAGGTGTCAGGAGTTAAAAAACAAACAAAAAAAAAAGGACGGCTCTCTCCATGCAATACAACGTTACCAAGTGAGTGAAGACAGCCCCCCTGTGGTGAGAAGTGTGAGACTCCCGGTATTTCAGCCCAGAGGCCACGCCCACAACATAATGCGCCCCAAGGCCACAGGTACTGATAAACTGGGCTGCTCAGAGCCCAATTCACTAAAGTACAGCACATTCTGCCCGTGCCTGCAGAGGGGGACCCAGGTGACTGAGCATTGACCCAACTGGACATAAGCCTCTAGCTCCAGATAAAACACATAAAGAATACTGCGCTGCCACAGACACTGCCCTGAGATACTCCCCAGATCTAAGTCGGTCAGACAACCACGCCCCTCTTGTGATCTATTATGTCTGTTATACCACCCATAGAACCATTTGTGGAGGAAGGAGCTCCGTCAGCACAAGCTCCAAAGTGGAGGGACTGGGTGGCAAGAGTCATGTTGTTTTTTGAAGCAACAAAGGTAGAGGACGATCAGAAGAGGGCAATGATCATTCACCTAGGGGGAAAGGATATTTACAATATATCCAAGAACCTTCAAAAAGATGCCCCCAAAACACATCACACCCTGATAGCAGCTCTCAACAGACATTTTGAACCGATGGCGAACACGGATTATGAGCGTTTCATTTTTAGACAAGCAACACAACAACCGGAGGAATCCATTGACTCGTTCCACTTGCGACTGCGCGGCCTGGCCAGTACCTGTCGAGTTGCAGATGAAGCGGGAGAACTACGAGGGCAGGTCATACAGGGGTGCGCGTCAATAAAACTGTGTGAACGAATCCTCGAGGAATCAGGGAGGTCATTAGCGGACATCCTCATGATGGGACCCACCAAGGAACTGTCAAAGGCGCGGGCGTCTCACATGGAGGCAACACTGCAGAGACCCATCAAAGAAGAAGCAGTAAATATGGTGACTGCACCCACAACCCAAGACAAAGCTGCACATCCCAAGACAACAGCAGAGACAATGTGGGTACTGCGGTGGCCCACCACACCGACCGACGGAATGCCCGGCGAGAGGAAAGAAGTGCACAGGGTGCGGGAAGTTAAATCACTTCGCGAGAGTGTGTCGGTCAGGTAAATCACGCACCAGCACAGCAGTAGTCAACATCACAACCGAAAAATCAGAACAAGGGAGTGACATGGATGACAATGAAGCGGAGGAGCATGTCATTCATTCATTATTTACCACTGGGAACACAGCCCACTTGTCGAAGAGACTTCCCAGATGCCAGGTAACGGTGAACAATCAGGACATCATCGCTGTTGTCGACACAGGGGCGTCTATAAATATCCTCGCTGCCAGCGAATATCAGAAAATGAGCCAGCTACCGACACTCACGAACACCAAAATCAGAGTGTATGCTTATGGACAGAACACCGTGTTGGCCTAAAAGGTATGTTCCTTAAAAGGTATGTAGCACATGAGTCTAGTGCAGTTAGTGCTAAAGTCTAGGTAGCCGAAGACAGACAGGGAATGCTATTAGGCTGCCAGACGGCGGAGGACCTGGGGTTTGTCACCTTTGCGTTTGGCATACACCAGGAGGCGGTGGCAGAACTCGTGGCCCGCTATCGTGAGGTTTTTGAAGGAATTGGGTGCCTGAAGGACAAGGAAGTGAAGCTGCACATTGATGAGACTGTTCAGTCTGTGGCACTCAGGCACAGAAGAATAGCATTCCACCTCAGACCCCAAGTAGAAAAGGAACTTGAACAGCACGAGAAGGCTGGCATAATCGAGAAGGTGACAGGACCGACTCCGTGGGTGTCACCCACAGTGGTCGTGCGCAAGCCAAAGCAATGCGGAGAAGTCTGCATATGTGTGGACATGCGCCTTCTCAACAAGGCGATCAAACGTGAGAGACATCTGACACCCACCATAGATGACCTTATAGCAGAGCTCAGCGGGTCATGTTGGTTCTCCAAACTTGTTCTATGTTCAGGATACCACCAGTTGGTTTTATCTAAGGAGTCAAGGTACATAACAACTTTCTCCACACATGTTGGTTTGAGGAGGTACAGACGTTTGAGTTTTGGAGTATCGAGTGCGGCGGAGGTGTTTCAAAACATCATACAGGAACTGTTGAGGGATCTACCTGGCACGATCAATGTAAGTGATGATATTTTGATTCATGCCTCCACCAAGAATTGAAAAGTGGATGCTCCAGCTGCAAGACTATCGCTGCCAGCTGGAGTATCGTCCTGGATCGGACAATCCCGCGGATTACCTTTCCAGGAACCCCCCGAGCTGCTTCAGACAACGAGATCATCGACGCCGAGGAAACGGAAGAATACGTCAGATTGATTTCTGACCGATCCCGGTCAGAAACCAATCTTCGTAAGTGAAATTGTTCAAGCTATGGCCAGCGACGAGTGTCTCCAAAAGGTATTCAGAGCCATCCATGATAATCAATGGTTTGTGGTGAAGAAACAGATTCCCACGTTGGTTTCCTCGTCACAAAGGATCCTAGGGAGCTTATACCAGGTGAGAGATGAATTAGATGCAGAGATGTGGCCCGGGACCAGGGTTCAATTCCCACCTCGGCGGCTCTTGGGCTCAATTCCCTTGGACCAGATAATTCTCGCCTCGGTGCCTAATCTAATTAAGGGGTCCCACTCTGTAACTCTGGGTAATAGCTTGCTTAATCTCCGCAACGGCCCTCATAGCGCTTGGATGCCTGGCTTCACCCTGGGGCTGTCCAGGAGTGGGTGCCTCACAGGGAAAAGGCAGGAGGGGTTCCACAGCCGGGTGCGTACAGTGACTTGAGACCCTAACAGGTCAGTAGTGCGCTATACAAGTGCAAAGTTTTTTTACAATTAAGAGTGGATGCTGAGGGGTGCCTCCTCCGAGGATGCCGATTGGTAATCCCATTGTCGCTCACATCCCGAGTGGTACAACTGGCTCACAATGGACACCAGGACATGGTGAAAACAAAGGGCCGGTTAAGGTCCAAGGTCTGGTTCCCATTCATGGATGAGCAGGTGGAAGAGGTGGTAAAAACCTGTGAGTGGTGTCAAGCGTCGGGAGAGCCGAATCGCCCCACCCCGGTGGAAACTGAACCTGGGCCAACCTCTCCGTGGATGTCTGCCAGCTTGGATTTTGGGAGCCTTCCTGATGGGCGACACACTTTGGTTCTTGTTGATGACTTTTCCAAATATCCAGAGGTGGAAGTAATCTCCTCTCTTGCTGCAGAAGTGGTGATTCTGATCTGGAAAAGATAATGGCTACTCATGGCCTCATATCTGAGATCAAGACTGACAATGGGCCTCCGTTTCAGAGCAGGGAACTGTCTGAGTACTTTGAGGAGACTGGTGTTCGCCACCGACGAATCACCCCAAGGTGGCCTCAGGCGAATGGTGAGGTTGAACGCTTTATGCGCACGTTGAGCAAGGTGTTACGCATTGCTAACGCAAGTGGCCAGCAAGGTAAATATGCAATATATTCCTTCTGGAGAAATTACTGTCAGACTCCACATTCCACAACTGGTAAAGCTCCGGGGCATGTCGTGTTTGGACGACCGGTGGTGGACTCAATACCCCATCACAAGACATGGGTTCCTAGTCCCATTGATCCCGTTCAGGTGCAGAACAGCCGGTCCGCCACCAACGGACTTGCAAGCCGTCGTCGAGGAGCAAGGCTGTCTGATCTGAAAGTGGGAGATCGGGTGTTGCTCAAGGTCACCACTCACGGCAGTAAATTTCCCATGCCATTCAATCCTTCCCCCTGGATGATTGTGAAGCGACGTGGCTTGTTGGTGGTGGCTCGAAGAGGGAAGGATGTGGTGACCAGAAATGTGTCTTTGTTCAAGAGGTTTAACTGTCCCGAAGGATCTCAGGTGGATGCTGAAGTCCATGGATCTAATGATGACCTATCTTTGGTTAATAATGGCGAGGACTGTGATGAAGACAATACTGAGAGTCGAGTTGGTGCCCTGCCAGTCCCTTTGTCAGACGATGCGTCTTCCCCTGCCTCAATTCCACCCGTGAGCTCAGGACGGTCAGAAAATACTTGATACCATCTACGCCATAATCCTGCCCCCTCCATAAGACTTTGTGACCATCTTGTGGATGTTTAATGTGTTAATCTGCATTGTGTGTAGTTATTGTTTTTCAATTTTTAGGAGGAATGTAGTGTCGCGCCAGTGACTGAACTGTGCGCCAGACACTACCTTGTAGTATGGTGCTGGAGGGGTGTGCTTCCTCCTCAGCACCTTGTGGCGTTTCCCCCTGTTAAGGGGCTGAGTTTGGGTGAACCCGAGGTCATGTGACCCGGTAATAAAAGGGCGGACGGCCGGGGGGGCGTGCACAGAGTTCGCCGCGTCAGACACGAAGGATACCGGTGTCTGAGCGCAGAGGCTGTGGGCACGTGTCAGGCCAAGCCCAGTGTTCCTACAAAGTATTCTGTGTCGGCAGAATTTATTTAAAAGGTAGTGCCGGCCGTCACCGACACTACAAGAGTCTACACACCCGTTTCTTGTGTTCCAGTCTGGCATAATCGAGACTTTTGGTTTTGTCCTTGCGGATCACTCATTTTTACCTTACCATTTGCAAAATTGTATCTCTTTCCCTGTAGTTTCCTGTCCTCTGTAGGTCACTCTATGGGGTCTGGTGCAGGTATCTGGTCACCCAGACTCTGTGAGCCCACTATCGTCCGGCATACCAACAAGGCCCATTTGGACCTGAAAATCATTTCTCCAACAACACTTGCATATAATCACATCCTGTGCTTTTATTGAGTCCTGTGGCATAGACATTACTCTGCCATGATTCCCTTCATCTTACTCCTCCTCTTCTCCCTTCAGTTTCAGTTATCATTAGGTCGGGTTCCAGTCATACTGCTTTACAAATCATATCTTCTTCCACTGATGCCGAGGTCTCTGAGTCCTCAGTCTTCGGTTCTCGATCAAGACGTAAGTACTTCGTTGTCAGCTTCAACAACTTGAGTTACAATACTGCTTACACCACCTGGTTAAAACTCTGAGATTTGGGGTAAGTCGCCTTATCTATCATCTTGTGCATTTCCTGTCCAATCACACGGAGTCAAATAACTTTACTGAAGAATCTCACCTTCGGTAATGTTTACAAGAAAGAGTGAATGAATGTGGCTTCTGTAGCAATTGGTTTCTGAAGAACGGTAGCGGCGACCAGGGGCCTTGATAAAAGATATTCCATCAGCAGGAGGCAAGTGGGACTTGCTACTGGAAGCCTCGATTTGAAGGTGATGTGCGAAATCTCGTTTTTCAATCCTAAAACTCACAGTCTGATCCCAGATGAGCCGCCTTCATTCGCAGCCTCCGGCACTGAAATGTTAGAGTGCCGGGCCTCCTCTCCTCTCCTCTCTCTCAGTAAACTATGCACGTTTGCATCTATATAACAAATTCAATATAATTTCAGTCTTCCTTTCACAAAATTGGGCTCCACACTGATTGGTATGGCTTTCAGTATTCTTTATTTCGTGAAGCACAATATTGCTACATAATTACTTCAATTATTTCCAATTGGCTGTAAATGAGACTCTCTCGGGTGCCACAGACCTCTGTTCAGTGACCCAAAAAATGATGATGGAGCTCACATTCCGACATCTTCGGCTTACCAAAATCAACAATTGGATGCAATTAGACGCTTCTATGCCTGGCTCAAGGCGGACATAAGAGGCACTGGGAGGCAGGGAGGGGCAAACGTTTCACGCGTGTGTCATGGAGGGGTCGTATTGGCGAGGTGGAACAGAGTTGGAGGCTGTCAGGTTTTGCAGTTCCGTGCACGCACATCTTATGCAGGCCGTTGTTTTCTATGCATTGTGGGGCTTGTCGTCCTGTTTTATGCCATTAGAACTTTAGGACTAAAAGTCCTGGAATGAAAATGTAAATCTTGTACGGGATAAGCTAGTCAAAACGTGGAACCGGGGAACATGAGTGCTCTGCAGTTACCTCACGGCTGGAAGGGAGGGAGAGGGAGGAAGAAGGAAGGAGGGAGGGAGAGAGGGAGAGAGAGACATGTAGGACACCTGCATAGGTTTACCAGATGACTCCTTGTCACTGGTACCGTCTTTCTCTTCCTAATTGTTTATTTTTACATTATTCTAAGTGCTGTAAAAAAATGGTATTATTGCCCAATGCAATGCTATTAAATTTGGGACCATCTGAAAAAGATGAAATACTGTCAGCCTTGAAGGATTCACTCACTTGATCTGCCATCACTGCGGTTTTCAGTCATGATATTTGAACTCATTAAGCCACCCTGACGCTCCTAGAATACTAACCCTGCTCTTCATTCACTTTTTTCACATTTCAGCAAGAGGCGTTTGTGGGGGGTAGTAATGAAATATTGGGTAATCCGACTGACTACAGATTCCAGCTGTGCTCCAGCTGTGAGTCCTGCCAAGTATATTGAGATCAGGCATGCATGGGAGAGGAAGTGGTGTGTAAATTGAGAAAACTGGTAGTGTGCTGAAGAAACCTAAAGTACAGAGTTCTCATAGTTCCCTGCTCCATGTGTAAGCTGCCATCCCATACTGGACTTTAATTTGCTTTCTGATCCTTTCACTTGATTATCCCATTATAAATTGAGGACTCCATGTGAAATAGTTCTGTAATCACCATAAATTCAGTATAAGGCCAGCGGAACAAATTATAGCTGCAAGCTAATTCACTGTATTTCTCATTACCCCTTCATACTTAACACCCCTAAGTACTGTGACCCAAGACAACAAGCACTGGCACTGTTCTTCAAGGTGAGGAAATTACTGGGGAGGTACTGTAATTTTGTGATGCCCTGGTTACTACTTCAGGAAGGCTGATGATGCTCTGGTTCAGAGAAGTCACACTTCATTATGCTCTTGTGGGTACTCCTGCTTGGAGGTAGCATCATTACTACCTGGTGTGAGAGGCATACCATTGCACAACCTCTGTGTCTGAGGAACAGCCATAAAATTTTATTTGAAAAAGAAAAATGCCAAACTGGTTTTAAAACCTTAGACAGTGGATCCACATCCCATATTGAAAATGTGTATAAAAAGTGGGGTCTTAAACAGAACACTTTGTTCCAGTCTCTTCATGTCCAAGGAAAGGAGTGCTCAGTGGAGTGCTCAAAGGCCTGCTGTGTGACCAGGGCTAGTGTCTGGATGACAGTAAGTGTCCCAGAGGTGAGTGGACATCAGCTGAAGTCTGAATTTTCTCCTTGAGGAGCTGAGGATGAGCCTAGTGCTTAGAAGCCTGGCTTCCTGCTGAGAGAGTGAAGCAGTGTGTCTGGCCCTGCTCGAGGAGAGATTGTCCAGGAGGAAAGGTCCACTTTGTTCTCAGCATGGAGCATAGCCAGAGAGAGAAAGCGGTGCTGGCAAGGGAGCGAAGCTAGGAACAGCCTAGTGTAGAAGTGGTCCCCTGGTCTCCCTGAATGATTCTGGTGTTGAACTGCATCAAACATAATGCAAATTACAAGAATTGTCTGTGATCTGCAGTCCACCAAGACTGACCGACTGGTGTTGCCATTGCCAGCAACAGAGTCAGAATGCTTTGTCATCTTCCTGATTGGTCCGGAGGTTGCAACTGCCAAAGACCACCACAAGATCAAAATCAACCCAGATGCTGCACCTGTCATACCAACATGCCATCTACAATCAGTTTGGGTAGGCTGCAACTGCACCACAGAAGCAGGAGTGCAGCAATCATCCACCATGCACCACCTGAGACTATAATAAGAGCATGCAGGTAAGCATGGGGCTTAAGTGCTGTGTGAGAATTAGAGACTGAGATACCAGAGGAAGCCAAAAGAATAAACTTAAGACTTTGAGTGAAAAACCAAAAGAGACAAACGTGAACTGAGCTGTTGGGTGCATCTACACCTTGAGGGCGAATTGAGAGAAGTGTACCCATGCCTAGACAGCGTTGTGTCACAAATTATATGATAAGGAATACAAATATTGAGGCACACATCATCAGCAGGGGGTGGGTATAGAAGGGGGAAGCAGCTCAAGTAAGACTACAAACAGTTTTCCAGCCCTGTGTCTGATTCCCCTTATTGTATTATGTAATATTACATTATGCTGTATGTTTAAAGTTCTTTTGTTTAAAGCAAAAGATAGGTACTGGGCTGTAAAATACTATGGCCCTCATTACGACTTCGGCAGGTTTACTAAAAGACCGCCGAAGCCGTGGGCGCCACTATACCGCCAGTGCTGGTGGTATATGTGGCTCCCTATTATCACTTTTCCGCTGAGCCAGTGGACGGAAACAGTGTTTCTGTACGCTGGCCCAGTGGAAAAGTCATATCAACATTGCCGCCGGCTCATAATAGAGCCGGCAGCAATGTTGATGTGCAGTGGGTTCAGCAGCACCAGTCGCACATTTCACTGTCCGAAATTCGGGCAGTGAAATGCACGATGGGGCTGTGCCTGGGGGCCCCTGCACTGCCCATGCCAAGTGCATGGGCACCCCGAGTCCCCCTTACCGGCAGCCTTTCCATGGCGGTATTTACTGCCATGGACAGGCTGGCGTTGGGGACTCATAATCCCCAGGGCAGCGGTTCTTGCACCGCTGCCCTGGCGATTATGACCGCCAGGCAGAAGCCTGGCGGTATGTTGGAAGGGCCGGCAGTATGGTTGTGGCTAATGCGCCACGGTCATAATCCACTGACGGTACACCGCCAGCCTGTTGGCGGTGTTACCGCCGGTGTACCGCCGGCCGCCAGGGTCGTAATGAGGCCCTATAGTATGTCTTTTGGTAGACTGTTGAATTCTAAGCTTTTGTCCCCACACTACTTCCCTGAGAAGTCACTGGTGGCTTCCTATCACTACCCTGAGAGTCAAGTGTGGCCCAGTTTGCTAAGCTGTAGCAGGACTCACCCAGGACAGTAAAGGCAAACAACCTTAACTATCACAGTTGGGCTACAACCTTAACTATCACAGTTGGGGACCAGTAGCCCCTGTCTTTCCTGTACTCCCAATCTTCACCCCCTTCCCCATCAATGGGATTTGACAGTTATGTTGTTATGTTTATAATTATTGGGGTTCAGATATTTTGGGTATTTATTTATATTTTTTACAGGTTGTGAGGTGTACAGAGGGATTAAGTGGTAGTTTTTCTTCTTATTAGGGTTATGTTAATGTAAATAACATGTCTATTACATTTTATGATTAAAATAAAAATATTTTCGGGAACAGTTTTGGAGTGCACTCTATATTGTATTAAAAAAACATAACATTTATTGTTTTTCAACTTAAAATGCTTGTGAAAATTGCGGTTTTGGTGTTTAAAATTATCTTAATATATAATCAATATTTTCAGAAAACATTATTTATTCTTTCTGGCCTTTGATCTTCCTGAAGTAGCGGGTGTCTTCCTGGTGGAATTCTGGCTCCATCACCTAGTAATGAGAACACACGGCACAGGGCGTTTACACATTTAGGATCTGATTTAGAATTCAACAGATGGGTTACTCCGTCAAAGCGACGACAGATATCCTGTCCGTCGAAATCTAAATCCCAAAGTACATAATGGGATTTAGATTTCGGCAGGCAGGATGTCCGTCACAGTTGAGATGGAATGACTTATCTGCTAAGTTCTAGATCAGGCCCTTGGTGGCTTATGGACAATGATTTTGTAGTGTTCCTATGTACGGCACTAGAATCATACTTTAATTTAAAATAGGGCCAGGTTTCTTGTGCAGCTACTTAGCAGTGCCGTTCAGAACAGTCACCAGAGGAAGAGCCATGACATATCAGTGCCATGAAAAAAGGGAGAGTGAACTTGATATCACCTCTCAGTGTGAAGATCCTTGCCCTGGAGAAGGCATGCTTGTTGTCCCAAGAGGAATTAATGCTTAGGTAGCTGGAGTCCACCATTCCTCATCCATTAGCATTGTTATTAGGTCCAGCCAAGTTGGCCTGGGTGACTTTACTTTCTTACTATTATGCCACCTGGCATGTAGAGCCACATCAAAGGACCTCCACTTCTGTCTGTCTTCGCCAAGTTTCTTTACAGTTCTCCAAATGTGGTTCAGGTCCTCATTTCTGTTTCCACAGTTTGTCTCCAGGTGTTCTTTGGCCTGTCTCTTTTCCATTTGCCTTCTGGAGTCCAGTGGAGAGATGTTCTTGTGTTGATGATATGTCCTATCCAATTCCATCTTTTTCTCATAATGAAGGTGTCTTGCTTGCATCTGGTGAACAGTTTCTGGTTATTGATGATTCACAGCTAGAAAATGTGCAAGAATCTTCTCAGGTTGCTTTTCATCATCAAGCAGCAGTCTGATCCACACAAGAATGTGGATAGAACGCAGCTGTGGGAAAGCGTGGTGTTGGTGCTGCACTGGGATGACCTCCACACATTGTTCAGCATCCTGAAGGCATTCCTGACTTTGTTCAGTCTGCTCTTGATGTGACTGCTTGCCATGCCATGATATCTGCTTCCTAGGTAGGTGAACTCTTGAGTCATGGATAGGTCCTCCCTATCCTCCTTCATTGTCAAAGAGTTCGGGATTTCAAGTGACTTGACTTCTGATTTCTTTGTGTTGATTTTCAGGCCCACTTGCTGTGCATAAATGTTGAGGTGAGACGCCTTTTCCTGAATATGCTAGTGTGTGTGTGTGAAGGACGAAAGCTAAGTCATTTGCATAGTCAAGTTCCTCCAGTGGAGAGAATAAGGTTCATCTGATTCCTCTGGCTTGGTCTTCTGTTGTGTGTTGCATTACCCAGTCGATGACTAGGTTCAGGAGCAACACTGACATTGTGCGTCCCTATCTCACACTGGACTTGACTTCAACATTATACTCACTATCTCCCACCTTGCAGGTAAAATTATCATAGAAGCTCTCGATAAGGAGATTAATCAGTTGTTGTATGCCATAGGCTCTTAGTATACAGCTGAGGCTGTCACTGTGGACTGATTGACAGCTTTCTAAAAGGAGTGGAAATGACCATGGAAGAAATGGTACCCCCTATAACTAGAAGACCCAATAGTCAGAAGAAACTAGGTCACCCTTGGTTTACAAAAGACCTTAAACTCCTTCAAAGAAAGTACAGACAGCAGGAACGACGGTGGAAACTTAATCCAGTACCCGAGGAAAGGGTGGCCCTTAAGTCCACTCTAAAGGCTTATAAAGCAGCACAATTTATGGCTAAATCTAAATTCTACACTACTAAAGTAAAGGAGGCAATTAATGCCCCCAGGGAATTTTTTAAGACTATTAAGGCTCTAACTGTGCCCATGAAGCCTGCTGGTTTAGAAAACTCTCAGGATTTCTGTGACAAAGTTGCTCTTCACTTTGAAAATAAGATATTGCAAATACATAGCAACTTTGATACCCAGATCATTCTCGAAGTATTATCCCCCACGATACCTGAGAGTTCTACAGCAGATGGCCAGTTACTAATATCACATTTCCAACCCCAATCCATGGATACTATTAAAAAGAAGATTCTTGAAATTAAATTTGGTTCTCCTCTTGACCCGTGTCCTCCTTCTATTTTTCACTTGGTTCCGGACTTAATGGCAAGGATGTTGGTTCCCATTTACCAAAAGGTAGTAATGTCTGGGGAATACCCCTCTATCTGGAAAGAAACTATAGTAGTACCTCTTAAGAAAAAAACAGGTGGGGATAGTCAGGACATGAGTAACTTGCGGCCAATAGCGCGTCTCCCGTTTTTGGCAAAGATTTTAGAAAAAAATTTGAATTCTGAATTGATTGAGTTTTTAGCAAAAGCAGAGGCTCTTGATATCTCCCAACACGGGTTCAGAAATGGGCATAGTACTGAAACAGCCCTGATCTCTTCCTCTGATGCTATTCGGAGGATAGTTGATGAAGGCCAGGGGGCCGTTTTGGTTCTCATAGATCAGTCTGCAGCCTTCGACACTATCCCTCCTATATTATTAATGTCCTGTTTGCATCAAGTGGGATTGAGGGACCAGGCGTTTAAACTCTTGGAGTCCTTTCTTACAAACAGATGGACCACAGTTAGCTGTGGTGATTTTAAATCTATGCCTTATCTTCTGCCTTGTGGGATTCCTCAGGGATCTTCCCTCAGCCCCACATTGTTTAATGTGTATGTAGCGCCTTTGGCTAGTTTAATTTGTACTTCTGGTTTCATTCCATCTTCTTATGCTGACGACACCCAGCTTATCATTCCTATTAATCAGCCATGGGAGGAGGTTACAGAAATGTTCAGTAACTGTATGTTGGCAGTGAATAAATGGATGAAGACCAATTGGCTAAAAATGAATGCCACCAAAACTGAAGTCTTATGTTTTGGACTTGGAAAAAAGTTATGGAACTCACGGTGGTGGCCCTCTGAATGTGGTAACTGCCCTGTGCCCACTACTGTTACTAGAAATTTGGGCATTTTGTTTGACGAACATCTGTCTTTTAAAAAACAGATTAATCATGCGGTAAACATCAGTCTATGGTCAATTAAAATGCTAAGAAAAATCTTCCCTTATCTGTCACATGAATGGAGAGTATCTGCTATCCTGGTACTAGTGATGTCCAAGATAGACTACTGCAATGCACTGTTCCTTAATTCGGATAAGGGGCTGATAAAAAGACTCCAATTAGTCCAGAATTCCGCTGTCAGAGCGGTTCTTAATCTCCCACGATGCATATCAGCTAGAGAGAGTCTCAGGAAATTACATTGGCTACCAGTGGCGCAGCGTATCCAGTTTAAGTCGCTTTATCTTACTTTTAAGGCAGTTCATGGAATAGGACCACAGTACTTGACTTCCAGACTCCACTTGCACGTACCTAAAAGAAACCTGAGGTCGTCACAAGCTTATTGGATATAGGTCCCTCGCACAGATAAAGCTAAATGGGGAGACAAAGCTTTTACAGTGGCTGCAGCTAGAGGATGGAACTCTCTCCCTCTGAATATTAGGCAAGAACCATGTTATATGAAATTTAGGAAAATGGTAAAAACTTGGCTCTTTCCTCGCTAACCTTTCTGGTCCATCAAGATCAGGGTTTTTGAATTATTTTGTTTCTTGTCTTTTATTGGATGTATTTCTATTATAATTATTTTCGTTCTTTCCTTTTTATCTTTTACTACGTGCTCTCCTCCCAGCGCTTCAATGCTCTTTTGAGTAGGAATGCGCTTTATAAATCTCGAATTACATTTACATTTACATTTACATTGTTAGAGGCGTTCTCAAAATCAGTAAAATTTATGTAAGTTGCCTCTGCCACCCATGTACTGCTCTATGATTTTGCATAGTGTAAGGATTTGATTAACTCACCCTTTGCCCTTGCGGAACTCAGCCTATTCTTTTCTTAAATGCTTGTTCGCAGCATCAGAAATGTGCTGCATAATGAGTTACAATAGGATTTGAGTTGGGATTGACAGAAGGGCAATTCCATCCCAATTGTTACAGTTGGTTAGTGTTCCCTCCTTTAGAATCTTGAAGATGATGCCTTGGTCCCAGGCAGGTAAAGAGTGGTTGGAGGTTCGTAGCCGATGTGTCAAGGTCTGCCTTAAACATTTGTGCATTCAGGTTGTCTTAGCCAGAGGCATTTCGGTTCTTGAGAAATTGAATGGCAGTGACGATTCCTTCTTTCTGTGGTGGGGCAGTGTTCATATCCAAGTTGTATGTTGTATGAGATTTACCATTCACTATCTTCACGATTTACCACTGACTATATCACAAATTTGAAGACCTTACCCTGTTCTCTTCTCCTGGCTGCCTCATCAGCATGGCTGGCCAGATTATCCATGCATGCAAGCTTGTCTACTCTTGCCATTCTTTTGGCTTCTCTGTTTGCTTCTATGTATGTTGCTTGTTCTTTTCCCCCAGCATGTCACATTTGGCCTCCATGAGTTTCTGTTTTTACTGCCCCCCTTTCTTCGATTCCTTGCCATAAGTCTTGTCTTATCCATTCTTTTCCTTGTCTTGGTCCCTAGACATGTTTCACTGCTCTTCATAGATATTGAAGAGATCCATTCTCATTTCTGGTTGGCTGCGTCTGCAGCAGGTTCAGACTGATTTTAATCGTCTGCCAGGAGTTAGGACCTGTTTTGTATTTGTAAGACAAATGCTTTCTTGATCTTGGGGTGCTGTAATTTTGCCACATTAAAGTGCAGTTGTCATGATGTTTTGCATTATGTTTTTTCTAAACATCAGCTTTACAAGAGCGGTCATTAGAGGTGATTGTTGCCAATTTTCGCTCCCTTCCTCACTCTGACATCTTGTATTGAGAGTCTCCAGAATCCACTTACCCTCAGGTGGTCAGTCTGGTGATCACCTGCTTAGTCTGTGAATATCACGATGTGGGAAGGGAGTCCCTCCTATGACCAGATCATATGTGGTGCAAAATTCCAACAGTCTTTCCCCATTGGTGTTCATTGTTCCACAGCCTTCCTTTACCTCTAGCTCTGTCATGATTTGTGTTGTCATTTCCCACTTTAGCATCCTAGTTTCCCATCACAATCTTTAGTTTGTAATTTGGCACAGCTTCAAGCTCAGCTTGCATCTGTTGGTAGAATGTGTCCTTGACTGTTTCCTTTGCGTCATTTGTTGCAAGATAGCACAGCATGATGGTGGTTTTGATGAGTCTGCCTTTTAACCTGGGTGTCGTGAGTCTGCTGTTGCATGGCTTACACTCAATAAGGCATTTCTCTGTCCTCTTGCTCATGATGATGGATATGCCTTCGTGATGTTGGTCATCGTCCATTCCTGAGTACAGTGCTGTCTCTCCTGTGGTGGTTTTCATTCTGCCAGAGCCAGTCCACCTACTTTTGCTGACCATTAGGATGCGTAGGTTGTAGTGTCTCATCTCAAATGTTACTTTAGCCAGCTTTACTGTGTTATACATAGTATGTATGTTCCAGAATCCAATTCAGGGCTTGCACTTGACACTCCGAATGTCCGTCACCCTGTCGGCTTTGACTACTGTCAATCACACATGTCTTGTGCTGAGACTCTGGAAGTCCCTCATGCCCCAAATATTTAGGGGGTCATTCTGAGTTTGGCTGGCGGCAGGCGCCGCCAGCCAAACGGGAACCGCCAGAATACCGCTGCGCGGTCAAAAGACCGCCGCGGTTATTCTGAGTTTCCCGCTGGGCGGGCGGGCGACCGCCAGAAGGCCGCCCGCCCACCCAGCGGGAAACCCCTTCCCACGAGGAAGCCGGCTCCGAATGGAGCCGGCGGAGTGGGAAGGGTGCGACGGGTGCAGTTGCACCCGTCGCGATTTTCAGTGTCTGCTATGCAGACACTGAAAATCTTAGTGAGGCCCTGTTAGGGGGCCCCTGCAGTGCCCATGCCATTGGCATGGGCACTGCAGGGGCCCCCAGGGGCCCCACGACACCCGTTACCGCCAGCCAGGTTCTGGCGGTCAAAACCGCCAGAACCAGGCTGGCGGTAAGGGGATCGGAATCCCCATGGCGGCGCTGCCTGCAGCGCCGCCATGGAGGATTCCCCAGGGCAGCGAAAAACCGGCGGGACACCGCCGGTTTTCCGTTTCTGACCGCGGCTGTACCACCGCGGTCAGAATGCCCATGGGAGCACCGCCAGCCTGTTGGCGGTGCTCCCGCGGTCGTTGGCCCAGGGGGTCACCATGACCGCCAGGGTCAGAATGACCCCCTTAGTGTTTTGTGCTGCCTTTTTCATAACAAATACTTTTTATGGGACAAGGTTGTTGACCTTGTGCCCATCCCCCAATCTGGAGGACCAATGGATTGCGCCTCATCTAATCTCTACTCTTTGACCTGTGTAGCTTGGGTGAATCTGGTAGGAGACTAAGCTCCAGCCAGCATAGTGTTCCAGGTCAGTGAGTCACGCAAGCCCCTCAACCACTTCAAGGTGGTGATCCTCCCAGAAGGGTGACTTTGTTGCATAGGATATGTAAGGCAGGTGATAAAGCTGGCAAACTACAATGTTGGCTGACCATGCATGAGTGTACTCCAGAGTTGTTTCCTTCATACATATTACAGTAGACCAGAGGGCTATGGACTTGCTGGATCTCGACTCCCTTTGCAGACTAGTACTGCAATGTGCATGGAGCCCCCCATCTGAAATGGATGCAGCTAACCCCTCAATCTGAGATCTCCCCATCCATGCACCATCAGAAGTGGAGGCAGCTAACCCCTCAATCTATGATCTCCCCATCTATGCGCTTAGAAGTCTAGAAAATGGGGACAACAATCTCCCCTTGGTGCTTCGAGAGATCTCAGAGGTATTCTCTGTGGTGCAATCAGGGAAGACCCCTGGCCCTAACAGCTTCCCCATCGAGCTTTTTAAATCCTACGAATTGGACACCTTATAGCCTTGTTTAACAAGGTCTCCCAGCCATGTCAAAAGCCAGAAGATGACTCCCTTAGGCACACAGTCTCTGTGCTACTGAAATCCGGTATACCGCCCTGATCATTACTCCTCCTATTGACAGATAAATCCAGAGATAAAAGTCCTGTTAAAAATACTGGCAAACTGGTTGATTAACATAATAGTGTCTCTGGTTGAGGAGTATGGTTTTATGCCTGGCCACAGCATGCAGCACTGTCTGAAGACGGGGGTAGCTGGTTTTAGTATGCTCACACTAATTTCCTGTCCCCAGTGCTCTTATACTGGTGGACAATGGAAAGGGTTTTGAATCGTCTAGCTGTAAGTTTCTGTGTCAAGTTCTAAATAAAATGTATTTTGACTCTCGATTTCTCTCAAATGTCACAGCATTTTACATTTTCCCTTAGCTCTGGTAAGGGTAACCTACACAGTCACTACACCCTTGCCTTTAGGAAAGGGCACGCAAAAAGGTTGCCCCTTATCACCTCTCTTTTTTGCATTGGCTATGGAGCCTATAGGCAAGTGGATTAGTTTCAGATATCCTTGTTCAAGGTTTTCAAGAGCTGGTTCATATCTCACTTTACAACAATGGCATGCTTGTTTGATACCTAAAATGAACAGGTCAGCAGCTAATGGAGATTCTAGACCTATAAGATGGAACTATCAGATGGACCTATAAGATGGAACAGGGTTAACTGGGAAAAATCAATCACAGTCCTGGTGCGGGATGGGCTCCTGGCCACTGCCATTCCAGATTATGATTCTAGCCTGAAAGCTTCAAGCATCAGGACATATATAGCTTGACAGATCCTCAAGGATGCTGGAACTTTAACATAGAAGAGACAGAAACACACAGCTGGGGCACTCTCCCCAATACGCTATCCTTGGCAGAACAATGTTATTCAAAATGATTATAGTGGATCCTATTTAGTTTCAATGGGAATCAAGATTTGGCTTAGCCTTCTGGCTTGCAGGCCTGTGCAACCTACTTAGCTTCCTCTGTTTTAGCACATGTATTTAATTATTTCTTCCAAGATGGCTACCATGTTTATAGTTAGGAAGATGTTTTCGTTTCACGGTATCAGTGCCACTCTGTAAAGGCATCACTATCAGTTTCAAAGATAAACGAGATACGTAGGTATTCACATCATGTACTTTCCCACTTTCGTGTGACAGAAACATAATGTACCTTTACAGGGAATTGTTTATATAATTGCCGCCCCAAGCATGCCTCCTTATCTATTGTTTGGGAACATACCTGCGTCAGGGGTCCTACAAGATATGTATAAATACATCTCACACAGACAAGATTATCAGAGAGATTCCTACCAGATGCCATCAGTGCTATCTGTACTACACATCACCTTGATGCAGACACAGCTTTCATGTCACCACATAGTCTGATCTAGAGACCTCATTCCAAGGTAACAAGGGTTGGGGGGCTCTTCTCATGGACATGGTACTGGCAGATTCGGTTTAACACACTTAGCTCTCTTTCGTTTAGAGATTACGTTCATCATGATAGGTTATTAGGGCCTATTTCACATTTATTTCACATCTCATGTTATTGCAAGATGGTGGGGGTCTTTGTAATCATGACTCTCGTTTTTTTTACAATTCTGTTGGTTGCATTGTTTATTATCCTAATCATTGCAGCCCATGCAACTTACAGTACATTGCAGTCTTGTTAATAAAACCTATTGAAAACCTCACTACATCTCTTTCATTGCCTGTGTGTGACTGGGACTTCTTGCTCATGTGAGAAAAGGTTAATCTCCGTTTAACCACGACTCCCCTGAGATGTCACATTCTTGAGCTCATGCTTAAACACTACCACAAATCACCTTTCATCATTTGGGTTTTTGGTGAGGTACTGATTGTGAGCCGGAAGGGTTGGGCCAACAGTTGCGACATGTTGTAGGATTGTCCTAGTCACCTACAAATAAAACTGTTGTCATCCCTAAACGAGCAGTCTTGCCTAGAGCAAGAGTCCAACTACGACATGATGGCCATTTAAAAAAATTATTTACACACTTCAAAATGTCCTTTAAGAGATTTCAGAAAACTTCTTCAAAATGGTGTGTGCAATGGTTTACAACTTTCTAAGGGCAGGTAATCAACCAAGAGTGCCCTTTGATAAATAAACCCTGGCAGTATATGATGGCAGGCCGGGGATGGCTAACATGTTGCTGTATTATTGGGCAGCCAAACCTATCACTATCAGTGATTGGCTTTTCGGCACTAGCAATGACCTTGACACAGGTTTGAATTCAACCTGTTTGAGGCGGCCGTTGGGCCATGATCCCTGATTTGTTCTACTCCACCCATGTCACAGAACACTAAAATGGATAGGTGAGGAGAGCAGGCTCAAGCAAAAGACTTCTTTCTGGGAGGGCTCTTGTCTGGCTCACTCGGCCTGCATAGAGTACTTTAGGGCATGGGACTATATCAGAATCTCTCAGCTGAACAATGTTTGGGAAGGAAGTCACAGAAAGTCATTTGAATGTCTGGGTGACAAATTTGCCTTCCACAGATCCCTATTTTTCCAAATCTCATCAACTAAGGCATACCTTGGAGCCATGCAGAGAGAGTCCAAGAGCACTGTGAGTTCAGCCAAGTAGAGGCAAACTTGTTATCGGAGCTCCTGAGAAAGAAAGACATCTCCAGATATATCATGCCTTGGTGATCAATGGCCCTGGACCCTCGAGATAAAGGGCTGTTATACTGTTGCTAAAATTGACATATTCTTGACACCTGATTTAGAATTGCACTTTACTAAAGTGATTAGCACATTAGCTGTTTGCATTTTATTGGGATATATGGTTGATTTTTTATAATTGCTGATTGGTTCTGTCTTTCGACTCATATGTTCTGCATTGCGCTTTTTTATCTTCCTGTTATTAAAAATTGAATTTGAATTTTGAACTGCTGGTTTTTCAATTGGCAAAGTAAGGACTGCAAGACACCTTACTTCAACCGAGTTTGCAAAACCTAGGATTATTGAATCTCACTAATTCCCTGGATCTCTGTTGAGTTCTCAGACCCTTTGCTAACACGGATGGGAGCACTAACCAAACTGTTCACTACTCTTATTCTGACTCTTTATTGATTATGTACCTTAACACTTGATCCTTATGGAGATCTTTCACTTATTAGACTCTGACTCACCTGATATCCTGCTCTTGGCTGAAACCTGACTTACTGACGAATCCTTGCCTGACATCTTAGCTGCCCTCCCTGAGGACTATTACATACTCCATGCTAACATGCCTGCTGACAAAAGACGGTGTAGCTGCAGTGATGAAGAAAAATCTCATATTCTCTAAATTAACTAACCTTAATATCACTGGTGTATATAGCTTATTGATCAAACTAGAGCCTTTGACTTCACCACTCATATGTATTCTTACCTACAGACCTCTAGACCACATGCAGAACTCCCCCCAGCTATTTTTTAGCTAATTTCCCTCCTCTTTATCAACCATGCAAAAATGTTATTAGTTGGCGATCTTAACTACTGGGCCAATGACGAGGATGGTGGTCAGAAATATATGGACCTCTAAGACCACCTCAGTAGTCTAAATCTTGAATCACACATGTTCGCACCTATCCATATTAAAGGCCACACGTTGAATCAAGTTTGGTCCACTAATCTACAGTTGTCTAATTTAACTGTATCACCATGTGTTAGTTTAATCACTATCTCATTAAGTTATCATTGGTCGAGCCCCCCATCCCCCAAAAAACGTTACATCTTCATGGAATATTCTCTAGGAATTGGTCCTGTTTTGCCATGAACTCCTTCTGCAACTCTCTGGCAGGCTCTATACCTGATATAAACCATAATATCGATGTCTATGGAAAGGAGCTATTTGACTGGTTAATGACAGCAAGTAGTGTCCATGCTCCCCTACGTAAATCCAAATTGGACAGATGGCACAACAAAGCTGAATGGTTCACTGCTGACCTAAAACTAGCTAAGCTAGAACTGCGCTGTTTCGAATGTGATTGGCAGGTAGACTACACTTCAAGAGATTATAAAGCCTGTATCCTTCTTTACAAATAAAATCCTCTTTTCCATGAACAAGTCTGAGGAGAGCTTCCAAATCGTATCTGAACATTCTAATCCTGATAGAATCTCACCGCCTATGTCCCATTCTCAGAACTCCTGTGATGCACTCAATCCTCTCCTTATTGACAAGATCACAGTCATTAAAGACAGTATTCCAACAAGCTCATTTTCAAAATGTGTTACACAGGAAGACAGGAACTCTTCCACTCTAGCCATCTCTCCTGCTATTAGTAAGGATTGCTTCATGGACCTTCTGGCCAAAGTGAAATCGGGATCACCCAATGACACTCTCTCCTAAAGTCTTAAAATCAATAATTTCTAACATTCTGAGCCTTGTCCCTTCTCAATCTCTCCCTGTGTCAAGGTGAAGTACCCAGTTTGTTTAAATAGGCTGTATGGTACCCCTTCAAAAGAAAGTCGGTGAGGACCCTTTTATATTGAAAAATTGCAAACCCCAAATCACTGTGACCCTCCCTAGCAAACGTTTTGAAGGCCCATGTGGCATAATGTCTTTGTGCCTTTCTTGAGGATTCCAATTTCCTAGAACCATTCTATGAAATCCGTCATTCTTTCTGGGGTTGACAATATGCATGGATAATGCAACAAGGGTTCTACACAGGCATTGGTGTTTCTACATATATCTGTGGCCTTCAGCACAGTTGACCATAATTTTTTGGTGGGTTGTGTCAAGGCCAAAGGTTTGCATGGTCTGACACTTGACTTGATCATTTCATTCCTAAAGGAACGCTCTCAATTAGTTTACCTTACTTCTTCTAGGGCAAAAAAAGTCAATTTGGACTGTGGAGTACCTCACAGTTCTTCCCTTTCATGACATCTCTTTAACATATATGTACACGCCCTTTTATCCATGCACTCAAAAACATGAACTGCACAATTCACAACTACGCCAATGATATAAAATTACTTTTTAAACTTGATGACTTCCATGCATCAAAGGAAATCTTTCAAAATACCATGGTTTTCATCAGCAACTGGATGAACAGTAACAATCTTAAACTTAACTCAGACAAAACTGAGATCGTTATTACGAAGAGCAGGATCGAGTCCTGGAATGCCTCATTTTGGCCTTCTGAGTTGGGAGAACTCATGTCCCCTAAGAAATTTGTAAAAAGCCTTAGGGGGTTATTCCAACTTTGGAGGAGGTGTTAATCCGTCCCAAAAGTGACTGTAAAGTGACGGATATACCACCAGCCGTATTACGAGTCCATTATATCCAATGGAACTCGTAATACGGCTGGTGGTATATCCGTTACTTTACCGTCACTTTTGGGACGGATTAACACCTCCTCCAAAGTTGGAATAACCCCCTTAGTGTTCTTATTAATGGCGAGCTCTCAATGAAACCCCAACTTGGGACCATGATCTCACCTTGTTTTCTGCTGCTCTGCAGGATTAGAACAATCTCTAAGGGGGTCATTCTGACCTCGGCGGTAAAAGGTGCTTACCGCCGATCAGAAGACCGCCATAACACCGCCGCGGTCGCGGTAAACCGCCACGGTCATTCTGACCCGCAACTGGCAAACCGCCAAAAACCCGACATCAACAAAAGTCCGCCACACCAACTGCCAGCGAAAAACTGGCGATGACCAAACCTCCACCGTCATGCCAACAGAAATACACCCATGCCATTCCGACCCACAAATCCCCGCAGCGGTCTTTCAACCGCGGTATTCCATTGGCGGTACACACCGCCGCGGTCAAAATATAAACACCTTTACAAAACACTACCACATTGGACAATTCAAAATACACACACTGAGACACATACACACACCACTCCCACACACCCAATACAATATAAAACACACACCCACATCACCCACAAACCCTTACGACCACAATTGCGACTGAAGGACAGAGAGAGACAGCACAGCATAGAGTAGACCATCACACAGAGGCAAATCACAACATCACCCACACAATATCCACGCACAAAACACCATTCACCACCACACTCACCACACTCTACAACACATACACCACCCCTCACCTCATCCACACCACCCCATGGCACCCCAAAGACACCCCAGGTTCTCTGATGCAGAACTCAGGGTCATGGTGGAGGAAATAGTTCGGGTAGAGCCCCAGCTCTTCGGGACACAGGTGCAGTACACCACCATTGCCAGGAAGATGGAGCTATGGCAAAGATAGTGGACAGGGTCAACGCTGTGGGACAGCATCCACGAAATCGGGACGACATCAGGAAGCGGTGGAACGACCTACGGGGGAAGGTGCGTTCCATGGTATCAAGGCACAACATCGCTGTACAGCGGACCGGCGTCGGACCCCCACCTACTCTCCCAGAATTCACAGCATGGGAGGAGGAAGTCTTGCACATCCTGCATCCTGAGGGCCTCGCAGGAGTAGGCGGAGGAATGGACTCTGGTAAGTCAAATCTTCACTACTTCATTCCCCCACCCCACCTGCATGCCAAATCATACCCCCATCCTCACCCCCACCCCCATCACACCAACTCCTTGCAAATGGCTCACCATCACAACCCACCTATCCCAAAACCTAGCCCTGCATGCGTCCCCAAAGCATGGACACCCATCACCAAAGCATGCCCACTGCACATACCCATCTCCCCCACAAGCCACCGTCACAAAAGCCCCCACAAGGGAATGCCAGCACTGGGGTACACGGCCACCCACCCATTACACGAAATGGCACACACAGAAGCAATAACCATACTCTTATACCCCTGCAGGACCCGAATGCCACCACACCGCCCAGGAGGGTCCAGAGATGTACATCCCACCCCCAGAAGAGGCCCCCAGTGATGACAGCAGCTCTGTCTCCCTGGACCCAGATGACCAGCCCGGCCCATCGGGGACCTCGGGACAGTCGGTTCCCCACAGACAGCCACAGGCTACAGCAGACCTAACCCCCTCTGGGAACACCAGCACAGCTCCCACCCAGCGGGCCCATGCCTCTGTCTCCAGGACACTTCCATCAGCGGTGTGTCCACCACTACAGGGCACCCAGGTTGACCCACCACCCCAACAACAACAGGGACCTGGGGGCAGTGGTAGTGGGCACACGGTCCAGGGGACAGAGGCCCAGGGAAACAGGGGAACTGGGAGGGCTGCTGTGCGACAGGGGGGGGACAGGCCCAGGGAACCGACTCTCCAAGAGGCCCTCTCCTCCATCATGGGAGCATACCACCGCTCCCAGGAGACGATGGCGACGGTACTGGCCAGGTTCCAGGAGATCCAGGTACTGCAGGAGGAACAGTACATGGGGTTCAGAGAGGAACTGAGAAACATTAGTTCCGCAATGGGGACCATCGTCGTGGCCCTTAACCAGATAGTCACCACATTGCGGGACCATGTGGCACCACAAAGGGCCCCTGTCACTAGCATGGACCCAGACCAGGCTACCACCTCCGCCGGCGCTAGTGGACAGGAGGCCCCCACACAACGACAGGCCACCAGAACCCCACCTCCTGCAGAAGAAGAACCACCCCGCAAGCGGTACCTGAGATCTCACAAGAAGACAGAGTAGGATGCCAAGACCCCCGCCAGCAAACGATACCCCCTGATGTCATCCCACTGTCCCACATTGTCACCCTGTCCAAACTTAAACTGCCCCTGCTGCATCCTTCCACAGGCATATGGACAATGCACCTGTGAGACTGAAAACTGGACTCTGCCATGGACATTACTCCACCATCACCCATCACCGTTTTACAATCATGTCCCTAAATTTAGCACTTTAATAAAATCACTTATCGCACTTAAAAAATCTGGAGTCTGCTTGTATTTTGATCTAATGTATTAGACATAACGGTGCCAAAATGTTCAGTTACATTGTGATGACAACATACCACTGTCACACAGCTGTAGTCCATGGCCAAAAAAAGCAGAGGTCACGCAGTGGGGCCCACAGCTCTGAAAACGGAAGGGAAAGTCACAACTCAGTTAACAGGAACTGGGGGGAAACACAGACAGTAGAGAGGCAGGAGACTTTAAGTAAATGTAAAATGGTGGGGTTGATTCGTACCTGTGTGCTACTGAAAATACTGTTGTATCACTGTGTCCCTGTTGTCTGTGTCGTCCCCGTCGTCTTCCTCCTCTTCACTCTCCACAGGCTCCACAGCTGCTACAACACCACCATCTGGACCATCCTCCTGCAGGAAAGGCACCTGGCGTCGCAAAGCCAGGTTGTGAAGCATACAGCAGGCCACGATGATATGGCACACCTTCTTTGGTGAGTACATTAGGGATCCACCTGTCATATGCAGGCACCTAAACCTGGCCTTCAGGAGGCCGAAGGTCCACTCGATCACCCTCCTAGTACGCCCATGGGCCTCATTGTAATGTTCCTCTGCCCTTGTCCTGGGATTCCTCACTGGGGTCAGTAGCCACGACAGGTTGGGGTAACCAGAGTCACCAATTAGCCACAGACGGTGTCTCTGTAGCTGTTCCATCACATAAGGGATGCTACTATTTCGCATGATGTACGCGTCATGCACTGACCCAGGGAACTTGGCATTTACATGGGAGATGTACTGGTCAGCCAAACAGACCACCTGGACATTCATCGAATGATAACTTTTTCTGTTCCTGTACACCTGCTCACTTTCACTGGGGGGAACCAAAGCCACATGGGTCCCATCAATGGCACCAATGATGTTGGGGATATGGCCAAGGGCATAGAAATCACCCTTCACTGTAGCCAAATCGCCCACCTCAGGGAAAACAATGTAGCTCCGCATGTATTTCATCAGGGCAGACAACACTTTGGACAAAACCTTAGAAAACATAGGCTGAGACATCCCTGATGATATGGCCACTGTTGTTTGGAATGATCCACTTGCCAAAAAATGGAGTACTGACAGAACCTGCACCAGAGGGGGAATCCCTGTGGGTTGGCGAATGGGGGACATCAGGTCTGGCTCCAGCTGGGCACACAGTTCCTGTATAGTGGCTCGGTCAAGTCTGTATGTCAGTATGACATGTCTTTCTTCCATTGTCGACAGGTCCACCAGCGATCTGTACACTGGAACATCCCTCCATCTCCTCGCAAGTCCCAGCGGACGGTGCCTAGGAAGGACAACATGGAGCACAGAGTCAAGCAACCCACAGGTACGTAACCACAGCTTGCACAGAACACGATTCGCTATGCATTGAATGGCTTGTATGAGTGACAATGCAACGCCTAGGCCTGTGTGACGCAGTAGAACTTAAGCCATGTTGGCCCTTGAAATGGCGGCTGCCTGACCTATGAAGTGTGACAATGGGATGTGAAGTCAATGCGCTGGCGTGGCACACCGTGGCGGTAGGCGGTCGAAGACCGCGGCGCAAAGCAGCATTGGTTAACATTGAACCCTATGGGTCTCAGGAGCCAATGACGATGTGCGCCGCAGTACGCACCGCCATCTTCTATCTGCTTAATCACTCGAGACCTGATCATCCACAGGAGAGGACCTATACTGCAAGTGCTGCTGTGACCTCGGTCTGGAAGATACAATGGCTGCTGCGACTGGGGAACCCTGCCTTCACATCTGAGGAATTGGAGAAACTTGTTGATGGGGTCCTCCCCCAGTATGCGCTACTCTACGGTCCTCCAGACCAACAGGTAAGTACACTGGGACCATGCTTTGTGGGCAATGCCTGTGTTGAGTGGGGTGGATGAAAGATGGTGGGGAGGGGAGCGAATGAGGCATGCATCGCACGACAGATGAGAGCATGTGCCATATGGCAAGGTTGGGGAGGGGGGGCCACTCACATCGACCATGCAGAAAATGATGATATTTATTTTCCCACCCTGTCCATGTCACATAGGTCAGCGCCCATCAGAAGATCGACATTTGGCATGCCATCGCCAAGGACGTCCGTACCCTGGGGGTCCACAACAGACGGGGCACCCACTGCCGCAAGAGGTGGGAGGACATCCGCCGCGGGAGCAGGAAGACCGCGGAGGCTCTGCTGGGGATGGCCTCCCAACGTAGGAGGGGTGGCTCCCGTCAATTGACCCCCCTGATGTCCCGGATCCTGGCGGTGGCCTACCCCGATTTGGATGGGCGCGTGAGGACATCAAAGCAGACACAAGGGGGTGAGTACCAGCACATTCTGCTATGTTAGCGCACAGTGGAGGTATCTGGGTGGGGGAGGAGGGCTGTGGGTATCTCTAGGCCAGGGCGATTTCTGTAGGCTGGGCCCCTCCGTAAGGCATGGCCCTGTGCCCCCGCCCCCCACCTCTGTAGGGTGCTAAGTACAGCTATCCATGGCCCTGGGTCACCTATGTGTGCAGTTGTCGTCCATAGGCTTGTAGGCCAAGTCACAATAATTGAGTAGTGTACACTGAGTGCGCGGCGTAGTGCAGGGGGCTTCTGTGTCTGTCCTCTCCGCCAACGGTGTCGCCAATGCATGCACTCAACATGTCATTTTTTCTCCCCCCCCCCTTTTTTTTGGTCTTCCTGTTCATGTGTGCATTAGCATCATCAGGCGGAGGAGAAGTGGCATCGGAGCACGTGGGAACTGCATCTCACATGGTCCCGGAGGGCCATGCAACCGACTCCGAGTTCACCAGTGAGACGGAGGGCGAGGGGAGCTCCACAACGGGGACCCGTGGAGACGTCAGCGACACAGACACGTCCTCGGAAGGGAGCTCCCAGCGCACCAGCTCCGCCCTCCAAGCAGCCCCTAAGCGTTCGCCCCGTGCCCGCTCGGCCAGGAAGGCGGGCATCTCCTTCGCCCCAGGCATCTCAGGCCCTGCCCCAGTTACCCCTGCTGCCCTCAGTGAGGAGATCATTGACCTCCTCCAGACGCTCATTGTTGGGCAGTCTACCCTTTTGAATGCCATCCAGGGTGTAGAAAGGGAGGTGCACCGGAGCAATGCATACCTGGAGGGCATTCATTCGGGTCAGGCTGCCCATCAGCGATCGTTCAACGCTCTGGCCTCAGCACTGACGGCAGCCATTGTCCCTGTCTCCTGCCTCCCCCCTCCAATTTCCTCATCCCAGTCCCACTCCCCTGTTCCTCTGCCTATCCCAGCCACACCTACAGACCAGCCTGCACACACATCAACACCCAAGGGCAGCTCATCCAGACACAAGCACCACAGATCACACAAGCATTCACACATGCAACATCCACATGCAAACATGCCAACAGTCACTGCCTCCTCTGTGTCCCCCTCCTCCTCGTCTCCCTCCTCCCTCCCTGTGACGTCTCCACTCACACCTGCATGCACACCACCATCAGCCAGTACGTCCATCACCAGCACACCCACCAGAAAACTCCGCACACGTGCAGTCACCACCCCCACTGCCATTTACACGTCCCCTGTGTCCTCTCCCAGTGTGTCTGTCACCCCCTCTTCCAAACCACACAAACGCAGGCAGCCACCCACCCAACAGCCATCCACCTCACGACAGCCTCCGTCACAAGCACCTGCACCCAAAGACAGCACACTTGACTCTCCTACAACCACATCCTCTTCCTCCACTCCCATACCCACTGCACCTACCCTTCCCACTGCTCCTAAAAATTAACCTCTTTGCATCACCTGACCCACCCCCTCCATCTCGTAAGAGTCCAAACAGCACCTCAGCCACCACAAGCCCTGCACCCACAAGGACCATAGTCCAGGGCTATTGGAGTCCACCAGCTTCTAGGGCAGCAACATCGGCCAGCAGCAAGGGGACAGCCAGCCCACCCCCTGGGAAAAAAACTAAAAAAGGGAAGGGCCGGCGCGAGAGGCCAGAGACGGCAGCCCCCAAAGGCACTACCCTAACACCGTCACCTGGCACATCCACAAAGGAAGGCAAGGGCCCCAGAGAATCGGCGAAGGAGGGCAAGGGCAGCAGGGCGGACAAGTCCGGCAGCAGGCGAGCTGCCCAGGAGGGCCCCACCAGCCCCATTTCGGGTGTGAAGGAGGACACCCACGGGCCCAGGACTCCAGCACAGGAGGGCCCCGCAAGCGAAAGGTCGGATGGCGACTGAGCGGAAAATATTTGCCCGATCTGGTTCCCTGGGAACACATGTCAAGCACCGCTGAACAGGGCCCCGCCGTGACAAGCACCGCTGAACAGGGCCCCGCCGTGACAAGCACCGCTGAACAGGGCCCTTCAAGACAAGCACCGCCGAACTGGGCCCTCCAAGACAAGCACCGCTGAACAGGGCCCCGCCGTGACAAGCACCGCTGAACAGGGCCCCGCCGTGACAAGCACCGCTGAACAGGGCCCCGCCGTAACAAGCACCGCTGAACAGGGCCCCGCCGTCTCTGAACTGCTCCGCTGGGCCCTTCTTCTCAAGCACCGCTCCGCTGGGCCCTTCCTGTCAAGCACCGCTCCGCTGGCCACCGCCGTCTCTGAACTGCTCCGCTGGGCCCTTTTTCTCAAGCACCGCTCCGCTGGGCCCTTCCTGTCAAGCACCGCTCCGCTGGGCACCGCCGTCTCTGAACTGCTCCGCTGGGCCCTTCTTCTCAAGCACCGCTCCGCTGGGCCCTTCCTGTCAAGCACCGCTCCGCTGGGCACCGCCGTCTCTGAACTGCTCCGCTGGGCCCTTCATCTCAAGCACCGCGGATCTGTGTCGGCCAGGGCTTCACAATGCACTCTGGGCACCATGCCTCCTCCAGAACCAGTGGAGTCTGTAATCCACTTGATGGACTGTGGCTTTGCACTCCCCAGGATGGATCAGTGGGCAAGCCACCCACTTGTGAGACTTGAGAGACTGTGGCTTTGCACTCCCCAGGATGGTACAGTGGGCAACCCACCCACTGTAGAGACTGGTGAGACTGTGGCTTTGCACTCCCCAGGATGGTACAGTGGGCAACCCACCCACTGTAGAGACTTGTGAGACTGTGGCTTTGCACTCCCCAGGATGGTACAGTGGGCATGGAGGCCCCTCGTGGATCTGGCGTCGTGGACTCAACTGGCTGAGGTGCCCCACCTTCCCTTCCCCCTGAGGTGCCTGTAGTTTTACTATCTGATGCCCCTGCAGTGTTCTCTCCAATGGAATCGGGTCTCGTGTGTGGGCTTTGCCCATGTGTTTAGGCCCATTGGCCCACGAACAATGGATGATAGCCAATATGGGCCGGACTTTTGACCTATGTATATATTGTTCAGGATGTAATATATTTTATTTATATATTTCATATTTCACTTAACTTCAATTATGCTATAATATACTTCATTTTTAATGTTCATTTTATTTTGTCTTTGCATTCTTCCGGGGGGGTTGGGGGGTGACACTCTGACTTGTTGCTCTGCATTGATGTGTGTGTTGTAGTGGGTGAGGGTGGGGGTGGGTGTGTGGCGTATGTGTGTCCCCGTAATTTTTTGCCTCCCCCCTCCCCTGTGTCGTAGGTGCAGTACTCACCGTTGTCTTCTGCGCCGGCGTTCGTGCTCCTGGTAGAGGAGCAGGTAGACAATAGCTGGTAGGATGTGTTGTTCGGGTTCCATGCTGTCCAGATTCCTCGTGGAGTGTGTAGAGGTGAGCGTTTTCCCGTTCGTAGTCTGTTTCCGCCGTGTTTTTATCGGGGGGCTCCCGCCCCGTAAAAGGTGGCGGATTGGTGAGTTGTGATAGGGTGGGCGGTACATTGTCTGCCGCCTGTCTGTTGGCGGTGACCGCCGCGCTGCTTGTCTGTACCGCCGTGGCGGTCGGAGTGTTAAAGTGGCGGGCTGTGTTGGCGGTTCCTGCCAGGGTCGGAATTCCATTTTTTGGGCCGCCTGCCTGTTTGCGGGTTGGCCGCCACTTTTACACCGACCGCCAGGGTTGGAATGACCCCCTAAGTACCTTACATCAGAAGCTCTCATCAAAGTTGTAATTGACTTGGTCGTATCCAGGCTAGATTACTTAAATTTATGTGCATCTCTCCATGATGCTTCTTTACAGGCTTCAAATAGTTCAAAACCAGACAGCCCGCTTATTATTTCGGCAGCCCAAACACTACCACATTACCCCTCTACTGAGAATTTCCACAAAAGACTGTTTTGAAAACAGAGGGCATCATTTTTAAAACTTTTGAAGGCCTAAGTCCTGCTTCATTAAGTCCCGACTTCAGAAATACACACCAAAAAGGAGAGTGCGTTCCTCTCTTAAGAACCTTCTGTCAGTACTTGAGTTTAAAAAAAAGAGAATGGGTGGTTTCAGATTTTCACTCATTGCCTCAGCATCTGGAACTCCCTTCCCCCTGAGATTCAAACAGCCCTAGGTGATAATAAATGTAGAACCCCCCTAAAAACCTGGCTGTTCCGACAAGCTTATAATTTGTGTACTTTTCAGTAGCCTGGGGTTAATCTTCCCTTGTATTAGCACCATGAAACTTACTGGTGTACGTGCGATTGAAAAATACTGGTAAACAAACATAACATAACAGGGCTTCTCTCCCATTGGAAACAGGACATGGGATCCTTAGATGACGATGAATGGGGAGAATAGAAGACAACCTCGCTCCTCTATGCTAACCATATTAACATTTCTCCTTCTCATACAGTTTAAATACTTCGTACACCTTAGAGAGGCTATGAAAAGTGGGTGCGGAGTTATCTCCAAACTGCCCTATTTGCCTCATCACTATTAGTGATTTTACAGATGTAGTTTGGGGCTGCCTGGAAATTATTCGAAGGTTCTGCAGGTGTATACAATGCACCCTTTCTGTGGTTGTGGGGTGGGCAGCTGTCCTTGACACAAACGTTTTAACGTCTGGGAATTATAGAGGAGATAATGGTTGATGGAGCTCCTGCACCCTCATAGGCATAGGTTCCTCCTATCTAAAATAGATATCACTTTCACTGGAGGTCAGACAGAGCAGTCTAATGCGAGACGCGTTACTTTGCAAGACCAGTGTCCCCGTTTGGGGAAAGTAGTCTACAGAGTCATAGTTTCCCCAAGGAAAAAGGAGAGAATAGGGTGGCTTGGTGGAATTACTTCCTCTCTGTGAGGCTATAGTAAATGTTTAGTTTTGCTCGTAGTTCTGAAAACCCGTGTCTAAAGTAATACCCATTGATTACTGTTAAATGTGCAACTTTCTCCAGTTGCCTCACTGGAAGCAGTGATGAGCGATGAGAAACCCTGTACTTACTTGGTCTGTTAACATTGTGTCCTGTCCTAGAACTATCTTTGATATGCTGTGGAGGCTTACTTAGTATTCGGCCATTTACCCTGCAAACATTATAGTCTGATTGTATCGTTATAGATCTAATAAAAAGTTTTGAAAAAAATCATAAAAAAATTATAATACTAAAGCAATTTTTTATAGAAACAGATAGCAATGCAAAAAGTAGTTATATGACTGTGAAATAAAAATAGGCTAAAACAGTTACATACATTTCCAAGTTTAAAAAAATGTATATCTTCATACCAAAATTATGGTACCGATAGAAAAAATGTATATTCTTTTTTTATGGATAGAAACATATTTACCTCAATTATGCTTACGTATGCATATACCTCTAAATAAGCAATAGCTCTTTTAAAAAGAGTTTTCTTTATCTAATTGCCAGAAGGACATCTGGGGATAGGGCGGTCGGTTACTATTTCATCGGATCAAGTAAGGAAAGTTAAATTTTATATATATATGAATTATATAGGTTGGCTATGTTTAGGTTCTGTTACATTTGTTGTAGATATTTTAGAACCCTAGGGGGCAACTCTGTCCGACATGGTCCCCAAACAACACTGTTTGTGTTCTCACTTATAGTTTCCTAAAGGAATTCAATGGAAAACGATACCCGTGAACCCCGTAACTCCTTCTCCCTTAAACAATCTGTACACATCTTTTAAAGATGAAACCTAATCGGCCATTTTTTTTGCTGTGCAGTTTTATCCTGATTCATTACAGAGGGTCAAAGTTAGCTAAAAATAATCTTAATTTCACTGTGTTCAATTTTGGAATGTACCAGTGCTAGCAGTTACTGGGGACAAGGGATTGCCTTTCTGTGTAGTACATTGTGGTACTAGTGCACAGAGTTCATGTGAGGATTAAGGTTATAGGTCAGAAATATATTAAAACTGTCTCACTCGGACCTTGAATTGAAAGAAACAACTAACGTAATGCCAGACCACGCCAGCCTAAATACTGTTATGTTTTTAATGGGAAAAGAGTAGTTTGAATGCCTCTTGGGATTTCCAAGGGGTAGTGTGTATCCATCCTGCCTGGGCCCATCTATAACACCTTGAGCAAAAATTCCACAATATTCACTGAACATAAAATGTTGCTCTCTGAAAGTTTACCAGATGACATGTCTATTTGTAAAACTGTGAAGTCTGCAAACAACTTAAGACTTAAGGTAATTTCCCTCTGCGGTCACAGTACAATTCATTTACCACTGAAGGGTTTTACACTAAGTTTGAAAAAAGGCAATAAAGTAGCAAAATTCTGGCACATATACTAAGGGGGTCATTAAGAGTTTGGCGGATGGAAAAGGCTGTCCACCACACTCTTTTGGTCAGGTTATTTCAAGTGCGGTCCCCTTCCTACAGGCCCCATTACGGGTGTCCCAATGGGTCAGCGGGCTGAAGCAGAGTTTCCGCCTGCTGGCCCAGCGGGAAACAGCCCACAACATTGACACCGGCGCATATTTGAGTCGCCGGCAATGTTGTGGTGCGTCGGGGGCACCAGCACCCCGAGCACTTTTCACTGTCTGCAAAGCAGATAGTTAAAAGCGCGATGGGGCTGGCCAAGGAGGCCCCTGCACTGCCCATTTCAAGTGCCCTCTGCACCCCATCTCTGCCAGCCTTTATATGGCAGGGCAACCACCATGTAAACGGCGGCAGAGAGGGGGATCATAATCCCCAGGCCAGCGCTGCTTGCAATCCGACCGTGAGGCTATCGCCATGGTCGTTTTGTGGGTGCCTGAACCCCATATTTGCGGCAGTCCGACCGCCACCACATCTCTGGCGGTCTGTAGACCACCAGGGTTGTAATGACCGGCTAAATTTGGTGTCATTGTATCCAGTAGCATATTTCCGCAGCCCGCCCCGAAATTTCAAATGGGTTTTTGTGATGGTTTGTCACATGATACCAAAGGTATTAGAAAAGGAAATTTAGATTTTCATATCCATTAACCCATTTGAAGAGGCATTATTGTCACCTTTGTCATATAAGCATTTTGGGTTATATAAATGTTAGCAGAGTGCCGTAAGAATGCATGTAACATGCCCCTCTACCTGTTCTGTATTCACAGGATCCCATTTATCTTTGTTACTGATCCACTTTCGGCTGCTTTTCCATCCCTGACTACGCATTACATAGGCAGCGATGGCCTAAATGTAATAGTGGCTGTGGATGAGACGGGATATGAGAGAAGGCTATCCGGAGAGTCTCTCCAGCAGATCCACGTCATGGTTGCCAGGGTCTGCCTCCCTCTTGCTGTCAGCAGACAATTACAAGCCATTACAACCTTCCTTCAAGCGGAACAGGATTTTAATGCAGCCTATTTCAGTTCCTTTGTCTCATCTGCAGAGAATGAAACCTTGTTAAAATGAGATAATGATCTAGAAGTTGCCTGAAGAATGGAGGCTAGAGTACTGTTACCCAGGCTCGCAGGCTCTTTTCTGGGCCTTTGCTGAGCCACCAGCGCCTGCGGCGCTGAAATAGTCCTCTCTTCATGGGAGGCTCGAAATATTTGTGGGACAGATTTAGGGGTAGCAACTTCTGCCACCATAACTGTGCCATAGCCATATTTCACACACATTGCTGAAAGAGTGCACTAGGTGTTTTTTAAAACCCATGTTTATGTGCATCATGGACGGTTCTTACACCGTCTCAAAGTGTTCCAGGTACGTCTCACATGCAATATCACTATGCATCAACCATGCCGTATTAGCCCTATCGCAAAGTGCACCAGCCACACCTCGCGAGATATTGTGTGTGTGTGTGTGCGCGCACATACAAGCCTATTCCAAACGAGCAATGCTGTAATGTGCACCAGACGAGCAATGCTGCAATGTGCACCAGCCAGACCTCGCGACATATTGTGTGTGTGTGTGTGTGTGTGCGCGCGCACATACAAGCCTATTCCAAACGAGCAATGCTGTAATGTGCACCAGACGAGCAATGCTGCAATGTGCACCAGCCACACCTCGCGACATATTGTGTGTGTGTGTGTGTGTGTGCGCGCGCACATACAAGCCTATTCCAAACGAGCAATGCTGTAATGTGCACCAGACGAGCAATGCTGCAATGCGCACCAGCCGCACCTCGCGACATATTGTGTGTGTGTGCGCGCACATACAAGCCTATTCCAAACGAGCAATGCTGCAAAGTGCACCACCCACACCTCGCGAGATATTGCGTGTGTGCACATACAAGCCTATTCCAAACGAGCAATGCTGCAAAGTGCACCACCCACACCTCGCGAGATATTGCGTGTGTGTGTGCGCACATACAAGCCTATTCCAAACGAGCAATGCTGCAATGTGCACCAAACGAGCAATGCTGCAATGTGCACCAGTCACACCTCGCGAGATATTGTGTGTGTGTGCGCGCACATACAAGCCTATTCCAAACGAGCAATGCTGCAATGTGCACCAGACGAGCAATGCTGCAATGTGCACCAGCCACACCTCGTGAGATATTGTGTGTGTGCGTGCACACATACAAGCCTATTCCAAATGAGCAATGCTGCAGTGTGCACCAGCCACACCTCGCAAGATATTGTGTGTGTGTGTGTGTGCGCGCACATACATGCTTATTCCAAACGAGCAATGCTGCAATGTGCACCAGCCACACCTCACGAGATATTGTGTGTGTGTGCGCGTGCGCGCACACATATACAAGCCTATTCCAAACGAGCAATGCTGCAAAGTGCACCAGCCACACCTCAGAAGATATTGTGTGTGTGTGCGCACGCGCACACATACAAGCCTAATCCAAACGAGCAACGCTGCAATGTGCACCAGTCACGCCTCACTAGCTATATATAATGCAGTGTGCATCCTCCATGCCTTATACACCATGCCTGTGTTTAACAGCCTCATTTTACACATCATGTTTATATGGCCCATCCAAGTGTCATAAGACATGGCTGTCTGTGTGCAAGAGCCCCAATGTCTCACACTGCACTAGCTAAGCCTCAGAAGTCCAGTCTATGCGCACCAGGTGAGTCATGTTTCAGTATACAACAGCCAAGTATCGCAAACGACTCCTATATGTACCAACCATGCCTTGCTAACCAAATCTTACAGTGCACCAGCCAAGCTTCCCTAATATATTTTATAACAGAATGCAAAGTCATGTCTCTGAGAGCCAATCAGACTTCACAAGTCATTACTGTACAACAGCAGAAACACAAGGTGGAATCACGAATTCAGCAGTCCCAGCATTCACCCGCTTCGGCTGCAGGCTTCTGAGAAAAAGCTTGGACACCAGCACTTGTTATTACACAAATTAAGCACTGCAAGTCATGCATGTGTAGACACATACACGTTTAAATGTCATGTCTCATGCTGCAGCAGCCAGGCCCCACAAGTCATGTTTGTGTGCTCCAGTAAGCATCACAATCCATGCCCAGTGTACATCAGTCTCAAAGTTTCAAAGATTATTGTTGGATCAAAATATTATTTCATCGTCATACATGAAATAAAATAATTCAGCATACATTTTACTGATTACGTACATGGGTTAAAAAGCTTCATATAAGTAAGAAGCAAAAACAGAGATAAAACACTCAAGCGTGTTAAAATTCATGAAATGAAAAAGGTAAAAAGAAATCTCAAAGTTAAATATATATGGATCAAGATCACTCGGGGGTTTGTAGCATGCGCCACTAAAATTTCAATAATTGTTTTTCTCTAATGGCCCAGGCTGAAAAAAGAAATTTGGAGACTGGCACCACTACTGCTTGAGTTGTTTCACTCCTATAGATCCAAAGAGTGTTATTCCATCTATAATATAATTAAAAGAATCCTACATAAGGGGGCAATCCACATCCTTCTGGGCAAAATATATTTAGGAGAGAAAAATAATAGGTGTTTGTCTGTTTCATCTGTATTGCTACAAAATCTGTATCTTCTGGTACCATCTACTGATGAAGCCCAGCATGCGGTAAGCAGCAAATGGAAGGGTACCGCACCTAAACTGCAGGAACAATCTACGAGCACGTAGTGGTCTAATATAGTCTAAAAATTCTTCAGCCTTAGGTACAACTTTGTGCATTAGAAAACATTTGATCAATGTTCCTCTACTACTGTCCTGGGCAATCCATGTATCTGTCAACTCTCAATATCTTTGCTTAATCATTGCAGCAGCGGTTGTAGGGGTAGCCCATGGGGCTTCCCAGAACTCCAGTAGTCCCTGATCAGATCATGCTTTCTTCCTATTCTTTCATCACTCAATCATCAGCTTTGCCTGCTTACACTTCATCACATTACTAAGGCCAGACCTATAACTTTCGGGTTCCCTAGTGATCCATCAGCGAACTCAATACGATAGCGGTCTTAACACTGCCAGCTCATCTGCAGGATGATTTTCAAGATCAAAAGTAAGAGGCAAGAGTGGAGTCCCTTTCCCCACACCTGTAATAGTTCTGAGAATTTTTTTCTCCTCAACGCGCAATATACCCAAATTGCAATGCCCCGAGATTTCTGCCCCACATAGGGCTACACCCCTAACCTGCATTTTACAGATGCCGACCGCAGGACTGACTGGGAACCATTGTTCTTTTTTTGCCATTCTAATAATAGCCCTTGATCGATGACTTAGAGCCTGGGAGCTTTTAGTTATCTGAGGATGCCAGGACCAAGGGTCTGCCAATCTCACACCTAAATAATCAATCTCAGCAACCCTTTCCAGTGTCTCATTATTTAGTGAGGCCACACCATAGAGCCTCTCCCTTTCTGTATATATCATCAGCTTGGTCTTAGCCTCATTTGCGTCCAAGCTGAAGTCTTTGCAAAATACTCTAAAGCTGTTCACAAACTTTTTTAGCCCCATTCTGGTTTTGCTCAGAAGAAGGGTGTCATCGGCAAAAAAACAGTCTGGGATTTTCTGTCCTGCTAGTGAAGGGGAGTTGTTAACACAGTTAAATATTCTACACAATTATTGATGTAAAGCAAAAAGAGTGTGGGTGCCAAAATAGCAGCCCTGTTGGACCACCTTACAGTATTGACAACTACCGGGTCTGTTAATTCACCCTTGGTGCCATACTGGATCCTCCCATAGCTCCCTTTTTGTAGGCATACAGTAATGATTAATAATTCTTTTAGGACCCCCATCTCCCGAAGAGTAGCCCACAACTTCCCTCTGGGAACTAAATCAAAGGCTGCACAGAGTCCTACAAGCACCACAAATAGATCTCATCCTCCTAGATCCACAATCTTCCACTTGATCTGCATAAATCTAAGTACCTGATCAACAGAGCTGGTTGGAGATCTAAATCCCGCTTGTAAGTTTGAAATTACATTATTTTCATCAGTCCACTCCACCAATCGGTCTACGGTTTGTTTACACAAAACCTTCTGGAGGTTATCCAGAGGCTGATTGGACTGAAGTTTGCTGGATCACTAGGACTTGCCATTTTTTAAATATAGGCACGATTTCAGCTCCCTTCCATGTATGGGAAATTGGAGCACCAGCGGTGATCGCATTTGTGATTGTATTAATATATGGCACCCATATACTGGTGTTAGATTTATACAAATCTCTAGGGATTCTGTCCAGACCGGGGGCCTTCCCTTTTTTAAGTGCATAAACTGCTGCCAGGGTTTCTTGCTGTGTAAACTTCAACAGGACTACAGCCTCACAGCTGTCATTTTGGGGGATCTCCATATTGTCTTCTAAACCAGTAGGGCAAGAATAAAGGTTGCTAAAGTGGGCTGGCCGTTCGCATGGTGTTATTGAAGACGCTGTAGGGGACCAAGACTTTCCACTGCCTTTTCTAACAAGCCGCCAAAAACTTCTTTGATTGTTGTTTCTGGCAGATTCATATAAATCAGCCCACAGTTTATCCTTGCATTGTCTTTTTTGCTTGCTTTAGCTCATACCTGTAAACGGCCTCTAGCTGCTCTAATCTCCCCAGTATCCCCAGCCTTCATTGCAACTAGTAAGGTATACTTGACCTTCCTGCAGCTTTGGTTGAACCACCCGTTATGACAAGATTGCCTGCCCAAGATAGAAGACCTACACACAAAATTGTCTCTCAATATATTATAAAGTTCCAAATGCTCAGTCATAATTTTCCCACAATCATCCCAGAATGTAAGCATGGCCTCCATATGAGGAGGAAGAGACTTGTATAGTGTGGCTGTTGCATTTGGGGAACGATTTGTAGGCTCCCATTTTACATTCCTACCATTATTAGTCATTACGAGCTGCTTTTCATATTCCCTGGAGTTTAGTGAAACAGCTGATGTAAGTAGTTTGATAATGGTGAGTACTAAGGGATCATCATCACTTTCATCATGTTGAAACAACTCTATATCAATGATAAATTCCCATAATCTAATATCTAGCAGGACATAATCAATTTGGCTTTTATAAGACACACAGTGGTGGCCAGCAGTTTTAGGAGGGAGGGGGCCGGGCGGGAAGCACACTCACACTTTCACACACACACATGCACGCACATCCATTAACAACACTCATCAACATTCAAACATACACGCACGCACCAAACATTCATTAAAAAAAATCACACACACACACACCTTCCGCCTCGAGGTCCCATGAGGGTTGGGACTGCTGCCTTCCCTCACTGGCTGACCTTAGGTCAGCAAATGAGGGAAGGCAGCAGTCCCAGCCTCGTCACAGAGTGAGATGGGGTCAGTAAGACTGCTGTCCCCACCCCCCTCCGTGAAAAAGTGTCACTGATTGACGCTCGCCCTGGGCGCTTCAGGGATTAAACCTGAAACGCCCAGGTCGAAGTCAATGGGTGACGCTTTGCTTCGTCACCCGGGGAAGGGCCTCGAGGCACCTTTGCTGAGCCGAGGAGGTCACGCCCATAGGAGCTGTGACCTCTTCAGCCCAGCAAAGTTCAGCTCAGGCAGCCAGGAGTCTGCGCAAATCGTGCATGTCTGCTCCTGGCTGCCTGACCTAAACCTGAAGAGTGTCTGCCAGGCTGACCTTTGCTCAGCCTCACAGACACTCTTCATGAGGGGCAAAAGGTTGGGGGGGCGTGGCCCCTCCACCCTAAAGGAAGGCCACGCCTGAAGACACATGCCTAAATGTTGGAGCAAGATGAATATCAGAGAGCGAACGGCTACTGGATGCACAAAGTCCATGCGCCAAAGTAATATCTACTGCCTGCAGAGCTGCTCTAGTTAAATATCTTCTGGGAGCACTTTAAGTTCTGGGATACCCCAAGCTTGATCTTCCTCTTGGGTTATATCCTGGACAATAAGATTTGGCTCAAACGTAGGGTTAAATCTCCCATAATGATCGTATGATATGATCCTTTTGATCCTGTAAGGAAATTGTCCAGCATATGCAATGAAGCTGACTCACAGTTTTTCCCAATGCTTCTGTTATACGAATTAACTAGCAATATGGAAACCCCCATTTCTATGGAGAGCACCTACCCTTGAATATCACTAGATCCTAAACTAAGTTCACATACAGTGCAATGGAGTGCCACACTTATCCCTATAAGAAACCACCCGAAGGTTGCCCCATTACTGACACACTTCCTGGAATCCAAAAACTCTTATATCGATTTCTACAGATTGGATCCTGCACACACGTTTCCTGAAACAGGTATATTTGGTGCTGATCAATAAATTGCCCCCATTATGGATTGTTTAATTTGGACCCATTCTCCACAATATTCCAGCTCAAGATACCCACCATGGTGTCCAAGGTGGTTGGGGCAATAGAAGCTGCTACTTCCCTTGAGTTATGATAAATTTCTGTCAGCTGTACTGTTGGTGGGATACCTTCCGGCATAGAAAGAGTAGTTTGCACAATATTACGGAAAATGTGATCTTCATTTAATGTTTAAATTGACATCTGGTACTAATGTCTCTCTTTTGGAGACACATACCAATCTTGTGTCAAGAAACACCTCATGGGTGCATTGGTTGACTGTGTCCTTCTTATTGTACAATGGACTTAAACCTTCCAAACCCCAAACAAAATCTTCTGCTCCTAGGTGCAAATGGTTTGACAAAGAGTGCCGGGTGGCCAAGCATCTTTTATCTGAAGCCTTAAAGGTAAAGAACCGGGATGACATTACATATGCGAGAAAGAACTATGGGGGTCATTACCGCCAGGGCCAACGACCGCGGGAGCACCGCCAACAGGCTGGCGGTGCTCCCATGGGCATTCTGACCGCGGCAGTACAGCCGCGGTCAGAAACGGAAAACCGGCAGTGCACCACCGGTTTCCCGCTGCCATGGGGATTCCGAGCCCCATACCGCCATCCTGTTCCTGGCAGTTTTGGCCGCGCATGGGCATTGCAGGGGCCCCCGTAACAGGGCCCCACAAAGATTTTCAGTGTCTGCCATGCAGACACTGAAAATCGCGACGGGTGCAACTGCACCCGTCGCACCCCTTCCACTCCGCCGGCTCCATTCGGAGCCGGCATCCTCATGGAAGGGTGTTTCCTGCTGGGCTGGCGGGCGGCCTTCTGGCGGTCGCCCGCCAGCCCAGCGGGAAACTCAGAATAACCGCGGCAGTCTTTTGACCGCGCAGCGGTATTCTGCCGGCGGAACTTTGGCGGTCAGAATGAGGGCCAATGTGTCTACTCTCACTCTATCAAAACTCAAATATGAGGAGCATTTATGGGAGTGTCTGGCGGAGGCTGCTAGCTCTCGCGACGCCAAGCTCTTTTGGACTTTGGTTGCGCGCGGCGACCCAGGCCTGTCATCCACTACTGAATGTCATATCGATCCAGGAACCTGGTTCTCTTATTTTCGTGAACTGTATGGCTCTCGGCTGGAGTTTTATGATACTTCCACAGATTATGCACTGTGCCAGCCCGAAATGCCGCCCTTCACCCTAAAAGAAACAGAGATTGCAATTTGCGCTCAAAGATCTGGAAGGGCCCCTGGTCAAGATGCTATTCCCTCGGATCTGTACAAATCAGACCTATCTGTGTGGACCCGATATATCAACAGGGTATCAAACACTGCCATGGCATCTCGATCCTATCCGCTCTCGTGGAAGATGGCGATTATTGTCCCCGTTCATAAAAAAGGAGACAAGAGCTCCCCCGGGAATTATAGGCCTATCAGTCTATTAGACAACTTGCAGAATTTTTTTTCGTACCAGTTGCTAACTAGATTAAAACAATGGATAACGAAAAATCAGGTCTTAAGCCATCTCCAGGCAGGATTTAGGGACAAGATCAGCACTATCGATCAGATCTTCCGATTTACCACCATCAAGTGGAAGACCGTAGATGCAGACAAAGGCCACTTATTTGTGGCCTTTGTTGATTTGAAGTCTGCGTTTGACCTGGTCCTGCGTGCCAAGCTTTGGGAGGTCCTTAGTACCACCGGTGTTCCGGGTTCCATGATTAATATTATCAAGGATCTTTATTCTGATAATTGTGCTAAAGTCCGCTGGGGCGCTATTGGCGATTTGACTCCTGCTTTTCCAACTGCACGGGGCGTGAGGCAAGGCTGTGTCTTGGCGCCCACCCTATTTCTCTTGTTTATTAATGCCTGTTTGCCATATTTTTTAGACTGTCAAAGTGATGCCCCTAGCCTGGGCGGGCAGAAGATTCCCTGTCTTCTGTTTGCAGATGATACCCTATTGTTATCACGTACTGCTATGGGCCTTTCTAGGCTGCTCTCCAGATTCCTGGAGTTTTGCACTGACCATGGGTTATCAATTAATTCAGCAAAAACAAAATACATGGTCTTTGGAGACATTAGGCAAAAAATGAAGAGGCCTGTATACTTAGATGATGTCCCCTTGGAAAGGGTGGGTACCTTTGATTATCTAGGTATTAAAGTGGAAGATTCACATCTTTGGCATGCCCAGCGCCATAAATCTTTATTATGCCTGAAGCAGAGGGCGGGTGGAATTGTCAGATTTGCCTCTAGTTCCCCGAAATTTGCAATATCTCCTGCACTGGAAATATACAAAGCTCAAGCTAGGGGGGCCGCCTTATATGGAGCTGAACTTTGGGGCCATTGCAATTTGGCGAATCTGGCTAGGGCGGAAAATCAGTTTCTAAAAATGATGCTAAAGGTTCCATCGAGTACCCCATCCTTGCCCATTCACCTGGACCTAAATCTTTTCTCCATCTCACAGATTGCTGCCCTAAGGCCCCTGCTGTTTTGGATTCGGTTGTGGACAACAGATGCCCTAACCCCTTTTCGGTGTGGCCTTCTCAATGTGGTGGGCAGCGATTCTAGTATTAAATCTAAATGGTGCATTTTTGTTGAACAATCCTTTTCTCGACTTGGCTTAGGTTCCAATTGGCATGATCCTACTTCTATTCCTAAAAATGCTGCACAGCTGTTAAAGGATGTTTATTGGCATAATGTTCAGGTTGGACAATTTGCTAGCTCTATTCCATTGTCTATGTCCGACAATTTTTTACTTGTTAAATGTCATTACGAATTTGAGCCCTTTTTGGATGCAAAGTTATCTCCATTTGCTTGTGCCCTTTTTATCAGGTTTAGGATCGGGTCTCTCCCTCTGTGCTGCTTTACGTACAAATGGTCCAGTTCAACTAATAGATCTAAAGGTTGCCCGATGGGTTGTAAAAGTGAAGAAACTGTTTCATACGTTTTCTTCCACTGTCAAGCATATCACAGACAAAGAGCACTTTGGCTCATCCCGCTTTGCAAACAATTAGGGGTTAGATCCTGTCTCCACGCTGAGAGAATTTTGAAATGCTACCCGTCCGTCCAGATAGCTCTACCAGTGGCAAGATTTCTCGAGTCTATCTGGCGGTTGAGATTAGCAAGTTTAAGGGACAAAACTGTGTAGTTATTGTTTAGTTTTATCTATGTATATTTACTCAACTTGTATGTATGATTGCAGTTTTGTTGTACAGGACGTAGACCTTGGTTTGGTTTATTATGGATTATCTATAGACCTATGGAACTGAACCCTCATTTTATGTCGTGAGAATTTTAAAACGAAATTCATCCACCCAGATAGTTTTATTAATGGGGAAAAAAAAAGGGAAAACATTTTTGTATTATTCTGACATCTGAGATTGGCAATTTTAAGGAGCAAGAGTGGGGAATTAATTTTTAGACTTATTTATGTATATTTATCAAATTGGATGTGTGATTGCTCCACAGGATATAGATATTGGTGTATTATACTTTTAACCAGTGCTGATTCATGGAACTATTCTCATTATTGAGTACAGCCTCTCGTTATATTAAGTGATGTTTATCTGGCTGCTTATTTCTTGTTTGTTTTTTAAACTTGTCTTGTCCCTTTTAACTGTGCTTTTACCTTATTCTTTTAGTACCCCCCTGCTTTTAAGAAGCCCTCTTTCTTTTTGTTGTGTATTGTACTTTGGTGGTTTGTTTTTTACTTACCGAAATAAAGTTAATGATGATGTAAGGACTAAAACAATTTAACTCCCTACCCCCCTTATGCCAAGACTAGTGTGACAACAGTCATGGGTTAGTCAATCAACTTCCTCCAATACATCGAAATGGTTATGGACGGGTACACTGTAAAACCCATTATGACATTGCAAACAGGTTAGGGGATGTTTTGAGCTAGACTGAGACACTAGCAGCAGGAGGGAAGGAGTCTCTCTGGCAAAATAAGCATGTTTATAGAACTAACCCAAGGGCAGAAGGATCATTTTTGACACCCCATCCTGTGTCTGCACTCCATTACTCAACAACTTTGGAGCCAGATGGGGATCTTTAAAATTAACAATTACACAATCCCCAGGACGATCTGCCCTGCGTGGTCCAATCAACCCCACCCCACGTGTAAAAAGTATGTGAAGCAAAAATTTGGTGCAGAAGTTCTTGTTTCTAATGAGCCAGTGCAAAGATATGTTGGCAAGGTCTTCATGTGTTTTTTCTGGTCTTTACGCCAAATCCCCCCTGGGTCTTCCTTCCCCCAGAAGAGATAAGCTAGCACTGGGTAGTGTTAAAGATGTGACAGAAGAAGAGTCTCTGTTGGCACAGTTCTGAGCAGTATGTGTAGGCGGAGAAGTAGGAATAGTCGACGCAGCCCCTAGTCCAACTATATCAGCGCGGCCCATAGCCTGTTGAGATTGTGGGTGCTTGTTTAAAGTATATTTAGGAGCTTGCTCAATTGCAGCAAGCCACTCCAATATTGGTGAGAGTTCCACTGTCAGGATACCCTTAACTCTATCAGCAACCTCTTCCACTAATTGGACTATCCAGCACAGCTGGGAAGCAGGAGCTTTCCTGATTTACCAAGAGGCAATTCGGCTGATGAGGTATTTAGAGAAATGGCAGCTTGGGCACTGGGCTGCTGGGATTTGAGCTGCTGTGTTTTCCTGGGTCTTTTCGCTTTTCGTTGACTCTCTGGAGGACATGTATTTTGGGAAAGTGCCATGTTAGAGTCATTGGCCATACGTCAGATAAAGTGCCACATTAGGAACTCTTGACAATTAATCATAAACCCCATTAATCATACTTGAAACACTAGGGACAGCCTCCGGGGAGCCAGTAGCAATGGCTGTGTCGAGTGGGTTAGTTGATAATTGCTGTTGCAGGGTCCTTCCAATATCCAGGGACAGCCTTCTCTCAGTCAATTACATTTCTGTTGATATAACACTAATTACCCCCTTCATCATCTGATCTATAGATGTAGGTTTTAGTGGTGGGGTGACTAGCTTCAGCCCACCAGCACATTTTCATTTCCCCATAAGTCCTACTCTATTTGTCTCACCACCCATGGGGAAGTAAACGAAAAGCGGACCAGCCACAATTCAGCGAGTTCCAAATGGAAAGTTAGGATGGTTGCCCAAATATATAAATATATAAACACACTCACCCTTGCTAAAAAGATGTTAATGGGGTAGCCCAGCCTCGACCGGCTGCGGACTGGGGCAGACGGGCCAGCTCTTTGCCCTGCTTCACCCAGGCATGCGCCCAGGTGCGTCCCAGGCTGCGGGAGCACCAGGCTCTTTCAAACTCGAGTGCCCCCGGGTGCGCAGCAGCTGTAGGCAGTCTCTTCCTAGCAGAGGTCCTAGCCGTGGTCCATGGCACTGGCAATGCATACTGTCCTTCTCATCAGTGATAGAGCGGTCCGTACTAATAATTTACCTGTATTCGGACGCTCTTTAGGCCGATGAATCTTTTGACTAAGTGGAACTCTCCGTACTCTATATCGATCAATTGCACCAAATCAATAATCAATAACGAACATAAGCAATGCCCTGATCAACATAACACTTAACAATTAATCCAGAATACATTTCGGCGAACCCTGACCTTTCAGTCAGGAATAACCACACCAGTTTATTCAAAGTTAGTGAATTTATTTCCCTATATTAATAAAGCTAGCACAATATAAATGTGTCTCAACACCAAATGATAAACATAAATGAACATTAATAGCTGTCCATAGCGGCGAAACAAGTGCAATCTATGCAGCATTTGAATAACAAGGCATTCGATAATAGCAATGCAAATCACTAAAACTATAATCTGTAATGAACTGATTGCATACATTTAGTCAGCATAACAAGGTCTCAAATTGCATCGTGCAACAGAAGGAATCCTCATCTAACCTCAAATTAGCATCGGCATGTGGGACTTCATGCAAAAAAACAATTTAGCAACATTAATTTAGAAAACTCCTAACTAGGGATCTTGTCAAAAATCAGCAGTTGGTTACCTAAAAGAAACACAATGCAATTTTACAGTTTTCCTTTCATATTTACCAATTACGATCAGCATACAAGGAAGTCTTCGTCTCACAGGTACCGTTTCTTGATCAGCATAGGTACCGTTTCGATCAGCATGGGACGGGGCAAAGGGGCAGGGGTGGACGGGGCAATTGCCTCACGGCGGCAAGGTAAAACTACTACTTCAAGCAAAGGGACAAATCGAAGTTAAAGTCTCTAGGGTAAGAATCATTTAAAGTCTCTTTCTCTCGATTAGAGAAAGCATCAAAGTCTCTTTCAAAATGGCGTCGCAGCAAAGTGGGCCATAATAGCTACGAAGTCTGCAAAATGGCGGGATGTCCAATAATGGCTGCTTTCTTCTCGTGCACCTGGTTTTTATAGACAACAGTTCGAATCCAGTAGGGTCTTCCATTGGAGGGTACATAGGTTAGCTTCAAATTGTCCAATCAAAAACAACAGTTCTCAAGCTTTTACTTAAGCATACATTATCCTTGGAGATGGGTACGCAAGTTGCAACATTTTATACCAATTAGCTCACTTTCAGAGCCTCCATTGTCCGCACCTGCAGATTGACCTTGGAGTAAAGAGAAAAATGCCAAGCTGGCACGAAACTTTAAGATAAGCATGTGAACGATCTCAGTGGAAAAGTACAGCTTCAAGCAAAAATACACGTTTATTAGCACATTGGAAAAATACGAGCATCTAAACCGTGAGACCAAAGCCTCCACTAAAGTAATGCTAAGCTAAAGCATTTCAAGCAAGCAAATCATAGCACACGTTTACGATTATGTCGGATTAGTGCAATTCTAATTCATCACGTTATATAAAGCACGCTTATAAATGTTGGCAACTACTCTAAGGGCACATTTTGTCCCCGTACAATCTTTATTAGTTCGGTTAAAGTCACACATGATTATTTCAACACTACGTTTAAGCGCAAATAAATGTAAAACCTTCATTTCTGCTTCATCAATCCCTCCTCTGATGACTACTTGTCATCACACCAAACCATGCCCACAAATTTTATTCCATTAAAATTCTGTCAGTTCTCTTTTCCTTTTAATTCCCCTAGTTTTCGCTTTGTATTCTTCTGCCATTCTTTTCATTATTTTCTCTTCCTTCCTTCTTTTAATCCTTTCCATAATCATTATTATTCCCCTTTTTATTCCCCAAATTCCAAATATGCAAATCACTACAATTAATATTCCCTCTATTATTTTTAGTAATATTCCATTCCAAATTCCCCCAATCCAATTTCCCACTGAAGCAAGTCCTTTTCCAACCTTCTCCCACACTCCTGGTTCTTTCAATTCCTTCAAATCTGCACTTTCTTTTGTTATATTAGCAAGCATAGTTTTAATTTTCACACTATTGTCTGGAATATAAGTACAACAGTGCCGTGCACCAAGCATTTTGCAAACGCCGCCATCCTTTGCTAAAAGAATGTCTAAAGCAAGCCTATTTTGAAGAGTCATAGCTCTTTCCGCTGCAAGTTCAGCATCTATCAGGATTATAGCACCTGAAAACTTTGTCAACATGTTATCCGCTATAGTAGACAACTTTCTTATTTTGATGGAATTCAGCACAACTCCCAATGAAGGAATCATGGCTCCAAATATATCTCCTACCACAGCAGCTGCGGTCTCTCTTTTCTGGATACGATGGGATCCAGATGCCTTTTGAATCATCGATAGGTCATCCAGTTGATAAACCTTTGGGAACACTATACCCAAATAACATCTCACCCACCATCCCTTTGGAAGACGATAATAGGCATTATACCCACAAATGTAATATACACCTGGAATGACAGGGTCAAGTCCGTTCATCATGAATGTCCATTTGGCCTTAAAGATAAACGTATGTTTACACTCACTCGCTCCTACAAAAATGTTATCATAATAAGATTCACCTCGATATATACAGAATTTCCCTACATGCCAAGCATCTAAAGCTATTCTCCCTTGTGTCTTTATTGCGGCAAAATCATAATTATCTACTGAAGTCCTCTTATGTAGCTCTTTTTCTAATTTCGCATTCATTTGTGCCCTTCTATCATCTGTACGATCTAAAAAGCTTATTTCTACTGCAGAGAGCGAGCAGGTAAGGTTTTCCCTATGAGCGTGAGCCGTTTCAAAAGGTAGCATTGGCTCGAAAAATTCCCTCATTATTTTAGCATCCCAATCTTTAGCAATCTGGCTTAGCTGCGCTATTATAGGAACATATGCAAAGGTAACATCATAATTTGAGTAAAAATACTGTATGTTAGTTTGACCATAAAATCTAGACATTACTATACTACATGCAATCCCGTATGTAAGAGGCATGTGGTGATATGTCACCCCTTCCTTTACTGATGTCGGTATCTGTGTACACACATAACAATCTTTCGCATCCATAGTCTCAACATATTCTGTTAGCAAGCGATAGAAAACATTATATGAAAGCTCTTTCTTATCATGCAAGAGTCTCTCATCTATTTCTAATCTTTTCAATGCGGTTAGTTCAGTGACAGTAACAGGAGCAAAAGTAGAAGCATCAATTTTGTCATTCTCACCCTTTCCATGCATTGCAAGCACTATAGCCATTATTATTAGTACACATGCAATTATCAAGCCTATACACACATATTTACAATATTTCTTTCTACTGTTTTGCGTCATGATCTGTATAGAATCAGAGAGCTAGAAGCACCTATAAAAGAAACGATTTAGCAATTCAGTTACAAAGCTGAACGAGCGCAATGTTCACACAGTCTTCTTCAAGAGGCCAGTCACTTATCGGTTAGCAGCATTTGTCTCAATTCGGCAATAACTCAGTCTTTATCGGTTTAGCAAATGTCTCATCCGGTTTAGCAATGTCTCAGCTGGTTTTATCACTTTAGATTGTAGCAGGCAATGTCATTTATCACCCTTTCAATCAACACTGTCCATAAAACTTTTCTTTTCTATTGGTATCTCTTCTTCTTCGTTCTCGATGCTTAGAGATACAAACTCGTCAGTCCAATCGTCATTGACTGCATACGCCCATTCTGGACCGGAATATCTCCTATTCGGTATCCTTTTCCTTTTCAATTTTGCTTCTCTTTTCGATTCTGCCTCGCTGGTACTTTCCTCTTTTGTCAAGTCTTTTTCTTCACTCGAAGTTGGTACCACGACAGACACTTCCTTTCTTTTCTCTTTCACTTTTGGCCTTTCTCCGTCGTTCAAACCTTCTCCAGTCCTTTGTTTTACTGGTGATATACTTAGTCTCCTCTTTGCACTGTGTCCATTTGATGGACCTGCGACCTTTTCTGTAGAAGTTTGAACTGTTTCGTTCTGATCTGCCTTGTCCCCTCCTTCTGGGGAATCGATCACGTTCTCCTTTTCTTTTTCTGTATCGTCTGCTTCTGGGAAAGCCCTCCTCTGATCAGGCTCTCCTGCTTTTTCACCTTTTTCGAGCCCTTCGTCACCGTTACTTTCGTCAGGCTCTGTATCACTTTCAGCTGCTTCAGGTTCTTTGTCACCCTCAGCTGCTTCAGGCTCTTTGCTACCCTCAGCTGCTTCAGGCTCTTTGCTACCCTCAGCTGCTTCAGGTTCTTTGTCACCTTCAGCTGCTTCGTCGCTGTCTGAACTTTCTCCTTGGTCTTCCCCAAGTGAGTTTGTCTCTTCGTCCTCCAATAATATCTCTCTCTCTCCTGCTTCTGCCTGTTCGCTTTCAGTTCGGTTTTGTTCTGTCTCAGCACTCAGCACTGTTTTATCAGGCACTGGCAGTTTCAGCGCTTCAACTTCCTCATCTGTGGGACACAACACTTTCTTTGTGTGACCTGCGTGAATCCAGTTGGGAACCCCCGCACACTTCACGGCGGTAGTTGTCGTCAGGATCACTTGGAAAGGGCCTTTCCAACGGGGTTCCAGACACGACTTCCTCACGTGCTTCTTTACCACGACCCAGTCACCTGCTTTCAGTGCGTGTTCTGGACCTTGGATCGGTGGTAAGGTGGTTGCTTCCACCTGGTGAGAGAAAGAGCGAACCACGTCAGCCAGACCCTTGCAGTAGTCTAACACCATATCATCTGTAATATTCAAAAGCGCGTTTGCGGGAACTGCAGGAAGTCTCATAGCCCTGCCCATGAGAATTTCGTGCGGAGACAATCCAGTCTTTCTATCAGGGGTGTTTCTCATTGACATTAGCGCCAAGGGCAATGCGTCAGGCCATTTCAAATTTGTCGATGCACATATTTTCGCCATTCTTGATTTCAGTGTACCATTCATCTGCTCCACCAGTCCTGATGCTTCAGGGCGATAGCTACAATGCAGTTTTTGCTCAATGTTCAGCGCTTCGCAAAGTAACTTTATCACCTCGTTATTGAAGTGACTTCCCCTATCTGATTCTAAAGAGATCGGGAATCCGAAACGTGGTATCAACTCTCTCAACAATAGCTTTGCAACTGTAAGGCTGTCATTTCTACGTGTGGGGTATGCCTCAATCCAGTGACTAAAAATGCACACAATCACCAACACATACTTCAGACCTCCATGCACAGGCATCTCAATGAAATCTATCTGCATTCGACTAAATGGGCCACTGGCTCTGCCAATGTGGCTCGCGTTCACAACCGTTCCCTTTCCTGGGTTCATCTGCTGGCAAGTGACACATCGATGGCAAACTGCTTCTGCAGCTTGACGAAATCTGGGGTTAAACCAATCAGTTTTGAACAATCTTATCATGGCATCTCTCCCTAGGTGAGCTTGCCCATGATAGAACCGCGCAAGCTGTGATAAGAGACTGTTTGGCAAAACAAATTTTCCCTCATTTGAAACCCATAACTCGTCTGGTCTCTTTATACACTGTGATTTAATCCAGGAATCTCTCTCATCCTCCCTGACGTTATTCTGCAATGCTTTTAGTTCATCTATTGTATCTACAACCTTTAAGGCAAATGCTTCAGCTGGTTCGAGTTCTGGCTCACTTATCGAATTCCATTCATCCCTGAGCAATATACAATTCAAGGCGCAAAATCTTGCGACTTGATCCGCATATGCATTTCCCAGAGAAACATAGTCCTGTCCTTTTGTATGAGCACTGCACTTTACCACTGCAACTTCGGCTGGCATTTGAATGGCGTGTAACAATTCCCTTATTCTCTCCCCGTTTTTCACTGGGGATCCTGAAGAAGTCAGGAAACCTCTCTGTGACCATAGTTGTCCAAAGTCGTGCACAATTCCAAACCCGTACTGACTATCAGTGTAAATGGTGACTTTCATCAATGCAGACAGTTGACATGCTCTTGTAAGGGCCACAAGTTCTGCTACTTGTGCAGAATAGACTCCTTGGAGCCAGGCCGCTTCCAAGACACCTGTTACAGTACATACAGCATATCCTGCTTTCAAAATTCCCATCCCATCTCTTAGGCATGAACCATCAACAAAAACAATTTGATCATTTTCATCAAGCTTAGTGTCCTTAATGTCAGGTCGAGGTTTTGTGCAAAATTCAGTCACCTGAAGGCAGTCATGCTCGACGTCTTCAGCGTTCTCAATTTCAGCATTTTCACCAGGAAGCAAGGTTGCTGGATTCAACGTAGTGCACCTTTTCAGCTGCACGTTCGGTGAGCCCAGAATTATCGTTTCATACCTTGTGAGTCTTGCTCCGGTCATGTGTTGCGTTCGGGAGCGGGTCAAAAGTTTCTCAACTGAGTGAGGGACCATGACTGTTACTGGGTGTCCCATCACTATTCCTTCACTCTGAGTGAGGCTGATACCAACTGCTGCTACGGCGCGCAAACACCCTGGGAGTGCTGCTGCGACCGGATCCAAAGTAGCTGAAAAATACGCTACTGGTCTGTTTACGCCACCATGGGCTTGAGTCAAGACAGACAAAGAACATGCATCACGTTCATGACAAAACAATGTGAAAGGCTTTGTGTAATCAGGCATACCTAAAGCTGGAGCCCTGCACATGCACTCTTTCAATTCAACAAAAGCATCCATCTCATCTCCTTTCAGTTCAATTTGATCCAAGGCATCCTTCTGGGTCAGTTTCAGTAAAGGCTTTGCTAGAGTTGAGAAGTTGGGAATCCACTGGTGACAATAGCCCACCATTCCCAAAAACTTACTCACCTCCCTCCTTGTCTTTGGTGGACTCATTTGAAGTACACTTGTAATTCTTTCCTTCATTATTCTCCGTGACCCTTTCTCTATTTGGTGACCCAAGTATTTCACTTTCTTCTGACAGAACTGCAATTTGGAAGGAGACACCTTGTGTCCATTTCTTCCCAAATGGTTCAACAGAGCAATGGTATCGGCTGTGCAGCCACTTTCTGTCTTTGATGCAACCAGTAAGTCATCAATGTACTGTACTAGGGTTGACTCAAATGGCAATTCTAATGCTTCCAAATCTTTCTTTAGAATCTGATTGAAGATTGACGGTGACTCAGAAAACCCTTGAGGAATTCGACACCAACTGTACACTCTGTCCAGGAATTTGAAACAAAAGAGGAATTGGCTGTCCTCATGAAGAGGCACCGAGAAGAATGCTTGTGACAAGTCGATGACTGAGAACCATTCGGCATCGCAAGGGACTTGAAACATTATCACAGCTGGATTTGGTACGACAGGGCAACACTTGACTATGATGTCATTTATTTTCCTCAAGTCCTGCACTAGTCGGACCTTTCCACTTGGCTTTATTAGTCCCATTATTGGTGAATTACATGGACTGCTTAACACTTCTTTCAGTACCCCCTGTTTTACAAATTCGTCAATAAGTTGGGCAACTTTCATGAGGGTATCTTGTGCCATGTGGTATTGTGGGGTCTGGGGAAAGATTGCATTGGGCTTTACAGTCACTTTCACTGGTTCCACTCCTTTCATCAATCCCACCTCTTTCCCTGTCATATCCCACACTTCCTTTCCGACTGTTTCCCGTAATTCGGCTGGAATATCTTCTTCAGTTATCATCGGGAAAAGACAAATCAGAGGATACTCTTCATCAAGAGTTTCCATCTCATCCCCCTCTACACTGTCCTCTTCTTCCCCATCACTGCTCGTCTGAATTGTTATTCCCTCGTTCGAACACATAATCGAACAACCCAATTTGCACAATAGGTCTCTCCCTAACAGTGCTATCGGGCTTGAGTCACATACCACAAACTGATGCACCCCTTGATAGTTACCGATGCTGACTGGTACCGGATCTGTTATTGGGTTCGTCAGGTGCCTGTTTGCTACTCCCACCACTTGAACTGTCCTCCCTGAGAGTGGCAAATTTGGTACTTCACTGCTCTTAACAGTTGAACGTGTGGCTCCTGTGTCAACCAAGAATGAAACACGATGACCCATTACTCTTCCCTCCACGTACGGACCCTTTTGATCAACTTCCAAGGATGCTGCAAGCACACAATCTCCTTCTTCTTCTGAACTTTCACTCTCCCATACATTGTTTATTCCACTCTCACTGTGTAGTGGGAACTGTTGTACTGTGCCATTTGTACTCATTGCCTGACCCGAGACCTGTGGAGGAACCATCACTTGCTGCTGACTCATTGGTGCCAAAGGTATTTGCATTTGCTGATTAGGTACCATGGGTAACTGCTGTTGCATTGGCTGCATTTGCGTCATCTGCATACGAGGCATCTGCATCTGCTGCGGCTGCATAGGTTGTAATCCCTGCAACTGATTTACGGTCTGAAAATTTGGGTTTGGACCTCTCATTTTCGGTCCTCTCATTGTCTGAAATGCATTGACATCATTGTTTTGCTGACCAACACTTGCACCTGCACCTGCACCTGCACCTTCCTGCACCACCATCGGGCACTCGCGTTTCCAATGACCGACAATTCCGCACACGTGACACGGCATCACCTTCTTCATTGCCTGCACACCAGTCACAACAGTGTTCAAATCCGGACCATTATTCACAAAACCTCCTCTGCCTCTGCCTCTGGCCTGTGGCTGAAACATCATATTCCCCTGCAACTGCGGCTGCGGTTGCGGTACCTGCTGTTGGAGCCCTTGCATCCCTTGCAAACCTTGCAGACCTGTCTGAGCTGCTTTAAGTTGCATCATCATCACCTTCTCTTTCAACCTTTTCTGTTTCACTTCAATTTCGTCGCTACAGTATTTCGCATAATTTAACACCTCATCAATAGGTTTCGACTGCCAACAAATCAAATGCGACTTTATCATCTGACTTATTTCTGGTCTCAGCCCTTCCACAAATCTGAACACAAAATGAAGCATGTCCTTCGCCTCTATTGTCTCTGTGCCACTGTAGTTCTTAAACGCCTTCAACAACCTCTCATAGTAACTATGAATCGACTCTTTAGCCTCTTGGGCCTTTCGATCGATCTTCTGCCAATCCACATTTTTCGCGGCAACCTTCGTCTTCAAATGCTCAATTACCTTATAGTACAAGCTCATCACCATAGGTGATGGTGCACCCGTATCCCTGTCTCTTTCCGGTTCACTTGTCGGCCAACCTACAGCTCTTTTGCAATCCTCCCACAAATCTGCTGGAACCACAATCTCAAAGAGAGTGTTCAGGTCTTCCCAAAGACATTTTGCAAGCTTCACAAACCTGTCAGTCTGTTGATACCATTCAATCGGCTTCTCTCTCAGTTTGGGAAAATCATCCGTAAATGACTGAATGTCGCTTCTGTGCCATGGTACATGTATTAATTTCCCCCCTGCTGTTTCCCTCATTGGTAACATGGTTACTGCCTCGCTACTCTGTGGTCTTTTCTCATTGAGTTCCGTAGCACTGTCCCTCCTCTTTTCCTTTCTCTTTACCCACCTGCTTTCCCACTTGTCTAAGCACCTCCACACTTGTGCACTCTGCAGCAATTCTCTAAGGTGCGCCTTCATGCCTGCTGACCTCATATGTTCAAAATCTGTGGTCCCGAAATCCAACCTATAGCTCCTGCTCAAGTGTTTCGTCTTGTCTATATCAACCCCGTTTTTGTCAGCTACTTCTTGCAAGCTTTTGTGTACCTTGTTCACTTCTTTTGTTATCCTGGGACATAGATACCTCAGCTCTTCTTCCGAGTAGGACTCTAATCTATTTACCCCCATAGTCCCTTCCACCAATTCTTGTGCTTCCATGTTCAACCTGACCCTATTCAGATAATCTTCTCCCTTCCCACTGGCTGAACTTTGTGTGGAATTTAGACTGTTGAACCACTGTGTCAGCTGTTGCGCATTCAACCCCATCAGTGTAGCGTTCACATCGACTGCCATTGATGGCTGCGGCAACTTTTCAGTATTCGATGACAGCGGTATCACCAGTGGGGGACTCGACCTCACCAGTGTTGACTGAGCACATATGGGACTAAACTCCATCAAGGTCCCAGATCCAGTTGGCTGAGCCGCTATCGGAGTTATCCCTGGAGTGTTTTCTATGCACCTCCTTTCTGTCCCATTCTGCAGCATTGATCCCTGACCGCTCATACCTAAATTAGGCTGACTGTACAGAGGTACCGGTGGACCTACAGTAATGGGTAATGATATCGCATCTGGGTTTTGTCCATTTCCCATGTTCTGAGGCACGTTCATTCCCACTCTATGGGTCATCATTGCCGGCATGCCCATCTGACTCCCCGTCATCTGAGCATGTGCATTTCCCCCCTGCATCTGCTTTTGAGGTATCAGAAACTGAGTTGATTCAACTTGTGCCAATGTCGGGTTGTGACCATTCTGTACTCCCCTTACGGTTGGATCTAGAATCATTCCTGCACCGTTGTCACTGCTGTAGTACCCTGGCATCTGCGGCTGATAATTTTCTGCTGGTTTCAACATGGGCACATCTGGATATATTCTCCTAACCTGCGGTATCTGCGGGGTGAACAGTGAACTCGGGTCTTTAGATCCCGATGATGCCCCTGAACTCTGAGTTTCATTGTTCTGTACCGATGCCGGAGGGGCAGAACTGGTACTTGGACCTTGTCCACTCTCTGCATAAGGTGGTGGACGGTCGTTCAGCAATTGCATGATTAACTCCTCATCCTCTAACTCCTCTTCTCTTCTCAACTTTTCCTCGTCCTCTCTATCCTTGGAACACCTTCTGTTCGTCTTACAGGTAGCTTTCTTACCTGTCTCCTCTTCTTCCTTAGTAATTGCGGGAAACAATTTTATCCCCTGCAGTACATCTGACCTCCACACCTTCTGTGCATTATCCCACCTAGCGTCCGCTAGTGTCTTTTCTACCTTCCTTATCCTGTTCTCGAACTTATTTTGCTGTTGCTGTCTAGCCATCAGTTCCCAAATTGCTAGAGCCTCAAACTGTGCTGGCCTTGGAGGTACCTTCATGTCGTACATCGTGAATCTCAAATTCTCTAGTATCCTTATATTGAATGTCCCATGAATCGGGAACGCTACGCTCCCATGCTTCTCTGTCAGCTTGTGCCATTGCTTTAGCCAAAGGCACGGAGCTACCCCTTTTTCCTCCATTACTATGTAAGCTGGTGTGCCTTCGGGCGGCGTCTCCTCTCCTACGCTCGCTTTAATGTAAGACTCCCCCTTCATTGCACTCCTGAATGCTTTAAAGAATTTCATTTTCTCGTCTTTTATTTCACAAAATTTGTAATCAATAGGTGACTTTAATTCCCGGAATACTCTTCGCTTGCCTTTCCCCCTTCCAATCGAGCCCCACGGACTGCGTCCAATCCGTGCGTGACCCTTCTCTCCAACCAACCTATCCCAGCGCGGCTCCTAGTGACGTCACACTCACACACACTGCGGCTGACAAAGCCTCGCGGCTAGTCCTCCTTCACTCAGCTCCTCTCGTAACAACTTCTTGCATGTATCGCGAGCTACCAAAAATAAAACAGATCTGTCGGTTTACTACAGGAAGGGTAACACAATCGCTTCAGGACCTTAGGGATTTTTCACTAGCCTCAGCAGTTATTCCATCTTTCTCGGTCCCCACGTTCGCAAGCAAATCTGACCCGCAGACCTACTCTCAACTTGTCAATGATCTATTCTAGTGCACTTAGAATCTTGTCAAAGCCCGAGGTCGAAGTTCCTTTCACTCCCTTAACACACGTACCGACTCGTTGACCACGCCCGATCAACCTACTAAACCGCCCAGACCACAACATGGATCAATATACTCCGGAGTCTCTTGACCTCGCAGGGCCCGTCTCAACAACAACAACCACGTGGACCTTTTTATGCACAAAGCGCCACACGCACATGAAGTTCGACGACTTCCCTACTCTCACACTCGGAGTCGCACCTCCGCTATCCTCTAAAAAAAGAAAAAATTCCTCGCAACCTTTTCACACAATCTGCGGCAATAAGCTGTGCAAGCGCAAAACCCTAATTTCACTCATACCATCACTAGTACCGCCAACGCTGATTCCACACCTCCATTCTCTTCATTCGCAAGCTCCGAGATCCCGGGAAAGTCGCGGTGGACCTAGCCCATCATCATTTTCTCAATCAGTTTTACCCAAGAAAAATCTAATTCAACTTCTCGAGTGGAGTGTCAAAATACGAAACCGTTAATTCAACACCATGTACTTTAAGAGTACGGGGTCCCAAAAGGCGAAACCGTCCTCTGCTACCATCTACTGATAGAGCGGTCCGTACTAATAATTTACCTGTATTCGGACGCTCTTTAGGCCGATGAATCTTTTGACTAAGTGGAACTCTCCGTACTCTATATCGATCAATTGCACCAAATCAATAATCAATAACGAACATAAGCAATGCCCTGATCAACATAACACTTAACAATTAATCCAGAATACATTTCGGCGAACCCTGACCTTTCAGTCAGGAATAACCACACCAGTTTATTCAAAGTTAGTGAATTTATTTCCCTATATTAATAAAGCTAGCACAATATAAATGTGTCTCAACACCAAATGATAAACATAAATGAACATTAATAGCTGTCCATAGCGGCGAAACAAGTGCAATCTATGCAGCATTTGAATAACAAGGCATTCGATAATAGCAATGCAAATCACTAAAACTATAATCTGTAATGAACTAATTGCATACATTTAGTCAGCATAACAAGGTCTCAAATTGCATAGTGCAACAGAAGGAATCCTCATCTAACCTCAAATTAGCATCGGCATGTGGGACTTCATGCAAAAAAACAATTTAGCAACATTAATTTAGAAAACTCCTAACTAGGGATCTTGTCAAAAATCAGCAGTTGGTTACCTAAAAGAAACACAATGCAATTTTACAGTTTTCCTTTCATATTTACCAATTACGATCAGCATACAAGGAAGTCTTCGTCTCACAGGTACCGTTTCTTGATCAGCATAGGTACCGTTTCGATCAGCATGGGACGGGGCAAAGGGGCAGGGGTGGACGGGGCAATTGCCTCACGGCGGCAAGGTAAAACTACTACTTCATGCAAAGGGACAAATCGAAGTTAAAGTCTCTAGGGTAAGAATCATTTAAAGTCTCTTTCTCTCGATTAGGGAAAGCATCAAAGTCTCTTTCAAAATGGCGTTGCAGCAATGTGGGCCATAATAGCTACGAAGTCTGCAAAATGGCGGGATGTCCAATAATGGCTGCTTTCTTCTCGTGCACCTGGTTTTTATAGACAACAGTTCGAATCCAGTAGGGTCTTCCATTGGAGGGTTTATAGGTTAGCTTCAAATTGTCCAATCAAAAACAACAGTTCTCAAGCTTTTACTTAAGCATACATTATCCTTGGAGATGGGTACGCAAGTTGCAACATTTTATACCAATTAGCTCACTTTCAGAGCCTCCATTGTCCGCACCTGCAGATTGACCTTGGAGTAAAGAGAAAAATGCCAAGCTGGCACGAAACTTTAAGATAAGCATGTGAACGATCTCAGTGGAAAAGTACAGCTTCAAGCAAAAATACACGTTTATTAGCACATTGGAAAAATACGAGCATCTAAACCGTGAGACCAGGCAACTAGGCCAAAGCCTCCACTAAAGTAATGCTAAGCTAAAGCATTTCAAGCAAGCAAATCATAGCACACGTTTACGATTATGTTGGATTAGTGCAATTCTAATACATCACGTTATATAAAGCACGCTTATAAATGTTGGCAACTACTCTAAGGGCACATTTTGTCCCCGTACAATCTTTATTAGTTCGGTTAAAGTCACACATGATTATTTCAACACTACGTTTAAGCGCAAATAAATGTAAAACCTTCATTTCTGCTTCATCATCAGTCACATCTCACAAATCATGACTGTGTGCGCGAGGTATACCTCAGAGGCCTGGTGTCAGTGTGCTCCCCCAATGTTACTGGCTAAATATGCATGTGCCAAAGCTCTTTGTACACCTAGAAGTTCCTTGTATGCAGTTGTATTACAGTGCAACTCGTGTCTCAGTGTGCACCTGAGGTTTCTCAGCGCCAGTATGAAGTAAATGTGTGTATCATCTACGTTTGCATGAGTTGTGCAACCTCTTTCTACCCTTGACAAGTTTCCTGTGGGCTTATGTTCCTAATTCCGTTTCGCGTTAGGGGGTCTTTAGCTCGACTCGATTGGCTAGAGAGCGGTGGACTCTAGTCATCGGCTCACAGATGGAGCTCATCCCATGGCAGATAAAAATCGCTCTTCCTCTGTATCTCACGTGTAGTACAGTCCAACTTTTTGGGTTTAATGTAAGGCCTGTTCCTTCCATACGTCTTTTCCTAGAGATGTTTGAAGCTCTTTTTTTGTTATTTTATTTTGTTATTTTATTGATCGCTGCAACATGCAAGACATGTTAGCTTCCCATTTAATAGGAGTTTCTATATACCTAAATTATAATTTATAAATTATAATTATAAACGGAAAATAAAACTGAGGATGTGTTTCTGAACCCAACCAGCCTCATTTCACATAAGCTAAATTTCACCGTTTGCTGCTGTGGAACTGTGCACCTGTTGCATCTTAGTCTGTATGTGATTTGTCTCTGTGCTTCCGTAGCATTTACCGTCTGCTTAGGCCGCCTATCAATGTAGTCCTCAATAACTGCGCACTTCTTTTTTCCCTACCGGCTACTTTTGACAAATATTATGGTTCTACCCTCGTCCTCTCTTTCGTCATCGATTTGCTTTTTTTTTGTTGGAACAATGCGGTTTCTCTGATAATGTCATTTTATTTTTTATGCTAGTGCATCTCCATCTGCTTAATCACTGGTTGTTTTTGTTTTAATGTTGTGATTTAACCCTTTCTTGTGCTTGTAATTATTTCTATCAACTTATCCCAACACTTGCTCCTGCAGCTCCCATCTGACTTTGAGTTTTGACGGTTTTACTATTTTGCTATCCTTATAACCTTGTAATGCACTAAACAGCGTGAATCTAACCATACTGTTTCCTCTTCCGTCTAGTTTTGCATCAGATGTGTCTCCCTGTGCGTATCCCTTCAACCTAATTAAATAATCTGTTTCTCTCCCAGCGGTAACAGTATTTACAAGTTCATATGCTCCAGGAGCAGGGCTGCCCGAGTCATAGTGTATTTTTTTAGTATTATTTATTTTATTTTATTTTGCTGGTCAGTTTAAATATGAGCAAGTGTTAAGGTAGTCGGGGTACAACCCCGTTTTTGGCTAGGGAAAGAAATATTTTGTTATTTATCAACAAATAAGCATTTCAACAAGACATACTATACACAGTGACAGAACCACAGTGCAAACTTTCAGATATAGTTCGGGTAGTAATACCTAGTTTTGTTGTATGATAGACACATGATACCTGTTGAGTGAGAGACAAAGTGCAGCTGGCAGAAGAGAGGGTAGGGATCTCACCATATACACACACACTGTAGTGGGATGCAGCGGAAGGGCATATGAGTGCAAGATTTAGTAGATAGGAATTAGTTGTGATCGCGTTCAAGTATAGCTATATGAGTCTTTAAACATTTTTGTAAAACAAGAAGCGTGGAGATAGAGCAGATGATTACTTGGTTGACCGGAATGGGGAAGCAGCAGAGGAGGTTTGGGGATGACAGGAAGATTTAGGTTATTCAAGCAACGATTGATTTTGGACAGTTTAACATTGATTGTTTCGTTAGACTTGGCATCTTTGCTGTGGTTCCCCCTCCTAAAGTTTTGCCTTCAGACCTCATGTTTTGCGGACTTCGTTTTTGTTGGCCTTAGGACGCTACACACTTTACCACTGCCAAACAATGCTAAAGTGCGCTCTGCTTAAAACTTGGTAACAATGGCTTATATCCAATCGGCATAATTAATTTCCTAATAAGACCGTAGTAAAGTGGCACTACCAGTGGCTGTAAATTAAATACTACTAGTGGGGCTGCAACTCTGATTGTGGCACCCACTTAAGTAGCCCTTGAAAACATGTCTCAGGCCTGCCATTACAGATTGTGTGTGCAGTTTTAAACTGCCATTTTGACCTGGCAAAATAACCCTTTTCCCAGGTACAAACCTTCCTTTTAATACATATGTCTCCCTTAAGGTAGGCCCTGGCCAGCCAGAGGACAGGGTACAGTGTATTAAAATAAAATGGACATGTGCTTTTAAGTTGTACATTTCCTGGTAGTTAAAAAACTCCTAAAGTCGTTTTTCACTACTGCAAAGCTACCTCTCCCATATGATAACATTGAAGTCACCCAATTACATTTTATAAGTGTCATTTACAAATGAGAATAGGTATTTGTGGAATCACAGCTTAAAATCCTAATTTATGGTGAAGTCGGATTTTAAATTGCAATTTTGAAATGCCAGGTTTAGAAAGTTGGCATTTTCCTGCATTAGCCATTTGGTGTCTGCTGCCTGTCTCTGGGTCACACGACTGGGTGTAGCTGACAGTTGGGTTTTGTGTATTCCTCGTAGACAACCACACAAAATGGGGAGCTTGGATCTGACTGGATGGGCAATCACTGGTGGGATGGGCAGGAGAAGCTGGGCCCAGTCCCACTTACACTTGAATAGGTTGTGAACAGGCTGTCACCACGCAAAAAGCTGCAAATGCCCTGTAATTAGTCTGAAGCCAGGGCCAGGAAGGCAGGGCATTTGTGCACTTCAAAGGCATGCCTCTAGAAGCTTCTACCCACTTCAGAGGCACTACTGTGTATAACTACTTGACCTCGATACCAACTCCACAGTACACTTCTGGATCTGTGGATACTCTGCCAGGAAAGACTGCTGTGTTGCTGAAAGGACGGCCACTCAGCTGGACTGCTATTCTGAAGGAACTGCTGCCCTGCTGTGGTGACCTGCTACCTGCTGCTCTCTTGCCTGAGGAAGAAGACCTGGGCTTACAACTTCACCTTAAACCCAGAACCCAAGAGTGACTCAAAGGGCTAGTCGGCTAGCCTGAGGGACATAAAAGGCTCCCCAACATCCCACATGAGCCTCTGTACCCAGCTGCAGTGAGCTCCTGACCTCTCATGTCCTGGAGCCTTGTTGTGGCTCAAGGGTGAATTAATCAAGGTTTCAAGCTCTTTGAGACCGTGAATGGGCCCGTTTGCACCGAGACCTCAATGCTCACCTCACAAATCAGAGCGAAGTCCGTCAATCAGACTTTCACCCTGCAGCATCAACCGCTCGTAGTGACCACCAACGAAATGCTCCAGCAACACCCACCCGCATTGACGGTCGGCTCCTTGTGCTTTGCTGACAGCCTCCATCTAGGCTCTCCCTGCTTCTCGTGGCCCTCTTCAATGCGAACGGGACTCTTGGCACAAACTTGAGAAGATAAACTTCAGTGGGCCTAACCTGGTGACTGTATCTGACCTGCGCTCCATCGCCGTCAGCCTGAAAGTGTGACTTTGACCTGGTCCAGTGTGACCAGATGTTCCGAGTTGGTGCTGTATGCTTTTTGGGGCTATTTTTTGCTAAAATCTTTAAAACATTAATAACTCTGGATCTACTGATTAGATTTTTGTCATTTTGGTCTTATTTATTTATTACAGGTCAGGTCACTCTATTCTTCTAACTTGGTGTGGAATCCTTTTTGTGTTGTGTTTTCACTTTTTTACTGTTTGAAGTGTTGCACATATACTTTACACTTTGCCTCTAAATTAAGCCTGACTGTTCTGTGGCAAGCTACCACGGAGTTAAGCACAGGTTAATTTTCGGTTTGCTTGTGCTTTATCCTGACAAGGATTGTCGTTGCTGCTTGACGAGGGCTCACACTAAGTCAACCAGTAACCCAATCTCGTACAAGTTTGAAGTCCCATATTGTTTAGTCCAGAGGCCTACTCTTTTCTAAAATAAAGCATTAAAAACACATTGCCCCCAGTGCTTAATTTGTGCCAGTGTTTTCCGGTGCTCAGCACTGGCACTTATTTGTAAACACCGGCACGTTTTTTTTGAGAACCCACTACATGGTGGGGATGTGTGTGTATTTTAAAGGAAAGTTCATTAGAGAAGCATTTAACTTTTTGATATATCTAAAACAATGATAACACTCAGCCTTAAACCTGAAGTTTAATGTGATATTTGGGTGATGTCAGCTGTCGTGGACCTGTTAAATACCTTGGGCCCTGGAACTTAATTTTTTACAAATCAAGCACTGGTTGCCCCTGTACTGCCTCACCTGACAACACGGGGAAACCACCTGGTGGCAAGGCAATATCTGTTGTACTGTTTTTGGACGTTGTTGAAACTAGAAATGTATTTCCTTTCTTTCTACACATGAAAGAAAATTAAACAAAACATGGTTTACATGACCCAAGGTAATTTTACAAACTTCACAATATATAATTTACTTAAGGAAGGGACATCATGCAGACTGGTAAGCGTGTGATTTAAATAGCCCTAGGCCACTGTATAAACACGGGGCATTATGTTCTGTGCTTGAGTGAGGCATAATGCATTTAGGGCTGCATCTTCTTTTCTTGTGCATTTTCCCTGTACTTTTACTCATTTTATTGCAACCTCCATTTTCCTCTTGTGAAGTCTTTCATAGCGAAAATTGTTGACCAAATGTTAGTGCAGTATTATGCTTTGTAGTGGAAAAGATGAAAATGCGTTGGCAAGTGGTTGGTAAGTATTTATTCCATCTCAATTCAAGATGCATCTAGCAGAGCCACACCCACAAGGAAACTGCTGAGATCTTTTCAGAGTTCCGCTATACTTTCTACAAATAGACATTGGCACACGCTGGAAAGAGACAAGCAAAACCCAACAATAGTGCACTGTTTTCTTCACTTTGTGAGATGGTCCTGGTGCGAGGGAAAGGCCAGATAAATCTTTTTCAATCGAGTTCACCAAATTATCTAAGGGAACACTTTTGAAACAATCCTTGTTGTTGTGCCACATGTTGATGACTGACACTTGATAACAGCCACGTAAATGTTCCTCACTTCATTTCACGTCCCCTCCCATCTATCTTCGTGCCCCCTCCTGAAGTGATCATCAGTTCATGCTACCTCGACCACAAGCATTCGGTAAATCATGCCTGCCTCCAAGCACTCATTGGTTCATTACTGTCTCCCACCCTTTAGCTGCCCTAGACTCACCTACTTATAATTATTGTCAGTTCATGCTGCCTACCCCAGTATTCACTGTATTATACTGCCTGCCCTATAGAGATCAGAGGTTCATCATTACTTTTTACCCTTCCAGCTATCATCGGTTCTTTTCTGCCACCTTCTACAGAGATCAGCAGTTCATGCTGCCTCCCCCACCAGCCAAGGTAGTATGCTGTATTTCTACCTGCAAGTAGTCAACGGTTTATTGCTTCCTCTACCCTTTGGAAGTTGTAACCAGAGCTTGCTACCTCACCATCAGCAGTCATCCCTTCATATGCTGCCTGCCCCCAACCAGTCAATGGTATATACTGTTTCTTACCCTTTCAACTTTCATCATATACCCTCTGCCTCCTCCTCCCCACTAACCATCAGTTCATGCTACTCACCCTTCTTCGTTCATACTGCCTACCCATAAGCAGTCAATGGTTCATCAGCGCTTGCTCCCATGAGCAGTCAAAAGTTCACCTGGGCCCCTTTCTGTAATACCAATTATAATCTTATGCTGTCTTCCCTCAATGGCCTTACACTGCAGTCATGGGTTTATGCAGCCTACCCACACAGAGAATTGGGTCATCTCTGTATCGCAACCCAGGAAGCAATAAGTTCACTTAGTTTTCTGCCTCTCTAGCCCTCTCAGTTTGACACACTGTCCCAACCTTCAGTAGTCTGGGCTCTCCTAGTCCCATTCCTGAGGTATCATCATTTCATGTTACCTACACTCACCACTGGTCATAGGTTCATGCTACCCCCAGCTCTACAGACTTGAGACCTGAAAGGTAATTCAGTAAGGCCTTTAACAATAAAAGTGTCAGAGGCAGGAGACTGCTGATTCGAGGGAGGGCTCAAAATTTCTGATCCGGTCGCCCCCTGGATGGATCCAGCGGAGGACAAGGAAAGAATAGGGCCGTGCAGGCCCTCAAGTGGTGGTCTCTCGTGGCACAAAGCTGTTCCTGATTTGGGGAAAATCTGTTCCCGATATTACTAATCCTTCCCCTTTCTTGATGAGCTTTACTCATGAAACTCTGATATGTGGCTTGGAACGCAGGGATTCCCTAATGTGCCATAAAATCTTCTTTTCATGGCCAGTTTCCTTGATGTTGTATTTTCTTTCCTCCTTCCCCGTATCTCATTCTGCTATCTGCTCCTGCCCCAGTTACTGGAGCTGGGAGTTTCCAGGAGTACGAGTTGGGCCTGTTTTCGCTTAGGCCGCATCCTCGTGCAGTAAATAAATGCCTGCCTTGACCTATTTATATTCCTGGTGATGCAGACAAGAGGAAAATCAGAGCCTGGAAACAGCCCTTATGAACGAGGTGTGGAAATGCTGACCGCACTCCGGTGCTGATAAGGCCCTAGACAATCAAAACCGGCTGCTGTGAACTCTCCTTCCCCACCTCCCTCTCCAGCCCCCGTCATCCGGGTGTGTTTGTGCCCCTGTGTTATCCAAGCTGCGTTAGTGCTGATTCTAGCTTGTGAGTGCATGCCCTTGTGTGTGGCATTGTGAAGTGGCCTACACCTCTGTCACAATGGCAGGATGAACACAAAGCCACACAGACACAGAGAAGCAGCACATGTTTATTATATATGTTTATTATAGGTTTTGGGGAAAAGGGGCGGGCCATGGGGGTGACGAGCAGTGTATGTTTGGCCGGCAGTCTCGGACTGGGAAAACACACATGCGCAGAAGGGTCTCTCCAGCCTTGCAACACAGTTGCTGGGCTGGAGAGAGCCTGCACAGGCTCCCAGTATGCCTTGAAGCTCCCTGGCTGTGTGCTCCCAGCCAATTCTGACGCTGCTCTGAGCATCGTCAGGATTGGCCGCAGGGCAGGCTGGGAGCCTGTGCTGAAGCATTATGGAAGAGCAGAGGAAAGGCGTGACGCAGGAGTGGAGGTAAGGGTGCATTAGGTAGGTTACACTGCCATTTTGAGAAGTACATAAGAGTACAATACAGAAGCTGGTGTCCATAAAAGGGCATAGTACAGCAAATAATATTCTGCATTTGAAATAGACCACAGGTTAGGAGGGGATAGGAATCTCATAGGGTCAATAACATAAGAGGTGTAGAAAGCTAGTGATGCAGAATACATAAGAGTGGGGAGATATCTAATTTGGATTACCAATAATCAGAGTGCATATACAAGACTGCAAGAATAACTTTGCAGATAGAATAAAGCGACAATTGGCATGAGGCACCACTGGTCATGCAGTATGGGCATAGGAGTAACATAAGACTCGATTGCAAATTTTCAAATCACAAGTATGAAAACCACAGTAATTAACACGAGGTTAGAATTGAGCAGAAATGTGCATAAGTCATCATTAGCCATACAAGTAGGGGCAAATGAACAATATAGGGCTGAAAAGTTAAATGCTATGGATAAACGTTATGCAGTAGAAAGCCGTGGGAGGTTAAAGATGTTGTGCATCACAAGGAATTAAGTATGAAGGTAAATAATTGGACAAATAGATGCAAGTGGTAATTATCTGAGAGCACAGAGGGTTCCAATCGAAAATGAGGGTTAGGGCCTGATTTAGATATTGGCTGATGCGTAACTCAGTCACAACGGTGACAGATATCCTGTCCTCTGAAATCTAAATCCCATCTGCTGAAATCTAAATCCCATTATATCCTATGGGATTTCGATTTCGGCACATTTGTGACAGGTAACTCGCCTGCCAGTATCTAAATCAGGCCCTTAGACTGCCAGTGGCAAATACTTCTCAAGCAGCGGATTCTCAATGGTGGATTTGAAGCTTTGAAATACACATGCAACCCAACAATATACAAAAACACGTTACCATAAGGCCAACCAAATCTTACATTATTTCCATTTCAACAAGAAAATAGAAATAATAAAGAGGCTTCCATATATTACATTATTAATCAATAAATGTTTAATCACTCGTGAAATGGGAGCACCTTTGCCCATCACAAATGTCCACTAAATTGTTCAAAATCACTTTACAATAAACCAAGGCTACAAGATTAAGTGCCTTCTCCATTCACAATGCTGCACAGTGTGGCTTTGTCGTACTTAACTTCGGTCCGTCCATAGTGACATCTGTTGCACCATATACCGCTTCCACCATTTCTGGCTTGGATTTTTTTTTAAACAACATTATCAACTATACAAGAAAACTTAACCTTAACCATGTGTACTGCTTTGAGCTGATGCTCCCTTGACTAAAACACCAAACTAAAGACCTAGTCTGTGTTTAAAAAAAGGTTCCTATTTGAGATTTCAACTTTACTATATTCTGTTAGGGGTCTTTTGTTTTCATGAATATGCAAATACCTAATAACTATTGCTGGGAGCAACTATTCAGCATTACAAATGGTGACATGTCTGCGTCTCAATTCGAGTTTGCACAATGCATCAAGCTTTGATAACTGCATTACCACCCCAAAGTACAAAAATCGCAAGTTGGAAAGGTTCTTTCAACATCGTATTCTACTTGTCCATTACTTTTTAGGTCAAGCGCACAAGTGCTCTGAAGTGTTGTTATCTATCGGTGGGCTTTTAAACACGCCCACCACATTCCCATCACTATCACTCATTCATGGGCTTGCCTTTTAAAAATCCTTTGTTATCATTGGTAAATGCTTTACGTTTGTCCCTTCTTGGGGCAGTTTTGTAAACTGCTTAGCCATCGACCCTGTTACATGGATAATTGCACTTTTCGCAATACGTTTGTCTGCGAGTGAACTTCTTTTTTCTTCTGCGTCTCTCCTTTGCGCTCATGCTAATGGCAGCTGTGCCACTTTGAATCGGCTTGCTTATGTCAAATGTTTACTTTTCAATTTATGTGGCACATGAGACCCATTGCATTGCAAATGCTTGCTGGATGATCAAGAAGAATTCATATGTGATTAGTTCCTTTAACTTTCAAATGCTCTTTTATATTGTGTGAAGACTCCATAAATTGTACATCAGGACATTTGGCTACCTGCTAATAAATTCATTAATCTTAAGAAGGCCATGTCAAACTTCATCTTCGCCTAATTACATACTTTCAATACGGACACATTTGTAGTCAACACTTTGTCAATTTCCTTTCACACTGAGCATACCCTTATCATATCTTCCATATCCTATCTATCCTGAATACTTCTTTAAACCTTCGACTTTTGGAGCCATTCCAGAATGACACATAGTAGCTTCCGCTCTTATGCCGTTCATCAAATTCTTTAATAGAACAAATTAACTACAACAGTCCTCCTGGGGGCTTATTACAAATAGGGCATACTGTCCCTATTAGCGCAGCACCACTCCTTCAGACTGGGGCCCCAGACACAAAAAGGGACATTGCACCCTATTACTGATAGCGCAATCTTGCTGCTGCTTTGTGGGCCGCGCATTAGTGAAAGGCAGAGGATCTCCTTAAAGCAGCTGCTCTAGCTCCCATTGTGTCATCTGCCTACCTTGTCAATGGGGAGAGAGAACCCCTGCAGGTGGGTGCAGTGAGTGACTGCCCTCGCTTGCCTGGAGATGTCTGAGGGCACAATGGCACTCTTTTTCACCCCCAGAGGGTGCACAGACTGTGTGCCACCTCCTTGTAGCACACAATCAGTGTGCCTCAGTGCTTAATTTGAGGCAGTGGTTTCCAGTGCTTGGCACCTAATTGTCAACACCATTACTTATGGCAGTCTGCCACATGGTGGCGCTGTCTGTCTAATATAGAGATGAGCACTACAACATTTGTTTAGTAATTCAATATGCATTGAAATGGCTAATACCAACCATTGTTATTGCTTTGGGGGCCTGGAATAGTCTGAATTGTCACACTTCTAGGAGTGTGCTTGTGAGTAGTTGTGTTGGTAGCGACATTTGCAGTACTGATAGGGGAAATGGGTGGTCCAAGCTACAGTGGACTTATGACAAGGGCCGACACTTATTTTTTTTACAAATTAAGCAATGGTGAGCTTCTCGACAGCCTCTTTGATTCTATTCCCACATCTACAATACTGTGTGGGTGCAGAGGAAAAGAGTTTCCCTCATTTGCATTGGGCCATGCTCCCATGCAAAAATAGCAACACCCTCTTAAGGTAGCATCTGTGCTGTATGTGGGCCACTTCTATCTGTATTACAGGTGTGACTGCACAAGTGTCTGCAGCCCCTTCTGTAATGCTACAGTATCCTGGGGCACAAACAAAACAGACACACCCACCCATTGCACCACAAGGGCACTGCACATAATATGGCCCCTGACTGTGCACCATCTTCTAAGTAGGACTCCCCGTACTTCCTTCCAATCATGTCCTAACGGCACTACAGAATATATGTATTCCACATCCTTGACATGGATGTTGAAGACACCTAGGTGTCTTAAATCTCTTCCATAAGGGGGGGAGACAATTTGGAGTTAGAATCTGATATCCTACAGTCTGCTCTTTTCTTTAGTTGTGACCTTGCGTCTTTGCCACTATCATGGTTGACTTGGTGGTGGGATGGGGTAGGTATCATGAATCCATTCTTGGTACCCCCTTAGTCACATTTAAGATAGTTTTGAATTACAGTCTCTGGATCTCGGTGCATTCAAAACTGCGCTTCTCTAATTTCTCATGTGCAACCTCAGTGCTACTTCCAAACTGTAGCGGCGTGGATGCCACCCCTAGTCTGCCCTTTGGCGCCTCTGGTACTGACATTTTTACCCTGGTTTCAGGAAGCATAAAGGTAAGTTACTAATCTTTGTCCTTCTGACAGCCCCTCAGCAGCAATCAATCAATCAATCAGGGATTTGTAGAGCGTGGCTATTCACCCGTGAGGGTCTCAAGGCGCTGGGGGCAGAAGGAGCGGGGTGGTGAGGATCCTGCTGAGAGGCTAAGCGTAGGGAAAAGGCTAAGATTCAGTCTTTTTATGTAACTTGTGTTAAAGGGTGTGCCTCCCACAGCAGGAGTATTAGGGGTAGCAGCAGTGGTGGCCCGTCCTTTAGGGCGGAGGGGCCACGCCCCCCCCCCACCTTTTGTCCCTCATGAAGAGTGTCTGTCAGGCTGAACAAAAGCCAGCCTGACAGACACTCTTCATTTTCAGCTCAGACAGCCAGGAGTGAGACATGCGCGATTTGCGCAGACTCCTGGATGCCTGAGCTGAACTTTGCTGGGCTGAGGAGGTCACAGCTCCTATGGGCGTGACCTCCTCGGCTCAGCAAAGGTGCCTCGAGGCCCTCCCCTGGGTGACGAGGAAAGCGTCACCCATTGACACTCGCCCTGGGCGCTTCAGGTTTAAGCCCTGAAGCGCCAGGGCGAGTGTCAATCAGTGACACTTCGTCACAGAGTGGGGTGGGGTCAGCAGTCTCACTGACCCCATCCCACTCTGTGACGAGGCTGGGACTGCTGCCTTCCCGCAGCAGTCCCAACCCTCCTGGGACCTGGAGGCTGAAGGTAAGTGTGTGTGCGTGTGTGATGTTTTAAATTGAATGTTTGGTGCGCGTGTGCATGTTTGAGTGTTATGAGTGTTGTTAATGGATGTGCGTGCGTGTGTGTGTGAAAGAATGAGTGTGTGTGATCTTTTAAATTGAATGTTTGGTGTGCGCGTGCATGTTTCAATGTTATGACTGTTAATGGATGTGCGTGCCTGCGTGTGTGAAAGAATGAGTGTGTGTGTGTGTGGTGTTTTAAAATGAATGTTTGGTGCGTGCCTGCATGTTTGAATGGCATGAGTGTTGTTAATGGATGTGCGTGCGTGCGTGCGTGCGTGTGTGTCTGTGTGTGAAAGAATGGGTGTGTGTGTGTGTGTGTGCTTCCCGTCCGCCCCGTCCCTCCTAAAGCTGCCGGCCGCCACTGGGTAGCAGCATAGACTTCCATTCACAGGCACTGGGATCCACAGACCGCTTACATTCTGAAAACGTGCATTACACATGCCTAACTGATGTCATTGTCCACTCGCTGCTGTGCCACGCAGCACTTTATTCTACCAATAACTTAAAAACACAGGGTTTTGCAAAGAAAATACTGCCAGCCTTTAAGTAACATTCACATAAGCTCGAGACAAATGGCATTTGGGTCAGTGGAATATAGTTTTCATGAATTGCTAAAACTAGATTCTTGTTAGACTGAATATCTTTCTTCCTGGTTAAAAAGTGACCTCAAGTGGTCTGGTAACAGAATATCATAATCCGGCTATCCTCTGGCCTAAATTATGTGCCTAATTATTTACAAAAATATCACTCCAGTTATTTCAATTATTTTTGTCTATGATATCATGAAATACAACCCTTGCCCAAGTTTCTTCCCGTCCCCGCGAGTCTTCAGCAAAAGCTATGATGTCACGTTGTACAGGTACTGTGCTGCCTTACTTATCGAAAAAAACTACTTTAGATGACGCTCTTGAAGAAAAAAGACGTAGACCCAAGCCAATACAGACTTGCTTATATGCACACATAAATAACGCTGGCAAGTGATCAGTTACTCATAAAAAGCTACTGCACCGTTTTGTGTAAGCAGGAATGCCTTCCTAATGTAAACACCCATCAAAGAGACACCTTTCTCTCCTCCATCATCCTGCACATCCACTAATTTCCCTGGCAGTATGGCCACCCTTCCCTTCCAGCCATCCAAAATGAGTGCCCACTTCCACATCCTGCAGTTTCCCACTCACGTTGAGTGACATTCTTTTTCACACCCCATACACTGTAGCTTCAGCAAAGACTAACTAAAGGGACTCGGGTGCAGCAACTGCGCCCATCCATACAATTATTGAGAAATCTGGGGTGTTTTTCAACAACTCTCCCTTGAATGCTAACTTAGTCCTGCACATACCTTCAGGCACCATGGCAAACAATCACACTGGAGAGTTGTTCTGCTGCCATATGTGAGGCAGTGTCAGATAGTTTTTCCCTTTCTTTTTCCTTTATTTTGTTATTAGTATTATGCTGCACCAGTAAATTGAGCAATATTACTGTTATATACAATTACAAACAGGATGAGTGTGATAGGAAACGCTTTAGAAGCAGACATTAAAATGATGTTAGTCGGGTCTCACAGCTCTGTGAATTAATGCATCCACTGCAAGGGTGTGTGTTGGCCCTGTAGTCACTGATTCAAATCCTATAGGTCCGCTCTGCCTATCATCCTACCAAGGTCAGAAAAATGTGTTGAACACCTATAATCATCTGTTATTAGGGCGCAGATAAACTTTGTTGTGAATATATGTTTAAGAAATACATGTTATGCTAATTTAGTTGTTAATATTCTTGGGCTAGTACAGTCAAGTGCCTTCTAGATTTGTGGGGTTTGTAAGTTGTACTCGGTTCCACTGCTTGTGGATCAGGAACTCAAAAATGGGACTGTGAGGTCAAATTTTGACTTTCTACCAATCTAAAGACTGTAGTTTTTCTAATTGAGACCCTCAAACACATCAGAGGAGTCACTTTGAAACCCATGTCCATTGTAACCGTTAATCTATTACTTACGGTTTTCCAGGTACCATCCTCCCAAGGTTCAAAGACCCCGTAATGCTGAACTCAAGATAGTGAGGCATTCCAGCAGGTCAGTAGTGTTGGCCCCAAGTTGAGAAAGTATTGGAAAGGACTGGTTGCCCGATATTCATTAGCATGTTGTACATGACTGTTAGTAGGCGTTGTACCTCCTCCACACCAATAGCATACAGACAAACTGTTATATTTGGATATACATTGGGCTATATTTATTACGGAGTACATTAAATTCAATGCATGAATCATTAATTGAAATTAAAGGTTAGCATTTACGTTTTCAAGATCACTGCTTAATACTCAGCATGCAAGACGAACCCACCTGCTGCCACTGAAGACAATGGCATCATCATCACATTTGTACTCAAGATGACCACCCTAAACACCCATTTTGGGGGCAATCGTGGGTGGCTGTCCAAGACACACCATCCCAGACCCACCCACCAGTACTGTGAACTGTAAGGGTTGCTGGCAAGGATGTTATAGGGTGAGGGCTCCATGGCACTAAAAGAAGAGCCTATCCCCACAGCCCAAACCAGGGAAAATGTGAAAGTAATTAATATTCAAATACAAATAATCTGCAATGTTCAAAATAAAGAATAAATAGAGTGCTACTACCAGGGCTTTAAGTGGGATGAAAAAACTGGAGGGTCTCTCAAAGGAGTGTGGCCGATGTAATTAAGGGCATGCCTCGACAACATGTAAGCTAAAAATCTGTGCTTCTCATAGCATGCTGCTCAACTGCTATTTTACTACTTCTTTCTGTCAATGCATCCAGATATATAATACAAGTATCGTTACACATAAAACAAGCCAGGGCTATTGGCTTTTTCAATGGTTACTAGATGCATAAGATAAATAAGCAGCACAAATAGTTTTGGTGTCTAAAATATTGAAAATGGTTAACTTCTAAAATGATGAGACTGAAAGAACTATAACAAGTCTCTTTGAAGGTGCATCAAAGGCAGCTCAGGGTGCTACTGCTGCAGAGTTAAGATATTTTTTTACTCTGAGGGTGAAGGCAAAAATGGAGAGCCCAATAGGGACCCATTTCAGCACCTGCTTTTTTTAACACTGCCGATGCTGAGCACTGTCAGGACCTGGCCCACTTAAAACCCTGGCTACTAGTCTGCATAACCTCATTCAGTGTCCCCAACTACTACACGTATACTACTAAAGTCAAACAAGCATTTGCAATCAATGGGTCCCGCTTTTGCTTGAGTTAGAGCTATTGGCATTGTAAATTCACACCTGGACTTTTCTTGTCACATACATTGGTCAACACTGCCTCATAATTTGGTCTTTTCCTGCCACATAATTCCAGTGGCCCTGCATATAACTAAAGCACTTCCATTTACCTTCTTCCTTTATCTGCAGCCAAAAATGAAAATGGTGCCATTTAGAATCATAATTTGAATCTGTCATACTAATTCCAATAGTATACCACTTTCACCACTCCACCATGTTACCAAATAGTTAGCCCTTAGACGGCATAACCATATGAAAAGAAACCAACTGAATGTATTGTAGTATAACCATATATTTAGCCCCTAGACGGCATACACATTTTCAGGGCTAGCAGGCGTATTGCAATGATATTACAAATAAGACCGTTAAAACATAAACTACTCTCAGCTGTAAAACAAAAGTTCCAGAAATGAGAAAGGTTAAAAAGACACTGAATTGAGGAAAAGTTGTTATTATTATCGGGCCCCCACTATCCTAGTGTGGGGGCCCAAAGAAGATCTAGACAGAAAGAGCAGGTCGTGGTGAACGTTTTGAAGGTAGCCCCATTGTCCTAGGACCACCACAGGCTGTTATAAGCAAAAATGTTTTGTAAAAGAATGCCCTGCAACGCATTATGGGATGACCAAGTGCAGCGAATATTGTAGTATGTTGACTGCAATACTCAGAACAGCCTCTAGAGGACACCACAATAAAATATAATTTGTAAGAAACATGGTCATGTAACCATATACTTAGCCCCTCGAGGGCATAAACACTTAAAAATTGAATGACAGAAAGTAATGCAATGCAACCATAGATTTCGTCCTTGGAGGGCGCAGTGCCTTACACATTTTCAAGCCTGGCAGGCCTATTGCAATACTAATGCCCTTAAAATTCAAACTACTCCAAGCTGTAAAACAAAAGTTACAGCCATAAGAGAGTTCAAAAAGGGACTGAATGGTGGGAGTGGTTATTATTTTACGGTGTTCACTAACCTAGTGTGGGGATGCAGAGATGACCTAAACAGAAAAAGCGTGTCATGCTGGACGTTTTGGTGGTGGTCCCATTGTCCTAGGAGTTATGGGCAAAAATGTTTTGAAAAAGAATGCTTGCAAACCATTATGGATCGGGTTTTGCCGAGTGCAGTGAATATTGTAGTATCATCTCTCTCGCTGTGCTGGGAGAGCCGTGTTGAGGATTTTTGTGTTTTTTAGTAAAGCGTTTATCAATTATAAGTGTTTTTGGGAAAGCTCCGGAGCGTGAAGGGAAAATAAATGACTCTGATTAGGTAACAGTGTGAACAATGTGATCAGCGCTCGAATACTGCAGATTGAGTTCACACTATTCTGCGCTGTTTGGTCTGTGAGCGCTGTGGCCGCCATTGAGCTCGAAGAGGACAGACAAAAGAAAAAAAAAGTTCACCCACACTGAAGTATGTTGGCAATGGTGCAGTTATCCATGTGACAGGGTCAGTCTGCCAGGCGTGACACAAAACAGCCTCAAGTCGGAACAAACATAAAGCATTTACCAATGACAGCAAGTGATTTTTGAAAGGCAAGCCTAGGAATGAATGAAAGTGATGGGCGTGAGTGGGCGTGGTTAAAAGCCCACAGTACTTACAAAAGGTCAAATTGCTTGCGCGTTCAACCTAAGAAGAGGAAAACCAAAAGGAAGTGACATACAGTTCGATCCCTAGCTAATACAAGGAACACCTCTGACTAATTGAAAGGGCTGAATGGTTTCCTAGGAGCAGCACCTATGAGCAGCACCCATCACAGGCAGATAGAGCGAAAAAGGAAGACTACCTTGTGGCTGAGGCCATTATAGCTTCTTTTGATTAAACTTAATTTGCCCCTGTTAAAAAAAGGACGCAATTTAAAGCATTATGTATTATATTTCGAGCATACAACAATAAGGGTCCAAACCCTTCGCACCATTAGTTTAACCTTACAGTCCAGCAAGATCTTTGAGATCTTCTACTTCTCACTCAGCAGTGATTCCTTGAGTGTTCAAAAGTAGAAGTGGTGATCTGTCTTTTTCACTCTTAGCTTCCGAATTATGGAACTTGCTTTTATTGACGCTTCAGAGTGCTGCAGACAAGCTTACCTTTAGGAAACTTCTGAAGACATTGCTTTTTGTGGGATCATGTTAAGAGCTTGTTTGGCCTTGTCTTACTTAGCACCGGGAGCCTCTAGGTGGGGAGCCATGCACTTTAACTTTATAAGTTAGAATAGAATAGGTTGTACCTCACTCCGCCCTGAACCAGAAATCAAGAACTTCCGGCCCAGAAAATGATGACCTGGATGTAGCTACAGGGATAGATGTGAACCGCCAGGCAGCCTGATCCTATATCTATTGTTCCCAGGCAGAGCAGGGGTTTGCTTCCAGGACATTGCCTAATTGCACAGCCCCCAGTTTGTGAGCTCCAATTGGAAGCAGTTGGGGGAACGTGATGACTGGTTTCAGAACTCTAAAATAGAGTTTATCCTGGCAGGTTTGTATGGATTGGGAAAGGCATTTGAGTTTATATTTTGTGTGGTTGGATTTTGCAGTTTGGGAAAGTGTTAGAACTAGAGGGGATAATAGGATAGATGTCTTGACTGCTTAGGAAAGGTTGTTTAGTAGGGGACTAATATTTTAAATTTGCACGGAAAATGTGGTTGAGATGATGTTTTGCACCGATCAGAAATGGTGGTTGGATTAGTGAAGAGAACAAAGAGTTGACTATACACTACTCAGTGTATTTGCCTGGGACTTTGTTCTGCAGGTGTTATCCACGGGGCCACCACAGCCGGGGGCCCCCGCTAATGGCAGTGGCGCCAGGCCAGAAAAGGTGGGGGTGGGGAAGAGAGAGACGTGAGGTGCCCCCGATCCCCACCCTGGACCAAGGACGCAGGCAATTGGTCTTTGGCTGCCAATGCCCCGGAGGTACTTTTAGTGCTTCCGGGCCGCGTGCAGCCACAATGTAATAGGCCCCGCCTCTATAAGGAGGGGTTGGTCAGCGAGCAGGTCTCTAGCTCGCGCTCGCCGGCTGGGCTCGCAGCACACAATGCCATCTGCCAATTGGAGCCCTTCCTCCCCGGGGAACGGAGTGGTTGCCTTGTGTTTTCCTCTCTCTTTTTTTATCTTTCTAATTTTAGGTTCGGTCAACACAAAGACGACGCCTGGGATGCCTGGGTTGCCTGCAGTGCCACAAGCACACCAGCGCGCCTCACGGGGAGCCTAACGGGTTGGAGCAGAGCTCTCCTGACCAGAGTTTATCTCGGTGGGGGCTCCTGTGTGGCCCCTGGTGCTGCAGGGTGAGGGGCCTTCAGGCCATATTGGTGGGGCTTGTTCTGGTGGCAGTTTCTTTTGTTAGTTTAAGGCATGCATTAGGATTGTGGGGGGGAGTGCAGGGATACCCTCACTGTTGGAGGTGGTAGGTAGTGCTAGCGGTCATTTGCTGTTCTGCAGTGGGGCATATTGCAAGTAGTGGCAACATAATATCATTTTGGTGGGTGTGCTAATTTTTTTCAGGTTCTGATCACCTGCTAGGGTACTTGGGCAGTTTTTGTGCTATTGTTTCTGTTACAATTTGGAGGTTCTTAGTTCTCTAGGTTTATTCTGGTTCCAGTGGGTAGTTGCCCATTGGAGTGGTGATTTTCTTGTCTTCCCTGCAGCATGGCAGCGAGAGCACAGAGAGTGCAAATCGCTCACTCACGGAGGCGCTCTTAGAAGCTCTGATACTTAGGATGGTTACAATGGACCAGCCCGTAGCATCTTTGAGGTCCCAGCCCTCTGCTCCTGAGGCGATGCCAGGTGATCAGATGGACAGGCCCTGGCAGGCGGGAGTACCTCCTAGGGAGGTATTCCCCACAGTTCTGAAGAGGGCACATGGGCAGAAGAAGGGCAAGGGGGCTGCGGAGGGGTGAGTGGAAGTAGGGCGGCCCATCCTGGTACAGAAGATAGATCACATGGCGACTTCGGCGGGGCTAGTCTCATCCCACCCTCCTCCATTGCAGTCCATGGTTCAATCATTGCCGGTCTTAAGAACGGTTCAGCCTGCAAGTGTTTGTATTAGTCAGGTAGCAGCTCAGGTCACGACCAAGAGCGTTGTGGGGTGGTATTGGTTGGTTATGTGTCTGCTGTGACTCACTGTGGGGAGGTTGGTCAGCAGGACCTCGTAGGGCACTTGGCTTTGGGTTTTCATGGCTTTCTGAGGTGGGTATGCTGCCCACCTCTCGGGTTGGGGGCCTGTTGGCCAGTACTAGTGAAGGCGATGTTATAGAGAGAGCTTGGCATTTGGTTTCGCATCTGCGTACCAAGAAAGGTAGCCAAGGGTGTCAGGGGAAGGAAATGGGGTTAGACCATTGTGAAGGGTCGCAGAAGGCCAACCACCCATCCTTAACTCCTCCAGTGGAGGGTCAGGTGGCCCTGGCTCCAGCGTCCTTTGCACAGCAAGTTGCTTCTGCGTCAGGCGTATCCACCCAACAGTCAGGCAATGCACCAGCAGTGGTGACCACTACAGTGATGTCTTCTTTGACCCAGGAATGGACAAATTCAGGTACTGGTCACCCTTCCCCCCTTGTGGACCTGGGTGATATTAACTCTGAGCATGAACAATTGGGACAGCATGTAGCAATGGAGATGAAGGAAAAGATTTGGAAGGTGGCTTACATTGATATCTTTGAACTACTTGTTGACAAATCTGACAAGGATGAGGTGAAGCGGCGTAAAGAGTGTGCACATTCAAGGGTGTGTGGCCATTGGCTTAAGAGGAAGAAAGTGGAGGAGTCCCTTTCCAACTGGGTTAAAGCTTTCTCCATCTATCAGGCCATTTTAGCGGAGCGCTTCAGTGATTTAGGTGCCCATTTAGCCTATTACAAGAACAGGATCGTAGGTGGGAATGATGAGTATGGTGGCACTGCATGAAAATATTATGATAGGGAACTTGGAAGAATCAAGGCCAATAAACCTACATTAGGATGGGATCAGATCCATATAATTACTTGGTTACGATACACAAATCGACTACAGGGGTCCGTAAGCCATTCCTTTCGGGGGATGTCCGGAACTGCCACAGGCTATGGCCAGGAGAGGGGCCTGCTGGGATTTCAAACGGCTTACATGCTCATTGTCCTCAGGGACCTGCCATTTCAAACATTGCTGTTCTTTCTGTGGCCAGGCCTCCCACCCCAAATTCAAGTGTTTAAAAAAATCACGAGATGAAGGTGACAAGAAACAAGAATGATGATTCAGCAGGCATTGGGCATGGTGCTTCGTTTTTTGGTAAGGCCTCATACCCTGTTAATCTATTGGCTATGGTCCCTTGGCTTAATTCCTACTCTAATCAGGCAACTGTGCAGGTACTGTATCCGGATTTTAGGGATGGTTTAAGGATCCCAGTTGAAGGCCATGTAGGCTCTCCCCACTGCAAGAACCAGCTGTCACTGAGGTCCAATCCAGAGGTGGCTTGGGCCAAGATTCTAAAGGAGTTGAAGTTGGGGTGGGTAGCTGGACCTTTTGCTGAAGTTCCCATGCGGGGTTTTGTCTGTTCTCCACTAGGCGTGGTCCCCAAGAAAGAACCAGGTGAGTTTAGATTAATGCACAACCTGTCTGCACCGAGGGGCCAATCGGTGAAAGAAGCCATTGATGGGACACCTTGGGCCAGATGTAGCAAAGGGTTTTATCCATTCTGTGTCTATGGGAAAATGTGTTCGTACATATGGCCCTTTGTTCTGTCAGGTATGCTACTTTGGATCAAGCAATTCAGATGCTTTGGGAGATGGGGCCTGGAGCTCTGATGACAAGGTCAGACATTGAATCCGCATTTTGGCTGTTACCGGTCCATCCTAATGACTTCCATCTCTTGGGTTTCTAGTGGGAAGGGAAGTACTATTTTGATAGATGTATGCCTATGGGCTGCTCCGTCTAATGTTCCTATTTTGAGAAATTTAGTACATTCTTGGCCTGAGTCTTTAGGCGCAAGGCACAACATCAATGGGAACTTCACCACTTGGAAGATTTCCTCATTCTTGGCCCCTCTGCGTCTAATAGGTGTGCTGGTGCATTGAGGGTCTTTCGGAATCTCATAGGTAAGTTCGGAGTCCCACTGCTGGAGGGCAAGATGGTGGGGCCCTGCACCACAACTGAATTCTTAGGGATTGAGTTGGATTCGATAGCAGGAGTGTCTAGGCTTCGTTGGGAAAAAGTTGTCTCTTTTTCTCAAACTTTGCAGGCATGTTTGAGGGTGCGGAAGGTCACGCTCCACCAGTTGCAATGTTTGGTGGGGAGCCCAACTTCACACTGCAAATCATCCCCATGGGGAGCCCATTCTCTCGGTCTATTGCTCAGGCTATGTCAGGACTGAAGGTCAAGCACCACCACACCAGGCTCTCCAGTGAGGTCAGGCATGATATGAGAATTTGGGAAACCTTTAATAACGTAACTTTAATAGGACAGTTGTGTGTCCGAGTCTGCCTAGATCCAACAAAGAGCTGGGCCTTTTTACAGATGTGGCAGGCAGTGAAGGTTTTGGGGCTATATTTGGTACAGCATGGTGCACTCAACGATGGCCCTTGCAATTGGCCCAAGAGGGCCTTGTAGCAAATATCGGTTTCTTGGAGCTATTTCCAATTCTGGTGGCATTATCAGTCTGGCCACAGTGATTTCACAACTAGTCTGTGATCTTCTGGACTGATAATATGTCAGTGGTCGAATGCATTAACCAGGAAGCAGCTAGGTGTAAGATGATCCTGAGGCTACTGAAGGAGATTGTGTTGCTGTGTTTGAGGTTGAATGTGCCTTTCTGTCAGAGCAAAGCATGTGCCTGGTGTTTTGAATAATGCTGCTGACGCCCTGTACCATTTCAGGATGCAGGTTTTCAGGTCCCACCTCCCGGGAGCGGAGGAGTTTCCAATGCCCTTCCCAGAGCATCTGTGGCAGATTGGTGCCAAGGAATACCGGACCCCGTGGCAGCCAGCCAAGCACCCAGGACAAGGAAGGCCTATGAGGAAGCGTTTGTGGCCTATATTAATTTCCTTGGAGGGGCAGGGTCATCTCCTAGTTTTGATGTGTCATCAGTCTTGTCATTTTTGGAGGTTTTGGGGGAAGAAGGGGGGTCTGTTGCATGTGCGAGGCCAGGGCTGGCTTTTGTGTGGTGCGAGTGGTGCGACCGCAGTGGGCGCTGACCTAAGGGGGGCGCTGCGTTTATCAATAACTTCAGAAACTTGTGATTTAAAAGCACCTGCTGAAAAGTTCCCTGTGCGTTTAGCCTTCAAGAAACAAAATATCAAGATACCTCTTGTGATTAATGTTCCTGCTAGAGAGAGAGAGAGAGATGAGAGTTTTGCCTAGTAGCTGCTTTGACTCAACATAAAGTAGCACAGAGGATTAATATGCCTGCTGCAAAAAAACAGAACTATGAGGCATATTTAAGAAAAGTGGCGCTGCACTCAGTGCAGCGCCACTTTTCTTGCACCCCTTGGCACCCCCTAACGCCACCATGTGTGCGTCATATTTAAAATATAGAGTCAGAATTTTTTATGGTAGTCCGGTGATTTGCAGGATTAGCATCAAAAGAGTTGCCGCTAATCCTGCAAAGCACCCAGAGGCCCATTGTAACCAATGGAAGCCTCCTTTTAATGCCTGCTCTGAGCAGGCGTTAAAAGTGCTTGAAAAAATGACACAAAGAAATCTGTCATGCATGCATTGCGCCACTTTGTAAATATGGCGCAGCGTTTTTGACCTTCTAACGCCACATTAGCTTAAAAAAATACACTAATGTGGCATTGGAGTGGCACTAGGGGCTCTTAAGTAAGCCCCTATGGGGCATATTTTGCACCCCTTAGGGCTCCTCTAACGCCACCATGTGTGCGCAGTATTTGAAATATGGCTCCACATGGCAGTAGTTAGGGGACTAGTGTCAGAATTAGTTACGCTAGTCCAACGCTTTGCAGGATTAGTGTAAACATTTTTTATGCTAATCCTGCAAAGCACTCAGAGGCCCATTGTAACCAACAGACGCCTCCTTTTAATGCCTGCTCCGAGCAGGTGTTAAAAGTACCAGAAAAAGATGAAGCAAAGAAATCTGTCAGATTTCTTAGTGCCATTTTTTTAGTCCCCCCCCCATAAAGGGAGAATGCCATCTTTGCATACATTATGCCTGGCGCAGTCATAATGTAGCGCAAAGAGATACTAAGTGGCTAAATGCATGCAGTGCGCCACTTTGTAAATATGGCACAGCGTTTTTGGCCTTCTAATGCCACATTAGTGTAAAAAACATTACGCTAATGTGGCATTAGAATGGCGCTAGAGGATCTTAAATATGCCCCTATATTTTATGTGGCTAGCTGAATACAGGGCCGGCTTTTGGGCAGTGCGAGCGGTGCGACAGCACCGGGTGCTGACCTCAGGGGGGTGCTGTGTTTTGCAATAACTTCCAAAACTTATGATTAAGAAGCACCTGCTGAAAAGTTCCCTGTGCGTTTAGCCTTCAAGAAACAATTAAAATGTCAAGATACCTCTTGTGATTAATGTTCCTGCTAGAGAGAGATGGGAGTTTTGCCTAGTGGCAGATTAGACTCAACATAAAGTAGCATAGAGGGTTAATATGCCTGCTGCAAAAAACAGAACTATGGGGCATATTTAGGAAAACTGGCCCTGCACAGAGTGCAGCACCACTTTTCTTGCACCCCTTAGTGCCCCCTAACAAAACTATGTGTGCGTCATATAAAATACGGCTCACCATGGCGGTAGTAAGGGGAATAGTGTCAGAATTACGCTAGTCCAGTGCTTTGCAGGATTAGCATCAACAATTTTGACGCTAATCTTGAAAAGCACCCAGAGGCCCATTGCGACCAATGGAAGGCTCCTTTTAAACTTTTAAAAGAGCCAGAAAAAAATGATGCAAAGAAATCTGACAGATTTCTTTGCGTCATTTTTTGGCCCCCCTAAAGGGGGGATGCCCCCTTTGCATACAATATGCCTGCTTGCATTGTGCCTCTTGTAAATATTGTGCAGCATTTTTGGCATTCTAATGCCACATTAGTGTAAATAAATTACACTAATGTGGTGTTAGAATCGCACTAGGGGCTCTTAAATATGCCCCTCTGGCAGTGCTTAATTTGTGTTTGTTGTTTCCTGTGCGGAGCACTAGCACTTATTTTTGAGGGCCGGCACTTATTTTTCTGCCTCAAGTATTTACTGTGAGAAAAAGACACATATGGGAAAGACGGAGGAAGAGAAAAACGAAAAAGCGCCACAATGGGAAAAAGCTGAAATCCGCAAGAGTGAGCTGAAGGGGCATGGAGTGCCTGTAAATGGATTGAAGAGGCCCGAGATGGCTTCAGGATTACGCTGCCTCTGTATTCCATGTTCACATATTTAATTGCACCAGCCGCGTGTTTAAGAGGAGGGCTTTGGGCACGGCACCTTTTTATATACAAATTAAGCACTGCCCTATGGGGCATGTTTGAAAAAAGTGGCGCTGCACACAGTGCTGTGCCACTTTTCTTGCGCCCCTTAGCGCCCCCCCCCTTAACGCCACCATGTATGCATCATATTTAAAATACGGCGCACCATGGCGGTAGTTTGGGAACTAGCGTCAGAATTTTTTATGCTAGTCCAGTGCTTTTCAGGATTAGCATAAAAAATGTTGACGCTAATCCTGCAAAGCACCCAGAGGCCCATTGTAACCACTGTAAGATTCCTTTTAATGCCTGCTCTGAGCAGGCGTTAAAAGTGCCGGAAAAAAATGACGCGAAGAAATCTGTCAGATTTCTTTGCACCATTTTTTGTGCCCCCCTAACGGGGGATGACCCCTTTGCATACATTATGCCTGGTGCAGGCATAATGTAGCGCAAAGGGTTACAAAGTGGTGCAGTGCATGCATTGCACCACTTTGTAAATATGGCACAGCCTTTTTGGCCTTCTAACGCCACATTAGCTTAAATAAATTACACTAATGTCGCATTAGAATGGCACTAGGGGCTCTTAAATATGCCCCTATGGGGCATATTTGAAAAAAGTGGCACTGCACACAGTGCTGCATCAATTTTCTTGCGCCCCTTAGAGCTCCCCTCACGCCACTGTGTGTGCGCTGTATTTAAAATATGGCGCAACATGGCAATACTTAGGGGACTAGTGTCAGAATTTTTTACGCTAGTCCTTCACTTTGCAGGATTAGCGTAAAACTTTTTGATGCTAATCCTGCAAAGCACCCAGAGGCCCATTGTAACCAACAGATGCCTCCTTTTAACGCCTGCTCCGAGCAGGCATTAAAAGTGCTGAAAAAAATGAAGCAAAGAGATCTGTCAGATTTGTTTGCACCATTTTTGTATCCCCCCCAAAGTGGGAATGCCATCTTTGCATACATTATGCCTGGCGCAGGCATATTGTAGCGCAAAGGGATACTAAGTGGCGAAATGCATGCAGTACACCACTTTGTAAATATGGCATGGCGTTTTTGGCCTTCTAATGCCACATTAGTGTAAAAAAATGATGCTAATGTGGCATTAGAATGGCGCTAGGGGCTCTTAAATATGCCACTATATTTTATGTGGCTAGCTGAGTGGATTAGTAAAGCCTGCCTTTACAAGTGCTTTAAAACACATAAACATATGTGAAAGGGGAGCGATGGAGAGATGAGGGGCACATTTGCGGGTGGTAGTGAGTGAAACCGAGGAGGAGGTCATGGGGTGGGGGGGGCGCCACAATAAACTGTCACACAGGGCGCCACCAGTCCTAAAGCCGGCTGTGTGCGAGGCGCTACACTTCTGCCATTTCTTTCTTTGCACAACTGTGGGGGGTGCCGGATGGAACAAAATCCTTTCTGGTGAGAAGAGCCCTCAAAGGCTGGCAGCGGCTCCAGGGCGCCAATCCAGATTCTAGGCGTTCCATTGATATGGTTAGCCTAGGATCCATACCGGGCACTTTAGAGCACATCTGTACCTCTCCCTGGGAAGTCGCCTTTATTAGGTCAGCCTTTTCCCTGAGTTTTTATGGGGCCCTCAGACTGGGCGAATTAGTGGCAAGGAATAAGAGGGACATCACAGGAGGGCTGCAGTTGGGGATATTCATTGGCCGGAAGGATCTGAGCCCTTGGTGATCAACATCCCTTATTCTAAGGTGAACCAGGGTTAGAGGGGTAATCACATTTTTCTGCGAAGAGCCCTTGGTAGTGCGTGTTGTCCAGTACATAACCTAGAGGTCTTCCTAGAGCAGCACCTTCTGGGGTCAACGGGTACGGCATTGGTGCTTACTGATGGCATGCCACTGACCAGGTACCAATTCTCACAGGTACTCAAACGCGCCCTGTCAGCAGCAGGTTTTGACACCTCTGAATTTGATACTTGCTCCTTTAGGGCAGGGGCAGCCACAGAGGCAGTGGCCATAGGGTTTTCAGGAGCAAAGGTTAAGAAACTTGGCAGGTGGTCTTCTGACTGTTGCAAGAGGTATGTGAGATTACATATGCTATGAGTACCTGTCTCTTACACTTTGTTTCTCCATACTCTCTTTAGGTGGCCGTGACAGCTGTTTGATGGTCCCAAAAGTTCTGGTACACACGTGAGCTGACAGGGTTGCTAATGTGTTGGTCATCGGCCACTCTCATGTCCAACGGGCAGGTGAACTGTATGTATGGCGCACCTTAGCGTTACACGTATCGCAGGCTGGATACTGTTTTTCTTTCCTTGGCCAGGGCAGGTTCTGCCTCACTCATTAAAGGCGGGTGCTGGACTCTATGCTCCCCTCAGGGAGCCCACCACAAGACGTCATCATTTTGCATCTTGGTGGTAATGGCGTGGTCCCGCTGGGTTGCCGGCAGCTGTCTGAGTTGGTGGTATTGGAGCGCAGATGTTTAGGCAAGAAATTTCCACAGGCGGTCCTTGCTTGGTCAAACATGATCCCTCGTCTGCAGTGAGGGGCGGTCTTTCAATGAAGGCCCTCAATGACTCAGTTAGGAGAATTAATAACAAGTTGGCCAAGTTGTTTTGGACTCAGAAGTTAGCTGTTTATCGCACATGGCTGCATTCCTGGGGAAGATTTCTTCCTGCAGGATGGGGTGCATCTTTCTCGTGTTGGCTATGACATGTTTTTGGAGAATTTTTTTGCTTGGTTGGATCATCGTACTGGGTAGGAGGGTGTCTGCCATGGGGGAAGCCACATAGTTGGACGACTATGTGGGCCTGTGGCGGGGTGAGATCATGACTGGGAGGACAAATAGCTTAATTTTTCTTTCAGGAACAGGATAGCCAGGTAATTGGACCCTCCAAGGGGTTTTGGCTGGGAAGTAAGGACGTCATCCAGGGTTGCGGGGGTTGCGAGCGGTTGCTGGCATCTTTCGCAAAGGGCTAATCACCCATGCATACCCAAAGGCTTGCGGCGAGCACTGGCCCTGGGGGTAGGGTGTGAAGTAGGGGTAGATCAGTTTGGGTTATCCCTAGTAGAGAGGTGTTGGTGTTTGTGAGAAGAGGCCTCGGCGATACCTGGCCATATGCACAGGGCCAGCCCAATCGGGGGCCCCACTTATGGCAGTGGCGCTGGGCCAGAAAGTGTGGGGGTGGGGGAGAAGGGGAAGCAAGGAAGCAGGTGATTGGTCTTTGGCTGCCGTGGCCCCGGAGGCACTTTTAGTGCTTCCGAGGCCGCAGGCAAACACAACGTAATAGGCCCACGTTTATAAGGCGGGCGCGGTCGGCGAGCGAGTCGATAGCTCGCTCTCGCCGGCCACATTTGCAGCGCACAACTCCACATGGCAATTGGAGTGAAATACCCACCCACCTCCCCAGTTTCTGCAGCAGTTTACTCTGGGAATGCAGTGTGATGATTTTTTTCATATGTGGTTTCTGACTTTACATCAGCGGTAATTTGCCTTCTAACGGGTTCTCTCTTGACAGGTGACTTGATTTGTCGTGAAAGTGGTTTAAGCAGATTGGCATATTTTGATGTGTTGGGTTGGAGGTGGGGTGAGAGCATGACTGGGAGGACAAATAGGTACCTTCTTCTTACAGGAACAGGATGGCAAGATAATTGGACACTCCAAGGGGTGCTGGCTGGGAAGTGAGGACGACACCCAGGGGTGCAGGGGGTTGAGAGCGATCGCTGGCATCTGGCCCTTAAGGCCAACCACCCGCGCATGTGCAAAGGCCTGAAGCAAGCACTGGCCCTTGGGGGGGTGGAGCCTGAGGGTTGTGGGGGCGCCCAAGGTAGGTATTCTGGCAGGCAGGCGGGCCCCGTCCACAGGGTGTACCCATAAGTGGGTTTGGGAAGGGATATGAATTCCCTATGGAGATCCTACCCCTGGGCCTCATAGCGGGAGGAGGGGCAGGGACTGGGTGTACTAGCTAAACACTCATGATCTCATTCACAACCACCAACATTGGGGTATGCAGGAACAAACTGTTTTTAATCAGTGTTATGAATTCAGATGTATTAGCCTACTCTGTTAAGGCTAGGTTTCTGAAACACTGTAAATATTATGTAAATATGATGGGTTACTGCGTATAATTTTAATGGTTGTTGATTGATTTATGTGTTTTGACAATAAAAATATGGCTGGGAGTTCACGATCCCTAAACCTAAAAGGGGTGTGGTTACGTGCAAAACAAGCTAAGATTGGGTTGGGTTAGCCCGGGGGGAGTGGTGTGGGTGTTTGTGAGAAGAAACCTCAGCGATACCTGGCCATATTAAAACCGGTTATGAAGGTATCCTGTTCAGCTTTGGAGGGTGGTTTCAAGGATGTTTATTTTGCCACTACTCAGATTGGTAGAGAGGTTAGTTTTCACAGCTCAAAAGGGGTGATACATGTGTGGCAGGGCTCAAGCTCGGTTGATTGCATGGTTTTTGCACGGCTCAAAGAGGTTGTTTTCCACCGCTCTTAAGAGAAATACTGAAACACCCAGGGACCGTGGCTAAGAGGATGCTTTGCACTACACATGAAAGGTAGTTGGGAACACATTTCGCTTCACTCAGGATGTTTTTCATTGCCCATAAAAGATTTTCACAACGATCAGGGACAGAATTTGGATGTTTTGAAAGGTGCAGGGACGATGTTACACAGCTTACATAAGTATGTTTTTTACAGCTCAAAAATAATCTTTTCCAAAGTGCATTGGAGTGGCAGGGCAGTATTTTGTACAGTGACGTAAAGGGACAGATACATAAGCTTGGTTGTTTTTTACAGTTCGGAGAGCATGATTGGAAGGATGATTTACACAGCCCAGACAGGGCAGCTGTTCTTTTGTATGATTCAGGGAGTGTGATTAGGAGGATGATCCGCCCTTTGTGGGACATTTGTCGCAATGGTGTTTGCATAGCTCATTGAGGTTAGTAAGAGAATGTTTTGCACTGCCTGGGGTGACGATTGAAGGCATGTTTAGCATGGCTGTGGGAGGGTAGTTGGGAAGATGTTTCTGCCCCTTGCAGAGCGTGGTTGATTTGCAAAGCCTTAGAAGGATGATTGAAGTGACGAGTGAGGTTTAAGAGAATATTTTGCACAGCTTGGGTGTTAGGATGGGGTGAGTGGTTGATGAATGCTTGAAGCCCTTAGAGGGAGTGGTTGCAGTGATATTAGTATAGATTAGAGAGGTTGGTTGAGAGTGTTTTGCACACCACTGAGAGGGTTGTAGAAGTGATGATCAGCGCGGCACAAGGAGATTGGTTACTGAATGTATAAGACCCTGTAGGAGAGTGGTTGTAATGATGTGTGTACTGGTGAATGAGATTGGTGGAAGGAATATTTTGCCTGGCCTTGGGAGGGTAGTTGAACTGATGTTTAGCATGGCTGAGGGAGGGCAGTTGGGAGGCTATTTCTGCCTTCTGGGTGGGTGACTGATTTGCAAAGCTTTGAGAGGGCAGTTAAAGTGATGTCTAGCATGTCTCAGGGTGTGATGATGCTTGATCCCTTTGGGAGAGTGGTTTAAATGATGTTAGTACAAATGAGTAAGGTTGGTTGAGAAAATGTTTTGAACAGCCATCATTGGCTGGTTAAATTGCAGTTTAGCGTGGTTGAGAGGATGTTTCTGCCTCTCCGAGGGGGGTGGTTGGTTTGTACACCCTTGGTAGGGGGTTTTAAACCATGTTAAGCATCGCTGAGCGTGTGTGTTTAGGAGGATGCTTAAGCCCTTTGGGAAAGGTGGTTGCAAAAATATCTGTACTGCTGTGCGAGGATGGTTGGATGTATTGCACAGCCTTGAGAGATGCTTCCTTTGGTTATCAGTAAAGTAGTCCAGGGTATGTTGACAGTCTCATGAAGAGCAGCTGCTGAATGTCTCGTATGGTCGAGGGGGGTTTGAAAATGTCAAATATGGTTCAGAGGGGTTTGAAAATTACATATATGGTTTAGAGGGGTTTGAAAACGGCAAACATATCTCTTGTGGTCATTCTTGTGTGATGGCATCAGATTCTACTTGTCAACAGTTGACAATTATATGCAGATCAATGTGGAAGGAGTTATGGAAGATTTCATAATCTTCTATTTTCATACATTGCAGAAATTATGAATTACCAGAAAGAAAACTGTTCAAATGACAGAATTTTGCAAATAAATGGAAAAAATGAGGAGGCGCATTAGAAATGGGAAATGGTCTCAAGTAAGGGTCAAATGGCTATTTCTTATGGATTTGGGAGTGTGTCTAGGATATTGTCTTACCATAGTTCAGCAAATGGTCATTTCCTGTGCATGAAAGGTCAGCCATTCTTTCTATATGGCTGAGTGACAGGCAAAATATATAGGCAGGGTCACTTGGCAACGACATTGAAATTCCCTGCAGTTTGCATATTTCATGCCATACATTTTTCTAGAGTGGCCCTTTTCAGAGCTGCACTTGAGAGAAGGCGTGTCTTCTTCAACAGCATGTTTTTTGTTCCTCCAGTCGCCATGACACATCTGTACAGAGGTTCGACCGGCACCAGCCTGCAGGGAGGCGCACAATGAGTCGCTTCTTGACATCAGGGACCGAACCCTGTCCTGTGGGGGTCAGCCCCATCTTGGAATGTCAGTTTGAAATAAACCAGATTGATGCACAGACTGCCAATTCAAGGGGTCCAATCGACAAGGCCTCCGCGCACAAGCCACCATCTGTCCCCGTCTCGGATCTTCTCTCTGGAGAAAAATAGATATTCTTTGGCGATTTTCATTTCTCAAAGGCTTAATGTTCGCCTTCGGGGCTCGGGGATAGACGGGGGGTGAGGAGTCAAATCGTTTGGCATGTGTAAAATGAAATCACCCATTCACAGAGGGCCCGCCAAGAAGACAACCCTTTTAAGATTTGTGATGTCCTCCTGCACGCAGAAAGCCATTGCCTCCGCCGGCCTCGCCCATAAAAGCCTTCTAATTGGATGCAGTGCGGATAAATTCATTACCGGCCGGGGGATGGCGGGATGTGTCATTTGCGAGCTATTGATTCACTGAGGGCGAGCGCTTGACAGACAGATTGAGTTACAAAGCACCAGAGCGAGCAGGAAGCTTCATAGCAGCCGTGGCCTGTTCCAGGTCGTGTTACTGCGCGGAACCAATGGTTAAATGCAGGTGAATGGCCCCGGAAAATCTGGAGTTGCACAGACATCCGAGAGAGACGTGAAAATATCGCCCTGCTGAGGTGCCGTCTTGCCTTTCCTTACAGGGTCAGGGCAGATCTGGGTATTTTATTGCCCCTGAGATAGGGGTATCATTCCGAGATTGGCCTGAACATTTTCTTTTCTCCAGAGAGAGGGTAAATCACAAATAAAGATGAAATGTGGTCAGCGCATCTCCACTGGGGTGCATGTATCAGTTTACTGAAATTCTGGCACTACCACTGATTGAGTGTGTGAAATCAAGTGGACCATTTGAACTCAAAGCACCCCTCCAACCTTGACTCAGTGTGTGACCTTAGACTGTCACGTCAAGTGCCAAGCAGCTGCATGAGACTGAGGCCCGTATTTATACTTTTTGACGCTAAACTGCGCTAACGCAGTTTAGCGTCAAAAAATTTTGCGCCGGCTAACGCCATTCTGAAGCACCATGCGGGCGCCGTATTTATTGAATTGCGTTAGCCGGCGCAAGCAGACCGGCGCTGCCTGGTGTGCGTGGAAAAAAACCACGTACACCAGGCAGCGCCGGCGTTGGGAAAAATGGCGTTAGGGTGTCTTAAAATGGCACAAGTCAGGTTGACGCAAAAAAATCGTCTTAACCCGATTTGCGCCATTTTAAACGACGCCCAGACGCCATTTACATGACTCCTGTCTTAGTAAAGACAGGAGTCATGCCCCCTTGCCCAATGGCCATGCCCAGGGGACTTATGTCCCCTGGGCATGGTCATTGGGCATTTTGGCATGTAGGGGGACACAAATCAGGCCCCCCTATGCCAAAAAAAAAATATATAAAAAAAAAAAATTATACTTACCTGAACTTACCTGAATGTCCCTGGGATGGGTCCCTCCATCCTTGGGTGTCCTCCTGGGGTGGGCAAGGGTGGCAGGGGGGGTCCCTGGGGGCAGGGGAGGGCACCTGTGGGCTCATTTTGAGCCCACAGGCCCCTTAACGCCTACCCTGACCCAGGCGTTAAAAAGTGGCGCAAATGCGGGGTTTTTTGACCTGACCACTCCCGGGCGTGATTTTTGCCCGGGAGTATAAATACGACGCATTTGCGTCGCCGTCATTTTTTTAGACGGGAACGCCTTCCTTGCATCTCATTAACGCAAGGAAGGCGTTCACGCAAAAAAATGACGCTATTTGCCCATACTTTGGCGCTAGACGCGTCTAACGCCAAAGTATAAATATGGCGTTAGTTTTGCGCCGAATTTGCGTAAAAAAAAACTACGCTAATTCGGCACAAACGGAGTATAAATATGCCCCTGAATTTGACTGAGCTGAGGCAGGTCCCTTGAGGCACCACGGGCATCTGTCTCATCCCGACTGCCACAGTCTCATCTTGACTACCACTGACAGTGTTGCCAGAGCGCTGCTGGATTCCCTTTGACTCAGCGCATTGATGCTGGCAGAGTAAAACGTCTTCTCAGATGCCCGAACTTCGTCTTGGCCTAATAGTCCGTGAAGTTTATCAAGGATGCTAGGAAGCTGATAAAAAAAAAAAACCTGTGTGCTAACAGACTCCATTAACGCAGTGCTGATACGAGCCTGGCTATTAACAGAGTGCTGACAGGAAACTGGGTATTTAATTCGAGAGTGCCGATAAGAACCTGAGTAACAACACAGTAAACGTATAATCACATTGATAACAGAGTGCTGATAAGAACCCTAATTAATAAGGAAGTGCTAATAAGAGACCCGCGTGATAATAGATTGCTAATGAGGCGCTGGTCATGAGGGGAGTGCTGACGGCAACCCGAGTAGTGGATGAGTACTGACGGGAACTTGAGTGCTGATATGCACTCTGAGTAGTAAGAGAGTGCTGTTAGGTGGCTGAGATGGGAAACATCCCCAACCACGACTCCATGCACGACTTTACAAGGAATGCCTTTACAACGAAAAATCGTTGTTGAGGCATTCGTGGTAAAGGCATTCGTGGTAACAATGCGGTCGTTGTTCCAACCGTGTTGTTTAGGCATGCGTGGTTCCAGCATTTTTGATTCCGACTCCTATTCGGCTGAGATATAAGAGAGTGTTGATAGGTGATTGTAGCAGTATGAGCGCTGACAGTATCCTGGGTGATAAATCACTGCTGATAGGAATCTGTGTATTAGGGAAGTGATGGAATTAACCTGAATATTAAAAAGAATGCTGAAATGACACTGGGTAATAGTTGAGGGCTTGCAGGAGGAATCTCATTGATAACAGAGTGCTGATGAAAACCTGATGAAAAAAGAGCCTGATAAGAACCTGATTGATAAGAAAATGCTATTATGAGTGTTGATTCGGAAGAGAGAGGTCTCTTCAGGCTCCCGTCTGATGGTACGAGTCTCTTTGGAGTGCTCATCCTGAAGTCCCTTTCGGAGTGGGATCTTGAAGCTCAGATTCTCTTCAGAGTTCTGAGACTGACGTCTCTTTACAGTTAGATCTTGATGGTGTGCGTCCCTTTGGAGCGCTTATACTGTAGCTGTGAATCTCTTCACTGTCTGGATATCCTACTTACCTCCATCTGGCGCACTCTTATGGGTTCCACCAGCCTCTTAGACTGCAGACTAGGAGCCACCAAGGGTGTGTTGGTCTCCCATAATGCTGATAGATTTTGACTAAGGGGTCTCTGCCATTAAAGGTTGTTTAATATTGTGACTGGCTTTTACGAATAACAGTGTGTGGACATCAATCCAGCCAGACTCTTAAGAACACTAAGGACCTTATTAGGACCTTGATGGAGGGGTTTTCTCTTCACAAATGTGGGCATATCTCGTCCGCTGTCTTATGATCCCATTATATTTAATGAGGATCGTAATACGACGGACAGGATATCCGTCACATTTGTGATGGAGGAAACCCCTCCGTCAAGGTCGTAATAAGGCCCTAAGTGCCGAAATATGGTCGGTCTGTGTCTTCATACGCCCTCATTATGACATTGGTGGTAAATGCCTCTTACCGCTGTGGTGAATGCCGCCAACATACCGCCACGGTGGAGAATATCCATTTGCCATATTATGACACACACACACCAAACCGACAGAATACTGCCACATACACAAATCCGCCAGCCCAAACGTCAGTGTAAAAGTGTTGGTATGAACACCCATACCGTTACGCCAACAAAACAACGCTCACCACATTATGACTCACGAATCACCATGGCGGACATCCAATGGCGGTAATCCATTGGTGGTACACACTGGCACGCTCAGAATGGCCACCCAACTACTAAACAACACATCATTGACCTAAATGAAATCCACACACCTGACACTGACACACACACCACACACACTACAAAAAACACACCCACATTACACACAACCCTTTATGAACACCAATAATCGCCACAAGACTAACAAGAAGACCACTGAGACAACTACACACACCACAAACACCCATCCATCTGACACGCACCCCACATCCCACACCCCACCACATCACTCAACACCATCTGCACAACACACACCACACAACACCTATGTCCCCACTAAGGCACCCCCGTTTCACTGATGAGGAGTTGTGGGTCATGATGGAGGAAATAGTCAGGGTAGAGCCACAGCCGTTTGGAGCACAGGTACAGCCAATATGCATTGCCAGGAAGATGGAGCTATGACGGAGAATCATGGACAGGGTGAACACCGTGGGACAGCATTGAAGAACAAGGGACGACATTAGGTAGAGGTGAAATGACCTATGGGGGAAGGTACGTTCCCTAGCAGCAAGGCACCAGCTCGCCATCCAGAGGACTGGCGGTGGGCCCCCCTCCTCCCCCACAGCTCACAGCATGGGAGGAGCAAGTCTTGGCAATACTGCATCCTGAGGGACTCACTGGAGAAGCCGGTGGACTGGACACTGGTGAGTCAACATTTACTACCTATCACCCCCCCACCTGCATGCCATTACATCCCATCACCCTCACTCACATCACTCCACTCCATCCCACACACTGCACCTACACATCTGACTAAACCCAATGCCAAGCCCTGCATGCTATACCAATGCATGGACAGCCCCCAAGCCCTGCATGTACACCCATCACCAAAGCACGCACAGCATGGAGAACTATCAATCCCACAATACATCACCATACACAAACAAAGGTGGCAGGGCAACAGCAACAATAGAGGGGAAGCTAGGGATGTACAATTTGTCACAGACATGAAGTATAATACATCACTTACATCCCCATAGGTGCACCAGCCAATCTCTGCGGCGAGCAGGTGCCACGACTATCCAGTCCACCAACCAAAGATGCCCCCAGTGATGACAGTAATTCTGGACTTCAGGATCTGGATGAACTCCCTGGCCCATCAGGGACCACTGGTCAGTCGGCCACCCCAGCCCACTCACAGTCCACCACAGAGCCTTCCCCATCAGTATCCAACACCAGAGCACCCACACAACATCCCCACACCTCTGTCAATTATTTGCACTACAATAAACACCCTTGAACACAACCTGAGTGATAGTGTTGTATGTGATGAAAATGTGCATTTATGGAAACAGTCACATCTTGTACAAATTATCTGAACACTGTGATAGAATACAATTAATGACCTGTAGCTGTCTGTAGTCATCACATCAGTACACAGTTATATCTCCAACATCTGCAAAATGAGAAGCCATAGGTGACAGTAAGTTGAGATGCAAAGGAAGTGAATGCCATCCTGCTACAGCCACACTGAAAACATAAATATTTAGAGGAATGGTCAGTTCCACTGTCTCACCTGTGTGTCATTGGAAGTACTGACGTAGAACTGATGTTCTGTTGTCCACATCCTCATCCTCTGCCTCCTCACCCTCACTGTCCTCAGGGTCCACTGCTGTCACAGGGGCATTTCCAGTCTCCTCCTCCTGCAGATAAGGCAAATTGCGTCTGAGTGCCAGGTTGTGCAACATGTAGCATGCCACTACTGGCAGACCTTCTCGGGTGAGTAGCACAGGGATCCACCTGTTAAATGGAGGCATCTGAGCCTGCCCTTCAGGAGGCCGAAGGTCCTTTCAATAATTCTCCTGGTTCGCCCATGTGCATCAGTATAATGATTCTCAGCCCCTGTCCTGGCATTCCTCACAGGGGTCAGGAGCCACAATAGGTTTGGGTAGCCAGAGTCACCTGCAGGAACAAACATTAGCCTTACACAATGGTATGGGGGACAACTCCTGAAGGCATACACTGACATACATTGGGTGGGGACTCTGGCTCACCGATTATCCACACCCTGTGCCTCTATAGTTGTGCCATCACATTTGGGATGATGCTATTCCTAAGGACGAAGGTGTCATGCACCGACCCAGGATACTTGGATGTGATGTAGGAGATGTACTGGCCTGCCAGGCACACCATTTGCACATTTAGTAAGTGGAAACTCTTCCAATTCCTGAACACCTGTTCATTCTGGTGGGAGGGAGGACAAACTCAATATGTGTACCATTAATCACCCCAATGATATTGGGTATGTATCCCATTGCATAGAGTCCTGCCTTCACAGTGGCAAAATCTTCCACCTGGGGGAAAGCAATGTAGCTGAACATATGTTTGAGCAAGGCTTACAAAACCCTTGCCAGCACGATTGAGAACATTGGCTGTGACATTCCAGCTGCCAAGTCCACTGTCACTTGGAAAGAACCAGTTGCCAGGAAATAGAGCACTGATAGAACCTGCACAAGAGGGGGACCCCAGTGGGATGACGGATAGCTGATATCAGATCAGGCTCCAATAGGGCACACAGCTCTGTGATTGTGGCCCTGTACAGTCTATAGGTCAGTATTATATGCCTCTCCTTCAGTGTAGCTGTCTGTACATGGGGAATTGTCTCCTTCTCCTATTCATCCGCAGTGGTAGGTATCTAAGGGACACAAGAGTGAGGAGGATGTCACAATTTGAACAATGGAACCACCTCCTCAGTGTACATTGAGCATTGGTGTGATGGGACAATGGGAATGGCAATGTTGAAGAATGGAACCACCTCCTTCGTGTACATTGAGCATTGATGTGATGGGACAATGGGAATCCTATGTATGTGCAAATTGTAGCAATGACGCAGTTATGGATTAACTGAATGTTGCCCACCCCCATGAAATGGCGACCGTCTGTCCTGTATCTAAGGACAGGTGGAAGTGAGGTAACTCCGTCGACGTTGTGCGTCATGGCAGAAGGCGGTCTTGCACCGCTGTACAATTCCCCATTGGCTAATAGGGGGCTCTATGGAGTACAGTGGCCAGTGGGGATCACCGGCATCGGTGACGGTGTACACCGCCGTGGACGTGACCACCATTTTATATCTGAATCCTCACTTAATTCCTGACTTTCCACAGGACAACATCTACACTGCGTGTGCTGCTGTGACCTGTGTCTTGATCCTGTCATGGCCCTTGTGACAGGGGAAAGGGCCCCTGCCTTCGCTTCGGAGGAGTTGGAGCGCTTAGTGGATGGGATCCTACCTCAATATCGACAGCTGTATGGGCCTCCAGATCAACAGGTGAGTACACCTTGGGCACAATGCATGTGACAAGCTTGCATGGAGATGTGTGTGCAAGCATTGTGTCTTTTGGGGTGGTGGTATGTGTGATGGTAGTGTACATGGTGGGCACTAGGTGATGTGTGTGCCAATGGAGATGAAAATGGGATTTGTGGGCCATATATGTGACAGGCTGGATTGTATGTGTAATGGTGTCCTCCTGTCTGTGTTTCCTCTGCAGGTCAGCGCCCATCAGAAGAAGGGATTGTAGTGTGCCATCGCCAAGGATGTACGGACCCTGTGGGTCTACAGCAGGCAGAGCACCCACTGTCGGAAAAAGTGGGAAGACCAGAGACGCTGGGCCCGAAAGACTGCAGAGGCCCAGCTGGGGATGGCCTCCCAATGAGGGCGGGGTGCCCGTCGGAACCTGACCCCCCCTGATGGCCAGCATACTGGTGGTGGCCTGCCCAGAGCTGGATGGGCACTTGAGGGCATCACAGCAGCCACAAGAGGGTGAGTACAGTGGGTGTTACAACTATAAATATAGGTGGCATAGGATCCTGGTGGTGGGTGTCAGCTACTGGGTGCCCCTTAATGCCAGCTCAGACATTGCAGCGTGATCCAGCTCAAAGGTAATGGGTGTATTGCAAAATTTGGTAACCTAACTAGGTTGCATTCCATGTCAGACAGGGCTTAGTGACTCCCAGGAGAGGTGCAGTAGGCGGGGGTTGGCTCAGATCTTGTTGTGGTACCTAGGCAATGGAATTCCAGTGCGATGCATGGTGCTCAATCCTGATCCTGGTGTGTGACGGTAATGTGTATGCCATCTTTTGTGTTGGTGCTGTAATTGACCCAGTGCTCCCTTTCTCTGTCCCCCTCTTTTTTTCTTCTGTCATCCTGTCCATGTGTGCGTTAGCATCATCTGACGAGCAGGGGCACCGGCGACAGAGGGAGCTGCATCTCACAGGACCCAGGAGGCACAGTCCACCGACGTTGAGGGGACCAGTGGACAGAGAGCGAGGGGAACACCACGGTGGAGACAGGAGGTGACAACACTGGCTCTAATTCCTCTTCCGATGGGAGCTCCCTGGTGGTGGCGGACACCTCTGGGACCACCCCAGCTACAGGTACAGCCACCAGCCCCGTACCAGCACCGCCCTCCCAGTAGCCCAACACCAAGTTGCCCGTGCCCGCTCACCCAGGAGGGTGGGCATCTCCTTCGCCCCAGGCACCACAGGCCCTGCCCCAGTGAGTCCTGCTGCCCTCAGTAAGGAGGCTATTGACCTCCTGACATCCATCTCTGTAGGACATCCCAGATGCAGCAATGCAATGCATTCCTGGAGGGCCTTCACGGTGGCTTGGCGGCCAACAGAGATCATTGGAGGCTCTGGCCTCCTCTCTGATGGCAGCCATTGTCCCTGTTCCTACAGTCCACCCTCTAACTACCACTTCCCAGTCCAAATCTCCTCAACCCCAACCCATCCCATACACACAAACAAGCATGCACACAAAACATCAAACAAGATCAGCACATACAAAAACAGGCAGCACACTTCAGGCCACACGCACTCACACAAACAGCAGACAGTTGCACATACAACAACATCCACTGCCTCCACTGTCTCCCCCTCTTCCTCCTCCTCCTCCCTCACTGTCACATCCGCACACACACCTACATGTACTGCATCAACAGCCACCACCACCATCACCACACCAAGCAGCACACACATCTCACTTGCAGACACCTGCACAACATCCATCCACGCGTCCCCTGTGTCCTCTCCCACCCTGTCTGCCCCCTCCTAAGAGACACTAACGCACGCACTCAAACGCCCAACAGCCATCCACCTCACATCAGCACACTGCCCATGCATCTGCACCTAAGTCCAGCAGACTTTTGCCTCCAACAACCACTTCCTCAACCTCCACCTCCATCCCTCCTCCCTCATCCGGCCCTACCGTCCCTAAGAAGCTTTTTCTTGCCCAACTTGACCTCTTCCCTCCACCTCCACCCCCACCCTGTCCGTAAGAGCAGGGTCCCAACAACCCAGCCCAGCATCTCAGCCCAAAAGTCCACGGGGACAGTAGAGGCACCTCCTAGTCATGGAGGCAAGAAAGGGAAGGATCCCACTCCACCACCCAAGTGAGGGAAGGAGCCCACTCCACCAGCCAAGAGAGGGAAGGATCCCACTCCACCAGCCGAGAAAGGGAAGGATCCCTCTCCACCAGCCAAGAAAGGGAAGGATCCCACTCCACCAACTAATAGAAGCAAGAGGTCCCCATCAACAGCAGTGGACAAGGAGCCCTCACCTCAAGCTGAGGCTGGCAAGTTTTCCCCACCAACAGCAGTGGACAAGGAGCCCTCACCTCCAGCAGAGACTGGCAAGGTTTCCCCACCAACAGCATTGTGCAAGGATCCCTCACTCAAGCTGAGGCTGGCAGGGTTTCCCCTCCAACAGCAGTGGGCAAGTAGCTCTCACCTCAAGCTGGGACACAGCAGCACTCACCTCAAGCTGGGACACAGCAGCCCTCACCTCCAGCAGAGGGCATGTAGGCCACCATCCAGGGATTGTTGTACAAGGTGCCCCCTCCAGAACCAGTGGGCATGTTCCCCACCTGAGAAACTTTGACCTTGCAATCACCAGCAAAGACACATGGGCATGGATCTCCCTCCAGAACCAGTGGGCAAGTTCCCCACCTCAGAGATTGTGACCTTGCACTCCCCAGCAAAGGGAAATGAGCATGGAACCCCCTCCAGAAAAAGTGGGCAAGTTCCACACTTTAGCTGAGGTGCCCCCAACCCCCCTTGCCCCTGTGGTGCCTTGCCATTCCCAACTTGATGCCCTTGCACAGTGCACTGCGGATTTCGTCAGGGAACAAGTTGGGCCTTGGACTGTGCCCTGTGGCCATGTGGTTCTTTTGTACTTTGGACTGACCATTAGCCCTTTCTGAACATTGACTCAAATATCTCTTGTCACATGGACAATATGGTGGCTGTTGGCATCAAATTATACTATCATTTCTGGATAAATGTTGTCCTTGCATTATTATGATGTGTGTCCTGTGGTACTGGTTTTCCTCTGCAGCTGGTTGTGTGTATGGTGTGTGTGTTGTGCGTGTGTGTGTCACTCTCCTTTTCCTCCCTCCCTCCCTAGTGTGCTAGGTGGCTGCACTCACAGTCGTCGTCTTCGTCGGCGTTGGTGTTCCAGGTTGAGCATGGCGTAGATGAGCATCGGGAAGACTTGAAGTTCCGGTTCCATGGCGGCGTTGATCTTCTCTGTGTCTCTGATGGTGAGTCTTTCGTTTTCTGTGTTCTGTTTCCGCCAGGCTTTTGAAGGTGTTGGTACCGCCCCAGAAATCTTGGCAGTTTGCCATGTCATAATATGGTGGGTGGAACCTTGACTTCCGCCTGGCTGTTGATGGCTACCACTGTGGTCAGTGGTGTTTACACCCTGGTGGTTGGTGTGGTACATTGGCTGTCTATGGGAGTTTTTACCGCCATGGTCATAGTTTGGCGGTAATTACCGCCATCCTGTTGGCGGTTGTTACTGCCACTTTAACAGTCACCGCCATTGTCATAAAGACCACCGTAGTGTCTACAGCCCTGAAAACTTTACTTGCCAATACCTGCTTTGCAGCAAGAAACGGCAAAACCAGTCCCTATGGACACCACATGCACCAAGAGAGGTGGCCATGTGAGATTAGGGAAGTGTATATTGAAGCCACTTAGCACCAAGTGTTCAGGAACCCATGTTTCCAGTCCATTGCTTTTCTAGTACATAAAAGTGGCCAAATTAAAAGGTGCGATAGAAGCAATCTATGACTACAACTCCTAGAGAAAAACAAGCAATCGCAGAGCCAGTCGGTCTCGCCTTGGCAAACCTGGAATGTTTTTGTTGATTTATTTTATTTGTGCAAACATATGCAGTAGGCATTATACGTTCAAAAGTCACAAAAATAAAATGATCATTGTCTGAAAGTAGGGTGCCCATGTTTGCAACAAAAATAAGTATAAAATTAACCCACTGCAAAATTAAATTTAAAAAACATGAGATGGAAGCAGTGATTGGCCTACCAGCCCTAGCACTGAAGTAGTCTACTGTGTAAACCAACAAAATGCTATCCCTCACAGTCTAGAGCAGAGGTCTTCAAACTGGGGGGCCTCAAGTGATTCCAGGGGGGGCGCCAGGCTCTGGCCAAAAGAAGCATTATACAGATAACAGGGTTTTGTTTTAAGCAGAAGCATGTTATTGCATTTTTTAAAAAAGGTAACAGTACTTCAGGGCAATGTTTAAATAGGTCTAGACATATTTAAACATTGCCATCTTTATAAAATAATTGTGAAAAATTCGGAGGGGGTCCCAATGATTTTTATTTTTCAACTGGGGGGGCACGGCATTAGAAAGTTTGGAGACCACTGGTCTAGAGGGTCAATGACTGAAGAGGATCAATTTTTCCCTAGTGGGTAAAGCAAAATACGAATGACATTTGACCAGACCAATGGATGACAACAGCTGACGTAATGCTCCCGTATGTAGACAGATACATATGTATTTTCATCTCAATTTGTTGTAAAGCAAAAGGCTGGTGACACAGCTCAAGGTGCCTCTAGACCAGACTTAATGAGGCTATTTAAGAACATCTTTCAGAGTCCCAGTTCAGTCAGGGTTACTGGTCAGAATTAGAGCCATTTACCACTGGAGTCCTAGGGTTTTACCCGATTATTTGAGCACACAGTTAAGCACCAAGTAGACTTCATCAGCACATGAGTCTCACAGTAGCAAGGTCAACTAGTCCAAGGCTTTCTCGGTGAGGTGGTATTGCATTAGAGAAGCAGAACTCAATGAAACACTTGCTAGCAATCAGCAAATTAATGTTCAGACTGTGGTTTTAGGCAAAGAGAAAAAATATTTTACTTCGGGCACACAACACAATGTCGTACATAAAATATGAAAGAGAAATAAAGATGTCGTACACTCGTAGGTGCAAGTTTTATGGTCCCTTTTTTGTGCTCCTCCATGTACCCCCCCACATGAAAATACGCTGGGTTTGTGGTAGTACATATTAGTCTCCAAAGTCATAGTTCCCTTAATGCTGTTCTATTTCACTGTACCCTAGTTCCTTTTAGCCCTGAGAGGATCAGTCTGCTCTTTCCAGGCGTGTCTAGAACGGTGCAGCTCCTGGTGGTGTGTAGTACTGCCAGGCACACAAAGTGAAGGAGCACTAACTAAGGGCCTGAGTACGATCTTGGCAGACAGGGTTACTCTATCACAAACGTGACGCATATCCTGTTTTCTGTATTACAGTCCCATTACAACCTATTGAAATCGGAATAAGGTGGACGGAATAACCTAACTGCCGCATTTTTGACGGAGTATTCCATCTGCCGAGATTGTAATCAGGCCCTAATTCTCAGCTCAGGCAACTCTGTGGGCGCCTAAGGCGTCATGTTATGTGTGCAGGCACCAGGAAAGGAGGTAACAAGGTGCATGGAAGGCTGCTTCTTATTCTTCAATGTCCCAGGCATCCAGGTGGGTCCTCGGTGGTGGTTCTTCCTCAGGGCTCAAACAAGTCCACCTTCCCAAGCAATGTCTTGAGTCCCCCCACCTCCCCCCGGTCGCAGCAATGCTCCAAGCAGAGACTGCTGAAAAAACACTGATTGCAGTGTGTGATCTTGTAGTAGCGCCCACTCTCAAGAGATGCTTTGAACTGCCCTCCAGTATGTGGTGTCAAATCTTCAGGGCCCAGCCATTCACAAGTGCTGTAACTTCTGAATATGCAACAAGGCCTACATATTCTCAAGCCCTCACAAAATGGCTTGCCAGTGCAGATTATTCCAGAGGTTTCAGCGAGCTGTGTTTGTCTCCTCCTGTCTCAACTTCTTGCAGTCCTACTTTTGAAGGCATCTTCTACTTCATGCTAGGGTGCTTCCAGCACCCCGTCTCAGCAGTCAGCTTTCTCCCTTGAGGCAAGCCATCCATTCGTCTCCGGTTAAAGGGAGGTAGGCTGCAACCAAAACCAGTTTGAAGCAAAAAGCATGACTCCTGTGATTAAGAGAGGGCTCATGAGACAGACCCCAGAGAAACCCCATTGCTCCTGATCCAAACATGGGCTATAGTAAGCTAATAATTGATTCGAATCACCACCAGTAATGAATGTCAGTGGACTGGCCAAAGTTGAACGGGGGCCTGAAAAAGAAAGGCAGATTATCACATCATTAACCACAAGGTAGTGAAGAGTTAACAGATAATTTAGCAGGACACCACTTTTTCAGTCCTTGCCCTTCTTTTTTTTTTATACGTCACTATTTTCAGGTATGCTAGTTAAATTAGTTTGATAGTTACGTTCCAAGCATCAGTATGCTTTGCAGCACTTTCAAGGTCCGGGGCTTCTCATCTACCTGAGACTTGGTGTCTTGGTGGCTTTGTGTCTGGTTAGTGAAGACAGGTCAATTCATTTATGGTATATTTGTACTGTTTATTGTGCGTGTGTGTGAGTTTCTGCAGGAGTCCCAGGGTATTCGGGTTACTGAGATCAGATTTATCTTCCAAAGCCATTTACCACTGGTGTCCAGCATCTTAACCCTTCTTTTGGACCCAAAACTGATCACCAAGTACACCCGTTAGTACTGTCTGGTCAGTGCGTAAGATTAAAAAACATGTAGTATTTAATACTACACTCGTTGGAATACTGTACATAAGACACAGAGGGTACTAATTACTGAGTTGGCAGTAGCCTAAAGGACATCAGCCTAATTGGGGGGGAGGGAAATTCAAATTGATGCCTACTAGAGTGAACCTATTGAGCTTTGCTCTTTCCCTTAGCCATAGACCCAGTTCTGCCCGTCCCCAGTTAAGTGCACTGTTGTCACCTGTTGAGGGCTCAGTGCCACAGTACCTCTCAGTGGAATGGTTTTTGAGGTCTTCCAATGCTGGCTGCTCCTGAATATGTAAGTGTCACTGGGCCGATTCTTTGAGTTTGCTGCGCATGGCCCACTATGCACAGACAGTCTGGCCCGAACTCTGCTCCAGACAACAGGATCTCTCTACATTAGGAGTGGTAGCACTCACGACATTGGGAAAGTCACAGCAGCACTGGTCAGTCAGAGAGTTCAAAGCCAAGTGAGACTGTCTCATTTAACCTGTGGGGATAGCCTCCCCTAGAGAACAGCAGACCAGGAAGTGGGAGGAGGCGACTTCCTGCTCGAAGGAACTCTCGCCTCCTTTCCTGTTTTCAGCAATGCTCCTCTTTCTTTCCCACTGAATGATCCCAGGAATGTTCTGATGGTGGTGGGAGCCCTGCAATATACATAGCTGAAAGGGCTCTCCCGCCCGCCACCATTTCATGTACCACCAAGGTATTCCTGAAACAGAGTGAAAACCACTGTGACTGCAGCTGCATTTGGTGTTTGCATGCCACACACATCATTAACATACAAGCTATGCAGGCACATGCAGCATCTACATCCATAGTGTACACACTCAACATTCATACACCGTGTGGATGACGAACAACATTGTCATAGAGGACTGGCAGAAAAATCTGAAAATACAGAAGGGGATTTAAAACAGCCCTCCCAGGTGGGTAACAGGGAAAAAGGTCTGTTCTGCAGTATCAAAATTTCCGTGTCACACTGTCAGTCCTCTACAAGCCAGGAAGATTCCAGTACTCGCTCCTCATAGTTAGGGATGAGCAATTAGGTTCCTATTATGAGTTTGGCGGTCCATGGACTGCCATGGCAGTGTTGGCGGTCAGACTGCCATCGGGTTGGCAGTCGGACCGCCATATTACGAGTCATGCTAGCCTATGGAGCAAAGAACACTACTGTACCGCCGGCACTGCCAGGCAACACAGACCACCACAGTCACAAGGCAGCACAAACAGGCTGACAGAGCCTGTGTTTCCCCCCGACACAATATGGTGTTCCACACCGCCAGTGTGAGCATGGCAGTCATACCACCACAGATCAGCAGACAGAAAAGGGACTATAAAGAGAGACACTCATCTGCAGGCAGCCTCAAACATCCGGTGCCAACAAGGAGCCCACCACACATGTCTTGTGGCTGCTGATGATTATCGAAGGTGCACAAAATCCACCCTGCCACGGGCACAACCGATCGTAAGTACACACACCTACCTGTGATACTAACCGTAACAACAGATTGTCGCGCCGTCAGCCACATCATATGAGGATCACACTACGGGTATAAGGTACACTTGTCATTGTGTTCCGCATCGGAATCAGACATAAAGAAGGACGCATGCACAGTCACAAAAAGCCCCCTTTAGGCAGGTCACTCACACTGCACCACAAAACTACACATAGACACAGGTCTGCTCATCTCAGGAACAGGGACAGTGAAGTGTACACAACATTGTCTCACACAACATGAACAACACACTAACATCACATCTACAAATACATCCCACACACTCACATTCCTTGCATGTAATGCATGGACTGTCATCACATTCAACACACATATGCATGGATGTGGCATAGAGCACAAACAACACTCCCAATAAACAGCTCTGAAATGGACACACACATCACCCACAATGCAACACAATGGAATGACAGTGGAATGTACAATGTATAGAGAGACAAACAGACAAAGATCACTATGCAAACAATATCTCCACAATACGGATGTGGCCAGCAGAAGCAGGGGAGGAGGCTGCACTGGGACATATATCATTTTGCACACGCCCCTAAAACAACATTTGAACAGGAACTGGCCCTACATGTATCTCAGGGACAACTAATAAGAGTCAAGTGACATGCCAATCTACATAAGGTGGAAGTGCAAGTCAACAAAGCACATACAACTCCAACTGCATGGGACATACCTCTACATGAACTAGCTGCTCAATGGAGACATGCACAGTAAAATGGAAAGGAAGACCGCACAATTGAACACACTCCATGTTTGTGCAAACAAAACTCAAACTGCCACACATTAGATGAATCCATAATCCATATCAGGGGGACAAGTCTAACACAATACATTTGCACATTGGACAACAGAAGATGAAATACGTACCATACCAAACAGTATACAATGCCATGACACAACCACTGCATTTACACCCACATAGCCATACAGTCAGCATATACCATTGTTTTGGGAGACACCAGCACTGCCCACAAAGTCAGACAGTAAACAGTAAATAGATCGGCAAGCAGGCCCAAACACACACATCTGTAAGCAGACAACACAAGTCACTCAGGAACAACATAAAGGTAGAAAAGGAATTGCATTACAACTGTACACCGAGAAAAAACAACAACTGTTTTGGGTTTGTTTGAAACCCACTTTCAATAGTCCAAGGCATTTGTCCAGTCCATATGCTACAGCACAAGCTGCCGTCACTTGACTCCTAACTGCCAGGGAACCTCCACAGAAAGGGGCATCAAGCGGGTGAGCAGGCACCCCAGGGATCATCTTTTGGGGCAGTCGGATTTGGGAGGGGATTTTGGTCTTGGGTTTGGGAGGGGTGGACTGCTTTTTTGGAGGGGTATGCTCTTTTTGGGGGGGAGGTGTTTTCGGGGGGGCAGGGCAGGACTTGGAGGGGGGTGTGGGCCTCTTGGGTTTGGGACAAGGTAAAAGGAACCAGGGAAAGGTCAAGGTCCAACATAAAAACTTTCTTAGGGACACAGGGACGGTTAGCAGTGAACCCTGGGCTGGTGAGTGGAGTAACAGTAAATGAGGCAAAAGTTGAGCTGTGAGCATGCATGACATAGCATTTTGGTGGCATTTTTAGTGTTGTGACTTACCAGACTCCACTCCCCCAGGTATTCCTGTCAATCCCTCAGGATGCACGATGCCCAAGACCTTCTTCTCCCAGGGAACGAAATGTAATGAGGCATAGGGAGGGCCATCACCAGTCTTCTTGGCCTGCAGGTGGTGTCTGTAGCCCAGGAAACGGACCTTGCCCCTGAGGTGGTTCCACCTCTTCCTAATGTCCTCCTTTGTGTGCAAGGTGATGCCTACAGCATTCACTCTGTCGACTATCCTGTTCCACATTTCTATTTTCCTACTGAGAGTGTGCTAGACTTGAGCTCCAAACAATTGTGGCTCTGGTCTTTATGATTTCATCCACCATGACTCTCAGCTCATCCTCGGAAAAACAGTGATTTTTTTAACGTGACACTGTGGAAAAAAAATGAAAACAAGTGGAAATGACTTACTGAACAGGGGTAGTGTAACAGGGTGTAAACGGAGTGAAGTGTGTACAGGGTGTTTTATGGGATATGGAAAAAAGGGGTGCCTAATTTATGGTGTGTGAATTAGTAAATTTGTTCAGTCTTGCTGGGTCTTGCTGTGAAAATGAAGAGGATTATGGTGTGTGAAAAGGTATGTTTTATGGTGTCCTTTGCAGGTGTGTCCAGTGTGGCAATGTGTGTCAGCTGTGTTATTTTCAAATCTATCCAATGTGCCATTGTGTATTACTTTGCTGACCGCAAACCACCATGGTTCGGACCGCCACGGGTGTCCGCCATGATGATTTTGCGCTTGTAATAAGGGCACTGGTTGGTTGCTGTGCTGTCGGCGCTGGAAGTCAGACCACCTATTTACAGGCCGCCGCGCCGCTGACAGTCTGCCTGTTTTGGACTAGAAGTCAGCTGTCCTACCTCTGTAACTCGTAATAGTGTGCTCTGTAAGACTGCCAACATGGCGGTCTGGCAGTCCAACTTCCAAACTCGTAATGAGGCCCTTAGTGTGTCCTGCCAGCTACATAGCCCCCGTAAGGGACTTTGAGGCAGGCACTCACATTCTCCAGAGTCATGCAGGAAGACCACTTCTCCATCGAAACAGAGTTCATGCAGTCATGAAATAAAATGAACAGTTGTTCATTGCCTAATTTGAGACTGTGCTGATTGTCAGCCTCATTTGTCAGCCTTTAAGATTCATGCCAGGCTCTGCCCACCTAAATATCGGCTCAAAAATATCATCTGTCAATAAAATTGTGGTCAAAATATCATGACTACAAAAATATTGTGGATCAAAATATACAAGGTAAGTGTATTTGTTATTTTATTTTTACTGTTGCACTGTGATATCAAATTTTAAAATATTGTGTTTCATAGTGTTATATTTTTAAAAAAAAATTTATATGATATTTTAAAATGTATTTTAATTTTGAAAACAATATGTTATAGTGATGCATTTTTGTTATTGCTGAGTTAAATAGGAAACTTGATGCATTGTGTTTTTTAATTATATATTCATTAATGTCAATTGATTTATATGCTAATTTACAAATGTAAATTATTATTTGTTAATTTTTTAATTTTTGTAATTATGTATTAGATTTTAAATTCTAGTCTTGGGCTTTCTTGGAAGATTGGGTGGCTAGCTTCCTTTAAACTATATATTAATGAATTGATTAATACATTAAATATTTTATAAGTTTCAATTGTTATATATGTCTTTAAATGTTTAACATTTTTATATTGTGCATTACATTTATTTTCATTTTCTGTGTTGGGTTTATTAAGGGAGGGTAGGGGGTAAATATTTTATATTGTAATATAACTACATATCTTTATCTATATATATCTAGATTTATAGATATAGACAAATATAAATTCACAAGTAATAGTTATCTCTAATAGCTATAGCTTGTGCCATAAGGTAACTATAACTTGTGCGATGCACAGTTCTGTCATCAAAGATGCTATTTTAGATGTTACAGTGATGTTATTAATGATTATGTGATGTTATTATGATGAATGATGTCATAGATCATGTCATGAATGATGTAATATGGGAGGTAATTAGCAGTGCATGGCGAGGGCCTGAGTTATGGTTACCTTAGGGCATGAGTTGTAGTTATTAGATATAACTGGTGAATTTCAGTGGTTTTCTGAGTTTAAAATGTTACATTGGCATTGAAATTTTCACTTACCTAAAACATCAGTTTAACCTTTGCTCTTTTTTTACAGTGAATTTCTTGTTTTTTTTTTCAATGTACAGTCAAGCAACCCCACACTGCGCGTGGCACTCAGCGCGTCGAACCCTCTGCAAGCAGCCAACCCCTTGCCAGGGGAGGGAGTCACACAGCCCCCCCCCCCAGCAAGCCACTTTTGGCCCTAGATACCCCAGATAGATAGATAGATAGATAGATAGATAGATAGATAGATAGATAGATAGATAGATAGATAGATAGATAGATAGATAGATAGATAGATAGATAGATAGATAGGTAGATTGATAGAACTAAATGAAATACAACTTATTTAGTTATATGGTTAATGTTGAAATTTACACATATTTGTTTCTATTCTTTTTAAAGAAATGTTAGAAATATTCCAAGGGGTTGTGGGAATGGGGTTGATATTTTATTAGTAATTAAAAATTGAAATATGTGCAATTCTACTTTGAGGACCTTTTTTCATTTAAACATGTTTTAACCTTTTTTACAAATCAGATTAATTGTGAGATTTTTTAAAATTATTTTTAGGTTTTTATTTTTATTTTATTTCATTTGTTAAATAATTTGTAATGGATACTTATATTACTTGGATGTAATGCATCTGAGCTCGTTCCCCCCCCCTTCAAATGTGTGGCCCTTCCCCAATGTTTGTTGGACTGGGGTTAGAACAGTAAACATGATTCCCCTAGCAAATCTGATCATCTTCCCCTTGTCTCATGTCTGCTCATTCCCTGGTGTTTGTTAATCTGGAGTTAGAATAGCATTCGGTACACCCCATGGGTGCAGTTTCCCCTAGTGGTTGTTAAATAGAATATTAAATCTGACCTCAAGTAGTGAGTACACTTTTCCCTCCATTGCTTGTTGTACTGTTGAATTAGAATGATAAATCTCACCCCCCCAGTGTATGTATTTTCACCAGTGTTAGTCAGATTGGAGTAAGAATAGTAAATTAGACCTCCTCCACCATGTACGTATTTTCTCCATTGTCTGTAGGATTATAGTTAGAGCAGTATACTTGAACTGTTTTTTTCTATTTATTTACAATGTGTTGAGATTGGGTTTAGATTACTATTTTTTATCTCATTCTTTATCTTTTTTATTAGAAATAGTTAGGTTGTTTCATTTAAAAGTAAGTATTGTTTAAGTCATTAATTTTCTTTTAATAACATTTATTGTGTTTTAATTTCTGAATAATTTCCTATTTTTATTTGATTTAGTCTTTAAAAAATATTGTTTTTTGTTACATTTTGATTACATTTATTTTAAGGGCTAACTAAACATGAAATAAGTGTTTTTTAAATTATTAATAATTATAAATAGTATATTGTTTTTGTTTAATATACATGAACCATGTTATATTTATAAATACACATTATAAATATTTATATAATAAATATGTATTCATTTATAATTTACTATTATATTTTATATTGTTACACGTATTTTAAAATTGGATGTATTTTTAATAATTACTTTTTTTTAAAGTTAAAACCTTATTATTTGTTATTTTTATGTTTTGTATGTTTTAATGAATGACATTAAAATAATTTAACTTAAAAAAAAAATCAGAATAATTTTAATTACTTTTAAATACATATGTTTGCCAATACAATGTTGACATTTGGGTCCACTATAATTTTGTAGTTGGTGCTTCTGTACTTTACATTACATGTATGAAAAGTCAATATTTTGATTCTGATATTTTGACAATATTTTTGATTCAAGGCACACAAAGAAACAAAGTCCAGAATGCACATTTTAGTTAAATGAAGGAGGAAATCAAGTTTACCACAGTAGTCAAGTATGAGGCCAAAAGCCATGACACACCGAACACAGAAAGACTGAGAGGGGAATACCAGTACCACAGGAGTCACTCATTCTAAGATAAAGCCAGAAATGGATTAAGGAACATCAAAAATGCAAAAGCAGAAATGATGTTTGGGATTCAGGCCACAAAACAACCATAAAACATAAAACAACCATAAAATGACTTATTTGATTTCTCCAGAGCAAACTCTGGGAAATTTTACATACCGCTCAGAGATCCCCCATAAACCAAAAAGGTGGATCCTTCAGCTGATGCACACAGAAAAGAGAGAAAAATATAAAAACAGAAATTAATTCACACAGTGATGCTAGTCTGGAACTGAGAGCCCAAGCTTTCAGTCTTCAGATGATACATGTCTGATTGCATTAACCTCTACTCTGGATCCAACAGAAGCTATGAATAATCTACGAAAAATCTTTGTTTGCACAGTCAACCATTCACAGCAGGACTAGGCTGGTTGGCAGATGACCTGGAGAAGGGGAATAGGATACGAGAGCAAAAAGAGAAATTGGATATCACCACTCTGATTCATCACCCCGTAGGGCACTGACAGCAAATGGATCATTGTACATATCTAAAGACAAGAACGATATCTTTGGTACCTTATCACTGAATTGAACTAACATCTGCTTTGAAAATAAAATGCCTTTAGATTATCTCTGTGCTTTAGACTCTTTATGATATTGGTGAAACTCTGACATTCCTAGACCTGAAGCACACTAATATGTATGTAGAGGATATGAATTGGGTTGGTCATAAAAGCATTTGCTTGTCTATCAAAGGTAACTACCATTATTTTCCTGAGTACAAACTCTCTGGCTTTGATATACATTCAAAGGTATCTCTTAAACTGTTTCTTAAACAGAGTTATATAGTTTATACTGGTGTTAATAGATCACTTTCTTAACCAAATACCACTACCTTAAATACAAAACATGCACTGTGAAAGTATCAATAGTCTTTAAGGAGATGTTACCATCCTTGCTGTTCCTCACATAGCTTAGTAGAATCTTCTGTACTACAAGTAAATTTATGCTTGATAACTCCATAATGACCGTTGTCATTTCGAAATATTGGGAGTGTTCTTTTGCTTCAAGGGAAATGAAAAGCCCTAAGGCGCCTATGCCTAGTAAATTCTCCAATGATGCAGAGCCTACCACCAAATGGCGCCTACACTTCAAGTGCACTGTCAGCCTTTGTTCCCCAGAATGAGTGTATCACTTATGAGTTTGTAGTATTAAATTCATGCACCTGCTGAGCATAAAAAGGTATGTGTACACTGCAGATCTTCACAGCGTAGCAGGATACTGGAGGGTGAAGGCCAAAATGGTAAAATGGAGAGGAGATTCTCAAACACAGTGGTACACCTTCATCAGCAAAGAGCAGACTACTGAAAGAGTTTACCTAATACCAAGAAAATATGTCCTGAATTAGGTTCAAAATTTCAGTGAGAACATGCGCTTAGTTGGTGTTTTGCAGTGAAGTGACTTATGGGCTGATTTTGCTGGGAGGCTTTAGCCATTTAAGAAACCACCTGATAAAGCTATAGGCCAGTGCCCTTCTGTTGATGTTAGCCTTTAAAGTAGTTGAAAAGCTTTGAAGACGTAAGGAAATAAATAAAGGGCCTCATTATGAGTTTAGCGGCCCCACCACGGGACTGCCAAATTTGTGGGGAGGACGCCACCACCATGACGATGACGTCCCCCCGGCGTATTACAATGTTCCCGCCGGGCTAACCAGTAAGAACCTTGTAGAATGCGGTTGCCCAGCGGGGACAATGCTACGCTATTGGTTTTGGCTCCCTTAATGGAGCTGAGACCAATATCATAGCACTCCGGCACCCTCAGAATGCGCACTGTTTGTAAAGCCGACAGTGTGCATTCTGAGGATGCTAGGCAGGGGAGTTCCTGCACTGCCCATGCCTCGGGCATGGGGAGTGCAGGGTCTCCCATGCCCCATGGCACTAGCTTTCTGGCAGCCTTTCCATAGCGAGGTCTCTGCAATGGAAAGGCTGGCAGAAAACTGAGTTCTAATCAGCCAGACAGCCCTGAGTTCAGCGCCGCTCTGGCTCAGTACTACTCAGGCCGCTGTCACCATGTCAGGAACCTTGTTCCTGGCGGGGCGGAAGATCTGGCCATCAGGGTTGTAATGTGGTGGTCAGACTCTCTGGAGTGCGGCGGTCCGACCGTCACTGCAAGTGTGAACGCCACATTCATAATGAAGGTCAAAGACCTCTGCTTCCCAAGTATTATAAAAGAGACCATTGGTTAAGCAGCTTAAGCTATAACAGTTATCACATTATTCCATGCATGCCTCCATATACTACTTCTTAAAATAGTGTCCTTCGTTCCTCATGGATAAATGTGGGTTTCTTAAGAAGGCATAATGAAAACTGTGAGTCTATATGAGAGTTTCAAATAGCATACTGTAGTGTTCAATCAAAAGTTAGCAAGGTATTTGTTGACAATTGTAAATGCAGGGTATAATATTTTATACAGAAGACGCATTGTTAAGAGTCATAGTCCAGTGGGTCACATAACCTTAACCTGGTTTAACTTGCTAGCAGTGCACAGGAAAATGGTGGGGCTGAACGCAATCTACCAATGTAGATTAACTACTGCACCAAGGTGTAACTCTCCTATTTTATCACACCATTATCAAGTGAAGATGAACACCTACTTATAGACTGCTGGTGGAGATCATCACCATGGAGGTGAGGATTTCCCTGAAGGAAAAGTATAGAGACATTTAATGAAGTTCATTGTTTAAAAAATTTAAATATATCAGTGTGTAGTGTAGATGTAAAATAATTTAAGCTATTTCACATAGAAATAATAAAATAAAATGTTACAGCACATTTACTCATCAAACTAAGGGCCTGATTACAACTTTGGAGGAGGTGTTAATCCGTCCCAAATGTGACGGATATACCACCAGCCGTATTACGAGTTCCATAGGATATAATCGACTCGTAATACGGCTGATGGTATATCTGTCACTTTTGGGACGGATTAACACCTTCCTCCAAAGTTGTAATCAGGCCCTAAATGTCTATCTAATTTATAAATATCAATATTTAAATGATAATTTTAAAATATCAATTTTAATTTTTAATTTTTAGTACACTTGGTTAAAAGTTATGTACCTCATTAATGTAAATACTTGCACTTTTTAAACCACGTTTAAACATTTGATTTCATTTTTTATGTTTATTATACCATTTTAAAATAATAACATTAATAAATACATATTTTTAACACTAAATACACAACGTCACTCAATTTTGAGTGAATATTCCCTATTTTCCCACCACCCCACATTTACTACAAAAATAGTACACTTGCCTGTGCAGAGATCTTTACACAGAAAGGAGAGGAGAGGTGGAGCCGAAAGTCTCGGGCAATAGGTTTGTCAATCACATTTTGTAGTATGTGAGAAGGACTAATATAGTACTACTTTGCGTACCACAAAATGCAGTGTAAGAATCTGGCTGAATGAGTTGTAATTTTACAGTAGGGCCTACATGCTTTATGCTGTAAGTATGGGTAGTTTGGGGATTGGGTGCAGCAGAGGCCCGGCAGTATGCTCCATACTCTAGTATGCAAAGATTCATATGTTGCAAACTGAAACTAGCAGTTATTATAGATTGAGCTTTGAATTGTTGCAGAAGGTCAGTCGTATGCCTATTGATAGCTGAATTGGGTGTATCCCTTGCCAATCTTTTGAACAGACTGGATCCGCATAGAGAAGGTAGTATGGGCCAGATGTACAAACCATTTTTTTCAGTCACAGACACTCCGAATCATAGTTTGCGACATTAAAAACGTTTTTTGTAACATACCAGCCCCATTTTAGGAGTTGGTAAAATGGGATTTTGACTAGATAACAACTTCTCTTTGGAAGTGACGTGTTAATGGGCATTCCTTCCAAATCCTGAATTGTATGTAATGTATCAATTGTTTGCAACTGTAATTCCAGTTGCAAACCACTGAAAAGATACCGACCCCAAAGTTGAGGTGGTAAACCATACAGAAAGGGTAAAAGAAGCCCCCTTGAACCTTTTCCACTTTGGGAATGCTGAAACAAATTCCAAGGGCAGTAGGCAGGAATGTGGGCTGTATTAAAGAAATCTTTATTTAAATAATGCAGACCTAGTGGTCTGCTCACCCCTGGAGGCCACTACCCCGGAAAGTATGGCCAATCTGAGTGAATTGCTATTTGTGACCTACCTCATGAATATTAATGAGGCATGTCAGATTATGACCCACTCCAATTCAGAATTTTGTGAAGCAACCTATTGGTATTCAATTGCAACCGTTTTTTGCAACCAGTGTATTAGTACATCTGGCAACATCCAAAGAGACCCCACCTCCCAGAATGTATTTAAAGAGTCACCATATCATCATTCTATAGATATCTGTTCATTTATTCAAATATGATTCTGTTAATACAATATATTTCTTTTAGTCATAGTAGTACATATCTCATATGTAGTATGCATCCTATAATACAAAAATACAAAAAATACAACGCCCCGTTTCATCACTACCTCCACATAGCTATCCATCCTTCGTTTAAAACCTGATTTTTTTTTATACCACATACATTTGCATTCATACTATATCATAAAACTCTCTCAGCCACATATATATCAACAATGTCCAACAGGAAAAACTGTAACAAAATCATGAAATCACCATCATATTTTTGTCTTACTTATCAACCATTTGTATCTACATATATGTACTGATGGTCCAAAACATGTACTAATAATCCAATATATCATATATTTATGTTTTTGATCTTCCTGATCAATAACATATGTCCTCATTTTAGGCCTGTTGTGACCTCCATTGATACCATTGATATGAGATCCTTTGTTGTACAAATAATGATAAAGGGTTTGCCCAATTACCCCCTCAGTTCCTGGGCTACAATATAACAACCAATAAATACTAGAGAAACTTTGTTTCCTTATCAACAATACCCCCATAAATTGTCACTGGACACTGGATTTGTTCATCACATTCGTGTATGTTTCTTCTACATATTATGTACAGAGTTGTTTGTTCCAATACATCACACCCCACACGAAATACAAAATAAAGAAATTAATTCCAAGACAATACTAATTTAAACCCTTTTTGAGGCATTGCGGCCACTTGCATTTTGCTAGACTCTGTGCAAGATTTTGCTAGGGCCACCCAGGCTATGGTGGGACTTTGACACCCAGCCTTCCATCTGCAGAGGGCAGACCCATAACGTGCTAGAAAAGCACAGCCGCTTCCCTGCAATGCCAGAGGCAGCATAGATAGCATTTTACTAGACTCTGTGGAAGACTTTGCTTGGGCCTGAGAGAGCATAATTTAGTGTTGACTAATTGTGTGATTAATTAACTAGCCTGATATATGTTTAAACAGTACACAAATGAAATAGCATGAGCACATGTTTAAATGTGGCCACACTTTACTAATGAATGCACATTCTTACATGAATGTATCTCTGAAATAAACACACAGTGAAATGTATTTCATATTTTACTAACTCTGCACAGTGATTAACTAATGATTTTATGGAATGAAAATGTTTTAGTTTATAGCTTGTTAAATGTTTCTTCTGCACATTTTAAATGTGTGTTTTCTTTCAGTTAGTTCAGAATTGACATGTAGAGAAAGGATTAGAGTTTACAATGTGAAGTAAAGAGGTTATCTCATTCTTTCCCAGAGCTTTGCGCAGCACATGAGAAATGTTCCTAGCCGCAACATATTTGTAACTTTCTTAGTTGATAGTGTGCTGGGGAAGGACAATGGCTTACAGTTTGCATTTTGTGAACACAGTGAGAACGAGGTGGTGAAATCGAAGATGCCACATAAGAAAGCTGATGCTTTATGAAACTTATTGGACTTTTTAATTGATTCTTTCCTAGTCACCTTAATATTTGTCCAATGGCAAACAATTTAGATGCTTTCTGAGACTTTAATAAAAACTTCCAATGATGAGGACGCAAGTTAGTTTTTCTTTTCAGTTACATTAAATCATTCTGTCAGTCTCTCTCATTCTGTCTCTTGCTCAGCCTCAGTCACTAGTTAAAGCTCACTATTCTATCCAGTTGCTCTTTAGATTCTTTTCTGTTTCTTTCACATTTCAGTTGATTTACAATTCTTTTGCAGTCTTTTCTGTTCTGTCCTTGATGCTTAACCTTAGCTACTGCCATTGATGGCTCAGGTACTTTAAGTCCACATTTTACTGAACCATTCCCTTATGTCACTGCCCATCTGAAGCTGACCATAAAGATGCTCTGCTGAAGAAACCCCTCGCTGCCTGCTGAATCCAATTCAGGAAAGGTATATTGACAATGGCGTATCTGTTTTCTTGCAGGTTTTTATGTTTTCCCATCTAAAAGCAACCTGCTGATTTTTGTTAGTGCCATATATAGGTGTTTTCCAAATTATATTTTGGCCTAATTTTTCCTTTTGCATGAAGCCCAACATGCGCAATCTAATTTGTGTAATAGATTAGGGTGCCACACATCCCAAATTTGTCTGTTAAATAAACTGATTGTTACTAATTCATCTGCCATAACTCAATATATTCTGTTTCAATTATTCATTTGATGTTGTTGTTATTCTGTATCATTTTTCTTGAATGTTTAACCATATTAGTTTTGTAGAAGTTACATTTCTTTAGGAGATTTGGCCAGCCAGTGTTATTTTTGTATGTTTATAATTTTGTTCTGCGCTTGATTTACGTGATCTTAGCATTGTTAATCTAGGGAAATAAATGTTTAAACTTTACTAAACGAGTGTGGTGATTCATGGCCACATAGGTCATGGTGTATTCAAGTTACTGACTCCCTATCTGTATTTGTGATATTATTGATTGAAATGTTTATTGATGAGTTGTTTTGAGACCATACCCTTTCTCACTGACAAAGTCCAAAGGTCCATGCAACCTTCCCCAAAGTGTCCCCTTATAAAATAAAATATCAAAAGAAATATAAGGTCTGAAGGACGCACCAGCAGGCCATACAGGCTGGGGTGGGACTTCGCCCCCAGTTTTCTATCTGCAGAGGGCAGACCACTGATGTGCTAGAAAAGCGTGGCCACTTCCCCACAGCACGGGACACGCTCGGGCTTGTGCCCGGGCCAAGACCAGGCCAAGACGGGCCCATTTTAGCCTGTTATAGCCAGACAGAGGCTGGGCCGAGCCCTCCCTCTTGGTTTTTTGGACTTCGGTCCCATTACCCTTTATTGATTGGCTGACTCATTGACTGGTTGTGGCCCCGCTGGTCATCCATCACCTTTGGGACAAACCTTACTGTATGATTGTGGCCCTTCTGGTTACCAGCTATCTCTGGTACTGTGAGTTCTAAACATCCCATTTTTAAATTTAATTTTAACCTTTGGTGATATGGGGAAAAGAAAGGCAAATCCAGTGACCAACACAGACTCACAACAAAAATATCAGTGCACGACCATTGATATTTTCTTGGTGCAGGCCATGGATCTTGTGAATAATGAAATAAAGCTTGCAGAGCGGCTCCTCTCGTTGTCGACAGATGATTTCCTAGTCTCCCCTTTGTCTCCGATAGTCTCACTTGTGGCAGATGGAGCACCAAGCACTGAAGCTGTTCCAGCCCCTACACAGGTTACTGATCCATCAAATCGCCTTGTAGGGTCCAGCTCTATTGTTTTGGGGTCATACATTTTAGTCTTACCTGAGGGACATAATTCAGTCAATGACTCTGCTTATGTTCTGAGTCCTTTGGAGGTGGACCTATTACCTAAGTGAAGGAAGAGAGTATTTAAACAAAAATTGACTAATTTGAGGCAAGTGCTGGAATCAAGTGGTATGCCTGTCCCAGCACCCCCTCCTTTTCCTTCAGATGATTTTTGGGAGTCCTTAAGGAATCACAATCAGCAACCTCCTCAATGTCAAACTGCTTACTTTTATGACTGTCTTGTTACTATTGAGGCCAGATTAAGTCAATTAGTAAAGTCTGGGTAAGGCCATGTTAGCAATGAAGGAAAGGTTCAACCATATAAACCCATTGTATTGGTGTCCTTACAGTCTATTGCAACCTCAGCTCCCCACTGGCACAAATGATATGGGTGTTTGTGATTGGTCTGGCATCTTAAATCAGGCTACTAATTCAGCCGGAGTTGTATGCTCCTCTCAAACCCCATTTCACATTGTTAGGCCCCCAGCCCCTGTACACATCTGGAAAGTTGGGCAACAGCAATGTTTACAAACTCAGCCCCCCAGCAGTAATCATCACCCTTGTTCCTGGCGGGGCGGAAGATCTGGCCATCAGGGTTGTAATGTGGTGGTCAGACTCTCTGGAGTGCGGCGGTCCGACCGTCACTGCAAGTGTGAACGCCACATTCATAATGAAGGTCAAAGACCTCTGCTTCCCAAGTATTATAAAAGAGACCATTGGTTAAGCAGCTTAAGCTATAACAGTTATCACATTATTCCATGCATGCCTCCATATACTACTTCTTAAAATAGCGTCCTTCGTTCCTCATGGGTAAATGTGGGTTTCTTAAGAAGGCATAATGAAAACTGTGAGTCTATATGAGAGTTTCAAATAGCATACTGTAGTGTTCAATCAAAAGTTAGCAAGGTATTTGTTGACAATTGTAAATGCAGGGTGTAATATTTTATACAGAAGACGCATTGTTAAGAGTCATTGTCCAGTGGGTCACATAACCTTACCCTGGTTTAACTTGCTAGCAGTGCACATGAAAATGGTGGGGCTGAACGCAATCTACCAATGTAGATTAACTACTGCACCAAGGTGTAACTCTCCTATTTTATCACACCATTATCAAGTGAAGACGAACACCTACTTATAGTCTGCTGGTGGAGATCATCACCATGGAGGTGAGGATTTCCCAGAAGGAAAAGTATAGAGACATTTAATGAAGTTCATTGTTTAAAAAAATTAAATATATCAGTGTGTAGTGTAGATGTAAAATAATTTAAGCTATTTCACATAGAAATAATAAAATAAAATGTTACAGCACATTTACTCATCAAACTAAGGGCCTGATTACAACTTTGGAGGAGGTGTTAATCCGTCCCAAATGTGACGGATATACCACCAGCCGTATTACGAGTTCCATAGGATATAATGGACTCGTAATACGGCTGATGGTATATCTGTCACTTTTGGGACGGATTAACACCTTCCTCCAAAGTTGTAATCAGGCCCTAAATGTCTATCTAATTTATAAATATCAATATTTAAATGATAATTTAAAAATATCAATTTTAATTTTTAATTTTTAGTACACTTGGTTAAAAGTTATGTACCTCATTAATGTAAATACTTGCACTTTTTAAACCACGTTTAAACATTTGATTTAATTGTTTATGTTTATTATAACATTTTAAAATAATAACATTAATAAATACATATTTTTAACACTAAATACACAACGTCACTCAATTTTGAGTGAATATTCCCTATTTTCCCACCACCCCACATTTACTACAAAAATAGTACACTTGCCTGTGCAGAGATCTTTACACAGAAAGGAGAGGAGAGGTGGAGCCGAAGGTCTCGGGCAATAGGTTTGTCAATCACATTTTGTAGTATGTGAGAAGGACTAATATAGTACTACTTTGCGTACCACAAAATGCAGTGTAAGAATCTGGCTGAATGAGTTGTAATTTTACAGTAGGGCCTACATGCTTTATGCTGTAAGTATGGGTAGTTTGGGGATTGGGTGCAGCAGAGGCCCGGCGGTATGCTCCATACTCTAGTATGCAAAGATTCATATGTTGCAAACTGAAACTAGCAGTTATTATAGATTGAGCTTTGAATTGTTGCAGAAGGTCAGTCGTATGCCTATTGATAGCTGAATTGGGTGTATCCCTTGCCAATCTTTTGAACAGACTGGATCCGCATAGAGAAGGTAGTATGGGCCAGATGTACGAATCATTTTTTTCAGTCACAGACACTCCGAATCATAGTTTGCGACATTAAAAACGTTTTTTGTAACATACCAGCCCCATTTTAGGAGTTGGTAAAATGGGATTTTGACTAGATAACAACTTCTCTTTGGAAGTGACGTGTTAATGGGCATTCCTTCCAAATCCTGAATTGTATGTAATGTATCAATTGTTTGCAACTGTAATTCCAGTTGCAAACCACTGAAAAGATACCGACCCCAAAGTTGAGGTGGTAAACCATGCAGAAAGGGGAAAAGAAGCCCCCTTGAACCTTTTCCACTTTGGGAATGCTGAAACAAATTCCAAGGGCAGTAGGCAGGAATGTGGGCTGTATTAAAGAAATCTTTATTTAAATAATGCAGACCTAGTGGTCTGCTCACCCCTGGAGGCCACTACCCTGGAAAGTATGGCCAATCTGAGTGAATTGCTATTTGTGACCTACCTCATGAATATTAATGAGGCATGTCAGATTATGACCCACTCCAATTCAGAATTTTGTGAAGCAACCTATTGGTATTCAATTGCAACCGTTTTTTGCAACCATTGTATTAGTACATCTGGCAACATCCAAAGAGACCCCACCTCCCAGAATGTATTTAAAGAGTCACCATATCATCATTCTATAGATATCTTTTCATTTATTCAAATATGATTCTGTTAATACAATATATTTCTTTTAGTCATAGTAGTACATATCTCATATGTAGTATGCATCCTATATTACAAAAATACAAAAAATACAACGCCCCGTTTCATCACTACCTCCACATAGCTATCCCTCCTTCGTTTAAAACCTGAAAAAAATGTATACCACATACATTTGCATTCATACCATATCATAAAACTCTCTCAGCCACATATATATCAACAATGTCCAACAGGAAAAACTGTAACAAAATCATGAAATCACCATCATATTTTTGTCTTACTTATCAACCATTTGTATCTACATATATGTACTGATGGTCCAAAACATGTACTAATAATCCAATATATCATATATTTATGTTTTTGATCTTCCTGATCAATAACATATGTCCTCATTTTAGGCCTGTTGTGACCTCCATTGATACCATTGATATGAGATCCTTTGTTGTACAAATAACGATAAAGGGTTTGCCCAATTACCCCCTCAGTTCCTGGGCTACAATATTACAACCAATAAATACTAGAGAAACTTTGTTTCCTTATCACCAATACCCCCATGAATTGTCACTGGACACTGGATTTGTTCATCACATTTGTGTATGTTTCTTCTACATATTATGTACAGAGTTGTTTGTTCCAATACATCACACCCCACACGAAATAGAAAATACAGAAATTAATTCCAAGACAATACTAATTTAAACCCTTTTTGAGGCATTGCGGCCACTTCCCTGAAACGTTGAGGGCAGCGCCTTTCTTTTCCCCATACCCCCGCCTCCTGCCCCCATGTTATAATTTTGGCTAATGTACCTGCAAGCTCCTTGGAATCGGCATGGTCTCTCAAGAATAAGGTCCTGTTTGGGTTAAACCGTACAGTAAACTGCCATTGGGATCTAAATAATGAGATCCTTTTTGTACAACAGTTGGGTGGACCTTTAGGAAGGAATTATACATGTGATGCTGTAATTGTAAATTTTCGTAAACCTATGACCGCTGGGACATCATGGCCCAAGTAAGAGCTGGCATAGTAAGATCTAGTCCAATGAAGATATTGCCACTTGTTTTTTTCTACAGGTATTTATAACCAGCTACCCCATGGGTCAACTGGGCCACGGGTCTAAATCATCGGTGTAACAGATTACAACCTAATTTCTCCTTACCACTTGGGAACTGGACTACAATTTTGTCTGGTACAGAGGATAATGATTGACTTTATCCAGGTGAGAACAACAGAGCACTGATTTAATCAGATTGGGGGGCGAATACCCATGACCCACAAATTTCCCCCTAAACTGGTCCAGACCAAATACCTACCTGCCTACAATCAATGGGGGGGTCAAGGCATGCACTTTCTTGAAATATCACGGGGTTTCTCAACCAGTGTCAAAATGAGGAACGGTTGACCTTCTTCCAGAAATTTGATTTAATCTGTTGTCAGGAAACTTGGGCTTTAGTCAATATAGCTATTAATGAGTTTAAATATTATAGCAATCCCATTGGCTGCTAACAGATGAAAGGGGGGGCCTATCCATTTTTGTGGCATGTTATATTAGGAACTCGGAAGTTAAAAAAATAGCATCAAGGCCTTGTTACCAAATTTTAAATCTTTATTTGCCTAATCAGTTAAATATTTTCTTAATTATTTTTCATTGTATTTTTTTGGCACATCTCATATGTATTCCTTAAGTGCTGGGCAGGTCAGTAGCAGAGTGTGTTGACAAGGGAAAAACCCAAACATAAATTTTTTGGGTGGGCAACTTTAATATCTAAAAGGCCCCATGATGGGGATCGCATATGTTGTTTTACCAATGTTCAAGGTGGTGATATGGGTCATCTGGTACACACGATTTATGGTGAAGCTTTAAATCAATTGATTTTTATCTCTAAATTTAGCCTCCTCATCTGATGCCCAGGGCTGGGCTGTGGCAAAGAAAATCTACCCACATTTATAGAAAGGGGCAGGGCACCACAATAGATTTTGTTTTGCTATCTTGGGACCTGGTTCACCATCTCTTGGATTACGAGGTGTGGTTACTCTTGTTTACTGATCATAATCCTGTAATTTTAAAATGTCATTCTCATTCCCTGGATAGTACATCTATTGAGGCTGTAGCTCTAGCTAGCTATTCATCGAATAGGGGGTTTTATCTGAAGTTGGGTTCCATAGATTTAAAAAAGGTTTTGGATAATTTGGCTACCGCAATTTGTAATGAGATCTTGGGCTGTCTCTCCATCTCGGACGACCTGGTAATCATCTTGGACAGTTTTATGAGACTTCGTAGAGCTATATCAAGTGGGCTTGTCTCTAATAAACCATCTAAAATGTGAGTGGGTCACTCATGGTTTTCTCACGAGTGCACTGCAGCACCCAAAGCCCTTCAGACAGCCACTAAAAGCACCCCACCTAATATTACGGATATTAGAGCGGCAAGGCTTAAATACAAGCAAGCACTTCAGCAAAGCAAACATGATATCAGGGTGAGTGCATGGGAGGATTTACATAAAGCTGCACAGCTTAGCTGAAAGACCCTGAACTATTTAGAGATATGGGAGGTCATTACAACCCTGGCGGTCGGTGTTAAAGCGCCGGTAAAACCGCCAACAGGCCGGCGGTAAACAATTTGGAATTATGACCGTGGCGGAAACTGCCAACAAAGACAGCCACTTTAACACTCCGACCGCCACGGCGGTACAGACAAACAGCGCAGCGGTCACCGCCAATAGACAGGCGGAGGACAATGTACCGCCCACAGTATCACAACAGGCCAATCCGCCACCTTTTCCGAGGCGGATTCACCGCAGATAAAAACACGGCGGAAACAGCCATTTCAAAGGGAAAACGCTCACCTCTACACACCCCACGAGGAACGACGACACCATGGAGCCGGAACTCCATATTCTCCCTGCGATAGTCTTCCTGCTCCTATAAGAGGATCAACAACGCCGGCGGCGAAGACCACGGTGAGTACTGCACCTACGACATAGGGGAGGGGGAGGGAAAAACACAGGGACACACACAACCAACATCACAACCCCCACCCCGACCCTCACCCACTACAACACACACACCAATGCATAACCAAACATTACAGTAACAACCCCCAACCCCCCCGGAAGAATGCAAAGACAAAAGGAAATGAGTTGAACCATTGTAATATATCAAAATACAGTAACCAAATATATACATATATATATACACATTAAACAAAATATACACCACGATTAGTAGTGCAGGTAATGCACCATTCATTGTCCATGGACCACTGGGCCCAAAATGCATGGGCGAGGCCCACACTAGATACCTGATCAAAACGGAGAGAACACTGCAGGGTCATCAGATAGAAATACAACAGGCACCTCAGTGGGAAGGGGGGGGCACCTCAGCCGGATGAGTGCACCACGCTAGATCCACGAGGGGGCTCCATGCCCATTGATGTATCCTGGGGAGTGCAAAGCCACAGTCTCTCAAGTCTCTACAGTGGGTGGTTTGCCCACTGTACCATCCTGGGGAGTGCAAAGCCACAGTCTCTCAAGTCTCTACAGTGGGTGGGTTGCCCACTGCTGCATCCTGGGGAGTGCAAAGCCACAGTCTCTCAATTCTCTACAGTGGGTGGTTTGCCCACTGTACCATCCTGGGGAGTGCAAAGCCACAGTCTCTCAAGTCTCTACAGTGGGTGGGTTGCCCACTGTACCATCCTGGGGAGTGCAAAGCCACAGTCTCTCAAGTGGATAACAATCTCCACTGGTTCTGGAGGGGCACTGGTGCCCAGAGTGCTTCATCCTGTGCAGGACAGACGGAGTGGATGCATGTCTCCACTGGTTCTGGAGGGGGACTGGTGCCCAGAGTGCTTCATCCTGTGCAGGACAGACGGAGTGGATGCATGTCTCCACTGGTTCTGGAGGGGGACTGGTGCCCAGAGTGCAGCACTCACCCCGTGATGGTCCCAGTTGCATCACTGCCCCTGCCGTTAATGGGCTAGTGGTGCTCGCCTTGGCGGTCTTTGCCCTGTTCGGCAGTCCATGCCCTGTACAGCGGTGCTTGCCATGGCGGTCTTTGCCTTGTTCAGCGGTGCTTAAGTTGGCAGTTTCTGACCTGTTCAGCGGTGCTTGCCCTGTTCAGCGGTGCATTCCATGGTGGTCTTTGCCCTGTTCAGCGGTGCTTGAGTTGGCAGTTTCTGACCTGTTCAGCGGTGCTTGCCCTGTTCAGCGGTGCCTTCCATGGCGGTCTTTGCCCTGTTCAGCGGTGCTTGAGTTGGCAGTTTCTGACCTGTTCAGCAGTCCTTGCCCTGTTCAGCGGTGCTTGAGTTGGCAGTTTCTGACCTGTTCAGCGGTGCTTGCCCTGTTCAGCGGTGCCTTCCATGGCGGTCTTTGCCCTGTTCAGAGGTGCTTGAGTTGGCAGTTTCTGACCTGTTCAGCGGTGCTTGCCCTGTTCAGCGGTGCATTCCATGGCGGTCTTTGCCCTGTTCAGCTGTGCTTGAGTTGGCAGTTTCTGACCTGTTCAGCGGTGCTTGCCCTGTTCAGCGGTGCATTCCATGGCGGTCTTTGCCCTGTTCAGTGGTGCTTGCCAAGGCGGTCCTTCATTGCCCAGCAGGCCTGTGGCTGGCGGTCCTTCATGGGTCAGCTGGGCTGTGGCTTGTGGGGCCCTCCTGGCCAGTGACGATTGGGCTGGCCTCCTGGGCAGTGACTCTGGCGGTGGCCTCCTGGCCAGTGACGATTGGGCTGGCCTCCTGGGCAGTCAATCAATCAATCAATCAATCAAGAAATTTGTATAGCGCGCTACTCACCCGGAGGGTCTCAAGGCGCTGGGGGAGGGGGGACCGCTACTGCTCGAACAGCCAGGTCTTGAGTTGCTTCCTGAAGGAGAGGTGGTCTTGGGTCAGACGGAGGTGGATGGGGAGGGAGTTCCAAGTCTTGGCTGCCAGGTAGGAGAAGGATCTTCCTCCCATGGTGGCTTTTCTAATGCGTGGCACGGCGGCGAGGGCGTGGCTGGTTGATCGTAGCTGGCGGGTGGGAGTGTAGAAGGTCAGGCGGTTGTTGAGGTACCTGGGGCCCAGGTCGTGGAGGGCCTCGTGTGCGTGGGTGAGGAGGCGGAACGTGATTCTCTTGCTGACGGGGAGCCAGTGCAAGTCTCTCAGGTGTCCGGAGATGTGGCTGTGTCGGGGGATGTCAAGGATGAGGCGTGCGGAGGCGTTCTGGATGCGTTGGAGTCTTTTCTGTAGTTTGGCGGTGGTTCCGGTGTAGAGGGTGTTACCGTAGTCCAGTCGGCTGGTGACGAGTGCCTGGGTGACCGTCTTCCTGGTTTCGGTGGGGATCCATCGGAAGATCTTTCGGAGCATGCGTAGGATGCTGAAGCATGATGATGAGACGGCGTTGACTTGTCTGGTCATCGAGAGGGAGGAGTCCAGGATGAAGCCCAGGTTGCGTGCGTGGTCCGTTGGTTTGGGTGCGCTGCCCAGGGCAGGGGGCCACCAGGAGTCGTCCCATGCAGAGGGTGATGATCCAAGGATGAGGACTTCCGTCTTGTCTGAGTTCAGTTTCAGGCGGCTGTTCATCATCCACTCGGCTACTTCTTTCATCTCTTCGTGCAGGTTGGTTCTGGCGGTGGCTGGGTCGTTGGTGAGAGAGTGGATCAGCTGGGTGTCGTCGGCGTAGGAGATGATGTTGAGGTTGTGATGGCGTGCGATGGCTGCGAGGGGGCTCATGTAGACGTTGAAGAGGGTGGGGCTGAGTGATGATCCTTGTGGTACGCCGCAGATGACTTCGGTGGCCTCGGATCTGAACGGGGGGAGGCGGACTCTCTGGGTTCATCCGGCGAGGAACGAGATGATCCACTCTAGTGCCTTCTCTTGGATTCCGATGTTGCTGAGGCGCTGCACTAGGGTGCGGTGGCAGACAGTGTCGAACGCTGCGGAGAGGTCCAGGAGGATGAGGGCCGCTGTTTCCCCGTTGTCGAGCAGGGCTCGGATGTCGTCAGTGGCTGCGATGAGGGCGGTCTCGGCGCTGTGGTTGGCTCGGAAGCCGGACTGCGAGTGGTCGAGGGATCCATTAGTCTCGAGGAAGGCGGCTAGCTGTCTGTTGACGGTCTTCTCGATGACTTTGGCAGGAAACGGGAGGAGCGAGATGGGGCGGTAGTTCTTGAGGTCGGTAGGGTCTGCTGATGGTTTCTTCAGGAGGGCGCTGAGTTCGGCATGCTTCCAGCTCTCCGGGAAGGTAGCGGTGTTGAAGGAGCAATTGATGATGTCCCGGAGATGGGGTGCGATGACGGAGTCGGCCTTGTTGAAGACGTGGTGGGGGCATGGGTCGGTTGGTGATCCGGAATGGATGGTGTTCATCGTGTGGATGGTGTCTTCGGTGCTGACTGGGGTCCAGTGCGGAGGGTGGTGTTGGGGGGCGTCGGTGTGGTGGTTGGGTGCGTGGTCTGTGCGCTGAAGCTGTTGTGTATGTCGGCGATCTTGCGGTGAAAGAACGAGGCGAGTGAGTCGCAGAGGTCTTGTGAGGGGGTGATGTAGTTGTTTCCGGCGCTGGGGTTGGAGAGCTCTTTGACGATGCTGAAGAGTTCCTTGCTGTTGTGTGCGTTGTTGTCTAGTCGTTCTTTGAATGCTGTCTTCTTGGTGGTGTGGATCAGCTGGTGGTGTTTGCGGGAGGCGTGCTTGAGGGCGGTCATGTTGTCTGTAGTCGTGTTTTTTCGCCAGGCTTTTTCGAGGGTGCGACAGTTCTTCTTGGAGTTCTTGAGGTCGTCGTTGAACCAGGAGGCTTTCTTGCTGTTGGGCCTGATGGGGTGGGTTTTCAGAGGTGCGAGGTTGTCAGCGCAGTTGGTGATCCACTGTGTGAGGTTGTTGGCTGCTTGGTTGGGGTCCGCTGAGCTGGCGGGAGGGTTCTGGCTCAGTGATGTGGAGAGCTGGTCGGTGGTGATCTTGTTCCAGCTTCTGCGGGGAGCCTGTTGTGGGTGGTGGTGAGTCGTGGTTCTTCTGAAGCTGAAGTGGACGCAGCTGTGGTCTGTCCAGTGGAGTCCGGTGGAGTGGCTGAAGGAGATGTACTTGCTGGAGGAGAAGACTGGGTCAAGCGTGTGTCCGGCGTAGTGGGTGGGGGTGTTCACCAGTTGCTTGAGTCCGAGGTTGGCGAGGTTCTCCAGCAGGGTGGTGGTGTTGTTGTCGTTGTTGTTCTCCAGGTGGAAGTTGAGGTCCCCTAGGAGGATGTAATCAGCGGAGGAGAGGGCGTGAGGGCTGATGAAGTCTGCGATGTCTTCGCTGAATTGTGTGCGGGTCCTGGGGGTCTGTAGATGAGGGTGCCTCTGAGTGTGGTCTTGGGGTCGGTGTGAATCTGGAAGTGGAGATGTTCGGCAGCTGTGAGGGTGTCGTCGGAGTTGGTTGTGATGCGGATGGTGTTCTTGTGGACGATGGCAATGCCTCCTCCTGTCTGGTTGACGCGGTCCCTCCGGGTGATCTTGTATCCTTCCGGGATGGCGATGGCGATGTCGGGCGCTGAGGAGGCGTTCATCCAGGTTTCTGTGAGGAAGGTGACGTCTGGAGATGTGGTGTCGAGCAGGTTCCAGAGTTCCACGGTGTGTCTGTGGATGGAGCGGGTGTTGAGCAGGATGCACTTCAGGTGGTTGCTGCTGGTGCTTGGCTTGGCGGGTGCGGTGCGGGTCTGGATGCAGGAGAACTTGCATGATTGGCAGGCGAAGGGTCCGTGGGTGCGTCTTGGGTCGGCACGGCAGCACCCAGGGATCCGGCTGGTGTTGAGTGCGAGGAGGGTGCCGGCGTCGTAGGTCCGGCGGGTAGGCTGGCAGCGGCGGGGGCCAGGGGGTCTGGCGCTGGGCGCGGTCCAGGCGCGGACGGGCGCAGACGCGCTTGCCTTTGGCGCGCCTTCGGCGCGCCAGCGGCGCGGCCGCTGCGCGGCTTCCATATGAGGGGGAGAGGGAGGGAGGAGCAGCTGGGAGGTGGGAGCGGGGCGGCCAATGAGGTGCAAGGGGGCGGAGCTACCGGGATGCGGCGGCGGGAAGAACGGGCGGCGAGGGCAAGACGAGGGAAGCTGAGAAAGGGAGCACAGTCAAGGCAAGACAACAAGTAAGGGAGAGCAATCAGGGCAACAATACAGAAACAATACCAGGGACGCAGGCACTCGGGGCACAGGATCGGCGGACACTGGTGCTCGGTCACAGGAGGCAGGCACAGGCAGTCAGGGCACGGCAGCGAGAGCGGTCACACTGGGGGCTGCGTGGCGGTGAGGGGAGCGACCTGCCTGGGAACCAGGGTCAGAGGTCACTCACTCCGCCACTGCGCTGCTTCCATATGAGGGGGAGAGGGAGGGAGGAGCAGATGGGAGGTGGGAGCGGGGCGGCCAGTGAGGTGCAAGGGGGCGGAGCTACCGGGATGCGGCGGCGGGAAGAATGGGCGGCAAGGGCAAGACGAGGGAAGCTGAGACAGGGAGCACAGTCAAGGCAAGACAACAAGTAAGGGAGAACAATCAGGGCAACAATACAGTAACAATACCAGGAACGCAGGCACTCGGGGCACAGGATCGGCGGACACTGGCGCTCGGTCACAGGAGGCAGGCACAGGCAGTCAGGGCACGGCAGCGAGAGCGGTCACACTGGGGGCTGCGTGGCGGTGAGGGGAGCGACCTGCCTGGGAACCAGGGTCAGAGGTCACTCACTCCGCCGCTGCGTGGCTTCCATATGAGGGGGAGAGGGAGGGAGGAGCAGCTGGGAGGTGGGAGCGGGGTGGCCAATGAGGTGCAAGGGGGCGGAGCTACCGGGATGCGGCGGCTGGAAGAACGGGCGGCGAGGGCAAGACGAGGGAAGCTGAGAAAGGGAGCACAGTCAAGGCAAGACAACAAGTAAGGGAGAACAATCAGGGCAACAATACAGTAACAATACCAGGGACGCAGGCACTCGGGGCACAGGATCGGCGGACACTGGCGCTCGGTCACAGGAGGCAGGCACAGGCAGTCAGGGCACGGCAGCGAGAGCGGTCACACTGGGGGCTGCGTTGCGGTGAGGGGAGTGACCTGCCTGGGAACCAGAGCAATGACTCTGGCGGTGGCCTCCTGGTCAGTGACGATTGGGCTGGCCTCCTGGGCAGTGACTCCGGCGGTGGCCTCCTGGCCAGTGACGATTGGGCTGGCGGTGGCCTCCTGGGCAGCGGGGATGATGGCGGTCTTCACCGCCATGCTGCCCCTCCCAGACTTTGGAGATTTCTTCTGCCCCTTCCCCACCTTGGGAGGAGTCACAGCTGAGTCGACACTACCCCCGGGACCCTTGTGAGCGGCTTTGCTGGCTGGAGTCTTCCCCCTCTCCCGCCGGGCACTGTCTCACAGGGGGGGGACTGGCTGTGCTGTGGCTCCGTGCCACACTGGCTGGCCTGGTGGCCGGTGCACTCCACATGCCTGTAACAGGCACCACTGGTCCCGGCGATTTTTTGGCTGAGGTGCTAGTACGGGACCTATGAGTTGGAGGGGGTGTGGGAAAGAGGTCAAGGTTGGCCAGGAAAAGTTTCTTAGGAACACTGGGACGGGTATCTGGAGGGGGTTTGGGAGTGGAGGAAGAGGTAGTGGTTGTAGGAGGTGTACGTTTGGTGACTTTGGGTGAAGGTGCATGCGCTGGAGGCTGTCGTGAGGTGGATGGCTGTTGGGTGGGTGTGTGCCTGCGTTTGTGTATCTTCGGAGAGGGCGTCACACACACACTGGGAGAGGACACAGGGGAAGTGTAAATGGGAGTGGGGTGGTGACTGCACGTGAGCGGGGTGTGGTGGTGGGTGTGCTGGTGCGGGACTTAGTAGCTGTAGAGGTAGTGCATGCAGGTGAGAGTGTAGACGAGACTGGGAGGGAGGAGGGTAGACGACGAGGAGGGGGACACAGTGGAGGCAGTGGATGTTGGTGTGTCTGTATGTGTGTGATGCTTGCGTGAGTGCCTGTGGGATGTGTGGTGCTTATGTTTGCCTGAGCTTCCCTTGTGTGGTGAGGTGTGTGCAGGCTGGTCTGATGGTGTGCTTGGGATAGGCTGGGGTACAGGGGATTGGGTCTGGGTGGAGGAAGTTGGAGGGGGAGGCTAGAGACAGGGACAATGGCTGCCATCAGTGCTGAGGCCAGAGTTTGCAGGGTTCGATGAAGGGCAGCCTGACCAGAATGAATGCCCTCCAGGAATGCATTTGTGTGTTGCAATTCCCTTTCTACACCCCGGATGGCCCAACAGTGAGGGACCTGAGGAGGTCAATGGCCTCCTCACTGAGGGCAGCAGAGGTGACAGGGGCAGGGGCTGAGGTGCCTGGGGCAAAGGTGATGCCCACCCTCCTGGGTGAGCGGGCACGGGGCGAAGGCTGAGGGGCTGCTGGGAGGGCGGTGCTGGTAGGGGGGTGGCGGCTGTACCTGTAGAAGTGGGGGGCATAGATTTTGCCGCCACCACAAGGGAGCTCCCATCGGAGGACGAGTCTGTGTCGCTGGTTGCTGATCCTGTCCCCGCTGTGAAGCTCCCCTCGCCCTCCGTCCCACTGGTGTATTCCGAGTCCGTGGTGTGCCCCTCCATGGCCATGTGGGATGCAGCTCCCTCGTGCTCCTGTGCCACTGTACCTCCACCTGATGATGCTGATGCACACAAGAACAGGGAGACCACAAAAAGGGGGGGGGACGACAGAAGAAAGACAGGTTGAGTGCATGGCTTACCGCTACCGTTGGCGGACAATACAGAAACAGCAGCCCCGTGCACTACGTCGCGCTGTTGGGCTCTACAGATGCAATTCCTGGGATATGTCCTACATGGCTATGGTCGACATCTGCACACATAGATGACACAGGGGCATGTATACCTGTACTTGGCACTCTACAGAGGTGGGGTGGGGTGCCACATGGCCTGCATTACGGAGGGGCCTAGCCTACGGAACTCACCCTGGCCTTTGGAAACCCACAGCCCTCCTCCCCCACCCAGACACCTTCACTGCGCGCAAAGTCCACTGAATGATGTTGTACTCACCCTCTTGTGCCTGCTGTGATGCCCCCAAGCGCCCATCCAACTCAGGGTAGGCCACCGCCAGGATCCGGAACATCAGGGGGGTCATGGTTCGACGGGCACCCCTCCCACGTTGGGAGGCCATCCCCAGCTGAGCCTCCGCCGTCTTCTTGCTCCAGCGGCGAATGTCCTCCCATCTTTTCCGGCAGTGGGTGCTCCGTCTGTGGTGGACCCCCAGGGTCCGGACGTCCTTGGCAATGGCACGCCAAATATCCTTCTTCTGGTGGGCGCTGACCTACATGACATGTACAGGGGAAGAAGAGAAGTCATTACCAACTGCACCGTCGAAGTGAGTGGCCCACATCCCTACCCTTGCCATGTGGCACATGCATTCACAGTCCTTCATGCACGCAGAACTGTGCCCCCTTCGTCCTTACAACCAGCCCTCTCCACACAGGCATAGCCCATACAACGTGCTCCCTGTGTACTTACCTGTTGGTCTGGAGGACCGTAGAGTAGCATGTACTGGAGGAGGACCCCGTCCACGAGCTTCTCCAACTCCTCTGCAGTGAAGGCAGGGGCCCTTTCCCCAGACGCACGAGCCATTGTCTCTTCCGGACCGAGGTCACAGCAGCACTTGCAGTGTAGGTCCTCTCCTGTCGAAGATCAGGTATCGAGTGATTGAACAGATAGAAAATGGCGGTCACCTCTGCGGCAGTGCGTACCATCACCGCCGGCGTACATCATCATTGGCTCCTGGGACCCATAGGGTCCAATGTTAACCAATGCAGCATTGCGCGCGGACTTCGACCGCCTACCGCGACGGTGTACAACGCCAGCGCAGTTACCTCACATCCCATTGTCCCACTTTAGAGGTCAGGCAGCCGCCATTTCAGGGGCCCACATGGCCTCATTACCAACTGCGTCACACAGACCTAGGCCTTGTCGCGCAACACAAATACAGGCCAGATTTTGTGTATGAATGGTGTTCTGTGTAGACTGTGGGTACATACCTCTGAGTTGTTTGACTCTGTGGTCGCTGTTGTCATTCCTAGGCACCGTCCGCTGGGACATGTGAGGAGATGGCGGAATCCTCCTGTGTACCGACCGCTGGTGGACCTGTCGACAATGGAGGAAAGACATTTGATCATCACCTACAGGTTTGACCGTGCCACAATCCAGGAACTGTGTGCCCAGTTGGAGCCAGACCTGTTGTCAGCAATCCACCATCCCACAGGGATCCCCCCTCAAGTGCAGGTGCTATCAGTGCTCCATTTCCTTGCAAGTGGGTCATTTCAAACAACAGTGGCCATAGCATCAGGGATGTCCCAGCCTATGTTTTCCAACATGTTGTCCAGACTGTTGTCTGCCCTGCTGAAACACATGCGGAGCTACATCGTTTTCCATCAGGTGGAGGATTTGCCTACAGTTAAAGGTGACTTCTATGCCCTTGGACATATCCCTAACATCATAGGTGCCATTGATGGGACCCATGTAGCTCTGGTCCTCCCCACAGGAGTGAACAGGTGTACAGGAACCGGAAGAGTTATCATTCCATGAATGTACAGATGGTATGTTTGGCAGACCAGTACATCTCCCAGGTAAATGCTATGTTCCCTGACTCTGTGCATGACGCCTACATCCTGCGGAATAGCAGCATCCCTTATGTGATGGGTCAACTCCAGAGGCACCGGGTGTGGCTATTAGGGGACTCTGGTTACCCCAACCTGTCATAGCTACTGACCCCAGTGAGGAATCCCAGGACCAGGGCAGAGGAACGTTACAATGAGGCCCATGGGCGGACTAGGAGGGTGATCGAACGCACCTTCGGCCTCCTGAAGGCCAGGTTCAGGTGCCTCCATATGACAGGTGGTTCCCTATTCTACTCACCAAGGAAGGTGTGCCACATCATCGTGGCCTGCTGTATGCTTCACAACTTGGCTTTGCGACGACAGGTGCCTTTTCTGCAGGAGGATGGTCCAGATGACGGTGTTGTAGCAGCTGTGGAGCCTGTGGACAGTGATGAGGAGGAAGCAGAGGAAGAAGACATTGACAACAGGGACTCAGTTATCCAGCAATATTTCCAGTGACACACAGGTGAGAACACATTCCTGCCTACTACAAGTACTTTCACACTTCTACCTCTATCCTGTCTGTCGATTTCACCCAGTATATGGTAACTGAGTTGTACATTTCCCTTACGGTTTCACAGGTGTGGTTTACAACGTGTGTCATCTGCTTAGATTCCTCATGGACTTGAGATGTGTGACATAGGTATGTTGACATTACATTTGAAAACGCATTTTGTCACTGTCATTGCTAATACACATTTTCGAAATCACAGACTGACTCCAGATTGTTTTGTGGTTCAAGGGTGTTTATTGAAGTGCTCAATATTGGAGGGGGGTTGTAAAATGGTGAGGGGTGATGGTGGAGGAATGTCCATGGCAGAGTCCAGTCTATGAGTCTCACAGGTGCATTGCCCATATGGGCATAGGAAGTGGAGCTGGGGCAGTTCCAAGATGGACAGGGTTACAAAGTGGGACAGTAGGATGAAAATCAAGGTGGTCTCATTTCTTGGCGGGGGTCTTGGCATCGTGCTCTGTCTTGTTCCTGGATCTTAGGGACCATTTGCGGGTGGTTCTCTGTCTGCAGGGGGTGGGGTGCTGGTGTGGTGGTCCTGTGGCGGGGCGTCCTGTCCACTAGCGCCGGCAGAGGTGGTGGGCAGTTCATCGTCCATGCTAGTGTCAGGGGCCCCTTGTAGTGCCACAGTGTCCCTCCTGGTGTTAAGTATCTCCTTCAGCACCCCTACGATGGTGCCCAGGGCGGAGCTGATGGTTCTGAGTTCCTCCCTGAACCCCAAATACTGTTCCTCCTGCAGCCGCTGGGTCTCCTGAAACTTGGCCAGTACTGTTGCCATCGTCTCCTGGGAGTGGTGGTAGGCTCCCATGATGGAGGAGAGGGCCTCGTGGAGAGTGGGTTCCCTAGGCCTGTCCGCCCCATGTCGCACAGCAGCCCTCCCAGTTCCCCTGTGTTCCTGTGCCTCCGTCCCCTAGACCGAGTGCCCACTTCCACTGCCCCCAGGTCCCTGTTGTTGTTGGGGTGGTGGGTTATCCTGGGTTCCCTGTAGTGGTGGACACACAGCTGATAGACATGTCCTGGGGAACGGAGGTATGGGCCCGCTGGGTGGGTGCTGTGCTGGTGTTACCAGAGGGTGGAAGGTCTGTGGTGGCCTGTGACTGGGTGTGGGGAACCGACTGTCCCGAGGCCCACGATGGTCCGGGCTGGTCATCTGGATCCAGTTGGACAGAGCTGCTGTCATCACTGTGGGCCTCTTCTGTGGGTGGGGTGGAGATGTCTGGACCCTCCTGTCTGGTGATGTTGGGTAGTGGTCCTGCAGGGGTATAAAAGCATGATTATTGCATCTGTGTGTGTCATGGTGGGCAATGGGTGGGTGAGCGTGTACCCCAGTGCTAGCATTCCTGTGTGGGGGCTTGTGTGATGATGGTTGAGGGGGGTGTTATGGGTATGTGCAGTGGGCATGCTTTAGTGATGGGTGTCCATGCTTTGTTGTGTCATGCAGGGCTTGGTGTTGGGATGGGTGGTTTGTGTTATTAGTACATTTGTGAGGAGTTGGAGTAATAGGGGAGGGGGCGAGGGTGGGGGTCTGTGATAGCATGCAGGTAGGGTGGGGAATATGATAGTTAAGATTTGACTTACCAGAGTCCATTCCTCCACCGACTCCTGCGAGGCCCTCAGGATGCAGAATAGTCAAGACCTGCTCCTCCCATGTTGTTAGTTGTGGGGGAGGAGGTGGGGGTCCGCCGCCAGTCCGCTGTACCGCGATATTGTGTCTTGAGACCACGGAACGCACCTTCCCCCGTAGGTTGTTCCACCTCTTCCTGATGTCGTCCCGATTTCTTGGGTGCTGTCCCACTGCGTTGACCTTGTTGACAATTCTTCGCCATAGCTCCATCTTCCTAGCTATGGAGGTGTGCTGCACCTGTGATCCAAATAGCTGTGGCTCTACCCATACGATTTCCTCCACCATGACCCTGAGCTCCTCCTCAGAGAAACTGGGGTGTCTTTGCCGTGCCATGGGGAGGTGTAGGTGATGTGTGGGGTGGTGTATGTGGTGATAAGTGTGGTGATATGTAGTGGTCTGTGGTGTTTTGTGCGTGGAAGTAGTGTGGGTGATGGTGTTGTGTGCCTGTGGCTGCTAGTTTGTGGATGGTGGTGTCTCTCTCTGGCCTTCTTTCTGAATTTTTTGTTGTAGGGGTTTGTGGGTGATGTGGGTGTGTGTTTTATATTGTATTGGGTGTGTGGGAGTGGTGTGTGTATGTGTATCAGGTGTGTGTATTTTGAATTGTCCAATGTGGCTGTGTTTTGTAAGAGTGTGTGTATTTTGAGCGCGGCGGTGTGTACCGCCAATGGAATACCGCAGTTGAAAGACCGCCTCGTGGATTCATGGGTCGTGATAGCATGGGCGTATTTCTGTTGGCGTGACGGTGGAGGTTTTGTTTTCGCCAGTTTATCACTGACCGTTGGTGTGGCGGACTTGTGTGGGTGTCTGAATTTTGTCGGTTTTCGGGATGTGGGTTGTAATAGCTGTGGCGGAATTCCACGGCCGCGGCGGTGTGTTGGCGGTCTTCTGCACGGCGGTAAGCGGCTTTTACCGCCAATGTTGTAATGACCCCCATGGTCAACTGCCCTTTCTTCTACAGAGATTATGTGCCCTTTTTCTACGCAAGACCATTACCCATCTGTCTTCAACCCAGATAGTAGTGATGGCACAGATGGTAAAGAAAATGGGCTTGATTTCCATTCTACTGAGGAAAATTGGATAGCTGACCTTGTAGAGCTAGCATCTGTAACCAAAGTTATAATGAGTGCCATAAACAGAAAGGCCCCTGAGCCTGATCAGGTACCAATTGACTTGTTCAAATCAAATGTTGATTTTTGGTCCCTTTTGCTTACAAATGTGCTGAGGGCTGCAGTGAAGGGGAGCGCAATTGCCTCTTGGAAAGAATCAATAATAGTTCCTATTTATATAAAAGAATATCAAAACTTTCCTGCATGTTACGACCCAATCTCACTGATTGATTTAACTGTGAAGATTTTAGGGCATGTCATTTTGGGGAAATTAGAATCTTGGGCAGAGGCAAATTCTTTTTTCAGTCCAGTCCAATATTGTTTCCGACTAGGATTGGGGACCATGGAGCAGGCCCTTAATCTCACACTTATCCTGGGTAAATATGTCAAGGCGAGGAGAGGGGTTTTGCACATGGCCTATATGGACCTCTCCTATGTCTTTGACCTGGTAGACAGGGAAATATTGTGTAATTTGATGGAACAGGCAGGCATTGATACCCCATTATTAGATCTTATAAGGCACCTTAAGCTGGACCAGACAACTAGAGTCTGTTACTCACAAAATAGGGATTGTACAGCCTCGATAAGGGTGGTCAGAGGAGTTAGGCAGGGCTACACTCTAGATTCCAAACTCTTTTTATTTTATATCAACTCTTTATACAAAGTGTTACCTACGTGTAGCAAAGATGTTCCCAGAATTGGTAACCAGGCAGTCCCAGTATTGCTGTATGCAGATGATGCATTCCTTTTAGCTCAGGCAGCAAATGGCTTCCAAAATCTTTTAAACAGCTTTAATGATTTGAGGTCCAGACTTGAACTTAAGGTGAATTAGCAAAAGTCTGAATATTATGTCATGTGGCACTAAAAATATTAAATCAAAACCTTTTTTATAAGGGGGAGACCCATTGAAAAAGTATCTACTTTTAATTATTTTGGTATTTTAATTGATGTGACTGGGCGATGGGACAGGTTAACGACCCATAGAGCACGAAAATGAGGGCAGCTGGTGATGCTATTTTCAGATTTGCCAAAAGGCTAGGACAAAAACTGGTTTGGGAGTTGGTCCGGCTTTACAAAAGTAACAGTAGGCACCTATGGAGCTGGAGTTTGAGGCTATGCTGCCTCTGGGAAACTTCAGGCAGCGGAAAAATTGTTTTTGTGTAGTCTCATAGCTATCCCCAGAGCTACTGCGAGCTTTATTGTAGACACGGGACTGGGATTAGGCTTTATAGAAGATTGTATTAAACTGACACCACCCTTTCTATGGCTAAAAATATGGAGTACCCCCACTGCACAATTTTCAAGATGGGTGCTGTTTGACTGTTTAAGCCTGGATAATATGTCTGCGTTCCGTGGCTGGCATACATACAAAACACCCTTCACAACCTGGGTTACAGACATTTTTTTGACAGTACTGAAAGCATTGCCCCAAAATCTAAGATGATACTTAAAGAGGTCTAAGAATCCTTTAGAGCAGCAGCCAAGTCGTGGAACAGCCTGTCCCTCCACCTCCAAACAGCTCCCTCTGTGGTGGACTTCAGAAGGATACTCAAGATGTGGCTTTTCAACAGAGACAAGGCACCTTCAGCGCCTGGATACCCTTAGGGGTGATAGTGCTGAGCTTTACAAATGCTATGATTGATTGATTGACTGATTAGAGGAGAAACCAGACTTGAGAGTACCCTGAACATACCTTCAGTTATAAGGTACATGCAAATTTCTACATCCCCGGGTATGGAACCATACTAGTCCTGGATAACTAAGTTGGAGTATAGATTTTATCTTACTAGGCTAAGTTTGAATACAGTCCATTTTTAGTGGCCTTTCTGTTAGATGTTTCCTGGCATACATCTCTAACATGTTTCCCCTGTGACGCTGTTACTGCCCAGTCTACCCTGCACTTTAGGCTTTTTTGCACATTGTATAACTCCCTCAAACTGCACCCTATTTTATTGAATAAACATTGTACATCTTAGAAAGACGGGCTGATTCACCTGCAAAGCATTTCTTTTGTTGAAATTTGCACTGCTGTTCTTAGCTACAATGTTGCTGCTATCGTTTTAAGAAGAATTTATGAACGTTAATCAATTAACGATTACTGCTTGACATACGTCGAGATATGGGCTAATGTTTCAAGTTTTATTGTTGCTGCTATTGTACAAACGTGAATCTATGCATTTTAGACGCTTATTGGATGGTTATGCCTTGAAATTTTTCATATTGTCCTACATGGTGGAACAATTTCTATGAATGCGGATAAATTGGCTAAAGGTGATTCCCTGTTTTTCGCATTGACCGCTGAAAACTTTGAAAGTGTAGTAGTATATTCCTGGATGTAGGTTTGGTATATAAGGAAACTTCTAATCTGCCTTCTTGATGTTAAGAGGATAAAGAGAACATTTTATCTCTATAAAAAGATGCTTTTGCAGTGATGGGGGCCAGTTTTGTTACTGGGGACCGGTTTTGCAGCAGTGCTGCAATATTGGCCCCCAGTAACAAAAGAACAAAAGCAGCAGTGCTTTGCGCACCCCTCCCCTGACCAGTGGGCTAGTCTGACAAAATTGCCAAGGCTGCTTTGAGTTCTCAGTCCAGCCTATTTATTGTTTTTGTGAGTAACTATTACCACTGACTTAGCCAACCTTTGTTTTCATAATTTAGTTGTTTTGTGCCCTGAGGAAGGTGTTCAGCTTAGACCGTGTGACACCAAACACGCATCAGCAGGACACATTTATGGCTAAGAGAACCAAAGGACATCAACGGAGGTCACAACATACCTAAAATAAGGACATCTATTATTGATCAGGAAGATCAAAAAATTATAAATTGGCTTATTAGTGTATGTATTGGACCATCAGTGCACACAAACACACACACACACATATATATATATATATATATATATATATATATATATATATATATATATATATACATATATATATATATATGTATATATATCTCTCTATATATATATATGTATATACATATATATATATATATATATACATATATATATATATATATATATTATTTATTTTTTATTATTTCACTAAAAAACAAAGGTTACAGGGACGTTATAGTTAGGAAATACAATTCTAAAAAAACATAGTAATCCAATTAAAAAATCAAAGGTTACTGGGATGTTATAGTGGGGCTCACACTTTAAACGTACCAAACCATAGAAATTCACCAGTTATAGTTAGAGTCATCCCAAGTAACTATAACTCTGCCTTAAGGTAACTATAACTCGCGCCCTCGCCATGCACATTTTTTTCGTCAAAAAGTTTTCTGCAAATATTACATTGAAATTATCAAGGATGTTATCAAATATGTCATGAATGTTGTAATTTGTAGGGTAATTAGCAGTGCATTGCAAGGGCGCGAGTTATAGTTACCTTAGGGCCTCAGGCCAGGCCCTGACGCCAACCCCCTATAAGCACCCAACCGTGCATGTCCTTCACCCGTGGGCAGGGGTGGTTGCCGGCAAGACCTGGCCTGCAGCCAGACCCTGCGGCCAACACCCCCTAACCACTCAAACTCACGCTGTGCACAGTCCTTTGGCGGTGGGCGATGGCCGCAGCTTCCCTGGTTATGAGAATAGGTGTGAGAAGGTGTATCTGGGGGTGAGAGTGGCTGTCAGATTGTCTCTCTGGGTGTGAGAGTGCGTACATCAGTGTTTTAGAGGTGTGTCAGTGTGTGTGGGTCTGTGAGTGGGTGCAGAAGGTGTCAGTGGGTCTGTGAGTGGATGCTTGAGTGTCTGAGTGGGTCTGTGAGTGGGTGCTTAAGTGTCTGAATGTGTGTGTGAGTGGGAGATATTGACTGAAAGAGAGAGAGAAAGAAAGTGGGAGAGAAGAGATAGAGTTTTTTAGGCTTTGATATCTCATCTACTTAAAATTAGATATTTGTGTTCAATTTAAAGTAAAAAAATATTTATTAATTTTTTTAAACTATAATGTTTTTTTTAAAAAGAGGTAAATTAGTCCAGCTGGACTTGAACCCCCTTCACACTGAGCTATGTTTTTTTTTTGGGGGGGGTTAGCCATTTATGGGCTTTCTTGGACCACCAGGCCTCAAGGGCTCCGCTGCGGGCGCTATTTATTTATTTATTTATAACTTTTTTCATCTTTTTGTTTTTTAATAAACAGTGCTTATGGGTTTCCAGGCACTACAGAGGGAGCCTTAAGGCTTCCCTCGCTGTGCCATTGCTTCAGCAAGCATGGAGCTGCTTTGACAGCAGCTCCGTGCTTGTTGCAGCATTTCATCGCTGTCCCCTGCAGGGGACAGAGATGAAAGCTCTGGATTTTGACAGCAGGATCTGATTTACAGGTCCTGCTGTCAAAAAACAGAGTGTTTGCTGTGGCTTGGCTGCAGAACTGCAGCCAAGCCACAGCAAACAGCTATGTCCCAGTGGTGGGCACCAGAGAACATAAGAGCTGGCCTTAGGGCCCTTAATTCCTCAAAAAATACTGATCGGAATTACACCAAAACAAAAGAAGGTCACTTTCTTGACCAGGACCTACCTTCCTGCCAAATGTGGTGTAATTCCATCCAGTAGTTTTTTCATTATTGCTGTTCAAAATCCCTATGGAAAAATGAATGGGGAAAACGTGTTTTGAGACACCCTCCCCTTTTTTTCAGCCCCCCTCTCGATGGATCACCCTGAACATTCCGGTTTTCTAGGCACCAGATGACAGGAATGGCAAATTTTTTGGGAAAGTTTCATTAAGATTCATCAAGCAGCGCCAAAGATAGAGACAAGTAAAAAACGCTTTTTATATAGAAACTAGGTCCTAACTATACCTAGTGGCGATCGCCACTAGGTATAGTTAGGACCTATATACATATAGTTGATAAGTAGGACGAAAATGCAGTGGTGATTTAGTTACACTTTTTCCTGTTGGACACTGTTAATATATATGTGGCCGAGAGAGTTTTATGATATTGTATGAACGGGAATGTATGTGGTATGTTTACCAGGTTTTGAGTTTTTAACAGAGGAGGGATGACTATGTGATGGCAGAGATGAAAATGTATGTTGATTTTTTTTATTTTTGTAATAGAGGGTGTGTAATATACATGGTATGTTCTACTGTGACTAAAGGAAATATAATTTATTAATGGCATAATATTTGAAAAGATGTCTCTAGAATGATGATATGTTGACACTTTAAATAAATTCTGGAGGTAGAGTCTTTTCGGGTGTTTCCTGATTTCTCCTGTCACACTCCCCTTAACGTTATCAGGGGCCCTCTGTTTCTGACTATTATAGTACAACTGGCCCCATGTGCTTTTAAGTCTTGATGCATGCTTGGGGCAGCACTCGTCTTATTTGCGGATAATCTAGGCCAACGAATGTATCCTTACTGTGGGCCACATAGAAATTATATTTGTTGGGCCAAGGATTTCAGGAGGGAGAGATGTAGTCCTGGTTTGAGAGGCAAACGTTTAGGCCCTCTGTGAGAGCCGTGAATTTCACAACCTTGTCTGAGCCCTGCTACCCCCTCTGCCCACCACTCCTCATTTCCTTCAGCCATCCTTCGGCGGAGTCACCACTCGCCTCCCGCTGCTCCATCGCCTAGGTCACGCTCAAACTTGAACAGTTTTCGCATTTTGCCTGAAATAATGTCACCAACCCACAGAACTGTGTGTCAGCTCGGCAGCGCTCCACGAGCACCGTGAACTCAGTCTGAAGAAATGTCTCCCGGACAATCATGCTTGTGTCCAGGCCGGACGGAAAAGTCAGAGAGGGCAGGTGACCTTCCACCAGAGAGTGTTACCGCATCACGACCCCCGGTGACGGGGTAAAGCAGTGAATCGCGCGCCCTCTCCCACTAAGGCCCACATGCTTCATGAAGCGGCGCTTGTCTGAGGGGGCGGTGGGTGAGAGGGAGGGCTGTCTCAGCAGCACGCGCTACGTCAATAGTCCGGCTGCTGACTGAGCTGTGTGTCAGTCACTTCGTTTGTCATGAGGTAATCTACTTCCCAGCGATCTTCGCTAGAATAAACCACTATCACTCCTTTAAGCCCAGATGATTCTCCCGGCAAAGCTCCTCAATGTATCTACTTTAAGGTGTCTTCGGGCGCTCTCTGGCCTCAGCTACTGTCGACAGGGGCGTAGCTTCAGAGAGGTTGTGTGTGGTGTTAAACCCTCCTAATAAATGTATTTTTTGATACATAGTTGGGTGCAGGTGCTTTCAGTCGGGCATGGTGAGGTGTCTGTAGGATTGAGTTTTTACACACACACAGACGAAAACGAACACACAGGCCCTCATTCTGACCCTGGCGGTGTCTCACGCCAGGGCAGAGGAAGCACCGCCAACAGGCTGGCGGTGCTTCCGGGGCATTCTGACCGCGGCGGTACAGCCGCGGTCAGAAACGGGAAACCGGCGGTGTCCCGCCGGTTTCCCGCTGCCCTGGGGAATCCTCCACGGCGGCGCTGCTTGCAGCGCCGCCATGGGGATTCCGACCCCCTTACCGCCATCCTGTTCCTGGCGGTGTTCGCCGCCAGGAACCGGATGGCGGTAACGGGTGTCGTGGGGCCCCTGGGGGCCCCTGCAGTGCCCATGCTAATGGCATGGGCACTGCAGGGGCCCCCTAACAGGGCCCCACTATGATTTTCAGTGTCTGCCAAGCAGACACTGAAAATCGCGACGGGTGCAACTGCACCCGTCGCACCCCTTCCACTCCGCCGGCTCCATTCGGAGCCGGCATCCTCATGGAAGGGGGTTTCCCGCTGGGCTGGCGGGCGGCCTTCTGGCGGTCGCCCGCCAGCCCAGCGGGAAACTCAGAATAACCGTGGCGGTCTTTTGACCGCGCAGCGGTATTCTGACAGCGGGACTTTGGCGGGCGGCCTCCGCCGCCCGCCAAAGTCAGAATGAGGCCCACAATGTCCCTTTCTATGTCTAGAAAGACTTCAGAAATGTTGGTTATTTCACAAAATAATGCGCTTTCTCTCACTCAGTACACCCACCAGTCTGCATTCCTCTCCCTTTCCACAGCCTCTTAAAACCCTCTTGTGCACCTTGTTTGTCCTATGATGGCATGTATTTTAACATCATGTGCCAGCATGATTGTCGGGAAATTTGAAGCTAACACTCCCTCTCCCCCACCATCATACTGACCAAGCTACGCCCCTGAGGAGTGTGATGGTTGTTACTGTCGGCCAATATGGGATAAAGCCATGGCAATTTGAGTTATACCGCAGGGTTGGACAAAATTATGCAGCAGGGTTTACTAAATTAGCACAAAAGGCAAATTAAGCAGTATAATTCAGCACATTTTGTGATAGCATTACATGATGCTTTTGTCATTTGTCCATGTAAACTCTACCTGACCAAAAATTTCATCCAGTGCTTAATTTGTAAATAAAAACATGCTGGTGCCCAGAGCTCTCCTCTGAAACACGCAGCTCTTGCAATTAAATGTACTAGCACTGAATACTGAGGCAGCGTAATCCTGAAGACATCTCTGGGCCTTTTTAATCCATTTACAGCCACTCCCTACCCCTTCAGGTCACTCTTGCAGCTTTCTGCTTTCTCCCTCTGTGACGCTTTTTCGTTTTTCTCTTCCTCCGTCTTTCCCATGAATCTTTTGCTCGCAGTAAATGCTTGAGGTAGAAAAATAAGTGCTGCCTTCAAAAATAACTGCTGGTGCCCCTTACCGGAAACCACAGGCCCGAATTAAGCACTGATTTCACCTTATTAATATCAGTCTGACACACAAATGCAGCAATAAGCAACAGAAAGATGACCAGTCAACCTTTACAAAGGGCCTTCCACTGGGAAGTAACAGGTGTTTCACCGGTTTTAGTAACTTTTGATCAGTTATAGCTAGAAGCATTTTTTTGTTATAATCTGAGATTGTGCTGCGGATGATGGATTATGTGGCAACTGCTGCAAATACATAATTAAGCAAAAAATGCTATAAAATCACACAATTCTAGTTGCCCTGCAAATAGTACCAAGTCTCACAAGTTTGGTCTACCATTTTCTGCTAAAGTTATGAAATGAGAAAGCTAGAGATAAAAAATGTAGTCACTCCAACCCATCTGCATATTTGCAAAGAATAGGTTCTGCAAAGATGAAAGCCTGGAAAAGTACAAAACAGATGTCCCACCCTGCATTTTAAAAACTTTTCATTTTATTTATGTGGTTCAATTTTTCACCATTTGCTTCAGGCCCCTCATCGACCACCATCAGCCCTAGTGTTGACATCTGGCCATAATTATGCCAACAGAGCTGGTATTTTTATGTTAAAGACAGTTAAAAACTGAAGAAAAATCAGCAAAAGGGTGTTATCCGCTCGACCTGGAAGCGATAAAGTACACTTGTAAATCCCCTCATGTTCATCAAATTCATGGTGGGGTCACACTTCCTTAAGAGTAGTAGAAGTCTTTGCTGCAAGCATAGTAAAGACTCACCAATACACCAATGGCTTTAACCACAACCCCGAATGCCCCCCGCGGGTGGCCCTTTCCACCAGTGAAGAGGAGGAATAAGCAGAAGTCGGGCCAATCCGCACAGGGTGTAGTGGAGGCATCCGGCACTGGGGGACGGTGGTAAGCGAATCCCAAGATAGCCCAGGGACAGTTGAGTCCCACCAGAATGTAGTTACCCCGCCTATGGCCCATGCCCCTGGTACCACCCTTGCCGAGCCCCCACAGTTAGGAGCGTACCCCAATACCATGCTTGTGGTGCTGACTGAGATTAAGCAGTCATTAAAGCAACTCACCCATCAGAGAAATGGTGATTCAGCAGGGCAGTCAGGGTCAGGGACTGGTGCTTCAAAGGTGGGGGAGAGCGACTTGTGGGGTGACGGCCTCAGATAGCGCAGTCAGAGCTGGGGGTCAGTTCAGGGTTGCAGGCAGATCCGTCCTTGGGAGTTCTGTCCTCAGTTTCAGCCTTCTTGTTCCAGCTGGCGAATCCGGCAAATGTGGGCCAGTAAGGCAGCGGTTTGACAGCCCCATGGGCCCCTTCTCCTCCTGTGTTGTCCACCATATCAGAGTTACAGAAACAGGTTGAGGACCTGGTCAAAGCGCGCAGTGGAACTGGGATTGATTTTGGAACCTGGAAGGAGGGTCCAGATGGTACAGTCGGGAGTGTTGGTGCTACAGCATCAGGTAAATTACCAGACGGTGCAGTGAAGGATTCGGGCTCCACAATCAAATTGTGGGGTAGGCAGGACACTTTGCTCTCCAAGCCGGGAAAGATGACTTCGCATGCACCGGTTGAGGTCAAAGAGAAGATCTGGAGAGGGGAATTTGTGGATACTTTCTCACTGATTAGGCCTAAGAGGTGGGAGGGGGGGATGAAGGAAAAGGATGGTAAGGACACCTCCTCTAAAGAGAAGAAGCCTAGAGTGGAAGAGTCCATTACTAATTGGTTGTTTGGCTTTAACATTTTCATTATGGTAATGTTGAAAAGGAAGCCTGAGTTGGCTGCACCCATGATTTTTAATGCAAATAAGATTCTGAAGGCTCACCAGACATATGGCAGGACAGCTTGGTTGGACTATGATAGGGATTTTAGGTGAGCTAAGATGGAAGATCCGAATATTGGGTGGGACCAGACAGAGATCAACGTTTGGCTGGAGAGTATGAATAGCAAGACACCCCTTTAACAACCTTTTCATCCGCAAGGGGGTGGTGGAGACAAAAAAGTGTCATGCTGGACTTTCAACAGAAAATTGTGTACTCGGCCAGCAGAGTTCTGTAAATTGACACATGTGTGCTCATTCTGCGGGCACCTCTCCCATCCAGACTTTAGTTATGTTAGAAAATCTAAAGAGAGAGGAAAGGGCTCTTCTAATCCTGCCGGTCAGTAGGTCATTACCTACCCAGGTCTGGTTGGATAAGCTTCTCCCTTGGCTGAGTCTCTACTCCAATAGGAAGGCTGCTTTGTTGTTATATCAAATTTTTTCTATTGGTTTCCGCATCCCAGCTTCTGGGGTGGTGCCTGTCCCACACTGTGCCAATTTGTTGTCGGTTCAAGCGCATCCTGGGGTAGTCATTTAGAAACTGGAGAAAGAAAGCTCTCTGGCTAGGATTGCTGGTCCCTTTGTCAAAGCACCTTGGTCTAACTTCGTGTGTTCCACCTTGGGTGTGGTACAAAAAAAAAGAGCCTGGTCAGTACTAGCTGATCCATAATCTTTCCACATCAAAGGGCTTATCTGTCAATGACTCAATCGTCTCGAAGCTCTGTACAATGACTTATGCTTCTGTTGACATGGATTTAGCTAGACTATGAAAACTGGGCCTTGGGGCACTCTTGGCGAAGATGGATGTTGAATCCGCTTTCAGGCTGTTAATGGTGCACCCGGTTGATTACCATCCACTGGGTTTTCAATATGGTGGCCAGTATTTCTATGACAAGTGCCTGCCTATGGGCTGCTCAGTTTCTTGTAATTATTTTGAGCAGTTCAGCTCTATGTTGAAATGGTTATTTATTTGCAAGACTGGCCACCATGACATCATTCATTACCTTGATGACTTCCTGCATATAGGTCCACCTGACTCCCAGACTTGCTCCTACGCTTTGGGGGAGCTGATCTCTTTATTCTGAGAATTTGGGGTTTCTCTTGCACCAGACAAGACAGTGGGCCCTACCACATGTTTGTCTTTCCTGGACATTGAAATTGATACTGTGGCTGGCGAGTGCAGATTACCCAAGGAGAAAGTCCAGGCCTTCACTCAGGCTATTGATCTCACTCTTTCGAGAAAGAAGAGAACCTTGCGTCAATTACAGGTTTTAGTGGGGCAACTTAGTTTTGCACTACACATAATCCCCATGGGTCACCCTTTCTCTAGGTCAGTTGCCAGAGCAATGGTTGGCCTTACACACAAACACCATCATGTCAGACTGCACGCTGAGGTGAAGGATGACTTAATGGTTTGTCATGAATATCTCCAGCAATTCAATGGAGCAGTGGTCTGGCCTGCGCCACCCATTTCTGGTGAGTCTTTAGGCTTGTTTACTGATGTGGCTGGCAGTGTTGGTTTGGAGCCATTTTTGGGACAGGGTTGTGCAGGGCAGACTGGCTGGTTCAATGGCATGATGCAGGCCTAACCAGGAATGTGGCATTTCTGGAGTTATTTCCTATTGTGGTGGCAGTCACCATTTGGTCACCTATTTTTCAGAATAGGTCAGTTATATCCTGGTCTGACAATATGGCGGTCGTTGAGGCAATCAACAGCCAAGGAGCGTCTTGCAAACAGGTCCTGAGGTTATTGAAATATCTTGTCTTGCTTTGCTTAAAGCTAAATGTTCACTACAAGGCCAGGCGCGTACCATGGGGCTATAACCAGACAGCTGACGCTTTATCTCGCTCAAAGTTGCAGGAGTTCCAGGAGTGTCACCCACAAGCGGTAGAGCTGATGACTGAGTGTCCAACATCACTGTGGAAGATTCAAGCCCCGCATTTCAGATTTAGTGGCAGCATCCTTAGCCAGGTGTATGCAGGGTGCATACCAGAAATGCTTTGGGACTTTCAGAGCCTTGTTGCTAGGGCTGGGGGTTGTTCAACCATTTTCACATACTTCCATTTTCTTATTCTTAGCATCTTTTAGGTCATAGGGCAGGCCTGTCTCTTACGCAAGGGCACACTTGGCGGCCATCAACTTCTTCGTGAGTGAGTTGAGTCCTCTAAACCCGATTTTGAGGGTGGTCTGCAATGGGCAGATGTGCAGTTGTACCGAAACAAGCTGACCCTTAGGCTAAGGAGGTCCAAAACTGACCAGGCCGGTAAGGGAGCCATAGTAGGACTCAGGGTGGCACATGGGTTGGACCTGTGTCTGGTATTGCGTATGCAGGCATATCTGGCGGTCAGGCCAAGGGTGTAATCCTCCGCACTTTTCTTTCACGCCAAAGGAGAATGCTTGTCTCTGCACCAGTTTTTAATGGTTTTTCGCACTGCACTCACTAGCATTGTATGGACCCCAAGGGATACTGTGTGCATTCCTTCAGGATTGGGGCTGCAACTGTGGCAGCGTTAGCAGGTTTGTCGTCCTCTGAGATCAAGTAAATCGGGTGCTGGTCTTCATCTTGTTTTCAGCGCTACATCCACTCAAGTTGCTGTGATTCTCCCCTCTTGCATTGTTTGCGCTTTTGTGTGTTCTGCTGTTTATTCTCAATTTTTCTCTTTCAGTGTGCCATCCAAGGTTGTATGGGCCCTCAGTTACTTTTTTGTGCGGTGTACTGCATACCGTTTGCAACTACATCGTAGGCAGAAGCCTGTATGACGTCCTGTTTCAATGGTGTGGAGTTGGGGGCCTCAAGATCACCGAGCTATGTCAAACCGTGGAGGACATGATGGGTTGCGCGGGACTGCAGTTCCCGGATCTGATTATTATCTATAATGGTGGTAACGACACGGTGAACCTGTGGCGTAGGGCGGTCAGGGAAGCACTATTGTGGGAGTTTGGGTGGCTGGGTAGGACTTTCCCCAACGTGATTATTACATGGCTGCATATGTTACCGTGGCGTAATTGGGGTCCAGGCATGCGGGCTAGGGCCCTGAATGTGTCAGGCCAGTGCATCAATGCCGAGATGGCCAAGATTTGTCCAGTCCGAAGTCGGCTTGGGAACATCCCTCACAGGTTGATCGGGGTGACCAAATGTTTCATCAAGACGGGGTTCACTTGTCAGATCTTGGGACTGACTTGTTTATTGGTGGCATCTGGGCCTTTACTCAACAACTGTTCTCTGTTGGAGGGGGCGAAGGACTGGTATGCCCTGGTGGCACGGAAGGGAACCAATGAAGCACCCTATAACAGCGTGGGGGGAGTCCTACAACTACTGCAACTAATTCCCAAGGGCAGCATTGAAGAGGGAAGGGGAGGCAGCAATCTGAATCCTGAGAAGTGATGGATGTAAAAATGGCTGGGGCGCAAGGGCGCACCGTTAGAAGGAGAGGGCATGGGGCTCCAGCCCCAGGTCTCGGTTGTGGACCCCTGTGTGCAGCTTGGTGTTGGAGGGGTGGCCCCTGGGTGCACAGTCAAGGTTACCAGAAGGTGGGACCACCCTTCAAGGAATGCAGGGGGAGTCACTTGTGTGGTCCTTCAGGGATGGATGAAGGCCGGCTGGGCCTTGGTGCTGGAAGGCGGTTTCAGAGTGGGATCTGATCGTGGTGGGCGTGGTTCATGTAAATGTCATCAAGTCAGTACAAATGACAATTTTGTATTTCTTTTATTTAAGATTTCTGCAATTTGTAATGTAACTGAGAACTCAGATTGGATTAATCTTCTTTGTTTTGATTGGATTTGTATTCTTAGTGATAAAAATGTCATGTTTAACTGTTGTTATTTGTAAATAAACATGGCCTTCTTCCTAAAGACAAATCACGTTGCCTTGCCCTCGTTGACTCATGGATTTGGGAGGGGGTGCAGCCAGAGGATTGGGGGGCTCTGGATCCTATAAGTGCCAGTGCCCGCACCAGAAACCACCGGCTCAAATTAAGCACTGATTTCACCTTATTAATATCAGCCTGACACGGAAATGCAACAAAAAGCAACAGAAAGATGACCAGTCAAACTTTACGAAGGGCCATCCACTGGGCAGCAATATGTGTTTAGTAACTTTTGATCTGTTATAGCTAGAAGCATTTATTATTAAAATCTGAGATTGTGCCGCAGATAATGGATTATGTAGCAACTGCAGCAAATACATAATTATGGAGGAAATGCTACAAAATCGCACATTTCCAGTGACGCTAGATATAGCACCAACCCTCACACGTTTAGTGTATCATTTTCTGCTATAATTCTGAAATGGGAAAGCCAGAGATAAAAAATGTAACCACCTCACACCAAGCCATCCACATATTTGCAAAGAATAGGTTCTGCAACGATGAAAGCCTGGAAAAGTACAAAAAAGCAGTCCCATCCTGCATTTTAAAAACGTTTTATTTTTATTTGTGGTTCAATGTTTCGCCATTTGCTTTGTGACCCCTCAGAGGCCAGATACAGCCTTAGTGTTGACATCTGGCCACAATTGTATCAACATGGCTGTTATTTTTATATTAAAGGCGGTTAAAAAATTAGGAGAAATCAGCACAAGCGAGTATATTTTCCCTGACCGAATTCTAAGTCTTTAGGTAATTGTGCTACGCTGTGTACTGTTATTCTTGCGTTCTTTGCAGAGTTACATCACATGTAGTTTTCCTCACTCAAGGAAGGTCGCCACACATGAATTATTCAATCTCAGGTGTGTGTGACCTCCTGACATCTTGCCTGTTGGTTGTAGCTGGACATGGTGCAGGAACTCTTCTCAGCTGGACCCATTCACCTCATTACTGTTTGTCGCTCCCTAACATTGCGGATTACCGCATGACTTCTGGTGTGTTGATCCAGAATTCACTTCTGCAGGAGGATATCTGTCATTCTTCGTCATGTTTAAGGGCTCGTAAATGTTCACTGATCCTAGTCCTAAGGGGGCGAATCGTTCTCCCCACATAGATGCAGTCATAATTGCATATTATAATGTATACAACAAAAGTCGTGTTACAATTGATATTTGATTCAATTTTAAATAAACGGTACTGTAAATCTATGTGGATATCCGATTGTGATACATATGAGAACTTGTCGGGCACAAGTAGCTAATAAATCATTTAACTTTTATGGCATTGAACATTTACCAAGACATCCTAGCGGTGCCAATAGAGAACTGGCCCTGAAGAGAAAGGAATCGTTATGGATCATGCGTCTCAGGGCAGTCGAGGATGGTCTGAATACAGATCATGAATTGGAATACTTTTTGAGTAATTAAGATTTTGTAAAATATAGGAGTGGGGGATGGTTTTGACTATTATGGGTGATTATATATGTGATAATTACTATGTACATTTGCCCATCATTGTAGAAACTATATACCTTTTAATGTATACTAAATATGCTCACACATGTATTGTAACAAACATGGGACTATTTGAAGTAATTGATTACTTTTATCATACTTATAGTGCGTTCTATATTCTTTCTACAAATATCATTCGGGAAGTGTTAGCGAACCGAATATGTATCATTTCAATCTTAACTTTATTTTTACTAATTATGTGAGCGTGTATGAACCCAAGATGGTGGCGATACTGGCATTACGGTCAGTCCTCTTCTGTTTCCACAAAATTACATTACAACATCTTCCGGGAGGTGTTAGTAAACAGAACACTAACTTTTTCGATTGTACTGAATATGTGAGCATGTATGAACCCAAGATGGCAGCGATATTAACATCAGAGTTGGCCCTTTTTTCATTTCCAGGAACACTATTTGGGACTCATTGGTATAACTAGATATAATATGTGAACGCATAGGAGTAGGATCTATGATTTGGGATTACACTTCAAATACAGTTGAGGATTTGGATATAGATATCACACACATGTTTAGTACTTGATTTCGGTGACAATCGATCAGCGGATAACTCGCAGTGAGAATTCAAAGATGGTGGCCATTTGAGGACATATGTTTAGTCCTTTTTTGTTTTTTATGATGATATATTCATGCAGTTAGCCGTCAGTGTACTCGTGGCGTGTCCCTTTGCTACACGAGTATACATATTATATGCTGATAGTACTCTTCAGGTGAGCAAGTTTTTGTGTGACATTACGAGTAATGGGAATTTCTGGCTTAGATTCTAGTAATACCGTTTATCCCCAAGTACTTTTCATCTTTAGTGTTTTGTGATTGTGACCACTACTTTGTGGGTTTTGGATAGTGGAGGCCAATGTTACTCTATGGGCTGAATTAGGTGTGTTTAGTCTACATATTAGTAAGTACTGGGTGATTTGTTTCTTAAGCGTTTTTGTGACATGGTTGGCTGTATGAGATAGGAATAATTTATCTTTATTTTGACAGCTTATATGACATTTGGATGTGTGACAATATTTATATAACGGAGGTGACTGGACCCGATATTATATAGTTTTGGCAATTATCAGGTATAGCTCTTGGATATTGTTCTCTACTTTTTAAATTCACTTTTCATTTTCCTACTATCACCTAATGAGTTCCATGTCTTGTTCCACATATGTGCATGGTGTGTCATAAGTTCACATGGAAGGTGGTGTGCCTTATATAACACAGACAATATATGTGGATGTTGTAGTACACAGGTTGCACTACTTTGCAGCTCTCCAAGTGGTATATTGGCTATGATGTTATTTCTGTATATAGTGATGCACTTTGATATTATTTTCACTTGTGAATCAACTATAGAGGAATTTGAAAATGTTTTGGTTTCCATACCCACGGTGTTTGGTGTAGGAAAATGATATTGTTATATTTGGGATTACTGATTTTGTAAAAGGATTGTTTTCTTCTGATGATGTTTTCAGCCCTGATGAAGTTGATGAGTTACTTCCCAAGACGAAACATGTGATGTCTGAGTCAAAATTGAGAGTATCATCTGGAACATACAGAAGGACTGGAATTTTGTTTGGCTGGATTAAATTGAAAAATTGGCTGAACCACATACAAGGACTGGAGTGTGGTACTTCAAGATGCTACAATATTGAACTCAATTAGGACATGTGAATTTGGATTTTGAGTCTTTGGCCCTCATTACGAGCCTGGCGGTCTGTGACCGCCAGGCTCGCGGTTGGCGGGAGCACCGCCGACAGCCCGGCGGTGCCCCGCAGGTCATTCTGACCGCGGCGCTTTGGCCGCGGTCAGTGCAGGAAAACCGGCGGTCTCCCGCCGGTTTTCCGCTGCCCGTTGGAATCCTCCAAGGCGGCGCAGCTTGCTGCGCCACCTTGGGGATTCTGACACCCCGTACCGCCATCCTGTTCCTGGCGGTTCGCCCGCCAGGAACAGGATGGCGGTAGGGGGTGTCGCGGGGCCCCTGGGGGCCCCTGCAGTGCCCATGCCAATGGCATGGGCACTGCAGGGGCCCCCGTAAGAGGGCCCCGCTTGTATTTCACTGTCTGCATAGCAGACAGTGAAATACGCGAAGGGTGCAGTAGCACCCGTCGCACCTTCCCACTCCGCCGGCTCGATTACGAGCCGGCTTCATGGTGGGAAGGTCGTTTTCCCCTGGGCTGGCGGGCGGCCTTTCGGCGGCCGCCCGCCAGCCCAGGGGAAAACTTGGAATACCCTCCGCGGTCTCTGGACCGCGGAGCGGTATTCCTGACGCGCAACATTGACGGGCGGCCTCCGCCGCCCGTCAATGTTGGAATGAGGGCCTTTTTCTGAGTGAAACAAATATATACATATTGAGAATTTGTAATGTAAGAAAAATATGTTTTTACTATACTCTTTAAGAGTGTGCCTTAATGTGGATAGCTGGGGAAGGGTGGCTATCTGCTCGAATTGCAGGGGATAAATTAGACTTGTAAGTCCCCTCATGTTTACCAGGTTCCTGGCGGGGGTCACACGTTCTCAAGAGTAGTAGAAGTCTTTGCTCCAAGCATAGTCAAGAATCACCAACACACTGATGGATTTTTACCACTCATCATCTGCTTCTCCAAAAGGTGCGCACCTGACACCTCATAATACGATTAGAAACCCTGTTCCTGTTGCTCCTGCTGTTCCTGGAGGTCAACCTTTGGAGATGACTGCTGAACAACTTGAGGCATTAATTTGATTTGGTACCAGCTGTACTGTACAAACAACTACTTGCTTCTCCTGACCTTAGGTGGCAAGGCTTGAGAGGGAAACAGAGCCTATGGCCAAGTATGACAATATGGATGGTCCTCTAGAGGTGGATCTGTGGAAAACATGTCAGGGGTGAGGCGCTTGCTGAAGTTATAGTTCATATTCAGAGTAATCTTACATGGCATAAAAATGATCCCGGGTTCTCTACCTATGCAGCACGTGCTATAGTAACTGATGATTCCATTAGCAGATACCATCCTGCCTGTGTTCCCAGCCTTCCTCCTTTGCTGAGAATCCACACCTTGGTGCTTAAGGAAGGTTCTGAGCTGCAAAAAATGGTGGTACCATATTGGTGGCTGGCTGTACCTTCTGTTTATTGATGAGGTTTTGATGAGGGCTTCCATAACACCTTGAATGTGTATTCTCTTCTGCCAGACTGATGGAGAATGCTGCCATTTCCAGTTTCATTGATAAACAAGCATTTGCAATGCAACAGCTCTCGCAGTAGAGCTATTAGCGGTGTAAACTCCTAACCAGACTTTTCTTGCCACATTAAATGAAAAGAAAAAACGAGTGCGATCGCGCTGCGAAATAAAGAGAAAAGTAGTACAGAAACCATACGGAAAACATGGAGCCTCGTATGTTTCCAGTAGTTTACCAGTGCTCTTGAGGAGGGCTAAACACCAGAAAAGGCATGATGTATGCATGCCTTTCACGAATGAAAACAAGCAAATTTTAAAAAGCAAGCCCACAAGCCAATGAAAGTGACTGACGTAACGTGGGCGTGGTTAAAATCTCCCTAAAGAGAGATTAGAAGAGGGATAGAGCGATTTGCGCTCGCCGCTAAAAAGGTAGCATTTCTGAAGAGAATTTACTCTGCTGTGGAGTCTGTGACTTCATGATACATAGGGGATGCTCATGGTGCAGCCACAGCTCTAAGACTTTGTGACATTCTTGTCACCTAAGAGGGGAGGGGACTGAGGATATTGGAGTTCACGAACAAACAGCCTCATCTGTCATATGATGTGATATTCTTTGGCTTTAAGGCAATTGATCTGACGGTGATGTGTGACCTGTTGGAAGCAATGGTTGCACTTTCTGTCATTGAGGCTGCAAGAATAAAGAGCTTTCATCTTCATGTAGTCTTTGTGTTGCTAAAACGTCTGAATAGCACACAGAAGCAACAGTTGTCTTGTTGAAAGGCCAGTAGATGGAGGAGAAAACCAAGTAGGATGACCAACCTTCAGGCAGGTAGGAGTATCCACGATTAACAATAGTAGACACAGCTGGCACTTACAAACCCCTGACCTGATTCTGCCGGACAGGATTCTTTGTAATGAGGTTGGAGAAATTCGCTTACGAGTACCCTAGCCCCAAAGACAGGCAAAACAGTAAACAAAAAGTATCCAGCAGGGTAAACCCGCTGCCACGTTTGTGATGCTTGACACCGATGATTTCAGCTCCATAGATAGGGAAAAAGCATGAAGTGAGAGAAGAAGCAGAATTTGAAATACAGATGTTGCTCAGCCTTAACAGATTGTGAAAAGGACTGTTGCAACCCAGGTGTGGAAGCCATGAAAAATTGGGTAAGACAAAATTGTCACTTCCTATTCCGGAAAAGTAGACAACTAGGAAATGAGCCATTTTGTGCAGAGTCCATGGATCACCAAAAGTTTCAGATAAGGTGATATAAGCAAGATGTGTGTTAAGTGATATTTTACAGAGACAGAGTTAGAGGTGGGAGAGCGTGTCACTCTCCCCTACAAATAGCTTCCAAAGAGAACATACAAATGAGAGGGTCTAAGTTTGTTCAAGCCTGAACTTGCACTGTAGTGTTCTTCTCCAAACAGAGAAAAGCCAACACCAGTCTCTTGCTGGAAAGAGCAGACTGTTGGTTAGAATACCCCAATGCCCCAAGTCCATAGAGCATTGGTAGACCAACTGAGAGTGTGTTGACATACCACTGTGTCTGTGTGACAGCCTGCAGACAATATTGGATGGTGTCTTGTAAGGGTGACGCCTTGCAAAAGATACAGTAGCAGGTCCTATTAGTTGTTCACAACCTTTCCTCATCCGAGGAGCCCAGGCATGCCTTTATCTGTCAGCCTCATTAAATATGTAGGACACTTTTGATATAGACACCTGGGTGTTTGCAGTGTTAGATGTGGGCGGAAACTAGGATTATCATTGTACACTCTGGACACACACACACTGCTCTCAGCCCAGTGACAGTGTGGAAGAAATCTTTTGCCATTGTGTGATTACCCAAAACAGGTAGGGTTGGTCCCAGGAACTTTTATCCCATTGGTAAGGGCATGTTCAGGAGTCAGTCCCACCCACTAGCTCGTGCCAGGTATAAATGTGCCACCTCCAGGCTCCCACTTCAGCCTGGAGGTGGCACATTTCCGCGAGGAAGTACAGAAGAGGACTAGACCTGCTGTCTGTGACCTGAGAGGATCTCTGAAGGACTGGACCTGTTCCGTCTTGTACCCAGAACAAAGAAGTGGACACCAAGGGTCAGTTGGCTGACCTCCTATTTAAGTAACAAGAATACAACAAGCTACAAGAGGCCTTTCCAGTGGCAAATGGACTTGGACTAGACCTTGCTGTTGGCCTCTGTCTCACCCCCTGTCGTCCTGGATGGCTTTAGAAATGTATTCCTGTGGTGGATTGTGGCTTAAAGGACTGTGGGGGTCATTTTGACCCTCGCGGTCCGAGACCGCCAGGGCTAAAAGGACGGAAGCACTGCCAACAGGCTGGCGGTGCTTCCAGCCCTATTACGACCGCGGCGGTTTCCCGTTTCCCGTTTTAGCCCCGGCGGTGATAATCCGCCAGGGCAGCGCTGCAAGCAGCGCTGCCCTAGGGATTATGACACCCCTACCGCCAGCCTGTTTCTGGCGGTTTGCACCACTGGCATGGGCAGTGCAGGGGCCCCCTAACAGGGCCCCGGCCAGCTTTTCACTGTCTGCATAGCAGACACTGAAAAGCGCGACGGGTGCAACTGCACCCGTCGCACGGCTGCAACACCGCCGGCTCCATTAGGAGCCGGCTCCTATGTTGCGGCCTCATCCCCGCTGGGCCGGCGGGCGCAAACTTAGTTTGCGCCCGCCGGCCCAGCGGGAATGTCATAATGGGGGCCGCGTGAGTGCGGCCGCGTTGGCGGCCGCATGGCGGTTACCGCCGCCTGCCAAGGTCGTAATGACCCCCTATGTCAGAAGGTAAAATCTTTCACTAGGACGACCCTGGTTTGGGTATCCGACTCATGCTGCATTGCGGTCAGCCTCAAACTTTGCCTAGGTCCCGATATACTCCATCCATTCACTATCATTAGTACTTTATGTTTCTTGATACCATTTCAAATTAAAACTTTTAAAATGTATATGTTCAGTTACCCTTATTTGATATTTATCATTATGGTGTCATTTTTTTATTACACTTTAGTCTAGTTTTATAATTGGGTTTGGGATTTTTATTGTTTTTTATTTCAAGTTTATTACTGTTTTGGTACTGCATAAATGCCCTATGATAAGCCTCTCTGCTTTGTGCCATAGATTCCAGGGGATTGAACTCAGGTTACTTTGGTGACTTTGAGAGTTTACCCTGATAAAGGTTGTGGTTATTTCTTGAGGTGGGTAGCCACCCACTACAAATAATAATAGATTCTTACATAAGGTATGAGATTGCACTTCATTTTCTTCTTCTGCACAAAGTTAAAGGTGCCTCCCTCCCTAAAATCATTCTGAAGGACAGAAATTCTTTCATAAAGGACATCTTCCCAAGGCTGGCATAAAGACAGCTTAGCTGTCTCCATAGCCTCATGTTATTAAAAAAATAATAAATAAAAACTATATGTGTATATACATACGTACATAACTTGCAACAATTGTTTTGCAAACAAAAAATAGTACCTCATTGTCCATTGGAAGTAATTAGTATTACCACGGCTCTCCCAACTCGGGGGCCTCCGATATGGCGGGAAGCTGGGGGCCATCCTGAGGAAGTGAGGATTGGCCGTCTGGCCATTGTCCCAGGAGCACAAGCAGGTCTCTTGATTCCTGTTCTCCGCGGAAGTTGCGGCACTCCTGGTTTTGACACTCCCCAGACCCCGGAAGGAGCACAGATGCATGCACCTCATACGCCGAGGCCTCGGCTCTGCCTGCACCATTACCACACCCCAGCCCTTGGGAGCTGCACTGACGGAGATCTGGTTATGTGCTTGCCTGACCCTGTAGATTTCTCTGGTTTGCTTGGCTCTCCGTGATGGCCTCTGAGGGCGCAAGGGCAGGAGGTGCTGTGAGGCCTGGTTTTCAGGTTGGTGGTTGCCTGGTTCCGTGAATACAATTTGTGACCATGGTGCAAAGAGTCCCGTCTGCCCTTATGTCTGTGGGATTCGGTCTCCTTTGTGCCTTTCAGGCAGGATGGGTGTGGGTGTGAATGCACTAGTGCAAAATAGTGGTATGTGGGCTAGTGGCGGGGAGACATTGGTGTTGGTCGTTGGGTCGCTGCTTATTGTGTGGGGAATTGCCGATGGAACTGTATCGGTTCTAGAATTGCTCTGTTGTGCTGTCTTGTTTGCTTTCCCGAATTTGTGGCATTGGGGGTGCAGAGTGAGTGGCCAAGAGTTCACTTTGATTTTATCTCGGACAGGCACCCGAACTTCCCCCTTCGGCTGATGGTGCGCAAGGACAGGAGAGGTGTCACAATTTTTGTGTCCGTGTTTCAGAAAAAGTGCGAGCCGAAGTGGGTGAATCTCCCGCAAGACATGAGGATTGAAAGAAGATGCTTTCTCAGTAACAGGAGTTGGGTAATAAAACTAAAACGTGTTCGCAGAGGGCCTGCAGGATTTTTTGAGTTTGGTGATTATGATCAGAAAGACAACATGCAGTAGTACAGCGAGTGGATGTCCTGTTCAAAGGTCCCTTATAATGAAATAGAGCATTATGGGGGTCATTCCAACCCTGGCGGTCGGTGTTAAAGCGGCGGTCAAACCGGCAACAGGCTGGCGGTAAAAAAAATGCAATTCCGACCCTGGCGGAAACCGCCAACAGAGACCGCCACTTTAACACACCGCCCGCCACGGCGGGACAAACCAACAGCGCGGCGGTCACCGCCAACAGACAGGCGGGAGACAATGTACCGCCCACCCTATCACAACCCACCAATCCGCCACCTTTTCCGGGGCGGTAGCCCCGCCGATAAAAACATGGCGGAAACAGCCATTTCAAACGGAAAACGCTCACCTCCATACACCCCACGAGGAATCTGGACAGCATGGAACCCAAACTACACATCCTACCAGCCATTGTCTTCCTGCTCCTCTACCAGGAGCACGAACGCCGGCGCAGAAGACAACGTGAGTACTGCACCTACGACACAGGGGAGGGGGAGGGAAAAAATTACGGGGACACACATATGCGACACACCCACCCTCACCCTCATCCACTACAACACACACATCAATTCATAGCAACACATCACAGTTACACCCCCAAACCCCCCAGAAGAATGCAAAGGCAAAAGGAAATTATTATAAATATAGAATTATATTGTAAGACTGAGTATAAAATATATCACACATCAATAATTTTATATACATAAATTGTCCAGTCCGATATGTCTATCAGCCATTGTTCGTGGGCCACTGGGCCAAAACACATGGGCAAAGCCCACACAGGATACTTGCCTCCAACGGAGAGAACACTGCAGGGGCATCAGATAGGAAAACTACAGGCACCTCAGGGGGAAGGGAAGGGAGGGCACCTCAGCCAGATGAATCCACGACGCCAGATCCATGAGGGGCCTCCATGGCCACTGTGCAATCCTGGGGAGTGCAAAGCCACAGTCTCACAAGTCTCTACAGTGGGTGGCTTGCCCACTGTGCCATCCTGGGGAGTGCAAAGCCACAGTCTCTCAAGTCTCTACAGTGGGTGGCTTGCCCACAGCCATATCCTGGGGAGTGCAAAGCCACAGTCTCTCAAGTCTCTACAGTGGGTGGGTTGCCCACTGTGCCATCCTGGGGAGTGCAAAGCCACAGTCTCTCAAGTCTCTACAGTGGGTGGCTTGCCCACAGCCATATCCTGGGGAGTGCAAAGCCACAGTCTCTCAAGTCTCTCCAGTGGGTGGGTTGCCGCCTGTGCCATCCTGGGGAGTGCAAAGCCACAGTCTCTCAAGTGGATAACAGTCTCTACTGGTACTGGAGGGGGACTAGTGCCCAGAGTGCTTCGTGCAGCCCTGCCCGACACAGATGCGGGCCTGCCCCTTCCGCCAATGGGCCAGCGGTGCTTGAGATGAAGGGCCCAGTTCAGCGGTGCTTGAGATGAAGGGCCCAGTTCAGCGGTGCTTGAGACGGCGGTGCCCAGCGGAGCGGTGCTTGAGATGAAGGGCCCAGTTCAGCGGTGCTTGAGATGGCGGTGCCCTGTTCAGCGGTGCTTGAGATGAAGGGCCCAGTTCAGCGGTGCTTGAGATGGCGGTGCCCAGCGGAGCAGTGCTTGAGATGAAGGGCCCAGTTCAGCGGTGCTTGAGACGGCGGTGCCCTGTTCAGCGGTGCTTGAGATGAAGGGCCCAGTTCAGCGGTGCTTGAGATGAAGGGCCCAGTTCAGCGGTGCTTGAGACGGCGGTGCCCAGCGGAGCGGTGCTTGAGATGAAGGGCCCAGCGGAGCGGTGCTTGAGATGAAGGGCCCAGCGGAGCGGTGTTTGAGATGAAGGGCCCAGTTCAGCGGTGCTTGAGACGGCAGTGCCCTTTTCAGCGGTGCTTGAGATGAAGGGCCCAGTTCAGCGGTGCTTGAGACGGCAGTGCCCAGCGGAGCGATGCTTGAGATGAAGAGCCCAGTTCAGCGGTGCTTGAGACGGCGGTGCCCTGTTCAGCGGTGCTTGAGACGGCGGTGCCCAGCGGAGCAGTGCTTGAGATGAAGGGCCCAGTTCAGCGGTGCTTGAGACGGAGGTGCCCAGCAGAGCAGTGCTTGAGATGAAGGGCCCAGTTTAGCGGTGCTTGAGACGGCGGTGCCCAGCGGAGCGGTGCTTGAGATGAAGGGCCCAGCGGAGCGGTGCTTGAGATGAAGGGCCCAGCGGAGCGGTGCTTGAGATGAAGGGCCCAGTTCAGCGGTGATTGAGATGGCGGTGTCCTGTTCAGCGGTGCTTGAGACGGCGGTGCCCAGCGGAGCAGTGCTTGAAATGAAGGGCCCAGTTCAGCGGTGCTTGAGACGGCGGTGCCCAGCGGAGCAGTGCTTGAGATGAAGGGCCCAGTTCAGCGGTGCTTGAGACGGCGGTGCCCAGCGGAGCGGTGCTTGAGATGAAGGGCCCAGCGGAGCGGTGCTTGAGATGAAGGGCCCAGTTCAGCGGTGCTTGAGACGGCGGTGCCCAGCGGAGCGGTGCTTGAGATGAAGGGCCCAGTTCAGCGGTGCTTGAGACGGCGGTGCCCTGTTCAGCGGTGCTTGAGACGGCGGTGCCCAGCGGAGCAGTGCTTGAGATGAAGGGCCCTGTTCAGCGGTGCTTGAGACGGCGGTGCCCAGCGGAGCGGTGCTTGAGATGAAGGGCCCTGTTCAGCGGTGCTTGAGACGGCGGTGCCCAGCGGAGCGGTGCTTGAGATGAAGGGCCCAGTTCAGCGGTGCTTGAGACGGCGGTGCCCAGTTCAGCGGTGCTTGAGACGGCGGTGCCCAGCGGAGCGGTGCTTGAGATGAAGGGCCCAGTTCAGCGGTGCTTGAGACGGCGGTGCCCTGTTCAGCGGTGCTTGAGACGGCGGTGCCCAGCGGAGCAGTGCTTGAGATGAAGGGCCCTGTTCAGTGGTGCTTGAGACGGCGGTGCCCAGCGGAGCGGTGCTTGAGATGAAGGGCCCTGTTCAGCGGTGCTTGAGACGGCGGTGCCCAGCGGAGCAGTGCTTGAGATGAAGGGCCCTGTTCAGCGGTGCTTGAGACGGCGGTGCCCAGCGGAGCGGTGCTTGAGATGAAGGGCCCTGTTCAGCGGTGCTTGAGACGGCGGTGCCCAGCGGAGCGGTGCTTGAGATGAAGGGCCCAGTTCAGCGGTGCTTGAGACGGCGGTGCCCTGTTCAGCGGTGCTTGAGATGAAGGGCCCAGTTCAGTGGTGCTTGAGACGGCGGTGCCCTGTTCAGCGGTGCTTGAGATGAGTGTCCTGGTCAGCGGATCCGGCCCAGGCATGGATGTCACTCGCCACCTGACATGTGGCTGGCGGGGCCTTCCTGCCCATCTGTCTGGTGGCTTGCGGGGCCCTCCTGGGCTGCAGTTCTTGGCCTGTGGGTGTCCTCCTGCCCACCTGGGACGTGGCTTGCGGGGCCCTCCTGGGCTGCAGTACCTGGCCTGTGTGTGTCCTCCTGCACACCTGGGATGGGGCTGGTGGGGCCCTCCTGGCCAGCTGGCCTGCTGCCGGACTTGTCGGGCGTGCTGCCCTTCCCACCCTTCCCTGCACGCTTGTGGCCCTTTCCCACCTTTGGCGGTGTGCCAGGTGGCACCCCACTTCCTGACGGAGCCAATGTAGGGATTTTTGTCCCTGGGGTCTTTGGTCGCTCGCGCCGGGCACTGGCAATCTTAGGATGCTTTTCCGGGGTGGGCTGGCCGTGCCTTGGCTCCTAGCTGAACTGGATGCCCCTGAGGGTGGGGGACTCCACAGTCCATGGACAACAGTCTTCACAGGTCCCGGTTTTGTGGTGGTGGAGGTGCTGATTGGAGTCTTATGAGATGGAGGGGGTGGGGGAGTTGTTGGAAAGAGGTTAAGGTTTGCTAATAAAAGCAATTTGGAAAGAGAGGGACGGGTAGGTGTAGTGGGTATGGGAGTGGAGGAAGAGGATGTGGTTGTAGGAGTGTGAAGTCTGGTGTCTTTGGGTGCAGGTGCTTGGGCTGGAGGCTGTCGTGAGGTGGATGGCTGTTGGGTGGGTGACGGCCTGCGTTTGTGTAGTTTGGAGGAGGGGGTGACAGACACACTTGGAGAGGACACAGGGGACGTGTAAATGGTAGTGGGGGTGGTGACTGCACGTGTGCGGAGTGTTCTGGTGGGTGTGCTGGTGATGGACGTAGTGGCTGAAGATGTTGTGCATGCAAGTGTGAGTGGAGACGTCACAGGGAGGGAGGAGGGAGACGAGGAGAAGGGGGACGCAGTGGAGGCAGTGGCTGTTGGTATGTCTGCATGTGGATGTTGCTTGTGTGAATGCTTGTGTGATGTGTGGTGCTTATGTCTGGATGAGCTTCCCTTGGGTGTTGAGGTGTGTGCAGGCTGGTCTGTAGGTGTGTCTGGGATAGGCAGAGGTACAGGGGATTGGGTCTGGGTGGAGGAAGTTGGAGGGGGGAGGCTAGAGACAGGGACAATTGCTGCCGTCAGTGCTGAGGCCAGAGAGTTGAACGATCGCTGATGGGCAGCCTGACCCGAATGAATGCCCTCCAGGTATGCATTACTCTGGTGCACCTCTCTTTGTACACCCTGGATGGCATTCAAAAGGGTAGACTGCCCAACAATGATGGTCCTTAGGAGGTCAATGACCTCCTCACTGAGGGCAGCAGGGGTGACAGGTGCAGGGCATGAGGTGCCTGGGGTGAAGGAGATGCCCACCTTCCTGGGTGAGCGGGCAGGGGGCAAACGCTGAGGGGCTGCTGGGAGGGCGGTGGTGGTGCGCAAGGTGGCGGCTGTACCTGTTGTTGCGGGGGGCACGGATGTTGCCGCCACCACAAGGGAGCTCCCTTCAGAGGACGAGTCGCTGTCACTGACATCAGCACGAGTCCCCGCTGTGGAGCTCCCCTCGCCCTCCGTCTCACTGGTGAAATCCGAGTCAGTTGCATGGCCCGCCATGGCCATGTGAGATGCAGCTCCCTCGTGCTCCGATGCCACTTCTCCTCCGCCTGATGATGCTAATGCACACATGAACTGGAAGACCACAAAAAAGGGGGGGAGGAGAAATAAAGACATGTTGAGTGCATGGATTACCGCTACCGTTGACGGACAAGACAGACACAGAAGCCCCCTGCACTATGCCGCGCACTTGGGGTCCACTACGCAATCCGTGCTACATGGCCTACAAGCCTATGGACGACAACTGCACACATAGATGACACAGGGCCATGGATACCTGTACTTGGCAACCTACAGAGGTGGGGGGCGGGGGCACAGGGCCATGCCTTACGGAGGGGCCTAGCCTACAGAAATCGCCCTGGCCTAGGGATACCCACAGCCCTCCTCCCCCACCCAGACACCTCCACTGCGCGCAAAGTCAGCAGAATGTATTTGTACTCACCCCCTTGTGTCTGCTGTGATGTCCTTACGCGCCCATCCAAATCGGGGTAGGCCACCGCCAGGATCCGGGACATCAGGGGGGTCAAATGACGACTGGCACCCCTCCTACGTTGGGAGGCCATCCCCAGCTGAGCCTCCGCCGTCTTCCTGCTCCAGCGTCGGATGTCCTCCCACCTCTTCCGGCAGTGGGTGCCCCGTCTGTTGTGGACCCCCAGGGTCCGGACGTCCTTGGCGATGGCACGCCAAATCGCGACTTTCTGGTGCGCGCTGACCTATGTGACATGTACAGGGAGAGAAAAATTGTCATCACCTTCTGCATGCTCGATGTGAGTGGCCCCCCATCCCCACCCTTGCCATGTGGCACATGCTCTCATCTGTCGTTTGATGCATGCCTCAATCGCTCCCCTCCCCACCATCTTTCATCCACCCGACTCAACCCAGACATTGCCCACTAAGCATGGTCCCAGTGTACTTACCTGTTGGTCTGGAGGACCGTAGAGTAGCGCATACTGGGGGAGGACCCCATCCACAAGTTTCTCCAACTCCTCCGCAGTGAAGGCAGGGGCCCTTTCCCCAGTCGCATGAGCCATTGTCTCTTCCAGACCGAGGTCACAGCAGCACTTGCAGTGTAGGTCCTCTCCTGTCGAAGATCAGGTATCGAGTGATTAAGCAGAGAGAAAATGGCAGTCACGCCCGCGGCGGTGCGTACCGCGACCGCCGGCGCACATCGTCATTGGCTCCTGAACCCATAGGGTTCAATGTTAACCAATGCGGCTTAGCGCCGCAGTCTTCGACCGCCTACCGCCGCGGTGTGCCACGCCAGCGCATTGACCTCACATCCCACTGTCGCACTTCACAGGTCAGGCAGCCGCCATTTCAAGGGCCCACATGGCCTAATTACCAACTGCGTCACACATACCTAGGCCTTGCACCAACACTCATACAAACCATTCAATGCATTGGGAATCGTGTTATGTGGAAGCTGTGGTTACGTACCTGTGGGTTGCTTGACTCTGTGCTCGCTGTTGTCCTTCAGAGGCACCGTCCGCTGGGACATGTGAGGAGATGGAGGAATCTTCCCGTGTACAGACCGCTGGTGGACCTGTCGACAATGGAGGAACGACATGTCATACTGACATACAGGCTTGACCGAGCCACTATACAGGAACTGTGTGCCCAGCTGGAGCCAGACCTGATGTCACCCATCCGCCAACCCACAGGGATCCCCCCTCTAGTGCAGGTGCTGTCAGTACTCCATTTCTTAGCAAGTGGGTCATTTCAAACAACAGTGGCCATATCATCAGGGATGTCCCAGCCTATGTTTTCCAAGGTGTTGTCCAGAGTGTTGTCTGCCCTGCTGAAACACATGCAGAGCTACATCGTTTTCCCTGAGGTGGGGGTTTTGCCTACAGTGAAGGGCGATTTCTATGCCCTTGGACATATCCCCAACATCATAGGTGCCATTGATGGGACACATGTTCCTTTGGTCCCCCCCAGCAGGAGTGAACAGGTGTACAGGAACCGGAAGAGTTATCATTCCATGAATGTACAGATGGTGTGTTTGGCTGACCAGTACATCTCCCATGTTAATGCCAAGTTCCCTGGGTCAGTGCATGACGCCTACATCCTGCGGAATAGCAGCATCCCGTATGTGATGGGTCAACTCCAGAGGCACCGGGTGTGGCTATTAGGGGACTCTGGTTACCCCAACCTGTCCTGGCTACTGACCCCAGTGAGGAATCCCAGGACAAGGGCAGAGGAACGGTACAATGAGGCCCATGGGCGGACTAGGAGGGTGGTCGGGCGAACCTTTGGCCTCCTGAAGGCCAGGTTCAGGTGCCTCCATATGACAGGTGGATCCCTAATGTACTCACCAAAGAAGGTGTGCCAGATCATCGTGGCCTGCTGTATGCTTCACAACCTGCCTTTGCGCCGCCAGGTGCCTTTTCTGCAGGAGGATGGTCCGGATGGTGGTGTTGTAGCAGCTGTGGAGCCTGTGGAGAGTGAAGAGTAGGAAGCCGAAGAGGACGACATAGAGAACAGGAACACAGTAATACAGCAGTATTTTCAGTGACACACAGGTAAGAGTAGACACCGGCATATTACATTTACTTAATGACTCCTACCTCTCTACTGTCTGACTTTTTCCCCCAGTGTATGGTAACTGTGTTATGACTTTCCCTTCCGTTTTCAGAGATGTGGGCCCCACTGCGTGACATCTGCTTTGTTTCCCCATGGACTACAGCTGTGTGACAGTGGTTTGTTAGCATCACAATGTGAATGAACATATTGGCACGGTCATGTCTAATACATTTGTTCTAAATCACAGCCAGACTCCAGATTGTTTTGTGCAATAAGTGTTTTTATTCAAGTGCTCTAAATTGGATGGGTGGTTGCAAATCGGTGAGGGGTGATGGTGGAGGATTGTCCATGGCAGAGTCCAGACTATCAGTTTCACAGGTGCATTGCCCAAATGCCTGTGGGAAGTGGAGCAGGGGCAGTTTAAGGTTGGACAGGGTGACAATGTGGGACAGTGGGATGACAATCAGGGCGGTATCCTTTGCTGGCGGGGGTCTTGACATCTTACTCTGTCTTCTTCCTGGATCTCAGGGCCCGCTTGCGGGGTGGTTCTCCTTCTGCAGGGGGTGGGGTTCTGGTGGCCTGTTGGTCTTGTGTCGGGGCCTCCTGTCCACTAGCGCCGGCGGAGGTGGTAGGCAGTTCTTGGTGCATGCTAGTGTCAGGGGCCCTTTGAGGTGCCACAGTGTCCCGCAATGTCATGACTACCTCATTCAGGGCCACTACGATGGTACCCATGGCGGAACTGATGTTTCTTAGTTCCTCCCTGAACCCCATATACTGTTGCTCCTGCAGAAGCTGGATCTCCTGAAACCTGGCCAGGACCGTCGCCATCGTCTCCTGGGAGCGGTGGTATGCTCCCATGATGGAGGAGAGTGGGTTCCCTGGGCCTGTCCCCCCCCTGTCGCACAGCAGCCCTCCCAGTTCCCCTGTTTCCCTGGGCCTCTGTCCCCTGGACCGTGTGCCCACTACCACTGCCCCCAGGTCCCTGTTGTTGTTGGGGTGGTGGGTTAGCCTGGGTTCCCTGTAGTGGTGGACACACCGCTGATTGACGTGTCCTGGGGACAGAGGTATGGGCCCGCTGGGTGGGTGCTGTGCTGGTATTCCCAGAGGGGGGAAGGTCTACTGTGGCCTGTGGCTGTGTGAGGGGAACCGACTGTCCCGAGGTCCCCGATGGACTGGGCTGGTCATCTAGATCCAGGGAGACAGTGCTGCTGTCCTCACTGTGGGCCTCTTCTGGGGGTGGAGGGGACATTTGTGGACCCTCCTGCGCGGTGACGTAGCGTTCGGGTCCTGCAGGGGTATAAAAGTATGGTTATTGCTTCTGTGTGTGTCATAGCGTGCAATGGGTGGGTGCCTGTGTACCCCACTGCTGGCATTCCTTTGTGGGGGCTGTTGTGACGGTGGTTGGGGGGGGGTTGTATGTGTATGTGCAGTGGGCATGCTTAGGTGATGGGTGTCCATGCTTTGTGGACGCATGCAGGGCTAGGTGTTGGGATGGGTGGGTTGTGATGGTGAGACAGTTGCAAGGAGTAGGATGTGATGGGGTGAGGGTGAGGGTGGGGGTATGAGTTGGCATGCAGGTGGGGTGGGGTGAAGAAGTAGTTAAGATTTGCCTTACCAGAGTCCATTCCTCCGCCTACTCCTGCGAGGCCCTCAGGATGCAGGATGTTCAAGACTTGCTCCTCCCATGTTGTAAATTCGGGGGGAGGAGGTGGGGGTCCGCCGCAAGTCTTCTGCACCGCGATGTTGTGCCTGGATACCATGGAACGCACCTTCCCCCGTAGGTCGTTCCACCTCTTCCTGATGTCGTCCCTATTTCTTGGGTGCTGTCCCACAGCGTTGACCCTGTCGACTATTCTGCTCCATAGCTCCATCTTCCTGGCAATGGTGGTGTGCTGCACCTGTGCCCCGAACAGCTGTGGCTCTACTCGTACAATTTCCTCCACCATGACCCTGAGTTCATCATCAGAGAACCTGGGGTGTCTTTGCGGTGCCATGGGGTGGTGTGGGTGATGTGTGGGGTGGATTGTGTGGTGCTAAGTGTGGTGATGTGTATTGTTGTGTTGTGTGAAGTGCGTGCAAATATTGCTGGGTGACAGTGAATTGGGCGTCTGGGTGCTCGGATGTCTTTTCTCGGTGCGTGTTCACGAATCTCTAGGAGTGGAGGTTTGTGGGTGATGTGGGTGTGTATTTTATATTTAATTGGGTGTGTGGGAGTGGTGTGTGTATGTGTCTCAGGTGTGTGTATTTTGAATTGTCCAATGTGGTTGTATTTTGTAAGTGTGTGTGTATTTTGAGCGCGGCGGTGTGTACCGCCAATGGAATACCGCGGTTGAAAGACCGTCGCGTGGATTCGTGTGTCGTGATAGTGTGGGCGTATTTCTGTTGGCGTGACGGTGGAGGTTTGGTCATCGCCAGTTTCTCGCTGCCCTTTGGTATGGCGGACTTTTGTGGATGTCTGTATTTTGGCGGTTTGCCTGTTGTGGGTAAGAATGACCGTGGCGGTTTACTGCGGCCGCGGCAGTGTTATGGCGGTCTTCTGAACGGCGGTAAGCGCCTTTTACCGCCGAGGTTGGAATGACCACCTATATGTACCATGCATTTGCAAGAGATTGCAGGGGAGAATAATGCACTCCAATTCTGTTTCATAAGAATAGCTTAGTGGCTAATTATGCTAATTGTTCACTAGTCATTTTTTGAAAGATATGCTGCATGTCGATTTATCCAAATGCTGTATATAACTGCTGGGACTGGCAGCTGCAGTTCCAATGCATTTTACATTACACTTTATTCTTGTTTGACTTTGTTTTCAGCTTGCTATTATTAGCGCACATTGAAGGGCCCCGTGGAGAGATGGACGCAGTCCTGGCTGTCCACCGGAAGCTTCGGGACGGAAGGAGACGGCTGAGGACAGAATAGGCTGGGGGGGGCAAGGGGAGGGAGCTAGGGAATATTTTTAAGGAGAGTCGAGAGTGGGGATCGGCCTCTTCCGCAGCTTGTTGCGCTGCAGCAAGGTTGGAGCTGATCCCCGGGGGAATAGATTTAGCGGTAAGGGATGGGTGCGGCGCATGACGCGGCGGCCATACAAGCCGCACTTCACGTTCTAGGCGAAGCCGGCTGTAGCAACCTCCTCAGGCCTAGTGTACTCAACCAGGCCTGGGTGGGGATGCAGCGCGTGATGCGCGCTGCCACATATGGCGTTGCAGCGCAAGCTGCCACCTGCCGCTCGCCAGCCGGGGGGGAGAAACAAATCAAGGGGGGGTCAGGGACGCTGCACCACCACCCTTCCCGGGGCCCAAAATAGTTGGTGAGGCACTGGGGGAGCATGAGGCCCGGCAGGAGCAGGTGGGGTGGGACAACCAGAGGAGGTAGCTGGGGAGGCAGTGGACATTGACGCCAGGATACAGGAGCAGAGGAAGCTAGTGGTGGAGACAGAGGAGCAATGGGTGCTGCTATGTAGAGAAAGGGGTGAGGCGGAGGGGCGGGCCAGGTAGGCAAATCAAAAGTCGTGGGGGGGTCAGTGAGGTACCCAGGGGGCGTAGTTTGGGGCTCGGAAATTGGGTGTGGGTCGTTGCTGAAGAACAGAGCAGGAGGGGGGTGCGGATGGTGGTGCAGGCAGCGCGACAGGCCCACATGGCGCATATGGCCAGGTGTCACGTGGGAAGTCAACGCCAGCAACAGAGGTTGGCAGAAAGGTGGCAAAGCCAACGGGGTGCATCACGGCCCCTGGATGTTGGTCCGAAGCAATAGAGGGGGTTTCGGGGGCCTTCTCAACATTGCGGGACCGCACGAAGTACGCAGATGGCAGACACCATGGGGGCCACGGGATGGTCTGCGAACGTGACGCGGTGGATGCTGAGGGTGAGAATGATGAATGAAGTATGGACGAGGAAGATGTGGTTGAGCTGGACTATTATGAGGAGCTGGATGAATGGGAAGAAGGGGAGATACGCGACAAGGAGGTGAGTGGGGTGGGGGCGTGGCTGGAGGTCACGCAAGATGGCCATTGCTCTTTAGAGCTCCGTGAGGCTTCAGCACTTCCTGGAAAGAAGGAGATGTTTTCACATCAAAATGATTAATTTCTTCAGCAATTTTGAGCACTGGAGCTCTGCCGCTGCATAAATATGCCTTTATCTTACAGAGACATCAAGTTTTGAAGTCATTTCAGAGACTTCATGTGAGGGCCTGAAGTAATTATTTATCTGCGTCATTTGCGTCATTTGCGTTTCACTCCATAAGCCTCTGCACAAATCTAAACTTTCACAGAGATGTTTCTATTTGACTTTTAACTGCTTGCCTTGATGTCATTCTACAAATCTAATTTCCTCTGCAATGGAATATTTATTACCTTCTGACAGCAAGCTGAACTTTTGACCTCTCTCTTCAAACACATTTAGCTGAGGTTTTCAACTTTCAGTATTCACTGGCAGCTTTTGTTGTCAAGGAGCTCTTTCAAATTGCTCTCCATAACATTGTAAATGCTTTCCTTTGACGGAGGGGATTTTTCCTTTTCAGAAGGTTCCCTTAAAACTAGTCACCAATTGTTTGACTATGTACAGTAAAGTGCTTTGCTCTTGTGGTATTCTGTCATGCCTGTTATGAGAGAATAATTTAGGATTTTCTATTTATATATTTTTTATTATATTTTGCTCTGTTGTTGGAAACTTCTCGCAGCAGCTTCTCATCGTAATATAATTTCATCAACACCTCACATTGCTGGCTTCCTATTACCAAATTGCTGCTGGCTTTTATGGGGAGACCACATAATTCTCAGAGCAGACAGTCATCATCTTCCTCCAAGTCTAATAATCGTCTTCGAGTGGTGCACAAACATATAACTAAATCTTATCTACCATCAGCTTTAACAATGGATAGTACTACAGTCTTTTTAAAGGATAGCGCCTCTTCATCTCATGCTGCTGGCGCAATTGCAAAAAAAAATCTGACACCTCCTCCGTCAAGCGCCCAAAAAAGACCTTGATTCTCCCTCAAAATCACCTACACATCTTACTCTAGATGATTTCATGGAGGAATTGCGTGCATTAAAGCCCTTTATGATGGACACTAATGCCTCTTTGCAACGTATTGAGGAGCAATGGTCCCAACATGAACAACAAATTTGTACTCTGGAAAAGAGAGTCAGAAACCTTGAAGATTGTAACACTGTCAAACCTCAGATCTCCAAGGACATAGCTCAACTTAAAAGGCTTACTGAAAACTTAGAAAATAGAAATAGGAGAAATAATCTTCGCCTTTTTGGGATTCCAGAAGGTTCGGAAGGCTCTAACATGATTGCATTCCTTCAAACAGCAATACCTTCAATTCTTAGCTTGCCTTCTACTTCTCCCCTCTCTATCCAACGGGCACATCGTTTAGGTCCACAGACTTCAACTGGCCCTCGTGCACATCCTAGAGGCATTATTATTCTCTTTCTCCAATTTACTGACTTGATGCAAATACTATCGGAAGCCAAAAAGATGGGCTCTTTGCTATGGTCAGGTCATAAAGTGTTTTTCACACAAGACTTCTCTCCTGCTACAGCTGCACGTCGCAAACAGTTTTTGGACTTACGTCCACAACTCAAATCCTTGAATATTCAATATGGTCTTCTTCACCCATGCCTTTTCAAAATTACATTCAAGGACAAATCTTACTCGTTTGAGGAACCTTCAGCACTACAAACTTTTATTAACCAACACAAAACAGAAACAATGGAACTAGGAGCATCTGCAATTACTTGAAGATATAATTTAATTTGTCTTTAATGTCCTTTTTTTGGGGGGGGGGGACAGTTTAATAGTAATGGTTATGTTTGATATTTATATCCATGGTTTTCCTTCTCTGCATCTTCTTATTTTCTTATTTTTCTTTTTTTTAGATAGTGTTCTTTGTGCAATCCTCATGTTCCTTTCCCAACCGTATCCCTTTCTCACCATCCAAATTGTTCTCCTACACGTTCCACTGGTAAACTTTGATTTTTATTGTTCTTCATGTCACACTCCTTTACTGTAGTTATTACGTTATTTGGTCTCCTGAATGGTAAATTTTTCGTTTGTATGTTTTTTTTTCTTCCATGAAACTTACCTTCATATGTTTTAATATCTAATATCACTTTTCCTGTGCTGAAGCCACTCTTGCCTGTCTTTTCAGGTTCTCCGTTTCTCTCTACCTTTCGGGGTATTCACTTTCTATCTTGTCTTCTTTAGCTTTCGTGGACTTTAGTCCTTGTATTGCCACATCCATGTATATACAACTTCTGGAGGTCATCTTCCTCCTTTTCTTTTTCTTTACTATCTTGTTTCTTTCCCATTTCTTTGCTTTTGCAAAATCAATATGCCTAGTTTTTCCTTGTTACAGCAGTTGTTTATTAATACTTCTTGTTATGCAACTTAGAACTGTTACTTGGAATGTTAAGGGTCTTAAACACCCCATTAAATGTCAGCGTGTCTTATCTCACCTAGCTAGTTTGAAATGCCACATTGCTTTGTTGCAAGAGACTCATCTTAACGACTCTGAAGCAATTAAGCTTAAAAAACAATGGGTGGCGGACATTTTCTACTCCCCTTCCACCACAAACAAAAATGGGGTAATTATACTCTGTCATAAATCTCTCAAACCTACCATAATTTCACAGCATCAAGATACAGAAGGTGGCTGGGTACTTGTTAGATATACAATTGACAATATTTCTCTTACTATCCTAAATATATACGGCCCCACACATCCGTATCCACATTTTTGGAAGAATCTTTCACATATTGGGGGTCATTCCAACATTGGCGGTAAAAGCAGCTTACCGCCGTGCAGAAGACCGCCAATACACCGCCGCGACCGTGGAAATCCGCCACAGCTATTATGACCCACATCTCGGAATCCGCCGAAATTCAGACACCCACACAAGTCCGCCACACCAAAGGTCAGTGATAAACTGGTGAAAACAAAACCTCCACCGTCACGCCAACAGAAACACGCCCATGCTATCACGACCCACGAATCCACGCGACGGTCTTTCAACCGCGGTATTCCATTGGGGGTACACACCGCTGCGCTCAAAATACACACACATCTCCAAAACACCGCCACATTGGACAATTCGAAATACACACACCTGATACACATACAAACACCACTCCCACACAATCAATACTATATAAAACACACACCAACATCATCCACAAACCCCTACGACCAAAAATGTAGACGAAGGCCAGAGAGACTGCACAGCATAGACAACCCCACCACACAGAGGCACACAACACCATCACCCAAACAACATCCACGCACAAAACAACACACACCACTACACATCACCACACTCATCACCACATACACCACCCCACACATCTCCTACACCACCCCATGGCACGGCAAAGACACCCTAGGTTCTCGGAGGAGGAGTTCAGGGTCATGGTGGAGAAAATCGTACGGGAGAGCCACAGCTATTTGGATCACAGGTGCAGCACACCTCCATAGCTAGGAAGATGGAGCTATGGCGAAGAATAGTCGACAGGGTCAACGCAGTGGGACAACACCCAAGAAATCGGGAGGACATCAGGAAGAGGTGGAACGATCTACGGGGGAAGGTGCGTTCTGTGGTCTCCAGACACAACATCGCAGTACAGCGGACTGGCGGCGGACCCCCACCTCGTCCCCCACAACTAACAACATGGGAGGAGCAGGTCTTGACCATTATGCATCCTGAGGGCCTCGGAGGAGTCGGTGGAGGGATGGACTCTGGTAAGTCAAATCTTAACTATCATATCCCCCACCCTACCTGCATGCTATCACAGACCCCCACCCTCACCCCCTCCCCTATCACTCCAACTCCTCACTAATGTACTAATAACACAAACCACCCATCCCAACCCCAAGCCCTGCATGACACAACAAAGCATGGACATCCATCACTAAAGCATGCCCACTGCACATACCCATAACACCCCCCAACCATCATCACACAAGCCCCCACACAGGAATGCTAGCACCGGGGTACACGCTCACCCACCCATTGCACACCATGACACACACATATGCAATAATCATGCTTTTACACCCCTGCAGGACCACTACCCAACGTCACCAGACAGGAGGGTCCAGACATCTCCACTCCACCCACAGAAGAGGCCCACAGTGATGACAGCAGCTCTGGCCAACTGGATCCAGATGACCAGCCCAGACCGTCGTGGGCTTCGGGGCAGTCGGTTCCCCTCACACAGGCACAGCCCACCACAGACCTTCCACCCTCTGGTAACACCAGCACAGCACCCACCCAGCGGGCCCATACCTCCGTCCCCAGGACACGTCAATCAGCTGTGTATCTACCACTACAGGGAACCCAGGATAACCAATCACCCCAACAACAACAGGGACCTTGGGGCAGTGGTAGTGGGCACACGGTCCAGGGGACGGAGGCCCAGGAACACAGGGGAACTGGGAGGGCTGCTGTGCGACAGGGGGGCGGACAGGCCAAGGGAACCCACTCTCCACGAGGCCCTCTCCTCCATCATGGGAGCCTACCACCACTCCCAGGAGACGATGGCCATGGTCCTGGCCAAGTTTCAGGAGACCCAGCGCCTGCAGGAGGAACAGTATTTGGGGTTCAGGGAGGAACTCAGAACCATAAGCTCCGCCCTGGGCACCATCGTAGGGGTGCTGAAGGAGATACTGAACACCAGGAGGGACACCGTGGCACTCCAAGGGGCCCCTGACACTAACATGGACGATGAACTGCCCACCACCTCCGCCGGCGCTAGTGGACAGGAGGCACCGCCACAGGACCACCACACCAGCACCCCACCCCCTGCAGACGGAGAACCACCCCGCAAGCGGTCCCTGAGATCCAGGAACAGAACAGAGCACGATGGCAAGACCCCCGCCAAGAAATGAGACCACCCTGATTGTCATCCCACTGTCCCACTTTGTAACCCTGTCCATATTGGAACTGCCCCAGCTCCACTTCCTATGCCCAGATGGGCAGTGCACCTGTGAGACTAATAGACTGGACTCTGCCATGGACATTCCTCCACCATCACCCCTCACCATTTTACCACCCCCCTCCAATATTTAGCACTTCAATAAACACCCTTGAAGCACAAAACAATCTGGAGTCAGTCTGTGATTTTGAAAATGTGTATTAGCAATGACAGTGACAAACTGCGTTCTCAAATGTAATGTCTACATACCTATGTCACACATCACAAGTCCATGAGGAATGTAAGCAGATGACACACGTTGGTAACCACACCTGTGAAACCGTAATGGAAATGTACAACTCAGTTACCATATACTGGTTGAAATTGACAGACAGGATAGAGTTAGAAGTGTGAAAGTACTTGTAGTAGGCAGGAATGTGTCCTCACCTGTGTGTCACTGGAAATATTGCTGGCTAACCGAGTCCCTGTTGTCAATGTCTTCTTCCTCTGCTTCCTCCTCATCACTGTCCACAGGCTCCACAGCTGCCACAACACCGTCATCTGGACCATCCTCCTGCAGAAAAGGCACCTGGCGTCGCAAAGCCAGATTGTGAAGCATACAGCAGGCAATGATGATCTGGCACACCTTCCTTGGTGAGTAGAATAGTGAACCACCTGTCATATGGAGGCACCTGAACCTGGCCTTCAGGAGGCCGAAGGTGCGTTCGATCACCCTCCTAGTCCGCCCATGGGCCTCATTGTAGCGTTCCTCTGCCCTGGTCCTGGGATTCCTCACTGGGGTCAGTAGCCATGACAGGTTGGGGTAACCAGAGTCCCCTAATAGCCACACACGGTGCCTCTGGAGTTGACCCATCACATAAGGGATGCTGCTATTCCGCAGGATGTAGGCGTCATGCACTGAGCCAGGGAACATAGCATTTACCTGGGAGATGTACTGGTCTGCCAAACATACCAGCTGTACATTCATCGAATGATAACTCTTCAGGTTCCTGTACACCTGTTCACTCCTGTGGGGGGGGACCAGAGCTACATGGGTCCCATCAATGGCACCTATGATGTTGGGGATATGTCCAAGGGCATAAAAGTAACCTTTAAGTGTAGCCAAATCCTCCACCTGAGGGAAAACGATGTAGCTCTGCATGTGTTTCAGCAGGGCAGATAACACTCTGGACAACACGTTGGAAAACATAGGCTGGGACATCCCTGATGCCATGGCCACTGTTGTTTGAGAAGACCCACTTGCAAGGAAATGGAGCACTGATAGCACCTGCACTTGAGGGGGGATCCCTGTGGGATGGCGGATAGCTGACATCAGGTCAGGCTCCAACTGGGTACACAGTTCCTGGATTGTGGCACGGTCAAACCTGTAGGTGATGATTAAATGTCGCTCCTCCATTGTCAACAGGTCCACCAGCGGTCGGTACACAGGAGGATTCCGCCATCTCCTCACATGTCCCAGCTGACGGTGCCTAGGAAGGACAACAGCGACCACAGAGTCAAACAACTCAGAGGTATATATCCACAGTCTACACAGAACACGAAAGATAATCCAAAAAGTTGTCTGTATGTGTGTTGAGTCCAGGCCTAGGTATGTGTGAAGCAGTTGAAAATAAGGCCATGTGGGCCCCTGAAATGGCGGCTGCCTGACCTCTAAACTGGGACAATGGGATGTGAGGTAACTGCGCTGGCGTTGTACACCGTCGCGGTAGGCGGTCGAAGACCGCAGCGCAATGCTGCATTGGTTAACTTTGGACCCTATGGGTCCCAGGAGCCAATGACGAAGTGCGCCGGCGGTGATGATACGCACCGCAGCGGACGTGACCGCCACTTTCTATCTGTTGAATCACTCGATACCTGATCTTCGACAGGAGAGGACCTACACTGCAAGTGCTGCTGTGACCTCGGTCTGGAAGAGACAATGACTTGTGCGTCTGGGGAAAGGGCCCCTGCCTTCACTGCACAGGAGTTGGAGAAGCTCGTGGATGGGTTCCTCCCCCAGTACATGCTACTCTACGGTCCTCCAGACCAACAGGTGAGTACACAGGGAGCAAGTTGTATGGGCTATGCCTGTGTGGAGAGGGCTGGTTGTAAGAAGGAAGGGGGCACAGTTCTGCGTGCATGAAGGACTGTGAATGCATGTGCCACATGGCAAGAGTAGGGATGTGGGCCACTCACTTTGACGGTGCAGTTGGTAATGACTTCTCTTCTTCCCCTGTACATGTCATGTAGGTCAGCGCCCACCAGAAGAAGGACATTTGGCGTGCCATCGCCAAGGACGTCCGGGCCCTGGGGGTCCACCAGAGACGGAGCACCCACTGCCGTAAAAGATGGGAGGACATTCGCCGCTGGAGCAAGAAGACGGCGGAGGCTCAGCTGGGGATGGCCTCCCAACGTGGGAGGGGTGCCCGTCGCACCATGACCCCCCTGATGTTCCGGGTCCTGGCGGTGGCCTACCCTGAGTTGGATGGGCGCTTGAGCACATCACAGCAGACACAAGGGGGTGAGTACAACATCATTCTGCGGACTTTGCGCGCAGTGAAGGTGTCTGGGTGGGGGAGAAGGGCTGTGGGTTTCCCTAGGCCAGGGCGAGTTCTGTAGGCTAGGCCCCTCCGTAATGCAGGCCATGTGGCACTCCACCCCACCTCTGTAGAGTGCCCCTGTGTCATCTATGTGTGCAGATGTCGTCCATAGCCTTGTAGGCCATTTCCCAGGAATTGCATCTGTAGAGCCTAACAGCGCGACGTAGTGCAGGGGGCTGCTGTGTCTGTATTGTCCACCAACGGTAGCGGTAAGCCATGCACTCAACCTGTCTTTCTTCTGTCGTTCCCCCCCCCCTTTGTGCTCTCCCTGTTCTTGTGTGCATCAGCATCATCAGGCGGAGGTACAGTGGCACCAGAGCACGAGGGAGCTGCATCCCACATGGCCATGGAGGGCCACACCACGGACACAGAATACACCAGTGGGACGGAGGGCGAGGGGAGCACCACGGCGGTCACAGGATCAGCAACCAGCGACACGGACTCGTCCTCCGATGGGAGCTCCCTTGTGGTAGCGGCCCTCCCAGCAGCCCCTCAGCCTTCGCCCCGTGCTCGCTCACCTAGGAGGGTGGGCATCACCTTCGCCCCAGGCACCTCAGCCCCTGCCCCTGTCACCTCTGCTGCCCTCAGTGAGGAGGCCATTGACCTCCTCAGGTCACTCACTGTTGGGCAGTCTACCATTTTGAATGCCATCCAGGGTGTAGAAAGGGAATTGCAACACACAAATGCATTCCTGGAGGGCATTCATTCTGGTCAGGCTGCCCTTCATCGAACCCTGCAATCTCTTGCCTCAGCACTGATGGCAGCCATTGTCCCTGTCTCTAGCCTCCCCCCTCCAACTTCCTCCACCCAGTCCCAATTCCCTGTACCCCAGCCTATCCCAAGCACACCATCAGACCAGCCTGCACACACCTCAACACACAAGGGAAGCTCAGGCAAACATAAGCACCACACATCCCACAGGCACTCATGCAAGCATCACACACATACAGACACAGCAACATCCACTGCCTCCACTGTGTCCCCCTCCTCGTCGTCTCCCTCCTCCCTCCCAGTGTCGTCTACACTCTCACCTGCATGCACTACCACTACAGCCACTAGGTCCCGCACCAGCATACCCACCACCACACCCCGCTCACCTGCACTCATCACCCCCACTACCATTTACACATCCCCTGTGTCCTCTCCCAGTGTGTCTGTGACGCCCCCTCCCAAAGTACACAAACGCAGGCACACACCCACCCAACAGCCATCCACCTCACGACAGCCTCCAGCGCATGCACCTGCACCCAAAGCCACAAAGGTTACACCTCCTACAACCACCTCCTCTTCCTCCACTCCCAGACCCCCTCCAGCTACCCGTTCCAGTGTTCCTAAGAAACTTTTCCTGAGCAAGCTTGACCTCTTTCCCACCACCCCCGCCTCCAATTCATAGGTCCCGTACTAGCACCTCAGCCAAAAAATCACTGGTACCAGTGGTGCCTGTTAGAGGTATGTGGAGTGCACCGGTGACCAGGGCAGCCAGTGTGACACGGAGCCACAGCACAGCCAGTCCACCCCCTGTGAAGCACCAGAAGTTGGACAGTACCCGGCGGGAGAGGGGGAAGACCCCAGCCGGCAAAGCTGCTCACAAGGGTCCCGGGGTAAGTGTCGACTCAGCTGTGACTTCTCCCAAGGTGGGGAAGGGGCAGAAGAAATCTCCAAAGTCTGGGAAGAGCAGCATGGCGGAGAAGACCGCCATCATCCCCGCTGCCCAGGAGGCCACCGCCAGCCCCATCGTCACTTACCAGGAAGCCACCGCTAGAGTCAGTGCCCAGGAGGGCAGCCCCATCGTCACTGGCCAGGAGGCCACCACCGGAGTCAGTGCCCAGGAGGGCAGCCCCATCATCTCTGGCCAGGAGGCCACCGCCAGAGTCAGTGCCCAGGAGGGCCCCGGCAGCCACAGCCCCGCTGGGCAATGAAGGACCACCATGGCAAGCACCGCGGAACATGGCAAGTACCGCTGAACAGGTCAGAAACTGCAAAGTCAAGCACCGCTGAACAGGGCAAGCACCGCTGAACAGGGCACAGACCGCCATGGCAAGCACCGCTGAACAGGGCAAGCACCGCCAACTCAAGCACCGCTGAACAGGGCAAAGACCGCCATGGCAAGCACCGCTGAACATGGCAAGCACCGCTGAACAGGTCAGAAACTGCAAAGTCAAGCACCGCTGAACAGGGCAAGCACCGCCAACTCAAGCACCGCTAGCCCATGTGCAGCAGGGGCAGTGACGGAACTTGGACCGCCACGGGGAGAATGATGCACTCTGGGCACCAGTCCCCCTCCAGAACCAGTGGAGAACAGCATCCACTCCGTCTGTCCTTACCAGGATGAAGCACTCTGGGCACCAGTCCCCCTCCAGAACCAGTGGAGAAGAGCATCCACTCCGTCTGTCCTTACCAGGATGAAGCACTCTGGGCACCAGTCCCCCTCCAGAACCAGTGGAGAAAAGCATCCACTCCGTCTGTCTTTAACAGGAATGATGCACTCTGGGCACCACTCCCCCTCCTGAACCAGTGGAGACTGTTATCCACTTGAGAGACTGTGGCTTTGCACTCCCCAGGATTGAACAGTGGGCAAACCACCCACTGTAGAGACTTGAGAGACTGTGGCTTTGCACTCCCCAGGATTGGACAGTGGGCAAACCACCCACTGTAGAGACTTGAGAGACTGTGGCTTTGCACTCCCCAGGATTGAACAGTGGGCAAACCACCCACTGTAGAGACTTGAGAAACTGTGGCTTTGCACTCCCCAGGATTGAACAGTGGGCAAACCACCCACTGTAGAGACTTGAGAGACTGTGGCTTTGCACTCCCCAGGATGGTACAGTGGGCAACCCACCCACTGTAGAGACTTGGAAGACTATGGCTTTCCACTCCCCAGGATTGAACAGTGGGCAAACCACCCACTGTAGAGTCTTGAGAGACTGTGGCTTTGCACTCCCCAGGATACATCAATGGGCATGGAGCCCCCTCGTGGATCTGGCGTGGTGCAGTCATCCGGCTGAGGTGCCCCCCTTCCCTTCCCCCTGAGGTGCCTGTTGTATTTCTATCTGATGCCCCAGCAGTGTTCTCTCCGTTTTGATCAGGTATCTGATGTGGGCCTCGCCCATGTATTTTGGGCCCAGTGGTCCACGGACATTGAATGGTGCATTACCTGCACTACTAATCGTGATGTATATTTTGTTGAATGTGTATATTTATTTGTATATATTTGGTTACTGTATTTTGATATATTACAATGGTTGCACTCATTTCCTTTTGTCTTTGCATTCTTCCGGGGGGTTTGTGGGTTGTTACTGTAATGTTTGGATATGCATTGGTGTGTGTGTTGTAGTGGGTGAGGGTCGGGGTGGGGGTGGGGGTGTTGCGTGTGTGTGTCCCTGACTTTTGCCTCCCCCTCCCCTATGTCGTAGGTGCAGTACTCACCGTTGTCTTCGGCGCCGGCGTTGATGATGGTCATACAGGAGCAGGAAGACTATCGCAGGGAGTATTTGGCGTTCCGGTTCCAAGATGTCCTCCTTCCTCGTGGAGTGTGTAGAGGTGAGCATTTTCCCTTTGAAATGGCTGTTTCCGCCGTGTTTTAAAGGTAGCGGATTGGTAGGTTGTGATACTGTGGGCGGTACTTTGTCTTCCGCCTGTCTGTTGGTGGTGACCGCCGTGCTGTTTGTCTGTACCACCGTGGCGGTCGGAGTGTTAAAGTGGATGTCTTTGTTGGCGGTTTCCGCCAAGGTCATAATTCCCATATTTTTCCCGCCGGCCTGTTTGCGGTCTTACCGCCGCTTTAACACCGTCCGCCAGGGTTGTAATGACCCCCTTTGTCTCTGAACATTCCTCAAACAATTTACTAATAGGTGGTGACTGCAACCAAATTCTCGATCCATTTTTGAACAGACGTTCCACCTCACGTTTCATTCCACATGCCTCCCACAAAGCTTTTAAAAACTTTATTTTACAGCATTCTCTCTCTGATTCCTGGAGAATATGCAATCCTGACCTCTTGGAATACTCTTATTATTCTCCTACCCACCATTCCCATTCTAGGCTTGATTATATCTTTCTGAGTAAAGCTTTATTGCAACATATGGTCAACTCTGAAATCGGTGCTATTTTGATCTCAGATCACGCACCTGTGATTACTGACCTTGATCTTTTTCTTAATGACTCTAAAATATCTTCATGGAGGTTTAATAACTCTCTACTTTCAGATGCTACTTTTATCGCTTCCTACAGCAAGTTTATAGAAGAATACTTCCACATCAACGATAGTGATCAACTATCATTTCATTTTGTGTGGGATGCTTTCAAAGCAAACTCTAGGGGTTTCATCATAAGTTACGCTCACTCAAAAAAAAAGTCTGCTCAACAAAAATCAACTTCCATCCTTGAAAATATAAAGTCCCTAGAACATGAATACTATACTCACAAAACTAGTAAATCACATCTTGAAGAACTAGTCTCAGCTAAAATGGAGTTTAACCAATATACCACTGAACAAGCATGCGGCACCCTCCTGAAAATAAATGCCAGATATTATGGTGGTAACAATAAAGCTGGTTTTCTTCTAGCTCGATATTTGAAACAAAGAAAAGAAAAAACAGCTATTAAATCTATCACAGATAACAATGGTGTTAAACACTTTAGAGATAAAGATATAGCATCCTGTTTCGCTTCTTACTATAAGGACCTGTATACTCCAGAACACATACCAACAGTTGAATCTCTCAACCAATATTTCTCTAATCTCAAACCAAGAGACCCATTGCAGATTGACCTCTCATCTTTAGACCAACCCCTACAACTTACCGAACTATATACAGCTTTACAATCTCTCCCCAAGGGTAAGGCTCCAGGCCCAGATGGCTTCACAGTAGAATTATTAATTCAGTTTGCTAAGTCTCTCTTCCCCAAACTCTTTCAATTACTTAATCACTTTATAATGTCAGGTTCTGCATCTGGCTCATTTATGGAGGCCATGATTTGTCTTATTCCCAAAAAAGATCGGGATGCGACTGACTGTAAAAACTATAGACCCATATCTTTAATTAATACTGATTGTAAACTCTATGCCAAAGTTTTAGCTCTCCGTTTACTCCCATATATACCTGACCTTATTGATTCTCATCAATCTGGTTTTATCCCTAATAGAAATGTAGCAGATAATTCCCGTACTTTTTAAAATATTATTAACAAGGAATCTAAACTTAAGATTCCTCTGGCAGCTTTATCATTGGATGCGGAAAAGGCCTTCGATAGGGTCTACTGGGGTTTCTTGTCGAAGGCATTGGAATGGCATGGTCTAGGTACTAAATTCCAACATTTTATATCCATTCTTTATTCCTCACCATGTTCCTCGGTTATAACAAATGGTATCCAATCTCCTTTTTTCCCTCTTAAAAGGGGTACTCGTCAGGGATGCCCATTATCTCCTTTATTATTTATTTTGGCTCTTGAACCTTTTCTATACCAATTAAAAATGTCTGAACAATTTACGGGGTTTCAAATTAATAATGCACACATCAAATTTATGGCATATGCTGATGATATTCTTTTGTTAATGTCTCACCCTGACACTTCTCTTCCTGCATTCCGGCATGAGCTCAACTTATATTCTGATGTATCTGGCTATAAACTTAATATAGACAAAACAGTGGTCTTATCACTTAATGCTCATTGCACTGGCTCTGTATTCCTTGATGCAGGATTATCTTGGAATTCTTCTAAGATTAAATGCCTGGGGGTATGGTACTGCACTACTCTCAAGGATACATTAAAGACTAATTTAGAAATCTTATCTGCAAAGCTTGTGAATCTCACACAGAAATGGGGGGTCATTACAACCCTGGCGGACGGTGGTAAAGCTGCGGTAATACCGCCAACAGGACGGTGGAAAAAAAAGGGAATTATGACCCTGGCGGAAACCGCCAACAAAGACAGCCACTTTAACACACCGCCCGCCACGGCGGTACAGACAAGCAGCGCGGCGGTCACCGCCAACAGACAGGTGGAAGACAATGTACCGCCCATAGTATCACAACCCGCCAATCCGCCACCTTTTCCGGGGCGGATTCACCGTGGATAAAAACACGGCGGAAACAGTTACTGCAATGGGAAAACGCTCACCTCAACACATCCCACGAGGAACGAGGACTCCATGGAGCCGGAACTCCAAATACTCCCTGCGCTTGTCTTTCTGCTCCTCTACGACCACCATCTACGTAGGCGCCGAAGACAAGGGTGAGTACTGCACCTACGACATGGGGGAAGGGGGAGGCAAAAGTTAGGGGGACACCAACGAAACACCCCCACCCTCGCATATTACAACATACACACCAATGCATCCACAAAAATCACAGTAACAACCCACAATCCCCCCGGAAGAATGCAAAGACAAAGCGAAATCCGTTCAAACATTGTAATGTATCAATATACATGTCTTGCAAAAATATACAGATATATATGAAAATCAGGCAGAAATATATACATTACGAGAAGTAGTGCACATATGTACATATCAATGTCCGTGCACCACTAGTCCGAAAATGCATGGGCGAGGCCCACAAAAGATACCTGACCACAATCGGAGAGAACACTGCCGGGGCATCAGATAGAAATACTACAGGCACCTCAGGGGGAAGGGAAAGGGGGGGCACCTCAGCCGGATGACTGCAAAGCCAGATCCACGACGGGGCTCCATGCCCACTGTGCCATCCTGGGGAGTGCAAAGCCACAGTCTCTCAAGTCTATACAGTGGGTGGTTTGCCCACTGTGCCATCCTGAGGAGTGCAAAGCCACAGTCTCTCAAGTTCATACAGTGGGTAGTTTGCCCACTGTGCCATCCTGGGGAGTGCAAAGCCACAGTCTCTCAAGTCTATACAGTGGGTGGTTTGCCCACTGTGCCATCCTGGGGAGTGCAAAGCCACAGTCTCTCAAGTCTAACAAGTGGGTGCTTTGCCATGGCGGTCTTTGCCCTGGTCAGTGGTGCTTTACCATGGTGGTCTTTGTCCTGTTCAGTGGTGCTTTACCATGGCGGTTCTGGACTCTTCAGCGGTGCTTTGCCATGGCGGTCTTTGCCCTGTTCAGCAGTGCTTTACCATGGCGGTTCTGGACTGTTCAGCGGTGCTTTGCCATGGCGGTCTTTGCCCTGTTCAGCGGTGCTTTGCCATGGCGGTCTTTGCCCGGTTCAGCGATGCTTTACCATGGCGGTTCTGGACTGTTCAGTGGTGCTTTGCCATGGCGGTCTTTGCCCTGTTCAGCGGTGCTTTGCCATGGCGGTCTTTGCCCTGTTCAGCGGTGATTTACCATGGCGGTTCTGGACTGTTCAGCGGTGCTTTTCCATGGCGGTCTTTGCCCTGTTCAGCTGTGCTTTGCCATGGCGGTCTTTGCCTTGTTCAGCGGTGCTTTACCATGGCGGTTCTGGACTGTTCGGCGGTGCTTTGCCTTGGCGGTCTTTGCCCTGTTCAGCAGTGCTTTGCCATGGCGGTCTTTGCCCTGTTCAGCGGTGCTTTGCCATGGCGGTCTTTGCCCTGTTTAGCGGTGCTTTACCATGGCGGTTCTGGACTGTTCAGCGGTGCTTTGCCATGGCGGTTCTGGTACGGACATTGGTATGTGGCATGACGTTCCCTAGACTGGGCATTGGTGTGTGGCATGACGTTCCCTCATAGCCCACCTGGGCTGTGGCAGCCGGGGCCCTCCTGGGCACTGACTCCGGCAGTGGCGGTGGTCTCCTGACCAGTGACGATACTTGGGCCCTCCTGGGCACTGACTCCGGCGGTGGTCTCCTGACCAGTGACGATACTTGGGCCCTCCTGGGCACTGACTCTGGCGGTGGTCTCCTGACCAGTGACGATACTTGGGCCCTCCTGGGCTATGACTCCGGCGGTGGTCTCCTGACCAGTGACGATACTTGGGCCCTCCTGGGCAATGACTCCGGCGGTGGTCTCCTGACCCGTGACAATACTTGGGCCCTCCTGGGCAATGACTCCGGCGGTGGTCTCCTGACCAGTGACGATACTTGGGCCCTCCTGGGCACTGACTCTGGCGGTGGTCTCCTGACCAGGGACGATACTTGGGCCCTCCTGGGCACTGACTCTGGCGGTGGTCTCCTGACCAGTGACGATACTTGGGCCCTCCTGGGCACTGACTCCGGCGGTGGTCTCCTGACTAGTGACGATACTTGACCCTCCTGGGCACTGACTCCGGCGGTGGTCTCCTGACCAGTGACGACGGTGCTGGCGGTGGCGTCCCGACCGCCGGGAATGATGCCGCCCTTCTCTGCCGAGATACTCACAACAGGCTGGGCAGACTTCCTCTGGCCCTTCTCCACCTTTGGTGGAGTCACAGCTGACTCTCCAGTCCCCTTGGAGCCCATGTGAGTTGTTTTCCCATCAGGAGTCTTCACACGGTCTCGTCGTCCACTCTCCAATTTCAGAGCCTTTACAGGGGGTGGGCTGCCAGTGCCTTGGCTCCGGGTCACACTGCCTGCCCTGGTGGCCGGTGCACTCCACATACCTTGCACAGGCACCACTGGTATTGGAGGCTTTTTGGCTGAGGCGCTACGACGGGACTGATGAATTGGGGGGGGCAAAAAGGTCAACTTTACACAGGGACAGTTTCTGACGAACACTGGGATGGGTAGTTGGAGGGTGTCTGGGAGTGGAGGAAGAGGAGGTGGTTGTAGGAGGTGTCACTTTAGGTGTTTTGGGTGCAGGTGCAGGTACTGGAGGCTGTCGTGAGGTGGATGGATGTTGGGTGTGTGGTTGCCGGCGTTTGTGTACTTTGGGAGGGGGCATCACAGACACACTGGGAGAGGACACAGGGGACGTGTCAATGGGAGTGGAGGTGGTGAGTGCAGATGAGCGGCTTGGGGTGCTGGGTGTCCTTGTGCGATTCATAGTGACTGTAGATGTGGTGGATGCAGGTGTGTGTGTAGACGAGACTGGGAGGGAGGAGGGAGAAGAGGAGGAGGGGGACACAGTGGAGGCAGTGGATGTTGCTGTGTCTGTATGTGGGTGATGCTTGCATGAGTGCCTGTGGGTTGTGTGGTGCCTATGTTTGCTTGAGCTACTTGTGTGTGCTGACTTGTGTGTATGCTGGTCTGTAGATGTGCTTGGGATGGGCTGGGGTACAGAGGATTGGGTCTGGGTGGAGGAGGTTGGAGGGGGGAGGCTAGACACAGGGACAATGGCTGCCATCAGTGCTGAGGCCAGAGATTGCAGGGTTCGCTGAAGGACAGCCTGATCAGAATGAATGCCCTCCAGGAATGCATTACCATGTTGCAACTCTCGTTCTACACCCTGGATGGCATTCACAATGGTAGACTGCCCAACAGTGAGTGACCTGAGGAGGTCAATGGCCTCCTCAATGAGGGCAGCAGGGGTGACTGGGGCAGGGCCTGAGGTGCCTGGGGCGAAGGTGATGCCCACCCTCCTGGGTGAGCGGGCACGGGGCGAACGCTGAGGGGCTGCTGGGAGGGCGGTGCTGGTAGGGGAGGTGGCGGCTGTACCTGTAGAAGTGGGGCGCACAGATGGTGCCGCCACCACAAGGGAGCCCCCATCGGCGGACGAGTCCGTGTCGCTGGTTGGTGATCCGGTGGCCGACGTGAAGCTCCCCTCGCCCTCCGTCCCACTGGTGCATTCAGAGTCCGTGGTGTGGCCCTCCAAGGCCATGTGGGATGCAGCTCCCTCGTGCTCCGGTGCCACTGTACCTCCGCCTGATGATGCTGATGTACAAAAGACCAGGGAGAGCAGAAAAGGGGGGGGGGGGACAGAAGAAAGACAGGTTGAGTGCATGGCATACCGCTACCGTTGGCGGACAATACAGACACAGCAGCCCCCTGCACTACGCCGTGCTCCTGCCCTCTGCATATGGAATTTCTGGGATATGGCCTACATGGCAATGGTGGACATCTGCACACATGGATGCCACAGGGGCAACTATACCTCGACTTGCACTATACTGAGGTGTGGTAGAGTGCCACATGGGCTGCATTACAGAGGGGCCTAGTCTTCGTGTTTCAGGCTGGCCTAGGTACACCCACAGGCCTCCTCCCCCACCCAGGCCCCTCTACTGCACGCAAAGTCCGCAGAATGAGGTTGTACTCACCCCCTTGTGTCTGCTGTGATGCCCTCAAGCGCCCATCCAACTCCCGGTAGGCCACCGCCAGGATCCGGAACATCAGGGGGGTCATGGTGCGACGGGCACCCCTCCCACGTTGGGAGGCCATCCCCAGCTGAGCCTCCGCCGTCTTCTTGCTGCAGCGGCGAATGTCCTGCCATCTTTTACGGCAGTGGGTGCCCCGTCTCTTGTGGGCCCCCAGGGTCCGGACCTCCTTGGCGATGGCACGCCAAATGTCCCTCTTCTGGTGGACGCTGACCTACATGACATGCACAAGGGAAAAGGAACAGTCATTACCAACTGCACCGTCAATGTGAGTGGCCCCCTCCCTACTCTGGCCATGTGGCCCATTCATTCACATGCATTAATGTTCTATGAACTCTGCCCCCTTCCCTCTTCCAACCAGCCCTCTCCACCCAGGCCTAGCCCATACAACGTGCTCCCTGTGTACTAACCTGTTGGTCTGGAGGACCGTAGAGTAGCGTGTACTGGGGGAGGACCCCGTCTACCAGTTTCTCCAACTCCTGAGCAGTGAAGGCAGGGGCCCTTTCCCCAGACGCAGCAGCCATCGTCGCTTCCAGACCGAGGTCACAGCAGCACTTGCAGTGTAGGTCCTCTCCTGTCGAAGGTCAGGTATCTAGTGATTGAACAGATAGAAAATGGCGGTGACGTCCGCGGCGGTGACGTCCGCGGCGGTGCGCATCATCACTGCCGGCGCACCTGTTCATTGGCTCCTGGGACCCATAGGGTCCAATGTTAACCAATGCAGCATTGCGCCTACCACCACGGTGTGCAACGCCAGCGCTGTTACCCCACAATCCCATTGTCCCAGTTTAGAGGTCAGGCAGCCGCCATTTCAGGGGCCCACATGGCGTCATTTACTTCTGCATCACACATAGCTAGGCCTACACTCAACACACATACAGGAAGGGTTTTGTGATTGGTGTAGTCTTGTGTGTAACTGTGGGTACATACCTGGAGGAAAAATGACTGATTCGTCGCTGTTGTCCTTCGTAGGCACCGTCAGCTGGGACATGTGAGAAGATGTCAGAATCCTCCGGTGTACCGACCGCTGGTGGACCTGTTGACAATGGAAGAGCGACATTTCATCGTCACCTACCGGTTTGACCGTGCCACAATCCAGGAACTATGTACCCAGTTGGAGCCAGACCTGATGTCACCAATCCGCTTCCCACTGGAATCCCCCAAGACGTGCAGGTGCTGTCAGTGCTCCATTTCCTTGCAAGTGGGTCATTCCAGACAACAGTGGCCATGGCATCAGGGATGTCCCAGCCTATGTTTTCCAACGTTTTGTCCAGAGTGTTGTCTGCCCTGCTGAAACACGTAAGGAGATACATCATTTTCCCTGAGGTAGAAGATTTGCCTACAGTTAAAGGTGACTTCTATGCCCTTGGACATATCCCCAACGTCATAGGTGCCATTGATGGGACCCATGTAGCTCTGGTCCCCCCCACAGGAGTGAACAGGTGTACAGAAACAGGAAGAGTTATCATTCCATGAATGTTCAGATGGTCTGTTTGGCAGACCAGTACATCTCCCAGGTAAATGCTATGTTCCCTGGCTCACTGCATGACGCCTACATCCTGCGGAATAGCAGCATCCCTGATATGATGGCTCAGCTCCAGAGGCACCGTGTATGGCTATTGGGGGACTCTGGTTACCCCAACCTGTCCTGGCTACTGACCCCAGTGAGGAATCCCAGGACCAGGGCAGAGGAATGGTACAATGAGGCCCATGGGCGAACTAGGAGGGTGATCGAACGCACCTTCGGCCTCCTGAAGGCCAGATTCAGGTGCCGCCATATGACAGGTGGTTCCCTATACTACTCACCAAGGAAGGTGTGCCAGATCATCATCGCCTGCTCGATCCTTCACAATCTTGCATTGCGACGCCAGGTGCCTTTTCTGCAGGAGGATGGTCCAGATGACGGTGTTGTGGCAGGTGTGGAGCCTGTGGACAGTGATGAGGAGGAAGCTGAGGAAGAAGACAACGACAACAGGGAGTCAGTCATACAGCAATATTTCCAGTGAGACACAGGTGAGAACATTTTTATTTTTACCATTACATTAACTTTCACACGTCTACCTCTATCCTGTCTGTCGATTTCAACCAGTATTTGGTTACTGAGTTGTACCTTTCCATTACGGTTTCACAGGTGTGGTTACCAACGTGTGTCATCTGCTTGCATCCTTCAAGGACTTGTGATGTGGGACATAGGTATGTTGGCTTTACAATGGGAAACGCATTATGACTCTGTCATTGATAATACATATTTATAATATCACAGACTGACTCCAAATTGTTTTGTGTTTCAAGGGTGTTTATTGAAGTGCTCAGAAATGGGAGGGGGTTGTAAAATGAGGATGGGTGATGGCGGAGGAATGTCCATGACAGAGTCCAGTCTATTAGTCTCACAGGTGCATTGCCCATATGGGCATAGGAAGTGGAGCTGGGTCAGTTCAAGTATGGACAGGGTAACAAAGTGGGTCAGTGGGAGGACAATCAGGGTGGTCTCATTTCCTGGCGGGGGTCTTGCCATCTTGCTCTGTCCTGTTCCTGGATCTCAGGGACCGCTTGCGGGGTGGTTCTCCGTCTGCAGGGGGTGGGGTGCTGGTGTGGTGGTCCTGTGGCGTCCTGTCCACTAGCGCCGGCGGAGGTGGTGGGCAGTTCATCGTCCTGGCTAGTGTCAGGGGCCCCTTGGAGTGCCACAGTGTCCCTCAAGGTCTGCTGTATGTCCTTCAGCACCCCTACGATGGTGCCCAGGGTGGAGCTGATGGTCCTGAGCTCCTCCCTGAAGCCCAAATACTGTTCCTCCTGCAGGCGCTGGGTCTCCTGAAACTTGACCAGGACCATCGCCATCGTCTCCTGGGAGTGGTGGTATGCTCCCATGATGGAGGATAGGGCCTCGTGGAGAGTGGGTTCCCTTGGCCTGTCCGCCCCCTGTCGCACAGCAGCCCTCCCAGTTCCCCTGTGTTCCTGTGCCTCCGTCCCCTGGACTGTGTGCCCACAACCACTGCCCCCAGGTCCCTGTTGTTGTTGGGGTGGTGGGTTATCCTGGGTTCCCTGTAGTGGTGGACACACCGCTGATTGACCTGTCCTGGGTAGGGAGGTTTGGGCCCGCTGGGTGGGTGCTGTGCTGATGTTACTAGAGGGTGGAAGGTCAGTGTTGGGCTGTGCCTGTGCAAGGGGAACCGACTGTCCCGAGGCCCACGATGGTCCGGGCTGGTCATCAGGCTCCAGTAGGGCAGAGCTGCTATCGTCACTGTGGGCCTCTTCTGGGGGTGGAGTGGTGTTGTCTGGACCCTCTGGTGTGGTGACGGTCCTTCGGGTTCCTGCAGGGGCATAAGAGCATGATTAATGCATTTATGTGTGTGTGATGGTGTGCAATGGGTGGGTTTCTGTGTACCCCAGTGCAGGCATTCCTGTGTGGGGGCTTGTGTGATGATGGTTAGGGGGTTGTTCTGGCTATGTGCAGTGGGCATGCTTTAGTGCTGGGTGTCCATGTGTAGTTGTGTCATGCAGGGCTTGGTGTTGGGATGGGTGGTTTGTGTTCTTAGTACATTAGTGAGGATTTTGGGTGATAGGGGAGGGGATGAGGGTGGGGGCGTGTGATGGCATGCAGGTAGGGTGGGGGATATGATAGTTAAGATTTGACTTACCAGTGTCCCATCCTCCACCGACTCCTCAGAGGCCCTCTGGATGCATGATGGTCAAGACTTGCTCCTCCCATGTTGTTAGTTGTGGGGGAGGAGGTGGGGGTCCGCCGCCAGTCCGCTGAACCGCTATGTTGTGCCTGGAGACCGTTGAACGCACCTTCCCCCGTAGGTCGTTCCACCTCTTCCTGATGTCCTCCCTATTTCTTGGGTGCTGTCCCACAGCGTTGACCCTGTCGACGATTCTTCGCCATAGCTCCATCTTCCTGGCTATGGAGGTGTGCTGTACCTGTGAGCCAAATAGCTGTGGCTCTACCCGGATGATTTCCTCCACCATGACCCTGAGCTCCTCCTCGGAGAAGCAGGGGTGTCTTTGGCGTGACATGGGGTGGTGTGTGTGATGTGTGGGGCGGTGTGAGTGTTGATGTGTGTGGTGATGTGTAGTGGTGTGTGGTGTTTTGTGCGTGGATGTGGTGTGGGTGATGGTGTTATGTGCCTCTATATGGTGGTGTTGTCTTGGCTGTGCTGTCTCTCTGGCCTTCGTCCGTGAATTTTGGTCGTAGGGGTTTGTGGGTGATGTGGGTGTGTGTTTTATATTGTGTTGGGTGTGTGGGAGTGTTGTTTGTATGTGTATCAGGTGTGTGTATTTGGAATTGTCCAATGTGGTGGTGTTTTGGAGATGTGTGTGTATTTTGAGCGCAGCGGTGTGTACCGCCAATGGAATACCGCGGTTGAAAGACCGCCGTGTGGATTCGTGGGTCGTAATAGCATGGGCGTGTTTCTGTTGGGGTGGAGGTGGAGGTTTTGTTTTCGCCACTTTAACTCTGACCTTTGGTGTGGCGGAGTTGTGTGGGTGTCTGTATTTCGGCGAATTTCGAGATGTGTGTCATAATAGCTGTGGCGGACTACCGCCGCCGCGGCGGTGTATTGACGGTCTTCTGCACGGCGGTAAGCGCCTTTTACCGCCAATGTTGTAATGACCCCCATGGTCTCCGTTATATCTCACGTGGTGGGGCCGCTTGGACACCATTAAGATGATGCTTCTCCCTATCATTAACTTCTTCCTTATGATGCTTCCTATTAAGATACCTAAACTATTTTTTAGTTCAATTGATAAAATTCTATCCAAGTTCCTGTTGAACGGTAAACAATCCCGAATCTCTCTCTCGAAATTAAAACTTCCTAAAGTACAAGGTGGAGTTAATTTTCCTGACTTTTTAACTTATCACAAATCTTTTGGCATTAAGCAAATACATCCCTATTTATCTACACTCAATGATGCCCCTCAAAAGCTATGGTTCACTTTGGAAGAAACATTTATTTCTCCCTTTTCCCATAAACACATTATATGTATGTCTAACCCCCCCAAAATTCTGGTTGCCCAGCACTATCTCACATTCAGTCAACTTACTGAAACTTTTTTTATTTCGCATCTTACCCCCATTAATCAATTCTTCAACAGTCCTATTTGGCACAATAGTTTGCTTAGGAAGGCTTGGATGAATAAAGGTATTCCATTTCCCAATTATATCATAAAGACTCTCTCATCCCTTTTCCTACTCTCTCAGCAATTTATAATCTTCCTATTCGCATGAAATCCCAATATATCATTCTTTCTTCTCTAGTCCAAGAGGCCCTCAATAAACTTATACATCATAATCATTCTTCTCTTGCATCATCTCCATACCCGATCGTAACTTCTGATTATCCTAGGGCAGCTGGAATTTATAAACTTTTAAGAACGTCTGTTTTACCTAGACTCAAATCACCAATTGAGACATTGTGGGAATCAGATCTTGGTGTTGTTTGGCCAACTTGTTTATGGGATAGAATATGGTATAAGATACATTCCACTGCACGCACTGCAAGCCTCACACAGACCCTATATTTTTTTTAATAATAGACTTTTCTACACTCCTGTACGCCTTTACAAACTCAAACTTGCACAAAATGACAATTGTTGGCGCTGCCACACTCAGCAGGGTACTGACTTTCACATGTTTTTTTCTTGTCCATCCCTATCTACTTTTTGGTCCTCAATATGGTCTCGCATTTCAGCAATAGCTCAGATCTCCTTACCAATGTCATATGAATTACTGTTTTTGGGTGGCATACACGATATCTGGAGTTCATTCAGGCCTCTTGGAAAATTGGTGGACCTTTTGCTTTCTATTGCAATCTCTATTATTACTTCTAACTGGAAATCTTCAGAGAACATTACTCTCAGACAGTGGTGGAATTCTGTATGTTATCATCATAGACTTGACAGCTACAAGCTTGATTCAACAGGAACTTTCTTCAAACGTCATCAGCTATGGTTGCCATTAAGTAACTATCTCTCACGCACTGTGAAGGACATTGATTTTTCTCCTCCTTTTTAAAAAATGGCAATATATTTCCTGTTTTTCTTCATATATTTACTTATTTCATCTTACATTCACTGTAACTAATGTCTATTACCTCTCTCTCCACATGGCTATCACTTGATTCCTTTTTCTATCCCTATAGCTCTTCTCCCTCTCCCTCTCTCTTTCTTCTTTCTTTATTCAGACTTGGAGTCTTTGATACTATACTGCTGTATATGCCTAATTCATTTACATGTTTAATATGCATTTATAAGTACAATATTCTTTATGCATATATATTCACAACTGCATATCTCTGTCCTGGCAATGTTAAGTTAATGTTCTTGTATTTGACTCAATAAAAAACATCTTAAAAAAAAAAAGGAGGTGAGTGGGGACCGGGGAGGAGAACGGGGCGCAGGAGCTGCACAACCCCCTCTTCTTTTCCTGTTTTACAGGCATCAAAGACCTGCGCTGGAGCACGGGAGGTGTCGTGCACGGGAGGCGGCGGGCCCAAGGCCTTGTTGGAGGAGAGTACTCGGGCTCATGGAGTACAAGGTAAGGGAGACTGGTGGTCACTGTGGGGTGAGTGGAGGGGCAAGGCTGGTGTGGCCCGATATAAGTCTATTGGAGTGGGGGATGATTCAGTACATGGCACACCTAGTACCAGTGCGGTATCTGCGAGTGATAAAGAGCAAGAGGCAGAGAAGGTTGTGACACCACAGGGAGTGATGGGGAAACTGTGGTGAGTGGGGACAAAGATAGTGACGTTAAAGAAGGGGATAGCCATAAGAAGCGGCTCCTCTACACAGGTTTAGCGATGCCACTGGGGTCTCACGTGGCGGAGAAGACGAAGGCTCAGATCTGGAAGCATGAGTATGTTGACGTATTTCGGCTCCTACATAGAGACATTCAGGCCAAAGAAGGCTCTAAGGAGGAAGAGTAGGAACTGGCTCATAGTCTTAGGGTACCTATTACTATGGATAATTGGACCTCGGCATTCCTGATATACAGTATTTACTGTGAAAAACATGCAGTCAGAGCCATGGCCATGTTTAAGTACATGGACATTATTTGCAAGGCCCAAATGCATTTTGGAGGTTTTGCATGGTTGAGCTATGATGAGGAGTTCTGGGCTAGAGTGAGTGTTAATCCTGAAAAACCGTGGGGAGACGTGGACCCGGAGCTATGGATGCAGTGGATGGCTTCTTCACAGTCTGCTGCGTCCACCCATACAGCTAGTGGCCTTCCGGTGGTTTGTAGGCCTTTTCAGCAGCGTCCCGCTCCAGCCGGGATGGGTCAGGTACAAAGAGCACCATTGCTTAACTCAGGAGCATGCTGGAACTTCAACAAGGGGTTTTGCTCTAGGCACCCTTGCAAATTCAAGCATGAATGTTCCAAATGTGGGGGGAGGCATCCAGTCACACAATGTATTTCCTTAGACAGTCCGGTTGAGTAGTGGAAATCTTCCTGGGGCAGAGGAGAGCAAGGCGCTCCTGGGCCAAAGGGCACCTACTCCAATTAAGTTGGGTAGGTTACTGCCCTGCGCATGTACCCAGATACGGACATGGCGCCCATATTGGAATGGGGCTTTAGACAGGGTTTTCGGTTAGGGTACCAAGGGCCGTGGATGAAGAGATGGGGCTGAGAACTTGCAGTCGGTATTGGCCATGCCTGAAGTGGTAGCAACAAAATTGGCCAAGGAGGTGGCAGTGGGTAGAATTGCGGGCCCCTTTTAAGGTGGCCCATGGATGATCTTATGGTCTCACCTTTGGGTGTGGTCCCCAAGAAATCTAAGGGGGAGTTTCATTTGATACACCATTTGTCATGGCCAGAAGGGGCATCAGTCAATGATTTTCTTTCACCAGAAGATACCAAGGTGGTGTATGCCTCCGTGGATGACACTATCCGGCTCATAAGGGGATATATCAATGGCGCGGGGTTGGCCAAGAGTGACATCAAGGCAGCTTTCGGCTACTCCCTATTCACCCTGAGGATTTCTCTTTGCTGGGGATGCAGTTGGGAGGGGCTATTTACGTGGACAGAGTGCTGCCCATGGGGTGCGCAATTTCTTGTGCATTGTTTGAGACTTTCAGTACCTTCTTATAGTGGGTTTTTTGTGCAGGTGAATGGGCATCAGACAGTGTCACACTATCTGGATGACTTTCTTTTTGTGGGTGCACTACATTCGGGAGTGTGTGGGAAGACCTTGCAGTGTTTTGAGAGCTTGGCGCAGGAATTTGGGGTGCCTCTGGCCCTGGAAAAGACAGAGGGCCCTACCTGCGTGTTGACCTTTCTGAGGGAGGGCATCAGGGTGTGGGAGCTTTTCCTGACACAGTTTAATGGGGTTTCCATGGCTTTTTAGGAAGAGGACATGGTATGGCAGGTGCAGATTTTTTCAGGCCCGGCAGGGGCCTCTGGTTTTGACCTTTTTTGGGATGGACGGTAGTGTGTGGAACCTTGGCCAGAACATTGGTTAAACCAAGACAAGAGCATTGCGTTTCCGGAATTCTTCTGAACTATTGCTGGCTTTGGTAGTGTGGGGTGACGAGCTGGCAAACAGGATCATAATGTTTTGTGTTGATAACTTGACAGTGGTTGATCTGGTGAACAGACAGAGAGCAAGGGAACGTAGGGTGCTGAGCCTTTTGTGAAGATTCATGCTGCACTGTTTGTCTTTGAACATTATATTTAAGGCTGCACACATTCCTGGGGTCAACAATTCTATCACAGATTCCCTGTCTAGTTCGCAGTGGCAGCGTTTCCATGCATTGGCACCAGGCGCAGAAGAGCACAAGACTGTGGTCCCAGCAGACATTTGGGAGTGGGGGGCGTGATAGTCATGAGACTGGTGGAGATGTCGCTAGCTGAATCTACTCTGAGGAGTTGCCGCCTAGCATGGTTGGAATTTCAGGATTTTGAGGTGGATGGAGAGTGTTTCTGGTGGCAAGGGATGGGTGTGCTTGAAGCGCGAGTGGTGTGTTTTGTGCTATTCCTGATTCACAAGGGTTTGTCGCCAGCCATGATTGGGGGCAAGTTGGCGGGTCTGTCTTTTTATGGGGAGTTGTTTTTTGGCAGGCACCCTGCAAAGGACGACATTTTGGCAAAAATGTTGAAAGGGTGGGGTAGGGCACGATCAGGGTCAGGTGGTGTGGTGCATGAGGCTATTACGTTTGACCTGTTGGTACAACTGTTACATGTGTTGCCAGTTTGTTGTGTGGATGTGTATGAAGTAGCACTTTTTCTTTTGTGTATGATATGGATGTTTTTCGGGGCTTTCTGAGCGTCTGAGTTGCTAGGCGTACGTAAAGATTGTGGAATATGAAAGGAGGATGTGCGGAGGCAGGGTGTGCGTTTGGGCATCTGATTGAGGTGATCAAAAGCAGACCAGTTGGGGAAAGGGAAGTGGATATGGTTGGATAGAGGGGGGAGGGGGAAGCATGTCCGGTACAAGAATGGGACTCTTTCCAGACGCACGTTTTTGAGCAAGGAAGGGGTGTTTTCTGTCATAAGAACGGGAAGAAGCTTACAGCTTTCCAGTTGTTGGCTGTGATGAGAATGGCTTTGAGGCGTATTGGAAGGCAGCCGGGTAATTTTGGAACTAATTCATTCCGGATTGGTGCGGCTGCTGAGGTGGCTCATTTAGGTTGGGACTGGGACTGAATCAGGTGCATTGGAAGATGGCGGTTAAAGTGTTGCGAGAGATATGTGAGGGCTTGAAAGGGAGTATTTTCAATGAACTGGACAGTTTATGCCGTGGGGGGGGTATTTTCTTTCCTACACTGACATATGTTTATCCTTCCAGGTTGTGTGTACGGCCCGGAGAAAGCAAAAGCGGTGACATGGCTGGTTGGACATTTGTTTATTCACTGGGCAGCAAAATATGCCGAAAGGCAAGTCTATGGACGATTGCTGGGACTTCCGAATAGCAGACATGAGGTTTTGTGGTGGGGGAAGAGCGGTATGAGGTGGGGCAATTTGCTTCCTTTTATAACTGCAATGTTCTCGACATGGGTTTGTCCTGATGTTTTGGTATTGCACCTAGGGGAAAATTATCTGGTTCTATTATTGGGGCTCCCCCTACTGCAACACGTGCAGAGGGATCTGGCATTACTGAAGCACAATATGCATAGGACTTGTGTGGTATGGACAAAGTTTGTGCCCAGAAGGAAATGGAGAAGAGCCTTGAAGCACAGGAGAAAGCTCAGTCGGGCTATGCGGGTGTTCTGTGGGATACAGGACATCAAACATTTGTCAGAAATGGGGAATGTGCATTACATGGTGGAATTGCTTTTTTTGCTGACTAATTTGTGGGGAGAGAAGCTGTGGCGGAGTGAGCCTGTTTGATTTCTTTGAGTTGCAGTGGGTTCGCTGGTGGGGCAGCAAAATGCCTAAAGGGTTTATGCTGGGTGGCAGTAGACGGGGAGGGTCAGATGCGGGCCTGGCTACCCTTCTACCGGAGAAAAAGAAGCAGGTGAAGGATGACAGAGTGGGGGATGCCTGTTTCAGGCAGGAGACGAATGCAAAAGTGTGATGCTTGTGAGAATGGAAGGGGATGCTGGGTGAACAGAGAAAAGTGGGGATGGAAGACAGGGGAGTTCAAAAGAAGAAAGTGTTCAATCAAAGTTCCAGTTATGTTAATGTTATGTTATGAAGCAAGCCTGTCCTAATAAATGGCCTTTTACACTATTGAGACAGGTGTTGCGTGTTTATGTCCCGATGAGCCATTTGGCAGTTTGTTGAACGTATTTGAAGGTTCGGTTTGAGAGTCTTGGTAAAAAGTGCGAGAAATGCTGGCTAGTTTAAGTAATAAAAAGGGGCTTTTGGCAACGGCTCACCCACATTGGGGGAGCCGCACATATGGCGGTCTTCTCTGGGTGGCACAATGCACCACTGTGCCCCAGTAAAGTGGCCAGCGATTGGGCAGCAGCGCAGTCGCGACCCAGAGGCACTTGGAGTGCTTCCCAGTCGCCCATTCTCAGTTTGTGCGCAGGCCCTGCCCCAAAAGGGGCCGTGGGGCAGTGAGCAGGTCTTTCACCTCGCTCGCCACCTCACTCACAAGCTTGGCGCCACTCTCTCCCCAAGGACCACAAGGGATTTTCTTTGTACTGGCCGGCAGATGGCCGTCCATCACCCTCAAACCTTTGGGAGCCGTGCGGGCTGAGAGTTGTTATTCTCGCCCGATTCGGGATTGATACCGGTTATGTATCCTGGCGGGTCCCCTGCGCACAGGTGTACCCCGGTAGGGGATTTAGGTGGGCGGGGTCCTCCCCTAAGGATGGACCCACCACAGGTCTAAAAGATGGGGAAGGCTGATTCTGGACCAGGAGACACCATTGGGTCCAGTCATGATCTCACTCATGGGCATAAATTGTGATACTCAGCAACATGTTTAGATACTGCTAGGAAACCTGGGGCCAGATGTAGCAACTAAACATTTTGCGACTTGCAAATAGCGAGTCATAGCGACTCGCTATTTGCAACTCGCAAAATGTTATGCAGTACGGTGTCTCAGACACCGACTGCGACTCGCTATGGGGTGGCAATGACCCACCTCATGAATATTCATGAGGTGGGTCGCAAATTGCGGCCCCATAGCGAGTCAAGGCACTTGCAAACATGGAGGCCTGCTGTAGTCAGCAGACCTCCGTGTTCGTGACTGCTTTACATAAAGCAGTTTTTTTTTTTTAAGTGTAGCCCGTTTTCCTTAAAGGAAAACGAGCTGCACTTAAAAAAAAAAACGAAACCTTTAGTTTCGGTTTTTTTTCAGGGCAGGCAGTGGTCCCTTGGACCACTACCTGCCCTGAAAAAAATGTTTGGGGTCCATTCACAATTTGCGAGTGGGTTACCATCCACTTGAAGTGGATGGTAACTGCGATACGATTTGCGACCGCGGTCGCAAATGGTATTGCATCCCACTCAGACTCGCAAATAGGAAGGGAACACCCCTTCCTATTTGCGAGTCGGAAATGCATATTGCGAGTCGGTCCCGACTCGCAATATGCATTTCTGAATAGCAAAGTGGCTTTTGCACCTCGCAAACGGCGATTTTCGCCGTTTGCGAGGCGCAAACACTTTGCTACATCTGGCCCCAGATGTATTAGCATTTCTGTTAAGGCTAGTCATCAAACTATGTAAATAAAGCCATAAATATTGAGAGTTACTTGATATAAATATTTGAGGTGATGTGTGAACTTTACTGCAAAATGTTGTATGTTTAATAAAAATAGGGCAGGGGGTTATGAAAACTAACCCACAAATGTGAGTATTTTTTGCTTGCCAAATGTGGGAAGCAATTGGATGTGTTGGAGAGAGCGGATTTATGGTCGGGGAGGGAGGTCTCCGCGATACTGGGCCATATTATTTTTAGGAAAACACTAGCTTGTTGTGACAAAAGCAAGTGGTGTTTTAATGACCAGGTAGCAAAGCAAGCTTTGTTTATAGACCAGCAGCAAGGGAGAGCTCTCCTCAGAATTATAAAGAGGACGCGCGGATGCTGACTCCATGCCATGCGGAAAAGGAAGGGTTTGCAAAACAAAGAGGGGTGCCTTCTCCTGAAAGAAGGGATATTTTAAGGGCCACAAACAGCACCACAAATAAAAGTAAGGTGTCTTTGTTTTGTTGGTTGTAGAAAGCTAGTCTTCCTCCTCAGTAAGGAACATTAACATTGATGTGGCTCCAGTATTTCTGGTTACTGGAGAGTTTGGCTGTCCCGCTCATTGCAAAGGGCAGCCTGGTTAGACACAACAGTTTTACAGACCTATGTATGTGGTCTATGCCCGAGTGACTTGAGACAGTAGCTCTGTCATCTCCTTGGAATCCTATAAGGTAAGGAAAAGTAGTTAACGGGTTGCTGACTATCATTTTTTCAGTCTGTCTTGCCTCTGCCCTACAATGGTATTAAATGGACTAGCAGTTAAGTTCACTTGCAACTGCTAATGCAGTAACACTTGAACAGGGGATGGAAGTTCCACAATAATCAGTCCAGTCAAGGTATAGAAGGAGCTGTAACCCAGATGCAAGGCCTTCTGTGTTTGGTGTCACAGGCCCCTCTAAGGCAGGGGTTCAAGCCCCAGAGGAGGTGGCAAGTTCATCTTAGAAGCATAACTCAGCTGGTCTACACTTAAGAAGACAGGGACAGGGTGAATATAGTAAATCACATATACTGGGAGCTTCTCCAACTCGTGGTTCAGTTATGTGCACAGCTATGTATTCATATTTGGAGTGTGTAAAGCGGCACAACTTTTTGTAATCCCAAAAATTCGGTTTGCAAACCTCTGACTGATGTCTCTGTCTCCCCTAATTTTCAGTTGTGGTGCAGAGATCTCCTCACATGTAGGTATATGATTCAGTAGTGAATGTGGGGAAGACAAGGGTGAGTGGTTGGGAAATGGGGACTAATTAATAAAAAAAGGGTGATGTTCAGGAAGATTGAAGACAGGGTAATGGGAAGGACATGCTAACATAAAGCATGTGCTCGCAGAAGAGTAAGACAATTGCAACTCACAAGAACAGATTTAAATCTAATACAGTAGTTCTACTGAGGGCTGCAGGGACACAGCGGCCAGTAGCGTAGCAAAGATGCCATGTGTTTTGGTGTCAGGAAAAAGAAGCCTCCACACCCTACTGGGGGGCTGTGATGGCTGGGTTTTGATAGGGCTTAGTACCTGTTACTCCAATGGTAACAACCCCAGGTAATACCAGTGGAGGAATGTTGCACTTTTTATGCACGGATTAAGCCACCAATGTGAGATTACAATTTGGGTTATCGACCACTGCTGATATACTGAGTTGGCAGTCAGTAGACACCTTTTCTTTATCCCACATCAACAACGGTACTATCTCTTGTAATGATGTTTAAGGTGTGTGGGGTCCGAATGTCAAGCGCTCTTCCTATCGGTCCAGCACATTTTGTCTTTCGAAATTGACACCTCTATGCAAAAAACAGTAGCGTCGCCCGTAAGAATGTTGAAGGATCAGGCTAAGGTAGCGCATGATCAGCGAGTCACCTTATCCGAATGACGAATGCTCTTCCTATCGCTCCAGCGTATTTCATTTGTCTTCCAGTATGGAAAAAACGGTTCACTTAGTGGTTGTGTCTACACCATATAGTAGTAAATAGTCTTTCTTCGTGTTCTGATACTCCTCTAGGAGGAAGCAATGAGTTAAGTGTTTCCCTCAGGGTTATGACCTTGGGATATTTGTACTGCTTGCTATATTTTACAAATAAGCTGTTGTGTGCAGGGACATAGGCTGCTCATTTACTTTAACGCAGAGTGGTTGCATTAAGGATGCATAACATAGAGGGGGTCATTCTGACCCTGGCGGCCGGTGACCGCCAGGGTCACCGACCACGGGAGCACCGCCAACAGGCTGGCGGTGCTCCCAAGGGCATTCTGACCGCGGCGGTTCAGCCGCGGCCAGAAAGGGTAAACCGGCGGTCTCCCGCCGGTTTACCACTGCCCTACAGAATCCTCCATGGCGGCGGAGCGCGCTCTGCCGCCATGGGGATTCTGACACCCCCTACCGCCATCCTGTTCCTGGCGGGTCTCCCGCCAGGAACAGGATGGCGGTAGGGGGTGCCGCGGGGCCCCCGTAAGAGGGCCCCACAAAGTATTTCAGTGTCTGCCATGCAGACACTGAAATACACGACGGGTGCCACTGCACCCGTCGCACCCCTGCAACTCCGCCGGCTCCATTCGGAGCCGGCATCCTCATTGCAGGGGCATTTCCGCTGGGCCGGCGGGCGCTCTTTTGGAGAGCGCCCGCCGGCCCAGCGGAAATGTAAGAATGGCCGCCGCGGTCTTTTGACCGCTGTGTGGTCATTTGTCGGCGGGACTATGGCGGGCGGCCTCCGCCGCCCGCCATAGTCAGAATCAGGGCCAGAGTGTCTTGAATGCTAATATGGTGATAGAGCATATCTTCTTGTTATTGTGAGTGGACTGATTCATGGATCTCTGCGCAGTACAGCCATGTTTCGTACAATTACACGCATCACAGGTTTCAGGAAAACAACTGGGCTGGTGAATGGTTTTCACCAAAGGTTTCCCTCTTGGGTGCTCAGATGGAAGAAAAGCTTTCCTGGTGGAAAGGGCGCTAAGGGGCTGGCAAAGATTGGTGAGGTGCAGGCAGGATTACAGGCATCCCATCATGGCCGGCCTTAAGGGGGTATGCAGGTCAGCAGCTGAGGTTCACCTGTTATGGCTGCCTTCTGTCTGGCGTTTCTATTGAAGCACTCAGGGTGAGGGAGCTGTTGTGCAGATGTCAGGTATTGAAGGACGAAATGGCTCCTTGGCGTTCACTATTACACGTTCTAAGAACTAACACATATTGAGTGCCATCCTCTGGGGAATCTTGAGGCCTTTATGGCACACCGGACACAAGGAGCAGTTGGTGCCCCCCCCCCCACCTTTTTTCGGTGATTGAGGACAGGATGCCACTCATAAGGTCCAATGTGCCAGCAGGTTTAGATTCTGCAGAGAGTTGTGTTAATTTTGGATTGGAGCAGTCACTGCAGCAGCAGGCATGAAGCTGGCGGGACAAGCAGTTCAAAGGTTAGGGAGGTGGATGCCTGACAGTTTTCAAGCACCATGTGAGATTGAACATGGTATAAATGTCTAGCCATTCATTTTTCCCATCCTTATGGTATCCTCCTGTCAAAGCAGGTGGAGGTCGCTCCTTTTCCTACCTCGCAGCAAACGCCTGGAACACCCTCCCTATCCACATCAGACAAACCAACCCCCTCCTCAGCTTCACGAAGGAACTGAAGACATGGCTTTTTTAAGAACCACCTCACTGGTAAATGCTACGCATCCCCACCCCCCAGCGCCTTGAGACCCTAACGGGTGAGTAGTTGTGCTATACAATCACTGATTGATTGATTGATAAGGTGATGTGGATACTTCATTGCCTCCTGTCAACGCAGGAACAAGAGGTGTCACAGATGTGCTTCTGTTGGGCCACTCTTACGTGAGGTGTGCACAGGTTTTTTGGGACAGGTGATTAAGCGACGCAGGCAAGGGAGGCCGGATATCAACTGACATTCTGGGATCAAGGAGGGCTGCACTTGGCTAACTTGAAAACTGCATTGGGCAGAATGTGGCCCGGATACTTACACTTTTAGGGGTGTTAAAAGTGCATTTGGGAGGCAATGACTTGCCTTAGCTAGGGTGAAAAGACCTAGTTGAATTGGTGGTCTCTGGCATGTGTTGGCTTTCAAAGAAGAGTGCAAAGGCAATAAACACAAAGTCCAACATTGCCCTTGAGGATGAATTGGAGATGTGGTAAGTCGGCTGGGGCCCTCAATGAGTATGTGAAATGGTTGCATAGGAAGGTTGATAAGTAAGCTAGTTATCATCTATACATCATGTGTACATCAAGGGTGAGCAGGTCTTTCTTACAGGATGGTAAGAAAGGTAATGCAAGGTTTCTGGAGAACTTGGTGGCCTGGCATGGCCAACCCGCACTGTACAGGGGGGCAGATAGTAGGGGAACTATGCTGGCCTGTTGCAGGTGAGGTCATGATTGGTTGTGACCTCTACAGCATCCTCTTATACCAAATTAACATTGGCATCACTGGAGCCTCGAAGGGCTGCTGGCAGCAAGCAGAAAAAGAGGTTGCAGTGGTGCAGGCGGTTAGGCGCTTGCTGATACTCTGTCCTTACCTGTCAACCACCCACGCTGGCGCAGTTGGCGCAAATTAGCACAGGCCCTTGGGGCTAGGAATTTGGGTGTAGGGGCAACCCGAGGTAGGTATCCTAAGGGCAGCCAAACCCCCTGCGCAAGAGTTCTCGGGGCTGCACAAGAACAAACTATTTAGGAGACTCCCATGTACTAGAGTCTCTGTTAAGGCTAGGCCTCACTAATAAACGAAATGTAAATAATGTGGTTGCAGTACTAAACTGTTGATGTCTAAAAATGATTGTGTGTTTGTAAAATAAATACAGCTAGGGTTCTTATGATCCCTGACCCAAAAGAGCTGGTCTCAGGCTTGGTCATTGACATTGATGGTTTGGAAGGGATAGGTATCCATGGGCCATTGGGACTCCCTAGCCATATTGAGGGGGGGGGAACAAGTAAGCTGTTTTGTAATCCTGATTACTCAGAACAAACATGCCAAAGCCTTTGCCTACATGAAATGGGATGTGAGGACATATATAAGAAATCCTCACCACACTCCAAGATCGGCCTTTGATGGTCACTGCGCATTGCAAGGGTGCAAGGAACCCTATGTTGCATTCAAAAACAAACTCCCTCAAAACAAAAGAGGAAACACGCACTCCAGGTATGCTGAGGAAATTCAATCAATTTATTAAATCAATTGTGAAAGAAAATCCTAAGCTTTTCAGCCATACAGCCTTGCTTACTGGTAGCGGGTTTCAAAAACAGACTCTACTTAAATTATCCTTTGCAAGAGTTGTTTTTTTTGTTTTCTCTATTGTGCTGTAGTTATGTGGTAGTTATGTAGACATTATTATTTTTTCACCACACACAAGGTGGGTTTGGCAACTTACAGAGTAGAGCAGCCCCCTCTCTCGGCAAGTTAAGCACAACTTGCAGACAAATTACGACAACTGCAGGTCATGAGTGTAGCTGGGAGGGCCGGCTCCACTGTTCATCCTTCCAGTGTCAATCAAAAGTGGGTGAATACACTAGGCAATGGCATGCCTTTTATGTAAAGCACTTCAAACAGAAAATAAACTATGAAAGCACTATTTACAAATTGCCCTGTATCATACCATACTGAGTGGTTTTAATTAAGAACCAGTGTGCAGTTCAGAACTTGGTCAAAGCCTGCACCTGAAAGGTTCTTGGCACATGCCAGTTTAGCAAGTCGGGATGCCCATCAAATTCAGTCTCAAAACGTGAATCCCAAATGCATATTAGTCCCCAGAGACACATAGATATTTTGGGCAACAACCCAGCCTTATCATGTCGATTAATGCTTTGAAATTCAGGGGACAGATATGTATGTAATGGGAACTCTTTGTGCGCAGATGGGGGGCGGGGAAGGTGATTATTATTAGATGTGTCATTTAAGCTATGCTGAGAGGGGGTTCTCTGTGCCATGAACCATCTGATAGCAGAGGTGTGGCAGACAGTTTAATGTGGTCTGGAGGTGCCCTCGATGTTATCAGATGGTAGAGCACATGGGATGCTGGTTGTGGGGATGGCAAAGATGGCACTTGCTCAAGCCATCTGCAATAATAATATAGAGTAAGTGTCACTGAGGTACAAGGTAGGGAATGTGGAGGGACAACAGTTGTTATATTATAGGGATGGGGCTTTCTTTATCATGCCCTTCGGACCATGTTCTGCCACATGGCATTCCCTGCTTCAGTACTGCGTTAGAGAGGAGCGGCTCTTATGGGGTATGGTGTCATGGAGCTGCAGTACAGGATATGCTGTACCAGGCAGAGGGTACCATGTCTCTGCGTAAGGAAATAATTTTTAAAAAGCCACACTTTTTTAAAATTATCCAAAATGCCACTTATCTTTCTCTTGGCACGTAAAAGCTTGCTCAAAAGTGAAACTTAAAACATTTCTTAAAGCATGTTACATATTTTTTCCTCTTAAATTCCTTTTTTTCAATGCAGTCTTCTAAAGCAATAAAACAGAGGCTCGACCTGTGTGATTTCGGATAAGCCCCTTCGATAGTGTTTTAAGTAGCATCAAAGGTAAGTATGCACAAAATGATGATCAGAAAAGCAAAAATGCATTTAGGACCACAAGTCAGTGCCGGGCAGGATACTGTTTAAATCACACTCACATGCAGAGCCTCACAAAGCCGAACAGTGAATATATGACCAGTAGATGGCAGTAAATAGCGTGTTTCTATTTGTCCTCGAAGTGCTATTTCCCTCAGGAAATAGACTATGAATATAGACAGACTGTGCTTTTTTAAATAAAGAAAAACATTCTAATTACATCGCAGACTGAGTACTTTCAGAGGAACCTTTAGAACAAGCAATGGAGCAGGAGGTGCGGGAAGGATGACAGCAACAACAGGGGAGGGAGGGAGCAGGAGAAAAGATGCAATAAAATACTGGCATTGAAGCTGAACTCGTCCCCACAGTGTAACACAAGCGTGAAAAAAAGAAAAAAATAGTCCTCCAAATGAACAGATAAGGTTCCAAAATCGTAAAGATACAGTACTTGGTCCCTGCTCCGTGGGAGGAAACAAAAGACAAAACGGAGGGAAAAAGAGGAAAGAGTGACCACTAGAAAGCAAGGATTTCTAAAGGACACTGAAAGAAACAAATGAAAATCAGTGGGCAGGCTTTAAGACCACATAGAAGTATATGCTAAAGTATATACAACAGGTCTCATAAGCTTGACTTAAAATTGAAGTGCACTCCACTGTATGCTATCTACCCTACATCACTCCACTGTACACCACTCCACTCTATGCCACTCCACTGTACACGATTCCACTCTACACCACTCCACACCTTTCCACTGTATATTATTCCACTGTATGCAACTAGATTCTATGTCACTCCACTGTATGCTATTGCACTATACCCTACTCCACTATACGTCACCCCACTCTACAGTTCTCCACTCCACTCTATTCTATTCCAGTGTATGCCACTCCATTCCACAACACTCCACTGTACACTACTCCACTCTACGCCAATCTACTCAAGGCTATTCCACTGTATGCAACTCAATTCTACGCCACTCCACTCTATGATATTCCACTGTATGCCACTCCTCTGTATGCTACTCCATTCTACACCACTCCATTGACCACCACTACACACTATACTACTCCACTCTACACAATTACAGTGTACGGCACTCCACTCAATGCCACTATACTGTACACTACCCCACTCTACGCCAATCTAGTCTACACTATTCCATTGTATGCACCTCCCCTCTATGCTGCTCTTTTCTATGCTATTTCACTCTACCCCACTCTACTGTACGGCCCTCCAGTATACACTACTCCAGTCTACACTGTTCAGCTCTACGCTACTGTCCTTTACACCACTCCAGTCTATGCTATTCCACTGTATGCCACTCCAGTCTACACCACTCCACTCTATGCTGTTCCACTGTATGACACTACACTTTATGCTATTCCACTGTACCTCACTCCACTGTATGCTATTCCACTCTACCCCACAACACTGTACGCCACTCCAGTCCAGGACACTCCACTGTAAGCTACTGCACTATACCTACTCTACTCTATTCCAATCTACACTACTCAACTGTATGCCACTCAACACTACACTAGTCCACTGTATTTAATTTCACTGTATGAGATAACACTGTATGCCACTCCACTTTATACTGTTTCAGTGTATGCCACTCCACTCTATGCCACTCCACTTTACACCACTCCACTGTATGCAATGACAGTCTATGCCACAAAACTGTATGCCATGACACTGTATGCCACAATACTCTATGATATGACACCCTACAACACGACACTCCATGACATTACACTCTACACCATTCCAGTCTATGCTACTCGAGTATACTCCACTCTACGAACCTCAACTCCACTGTACAGCACTCTACTCCCCTCCACTATACCAAACTCTAATTCACTCTATTCCACTCATTGTACAACACTGTGTTCCAGTCTATGTCACTATACAGCACTGTAGTCCACTCTGCCACTCTACCAGACTGCACTTGACTCCACCAGAATTTATTCCACTCTACTCTATAAAACACTACTCCACTACACTTGATACTACTCCACTACTCAACTAGATGCCACTCCACTCTATGCCACTCCACTGTACCACACTCTACTCTACCTTACTCCACTATTCAACACTGTATTCCTCTCTATGCCACTTCATTCTACTAACCTACATGACTCTATGCCACTCGGCTCTACAATACTCTATACCAATAAATATTGCCGCAGGATCCTTAGGTCCTCCTTCTTGTCAGGCTAAAGGCTGTTATGGTTATGCTTTTGTGTGAGACCTGCCATTGCCCTGGCTATGGACCTGGAAAAGGGGTGACCCATGAGGATAATGCGAAGAGCAAAATTGAATTGACTCACTAAAACTTGAAGTTGATGTAAAGTTACTTTTTTAAGAGTGAGAATCGAGTCTGGCTGAAGGCCCAGACCTTGTTAAGAGTCAGTCTGCATCCCCCAGCAATGGCATCAATCTCAATACCCAAGAAGTACTGGTAAATATATTAGGTGTCGCCTATGGGATTAATAATAAGAGGTGTGGGAGCACTGTATGAGTGCAGGGAGAATGGTGTGAGTGCTCTCTGTGCAAGCAGAGTAGTGTATGAGTGAAGGTTGAAAAGTGTCTGAGTGCAGGGTGAAAGTGCCTCAATGCATGGTGATTAATGTGTGTTCAGTGCAGAATGAGAACTGTGTGAGTGCACAGGGTGAGAAGAAATGTTAGCCTGTACAATGTAAGAGGTGTGTGAGTATATGTCAATAGTATAAGTGCAGAATGAGCGGTTTGAGTTCAGGTGAGAGGTCTGGGTGTAGGGTAGGAGGAATGTGATTGCTGGGTGAGAAGTATGTCAATTGTGTGTGAGTGCAGAGTCAGCACTGTGTGAGTGGTGGGTGAGCAGTATCTGACTGCCAGTGCAATGTTAGGGTGACTGTGTAAAGTAAATGGTGGGTGAGTGTGCAGGCTGAGTGTTGTCTGAGAAAGGTGAAAGGTATGTAAGTGTTGTGCAGCAGAATACATTTTTGTAGTACGAAAAGATTACCTCTTTCATGAAAATCTAATGAAAACAAAACACAATTGTTTCCTCCAATTCACTCTCTCCAAATTTCCAAGTTTATGAAATTGTGAAACATGAGCACTTTCTTAAACGCCAAAAACAGGGAGAAATATTTGCTTCAAATGGTGAAATATTCAACCAGCTGCAGACTTTCTCCCTTGTTGGAATAGACCATTATTTAGAATGGCTGCTCTGAGCCACTCCTTAGAGACTATTAGAACCATACCCTACTGTTGCATAACTGTTCTTAGCTGGCAGCATGGCACATTGAGTTACGGGCTTACTGCTCAGATATCACTACCTTACAACAGTACACACTGTAACCAAACACAGAACATGCACCCAACCCATCCTGAATATGAAACTACCTTGCTGTTAAACCATCCAACAACACTTTCTACTGTCAGCTGCTTATGAGACATACACATTTGCCAGGCATTGATCACCTAAAACAAATGATGCAAAAACAAAGCAAGTTATTACAGCCTTAGTCCTCATCCACAAATAAACCACACAAATCACCAACATTGTCATACTTAACCCTGACCACAAACTTACACAAAAGTGACTCAGACTGCACTCTGTGTTGGACCCTGCCAATTACACATCACATTAACCACATGCTGTGACCTTCTGTTCATTGGTTCTGGTAAGTCTGGCCCAGCCCTTGATAGAGCGGAACGTGGTAACAATTTACCTGCGTTCGGATGCTCTTTAGGTCGATGAATCTTTTGACTAAGTGGGAACTCTCTGTACTCTTAATCAATCAACTTCATCAAATCGATAATCAATAACGAACATAAGCAACACCTTGAACAACATAACACTTAACAATTAATCCAGAATACATTTCGGCGAACCCTGACCTTTCAGCCAGGAATAACCACACCAGTTTATTGCAAAGTTAGTGAATTTATTTCCCTATATTAACAAAGCTAGCACAATATAGATGTGTCTCAACACCAAATGATAAACATAAATGAACATTAATAGCTGTCCATATCGTCGAAACAAGTGTAATCTATGGAGCATTTGAATCACAAGGCATTCGATAATGGCTATGCAAAGCACTAATACGATAATCTGTAATGGGCTAATTGCGTACATTTAGTCAGCATAACAAGACCTCAAATTGCATCGTGCGACATATGGAATCCTCGTCTAACCTCAAATTAGCATCAGCATGTGGGACTTCATGCAAAAACAATTTGGCAACATCAATTTAGAAAACTCCTACCTAGGGTCCTTATCAAAATCAGCAGTTGGTTACCTAAAAGAAACACAATGCAATTTTACAATTTCCTTTCATATTTACCAATTCCAATCAGCAATCAATGAAGTCTTCGTCTCACAGGTACCGTTTCTCGATCCGCATGGGACGGAACAAAGGGGCAGGGGTGAACGGGGCAATTGCCTCACGGCGGCAAAGTAAGGCTACTACTTCATGCAAAGGGGCAAATCAAAGTTAAAGTCTCTAGGGCAAGAATCATTAAAGTCTCTTTCTCTCGATTAGAGAAAGCATCAAAGTCTCTCAAAATGGCGTCGCAGCAAAATGGGTCATAGTAGCTACGAAGTCAAAATGGCGGGATGTCCGAAGATAGAGAGAGCTTCCCTCTCGTGCACCTGGTTTTTATAGACAACAGTTCAAGTCCTGTAGGGTCTCCATTGGTGGGTTCATAGGTTAGCTTCAAATTGACCAATCAAAAACGACAGTTCTCAAGCTTTTACTTAAGCATACATTATCCTTGGAGATGGGTACGCAAGTTGCAACATTGTTTCTCCATTAGCTTACTCTCAGAGCTTCCATTGTCCGCACCTGCAAGCCGACCTTGAATTAAGAGAAAATATGCCAGGCTGGCACCAACTTTAAGATAAGCATGTGAACAGTCTCTGTGGAAAAGTACAGCTTCAAGCAGAAATACACGTTTAATAGCACAGTGGAAAAAATACGAACATTTAAACCGTGAGACCAGGCAACTAGGCCAAAGCCTCCGCTAAAGTAATGCTAAGCTAAGGCATTTCAAATAAGCAAATCGTAGCACACGTTTATGATTATGTCGGATTAGTGCAATTCTAATACACCACGTTATATAAAGCACGCGTATAAATGATGGCAAACTACTCTGAGGGCACATTTTGTCCCCGTACAATCTTTATTAATTCGGTTAATGTCACACATGATTTTGTCAGCACTACGTTTATGCGTTAATAAATCAAAACCTTCATTTTCTGCTTCATCAATCCCTCCTCTGATGACTACTTGTCATCACACAAATTTAGCCCACAAATTTTATCCCATTAAAATTCTGTCAGCTCCCTTTTCCTTTTAGTTCCCCTAGTTTGCGCTTTGTATTCTTCTGCCATTCTTTTCATTAATTTCTCCTCCTTTCTTCTTTTAATTTTCTCCATAATCATTATTATTCCCCTTTTTATTCCCCAAATTCCAAATACACAAATTATTACTATTAATATTCCTTCTATTATTTTCAATAATATTCCATTCCAAATTCCCCCAATCCAATGTCCCACTGAAGCAAGTCCCTTTCCAACCTTTTCCCACACTCCTGGTTCTTTCAGTTCTTTCAAATCTGCACTTTCTTTTGTTAGATTAGCAAGCATAGTTTTAATCTTCACACTATTATCAGGTATATAGGTGCAGCAGTGACGTGCACCAATCATTTTGCAAACGCCTCCATCCTTTGCTAAAAGAATGTCTAAAGCAAGCCTATTTTGAAGAGTCATAGCTCTTTCCGCTGCAAGTTCAGCATCCATCAGGATTATAGCACCTGAAAACTTTGTCAACATGTTATCCACTATAGTAGACAACTTTCTTATTTTGATGGAATTCAACACAACTCCCAATGAAGGAATCATGGCTCCAAATATATCGCCTACCACAGCAGCTGCGGTCTCTCTTTTCTGGATACGATGGGATCCAGGTGTCTTTTGAATCATCGATACGTCATCCAGCTGATAAACCTTTGGAAACACTATACCCAAATAACATCTTCCCCACCATCCCTTTGGAAGACGATAATAGGCATTATGCCCACAAATGTAATACACCCCTGGAATGACGGGGTCAAGTCCGTCCATCATGAATGTCCATTTAGCCTTAAAAATAAACGTATGTTTGCATTCACTCGCTCCTACAAAAATATTGTCATAGTAAGATTCACCTCGATATATACAAAATTTCCCTACATGCCAAGCATCTAAAGCAATTTTCCCTTGTGTCTTTATAGCAGCAAAGTCATAGTTATCTACTGAAGTCCTCTTATGTAGTTCTCTTTCTAATTTCGCCTTCATTTGAGCCCTTCTATCATCTGTGCGATCTAAAAAGCTTATTTCTACAGCAGAGACGGAGCAAGTAAGATTCTCCCTATGAGCATGAGCCGTTTCAAAAGGTTGCATTGGCTCGAAAAAGTCCCTCATGATTTTGTAATCCCAATATTTTGCAGTCTCTCTTAGCTGCGCTATTATGGGAACATAAGCAAAGGTAACATCATAATTTGAGAAAAAATACTGTATGTTAGATTGACCATAAAACCTAGACATTACTATACTACATGTAATCCCATATGTAAGAGGCATATGGTGATAGGTCACCCCTTCCTTTACTGATGTCGGTATCTGTGTACACACATAACAATCTTTCGCATCCATAGTCTCAACATATTCTGTTAGTAAGCGATAGAAAACGTTATACGAAAGCTCTTTCTTATCATGCAAGAGCCTCTCGTCCATTGCTAATCTTTTCAATGGTGTTAGTTCAGTGACAGTAACAGGAGCAATAGTAGAAGCAGTAATAGTCTCACTCTCACCCTTTCCATGCATCCCAAACACAATTGCCATTATTATTATCACACATGTAATTACCAAGCCTATACACACATTTTTACAAAACTTCTTTCTATTGTTTGGCGCCATGATCTGTATAGAATCAGAGAGCTAGAAGCACTTATAAATGAAACTACTTAGCAATTCAGTCACAAAGCTGAGCGAGCACAATGTTCACACCGTCTTCTTCAAAAGGCCAATCACTTATCTGTTAGCAGCATTTGTCTCAATTCGGTTTAGCAATGTCTCAACTGGTTGTTTTATTCACGTTAGATTGCAGCAAGCAATACCATTTACTTCCGTTTCAATCAACAGAGTCTATGAAACTTTTCTTTTCTATTGGTATCTCTTCTTCTTCTTCGTTCTCGATGCTTAGAGATACAAACTCATCAGTCCAATCATCATTGACTGCATATGCCCATTCAGGACCGGAATACCTCTTGTTTGGTATCCTTTTCCTTTTCAATTTTGCTTCTCTCTTTGATTCTGCTTCGCTGGCACTCTCCTCCTTCGCCAAGTCTTTTTCTTCACTTGACGATTGTTCCACGACGGTCACTTCCTTTCTTTTCTCTTTCACTTTCGGCCTTCCTCCTTCATTCAAACCTTCTTTACCCTTTTCTTTTATCGGTGAGATACTTAATCTTCTTTTTGCACCCTGTCCATTTGATGGACCTGCGATCTTTTCTGTAGAGGTTTGAGCTTTTTCGTTCTGCTCTTCTTTGTCCCCACCTTCAGGGGAATCAGTCACGTTTTCCTTCTCTTTTTCTGTATCGTCTGTTTCTGGGAAAGCCCCCTTCTGCTCAGGCTCTCCTGCCTTCTCACTCTCTTCGAGCCCTTCGTCGCCGTTACTTTCTTCAGGCTCTGTATCACTTTCAGCTGCTTCAGGTTCCTTGTCACCTTCAGCTGCTTCAGGCTTTTTGCTACCCTCAGCGGCTTCAGGCTCTTTGTCACCTGCAGCTTCTTCGTCGCTGTCTGAACTTTCTCCTTGGTCTTCCCCAAGCGAGTCGGACTCTTCGTTCTCCAATAATATCTCCTTTTCTTCTGCTGTTGCTTGTTCGCTTTCAGTTCGCTTTTGTTCTGTCTCAGCACTCGGCACCGTTTTATCAGGCACTGGTAGTTTCAGCGCTTCAACTTCCTCATCTGTGGGACACAGCACCTTCTTTGTGTGACTGGCGTGAATCCAGTTGGGAACCCCCGCGCACTTCACAGCAGTAGTTGTTGTCAGGATCACTTGGAAAGGGCCTTTCCAACGGGGTTCCAGACACGACTTCCTCACGTGCTTCTTTATCACGACCCAGTCACCTGCTTTCAGTGCGTGTCCTGGACCTTGAATCGGTGGCAAGGTGGTCGCTTCCACCTGGTGAGAGAAAGAGCGAACCACGTCAGCCAGACCTTTGCAGTAGTCTAACACCATATCATCTGTAATATTCAAAAGCATGTTTGCGGGAACTGCAGGAAGTCTCATAGCCCTGCCCATGAGAATTTCGTGCGGAGACAATCCAGTTTTTCTATCCGGAGTGTTTCTCATTGACATTAGCACTAAGGGCAATGCGTCAGGCCATTTCAAATTTGTCGATGCACATATTTTTGCCATTCTCGATTTCAGCGTACCATTCATCTGCTCCACCAGTCCTGATGCCTCAGGGCGATAGCTACAGTGCAGCTTTTGCTCAATGTTCAGTGCTTCGCAAAGTAACCTCATCACCTCGTTATTGAAGTGACTTCCCCTATCTGATTCTAAAGAGATCGGGAATCCGAAACGTGGTATCAACTCCCTCAATAATAGCTTGGCAACTGTAAGACTGTCATTTCTACGTGTGGGGTATGCCTCAATCCAATGACTAAAAATGCACACAATCACCAACACATATTTTAAACCTCCATGCACAGGCATCTCAATGAAGTCCATCTGCATACGACTAAAAGGACCACTTGCCCTACCAATGTGGCTCGCGTTCACAACTGTTCCCTTTCCTGGGTTCATCTGTTGGCAAGTGACACATCGATGGCAAACTGCTTCTGCAGCTTGACGAAATCTGGGGTTAAACCAATCAGTTTTGAACAATCTTATCATGGCATCTCTTCCTAGGTGAGCTTGCCCATGATAGAACCGCGCAAGCTGTGATAAGAGACTATTTGGCAGAACAAATTTTCCCTCATGTGAAACCCATAGCTCGTCTTGTCTCTTTATACATTGTGATCTAATCCAGGAATCTCTTTCATCCTCCCTGACATTATTCTGTAGTGCTTTTAGTTCTTCTATTGTATCTACGACTTTCAAGGCAAATGCTTCAGCTGGTTCGAGTTCTGGTTCACTTATTGTATTCCAATCATCCCTTAACAATATACAGTTCAAGGCACAAAATCTTGCGACTTGATCTGCATAGGCGTTTCCCAGAGACACATAGTCCTGTCCTTTCGTGTGAGCACTGCACTTTACCACTGCAACTTCAGCTGGCACTTGAATGGCATGTAACAATTCCCTTATTCTCTCCCCATTTTTCACTGGGGATCCTGAAGAGGTCAGGAAACCTCTCTGTGACCACAGTTGTCCAAAGTCATGCACAATCCCAAACCCGTATTGGCTATCAGTGTAAATGGTGACTTTCATCAATGCAGACAATTGACATGCTCTAGTAAGGGCTACAAGTTCTGCTACTTGTGCAGAATAGACTCCTTGGAGCCATCCCGCTTCCAAGACCCCTGTTACAGTACATACAGCATATCCTGCTTTCAAAATTCCCACCCCATCTCTTAGACATGAACCATCAACAAAAAGAATTTGGTCATTTTCATCAAGTTTTGTATCCTTGATGTCCGGTCGGGGTTTTGTGCAAAATTCAGTCACCTGAAGGCAGTCATGCTCGACGTCTTCAGCGTTCTCAATTTCAGCATTTTCTCCAGGAAGCAAGGTAGCTGGATTCAACGTGGTGCACCTTTTCAGCTGCACATTCGGTGAGCCCAGAATAGTCGTTTCATACCTTGTGAGTCTTGCTCCAGTCATGTGCTGCGTTCGGGAGCGGGTCAAAAGTATCTCAACTGAGTGAGGGACCATGACTGATACTGGGTGTCCCATCACTATTCCTTCACTCTGAGTGAGGCTGATACCAACTGCTGCTACGGCGCGCAAACACCCTGGGAGTGCTGCTGCAACCGGATCCAGAGTAGCTGAAAAATACGCTACTGGTCTGTTCACGCCACCATGGGCTTGAGTCAAGACAGACAAAGAACATGCATCACGTTCATGACAAAACAATGTGAAAGCTTCGTGTAATCAGGCATACCTAAAGCTGGAGCCCTGCACATGCACTCCTTTAATTCAACAAAAGCATCCATCTCATCCCCTTTCAGTTCGATCTGATCCAAGGCATCCTTCTGGGTCAATTTCAGTAAAGGCTTTGCTAGAGACGAGAAGTTGGGGATCCACTGGCGACAATATCCCACCATTCCCAAAAACTTCCTCACCTCCTTCCTTGTCTTTGGTGGACTCATTTGAAGTACACTGGTAATTCTTTCCTTCATTATTTTCCGTGACCCTTTCTCTATCTGGTGACCCAAGTATTTCACTTTCTTCTGACAGAACTGCAGTTTGGAAGGAGACACCTTGTGTCCATTCCCTCCCAAATGGTTCAACAGAGCAATGGTATCGGCTGTGCAGCCACCTTCTGTCTTTGATGCAACCAGTAAATCGTCAATGTACTGTACTAAGGTTGACTCGAATGACAACTCTAACTCTTCCAAGTCTTTCTTTAGAACCTGATTGAATATCGACGGTGACTCAGAGAACCCTTGAGGAATTCGACACCAACTGTATACTCTGTCTAGGAATTTGAAACAAAAGAGGAATTGGCTGTCCTCATGAAGAGGCACAGAAAAGAATGCTTGTGACAAATCGATGACTGAGAACCACTCAGCTTCGCAAGGGATCTGAAACATTATCACAGCTGGATTCGGTACGACAGGGCAGCACTTTATTATGATGTCATTTATTTTCCTCAAATCCTGTACAAGTCGGACTTTCCCACTTGGCTTTATTAGTCCCATTATCGGTGAATTACATGGGCTGCTTAATACTTCTTTCAGTACTCCCTGCTTCACGAATTCGTCAATAAGTTGGGCAACTTTCATGAGGGTATCTTGTGGCATGTGGTATTGTGGGGTCTGGGGAAAGATCGCATTGGGCTTTACCATCACTTTTACTGGTGCTACTCCTTTCATCAATCCCACCTCTTTCCCTGTCATGTCCCACACTTCCTTTCCGACTGTTCCCCGTAATTCTGCTGGGATATCTTCTTCAGTTATCATTGGTAAAAGACAAATCAGAGGATACTCTTCGTCAACTGTTTCTATCTCATCACCCCCTTCACTGTCTCCTTCTTCCCCATCACTGCTCGTCTGTATTGTTATTCCCTCGTTCGAGCACATTATCGAACAACCCAATTTGCACAATAGGTCTCTTCCGAACAGTGCTATCGGGCTTGAGTCACATACAACAAACTGATGCACCCCTTGATAGTTACCGATGCTGACTGGTATCGGATCTGTTATTGGGTTCGTCAGATGCCTGTTTGCTACTCCCACCACTTGAACTGTCCTTCCTGAGAGTGGCAAATTTGGTACTTCACTGCTCTTAACAGTTGAACGTGTGGCTCCCGTGTCAACCAGGAATGAGACACGATGACCCATTACTCTTCCTTCTACGTACGGACCCCTTTGATCAACTTCTAGAGATGCCGCAAGCACACAATCTCCTTCCTCTTCTGAGCTTTCACTCTCCCATACATTGTTTATTCCACTCTCACTGTGTAATGGGAACTGTTGTACTGTGCCGTTTGTGCTCATTACCTGACCCGTTACCTGTGGAGGAACCATCATTTGCTGCTGACTCATTGGTGCCAAAGGTATTTGCATTTGCTGATTAGGTACCATAGGTAACTGCTGTTGCATCGGCTGCATTTGCGTCATCTGCACACGGGGCATCTGCATCTGCTGCGGCTGCATAGGTTGTAATCCCTGCAATTGATTTATAGTCTGAAAGTTTGGGTTTGGACCTCTCATTTTCGGTCCTCTCATGGTCTGAAATGCATTGACATCATTGTTTTGCTGACCAACACCTACACCTGCACCTGCACCTTCCTGCACCACCATCGGACACTCGCGTTTCCAGTGACCTACGTTTCCGCACGCGTGACACGGCATCACTTTCTTCATTGCCTGCACACCTGTCACAACAGTGTTCAAATCCGGACCATTATTCACAAAACCTCCTCTGCCTCTGCCTCTGGCCTGTGGCTGAAACGCCATGTTTCCTTGCAACTGCGGTTGCTGTTGCTGAAACACCATGTTCCCCTGCAACTGCGGCTGCTGTTGCGGTACCTGCTGTTGGAACCCTTGCGTCCCTGGCAACCCTTGCAGTCCTTGCAGACCTTGCAAGCCTGTCTGAGCCGCCTTAAGCTGCATCATCATCACCTTCTCTTTCAGCCTTTTCTGTTTCACGTCAATTTCGTCGCTACAGTATTTCGCATAAGTCAAGACTTCATCAATCGGTTTCGACTGCCAGCAGATCAAATGCGATTTTATCATCTGACTTATCTCTGGTCTCAGCCCTTCCACAAATCTGAACACAAAATGAAGCATATCTTTCGCCTCAATTGCTTCCGTGCCACTGTAATTCTTGAACGCCTTCAACAACCTCTCATAGTAACTATGAATCGATTCTTTAGCCTCTTGGGCAGTTCGATCAATTTTCTGCCAATCCACATTTTTCGCGGCAACCTTCGTCTTCAAATGCTCGATCACCTTATAGTACAGACACATCACCATAGGTGATGGTGCACCCGTCTCTCTGTCTCTCTCTGGTTCACTTGTCGGCCAACCTACAGCTCTTTTGCAATCCTCCCACAAATCTGCCGGAACCACAATCTCGAATAGAGTGTTCAGGTCTTCCCAGAGACATTTTGCAAGCTTTACAAACCTATCAGTCTGTTGATACCATTCGATCGGCTTCTCCCTCAGTTTGGGAAAATCATTCGTAAAAGACTGAATATCACTCCTGTGCCATGGTACATGTACTAATTTTCCCCCTGCTGTCTCCCTCATTGGTAACATAGTTACTGCATCACTACTCTGCGGTCCTTTTTCATTGTGCTCTGTGGCACTGTCCCTCCTCTTATCCTTCCTCTTTACCCACCTGCTTTCCCACTTGTCCAAGCACCTCCACACTTGGGCACTCTGCAACAATTCTCTAAGGTGTGCCTTCATGCCTGCTGATCTCATGTGTTCAAAATCTGTGGTCCCAAAATCCAGCCTATAGCTCCTGCTCAAGTGTTTCGTCTTGCCTATATCAATCCCATTCCTGTCTGCTACTTCCTGCAAACTTTTATGTACCTTGTTTACTTCTCTCGTGATCTTTGGACATAGATACCTCAACTCCTCTTCCGTGTAGGACTCTAACCTGTTCACACCCATATTTCCTTCCACCAATTCTTGTGCTTCCATGTTCAGCCTCATCCTGCTCAAGTAGTCGTCTCCTTTCCCACTGTCTGAACTTTGTGTGGAATTTAAACTGTTGAACCATTGTGTCAACTGTTGCGCATTTACCCCCATCAGTGTAGCATTCACATCGACTGCCATGGATGGTTGCGGCAACTTTTCAGTGTGCGATGTTAATGGTATTATCAATGGGGGGCTCGACCTCACCAGTGTTGACTGAGCGCATACGGGACTAAACTCCATCAAGGACCCAGACCCAGTTGGCTGAGCCACTATCGGGGTTATCCCTGGAGTGTTTTCTATGCACTTTCTTTCTGTCCCATTCTGCAACATTTGTCCCTGACTGCTCATACCTAAGTTAGGCTGACTATACAAAGGTACCACTGGACCTACAGTAATGGGCAGTGATATCGCATCTGGATTTTGTCCATTTCCCATATTCTGTGGCATGTTCATCCCCATATTATGGGCCATCATTGCCGGCATGCCCATCTGACTCCCCATCATTTGAGCATGAACATTTCCTCCCTGCATCTGCTTTTGAGGCATCATAAACTGTGTTGATTCAGCTTGTGCCATTGTTGGGTTGTAACCATTCTGTACGTTCCTTACGGTTGGATCTAGAATCATTCCTCCACTATTATCACTGTTGTAGTACCCTGGCGTCGGCGGCTAATAATTTTCTGCTGGTTTCAACACGGGCACATCTGGATACATTCTCCTGACCTGTGGTATCTGTGGGGTGAGCAGTAAGCTCGGGTCCTTAGATCCCGATGGCGCTCCTGGATTCTGCGTTTCAATGTTCTGTACCGATGCCGGAGGGGCAGAACTGGTACTTGGACCTTGTCCATTCTCTGCATAAGGTGGTGGACGGTCGTTCAACAACTCCATTATCAATTCCTCATCCTCTAACTCCTCTTCTTTTCTCAACTTTTCCTCGTCCTCTCTGTCCTTGGAACTCTTCCTGTCTGTCTTACAGGTAGCTTTCTTACCTGTCTCCTCTTCATCCTTAGTAATTGCAGGGAACAATTTTATTCCCTGCAATACATCTGACCTCCACACCTTCTGCGCATTATCCCACCTAGCATCCGCTAGTGTCTTTTCTACCTTCCTCATCCTTGTTTCGAACTTGTTTTTCTGTTGCTGTCTAGCCATGAGTTCCCAGATTGCTAGAGCCTCAAACTGTGCTGGCCTTGGAGGCACCTTCAGGTCATACATCGTGAATCTCAAATTCTCTAAAATATTTATATTGAATGTCCCGTGTATCGGGAACGCTACGCTCCCATGTTTCTCTGTCAACTTGTGCCATTGCTTTAGCCAAAGACACAGAGCTACCCCCTTTTCTTCCATCACAATGTAAGCTGGTGTACCTTCGGGCGGCGTCTCTTCTCCTACGTTCGCTTTAATGTAAGACTCCCCCTTCATTGCGCTCCTAAATGCTTTAAAGAATTTCATTTTCTCGTCTTTTATTTCACCAAGTTTATAATCAATAGGTAACTTTTTATTCACAAAGTTTGTAATCAATAGGTGACTTTAATTCCCGGAATACTCTTCACCTGCCTTTCCCCTTCCAATCGAGTGCCACGGACTGCGTCCAATCCGTGCGCGACCCTTCTCTCCAACCAACCTATCCCAGCGCGGCTCTTAGTGACGTCACACTCACACACTGCGGCTGACAAAGCCTCGCGGCTAGTCCTCCTTCACTCACTTCCTCCCGTAACAACTTTTTGCATGTATCGCGAGCTACCAAAACTAAAACAGATCTGTCGGTTTACTACAGGAAGGGTAACATAATCGCTTCAGGACCTTAGGGACTTTTCACTAACCTCGGCCACTATTCGATCTCTTTCACCAGCCTCGGCCGCTATTCCGTCTTTCTCTGTCCCCACATTCGCAAGCAAGCCTGACCCGCAGACCTACTCTCAACTTGTCAATGATCTGTTCTAGTGCACTTAGAATCTTGTCAAAGCCCGAAGTCGAAGTTTCTATCACTCCCTAACACACGTACCGACCCGTTGACCACGCCCGATCAACCTACTAAACCGCCCAGACCACAACATGGATCAACATACTCCGGAGTCTCTTGACCTCGCAGGGCCCGTCTCAACAACAACAACCACGTGGACCTTTTTATGCACAAAGCGCCAGACGCACATGAAGTTCGACGACTCCCCTACTCTCACACTCGGAGCCGCACCTCCGCTATCTCTATGAAGTTCGACGACCTCTCTACTTCTACACTCGGAGTCGCACCTCCGCTATCCTTAAAAGAAAACCCTCGCAACCTTTTCACACACTCTGCGGCAATAAGCTGTGCAAGCGCAAAACCCTAACTTCACTCATACCATCACTAGTACCGCCAACGCTGATTCCACATCTCCTTTCTCTCCATTCGCAAGCTTCGAGATCCCGGGAAAGTCGCGGTGGACCTAGCCCATCATCATCTTGTCAATTATTTTCATCCAAGAAAATCTAATTCAACTTTTCGAATGAGGCCTCAAAAATGCGTAACCGTTAATTCGACACCATGTACTTTAATAGTACAGGGTCCCAAAAGACGTAACCGTCCTCTGCTACCATCTACTGATAGAGCGGAACGTGGTAACAATTTACCTGCGTTCGGATGCTCTTTAGGTCGATGAATCTTTTGACTAAGTGGGAACTCTCTGTACTCTTAATCAATCAACTTCATCAAATCGATAATCAATAACGAACATAAGCAACACCTTGAACAACATAACACTTAACAATTAATCCAGAATACATTTCGGCGAACCCTGACCTTTCAGCCAGGAATAACCACACCAGTTTATTGCAAAGTTAGTGAATTTATTTCCCTATATTAACAAAGCTAGCACAATATAGATGTGTCTCAACACCAAATGATAAACATAAATGAACATTAATAGCTGTCCATATCGTCGAAACAAGTGTAATCTATGGAGCATTTGAATCACAAGGCATTCGATAATGGCTATGCAAAGCACTGATACGATAATCTGTAATGGGCTAATTGCGTACATTTAGTCAGCATAACAAGACCTCAAATTGCATCGTGCGACATATGGAATCCTCGTCTAACCTCAAATTAGCATCAGCATGTGGGACTTCATGCAAAAACAATTTGGCAACATCAATTTAGAAAACTCCTAGCTAGGGTCCTTATCAAAATCAGCAGTTGGTTACCTAAAAGAAACACAATGCAATTTTACAATTTCCTTTCATATTTACCAATTCCAATCAGCAATCAATGAAGTCTTCGTCTCACAGGTACCGTTTCTCGATCCGCATGGGACGGAACAAAGGGGCAGGGGTGAACGGGGCAATTGCCTCACGGCGGCAAAGTAAGGCTACTACTTCATGCAAAGGGGCAAATCAAAGTTAAAGTCTCTAGGGCAAGAATCATTAAAGTCTCTTTCTCTCGATTAGAGAAAGCATCAAAGTCTCTCAAAATGGCGTCGCAGCAAAATGGGTCATAGTAGCTACGAAGTCAAAATGGCGGGATGTCCAAAGATAGAGAGAGCTTCCCTCTCGTGCACCTGGTTTTTATAGACAACAGTTCAAGTCCTGTAGGGTCTCCATTGGTGGGTTCATAGGTTAGCTTCAAATTGACCAATCAAAAACGACAGTTCTCAAGCTTTTACTTAAGCATACATTATCCTTGGAGATGGGTACGCAAGTTGCAACATTGTTTCTCCATTAGCTTACTCTCAGAGCTTCCATTGTCCGCACCTGCAAGCCGACCTTGAATTAAGAGAAAATATGCCAGGCTGGCACCAACTTTAAGATAAGCATGTGAACAGTCTCTGTGGAAAAGTACAGCTTCAAGCAGAAATACACGTTTAATAGCACAGTGGAAAAAATACGAACATTTAAACCGTGAGACCAGGCAACTAGGCCAAAGCCTCCGCTAAAGTAATGCTAAGCTAAGGCATTTCAAATAAGCAAATCGTAGCACACGTTTATGATTATGTCGGATTAGTGCAATTCTAATACACCACGTTATATAAAGCACGCGTATAAATGATGGCAAACTACTCTGAGGGCACATTTTGTCCCCGTACAATCTTTATTAATTCGGTTAATGTCACACATAATTTTGTCAGCACTACGTTTATGCGTTAATAAATCAAAACCTTCATTTTCTGCTTCATCACCCTCCATGATGCCAATCATAGTAACACATGATATCTACAGTGATTAGAATGCTAAGTAAGAAACATAATACATAAAACATACATAATGTAGGGGTAGACAAGTTACATATATGCCATTTACATTTATGCACACAATTTATTCATATTTTTCATTGTGAAACAGTAACATTTTATTAATGCTTAGATATCAATCTCTAAAGCGAGTAAGTACTTTTGGAGTAACTTCTCCTGGCAGCTTATAATATGTGTAAGGCCTCACATGAGATGTTGGTGCTCACGTGTCCTCTAAACACATTGGTAATCAAATGTAACTTTTAAGGGGCAGTTTTCCTGAGAGAGACATGCATGTGCTGTCAGTTTGTGTGTTCCGGCACGTGCCAGAAGACAACTAAAGTAAGTGCTACGACAAGAAGGGTCACTTTTTTTTCAAAATGTCCTTAAAGTGCCCCCACAATCGGCTGCAAGTGGTGATGGCCCGTGCCTCTGCCTCGTGCTAACCAGAGACAAAGGTCTCCTCTTTCCACAGATGCTCACCTGCGCTAAGCCGGGTTCTCAGTTGTTTTCTACAAAAAAGTTATAATACCGGGGTTCGATTCCTGCCTGGTCTCAGCCGTTAGACCTGTCTCCAGTTTGAAATGTGCCTCTTCACAATGACGTGCATGGTCATTGGCCAGTATGGTATAGGAAATGACATCATTCAGTAGAAAATGACACCACAAGATCTAAGAGTCAACTGACTTACGTTCATGCAAGACAATGTCCTACTAGGTAGCCATATTAAAGTGTGAGCTCAACAAAGATAATAATAATAATAAGAGAAGAGCTGGCATGAAACTGACGAGGCATATGAAGTTCTGTATAAGAGGGGAGGGCCGCGTTGAGAGCTGTCAACTATGCGCACAAGTGCTGTGCAGGCAAAACATAAAAAAAAAAGTTCCACTTCAAAAGGCAGATAAAAACGGTACCTGGGCCTCTGGAAACTGATAAGAGCAAAAACACAAGGAAGAACAGGAAATAGCCTGCTACAGCCAATAGAAATGGAGGGAAAGTAATTGGCAAGCACAGGAATCAATGAAAAGCAAGGGGCGGGATATTAACAAAAGATTTCACAAGCACAGCACACGGGCTGTGCAGGCGAAACCTGAAAAAGAAATACAGGGAGAAGGGGCCAACTGTTTTGTCTGGGGTACGGGAAGCCCTTAAATCTCTAAATAAGGAAATCAACTCCTTGAGAGCCCAATGACAAGCCTCTGAAGCTGGGGGACCCATGATCAGAAAATCATCAAGGCAATGAATGATGTTGTGGTGACCAGTTTTGTAAGTAAACAACCATGGCAACATTGAGCTAAACTAAAAGTAATTGCAAGAAACAGCACAGCCCATGGGCATACATTTGTCGTAAAAATATTGGCCACCATGTTGTAAACCTAGCATGTGATAATCATTAGGATGTACAGGAAGAAGTCAGAATGCAGACTCAATGTCTGTCTTTGCCAAAAGAGCTCCAGGGCCCAGCCTGTGCAACGTATCAAATGCCATGTCAACGGAAGAGTACGTTTCTGAGCACAGAACGGGTTAATCGCATTGTTGACAGATAAGCCCTTGGGTGCTGAGAAGTTGTGGATTAACCTGAACTGGCCGGACTATCTCTTCGGGACCCAACCCAGTGGGGATCAAACAAAGTTAGGCAATGAGAGCTCAGCAAAAGGGCTAGGGATCCTGCCTAACAAGCCCTTTTCAATTTCTGGGCCACCACCCCTGGGAGAGCATGCAAAGACAATAAGTTCTTGCAATGTGGAACAGGTAAGACCCTTGAGCAGGTAAACGAAAGCCACTGGAAAAGCCCTAATCTAGTAACTGTGCCACCTTATTATTAAGGTATAAATTAAGCAGAGGTAGCAGTATGTCAGTCTGAACTGGCGTAGGTAAGGCCTTAATCGCTGATTGACTTAGTGGTATCCTTTCCTTTCCCCTTAGATTTCTTGATACATTTGAATTCTGCCAACAAACGGTACATACATGCTTGAATTTACAGGACCCTGTGGGCTGAGTGCACAACTTTCTGTTGGATGCCTAACACGGCCCTTTCCTGTCACCTGCACCCAATTGGTGGCAAAACGGCTGTTTAAAGGATGTTTTGTTGTTCACATTCTCCAGCCATACATTGACTTCTGTTTGGTCCAACCCAATATCAGCGTCCTCCAACTTAGCTCATCTGAAGTCCCTATATACCATAAATGATGTGCTTTAAGTATTTTGTTAGCATAAAATATAAGGACAGAGGTTTCTTTTCCAACATAACAGTCATAAAAACATTATAACTAAAGAACAAATTGATAATAGACTTCTCAACCTTGAGCTTCTTCTCCTTCGAGGAAGCATCCTTCCCATCCTTTTCTTTTGTCTCACCCTCCCGTCTTTTGTGCCTAATTAGCGAGAAGATATCCACAAATTTGCCCTTCCATATTTTCCCTTTAACTCAGCAGGATCATGTGAGGTTAACTTCCCTGGCATGGATAGTAAAGTGTCCTTCCCACCCATCACTTTGCTCGCAGAGCAAGAGTCATTCTCAGCACCCTCAGCCCCTTAACCTGATGCAGCCACAACAGGATCCTTGCTTACTGCCGAGCCCCCCACACCCTCCTTCTGGGCAGTGTGGTCTGCCCCTGGCCTACCACGCGCTTTTGCAATGATTTCCACCTGTCTCTGTAATCAGCGATGGCGAACAAAATTGCGGACAATGGGGCCCAGGGGCAGTAGGTGTGTGCGCCCCCTATGCCCCTGCTGCAGGACTTGCCAATTGGGAAAGTAGAGATGCGACTGAGGAAAGCACCCCAGTCGTAGGCTCTGACGGAACCTCTTACGCTCCCGCCAGCACCAACCTGCGTTACTGGACAAGATAACACAACCAGGGGGCCCAGCACCAAACCCTGGGACTTTGAGCAAGGAACCAACCCAGGCGGTCCTGACGAGGCCCCAGATTTCTGCTCTGAAAGCGCCCTCAATGACTGGCTAGTTTCAGCTTCTACAGACAGGACCTCATTGGAACATGATGTTGCCTGCTGTGAGTCAGGAGGTGTTGTGAGTGAAGTAGAAGCTAATGGTGGGGGTGGGGTGGTGTTAGACCTGGTTTCCTGTGCACCAGGGCACTCAGGGGCTACCCTGCTCCAATTGTATCAACTGGAGTGTCCCCCACTGGTGTCCTGGGGCCTCAATACTAGATAATCAAGTACTCCTCTCCAGCACTTGACTCTCTTAGGTTAGCGAGGCAAAGCAGTCCAATGCTTACTCAAGGAAGTGAGGTGGGTTTAGACATTCAGAATACAGGGTACACTGTACTACCAACTAAGAAGATCAATTTCCAGTCAGTGCTTTACATTTTAAAAAGAAAAGTACTTTAATACACATAAGAGAAATATACTACACATAAAACTAGGATAAACAGTGAAAACCAGACATCTCTACAACCCTCTGTGCCAGAGTTCTGACCCCAAACAGTATTATAGTGCCTAGAAACTAAGCACTATACAAGCACAGTTAGCATGTAAACACACAATTAACATTACATATTACAGACCATGTTGCACACCGTTGCTCTCATTCGCTAGAGCTATGATAACAATCCTTGTATGGCAATTGTGTAGTTTCAGGATATGATGTGGAGTTCCAGTTCCAGATCAGCCATAGAACCCACCACCAAAGAACAGAAGTGCCCTCCGATCCTTAGCAAGGACACCTGTGTAGGAAAGTACCATCTTGCCTGGCATGTTACCCTCATTTTTACATGTATGTAAGTTCGTTTTTACCTGTCTCACTGGGATCCTGCTAGCCAGGACCACAGTGCTCATAGTTTGTGGCCTGAATGTGTGTACATGTGTGGTGACTAACTGTGTCACCGAGGCTCTGCTAACCAGAACCTCAGTGCTTATGCTCTCTCTGCCTTTAAAATTGTCACTATAGGCTAGTGACCGTTTTTACCAATTCTAATTGGCACACTGGAACACCCTTATAATTCCCTAGTATATGGTACCTAGGTACCCAGGGTATTGGGGTTCCAGGAGATCCCCATGGGCTGCAGCATTTCTTTTGCCACCCATAGGGAGCTCAGACAAATCTTACACAGGACTGCCACTGCAGCCTGAGTGAAATAGCGCACACCTTATTTCACAGCCATTCTCACTGCACTTAAGTAACTTATAAGTCACCCATATGTCTAACCTTCACTTGCTGAAGGTTAGGTGCAAAGTTACTAAGTGTGAGGGCACCCTTGCACTAGCAAAGGTGCCCCACATAGTTCAGGGCCATTTCCCCGGACTTTGTGATTGCGGGGACACCATTACACGCGTGCACTACATATAGGTCAATACCTATATGTAGCTTCACAATGGTAACTCTGAATATGGCCATGTAACATGTCTAAGATCATGGAAATGTCCCCCCATGCCAAATCTGGTATTGGGGTGCCAATCCCATGCATCCCTGGGGCTCCACTATGGACCCCGGGTACTGCCAAACCAGCTCTCTGGGAGTTTCTCTGCAGCTACTGCTGCTGCCACCCCACAGACAGGGTTCTGCCCTCCTGGGGTCTGGGCAGCCCAGTCCCAGGAAGGCAGAACAAAGAATTTCCTCTGAGAGAGGGTGTTGCACCCTCTCCCTTTGGAAATAGGTGTCAAAGGCTGGGGAGGGGTATCCTCTCCTAGCCTCTGGCAATGCTTTGAAGGGCACAGATGGTGCCCTCCTTGCATAAGCCAGTCTACACCGGTTTAGGGAACCCCCTGTCCCTGCTCTGGCGCGAAACTGGACAAAGGAAAGGGGAGTGACCACTCCCCTGTCCATCACCACCCCAGGGGTGGTGCCCGGAGCTCCTCCAGTGTGTCACAGACCTCTGCCATCTTGGATCCAGAGGAGTGAGGGCACTCTGGAGGCCTCTGAGTGGCAGCAGGTGACATCAGAGACCCCTCCTGATAGGTGCTTACCTGACTAGGTGGCCAATCCTCCTCTGAGGGCTATTTAGGGTCTCTCCAGTGGGCTTTTCCTCAGATAACAACTTGCAAGAATTCACCAGAGTTCCTCTGCATCTCCCTCTTTGACTTCTGCCAAGGATCGACCGCTGACTGCTCCAGGACGCCTGCAAAACTGCAACAAAGTAGCAAGAAGACTACCAGCGACATTGTAGCGCCTGATCCTGCCGGCTTTCTTGACTGTTTCCTGGTGGTGCATGCTTTGGGGGCTGCCTGCCTTCATCCTGCACTGGAAGCCACAAAGAAATCTCCAGTGGGTCGACGGAATCTTCCCCCTGCTCCAGCAGGCACCAAACGTCAGCATCACCGGTACTCCGGGACCCCTCTCATCCTGACGAGCGTGGCCCCTGGAACACAGGTGGTGGACCCAAGTGACCCAGACTGTCCAGTGGTCTAACTGTCCAAATTTGGAGAAGGTAATTCCTTGCCTCCCCTCTCCAGACAGTAATCCTGTTAATCGCGTGAACTGCAGCTGCTAGGGCTTCTGTGCACAGTTCCACAAAATCCTTTGTGCACAGCCATGCCCAGGTCCCCAGCACTCTGTCCTGCATTGCTCAACTCCCTGAGTTGACCTCCGGCTTCGTGGAACCCTCTTTTGCAGTGTTGAGACGGCCACAGTGTTCAGACTTCTTGAACCCATGTTCAAGGACGTCTGCGGGTGCTACCTTCTTGTGCTTGGGCTCTCTACATTGCTGAGGAGCCCCTCTCTCTCCTCTCTCAAGTGGCAACATCCTGGTCCTTCCTGGGCCCGGGCAGCATCCTTTTTCTTCAACCATGACTCTTGCAGCTAGCAAGGCTTGTTTCCGGTCTTTTGCCAAAGAAACAACTCTGCATCCTCCAGCACTCCGTGGGACATCTTCTGCATGAAGGAAACGTTCCTAGCGCCTTTCGTTGTTGCAGAATCTTCAGCTTCTTCCATCGGAGGCAGCCATTTTGCACCTTCATCCGGGGTTTAGTGGGCTCCTGCCCCCCCCAGACACTTTCACTCCTCTTGGACTTGGTTCCCTTCCTTTGCAGGTCCTCAGGTCCAGGAATCCGTCTTCAGTGCTTTGCAGTCTGTTGTGGTCTTCGCAAAATCCTCTATCACGTGTTTAGTGTGATTCTGGGGAAATAGTAGTAATTTACTCCTACTTTCCAGGGTCTTGCGGTGGGGTATCTTGGACACCCTTAGTGTTTTCTTACACTCCCAGCGACCCTCTACATACTACACTAGTCTAGGGGTCCATTCGTGGTTCGCATTCCACTTTCTTAGTATATGGTTTGTGTTGCCCCTAAGCCTATTGTATTCTAAAGTGTTTGCACTACTTTCTGACTGTTTTACTTACCTGATTTTGGTTTGTGCGTATATTTTGTGTATTTTACTTACCTCCTAAGGGAGTACATCCTCTAAGGTATTTTTGGCACACTGTCACTAAAATAAAGTACCTTTATTTTTAGTAACTCTGAGTATTGTGTTTCTTTTGATATAGTACCTATATGATATAAGTGGTATAGTAGGAGCTTTGCATGTCTCCTAGTTCAGCCTAAACTGCTCTGCTATAGCTACCTCTATCAGCCTAAGCTGCTAGAACACTATTAATCTACTAATAAGGGATAACTGGACCTGGCACAAGGTGTAAGTACCATCAGGTACCCACTAAAAGTCAGGCCAGCCTTCTACACCGCTCTGGTGGAGTCAGGGATCTGATCACAGGTGCCTGTTGTCTTGGCACAGTTTACTGAAGTCTCACTAGACTAGTAGACACTGGCTAGCTGTAGGAGGGTATTAGCTGGATAGAGTGCCAGTACACCCTGGTACTTCCAGGTGTCACAAAGAGAAAGGTAGGATGCCTGTACCACAGGACACTCTCCCCCAGCTACAGATTGTAACTGTGAGTATCCCAGGGTCCAACAGCACAGGGGAGGGGGTCTGGGCAGATATGGCCTCATCTTCAAAGGCTTGGTGGAGTCAAGCTTTCCCATTTTCCTCTGTTGATGTGCTGTAAGCTTCCTTATCTTGTGCAGCTGTTTGCAATTTCCTTGTCGTCCAAGCCAATTCTTCTCCTCTCCGAAAAGCCCCACAAACAGCTGGTCGTCTGCATTTGCATTCAGGTTGCTGATTGATCCTTTTGCACTTTCACAGGTGGCAAATTCCTTCATAACAGAATCCATCCATCACAGAGAAAACACTCAAGTTCAGACGCAGTGAGCAAGCTTCCTTGCCTTTACACTGCGGGCCCACAGCTGGCTTCTGTAGATGCTTGTTAGAACTAAAGACCAGTCTTGAACAACCACTGGCCACTGATGCCAGACTTTTATCACCTCTGATTGACAGGCTGATCCAGTCAGAGGGTCTGCTACTTTTGAATCCTGGTGCCCCTCCAATCATGAGGCCTACCTGTGTCATGCTCACTGAATGTCTACGACATGTATAGGATGAGTTACTGGGCTTCAGGGCAGGCATTAGGTATCAGCCCGGGCTATTCTCCAGAGAGGAACTTTTATTAATTCCAGACCAGGAGGCACTGACCATCATCCCTCTTAGCAGAGTTAGGGCAGCTAAACACAGATAAGAGCAAGTGTCCACCCTAACCCACCAAGCTTCTCTAAGGAATGGGGAAGGGCAGGGGAGAGCTGGAATGTCAAGCAGAACAGCTCAGCTCACATTAAACACAATGGCTCACCTCACCATTCTCCCCTACGGAACCTACTGGCTCTCAAACACAGATCCCAGGTAGACAAAGGCAACAAGACCACAGGCAAAGAAGACTGCACTGACTTGATCAGGAGGGTGGCTAGTAGCACCCCCCTCACCAAGGGTACAAGTATACAGGTATCCCTGACTATAGATTTATTGCTGCCACCACTGTCAGTCTACCGCTGCCTTGGTAGAGAGGGCAGCAGCCACTCTGTGAAATAGGGGTACACTATGCATGCCCCCCGACCTCAGAGCTAAGCTCCAGGGCCTCAGTCCATGTAAACAGGGAGATCCTCAGTGGACACAAATGTTTGTGATGTTCACCGAGGTAGGGGTCCAGAAACCATACAGTAAATTTTAAGTGATTTGCCTGTAGATCACCATAAGGCAGGGGAAACACGCTCTTCAGAGACATGCAGAAGACTTACCGTCCCAACAGGTGGTCTGACTGGTGGCCTCAGTTTGTAAAGAATTACTCTCCGTCCCATCAACTACTGTGGCCCCTTGACCTGTGGAGCCCACAATGCTCTGAGAGAGTTGTGCTGATTGTTTCTAGGCCCTTCTCTTCACAGGAGGTAATGCAGCCCATGGAGGGAGCGCTACCATTGCCTGCTCTGGTTCTAGCTCTCACTCAGATGCTGAGCTTCTTGACCTTTACCCAATTTTTGCGAAATCCATTTTTTAATAGCATGGCTAATTCTGGGTCACGTCCCTTCCTCTTGCTCACCCTACCACCCTTACCTAGCATTGTTCCCCGATACCTACTAAATGCAGCCAACAGTGCAAACACTAAAGCAATTAAGACTGAGATTAACTCAACGGCCACCCATCTCAAGTCCTGGTCCGTGTTCCCGGCCCAGCGCAGCTGCAAGGGAATGGTGCATGAATTGCCCACACCAGCAAGGCCAACAGCCCAAAGATACTACCAGGCAGGGAAAGGGGAGGGTGACCACCCCTCTTAGGTGAAGGCCCCAAGCACACAAGTAACAGGGAATTACCAAAGCTAAGCTCAATACTACTAGGCAGGAAAGAGGATGACAATTCCTAATGATGTGAAAGGTTAAAAAAGGCCCAAGGCATTCAAGGAAGGGAGTATAACCAAAACTACACATCAATCTATGGATCCCTTAAAGTTGTGCTATCGCATGCAGGCATTAGCAAATCTATATGGCAAGTTAAAATAACCTCCAAAGCAAGTTAAAGCAAAGTAATAGAGCTTGCGCTGATGTGACACTCCACTGCAATAAATCAAGTTCCCCCAGGAGCCTGCTGACTTCCCGAAACCCTGGAGGCGTGAATCAATGAAACCTGCTACCATTGTTGTGATGCCTCAGACAAAAAAGTAGGGGGGCAGGACAGTCATGCCCTAAACAGGCCCTGACTATCGTGATGGCAGGAGCAGAAGTAACACACACCACACACCTTCCCTGACATGGTCCCAATGATGATTTTGCCAGAAGCCTCCCCAGAACACCAGGACTAATTTAGAAGCGGTCCCAGACCCCTCCTCCCCACACCATGGCCAAGGAATCTTAAACGTGGGGAGATGTCCCAGCCCTCAGGGCCCAGGGCCCTAATGCCATGCCCCGGTGAGGTGGGCCTCTCTGCCCAAACTTGCCCCTTCTCCATGCATTGAATATTGCATAACTGATAGCACGTGAAATAATAGCACTGATAACACTAATGACATCTGAAATGCCATCATTTCAGAGAGCACACTGCATGGCAGAGTGGCAAGTTATAGTTAATGTAGTGTGGCTAGTGAGGTGACAAGGCTGTATAGGCAGGAGTGTACCTTGTAGTAAATTGAAGGTGGAGTGTAAATTAAAAATTTAAGTTATAACTATAACTTTAGAATTTCTAAAGTTTGTATAGTTTAAGTTTGGTTCGTATAGAAAGAATGAATAAAGTTTTCCTAACTATAGCTTGTCTTTAACCTTTGGTTAAATATGTACATATATGATATATATATCTTCAAGGTACGTACATGAAGAGTTAAGAACAGTAAATCTGTACTTACCTATTTGCGCTTACCTTCTCAATATTTTTGACACAATATCCTGTCCACATCATATAAATATAAATATATATATATATATATATATATATATATATATATATATATATATATATATATATATATATATATGCACACATATATATATATATATATATATATATATATATATATATATATATATATATATATATATATATATATATATATATATTATAATATATATTTTAAGGATCAAAGGAAGAACGCTGCACTCCAGTGGCCTTGTATTTGCAACGATTTACTAAACCAACATCCGAGTCCCGCCACAAACTGAGGCGTTTCGACATAAACCCTTGCTTGTTATATCCGTGCAGTGGCAGAGAGTGAGCACGCCACATTGACCGCTTATCAATCAATCATGTAGTAAATATATAGGCCGTCATTATGACATTGGTGGTAAATTCCACTTACCGCCATGCCGACTGCCACGAACATACCGCTGCCGCGGCAGATATCCGCCATCCATATTATGACACAGACACACCAATCCATCACTTTTCAGACACACACACAAATCCGTCAGCCCAAAGGTCAGTGATAAAGTGGCGGAAGCAAAACCCACACCATTACGCCAACAGAACAACGCCCATCACATTATGATCCACGAATCACCACGGTGGACATTCAATGGCAGTAAACCATTGGCGGTACATACCGCCACACTCAAAATACACATACACAAACAAAACAGCACCACATTGAACAATTCAAACTACACACACCTGACACCCATACACACACAGTACCCACAAACCTTTACGCCTACAAACCATTGCCAACAGACTGACATCACGACTACTGACAAGACCAGACCCACCCACCATCATCACGTATACACCACCTACGCACCTTAAGACACACACCCCAACACATCACCCTACACACCCTCACACACACGACTCACACTACACTCATGGCACCACAACGACACCCCAGATTCTCTGAGGAGGAGCTGAGGGTCATGGTGGAGGAAATTGTCAGGGTAGAGCCACAGCTATTTGGGTCGTGGGTGCAGCAGATATCCATTGCTAGGAAGATGGAGCTATGGCGGAGAATCGTGGACAGGGTCAACGCCGTGACACAGCACCCCAGAACAAGGGATGATATCTGGAAGAGGTGAAACGACCTACGGGGAAAGGTATGTTGTGTACAGAGGACTGGCGGTGGACCCCCGCCTCCTCCCCAACAACTAACAACATGGGAGGAGCAAGTCTTGCAATCATGCATCCTGAGGGCCCGGCAGGAGTAGCAGGAGGACTGGACTCTGGTAAGTCAACTCTATACTACTACTACCCCCTACCTGCATGCCATCACATCCCCCCACCCTCACTCCCATCACTCCCCCCCTACCATCACATCTCACTCATCCCAATGCCAAGCCCTGCATGCTCTACCAATGAATGGACACCCCTCACAGCCCTGCATGGACACTCATCACAAAAGCATGCACACTAGAGACAATCAGCTAGCCCACCAAAAATCAACTCACACAAGGCAAAGCTGCCAGGGTAATAACAACCATAGAGGGTAACCCACTGTAGGAAGTTGGCTCTGTGTATATTATTTCAAAGTAAGAAATAGTGTGCACAGAGTCCACGGGTTCCCCTTAGAGGTAAGAAAGTGGCAAAAGTAGATAATTCCAATGCTCTATTTTGTGGTAGTGTGGTCGAGCAGTAGACTTATCAGAGGGTAGTGTTAAGCATTTGTTGTACACACACAGGCAATAAATGAGGAACACACACTCAAAGACTTACTCCAGGACAATAGGTTTTTATATTGAAAAATATATTTTCTTGGTTTATTTTAAGAACCACAGGATCAAGATTTACATTAAACACTTTAAATGTAAGGTACTTCACTTAGATACTTTAGGAACTTTGAATGAAAACAATATCATGTACAGTCTTTGTAAAAATTGCAATAAGCTATTTTCAAAGTGGCACAGTGCAAAAATCAACAGTTCCTGGGGGAGGTAAGTAAAGGTTCAATCAATCAATCAATCAATCAATTAATTTATAAAGCACGCTACTCACCCAGGTTAGATTAGGAGGTAAGTAAAACACAAGTCTCAGTTCTGAGGCATAGACAGCCCACCATTGGGGGTTCAAGGCAACCCCAAAGTTACCACACCAGCAGCTCAGGGCCGGTCAGATGCAGAGGTCAAAGAGGTGCCCTAAACACATAGGCACCTATGGAGAACAGGGGTGCTCCGGTTCCAGTCTGCCAGCAGGTAAGTACCTGCGTCCTCGGGGGGCAGACCAGGGGTGTTTTGTAGAGCACTGTGGGGGACACAAGTGGGCACACAAAACACACCCTCAGTGGCACAGGGGCGGCCGGGTGCAGTGTGCAAAGCAGGCGTCGGGTTTCAGGTAGGAAACAATGGAGGGACCCGGGGGTCACTCTAGCGGTGCAGGCAGGCACAGGGGGGCTTCTCGGGACAGCCACCACCTGGGCAAGGCACAGGATTGCCTGGGTGTCACTTCTGCATCGAAGTTCGATTCCTTCAGGTCCTGGGTGCTGCGGGTCCAGTGTTGGTTCCAGGCGTCGGGTCCCTTGTTACAGGCAGTTGCGGTCAGGGAGTGCCCCTGGATTCTCTCTGCAGGCGTCACTGTAGGGGCTCAGGGGGGTCGTCTCTGGTTACTCACGGGCTCGCAGTTGCCAGGGAGTCCTCCCTGAGGTGTTGGTTTTCTGCAGGTCGAGCCGGGGGCGTCGGGTGCAGAGTGTAGAGTCTCACGCTTCCGGCGGGAAACTTTAAGTCTTTGGAAGTTGCTTCTTTGTTGCAAAGAAGTAGCTGGATTTGAACAGGCCCGCTGTTCACGGGAGTTTCTTGATCCTGTAGTCAAGGGCAGTCCTCTGAGGCTTCAGAGGTCGCTGGTCCCTGTCGGATGCGTCGCTGGAGCAGGTTTTTGAAGTTGGAGACAGGCTGGTAGGGCTGGGGCCAAAGCAGTTGTCGTCTTCCTCCTTCTCTGCAGGCTGGTAGGTCGGCAGTCCTCCTTCTTTCTTCAGGTTGCAGGAATCTGATTTCCTGGGATCTGGGGAGCCCCTAAATACTGGATTTAGGGGTGTGTTTAGGTCTGGGAGTGCAGTAGCCAATGGCTACTGTCCTCGAGGATGGCTACACCCTCTTTGTGCCTCCTCCCTGTGGGGAGGGGGGCACATCCCTAATCCTATTGGGGGAATCCTCCAAACTCAAGATGGAGGATTTCTCAAGGCAGGGGTCACCTCAGCTCAGGACACCTTAGGGGCTGGCCTGACTGGTGGGTGACTCCTCCTTGTTTTTTCCCATTATCTCCTCCAGCCTTGCCGTTAAAAGTGAGGGCAGTGGCCAGAGGGGCGGGCATCTCCACTAGCTGGGATGCCCTGGGGTGCTGTAACAAAAGGGGTTAGCCTTTGAGGCTCACCGCCATGTGTTACAGTTCCTGCAGGGGGAGGTGAGAAGCACCTCCACCCAGTACAGGCTTTGTTCCTGGCCACAGAGTGAGAAAGGCACTCTGCCCATGTGGCCAGCAACATGTCTGGTGTGTGGCAGGCTGGCAGAAACTGGTCAGCCTACAATAGAAGTCGGGTAGGTATTCAGGGGGCATCTCTAAGATGCCCTCTGGGTGTATGTTACAATAAATTGCACACTGGTATCAGTAGTCATTTATTGTGCTGAGAAGTTTGATACCAAACTTCCCAGTTTTCAGTGTAGCCATTATGGAACTGTGGAGTTCGTGTTTGACAAACTCCCAGACCATATACTCTTATGGCTACCCTGCACTTACAATGTCTAAGGTTTTGCTTAGACACTGTAGGGGCATAGTGCTCATGCACATATGCCCTCACTTGTGGTATAGTGCACCCTGCCTTAGGGCTGTAAGGCCTGCTAGAGGGGTAACTTACCTATGCCACAGGCAGTGTGAGGTTGGCATGGCACTCTGAGGGGAGTGCCATGTCGACTTAGTCATTTTCTCCCCACCAGCACACACAAGCTGTGAAGCAGTGTGCATGTGCTGAGTGAGGGGTCTCTATGATGGCATAAGACATGCTGCAGCCCTTAGAGACCTTCCCTGGCATCAGGGCCCTTGGTACCAGGGGTACCAGTTACAAGGGACTTACCTGAGTGCCAGGGTTGTGCCAATTGTGGAGACAAAGGTACAGTTTTAGAGAAAGAACACTGGTGCTGGGGCCTGGTTAGCAGGGTCCCAGCACACTTTCAAATCATAACTTGGCAAAACTTTAGGGGGTAACCATGCCAAGGAGGCATTTCCTTACACCCATCCATGCACACGATATCACACACAGAAACAATAACACTGCATTTACATCCCCACAGGTATCCCAGCCAATGTCACCGGAGAAGAGGTGCCAGCAGCATCCAGTCCCCCTACAGAAGAGGCCCACAGTGATGACAGCAACTCTGCTTTCCTGGATCTGGATGACCAACCTGGCCCATCAGGGACCTCTGGACAGTCGGTTACCCAGCCACAGTGTCACACCACCACAGAACCTCCCCCCTCAGGAAACACCACCACAGCACCGATCCAGCAGGCCCATCCCTCTGTCCCCAGGACACGTCGATCAGCAGTGTGTCCACCACTACAGGGACCCCAGGGCACCCCACAAATCCAGGACAATCAAGGACCTGGGGTCAGTGGCAGTGGGCACACAGTTCAGGGGACAGAGGCACAGGACAACAGGGAAGCTGGGAGGACTGCTGTGCGACATGGGGAGGACAGGCCCACGGAACCGACCTTCAATGAGGTACTCACCGCGATCCTGGGAGCCTACCAACATTCCCAGGATAAGCTGGGCCAGATTCTGGACAAGATGCAGGAGCACATGTGGCTGCAGGAGGGACAGTACCTGGGGATAAAGGAGGACTTGAAGTCCATTAACACCACCCTGGTCTACATTGCAGGGGTGCTGGCAGACATGACCAACAGTATGAGGGAGGCAGTGGCACACCACCGGGCCCCTGACACTAGTCTCTCTTCTGAACAGCCCTCCACCTCCGCTGCCGCTAGTGTACAGGAGGCCCCGCCACAGGACCAACAGGCCACAGCACCCCTCCCCCTGCAGAAGGAGAACCACCCTGCAAACGTTTCCTGCGATCCAGGCAGAAGCCAGAGACTATTTCCAAGACCCCCGCCAGGAAATAAGACTCTCCTGATTGTCACCCTTGTGTCCCACTCTGTCACCCTGTCCACCTTGAACTGCCATTGCTCCCCTTCCTATGCCCCCTTGGACACTGCACCTGTGATACAAATAGACTGGACTCTACCCAGGACTTTCCTCCATCATCTACCCAGCCCATTGCAATACCCCCTCTTCTTCAGAGCACTGCAATAAACACACATAAAAAAAGTACAAGTATGGTGTATGTCAAAGGATTTCAAAATGTATTCATTTAACAAGTTTCAAACTTTGAAATTCAACTGTATAGTAATGTTTACATCTGAAAGACCTGTAGTTGGCTGCACTGAACACACCAGGAGGAATAGTGGGGCACCAACATCTGCAAACAGTGATGCCAAAGGGTACAATGAGTGGGCATAGAAGTAGGAATTCACAGCCTGCCAGTGACAATGTCACACATCAAACTGTAAATTAAATGTGAAATAACACTGTCTTACCTGTGTGTCATTGGAAGCATTGATGAATGGCTGCACTTCTGTTGTCCTCATCCTCATCCCCTGCCTCCTTATCTTCATTGTCCACAGGGTTCACTGCTGCAACATGGCCATCTCCAGCCTCCTCCGCCTGCAGAAAAGGTACATGGCGGCGCAAGGCAAGGTTCTGCAACATACAGCATGCCACGATGATCTGGCAGACCTTTTTGGGTGAGTAGCGCAGGGATCCACCAGTTAGATGGAGGCAACAAAACCTGGCCTTCAGGAGGCCGAATGTCCTTTTTATTATCCTTCTTGTTCGCCCATGTGCCTCATCATAAAGTACCTCTGCCCTGGTCCTGGGATTCCTCACAGGAGTCAGTAGCCATGAGAGGTTGGGGTAACAAGAGTCATCTGCAAATATTGAGGGACAACTGTTAGCCACACACTCACCCTTAGGGCCCACTACATACCCATACACCAACATCCACTAGAGGGGAACCAGGGCTCACATATTAGCCACACCCTGTGCCTCTTGAGTTGGGCCATCACATTTGGGATGCTGCTATTCCTCAGTATAAAGGCATCATGCACAGACCCAGGATACTTAGCATTGACGTGGGAGATGTACTGGTCCGCCAGGCACACCATCTGGACATTCATGAAAACTCTTTCGATTTCTGAAGACCTGTTCATTCTGCTGGGGAGGGGACAAATGCAATATGTGTTCTATCAATTGCCCCAATGATGTTGGGGATATGTCCCATTGCATAGAAGTCAGCTTTCACTGTGGCCAAATCCTCCACCTGGGAGAAAACGATGTAGCTGCACAAATCAGGGCAGCCAACACTCTGGTCAGCACTATTGAGAACATTGGCTGTGACATTCCTGCTCTCAAGCCCACTGTCACTTGGAAAGAACCAGTTGCCAGGAAATGGAGCACAGATAGCACTTGCACAAGAGGGGGGATCCCAGGGGGGGTGATGGATAGCAGATATTAGGTCAGGCTCCAATTGGGCACACTGCTCCGTGACTGTGGCCCTGTCAATTCTATAGGTGAGGATAATGTGCCTGTCCTCCATTGTTGCCAAGTCCACCAGGGGTCTGTAAATGGGGGGGTGTCTCCATCTCCTATTCATACACAGCGGTTGCAATCTATGTGGCAAAAGAGTGAGCAGCTGGTCATTATCAGTACATTGCAACCACTACAGTTCTATGCATATTGTGATTGTTACATTATTTTGGAGTGATAGGTCCAAAGTGTGAATTTGTGTAATGTGATGCAGTTAGGATCCATTGCCTGCACCCCCCCTGAAATGGGGTCCGCCTATCCAGTATAGAGGGACAGGTGGATGTGAGGTAATTCTGTTGACGTTGTGGGAGGCAATCGATTACAGCAATGCAACTCCTCATTGGTTGTCATTGGGCCCTATGGGGTACAGCGGCCAATGGTCATGTACGCCGGCGGTGACGGTACACACCGCCGCGGGCGGGACCACTGTTTTCTATCTGTTCACTCACTTACTACCTGACATTCAACAGGAAAGTACCTACACTGCATGTGCTGCTGTGACCTGTGTCTGGAACCGACCATGACTCGTGTGACTGGGGAAAGGGCCCCTGCCTTCACCTCAGTGGAGTTCGAGAGACTGGTGGATGGGGTCCTACCCCAGTATTGATTGCTGTATGGACCTCCAGACCAACAGGTGAGTACACCGTGAGTACGATGCATGGGCCATGAGTGCATGGAGTGCTGTGTGTGAAGGCCTCGTGCGGGGTGGGGTTGGTGGATGGGCCACGGGCAGCGAGCAGCATGTATGCTGGGCCATGTCTGTGCTAATGGGGATGGGAAGGGGCATGGTGGGCCATAAGTGTAACAGGCAGGACGGTCGGACTAATACCTTTCCCTGTGTGTATTTCCCTGCAAGTCAGCATCCATCAAAAGAAGGGTATATGGCGTGCCATCGCCAAGGACGTGCGGACCCTGGGGGTCTACGGCAGGTGCAGCACCCACTTTCAGAACCAGTAGGAGGACCTGAGACTCTGGGCACGGAAGACGGCAGAGGCCCAGCTGGGGATGGCCTCCCAACGAGGAAGGGGTGCCTGTTGAACCCTGACCCCCCTTATGGCCTGCAGACTGGCGGTGGCCTATCCGGAGAAAGATGGGTGCTTAGGGGGCATCACAGCAGCAACAAGGGGGTGAGTACAGTGCCCTTCATTACAAATTACACCTGTTGGGGTGGTACCCTGTTGGGGGTGTGGGCCTTTTGGGTGCCCCTAGGCCAGGACTGACATTGCAGACTAGGTCCCATGTTGGGCAGGGTTCTGATTTGAAGGTCCTCCAACCAAGCTAGTAGGCATCCACTACTGGGCAGGGTTCTGTGGGTCTCAGGTATGCTGCAATTGGCGTTAGGTGTCCCTATCCATGGGCTGGGGACTAGCATTGTGACTGGTAGTGCATTGCCCAGTGCGTAGGGCTGTTCCCTGTGTGTTGTGTATGCCAAAGGTGGTGTTGGTGCCGCCATTGACCAAGTGTATCCTTTGTCTGTTCCCCCCCTTTTTGTTTTGCCACCCTGTCCTTATGTGCATTAGCATCATCTGGCAGAGGAGCAGAGGCACTGGCGATGGAGGGAGCTGTATCCCACAGGACCCAAGACGCCGTATCCACCAACGGTGAGGGCACTAGTGGGACGGAGGGCAAGGGAAGCACCATGCCGGAGACTGGAGGGGACAGTTCGGATACGGATACCTCCTCCGATGGAAGCTCCCTGGTGGTGGCAGACACCTCTGTGCTCACCTCAGCTGCAGGTCCAGCCGCTATCCACGTACCAGCACCGCCCTCCCAGCAACCCCTCAGCGAGTTTCCCGTACCCGCTCACCCAGGAGGGTGGGCATCTCCTTTGTCCCAGGCACCTCAGGCCCTGCCCCAGTCAGCCCTGCTGCCCTGAGTGAGGAGGCTATTGACCTCCTGCGATCCATCTTTATTGGGCAGTCAACCATTGTGAATGCCATCCAGGGGCTGGCAGCCCAAATGCAACAGACCAATGCATTTCTGGAGGGCATTCACACTGGCTTGATGGCTCGACAGAGATCAATCCAGGCTCTGGCCTCCTCTCTGATGGCAGCCATTGTTCCTGTTTCCACCCTCCCTCCTCCAACTTCCTCCACCCAATCCTATTCCCTTCAACCCCAACCTATCCCAAGCACACAGGCAGATGAGCATGCACACAGGACAACACACAAGAGTGGACATGGCAAACAGAAGCACCACACTTCATCCCACAGGCACTCACACAAACACCATCCAGATGCAGACATACCAACATCCACTGCCTTCACTGTGGCCCCCTCCTCCTCCTCGTCCAACTCCCTCCCAGTAGCATCTCCACTCACACCTGTATGCACTACATCCTCATCCATTACCACCATCAACAGCACACCTACCAGTACACACCCCTCACTGGCAGTCACCACCCCCACATCCATGCACACATCCCCTGTGTCCTCTCCCACTGTGTCTGCGCCCTCTCCTCCCAAATTACACAAACACAAGCACTCAGACACCCAACAGCTATCCACCTCACAACAGCATCCAGCCCATGCACCTACACCCAAACACAGCAGACTGACACCTCCTATAACCACTCCCTTTTCCTCCACTCCCAAACCTTCTCCCTCTTCCCGCCCCAATGTCCCTAAGAAGCTTTTCCTCTCCACCATTGACCTCTTCCCAACCCCTCCCCCCCCGGCCCTCACGTCAGGCCAGGGTGGTCAAAACCCAGGCAAACACCTCAGCCACCCAGTCCACGGGCACAGTAGTGTCCCTAGCGACTCCAGGTGGGAAAGGATCCCGGCCACCAGCCAGCAAGACGGAAAGGGTGCCTGCCCCAAGTGCTTCAAGTATGGGCAAGGAGCCAGCCCCAACTGCAGGAAGGAAGGGCAAGGAGCTGGAACCAGCTGCAGGAAGGAAGGACAAGGAGCCAGCCCCAGCTGCAGGAAGGAAGGGCAAGGGGCCTGCACCAGCAGCCAGTAAGGGCAAAGGGCCCGGTGCTGGGACTCAGTCGGAGCCCCCACCACCAGCCATGGTGGTGAAGCCGACCGAGGCTGCAGGGGATGGGCTGGAGCCTCCCCCCAACACCACCAGCAGCACCGCCACCAGCACCACCACAACCAGCCGCAGTGCCAGTGGGCAGCCGTCTGAGGCTGCAGGGGATGGGCTGGAGCCTCCCCCCATCACTACCAGCAGCACCGTCACCACCCCCACCACTAGCAGCAGCAGCCCCAGTGGGCAGCCATCCGAGGCTGCAGGGCATGGGCTGGAGCCTCCCCCCACCACTACCAGCAGCAGCACCACCACTGCCACCACTGAACAGTCGTCTCCGCCGGCGGACAGTGTGTAGTCCTGCATCCATGGGCTATTGTGCGGCCTGGCCCCTGCAAATCCTGTGGGTATGACACCCAGCCGAGAGACTGTACCTTGCACTCCCCAAGATCTGCATTACTTGGCACAATGCCCCCTCCAGACCAGTGGAGAAGCCATCCACTCACCCCATCCTCCCCAAGATGAAGCTCACTGGGCATGATGCCCCCTCCAGAACCAGTGGAGAAGCCATCCACTCACCCCATTCCTCCCCAGATGAGGCTGACTGGGCACGATGCCCCCTCCAGAACCAGTGGAGAAGCCATCCACTCACCCCATCCTCCCCAGGATGAAGCTCACTGGGCAGGATGCCCCCTCCAGAACTAGTGGAGAAGCCATCCACTCACCCCATCCTCCCCAGGATGAAGCTCACTGGGCAGAATGCCCCCTCCAGAACCAGTGGAGAAGCCATCCATTCGAGAGACTGTGGCCTTGCACTCCCCAGGACAAAGCAATGGGCATGTTGCCCCCTCCAGAGCCAGTGGGCAAGTCACCCACTTGAGAGACTGTTGCCTTGCACTCCCCAGGACAGAGCAATGGGCATGTTGCCCCCTCCAGAGCTAGTGGGCAAGACACCCATTCGAGAGACTGTGGCCTTGCACTCCCCAGGACAGAGCAGTGGGTATGTTGCCCCCTCCAGAGCCAGTGGGTATGTTGCCCCCTCCAGAGCCAGTGGACAAGTCAACCACTCGATAGACTGTGGCCTTGCACTCCCCAGGACAGAGCAATGGGCATGTTGCCCCCTCCAGGACCAGTGGTGTTGTACCATCTTTCGGCTGAGGTGCCTCCCCCCATTCCCCGTCCCTCTGAGGTGCCTGCCTATTTTCAACCTGTTTACCCTGCAGTGTTCTCTGTGTGTTGTTGCAGGAGTGAGGCGGAGCCTTGGACTTTGTGATGTGGCCCTGTGGCCCATGAACATTGAGGACTGGGCAGTGTCCCTTGATTTGTAAATATGTATATACTTTTTTATTTGGATGCACGTATTCCTACAATATTTATCTTGTTACACTCACTTTAATCTATTGCTGTTGTCCTTGCATTATTCCTGAGGGGTATGGGATCAATATGTTATGGTATTGCATCTGCTTGTGTGTATGGTGTTGGGGATGGGGGTGTTGTGTGTTGCGGGTGTCTGTCACTCTCTTTACCCGCCCCCCATGTGCTAGGCAGCTGTACTCACCGTGGTCATCTTCGAGTCGTTGGTGTTCGAAGTGAAGCAGTACGTAGAAGAGCATGGGGAAGACATGCAACTCGGGCTCCATGGTGGCGTGGTTCTTCCCTGAGTCTCCACAGGTGAGTTGTTTCCCTTCTGTGCAGTGTTTCCACCAGGCTTTTGACATCGTTGGTACCACTCCGGAAAAGGTGGGGGATTGGCATGTCTTAATACTGTTGGTGGTATTAACACAACTTTATCGCCGACTGCCAGGGTTGTAATGAGGGCCATAGTGTGTCTTGTCACCCGCAAGGCTTTCCGGGTGCTTTGCTGAGGGTCTCATTCAAAGAGCCAAGTCTTTAGCTCCTTTCTGAAGTCTGTCGGCGAGGGTGAGGTGCGGAGGTGGAGGGGGACTGTGTTTCAAGCTTTGGCAGCCAGACAAGAGAAGGCACGTCCTCCAGTGTGGCAGTGGCATACGTGGGGATCTGTGTGAGGGCAAGGTGTGTGGAGCGGAGGTCCTCGAGGGTGTTGGAAGTGTAGCCAGTGGTTCAGGTATGCAGGTTCCTGGTCGTGGAGGGCTTTGTAGGTGTGGGTCAGGAGCTTGAAATGGCATCTCTTCTGGACCGGGAGACGGTGGAGGTCTTTCAGGTGATGGGAGATATGGACTCTTTTGGGCAGGTTGAGGATCAATCTGGAGGCTGCATTTTGGATCGCCTGGAGTCTTTGAATGAGTTCGGTGTAGGTGCCTGCATGGGTGTGTTGCCGTAGTCCAGTCAGCTGGCGATGAGGGCATGCATGACTGTCTTCCTGGTGTTAATGGGGGGACACTTGAAGATTTTGCAGAGCATGTGGAGCGTATGGACGCAGATTGAGGATACGGCATTGATCTGTCATTTCATGGAGAGCTTGCTGTCCAGTATGATGCCGAGGTTGCGGGTGTGCTCTTTTAGAGTGGGCGTGGGTCCAAGTTCTGACGGCCACCGGGAGTCGTTCCAGAGAGCTGTGTGTTTACCGAAGATGGGAATGGGAGAAGATGGATGGGATGGTGGCTCTGGAGTTTGTTGGGGTCTGCTGAGGGTTTCTTGCCCTTCACAGGACCTCCACGTGTTTCCTGGCATCAGGGAAGGTGGCAGTGGTTAGTGAAGCGTTGATGATGCTGGTGAGTTGAGGGCTGATCTCATCCTTTGCTAGTTTGAAGGGTCGGTGTGGCAGGGCTCTGTATGAGCACCTGAGTGGATGGAGTTCAAGAGGGAGGTCATGTCTTATGCATTGAGCTGTTTTTTTGTGTTGAGAGTGACGTCGGCAGTGGTGGTCGGTCAGAGGCAGTGGGGGTGGAGGGCTGGGCAGCGTAGTTCTTGTAGATAGTTGCTATCTTTTTGTGAAGTGGTTGGCAAGGGTGTTGCAGAGTTCTTGTGGGGGGGGCATGTCTTCCCTGGCTGCTGGGCATGTGAACTCTGATGACTGTGAAGAGTACCTTGGTTTGGTTGGTGCTGGTGTTGATGCGGTGGGTCAGGGCCTTTCTCTTTGGTGCTTTGATCTGATGGTGGTATTAGTTGAGGGGTGATTTGAAGGAGGCTGTGTCAGTGTGGGTCTTGCTGATACGCCATCTTCTCTCAAGCTGTTTTCACTTGCGTTTTGGTGGGGGCGACTTGGTCGGCAGGGTTGGTGATCCATTTGTTGAAGTACTGGACTGCAAGGTCCAGGTTGCTTATTCCTACGGGCTGTGTGCTGTCGAGGGCATGCGTCCATTGGTGCTGCCTAACCTTAGGCCAGTTACTGCGGGTGGTGCTAAGTTGTTTGGGGGCAGTGCTGGCATGCCGACGATGCTGAAGTGTACAATGGAGTGGCCCCACCAGGTGAGTTCTGGGGTGTCGCTGTATCGGATTCCGTTGCTAGACGTGAAGATAAGGTCTAGTGTGTGACTTGCTTTGTCACACACATAATTGTATTACATATATATATATATATATATATATATATATATATATATATATATATATATATATATATATATATATTTGTCAAATTACAAAAATATCTAATAGCAGAGGGTAGAGCTAGAGAGTGATTACTGCAAGGAGATAAAAAAAATATAAGTCGGAGAGATAGAATAAAAACAGCTTAGTGCTTGGCCAGTTATGTCTAGAGCAGTAAGTGTATAAAAGGGGAGTAGCATGATTGATAGTTTCAAATGTGGTTGTTGGTCAAGGAGTATTGGTATGGATGGCAGTTTCCTGTGGTGCTCGGATGTGATGAAGGTGAGCCTGTCACAAAGCGTAATTTCAGTGGAGTGCAGATCTCTTAAATCAGACGGAAAGGGGCTGATTAGGTTATAGGAAGTAAGAAAAGCAGTGATGCATTTAAAAAGAGGTGTTCCAAGACAGAAGGGGATTTGTGATACAGGCCAAATAAGCATTGACTTTCTTGAGTAACAGTAAAAACATAGCTGCATCAAATCGTTAGTAAAATTTCATTAAATTAAGCTAAACCTACACAGACTTGTGTGAAATTTATTTTATGGTATCTCAGATGAAAAGTGCACGATCGGGCAGACCTCCCTTCCAAAAATCATGTAGCATACATGCAATGGGACTGGCTTGAGGAATACAATGTCTAAACTAAATTATGACATTTTATGTTAAGTGGTTATTTGCGGAGGAGCCTTCATTTTTGTCTTCGTAGAGCAATTAAAGGAAATGATCCAAAGTTGAGGAGAGGTAGTGGATTTCGAGAAGATACATAGGGGGGAATGATTTTAAAGACTGGCCTTAGTTTCTTTGCATTATGGGAGTTTATCTTTAGTCAAGCCGCTAGAATTATGCAATAAGAGAAGACCAATTTTCAGATAGTAAAGGTCAATTGTTCAGTATAATGCAGCACATTTTTTATAGTATTTCTTCATTACTTTGTTATAGTTACACAATAACACCCCCTTCGCAAATATTCCACCTCATTAGTACCAGTTCAACTTTCAATTAAAGCAATACGCAATTGGAAGTGTACCAGCGAACTTTTGCAAAGACCATTTTGTAGCAATAGGCAGCAACAAGTGTCTTCACACTAATTGTAACTTTTGATCTGCAGAATTCTAGTGGCCCTGATTGTAGTCTTGATTCACTTCAAATTAACTAATTGGAGTAATGCACATGCAAACTGTGAATTGTGAAAAAAATCAGGACTAGAATTATTGGCCCAGATTTACTAGAAAATGATGGAGCGCAGCACTGCCTCAAATTTGGCAGCGCCACTCTCCATCATTTTCAAAATGCAGGGATGCGCCATATTTAATAGAATATGATGCACCAATGTGTTTCCCCCTACGCAGGCGCTAAATTTGCTGCTGCATGCCAACACAGTCACCCTTGCGCCATGGTGCAAGGATGGCTGCGTTGAGGGGGTGATTGTTTTTGTGCAGGAATGGACACCTTCCTGCACAAAAACAATTTTAAATGTTGATTTGCTATTTCTATGTGTGCTGCAAAATGCAGCACACATAGAAAGAGCAAAGATTGAGGCTTTCATTTCTGTGGTTCTAAAAATTCTGGACCCATGTAATTTACTTTGCCACAGCAGTACGATTTTAGTATCAAAAGACCGATAATGACTAGTACACTAAGCATGAGCATTTTCGCTCAATTCCAGCAGCGTTTTCACCTCGAAATCGCCATTTTCGTCCTGCACTCGTGGCTCCCATTTTATACACGGCAGCCATTTTTAAAAGTTGCCCTCACATAGGCTTATAATACAGTCAGATTTGATTCCAAGGACACGTACACCTTGATTGACTTTTCTCTGACCTGGGCAAGCTGGAACCATTGCCTCAGGCCAAACCTGTTTGGTCAGTCCCTCTCCCAGTGGCCGAATCAGATAGCATCAAGGCACACCAGGCCATAAAACCCTTATTATCGCTCACACACCCTGCCTAACTTGCTCACACCTGCACCTGCTCTTTTCTTCTTCTTACTTTACGAGGGGGAGGTGCCCGTTTTTATTAGGGGTCCACACTTATCTGATGTAAAATACTAGGCCTTGCCGGGTAATTTATTATGGGTTGGATGACATGAAATATGAGGTTTCATCATGACACTGTTTTTTCCTTTGTAGTGAAAACATGTGAATGACCAACCAAAATGTCAAGAATGTTTGCCTGAAGCTTAAAAAACTGTATATAAGGAAACTTGACTTTGCATTGAAACACAGTCTCCTGAGAACATACAAATCGTGCTGTTGTACTTCTAGGACACTTGTCAATTGGCTGCAGCCAATAAATTCGATCTTTGACTTCACCTAGAAGACTCTGAGTTTCTGTAGTCTGAATCAGGAAAGTACCCGAGGTCTTTGGGTGTACCCTGGCACCGCTGGGTTACCGGATCAGTACCGGTTCTGAAAAACCCAGTACCTCAGTTGGCGCCCAAAAGTGGGGCGATACCAGCGGTACCGGTCCAAGCCTGAGGTCCGTGGGGAGCTTCGTGTGAAAATTCTGGAGGAAGGCCGCCACTTCATCGACCCCTGCATGTCGATGTGGTCCGAAAGTCTTTGTTGCGAGGTTCCCCGCTTCCCGACGGCTATGAAGGACTGCTGCCCTGGCTATCGCCCTGATTTGGACCCTTGATTTTTGGTAGAGCGAAACGATAAGACGAGTCTTCTGGTGACGTCATTGATATTTTCAGTTAAGTATAAGTGGAGCGTCTCCCAGTCCTTAGTTGGACACTTGGTTTGGTCCTTAGTTGGACACTTGGTTTGGTCCTTAATTGGACATTTGCTTTGGTATCCCTTTGGGATCACTTTGATTTGGAACTTGCAAGTACCAAAGCCGAAGGACTCGTGTATTCACGAGACTATCGTAAACGATAATCCTTTGAAGTTTGAAGCTAGACTAGTGAGCGAAGATGCCTGGTCTTAGCAGACTTGGAAATTTGTTTTGTCTTGGTTGTAAAAGGGACTCCCGGTTGGAGGACTCATGTCCGGTTCCTCCGATTGGAACTCCAACCTTTGAACTATATGAGAAGCACGGAGTGGGCCCCATCACGTTTAATAAAGTATGGGTCCGCTATTCTCGGAAATAATTGAGAAAAGTTTTTTTTTTTTCTTGTAAATATGACTTACAACTAGGATCTGCAAACGGTTCTGTAAGTAAATTGCGACGGCGCTATTTATGAAAAATGGCTAAAGCGCGCTGTATTGTGTGTCCTGAGTGTTTTCTGTTTATATCTGAAATGAGCTCAATGTGTGTTTGTGGGTCTTCTTGATGTTTTCAGTTTGTTAAGTAAAATGTTGGTTAATTAATATTAAGTAGAAACTTAGAAAAAATCCAGAAATGAACCATGTGATGTGCTAACATAGCTATATGTTGCTCTTTAATTTATAGAATGATCAATTGTGCACATATACAAAACTGCCGTTAAATGCTTAATAAATTAGAAAACACATTCAATAGATATAAATAGGGCCCCCCCCAAAAAAAACGAAATTATCTATTTTCAATTCAGCCAGCACTTTCCCAGTTAAACATGGGTGGAATTTTGCATAACCTTCCTTTTAAATGAAAGTGGCGCAAAAACGTGACGCATTTCAAGTTAGGCTTATGCGCTTAGGCTTGTGAGTTAATGTATCCCAAATAATAGGCAAGGGATGCAGCTTGCTTTTAAATGTGGAATTATCAAAAAAAAAAAAAAGAATAATTGGGTTCTTATTTTTTTTTTAAAAGAAAATTATTAATTATGGAAAAATTATTTAAAAAATAAGTGCCTTTCAAAATCGTTTTTTAATATTTATAAAGCTTAATACCTATACTATGACCTCCTAACATTAAAATTTAATTTAAGTTATGTTGCACCGCTAAAATGACATTTGTATGTGCAATTTTCCCTTGGCGCAGGAGCAAACAAGCTCATTTCTATAAAGTATAAGTTAATATTTTCAATGGCTGACTCATGGATTGTGTAATAGACATTCTGGTAATGCATATTATGCAAGAAGATTGTAGGATATTGATTTTTTAATGCCTAAAATATCAAAGTCGATTTTGGGCAAAAGCACTGTTTAAACTGCATTTTCTTTCATTCAGAGTACTTTTTAAAGTGTCTCAGGCTTCAGTAAATGCATACATTTAGGTTTGATATATATTTGCAGGTTGTGCCTTCTTATGATTCAATGAGTCAATGTGCCAGTACAAAGGCTTGTTTTAATATCAAGGTTGAAGGTTCTAACTTCAGCTGGGCCTACTGAGACGTTCATTCATTCGAGGTTGATGAAATATGTACCATTGCATGGGATTGCAACAAGCATTTATTCTAACAACTGGTATGTGTGTTATTAAGGTTTGTGAATTATTCACAGTAAATGTAGTTTAATAATCTGGAAATAGAGATAATTTTTTTAGCGCCTAAAAAGGAATTTTTTTTTTTTTTAAATAGAGTGAATTATTGCAGGTTAGAAGGAAAATAGGAAGGCCTACTGTCTTTGACAGATTCAGAGTGGCAGAAGCTAGGAGAGCTACAGAGGCTGGCTCAAGTCACGCTGCTGAGATGCTATCTTTAGTTTTCCCATAAACAATGGAGGAGGCTGTCATGTTGACACCTGTGACCTTTTAACTTAGGGCCTTGTCTCTGTGAAATGCAGAATGACCCTACAGGCCTCTAAAAGTGGGATTTCTGGTTTCTCCAGAAGAACATCAATACAATTAAAGAACTTAATTCCAAAGGGAAAATATAAAAAAAAAGGGGTTTCTTCGAATGTCCCAACATCATGTTAAATGCTCTGCAGAACTGATACATTTGTGTCTCCGCTCTAAAAAAATAAAAGGATGCCTGCTAGTTGCTTTTATTTGACAGAAAACGAAGTGTTGCATTAAGTCTTAGACAGAAAATAAGATGCAGCCCTTTTTTAAAAAAAATTTGAAGGCTACATGCCTTAATGAGAACGATTTGCCAATTAAGACTTATTTTTCACAGTGGAAATTGTAGGTGCCAAATTAATATGGAGTGTCAGTGTAACAATTTTTACTTTTAGAAAGGTAAAACTAAGGTGGCTTGATGTTGCGAAGTAACTGACAAGAGGGTAACAGTTAAGTAATGGAAATTTATTTTCATGTATTTGGTCCTATCATGAATTGTTCTTGCTGGTCCTGTATGTTAGAAGAGAAACAGTAAAGTTATATTTGACAGCAGATTTCCATTGCCTGGTGATCTACTGTCAAAAGGAGGGTAAGGATTTTAAACCTGACAAATTAAACAGGCCCAAATATTGGGTTTTGGGCTGCAGGTTTACAGTGCATAAAGTACATGACATGGTGTTGTGTGTCACCGCTTGTTCACACATGCTATTGTTTTGTCTATGCTTTTTGTGCTTGATACACAGCAAGTATATCTGATGGCTTGACGTTTTGTGCGTTTTTATTATTTTTTTTATTTTATTTTTGCATGTTTGTTGCTGCTTTTGATACTATTACAAGCTCCCCTGTGTTGTGAGGGGATGGTCATGACGATGCCCATCGCTACGCAACAGTTGGTTGAACTTGTTCTGGTTACTAAATTCCACAGATAATGATATTTCATGCTGTGAACATAAAAGACAACACTTCACCAGTGAATGTCTATTTGGCTATAATGGTATTGAAGGAAAATAAAAAGAGATATACAGGATCAAAGTGTGTCACCTGCAGTTAGTCACGTTACTGCCCCTTCCCTTAAAGGAACAGGTAGCCCTACATTTATGTATCCTTGATTGGACCTAAGGATGAAATTCTAGATCTGTGACTCAAGGTGGCCTAATTTCTATATTACATTAGTTAATGATGTTCTGTTTCCTAAGTAGCATATGGCTTTTGTTCCTTAAAAGAAAACCAGGTTTTCATTTTTTCCTGAAGAAGGAACTGAAACATTAGCTAGGAGTACCGTATATGGTGTAGTCGCCAACGGTAGAGTTAAAATTTGTGTAACTTTGGCCTTTGTGTATCACCCGTACTCTTGGTGTTGTGTCACATGCCTGACTATCACCCAAATAATTTTTTTTGTTCTTTCTATAGATTTTTTCTTTGGTTACTTCCCCTGACCAATGTCGCACCATGCTTAGTTATTGAGATTTTAGCTATGTCCTAGTCCCATTTCTCTTTTTCGAATTCCTTTCACCAGTCAGCCCTTTTATTATTATTGATGTATTGTTCAGGTTCACATTTCCAGACTGCAGTGATGTACCAGGGACCCCCATGTTATGTATAATTCCCTTTGGGATGACCAGACTGGTTTTCAAGAATTTGCCTGCTTCAATGTTTTCCAGCCTGACTGTCAGGGTAGCGATAGACTGGTTAACTGACTCAATATTATAGTAAGACAAGTTTTCCATCTCAATAGGAGATATCTTATGTTTACCTTTTTGAACATGACGAATTTTCAATGTCTATTTTAATTTGGTTTTCGGTTCCCTTCTGTTCCTGCTACTTTAATTTTTTGTGGGATCAGATGTGTCCTAATCATGCAAATATCAGGACCCTGTAGTTCTTGTCTTTTTGTTTGCACATTTGACTATTAGCCTGTGTATTGCATAGTGCACCTGATGCACAGTTTTTAAAGGAAGGTTTCTACATGTCCCTGATAATCGGTATCATGTGATTTCTCTATTGAGATGTTCTAAGGTAAGGAGGAACACCTAGACTTAATCATTGAGGCAAATATGTGTTTACCCCATTAGACAATGCCACTGTGTGAGGAAATCCATTCAGATAGAATTCTCATGTAGCTATAGATGGCAGAGAATAATGGAGAGAACTGAATTAAAGATGCTACAGACCCTGTTTTGCCCTTCTGCCTTTGTCTTTGTATTTTATGCCCATGGTGTATGGCTACTCCTTTGAAGATTGCAGACCACCTGCTTGCAGTCCCCTTGTTAAAAACCATGAACTGTTTTTGTACTAAATTGAAGGAAACTAACAGCTGTGGCACACTTCCTACGTCACTAGATTCTGCAGGTATCAAGTCATAATAACCTGCAGGACATTGATTTAAGCCTAATTCCCATCAGTGACAGCTACAGATGAAAGACGGACATCTTGGCCCTACAGTCTCAGCACCCAGGAAGTAGCAAAGCTGGACAGCGATCGCCAGCGCATGATATCGTACTTGCTCCATCAGACGGCGTTGGACATCACAAAACCAAAGTTTCAGTGTAAAAGAGCTAAAGAGAAGGATTCCTGTTGTTGATGGCAGAGCTGTTTTGAGGTTTCATTTCTCTACCTGTCATGTGCTGGTAACCTCTGACAGTGTGCAATCCCTTGAGCCCCTTGGCCTGAGTTTTGGCCACACACCCCCTTTTCTTTGCTCCAACAGAAGAAGGGCAGTGCACCGGAGATTTCAAGTTTGGAAAAAGGCACTATATTTTGGTGCCCATGAAAGAGCAGCTTGAGCGTCCTCTGACACTAAATAATGAGTGTTGGAGTCTGAAAGTGCTGCTGAGCTTGAGCTATTTCCCAATTAATGGTGCTTGGGTCTGCACGAGATGATTTGTGCCCTTGATCAATGAAGAGCACATTGTTTGTAGTATCTGCCACAGAGGAGAGACACTGGTGCATTGCTTTAAGACATTGAGACTTTCGAGTGAGCTGTGGGTGTTTGCCAGGAGGGCACTCCAACTAAGCAGTACTTTTCTCACGAAGAGGCCTGAATTGAGAGGCCCATGCGAAAGAAAACAACAAAAGAAAATTTGATGGACAATAGAAGCCTGCCAGAGAGGCTTTTTGAACGGACTCTGGGCATAGTTGGTTTCACAAGAGGTTTCCGTGTGATTGTATAGACTAGGTGTTAGGAGACTGATTGTTTTGCTGGCATTGTTTTAAAGTACTATTCTGTTTAGTAAAAGCAGAATAAAGTCCATTTTCTGTGGAAAGAGTACCCCCTTTTCACCTTAGAGCATTGATGAGAGTCACCACTGTTCCACCTGAACATACAAAAATTACTGAAATGCAGAGGAGCCCTAAAAATGTTACTAGATAATTTTAGGATTTGCTTTTTGGTTAGGGTTGTGAAAAATTATTATTTCATTTGTAAATAGCGGTCACTACTTTCTCCCGTTGTCTATATGTTCTTAATAACGTGTTTTCTAGTGTCTTTTAAACATGACGTTGTCATTTATGGGTGGGATTGTTTTTCTCTACTCAATTGACTTCTGCACCCACTTCCCAACCTATGTCTTTTCCTACTATTGTTTCTTTGCACTCTTTTCACCCTTTTCCTGAACATGAGCAGGTTAGAAGATCAGAATTTGTAAGCAATTCTTTTGTACAGCTTCTGCATCAACACTAGTTAGTAGTGAACATCACTAATTGTTGGGTGTGTGATCTTATGCCACCTACTGCAGATAGAGGTATTCCTTATTTTGTCCTGCCATATGTGGCCTTTTGTGCTACTTCATGTTCGAGGAGACCTGTCCAGAGAGAGTTACCAAGTACTAGAATTTTGCTCCAGCAACATCTCCATGGCCTTATAAACATAGACCTGGACTCAGATTAGCATGAGAATAGGTTTATTACCTATGTAAGGGCAAAAGGAGGGTTTGTGGTTCTAAAAATTCTGGACCCATGTAATTTACTTTGCCACAGCAGTACGATTTTAGTATCAAAAGACCGATAATGACTAGTAGACTAAGCATGAGCATTTTCGCTCAATTCCAGCAGCGTTTTCACCTCGAAATCGCCATTTTCGTCCTGCACTCGTTGCTCCCATTTTATACACGGCAGCCATTTTTAAAAGTTGCCCTCACATAGGCTTATAATACAGTCAGATTTTATTCCAAGGACACGTACACCTTGATTGACTTTTCTCTGACCTGGGCAAGCTGGAACCATTGCCTCAGGCCAAACCTGTTTGGTCAGTCCCTCTCCCAGTGGCCGAATCAGATAGCATCAAGGCACACCAGGCCATAAAACCCTTATTATCGCTCACACACCCTGCCTAACTTGCTCACACCTGCACCTGCTCTTTTCTTCTTCTTACTTTACGAGGGGGAGGTGCCCGTTTTTATTAGGGGTCCACACTTATCTGATGTAAAATACTAGGCCTTGCCTGGTAATTTATTATGGGTTGGATGACATGAAATATGAGGTTTCATCATGACACTGTTTTTTCCTTTGTAGTGAAAACATGTGAATGACCAACCAAAATGTCAAGAATGTTTGCCTGAAGCTTAAAAAACTGCATATAAGGAAACCTGACTTTGCATTGAAACACAGTCTCCTGAGAACATACACATCGTGCTGTTGTACTTCTAGGACACTTGTCAATTGGTTGCAGCCAATAAATTCGATCTTTGACTTCACCTAGAAGACTCTGAGTTTCTGTAGTCTGAATCAGGAAAGTACCCGAGGTCTTTGGGTGTACCCTGGCACCGCTGGGTTACCGGATCAGTACCGGTTCTGAAAAACCCAGTACCTCATTTCTCCTGGGGCAGCGTTAGATTTTAGCGCTGTCTCAGGTTTACAATATATCGTAGATCTGAGACAGCGTCAAAGTGCAATATGTGTTGCTGTGTCCCATTGGACACCCCTTCCACGCAAAGTGCTGCGCATGAAGGGGCTTTATTTACAAGGTGGCGTTAAGCCCAAAAAAGTGGCTTAACGCCACCTTGTAAATAGGGCACAAGGCATTGCACTACCGGAGCGCACAAAAAGTGTACAGAAAGAGATAACAGATATAAACATATGTACACGGGTTAGATAAGGGGTCTTCAAACTGGAGGGCAGGCCCCCCCTCGGGGGCGGCCTCAAACGATCCCAGGGGAGGTGCCAGTATCTGGCCAAAAGAAGGATTATACTGATAGTAGTGATTTGTTTTAAGCAGAAAAATGTTTATTGCATTTTTAAAAAGGTAACAGAATTAACTGCAATGTTTAAATAACTCTATCGAATAGTTATGAAAAATTCTGGGGGGGGTGGGGTGATTTATTTTTTCCCACTGGGGGGCGCGTCATTAACAAGTTTGAAAAACACTGGGTTAGATGAAGGAGAGAAGGAGAAAATCAGTTGAACACCCTAGAGATGTTCGGGGATAACGAGTGGTCAGTTCCTTAGAGATCTTTCAAGCAAAAGGCATTTAACGCTCTTCACTGTAAATTTGAAGTTGTGGATCATCCTAATGGCATAATCTGTGGCTAGTCTTTGCTAACATAAATCATATATGCACTGTGTAGAAGAGGCCCTGAAGAAACATTAATATTTTATAATCATTTTAAAACCTAATTTGGAATACAATCCAAAATCAAAGCCACAGTGTTTACAGCATGCAGTGGTGAAACTCTTTTTCATTTCTGCTTCGAAACTTTCTTGCGTTTCAGTGGTTAACAAGTAAACCTGTCACGCAGTTTAGGGGAGAGGATGTAGTGTAACTGCCAGAGCTGCCGACTTCAGATGTGGGGACCAAGGTTTGAGTCTTGGCGTCAGCTCAAGCGTCCTGTGATTCTGGGCAAATTACTTAATCTTCTCATGTCTGCAAAAAAATGAATGTACCCTTGTGTAAGGAAACTGGTGCTCATGTAAGGCTCTCCAATACCTTGGGATATAGTCCCTGCTATATAAAACTGCAAAAATAAAACAAAAGTATTATTGTGTGAAAGCACGTTCAGTGTCTTGGATGTTATCTTTATACAGGGAGCGCATAGTCATCTACAACCACAGGGAGAAACTGCTCTGCTTGCGGAACACGCTCTACAAACAGGAGAGTGGGTGATTGACTGCCTTGTCTGACCTGCCACCTTCTCACGGGATTCAGCTTTTAAATCAGATAGGTGTTGACAAGGGATTATCTCAGATGATCCCCGGAGGTGTTAAGAGTGTCAGACTCCTCTGGGCCTGGGTGATAACTGGCCCCATTAGTCGGTGTGTCACTGAGCTGAATGGCAGAGCGCTTTCGCTTCCGTTCACTGGTAGGCCCCTCCCGCCCCTCTCCCCCCTGGTTGTCGCTCTTGTAACACAGCTCGCTTGTACAAATACTGCAGATAAATGTCTTCCCACACAACTGACAACTGCTCCAACTCAACAGGGTCCATATATTACCGCTGTGTATGTTTGTTTAACCTCCTGATGTATGCTGGAAGTTGTAGTCTTTGGTCATGTCGGCTTTTTTGTTTCGGTCCATCCTACCAGACAACATAGTTCTCTCCTATGAAATAGAACCCGGATGCCTCCAGTAGGCCCCCACCCCAACACCCGGCAAACGAAAAGTGACAAAGTCTGACTGTTTTTGGCATTGGAATAATTTTATTTACAAATGTCAATTAATTAAAATCATAAATCTTAAAAAATATATCCTGTAGGTCAAAATTCAATCCTGTCATAAATCTAATAAATCATGATAACGACACAGCCAAGGATCATCCTGTGTCCCGAACACCGTTGGACCACACAGGTGAACCATACTTCACCTGTATCCTTAGGGGGGCAGTTCCCAACACCTCACTGTCCCTTGTCCTCGTGCTCTGGGTTCCGCCCCACCCCACCCCAACACCAAGCTGCCATGAGGGTGCAACGGGGTGTCCAGGAGCAGGAGCCCCGTGCCCACCCCAGGGATTTGGGCACCTAACCCCCAAGCTGGTGTGTACATTCGCCGGTTGATTCAGGACTGCAGGATCCTATCTTCGGTGTTATCTAGGGTACCCTGCCTTGGGTACCCCTCTGTTCCTTAGGGTGAATTTATTATCTCATCTCACGCCTAGTATTCCACCTCAAACATTATCCTCAATCTCATGTCTAAAGGGATTGGAGGGTGGGTAACGACGATCACTGGTCGCGCCGCCCACGCCACATCCACAGAAAAGGCTGAGGCCTGATCTGGGGGGCACTTAAATACCCCCCCAATGGTTGTGGCGGCTGGAAGTGACGCATGTGACCTCCCTCTTAATTTTAGCTCATCCGCCCTCTCGCCTTGAGAGAGGGCGTCAGTGCCAGGCCAGCAACGTAGGACCAACCTACAGGGCTTGGGCCAAGGTGGCCCCGGGGCCTAAACGCCGCGCCCACCCAATTGGGGAGGCGCTCTGTCAAACGTGTTGTGAGCTTAACACTAGCTTACACAGGTGTACAGACCCTAATTGTTTGGCTTTATTGCCACTCTATTTGACTGTTTCCTTGCCACTGCTTATCCAGCTTGTGTTTATCCCTCCTTTGAAGCATAGTTTAAAAAAAATATTTTACCATTTCTCTGACTGGTTGACGTCTATCCCTCTACTGCTCACTTTTAGGCTATTATTGTATTATTTTTGGCTTAGTGCTACATGAGAGTGCATGTTTTTTCCATCTCTCTCTCGCTGGTTCTGCCCACCCAAGTGCCCCTCGCACCTCCACAGAGTGCTATATTTTCCGTGTGCTGCCAGCTCTGCCTCATGTGCATCTTCCCTTCTCCAGACTTCCCGTGTTCTGTGTTGTTTTAGGGTGACCTGGCGTCCTGGATCTGCCGTTTTCCACCAGCTGTCCCCACAGATTTCAGGAAATGTAGCTCATGTCCCGGCTTTTAGAGATGGTCGGCTGAAAATGGTGGAAGGTGCCTGTGACAGGGGGTACCGTAATGACGACTCGTAGCCAGTGGTATATTGTGCACACAATGTCTTTATAAAGTGCAATGACGGTTGTAGTTTATGTTTTCTTTTTTTTCCGTAGTTCAGCCTCTGGGATTCACAGGGTGTTCATCTTCTTCTTCTTTCTTCCAGATGGGTTCTCAGGAGGCACATGTGGGAAAGGAGCAGATACAGACAACGATGAGTGGTCTGGTAAGTTTTCTTCTTGTTATTTTTCTCTAGTCTGTTTTCCCTGTTCTATATCTTCTTTATTTCTCCTTCTCTGCTCTTCGGCTTTTCTCTCTCTCTCTATCTCTCTCTTTCTGTAGGTCTGTCCTTTTGTGCTTCTGTATGGTCTCTTTTCTATTTGTCAGCAGCCGTTTTGTTTCCCTTTCTTTTCCCTCTTCACATTATCTCTTTGGGTTAGGCTAGTGCTATATACTACAACTGTGAACATTCTTTGTCTTTTCCTTTTTTCTATGTTAGTTCAGCTCCATAGAAGACCTGTCTACTAGGACCTTGTGGCGTGGAAAGACCAGCTTTTGGTTCTCTACTTTGAAGAAATGAAGGCTGAAAAATGCCACAAACACAAAAAGGAAACCCAACACAAAACAAACCAAAACAAATTAATCCCTTCTCCCCCCCCGAGGCTCTCAGAACACGGTAGGTAGCTGCCTGTTCCCCTCCCACCTCCCGCTCGCCTTTCGGGAATGTTAGATGAACCTGCAACCCTCGTACCTGCCAAGGCCACGCTCTCCCCAGAGCGTGGCCGGATCCTGGGGTTTTTCTGCCTCCTGGCCCGGCGATGGTTGTTGTGGTGAGATACCACCGTGGTTGGACACCACGTCCTGGTGTCAGCGTCTGCTGCACGGTTCGCCCACCTTCTTCAGCGGCTCCTCCTGGGGTAGCTGTTGGTCCCGTGTCTGGTGCTGGCTCTGCCTCCTCGGCTGCCGCTGGTGGTCCTAGAGCTGCCGCTGCCTCCTGGAGTGCTGCCTCTACTGATACTGCCGCCGTCCTTTTCGGCACCGCTGTGTCCCTCATCTTGTTCCCCACTTCTCTCTCTCCCCTTCTCTCTCGAGCTATGGCGAGAAGGGCTTTACGAAGCCCTACGTCACCCGGATGCAGATAGGTTCCTGACCGGTCTGCATCCGGGTGAGGAACAACGACTGTACTGGTGCCCCAGGGGTATGGCGGGATCGACCGAGACGGGGTCAACCCGTCACAGTGCCTTTTTATCTTTTCCAAAGCAGGGATAGTTAGCGCCTGTTATAAGAAAATAATTTATTTACCATCCATGATACTGGCATTAAAGTTTACATTCTATTTATGTTCATAGTACCTCTTCTGTAATTGTGTGCTGATGAGAGCCCTCATTCTGTGCCCTCGGTTGAAGTAAAATTGTAGTCCTTCTTCTATGTTTGTGAAATGTCCCAGTTTTTGGCTTTAAAATTCTGGTCATGCTATCCTTCACACCCTCTGTGAAGCGTCTCCTTCTTGCACTGCTTTTTCCCCTCCCCCTCCCATTCCACATTGCTTACCATCCCTGCTGCACCTCGTTGTCCTCCAGCTCCAACTTCCACAAACCTTGCCTTTAAAAAAAAAAAAAAAAGAACTTTTTTGTAGGGCTGAGCAGCAAATTGCTGCCAGCCCCTCTACCTTAGAAAAGCAGTTTCAAATACTGCAATTTCATTTTTGTTATCTATCAATCCATCTTCGATCTCTAAATTAACAAAATGGCACTTGATCATTTCATCCTTTCACATGTGTGGTGACACATGCGTGAGCCTACAAAATAACATGGCCGGCCACCTCACTGAACCTTTTTTCACCTTTATCTTTATATCTGTTTATTTATTTATGTATTTATTTATTCATTTAGCTTTTGGCTAAGATGCATAGCATCTTGCGGGTACTGTAACTAATTGATGAAAAGCATTGGGAAAGCCAATTGGTCCCAAATGTGAGACCTATTGGTTTTGCCAATGCATATTTCCAGGCCTTGACTTTGTACGACCCATTTAACAGTATGTGAGACCTATGTGTTCGCTTCCAGAGCCTCCATGACTCCTGGAGATTGATTGGTCGAGAAGGATGGGTCATATATGGTACCAAACACTCATAGAGCAATAAGTATGAACTTCCAGTTATTTTGATATACGTGGTGTCCTAATAATATGAGCCCAGTCACAGTTGCAACAATACAGGAATACAACACGTACCCAGTCATAGGTTTTTATTTCCCATGTAATTGTATCAGGCACTCTAACGGGAGAGATGTAACACCCCACCGTAAACACTCTCAGAAAAATACACAGAACACAAATTATACTTTTTGAAAATTATGGGTGTCATATTTAGTCACAGAACACTGGTGAACTTTTACAATCACATTCAAATCTTTAAATGTTTCACCTGAAGATACATTGCCATAGAGAAGTTGAAAAAATGGCGTGTATTATTTATATGAAATATACTCATATCTGACAGGAAAATTCGAAGTCAGCATTGCTGCAGCCCAAGATCCATCTCCCAGTTATTTTTATAGTCACACTTAAATCCTTGTGAGGTCTAATCCCACTAACAACACCCATGACAAACTTGACTATGATGGCAACATTTTCATCATGTTTAAGTGCCCATTCTGCCCTCAAACATCCGCACTCTCTGGTCAGACCCGGACAACTGTAGGTATACACATCATCCTTGACCAAACCTCTCCTTTTGCCTCATTGATCTCCCAGTTTGTAGACACAGAGGTCAGAAGCCTGGATTTAATTTCCTGTGCCCCCAAAAGCTGCCAACCGGCAAGTCCGAGAGGCAGGCAAAGAGTCTGAGCCCTTAACACCCCCTGATCTCCATATCATCGTCTGGCTCTCCCTACAGCACGACTGATACACCACTGATGGTGAGCTTTTGGCTTTCTCGTCCAGAATCAATATGCTGAGAGGAAACATCTCCTGAGGTGCAAGAGCAGGGCAACAACCTAGACTGGATGAGCTACTCACAGCTAGACTTGGGAAACATGACATCTCTGTTCAAGGTAGAGAATACTAGAGGTGCAAGGTTGCTATCATGCTGCATGCTGTCAGGACTTTAACTTTCTGGACATAGGTTTTTTTGTTACAAATAATTATCAGCCTGTGCTTTAGTTCATTTTGATCAAAGGAATAAAACCAAAACCACAATTTCCACAACGACAAGGGATGTTAAATGAACCTTGGCACTAAAATAAAGGTGTCTTGAAGACTGTAGAGCGATAGTAAGCCTAGAGATAGAAGGACTTGCCTGCCAAAATTATCGACGTGGATCCCAGCAGCATCACTGTGACACTAGCAGTTTGTTATCACATATGTGATCATGACTCTTCATCACCAGAGACAACAGGACGGTTGGGCACTAAAACAAATACATTTACTACAACCTACCATCACAGTCAATATGGCCTAGTACCACAGAGACCTCCCTCCAACCCCAGAGTTACCCTCCCACAGGTGGCTTCACACATTTAGTCAGTAAGACTCACCTCTTGGGTTAGGAGGTCATAAACCCCCGGCTGTATTTTCATTGTTACAACAAAAACAATATTTAAAATCAATCATCACTTCTAACATTTATATGCAGTAACCCATAGTATTTACTACTTAATTTACAGCTTAATTTGCATGTGTAGATGTCTAGCCTTAACAGAGATGCTAATACATTTGTTTCCTAACACTATCTAAATTCTGTCGCTGCGAATCCAAATCAGTGACTGCGGATGAGATCATGACTGGCATTGAGGGTGACTCCCAATCCCAGAAACATCAGTCTGGCTAAGTTAACAGCGGGTGGTTGGCCCTAGGGACCAGATGCCAGCGATCACTCGCACCCCCTGCGTCCCTGGATTTTGCCTTTGATTCCCTGCCAGCACCCCTTGGAGGGTCCTGTGACATTGGTGTGATGCTCAAGTAGGAAAAGGTAAGCCACATTGCCCCACCAATCATGATCCCACCCTGCCACAGGCCATCATAGTAGACCTACTACCTGACACCCCACACCCCCTCACAGTCACTGCCCTACTGAGGGCAGTGCACCAACCAAGCCAAGAAGTTTGGAGCATGCCTAAAACTGTAAAAAATAAAATACAGGAAAGGAGAAGACGAAGGCTTTCCACCAGTTTGCTGAGTGAGTGAGGTCCAAAAAACTTTCAAAACTCGCAGAGCGAGCAAAGATGCTCCTCCCTGTGGTCGGCGAGAGGGACAGAAAGACCTGCTCACTGGCCACGACCTCTTCAATGGGTGGGATCGAAGTGTGCTTTGCGTTCACGCAACCCAGAAGCAATGCTTCCAGGGCAGCAGTGGCATCTAAATGAATCCCCTTGCACTGTGTTGGGGGGGTTGAAGGGGCGTTGCACACCCCCCCCCCCCCACCATGGTGCGATGGCCCGGTGTGGGACCGGTCATGTGTGGGGCTCCCCCGATGTGGGGGAGCCTGGTGCATTTGAAGACAGAAGCATTCTTTATAATGAACACCCAAGAGAAGTGAATAAAAAATGTGTACATTACGGAACAAACGTGTGTGTATGTACACAGGTGGAAGAAAAATACGTGTGTACCCAGGTGCTGTGTATGCACACTGGTGTTTTCTGTTTAAATCTTTATTTAACTCCACAATCACTATTTTAATTTCCAGGGGGCTGGCTCAGACTTTCATTCTTCTGAAGTGGAGAAAATGAGTAGTAGTTGCTGGGCAGGGTAATAAACTGGTCATATGCTTCTTCGGGCAATGCAGATTTTTAGAAGAAAAATGTGTAAGTAAAAGAAACAAGAGGTAAAAGAACATTTATGTTGTACGGAGCTAGTAATCCCAGTATTAAAGTTCAATTCTAGTTTTGTTATTGTAGTCCAGTAGTGACATCTCTGGTTACCTGTAAGATGAAAATGATAATGCTGCTCATTAGTAATAACAGTTGAGCAGCTGTATCACAGCTGAGTTGTGACGAACTGATGTCTGCTGTCAGCGCCAACAGCCAGGGTGAAAGGCAGCTCATAGAGCATAATCACAGCTGCAGTCTAAAGCAGGAAAATGAGAGCAAGCCTTTCCTTCTTCTGGACTGTTTTTGTAACGTGGACAGTGATCAGCAGAAATAAGATATTTATAGCAGCATATTTATTAAGTGATAGGTAATTACAAAAAAGATAGATTCTCTGAATGTTTAAACAACATTTTCGTAATCTGAGCTGCATTAAATAGATTCCAATAGATTTTTGCAACACCTTACTAACTGCTTTTTAGTGTTTAATTTTGCTCTAGAGATTTTACTTTTATTCTTCATGTCTGCAAACAAACACACTCTTTCATGGGAAAGAGCAAATCACTAAAGGCCAGATTTACTTACATTTGGCACAACACAGAGCAGGCCCCGAAGTTGTTGTATCGCATTGCTTCAAAGGGAAAGAGCAGAACTGTACCATATCTACTAAGATATGGCACTTTTTCTTCCCTCCTTCCCACATTGGGTGACTTTAAGCAGGCTTGCACCACGGGCATACTCTTGCACCGTGGTACAAAGGTGTGTGCATGATCAGAGAAGTTTTAAGGCATGGGCAAAGTGGGCAATTGGCCAGGGCCCCCAACTTCCAAGTGCCCTGAGCATTCTGTTTATCTAGCTGACCTCTGTCTATTTCCATATCTCAGCCTCTCTCCTCTCTGCCTAACTCCACCACTGAGTCTCTTTTTGCCCAGTGGCATCACAAGGATTCTTGGGGCCCGAAAATACATATTCCAACTGCTTTATGTGAATCCCATTTCTGAGAGTTTTTTTATCATTATGCAGGCTTCAGTCACTGGTGTAACAAATCTTGAGGCCCTCCCCCCTACACAGTACATGGAGAGGCCCCCGTCCAGACACACTCAGAAGCAGTCAAGCTAGGGTACTCTGATAAAGGGCCCCCCTGGAGCTCACCCTCCCACCACAGCACCACAGGGACTGCGGGGGCTTTTGTTACACCACTGGCTTCAATTAGCAAAAATTAGGAAGTAACGTTATAAAACGGGTGGCCCCAAAATATGTCTGACCCAGGGCTCCAAAAATCATCAAGACAACACTGTGCTTGATGTCTCGCATAGGTCTTCTACTGAATGGATAACTAGATAATACAAAATGCTATACTTAGATATATTTTACAACTTGTGCAATTTTGTATGTGTGCTCTACAGTACAGCACGTATGCAAAGTTAGAAAAGGTTGGAGAGGCATTACATTTTGTTGCAAAGCTTTGTTTGTCTTTTTTATCAGATATGGCTTTGCAGCAAATTCCATGTGTGGCTGCATGATAATGAATAAGATCCCCTCTGCCATACACTAAGGGAGTCAGCAAGTCACCTTGGAGTTCCATGACCTTATAAAAGAACTTTTCCTTTGGTCTTGTTCACAGAACTTCTTAGTGACTTGCAATATCCTTATAATGCAGAGCAGTGGACAATTACTGCATATATATCACCACAGCTGTCATGTTGTGCCTGTTCTAAAAGAGCAATGCTTACACTACAGATGCGCATCTACATCTGGTAAATGTTATGTGTGGTCGGTAAGGTTGCACTGCTGCTGTCGTATTGTACATCTTTACTGTGGGAGGTGAGTTTCTGAAGCTGCTATTGTGCTTCACATATTGACTGAGAGTAGGGACTTTGAGCTGCTCTTGTACTGTACATCTTTGCTGTGGGTAGGGAGTTTTCACTGCTGCTGTTCTACTGAACATCTTCACTGCAGGAGGGGGGGTTTCAGCTGATGCTGTTTCGCTGTACATCTTCGCTTTGGGAGGCGAATTGGCACTGCTCATGTTGTGCTGCATATCTTCGCTGCGGGTAGGGAGTGTTCGCTGCTGCTGTCATTCTGTACATTTTCACAGCTGGAGGGGGGTTTTGGGTGCGGCTGTTGTGCTGTAGGTATTTGCTGTGAGAGAGGAGTTTGTGCTGTTGTTGTCATGCTGTACATCTTTGCTGAGGATAGGGAGTTTGCACTGCTGTTGTCGTGCTGTACATCTCTGTGGGTGGGAAGTCTTCACTGCTACTGTGATGCTGTGCATCCTCACTGCAGGAGGGGAGGTTATGCTACTGCTTTTGTGCTGTACATCTTCACTGCAGGAGGGGAGTTTTCACTGCTGTATTGTACATCTTCAGTGAGGGAAGGGAGATTGAACTGGTGCTGTCATGCTGTACCTGTTCAGTAATAGAGGAAAGCTCAGGCTGATGACAGATAGCAGTCCAAATGCCTGCACCAGCCTCCATAATATTTTCTTTGCTGCTAATAGCCTGGTTAGCATTTGTAGGGACTCGCTCTAGTTGACTCAGGAGAAACATAAGCCTCAGAACTACTTTCAAGGTCTAGTCTGGAAGCCGCAGGCTGCTGATGCGAGGTCTGAGCTAGTGAAAATTTTGCGGTGTCGTTATTAGGCGATGCTCTTGTTCGCATCTCATGCCCCTCCCCGTCAACGTATTAGAAATGTATCCATGGTAAGAAGTTTAAATCTGAACGAGTAACATTTTGAAAGTCAGTCATTTCTCTGGAAATCACTCCTTTACATCACTCTGATTGAAAAATCCCTCTTCTATCCAAATTTCTGTTTAGGACATTTGCCCTTTTTGCAGGGTTACCCCAGATTTTTACCCTCTGCTGCTGAACCCGTTTTTTTGGCCACAGGATTCTGTGCATTTTACCCCTACCAAATAGTGGTAAATTGTGCGCTCCTCCCTTTAAACATTGTAACATTGGCATATTCATGGCTGGCACATTTCATTTACTTATAAGCCCCTAGTACTAGTATATGGTAATACCTGTAGCAAGGTACTTGGTGGTCATCCCTAAGGGTAGGCCCTAAGGGTTCACTGGGCAGGGTGCAGGGTATTTAAAAAGTAGGACATGTGTATTTCATCTTTTACATGACCTGGTGGTGAGAAAGCCCAAAAGTCATTTTTCACTGTCTCAATGCTGACCTCCGATAGGTTAACACAGGTTTACCGTATTACATTTAATAAGTGCTAAATTCATCTCCAGCACAGCTAGGAACTACTCCTTCCATTCATTTTAATTGTAATTTAAAACTTTCTCTAATAGTGAAGTTGGATTTAAAAAATTTATTTTAGAAATGCCAGTATTAGAACATTGGCATTTCCTTGCCTATGATTGTACGGTCTCAGTCTGGCTGGACCAGATGCCCACAGTTCATACTTTGCGCCTTTTGCCATTATTTTTATCTACAATTTTAAAAAACTCATAACTCCGGCACCAGCCATCCTGGTTTCTCGGAGTGCTGAACACAGCGTTGTAATGACATGAGTAGAGAAGGCTTATGATGAAAACATGTCAGGAGGCATTGTCATACCATGAGTACAGGAGGTTTGTGCCAAAGATGGTTTCAGAGCTCTTTACAAAAGAATTTCGGTTAGAAACCGAAAAAACACGAAGAGGCATTTTATGCACCATTTCGGATTATGACATTGGATCTAGGAATGGGCTGTACTAGTTCTGCAGGAGTCAACCACTACCACTCATCAGGTCGATTAGGGGCAATACGATAGCTCAGTACTTTAGGCACATGCTGTAATCCCTATCTAGGCTGCATCTCTTCTGACAGAGCGCCTCCCCAATTGGGGGGGCGCGGCGCTTAGGACCCGGGGGCACCGTGGGACTAGCCCTGTTCGCTGGTCCTACGTTGCTGGCCTGGCACTCCTGCCCTCTCGCGAGGTGAGAGGGCGGAAGGGCAAAAATTAGGGGGAGGTCACGCGCGACACTTCCGGCCGCCTATGCCGCTGCATCCATTGGGGGGTATTTAAGTGCCCCCTAGATCAGGCCTCGGCCTTTTTCATGGATGCGGCGTGGGCGGCACATCTGGGGTTCATCGTGCAACCTACTCATGCTTGTCTCCTTTGTTTCAATAGCAGGACATCGTATATGGTATGGGTGCTCGGCACTCCATTGTTCAGCAGGCGGCTTCCAGGTTGCCACCGCTCCGCAAGCCTCAGCTGGCATCATTTCACAGAATACCTAATAGTGTGGGATCAGTGGTCTGAGTCCCTCAAGCGGCAGCGACTGGTCCAATGGGTGAAGGGGTGCGTGGGACTTCTGTCCCCGGATCTCATTGCCGTACAGTGGGGGGACCTGGGGGAGGCAAGTATACCGCTGTAGTGCCCCGGTCGCGCGGAGAATACCCTACTCAGGCTGCTTGAAGATGCAGGCAGGTGCTAAGAAGAGTGCGGGGGACTTCTGTTCCCGGACCTCATGGCCGTACGGAGGGGAGACCTGGACCTGGGAGAGGCAAGTATACCGCAATAGGGTCCCGGTCCAGGGCACGCAGGGAGTACCCCACACAGACTGTTTGAAGGTCAGGTGCTAAGGGGAGGGTGCATTCCTCTGATACGGTTGATTGGGGTCTGTTTTCCATCAGTTTGTTTGGGGGTGGGGAGGGCGAAGGACCTTGGGCCCCTGGTCGCCCTTGTGGCGTGAGAGGAGATAATAAATTCACCCTAAGCAACAGAGGGGTACCCAAGGCAGGGTACCCTGGATAACACCGAAGGTAGGATCCTGCAGTCCTGAATCAACCGGCGGATGTACACACCAGCTTGGGGGTTAGGGTGCCCAGATCGCTGGGGTGGGCACGGTGCTCCCGCTCCTGGCCGCCCCGTTGCACCCCCACGGCAGATTGGTGTTGGGGGGAGGGGCGGAACCCGGAGCACAAGGACAAGGGACGGTAAGGTGTTGGGAACCGCCCCCCCCAAGGATACAGGTGAAGTACGGTTCACCTGTGTGGTCCAACGGTGTTCTGGACGCGGGTGGATCCTTGGTTGGGTCGTTATCATGATTGATTATGATAGGATTGAATTTTGACTACACAATGTTTTTATGATTTTAATTATTTTATGACAGGATTGAATTTTGACTACACGATATGTTTTATGATATATGATTTTAATATTTGACATTTGCAAATAAAATGATCCCAATGCCAAAAACAATCAGTCTTTGTCGGTTTACGTTTGGCGGGTGTTCGGGCGGGGCCTACTGGGGGCATCCGGGTTCTATGACAGAGCGCCTCCCCAATTGGGGGGGCGCAGCGCTTAGGACCCGGGGGCACCGTGGGCCGAGCCCTGTTCGCTGGTCCTACGTTGCTGGCCTGGCACTCCTGCCTTCTCGCGAGGTGAGAGGGCGGAAGGGCAAAAATTAGGGGGAGGTCACGCGCGACACTTCCGGCCGCCTATGCTGCTGCATCCATTGGGGGGTATTTAAGTGCCCCCTAGATCAGGCCTCGGCCTTTTTCATGGATGCGGCGTGGGCGGCACATCTGGGGTTCATCGTTACCCACCCTCCCATCCCTTTAGACATAAGTTTTAGGATAATGTGTGAGGTGGAATATTAGGCGTGAGAGGAGATAATAAATTCACCCTAAGCAACAGAGGGGTACCCAAGGCAGGGTACCCTGGATAACACCAAAGGTAGGATCCTGCAGTCCTGAATCAACCGGCGGATGTACACACCAGCTTGGGGGTTAGGGTGCCCAGATCGCTGGGGTGGGCACGGTGCTCCCGCTCCTGGCCGCCCCATTGCACCCCCACGGCAGATTGGTGTTGGGGGGAGGGGCGGAACCTATAGCACAAGGACAAGGGACGGTAAGGTGTGGGGAACCGCCCCCCCCAAGGATACAGGTGAAGTACGGTTCACCTGTGTGGTCCAACGGTGCTCTGGACGCGGGTGAATCCTTGGTTGGGTCGTTATCATGATTGATTATGATAGGATTGAATTTTGACTACACAATGTTTTTATGATTTTAATTATTTTATGACAGGATTGAATTTTGACTACACGATATGTTTTATGATATATGATTTTAATATTTGACATTTGCAAATAAAAAGATCCCAATGCCAAAAACAATCAGTCTTTGTTGGTTTACGTTTGGCGGGTGTTCGGGCGGGGGCCTACTGGGGGCATCCGGGTTCTATGTGATGGAGGGACTCTTGCGCGGTTGGAACTGTGATGTACTTCTCTGGCCCAGATGCTAATGTCGCTTCTGGCCTGCTGTATGTGTACCTGTAAGGGATTGTATTGTATTGTATTGTATTGTAATCGTATTTATATAGCGCCTACTACCCCTGACGAGGCGTCGAAGCGCTTTTCGATGAGTAGCACACTACTCCGGAACCCAACAAGTGACCTGCATTGCTGTTGTCCTCCTGCATGTGAGGGAGGAAAGCTTACACTGCTGTTCCTGTGCTGCTGATGTTCTGAGAGTGAGGGTGCGGTACCTGAATAGGGTTGTCAGAACATGTTGTGACCTAAATACTGTCTACAAAAACATTGCCCTGCTGAAGCTAATGCTAAAAAGTGTGCACGTAACTGGACAATATGTTTGTAAACGATATTTAAGACTGTAGATACTGTGTTTATGTCAAACAGTTTTTCGTATAGAATATTCTGACATACAACCGTGAGGGAGAGCAAATTGCATCACTGCTGCCTGTGCTATGCTTATACTTTGAAGGAGGAAAACTTTAACCGCCGCTGCTCATGATGTGCCTGTGGCGTGTCCTACCCAAATTTGGTAAAAAAGCTTTTAAAAAAAGAAAAGCAAAAATGGTTGTGTTGTGCTGTTAACAACAGTTTAATATCACCCAGCTCCGCCACGCAATCCCTCAACCGAGGTCTGCAGGGGGACCAGAGTGGTATGTTATGTGTATTTGTGTAGCGGTTTATGCCAAACACTGCGGGGGGACATTAGAGATGGAAAGGGGGGACCAGGTGAGAAGAGAAGGGTCCGCATGGATCAGGTAAGTGAGGTACCTTGTGGAAGGATTGGTCTTCCACAAAACACTCACATCTCTCCAGGTGGGGTGATAACACGTTATCTGATAGGCAGGTAGTGAGGGGGTCCATTTAACAAATCGCAGAACACAAAGAATGATTTCCCATCCGACTTTTTCCTTTAGAAAACCTTCGGTGCGTCAGCCAAAAACATCAGAAGTTTCTGCCTACAGCCCACTCACCTAACCTATGGAGTGAACACAAGCAAAATTGTACTTTACATTGCTAATGGTTTTTGGGTCGATTTTACGGCCATTGTTTACAACTGGAGAGCAGTTGTGTAGGTGATTCTGGCAAATGTTTGCATTCTTCTTGGCACCTAATGAGAGCAAACGTTCTAAAGCAGAAATGACAGGTAACCTTTTAAGAATTTCAGGTTACGCAACTTGCATCATAGCAATTCTATCTGTAAGTACCCTCTACAGTCAATGCTTTGCTTAAAAATCATTTTGAAAAAATGCTGCACATAGGTCATTGTTGTAACCTTTCACCAGAGGAAGCAGGGTGTGATTGGCCATTTCTACTGTCCTTTGGTTCGCATGGAAACCTAGCTCTAGGCCAGTTCACCTCAAACCCTAAGCTGGGCGGACTTCGGTCAGTTTAAACTAAGATTTTAAAAATATATTAAAAGCATCCACGCCAAGTTTTTATGACTCATGTTGTAAATATAGAAGGAATGCCAAATTCTTTTACAGCACTCTTTATTTGCTGTACACTCAGACTGGCCTCCTCAGTTACGCCACAGCACTGGAACGTCAGAGCCAGTCGGTCTGTACTCCACTGGCCAGTTGTATAACTCAATAGGACTGGCTTCTCTAGTAACACATTTTCAGACAGGCTGAAACAAATGAATACTTAGCTTTGTGGGCTCTTAAACACGTCCTCTGTGTGCCACTGCGCACAGCACCCCTGGTGCTGCCAGAAGGTGCTGGCCAAGTGTAAGTAAGCGTGGACGCAAGGAGCCTACTGCCATTCAATGATATTTACTTCGCTAAGGTGGAGGAGCGTCACCCCGCTGCTAAAAGCAGAAAAATAAAGCGATAACGAAAGTATTGGATTATCACATTATTTTTCCCCTTTTTTAGGGTGTTGTGGGGCCAGCGTCCTCCTCGTCAGAAGGTGGAGGATGAGTGGTGGTGCGCTTCAAAGTGCCTATCAAACTGACATGCGCACTTAGAACTCTCCACCCGCCGGTGTTGCAGAGACGGGTGGAGACCAAGCACAGTGTCTCCCTCCCTCCCTGAGCAGCATTTCTGCCCACTCAGGCCAATCCCTGCACTTCTCTCATGCTGGTAACAGCATGGGAGAAGCGCCGGGATTGGGTGGGGAGGGAGGAAGATGAGAGGAACCAGGGCGGCTGGAGCGGCAGAACACAAAGGTGGCAGGTACGTTTATTTATTTATTCATTTTTTGACCCCCTCCATGTGCTGCCCCCACCCCTTTCTGGCAGCAGCCGTTACTGTATTTACTGGTTTCCAGGGTCCACCATTCCAATGGCTCTCCCTGGAGACAAGGCCACAAGTAAATTTGTTACTTCAAACTCTATAAATAATTGTTTTACTGTCATGGTATGTAGTCCTTGCAATTAGGCAATTGCTCCCGAAAGAATGGTAAAAGTGCTTGATTTGCAAAATATGTTTGGTTTATGGTCATAAAAGTCTCATACTTGTTAGGAACAGAGAACAGTTAGGGTGGGGTTTAGGTAGATGAAGGCACAGTATTCCTTGAAAGTTTATGAATCGCCACAATCAGATAACTTTCCATTCTAGAAATGGTTAGTTTCACTCCACCAAAGAGCTGGTATTAGATCAGGTTCAGGGGTCCCAGGGCACACATAGGTTAGCCTCGACTGTGGGAGTGACCAGGAGAGACCTGCTATGGCTCTGCAAAATTAGCACCTTGTACATCCGGTTAGCACGTGACTCTGAAGACTGACATGGGTGGGCAACTTATGCCTTACTCGAGGAGGTTTGGGATGTGAGTTACAGACTCAGAACTCAACGGGGTACACAATAAACTCGTACTAGACAGTGCTTGATATGGTAAAAAATCGAAGTAATTTATTCTTACTACAACACCACACAAACACTACCAAATATATCTGCAGGTAAAAAACAATGTTTCTAAACAGCGGGATCACTTAGGATGCTCAGTTTTAAAGGATGATCTAATGAAGAGTTCAGGAGTTCATCTCACGCTTACAGTTTTCATCTTTGACCTTCAGACATTATATCTCTACCACTCAAATACCTTTTTATTAGTCCATCAGAAACATGTTGTCCCGGGGAAGCCTGGATACACTACAGGAAACTGTTTATGGGACAGGCAAATGCTTTCCATTTAACAAAGTTGAGCCAAGGCAGAAATCACATCCATTATAAATATGATGCCAGGAGAATTAACGGCCATAAACAATCCCGAGCTATTTAAAAAAAAAAAATTAAAACACCATACGGAATATAGTGGAGGGCAAAATACTGCCGTCATAAATACTCTCTGTAGTAGCTTTGTTCAATATCATAATGTCCCTCAGAATATCTCAGACCGGTGCATCTTTCCACAACCTCCCTGCACACGCTGTTTGAAGAGAGCTGGGTGCCAACAAAATTGAATTTTATGCCCTATCAAACTACACACTCCCAAACAAAAACAACCTTCCCCTGGCAGTGTCCTTCCACAGGCAGGCTCACACCAAGCAAAACATTTTGCCAGAGTTGAGCTAGTCCAACAGTGCCAAAGCCAAGGAAAGTGCATAACCAAGCCATATGTCACCTTCCTGTGAAGAAAACCTGCACCCAGGAAGGAGGCCCTCCCATCTTGCCCATTCACACGTCACTCTACAAAGTCAAATATAAGTATACTTTAATTGTTTTATGCAAGTTTGTGCTATCCAGTATTTTTCTTTTTAATAACATGGATAACTTAGGCCTTCTTGACAAGCACGTTTTGAAAAGGTTTCTCTTATTTTCCTTAACGACTTTGCTTCTATAAGTATCTTGACTTTGAAAGCACTAAGGGGCAGTTGTATCAAAGAGGTTTACCCATTCTGTGTCTATGGGGAAAATATATTCATATATTCCTGACTTTGTATTAGCCCAGGCACAGAACCACAGCAAACAGAAAAAATGCCATCAGATGAAATTACTTCAGTCACATGATTTACTATTGGCTGTGATTCTGTTGTTAGGCAATGTTGAGAGTAGTGAAGATTAGCTGGCTATACTATCATGGCTTATAGCAAAGTCGCACTTATGACTAAACTAATTCAAAACTAAGCCTCTTAAGTCACATACCAGTCAAGTATCACATAGGAATGTGCTTAATATTATGAACGTTAGATTCTTTGCAGATGTTACTTGAAGGACTTGCACCGATTTTCTGACCAGGAAAGTAACTTTGTAGTTTGGTGATTTGGTCCGTCTCCTTTGCTCTTATGGGTATGTTAACTCATGGTTTTGTTATTATTATGTATTAAATGACTGTAATGATTTTAATTAATCAAACAATAAATCTATATCATAACATAACAGAAGAAACTGTTGCTGAAGTTTGAGGAACAGAACAAAGCCTGTGGAATCTACAAGATGGAGCGAAGGCCTAGCTCAGGAAGGGCTAACAATGAAGGGTAATGAGGCGACTGAAAGGTGAAGAGTGGCCAGAAAACATCAACTTGTGACAGAGGAACTAAAATGAGAATGGTGAGAGACAATGCTAAACAACAAAGTGGGAAGAGGGAAAACAGTACACAGCAGAAATCATGTTCAGAAATCATGTAATCAGACAGACTCTGAAAGTGAATCGGCCGCCATTTATGGGGCCCGATGAATACAGATGGTTGAACAAAGGGACCTGGAGACAAACGCGAAGTATTCTGGAAGGGGGTGGAATGAGGGACAGATGTTAAGGCAGTTTCTTCATGGGGAAAGTTCTCTTTCGTGGCCTCTGCTCCTGAACTTGTTAAATTTTTGATCGGTTATGGTCATAGAAAATTGGGGGAGTGGGGCGCGGGGTGGTGGACAGGTGTCCAGAAAATTCGGGAAACTGGCCCTTATAGGCCGGCAGCCCAGTGTTGCGAGGAGGAGGGTGGTTTGTTGAGCGAGGAGTTATATTTATGTTACGTTGCTGTTCATAGGTTGAAAGTGGGGTATGGGGTGCTCAGGAACTTACAAGAGCGGCATCAGGAGACACAGAGAGGCATGCTCAGGGAATATGATGGGGAAGGGGAAACAGGACATGAAACATACAAATGTAGGCATTCTTTCCTGGAAAGTAAACGGGCTGGATAATAAGATAAAACAAGCATTTGCAATGCAACGGGTCTCGCGTTTGCTCGTGTTAGAGCTGATACCGTTGTAAACTCCTAACCCGACTTTTCACCTATTGGCAAAAGTGCATTTATGTACGTAACCCGAAAAAGTGCAATTAACTGTGTAAAGCGCTCGACTTCTGCCAAGCGAAATCGCGCTAGGAAAATAGAGAAAAAGTAGTTCACGAGCCGGACAGAAAACAGCGAGCCTCGCATGTTTTCTGTACTTGGTCGATGCGCTCGAGGAGGGTTAGCCACCGGAAAAGGCATGACGTATGCATGCCTTCGACTAATGAAAGCAAGCAGATTTTAATAGGCAAGCCCACAAACCAATGAAAAACACGGACGTGACGTCGACAGGGCTCCGAGCCTTTTTCTAATACCTAAAGCGTCTCGCTAGCGATACGCATGCGTGAGCGCATGCGACGCAGGCTCAACCCTATAGAGGGGTGCTTCACTCAGGGCCGGCTTTAGGACTGGTGGCTCCCTCTGCGACAGTTTATTGTGGCGCCCCCCCACCCCATGACCTCCTCCTCGGTTTCACTGACTACCACCCGCAAATGTGCCCCTCATCTCTTCATCTCACATATGTTTATGTGTTTTAAAGCACTTGTAAAGGCTGGCTTTACTAATCCATTCATCTAGCCACATAAAATGTAGGGGCATATTTAAGAGACCCTAGCCCCATTCTAACGCCACATTAGCGTAATTTTGTTTACACTAATGTGGCATTAGAAGGGCTATAACTCCGTGCCATATTTACAAAGTGGCGCACGGCATGCATTTCACCACTTAGTATCCCTTTGTGCTACATTATGCCTGTGCCAGGCATAAAGTATGCAAAGATGGCATTCCCCCTTTAGGGGGAGCCAAAAAAATGGCACAAAGAAATCTGACAGATTTTTTTGTTTCATCTTTTTCCTGCACTTTTAGCGCCTGCTCGGAGCATTAAGGAGGCGTCTGTTGGTTACAAAGGACCTCTGGGTGCTTTGCAGGATTAGCATCAAAAAAGTTTACGCTAATCCTGCAAAGCGTCGGACTAGCGTAAAAAATTCTGACACTAGTCCCCTAACTAGCGCCATGTTGCGCTGTATTTTAAATACAGCGCACATATGGTGGCGTTAGGGGAGCGCTAAGGGGTGCAAAAAAGTGAGGCAGCACTGTGTGCAGTACCACTTTTTTCAAATATGGCCCAAAGGGCAGTGCTTAATTTGTAAATAAAAAGGGGCCGGTGCCCAAAGCCCTCCTCTTAAACAAGCAGCTTCTGCAATTAAATGTGTGAACACGGAATACAGAGGCAGCGTAATCCTGAAGCCATCTCGGGCCTCTCCAATCCATTTGAAGGCACTCCCTGCCCCTTCAGCTCACTCTTGCGAATTTCAGCTTTTTCCCATTATGATATTTTTCTCTTCCTCCGTCTTTCCCATATGTGTCTTTTTCTCGCAGTAAATGCTTGAGGCAGAAAAATAAGCGCCGTCCCTCAAAAATAAGTGCCGGTGCTCCACACCGGAAACAACAGACACAAATTAAGCACTGCCTTAGGAGCATATCTAAGAACCCCTATTGCCATTCTAACGCCACATTAGTGCCATTTTTTTACACTAATGTAGCGTTAGAAGGCCAAAAACGCTGCACCATATTTACAAAGAGGCGCATTGCAAGCATTGCGCCACTTTGTAAACCTTTGCACTACAATAGGCCTGCGCCAGGCATAATGTATGCAAAGGGGGCATTCCCCCATTAGTGGGGCCAAAAAATGACGCAAAGAAATCTGTCAGATTTCTTTGCATCATTTTTTTCCGGCACTTCTAACACCTGCTCAGGGCAGGCATTAAAAGGAGGCTTCCATTGGTTACAATGGGCCTCTGGGTGCTTTGCAAGATTAACGTCAACATTTTTTATGCTAATCCTGCAAAGCGCCGGACTAGCGTAATTCTGACACTAGTCCCCTAACTACTGCCATGGTGGGCAGTATTTTAAATATGACGCACACATGGAGGTGTTAGGGGGCGCTAAGGGGTGCAAGAAAAGTGGCCCTGCACTGCGTGCAGGGCCACTTTTCTTAAATATGCCCCTTAGTTCTGTTTTTTGCAGCAGGCATATTAACCCTCTAAGCTACTTTATGTTGACTCTAGGCTGCCACTAGGCAAAACTCCCATCTCTCGCTCTCTCTCTCTCTCTGTCTCTCTCTAGCAGGAACATTAATCACAAGAGGTATCTTGATTTTTTAATTGTTTCTTGAAGGCTAAATGTACAGGGAACTTTTCAGCAGGTGCTTTTAAATGGTAAGTGTCGGAAGTTATTGATAAACACAGCGCCCCCCGGAGGTCAGCCCCTGGTGCGGTTGCACCGCTCGCACCGCCCAAAAGCCGGCCCTGGCTTCACTATTATTGACATAACCCAGACATAATTTTCCTTCAAAAAACTCACTTGAGGGGGACTAATTGTAAAGTTCTAGATAAAGGTGGATATAGGCTGCTAATATATTCTGGTGTAACCACAGGCTTCAGAAGGGTGGCTGTCTTTACAAAAAAGGGCCGAGTGAACAACTCACAAGACTCACTTATTATGTCAAAGATGAACTCGGGAAAGGATATAGGGATATTTTTGGAAAGTAAATGAGAGGAGGCGATTAGCACTCCTGCAGAGGTGTCAGTAAGGACAGGACTTGGACTGGTGCAACTGAAAATTCTGCATAGAGCATAACTAATTGGGAAACATTTATCTCAAATAAGGGAAAATGGAAATGGAGAGTGGTTTTATGGGGGTGGGTGTGTAGGAAAATGTGTACATACTGTCTGAGAATACCTTCGCCTAGTGCCTTTCTGGGGAACAGTGGGGGAGTGCATGAGTACATGACCTTATCATCTTTGTAGGGACTCCCGATCCCAAATTATTCCAACTGGACATATGAGGAGATTTGGCATTTTAGTGACACCTTTTTCAGGCTGGACTTATGGTCGCAAGGCGAAATGTGGTTAACAATGGGGTGGTAAAGTCATCAAAGCTGGATACGTACATGTACAAAGGGAGAGGATGTCCAAAAATGATGGTAAAAGTTTTGAACACAGGGGAATACTTACAGAGGAATTTTGTAGGCATGATGATTGGAGGCGGATTATTGATGGGGAACCATGCATTAGTCATTGGGGGGGGGGGGTGTCATTAGGCTATCTTACTTACAGATTTAGTTACCATCCAGCATTGCTATGTTTGAGGGGCCCCATTTCAAATATTTGTGACCTTTAGAAATGGATGTAGAACATGGTTGTTTACATTTGTGAGCAATTAGTCACCTTTCTCATGTCTCCTCCTTTCACACCCTAATGATCACCAGAACTGCCACTAAGTTTTCAATTAAAATATATCATCACTTTGCCTATAGAGAAATAAAATAATATGTAGCTGTCTGTACGAAGTATTCTCTCTGATTTCTGCTTAGTTATGGTTCACTGTATGAATATACGGCTAAAGCTGCACAAAACAAATGTTGAGTGTGGACCCCAGTATTGTATGTTATCCTTCTGATGTGTCTTCAAGTCTGGGGGCGCTGAAGCAGCCACAGCAGCCACATTTCCAGTTCCAGCACCACTGACCTTAGTACTGGCTCCATGGTGGTTTCTAGGCCAGAAGTCAAAAGGAGAAAAACAGGAAAACATCTGTGGAGAAAGGGCAGATTGTTGCAGGATGGCAGTCACGAAGGGAGAACTGGACGTTCACCCCTTACCGGGCACTAGGCTTTCGAAAGACATATGCACCCAGGAGCCGTTCAGTAACAGAATGACCACATGTTGACGTTTAGAGGATGCAGATGTCACCATTGGCTCAGTAGATTGCTAGACTGAGCTTTACTTCTTCCACGAGTTGTCTAGTGGGGCAAACCAAACCCTCTCTTTCAGAAGCTTCACCAAAGAAATGGTAAATGTAAAAACAAGTAAAAAGTGGGTAGGCAAACAAAGCTAACACCAGAAGACGGGATCACCAATAACATTAAATTTCATTCCATTGCATCAAAGTGCTAAAAAAATTCACATTGTTTAAAAGGTACCAATCAACTACCTGCTGAGCAAATAATTAACCAAAGTATTGCAACGGGAAGAAAAAAGACAACAAAGAGGAAAAACAGATTGATATACCTTTAGTGCATGGCAGCACAGAGCCCCCATATCCTAAAAAATCTCTTTCTTCTGCAAGATGAAACACCCCCGGCTCTCAACAGGTCCCCCAATCAATTCCAAACATATCCTCTTGATGCTGTCCTATCCCAATTATCCCAATCTCACCGTTCCCCTCACAGTTGCCCCCTCCAAGACTAACCTGATATATTCTCCTACATTGAAACTCCAGGAAACTCTGGTCACGTTAAACAAGGTGCCCAGTGACTCTCCTGGAGTTTTACTTTTTCCTTCAAAAAGCATGTTGAGATCTCATTATCACATCTCATTATCTCAAATTCTAACACAAACAGCAATCCATCAGAAAGTGGGTCAACTCCCACAGGGTTTGTGCCCTGCTCAGTTGTATGTCAGTTGACATAATATACATGAAGCAGTATTAAGAGGCACTCTGACAAATAATCAACTAATTTAAGATGATTCCATAAAAGGCAGTCATTGCCAGGCATGAGGAGGAATTCAAACACTTGCATGAAAATTAGGAGGACTTGTCTTTTCTTCTTGGCACTGGGCAGTGGAGTCAGGAGCCTGTAGTGGATCCTATTTAGTTTGAATGGGAATCAGGAGTTTAGCTCAACCTTCTGGCTTGCAGGCCTGTGACCCCGTCACCTAGTGACTTTTAACCTACTTAGCTTGCTCTGTCTTAGCCTATATATTACATTATGGCGGTCATTCTGACCGCGCCGCCTGCCATGCGGTCACCGCCAAATGGCCGCTCCGCGGTCTCCTGGCTTTCCCGCTGGGCCGGCGGGCGACCGCCAAAAGGCCGCCCGCCGGCCCAGCGGGAAAGCCCCTGCAACATAGAAGCTGGCTCCGAATGGAGCCGGCGGTGTTGCAGGGGTGCGACGGGTGCAGTAGCACCCGTTGCGATTTTCACTGTCTGCAAAGCAGACAGTGAAAATCTTCATGGGGCCCTGTTAGGGGGCCCCTGCACTGCCCATGCCGGTGGCATGGGTAGTGCAGGGGCCCCCAGAGGCCCCACGACACCCGTTCCTGCCATCCTGGTTCTGGCGGTGTAAACCGCCAGAAACAGGCTGGCGGGAAGGGGGTCGGAATCCCCATGGCGGCGCTGCAAGCAGCGCCGCCATGGAGGATTCCCTGGGCCAGGGGAAAACTGGCGGGAAACCGCCGGTTCCCCTTTTCTGACCGCAGCTTTACCGCCGCGGTCAGAATGGCCCTGGAAGCACCGCCAGCCTGTTGGCGGTGCTTCCGTGGTCCCCGGCCCTGGCGGTCACGGACCGCCAGGGTCGGAATGACCCCCTATGTCTTTTAAAATGGCTGCCAGGTTTATAGTTAGAGAAATGTTTTGATTTTATGTTATCGGTCCCATTCTGTGAAGGCGTCACTATCAGCGTCCAGGTCAAGTGATGTGCATGGGTAGTCACATCATGCCCCTTTCATACTTACTTGTGACAGGAACATAATGAACTTGGAGGGAATTGTTTACATAATTGCAACCACAAACATGCCCCCTTATCTATTGTTTGGGAATATACCTGCGTCAGAGGTCCTTCAAGATCTGTATAAATACTTCTCACACAGACAAGGTTATCAGAGGGATTCCTACCAGATGCCATTGATGCCATCTATGCTACACGTTGCCTTGATGCAGATCCAGCCTTCGTGTCCCCACGGATTCTGACATAGAGGCCTCATTCTAAGGTAACGAGGGCTAGGGGGGGCGTCTCATGGACAAGGTACTGGCAGATTAGGTTTATCACACCTAGCTCTCATTAGGTTATATTAGGTTCTCCATGCTAGAGTTTTAGTTTTTTTTTACATCTCATCTTTATTGCAAGATGGTGGGGTTCTTTGTACTCACAACTCTCCTGTTCACAATTATGGCTCTTCCACAGTCTGTTATTCTACTCATTGTAGCTCATGCATTTTACCGTAGGTTGCAATCATTTCAATAAATATATTGAAAACTCTCCTGCATCTCCTTCATTGCCTGTGTGTGACTGAGACTTGTTGCTAATGTGAGGTAGGAGTTTCCTCCATCACAAATGTGACGGATATCCCGTCCGTCGTATTCCGATCCTCATTGAATATAATGAGATCATAATACGGCGGACGGGATATCCGCCACATTTGTGATGGAGGAAACCCCTCCGTCAAGGTCGTAATAAGGCCCATAGTCTTCACTAGCCTGTTTCACTTTTCTTGTATCGACAGGGTGAGTGTACCCTAGACATTACCTGTTATCTCTGGCAGGAAACTACCTTTTCTAATGCAGATTTCTTTCAGGTACGTTTGGGAGAGATTCATGAGATACCACCTCTTTGCCCCCCCCCACCCTCCCTAAAGTGTGAGTGGTATACCTGCACTGCCTGAGAGCTCAGAGAAATCTACCAGGTGTGGCCTGCAGTGGCCCAGACGCAACACTCCCCTGAACAGATAAACTTTGAGAGGTGCTGATGTATTTTTCAGAACTGGCAAATACAGGCCAAGGAGTGCTGAATACGCATGAAATATTTGGTTGGCTCGCTGTAAGGTTTCTCATGAATCTCAGAAATTTCCTGCAATTCCTTTATAAACTTAAATTAAACAAGCATTTGCAATGCAATGGGTCTCGAGTTTGCTCGAGTGAGAGCTATTTACGTTGTAAATTCTGAACTTGCCACATAAATTGAAAATAAAAAGTAAAACAGAAGTTCGCTCGAAGTCAAACGTATTATCGGCAAAAATGCAATTATCCATGTAACAGGATCAATGTGATGCAAAGCGCTTGACTACTCCCAGCGAGATCACGCTGCGTAGGAAATACATAGAAAAAAGTAGTACAGAAACCATATGAAGACACAGAGCCTTGTATGCTTTCAGTAGTTGGCTGGTGCTACTGAGGAAGGTTAAACACCGGAAAAGACATGACGTGTGCAAGCCTTTCACTAATTACATCAAGCTAATTTTAAAAGGCGAGCCCACGATCCAACCAAACTCATGGGCATGCAGTGAGTGTGTTTACAAGCCAATAGAGAGATTACAGCAGGGACAGAGCGATTTGCGCTCGACCCTAAAAAGGCTGTTATTGATTGAGCAGGAGAAGTGAGTGGGACCTTCCTCACAGTCTCACTCGCCTCAGCCCCACAAACACCTTATACCCTGTTCAAAAGGATCTTAAGGGAGTAGAGGCCTCTACCATCTTTCCTCGAGGCCAGTAGGCTTGCTGGGCGAGGCCCTCTGATTCTTAATTAACCACCCGCTGGTTGACTGGCTGACTATTTGCATATGTGTATTTACTGTTATATGTCATGTGAGTATTTTGATCTTCCTCACTGTAAGAATGAGCCACCCATCAAACCTATTAGCAGCTTCTTTAACAGGATGGGTACAAATTGAGGAGGGGTGAGTTGGTTGCATATACCAATACAAATTTACAATCAAAAGATTGCTGCCTCTTTAGGGGCAGCAGCCTATCAAGCAACCAGGAGTACAAGTGAATCAGAACCAGCAGAGAAGCTAGGTGATTAACAAGGAGGTTATCAGAAAGGAGCCACGGACTAATGAGGATAAGTTCATTTATTCCTCCTTTCTATTGCGGCTGAATTTTGAGCCCATAGATAAATTCTGTGACTACAACTGTTCTTCGTCAAGTGGAAAGAGCTATCCATAGTGTTGTCTATCATGCCATACTGATTCTGTACTACACTGGATCTGCCTCTGGTCTAATTCTGATTAAACAATTTTCAAGGATTCCATTGGAAACCTCCTGTTCAGTGAGGGAGTTAGTCTCTCATTAGTTAAAATGAGCAAAACAATCGCTGCTTTGAATGTGAAACATAGATATTACAAGCAGATATTTACCATATTTCTAGACCATTCACCTCAAAGAAAAAGAGGCAGAATTTACTAATCCTGCAGTTTTGCCTGGGGTTGTGAGGCTCATTTAGAACAAAACATTAATCTTGCCCACTTACATACTGTGTAAGACTGTGGCTTTTGGCTCTTGGCGAATTAGCAAGGAAATAGATTCATCAAACAATACTTCTGAGCATGCTTGGGTAAAGATGCCACATTAGACTCCTCTGTTTTGTCTAGTTTACAGGGACACAAGAAGACTATAGCTATTTCCAATGTTTAGGTTAATTAATATACAATGTGTTGCTGAAGCAATTCAGTTGGGTTCTTCTACAGACATCCCTAGTTACTTATTTCGACTTTAGAAGTCCTTACACCACCTGAAATTTGGTACAAACTAACGATTGCTGTTAATTATGCATTAGTTTGATGCCTGGTCTGTATTCGAGCAGTCACTTATTTGTTGTTTAGGAGATATAGGCATTATTAGAACATTGGAATGTTTGGATCTCCATTGCAGACAATGGAGTGCTCTGGGCTTTTACTGGCTGGTAAAAGCCTAGAGCGTCAGCATTCCAATGTTCTTTGTTCACAGCAACAGCTGTGAACAAAGTCTCAGGGAGCCTGAGGGGATTTTAATCCCCTCGGGCGTCGTGAGGAATTTTTGTTATTTGATAGAACATTCTCCCCCCTAGTGTCAGAATATTCTAATAGCCTTAGAACCCACCGTAGTGGGCTCTACCGGCCACTAAAGGCTCGGGCCTTTAACGCGAGAGCGGGCCTTTAATGGCTGGTAGAGCCCGCTACGGCGGGTTCTAAGGCTATAGTAAACAACTAGTTATGTATTACCTTGTTTTTAGGAAATAGAGGAATCAGTATACAACTAGTTACGTATTGGTTTGCTGTTTAGTTGTACGAGTAGTTAGCATTTGTTTATTTAGAAGATATGAAAACTGGAATTCAGCTCTTTAGGAAGAATATATATTAGTTTTTGTTATTTATAATGTGTAAATGCAAAAGGGTCAGATGAAGACCGTGTGAATGTAGCTTCTTATGATGTAAGCCCAGAGCCCTTTGGTCTTTCACCTGCCACCTTAATGTCCTGCCTCCCATCCCCTTCCGTGGCTCTTTCTTTTAATTTACTGGAAAGCAGCCCCTGGCGTACAGCTCATCGGAAAAGTGGCAGAATGGGCTGATAGCATAGCATGTAATTCATGGATATAGTACACACACACTCTAACTTTTAATAAAGTACAGTTAGGTTTGTCCATTTCCCTTCGCTGGTGTTAACCCCATAGGTCCTGTCAGCTCTCCAGCATCATCCTTGCTTTCCCACCGCTGGTTCTCGATGACGCCTGACCGAGGCATTCTGAGATTGATTTACTGTCTACCAAACATATGCTGTGCAGCAGTTCTAGGCAGGGTACCAGAGGAAAACAGGATTTCCGTATGTTACGCCTTGCGTCTGCTCTCCCCTCCCCTTCTCCTGTCACGATCTCTAGTACACGGAATGGATTCTGTAGAAAAATGCAGTCTCTTGAGCTGCTGTACTCCCTTTGGGACGTCGAACTTCGCTGCCATATCCTCCCATTGCTCTTTTCCAGACTGCGCTGATTTAGATTTCTTATGCTCTCAGCATGGGACCTGGGCTGAGGGAGCCCCTCTCTCTGCTGTCTGATCTATGTGGGGGGACATTCTGTCTAACCTCTGCGAATATAACCCAGAGAATAGCACACAGTGCCCCCGCGGGGGTTTCCGGATACCTCCTTTTATTCAGTTGTATAGCGTGCTGTACAGAACACATTTTCTCTTGGTGCCGAACTGAGAGGAATATACTAGCTTTATTAAAACATTCAGAATTATAGATGGTTAACAAGGACTTTTTTTTACAGAAGTGTTCTGAGTGACATCTCAGAGACAGTGAGAGCGGAGCTCAAGTTCGCCATGATGTCACCCAGGACGGCGAGGTAAAAAAAACACCCGCAATTCACTTTCAACTCATCTAAAATTGTATGCTATATATACACCCTTCCTCCGAATCATCTACTTTCAACTACCTCGCAGGGAGCAGAAGAGTAATGAGGGAACCATACACAACTTGGCCTCTCCTCCCTGTCCTAAATATAAAAAAAATATGTGGCCTCCTGCCACCAGCCCCCACCAGTTTCTGTGCTTTCACGTCCCCCTCCTCCAGAATCTGCGCTTCCTGCTTCCCAGCCCTACTCCAACACGCTCTCACAAACCCCAGCCAGAGTAGCATGGAATTCCTTCATGACATAGTACCAGTGGTTATGGTTACCAAGTTCTATTACCCTCTGTTGCTGTGTCATAGCAGTATATTACTGGTTTCCAAATCCAGCCATTCAGGCTAATAGCTATCTATGCTGTCGCCCTCACACAGGGCCAACCTCCCTCTGAGCATGTCCACAGATTAAGGGCCTGATTCTTACCATGGAAGATGGGATCCTCCGTCACAAACGTGACAGATATCCCGTCCGCCGTGTTACAAGTTCCATTATATCCTATGGAACTTGTAAAATGGTGGGCTGGATATCCGTCATATTTGTGACAGAGTATCTCATCCGCCAAGGTTGTTATCAGACCCTTAAAGTCTCCACATAACCTGCAATTTTAAGTCAACATGTTAACAGGTATGCATTTACCACAGTTAAGACACTTTATGCTAGGCAGTATGGACAACCTTCTGTAGTTTGAAAATGTAAACTCCAGTGGGTGCACAACTCCTGACAGCCCCCCCTCCGCCCCTTTGTACACAGCAGTGTGTAGCAGTAGATTAGATCTGTGCCCAATCCACACGGTGCACCACCTACTGCTGTTTGCTGCAGGGTCTTGTCTATGAACAGACCCATTTATTTTATTTTTGCAAAATGTTTTTGGTACTGCGGTGGCAGTACCGCGGTACCAAAATGACCTATGGGAGAAAAAGCTCCCTTGGCCAATCAGAATGCTCTATTTAAAAAAAAAAACATTTTGGTACCACAGGACTTCCAAAGAAGTTCTGCAAGACTCCAGAAGGACTTCTGTAGATATACCATCTTTATGAGAGCATTAACCTCTTCATATCCAACCAGAGACCCTCTTTAAAGGGTGGTTTCTCAAAAACAACTGAAGTGATTTACCTAAAAAAATAAACAGTAATATTTCTGAGTAAAGTTCTGACATTTTACCAAATTTGGTGTGATTCCGTTCAGCTATTTTTTCTGCATCGGACAGCAGCGTTTTCCATGGGAATTAATAGGGGAATTTGCACCTTTTTCTTGGCCCCCGCTTGACAGATCTGTATCAAGCTTTCCGTGAAGGAGAAGAGGTGGGTAAACATTGTTTTTGGAAAGGTTTGCGCAGATTACTTTTTATGTATGTGTGCATTTATCTATATATGTATTTAAATATATGTACACACACACACACACATATATACTATAAATTGACACACATACACATACATATTTAAACATTTTAAGCATACAACACTGTCTTGCAGTGAAAGGTAGTTGGACAAATTAGTTCTGGTTACATGAATAATTCCTCAGTATTTCTGGTCCAGATACAATCAGGTACAGAAGTATAGATCTCTTTATTACAAAGATTCCGGGCACTTTACCTTTATTATTCCAGAGTTAAATTTCTACCTGCCTGCATCCAGATTAATGTATTAACGCTCGGGTTCTCTGGATATGCCACGATTGTGATATAACACATGGAACTGGGAATTAAGTCATCATCATCCAAAATCAAACCGGCTACAGCTTTGAGTTTAGAGTAAGCGAACAAGACGTATAATAATTATCTAAAAATATTATACAACATATTAAACTGCCTCAGAAACACCCATATGCTACTAGTTAAACCATACAAAAATATTCTTGGATTTTGGGGTATATTGAAGCCCTCTATCAGGCCCTAGATATGACACATACTAAAATATGCTTGAGACAGGGAAGCTGTGAAATAAAATTACTTTCCTCGAGAGTGGCTCTTAGACTTGTTGAATGATTCTCTGTATGCCATAAAGAAGAATCTTTTGAAAACAGCAAACTATGTTGAGATGATGAATTTACCTGAAACCAGTGAAAGCCTTTGCCGGTTCGGACTGAATACCCTTGGAGGGTCAGAACCTATGAATGTACAGCATTTAACTGTTGATTAGAGTAGTTTAGGACCAAGTACATTTTGTTGACACCATCATGAACATTCTTGTAATACCCAGCTCGCCAACGGATGATATCATCATGATGCGTGAAGCAGCCTATAGCATGAAGAAGGCAGAGAACATGGCTATCAAGTAAGGAGTTGATGAGTTCTTTTGAGAGGCTCTTTTAGTTCAGCAAAAGATTGTAAATTATTGTTTGAAAGGTCATCTACTTTAGATGCTTAGAGAAACAATTGTTTCATATGAAGGGCTGGTTGCCATAGTAAATCTAATTGTGTGTTAAATTAGTTATGCAATATTAAACAAACATTGGCAAAGCCAACAAATCTGGGGGTAATCTGGTATCTTCCAATGTATCTCCCTTTCTGTCCCCGCCTTTTCATGTAATGGAACGTTCCGAATGAGGTACAGAAGAATGTGAAGGGATGTGACTAGAATTCTAACAGCTGTCAACTGTCACTATGAGGCCTCTCTAAGCTGTGGCTGGGGTGTCTTTAATAAAGCCTGAGTTCTCCCTTCATTGGACTCTTGTGGTGTTTCCCACACAGGTGTGCAGAAATTATATTTATGCATGAGTACATTCAAGTGGAACCTAATGTCTTTGCCAGTCTGGTGGTGTAAACTTACAAATGGTTGTAATTGTGAGTCATGCTTTGATAGTGGCAGTGGTCTTGCGGTGGTATTAATAGTGGTGATGGCATGATTTGGTGGTGATTTTATTGGTAGAAGTGACATAACTGTCTGTGGAAATAATGGAAGTGTGGGAGGTATCAGTGCTGGTTGTATTTGTAGTGATGGTATTGCTGGTGTGGTATTAGTGGTGGTAGTGGCATTGGTACTGCTGGTGACATTGGTAGCTGTGTTGGTATTGGTGCTGGTATTGGCAGTTGTTTTTTATTGTGTCCCACTCAGGTGCCCACATATTATCAGGCGTACATCTTATACACCTTCTAATTACTTTTTGTTTATCACATCAGTAAAGCCTGATGTTGTAAAGTATTGTCTTGCAGTTGAATGTTTGTGACCTGCTGGAATTCCAGTGTCTGACTCAGGGGCTTCCATTCTTGTTGAGGTTGTAATTCTGCATTGAAATGTGATGCCTGGTCTTGAGGTGTCAATAAAGTACCTTTACGCCATTGGAAGAAGACAATCTTTCATAACTTTACCACAGAGTTTGGTGACAGGTTGCCCAGGCACCCCTCTGATTATACAACCCTGATTGAATTGCTCTCTTCATAAACATTTCTACTGTTAGACATGACTTTACAATACCTGGCCCCGAGATGGTCGTCCTATCTCATAAAAAGCTATTAAGAGGCCATGGTCAGGCAATACTTAAGTCAGGACATAAACATTCAAATATATTTGTTTTTGGGAAAAAATATATAATTACAGATGGGTAGCTGTGAGGAACATGGACATTTTACACTAAGGAGTTCTGACTAACATCCAATTGACAAGTGTGAAGCTCGAGTTGTCTATGATGTCACTCAGAACCACAAGGTGAAAACCATCCCCTTTATTCACAGTTACCTATCTTTAATTTTTTGTTATGTATTGCCCCTCCATTCCATCGCCCTCTGCTGTCATCAGTTGTGCAGAGTGTACCCACCTCACCCAAACCTGCCTCTGCTCTGCCCCAATTAAACATGGTGTCCTGCCACCCACCATCATCTGGCCATCACTCCCCACCACCACCGAAATTTTACAATCTGTACCTAGAGTTCTGTCACAATCCCACACAACCCTCAGCATTGCCCTGCCTTCTCACTCCCAAATATTGAAGAAAAACATATCTGTTATACTGCCACCCACATATATCGCCCTGCATTATCCTTCTTTTCCCCAGCCAAAGTAAAATACCTGTTTTCCTATTGAGAGAGCGTAGCTTATAGAATCTATATTAACATGAAATGTTTATGAACTAATGTATATTAATGCCGCATAGAAACTGTATTAACATATTTTGCTAAAACGTGCACTTGAAATGTGACCACGGGGAGTGGCCTCCAATGTATACGGGGACTAATGAAACTGACTAATAGTGGTGAAATGTTTATTAAATTGTGATTATACATTAATGATTAAAAGGCTAAGGGGGTCATTCCAACCCTGGCTGTCGGTGTTAAAGCGGCAGCCAACTCGCCAACAGGCAGGCGGTAAAAAAAATGGAATTCTGACCCTGGCGGAAACCGCCAACAGAGCCCGCCACTTTAACACTCCGACCGCCACGGCGGGACAAACAAACAACGCGGCGGTCACCACCAACAGACAGGCGGGAGACAATGTACCGCCCACCCTATCACAACCCACCAATCTGCCACCTTTTCCGGGGCGGTAGCCCCGCCGATAAAAACACGGCAGAAACAGCCATTACGAACGGGAAACGCTCACCTCTACACACTCCACGAGGAATCTGGACTGCATGGAACCCGAACTACATATCCTACCAGCTATTGTCTTCCTTCTCCTCTACCAGGAGCACGAACGCCGGCGCAGAAGACAACGGTGAGTACTGCACCTACGACACAGGGGAGGGGGGAGGGAAAAAATTACGGGGACACACATACGCGACACACCCACCCTCACCCTCACCCACAACTACATACACATCAATGCAGAGCAACAACTCAGAGTGACACCCCCAAACCCCCCGGAAGAATGCAAAGACAAAATAAAATGTTCATGAAATCTGAAGTATATTGTACGGCTAAGTAAAAAAATATATCAAACATCTATAACTATATATACATATGTAAATTGTCCTGTTCAAATTGGGTATCAGCCATTGTTCGTGGGCCAATGGGCCTAAACACATGGGCAAAGCCCACACAAGATACCCGACTCCAATGGAGAGAACACTGCAGGGGCATCAGATAGCAAAACTACAGGCACCTCAGGGGGAAGGGAAGGGGGGGCACCTCAGACAGATGAGTCCACGACGCCAGATCCACGATGGGCCTCCATGGCCACTGTTCAATCCTGGGGAGTGCAAAGCCACAGTCTCACAAGTCTCTACAGTGGGTGGATTGCCCACTGTGCCATCCTGGGGAGTGCAAAGCCACAGTCTCACAAGTCTCTACAGTGGGTGGATTGCCCACTGTGCCATCCTGGGGAGTGCAAAGCCACAGTCTCACAAGTCTCTACAGTGGGTGGATTGCCCACTGTGCCATCCTGGGGAGTGAAAAAGCCACAGTCTCACAAGTGGATTACAGACTCCACTGGTTCTGGAGGAGGCATGGTGCCCAGAGTGCTTCGTGCAGGCCTGCCCGACACAGATGCAGACCTGCCCCTTCTGCCGATGGGCCAGCGGTGCTTGAGACGGCGGTGCCCAGCGGAGCGGTGCAGAGACGGCGGTGCCCAGCGGAGCGGTGCTTGACATGAAGGGCCCAGCGGAGCGGTGCTTGAGATGAAGGGCCCAGCGGAGCGGTGCAGAGAAGGCGGTGCCCAGCGGAGCGGTGCTTGACATGAAGGGCCCAGCGGAGCGGTGCAGAGACGGCGGTGCCCAGCGGAGCGGTGCTTGACATGAAGGGCCCAGCGGAGCGGTGCAGAGACGGCGGTGCCCAGCGGAGCGGTGCTTGACATGAAGGGCCCAGCGGAGCGGTGCTTGAGATGAAGGGCCCAGCGGAGCGGTGCTTGAGATGAAGGGCCCATCAGAGCGGTGCTTGAGATGAAGGGCCCAGCGGAGCGGTGCAGAGACGGCGGTGCAGAGACGGCGGTGCCCAGCGGAGCTGTGCTTGACATGAAGGGCCCAGCGGAGCGGTGCTTGAGATGAAGGGCCCAGCGGAGCGGTGCAGAGACGGCGGTGCCCAGCGGAGCGGTGCTTGACATGAAGGGCCCAGCGGAGCGGTGCTGAGACGGTGGTGCCCAGCGGAGCGGTGCAGAGACGGCGGTGCCCAGCGGAGCGGTGCTTGACATGAAGGGCCCAGCGGAGCGGTGCAGAGACGGCAGTGCCCAGCGGAGCGGTGCTTGACATGAAGGGCCCAGCGGAGCGGTGCTTGAGATGAAGGGCCCAGCGGAGAGGTGCTTGAGATGAAGGGCCCAGCGGAGCGGTGCTTGAGATGAAGGGCCCAGCGGAGCGGTGCAGAGACGGCAGTGCCCAGCGGAGCGGTGCTTGACATGAAGGGCCCAGCGGAGCGGTGCTTGAGATGAAGGGCCCAGCGGAGCGGTGCTTGAGATGAAGGGCCCAGCAGAGCGGTGCAGAGACGGCAGTGCCCAGCGGAGCGGTGCTTGACATGAAGGGCCCAGCGGAGCGGTGCTTGAGATGAAGGGCCCAGCGGAGCGGTGCTTGAGATGAAGGGCCCAGCGGAGCGGTGCAGAGACGGCGGTGCCCAGCGGAGCGGTGCTTGAGATGAAGGGCCCAGCGGAGCGGTGCTTGAGATGAAAGGCCCAGCGGAGCGGTGCAGAGACGGCGGTGCCCAGCGGAGCGGTGCTTGACATGAAGGGCCCAGCGGAGCGGTGCTGAGACGGCAGTGCCCAGCGGAGCGGTGCTTGACATGAAGGGCCCAGCTGAGCGGTTCTTGACTTGAAGGGCCCTGTTCAGCGGTTCTTGACATGAAGGGCCCTGTTCAGCGGTGCTTGACATGTGTGTCCAGGTCACCAGATCCGGCCAATACATGGGTTTCACTCGCCACCTGACATGTGGCTGCCGGGCCCTTCGTGCACATCTGTCTTCTCGCTTGCGGGGCCCTCCTGTGCTGCCGTCCCGGGCCCGTGGGTGTCCTCCTGCACACCTGGAATAGGGCTGGTGGGGCCCTCCTGGGCAGCACGCCTGCTGCCGGACTTGTCGGGCGTGCTGCCCTTGCCACCCTTCTCTGCTCGTCTGTGGCCCTTTCCTCCCTTTGGCGGTGTGCCAGGTGGCACCCCACTCCCTGACGGTGCCAGGGTAGTGCATTTGGAGCCTGCTGTCTTTGGCCTGTCACGCCGGGCACTGCCTTTCTTGGCTTTTTTTTCAGGGGGTGGGCTGGCCGTCTCTTTACTCCTGGCAGAAGTAGCTGGCCTTGAAGGTGGTGGACTCCAAAATCCTTGGACTATTGTCTTTGTAGGTCCAGGTTTTTTGGTGGCTGAGGTGCTGATTGGAGTCTTAAGAGATGGAGGGGGTGGGTCAGTTGTTGGAAAGAGGTCAAGGTTGGAAAGGAAAATCAATTTAGAAAGACAGGGACGGGTAGTTGTAGTGGGTATGGGAGTGGAGGAAGAGGATGTGGTTGTAGGAGAGTGAAGTCTGGTGTCTTTGGGTGCAGGTGCTTGTGCTGGAGGCTGTCGTGAGGTGGATGGCTGTTGGGTGGGTGGCTGACTGCGTTTGTGTGGTTTGGAAGAGGGGGTGACAGACACACTGGGAGAGGACACAGTGGACGTGTAGATGGTAGTGGGGTGGTGACTGCACGTGTGCAGAGTGTTCTAGTGGGTGTGCTGGTGATGGACGTAGTGGCTGAAGATGTGGTGCATGCAAGTGTGAGTGGAGACGTCACAGGGAGGGAGGAGGGAGACGAGGAGGAGGGGGACACAGAGGAGGCAGTGGCTGTTGGCATGTCTGCATGTGGATGTTGCTTGGGTGAATGCTTGTCTGATGTGTGGTGCTTATGTCTGGATGAGCTTCCCTTGGGTGTTGAGGTGTGTGCAGGCTGGTCTGTAGGTGTGTCTGGGATAGGCAGAGGTACAGGGGAGTGGGACTGGGTTGAGGAAGTTGGAGGAGGGAGGCAGGAGACAGGGACAATGGCTGCCGTCAGTGCTGAGGCCAGAGCGTTGAACGATCGCTGATGGGCAGCCTGACCCGAATGAATGCCCTCCAGGTATGCATTACTCCTGTGCACCTCCCTTTCTACACCCTGGATGGCATTCAAAAGGGTAGACTGCCCAACAATGAGCGTCCTCAGGAGCTCTATGACCTCCTCACTGAGGGCAGCAGGGGTAACTGGGGCAGGGCCTGAGGTGCCTGGAGCGAAGGAGATGCCCACCTTCCTGGGTGAGCGGGCACGGGGCGAAGGCTGAGGGGCTGCTGGGAGGGCGGAGCTGGTGCGCTGGGTGGCGGCTGTACCTGTTGTTGCGGTGGGCACGGATGTTGCCACCACCACGAGGGAGCTCCCTTCCGAGGACGTGTCTGTGTCGCTGGTGTCACCACGTGTCCCCGCTGTGGAGCTCCCCTTGCCCTCCGTCTCACTGGTGAAATCTGAGTCAGTTGCATGGCCCTCCATGGCCATGTGAGATGCAGCTCCCTCGTGCTCCGATGCCACTTCTCCTCCGCCTGATGATGCTAATGCACACATGAACAGGAAGACCACAAAAAAGGGGGGGGAGAAATAAAGACATGTTGAGTGCATGGATTACCGCTACCGTTGGCGGACAAGACAGACACAGAAGCCCCCTGCACTACGCCGCGCACTTGGGGTCCACTACGCAATCCGTGGGACATGGCCTACAAGCCTATGGACGACAACTGCACACATAGATGACACAGGGCCATGGATACCTGTACTTGGCACCCTACAGAGGTGGGGGGCGGGGGCACAGGGCCATGCCTAAAGGAGGGGCCTAGCCTACAGAAATCGCCCTGGCCTAGGGATACCCACAGCCCTCCTCCCCCACCCAGACACCTCCAATGTGCGCAAAATCAGCAGAATGTGCTTGTACTCACCCCCTTGTGTCTGCTGTGATGTCCTCACGCGCCCATCCAAATCTGGGTAGGCCACCGCCAGGATCCGGGACATCAGGGGGGTCAAAGTACGAATGGCACCCCTCCTACGTTGGGAGGCCATCCCCAGCAGAGCCTCCGCGGTCTTCCTGCTCCCGCGGCGGATGTCCTCCCACCTCTTCCGGCAGTGGGTGCCCCGTCTGTTGTGGACCCCCAGGGTCCGGACGTCCTTGGCGATGGCACGCCAAATGTCAATTTTCTGATGGGCAGGGGGAGAAAATAAAAAATCATCACCTTCTGCATGCTCGATGTGAGTGGCCCCCCATCCCCACCCTTGCCATGTGGCACATGCTCTCATCTGTCGTTTGATGCATGCCTCATTCGCTCCCCTCCCCACCATCTTTCATTCACCCCACTCAACCAGGCATTGACCACAAAGCATGGTCCCAGTGTACTTACCTGTTGGTCTGGAGGACCGTAGAGTAGCGCATACTGGGGGAGGACCCCATCCACGGGTTTCTCCAATTCTTCAGAAGTGAAGGCAGGGGCCCTTTCCCCAGTCGCAGCAGCCATTGTCTCTTCCAGACCGAGATCACAGCAGCACTTGCAGTATAGGTCCTCTCCTGTGGATGATCAGGTATCGAGTGATTAAGCAGATAGAAAATGGCGGTCACGCCCGCGGCGGTGCGTACCGCAGCGGGGCGTACCGCGACCGCCGGCGCACATCGTCATTGGCTCCTGAAACCCATAGGGTTCAATGTTAACCAATGCGGCTTTGCGCCGTGGTCTTCGACCGCCACGGTGTGCCACGCCAGCGCATTGACCTCACATCACACTGTCGCACTTCACAGGTCAGGCAGCCGCCATTTCAAAGGCCCCCATATCTTAATTTCTACTGCGTCACACATGCCTAGGCCTTGCATCAACACTCATACAAGCCATTCAATGCATTGAGAATCGTGTACTGTGCAAGCTGTGGGAACGTACCTGTGGGTTGATTGACTCTGTGCTCCATGTTGTCCTTCCTAGGCACCGTCCGCTGGGACTTGCGAGGAGATTGAGGAATCTTCCCGTGTACAGACCGCTGGTGGACCTGTCGACACTGGAAGAAAGACATGTCATACTGACATACAGGCTTGACAGAACCACTATACAGGAACTGTGTGCCCAGCTGGAGCCAGACCTGATGTCACCCATCCGCCAACCCACAGGGATCCCCCCTCTAGTGCAGGTTCTGTCAGTACTCCATTTTTTGGCAAGTGGGTCATTTCAAACAACAGTGGCCATTTCATCAGGGATGTCTCAGCCTATGTTTTCCAAGGTGTTGTCCAGAGTGTTGTCTGCCCTGCTGAAATACATGCGGAGCTACATTGTTTTCCCTGAGGTGGGCGATTTGGCTACAGTGAAGGGTGATTTCTATGCGCTTGGACATATTCCCAACATCATTGGTGCTATTGATGGGACACATGTTGCTTTGTTCCCCCCCAGCACGAGTGAACAGGTGTACAGGAACAGAAAAAGTTATCATTCCATGAATGTCCAGGTGGTCTGTTTGGCTGACCAGTACATCTTCCATGTAAATGCCAAGTTCCCTGGGTCAGTGCATGACGTGTACATCATGCGAAATAGCAGCATCCCTTACGTGATGGAACTACTTCAGAGACACCGTGTATGGCTAATTGGTGACTCTGGTTACCCCAACCTGTCATGGCTACTGACCCCAGTGAGGAATCCCAGGACAAGGGAAGAGGAACGGTACAATGAGGCCCATGGGCATACTAGGAGGGTGATCGAGCGGACCTTCGGGCTCCTGAAGGCCAGGTTTAGGTGCCTCCATATGACAGGTGGATCCCTAATGTACTCACCAAAGAAGGTGTGCCATATCATCGTGGCCTGCTGTATGCTTCACAACCTGGCTTTGCGACGCCAGGTGCCTTTCCTGCAGGAGGATGGTCCAGATGGTGGTGTTGTGGCAGCTGTGGAGCCTGCGGAGAGTGAAGAGGAGGAAGACGAAGAGGACGACACAGACAACAGGGACACTGTAATACAGCAGTATTTTCAACGACATACAGGTAAGAATCAACACCGGCATTTTACATTTTCTTAAAGTCTCCTGCCTCTCTACTGTCTGAGTTTCCCCCCAGTGTATGTTAACTGAGTTGTGACTTTCCCTTCCATTTTCAGAGATGTGGGCCCCACTCCATGACCTCTGCTTTGTTTCCCCATGGACTACAGCTGTGTGACTTTGGTATGTTGTCATCACAATGTAACTGGACATTTTGGCACGGTTCTGTGTAATACATTTGTTCAAAAATACAGGCAGACTCCAGATTATTTTTGTGCAATAAGTGTGTTTATTAAAGTGCTCAATTTTGGGTAATGGTTGCAATTCGGTGATGGGTGATGGTGGAGGAATGTCCATGGCAGAGTCCAGATTTTCAGTCTCACAGGTGCATTGTCCATATGCCTGTGGAAGGTGGAGCAGGGGCAGTTTAAGGTTGGACAGGGTGACAATGTGGGACAGTGGGATGACAATCAGGGGGTATCCTTTCCTGGCGGGGGTCTTGGCATCCTACTCTGTCTTCTTCCTAGATCTCAGGCACCGCTTGCGGGGTGGTTCTCCTTCTGCAGGAGGTGGGGTTCTGGTGGCCTGTTGTTCTTGTGTCGGGGCCTCCTGTCCACTAGCGCCGGCGGAGGTGGTAGCCTGTTCTTGGTCCATGCTAGTGACAGGGGCCCTTTGTGGTGCCACATGGTCCCGTAATGTGCTGACAATCTGATTGAGAGCCACTACGATGGTGCCCATTGCGGAACTGATGTTTCTGAGTTCATCCCTGAACCCCATAAACTGTTCCTCCTGCAGTACCTGGATCTCCTGGAACCTGGCCAGGACCGTCGCCATCGTCTCCTGGGAGTGGTGGTATGCTCCCATGATGGAGAATAGGGCCTCGTGGAGAGTGGGTTCCCTGGGCCTGTCTCCCCCCCTGTCGCACAGTAGCCCTCCCAGTTCCCCTGTTTCCCTGGGCCTCTGTCCCCTGGACCGTGTGCCCACTACCACTGCCCCCAGGTCCCTGTTGTTGTTGGGGTGGTGGGTTAACCTGGGTGCCCTGTAGCGGTGGACACACCGCTGATTGACGTGTCCTGGAGACAGAGGCATGGGCCCGCTGGGTGGGTGCTGTGCTGGTGTTCCCAGAGGGGGATAGGTCTGCTGTGGCCTGTGGCTGTCTGAGGGGAACCGACTGTCCCGAGGTCCCCGATGGGCCGGGCTGGTCATCTGGGTCCAGGGAGACAGAGCTGCTGTCATCACTGTGGGCCTCTTCTGGGGGTGGAATGGACATTTCTGGACCCTCCTGGGCGGTGTCGTGGCGTTCGGGTCCTGCAGGGGTATAAGAGTATGGTTATTGCTTCTGTGTGTGCCATAGCGTGCAATGGGTGGGTGCCCGTGTACCCCAGTGCTGGCATTCCCTTGTGGGGGCTGTTGTGACGGTGGTTTGGGGGGGATGGGTATGTGCAGTGGGCATGCTTAGGTGATGGGTGTCCATGGTTTGTGGTCGCATGCAGGGCTTGGTGTTGGGATGGGTGGGTTGTGATGGTGAGACATTAGCAAGGAGGATGTGTGATGGGGGTGGGGGGGAAGGTGGGGGTATGATTTGGCATGCCGGTGGGTGGGGGGGATGAAGTAGTTGAGATTAGACTTACCAGAGTCCATTCCTCCGCCTACTCCTGCGAGGCCCTCAGGATGCAGGATCGCCAAGACCTGTTCCTCCCATGTTGTAAATTCTGGGGGTTGAGGTGGGGGTCCGCCGCCAGTCTTCTGCACCGCGATGTTGTGTCTGGATACCATGGAACGCACCTTCCCCCGTAGGTCGTTCCACCGATTCCTGATGTCGTCCCGATTTCGTGGATGCTGACCCACTATTCTTTGCCATAGCTCCATCTTCCTGGCAATGGTGGTGTGCTGCACCTGTGTCCCGAAGAGCTGGGGCTCTACCCGAACTATTTCCTCCACCATGACCCTGAGTTCAGCGTCTGAAAACCTGGGGTGTCTTTGGGGTGCCATGGGGTGGTGTGGATGAGGTGTGGGGTGGTGTTTGTGGTGGTGAGTGTGGTGGTGTGTGGTGTTTTGTGCGTGGATGTTGTGTGAGTGATGGTGTAATGTGCCTGTGAATGTACTGTACTAGCTGGTGGTGTCTCTCTCTGGCCTTAGTCAATAAATGGTGGTCGTAGGGGTTTGTGGGTGATGTGGGTGTGTGTTTTATATTGTGTTGGGTGTGTGGGAGTGGTGTTTGTATGTGCATCAGGTGTGTGTATTTCAAAAAGTCCAATGTGGCAGTGTTTTGGAGCTGTGTGTGTATTTTGACCGCGGCGGTGTGTACCGCCAATGGAATACCGCGGTTGAAAGACCGCCGCGTGGATTCGTGGGTCGGAATGGAATGGGCGTATTTCTGTTGGCGTGACGGTGGAGCTTTGGTCATCGCCAGTTTTTCGCTGGCCGTTGGTTTGGCGGACTTTTGTGGATGTCGGGTTTTTGGCGGTTTGCCCGTTGCGGGTCAGAATGACCGTGGTGGTTTACCGCAGCCGCGGCGGTGTTATGGCGGTCTTCTGACCGGCGGTAAGCGCCTTTTACCGCTGAGGTCAGAATGACCCCCTAAATGTATTAGATTCTTGCTAATGAAGCAGTAGGCCTTAGTTAGCATGAGTCGAGGCCTAGCTGCCTGACTCTCATATTAAATGTATTTTTCTAACGTGCAGTGTGCTGACTTGCTAAAGGACATGAACTCTTGTTTTTCCAAAAGTTAGAAGCTGAATGTAACTGTAGTAGATCCGTTCTCATGAATTCACCCTGCCTATAGTAACATTTTTAGCTAAATGCAACAGTGTAGATTAACACGGTCGCCTAAACCGGTACAGACAATGGAGCCACTGACCGAAGAACGGCAAAAGGACCACAAGACAATTAAATCATACCGGTCATTCCACCCGCTAAAGACGTCAATCATAAGTACCAATAAAATACGTGAGAACTGTTATGGGGTAACAAATTTGATGAACTAATGTGTTTTTAATTGGTTATAGATAGTGGGGTGCAACCCTATGTCCAATTAGATTTTAGGGGAATGTACCACGAAAAGGGGATAAAAACCCTTGTCACCAGGAAGTGAATTAGGTATTAGGGAGCAGGAGACTAGGAGAGGGGGAGATGCTGATGCTATTTGCTATGACCCAGACACTTTGTCACTCTGCATAGAGACTTTACTGTTTAGTTCTTAAAACCATTCTGTCCTTAGATTGCCCATTTACACTTTACCTCCTTATGAGGGAAGTGCCCCATTTTTCCTTTGCTGGAGCTGAATCTCTTTTGATGATGAATCCACTGATGTCCTGAAGATGAAGACAGAGCCTGAGTGCTGACCAAACTTGGAGGGTAACTATATGACAATGAAATTGTGATTGTCTGTTTGCTTTTTCTTTCTAGGTAACAACTGCTTTTCTTTTGAAAGGTGCCATAGCTAGATGTTTTCCAAATTGGTGTTACTAAATTGTTTTGCATGAAGCCCAACATGCCAATGCTAATTAGAGGTTAGTTGAGAGGGGTTCACTAAACGGACGCAAATAGACAAATGACTGAATCTATGCTTTGCTGAACAATGCGCTGATATACTCTGCTAATGATAGTTTATGTTCACGCCATGCTATATTTTAATGTTTGTGATTCTTGCTTTGATTAAATCTTATCAGAGTTGCCATGTTGTGACTATGCTATTGTGTTTCTTGGTTTTGAGACTAATAAACTTGCTAGTAGTATTGTAACCAATAGGGAATAAATATCACTAAATTCTTACTAAACTGGTGTGGTTATTCATGACTGCAAGGTCATGGTGGTGTCTTGAGTTTGATTAATGTCTTTGACTAAAGTAAAATGCATTGTTGTGATAAATATTGATGATATTATTGACGTATTGATTGACATTTTGATTAGCTATCTCGTCCTAAGGTGTCTCTCAACAGGGTCAAAAGATTCATTGGCCTAAAACGAGTCCCAATGTGTAATATTTTATCATAAAGGGATGCGTTACCAGTTCTGGTAGCAGAGCGACGGTTTAGGCCCTTTGGGGCCCTAGGACGGAGAATTATTGTTTAGATTGTTTTTCTGAGATAATGCAGATTGGAGGTATGATGCGTTTCTAAATTCCCCATGACTTTCCTGGGACCTCGGAAGCCTGCCTAAGTGAGTTGGAAATGTTCTCGGCGTCTTAGCATGTGTGGTATAGAATTTGCGCTTGCTCAGCTTATGCATATTGTAGGTAATTTGTGAAGTTTGTGTGTTTAGGCCAGGCAATGGTGTTTTAGTAGGAGTGGGTGTACTCCGCAGTATGAGAGTAGGGAAATCGGCGTACTTCACATGAATGTGGCGCTTTGTGCAAATAAATTATCCACGTGGTTGGTTGGTGATGCATGGACCCGTCGTGGTCTAAGACTCCGGAGTATATTGACAAGTGTAGGAGACACTTGGGTTTATGTTGTAATTTGTGCGGTTTATTAGGTCAATCGGGCGTGGTTGACAAGTCCAGTTTGAGTCAAATTGTGTGAGTGAAACCTTCGATGGAGATTTGGCAAGTTCTATAGTGCACTAGAACAAACCATTGACAAGTCGAGAGTAGGATTTGCGGGTCGAATTCTGCTTACGTATGTGGGAACTGAGAAGGAGAGAGTAGCGGCCGAGGCTTCAAGTGAAATCTCTGTAAAGTTCTGAAGCGAATGTGTTACCCTTCCTGTAGTAAACCGGCAAATTTGAGTTGTTGTTGTTGTTAAAGGTGCTTGCAGTAATTTTGCATTAGTTTAGTGTGAATCCAGTGTAAGGAGGACAAGCCGCAAGCCTTTGTCAGCTGCAGTGTGTGATTGTGACGTCAGTGGTGCCACGCTGGGATAGGTCAGTTGCTGAGAGGGGTCGCGCACGGATTGGCAGCCGTCCGTGAGAGGCAATAGGTTGAGAAAGGCAGGTGAAGAGTGTTCTGGGAATTAAGGTCACTTCCTGATTATATTCAAACAAAAATAAAAGAAGTAAAAATGAATTTTCTCAAAGCTTTGAGGAGCGCTCTGAAAGGAGACGCATACATTATGGCGAGTGAAGGGGAGCCTACACCGCCTGAGGGTACTCCAGCTTGTATAGTAATGGAGGAAAAGGGAGTCGCGACATGTCTGTGGATGAAGCAGTGGCGCAAATTAACAGAGAAGGAGGGATGTCTAGCATTTCCGGTGCATGGAACGTTCAATAGAAGAATTTTAGAGAATTTGAGGTGGATGTTGAATGTACAAAAGCCGCCTCCGAGACCAGCTCAGTATGAGGCATTAGCAGTTTGGGATTTTATGGCCATACGACAAAGACAGCAGAAACTCGAAAAGAGAATAAAAAGAGCAGAAAAGACTTTAGCCAAGGCTAGAATGAGAGCAAAATGTGGAGAAGGGGAATAGTTGACGGACTTAAATTGTTCCGGCAATTACACAAGAAGATGAGACACAGGGAAAGAAAGCCACCTGTAAGACAGACAAGGGCTCTAATAAGTCTAAGGAGACTCAGATGTCTTGGGTAGACGAAGATGATTCAGACGATGAAGAGTTTCTTAATCAGTTGTTACATGATTGCCCACCACCATATGCCATAAATGACATTGCTCCAAGCACTAGTGCGGGTCCTGGGAACCAGACACAGAGTAAGGAAGTTACAAATGCAATGCAGACAAGTGATACGGTTTTGATACAGAATCGTGTCAGTGTATCCACTGCACCAGACGCGCAAATACAGTTGCAACCTCCGCCACAGATACACAGGATTTGCCCAGACGTCCCAATACTAGAGACGAGTACGAGTCTAATGGTGCCGCCTGATCCGATATATATGAGATCAAAGCTAGTGCAGATTGAGCCAACTCCGCAATTGCTGCCCCAGCCGAAGCAACAGCTGATTGCGGGTTATAATCCAGCAGCAGGGCCTCCGTTAGTACCTGCACCAGCTACAGTGAGTCAAGACTTGGGAGTTACTGCTCCAAGGGGTTTGGAACCAGGTCAGACACCAGCTGCCATATCATTACCAATCACTGTTGGTCCTCCAGTACCATTGTATGCGCAGGGTAAGCCTGATGTGTGTGATCAGAACGTAAAAAAAACATGGAGGTAGTAAGAGAAGGATTCACAGAAACTCCCCAGCCAATGACACCAAGAGAACAATCAGCAGAAGGACTCTGGTCCTTGTTGGATCTCAGTCCGATTGGGGCTCTTTTGGAGGCAATGAGGCAAGCAGGCCCCACAAACAATGAGTACAGATACATCACAGTCACCATTGATGCATTCAGGGAACATTTCGTTGCAAGGTTTTTCTGCGCAATAATTAAATGAGTAGTTAGAAAAGACTTATGCTTCCCAAAATACTGCAGTAACTATAGATAAGCCAGAAAAGGAAGAATACCTGAATTCTTGTGAGACTGGGCGTACAAGCTGCGGAACTAGTGGAAGGGACAATGGGGGTAAACAGATTAGAGTCATACACAGAAGCAGAATTGAGGTATCTGTGCCCCAAGATCACCAAAGAAGTGGGCAAGGTGCATCAGAGGTTGGCAAACCTGGCGGACAAATACAACATAGACATTGTGAATACTAAACATTTGAAAAGACGCTACAGATTAGACTTTGATTCTAAAGATTTTGAGCACATGTGATCTACCGGAATGAAAGCGCATCTTAAAGAGATACTGCACAGTGCGCAAATCTGGGGAGCTTTAGAAAAGTGGGAAGGCAGATGGGCAAAGAAAAGAGATAAAGAGAAGGGCGAAAGTCCGGAACCAAATCAGGCTAAAACCACACCAGACATGGGGACAGTAAAGATGTTACCACTGAGAGAAACAGCTGGAGGGGTTCTAGTCCATGTGCCGTGGTCCAGGGGAGACATTCTGTCATTTACAAATGATCATCCCAGATTGAGGGAGAAGCCGTTAGAGCGGTACCAGCAGACAGATAGGTTTGTGAAGCTTGCGAAATGTCTCTGGGAGGACTTGAATACCCTGTTTGAGATTATAGTTCCACCTGATCTATGGCCTGAGTGCAAGAGGGGTGTGGACTGGCCAACACAGGAGCCGGCAAGGGATAAGGTGACTGGAGCACCATCTGAGGAGGTGATGAAGTACTATCATAAAGTGATTGAGTTTTTGAAGCAGAAAGTGTCGCCGAAAGTGACTGATTGGCAGAAAATCGATCGAACCTCACAGGAGGCTAAAGAGTCTATTCATGCTTACTATGAGAAATTGTTGAAAGCGTTCAAACATTACAGTGGCACAGAGACCATAGAGCCGAAAGACATGAATCACCTTGTGTTCAGGTTTGTTGAAGGGCTGAGACCAGAGATTAGCCAGATGATTAAGAATCATTTGATCTGTTGGCAGACAAAACTGATTGATGAGGTGTTGCAGTATGCGAAATACTGTAGTGACGAGATTGAGCTGAAGCAGAGAAAGTTAAAGGAGAAAGTGATGGTGATGCAGATTAAGGCAGCGCAGGCAGGGATGCAGGGAAATGGAATCCAGCAGATGGTACAGCAGCAACCGCAAGGAAATGGCATGTTTCAAACACAACCGAGAGGTCGGGGTTTTGTGAATCGCGGTCCAGACTTGAATACTGTAGTGGTTCAAAATGATGTACAGGAGATGAAAAAGATGTCACCGTGTCACGCGTGCGGGGGCGTGGGGCATTGGAAGTGGGAATGCCCAAATGTGGTGTAGGATGGTGTTGTTCAACAAAGCAATGATGTCGGTACATTTCAAAATGTGAGGGGTCCAAAGGTGAGGGGCCAAAATCAAAACTTCCAGAATAACATGGTTCAGATGCAGGGGTTACAGCCCATGCGGCAAATACAAATGCAGCGTGTTCAACCAGCACAAGTGCAGCAGGTACAACAGCAGGTTCCCATGGTACCTAGACAGCAAATGCAATTACCATTGGCTCCGATGGGACTGCAACAGGTGATGCTTCCTCAGCAGGTCACAGACCAAATGATGAGTCAAAATAATACAGTAAAGCAATTCTCATTGTGTGGTGAGGATGGAATAAATGATGAATGGTTAGATGACAGTTCTGACAGTGAGGAGTGCAGGCTTGCAGCGTCCCTAGAAGTAGATCAGAGGGGACCCTATGTAGAGGGTAAGGTGATGGGTCACAAGGTTTCATTCTTGGTTGACACAGGAGCCACACGCTCTACAGTCAGAAGTGCAGAGGTTCCGAAATTACCACTTTCAGGACGTACCATAAGGGTGGTTGGTGTGGCAAACCAGTATCTGACAAACCCGATTACAGACCCAGTTCAAGTTGAGATTGGAAACTTCCAGAGATTACATAAATTTGTAGTCTGTGATTCTAGTCCAGTGTCCCTACTGGGAAGAGACTTACTGTGCAAAATGAAATGTTCGATTACTTGTTCAAATGAAGGAATTGAAGTGCAGACAAACAGTGATGATGAAGGGGATGATGGGCAATTTACAGATCTAGAGACGGAAAGTACAAATGAAGAATACCCTCTGATAACTTTATTCCCAATGCTTACAGTGACTGACTTACCACCCGAGTTGCAGGGAACAGTGACAGAGAAGGTGTGGGACCTGACAGGAAAAGAAATAGGACTGATAAAGGGAGTAGAACCGGTTAAGGTACAGGTTAAGCCGAACGCAGTGTCTCCTCAGGTGCCGCAGTACCACATGGCACAAGATGTCCTCATTCAGGTATCACATTTAATTGCAGACTTTGTAAAGCAAGGAGTTCTGAAAGAAGTGATGAGCAGCCCGTGTAATTCACCAATAATGGGTCTGAAAAAGCCTTGTGGAAAGGTCCGAATTGTGCAGGATTTGAGAAAAATAAACGAGATTGTGGTAAACTGCTGCCGCATAGTGCCAAACCCAGCAGTGATCATGTTTCAGGTTCTGTGTGATGCAGAGTGGTTCACAGTTGTGGACCTGTCTCAAGCATTCTTTTCGATGCCTCTTCATGAAGACAGCCAATTTCTCTTCAGTTTCAAATTCCTGGATGAGGTGTACAGTTGGTGCAGAATTCCACAAGGGTTTTCTGAGTCACCGTCCATCATCAATCAGATATTGAAGAAGGACTTGGAGTCGTTGGAACTGCCTTTCAGTTCGACTCTAGTGCAGTACATTGATGACTTGCTGATTGCATCCAGAACAAAAGATGACTGTAGGTATGACACAATTGCCTTACTGAACCATTTGGGAAAGAATGGACATAAAGGGGGTCATTACAACTATGGCGGTAAAAGCCGCTTACCGACGTGCAGAAGACCGCCAATACACCGCCGCCGCAATCCGCCACAGCTATTATGACCCACATCTCGGAATCCGCCGAAATTCAGGCACCCACACAAGTCCGCCACACCAAAGGTCAGTGATAAACTGGCGAAAACAAATCCTCCACCGTCACGCCAACAGAAACACGCCCATGCTATCACGACCCACGAATCCACGCGGCAGTCTTTCATCCGCGGTATTCCATTGGCGGTACACACTGCCACGCTCAAAATACACACACATCTCCAAAACACCGCCACATTGGACAATTCGAAATACACACACCTGATACACATACAAACACCACTCCCACACACCCAACACTATATAAAACACACACCCACATCACCCACAAACCCCTACGACCAAAAATGTTGACGAAGGCCAGAAAGACTGCACAGCATAGACAACCCCACCACACAGAGGCACACAACACCATCACCCACACAACATTCAAGCACAAAACACCACACACCATTACACATCACCACACTCATCACCACATACACCACCCCACACATCACCTACACCACCCCATGGCACGGCAAAGACACCCCAGGTTCTCCGAGGAGGAGCTCAGGGTCATGGTGGAGGAAATCATCCGGGTACAGCCACAGCTATTTGGATCACAGGTGCAGCACACCTCCATAGCTAGGAATATGGAGCTATGGTGAAGAATAGTGGACAGGGTTAACGCAGTGGGACAACACCCAAGAAATCGTGAGGACATCAGGAAGAGGTGGAATGACCTACGGGGGAAGGTGCGTTCCCTGGTCTCAAGACACAACATCCTTCCTAGGCACTGTCCGCTGGGACTTGCGAGGAGATGGAGGAATCTTCCCGTGTACAGACCGCTGGTGGACCTCTCGACAATGGAAGAAAGACATGTCATACTGACATACAGGCTTGACAGAGCCACTATACAGGAACTGTGTGCCCAGCTGGAGCCAGACCTGATGTCACCCATCCGCCAACCCACAGGGATCCCCCCTCTAGTGCAGGTTCTGTCAGTACTCCATTTTTTGGCAAGTGGGTCATTTCAAACAACAGTGGCCATTTCATCAGGGATGTCTCAGCCTATGTTTTCCAAGGTGTTGTCCAGAGTGTTGTCTGCCCTGCTGAAATACATGCGGAGCTACATTGTTTTCCCTGAGGTGGGCGATTTGGCTACAGTGAAGGGTGATTTCTATGCGCTTGGACATATTCCCAACATCATTGGTGCAATTGATGGGACACATGTTGCTTTGGTCCCCCCCAGCACGAGTGAACAGGTGTAGAGGAACAGAAAAAGTTATCATTCCATGAATGTCCAGGTGGTCTGTTTGGCTGACCAGTACATCTCCCATGTAAATGCCAAGTTCCCTGGGTCAGTGCATGACACGTACATCATGCGAAATAGCAGCATCCCTTACGTGATGGAACTACTTCAGAGACACTGTGTATGGCTAATTGGTGACTCTGGTTACCCCAACCTGTCATGGCTACTGACCCCAGTGAGGAATCCCAGGACAAGGGCAGAGGAACGGTACAATGAGGCCCATGGGCGTACTAGGAGGGTGATCGAGCGGACCTTCGGGTTCCTGAAGGCCAGGTTTAGGTGCCTCCATATGACAGGTGGATCCCTAATGTACTCACCAAAGAAGGTGTGCCATATCATCGTGGTCTGCTGTATGCTTCACAACCTGGCTTTGCGACGCCAGGTGCCTTTCCTGCAGGAGGATGGTCCAGATGGTGGTGTTGTGGCAGCTGTGGAGCCTGCGGAGAGTGAAGAGGAGGAAGACGAAGAGGACGACACAGACAACAGGGACACAGTAATACAGCAGTATTTTCAACGACATACAGGTAAGAATCAACACCGGCATTTTACATTTTCTTAAAGTCTCCTGCCTCTCTACTGTCTGAGTTTCCCCCCAGTGTATGTTAACTGAGTTGTGACTTTCCCTTCCATTTTCAGAGATGTGGGCCCCACTCCGTGACCTCTGCTTTGTTTCCCCATGGACTAAAGCTGTGTGACAGTGGTATGTTGTCATCACAATGTAACTGGACATTTTGGCACGGTTCTGTGTAATACATTTGTTCAAAAATACAGGCAGACTCCAGATTATTTTTGTGCAATAAGTGTGTTTATTAAAGTGCTCAATTTTGGGTAATGGTTGCAATTCGGTGATGGGTGATGGTGGAGGAATGTCCATGGCAGAGTCCAGATTTTCAGTATCACAGGTGCATTGTCCATATGCCTGTGGAAGGTGGAGCAGGGGCAGTTTAAGGTTGGACAGGGTGACAATGTGGGACAGTGGGATGACAATCAGGGGGTATCCTTTCCTGGCGGGGGTCTTGGCATCCTACTCTGTCTTCTTCCTAGATCTCAGGCACCGCTTGCGGGGTGGTTCTCCTTCTGCAGGGGGTGGGGTTCTGGTGGCCTGTTGTTCTTGTGTCGGGGCCTCCTGTCCACTAGCGCCGGCGGAGGTGGTAGCCTGTTCTTGGTCCATGCTAGTGACAGGGGCCCTTTGTGGTGCCACATGGTCCCGTAATGTGCTGACAATCTGATTGAGAGCCACAACGATGGTGCCCATTGCGGAACTGATGTTTCTGAGTTCATCCCTGAACCCCATAAACTGTTCCTCCTGCAGTACCTGGATCTCCTGGAACCTGGCCAGGACCGTCGCTATCGTCTCCTGGGAGTGGTGGTATGCTCCCATGATGGAGGATAGGGCCTCGTGGAGAGTGGGTTCCCTGGGCCTGTCCCCCCCCCTGTCGCACAGTAGCCCTCCCAGTTCCCCTGTTTCCCTGGGCCTCTGTCCCCTGGACCGTGTGCCCACTACCACTGCCCCCAGGTCCCTGTTGTTGTTGGGGTGGTGGGTTAACCTGGGTGCCCTGTAGTGGTGGACACACCGCTGATTGACGTGTCCTGGAGACAGAGGCATGGGCCCGCTGGGTGGGTGCTGTGCTGGTGTTCCCAGAGGGGGATAGGTCTGCTGTGGCCTGTGGCTGTCTGAGGGGAACCGACTGTCCTGAGGTCCCCGATGGGCCGGGCTGGTCATCTGGGTCCAAGGAGACAGAGCTGCTGTCATCACTGTGGGCCTCTTCTGGGGGTGGAATGGACATTTCTGGACCCTCCTGGGCGGTGTCGTGGCGTTCGGGTCCTGCAGGGGTATAAGAGTATGGTTATTGCTTCTGTGTGTGCCATAGCGTGCAATGGGTGGGTGCCCGTGTACCCCAGTGCTGGCATTCCCTTGTGGGGGCTGTTGTGACGGTGGTTTGGGGGGGATGGGTATGTGCAGTGGGCATGCTTAGGTGATGGGTGTCCATGGTTTGTGGTCGCATGCAGGGCTTGGTGTTGGGATGGGTGGGTTGTGATGGTGAGACATTAGCAAGGAGGATGTGTGATGGGGGTGGGGGGGGAGGGTGGGGGTATGATTTGGCATGCCGGTGGGTGGGGGGGGATGAAGTAGTTGAGATTAGACTTACCAGAGTCCATTCCTCCGCCTACTCCTGCGAGGCCCTCAGGATGCAGGATCGCCAAGACCTGTTCCTCCAATGTTGTAAATTCTGGGGGTTGAGGTGGGGGTCCGCCGCCAGTCTTCTGCACCGCGATGTTGTGTCTGGATACCATGGAACGCACCTTCCCCCGTAGGTCGTTCCACCGATTCCTGATGTCGTCCCGATTTCGTGGATGCTGACCCACAGCGTTGACCCTGTCCACTATTCTTTGCTATAGCTCCATCTTCCTGGCAATGGTGGTGTGCTGCACCTGTGTCCCGAAGAGCTGGGGCTCTACCCGAACTATTTCCTCCACCATGACCCTGAGTTCAGCGTCTGAAAACCTGGGGTGTCTTTGGGGTGCCATGGGGTGGTGTGGATGAGGTGTGGGGTGGTGTTTGTGGTGATGAGTGTGGTGAGTGTGGTGGTGTGTGGTGTTTTGTGCGTGGATGTTGTGTGAGTGATGGTGTAATGTGCCTGTGAATGTACTGTACTAGCTTGTGGTGTATCTCTCTGGCCTTAGTCAATAAATGGTTGTCGTAGGGGTTTGTGGGTGATGTGGGTGTGTGTTTTATATTGTGTGGGGTGTGTGGGAGTGGTGTTTGTATGTGTATCAGGTGTGTGTATTTCAAAATGTCCAATGTGGCAGTGTTTTGGAGCTGTGTGTGTATTTTGACCGCAGCGGTGTGTACCGCCAATGGAATACCGCGGTTGAAAGACCGCCGCGTGGATTCGTGGGTCGGAATGGAATGGGCGTATTTCTGTTGGCGTGACAGTGGAGGTTTGGTCAACGCCAGTTTTTCGCTGGCCGTTGGTGTGGCGGACTTTTGTGAATGTCGGGTTTTTGGCGGTTTGCCCGTTGCGGGTCAGAATGACCGTGGCGGTTTACCGCAGCCGCGGCGGTGTTATGGCGGTCTTCTGACCGGCGGTAAGCGCCTTTTACCGCCGAGGTCTGAATGACCCCCTAAATGTATTAGATTCTTGCTAATGAAGCAGTAGGCCTTAGTTAGCATGAGTCGAGGCCTAGCTGCCTGACTCTCATATTAAATGTATTTTTCTAACGTGCAGTGTGCTGACTTGCTAAAGGACATGAACTCTTGTTTTTCCAAAAGTTAGAAGCTGAATGTAACTGTAGTAGACCCGTTCTCATGAATTCACCCTGCCTATAGTAACATTTTTAGCTAAATGCAACAGTGTAGATTAACACGGTCGCCTAAACCGGTACAGACAATGGAGCCACTGACCGAAGATATGCAAAAGGACCACAAGACAATTAAATCATACCGGTCATTCCACCCACTAAAGACGTCAATCATAAGCACCAATAAAATACGTGAGAACTGTTATGGGGTAACAAATTTGATGAACTAATGTGTTTTTAATTGGTTATAGATAGTGGGGTGCAACCCCATGTCCAATTAGATTTTAGGGGAATGTACCACGAAAAGGGGATAAAAACCCTTGTCACCAGGAAGTGAATTAGGTATTAGGGAGCAGGAGACTAGGAGAGGGGGAGATGCTGATGCTATTTGCTATGACCCAGACACTTTGTCACTCTGCATAGAGACTTTGCTGTTTAGTTCTTAAAACCATTCTGTCCTTAGATTGCCCATTTACACTTTACCTCCTTATGAGGGAAGTGCCCCATTTTTCCTTTGCTGGAGATGAATCTCTTTTGATGATGAATCCACTGATGTCCTGAAGATGAAGACAGAGCCTGAGTGCTGACCAAACTTGGAGGGTAACTATATGACAATGAAATTGTGATTGTCTGTTTGCTTTTTCTTTCTAGGTACCAACTGCTTTTCTTTTGAAAGGTGCCATAGCTAGATGTTTTCCAAATTGGTGTTACTAAATTGTTTTGCATGAAGCCCAATATGCCAATGCTAATTAGAGGTTAGTTGAGAGGGGTTCACTAAACGGACGCAAATAGACAAATGACTGAATCTATGCTTTGCTGAACAATGCACTGATATACTCTGCTAATGATAGTTTATGTTCACGCCATGCTATATTTTAATGTTTGTGATTCTTGCTTTGATTAAATCTTATCAGAGTTGCCATGTTGTGACTATGCTATTGTGTTTCTTGGTTTTGAGACTAATAAACTTGCTAGTAGTATTGTAACCAATAGGGAATAAATATCACTAAATTCTTACTAAACTGGTGTGGTTATTCATGACTGCAAGGTCATGGTGGTGTCTTGAGTTTGATTAATGTCTTTGACTAAAGTAAAATGCATTGTTGTGATAAATATTGATGATATTATTGACGTATTGATTGACATTTTGATTAGCTATCTCGTCCTAAGGTGTCTCTCAACAGGGTCAAAAGATTCATTGGCCTAAAACGAGTCCCAATGTGTAATATTTTATCATAAAGGGATGCGTTACCAGTCCTGGTAGCAGAGCGACGGTTTAGGCCCTTTGGGGCCCTAGGACGGAGAATTATTGTTTAGATTGTTTTTCTGAGATAATGCAGATTGGAGGTATGATGCGTTTCTAAATTCCCCATGACTTTCCTGGGACCTCGGAAGCCTGCCTAAGTGAGTTGGAAATGTTCTTGGCGTCTTAGCATGTGTGGTGTAGAATTTACGCTTGCTCAGCTTATGCATATTGTAGGTAATTTGTGAAGTTTGTGTGTTTAGGCCAGGCAATGGTGTTTTAGTAGGAGTGGGCGTACTCCGCAGTATGAGAGTAGGGAAGTCGGCGTACTTCACATGAATGTGGCGCTTTGTGCAAATAAATTATCCACGTGGTTGGTTGGTGATGTACGGACCCGTCGTGGTCTAAGACTCCTGAGTATATTGACAAGTGTAGGAGACACTTGGGTTTATGTTGTAATTTGTGCGGTTTATTAGGTCAATCGGGCGTGGTTGACAAGTCCAGTTTGAGTCAAATTGTGTGAGTGAAACCTTCGATGGAGATTTGGCAAGTTCTATAGTGCACTAGAACAAACCATTGACAAGTCGAGAGTAGGATTTGCGGGTCGAATTCTGCTTACGTATGTGGGAACTGAGAAGGAGAGAGTAGCGGCCGAGGCTTCAAGTGAAATCTCCGTAAACTTCTGAAGCGAATGTGTTACCCTTCCTGTAGTAAACCGGCAAATTTGAGTTGTTGTTGTTGTTAAAGGTGCTTGCAGTAATTTTGCATTAGTTTGGTGTGAATCCAGTGTAAGGAGGACAAGCCGCAAGCCTTTGTCAGCTGCAGTGTGTGATTGTGACGTCAGTGGTGCCACGCTGGGATAGGTCAGTTGCTGAGAGGGGTCGCGCACGGATTGGCAGCCGTCCGTGAGAGGCAATAGGTTGAGAAAGGCAGGTGAAGAGTGTTCTGGGAATTAAGGTCACTTCCTGATTATATTCAAACAAAAATAAAAGACGTAAAAATGAATTTTCTCAAAGCTTTGAGGAGCGCTCTGAAAGGAGACGCATACATTATGGCGAGTGAAGGGGAGCCTACACCGCCTGAGGGTACTCCAGCTTGTATAGTAATGGAGGAAAAGGGAGTCGCGACATGTCTGTGGATGAAGCAGTGGCGCAAATTAACAGAGAAGGAGGGATGTCTAGCGTTTCCGGTGCATGGAACGTTCAATAGAAGAATTTTAGAGAATTTGAGGTGGATGTTGAATGTACAAAAGCCGCCTCCGAGACCAGCTCAGTCTGAGGCGTTAGCAGTTTGGGATTTTATGGCCATACGACAAAGACAGCATAAACTCGAAAAGAGAATAAAAAGAGCAGAAAAGACTTTAGCCAAGGCTAGAATGAGAGCAAAATGTGGAGAAGGGGAATAGTTGACGGACTTAAATTGTTCCGGCAATTACACAAGAAGATGAGACACAGGGAAAGAAAGCCACCTGTAAGACAGACAAGGGCTCTAATAAGTCTAAGGAGACTCAGAGGTCTTGGGTAGACGAAGATGATTCAGACGATGAAGAGTTTCTTAATCAGTTGTTACATGATTGCCCACCACCATATGCCATAAATGACATTGCTCCAAGCACTAGTGCGGGTCCTGGGAACCAGAGACAGAGTAAGGAAGTTACAAATGCAATGCAGACAAGTGATACGGTTTTGATACAGAATCGTGTCAGTGTATCCACTGCACCAGACGCGCAAATACAGTTGCAACCTCCGCCACAGATACACAGGATTTGCCCAGACGTCCCAATACTAGAGACGAGTACGAGTCTAATGGTGCCGCCTGATCCGATATATATGAGATCAAAGCTAGTGCAGATTAATCCAACTCCGCAATTGCTGCCCCAGCCGAAGCAACAGCTGATTGCGGGTTATAATCCAGCAGCAGGGCCTCCGTTAGTACCTGCACCAGCTACAGTGAGTCAAGACTTGGGAGTTACTGCTCCAAGGGGTTTGGAACCAGGTCAGACACCAGCTGCCATATCATTACCAATCACTGTTGGTCCTCCAGTACCATTGTATGCGCAGGGTAAGCCTGATGTGTGTGATCAGAACGTAAAAAAACCATGGAGGTAGTAAGAGAAGGATTCACAGAAACTCCCCAGCCAATGACACCAAGAGAACAATCAGCAGAAGGACTCTGGTCCTTGTTGGATCTCAGTCCGATTGGGGCTCTTTTGGAGGCAATGAGGCAAGCAGGCCCCACAAACAATGAGTACAGATACATCACAGTCACCATTGATGAATTCAGGGAACATTTCGTTGCAAGGTTTTTCTGCGCAATAATTAAATGAGTAGTTAGAAAAGACTTATGCTTCATAAAATACTGCAGTAACTATAGATAAGCCAGAAAAGGAAGAATACCTGAATTCTTGTGAGACTGGGCGTACAAGCTGCGGAACTAGTGGAAGGGACAATGGGGGTAAACAGATTAGAGTCATACACAGAAGCAGAATTGAGGTATCTGTGCCCCAAGATCACCAAAGAAGTGGGCAAGGTGCATCAGAGGTTGGCAAACCTGGCGGACAAATACAACATAGACATTGTGAATACTAAACATTTGAAAAGACTCTACAGATTAGACTTTGATTCTAAAGATTTTGAGCACATGAGATCTACCGGAATGAAAGCGCATCTTAAAGAGATACTGCACAGTGCGCAAATCTGGGGAGCTTTAGAAAAGTGGGAAGGCAGATGGGCAAAGAAAAGAGATAAAGAGAAGGGCGAAAGTCCGGAACCAAATCAGGCTAAAACCACACCAGACATGGGGACAGTAAAGATGTTACCAATGAGAGAAACAGCTGGAGGGGTTCTAGTCCATGTGCCGTGGTCCAGGGGATACATTCTGTCATTTACAAATGATCATCCCAGATTGAGGGAGAAGCCGTTAGAGTGGTACCAGCAGACAGATAGGTTTGTGAAGCTTGCGAAATGTCTCTGGGAGGACTTGAATACCCTGTTTGAGATTATAGTTCCACCTGATCTATGGCCTGAGTGCAAGAGGGGTGTGGACTGGCCAACACAGGAGCCGGCAAGGGATAAGGTGACTGGAGCACCATCTGAGGAGGTGATGAAGTACTATCATAAAGTGATTGAGTTTTTGAAGCAGAAAGTGTCGCCGAAAGTGACTGATTGGCAGAAAATCGATCGAACCTCACAGGAGGCTAAAGAGTCTATTCATGCTTACTATGAGAAATTGTTGAAAGCGTTCAAACATTACAGTGGCACAGAGACCATAGAGCCGAAAGACATGAATCACCTTGTGTTCAGGTTTGTTGAAGGGCTGAGACCAGAGATTAGCCAGATGATTAAGAATCATTTGATCTGTTGGCAGACAAAACTGATTGATGAGGTGTTGCAGTATGCGAAATACTGTAGTGACGAGATTGAGCTGAAGCAGAGAAAGTTAAAGGAGAAAGTGATGGTGATGCAGATTAAGGCAGCGCAGTCAGGGATGCAGGGAAATGGAATCCAGCAGATGGTACAGCAACAACCGCAAGGAAATGGCATGTTTCAAACACAACCGAGAGGTCGGGGTTTTGTGAATCGCGGTCCAGACTTGAATACTGTAGTGGTTCAAAATGATGTACAGGGGATGAAAAAGATGTCACCGTGTCACGCGTGCGGGGGCGTGGGGCATTGGAAGTGGGAATGCCCAAATGTGGTGTAGGATGGTGTTGTTCAACAAAGCAATGATGTCGGTACATTTCAAAATGTGAGGGGTCCAAAGGTGAGGGGCCAAAATCAAAACTTCCAGAATAACATGGTTCAGATGCAGGGGTTACAGCCCATGCGGTAAATACAAATGCAGCGTGTTCAACCAGCACAAGTGCAGCAGGTACAACAGCAGGTTCCCATGGTACCTAGACAGCAAATGCAATTACCATTGGCTCCGATGGGACTGCAACAGGTGATGCTTCCTCAGCAGGTCACAGACCAAATGATGAGTCAAAATATTACAGTAAAGCAATTCTCATTGTGTGGTGAGGATGGAATAAATGATGAATGGTTGGATGACAGTTCTGACAGTGAGGAGCGCAGGCTTGCAGCGTCCCTAGAAGTAGATCAGAGGGGACCCTATGTAGAGGGTAAGGTGATGGGTCACAAGGTTTCATTCTTGGTTGACACAGGAGCCACACGCTCTACAGTCAGAAGTGCAGAGGTTCCGAAATTACCACTTTCAGGACGTACCATAAGGGTGGTTGGTGTGGCAAACCAGTATCTGACAAACCCGATTACAGACCCAGTTCAAGTTGAGATTGGAAACTTCCAGAGATTACATAAATTTGTAGTCTGTGATTCTAGTCCAGTGTCCCTACTGGGAAGAGACTTACTGTGCAAAATGAAATGTTCGATTACTTGTTCAAATGAAGGAATTGAAGTGCAGACAAACAGTGATGATGAAGGGGATGATGGGCAATTTACAGATCTAGAGACGGAAAGTACAAATGAAGAATACCCTCTGATAACTTTATTCCTAATGCTTACAGTGACTGACTTACCACCCGAGTTGCCGGGAACAGTGACAGAGAAGGTGTGGGACCTGACAGGAAAAGAAGTTGGACTGATAAAGGGAGTAGAACCGGTTAAGGTACAGGTTAAGCCGAACGCAGTGTCTCCTCAGGTGCCGCAGTACCACATGGCACAAGATGTCCTCATTCAGGTATCACATTTAATTGCAGACTTTGTAAAGCAAGGAGTTCTGGAAGAAGTGATGAGCAGCCCGTGTAATTCACCAATAATGGGTCTGAAAAAGCCTTGTGGAAAGGTCCGAATTGTGCAGGATTTGAGAAAAATAAACGAGATTGTGGTAAAGTGCTGCCCCATAGTGCCAAACCCAGCAGTGATCATGTTTCAGGTTCTGTGTGATGCAGAGTGGTTCACAGTTGTGGACCTGTCTCAAGCATTCTTTTCGGTGCCTCTTCATGAAGACAGCCAATTTCTCTTCAGTTTCAAATTCCTGGATGAGGTGTACAGTTGGTGCAGAATTCCACAAGGTTTTTCTGAGTCACCGTCCATCATCAATCAGATATTGAAGAAGGACTTGGAGTCGTTGGAACAGCCTTTCAGTTCGACTCTAGTGCAGTACATTGATGACTTGCTGATTGCATCCAGAACAAAAGATGACTGTAGGTATGACACAATTGCCTTACTGAACCATTTGGGAAAGAATGGACATAAAGGGGGTCATTACAACTATGGCGGTAAAAGCCGCTTACTGCCGTGCAGAAGACCGCCAATACACCGCCGCGGCAATCCGCCACAGCTATTATGACCCACATCTCGGAATCCGCCGAAATTCAGGCACCCACACAAGTCCGCCACACCAAAGGTCAGTGATCAACTGGCGAAAACAAATCCTCCACCGTCACGCCAACAGAAACACGCCCATGCTATCACGACCCACGAATCCACGCGGCAGTCTTTCATCTGCGGTATTCCATTGGCGGTACACACTGTCGCGCTCAAAATACACACACATCTCCAAAACACCGCCACATTGGACAATTCGAAATACACACACCTGATACACATACAAACACCACTCCCACACACCAAACACTATATAAAACACACACCCAGATCACCCACAAACCCCTACGACCAAAAATGTTGACGAAGGCCAGAGAGACTGCACAGCATAGACAACCCCACCACACAGAGGCACACAATACCATCACCCACACAACATTCACGCACAAAACACCACACACCATTACACATCACCACACTCATCACCACATACACCACCCCACACATCACCTACACCACCCCATGGCACGGCAAAGACACCCCAGGTTCTCCGAGGAGGACCTCAGGGTCATGGTGGAGGAAATCATCCGGGTACAGCCACAGCTATTTGGATCACAGGTGCAGCACACCTCCATAGCTAGGAATATGGAGCTATGGCGAAGAATAGTGGACAGGGTTAACGCAGTGGGACAACACCCAAGAAATCGTGAGGACATCAGGAAGAGGTGGAACGACCTACGGGGGAAGGTGCGTTCCCTGGTCTCAAGACACAACATCCTTCCTAGGCACCGTCCGCTGGGACTTGCGAGGAGATGGCGGAATCTTCCCGTGTACAGACCGCTGGTGGACCTCTCGACAATGGAAGAAAGACATGTCATACTGACATACAGGCTTGACAGAGCCACTATACAGGAACTGTGTGCCCAGCTGGAGCCAGACCTGATGTCACCCATCCGCCAACCCACAGGGATCCCCCCTCTAGTGCAGGTTCTGTCAGTACTCCATTTTTTGGCAAGTGGGTCATTTCAAACAACAGTGGCCATTTCATCAGGGATGTCTCAGCCTATGTTTTCCAAGGTGTTGTCCAGATGTTGTCTGCCCTGCTGAAATACATGCGGAGCTACATTGTTTTCCCTGAGGTGGGCGATTTGGCTACAGTGAAGGGTGATTTCTATGCGCTTGGACATATTCCCAACATCATTGGTGCAATTGATGGGACACATGTTGCTTTGGTCCCCCCCAGCACGAGTGAACAGGTGTACAGGAACAGAAAAAGTTATCATTCCATGAATGTCCAGGTGGTCTGTTTGGCTGACCAGTACATCTCCCATGTAAATGCCAAGTTCCCTGGGTCAGTGCATGACACGTACATCATGCGAAATAGCAGCATCCCTTACGTGATGGAACTACTTCAGAGACACTGTGTATGGCTAATTGGTGACTCTGGTTACCCCAACCTGTCATGGCTACTGACCCCAGTGAGGAATCCCAGGACAAGGGCAGAGGAACGGTACAATGAGGCCCATGGGCGTACTAGGAGGGTGATCGAGCGGACCTTCGGGTTCCTGAAGGCCAGGTTTAGGTGCCTCCATATGACAGGTGGATCCCTAATGTACTCACCAAAGAAGGTGTGCCATATCATCGTGGCCTGCTGTATGCTTCACAACCTGGCTTTGCGACGGCAGGTGCCTTTCCTGCAGGAGGATGGTCCAGATGGTGGTGTTGTGGCAGCTGTGGAGCCTGCAGAGAGTGAAGAGGAGGAAGACGAAGAGGACGACACAGACAACAGGGACACAGTAATACAGCAGTATTTTCAACGACATACAGGTAAGAATCAACACCGGCATTTTACATTTTCTTAAAGTCTCCTGCCTCTCTACTGTCTGAGTTTCCCCCCAGTGTATGTTAACTGAGTTGTGACTTTCCCTTCCATTTTCAGAGATGTGGGCCCCACTCCGTGACCTCTGCTTTGTTTCCCCATGGACTACAGCTGTGTGACAGTGGTATGTTGTCATCACAATGTAACTGGACATTTTGGCACGGTTCTGTGTAATACAATTGTTCAAAAATACAGGCAGACTCGAGATTATTTTTGTGCAATAAGTGTGTTTATTAAAGTGCTCAATTTTGGGTAATGGTTGCAATTCGGTGATGGGTGATGGTGGAGGAATGTCCATGGCAGAGTCCAGATTTTCAGTCTCACAGGTGCATTGTCCATATGCCTGTGGAAGGTGGAGCAGGGGCAGTTTAAGGTTGGACAGGGTGACAATGTGGGACAGTGGGATGACAATCAGGGGGTATCCTTTCCTGGCGGGGGTCTTGGCATCCTACTCTGTCTTCTTCCTAGATCTCAGGCACCGCTTGCGGGGTGGTTCTCCTTCTGCAGGGGGTGGGGTTCTGTTGGCCTGTTGTTCTTGTGTCGGGCCTCCTGTCCACTAGCGCCGGCGGAGGTGGTAGCCTGTTCTTGGTCCATTCTAGTGACAGGGGCCCTTTGTGGTGCCACATGGTCCCGCAATGTGCTGACAATCTGATTGAGAGCCACAACGATGGTGCCCATTGCGGAACTGATGTTTCTGAGTTCTTCCCTGAACCCCATAAACTGCAGTACCTGGATCTCCTGGAACCTGGCCAGGACCGTCGCCATCGTCTCCTGGGAGTGGTGGTATGCTCCCATGATGGAGGATAGGGCCTCGTGGAGAGTGGGTTCCCTGGGCCTGTCCCCCCCCTGTCGCACAGTAGCCCTCCCAGTTCCCCTGTTTCCCTGGGCCTCTGTCCCCTGGACCGTGTGCCCACTACCACTGCCCCCAGGTCCCTGTTGTTGTTGGGGTGGTGGGTTAACCTGGGTGCCCTGTAGTGGTGGACACACCGCTGATTGACGGTCCTGGAGACAGAGGTATGGGCCAGCTGGGTGGGTGCGGTGCTGGTGTTCCCAGAGGGGGCAGTGGCGTAGTGTGGGGGGTGCAGGGGGGGCCGGCCGCAACATCTTGGAAGAGACTCGAGTGCTAAAATCCACGGGTTAGGGGGCGCAAATTACTTGCTTTGCCCCGGGTTAGGGGGTGCAAATTACTTGCCTTGCCCCGGGTGCTGACAACCCACGCTACGCCACTGAGAGGGGGGTAGGTCTGCTGTGGCCTGTGGCTGTCTGAGGGGAACGGACTGTCCCGAGGTCCCCGATGGGCCGGGCTGGTCATCTGGGTCCAGGGAGACAGAGCTGCTGTCATCACTGTGGGCCTCTTCTGGGGGTGGAATGGACATTTCTGGACCCTCCTGGGCGGTGTCGTGGCGTTCGGGTCCTGCAGGGGTATAAGAGTATGGTTATTGCTTCTGTGTGTGCCATAGCGTGCAATGGGTGGGTGCCCGTGTACCCCAGTGCTGGCATTCCCTTGTGGGGGCTGTTGTGACGGTGGTTTGGGGGGGGATGGGTATGTGCAGTGGGCATGCTTAGGTGATGGGTGTCCATGGTTTGTGGTCGCATGCAGGGCTTGGTGTTGAGATGGGTGCGTTGTGATGGTGAGACATTAGCAAGGAGGATGTGTGATGGGGGTGGGGAGGGAGGGTGGGGGTATGATTTGGTATGCCAGTGGGTGGGGGGGGATGAAGTAGTTGAGATTAGACTTACCAGAGTCCATTCCTCCGCCTACTCCTGCGAGGCCCTCAGGATGCAGGATCGCCAAGACCTGTTCCTCCCATGTTGTAAATTCTGGGGGTTGAGATGGGGGTCCGCCGCCAGTCTTCTGCACCGCGATGTTGTGTCTGGATACCATGGAACGCACCTTCCCCCGTAGGTCGTTCCACCGCTTCCTGATGTCGTCCCGATATCGTGGATGCTGACCCACAGCGTTGACCCTGTCCACTATTCTTTGCCATAGCTCCATCTTCCTGGCAATGGTGGTGTGCTGCACCTGTGTCCCGAAGAGCTGGGGCTCTACCCGAACTATTTCCTCCACCATGACCCTGAGTTCAGCGTCTGAAAACCTGGGGTGTCTTTGGGGTGCCATGGGGTGGTGTGGATGAGGTGTGGGGTGGTGTTTGTGGTGATGAGTGTGGTGAGTGTGGTGGTGTGTGGTGTTTTGTGCGTGGATGTTGTGTGAGTGATGGTGTAATGTGCCTGTGAATGCTCTGTACTAGCTGGTGGTGTCTCTCTCTGGCCTTAGTCAATAAATGGTGGTCGTAGGGGTTTGTGGGTGATGTGGGTGTGTGTTTTATATTGTGTTGGGTGTGTGGGAGTGGTGTTTGTATGTGTATCAGGTGTGTGTATTTCAAAATGTCCAATGTGGCAGTGTTTTGGAGCTGTGTGTGTATTTTGACCGCGGCGGTGTGTACCGCCAATGGAATACCGCGGTTGAAAGACCGCCGCGTGGATTCGTGGGTCGGAATGGAATGGGCGTATTTCTGTTGGCGTGACAGTGGAGGTTTGGTCATCGCCAGTTTTTCGTTGCCCGTTGGTGTGGTGGACTTTTGTGGATGTCGTGTTTTTGGCGGTTTGCCTGTTGCGGGTCAGAATGACCGTGGCGGTTTGCCGCAGCGGTGTTATGGCGGTCTTCTGACCGGCGGTAAGCGCCTTTTACCGCCGAGGTCAGAATGACCCCCTAAATGTATTAGATTCTTGCTAATGAAGCAGTAGGCCTTAGTTAGCATGAGTCGAGGCCTTGCTGCCTGACTCTCATATTAAATGTATTTTTCTAACGTGCAGTGTGCTGACTTGCTAAAGGACATGAACTCTTGTTTTTCCAAAAGTTAGAAGCTGAATGTAACTGTAGTAGATCCGTTCTCATGAATTCACCCTGCCTATAGTAAAATTTTTAGCTAAATGCAACAGTGTAGATTAACACGGTCGCCTAAACCGGTACAGACAATGGAGCCACTGACCGAAGATGTGCAGAAGGACCACAAGACAATTAAATCATACCGGTCATTCCACCCGCTAAAGACGTCAATCATAAGCACCAATAAAATACGTGAGAACTGTTATGGGGTAACAAATTTGATGAACTAATGTGTTTTTAATTGGTTATAGATAGTGGGGTGCAACCCCATGTCCAATTAGATTTTAGGGGAATGTACCACGAAAAGGGGATAAAAACCCTTGTCACCAGGAAGAGAATTAGGTATTAGGGAGCAGGAGACTAGGAGAGGGGGAGATGCTGATGCTATTTGCTATGACCCAGACACTTTGTCACTCTGCATAGAGACTTTGCTGTTTAGTTCTTAAAACCATTCTGTCCTTAGATTGCCCATTTACACTTTACCTCCTTATGAGGGAAGTGCCCCATTTTTCCATTGCTGGAGCTGAATCTCTTTTGATGATGAATCCACTGATGTCCTGAAGATGAAGACAGAGCCTGAGTGCTGACCAAACTTGGAGGGTAACTATATGACAATGAAATTGTGATTGTCTGTTTGCTTTTTCTTTCTAGGTACCAACTGCTTTTCTTTTGAAAGGTGCCATAGCTAGATGTTTTCCAAATTGGTGTTACTAAATTGTTTTGCATGAAGCCCAACATGCCAATGCTAATTAGAGGTTAGTTGAGAGGTGTTCACTAAACGGACGCAAATAGACAAATGACTGAATCTATGCTTTGCTGAACAATGCGCTGATATACTCTGCTAATGATAGTTTATGTTCACGCCATGCTATATTTTAATGTTTGTGATTCTTGCTTTGATTAAATCTTATCAGAGTTGCCATGCTGTGACTATGCTATTGTGTTTCTTGGTTTTGAGACTAATAAACTTGCTAGTAGTATTGTAATCAATAGGGAATAAATATCACTAAATTCTTACTAAACTGGTGTGGTTATTCATGACTGCAAGGTCATGGTGGTGTCTTGAGTTTGATTAATGTCTTTGACTAAAGTAAAATGCAATGTTGTGATAAATATTGATGATATTATTGACGTATTGATTGACATTTTGATTAGCTATCTCGTCCTAAGGTGTCTCTCAACAGGGTCAAAAGATTCATTGGCCTAAAACGAGTCCCAATGTGTAATATTTTATCATAAAGGGATGCGTTACCAGTTCTGGTAGCAGAGCGACGGTTTAGGCCCTTTGGGGCCCTAGGACGGAGAATTATTGTTTAGATTGTTTTTCTGAGATAATGCAGATTGGAGGTATGATGCGTTTCTAAATTCCCCATGACTTTCCTGGGACCTCGGAAGCCTGCCTAAGTGAGTTGGGAATGTTCTCGGCGTCTTAGCATGTGTAGTATAGAATTTGCGCTTGCTCAGCTTATGCATATTGTAGGTAATTTGTGAAGTTTGTGTGTTTAGGCCAGGCAATGGTGTTTTAGTAGGAGTGGGCGTACTCCGCAGTATGAAAGTAGGGAAGTCGGCGTACTTCACATGAATGTGGCGCTTTGTGCAAATAAATTATCCACGTGGTTGGTTGGTGATGTACGGACCCGTCGTGGTCTAAGACTCCGGAGTATATTGACAAGTGTAGGAGACACTTGGGTTTATGTTGTAATTTGTGCGGTTTATTAGGTCAATCGGGCGTGGTTGACAAGTCCAGTTTGAGTCAAATTGTGTGAGTGAAACCTTCGATGGAGATTTGGCAAGTTCTATAGTGCACTAGAACAAACCATTGACAAGTCGAGAGTAGGATTTGCGGGTCGAATTCTGCTTACGTATGTGGGAACTGAGAAGGAGAGAGTAGCAGCCGAGGCTTCAAGTGAAATCTCTGTATGTAAAGTTCTGAAGCGAATGTGTTACCCTTCCTGTAGTAAACCGGCAAATTTGAGTTGTTGTTGTTGTTAAAGGTGCTCGCAGTAATTTTGCATTAGTTTAGTGTGAATCCAGTGTAAGGAGGACAAGCCGCAAGCCTTTGTCAGCTGCAGTGTGTGATTGTGACGTCAGTGATGCCACGCTGGGATAGGTCAGTTGCTGAGAGGGGTCGCGCACGGATTGGCAGCCGTCCGTGAGAGGCAATATGTTGAGAAAGGCAGGTGAAGAGTGTTCTGGGAATTAAGGTCACTTCCTGATTATATTCAAACAAAAATAAAAGACGTAAAAATGAATTTTCTCAAAGCTTTGAGGAGCGCTCTGAAAGGAGACGCATACATTATGGCGAGTGAAGGGGAGCCTACACCGCCTGAGGGTACTCCAGCTTGTATAGTAATGGAGGAAAAGGGAGTCGCGACATGTCTGTGGATGAAGCAGTGGCGCAAATTAACAGAGAAGGAGGGATGTCTAGTGTTTCCGGTGCATGGAACGTTCAATAGAAGAATTTTAGAGAATTTGAGGTGGATGTTGAATGTACAAAAGCCGCCTCCGAGACCAGCTCAGTATGAGGCGTTAGCAGTTTGGGATTTAATGGCCATACGACAAAGACTGCAGAAACTCGAAAAGAGAATAAAAAGAGCAGAAAAGACTTCAGCCAAGGCTAGATGGGACAATGAGAGCAAAATGTGGAGAAGGGGAATAGTTGACGGACTTAAATTGTTCCGGCAATTACACAAGAAGATGAGACACAGGGAAAGAAAGCCACCTGTAAGACAGACAAGGGCTCTAATAAGTCTAAGGAGACTCAGAGGTCTTGGTTAGACGAAGATGATTCAGACGATGAAGAGTTTCTTAATCAGTTGTTACATGATTGCCCACCACCATATGCCATAAATGACATTGCTCCAAGCACTAGTGCGGGTCCTGGGAACCAGACACAGAGTAAGGAAGTTACAAATGCAATGCAGACAAGTGATACGGTTTTGATACAGAATCGTGTCAGTGTATCCACTGCACCAGACGCGCAAATACAGTTGCAACCTCCGCCACAGATACACAGGATTTACCCAGACGTCCCAATACTAGAGACGAGTACGAGTCTAATGGTGCCGCCTGATCCGATATATATGAGATCAAAGCTAGTGCAGATTGAGCCAACTCCGCAATTGCTGCCCCAGCCGAAGCAACAGCTGATTCCGGGTTATAATCCAGCAGCAGGGCCTCCGTTAGTACCTGCACCAGCTACAGTGAGTCAAGCCTTGGGAGTTACTGCTCCAAGGGGTTTGGAACCAGGTCAGACACCAGCTGCCATATCATTACCAATCACTGTTGGTCCTCCAGTACCATTGTATGCGCAGGGTAAGCCTGATGTGTGTGATCAGAACGTTAAAAAACCCTAGAGGTAGTAAGAGAAGGATTCACAGAAACTCCCCAGCCAATGACACCAAGAGAACAATCAGCAGAAGGACTCTGGTCCTTGTTGGATCTCAGTCCGATTGGGGCTCTTTTGGAGGCAATGAGGCAAGCAGGCCCCACAAACAATGAGTACAGATACATCACAGTCACCATTGATGCATTCAGGGAACATTTCGTTGCAAGGTTTTTCTGCGCAATAATTAAATGAGTGGTTAGAAAAGACTTATGCTTCCCAAAATACTGCAGTAACTATAGATAAGCCAGAAAAGGAAGAATACCTGAATTCTTGTGAGACTGGGCGTAGAAGCTGCGGAACTAGTGGAAGGGACAATGGGGGTAAACAGATTAGAGTCATACACAGAAGCAGAATTGAGGTATCTGTGCCCCAAGATCACCAAAGAAGTGGTTGGCAAACCTGGCGGACAAATACAACATAGACATTGCGAATACTAAACATTTGAAAAGACGCTACAGATTAGACTTTGATTCTAAAGATTTTGAGCACATGAGATCTACCGGAATGAAAGCGCATCTTAAAGAGATACTGCACAGTGCGCAAATCTGGGGAGCTTTAGAAAAGTGGGAAGGCAGATGGGCAAAGAAAAGAGATAAAGAGAAGGGTGAAAGTCTGGAACCAAATCAGGCTAAAACCACACCAGACATGGGGACAGTAAAGATGTTACCAATGAGAGAAACAGCAGGAGGGGTTCTAGTCCATGTGCCGTGGTCCAGGGGAGACATTCTGTCATTTACAAATGATCATCCCAGATTGAGGGAGAAGCCGTTAGAGTGGTACCAGCAGACAGATAGGTTTGTGAAGCTTGCGAAATGTCTCTGGGAGGACTTGAATACCCTGTTTGAGATTATAGTTCCACCTGATCTGTGGCCTGAGTGCAAGAGGGGTGTGGACTGGCCAACACAGGAGCCGGCAAGGGATAAGGTGACTGGAGCACCATCTGAGGAGGTGATGCAGTACTATCATAAAGTGATTGAGTTTTTGAAGCAGAAAGTGTCGCCGAAAGTGACTGATTGGCAGAAAATCGATCGAACCTCACAGGAGGCTAAAGAGTCTATTCATGCTTACTATGAGAAATTGTTGAAAGCGTTCAAACATTACAGTGGCACAGAGACCATAGAGCCGAAAGACATGAATCACCTTGTGTTCAGGTTTGTTGAAGGGCTGAGACCAGAGATTAGCCAGATGATTAAGAATCATTTGATCTGTTGGCAGACAAAACTGATTGATGAGGTGTTGCAGTATGCGAAATACTGTAGTGACGAGATTGAGCTGAAGCAGAGAAAGTTAAAGGAGAAAGTGATGGTGATGCAGATTAAGGCAGCGCAGGCAGGGATGCAGGGAAATGGAATCCAGCAGATGGTACAGCAGCAACCGCAAGGAAATGGCATGTTTCAAACACAACCGAGAGGTCGGTGTTTTGTGAATCGCGGTCCAGACTTGAATACTGTAGTGGTTCAAAATGATGTACAGGGGATGAAAAAGATATCACTGTGTCACACGTGCGGGGGCGTGGGGCATTGGAAGTGGGAATGCCCAAATGTGGTGTAGGATGGTGTTGTTCAACAAAGCAATGATGTCGGTACATTTCAAAATGTGAGGGGTCCAAAGGTGAGGGGCCAAAATCAAAACTTCCAGAATAACATGGTTCAGATGCAGGGGTTACAGCCCATGCAGTAAATACAAATGCAGCGTGTTCAACCAGCACAAGTGCAGCAGGTACAACAGCATGTTCCCATGGTACCTAGACAGCAAATGCAATTACCATTGGCTCCGATAGACTGCAACAGGTGATGCTTCCTCAGCAGGTCACAGGCCAAATGATGAGTCAAAATAATACAGTAAAGCAATTCTCATTGTGTGGTGAGGATGGAATAAATGATGAATGGTTGGATGACAGTTCTGAAAGTGAGGAGCGCAGGCTTGCAGCGTCCCTAAAAGTAGATCAGAGGGGACCCTATGTAGAGGGTAAGGTGATGGGTCACACGGTTTCATTCTTGGTTGACACAGGAGCCACACGCTCTACAGTCAGAAGTGCAGAGGTTCCGAAATTACCACTTTCAGGACGTACCATAAGGGTGGTTGGTGTGGCAAACCAGTATCTGACAAACCCGATTACAGACCCAGTTCAAGTTGAGATTGGAAACTTACAGAGATTACATAAATTTGTAGTCTGTGATTCTAGTCCAGTGTCCCTACTGGGAAGAGACTTACTGTGCAAAATGAAATGTTCGATTACTTGTTCAAATGAAGGAATTGAAGTGCAGACAAACAGTGATGATGAAGGGGATGATGGGCAATTTACAGATCTAGAGACGGAAAGTACAAATGAAGAATACCCTCTGATAACTTTATTCCCAATGCTTACAGTGACTGACTTACCACCCGAGTTGCAGGGAACAGTGACAGAGAAGGTGTGGGACCTGACAGGAAAAGAAGTAGGACTGATAAAGGGAGTAGAACCGGTTAAGGTACAGGTTAAGCCGAACGCAGTGTCTCCTCAGGTGCCGCAGTACCACATGGCACAAGATGTCCTCATTCAGGTATCACATTTAATTGCAGACTTTGTAAAGCAAGGAGTTCTGAAAGAAGTGATGAGCAGCCCGTGTAATTCACCAATAATGGGTCTGAAAAAGCCTTGTGGAAAGGTCCGAATTGTGCAGGATTTGAGAAAAATAAACGAGATTGTGGTAAAGTGCTGCCCCATAGTGCCAAACCCAGCAGTGATCATGTTTCAGGTTCTGTGTGATGCAGAGTGGTTCACAGTTGTGGACCTGTCTCAAGCATTCTTTTCGGTGCCTCTTCATGAAGACAGCCAATTTCTCTTCAGTTTCAAATTCCTGGATAAGGTGTACAGTTGGTGCAGAATTCCACAAGGGTTTTCTGAGTCACCGTCCATCATCAATCAGATATTGAAGAAGGACTTGGAGTCGTTGGAACTGCCTTTCAGTTCGACTCTAGTGCAGTACATTGATGACTTGCTGATTGCATCCAGAACAAAAGATGACTGTAGGTATGACACAATTGCCTTACTGAACCATTTGGGAAAGAATGGACATAAAGGGGGTCATTACAACTATGGCGGTAAAAGCCGCTTACCGCCGTGCAGAAGACCGCCAATACACCGCCGCGGCAATCCGCCACAGCTATTATGACCCACATCTCGGAATCCGCCGAAATTCAGGCACCCACACAAGTCCGCCACACCAAAGGTCAGTGATAAACTGGCAAAAACAAATCCTCCACCGTCACGCCAACAGAAACACGCCCATGCTATCACGACCCACGAATCCACGCGGCGGTCTTTCATCCGCGGTATTCCATTGGCGGTACACACTGCCACGCTCAAAATACACACACATCTCCAAAACACCGCCACATTGGACAATTCGAAATACACACACCTGATACACATGCAAACACCACTCCCACACACCCAACACTATATAAAACACACACCCACGTCACCCACAAACCCCTATGACCAAAAATGTTGACGAAGGCCAGAGAGACTGCACAGCATAGACAACCCCACCACACAGAGGCACACAACACCATCACCCACACAACATTAACGTACAAAACACCACACACCACTACACATCACCACACTCATCACCACATACACCACCCCACACATCACCTACACCACCCCATGGCACGGCAAAGACACCCCAGGTTCTCCGAGGAGGAGCTCAGGGTCATGGTGGAGGAAATCGTCCGGGTAGAGCCACAGCTATTTGGATCACAGGTGCAGCACACCTCCATAGCTAGGAATATGGAGCTATGGCGAAGAATAGTGGAGAGGGTTAACGCAGTGGGACAACACCCAAGAAATCGTGAGGACATCAGGCAGAGGTGGAATGACCTACGGGGGAAGGTGCGTTCCTTGGTCTCAAGACACAACATCGCGGTACAGCGGACTGGCGGCGGACCCCCACCTCCTCCCCCACAACTAACAACATCGGAGGAGCAGGTCTTGACCATTATGCATCCTGAGGGCCTCGGAGTAGTCGGTGGAGGAATGGACTCTGGTAAGTCAAATCTTAACTATCATATCCCCCACCCTACCTGCATGCTATCACAGACCCCACCCTCACCCCCTCCCCTATCACTCCAACTCCTCACTAATGTACTAATAACACAAACGACCCATCCCAACACCAAGCCCCGCATGACACAACAAAGCATGGACACCCGTCACTAAAGCATGCCCACTGCACATACCCATAACAACCCCCCAACCATCATCACACAAGCCCCCACACAGGAATGCTAGCACCGGGGTTCACGCTCACCCACCCATTGCACACCATGACACACACACATGCAATAATCATGCTTTTACACCCCTGCAGGACCACTACCCAACGTCACCAGACAGGAGGGTCCAGACATCTCTACCCCACCCACAGAAGAGGCCCACAGTGATGACAGCAGCTCTGGCCAACTGGATCCAGATGACCAGCCTGGACCATCGTGGGCCTCGGGACAGTCGGTTCCCCTCGCACAGGCACAGCCCACCACAGACCTTCCACCCTCTGGTAACACCAGCACAGCACCCACCCAGCGGGCCCATACCTCCGTCCCTAGGACACGTCAATCAGCTGTGTGTCCACCACTACAGGGAACTCAGGATAACCCACCACCCCAACAACAACAGGGACCTGGAGGCAGTGGTAGTGGGCACACGGTCCAGGGGACAGAGGCCCAGGAACACAGGGGAACTGGGAGGGCTGCTGTGCGACAGGGGGCGGACAGGCCAAGGAAACCCACTCTCCACGAGGCCCTCTCCTCCATCATGGGAGCATACCACCACTCCCAGGAGACGATGGCTACGGTCCTGGCCAAGTTTCAGGAGACCCAGCGCATGCAGGAGGAACAGTATTTGGGGTTCAGGGAGGAACTCAGTACCATCAGCTCCGCCCTGGGCACCATCGTAGGGGTGCTGAAGGAGATACTGAACACCAGGAGGGACACCGTGGCACTCCACGGGGGCCCCTGACACTAGCATGGACGATGAACTGCCCACCACCTCCGCCGGCGCTAGTGGACAGGAGGCACCGCCACAGGACCACCACACCAGCACCCCACCCCCTGCAGACGGAGAACCACCCCGCAAGCGGTCCCTGAGATCCAGGAACAGGACAGAGCACGATGGCAAGACCCCCGCCAAGAAATGAGACCACCCTGATTGTCATCCCACTGTCCCACTTTGTCACCCTGTCCATATTGGAACTGCCCCAGCTCCACTTCCTATGCCCATATGGGCAGTGCACCTGTGAGACTAATAGACTGGACTCTGCCATGGACATTCCTCCACCATCACCCCTCACCATTTTACCACCCCCCTCCAATATTTAGCACTTCAATAAACACCCTTTAACCACAAATCAATCTGGAGTCAGTCTGTGATCTTGAAAATGTGTATTAGCAATGACAGTGACAAAATCCGTTCTCAAATGTAATGTCAACATACCTATGTCACACATCACAAGTCCATGAAGAATGTAAGCAGATGACACACGTTTGTAACCACACCTGTGAAACCGTAATGGAAATGTACAACTCAGTTACCATATACTGCTTGAAATTGACAGACAGGATAGAGGTAGAAGTGTGAAAGTACTTGTAGTAGGCAAGAATGTGTTCTCACCTGTGTGTCACTGGAAATATTGCTGGATGACTGAGTCCCTGTTGTCAATGTCTTCTTCCTCTGCTTCCTCCTCATCACTGTCCACAGGCTCCACAGCTGCCACAACACCATCATCTGGACCATCCTCCTGCAGAAAAGGCACCTGGCGTCGCAAAGCCAGATTGTGCAGCATACAGCAGGCGTTGATGATCTGGCACACCTTCCTTGGTGAGTAGAATAGGGAACCACCTATCATATGGAGGCACCTGAACCTGGCCTTCAGGAGGCCGAAGGTGCATTTGATCACCCTCCTAGTCCGCCCATGGGCCTCATTGTAGCGTTCCTCTGCCCTGGTCCTGGGATTCCTCACTGGGGTCAGTAGCCATGATAGGTTGGGGTAACCAGAGTCCCCTAATAGCCACACACGGTGCCTCTGGAGTTGACCCATCACATAAGGGATGCTGCTATTCCGCAGGATGTAGGCGTCATGCACTGAGCCAAGGAACATAGCATTTACCTGGGAGATGTACTGGTCTGCCAAACATACCATCTGTACATTCATCGAATGATAAATCTTCCAGTTCCTGTACACCTGTTCACTCCTGTGGGGGGGAACCAAAGCCACATGGGTCCCATCAGTGGCACCTATGATGTTGGGGATATGTCCAAGTGCATAGAAGTCACCTTTAACAGTAGCCAAATCCTCCACCTGAGGGAAAACGATGTAGCTCCTCATGTGTTTCAGCAGGGCAGACAACACTCTGGACAACATGTTGGAAAACATAGGCTGGGCCATCCCTGATGCCATGGCCACTGTTGTTTGAAAAGACCCACTTGCAAGGAAATGGAGCACTGATAGCACCTGCACTTGAGGGGGGATCCCTGTGGGATGGCGGATAGCTGACATCAGATCAGGCTCCAACTGGGTACACAGTTCCTGGATTGTGGCACGGTCAAACCTGTAGGTGATGATTAAATGTCGCTCCTCCATTGTCAACAGGTCCACCAGCGGTGGGTACACCGGAGGATTACGCTATCTCCTCACATGTCCCAGCTGACGGTGCCTAGGAAGGACAACAGCGACAACAGAGTCAAGCAACTCAGAGGTATGTACCCACAGTCTACACAGAACACGAAACATAATCCAAAAAGTTGGTGTATGTGTATTGAGTCCAGGCCTAGGTATGTGTGACGCAGTTGAAAATGAAGCCATGTGGGCCCCTGAAATGGCGGCTGCCTGACCTCTAAACTGGGACAATGGGATGTGAGGTAACTGCGCTGACGTTGTGCACCGTCGCGGTAGGCGGTCGAAGACCGCTGCGCAATGCTGCATTGGTTAACATTGGACCCTATGGGTCCCAGGAGCCAATGACGAAGTGCGCCGGCGGTGATGATACGCACCGCCGTGGACGTCATCGCCGCGGACGTCACCGCCATTTTCTATCTGTTGAATCACTCGATACCTGATCTTCGACAGGAGAGGACTTACACTGCAAGTGCTGCTGTGACCTCGGTCTGGAAGAGACAATGGCTCATGCGTCTGGGGAAAGGGCCCCTGCCTTCACTGCACAGGAGTTGGAGAAGCTCGTGGATGGGGTCCTCCCCCAGTACACGCTACTCTACGGTCCTCCAGACCAACAGGTGAGTACACAGGGAGCAAGTTGTATGAGCTATGCCTGGGTGGAGAGGGCTGGTTGTAAGAAGGAAGGGGGCAGAGTACTGCGAGCATGAAGGACTGTGAATGCATGTGCCACATGGCAAGGGTAGGGATGTGGGCCACTCACTTTGACGGTGCAGTTGGTAATGACTTCTCTTCTTCCCCTGTACATGTCATGTAGGTCAGCGCCCACCAGAAGAAGGATATTTGGCGTGCCATCGCCAAGGACGTCCAGACCGTGGGCGTCCACCAGAGACGGAACACCCACTGCCGTAAAAGATGGGAGGACATTCGCCGCTGGAGCAAGAAGACGGCGGAGGCTCAGCTGGGGATGGCCTCGCACCATGACCCCCCTGATGTTCAGGATCCTGGCGGTGGCATACCCTGAGTTGGATGGGCGCTTGAGGGCATCACAGCAGACACAAGGGGGTGAGTACACTCTCATTCAGCGGACTTTGCGCGCAGTGAAGGTGTCTGGGTGGGGGAGGAGGGCTGTGGGTTTCCCTAGGCCAGGGCGAGTTCCGTAGGCTAGGCCCCTCCGTAATTCAGGCCATGTGGCACTCCACCCCACCTCTGTAGAGTGCCAAGTACAGGTATACATGCCCCTGTGTCATCTATGTGTGCTGATATCCACCATAGCCATGTAGGCCATATCCCAGGAACTGCATCAGTAGAGCCCAACAGCGCAGCGTAGTGCAGGGGGGTGCTGTGTCTGTATTGTCCGCCAACGGTAGCAGTAAGCCATGCACTCAACCTGTCTTTCTTCTGTTGTCCCCCCCCCCTTTTTGTGCTCTCCCTGTTCTTGTGTGCATCAGCATCATCAGGCGGAGGTACAGTGGCACCGGAGCACGAGGGAGCTGCATCCCACATGGCCATGGAGGGCCACACCACGGACTCTGAATACACCAGTGGGACGGAGGGTGAGGGGAGCTTCACGGCGGGCAGAGGATCAGCAACCAGCGACACGGACTCGTCCTCCGATGGGAGCTCCCTTGTGCTGGTGGCAAAATCTGTGCCCCCCACTTCCACAGGTACAGCCTCCACCCCCCTACCAGCACCGCCCTCCCAGCAGCCCCTCAGCGTTCGCCCCGTGCCCGCTCACCCAGGAGGGTGGGCATCACCTTCGCCCCAGGCACCTCAGCCCCTGCCCCTGTCACCTCTGCTGCCCCCAGTGAGGAGGCCATTGACCTCTTCAGGTCACTCACTGTTGGGCAGTCTACCATTTTGAATGCCATCCAGGGTGTAGAAAGGGAATTGCAACACACAAATGCATTCCTGGAGGGCATTCATTCTGGTCAGGCTGCCCTTCATCGAACCCTGCAATCTCTGGCCTCAGGACTGATGGCAGCCATTGTCCCTGTCTCTAGCCTCCCCCCTCCAAATTCCTCCACCCAGACCCAATCCCCTGTACCCCAGCCTATCCCAAGCACACCATCAGACCAGCCTGCACACACCTCAACACACAAGGGAAGCTCAGGCAAACATAAGCACCACACATCCCACAGGCACTCATGCAAGCATCACGCACATACAGACACAGCAACATCCACTGCCTCCACTGTGTCCCCCTCCTCGTCGTCTCCCTCCTCCCTCCCAGTGTCGTCTACACTCTCACCTGCATGCACTACCACTACAGCCACTAGGTCCCGCACCAGTACACCCACCACCACACCCCGCTCACCTGCACTCACCACCCCCACTACCATTTACACATCCCCTGTGTCCTCTCCCAGTGTGTCTGTGACGCCCCCTCCCAAAGTACACAAATGCGGGCACACACCCACCCAACAGCCATCCACCTCACGACAGCCTCCAGCGCATGCACCTGCACCCAAATCAACAAAAGTTACACCTCCTACAACCACCTCCTCTTCCTCCACTCCCAGACCCCCTCCAGCTACCCGTCCCAGTTTTCATAAGAAACTTTTCCTGAGCAACCTTGACCTCTTTCCCACCACCCCCCCCTCCAATTCATGGGTCCCGTACTAGCACCTCAGCCAAAATATCGCCGCTACCAGTGGTGCCTGTTAGAGGTATGTGGAGTGCACCGGGCACCAGGGCAGCCAGTGTGACATGGAGCCACAGCACAGCCAGTTCCCCCCTGTGAAGCACCAGACGTTGGACAGTGACCGACGAGTGAGGGGAAAAGACTCCAGCCGGCAAAGTTGCTCACAAGGGTCCCGGGGGGAGTGTCCACTCAGCTGTGACTCCTCCCAAGGTGGGGAAGGGGCAGAAGAAATCGCCAAAGTCTGGGAAGAGCAGCACGGCGGAGAAGACCGCCATCATCCCCGCTGCCCAGGAGGTCACAGCCAGCCCCATCGTCACTGGCCAGGAGGCCACCGCCAGACTCAGTGCCCAGGAGGGCAGCCCCATCGTCACTGGCCAGGAGGCCACCGCCAGAGTCAGTGCCCAGGAGGGCCCCGGCAGCCACAGCCCTGCTGGGCAATGAAGGACCGCCATGGCAAACACCGCTGAACAGGTCATAGACAGCAAAGTCAAGCACCGCTGAACAGGGCAAGCACCGCTGAACAGGGCAAAGACCGCCATGGCAAGCACCGCTGAACAGGGCAAAGACCCCCATGGCAAGCACCGCTGAACAGGGCAAGCACCGCTGAACAGGTCATAAACAGCAAAGTCAAGCACCGCTGAACAGGGCAAAGACCGCCATGGCAAGCACCGCTGAACAGGGCAAGCACCGCTGAACAGGTCATAGAGAGCAAAGTCAAGCACCGCTGAACAGGGCAAGCACCGCTGAACAGGGCAAAGACCGCCATGGCAAGCACCGCTGAACAGGGCAAGCACCGCTGAACAGGGCACAGACCGCCATGGCAAGCACCGCTGAACAGGGCAAGCACCGCCAACTCAAGCACCGCTAGCCCATGTGCGGCAGGGGCAGTGACGGAACTGGGACCGTCACTGGGAGAGTGATGCACTCTGGGCACCAGTCCCCCTCCAGAACCAGTGGAGAACAGCATCCACTCCGTCTGTCCTTAACAGGATGAAGCACTCTGGGCACCCGTCCCCCTCCAGAACCAGTGGAGACTGTTATCGACTTGAGAGACTGTGGCTTTGCACTCCTCAGGATGGTACAGTGGGCAACCCACCCACTGTAGAGACTTGAGAGACTGTGGCTTTGCACTCCACAGGATTGAACAGTGGGCAACCCACCCACTGTAGAGACTTGAGAGACTGTGGCTTTGCACTCCCCAGGATGGTACAGTGGGCAACCCACCCACTGTAGAGACTTGAGAGACTGTGGCTTTGCACTCCCCAGGATTGAACAGTGGGCAACCCACCCACTGTAGAGACTTGAGAGACTGTGGCTTTGCACTCCCCAGGATGGAACAGTGGGCAACCCACCCACTGTAGAGACTTGAGAGACTGTGGCTTTGCACTCCCCAGGATGGTACAGTGGGCAACCCACCCACTGTAGAGACTTGAGAGACTGTGGCTTTGCACTCCCCAGGATTGAACAGTGGGCAACCCACCCACTGTAGAGACTTGAGAGACTGTGGCTTTGCACTCCCCAGGATTGAACAGTGGGCAACCCACCCACTGTAAAGACTTGAGAGACTGTGGCTTTGCACTCCCCAGGATTGAACAGTGGGCAACCCACCCACTGTAGAGACTTGAGAGACTGTGGCTTTGCACTCCCCAGGATACATCAATGGGCATGGAGCCCCCTCGTGGATCTGGCGTGCTGCACTCATCCGGCTGAGGTGCCCCCTCTTCCCTTCCCCCTGAGGTGCCTGTTGTATTTCTATCTGATGCCCTAGCAGTGTTCTCTCCGTTTTGCTCAGGTATCGTGTGTGGGCCTCGCCCAAGCATTTTGGGCCCAGTGGTCCACGCACATTGAATGGTGCATTACCTGCACTGCTAATCGTGATGTATATTTTGTTGAATGTGAAATTATTTCTGTATATATTTGGTTACTGTATTTTGATATATTACAATGGTTGAATTCATTTCCTTTTGTCTTTGCATTCTTCCGGGGGGGTTGTTACTGTAATGTTTGGATATGCATTGGTGTGTGTGTTGTAGTGGGTGAGGGTCGGGGTGGGGGTGTTGCGTGTGTGTGTCCCTGACTTTTGCCTCCCTCCTCCCCTATGTCGTAGGTGCAGTACTCACCGTTGTCTTCGGCGCCGGCGTTGATTATGGTCGTACAGGAGCAGGAAGACTATCGCAGTGAGTATTTGGAGCTCCGGTTCCATGGTGTCGTCGTTCCTCATGGAGTGTGTAGAGGTGAGGGTTTTCCCATTGAAATGGCTGTTTCCACCGTGTTTTTATCCACGGTGAATCCGCCCCGGAAAAGGTCGCGGATTGGTAGGTTGTGATACTGTGGGCGGTACTTTGTCTTCCGCCTGTCTGTTGGCAGTGACCGCCGCGCTGTTTGTCTGTACCGCCGTGGCGGTCAGAGTGTTAAAGTGGCTGTCTTTGTTGGCGGTTTCCGCCACGGTCATAATTCCCTTTTTTTTTTTTTGCAGGCCTGTTTGCAATCTTACCGCCGCTTTAACACCGTCCGCCAGGGTTGTAATGACCACCAAAGTGTCCCCAAAGAAACTGCAGTACTGTCAGAGAGAGGTAAAGTACTTAGGTCATTTGATCGAAAAGGGTTCCAGGAGAATATCAAAAGAGGGGGTGACGGCCATACTGCAGATGAATCCCCCGACAACCAAGAGAGATGTCAGGATGTTTTTGGGAATGGTGGGCTACTGTCGCCAGTGGATTCCCAACGTCTCGATTATCTCTAAACCATTGATAAAACTGACAGGCAAGGAAGTTAAGGATGACCCGAGTACCATAATCTTGTCCGAGGAAGAGCTTGAGGCATTCATGGAATTGAGAGAGTGCATGTGCAGGGTGCCAGCTTTGGGTATGCCTGATTACACAAAGCCTTTTCAACTGTTTTGTCATGAACGTGATGCTTGTTCTTTGTCTGTCTTAACACATGTCCATGGAGGTGCAAACCGCTCAGTAGCATATTTTTCAGCTACTTTGGACCCAGTCGCAGCAGCCTTACCGGGTTGTTTGCGTGCAGTTGCAGCAGTTGGTCAGAGCCTCACACAGTGTGAAGGCATAGTGATGGGACATCCCTTAACAGTGATGGTTCCACATTCAGTTGAAATTCTGTTAACCCGAACTAAGACTCAGCACATGACAAATGCTAGGTTAACGAGCTATGAGACCATTATACTGGGGTCTCCTAATGTCTCTCCCAAGAGGTGTACCGTATTAGACCCGGCAACTTTACTTCCTGTTGAAAATACTGAGATTAATAATACTGAGGAAGTGGAGCATGACTGTCTTGAGGTAACAGAACTATGCACCAAACCCAGAACTGACATTAAGGATATGCAGTTAGAAGAAAATGATTACATTTTGTTTGTCAATGGTTCATGCTTTAGAGACTCAGTCGGAATTCTGAGACCTGGTTATGCCGTGTGTACAATCACCGGTATTCTAGAAGCTTCCTGGCTCGAAAAAGTGTGTTCTGCACAAGTGGCTGAATTGATTGCCCTTACTAAGGCATGCCACGCAGCTGCAAACCTAAAAGTCACTACTGACAGCAGATACGGATTTGGAATTGTACATGATTTTGGCCAATTATGGTCACAGAGGGGTTTCATGACCTCTTCTGGCTCACCAGTGAAAAATGGCGAACAGATTAGGGATTTGTTGCATGCGATTCAGTTACCTCTTGAAATTGCCGTGGTGAAATGCAATGCTTATGTCAAGTCACAAGACTTTGGGGGTCATTCTAACTCTGGCGGGCGTACATTCTCAAAGCACTTATCCCACCGCTGCACAACCAATGTAGGAGGCTGGACTGGCTTGTAGTGAGTACCAAGGGGTACTTGCACCTTGCACCAGGCCCAGTTATCCCTTATTAGTGTATAGGGTGTCTAGCAGCTTAGGCTGATAGATAATGGTAGCTTAGCAGAGCAGCTTAGGCTGAACTAGGAGACGTGTGAAGCTACTACAGTACCACTTAGTGTCATATGCACAATATCATAAGAAAACACAATACACAGTTATACTAAAAATAAAGGTACTTTATTTTTATGACAATATGCCAAAGTATCTTAGAGTGTACCCTCAGTGAGAGGATAGGAAATATACACAAGATATATATACACAATAGCAAAAATATGCAGTATAGTCTTAGAAAACAGTGCAAACAATGTATAGTTACAATAGGATGCAATGGGGAAACATAGGGATAGGGGCAACACAAACCATATACTCCAAAAGTGGAATGCGAACCACGAATGGACCCCAAACCTATGTGACCTTGTAGAGGGTCGCTGGGACTATTAGAAAATAGTGAGAGTTAGAAAAATAACCCTCCCCAAGACCCTAAAAAGTGAGTGCAAAGTGCACCAAAGTTCCCCTAAGGACAAAATAGTCGTGTTAGAGGGAAAATGCAAGGAAAACACAAATCAGCAATGCAACAACGATGGATTCCTGACTGAGGGTACCTGTGGAACAAGGGGACCAAGTCCAAAAGTCACAAGCAGCTCGGAGATGGGCAGATGCCCAAGAAATGCCAGCGGTTGGTGCAAAGAAGCTCTTACTAGGCTGAAGAACTGTGAATACTGCAGGAACGACAAGGGCTAGAGACTTCCCCTTTGGAGGATGGATCCCCCACGCCTTGGAGAGTCGTGCAGAAGTGTTTTCCCGCCGGATGGACGCCAACAAGCCTTGCTACATGCAAATCGTGCGTTTGGCGTTTTTGGACGCTGCTGGGGCCCAGGAGGGACCAGGAGGTCGCAAATTGGACCTGCAGAGAGAGGGGACGTCGAGCAAGACAAAGAGCCCTCACTGAAGCAGGTAGCACCTGGAGAAGTGCCAGAAACAGGCACTACGAGGATGCGTGAAACGGTGCTCGCCGAAGTTGCACAAAGGAGTCCCACGTCGCCGGAGACCAACTTAGAAAGTCGTGCAATGCAGGTTAGAGTGCCGTGGACCCAGGCTTGGCTGTGCACGAAGGATTTCCGCCGGAAGTGCACAGGGGCGGAGTAGCTTGCAAAGTCACGGTTCCCAGCAATGCAGCCCAGCGAGGTGAGGCAAGGACTTACCTCCACCAAACTTGGGCTGAAGAGTCACTGGACTGTGGGGGTCACTTGGACGGTGTCGCTGGATTCGAGGAACCTCGCTCGTCGTGCTGAGAGGAGACCCAAGGGACTGGTAATGCAGCTTTTTGGTGCCTGCGGTTGCAGGGGGAAGATTCCGTCGACCCACGGGAGATTTCTTCGGAGCTTCTGGTGCAGAGAGGAGGCAGACTACCCCCACAGCATGCACAAGCAGGAAAACAGTCGAGAAGGCGGCAGGATCAGCGTTACAGAGTTGCAGTAGTCGTCTTTGCTACTATGTTGCAGGTTTGCAGGTTTGCAGGCTTCCAGCGCGGTCAGCGGTCGATTCCTTATCAGAAGGTGAAGAGGGAGATGCAGAGGAACTCGGCTGAGCTCATGCATTCGTTATCTAAAGTTTCCCCAGAGACAGAGACCCTAAATAGCCAAAAAGTTTTGCATTTCCTCTTTTCACTCTTTTCTAAGTGCTGAAAAGTACTTCTAAACTTTCAAAAAGTTCTTAAAAGTTTAAAAAGTTTTTTCTGTCTTTCCAAAAAGTTCTGAAAACTTTTTTCTCTTTTGCTATCACTTTAACTCTCTCTAAAAAATGTCTGGCACAGGAAAAAATGTTGAACTGTCCAAACTTGCATATGATCACCTTAGCTGGAAAGGAGCAAGGAGTCTCTGCATAGAGAGAGGTTTGAGTGTAGGGAAGAATCCTTCTTTAGAACTGTTAATTAATATGCTTAGAGTACAGGATAAGGCCATAAGTGCCCAATCTGTAGAAAAAGTAGCTAATGGTTCTCAATCTGATCCAGGGACTCCCCCAGGAAAAGGTTCAGGAAAGAAACTTCTCAGCCTGCCCATTACTAGACAGTCTAGCATAGTTGGTACAGAGGTTGAATCACATCATACTGATGATGTGCTCTCACATTATGCTGGTAGCCAAGCTGTTAGGGTGCCCTCTGTAAGGGACAGGACTCCTTCTGTTCATTCCCATCATACCTCTGTATCTAGAAGATGCTAAACCTAAGACTGCATTTTCGACCATTGGAGGACATTACCAGTTTACTGTAATGCCTTTTGGTTTGAAAAATGCACCTGCCACTTTTCAGAGGTTGGTGAACACAGTCCTGCAAGGGCTGGAAGCTTTCAGTGCAGCATATTTGGATGATATAGCTGTCTTTAGCTCCAGCTGGGATGATCACCTGGTCCACCTTTGGAAAGTTTTGGAGGCCCTGCAAAAGGCAGGCCTCACTATCAAGGCTTCAAAGTGCCAGATAGGGCAGGGTAAGGTGGTTTATCTGGGACACCTTGTTGGTGGGGAACAGATTGCACCACTTCAGGGGAAAATCCAAACTATTATTGATTGGGTTCCCCCTACCACTCAGACTCAGGTGAGAGCCTTCCTAGGCCTCACTGGGTATTACAGGAGGTTCATTAAGAACTATGGCTCCATTGCAGCCCCTCTTAATGACCTCACATCCAAGAAAATGCCTAAAAAGGTATTATGGACAGCAAACTGTCAGAAAGCTTTTGAGGAGCTGAAGCAGGCCATGTGCTCTGCACCTGTCCTGAAAAGCCCTTGTTACTCTAAAAAATTCTATGTCCAAACTGATGCATCTGAATTAGGAGTAGGGGCAGTCCTATCACAACTTAATTCTGAGGGCCAGGATCAACCTGTTGCTTTTATTAGTAGAAGGTTGACCCCTAGAGAAAAGCGTTGGTCTGCCATTGAGAGGGAGGCCTTTGCTGTGGTCTGGGCTCTGAAGAAGTTGAGGCCATACCTGTTTGGCACTCACTTCATTGTTCAGACAGACCACAAACCTCTACTTTGGCTAAAACAAATGAAAGGTGAAAATCCTAAATTGTTGAGGTGGTCCATATCCCTACAGGGAATGGACTATACAGTGGAACATAGACCTGGGAGTAGCCACTCCAATGCAGATGGACTCTCCAGATATTTCCACTTAGACAATGAAGACTCATCAGGTAATGGCTAGTCTTATTGTCCTTCGTTTGGGGGGGGGTTGTGTAGGAAAGTACCATCTTGCCTGGCATGTTACCCCCATTTTTCACTGTATATATGTTGTTTTAGTTGTATGTGTCACTGGGACCCTGGTAACCCAGGGCCCCAGTGCTCATAAGTGTGCCTGAATGTGTTACCTGTGTAGTGACTAACTGTCTCACTGAGGCTCTGCTAATCAGAACCTCAGTGGTTATGCTCTCTCATTGCTTTCCAAATTGTCACTGACAGGCTAGTGACCATTTTTACCAATTTACATTGGCTTACTGGAACACCCTTATAATTCCCTAGTATATGGTACTGAGGTACCCAGGGTATTGGGGTTCCAGGAGATCCCTATGGGCTGCAGCATTTCTTGTGCCACCCATAGGGAGCTCTGACAATTCTTACACAGGCCTGCCACTGCAGCCTGAGTGAAATAACGTCCACGTTATTTCACAGCCATTTTACACTGCACTTAAGTAACTTATAAGTCACCTATATGTCTAACCTTTACCTGGTAAAGGTTAGGTGCAAAGTTACTTAGTGTGAGGGCACCCTGGCACTAGCCAAGGTGCCCCCACATTGTTCAGAGCCAATTCACTGAACTTTGTGAGTGCGGGGACACCATTACACGCGTGCACTACATATAGGTCACTACCTATATGTAGCTTCACCATGGTAACTCCGAATATGGCCATGTAACATGTCTATGATCATGGAATTGCCCCCTCTATGCCATCCTGGCATTGTTGGTACAATTCCATGATCCCAGTGGTCTGTAGCACAGACCCTGGTACTGCCAGACTGCCCTTCCTGGGGTTTCACTGCAGCTGCTGCTGCTGCCAACCCCTCAGACAGGCAGCTGCCCTCCTGGGGTCCAGCCAGGCCTGGCCCAGGATGGCAGAACAAAGAACTTCCTCTGAGAGAGGGTGTGACACCCTCTCCCTTTGGAAAATGGTGTGAAGGCAGGGGAGGAGTAGCCTCCCCCAGCCTCTGGAAATGCTTTGTTGGGCACAGATGTGCCCAATTCTGCATAAGCCAGTCTACACCGGTTCAGGGACCCCTTAGCCCCTGCTCTGGCGCGAAACTGGACAAAGGAAAGGGGAGTGACCACTCCCCTGACCTGCACCTCCCCTGGGAGGTGTCCAGAGCTCCTCCAGTGTGCTCCAGACCTCTGCCATCTTGGAAACAGAGGTGCTGCTGGCACACTGGACTGCTCTGAGTGGCCAGTGCCACCAGGTGACGTCAGAGACTCCTGCTGATAGGCTCCTTCAGGTGTTAGTAGCCTTTCCTCTCTCCTAGGTAGCCAAACCCTCTTTTCTGGCTATTTAGGGTCTCTGTCTCTGGGGAAACTTTAGATAACGAATGCATGAGCTCAGCCGAGTTCCTCTGCATCTCCCTCTTCACCTTCTGATAAGGAATCGACCGCTGACCGCGCTGGAAGCCTGCAAACCTGCAACATAGTAGCAAAGACGACTACTGCAACTCTGTAACGCTGATCCTGCCGCCTTCTCGACTGTTTTCCTGCTTGTGCATGCTGTGGGGGTAGTCTGCCTCCTCTCTGCACCAGAAGCTCCGAAGAAATCTCCCGTGGGTCGACGGAATCTTCCCCCTGCAACCGCAGGCACCAAAAAGCTGCATTACCGGTCCCTTGGGTCTCCTCTCAGCACGACGAGCGAGGTCCCTCGAATCCAGCGACACCGTCCAAGTGACCCCCACAGTCCAGTGACTCTTCAGCCCAAGTTTGGTGGAGGTAAGTCCTTGCCTCACCTCGCTGGGCTGCATTGCTGGGAACCGCGACTTTGCAAGCTACTCCGGCCCCTGTGCACTTCCGGCAGAAATCCTTCGTGCACAGCCAAGCCTGGGTCCACGGCACTCTAACCTGCATTGCACGACTTTCTAAGTTGGTCTCCGGCGACGTGGGACTCCTTTGTGCAACTTTGGCGAGCACCATTTCACGCATCCTTGTAGTGCCTGTTTCTGGCACTTCTCCGGGTGCTACCTGCTTCAGTGAGGGCTCTTTGTCTTGCTCGACGTCCCCTCTCTCTGCAGGTCCAATTTGCGACCTCCTGGTCCCTCCTGGGCCCCAGCAGCGTCCAAAAACGCCAAACGCACGATTTGCGTGTAGCAAGGCTTGTTGGCGTCCATCCGGCGGGAAAACACTTCTGCACAACTCTCCAAGGCGTGGGGGATCCATCCTCCAAAGGGGAAGTCTCTAGCCCTTGTCGTTTCTGCAGTATTCACAGTTCTTCAGCCTAGTAATAGCTTCTTTGCACCAACCGCTGGCATTTCTTGGGCATCTGCCCATCTCCGAGCTGCTTGTGACTTTTGGACTTGGTCCCCTTGTTCCACAGGTACCCTCAGTCAGGAATCCATCGTTGTTGCATTGCTGATTTGTATTTTCCTTGCATTTTCCCTCTAACACGACTATTTTGTCCTTAGGGGAACTTTGGTGCACTTTGCACTCGCTTTTTAGGGTCTTGGGGAGGGTTATTTTTCTAACTCTCACTATTTTCTAATAGTCCCAGCGACCCTCTACAAGGTCACATAGGTTTGGGGTCCATTCGTGGTTCGCATTCCACTTTTGGAGTATATGGTTTGTGTTGCCCCTATCCCTATGTTTCCCCATTGCATCCTATTGTAACTATACATTGTTTGCACTGTTTTCTAAGACTATACTGCATATTTTTGCTATTGTGTATATATATCTTGTGTATATTTCCTATCCTCTCACTGAGGGTACACTCTAAGATACTTTGGCATATTGTCATAAAAATAAAGTACCTTTATTTTTAGTATAACTGTGTATTGTGTTTTCTTATGATATTGTGCATATGACACTAAGTGGTACTGTAGTAGCTTCACACGTCTCCTAGTTCAGCCTAAGCTGCTCTGCTAAGCTACCATTATCTATCAGCCTAAGCTGCTAGACACCCTATACACTAATAAGGGATAACTGGGCCTGGTGCAAGGTGCAAGTACCCCTTGGTACTCACTACAAGCCAGTCCAGCCTCCTACATCGACAGTCAGGCCAGGCTCTCCTCAGGCACATCACCAATACTCTCATTCACATCACTTGACGCTATAGTTAACTTTATCTTCTCCTCCATACTCATTCATCATTATACCATCACACAGTCGCGGGACATGGCATTCAGTCACTCGCTAGTAATCACCTGTGGAGAAGAGAATTTAAAACTAGAATCACTAATAAACTAAACACTTGAAGAAAACACCAAAGTACAATCAACGATTTACTCAACTGATGTAACAAAATGGTTGTAGAAGATAGTATTGCTCAGGTCTAGCTAAAACCCTTGGCACCTATTAATGCTTTCGCGAAGTAAGCACCAAAAAAATATCCTTTGAACTGGAAACGAAAAGTGCTCCAGGCAATAAGGCTTAGTGGAGTAAACTGTTCCAGATTATGATGTGAATCCTGAGTAAACTGATGGTTATTTTCAGCATCTTGACACTTTTGTTATTTCAATGCATCCGATGTCCTGAAGAAATTAATTAATATTCATGAAACGTGTCCTATGCCCTTTTGACACATTTCCTTCCACAAACTTGGGATATTTTGTATTTATGTGTACTTATAAAGTATGTCAGAAGTAACATTATAAAAAAACATTTGGAATCAAGTTATTTCTGAGAGAATATATTGGAGTACTTTAACTTTACGTGAACTATCAACTTTGAGATGAGTGCCTGAGTGGTCGAAGTGCATTAAAAAAGTATTAGAACATTGGAATGTTGGCATGTCCATTGAAGACAATGGAGTGCTGCGGGCTTTTACAGGCCGGTAAAAGCCCGCAGCGCCAACATTCCAATGTTCGCTTTGTTCACAGCAACAGCTGTGAACAAAGCCTCACGGAGCCCGAGGGGATTTAAATCCCCTCGGGCTCCGTGAACATTTTTTTTTTTTGATAGAACATTCTGCCCTGTGTGGCAGAATGTTCTAATAGCCTTAGAACCCGCCGTAGCGGGCTCTACCGGCTATTAAAGTCCCTCTCCCTTGTTAAATGCCCTCGCCTTCGGCTCGGGCATTTAACGCGGGGAGCGGGCCTTTAATAGCCGGTAGAGCCCGCTACGGCGGGTTCTAAGGCTATAATAGAACTGTGACCCTGAGTGCAATGGAGGCAGGGGGCAGAGAACGTGGGCGTGGGGGACAAAGACGTGGCTAAAAACAAAACTATTCTGTCACTATTATCTTCAGGCAACTGCTTGTAAAATAACATGCACCCAAAATGAAAAATAAATGCAAGTTAAATGAATCTTTGAGAGATGCACTATTTTACGTTGTTAAACCTCTATCGGTTAAAGCGATCACTACAGATATCTGTGTCTGTAACCCACTTCTTCTACCTCTGAGTGCCTCCCTTAAAAGTCTTGAAAGAAAGATCTAAACAAATAGTTCATCCCAATTTAAACATTCGGAGCCTTCATTTCCCACAGATACCAGCGTTGGTCCTGAGCAGAAAGATTAATTTCTTATTTTTGTAAAGAATTTCCCATAAACCTCATCCCAATAAAAATACATCCCCGTGAATGCTTGAGCATTGACGAGAAATGCACAGCCACAGCACGAAGACAGGTCTTTGACCTCACAGTAGGGGCAGGTGGGATGTGTAGACAAAGGCGCAGAACCAACGTAAACGAGTTTCATTGTATTATGTGATTGGCCAAATCGAAGAAAAACAAACGAGTGAATCCTAAAATGTGGGGCTTAGGTTACAGAACAGAGGCAAAAAGAGAAAAAATACAGACATGAATCACATTGGAGATGAGGGATTTCTTTTAAGTGGAAGCACTTTGCCAGTTTCCTACACATTTTGAAGTGTTACATCCCATATTTCACAAGGCTCTAATGTGCATAACTAGGGGCAGCCGCATTTACGGCTCCAAATAAGGATAATGCGACAGAAGGATATTATACAAGGATATTATACGTGTTACCCACGTTTGTTGATTCAACATAAATTCACTAACTTCAATTATTTTGTTCTGTATTTGATATTAATATAACCCATGTTACCTGTATATGATGACCTGAATCGCTTGCCTTCTCGGGCAGAACAATACATACACCATGTAGGGTGTGTGGTGGGAAGGGTGTTGTCTTTGTTTTGACCGTGTGTGGTAAGTGTGATGGGCGAAGAAGTGTGAGAGATGCAAGTGTGCAGTTGATGGTTTTTGTAAACTGGCAGATCTGCTCAATTCTGCAAGTCCCTCTAACGTACATTTTATAATCACGGCCCATTAAGCTGGGTATTGCACAGAGTTGTTTATTTTGAGATTTTTGTTTACATTTATGATCCTGAGCACGCATAGACTGGAAGGTAAGATGGTCAGGAGATCTGCTACCATGGACTTCATCACAGTCATCTCTTATATGAACGTCATTGTGAAACACTGTCTCTCATCCATTGCCTCAACAAGTCAGGGATCCTTAGAACAGCCTTCCAATGCATCAGCTCGTTCCTCACAGGACGTACACAGAATCCACTGAGTTGGTCTTAGTCCCACAGGCATCATCACCGTGTTCACACTCTTCAATATCTACCAACATTGTGAAAACCTTTGGAATAAACTCATCCACTCACTTTCCAGAGACACCACCAACAGCCAAGTTCATGACAGAGGTCGTTAGTTGGATGAAGTCTAAGTGCCTCAAACTCAACTCTGACAAGATGGAGGTAGTATTATTTGGAAAAGGCCCTATGCTTTGGTTCTCAGCCTGGTGGCCTTCAGAACATGGCCCCAAACCTACACCTTCCAGACATGCCAGAAACCCGGGAAACATAGCTGACAACAAACTATTAATGGTCAGTCAAGTCACTCAACCACCTCCTCCTTCCACCCCCTCAAGCTACTCATGAAAATCTTCAGATGACTTCCTCTCAGTACCAGACGAACACTCGCTCATTGACAGTGACCTAGACTACTAGTACAAACACACTGTACGTCAGAATCTCTCTTTGCCCATCTCACCACGAGGCTCCAGACCATTCAGAATCCAGCAGCGAGACTCACTCTCAATCACCCTTCACACATCCACTTCAGAAACATCCACTGGCTCCCCATACATAAACGTGCACAGTTTAAACTACTCACCCACACTACACAGATTAGGACCCAACTACTTGAACACTGCATCAGTTTCCACACCCTAACGAGACACCGCCACTCTGCAAACCGGCTGCTCGCCCATGTCTCTTCCATTTAAATAGACAAGGATGGCAGCTGTGCATTCCTGTTCCTGGCTCCTAAAGCCTGGAGTGAACTACATCTGCACATTAGGGATGCCAGCTGGGTCCTAGAACTCAGGAATAAACTTAAAACATGAACCTTCACACAGAACCTGTTGGAAATGGCCCTTTCTGCGGGGTTATCCCCAAACTTTTTGCCTTCTTCCTCCTATTTTTCAGGTCTGTTTTTGCTGGTTTATTGTCTCTGCGCACTTTATCACTGCTACTCAGTGCCAAAGTGCAAGTGCTCCATATAGGAATTGTGCTGTTGATTAATTTATCCATGATTGGCATATCTGAATTACTGGTAAGTCCCTAGTAAAGTGCACTAGAGGTGCCCAGGGCCTGTAAATCAAATGCTACTAGTGGGCCTGCAGCACTGGTTGTGCCACCCATATTAGTAGCCTGACGACTCCGGAACCGACACTGCAACGTCAGTGATGCCACTCTCCGGAGCTCACCGCGAGGATCACAACGCCCTGCAAATCCAAGGTACTGTTTGCAGGTCTTCCCGACACTGTAACTGGCCCGCAACGCCGCGGCCGGCCTGAACTGTTGGTTTTGTTGATCACAACGTCGTGATAGCCCCAATGTGGAGCCATCGACTTCAGGGAACTGTAGTTTTGAGTAAATCTTGCAGAAGTCATATTTTTCTTACTGTATGTTGGATTTTTATTGTATTTGGTCTTGTTTTATATAGATAAATATTGGCTATTTTTCTAAAACTGGTGTGGTGTCCTTTTGTAGTGTTTTCACTTATTACTGTGTGTTATGTGCAAATGCTTTACACATTGCTTCTGAGATAAGCCTTCCTGATCGTGCCAAGCCAGGGCTGGCTTTTGGGTGGTGCGAGCGGTGTGATTGCACCGGGCGCTGACCTCCGGGGGGCGCTGTGTTTAGCAATAACTTCCGAAAATTGTGATTTAAAAGCACCTGCTGAAAAGTTCCTTATGCGTTTAGCCTTCAAGAAACAATTAAAATGTCAAGATACCTCTTGTGATTAATGTTCCTGCTAGAGAGAGAGAGATGGGAGTTTTGCCTAGTGGCAGCTTTGACTCAACATAAAGTAGCATAGAGGGTTAATATGCCTGCTGCAAAAAACATAACTATGGGGCATATTTATGAAAAGTGGGTCTGCACACAGTGAAGCGCCACTTTTCTTGCACCCCTTGGTGCCCCCCTAACGCCACCATGTGTGCATCATATTTAAAATATGGTGCACCATGGCGGAAGTTAGGGGACTAGTGTCAGAATTTTTTACGCCAGTCTGGCGCTTTATAGGATTAGTGTCAACATTTTTTACACTAATCTTGCAAAGCACCCAGAGGCCCATTGTAACCGATGGAAGCCTACTTTTAATGCTTGCTCTGACCAGGTGTTGAAAGTGCCTGAAACAAATGACGCAAAGAAATCTGACAGATTTCTTTGCAGCATTTTTTTGGCCTCCCTAACGGGGCATGCCCCCTTTGCATACATTATGCCTGGTGCAGGCATAATGTAGCGCAAAGGGTTACAAAGTGGCGCAATGCATGAATTGCACCTCTTTCTAAATATGGTGCAGCGTTTTGGCCTTCTAATGCTACATTAGTGTAAACAAATTACACTAATGTGGCCTTAGAATGGCACTATGGGCTCTTAAATATGCCCCTATGGCAGTGCTTAATTTGTGCTTGATGTTTCTGGTGCGGAGCACTGGCACTTATTTTTGAGGGCCAGAGTATATTTTTCTGCCTCAAGCAGTTACTGCAAGAAAAAGACACATATGGGAAAGATGGAGGAAGAGAAAAACGAAAAAGTGTGACAATGGGAAAAAGCAGAAATCCGCAAGAGTGAGCTGAAGGGGCAGGGAGTGCCTGTAAATAGATTGAAGAGGCCTGGGGTGGCTTCAGGATTACGCTGCCTCTGTATTCCGTGTTCACACATTTAATTGCAGCAGCCTTGTGTTTAAGAGGAGGGCTTTGGGCACCGGCACCTTTTTATTTACAAATTAAGCACTGCCCTATGGGGCATATTTGAAAAACGTGGCGCTGCACACAGTGATGCACCACTTTTCTTGCACCCCTTAGCACCCCCCCAACGCCACCATGTGCGTGTCATATTTAAAATACGGCGCACCATGGCGGTAGTTAGGAGACTAGTGTCCAAATTTTTTATGTTAGTTAGGCACTTTGCAGGATTATCATAAAAAATGTTGACGCTACTACGGCAAAGCACCCAGAGGCCCATTGTAACCAATGGAAGCCTCCTTTTAATGCCTGCTCTGAGCGGGCTTTAAAAGTGTTGGAAAAAAATGACACAAAGAAATCTGTCAGATTTCTTAGCAACATTTTTTTGGCCCCCCGTAACAGGGGGATGCCCCCTTTGCATACATTATGCCTGGCGCAGGCATAATGTAGCGCAAAGGGTTACAAAGTGGTGCAATGCATGCATGGTGCCTTTTTGTAAATATGGTGCAGCGCTTTTGGCCTTCTAACGCCACATTAGTGTGAACAAATGACACTAATGTGGCGTTAGACTGGCACTAGAGGCTCTTAAATATGCTCCTATGGCAGTGCTTAATTTGTGCTTCTTGTTTCCAGTGCGGAGCCCTGGCACTTATTTTTGAGGACCAGCGCTTATTTTTCTGCCTCAAGCATTTACTGCGAGAAAAAGACACATATGGGAAAGACGGAGGAAGAGAAAAACGAAAAAGCATCACAATTGGAAAAAGCAGAAATCCGCAAGAGTGAACTCAAGGGGCAGGGAGCGCCTGTAAATGAATTGAAGAGGCCCAAGATGGCTTCAGGATTACGCTGCCTCTGTATTCCGTGTTCACACATTTAATTGCAGGAGCCGCATGTTTAAGAGGAGGGCTTTGGGCAACAGTACCTTTTTATTTACAAATTAAGCACTGCCCTATGGGACATACTTGAAAAAAGTGCTGCTGCTCACAGGGCTGCGCCACTTTTCTTGTGCCCCTTGGCACACCCCTAACGCCACCATGTGTGCATCATATTTAAAATATGGAGCACCGTGGCGGTAGTTAGGGGACTAGCATTAGAATTTTGTTATGCTAGTCCGGCGCTTTGCAGGATTAGCATCAAAAACATTGGCGCTAATCCTGCAAAGCACCCAGAGGCCCATTGTAACCAATGGAAGCCTCCTTTTAATGCCTGCTCTGAGCAGACATGAAAAGTGCAGGAAAAAATGGCGTAAAGAAATCTGTCACATTTCTTTGCTCTCATTTTTTGCCCCCCCTAACGGGGGATGGCCCCTTTGCATACATTATGCCTGTTGCAGGCAATATGTAGCACAAAGGGTTACAAAGTGGCACAATGCATGCATTGTGCCACTTTGTAAATATTGCAGAACGTTTTTGGTCTTCTAACGCCACATTAGCTTAAAACAAATTACACTAATGTGGCTATAGAATGGCACTAGGGGCTCTTAAATATGCCCCTATATTTTAAGTGGCTAGCTGAGTGGATTAGTAAAGCCAGCCTTTAAAAGTGCTTTAGAACACATGAATGTATGTGAAAGGGGAGCGATTGTGAGAAGAGGGGCACATTTGCTGGGTGGTAGTGAGTGACACCGAGGAGGAGGTCGGGGGGGCACAATAAACTGTCACACAGGGCACCACCAGTCCTAAAGCCGGCCCTGTGCCAAGCTACCAAGGGGGTGAGCAGCAGTGCTTAATTTGTGCTTGTTGTTCCCGGTGCTGAGCACCGGCACTTCATTTTGAAGGTTGGGGCTTAGTCTTCTGCCTCAAGCATTTGCTGCGAGCAAAAGACACATATGGGAAAGACGGAGAAAAGGAAAAATGAAAAAGCGTCACAAAGGGAGAAAGCAGAAAGCTGCAAGAGTGAGCTGAAGCGATGGGAGTGGCTTTAAATGGGTTAAAGAGGCCCGAGATGGCTTCAGGATTATGCTGCCTCCGTATTTTGTGCTCACACATTTAACTGCAGCAGCCGCGTGTTTCAGAGGAGAGCTCTGAGCACCGGCACTTTTCTATTTACAAATTAAGCACTGGTGAGCGGGGGTTATCTGAGCAGGTATCTCCCTTATCTTGACTAGAGTGAGGGTCCCTACTTGGACAGGGTGCAAACCGACAGCCAACTAGAGACCCCATTTCTAACAGAACCCAGACAGGGTGCTTAGCAATACCCCTTTCTATTTAGCACCAGGACACTCTTCTTAGAGTGCTCCACAAGTACACTTAATGTAACCTAGCAGAGGTCAAGAAGTGGGCAAGGTATGTAGCTAGCTGGGACTTGCAGTGGTGGTCTACATTCGATTGCCCAGCAGTATGTTGCAGATCTTTTTAGTTATTACATGCTTGTTCAAATGATAATCGGTGGTTTGTTGCTGTTGAATGTGTTACAACTATTGGGTAATTCAACCACTTTCCAAAAGAGACAATATTATCATATAGATCCATATTTTCCGTGGAATATGTGTTTTAACATTTATTTATTTATCTTTGCATTTATTCAGTGTATTTGCTAAGTACTATATATTGAACTGATGAAACTCCATAACACTAGTCTGCCAGACAAATATTGTTAAAATTGAAGTACGATTGCGTGTATGATCAAGCAGTGGTTATATTAGAAGTTCAAAGAAGGCCTGTGCTGCTTTAAGGCCCCTGCAGGAATCTTCCTGGCAGTCCCACCACAAATGGCCACAAGATGATTTCAGATTTCGATGAATAAGTAGCTTAAAGAAAGACCTCGTTTCTCAGGCACAGAAACACCCATGTGGCAAATTTAATTTTACCTATGGACCCCTAAAACTGTTACTCTAGACCGGAGTTCAAATACATGTGTTCCAGGCCCTCAACAGAGAGGGCACAAATATTAGTTTATCCATCCATAGGCTGAAGTCTTGGCCTCAGATGCCCTATCATAAAAGCAAGAGTGGTTACTCCAGCTACTGTGTGATCCAGGAAAGTGCAATATATAAATATCAATGGAGAAGTGTACAAACCCTATATGATGCACACAATCTCCAATCATGGCCAAACCTACAATTGAAGCTCAGTATTCCATTGCTCACCAGCTAGCTTTGCGCTGTATAAATACCAAGGCTTAAATATACCTAAAATCCCCACACCCTCTACCTGTGACTCAGCTTTTCTGTGACATGGACCAGCAATCAGTAGATTTCTTTGTGACTAAAGCTAGTTGGAGGAATAAACACAAACCCACCCACAGGCAGTGACAGAAGTCCAGGTGGTGAAGTGTTTAATCAACAGCGAACAGACAGGACATTTGAATGGGCAAAGCTGTCAGATTTCAGTGCAGATTTGCTTGTCATTCTCTTGAAGAACAGACAACATAGGAATGGCGCAGAGTAAGTCCTATAGATTTCAGGTGAGAGGACAAAGAAGTAAAGAATGCATGTGCTGAGAGGAGGGTGTGTCAAAATGTACATCCTTGAAAGTACATTTTTTAAATGTTCTAAGAAGTGGTTTCAGCTCTTCGAATAGTGTTTATTATGCTGTGAAAGTCACACAGGCAGACTGGTCATTAAAATAGATTTTTTTTTAATTGTTAACAAGAAAATTAAGTGGGGTTTGGTATTAAGCCTCATGCACATTTATTTGACAGTCATGGTTTTGCATAGTTAAAAACAAAGGGGTATTTTATCCCTTAAACCTAAACTTTTACATGCATTCTGCTGCTGTTTTGGCCAACAAAAACTATTCAGGCACTTCACCTGGACAAGAACAACATTTGAAATTATGTTTCATTTGCACCAGTTATGCTGTATACCTGGATAAGAATAGAACCACGTCAGATAATCATGCTCATTGGCCATGATCTTTTGATATTTTAGTTTTTTAACTAATTAGCACGCCCTATTAAAATCAAAAAAATTAAATTAACCCATTAGTGCTTCTGAAATTGACAAGTCAATATACCCCTTCCGCCTTTCCTGAAAAAGTAGAAAAATTTGATAATTAGGAAAAAATAATTTCTTTGTATTTGGTGTTCTTCTTGCATATAAGCATTCGGGGAAGTGGTCTTTCAACAAAAATAAGTACCAATTATCATCCACAAAGGGGCCTTCTAAGATCATTTCTGACAAGTTGTCTTATTATCTGTGTTGTATCTTCAGCCGTCTGTGGGCGACTTTGAATGCCCGGTACTAAAGTACAGGCCAATCTTAATTGGTGTCAAGGGTGACCTTGGTGAATTTGCAGCTATGAAAAATAGATTTCTCCTGCCCAAACCGCTTTCATTAAGTCATTTTGCCTTTACTCTCACTGTTGCCCCGTCCTCCCCAGTCTTTCTGAAAACTCATAAACGATCATTTTGTGTCAGATCAAGACCATACCGCATCACTTCCTCAATCCAACGTCATTAGATGGTACACTTGCACTGCACTGTGCACAAATAAATAACCTCGCAGAGACTAAAAAAATAATAGGAATATTGCAGAAAAAGATTTTCTTTTGCAGAGAGGAACTGATGTTGAAAGGCCACTACATTAAAATGCCAATTTCCTCCAGACATCAATGTCAAGTCTGACCTTTGCTCCAGAGTCGTCTAAAGATGTATTTCCAGTTACCACTTCTTGTTTCCTTGAAGGCATACTTCAGTGCTACAATCTCCACATTTGTGACTATAAATTGAAGTGACCTGACCTGGCTGCTGTTTCATATCTCTGTACTTCACCGTCAGAAGAGCATGTTGTCCAAGGTCTGGAATCCGTGTTGGCTGTGGTGCAGATCGCCTGGATTCCGGAATTATTCTCGGTCAATGTGCTTTGAGAAGAGGGACACTTCTGAAAATCCCACTCTGAAACAGAAAACATCTCTTCACAAACCTTTTAAATCGGGTTGTCCAAAGCTCCCAATCCAACAAACATGTCACACTTTCGGGATCCTTACATCCTAATATTATCCCAGCCTCACTCTACATCTCAGTAACTGTCCAGCCTACCTCCCTCCTCCCCTAAGAAGCCCTTCACAACTAAAATAGGCAACCTTCCAATCACCACTCTCTCCACTCAAATCCCTGCACCCAGACTTTGTACCTCCAAAATTGTTTATTTAATTCCGTTCCTCAAACTTTTTCCCCTCCTCTCCCCACCAAAATATCAACTGTTCTTAAACTCTCCAATATTTATGTTGTAAAAGCTTTTTAAACATATGTACACACGCCAACAGAAAAACCTTGAGTTTTTCTGCACACGTACATGCCCACAGGTAAGTGTAGCAACTCTGTTAACACATTTCTCAAATGCATGAAACACAGCTCTACCCCGGAGATTGAAAGATGAACCTGATCTGCCCTAATAAATTCCACCATCTCATATTGGATATCACGTGCTCCAAAAAGAACACATCTTCTGTCTTTCAGAATTTCCTCAATTCCCTGTTCCCTTTCCTGCAGGCTCTATCAATTGACCCCCCGTTTTACTGCCCCCGCCAGTTCCTCATGGACATGAATTCATTTAGGATCACCGTAGTACCAGCCCAGGCTGTCTTAATCTCATGTAAGTCACTCTTCATTGTCTTTACTAGCGCCAAACCCTTAAGCTGAACCAGATCATTTTCGCCAAGGTGCAGGAGCAAAATGTCCGGACAAGGCTTACCATTCACCAGGGAATTTAGTTTGGGCAGCAACTCGTGCCATCGCATGACACATTTCAACTAAACCACCATATCAGGCAATCCCAACTGACGTCCTCCTTTTCATGTGTCAGCATGCCTCGCCACCCATTTCATGAAGGAATGCCCACATATCCAAACCTCAATACAGCCGTTCTCCTGGCCCACAACACAACCTAGAAGAAAACAAATTTGAGTTACTATTGTTTCTGAAACACCCACCCAGGTGCAAATAGTGCTGATAGCTGTTTGATCTCCACCATCCTACCCGCCGAATGTCATTCGCGGACAAACCCCTTCATTTGGCCTCCGTTGCCATCCCAATCCTGAAGGAATGTGTCCTGAAATCCCTCGTCCTGTAGTCTAAGATTTTTTGTGCCTTGCACAGCACTCCCAAGACCTGAGCGGAGGAGAAGTGCAACCCATCTGCATGGAGAAAAATCTCCCTAGAACCAACCTCCCCTCCCCCGACCATATAAGCTTGACCACCAACCTCGAGGGCAAACCCTAGTGTCCAGGTATGCCTTCATAGTTAAGCGCATGCCCCTGCCTGACTGATCTGTTTTGACCTGGGGATCTACACTTGAACCACACGGCCCGCCACTCACACATCTCCCCACCTGATTCCTACCCGACCCCACCACTTCCACCACATGAAAGGCACCAAAAAATAACAAGACCATTATTACTGCGAAACGAAGCACCGCCCTTTGGTCTCTATAAACCTGCAGAAGGGCTGTGAGAACCCTCTTCAAAATGTCCAGCAAGAGCAGGTGCCTTAATCTGGATCCCATGCCCCTCTCCCTGGTCCATCCCTCCAGCATTCTTATCCCATTTCCCCCACCGTCGGCTCGTACCCCCACAGCAGCTTCCCATTGAACGCCACCCCCTGCCAACTTACCAACAATGGTTACCTCTGAGAACCCACGTTCATCAAAGACAAGATGAAAGTTACCACATCACTGCGCCAAGCCAGCCGCCATCCTCACCACTGCGTCACGTTGCCCCGGACTGCAGAAACTCCTTCCACGCGAGCCTGTATGATTTGCAAGTGAAAACCGACAGGGAGCGCAAAATCAGCTGCCTCACGTGTTCTTACCGACTGACCACAGATGGGACGGCATTTCCATCGGCCAATAGCGCAAGTCCATGAAGCCTCGCCCACTGAAAACTTGAAAGGGCATCAACAATCTCATTGCCCACTCATGCCACATGACACGCTTTATACGTGACATTCGCTCTCAAGCATTCCAATACAAACACATGCAGCAACTTCCACAATCTCGGGTCCCACACTGACTAGCGATTTACAATATTGACCACCGCCATGTTATCCACATTGAAAAGTACACGTTTGTCCGCAAAGTGTCTCCCTCACAAATAGACCGCCACCACAAGTGGGAAGAATTCAAGGAAGGCAATGCTCCTGCACCCAATCTTCCAGGGCTCCGGCCACTCCTCCCACACCAACAGCCTTGACAGAAGATGCCAAAACCATGCCCTTCCGCTGCATCAGTGAACAATTGTATGGACCACTCCATTTCTTCTCCCAATCCTGCAATGGGAACACCATTACTCTCAGTTAAGAGAAGTTGCCATACCCTCAAATCCTCCCTCAACCCCGCCGTCAGTCGTAGCCAGTGGTGAGGAAGGCCTGCCCCTGAAAGAGTCCATCCCAGGCATCTGCAGAAAGTCCTGCCGGTCAGAAGCACTCTACAAGTGAAGTTCAGGTGGCCCAACAGAATTTAAATGTCCTTCACTTGCACCTTACTTTTTTTCAAAACTCTTGCTAACAGCTCCAAACACTTCCCCTTGTCCTCCGGCATCGTGAGCTCCATCCGAATGGAATCTAACTCCACTCCCAAAAAGGTAATCACCTGCACTGGCCCCACTGTCTTCTCGGGCGCCAAGGGGACCCCGACATCCTGCATCAACTCCTCAAACAATTCCAAACTCCTCTAACAGTCTGTAGAATCTTTTGCCCCCACTATAAAAAAGTAATCCAAATAGTGGGTCATGAAATCTCTCCCTGCCTCATTTACAAACATATTTTGCAGAAAAGAACTGAAAGCTTCAAAAAAGGAACATGAAATATAATAGTAATTTAGCAAAGTCTTGTCGATTAAGAATTGGCCCCCAAACTGAATCCCCAGCAACTCAAAATCATCATAGTGTATTGGCAACATCCTAAACGCTGACTTTATGTCCATGTCACCCCGTCCACAGTCATTCACTAATTGGACCACTAAGTTCCCTGAAGCATAATGTACCCAGCTGCATGCTTCGGGGATTAAGTTATTGACTGACTGCCCTTCGGGCCAAGAGAGGTGGTGGATCAATCGAAATTCCCCTGGTTCCTTCTTGGGGACTACCCCAATTGTTGAGATTCGCAAAATGCCCAAATGCCAATCTGAAAAAGGTCCTCCCTTTCTCCCCTCCTGTACCTCCTTCATCAATTTAGCCCACACCAGCTGCTTCTGCCTATTCACTGACTTTAGGTTGTCAGCCCACTGCCATACTCTCGGACCTACATAACATAAATGAAAAACAAACCGAAAGTCAGACCACAGGAGGTCCCACTCCTCCTCTGTCCCCACGACCCTAAGCCAGTGATGTAGGTGGTCCAGTTTAACTGGTGTATGCACCTTTCCCCATATAATACTGTCCCCCGCCTCCTGCTGCACTCATTGTTACCCTGCCACTGCCCCCCTTGTTGGCTAAACCCACCACCCTATGGTCCACATTGTGTAGGCATATGTTTTCCTGCACACTTCGAGCATTCATGTTGGTACTTGCAAAATTCCCACAAGCACTGGCCCCTGTTGTAGGACCAGCATGCTCCTGACGCCTTTGCCTGTCCCTTACCTGTCCCCCCAACACCAGCAGAGGTGGGGCACCCCCGAAAGGGTTTACCAATAACCGTCCAGCACCTCACCATATAAGTAGATGGCGCTGGCTGTTCCAGCATCATAGTTTGTAGGAAAAAGCTCATTGTCTAGATGCCCCCATATCCCACCGGCATCATCCGCGAGGCATGCCTGAAATTTCTCACCATATCGCACCCACGCCATCCTCCCCAAAAGTCACCTGTGCCTTGCGCACTGCATCAAGGAATTTGAAGAGCGCCATACTCCTCTCAGGGTGGTTTTTGCAGTAAACACTTGCATATATGAGAAAAGCTGCTGTCCAAGTTTCAATATTAACTGGGACTTTTGGCCTGCGTGAAAGCTCCTATTCCTCCTCCTTTGAATCTTCTTTTGCTCTCACTTCCCTATTCATCATCTTAAATAGTTCAATATAATCCCCTTTCCCTATGCACTTCTTGGTTATTGCCATTAAATGCGCCCCCAGAGGCTTCATGACCTCCATATACGGCAGTTTGTTTAACTTCATTTCCTTGCTTTCTTTTTTGTCCCCTCTTGCTTCTCTCCCCTTGCCAAGCCTACATACCCCCAGTTCCCATCGAGGTCAGTTCCTGACTCCATGCCTGTGCTTTAGTCCTGCACATACTTACTGTTTGACAGTCGCAAGTTTGATAGCCGCACTGCCCTGCCCTTCCCCACTTCTACCTGTACCCTAATTTCCACCCCACCCTTGTCCACTTCCCCTGCGGGCAACCTCCTACCTGGCCTCAAAGTCGGGCCCGCACTAAAGCTGTCTGCCTCAGCACAGGTCCTGGTTCTGCCGTCCTGGACACCGCCATCTCCTCCCCTGCCGCAATAACAGGCTGCAAAACACCAAAGTTCCTCTAAGACTGAGATTCACCCCTCCCCTTAGGCACTGCTGGCGGTGTCCCCCACCATTCACCCCCCTCGTGTTCTTCCACAATCTCTCCCTCTTCACCCTCGTTCACGCTTGTCCTCTCCATAGTCCAACTCCCACTCATTACCTTCAGCATCCCCCTACCAAGGAATTTGCACTGGTGCTAGGCACCTCAACAACACCCACTCCACCATCTCTAAACTGCGTCTCATAAAGATCCTGTGAAGGGTTGAAGTCCTGAAAGGCAGACGCAAATCCTGTACCTTGCCCAGTCGCCGTTTGGTCCATCGGTGTCCCAGAGCCAGCCACACAGGCTCTGACTTCGGATTGGAGCAAGGTTGCCAGGCTGTACTAGATCTTCCCAGATTCAGTGCCACCCGATTCAATGCCTGCCCTGCCTGAAACACCTGGCCACTATGAAGCTGTCCCTGACCTATTTGGCTGGGCTCCAAGGACATTGGGTCATGACAATACACCCACCTCCCAGGGCCACCGTCATCAAAAACCTCACCACTCCCGCAGTAAGCTGCTGCAGGGCCTGCCTCCCGGGGCTGGAGAGGTCCAATGGGCCGAGCAGCTCAGCCGTCAGATCAGGTGCTCCACCCACTACTATCAAGAGTGTCACCACTACTGTGCAGCCGAGAGGCATCATCACAGTGTCCTTGTAGCCTATTTTTTTAATGTCCCAGATTCCCCTATGTGGGGTCTGTCGGATGGCCTTATCTCACCTCACGCTATGCCTGTAATTATGAAGGCCTCAGTGTTTGGGGTTTATTGCAGCCTATGATCCTCATTTGACCCTAGGCAGCATCACTGCCAAATCAACGGAACAGCAAAGGCACTGTCCCAACCTGCAAAGGCCTCTACATTGACTACTGTACCCTAACAGTGACACATATTTTTTTAATTTGGCACTGGTTTATCGATCTTTCAAATGCACCTGTCCCATGAGTAGAATTTAACCATTTTACTTCATCCATCTTTCCTTCAACAAAGATCCTAGATTGTAATATGAAGCCTTGTTCTTGTCATATTTTTAATAGGAAGTAGTCTTGCATGTCTGACTGCCCTGAGAAGACCCACAGATTCTTCCGACTCCGGGTTGAAACGACAACAGCTACTGCCAGGATGGAATATGTTCTCAGACATAAAAGAGACTCCGTGATTTATCCAATGTGACTCCAAATCCAAGACCCTGATTTAGCCTGTAGCCCACTTTATTGCACTTTTTCTTCACCTGAGCAGCTGTGTTTTTTACTGTGCAGTTCGCGGTCAGAACTACTTTCAGTTTCACTATATGAATTTTCATGTTGTTTATACATCCTATCATACGAGCAATAATTGTGTTGCCAATTGATCTGATTAGATGACAACTTACATTGATTGCTCGTTATGATAATTGATTCGCAACTATCCCATGAAGATATTTATGGATAGGTTGCTATATATTACATAAAAATTTATCGTATTTTAAGAACGAATCCTTGGGGACCACTGGTTTTATAATCCCCCAACCAGCAAAGCAGCAGATGTTCCTACCCAATCAAAACACCATTGCCTCTTTGGCTGGGAAGTTTGCCTAAAAGTGCTTCTACATATACAACAAGAGTACTTTCAGAAACAAAACTACAACCTGGATGGCAATTTTTTTTGTGTTTAAAAAATACAGCAATGTTCCTGTCGATTTCTAACTCCACATAAAGGGTAATTGAATACTTTTCATGTCCTCTGCACTTGGTGGTCCTAGGAATGAAAAGGTCTGATTGGAATGACATTGGAAGGGCTGCCCTAAATAAGGCAACCCTCCTATCCCATTCTCTCTGGTGGATAGGATATAGGGCTATAGGGTGTTGTTCTCTGAGCCAGTTGTCATTGGCTGCCAGGTTGCAGAGAACTGTCATTCAGGGGTTGTACCTTGTACTCGGCCTGGCCTCTTCTAGGCCTTTGAAGTTGTAGGGACCACCTAGCAGTGCCAAAGGTCAAACTGGGCTGTTTTCCTACTAACTAGAACGCTGGGATACAGAATCTGTGATGGCGAGTTAGATTTCCAAACCCTTCTTTCCTTTTTTAGATCAATTATTTCATCAGCCAACGCCAGGGGCGTGGAAGGTGATGTGATGATCAGATACATTATAAGTAGGGGTGTGCAAAAGTCACATAATTTGCTTTTCCGTAATTATGCAAAATTGTTGGAAAATTATTGAAAATTACGCAATGTAGTGCAATGGCGAATTTTGTGAATTGCACGTAACAAGTGTAACACAAAAGTCTTGAAATTACTCTAATTGCACCAGTCTTAAATATAACAATAGTACTACAAACACAAGCAATATGAATTCCCAGTAAAAGTTATTTCTTCAAAAGAAATAGCTCTTAAATAAGCACTTTAACGTTATAAAGCACAAAAATCTAAAAAAGTGACCATATTATAATACTTCTTGCTCCAGCGTTTAACTCCTTCACTGCCAGGCCTTTTCTCCTCCTGTGCCGATCCTGTTTTTTGACTATTTGAGGCAGTTGGCGCTTAGGCCCTCATAACTTTTTGTCCACATAAGCTACACATGCCACATTTGCACCCTTTTTTCCAATATCCTAGGGATTCTAGAGGTACCCAGAGTTTCTGGGTTTCTCTGTAGGAGAGCAAGAAATTAGCCAAAATAGAGCAAAATTTTCGTTTGAAAAAAAAAAAGGAAAAAAAGGGCTGCAGGAGAAGGCTTGTGGGTTTTACCCTGAAAATGACATCAACAAAGGGTTTGGGTGCTAAAATCACCATCTGCCCAGCTATCAGGAACAGGCAGACTTGAATCAGAAAACCAAATTTTTCAACATAATTTTGGCATTTTATTGAGACATAACCCATGTTTACTATTTTTTGTGCTTTTACCCTCCTTCCAGTTAATGACAGAAATGGGTGTGAAATCAAAGTTGGATCGTGGACAGCTAAACATTTATGAAAAGTAGACAAAATTCTGAATTCAGCAAGGGGTCATTTGTGTAGATCCTACAAGGTTTTCCTACAGAAAATAACAGCTGGAAAAAAAGATTGAAATTGAGGTGAAGAAACAGCCATTGCTCTCCTTGTAACTTCTTCCAGCGGTGTCAGATTTTCAAAAGCAATATACCGTTACGTCGGCTAGACTTTTCTGGTTACGGGAATATATAGGGCTTGTAGGTTCATCAAAAACTCTAGTTACCCAGAGCCAATAAAGAGCTTCACCTTGCAATGGGTTTTCATTGTATACCGGGTATACAGCAATTCATTTGGTGAAATAGAAAGAGTCAAAAATAGGTATCAAGGAAACCTTTGTATTTCCAAAATGGGTACATCTCTGAATTCCGAGGTCCCCATACTAGCAGGTGAATTACAGGGTATTTCTCAAATAGACGTTTTGTTTACACACTGTCTTACATTTGGAAAGAAAAATTGTAGAGAAAGACAAGGGGCAATAACACTTGCTCTTCTATTCTGTGTTCCCCCAAGTCTCCCAATAAAAATGGTACCTCACTTGCGTGGGTAGGCCCAGTGCCTGCAACAGGAAATGCAACATGGGCACATCACATTTTTACATTGAAATCTGACGTGTTTTTTGGAAAGTGCCTAGCTGTGGGTTTTGGCCTTTAGCTCAGCCGGCACCTGGGGAAACCTACCAAACCTATACATTTTTGAAAACTAGACACCTAGGGGAATTCAGAATAGGGTGACTTGTGAGGCTCTCACCAGGTTCTGTTACCCAGAATTCTTTGCAAACCTCAAAATTTGCCAAAAAAACACTTTTTCCTCAAATTTCGGTGATGGAAAGTTCTGGACTCTGAGAGGAGCCACAAATTTCCTTCCACCCATCATTCCCCCAAGTCTCCCGATAAAAACGGTACCTCACTTTTGTGGGTAGGCCTGGTGCCCACGACAGGAAATGCCCCAAAACACAACATGGACACATCACATTTTCCCAAAGAAAACAGACCTGTTTTTTTGCGAAGTGCCTAGCTGTGGATTTGGCCTCTAGCTCAGCTGGCACCTAGGGAAACCTACCAAACCTGTGCATTTCTGAAAACTAGATACATAGGTGAATCCAGGATGGGGTGACTTGTGGGGCTCTCACCAGGTTCTGTTACCCAGAATCCTTTGCAAACCTCAACATTTGGCAAAAAACACTTTTTCCTCACATCTTGGTGATGGAAAGTTCTGGAATCTGAGAGGAGCTACACATTTCCTTCTACCCAGCATTCCCCCAAGTATCCCGATAAAAATGGTACCTCACTTTTGTGGGTAGACCTAGTGCCCGTGACAGGAAGCCCCAAAACACAACATGGACACATCTCATTTTCCCAAAGAAAACTGACCTGTTTTTTGCAAAGTGCCTAGCTGTGGATTTTGGCCTCTAGCTCAGCCGGCACCTAGGGAAACCTACCACACCTGAGCATTTCTGAAAACTAGACACATAGGGGAATCCGAGATGGGGTGACTTGTGGGGCTCTCACTAGGTCCTGTTTCCCAGAATCCTTTTCAAACCTCAAAATTTGGCAAAACAAACGCTTTTTCCTCACATTTTGGTGATGGAAAGTTCTGGAATCTTAGAGGAGCCACACAATTCCTTCCACCCAGCATTCCCTCAAGTCTCCCGATAAGAATGGTACCTCACTTGTGTGGGTAGGCCTAGTGCCCGCAACAGTAAATGCTCTGAAGCACAACATGGACACATCACATTTTCCCAAAGAAAACGGACCTGATTTTTGCAAAGTGCCTAGCTGTGGATTTTGGCCTCTAGCTCATCCGGCACCTAGCAAACCTGGACATTTCTGAAAACTAGACACCTAGGGGAACCCAGGATGGGGTAACTTGTGGCACTCTCACCAGGTTCTGCTACCCAAAATCCTTTGAAAACCTCAACATTTGGCAAAAAAACACTTTTTCATTGCATTTGGGTGATAGAAAGTTCTGGAATCTGAGAGGAGCCACACATTTCCTTCCAGCCAGCTTTCCCCCAGGTGTCCTGATAAAAACTATACCTCACTTGTGTGGGTAGGCCTAGTGCCTGCGACAGGAAATGCCCCAAAACACTACGTAGACACATCAAAATGATCAGATACAAAACTACCTGTTTTTGCGGGGGCCCTGAGTTTTTGGTCCTGGGCTCAGCAGCCATCTGGGGAAACCTACCCAACCTGGACATTTCTGAAAACTAGACACCCGAGGGAGTTCAGGGAGGTGTGACTTGTGTGGATCCTCCAGTGTTTTCTTACCCAGAATCCTCAGCAAACCTCAAATTTAGCTAACAAAATCAAATTTTTCCCACATTTCAGTGTGGGATCACCGAACCTGCACAAATTTCTCACCACGCAACGTTCCCCTCAGTCTCTCGATAAAACTGATACCTCACTTGTAAGTTGCTGTGACAGGGAAGTGCAAAACAAGTAAAAAATGAGGGGGAACCAAAGCGGGTCCAAAAGGGCAGTTTAAAAAAAACATTTTTAGGCTGACAAGTGGGACAGAATTTTTATCTGTATAGATGCAGCAATGCTGGGTGGTAGGAATTTTATGGATTCCTGCAGATTCCGGAAGGTTCCATCACAAAAATGTGGAAAAAAGTATGATTTCAAGCCATGTTGGAGGTTTGCAGGGCATTGTGGGTAAGAAAATGGTGTGGGGCGCATGTGAAGCACACTAGCGTGGACTCACCCAGATGTTTAGTTTTCAGATGTGTCTAGGTCTCGTAGATTTTTCTACATGGCAGCGTCCCAAATTCCAAAAAGTGCAGCCCTCAACATTCCAAGTGGGACGATTTTGAGAATTAGACAAGCTCTCATGGCCCAAATGTAAAAGCAAAACCCAAAATAATCAAACGTCCTCTTACTTGCCATGGGAGAAGATGTTTTAGTGTGCGAGAGGAGAGCTGAAAGACTGTTACCCCCTTCAGTTGTTACCCAATTCAGTTGGTGGACCATACTAGTTGGTAGCCACCACCCCACTATTTTGTGTTTATTTTTTATTCCCTGGCATCTAGTAGGCTTTCTGCCCCCCCCACAGTGTCCCATCTGCACACCGGTGGGCAGAGCAACTTTGTCCCCATTTATTTGGGGTGGAGGTATGGCCATACCCCCACCCTCTTTTAAAAAAAATAATTCTTCCCCTGTCTCTGCTGGGCTTTCTGCCCCCCTTGGGGGCACATTGGCCTTCTAAAAATAGGCCAATCTGCACCCAGAAATGGCCAACAGTAATGTGCCCCAATGGGGAGCGACCCATGCCCAAGGGGCTGCCCCCCAGCCAAAACACACACACACACACCAATCCTGGTGCCTAAGTGGTATCTGCCCCCCGGGGGCAGATGGGCCTAATAGAAATAGGCCGATCTGCCCCCAAGGGTGGCAGAAATGGCCTAACATAAATTCCCCCCCCCCCCAGGGGAGCGACCCTTGTCTAAGGGGTCGCTCCCCTTGCGTGAAACTGGCACAAAAAAAATCCCTGGTGTCTAGTGGTTTCTGCCCCCCAGAGGGGGAAGACAAGGCCTAATTAAAAAAATTGCCCCCTGGGGAGCGACCCTTGCTTAAGGGGTCGCTCCCCTCATAGCAATAAACAAAAAAACAAAAAAATCCTGGTGTCTAGTGGCATTCCTGCAGGAATGCTCAGAGAGACATGAAAAGGAAAGGAAAAGCCTTTCCTTTCCTTTTTCATGCCTCCCTAACCTCCCCTACCAGCTGCATCAGGGTCATCTGTGAGCAGCTACTGTGGAGCATCACCACTATCTGATAAGACCATCTTATTAATTCTGTTTCAGTCCCGAATCTTTCCACAGTGACCTTCTATTTTAGCTATAGATTTAGGAGCCGTAATGGGGAGGCTAAAGCCAATTTCCTTAAGGTCAGACTATGTGATAAGTAGTACAGCTTCCAGCTGGAGATCGGGTTATTTGAAAAGATGCCATCTAAAGTGTTCCCTGTTATATGTGTAGTGGTGTTCGTCAACTGATTTAAATTAAAGCAACTCAAATTATTGATTAATAGTGCTGAATCTTTATTGTTAGGGTCATCTGAGTGAAAGCTGATAAGTCCAATAAGGTGTAATTAGGGCATTGCACGCTTAAGTCTATCTAGTCTAATGATGGCATATCCAGCTGGTAGAGCTGCAGCAAGGTCCGTGTCCGAGGTCTCATACACCCAGGCTTCCATCAGGAATGCTAGGTGGGGAGTATGTGAGTCTAAAAATTCCAAAAACTCATATTTATGCTTAGTAGGTGAACAATTATTGATCAGAGTGCAATTCAGTTTAATTGACTTGAAATCAGAAAACAGCATCAGCTTGTTGGCAGACAATAAATGCTCCACTTGAGAGCTGAAGTTACAATTTCTACAGTGGTAGTTTTCAGCATCCTCACAAAGATTAAAATGATTACATGATGGGTGCCTACATGGGGAGTTAAACTGAAGTAACACTTACCTTACGTACCCCTGGGGGGAGGGTAAACGACCATAGGTTGTGGCAAAAGGCACAGTCCGGGAGTGCACGGGGCAGACAGGCTTGCCTTTGGTGTGCCTTTGGCGTGCCCGATGCACGGTCCGCAGCGACGTCGTGCGGACATCCGGAATGAATAGCCTCCTCCTGAAGGAAGACTAGACTGTCTACAGCACAAAAATGGCAGCCGGAATCATTTCGCTCTAACCAGCAAGTGCAAAGTGCCCCCAATCTTGGGCTTTGATGCCCAGTAACAAACACAAACACAGATTAAAAAAGTTAAAATGTTTTTTAAAATGTCCGCCTGGTCATGTGCAAATAAGCAATTTAGAGCAGCAGTCTTGGTAAATGCAGCGTGGTCGTGCTGACATCCGTAATAAATAGCCTCCTCGTGGAGAAAGACTAGGTCGTTAACAGCACAAAAATGGCAGCCAGAATTATCTTGCTCTAACTGTCGAGTGCAAAGTGCCCTCAAACTCAGAATTTGATGCCCAGTAACAAACACAAACACAGATTTAAAAAGGTAAAATGCCTTTTGAAATGTTCCCCAGGTCATGTGCAAATAAGCAATTCAGAGCAGCAGACTCAGTAAATGCAGCATGGTTCTGCTGACATCCGGAATAAATATCCTCTTCCTGGAGGAAGATTAGACCGTCTACAGCACAAAAATTGTGGCAGGATTTATCTCGCTCTAACCGGCGAGTGCAAAGTACCCCTAAACTCAAGATTTGATACCCGGTAACAAACACAAACACAGATTTAAAAGGGAAAAAATGCTCTTCAAAATGTTCTCTAGGTCATGTGAAAATCAGCAATTTAGAACACCAGTCTCGGTAAATGCAGCACAGTCACACTAACATCCGACTGCCATTTTTGTGCTGTTGACGGTCTAGTCATCCTCCTTTTGGAGGACGACTAGACCGTCAACAGCACAAAAATGGCAGCCGGAGTTATCTCCCTCTAACCTGTGAGAGCGAAGTGTCCCCAAATTCAGGATTTGATGCCTGGGGAAAAAAGGCAGATTTAACAAGTTAAAATGCTTTTTAAAATGAACCCAGGTCATGTGCAAATAAGCAATTCAGTGCAATAGTCTCAGTAAATGCCTAAAACAACCAGGTTAACATTGAGCATCTTCGTTCCAGATATTAAATGAATAGGAGGCATCTTCTGCTCATTAAATTGTCCAGTCTGTGCCAAGATTACTCTTCTCAGGCCACTTAGCTCAATACACAATACTCCTTTCTCTAAAAAGTCACTAATGAGCTCGTACAAAAGAAAAACACATGCAAAGCACGAGAAAAATACATCTAATGTTAAAATAGAGGCCTAGTCGACCTAACTTAATACATCATTGTCAGTGTGCAGGATGATATCTACAAGCATATCAGAATAAATGCAAAACTTGAACAAATATATTCATGATTATGTATGCAATGTGCTTTCATTAAATGCAATAAATCAAAATGCAAGTGTAAATGTGAAAGGGAATAACAAATCTTCATGTTAAAGTTAAACATTAGAACACTCATATATAAAACTCTATCTTCTACAGTAAATACATCTCCAGTATTACGTTTTGAACCTTCACTGTACATTAATGATGTTAAAGCAGACAGAGTATATGATGTTGGTTACATATTTGTATCATTTTTTCCATATAGGGGTGAAGTCACAATTATGCTGTTCCAGAGCCAAACAGAAACTGCAGGCGAGGAGGTCCTCTTATATAAGTTTCAAACTTTGGTACCAGAGATCTGCTCGTGTGAGTAGCTCCTTGCACTTGTAAATTATTGCATCATGCAGTCACTATGGAGGATCCTGAGGAGCTTCTTGGTGCTCTGTGTAAGCTCCTTTGTGGGTAGCTCAAAATGTCCTCCATGCCTGCAAAACCTACAGTGTGCAAGGCAGACTGACAAGACCTCACGCACAGCTTCAGACTGTCTTCAAGTTTTGGGATAAAAGGCAGCCCACAAAGATCCAGGAAGCCACAAGTAGGGTCTTATAAAGATGATGTTTGCTGAAGTGGCGCCCCAGCTTTTATGCTTAGCCCCTGGCAGTTAGGCCAACAGCTCACTAGCAATCAAGTTCAGGCCAAAGTTTGGGCACCAGCCAATCTGGCTGTTTTTCCACTCCTATGTTTTTTGGGTGTAAAAAAAATGTGTATTCCAGTGTTCCAGCCTGTCTGCTAGACTGGCTGGATGGAGTGGTGTAGTTGCTGGCAGGTCAGGATGTCCCAGAATGTTTTGGTTGTCCTATCTATGTGCTAAAAGGTAGGTAACATTTGAAGGATTCAGCTTTAGTGGGAAACTTTAAGAATCCTACCAAATGACTATTTTTGTTGAAAACGCAAGGGAGGATGAGCTGCCCAGTTGCATGAGCAAACGGAGTACGTCCTTGCTTCAACAGCAAATGGCGGATGGTCTTGTTGTGTTCATTTGGGCATGTCCTAAGGAACAGTCACTCATGGTGCTCACTCACTCCCTCATACACATCACTGGGTCAGGCTTTGGGCTTATGCCCCAGGTCAAGGAGAGGTGAGGTGGTTGTCAGGTGTAACTGTGAAAGATTTTCATCCTTCTTAGTGCACTGTGATGGAATGCAGCCACAGCCTCCTTCTTCCTGGAGAGTGTTGAGGGTTGTGTCTCATTCCAGACGCTTGACCAGCCACTTAATCAACAGCTCTTCAACTGGGACTTTTACTGCAGCTGAGTGAGTGCTTTTAGGCGTACTGAACTCACTCAGTTGTTTTAGATCATTCAGTAGATGACTCTCTTCCCACTGCCTGAAGCCCTTACTGCCCTTAGTGGTTGGACTTCCAGCAAAACCAAAATGACACCGTGCAAATCAGATCACAGATTCAAACAAACTGCTGGTGTTAGATGTTGTTACTGTGAATTCCTGTCAGTTAATAGCTAGATTTTATATCTGGTATGTGAGAATAAATGTATGGTGCCTTTCATTTACATAAGGTACATACAGAGGTGACCCAAATGATCTGATGAGATGGAAGCCTTTTGGAGCTCTGACATGCGACCCTAGCCTTCCATGATGTATTGTGGCTGTGGTTCTTTTACCTGCTATCCAAAGGGTAGGAGGCTGCAGATGGTTTTGTCATGGGCTGGCCATATGTCGGTATCAGTACTGAAGGAGCATAACCTGGCTGTGCCCTTATGCTTCCTAAAACGTGAAGAAGAAGGGGTGGTTACTTTTCTTTTTGTAACGTGTAAAGCGTGCTAAAATGTGGTACACTGAAATATTAGTAAAAGTGCATAATAGAAGTTAATGTTTATATAAGCTACTTTCATACTCATTTGCAAAAATGCAGTTATAATATTTTAGAAACGTTATTCATTATAATCTTTTGTATTTAACAAGATAGACATTTAAATATATTTGAACTAAAGTATATTTGTTTTCATTTTAGTTGGTCGGAGTGAAGGCCGCATTCTTTTTACATGTTTTAATCTTTAACGTGAAAGCTTGTTTTTCAAACGCTGTAGGTGCTGAAGGTAACAAGAAGCTTGCACACGAGAGATAAGAGGGTCAGAGAGAACACTACCGGACGAAAGGAGTGTCCTGGCACTGATAGCTACGGCTTTGAGATTCCAGAATGTGAGGGTGTATCAAGGACAGGAGTCTAAGGCTTCGGCACACTGAATTGTTAATTATAACTGCCCAATAGTTTTGTTTTTCAAATGAGAGCTTCTGTCATGATGTCATCACACCTGGAAAAAACAAAATTTAAGAGTAGTTTAGCTGGTGAGAGATTCAGGCTCTCTCTGCCCCCTGTTCAGAGCAGACCTTTTGAGTTACAGACCTCATACTTTCTATGTGCCTTTATGCCACCACACCTCTCTTAAACAGAATCTTCTACTGAAATTCTGTTTGCTAACCTTTCTCAATTATTCTTTTAGTATCAGAATAGTTTAGGAGCTAGATTCAATGGTTAGGCAAGAGAACTTAATTTTAGAATCCAATCAGGAAGTACTTTTCCTGATTTTCTGCATAGTTGCTATTGAAGTCTTGGTCTTTGATATGTATCCTCCATTTAATATTGTGTGAGACGCCTTCACTCTCCATTGGTGATTTTGGCTTCGAGTCTGTAATAAAGTCAGTGGAAATTTTTATTTGGACTCTGAGGTTTAACGTGTAACTATTTTGTTGCAGTGTAATTGCTTTGTATGATTGGGTAAAATTATCTCTTCAATGATTGGGTAAAATGATCTCTTCACCCCTCGAATAGTGAAGAAAAGATTCATAAGACTCCAGATGAAAAGATAGGCCCCCAGGCTCCATCAGATGGTAGCAAATGAGGATGGTTCTCTTTCTGAATTGAGGAGAACCGTTGGGTCTGCCTGGGTGAGTGTGTGTCTGCCTGATCTATTGCAGCCCGTCAGGATGATTAGGAGACCATGGAGTCCCTTTGCATAACACCAGAAACTTATCACAGCACCCAAGTGCTATACATTAACAATGGAGCTGCCAACAGAACACACATCACACCATACCTGAAGCACTTCACTGGTGCCCCAGTCACAAACTAGCACAGTTCAAACTCCTCACCCACACTTTAAAGACACTATGTAACACTGGCCCAGCAAACCTCAACAATTGCATCTGCTTTCACAAACCTTCGAGACACCTCCACTTGTCTGCACTCCTACTTGCACAAATCGCACAAATGCGGAAAACGAGATGCGGCAGCTACGCCTTCTCCTACACCGCTCCTAAAGTGTGAAACAACCTACTGCTACACCATAAGAGCCTCTTCCCCACTTCAAAGAATTCTGCAAGAAGCTGAATACAAGGCTTTTTGAATGGCCCAACTAGGCCCTCGGTGTGTCTAGACTCACACCTTCTCAGTGCCAGGATACTCTTGCATGTTATAATGCAATTCACAAATCTGCATCGCAAATCTGCATAAAGTAACATAACAGTTAAAGGTGAAATTCCACAGGGTTGGTCAAGATCCTTATAGCCGACAGACAGGAACACGGATGGTGGGATTCATGGTGAGAAATTAACATCGTGGTATGCTGCAATTCAATTTAAAATCTGCTGCCTGATCTACACCAAGACCTGGCCCTAGTGGAACCCTTTTTGTGGGTGCAAATGTTTCACTGCTCCCTCTACCTGAATGACTGTCTTAAAAGACACACATGGTGAGGGAAGCAGAGATTTCCCTTTCATTGAGCCTCTAGACCATCTACATTATTAGGTTCTATGTGAAGCACATAATTTCTTCCTTGGTGCCTTCAGAGTTGATTCAGTTCATCATGACAATTCTGGATTCCAGGCTGGTTAAATCTTTCTTTCCACTATACAGGTTAATTTCCAGAATCAAACTGGTGGACCATTTCCTGGATAATGAAACCGTGCTAGTCTAGTGTTTCCTGGGGCTTCTCGAGTAACAGGTATCTCCCTAGGATCTCTTCACCTAGCCAGGTGCCACATGCTCTGCCTGCATTTCTATCGAGTGAAAACTGAGGACAGTTTCTGAACTATACCAAGCTAGTCATTGTCCAGTCCTTTTACAGTAATTTTCCTTTTCCACCTGTTGCAGTGACGGTGGGTGCACATTCCCTGCGTATTAGAGGGAGGCCCTTTACATGCCCCATCCAAAACTCCCTGTCACAACCGCCACTGTAGAATACAAGTGTGGCGGCCACTCCTGGGGACTCTTGATATGGGCCTTGTGAGAACAATCAGATTTCTCTCACCACATAAATGTGATGAAGCTGAAGACAACCATTCTGACGTTCCTACTAGAAGTAATATCTAGGATGGTGATGATTCACACAGAAAATACTAAAGCCCGCTACATGAAAAACATGTGCCATCCATTCTCCACTACTCTACTAGCTGGCAACAGGCCTGTAGTAATTGAGTGGAACATGTTTCTACTAGTCTCACATTACAAGCCTCCACTCTCCACACGAGTGAGTAATCTACCAGGAAGCCTTTGATTCTTTTTTTAACCCCTCGGGTCCCTGAGACGTAACAGTTACGTCCTTGTTTGCACAGCTCGGGTGCCGAGGACGTAACCGTTACATCCTGGTATGGGCCCTCAGGGAAAGAGCTAGCGCTCCCCCCGAGTGCCTCGCAACCCCCCTTCCATGGGCAGGGATGGAAGGGGAATCGCTTCCCCTTTCATCTCCACCCCCCCAGACCTCCCCATGGCGTCTGGTGACGTCAGCATACGATCGCGAGCTGACCTCATCAGAGGCTGCTCCCTCCACGCTGGAAGCTCAGCTTCCAGCGTGGATCGGAAGAGAAATGCAAAAGCATTTCTCCTCCGATCACGTGGAGGGGGTGAGAGAGGCAAAGGAAAGGAAAGGCCTTTCCTAGACACCAGGGAGTTTTTTTTAATTTTATTATATGCATAAAGGGCCACTCCCGGGGGGAAATTTATTTTAAGGCCATTTCTGCCCCCCAAGGGACAGATTGGCCTATTATAATTAGGCCGATCTGCCCCGGGTGGGGGGCAGAAACAGTTAGACCCAAGGGATTTTTTTTTAGATGTGGGGAGCGACCCTTTAGGCAACAGTCTCTCCCCGGGGGTAAAATTAACTTTAGGCCATTTCTGCCCTCCTTGGGGGCAGATCGGCCTATTTTTATTAGGCCAATATGTCCCCAAGGGGGGGCAGAAACCACTGGACACCAGTGATTTTTTTTTTTTGGTCAGTTTCACGTGAGGGGAGTGACCTTTTAGGCAACGGTTGCTCCCCTGGGGGGCAAATTTGTTTTAGGTTATTTCTGCCCCCCTTGGGGGCAGATCAGCCTATTGTAATTAGGCAGATCTGCCCCCGGGGGACAGAAACGTCTAGGTAAGGGTCGCTCCCCTGGGGGGGAAATATATTTAGTTAATTTGTTGGGGGCAGATCGGCCTATTTTTATTAGGCCAATCTGCCCCAAAGGGGGGCAGGAACCACTAGACACCAGGGATTTTTTGTTTTGGTTAGTTTCCCACGAGGGGAGCAACCCCTTAGACAAGGGTCGCTCCCTGGGGGGACAAATTAGTTTTAGGCCATTTCTGCCCCCCTTTGGGGCAGATCGGCCTATTTTTATGAGGCCGATCTGCCCCCAGGGGGGGCAGAAACCACTTAGGCACCAGTGATTGGTGTGTGTGTATGTCATGAGTTTTGTTTGGGGGGCAAGGGTTACTCCCCCTGGGGGCACATTACTGTCGGCCTATTTTTGGAAAGCCCATCTGTCCCCAAAGGGGCAGAAAGCCCAGCAGAGACCAGGGAAGATTTATTTTTCAAAAAAAGAGGGTGGGGTGGTCCCAAATAAATGGGGCCAAAGTTGCTCTGCCCACCGGTGGATAGATGGGGCAATTATCCCCATCCACTCCCGGGGGCAGAAAGCCTACTAGATGCCAGGAAATTTACAAAAAATAAAAAATAGTGGGGTGGTGGCTACCAACCAGTATGGGCATGGTTATGCCCCCACCCCAACTGAATGGGGTAACAGTCTTTCAGCTCCTCCCCGCACACTAATACATCTTATCCCACGGCAAGCAAGAAGACATTTGATTATTTTGGGTTTTGGTTTTACATTTGGGCCATGAGAGCTTGTCTAACTCTCAAAATCGTCCCACTTGGAATGGTGAGGGCTGCACTTTTTGGACTTTGGGACGCTGCCATCTAGAAAAATCCACAAGACCTAGACACATCTGAAAACTAAACATCTCGGTGAGTCCAGAGTGGTGCGCTTCACATGCACCCCGCATCATTTTCTTACCCACAATGCCCTGCAAATCTCCAACTTTGCTGGAAATCATAAATGTTTCCCACATTTTTGTGATGCAACCTTCCGGAATCTGCAGGAATCCACAAACTTCCTTCCACCCAGCATTGTCATATCTATACCAATAAAAATTCTGCCTCAGTTGTCATCCTAAAAACTTTTTTTTTCAAACTGCCCTTTTGGACCCGCTTTGGTTCCCCCTAATTTTTGACATGTTTTTGGCTCTTCCCTGTCACAGGCACTTGGCCCACCTATATAAGTAGGGTATAATGTTTACCGGGAGATTGATGGGAACGTTGAGTGTTAGGAAATTTATGCTGGTGCGGTGATCCCACACAGAAATATGGGGAAAATTAGATTTTCTTTTAGCTAAATTTGAGGTTTGCTGAGGATTCTGGGTAAGAAAACACTAGGGGATCCACGCAAGTCACACCTCCCTGGATTCCCTTGGGTGTTTAGTTTTCTAAAATGTTTGGGTTTGGTAGGTTTCCCTAGATGACTGCTGAGCCCAGGACCAAAAACGCAGGTGCCCTCCTTCCTCCCCCACCTAAAAAATGTAGTTTGTTTATTTGATAATTTTGATGTGTCCACATAGTGTTTTGGGGCATTTCCTGTTGCGGGCACTAGGCCTACCCACAAAAGTGTGGTACCATTTTTATTCGGAGACTTGGGGGAACGCTGGGTGGAAGGAAATTAGTGGCTCCTCTCAGTTTCCTGAACTTTCTGTCACCGAAATGTGAGGAAAAAGTGTTTTTTGGCCACATTTTGAGGTTTGCAAAGGATTCTGGGTAACAGAACCTGAAGAGAGCCCCACAAGTCACCCCATCCTGGATTCCCCTAGGTGTCTAGGTTTAAAAAATGCACAGCTTTGGTAGGTTTCCCTAGGTGCTGGTTGAGCTAGAGGCCAAAATCCACAGCTTGACACTTTGCAAAAAACACGTCAGATTTCAATGTAAAAATATAATGTGTCCATGTTGCATTTCCTGTCTCAGGCACTAGGTCTACCCACACAAGTGAGGTACCATTTTTATCGGAAGACTTGGGGGAAAACAGAATAGAAGAACAAGTGTTATTGCCCCTTAGCTTTTTCAAAAAAATGTCCTTCCAAATGTAATGCACTGTGTAAAAAAGACGTCTATTTGAAAAATGCCCTGTAATTCACATGCTAAAATGGAGAGCCCAGAACTCAAAGATGTGCAAATAACCACTGCTTCTCAACACCTTATCTTGAGTCCATTTTGGAAATACAAAGGTTTTCTTGATACCTATTTTTCACTCTTTATATTTCAGCAATTGAATTGCTGTATACCCAGTATGGAATCAAAACCCATAGCATGGTGCAGCTCATGTATTGGCTCTGGGTACCTAGGGTTCTTGTTGAACCTACAAGCCCTATCTATCCCCGCAACCAGAAGAGTCCAGTAGATGTAACAGTATATTGCTTTCAACAATCTGACATCGCAGGAAAAAGTTACAGAGTAAAATGTGGAGAAAATGGCTGTTTTTTTCATCTCAATTTCAATATTTTTTTATTTCAGCTGTTATTTTCTGTAGGAAAACCTTGTAGGATCTACACAAATGACCCCTTGGTAAATTTAGAATTTTGTCTACTTTTCAGAAATGTTTAGCTTTCTGGGATCTAGCATTGGTTTCACACCCATTTCCGTCACTAACTGGAAGGAGGCTAAAAGCACAACAAATAGTAAAAATTGGATATTTCCCGGTAAAATGCCAAAATTGTGTTAACAATGTGGTTCTCTGATTCAAGTCTGCCTGTTCCTGAAAGCTGGGAAGATGCTGATTTTAGCACTGCAAACCCTTTGTTGATGTAATTTCCAGGGAAAAAACCACAAGCCTTCTTCTGCAGCCCTTTTTCCCATTTTATTTTTTTAAACAAACTGTTCGCTGTATTTTGGCTAATTTCTTGGTCTCCTTCAGGGGAACCCACAAACTCTGGGTACCTCTAGGATCCCTAGGATGTTGGTAAAAGAGGATGCAAATTTGGCATGGGTAGCATATGTGGACAGAAAGTTGTGAGGGCCTAAGCACAAACTCCCCCAAATAGCCCCAAAAAAGTCCTGGCACCTGAGGGGAAAAAGGCCTGGCAGCGAAGGTGTTAAAGACTGGGGTCGCCCAACTGTAGATTATTTTGCCACCAACATGAATCCCAGATGTAGCCAGTTCACCACAAGGATGACCAAGTGTTGTTAAACTGAATGTCGTTTTTCTGGATTCATTTCCTTTGATACCTCGTGTTCAGAGGATATGGGGCAGTCCAGGATCGTATGTGATCTTAGCCGCACCAGCTGGGCCTTATCAACTATGATTGTCTGTTCTACTACAGTAGAAAGAGTCCTACAACTCTCCCACAATTGCCCATTTTGAGTGCATGGTCCCTAAGGAGCCAGTTTTAGACACCTTGCCTTGTGACATAAAACACAGGTGTCTTGGCAGCTGCTAGCAAGTTCTCCCCCATAGTTCAGTACAAGTGGAAATGGCTGAGATTCTACCAGGGGGCTCAGTCAAAACAAATCAATTCACTCACTTGCCCAGTGGACTTTATGATTCAGTTCCAGTCGGGGTTTGTAATGGCCCCTGAAAGATGGGTATATTTTGTCTGCTCTTGTGAGCTCAGTGTAATTTTTTCCCTTGGTACAATTGGACACAATATAAATGGCCAGCAGTTGTGAATTTGTAATTTCCAGCAATGTTTGTCTTGCAGGGCCTGCATTCCTCCTGTTAAGATATGTTAAGGACCACCTGACGCATGTGCCCTACTCACTTTGTCCACAGCATTCTCTCCTCACTAGCACTGCTTCAGATTCAGAAGTTGGCATCTACTTCCTGTTATGTCAGAGTGTATTTCTGTAAAGGTCCTTAATTTCCCTCGTCTTGGCATTTCCACTCAGTTTCCCGCAGAACCACTTCTGCACAGCGAACTTAGTGATCCCACAGCCTTCTGGGGGGCAAAATAACAGACTCCGAATCATTCGAAGGTGCGCTTCTAATCCAGTGTCCAGGAGTCAGCCTTGCATCTGTTTACATCCAGATGCACCAGTGCACGGTTCTGTGTCGCAGCCGCGAAAGAGAACACTGTACAAACTGCAGGTGGTTTCCCTGCGCAGCTCACTATCCCAGTTACCACTGAGCCCAAGCTCATCATTTGACTGTATGATGGAACAACAAATGTTTGAACCATGCATGCCTGAACAATGCGGTTGGAACAACGACCACGTTGTTACCACGAATGCCTTTACCACGCATACCTTTACCACACATGGCTTTACAATGATTTTTCGTTGTAAAAGCATGCCTAGTAAAGGCATGGGTGGGAATGGCATGCGTGGTTCTACCATGCGACCCCCCCCCCCACCTGCGCTAAGGCCCAGAAGTACCCCACCCCTAAAACAAAAATACCCTGGATACCTCCCACCCACCCTGAGCCGTAAACGTTCCCGGACCTACCCCACCCACCCTAAAAACAACCAACCCCCCCACCCCACCCCTAAAAAAAACTACCCTGACCCCCCACCCCCAAAAACCAAACTACCCTGACCCCCCCACCTCCAAAAGCCAAACTACCTTGACACCCCACCCCTAAAAACCAAACTAACCCCAACCCCCATGCCCCACCCACAAAAACAAAACTACCCCGACCCCCCACCCCGCCCCAGAAACAAAACTACCCCGAACCCCGAAAAACAAAACTACCCAACCCCCAAAAACAAAAGCACTCGATCCCCCTACCCCAAAAACCAAACTATCCCGACCCCTCCACCCACGCCCCCAAAAACAAATCTACCCCGACCCCCCACCCCCAAAAACAAATGTATGCGGATCCCCCACCCTAAAAACCAAACTACCCCGATCCCGCCATCCCCAAAAACCAAACTACTCTGACCCCCCTACCCCCCACAACCAAACTTCGACGATCCCGCACCCCCAAAAACAAAAGCAGACCGACCCCCCACCCCAAATCAAAACTACCACGACCCCCACCCCTAAAAACTACCCCCTAACCCTGCTCCAGTCCCACTTACCTGACCACGTCCTCTCCCTTTTTCTCTGCCTTAACCACGCATGTGCGTTGGTCAGCAGATGCGTGGTTAAGGCAGAGAAAAAAGGACTCGTGCTTGCGTTAACAAGGTTGTTGTGGTTCCGGCGTCGTCCTTGTTCCGGACGTTTACCTTCTCTGGGCATCATTAGCTTTTCTACAATTTTCCATGACGTATCTTGCGAAGCATTTTTTCTCACACTGGAGGATGGGCTCGTGGAAGACTTTGTTGTCTCGAAAATGCTTTTATTTCTTGCGGGCTGGGATGTGCAGGGGAGCTATTAGGATTCGGGTTCCTTCTTGTCAGCCCGAGGCCACCCAGCCCTCTTGCTTTAAATCTTTCCAGATTGTTGGGCTTTTTTACACAAACTAAGCTAGAAACACGAAAAGTAATTTATTGACCAAGGAATCTAGTCCTCATTTCAACTGCTCATCGGAGTGCACCAAACGCAGAAGCGTCTCCACTCATTTAATGGAATCAGGTGTGGCCTACAGTCCAAGGTATTAACTGAGCGATGCTCGAGTTGACAGACAGCCCAGTCCTGTCGGAAGAGATGGCTGTGGTACTTAAAGTAATTAAAGAAACAGCAGGCAGAGCCGGCAGTGGCATATTGATTCGCTTTAATGTCTGCTTATTGAACAGTAGAGAATTATTTAAATTTTAAATAATTAGAACATTTTGGTTATTTCCTGCGAAAGATAATTCTGTGGTATTTTGATTTCGTGAATACACCAGAAAAAAAAGACTTTGCTATGTGGCAAGATATTTTTTCCATTGCGCAATAATGTGTAGAGTATTGGTCTAGTTGGCTTCTTCTGTTTTGAGTTGTGCCCACTTCTACTAAATACCATGGCTGTAAGCTTCTTCCTTCTAAATGCTGACGCTGAAAGAAGGCCCAGATAATACATACTTGGAGAATTACAGCTTTCTACTGTGAATATCCATCTGATTTGTATAGTACCCGATGAACACATCTAGTACCAATCTAACCCCAAAGGTTTATGGCATTGAGACCTGGGTGCAATATCTAGGTGCGGGTGGCATTGAGAACTGCATAGGACCAAGAGCCCTCTCTCTTACTTAAAGAGGTTAAATGGCGGCCCTGCAACCTCCGTTCCTTAAATTGACTTGCAAAGAAAAGGGAGGCCACCATGAACTAAACATTGCAAATTGTCTGTACAAATATGGACCTCTTCCTCAGTGTTACAGTCACTGTGCCTTGCTAAACCTTCTGTTAGCTACACTGTGGTACTTCAGCCACCAACGCACTCATTCTGTCCTTCAGGATGATGGGAAGGTAGAGATATGGCGAGTCAATATGGCCTTTCAAATTAGCACTGTCCTCTCAGGCTTTGAAAAATAGTTGGACTTAAATGTCTAGACTAGAAAGAGTGTGTGACTTTTCTTTCCTGTATAAATGCACACACACAGGTGCTTTCTAAGACCACAAGCACTACGTTCCAATAATTAGGCAAACACAGCACTCCTGTGTTTTATCAGCACTGCAGATTTCTGCCCTCACCACCACCACCACCATCAATTGTTAAACTTCTGTAGGTCATTTTTTGCTATATATAGTTATTTCATCTCTATGGACTTATCTTTGGCTTTGTTTTGACATTGTCTATGAAGCACGCTCTACATCCAGAATTTTGGTTCATATGTATATATATATGTATATATATATATATATATATATATATATATATATATATATATATATATATATATATATATATATATATATATATATATATATATATATATATATATATATATATTTTCACTAGGCTCTTCAGTCTTCCATGGTCCTGAGGAGGCCCATACTTTACAGAGGCCGGCCGAAACGCGTCAACATCTTTTATGGAGGAGTTGCTTCAATTTTTGAATTACTTGAACAGAGGACTGGGACTCACACTGAATAGTCGGAGGTCATGGATGTCCTCAGCACGTGATCCTTTTCGGAACTACCACCTTTGTGGACTGTTTTTACACACAGAGACTTACAGTCACATTACATAACAAACAGTCCGGAATTCCTAATTTTTGTTTAATGATTCTGAGGTATATGATACTGTGCATTGTAAACAGATTAAAATTTACTTCGGTGCTGTAAGGAATATGGTATTTCCAGTGACTAATTGATGTTTTCCCTGTTGTATTAAGCAGTTTTTCTGATTATTCCCTACTATATCCCACTTACTTTTTTTTTTCTACACAGCAAATAGCGGAGGTTTTGGGGTACTTATAACTGCAGAACTTTATACAGGAGTGGTGCGAGATTGAAAATAATAATTTAACGTAACTGTAATAGTGTCAGCCATGTTCTTGCTTGATGTTAAACCAATGCTGCTAAATTGTACCCATCTTTGAAGTGTAAAGCCTCATTTTCATGCCTGGCTTCATAGATGTGAAAATTTTTAAGAGCTTACTCAGTCTAAAAGTTTACAGTTTATATTAGTTTCATTCGTCAATTATGTACTATCCCATGATTTCAATCTCTGCACTGTCATATCTTTTTTCCTTCATTGTCATAATGTAATCTTTATTGGAGCATAATGTACCAAACATATACATTCTGTAGTCGTGTTTTTTAGCCTTTATGCTCTAAGGGTCATAGGTGATCCCTTTGTCACCCAGTTCTTGATTCACAGTCTATTTTTCTTTTGCTAATAGACATTTTCAGACTTCTAATTCAGTGCGAGGGTAGATTTGTTTAACAGGATTGGGTAGACCACACTTTCATTGATCCTAAAAAAGGGTCTGGCCTTATAAGAATTCACAAAACATGGTCCGCTGCCACCACCGTTGTATGTGCCACGCCCAGGATAAGGATAGAACGCCCTCAATTATGAGGGCGTGCTTGATTCACCCCTCCAAGGCACAGGACAGGTCCTGTACCTCAACAATTTTTACTTTCACAACTTATATACGTCAAAGAATCAAGTGAGTACAGTTCAAATCAAGTAAGTCAAAATCCAAAACTGGATTGGACTTTTTACTGATTGATGTAAAATTTCTTGATTGCATTCCCTTGAATTCACTCACTTGGATGTTGACTTACTTGATTTGAACTGTACTCACTTGATTCTTTGACGTATATAAGTTGTGAAAGTAAAAATTGTTTTGGTAAGGGGGCCTCACCTTGTGCAAATTAATGTTGGGTTTGTTTTGAACCCTTGAGGGATGGGTGTTTTCCCTTGTGCAGGCTACCCCTAATTTTCTAATTGGCCTAGCAGTACCCTGAGCACCATTTTTTCCCTATTTTTGCACCCCATTTTCCAGGTCCTGTACCTCACCTTAGCAGAAACCAGAAACCGGCCTGGCCTCTGGGAGCACTCCAGATTAGAGTGATCCCAGAACAAAAATAAAAGTCAGGATATCAGATTCAAATGCAGTCAGGCAGTCGGAGCAGGGGAACATGTTCGTAAACCATGGAGGGAACATTCCCTTCCCGATAGTGTTTATCCAAATCTGTTTTTTCTTTCCATATAATGTAATTTAATCTGATATGATACAACCTAGCCTGAATAATTAGACTAACCTTGCCTCTTCTAATCTAATGATCCTATACAACCCTAACCTGAACTAGTTTATTCTAGCCTACTCTGATCTAACCTAAAGTACATAGACCTATCTGAACCTATTTTATCGTAGCCGAACATAACCTAGTCTAACTTTTGCTAAGAAACACTAAGGGCCAGATGTAGCAAAGGGTTTTACCCATTCTGTGTCAATGGGAAAATGCTTTGGTACATATGGCCCTAAGGCCCATATTTATACTTTTTTAGCGCCGCATTTGCGTCGTTTTTTGACGCAAAATCGTCGCAAACTTACAAAATACAATTGCATTTTGTAAGTTTGCGCTGTTTTGCGTCAAAAAATAACGCAAATGCGGCTTTAAAAAAGTATAAATATGGGCCCAAGCTTATTGTTTTGCTGTTGCGCCCACACCATCCGCTCCGTGCTGACTCCTGTGCTTCATTAGAGCATTACTCTACATGATATTCTTCTGAGCTCTCTGTTCCACTTACAGTCTTTGTAGGAGCTGATTCGTATAACACATTTATTCCATCTCTATTTCTAACACATACAGCGATTTGGACATGCCCTTGTAGATAGTTGGCTAATTTTTTGTTTTTTGCTACCATTCTATTTCACCATGCCTAACTTCGAAATGTTCTTTATAATGTAACAACTGTTCACGTGAAACTCATTTATAGTTTACATATAATGAAGCAGGAAATCCTGCATAGAATTAATTTTAAAAAGTATTTTTTTACTTTAAGACACTCAACATTCTATCAGACATAAATTCAAATTCCACAATGCAACCAGTACTGCACTTTCCATATATATTCAACAAGTTATGTATTTGTATATATGTATATATATCATATAACCAGAAAAAGGGCAAGTCCCTATGTGAGATAAGTTTAGTGGGGCGCCCCCTTCACCCACAGGTGTTATCGGCCCTTTCCACTACAGTACATATGCTCATGTGAATGTTATGGCTTCTCTTGTTCTTAAACAGTTAACTTGAAAATGTCGACAAAAGGCATTAGATTGCAAAGTCCTAGAAAGAAAACTGTATTTTCAGTCACAAGACAAACTGCAAACCAAATCAAAGCTTGCATTGTACTTTGTTTGGTTATATTAATTTGTGTAATTTTATTTTGGGGAAATTCCCAGAAACTTTTTCAAAATTAAGCTTTCAGAGTGGAATGTGCTTTGTCCCTATCTAGTGTGGTTCACGTAAAAGCTTCGCCTATATTACTAATACTGGAGGATTGGTTTGAGGAGGGAACCATTTCGCACTGAGAGGGTATCCGCATGAACCACTATCTTGTTGCCAAAAATGAAGCGAAGTTGCATGATGCGAAATTTCAAGAAAATTCGCATTCCTCCGGTGTAATAAAATGTTGCCCATTCGTTCCTTTGCGGCGTATTTTATTAAAGGAGGTTGCACTTTGGGGCGCTTTGCCACCTGCTGTTTTAACCAGATTGGAAGTCTGACTCACATGGAGTTTTTTCTCACGCTTGCCCTTGACCCAGAGGACCAGTACAACGAGGTTTATGGTTCGACAACTTAAAGCAAGTTACAAATTACGGTTCCAACGCACATAAATATTGCAGTGCAATGTAGTAACATAACTAACAGCTTTTATGAATCATAAATGGACAGCCGAGCGTGCTTTCTGGAGGAACAAATCATTCGAGCCAATTAGACGTGAAAATGAAGAGAAGATTATAGGCTCTAACACTTGTGGACACAGCAAGCTGGTAAGCAAGGAAGCCGGTGATTTGGCAGTAAATAATAACTTGCTTTTATACAACACTTACTACTGCAGAATTTGCCAATTCATATCGCGGTTTTGTATGTGTTTCTAACACTAAACCGTATGGAACATATGTTATCTACCCTGGTAGGAAGGAAAGCCTAGGTGACCACACCGAGATGCAACACCATTGCAGGAGGAGCACTGGGGTGGCGTGGGTTGGCCTGTTGGCATTTTGATGTTTTCCAAAACCAAACTTTAAAAGCAGGAGCTTGTATTTGGGAAACAATGCACCTAGAGCACTCAGGAAGTTTTCTCCCAGCATGGGAGGGACACTTTTAGGTCTCACCTAAGAGAGCGCACACGCTGTCGCTATTGAGAGATATTGTATGCAACAAATGGTTTGGAGCCAGCCCATTGCTTACCAGTTTTTAGCTTCATTTTCCCTCTTATGTGTTGCCTCCTAATAAGCCAGGACTTGCCAGCTTCACTTCCTCTCCTTTCTTGTGAAGTATGGACCAGGTACTGGTGGCTTCTTCTTGATTAGAGTCCTTCTGCTGCTCGTGCTGTGATTGAGGTAGGATTTTTCTTTCTTCTTTTTCTTCATCCCCTGTAGTTGTTGTTTGTGTTGATTTTTTTCCTCCCCTGCCCTGTTTATATTGCTTCTTCCTCTCCTCCCGTTGTCCGTGTTGCTTCTTCCCCGTCCAACCCCCATTGTTGGTGTTGCTTCTTCCCTTCCCACACCCCGTTGTCATTTTGCTTCTTCCCCTTCCCACCCCCTGTTGCCTGTGTTGTTTCTTCCCCCTCCTACCCGCTGTTGTCTATGTCGCTTCTTCGCCTCCCACCCTCTCTTGTCTCTGCTGCTTCTTCATTGTCTGTGGTGCTCCTTCCCCTCTCACTCCCTTGTCCATGTTGCTCCTTTTCTCCCATCACCCACCCTCCCATTACCCATGTTGCTCCTTTCCTCCGTCTCCCCACCTCCCCGTTGTCTGTGTTGCTCCCCACCTGCAATAAGAAAAAAAAAACGCTCTGGCGCATCATACCTCTGTTTTTACCATCCCGGTGGTCCCCCACACCCTCTCTCCTATTGTTCATGTTGCCCATTCAATCCCATCCTCCCTCCCGTTGTCTGTGTTGCCCCTTCCTTCCCATCCTAACTCCTGTTGTCCATGTTGCCCAACCACCATTTGGATAAAAAGAGCTATGGAGTGGCCAGCGCTGGCCAAGTCATAGCACATTTTTCTAACATTTAACCATGCTGTACAGCAGCCAAACTGCTCTCCAACAAGGCTAACAGACAGTGGCGAAGCCAATAGCTCTCACATAAGCAAGACCTATTGGCTTTGCCAGCGCTTGTTTATTTATTCCCACTTGACATTGCTGTTAGGTAGACAGGAGAAAACGACTGATTTGACATTGGAATGTCTACCTAATATGGCAAGCCTTCTGACTCCACCTCAGCCAAGACTCGAGCATCTCTGAGGGCACACAGCAGTTCCCCCACCGATTAAAAAAAAGGCTTGGGGACTGAAGGCGCCATATACGGGCATCCTTAATTTTTTATCAATGCTCCTGTTACCGTCAAGTGCTAAATGAGACCCATAAACCATCACTTATTTTCACCTGCTTTAGAGGCACTATGTAGCTGAAGATGACATGGTGCCGAGGTTGGTGAGTTGGCTGTTCTGGGTCAAAGCAGTGGTTTGCCCTCTACCAAGGCTGCAGAACTGAGACTGAAAGAGCAAGTAGGCCTATGATGGCATACCCACAGAGACAGAGCTGTGATTTCTGATTTACATAATAATTCACAATGAGGAATCTACTATTACAGTAAGATTATGACGTCATCATTCTGCTGATGTGGGCCCCTAACAATGGAAATGGCAGAGTAAATAGAATAGACCAGACAATTGTATTACAAGAACGGAGGCTCCTATTATGCTTTCCTTTCTTGCTTTAATCGAATAGCAGCCAAGATAACATATCACAAAAACTACATATCCCATGAAACATGAGGAAAAAAGTCATTGATGATGTCACAACAAACAACCAATAATAAACGCCCAATCCTAATAACTATCTTAACTACGAGCAACAAGTCCTCTTTTCTTGCTGCTCGCAGTCAAGATAAGTTCTTTTCCTCATCTCGTTTTTCTTATCTTTGTGTATTTCTTATATATTAAGATTTAGCATTTTTTATGATAGTGTTCTGAAAATATATTAATTTTAATGCTTTAACTCTATTAATTTATTTTCCTATTGTGTCTTTTCGGCCGTTTTTTTTTTTTCCTCAGCGCTTGCTTCGCGCTTCACTGGCAGAGCCGAGCGTTCTTTCGAACGTTCGGCTCTCCCGCCGCTCTCTTCTGAGGAGCGCGTCTCACTTCAACGCGTTCCTCAGAAGAGCTCGGCCCGAGACTGACGCGTCTCCACGGAAACCTCTCCCTGTGATCGGGAGGCTCCGTTTTCTCTCTCAGCTGTTAGCTGGGAGGCTCGGCTACTTCGCGAGGGGCGCGACACGCCCCCCTTTTCAGTAACTTTCGTTTTCCTTTGGATTTTGGGTGTCAATCTCTTTCTTCCACACACCCACACAACATTTTAACCCTTAATTTACTGTTTATTTTTAAACAGCTTTTCCTTCCAATTTGTGGGTTTTTTCTGCCTGGCACCCTTATTATTTTCTTATTGTTATTTATTTCACTATGTCAAAACAAGTAGCTGATCATTTCAATGACATGGATATGGATAATTTGCGTGCTGATTTGAATTCTTTTATTCAGGATACTGTACAACAGGCTGTATCTTCGTCTATGTTACAAATGTCGAAAAAGTTAGAGTTGTCTTTTAAGAAAATGTCCTCTCAGAGTTCCAATGTTTCGGAACCGGTTAAAGGTAAAAAGCGCATATTTTCCAAAGTTCAAGTAAAATCGAGCGCTGATGAATCTCCCCAGATGGCTGGTCCTTCCCCCCGTAAGGAATCCAAAACGGTGGAAAAGGGTCCCTCTCCTTTTAATTTTTGTTCAGTTGAGGGATACTGATGATGACATGGAATATGATGATGGGGACGATGATGATTTACAGGGTTCTGACGACCTCTGGAAAGGGCCTTTAGAGAAGAGGCTGAAACTTTCTCTTTCTGATGCAAATCTTTCACAGGTTAATGATTTTACAGTACTTGATGCTTTGGGGGAACCAATGTTTGATCCGACTCTAATACACCACCCAAATTCTACGGAATGGTTCCCGTCTGATCACGTGGCGGAATATGTTTCGTGTCATTTAAGACACTCTTTAGATAAAGCCACGAGAAATAAACTACGATCTGAATGTCCTCGTCCCTCCCTTCCTTTTAAAATTACTTCCACACCTGTAATTGATCCTAACATGGTGTTATTTTTCTCTAAGTTTAGTAAGGATCCTAAGAAAGGGGTCGACCGTGCGTGGTCCGTATGCCAGGACCGATTATTGGATTTGGTTGGTCCCTTAACTAGGATTCTCGATTTAGCTGAGGATGCCAGGTTGGAAGGCTCACAGATTGATCCTGAAGCTCTGTCCAATTGGGCCCAGCGGGCAATTTGTTTGTTGGGAAATGAAAACACTGCTATTTCTCAGGAGAGACGTAAGAGTCTTTTACTCAAGATAGAACCTAAATTGGGCAGTTTCGCAGCCAGGGAAGAAGGACAGCAGGCTGACGGCCTTCTTTTTGGAGACTCATTTATTAAGGAGCTCGGTAGATATGTTTCTACCTTTGCGACATTGGACAAGGCTCAATTTTCAATGAAGAAGATCTTCAACTCCAGGGTTTTTGGCAGGGCCGGTAAAGGAAGGAGCCGCTTTACCGGACGTTTCGCCACCCGTGGTGGCAGTTTCCGAGGCTCTTCCATCTACTCCACGGACTTCAGACCTCAGTTCTACCCCCAAAGAGGGAGGGGTTTCAGGAACAGAAGCTACCGTCAAAGGGGAGGACAGGTCTCAGGTAAGAGATTTATGTTTTGGCCCTCTTCCTGTAGGTGGTCGATTAGCCCATTTTCTTTCGAATTGGTACCGAATTACCGCGGACCCTTGGGTTCTTCAAACCATTCAGGGGTATTGCATAGATCTCTATCAAGTTCCCAGTCAAACTTCCCCACCTCTTCCTCTAAGGTTCTCTCAAGAACAATCTCGTTTGATGAATTTAGAGATTTTATCTTTAATTACAAAAAATGTGATAGAAAAAACTTGCTTCCATCCCTCGGGTTTTCTCAGCACCATATTTTTGGTCCAAAAGAAAAACAAAAAATTTCGCCCTGTGATAAACTTAAAACTATTCAACAACTACGTTGTTTACAATCATTTCAAAATGGAAACGATCCTGCATCTCAGGGACATTCTGTTGGAGGGCGATTGGTTTGTTCGACTGGATCTACAGGACGCTTATTTTGCGATTCCTATCCATCCTTTTTACAGAAAGTTCCTACAGTTTCAATGGGAAGACTCGATTTTTCAGTTCAAAGCCCTTCCTTTCGGTCTAGCTTCGGCTCCTTGGTGCTTCACAAAAGTGATGAAACCAGTGGTAGCTTCTTTAAGAGGTCAGGGAATAAGATTGATCGTCTATCTAGACGATTTTCTCATAATGGCTCAGAGCAAGGTTACCCTGTTGCAACACTTGCACATTTCCCTTCATCTGTTACAGTCCCTTGGCTTTCTGGTAAACATGGAAAAATCTTCTCTGGTTCCCTCGACTCAAGTGGAGTTTCTGGGGTTCCTCATAGATTCCAAAACCACATCTCTGTCCCTTCCCCATCAGAAGGTATGTCGCATAAAGCACAAGTTACGGCAGATCCTCAGTCTCTCTCATCTTTCTCTGCGATCCTTAGCAAGAATTGTGGGCCTTTTGGCTTCATCCATTCAGGCCATATTCCCAGGTCCGTTACATTACAGGGCTCTTCAAAGACTAAAGATTCGTCATCTCCGCAAGGGCCTTCAGTACTCGGACGTCGTTCGGTTAGATCAGGATTCTCGCGCGGAGATACAATGGTGGCTCGATCATTTGGAAGCCTGGAACGGAAGAGCTATTTTCTCTTCGGCCCCAGATCTAGTATTAGAATCCGATGCAAGTCGGACAGGTTGGGGCGCAAGGTGTGGCAACGTCTCGACTGGGGGCGTATGGTCAGAGAGGGAGTCTGCCTTGCACATCAATTGTTTAGAGATGCTTGCAGGCTCCTTTGCTCTGAAGACCTTCGCGAAGGACAAGGTAAGCTGTTCTATTCTCCTAAAGATGGACAACATTTCTGCCGTAAAATATATCAATCATCTAGGGGGAACAAAATCCAAACCCCTTGCCGATCTAGCCAAAAGCTTTTGGGAGTTTTGCCTTCTTCGAAAATTGTCGGTCACGGCACAATACCTTCCAGGGAAAATTAATACCATAGCAGATTGGTGCTCACGCTACCTAAAAGATTCCAGCGATTGGCGTCTTCATTCTTTAGTATTCAACAAACTTTCTTCGAAATTCGGCCTCATGTCGATAGATTTGTTCGCTTCACGATTGAATTCTCACCTCCCAAGATTTTACAGCTGGAGACCGGATCCCCAGGCTCTCGATACGGACGCCTTTCTCCAAGACTGGTCTCCCCATTTCAATTATGCCTTTCCTCCCTTTATGATGATTGCCAGAGTCATGGCCCAGGTTCGTCGTCAACGAGCCTCCCTGGTATTGGTGACCCCCTTTTGGCAAACCCAGCCTTGGTTCCCCTCGGTTCTAGAATTGTCAATAGACTTTCCTGTCCTGATTCCTTCCTTCCCGGAGCTCCTGCTCGATCCAGAAGGTCGTCCTCACGATATGGTTCTCGACCACTCCTTAACTCTGGTAGCATGGAAGATTTCGGGTCAGCCTGGAGAACCCCAGGAATTTCGGAAGAAGCTGCCCAATATATCCGCCACTCTTGGGCCCCAGGAACATCCAAGGCCTACAAGTCTGCCTGGTTGGTCTGGTGTGGCTGGTGTTTGGATAGGAACTCAGATCCCTTTTCAGCCGATGTGACTTTAATTGTTTATTTTTTAGCGTCTCTTGCCTCCCAAGGAAAGGCATATAGAACAGTGAATACTTATAGATCCGCCATTTCTGCTGAACATGTTCGAATCGATGGTAAACCGGTTGGGGAACATCCTCTGGTGTGTCGTCTTTTGAAGGGAGTAAGATTTTCTAATCCCCCTACACCTAGATACACGCATTTATGGGAGGTGAATTTGGTTTTGAATTTGTTCAACTCTTGGCTCGATAATGATTTACTTTCTTTAAAGTGTCTTTCTGCGAAGTTAACTATGTTGTTATGCTTAGTTTCATTGAAGCGTGTTTCTGATGTAAGAGCTTTGGATATATCTTCCGTCCAGTTTTCTCCTTCTAATGTGTCTTTTAGAGTTCATAGGAGAACTAAAACTAACATTTCTATAATTCATTATCCGTATTTTCCTTTGCATCCTAAGCTATGTGTTGGTAAATGTTTAAAAGTTTATATTGCCAGAACTGCAGATTTAAGAACGTCCTCCTCTCACCAGTTATTGATTTCATTTTCTAAACCTCATAAACTCGTTTCTTCCCCTACCCTGGCTCGTTGGGTTAAATGGGTTATGACCCTTGCGGGTATCGACACTACCTCTTTTGGAGCACATTCTACTAGAGGTGCTATGGCTTCTAAGGCTTTTTGGGCTGGAGCTCGCTTGGAGGACATTCTTAGATCAGCGGATTGGTCTAATGTTACCACCTTTAGGACTTTTTATTGCAAACCTATTTCTTCTATGGCTGATTCAGTCGTTAATATGCTTTAAACAAGCATAATAGGAGCCTCCGTTCTTGTAATAAAATTCAGATTTTCCTAGCTTTAGTGAAGGAAAGTCTAGATTTTATTAAAGACACGGAGGCGAGTATTATCCCACCGCTTTTATTAACCCACCCTTTCTTTTTCAGTGCCGGCTCCTTCTGAACCACTCGTCTCATGCTGAAGATGCCGATTCCGGGTGTAAGGCCCTTCTTTGGAGTCATCTTTCTTCTGGCACTTCCCATGTTCACCGCTTACCGCTATCCAGATGTTGTGATAATCACATGAAACCATCTCCTCTCTCTTCTCTGGACTTTGCCAAAGACTTTTTCACTTTATTAATGGCCTTTTCCATTATTTTGGTTATAATTCCTTTATTCCGTCCGCTTTGACCTGCTCCTGCAAGAAAAGAGGACTTGTTGCTCGTAGTTAAGATAGTTATTAGGATTGGGCGTTTATTATTGGTTGTTTGTTGTGACATCATCAATGACTTTTTTCCTCATGTTTCATGGGATATGTAGTTTTTGTGATATGTTATCTTGGCTGCTATTCGATTAAAGCAAGAAAGGAAAGCATAATACTCGCCTCCGTGTCTTTAATAAAATCTAGACTTTCCTTCACTAAAGCTAGGAAAATCTGAATTCTTGAGTCACAAATCATTACCAACAATCACTGGCAAAGGCAATAGAGCCTGCTGGTATCTACTGGCCGTGCAATACTTTTTGAACATGTTGTACAGCATCGGCAAGATGCTGTGCAGCAAGGGCAAAAAGAAAAAAAAGAAGTGTGATGACACAGCTGCGTTATTTTGTAGATGCGCGCAAGGCTTACTATGCATGTGCGCCTACAAAATGAAGATGAGCACTATTTAAAAAAATTCACTGATCCGAAATGCGGATATAGAAAGTCCTTGCACTCGAAAATTTGAAGAGGGCCAGCATCAGGGTTACCAGGAGTATTGATGCTACACTGTGCTCTACTCCGACATCCTCCCCTACCAGCAAAGTTTTTTGAATGGCCATTCCCTGACCCCGAGCTCTGCCCCACTACTGCTGATAGGTTTCACCACCAGCTACTGTGCACCAACCATCCGCCTACAGTTGGGCACCACGCAACGGCCCACACGTCCGTACTCCCGTCGTCTCGGTAATTCTTACCAGAGATTCAAGGGAGGGGCAGGTTTATTAATGCAGTGTTTCCCCTCTGGACATCAGGGAGTAGGAAACGGTCCAGGGGTGCAGGGCAGTAGTGTTTTTTACACCATGCGGCTGAAAATAGGAAATTTGTCCGTCTTCTTGAAGGTCAACATTTCCTCGTTTTGACTGACTACGCAGGCTTGAGAATACATTTGTTTATCCCATTTCTAAAATTCTAGTCCTGTCACGTGCAGGCACTAAGTGTATGGCAGCCATTGATGTCCATTAGGGGATAGACAAGGGGTGCTGCCAGCAAGGGAAGGGGCACTGCCAACAACAGCTCTGAACAAAAACACTTAATAATTTAAATGTAATGAAATATACATTTGCATGTACTCGTCATTGTCACAATATTAAGTTACAAGCATATTACTAACTTCAACAGACATTACACACCCCTGAACACCGAGGGGCCGATTCACAAAAAAAGTGCAAAAGTACAGGTAGAGTTATATGGCTCCATCTAAATGTTGTTTTTTTAAAAAAATGTTTTGCCATTCATAAAATAGGTGTAGGACACCTATAAAGCCATGCCAAGTGCAGCATACTAGGCGTGCTAATTTTTAGGTTGAGCAAAGCAGCGTGCAAGTGCTGCTTGTTGTTATCTATTTGGATTTTTAACCACGCCCACCTCACGCCCATCACTATTGCTCCTTCATGGGCTTGCCCTTCAAAAATCCTTTGTTATCATTGGGAAATGCTTTACGTTTGTCTCTCCTTGGGGCGGTTTGGTTATCACCTTGGACATGACCCTGTTGCATGGCTAATTGCACTTTTGCCGATATGCTTGATTGTGAATGAACTTCTTTTTCCTTTTGTATCTCTCCTTTGCGCTCATGTTTATGGCGGTCGTGGCGCTTTGAATCGGCTTGCCTATGTAAAACTGTTTTACTTTTCATTTTCAATTTATGTGGCAAGAAAAGTCCGCTTAGGAGTTTACAACGCTAATAGCTCTAACTTGAGCAAATACGAGACCCATTGCATTGTAAACGCTTGTTCTTTTATGCAACTGTTTGAGGGCTGCCTGTTCACCATGTACTGCACTGCCCCATCCTACAATTGTGGGCAGTGGAAGGGGCAGCCAAGTGCATGAAAGCACATTTTTCTTTTCTCTGTGTGGAAAATATTTTCCCTATGGAGAAAGCCCCACCTCTAAACTCCTACCAACTCTGGAGATGGTTTGTTTCTCTTGCCATGCAGAAACAGGCGTTTACTCCACCTCTTGGCTAGAGTAAATCTCTGGCCGTTTCCAGGGTATGAAATGTCCAGAATTCATATTTGTGAATAGTCAAAAATGTGAGGGCTTGTGGGCGTTCCCAAGCTTTTAATTGTAACCACCCTGATTGCAATCACATCCCGCCCCTAGAAGCTACTACTCCTTATTTCTCTAAATTTGTTCCAAAGAAATCCAAAGTAGTGGATGATTTTACATCTGCCATGTTTCCTTTTGTGGATGCATGATAGACGTAAGTGAAGGCATTTTGGCTGTAACCATATGCATTTCTCACTAATAATGCGCTTATGAATCTGACTTCTAGTATTCAAACACAAGTCACATATATCTACCAAATATTTACCATCACAAATATGCACACAAACAAACGTTAAAAGGCAGCGGTTCCACGTGCACACTGCTAGACAGAGTGCTTGGTTCATAAGCCATTCTAAGGCGGGTTCTGGAAGAAAATGACTCCATTGGGAATTCAAACAAGGATTTCTGACGGATGAAAATTATTCTCTCCACGAAATGTGGAGACATTTTCATTAGTAAACCCAGGCCGAAGGTGGAGAGTGAGTGGGTCAAGGTGTGGTTTGAATTAAAAGTTTTTGACTGGGCCCAAACTCTTGATGATGATGACTGGAATAACTCTCCTTCCAGGGTGAGGAGGTGAATGTATTTCTCCAAACTTGGAGGGAAAGTAGGAAGAAAGTACATTCCCCATGGAGAAAAAATATCCAAAAGTTTTAAAAAAATGTGCAGTTGCACATCAGACTGTGTTTCTTCAGGGTTAATGTATACATATTGTACAATTTTGCACTGCGGAGATGGGAGTTTGGGGCACATGTCACACAGCGGCGGCTACCACCGATCAAGGGTGGTGGGCGGGTGGGGTACCTAAGGGGGTGTCTGTGGGAATATAAAAATAAAAAATAAAAAACCTTGCCTGCCGCTGCTGCTCTGTCTCGCTGCTGCTCCCGATACTGCTGCTGGTCACTCCCTCTCTTCTCGTCAGTCACCACAGACTCCCAATCCAGATGCTGCTCTCATGCTAAAGCAAGTATGAGAGCACCACCGGGATTGGCATGAGCGGGCTGGTTTGACACTCGCTCAGGCACAGGGAGCCTGTGCATTTCTCCAACCCCGCTTTGTAATACATCCAGGTTGGAGAAATATAAGTACGCATGTCCGTTTGGCAGGACAGAGATGAGCAGCCAAACCAACATGCGCACTTTACAGCACCTAGCACTACTCCTATGGCCTGGCTCTGCCCTGTCCTACATTCTAAGCTGTCAGAGAGACAGCAAAAAATAAAATGATAATAACATTGTTTTATTATCATTTTATTTGTCACTGCCTGCCTGACTGAGCAGGGGGCGACACTCCTCCACTATTACGGAGACACCACCCGTCACATGACATTTCCAGTAGTACGCTTGGAAATCTAGCTCTTCTGAAACACAACATGCCTTCCCTATGAGTGCATAGATCTGGTGCCTGCGATCTGCTGGTGTTGGGTGGGGATTCCTTGCTGCTGTTTTCTGATGAGTAATTACTCTGCTCCAAGGGCGCAGCATGTTTTCAGCCTCTGGGCAAAATGAAGTGTGCTCATTCCATGCTCAGCCCCGCCAAGGCCTCTATGCTCTGAGACCGCCAGGAAGAAGATGCTTTGTTCACTCACAGAAAGTATGTAAACTATCACACAGCCTTATTTTAGAGTGCATTTCTATTCCTGGAGTAGCAAGTGCGTGATGTGGGAGTGACTCTGATTTCAGTATCTACACCTCTTGCACGGTATGAGCAGAGCGTGGGGTGGACCAGAGCAGCCTGTTATGGGATAAATATCACCAAAGCCGAGCTCTCGTGTACAAAAAGATCACCAAACAAACAAGCCAGTGTGAACGGGTCTAGGACTTAGGACATATATGGAGCTGATTGTGTCAGCCTCCCCTGATGCATTCCACCACTCTGGCCACAGCTTCTTCCCCTCCACAAATCCTGGAACACAGGTGGTAGTTGTAGAAGAAAAGCCTTGGTGTCCATTAGTTTCAGCAGAAACAGCACCACATGTACAGTGGTGGTTGGTGTTCAACCTGCCTCGATTGTGCAAGGAGCTTGGGTACTGTGTAGAGTAAATGAGTGAGAAAAGTGCCAGTGCCTTGCTTGCTTTCAGAGGCAGTAGGTCGTCCAACTTGCCAGGGACATTTATGTCAACCTAAGTGTACCTACAGCATTCATGGTGCATAAAGTCAGGCGGTGTCTTCTAGCCTTGCTATCTACCTATGTACTGCCAGGTGCATCATGTCTGTGTATGCCAACAGGATGTATTACATCTGCTTATGTCATTCAGGATGTGTCGTATGTGCTGATGTTATTGATGATGCATTAGTCTGCTTGTATCATGCGAATATATCATGGCTGCCTGTATGCATCATATCTATCTTTGTAATGCAAGAGTATGCCCTTCTGCAGAAACACTCAGTCTCCAATTGCGACAATGGAATCCAAATTGTGTGGTCAATAAGGACATCCTTTACAGGACGCATAAGCCGTCACCTACCACAGTGGCATGTTTCATCATCGGGCTCACTCGAACATCATACGCATTAGTGTCCTACTTGATCAGGAGTAGATTAGGGTAATTTAAATTCAGAATTGGCACAGACTCATTAGGGCTAAAAGGGCAAGAAACATGTTGACCGCTACATACAACCACTGGACAATCACTAAGCCCATTTGGCTCATATATCATTTTTAATCTTGGCACAAATAATTGCTGAGAATAAAGTCTGTCCAACAGGGGTGCCTGTAGCCAACTTTAATCACTTTTGTCTTCCAACCTCCCATATCCCTCACATATCAGAGATAAGGGCGCCACCCCATGCTATCGCAAATAACAGGAATGTAGACTAAAAGATCTATGTAAAATAGACCACTTGTGGGGCTCGCTGGATATGGCAGAGCCCACCCAACAAGGAGGAAACCCCCGATGATAAAGCATGCCTACTTGGTGGGTAAGGGCTTATGCATCCTGAAACGATACCCTTATTGACCACCCAATTTTGATTCCACTGTCGCATTTTGAGACTGTGCGGCCCTGTGGAACGGCACACCCATTTGATTTACTGAATCAAGTAAGCCCGGGGAGGAAGTGTGCTGGACCGCATACTAAAACTCCTCTCCTTCCCCTCCCAGTGTTCAAAGATAAATAATGCAAGGTTCATCAGAAGGTCTGGTTCAAACAATCATTCAGAGAACTGGCTAGTGTTCTTACCATTTGAGCTTCCCCCTTGGTTTGGTGCCTCCCAAATGTAGCTGTGTTTCAATGCTTTCTTTTAAAGCAGAGGTGGGGCACAGAAATACTATGTAATATTCGAGGACTCGCTAATCAAACTCCAGTGTTTGAAAATTTGAGAAACAGATTTTTTGCGGTGTCCTTGCCATAGTGTTGGCATGCTGTGAGACTGTGATCATGTTGATACCTATGAATACACTGCTTTTGCATGCTCGGTTTAGGCCCAGGAGGCTCTCATGTATGGACTTCTGGACCCTGTATAGAAGGGTTTGGGTAACTATCACTTGATTTTGTCTGGAATGCATGTGGATGCATAACTCCTGCTTACTGTAGGTTAGGAGTACAAGGGTCTTAGAGGTCTTGATGAAATCTATACACCTTGCAGATGAAACAGGTCAGCCTAGAGTAAACACATTGGCTCTGTAAGTGCCTCTTTGTGTCATTTTATGTTTTTAACAATATCACAGGGCCCATCTTATTAAATAATTGTGTTAGGTTTCCTTGGAAATATTTTCAATGTTTTCTGTCCTAAGGTCCCACTAAGAACATAGAGAATATCACAGTGCCCCCTCACACTGGGAGGCTGAGGCCACCTAGTGGTGAGTACCTCATCAGGTGAGAACCCGATGATGAAGCATGCCACATGATTAGCATGTGGGTGAGGGTTCTATAAGAGCACATGTAGCGGGCCTGGTGAGCACTAAGGAACAGGGCATAACGACTGCTTGTTTTGGGAAACTCCCTCCACCCTTGCTTTATGTATGTCAGTTCAGGGAAACTGAGGGTGTTTCCCACATAACTATTCCCATCCTACCCTCATTGGTTTTGACATGCTATGGTAGCCCCAGGGAATGACCACCCTACCTGAGAGAACTCTCTGAAAACACATTCTCTCAATTCCTTCCTGTCTCTTTATTACCAGGTTGTTACACCCTAAATGTATGATTGGGGACTGCATTTCCTTATGATTCTCTGCATGTTGCCCCCTCCTGCCGCCAAGGTCTCGAGGGTAATAAGGAGTGAGGAGGCATCAGGCCATATGAAGGCAGACCTACAAAATGTCAAGAAGGAAAAAGCACAGAGTTGGGGCAATAAGGCAAAATATGCTGGTGGGAAGAGGAGCACACCGGATGTTTGCCTGTTGCGCATGGTCTGCTGGTAAGCACTCTGAATGGTACGCATAGTCCTGTGACAACATATATATATATATATATATATATGCATATATATATATATATATATATATATATATATATATATATATATATATATATATAAATGCACATATTGTGTCACCTTTTTCCTGCCGCCAGGCCCGTAGGTTATAAGGGAACTGAACAACAAGAATGGATTCTCTACCTGCCCATGCGATCGCTCCCCATCCCCCGTCCTATGCCAAAGAGTTGCAAGAGCAGGGGATAGGTTGAGATCCAATGAAGCCCCAGGCCTCGTGCCGCATCCTACTTTGTTCAGAAGCGGGGTGGCACTGAGACAGAGGTAGCTTCCACTACCTATGTAGTTGCAGGCAAACGCCATGAAGAATCACACATGATCTTTTTAGGGGGCTTTTGCCTGTGGCATTGCTATATAAGAGTGGAACAGAGTTTATCCTTTGCTCTTGTCCTAACTGTCCCATCCTCTCATCCAATTTGTGAAATTTAACACAAAATTGTGTCTTAAATTGTAACCAATTGCAAAATATTAAACTGGCAACAGGTGGTACACTGTCTGGGACAAGAAGTTACAGCCTGATATGTGCAACTGCCCCATTTGTGCAAGTGCAAGGTTCCTCATCTCAGACTCTTGTGAAGGAGTATTAGTCCATGCTTGTCCCAGGCTGGCCGCCATCTTTCTGCTCGTCATTGTGCTCCAGATGACTTGGTTCTGTTTAGAGGCTACAGATTGTAAACGGAAATACATCTCGCTGTGGATTGTTTGTGAGTAGCCCTGTTTGTGCATTTTACATCAGTTTTTGAAACCCAAAGATAATTTGGATTTTCACAATGTCACCTCTAGCGTGACCACCTAAATCCACATCATTACGGACGCTGTCTCCAGTTCAAAACGTTTCATTGAGTTCAGGTGTATTAGTCTGATTAAAGCAATGGCAGTAAAACAAGACTACAACACCCAGAATGCATTAGGCTGTCACACAAAAGTCCAGGATTGGAAACAGTGTCCATAATGGCCTGAAGGAAGATATTCACCCTCATCCACTCTGACCACTAAATCTTCCATGGCGATTTTCTTGCAGATTTTAGTTGGGCATCAGATAAATAAGGCAACTTTGAGGATCTGTATGAACGACTGTTATAACACAACTGTCTTGTTACTAATAGTCCTGAGAATAAAACAGTGTAACTAGAGTCTCAAGTTCCAGCTTTGTAGTAATGAGCCAAGCATCAAAATGGTAGCCGTCCTGTCCACCCACTGCTGCTTTGCTGCACCCTAATACAAATGTGGGGGAGGCAGCCTTCCCATGGACGAAAGCTACTGCTGACTAAATTGTTGGGAACGCCATGGGATGTTGTGAAGCCACCAAAAATTGTGAGGGACAAACCACCAACCTTAGGCATGCCAGTCTACTGCCATTTTCGGCAGCGCCACCTCCTTGAAAGACCACCGCGTGAGCTATGTCAGTCTTGCATGTGCTTGTAGAAACCCCAGCAAGTCACGGACACCTGTAATGTATTTTTTGAGAGCTATAGGTTCAGTACCGACAGTAGATGATGCCAATTCCGCCACAATATACAGATATGATGGCTCGCCGGAGCAGGAACCGCCGTGCCAGCAGGAGCCACCTGAAGGGAAGGGGAAGGAACTCTACCTCCTTGGCTTGGATCTTTAAATATGGTTACACTTCCTCCATTAGATGGAGAGGTTTCCTTTGTCAACAGAAACAGACTAAGCATCCTCCGGCATAAGTCTAAATGAGCCTCTAGAGCTGAGCAGCGGTGGAAGATCCTGCTAAATCCAGAGAAGTTTATTGGCCTAACCTAAAGGGCCCGTACAGTGGAGGAAATTCCACCACTGGATTTTGCTCATGATTTAGAAATCAGAGGATTTCCCGTTACCACTCGCTATTGAACGGTTGTGTGTGCCGCTGACGCATACGCATAGAACTGTTAAAGATAGATAGTTCTATGTAACAGACTCTTACTGATGGAAGCAAAATGTTCTCTGTAATTTGCGAATTCTGCTGATGGTGCACTCCAATTCACCCTGACAGCGAACAGTTTCAGGACTGGGCACGAATGTGAGACATCGCCGACATCATCGCAGACCTAATTAGCATATCTCAATCAACAGTCTGGCTCTTTGAAGTGTGCTTGAAGAAATTCCAGTTTTCACCCTCTGGTGACCCCGCCTCTGAAGCGTGCCTGCGGAAAGATCCGGCCACGAGGTGCACTTAAGAGTGAGTGATTTGTTCCCACAACTCACAGCTGCCTGCGCGACTCCTTGGAACTTGGACTCATCTCACACTTGCAAAGTGGTCTTCAAACTTTTTAACGCTGCGACCCCCACCCCCTCAGTGGAAATAAAATCATCCGGGTCCCCCCACCACATTTTTAACAATTCTGTTAAATTGACAAATTTTAAATGTGTCTAGATTTTATTAAATGTTGCTTTTATATTCTGTTACTGTTTTAAAAATGCATAGAAACACATGATGCCACACATACTATTCTGGTCTAGCAGGCATTACTAACATATAAAAGTGTCCACAGTGTGATTATTGGGGGTGGTGGTAGGGGTTTTGAAGGGTATTTAGAGTCCCTTCCCTTTTGACACACACACCCAGCTTGTTAGTAATAGCCCATTACAGAGTGGTGTGCTGCGACTCATTTTTTCTGGTGCCCCACGTCCCTCCCCACCCACCGTATCATTTTAGGGCCCCCTAGGGAGACCCGCCTATCAGTTTGAATACCCCTGCACTAACATGTATGCTGGATTAATTACAGAGACCTTCTCTACACCTCTCCTCACTGTCTATTGCAGTTAAGAACATTTGGAGACTCAGTGATTACAGGGGATGTGTTAACTCACAAACCAGGCCTTGTCCTAGAGTCGTAAATCAGCAGCATGGATCAAAACATAGAGCATAAAACAAGCATTTGCAATGCAATGGGTCTCGCATTTACTCGAGTTACAGCTATTAGTTGTAAACTCCTAACCGGACTTTTCTTGTCACATAAATTGAAATGGAAAAGTAATACAGTTTCACATAAGAGAGACTATTCAAAGTGCCATGCCATGAGCGTGAAGGAGACACACAAAAGGAAAAAGAAGTTTGCTCGCAGTCAGACGTATCAGCAAAAATGCAATTAGCCATGTAACAGGGTAGATGTCCAAGGCAGTAACCAAACTACCCCAAGGAGGGACAAATGTAAAGCATCTACCAATGATAACAAAGGATTTCTGAAGGGCAAGCCCACGAACTAGTGATAGTGCTAGGCTTAAGGTGGACATGGTTAAAAGACCAAATAGATAACAACACATTGGAAAAACATTGCTTGCACACTGCTACGCTCGACCTAAAAACGTGAAATAAGGACAAATAGAAGAAGAGGTCGAACATATAGTAAACTCAACCTTATGGAAATGAAGTGAAACATTTATGAAGGAAATGATAGGTGGTAGCAGCAAGTTTAGAAGATCCGTCCTAACTTGATTTCAGCCCGTGGAGGTAATGCAAGACAATTATGATATTTAAAGTAGATTGTAAAAAGGTGTCAGGCTTGATTGGCTTTGATTTCATGAAAAACTTCTGACGTTTTCAGTAGGTGATGTAATTCGATCTCAACAAATTATTTGCTGTTGTTCTTGGAGTGGGCTGCTTTGATTTCAGAGGGCTGTAAATGTATTCTGGAGATTACGTCAAAGGAAGCCATTTAAATTTTTCTGGATATGGTTTAAATTGTTCCAAGCAAAGCATTTTACATTTTTATGGGGCTGGTCTGTTTTAATTTCAACAAAGTCTTTGACATTGCCCTCGATGTGGTGTGCTTTGGCTTCAATAGAGTCTTTCAACTTACTCCAGATAAATTGCTGTTTTTGCATGTTGTCTACTTACAGGAAACTCTTTGGTATTTTCCCTCATTCTCAACGAATTATTTGACATTTTTTCTGAATTTCGTCTATTTTTATGTTAGGAAAGTCCTATGCATTTTTTGTTGTGATCTGTTCTGATGTCAGGAGAGCAAAAGCTGTGACACTGACCTGCATGTAGTTAACTTTGATTTCAGAAAAGTATTTTGCATTGTTCTGGATGTGGTCGGTTTTGACTGCAGCAGAGTTTGCAACATTATTCTGGACGTGGTCTGCTTTTGTTTCAATAAAGTCCTTGAAAATATTTATGATGTATTTATATTTGATTCCAGCAAAGACTTTGACACATTTCTGGACATCATCTACATCGATTTGAGTAAATGTAGACTTTGTTACTCATGTGGTCTGCTTTACTTTCAGAAACGTCTTTGACATTGTAACAGGCATCACCCACTTTGGCCTCAACAAATGATATGACATTGTTGTGGTTTGCTTTCATTTCAGTGAACAATTCCCACTAAGTCCTGAGAATTGTTCTGGAATGGTCTAGATTCATTTCTGCAAAGCCTTTGTCTATTTTAAATACTTTTAAATATGTTGCTTATAACAACGACTCTGACGTTGCTCTCGATGTGGTCTACTTCATATTCAGTATTTGGCATTTGTCTGGATAGATTCCACTTTGATTTCATTAAAGACGCTGACACTGTTCTGAATGTGGTCTACTTTGATTTAGGCATGACCAGCACATTGTTCCACTCACAATGCTGAGGGCAAGCCAAGCGCCCTTTGTTGGGTCATGTGGTGCAGTAGTGGTAAACTAGGCTAGGATGTGGAAAACCTAGGAGACCATGCAGCTCGTGAAAGCCAGAGGTGATCAGTAGCAAACAGGAAGGACTGACTTTTAATCAATCAATCAGTCAAGGATTTGTAGACTGCGGCTACTCACCCGTGAAGGTCTCAAGGCGCTAATGGAGGGATGGGTGGGCTGTTGGTTAGTTGAAGAGCCAGGTCTCGAGGTCCTTCCTGAACTGTGACAGGGTGGGGGATTTCCTGAGGTGGGTGGGGCGAGTGTTCCAGGTCTTGGCGGCGATGTGGGAAAAGGATCTTCCTCCGGCTGTGGTCTTCCAAATGCGGGGGCGTTGGTGAGAGCCTGGTCGGCAGGACAGAGCTGTCTGGTGGGAGTGTAGAAGGAAAGTCTGTGGTTGAGCTAGGCTGGTCCGGCATCGTGTAGGGCCTTTTAGGCATGAGCCAGGAGCTTGAAGGTGATTCTCTTGTTGATGAGCAGCCAGTGTAGGTCTCTCAGGAGGGTGGAGGTGTGGCAGTGTCAGGGGACGTTCATGATGAGACGGGCAGAGGTGTTCTGGATGCGTTGCAGTCTTTTACGGGTCTTGGTGGTTGTTCCGGCATAGAGCGCGTTGCCGTAGTCAAGGTGGCTGCTGACAAGGGCCTGGGTGACTGTCCTTCTGGTTGCGTTTGGGATCCATTTGTAGATCTTCCGAAGCATGCGCAGGGTGTGGAAGCATCCTGATGAGATGGCGTTCACCTTTTGGTCCATTGAGAGCAATGAGCCTAGGATGATGCTGAGGTTGTGGGTGTGGTTAGTGGGGGCTGGGGCGTTACCGAGGGCGGTGGGCAACCAGGAGTCTTTCCAGGCGGAGGGTGTGGAGCCGAGGATAAGGACTTCTGTCTTGTCCAAGTTCAGCTTGAGACAGCTGTCTTTCATCCACACGGTGACTGCCTTCATTCCTTTGTGGAAGTTGTTCTTGGCGGTGTTAGGGGTGTTTGTGAGAGAGACGATCAGTTGGGTGTCATCTGCGTAGGAGATGATGTCGAGTGCGTGGCTTCTGACCATGGCGGCCAGCGGGGCCATGTAGAGGTTGAAGAAGGTCAGGCTCAGCGAGGATCCATGGGGGACGCCACAGATGATCTTGGTGGCTTCCAAGAGAAAGGGGGGATTCTGACCTTCTGTGTTCTACCAGTGAGGAACGAGGAAAGCCATTGCAGTGCTGAGTCTTGGATGCCTGCGTTGTGGAGTCGGGAGCGTAGTGTGTCGTGGAAGACTGTGTCGAAGGCGGCGGAGAGGTCTAGGAGTATGAGGGCTATGGTCTCACCTCAGTTGAGGAGGGTGCGGATGTCGTCTGTGTCGGCGAGGAGGGCGGTCTCTGTGCTGTAGTTGCTCCTTAATCCTGTACTTGAATCCTGACTTTCAAACGGCTTTAGCAGCAATATTTTAGGGGGCGACTGAAGTAAAGGTAAACTTATTTGCAAACCTTCAACGTTAAAATATGAAACTAAATTGGCACCAGAATATGTGGAAGTAGTTTTAATAGATATGTAGGAGGAGTGCTTTAAAAGGGGCGGTATTGTCCGGGACTGAGTACCGGCACTTTTTTATTTGGAGAGAGAGAGTACCTGCACTTCTCAAGAAAAATGTAATATTTTTAATTGGAAAGTACCTGCACTTCTCAGAAACAAGCAGGTACTCTGGTGCAGAGTACCTGCACTTCTATTTTTACATTTCAAGCACTGTGAAGGAGTCAGTGTATAACTGACTGAAGAGTGAAGTTAAGGTATAATGCAAACAAGTGGAAAGTCATGCATTATGGTGGGATAATCTGGGGATCAGTTGAGTTTAGGGGAGATAGTGCTTGGATTATCTTGTTTTTAGACCCAAGTGCAAGTGGAGAAAGCTATAGGAAAAATGTAAAGGTGCCTAAGGAGAGTTCTAACTAGCAGTTATATATCCTTGTGCACAATCCTCTAGTGAGGCACCCATTTTTGGGTGAAATATTTTCACTAAAGTCTAAAGACAGTCCTGGACTACCAAGATGGTAAACTCTGCTGAGCTAGAAATTTGTATGAAGGATGTCAAGCAACATTTGTCTAATCTGCACAGGAGGAGGTGGAAACATTAACATCATTTAGCAGTGCAAATATAGTAGAGACGGTGTGCATGTCTCAGAGGACGGGAGGGGTAAAAAAAAAACAGCAAAATGATATGCACTAATTTGCGAAAGATGGCCTGGACTCAGACTTCACAAAAAAAGTTTTGTTTCAAAAGGGTAGGGTGGTAAATTAATGAAATGGCCCGTCAGCATTAGTAATGTGGCTAAACCTGTAGAACAATTCTAAAGGCCTGCAAGAGGCACAAGGGAGAATCAATAGTGCAAGACCGAGCTTAGTATTCGGCGAGGTCTGTAAAGTTACAGCAGGACAGGGAGATGGCAAGACTTCAGAGGCCTTATCTGACATCATTGTGAAATAGCTAAGAAGTGTATACACTAGAAAGAGAATACAATACACAAATATAATCAGAAAGAGAGACTCTAGATGGTAGAAAGTATCAGCGAACCATCTTCCTTCTTAAAGAACATATCAAACGTGACTCAGGATGTCATTGATTGGAAATCTGATTCACATCATAGATACAATGTGTTTGCTGTTGGTTGACTTAAACTCATTGTCTACTTTGGTCGCCATTTTGGTAGACTGAGCAAGAAAGTCACATCTTGAAAGGGATGTGCTTAGCAGAGGTTGTCCCTCCAAGGCAATGTCGAATCCCGGAAATGAAGGTCAGTTTCAGATCATCCTAACTTTTGGCTAGGAGACAGCAGCTGCTCTTCTTATATTGCTGCTTTGATTTGGAGTGAACTAGTCACAATCCCTGTGCCTGGGCAATATGATAATTGATCATTTAAACCACTGTATACTGTCGTGCTACACACTGAGGTTTTTAATAAAGGCCATGTGGAAAATAAAATGGCAGAAAAAGGGGTGAACAGTCGTTTGACCTGCCTTTCCTTTAAATCAACGGGGACAGGCATAACGAGCATTTGTATGTGGCTTCGACTAGGCTTATGCATTTGATGCAGTGACGACAATGCTAGCCTTGTGCGGGGCTGGTGCTGATGTGAAGCAAAGCTGCAGCGTTAGATCACTACTGCTAGAGTGCACCAAATAACCAGAACTAGGGTCGCAAAACACGTTTTCTAAAAGTGGATGTGGCGCGCTCCAGAAACAAAATACATTTTGCCTGGAGCGCCTCAGAGATCCTTTCACTGTGTGCAACGGTACCAATGCGCGCCTCGCACCCTTCGTGCTGGAGCTGTTGCACTGACAAATGAAGAACTTCTGTTTGCAATGCTTTGCATCCGGTTACTTTCTCCAAGAGAAAAGGAGCCCTGTATCCAGGCAATCCATTGATGTGGCCGCCCCTTGGAGCTATAAGCTCACCACCCTCAGAGGAGCCTGCCGTACATAGGTGTGAGAGAGGAAGGTATGAGTAAAGCCACCCCCTTTAAAGGTCCTACGGCCATTAAATGAAACCAGACAAACGAGTCCCTCTAATGTGGTGTAGGCTGCTAGGGCGAAGCAGGGGGAGTTAATCAATGCAATGCTTCACAACATTCCGAAAATGTTGCCTCGCCAAACAAACATTTTAGGGAAAGTTTTATTATTTGAGGCTCTGGTTGTAAAAGCCGCAGGTAACCGAAACAATATGTTTCAAGAAATTAATCGGTAGTAAAGTCAAGCTCAGCATCGATGTAATCAAATAACACCTACCACCGGCTATTGTAATGTTCTTTGTCACAGGAATTCAATATTTCAGCCTCTATTTAGAAAGTGGGTAGAGAATATAAAAGATCCTGTGGCGCGTGGGCACTGCAGGGCAGTTTCAGGAGGGGTTTATGCTCGCCACAGTGGCTAGCCTCGCAGTGTGAACTCATGATGGCACCGTCATGGGGCTACTACGGAAGCTGTTGGCGGAATGGCACACGAGTGACTGCCCACGTGTTCTTCGTGGACAGAGCTTTGTAGCGTGCCTGGCCCACACCCTGTTGAGCGCAATGATGGAGACCACACAGTTTAAGTCTCCAGTCGGAACTGCGTCAGCGCAGCTCCCGTCTTTATTTATTACCTCTGTTCTGTGCTCCGCCCGGAGGCGCAGAACAGGATACATTGTTGGGGAGAGCCCAGATGGCTCTCTACATTCCTCCCATGTTTTACTTCACACAGAAGAGGAAAGGAGCACACTTAAGCTATAACCAACCGCAAAAGTCATACCGAAATGGGGAAACAGAAGCACGCAAATAAAAGAGAAAACAGAAACGCAAGAACATGAGAAGAACCAAAAATAAGAGCAAAACAGAAAAATGTCAATGGACTCAAAGGATACTCCAGTTGGCAATACGACCTCAAGCTTGGATTCCCATCAGCCAAGGGTACAGACAAAATCTCTGAGTTGACTGTTGGGCACCGGGTTGGGCCGCAGGTGATACCGTCCACCCCTAACACTTGATTCCTCCTGACCAGCGCTCTCTCATAGTGGGTACCTTATGTTGGGCATGGCTACCGGAGTCTGCTCTGTTCTGACTTCCTCATCCAGTGATTCGTCTATCGATTTGTCAACCTCTTCTTCCTCCACAGGTGTGCACGACACTCCTGCTTTCCTGAAATGTGATATGTTTCTGGTGACTCTCCGCCTACCTCTAGCGGCTGTTACCATGGAGCCTCTTACACTGATGACCTGCCAGGGTTCAGGCTCAAACGGAGTTTGGAATTTCCCCCCTGACCGGCGACTCTTCACTACCACTCGGTCTCCTTCCTGCAAGTCTCTGAACTGACCTCTCCTTCTTTCAGTGGCCTTCTGGTTCGTGCGCTCTCAGCGCTTCTGGGTGGCTTCGACATCTAACTCTGGGGATACCCAACGAGGGCCTGATGGGATGCAGTCCCGAGGTGGGACTTTGAACATCAGTGCAGCAGGCGCACATCCTGTAGTGCTGTGAGGTGTTTGACAATAAGCACTCAAAAACTGTTGCAGACATTGTTCACTGTCTTCTCTTTGTTCAACACCTATTCTGAGCGCTCGGTTTAGAGTCTGCATAAACCTCTCAACATCTCCGTTAGCCTGTGGCCAATAGGGCATGACTCTACGATGATGTATGGCAAGGTCCTACAGGTAAGACCGAAATTCCTGCCCATGGAATGGTGGCCCATTGTCTGTCCGGATCTCATCGGGGAGCCCAAACATAGCAAATGCCTTCTGGAGCACTGGCCGAACATTCTCAAATGCCGTTGACGATACTACATCAACAACAGGGAATTTTGTGCACGAATCAATGAGGACGGCTGTCAACCGCCCATCCCAAAGTCCATGCTCAGCTTCGCCCATGGCTTCTGGCTTGCTGGTTCAGTGATGGCTGGGCAACTAGGTGGGTCCCCTGATGTGATGACGCATGAGTGACATCTTCCTACCAAGTCATCTACCTGACTGTCCATACCGGGGAACCACACCTTTGCTCGTAACCTCGCCTTGGTCTTTGCAGCGCCTTGATGACCCTGATGCGCTAACTCCACCACACGGGCCCATAAACTTTGCGGCAGCACAATTCTCCTTCCTCGAAGAACCAACCCTTGACCATCCGTCGATAGCTCATCGCGCACCCTCCACATCCCTTGCATGGCGACCTTGCACTCATGATTGGCCACTTGTGTCTTTTCCAGGAAGAGCTTCCATTTTCTGTGGTCCAATGCTTCCTTGACCTGGTTTAATACCATATCTTCCTTAGTAGCGTCCACAATATCTACTACACTAAGGGCCTTGGGACAGGCTGATTGCACGATCATGTTTACAAACACTTCAGTGCTCTCCTCATCGCTCTCTTGAGAGTAGTCAGCCATCATTGGAGAGGGGTGGCGAGACAAAAAGTCCACAGGGTTATTCACTCCCGGTCCATAGGTAACGGTAAACCGGTATGGTTGCAGGAGAACGGTCCACCGCTCTATCCGTGGGGGTGCCAGACGAGGGCATCCTGCAAAGAGTGCGACTAAAGGCTTGTGGTCTGTTACCACTTGAAACTCTTGCCCATACAGATATAGGTGGAAATGCTTGCATGCCCAACGAATCGCAAATGCTTCACGCTCTATCTGTGCGTATCGTGTTTCAACGGATGACAACGCCCTACTGGCATAAGCAACTGGAACCCACTCTTGAGGGTTTTGTTCCTGAAGGAGGACGGCGCCCAGGCCTACCAGACTGGCATCTACTACCACCTCTGTGCGTCTGTGGGGGTTAAAGTAAGCCATTGTCGCCTTGTCTAGTAAGGCTGCTTTAATGTTCATGAACGCCTTGTCAGCCGCTGGGCTCCATTCCCACCGATGCCCTCCTTTTGTGAGCTGCCGGAGAGGCTCTGCCATCGTCGCAAGTTGTGGAATGAACCTCCCGCAGTATGTCGCCATACCCAAGAAACTTCTTACTTCCGTGGGGTTCTTGGGAACCGGCGCTTGGCGAATGGCATCAGCTTTCCGCGGGTCCACCTGGAAGACATATCCAAAGAACTCCACCGATGTTCGGTAGAACTCGCATTTCTTTTTGTGGAGTGTTAGTCCCGCCTCCACTAGCCTCTGCAGTGTGGCCCTGAGGTGTTGGTGATGTCCCTCTCTAGTCTTGGACTATATGAGGATGTCATCACTCAAATTGATCACTCCCGGCAACCCTGACAGTGTCTCTCTTATCACGTTTTGGAAAACTTCGGCTGCCGAGGATACCCCAAAGCTTAGTCTCTTGTACCGCCGGAGTCCGACATGAGTGGAGAACGTTGTAATGTTCCTGCTATCCGGATCCAGCTCCAGCTGGTGATACCCGGCATTGAGATCCAATTTCGAGAACCACTGTGCCCCATTCAGATCAGCTATGATGTCATCCATCGTAGGTGTTATGTGCCTCTCCCTCTTGATGGCCTTGTTGGGAATGCGCATATCAACACACAGACGGATTGCCCCAGGTTGTTTGGGCTTCGGCGCTATCACCAACGGTGAGACCCATGGTGTTGGACCCTCCACCTTCTCGATCACTCCTTGGTCTTCGAGCAGTTGTAACTCTTTTTCCACTGCAGGCCGCAAGTGGAACGGTACATGTCGGTGTCTTAGGGCAACGGGCGTGATTCTCGGATCTATGTGGAGTTTGATCCTTTTATCTTTAAGCCGGCCCAACCCTTCAAAAAGCTGTGGAAATTCATTGATCAGGCGCTCAGCATGGGAGTCATATACCTGTCACGCAAAGAAATCCAACTCCAGCTCTTCCGCGGTGTGACATCCCAGCAAGGTACCTCGGTCTCCGGTCACCACATAAAATTTTGCTTGTGTTGCTATTTGCCCACTGGATACTGCCACTTCCACAGTGCCTTTTAGAGGAAGGGGTTCTCGGCCCCCGTAGTTATATATCTTGGTGGTGGTTGGGGTCAGCAATGGCGTTGGAGTCAATTGCTTGAACAGGGTGTCATCCATTACGTTTACAGATGCTCCTGTGTCTATGAGGATGGTCGCTGATTTGCCGTTAATCTGAATGTTGCTCATGGGTGGTGGTCGCTTTTTCTGCTTTCCCTCACCAGTGAATGAGATCACGAAAATGTCCTCATCCTCGTCTTCTTCAAAGACTGGGGGGCATATTTATACTCTGTTTGCGCCGGAATTGCGTCGTTTTTTTTACGCAATTCCGACGCAAAACTAACTCCATATTTATACTTTGGCGTTAGACCCGTCTAGCGCCAAAGATCTTGGAGTTTGCGTCATTTTTTAGCGTGGACACCTACCTTGCGTTAATGATATGCAAGGTAGGCGTTCCCGTCTAAAAAATGACTCCGAGGCATGTGCGCCGTATTTACACTCCCGGGCAAAAATGACGCCCGGGAGTGGGCGGGTCAAAAAAAATGACGTCCAGCTGTTTTAGCGTCATTTTTTAACGCCTGGTCAGGGCAGGCGTTAAGGGACCTGTGGGCTCAGAAGGAGCCCAGAGGTGCCCTCCCATGCCCCAGGGACACCCCCTGCCACCCTTGCCCACCCCAGGAGGACACCCAAGGATGGAGGGACCCATCCCAGGGAACTTAAGGTAAGTTCAGGTAAGTTTTTTTTTTTTTTTTTTTGTGGCATAGGGGGGCCTGATTTGTGCCCCCCTACATGCCACTATGCCCAATGACCATGCCCAGGGGACAGAAGTCCCCTGGGCATGGCCATTGGGCAAGGGGGCATGACTCCTGTCTTTGCTAAGACAGGAGTAATTTCAATGGGGGTTGGGAGTAAAAAAAAATGGCTCTAATCGGGTTGAGGCGAAAATTTTGCCTCAGCCTGACTTGCCCCATTTTTTGGCGCCCAAGCTCCATTTTCCCCTACGCCGGCGCTGCCTGGTGTAAGTCATTTTTTTTGACGCACACCAGGCAGCCCTGCCGGCTAACGTCATTCCATAAATACGGCGCCCGCATGGCGCTTTGGAATGGCGTTAAATTTTTTGACGCACAACTGCGTTGGCGCAGTTGTGCGCCAAAAAGTATAAATACGGCCCTGGGTCTCTTTGGTCTGTGGTTGTTCTGGACTCGTCAACGTCGTTGGTTATACTCCTAACTTTGACGTCTTTTCCTTTCTGATTTCCTTGCCAGCCTCTCCCTGACCTGCACACCCTCGCAAAGTGGTTGTCTTTGCCACATTTGTTGCATGTTTTACCTTTCGCCGGGCATCCCATTGTTGTTTTGTGTTCGTATCCCGCAGCTTCCGCAGGCACGTGTTCCTTGTCTGACAGAGTTCGGTCTGCGCCCTAGCGGTTGACGAGTTTGTATGGCCTCTACTTGCTCTTCTTTCACCTGAACTGGGCGTGTGTTAGAGGCAGCGGCCAGCGACTGTCCCCTCTCCGCCGCCATGGCATCTGACCGGCTCCTCGATAGCTCATGGGAACGTGCCAGAACCAAGATGTCGTCAAGTGACATGCCTTGCTGGCGTAGAATTAACTTCCGTAGTGCGTTTGACCGGCATCCCTGAATGATCTGTGCCCTAATCTCTTCTTGTTGATTCAGACCTACACATGAACTTGCCAATTTCCTTAAGCGTGGATAGAACATATCCATGGACTCAACGTCCGTTTGTTGCGCCTGCCGGAATTTGAAACGTTCAAAGTCTGAGTTTAACTGTGGGTCAAAATGTTTATTTAGGGCTTCCACTGCCGCGTTAAAGTCTGATTTGTCACCAGTACCTGGGAGCGAATCAAACAGTTCTTGCAGCTCGTCTCCCCCCATTAGCAGCATTAGCGATCTGCATACCGCCCCATCTGTCTCCCTTGTGGCGCAGAAGTAGTTCTCTAGACGATTTAACCACAGGCGCCATCTCGGCGCTGCCGTGGCCGGGTCAATCAGTTGGCTGAATGGGGGCAACGCAGTGACTGAAGAGTGAGTACTGGTGCCCGCCTGCACGGGCACTTGGGGGTTTTCTTGTTGAGGGGCGCTCATTGTGCTTTTAGTTATGTGAGCACATTGCTGCTCTTGCAGAATCCTTTCTTTAGAATGTCCTTTATTGTTCAGAAAGAGAATTTTTTTTTTTTTTTGTTTCACTTCTGTGTGTTTCTACTTACTTTTCTTGAGAACCCTTTCTTTCTCTTTTGTATATACATATATTGTTATTTATTTTCTCTCTGTCTCTGGGAAGGGGGGGGGGCTCCACCCACGTGCCCCTGTGCTTGACTCCTGTGTCGCTTGTTTTTTTTTTTCTCTTCTATCTTTCTTTTTTTTTCGTTTAGGGGTTTCTCTGCCCCTTTCTTTCTTTCCTTGCGTGGTTGTTGAATTATTATTATTATTATTATTATTTTTTCTTTTCCGGGGCTCCTGCCCCTCCGGCTCTTTACGCTGTGTTCCCCTTTCCTAGGGAGCACAGCGCGAGCGCACGCGGCAACCTCTTTCCAGAGGGGTGTGGCGTTTTCGTCCCAGAGGCACGCGCGCTAGAGAGCGCTGGCCGCACCTCTTCCTTCTTCTGGGCCGCCTCGGGGAACCACCCGAGGCCGGGTGCAGGGCGCCTACGGGTACGCGGCCACACAGTTCACCGCAGGCCACTCGCTGGAGCAGACGCGGGGCTCACCTTAGAGGTAAGGCGCGCGCTGTCCCTTTTCCTCATTCTACACGGTTTGCTTGATTTTTTTTTTTCTTTCTTCTACGCGCCGCCCGGTTCCTCGCTTCTGTGGAAGCCGACACGTCGCGGGCACGGTGCTGGCTGCTATCTCCGCTGACGTTTGCTTGGTGATGTCCTCTAGCTCCACGTGTGCTTGTGACGCGGGATTGCTCAATACCCGCCTCGTCGCCAATGTAGCGTGCCTGGGCCACACCCTGTTGAGCGTAATGATGGAGACCACACAGTTTAAGTCTCCAGTCGTCAGCGCAGCTCCCGTCTTTATTTATTACCTCTGCTCTGTGCTCCGCCCGGACGCGTAGAACAGGATACATTGTTGGGGAGAGCCCGGATGGCTCTCTACAGGCTTGTGCACTGGAATCAAGGAAAACCTGGATTCCAGGGAAGGGGGCTTGGCATGCCGCCCCTGCCAGAGAGTGAATCCACTGGTGTGCATCCATAATGATGGTACATTGGTGTTGGCATGGTATAGGGATTCTGCCTGTGCTGCGTGTGTCCCACTGTACCCCAGGTGCCCCCTGCACCCTTGTGTCTCCTGCACTCTTCTCTGCCACCCCGGGACTCCCTCTGTGCTTAGAGGAAACCCGATTGTCTCTTATGTGCCTCCTTGTGCGCTCACTGTGCTCAGTGTACCCCACTGCCCCTCCTATGCACCCCCTGAAAACCCTGTCTTTAACGCTCCCTGTGTGCCACCCCGTCCATGTCCTTGTCTGTCAATGATTCTTAAGAGCCTGACCATGCTCCTCCTGCGCCCCGTGCCCATGCACTTGCCTCCCTTACCCCTGTGCACTATCCCCTGCATTCCTACCCCTTTACCTCTCCCATGGCCCACTAATTGCATGCGCATTCACTGTAGTGCCCAAACTTACGGCCAGATTTACGAAGCACCTCCTTGGGCCACAATCACATCTTTTTTCTTTTACGCTAATTTGGCTCAATGACGTCAAAATCGCTGCGTCATATTTACAAAGTGGCAAAATCTACAAGATTTAATTGCGCCATTTTTGGCACTTCCGACTCCCTGCCTTCTCGGCCCCTCTGCCCTCTATGCGCCCTGCCTCCCTGCTTGCTCATCCAGTGCCTCCCTGTCTGTGGCTCACTGCTTGTACACCATGGAACTCTTTGGGCGTCCCCCTGCTCCTCCTTTCTACTTTTCTCTGCTCCTCCTGCGCCTACTGTCCATGCCTCTGTGCGCTATCACTTCTGCCGCCTTTGAACAAAAGTAACACGTTCCCTGCAACAGCCTGAAGAAATTGTCCCAGAAAGGCCACGTTCCAGGAAGGTCAGGGACTGGTGTTATATGTACCGCAACCAGTTAACACCAGTACCCTCTGGTTAAGTAAGGGAAGGGAAACGTGTCACAGTGCCTAGAGTAGGAAAAATCTTTTCTGTGGCCCGGACCTCTTTCCATCATCTTCTAGATTCATGGGTGGCCACGCCTGGTGAGGCGGTTTAGTACACTCAACACGCGTGATCATTGTCTTTGGACTTTCATCACTGGTATGGTCAGACTGGATGGCAACTGGGCCACTTTACTCCAGCTCTTAACACGGGTGGTAGGGTGCAGGACATTCTCTGAATGTAGCACGTATTCTAGGAACTGGGTGACTTTCCAGTGAAGCCCATCTTTACTATTGGGTATTTACATAGTATTACGGTGTTCGGGAAATACCTTCTATTGAGAGTTTCCCTGTGGAAAAAGAGTTCCATACAGAATCTGTGTGCCGCACTGATAACCGCATGCATCATATTTCCCCCATACATTTTCCAGGTTTGACCTGGTGAAATGTGTGGGGGGGGGGGGAACTACGGGAGTGCGTTTTTTAACGCATAACTTGGAATGATGATCGCTGCAGAAACTTCTTTTGCACAGGGGTCATAAATTAACCCAAAACTTTTAAACGAGAGAGAGAGAGAATGAATTGCTCCTGTCTATGCTGCATCTGTTCTGCATTCGAGGAAAACATGTGCTGCTGCTGCTGCCCGGGTGAAAAAGTCCAAAGGGTTGGCTTTATCAATGCCTGTTTATATGGGCTGAGACCAGAAAGCCTTGCTCCGAGACCACACAGGCCACCCATTGTGCAACCAACTTTAGAGTATGGCTACTGCCGTCTCTTTTCTGGCTTTGTGTGGATGACAGTGGTTGGAGCAGGTAATGTATAGTATATTTTTGTCTGTCCATTTCAGAGATCAGGGTCCGACTGGCCTGTAGGGCAACCAGGCAGTGTCCAATGGGCTAGTTTCACAGATCAGTGTGTTTTTTTTAGCAGTCTGTGGGTCTGTTTTATGGCCAGATGGGTCTGTTTTTACTGTTGATTATACCAATATGAAAACAAGCGTGGCCCGCAGCAAACACAGATGCACACAGCCTTCCACACCTTGCAAACTACTCGTTCAGCGTGTCATTACAAGTTCAAAACTGTCCAGATTTGCAAATGTGGGTCACTTATTTTTAGCTACCCAGTTCGCTAACGTGGGTCAGTTTTGTTTCGGTGCCCGGGCCTATTTTCTGTCCCAGTCCGAACCTGTCGGAGATGCCTAGTGACCTCTACTCTACTCTGTGAAAGCTTCCGTCAGTCTTTCACTCCCATCTGTGTGAAAGGTGTATGTACGTGTTCACTGTCAGGGGTATCGGATGAGTGTGGAGCCTGTGTACACGTTTGCCTCGGTGCAGCGAGACAGAAGGAGCTGTGTGCCCGGGGTGATGTGGTACTATCGTGACTGCGCACAGGAGTGGCCCGGGTGCCACCCCACACATGCCCAGGAGTGGTTGGTCCCTGTGCAAACCCGTTTGTGCTTAGGACAGGAGGGCTGTCAGAGCGTCAGAGTAGCCAGAGTGCATGGTTTCTTCAGTGATAATTCCTATATATGTTTTCAGGGTTCGTAGACTATTGAATGTGAGGTGCTGCGTTGCCCTCTTGTGGCAATTGCTTGAAACGCCATTCATTACTTGCTTCTGAACTTGTGTGTTGAGAGCGGCTTCGCCCAAGGCTTCTCTACACAGAAAGTTGTGATTAATTATCATCCGAGCATGAAAGGCACGCCCGCCCGCTTACGGGAGGACAGGGAAGTTGTTTGTCAGAGAATGGCCAACAGGAGGACACTTGTAAACAAGCGGTTAACCAACTGCACAATAGAGCACTGGCTAGTGTTAGGACGCAAAATGATGGGGACACCAGTGCAGAATGTGATAAGGGTCACCTGAGTGTACCATAGCTCACAGACAGCCATTGAACTTGGGCTGCGTGGGGCCCCCTTGAAGGGGTGGAACCCCGAGGATGGCTCCGCCCCATCAGCACCGCAGGGCCTGCAGGGGCGTGCTTTACGCCCCTGCCACTCGCCAGCTACATCCGTTCAGCACACAATATAGCAGCACTACAAAGAGCACAACACAACTTAACAAATCATAAATAATAAAAACGCAACAAAACGTAGCGAAGTATCATCACCTACTTAACTGGCAGACAACCGTGTAACACCTTCTTTATGCACAATACTTTTCGCTGGTATTATTGCACACACCCACTGCTTTAAATTGAATCATAGAAGCGCAGTTTCTCAGTATTCAGAGTATCTGTTTGGGCCCGAGAAGTGCCGGTACTCTCCCATTAAATCTATTGCAGCACTGCTGAGAAGTGCAGGTACTCTCCCTGTCAAATAAAAAAAAAAGTGCCGGAACTTAGTACCGGACAGTACCTGCCCATTTAGAGCACTGCACACACCCAATAATGACTTTCCATAATGAACTGCAATTGCGTCAGTCCCATTAAAGATGGATTTCGTCCAATCAGAGCCCAGAAATAGTAGCACCCTACCCCACCCCCAACCCCCTTTTACAACGTAGCTAAGCATGGCAGGTCAATAGATACTGAAAATATGAAAAAATAGCACCCATTTTCACCACTTTCCTTTGTTTAACCGCTATGCCCTCCACCTGAAAGAGAAACACAGTATGAACATTCTAATTGCAATCAGAGGTTCATTGTTGACTGAACATTACAGACAGAGGCTGCAAGTCCCGTGACAACAACAGATACATGTCCTTTGCTCTAAAAAAGCGAACTATGGGCTACACTTTAAATTGGTCCAAATCTATTTCAGGTGCGAGCGCTCGGCTGCCCCGGGATTGTGTGGCACAAGTGGTCACGGGTGGTTTTCCACATTTGGGAATCCATGTTAAGCTGCACCCCCAGGAACTCCTGCGTAAACAGTAAACAGTTGACCGAAAATCACCCCAATCTAGCTTCTGAAACTCCCAAAGTGACCTGTCAGGACAGGGGAGCCAAAATGTGCCCATCCACCCTCTACCCAAGGCCGCCATCGAAAAAAACATTTGGCTGAATTCCAACCAATCCCCATGATGGACTCGGTCCAAAAACTTACACATGTTTGGAAACCTTAATATTTGGAGCTACTTCAATTAGGAGAGGATATTTGCCAAACGTTCGGCTGTTCGCTATGCTGCCTGACTGGCATCGTTTTCATTTTAATGAATCACGAAAATCCAGAGAATGTTATTTGAAAATGGATTAAAAAAAGAGATTGACTTGCTGCTAATGCATTCATTAGTCCATTTGATACTAAATACTATAGTTTGCAATGATGAAATAAAGCAAAAACCAGACAACACATTTATTATTGTTATTTTATGATTTATGTACAGAGATTTAGGGCCCGATTTAAAACTTGGCAGATGGAATACTCTGTCATAAACGTGAGAGATGTTTCATCCTCTATATTCCGATCCCTATAGGACATACTGGGATCATAACATGGAGGACGGGATATCCGCCATGTTTGTTATGGAGTATTTCCCCCCGCCAAGTTCTAAATCAGGCCCTTAGTTATAAAAGTCTGGCTTTTCTACCGTCAAATTCTTGGTCAGTCTCTGCCAATAGAACTCTTCATCTAGGCTAGTGGTATTCAGCACAGAGCCAAGAGGCTGGTCCCATGCCATATTTTTAAGCTAACTATCCAAGGTGTGTTTACAAGTAATTGTCACGGTTTCGGACGGGGCTGATCAGGACTTTGGTTGGGACACCCCTTGAGGTCACCGAATATCCTAAAGAGGTAGTACACTGGGGCAGAGGAGCAGCTAAAGGCATACACGGAAAGGACAGCTATGGATAGCCACAGGAAACAGGAAAGTAAAAGCAGAGCAACCCTTGTGCGAACAAACAGGAAACAGATTACCAGTGGACAAACACGCTGGGGTTGTACACAGAGTAAGGCGCAGAACCTCCCACAGTGACAGGGAATCTCAATGCCTCTGTGCAGTTTGCTCTTACAGATAGTCACCCTGCCAGCCCCATAGAAAGGAGGCAGCAGAAGTGATTCTGTCTCTGGACCCTAGAGCACAAACAAGGATAGTACTTACATACACAGGACACGCTCTTGTGGGTCCAGCTCGAAACACAGTGGCGATTCCTGAGAAAACAGCAATAGCACACTGTCACTGTTAGGCACGAAATACAACGTATAACACTGGACAAGGATGGGGGCTGGAATTGCCTCCTGGAAACCAGGAGCCAACCCCAGTACACAGGAGGACACGTATACACTGGTGAAGACTGATAGAACACTTACCAGACACAAAGAACCAAGAAGAAACAGAAACAGAAGGGAACAAACAAAGAGGCAGAGGCAAGAACTAGGAACAGGCTCAGGCTGAAGCAAAGGCGGGACTAGGACTTGGAAACAGGGCGCAAACTTCTGTCTGGGACAGACAGAGACAGGACTGGGCAACTGAGAACAGGCTCTGGCTGGAACAGGCAAGGACAGGACTGGAATACAGGGAGTAGGAAAAGAGCAGTAAACAGGACTGGGAAACAGAGAGCAGGTTCAGGCTGAAACAAGGCAGGAGCAGGGCAGAGAAACAGGGAGCAGGCTCTGGAAGAAACAAACAGGTACAAGGCTAAGAAGTAGGGAGAAGACTCTGGCTGGAACAATCAGGAGCAGGGCAGAGAAACAGGAAACAGGATCAAGCTGGAACAGAACAGGAACAGGAACAAAACTGGAACACCATCCGACAAGGGGTCTGTAACACAAAGGAATTGAAGTCCGATGCACGACGGGGAGCTTGAGGAAATGGCTGCTTATAAGCAGTTCCAAGCTGGGCTGCACAGGAGAGGTTTCAGGTGTGTTTGGTTTCGGACACTTGCAAGTCCTGGAGGAGAGGATCCAGTGAAAAGGAGCAACTGGACTTCTCCCATTGAAAACAATGGGAAACAGAATCCGGGTTTTCCTGACTACCAAGCTGTGCATTATGGGATTTGCAGTCCCAAGAAGCAAATGTAGTCCTACACTAGTGTACCATGGTGAAAAGTGAAACAAACAGGAGTCAGCAAGGGACTCTAGGTAGGTGTTCAAGGTGATTCCCAGGCTTCTGACAGTCCCCTTACAGCGCCCCCTGGAAATGGGACGACCGAGTCATAACAGTATACCCCCTCCCACCAGTCTGCTCAAGAAGAGAAGGCGATCCTTTGGCTGAAAAAAGTTGAAGAGGAAAAGCCACAGCAAGAAAATCCAACACCAACCTTGGTTGATAAGTTTACAGTCCTGCCATAGGTGAATCATCCAATGAGCAAAGCATGTACTAATACCGATATGGGCTCTGATGTCTTTCCTCTTTATTGTTCGATCGATAGGGGAGGAGTGCATGGAGTTGGTTTCTGGTGAAGTGGATTCAGGAGCAAGGAGATCTGGAATGGCATTATGGGCAGTATTCTTTAGGATATTAGTTTCCTGTTCAGTACTGTCTTCTTTAGAGGAGATAATTGGCGTATTAGTAACTGTAAGGTCTATAACTCCTTCTGACAAGCAGGATATGTCTGTTTCAGCAGCAGTATTTGCAATGGTTGTCGTCTGAGGCTTGCAAAGCATAGAGACTTGGGAGACATGGGTAACTGGTGTTCTCAAGGTAAACATGAAAAAGTCAGAATTGTCTTTCATCTTGGATGACTTCGGAGTATCAAATTCAGGATCAACAAGAGTTTTTAAGTCTTTAGAAACTGGATTAACATCTGAAAATGTAGAAGTTCCACAAGCTAATTCTTTAGGGTGATCTTCAGACAAGACTGAGATTTCATCATTGCAAGTGCTCTGTGGTGTATTCATGGTATCAGAAATGGTTTCTTTGCAAAGCGTTTCTACTACAGGTAGTTGATCTTCAGCTCTGTTAACACTGAAAGGTTGTTCTTTGAATTGAAATAGAACTGGAGTCTCTTCAGAAATCGCCTCTACATTGTTATCTAAAGCTTCAGCTTTAGCCTTTGAATTGATGATGGTTTCTTGCAATAAAACACTAAGAACAGTACTTATCATCAGATCTTCGAATACAAGATTCAAATTCAAGTCTTTAGTTTTAGTGGGACATATTATATCTTTCAGTACTTGAGCTTCGGTTTCAGATTGCTGGGTTTCAGGAGTCTTTAATTTCAGGGACACAGCAGGTGACGTTGGTGTGGCTGATTTTACATCAAGATCAGATACCGGTAGCTCAGAGATCTGTTCTTCACTAATTGTGGAGCTGAAAACAGGATACACATTGGCAGGGATCAGCAGGTCAGGATCAGTGGTTGAGGCTGCAACTGTGTTCAGTTCTAGGAGAAGGCTCTCATTTCTTATGACATGCTGTTTAGTTTCATATTGCTGGCTTTCTTCCTTTTCGGAAATCTCCACGGTTTGCTTTGACACAGAAGAGATTTTTAAACTTTCTGAGAAGTCCATTACAATCTTAGTAACTGCGGGTATTTCTTCACGGTCAGAAAAATCCATTAGTTCACTTGAAACAGGAACTGTCTCTTCATTATCTGAAAATTCTATGATATTGTTTGAAAGGGTAGGAGTATCCCCACAATCTGAAAATTCTGATGTGTGCGCCATTTGAACACCACTATCTGCAGGTTTGTTCATGGCAAGGCAGGAACCACTGTCATCACTAGATTCAGATTCTTCAACACTGTTGCACAACTTGCCATTAATCTCCAGAAAAGTCATATCTTGGTTTCTTAAGGTGCAGCTATTGGAGTCTGCATCAGAACTCTCTTCTTCCTTTGGCTTTATTTGTTCTGATAGAGGGGCTGAGACACTTCCTTCTGAAGACTCTGATCTATCCTTTGAATCAAGAGGTGTCAAATCTCTCAGAGATGTCAGAGATTCAGTCAACTGCACAGGGATATTCTCTGGAGAACTACAGGCTGAGAGAGAGTCTGAGGAAGAGGCTGATATATTTATAACTGGAGCAGTCTCTTGACATTCATTCATAGCAGGGAAAATCTGCTCTATAGAAGTCTTTGGAGAGGCGCACAAAGTAGCATACTGTTCTTTAAGCCAAAGCTGGTGATCATTTTCTTTTTTCAGGTTTTCAAATTGCCTTGCAGTAGTTTCCATCAGCTGCTCTGTTACTTCTTCTACCTTACAGATAAACAGAATGTCTGGTTCTGGCAACAGTGAAATATACATTGATGAAAAGAGCCCACGGGCAAGATTTCTAGTGTATGTTATAACATATTCATCATAGAAGTCCAATATCTGCCTTTTAATCTGCCAAAACTGCTCTTTTAGTGTGTGTATGTCCATATTGTTATCAAACCCACTCAGAATAGAAAAGGGTTTAGCAGAGCTTTTAGGGATTGAGACTGGTGTATTATCATCTAGTTTGGGAAGAGCACAAGCCTTATGAGTGGAACTAAGGAATCCCACAGTCTTTACTGATCCATTTGATACAGGGTCTAGCCTGCTGACTTGAAAGCTCTGAGGGACTGAAAGGTCTTTATAAGAGTCAGCACTGCACTTTGAATTCTGAGAAACTGGCCTAGATGGGCTGAAGCACTCAACAGAAAACAAGGGAATCCCTAGTGTGGCTTCTTGAACAGTGTCAGGGTTCTTTGTTTTGGCAGAGTGCTGGAAGTGAATTTGGGATGCGCTAGCATGAGGCAAGGAATTAACCAGTTTTTCTTGAGTGTGAGTGTCTTGTGCAGAGGTAGCAAAAGCACTTCCACGGTTACGAACATTCTTACTGGCTTCAGCTAATAGATATTGCAAAAACTCATTACGTCCTTGTAATTCTTCTACAGACAGGGACTGGGGGTCATAGCCACAAATAACATAATAGTCTATCATTGAAAGATTAGCAAGCCACTCAGTATAGTACTGAACTTGCAAGTTATGGTTTTCTTTAACAAGTCTATCCTTTAAACTAAGGTCTTTTTTAGAGGATTTCAGAGAATGTTTAGGCTTAGAAAGGGGTGTCTTAACATGATAGGAAAGCCCTTTAGGTTTGTGTGTGCCTTTACTGCCAGGGGAGCTTGAAATGTTTGGGTCGTGCATTCTGTCACGGTTTCGGACGGGGCTGATCAGGACTTTGGTTGGGACACCCCTTGAGGTCACCGAATATCCTAAAGAGGTAGTACACTGGGGCAGAGGAGCAGCTAAAGGCATACACGGAAAGGACAGCTATGGATAGGCACAGGAAACAGGAAAGTAAAAGCAGAGCAACCCTTGTGCGAACAAACAGGAAACAGATTACCAGTGGACAAACACGCTGGGGTTGTACACAGAGTAAGGCGCAGAACCTCCCACAGTGACAGGGAATCTCAATGCCTCTGTGCAGTTTGCTCTTACAGATAGTCACCCTGCCAGCCCCATAGAAAGGAGGCAGCAGAAGTGATTCTGTCTCTGGACCCTAGAGCACAAACAAGGATAGTACTTACATACACAGGACACGCTCTTGTGGGTCCAGCTCGAAACACAGTGGCGATTCCTGAGAAAACAGCAATAGCACACTGTCACTGTTAGGCACGAAATACAACGTATAACACTGGACAAGGATGGGGGCTGGAATTGCCTCCTGGAAACCAGGAGCCAACCCCAGTACACAGGAGGACACGTATACACTGGTGAAGACTGATAGAACACTTACCAGACACAAAGAACCAAGAAGAAACAGAAACAGAAGGGAACAAACAAAGAGGCAGAGGCAAGAACTAGGAACAGGCTCAGGCTGAAGCAAAGGCGGGACTAGGACTTGGAAACAGGGCGCAAACTTCTGTCTGGGACAGACAGAGACAGGACTGGGCAACTGAGAACAGGCTCTGGCTGGAACAGGCAAGGACAGGACTGGAATACAGGGAGTAGGAAAAGAGCAGTAAACAGGACTGGGAAACAGAGAGCAGGTTCAGGCTGAAACAAGGCAGGAGCAGGGCAGAGAAACAGGGAGCAGGCTCTGGAAGAAACAAACAGGTACAAGGCTAAGAAGTAGGGAGAAGACTCTGGCTGGAACAATCAGGAGCAGGGCAGAGAAACAGGAAACAGGATCAAGCTGGAACAGAACAGGAACAGGAACAAAACTGGAACACCATCCAACAAGGGGTCTGTAACACAAAGGAATTGAAGTCCGATGCACGACGGGGAGCTTGAGGAAATGGCTGCTTATAAGCAGTTCCAAGCTGGGCTGCACAGGAGAGGTTTCAGGTGTGTGTGGTTTCGGACACTTGCAAGTCCTGGAGGAGAGGATCCAGTGAAAAGGAGCAACTGGACTTCTCCCATTGAAAACAATGGGAAACAGAATCCGGGTTTTCCTGACTACCAAGCTGTGCATTATGGGATTTGCAGTCCCAAGAAGCAAATGTAGTCCTACACTAGTGTACCATGGTGAAAAGTGAAACAAACAGGAGTCAGCAAGGGACTCTAGGTAGGTGTTCAAGGTGATTCCCAGGCTTCTGACAGTCCCCTTACAGCGCCCCCTGGAAATGGGACGACCGAGTCGTAACAGTAATACGTCTAAAAGTAAGTACAGTCTGGCAAGACTCTGGTCCTTCTCTATTTATCTTCAGTACTCCAGCTCTAGGCTTAGAAAACTACTGTGCCAAATCAGGCTACCAGCATGGTTAGAGGAGGTAAACCCTGGCTCTCTGGTCCCCGGCTGAGGGGAATGGTCCATTGAAGGTAACATGGCACAGGTCACCACCTCGAACAGGAAGGATTTCAAAGACGTTCCCATGCAATCCGCTTCTTTGGTGGGCTTCTCCAAAACCTAAAATGTCCAGCAGTACTTTCCAAGAGGAGCTATGTATAACACATTCGTAGTAAACAAGATAGGTCATTGAAATGCCTGCAATACAAACTCACCCTTTCATCCTTCTGAGGTCGATAAATTGAGTGCAATTGGAATCCTGGGAGCTGCATTGAAGACAATGATGTGACCAAGATCTATTAATGGCTGGAGTAGGCTTTCTGTTGTTTTATTTAGAACATTCTATACTCACTGAGTTAGAACATTTTACACTTAGTGGGTAGGATGTTCTAATAGCATTATTGCCCTTCTGCCTTGAGCTACACTGGACGTTTAAGGATTTTTCCCTTGTTAAAGGCCCGTGTGCAGCGAGGGCATTTAACATGAGTGGAGGGCCTGTAACAAGAGACATACCACTTGGCAGAGGGGTATAATGACATGTTAAACTGGTTAATAGCAATACCAATTCTTTTCTGCACTCAGAAGGCATAGAAATATGATTTAAAGCTCTATGTAAACATGTTTTCATTATACCTGATGGGTACTACTTTTTGTTTCGGCATTTAGGAATCAACTCCCAAAGTTCCAGAATGTAAGAAGAGCATATTACTTCCCCCCAGTACATTGATCAACCAGCTGCAGTCAAGTGGAAATATCTGCTGTAGTACCTCACTTCCGCTTTGGAGGGCTTTCTCAAGTGACAGGTCACTCCTCAGTTCAGGTAGACCAAAGAACCTGCTTGTAGTCCCTGGAGACAGATAAGGAGAAAGAGACTCCCTGCAGTCTCAGCACAGGGACCCTCTGGTCCCACCTTCTGAGATCATCTGGCATAAGGTGCTTTATAGATATATAATTGGGAAGCATAGGCAAGGAAGAAATGGCCTTATCCGTCTCTTCTGGCACAGCAAAAGTAGGGGAAAGAAAGATTTCCCTAAATTTATTCAAATCCCAGTTTAACGCTTTGGTTCAATAAACTAGTGGTAGGACCAAGAATGGATTTCAAAGGGATCTACAAGAGAGCTCTCATTTGCTTCAGCCAAACATATATTTCCCTCCTAAATGTAGAACATCCACCAGGAGCGAGGATTCTCAGATGGTACCACCCACTTCTTTCCCCTTTGGCCTTCAAAACACAAAACGCTAGGCACAGTGGAGATCTGAACCAAACCTGTTCTCCCCAGTGAAGAAAGCCTCCTTCGTCACAGGTTGGAGTTTAATGGACACCCCAGGAATCATCCACAGCATGCATAACTTCCAAACTAGAGTGTATTTGGGAAAAAAAGGTCTTTGGTTTTAGGTTTCAACTGATTTTTACCGGTTATACAGCGTGTTAGAAATCTAGATTTTCTGGTGAAAACGAAAAATACAGACGTTCACCACTAAATGGCAATTACGCTCTATCATCAGTTTGCGTCTGTGCCTTCCATTTTCAGAAAGCAGTACAGGGCACAAAACGATGATACAAATAAACCCACAATTGTAAATAAAAGGCAACAAAAGAAAAATGTGACATTTGGAAATTGAGTTGAATTTATTATGCTTTTCTAGAATATTTAGCTATCTCGAGGGAAGTGCAGCATATAGAGTATTTTAATATTGCTTAATTTGTATAACTCTGGGATCTATTTATTTTTTCACTTCTCAAACAAAAATGAGAATTCTTTCCTTTGTGGTTCAGACGGGAGATGTGCTTTAATACTCACCCTAGAAGGAGTAGACATCGTTAACATCTTTAAGGCTCCGCGTTATTTTAAAGTACTGTACTTTTCAATTTCCCAGTGAAGTTCAGAAGAAGGAGCTTTGGAGTAACAGTCAAAGACATACTGAGGCGCACAGGCAAACACACAGTGCAAGGTTCTAACAAAAAAATAAGGGCGAAGATTATAGAGAAAAAACTACTGTTTTGACAAGTGGAGGTGGATAGTAAAATACATTTGACATTCTTTGTGTCACGATTTATCCTAAAGAAGGCACACATTTCTTTCTTACAACCGTCACACAGTGCACTGTCACAAGCACACAGGCTTAGAAGAGTGGATCACTTGTAAAAGTAGAAAGATGAAGAATACAACGGTGGGAGTGGAAACAGGAGAAAAAGAAAGGGAAAGGAACAAGAGGGACAATAAAGAGAAGAGAGAAGGAAGTGAGAGGAGAGAAAGAAACTAGAAGTTTTGAGTGAGAAGGCGGAGCAAATTTGTGAAAAAAGGGGAGAGAACTACGGGAAAAGAAAAACAAAATGCTAGAGAGACATGGGAGATAAAGAGAAAGACTTGGGCAAAGGGGAGAAAAAAAGGGGGTGAGAGAGGGTGACAGAGCACAATAGGGATAGAGACAGCAAGAAGGGGTGGGTGAGAGATACGTTGGACAATAATTAAATAACTAACAGGGAAACAGGAGGGATAGATCAAGAGAGAGGGAGGTGGAGATAGACAAAGGAACAGGGCGAGAGGCCAGAAAATACTGGAAAGCAACAGACGGCAAAAGGTCACCACTTTGTAAAGTTAAACCAGAGACAAGAAGAGAGAAAATTGGATACAGTGTGCTACTGAACAGCATGTATAAAGAAACAGAGAGGAAAGCGGTGTAAATATTCGAGTGCAACAGAGAGAATGTGAAAAAGGCGATGGACAGTGCATGGTGCAGACATGGGTATGCCTGATAAGCTCATCAACTTGGACTGCAGGAAAAGTGGTTATTTTAAAAAGGGCTGGCCAAACCAACACAATGAGTTGTTGGGTTTCTCGGAATACTAGTCTCCCAAACTTCATGCTATCAAGTTCAAACTGCTTGCCTCTGTTTACAAACATACAGTACTCGTGTCTACGAGAAATAAGTTCCCTGTGACCTTTTAATTTGATGTAGTAGTAGCTTAAGGCATGGAACAGGTCCAGAGTCAAAATGGAAAAATTGAAACGCCAAAAGCGCATTGATTGTAAATCATATGACAGTATTTTCTAAGCACTAGAAAAACATAGTTTACACCAATTTTCTTTGTGGCATTGGAATGTAAACACTGGTAATGACTGATATTTAGAATTTGAAACAACAACACACTGGAAAGTACCCACCAGAATCCCCCGAAAATAAACACAGAATAAGAAAAGTCTAAACATAGCATATCATAACATAACTGTTAGACCTGTCAGCCTTAGGGTGGTAATCCCCTAAACATTTTGCTTTGGCTACATTCTGAGGGTCTTGTCCCACCTGACAGGCCAGCAGGAAAACAGGGAAACACAGCAGAAGTTCCCCTGGTCCCCTCGTCTGTTGTTAGTACTCCCTTTGAGAGGATTGGCATCAACATTGTAGGCCCCTTGGACTCCAAAACAGCCTTACGCAACAGGGTCATCCTGGTTTTGGTGGATACCCTCACAAGGCACCCAGAGGCCCTCCCTACGAGGCCTGTGACAGCACTTGTGGTGGCTAGGCTAGTCAAGTGATGTAACTCTGGTATGACCAGAAAGCCACTCTGGTGAAGTTCCAGCCTGGTAAGAAGGTGTGGGTCATGGAGCCTGTCAAGCCCAGAGCTCTCCAAGACCATAGGACAGGCCCTATGAGGTGATGGAGCGGAAGGGTGATACCACCTACATGGTGGATCTCAAAAACCTTAGAGACCTCTTATGGGTGCTTCACATAACCACCTCAAACAACACTTTGAGAAGTCTGAGGTCCACATGCTACTGGTGGCAGATGAAGGGGTGAAAGAGGAGAGTGAACCTCTCCATGACATATATTGCAAGGATCTGGATCTGTAGAGGGTGTCAACCTCTACCCTATTCTGACTCCAGAACAGTGTAGGGAATGTCACTAACTGTTGGGACAGTTTGTCTCACTGTTCTCCGCCCCCAGGCTTACACACCTGTGTACCCCTGTGTACCCACAAAGTAGATATTGTAGAGACAATGCCTGTTAAAAACAAAATGTACAGGTTTTCAGATAAGGTGTAGGTCTCCTAGATGCTGGCTTTAGGGATGCTTGAGCCCTCCAGCAGTCCCTGGTCCAATCTGGTACCCAAGGCCGCCCCACCGGGCGGCACTCAAGACCTTAGGTTCTGTGTCAACTTTAGAAGACTCAGTTCAGTCACCAAGACTAACGCTCACTCCATCCCCCAAGCCGATGAGTTCATAGACAGGCTTGGTGTTGTCACATTCCTCAGTACCTTTGATCTCACACCAGGGTACTGGAAGATTGCTCTGACTGTGGGGGCCAAAGAGAGGTCAGCATTCTCAACCCCAGAGGGCTGCTTCCAGTTTTGGGGGATGCCCTTTGGTTTAAAGAATACCCCTGCTACCTTCCAGAGGTTGGTGAACAGGGTCCTGGCTGGAAAGGAAGCATTCTGTGCCACCTACCTAGACAACATAGCTGTCTTCAACTCCAGCTTGGACGAACACCTGTACTATCTCCAGGAGGTAGTTCAGGTCCTGCAGCAGGCCTGAATATCAAGGCCATCAAAATCCAGATAGGGCTTGGGACGATGGTGTACTGGCCCACCTGGTGGACAGGGCATGGTGCAGCCTCTGTAGGTTAAGATGGAGACCACTCTGGCCTGGCAACCCCTCAAAACCCAGTCTGAAGTGAGGCGCTTCCTGGGCATCACAGGATACTACAGGAGGTTTGTAAGGAGGCGTTGGACCATTGTGGCTCCCTTTATTGAGCTGACTTCCAAGAAGCAGCCCAGAAAGGTGATCTGGACAGAAGCCTGTCAGAAAGCCTTCAACACCCTCAAGGAGCCTATGAGTACAGCACCTGTACTTAAGGTTCCTGGCTTCTCCAAGGAGTTTATTGTGCAGACGGGTACTTCAGAGCATGACATATGGGCTTTCTTAGCACAGTTAAATAAGTAGGGTCTAGACCAACCTCTAGCCTTCATTAGCAGGCGGTTACTTCCCAGAGAACAGAGGTGGAGTGCTTTTAAGAGGGAGGCCTTTGCTGTGGTCTGGGGACATGAAGATGTTGAGGCCATACCTGATTGGAATTCATTTCTGGGTTCAGCAGACCACAGGCCCCTCGGATGGCTCATGCAAATGATGAGTGAGAATCCCAAGTTGTTAAGGTGGGACATCTCCCTACAGGAAATGGACTTTACAGTAGAACACTATCTTATGTCAGACCACAGGCCACGCCAGTGCTGATGGTCTAGAAAGGTTTTTCTGCCTTAGCGATGAGAACTCCCAGGAGGTTGGGCTAGGTCTCCCCTCTCTTAGCTAGAGGGAGACACGTGTTAGACCTCTCAGCCGTAGGGCGGTCATCCACTAAACATTTTGCCTTACTCCTCCATTTTTGTTGATCTCATTTTTCATGGCCTTAGAGCTCTGTGTACTTTACCACTGCTGACAGGTGCTATAGTGCCCTAAACATGGTAACATTGGCGTACACCCAATAAGCACTCTCCCTAAACATGGTAACATTGGCTTACACCCAATAAGCAAATCTTATTTACGTGTAATTCCCTAGAAAAGTGGTACTACCTGTACACAGGGCATGTAAATTAAATTCTACTTGTGAGCCTGCAGCGCTTATTATGCCTCCCACCTGACTAGCGTTTTCAGGACTGCCATTACAGCCTGTGTGTGCAGTTTTGAAACTGCCATTTCAACATGGCAAAATAAACCATTTGCCTAAACCTTTGTTTTAAAAAAATCACCCCTAGGTAAGCCCTAAACAGCCCATAGGGCAGAGTGAAGTGTGTTTATAAAGTTGGACATGTAGTTTTAACGTTTACATGTGCTGGTAGTAAAAAGTTCATAAATTCATTTTTCACTACTCCAAGGCCCACCTCTCCCATAGCATAACATTGGATTACCTTATTACATTTAATAAGGGATAACTTTCAATTGGGAGCAAGTCGGAATGTCAAGTTTGGTGCCTAAAGGACTGTAATTTAAAGCCCTCTTTAATTTTAAAGGTGGATTTTAAAGCACAATTCTGAAAATGACACTTTTAGAAAGTTGGCATTTTCTTGTCCCTACCATTTGGTGCCTGCAGCCTATATCATGGGTTGCATGACTAGGTGTAACTGGCAGGTCATCTTTGTGTATTACTCCCAAACAATGAGGCCAAGGGCGAATAGGTGTTGGCAGAATGGGCCAACTCTGACTTTATAGTCGAAGGAGTTGTCACCTACCACACTTGCACATCTCAAAGACTCTGCCTCAGCAAACTCACAAAGGGCTTTACATTAGTCCTTTGTGCCCACAGACAAGCAGGTGCCATGGCAGAGAGGCGGGAAATTCCAAACACCTCTGGGGGTGGAACCTTCTTTTACTTCAAAGCTGGCACCAAGTATAAACATTGGACCCTCTGGTCCAACTCTTCAGTACAACCTGTGGAAGACTCAGAAGGACTACTGTACTGCAAGAAGGCCTGATACGCTGCTGCCCTGCTACCTAAATTAAAAGGACTGGGTCTGCATAATAAACCCAGGACCACCAGAGTAAATCCAAGGGTTAGTTGACTGACCTCCTGCTCAGAGCCTCAGGGTCAGAATCGGCTCCAACCACCTTAGACTCTGCTTGTTGTGAGTTTAGCCCCCAAGTGGTGACACCTCAGCCCTGGACCCTTGGAGGTGGGCTTTAAGTTGCTCTGCCAGCCTAGCTGTGGTCTTTTAAGCAGAACCAACACAGTGTGACGCATCTCCTCTCAGCTCCACATCGAACCGCCACTGCACGACACATCCCAGACACAGTAGTAATAGCAGTTAAATAAGTTTATTGGGAACATAGTCCGTTAAACTATTTCATACAAAAGTCAAACGCAAAATCTATATCACAGAACTAAAAGTACTAAATGCTTGAATTAATGAACATATGTTAAAATATAAATTGTTAAAATCATTAAATATATGAATCACCCCATTTCCCTTTCTAATTGCTTTTAAGAATTTCCAACTGCAATTATTACATATACTGAGTGCATAGCCTTTAAAAGCCTTAAGATAGACTTTATAAATTTACGTCCTTCCCCAATATAAAACCAACAATTCAATAAAATAAGCACACAAGTACATTTCTTATTTATACCAGAGTTGCAAAATCCACCAGCTCTCAGACTCGCATTAGATAATTTCATACCACACAATAACGGGTTAATGCCCAATCTATATTTCACTATAATGTTTTGCAAGACGGGATCCAGTAAACCTGTAGTATACAGATACACACCCTCACTGCACCGTGATTCCAGTAAGTATGTAACTGACATTTTTGTTACCAGATACTATAATAATGTTTTCTACATAAGGTCTCCACTTTCATATTTACGTCCATCTGTGACGTAAAGTGGGAGTGTGTAGAGAAAGCAGGATATAATTTTTTTAAAACTTTCTGACATTCACACCCCACAACAAATCACTGTTTAAAAGATCAGTTTTACGAAAGTGAGAAATGTTATCCTCTCCATCGATTACTAGACTGTTCCAAAATCTTAGAGTTTTATGGAAATATAAAGCTAAGCAACAAGTTTAAGTTCTAATCTCATTGCTTGAACCATGGACAGTTGAGGAAGACTTTGCAATATTTTAAGGTTTTGATCGTCCAACTTATTCCAATCATGATATCCATTCATGCAGAAGATCTCTGTGCCATAAAGAAATGTTTTTGCACCACTATCTTAAAAGCTTTTAAAACTGGGGTCATGACATAACCTACATAGGTCCTATTAAATTTGTGTACCCCGAAACACAGGGAAGTGCATGTGCATTAACAGTGTTCAGGTGGGATTTCCAATCTAGGTTTGATTAAAAAAGGAGGCTGAGATACCTAGATGAGGTAACTTCCACAACCCTTGCACCATTAATGAACCACTGATGTTCACTCATTTGACAACCAAACACCAATATCTTAGATGTGTTCAAAATAATTACCAAACATTTCTTATCGCAGAATTAAGCAAAGGCCTCCAATTTTCATTGTATCCAAATCAGGGTAGCATCCATAATTACCAAATTATTGGCGTTTAGCAAACAAGGAATATGACAACAGTCCATTTTAGTAGAGAATGCTCTCACATCTGCCAAAATACGGGTAGGTCCAATAAATAAAGGGCAAATAGAGCGGAAACCATCAAACACCCCTGACGTATACCATTGTTACTCAATTTTTTGGGGATAACTGGCCTTCATGATGTAATTCAAGCCCTGCCCAATTGCCCATTTCTTTCAGAATATGCATTTCTTTCAGAATATTTACTATCCCTGCATTGATTTATATGTTCCTCAGATGCCCCCACAGTATTTATCCATTTACCACATTAAATGCAGCATTGTAATAAAAAAGCAACAATACAGGTTGCCCATCATTCGATTTCTTGGCTATTGCCCACAGATTAAAATAATGTTCAATAATCAAATATCCTTTCCTAAAGCTATCTTGCTCTATTGGTATAAGGTCCAGAATGTTGAAATGCATCTCTAGATAATTAAGTAAACGTTTGAAGAATACTTTTAAATTTACATCCGAAAGGCTGATAAAAATACAACACATGGGGTCTTGGGGTCTTTCTGTTTTAAATATAGGTTTTAAAACTGTCCCCTTCCAGCTTGTGGGCACATTGCCAGTGGTGACCAGTAACATGGCATCCCCTATGCAAGATCTCACATTGCAGCTTTCTCGACACATCCCTGACACAGGTCTTCGCATTGCAAGCCTTTGTCGACAGCATCCTCAATGACGATGCAGGATCTCACATCGCAAGCCCCATCAATGGCTTCATCGAAACTGCTTCTGTGCGATGCATCTCCAACGCAAGACCTCACATCGCAGCACACAACTTCTTTTGAGCCACCGCTGCAAGGTGCAACTGCGATGATAGGACCCCGCAATGCTCTGCAACTAGGATTTAAAGTACTTTGTTCAGCGGCCTTAACTTGATCCCTGTACCCAGCCTACATTCCACTGTGATCAGCCTGAACTTGTGACTTTGTCCCAGTGCAGAGCAATCAGATAACCACAGTTAGTGCCTTCAGCTTTTGAGTACTATTTTTACTTTAAAAAATGTAATTGCATATCTCCGGTTGTACTAATTGGATTTTTGTAATTTTGGTGTCAAGCAATTTATTACATTTCACTCTATTTTTCTAAATTGGTGTGGGATTCTTCTTGGGTTGTGTTTTCACTTTATTACTCTTCAAAGTGCTGCATACATATTTCACCCAATGTCACTAAGTTAAGCCTGCCTGCTTTTGTGCAAAGCTACCAGATGGTCACGCACAGGTTAACTTGGGGTTGCTTGTGACTTCACCCTGACAGGAATTGTGGATGCTGCTTGGGTAGGGTTTCATCCCACCTCCTCCAACTAGCAACACAATTTCCTAACATAACATAACATAACTTAACCTATGTATTTGTTTTGTGGAGAACTGGTGTGATCTGATCTGTCATGACCACAAGCAGCACAATCAATCTTCATCATCATCCAAGTGCTGTTTTTTTTCTTATAAACATCTGCCCACTATTCCATTATATCCCACTATTTTTGATAACATACGTAGCTACTAATAACTTACTACACAATAATTCTGATGATAGCACAAGCTTCTAACAGCTGTGGTACATGTTGCGTACCAGATCTTGAAGTCACTTTTGGAGACCCAGAAACACCTATGGGTCAGTTCACAAAGGTAAATTTTTGGATGTGAATTTAACTGTATGATCAGATTAAACTTACTTCTGCTTGCCAGTAATTTACAAATTAGATTTCTTGGAGGAATAGGATCCTAATTGGAAAATCAAAGGAATTCTCATGGAAACCTGCTAGCACAGCTTATGTGAAGATCTATGGGAATTTTTGTGAATTCCAGAGGGTAGTAAATCTACAATTAAATGCAGATGCAAATCTAAAGTGTAGATTTTCTACTTTCTTCATAAATTGGCACAATTGTATGCATAGTAATCTGATAACCGCAAATTAATATGTTACATTTAGTTGAAGAAAAGCAGTACAACTGCATAACCAGAAGGTGGGAATACTGCATTAGGGGCAGCAAAAGCCTGCATGTTTATGTCAGCAAAGGCTTGGTGTTAACCACTGTTCACATAAATACAGAAAACTAACAGTAAATGCAGTGGGAGCCTCTGCCAATATAAAGTGGTGGTTGGAGGGTAAGAATAGAAAAATAAAAACTTACCTGCCACTCCGCTCTTGGCACTGACTGCCTCAGTGCTCCTTTTCCTCCCAGCAGTCACTGGGGCACAAAGCACAGGCTCCCAATCCAGACGCTGCTCTCGTACTATACCAAGCATGAGAGCAGCATCGGGATTTGCCTGAGTGGGCTGGTCTGACGCTCACTAAGACACAGGGAGCCTGTGCCATTTTTCCACCAGGCTGTGTAACACAGCTGGGGTGGAGAAACATAAGTGTGCATGCCCGTTTGGGCATCCTAAGACAGCCAGCCAAACCGGAATGCGCACCTTACAGTGCCCACCACTCCTCCTCCCTGCCATGGCCCGGACCTGCCTCGCCCTAGATTCCATGGCTCAGACTTGATAAATAAAATGATAATAAAATTGTTTTATTATCATTTTATTTTTCACTGCCTTACTCGAGCGACCCTCCTCCACTATTATGGAGGAGCCACCCCTGAGTAAATGCAATTATTACCAGTTATTTTTTATTCATGTTAAAGATAAAATCGCACATTGTGCAAGTGATACCGTAATTTCAGCACTGGAGTGTTACCACATCTCTAGCACCAACTCTAATGTGGTCGACAGTATTAACACATCCACCTGAGAAAAACAGCAACGGATCTTTAGAGCAGAACTCTTACAGTCCCTCATATGTAAGAATTCTCTGATAAATGAGAGTCATTAATTAAAAAGGAAACAATTGATGACGTAGAAAAAGAAGGTCCGACATATATTCATACATATCGCATAATTAAAAATGTATATCGTGGTGTGATTTTAGTAAAGAAAATAATGTACGAGGGAAATTGTGCCCTCGGGGTAGTTCGCCATCATTGTAAACGAGCTTTATTAATCATGAAGTATTGAAAATGTAGTAATCCGTCATAATTGCAAATGTATGCCATGATTTCTTGTTTGAAAACTGTTTTGCTTAGCTTAAATTTAGTAGAGGCTTTGGCCTAGTTGCCTGGTTTCAAATTCTAACTGCGTGGCTTTTTTTTCCTTGAACTAATGAAACATATATTCTTGCTTGAAGTTGTATTTTTCCAGCAGAGATGACTAATACACTTATCTCCAAGGTTTCGTACTAGGCCGGTTTCATCCCCTTTGATACAAGGTCAGTCTCTGCAGGTGCGGACAATGAAGGTACAGATACCAAAAATAATTGGCAAACCATGATACAACTTGTGTTCCAAGGCTCCAAGGCTAATGTATGCACAAATAAGTTCTAGTAAAAGACAATTTTTCATTGGACAATTTGAAGCCAACCTATGAACCCTCCAATGGAAGACCCTGCAAGATTTGGAATGTTTCTTACTTAAACCCACCGAACAAAGAGAAGTCAGCCATTTTTCCTCGATGCCAGTTTGAAGCCTGATGCCAGACTCCATTTTGGACGACACCCTGATGCCCTTTTCTCTATTCTAGAGAAAGAGACTTTAAGAATTCTCACCCTAGAGACTTTAACTTTGATTTGCCCCCGTCTTGCCCATGCAGTAATTTTGCCCCATTCTCCTTGCCGCTGCAAGGAAGCTTGCCCTTAACTTTGCCCCTTTGAAATTTGCCCCATGCTGATCAACCGGTACCTGAAGGACGAAGACTTTTCTTGAATGCTGATTGTATTTGGTAAATATGAAAGGATAAATGTATTATGCATTGTGTTTTTCCTTTTAGGTACCAACTGCTAAATTTTGATAGGGTCCTAGCTAGAAGTTTTCCAAATTTGTGTTGACTAAATTCGTTTTGCATGAAGCCCCACATGCCGATGCTAATTAGAGGTTAGTCGAGGTATTCATTCAATGTACCATGCTAAATTGAAATCTTGTTATGCTGACCAATGTATGCAATTAGTCAAATACAGTTAGTCATATTGGTGATTTGCATTGCAATAACAGAGTGTATCATTATTCAGATTTTACGTAGATTGCGTTTCTTCCGCCGTTATGGACAGCTAGTAATGTTCATATACATATATCAATTGGTTTTGAGACATATATACATCGTGCTAGCTTTGTTAATATAGGGAAATAAATTCACTAACTTTTAATAAACTGGTGTGGTTATTCATGACTGAAAGGTCATGGTGCGCCGAAATGCCAACTGTTATTGATCTGATGTGCTATATTGATCTATTAATTGAGTATTGATTACCGACTACAATAGTTATTGATTATTGATCTGAGTGACTCAGCTATTTTAGGATGAGGAGAGCCCGACTCGGTTAAAAGATCCACCGACCTCCAACGTGTCCAGGTACAGGAAATTTATAAGGGCTGGACGCGTTATCACAAGCAACAACCATTTCCCTTCTTTTTTAAAGTTTCTGCCGGTATTTCTTGAGTTCACCGAATAGATTTGGTAAAAGTGGTCGTAAATTGCACAACATCTTTTACCAAATCCAGTCTGTTTGTGAATACTGTAGATCTACTTATACTAATAGGTCAGTTCGCAAAAACCCAGGGCCATACTTATGAAAATGTGGTGCAGGACTGCAAGGCACCTTGCTGCACTGCACTGTGTCACTGGGAAAGGGCAGCAATGCACTGTATTTAAGGCTATAAGGTGCGTTCCTGTCCTTTCCCCTGTGCTGGTGCACAATGGGCTGCCTAGCGCCAACACAAGCACCCTTGCACCAAGGTGCAAAGGTGCATGCGTTGCATGAAAGGCCACCTTCCTGCACAAAAACAATCCTGAGAGGCCATTTCTTTTTCCAGAAAGAGGAAAAACAAGGAGAAATAACGATATTTCACCCTGTTACGCCTCTCCTGGGGAGGCATATCTTTTTGGTGCATTCACAGGTTTACCTATTGTTGTAAATTTATGAATGTGTCAAAATCCATGGATGTTGCGTGGGAACACCCGTACACCACCCATGGAAACACCTCCCTGGTTAAAGTAATGCAACACAACGATTTGCTCTGCATTAAATTACTCAAGATTTATGAAGCCACACAGGGCCATGGAAGGTGGCCTCGCATGGCTTCATAAATCTAATTTTTCATTTGTAATGCAAAGGGGTTCATAAATTTGCTCCCTGGTTCGTAGTGGGTTGAAATTCGACCTAGCTCATGAATCTTAATAATGTAGGCCTAAATTGTGACCCACTATGAAGCCATCACTGGGATGGTGGCCTGCTGAGGTCAGTAGACCACTGTGTCTGTGACCACTTTTACATAACGTATTTTTTTTAAATGCTACCCATTTATCTTAAAAGAAAACGAGATGCATTTAAAAACAAATTAACTTGAGACTAACATTGTTTAAGGGTAAGCAGTGGTCAATAGGACCACTATCTACTTGTCATTCTGAGATTAAAAAAATGATTTCCACTGAGTTGGGCAACAATAGACATCTGATAGTTAGTGTCAAGAATCCCCTCAAGGTGAATGTGCAGTTTACAAAGACCGCACATTTTTTGTGCTATGCATCTGCAGTGGGTAATATGCTACTGTACACTGCGTATGACCCCCAAGAATTGAAGGTGACCACAGGCTAGTGGGAGACCATGGATTTGAAAACTGTGTCCTTCAGCATGTAAAAGGTGTAGTTTTTGTTCTGTGACCTTTGCCTGCGGTCCTCTATGTCAATGTCATTCCTCTGTAAGTCTTGTAGTATATAGTAAGGAATACTTTATTGTTTTATATTGGTATAAATCATGAAGGCATAGCTGGTGCTACATTAAGGCCACTGCTGGTGGAAGACTTTTGATGCCTCCACAGCAAGCACAAGAGGAAGAAGCACTACAAATAGGCATTAGCAAAGCAATAGGCTTGGCTTGCATTTTGACTCCTGACTTAAATATTTTTTTAAAAGCTTGCTGCAATGGGAAAGAAAACAAACAAAAGATTGCTTTTCTGAAACATAAAGAATTTAAAGTGCAATGATTTCAGAGATGTAAAATAATCCTGTATTCGCTGTAATGCAAGCAATCCAGAGGTAGAGGTAAGGTATGTGTTCATTAAAGATGTAAAGACGGTGTGTGGCTCTAGTGGACAGAGCTGCAGACCTTTGGAACATGGGGAAACAGATTTAAATCCTGGCATCAGCTCAACATCCTGTGGTTTTGGGCAAATTACTTAATCTCTCTGTGATTTAGAAAGGGAAAAATGGGTAAAGTAGCTCTTCTGTGAAGTGCTCTACTGCCCTTGGGCCAGGTTTACGCTCTAAGCAAACACTGGCAAAGGCAATATGTCCTGACTATGACGAGAACACTAACAAAGTCAATAGGTCTTTTCTAAGAGAGCTATTTGCTTGTCAGTGTTTTTGCCATGTTGTACAGCAGCGCGGCTGTTGTGTAGAATGACTAAAAGTAAAAAAAATGAAAGCACTTTTTGTTGTTTATTGCAGGGTGGGGTGACAGAGGGAGGTAGAAGGAGAGGGAGAGAAAGAACACAGACAATAGATGGATGGGAGGGAGAGCAACAACAGCGACGGCTAGTGGGGGCATGCAAGAACACAGACAGCAGGTGGAGCCAAGCAAGAACACAGACAGCAGGTGGGGGCAAGCAACAACACAGACAGCAGGTGGGGGCAAGCAACAACACAGACTGCTGAGGAGACAAGCAAAAACATGAACAGCAGGAGACAAGGGAGGGAAATGGAGGAAGAACAACAATGCTATAATGAGTGCGTAAAGCAACCACACAGACAGTTCAGGGAGCAAGCAACAGCACTGACAGCAGGAGGGTTCATGCAACAACAACCACAGCATGGGGGCAAGTAACACAGAGAGTGAAGTAACATGGAAGGCGTGGGCCCAAATCAACACGGAAGAGGAATACAATGAGGATGACTGATGGAAAAGACAGCTTAGACAAAAAGGAAAAAAAAGTAGCACCTAGTTAAGAGAGCAGTTGGAGGGCACAAGTTCTTGGGCCATGCTCCAGAGGAGCAGTGGCATAGCGAAATTAGAGCCCCCCCCCACAAAAAAGTACCTGGAGGGGGCCCCCTACCCCTTGAACCTAGTCAAGGGCCTGCCGCCCCTGCACAGTTTACTGAGGGGGGCCTTTATTACTCCACTGCAAAGGAGAGACACACACAAAAGGCAGTGAATGATGCAGGCACCAACTATTGAAGAGCAAGCAAATGAGAGTAGCAATAAATCCAACCAATGCGTCATCTGAGACCCCTGTATATAAACAAAATGTGTTGCAAGTGACAGCGCATGCACTCTCAGATGAGGCCTAAAAACTGCAAATAAAACTTGGTAACAGTAGGTTTTGCGCTACAGTGTTTGGAGCTCCGAAAATCTTTGCACAGGAGCTAAGAAGCATACATGGTATTATACTCTCTCACACAGAAAGGTGGGGCAGAGGCACACAAATGTATTCTAGCATCCAATGAAAGTCAATCCATTACCTAGGCTTTCACAATGGGTTGCATCCTGCTGGCCTCTGAGGAGTGTTTTTGTATTCACGGATTACTGTGCACCTGTGTGGCTTCAAAAAGCAGAGGACACTGGGATACCTCCTACATGTTTAGCTACTGATCTGCAGGCCATTTGCCTTTACCTCCCTCCGGCTGAGGAGCTTTCTGGGCCACACCTGTTCCTCCTTTGCATGGCCCGGCAGATTGTATTTCTTCCCACCTCATTATTTTTCCACAGCTACAAAACGACCGAATGAATGCCAGAGCGCAAAGACTGAGCAGCAAATCCCCCTTCCAAAAAACACGGCGTGCTCCACGCGATTCCCGCTCAGCACGTGCGCTGCGCTCCGTGGTAACCAGAGAGGGCCTCGAGATCGTCTTGCTCCGGAGAGGGCCCCGCCGGAAGCGGTGGCATTGTTGGCCATGGAACTCTGCTGACTGCACTCACTCGCATCGACTTTCCCGCCATAAAATTGATTTCTTTGTGTAAAGGGATAGCACCGCAGTATGGTGCATGATAATGAAAAGTAATCAGGTTTACAATACTTCAGTGAGCGGAGACAACGGAATGGGAGGATGGAGATAATTTTACTGCAATAAATCACATCTTTTTTTGCAACTGTGTTGTTGTTTTACGGCACAGAGGTCCCATCGGCATGTATTAGTTGTGTGTATGGATAATATCTTATGTTATTAATACTCTGCAGAATTCTACTCTATTCACTCAGCTCGACCTTGACTGCCCGCCTTTGTTGCTCACAACTAACCCCTGTGCTCTGTTACCTCAGGTGTCCAACTAAAATGACTGCTGCTTTTCCAGCCTAATCCCAGCTTGTGGGAAGGTAATATTGCGCTCTCTTCATTATTTCAGGGTTTAGGTCTTTGGATTTTCCAATTTGCAAGAGGCATGTGGATGGCTGGGAAATCTCTCTGCTAAGTGTTGCTTCCCATGCAAGCCTGGACTAGCCAGACGCCAAGGTGATGAAGATTTATTTCCCTTGTGTGCTTTTCAATGTCTGGGTTAATGTGAACATGTTTGTTTAGCACGAGTTGGATTATGTGATTGTCTAGCTGTTCTAGAGAATAATTCCAAACAACGTTTCAAAGGGCTTCCGATCTCGGCGAATAAGGCCAACGAAGCACATAATAAGAATCACACAATTGCCTAAGTGGGTAGCCGAGAATAAAATTCAGGTTTCATGTTTCAGTCACTGGACAAAATATCCCAATGTGTCGCTGAGCACCTACCTACATTTTAGCCTTTTGCGTTAGGGATCCATTACCCCAAAATACCCACTTTCCAACCATTTGCCAACATGCTTTTATAAGAATTCTGTTTTCCTGGTTGTAATATAGAGAGAATTTGACCCTTTTTTCCTCAGTTCTAAGGTCCATTCAGTACATATGCTTACTCACCTGTTTAACTCGGTCCCGCTACAGTGACAATGGCTGACAACCCGGACCATTACAAGCCATTTACAACTGTAGTTCCAAAAGGCTGCAAGAATGTTAATTACTCTAAGAGATTGGGCGAGGCATAGAGATGACGTCATAAAGGATAACGTTTTTTGTTATGGTTAGTGGTTGTGCATTAGGGTTCGTTTTAGGTACATTAAAGTAAGGGGAAAGTGATAAGGTGAGCTTTAGTGTTAAGGATGGCAGCCAGAGACAGGGTGCCTTTCCACAACAGTCAGGTACCCGTGAAGAAGTTAATAATAGTTAACTACAACTCTGGCGGCCTTAATACCCTGGCCAAGTGCCTATCAGGAATGCTCAAACAAAATTTGCATGCTTTACAAAACACACCTCCTAAAAAAAAAAAATGCTTACTGGGCCTATGTTCTCATCTGGCATAGGTCAAAGTGGAGAGGTGGAAATTATGACAGTGGAGAATTTCATGGGTAAACTGCTAAATATTTTTTCCAGAAAACAAGGAGCTCCCTAACCCTGACTATAGAAATAGGCCAGCACAGCTATGCATTTACGGCACTTTATGCGCCTAATGCCATCCGGGAATCATTCTTGGGATCAGAACTAGATCAGGAGGAGCAGAATTCTTGATCTTGAAGTGATAGAGACTGGTTGAAATTGGTAGCACTGATTGATGCATGGAGAAACAACATTGTGTAGAAACAGACTACATCTATAATTCAGTGGGCCACAAAATCTAAGGACTACTCTGGACTACTCTGGAATCTCTGGACGACTTCTTAAAATGTGAGGTTCTACTGAATAAGTTCGAGGCTTCATCCAAATGTCACACAGACCTCTTTGGTCACAGCCATATTTCTTTTATAGATCTTGACCTGATTAGCATAGGGCCATGGCAGAGAGTAGGGATACTTAACAACAATCTGTTATCAGATAAGGTAGTACTAAAGGGTGTTAAATATACATTAACAAATTATATGTGGAGAACATCAGGTGTAATACTAAAAGCATCTTATGGGATGCTTCAAACGCAGTGGTCTAACACCATCTCATCTAAGTGTCCTCCTACCCAAACAAACAGTGATTCTGAGAACCCACTCACAGAAAAACTATCAGCCTGAAGAGAGATGCAAATTTCCCTCTATCAGGAGGGGTGGAGCAAGGTGCAAGTCAGGGCATGAGACATAGACAAAGGTAAATTAGCAATGGCCTGGGTCACACACAAATACTAATCAAGGGTAGGGAAAGCAGGATGCTGTCGTAGTTTGACTCTTGCTCTAGGCAAGACTCTGTTTTAAGGATGAAGGTACTTATGTTTGTAGGTGACTAGGGCACTCCTACAACAAGTCGCAACTGTCATCCCAACCCTTCTGGCTCACAAGCAGTACTTCACCAAAAACAGTAAAAGGTGATTTGTGGCAGCTTTTACGCATGGACTCAAGAGTGCGACATCTCAGGGAGGTCGTGGTTAAATGGAGATTACCCCTTTCTCACATGATCAACGTCTCAGTCAAATACAGGCAATAAAAGAGATGCAGTAAAGTTTTCAATAGGTTTTATTAACAAGACTGTAATCTCCGATAAATTGCATGGGCTGCAATGATTAGGATAATGAACAATGCAAGAAACAGAATGGTAAAAACGAAAGTCATGAATGCAAAGACCCCCACCATCTTGCAATAACATGTAATGTGAAATAGATGTGAAATAGTCCCCACTACCCTTGCACGATGAACCTGATCTCTAACCTAAAGAGAGCTAGGTGTGTTAACCCTAATCTGCCAGTACCATGTCCATGAGAAGAGCCCCCAACCCTCGTTACCTTGGAATGAGGTCTCTAGATCAGACTCCGTGGGGACATGAAGACTGGGTCAGCATCAAGGTGATGTGTAGGATAGATTGTGTTGATGGCATCTGGAAGGAATCCTTCTGATTATCTTGTCCGTGTGAGATGTATTTTTACAGATCTGGTAGGACCCCTGACGCAGGTATATTCCCAAACAATAGATAAGAAGGCATGCCTGGGGCATCAATTGTATAAATAATTCCCTCAAAAGGTACATTATGTTACTGGCACACAAAAGTGGGAAAGTACATAATGTGAATACCTACGTATCTCATTCATCTTTGACGCTGATTGTGACACCTTTACAGAGTGGCACAGATAATATGAAACTAAAACATCTTTCTAACTATAAACATGGCAGCCATCTTGGAAGAAATAATTAAATAAATGTACTAAAACAGAGTAAGCTAAGTAGGTTAAAAGTCACCAGGTGATGGGGCACAGGCCTACAAGCCAGAAGGCTAAGCTAACTCCTTATTCCCATTAAAACTAAATAGGATCCACTACAATGCTTGCTGGTTGCTTAATGGAGAGTTCAAATATCCTACTCCACAATCACTCTGCTGATAGACCAGGGTGGCAGGGATTCAAAAGAATAGAAATGCTAGAGGTTCCGCTCCTTGTACTAGGATCTCTACGAGAGCGATAGAGAGAGAGAGAAAGAGAGCAAGAAAAGTGCTGACAACTTGTCTACACTGGGAGGTCAGACACCCTTTGTGCAGGATTCAGTAAGAGTTAGGAGTTGCAGAGCTACTATCAGGTACTTCCAAACTCAAACTGGCTAGAGCACCAGTGAATTTACAGTGGTCTTCTTCGAAATGCTAGGTGGGGTGCTGGCTCCATTCTTTATGAACTTGTTTAATACATTTCTAGAATCAGGTGCAGTAACAAGTACTATGTGACAGTACCTTATCTCATGATTCAAAAACCTTTGACAGCTATGACCATCTGCAGTTCTGAAGGCCCATTTCCACCTCAGTTTGGATGCCAAAAATGTTCACAGGCATTCTAGAAACCCACCTAAACCTTTTGATGCCTTACTTGATACACCCAAACTAGTCAGGTTTCATACTAGGAAGAGATAATGAAAGTTTTACATTTCATCAACAACGTGGCTCAAACCTGCAAGAATATCATCTTGATTTGATTACCAAGAAAGCGTTTAATCTTGTAAGCTGGATACGTTCTGAACGGCTGTAGTAAGTGGAGAGCATTGAACCCCACTTTTGGACCTGGATTAAGGCCAGCTATTGCACACCAGGAACAAGAGTCGGAGTAAGTGGCAGGAACTCCCACCTTTGCATTGAGTGGGAGTGGGGCTCAAAACTGGGACCTGTAACCTCTCTTTTTTGTTTTGCTAAAAATTGAGTTGCAACTGTCGGCCCACTTTCTTCTCCTTCACACGTGTAAATTAATCACATACATGGAAGTCTAACTTCTTGCCTCTGTGCTTACAATGATCCAGCTTAAGAGGTAGATTTAGGGGGCGTAGCCATGGTGTCGACCAAAATGACCACACAGCAGTGAAGCTGTGACCCCAATTGCTCTAAAAGTTTGAACCACGCATCTTATCCGGCATTCCAATAGGGCTTATGCAGTGCCACAATGTACATGGACCCCCAGGGTGACAAGGGGCCCTTTACCTTGCAGCTGTGAGCGCAATGGCAGTGGATTGAACAGGTGCAGGGCCCAGCAGCCTGACACAGTCCTCGGAGGCCCCACGGCGATAGGGGCTGCAGGTGAGCCAGAGGATGGGGTCATGGCTCCCCCACCCCACTGCTGGCCCGTGGCAATGCCTACCCAGCTCCCTACATGAATGTACTGGCATGCTGGGCAGGGGGCCACTGGTGCACCCATTCGAGACCTTGCTGTAGCTACCTGCTGGAGTGAGCCACGCCAGCTGGATATGGCCGGGCCTGTGCCACCAGTGAGGACACTGCTTGCCTGCCTCTGGCACGAAGTGCCCCATCAAGGCTGCAGAATTGGAGGTGAGGTGGTTACCTGCTGGGGCTGTCCCTCCAGGATTGGGCTCAAGGCCTGCACAGGCCAGTGTGGTGGAGCGGAGCCGAGAGCCTGAGGCCTGGTGCAGTACCTCAGGCCACGCAACCAATGCTGCATTTTTGAAGGCCCCCAACTCGAGGAACGGGCCCAGATAAGCGCATCCAACTCCCACTACCGCCCTCCCCAAAGGGACTACTTTGATGTGTGTGGGGACTGTCCAGGAGTCCATTATTGAGGCTGCTGTGACCCAAACCTATTGAACCTATTGAGGGCCTTCATCTCCAACAGAGGCACCCCCCTACTGGTGTCTAGGCCAAGAGTGGTGGCAGTGTACCCCTGGGGATCCAATTCTGCCTTGGGCCCCCGGATATAACGACTGACTGGGGATTGTGGAGTGACCCAGCCCTGATCACAACTCTTCCCCCAGGATTCTAAAGCTGCTGCCGGAGTGTGAGGGCCTTATTGACGAGGGGCCTGTGGCTTATAATATTCCCCACATGCTGTTGTTGATGTCACATGGGTGGCCGTACAGGTCCCCGGCACATAATCACAGAGTGACCCCTTTGTGATCAGGAATACCTGGACAGCTCTTGGGTCACCTACGACCCTCCTCTTGCTACAGACCTTAGGAGGCCCGCTGTGAGCCACCATCAACATGGGACGAGGTGACCCCTGCCAGAAGAAGCTCACCTTTGACAAGCTCAGGAGTGTGAGACAACAACAGCACTCACTGTCAGACTCGGAGGAGAGAATTTTTGCATCACCCCTGGCAGGGATGGCTGATGGTACGGTTACTATAATGGCTGAGCTGCGGGCTGGTTTTCAATCCATAGACACTCGTCTTGATACACTTACCAGTCACCTGGATTGGATGGGGAGTGTACTGACCAACACACCATCCGACTCAATGGTGCTGAATGCTGCATATCTGAGATGGAAGATGATGCCACTAACATGGTAAAATGCCTTGAGAAGGTCGAGTGACCCCTGAAGCAGACAATGAGGACCTGGAGGCACGCTCCTGCCGCAATAACCTCTGCATTATGGGAGTTGACAAATCCACCAATATGAGGCGCTCCAACATTTTTGTCGAAAATCCACTTACAAAACTTTTTGGCAGGCAAGCATTTACTGATACCTTTGTTGTTGAACGTGCCCATAGGTCCCTCTGCTCGAAGCCCATCCCAGGCACCCACCTTGACTGATTATTGCCGGCTTATTGAATTATAGTGACAGAGACACTGCGACTAGCATCCGAATGTGGCCCACTCCAGTACCAGGGATCCAGTTTGATCATGTTCCCTGACTTTGTAAAGGTAAATTTACACATGTAGATTTACCCATGTCTAAATCTACTACTGCACCTAAGTGTAAATCTACACTTTTTTGCTATTCACAATTTTGTCTAGATTTATGCTTAAATGTAGACTTACATGTCTCCACTCCCTGTCAGAGCCTCCTACAACAGGATTTACAGGTGTAAAGTTACTACTAGTGAAATTCTGCACGTAGGTGGAGATCTCCGCCACCGTGGTAGAGATGTCCCTTAGGGAAAGTATAGGAAAAAATATACAAATTTATTACTGTTTACAAAAAAAACTTCCTAAAATTTATAATATAGACGTAAAATAATTTATATTTGTTATAAAGCCAGAACTATTGAAGTAAAATTTTACAGCACATTAACCCATTAAATGAAATCAATCAATTAGTTAATTAATTAATATATATATATATATATATATATATATATATATATATATATATATATTTAACTTATAAACAATATATAGGCCCTCATTCTAACCCCGGCGGTCTCAGACCGCCGGGGCCAGGGTCGGCGGGAGCACCGCCGACAGACCGGCGGTGCCCCGCAGGGCATTCTGACCGCGGTGGTTTGGCCGCGGTCAGAAAGGGTAAACCGGCGGTCTCCCGCCGGTTTACCGCTGCCCTTAGAATCCCCCATGGCGGCGCAGCTTGCTGCGCCGCCATGGGGGATTCTGACACCCCCTACCGCCATCCTGTTCCTGGCGGTTCGCCCGCCAGGAACAGGATGGCGGTAGGGGGTGCCGCGGGGCCCCCGTAAGAGGGCCCCACAAAGTATTTCAGTGTCTGCCTAGCAGACACTGAAATACGCGACGGGTGCAACTGCACCCGTCGCACCTTCCCACTCCGCCGGCTCAATTCTGAGCCGGCATCTTAGTGGGAAGGTTGATTTGCCCTGGGCTGGCGGGCGGCCTTTTGGCGGCCGCCTGCCAGCCCAGGGCAAATCCCAAAATACCCTCAGCGGTCTTTCGACCGCGGAGCAGTATTTTGGTGGGGGCCGCCGCCCGCCGAAGTTAGAATCACCCCCATAATTTCTAAACGAATAATTAAAAAAAATCCCATCCACTGCAACATTTTTATTTTTATTTAATGCATATTACGTTTTTGTTAAAGGTTATGAGTATAGTTAAGATTAATTATTTAATTTTTTTTAACAAAAGTTTATAAGTTTAATTTGATTAATATTTACCATTTTATGTCCCCATTAGGACTGTAGTGAATTTAGAAGTGTCGTTTCTGAACAGCTAGTGTTACTCTTTTGCATGTAGGTGGGTGTAGTGGTGACCCTCCCTTAGATCCTCCTTACTTTTCCCTAAACCCTATCTTGTGGAAGTGGTCACCATTTTCTTGCCAGTCCTCCTTGTCCCACCTACATTTACAACTAAGATATAGGTTTACGAGTGAGGAGATCTTTGCTACCAAAGAGGAGATCTCTGCACATGAAAGATAGGAGTGGCAGAAGCAGACATAGCTTGGTGAATAGTGTTTTGTAGTATGCGAGTAGTACTAAACTAGTATACTACTCACATACTACAAAATGCAATTTGTAAATAGGCCCTTAACTATTGCAATACTAAGGTCGGCATATTGAATTTATGTGCAAGGCTGTGTGTCTCAAGTGTTTTTTATTTCGGGCATTTAGAATAGAAAGTGAACTTGCAGGACACAGTGCGGAAACTAAATATTAACAACAAAAATGTCAAAAGCAATCAAAATAGGTGTAGACAAGGTATAAACTTCCCCTACGTCCATCTTGTTCCTTTACAGCAAAATGGTGAAAAGAAATCTGGTAAAATTGGAGACATACCATAAAAATATTGCTGTAGAAGAATGCATCACAAAAAGATTTGTTAATAAGAGGCCTGCAAGGTTACTGCAAATCATATGTTGATAAACTAAGATGCTGTTATTTTGTAAGCAACAAAAACAGTAGCACAGACAGCAAAGTAGTGGCCGACAATTCGGATATTAAAAAATATTTTCCTCAATACCTCATCTTCTTTAACGGGTAACAGATATATCTAGGATGAGGAACTGAAGGAATTCAATCAATAGGGCAATAATATTCTTTGAGGAGGTAGTGTGGTACATCAATCTGCTCTTCCTGGGTTGCTTGGTTAAGTCTTGTTCATGGAAGTATGTTTCCTAGGAAATTACTGGCCTTTCCAAAAACCAGAATCAAAAAGAACTTCCACTTTGTCCAATCAGTATATTGAATGTGGCTTCAGAGCCAAGGAATACCTATAATGACAGGGAAAGCAAGAGTGTACATAATATCAAAAACTATTGTTTCAACATTGACTCTTTCAGTAGCTAGTGTCGGTATATTCTTAGGCTAGACTGGAACCTCACCTACCTCTAGGACCCATTTTTCATCAGACATCTACTAGATCAACTAGCATCTAAAGAACAAACTTACAAAATTCTATCCTCAGTCTTTATAATAATTGATCAATAAAGATGACATTTTCTTTGTAGCAAGATGCAAATTATCTGGCTAGCACACCATTGTCTTGCCACTCAAGGATGGGCTTTCCTGCTTCCCAATAGTTCTGGACATTGTCATATAAAATGCCCTTTGTTTCCACAATAAAGGCAAACCCACTCACAAAGCTGCCATTTTTTTCTCTTTTGAACAAGGTCTACAAATATGGCCAGTTTGCACACATTCAGCATTTTCCTTGGCTGCATATATTTGAGCAGAGGGATTCACATATTTTATTGGTATACACCATCTCTTTTCTGCACACCATTTTAATCACATGTCTTCTAAGACACTATTTCTGATTTATCTAGTTAAAAGAAAAGTCCTGCTGCCTCCTATTTCCACTTCTGAGTCCAGAATGGTATGTGGATGAAGAGTAGAAATTGTCGCAAACTAAAGAAACCTTCAGCTCTTAAAGGAAAAAACAATAGCAAAAAACCTCTAAAAGTACAGACAGATCAAGAGCAGTAGGTCAAATTCCTGTAGCAGAAGCGGTAAGAAAACTGGAAGATTTCTAAAGCCTGCAGCAAATTCAGAGTGCATTTGCAACACCCCAACCAGACTGACCAGCTCCCTTTGATACTCCCAGACAGAACTGACCTGGCTCAGGAAACAGAGAAATAACAGAAGGAAATGTCTCACTATAATGTATTAGGAAGGTCATAATAGAAAGGGGCAATAAAGTAGATACGTTTTCCAAGGAAATAGCCAGCCTGCAACATAATTACTAAATGGAAAACATCTGAATTCTCAACAGGCAGAGTCTGAACTAAACTGCAGCACTGTCTAACCGATACAGAGAAAATGTCCACTTAAAACCCGGCTCAGTCCAGAACCCCCTGACTTGCAAGTAGAGGAATCCCGTCAAGGAGACTCAGGGCGAAACAGCACAGTCAACCAGGTCTGGACTTGAAACATGCCAAGCACTAGACAGACAGCCCAATCTTAGTTCAAGATGAAGAACAGAACACTGTGTTAGATGGTAAGAGATAATAGTGAAAAACGCGACCCTTAAAATCAAGACTAGAGTAAACTACATGCTTCAGTCTGTGAGAAGACTCTTGTCAAAACCACGATTCTTAACACACCTTGTTTTTACCTGAGCATAAATCTGAGATTGACTGTATTAATAGGTATATTTACTACCATGGATGAAGCATGTTTTCGATCTTATTTCAATCCATGTATAAATCAAGCAGCTGCAACCTCATCTGCCCATGCGGCTTCAGTGTTTTATGCCAGAAATACATAATGTTGGTCACCCAATCTTGAGATCCTTGTTTGAGGGTTAAAGCAATGTATGCACAGATTGTGTGACATGACACCTTTCAAACAATGTAGCTAATTTAACTATTAAATTCTGTACAGACTTAATAAATGACTATTTTTGTTATTAATTATGTAGCCGATTGAAGAGCACTTTAATAAAAAAAATGCAGCTGACATAACACCATACGTTACTTAACCTTGTTTAAGTCCTCTGTAAATTTATCTTGGGATGCTAACATGGGGGTAAAGTAAAACAGGTCAGCCTAGTGTTATCTCTTCAGGAGTCATGCTAGTCATTTGCTCTGAAAGTGCGGCAGGCCCTAGCCACATTAATTTGGAAAGTACGGCTGAGGTACGGATTGGCCAGGAAACTGCAAACCGACATTCCTTCTGAATAGGTTATACTGCATGAACAAAAATACCATGTGTAAGTAATCAAAGGAAAAACAGACCCGACATGTATAATACTATAATAATTAGCCACCAAGGTCCTACCGTCCTTTCCAGTAAGAAATGTCTAAGGACCACCACAATCAGTCCATCCACCCTGAAAAAGGATGAGCTCTGTGGGGTTGAAATATGACATAAGGAATAACTTGTTCAGGGTAATTAACTGTGGTGAATAGTTCATGAAGTATCTTTATAAACAGCCTAATTCCACTGAATCCCATGGGAGATACAACAAAAGTGCAGGGAATGTAACTTGTGAGCCAACACAGTGACCAAGCAGCCCTAAAACAGGTCTACAATTGCCAAGCACCTTTGGATTTTTATTTGCACTCCCACACAGCCTAAATGGTCTGGGCTTTCTCACACTGCCAGTGCCCCGGGCATTAAGGGTTGGAAAAGCCCTTGCATGGCATTGCTCTCATTGTGCCTAAACTGCAAAGGGTCTGTATCTACCTCCTTACGCCCCAGTTGCTAAGAGCCCATTACCTTTTCACTGTGCCCCACCCACCAAGGGCCGTTAATACTGCTGCGACATTACCCATATCTTTGAGCCCCAGACTCCAAGCACCAATATGCCACCCGCGCCATGTCAGCCGCGGAGCACAGAAGACAAAGGTGTGGTATTTTTTTTAGAATACCCATACTTGAAATACCACAGTTTTTTGTATATCCCATCCAATCATTGACTGAGCCTAAGCAAAACCTTTCTACCCGCTCTGTACTTCTCCTTTTTATATACTTTTTTGAAGAATTCATCACTTAAAGTCAGCCAGACAGCTAAAGCTGTCTGCAGACAAACCTAAAAAAATAACCGGAGAAGTTAGTAAAAAGTGAATCGCATTTTAAGAAATATAACAATTCTAATTAATGAGGAAATAAGCATGGTTTCAGGTTTAATGTGAGACATGCCCCATTTAATAATGCAAGAGATGCTGCACTCTTTGGAGGGAACATGTTTTTTGAGACCTTTAATTATTATCACTAGTACAATGTCGAGTCTTCCAAATGCTAATTAAGAATGAAAAACTTAATTTTATTGAAATAAGTCTCTTATTGGGAGATGATGCAAAATCTGATACACAATGAAGATATTGAATATGCACGATTAAAAATAACTTTAAAACCTGTATAAAACCTTGAGTCATTTCATACTGATTAGTTAGCAGACAATAATGACTTGTAAATGGACATCACTCACTTCGTATACTATCCCTAGAAAAACATTGTTGAATATATCAAAATTCTGTCTGACAACATTGAAAAGCTGCAAATAATAAATATTGACTACCACCTGCAAAAGGTCATTTTAAAAAGGATTTAATTATATAGCATTATCAAGAGTGGAAATTTAAAGTGTCTTATTTTTAAGTGAATTTGAAGGAAACTAAATGAAAGCATATAAATCATGGCTATATATATATATATATCCAGGTACGAAGGGTCTATACACCTGATTTTTATCATGTTATCGCTTACTTCAAAAGGTATCTAAAAAGAAAAACATGGATACCAGCAACAAACATTGTACCAATAAACAGGAGCAGTAATGCCAAAACAAAGATTATGTTTAAAAACAGGAGAAAGCTTTTTGTATATTTAGACAATAAAACAGTTGTCAAATTCTACTGTAACGTCATTGGAAAGTTATTCTTTGAATAGGACATTAGCATGCAACAAATAAAAAATGAACAGCAGCCTATCTATGGTCTCATTATTTCACTCAGTGAACAACATATGGAAAAACAAATTTTGCCCCTTATTCGCCGCCTGACAATGCCATCCCGCCATTAGGCCGTCTGTGTGGCCTGAACCTCGCCAGCCCTATTATGGCTTCCCCGCAGGGCTGGCGGTCGGAAACAGAGTTTCCGCCCACCGGCCCAGTAGGGAACAGGGCCTTAACATTGCCACCGATGGTGGTGCAGTGGGTGCAGCAGCACCCGTCGTGCAATCCACTGCCCCTAATTCAGGCAGTGGAATGTGCGATGGGGCTGTGCATGGGGGCCCCTGCACTGCCCTTGCCAAGTGCATGGGAAGTGCAGGGGTGTTTACCGCCATGGACAGGCTGGCAGAGGGGGACTCGTAATCCCCAGGGCAGCGCTGCTTTCAGCGCTGCCCTGGTGGATATTACAACCACCGGGACCACCAGGCTGCAGGCTGGCGGCAGGCTGGCAGTTTGACCGTGGGGGCTCCACCACAGTCATAATGTCACAGTTGGACCGCCACTTTGGTGGAGGTCCAACCGCGACCGTGACCCTGGCGGTCTAGTGAATGCCAGGGTCATAATGACCCCCCATTTTCTGCATAATCAGTTTGTGTCCTTGTGGATCTGAAAATGATGATCAAAAAGCAATCTACATGAAATACGCAAGGATTTTTTAATGGAACTATTCCAGTGTTCGAAGAAAGAGCAAATTGATAATAATAATGTCTTGAATGCATGCTAAATCTGGAATCATACCTGCAACTTATACCACTGCATTGATACTGAAAATACAGATAATGAAAATGTTATTAACATGCCAATTCCTATATGCTGTAAACATATGTGACACCAGTCAATACTTAATATGTTCAGAATGTGGAGGAGATACTAAAAGTAACTCAAGAATTATTCAATTCAAACAACATTTTACATTTATGCTACTAAGATATGTATTGATGAAATATATCACATCAAATTTCCACATGAGGCAAATTGTGTTAAATTTAAGTTTAAGAATCATTGGACAACACATGCATATGAAACTATACAAATTTCAAAAATATGATATGACAATTTTGTATAAACATACACCAAAATAACTTTTCAAAAACCACCTCTCCGACATAACAGCTGTCATGCAAGACATTGACAATCCATGACAACTGTAATCTACCTTTCGCTCACAAAGACCTAAAATATTAAAAAATTTTGTTCTAATGTTTATACCGTCACTTACTTATACTCACCACCTTCTGACTAATATTTGAACATATCATAGATTTCTCACTAATTTAACTAAAAATTAAATCTCTAACCATTTCACTGCTTAATGTTCCTACCTCTTTAACCCCATCCGATCTTCACATTTTCTTTTGGATGAACATGGCAATGAAAACTCCACTCCTTGCCTACAAAGCTTGCTACTTTTGCCTAAAGATGTGCAGGGGCAACCTAAGTACAAAGGTTCATCCAACACATCCTGAGACAGACAGAGAACAACAAAGCCAAGAAGCCCATCCCTCAGGACACTGTCAACTAAGAAAACACAGAAGGATGTAAATCCCTCTCAGGTCACTAATAGATAATAACACATCAGTTTCAAGAATACCCTCCAGCTCAGCAGCCAAACATCAGTGCCTGTCTTCTCAAGCTCCATTCGGGTCAGGTGACCCAGTTGCAAGAACAGGCTACTGATCCCTGGACAATAACTCAAAGTGCCAGTTCAAGACATCTTGGACACACACCATGCGGTTTCTACATCAAGAACACGATCAACAAATCCAAAATGATCCCAAATCAAATTCCCAACAAACACTTCTAACACATTCAGATCGACACCAAATTATTAAGAAAAACGCTTTATTTATAAACCCATTTATAAATTGAAAATTTAAATTAAAGAAACAAAACAGCTAAAAAGGACAATCAGCATTGCTGGATCACCTGTCAACCTAAGGACACAAAACACATTCAAGAATATCCTGGCTCTGTGGCCATTCTGGTCACAGCAGTAATTACGAAATCACTATCTTGCAGAGAATTCTCTTAGTAACTAAAAAATGTGTTACATTAAACCAATCCTGAAAAAGCAAGGACTAGGCACAGAGGATACATTTAATCACAGACCGCTAATTAATGGGCTATTTTTGAATAACCTACCTGAAAAAGCAGTGTCAAATTTCATCAAGAAAATTAACCTCCTCCCGGAACAATAAACATGTTTCCAACCTGGTTGAGGTACTGAATCTGAATTAACTGTAGCCTGAATTGACCTCGAGAACACTGTAGACTCCTAGCTCTTTTAGCACCATGAGAACATTACGACCGATTTTCCCCTGTCTAGGATACCTTCATAGAGTCTAAGCTTTAACAGTACTAGCGCTTTCACACCTAGACTATGCAAACAGACTTTACATTAGGTTCACAGAATACCTACTCAACAAACGAACACCGAATGCTGCAGCCAGATAAGTTCTTATCTCAAACAGTCAGGACCACATCACCACAGTCCTGTCAGGAACCTCAGTACAGTAAGCAATACTTTGGCTCGGAGTAGGAGAGGATTCATCATGGGGGCCATTCAAGGGTACTAAACATAGGCCTAAGGTACATTTATGGGTTTTTCCATTTAGTTATTCAAAACATTTATATCTTGAATATTGATTTCACATATTTAGTATTGACTGCAGATTTAAGTAACATTCTATACGTTTAAGATGGAAGCAAAACTGATGAGATACACATGAAAGAAATCAGATCCCAAATGAGAACAAATGTGAACTATAATGTGGGACCCATCTTTGAACTCTAGTATAATCAAGGTGCTTACCCTGAAGATCCTTGATTCCCAATGGCCGATTCTGGCTTGCTCATGTCCGGAATTATTGAGTCAGCTGAAATTATTCAGTGGAACTGATTGTTATTGAAAGGCTGTCATCATTGTGTGTATGAACTTGCACATTCTTTTTAAAACAGTACTATTCCATGACTGATTCTGCTGAACTAAAATGATGTTGTATCTGCAGAGCAAAAATCTCTCATTCTTTTGAGACTTTGAGCCATATATTTTAATTGGTTTTTAGAACATATTGAAATTACATTCAGTATCATTTAAGGTAGATGAAGGATTTGTTTCCACAGATTTGTATCATCACATCACAGAAGACCTTAGCCTTTACAAAAACAACTCATATTGTATGTTGCAGGCACATCATTTGTATTCACAAGGACACAAAACTATAGTGTGTTACCAAACTCTGAAAAGTATGTGATACATAATAGTTTAGATAGTTCAGGAGTGTAAATACTAATTGTTGTTTGTTTGCTTACTTCAGGATTCGAACATGAGACAAATCCATCTCAGGGAGAGTATTGCGCAGTTTCCCAATTCCCCTTTTCCCCTGTTCCTCAGAGCTGGCTTTTTAGTATCTGCAGATTGTAAGGTGGTCGAGACTTAGCAGTATCAATGCCCAGATGTCCCCGAAATGGAACCATGAGTCTGACAAGTGCTGAAACCCATACACAATTTACTTGTCACAAGAAGAATATCTTTTAAAGCTGTCTCCATTGCCAACAGAAAACTCCACTGCAGTAGACACATTTTTTCCAACCCAAATTTAAGTTTGCACCCAAAAGAGGAAGGTTTGATCAACAGCAGCTTAACTACTAATTTTCCCTCATTACGGAAGAGACAGTGTAGGTAGAAGATTCTTCTCAGTACAGACCTGCAAACTATGCAATACTGTACCCAACAAAATGAAGATGATCAGCAACTACCTAGAATTCAAAAACACAATAAAAACGTGACATATTCTTTAAAATGAAAGCCATAAACATGTATGTAACACTCATGTAATACCACAATTACAGCACATAGCATTACATCATATATATATATATAATACCCAGTGGTGGTCGCCACTGGGTAGTTTTAGTCATGATTGTGTTTCCATAGAAAATGCCTATTTTGTGTTGCTAATAACTTTAGCATAATTTGACGAATCCACAAAACTTTCCCAAAAAATGCTACTTTTGACTAGTTTGTGCATGGAAAGTTTCAGGGTGATCCGTCAAGCAGGGGTTCAAGAAAAAGGGTGGGTCCTTTAAAACGTTTACCCCCATTCATTTTTCTATAGGAACTTTAGACACAGCTACAACCCAAACCACTGAACGGATGTATGCCAAATTTGGCTAAAAGCTAGATCTTAGTCCAGAAAGGCTGATATGGTATAAATCCATTCAGTAGTTTTTGAGAAATTAATGATTAAAAACTTTGTATATCTAGGGATGCGGAGCCTCCGCAAATCCAACAGATCTCGAGCTCAGATCTAATTGGCTGTCATTACACCAACCAGGAAGTGGTTGCAGCCATCTGAAGCCTCAGTCCCGCGACCTAAGAAAAAAGGTTAAAAAAATAGACATAGGAGGGCAGGGAAGGAATACCAGAAAGGTCTGCTGGTGGGTTCCCAGAAGGACCCCTCCTGGGCTCAAAAACTTTTTTTTAACTATGCCACAAATTCGCAGAGGATCTGTGTATCTGCTGCAATTTTTTTTTTAAGTGAAGGCTCAGACAAGTCTGTTTTTTTAAAACAAAATACCTTGGGTGGGCCAGGACCAAGGGGGTGATGGTAAACTTAGTGAGAGAGGGGAGCACTACCCCTCCCAGAGTCTCTGGGAGGCCCCAAAGTCGCCATCCCTTGGGCCCATGGTAAAGAAAAGAAGGGAGGGGTAGTGCAGCCTCCTTTCCAAGGCCCAATTAGTCCCGGGGACCCTGTCCCTGGGGCTGAAGTGTATAATAAAAGGGAGGAGGGCTGGGTCCCCCTCTCCGAACCTAAAAAGGCCCAGGGGTTCCCATCCACCGAGGCCTAGTAAATGAATGTAGGGAAGGGGTGCATGGCCACTCTCGAGGAGCCCAGTTAGACCCTGAGGACCTCACACCACAGGGCCAAAATGTTAAATAAAATGGGAGAGAAGGCCACTTGGCCCCCCTCCCTGAGCCTTTAAAGGGCCTAGATCCCCAGCCCCCAGGGCTGGCTCGTTTTCTGTGTCCCGGGGAGCCCACCTCCAGTTTCCCTGCCCTCACCAGCGAGTGAGAGGAAACATATGTATGCACCCGCATGGCGGAAGCATTTTAAAATCTTCTGTTAGATGGGAGCAAACAAGCAAGGCTGCTGGCAGGAAATTTGAACATGCTCCTGCCGCTGGGAGCAGACTTCTGTTCTGTTCACCTCCCTCACTTTTGCGGGCAGGGAAACATAACAGATATTGCTTCTGCCCATAGGGAGCATGCAAAAAACAGCTGCTTCCTCTGGGCGGTACCAATGCTGGCTCCCACACCATGACAGGAGCCAGCTGTAGCCCCAGGGGGCCCAGAGGCTCCCCCTGCGGCTCCTAATGTCTTGTTTGTGGGTATCCCAGGTGGACACTGTGCACCCACCTGTGACCCTGGGGGATGGGTTCCCCAGGGCCATAGATGTCTCAAGGAAGGGGGCTGCAGGTCTTCCTCCCCTTTAAATGAGATATGGCCATTAGGGAGGGGGGCCCTGGGACCAATGAAGGCTCAGGAGGGGGTGGGGCCTCCCTACCCTTTTAAGTAAGATATGGTCCCAGGGGATTGGGTCTCTGGGACCTGAGTAGGCTTGGGGAGGAGGTCTGCATAACATAGGGCCAGGGTGAAGGGGTCTCTGGGGCCTTTAAAGGCTCTGGGAGGAGGGGTCTGTGGCCCCTCCCCTTTTAATTGAATTTAGCCCTGGGGGATGGAGTCCCCATGGCCTAATGAGGCTCAAGGGGGGACCATGCCCCCTTCTCTTAGTATGCAATGCTTGGTGGGTGTCCCGGATGGGCACTGGGGCACCCACCTATAATTTAGAGATGCCCCAGGGGATGGCAGTCTGTAGGGCGTTGGCTGCCTGCAGGGCGTTGGCCACAGGGCCTGGTTGCAAGCCAGGCCCTGTGGCCAACCTCACACCTCACATGGTCAAAGGCCATGAAGCGTGGGGTTGGCTGCCTGCATGTAGCTGGAAGCAGGGCCTGGTCACAGGCCACACCCTGCAGCCAACCACTCGTCAAGCACGCTCAAAGGCCCTGAGCGGCGAGAGATTGGCTTTACGTATGGTATAAAAATATTGATTTATATTAAAAACAACAAACTATAAATCACTCCCTCACCATGCACTGCTAATTACCCTACATATTACATCTCTCAAGAAATTTTCCATGATGTCATTGATAATATCACTGCAACATTTGCAATAAAATTATTGATGAGACAACTGTGCATGGTGCGGTGCGAGTTATAGTTACCTTAGAGCACAAGTTTTAGTTACTTGAAATAACTCTAACTATAGCTCCTGAATTTCTTTGGTTTTGGATTATTAAATTGAAAACCTAACTATAACGTCCCTGTAACCTTTGGTGTTTTCAGTGCCCGGCTTTGGGTTTGGAATCTGGAAGAAGGCAGTGGTGCGTGGTGCACAGCACTGGAGGATTCATTGACAACGACTGTCTTACCTCCATAGCACCTAGTGCTCTCTTCGTCAACGGGCACTACCCTTGGGCACTAGAGGGGATGTGGCTGCCCTGAAATTTATTGCTGATGCGGCCCTGAATTGGGGGGCCCGGAGATTGACTTTTCTTGTCTATTTGTTTTTACAAGTTTGGCTTTGAGATGCAGGTGAGCAATTAATCATGTTATTATCTGCATATTGGAACAAATTGACTGTGCAGATTATGTGGAAATATGCTTAACGATATTGATGGAAGAATCCAGTGAAATAGCAGAGTGTGAGAGAACATACTTCAGGCTGTTGAACAATAATGTTGCTATAATTAGACCGAATGCAGTGGAGACCTTTGAACTGGTGTCAATTATAAACGTGAAGAGTTTCTGAAAATTCAGTTGGATTATAATCACTCAAGATTTGTGATTATTGTGAACATTGTGACTCTGTTTATAAGTGGATGTTTTGAAATGCCGGCATATGCATTTGAAGAAGAACAAAGTGATTTTATTAGGATGTATTTATATCGCTGCACGTTCATTTTTGTGATAATGTTACCATGCAGACTTTGGTGATATTATTTTAGTAAATATACATATATTAAACGTGAGACTATCCTGGTGGCTTTCGAGCTCAAGCAAATTACTCACATGAGTTAGATTACGGGAATTGCAGAGCAACAACAATCCGCTTGTAAACGTTTCAGCTGCAGCCAGCAGGGAGAACTATAAGTACCAACCTTAGCCTGTTATTCTTGATGGCGAAAACCACTTGAAAAATACGGAAGTCGAAACGCGTTGTGGTGCCAAAATGCTTTACTGAGTGGAATAAATATTCGGCTTATTCAATCTTCGGGAGTGCAGCATTTCTTTTTCATTTTCACATTAGGGGCTTGGTCCTTTGCCCCAACGCAGCACAGGCAGTTAGGCACATTGCTGTCAGGACTGACCTTTTTGAATTGTATATATATATATATATATATATAAATATGCATATATATATGTATATATATATATACGTGCAAAAAAAGGTAGTTCCCAAATGTAGGTGGAGAGCAGCTCCAGTATAAAGCACCCTAAAACACCAGCAACACTCTAAATTTGCTCACCTCAAATGTCTAGTTTTCTAGCAAAGTTTTTCAGAGAAACACATGTCATGGTTGCTTTTGCTCTTTCCAGTTTGGCTTGGATGGTATTTTACCAATCAATGCCCTATCGATCTTTCACAGTCCGAATTATTCCACTGTTTCTTTTTGCTATTAAAGTAACTCTTCCAATAAATGATGTCAAAACAGCATTTGTGCTCAAGACTAAGGGCCTGATTACGAGTTTGGCGGTTATAAAACCCGACCGCCAGAGCAGTGGTGAGGGGGCTGCCGCAGACCTTCCCTATAAGGAGTTTTCCACTGGGCTGACTGGTGGTCATCCCAGTGGAAAAAGTGTGCAGTCGCACAGGGGCCCTCCATAGCACCTTCGTAACATACACTGTCTGCTGAGATGACAGTGTGCATTCCAACGGTGCTGGGGAGTGGGGCCCTTGCACTGCCCACAACAATGTCGTCTGCAGTCCAAGCCCCCCCCGTGGCCTCGGGGACTTGTTCTCCATCAGTCCATCAGCCTTTTTATGGTGGTTGAACTGCCATGAAAGGTCTGGCAGATAACATGGTTGTAATCAGCAGGGCAGCACTAACTTCAGCACCACCCTGGCTGATCACAACCAAGACCGCCGTCAGCCCGTCAGGATTAGAAACCCTGGTGGAGAAGGCAGTCTTTTGGTAGTCTGACCGCCAGACTTGTAATGTGGCGGTCGGACCACCACAGCCGTGGCAGTCCGACCTCCACTGCGTCTGGCTTCTTGAGACCACCAGACTTGTAATCTGTCCCTTTGATTTTTACAACTGCTTCTATGGAACTTGCACATTGAAGAGATTATTCAACCACTATTTGAAAAAATTGAAAGTAAACAATGGAGACATTTTATTTTAATTATTTTTGTTTCATTTACATTAGGTGATGTATTTTTGTAAAGTACAACAAACGTGTAAATGTTTTAATCGTAGTCTTGCCTCTGGAACTTCATTAGTGTATGTAGACACTATACCAGGCTTCTCTAATGAGTAGCTCGTGAGCTACTAGTAGCTCACTGGCTCCCTGCAAGTAGCTCTCCTGCATACAGACCAATCTATTAAATTTGGAGCTTTTGCTTTGTTGAATTAATATATGTATCCGAAAATTGAAAAGCATGCTTTCTGGAGCAAATGGTATGCTCATAAAGTGATGTTTTAAGAAAAATGGAGTTCCAAAATATATTTAAAGCTGATATTTGCATGCTAATTCATTCCGTGTCTGGGAGAGTTATTGCAAATACTATTAACTTGGTGCCAGGGGCAATAAATAGAGCTGTGGCTGTATAGTGCAACTCATGTAGAGGCATTCCAAATTGATAAAACCTGTTTTTACACTACTGTTTGCAAATCTACTGGATGCACTGAGGTAGCCCCTACCAGTAATCTTGCCTGGTGTGGCCACTAATGTAATCGTGTCTGAGCTGGGCACTATTTCAACACTGATAGTAGTAGATTGGGACGATCTTCATTGAACATAAATAGCTCTTACTACAGAAAAGGTTGGAGATCCCTGCACTATACAGACAATAATAATTAATTTTAAAAAATAGATGTGATTAAGTCAACGTTTCCAGTAATAAAATTTATGATTATACTATGACAAAGTTATTGATGTGATTTATCCCTGCAAAATACCCTTTTCACTTTTTTCAAAACCTCATGCAGCACACCCATTGCTCCCGCAATAAGACAACCTACAAACATTGTGCTTTTAATCACGCACCAATGGGAGCGTAGAAACTCAAAAAGGCACCACATTGTCCTCCACATGACTTCAGCTACATTCGCAACTTGTATAGCCTCATGATGAAGTCTCTTTAATTTCACTGGGACTGGTATCCGCAGCCATGGCAAAAGCATGGATCTGTTACTTCCACCTGGGGATTTTATGCTGCTGAAAGAAGCCGAAATCTACAGGATAAAGCCTAGGAGAAAAAAATAAATCACCAGGGAAATCCGATCCCTAATGATAGATTTGCAGGGGATTATCAGGCTTCATCCTAGAATCCCCAGTAATTCTGCACCTGTAGAGTTAACAGGGCCCCTGGTATTTTTAAATGTGGGGGAGTGACATTAACACCCATGCATCAAGGGTACTTACAATGAGGTCATAGTCTTATTCAGTAAAATAATGTACAACTTAGCATCAAGGATATGTTTATACTAATAAGTTACCTAAAATGACAGCCGTAAAACACCTGCAAAAAATAAAAATACAATGAAATACCCTAAAACATTAACAGTGAGATAAGGGTGACTAATACATGGATAGTCACAATGCCATAAAACGTAAAAAGGTGAGATATTCACGTTAAAGTTAACCTTTGGATTCATCTTTCATCATTGATATAAGAAATTACCTTAACTCCCTGCTGTAACACACTAGTTACAGTAACATCTACCAGTCCTAAAATATCTGTTACACTTAGTATAACTGGCGAAAAGAAAGTAACATGACTTTACTACATGTAATAACATTGCTCCTCCACCAAATTTGGGGGAGCTCGTTCCTCTTCCCATGGGAGTTACCCCCTTTACATTCTGGAATGGGTGTTGTTCCATGCCTGTGCTTTAATAACACTTTGACCGTTTCTGATCATTTCCAGGGTGGAAAGGGGACAAAGACGTGTTTGGGAAGCCCAGAAACGTACATTAATGGTCGCTTCCAAGACGAACTATGCGTTGACCTGTACCCCTTTAGTGAGATTTAACGCATAATATGTCTTGATAAATGATACGTTTCTGGTACCCTTAAGGCTGAATAACAGATGTTTATTGTTAACCAACTCAAAAGTACTCATTTTATGGATGTCAGAAGGATGAAAGACTGAGTGAACCCTCAAGATTTTGAACCTGCCGTGAAACACTGATCCCTGGAGTGATGCATTAGTCCACTGACCTAGCAGGCCAACTCACAAGTGCGGATTTCTCAGCAGTTTTGGCAGAGAAATCCATACTCGTAAATGCACTCACACCTGCCAGGAATCCCTTGGTGAACTCCTGGAAGGCATAAAAAAGTGAAGCTGGTCTACGGCCGAAGTGTACCTTTGTGAATCTGTCCCAAAGAGTTCAATTCTGTGCTGAGAAAAGGGAAGGCCGCTCCCGGCGAACACAGGGAGCTCGTCCCCGGTAGCAGAACGAGAGTTATGGGGCCCAAATTCAATATCCTGCCCCCCTCCAACCCTTTGTGCTGCCTGGTCAAGCGAAGGAGGTGGGCATTTAACTGCTCGCTGCAAACTTTCCGAGGTGCAATTTATAAACTGTTACAGGTGAAAACGGCAGACGGAAACGATTCGCGCCTACAGGTTGAGTCTTACTGAAAGAAGACGGGTGCATTCCAAGGCCGAACACTGAAACAATTAGGCGCTGCGGTATTTGGAAGGGGGGGATTTTCCTTTGGGGCATTAGGTTTAAGCTTGCGTATGTCTGGAAGGGAAATGAAAAAGGACGACCCGCTCTAACTTCCATACGTAGTTAATTGATACGGCTAGTGCTCGTGCTGTGATGAAGCTCAGTGGGTTCAGTGCTTGCTCCAGAGGTCCATGCCTGTGCATGGCGGAGGTAGGTCTCACTTGAACAGCGCTTTGTATGGGTGACGGACGTGCTTTCGGTGTTTGGGGCTCCTCAGTTCCCTGGGAGCGGTGCGCACGGAGCGTCGGGAACCAGCCGCCCCACAGATAGTGCCTTTACGCTCTGTAGGCTTCCTCTTTGCCATGCTTCGCTCGGTCTTTGGTGCGGCCTTGGCACCTCTTCTCGACCTTTGGCAACTTAAGTCGCCCCGAAATTTGCAGTTGGCCTGAGCAGATTGTCCGAGGGGACTTATTGTACAGGACAATACAGAGTGGAAGGAGTTATGCACGCCACTTTGAAAACATGTATGACCATCCAGACTTATCTCGTTATTATTCTTCATCCACGTCACCGGTTCCTCTTAAGATTCAGATTTAGGACAGGGCCTAATTTCGAATCTGGCAGTCATTAGACCGACAGGCTCACGGTGGCGGTCCGGTCCGCCATGACTCTGGCGATCCGTCCGTCAAATTAAGATCCCGGTGGGATGACGGCGGTCGTGGTTGTAATCAGCCACGGTCAGCGCCCCCGTGCTGAGTACAACCTTGTTCTCCACCAGCCTTTTTATGGTGGTCAGAACTCCATGAAAAGGCTGGCGGAGAACAAGTGCAGGGGATCACGGGACAGTTCAAGGGTGCTGGTGCACCATGCCCAGCACCCTGCCAAGAACCCTGCCCAGTACCCTTGAAATGCACACTGTGCAGACAGTGTGCATTTCAAGGGTGCTAGTGCACCCTGCGTGCAGCAGCATTGCCGCCAGCGCAATTATGCACCAGGAACAATGCTGCTGCACCTTTCCCACTGGGCTGACGTGCGGAAACCTGGGTTTCTGCCGGTCAGCCCAGTGGGAAAGTTGTACTGGGGCCGGTGGATTTGCATCGGGAGTTTGGGGGAGGGTCGGATGTTTGCGTCTCCCAAACTACTAATGACCCCTCCTTAATCTCTTACACTCAGTGCTTTAAATGGGCCGGTACTCTTCGGTACTGAGTACCGGCACTTTTTTATTTTGAGAGGGAGAGTACCGGCATATCTCAAGAAAAACGTAATACTTTTAATTGGAGAGTACCGGCACTTCTCAGAAACAAGCAGGTACTCTATTACAGAGTACCTGCACTTCTATTTTTCCATTTAAAGCACTGCTTACACTGGATCATAGCAGAGCCTGCTGACTGGAACCTAGTAGACAAGCTAAGCCTTTGCAGTTGTGACTCCTTCTCTGCACAAGACACTTTGCACTTTACTATGTTTTGTGACCAGTATAGATTGCATAGAAAACAGTTTTTAGTCCCCTGTTGAGGGGGCTCCAATTCACTCAAGCATGACATGCATTAACTTTTTTGCAATTGTTACCCAATTAACGCATATGTTTTAATGGGGCCAGTTTTTTAGCAGGTGCAGTCAGGTGCAGACGACATTGTTGATCCCAAATTAATTACTGAAAGTGATTTGTCTGTCAAAACTATTGGAGATTTTATCATTTCAATATTTTTACTTTTTAGTTATTTATCGTCTGTATTATTGAGATTGGGTGCCCTTTTTTTCTATCTCCCATAATGTGTCTGCTGACTGAATATTCATATCACTGTACTGTATGTTCTTATTTATTGTATCTTTTATGGTTTAAAAAAAACAAATAAATAATTCTTGATGAGGATGATGATACCTCTTTTCTGAGTTTACTTTTTTTAGCACTTTCCTGGTGTATCTCTGTTGTAGCATTTCATAAGCGCAGTGGAGTTTGTTTATTGCTTCGAATAGGTTTGAGACTGGTGACAGTGGTTTGTGTGCTTTTGGGCTCCAGTCTTTTAGGTACCCCAGAATCAAGCAGGAGAGGTAGAAGTATCAGGTTACCACTCAGCTTCCTAACTAACTGACTCTTAATATCAACAGGAGTGTAACCACTTATCCCAGTATTCACTAAGGAGTCCCTCTAGTTTCTTTTGGGAAATCCTCACCAGCTATTTTATACCACAAGTATATTATTAATCTGGTGTACTCAGAGCTAATAGCATCATCACGGGCTCTCCTTCTTCCCCTAACCCAAGGGGTAGTTTCCACATACGTCCAGAAAACTATTAGGGATCTGTTAACAAAAATACAAAAAAGTGCAGTGAAAGTGAAAAAGTGATCTAAAAATGCCTCCATCACTCAGCTACAATCCAACTTTACTATGGCTGTGATTGTCATTCAGCTCGGGCCATGGCCGAGATCCGTGGCGGCAGGGCTTGCCGCACCCCTGCCATTCCTTATTTTACTCGAGCCCCAAATTGGCTATGGGGCCTCGACAAGTTAGGGACACGACACACCCTCACTAGTTCCTGCCTCCCTCCACACACACCTTCACTTATCTTATGTTCTCTCCTTCATGTTTCCTTTCTTCTTTTCTTCTTTCTTAATTTCTCCCTGTATTTATGCTCTTTTCTAGCTGCCATATTCTTTCTTCTTCCCAGCATGTCTTCTTTTTCCCTGCATGCCTTTGGAACCTTTTTTAATATGGTGTCTTTTCTATAGGTTTCTATGATGTATTCCCAATCCAATATGGTGTATTTTTACTTCCTGTTGGTCACTTCCTGTTTCTTGGGTATATAAGGTGTAGGAAAAAATATAACTGGCGAAAAATAAGCAGGAGCGAAGATCACCACCAAAGGAAGTGTTGCAACACTTCCTTTGGTGGTGATCTTCGCTCCTGCTTATTTTTCACCAGTTATATTTTTTCCTAGCCTGTACCAGCTTTTTTCAGTACTATTTTTTGTCCTATTGTTCAGAATTACCTTTTTACTTTTGTTTTTGCTTCAGGGAGTTCCTGTTTAGAGGCTTTTTCCCTTTTGGGTTTTTTCCCTCTGGGACTCCTTCTGGAGGGCACAGACTGCTTTTGGCGTTCCATCGTCGGCAGCACCGTGGCTACCAGAAAGGGTTGCCCCTACTTGGGTAAAGGGAGAACCTACAAGAATCAAGACCTCTCCGCAGTTCCAGTGGGCCACAGACATAGACAACGAGTAGTCCGTGACAGGGATATGGTATGTTTGTAAACAAATATAATGTGTTAGGAACAATTTACGGGTCCTTCACACATATGAGGTCAGGTCGACATGTTTCAGCCCACTCTTGCCGAAAGGGGTCTTTGGCTTTCTTCAGGACCAAAGAATTAGCGGATCACAAAGTGCCCAGATATGGGTTTTACCTCCCTGGACATCTCAATTCAGTGCAATGACTTCGCAAGCTCCATACTTGTGGTGCCCAACTGCTCCTTATTAAGAGAATCACCTACTCCTTCTGTTTATTACAGAGTCACAACTCTTGATGTTTTACATCATTGTGTTAAGATCCGTGAATTCACTCGAGCAGCTGCTTGTATGACCAGGTAGTACCATCTTTTCCTCCACTACACATGCGTAGTGAAAATGGTGCAGAACAAGTGTGCCGTGTAGAAAGGGCTTTGTGAGTTGGATAGTGGATGTCCCCTACTCTTTCTTCGTGTCTGGGGGTAATCAATATAGTTTCCGCCCACACAATCGCACCAAAAAACGCAGGAAGAAGCTTTCAAGGAGATTTACTCCTGTCCCTGTCTGGCAATGAACTAGAATATTGTAACCAAAATATTGTCTGGTAAAAATATTGTTCCCTAAATATCATATGCAAAACCATCTCTAGTTCCTGTATGCAATTTCAACTTCAATTCATGGTCCACGTCTTGCTAACTGAATGAAAAAGTGGGTTATAGAGCAGACAATAAGACAGCTCCTCACATCCAGCACATTTACCCACCGATCAGCAAATATCGAAATATTTTGGTCCAAGTACTATGTCCTACAGTCAGGGAAACAGCAAGTGATCTAAGTTTGCACCCCAGCTTTTTGAGTGTCAGTATTGTGCCCAAGTAGCCTATACTGCTTGTTGACATACCTACACATGTCAGAACCCAAGTCACCCTACCCTAAGCTTGAGACAAGCACAACAGCTCGCTTGCCTCCTCCTTCATAGAGCACTGGAGGGATGTTTCATTAGCTGAGGTTGGAAGCCTGTGATCTGATTTCTAAACTAGTTGAACCATTCATTGTCCAATATATGGTTTCTGAGATAGTGATGTTTAGATTAAGAGCAAGCCCTACATATTTATGTTTTATTTAATGCACTCATTTTGCATAACATGTACAACACTCATGATCATCAGAGCGCATCAGTAGGATTAACATGCTAGCATTGTATGCAAACAAATCATATATACATTTATAATGCATACAAAATATGTACAGAGGTATAAAGCATATGGAGGAGCCTTCATTAAGCGTAAAATGTATCAATTCAGAGCAATAAAGTAAGACCACTACTTGTAGGATTATGTACAGACATTGCAAACTAAATCATATAAATATGCATAGACCATGATCCCTTCCATCTTCAGGAGGGAGTTGACCTCTCCAGAGGGAGCTCCCAGTACTATATGTGTCCTCACCACTGGCAAGCTGCGATTTTGTGATCAGCATTAATGAGATACAGGCCTGCCATGTTTTGGAAAGTTGTATACCTGGTCAAATTGATAAAACCTGTTTTTACATTACTGTTTGCAAAATTACTGGATGCACTGAGGTGGCCCCTACCAGTAATCTTGCATGGTGTGACCACTAATGTAATCACTTCTGAGCTGGGCACTATTTCAACATTAATTGTAGTAGCTTGGGACAATCTTCATTGAACATAAGTAGCTCTTACTACAGAAATGGTTGGAGACCCCTGCACTATACAGACAATAATTACGTTTTTTTTAAAATGATGTGATTAAGTCGAAGTTTCTGGTATTAAAATGTATGATTTCACTATGACAAAGTTATGGATGTGATTAATACCTACAAAATATAATTTTCACTTTTTTCAAAACCTCATGCAGCACACACATTGCTCCCGTAATAAGACAACCTACAATCATTGTGCTTTCAATCATGCGCCAATGGGAGCGTAGAAACTCAAACAAGCACCACATTGCCCTTAACATGACTTCAGAGTGCTATATTTGCAACTTTAATTCCACGGGGCCGGTATCAGCAGCCATGGCAATAGCATGGATCTGTTACTTTCGCCTGGGGATTTAAGCTGCTGAAAGAAGCCGAAATCTCCCGGTTAAAGCTCAGGAGAAAATGAGGAATCACCAGGGAAATCTGACCCCTAATGATCGATTTTCAGCGGATTATCCGGGAGTGGCCCCTCCATTTGAGCAGAGGAGCGTTGCCCCACCCAAAAAATTCCCCCCATAACTGAAAAATAAAATGGTAATAAACTATTGGCTACATTCAAAATGTATTGATCTCCAAAGAATAATACAGGTATCTCACAGTTGGGGTAAGGGCAACCAGCACCACTCATAGTCAAAATTGTTCTTTGCATTGGAATAACAGGCTAGCTTCCTCTTATGGCTCAAAAATCTAAAAATTGTATATTTTTATCTACTGCTTGAGACTGAATATTTCTAATTATGCTTTGCTTTAGGGAATCTGACCGCCCCTCTATCTCTGTTAGGGTCAGGGACCCACTAGTCCTTTCAGTTAAGCAGTAACATGGGCACCAGTGTAATAATTTCAGAAACACTGGATCTCTTGAGAGACCCTCTTGCTGGTGGATATGAAGAAGGGCATCCCTAACCTCCAGAACAAAGATTTCTTTAACCTCCTGGATAGTTCAAAGTCACAATTGGACATTTTGTATCCGGTCAACAACGGTTGTCAGCCTGTTGCTGGACTTCTTTGTGAGACCCCAAGTATGGCTTCAATACTATCCCACCTAGAACATTATTGGCTCCAAACCCGGCAGACAGTAGAAGTCGTGGGAATGGCCAAGATTTGAGGCTCTCACTTAAAGAACTTCACAGTTAACACAGTGAAGGCAGAAGGTGGTCTGTTTACCTATCTCCAGATGTTGCTCCTGTTCTTTGGCTTTCTCACAGACTCCTTTGGCTGGACAGATACTTCTCACAGACAGCCATTTTGGCAGGAACACAGAACAGCAATATTACTGGTAAACCTCTTCAGGCTTAGGGCCTGATTTAGATCTTGGTGGATGGGTTACTCTGCCATAAACATGACAGTTATTGCGTCCTCCGTATTAAAATTTCCATAGGATATAATTGAACTGTAATACGATGGACAGGACATCCGTCATGTTTATGACAGAGTAACCCTATTCTCCAATATCTAAATCAGACCCTACATCTCAATCTTGAGGATACATGCATTAGGAATCTCGATACCCAGACTATAGGTCCACACCAGTCTGGTTGGTGCAGCTCTGGTATTCCTTGACAGTTTGGTAAATTAAGCATGAGCCTGATAGCAGTCAAAGAGGTTTGCTTACTTTGAGTTTGAGATGCCAGCTAATCTCCTCAAGAACATTTTTGCAGGATTTCCCCTGTCCTGCAGTTCGGGAACTGCTCGGGCTGAAACAGCTAATGAACCAGCCCCAAGCCAGAGGGCTTCATAGTAGAATTTTGTTAGCTAAAATAATGTCTGAAAGACATGTTATGCCATTGACAAAATATACCATTGTGCATAGACTTTCTATTAAGAAACTGCAATGAGATGATGTTTTTGTAAGCCATATTTAGGACACATTATTTCTGTCAGACAATATTTTGGTTTTGATATTCTGGTACCATACTCAAAGTCTGCAGTGAAAGCTTCTGCTTATAGGATTGTTCCAAGCTACTTCTGTCATCTGCATCATAGGGAAGTGAGCATAGAGTGAGCATACTTACAAGACACTATGGTGGTCATTACAACCCTGGCGGACAGTGTTAAAGCGGCGGTAAAACCGCCAACAGGCCGGCGGTAAACATTTTGCAATTACGACCGTGGCGGAAACAGTCACCGCCAACAGACAGGTGGAGGACAATGTACCACCCACACTATTATGACAGGCCAATCCTCCACCTTTTCCAGGGCGGATTCACCACGGATAATAACACGGCAGACACAGGCATTTCGAATGAAAAACGCTCACCTCTACCCACTCCATGAGGAAGGAGGACACCATGGAGCCGGAACTCCATATTTTTCCTGCGATAGTCTTCCTGCTCCTGTACCAGGAGCACCAATGCCGGCGGCGAAGACCACGGTAAGTACTGCACCTACGACACAGGGGAGGGGGGAGGCAAAAAACAGCGACACAAACACGCAACACCCCCACCCCCCACCCACACCCACTACAACACACACACCAATGCATATCTATACATCACAGTTACACCCGCCAACCCCCCCGGAAGAGTGCAAAGACAAAAGGAAATGAGTGTAACCATTGTAATATATAAAAATTCAGTATGCAAAAATATACATATATACACTATTAACAAAATATACACCACGATTAGTAGTCCAGGTATTGCACCATTCATAGTCCGTGGACCACTGGGCCCAAAATGCATGGGCAAGGCCCACACACGATAGCAGATCACAACAGAGAGAACACTGCTGGGGCATCAGATAGAAATACAACAGGCACCTCAGGGGGAAGGGAAGGGGGGGCACCTCAGCCGGATGAGTGCACGACGCCAGATCCACGAGGGGGCTCCTTGCCCATTGATGTATCCTGGGGAGTGCAAAGCCACAGTCTCTCAAGTCTCTCCAGTGGGTGGTTTGCCCACTGCTGCATCCTGGGGAGTGCAAAGCCACAGTCTCTCAAGTCTCTACAGTGGGTGGGTTGCCCACTGCTGCATCCTAGGGAGTGCAAAGCCACAGTCTCTCAAGTCTCTCCAGTGGGTGGTTTGCCCACTGCTGCATCCTGGGGAGTGCAAAGCCACAGTCTCTCAAATCTCTACAGTGGGTGGGTTGCCCACTGCTGCATCCTGGGGAGTGCAAAGCCACAGTCTCTCAAGTCTCTCCAGTGGGTGGTTTGCCCACTGCTGCATCCTGGGGAGTGCAAAGCCACAGTCTCTCAAGTATCTCCATTGGGTGGTTTGCCCACTGCTGCATCCTGGGAGTGCAAAGCCACAGTCTCTCAAGTCTCTACAGTGGGTGGTTTGCCCACTGCTGCATCCTGGGGAGTGCAAAGCCACAGTCTCTCAAGTGGATAACAGTGTCCACTGGTTCTGGAGGGGGACTGGTGCCCAGAGTGTGTCATCCTGTGCAGGACAGAGGTAGTGGATGCATGTCTCACTGGTTCTGGAGGGGGACTGGTGCCCAGAGTGCTTCATCCTGTGCAGGACAGAGGTAGTGGATGCATTTCTCCACTGGTTCTGGAGGGGGACTGGTGCCTAGAGTGCCTCATCCTGTGCAGGACAGAGGTAGTGGATGCATGTCTCCACTGGTTCTGGAGTGGGACTGGTGCCCAGAGTGCATCACTCACCCCGTGACGGTCCCTGTTGCGTCAGTGCCCCTGCCACTCATGGGCTAGCGGTGCTTGAGTAGGCGGTCCTTGCCCTGTTCAGCGGTGCTTGCCCTGTTCAGCGGTGCTTGACTTGGCGGTCCTTGCCCTGTTCAGCGGTGCTTGCCCTGTTCAACGGTGCTTGACTTGGCGGTCCTTCATTGCCCAGCTGGGCTGGGGCTGGCGGTCCTTCATTGGTCAGCTGGGCTGGCGGTCCTTAATTGGTCAGCTGGGCTGTGGCTGGCGGGGTCCTCCTGGGCAGCTGGGCTGTGGCTGGCGGGGCCCTCCTGGGCAGCTGGGCTGTGGCTGGCGGGGCCCTCCTGGGCAGCTGGGCTGTGGCTGGCGGGGTCCTCCTGGGCAGCTGGGCTGTGGCTGGCGGGGCCCTCCTGGGCAGCTGGGCTGTGGCTGGCGGTGGCCTCCTGGGCAGCGACGATGGGGCTGGCGGTGGCCTCAGCAATGATGGGGCTGGCGGTGGCCTCCTGGCCAGGGGGGATGATGGCGGTCCTCTCCGCCGTGCTGCTCCCAGACTTGCCGGGTTTCTTCTGCCCCTTCCCCACCTTGGGAGGAGTCACAGCTGAGTCCACACTCCCCCCGGGATCCCTGTGAGCGGCTTGGGTGGCTGGAGTCTTCCCCCTCTCCCGCCGGGCACTGGCCAACTTCTGGTGCTTCACAGGGGGGGGACTGGCTGTGCTGTGGCTCCGTGCCACACTGGCTGTCCTGGTGGCCGGTGCACTCCACTTACCTGTGACAACAGGCACCACTGGTCCCGTTGATTTTGTGGCTGAGGTGCAAGTTCGGGACCTATGAGTTGTACGGGGGTGGGGGGGTGGGAAATAGGTTAAGGGTGGACAGGAAAAGTTGTTTGGAGACACTGGGACGGGTTGCTGGAGGGGGTTTGGGAGTGGAGGAAGAGGTGGTGGCTGTAGGAGGTGTACGTTTTGTGGCTTTGGGTGCAGGTGCATGCGCTGGAGGCTGTTGTGAGGTGGATGTATGTTGGGTGGGTGTGTGGCTGCGTTTGTGTATCTTGGGAGGGGGCATCACAGACACACTGGGAGAGGACACAGGGGACATGTGAATGGTAGTGGGAGTGGTGACTGCACGTGAGTGGGGTGTGGTGGTGGGTGAGCTGGTGCGGGACGTAGTGGCTGTAGTGCTAGTGCATGCAGGTGTGAGTGGAGACGAGATTGGGAGGGAGGAGGGAGACGAGGAGGAGGGGGAAACATGGAGGCAGTGGATGTTGGTGTGTCTGTATGTGTGTGATACTTGCGTGAGTGCCTGTGGGATGTGTGGTGCTTATGTTTGCTTGAGCTTCCCTTGTGTGGTGAGGTGTGTGCAGGCTGGTCTGATTGTGTGCTTGGGATAGGCAGAGGTACAGGGGATTGGGTCTGGGTGGAGGAAGTTGGAGGGGGGAGGCTAGACACAGGGACAATGGCTGCCATCAGTGCTGAGGCCAGAGTTTGAAAAGTTCGATGAAGGGCAGCCTGACCAGAATGAATGCCCTCCAGGAATGCCTTGGTTTGTTGCAACTCCCATTCTACACCCTGGATGGCATTCAAAATGGTAGACTGCCCAACAGTGAGGGACCTGAGGTCAATGGCCTCCTCACTGAGGGCAGCAGAGGTGACAGGGGCAGGGGCTGAGATGCCTGGGGCGAAGGTGATGCCCACCCTCCTGGGTGAGCGGGCACGGGGCACACGCTGAGGGGCTGCTGGGAGGGCGGTGCTGGTCGTGGGGTGGCGGCTGTACCTGTAGTAGTGGGGGGCACATATGTTGCCGCCACCACAAGGGAGCTCCCATCGGAGGACGAGTCCGTGTCGCTGGTTTCAGCTCCTGTCACCGCCGTGCTGCTCCCCTCGCCCTCCGTCCCACTGGTGTATTCAGAGTCCGTAGTGTGGCCCTCCATGGCCATGTGGGATGCAGCTCCCTCGTGCTCCGGTGCCACTGCTCCTCCGCCTGATGATGCTAATGCACACAAGAACAGGGAGACCGCAAAAAAAGGGGGGGGGGGGGGTGGGGGGAACAGAAGAAAGACATGTTGAGTGCATGGCTTACCACTACCGTTGGCGGACAAGACAGACACAGTAGCCCCCTGCACTACGTTGCGCTGTTGGGCTCTACAGTGCAATTCCTGGGAAATGGCCTACAAGGCTATGGACGACATCTACACACATAGATGATATAGGTGCATGACTAGCTGTACTTGGCACTCTAGAGGGGTGGGGTGGGGGGCCACAGGGCCATGCCTTACGAAGGGGCCTAGCCTACGGAACTCGCCCTGGCCTAGGGAAACCCACAGCCCTCCTCCCCCACCCAGACCCCTCCACTGCACGCAAAGTCAGCAGAATGAGAGTGTACTCACCCCCTTGTGTCTGCTGTGATGCCCTCAAGCGCCCATCCAACTCTGGGTAGGCCACCGCCAGGATCCGGAACATCAGGGGGGGTCATGGTTTGACGGGCACCCCTCCCATGTTGGGAGGCCATCCCCAGCTGAGCCTCCGCCGTCTTCTTGCTCCAGCGGCGAATGTCCTCCCATCTTTTCCGGCAGTGGGTGCTCTGTCTGTGGTGGACCCCCAGGGTCCGGACGTCCTTGGCGATGGCACGCCAAATATCCTTCTTCTGGTGGGCACTGACCTACAGAAAATGTACAGGAGAAGAAGAGAAGTCATTACCCACTGCGCCGTCAAAGTGAGTTGCCCCCATCCCTACCCTTGCCATGTAGCACATGCACCCACCGTCTTTCATGCACTCAGAACTCTGCCCCCTTCCTTCTTACAACCAGCCCTCTCCACACAGGCATAGCCCAAACAGCATGCTCCCTGTGTACTTACCTGTTTGTCTGGGGGACCGTAGAGTAGCGTGTACAGGGGGAGGACCCCATCGACGAGCTTCTCCAACTCCTCCAATGTGAAGGCAGGGGCCCTTTCCCCAGACGCACGAGCCATTGTCTCTTCCAGACCGAGGTCACAGCAGCACTTGCAGTGTAGGTCCTTTCCTGTCGAAGATCAGGTATCGAGTGATTCAACAGCTAGAAAATGGCGATCACGTCCGCGGCGGTGCGTACCATCACCGCCGGCGTACATCATCATTGGCTCCTGGGACCCATAGGGTCCAATGTTAACAATTGCAGCATTGCGCCGCGGTCTTCGACCGCCTACCGCGACGGTGTACAACGCCAGCGCAGTTACCTCACATCCCATTGTCCCACTTTACAGGTCAGGCAGCCGCCATTTCAGGGGCTCACATGGCCTAATTACCAACTGCGTCACACATACCTAGGCCCACTCTCAACACACATACAGGACAGATTTTGTGTATGAATCGTGTTCTGTGTAGACTGTGGGTACATACCTCTGAGTTGTTTGACTCTGTGCTCGCTGTTGTCCTTCATAGGCACCGTCCGCTGGGACATGTGAGGAGATGGAGGAATCCCCCGGTGTACCGACCGCTGGTGGACCTGTCGACAATGGAGGAAAGAAATTTGATCATCACCTACAGGTTTGACCGTGCCACAATCCAGGAACTGTGTACACAGTTGGAGCCTGACCTGATGTCAGCAATCCGCCATCCCACAGGAATCCCCCCTCAAGTGCAGGTGCTATCAGTGCTCCATTTCCTTGCAAGTGGGTCTTTTCAAACAACTGTGGCCATGGCATCAGCGATGTCCCAGCCTATGTTTTCCAACGTATTGTCCAGAGTGTTGTCTGCCCTGCTGAAACACATGCGGAGCTACATTGTTTTCCCTCAGGTGGAGGATTTGCCTACAGTGAAAGGTGACTTCTATGCCCTTGGACATATCCCCAACATCATAGGTGCCATTGATGGGACACATGTGGCATTGGTACCCCCGCAGGAGTGAACAGGTGTACAGGAACCGGAAGAGTTATCATTCCATGAATGTACAGATGGTATGTTTGGCCGACCAGTACATCTCCTATGTGAATGCCATGTTCCCTGGCTCAGTGCATGACGCATACATCATGCGGAATAGCAGCATCCCTTATGTGATGGGTCAACTCCAGAGGCACCGTGTGTGGCTATTAGGTGACTCTGGTTACCCCAACCTGTCAGGCTACTGACCCCAGTGAGGAATCCAAGGACAAGGGCAGAGGAACGCTACAATGAGGCCCACGGGCGAACTAGGAGGGTGATCGAGCGGACCTTCGGCCTCCTGAAGGCCAGGTTCCGGTGCCTCCATATGACAGGTGGATCCCTATTCTACTCACCAAAGAAGGTGTTCCAGATCATCGTGGCCTGCTGTATGCTTCATAACTTGGCTTTGCAATGACAGGTGCATTTTCTGCAGGAGGATGGTCCAGATGGCGGTGTTGTGGCAGCTGTGGAGCCTGTGGACAGTGATGAGGAGGAAGCAGAGGAAGAAGACACGGACAACAGGGACTCAGTCATCCAGCAATATTTCCAGTGAAACATAGGTGAGATTACATTCCTGCCTACTGCATGTACTTTTACACTTCTACCTCTATCCTGTTTGTCGACTTCACCCAGTGTATGGTCACTGAGTTGTCACTTTCCCTTACGGTTTCACAGGTGTGGGTCCCAACGTGTGTCATCTACTTAGATTCCTCATGGACTAGAGCTGTGTGACATAGGTATGTTGACATTACTATTTCCTGTAAATTTTGTCACTGTAATTGCAAATACACTATTTCAAAATCACAGACAGACTTCAGATCTTTTGGTGCTTAAGGTGTGTTTATTTAAATACAAAATATTGGAGGGGGAAGTTAAATGGTGAGGGGTGATGGCGGAGGAGTGTCCATGGCAGAGTCCAGTCTATTTGTCTCACAGGTGCATTGCCCATATGGGCATAGGAAGTGGAGCTGGGGCAGTTTCAATATGGACAGGGTGACAAAGTGGGACAGTGGGATGACAATCAGGGTGGTCTCATTTCTTGGCGGGGGTCTTGGCATCGTGCTCTGTCTTGTTCCTGGATCTCAGGGATCGTTTGCGGGGTGGTTCTCCCTCTGCAGGGGGTGGGGTGCTGGTGTAGTGGTCCTGTGGCGGTGCCTCCTGTCCACTTGCGCTGGCGGAGGTGGTGGGCAGTTCATCGTCCATGCTAGTGTCAGAAGCCCCTTGGAGTGCCACAGTGTCCCTCCTGGTGTTGAGTATTTCCTTCAGCACCCCTACGATGGTGCCCAGGGCAGAGCTGATGGTTCTGAGTTCCTCCCTGAACCCCAAATACTGTTCCTCCTGCATGCGCTGGGTCTCCTGAAACTTGGCCAGGACCGTTGCCATCGTCTCCTGGGAGTGGTGGTATGCTCCCATGATGGAGGAGAGGGCCTCGTGGAGAGTGGGTTCCCTTGGCCTGTCTGCCCCCTGTCGCACAGCAGCCCTTCCAGTTCCCCTGTGTTCCTGGGCCTCCATCCCCTGGACCGTGGGCCCACTGCCACTGTCCCCAGGTCCCTGTTGTTGTTGGGGTGGTGGGTTATCCTGGGTTCCCTATAGTAGTGGACACACAGCTGATTGACGTGTCCTGGGGACAGAGGTATGGGCCCGCTGGGTGGGTGCTGCGCTGGTGTTACCAGAGGGGGGAAGGTCTGTGGTGGCCTGTGCCTGTGTGAGGGGAACCGACTGTCCCGAGGCCCACGATGGTCCGGGCTGGTCATCTAGATCCAGGTGGACAGAGGTGCTGTCATCACTGTGGGCCTCTTCTGTGAGTGGAGTGGAGATGTCTGGACCCTCCTGTCTGGTGACATTGGGTAGTGGTCCTGCAGGGGTGGAAAAGCATGATTATTGCATCTGTGTGTGTCATGGTGTGCAATGGGTGGGTGACCGTGTACCCCAGTGCTTGCATTCCAGTGTGGGCGCTTGTGTGATGATGGTTTAGGGGGGTGTATGGGTATGTGCAGTGGGCATGCTTTAGTGATGGGTGTCCATGTGTTGGTGTTGCATGCAGGGCTTGGTGTTGGGATGGGTGGTTTGTGATATTGGTACATTTGTGAGGAGTTGGAGTGATAGGGGTGGGGGTGGGGTGGGGGTATCTGATAGCATGCAGGTAGGGTGGGGGATATGGTAGTTAAAGGTTTGACTTACCGGAGTCCATTCCTCCACCGACTCCTGCGAGGCCCTCAGGATGCAGAATCGCCAAGACCTGCTCCTTCCATGTTGTTAGTTGTGGGTGAGGAGGTGGGGGTCCGCCACCAGTCCGCCAGTCCGCAGAACCGCCTGGTGGTGTCTTGAGACCACGGAACGCACCTTCCCCCGTAGGTCGTTCCATCTTTTCCTGATGTCCTCCCGATTTCTTGGGTGTTGTCCCACTGCGTTGACCCTGTTGACTATTCTTCGCCATAGCTCCATCTTCCTTGCAATTGAGGTGTGCTGCACCTGTGCTCCAAATAGCTGTGGCTCTACCCGGACGATTTCCTCCACTATGACCCTGAGCTCCTCCTCCGAAAACCTGGGGTGTCTTTGCCGTGCCATGGGGTGGTGTAGGTGATGTGTGGGGTGGTGTGTGTGGTGATAAGTGTGGTGATATGTAGTGGTGTGTGGTGTTTTGTACGTGGAAGTTGTGTGGGTGATGGTGTTGTGTGCCTGTGGATGCTAGTTTGTGGATGGTGGTGTCTTTCTCTGGCCTTCTCTCTGTAATAGTGGTCGTAGGAGTTAGTGGGTGATGTGGGTGTGTCCCCCAGAGATGGAGCAATGGAATCGTAGCAGGGCCAGAGACTCAACCTCACTGTAAATCAAGCTGGGTCTAACCATGTAGTACATTATTCTATCCTCTGGTAGTTGGGGCACAGTGAATTCTGAGAATCAGATCTCAACAGGTTCAAAAGTGCGAGACAAGCAAGTTGGACAAGGGTCTGTTCTCACCACTGTCCCTTTTACTGCAGTACTATTATCACTAGAGTTGCTGCTGCAACCTTCCCCAGCACCACTTGACCATTAGAAAATCGGACCACCCATTACATCAGCTGTCCCTCCCACCCACATAACAGTTATATCAGCGATGATGTAGCTCATCCCTAGATAAAGGTGGCCATACTTGTTATTTTAAATTGGCATACTGTGGGCATGGTTGTTCCTATCACTGGAATGATGTTGGTCCTGGGACATTAGTGATATGTTTTTTAAATTGTGGGGCTCCTTGCCTTGTTGGTGTCAATCTTGGTCTAAATGGTAATTTTCAACTTTTTTGGGTGGGGGGGTTGATTTGAGTTTATAGACGCTGAGAGTATTGTATTTAATGGCACAATATTTACATTTTTAGAAACCAGTAAGCTGTTTGTGGTGATATTTATGTTGAGTGGTAATATGTGTTGAGATTAGGCACTTAGGGCCCCATTACGAGTCTGGCGGTCACTAGACTGCCAGGGAACCGCCAGCTCTGTCAGGATCGGAGATCCCAGCGGTCTGGAGGTGCCGGCGGTCCTAATCTGCCATGGCACCGTTGCAAGCAGCGCTGCCCTGGGGATTACAACCCCCTTCTCCGCCAGTGGTTTCATGGCAGTACCACTGCCATGAAAAAGGTGGCAGAGAAGGGGTGCAGGGGCCCCCTGGCCAGCGCCATCACAATGTTCACTGTCTGCTTTGCAGACAGTGAACACTGCAAGGGTGCTGGTGCCTTCTGTGCTCTAAAGCACCTCCACTGGCTCGATTATGAGCCGGAGACAATGCTGTCGGCTGCTTCCCACTAGGCCAGCAGGCGGAAACTCAGGTTTACGCCCAGTGACCTAGTGGGAAACTCTTAATGGGGCCAGCAGGGAGGTAACCAGTATGGTGGCAACCTCCTCGTCAAAAGCTCCCCATGTAAACCGTCCACCGAACTCATAATCAGCCCCTGGGTGCTGATGTTGTTTACTTGGTGCTAGATGACACTTGCCGCCACTGCAATTATTTAATTGCTTTGGATGACATTTGGATGGATTGTCATTTCTGCCTCATGGGAAGTGAACCTGTAAGACCGGTGTAGTCTGTCTGAACCTCTAAGGCCATGATACTCACAGTCTAACCCGCAGGCTGCCAGAGGCCCGGCAGACTTTCCTTGGTGACCCACAGACATTGCAGTCTGGTCAAGGTAAACACAAGTAAGTCCGTAAACACAAAAGAGGGCCGCTGGAGCATGCACAATAGCAGCTTAACTGTGCATGGTCCAGCTCCAGGGGCCCTGTTTTGTGTTTACTGGAGCTGTTGTGATATCATGCACCTGGCACTTGTGGGAAGCAAAGGCCCTTTAAAAGTCACAGCTGACTCTTACGGGGCCTTTTGGCAAACTTTCTTCTACCTTCGCTGCCGCAGCCTGCTTGTCACAGGCCACCTGCAGTCATCACTTTGGAAGAATCTAAAAAGGTAAGGTGCATGCCGAAGACTGGCATACATTAGCAGAGCTGTTTATTTTAATCGCATAACAAAAGTGACATTGATGTCAGAAGACACAGAGGTGATTATTAAGAGTTTGGCGGCAATTACGGTTGGTAATTACTGCCAACCGCGGTGCAGTCTGCCGTGAAAAGACCAGCGTGGACGCAGGAAACTTACCGCCGTAATAAGACCCCAGAGGCAAAATCTGCCAGAAAAGAGCGAGGTATCTGACCCCGCCTGGCCGATCGACGGCGGGAAACAGGCTGCACAGAATCCACCCCCATCATGGCAAAAACTAAACTGCCCTCCCAAATACGAACCAGAAATCAGCACAGCGTCGTGCAACGGCAGTACACCATTGGCAGTCCGGACCGCCACGGTCGCGAGATGGACCACCAACAACAACACCCCACAGTGGACAATTTGAAAACCCCACACCTGAGACAAATACATACACAGCACACACCCCACTATAAAACTCACACCAACAATACCCACAATCCTGAGCTATTCCTATCTGCTGCCAACTGGAAAGGGACACATCAAACTTGTCACGTTTTTGCACACACCACGCCACATATAGCTCACAAACACACAACCACACATCCCACAAATGCACCTTTGATTTTAACCACATGCCACCAACTCACTCACACACTGAACAACCCCAAACTACACCACCACATCACATCACACATCTCCCCACACAACCCACTATGGCACAACCTAAGAACACCTGTTTCACTGGCAGGGAGTTGGAGACCATGGTGGATGAAATATTCTGAGTGGAGCCACAGCTGTTCGGTGTACACGTCCAGCAGACATCCATAGCCAGGAAGATGGAGCTATGGCAGAGTATGGTCAACAGTGTGAATGCAGTGGGAAACCATCCATGCACAAGGGACGACATCAGAAAGAGGTGGAACTACCTGCGGGGGAAGGTCCGGGCAATGGCATCACAACACCAGATTGCCATCCAGAGCACTGGCGGTGGTCCCCCACCACCTCCCCCCGAGTTGACCGAGTGGGAGGAGAAGGCCATGGCTATTCTTCATCCTGAGGGCCTCACTAGGCTCACTGGAGGACTAGACTCTGGTAAGTCAATGATACACCCCTCCCACCACCTGCACCTGAAAGGCATGTCACCCCCTCCCCCTATACCAAACCCAAGACACCCTATCCCATATCCATTCCACCCCATCAACCACCCACACCCATCCCCTGCATGGCCACGCACTCCACTAACATCTACCCAATCAATGTGCACACAACCACCAGTCCCTGCATGTAATGCTTGAAACACAACAAGTCCCACAATGCATCACTCAACCCACTAATTCCATGCACTGCACCCATCCCAATGGGAGTCCTGCATGCAGATGTATGGGGATGTAAGCACAAGAAACTGGTGGCATATGCTGACAGGGAAATGGCAATGACAGGGCAGAGGACAGAAACAGAAGGAAACACATGCCACTGAGAATGTGTGCAAGCAATGAAAATGTGCAATGTCCACCATCGACAACTAACTGTCAATGCCATATCCCCTAAAGCTGTTGAACACTACTGCCACCCAGCAAACGCACAGTCAAACACTCTACAGAACACAAAATCAACTTGATTTGTTTTACTTCACAGGTGACACTGCCCATGGCAGCTGCCAGGAGGTGCCAGTCCCACAGCAGGAGAAGGCCCCAGTGACAGTGCTTAATTTGTGCTTGTTGTTTCCAGTGCTGAGCACCAGCACTTATTTTTCAGGGCCAGCGCTTATTCTTCTGCGTCAAGCATTTGCTGAGAGCAAAAGACACATGGGAAAGATGGATGAAGAGAAAAACGAAAAAGCGCCACAAAGGTAAAAAGCAGAAAGCTGCTAGAGTATGCTGAAGGGGCGGTAAGTGGCTTTAAATAGATTGAAGAGGCCCGAGATGGCTTCAGGATTACTCAGTATTCCGTGCTCGCACATTTAAATGCAGCAGCCGCGTGATTCAGAGGAGGAATTTGAGCACTGGCACACTTTAATTGACAAATTAAGCACTGCCCAGTGATGACACTACAGTGGGATGTTTGGATCTGGATGAGCAGCCTGGCCCATCGGGAACCTCTGGTCAGTCCCCCTTCCGAAGCCCTACCCAGCCTACCAGAGAGACCCCCAGTACACAGCCATCCCAACAGCTGTGGCCCTGGCTCAGCCACTGTGTGCCAACCTGTACAGAGATCGGAGTCACCACCTGTCACCAGGCAAGACGATGAAGGTCCTGGTGCAAGTGGGGTGACTGTAACAGGTCACAGGCACAGGGGGCACGGGCCAGTGGGAGGCCATCTGTGGGACAAGGGGGGAGCCAAACAAGTGTGCCATTTCCCAAATCCTGTCAGCATACCAGCAAACTCAGGACAGGATGGGCCAGATTCTGCCCTCTTTGCAGGATATTCAGAGGCTGCAGAGTGAACACCATCAGGAGGCCATGGAGCAATGGCAGGCCCACAGTGCCACAATGGCCTCCCTCAAAGGGGTGCTGCAGGAAGTGACTGGAGTACTGCGTGAGATCTCCACCCGCATGCAGGCCCCGTCCACAAGACATGAGACACCACAGCCCTCCACATCTGTTTCTGCTAGTGGACTGGTGGCCCTGTCAGGGAACTCACAGGACACCAGCACCCCTTCTTCTGCTGCCCAAGAACTCCCTTGCAAAGATGGCCGTCCAACCAGACAATCCTCAGACACTGTAGCCATGCACAAACCCACTGCCAGGAAGTGATCCCTTCTTGTACTGTCTCCCTTGTGTGCCACTGACACACCTTGTTGACCATCTACTGTCCGGGCTCCATTTCCCAATTGCCCTATGGACTCTGGACCTGTGCTACCAACAGCTGTAAACACCAAACTGACTATTTCGTCCACCATCTGCCCACTCCCTTGTATTTCACCATCCCTTATTTTGCTGCACTTAATTAAAATTGTACATTCACACCCAATATATCTGTGCTTTATTCATAATGCATGCATGTGATGTATTACTTTCTCTATATCAAATGTTAATCAGTACCAGAAATTGGCTAGGGCGAATGACTGCAGGCATGTAACATTCCAAATCTGAGAAATGGCTTCCTGATACTTGCACCAGCAATGTCCTAATCGTCCTTGTACATGACCTGGAAAAGGGTATCCCACTGTAGTAAGACCTGAGAGGAACAGATATGTAGTATACATTTAGGCACAGTTTGTTCAATGACACATGAACCTGCTTTGTGTCCAAAGTTGAACATCATTCCCAGAGTACTGTCACTTATTCACTGACCAGTATTACCATTTGTCAGTTGTACTACACACCAGATACGAACACCCATATGCAGCTTTCAAAATTATTACAACTGTAGGCCAAGCAGTCCATACATGTGAAGGCAGGAAACACATCCAGGAAAACAAAACTTCTGTGTATGAACTACCTTTGGGAGTCATCAAATACATGAAGCAGTAAGGGGTATGCGACAGTACACACATTGCACCTCACACACACTGCTGTGTCTCCAGCACCGGTTGTACACTCTTACAACTGAACACAACTCTTCGTAGGAAATGTTGTGGGAAACATTAGGCTAAGTGACCCTTCAACTCATTGGAATGATAGCTTAATGAGCTGAATTCTGGAGTCCACATCATCTTCCCCTTCTTCATCGTTGTCCTCTGTCCCCTCAGCTGCCACCGGTGGATCATGTTGTTCCTCATCTTCCAGTAGGGGTACATGTTTCCTTAGTGCCAAGTTGTGCAGCATACAGCAGCGATCTGGCAAACCTTGTTTGAGAAGTAGAACAGGGATCCGCCTGACAAATGCAGGCACCAGAATCTTACCTTTGGGAGGCCGAAGGTCCTTTCAATAGCTCTTCTTGTCCTGCCATGTGCCTCTGGTAGCGAATGTCACCCCCTGAACTGCAATACCTCACTGGTGTCAACAGCCAGGACAGGTTTGGATAGTCAGAATCACCTGGGAAGAGTGGGAATACATAGCACATGTCAGCATTGTGTAGAGGGTAAATAGTTAGAAAGGATGGTTTTTAGCTACTGCACTATCACATCTCACTCACCGGTAAGCCAGGCTCTCTCTCCTTGTAATTGTGCCATCAGGTGTGGAACACTGCTGTTCCTCAAAATGTAAGAGTCGTGCACAGATCCAGGGAACTTGGCAATTACTTGGGAGATGTACTGGTCTGCAAGACACAACACCTGTACATTAATAGAGTGATAACTTTTCCTATTCCTGTACCCTTGTTCATTTACCCTGGGAGGAATCAAGGGAATATGGGTGCCATCTATGGCCCCAATCACATGTGGGATCCGTGCAATGGCATAAAAATCTTTCACAGTGGGCAAGTCAGCATATTGGGGAAATTTGATGTAGGTGTGGAGGTGTTTCAGCAAGGCAGTTAGGACATCCCTTAAGATGTTACTGAACATTGGCTGCGACACACCTGCTGCCAAGGTTCCTGTAGCCTGAAATTACCCATTGGCCAATAAATGTAGTACAGATAGTACCTGCACAGTAGGTGCAATAGCATAGGGATTACATTGACCTGGCAGTAGATCTGGCTCCAATTGGGCACACATTTCACGCATGTTCATCCTGCTCAGACGGTAGGTCAGTATGATGTGTTGTTCCTCCATGGTTGCCAGGTCAACTAGAGGTATCCAGGTGCTCAGCCTCTTGGCTAGGTTATGTTACCTTGTTGTGTAGGGGGCATATGTACCCAGGTAAGGTGGAAATTGGATAGTACAGTCAGTCAGGTAGTGTCCCGGTTGTCTTGCTAAGTGACTTAGTGGTACTCAGTACATCTGAGCATTAAATGGATACCTCAGTTGGAGTTGCAGGTCATGCGCATTGAATCTGAGGGTACCACTCTCAGTGTAGTGTGCTCCAAAGAGGCAGGTGGACTACCTATCCTGTAGTGCAAAAGCTATGGTAAGGTGAGCTCTGAGACTGAAGTGTACTGCATGTGTGCCTACCTGCATCGTAGTTGAGTTGCTCACAGCCTGCTTCCCTTTCTTTGCCTCCCTCCCTCCCTCACTGTTTTCTTGTGTCCTTCAGCATCATCAGGCGAAGGAGCAGAGGCAACGGCGAGTGGGGATGCTGCATCCCATGGGACCCACGAGGCACAGTCCACTGACACCGAGGGAACCAGTGGATTGGAGGGCGAGGTGAGTACCACGGAGGAGCCTACTACCACTGCAACATCGGACTCGGAGTCCTCCTCCGATGGCAGCTCCCTGGTGGTGGCGGACCAATCTGGGACCACCCCAATAACATCTTCGTCTGCCACCTCTGTACCAGCACCACCCTCCCAGTAGCTCCCCACCGAGTTGCCCGTGCCCACTGACCCAGGAGGGTAGGCGTCTCCTTTGCCGAAAGGCACCTCAGCCCCTGCCCCAGTCAGCCCTGATGCCCTCAGTGAGGAGGCTATTGACCTCCTGAGGACCATCTCTATGGGACAGACAACCAATGTGAATGCCATCCAGGGACTGGCATCCCAACTGCAGCAGAGCAGTGCCTTCCAGGAAGGCATTCACGGTGCCTTGTCTGGCCTCCAGAGATCGTTTCAGGCTCTGGCCTCCTCATTGACAACAGCAGGTGTCCCTGGTACTTTTGTCCCCCCTGAAACCACCTGTGCCCCATCCAGCACCCCTCTCCCCTCACCCATCCCAAGCACACAAGCCAAACAGCATGCACACAGAACAAAACACACGCTACACAAGGAAACACATAGGCACCAAAGTGCCACCACAGCCATGCATACACTCAACATACAAATGCAAACACAACAGCCACGTCCTCCACTGTCTCCCCCGCCCCCTCCTCTCTTACAGTGACCTCACCACACACACCTACAAGCACTGCATCCTCACTCCCAGATCCTGCCCCCATTGACATAGTCACCACAACAGCAGTCACCCAGACATGCACCCCAGGCACCCCACCCGCACTCACCACAACATCCATTACAGACACCTGCAGCACACACACCAGACATGTAGACACCACCACAACTAAACATTTACACAACCTGTTTATGTGACGCAGCGCTCTACCGGGGCCCCCTTCTGCGCAGCGTGGTCAGGCCGATGCTCCGATACTCGGAGCAGCGGCATTGCCGCGGCCTGCGCTTCTGCCTGTCTTTTTTCACGGCGCAGTCAGGTAAGCACATTGCGTGCTCCCGGTCGCGCCACTCTTCCTGCCTGCATACCTGATACCCTTTCCCTTTCTTACCTGGTGGGAACCCTATTCTTTCTTCCTTTTTTCTGCTTCTTGTTTTCCAACTTAACTTCTTTTCTTGTTCTGGTGTCCATGTTGTCGTCTTCTTGGTGTTCCTTTTTCGCAGCATGCCTTCTTTCTTTTTCCTTTTAAACTGATACTTTTTTCCTATTCTTTCCTACATGGCTTTCCCAATCCAAGATGGTGCGCTCTTTCTTTCTGTTTGTCACTTCCTGTCTACTGGTATGTAAGCCTTTTAGTTCTGATCTTCTTTGCGTTGCAAACACTTCCTCTTGGTGGTGATCTTCACTCCTGTTCGTCGTGTTTTCTCCAGTTTGTGTTGCTCTGATTGAGAGTTTTCCAATTTTTTCCTTTTTTCACTCTTGTTTTTTCCTCTTTTTCAGCAGTTCCTGTTTTGAGGTTTTTCCCTCATTTGTGGGGGGTTTTCCTCTGGGATTCCTTCTGGAGGGTACAGTCTCCTTAGGCGTTCCCTGGCATGCAGCACCGTGACTACTAGAAAGGGTCGCCCTTATCTTGGTCAGTCCAGAACCAGCAGAAGACCGGGTGCTCTTTCAAATTCTTCAGCCAAAGGTGAGAAGCATCGTGCAGATCGTGACAGTTTGTCCTCTCCCACCCTTTTTCACCCACCTCCTCCCAAAACACGTAAACACACCCACTCAAGCACCCCACATTCATCCAGCACACACAAGCAGAGTGAGCACTAACCTGTATCCACGTCCAGCACACCTACACACCCTACGAACACTCCCTCTACCGCTATTCCCACGCCTGTTTCTACAGCCCCTCCCCTTTCTCCTAAAAAACTTTTCCTTTACCGCATTAACCTTTTTGAACCTCCTAGCCCACCCAGTCTTGCCCCTGCGCATTCCCGTGGCCCCTCACCCAGTACCTCTGCTTCATGTCCCTCCCTGGACCGTCCTTCCAGTTCCCATGTCCCTTCCCCCTCCAAGAAGACACCTGGCAAGAACCACCCCCTCCTGAGCTGAAGCCTAAGCCACCCCACAAAGCCCAAGCCCAAACCCCCCATCATGACCTGAGTCCCCACCACCAACCCTTCCCCTTGCGCCCTGAGGTGCCTGCCTTATTGATGCTCCTGTCCTGTGGAGACCATGGTCATGTCAGGAGTCAAGTTGGGGCCTTGTTGTGCCTGTTTGGCCACATGGTCATGGCCTGCAGAACTTCCCGAAGGGCCCATTTGTAAATAGTTCATGATTGTTTATTTAAAAATAATATATCTGGCCAACCTGCATAGTTGGTGCACTTTGATTAAGTTGTCCTGCGTTTCACTATGGCTGCCTCATGTACACAGGTATGTGCATCGTTGTTGCCATCTGTGCATGTGTACTGTGCTTGTGTGGGTGCATCACTTCTATTTTTCAATTTTGCCCCTGTCTGTATTTGTATGTGCAATGCTGTTTGGGTGGTGATAGTTTTGGAAGTTGGTTTGGATGGTATGTGTGTGGGTAATTGGTTTTGATGTGTGCTTAGTTGTTGTGCATGGGGTGGTTGGAGTGAGTGGTATGGACAATGGCGTCATGGTATGGTACCAGTGTATGTGTGGTTGGCACTTGTGGTTGTGTGCCATATGTGTGTCTGGTATGCCGTCTTCTGCCTGGTGTCTGTGTTGGCCGTGGTTTTGTGATCAGTTTGTGTGTGGCTGGGTATGTGTATAGTAAGTGTTTATGGTGGCTGTTGTTTGGTGTATGTGTGTAGTTTGTGTGTAGGGCGTGGTATGTGTTCTGGTTGTGCGTGAGGGTACTGTGAGTGCATGTGTATGTGTCTGCGTATGTGTGCGCGCATATTGGTAGGGGCGTTGACGTCGGTGTGTTTGTGTGTGGACGTGGCAGTCTGTGTCAGGTGTATGTGTGACATGTGGGTGTGTAATTGTCCCCTTCCCTCCCTTGTGTGGTAGGCAGCGTACTGACCATTGTCATCTTCGTCGGCGATGTATGTCCTGGAGGTGGATAGCAAGTACCAGCATCAGGAAGATCTCCAGTTCAGGCTCCGTGTTGTCGGCGGCCTCCTCTGTGTCCCTATGATGAGTGTTTCCTTTTATACTGTTCCTTTCCGCCATGCTTTGAGTGGAGGTTGGCCTGCCCCGGAAATCGTGGCGGTGTGCTGATCCCTAATACAGTGGGCGGTAAGGTCCTTTCCGCCGCCTTGTAGATTGCATCCGCCATCATCAGCCCACACTGGCGTTACAGGCGGTGTACTGGGTGTGTGCTAGCCTATTCACTGCCAAGATCGTATTACGGTGGTCTGCACTGCCAGCCTGTTGTCGTTGGATCATCAGCGTAGCAGGCATGTGTCCGTCAAACTCGTAATGACCACCAGAGAGATAAATAGATGTCCTAAAACAACTGGACAAAGTTCAATTATACCAGCTGCCTCTCTTGATAGGTCCTAGGATAGAGGGCCAGATGTACGAAGCCTTTTGCATGTCGCAAACTGCGAAAAACGCAGTTTGCGGTATGCAAAAGGCCGAACGCGATGCTCATCCCCAAATTGTGAGTTGGTACCGACTCGCAATTTGAGGATACGACTCGCAAATAGGAAGGGGTGTCCCCTTCCTATTTGCGACCGCATCGCCATTCAGAGTTGCTTTGTGACCGCGAATGCGGTCGCAAACCAACTCGCAGTTACCACCAGTGTCACACTGGTGGTAACTCATTCGCAAAAGGGAAGGGGTCCCCACCGGACCCCTTCCCCTTTGTGAATGCCGAAAAAAAAAAAAATTCAGAGCAGGCAGTGGTCCTATGGACCACTGCCTACTCTGAAAAAAACGAAACCAAATGGTTTCGGTTTAGTTTTCATTTTGCAGCTCGTTTTCCTTTAAGGAAAACGGGCTGCAAAATGAAAAAAAAAACTGCTTTATTGACACAGCAGTCACAGACATGGAGGTCTGCTGACTACAGCAGGCCACCATCCCTGTGAGTGCAGGGGTCGCAAACTGCGATCCACCTCATGAATATTGATGAGGTGGGTCTTTGCGACCCCATAGCGAGTCGCAGAAGGTGTCTGAGACACCTTTCTGCATCCAATTTTGCGAGTTGCAAATTGCGTGTCGGTCAGACACGCAATTTGCAAGTCGCAAAATTGAAGTTTCCTACATCTGGCCCAGAGTGTGTTATTTTTCCCTACACTACTTGTTGTAAAATAAAAACATGAAAGCATAATTTTCTCAATTTATGGGACTGTTTTCACCAACGTTGCATGTTGTTTCCTCGTGATGTGGTCTAATGTAAGGCAATCAGTGGAAAATATACTGTGAAAGCAATGTCTCCTATTTTCGTACAGATTATATACAGTGAGCCCAGCACCTACTGAGCAAACATTTCAGAATTTCAACATTTACTTGAAACTCTTCGAGAATAATTAGAAGTATATCTAGAAAAGGAGTGTACATTTTCCACTGAATGTGTACACCGCATCTATAAGTCCTTGCTTCGTTCATGTGTTACTCTTTATCGGACACAACTGTATGATTGTCTGTTCCAAAAGTTATATAGCCTTTGCCCTCTAACAAACACAGATGTGTTTCCTCTGCTCTCTGAGGAGCACTTGTAGGCTCTCTATTGTCATGTTCAAATAATTTGATGATCCTTGCTTTCTTATGTCTATGGTACTGTTTGCTCTTAACTTTGGACAAATATTTGTCTGAACTCATCTCTCCAGCTCACATGGTGTGCTCTCTGGTGCACGCTTCTCTTAGCACACACAGTGGTCTGAGCGCTATTCCCTCCAGCAGTTTAGTTCATTTTAACTGGGTTTACTAAGAAGTGCACACAAGTAAATTCATGCTGCTTTGTTTCGAAATTCTAAGGCCCTTTGTTATTGTTTTGGCTTAGATACAGTGAAGTGGAAAATGAGTGCGAAAAAGCGGGGCAGGAGTGGTCGGGTGGCGATGGAGAGTAGCTTGTTGCTGTCACATTTTACATTGGTTGTCCTGCTTCCTGCTAGCCAGTGGTTATTGGCCGCGACATGTGAGATTTAACATCTGCAGTAAAGAGAAATGTTCAATAAACATGTTCCTTGACTTCCTTCCACTCATTGCCCCTTCCCTCCCCCTTCTTCCTCTCCCTTTCTCCCTCTCTCAATGTTTCCCTCTCCCGGTCATTGCCACTGGAAGAGATTGGGGTATTAGTTGAAGGGGGTTGAGTACATGCTTCAAATAACAACTACAGTCCTTGTCAGGGTGAATCACTAAAGTCATTAAGCTAACAGGGGCATAGCTTGGTCAGTTTTAATGGAGGAGGGTGAGATTCTGATTTCCCAACAATCACCAGGGAGATCTTGTTACAGCTACTATTTGAGAAGCAGGGCATGCGGAGGGCTGAAGGGGCTGTGGAAAGAAAGAGGAGTAACGATTTTTAGGGGTAATTAAAAAGCATTATTTTTCAAACCAATCAACATTTTTTCAGGTATTCGAAATATAGATGAAGGAAAGTATCTGTTTTTGTCACTGTGGGCATGTAAAACTCCAAGGTGAAATCCGACCACTGTCAGAGGCGCGGTTCAAGGGCATATTAGCTTCGCCCATGCCTTTGTGCCTGTAGCAGGCTGGGGTCTCTGCTCATGGCTGTCCCTTTCTGTCTTGTGTGATCTTCTGCCTCAGAGTAGAGATCCACGGGTGCCCTGCCAAGCACCTTCACTTCAGCCCAATGCATGTCAGCACTTCACAGCTCAGTGCCAGTCCTAAGCTGTCTTCAGTGGCCCATTCAAGAGGGCTGCTCTGGCAGAGGGCACGAGCAGGCTGCTTGAGCTCCTAGGGTACGTCCTGGCTGGGGCTCACCCAGGGGACATTTAATCCTAGGCTACCCTCTGCCACCTGTGACTGGCACACAAAGAAGAAAACTTATCTCAGGGCAAAGCCTTCTCCCTCATGTCAGGCTGTTACAGGTCCCTCATAAGCTGTGTTCGTGCGCTCCTGTTCACTCCAGTCTGGGGCTCGTACTGCTCCCTCAGGCCCAAGGACCTCTCTGCTCACTCAGTCCCGGGGCCCCATCTGCTTCCTCGGGCCATGGGGCCCTCTCTGCACATCAGACAGAAACAGGCAGGGACAATGCTGGAGCAAAAAGGGAAGGGCTCTGCTGTTGGCATAATCTTAATTATGGCTCCCAGGTTCATGGCATTTATTCTTTGAACATTTCCGTCTTTATCCATAATTACTTTTTGTCATCTTAACAGTATTTATCCATATTTATGTTGTGTTTGTGTATAAATGAAACGCTAACAGGTGCATTTCGACAATTATTTAACAAATAGATGTGCAATCATACATTGATGACTGTCCAGTTTTAGTACAGTTGGCCAAATATAATGAAGTAAGAAACACACATTAATAAACATGCATAACAGCACAAACAGATGTTGAGATTTGCAGTTACTGAAGGAAATATAATTCCTTTTTTAAAATTTTACATGTTTTCAATCTGCACGCCTATTGGCTGGAAATTCATGAACAACATGATATTCCCCTGGTGAAAGGTATACTATCGATTATTTCAGTTCCGCATTCCCACCAAAACTACTAATGTACACATTTCCATCAGTGCCATTAATTTACTGAACAGAATAACCCACAAGGTAGCACCAATTAAGCTAATTTGTGAATGTAAGAGAGAAGATTTAGGCCCTCATTATGACATTGGCGGTAAGTACCGCTTACCGCTATGCCGACTGCCATCAACATACTGCCGCCGCGGCGGATCACCGCTACCCATATTATGACACACACATAGCAATCCGTCACTATACAGCCACACACACAAGTACGCCAGCCCAAAGGTCAGTGAAAAACTGGCGGTAGCAAAACCCACACCGTTACGCCAACAGAACTACGCCCACAACATTATGACCCACGAATCACCACGGCGGACATTCAATGGCATTAAACCATTGGCGGTACATACAGCCGTGCTCAAAATACACAGACACATACAAAACAACACTGCATTGGACAATTCAAACTACACACACCTGACACCAATTCACACACCGCACCCACACACCCACACCACTATAAAACACACACCCACATTACCCACAACCCTTTACGACTACAAACAAGTGCCACACGAGAGATAGCATGACCACAGACAAGACCACAGCCACACACCACCATCACCTATCCACCATCCACGCACCTTACATCACACACCTCAACACTTCACCCTACACACCTTCACCCACACCACTCACACTACACCCATGGCACTACAACGACACCCCAGGTTCTCAGAGGAGGAACTAAGGGTCATGGTGGAGGAAATCATCCGGGTAGAGCCACGGCTATTCGGATCACAGGTGCAGCAGACATCCATTGCAAGGAAGATGGGGCTATAACGGAGAATCGTGGACAGGGTCAACGCGTGGGACAGCACCCCAGAACAAGGGGTGACTTCAGGAAGAGGTGGACCGACATCCTGGGGAAGGTGCGTTCCGTGGCAGCAAGAAACCAACTAGCTGTACAGAGGACTGGCGGTGGACCCCCACCTCCTCCTCCACAACTAACAACATGGGAGGAACAAGTCTTGGCAATCATGCATCCTGAGGGCCTGGCAGGAGTAGGAGGAGGACTGGACTCTGGTAAGTCAAATCTCTATTACTATCGCCCCCCTTACCTGCATGCCATCACATACCCCTACCCTTACCCTCACTTCCATCACTCCACCACTTCCCACACACCCCACCATCACAACCCACTCATCCCAATACCAAGCCCTGCGTGCAACACCAATGCATGGACACCACTCACAGACCTGCATGGACACCTATCACTAAAGCATGCACACTAAAGGGAAACAGCTAGCCCACCAAATAACAACTCACACAAGGCAAAGCTCCTAGGGAAAAAACAACCTTAGAGGGCAACACAACCATGCACAAGATGTCACATGTAGCAACAATAACACTGCATTTACATCCCCACTGGTCCCCCACCCAACGTCACCGGAGAGGAAGTGTCAGCAACATCCAGTCCCCCCCCAGGAGAGGCCCACAGTGATGACAGCTGCTCTGGACGCCTGGATCTGGATGACCAACCTGGCCCATCAGGGATCTCCGGACAGTTGGTTACCCAGGCACAGTCCCATACCACAACAGAGCCTCCCCCCTCAGGAAACACCAGCACAGTACCCACCCAGCGGGTCCATACCTCTGTCCCCAGGACACGTCAATCAGCAGTGTGTCCACCACTACCGGGACCCCAGGCCACCCCACAAACACAGGACGATCAGGGACCTGGGGTTAGTGGCAGTGGGCACACGGTTCAGGGGACAGAGGCACAGGACAACAGGGAAGCTGGGAGGACTGCTGGGCGACAGTGGGAGGAGAGGCCCAGGGAACCGACTCTCCAGGAGGCACTCACCAAGATCCTGGGAGCATACCACCATTCCCAGGAGATAATGAGCCAGATACTGGACAAAATGCAGGAGATCCAGCAGCTGCAGGAGGGACAGTACCTGGGGATCAGGGAGGACTTGAAGGACATAAACACCACCCTGGTCACCATTGCAGGGGTGCTGGTAGACATGGCAAATACTATGAGGGAGGCAGTGGCACACCACGGGCCCCTACCACTAGCCAAACAGATGAACAGCCCTCCACCTCCACTGCCGTTAGTGGACATGAGGCCCTGCAACAGGACCAACAGCCCACCAGCACCCCTCGCCCTGCAGAAGGAGAACCACCCAGCAAACATTCCCTGCGATCCAGGCAGAAGCCAGAGACTATTGCCAAGACCCCCACCAGGAAATAAGACTCTCCTGAATGTCACCGTTGTGTCTGACTCTGTCACCCTGTCCACCTTAAACTGCCATTGCTCCCCTTTCTATGCCCCCTTGGACAATGCACCTGTGATCCACATAGACCGGACTCTATCCTGAACTTTCCTCCACCATCATCCCAGCCCATTGCACATCCCCCTCTACTTATTAGCACTCAAATAAACACCCTTTGAAAAAAATACAAGTATGGAGTATGTCAAATGATTTAACTGTGTATTTGTTTAACAAGGTATAAACACTGCAATACAACTGTACAGTAATGTATGCATAGAAATGACCTGTAGTTGGCTGCAGTCAACACACCAGGAGCGATAGTGGGGCTCAAATATCTGCAAATAGAGATGCCAAAGGGTACAGTGAGTGGCCACAGAAGTGGGAAAATCAGCCTGCCAGTGACAATGTCAAACAAAAAACTGTCAATTATAAGTGAAGTAACACTGTCTTACCTGTGTGTCATTGGAAGTATTGACAAATTATTGCACTTCTGTTCTCCTCATCCTCATCCTCTGCCTCCTCATCTTCACTATCCACAGGGTCCACTGCTGCCACACGCCCATCTCCAGCCTCATCCTCCTGCAGAAAAGGCACCTGGCGATGTAAGGCAAGGTTGTGCAACATACAGCATGCCACGATGATCTGGCAGACATTCTTGGGTGAGCAGCACAGAGAACCACCTGTGAGATGGAGGCAATGAAACCTAGCCTTCAGGAGGCCGAATGTCCTCTCTATAATTCTTCTTGTTCGCCCATGTGCCTCATTGTAACGTTCCTCTGCCCTTGTCCTGGGATTCCTCACAGGGGTCAGTAGCGATGAGAGGTTGGGGATACCAGAGTCACCTGCAAATATCGAAGGACAACTGTTAGCCACACACCAACCCTTAGGGCACACCATACCCATACACCAACATCCAGTGGCTGGGAACCAGGGCTCACCTATTAGCCACACCCGGTGCCTCTGGAGTTGAGCCATCACATATGGGATGCTGCTATTCCTCAGGATGAAGGCATTATGCACAGACCCAGGATACTTTGCATTGACATGGGAGATGTACTGGTGCGCCAGGCACACTATCTGCACATTCATTGAATGAAAGCTCATTCGATTTCTGAACACCTGTTCATTTCTCTGGGGGCGACAAATGCAATATTTGTACCATCACTTGCCCCAATAATGTTGGGGAAATGTCCCATTGCATAGAAATCAGCTTTCACTGTGGCCAAATCCTCTACCTGGGGGAAAACGATATAACTGCACATGTGTTTAATCAGGGCAGACAACACTCTGGTCAGCACTATTGAGAACATTGCCTGTCACATTCCTGCTGCCAAGCCCACTGTCACTTGGAAGGAGCCAGGTACCAGGAAATGGAGCACTGTTAGCACTTGCACAAGAGGGGGGATCCCGGTGGGGTGAGGGATAGCAGATATCAGGTCTGGTTCCAATTGGGCACACAGCTCTGTGATTGTGGCCCTGTCCACTCTATAGGTGAGGATAATGTGCCTGTCCTCCATTGTTGCCAAGTCCACCAGGGGTCCGTACACGGGGGGATGTCTCCATCTCCTATTCATCCGCAGCAGTTGCAATCTATGGGGCAAAGCGGTGAGCAGCTGGTCAGTATCTCATATTTTTAAACACTACACCTCATTGCATGTTGTGATTGTAACAGCATATTGTTGGATATGTCCAAATGGTGCTTATGTGTACTGTGACTCAGTTAGATTCCATGGCCTGCCCCCTCCCCTGAAATGGCGTCCGCCTGTCCTGTATGGAGGGACATGTGGAAATGGGGTAATTCCTCTGACGTTGTGCTCCGTTGTGGGAGGTGGTCGAGAACTGCAGTGCAACTCCTCATTGGTTATCATTGGGCCCTATGGGATACAGTGGCCAATGGTGATGTACGCCGGTGGTAACGGTACCCACCACCGCGGACGTGACCGCCATTTTCTATCTGTTCACTCACTTGCTACCTGACCTTCAACAGGAGAGGACCTACACTGCATGTGCTGCTGTGACCTGTGTCTGGAATCGACTGTGGCTCGTGTCACTGGGTAAAGGGCCCCTGCCTTCACCGCGGCGGAGTTGGAGAGACTGGTGGATGGGGTCCTACCCTAGTACCGAATGCTATATAGGCCTCCAGACCAACAGGTGAGTACACTGTGAGCACGATGCATGGGGCATGAATGCATGGAGTGCTGTATGTGAATGCCTCGTGTGGGGAGGTTGGTGGAAGGGCCATGGGAAGCGTGTCGCATGTATGTGTGGCCATGTCTGTGAGTAAGGGGATGTGAAGGGCTATGGTGGGCCATGAGTGTAACAGGCAGGACGGTCGGACTAATATCTTTCCCTGTGTCCATTTCCCTACAGGTGAGCGCCCATCAGAAAAAGGGTATATGGTGTGTCATCGCCAAGGACGTGCGGACCCTGGGGGTCTACGGCAGGTGGAGCACCCACTGTCGGAAACAGTGGGAGGACCTGAGACGCTGGGCACGGAAGACGGCAGAGGGCCAGCTGGGGATGGCCTCCCAATGACGAAGGGGTGACCCCCTGATGGCCCGCATACTGGCGGTGGCCTATCTGGAGCTGGATGGGTGCTTGGGGGCATCCCTGAGCCACAAGGGGGTGAGTACAGTGCCCCAATATACTACTTGCGTGTGGTGGGGTGGTATCCGGGTGGGGGATGTGGGCCTGTGGGTGCCCCTAGGTCAGGCCGGACATTGCAGGATAGGTCCCATGTAAGGCAGGGTCTGATGTTAACTTCCTCCAACCAAGCTAGTAGGCATCCACTACTGGGCAGGGGTCTGTGGGTCTCAGGTATGCTGCAATTGGTGGTAGGTGTCCATGTCCATGGGCTGGAGACTAGCATTGTGACTGGTAGTGCATTGCCTAGTGCGTAGGACTGTTCCCTGTGTATGTGTCGTGTACGCCAACAGTGGTGTTGTTGGCGCCATTGACCAAGTGTACCCTTTATCTCTTCCTCCCCTTTTTGTTTTGTCACCCTGTCCTTATGTGCATTAGCATCATCTGGCAGAGAAGCAGAGGCACCGGCGACGGAGGGAGCTGCATCCCACAGGGCCCCGGAGGCCGAATCCACCACCGGTGAGGGCACCTGTGGGACGGAGGGTGAGGGGAGCACCACAGCGGAGACTGCAGTGGACAGTTCGGACAGTGATTCCTCCTCTGATGGAAGCTCCCTGGTGGTGGCTGACACCTCTGTGCCCACCCCAACTACAGGTACAGCTACCACCCTCCCAGCAGCCCCTCAGCGAGTTTCCTGTGCCTGCTCACACAGGAGGGTGGGCATCTCCTTCACCCCAGGCCCTGCCCCAGTTAGCCCTGCTGCCCTGAGTGAGGAGGCTATTGACCTCCTGCTATCCATCTCTGTTGGGCAGTCAACCATTGTCAACGCCAACCAGGGGCTGGCAGCCCAAATGCAACAGACCAAAGCATTCCTGGAGGGCATTCACTCTGGCATGGCGCCCCAACCGAGATCAATCCAGGCTCTGGCCTCCTCTCTGATAGCAGCCATTGTCCCTGTTTCTAGCCTCCCCCCTATATCTTCCTCAACCCAATTCTATTCCCCTCAACCCCAACCTATCCCAAGCACACAGGCAGACCAGCATGCACACAAGACAACACACAGGAGTGGTTCAGGCAAACAGAAGCACCACACATCATCCCAGAGGCACTCACACAAACACCATCCAGATGCAGACATACCACCATCCACTGCCTCCACTGTGTCCCCCTTCTCCTCCTCGTCCACCTCCCTCCCGGTTGCGTCTCCACTCACACCTGCATGCACCACATCCTCATCCACACCCACCATCACCCTAACGCATATCACTACATGCCCCTCACTGGCAGTCACCACCCCCACATCCATGCATATGTCCCCTGTGTCCTCTCCCACTGTGTCTGTGCCCCCTCCTCCCAAAGTACACAAATGCAAGCACTCAGACACCCAACAGCCATCCACCTCACAACAGCATCCAGCCCATGCACCTGCAACCAAACACAGCAGACTGACACCTCCTACAACCACTTCCTCTTCCTCCACTCCCAAACCTTCACCCTCTTCCCGCCCCAATGTCCCTAAGAAGCTTTTCCTCTCAACCGTTGAACTCTTCCCTACCACTCCCCCCTCCGTCCTTCATGTCGAGCCAGGGTGGTCAGAACCCAGGCGAGCACCTCAGCCACCCAGTCCATGGCCACAGTAGTGTCGACAGTTACTCCAGGTGGGAGAGGATACCGGGCACCAGGCAGCCACACTGAAAGGGGGCCTGCACCAGGTGCTGTAAGGAAGGCTAAGTAGGCACCACCAGCTGCGTCAAGGAAGGGCAAGGAGGCACCCCCAGCTGCTTCAAGGAAGGGCAAGGAGGCACCCCCAGCTGCTACAGGGAAGGGCAAGGAGGCACCCCCAGCTTCTACAGGGAAGGGCAAGGAGGCACCCCCATCTGCTACAGGGAAGGGAAAGGAGCAATCCCCGGCTGCTGACAGGAAGGGTAAGGGGCATGCACCAGCAGGCAGGAAGAACAGGAGGCCCAGTACTGGGACTCATTTGGAGCCCCCACCACCAACCAGGACAGCGCACAGGGCATGTTGCTCCCTCCAGGACCAGTGGTGTTGTACCATCTTCCGGCTGAGATGCCCCCCCCCAGTCCCGGTCCCCCTGAGGTGCCCGTGTATTTTTGACCTGATGCCCCTGCAGTGTTCTCTCCGTGTTATTGCAGGAATAAGGTGGGGCCTTGGCCTATGTTTTGTGGCCCTGTGGCCCACGGACATTGAGGGCTGGGCAGTGTCCCTACATTTGTAAATATGTATATACGTTTGGATTTTGATGCATTTATTCATAGTATTTTATTGTATTACACTCACTTTCATCAAATAATTTTGTCATTGCATTATTCCTGAGAGGTACGGGGTAGATATGTTATGTTGCTGCTTCTGGTTATGTGTATGGTGTTGGGGGTGTGTGTGTTGGGGGGGTGTGTCACTCCTTTTCCTCCCCCCTCCCTTGTGTGCTAGGCGGAAATACTCACCGTGGTCGTCTTCGCCGGCGTTGGTGTTCATAATGTAGGAGAAGGTAGACGAGCATGGGAAAAATTTGCAACTCGGTCTCCATGGCGTTGTGGTTCTTCCCTGAGTCTCCAGAGGTGAGTCCTTTGACTTCTGAGTTCTGTGTCCGCCAGGCTTTTGATATCGTTGGTACCGCCCCGGAAAAGGTGGCGGATAGGCCAGTCATAATAGAGTGGGCGGTACATTGTCTTCCGCCTGGCTGTTGGCGGTTACCGCCGTGGTGCTTGTTGATTCCACCCTGGCGGTCGGTGTGTTAAAGTGGCTGTCTGTCTGAGCGGTTTCCGCCGTGGTCATGATTCCCTTTTTGTTACCGACGGCTTTATCACGGACCGCCAGGGTTGTAATGAGGGCCTTAGTGCTGATCACCATGTAGTAGATCCGCTGTGCGCAACTGAGGGCCTAGGAGCAGGGAACTGGGTGCTTGTCTAAACAAGGTAAAGATGGCTTGACACTATTTATTAGGGGTACATACATATATTGCATTAGAAATATTCAGCAGAACCTATAAAACCTGAAGGCTTTAAGGAACTGCTCAACATCAGGTCACACGTGCTCAGCATGAGACAGGCTTCAAATAACTGGCTTTGTATATGATGGTGGTTACCTCCTTGCAGCTTGGAATTATGAATAACACCCTCACTTATGAATGAATGGTATGGCCACACAGCATGCCTTCTGCCTGTACTGAAATAGATTTCCTCCAATAAAAATGGCCACACATTGAGAGAAAAGCATCCCTAACTAGCCTGAAATATCCTATTAGGGATCAGGGCAGAGAAGCAGAGCAACAATGGCTGATAAAAATTACACTGTGTAGCTGCTCTGGTGTGGTCTTATGGTAAAAAAAAGCCCAAATTAGCATCAGTGGGTCATAAATGGGTTCAGAATACATGCTCATCCAATCCTTGGACTGTCTCTGTAGAGCGCATAGAAAGCAATGGTTAGGTATGTCAAATAAGTGTGCTTCTATGTGAAAGTGTGTGTATCAGGAATACAACTTCTTAAATATTGCTGTGGCAAGAAACCTGTGTGTGTGTGTGTATATATTTATATATATATATATATATATATATATATATATATATGCATATATATACATATATATATAAACATATACATATATATGTGTGTGTATATAAACATATACATATATATGTGTGTGTGTGTATATATATTTATATTTTCTTATCTAATAAAAGAGGACTAATCATTATTGTGTGAGTGCAGCATCTTTAACTCGATTGTTAAGTTGGTAGAATGATTTATGGTCCTTCCCTGATGCCTGCACCGACGAGTAGAGCGCGCCTTGTTTGTTATATATATATATATATATATATATATAAGTCCATTACATATGGAGAAAAAAAAAAAAATAATGAGTGTCTTGCATCCTTATCTATCACCCTAAAATATGCTGCAGTACTGTATTACTTTGGTTTTCTGGCATGCTGTGCACAGTTGATTTCTATTGCTTAGTGACTTAATGCACTGAAAAAAACAATCTCTAAAAAGGGGCCTACTTACTATTCACTGGCCCAATTATCACTGTTTTTTGCTGCCTTGCAGTTCGGCACTGTGTTTGCTGCTTTCACTTCTGGGGTGGGCAGAGAAAACGAGATGTGGGCAAGTGTGGTCCTCTTTAACCATCAAACTATAATGCCTAGCAAGGTGCAAGCACAATTGCAAAAAATCCTTATTTTTTATAACATGCTTCTCTGGAAATGAGCCAAGGCCATCATGTGTATTAACAATTACATGCTTAATCACAATGTGAATGCTTTCCTTTTTACACATCACTTTGTATGTTTAAAAAAACATTACTTTGGTGTTGCTCACAGAGGTGAGACACATTGTCAGTCTATTTGTCATGAGGCTGTGTCGGTCCATCTGTTGTGAGGCGGTGTCGGTCCATCTGTTGTGAGGCGGTGCCGGTCCATTAGTCGTGAGGTGGTGTCGGTCCACTGGTTGTAAGGCGGTGTCGGTCCATTGAACATGAGGGGCAAATCTAATTCCTGGTCCTCATTACTTACTGCACAGTAACAAACCTGCTGGAGAACTCTGCAATGGCCTACAGTCCAGTTACCGAGGCTTGAAAATGACCCAGATCCCTACAGAGTGAACACAGGTCATTTCAGGCAGCATGGGAAGAAGAGTACTTGTTTGCTGAATGGCAAAAAGAGAAAGCCACCTGTTTGCTTTGCAAAGAGAAAGTAAATGTTCTTAAGAGCTATAACCTGGAATAGCACTACAAAACTCGACACACAGACTATATTGAGAATTTCCCATTGCGCTCAAAACTGCATTAAAAAAAAGTGGCATCGCTAAAGCAATCGCTTCTTTCTTAGCTGAAGCTCTTCTTTTGCCAGATGAAGGAATCTTTGGCTGTTACAGAAGCATCATTCAAAATATGCTACTTGCTTGCCAAATATAAGAAGCCATTCATGGAGGCAGAGCTGGTGAAGAAATGTTTCCTTTCAGCAGCTGAAATTTTGTTTAAAAACTATAGCAACAAAGCCAGTATTTTGAAAGAAATCAGCGCATTACAGCTATTTGATTCCACATGTGCACACAGAAAAGAGGCAATGGGTGAAAATATCCAGGAGCAGGCGATCAAAGCAGACAGAGTCACCGTTCTTCAGCATTGCCATGGAGAAGTCCACAGATATAAACAATGTGGCCCAGTTATTAGTTCGGGTTAGGTATTTGGACCAATCGCTTCATCCCAAAGAAGAGCTCCTGTGCCTTCTACCTCTGCAAGGGCACACAAGAGGAAAAGATATACTGGACAGCATCTGCAACTAATTTGAAACATATCACATACCATTGGACATTTTTTACATCATCACAACAGACAGGGATCCTGCCATGCTTACAAAGAAGCTCATTGGACAGACCGTGATAGACTACCACTGCATTATTCATCAAGACGTTTTGTGTGAAAAATAAAAGCATGGAAAACTGAATAACGTCCTATAACTTGCATTGAAAATTGTTCATTTTATTCATGACAAAGCCCTTAACCATAGACGTTTTAAAGCTGTGCTGTAGGGTTCTGAAGTTGAATTTACAGACCTCTTGATGCACCCTGAAGTGTAATGGCTAAGCAAAGGGAAAGATCTTGAGCGGTTCACCGCTTTGCTTCCTGAAATTGAACACTTTGTAAACAGTAGAGGTCAATCATTCCCAGAACTAAAGGATGTGAAATGGCTTATAATGCTCCATTTTTTCAGATCTACTTGCACACTTTGTGGCTCTCAATTTGATGCTGCAAGGCAGGCAAAAGCTTTTGCGCTACATGGTGAATGGTATTTACTCATTTGAAAGTAAGCTTGGGCTATTCAAAGAACAACTGTATGTTGCTGACTTCACCCACTTCCCAAAACCGATGGCTGTGTCTCAGAGGTTCCCAACTGCACAATAAGTGCTGGCAACCCTAAACCTTAGTGTATGCCTTGAGGATATTTCTGGGGAGATCAAAAGGCGATTTTCTCAATTCACCCTCACCCCTCTGTTCAGGCTGGTTAAAAATCACTGGATGGTAAGTTCATGAAACCTCAATGTTGTTGAACTTATTGGCATGAAAAGGGCGCAATCTGATAGACGTGCAGCAAAATTCAGCTCTCAAGGCATCTTTTTTGGGACAGACACCAGAAATATTCTGGATCATTGTGCCTTCTGACAATTTTCCTGTTCTTTTTCAGTGACAAGAAAGTAATTTTGTATGTTTGGGTCAACATATGTTTGTGAATGTTTGTTTTCCATAATGAGACTGTTGAAGAGTAAACTCAGAAATAAGCTTACAGACTAAGGGCCTGATTACGACCTTAGCAGATGGGATACTCCATCACCTATGGAACTTGTAAAACAGCGGGCAGATATCCGTCATGTTTGTGACAGAGTATCCCACCCGCCAAGGTCACAATCAGGACCAGATCTTAAGGCTTGCCATTTCACACACAGCACCAGATAACATGACACTAATAGGAGGCATGAAGTGTAAAATAAGTTCTTAGTATATATTTCTTTGATGTACCTATTGTTTGGGCTCAAATAAACCTGTATTGCATTGGGCTTGTGCTGAATAACCGGTTAACAAGGAATACCATGCAATGCCTCTTAAGATTGCTATTGTCTGATAATAAAAATATATTATCAAGATGTCCTCCTTGTAGCTTTTGTAGTTATACCTGGCTTCGAAATAGTAATGTTTTGAAAACGGGTGATTTTGTTTTTTACCCCGGTAGCCCCGGCCCTGATCCCATGCACCCCCACCAATACTGACCCCGTCCACACCCACAGGCCAATCCGTGCAGCTCTCAGCCACAAACCAGATTGTAATTTTGGCCCCCGAAAAAATGTTTGTGAGTACCCTTGCTCTAAGGTCTAAGCAGCCTTAGTGATAACACTGCCCTATTAGTCTGCAGGATCCTTATTTGTCTGCTGTTTATGGTGTGGGATTTATGTAACTTTCTGATTGTCTATTGGGCCCCTTTCAGGTTGTTTATTAGTAATAATGTCTACTGAGAACCTACTAGGTTGGGGCACTGGCAGGATGGAAAAAGTAAAGGAAATGGAACATAGAAGTGAAGATAGATTAATACAGAAGTGAAGGGAGACTTGCTTAATATATCAATAGAGTAAATGAATGTTTTATAAATACCCCTTAGATACATATGTTTGTAATCTATTTAAATTTAAATATGCTCTGAAATTTACAACTGTGCCTCATTTCCAATTAGGGGACCGGAGATATGATTTTTTAATTTTTAAGTAGGAATAGCTCCAAGAAGCACAAAGTGCCAATGATAGTCAATGGTCACTGTAGACCAGAACCTAGGCACAATTTGTTGCTGACCGAGATGGAGCATGGATCGGATACACTAACCAGGTTCATCCTGGGCATAGATTTTAACTTCTACCTTTAGTCCTTCTAAGTCCCAATCCACTACAGGCATACACTTCCAAAGCCCCTCAGGGAAAGCACTTAGAGACTCACAGAGTGTCAGGCAGAGGCCAAATAGCAGAGTCCAGTCCAAGTCTAGTTGTCACTGGTCATCTAGGTAGTTGCAGGTAAAGGCCTCATGTAGCTTGTTGTGTCCCTGTAGCTTAAATAGGATATCAGCCTTATGACCCTTGGAGTCCGCATCTTAGCCCTGGGTACAAGAGGGGAACAGACCAGTCTTCGGGCTCTTCCCACGCCTCAAATAGCTGGTTCAGTCCTCTTCTGATTTTCCTCAGGACCAGGAGTGTTATGAAGTTGGCGCACCAAGATGCCACATTTATTCCAGGCACAAGCTAGTGAGTGGGAATGATTCCTTGGCATGCCCTAACCACTAGGGTAAAAGTTCCCGGAGCCAACTCTACCCATTCTAGGCATCTTAAAGATGGCAGAAGTCTTCAGCCACACTAAATTTGGGTTCTGATGACTGGAGTGGGTGTGGAGGGTGTACTACTGTACACTCCCCACACACACCCACATCCTCGTATAGGCCCAGATTTATATCTGGGCAGAAGGCCCATGGGTCTGCCATGGGGACAAACTAAATTACTCTGACCCCATGGTGGAGTGTTCACCCACCTAATTTATAAATGACCGCCAAGCAGGTGGCCATTTAAAAGGACATTGGCAGGAACTGCTGTCACAGCGGTTCCTACCAATGCATTTTACTGTTTGCTAGAGGGCTGCGTCGAAAGGACACAGCCCTGTAGCAAACAGTATTCTCTTTTCTATTAAAAATTCCTGAAATGGGATTTTCTTTTTGGAAACAAATAAGTAATGCTCTTCTCTCATAAAGGCTTCAAAATTACCTGGGAGCATTATCATGTTTTTTCCTGTTCCTTACAGCCAGGTTTTACCTGGCGGTAAACAATGACTACATGTCCACCCATCTAAATTAGGCAGGCAGACATGTAGCCATTTCTCCATTGTCCCTTACACCTCAGGGCCGTCGGAGACGTTTGGCCACTACAAAAACAGAGTAGTCTCCGACGTGGCCAGACTTAAGGTCCGTCCACAACTACATTTGGTGGGCAGACCACTATTCTGATGAGGAGGGAACTCCGTCACCATTGCAAAGGAGTAGCCTCTCTGCCAATATAATAATCAGGCCCATAGTGTCCTCCTAAATCATATATCTAACACTAAAGTCCAGTTTGGGGCATTCACTGTACCCCCAATAAACCAAGAGACAGACATCTGGTAAAACGAAGCAGGTTTTCCAGAACCCCATGCATAAGAATTGTTTTGGCATCCTGTTCTCACCCCTTGAAGTGCACCCCAAATGTTATCTGTAAAAGCCCTAGAAGTGTTAACAACAACATGAGAAACCCTGTAATGAGAGAACCAGGGTGACAAATTCTATCAAGAAAACAATGGTTCTCCATAAGGATATCAAATAATAATAAAGATCTAATGTGAATATGAGCAAAATGGCCAATTACCATTCAAAATAGAATGCCTATTCAAAGTGATCAATATTTATGAAATCAATGAAGAAAGCATTATGATAAAAAAATTGTATTTGTCATATATAATGTGCTCGGTGTCCCATGTGAACAAAGGAACAAAGCAAATAAACAAGCGATCATATACACAACATATAGAATTAATACATATGTTTCCATCAAAGCAAAAATGACCACAGATAAGAGATTTGTAAATGTTTGGGGTAGGCCTTTGAATGAGTTTAAGGGACCAACAGATAGGTTCCTTTTAAAACTGTAGATTACGTTTTGACCCCTTATGTAACGTGGGGTCTCTTCGAACCAAGACAATGATGGGATACGTAAGAATTAAATAAACACAGAAACTATATTGTGGTAGAAAAATACACCAATTTAAAAGTGTGACGTGTTACCTGGTGGTGCCTGAACAATCAAAGATTGAGCAGGTGTGCACACCAAGTGATAGTCCCAATATAAATTATACTCATGTGGGGAGCCCGAAATGGGAACTGAGTAAAGAAAATGAGCGAGAGTGAGACCATAATAACTTTACCAAAAATGACAATCTCATGTAAAAAAATAATAATAATGGTACAGTGCTTACCCCAAAAGAGAAATGTCGGCACCCCTGCTGTATATGCCCTTATTTCATAATTAATAGGACAGAAGTGCTGCAATGGGAACCACAGCCATCAAAACGGGCAGAGTGCTACAGTCGCGCAGTGGGGAAAGATTTCGGGCATCTTGCAAAACATATGAATCGGGTATGCAATCAGTGTCTATTGAGCAGAAATGTCAGGCTGCGAGAATCAGGCCTGAATGCTGCCAGTCCATGCACAGTTTTGAAGGGATGATCCGGAAGCATTCATCCTTAACCCCTTCACTGCCAGGCCTTTCCCCCCCCAGGTGCCAGGCCTTTGTTTGGCTATTTGTGGCAGTTTGCGCTTAGACACTCATAACGTTTTGTCCACATAAGCTACCCACTCCAAATGTGCATCCTTTTTTTCTAACATCCTAGTGATTCTAGAGGTACCCAGAGTTTGTGGGTTTCCCTAGAGAAGACCAAGAAATTAGCCAAAATACAGCGAACATTTCGTTTTTTTCAAATAAATGGGGGAAAAGGGCTGCAGAAGAAGGCTTGTGTTTTTTTTCCTGAAAATGGCATCAACAAAGGGTTTGTGGTTCTAAAAAAACCATCTTCCCAACTTTCAGGGACAGGCAGACTTCAATCAGAAAACCAGATTTTTCAACAAAATTTTGGCATTTTACTGGGACATACCCCATTTTTACTATATTTTGTGCTTTTAGCCTCCTTCCAGTTAATGACAGAAATGAGTGTGAAACCAATGCTGGATCCTAGAAAGCTAAACATTTAGATAAAATTTGGATTTCAGCAAGGGGTCATTTGTGTAGATCCTACAAGGTTTTCCTACAGAAAATAACAGCTGAAATAAAAACAAAATGAAATTGAGGTGAAAAAAACTGAAATTTTCTCCACGTTTTACTCTGTAACTTTTTCCTGCCATGTCAGATTTTCAAAAGCAATATACCGTTAAGTCTGTTGGACTCTTCTGGTTGTGGGGACATATAGGGCTTGTAGGTTCATCAAGAGCACTAGGTACCCAGAGCCAATAAATGAACTGCAGCTTGCAATGGGTTTTCATTGTATACTGGGTATACAGCAATTCATTTGCTGAAATATAAAGAGTGAAAAATAGGTATTAAGGAAACCTTTGTATTTCCACAATGGGCACAAGATAAGGTGTTGAGAAGGAGTGGTTATTTGCATATCTCTGAATTCCGAGGTCCCCATATTAGCATGTGAATCACATAGCATTTCTCAAATAGACGTCTTATTTACACACTGTCACATTTGGAAGGATGGAAAAAATGTAGAGAAAGACAAGGGGCAATAACACTTGTTCTTCTATTCTGTGTTCCTTCAAGTCTCCCGATAAAAATGGTACCTCACTTGTGTGGGTAGGCCTATTGCCCACAACAGGAAATGCAACATGGACACATCACAGTTTTACATTGAAATCTGACATGTTTTTTGCAAAGTGCCTAGCTGTGGATTTTGGCCTCTAGCTCAGCCGGCACCAAGGGAAACCTACCAAGCCTGTGTATTTTTTAAAACAAGACACCCAGGGGAATCCAAGATGGGGTGAATTGTGGAGCTCTCTCTAGGTTCTGTTACCCAGAATCCTTTGCAAACCTCAAAATTTGGCAAAAAAACAAGTTTTCCTCACATTTCGGTGATAGATAGTTCTGGAATCTAAGAGGAGCCACACATTTCCTTCCACCCAGCATTCCCCCAAGTCTCCTTATAAAAATGGTACCTCACATGTGGGGTTAGGCCTAGTGCCCGCGAAAGGAAATGCCCCAAAACACTATGTGGATACATCAAAATGATCAAATACAAAACTACCTGTTTTTGCGGGTGGAGACACCTGCGTTTTTGGTCCTGGCCTCAGGAGCCATACAGGGAACCTACCAAACCCAAAGATTTCTGAAAACTAGACACCCGAGGGACTCCACAGAGGTGTGACTTGCGTGGATCCCCCAGTGTTTTCTTACCCAGAATCCTCAGAAAACCTCAAATTTAAAAAATATACTTTTTCCCACATTTCTGTGTGGGATCACCACACTGGGACAAATTCCCTACCACCCAACATTCCCCTCAGTCTCCCGGTAAAAATGATACCTCACTTGTGTAGGTGGGTCAAGTGCCTGGGACAGGGAAGAGCCAAAAACATGTCAAAACTGAGGGGCAACCAAAGCGGGTCCAAAAGGGCAGTTTGAAATAAAACATTTTTAGGCTGACAAGTGGGGCATAATTTTTATCGGTATAGATGCAACAATGCTGGGTGGCAGGAATTTTGTGGTTTCCTGCAGATTCCGGAAGGTTCCATCAAACAAATGTGGGAAAAATGTGTGATTTCCAGCAAAGTTGGAGGTTTGCAGGGCATTGTGGGTAAGAAAATGGTGCAGGGTGCATGTGAAGCACACCACCCTGGACTCATCCAGATGTTTAGTTTTCAGATGTGTCTAGGTCTTGTAGATTTTTCTACATGGCAGTATCCCAAAGTCCAAAAAGTGCAGCCCTCACCATTCCAAGTGGGACGATTTTGAGAGTTAGACAAGCTCTCAAGGCCCAAATGTAAAACCAAAACCCCAAATAATCAAATGTCTTCTTGCTTGCCGTGGGATAAGATGTTTTAGTGTGCAGGGGAAAGCTGAAAGACTGTTACCCCCTTCAGTTGGGGGAGGGGGCATAACCATGCCCATTCTGGTTGGTAGCCACCACCCCACTATTTGTGTTTAATTCCCTGGCATCTAGTAGGCTTTCTGCCCCCGAGGGAGTGGATCGGGGGTAATTGCCCCATCTGTCCACCGGTGGGCAGAACATCTTTGGCCCCATTTATTTGGGGGTGGGGGTATGGCCATACCCCCACCCTCTATTTGTGAAAAAAAATCTTCTCTGTTCTCTGGTGGCCTTTCTGTCCCCCTTGGGGGCAGATGGGCCTTCCAGAAATAGGCCGATCTGCCCCTCAACAGTAATGGGGAGAGACCCTTGCCCAAGGGGCTGCCCCCCTAAATAAAACACACACATACACACACACCAACCCCTGGTGCCTAAGTGGTTTTTGCACCCAAGGGGGGCAGAAATGGCCTAAAATAAATTACCCCCTCTTCCCACAGGGGAGCGACCTTTGTCCAAGGGGTCACTCCCCTTGTGTGAATTATGAAAACGGGGGAATCCCATACCTCTGGTATATTTCCAATATGATATGCATAACAAATAATTAGAATTCATGTGAACCAATTGCAAACTCATAATGCCATTATGTCAAAAACACGGGTAATCAGTCAAAGGAACCACATGGCAAGAAATTCAAAAGACTGAAAAAGAATAATTATGAGTTATAATCATAGAAAAGCACAAGGAGGGTCAAAAGAGAAGAACAAGTTCAATGACCTAAATGATATGAAGGAGGCCAACAATTAGGCCTAACTATCACATCAATTATTTTACAGAGAACAGTTGAAAAGTCAACAAAAGTCCATAAATATAAACGCAAACTGTATCACCCACTTAGTTCATAAATAAATGTCCACCACTCCACAGATGTATTCAGTCCATAATTGATGGAATCACACTGTTCGATCCCTTTACACTCCATTTTCTGAAGAATGTGAGTAAGGTCACCTCCTCTTTCTGGGGGATACAGGTTGTATTGATGACTTGCCATGCGAGATCTTCTGCTGCATGACTTTTTTCAGAGAAGGGGACCACTGTAGGTGCATTGACCACTCCACTTCTAATCCTGCTGCGATGCTGACATATAGGTACCTTGACCGTTTGTGACATTTTACCTGTGTGTATAAGTTTACAAGGACACCATATACAATAGATTACATTTCTAGAATTGTAATTAGGAAAATATTTTAGTTCCGCTCTGACCGACCCTTGGTCAAACACTTTGGTATTGTAAGTGTAAGCACAAGCTACACAATTACTGCATCGGTGATGACCCACCACAGGTGGGCGACCCCAGGCTGGTACAAGTGTTCCCCTATCTGGGGACGTCATACTTCTCGCCGCGGAATGGGCTAGATGGTCTTTAATATTCCTACCTCTTTTGTAGGAAAACTACGGCTGCCCCAAAAAGGGATCTAAATTCTCTGTAATTTGGCCATTATTTTTAACCAAATTACACACTTTATTTGTGTGAGGGCAAAAGTTTGTTACACACACTAATTTGTTTAATGCTGTTTTTTCTCTGTTAAGCAGCAGCTCTTCCCCAGAGCAGTACCATGCCTGTTTCATTGCTGTATTATCTATCTTCTTTGGGTAACCTCTTGCCAAGAGCCTATCCTGCAAAACTGTAGCCTATCTGAAAAAACATTTCTTGTATGAGGCATAGAAATTGTCCATAAGGTAAGAAATCACATAGTGCAATAGGATGGTAACTGTCATGCAAGGGGGTATTCCTTTCAGCAGGCCTAAAGAGGCTTGTGTTTAGACATCCATTCCTCTGCTTTATAGTTAGATCTAAGAAAGCAATTTCAATCTTGTGTGTGGAGTTTGTGAAGTCAAATGTTTCTGAATACTGTTGAGGTATGTAAAAACTTATTCGAAAACAGTTTCAGGACCAGACCAAATCAGAAAAATGTTGTCAATGTATTATTTCTAACATGTAATCTTGGAACAATATGGGTTGGTCAGTGAGACGAAACCTGTGTTCTAAATTGTCCCCATAGATATTGGCCAAGTTACGAGCAAAAACTGCCAGTACCAGAAAATTGTTGATAAAAATAATTGTCATATTTAAAATAGTTATATTGTAAAGAAATCCTCAAAAGCGACCAGTGTTTTCCTATAGAACAAACCACCTTGCTACAGTAAAAATAGCTTTTGGGGCTTTTTCACTGTAAGGACATGTTTAACATTACATTCCTATATGTCTTGCCTTTAAATACCATACCCTCTGCCTTATGGGCAATGAGGCCTACATAGGGGCAGCTTATAAATATCTAAAAGAAAGGCTTTGACTTGTCAAGTGGGTATTTTGACAGGTCAAATTTGCAGTTTAAAACTACAATAGCCGACTACAAATTGTAGGTGTGCACTGCCACTGTAGTTGGTGGCAAGATGGGTGCAGTAGTTTACTAGTGACATTTAACTTACAGGCCCTGGATACACTTTGTAACATATACTTAGGAGTTATAGGTACAATAAATATGCCAACTAGGGGTATACCAATGTCATCATGTTGAAAGGGGAAGCACCAGCACTTTATCACTGGTTAGCAGGGTTAAAGTGCACATATTTCTACAATTATAGAGTCCAGCAAAAGGCAAAAATCTGGAGTGGCCCTGGAGGAAGGGAAAATTTTCTACACCTTTGTACAGGTGAATGTGATTCCTCTTAGTGTGGACCGCCTTCCCGTTTATTTGAATTGAAAAAGAAGCTAATAGCATAGAATGTGTCTATTTTACTTTATTTACCATTTTGTATTAAAACACAATACCAACAATGAAGCCAATCCAGCAAAAGTGAGCTGTGAGGACTATTCTGACATACCCAGTAAAATAACAACGAAATAGTGGAATTAAGAAATGAGGACTTACGACAGCAGATCAAAACCACAAAACCAAAGGTAAAGGAATAACGCACATTTGATACTGAATACTTTGATACAGAAAAAGGAAAATGGGGGTAAAAATCCATTGGAGTAGTCATGAAATAGTGAAACTGCTAATCCATGTCCTCCTCATCATCACTTGTCAATGTCAAAAGGCAGTTCCCAATGACTGCCATGTATCCTTAGTCCTGGAAGAAGCAGGTTCTAGTAATGCATACAGTTCACAGGTAGTATTGCAGTAAAATAAATCAGTGAGCCAGGCTGATACGATTTGGGGATACAGAAAAATTCCAGTGTAGTGAAATCTGCCGCCTGGCAATGAGGAGGGCAATGGTGGCGTAACGCGGACTCCCTGTGGAAGTGGCTTGACATACCCCAACAATGCTATTAAGGGGTCCGGAGTCAGTCGCTGTTCAAGCATAAAAGACAAAGTAGTATAAATGTCTCCCCAGAAGGTAGCAATAGCTCTGCACGTCCACGACAGGTGGAAAAAGTCTGCCCTGTTCCGCATGGCCGCTAGTGCAGCAGTGGGATCTGGCTGGCTCAATTTTTGCAAGGGCCTGCGGGGTTGCATAAGTCCTGCTGAGGTATTTATAATGTACAGGGAGTGCAGAATTATTAGGCAAAGGAGTATTTTGACCACATCATCCTCTTTATGCATGTTGTCTTACTCCAAGCTGTATAGGCTCGAAAGCCTACTACCAATTAAGCATATTAGGTGATGTGCATCTCTGTAATGAGAAGGGGTGTGGTCTAATGACATCAACACCCTATATCAGGTGTGCATAATTATTAGGCAACTTCCTTTCCTTTGGCAAAATGGGTCAAAAGAAGGACTTGACAGGCTCAGAAAAGTCAAAAATAGTGAGATATCATGCAGAGGGATGCAGCACTCTTAAAATTGCAAAGCTTCTGAAGCGTGATCATCGAACAATCAAGCGTTTCATTCAAAATAGTCAATAGGGTCGCAAGAAGCGTGTGGAAAAACCAAGGCGCAAAATAACTGCCCATGAACTGAGAAAAGTCAAGCGTGCAGCTGCCACGATGCCACTTGCCACCAGTTTGGCCATATTTCAGAGCTGCAACATCACTGGAGTGCCCAAAAGCACAAGGTGTGCAATACTCAGAGACATGGCCAAGGTAAGAAAGGCTGAAAGACGACCACCACTGAACAAGACACACAAGCTGAAACGTCAAGACTGGGCCAAGAAATATCTCAAGACTGATTTTTCTAAGGTTTTATGGACTGATGAAATGAGAGTGAGTCTTGATGGGCCAGATGGATGGGCCCGTGGCTGGATTGGTAAAGGGCAGAGAGCTCCAGTCCGACTCAGACGCCAGCAAGGTGGAGGTGGAGTACTGGTTTGGGCTGGTATCATCAAAGATGAGCTTGTGGGGCCTTTTCGGGTTGAGGATGGAGTCAAGCTCAACTCCCAGTCCTACTGCCAGTTCCTGGAAGACACCTTCTTCAAGCAGTGGTACAGGAAGAAGTCTGCATCCTTCAAGAAAAACATGATTTTCATGCAGGACAATGCTCCATCACACGCGTCCAAGTACTCCACAGCGTGGCTGGCAAGAAAGGGTACAAAAGAAGGAAATCTAATGACATGGCCTCCTTGTTCACCTGATCTGAACCCCATTGAGAACCTGTGGTCCATCATCAAATGTGAGATTTACAAGGAGGGAAAACAGTACACCTCTCTGAACAGTGTCTGGGAGGCTGTGGTTGCTGCTGCACGCAATGTTGATGGTGAACAGATCAAAACACTGACAGAATCCATGGATGGCAGGCTTTTGAGTGTCCTTGCAAAGAAAGGTGGCTATATTGGTCACTGATTTGTTTTTGTTTTGTTTTTGAATGTCAGAAATGTATATTTGTGAATGTTGAGATGTTATATTGGTTTCACTGGTAATAATAAATAATTGAAATGGGTATATATTTTTTTTTGTTAAGTTGCCTAATAATTATGCACAGTAATAGTCACCTGCACACACAGATATCCCCCTAACATAGCTAAAACTAAAAACAAACTAAAAACTACTTCCAAAAATATTCAGCTTTGATATTAATGAGTTTTTTGGGTTCATTGAGAACATGGTTGTTGTTCAATAATAAAATTAATCCTCAAAAATACAACTTGCCTAATAATTCTGCACTCCCTGTATACTTTGCCCGAAATACATTTGGTCTGTTCACAGCAGTAGTACCAGGTTTTGTCTGGGAAAGGGATGCAGAAGTCTCGCTCCCAAGCTGCCCTTGCCTTCTCCACAACAGTGGGCTGCAGCTGCAAGGAAGTGTACTACAATTTGGAAATAATGTGACAACACTCCAGGGAAGTAATTCACAACGTAAGAGCTGAAGAAGTCTTTGGGTTTGTTAGGACAGTCTGGCACTGTCTCATGTAGTGTACTGTGCAAGCGATGGAATATGAAGCCACCCATGAGTGAGACATCCGGGTCCCCATTTGCTGCAAGGCGGGGTTTCAACACCCCATTGGCAAACAGATCCCTGGTAAGTCATAAATTGCGTGATTGAAGTGTACATTGCACCAGCCGCTCTTGCGTGAGTAACACCCATGGATTGTTTACGAGTGGAATATGTGGGGAATAAAGGGTGTCTCCCCCCAAATAATGCAGCAACTTAAACCAAGCCCAGCTTGTAGTAGAAAGAGTTTGTATTTCTACGGGGGTAAGTGGAAGGCCGTGTGCCAAAACAGTAGATAATGGAATAAGGGGATACTGAGCCATCTCAGCTTTAAGGAAAGGAAGTCTGCGCCAGGGTGATACCAATGGTAGGCGTAATGTGCTGGTGCCACAAAGTAGTATAATTGCAAACCTGTAACTCCAAAACCACCTTGTTTATAGGGAAGACTGAGGATTTCCCAGCAAATGCGAGGACAACGTCCTGCCCATATACTAATGCTCTCTTTTGTGGTAGTGTGGTTGAGCAGTTAGGCTTATCAGAGGGTAGTGCAAAACATTTGTTGTACACACAAAGACAATAGAAGCAACACACACTCAATGACTGAACTCCAGACCAATGGTTTTTATATATCAAAAATATATTTTCCTAATTTATTTTTAGAACCACAAGATTCAAGTTGCAGGTAAGTACCTTAAATGTTTTGTATTTCACACAGTTATGAACAGTACTTGATTTGAAATAGGTAAGTAATACAGTTCTGGAATTATTGGTAATAGTCTGTTTTGAAAATGGACACTGAAATTTTCAGAAACAGTTCCTGGGGGGAAGAAATGTTAGATCAGATTACAGGTAAGTGCAGCACTTACAGTTTCAGTCTCCGGGTTTTAGGAAGTCCACCGGTTGGGGTTCAAGTTAACCCCAAACACCCACCACCAGCAACACGGGGCTTGCCGGGTGCAGAGGTCAAAGATGAGCAATTTTAACGTGAGCTCCTATGGAGACAGGGGGTACTCGGAATACGGTCTGCCTGCATGTGAGTACCCGCGACTCGGAGGGCAGACCAGGGGGGATTAGAAAATCTCTGGAGGGGCCACAAGTAGGCAACAAACAAACACACTCAGCGGCACAGGGACAGACAAGTGCAGGGTGCAAACAGGACGTCAGGCTTCCAATGCTGGTCTATGAGGAGACCCCGGGGTTCACTCAGAGGCTGTAGGCGAGGTCCTGGGGGAGTGTCTCGGCACACCGCCAGTCGGACTGGGAGGAGGGCCGCCTGCTGAACGTAGATGCATCAGGTGGCAGCTTCTCAACGGCCTGTGGGCTGCAGGTGCAGTGTGTCCTTAGGCGTTGGTTATCTTTGCCCGGAGCTTCCCGGTCAGGAGTGTCCTCAGGATCCCCTCTGCAGGCGTCATCGCGGAGGGATGGAGAGGTCAACCCAGGGTGGGCACTTGCTCACAATTGCCTGGGGACCCTCTCTGGCTGGGTGGACTACCTGGACACAGGCCGTGGATGTCGGGTGCACAGGGGTCAGGACTCACGCACCTTGAGTGAGGTGGGAGTCCTTGGTTGTAGGTTTTCGCAGTTCGCAGTTTTAAACTTTTAAGTATTTTTAAAGCAACACTTTTTTGGGAAAGTAACACTGAAGAAACATTAATTAAGGGCAAGATCAGTTTCTAGGATACTTGTTGAAAAGGAGAATCACAGCTCCAAAGGCATATGTTGACAAAAGGAAACTTTACATATTTATTTTGCTTAATGCCATGAAGCAACTTGTCACATTAATCATTTTGTTGAATTTCATTAATCAGCTATGCATTATTCTCAATCCTAAGCAAGTAGTCCATCTCATAGGATCTCGACCAGCAGCCTTATTGGAAGTACCGCAACAATCTTTAACATCATCTAATTGTTGGTCCTTTCCCTTTTCCCTGTTTTGTATCCATTGATGGAGTCAAACTCAACCCACTTGCAATTCATTTCAACTGAAATCTTTTCTTAGCAAACTTAAGCCTCCCCACGTTGTGCTGCTTTTGGCCCCTTTTCTGAGCGACAGCGCTCCTGCTATTACAGTTGCAAATCCAGTTTTGCAAACAGCTAAACAACTGATCATTCTCACTGAGTGCCTACCTCAAGGTGTATTGCCTTGTTTCTGTTATTAAACTCACACTGACACATCATCGTAAGCTCCTAGCTTGACGACCCTTTTCTTAGTAGTTTTTATCACCAAGTCTCTCATCTGTCTTTTGCCTCCTAATATATCCTCTGCCTAGCAAATACACAGTTCTCTCAGGATTGTTTTATCAAGTACACCAAAATCATCATCCTTTTGGCATAACTTTACTTTTCATGGCCCCACCCATTCCAACATGGCTTCAGACAAGTCCTCGCAGTTATCCAATTTCCCAACGCAAATCTGGACCCAGCTTATTTAAGATTATCTACCCACCAAGTCTTTCGAAATATGCAACAAAAAATGTTAAATGCAAACTTATTAAATATCACAGAGAAAGGGTAATTACCAACCAACACAGAGGGGGCATGGCTAACCGTCAAAGATGGCAGTCGCATAACCTGAAGCTCTCAGACCCAGCCCAAGCCTCCTGCAAGCAGTGATAGACCTGTAAAACATCCACGCCTGGCTCCACCACCCTCCTACTCCTCACGCCGCACTACACCTGAAGGGCCGTTCCCTGGGCCCGTAGCTGCCCGCTAAGTTCCTAGGGACGATTGGGTGGTGACGCTGCTCCTGCTGCGGGCTGTTAGATGCTGGGGCTCTCATGAACAGTGAGGATACTCCAATATCTTATACAAACGTTGCTCATAACTCCTGTGCCCCATCCCCCATGCCACAGGGCCCTGCTGGGCAGACTTGGGAAGCCCACAAAGCGGCACTACTGGTGATCACGCCTGGCTGGCTTGATGGGGGACTGGGATCAGTTGCTGATACCCCCTGCTTTGTATCCAAGGCCTCTGCTCCTCATTAAGCTGGGGGTGGGCTATAAACGTTATATGTGCCCATCCTGGAATGCTAAATCTTCCCTGTACCGACAAATTTGAGGCCCCACCCCTCCCTGGATTCACGGCCCCTGGTTTCTGTGAGTAAACGGCCTGCAACTACCCAGAGTAAAAACTCTCAGTGAATACCTTGCGCAACACGCTCTTGGAATGATCCCTACACCCGCCACTGTTCCGACTTTGGGACTGTGTCTGGTTTTTAGGCCCTCGTCCCCATCCTATCCATTGTTTTACACAATACTTCAGCACACTGAGCCTCTGTAACCAAGAGCCCAGCTGAAGAGGGAGCAACAAGTGGGGACTAGAGACTATAAGCATGTACTCGACTTGCCGGCGATGTTGGGGTACACCAGCTGTTGCGTGCTCTGTGCTGATCGGATTGATGTGCAAGAAAACACAAACTGAATCCGTTCCCTGGTAAACTAATGAACCACTGCTCCTGAAGGCAATAGTGTCCATAACCATGGGTCGCCCGAAAAATAAGTCCAATGCCCTAATCCCACATTCTTGCTCCCAAACTACACCCTCGAAGAGCACCATCTCACAAACACCTGAAGATGTTATCCTCCCCACTGTCCTACCTGCCCAGCCTGACAAACTGGACGTTATCCTACAGGAGATAAGATAATCATGGATGGCAATTGAGCAATATTTTGGAGTCATAACAACTGACATTAGCATTCTCAAGGACAGCCAACGGAAACTGGCTGATAGAGTCAAAACAAACGAGTTGATCATTTTGACCTTGACTCTGTGTCATGTGGACCATTCCACTCAACTCACTTCCATGCGCCAACAACTAGATCGCCTCCAGGACTGCATAGACAATGCAAAAGGGAGGGCCCACAGGAACAACATCCGCATAGTGGGGGCACCAGAAAGAGCAGAAGGCTGCAGCGCCACCCAATTTATTGAGGACTCCCTCTGCATGTTGGTGGCCCCATCTGGTCTCTCCGAGATGTTCACAGTAGAGAGAGCCTACTGGGTCCCCACTAGACGACCCATACTGGGAGCACCAACAGTGCCCAAGTGGCCAAAACTTTAAACTTCAGAGATCGAGTCACACTGCTATGCGCTGCACAAGAAAAAGCCCCAGTACTCATGGAGAATGCCAAGGTCTCCTTATTTCCGGACTATACATTGTCTGTCCAGAAGAAACGTTCTTCATTTCAAGAGATCAAAAACAAATGATCTCTGTGGGGCTCCAATACGCTCTGTTGTTCCCTGCCAAGTTAAAGGTGATCCATGAGGCACGCAATTTCTTCTTTGATACACCAGAAGGGGCATGGGATTGGTTGGAGATTCACGGTCCCAATGTACATTGCATCCTGACCAGCCCAAACCTCAGCATGTACGACGGAGAAAACACCACCTCCCCAATTGGAGCAGCCCAGGGATGGCCATTTCCCACCATCAGGCCTGGAAAGGGCAGTGTGCAGCGCTTAACACATCTAACTCTCTCCGACTCAATAATATCTACATCAGCTCCATTTCATCACAAGAAAGTGTCTCGTACTCTGAATCTGTTAACGGTGTGGCACTTGTTACATCAATTACACTAAATGGATCCATGATATTATGTGATAAAGATATGTAGATAAAGCACGTAGCACACTCTAACCTTTCTTTTCAGGTACCGATGACATGGATATGACTAGTGACCTCCACATACAGGCTGGTAAGGGACTTATGGGCAATGCAAAGGGCTTTGAATTTGATATGACTTTTAATTGGAAGCCAATGTAACTTGTAGATTTATTGCAAAATTGATTGAAATTTGGGAATCCCTAAGATAACTCCAACAGCTGCATTTGTACCATTTGTAGCCTTTTTAGATACTGTTCCTATATATTCATATATAAGCCATTGCTGTAGTTTATTTTTTATAGGACTAAGGCGGTGATGGCAGTTTTTTTGGCATTAGTTGGAATAAATGGGATAATTTGATTAATTATCCTAAGTGTGCAGAAGGAAGAGAGACAGTAGCATTTACCTGACTTCCAAAGTTCAATTTGAACTCCTAGGTTTTTGGCCTTGGTCACAGGAATGGGAAGAGAACCTGGTTCCTCCGGCCACCAGGAAGGGGTCCATGCTAGAGAAAGGTTTCTAAACAATACTACCACAGTTTTTCCTCAGTTGAGCTTTAGGCAGTATTTGTTCATCCATAAACTGATAGCACGCATAAAGTCATGGAAGTAGGTGGAGTATTGTCGGCATAGGAGGTTAGAGAGAAGTCAAAGGTTTTAATCAGGGTAGCAAACTCTATGATGTATGCATTAAATAGTGTTGGTCTAAGCAAGGATCTCTTTGTGACCCCACAGCGAAGGGTAATAGAGGAGGATTCATATTGGTCCAGTGCAACGGTTTGCATTCTGCCCGATAGAAAAGAGGTCAGTAAGGCCAGGGCCTTAACCTTGATACCTAAATCCCAAGTCGATTTATCACCTGCTTGTGGTCGACAGTATCAAAGGCCGCCGACAAGCCGAGGAGGGTGAGTGATGCAGCACCTCCTCAATCCAGCGCCACCCTTATCTTCTCTGTCGCTTTGATCAAGGCCATTTCTGTGTTGTGCCCAGGTCTGAATTACAAATTGTGTTGGGTCCAGCAGATGATTATCTTGGATAAACTGGGCAAGCTGTGTGCTCATTACCTTCTCCACTGTTTTTCCAGTGAGAGGAAGGAGGGAAATAGGGTGATGGTTATTGGGTTCAGCTAAGTTCAAACTGGGTTTCTTTATGAGAGGGAGAATGGGGGCTCTTTTTCATTGAGAGGGGAAGACTCCTGTGATAAACATAGAGTTAAAAATGGCCGCAAGATTAGTTCCTATCACATCAGGTGCCACCTTTAGAGTTGAGGGAGGGTAGGGGTCGAGAGGAGAGCCAGACATGGTAGTATTTGCCTACTGGAAGTTAGCATTTAAATACATGTGCCTCACCGTATGCATTGAACTTTCCACCTTGTGGTATCCTCACCACATCAGGTACTCTTACGGCTCGTCTGCTGACACCGTGGGAACACAAAGGGGTCTCGACAGTGGGGACGTTGTTTCAGGATGGCATATTATTATCACATGTCGATTTTGTGCACATGTAAAGGCTCCCCGTGACACTTATCCTAACGTATGCCAGTATAATACGCTTTGTACAACAGCACTGGGCCCCAGATGGCACTGAACCTAGCACACACAAACTTCTCCAAGCGAAACACACTATGGGGAATGGGAGGCATTTAGTGCACTGGCTCTACTGAGGGATCGGGGTGCACCTGGAAGTATCATTAATTTCCTTAAAACAAACTTGGGAAACAGACCTGATATGGGAAATTCCTGATAAAGACTGAGCATGTATACTTGAGTGTCCCTAATGCATTTTATGTAATTCCAGATTTAAATTAATCCAGTTTTCTATTTTATATAGAGCATATTTGACACCACTTAGATTGGCCAGGATATTTCCAACCTCATCCTCCGATTGTCCCTGTTGTAGGACTCCTAAGACTGACATATGCTCTGGACCTGCCGCCACTTATCAGCGTACTAGAAGGGAGTTGCGTCTGCCTTAGCAGATATCACAGGACTGAACCAGTGGAACACCCTGGCACAATGCCTACTTGGTTTACATCCACGACCACGTGGATCTAATGTGGTCTTACTTTTTTCAGACTTGGCATTATTGCTGGCGAAGAGGCTAATAAGACAATAGAAATTCCAGATAGCCCCGAGATTGTCCAGGTGGCGAGATGAGGTGTCGCTTTGGGAGTTTGCAGAGTGCGATGCTCTTCGTCGTGAGGAGCATCAAGGCCTCCGTAGGAGACCCATTTCCCTCTAATAGGATGCCTTATTGGAGGGGTTCGAAACACAAGAAATGGCACTTGACTAGATAAACTCTATATGGGTTGAGCAGTGCTCCCATTTACAAGGGACTGGCCCACTGACTGCTTTGAACCTAGAGAGTAGCATTCTGCAATGCAGATTCTCACACAGATACCTGCTAGGCTTCTCACCTCGTAGCTGTCTGACTACTCAAGCGAGATTACACCTTGATCCCCCATCACATATTTTCCAACATTTCCAAACTCTCTCCAAAATACAGATGCATAGCTATATCCGAATGCATACCTATATACAGGGTGATATGATCAATGGGTTGGGAGGGAGAGGGGACTCAATTGTATATTATTATTGCTGTTTATGAGAACTTACCTGAAATATTATGATGTCTTGGACCAATTTTGCAATGTAATTTACGGTGCAACTGCCATTTCTACGACTTCTATCGTTGATGAAATACTGTATGCAAATAAAATGCAATCAGATTTGTGTTAAAAAAAACAATTCAGAACCCTATTAAAATTAAGGGCCTGATTCAGAATTCAGCAGACGGGTTACTCTATCACAACGGTAACGTATATCCCATTCGCTGACATCTAAATCCCATTCTATCCTATGGGATTTAGCTTTCAGCAGACGGGATATCTGTCACCGTTGTGATAGAGTAACCCATCCACCGAGTTCTAAATCAGGCCCTAAGTGTGTGAAATTTGCATAACATGTTTTTCCATAACTGTACAAAATTTCGCCAAAATTGCACAGAATTTACATGTAATTGCACAAAATTCAAATCTGTCATTTCACACTTTATTCTAGCACGAAATGTGCCCCCACATCATTAAAAACAGAAGCACCACAAACAACAGCCACTGGCATTTTGTTATTCCAAAGCATTTGCTGTAAATGTTTACTGTGAATGACACATTTGTTGTAAATTTTACAGCGAATGTCATGTAATTACGCTAAGTGGCATAATTTGGGGAATTTCCCATAACAAGCGTAATTCAAAATACTCAAAATTTTGCAAATTACATTTGTGTTATTTAAATTTCACCCAAGCCCAATTAAAATGGACGTCATCTTTTTCCTCTCACAACCAATTACAATGGACAATGTCTTTTATCCATTACAATAAGGAGCAGTGGTTCATTCTGGACTCACTTTGTGATTCTTTAGCAAGTGCCAGAATACTTAATATAGAACCAATAATATAATGAATGTATAAAGGCAGCCAAATGTTTCACAAAGAAATGATAGACATAATGCAAGAAAGACCCTTTCAATCGTTCATTCAGTAACTACAAAAATGCAAAAAAGTGAATTGTGTGCTCAAAAAAGTGATCATGTGACGCATAGGTGAAGTAGTAAGAAAGAAGTGTAGAGTGTATCAAAGGTGAAAAAAAAAGTCAATTCGAGGCTCGAAAGAACATAAAGGAGAGACAATCAAAAATAAAGGATTCTCATTAGAAAACAATAGTACCAAGTGAAATGGTCCTGAAAAAAGCTGTATAAATGTCGACAGCACGCAGCATGTGGTTGGTTAAAATGTCCTCTTCAGGAGAAAGGGGATGTGAGCACAACTGGACAGTGCAACAGAAATTTGAAACAAATTAGCAATAATGTCAGGGAGAGAAGGCTGGGGAAGAACAAAACTTTGATATGTTTGACTTGCTGCGGGCCAAGGAGGTACCAGGGATGATTAAAAAATCATTGTGGTACAGGAAATCACTATACATGTCACAGCAACAGAGTAAACATCTGGTATGGCTAAGAAATAGACATGTGAAAGGTGGAGAGTTTTTGAAGGCTCAATATTGTGAAATTGGTGGGAGGTGAATTCCACATGTAGCATAAATTACGTACAGTACCTACCATAAAAGTCTGAAAGGCCAAAAACCACCAATGTGGCCTTTAGGCATACGTAATATATAAGAAAACTGGAAAAAGTAAGCGACTGTCATCAGTAGAAGGCCATTAGTTAATGGTGGCGTTGAGTACAAAAATGCGGGGAGAGCTGTAAAGGGTCAGCATCGTAGCTGTTGATCAGTTTGCCATTTGGTATCTAGCGAGCTGGGAAGACCCAGGGGGTAGTGTGGCATCCACTGTGCTTCTCACAACAGAAGTACCAAAGTGCATCTTCCAGACTGGGGAGAGCCAGAAGTAGATAATTACAGTCGGGGTACAGAACCCATGGGAAGCCCCAATAATGTCTTCCCAACTAGGCACAGGCCACTGGTAAATTGTGGGTCTTCTTTGAGGATAACCACGCAGAGCAGCAAAGAAAGTCACCATTGGTATTGAAAAACAAATCACTGTAAAAGCACCAGTTGGCATCTTACACACATGGCAACTGCAAAGTGGGACATCATGGTAGGGCTCCCTATTGCATGTGGGAGCATGAACAAAAGGGAAATAAGGTGAAGTGCCCTGTGGAGCATCAGGACCATTAGAGTCAGCACAAGCAAAAGAGCCACCAGTTGCCACCTGACAAACTGGAATGTCTCATTTAACGTCTACATTGATGGCATCCACCTTCACATGAAAAACATCCTCTCCAGAAGATGTGAAGCACTTTTTATTTGAAACTTCCAATATTGATTGTTTGAACACTGCCTAAAACTAAATTCCCAGAAAAAAACATTTCCTGCTAATCTCCCCCACACCCCAAACTTTCTCTATCCCGATATAAGCTTGGCTTGATTCTTTCACAGTTTTGAACTGTAAACTTTTAATAGTGAAATACAAAAAATCTCTTCTACTTAGATAAAAACCTCAATTCCATTCTCACATCAACACGATGGCTAAAGAGGTTCAATTCCAACTACTCCATGGAATCAAATCATTTATCACTGAGAGATTTAAAACTCATAATGCAGTCATTTGGACTCTCAAGAATAGACTATGGGAACTCATTACTCATAGGAATTCTGATACTACATGCGACCCGTCTCAAAGCAGCAATAGATGTGGCTTCCAGGTTGGCCACAGGCTCTAAAACATTCGACAATATCTTTTTTTTTTTTTTTTTTTTTTTTTTTTTTTTTTTTCGTCCTCATAATTATCACCCATGCTTTGGTAGAGGAAAAATGGTACCGGACGGGGGAAACGTAACCCTTGGGTCGTCCCGTTTGGTCTACGTTTTATTATTCTCCCAATCGTATGCCATCAACCAGGATATACTATTTTCTATGAAACCTAGTCATAACCAAAGCATCGCCCAGTATTGGGTAAGGGGAGTACTAATCATTGGACTTAAGTTGCACGAGGAGGAGACCAGACAGCAAAACAGTAATATACTATTGGTAGACATTTTCCCAGTTCATCCAGAAGTTATCCCTTCTAGAAAGGGGACCTCGTTGTTCCATTATGCACATTCGATTTACAGATATTTGCCAATCCTTAGAACGGGGGGGAAAGGGGTCAACCCATTTACGACAAATTTCTCGTCTAGCCAAAAGTATTAATACAAACAACAGGTGCTCCTGATGTGCTGACAATTTTTGATAATTCATACCCTGTTCACTGACCCCAAACACCACCATAGAAAGATCCAATTTTACGTTCACATTAAATATTATCTTTAAAGTGTTTCCTATCTCCTCCCAATATTCCCACAACTTTGAACATTGCCAAAACATGTGTATATCGTTTGCCTTATCGTCACCACACCTCGGACAGTTTTTCTGAGTTTTCCCGATAGCTGTTAATCTGGCCGGCGTCCAGTAAACCCTATGAAGTGTGAACAAATGGTTTTTCTTCAACTCTGCCGGGCTGGTCGTGAACCACAATTCTGAGCAGGACCTATTCCATAAAGATTTCACATCTAGAGTTGGAAAGATCCCCCCCCACTTCGACAAGGGAAGGGATGTCCCATCCCTTGTTGCTTCCAACAGAGCATGGTACCACAGAGCAACTTCCTTATTAATGATTTTCTGGTTTAATTTCCCTTCCCATATATTCCTTCCTATTTCTCCTATTTGTTGCGATTTAACCCAACTAGCTATCTGAAGATACTTGAATTTGGAGACTGTGCCTCCAGTCCCTTCATAAAGTGTCGACCAGCTTAACAGTTCTGGTCCTTCCATTATCTGGCCCCATCTTACAATCCCACTCACTCTCAAAGGAATTGATAATTTATCAGTGAGGCATTCAGGAGTGCCAGGTGAATCCCAAATGGGGGAAGAGCTGCAAAAATAGGGTATCTCTAGCACCTTCCGAAAGTGCATCCAAATGTTGCATGCATGTCTGAGTGTCTTCAAGCGTACCTTCTTGAAGTACTTAGGATGGCCGAATTTATATAGAAAATGATCTGCTTTTTCCTCGAGGTGTGCCGTTAAGGCTTTCCACGCCGGATCATATTCTGACTTCTTATTCAATAGGTTTCTAATGTTTTTTAATTGAAATGCCAGATAATACTTGAAGAAATCTGGAGACGCAATGCCCCCCCACTCTTTTTTTTTACTCATCTTTTTCCACGAGATCCTTACTCCTTTAGAGGCCCATACAAACGAGGATAAATCCCCCTGTAGTTTTTTAAACCAGCAGTTCTTAAACTCTAGTGGAATAGTGTTGAATAAAAAGGTGAATTTTGGGAGAATACACATCTTCAAAATGTTGGATCTTCCAATTATGGAAAGAGGGAGAGCGGCCCACGTCTTTAGCAATTTTTTGGTTTCTCTGTATGTTATGTTAAAATTTAGTTTAGGTACCTCATTTAGATCATTTGTTAATCGTATACCCAAATATCTGAACTCTTGTTTGACTAAAGGAGAAGCATAAGTCAAATTCCAACACATTATTTCTGTCTTTTCTGTGTTTACGCTGTAACCAGAAAGTTTACCAAATTGCTCCATCAAAGTATTGAACGCTAGTAGGGTAGAACTAACATCCTTGGTGTATAGCATAAGATCATCCGCATATAATGCTACTTTTTTTTCCCAGTCCCCACTTTGAAATGGAGTAATTTCCTTACTTAACCTAAGAGAAATTGCCAGAGGCTCAATATATAAGTTAAAAAGCAAGGGAGACAATGGACATCCCTGTCGCGTACCCCGCCAAATCCTAAATTCTTGTGATAACTGGCCGTTGACCAGAATTCTCGCTGAGGGGCATCTATACAATTCCCTGACTGTCCTAACAAAAGGAAATCCCAAGCCTCCTTTTTCCAGCACTAACCTCAAAAAAGACCAATTGACCCGATCGAAGGCCTTTGCTGCGTCAAAAGTCAGGATCGCCAGAGGGGTCTTTTCTTGTTCCGCCAGATCTATTGCAGCAAATAACTCATGTGTTACATCCTGGAGATACCTCCCTTTCATAAAACCCTTTTGATCCGTATGAATCAGATTGCCTATGGCACTCCCTAATCTCCTGGCTAAAATCCCTGTATAAAGTTTGTAGTCGGCATTCAACAGGGAGATGGGTCTGTAAGATGCACAAGACATTGGGTCCTTACCTGGCTTTAAAACTAGACAAATTATAGCCTCTCTCCAGGATTTAGGCGTCTGAGCCCCCTCAACCAGCATAGAATTAAATAATTCTAATAAAAAAGGACTAATAACTTCCCCCAAGACCTTGTACAATTCATTAGGTAGATTGTCTGGACCAGCGGCCTTTCCTTTTTTTAACAACATTCGACAATATCTTGCCGAGCTTGGTCAATCATAAATGGTCCCTGATTGAAGCAAGATCCATTTTTCAAACTTACCCGCATCACAAAGCTTTATTCAAAAGAAGTCCAGACTGCCTTGTTCAGAAAATAACCATCTCAAATGAACAGCATCTCCTACGGAGTGGTAACAACCGAGTGTTGGAAAGTCCTGGTTTCAAAAAAAACTTGGGGGCTGATTTAGAGGATGGGGGTGCAGGTAAGTCCATCTGTGTGACAAAGTACTTTACTCCCATCATACTCAGGGTCCTCCAGCTGCCGTATTTAGAGCTGCCTGCCAGCCCTGCAGACAACTGTTAACATTGGCATAAAATGCTGTCACCGTGTTTTCTGTTAATGCTTGAAACATTTGATTGACAATCTGTGAAACATGACAGCCACCCGTCAAACTTTTACAATGGTTTACTTTTTCCAAAAACAAACTCCCAAAGCAGGAGTTTATTTTTGGAAAAAGTAAAACTAACTTCCCACCCTCCAACACCGTGGCAGTTGTCTCTCACTGTTCAGCGGTGGTTATATATATATATTTTTTTTTACTATCCCTCACTGCTACCAGCCATGGCTGGCAGTGGCGAACAGCAAACAATACTGTCCACTCTAAATCAACAAAACAATGTTATATGTAAACCTCTAACGGCCTATTCCCCGTCAGACTGGTTGGGGAGTATGTCAGCAACAGAGCTGGAGTAGGCTCTGTCACTGACATACTTATGGTTCGCCGGACTGCAAATCAGGAGGTTTGACCACCAGTTTGCCAGAGAGGGTACTCCGTCGCCAAACTCTAAATCAGCCCCTTAAACTCTTAAACAGTCATTTGCAGGGAGTGGCCCAGGGTCTTGGACTTTATTCCTCCTCCCATCAGAGTTTAAAACCTTCAGAAGAGACTAAAAGCATTACTGTTTTAACATCACTTTCAATCCAGAATCAGCAGAAACAATCCAAAATTCTGTACTGTCACCATTCTACCAATGTGTGAATTTGTTGTGTTCTAAGTGTAATGCTATCTGTATTTAACCACGGGCTCCATCTTGACCACTGACTCAAGTTTGTGCTTAGCTTAACTTCAAGCGCCGTCAAATTGGTGATGCAGGTTTTTTTCACAGATTGTTAACGCATTTTCACTTTTTCTCACTGGGGAAGGAAATATAACATGGGGAGGACAATAGATAAGGATATACTAGGCTGGGAATGTTTATGATAGAGCAGGGCACAGCTCGGTTTTGGAAATACACCATGAAATCTGGCCAGTCTCTATGTGTTTTTACAACACTGACCTGGTACAGCCAGCACTTGAATTTCACAACTTACTCAAAGGGAGAGGGGTTTCTAGAACCTTCCTCTTAAGTTTGTTTAAAGTATATAAGGTAGGGAAGCTTGACAGCTGGGAGAAGAAGGAACTCATCTCTGGGAATGAACGCATTCCCCAGAGAGTAATCTCATCAGGACGTCCATTGCCCAGAGAGTAATCCCATGAGGGTGGTTCTCTTTTGTCTTGGTTGTCCAGGGTTCCACAACCTGAAGTTGGCAGACAAGGGATGATGTTGGAGTCAAGCCCCATGGTGATGCATTTTTAATCCTTATTTCTAGCTTTGCGGTGTGCATGCATGAATATGCAGTCACTATATATATATATATATATATATATATATATATATATATATATATATATATATATATATCCAAAAAGCGCATTGCCTAAATGTACGAGCAATCCCAGCGTCACAAAAGCAACATATCACGGCTCAATATCACTCAGCGTATTTAATTCCAAATACTGCAGCAAAATACCTGCCGCGTTTCAGAGCCTCCGCTCCTTGCTTACAAGTTCAAATACACGTCATTAAAGTTTGGTGACATTATAAAACAAACTTCAGTGAAGTGATTTAACAACATAGAAAACAGACCAACGCGCCCTCCTCTGTTTTCTGAGAGCGTGTTGGCCATATTGGAGTGCTTCGAGTTCTATGTCAATTCTACCTTAAACCTATATAACAATGTATACAACACTTCTATTCATTCTGGAATCATTCATGAAATAGAGTAAATTAAATCAAATCTAATAAAGATCCTTCTCAAAATAACTAAATATAAACAATTATAAATATTATTGTTACTGTAACAAATCATCAATTTAAATGAATATAACATTATAAATAAACACCCTAGTGACTTTTCTCATTTTTTGACTAAATCAACCTTAACCAAATTCAAGGATGAATTTCTTCCTGGCATTGTAATCAACCTTAACCAAATTGGTTACTATATTTGAAAATTACATTCCTTTTCATAATATAATAAAGGAAAACAATTTCCTACTCCATAGTCACTTTGGTTGGATCGAATCTCTAACAGCGCTTCAAAGGAATCAGATATAATAACTCTCTTGTATTTCCATGTCTCCATGCCATCTTCCTCTTCACGATGACTCCCTAATAAATATAAACATGCAAAGAATAATACAATTAAATTTCAAACTTAAATATCATATCTAATGTCTACCAAACCCAATACCCAAATAATCTAAAAATTCAAAAAAACTATTATTAAGAACCTGAAATTCTGAATGCAGTAAACTTCAACCTAAATGTACTGATAGTTCTTCATCCACATTTAACCCTCCTGGATGAATAGCTTATTAAAAAACAACTGTGGGACAGTTTGTAAAACATTTCTCAACGTGAGCAAGCTAAGTGGTGGGAAGGTACCACGCTACAAAAATAAGTGGATTTTGATAGAGTACCGCGAGGGTTAAGGATTTTTATCTAACCAACTCTAGCTAATCCTGATCAAGAAATGATTGAAAAATGGGTAGCTAATAATCATAATTCTTCTATAATGGTGTTAAAAATATTAATTAAATATGCTAAGAGAGACGTAGAAAAATCATCATCAGAAATGGACAAATGTATGGAAACACTTAAAGAAAAATGTAGTGTGGAAGAATTTGAGAAAGAAATGGAAATATTGCATACCTGATTGGAGAAATTAGAGGGAGAAATCATGGCCAAGAAACAAAGAAAAATTCATAGAGACGAGGTTGATTATGAAAAAGGCCAAATACTAACTTTTGGACAAAGGTTTGATTATTTAGGAAGCAATACAAGAGAGATAGGATATGAAGAACAATTATTTCGATTAAACACTACAGCAATTGAATTACAACACCAAACTAGAAGCGAGAAGAGAACCCAGGAAGAAACAATGGGAAGTGACAACAGCGAGAGTGATGTATCCAACCAATCTGAATCAGAAAGAGTAAAATCCCAAATTTTAAAAGAGTTCAACCTTATGGCACAAGGGAGAGTAAAAGCCCAAAGGGGCAGAGGTGCCCCAGTTTACAGAGGTCGTGGAAGAGGAGGCAAAGGAGGCAACAGAGAAGACGGAATGAGACAAAGAGATATCAAAAGCTCTATGGGGATTCGCACGAGAGGTCAGACTGCACCAAATCAATGAATAACAAGACTGTGGTAAATTTATCAAATATCATTTTGACTAAAACACAGGAGGAAGTCCTTTCTTTGGGACTTTCCTTTTGTCCTACAGCATTTTTTGACTATACATCAAGTAGAATTGATTTATTTCATTTCATCAGGAAACTTAAATTGAGGTATTGGTATGCAACAAGGTCATCGAAAAAAAAAGAAAAAGTGAGCATTAGGAGTAATCCGTCAAATTTACAGATAGGCGATATAGAAGCCCTCCAAACAATGGGGGAATTAATGGGAAACAACAGATGACCCTATCACTAATCTGGTGAATGAAGGTATGGAAGTAAATTTAGACTGTGGGACAACAAGTATTTTTAAGCCTAGATCTATTTTTTGTCCCCAACTGATGAATGGACCTATTGACACATTTGAAAAATGTATGATAAAGGAGTTCCACAAAATTGAAAACAGAAAGAAATTTGGGCATATTAATTTAAAGAAGAAACAACTTGAAACTATTACAGAATTGAGAAACAACTGGAATATTGTCATTAAACAATACCCTATTGCTAGGCACTTTGCTATGTATCATCAAAAAAATACTAGCTTATTAAAATTTGCTGTGTTGGACGGTATCCCTATTCATTTGAGAGGAGGTAATAGGGAACAGGAACTCAGGAGAATGGAATCTAAGCTCCTTATAAAATACAGAACTATTCATTCAGGAGGGTTAAATTTGGATGAAGAACTATTAGTACATTTAGATTGAAGTTTAATGCATTCAGAATTTCAGGTGCTTAATAGTTTTTTTAGAATTTTTAGATTATTTGGGTATTGGGTTTGGTAGACATTAGATATGATATTTAAGTTTGAAATCTAATTTTATTATTCTTTGCATGTTTATATTTATTAGGGCCTCATCGTGAAGATGAAGTTGGAATGGAGACATGGAAATACAAGAGAGTTATTATATCTGATTCCTTTGAAGCGCTGTAAGAGACTGGATCCAACCAAAGTGACTATGGAGTAGGAAATTGTTTTCCTTTATTATATTATGAAAAGGAATGTAATTTTCAAATGTAGTAACTAATTTGGTTAAGGTTGATTTAGTCAAAAAATGAGAAAAGTCACTAGGGTGTTTATTTGTAATGTTATATTCATTTACATTGATGATTTGTTACAGTAACAATAATATTTATAATTGTTTATATTTAGTTATTTTGAGAAAGATCTTTATTGGATTTGATTTAATTTACTACATTTCATGAATGATTCCAGAATGAATAGAAGTGCTGTATACATTATTATATAGGTTTAAGGTAGAATTGACATAGAACTTGAAGCGCTCCAATATGGCCGACACGCTCTCAGAAAACGGAGGAGGGCACGTTGGTCCTTTTTCTATGTTGTTAAATCACTTCACTGAAGTTTGTTTTATAACGTCACCAAACTTTAATGGCGTGTAATCGAACTTGTGAGCAAGGAGCGGAGGCTCCAAAACACGTCAGGTATTTTGCTGCAGTATTTGGAATTAAATACGCTGAGTGATATTGAGCCGCGGTACGTTGTTTTTGTGACGCTGGGATTGCTCGTACATTTAGGCAAGGCGCTTTTTGGATTCTTTAGGGTTCGCTACCCTACCACGGACTCGCCGCAACAAAGCGTGTCTGCAACTAAGCGACTGAAGGGGATATATATATATATATATATATATACATATTCATTATTGATGTACTGCATCGTTCCCTCTAGTTCTGTAGTAAAGCAGAACAAATTGGCATGGCCGGCAGCACAAGGGTGGAAGGTTGAAACGTGTAAGATTTAAAAGTGAAAAATGTTTGGCAAGAGGTTAAAAGCAGCTTCACAGGCACTTTACCAGGTTGTACATGAGATTCCTGGGTGAGAGAAAGAGCCTTATAATGTTCTTGCGAAAGAATGGTCTTCTGGTGCTGGTTTATGCAAGAGCTGGGAATGATGTCTTAGTGATGCTGAGGCAAAAAAAATTTTAATGTGTTCACAGAAAGTACCTCTTGAACAGGGTTGTGTTTTATCTATTTTAGGCCGAAGAGGCTGGATTCTGTTGTCTGCTTATAGAAAAATGCATGAAAAATGTAAGCAACTGGAACAAGAAAACCAGAAATTAGAGAGGCAGCTAGTTGAAGCTAAAAATAATGTAACCATGCTGTCTTGTCAGAATAAATTATTGCAAGATAAAACAAATACTTATCAGTTTGTCACAGAGAAAGCAGCTGTCAAAGTCACAAAACGCAGGTATCGGAAACAAAGGGGTAAAATCAATCAAAAGAAAGCTCACTTAGCTATTGCTAAAGCAGGGTTAGGCTGGGACCCCGAAGAATGGGATTTAAACATTTGGGAGTCTACCGATTTTTCAAATTCTAGTGATGAGAAAGTTAAAAATAGGTGCGGGCCAGATCGAGCCAGACGAGCCAAAAGTGGTTTGAGCGCACCCAATATTTAGATGAAAAATGCAGGGCACTCCACAGAACCCAGGAGGAATTGAAAAGTACTCCGTAGAACATTATACCCAGCAAGAAGTCAATGATAATATAAATAGATTCAAACAGAAGTCTGGGGAAACATTGCTTACATGGATGGTGAGGTTGTTTGACACGGGTGCCTCTGGAGTGGCACTAGATGAGGGAGATTCAAGGAAGTTTTGCACTCTTAGGTTTGACCCCATTATACAAGAACAATTTAGAAGTTATGGGACTCAAGGAGCGACTAATTTGTTGCAATTGGCACTTATGGGATGTAGTCAGAAATATTATATTGGATCAGATTGGCCGCCAAATGATAAGCCTTGGTACACGTTGAGAGATGCTCTGAAAAGAAGTAAAGAAGAAAGTATCAAAACTGCTATTCTTTTGGATGAAGCTCACAATTTGTTAGATGTTCCCTTAACAATTTCACTACAAAATAAAATTATTTGCCTTCTCCCCCAGCTTATAAGCAGTTAATAATGACTCTCCTAATTAATCAGAAAAGGCAGGCATTGAAAGATGTGCTGGAGGCAGTTCGCTAGTTGGGAGAGCTGGGAGACTGGAATAAACCAGAGAGAGCCTTGAGATCTGAGGGTTGCACAGATAATAACAGTGTATCTAGGAGAATCATGTTTATGGCATTACTGAAGGATGGTGTCAACAATGAGCAGATTGATGGGATAGATACTAAAAGACTTGTGGAAGATTTACTGCAAGAGAGGGCTGGACAGAAAGGAAGGCAGCAGGAAAGTTAACAAGCAAGATAATAAGACGAGTGAATCAGGGCCAGCCACAGGCCACAGACACAGGAGGATAGAAAAGAAAGGGAAAGAAATGTTTCTTCACAAGGGAAAGAGGAGGAAGATCCGGACAGCCAGTGGTTGACTGCTGAGAGCAGGGAAGGAGAGGAATCTACTCGTAGCTATGAAAACATATATCAGCTGACAAATGTTATTTGCGAGAATGATCATACTAGTCTTTTTTACAGATCATACTACGAGGTGTCTGTGTGCTAGCTATGCTACGTGGTCTCCTTTCGGGCGTATGTGTGTGGGGTCGGGAGGGACCCAATGCCCCCAGCTCCGAAATGATTGATCGACCACGCCTATCGACACCTTCACTGCACCTGACCGAAAATGTTTGGACACATCTGGCATGAGTCGTACTCAACTATGGCCCCCATGCAAGGTACGGTGGATGTTATATCCACCTGTCTGGTGGCCGTTCCCACTCCAGCAAAAGTTTTACTTCACATTTTTTATGTCACTAACAAAGATGGAGACGTTGAAAAAAGTGATGTGTTATCCCATTTCAGTCCTTACAAGCATTGTAGACCTTGCCACATAGTAATGGATGAAAAGTGGGACAACTTAACCCTAGTGATTGCTTACAATGTTACCAAGTGTGATATATTTTTACGACATGACCTGTGATTCTCACAAAATCGGAAAATGTGCCTAGAGGCAACAACAGGGTCTCCTCAAGAGATCCCGTGGGAACAACAAACTCTATGCCACTACCGAACCAATAAACATTACAAACGTATGAACAATGACATGCCTCGTCTTCACATGGTGACTGCTACTTGTCACATCAAGCATGTCAAACTACCTGTGGGATGGTTATTCTCTTGTGGAAATACCACCTTTACATACATTCCTGCTAATATAACTGGTTTACCATGTACCTCTACACAATTAGGACTCATGATTGTTCCATTTCATTCTGTACATACTCCCTATCCAAGGGAAATAGTTCAATTAAGTGAGGATTGTGATTCTGAAATTCAGTTATTATCTAAATCTGAATATATGAGCTTAAGTCATTCTATTGTAGGAGTTCCAGGATTAATTGTTTACAAAAATCGAGTTATTAATAAGTTAGCATGTTTATTGGCTAAGAACATCAACCATACTTCCATTGCTTTAACTGAATCATTGCTAGATATACGGGGTACTAGAAAAGCTGCACTGCAGATTAGGGCCACTTTTGATTATGTACTGTTAAATCACGATAATGATTGCTCAGAATTTAAAGGCCTCTGTTGTTTTAATCTATCAAATCACTCTAAATTTATTCAGTCCCATATTGACACTTTACATGAATTGGTGAAAGAAGTAAAACGAGATGTAGACAAAGGGTGGTGGGACTGATTATTTAGCTGGTTGCCTGATTCTGGGCAATTGCGCAATATTTTAGGCGGGATACTCGTAGTGATTTGTATTATACTAATACTATGTTACTGTGTACAATGCATACCTAATCTGCTTACAATATTTAAAGTGAAAAGAGTTAATTTTAGACCAGTATGTTATGAGAGTCACTTGTTAAAGGGTGGAGTGTAATGCTATCTGTATTTAACCGCTGGCTCCATCTTGACCACTGACTGCATTTTGTGCTTAACATAGCTTCAAACGCTGTCACATTGGTGGCGCAGGTATTTTTCCGCACACAGCTTGTTAACATGTTTTCGCTTTTTCTCACCAGGGAAGGAAACATAACATGGGGGAGGAATATAGCTAAGGATGTACCAGGCTGAGAATGTTTATGGTAGAGCAGGGTACAGCTTGGTCTTGGAAATACACAGTGAGATCTGGCCAGTCTCTATGTGTTTTTTCAACACTGACCTAATACGGCCAGCACTTGAATTTCACAACTTACTCAAAGGGAGGGGGTTTCTAGAACCTTCCTCCTAAGTTTGTTCAAAGTATATAAGGTGGGGAAGCTTGACAGCTGGGTGAAGAAGGAACACATCTCTGGGAATGGACGCATTGCCCAGAGAGTAATCCCAGCAGGGTGGTTCTCTTTTGTTTCAGTTGTCCAGGGTTCCACAACCTGACATGGGCAGACAAGGGATGATGTTGGAGTCAAGCCATAAGGTGATGCATTTTTTATTCTTTTTTCTAGCTTTGCACTGTACATGCATGAATACATAGTCACTAAATATAAATTATATTCATTGTTGATGTAGTGCATTTTCTTTTAACATTATTATTCTACTGATGTGATTATTTCAAGAGTTGCATGTGTGTTGCTCATGTTATTATCTTTGTGCAACTTAGGAAGTGCCTTAATAAATTAATTACTCTGACTAAGAGTGCTGCATTCTCTGCATTCCTTTCACTTTGTTCCATCGCGGTCTTAAGTAAAGTAGAATACTAAGTAATCACAGATTTTTCTTGTATAACTAATGTTAATCTTTCAGGCAAATATAAGAGAATCAAGATGACTCTGGTGATTAATGTACCTGCTGGAGAGAGATAGGAGTTTTGTCGAGTGGCAGTTTTGACTCATCCACAGTAGCACAGATGGTTAATATGCCTGCTGCAAACAATGCGTATCATGCAAAGAACAGTATTGTATGTGTATGGAACATTGGGTTACTGCTTTTGTCACAGAGATTCTTTTGATACTGTGCAGTTCAGACTGCATGGCACAAATCAGAAAGTCATTTTTTTCCCGGTCTTTCATTTTCCTTATGCTGCTAAAAAAGGTTTGTTTGCGTAGAAATACATTCCTATTATTAAAGTCATGGCTAACCACTGTGTTATGTTCTGAATCCTGAGTTTGTGCTTCTCCAGACCAAGCACTCTTAGAAAATGTCTATCCATGTAGATTAAGTGAAATCTACACCTTGTATTCCCCTGTAAAGTGCTCCAACACCCTACACTGGTATGACAGGTGCTATAAAACAAATCATTTACATGTGACAGAGAGTCTTTGGAGAGATGAGAGGCCCTTATGGTTTTACTACCTTTCCCCACCACATATTTATGTGAAAACGCTTTCTCAGATCTTATGTATCTAAGAAATAAAAACAGAAATCGCTTGGGAAATGTAGAACCTGACCTGAGGATTCAGCTTAGCTAACTAAAACCGAACATTGAAAAGGTAGTCACTGAGATGCAGTGCCAACCTTTCCATTAAAAGGTTTTGATTTTTGCAAGGTTTTGATTTTTGCATATGTTTTCAATATAAAATAAGTATATCTTTAGTAATTTAAGTATTTGTTTGGGGTGTACTTTGTGTGTATTTTTTACAAATTACTGTTTTAATGTTCAAAATTGCTTGGGGGGTCCCCGGCTTCAAGTAGTGATACATTGGGGGTCCCCAGGAGTCAAAAGGTTGGGAAACACTGGTCTAAATGTTATGAGGAATGTATGTTTTTAATAATTTGGTTTTAATTAACTATCAAATAAAGATTATTCTTATATAAAAAATTAATAAATAAATGTAAGACTATGCAGGTTATTTCACTAATAATGATTATTCATACAACACACAATACAAACAAACATGTTTATTGGTGGTTTTAATTACTACTAAACTCAAACGTCACCTAGGGTATCAACCATTAGGAGCACAAAAAATATTTAAACCCTCCACAACTTCAAATGTATTACTCACTGTAATGTAAATAGGTATGTTTGACCACTGACTTTGGGTTGCACCACTTTGCAGTTGGATTAGTTGTTCAGTGTTCACCAGTTGCAGATTAAATTTTGTTTTCAGTTTAGCTGCCTATTGAGCTTATCGTAGCGTTAGACATTGCAGTTGAGCTGTGTTTTTCCACATGGTAAACTGTGCTTGTCTTTTTGTATTCTTTCTCACCGAACAGTTAGTCAGTCATCATGATAAGAATGTACATGTTTTTTAGTGCAGGAAATGGTTCAGCCTTGGGAAGAGTGCCTTGAGATTTTGGCCAGTTCTCAATGCTTTTCTTCCCACTTGGACCTACAGTAGCCAGCATGTTTGAATATTTCTCTTTCATGGGAGGGGTTTTCTCCAGAAAGCCCTTTCAGTTCTTTAAGATATAAAAAGGTGGCCCTGCTCAGTAGCGGTGGAATTTCCAAGACCTTGGTCAGGATTAGACATCGAATGCCTGACACACTCTTGTCCCGTGAGGGTGGATTTCTCTTTCTCGCAGTTGAACAGGGTCATCTTGCTGGCATGAGAAAGATGAAGAGCTTGGCAGGCCCTTTGGTGATTAATTTTTACTTTATTCTTTGCTTTGCACTTATGCTATAATATAATCACATATATTTGCTGTGTACATTACAGTTGAGAATCATTTTGATATATTTTCCTTTCATTGCTGTGAGTATTTTTAAACGTGAGCTTTCGACCTACTAATCTCCTTTTAAGGAACCTCGTGGTGAAATAATAATAAATGTCTTCTTTCAACTGAGAAGTGCATTCCAGAGATTTTTGTCAGCTTGGTCATTAGTGAAAGCAAAACACTCACAAAATTCTTTATGAGTGCATAACCCTATAGCCTACTTTCCCAAGACACAAATTTTTTACTTGCAGGTAGGGTTGCCACCTTTCTTCAAAAACAATGTTGGATATTTGTTTAGGTTTTGCTATTCCGGAACATGCAAGAACTGGTACTGGAAAAGAAAGGTGTGTGTGAAATTGTCAGGATTCTTTTGTAACAAGTAGACTATCTACCTGCTCTAATAATCATACTGAGATAATTTAGACAGCTCTCAAATACTTTATAACTGATTTCTTTCTTTATTTTCTGTTTCAGATTTATCGTTCAGAAGAGGTAAATACCAAATTTCGTTAATTTTCCCAATAAACAAAACGGCCAGGTTGCAACCCTACTTGCAGGTTGCACAAGGATGTCTGGAATAAAAGTTTTAACCCACCGAATTTTATCTCACTGGGATACGAGCCGGTGACCTACAGCTACATGCAGTGCCCTGCAACAAGTACATTAACCCGTCCTAAACTACGATTTGAAGAAGTAAATCTATCAATTGCAGATTACACAGATCTCTGTAGGAAATGATTAACCACCTAAATTATATTAGCTGTGTACACCCGTACTTGCTTCGTACACATTAAGTCATAGAAGGTGTCTTAAAATCCTACTGTACCTTAAAGTGGTCTTTTTTTATCCAATAAAGTAAAGCTAAACAGCCCTGCCAAGTTTCACAGATTCGAGCGTGACCAGTTGTTCTTTGAATTCTCGGACTTGTAGTGTTGTTTATGCCATTATAAAACCAGGACTACAAGCCACAGAATCCAAGGAAAGAAATCAGAAACCAGGACTGGAGCAACTCATCACACACGAAACTTGACAGCTATGATAGTGTTCTTAATAGAGCTACACTGATATTAATCCTGCCCCTCATACATTATATCTCATATACAATAGTCATGAGATTTGGGCGTGATATTACTAGTTCCTCTTATTGATCCAAGTATTATTTGAAATGTAGGAGAAACACAGACGCCCCTTAGACTAAAGTGCCCTGTGACGTGTGACTCACTCGCATTATTGACTTTAATGGAGCTCCCACTCTTGAGATCACGTTTCTGTATAAAACAACTCGTGGTCTAAACCTTTAAATTTACATTCTTATAGCAGTCCATAATACATTGGCCACCGTTTGACTTCGTAAAATTTTAACATTCAAGACATTGCTATCAAGTGTGCTAGCCTAATCAACTCTATTTACCTAGGACGTGTTAGGTTGCCACAAAAATACCCCAGATCTGGAATAGTGTACGTGATAACATGGAGTGATTTATTCGTGTTTACGAGTTGGTTTAGTCGAAAGGTTGAAAACTCGGGCTGTCGGTTTTGACGTATTGTTAACGTGAAGGCAGTTTGTAAAAATCATGCATACGTCACTGTTAGGGCCGCTCATGACTGTAGGGCTCTGCCGATAGTCCCACCTCATTCTACCACCGGTGCTGCTAACGTCTATCTCAAATATAAAGTTACATAGTTCGCCAAACTGGGTAGCCATTTTCGATCAGGATAGACAGTAAAGGGTGATTCCTTCCACCTCCTCGCCCTGTAGTCTTTCTTCTAAGTGCATAGAGTTTCCGTCAGTAGTTTGAACATTAGATTTAAAGTGCCATAGTTGTATGTCGGAAGTGGTAGTCCATTCTGTGCCGAGCGCAACGACGAGTATAAGAAAAAAACTATAACCCCCATGAAGCACTGAGAGCAACTGAGCCAATGAGAGAGTTTGTGATGGTGGAAGGCGGGTTCTACATCGCACATGCGCATCAGTTTGGTGTCGCATGTGGAGGTCAGCGCTGCCGGAGGACGTGGTAAGTATGGAGCGTGATCTGATATGTGTGTGCCCAGCTTTACAGGGCCTTTACGCGTTTTACTTTGCTTCCCACTGACACGGTGGACTTATTTTCTGCATCCCGTTCCTTCTAGTCCTTAATGACAGTCGGCTCTTTAGATGCAAGACTAAGACGGCCAGTGACCACCTCAATGGAGGTAGTGGGTTCTGGGAAATGACAGATACAACCCAGTTGACCTTCCCACACAAATGGCACATTATAATATAACATCCCTTGAACAGGTGTCTTTCCTGGAAACAAATTAAATTATCCCGATAGTGGCCAGAAAATATATCACCCACCCCATCCCCCTCTGGTCCCGCCACGGAAAGCTTTATAAGTAGTCTTCAAAAGAGTGTATTTCTTTAACATGCAGAAATGTTTCACCTTGGCGCATAAGATTGTATCACTGCATTGAGAAGCATTTATTAAAAGTGGTAGTTTGAATTTCGAAACAGTCATGTCTGTCATACTGACAATAGTGCCTTGGAGAATAAAGATGGAAGCCAATTGTCATGAGCAGGGCTGGCTTTTGGACTGTGCGACTGGTGCGGCCGCACCAGGTGCTGACCTCAGATGGGGTGGTTGTGTTTAGAAATAACTTCCGAAACTTGCAATTTAAAATCACCTGCTAAAACGTTGTTTGTGTCCAGCCTTCGGTTAGCAATTAAAATGTCAAGATACCTCTTGTGATTAATGTTCCTGCTAGGGAGAGAAATGGGAGTTTTGTCTAGCTGCAGCTTTGACTTGCCATAAAGTAGCACAGAAGGTTAATATGTCTGCTGTAAAGAAAAGATCTGTGTTTTATATGGATAGCTGAGTGGATTAGTAAAGCCAGCATTTGCCAGTGCATTAAAACAAATGAAATGCATGTGAGAGAGGGGCTATGGAGAGATAAGGGGCACTTTTGCGGAGTGGTAGTGAGGGAATCCAAGGAGGTGGTCATTGGGTTGGGTGCACCCAAAAAGATTGTTGCACAGGATGCCACTAGCCAAAGCCGGCTGTGGTCATGGGCACAAAGCAAAAGAGTTATATTAGCTGAGGATCACACAGTTGGTTTACAGAGAAGCCAAGTTAATTCCAGGTTTTCTGGTTTCACAATGTGAAAATCGGCCACTAGATGAGTAACGCCTTCTGCTCGTTGACATAAAAGGTTAATGATATGTCTTAAGATCTTAGTGTATGAGGTTATGGCGAAAGTGGCAGCTAGCAGCTTGTTTTGGGGTCTGAGATCTTGAAGTGAGTCAGAGGCAGGTATTTCACTTCAGCCTTCAGTGATTCGCTGACCTGCGTTTTTTAATTCTGTAGACAGAGAACCGGTTCATCCTTTTAAAATGGTGTGGTAGATCGCCCTGAACTCCTTACCCTATAAACTTCTGCTCTTTCTAGGTGAGTATGCCTCCAGCAACATTCCTAAAGATGGCTACCCCCCATTAACACACCTAAAACTCAGAGCTTGCTATGAACAAATCAGTTTCTCACTCCTCTCCAATAGATAGCAGTCACTCCTTCGACAAATCAGTTTACCTGTCCTGTTGATAAAGATCTTGGCATTCACCTGCTGCCAGTTGGCCTTATGTCACCTTCTACTAGTTTTTAGCAAACAACTTCGTAACTCATAGATGGCTTACTAAAGTATAGCCCAAGTGATCAGAGCTTAAAAAAAAACATTAGCAGAGCTAGTAGGTCTTACATTAAAATGCTGGCACCTGCAAAAGTGGACTTTTTAAATTCTATTTACAAGTGTTAGTACATTAAGCCCAGACCTGCTGGCTTTGTCAATGCTAGGTCTTCCCGGAATGGCAAAGATTTACAATGCCCCAAGCGCAATAACATTTTGTCCTTTGGGCACCCCTTTTCTACTAGCCACAGTGACATTGTTGGGCCATTTGGCACCATTTAGAGCCCATTCGTGATGGCACCTGTTTGCCATGACGTCCCTGTATCAGCAGCCACACTGGCTCTATTCAGTTGAGATGGAGTGCAGGAGATGTAGTGTGGCGTAAAGGAGAAAATCCACATGCATCATAATTGTCAGGTACGAGTTGCTACAGACTCTTTGTAAAGCCTGACACACACTCCAGCGTCCCATTTAAGCTCTCATATTTTGCCTTCCAAAGATGCTGAGCCAGCTGCAAAGGCAGTGCCTGGATGCTAGTTGCTTCGTTTCTCTTCACCTTTTCAATACTGTAAGTGTGAAAGACGCTTCTATCGATACATGTGTCTGTATGCTGTACTTGTGATGTGTGCATATGTTGGAAGAAAACCCCTTTCTGCTGCTGCATGTGCTTGTAGTATCTGCTGCAGTGAAAAAAAAAACCTAGAGAAGTTTGCTTTCTGTGTTTCATGGATGTATGAAATAAATTAATGTATGCTAGTTTAGTGTACATTTTAAGATGCAAAATAGTCCCTTCATGCATTGCAGTGCAACTACTGCACTGGACAAGGAACAAAAGCACCAAATAGCGTATGCATAAGGTGAGAGAAAACACATGATTTTTGTTAAAGTATTGGTTACAGTAGTTGCAGTACACAGCTGCTCTGTCAAGCCAGTCCAATTTAGACAAGCAATGTCCAGATCCTGGAAATATCCCCGACCTCTTGGATAGAGTCCCTCCTTTCACACAGATAACCCCCAAAGGATATGTAAGCTCCCAATCTTCGTGAATTAGACCCTTCTCTCCTGTTGACACTCACACCCTTTCACACTAAGTCCTACCCAGTACTTTTGAACCTAAACTGTTATATAATGTTGAACTAGTACACGTTTTTCATTCATTTAAGTTTACAGCATTTCTGACCTTTGCATGTGCCACCAGTATTATCTCCCGAATTTTCAGGGGGTTGGCCTTTTACACTTGGGAAGAGATTCCTACTTTTACTGTTAAACATAATATGAATCGTGCTTTATCAGAAAAGGCATCAGCTTTCGTAAGAATTGAGTGACACTGCACTGTGTCTGAATGCTAGGCATTTATGATGTTTTCGTATTGTGAACCATTCACAGGTATTTGGTCTGCTGGGACTGGCTGTTGTGCAACAGTTTGGCAGCATGTTAATTTATCATTGTCTGTGTGGCATGTAGTGCAAAGAAAGATGCAGTTATAACCTTCCTCTCAACCCAAGCACCTGCAACTGTGAAAGTAGTTGTCAACGAGACCGACCCTAGGGTAGGTCGCTTCCCCCGCCGCTGCAGCTCCACCTGCCTAGCCCCTGCCACCTCCAGCAGACCGTAAGTGCTCCTTAGCACTCTCCCCTGTCCAGCTCCTCGTTTTTCTTCTGTCTTCTGTGCTCTCTCTTTGTCCAGCTCCTCGTTTTTCTTCTGTCTTCTGTGATTTTCCCCTTTTCTTCCCACTTTCTCTCCTTTTTTTCGGCGGCCCGCCCCCCTGCTCCCATTCGTCCTAGTCCCCCCCCCCCACCTCCCTCTTATGGCGGCTGCGCCGCTGGCGCGCCAAAGGCAAGCCTGTCCGCACCCAGCGCCAGAACCCCTCGCCTCCAGCGCTCCCAAAACCCCCAGCACTGCTACGACGACGCCACCCTCCACGCACTTAACCCGGGACGTACCACAACCTGCTATCAAGCCAGCCCGAAACGCACTCATGGACCCTTCCCCTGTCAAACCTGCAAGCATACCTTCCATTGCGACTGCACCCCGTCCACCAGCCCACGCGCCAACAACCACCTCAAGTGCATCCGCATCAACGCACGCTCCGTCCACAAGCACGCCATTGAACTATGGGACCTCCTGGATTCTACCGCACCGGACGTCGCCTTCATCACTGAGACCTAGATGAACGCTTCATCGGCCCCCGACATCGCCATAGCCATCCCCAACGGCTACAAGATCGCCAGGAAAGACCGCACCAACCAAGTCGGAGGAGGAATCGGCATCATATATAAGAGCTCCATCAACGTTACTACCTCCACCGAAGACACTCCCTCGCCGCCGAACACATTCACTTCCATATCCACACCGACCCCAGGACCACCCTCAGAGGAACTCTCGTCTACAGGCCCCCTGGACCACACGCCCTATTCAGCAAATCCATCACAGACTTCATCTCCCCGCACGCCCTAGCCTCGCCAGACTACATCCTCCTCGGAGACCTGAACTTCCACCTGGAGCAGAACAACGACACCAACACCACCACCTTGCTCGCCAACCTCGGCCTCAAGCAACTGGTGAACACCCCCACCTACATCGCGGGACACACGCTCGACCCCATTTTCTCCGCCAGCAACCACGTATCCTTCAGCCACTCCTCCGAAATACACTGGACCGACCACAGATGTGTCCACTTCACCTTCAGACGCAAGACTCTCCACCTCCGCACACAACCGATCTCACGCAGACCTTGGACCAAATCTCCACAGAACAGCTACTCACCACTCTCAACCACAACCAACCTACCATCACCTCCGACGCCAACAATGCAGCCCTCAGCCTCACACAGTGGATCACCAACTGCGCTGACAACCTCGCCCCCCCCCCCCCTCAGACGCCTCCCTAGACAGACCAACACCAGGAAACCTCAATGGTTCACAGACGCCCTCAAAGAATCCAAGAAAACCTGCCGTACCCTCGAGAAAACCTGGCGCAAAGATCACACTGCAGAAAACATGTCAGCCCTCAAAATCGCCACCTGCGAACACCAGCAGCTGATCGGCGCCACCAAAAGAGCATCCTTCAAAGAGAGACTGGACAAGAACACCCACAACAGCAAAGAACTCTTCAACATCGTCAAAGAGCTCTCCAATCCCAACGCCAGCTCCAACTCCATCACGCCCTCACAAGAACTCTGCAACTCCCTCCCTACCTTCTTCCATAGAAAGATCACCGACCTACACGACCGCTTCTGTCCACAGATCCCGCTGACCACCACGGAACCCACAGCCCCAGCCGTCACACTCAACGCCTGGACACCCATCAGCATTGAAGAGACCAAAACTACCATGAACACCATCCACTCCGGTGCCCCCTCGGACCCTTGCCCACATTACATCTTCAACAAAGCCGATGCCAGCATCGCCCCCTATCTCCAGACCATCATCAACAGCTCGTTTTCATCTGCCACCTTCCCCGAGAGCTGGAAACATGCGGAAGTCAACGCTCTCCTGAAGAAACCCACGGCGGACCCCAGCGACCTGAAGAACTTCCGCCCCATCTCGCTCCTCCCCTTCCCGGCCAAAGTCATCGAGAAGGCCGTCAACAAACAACTGACCAACTTCCTCGAAGACAACAACCTGCTCGACCCCTCCCAATCTGGTTTTCGGGCCAACCACAGCACGGAAACCGCCCTCATCGCAGTCACCGACGACATCCGAACCCTGCTGGACAATGGAGAAACAGCTGCCCTCCTCCTCCTCGACCTCTCGGCTGCCTTCGACACCTTCTGCCACCGCACCCTAATAACCTGCCTCCGCTCCACCGGTATCCAAGGACAGACCCTGGAATGGATTGCCTCTTTTCTCTCTGACCGCTCCCAAAGAGTCTACCTCCCGCCTTTCGGCTCGGATCCCACCGAGATCATCTGTGGCGTCCCACAGGGCTCCTCGCTCAGCCCTACTCTCTTCAATGTCTACATGAGCCCCGTCGCCGACATCGCACGCAAACACAACCTCAACATCATCTCCTACGCCGACGACACCCCGCTGATAATCACCCTCACCAAAGACCCAGCCACCGCCCAAACCAACCTGCAGGATGGAATGAAAGATGTCGCAGAATGGATGAAACTCAGCCGCCTGAAGCTGAACTCAGACAAGACAGAAATCCTCGTCCTCGGAAACTCCCCGTCCGCCTGGGACGATTCCTGGTGGCCCACGGCCCTGGGCACTGCACCGACCCCCCTCAGACCACGCACGCAACCTCGGATTCATCCTGGACCCCCTTCTCACCATGACCAAGTAAGTCAACGCCGTCTCGTCTTCTTGCTTCCTCACACTCTGCATGCTCCGTAAGATCTTCCGCTGGATCCCCGCCGACACCAGAAAAACTGTGACCCACGCCCTCGTCACAAGCCGCCTGGACTACGGAAACACCCTATACGCAGGAATCACCACAAAACTTCAGAAACGTCTTCAGCGAATACAAAACGCCTCGGCACGCCTCATCCTCGACGTACCCCGCCACAGCCACATCTCTGCCCACCTGAGACACCTGCACTGGCTCCTCACCGACACACACAAAGCCCTCCACAACAAGGGCCCGAATACCTCAACCGTCGCCTCACCTTCTACACGCCCACCCGTCAACTTCGATCCACCAGCCTCGCTCTCGCCGCCGTCCCTCGCATCTGCCGAACCACTGCAGGTGGCAAATCCTTCTACCTGGCAGCGAAGACGTGGAATTCCCTCCCCGCCCACCTCAGGACTACCTCGCATTCCGGAGGCGGCTCAAGACCTGGCTCTTCAAGCAGCAGTGACACCCCCCCCCCCCCCCCCCCCCCCAAACACCTTGAGACCCTCACGGGTGAGTAGCGCGCTGTATAAATATAATTGATTGAGAGTAGCTGTCATATGTACGATGTTGTGTTTTTTTTTTTTTTTATCCTTCATAGTGTGTTATTGGTTGTCCATCGGAGGTGCTGGGGGAATCAGAACTTGCAATCTTTCTCAGACCTGAAGTTGATGTCTGTGTTGTATGACTTTGAAGATTTTGGAATATCTCCTATGCATGCGAGTAGATGAGGTTTTGATGATGTGGTTTATTGGTGTGATCTGGTCAGAAAAGTTGTTAGGCGGTCCATACCTGAAAGACGTATTGTGAGATACTGTATCTTCTGGAGGAGGATACGATTTGATAGTATAATTCGGTATGATACAGTAGTTATCTTAATGTAGCATGTCTTCAGGTGTTATTTTGCATAGCGCAGCTTTTTACCTGAGTGGGTATACAGGTGCTTGCTGCAGGCAACATGTCTTGGTAAGGTTAGCCTATTTCATGAGATTTTATTTCATTTCTGACACAAAGTATTTAGCAACTCGGGCAGTGTGTGTGTGTGAATCACACACAGACGTATGGGCTCTTGCAGTGGCGTATGAGTCTTTGGTACGTTGCCTCACTTTGGTAATGTAGTCCCTTTGCTATCTCGCTAGAACTATGATGGTGAAGTATGTGCAATATGGATGTGGTTTGTATTTGGATGTAATTTAGTTTCTACTTGGTGTGTTCAGGAACATGTTGGTATATTGGTTTCAGATAGAGTAGAAAATCTAATTCCTGCATTTACGATTCTTTCAGGTTTCTGTGGGAGTAAGAGAAGCATAGTCAGTGAGAGTGCAGAGATGGTTTTTGCTCTTTTGAACTTCTCTGTTCAAGCAAGATGATTGATGTTGTGGGAGAAATATGGTAGTAAGAAAAGAAGGGTGCACTGTTCCAAAATAAATGGGACTATTTTCTACAGGAGCAAGAACCCTCAAGCATCACATTGGATGTAAAATTTCATCATTGGGAAAGCTCCTCGTTAGGCCGGTGCTGCAATGCCTAACGGTGCTCCACTGAGGGGGCTCTTAACCGTATGTGCTCTACTAATAGTTAGAGGTAAGTAAGGGTATCAGTGATTACCCAAGTGATGTAGGAGAGAAAACAGAAATAAAATTGGTTATCCATCTACGTTCACTAATCATGGTTTTAATCAATACTCTTGTGATGGAGACCAAAGTTAAAAACAGGAGGGGAGTAAGACTGAGTTGTAATGCTCATCTACTCGCACACAAAATATAAGTTTGAGGAAAAACCCAAAAGTGGCTTCTCAAAAAAGGGTCTACATGTTTCGCGTCTGGTGGTCCATATGGATCCCTCGACGCTTCATCAGGACCATAGAAAAACTTCTCCAAAAAATCAAAAATCCAAATAGGAGCAAAACTTACAGTCACTTACTGTGAAGTTGTTTATGTCAGTCAAAGTCGCCCTAGAAAATAAATAAAGCAACAGCATGTAGAGAATAAAGTGGCCATTAGTTACACACGTACGTAATAGGTTAAGTACATCATGTGCAAGACGAATATAATCATCTAAAAAGAAAAACATTTCTTAAGGCTTACCATCCCCGGTCTGTGGATAGAGCCCCATGGGAATCAAATATCAGTAACCGGAACAAACAATCTGAATGTCGTAATAATGTAAAAGAAAAAAATATCAAGAGTAATACCATAGACAATCAGGAATAAAATGAAACAGTTGTCTAAAATGTAGGTATTAATGTAAAGTCAAAGTGGAAAGAAAGATATGTAAGTTAAGTATAATTCAATCCGATGGCACAGTAACATCTAGTATCACCCGTGTAGTCCAAAAAATAAATTAAACCGATCGCGGTCAGAGAAGGAGAACTCAACCCTCTCCACCGTCAGGATCGTGTGGACATATCGCGGGGATTTTTGTTGGGGCAGCAGTAAAGGTATAAGCAATAAGAAGTACTTACTTCTGTCACCGGTGTGTAGGGCATATAGCACCTACCCTCCTGATAACGTCCCCGTACCGACAAAAAACGTGTGTCTCCGTGGTCCTCAAATACGTAATGAGGACCCGGAAGTGTAGTCAAATGTGCGCGCATCTCGCGCTGTCTATTCGGTGGTCATGGAAACCAGAAGTCGAAGACGGACTGTCGCACCGTTGACTATGAGCGCATCTCGCGCTATCTGTTAGGTAGTGGTAGGAGCAAAAAAAAAACAGAAGTCGAAGAAGGACTTGTGCTCCGTCGCCATTTTAAGAGGAAAACAACCGAGTTCGTAACTATCGAGTCCGGCAAAGTGAAAACTTGTAAAACCCTTTCTCATAAAAGGTTGTGGAAGACTCCAAAATTATGAGTTGCTAATGCCAGAATCATAAATAGGAGGGCAGTGAAAATAAAATTATCAAAACCTCGGTAGGCAAACAAAGTTGTTAAAATAATATGAAGGAGTCACAAAACTATAGAAATTTCATCATAATGGAGAGATAAAAAAAGTATATTAAAGTCATGGAGTCGCTAATAAACAGATTATGTCATGATAAAAATTACACAAAAGGTCAGTGTGTTCGATTTTATCAGGGAATGTCGATAGCTAGAGTAAAGACTTAGTTTATCTCAGGGTGAGTGAGGACCATGGAATTTCATCATTAAGTCCCCGGGTTGAGGTACCCAGCCGGAAAACCCAACGTTGTTCAATTCTAAAGAGAGACTGTTTTAAAACCTCTATTCGCTTTCAGACGGACTTCCAATATCAAGGACCTAGTGGTCCATACACGTCCACGTGTATTGCACAACACCTCCACCCAAAGAACATTATGGGACCTTCCCCCAGTCGAGGGTCACTACCCGTGCGGTAATTGCAATGTATGCGCACTGACTGATCAAACAAGGTCATTGGACCTAGCCCCCTTTGGGAGATGGGTTTTAAAAAAACATACTAACTGCAATTCAAAGAATTGCATTTACATGATCACGTGCCCCTGTGGACTACGTTACATAGGGATGACCACACGCCCTGTGAAGATACGTATCAATGAACACAGGAGCAATATAAGATGCCGTAGAATCACTACCAAACTTAGTGCCCATTTTATTGACTTCCCTCATACTCCAGATGAGTTACGGTGGGTTATTCTAGAAGCACCAAGAGTCAAACCCAACATTACACAGTCTCTTTAGAATTGAACAACGTTGGGTTTTCCGGCTGGGTACCTCAACCCGGGGACTTAATGATGAAATTCCATGGTCCTCACTCACCCTGAGATAAACTAAGTCTTTACTCTAGCTATCGACATTCCCTGATAAATCGAACACACTGACCTTTTGTGTAATTTTTATCATGACATAATCTGTTTATTAGCGACTCCATGACTTTAATATACTTTTTTTATCTCTCCATTATGATGAAATTTCTATAGTTTTGTGACTCCTTCATATTATTTTAACAACTTTGTTTGCCTACCGAGGTTTTGATAATTTTATTTTCACTGCCCTCCTATTTATGATTCTGGCATTAGCAACTCATAATTTTGGAGTCTTCCACAACCTTTTATGAGAAAGGGTTTTACAAGTTTTCACTTTGCCGGACTCAATAGTTACGAACTCGGTTGTTTTCCTCTTAAAATGGCGACGGAGCACAAGTCCTTCTTTGACTTCTGTTTTTTTTTTTTTTGCTCCTACTACTACCTAACAGCGCGAGACGCGCTCATAGTCAACGGTGCGACAGTCCGTCTTCGACTTCTGGTTTCCATGACCACCGAATAGACAGCGCGAGATGCGCGCACATTTGACTACACTTCCGGGTCCTCATTACGTATTTGAGGACCACGGAGACACACGTTTTTTGTCGGTACGGGGACGTTATCAGGAGGGTAGGTGCTATATGCCCTACACACCGGTGACAGAAGTAAGTACTTCTTATTGCTTATACCTTTACTGCTGCCCCAACAAAAATCCCCGCGATATGTCCACACGGTCCTGACGGTGGAGAGGGTTGAGTTCTCTGACCGCGATCCGTTTAATTTATTTTTTGGACTACACGGGTGATACTAGATGTTACTGTGCCATCGGATTGAATAATACTTAACTTACATATATTTCTTTCCACTTTGACTTTACATTAATACCTACATTTTAGACAACTGTTTCATTTTATTCCTGATTGTCTATGGTATTACTCTTGATATTTTTTTCTTTTACATTATTACGACATTCAGATTGTTTGTTCCGGTTACTGATATTTGATTCCCATGGGGCTCTATCCACAGACCGGGGATGGTAAGCCTTAAGAAATGTTTTTCATTTTAGATGATTATATTCGTCTTGCACATGATGTACTTAACCTATTACGTACGTGTGTAACTAATGGCCGCTTTATTTATTTTCTAGGGCGACTTTGACTGACATAAACAACTTCACAGTAAGTGACTGTAAGTTTTGCTCCTATTTGGATTTTTGATTTTTTGGAGAAGTTTTTCTATGGTCCTGATGAAGCGTCGAGGGATCCATATGGACCACCAGACGCGAAACATGTAGACCCTTTTTTGAGAAGCCACTTTTGGGTTTTTCCTCAAACTTATATTTTGTGTGCGAGTAGATGAGCATTACAACTCAGTCTTACTCCCCTCCTGTTTTTAACTTTGGTCTCCATCACAAGAGTATTGATTAAAACCATGATTAGTGAACGTAGATGGATAACCAATTTTATTTCTGTTTTTCTCTCCTACATCACATGGGTAAATCACTGATACCCTTACTTACCTCTAACTATTAGTAGAGCACATACGGTTAAGAGCCCCCTCAGTGGAGCCCGTTAGGCATTGCAGCACCGGCCTAACGAGGAGCTTTCCCAATGATGAAATTTTACATCCAATGTGATGCTTGAGGGTTCTCGCTCCTGTAGAAAATAGTCCCATTTATTTTGGAACAGTGCACCCTTCTTTTCTTACTACTGTATATGGGAGACTGTGCACTGGACCATCAATCTCCCAGTTCCCTCCTTTTTGTTTACAGTGGGAGAAATATGGTCACGGTTTAGGTTGTAATGATGTGTAAGAATTCGCACTGATTGTGAGAAACGAGTAGTTTGAGTGTAAAGTAGTATCTTCTTTGCTTAGTGTACATCAATCAGTCATAGCTTATAGAGTGCAACTACTTAAACCGTAAGGGTCTCGGGTGCTGAGGGGGTTTGTCCTCTGTGCTTCAGTCGAAGAGCCAGGCCTTAAAGTCCTTCCTGAATTGACCCAACAATGGGGACTGCCTGAGATGAAGAAGCAATGTGTCCCAGCTCTTAGCTGCGAGGTAGGAAGGATCTGGCTCCAGCTGAGGTCTTCAGTATGCGGGGTTCGTGGCTAGTGCCTGTTGAGTGGAGAGGTCTGGTGGGGGTGTAGAAGGTGATTCAGTGATTGAAGTAGGTGGGTCCTTGGTCATGGAGAGCTTTGTATGCATGGACAAGGAGTTTGGAGTTGATCTTTTTCTTGACGGGAAGCCAGCGGAGGTCTATTAGGTGTCTGGTGATGTTTGTGGTAGTGGGTGTCCAGGATGAGTCTGTCGGAGGCATTTTGGATGTGCTGTAGTTTAGAGAGCATATGTTGAGGAGGATGCATTTGAGGTGCTTCCGGTGGGTGTTTGATGGCCCAGTGGTGGGAGGGTCCAGCATTTGGTGTAGAGTGAGGGTGTGGTGGCAGTAGAAGCAGGAGAACGGTCCATGGGTGTCTCTGGGTGATGCAAGATGACAGGCGGTAGAGCGTCCTGTGTACGGCACATGGAGGGTCACCACATTGTAGAGGTGGATGGTCGGTTGACCAGGGTTTGTGGCGCTAGACACAGATGTGCTTTCCTTTGGTGTGCCCGCTGAGCTCAGTGGCTATTAAGAAGGGGAAGGCAGGGGGGTCCGGTCTGCTGGGAGGCAGGAGGGTGGGAAAACACTTCACAGGGAGGTGGGGGGCGGGGCAGCAGGGAACAGAGTGCCGGGTAGAGGGAAAGGCACTAAGAAAAGAGGAGAAAAGGTGCTTCAATAAAAGAGGAGAAAAGCCAAGCCTAAAGAAAAAAGACAGGAAAAAGAAAGATGACAGAGCAAAGACACACACACATAACAACCCCCCCCCCCCAAAATAGGGATGAGGCGCAGGTGGGTGTCTGTGGGTGGAGGTCGACTGAGTCAGGCAGGCTCTCAGTTTGCTAGCAGCAGCAACAGGTGGAGTTGCGCAGAGGGGAGCGAGCAGACGCTGACCAGGTCGTCAGAGAAGTCATTCGGTAGGAGAAGGCAGAGTGTCATGTGGTGTTGCACACCGTGTTTAAGTAGTATTGGGGGTCAGAAGTTGTCCAAAAAAAGGGTCTTTGCTGCTGATATGGTTTGAGAGTGAGTCGATCAAATACATAGCATAGCAATGCTGCATTGAAGGCAAGGTGGAAGTACAAAGGCCAGTGAGTTAGATGTGAGCAGTAGGGTGCAAGTGATTTGGATATTTTGGCCCCTGGGAAAGATACCAGTTAAGATCTCTGGTAGAGAGCCCCCTTGCTGGGTCCTCCAGACACTGCATCGCCAGTCCGAGGAGCAAGCCCTATGATGAAGCATGACATCCAGTGGACGTGTGAGGGCTCTTGCTTCTACTTTTAGAAGTGCCTAGTGGACTTTTGTCTTTTCTTGTGGAACAGTGTATCTTTTTGATTTGTATTATTATTATTATTATTATTATTGAGGCTGTGCACTGGACCATATAATGTCCCTGTTCCTCTCATGGTTATATAGACCTGTGGAAATATGCATTTAATCATAATATGGCAATTTAATCTAAATTATGCAGCACAAATGCAAATTATGCTGCATAGTCTCAGCATTATTTATATTGATTTGAGATGGAAATATTTTTATTTCAATCTGCGTATTATTTGACAAATGCAGAAAATCCATAAATGTGGTAAATACTTCAGTCATGGAATTATTGTGATTGTTTACTTTCATAATATGCAGCGACCTAGTTTGCAATATGATATGAGGGGTTCCACTGTTGAATATTCTGTTGGACAGTTGCTGTGGCAGAGGGGCAAGGCAGACCTGTTTCCTGTACCTTGAAGCTTTACCGTTAAAGAAACTAATATACGCTTCCGGCTACAGTTTCATCATTGTGTGTGGGAAGATACACGCACAACAAATTGGCGACGAGCTGATTCAGACCTTAATAGCACTCCTGCATCGTAATCTATTTTGTGATTTATTGCTGAGTGGAGACTGCGTTGGAGTTATCATTCAGTTGTTCCTCTGAATTCATTGTACTGTACCTACTACACACCAGGGAGCAGAAAAGACGGTAACTTGTAAAGATTTAACCTGTGGAAACTAAACTTTGCAGCAGGGAATTGTTTGAATGAGCGGCCACCGTTATCTCTATTGTCGGCAGTCACCAGCTACAAGCTTACTTACATCCATGCCAACCATTATTGGCCACAGAGGACCATCACTGGAGTCCGCAAACACAAGACTTGGCAAGCACTGCAATGCAGCAGGGAGATAGCCAATCTCGGACATCAGCATTTCTCAGCAGTATGTGAGCACTAGTGAGACATCCAGCCTTGCAAAACTTACACACAGATGTTATCGCTGTGACAATAAAGAACATTTAACGTATTCTAAAACATGCCCTGCTCTGAAGCAGAAATGTAGCAATTGTGACATTATTGGCCATTTTGGGAGTGTATGCTAAAAGAACTGTTAAATGTTTATACGAATGCAAAAGCTACAGTGGTAGTGATACAGAAGAAGATAGTGTGAAGTTGCACCGTGTTATGAGTTTATACGACAAGTTTGTACTTAACATAAGTGTGAATAGTACTAGAGGCAAACTGGAGTGCTAAATAATTGGAGGTGTGCCCATTAGGATTTCTGCAGGCTCAGGATCACTTTTTACTATTCTAGACAAGGATGGATGGAGAAATAAGTTTGTGGGAAAGATTGGTAATCATTTGTAAACTCGTGATATTAATCCAGAGAGCTACACTGATGAAAAGATCTGCATGCTGGGTTTCAAATGGTTATCCTTTTCCTTCAAAGACAGTTACACTAGGGGTAAAATATACGGCAAAAAGGTGACCTTTGGTCCTAGGATGGGCAGGTTCAAGGGAACTTGTATATTTGTCTTGGATCCGAGCAGTGAAGAAAAAGTACTCGTGGTGGGTGAAAGAAATTCAGTAGGTATTGAAATGGACATTTTTTTTTCCAAAGGTTTTCAGTAAACACTTGAGGAAATTGGAGGCAATTTAACATGACATTGTAATCCAGGGCAATGCTATTCCTAAAGTGCATATGTTAAGGGCAGTACCATTAATGGTAAGAGACAAAGGGGGTTATTTCAACTTTGGAGGAAGTGGTAATCCGTCCCAAAAGTGACGGTAAAGTGACGGATATACCACCAGCCGTATTACGAGTCCATTATATCCTATGGAACTCGTAATACGGCTGGTGGTAAATCCGTCACATTTGGGACGGATTACCACCTCCTCCAAAGTTGGAATAACCCCCAAAGTTTCGAAGGAATTAGGCAAGTTTATCCAAATGGATGTCATTCAGCCTATAGAGAGCTCCCATTGGATTTCCCTGGTGGTTGTTGCATGGTGTAGCAATGGAAATATTAGTCTTTGTGTAAACTTGAGACAGCTGAACAATAACATTGTTATTGATCGTTTTCCCCTACCTAAAATCACTAAAATGGTGTCATGTTTGAAAGGTGCTACCTGGTTTTCAACTATAGACCAATCAGCGGCTTACCATCAAATTCTTCTTACACCACAGTCTAGAAAACTCACGGAGTTCATAACACCTTTTTGGCTGTTTTCAGTTTAAAAGAATGCCATTTGGGTTTTCATCAGCTGCAGCGATTGATGCACAAGTTGTTTGGAAAAGAAAAAGAAATTATGTTTTCCAAGTCGATATTTTAGTGTTCTGGAAAAAACTAAGAATAACATGATCGAAAATTGCAGAGAGTGTTGGATGTACTAGAAAGCAAAGGTCAGACTGTTGAGCCGAATAAATGCAAGTTTGTAGAAGGGAATTATTTGGCACATGTAATTAGTGAGGAGGGGGTAAAACCAAAGTAGTCTTCGATAAGTGCTATTACTGATGTACCAGCACTTACAAACAGGGGTGAAGTGAGGTCATTTTTGTGAACAGCAGAGTATTTCATGAAGTTCATCCCAAATTTTTCAGACAAGGTTTACAACATAAGACAGCTACTAAAAAAAAAACAAAAAAAAAAAAACAAAGTGAAATATGTGTGGGATTCCCAGTATGAGTCTGAATTTAATAGGATCAACAATGGTAAGGTAACTAAATTAAAGGGCTCAAAAAATCTACTGACCACTCCCATTGGTGAGTCTTATTTGATCAGGTCGAGCTATTTTTAATTCTTACTCATCCTTTCTGGTGAGTTGACACTGAACAGGTGTTCTGTTCATTTGAAAAGTGGAGGGGCAATAAAAGATGCCTTTAAGTCTTATTCTTGTGTCACATTTGCTCTGTGTTTACAGACGGAGGTCAAAAGTCAGTTTGTCTTGCAATTAGTTTTCCTTCTGACTGCAGAGTTCCAGGACTTTGTAAGCTGAACCATGTGACCTGCTGTTTAGAGTTTAAAATACAAAGATATAGGGTTTTAGGTTTTTCCTAACACACATTTAAATGACTAAGTCAACTGAGCAAACATTTCAAAATATTTCAGTAGTTGTGAAAGCCCCTTTGTAATATTTCTGTGTGATGAAAAAAATATTTTAATAGGATGAAAACAAATCAGAATACTTTACATGTTGATGTGCAAAGGATATGTTTCCTGAAACCCAATTTTCAAAGATTGTTAAGACACTATATTGTTATATCAGTAAAGCTGCAAGTTAGTGGAGAGGTTTTTAGACGTTTCTTGGAAAGTTACTGTGTGTAGATGACAATATGTTACCGCATCATAGTTAAGTAATATATTTATTTAAATTGATTGTTTAAACAAACTGAGAGACACTCCTGCCCTGATGGCAATGTTGTTAGTAAACTGAAAGCAGTCCTAGGTTATGTGGGTCAGATGTCATGGGTATGTGGGCTAGATTCTTGTGATGCATGCAGCAAACTTTGATCTACTTAATCAAACAAGAGGCTTTTTTGTACTGCAGAAATGCTGAGCTCACATATATGAAGGTGCAATCATATGTTAGAATGAAGAAAAAGGTAACTCTAAACTATTTGCCTAGGATCCCACAATTTTAGACCCGTTTATGGCTCAGATACATTAGTTTGGTCGAGTAGATATAGATGCAAGTCTAGTAACATTTATATGATTTTTCAAGCCCTGAATTAAGTAGTTTTGACCCTGAATCAGATTTTTTTTCCAACTACTGAAGCAAGCAACCGTGGGTTAGGAGCAGTATTATCACAAAAGGATGCTAAAGATAGAGTATTGTTTTATTTGCGTCCAGATCCTTGTCACCAGCTGAAGAGAAATATCCCATTATAAAGGATGAGTCACTTGCATGGGGTTTAGAACTTTTTTGTTTGTGTGGTGTAAAATGGTTGTTGCTGTTCAGTGTGATCATAAACCCTTGCTGTAATTATGTTCTTCAGAAGGAAGTGTGGTAGCGTCTGCCAGGATTGCAAGGTCATCTATGAGGATGAAGGACTATATTTACTAGATGGTGTATGTTTCAGTTTTTTTTACATAATGTAGTCACAGAATATTTATCCAGATGCCTTGTCTGTTAGAAGAATGTGAGGAGGACCCATGGAATGACTTTAAGGTTACACTAATTCACAACTGTGGCAATCCGGCTATCAACAAGAAGATTTGGGAGAAGAAACAGAATGCAAATGTGGTGTTGCAGTCAGTTTTGAAAAATATATATATATATATGGGTTGGCCAAAGAAGGATCAGTTGTCAGAGGAATGTAAACATTTTTGGGATGTTTGATCAGAGCTGTCTGTTGATAGAGATTTGATTTTGAGAGGAAGTACAATTATTCCTTCTTGTGTACTACATTAAGTGATTTTTGAACTGTCATGAGGGGCACTTTGGTATTGTAAGGACAAAATCTGTTGTCAAAGAATTATTCTGGTGGCCTGGAGTTGACAAGGTAGTAGAGAGATTTTCCAGGACCTGAGAGATTTTTGTCTTCTTGCGCACTTTGACTGCCCATGAATTAACATTTAGTCCCAAAACAACCTTGGGGATGAGTAGCCATGGACTTGTTGGGTCCTATAAGGGATTTCCAAGAGTACATAATTGTTTTAATGGATCTTTTTTCTAAGTGGCCTGGGGCAGATATAGTAGAGATAGTTGACACTACATCAGTCCTAGAGTTCCTGCACTGTTAATGAATGATAATGGTGTGCAGTTCGTTACAAATGCTGCAAAGTCATATTTTGAAAGAGTAGGTGTGATGCATAGGACTGCATCCCTTTACAATCCAAGTGAGAATAGCAATGTGTAAATATTTAGCAAAGTGTTAAAGGGAGTTATTCAGAGTGCAATGAGGAAACATTACAATTGGCATGCTGCTGGTCAGAAGGCTGTATGGGCGTCTAGGGTGACTGAGAATGATGCTACATGATTGAGTCCATTTGGAGCAATGCGAGGAAGGAAACCTAGGTGCAAATTCAGTCCAGCATGGCTGCATGATTGTGAAGTTGAACAATAGTCTCTGGACCGTGTAAAGAGGAGATTAGATAGGATACAAGAAAGATAAATGTAAGTCTTTATGATGCGGTACATGGAGTTAAACCCATTCAGATAAGTGGGTGACTGGGTGCAAGTAAAATAAAAAATAAAAAACTTACAGGGTGATAAAGGGAGAAAGTCAGCTTTTTTTAAAACCAGAATAAGTAAGGGAAACGTTACAGAATGTAGTGAGACTGCAAAGTGGAAAGGTATGGAACCTCATGCGTCGTATTGCCTTATGTTCCAATGAACAGAGTGAGAAAGGTAGTGTGGACGATGTGAAGTGTGACGAGTTCCATATGGTTGGAAGACTGAGTCGATATTGTGGGGAGACCATCAACATACACATTAAAAGAAATGCAACACTCTAGGCACATTAGTTGTGATTTCTGAAGATAATGGTGAAGAATGGTCCTGTGGTAAATTTGAACAACAATGCTAGGACAGGTGTCTAATGGTGCTGAGTCCAGTTGTACGAAGATGAAGAGAGTTGCCCGGATGGTTGAAGGATTTTGTTGTAAATTGAACATGCATTTTTGTGGACATTATTTTGTCATATATTGATATATTATTCCTTTGTTTATATTCCGTGAAGTTCTGCAATCCCTTTTCTTATTGTTTTTTTTTCCCCTTTTTTCCCGTTATTTGTTTGATTTTATTGGGTTGCGTTTCCAAAATAACATAATTTGTTTCTGCAGGTTAAACAGAAGGAGCAAACATAAGATTAAATATGGCTGCTAAGTTATTTGAGACCATTGGCAAGTTAGGCCTGGGACTGGCTGTCGCTGGAGGAGTGGTTAACTCTGCTCTTTATAACGGTAAGAAGTATAAAACCTGTTGGCCAAATGATGTGAGAAATTGGAGTGGAGTTGAGTTCTAGTAGATTGATTTGTGTTCTGTTTTCACGTAGGTGTTTTTGGATAGGCTAGATTGAAATGTTTTAAATACCACTGATCAGGCATAACCTGGATTTTGTGTTTGCAGATGTATTTTGGGGGCTGCAACTGCCTGACCCCCCCTGACGATGATAATAGTTTGGATGGCTCTATTTTCAGGAGTGGGAGAAACAATCTGGACTGGGCTTTGAAAAGAAACTTTATTGAGGTTGTTAATAATAAAAGGTTTACTTTAAAAACTGTGGCATTCACAAACTGGTTGGTTGGTTGGTTGGTTTAGATCTATTTTTTTTTTTTTTAGATAAAAACAAGTTTGAATCCTTTGAGCACAATAGTTGATGCAGTAAGGGTATAATGCATACATATCACTACGAGCATGCATAGCATATTAAAGTACTTCTTTCAATTTGATGTGTAGAGGAATTACTTGTGTGGGAACACTTGCCCCATCCTGAAGTGGTGTTACCTCCTCACAGCATTGTTTTATAGCCTGCCTTTCTGTAACCCTTGTTTCCCCCAACATACTCACGCAGCCTATACTCAGACCAGTCTCTTTTGTTTACCTGTGGTGGTTCTTCGTTTAATCTGACACAGATTTTGTTTTCCCTTACAGTGGATGCTGGGCACAGAGCAGTTATCTTTGATCGATTTCGTGGTGTTCAGGATGTAGTGGTTGGAGAAGGAACACACTTCCTCATCCCCTGGGTGCAGAAACCTATCATTTTTGACTGTCGGTCACGACCACGCAACATTCCAGTTATCACCGGCAGCAAAGGTGAGCAGATGACTGAGGCTGAATGCATTTTTACCTTTTCTATTTTTTTCTTTCGTTCGTTTTTGTTTCTACAACTTTATCTGCGTGCACTGTCATATGAACTTGGGTTAAGGCCACTGAAATGGTGCAGCACTAGAGGACTAACTTGTGCAAAAAATGTACAAAATCCGAGAACGGGTGGGAAAAGAATGGATAAGCTAAGTGTGTGGGATGAGGGAGCAACATGGAGCGCTCAGAAGGTGGGTATTTGGAGGGCTGTAGTCAGTGACAGATCTAGGAAACGCATGCACTCGCATGGAATGCGAAAAGAAAATGACAAAACTTGTTCCCTGAATGTGAGCAATGGCATCATACAGGCCATCCAAGCAAAACAATGGCAAGGGAACAATGCACCAGAGAGAGACACGGGAATCAAAAGGAAGACCATTGAATAAGACAGGCAGTGAGTGACGAGAAAGGTAATCAATGGGCTTGCTCTAAGATGTCTCTTCTTTTGACAACTGACGAGGTGAGACCTAAAAACGTATTTGCAGAACTGAATGGTATATTTCATTTTTATTTTGTGTGTCCTACTTGGAGGTACTTTAGTATTTAAGAAAAGGGGCCATTAAAAGAGATGCTGCAGTCTCTTCTAAAGTCTGAGCGCCCTGTTGAAATAACTTCCTCTGTGAGAACATGTTTGATGTGAAATTAAATTTGTAATCAAAAGTGAAATAAAATCAGTGGTGACAGTGGACTGATTCTGCCCACCCTGTCCCAATACATATAAGATCTTAATGTTTTGTTACACTGAAGACAAAAAGCCTTTTCTCACTCCATCAAATGAGGATTATTTCGCTATCTCGCGAACAATAACTCCTCATTTAATAACTCAGTTGGCATCTTCAAGGAGACCAGTTATCTTTCGTAAATTCTGTGCCACAGCATTGCACTACATGTGCTGAAATTTGAATTGAACATTTTCGTTTAAGTGTGCAGATGATGCAGTAAATGATGTGGCAAGTACAGCAAATTCACATATACGTATAAATAGCCGTAGCTGCAGAATCGAATGCTTTTTAACAGTCCTGAACATGCTTGCATCCTACAGCTATCTTAAATGTCCTTGCATTATCCTTAGGCTTGTTTTTCATTTCTGTTGTCTGCCACTGTTGTGTGGCATTCATCTTAATTTATGTGCTAAATATGCTCCCTCAGCTGATAGCATGGCCTGATTCCAACTACTGTATCTTCATTGGTCATCTGTCCATGACTTTTTGTTTGTAATCGTGGACATATGGCAAATGTAAGTATTCGAGCTTCTCTTTTCCTTACTTTGATTTCTCTATTCAGATTTACAGAATGTGAACATCACATTACGTATCCTGTTCAGACCAGTAGCCAACCAACTTCCACGGATATTTACCAGCATTGGAGAAGACTACGATGAGAGAGTACTTCCTTCCATCACTACAGAAATCCTGAAGGCTGTTGTTGTAAGCAAAGCTATCCAATTTTTTACTTGATTTTTTGTTAGCTATGTCTCTTACATACATCAGCACACATTAATTTACATTGACGTTGCCTGTTGTACCTCCGTATACAGGACATCTGTTTGCTGCATGGTTCCTCTTGTTCTTTCTCCATTTATTTTATTTTTTTATTTTTTATTTTTTTATTTTTTTCTTTGCCCAGTCTTCTACTTTGCCATGTTTGTTCACTTTTGCATAGGTTTTTTTCTTAACAGTTCTACCTTATTCCTGTCCTTTAGCTCCTTACCTTCCCAAAAAATGCAGATGGCTCACTTCCCTGATACTCACTGTTTCTATTCTTTGGTTCTAGGCTCGCTTTGATGCAGGAGAACTCATTACGCAGAGAGAGTTGGTCTCCAGACAGGTCAGCGAAGATCTGACTGAACGAGCCTCAACTTTTGGACTGATCCTTGATGATGTGTCACTGGTAAAGACAAATATTATTTTCCTGCACTCTTATCATGCGGTCTCTTGTCCAGTGCAGAGTTTTTGACAACTTTAGGTACACCGCTGCTCTAATCAGATGTTTTGCAGCATGAATCTTCTTTTTTTAGATTCACATGCTGTGCATTATTCCGCCATCTAGCAGTCCAGAAACCTTTAGAACTTTTTTTTTTCTTTTTTCTGGGTGCCTTTAATGGACACTTGGTGTTAGCCCACTCTTTTGTGACATCAGAGGTGTGCACCCCAGAATCTTCTGTGCGTGGTTACCATCCGCTGTTGGGTCAGGTAGCATCAGTCAGTTTCGTGGGCACAGAAGAAAAGGAGAGAGAGAGAGAGAGAGACCGACGAACCCGGACCCGGTTACTGGTGCAAAGAGGACAATAGGGCCACTGAAGGAGTTTAGGCTGAAAGGTCTGCCGTTGAGTGAGAGGTCGTTGAGATGCCACAGGGTCCCTCAAAGAAGCACAAGGTGGGAGAACCCCGAAAATGATCTGTTACCGGGGGGAAAGCAGGGGGAAATCGAACAAAAGACATAAGTCCGCTCCACGCCGAAAGTTTGACGACCAAAGGAAATTTGAAACACAAAGAGCCCGGTAGCCAGACACAAGGACACCAGAGAGCCAGCATCCCCGGCCCTACAACAGAGAAAGATAGCAAAAGGTGGGGGAAAGATGGTAGGACAAGCACCAGAGAGATGAGCAGGCACTCAACTCCAACACCCTCCTAAACTGGTATGCCCATCAGCACTGGGGGGAGGGAGGAGGAGATATGGGCAAACTCATGAAGCACCACCCAGACCAGTTCCAAAAGCAGGCAGCCACCCTTGTGGAAGAAGGCAAGACCATCGCCAATCCCAACACATGCTGTAATCCGCCTTCATATCACTTTCAAGGCTTTCCAAGTAGAGGGGCAAACCCCCCCCCCCCCCCCCATGAGAAGGACAGCCAGAAGGGGAAGCTTCAGGGTACGACACTAGACAACCACCAACAGTGGCAGTCGCATACAGGACACCAACAGCTCTTTCTTGGCAGAGCAAGAGAAAGAGGACTGCTTCCCAGAGAAGCCAGCTCCTCAGCCAAATGACACCAAATGCCTGCTGCCCCACCACACAGCACTCGTGGAGGTTTGGGGGAGGTGACAGAATAAAGACCTTCCTACAAGAGTGGAGGAGGGTCATATCAGACAAGTGCTTTCTCAGTATTGACCAACACACAGACAAAGATAGACACTGTCTAGAACGTGAGGTGCAGGACCTATTGGAAAAACCGGCACTAGAGAGAGTGCCATCAGCAGAAGTCTACCAAGGGAGCTACTCAACATACTTCCTTGTTCTAAAGCCACACAAATCGTTCAGACTAATTCTGGAACTCCTGTTCTTGAACAAATTCATAAATACACATTCAAGTTGTGCACCCTACAAGAGGTGATCCCGCAGCTGCTGGAAAAGGACTACATAAGCCTACCTACGCATCCCTGTCAACCACAAGCAAAATAAATACCTGTAGTTTGTCATTAACCAAAATCATTGCCACTGGAAGGTGCTCACTTTGGGGATCAAGTCAGCATCAAGGGTATTCCCAAAATGCCTGGCCACAGTGGCAGCCTACCTAAGAAGGAAGAGGATCCACGTATTCCCAAACCTGGGGGAACTAGCTGGTAAAAGCGAACTCCTTCCCACCAATGCAAGAACATCATCAGAACTGTCATCCTCACGCTCCACAAGATAAATTTCACAATCTACCTATAAAAATAATCCACAAAGCCAGAAAGGGAAAAGACCTTTCTAGGAGCAAGGATCAACACGGTGGAGGCAAAAGCATTCCCTACCCTCAAGAAGGGTTCAAGCAATCACTGAGCAAGCTCTGCGCTACCACAAGGGACCATCTCGGACAGTGGGGACTGTGGGGAAAATGGCCTCCTGAATCCTCATACCACAAGCGAGACTACACATGAGACCCCTCATGAGAGTGGATTCACAATCAATGGTCACAGGCAATGGGGAGTCCTACAAAGTGCAGGAAGAGATGAAGTGGTGGAATAAAAACAACATAATGGAGGACCAGGCCTTCACACAACCAACTCCAACTGTGACAGTTGCCACAAACGCATCCCACACAGGCTAGGGAGTGCACGTGGGAGAGCTAAAGTCGGAGGACTGTGTAGAGTGCATGAAACAATCAACAGATAAATATCCTGGAACTAAAAACTGCCTTCCTGGTCCTGAAGGCTTTTCAGAAACAAGTGAATGAAAAGAAGTACAAAAAAGAAGCAAACAGCACAACCACAGTGTTCTGTCTGAAGAAACGGAGGAAGAACTTCACACATGCTGTCTGAGCTAGCCAGGAAATATGGACATGGCCATCAAAATAACCTTAGTAGCAATACACCTACAAGATGTACAAAACGGAAAGGCAGACAGACTAAGCAGACCATCTTCAGTATCTCACGAATGGGAACTAAATGGACACATGCTCCGAGAGCGCTTTACACATTAGAGCATACCAGATATTGACCTCTTCACAACAATAGGAAACATAAAATGCCAAGACTTTGTGTACAGGCACACAGACCACCACTCCAAGGAATGCCCTGTGAATAGACTGGCCAGATAGATATGCATACGCTTTTACACCAGTTCCCCTCAAGACCTGGTAATAAGCAAAATGCAAACAGTTGCGGATGATGAGGATGATAATCCTCCTTGCTCCTGAGTGGGAAGGAGAAGCATTTTTCTCTACCTGGTGGAGATGGCAACGGGGGAACATTATACATTTGCTGAGAAGGCACAACCTTCTTGCCTTGCAAGGGGGATGAGTCCTCCACGAGGAAGTAAACCCCTTGATTCTAGGGCCATGGTTCCTGAGGACTTAGAATTTGGCCACTTGAACCTCCCAAAACAGCCAATGGACATCATAAAATAGACAAGAAGACCGTACAAAAAGATACTTTTTGGCAAAATGACAGATACGTTCTGTGGTGCATGGACAAAGAACTACTCCACTTCAGAACTGAAGACACTACAGTAGTCCGATGCCTCACACACCTGCTAGATGACAAGCTAACCTACACCTCACTAAAGGTACACTTAGCAGCAGTAGGAACCTACACAAGAGGATATCTAGGAAGAAGCTTCTTCACTGCACCAGTGATCAAAAGGCTTCTAGAAGAGGCAAAGAGACTAGCTCCGCCCAGGTCTCCACCAGCACCAATGTGGAACCTTAACCTGGTACTGACATAATGAATGAAGGCACCCTTAGAACAGCCTCACAAGGCAGAACTGCGATTCCTGACCTTAAAAACAGCCAGGTTGCCTAATTGTGAACAGATCACAACTTAGGGTAAGCTAACTGCAAGCGCTAACCAATCAGGAATTCTACCTACAAACACACAAGGACAGGATTGTCATGAGGACAAACCTGCACTTCATTCCTAAAATTATTATATCCCAGGTCTAAATAAATTAAACGGTTCTTCTCCAAGCTTTCTTTTATCAACCAAAAACACAGGCTGAAAGAGCCCTACTCATGCTGGACATCTGTGGACAGTGATGTCCCACCTCCTAAGAACGAGAGATCAGAAAGTGAATCCAGTTCTTCATATCCTTTGCTAATTCAAGCAAAGGATTGCCTATACCAAAGGGCACCATCTCAAGATGATAGTGCAAATAATTCAACCCTGCTACCAGGAAGCTGGTGCGCACTTGGAAGCAAGAGCTAGAGCTCATTCCACAAGAAAGGGACTACCTTAGCAAACATGGTGATAAGCAACATGTGCGGCAGCCACCCCACCTAGTCATTGGTTCATTCACAAAGCACTATTGCGTGGAGATCCTGATGAACAAAGTCACGAGTGGTAAAGAGGGCGCTGAAACACCTATTCCAAACTCCGCCTCATTTTAACACCACCTCCTATAAAAACATAAAAATACAGCTCCAAAATCAGTGCACAGCGTGTGAATTCAGAAAAGGAGTCATGCTTCAAAACGAAATGGTTAATTACCAGTAGGAGTAGTTTTGCAGCTTTTGAATAATTTTCTGGGTTCACATGCGACCCTTTACCTTCCATCAAATTGAGAGGTTGCGAAGAGGGTTATACTCTGTGATGCCTAAAATAATCAAGGAGCCTACAAAGGCAGAGGTCACCAAAAAAAAAAAGAATCTGAAGATGACAATCAACCACTGAGGCTTCCTAGGTGCACGCCTGACGTCACAAGAAGATGGGCATAGCATCAAATGACCACAGACAACGCCCAGCACACACACAAAAAGAGGACTAACAAAGGTTACAGACCCAACCACTAGATGGCGAAATAATGCACAGCATGTAAATCCAGAAAATTCTTAAAGCTGCAAAACTACTCCTAGTGGTAAGTAACCATTTTGTTACTGCTACGATGTAGTCCTTTCTCCTTCCTGTGTCAGCAATGGCCTGCTTGTTTGTGGGAAACTGTTACCTGTCCTTGGAGTGCCAGTCTTAAATTCTTGGGACGAATCGCTTTAGCAGTTTTGGTTTTAAAACTCAGTACTTAAGACAACATGCTCTGGTCTAAGAGCACTCATTATTTCAGTATGTTTTCTGCAACGGTGACTATATATTCTAACCACTCGAGGCAAAGATGACAGACCTGTGTGTTAGAAGGGCAAGTAATATTGTTTGAAAGACCTGCAGTGCTCACAGGTTTTAGAGTAAAGATGAAAAACGCACTGCATGTTTAAACCATTTATGCTTAGTCCCTAAATAAGTATTCCTCTATATTAGAAGTATAGCGTTAAATGTCCAACATAGAGTTCTGTTTAACCTCTTAACAACCAGCAGAAAGAGAAAATAGGTGTCGGGTTGTAGCCATATTTGCAGCATGATCCTACATTCGGTTAGCAACTTTAGCGGGGGTTTGTGTTTTCATGCCGTTATCCCTTAATTAGAATTTTGACTTCTGCCTTGTCCATCATGGGACACTCCCTGTCACAGTGGTAACATGTCTAATATCAGCACCTTGACCTGAGCTCAACAATCCATTGCCAGTATGTTCTCAGTAGAGCGTGGGTGGCATGTTTTGATGGGGCTCATTGCTCGAAAAGCAGCACAGCTGCTGGGTGCTGCACTTGTTGTTTTTTTTTTTTTTATGTGCCCTACGTTTTAATCAACTGAGGATAGTCGTGCGAAAGGTACATTGCCCTTATGCGATTTGGGCAGATGGGGCCCCTGTGGACTACCTCTGTATGCTGTTAGTATGACTGTCGTATCTGCAAGCATCATTGCTGTTTTTGCAGTAAAATCTGGTTTGTCAGCAGCCTGAGGTAGCATATAGACCTGCTTCCCACATATTGCCACAGCAAGGTAAGTACGCTAATGTTAGGTGTTGGTGCCTGCGGATGAATGGGAAATCCCAGAGAGAAGGGGATGTTACCAGTGGTTAGTGAGTGACCCTTGGGCGGCCTTTACAGCCTGTGACTGAGGGAGCCTCGCATACTTGTAACCCCCAAATGTTGGACAGCCCTTCTTGCACCGCCTGCATTTTCACCTTATTACACCTGCCTTCTTCCCCCTAACCCAGACCAGCAATCTAGTGCTTTGTAGTTAGGGTTGTGTTCTGTAGAATCTATACATAAATAGCAGTGAAGAGTAATTGGAGGCATGTTGATTTGGAGGTGGGCTAGAAGTGGGCTAATGGATCATACTCTCATGCAAACACTAAAGTGCGTAGGTAACCGCTACTTCTGGTTCCGGGTTACCACTGGCACGCTCAGCAGGGCATCTATACTGTTAAGGTAAACAGTGGGAGCACTTGAGAGCCGGCCTGCTGTGCATGGTGTTAGATCACAGCACTGGTAATTCTCAGCATGTTTGCAGTTCGTGAGGTGAACATCTGCATTGGTTGCTAAGAGCGGCAAACTACACCCTCCCCCTCCCCCAACACACACAAGCGCACGCACAACACCCTTGTTTTCAGGAAACTCGCTTGACTTCTTGATGCATCGTCACAAACGCACATGCTAAACTAAATGTCGGCTGCAGTGTGAGTGATGTGGTTTGACACCTTATAGTTTCAGCATTTAGTTGCTCACACTGTCCATTTATATGTAAGGGAGGGGAAGACCAGATTAGGAACTATACTGGTTTTTCAAGTGCCCTGATTGCGAAATGTGAGCATGTTCTGTAGTTTTACGTTCTTTTCCAGATATTCTGTCTGGTCCAGCTTTGTAAACGGTGCGGTTTGCATCCCTGTTTCTGACCTATCTGTTCTGCCCTAGACGCATCTGACCTTCGGTAAAGAGTTCACCGAAGCTGTAGAAGCAAAGCAGGTGGCCCAGCAGGAAGCGGAGCGAGCCAGATTTGTTGTGGAGAAGGTGAGTCCACGATCTCGCGCGTTATGTAGAGCTGCAGGGACGTGAGTGTGCGCACTTATCTGTGGTGTTTGTAGGTTGCTTGTAGAACGCTTCTGAAGCAGGATGCTGAGTTAGGTTTGAGTGTTTCATTGAGGGAGTAGCTACGCCAGAGGTCTAGTGTGGGAGCAGTGGAAGTGTTCTGAGGCACCCCTCTTCCTCTTCATGAAGTAAGTCGTTGGACTCGGTTGGAGGAGAGTTCAAACATAGCATGCCAAGAACATCCCTTTGAAACAGGATCCCCCTCCCACAGGAAATGTTGCTAGAGAGCATGTTTGGAATATATTCATTGGGTAATGTGGAAGTCTTTAGTGTTAAATAATGTGCTAAAAACTCAGATCTCCCCCACCTCCATCAGTATAAGGACTTGGCTTGCTATCTTCTTATCTCACTTTTTCACATTCCTCCACCCACAGGCTGAGCAGCAGAAGAAAGCTGCCATCATTTCTGCAGAGGGCGACTCCAAAGCAGCTGAGCTTATTGCCAACACCCTGACAACAGCCGGAGACGGTCTGATAGAGCTGCGCAAACTTGAGGCAGCCGAGGATATAGCATACCAGCTCTCCCGATCCCGCAACATCACCTATCTGCCCTCTGGCCAGACGACACTGCTCCAGCTGCCGCAGTGACCCCACCTGCCCCACCACCACAACCAGTGATAGTATCCTGCTGCCTCAGCCCTTCCCACTTCAATGTAATTTCAGAAAGAGAACAGGTCGGCTGATGCGAAGGCATCACTCAACACAAGACCAACACAGAATGGCAATGATTTCTACAGCAAGTCCCTCTGTCTTGTAAAGAATGTCACTTGAGACGGCGCGGAGGACCGTAGGGGATAGGAGTGTATTACAGAACATGATTGGTAGCCAATGCAGTGCATGCGTGAACTGGATATAACTGAGGGTCTGTGACTGAGTTTGTCCACATAGAGTGCACAGGCTGTGTAGAGAAACCTAACTGCCATCCTGCTGTGGTCTTTCCTGCCGGTTGAAAGTGGAACTTGCCTGCTCTATTCATTCCATGTAATGTGTAACAGCCTTAGAGGGACAGGGACTGTTGACGTGATCGAGCAGCATAAAAACCCCTTCAGCCCAGGGCTCGATTTTTGCCTTTTTCTGTTCGGAATGTTCGACCCTAAAAATCTGTGATCTGTATACAACCAATGTACTTCAAATAAAAGGAGTTTGAACGCCCTGTTTAAGTATATTCCTGCACTTGGCTGGTGGTCTCTGATTAGCGCACTCTTTGCTTCTCTGTCTGAGGATGTTGAGATTGAACGTGTCTATTTTTCTGCATTTTTTTTTTTTTCGTTCTGGATGTGTGCTCCTGTTTTCACTGAAAATGTATGCTTCATAAATATGGCTAATTCCTAGTTGTGCTTCTTAACTGGCATGATTTTGCACGTGAAAAAATTGGCACATCAAACTGCAGTCGGGGAGTCCCAGGATGTGTGTGTGTGTTAGTGCACGTCTTGCCCAGGGCAGAATACATGTGTGTTTCACACGCCTTGGTTGAAAAAGGCAATGTGATTTACTTTCATTTAATGAAGAACAAGATCTAGAAGTAAATTTCAATCATGTCTATCTTCAAATTTTGGAGTATTGAATCTTTTCTGTGAGGACAACCTAGCACTCATGTACCTGGCTCCAAAAATAGACTTCTGCTAAAGTTTCTACCCTAAGTTAGCATCATTCATCAATTCCAAAATGCCTAAAACTGGGGTATATGAATTAGTCCAAACTAATAAGAAAGGGCATTCCAACCTTTCTCACAGATTCCACTGGTTAAGGAGTACACAACATTTTATACAGCATCTGCTCTGTCTGTTGCTTCTAGAATCACCTGCTGGCCTTCATGATATGGTCATAAGCGTCATTAGCTATTGGAATATTCCAGTGGAGCAGAATGGAGTCTGAAAATGTTTTTGGGGTGTGTTTTTGTCTGTTTCTTTTTTGCCGGATAGCACGCTTTCTAGCTCTCCTCCAGAGGATGCAAGATAGCTAGTGGTTTGAATTGGCTCTTCATTGACTTGTTCCAAATCCATCTGGTTCCTACTCACTTTTTTGTGTGGTGTCATTATTGCACCTTCGTTTTAAGAGTTTTTCAAAATGCTGTGATGAAGGAATAGAAGAGCGGGAGCTTTCTCCCATTCTGATGCCATAGTGCTGATGGCTGCAGGATCTCTGTAGCTGTGCCGCACGACGTTTTGAGAAGGATAACTCTTCAATTTTAGATATTTCTTTTGAACACCGGTACGGAAAGCAACTGGAAACAATAATAGTCCTCATACATCTTGTATTAGGAAAGATCTGCATTTTTACCACTTAACAAAAACAAATCATTATCCTGGGATTGATCCTTCTGTATTTGCAAAGCATTTAGTGCATTAATAACGTCAGCAGCAGAGCTAAATCCTGTTTTCCGGGAATAATTCCTCCACATACTTCAACACACGAGTATTCAAAGGATTCTCTTATGTTCTTATTCATTGAAATCTGTAGAGGAGTAAGCCTTTGCCTAACAATCAGGCTTTCAAATAGATAAAACCTGCTGATGTGTTGGTGTGCAGTGTCTCAGGCTGCAGATGTGCATGTCTTGTTCCACTGGGTGGTTTCATTACTGCGTCCCATAAGTTTCAGTGTAACCTTTTGCAAAATAATCCACTAAACATCACTGTCCACTATCTAATGCTCCACAGGATGGCAGAACACCATAGTTGGCATCAAGTAGAGCTCTCAGAACATGAATGAGGACTTCAGCAAATTATCCAGACATAGACCTGTTCAGAACGGCGATCTCCGAAAATAGCATTGCTAGTAGTAGTAGTAGTAGGCAAGCTACTTGGCACGTCTCGGCAACTTCACTGATACTGCTAAGTGACATGGCATTTTGGGTGACTGTGACCTGCTCTTTGTGCCACGCTGTGTCATGTCTCTGGAAATGCACATCATACATGTCTTCAGGCTGGCCATCCTTGTGCTTCCTGGCACCACTAAAGGGTGTGCATTTCGCAGCTGCCCTATATTTTATACAGATTTGAGCATGCACTAACATAAAATCTCAAATTTTGCGGCATACACCCTATACATTTGCAAAACAATATAATATATTTTTTTCCAAATGCCATCTTGGCACCACATTTGCATAACTAAATTTGGAAGTGCTTTGGGACATGATTTGTAATGGTTATTCTTAAGGCATTAAATTAAACCATACCGAAAACCTTATAGATATCTTATGAACACTTGGGCCTCTAAGTATTCATACATTAGCACTTTTTATGCCTCTGCTCAGGAGAGCTTTATATGTCTTGACAAATCTGTTGTCAATTCCACCCGCACATACTCCGTCTCTCTTCCCATGTTAAAATATTTTAAAAATGCATTTATTTAGGAGTTGACAGCAACAAAGTGCTACTAGGCTGCGGGTGCTTTGTGTGCACTTCATTTTTTTTATTTTTTATTAATGACTGGTAAATTTACCATTCTAACATTACTTGTACCTTTAATGAAAAGCCTGAGTCACACTAGCCTTTGACCTTAAATCAACGCAGATATCTGGAAACCCTAAGAGGAATTGTCAAGTCCCTAGTATATGGTACCAAGTATACCCAGGGCTTGTAAATTATACGCTATTAGTATCTACATCGGTCATGTCCTAGCCACTACAGTGGCACTGTAAAGTGTTTCTCCAAGCCTGGCTGTGCAGTTTTAAAACTATAAATTCGGCTTGTCAAAATAACCCCTTTTGGCAGGCCTAAACCTTCCTTTTAAATATTAATAAGTTGCTCACAAGTAGGCCTTACTGCCCCCAAGGCAGCGTTCTCTTTGAAATATTTATCAGAAGCCCTATTCACAGGTGAAGTCTGATTCGTAATAAATATTTTGGAAAGATTAGTTTTTGAAGTTATCGTTGCCCTACCCGAAGTCCCTAAAATCTGCATTTTGCTCTCCCACTTCTGCCAGCCAGCAAGTAGTATTTGAATAGACATGAATTTGCTCTCAGGAGCAAACATTAGGCTGACTGGAGTTAGCAGAGATGACCCATCTGAACAAACTGAGCATGCAGGGTGGGACTGTGAGGATCCCTTTTCCCATTAAAGTGTCAATTCCTGCTTAAATCCTGCTTCACAGGTCTGTGGTTTTTCATGACACTTAGGGCACACTTAAAAGAGGCCTTCCCCATCACAGGAAATGTTGCCATGTTTTTTTTTTTTTTTAAATGTCCCTGTTGGATAAGCTGCCAGGCCCTCTCCTATCCATCGATCTGTCTATTCTGAAAAAACACACTTAACTATAGTAGACCCTGGCACTTAAGGGAACTACTTTGTTTGTGGATGTACTCCTTGACAGAGCATAATGATGTCACTCACATTAACTTTAGCCAGTGGCTAAAATGGGCTGACCCATTCCTCCATGCTGTATGAAAAATGTGACTGACACAAGAACATACCAATCGATCAAGAGAGCTGGCTGAAGTATTTGATATAGAATTTTAGTAAAATCAAAAGGTCTTGGCTAACACCAGACTTCAACTAACAGCATTCACTGGAAAAAACAGTGAAAAACTGAATTATCCTTCTTGCTTGACCCATGCTCAAAACACCAGTTTATCAACAAGAGAATGACATGTCAGGTGGTATAAGTTATGTCATGGGTTGTGTGCACTGGTAACTATAACAGCAATTTCTACCATTTTCCACGTTTTAGCCAGAACCGTTACTCAGTTTTCAGTGTAAGTATGTATTTCTATGTGGCATCCTTGAAACTAAAGAGTCAGCTAAATAAATCCTCCTGCCTATGGTTCAATTCAGATCTCCACAAAGAGAAGACACTGCTCAGAATGGTGGAAGACTATGGAGGCTCGGACCTACGGCCCTTCTTCGAACTCAAAAGAAATAAATAAAAATCATCTTCAAAGCAAAAGCCTGCTTCTTCAAATTTCAACTAGACAAAGCAAAAAAAAAGTCTAAAAAAAAAACTTCAACATAAGACAACAAACCAACTCCTTAACTGAGACTGTCTCAGACTCACATGGGAGATGTGAGGAGTTCTCTAACTTCACAGGTAAGATAAAGAACAGTCTCTGACTAAAAAGTCTACCAACGGTCTGTCAATTTAAACATTGCTATCTGGCTATGAGAGCTACACCCACAAATCAGTGGACCTCACTGAAACCAAAAAGAATGCCACCTAGAACAAATTCAGGGCAGTTAATGTAGTCAAGAGCACAAAAATCACTCCTAATATGAAGCCTACCCACCTTCCATATTTTGGATCCACCCCTTCCTCCCTAATCAGAGATCACACTTTCTCGCCTCTCTAGTCCTCCGTAATCAACTCATCCTTGTCACAAAGTTGAATTCCAGACTGCCTGACATCAGTGGACCCTGTGTGCCCCATGCCACTGGAGTCAAGATAGCCTGGCTGATACCCTAAAAACGGTCCCATGATGCTTGTTTCCAGTCCAGGTAAGACCTGGCCTGTCAGTTCGGGCTGGACTGTTCGCATGGGGAACAGGGTCAAGACTGCTTTTTATATGGCTGGGTCCAAAATGTAAAGGCATGGGTAGCAACAAAAATGTTGGATTTAGGACCATATCTCTGTACTGGGGGTGACTGTTTGACATTGTTCAGCATACTGTCCATCACTTGTTTTTGCAATTGTTGCCCCAAGTATCACGGGTATGCCCAGACATGGTTCCCGTGCTCCCCATGCCACTGGAGTCAAGCTAGTTTGGCTGATAGCCCGAACCTGTTCCCAGGATGCTTGTTTCCGGTTCAGGGAGGGCCGGGCCAGCAGTTCGGGCTGGACTGTTCCCCTGGGGAACAGGGTCAAGGCTGATTTGCATATGGCTGGGTCCAAACTGCAGTGGCATACTTAGCAAACAAATTATGGATTTAGGCCCAGATCTCTGTAATGGGGGTAAATGTTTGACATTGTTCAGCATTCCGTCCATCACTTATTCTTTTTGCAATTGTTGCAAGTCTCATGGGTATGCCCAGACATGGTTCCCATGCCACTGAAGTCAAGCTAGCGTGGCTCATGAGGGGTGATACCCTGAAACCGGTCCAAGGATGCTTGTTTCCGGTGCAGGGAAGACCTGGCCTTACAGTTCAGGCTGGACTGTTCCCATGGGTATCAAGGTCAAGACTGATTTGCGTATGGCTGGGTTCAGACCAATGGCATGGGTAGCAACAAAAAAAAAAAGTTGGATTTAGGACCAGATCTCTGTACTGGGGATGAATGCATTCCACCCATCGTTTGTTCTTTTTGCCATTGTTGCCTCAAATGGCACAGGTATGCCCAAACGTGGGTCCTGGGCTCCCCATGCCACTGGAGTCCATCTCACCTGGCTGATAAGGGGTGATACCCCAATACTGGTCACAGGTGCTTGTTCCCAGGAAGGGAAGACCTGGCCAGACAGTTCAGGCTGGATTCTTCCCATGGGGAACAGGGTCATGACTGATTTGCATATGGCTGGGTCCAAACTAGAATGGCATGTGCAGCAAAAAACACAATGGATTTAGGCCCAGATCTCTGTACTGGGGGTGAATGTTTGACATTGTTCAGCATTCTGTCCATCAGTTGTTTTTTTTGCGACTCCTTCATAAAGCCAGTAGGCCCACTTTTTAGGTTGAGCGTAAGCATACGACCTCTTGTATACTTCTTCTATGGGCTTCCAGCTATTTGATTTGTTAGTTTCAGTGGCATTTAAAAATCTTTGCTTGCTAGTGTCAGTCATGCCTCTTTGTCCCTCCTCCTGTGTGAGAGCAGGGACCAACTACTGTATAATTATGCTTTGTCCTGTTTATCTGGTTTGTAGGGACTTTTTTTTTTTAACTGTTTCCTGCTCCTGTCCAGGCAAGCTTCCCTTTTCATTTGCAGACCCTTCTTCCTCTGAGCTTAGCTGTAAACAAGGCTATAAATCATCAATCGTGGTCACATTTGGTCTTTGTGGGGTCTCTGCACCCTCTCTCAGCTGCCTGGCTCTTGCCCATCCTTGGCTTGGATTTTCTTTACCAAGTGTGCCTGCCTGTGTGCTGAGAGCAAGGGCGAAGGATTGCTTGTAATTGCGTATAGCCTAGGCACCCAGCTCTACCAGGGCTCCGCAATCCATGGAGACAGTGCCCACTTCTACTCCATACTGGGATCCCACTCGCAGCTCCATCAGTACACCTCAGTTCACACATTCCAAGCCCTCAGCCGTGGCATTGCCAGGAACCTCACGCACGCTGTCTGCCAGAGCACCTTTGTTCTTGCAGTCACTATACTCTGCTGCTCCAGTACTGGGACTTTATGTGCAGCTCCACCAGTGCACTTCAGTTCACACACTTCAAGCCCTCAGCTGTGCCAGGAACCCCACACGCTGCCTGCCAGAGAAGCTCAGTTCTTGCAGTCAGTACACTCTGCTGTTCCAGTACTGGGACCTCAGGTGCAGAGCCATCAGTGCACCTCAGTTCACACACTCCAAGCCCTCAGCTGTGCCAGTGCCAGGAACCCCACATATGTCTGCCAGAGCACCTCAGTTCTTGCAGTCAGTACACTGTGCCGCTCCAGTATGGGGACCTCGGGCGCAGCTCAGTCAGTGCACTGCAGTTCACACACTCCAAACCCACAGCATTGCCAGGAACCCCATACACGCTGTCTGCCAAGGCACCTCAGTTCTTGCAGTCAGTACACTCTGCTGCTCCAGTGCTAGGACCTTGGGCGCAGCTCCATCAGTGCACAGCACTTCACACATTCCAAGTCTTCTGCAGTGCCAGTGCCAGGATCCCCACACAATGTCTGCCAGAGCACCTCAGTTCTTGCAGTCAGTATACTCTGCTGCTCCAGTACTGGAGCTCTGGGTGCAGTTCATCAGGGCACCTCAGTTCACAAACTCCAAGCCCTCAGCCGTGCCAGTGCAAGAACCCCACACACGCTGTCTGCCAGAGCATCTCAGTTCTTACAGTCAGTACACTCTGCTGTTCCAGAACTAGGACCTAGGGTGCAACTCCATCAATGCACCGCAGATGTACCCCCGCGAGGTCCCTTTCTTTCCTATACCGGGACTTCGCTCACATACAGTTCCATTTACAGCAGCTCAATTCTAATATTCACTCTGCCAAGCCAATACTGGACCCAAAAGAGCAAAACACAGCTCAGCCAGTGCACCTCAAGTCTAACACCACTATTGATGGGAACCACCACAGATCCACCAGAATACATCAATTTCTAACATTCAGTGCACATTTTTTCTCAGCACAAAGACTCACACACAAGCTCTTCAGGACTCCTGCTTCTGTGGTTCAGAGGCAATGCCACTCTCATACTGGGCCCCACTTGCAGCTTCACCAGGGCACCTCCAGGCTAACACACTGCAACATTGGTACTCCAATACTAGGTTCAACACAGCTCCATTAACGTACCTCACTTCTGACCTTATGTGCCTGTTACTATTCCAGTACTGGAACCCACATACAACTCTGCCAGTGCACCTCAACCCTAACCTGCAGTGCCCCATTATTCCAATACCAGGAATTCTAGGGATGGGCCATCACTCCTGCCAGGCAAACACTTGAATAGGTTGTGCTCATTCGATTCCTCAACACTAATAAATAGTATATTATATCCTGTGCATCTGCATGTATTGGTTATGGCATGCTGGTTTGTTATCTTTAGAAGTCTTACATAAATATATTAATTTAGATCCCACATACAAGTGGCTAAATCCATCCACAAATATAAACTCACATTGACTACACCTCTTGTCACATGACCGTCACATTAATGTAATAGGACAGTACGCAGTGCTTTCTTATTCTGTTTTGCTGTAATGCGGTATTCAGTGTGTTTATTAGCACACTTGCTCGAAATAAAATGTGTTATTGTGACGTATTTATTATCAGTACAATGGCATAAATGATAAGTAGCTTTATACTGTAATGCGCTACGAACCACGTTTTACTCACTTCAGAGCTCTATAAGAGCCCTCGACTCGAAGGGTTCTGCCGTATCTCGCTCAGTTGTTTCTCCTTTAGAAAAGAGCGGACACTGTTAACTGGCAGGCCAAACAGAATAAAACATTTGAGAAAAAAATGGAACTTATAATTTTTGTTTGATTTTTATTGTGTATCCGATATGGAATATAGCAAAATTAGTTAACCTCGATCTTAGGCCCATTCTTCTGATTTGAAAAGTTAAGTAATTATTTTTTTCTTTATCAGTCTGAATGTAAATTAGCGTATAGCATTGCTGCTTCTCACCATTGCAATTTTACTGAAACATGCCACATACAAGGTGTGTGAATTTGTAACATAAGGGAAAAAAAGTCGTGATATTTAAATGTAAACAATTTTTACTTTGGTGCAAACATTATGCGATTCGATTTATCGCAGTACTGGTAGATGATATCTAAACCGTCTTACAATTTTTTTTTTAAAGTGATACAGAGAAACACGTGTAACGTTAAAGCGACACATTTACAGAATTAACGCTGAGTGAAGAAGTACACTGACAGCCAACTTGCTAAGCAGCCACGCTGGGCCTTTCGTCGGAATTGTTTGTAGTACTAACTTATGTCCACCAGGTGGGAATATTTCATTACAATACAGGCTAGTACTCTAAAAACGTTCGCAACGAAAAGAGTGGAAGACAAACAGATGAATAATTGTTTGTGCCAAACAATTTGCCCTCTGAACGTTCTTATTGGCTTGTGCAATGACGAAAGGAACTAAAACCGGATAAACCAAACCCAAGACCACTTCTTCTTCAGAAACCTACAGGAAAGTGTCTGCCCTGACAGAATTTAGCTGTCCTGGTTTGTGAGATGATGCTTCGACTGTGGATTGACTAATTGAGTGAATGATAAAATCTTTATTGTTTAGCTTTTTTAATCGTATCCAATAAGTATCACTTCATAAAAGATTAGTTGGTTACAATACATCATTATACAATGAGTATTATGTCATAAAACATATTTTCATAAATTAAAATTTCAGAGAACAATATCCTGTGTTTTTGCTCTCGCTAGTCTTAATAGACATATTTAGAGGTTTTATAATATGGACAAGAGGTGGTCACTTGTCAACGGAGGTGGTGGGGGGTATTAAAAAAAGAATAAAATGAAATAAAAAAAAGTACCTTTTATGTTGGGAGAGACGTCTCTCCTTCCTCCTTGGACTCCAGGAAGCACACAGGCTTCCAGATTCCCCTCCATTCACAACACTGCTGTCAACAGCAGGACAGCAGCGTCGTGTCTTGTATGAGTGCTCTGCTTCGGGCTCAGACAGGGAGTAGGGTCCTGTGCACTTTCTCCTCCTGGCTGTTCAATACCGGTGGAGAAATGCAAAGTGAGTGTGACTGTTTGGCCGGCCCAACACTGCGGCTAAAGCATCATGCTCACCTATGTGCCCACAGCCCTCCTCCAGCCCAGCCCTGCCCTAACTGTGCTCCAGAGTAAAAATGAAATTATAATAACGTTACCTTATTATCATATTATTTTTCCCTTTCGTCCACTGCATAACGCAGTGAGGCAAGAGCACCTTACTGGAGGAGCTGCCGCTGATATGAACAACATTTTTTGGTGATGTATCCATAAAGAAGAATAAAATTGTTTCAGATATTGTTCTAATGGCTCCCGCTCGACATACACACAAACAAAACATATATTCTATAGATTCCTGACCCACATTACAGAGCCGGCAAGAGTTAGGGGGTCATTCTGACTCCCGCCGGCCTCGGTAACCGCAGGGCCGGCGGGAGCCGCCAGAATAACGCTGCGCGGTCAAAAGACCGCCGCTGGTATTCTGGGTTTCCCGCTGGGCTGGCGGGCGACCGCCAGAAGGCCGCCCGCCAGCCCAGCGGGAAACACCCTTCCATGAGGATGCCGGCTCCGAATGGAGCTGGCGGAGTGGAAGGGGTGTGACGGGTGCAGTAGCACCCGTCGCGAAGGTGGGGCCCTGTTACGGGGGCCCCTGCAGTGCCCATGCCGTTGGCATGGGCACTGCAGGGGCCCCCAGGGGCCCCACGACACCCCATACCGCCATCCTGTTCCTGGCGGCCAAAACCGCCAGGAACAGGATGGCGGTATGGGGGTCGGAATCCCCATGGCGGCGCAGCAAGCTGCGCCGCCATGGAGGATTCCCCAGGGCAGCGGAAAACCGGCGGTACACCGCCGGTTTTCCGTTTCTGACCGTGGCTGTACCGCCGCGGTCAGAATGCCCTTGGGAGCACCGCCAGCCTGTTGGCGGTGCTCAGGCGGTCGTTGGCCCTGGCGGTCAATGACCGCCAGGTTCAGAATGACCCCCTTAGTCTCTTTCGCAGGGTATTTCCAAGAGCCTCAAATTGGCTGGAAGGAAGATATACAAGTTCAGTTCAGGTAAGTACAGTTTCTTTTCCCGAGTATTTATACTTAAATCTAGATGATGTCTCTGCAGATTGTATGATCCTATGATATATTTTTTATTTTCATACCTTGTCGATTCCTCTATGTCCATTAGAAAGTAGTTTGTATTTATTTCTTGTTTTAATAGCAACTTAATTTTTGTTATTTTATTCAGTGATAGTAGATTGTGATCTGACAAGACCTTGGTAATATGCCTCTGGGTATAATCTTCCCAGCTATTCTTTGAGCCATGATTTTAACATATTTGTCCGCACAGACTGACTATCTATAAAATAATTAATATGGTTAGTACAGACCATTGCCTTCAGAGATGTGAGACCTAGCTCAAGTCCTAAATGACATTTCAGGATCAAACATCTTAGGCTGAATAGTTTCATGATGCAATTGATGAGCCTCCCTCCTAGTTTGTTCCATTTAGTCAGAATTCCAGTTAGGTGAACCATATAAGAGAGCAGGGACTAACTTTGATTTGGTTACAGTTAAGGTTGGGCCAACTGGACATATATTTTGCTACAAATCTTTTTATGGTTCTCATTATGTTAGACGTTTTGTGACATAAATGTTCAATGTGAAGATTCCAATATAATTTTTTATCCATTTTAACTCTAAGATAAATGTAGTGTTGTACATACTCAATTTTAGTTGAACTCATATTCCTGTTGAATGTTGACTTTTTACATCTGAATGACATTACCTCAGCCTTATTATAATTAATCTGGAGACTATTTTGATGTATGTGAATTAATGAAAAATGAAAACTAAAAACCACTTTGGAGGAAGCAGCCTATTTTAAGAAAAGGCAATTTTACAGAAATACAAATAATAAAAAAATTAAAGGAAACGTTTTAAAGGAAAGTTAATAAAAGGAAACACCCAAAATCAGACCTTTGTGTGAAGATTAGAGGTACTGAGTGTTTTTTGGATTCAGATATGGGTAATGTTTAGGGGCGATAAGGGCTTTTAGGGTTCAGGGATGGGTGGAGTTTATGGGTGGTGAGGGTTTTTTAAGAATCAGGCATGGGTGAAGTATAGGGTGGTAAGGGTTTGTTAGAGTTCAGGTATGAGTGGAATTTAGGGGTGTTGAGGGGGTTTTAGGGTTCAGAGATGTGTGGCATGTAGGTGGAGGTTAGGGCTTTTTAGTGTTTTTAAGGTTCAGTGATGGGTAGAGGTTTGTGGTAGTGAAGGGTTTTTCATGTTTGGAAATGGGTGAAGCTTAGGGTGCTGTGGGGTTTTTACAGGCTCTGAGATAGGTTGAATTTATATGTTGGAAGTGTTTTTAGGGTTCAGGGATGCAGTTTAGGGGTGGTGAGGGCTTTTAGGGGTCACGAATGGGTGGTTTTCAGGGATAGTGTGTTTTTTAGGGTTCAGGGACGAGAGGAGTATAGGGCTGTGCATAATTTTAAGGGCTCAGGGATGGGCAGGGCTTAGGCATAAAAACTGTTTTTTACAGTTCAGGAATGGGTAGAGTAAAGCAGTAGTGAGAGTGTTTTAGGTTAGGAGATGGGTAGAGTTTAGGAGTAGAAAGGGCTTTTAGGGTTCAGGGATGGGTGGAGTTTGGGGGTCAAAGATGGGTATAGTTTATGTGTGGGCAGGCATTTTTAGGGGGCAGAAATGGATGATGTTTAGGGATAGTGAAGTTGGGTGAATTAAAAGCATCCAAAGTTTTTGCTTGATAATGTAAAAGATATAAATCTGAAATAAAGTCCCCTGACGTAAAGGAGTGAATAAATACATTAGACAAAAATGTTTCAGAAAGTAAAACCTGCAACATTTCATTGACATCGTAAAAAACTAAGGGGGTCATTACAACCCTGGCGGACGGTGTTAAAGGTGCGGTAATACCGCAAACAGGCCGGCGGACAAAAAAAGGGAATCATGACCGTGGCGGAAACCGCCAACATAGACAGCCACTTTAACACTCCGACCGCCATGGCGGTACAGACAAGCAGCGCGGCGGTCACCGCCAACAGACAGGCGGAAGACAATCTCCCGCCCACAGTATCACAATCCGCCACCGTTTCCGGGGCGGATTCACCGTGGATAAAAACACGGCAGAAACAGCTTTTGCAATGAGAAAACGCTCACCTTCTACACATCCCACGAGGAAGGAGGACACCATGGAGCCGGAATTACAAATCCTATCTGCCCTTGTCTTCCTGCTCATTTACCAACACCAGCATCGGCGGCGGCGAAGACAACGGTGAGTACTGCACCTACGACGTAGGGGAGGGGGGAGGCAAAAGTCAGGGGGATACACAGGCAACACCCCCACCCCCACCCTCACCCTCTCACATTACAACACACACACCAACACACCAATGCATTTAAAAACATCACAGTAACAACCCACAACCCCCCCCCCGGAAGAATGCAAAGACCAAAGGAAATCAGTTCAAAAATTGTAATGTATCAAAATACAGTTACCAAATATATACAGATATATATATACACATTCAAAAGTATATACATTATGAGAAGTAGTGCAGGTATGCACATATCAATGTCCGTGCACCACTGGTCCAAAAATGCATGGGTGAGGCCCACAATAGATACCTGTCCACAAACGGAGAGAACACTGCTGGGGCATCAGATAGAAATACAACAGGCACCTCAGGGGGAAGGCAAGGGGGGGCACCTCAGCCGGATTACAGCACCACGCCAGATCCACGACGGGTCTCCATGCCCATTGATGTATCCTGGGGAGTGCAAAGCCACAGTCTCTCAAGTCTCTACAGTGGGTGGTTTGCCCACTGTTCCATCCTGGGGAGTGCAAAGCCACAGTCTCTCAAGTCCATACAGTGGGGGGTTTGCCCACTGTTCCATCCTGGGGAGTGCAAAGCCACAGTCTCTCAAGTCCATACAGTGGGTGGTTTGCCCACTGTTCCATTATGGGGAGTGCAAAGCCACAGTCTCTCAAGTCCATACAGTGGGTGGTTTGCCCACTGTTCCATCCTGGGGAGTGCAAAGCCACAGTCTCTCAAGTCTCTACAGTGGGTGGTTTGTCCACTGTTCCATCCTGGGGAGTGCAAAGCCACAGTCTCTCAAGTCTCTACAGTGGGTGGTTTGCCCACTGTTCCATCCTGGGGAGTGCAAAGCCACAGTCTCTCAAGTGGATAACAGTCTCCACTGGTTCTGGAGGGGGAATGGTGGCCACACTGCATTAGGCTCCCCGTGACGGTTCCTGTTCCGTCACAGTCCCAGCTGTACATGGGATAACGTTGCTTGATGTGGCGGTGTTTCCTTGTTCAGCGGTTCTCTGCCCTGTTCAGCGATGCTTTGCCCTGTTCAGCGGTCTTCACCATGGCGGTGATTTCCTTGTTCAGCGGTGCTTTGCCATGGCGGGCTCTGACCTGTTCAGCGGTTCCCTGCCCTGTTTAGCGGTCTTCACCATGGCGGTGATTTCCTTGTTCAGCGGTGCTTTGCCATGGCGGTTCCCTGCCCTGTTCAGCGGTGCTTTGCCCTGTTCAGCGGTCTTCACCATGGCGGTGATTTCCTTGTTCAGCGGTGCTTTGCCATGGCGGGCTCTGACCTGTTCAGCGGTTCCCTGCCCTGTTCATGGCGGTGATTTCCTTGTTCAGCGGTGCTTTGCCATGGTTGGCTCTGACCTGTTCAGCGGTTCCCTGCCCTGTTCAGCGGTGCTTTGCCCTGTTCAGCAGTCTTCACCATGGCGGTGATTTCCTTGTTCAGCGGTGCTTTGCCATGGCGGGCTCTGACCTGTGCACTGGTGTGTGGCATGACGGTCCCTCATTGCCCAGCGGGGCTGTGGCAGCCGGGGCCCTCCTGGGCACTGACTCCGGCGGTGGTCTCCTGACCAGTGACGATACTCCTGCCCTCCTGGGCACTGACTCCGGCGGTGGTCTCCTGACCAGTGACGACGGTGCTGGCGGTGGCGTCCCGGCCGCCAGGGAGGATGGCGCCCTTCTCCGCCGTGCTGCTCTCACCAGACTGTGCAGACTTCTTCTGGCACTTCACCACCTTTGGAGGAGTCACAGCTGACTCTGCAATCCCCCTGGGACCCTTGTGAGCAGTTTTGCCGCCAGGAATCTTCACCCTGTCCCGTCGGCCACTTTCCAACTTGAGATGCTTTACAGGGGGTGGACTGGCAGTGCTTTGGCTCCGTGTCACACTGCCTGCCCTGGTGGCCGGTGCACTCCACACACCTGTAACACGCACCACTGGTACTGGAGTATTTTTGGCTGAGGCGCTACTACGGGACTTATGAATTGGAGGGGTGGGGATGGGGGCAAAGAGGTCAACGTTGCTGAGGGAGAGTTTCTGACGAACACTGGGATGGGTAGCTGGAGGGGGTCTGGGAGTGGAGGAAGAGGAGGTGGTTGTAGGAGGTGTCACTTTAGGTGTTTTGGGTGCAGGTGCAGGTACTGGAGGCTGTCGTGAGGTGGATGGATGTTGGGTGTGTGGGTGCCCGCGTTTGTGTACTTTGGGAGGGGGCGTCACAGACGCACTGGGAGAGGACACAGGGGACGTGTAAATGGTAGTGGGGGTTGTGAGTGCAGGTGAGCTGGGTGTGGTGCTGGGTGTTCTGGTGCGAGTCCTAGTGCCTGTAGATGTAGTGCACGCAGGTGAGAGTGTAGACGACACTGGGAGGGAGGAGGGAGACGACGAGGAGGGGGACACAGTGGAGGCAGTGGATGTTGCTGTGTCTGTATGTGGGTGATGCTTGTGTGAGTGCCTGTGGGATGTGTGGTGCCTATGTTTGCCTGAGCTACTTTTGTGTGTTGAGGTGTATGCATGCTTGTCTGATGGTGTGCTTGGGATGGGCTGGGGTACAGAGGATTGGGTCTGGGTGGAGGAAGTTGGAGGGGGGAGGCTAGACACAGGGACAATGGCTGCCATCAGTGCTGAGGCCAGAGATTGCAGGGTTTGATGATGGGCAGCCTGACCAGAATGCATGCCCTCCAGGAATGCATTAGTGTGTTGCAACTCCCTTTCTACACCCTGGATGGCATTCACAATGGTAGACTGCCCAACAGTGAGTGACCTGAGGAGGTCAATGGCCTCCTCACTGAGGGCAGTAGGGGTGACAGGGGCAGGGCCTGAGGTGCCTGGGGCGAAGGTGATGCCCACCCTCCTGGGTGAGCGGGCACGGGGCGAACGCTGAGGGGCTGCTGGGAGGGCGGTGCTGGTAGGGGAGGTGGCGGCTGTACCTGTAGAAGTGTGGGGCACAGATGGTGCTGCCACCACAAGAGAGCTTCCATCGGTGGACGAGTCCATGTCGCTGGTTGGGGATCCGGTGACTGACGTGTAGCTCCCCTCACCCTCCGTCTCACTGGTGCATTCTGAGTCCGTGGTGTGGCCCTCCATGGCCATGTGGGATGCAGCTCCCTCGTGCTCCGGTGCCACTGTACCTCTGCCTGATGATGCTGATGCACAAAAGAACAGGGAGAGCTGAAAAAGGGGGGGGACGACAGAAGAAAGACAGGTTGAGTGCATGGCTTACCGCTACCGTTTGCGGACAATACAGACACAGCAGCCCCCTGCACTACGCCGTGCTCTTGGCCTCTACAGATGCTATTCCTGGGATATGACCTACATCGCTATGGTGGACATCTGCACACATGGATGCCACAGGGGCATGTATACCTGTACTTGGCACTCTCCTGCGGTGGGGTGGAGTGGCACATGGCCTGCATTACGGCGGGGCCTAGCCTATGGAAGTCGCCCTGGCCTAGGGAAACCCACAGCCCTCCTCCCACACCCAGACCCCTCAACTGCGCGCAAAGTCCCCAGAATGAGGGTGTACTCACCCCCTTGTGTCTGCTGTGATGCCCTCAAGCGCCCATCCAACTCAGGGTAGGCCACCGCCAAGATCCGGAACATCAGGGGGGGTCATGGGGCGACAGGCACCCCTCCCAAGTTGGGAGGCCATCCCCAGCTGAGCCTCTGCCATCTTCTTGCTCCAGCGGCGAATGTCCTCCCATCTTTTCCGGCAGTGGGTGCCCCGTCTCTGGTGGACCCCCAGGGTCCGGACGTCCTTGGCGATGGCACGCCAAATGTCCTTCTTCTGGTGGGCGCTGACCTACATGACATGCACAGGGGAAGAAGAGAAGTCATTAGCAAGAGCACCGTCGAAGTGAGTGGCCCACATCCCTGCCCTTGCCATGTGGCACATGCTTTCACAGTCCTTCATGTTCACTGCACTCTGCCCCCTTCCCTCTTACAAACAGCCCTCTACACACAGGCATAGCCCATACAACGTGCTCCCTATGTACTTACCTGTTGGTCTGGAGGACCGTAGAGCAGCGTGTACTGGGGGAGGACCCCGTCCACGAGCTTCTCCAACTCCTGAGCAGTGAAGGCAGGGGCCCTTTCCCCAGACGCAGCAGCCATTGTCTCTTCCAGACCGAGGTCACAGCAGCACTTGCAGTGTATGTCCTCTCCTGTCGAAGATCAGGTATCGAGTGATTGAACAGATAGAAAATGGCGGTCACGTCCGCGGCGGTGACGTCCGTGGCGGTGTGTATCATCACCGCCGGCGCACTTCATCATTGGCTCCTGGGACCCATAGGGTCCAATGTTAACCAATGCAGCATTGCGCCGCGGTCTTCGACCGCCTACCGCGACGGTGTACAACGCCAGCGCAGTTACCTCACATCCCATTGTCCCAGTTTAGAGGTCAGGCAGCCGCCATTTCAGGGGCCCACATGGCTTCATTCACAACTGCGTCACACATACCTAGGCCTACACTCGACACACATACAGGAAGATTTTTGTCTTTGGTGTCGTGTTCTGTGTATCTGTGGGTACATACCTGGGATTTTGTTGACTCTGTGGTCGCTGTTGTCCTTCCTAGGCACCGTCAGCTGGGACATTTGAGAAGATGGCGGAATCCTCCGGTGTACCGACCGCTGGTGGACCTGTTGACAATGGAGGAGCGACATTTACTCATCATCTACAGGTTTGACCGTGCCACTATCCAGGAACTATGTACCCAGTTGGAGCCAGATCTGATGTCACCAATCCGCCATCCCACAGGAATCCCCCCTGACGTGCAGGTGCTGTCAGTGCTCCATTTCCTTGCAAGTGGATCTTTTCAGACAACAGTGGCCATGGCATCAGGGATGTCCTAGCCTATGTTTTCAAACGTGTTGTCCAGAGTGTTGTCTGCCCTGCTGAAACACGTAAGGAGCTACATCGTTTTCCCTCAGGTGGAGGATTTGGCTACAGTAAAAGGTGACTTCTATGCCCTTGGACATATCCCCAACATCATAGATGCTATTGATGGGACCCATGTCGCTCTGGTCCCCCCCCACAGGAGTGAACAGGTGTACAGGAACAGGAAGAGTTATCATTCGATGAATGTACAGATGGTATGTTTGGCAGACCAGTACATCTCGCAGGTAAATGCTCCCTGGCTCAGTGCATGACGCCTACATCCTGCGCAATAGCAGCATCCCTTATATGATGGGTCAACTCCAGAGACACCGGGTGTGGCTATTGGGGGACTCTGGTTACCCCAACCTGTCCTGGCTATTGACCCCAGTGAGGAATCCCAGGACCAGGGCAGAGGAACGCTACAATGAGGCCCATGGGCGGACTAGGAGGGTGATCGAACGCACCTTCGGCCTCCTGAAGGCCAGATTCAGGTGCCTCCATATGACAGGTGGTTCCCTATTCTACTCACCAAGGAAGGTGTGCCAGATCATCATCGCCTGCTGTATGCTTCACAATCTTGCTTTGCGACGCCAGGTGCCTTTTCTGCAGGAGAATGGTCCAGATGGCGGTGTTGTGGCAGCTGTGGAGCCTGTGGACAGTGATGAGGAGGACGCTGAGGAAGAAGACATAGACAACAGGGAGTCAGTCATACAGCATATTTCCAGTGACACACAGGTGAGAACAGTTTTCTTTTAACCATTACATTCACTTTCACACTTCTACCTCTATCCTGTCTGTCATTTCATAGCAGTATTTGGTAACTGAGTTGTACCTTTCCTTTATGGTTTCACAGGTGTGGTTAGCAACGTATGTCATCTGCTTGCATCCTTCAAGGACTTGTGATGTGTGACATAGGTATGTTGGCTTTACAATTGGAAACGCATGTTGACATTGTCATTGATTATACATATTTAGCAAATCACAGACTGACTCCAGATTGTTTTGTGGTTCAAGGGTGTTTATTTAAGTGCTCAAAAATGGAGGGGGGTAGTAATATGGTGATGGGGGACGGTGGAGGAATGTCCATGGCAGAGTCCAGTCTATTAGTCACACAGGTGCACTGCCCATATGGGCATAGGAAGTGGAGCTGGGGCAGTTTCAGTATGGCCAGGGTAACAAAGTGGGACAGTGGGAGGACAATCATGGTGGTCTCATTTCCTGGCGGGGGTCTTGCCATCTTGCTCTGTCCTGTTCCTGGATCTCAGGGACCGCTTGCGGGGTGGTTGTCTGTCTGCAGGGGGTGGGGTGCTGGTGTGGTGGTCCTGTGGCGGGGCGTCCTGTCCACTAGCGCCGGCGGAGGTGGTGGGCAGTTCATCGTCCATGCTAGTGTCAGGGGCCCCTTGGAGTGCCACAGTGTCCCTCATGGTTTTTTGTATGTCCTTCAGCACCCCTACGATGGTGCCCAGGGCGGAGCTGATGGTTCTGAGCTCTTCCCTGAACCCCAAATACTGCTCCTCCTGCAGGCGCTGGGTCTCCTGAAACTTGGCCAGGACCGTCGCCATCGTCTCCTGGGAGTGGTGGTATGCTCCCATGATGGAGGAGAGGGCCTCGTGGAGAGTGGGTTCCCTTGGCCTGTCTGCCCCCTGTCGCACAGCAGCCCTCCCAGTTCCCCTGTGTTCCTGTGCCTCCGTCCCCTGGACCGTGTGCCCACTACCACTGCCCCCAGGTCCCTGTTGTTGGGGTGGTGGGTTATCCTGGGTTCCCTGTAGTGGTGGACACACCGCTGATTGACGGGTCCTGGGTACGGAGGTATGGGCCCGCTGGGTGGGTGCTGTGCTGGTGTTACCAGAGGGTGGAAGGTCAGTGTTGGGCTGTGCCTGTGCAAGGGGAACCGACTGTCCCGAGGCCCACAATGGTCCGGGCTGGTCATCAGGATCCAGTAGGGCAGAGCTGCTGTCGTCACTGTGGGCCTCTTCTGTGGGTGGAGTTGTCTGGACCCTCCAGTGTGGTGATGTTCTGTAGTGGTCCTGCAGGGATATAAGAGCATGATTATTGCAGGTGTGTGTGTAATGGTGTGCAATGGGTGGGTGTTTGTGTACCCCAGTGCAAGCATTCCTGTGTGTGGGTTTGTGTGATGATGGTTAGGGGGTTGTTATGGGTATGTGCAGTGAGCATGCTTTGGTGAGGGGTGACCATGCTTTGTTTTTGCATGCGGGGCTTGGTGTTGGGATGGGTGGTTTGTGTTATGAGTACATTAGTGAGGAGTTGGAGTGATAGGGGAGGGGGTGGGGGTGGGGGTGTGTGATAGCATGCAGGCAGGGTGGGGGATATGATAGTTGAGATTTAACTTACCAGTGTCCATTCCTCCACCGACTCCTCCGAGGCCCTCTGGATGCATGATGGTCAAGACTTGCTCCTCCCATGTTGTTAGTTGTGGGGGTGGAGGTGGGGGACCGCCGCCAGTCCGCTGTACTGCGATGTTGTGCCTGGAGACCACTGAACGCACTTTCCCCCGTAGGTCCACCTCTTCCTGATGTCCTCCCGATTTCTTGGATGCTGTCCCACAGCGTTGACCCTGTCCACGATTCTTTGCCATAGCTCCATCTTCCTGGCTATGGATGTGTGCTGCACCTGTGAGCCAAATAGCTGTGGCTCTACCCGTAGGATTTCCTCCACCATGACCCTGAGCTCCTCCTCGGAAAACCGGGGGTGTCTTTGGCGTGACATGGGGTGGTGTGGGTGATGTGTGGGGTGGTGTAAGTGTTGATGTGTGTGTTGATGTGTAGTGGTGTGTGGTGTTTTGTGCGTGTAATGTTGTATGGGTGATAGTGTTGTGTGCCTCTGTGTGGTGGGGTTCTCAGTTGCTGTGCTCTCTGTCTATCTGGCCTTCGTCTGTGAATTGTGGTCGTAGGGGTTTGTGGGTGATGTGGGTGTGTGTTTTATATTGTATTGGGTGTGTGGGAGTGTTGTTTGTATGTGTATCAGGTGTGTGTATTTGGAATTGTCCAATGTGGCGGTGTTTTGGAGATGTGTGTGTATTTTGATCGCGGCGGTGTGTACCGCCAATGGAATACCGCGATTGAAAGACCGCCGCGTGGATTCGTGGGTCATGATAGCATGGGCGTGTTTCTGTTGGCGTGACGGTGGAGGTTTTGTTTTCGCCAGTTTATCACTGACCTTTGGTGTGGCGGTCTTGTGTGGGTGTCTGAATTTCGGCGGATTCCGAGTTGTGGGTCATAATAGCTGTGGCGGAATTCCGCGGCCGTGGCGGTGTTTTGGCGGTCTTCTGCATGGCGGTAAGCGGCTTTTACTGCCAATGTTGTAATGAGGGCCTAAGTATGCAGAAGCCAAAGAATTTCTATGAAATGGAAACTTTCCATTAAGCTAGGTGAAATGGTTTCTGAGAAATGGTATTCGATTATATCTTTTTTCTATGAAATCACACAAAACCAATTATTTTCCGTGTTAAAAGCATTTAATCATGTTGGTAGCCATTGTAAGCCAATCTGAATAGTGTAAAAGATAACAAGGCCATTTGCATTGGCTAGATACGGAACCCGAACACTAGCTAGTTTAGGTGAATCTCCATCGCTCTGTTGTAATACTTTAAAAAATCAGATCTACAAAGGGAAAAGAGTAATGGTGCCAGGCTACAACCTTGTTTCGATCCCTTATTTGTGCTAATTATTGAGGTTATCTCCCTTCCATTTGACAGTTTTACCCTTACCCGGGTATTGCTGTGTAGTTCGATGATTAGACTTAACAAACTAGGATCTAGACACCACAAAGCTGATTAAGCCCATCGTCAATATCTGTACACTTTATCAAAAGCTGTTGAAAAATCAATAAAGCGTGCAAAGAGTTCTTTGGTCTTAGATACACATGCCTTTTGAGCTGGGATGGGTAGGGCCACAATATTACCATTTGTTAAACATTTTGGTTGGAAGCCACTCTGATGAAATGTTGAAGTGTTTGTTAGTTCCATCCAGTCTTCCCAATAGGATAATAGATGTTCTGTAAAAATGTTGCAGTCCACGTCTAATAATGCAATTAACCGGTATGTATCAAAGCTGTCTTTCAGTCCTCTTCTGTAAGTGGACTGTATTATGGAACTTTTCCATGATGGTAGTACGTGACCAGAGTATATTAGTTAGATAGGACTCAGCGAAAGTCTGCAGTTTACTATATTAAGTTTCATGATTGCTACCAAGAACCCGTTAGGACCAGGATCATATTAATTATTACGTCCATTGATGAGCTTCATTGTTTCCAGTTGGGGGATGACATGTCAGGACATTTCCCACATGCAATCTGTGTTAGTCAATCATTCAGTGATTTCTAAAGCGCTTCAAATCAACCGTAGGGTCTCATGGCACTGTTAATGGGCTTGCTGTTCAATCGAAGAGCCAGGTCTTGTGGTCCTTCCTCTTCTGCGTCAGTGATGCAGTCTGCCTGAGTTTGAGAGGTAACGTGTTCCATGTCTGGGCTGCGAGGTAGGAGAAGGCTATTCCTCCTGCTGTGCTTTTCTGGATCTTTGGAACGGCTGCGAGGGTGAGCTGGGAAGAGCAAAGTGTCTGTTGGGTACGTAGTTGTCTGTTGGGTACGTAGATACGGTGATTGAGGTATGCCGGTCCTATGTTGTGTAGTGCCTTGTAGGTGTGGATCAGGAGTTTGCATGCAATGCGCTTATTGACTGGGAGCCAGTGTAGGTCTCTGAGGTGGGAGGAGATATGGCTGTCGGGGGATGTCCAGGATGAGTCTGGCTGCTGCATTCTGGATTCTTTGTTGTCTTGATTGTAGTTTCTTGGTGATGCCAGCATAGAGTGTGTTGCTGTAGTCCAGTTTGCTAGTGATGAGTGTGTGGGTGACTGTCTTGTGTCGGAGGGGATCCACTTGAAAATCTTTTGAATGAGTTGGAGGGCGTGGAAGCATGATGATGAGATGGTGTTGACTTGGCGGGTCATGGATAGAGAGGAGTTTAGAATGATGCCCAGATTGCGTGCGTGGGAGCGGGGGCATTTCCCAGTGTGGTGGGCCTCCAATAGTCATTCCAGGCGGAATGGGTGGAGCCGACTACGAGGATCTCCGTCTTCTCCGAGTTTAGTTTGAGGCAGCTGGCTTCCATCCAGGCAGCAACTGCTCTCATCTCATTTTGGAAATTTCTCTTGGCTTTTGCAGTGACATCGGACAGGGAGAGGATCAGTTGGTATACCTCCATGCAGGGTTGACAAGTATTCCTTCCATATTCTGTAAGGAATATGGTAGTCACAGCCTGTTTTATGGGAGTTGCAGTAGGAGCCTATTTTGCATTAACGTTTTTAGTTTTTTCCAAAGGGAAAAGTTTGCACAGGTTTGGGAGGCCTCGGGTCTGGCTTTAAAACTTTTAATGTACTTTTTCTCTATTTCCTGTGTGTTGTTTGGGAATTTTGCACTATTTTTTTGTTCATTTTACTGTGGGGCCAAGTCTACCCACTCCACGGGCAACTGTTGTTTATGTAGTACATGTTTTTTTAAACATCTATTGATTTAGGGATGGCATTGGATTAAATGTAAAATGTGTTTTTTTGTATTTTACATTTTTAAGTGTTAATGTTGGTGGGTGAAATTTTAAAGTTGACAGATAATTTATTTTCGTTTTTGGCATTGCTGATTTGTTGATAGTATTTTCTTCAATGTTTACCATGCCTCCTTTCTTTGCTCACAGGTGGCCATTTCATTTGTGTGGCCACTGTGCCTGTGTGTTTGCCATAGGCCACAATTTTGCCTTTCTTTTCCATGCTATGTGGCAGGGTGGCCATTTTGTTGTGCTTTGCTGTTGTCATACGCCTGCATATGTTCTTTGTTGTTCATGCTTTTGCCCTTGATGAACATGTGGTTGGTGGCCTTTTTGTTGTCAGTGCCCTTTGCTGTTTCCATAGGCCTGTACGTGTTCTTTGTTTCACTTGCCTTTGCACTTGGTGACCATGTGTGCTTTGCTTTTCTCATAGCTCTGTATGATTTTTTTGTTGTCCATGCCTTTGCACTTGGTGGCCATGTGTGCTTTGCTTTTGCCATATGGCTGCATGTGTTCTTTGCTGTCTATGCTTTTACCCATTGTATTCAGTGTCCTTTACTTTGGCCATAGGCTTACAAGTGTTTTTTGTTGTCCATCCTTTTGTTCTTGATGAACATGCAGCCGGTGGCCTTTTTGTAGTCAGTGCACTTTGCTTTTCCCATTGGTCTGCACATGTTCTTTGTTACCCGTGCCTTCGCTCTTGGTGGCCATGTGCCAGTGTGGCCATTTTGTGTAGTCAGTGTGTTCCTTTTCTTCCACTTTTCAAAGCCATTTTCTAGGGACATTAATAGAAGAGGATTATGCCTTTTTGATTTTAGTTCATTGTTTCTTTTAATGTTCAGTATGATTATGGTATGTATGTACAGTGTTTTTCAAGCATTTGTTTCCATTTGCCCCTGCACCTCCTTGCTTCACATAGGATTTCTCATAGTCCCTAGGAAATACCAGCAATATATTTTTTTTAATTATTTGATTTTATCCTGCACCTCTTCCTTCCATAGGTTTACAGCAGCAAAATGTTTTTTAAGGATTATTCCATTTTCCCCTGGCCAGCCCTGAACCCGCTGTCTGCCATAGGCCATAGGTACACACCAGCAATACATTTTTTAAGGATTATTCAATTTTTCCCTGGCCTGCCTTGCACCCTCCACATGCCATAGGCACACACCAGCAATAAGTTTTTAATGGATTATTCCATTTCCCCACGCAATCCTTGTCTGCCACAGGCCCCTTGTAGGCATTAGAGGCACATAAAGTAACTTTTCAATCTGTATTTTATTGAAATATTATGTTATTATGATTTAGAATGGATATACTATTGTTATTTTTTGTGTTGTGACGTCTATAAATTATATTGTCTTTAGATTCAAAATGCAAATGCCATGTTTCACCGATTTGGTTTCTTGTTTGCTTTTAGGTGCACCAGAGACATCATCACACACAGTGCAGCCAGACAAAAGGCTGGAAGCGAAACACACAGGTTGAGGTCTCCGGTGATTCTGCAGCTAAGTGGCAACTGTCACACTAAGAAAGAACTTGAAGATGGCCTCAAAGAAGGGTGTTCCTGCCAAGAAAGTAGCCAGTGAGGAAGAGAAGAAGAAGGAGAAGGATACTGCCCCATTAACATGCCAACCTTCACCTTTTTCAGGAAACATGGTGTACCTGCTGCACCCTCCTCTGTTCAGTAAAAGGATGGGAGCAGCACTCCTACATCATCAACAGCATCACCCCAACCTAAGGCTAAGCCCAAGCCCATGTCTCTCAGTGATGCATCCACTGCAATAATGGTGACGAGAAGTGAGTCTTAACTGGATTTGTCTCAGGTGCAATAGTACCCAATCATCATAAGAAAGTGGACAGTTAAAATAGGAGCAGGAGGTTGAGCTTCCTACTGAACAAGATATTGCTCTTCAATCATTGACTTCACAATCTCCAGCAAGAAGAAGAAAGGGCACTCCATCACCTTCTCCTAGGCCCCCCTTCTGATGATCTGGAAATGTATTGGACCCTGGCCGAGTCCGACACCTGCCCTGAGACACAAAGGATAAGGAAAATTCAAGAGAGCCTTAGAATTATGTAAAGTGACAGTGATGAGGATGAACCAGTGATTATCAGTATGGAGAGCAGCTCACGAGGACGAGATGACCTCTCTTATTCAACCTGCTCAGAGGGATGCAGTTCCACCACGACCACCATCAGCTTCCATATTTGTAAGACTCTCAGTGAGACCTATATCTATCCCTGCCACAGTTGAAGCAGGGCCTACAGAGAGGCAAACAGCACACCCAGATACCTCCAGTTCATCAGGAATTGGCAAACTAAAAAGTTTTCATCCCCAGCTTAGAACCTTTTTATGATTAGCAAGCAGAAGAATAACATTGCAATATGCTCCATGTGCCACGCAAGTGTTTGATGAGGTAAGCCAGGATTGTTCTAAGGTGCTGAGGCCAAGCATCCCATCAGAGAAAACATCACACAATCGAGTGGGAGGAGCACCTTAAAAAGATAGCTGGTGATGGTGGTGATGATGAAAGAGGGGAAGCAGCTGTGTGCACAGTGATAGAAGAAGAAGGTGGACATGAGCAAAAAGAGTATGACAGCAAACACAATGCTATCCATCCCCTGTAGTGTGCCAGCATCACCTGCATCAGCAACCTCCAAATGACATAAGACTCAGATGCACACACCTCTGTATTCAGTGATTCCTCCAAGATGCACATTGAGTCTTCCACGTCCTGGTTCTCTCTGGAAGTGGCCTGTGTCACTGGCACCACAAAAGTAAAAACATCCAAGATACTATTATAGGCATGTTTAGGCAGGTGGGACCCACGAACGCAACAACCCAACAGCTCGTTTGTTCAACAGGAAGCTAGCTAAAATGTTAGCACTGCACCTTCTCCATTTTCTTTTTCCGGATGAGTGGGATTTCTAGAATGTGTGGTGGCCATCTGCCTAAAATAGAAGGTTCCCAGTCAGCTATTTTGCCAGGCTTTCTGTTCCCACTCTCCATCAGGATGTGCTGCAATTTTTTAGCCAAGCTATGTGGCAGAGTGCTGTTCACACTATCCACCTGACGACAGACATGTGGACCAGTTGTCAAGAAACTTATTACATGTGTATCACTGCACACTGGATCTCTTTTGTTGGGGGTAGGCAATATTTATCTGTAGATCTCAGCCTGAAGAAAGTTTTAAGGGCATTCGGCAGCATGTGTGAAAGTAGCCATAGATAGAGGCAGCAACATACTAGCCACCTGCAGAAGAATCTGCACTCATTTCATTCATTCTTTTGAAACCCAGAAGCAGTTGTGGATCAACGTGCTAACAGAGTACCTGTTAAAGCCCGCATACATGAGGTGCCAATATGTTGGAACTTGACTTACTACATATTGCAACATCTGCTTGAGCAATACAGATAGATCATTGAGTATGTCCTTCAAAGAGGAAGGGATGCAATTGGGAAAAGCATGACCATGGAGATGGACAAATAGGGGCTAGTCAAATGCCTGACACAAAGGCCACTTCCTCAGGTTTTCAGATGGGAAGTGAGCATGGAGGACAGTACGATGAGTCAAGCAATACCGTTGTTGCATCTTTTACAGGACCAGTTGAAAAAGGTGTCACAAAGGTTTGCTGGTATAAACAAAGAAGCATATGAGTTGGTTTAGAGCTTAATCCTTCGCTTGGCTGTTTATACCAGGCTGGAAAGGGAAATCATGTCCTCCAAAGAGTACATCTGTGCCACAAACCATGATCCACAGTACAAAAAATACCGACCACTTTCATTTCATTTTCAGAAGGGGATGTTTCACAGTACAAGACTTGGATTGTTAACCTTGCAAGAGACCTGAAAGAATAACGGCTGGAAGTTAGAGGCCCAAGTAGAAGTTCTGGTATGCAGCCTTTAACCACCAGCGAGGGCAGCGCTGTTGTCTCACAGTCATCACCATCATCACCAGCAACGTCTGCATCACAAGCAAGGGAAGAATCGGATCCAACCTCTGCATCACAAGCAAGAGAAGGATCTGATCCAACCTCTGCAATGGCTTGGTTTCAGGTATCAGGAATAAAGTCATGTGCAGCTGTGAAGGCAACAGAGTTCAAGCAAGTGGCAGGACCAATGTACAAGACTATCTGGATGACCCAAAGAGGTCTACCTGGATCCAAACCAAATCTATTGGAATGGGAAGATGTGACGATGGTCAGAGCCCAGCAGGCTGGCAAATAAAGTATATGGCTTGTTCAATAGCCAGTGTGTCTTCCTAGCACATGTTCAGTGTAGCTAGCGCAGTTGTCACAATCAGAAGGACCAGTCTCTTCCCTCAAAACGTGGGGAGATTGACCATGATAAAAATGAACCAACACTTCATACCACAAGATTACACTGTTCCTGAAACAGCACAAGAGGAGGATGCGTGTGAGTCTGTTAACTGATGAACTGCTGGCCGAAATATCTGAGTTTGAGGATGAACTCTACGTCCCTGACTAAGCAGGCCACAACAGAACTTTCATATATTATCGGTAAACTGCTTTGCAAAAAAAGGGGGCTATCAAAGAACATTTATATATTCAGTGTCAGACTTATGCAGCCCTATTTATTCACATGTATTGAGTGGGCCAGTGTGTTCAGAAGAAGCTTAAAGGACATGATGACAAAGCCTCCCATCCCTAGCTCTCTTGTTTCATTCCCTAGCTAGGATGACTGCCACCAGTAAAGATCATTAATAATACAAGAGTGCCATTGTTTGTTGCTTCCATGGGAAAAGAGATGATACAATAGGCAAATGTGCAGTGCACCACACCTGGAGCAAGTAACTATTCACAAATGAGTGTTATATTGAGCGGTTGATGATTCATGTGGTGGCGGAGAGGGTGTTGTAACTAATTTGTAAACTTGATGTATAATATTTGGGGCCTGATGGATGATTCTGCCTAAATGATTGCCTTCCTTTCACATTTCACAATAATTATTTACATGGTCCACTCCCGTCCTTTCTCGTACTTCTTTTTTCAGGCTCTTCAGAGACCAGTCAGTTTAGTTCACAAAGCTACACAAAATGCTCAAATTATTTTCCTCTTCTTGTTCCTCAAAACTACAGGTCTATCTCATTTGGGTCGGGAGGGGGCTCGGAGTCAGGAAAGTCATGGGACTACCCCAACAGCCAGAAGAAGGAAGTTACGAACAATTGTTACGGGAAACAAGCATCATGACTCAGAGGCCATCGCCTGTGAAATGGAGAGAGGTGCATTGATTTGGAAAATGCTCAGTAGTGTGGTGGCTCAAATGTCAACCAAACTCTAATTAAATGCTTTTGGTCTAAGGGTAGCTGTCACTGGACACATCACATGTTGGACACACACAATTGACATTTGTGTGATTGATAAGTCAGGTACATGCAGCTACCTGTCTGGAATTGGTGGTAAAAGATTGTTCTCCCTTCCGTGTTAATCACACATGACTGCACCAGCCTAAACTCCATACTCCAGCTATCTTGATCCTCATTCACCAAGAAGCTTGCCTTCTCCTTGACTCTCCAATTTGTGACATATTCTTTTTTGTACTCCACAGGCTTTCTCTTCTTCTGCATGAAAGCTACATAACAGTGCTGCTTACCGGACCGGTTCACCTCTGCACCCACATTAGAGATTCCAAGAAGAAGAATGCAGATGCACCGTCCATTTTAGCATTTTTCATACATACAGTATCATTTTTCTTTGCTTAACAATAACATTTTGTAAAACTGTGTGGGCCCTCCCTATTTTGTATGTTTTTCAACCCTAGGTAACATAAGATAACTTGGGACTCTGGGGCTGAAGGACTGTTTGCAATGTGTTTGGTAACTGAACTGTGTCATTCCTTCCACAACAGATGTGATGATGTGCTGCTTGCAGACTTTATGAACACTGTGTTTGTCTTTGTCTCACCTTTCCCCAACTCCACCTTTCCATCCATTCCATAAACCCCTAAGCCTTTTTGCCAGGTTGTGTGATCTGTTGAGGTGTGACTTAATAATTTAAACTGTAAATGGACCACACACGTAGCGGAGTGGATGTGGTGAATGCAATGCCAACTCACAGTTACAGGCTCTTCTGAACAGGAGCACATACCAACCCTACTGCCCATGTCCCAGGCATGAAAGTGAGATGATCATCATAGTGCAGAGTTTTACTTGGAACAATGTCTGTCCCACGTAGTGCTAGGATACACTATGGCCTGATTCACAAAGGTAAAGTAAAGTTACACTTTTAGTGTAAGTTTACTCTTGCAGTGTAAATGTACTACCAGCCAGTAACATTGTGAGCAGTAACTAACTACTAATACCAAAGGTAATTCCCTTTAAAATGAAAGAAGTTACTTACTATTTGCAAAGCTACTACTTGTGAAGATAAGTTACTGATGGAAAAGTTACTAGGCATAAACATAGCACCAAAAGTGTAACTTAACTTGCCTTTGTGAATCAGGCCTTGTGTTGCTTACAAATTCTATGCCACATGCAGTAACATTCTCCAGAACCCTGACTTTTGAGTCCTGACTAAAGATTTTTGTAAGTTTAGTTAGGTTTAAAATAAATTAAATAGTTACACGCTTCCCAGATTGCTTATAAGTACTACTGCAAATTGTTCTTTGTATGATGTTTTTGTCATGTTCTCTCAGTCTTGTTGGAGTGCCCACTTACTCTCTGTTTTCTTTCAGTCTAGTTATTCCTACAATTGGAATTCACCTCACAAGCATCTTTCGGAATGGGTGGGAGTGGGACTTTACTTTGTGTATGTCTTCCCTGTTAGCGCTCCAGCATTAAGAAGGCCCTTTAGGAAACCCTGCAATAATGTTTGGGAAGAATTAGAGAGATAGCAGCCATTGCTTACTCTATTCAGGGAAGAACTAAGAAGAGAACTAAGTAAGAACCTATTACTGAAGCTTTTCTCGGGAAGCAGAGATCGATAAATAAGAATAAGATTTTTGTGTATGTTTTTGGCATACCCCACTAGTGATCAATAGTTTCAGAGGGTAGGACACGGGTATCAACTAACTAGTATACACTAATAGACGGCTGTGTGCTGCAAAACCTCATCAAGTCAAACAGAGCTGATCTGTTCCCACTCTGGTAAATGGGTAGACAGGACTGCAGGAAGAGGTACGAATAGTAACCTACTGAAGAATAAATACATGGCAAAGCACTTCAGGTAGAGAAAGTCTAAGGGGAAAAGTCGTTGTACAGTATAATATGTGACAATTTGAAAGGACAGCTTCTTATCTCACTCAATGCTACACAAACTAGCAATGCAAAGACACACGGCAGATAACAACACGTGTATAAAAAAACATACATAAGGTAAGATGCTGCACAATTGATAGTGTACTTGACTGTAGTATATGTGCAACATTAATAGATGTATGCCGGCAGGTCTGCTACTCTGCAGCGTATTTGTGGGACAGCAGTGATAGCATGATAGTTTATTAATTTATAACAAATTCCAACAGCCCTGCTCTTCTCTGACTGCCTCTTCAGTTCTACCCTGACTCCTACCTTAGCAGGAGATTGGATACTTCGTCACACACATGATGCATAACGGATATCCTGTTCAAAGTTAGTAGACACTGCACATTATAAACAATACACTAGTAGACAGCAAACAGGATCTATTATATTTGGCATGTTTGTCACAGAGTATCTCATCCGCTAAAACTCTAAGTCAGGCGCTTAGTCCACAATACACTGTGGTCTCCACTACAGATCATTTCCAACAACTGCCTGCACTTTAGCCTCACTCTTCAGGAAAGTAACTTTGAGGGATTAGGCTAGGCAGAGGTTTACCCATGGAATGGTTGGGTGTCGCTGATCATGTGCTACGCTTTTGTTTAGTCACATTGGGTGACAAATGACAACTTGATGGGATAAAAAAATTGGAACAGTCGTAAATCCATCATTTGAACAGAAAAATGTAGCACATGCTAGGATGGAATTTACATTTTTTGGTAGGCTAGAGCAGAAGGAAAGAATGATGAAATGAAGTATTAGTAGTAGGTGACTGAGTGGGCACTGGAAAACACACCTTGTTTTCTGTTTGTATGCATTGCAAACTTCGTAATGCCACGCTGTTAACTAAAGCAGATGCACATTTCAGCACCTACACTGCATCACTGCATTAAATCTAGGTGCAGTTTTAAGTGGTAAAATGCCATGGACAAGGAAGAGTTGGGTGGGATATCTGCCTCGCTTAAAAATACAGTATTGCCAATAAGAAAGCAAGGTGACTTACCACGTGTCCCTGCCACCGCTCGGACTACCCTCCCTCCGACGGCCTGGGCCTCCCCCATCCATGTTTGGCTGGTCTTTGTGCCCAGAAACAAAACATAATACATCCATTTTAGAAACCAGATTAGCCACCTAAGTAATTATTTTGCATAAAGTACATCAGCTATACCTCACTATGGTTCAGTTAGCAATATCTTCTATCAAAACTATCACATTGGGAGGTATGTTTGTTAAAAAAAAGCCAGGTAGTCAAGTCAACCAAGAAAACCTTTTTCTCCTAATGGAAGGATACTGCTCTAAAAGGATGAGAGTGAAACACAATGAAGAGGTGGAAGGGTATGGTCAATGAAGGACATATGGTAATGGTTGGTAATGGGATCTCATTTCTTTCCTGCCATGCTGCACTGTCATGGAAATTGCTGGCGTACTCTATAGATAGCCCACACTGGCGGGTCGATGACCATGGCCACTCTGTCTCTCTGTCCCTGTACATTTTGACTGTTTTATCAATAAAGCCTTCTCAACCAACATGTTTGGTATGTAGTTTACTTGAGCATGCGATCCTCTTCATGTAACCAATATCTGTTCTCTTAACAGTACTACACAAGACATAACAGAGGCGTGAGACAAAGCTTACTAAAAAGAAAGTAGAAGAAAGCCACAGACAGGAGATACTTGTCTGCAGAAATAGGAAATATAAGCAAAACAGAGTAATGCAGGGATAACAAACATAGCGGAGTTGGAAAAAAGTAGATCATCTAAAATACACAAGGCCATAATTTTACCTGTGGGAGGAGGTAAAAGTAAGACATAATATGACATAATAATAATAACTTATTGGGCCAAGCAGAATCTCTGCATTGGCAGTGACACCCTCCAAGACACTGGTGGTGGCAGCCGCTTGGCCCTCGGATGCCTTCTTGCCCTTAAAAGGAATAAAGAAGATAAAAAAAAATGATTAGTGATACTCTACAAAAAACATTTTGACAGGTGCAGCATTGTGCGTTTGTAAATCAGACAGCATAGTCGTAGTTTCCTAACCTAAAATTACATACTTATGCATTGCAATGAATGATCTTTGTTTCAGTCAGTCTTCCTTTGCATATTGCACATCAGGGTGAACGGGACTGTCTGAGCTATCTAAAGGCACAGAAAAGAATGCTCACACCCTTGATAAATTACTGTAATAGTGACAGGAGTTGGCATCGTCGGCATCCCTTCTTAAATCAGCCCAAGCGAGCATCTGGCTAGCCCACACTGGAACAAAATCCAAGCAGTATCATTCACTTGACATCCAGTCCACTCCTATAGTGCAACACATGCCCTGTCAGGCTGGCACCATAGGCCACTATTCCTAGGGCTTGGATTTATCAAGGGTTTGTGTTGCACTTGCCTCTAAGAGTTGTTTTTGTGCAGGAAGGTGCCCCTTCCTGCACAAAAACAACCTAGGGTGCCGTGTAATGTGGCACTCTTGCACAATGGCTTAAGTGTGCCTGCGTTAACGGTAGACAGCACTCAGTTCACTAGTGTAGGACAGAACAGGAATGCAACATATCTTGATAAATTAATATATATATGTTGCATTTCTGTCCTGTCTCTTTGACACAGCACATTAAGTTGTCTTGCTGCCCTGCACTGCGTGAAATTTTGATAACGCTGGGCCTGATGCACTCTCCAAAATGTATAGCTAAACTGGCATATTACATTGCATGCCCACTTCTATCAGAAGAAAAACAGTACACACAACCGCAAACTTTCTCTGATGCTAAAAGTGCATTTGTTTATGTGACTGGCAGACACTAACATTAAATAAACACTTGCCTGAGCATGGTACCACGTTCATAAATAAAATGTCCTTTTTGCAATAGAGGGCACATGTCCTCAATCAGTGTTGCAAATATCTATTCTATATATCTATACATATTTATTTATATATATGTGTATTTATCTACATTTAAATGCACCACTGAGTAGTTAAGGTTAGGTCAGCTGTTCATAGGAATTTTTTTTTGTGTTGCTAATAACTTTAGGCCTGTTTGACGAATCTCCATAAAACTTTCCAAAAAGTTGCTACTTTTGACTAGTTTGTTCATGGAAAGTTTCAGGGTGATCCATCAAGCAGGGGCTGAGAAAAAAGAGGGTCCCAAAACGCAAAATCCCCATACATTTTCCATAGACTTCTTTAAGAGGGACTACCACAAAAATTGCTGAACAGAATTACACCAAATATGTCAGGAAGCTAGATCTTGGTATGCAGATAGTGCTTTTTGCGATTTGGTGTAAATACATTCAACAGGTGTTGAGAAACTAAGGTTACAAAATATTTGTATATCTGGATAGTTGGGTTTGAGGGATTCTTCCGAGACTCCTTCAAACCCAATTTTTAAAAATAGAGAATTCTGATCTTGCTTCTGCTGGACCTAGCACTCTGATTGGCTGTTAGCAACGTGAGAAAAATGTTGCTGGCAGCCATTACAAGACTCAGGGCTTAGTCCCCTAGCGTGACGGAAAAAACAAAACACAACAAAAAAAAGGGGGCAGGGCAGGGATACTCTGCCCCCCCTTGGTCCCATGGGGGGAACCAGAGGGACTGCGGCAGGACCAAACCGCAAATAAAAGTAAGCAATTTTTGCTGCAATCCCGCAGGACTCCCCTGGGATTGCAGAAAAAAACAAAAAAAGATGGCCGGTCCACATTGTTCAGTTGTAGGCCCCAGGAAGCCCACCCCCAGGGACTGCATTTCATAAGGGGAGGGGGCAGGTGGCTCCCCTCCTTGAGTTGTTGTTGGCCCCAGGAAGCCAACCCGGGGCCAAATTTATAAGCCTTGGGGACAAGCAATTTTTCAAAACTAGTATGCATCTGAGTTCAAGCTGCTGTTATCGTAGTTGGGCTCTCGGCCCTAGGCAAGACTGCTATTTCAGGGATGACAGCAGTTTTGTTTGCAGGCGACTGAGTCACTCCTACAACAAGCCCAACCCTCCCGGCTCACAAGCAGTACCTCACCAAAAACCGAAACAGTAAAAGGTGATTTCTGCTAGCCTTACACATGGACTCTAGATTGCAACATGTCAGTGGACTCGTGGTGGAATAGAAGTTACCCTTTTCTCGTGTTAGTAATAAGTCTCATTCACACACAGGCAATGAAGGAGATGCAGGAAAGTTTTCAATATATTTATTGAAAAGACTGCAATGTACGATAAAATGCATGAGCTGCAATAATTAGGATAACAAGCAGAATTGTGAAGATGTCAATCATGAATACAAAGGCCCCCACCATCTTGCAATAAACATGAAATGTAAAATCCCTAGCATAGAGGACCTAGGGCCATATGTACGAACACATTTTCCCATAGACATAGAATGGGTAAAACCTTTGCTACATCTGGCCCCTAATCTCTAACCCAATGAGAGCTAGGTATGGTAAACCTAATCTGCCAATACCATGTCCATGAGAAGTGCCCCCCTAACACTCATTACTTAGGGGAGAGGTCTCTAGGTAAGACTCCATGGTGACACCAAGTCTGAGTTCTGCAGCGAGTTGATGTGCAGCATAGATGGCTTCTGGAAGGAGTCCCTCTGATAACCTTGTCTGTGGGAGATGTATTTATACAGATCATGTAAGACCCCTGATGCAGGTATGTTCCCAAACAACTGATAAGGAGGCAGACTTGTGGGGGCAATTATATAAACAAACCAGAACAAGTGTACATTATGTTGCTATCACACATAAATGAGAAAGGGGCATGATGTTAATATGGGGGGTACAGGCCTGCTAGCCAAAAGGCTAAGCTAAACTCCTGAGTCCCAATGGAAATTAAATCGGATTCACCACACTGTGTTGAAAGTTTTGGGATGATTCATCAAGCAGGGGCCGAGAAAAAGAGGGTTCCAAAACACGTTGTTCCCATGCAAGTTTCCAGAGAGATTTAGACACAAGAGCACAAACCGCTGGACAGAACACTATAAATAGTTACCGTAAGGCACAAGGGGATGTGGTCCCCAGAGCCATACTTAGCTTGAGCAGGCACATGCCCTCTCTCCTTTAAAATAAAAAAGGGCTTTGGGGTCCCCATGGCCTAAAGAGGTGCTGGGAGGGAGGGCCACACGACCCCCCTCCACTTTAAAATATATAAGTGGCCCATTGGGATGGAGTCCCCAGAGTCTAATCTCATCAGTGATGTCATAAATGATGTCATAGAGCATGTCATGAGTGATGTAATTTATGAGGTCATAAGCAGTGCATGGCGGGGCACAGGTTATAGTTAGCTTTGCTAACTATAAGGGGAATTTCTGTGGAATTTCTAGTACAAAACGTTAATGCTGTCATTGACATATTCACCTAACTATAACGTTACTTTAACCTTAGATAGATAGATAGATAGAAAGATAGATAAACACATACATAATTGGCATTTTATAATAAATGAACACATTATCAGGCGCGGCCCGTCCTTTAGGGCGGAGGGGCCACGCCCCCCCCCACCTTTTACCCCTCATGAAGAGTGTCTGTCAGGCTGAACAAAGGTCAGCCTGACAGACACTCTTCATTTTCAGCTCAGACAGACCGGAGTGAGACATGCGCGATTTGCGCAGACTCCTGGCTGCCTGAGCTGAACTTTGCAGGGCTGAGGAGGTCACAGCTCCTATGGGCGTGACCTCCTTGGCTCAGCAAAGGTGCCTTGAGGCCCTCCCCTAGGTGACGAGGAACGCGTCACCCATTGACACTCGCCCTGGGCACTTCAGCTCGGAGCCCTGAAGCGCCCAAGGTGTGTCAATCAGTGACACTTCGTCACAGAGTAGGGTGGGGTCAGCAGTCTCACTGACCCCATCCCACTCTGTGACGAGTCTGGGACTGCTGCCTTTCCTCATTGGCTGACCTAAGGTCAGCCAATGAGGGAAGGCAGCGGTCCCAACCCTCCTGGGACCTCGAGGCTGAAGGTAAGTGTGTGTGTGTGTGTGATGTTTTAAAATGAATGTTTGATGCATGCATGCATGTTTAAATGTTATGAGTGTTAATGGATGTGCTTGTGTGTGTGAAAGAATGAGTGTGTGTGTGTCATGTTTTAAAATGAATGTTTGGTGCATGCGTGCATGTTTGAATGGCATGAGTGTTAATGGATGTGCGTGCGTGTGTGTGTGAAAGAATGAGTGTGCGTGAACTTTTAAAATTAATGTTTGGTGCGTGCATGCATGTTTGAATGTTATGAGTGTTGTTAATGGATGTGCGTGCGTGCCTTTGTGTGAAAGAATGAGTGTGTGTGTGTGTCTGCTTCCTGCCCGCCCCCCTCCCTCCTAAAGCTGCCGGCCGCCACTGCACATTATATATAAATCTATTATATTTATATATGCTTACAAAAAATGAATATACACACTTATTAACCATTGTAACATAGTGTAAAAAAAAAAAATATATATATATATATATATATGAAATACACTTCCTTAAATAAACATTAAGGCTCCAGCACTCCACGAAGGTTAGAACCTTCGTGGAGTGCTGGAGCCTTAATGTTTATTTAAGGAAGTGTATTTCAAGTACAAGACGAGGTGGCGTGCGTCTAAGTCCAAGCACCATCGGCGATTAGGTGCAGAGAGAGAAGCGCCAAACGAAGTGTTTATATATATATATATATATATATATATATATATATATATATATATATATATATATATATATATATAAATCTACTGACTGGCAGTTGCCAGTAGTTATAGTTTGGACCATATTTTAATGGAAAAAGCAGTTTTTGACCTGCATATATCTTTGACACCGTTTGCCGAATCTTCACCAATTTTTCCCCCAAAAAGTGCCCTGGTGATTCTTGTTGCTCACGGAAAGTTGTGTGGTGATCCGTCAATCGGGGTCCGAGGAAAAAGGGGGGTCAAACTGTTGTGTTAATTCCCATAGTACTTTTAGACACTACTAGATCCCGAACCACAGGACGGAATTACACCAAATTTCGCAGAAAGCTAGCGTTCAGTATGCAGATTTTGCTTTCACTTATTTGGTGTAAATCTGTTCAGTAGTTTATGAGAAATTAAAGAAAATGCAAATATGTATATCTGGGCCCGCAAATATATCACAAATATTCGTACATTTTCAAAAATGGACGCTCAAATAAAAGTGCTGTAATTGGCTGGCCACAACCTGAATAGAAAGTTGCAGTTACCATTTTATGTTACAAGAGAGGGCCCTTTGGGCTAAAAAAAACAAAATGAAAAGTAGATTAAGGGGTCAGGGTGGAGTGTGATATAGGGGTGTTTGAGGATCAAATTATGGGTTTAAAATAATTTTTCTTCACCATGCGTGATATTCACGATTAACCAGGATTAATCACAAATAAGCAAACACAATGTTTTTAATTCACAATCATTCATACACTAATTCATTCACTCATACATGCACTCTCAGAGACTCATGCACCCACTCACACACCCACTCAGACACTCATGCACCCACTCAGACCCACTCATAGACTCTTATGCCCACTTTTAGACCTTCTCAGACACTCATGCACCCACTCACAAACTCACTCAGACTCCCATATAGCCACTCACACACCCAGTCAGACCCTGATACACCCTCTCACAAACCCACTGAGACCCTCATGCACCCACTCACAGACTCACTCACAGATCCACTGAGACCCTCATGCACCCACTCACAGACCCACTCATGACCCACCCACTGACAGACCCACTCAGACACCGACATACCCAAAACTTTCACTCTAGAGAAGTAGGAGAATTAACTTGACCCATTCACTTCTAATCTATAACACATACTCACGAAAAATGGGGCTAGAGCTTCATTCATTATTGTGTATATATTTGATGTTTACTGCGCTATCATGAGTATTCCCCTTCTTTAGGGGGTATTACCATTATGGATTAAAAAGCCTCACCCACTTAATCGTGGCATGCTTTATCACTGGCTAGTCCAACCCACGGGTTCAGATGATACTGACCCAGCGATCTCAACTGTAACTCCAGGGGAGAACTAGTTCCTCCAGGGGTAGGGAGATAGACTGTCTCCTGGTCAGCGGGGTACTAGTATGGTAAAATGTTAAAGTTAAAACTATCTCAATATCTATCCAAAGATTATCTGTATTCAGGATGATTTTGGGTAGGGTTAAAAACAGTTTGCTCCCTTCTATTCGGGTGTCTAGTGAATCTATGATGGATCCCTACACACTTTTCAAATTGCCAACATGTATCGGCCATCGCAGAGGTACTTGCTAGGAAACTTAGGGGGTCATTACAACATTGGCGGTAAAAGCCGCTTACTGCCATGCAAAAGACCGCCAACACACCGCTGCGGCCGCGGAAATCTGCCACAGCTATTATGACCCACAGCTCGCAATCTGCCAAAATTCAGACACCCACACAAGTCCGCCACACCGAAGGTCAGTGATAAACTGGCGAAAACAAAACCTCCACCGTCACGCCAACAGAAATACGCACACACTATCACGACCCACGAATCCACGCAGCGGTCTTTCAACCGCGGTATTTCATTGGCAGTACACCACGCCACGCTCAAAATACACACACATGTACAAAACACAGCCACATTGGACAATTCGAAATACACACACCTGATACACCTACACACACCACTCCCACACACCCATTACAATATAAAACACATACCCACAAACCCTTACGACCACAATTGCGATAGAAGGCCAGAGAGAGACACCACAACCTATAACCAGGCATCCACAGGCACACAACACGATCACCCCCATAACATCCACGCACCTCACACAACACACCACTAAATATCACCCCACATATAACACGCACCACCCCACACATCACCCACACCACTCCATGGCACAGCAAAGACACCTGAGCTTCTCTGACGAGGAGCTCAGGGTCATGGTGGAGGAAATCATCTGGATAGAGCCACAGCTATTCGGATCACAGGTGCAGCACACCTCCATAGCTAGGAAGATGGAGCTATGGCGCAGAATAGTGGGCAGGGTCAACGCAGTGAGCCAGCACCCAAGAAATAGGGATGACATCAGGAAGAGGTGGAACGACCTACGGGGGAAGGTGTGTTCCGTGGTATCCAGACACCACCTTGCGGTACAGAGGACCTGCGGCGGACCCCCACCTCCTCCCCCACAACTAACAACATGGGAGGAGCAAGTCTTGGCGATTCTGCATCCTGAGGGCCTCAAAGGAGTAGCTGGAGGAATGGACTCTGGTAAGTCAAACCTTAACTATTACAACCCCCACCCTACCTGCATGCCATCACAGACCCCCACCCTCGCCCTCACCCCCATCACTCCAACTCCTCACACATGTCCCACTATCACAAACCACACATCCCAACACCAAGCCCTGCATGCAATAACAAAGCATGGACACCCATCACCAATGCATGGCCACTGCACATATCCATACACCCCCCCTAAACCATCATCACACAAGGTCCCACACAGGAATGCAAGCACTGGAGTAGACGGCCAGCCACCCATTGCACACCATGGTACACCAAGATGCAATAATCATGCTTTTACACCCCTGCAGGATCCCTACCCAACGTCACCGCACAGGAGGGTCCACACATGTCCACACCACCAACAGAAGAGGCCCACAGTGATGACAGCAGCTCTGTCCAACTGGATCTAGACGACCAGCCCGGCCCATCTGGGACCTCGGGACAGTCGGTTCCCCTCACACTGGCACAGGCCATTACAGAGCTTCCCCCCTCTGGAAACACCAGCACAGCACCCACCCAGCGGGCCCATACCTCCGTTCCCAGGACACGTCAATCAGCAGTGTGTCCACCACTACAGCGAACCCAGGCTAACCCACCACCCCAACAACAACTGGGACCTGGGGGCAGTGGCAGTGAGCACACCATTCAGGGGACAGAGGCCCAGGAACACAGGGGAACTGAGAGGGCTGCTGTGTGACAGGGGGAGGACAGGCCCAGGGAACCCACTCTCCACGAGGCCCTCCCCAACATCATGGGAGCGTACCATCATTCCCAGGAGACGATGGCAACGGTACTGGCCAAGTTTCAGGAGCCCAGCGGCTGCACGAGGAACAGTATTTGGGCTTCAGGTAGGAACTCAGATCTATCAACTCTACCCTGGGCACCATCGTAGGGGTGCTGAAGGAAGTTCTCTACACCAGGAGGGACACTGTGGCACAACAAGGGGCCCCTGACACTAGCCTGGACGATGAACTGCCCACCACCTCTGCCGGCACTAGTGGACAGGAGGCACCGCCACAGGACCACCACACCAGCACCCCACCCCCTGCAGACAGAGAACCACCCCGCAAACGGTCCCTGAGATCCAGGACAAAGACAGAGAACGATGCCAAGACCCCCGCCAAGAAATGAGACCGCCCTGAATGTCATCCTTTTGTCCCACCTTGTAACCCTGTCCATCCTCAAACTGCCCCAGCTCCACTTCCTATGCCCCTTTGGACAATGCACCTGTGAGACTGATAGACTGGACTCTGCCACGGACATTCCTCCACCATCACCCCTCACCATTTTACAGCACCCTCCAATATTGAGCACTTAAATAAACACCATTAAGGCACAAAACAATCAGGAGTCTGTCTGTGATTTCGAAATAGTGTATTAGCAATTACAGTGACAAAATGCTCTTACAATTGTAATGTCTACATACCTATGTCACACAGCTCTAGTCCATGAGGAAACAAAGCAGATGTCACACAGTGGGACCCACATCTGTGAAATCGTAAGGGAAAGTGAAAACTCAGTAACCATACACTGGGTGAAAAGGACAGCCAGTAGAGAGGTAGTAGTGTTACATTACATGTAGTAGGCAGGTTTGTCTTCTTACCTGTGTCTCACTGGAAGTATTGCAGGATAACCGAGTTCCTGTTATTGATGTCCCCTTCTTCTGCTTCCTCGTCTTCACTGTCCACAGGCTCCACAGCTGCCACAACACCTCCATCTGGACCATCCTCCTGCAGAAAAGGCACCTGTTGTCGCAAAGCTAAGTTGTGAAGCATACAGCAGGCCACGATGATCTGGCACACCTTCTTTGGTGAGTAGAATAGGGTACCACCTGTCATATGGAGGCACCTGAACCTGGCCTTCAGGAGGCCGAAGGTCCGCTCTATAATCCTCCTAGTTCACCCATGGGCCTCATTGTAGCGTTCCTCTGCCCTTGTCCTGGGATTCCACACTGGGGTCAGTAGCCATGACAGGTTGGGGTAACCAGAGTCACCTGAAAAATGCGAGGGACAACTGTTAGACACACACTAACCTGTAGGGATATCCCCAAAACCAGACAACTATTCCCACTGATTTGGTTTCATGTGCTCACCTAATAGCCACACTGGAGTTGCCCCATCACATAAGGGATGCTGCTATTCCGCAGGATGTAAGCGTCATGCACTGAGCCAGGGAATTTGGCATTCACATGGGAGATGTACTGGTCTGCCAAACACACCATCTGCACATTCATCGAATGATAACTCTTCCGGTTTCTGTACACCTGTTCACTCCTGCAGGGGGGACCAAGGCCACATGTGTCCCATCAATGGCACCTATGATGTTAGGGATATGTCCCAGGGCATAGAAGTCACCTTTCACTGTAGGCAAATCCTCCACCTTAGGGAAAACGATCTAGCTGCGCATGTGTTTCAGCAGGGCAGACAACACTCTGGACAACACGTTGGAACACATAGGCTGGGACATCCCTGATGCTATGGCCACTGTTGTTTGAAATGACCCACTTGCAAGAAAATGGAGTACTGACAGCACCTGCACTTGAGGGGGGATTCCTGTGGGATGGCGGATAGCTGACATCAGGTCTGGCTCCAACTGGGCACACAGTTCCAGGAGTGTGGCACAATCTAGCCTGTATGTAATGATTACATGTCTTTCCTCCATTGTCGACAGCTCCACCAGTGGTCTGTACACCGGAGGATGCCGCCATCTCCTCACATGTCCCAGCGTACGGTGCCTATGAAGGGCAACAGCGAGCACAGAGTCAACCAACTCAGAGGTATGTACACACAGCTTACACAGAACACGATTCATAATCCGAAATAAGCATGTATGAGTGTTGAGGCAAGGCCTAGTTATGTGTGACGCAGTTAAAAATAGAGCCATGTGGGCCCCTGAAATGGTGGCTGCCTGACCTGTAAAGTGGGACAATGGGATATGATGTAACTGCGCTGGCGTTGTACACTGTCGCAGTAGGCGGTCGAAGACCGTGGCGCAATTCTGCATTGGTTAACATTGGACCCTATGGGTCCCAGGAGCCAATGACGATGTACGCCGGCGGTGACTGTATGCACCGCTGCGGACGTGACCGCCATTTTCTATTTGTTCAATCACTCGATACCTGATCTTCGACAGGAGAGGACCTACACTGCAAGTGCTGCTGTGACCTCAGTCTAGAAGAGACAATGGCTCGTGCGTCTGGGGAAAGGGCCCCTGCCTTCACATCCGAGGAGTTGGAGAAGCTTGTGGATGGGGTACTCCCCCAGTACACGCTACTCTACGGTCCTCCAGATGGGAGCATGCTGTATGGGCTATGCCTGTGTGGAGTGGGGTGGATGAAAGATGGGGGGGGGGATGAGGCGTGCATGAAACGACGGTGAGTGCATGTGCCACATGGCAAGGGTAGGGATGCGGGCCAATGACTGTGATGGTGCAGTTGGAAATAACTTCTCTTTTTCCCCTGTACAATTCCTGTAGGTCAGCGCCCACCAGAAGAAGGATATTTGGCGTGCCATCGCCAAAGGGCGTCCGGACCCTGGAGGTCTATCACAGACGGAGCACCCACTGCCGTAAGAGATGGGAGGACATTTGCCACTGGAGCAAGAAGACGGCGGAGGCCCAGCTGGGGATGGCCTCCCAACGTGGGAGGGGTGCCCGTCGCACCATGATCTCCCTGATGTTCAGGATCCTGGCGGTGGCGTACCCGGAGTTGGATGGGCGCTTGAGGGTATCACAGCAGCAACAAGGGGGTGAGTACACTCCCATTCTGCTGATTCAGCGCACAGTGGAGGTGTCTGGGTGGAGGAGGTGGGCTGTGGGTTCCCCTAGGCCAGGGCAAGTGTGCTAGTTAGGTCTCCTTTTTCAGGCAGGCCCTGTGGCACCCCACCCCACCCAGGTACCGTGCCAACTACACCTAGTCAGGCTCCTGTGACATTCATGTGTGCAGATGTCGGCCATAGCCTTGTAGGCCATGTCCCAGGAATTGAATAGTGGACCCCTAGTACACGGCGTAGTGCAGGGGGCTTCTGTGTCTGTCATGTCCGCCAACTGTAGCGGTAATGCATGCACTCAACATGTCTTTCTTCTGTCGTCCCCCCCCCCTTTTTGTGTTCTCCCTGTTCTTGTGTGCATTAGCATCATCAGGCGGAGGAGCAGTGGCACCGGAGCAGGAGGGAGCTGCATCCCACATGGCCCTGGAGGGTGACACTACGGAATCGGATTTCACCAGTGGGACGAAGGGCAAGGGGAGCTCCACGGCGGGGACAGGAGCTGAGACCAATTATACGGACTCCTCCTCTGATGGGAGCTCCCTTGTGGTGGCGGGCCCATCTGTGCCCCCCCATCTACAGGTTCAGACGCCACCCCCCCTTCCAGCACCGCCCTCCCAGCAGCCCCTCAGCCTTTGCCCCGTGCCCGCTCACCCAGGAGGGTGGGCATCACCTTCGCCCCAGGCACCTCAGGCCCTGCCCCAGTCACCCCTGCTGCCCTCAGTGAGGAGGCCATTGACCTCCTCAGGTCCCTCACTGTTGGGCAGTCTACCATTTTGAATTCCATCCAGGGTGTAGAGAGGCAGTTGCAACAGACGAATGCATTCCTGGAGGGCATTCATTCTGGTCAGGCAGCCCTTCAGCGAGCTTTTCAGACTCTGGCCTCAGTACTGATGGCAGCCATTGTCCCTGTCTCTAGCCTCCCCCCTCCAACTTCCTCTACCCAGACCCACACCCTTGTACCTCAGCCTATCCCAAGCACACCATCAGACCAGCATGCACACACCCCAACACACAAAGGAAGCTCAGGCAAACATAAGCACCACACATCCCACAGGCACTCACGCAAAGATCACACACATGCAGACATAGCAACATCCACTGCCTCCACTGTGTCCCCCTCCTCCTCGTCTCCCTCCTCCCTCCCAGTCTCGCCTCCACTCACACCTGCATGCACTACATCTACAGCCACTACTTCCATCACCACCACACCCCGCTCACGTGCAGTCACCACCCCCACTACAATTCACACATCCCCGTGTCCTCTCCCAGTGTGTCTGTGACGCCACCTCCCAAGGTACACAAACGCAGGCACACACCCACCCAACAGCCATCATCCTCACGACAGCCTCCAGCACATGCACCTTCACCCAAAGTCACCAAACGTACACCTACAACCACAAACTCTTCCTCCACTCCCAAACCCCCTCCAGCTACCCATCCCAGTGTTCCTAAGAAACTTTTCCTGTCCACCCTTGACCTCTTTCCCTCACCTCCCCCACCCCGTCAGTCCCCTAGGGCCCGACTCTCCAGGTCCCAACCTAGCACCTCAGCCACGACATCGGCGGGATCAGTGGTGCCAGTAGTCACCGGATTCTGGAGTGCACCAGGCAGCAGGGCAGCCAGTGTGGCAAGGAGCCACAGCACGGACAGTCCCCCACCTGTCAAGCATCAAAAGTTTGTCAGTGCCCGGCGGGAGAGGGGGAAGACACCAGCCACCAAAGCCGCTCCCAGGGGTACAGGTGGGAGTGTGGAGTCAGCTGCGACACCTTCCAAGGTGGGGAAGGGACACAAGAAACCCAGCAAGTCTGTGAAGATCAGCACGGCGGAGAAGACCGCCATCAGCCCCGCTGCCCAGGAGGCGACCGCCATCAGCCCAGCTGCCCAGGAGGCGACCGCCATCAACCCCGCTGCCTAGGAGGCGACCGCCATCAGCCCCACTGCCCAGGAGGCGACCGCCAGCAGCCCCGCTGCCCAGGAGGCGACCGCCAGCAGCAGCCCCGCTGCCCAGGAGGCGACCGCCATCAGCCCCACTGGCCCAGGAGGCGACCGCCAAGGACACCGCCGCCAGAAGCACCACTGCAATGGACACCACCGCCACAAGCACTGCTGCCAAGATCACCGCTGCCACAAGCAACGTTGCAATGGACACCGCCGCCACAAGCACCACTGCCAAGGACACCGCTGCCACATGCATCACTGCAATGGACACCGCCGCCACAAGCAACGCTGGCCCATGGGCGCCAAGAGCACTGACGCTACTGAGTCCGCCACAAGCAGGATGAAGCACTCTGGACCCAAAGCCCCCTCCAGAACCAATGAAGATCTACATCCACTACCTCTGTCCTTGGCAGGATGAAGCACTCTGGGCACAACGCCCCCTCCAGAACCAGTGGAGTATCACATCCACTACCACTGTCCTTGGCAGGATGAAGCACTCTGGGCACAAAGCCCCCTCCAGAACAAGTGGAGATTTACATCCACTACCTCTGTCCTTGGCAGGATGAAGCACTCTGGGCACAAAGCCCCCTCCAGAACCAGTGGAGACAGGCATCCACTACCTCTGTCCTTGGCAGGATGAAGCACTCTGGGCACAAAGCCCCCTCCAGAACCAGTGGAGACTGTTATCCACTTGAGAGACTGTGGCTTTGCACTCCCCAGGATTGAACAGTGGGCAAACCACCCACTGTAGAGACTTGTGAGACTGTGGCTTTGCACTCCCCAGGATTGAACAGTGGGCAAACCACCAACTGTAGAGACTTGAGAGACTGTGGCTTTGCACTCCCCAGGATAATGCAGTGGGTAACCCACCCACTGTAGAGACTTAAGAGACTGTGGCTTTGCACTCCCCAGGATTGAACAGTAGGCATGTGGCCCCCTTGTGGATTTGGCTTCGTGCACTCATCCGGCTGAGGTGCCCCCCCCTTTCCCTTCCCCCTGAGGTGCCTGTTTTATTTCTTTCTGGTGCCCCTGCAGTGTTCTCGCCGTCATGTTTGGGTACCTTGTGTGGGCCTCGCCCATGCAGTGTGGGCCCAGTGTTCCACGGACTTAAATGGAGCAATACCTGGACTTCTATTCTTGGTGTATATATTTGTTAATAGTGTACATATATTTTTGCGTACTGGATTTGAATAGATTACAATGGTTACACTCATTTCCTTTTGTCTTTGCATTCTTCCGGGGGGGTTGGGAGTGTAACTGTGATGTATCATGATGTATTGGTGTGTGTGTTGTCATGGGTGGGGGTGTTGCGTGTTGCATGTGTGTGTCCCTGTTTTTTCCCTCCCCCCTCCCCTGTGTCGTAGGTGCAGTACTCACCGTGGTCTTCGCCGCCGGCGTTCGTGCTCCTGGTAGAGGAGCAAGAAGATGAAAGCTGGGGAAATGTGAAGCTCTGGTTCCATGGCGTCCTGGTTCCTCGTGGGTTGTGTAGAGGTGTGCGTTTTCCCTTCGAAAACCTGTTTCCGCCTTGTTTTTGTTTGCGGTGAATCCGCCCCGGAAAAGGTGGCGGATTGGTAGGTTGTGATACAGTGGGCGGTACATTGTCTTCTGCCTTCTGTTGGCGTTGACCGCCGCACTGTTTGTTTGTACCGCCGTGGCGGTTGGAGTGTTAAAGTGGCTGTCTATGTTGGCGGTTTCCGCAACGGTCGTAATTCATTTTTTTTTACCGCTGGCCTGTTGGCAGTCTTACCGCCGCTTTAACACCAACCGCCAGGGTTGTAATGACCACCTTAGTTCTCAAAGCACAAGTCCTTCAGCCTTCTTCAGGACAAAACGGCTTCTACTACCTACTGTCTGTTGGGTTGCCTGTTATATCTTGCATGCATAAGGTAAGACTGATTCCTACCTGTGTCCTCAAAGCGTCTACTGAAAAGTAAATAACAAAGGGAGGTTACCATGGTAGGTTGCTATGTCATACAATATCCATTAGTGTTAATACAACAACCAATGTGTATCCCAAGTAGTGAATGGAAACACTGTGGTTATGGGAGATGGCTGCAGGGCCTTTCTGCAAATATTACATTGATATTATCAGTGATGTTATCAAAGATGTCATGAGTGCTGTAATTTGTAGGGTAATTAGCAGTGCATGGTAAGGGCAATATTACTCACCGAGCCCCTCGACACCTAGCAGGTTGAGCATGTCCTGCTCTCTCTCTGTAAGATATCGGCCCGTCGGTGTGTCAGCTGCTGCTGGGTGTGCTAGACACAGTGCTGCAGCCAGAGCAGTTGACCCTCTCCCCTTGCACAGGTGTAATCCTTACTGGACCTGCATCTGACCACCAACATGCTGCACCCAAAAGATTAGTGAGGGAACCTCCCACCTTGCTGAAAATGGAGCAGGGTTGGACCCCTGTGCACCTGCGTCACCCACATGGGGTGTGGGTGGCACTGGCCCTGCCTGTTTCTGCCATGGGATAAGTTGAGTGGAATGGACTAGACTGATCAGGATGGGAAGGGAGAGAGTTTCCTGGGATGGGAAACTTGGGAAGGGAACAGGAAACGAGAAGTCAGGAGAAGTCAGGAAAGGAAAACAAAGCACACAAAAATCACACACAGAAATGTAAATACACACAGGGAAAGACAAACAGTACCAAAAATAAGTAAATACAGTGTGGGATTGGGAAGTGGGTGATCAGGTGAGGTTGCATTAGGTAGGATTGAAAAGTTGTGAAAGAGCTTGCAGAAAGAAGCTACACAGAAGCAGATAAAACAAAATGGCCCGCCTGTGAACCGCTTGGTCCTGTTTGTGCTGATTTTTCAGAGGAGAATGTGCTACTGGTTCTGAATTGCAGCACGAACAGTGTCACATGCATTTTCCGCCCATTCGCAGAACTCCATGGAATCTCACAGACTTTTTTATTTCATTCTGCGGAATTCCGTGGATTGAAAGCCCATGAGTTCTGCCCACACCTAAATGTAGCTCTGTCCAAACTAATTGTTGATTACTTGCTTTAGTTTTAGCTATTTCCATTTTCAAAACAATTTTGAAGTTTTTAATGTTGAGGAAAATTGCGAAACCCACAATGCATCCACATGCAAGATTCCAAACTTGTAGATATAGAGTAACATGTATCACATAGAGTCCAGATGGTAAATTCAAGGAAGTTTATTGAGGTTTTTGGACAGGTGATCGTTGATACGTGAGCAGAAAGCTGACACGTATTTCACTTCCTATGGCAGGTTTGCCTGGGGCTTTTTTAAGGCTAATGATACAACATCTGAGAAAATCCTGTATTGTGGAATGCATTTTTGGCTAGTCAATATATTCATTCAGTCTGTGAAGCGTGTTGAGAATCGTCTCACGACAAAAGTGTTTCGGGCTGAATCCCTTGTTGTAAGCGCAGCGTGCCGGTTCAGCAAAGTTTTTGATGTTCATGAGTTCATGCCTCTTATCGGGCTTGATTAATTCCTCTGGAATTGTCTTTGTTTTTTCCTAAAAATGTTTTAGTATTTGTAGTTTAGTAAGATTTGATATTTGTGACTTATAATTGCATAGTTTAAAATTATCTATCGAGTACAGAAAATTATTTGGTCAAGAAGAATTGTGCAACTTTCAAAGGTTAATATGCAATAGGGTTTTTTGTTGCTTCCTTGAATTTACTAATAAATTCTGGTCCCATATTTTTAGGACTTGTGTATTCAAAGTATAATTCCAGATAATTATTTCCCCTGCTATTATTATGATTTTCCCAAGTTTGTGATGTCTATCTGTTCTTAGTTCCTGCACTCTTTGGTTTAAAGTAATGTTTTCAGTTGATGATCACTTTCTGGTCTGTTTACTATTTTATGTTCCTGGAAATTTCCAAATTGTTTGTCCATCAATTTAACAGTGGATTGAGCTGGATGGTCATTGCATTCCACCCATTCCTATGGAGAAACCCTACATTAGCAAGAGTGTTGACCTAACTATTGAGCACGACTGGTTTTGTCTGTTACATTTTTACAGTGTTTTAGGTACGGAGAGCACCTTCATATTTATCGTCTTCATCTTCAATAGAATGCAATAAATTATTATTGAACTCACAATTTGAGATAGTTGTATTTGTTATTTATCCAAACAGTCTTTTGAATTGATCCATTATTAATGTAAGTTTTCTTTCTTTTACTTGGTGAGATGAAATACATTCATGGGATGAATGTGTATATTAGTAAAACATTTCAACCATACTGCTTTGATAGTTTTGGAAGTGAATATAGTTCTACGGTTAATCAGGTCTAGGTTATTAATAATTAGTACAGATAGGTCACCTATGGGCCTTCCCATTTGATCTTTTGTAGCTAATATGCTGTAGTTTGTCAAATTTTGAAAGATAATGTCATTTATTTTCAAGGTTTCTTTCAGGCAAATGTCATTCTTTTATTTATTGAAAAATATTCAATGAACATATCTGCAAGTAATCCAGGAGAGTGCTTGACCGGGACCAATATCAGTAATAGAGAGTCAAGTCACTTTGATTGAAAATAGATTTCCAATTTTGACTTTATGTATGTGTGTCCAAGTTAGCTACATCTATTGATAAGTAAATGTTTCTTCCAGGTTTTTACTCATTTGTGAAAGTGATGGTGATATTAACAACCTCATTGGAAACCGTGTTGTCAGGACTTGCAGATGATGACAATAAACTCAGGGCTGTTTAGTTGTGTGGCCAACTTCATTCATATGTTCTTGTTTTAAAAAATGGGGATCTTTCATAAACTCAGCTGCTTTCAAGATGATTACCCAATCAGATAGGATTTTACATTTATCTAATATGTTGCATTAGTTTGCTGATAGCTAGTTAGTACAAGTAAATTATTTCTCTAAATTTGGTCTGTCAGAAATTGGAGGTTATTAAATGACATGAGTCAACTTGTTTTAGTTCCTTAAAATGATGCATGATCTTAAATATTTTGTCTCGGTTCGAGATGTCATAAGGTTCTTTGGAGTAATAACTGAAGCGAAAGTCAATTTGTAGATAAACATTAGATCTATGAAGGTCTAGAGTATTAAGATATGTATCAAGGTCATATCAGGAACTTAGTTGGTTATGATGAATTTTCTGTATTATTTGAGTAGAATCTTCTCGTGAGCTAATGGGTCTGAGACAGCTTGCGTATCTGATCTGTTGAAATCTTGTTATTTTTTTTATAAAGCTGCTTATCTTTTATCTAACATGTTTTTATAAAGTTTTTATTATCTTGGAAATGCCATCAAAGAATTTCAATACAATGGGGGTCATTATGACCCAGGCGGATGAGGGTAAAATGGAGAAATGTACTGCCAACAGGCTGGCAGTACTTTTCCCCATATTAAGACATTGGCGGTTTGGTTGAAGCCAAACTGCCAATGTACCACACCGTCCGACACTGCAGTAACGACTGCCGGGCTGGAGACTTAAGTCTCTAGCCAGGTGCCCGTCACTAGCCCGTCCGCGAGATTGTGACCCCGCCTACCACCATGGTTTTCGTGGCTTCCTTACCGCCACGAAAACCATGGCGGTAGGCACTATCAGTGACAGGGAATTCCTTCCTTGTGCCACATTAGTTTCATTTTTTATGCTGATGTGGCCCAACAAGCCCAAAATTGCCATGCCAGATTTACAAAGTGGCGCAGTGCATACTTTGTAACCCCGTGTGCCACATTATGCCTGCGGCATTAGGGGGGGGGCCGAAAGAATGGCGTGAAGAAATCTAAAAGATGTCTTTGCATCATTTTTTTCGGAATTTTTAACACCTGCTCAGAGCAGGCGTTAAAAGGGGGCATGCCTTTCTTTTCAATAGGCCCTTATGCACTGTTTAGAATTAGCGTCAACATTTTGGCGCTAACCCTGATCAGTACATCAATAGCGTCAGAAATTCTGACACTATTGCCCCCTACCCTGCGCCATGGTGCGCCGTATTTTATATATGGCGCACACATGGCGGGGGATAGTGGGGCGCTAAGGGGCGCAAGGAAAGTGGTGCTGCACTATGTGCTGCGCCACTATTCTTAAATCTGCCCCATAGTTTTAGAAAACTGTGCCATCGTTGTGTTGCCAATGTCGCCTCCAGCTAATGGCCAGGCATCCAGCACAAGAGAAAAACAGCCCATCGCCCTGCAAACATTACAATAGAAAATTAAATGTTGTATTAAACTCCCGGGAAATAACACAGGAATGTCTGCATTAAAAGGGAGACAAGAATGGCAATATTTAACTTCAGGGGAAATCCAGTTAGGAATGGTTGCTGTGGTATACTCTAGAACAGTGCCAGAACCAGTTCAGATATAGCTGGCAACTGCTGGTGTTCCTTTTCATCCTCATGCTAGTCCCCCAGGGTCGTAGGGTGACACCCCTCACACTCATTAAAACCAGCCGCCCTTGTTCATAATCCTCAATGAAGGTGAGGTAGAGTTGTTGCAATTGCCTGACAACAGTTCTTTATGTTATGCTCACTGTAGGAGGCTGGCCTGGCTTGTAGTGGGTACCAGAGGTACTTAAACCTTGTGCCAGGTCCAGTTATCCCTTATTAGTGTAGAAGAGGTGTTTCTAGCAGCTTAGGCTGATAGAAGGTAGCTATGGCAAAGCAGCTTACGCTGAACTAGGAGACATGTAAAGCTCCTACTATACCACTGGTGTCATTTGCACAATATCATAAGACAACACAATACACAGAAGTACTAAAAATAAAGGTACTTTATTTTTATGACAATATGCCAAAAGTATCTCAGTGAGTACCCTCAGTATGAGGATTAATTATATATGACAAGATATAGGTACACAAACCAAACTTAGGTAAGTAATAGCAAGAAAAGTAATGCAAACAGTGTAGAATTACAATAGATTGCAATAGGAGCACATAGGTATAGGGGCAACACACCATATACTCCAAAAGTGGAATGCGAACCACGAATGGACCCCAAACCTATGTGAGCTTGTAGAGGGTCGCTGGGGCTGTAAGAAAGCAGTGAGGGTTAGAAAAATAGCCCACCCAAAGACCCTGAAAGGTAGGTGTAAAGTGCACCTACTACCCCCAGAGAGCACAGAAGTCGTGATAGGGGGATTCTGCAGGAAGAACAAACACCAGCAATGCAACAACACCTGTAAGACAAGTGGACTAAGTCCAGTAGTCGTGACAGTATCGAGAGTGGGCAGGAGCCCCGGAAGTGCCAGCTGAGGGTGCAAGGAAGCTGCCACTGGTTGAAAGAAGCTTGGAGTTCTGCAAGAAAAAAGAGGACTAGGAACTTCTCCTTTGGAGGATGGATGTCGCACGTTGCGATGAAGCTTACAGAGGTGTTCCCACGCAGAAAGACTGCAAACAAGCCTTGCTAGCTGCAAGGGTCGCGGTAGAGGTTTTTGGGTGCTGCTGTGGCCCAGGAGGGACCAGGATGTCGCCACTTGGAGGAGGAGACAGAAGGGGCGCCCAGCAACTCAGGGAACTCTCACAGAAGCAGGCAGCACATGCAAAAGTACCTGAACAGGCACTTGGAAGGAAAGTGAACTGGAGTCCACGCGAAGTCACAAAAGGGAGTCCCTCGACGCCGGAGGACAAATCAGAAGATTGTGCACTGCAGGTTAGAGTGTCAGGGACCCAGGCTTGGCTGTGCACAAAGGAAATCCTGGAAGAGTGCACAGGAGCCGGAGCAACTGCAAATCACGCGGTGCTCAGCAATGCAGTCTAGTGTGGGGAGGCAAGGACTTACCTCCACCAAATTTGGACTGAAGAGTCACTGGACTGTGGGAGTCACTTGGACAGAGTTGCTGAGTTCCATGGACCACGCTCATCGGGATGAGAGGGGACCCAGAGGACCAGTGTTGCAGTCTTTTGGTGCCTGCGTCAGCAAAGGGAAGATTCCGTCGAGCCACGGGAGATTTCTTCAGAGCTCCTGGTGCAGGGTGAAGGCAGGCTACCCCCAGAGCATGCACCACCTGGAAACAGTCGAGAAAGCCGGCAGGATGAGGCGATACAAGGTTGCTAGTAGTCGTCTTGCTACTTTGTTTCGGTTTTGCAGGCGTCCTGAGCAGTCAGCTCTTGCATTCGTTATCTAAAGAATTCCCCAAAGCAGAGACCCTAAATAGCCAGAAAAGGAGGTTTGGCTACCAAGGAAGGAGGATTGGCTACCAAGAGAGGTAAGAGCCTATCAGAAGGAGCCTCTGACGTCACCTGCTGGCACTGGCCACTCAGAGCAGTCCAGTGTGCCCCCAGCACCTCTAAATCCAAGATGGCAGAGGTCTGGGACACACTGGAGGAGCTCTGGGCACCTCCCCTGGGAGGTGCAGGTCAGGGGAGTGGTCACAGGGGTCTTCTCACGGACCTAGAGTACAAATATCTATACAATCCCACACCCAGTTTTCCATGTATATATACTCTCCCAAAGATACACAAACAGGCAACTTTTCCTCCTTGAAGACCTATTATCTCTGGTATCAATTCCCCCACAGAAAACCTCTCTGAATACATTGACTCCTATTTACAACCCTTCGTATGTAATTTGCCCTCGTACATCAGGGACACTTCCCATCTTCTCAGCATCATCGCTGACTTTGAATGGACAAGTGGCCACATCCTTGCAACACTAGATGTCACTTCTCTATACACCTGCATACCCAAAGACAAGGGTATGTTGGCCATACAATACTTCTTGGATAAGAGGGATGCAAGTTTTTTACAACACTCCCACATGTTAATGGATTTAATCGAGCTTACCATGGACAATAATATCTTCCTACATGAAGGCACCTGGTACAGACAGAAACAGGGTGTAGCCATGGGAGCCAAATTTTCACCATCTTTTGCAAACCTCTACATGGGTTACTATGAACACCATCATTTATGGAGGAGCGGCCCACCAGAACTCACACAACACATTATTTACTGGGGTCGCTATATTGATGATGTTCTTCTTTTTTGGTCTGGTGACTCCAACACTCTGGACATATTCATACAGTACTTAAACAACAACTGTTATAACATACAGTTCACTAGTCATTTCAGCATGAGTTCTGTGGATTTCCTTGATATAACCCTGTACATCAAAGACACCTGTATTCTCTCTAAACTATATAGGAAACCAACGGCAACTAACTCGCTCCTTCATGCCAGCAGCTCACATCCACACTCACAAATCAGAGCCATCCCATATGGGGAGGCCACCAGAGTTAGACGGAACTGTCAGGAGGACCAAGAATTCATGACACAACTGAAAATCTTGGAACACCGCTTTGCCAAACGCGGATACCCTAATAAACTGCTTAGTGATACGCGTGATCGAATCATGAAAGTTAACAGAACTACGTTACTTTCCAAAAAACCACATAGACAGGATGGCACAAGAAAGCCACCATCCTTTATAACTACTTACAGCTGTGCAAGTGCCGATGTTTTCAAAATCCTAAGAAAACATTGGAAGATCCTTACATCCGACTCAATACTGGAGAAGAGTCTCCGGACACAACCTGACATGACTTACCGTAGAGGTCGCACCTTGAGGGACCAACTTTGCCATAGCTTCCTGCCTACTATTACCAAAGGCAATTGGCTTCCGCCACCACCACTGGGTTTCTACAAATGTGGACACTGTAGCATCTGTGAATATGTACAAGACAAAACCAAAAAGTTCATGCATAACACCAATGTTACACACACTATTAAACAGTTCATGAACTGTAACACTAAGTACATTGTATACTGTATCGTCTGCACTTGTAAGAAAATATACATTGGAAGTACCATCAGACCATTCAAGGAAAGATTACAGGAGCACATCAGGGCAATCAGAAATAACAACACTGCTTACCCTCTTGCAGCTCATTTCAACAAGCAACATCCACTACAGGAGAGGCTCAATGTACATACTTTTGGAATTGCCACTCTGGGCGGCTGCCCTAGGGGTGGCAACAAAACTCTTCAGCTAAGGCAATCGGAAAGCAGGTGGATTATAAAATTACGAGCAGTGGAGATGGGTTTAAATTCGGATAAGGACTTACATGTCTTTCTATAGTATGTGTTGTATCTATAAACTTGCCTTCATATTCTGCATCACTTTTCCATGTCTAGTACACTCAATATTTTATGATATGTCATGTGCAATGATATCGGATTGTCCTACGATTCCCTCTCGATTTCCTGACTTAATATGTAAAAAAACAAAACAAAAAAACAAACAAAAAAAAAATTTTTTTTTGTGGTAATGTGTATAAGTTTCATTGTTTTCTTGGTGTACTGTAAATATTTTGTCTTTTTATATAATGTTTGTATGTTACATAGTTGCATTTCCAATATTCCATGTTGCTAGTAACTGTTATTATGCACCAGCGTTCTTTAATGTACAAATGGGTCTACTTACAGACTGTTTCAGTTAATATTCTTGTTGGTTATGGCCTTTGTATCCTCTCTCTATTTCTGTCTTCTTTTACTTTATTTTTCTTATTGACATTCCAATATGGCGCCCGTTTTCCATCTTAATTTATCACCGCTCTAGTGTGGTTTTTTTATTTCTACTCCCATTTCGGCTCTAAATAGGGGGACTTTACCTTCGGCGCGCAATTATTATTTGCAGCGCCGCTAACATGACGTAGAGGGAAACGCTTGAAGATATTCGAGGTATGGGCATTTTTTATTTCCACTCCCATTTCGGCTCTAAATAGAGGGATTTCACCCTCTGCGCGCAATTATTATTTGCAGCGCCGTTAACACGACGTCGAGATTAACGCTTGAAGATACTCTAGGCATGGGCACTTTTATGATGGCAGTGCGGCGGGATATGCCGGCACCCGATGGTAGCTCTGCGGCTGTTACACATTGTTGATAATCTCGTTTAGCCCATACTCGAAATATGCGAAATAGCCGGACTCTCATTTTGAGTCTTCTTGCTGACTTTATACATTGCCTACAATTGTGTCTGCTACTCAATACAGTCTTGTAGAACGCACTTAAACGCAGCGTTCTTTATTTACGGGCTTTTTTCTTTTCTAGTCTTGCCGTAATTCGGCTTCACATCATTAACCATTGTATGAATTATACTTTTCATTTCGGTGATCTGCACTTTAACCCCTCGGGTTGTGATCACCACATTAATTACATTTAAATCTATTACATTATAATCTATGATGCCCCAACTATTATAAATTGTATAAAATCACCAAATTAGAGGCTCTATATGGCTGTCATGGACCGCCCTTACCAGTTTTATGCTTTTTTCATTTCCCAGGCTTACCATGGTCCTCATATTTTACCTTCTTCGACCGTTTTTTCATTTCATACGACATTAATTTGTCTCTAACAATTTGGAGTTTCGAGATATTATCCTTACTATAGGTATGTCGCTCTATTATTGGATTTTTCAATCAACTATATTTTTCGTTTCTTTTCCTTGTCTTCCACACTAAAGCTTCTAATGGGACATGTCCTTCTCTTGGTGTTTCAACCCCATAGCATCAAATCAGTACTGTGGGTGCTTGTATTGTTTTCAACACTTTTTTGCTCTTTTTGAATTATCTCCCTCCAAAGAACGTTTCATTCTCTGGCTCTGGGTTTTTTCTTTTCACTTTTTCTTGGACACATCTACTTCCTATCATTTTCTTTCTTTTTCTTTAACACTGTTTTGGGTGATTCATACCACAAATTAATACTGAGAGTTACCACAGCATCTCCAATTCTGGTTCACACATTCATGACTAGTAATCGGGCTTCCTTTCTCTCACTTTTTATATACGTCTCTTCTCTAGTAGTAAACTTCTTTTAGAAAAAATTATTTTCTAAATTTTGACATGTTATTTCTTTGCGTATATCCACAGCCTTGATAAAGTCTATCCAGACGAAACACGTGTCGGCTGTTGTATACTATTTGGACTGCCGTCCACGGCTGTTGTATATTATTTGGACTGCTGTCCACTTGAACAAGGATTTCTGTTTCCATCTTCGATTCTGGTTCCAAGATGTCAGCTTAGGCCACAGGCCATTGTTCTTATTCAAAGACAACACGAGGAATAAAACTGAACATTACAGCTTCTTGGGATGTGCCTTGGTTTTTTTTACTCCCCTTTCCTTTGTTCAGTTTCGTGCCAGAGCAGGGCTGGGGGATCCCTAAATCAGTGTAGACTGGCTTATGCAGAGATGGGCACCATCTGTTCCCATCAAAGCATTTCCAGAGGCTGGGGGAGGCTACTCCTCCCCAGCCTTCACACCTATTTCCAAAGGGAGAGGGTGTTACACCCTCTCTCAGAGGAAATCCTTTGTTCTGCCTTCCTGGGCCAGGGCCACCTGGACCCCAGGAGGGCAGAAACCTGTCTGAGGGGTTGGCAGCAGCAGCAGCTGCAATGGAGACCCCAGAAAGGCAGTTTGGCAGTACCCGGGTACTGTGCTAGATACCCGGGGGATCATGGAATTGTCACCCCAATACCAGAATGGTATTGGGGTGACAATTCCATGATCTTAGACATGTTACATGGCCATGTTCGGAGTTACCATTGTGACGCTACACATAGGTAGTGACCTATGTGTAGTACATGCGTGTAATGGTGTCCCCACACTCACAAAGTCCGGGGAATTTGCCTGAACGATGTGGGGGCACCTTGGCTAGTGCCAGGGTGCCCACACACTAAGTAACTTTGCACCCAACCTTCACCAGGTGAAGGTTAGACATATAGGTGACTTATAAGTTACTGAAGTGCAGTGGTAAATGGCTGTGAAATAACGTGGACGTTATTTCACGCAGGCTGCAATGGCAGGCCTGTGTAAGAATTGTCAGAGCTCCCTATGGGTAGCAAAAGAAATGCTGCAGCCCATAGGGATCTCCTGGAACCCCAATACCCTGTACCATATACTAGGGAATTATATGGGTGTACCAGTATGCCAATGTGAATTGGTAAATTTAGTCAAAAGCCTGTTAGTGACAAATTTGGAAAGCAGAGAGAGCATAACCACTGAGGTTCTGGTTAGCAGAGCCTCAGTGAGACAGTTAGGCATCACACAGGGAACACATATAGAGCACATACTTATGAGCACTGGGGCCCTGCCTGGCAGGGTCACAGTGACACATAGACTAAAACAACATATATACAGTGAAATATGGGGGTAACATGCCAGGCAAGATGGTACTTTCCTACACTCACTGAATATTTTTGTTATATTACATTGTTCGTGTGATGTCAATATTCCATATGAGACATTGTTAGAATTTTTAGGATCTATAGAATTCACCAATAGGGTTTGTTCTGGCTTGATAATTATGTTGCTGTGGCATAAATTGTATTGACTGGTGTAGTAATCTCTGAGGAAGGTATCATACAGTGTTTGTAATAGGTCTGTTTACCCCCACAGGACCTTTTGTGTACTTTTTCTGTTTACAATTAACATCAAATATAGAATCACCCTTTTGCTGTCTAGTCACCAGCATTGAGATGTGATCTTCAGTGTGTTTTGGGAGATGTTGGTTCAATGTATATATATTTTTTACTCGTCTCTTACTTATATGATGTTGGACTGAATCAAGTTGACTATTTATCCTATTAGTTACAAATGATGAGCTCTGTGAGCTGAGTTGACTCTCTGTTGCAGGTGTATGGTATGTTATGTAATTCAGATTTGTAGAGTGCGCTATCACCTGGGAGAATAACCAGGTGCTGAGCAGATATGAGTCTAGCCACACTTTGGGCTTAGTGAGACTACTTGAAAAGCCAGGTTTTCAGCTTCATGCGGAATTCAAGAAGTGCTGAAGTGATTCTTATAAGTAGCAGCAGGTTGTTTCACACTTTAGGAGGGATGTAGGATAAGGGTCATCCACCAGATCTGTTTTTCCTTATGCAAGGGATGTGTGTAATTAGGAGTCTGAATAAGTGGAGCTGTCTGGAGGTTTTGTTAATGCAGATTGTTGAGGTATGCTGGGCCACTGTTATGTAGTTCCCTGAAAGTGTGGGTGAGGAGTCTGGATTGTGCTCTGTTGTGAACTAGAAGCCAGTGGCGCTCTTTCAGGTGTGGTGTGGTTTGATATGAGTACGGCATGGGAGATTGAGGGTAATTCTGACTGCCAAGTTCTGAATGGTCTGCATCCTCTGGTGAGTTTTTGTTGATCCCAGCATAGAGGGTGTTCTCCTAGTCCAGCTTGCTTGTGGCCAGGGCGTGCATGATGGTTTTCTGGGTGCTGGTTGGAAGCCATTTGAAAATCTTCCTTAGCCTCTTCAGGGCATAAAAGCATGACGTGGTGACGGCATTGACTTAGGCGGTCAGACTGAGTTTGTTGTCGATGATGATCCTGAGGTTCTTGGCACGGGTGGGTGACAGTTCTAGCTCTGCTGGCCACTAGGAGGAGTCCCACAGTGATGTGCTCTTCCTAAAGATCATGACTGTGGTCTTGTCAGTGTTAATCTCTAGACAGTTGGTCTTCATCCAGTGGGCGATTTCAGTTGTACAGGCATTGACCTTGTTCTGGGTAATGGGCGTCTTGTCTGTGAGCAAGAGAATGAGTTACGTGTCATCGGTGTAGAGAGGACGTTGATGTTGTGAGAGTGGATGATGTTGAGTAGAAGGGGCATGTATGTGTTGAAGAGGGCCAGGATCAGGGAGAGGTCTTGTGAAATTCCGCAGATGAGGTTGGAGAGTTTGAGGTGTACAGTGCCAGTATGACTGACTGGGTCCTTCCAGTCAGGAAAGAGCAGATCCATCGGATTGTGTGTCTTTGGATTCCAATGTCATGTAGGCGCTTAATGAGGATGGGGTGGGACTGTGTCAAATGCTGCAGGGAGCCCCAGGAGAATGATCTCTTCCATCCATAGTAATGGGGATGTCATCTGTAATGCTGATAAATGCAGTTTCGGTGCTGTGGTTGAGTCTGAAACCAGACTGGGGGTATTAAGGAGTTTGTGGTTGTTGAGGTATTCAGTGAGGTATCTGTTTATGATGAGATTTACTAAGGCCTTGTCTGGTAATGGCAGCAGGGATATCGCTCTGTAGTCGGCAACCATTGAAGGGTCCCCAGAGGGTTTCTTCAGCAAAGGGAGTACAGTTGTCTGTTTCCAAGCACCTGGGTAAGTCAGGAAAGAGGTGGAGGCATTGAGAAGGGGTATGAGCGTGGAGCTGATGGGGTGCAGTCTTCTGAAGTAGGCGTGGTGGGAGGAGGGGCCGATGGATCCTCTGACTGGATGGACTTCATGATGGCAGCGGTTTCGTCTGAGGTGATGACGAGCTATGTGGTTAGCATAAGTTCTTTGTATAAGATCAGGAGGCGTTTGATGAGGTCTGTCAGGTCTTGTTGTGGGTTGAAGTATGTGCTGTGTAGTCCTCTTTTTGTCCTTTGTTTGAAACTGTTGTTTCTTTCCTTGTAGTTATAGATGTTCTTTCACTAGATGTAAGTATGATATTATCTGTGGTTGGAGTCATTTGACTTGATTCTACATAGGTATTTTCTGAAACAGTTAATTTATTGTCCAGTGAGTTCTATGCACTAATTTCATGGCAAACTGCTTATTTAGTGCTTCATCTTGTACTATCCAGTAACCTCCCTGAATACCTTTAAGTTTGTATGGTAACAGTTATAATAAATTGCTAAAATTGTCAGTTCGAAAAGTTTGGCCACACTTTTGAGATTAATTCTTCTGAGAAGTTACAGTGAACACAATTTTCCTTATAGCTTTCCTTTAGTATGTGCATGCTCAGAGAAATGTATTTTATTAATGCTGTCTGACTGGCCATTGACAGCGATTTTTTAATCAATGTATCTGATATTTTGGTGAATGTGCTGCATATTGCTGCAAGAACTGAAAAAGTTGACAGCATGTCAATATCTACATCATTTGGTCTAGATGCATCTGTTTTAGTCAGTAATTCAGTTTTTGATGCCAGAGGATGTGTCATGACTGAATCAAGTCTGAACTATAGTGTCTAATTTGTTGTTTAAACTGAAGTTGGAGAAAGAGTTGCCCTTGTCTATGTGGGTGTTTGTGGTGGTAGTGGGTGTTAGGTTGCCTTCCAACATTTTTTGCTTCCATAAACTGATTCGTTATATGATCCAAGGTCAACTAAAAGCAGTATTTATTTGAACTGTTACAGCAATGGAATTCCAAAGCTGTGCATCCACTTTCATAGCACTAGAAGATGAAATAAGGGTAGGTGTGGGCAAATTCTCTAATGGTGGAGAAGAGCAAAGCTGGATGTTATTTCTGTTCCTTCATCTTACTTTCTTCTAGAGCTGGCTCGAATACATGATTAGCCTTCCCATGCCTGTGTGAGGGGGCTGGGATTAATTGCAAATACCTACCTTTACAGAATCCCAACATAGTGAAGGTCCACTCCTTATGCCACTTGGAGAGAGAAAGAGAGAACAAGTGAGAAAAGGGGTGGAGGCTAGGCCAAACCCGAAAGAAGGGTCGAAAGAGAGAAAAGACACAGAGAGACAAGGGAAAGGGGGAGGCAAAGAGGGAAGACAAAGGTAACAACAGATTACCACTTGCCGGAGAAAGAGGGTGGAGCTTTAAGTAGACAAGAAACGGAGGACGCCAGAGAGGGTGAGAAGGAGAACCCCAAAGCGGTGGAGGGAAAGGCACCTGGAGGAACCAAAGGCGAGATAAGACCTGTCCTGCAAGGAGCACCCCGACCCTAAGAGCACGAAGAAGCCAGAGAGGAGGCTGGATTGTTGAAATACCTGGGGAGCATGTAGAAAAAGCAGCATAGAACACAGCCGAAACAGACAAGATGGAAGGAGAGAAGGAAGAAGAGGACCACCAGAAGACTGGTAGATGCCGCCAGCAGTCCCGCCACAATTTAGGAGAGTTGTGGCTGGCAGGGTGAGTGTTGGTTAACCCTGAGCAGGGAAAAGGAAGGGAGGAAAGTGGTGGTGCAGCCTGTTCTCTTACATTTCTTTTAGTTTCGTTGTTTATTTTCCCTTCGCTCTCTTGCCGACATTCCTCAATCTGGGAATATCCTAACCCCATAACCATTAAAATGGCACTAAGAGATGATTGTGTCTCAAGGAGGACCTGATGCCCTCCTAATGAACAAAAGCCAACCACTAGAGAGAGTGTTGCAGGGCGTTAAAGAGGTGCCACACTTACAGGCATACTATCTGTTTATTTAAAGCAAGCTCACAAAACGGTGATGGGCTATTAGGATAGCTAAGATCAGAATCCTTCGTTCCTGAGAGAGGTACACTAGTTATTAGACACGGATATAATTACCGTTTTTTTTTGTGGCTTTTCTTCCTGAAGTGCGCAAGCGGCATTGTCCCAGTAGACCAGAAAGGAAGAAGAAGGTCATTGTTGAAGCTCCAGAGGGGATACCTTCCTAGCCAATGGGTGGATTGAGTTAAGAGACATTGGCCCTCATTCTGACCTTGGGTGGATTGAGTTAAGAGACATTGGCCCTCATTCTGACCTTGGCGGGCGGCAGAGGCCGCCCGCCAAAGTCCCGCCGTCAGGTTACCGTTCCGCGGTCGAAAGACCGCGGCGGTAATTCTGACATTCCCGCTGGGCTGGCGGGCGGCCGCCTTCAGGCCGCCCGCCAGCCCAGCGGGAAAGAGGCTTCCACGATGAAGCCGGCTCGGAATCGAGCCGGCGGAGTGGAAGCTGTGCGACGGGTGCAGTTGCACCCGTCGTGTATTTCACTGTCTGCGCAGCAGACAGTGAAATACATTTAGGGGCCCTCTTACGGGGGCCCCTGCAGTGCCCATGCCAGTGGCATGGGCACTGCAGGGGCCCCCAGGGGCCCCGCGACCCCCCCTACCGCCATCCGGTTCCCGGCGGGCGGACCGCCGGGAACTGGATGGCGGTAGGGGGGGTCGGAATCCCCTCGGCGGCGCAGCAAGCTGCGCCGCCTTGGAGGATTCCAACGGGCAGCGGAAAACCGGCGGGAGACCGCCGGTTTTCCTGCACTGACCGCGGCCAAAGCGCCGCGGTCAGAATGCCCTGCGGGGCACCGCCGGGCTGTCGGCGGTGCTCCCGCCAACCGCGAGCCTGGCGGTCACAGACCGCCAGGCTCGTAATGAGGGCCATTGATTCTTGCATACTGGGGATATTTGGCCACAATGTCTGTGATGATGTTCTGTGCATTGCAGACGACTTGTATGTTCCTTAATATGTATTCCAGGTGGGATGGGGGACATATGGGCACATGGGTCCAGTTTATGCACCCGACGACCTGTGGGAATTTGGCTATCCAGTAGAATTGCATTTTTGTATTTTGCATTTCCAAATTATCCCTAGGCAGATAGATGTGATGGTGTATGTGGTGGAGCATGGTACCTAGGAAATTGTTGACAAAATGCAACAGCACACTCTGAGACACCCCTCCAGCCACTGCTATGACTTGTTGGTAACTACCACTGGCCAAAAGGTGGAGGGAGCACAAGACCTGGATATATGTGGAGATTGCATTGCTGCGCTGTGTACTGTGCTCAAGTTGTGTGGCTTTAAAGTGGCTATTAGCTCCAGGATCAGATTGCTACTCAGCTTGTATTGCTCAAAAATCTCCTCCTCTGTCTTCTCAAACAGGGTCAAACTCTGAATATCCTCTCCTGTCTTCGTCTCCTCTGATGAGCAGCCAGTATCCACATCCTCCTCGATATCAAGCACAGGGCAGCCATTGTGGAAGTCCCTGATGCATTCTGCCGCTGTTTTTATAGGTTGGACCCAGTTACCACCTGTATTGAATTGGTGGTAAACTGTAGGTGCAAACAGGACATTTTGTTAATAATCGCAAATTGCGACTCATTTGTATATGTAGTTTTGCTACTTGCAATTAGAGATTCTCTTATTGTGACTCCCGAAATCCAGTTGCTATTTTTTGAGTTGCAAATAGCTTGCATCAGTTTTGGCTTTGCAAATGCTTGTCGTACATTGTGTACATCCATTTTTGCATTCGCAAACCAGATTGGGACCCATTTGGGGCCGGCAAAAGTCATACATTGGGCCCCTGATATGCAGACCGCAATAAGACATCTGTTGTAACATTGGTCTGGAACAAGTGCCTTATGGCCTCTATTTCAAGGTCAGACTAGAGCAATAACATAAACAGTGTATTCTAAATTGACATGTTTTTACCCTATTCGTTTATAAGAAGGTGTCTAAGAGTAGCGTCTTGATGCACATAAATTATGTCAGGCATTCCTAAGTTTATGTCAGAAATTTCAATCTCAGATAAGCCACAGTATAAAAGGTCTGACATTTGACCACTTGGGAGGAGAGGGTCTTCGCCCCAGATTACCGCACAAGGTAATGCCAGGCGATTTTGACAGACTGTTGTGATGCTGATGCATCTCGTTCTGCATTAAAAACGGGTACTAAGCCAAATCTGAGAGAAAAGGAGGTGCTGCATGTGTTCCTTTTCAAGAAAAACTCTCTTTTGAGGGCTAATACCTACAGTGTTTTGCTGAAAACAGGTATGCAGGGCGTTGATCTCCCTAAACAATTCTAGATGCAATTTTATTCTGCTTTGCCTTTATGCTCTACTTGTGTAGTGCATAGGAGTAGGTTTTAAGGTCTTAGATTCCTAGGTGACTTTGTTTGACTATGGTAGACATTTTCACTTTATTCTTGTTGGTCGCAGCATGCATTTATGCTGTTTAATAATAATGTGAGTGGTTATTCTACATTTATTATGCAGCAGGATGAGACTGTTTAAATAAACACTTTATAGTTAAAGTGTCTTTTTCTTGGTGCAGTTTGTGTGAGAGATATTGTAAAGAACTAAACTGGGCTTCTCAAATACCCACTGTGTCCCTGAATCCCTGTTTAGGGACTTTTAGTAACCCAAAAACACTGACACCACATCAACTTTGCAATAGGTGGTGGTTCTGCAAGGCTACAATAACCTGTCTTTCACACTAAGGTGGTCATTATGAACACAGCGGGAAACACCGCCAACCACCATGGGTGCAGTGAACAGAATCCCGCCATTGGCAGTGAATGGAAACCCGCCATATAATAAACGAAAATCCCAATCCCGCCAAAAATCACCAGACCACCACTCCCTGCCATGACCCTGTCGGTGGGAATCCCGGACCTCCCCACCCCGCCACCGCCAAGCACACCCGCATCCTGCCCTCCAAATAATGATGCACAAATCACCTTGGCGGACAGTGGAGGCTGAACGATCATTGGCAGCTCCGACCGCCACGGGCGGCAAGTGGACTTAACAGCAAGAAGTGCACACATTGGATAAGCGTGTAACCCACACACCTGACACACGTCCATAACCCAATAAAACATCCCCAGACATAACGGACAATCCTTTGCAACAAAACCAGGCCAAGAAGATGGAGAGCACCAGAGGCAGACATTGAACGCCAGCATACAGGAGACGCACACCGACCCACAGAAGAGCACTCTCACTGCATTCCCAGCCCCAACAACATTCACCACACTCAAAATGTCACCCCCCAAACATCCATGCTTCACCGAAAGGGAGTTAAGGACCATGGTGGACGAGATCCTGAAGGTGGAGCCACAAATATTTGGGGCCGAGGTGCAGCACACACCCATCGCAAGGAAGATGGAGCTATGGCAGACCATTGTGAACAGGGTCAATGCAGTGGGACACCATCCATGCATCAGGGACGACATCCGGAAGAGATGGAACGACCTGCGGGGGAAGGTCAGGGGCATGGCATCAATGCACCACATCGCAGTGCAGAAGACTGGGGGAGGACCGCCACCAACACCACCAGAATACACAGACTGGGAGGAAAAGGTACTGGCCATCCTGCACCCTGAGGGACTCACTGGACTCACTGGAGGAATGGTCTCGGGTAAGTCATCAACATATACCCCATATACACCCCATATACACCATACCTGTAATGCATGCACCACCCCCCCCTACCCACACCCACCATGACCAACACCCCACCCAGGCATCAGCCACTAAATCCACACCCCCCTGCATGACCACAAACCCACTAACAGGCCCACATCCCACCTCCTGTGCACAGTCACCTACCCCTGCAACTACCCACAATGGAACGACACCCCCCACCACAATGTAACCCCACAGTTGACGCTAAATGCAGTGTCAACCTCACAAGGGCACCCTGTAAGGTCACTGAAAGTAACCCCAGCACAAACTATCTCAGTCCTGTTCACCTCAGACGTTCATGCAGCTGTAACAGACATGTCTATGTCCCCCAACAGGCACCACCACCCATGCAACCCTAACAGATGGGTCAAGGAGTGCCACTGCCCCCCAGGGAGACAGAGACACCTCACAGGACACTGGTGAAGGATCCCTGGATACTGATGAGCAGGCTGGCCCCTCACACAGTCCTGGACTCTCACCGTGCAGCAGCCCCACCCAGGAAACCACTGTCACCCCTGCCACCCAGTCAAGACCAGCAGCCCAGGGCAAGCGTCCCCACACCAGTGTATCCAGGCCACAGACTGGTGGAACACAGGTACAGAGGCCACAGTCTCCCACTCCCAACATGCAGGAAGGTGAGGGCCCCAGTACAAGTGATGCTGCCAGACCTGTGCAGGGGACACAGGCACAGGGGGCTAAGGCAAGTGCAAGGGTGGGAGTGGGCCAGGGGGGAGGCCACAGGATGGATGCAGCAGCCCAGGACTGATATCAGAGGTATTCGGGGCCTACCAGCATACCCATTGCAGGTTGTCACAGATTGTGTCCACCCTGGAGCACAGTCAGAGGATACAGCAGGAAAACCACCAACAGGCCATGGAGCAGTGGAAACAGCACAACGCCACAATGGCCACCATAGCAGGAGCACTGCTGCTGCTGGTCCAAAACCAGTCTGACACCCACACAGGACAAGAGGCCCCCACATCAGCACCGGACACCCACCATGAAAATACACCATCAGCAGAAACATCCCAGGACCTACCCTCACAGGAAACCTAAGGGCCTACCATGTCACCCCCTGAAGATCAACAGCAGGCGCCCAAACAGACCCTCAGGCCAATATATGGCACTGGAACCCCAGCAAAGAACAAGGCCCCCTTCAAGAAGTATCTCAGCAACAATCTGCACAGCAACCATCCACTCAATCAGCAACCACACATTGCTAAGAGGCAATATGAACTAATGTAGGAAAAGATGGACCCATCATTAGTACCAACAAGGCTGCCACCATGTTGGTCTTGACGACACCCACCCCTTACGACTTGCCATCACTGAAAATAGCACTACTCACTCACTTCAACCAATAAAACACATATCACACCTGTAACACTGTCCCCTGTTTTAAATTGTGAACAAAGTGAAGTATGGATGCAACTGGCTGATGATTACTTTATTGTGAAATCTGTGCATGAAGGGAGTCCTGTGTGCCTAAATGTTGGCAATAAGTAAATGCAGAAAATTTCAATCTGTACCATGCAGAAGTGGACTATGTTTCACCTATCATTATCAACCCTCCCTATATGACTGAGCACACTGCCAGTATGTGTCACAAACCCCAATGTCAGGGCCAAGTCCCACACAGTTACTGGAAGTAGAGTTGTATCAGTTGGGTCCTGGAATTGACATGTTCCCCTTCCTCATCATCACCATCACTCTCCTCCCCTCTCTGAGGTAGCTGGTCAGGACATACAGCACCCTCCACCTCCAAGAGGGGGATAGAATGTCTCACTGCCACGTTGTGCAGCATGCAGCAGGCCACCACCATTCTACACACCTTTTCAGGCCCATAGGCCAGGGAACCCCCAGAGATATGTAGACAATAAAATCTAGCCTTCAGGAGACCTATAGTTTGCTCTATCACCCTCCTAGTACGTCCATGGGCCTCATTGTAATTCCTCTTTGCATCCGTCCTGGGATTCCTCACTGGTGTCAGGAGCCAACGCAAGTTTGGATAGCCAGAATCACCTAGAAAAAAGGTGCAATACAGAGTCATCATTGTTGTGCCCCTTAGTCAGATAGCCTGGCTGTCTGCTATGTGTCAGTTAGTGACAGGCACACTTACCTGTGATCCACCCTCTGTCCTCTTGGAGTTGTTCCATGCTGTGTGGCACACTACTGTTCCTCAACACAAAGGAATCATGGACTGAACCTGGGAGCATGGCATTCACATGTGAGATGTACTGGTCTGCAGTACATACCAATTGGATGTTCATGGAGTGAAAGTTATTTCTCTTTCTGTACACCTGTTCACTCACTCTTGGGGGGATGACTGGTATGTGGGTATGTATGTTGGCAAAGGCATTGAATTCCGACTTGGTGTCAGGGAGGTCAGTACTTTGGGGAAACCTCACATAGGACTACAGGTGTCGTACAAATGCATTCACAAATCTTGTCAGTACCATGCTGAACATTGGCTGTGAAAATCCAGCACCCATGCCCACTGTCACTTGAAATGAGCCTGGGGCCAGGAAATGGAGTGCAGAGAGTACCTGCACTTCAGTAGGGATGGCATGCTGATTATGATTTCCCGCAGTTAGTGCAGGATCCAGTAAAGCACAAAGTTCCTGAATTGTTGCACTTGTGAGTCTGTAATTGATTATGATTTGATGCTCCACCATGGTCCTCATATCCACAATTGTTCTGTACACCGATGGTGCTCTTTCTCGCCACAAGGGTCGGTACCTACAAGGGGTTTCAAAAAGGTGTGATGAAGACACATACATAGGCACACATTTCATCATTTGTGCACTGCATAGTTCATTTTAGTGACTCAAAACTAACTGCTTCCTGACAGATCTACATCTACATCACAATGAGGAAACAGAGTATTTCATGTGTGGTATATTACGGAATGGACACATGCTTAGGTGCTTCATGTGGCTAGTAGGGCCTGCATTGTGCAACGTTTTATTTATAGATGCGTAGTTACTGCCAAAATGTCTGCCCACTGTAATCCAGGTCTTTCGTTGTGGAAGTGACCTCATACTGCTAGCAGTTGACGTCACAGTGTAAGGTGGTGTTTAGCGCCGTTCGCACTGTCATTGGTTAACATGGATGCCAATGGGGAATCCTGGCATATCATGATCGCCGCCGGCGGTGACTGTGCACACTGCCGTGGAACGTACGCGATTTCGTCATCGATTATTCACTTGACTCCCTGATCTTGTGCGGACAGGTACTCCACTGTGTGTACTGCTGTGGCCTGCCTCTGGCAATGGATGTGGCTCGTTTTGCAGGGGAAAGGGCCCAGGCCTTCACCCAGGAGGAACTGGAGAGGCCAGAGGTACAGGTGAGTCTGGGTTTGGGGGGCACTGTTTGGGTGTAATGGATGGTGTTGAATGGACATATGTGTGCACCTCTGAGCCTGCATGGGCCGTGGTACATGGCATGCTGCATGCGTATGGCCTGTAAGTCTGAGAGTACTGTCCGTCCCATAGTGGACAATTAGCCAGCTGTACCTATCTTGCAAGTGCCTGACCTCGTTGGTTCCATATCTGTGTCACCCTTTTAGGTCAGCGCTCACCAGAAGAGGGTACTTTTTGCATGCCATCGCCAAGGAGGTGCGGACCCTGGGGGTCTACAACTGGCAGAGCACCCACTGCAGAAAGAGGTGGGAGGACCTGCGGCCCTGGGCGCGTAAGATCTGTGAAGCCCAGCTGGGGAAGTCCTCCCAATGTGGAATGGGTGCTTGTCTGGGACTGACCCCCTTCATGCGACGTATCCTGGCGGTGGCGTACCCAGACCTGGATGTGTGCTTGAAGGCTGCACAGCAGTCACAAGGGGGTGAGTATTCATTTAAAAAACTTCAGTCTGGAAGGATGTCTGTATGTGCATTAGGGTTCATGCTGCTTAGAGGCAGGGACTCCGACTGGTGTCCATCTACTTTATGGTCCCCAAAGGGTGTAGGGGTGTCTTTTTCAGGTCGCCCACACGTCGCCTCCTTAGGTAATCCAGGGGATGGGTGTAGAGCAGTATTCTGGTCAGTAGTCAGGGGCATAGCCATAGGCATAGTGAACTGTGCAGCCTGTTGGGTGTGTCTTCTGGGTGGGTGTATATCTGGCCATTATGTACCTCCATTCAGCTATTTACAATTGTCTCTCCTGTTTTGTCTCCCCATCCCTGTTCTCTTGTGTTGGTTTGGTACAGCAGCAACATCTGACGAGGGAGCCGGCAAGTGGGGAAACAGCGGCCTATGGATCCTCTGAGGCAGAGACATCTGACGCCCTGGGGACCAGTGGGTGGGAGGGCAAGGGGAGTTCCACAGGGAAGGCAACTACCACAGGAGGTAGTGACTCTGAGACCTCCTCCGATGGGGGCTCCCCAGCGGTGGCGAACCCTAGTGGCCACACCACTAAAGTGACAACTTCCGCCCCCCCCATTCCATCACGGCCCTCCCATCTGCTCCCCACTGAGTTGCCTGTGCCCGCTCACCCAGAAAGGTGGGAGTCTCCTTCGCCCCAGGCACCTCCTCCCCTCCCCAAGTCAGCCCTGCTGCCCTCACAGAGGAGGCTATTGACCTCCTAAGAACCATCTCTGTAGGGCAGACAACCATTGTCAATGCCATCCAGGGGCTAGCATCAGAGGTGCAGCAGAAAAATGCCTATCTCAATGGCATTCATGGAGCCGTGTCTGCCCTACAGAGATCTTTTCAGGCTCTGGCCTCCTCTTGGAAGGCAGTCAGTTTCCCTGACCATTCCATTCCCCCCTCCAACCTCCTCTACGCCTTCCAGCACCCCACTCTCTTCACCCATCCAAGGCACACATTCAGACACGAAGTCAAGCACATCAACACACAAGAAGCACACTTCTAAAACAAGCACCACACCTACCACCACAAGCATTCACACACCCAACAGACACATGCACACACAACAACATCCACTTCCCCCAGTGTGCCCACCCCTTCCGCCTCCCTATCTGTCCCCTCTACATCCACACTCTCATGCACTGCACCTTCAGTCACTGTTGCTGCTACTCTTACTGCACTCACCACAATAGCAGACATTCATACATGCACCCCATGCACCACACCTATACTAACCACAACTACTGTAGTTGACACATGCAGCACACTCACCAGACTTGCAGACACCCACACAACATATATGCACACTAGCTGCCTGTCTTCTCCCACTGTGTCCACTCTCCCTCTGCCATAAACACACAAACACACCAAGACACACACCCATCACACATCCACCACACCACAGCATACTGTCCAGTCACCTGCACCCACTACATGCACCCCTACACCACAAACATCCACTGCCTCTGCCTCCACTCCCACGCCCTCATCCAGGACCAACCCAATTGCTCTGAAGAAACTTTTCCTCTCCTGTGCTGACCTCTTCCAACCCACTGGCCCACCCCTTCTTGTCCCCAAGCGTGCTCACCTCCTTGCCCTTTCCACTCTTTCCAATTCACAGCCCACCCCTGTCCGCCCTTCACATTCCTGTGCCCCTTCCCCAGAGAAGAAAAAGGCCCGGGCTGAGCCTAGTCCATCTGGCTCCACCCACTCAAAACACCCCCTCCCATTCAAAGGACAAGCCCATCCCCCCTCCACCTTCCAAACGAAAGTCAAAGGCCCACCCCGTCGCTAATCCCCACCCCCACCACCCCCTGCCCCGTTCCGTGGGGTGCCTAGATGCCCCTTTGTTGCCCCATTAGGTGGAGTACCATGCGCTTTTGGGAGTCAGGTTGGGTCAGTTGTGGTCCATGGCAATTATAGCCGTACAGACTGGCCATTGGCCCTGTTTGGACTATTTAGCTCTGTGAGCTTTCATTAAAGATTTCTGTGTGGCCTGTGTTTATATTTGGTTCATTTCTGCCTGGCTTTGCGTGGCAGTGGTTCCCGCGGACTAGTAGTTCATTATTTGATGGGCAGGTTGGGCATTTCCGTCGGCCTGTGGGCGGGCTCTGCCGTCGTCATCGGCACTCTTCTGCTGGCGGTGGGTGCTTTTTGGGATGCCTGTCTTTCGTTTGGTTCATTATTTGGCGGTCCGGCCCACTCCTCTGTTCGCGGTTTTACCCGCCACCACCAGTGGCGCGGAACTGACCGCTGTGTTCATAATGAGGGCCTAAATCTCTGGTGTATTGAATTAAGTTCACTCATGTCACCCGTGGGTTTTGAAAACAATCCTTAAAGAGCTAAGCCAGCATCTTAGTTTACGCAACATGGCTCCCATATGATGTCAACACAGAAACTTTAAGACCCTTGAGTAGTGTCTTTGAATATTCAAACACAAGTGAACCGGCATTACACCATTATGGAGATGTCCGTAGAAATCATGGTTGCCTCCTACAGGGGAAAATGAAGCACCTACTGCTGTAGGTTTGTCAAGCTTGACTTGTAAAAGGTTATTTTCCATTTGTGGTTTTTCTATTTTCTTTGACTCCAATTGAAAGCTATTTGGCCACAGTGGTAGCCCCTATTGTGAAAGGGGCAATTTACAGGAAAGCAGTTACATCTACATCTCAAATTTCGAGGTGTCCATGATGTGTGGCGGGCAGTTACATTTGTAATAGCTGCTCATGTGGTATATGCCTTTGAGACGTTTTACTTTGGTGGAGATTGAAGTTATGGATGCTGCCTCGCGGCAGTCTCAGGCTTACAAAGCTGTAGCACCGCCTGCACACTATAGGGCATACAAGAATCTGGAAATCCCTTTAACTTACAAGGAATAACAGAACTGGTTAACTGGTCAGTTACCACACACACACACACACACACACACGTGACCCTTGAGTAATGAAAGGGATACTTGGCCAGTAATAGCTGGTTACATACCCTTTCCATGTCCATGCTGGTGTTGTAGGGGTTTTAAATTATACAGTCATCTTATACAGGAGGCTTGTACAGTTTGTACTGCGTGTCATTATCTCTAGACAAGCTTTAGCAGCTGGTCCAGCAGTCTAGGGACAGGTACAATCAATCAGTCCACAGAAAATGAGCACTGTGATGGGAAAGATGCCCCTAAAGCTTGATGTGATTGCTTTCTGAATTGCTTCAAAAACCAGCCAGTTGGAGTTAGTCTATCCATATACAGCACCAGAAGACAAATACATAATTCTGACTATGGGGGTCATTCTGACCCTGGCGGCCGGTGGCCGCCAGGGCCACCGACCACGGGAGCACCGCCAACAGGCTGGCGGTGCTCCCACGAGCATTCTGACCGCGGCGGTTCAGCCGCGGTCAGAAGCGGAAAGTCGGCGGTCTCCCGCCAGGAACAGGATGGCGGTAGGGGGTGCCGCGGGGCCCCTGGGGGCCCCTGCAGTGCCCATGCCCATGGCATGGGCACTGCAGGGGCCCCCGTAAGAGGGCCCCGCAAAGTATTTCAGTGTCTGCCATGCAGACACTGAAATACGCGACGGGTGCAAACTGCACCCGTCGCACCCCTGCAACTACGCCGCCTCAATTCTGAGCCGGCGTCCTCGTTGCAGGGGCATTTCCTCTGGGCCGGCGGGCGCTCTTTTGGAGAGCACCCGCCGGCCCAGAGGAAATGTTAGAATGGCCGCCGCGGTCTTGTGACCGCGGTGCGGTCATTTGGCGGCGGAACCTTGGCGGACGGCCTCCGCCGTCCGCCAAGGTTAAAATCAGGCCCTATGTGTCTTCGTCTTGGGATGGTGTCACCCAGTATTGAATGTAACACCTGGGGAAGCATATTTGCATCCATCTATACTAATACACATGGCACACCTTCATTGGCAGTTCTACCTGAGGTACTGAAACAAGCACAAAATAAGCACGGGCTGCTCCAGCTTTGGACTTAGGAATGAAGTTAATGGGGAACTTATCTAAAAATTCCTCAGTCATCCTGAGCCACATTAAGGGAGAAACTTCAGTTCTCGCTATACATCAGAGACTTGAAGCAGTTCTAGTTCAAGATTGTGAAAGGGAACTACCAAAAATAACTGCAGACGTTTACACCTCTGTGGGTTGTGATACCTTGGGATCACAAGCTGTTAAGCCACATTTAAACCTAAACATGACAGTGAAGTTTTCTTTAAAAAGAAATCAGAAACAGAAGGTAGAAAGAAACAGAGAGAGAAAGAGCAAAGGTGCACTGGATCTCCTGCATTTCAGGAATCTAGTAGAAGTGGGTATAAATTATAGGACCTCAATAAGTTAAAAAAATCAGATGGGTATAAGTGTTCTGATCGCCGCTTTCCACATTCCTTTCAGGACATTGATGGTAAAAGAGCAGAGAGGGAGTTGGTCCGAGTACAGAAGAAAAGAAGAGTACAGCAGGAAAGGTGAATTAGTTTAAGAGACTGAAGTCAGTGTAAAAATGGAAGAGAAGGAATTGGACTCTAAGACTCCTGTTAAGAAGAAAGTAGGAGGACTTTCTAAGAAACATGCTGATACAGATATAGATACTCCTGAAAAACAGGATTTGGGTTAGAGTGCTTCTAGAAAGCACAGCAGAAGTCACAGTAGTGCATCAGATGCTTCAGCAATTTTTGGGTAGCAAGCCTAAATGAAGAATTCATACAAGCTGAGACTCCAGATAAGCATTTAAATCCTTCTGATAAAGTTTATAATGTAGAGATACAAATTGAAGGGGTTACTCCATGCATTATTAACGCAGTTTTCTGCCCGCATTTATCTGAAGAATATGACATCATACTAGCTGAAGGCGACTGGCCTCCAGTCTTATTAAAGAAGCACTTCAGAGGGAGGAAGTCATGAGGGTAGCTTTTCTCGCACAGTACCGAAAGATATCACGGAAATGTATACCCCTGAATGGGCTGATAAACAGGCACCAGCCTTATACAGAAATCAAGTGGGCTGGGATAAACATTTTTAGCCACATCATTCCCTTACGCAACGAACCTCAAGGGCAGGTCAATACCCTTTAAAGCCAGAAGCAAAGCGCAGTATGAAAACAATGTTAGATCAATTGCAATATCAGGGTATTATAGCACCTGGTCTTTCACCAATGAACATGCCCCTTTTTCCAGTTTCCAATCCAGACGGATCCCATAGGATAGTTTTAGACTGTAGGAATTTGAACTCACAAACATAAGCGGTGCAAAACGTGCACAATATGGGTTTAATGATGAACCTGGTACTAAAAAAATACAAAACAACCTGGGATATCTCTAATGGCTTTTTTAGTTAATAAACAGTGCATGAAAGCAAGTATCTAGCCACCTTTAGTTTCAGAAGAGTACAGTTCTTGTTTTTGTGCTTGCTGTTGGCCTATAAGAACAGTCCAGGCTTATTCTCTGCATGCATTAAGGAGATCTTACAACCGGACCCAGAAGTATTATCTTATATTGGTGATAAACCTTAAAAAGTCAACTGTAGCCTACCTTACAGTACCTTCCTCAGATGTGAGTTTTCCCATGAGGGCAAGGGTCTGGCTTCTGATTTCATTCAGAATTGGACTACCTTGCAGCCTCCCAGCACACTAAAAAAGTTGCACTCCCTGCTGGGATTCCTTACCTTTGGACAAACTTACCTGCCTCACTATGCTGAGTGAGTGAAGTTCTTGTGTGATTTGATTCCTCCCACGTTTTCAGCAAAACAGTGGATGAACAAACAGTGATGCCTTGTGTGCTTTGTGAGCAGACATGATAGAGACAACATATTTACAAACTAGGGACAGTAAGACAAACAATGCTCAGAGTCATACTAAGGCAATCGGGGTATACTCATGTGACCTACAATGAAGGACATATCAATCCTGTAGAACACAAGTCCCACTTGTATTCTTCAGCCAAAGCATGTTTTGCTTCCACTGAAAAAGTTCATGCAGCTGCGCAAATAGCTATTTTGAAGGAACACTCTTTGCTGCAGAACAAAACTCAAAATTGTGGTTTCTCTCGTACCAGCACTAGAGGCAGCCACTAAAGCAAGCAATCCTAATACTCGACCTCTACACCCGAGATGGGTGCAGTGGGCCTGTTCTTTAAGTGCCGTGGGTGCAAAGTTTCACTACAATACAAGTATTTGTACACACGCTTTTGTTCAATACAAACAGAAGGTTACACCAAATCCAAAAGCCTTACACATTGATTAATATCAGCTTTTTGTTCCTACTGTTCAACAAGCAGTAGGAACAAGAAATAAATACTCTGCAGCCTGCACTGCAATGCAAGGTGTAGTGAAAGATGATGGATTCCATCTGCAGCACACCTACACAAAATTCTTAAGTGACAGCACTGTGCAGCATGCAGAAATTCATGCCATGGTATGTGCATTACAGAAGGCTGAATGTCAGTTCCCACACTAATAGTGTCTGATTGCAACAGTGCAATGTTGACTTGACAGATTGGGGCCTGTATAACTTCATGGATTCAAAAGGAAAACGTATGAAGAATGAACAGCTCTGGGAAAAGGTAGCTGCCTTAAGAGTTAAGCTACCATTGGTCCATGTGAGGCACACTTTGAGCCATCAGCGTATTGGGTTTCATGCCAAAAGGACTCCACTGCTGACTTAGCTGCCAAGGCTGCAATAAAGATTGTCAGAGTTGCAGTCGTAACCAGATCACAGATGAGGATCGACACAGATATAGTAACATCAATACAGTCAACCACACAGGGTGGAAAGCTTCTTGCGGACTTTCCTCCTAAATACTCTGGCACCCTTAATTAGGACAATACTCCAATGGTTCCCATACCAGGAGTGGGAAACAGGGTAATCAGAGTAGCACATGAGGGATTAGCACTGCCCATGCTGGCATTAATGTAACCGTAGCAATGCTACAGCAATGCTACTGGTGCCCTTGTTTATATAAACAGACTAATGATTATGTTAGAGGATGCAATATTTCTCAATAGATCAAACCTTCTACTGTTAGAAGACCAACGGCAATTCTTCTTGCCTTCTTGCAGTCTCCAAAATGCTTTTCAGAGTGATATTTAAACCATATCGGCCTGATAAGTTCTGTAAACCAAAATAAGTACATATTGGAGCTCTTGATTCATGTTCTTGGTTCTTTTTTTCGAAACACAAACAGAGCGCTCTTGCAGGTCCAGATTCTCCCTCAAGTTGCCGCAGATTGTTTGACTATGTCCTCACAACATACAGCCATGGCTGTCCACAGTTGTTACTTTGAACACCAAAGATGTACATGATGTGTGAGTGCACTAGTAATATGTAACAATAAACAGCCCTGCTATGGATGTAGTAGTTTGTCGCATCATTTAAAAGGATGTTGGTGGGGGAAGTAGGAGAGGTGTACATGATGGAGACATTTAGCCAATGCCCTTGTCTGCGGTGCGTGGTAGGGAATGGACCCCCGACCAGACATGCCCCAGTGCATGCGTAGTGGGGGTCTCGCTCATGTGTCTGTACCCCATCAGCTGCCTGGCGCTGTATAGTCCCCTGGGCCCCTGAGTGATGTCAGTCGGTATATGATCCCAGGCTTTGGTCTAACCCTGAGGTCATAGTTCCCTATTAATCTCTTGTGCAGTGTAACTCCCTTGTAACTTGCCTATCTCCGGTGTTCCACTAGCCATGTTCACAAATTAGGGCCATCAGTGGCTTTCCAGACAAAAATTATATGACACCTGGCAAGTATGTACACCAGGTCAGTGAACCTATTTGTTCTTGCCTCTGTTTTCTGTCACATGAACCAACCTAGGAGGCATGCTCTTGGACTTAAGCAATCCGTCATCCCATTGCTATGGATACTATCTGAGTCAAAGTCAGACAGTCCCACAGCATATATTGAAACATAGCATTGTTTTCGCAGCATCTGGGACACTTTGCATCTGTATTGGGGTGCATTAAGTTTACTCGTTTTGTTGTAGTATATGCCATTTGGAGGTAGTAATTTTGGATTAGTTTAAAATGAGTGTAGGAGGCAGGCCTGGCTTGTAGTGGGTACCAATGGTACTGATGACGCAGAAAAAGAAGGACTAACAAATATTCATATATCATGTAACCAAAATCGTATAAGGTAGTGTGATTTTAGCAAAGAAAAATAATGTACGTGGGAAATTGTGCCCACGGGGTAGTTTCCCATTATTATAAGCAGGCTTAATTAATCATGAAGAATTGACAAATGTAGTAATCCGTCATAATTGCAAATGTATTCCATTATATTCTTGTTGAAACTGTTATATGCTTTGCTTAAATTTAGCAGAGGCTTTGGCCTAGTTGCCTGGTCTCAAATTTTAACTGCGTGGTTTTTTCTTGTATTAACAAAGACATTATTTTATTTTAAGGCTGTATTTTTCCAGTACAGATGACTAATACACTTATCTCAAGGTTTCGTGCTAGGCTGGTTTCATCCTCTTTGTTGCAAGGTCAGCTCCTGCAGGTGCAGACAATAAAGGCACTAAGATAAAATTAATTGGCAAACTTTGTTGCAACTTGTGTTCCAACGCTCCAAGTACAATGTATGTAAAAATGAGTACTAGGAGAAAGACACTATTCATTGGTCAAATTGAAGCCACCCTATGAACCCTCCAATGGAAGACCCTGAAGAATTTGGAATGTTTCTTACTTAAACCCACCGGACAAAGAGAAGTCAGCCATTTTCCTTGATGCCATTTTGAAGCCTGATTCAAGACGACATTCTGATGCCTTTTCTCTGTCGCAGAGAAAGAGACGTGAAAGAATTCTCACCCTAGAGACTTTAACTTTAAATCTGCCCCGTCCTGCCCATGCAGTAACTTTTGCCCCATTCTCCTTGCTGCCACAAGGAAACTTGCCCTTAACTTTGCCCCCTTTAAAATCTGCCCCATGCTGATCGAACTGGTACCTGAAGGACGAAAGTAAATTTGTGTTGACTAAATTCGTTTTGCATGAAGCCCCACATGCCAATGCTAATTAGAGGTTAGTTGAGGTATTCACTTGATGCACCATGCTAAATTGAAATCTTGTTATGCTGACCGATGTATGCAATTAGTCAAATTCAGTTACTTATATTAGTGATTTGCATTGCCATAACCGAGTGCATTATAATCCAGATTTTGCGTAGATTGCGTTTCTTCCGCCGCTATGGACAGCTAGTAATGTTCGTATACATAAACCATTTGATTTTGAGACTCATATATATTGTGTTAGCTTTGTTAATATAGGGAAATAAATTCATTAACTTCTAACAAACTGGTGTGGTTATTCATGACTGAAAGGTCATGGTGCGTCAAAATACTGATTGTTATTGATTCCTAATGTGTTATCTTGATCTATTATTTGGGTATTGGGTATTGATTATAATGGTTATTGATTATTGATTTGAGTGATCCGACTATTCTTGGACGAGGAGAGACCAGCTCGGTTAAAAGGTTCACCGATCTCCAGCGTGTCCAAGTACAAGTAATTTAGAAAGGGCTGGACGCGCTAACAGTAGATGGTAGCAGAGGATTGTTTTGCCCTTTGGGACCCCATCTGAACAATAGGTGGATTCAAGTTAGAATTTTCTTTGATAAAACAAGTTGGAGAGATGATGATGCCCTAAATCCCCAATGACTTTCCCGGATTCTTGGAGCTTGCGAATGGAGGAAATGGAGGTGTGAGAATGTTTTTGCCATTTCTAGTGACGGTATGAATGAAGTTAGGGTTTCGCGCTTGCAAAGCTTATGCTGCAGATGAATTGTGAAGTTTGTGAGGATTTTAGGGGGTTGTAAACTCCCCAATTTTTTTTTAGAGGAGTGACACTCCAAAGTGTGAGAGTAGGGAAGTCGTCGAACTTCACATGTGTGTAACGCTTTGTGCAAAAATATTGTCCACGTGGTTGTTGATGTTGAGACGGGCCCTGCGAGGTCAAGAGACTCCGGAGTATGTTGAAAAGTGTATGAGACACTTGATTGATGTTGTAATCTGTTTGGTTTAATAGGTTGATCGGGCGTGGTCAACGAGTGAGTATGAATATTGAGGAATGAAAGAAAACTTTCGACTTTGAGATTTGAAGAATTCTAAGGCGCACTAGAATAGTTCATTGATCAGTTGAGAGTAAAATTTGCGGGTCAAATTTTGCTTGCGAAAGTGGGAAACCGAGAAAGATGGTATAACTGCCGAGGCTAGTGAAAAATCCCTAAGGTTTCTGAAGCGATTGTATTACCCTTCCTGTAGTAAACCGCAGATTTGTTTTCTTCTTTTTGGTTAGTGCTCGCGATATATTGCAGAAATTAGTTTTGAGTGAAGCTGAATGACAGAGGACAAGCCGCGAGACTTTGTCAGCCGCAGTGTGTGGGTGTGACGTCACTAGGAGCCGCGCTGGGATAGGTTGGTTGGCGAGAAGGGTCGCGCACGGATTGGATGCAGTCCGTGAAGCACAACTGGTAGGGAAAGGCAAGCAAAGAGTATTCCGGGAATTAAAGTCACTTATTGATTACAATTCTTTAAAGAAAATAAAAGACGGAAAGATGAAATTTTTTTCAAAGCATTTAAGAGTGCCTTAAGGGGAGATGTATATATTAAAGCAAACGTAGGAGAAGAAGCACCGCCTGAGGGTACACCAGCTTACATCGTGATTGAAGAAAAGGGTGTCGCACCATGTCTTTGGCTAAAGCAATGGTGCAAATTAACAGAAAAGCATGGAAGTGTAGCGGTCCCTATCCATGGGTCTTTTAATCTAAGAGTTTTGGAGAATCTAAGATTCGCACTCTACGACATGAAAGTACCTCCAAGACCAGCACAATATGAAGAATTAGCAATTTGGGAGCTAATAGCTAGAAGGCAACAACAGAAGAAATTTGAAACAAGAGTGAGAAAAGTAGAAAAGACAATAGCGGATGCTAGATGGGATAGTACTCAAAAGGTTTGGAGATCAGACGTATTGCAGGGAATTAAATTGTTTCCAGCAATTACTGACGAAGCAGAGACGGAAGGAAAGAAAGCCTTTCCTTACCTATAAAACAAACAGGAGTCAGTCAAGAGATAGAGAAAACAACAGATACTCGAAAAGGTCAGACGAGTCAGATGATGAGGAGTTCATTATGCAATTGCTAAATGACCACCCGCCACCATGTGTGGAAAGTGAAAATGACCCAAGCACCAGTACTGCCCCTCCGGAACCAATACAGGGTAATGTAACACCGAATCTGAGAATATCACAGAGGCAGAGCAGTCCCGATATGCCTTTTACACCAGAAATACCACAAGTTCAGAGAATATATCCCGACGTGCCTAAATTGAAACCTGTCAATGATTATCAGCCGCAGGTTCAAAGGCGCTATTATGATGAGCATAATCTGGAAATGACTTCTAATTTAATGGCGCAGGGAGGACAGAATTATCAAAGACCGACATTGATTCAAGCCGAATCAACACAAATTTTGATGCCTCAAAAACAGATGCAAGAAGTGCCGAGGTACACTCAAATAGCAGAAAACCAGTTAGACATGCCAGCAAGGATGAATCATAATGTGGGAATTAACATGCCACAGAATTCGGGGAACAGGCAGAATCCGGATGCAATATCTTTGCCTATCACTGTAGGTCCGCCAGTGCCATTGTATATACAGGCAAAGCCGAATGTATGCGACCAAGGGGTAATGACACAAAATGAGACAGGAAGGAGATGCATAGAAAATACTCCAGAAACAACCCCGGTAGGAACACTGCCAAATAGATCAGGGTCCTTGTTGGAATTCAGTCCAATTCCAATTTGTGCTCCGTCAACTGTGGTAAGGTCAAATCCACCACTAATAGTACCGCTAACCTCAAAAATTGAAACGTTACAGAAACCTTCAGTAGCAGTCGATGTAAGTGCTACATTGATGGGACTGAACGCGCAACAGTTGACACAATGGTTGAACAGCCTGTACTCCCCACAGAGCACACCCAGTGGGAAGGGAGAAGAATATTTGAATAAAATAAGATTGGGCATGGAAGCAGACAAACTAGTAGAAGGAACGATGGGTCTGAACAGGTTGAATCATACACAGAAGAAGAGCTGAGATACATGTGCCCTAGAATTACAAGAGAAGTAAGCAGCATACATAAGAAGTTACAAGAAATTGCAGACAGAAACAAAGTCGACATAGGTAAAACCAAACACTTGAGCAGAAGTTACAGGTTAGACTTTAAGACAAAAGATTTTGAACACATGAGATCTGCAGGGATGAAAACACACCTTAAGGAGATACTGCAAAGCGTGCAGGTCTGGAGGTGTTTAGACAAATGGGAGAGCAGGTGGGTTAAGAAAAAGGACAAAAAGAAAGAAAGTACCCCAGATCGGAATGAAAAAGTACAACAGAATGATGATCTGATAACAATGTTGCCAATGAGAGAAACGGCAGGGGGAAAACGTGTACATGTACCATGGCACAGGGCCGATATTCAGTCCTTTACGGATGATTTCCCAAAATTAAGAGAGAAACCAATCGAATGGTATCAACAAACAGATAGATTTGTGAAACTCGCAAAATGTCTTTGGGAAGACTTGAATACTTTATTCGAAATTGTGGTTCCGGAAGATTTGTGGGAAGATTGTGAAAGGGCTGTAGGTTGGCCAACAAGTGAACCAGAAAGAGACAGGGAGACAGGTGCACCATCACCTACGGTAATGAGTTTATACCATAAGGTGATTGAGCATTTGAAAACAAAGGTTGCGTCGAAAAATGTGGATTGGCAGAGGATTGACAGAACAGCACAAGAAGTTAAAGAGTCGATACATGCATACTATGAGAGATTGTTGAAAGCATTTAAAACTTACAGTGGCACGGAAACGATTGAGCCAAAGGACATGCTCCATTTTGTGTTCAGATTTGTGGAAGGATTGAGACCCGAGATTAGCCAGATGATTAAAATGCATTTGATTTGTTGGCAGTCAAAGTCGATCGATGAGGTGTTGAATTATGCAAAATACTGCAGTGATGAGATTGAGACGAAGCAGAAAAAGTTGAAGGAAAAAGTGATGGTGATGCAGCTTAGAGCAGCTCAGACAGGTTTGCAAGGTTTTCAACAACAGTTGCCGCAGCAGCAACAGCAGGGAAATGCTATGTTTCAGCCACAGATGAGAGGCAGAGGCTGAGGAGGTTTTGTGAATAATGGCCCTGATGTAAATACTGTTGTGATTCCAAATGGTATACAGGCAATGAAGAAGGTGATGCCATGTCACACGTGCAGAATCGTCGGGCATTGGAAACGGTAGTGCCCAATGTTGGTGCAGGAAGGTGTAGGTCAGCAAAACAATGATGTCAATTCATTTCAGAATATGAGAGGACCGAAAATGAGAGGTCCAAATCAAATTTTCAAACTAATGTGAATCAGATGCAGGATATACAACCCGTACAACCACAGCAGGTGCAAATGCCCCGTGTACAAATGGCACAGTTGCACCCAATACAACAGCAGTTTCCTATGGTACCTAATCAGCAAATGCAAATACCCTTAGCACCAATGAATCAGCAACAAGTAATGCTTCCTCAACAAGTCGCGGGTCAAGGGATGAATCAAAATGACACAGTACACCAATTCCAGTTAAACAGTGAGAATGGAATAAACGATGTGTGGGAGAGTGAAAGTTCAGATGAGGAGGGAAATTGTATGCGTGCAGCATCCTTGGAAGTTGATCAAAAGGGACCGTATGTGGAAGGAAGAGTTATGGGTCACAGCGTTTCGTTCTTGGTTGACACCGGAGCTACACGCTCTACAGTCAGAAGCATCGAAGTACCAAATTTGTCACTTTCAGGGAGAACAGTTCAAGTAGTGGGAGTAGCAAACAGGTATCTGACAAACCCAATCACAGATCCAGTGCAAGTCAGAATTGGTAACTTTCAAGGGTCACATAAATTTGTGGTGTGTGACTCAAGTCCGATATCCCTATTAGGGAGAGATTTATTGTGTAAATTGGGATGCTTGATTATGTGCTCAAATGAGGGAATAAAAATTCAGACAAACAGTGATGAGGAAGAAGAGGACAGTTTAGGAGGGGACGAAGTGGAAACTGTCGATGAAGAGTATCCCCTGATTACTCTTTATCCAATGCTCACTGAAGCAGATATTCCTGCTGAGTTACAGGAAACAGTTGAAAAAGAAGTATGGGATATGACAGGGAAAGAGGTAGGATTGGTCAAAGGAGTAGAACCAGTGAAAGTGACCGTAAAACCCAATGTAAATTTTCCCCAGACACCAGAATACCACATGTCGCAAGACACCCTCATGAAAGTCGCCCAACTCATTGATGAGTTTGTGAAACAGGGAGTACTGAAAGAAGTGCTGAGTAGTCCATGTAATTCACCAATCATGGGATTAATAAAACCGAGTGGAAAAGTCCGAATTGTTCAGGATTTGAGAAAAATAAATGACATAATAGTCAAATGCTGTCCCGTGGTGCCAAATCCAGCTGTGATAATGTTTCAAATTCCATGTGATGCAGAGTGGTTCTCAGTCATCGATTTGTCACAAGCGTTCTTTTCTGTGCCTCTTCATGAGGACAGCCAATTTCTCTTTTGTTTCAAATTCTTGGACAGAGTCTACAGTTGGTGTCGAATTCCTCAAGGGTTTTCGGAGTCACCATCAATTTTCAATCAGATTCTAAAGAAAGATTTGGAATCGTTGGAGTTACCTTTTGAATCAACCTTGGTACAGTACATTGACGATTTACTGATCACATCTAAGACAGAAAATGACTGTACGGTTGACACTATTATTCTGTTGAATCATTTGGGAAGAAATGGACACAAAGTGTCCCCTTCGAAATTACAATTCTGCCAGAAGAAAGTGAAATATTTGGGTCACCAAATAGAAAAAGGGTCGAGAAGAATCATGAAAGAAAGAATAACAAGTGTACTTCAAATGAGTCCACCCAAAACGAGAAAAGTGGTGAGAAAGTTTTTGGGAATGGTGAGCTACTGTCGCCAATGGATTCCCAATTTCTCAACTCTAGCAAAACCTTTATTGAAACTGACCCAGAAAGATGCGCTGGATGAAATAGTGCTGAAAAGAGATGAGATGGATGCTTTTATTGAATTAAAGGAATGCATGTGCAGAGCTCCAGCTTTAGGTATGCCTGATTACACAAAGCCGTTCACATTGTTTTGTCATGAACGTGATGCATGTTCCTTGTCTGTCTTGACTCAAACCCATGGTGGCGTAAACAGACCAGTAGCATATTTTTCAGCTACTTTGGATCCAGTCGCAGCAGCCTTGCCAGGATGCCTGCGTGCTGTAGCAGCAGTTGGTATAAGCCTAAATCAGAGTGAAGGAATAGTGATGGGACATCCTTTAACAGTTATGGTCCCTCACTCAGTCGAACTACTTTTGACACGTTCCCGAACACAGCACATGACCGGTGCTAGGCTTACAAGGTATGAGACAATAATTTTGGGTTCACCCAATGTGCAGCTGAAAAGGTGCACTACGTTGAATCCAGCAACCTTGTTCCCCAATGAAAATGTTGAAATTGAGAACGCTGAAGACATCGAGCACGACTGTCTTCAGGTGACTGAATTTTGTACAAAGCCAAGACCTGATATCAAAGACACCCGATTGGAAGAAAACGATCAAGTTATTTTTGTTGATGGTTCATGTTTAAGAGATGCACTAGGAATATTGAAAGCAGGATATGCTGTATGTACAATAACAGGTGTTCTGGAAGCATCTTGGCTTCAAGGAGTTAACTCTGCACAAGTAGCGGAACTAGTGGCCCTTACTAGGGCCTGCCAACTTTCCGCATTAATGAAAGTCACCATTTACACTGACAGTCAGTACGGATTTGGAATAGTGCATGATTTTGGACAATTGTGGTCACAGAGAGGCTTCATGACCTCTTCAGGATCACCAGTGAAGAATGGTGAAAGAATAAGAGAATTGTTACACGCAATCCAGTTACCAGGGGAAGTAGCAGTGGTAAAATGCAGTGCACACTCGAAATCACAAGACTTTGGGGGTCATTCCAACCCTGGCGGTCGGTGATAAAGCGGCGGCCAACCCGCCAACAGGCAGGCGGTCAAAAAAATGGAATTCTGACCCTGGCGGGAACCGCCAACACAGCCCGCCACTTTAACACTCCGACCGCCACGGCGGGACAAACAAACAGCGCGGCGGTCACCGCCAACAGACAGGCGGCAGACAATGTACCGCCCACCCTATCACAACTCACCAATCCGCCACCTTTTCCGGGGCAGGAGCCCCGCCGATAAAAACACGGCGGAAACAGACTACGAACGGGAAAACGCTCACCTCTATACACTCCACGAGGAAGGAGGACAGCATGGAACCCGAATTAAACATCCTACCAGCTATTGTCTACCTGCTCATCTACCAGGAGTACGAACGCCGGCGCGGACGACAACGGTGAGTACTGCACCTACGACACAGGGGAGGGGGGAGGAGGAAAGGTTACAGGCACACACATACGCGATACACCCACCCCCCCACCCCAAATACCTACACACCAATGCAGAGCAACAAGTCAGAGTGACACCCCCCAAACCCCCCGGATTAATGCAAAGACAAAATAAAATGACCATTAAAATTGAAGTATATTATAGCTCAATTGAAGTAATGGGAAATATGAAATATGAAATATACATATTAAAGAATGAACATAGTTAAAAATATATACATAGGCTATAAGTCCTGCACATTTTGGCAAAGTTCCATAGTCCGTGGGCCAATGTGCACAAACACATGGGCAAAGCCCACACACGAGACCAGATACCATTGGAGAGAACACTGCTGGGGCATCAGATGATAAAACTACAGGCACCTCAGGGGGAAGGGAAGGGGGGCACCTCAGCCACATGAGTCCACGACGCCAGATCCACGAGGGGCCTCCATGGCCACTGTACCACCCTGGGGAGTGCAAAGCCACAGTCTCTCAAGTCTCTACAGTGGGTGGCTTGCCCACTGTACCATCCTGGGGAGTGCAAAGCCACAGTCTCTCAAGTCTCTACAGTGGGTGGGTTGCCCACTGTTCCATTCTGGGGAGTGCAAAGCCACAGTCTCTCAAGTCTCTACAGTGGGTGGGTTGCCCACTGTTCCATTCTGGGGAGTGCAAAGCCACAGTCTCTCAAGTCTATAAGGTGGGTGGGTTGCCCACTGCATAATCCTGGGGAGTGCAAAGCCACAGTACATCAGATGGATTACCGACTCCACTGGTAATGGAGGAGGCATGGTGGCCAGAGTGCTTCGTGAAGCCCTGTTCGACACAGAACCGGCACTGCCAATGGGCCAGCGGTGCTTGAGATGAAGGGCCCAGCGGAGCGGTGCTTGAGAGGAAGGGCCCAGCAGAGCAGTTCAGAGACGGCGGTGCCCAGCGGAGCGGTGCATGAGAGGAAGGGCCCAGCGGAGCGGTGCTTGAGAGGAAGGGCCCAGCAGAGCAGTTCAGAGAAGGCGGTGCCCAGCGGAGCGGTGCTTGAGAGGAAGGGCCCAGCAGAGCAGTTCAGAGACGGCAGTGCTCAGCGGAGCGGTGCATGAGAGGAAAGGCCCAGCGGAGCGGTGCTTGAGAGGAAGGGCCCAGCAGAGCAGTTCAGAGAAGGCGGTGCCCAGCGTAGCGGTGCTTGAGATGAAGGGTCCAGCGGAGCGGTGCTTGAGATGAAGGGCCCAGCGGAGCGGTGCTTGAGACGGCGGTGCCCAGCGGAGCGGTGCTTGACAGGAAGGGCCCAGCAGAGCAGTTCAGAGACGGCGGTGCCCAGCGGAGCGGTGCTTGAGAGAAAGGGCCCAGCAGAGCAGTTCAGAGACGGCGGTGCCCAGCGGAGCGGTGCTTGACAGGAAGGGCCCAGCAGAGCAGTTCAGAGACGGCGGTGCCCAGCGCAGCGGTGCTTGAGAGGAAGGGCCCAGCAGAGCAGTTCAGAGACGGCGGTGCCCAGCGGAGCGGTGCTTGAGATGAAGGGCCCAGCGGAGCGGTACTTGAGAGGAAGGGCCCAGCGGAGCGGTGCTTGAGATGAAGGGCCCAGTGGAGCGGTGATTCTCACAGCGGCCCCTGTTCAGCGGTGCTTGTCACGGCGGCCCCTGTTCAGCGGTGCTTGTCTTGGCGGGGCCCTGTTCAGCGGTGCTTGTCTTGGCAGGGCCCTGTTCAGCGGTGCTTGTCACGGTGGGCCCTGTTCAGCGGTGCTTGTCACGGTGGGCCCTGTTCAGCGGTGCTTGTCTTGGCGGGGCCCTGTTCAGCGGTGCTTCTCACAGCGGCCCCTGTTCAGCGGTGCTTGTCACGGTGGGCCCTGTTCAGCGGTGCTTGTCTTGGCGGGGCCCTGTTCAGCGGTGCTTGTCTTGGCGGGGCCCTTTTCAGCGGTGCTTGTCTTGGCGGGGCCCTGTTCAGCAGTGCTTGTCTTGGCGGGGCCCTGTTCAGCGGTGCTTCTCACGACGGCCCCTGTTCAGCGGTGCTTGTCACAGCGGCCCCTGTTCAGCGGTGCTTGTCACGGCGGGCCCTGTTCAGCAGTGCTTGTCTTGTGTTTCTAGGGAACCAGACCTGGCCAATACTTCCCGCTCAGTCGCCATCCGACCTTTCGGTTGTGGGGCCCTCCTGTGATGGAGTCCTGGGCCCGTGGGTGTCGTCCGTCACACCCGGAATGGGGCTGGTGGGGCCCTCCTGGTCAGCTCGCCTGCTGCCTGACTTGTCCGCCCTGCTGTCCTTGCCCTCCTTCGCTGAATCTTTGGGGCCATTGCCTCTCTTTGTTGATGTGGCAGGTGACAGGGCAAGGCTACTGTCTTTGGTGGCAGCCGTCTCAGGCTTGTCGCGCCGGCCCTTCGATTTTTTGGTCCTCTTCCCAGGGGGTGGGCTGGCTGTCCCCTTGCTGCTGGCCGATGTTCCTGCCCTAGGAGCTGGTGGACTCCAATAGACCTGAACGATGGTCCTGGTAGATGCAGGGCTGGTGGTGGCTGAGGTGCTCTTTGGACTCTTACCAGATGGAGGGGGTGGGTCAGGTGATGCAAAGAGGTTAATTTTGGAGAGGAAAAGTTTTTTAGGAGCAATGGGAAGGGTAGGTGCAGTGGGTATGGGAGTGGAGGAAGAGGAGGTGGTTGTAGGAGAGTCAAGTGTGCTGTCTTTGGGTGCAGGTGCTTGTGACGGAGGCTGTCGTGAGGTGGATGGCTGTTGGGTGGGTGGCTGCCTGCGTTTGTGTGGTTTGGAAGAGGGGGTGACAGACACAGTGGGAGAGGACACAGGGGACGTGTAAATGGCAGTGGGGGTGGTGACTGCACGTGTGTGGACTGGTCTGGAGGGTGTGCTGGTGATGGAAGTACTGGCTGATGGTGGTGTGCATGCAGGTGTGAGTGGAGACGTCACAGGGAGGGAGGAGGGAGACGAGGAGGTGGGGGACACAGAGGTGGTAGTGACTGTTGGCATGTCTGCATCTGGATGTTGCTTGGGTGAATGCTTGTGTGATCTGTGGTGCTTATGTCTGGATGAGCTGCCCTTGGGTGTTGAGGTGTGTGCAGGCTGGTCTGATGGTGTGGATGGGATAGGCAGAGGAACAGGAGACTGGGACTGGGTGGAGGGAGTTTGAAGAGGGAGGCTGGAGACAGGGACAATGGCTGCCGTCAGTGCTGAGGCCAGAGCGTTGAACGATCGCTGATGGGCAGCCTGACCCGAATGAATGCCCTCCAGGTATGCATTGCTCCGATGCTCCTCCCTTTCTACCCCCTGGATGGCATTCAAAAGGGTAGACTGCCCAACAATGATGGTCCTCAGGAGGTCAATGACCTCCTCACTGAGGGCAGCAGGGGTAACTGGGGCAGGGCCTGAGGTGCCTGGGGCGAAGGAGATGCCCACCTTCCTGGGTGAGCGGGCACGGGGCGAACGCTGAGGGGCTACTGGGAGGGCGGAGCTGGTGCGCTGGGTGGCGGCTGTACCTGTTGTGGCGGTGGGCACGGATGTTGCCGCCACCGCAAGGGAGCTCGCTTCCGAGGACGTGTCTGTGTCGCTGAGGTCTCCACGGGTCCCCGTTGTGGAGCCTCCCTCGCCCTCCGTCTCACTGGTGTACTCGGAGTCGGTTGCATGGCCCTCCGGGGCCATGTGAGATGCAGCTCCCTCGTGCGCCGATGCCACTTCTCCTCCGCCTGTTGATGCTAATGCACACATGAACAGGAAGACAAAGAAAATGGGGGGGGGGGAGAAATGAAGACAGGTTGAGTGCATGCATTGGCAACACCGTTGTCGGAGAGGACAGACACAGAAGCCCCCAGCACTAGGCCGCGCAATCGGGGTACACTACTCAGTTATTGTGACTTGGCCTACAGGTCTATGGACGACAAATGCATACATAGGTGAGGCCGGACCATGGATAGCTGTACATAGCACCCTACAGAGGTGGGGGGCGGGGGCACAGGGCCATGCCTAACGGAGGGGCCTAGCCTACAGAAAGCGCCCTGGCCTAGAGATAGCCACAGCCCTCCTCCCCCACCCAGACACCTCCACTGCACGCAAAGATAGCAGAATGTGCTGATACTCACCCCCTTGTGTCTGCTGTGATGTCCTCACGCGCCCATCCAAATCGGGGTAGGCCACCACCAGGATCCGGAACATCAGGGGGGTCAATTGGCGGCTGGCACCCCTCCTACGTCGGAGGCCATCCCCAGCAGAGCCTCGGCGGTCTTTCTGGTCCCGCGGCGGATGTCCTCCCACCTCTTTCGGCAGTGGGTGCCCCGTCTGTTGTGGACCCCCAGGGCCCGGACGTCCTTGGTGATGGCACGCCAAATTTCGATCTTCTGATGGACGCTGACCTATGTGACATGTACATGGTGGGAAAGGAAATATCATCACTTTTCTGCATGGTCAATGTGAGTGGCCCCCCCTCACCAACCTTGCCATGTGGCACATGCTCTCATCTGTCGTGCGTTGGACTCCTCATTCGCTCCCCTCCCCACCATCTTACATCCACCCCACTCAACACAGGCATAGCCCATACAACGTGCACCCTGTGTACTAACCTGTTGGTCTGGAGGACCGTAGAGTAGCGCATACTGGGGGAGGACCCCATCAACAAGTTTCTCCAATTCCTCAGATGTGAAGGCAGGGGCCCTTTCCCCAGTCGCAGCAGCCATTGTATCTCCCAAACCGAGGTCACAGCAGCACTTGCAGTATAGGTCCTCTCCTGTGGATGATCAGGTCTCGAGTGATTAATCAGATAGAAAATGGCGGTCACGCCCGCGGCGGTGCGTACCGCAGCGGTGCGTACCGCGACCGCCGGCGCACATCGTCATTGGCTCCTGAAACCCATAGGGTCCAATGTTAACCAATGCGGCTTTGCTTGTGGACCTGTCGACAATGGAAGAACGACATATCATACTTACATACAGGCTTGACAGAGCCACTATACATGAACTGTGTGCCCAGCTGGAGCCAGACCTGATGTCCCCCATCCGCCAACCCATAGGGATTCCCTCTCTAGTGCAGGTTCTGTCAGTACTCCATTTTTTGGCAAGTGGGTCTTTTCAGACAACAGTGGCCATGTCATCAGGGATGTCTCAGCCTATGTTTTCTAAGGTTTTGTCCAGAGTGTTGTCTGCCCTGATGAAATACATGCGGAGCTACATTGTGTTCCCTGACGTGGGCGATTTGGCTACAGTGAAGGGTGATTTCTATGCCCTTGGACATACTCCCAACATCATTGGTGCCATTGATGGGACCCATGTGGCTTTGGTTCCCCCCAAAGAAAGTGAGCAGGTGTACAGAAACAGAAAAAGTTATCATTCGATGAATGTCCAGGTGGTCTGTTTGGCTGACCAGTACATCTCCCATGTAAATGCCAAGTTCCCTGGGTCTGTGCATGACGCGTACATCATGTGAAATAGCAGCATCCCTTATGTGATGGAACAGCTACAGAGACACCGTGTGTGGCTAATAGGTGACTCTGGTTACCCCAACCTGTCGTGGCTACTGACCCCAGTGAGGAATCCCCGGACCAGGGCAGAGGAACGGTACAATGAGGCCCATGGGCGAACTAGGAGGATCATAGAAAGGACCTTCAGGCTCCTGAAGGCCAGGTTTAGGTGCCTGCATATGACAGGTGGATCCCTAATGTACTCACCAAAGAAGGTGTGCCATATCATCGTGGCCTGCTGTATGCTTCACAATCTTGCTTTGCAACGCCAGGTGCCTTTTCTGCAGGAGGATGGTCCAGATGGTGGTGTTGTAGCAGCTGTGGAGCCTGTGGAGAGTGAAGAGGAGGAAGACGACGGGGACGACACGGACAACAGGGATACAGTGATACAACAGTATTTTCAGTAGCACACAGGTAAGAATCACCCACGCCATTTTACATTTACTTAAGGCCTCCTGCGTCTCTACTGTCTGTGTTTCCCCCCAGTTCCTTTTAACTGATTTGTGACTTTCCCTTCCCTTTTCAGAGCTGTATGACCCACTGCGTGACTTCTGCTTTGTTTGCCCATGGACTAAAGCTGTTTGACATTGGTATGTTGTCATCACAATGTAACTGAACATTTTTGCACCGTTATGTCTAATACATTTGTTAAGAATACAAGCAGACTCCTGATTTTTTAAGTGCAATAAGTGATTTATTTCAAGTGCTACATTTAGGTACATGATTGTAAAATGGTGATGGGTGGGGGTGGAGTGATGTCCATGGCAGAGTCCAGTTCTCAGTCTCACAGGTGCATTGTCCATATGCCTGTGGAAGGATGGAGCAGGGGCAGTTAAAGGTTGGACAGGGTGACAATGTGGGACAGTGGGATGACATCAGGGGGTATCTTATGCTGGCGGGGGTCTTGGCATCCTACTCTGTCTTCTTGTGAGATCTCAGGCCCCGCTTGCGGGGTGGTTCTTCTTCTGCAGGAGGTGGGGTTCTGGTGGCCTGTTGTTGTGTGGGGGCCTCCTGTCCACTAGCGCCGGCGGAGGTGGTAGGCTATTCCTGGTCTGGGTTAGTGACAGGGGCCCTTTGGGGTGCCACATGGTCCCGCAATGTGGTGACTATCTGGTTAAGGGCCACGACGACGGTCCCTATTGCGGTACCAATGTTCCTCAGTCCCTCTCTGAACCCCATGTACCGTTCCTCCTGCAGTGCCTGGATCTCCTGGAACCTGGCCAGTACCGTAGCCATCGTCTCCTGGGAGTGGTGGTAGGCTCCCATGATGGAGGAGAGGGCCTCTTGGAGAGTGGGTTCCCTGGGCCTGTCCCCCCCCTGTTGCACAGCAGCCCTCCCAGTTCCCCTGTGTTCCTGGGCCTCTGTCCCCTGGACGGTGTGCCTACTACCACTGCCCCCAGGTCCCTGTTGTTGTTGGTGTGGTGGGTCAACCTGGGTGCCCTGAAGTGGTGGACACACCGATGATTGACGTGTCCTGGAGACAGAGGCATGGGCCCGCTGGGTGGGAGCTGTGCTGGTGTTCCCAGAGGGGGTTAGGTCTGCTGTAGCCTGTGGCTGTCTGTGGGGAACCGACTGTCCCGAGGTCCCCGATGGGCCGGGCTGGTCATCTGGGTCCAGGGAGACAGAGCTGCTGTCATCGCTGGGGGCCTCTTCTGGGGGTGGGATGGACATCTCTGGACCCTCCATGGCGGTGTGGTGGCGTTCGGGTCCTGCAGGGGTATAAGGTTATGGTTATTGCTTCTGTGTGTGGCATTTCGTGTGATGGGTGGGTGGCCGTGTACCCAAGTGCAGGCATTCCCTTGTGGGGGCTTTTGTGAGGGTGGCTTGTGGGGGTGATGTGTGTGTGCAGTGGGCATGCTTTGGTGATGGGTGTCCATGCTTTGTGGTCGCATGCAGGGCTTGGTGTTGGGATGGGTGGGTTGTGATGGTGAGCCATTTGCAAGGAGTTGGTGTGATGGGGGTGGGGGTGAGGGTGGGGGTATGTGCTGGCATGCAGGTGGGGTGGGGGTGGGAAGAAGTAGTTAAGATTTGACTTACCAGAGTCCATTCCTCCGCCTACTCCTGCGAGGCCCTCAGGATGCAGGATGTGCAAGACTTCCTCCTCCCATGCTGTAAATTCTGGGGGAGTAGGTGGGGGTCCGCCGCCAGTCTTCTGCACCGCAATGTTGTGCCTTGATACCATGGAACGCACCTTCCCCCGTAGGTCGTTCCAGCGCTTCCTTATGTCATCCCGATTGCGTGGATGCTGTCCCACAGTGTTGACCCTGTCGGCTATCCTTTGCCATAGCTCCATCTTCCTAGCAATGCTGGTGTGCTGCACCTGTGCCCCGAAGAGCTGGGGCTCTACACGAACTATTTCCTCCACCATGACCCTGAGTTCTGCGTCAGAGAACCTGGGGTGTCTTTGGGGTGCCATGGGGTGGTGTGGATGAGGTGAGGGATGTTGTATGTGTAGTAGAGTGTGATGTGTGTGGTGGTGTATGGTGTTTTGTGCGTGGTAATTGTGTGGGTGATGTTGTGATTTGCCTCTGTGTGATGGTCTACTCTAAGCAGTGCTGTCTCTCTCTGTCCTTCAGTCGCAATTGTGGTCGTAAGGGTTTGTGGGTGATGTGGGTGTGTGTTTTATATTGTATTGGGTGTGTGGGAGTGTTGTTTGTATGTGTATCAGGTGTGTGTATTTCAAATTGTCCAACGTGGTTGTGTATTGTAAGGGTGTGTGTATTTTGACCGCGGCGGTGTGTACCGCCAATGGAATACCGCGGTTGAAAGACCGCCGCGTGGATTCGTCGGTCGGAATGGCAGGGGCGTATTTCTGTTGGCGTGACGGTGGAGGTTTGGTCATCGCCAGTTTTTCGCTGACCTTTGGTGTGGCGGACTTTTGTGGATGTCGGGTTTTTGGCGGTTTTCCAGTTGCGGGTCAGAATGACCGTGGCGGTTTACCGCGGCGGCGGCGGTGTTATGGCGGTCTTCTGACCGGCGGTAAGCGCCTTTTACCGCCGAGGTCAGAATGACCCCCTTTGTTTCTTTGGGAAATGGATATGCAGATCAAGTTGCAAGGTTTTGCGCATTGAACTGTATATTGCTCAGAGACGAATGGAACTTAATAAATGAGCCAGAACTTGAACTAAGTGAAGCCTTTGCCCTAAAGGTTGTAGATACAATTGAAGAATTGAAATTCCTACAAAATAATAATGTCAGTAAGGATGAGAAACTCTCATGGAGCAAACTAAAATGCATAAAGAAACCAGATGATTTGTGGGTTTCAAGTGAAGGGAGATTGGTTCTACCAGACAGTCTTTTAACACAATTGGCCAGGTTATATCATGGACAAGCCCACCTTGGAAGGGATGCCATGATTAGATTATTCAAAATTGATTGGTTCAATCCCAAATTCCGTCAAGTTGCTGAAGCAGTTTGCCATCGTTGCGTCATTTGCCAACAAATGAATGCAGGGAAGGGAACAGTATTAAATTTGAGCCACATTGGAAGAGCAGGTGGGCCATTCAGCGGGATGCAAATGGATTTCATTGAGATGCCTACGCATGCAGGCTTGAAGTATGTGTTGGTGATTGTGTGTATTTTTAGTCATTGGATCGAAGCATACCCTACATGCAGAAATGACAGTCTCACAGTTGCAAAACTACTCCTGAGAGAACTAATACCACGTTTCGGATTCCCGATCTCTTTAGAATCAGATGGGGAAGTCACTTATTTTCTTTAGTTTACTTTATTCTGTGCAAAAAGACCATAAAAGACATAAAATAAATAAATAACATACAGAATTTCACAGTCATAAAATTTCTAAAAAACATTGTTAATACATTTTCCGAACACCAAAAGCAGCATGTATAAAATTTAGTACAGCCAGAATTATGTCCATATTTCCCAAATCATGTAAGTGTGAGTAAGCAAGTTGGCTAGTTCTAATGCTGTTAGACTGGAATAGCGGACGTAAAAACCTTTTTCTTGGAACGGTATATAAAGTGCAGAAAAGCATAAAGTGTAATGTACTTTGAGATGTCTTTTCATCGCAGCAACAAGGAGGGAGGATCTTAAACCAGGTTCCAGCAACTGGGAATGCTACCAGATAATGTAAGGTGTTTAGACGTAGTCTTGTGAGTAAAAACCTTTGTCGCTCAAGATTAATGATGGTCAAGTACAACTTTGGTTGAGGTTGTTGTGTCTCATAGCTTGTCCGTTGACGCATTAAACTAGAGACTGGGTCCATATCCTGATTTTTCTGCCAGAATATGTCTTTAACCTTCTTAATGTCCTGTCTTGTTAAAGTATCTGGTTTAAGAAAATAAATCACCTAGTCCTAATGATAGGAGAGAAAGATAAACATATCTAAGCCAGGGTATATCTAGAAATCGTGACAGAAGGAGACAGTCCTGTATCACCTTTCTACATAGAAGCGTTTCAGGCTTAGTCCAGATTTTTATCCACAGTATAAGAGGTTGAAGTTTTATATAGCTAGATATGTATCTTAAACCTACTTCTTTGTGACAGAACTTTGTTGGTGTAGATTGGGGGACTGATAGTAGCCTTTTTAGAAATGTATTTTCTATAATCTGGAGCCCTGTACATTCTGCAAGCCCCCAGACCCCAGCTCCAAATGTCGCGACGGAAAGGCATTTAGAAGTGAAGACAGTCATCATTTCCTTAACAGGCTTATGTCGAAGTCTTCTTGCAAACCTAAAAACAGCTTCAATGGTTTTTTGGAATTGTATTGAGCGTGTATTAACTAAAAACCTCCAGTTAAAATCTACATCAATAGGGACCGCCAGATACGTAAAATGTGGGACCTTAAGTATCTCATGCCCATTTAAAGTACATTTTTTCGTTTTTGCTAATTTAGGACCACACTTCATAACAAATGACTTGGTTCTATTAATTTTAAGACCAAGGTTCCTCATAAAGGTATTAAAAGCATTCAATAAAATCTGGAGGCCGTTCGCTGAACCTTGAAATTAGTACTGCATCATCTGCATATAAGAGAACGGGGATTGGAGTGTTATTAATAACTGCGGAGTCTTTCCCTGAACCGCAAAGAAATTTCTCCAACCCATTTATATATAAGAGAAAGAGGAAAGGGGCAAGAACACAACCCTGTCTGACCCCTTTTTGTGAGGGGAATTTCTCTGTCAGGCCTCCCTCCCGAGAGTAACGGACCGAGCCTCTGTGCAGGCATGAAGTTTACTGAGTAATATAACTATGTGTCTATCCACGCCCATACCCAGCATTACCTTCCACAGTTTCTCCCTGCTGACTGTATCAAAGGCGCAGGAGAGATCCATAAATGCTAAGTGTATACAGCCCCTTTTGGCTTTAGTGTATTTCTGGACTATGAGTGTCAAATTAAGAGTTTGTTCGACTGTGCCCACCCCTGGGCGAAAGCCAAATTGTACCTCTGAGAGGGAGTGAGTATCGGTCGCCCATTCTTCTAGCTTATTTAAAATTACTCGGCCCAAAATTTTGACTGAACTGTCCAGCAAAGAGATTGGGCGGTAGCACAGAGGCTCTGCCCTATCTCCCTTCTTGAAAATCGGGACGATGATCGCTTCTTTCCAAGAATCTACTAAAGGGCCTACCACAGCCGATCTCATGACATTGGTTAACAGTGGGCCCCAGAAGTCTGGAAGTGCTTTATATAAGTCAGCAGGAATTTTGTCTGGACCCGGGGCTTTCTCAGATGGACTATCTTGGATTGCCTGTTTAACATCATCCACACTTATAATGTTACTAAAAGCCAAGCTTAGCTGATCATTTCCTGGAGGTTTTAGACAATTTAGCATTTCTGATTGGGTATTTGTCTCTATGGCGAAAGTTTCTTTAAAATAGTCCACCCAGGTCTTGGCTGGCATGACAGTGTCCATGGGCGTCTCAAAGTTATCGCTCAATAGTGGAGAGTTAACCACACGCCAGAATGCAGTTGTATCTTTGAGTTTGGTTGCAGCCATCAGTTCCTCCCACACAGATTCACTTAGATCAGCTTTCCTTTTGGCAAGAACTTCTTTATAGTTTTTCCTGGCAGTCTTAATTGCTTGTAGATCTTTGGGAGATGCATTGATTGTTTTTTTTAGCTTGGTTAACGATGAGGTACATGCGTGGTTAAACCATCTTGGGCCATGAACTTTATTAGCTCGTTGAGGCTGTAGTTTCTCCGCCATATAATTTGTCAGAGAGGAGAATGCGCGAATAATTTCATGTGGGGCCTTATTTTCATCCAGGGATGTCATAACGTCTGGCCATTTATTCAAAAAAACATCTCTAAAAAATGTTTTATTGTTTATCTTCCCCCATTTGATTGTAAGCCCTTTTTGGGATGAGTGCTTCATGGCAAGGTGTCGCTTCCCTCTTCTTGAGTCATTTATCAGATCTAAATTAATCATAATGGATAAGGGATTATGATCACTAAAACAGGTCGGGGTAACCCTGAATTGACCTGTAATAGGGGACAATTCTCTAGAATAAATAATATAATCAATAGTGGTATGTGTGTCCCCCCTTACAAATGTTGGTATCCCTCTGGTAGCGGGTGTGGGAAAGGAAAGGGAGTTTACTGTTATCAGAGAATTAAGGGCGTTCCCATACGGGGAATGTTTGAAGTGTTGAATGGGAATGTCATTCTCATCCAGGAGTCCACAACAATCAAGGAGTTCTGGCTCGCAGAGATGGGCATTAAAATCACCAACCCAGACTATTCTTGTGTCCTTTTTACTGGATGCTGTTACCTTATGTATTAGGGTCTCCAAACTACTGACCACACTAGTGTCTGAATTATCAAAGGTGTTGTTATAATAGTTGATCAGTAGTATATCGAATGGTTCTTCTAGTTTCACAGATAGGGCCAGAAAAAAAGGCGATATACCTACAACACGTGCTTCCATCCCTCCAGCCTCCACAGATAAAAAGATGGCCAGACCGCCCTTAGCTCGGCCTGCATGGGCCTTAGTTGCAGGGACATAATATGTGGTATAACCATTAATATGTGGTGATTCTATGAGCCAGGTCTCCTGACAACAAATAATAAAATTTCCCATCACTAAATCTATCCAATCGGGGTTTCCAATTTTTGATTTTAGACCTGCAACGTTCCATGAAATGATCCCTAGGGGTGTCATACCCTGAATATCACGTATATTAGGGACTCCTTTAGATTCTAAGGGGGACTGTGAGAGTACATTTGTCTCCAGAGGATCTTGCGAGGATGGCTCAATTAGTGATTGTCAATCTAATGGCTCTAATGAGGTCAGGGTCTCATACCTATTAGATAATGTCAAAGCAGTGTCAGAGGAGTTAGAGAGACCGAGGGTATTGGGATTCTGAATCCCAGAGTAGTTTGAATCAGGATGGCATGGGTTTGATAACGGATGGATAAACTTAGTCAAACGTTGGACTCTTATAGGCCCTACAGATAATCTCATAGGTGAGAGATGGTGAAACAGAGCATTAACGGTCCGGGGGGTCCTAAAATTATTATAATACAATCCCCAGGTGATGTTTTAGGGGATGAGCCAACCCAAGGTACCCTTCTTACAGTTAAGATGTCCCTATGGAAGTCAGCCCGCCCTCCCGTGTGTTTTCCTACCCAATGAGTCACTTTATTCAGTAGAGACATATGGGATTCAGGGTGGGAGCTTTCCAATATAGGGGCATTTTCCAAAATCAGAACATAGGGGTTACATGCCAAAGGTATCCTTGGGCAGGCTACCTGAGTACTTATAGTTTCCTGGCCCCGGCGGCCTTCCCGTTTATTTGTGCCCCACTGATATTGTGGGTTTGTAAAATGATGTGAGGCCTCTACATTCAGGGGTTTTTGGGTTGGGTTCTGGGCAGGAGATATTCTAAAGTTCTGATGCTGATGAGTAGGTGGAGACGGTAAATATTCAGGAATGGAATGAATGTTCTCAGATTCTACCTTCGGTGGTTCGGGTTTTATATTCATTATAGATTCAACCTTATGTTCAAGAACGGCCACTTTCTTCAGAACTGACGAGCATAGCTTTTTAATGTCTCTAAGTTGGTCTTCAATTTGCGAAAAACATGTTTTAATTAAATCCATATTTTTACTGTCTTTTGGTTGTTTCCCTATAGTTTGTTTTATTTTGGGGGTTTTAGAAGGACATTTGCTCTTGGTCTTCTTAGTTCCTGGTGAGGACTCTTCAATGTCTTCCCTATCTACAGGAAGTCCGACTTGATGTATGGGGGTTACTGCCGTTTGGGAGGGGATTATTTGCCTGCTTTTTTTTAAGGTGGACTCTCTGGAGTTGTAGGAGTAATTAAATCGATTGAATCAATTTCTGTTATTACACAAGGGTTTCTTTTCTGGGTCTTGCTCGGCAGCAGTGTTGCCAACGGGTTCCGTCCCCCTTCCCAGCCTTTCCTGCTTTCTCAAGAGACGACTCCAGGGAAGCTTCCACCCTCCCTATCTCTGTCTCAATGGCACCCATTACAGACGTTAGGTAGCTTGTTATTAGCATGGGTGGGGGGGGCTCCTGGGTGAGTTCCCTTCCCCCATTGTCTCCCTTACGTTTTCCCATTTTGACAGGCTAGTCCCTTTGTCCAAGATAGGTCACTGTAAATTACTGTAACGGATATATCAAACTCAAATCCCCTGACTGGAAGATTATAGTCAGACCCTAGTTGGTTCAGATGTCCAGTCACGGCCTTTAACCACACCAAGTCCCCTGCAGTTATGGGGTTATAGGCCTGACTTACGCCTTATGCGTAAACCGCCTATGTCAGTCCTTGCGTGAGGGGGGGGCGCGTCCTTCAAACTAGAAATCGGTGCTCCTTCACAGCAGCACCAAAAGCGCGCTTCCTGAAGACCCTCTTTTATTTTAAGGAATAATCACCGGCACAGTAGGGTAGCCCTGTCCATTGGGCTAACTGAACCAGACTTCTTTTGGGTGGATGTCAGGGGGGTGGCCCTGCCCTGCCTCTTCCTGGCAATGACGGGCCAGGACGGGCCCGCCCTTGGCCCGGGCTTCGCCCGGGCGCCGCCCGCGCACGTCCCGCGACGGCGGGAGCGCGACCAGTTTTTAAAAGGGCTCCTGCCCCTCCTCTCTGCAGCAAACGTGCTTCAGTTTTAAAAAGGGCTCCTGCCCCTCCTCTCTGCAGCAAACGCGCTTCCCGCGACGGCGGGAGCGCGACCAGTTTTAAAAAGGGCTCCTGCCCCTCCTCTCTGCAGCAAACGCGCTTCCCGCGACGGTGGGAGCGCGACCAGTTTTTAAAAGGGTTCCTGCCCCTCCTCTGTGCAGCAAACGCGCTTCCCGCGACGGCGGGAGCGCGACCAATTTTAAAAAGGGCTCCTGCCCCTCCTCTCTGCAGCAAACGCGCTTCCCCGGAAGTCACTTCAATAACGAAGTAATCAAATTACTGTGTGCAGCATTGAACATTGAACAAAAATTGCATTGTAGCTACCGCCCTGAAGCATCAGGACTAGTGGAGCAAATGAATGGCACATTGAAGTCGAGGATGGCGAAAATATGTGCATCAACAAACTTGAAATGGCCTGGCGCATTGCCCTTGGTGTTAATGTCAATGAGAAACACACCTGATAGAAAAACTGGACTGTCACCGCATGAGATCCTAATGGGCAGAGCCATGAGACTCCCAGCAGTCCCTGCAAATGCACTTGTAAATATTACCGATGATATGGTATTGGACTACTGCAAAGGTCTAGCTGTTGTGGTCCGCTCTTTTTCTCACCAGGTGGAGGCAACCACCTTGCCACCGATCCAAGGTCCAGGACACGCCCTGAAAGCAGGTGACTGGGTCGTGATAAAGAAGCACGTGAGGAAGTTGTGTCTGGAACCCCGTTGGAAAGGACCTTTTCAGATGATTCTGACAACTACCACCGCTGTGAAATGTGCAGGAGTTCCCAACTGGATTCACGCCAGTCACACAAAAAGGTTGACGTGCCCCACAGAAGAGGAAGTTGAAGCGCTAAAATCACCTGCGACAGGCAAGAGAGTGCCAGGCACCGAGACAGGACAAAGAGAACCTGAAGGCGAACAAGCAGAAATAGAGGAAGTGGAAATATTTTCTGAGGAAGAAACAGCTGATCCATTTGAGGAGGACCGAGGAGAAGCCTCAGGAAGTGACGAAGATCCCGAAGGTGACAAAGAGCCTGCGACAGGTGAAGGAGCAGGAGAGCCTGATCAGAGGAGGGCTTTCCCAGAAGAAGACGATACAGGAAAAGAAAAAGAAAACCTGATTGACCTCCTAGGGGGAGAAGACAAGACAGGACAGAGTGAAATTGTTCACACTCTTCCAGAACCGGTTGCAGGTCCATCAGGTGAAAACAGTGTGAAACGAAGTCAAAGCATATCGCCAGTGAAATTAAGGACTAAAGAAATATTAAACGAAAGTGAAGGGCCAAAGTTGAAAGAGAAAAGAAAAGAAGTGTCTGTCGCAATAACATCACCAAATGAAGAAAAAGACACAGCCAAAGAACAAGACGTCTGCAAGAGAGAATCAAAAGGTGATGCAAAATTGAAGAGGAAAAGAATACCGAGCAGAAGATATTCTGGTCCAGAGTGGGCATACATAGCCACTAACGAATTCCTATCTCTCAGTCTTGAGAACGAAGAAGCGGAACAACACTTTGGTACCTGAAAAGTAAAATTCCATGAACATTACTGAATAAGACATTGTCAACTTGCTTCTACTTCTAAACCTACTACTGAATTAACTCCTTTACAGAAACTCGAACAAGACGAGAAATATTTACACGACAAGAAAGAATTGTCCTCAAACGTTTTCTATCGCTTGCTGAATGAGTATGTGGAGACAATGGATGCGAAAGATTGTTATGTGTGCACACAAATACCTACCTAAGTAAAAGAAGGAGTGACATATCATAGCATGCCTCTTACGTATGGAATTTCATGTAGTTTATTAATGACCAGATTTTATGGCCAGAAGTATATTCACTACTTTTATTCCAATCATGATGTTGTATTTGCATATGTCCCCATACCTGAGTAAAATAGCAAGGGATTATTATATAAAGTTAATTAGGGGTTTCTTTGAGCCATTGTCACCTTTTCACACAGTTTATGCTCACAGAGAAAACCTTACATGCTTGCTTTCACCGATAGAGAAAAGTTTTTTAGATCACACTGACGATAGGAGGAAGGTGGGGAAGGAGAAATTAGAAAGGGAATTACACAAAAAGGACATCTGTAAATAACTATGCTTTTGCCACGGTAAAGACACAAGGGAAACTAGCTTTAGATGCAATACACGTAGGGAGGCTTTGTGTATATAGACCTAAATCATATTATGACACAATCTTTGTGGGAACGAGTGAATGTAAACATACGTTTTTGTTTCAAGCTAAGTGGACGTTTATGCTGAATGGACAAGACCCAGTTATTCCAGGGGTATATTATATTTGTGGACTTAACGCCTATTATCGTCTTCCAAAGGGATGGTGTGGGAGATGTTATTTGGGAATAGTATTTCCAAAGATTTATCAATTGGACGACTTAAAGAAATTTCCAAAGCTGTCTGAATCACATCATGTTCAGAAAAGGGAGACAGCATCTGGTGTGGTAGGAGATATATTTGGAGCAATGATTCCTTCAGTAGGAGTCATATTGAATTCAATTAAAATACAAAAGTTGTCTACTATTGTGGATAACATGTTGACAAAGTTCTCAGGAGCTATAATCCTGATGGATGCTGAACTTGCTGCAGAAAGAGCCATGACTCTTCAAAATCGGCTTGCTTTAGACATTCTTTTAGCAAAGAATGGCGGCGTTTGCAAAATGCTTAGTGCACATCACTGTTGTTCTTATATTCTAGACAACAGTGGGCAAATTAGAAAAATGCTTACAAATTTAACTAACGAGAGTGCAGATTTGAAAGAATTGAAAGAACCAGGAGTATGGGAGAAGGTTGTAAAAGGATTTGCTTCTGTGGGAAATTGGGTCAGCAACATTTGGAACGGACTATTGCTGAAAATAGTAAAAGGGATATTAATAACATTAATTTGCTTATTAGGTATTTGGGGAATATGGAAAGTTATTAAAATATTGAAAATAAGAAACAAAAGGAGAAGAGAAGAGAAAGAACAAAATAAAATGGTAGAAATATACAGAGAAAAATCAAAGGGAACAAAAAGGAAGAGGGAATTGACTGAAGTGCCAAATTACTAAAACAGAATTTTAATGGAATAACATTTGTGGGAAGATTTGATGTGATGACATAATTAGTCATCAGAGGAGGGATTGATGACGCAGAAAAAGAAGGACTAACAAATATTCGTATATCATGTAACCAAAATCGTATAAGGTAGTGTGATTTTAGCAAAGAAAAATAATGTACGGGGAAATTGTGCCCACGGGGTAGTTTGCCATTATTATAAACGGGCTTAATTAATCATGAAGAATTGACAAATGTAGTAATCCGTCATAATTGCAAATGTATTCCATGATTTTCTTGTTGAAACTGTTATATGCTTAGCTTAAATTTAGCAAAGGCTTTGGCCTAGTTGCCTGGTCTCAAATTTTAAATGCATGTTTTTTTCTTGCATTAACACAGACATTATTTTATCTTAAGGCTGTATTTTTCCAGTAGAGATGACTAATACACTTATCTCAAGGTTTTGTGCTAGGCTGGTTTCATCCTCTTTGATGCAAGGTCAGCTCCTGCAGGTGCAGACAATAAAGGCACTAAGATAAAATTAATTGGCAAACTTTGTTGCAACTTGTGTTCTAAGGCTCCAAGGACAATGTATGTAAAAATTAGTACTAGGAGAAAGACACTATTCATTGGTCAAATTGAAGCCACCCTATGAAACCCTCCAATGGAAGACCCTGAAGAATTTGGAATGTTTCTTACTTAAACCCACCGGACAAAGAGAAGTCAGCCATTTTCCTTGATGCCATTTTGAAGCCTGATTCAAGACGACATTCTGATGCCTTTTCTCTGTCACAGAGAAAGAGACATTAAAGAATTCTCACCCTAGAGACTTTAACTTTAAATCTGCCCCGTCCTGCCCATGCAGTAACTTTTGCCCCATTCTCCTTGCTGCCGCAAGGAAACTTGCCCTTAACTTTGCCCCCTTTAAAATCTGCCCCATGCTGATCGAACCGGTACCTGAAGGACGAAGACTTTTCTTGAATGCTGATTGTAGTTGGTAAATATGAAAGGATAATTGTATTATGCATTGTGTTTTCCTTCCTAGGTACCAACTGCTATTTTGATAGGACCCAAGCTAGAAGTTTTCTAAATTTGTGTTGACTAAATTCATTTTGCATGAAGCCCCACATGCCAATGCTAATTAGAGGTTAGTTGAGGTATTCACTTGATGCACCATGCTAAATTGAAATCTTGTTATGCTGACCGATGTATGCAATTAGTCAAATTCAGTTACGTATATTAGTGATTTGCATTGCCATAACCAAGTGCATTATAATCCAGATTTTGCGTAGATTGCGTTTCTTCCGCCGCTATGGACAGCTAGTAATATTTGTATACATATACCATTTGATTTTGAGACTCATATATATTGTGTTAACTTTGTTAATATAGGGAAATAAATTCATTAACTTCTATCAAACTGGTGGGGTTATTTATGACTGAAAGGTCATGGTGCGTCAAAATACTGATTGTTATTGATTCCTAATGTGTTATCTTGATCTATTAATTGGGTATTGGGTATTGATTATAATGGTTATTGATTATTGATTTGAGTGATCCGACTATTCTTGGATGAGGAGAGCCCAACTCGGTTAAAAGGTTCACCGACCTCCAGCGTGTCCAAGTACAAGTAATTTATAAGGGCTGGACGTGCTAACAGTACTTACACCTTATGGCAGGTCCAGTTATCCCTTATTAGTAGAGTGTTGCAGTGTTCTAGCAGCTTAGGCTGATAGAGCTAGCTATAGTAGAGCAGCCAAGGCTGAACTAGGAGACATGCAAAGCTCATGTAATACCACTTAAATACAGATAGGTATTATATCATAAGAAAGACAATACTCATAGTTACTAAAAATAAAGGTACTTTATTTTAGTGACAATGGGCCAAAAATATCTCAGAGGATATACTCCCTTAGGAGGTAAGTAACATACACAAAATATACACAACTAACCAAATCAGGTAAGTGAAACAGTCAGAAAGTAGTGTAAACAGTGTAAAACACAATAGGATACAATAGGCCTAGGGGCAACACAAACCATATACTAAGTAAGTGGAATGCGAACCACGAATGCACCCATTGTCAAGTGTAGTGTGTAGAGGGTCGCTGGGAGTGTGAGAAAACACTAAGGGTGTAAAGGAGACCCCACCCCAGGACCCACGAAAGTAGGAGTAAAGTACTACTTTTTCCCCAAAAACACTAAAGTCGTGATAAAGGATTTTGCAAGGACCACAACAGACTGTGAAGCACTGAAGACGAATTCCTGGACCTGAAGACCTGTAAAGGAAGGGGACCAAGTCCAAGAGTCGCTAGAGTGTCTGGGCGGGGCAGGAGCCCACTAAACTCCGGATGAAGGTGCAAAATGGCTGTCTCTGTTTGGAAGAAGATGCTGGTTTTGCACCAACGAAAGGAGGTAGGAGGTTCTGCTTTGTGCAGAAGATGTCCTATGGCGTTCTGGAGGATGTAGAGTTGTTTTCTTGCAAAATACCACAAACAAGCCTTGCTAGCTGCAAGAGTCGCGGTTGAAGAAAAAGGGTGCTGCCCAGGCCCAGGAAGGACCAGGATGTCGCCACTCAGGAGGGGAGAGGGGGGGGGGGGGCTCAGCAATGTAGAGAGCCCACTGGAAGGAGGGAAGCATCTGCAGAAGTCCTTGAACACGGGTTCAAGAAGACTGAACATGGCAGTCATCTCAACACTGCAAAGAGAGGTCCCATGACACCGAAAGTCCACTCAGGGAGTTGAGCATTGCAGGACAGAGTTCTGGGGACCTAGGCTCGGCTGCATATGCAGGATTTCTTGGAAATGTGCACAGAAGCCCTTGTAGCTGCAGATCACACGGTGCACAGGTTCACTGTCTGGGGAAGGGAGACAAGGACTTACCTCCTCCAAATTCACACAGTTGGACCTCTGGACAGTCTGGGTTACTTTGGTCCACCAACTTTGTTCCAGGGACCATGCTCAGCAGGATGAGAGGGGAACCAGAGTACCGGTGAAGCTGAAGTTTGGTGCCTGCTGAAGCAGGGGGAAGATTCTCTCAACCCACAGGAGATGTCGTCGTGGCTTCCAGTGCAGGGTGAAGGCAGTCAGTCCCCAGAGCATGCACCACCAGGAAACAGTCAAGAAAGCCAGCAGGATTAGGCACTACAATGTTGCTGGTAGTCTTCTGGCTACTTTGTTGCAGTTTTGCAGGCTTCCTGGAGTAGTCAGCGGTTGATCCTTGGCAGAAGTCGAAGAGAGAAGTGCAGAAGAGTCCTGCTTGATTCTTGCAAGTCGTAATCTGATGAGAAGCCCACAGGAGAGACCCTAAATAGCCCTCAGAGGAGGATTGTCTACCTAGCCAGGTATGCACCTATCAGGAGGGGTCTCTGACGTCACGTGCTGCCACTGGCCACTCAGAGGCCTCCAGAGTGCCCCCACACCTCTGAAAACAAGATGGCAGAGGCCTGAAACACACTGGAGGAGCTCTGGGCACCACCCCTGGGGTGGTGATGGACAGGGGAGTGGTCACTCCCCTTTCCTTTGTCCAGTTTCGTGCCAGAGCAGGGACTGGGGTTCCCTAAACTGGTGTAGACTAGATTATGCAAGGAGGGCACCATCTGTGCCCTTCAGAGCATTTCCAGAGGCTGGGGGAGGCTACCCCTCCCCAGCCTGTAACACCTATTTCCAAAGGGAGAGGGTGTAACACCCTGCTCTCAAAGGAAATGCTTTGTTCTACCTTCCTGGGACTGGGCTGCCCAGATCCCAGGAGGGCAGAACCCTGTCTGTGTGGTGGCAGCAGCTGTAGCTGCAGTGCAAGCCTGAGAGAGCTGGTTTGGCAGTACTGGGGGTCCATAGTGGAACCCCCAGGATGCATGGAATTGGCTCCCTCAATACCAGATTTGGAATTGGGGGACAATTCCATGATCTTAGACATGTTACATGGGCATATTCAGAGTTACCATTGTGAAGCTACATATAGGTATTGACCTGTATGTAGTGCACACGTGTAATGGTGTCCCCACACTCACAAGGTCCGGGGAATTGGCCCTGAACTATGTGGGGGCACCTTTGCTAGTGCAAGGGTGCCCTCACACTTAGTAACTTTGCACCTAACCTTCAGCAAGTGAAGGTTAGACATATAGGTGACTTATAAGTTACTTCAGTGCAGTGAAAATGGCTGTGAAATAGCGTGTGCATTATTTCACGCAGGCTGCAGTGGCAGTCCTGTGTAAGGGTTTGTCTGAGCTCCCTATGGGTGGCAAAAGAAATGCTGCAGCCCATATGGATCTCCTGGGACCCCAATGCCCTGGGTACCTAGGTACCATATACTAGGGACTTATAAGGGGTGTCCAGTATGCCAGTCAGAATTGGTAAATGTAGTCACTAGCCTATGGTGACAAATTTAAAGGCAGAGAGAGCATAAGCACTGAGTTTCTGATTAGCAGATTGTCAGTGACACAGCTAGCCACTACGCAAGCATACTCATTTAGGCCACAAACTATGAGCACTGGGGTCTTGGCTAGCACGACCTTAGTGAGACAGGCAAAAACATACTGACATACATGTAAATTTGGGGGTACCATGCCAAGAAAGGTGGTACTTTCCTACAATGACCACATGTTCTCAACTGTTATTGGTTTGGCCACAGAGAAATGCAGATGCTCAAGCAATTGTAAAGAATTTTCAGTGCCTGGTAGCTATGGGAGAAGTCCATTCATTTCATCAAGATATTAGTCCTGTGTTCACCTCCAAGGCTTACAGGCATGCTATGTCTGCTCTGAGAGTTTATCTGCAACCCATTTTGATCTGAGTCCAATGGATTAGTTGAGAGTGCTAATGGTGTGATTAAACAAACCTTGACTGGTAGGGCACTAAGTCCAGACCTTGGTTGGTAGTATAGCCTGTATTGAGTCCAAAAAATGTTAAATAACTTGCTTCAATGAGTATTGGGAGGTCGCACTTCATGTGCGATTCTCTTAAAGTTACCTATGTATGCACCTGGCCTAAACAATCCTGAGAAGGTGGCAGGTGAGAAAAAGTTTGATCTGGAAAAACACTGAATGTCTTACAGAGTATCCAAGCATGCATCAGACCCTTCAGATGACAATGATATAGGGATTTTAAATCAAATGATGTCTGATTTACAGACATATACTGCTATGAACACGGAAGGTCCTTGTTTGAATGCTTGAATTATGAAGAAATCTATTGTTTTAATCATTAGGCACACTATTACATACATAGAACTAGTTATCGCAGAGAAGTATACAATAATGGGAGTAGTCCACCTCTTAGTAGTTATCAGAATTTCATAAAGAAATATCGCTTTTTTAGGTGGGAGGGTACAGGTCACATCCTTCAGCCTTTTACTTTTCACAACGTTCATAACAACTGCAGAAAATGTCATCACGACTAACAAACTGATTTATTCAAGTAAATTTAGTCAGAATTTGGCTATACAAGGACATGAGTATAACAAAGAAAGTATTGATGAGAAAAGCATTTGGTGAACAAGAGTTTGGCAAATTCAAGGCAAAGAAGCCTTATTTTGAGCATGCATTATACCTAAGGTAATTATTGTTTTGCACAAAACCATGCAACAGACTACCTGTCTGGGATGTGGAACTATGAACTACCTTAAAAAAAACCTTCAATACCAAAAATTAATTTAATCTTATTCAAGGATTAGCAATTACAAAGGAATATTCCAGGTTCTGAAATAAATTATATGATCCAAAATGGAACATATAATTCTCAATTCCTTACTAAAGGTTTAGCCTCATGGCTATTTAATTCTAATACTTGCATGTGTTGTTTTCTTTCCAAAACCCCTGGTCCTAAAGCTATTTGTCTTGCTCTGTCATACAGCACACACATACCTGTACCGGTTACCACATATAGTGAGGGTAAGCTGTGCCAGTGATGGCTAGACCAATCCAGCCTTTCAGCTGTAAAAGAGCATTTGTTCTTAATTTAAGAAAGCAAGTATTTTTCAGATTTTCTGCAGGGACCACGTCCACAAAAATAAATGATTTGTAGCAACAGCAATATATGCAATTTGTAATGGATAGAATAGATACTCAGAAAAAGACACTGTAGAGAGAATTAGGTAGATCAGTCAAGAAAACCTGCAACATTTTAAAGTTATTGACAATGGGATGCACACACTTTCTAAAATAGTGTGTTCTTTAATTTACATCATGTCTTCAGCATTAAATCTTCTTAAAGGCGACTTGGGTCTATTACAACATGACCAGATAAGAGCCATAATGGGCCTTACAAGCTCTTAGCTCAGGTCATGTGCCTTGGCAACTTGTGACCAAGACAGCTATTTTTGAGCCTTATAATGTGACATTATCCCAGACTACAGTGACAAAAAAATCTCAGCATACACTTTGTATCTAACAAATGGAAGAATCGCCATATTCAATTGGTAAAAATCCTCCTGTTACATGGTTAACATATGGTATTACTTCTCATGACTGCCAGAAATATACATTTTTAGGCTGGTATGAAACAATGCAAAATTCACAAGTTCCATTCATGGAATTTTCCTTTTTCTTACATGTGTTTAAATGAAGATGACCCTATGTTTAACAGCACTTTCAGCTGCAGAAATGCTCTAGGCCATTATCTCCTATGTGATACCATTTCTTTGCAAGGAAAGTGTAATAAGAGCAAATCTTGAGTCAGCAAAAGGTTTCTAACAAACTGTTTTTCATTTTTCCTTTTAAAACTGCATTCTTTTTAATTTGGTACATTCATTATCATGCTTAATCTGTTTATTTACCAACATGCACTTCTCTTAAGTAAACCATCATGAGATAATATGCTTTGAACTATACTGTTCTTTATGCTATCTTAAATATCTTATCTCATCGCATATCGTATCTTATCACATCTTAAATAGATGTGTCTTTTATTGCTAGAAACATACACAGCTTAAGCAAAGTATTTATACAAAGCTTTATTGCATTACTTCTTGCTATTTTGTGTTATCATGCCTTTTATAAAGTTACTTTTAGATGTACTGATTTTATGCTTTATGTGTATGAAATCATTTTAGAAATATCTTAATATTCTGAGAGCATGTATTTCCCTATAAATTAGATAAACCCTATACATTTCTCCACACATATGAAGTCACAAATCGGAGATACAAGCCAGGGATGACGTAAAGTCCACAAGGTTTGACTCTATCTTGAGCAAGCCAGGCCTCAATTTTCTCTGTTTTTGTTGAATCGTTGGCATGTCTGCCTTTGACGCAGATGTTATCTGTCCTTTTCTTCCCATGAACCTGTGCAAATTTCAAGTCATTCAGACAATGGTATTGATAAGACACCTGGGGCCATAGTTACTAACTTTTCACTTAATGCAATGCAGCAAGGCAACTTTCTGCGGTGCGTTGCGTGAGAGGGAGAAAGCAGGAATCTACCATATCTACTGTATCTATTAGGATATGGTGCATTTCAGGTAGCTAGTGCCAGAGTTTGATTAAGAATTGTTTTGTAACTGAATGTTTTGAAACTAAAATTAGGCAAATACATAAAGACATCCCCTTGATGGACTCTGGGATTACCCACCTGGATCCGCCGAATCAGGATATCCCGCTGCTTACATGTTTCTCCCCGCTGATGCCGGACAGGATTAAAGATATCCTTATGGGGATTAAATCGGGCTCACCTATAGACCCCTCTCCACCCAGCATTTTGCAGATGATTCCTGACGTGGTGGCTCCAAAACTTACTTCAATTTTTATGGATGTACTATCCACAGGGATCTACCCCTCCTCATGGAAGCAGGCCACTGTAATTCCCCTTAAAAAGAAGGCCGATTATACCGCCTTTGACTTAAGCAATCTGCGTCCTATTTCCCTGTTACCGACACTAGCGAAGATACTTGAGAAACATATTAATTATGAACTATCTATGTTTCTTAATCAAGCTGGAGTCCTAGATCAGTCACAACATGGCTTCAGAAGGGCTCATAGCACGGAATCAGCGCTATTAACTACCTCTGACTCCATCCGGAAGTTTCTGGATGAGGGCCAGGGCGCAGTTCTTGTGCTATTAGATCTCTCTGCGGCATTCAACACCATCTCGCCTGATATCTTGGTATCTCGCCTCCACAATGTTGGAATAAGACAGACCGCGCTTAAAATCCTGGAGTCATTTTTAAGGGACAGATCTAACATTGTTAACTGGGAAGGTTTTAAAGCTCCGGCCTTCCAATTGCCATGTGGGTTACCCCAGAGCTCGGCATTGAGTCCTACGCTTTTCAATGTCTATGTGGCCCCCCTGGCAAGACTTATTCGATCATATGGTTTTATGCCTTCCTCCTATGCGGATGACACTCAGATCATCATTCCAGTGTCTAGGAGCAACTGGGAGGAAGTGGCAGAGCAGTTTAATAGCTGCATGAAGAATATAAATCAGTGGATGAGACAGAACTGGCTTAAGCTCAATACCAACAGACGGAGATTGTCCTGTACGTTTGCAGTAAGGATCTGTGGGGGCTGCGATGGTGGCCGGATGATTGTGGACAACTACCTGTCCTGTGTGGAGCTACTAGAAACCTAGGTGTGATCTTTGATGAAGCATTAAGTTTTAAACCACAGGTTAATGCCTTAGTGAAGTCCTGTTATTGGACCCTGAAAACCCTTAGGAAAATCTTACCGTTCTTGAAGCAGGAGGAAAGAATCACGGTTATGTTGGCATTGATTATGTCCAGAGTGGATTATTGCAATTCATTGCTGCTGGATATTGATGAGTGCACTCTGAGGAAACTGCAATTAATTCAGAATAATGCAGCTCGTATGATTCTGGCACGCCCACGTTTAGCTTCGGCTTCCCTTAGCCTAAAGTCTCTTCACTGGCTGCCGGTGGGCAAGAGGATTATCTTTAAATCTCTTTGCCTTACCTTTAAAGCACTATATGGGGTTGGTGCAGAACACCTGGTGGACAGACTCAGATGGTATTGTCCAGGACGCGCCCTAAGATCGGAGAAGTCTTTTCTGATCCAGGTCTGTAGGACGCGCAGAGTTCGGTGGGGAGATAAAGCATTCACAGTGGCGGCTGCCAGATATTGGAATGGTCTACCTCTTGATATCAGGAAAGAACAGAACTTCGCGATTTTTAAGAAAAGGGTGAAAACCTGGCTGTTTCCTCGGTAGGGCTATTGGCTCCAGTCGTCTTCATATCCTTTATGTCCTCAAGCGCTTCGATGCCAAGGCCAGAACGCGCTATAGAAATGCCCATATACATACATACATTTTGTGCAGAAAGGCATACCTTCCTGCACAAAAACAATCCATCAAGGCATTTTCCTATTTCTATGATTTTTCTCCTTGTTATGCCATCCTCAGGGATGTGTAGCAATTTCATTCAATCCCAGGATTACAAACCTTTGTAATTCTGGGTTTGTGTGAAATCCATTGGTGGATGCATGGGAACAACCATGCTCCTCCCCTGACATGCCTCCCAGAACAAAATATAATGCAATGTAGTGCAAGCTACTGCACTGCATTACCTTTCATTACAAAGCCATGCAGGGTGGCACAAATCACCCTATGTGTGGCTTTGTTAATATCTACTATCATTGTGCGTTGTGGCTGCGTATTAAAAGTGCCACAACCACAATGCAAAATGTTAGTAAATCTGGCCCCTGATGTGCAGACAGTAACCTCGATTAGACACCTGATGCAACATCAGCCTGGAACAACTGACTTGTTATCTCTATTTCCAGGTCAGGCAAGAACAATAACATAAACAGTGTAGTCTGAATTTACATCTTTTTACCTTATTTGTTTATATGAATGCATCTAAGACTAGTATCTTGACGCATATAGGTTACATCAGACATTCCTATGAATATGTCAGAAATTCCAGCATTAGCTAAGATACAGTATAAACGGGCCAACATTTGGCCACTTGGGAGGATAGGTCCTTTGCCCCAGATTATCATGTAAAATAATACCAGAAAATCTTGACTGACTGCTGTAATGCTGCTGCCTCTCGTTCTGCATTGAAAACTGCAAATTGCAAAGTTCGAGAGGGTCTGCCACTTGCTTCAGAGAGCTAATAACTACAGGATTTAGCAATAAACAGTTATGCAGTGCATTAATTCTCCCTAAGAAACTCTAGATGCAAGTAACCCTGCTCCATGCTCTCCTAGTGTAGTGCATAGAAGTAGGTTTTAGGGTTGCTACATGACATTCTTGACTATAGTTGAAATGTAAATTTTATTCCCGTTGTTCGCAATATGCATTTCTTCTGTTTCAATAATTTTTTTGTGGTTATTTTAGTTGTACTTAGCAATGGGACGGGACTGTTGAAATTAACGATTTTTAGCTAAAGTGTTTTTTTCTCAGTGCAGTTTGTTTGTGAGAAATTGTAAAGAACAATATCCATTGTGTCCCCTAATTCCTGTTTAGTGGACTGATTGTAACCCAAAAGCACTGACAGCTCTTCAACTATGAATTGGGTGGGATCCTGTGGGGCTACAACAACCTGTCTTTCACATTCCAACTCTGGTGCATTGAAGTAAGTTCACTCGTTTCACCCATGGGTGTGAAGCAAACCTTGCAGAGCTAACCCAGAGTCAACAATATGATAGTGAGACAACTGTCAGGAGGAGTAGTGTGTGTGCTGAGCTTGACGTAAGTGAGAGATGGAGAGAGCAGCATATCAGTGATTGGACAGAATTAGGTGTGTGAATGAAAAGAGTGAATAGTGTGAAAGAGAACAGTATGTGAGACAGATTAAAGGAGGTCAAAGATTTAGAAGAGAAAGTGTGAGGGTCCTGCATTTAAGTCAAAGAAGAGGGGAAGAATGATGTTAAAAACAAGTTCAAGAGACGAGCTGCAAGAAGAAAGGAGAATGTGAGACACACAAGAAGAGGAATAATTTTTGGGGACAGAATACTGGGTGGATCCATAGGCTGCCACCAGCAGGGATTGTCATATTTCCAGTACGTGCAGAAATTGTGGCACCGTTGCTAGAATAGGTGGTATAGGAAATTCACATTGAATTCTGGGTGAATCTGTTCTGTAAGGAATGGAAGCTTGCTCTTGCTGCCTTTGATGACAGGAGGAAGCGTGCTTTGCTCCTGACATATTGTACCTGTTCTGTGAGGAAGCAACTCTTACACTGCTGATGTCTGATTTGTACTTGTCCTGTGATGGGTACATTTTATGCTGCTGCTACTGTAACTATACCTGTCCCTTGAAGGACTGAAGCATGCACTGTTTCTGCCCAAGGTGTACCTGTTATACGAAGAAGCGTCTGAGTGTATCAAAGGGAGAACATAAATGTCGACATGAGGGACATTACTGCACCAACACTAGGAAGACCATAAGTAGGAAACTACACAACTAGTGAATAGTAATACTGTTGGGTTGGGCTAGATGGGATCCATTGAAGAAGCATAACACACTGGGTAGGTGAGGGTCATCATCCTATATGAGTATATGAAAGTATGGTAATTCCAAATAAGGTTTGGCTATTTCTTCCAGGACTGTTGTACTTCTTGTATTTCTGCTTACGGTGAGCGTACATTACTTTAACTCCTCTCCCTCCCTCTTAAGTGTGTTAGCCACCTGTACTACACCTGTTCTGTATGTGTGAAAGAAATGTGTGATGTTCCTTCTGCCCCTTCAACCTGTTTTTCACTTAATCTGTGTGTTAGGGAAGGTTGCGCTGCTGCTGCCCTTGCTGTACATTTTTTGTGTTGTGAAGCTCTTAAACTTTTCACTAAAGAAAAGGCAAAACAATTTGCATTGCCAAGCCAATGATTTTCTTAATGAATGAAAGAGTGAACGCTCGCAAAATATGCGAGTAGAATTACTTTGGTTGTAGGTATGAGAGGTCAGTTTATGAAATGTACTAGATTACTTTGTAAAATTTTAAAACATAGCTGTCAGTGGTTTAATATCATGTGTACTAACTTAGGCAAAATAAGCAACAACACTTTGCTGTGATTTTGAACACATAAAGGTTCTGTTAAAAGAAAAAGTAGAATCCCACAATGCAGCCTTCTGTTTGACGAAAAGCTTGAAATGGTGAAAGGTATTACGTGCAGGGCCGCTACAATATTATTTTACAGCAGTGGTTGACAAAATTATACAGCTAGGAAAGGGAAATTATGTGGCATATTGTGGCACAATATGTAGCAGTAGTATTTTTTGTACTTTAACAACTATTAAAAGTGTCTCCCTTAGAATGGAACACTGGCAAATATCTTGGTATATGGATGTATCAAGACCCCAAAATAGTGATCTGGGAAAGCTATGGCTAAGCCATGGTAGACCTTGTGGGTCAGGTCACTTGTTGGATCACTCTTCTCCTATGTCTATCTGGAAGAATTGTGTTAACGATCGTTTTCATAAAATACCAGTACCATTACACAAACACTTTATTACCACTGTTAGGTCACTGTTGATTAGGCTAGCTTTGGCAGGTAAGTAACCACAGGATAAATGGGAGATATTACCCTGCCCTATGACCAAGGCAGCTTTGAAGCCCCAGACCCGAAACTTTATTACCTCTGTGCCCAAGCTCTAATTGCCTGCTATTGGTAGTTCCCACCCTTCTTCCTGTCTGATCTGGTGACTGAAAGAGACAGAGCAATGCAAGCCTCATTAAAACCTATGCTATATACAGTACAGAGCTGATAACCAGAAAATTGGAGACTGATACCGTAACCTGTACAAGATTGGGGTGGGAGAAAGTCAATTGGTGAACATGCTTAACTTTATACCACTCTCCTGATCCTCCACTTCTGTATCATCCATGGGTATACCCAAATAGTGAGGTATACTCACTAAACATATTACGTAAATCTGTCTTAATAAAATTTGGGGACCTCTTTTCGGAAGGCTGATTTATCCAACTAACACTAATGATTGACACCAGGAGGGGGTGTGCTGCACTAATGCTTGTCATGCACAGGTTGCGTATACCATGCAAAACTATCTTCCCGCCTTCCCCAGAAGAGCCACCACATTTAAAGGCCCTGTCAGTAAGAGTAGCAATGATCAGTAATACTAGCAATGACCAACCGTAACCGTAACACTATTCAAATAGAGAATTGCATCATCACATCAGCCTCTAGCATGAAGTGGAATACTAAACTGGATGACCCATTGAGCCCCTTTCCGAGGCTGACTAGACATATTGCCACTTGCGGAACGGTGCACTGTTTTCAAATAGCAGACTGCACATTATTTGCACAGAATATTCCACATGCCACTTCCTATGATGAGACACGGCTTTCGAAAAGACGCAATATGAACTAGATACAGAGAAGATAACATGGATTTTCTACACCTTGCTTGGATGTGCCCTAGATTTAAGAAATGATGGCAGATAATCCTAGATACACTTATTGAAATTGTGAACCTCGGCATTCCCTTGGATCTTAAAGTATGTTTACTGGGTCGTGTTAATCCTCTTGCCTGGCTAACAATCGATGGTTTGTTGCACTGGCACTCCTGTAAACAAAGTGGAGGATTGCAACCGTGTTAGGGCCATGGCCTGATACCTACATGTGATTAATAGCACATGTAGGCATGTAGTGAGCTGCTGGGTACATGTGCAGAAACGTTAATCCCTCCTCCCATCCTAGCGATATCTGGAGCCCCCTTAAACAAGCTGCCAACACAGAACCATCTAGAATAGGGAGAACATTGGACTTGGTTGCTGCCCAGTCACAGCACAATCACTAGCCTGTTAGAGAACATGTGGCTTGTGCAGCTGACCTCCATCTGTGGGCGCTATCTACAACACACTCTACGTAGGTGTATCCCAAACTGGAGGCATTAAAGTTGCACGGCCAAAGCGGATTCAGAGCCACACAAATTGAATGAAGAAATCATACTTTATCAATGGACTACACAGGTTTCGGAGAGTCAAACTCTTAAACGAGATGCCCTGTTTTCTGATTCTAACTCTTGATTAGCAATGGGCGGTATTAGGTTTCAACACATGCCTTTATTAGACTACCCTGTACTATTATGAAATTTGCGAGACCATTCTACCTGAGAGTACCCTCTGTTGATTGTACCTTTTACTGTAAATATGAACCAATACATGCATCCATGTATACTAACTGTGAAAAATGGCTAATGTGTCATGGATAGCAATGTTGTCATTATGTATTTAAATCAATTAAAACAAGCATTTGCAATGCAATAGGTTTTGCATTTGCTTGAGTTAGAGCTGTTGGCTTTGTAAATTCCTAACTGGACTTTCTTGCCATATAAATAGGTCAACCCTGCCTCATAATTTGGTCTTTTCCTACCACATAATCTCACTTCATATAACTAAAGTATTTCCATTCACCTTTTTTCCTCTATCTGCAGCAAAAAATTCAAATGTTGCCATTTAGCATCCTAATTTAAATATGCCATGCTACTTCGTAAAAGTTCCAACAGAATGTTAATCTTCCAGCATTCATTTCTAAACCTAAAGTGAATGATACTTTTCTGAATTATTAATCAAACGCTAAAGCAGCTGCCAGGTTCCAGTAAGATTAATAAAAGAAGGATGAAAAAAACATCAAAAGATTAAAAAAATTGTTTCAGAGTAGGCCGTGGTTTGCAGGTGGAAAGAGCATCTTGATGTTTGGGTGCATGTTTTTTGGGAAGTTCCTTGCATGAGGTGTCATAATCTGAAGCGAGTTGCAAGCAGCAGCTTGTAGCTCCCTGGAATGCAGACGTTAACAGCCCTGCCACGAAGTTTACTTAACACTCATTTGTCTCAGTCTGTGTCAAAGCAGAAATGCAGGCACTGAAGACGTACTCGGACTGACAACAACGGTTTGCAGAGAGGTAAAGCTTGTACTTAGGAGGCTCGTATTTTAGCCAGCACATGAACTGGCATGCCATCTCCTCATTGGACCTAGAAAGACACATGAAGGCCTGTTTTTTATTCACAAGAAACGTGTTTACATTTCAAATGGAAATATTTTCCACAAACTGTGGTGCCTTTAAGATCACGTGTCCAGAATCATATGCTTTTATATTAGTCACTATATCTACTAATACACCAAATTGTGTGTCTTTTGCTTGATAGGTCTACTTTAAAAGTGTGACCTGCGAGTGTGTGCGCAGTTTTATGCAAGCATCTGTGGTGGTCACGTGACATAGGAGGCTCCCTACTGATAAACATTAACACGTTTGAACAAGTAATTAAATTAAAAATGGAGAAGGTAAACATAAAGCGCAGCGTTCTGTGTGGTAACAATGAAATGACCTGGAATGCCTCATCTGCTCCACCGAAAGATGGTAGAGCAGGGAGAAGGTGTGGCACAAAGACTAGAGCTGCCCACTTTGGAACTGAGGACCCAAGTTCAAGTCCCAGCATCAGCTTAACATCACTTAATTTCACCATGCCTACAAAAAATGAATATGTCCTTGTGTAATATAGCTGGTACTTATGAAAAGCCTCAAATACCTTTGGTGGAGTTTATGCGTTACTTTTGCTTGATGCATCTACTTTAAAAGTGTGACCTTTGAGTGTGTGGGCAGTTTTGTGCAAGCATCTGTGGTGGTCATGTGACATAGGACGCTCACACGTGCAAAGACCTGGCTCCCTACAGTTACACAAATAACAGGTTTGAACAATTAAGTAAATAAAAAATGAAGGACATAAACATGAAGCTCAGCATGCCGTGCTGTCACAATGAATGGGACTGGAATGCTCTATACGCTCCACGGAAACGTGGTAGAAGTAGAACAGGGCGAAGGTGTGGCACAATGACTAGAGCTGACAACTTTGGAACTGAGGACTCAGATTTGAGTCACGGCATTGGCTAAACATCACTTAAGCCCTCATATGACATTGGCTGTAAATAGCGAATACTGCCACAGTGACTGCCGCCAACATACCGCTGCATGGGTGAACATCCGTCCCCAAGATTATGACACTTACACACAAAACGACAGAAAACAGCCACAACCACAAGTCCGCCAGACCCACTGAAGGCGATAAACTGTCTGAACTAACACCTATACCATTACACCACCAAAACAACGCCCTTCAAATAATGACCCACGAATCACCACAGCGGAAATTCAACAGTGGTAAACCATTGGCAGTGCACACCGCCAAGGAGGGGATGGCCACCCAAATACAAAACAAGACAACATTGGCCAGAACAAAAAAGACAAACCTGACACAATTACACACACCCCACACACCCACCGACGGCACTATAAAACACACCCCCACAACACTCCCAAACCTTTGCAAACACAACTTGCAAAGCCCATCCCAGAAACAACTGCACACACATACCACAACTATTCATTCATCCCTCACGCACCACACACCCCACCATATCACACATCACCCTCTGCACAACACACACACACCACACAACACCCATGTCCCCACAAATGCACCCCCATTTCACTGATGAGGAGTTGCTGGAAATGGGAGAGGAAATAGTCAGGAGAGAGCCACAGCTGTTTGTAGCACAGGTACAGCAGATCTCCATTGGCAGGAAGATGGAGCTATGGCGTAGAATCGTGGACAGGGTGAATGTCATGGGACAATATCCTCGCACAAGGGACGACATAAGGGAGAGGTGTAACGACCTACGGGTGAAGGTGCGTTCCATTGCAGCAAGGCACCAGCTCTCCATCAGGAGGCCTGGCGGTGGACCTCCACCCCCTCCCCCACAGCTGAAAGCATGGGAGGAGCAAGTCTTGGCAATACTGCATCCTGAGGGACTCACTGGAGTAGCTGGAGGACTGGACACTGTTGAGTCACCATTTACAACCTATCACACCCCCATACCTGCATGCCATCTCACCCCATCATCCTGACTACCTTCACCCCACTCCATCTCACAGAGTGCTCCACCCCAATTACCACACTTAAATATCAACCCCTGCATGCCATACACACTGCAAGCACATCCCTTCCAGCTCTGCATGCACACCCACCACCAATGCATGTCATCGTGGAGAACTAACAATCTCACAATCCATCACCACACACTACCAAAGGTGGGAGGACAACACCTGTTAGAAATGGGGTTTTTGGTTGGCAGTCAGGTTACCCTCTGTCCAAGCAAAAGCCCTCACTCTAGTCAGGGTAAGTCACACACTATCCAAGATTATCCTGTGCCCACCCTCTGGTAGCTTGGCACGAGCAGTCAGGCTTAACTTAGAAGGCAATGTGTAAAGTATTTGTGCAATAAGTCATACAATACCACCATATAACACCACAAAAATACACCACACAGTGTTTAGAAAAATATATAATATTTATCAGGATATTTGTAGGTCAAAAAGAATAAAGATGCAATGGAAAATTGTAGAACTATCACAGGAAAGTGATATAAAGTGTCTTAAGTCTTTAGAATGCAATACAGTGTCTTTCAAGCACAAAGTACCTGGTTTCTGGTGGAAAATCTCCTCAGAGGGCCACAGGAAAGTGGATGCGTGGAAAAAGGGTGTGTGCGTCGATTTCTTCTCAGCACACAAAGACTTGCGTCGGTCCTTTCCACGCGGGGAAGTCGGGCGTCGTTTTCCGGCGCGCAGACAGTCTCTTTTTGTGGATCGCGGGGATTACCAGATGTCCCGGGTCTGTGCGTGGATTCTCCTGCTTGTTTTCCGGCTGCGCGTCGTTCTGCGGGGCTGCGCGTCGAAGTTTCGATCGTCCCGAGGGCGTCGCGTCGATCAGCGTCGGTGTGCGGCGTTTTTCTCGCCGCGAAACAAGCTGTGCGTCGAAATTTTCGGCGCACGGAGCGTCCAAGTGAAAGGAAGAAGTCTTTTTGGTCCTGAGACTTCAAGGAACAGGAGGCAAGCTCTATCCAAGCCCTTGGAGAGCACTTTCACAGCCAGACAAGAGTTCAGCAAGGCAGCAGGGCAACAGCAAGGCAGCAGTCCTTTGTAGAAAGCAGACAGGTGAGTCCTTTGAGCAGCCAGGCAGTTCTTCTTGGCAGGATGTAGTTTCTGGTTCCGGTTTCTTCTCCAGCAAGTGTCTGATGAGGTAGGGCAGAGGCCCTGTTTTATACCCAAATGTGCCTTTGAAGTGGGGGAGACTTCAAAGAGTGGCTAAGAAGTGCACCAGGTTCCCTTTTAGTTCAATCCTGTCTGCCAGGGTCCCAGTAGGGGGTGTGGCAGTCCTTTGTGTGAGGGTAGGCCCTCCACCCTCCCAGCCCAGGAAGACCCATTCAAAATGCAGATGTATGCAAGTGAGGCTGAGTACCCTGTGTTTGGGGTGTGTCTGAGTGAATGCACAAGGAGCTGTCAACTAAACCTAGCCAGACGTGGATTGTAAGGCACAGAAGGATTTAAGTGCAAAGAAATGCTCACTTTCTAAAAGTGGCATTTCTAGAATAGTAATATTAAATCCGACTTCACCAGTCAGTAGGATTTTGTATTACCATTCTGGCCATACTAAATATGACCTCCCTGCTCCTTTCAGATCAGCAGCTGCCACTTCAACAGTGTATGAGGGCAGCCCCAATGTTAGCCTATGAAGGGAGCAGGTCTCACAGTAGTGCAAAAACGAATTGAGGGTTTTTTACACTACCAGGACATATAACTACATAGGTACATGTCCTGCCTTTTACCTACACAGCACCCTGCTCTAGGGGATACCCAGGGCACACATTAAGGGTGACTTACATGTAGAAAAAGGGGAGCTCTATGCTTGGCAGGTACTTTTAAATGCCAAGTCGAGGTGGCAGTGAAACTGCCCACACAGGCCTAGCAATGGTAGGCCTGAGACAAGGAAAAGGGGCTACTTAAGTGGGTGGCACAATCCGTGCTGCAGGTCCACTAGTAGCATTTAATCTATAGGCCCTAGGCACCTTGAGTGCACATTACTGGGGACTTATAAGTAGATTAAATAGTTCAATCAGGTATGATTCAAGGTTACCATGTTTACAGAGAGAGAGCATATGCACTTTAGCACTGGTTAGCAGTGGTAAAGTGCGCAGAGTCTAAAAACCAGCAAAAACAGTATCCACAAAGTGGAGGGAGGCAGGCAAAAAGTTAGGGGTGACTACCCTAAGGCTGTCAGGTCTAACATGTGTCCCCCCCAGCTGAAAGTGGGGAGAGCTACCCGACCTCTTGGGAGCTCTCATCGCTAAGGCGGAAGTACCTGGAGAGACCATCAGCATTGGCGTGGTCAACCCCTGGGCGATGTTCCACCGTAAAGTCCATCCCCTGTAGGGAAATGGACCACCTCAAGAGTTTTGGATTCTCACCCCTCATCTGCATGAGCCATCTGAGGGGCCTGTGGTCTGTCTGAACTAGGAAGTGAGTCCCAAACAGGTAGGGTCTCAGCTTCTTCAGTGCCCAGACCACAGCAAAAGCTTCTCTTTCAATAGCACTCCACCTCTGTTCCCGTGGTAATAGTCTTCTGCTAATAAAGACTACCGGTTGATCTCTGCCCTCCTCATTTAGCTGTGCTAGAACTGCCCCTATGCCATGCTCTGAAGCGTCTGTCTGCACGATAAATTCCTGGGAGTAGTCAGGGGCCTTGAGCACGGGGGCCGTGCACATGGCTTCCTTCAGGGCGTCAAAGGCTTTCTGACAAGCCTCTGTCCAATTCACCAACCTAGGTTGCTTCTTGGAAGTGAGTTCTGTCAAGGGTGTTGCAATGGTACCATAGCCCTTGACAAATCGGCGGTAGTATCCTGTGAGGCCTAGAAAGGCTCTCACCTCCGTCTGTGTTCGGGGTGGTTGCCAGGCCTTGATAGTTTCAATCTTGGCCTGGAGTGGCTGCACCTTGCCACCACCCACTAGGTGTCCTAAGTACACCACGGAACCCTGCCCAATCTGGCACTTACTGGCCTTGATGGTCAGGCCTGCCTGTTGCAGGGCCTGAAGCACCTCCTTGAGGTGAAGCAGGTGTTCCTCCCAGCTGGAACTGTAGACAGCTATGTCATCCAGGTAGGCTGCACAGAAGGCATCCTTGCCAGCTAGGACCCCGTTAACCAACCGTTGGAAGGTAGCGGGGGCATTTTTCAACCCAAACGGCATCACCCGGAACTGGTAATGGCCATCCGGGGTTGAAAATGCGGATCTTTCCTTGGCCCCCTCAGTTAGGCCGATCTGCCAGTACCCTGAAGTAAGATCAAACGTACTCAGGAACTTGGCAGCGCCTAGCCTGTCCACGAGCTCATCAGCTCGGGGGATGGGGTGAGCATCAGTCCGTGTGACTGAGTTGAGACCCCGGTAGTCCACACAGAACCGGAGTTCTGGCTTCGCACCTGGGGCAGTAGCCTTGGGGACCAATACCACTGGGCTGGCCCAGGGACTACTGGATTTCTCAATGACCCCTAGAGTCAACATCTTGGAGACCTCCTCCTTGATGCTGGCCTTCACCTTATCCGACAACCTGTAAATTTTGTTTTTCACAGGGAGACTGTCACCGGTGTCAATATCATGAACACAGAGGTGGGTCAGCCCAGGAGTAAGGGAGAACAGGGGGGAGAACTGCTCCAACAGCTCATAACAGTCTCCTTTCTGATTTAGAGTCAGGGTGCCAGACAGAATGACCCCGCTTACTGACCCATCACCTTCTTGGGCAGAGAGGAGGTCGGGGAGAGGTTCACTCACCTCTTCCGTTCCCTCATCTGTGACCAGAAGCATGTTGATCTCCGACCTCTCACAATGAGCTTTTAGTCGGTTCACATGGAGCACCCTTAGGGGATTCCTAGGGGTTTTGAGGTCCACTAGGTAAGTGGCCTCCCCTTTCCGCTCCTTTATTTCAAATGGGCCAGACCAGCGGTCCTGGAGAGCTCTGGGCTCTACTGGCTCCATTACCCACACTTTGTCTCCAGGTTGAAACTCTACCAGGGTGGCCTTCTGGTCATACCATTGTTTCATCACCTCTTGACTGGCCTCAAGGTTATCTTGGGCTTCTTTCCAGAAGCGGGTCATCTGGTTGCGGAGGGCCAACATATAGCTGACCACATCCTGAGGGGGTGCCTTTGGAGCTTTCTCCAATCCCTCCTGGACAATGCTTAAGGGTCCCCTGACAGGGTACCCATAGAGAAGTTCAAAGGGACTGAACCCTACCCCTCTCTGGGGGACCTCTCTGTAAGCAAAGAGCAGGCATGGTAAGAGGACGTCCCACTTACGCCTCATGGCCTCAGGGAGGCCACCAATCATGCCTTTCAGGGTCTTGTTGAATCTCTCCACAAGACCGTTCGTCTGGGGGTGATAGGGTGTGGTGAACTTGTAAGTTACACCACACGCATCCCACAGCGACTTCATGTATGCGGACATGAAGTTAGTGCCTCTGTCAGACACTATTTCCTTGGGGAACCCCACACGGGTAAATATCCCCATCAGGGTTCTGGCCACCACCGGTGCAGTTACTGTCCTTAGAGGGATTGCCTCTGGGTAACGGGTGGCATGGTCCACCAAAACCAGGATGAACCTGTTGCCTAAGGCAGTTTTGGGGTCCAAGGGGCCAACAATGTCGATGCCCACCCTTTCAAAGGGGGTGCCAACGACAGGAAGTGGAATCAGGGGGGTTTTAACCCTTTTTCCTGCTTTACCACTGGCCTGGCAGGTAGGACAGGATCTGCAGAACTTGTCTGAGTGTGTCCTCATTTTGGGCCAATAAAAGTGGGTGACAAGCCTGTTAAAGGTCTTGCCCTGCCCCAAATGTCCTGCCAGGGGAATGTCGTGAGCCAGACCCAGTAGGAAGGTTCGGTAACATTGGGGGACCACCAGCACACGTGCTGCCCCAAAGCCCGGAACCTTAGGCTCACTGTAAAGGAGATCATTCTCCCAATATAGGTGGTGATCGCCAGAGGCGTCGCCGGCTGCCTGGTTTGAGGCTTGTTTCCTCAAACCTTCTAGAGAGGGACATTCTTTCTGCGCCTTGCAGAAGTCCTCCCTGGTGGGTCCACCCTCAACTTGCCAACCAGCAAGCTCAGGTAAGTCACCTAGGGCGGCGATGTCTTCCCCAGTTGGCTCGGAAGCCTCCTCCTCAGGAGCCCCGTCAGCCACTGTGGGAACAGCGGGGGCCGGTTTCCCGCACCCCTGGTCCCTCCTCCTGGCAGCTCTCTGGGCCATCGTTCCAGGCTCCAGATGCCCTTGACTTCCCTCTCGGTCAGCCATGGACCGTGTGGTCATGCAGACCCACTCAGGTAACCCTAACATCTCCAGGTGAGACCTGAGCTCCACTTCTTTCCAAGCAGTGTGCTCAAGGTCATTGCCTAACAGACAATCTACAGGCATGGCAGGACTCACAGCTACTTTCAGAGTACCAGAGACCCCCCCCCACTCAAAGGGAACCAGAGCCACCGGTAGGTGACTCTCGCGATTGTCAGCTACTCTGACCTGGTGGAATGTATTAGGCATTATCTGCTCTGCTGACACCAGCTGACTCTTGATAGTAGTCATACTGGCTCCTGTGTCACGCAGAGCCTCCACCCTCTGCCCATCAATGGTGACCCACTGCCGGTACTTGGAAGTATTTCTAGGCATGTGGGCCTTGGGCACCATTTCTCCTTCTCCCAGGGACACTAGGGAAATCTCTACCTGTTCCCCAAAGCTAGTTGGGTCCATCTCCCCCCCGAGTGCTACACTAGTCAACCCAGGTGCCTGTCCGGTAGTGGACGGTGCCCTCTTGGGGCACTGAGGATCGCCTTTGTAGTGACCATATTGGTAACATTCCATGCATTTGGGGCTAGATTTTCCTGACTTGTCAAATGTCCCTGGCTTTCTCCCAAATTTGGAAAAGGAAGGGTTGCCACCCCCTCCCTGGGAATTCTTTTGGGGGCCTTTAGAGAGTTCCTTATCTGTAAGTTTATCTCCCCCCTCTTTCTTCTGTTGGGAACCCTGACCACCTTTGTGGGAGTCCCCCCCAGGTACCTTTTTGGACACTCTGGTGCTAACCCAGAGGTCCGCCTCCTCAGCAAGCTTCCTGGGATCAGTCAGCTTACTATCCACTAGGTGCTGGCGCAAATCTGTATAAGTAACATTAAGCATATGCTCTCTCAGGATCAAGTCATATAAACTTTTATAATCTGCTACTTTGTTGCCCCGCACCCATCCATTCAGTGCCTTACTAGAGAAATCAAAGAAATCTACCCATGTTTGTGTGGTTTGTTTGGTGCTGTCCCTGAACCTCTGACGGTATCCCTCAGGGGTCAGCCCAAACTTGGCAAGTAAAGTGGCTTTCTGGAGTGGGTATGTGTTTTGATCCGGTGGATCCAATGTGAGAAGTGTGTCCCTCCCCAATGGCGGCACATAACCCCACATAGCTACCCCCCATTGCCCTTCAGGAACCTCATGAGCTCTTAGTGCAACTTCATAAGCAGCTAACCATTTATCTATGTCATCTCCCACCACAAAACTGGGCACCACATTTTTGGGTATACGAACCTTCTTTTCTCCAGCAGGTCCTGTCTGTATGCTGCCACCATTATTGCTGGATTCAGACTGTCTTGCCTTGATCTCCAGCTCCTTGAGACTCAGTTCATGAGCCAACAATAGTTTCTTTTCAGCCAAAGCTCTTTCAGCTTCCACTTGTTTGGCTGCTCTTTCAGCTTCTGCTTGTTTGGCTGCCCTTTCAGCTTCTGCTTGAATCTGTTTGGCTGTCCTTTCAGCTTCAATCTGTTTGGCTGCTCTTTCAGCCTCAGCTTGTTTGGCTTCTCTTTCTGCCCTCCTCTCCTCCTGTTGCGCCTCAATTTTCAGTTTTGCCATTTGCAATTGGAACTCCCTTTCCTCTCTCCTTTCCTCTGCGGTCAGGCTTTGCATGGAGACACTGCTCCCTGGTCTGGAAGGGTGCACAATTGCAGTGGTAACACCATCCATAGATAGTGAAAATCCTTCTGAGGGGCCATTTTCTGGCTCCCCTTCCTCATCATCCTCTAAATGGGCTTCTGCCCAGGCCCTCAGCGCCACTTGAAAGTCCTCCTTTCTGGAGGCCCCTTGGGTGGGTACCCTCAATGCCCTGCAGAATCCTCTTAGTTGTTTGACCGTGTATGTATCCAACTGGACTAGGTCAAAGTCCCCTGTCTGAGACCCAGTCAGAGACATGTTGAGTGAGGATTTAGTTTTTGAAAATTGTCAGGAAAAAACGGATTTTCAAAAAGAGATAAAAACCAAGTTGACCTTCAACTGTGGGTAGGTAGTGAGATACTTAGCTACTGTATGTCACTGCACAAATACAAGTCCTATCCTCACCGCTGATCACCAATGTTAGAAATGGGGTTTTTGGTTGGCAGTCAGGTTACCCTCTGTCCAAGCAAAAGCCCTCACTCTAGTCAGGGTAAGTCACACACTATCCAAGATTATCCTGTGCCCACCCTCTGGTAGCTTGGCACGAGCAGTCAGGCTTAACTTAGAAGGCAATGTGTAAAGTATTTGTGCAATAAGTCATACAATACCACCATATAACACCACAAAAATACACCACACAGTGTTTAGAAAAATATATAATATTTATCAGGATATTTGTAGGTCAAAAAGAATAAAGATGCAATGGAAAATTGTAGAACTATCACAGGAAAGTGATATAAAGTGTCTTAAGTCTTTAGAATGCAATACAGTGTCTTTCAAGCACAAAGTACCTGGTTTCTGGTGGAAAATCTCCTCAGAGGGCCACAGGAAAGTGGATGCGTGGAAAAAGGGTGTGTGCGTCGATTTCTTCTCAGCACACAAAGACTTGCGTCGGTCCTTTCCACGCGGGGAAGTCGGGCGTCGTTTTCCGGCGCGCAGACAGTCTCTTTTTGTGGATCGCGGGGATTACCAGATGTCCCGGGTCTGTGCGTGGATTCTCCTGCTTGTTTTCCGGCTGCGCGTCGTTCTGCGGGGCTGCGCGTCGAAGTTTCGATCGTCCCGAGGGCGTCGCGTCGATCAGCGTCGGTGTGCGGCGTTTTTCTCGCCGCGAAACAAGCTGTGCGTCGAAATTTTCGGCGCACGGAGCGTCCAAGTGAAAGGAAGAAGTCTTTTTGGTCCTGAGACTTCAAGGAACAGGAGGCAAGCTCTATCCAAGCCCTTGGAGAGCACTTTCACAGCCAGACAAGAGTTCAGCAAGGCAGCAGGGCAACAGCAAGGCAGCAGTCCTTTGTAGAAAGCAGACAGGTGAGTCCTTTGAGCAGCCAGGCAGTTCTTCTTGGCAGGATGTAGTTTCTGGTTCCGGTTTCTTCTCCAGCAAGTGTCTGATGAGGTAGGGCAGAGGCCCTGTTTTATACCCAAATGTGCCTTTGAAGTGGGGGAGACTTCAAAGAGTGGCTAAGAAGTGCACCAGGTTCCCTTTTAGTTCAATCCTGTCTGCCAGGGTCCCAGTAGGGGGTGTGGCAGTCCTTTGTGTGAGGGTAGGCCCTCCACCCTCCCAGCCCAGGAAGACCCATTCAAAATGCAGATGTATGCAAGTGAGGCTGAGTACCCTGTGTTTGGGGTGTGTCTGAGTGAATGCACAAGGAGTTGTCAACTAAACCTAGCCAGACGTGGATTGTAAGGCACAGAAGGATTTAAGTGCAAAGAAATGCTCACTTTCTAAAAGTGGCATTTCTAGAATAGTAATATTAAATCCGACTTCACCAGTCAGTAGGATTTTGTATTACCATTCTGGCCATACTAAATATGACCTCCCTGCTCCTTTCAGATCAGCAGCTGCCACTTCAACAGTGTATGAGGGCAGCCCCAATGTTAGCCTATGAAGGGAGCAGGTCTCACAGTAGTGCAAAAACGAATTGAGGGTTTTTTACACTACCAGGACATATAACTACATAGGTACATGTCCTGCCTTTTACCTACACAGCACCCTGCTCTAGGGGATACCCAGGGCACACATTAAGGGTGACTTACATGTAGAAAAAGGGGAGCTCTATGCTTGGCAGGTACTTTTAAATGCCAAGTCGAGGTGGCAGTGAAACTGCCCACACAGGCCTAGCAATGGTAGGCCTGAGACAAGGAAAAGGGGCTACTTAAGTGGGTGGCACAATCCGTGCTGCAGGTCCACTAGTAGCATTTAATCTATAGGCCCTAGGCACCTTGAGTGCACATTACTGGGGACTTATAAGTAGATTAAATAGTTCAATCAGGTATGATTCAAGGTTACCATGTTTACAGAGAGAGAGCATATGCACTTTAGCACTGGTTAGCAGTGGTAAAGTGCGCAGAGTCTAAAAACCAGCAAAAACAGTATCCACAAAGTGGAGGGAGGCAGGCAAAAAGTTAGGGGTGACTACCCTAAGGCTGTCAGGTCTAACAACACCTATATCATTGGGAAAGGTAGAAATGCGGAATATGTCACAAACAAGTATCCTAACACATTACTTACATCCTCACAGGTGCACCAGCCAATGTCAGCGGCGAGGAGGTGCCACGGCTACCCACTCCCTCACCAGAAGATGCCCCCAGTGATGACAGCAACTCAGGAGCTCTGGATCTGGATGAACTCCCTGGCCCATCTGGGATCACTGGTCAGTCGGCTACCCCATCCCACAGCCAGTCTACTAGAGAGCCCCCTCCTTGGAATCTAACACCACAGCAGTCGACCAATGCCCCCAGACCTCTGTCCCCAGGACACGTCAATCAGTAGTGTGCCCACCTGTACAGGGACCTGAGTCCACACCACACAGGCAAGACAATGAGGGTCCTGGTATCAGTGGAAGTGGGCACACCGTTCAAGGGACACAGGCACAGGGGGTCAGGGACAGTTGTAGGGCAGCAGTGTGCCAGGGGAGGAGAGGCCCAGGGAATGGACTGCCTAGGAGGCACTCACAAATGTCCTGGGGCACATCAACAATCTCAGGACAGGATGGGTCAGTTGCTCAACATCATGCAGGAGAACCAGCGGCTGCAGGGGGAACACCACCAGGAGGTCATGCAACAATTGCAGGCATTGAATACCACCATGGACTCCATTGCAGGGGTGCTGGGTGACATGGCCAAGATCATGCGGGAGTACACAGCACACCAGCGGGCCCCTACCACTAGCCAGTGTACTTACCAGCCCTCCACATCTGCTGCAGCTAGTGAACAGAAGGCCCTGGCACAGGTCCCACAGGCCACCAGCACCCCTCCCGCTGCATAAGGTGAACCACCGGCAAACATTCCCTGAGACCCAGACAGACACCAGAGACCGTTGCCAAGACCAAGACCACCGCCAGGAAATGAGCCCTTCCAGAATATCCCCCTCGTGTTCCACTGTGTCACCTTGTCCACTTTGAACTGCCACTGCTCCTCTTCCTATGGCCCCTTGGACACTGGACTTGTGCTACAAACAGACTGACCCACTACACTAGACTTTTCCCAACCATCACCCCACCCTATTGCACTTTGCATTGTATACCAAATGTATAAAACACCCTTGGACACAACTTAAGTAATAGTGCTTTAGTAGAAGGAAATGTACAATGTATTGCACTGCATGATCCTGTGCAAATGTCCTATAGTGTGTTCATCCATCCTACATATGTGTCTCAGCAGTCTGTACACATCACAGCATTACACTGTTGTAACCACACCAACATCTGCAATAAGGGAAGGCATAGGTGACAGTCAGGGGGATGCAAAGGTAGTGACTGGCATTAGACAACAGCCACACAGCACAACACTGTAATGGAGAAATGTATACTTCAACAGTCTTACCTGAGTGTCAATGGAAGTACTGCTGTGTGATATGTGTCCTGTTTTCCACATCCTTCTCCTCTTCCTCCTCCTCACTGTCCTCAGTGTCCACAGCTGCATGGACACCCCCCTCCTCCTGCAGATAGGACACATGGCGTCTGAGGGCCATATTGTGCAGCATGCAGCACACCACAACAATCTTGCACTTCTTCTCAGGGGAGTAGCATAGGGATCCACCTGTCAGATGAAGGCACCTGAATCTGGCCTTCAGAAGACTGAAGGTTTGTTCTACAATCCTCCAGGTACACCCATGTGCATCATTGTACCTATTCTCAGCCCCTGTTCTCGCATTCCTAACAGGGGTCAAGAGCCAGAACAGGTTTGGGTAGCCGGAGCCACCTGGAAGAAGTGAGGGACGCACATTATCCCTGCACAATGGCATGGGGTATAAACTCACAAACACTGGGCGGGGACTCTGGCTCACCTATAAGCCACACTCTGTGCCTCTGTAATCGTGCTATCAGCTGTGGGACGCTGCTATTCCTCAGGACATAGGCATCATGCACAGACCCAGGATACTTAGCAGTGATGTGGGAGATATACTGGTCAGCAAGGCACACCATCTGGACATTGAGTGAGTGGACACTCTTCCTATTCCTGTACACCTGTTCATTGGCCCAGGGTAGGGGCTAAGGCAATATGGGTCCCATCAATGTCCCCAATCACATGTGATATGTGTTGCATTGCATAGAATCCAGCCTTCACAAAGGGCAAATCATCATCCTGGGGGAATGTGATGTAGCTGCTCATGTGTTAGAGCAAGGCAGCCCTTGCAAGTACAATAGAGAACATTGGCTGTGACATTCTTGTAGCCAAGCCCATTGTCACCGGGAAAGAACCTGTTGCCAGGAAATGGAGCACTGATAGTGCCTGCATGAGATGGGGTATTACTGTGGTGCAACAGATAGCAGGTAGCAGATCAGGCTCCAATTGTGCACACAACTCTGTGATTGTGGCCCTGTCTAGATGATAGGTGAGTATGATGTGCCTGTCCTCCAGTGTGGTCAAGTCCACAAGGGATCTGTACTCGGGTGCTTGCCTCCTCCTCCTATTCCTTCGCAGTGGTGATACCTAAGGGACCCAAAAGTAAAAAGGGAGTGACAACAGGACCTATGGACACACAACATCAGAGTACATAGAGCATGTATGTATGATGGACACTAGCATTGTCTAGTTGTGTACATTTGACACCAATAACACACTTTTAAATTCAATACATGAGTACTAGCAGTAGAAAATGGCAACCGCCTGTCCTGTATACAGGGACAGGTGGAAGTGACCTCACTCTGCCGGCGTTAGGCGTCATGGCGGAAGGAGGTCTGCACTGCCGTGCAATTCCTCTTTGGATAACTTGGGGCTGTATGGAGTACAGGAACCAATGATGATCCACGCCGGTGGTGACGGTGTTCACCGCTGCAGACGTGTCCGATATTTTCTTCCTACTACTTCACTTGATTCCTAACTTTCCACGGGACCACATCTCCACTGCGTGTGCTGCTGTGACCTGTGTCTGGTACCTGCCATGGCCTGTGCTACAGGGGAGAGGGCCCCAGCCTTCACGTCAGAGGTGTTTGAAGAGTCTCGTGGATGGGGTCCTATCCTTGTATGGGACGCTGTATGGGCCTCCAGACCAACATGTGAGTATATCATGGGTATGTTGCATGCAACATGGCTGCATGTAGATGTATGTGTGTGCTGGCAGTGTGTCATCTGGGGCGGCATGGCTGCAGGCAATGCGAATAAAGAGGTGTGTGCCTGATGAGGGGCAAATGCTGTATGTAGGCCATTTGTTTGACAGACTGAATTGTCTGGTTCATGGTGTCCCCCTGTCTGTATTTCCTCTGCAGGTCAGTGCCCATCAGAAGAAGGGGTTGTGGAGTGCCATCGCCAAGGACGTGTGGATCCTGGGGGTCCATAGCTGGTGGAGCACCCACTGCAGGAAATGGTGGCAGGACCTAAGACGCTGGGCCCGGAAGACCGCGGAGGCCCAGCTGGGGACAGCCTCTGAACGAGGGAGGGGTGCCCGTTGGAGCCTGACCCCCCTAATGGCCCGCATACTTGTGGTGGCCTACCCAGAGCTGGATGGGTCCTTGAGGGCAGCACAGCAGCCCCAATGGGGTGAGTACAGTGTGTGTGACATTCATCATTTGTTGCCTGGCATGAGATGTGGGTGCAGGGTTCTAGTCAGGGGATGCTCCAATATGCCAGTTTAGACATTGCTGCGTGGTCTAGCTTACGTATGTTGGGTGGCATGCATATTTTTAATTGCTAGGTAGCTGGCTTTCCTTGGCAGACAGGGCTTAGTTGGTCCTAGTAGGTGTGCAGATGGCAGTGTTTGGCTCCTACCTGCTGTGGTACCTAGCCAATGGTATGCCAGTGTGGTCCATACTGCCCAGTGATGTGTATGCCATCTGTACTGTTGGTGCTGTGATTGACCCTGTGCTCCCTTTCTTTCTACCCCCCTCTCTCCTTTTGTCATCCTGTCCATGTGTGCATTAGCATCATCTGGCGAAGGAGCAGGGACACCGGCAAGTGAGGGAACTGCAGCCCACGGGACCCAAGAGGCACAGTCCACTGATGCCGAGGGGACCAGTGGGACAGAGGCCGAGGAGAGCACCACAGGGGGAACCAGAGCTGATACAAATGACTCTGACTCCTCCTCCAATGGGAACTCTCTGGTGGTGGCGGACCCCTCTGGGACCAGCCCAGCTACTTCATCTTCCACCACCCCGGTACCAGCACCGCCCTCCCAGTAGCCCCCCACGAGTTGCCCATGCCCGCTCACCCAGGAGGGTGGGCATCTCCTTCGCCCCAGTCACCTCAGGCCTGCCCCAGTCAGCCCTGCTGCCCTCATTGAGGAGGCTATTGACCTCCTGGGATCCATCTCTGTAGGGCAGTCAACCATAGTGAATGCTATCCAGGGGCTGGCATCCCAGATGCAGCAATGCAATGCCTTCCTGGAGGGCATTCACAGTGTCTTGGCAGCCCTACAGAGATTGTTTCAGGCTCTGGCATCCTCTCTGACGGCAGCCAGTGTCCCTGTTTCTTTCGTCCCCCCTCCAACTACCTCTTCCCAGTCCCAGTCTCCTCTCCCCAAGCCCACCCCATGCACACATTCTGACAAGCATGCACCCAAAACAACAGACAAGTCTCGCACAGACAAACACAGGCAGCACACTTCAGTCCACAAGCACACACAGCCAACACACAGATGCACACACATCAGCCACTGCCTCCACTGTCTCCCCCTACTCCTCCTCCCTCACAGTCACATCAGCACTCACACCTGCATGCACAGCATCAACAGTCCCAGATCCTGCCACCTGCACAGGCTTGCCCACAGTCACCACAACATCAGACCCGCAGACATGCACCCCACACACCACATGTGCAGTCACTACCACCACATCACCACCTCATGCAGCACACCCACCTCACACCACAACATCCATCCACACGTCCTGTTTGTCCTCCCCCACCCTGTCTACCCCCTCCAAAGACACACAAAAGCTCACACTCAGACCCCTAACAGCCATCCACCTCACACATGCACACTGTCCATGCACCTGCACCCAAGTCCAGCACACCTCCTCATCCTAGAACCACTCCCTCTACCTCCACTTCCAAACCTCCTCCCACAGCCCATCCCACTGGTCCTAAGAAGCTGTTCCTTTTCCGTCTTGACCTCTTCCCCCCACCTCTCTCCCCCTCCGTCCTGCCCGTAAGCTAAAAGTCCCACCCCCCAGCCTAGTACCTGCAGCACAAAATCAAGCTCTGTTTCTCCCCCTGATACCTCTGCTGCCACTAAGGGGCACAAGATTGGCACTCCGACCCCCTGCCCCAAGCCCACACCTCTGCCACCTAAATGGAAGGGCAAGGACCAGCCCCCTCCAAAAACCAAGCCCAAGGACCCCCCTGCGAAGACACCCCTGCCCCCTGAGGTGCCTGCCTACCATCTCCATGATTCCCCTGCCCAGTAGAGTGACTGGGCTGTCAGGAGTCAAGTTGTGCCTTAGAGGTTGCCCTGCGGCCTTAAGACATTTTGGACTGGCCAATGGCGCTTTCTGTACATATTAATATTTCAAGGTCACTCTTTCTACAATTGAAATCGCTATTCCCACCTAATTGCAGTGGTTGCACCAAAGGTATGTGTCCTGGCTTTCTTTGCTCCTGGGTTCTGTTGCTGTTGTTTTACTCTGCAGATTGTTCTGGGTGTGTGGTATGTGTGTGTGTAAGATGTGTATTATGCATGTGTGTGTATCAATCTCCACTCCCTCCTTTGTGTGGTGGGCGGCTGTACTCACCATCGTCGTCTTCGTCATCGTTGGTGCTCCTGGACTGCCCCGGAAATCCTGGTGGTCTGCTGTGTCATAATATGGTGGGCAGATCCTTGTCTTCCACCTGACTGGAGATTGCTACCGCCGTGTTCAGTGGTTGTACCACACTGGCGGTTGGGTTGGTACATTGGCTGTCTATGGGAGGGATCACCATCATGGTCATAATTTGGCGGTCATTACCGCCAGCCTTAGTGGCTGTACTACCGCCATTGCTGGCATGGTGGTCAGCTGACCGCCAATGTCATAATGAAGGCCTTAATCTCACTGTTCCTTCAAAAAATATGCCTTTTTGTATTGTAGCTCTTACTTATGTAAAGCCTCCAATACCTTCGGGTGGAGTTTGGGCTACATAGCAAACAAGTAAATAAATAAACACACCAGGCAGACACACTTGGTAGCCAGAATCCAAACCAAGAAAGGGTGGGAGCCAGGCAGCTGAGAGAGAGCAGCGAAAGAGGATGCAGAGCGAGAGGAGCATGACCAAGATAACAGCCTGATTTACAGCCTTGTTTACAGGAAAGCTAAGCTGAGACCAAGAATGCTCTGCAAGTGAAAATGGAAGCTTCACCAAACAGGAGCAGGAAACAAAGAGAAAAAAAGTTCCCCAAAGAACAGATTAACATAACAAAGCGTAATTATGCAGTAGTTGGTCCATGTTTGCAAAGAGAAAAAGGAGGGACAAATAGGCATGACTGACCACTAGCAAGCCAGGATTTTTAAATGACACAGACATGAACAAATGAAATGGCTTTAAGCCCACAGTATAAGTATACTTAAGAGTATATAAAAGGCCGTATGCTTACGCTCGACCTCAAAAACGATTAAAAGTTTCTGGCCAAAGCTACACCACATTATTACCAGTTTATTATCTGTCAGAAACTGAAAAATGATCAGTTAAACTTTGTAAAGGATCCGCCACTGCAGATTCATAATGTTTCATCTGTTTGAATTACATATAAATGTTCTATTTTTAATGACATATTCAAATTACGCACAATGTGTCATGTGGCAAATGAGGAAAATCCATGATTTTGCAAAATATACAGCATCTGCAGAAACACACAATATGCAGCTGCTGCAGAAATGCATAATTCTAGTGCCACTGATTGTATGTCACAATACCAGTTGACAGAATTGTGAAATGCAAAATAAAATATGGTTCCTAACTTGCTGCCTTTTTTTGTAGACAAGAGTTAAACAGCCCAATGTGTGGGAGGGCAGAGATAACATTTCAAATGCAGTTGCCAGCATCTTGCTAATGGACTAATATTAACAACACTCTTGGATAAACAAATGGAAAGGACTAAAAAGGTATTTATCAGAATAATGGGAGCAACATCAGCTAAAGTCTGATGGTACACTGAGAGCTTGTGCCCCTTCTCCCAAGCCGATGGTCGGCCTAGAGGAGGTTGGTGTGAGCGGTATCGAAGGAGTGCCCTCAAAGTGTTTAGCAGGTTTTGGTTGAAGGGCGCACACCGCTGAAGCAATGCCCCACCCTGCGTGCCTGAGAAACCGGCGCACCAGCAACAAGCTCTCCCGCTACTGATGCAGCATGCGAGCAGAATGCGAAATGACAGGGTGCGCCCGGCTTGCACGGGTAGACTTGAAGGCCAAAACAGTGAAGGATAACAAAACTGACCAAGGCCGAAAAGCGTCTCTCTTGGCGTCTGTCTCTGCAGAAAGAAAACAACAGCAGTAGAAGGTAAGATCTGTGGGCTGGGACAGGAAATGGTAAATAAATCCAGAAGTAAGTGGTCAAGTTCTCTCCAAAGATGGAGAGAGTGAGATGCAGAGACAAAGAAAGAGAAGAGGGAGAAAAAGAAGACAAAGAAAAATAGAAACATAGGAAGGTAGAAGCGAGGATGAAACAGAGTGGATGTGTGTCTTTTTTTTAATAAAGACTAGCAATACAGTGAATAGAGCTTCATTTATTTGGCCTCACCAATCCAGTCAGCTGTCTCACATCATGACAGTTGACAGCTCTGTCAACATACCAAGGTACGTCCCTGAGAGGGGTGACTCTGAATGTACCACCATGATAAAAAAGATAGGGAGTACAATAAAATAGATGTGAGATCATAACTCTTCTCCACTCTTCACAAATGCCAAAAAAGTATAATGCTAAAGAACTATTAACTATACTGTAACACATGATCCAAACTGGATGTTAAACAATTTATATTTCAGTGGTGGCTGGTGAACTGTGAAAGTGGTCGGGCATAAACCGATGCCCTAGTTTGCACCATGCAGGCGAGCCCATAACCTGTGTTTTGGGGACGTGGATGCAGAGCGAAGTGGTTCATCCCAGGGATGGTGCATTTATCAGCACAATTTCCATCGAGTTCTTACCTTTTTGGAGGTGATATGACAACTAATTAATGGGGAGAGAAGAGCCAGTGTCTGACCTAGCTCTAAACGGCCAGGCTGGAGTCAATATGTTTGGAATGTAACTTGTGCAACAAGCACCATGTAAACATTAGAGGCCCTTCAAAATTCGAAGGTGTGTATTTCTCAACATGCAAAAGCATTTTACTGTAGTATGTCTGATAATATTATTGCTTTATTGCTTGAGAGGTATTTGTTAAAAATAATAGGTTTTAAACAAAAAACTAAAACATTTATGTCCTCTTCCGCCCTTAAAACAATGCCATTAGTGTTGTTGCAGTAGGAGCACTAATACAAAATTAACTCCAGAAACAGCAACAATGTAATCATTTATCTGGGCTTTGTTTCATGTAGATGAATTTGGGGCACCAGACATTCCTGTTCTTTGACTATGAAAAAATAAAACTTGCGCTAGTAAGATCAGTTACAGTGTACACCAGCCCAATTAACAACAAAATAATCACAAATTCCATTAATTCGTGGAAAGGGAACCAGCGGAAGGAGAGCACAGAAGGATAAAACATAATAGGCAGCAATCCCACTACACCTTGCTAGGGCAGTGCCTCAGGATTCATTTAGCTGAATAAAACAAAGTAGCAAAACTTTAGCGGTTAGTGCTACATTTTATTTTCTATAGCTGCCATTCCAGTCTTGGGGCTGCAGGCTGCCAGCTACATATAGGTCAGTCCACATTGTACTCCCACTCTGCGCAGTTTACTTCACTGCTGATAAATCGCTTGACCGATTCTGTCTCCAAACAGGACATGCAAGAGGGATCACAGGTTGTCCTTGGCTGCACGTGCTCTTTCGCTTTCAGCAAAAACGTCACACGCACTGCCTGCCTCATCGCCTCCTCCTGACGAAGGCAGATCCTGGCAGAAGCACGCCAATCAGCGAGAAGACTCCTGGGATAAGTGGGGTAAAGCCTCACGCAGGGCTTCTTTCTACAACGCCCAAGGCTACATCAATGAGCTACGTCTCTGCTGTACTCAAATACTGCGCCCGCTAAAGTGAAGCCGAAGGGCTGCAAGAGTTGTAAACCCAATTTCATTACATAATTACTTTCAGATGCTGAGGCCTCAGCAAGGGCGTTATTGCCTGACCTTCCATACATGCTGATGTAAGGCAGCTTTGCATTCTTCATTAGATCATTTATTTGTCCTCTCTGCCCAAGTTACTCTTTAAAATTATAAAAGCAGGTGAGGGTGGGCGGAGCCCCAAAGCCCTAATTAGGAATCAGCCACTATTATACTATTCACCTGTGTCGGAAAGATTAAAGGGAGGGTACCGTAGGAGGAAGGGGCAAGGCATAAATAGTCTGCAGGCAGCACCTAAGACGTAAAAACACATAGGAACAAAATAAATGAAAGATGTAATCCTTGTGCCACGCAGGAAGGGAAATATTACTCCTTAGGCGTCACAACAGTTACACTCGGGGTGTTGATGGTGTGTCTGTGATTGACTAATCTCTTGTCAACAAAAGGATAACCTTCAAGCTCCTCACCCACGCACACAAGGCACTCCACAACACCGGTCCAGTCTACCTCAACAGACGAGTCACCTTCTACACCTCAAACCGCCAGCTCCACTCAGCCGACCTCGCCCTTGCCTCTGTCCCTCGCATCTGAAGAGCGACCACCGGAAGCAGATCCTTCTCCCACCTCGCCGCCAAGACCTGGAACACCCTCCCATTGCTCCTACGACAGAACAAAGACCTGCTGACATTCAGGAGGCTTCTCAAAACCTGGCTGTTCAAGCAGCAGCAGCACCCGCCCTCCCCTCTACAAGTGTACTGATTGATTGATTGATTTGAGTTTTCGGGACATATTTGGATACTCGGTCCACACTCCATGTTTTCCCATTGTCTAGCGTGACAACATTGTATACCAGTTGAGGAATTTCATAAGTTAAGGAATAGTTATTATTCTCTCCCAAGTGGACATCAGGCAATGTTACTTTTTCCCAGTCACCCACCGCCAACAAACGTCTTTTGTAATGCTCTTTGTACTTGTCTTGGCGAGTTTGAATCTTATTTAAAATGGTATTTCTGTATTCCTCAGTAAAGCCTTCCTTACTTATCCAAAAAGGTGTAATGGTTGTTCTGGGATGTCCGTCCTTCAGGGAAGCAAAAGGGGAAATACCAGTGACACTGTAAGATGTTGTGCGGTAAGACCAAATAGTTTCTTGCAGAGACTGTTTTTCGGGAATCTTCATAACTTCAGAACTGTGCAAGCAATCTTTGACTAGTCTATTTATTCTTTCCACAGGCCTGTTGGCACGCGGACAATACAAAGCTGTTTTGAGATGGAGCATGGGCCTAGCTTTCTAAAAGTCTTGCATGGGGATGTAGGTAAATTGTACTCCATTGTCCTTAATTGGAGTTTCAGGCGTGCCTTCTGTTGTACCTGGGTTTGTATCTGGCTTTCCCCAGATACATGTCATGACGGCATCTGGGGATTCCTTTGGAATGCGGCGGCTGGTTAGAACATTGGTAAGGCTCAAGGAGAGTGAGAAGAGAGATTGTTACAGAGATGGCTGGCAGCTCCCTCTTGGAGTTACCGTTTTATTGGAAGAGATGTCAATAGTGTGTTATTCACATGTATCGCATGAGTTGCGTCTTTTCACTGGCAACAAAGAGCTTTGAATCCGTCCCAGGAGGAGAGCACCCATTTCGGGGCGGCAGCAGGCAATCGGCAACACATCCCAAGCTGACATGAATTTGATGAGCATTCTGTAGCAACACAGTGGGAAACCAGCGGCATAGTAGGAGCACAGCGAGAAGTTTATTCCAAGCGTTTCCTGTTTTGAGGGGTGTTAAATTTTTCCAGTGAGGCTGCGCTCGCTCAGCGCCATTGCAGTCGGAGTGCAGGTGTAAGAGTACCTAGCAACAAGGGACGCCTAGCAACAAAGAGCGTAATCGAGCACCTTTGTTAGTAAAGTGCAGGCTTGATTATAACTTAGCAACACTGATAGCAACAAGGGACATCTTGCAACGAGGGACTAAGCCGTGCACTCGCGCTTATCTCTGCTTCAACCCTGCACAATAGCAATGCATGTAAATGTTATTTTGGCCGTACGCTTGTATTTAGGCCCAGCATCAGTATAGCAGATTCAAGGCCACAACCTCGCATCAATCTGGCGCTATCATTGGAATGCCACATTTGGCTATCAAAACAAAGGTTTCACAGGACTGTAACTTTGTATATTATTTTAAATATAGATTTTTAGTGCCATACAATCCAGTACAAAGTTGGAAATTCATACTACGTGATCACTAACACTATTGAACATTGTTCCCAGAATATTAACCCTTCAACTTCAATATGGATGGATTAATGCCACCAACACTATTCCTGTATTCACCAAGGGAACCTTGCATTGCATGGGAGAATTGGAAGGATGGTTTCCAAGCTTATGTGGAAGCAGTAGGAGGTGACATTTATACGGCTTTCCGTAAAATGGCCATGCTTAAGCATTGTTTGGGAGCTAAAAGCAGGAGTACATTGAAACATATACTACCTTTACTGGAGGAAGACAATGATGAGTTGGACTGGGATGCTTACAAAATAGCACTGCTATTGTTAGACCAGAATTTTGGGAAAAAATAAATGAGGTAGTCAAGAGGTATACATTTCTTAAAAGAACACAATTCCCAGGTGAATCTATAGACAATTTGTGGCAGCACTATGACTGTTCGCATCTGCCTGTAATTATAAAGGATTCTTAGATGATATGCTACCGGACCAGTTAGAACAGAAGCTGCGGGACAAGAGAGCTCAAGAAAAACTGTTAAATACGGAAAATTTAACTTTACAGAAAGCTATTAGAATAGCTAAAAGGGTGGAGAGTACAGAAGAAGGATTGAAGGACATGGCCGCTGGTGACTCAAAAAAAGTAGAAGACGAACATGGAGTTGTGTACAAAGCTTCAGGGGAAAAGAAAGAAGTGACAGTTGCTGCGAGGAGAAACAACTCAACTTTCAGGAAAATGTTTATTGCTACAAGTGTGGGTTAAAGGAATATGTAGCGACTGACTCCACCTGTGCTGCTTTGGGCCAAATGTGCAGAAAGTGAAAAATGAAAGGGCATTTTGCGAGGGCTTGTTAAGGGAAGGAGGGAACATAGACCAGTGAATCACGAGAAAAAAGGGTATGAATGTATTGGAAGATGAAAGAGAGTTGCAGTGAGTGTGGATGGCAGTTCAGAGGATAAAGATGACCCATTTTGTGATCCCACAATTGAAGGGGTGGAAGTACGAATGATGGCTAATTCAGGAACGTGTTATACGTTGGTTGGGAAGGAATATCTGGGAATGTTTCCAGACCAGGAGTAGGGTGTTCCAAACATCAAATCAGTGGCATATGGAACGAAGCCTATTGAGTTGTTGGGCTAGTTTGTGGTCTCACTAGAATTTCAGGGTATTCAGATACATTCCACAATTTACATTGCCAAGGATGGTTTGAGTCTGTTTTGATGGCCACAGCAGAGAGAGTTCATGATTAGGCTAGAACCTAATCACCCAGACCAAGTGTTGGGAGCACAAACAAGTGTGAATGTGTGAGATGAGTGGAACTGGGAGGAAGAATTCCCAGGTGTCTTGCAGAAAAACATGGATTTACTAAAGGAATTTTCGCACAAGATCATATTAAAAGATGGAGTGTGTACAAAAGCACATAAACCGTGTACTGTGCCTTTGGTATTAAGAAAACCATTGCAAAAACAAGTTCTAAAGATTATGTCAAGAGGACATTATCGAGGAGATTGAATCCTCTGAGTGGTTGACCCTGGTTGTTTTGGTGAAAAAGAGTAATGGGGACATACACTTATGTGTGGACCTTCATAATCTCAACAAGGGTATATGGGATAGATTTCCACCCTCTTCCCAACATTGGTGATATGCTGACTACAAACAAAAGAGCTATGTATTCTCCACATTAGATTTGTTGTCAGCATATCACCAGATCTCGTTACATCCTGAGTTAACTTTGATTACTTCATTTGTCAAAATTGAGGGTCTTACCGATTTAGCCACATGCCTTTCGGGCTGGCATCTACAGCAATGGTGTTTCAGAAGGCTATGCACCAGCTGTTCAAGAAAGAAAGGAATGTGTCATTCTTCCAGGATGAAATCTTGATGTTTGGGGAAAGTATAGACGAACATGACAAAGGCCCTCATTACAACTTTGGCGGTCTTTTCAAAAGACCGCCGAAGCTGCGGGCGCTACTATACTGCCAGTGCTGTCGGTATATCTGGCTCCCTATTATGACTTTTCCACTGGGCCAGCGGAAAAGTCACATCAACATTGCAGCCGGCTCATAATAGAGCGGGCGGCAATGCTGATGTGCAGCAGGTGCAACGGCACCCATCTCACATTTCACTGCCTGAAATTTGGGCAGTGAAATGCACGATTGGGCTGTACCTGGGGGCCCCTCCACCGCCCATGCCAAGTGTATGGGCAGTGCAGGGACCCCCAGGGCCACCCCGAGTCCCCCTTACCGCCAGCCTTTCCATGGTGGTGTTTACCGCCATGGACAGGCTGGCGGTTGGGGATTATGACCGCCAGGTGTAAGCCTGGCAGTATAATGGAGGGGTCGTAATGAGGCCCGAAGTTTTGCAGGGGTGTAGGAAAGTACCATCTTGCCTGGCATGTTACCCCCATATTTCACTGTATATATGGTATTTTAGTTGTATGTGTCACTGGGACCCTGCCAGCCAGGGCCCCAGTGCTCATAAGTGTGCCCTGTATGTGTTACCTGTGTTATGACTAACTGGCTCACTGAGGCTCTGCTAACCAGAACCTCAGTGGTTATGCTCTCTCATTTCGTTCCAAATTGTCACTAACAGGCTAGTGACCAATTTCACCAACTTACATTGGCATACTGGAACACTCTTATTATAGGTACCCAGGGTATTGGGGTTCCAGGAGATCCCTATGGGCTGCAGCATTTCTTTTGCCACCCATAGGGAGCTCTGACAATTCTTACACAGGCCTGCCACTGCAGCCTGAGTGAAATAACGTCCACGTTATTTCACAGCCATTTTACACTTAACTTAAGTAACTTATAAGTCACCTATATGTCTAACCTTTACCTGGTAAAGGTTGGGTGCTAAGTTACTTAGTGTGTGGGCACCCTGGCACTAGCCAAGGTGCCCCCACATTGTTCAGGGCCAATTCCCTGGACTTTGTGAGTGCGGGGACACCATTACACGCGTGCACTATACATAGGTCACTACCTATGTATAGCTTCACAATGGTAACTCCGAATATGGCCATGTAACATGTCTAAGATTATGGAATTGCCCCACCAATGCCATCCTGGTCTTGGGGAGACAATCCCACGATCCCCCGGGTCTCTAGCACAGACCCGGGTACTGCCAAACTGCCTTTCCTGGGGTTTCACTGCAGCTGCTGCTGCTGCCAACCCCTCAGACAGGTTTCTGCCCTCCTGGGGTCCAGCCAGGCTTGGCCCAGGAAGGCAGAACAAAGGACTTCCTCAGAGAGAGGGTGTTACACCCTCTCCCTTTGGAAAAAGGTGTTAGGGCTGGGGAGGAGTAGCCTCCCCCAGCCTCTGGAAATGCTTTCATGGGCACAGATGGTGCCCATTTCTGCATAAGCCAGTCTAGACCGGTTCAGGGATCCCCCAGCCCTGCTCTGGCGCAAAACTGGACAAAGGAAAGGGGAGTGACCACTCCCCTGACCTGCACCTCCCCTGGGAGGTGCCCAGAGCTCCTCCAGTGTGCTCCAGACCTCTGCCATCTTGGAAACAGAGGTGCTGCTGGCACACTGGACTGCTCTGAGTGGCCAGTGGCAGCAGGTGATGTCAGAGACTCCTGCTGATAGGCTCCTCCAGGTGTTGCTAGCCTATCCTCTCTCCTAAGTATCCAAACCTCCTTTTCTGGGTATTTAGGGTCTCTGCTTTGGGGAATTCTTTAGATAACGAATGCAAGAGCTCATCAGAGTTCCTCTGCATCTCTCTCTTCACCTTCTGCCAAGGAATCGACCGCTGACTGCTCTGGAAGCCTGCAAAACTGCAACAAAGTAGCAAAGACGACTACTGCGACCTTGTAACGCTGATCCGGCCGCCTTCTCGACTGTTTTCCTGGTGGTGCATGCTGTGGGGGTAGTCTGCCTCCTCTCTGCACCAGAAGCTCCGAAGAAATCTCCCGTGGGTCAACGGAATCTTCCCCCTGCAACCGCAGGCACCAAAAGACTGCATCACCGGTCCTCTGGGTCTCCTCTCAGCACGACGAGCGAGGTCCCTTGAACTCAGCAACTCTGTCCAAGTGACTCCCACAGTCCAGTGACTCTTCAGTCCAAGTTTGGTGGAGGTAAGTCCTTGCCTCCCCACACTAGACTGCATTGCTGGGTACCGCGTGATTTGCAGCTGCTCCGGCTCCTGTGCACTCTTCCAGGATTTCCTTTGTGCACAGCCAAGCCTGGGTCCCCGAAACTCTAACCTGCAGTGCACAACCTCCTGAGTTGTCCTCCGGCGTCGTGGGACCTTCCTTTGTGACTTCGGGTGAGCTCTGGTTCACTCCACTTCGTAGTGCCTGTTCTGGCACTTCTGCGGGTGCTGCTTGCTTCTGAGTGGGCCCTTTGTCTTGCTGGATGCCCCCTTTGTCTCCTCACGCAATTGGCAATATCCTGGTCCCTCCTGGGCCACAGCAGCATCCAAAAACCCTAACTGCGACCCTGGCAGCTAGCAAGGCTTGTTTGCGGTCTTTCTGCACAGAAACACCTCTGAAAGCTTCTTCACGACGTGGGACATCCATCCTCCAAAGGGGAAGTTTCTAGCTCTCTTCGTTCTTGCAGAATCCACAGCTTCTACCATCCAGTGGCAGCTTCTTTGCACCAACAGCTGGCATTTCCTGGGCATCTGCCCACTCCCGACTTGATCGTGACTCTTGGACTTGGTCCCCTTGTTTCACAGGTACTCTCGCCCCGAAATCCATCGTTGTTGCATTGCTGGTGTTGGTCTTCCTTGCAGAATTCCCCTATCACGACTTCGGTGCTCTCTGGGGAACTTAGGTGCACTTTGCACCCACTTTTCAGGGTCTTGGGGTGGGCTATTTTTCTAACCCTCACTGTTTTCTTACAGTCCCAGCGACCCTCTACGAGCTCACATAGGTTTGGGGTCCATTCGTGGTTCGCATTCCACTTCTAGAGTATATGGTTTGTGTTGCCCCTATACCTATGTGTCAGGATACTTCAATTCAATTTCCTCAGAAGCAGAAGATAACTCCTAGTCCCGACCCGAGCTACTCACAATAAATATTAATCCTTCGTGCTGAGTACCCTGGAGGGGGAAAGGGAAATGGGATGGTAGAGAGACTGCCACAGAGATGATGAACGCCAGTACTCAGTCTGCCTCTTCACATCTAAGATTGGATACTAGGGACATACAACATCAGTTTTTTCACTTTCTACTCTCAACACTTAATTCTCTTTAATTCTATTATTTCTTCACTCACCCCGAGTTCTCTGTAGCCTTGCTTCTCTCTATAAATGATAGCTCTTCTTAAAAAAATGCTTATTACTGATTCTGGAAGAACTTCTCAACCTTTGTTAGAGATTGGTTTTATGTTGCTATATATAGATATATATATAGTTGGTGATAATGCGTTCTTCAAATCAGCTGATGTTATTTAATTTCCCCTGTCTTATTGTGACTTCTGTCAATACTTGTATTTGTAAATGCTTGTTTATTAAAGTTTGTTTCTCCTTTCTTACTTCGACATTTGTTGATAACTTGTATTTGTAAATGCTTGTTTATTACAGTTAGTTTCTCCTTCCTTACTTCGACATCTGTCGATAACTTGTAGTTGTAAATGCTTGTTTATTTAAGTTCGTTTCTCTTTTAAACTCTGTTTTGGTTTATTACCATTGAATTTGTAAATGCTTATTTGTTAACAGTTTGTTTCTCCTTTAAACTTGGCCTTTGTTTATAACCTTGACATTTGTAGATACTTGCTCTTTTAAAGTTCGTTTCTTCTTTGACTTTAATATCTTAAACAAGAACCTTGTAAACATAAGGTTAATTCATACATTAACTCTGTAGCCTTGCCGACTTCCAAGGGAACGGTCTACTATCAAACTCTTCGAATAAACCTTGACAATATTTATCCGTTTTCTGTAATATAATCTTCAAATGTAATTTTACCTCACAGGAGTTTCTGTTCTGAAGCGCGCTCTCTCTCCACACAGCTGATTCCTGTCAGACCTCAGTTGAAGTGCAAGGCTTCCTGCTGGAGAGCTCGTAACCTAGCAACCAACCGATTGCAAGACTAGAACTGTAACTAACCTTCAGGACTCACAGCGGCCATCTTGGATCTTCTCTTCTTGATTCTTCCTTTGAAATAAGCGCAAGATTACTCTGCAAACTGATAACGCGTCCAGCCCTTATAAAATTACCTGTACCTGGACACGTTGGAGGTCGGTGAATCTTTTAACCGAGTCGGGCTCTCCTCATCCTCAATAGTCTAGTCACTCAGATCAATAATCAATGATTATTGTAATCGGTAATCAATACTCAATTAATAGGTCAATATAGCACATCAGAAATCAATAACAGTTGGTATTTCGGCGCACCATGACCTTTCAGTCATGAATAACCACACCAGTTTATTAAAAGTTAGTGAATTTATTTCCCTATATTAACAAAGCTAGCATGATATATATATATCTCAAAACCAATTGATATATGTATATGAACATTACTAGCTGTCCATAACGGCGGAAGAAACGCAATCTACGCAAAATCTGGATGATGATACACTCTGTTATAGCAATGCAAATCACCAATGTAACTAACTGTATTTGACTAATTGCATACATTCGGTCAGCATAACAAGATTTCAATTCTTCATGATACATTGAATGAATACCTCGACTAACCTCTAATTAGCATTGGCATGTGGGACTTCATGCAAAACGAATTTAGTCAACACAAATTTGGAAAAGTTCTAGCTAGGACCCTATCAAAATAGCAGTTGGTACCTAAAAGGAAAAACACAATGCATAATACATTTATCCTTTCATATTTACCAAATACAATCAGCATTCAAGAAAAGTCTTCGTCCTTCAGGTACCGGTTCGATCAGCATGTGGCAAGTTCAAAGGGGCAAAGTTCAGGGCAAGCTTCCTTGCAACGGCAAGGAGAATAGGGCAAAGTTACTGCATGGGCAAGACGGGGGCAAATCAAAGTTAAAGTCTCTAGGGTGAGAATTCTTAAAGTCTCTTTCTCTTGGATAGAGAAAAGGGCGTCAGGGTGTCATCCCAAAATGGAGTCTGGCATCAGGCTTCAAACTGGCATCGAGGAAAATGGCTGACTTCTCTTTGTCCGGTAGGTTTAAGTAAGAAACATTCCGAATTCTGCAGGGTCCTCCATTGGAGGGTTCATAGGTTGGCTTCAAATTGTCCAATGAAAATTGTCTTTTACTAGAACTTATTTGTGCATACATTAGCCTTGGAGCCTTGGAACACAAGTTGTATCATGGTTTGCCAATTATTTTTGGTATCTGTACCTTCATTGTCCGCACCTGCAGAGACTGACCTTGTATCAAAGGGGATGTAACCGGCCTAGCACGAAACCTTGGAGATAAGTGTACCAGCCAGTTTCTACTGGAAAAATACAACTTCAAGCAAGAATATATGTTTCATTAGTTCAAGGAAAAAAAAATCACGCAGTTAGAATTTTGAAGCCAGGCAACTAGGCCAAAGCCTGTACTAAATTTAAGCTAAGCAAAACAGTTTTCAAACAAGAAATCATGGCATACATTTGCGATTATGACGGATTACTACAATTTTAATACTTCGTGATTAATAAAGCTCGTTTATAATGATGGCGAACTAACCTGAGGGCACAATTCCCCTCGTACATTATTTCTTTTACTAAAATCACACTACATTACACGTATTGATCACACGGTATACATGAATATATGTCGGACCTTCTTTTTCTGCGTCATCAATCCCTCCTCTGATGACTAATTATGTCATCACATCAAATCCACCCACAAATTTTATTCCATTAAAATTCTGTATAGTAATTTGGCACTTCAGTCAATTCCCTTTTTCTTTTAGTCCCTTTTGATTTTTCTCTATAGATCTCCACCATTTTGTTTTCTATGTTCTCCTCTCTCTTTCTTTTGTTCCTTGCTTTTATTATTTTAATAGTTTTCCATATTCCCCAAGGACCTAATAAACAAATTAACACTATTAATATTCCCTTTATTATCTTTAATAACAATCTGTTCCAAACATTGCTGAGCCAATTTCCCACGGAAGCAAATCCCTTTCCAACCTTCTCCCAAACTCCGGGCTCTTTCAATTCCTTCAAATCTATGCTTTCTTTGGTTAAATTCGTAAGCATTGTTCTAATCTTTCCACTATTATCTGGTATATAGGTACAGCAGTGACGTGTACCAAGCATTTTGCAAACGCCGCCATCCTTTGCTAAAAGAATGTCTAAGGCAAGCTGGATTTTGAAGAGTCATAGCTCTTTCTGCAGCAAGTTCAGCATCCATCAGGATTATAGCTCCTGAAAACTTTGTCAGCATGTTATCCACAATAGTAGACAACTTTCGTATTTTGATTGAATTCAATATGACTCCTACTGAAGGAATCAATGCTCCAAATATGTCCCCTACCACACCAGAAGCTGTCTCCCTTTTCTGAACACAATGTGATTCAGACAGCTTTGGAAATTTCTTTAAGTCATCTAGTTGGTAAACTTTTGGAAACACTATTCCCAAATAACACCTCCCATACCATCCTTTGGGAAGACGATAATAGGCATTGAGTCCACAAATATAATATACTCCAGGAATAACTGGATCTTGTCCATTCAGCATGAACGTCCACTTAGATTGAAATGCATATGTATGTTTACATTCACTCGTTCCCACAAAAACTGTGTCATAATATGATGGAAATCTATGTATACAAAATCTGCCTACATGTAATGTATCTAAAGCTATTTTCCCTTGTGTCTTTATTGCGGCAAAAGCATATTTATCCACAGACGTCCTTTCGTGTAATTCCCTCTCTAATTTCTCCTTCATTTCATTCTTCCTATCATCAGTGCGATCTAAAAATTCTATTTCTACTGGTGAAAGCAAGCATGTAAGGTTTTCTCTATGTGCGTGAGCTATGTGGAAAGGTGACATTGGTTCGAAGAATTCCCTCATTAATTTGGCATAATAATCTCGAGCTATCTTACTTAAATGCCCTATTATGGGGACATATGCATATGTAACATCGTAATTAGTATAGAAATAATGAATGTCTTTTTGAGCATAAAATCTGGAAGCTACTATACTACATGTTATTCCATACGTAAGAGGCATGCTGTGATACGTTACCCCTTCCACTACTGAGGTAGGTATTTGTGTACACACATAACAATCTTTCGCATCCATGGTCTCAACATACTCACTCAGTAAGCGATAGAAAACGTTAGATGAAAGTTCCTTCTTATCATGCAAGTGTCTCTCGTCTTGCTCGAGTCTCTTGAGAGCTGTTAGTTCAGTAACGATAATAGGTTTAGAAGTAGAAGCATTATTCGTCTCACTCTCACTTTTACCATGCATTCCAAGAATTATTGCTACAATTATTAGTACGCATGCGGTTATCAAGCCTATACACATGTATTTACAATACTTCATTTTACGCCCCTTGGTAGTGAAACTAGTCATGATCTGTATAGAATCAGAAAGTTGAAGGCACTCTATCAAAGCGGTTTTGCAGATATTTACAAAGCTGAACGAGTTCAATGTTCACACAGTTTTCTTTAGAAGCTTAGTCTCTTATCGGTTAGCAGCGTTGTCTCAAAATCAGTTTCAAAGTCAATCAAGTTAGCAATGTCTTAGCCGGTTGAAAAGTCAATCAGGTTATCAATGTTTTCAATCAACAGAGTCCATAGAACTTTTGTTTCCAAAGTGTAGCTCTGCTTCTTCGTTATCGAGACTGAGGGATACGAATTCGTCTGACCAGTCGTTATTGGCTATGTATGCCCACTCCGGACCGGAATACCTTCTGCTCGGTATCCTTTTTCTTTTCAATTTTGCATCTCTCTTTGATTCTTTCTCACTCGTACTTTCCTCTTTGGCCAAGTCCTTTTCTTCACTTGGTGTTGGTACTACGACAGACACTTCCTTTCTTTTCTCTTTCACTCTTGGCCCTTCACTGTCATTCAACGTTTCTCTAGTTCTCAGTTTTACTGGTGATATGCTTTGTCTACGTTTTGCACTGGGTCCACTTGACGGACCTGCAACCTCTTCCGAAGGAGTTTGAACAGTTTCACTTTGTCTGGTTTCGTCTTCTCCCTCTGGGAAATCAATCAGGTTTTCCTGTTCTCTTCCTGTATCGTCTGCTTCTGGGAAAGCCCTCCTCTGATCAGACTTTCCTGCTTCTTCACCTGTTTCGAGCCCTTTGTCACCGTTACTTTCTTCAGGCTCTTTGTCACTCTCAGCTGCTTCAGGCTCTTTGTTACCTTCAGCTGCTTCGTCGCTGTCTGAGGCTTCTCCTTGGTCTTCCCCAAGTGAATCAGTTGCTTCGTCCTCAGAGAATATTTCTCCCTCCTCTATTTCTGCCTGTTCGCTTCTAGTCCTGTTTCGCTCTGCCTCAGCGCTTGGTACTTTGTTATCAGGTACTGGTAACTTCAGCGCTTCAACTTCCTCATCTGTGGGACACAACACCCTCTTTGTGTGACTGGCGTGAATCCAGTTGGGAACTCCCGCACACTTCACAGCGGTGGTATTCGTCAAAATCACTTGGAAAGGTCCTTTCCAACGGGGTTCCAAACACGACTTCCTCACATGCTTCTTTACCACGACCCAGTCACCTGCTTTCAGGGCGTGTCCTGGACCTTGGATCGGTGGCAAGGTGGTTGCCTCCACCTGGTGAGAGAAAGATCGAACCACATCAGCTAGACCTTTGCAGTAGTCTAACACCATATCATCTGTAATATTCAAAAGTGCATTTGCAGGAACTGCTGGAAGTCTCATAGCTCTGCCCATGAGAATCTCGTGTGGGGACAGTCCAGTCTTTCTATCAGGGGTGTTTCTCATTGACATTAGTACCAAAGGCAATGCGTCGGGCCATTTCAAGTTTGTTGATGCGCATATTTTCGCCATTCTTGATTTCAATGTGCCATTCATTTGCTCCACTAAACCTGATGCTTCAGGGCGGTAGCTACAATGCAGCTTTTGCTTAATGTTCAGTGCTGCACAAAGCTATTTTATTACTTCATTATTGAAGTGACTTCCCCTATCTGATTCTAAAGAGATCGGGAATCCGAAACGTGGTATTAACTCTCTCAAGAGTAGTTTTGCAACTGTGAGACTGTCATTTCTGCGTGTAGGGTATGCTTCAATCCAGTGACTAAAAATGCACACAACCACCAACACATACTTCAAGCCTCCATGCACAGGCATCTCGATGAAGTCCATTTGCATCCTGCTGAATGGACCCCCTGCTCTTCCAATGTGGCTCAAGTTTACTACGGTTCCCTTCCCTGCGTTCATCTGTTGGCAAATGACGCAACGGTGGCAAACTGCTTCAGCAACTTGACGGAATTTGGGGTTAAACCAATCAGTTTTAAATAACCTAATCATGGCATCCCTCCCAAGATGAGCTTGTCCATGGTAAAATCTGGCTATCTGTGTCAAAAGGCTATTTGGAAGAACGAATTTCCCTTCACTTGAAACCCATAATTCATCTAGTCTCTTTACACATTGTGATTTAGTCCACGAGAGTTTTTCATCCTCACTGACACCATTCTGTAGGGATTTCAATTCGTCCATCGTATCTATAACCTTTAGAGCAAAAATTTCGCTTTGTTCAAGTTCTGGTTCACTTATCAAATTCCATTCATCCCTGAGCAATATACAGTTCAATGCGCAAAACCTTGCGACTTGATCCGCATATCCATTTCCTAGGGAAACATAGTCTTGTCCCTTTGAGTGTACACTGCATTTCACCACTGCTACTTCCCCTGGTAACTGAATGGCATGTAACAATTCTCTTATTCTTTCACCATTTTTCACTGGTGATCCTGAAGAGGTCATAAAGCCTCTATGTGACCACAATTGTCCAAAATCATGCACTATTCCAAACCCGTATTGGCTGTCAGTGTAAATGGTAACTTTCATTAGTGCAGAAAGTTGGCATGCTCTAGTAAGGGCTACCAATTCTGCTACTTGTGCAGAGTAAACCCCTTGAAGCCAAGAGGCTTCCAGAACACCTGTTACAGTACATACAGCGTACCCTGCTTTCAATACACCCAGTGCATCTCTTAAACATGAACCATCAACAAAAATGATTTGATCATTTTCTTCTAATCTGGTATCTTTGATATCAGGCCTTGGTTTGGTGCAAAATTCAGTCACCTGAAGACAGTCGTGCTCGATGTCTTCAGCGTTCTCAATTTCAGCATTTTCACTGGGAAACAAGGTTGCTGGATTCAACGTAGTGCACCTTTTCAGCTGCACATTAGGTGATCCCAGAATTATTGTTTCGTACCTTGTGAGTCTAGCACCAGTCATGTGCTGTGTTCGGGAACGTGTCAAAAGTATCTCGACTGAGTGAGGGACCATGACTGTTAAAGGGTGTCCCATCACTATTCCTTCACTCTGAGTGAGGCTGATACCAACTGCGGCTATGGCGCGCAAGCACCCTGGCAGTGCTGCTGCGACCGGATCCAAAGTAGCTGAAAAATATGCTACTGGTCTGTTTACGCCACCATGGGCTTGGGTCAAGACAGACTAGGAACATGCATCACGTTCATGACAAAACAATGTGAAAGGTTTTGTGTAGTCAGGCATACCTAAAGCTGGAGCCCTGCACATGCATTCCTTTAATTCAATAAAAGCATCCATCTCATCTCCTTTCAGCTCAATCTCATCCAACGCATCTTTCTGGGTTAATTTCAGCAAAGGTTTTGCTAGGGTTGAGAAGTTGGGAATCCATTGGCGACAGTAGCTCACCATTCCCAAAAACTTCCTCACTTCCCTCCTCGTCTTTGGGGGACTCATTTGAAGTACACTTGTTATTCTTTCCTTCATTATTCTCCGTGACCCTTTCTCTATTTGGTGACCCAAATATTTCACTTTCTTCTGACAGAACTGTAATTTTGAAGGGGACACCTTGTGTCCATTCCTTCCCAAATGGTTCAATAGGGCAATGGTATCGGCTGTGCAGTCACTTTCTGTCTTGGATGCAATCAGTAAGTCATCAATGTACTGTACTAGGGTTGACTCGAATGGTAATTCCAACGCTTCCAAATCTTTCTTTAGAATCTGATTGAAAATTGACGGTGACTCCGAAAACCCTTGAGGAATTCGACACCAACTGTAAACTCTGTCTAAGAATTTGAAACAAAAGAGAAATTGGCTGTCCTCATGAAGAGGCACCGAAAAGAATGCTTGTGACAAGTCGACGACTAAGAACCACTCGGCATCGCAAGGGACTTGAAACATTATCACAGCTGGATTCGGTACTACAGGGCAGCATTTAATTATTATGTCATTTATTTTCCTCAAGTCCTGCACAATTCGGACCTTTCCACTTGGCTTTATTAGTCCCATAATTGGTGAATTACATGGACTGCTTAACACTTCTTTCAGTACTCTCTGCTTTACAAACTCATCAATGAGTTGGGCGACTTTCATGAGGGTGTCTTGTGCCATATGGTACTGTGGGGTCTGAGAAAAGGTTACATTGGGTTTTACAGTCACTTTCACTGGTTCCACTCCTTTCACCAGTCCCACCTCTTTTCCTGTCATATCCCACACTTCTTTTCCGACCGTTTCCTGTAACTCAGCTGGAATATCTGCTTCAGTGATCATCGGAAAAAGGGTAATCAGAGGATACTCTTCATCGACAGTCTCCATCTCATCCCCTTCTACACTGTCCTCTTCTTCCCCATCACTGCTCGTCTGAATTCTAATTCCATTGTTCAAACACATGATCGAACATCCCAATTTGCACAATAGGTCTCTCCCTAACAGTGATATCGGGCTTGAGTCACATACCACAAAATTATGTGACCCTTGATAGTTACCAATTCTGACTTGTACTGGATCTGTGATTGGGTTTGTCAGGTACCTGTTTGCTACTCCCACTACTTGAACTGTTCTCCCTGAAAGTGGCAGATTTGGCACTTCAATGCTCCTAACAGTGGAACGTGTAGCTCCTGTGTCAACCAAGAATGAAACGCGATGACCCATAACTCTTCCCTCCACATACGGACCCTTTTGATCAACTTCCAAAGATGCTGCAAGCACACAATTTCCCTCCTCATCTGAACTTCCACTCTCCCATACATCGTTTATTCTCGCTGTGTAGTGGGAATTGGTGTACTGTGTCATTTTGACTCATTCCCTGACCCGTGACCTGTTGAGGAAGCATTGCTTGCTGCTGATTCATTGGTGCTAAGGGTATTTGCATTTGCTGATTAGGTACCATGGGAAACTGCTGTTGCATTGGCTGCAATTGTGTCATTTGCACACGGGGCATTTGCACCTGCTGCGGTTGCATGGGTTGTAGACCCTGCATCTGGTTCATATTGTTTTGAAAATTTGGGTTCGGACCTCTCAGTTTCGGTCCTCTCATAGTTTGAAATGCATTGACATCATCGTTTTGCTGACCTACACCTTCCTGCACCATCATTGGGCACTCCCGTTTCCAATGCCCGACAATTCCGCACGTGTGACATGGCATCACCTTCTTCATTGCCTGTATACCATTTGGAATCATAACGGCATTCAAATCAGGACCATTATTCACAAAACCTCCTCGACCTCTGCCTCTCATCTGCGGCTGAAACATAGCATTTCCCTGTTGCTGCTGCTGCGGCATCTGTTGTTGAAAACCTTGCAAACCTTGTAAACCTGTCTGAGCTGCTCTGAGCTGCATCACCATCACCTTTTCCTTCAATCTTTTCTGCTTTGTCTCAATCTCATCACTGCAGTATTTTGCATAATTCAACACTTCATCGATCGACTTTGACTGCCAACAAATCAAATGCGATTTAATCATCTGGCTAATTTCAGGTCTCAGCCCTTCCACAAACCTGAACACAAAATGAAGCATGTCCTTTGGCTCAATCGTTTCCGTGCCACTGTAATTTTTAAACGCTTTCAACAACCTCTCATAATATGCGTGTATAGATTCTTTAATCTCTTGGGCGGTCCTGTCAATCCTTTGCCAATCCACATTTTTCGACGCAACCTTGGTTTTCAAGTGCTCGATCACCTTGTGGTACAAACTCATTACCGTAGGTGATGGCGCACCTGTGTCCCTATCTCTCTCTGGTTTACTCGTCGGCCAACCTACAGCCCTTTTACAATCTTCCCACAAATCAGCCGGAACCACAATCTCAAATAAGGTATTCAGGTCTTCCCAGAGACACTTCGCGAGTTTCACAAATCTATCTGTTTGTTGATACCACTCGATCGGTTTTTCTCTCAATTTGGGAAAGTCGTCCGTAAAGGATTGAATATCGCACCTGTGCCATGGTACATGCACAAGTTTTCCCCCTGCTGTCTCTCTCATTGGTAACATGGTTATCAGATCGTCATTCTGTTGTTTTTTCTCACTTCGTTCTGAAGTATTTTCCTTCTTTTTATCCTTTTTCTTGACCCACCTGCTTTCCCACTTGTCTAAACATCTCCAGGCCTGTGCACTCTGCAGTATCTCTTTAAGGTGTGTTTTCATCCCTGCGGATCTCATGTGTTCGAAGTCTTTTGTGTCGAAATCTAACCTGTAACTTCTACTCAGGTGTTTAGTCTTACCTATATCAATCTTGTGTCTGTCTGCAATTTCTTGTAATTTCTTATGTATGCTGCTCACTTCTCTTGTAATCCTAGGGCACATGTATCTTAGTTCTTCCTCCGTGTATGATTCTAATCTGTTCAAACCCATTGTTCCCTCAACCAGTTCATCTGCCTCCATACCCAACCTTATTTTATTCAGGTATTCTTCTCCCTTCCCGCTAGAACCACTCTGTGGGGAGTTCAGGCTGTTGAACCATTGTGTTAGCTGTTGCGCGTTCAGTCCCATCAATGTAGCAGTTACATCAACTGCCATTGACGGTTTCTGTAATGTTTCAGTCTGTGAGGTTAACGGTACTAATAGTGGTGGATGTGACCTTACCACGGTTGACGGAGCACAAATTGGAATTTGACTAAATTCCGACAAGGACCCAGATCCATTTGGCAGTGTCGCTATCGGAGTTGTCTCTGGAGTGGTTTCTATGCATCTCCTCCCTGTCCCATTCTGCATCATTAACCCTTGGTCGCTGGTGCTTGAATTTGCCTGTATGTACAGTGGTACTGGTGGACCTACAGTGATAGGTAGAGATATTGCATCTGGATTCTGTCTGTTCCCCGAATTCTGTGGCATGTTAATCCCCACATTGTGGTTCATCATTGCTGGCATACCTAACTGGCTTTCTACTACTCGCACTTCTTGTGTCTGCTGTTGGGGCATCGAGAACTGTGTTGATTCAGCTTGAATCAATGTCGGTCTCTGATAGTTTTGTCCTCCCTGCGCCATTGAATCGGAAGTCATTCCCACATTATGCTCATCACAACAGTGCCTTTGAACCTGTGGCTGATGGTTATCAGCAGGTTTCAATGTTGGCACGTCTGGGTACATCCTCTGAACCCGTGGTATTCGTGGTGAGAAAGGCATGTCAGAACTGCTCGGCCTCTGAGATCTTCTCAAATTTGGCGTTACATTCCCCTGTATTGGTTCTGGAGGGGCAGTACTGATGCTTGAGCCTTTTTCGCTTTCCACATATGGTGGTGGGCGATCATTCAGCAATTGTATAATGAACTCCTCATCATCTGACTCGTCTCCCCTTTTCGAGTTTCTATTGCTCTCTCCCTCTCTGGACTGACTCCTGTTTGTCTTACAGGTGGCTTTCCTTCCTTCCGTCTCCGCTTCCTCGGCAATCGCTGGAAACAATTTAATTCCCTGCAATACGTCTGATCTCCAAACCTTTTGTGTGTTGTCCCATCTAGCATCCGCTAGTGTCTTTTCTACTTTTCTTATTCTTGTCTCAAATTTCTTTTGTTGTTGGTTTCTAGCTATTAGCTCCCAAATTGCCAATGCCTCAAACTGTGCTGGCCTTGGGGGTACTTTCATGTCGTATAGCGCAAACCTCAGATTTTCTAAAACCCTTAGGTTAAACGACCCGTGGATAGGGAACGCTACACTTCCATGTTTTTCTGTTAATTTGCACCATTGCTTTAGCCAAAGACATGGCGCTACACCCTTTTCTTCAATGACGATGTAAGCTGGTGTACCCTCAGGCGGTGTTTCTTCTCCTACATTTGCTTTAATATACACATCTCCCCTCATGGCACTCTTAAATGCTTTGAAAAATTTCATCTTTCCGTCTTTTGTTTTTCTAAAAAAATATGTAATCAATAAGTGACTAATTCCCGGAATACTCTTTGCTTGCCTTTCCCCTTCCAATTGCGCTTCACGGACTTCGTCCAATCCGTGCGCGACCCTTCTCACCAACCGACCTATCCCAGCGCGGCTCCTAGTGACGTCACACTCACACACTGCGGCTGACAAAGTCCTGCGGCTTGTCCTCTTTTCATTCCGCTTCACTCATAAACTAATTTCTGCAATATAACGCGAGCACTTAACCAAAAGAATAAAACAGATCTGTCGGTTTACTACAGGAAAGGTAATACAATCGCTTCAGAAACCTTAGGGATTTTTCACTAGCCTCGGCAGTTATTCCATCTTTCTCGGTTTCCCACTTTCGCAAGCAAAATTTGACCTGCAAACTTTACTCTCGACTGATCAATGAACTATTCTAGTGCACTTTAGAATTCGTCAAATCTCAAAGTCAAAATTTTCTTTCACTCTGCAACATTCATACCGACTTGTTGACCACGCCCGATCAACCTATTAAACCGACCAGATCACAACATCAAACAAGTGTCACATACACTTTTCAACATACTCCGGAGTCTCTTGACCTCGCAGGGCCCGTCTCAACATCAACAACCACGTGGACAATTTTTTTCTGCTCAAAGCGCTACACACACGTGAAGTTCGACGACTTCCCTACTCTCACACCTTTGGAGGCTTTTAACCCCTTAAATCCTCACAAACTTCTCAAATAATCTGCGGCGATAAGCTGTGCAAGCGCGAAACCCTAACTTCACTCATACCGTCACTAGAAATGCTGAGACCATTCTCATACCTCTACTGTATATTCCTCATTCGCAAGCTCCGAGATCCCAGGAAAGTCATTGGGGACTTAGGGCATCATCATCTCTCCGACTTGTTTTATCAAGGAAAATTCTAACCTGACTCTGTCTATTGTTCGGATGGGGTCCCAAAGGGCTAAACCATCAATCTCTGCTACCATCTACTGATAACGCGTCCAGCCCTTATAAAATTACCTGTACCTGGACACGTTGGAGGTCGGTGAGTCTTTTAACCGAGTCGGGCTCTCCTCATCCTCAATAGTCGAGTCACTCAGATCAATAATCAATGATTATTGTAATCGGTAATCAATACTCAATTAATAGGTCAATATAGCACATCAGAAATCAATAACAGTTGGTATTTTGGCGCACCATGACCTTTCAGTCATGAATAACCACACCAGTTTATTAAAAGTTAGTGAATTTATTTCCATATATTAACAAAGCTAGCACGATATATATATGTCTCAAAACCAATTGATATATGTATATGAACATTACTAGCTGTCCATAACGGCGGAAGAAACACAATCTACGCAAAATCTGGATGATGATACACTCTGTTATAGCAATGCAAATCACCAATGTAACTAACTGTATTTGACTAATTGCATACATTCGGTCAGCATAACAAGATTTCAATTCTTCATGATACATTGAATGAATACCTCGACTAACCTCTAATTAGCATTGGCATGTGGGACTTCATGCAAAACGAATTTAGTCAACACAAATTTGGAAAAGTTCTAGCTAGGACCCTATCAAAATAGCAGTTGGTACCTAAAAGGAAAAACACAATGCATAATACATTTATCCTTTCATATTTACCAAATACAATCAGCATTCAAGAAAAGTCTTCGTCTTTCAGGTACCGGTTCGATCAGCATGGGGCAAGTTCAAAGGGGCAAAGTTAAGGGCAAGCTTCCTTGCAACGGCAAGGAGAATAGGGCAAAGTTACTGCATGGGCAAGACGGGGGCAAATCAAAGTTAAAGTCTCTAGGGTGAGAATTCTTAAAGTCTCTTTCTCTTGGATAGAGAAAAGGGCGTCAGGGTGTCATCCCAAAATGGAGTCTGGCATCAGGCTTCAAACTGGCATCGAGGAAAATGGCTGACTTCTCTTTGTCCGGTAGGTTTAAGTAAGAAACATTCCGAATTCTGCAGGGTCCTCCATTGGAGGGTTCATAGGTTGGCTTCAAATTGTCCAATGAAAATTGTCTTTTACTAGAACTTATTTGTGCATACATTAGCCTTGGAGCCTTGGAACACAAGTTGTATCATGGTTTGCCAATTATTTTTGGTATCTGTACCTTCATTGTCCGCACCTGCAGAGACTGACCTTGTATCAAAGGGGATGTAACCGGCCTAGCACGAAACCTTGGAGATAAGTGTACCAGCCAGTTTCTACTGGAAAAATACAACTTCAAGCAAGAATATATGTTTCATTAGTTCAAGGAAAAAAAAATCACGCAGTTAGAATTTTGAAGCCAGGCAACTAGGCCAAAGCCTGTACTAAATTTAAGCTAAGCAAAACAGTTTTCAAACAAGAAATCATGGCATACATTTGCGATTATGACGGATTACTACAATTTTAATACTTCGTGATTAATAAAGCTCGTTTATAATGATGGCGAACTAACCTGAGGGCACAATTCCCCTCGTACATTATTTCTTTTACTAAAATCACACTACATTACACGTATTGATCACACGGTATACATGAATATATGTCGGACCTTCTTTTTCTGCGTCATCAAAACCTTCTTCGAGTTTGGGCTTTGCTGTCTCCACTGAGGATATCTCTTTGCTTTTCTCATGCACTTCTTTGATTTGACTTGGCAAGTTTGTGTGGTCATGACACTATGTGCTCCTATTGCATTCTATTGTGACTCTACATTGCTTGCACTGTTTTCTATTGCTATTACTGCATATTTTGGTATTGTGTACATATATCTTGTGTATATTTGATATCCTCATACTGAGGGTACTCACTGAGATACTTTTGGCATATTGTCATAAAAATAAAGTACCTTTATTTTTAGTATATCTGTGTATTGTGTTTTCTTATGATATTGTGCATATGACACCAGTGGTATAGTAGGAGCTTCACACGTCTCCTAGTTCAGCCTGAGCTGCTCTGCTAAGCTACCTTTTCTATCAGCCTCAGCTGCTAGACACCCCTCTACACTAATAAGGGATACCTGGGCCTGGTGCAAGGTGTAAGTACCCCTTGGTACCCACTACAAGCCAGGCCAGCCTCCTACAAGGGGGTATTAGGAACTTTACAGGATTGTGGTTTAACCGTTAAGCGTGACAAGTGCAGGACTGGCGTGAAAGGTGTTGAGTTCTTAGGTCACTGGCTGGACAAGTGTGGAGTGGCACCCAAGTTGATGTTGGTGAGGGCAACAGAAGAAGCATGATCGCCACAGAACAAGTACCATCTGCGTTCGTTTGCTGGCGGAGTATTACTACTGTTTCGTCCCAATGTTTTCTGATAGAACAGAACGCATGAAGAAGCTGATGGCAAAGAATGTCAAGTCTGATGGGATGAAGGAGGTCAGAAGGAGTTTGTGCAACTGAAGAAGTGTATTGATTGGCTCCAGCCTTAAAGCCATTTGACACATGTGACAAATGCATAATTTGCATGGATGCGAGCAGTGTGGGTTTGGGGCAGTATTGATGCATTATAGGGATCAGAGAGAGGTTACCCTTCCATATACCTGAATTGACGTGTTCGATCATTAAGAGGGAAGAATTGGGCTTGGTGGAGCGTGTGCCATTTCTGGTAAGTCGTATGGGAAGTGGATTTTATCTTTAAAATGGGTCATCGACCTTTGATGGATGTTTTCATCAGTAAGGGCACTTGTCAGGTTTCATCTAGAATTACCAGGTGGGTGTTGAAATTGCTGGAGTTTACTTTCAGGATGGAATATGTTCCTGAAAAAGTGTGGTGGCCAATTGTTCATCATGATTACCTGTAAATAGTGCGGATGAGATAATTGAAGGGGACGAGGAGTGGTGATAGCAAATGTGTGTACACTCATCGAGTGTTGCATATCCCACGAGGAGTGGGTCCTAGCAGTAAAGGATATCACATTGCAAGGTGAAGGAGTATTTGACAAAGGAGTGGCCAGCGAAGGGGAAAGCATCTGATGCAGGAGAATTATTCAGATTAGTGAGTACAGAGTAGTCACTCGTAAGTGAGATGATACTCAGAGGTGAATTAATGGTGGTATCACAAGCGTTGAGGGGTCAAATCTTATGGTTGGCGCACAAAGAACATACTGGCATGAGTGAGACCAAGCATAGGGTGAGGATGGAGTATTGTTGACCCGGATTGGATAAAGATGTTGAGAGGGCGATAAGCAAATGTGTTAAGTGTGCTTAGAGTGATAAGTCGCAGAGGACGGTGGAATAATCACCAGTTGAGAGTGACAGGATGAATGCTCCTTGGAGGAAAATTTGTCTTGACATTTCTGGTCCAAACAGAGTTCTGGGTTTGTGTCCGAAATCTGCTTTGGTAGTGATAGATTATTTTTCAAGGTGGCCAAAGTTACGTTTACGGATCATGTGACGACTCAAGATGCTGGTTGGAAGGTGTGTAAGGCTTGAGGAGAGTGAGAAGAGAGATTGTTATGGAGCTGGCAGGCAGCTTCCTCCTGGAGTTACTGTTTTACTTGAAGAGAAATAAATAATTCTGTACTCAAATGTATAGTGCGAGTAGCGTCATTTCACCTTCTTCATAAAAACTCTCCTGCAAGAACTTTATGAGGACCTCAGTAGTTATGCATGGTCACAACCGAACGAGAATGTTAATTGATTAACACAAGGATATATTTATCACCGAGATTTCTTTGTTAGACTGGTAATATTATATCCAGAGCTAACTGGACCCAAGGTCTGTCAGTCAGGGATTTTAATAGGATATAAAGGAGCTTTGCAAAGCGAGTGTGATTTGTCACAATGTTGCCTTTAAACCTACCCTTGCCAGGCCACCAGTACCTATCGTCAGTTTTGACCTCCTTCTTGACAGGCAATTGGCAACAACATTTCTGTTGCCTGGTATGTGTTGCATCCTAAAATTGAATCCTTCCAACCCCAGGAGCCAGTGTGAGATTCTGGGGAGTGGTTCTCTTTGTTCCTTGTGGGATAAGGGATAAAAATTAGGGGTTTCTGGTTAATGCAGATTTTGACTGGCAGGACCCATAAAAAGAATTTGAAGTGTTTCACTTTCCAGTAACATCATAATGCTTCTCGTTCTACAATGGAGTAATAGAGCTCTGGACTTTTAAGGGAGAAGACTGCAAACGCTTCAGTCTGTTCCCCATTTTCATTGGTTTGAGAAAGAGTGGCTCAGAGACCAACATTGTTGACATCAGTAGTGAAATACGTAGGTTTAACAGGATCATATTTACCAAAAGATGAGGCTTCACAGATCTGGGACTTCATATGCTCAAAAGTCATAACGACATTGGACTTCCCATTTGAAGTGTACTTCAAAAGGGCGTGTAAAGGTTCTACAAAGCTGGCAAAGTTATTTAGAAATTTCAAGTAGAATTTGGCAAGTCCTAAAATGGACCTGAGCTCATCTTTATTCAAACGTACAAGTGCTCTGTTAATAGATTCCACAAGGTCTAACTTAAGTTTGATGCCATTGCGTGATATGGTGTTCCCTAGATATTCTACGGAGCCCACTCTGATGCAACACTTCTCCCTTTTGATGGTAAGCACTGCCTTACCTAGGGGGTCATTACAACCCTGGCGGACAGTGTTAAAGCGGCGGTAATACCGCAAACAGGCTGGCGAAAAAAAAAAGGGAATTATGACCATGGCGGAAACCGCCAACAAAGACAGCCACTTTAACACTCCGACCGCCACAGCGGTACAGACAAGCAGCGTGGCGGTCACTGCCAACAGAGAGGCGGAAGACAAAGTACCGCCCACAGTATTACAACAGGCCAATCCTCCACCTTTTCCGGGACGGATTCACCGTGGATAGATACACGGCGGAAACAGCCATTTCAATGGGAAAACGCCCACCTCAACACACTCCACGAGGAAGGAGGGCACCATGGAGCCAGAACTCCAAATACTCCCTGTGATTGTGTTCCTGCTCCTCTACGAACATCAGCAACGCCGGTTCCGAAGACAACGGTGAGTACTGCACCTACGACATAGAGGAGGGGGGAGGCAAAAGTCAGGGACACACACACGCAACACCCCCACCGCCACCCTGACCCTCACCCACTACAACACACACACCCATGCATTTCCAAACATCATAGTAACAACCCCCCCCCCCGGAAGAATGAAAACACAAAAGGAAATGAGTACAACCATTGTAATGTATCAAAATACAGTAACCAAATATATACATAAATATATACACATTCCAAAAATATACATCACGATTAGTAGTGCAGGTATGCACCATTCAATGTCCGTGGACCACTGGGCCCAAAATGCATGGGTGAAGCCCACATCAGATACCTGTCCAGAAACGGAGAGAACACTGCAGGGGCATCAGATAGAAATACAACAGGCACCTCAGGGGGAAGGGAAGGGGGGGCACCTCAGCCGATGACAGCACCACGCCAGATCCACGACGGGGCTCCATGCCCATTGATGTATCCTGGGGAGTGCAAAGCCACAGTCTCACAAGTCTTTGCAGTGGGTGTGTTGCCCACTGCTTTATCCTGGGGAGTGCAAAGCCACAGTCTCTCAAGTCTCACAAGTGGGTGGTTTGCCCACTGTACCATCCTGGGGAGTGCAAAGCCACAGTCTCTGAAGTCTCTCAAGTGGGTGGTTTGCCCACTGCTTGGTCCTGGGGAGTGCAAAGCCACAGTCTCTCAAGTCTCTACAGTGGGTGGGTTGCCCACTGTACCATCCTGGGGAGTGCAAAGCCACAGTCTCTCAAGTCTCACAAGTAGGTGGTTTGCCCACTGTACCATCCTGGGGAGTGCAAAGCCACATTCTCTCAAGTCTCTCAAGTGGGTGGTTTGCCCACTGCTTGGTCCTGGGCAAAGCCACAGTCACTCAAGTCTCTACAGTGGGTGGGTTGCCCACTGTACCATCCTGGGGAGTGTAAAGCCACAGTCTCTCAAGTCTCTACAGTGGGTGGGTTGCCCACTGTACCATCATGGGGAGTGCAAAGCCACAGTCTCACAAGTCTTTGCAGTGGGTGGTTTGCCCACTGTACCATCCTGGGGAGTGCAAAACCACAGTCTCTCAAGTCTCTACAGTGGGTGGTTTGCCGACTGTACCATCCTGGGGAGTGCAAAGCCACAGACTCTCATGTGTATAACAGTCTCCACTGGTTCTGGAGGGGGACTGGTGCCCAGAGTGCATCACTCTCCCCGTAACGGTCCCAGTTCCGTCACTGCCCCTGCCCCTGCTGCACATGGGCTAGCGATGCTTGTGTTGGCGGTGCTTGCCCTGTTCAGTGGTACTTGCCATGGCGGTCTTTGCCCTGTTCAGCGGTGCTTGCCCTGTTCAGCGGTGCTTGCCATGGCGGTCTTTGCCCTGTTCAGCGGTGCTTGCCCTGTTCAGCGGTGCTTTCCATGGCGGTCTTTGCCCTGTTCAGCGGTGCTTGACTTTTCTGTCTCTGGCCTGTGCAGCGGTGTGTGCCATGGCGGTCCCTCATTGCCCAGCAGGGTTGTGGCTGCCAGGGCCCTCCTGGGCACTGACTCTGGCGGTGGTCTCCTGACCAGTGACGATTGTGCTGCCCTCCTGGGCACTGACTTTGGCGGTGGTCTCCTGACTAGTGACGATGGAGCTGGCGGTGGCCTCCTGGCAGCGGGGATGATGGCGGCCTTCTCCGCAGTGCTGCTCTTCCCAGACTTTGGCGCTCTTTTCTGCCCCTTCCCCATCTTGGGAGGAGTCACTGCTGACTCGACACTCCCCCCAGGACCCTTGTGAGCGGCTTTGCCGGCAGGAGTCTTCACCCTCTCCCGTCGGGCACTGTCCAACTTCTGGTGCTTCACAGGGGGGGGACTGGATGTGCTTTGGCTCCGTGTCACACTGGCTGCCCTGGTGCCCGATGCACTCTACATACCTCTACAGGCACCACTGGTACCGGAGATTTTTTGGCTGAAGTGCTACTACGGGACCTATGAATTGGAGGGGGGGTGGTGGGAAAGAGGTCAACGTTGCTCAGGAAAAGTTTCTGACGAACACTGGGACGGGTAGCTGGAGGGGGTCTGGGAGTGGAGGAAGAGGAGGTGGTTGTAGGAGGTGTAACTTTTGATGATTTGGGTGCAGGTGCATGTTCAGGAGGCTGTCGTGAGGTGGATGGATGTTGGGTGTGTGTGTGCCCGCGTTTGTGTACTTTGGGAGGGGGCGTCACAGACACACTGGGAGAGGACACAGGGGACGTGTAAATGGTAGTGGGGGTGGTGAGTGGAGGTGAGCGGGTGTGGTGCTGGGTGCTGTGGTGCCAGTCCTAGTGGCTGTAGTGGTAGTACATGCAGGTGAGAGTGTAGACGACACTAGGAGGGAGGAGGGAGACGACGAGGAGGGGGACACAGTGGAGGCAGTGGATGTTGCTGTGTCTGTATGTGGGTAATGCTTGTGTGAGTGCCTGTGGGATGTGTGGTGCCTATGTTTGCCTGAGCTGCCCTTGTGTGTTGACGTGTGTGCAGGCTGGTCTGATGGTGTGCTTGGGATAGGCTGAGGTACAGGGGATTGGGTCTGGGTGCAGGAAGTTGGAGGGGGGAGGCTAGACACAGGGACAATGGCTGCCGTCAGTGCTGAGGCCAGAGATTGCAGGGTTCGATGATGGGTAGCCGGACCAGAATGAATGCCCTCCAGGAATGCATTAGTGTGTTGCAACTCCCTTTCTACACCCTGGATGGCATTCACAATGGTAGACTGCCCAACAGTGAGGGACCTGAGGAGGTCAATGGCAGGGGTGACTGGGGCAGGGGCTGAGGTGCCTGGGGTGAAGGTGATGCCCACCCTCCTGGGTGAGCGGGCACGGGGCGAAGGCTGAGGGGCTGCGGGGAGGGCGGTGCTGGTAGGGGGGGTGGCAGCTGTACCTGTAGAAGTGGTGCGCACAGATGGTGCCGCCACCACAAGGGAGCTCCCATCGGAGGACGAGTCCGTGTCGCTGGTTGCTGATCCGGTGACTGCCGTGAAGCTCCCCTTGCCCTCCGTGCCACTGGTGTATTCAGAGTCCGTGGTGTGGCCCTCCATGGCCATGTGGGATGCAGCCCCCTCGTGCTCCGGTGCCACTGTACCTCCGCCTGATGATGCTGATGCACAAAAGAACAGGGAGACCACAAAAAGGGGTGGGGAAACAGAAGAAAGACAGGTTGAGTGCATGGCTTACCGCTACCGTTGGCGGACAATACAGACACAGCAGCCCCCTGCACTAGGCCGCGCTCTTGGGCTCTACAGATGCAGTTCCTGGGATAAGGCCTACATGTCTATGGTGGACATCTGCACACATAGATGACACAGGGGAATGTATATCTGTACTTGGCACTATTCAGAGGTGGGGTGGGGTGGCACATGGCCTGCATTACGGAGGGGCCTAGCCTACGGAACTCGCCCTGGCCTAGGGAAACCCACAGCCCTCCTTCCCCACCCAGACCCCTCCACTGCGCGCAAAGTCAGCAGAATTCGAGTGTACTCACCCCCTTGTGTCTGCTGTGATACCCTCATGCGCCCAACCAACTCAGGGTAGGCCATGTCCGGAACATCAGGGGGCTCATGGTGCGACGGGCACCCCTCCCACGTTGGGAGGCCATCCCCAGCTGAGCCTCCGCCGTCTTCTTGCTCCAGCGGCGAATGTCCTCCCATCTTTTACGGCAGTGGGTGCTCCGTCTCTGGTGGACCCCCAGGGTCCGGACGTCCTTGGCGATGGCACGCCAAATATCCTTCTTCTGGTGGGCGCTGACCTACATGACATGTACAGGGGGAGAAGAGAAGTCATTGGCAACTGCACCGTCGAAGTGAGTGGCCCCCATCCCTACCCTTGCCATGTGGCACATGCATTCAAACTCCTTCATGCTCGCAGAACTCTGCCGCCTTCCTTCTTACATCCAGCCCTCTCCACCCAGGCACAGCCCATACAACTTGCACCCTATGTACTCACCTGTTGGTCTGGAGGACCGTAGAGTAGCGTGTACTGTGGGAGGAACCCGTCCACAAGCTTCTCCAACTCCTGTGCAGTGAAGGCAGGGGCCCTTTCCCCAGATGCACGAGCCATTGTCTCTTCCAGACCGAGGTCACACTAGCACTTGCAGTATAGGTCCTCTCCTGTAGAAGATCAGGTATCGAGTGATTGAACAGATAGAAAATGGCAGTCACGTCCGCAGCGGTGATGTCCGAGGCGGTGCTTATCATCACCGCCGGCGCACTTCGTCATTGGCTCCTGGGACCCATAGGGTCCAATGTTAACCAATGCAGCATTGCGCCGCGGTCTTCGACCGCCTACTGCGACGGTGTACAACGCCAGCGCAGTTACCTCACATCCAATTGCCCCAGTTTAGAGGTCAGGCAGCCCCCATTTCAGGGGCCCACATGGCTTCATTTTCAACTGCGTCACACATACCTAGGCCTGGACTCAACACTCTTACACACAACTTTTTGGATTATGTTTCGTGTTCAGTGTAGCTGTGGGTACATATCTCTGAGTTGCTTATCTCTGTGGTCGCTTTTGTCCTTCCTAGGCACTGTCAGCTGGAACATGTGAGGAGATGGCGGAATCCTCCGGTGTACCAACCGTTGGTGGACCTGTTGACAATGGAGGAGCGACATTTAATCATCACCTACAGGTTTGACCGTGCCACAATCCAGGAACTGTGTACCCAGTTGGAGCCAGACCTGATGTCAGCAATCCCCCATCCCACTGGAATCCCCCCTCAAGTGCAGGTGCTATCAGTGCTCCATTTCCTAGCAAGTGGGTCATTTCAGACAACAGTGGCCATGGCATCAGGGATGTCTTCCAACGTGTTGTCCAGAGTGTTGTCTGCCCTGCTGAAACACATGAGGAGCTACATCGTTTTCCCTCAGGTGGAGGATTTGGCTACAGTTAAAGGTGACTTCTATGCCCTGGGACATATCCCTAACATCATAGGTGCCATTGATGGGACCCATGTAGCTCTGGTCCCCCCCCACAGGAGTGAACAGGTGTACAGGAACCGGAAGAGTTATCATTCCATGAATGTACAGATGGTATGTTTGGCAGACCAGTACATCTCGCAGGTAAATGCTATGTTCCCTGGCTCAGTGCATGACGCCTACATCCTGCGGAATAGTAGAATCCCTTATGTGATGGGTCAACTCCAGAGGCACCGGGTGTGGCTATTACGGGACTCTGGTTACCCCAACCTGTCATGGCTATTGACCCCAGTGAGGAATCCCAGGACCAGGACAGAGGAACGCTACAATGAGGCCCATGGGCGGACTAGGAGGGTGATCGAACGCACCTTCGGCCTCCTGAAGGCCAGGTTCAGGTGCCTCCATATGACAGGTGGTTCCCTATTCTACTCACCAAGGAAGGTGTGCCAGATCATCATCGCCTGCTCCATGCTTCACAATCTTGCTTTGTGACGCCAGGTGCCTTTTCTGCAGGAGGATGGTCCAGATGACGGTGTTCTGGCAGCTGTGGAGCCTGTGGACAGTGATGAGGAGGAAGCAGAGGAAGAAGACATTGACAACAGGGACTCTGTCATACAGCAATATTTCCAGTGACACACAGGTGAGAACACTTTCTTTACTAATACATTTACTTTCACACTTCTGCCTCTATCCTGTCTGTCAATTTCATACAGTATTTGGTAACTGAGTTGTACATTTCCATTACGGTTTCACAGGTGTGGTTACCAACGTGTGTCATGTGCTTGCATCCTTCATGGACTTGTGATGTGTGACATAAGTATGTTGACATTACTATTGAGAACGGATTTTGTCATTGTCATAGCTAATACACATTTTCAAAATCACAGACTGACTCCAGATTGTTTTGTGGTTCAAGGGTGTTTATTGAAGTGCTAATTATTGGAGGGGGTGGTAAAATGGTGATGGGTGATGGTGGAGGAATGTCCATGGCAGAGTCCAGTCTATTAGTCTCACAGGTGCACTGCCCATATGGGCATAGGAAGTGGAGCTGGGGCAGTTCCAATATGGACAGGGTTACAAAGTGGGACAGTGGGATGACAATCAGGGTGGTCTCATTTTTTGGCGGGGGTCTTGCCATCGTGCTCTGTCCTGTTCCTGGATCTCAGGGACCGCTTGCGGGGTGGTGCTCCGTCTGCAGGGGGTGGGGTGCTGGTGTGGTGGTCCTGTGGCAGGCCGTCCTGTCCACTAGCGCCGGCAGAGGTGGTGGGCAGTTCATCGTCCATGCTAGTGTCAGGGGCGCCTTGGAGTGCCACGGTGTCCCTCATGATGTTCTGTATGTCCTTCAGCACCCCTACAATGGTGCCCAGGGCGGAGCTGATGGTTCTGAGTTCCTCCCTGAACCCCAAATACTGTTCCTCCTGCATGCGCTGGGTCTCCTGAAACTTGGCCAGGACCGTAGCCATCGTCTCCTGGGAGTGGTGGTATGCTCCCATGATGGAGGAGAGGGCCTCGTGGAGAGTGGGTTCCCTTGGCCTGTCCGCCCCCTGTCGCACAGCAGCCCTCCCAGTTCCCCTGTGTTCCTGGGCCTCCGTCCCCTGGACCGTGTGCCCACTACCACTGCCCCCAGGTCCCTGTTGTTGTTGGGGTGGTGGGTTATCCTGGGTTCCCTGTAGTGGTGGACACACAGCTGATTGACGTGTCCTGGGGACGGAGGTATGGGCCCGCTGGGTGGGTGCTGTACTGGTGTTTCCAGAGGGGGGAAGGTCAGTGTTGGGCTGTGCCTGTGTAAGGCGAACCGACTGTCCCGAGGCCCACGATTGTCCAGGCTGGTCATCTGGATCCAGTTGGCCAGAGCTGCTGTCATCACTGTGGGCCTCTTCTGTGGGTGGGGTGGAGATGTCTGGACCCACCTGTCTGGTGACGTTAGTTAGTGGTCCTGCAGGGGTATAAAAGCATGATTATTGCATCTGTGTGTGTCATGGTGTGCAATGGGTGGGTGAGCGTGTACCCCAGTGGTTGCATTCCTGTGTGGGACCTTGTGTGATGATGGTTTAGGGGGTTGTATGGGTATGTGCAGTGGGCATGCTTTAGTGATGGGTGACCATGCTTTGTTTTTGCATGCAGGGCTTGGTGTTGGGATGGGTGGTTTGTGATGTTGGGACATATGTGAGGAGTTGGGGTGATAGGGGAGGGGGTGAGACTGGGGGTGTGTGATAGCATGCAGGTAGGGTGGGGGATATGATAGTTAAGATTTGACTTACCAGTGTCCATTCCTCCACCGACTCCTCCGAGGCCCTCAGGATGCATAATGGTCAAGACTTGCTCCTCCCATGTTGTTAGTTGTGGGGAGGAGGTGGGGGTCCTCCGCCAGTCCGCTGAACCGTGATGTTGTGCCTGGAGACCACGGAACGCACCTTCCCCCGTAGGTCGTTCCACCTCTTCCTGATGTCCTCCCGATTTCTTGGTTGCTGTCCCACTGCGTTGACCCTGTCCACGATTCTTCGCCATAGCTCCATCTTCCTAGCTATGGAGGTGTGCTGCACCTGTGATCCAAATAGCTGTGGCTCTACCCATACGATTTCCTCCACCATGATCCTGAGCTCCTCCTCCCAAAACCTGGGGTGTCTTTGGCGTGCCATTGGGTGGTGTAGGTGATGTGTGGTGTGGTGTATGTGGTGATGAGTGTGGTGATGTGTAGTGGTAGGGTTTTTTTTGTGCGTGGATGTTGTGTGGGTGATGGTGTTGTGTGCCTCTGTGTGGTGGGGTTGTCTATTGCTGTGCTCTCTCTGTCGCCTTCGTCTCTATTTTTTGGTCGTAGGGGTTTGTGGGTGATGTGGGTGTGTGTTTTATATTGTGTTGGGTGTGTGGGAGTGGTGTTTGTATGTGTATCAGGTGTGTGTATTTGGAATTGTCCAATGTGGCAGTGTTTTGGAGATGTGTGTGTATTTTGAGCGTGGCGGTGTGTACCGCCAATGGAATACCACGGTTGAAAGACCGCCTCATGGATTCGTGGGACGTAATAGCATGGGCGTGTTTCTGTTGGCGTGACGGTGGAGGTTTTGCTTTTGCCAGTTTATCACTGACCTTTGGTGTGGCGGTGTTGTGTGGGTGTCTGAATTTCGGCAGATTCCGAGATGTGTGTCATAATAGCTGTGGCGGAATTCCACGGCCGCGGCGGTGTATTGGTGGTCTTCTACACGGCGGTAAGCGGCTTTTACCGCCAATGTTGTAATGACCCCCCTAGTCTCCTTAGAACTTCTTGTAAAGTGTGGTTGTGCGATTCTTAATTTTTACAAAAACAAGCTTGCCATTTTGGAAACAGAGAACATTTGATAGACCTTTCAGAAAATGCTGCAGAATACGCCAACCTGCATGAGAATATAGCAGTATGTTCCTAGGGGCATTATTAATGATGTTAAATGACTCAATAAGGGATGCAGTTCGACTTGGTAATATGCAAAGGTAAGATCCAGAACACTAATTAAAAACGCATCACCAAATAAAGAGAGAATTTCATGGATGTGGTGCAGTTGATGCCTATCTACCCAAATATTTACATTCGAAACTCTCAGATCTACAGACAATCATATCTCTTTTCTTCCTGCTTTAGTGGCAATGACTACTGGAGGTAACCATTCTGTGGCCTCCATTGGTTTAAGGGTCCCTTGAGCCAGCAATTTTACAATTTACTTCATTAGAGGCATCTGCATGAGATGTGGAATGGGATGTACTTAGTGGACATTGATTTAGTATTGCTTTTTACATAATGCATTGTTGATAATCCTTTAGAATCCCAGCTTTATCTGAATAGACTTTGGGGAACTTGTGGCATATATCTTTTTCACAAAGTGGATGAAGAGATAGAACAGTATCCTTTATGGTAGGGTCAAGTTTATTGCCCATTTCTGTTTGATGTCTCCACCCCAGTACATTAGAACCTTTAGTCATAATATAAACTTCCACTACTGTAGATCTACCTTTGAAGTTGATGTGCATTCTGACCATGGTTTCCAATGGAATGAGGTCATCATTGTAACCTCCAGGTTGGTACAAGGACAAACTTGTTTGCGGGGGAAAAATTCCTGAAGTTATTGTCTAACAAGCAAAACAGAGAACAATAATCAGCAAAAACTATAACAGGAATATCATCAAAAAGTATTTCACAATTAGGTGATCTAAGATCAATAGGATTCTCAGGAACCTGATAGACTAATTTTTCTCCCATACATCAACTAAATCAATGGCATTAACATTCTTGTTAGAAGTATCTTTGCACACTCCCCCATAGTGCCCCTTTTTCCAACATTTCCAACATGTTACCACCCTTGCTTGGCACTTGGCATTGTTGGCTAAATGTCCATCGTTACCAGACAGGAAGCATCTTTTAAAACAAATGCTGTAAACTCTCTGTCTCTCCTAGGTACTTCTGAATCTTTATTCATTACAATTGTTTCTTTCTTCATCATATCAACTTACACTTTTTCGCTTATGAGCTGTTCTTCTCTCTTTTATATAGCCAGCTGTTTGTTCAATGTTTACAGCAATAGCTATTGCTTGCTTCAAGTCTAGATTTGTAGCTTTTCTTGAATATTCAGGTTATTTGCACATCTCATGAGTTGGTCTTGTATTAAATACTCAGTAAGTGGGCCAAAATCATAGGTGTTGGAAAGGCCTCTTAGGGCTGCAATATATGTGGTCACTTTTCTATTTTTCCTTTGGGCCCGTCCAAAGAACTTGTGTCTCTCCAACACAACATCTATACATTTATTTTCAGTCCAAATTGCTCTTGTAGTTTGTTAAATGTAGTTGATAGTTGATACACATCACTTTGTACATCCGGGCCATCACCATCTCCATCCCAAATGTCATAACTCTCATACATTTTCCTCCTTCTATCCCTAACAGCTGTAACCTTCTCACCACCGACTGCAATCAGGTAGGACTCAAACAGCTTAGTCCATGGTTTCTATTGGAGCGATGGCTCTCCACATTCATTCAGAAATGGTGGAGGCTGCAACATGCTTCACAGCAGCCATGGTTGCGTATCACCCAGATCTTAAGTGTACTGGATAATATAAAAGTAGAGGACAAGGGCGTAAGAGGACAAAATATATTTGAATAAAGGTAACAAATATAAATGGAACATATTAAACCTTCCAGACTGGATGATCTGTAGTTTCTAGAGGGAAAATAGTGTTGGAATTATAGGCCTTATTATGATTTCAGCAGACGGAAAAGCCCCTCCTCTGAAATCCCAACAGGGAGATTGCTGCTGTTGTGGCTGCCTCCCTACTGGGCCCATTACGAGTTTCCAGCTGGGTCAGCAGGTGGAAACCTCAGTTTCCACCCACTAACCCAGCGGGAAATGGCCTACAGCATTGTCTCCAGCTCGTAATAGAGCCAGCAGCAATGCTGTAGTACTCAAGGTGCATCAGCACCCTCGCAATGTTTACTGTCTGCAAAGCGTGCAGCGCTGCCCTGGTGGATTAGGACCGCCAAGACTGCCAGACCGCTGGGATGACTAATCCTGGCAGTGCTGGCGGTCCAACTGCAGCACAACCGCCGCATTCGTAAAATGGTGCTCAGACTGCCGCCAATGGCGGCAGTCCGACTGCCACTGTGAACCTGGCGGTCATGAGACCACCAGGTTCCTAATGAGCCCCTATGTGTGAGGAGTGAATCCACAATTCTGTTAAATATAATTGCATCGCCATTGTGTCATTCTTTTGGTGCTCCAGCGGCACATTCCTTGCTCCATATTTACAAAGTGATGTATTAGGCCCAATATGTCACTTTTTGAAAGCCTGTGGCAAAATTTCCCTCCGCCTGAACCGGCTGTGTCACACAACTTTAAACATATGCAAGGTAGGCATTAGTTCGTAGAAACTAACGCAGAACCAATGCAGTGATATTTATGAGTTTATGGAAAAGTGACACAGTGTCAGCATGCGGCGTGCAGAGCCTGAACTGCATCAAAATATCTTGCACATAGGCATCCTAGGCATGAGAAATTACGCATTTGCACTGGTATATAAACAGAACATACTCAAATCACTTTGGCAAGCTCAACTGCGCCATGGAGGTGCTAATAATTCAGCTAGAAGCAGCAAGAAGACCACTACCATCACCAGCACTACCTTCTTCACCACCACCATTTAGACAGTGCAGGAGAAGGGAGCTTATATTCCGCCAAAGGACTACCCTCATTGACCGCATGGGGGAGGAAGTCATCACCTACGACAGGCTCAGAAGGGAGTCCGTGTAGGAGGCTGGACTGGCTTGTAGTGAGTACCAAGGGGTACTTACACCTTGCACCAGGCCCAGGTATCCCTTATTAGTGTATACGGGTGTCTAGCAGCTTAGACTGATAGAAAAGGTAGCTTAGCAGAGCAGCTTAGGCTGAACTAGGAGACGAGTGAAGCTCCTACAGTACCACTAGTGTCATATGCACAATATCATAAGAAAACACAATACACAGATATACTAAAAATAAAGGTACTTTATTTTTATGACAATATGCCAAAGTATCTCAGTGAGTACCCTCAGTATGAGGATAGCAAATATACACAAGATATATGTACACAATACCAAAAATATGCAGTATAGTATTAGAAAACAGTGCAAACAATGTATAGTTACAATAGGATGCAATGGGAACACATAGGGATAGGGGCAACACAAACCATATACTCCAAAAGTGGAATGCGAACCACGAATGGACCCCAAACCTATGTGACCTCGTAGAGGGTCGCTGGGACTGTAAGAAAACAGTGAGGGTTAGAAAAATAGCCCACCCCAAGACCCTGAAAAGTGAGTGCAAAGTGCACTAAAGTTCCCCAAAGAGCACAGAAGTCGTGATAGGGGAATTCTGCAGGAAAGACCAAAACCAGCAATGCAGCAACAATGGATTTCCAGACGAGGGTACCTGTGGAACAAGGGGACCAAGTCCAAAAGTCACGATCAAGTCGAGAGTGGGCAGATGCCCAGGAAATGCCAGCTGTGGGTGCAAAGAAGCTGCTACTGGACAGTAGAAGCTGAGGATTCTGCATGAACGACAAGGGCTAGAAACTTCCCCTTTGGAGGATGGATGTCCCACATCGTGAAGAGTTGTGCAGAAGTGTTTTCCTGCAGAAGGACCGCAAACAAGCCTTGCTAGCTGCAAAGCTTGTGGTTAGGGTTTTTGGATGCTGCTGTGGCCCAGGAGGGGCCAAGATGTCACCAATTGCGTCAAGGGACAGACGGGGCGCCCAGCAAGACAAGGAGCCCTCTTAGAAGCAGGCATCACCCGCAGAAGTGCCGGAACAGGCACTACAAAGTGGAGTGAAACGGTGCTCACCCGAAGTTGCACAAGAGAGTCCCACGCCGCCGGAGGACAACTCAGGAGGTCGTGCAATGCAAGTTAGAGTGCCGTGGACCCAGGCATGGCTGTGCACAAAGGAAATCTTCGTGGAGTGCACAGGAGCCGGAGTAGCTGCAAAACACGCGGTTCCCAGCAATGCAGTCTGGCGTGGGGAGGCAAGGACTTACCTCCACCAAACTTGGACTGAAGAGTCACTGGACTGTGGGAGTCACTTGGACAGAGTTGCTGAGTTCAAGGGACTTTGCTCGTCGTGCTGAGAGGAGACCCAGAGGACCGGTGATGCAGTTCTTTGGTGCCTGCGGTTGCAGGGGGAAGATTCCGTCGACCCACGGGAGATTTCTTCGGAGCTTCTAGTGCAGAGAGGAGGCAGACTACCCCCACAGCGTGCACCACCAGGAAAACAGTCGAGAAGGCAGCAGGATCAGCGTTACAGTGTCGCATTAGTCGTCTTTGCTACTTTGTTGCAGTTTTGCAGGCTTCCAGCGCGGTCAGCAGTCGATTCCTTGGCAGAAGGTGAAGAGAGAGATGCAGAGGAACTCTGATGAGCTCTTGCATTCGTTATCTAAGGAATTCCCCAAAGCAGAGACCCTAAATAGCCAGAAAAGAGGGTTTGGCTACTTAGGAGAGAGGATAGGCTAGCAACACCTGAAGGAGCCTATCAGAAGGAGTCTCTGACGTCACCTGCTGGCCCTGGCCACTCAGAGCAGTCCAGTGTGCCAGCAGCACCTCTGTTTCCAAGATGGCAGAGGTCTGGAGCACACTGGAGGAGCTCTGGGCACCTCCCAGGGGAGGTGCAGGTCAGGGGAGTGGTCCCTCCCCTTTCCTTTGTCCAGTTTCGCGCCAGAGCAGGGCTGAGGGGTCCCTGAACCGGTGTAGAATGGCTTATGCAGAAATGGGCACCATCTGTGCCCATGAAAGCATTTCCAGAGGCTGGGGGATGCTACTCCTCCCCTGCCTTCACACCTTATTCTCTGAGGAAGTCCTTTGTTCTGCCTTCCTGGGCCAAGCCTGGCTGGACCCCAGGAGGGCAGAAACCTGTCTGAGGGGTTGGCAGCAGCAGCAGCTGCAGTGAAACCCCTGAAAAGGCAGTTTGGCAGTACCCTGGTCTGTGCTAGAAACCCGTGGGATCATGGGATTGTGCCAACAGTGCCAGGATGGCATAGAGGGGGCAATTCCATGATCATAGACATGTTACATGGCCATATTCGGAGTTACCATTGTGAAGCTACACATAGGTAGTGACCTATATGTAGTGCACGCGTGTAATGGGGTCCCCGCACTCACAAAGTCTGGGGAATTGGCCCTGAACAATGTGGGGGCACCTTGGCTAGTGCCAGGATGCCCACACACTAAGTAACTTAGCACCTAACCTTTACCAGGTAAAGGTTAGACATATAGGTGACTTATAAGTTACTTAAGTGCAGTGTAAAATGGCTGTGAAATAACGTGGACGTTATTTCACTCAGGCTGCAGTGGCAGGCCTGTGTAAGAATTGTCAGAGCTCCCTATGGGTGGCAAAAGAAATGCTGCAGCCCATAGGGATCTCCTGGAACCCCAATACGCTGGGTACCTCAGTACCATATACTAGGGAATTATAAGGGTGTTCCAGTATGCCAATGTAAATTGGTAAAATTGGTCACTAGCCTGTTAGTGACAATTTGGAAAGAAATGAGAGAGCATAACCACTGAGGTTCTGATAAGCAGAGCCTCAGTGAGACAGTTAGTCATAACACAGGTAACACATACAGGGCACACTTATGAGCACTGGGGCCCTGGCTGGCAGGGTCCCAGTGACACATACAACTAAAACAACATATATACAGTGAGATATGGGGGTAACATGCCAGGCAAGATGGTACTTTCCTACAGTCCGTCATACAGCTCCTGAACCAGATTGCACCAAGGCTGCATACAACATCACAGAGGTGCTCCAACATCCCTCCACAGGTCAAGCTGATGGCATTCCTTCACCCGCTGGCATCTGGATCATTCCAGACCACCACAGGCAGAGTGGCAGGAATCTCCCATGCAATCTTTTTCGGTTTTCCTACCCTTGGTCCTGGATGTCATCATCAGCTTGACACCCCAGTACATCATGTTCCCCTAGACAGAGCAGCAACAGCTGGACACAAAGCAAGGCTTTAATACCATAGCTGGCTTCCCACATGTCTTGGGGCAATGGATTGCACACATGTGCAACTGGTTCCTCCTCCTGCAACAGCCCACCTGTACTGCAATGGGAAGCACACCTACTCAAAAAATGTACAGGCAATTGTGGACCATCTGGGAATGTTTGTTAATGTGCTGGCAAAGTACCCTGATGCTCATGATGCCTACACCTTCAGGCACTCCATAATTAATTAGCACTTCCAGAATGAGATATATGGTAATGGCCTACTGGTTGGTAAGTACATCTGAAGTACATGACATGTCTCATAACAGTAAATCATATATGATAAAACAGCCATCTCTGTGTTTGGTGACTAAGACAGTGCATATTTAGGAGGGGTGTGTCCCATACTTGCACCATACATCATGGCACATGTGTAATGCAGCCCCACAAGTCACACATGTTATGACCCACTAAGCCACTGTGTGTGCCTTTCAATGGTGAAAAGGTCCCGAGCAGTGCAATGCTTGGAAAACTGCTGTGTTGCATCCCTGTGTGCAAGAAAGGCCTTGAATATCGGTTGTCTGCATGTCCACATTAAATTCCCATGGTCATGAGGCATGTCATGTATCCAACACCAGATAAACTGTGAAATGTCTCAAATCACTTACCCTCCCAAGGTCATGTGTACCAGGGAAAATTTACTTAAGTCATTCTAAACACTGTTGCCACCCATATGTGGTGCATTCAGTGGCACACAGACATACACTATCAGGCCTCCAAGGGTAAGGGTTCATGCAGTGCAGGAAGGTTGCCCCTCATGCACAAAGTACATCTCACAGGAAATGCAGCCACACATTCACCATGCTGCAATAGTGTCTGCTTGATGGTACGTAGGCTATTGTGTGCCAGTGCAGTATGAAAACTCAAGACTGTGCTGCATGGCCTAAAATATGTCCTACACTGTCCTTACTCCGTGAGGCTGTGCAGTGCTGATAATTTACTTGTTGCACTGTACAGTGCAACGTTTCTAAATATCTGAGCCTTTGTGACCTGTCAACATAGCTGACACTATGCACTGCAATGTATAGACAATGATGCCCCACATTGATATGCACCTGGTCAGTGAACTGCTCTGCCACCGCGTAGCTCCACCGGCAAGTGAAGCCCTTCTGTTCCCTGAACTCTGACCTCTGTCAGTAGTGCGAGGCCCTTCTCCACCCGCAGGCTTCTGCCTGTGCCTCATCCCTGGTGTCTAGTGGGGGAGCTCTGCTCTTCTGCTAGGCTGCTCTCTGCCTCTTTTCTGTTTTCTCCTAGTATTTCTTCTTTTGTGTGCTGTTCTTTTGTTCCTTTCGCTTTCTGCGCTTTTTCTCTCTCTTCCTAATTTTTTTTCCCTCACTCAGCTCTTTCTCACATCTCTCTCGCTCTCCCCTCTCTTTCTCTCTCCCTGCCACTGCTGCCCCTGCGGCCCGCCTCCTCCTCTCCCTCTGTTGCTTCTCCCGCCGCTGCTGCCCAGCCCCACTCCTCTCTCTCGGTTCACTCGTCCCGCCGCTGCTGCCCCTGCGGTCCGCCCCCTCCTATCTCTCGGTTGCTTCTCCCACCGCTGCTGCTCCTGCGGCCCCACCCTCCTCCTCTCTCTCGGTTGCTTCTCCCGCCGCTGCTGCCCCTGCCCCCCTTTTATTCGTGCCATTTCCCGCCCGCCTCCCAGCTGTCCTCTCCTCTCCCTCTCCCTACTTAATGGGGCCACTGCGGGGAGGAAGAGCAATATCACTGACCTGGTCAGTGAACTGCTCTGCCACTGTGTAGCTCCACCGGCAAGTAAAGCCCTTCTGTTCCCTGAACTCTGACCTCTGTCAGTAGTTCGAGGCCCTCCTCCACCCGCAGGCTTCTGCCTGCTCCTCATCCCTGGTGTCTAGTGGGAGAGCTCTGCTCTTCTGCTAGGCTACCCTCTGCTTCTTTTCTCTTTTCTCTTTTCTCCTAGTGTTTATTCTTTTGTGTGCTGTTCTTTTGTTCCTTTGGCTTCCTGCACTTTTTCTCTCTCTTCCTCGTTTTCTTCCCCTCATTCCGATCTGTCTCACATCTCTCTCGCTCTCCCCCCTCTCTCTTTCCATGCTGCTGCTGCCCCTGCGGCCCGCCCCCCTCCTCTCTCTCGGTTCGTTCTTCCCTCCGCTGCTGCCCCTGTGGCCCCGCCCCCCTCCTCTCTCTTGGTCGTTTCTCCTGCCGCTGCTACCCCTGCGGCCCGCCCCCTTTGTTTTTGTGCTGTTTCCCACCCTCGCTCCCGCTTCCCAGCTGTCCTCTCCTCCCCCCTCCCTACTTAATGGTGCCCGCTGTGCGGCGGGTGCGCTGCTGGTGCACCAAAAGCATGCCCGTCTGTGTCCCAAACACAACCAGCACCAGGAACCCAGGTCCTGCCACCCACCGCCTCTACACATCAGCAGCACTCATCGCACTCAACCCAGGATGCAACTGCAAGCAAACATCACCAGCTAACACCCATGGTCCTTTCAGCTTCCTCCGCTGCCGCCAAATTTACACCACCACCAAGGCCTTGGACAGAGCACAACCCACCTGCAACAACACTCCGATCCCAAAAACTCTGAAGTGCATTCTCCTCAACGTCCGCTCCCTCCATAAACATGCTACCGAAATCTGGGACCTCCTTGACAGCACCACTCCAGACATCACGTTCCTAACCAAGACCAGGACGAACACCACCTCAGTCCTGGACATCGACATTGCCATCCCCCAGGGATACAAGATCACCCGGAAAGACCGCCCCAGCCGCCCTGGGGTGGGGAATTGCCATTGTCCACAGGTCCAACCTGTGCCTGAACACACACTCCGAAGACTCAGAAGAATCCACAAGCCTGATTGAACACCTCCACTTCAAGCTACACACCAGCCTGACATCCACCATCAAGGGAACCCTCATCTACCACCCTCCCACACCACCTACACCCTTTGCCGACTCCATCACGGACTGCATCTCTGGACAAGCCATCACAGCCACCAACTAGACCCTGCTGGGAGACCCAAACTTCCACCTCGAAAATCTACAAGACCCCAACACCGCATCCCTCCTAGACAACCTCCACAACACAGGACTCTGACAGATCGTGACGGAGCAAACACACTCAGCAGGACACACCCTCGATCTTATTTTCACCACACGAATCTCCGCTACCTTCAGTCACACCACAGAACTCCCATGGACAGACCACTGATGCATCCATTTCACCTTCAACACTCCCACCGTCATCAGACCCAACACCAACCATCACATAGAAACTGGACAAGAATAACCGACGATCAGCTCACCGCCGCCCTCGCCATTTCCACCCCCACCATCGCACACCATGACAACCCAAAACTGCAGTAGGTACCTTCCACAAATGGATCGCCGACTGCGTCAACACAATAGCCCCCCCTCAAAAAGAACAACAGCACCCACGCAAAGAAAGCCAGCTGGTTCACCCCCGAACTCCGAGAATCTAGACACACTTGTCTCTGCCTCGAAAAAATCTGGAGAAACACCAAATCCACAGAAGCCCATAGAAACTTCAGAACCACCACCACCGCACACCACCAACTCATCGGAAACACCAGAAAGAAAGCTATACAAGACAGAATCTCCTCACACACACACAACAGCAAGGACCTCGTCAGCATCATCAAGGAGTTCGCCCAGCCCAACAGTGAAACAACAGACACCCCACCTTCACAGGACCTCTGTGACTGACTCAACACCTACTTCCACCACAAAATCATCTATGAGAGTTTCAGCAAGGACAACCCACGCACAGAACTCCTTCTACCAAAACCAGACACCAACAAGCCAACAATCACCATCTGGCTCCCCCTCACCACCAAACATACGCTGAGAAGAATGATATCCATACACTCCGGGGCCCCCTCAGATCCATGCCCCTACCACATTTTCAACAGAGCCGCAGACACCATCGACCCCAAGCTCAGCATCACCATCAACCGCTCACTAGCTGCCGCCACCTTCCCCGATGACTGGACACACAGCGAGATCAACCCCCTCCTCAAGAAACCCTCGGCAGACCCAACTGACCTCAAAAACTTCAGACCAATCTCTTTACTCCCATTTCCTGCGAAAGTCATCGAAAAAGCAGTCAACAGCCAACTCGCCACGTTTATAGAAGACCACAACATCCTCAACATCTCCCAATCCTGATTCAGGAAAAAGCATAGCACCGAAACAACTCTCCTGGCCGCAACAGACGACATCCGCTCCTTGCTGGACAAGGGAGAGACGGCGGCATTCATCCTACTAGACCTCTCGGCGGCCTTCGACACAGTCTCCCATCACACCCTGATAAGAAGACTCCACGAAGCCGGCATCAGAGACAAGGCCCTTGACTGGATCCAATCCTTCCTCTCTGGCAGAACTCAATGAGTGAGACTCGCCCCCTTCCTCGCAGACCACACACCCACTAGCTGCAGAGTGCCCCAGGAATCCTCCCTCAGCCCCACATTGTTTAATGTCTACATGGCCCCGCTAGCCACCCTCGTTAGAAGCTACGGAATCAACATCATCTCCTACGCCGATGACACCCAACTCATCCTCTCCTTTTCCAATGAACCCGACAAAGCCAGACACTACTTCCACGAAGGCATGGAAGCAGTCGACAACGGGTGAGATACAGCTGCCTTCAACTCAATGCAAACAAGACAGAAGTACTCATCATGGGCTCTGAACCCAATGCATGGAACGACTCCTGGTGGCCACCCACCCTCGGAAACCCACCCACCCCCACCAGCCAAACCCGCAACCTCAGAATCATCCTGGTCTCCAACATCAGCATGAACCAACAAATCAACTCAGTCACCTCCATCTGCTTCCGCACCCTCCACCTCCTATGCAAGTCCTTCAAGTGGATCCCCTTTGAACATAAAAAGACCGTCACACACACCCTGATCACTAGCAGACTGGACTACGGCAACGCACTATTTGCCAGAATCAACAAGAAACTCACTCGCACACTACAAAACATCCAGAACACCGCCGCCAGACTGGTCCTCAACCTACCTCGACACTGCCACATCTCGCAACACCTGCGTACACTGCACTGCACTGTTCTAGATCCTCCCCTGCACACACACAGCCCTCCACAAAACCGGACCAGCCTACCTGAACCAGCAACTCAACCTCCACGTACCCCACAGGGCCCTACGCTCAGCCCATCTTTCTCTCGCAGAAGTACCCTGCATGAGGAAAACCAGAACAAGAGGATGCTCCTTTCCTACCTTGCAGCTACCTCCTGGAACGCCCTTCCTCCCCCACATAAGGCAAACCACCTCCCTCCTCAGCTTCACGAAGGAACTGAAGACATGGCTTTTCTAATAACCACCTCACCGGTATACGCTACTCTTTTCTCCCCCTTCCGCCCTCCCCCCCCAGCGCCTTGAGACCCTAACGAGTGAATAGTTGCACTTTACAAGCACTGATTGATTGATTGATTGACTCACTAATCTATCCATGGCAGTATCTACTGAACTACAGTGACTACTACTGTCACATCTAAATCTGTGTAAATGAATGGGACCACATCATGTGCACTTGTAACTAATTAAAATAATAAAATAATACATGTAGTAGGCCACAAATGCCAAGAATATTCCCAAGCTAACACAATAGAGAAGTGGGGGATAAGTATCTCCTCAACGGTGTTCTCACTCTCCATGTCATCTCCATATCAGTAAAGACTAACCATGTTCATGTTAGTGCGAAAAATAAAGTTTTCCATTATTGTAAACATCAAAACACTCACATATCATCAACTAGATTAAGGCCTATTCCAAAGGGATCTTGCTCGGTGAAACACTCATCCCATCGCAACATCATCTTGACCCAAATTAGTATGCACATCATCACCATGTGGCAGACGCATGTGCTTGGGGAAGACATACACCAAAAAAGCTAGCAATGTAGGACAGTGTGGACAAGTGAGTATGCGTGCTGTTGTAGTGTACTGACCACCAGACATCCTAACACAATCCAAAGGGAGTGTGAATGTAAACAGTGTGCAATGACTGTGTGTGTGTGTGTGTGTGTTGTACATTTAGCCATTTGTACTGCTTTATACTCGTGGAGGCCAGTATAGTGAACTCATGGTCCGATGACTATGATGTGCATGGGGACGCAGTGCAACCCGTATAGTCACTATATGCTACATCATTGTTTGCAAGCACATAGCAAAATCATTGTGGTAGCTCACATAACACATGTAAATGTGAAGTCCTTAACTGCGCTGGTGCTAGATTGCTTATCTAGGCCCAATGCTAACACATTTACCCCACTAGGCAAGGATACAACTGTTACCTGCAGGGATGTATGAGACCGTGTTGGTGTGTCTCACTCTGATACTGTGATGCATGGTAATGCTAAACATATACCTACTTGGAAGTCATCACACTTGTTTTGGTTACTGAAACTCGCCTTGTGATGATAAACATATAGGCTAACAATTTAGGCAAACACTTTTTTGCACGGGTAACTTGCATGTAACATACATATTGTTCCTGACACCAAGCCCAGACCGCAGATGTGTGTGTCCCACAACATTATATGGTGGATGTTGGGTATTTCCGTCTAGTAATTCTTTTCTCGCACATATTAACAGGTGTCATATAGGCCTAGACACATACCTTACATATCTGGACAGCCAATCTGTGACCCGAATGCCACATTCATTTCCTGAGTGGGTTTTGCATCCGTAACACATCCTTTGTCAGGAATGCAGACAGATAGTATGTTCCTCAAGTTTTGGCACAATCATGTTTTACAATGTGTATTAAATTTGCATAGGACTGCAATATTTGTGTAGTTAAAAAAAACTATTACACAGCTATCTGCGTCCAGCCGAGTGTGATACAAACTGTAAGATATGTAAATAATGTCATGGTCTAAAAAATTCACAATATGTCAATGTATTTCACAGTGATATATTGCGTGTCCTAGTGTCCACACCATTAATGCAATGAGTCACACATATGTGCACTGTTAACATACACATGCAACACATTCCAAGTCATCAAGCATGTCACCTCAGAATATTTGACCAAGATAACTGATCCCTGGGAGTGTTTACCTGTAGAGTTGTTAGAAATGGGGTCTCTAGTTGGCAGTGGTTTGCACCATGTCCAAGTAGGAACCCTCACTCTAGTCAGGGTAAGGGAGCCACACAGCTAGAATAACCACTCTATACCCCCTTGATAGCTTGGCATGAGCAGTCAGGCTTATCTCAGGGGCAATCTGTAAAGTATTTGTACAGACATACACAAACACACACACAGTAACTCAGTGAAAACACCACAAAAGTACTCCACATTAGGTTAAAAAAATAGCCAATATTTATTTGAATAAAACAAGACCAAAGCAACAAAAATCCAACATACACAAGCAAAGACATCACTTTTTAAGTTCAAGGTTTGAATGAGCCTTAATCCATAGGAATCAATGGTTGTATCCTTTTAACACACAGTAGCTGGGATGCATCAAAAACAAAGAGGATACGGGCTGCAGGGGAGGTGAGGCACAAGAAAAGCAAAGTGATGTGTCAGTTTCTTATTGCACAGGGGAGGTGATGTGTAGAATCTTTCCTCGCAGGTGAGATGAAGTGTTCGTTCCTTACTTGCCGGGAAGGTGATGTGTCAATTCTTTCCTTGCAGGAAAGGCGATGCGTTAATTTCCAGACACTCAGCCTCCGTACCTTACTGCTTACTGCGGTGGGAGTCGATGAGAAATTGACGCCCAGGGACAATGTGTGGAAAATCCAGACTCACTGAGTTGATGAAATCGCTCTGAAACAGGCGCTGCGTCGATTTTACAGCTGCAAGACCAGCGCTGCATCAATTGTTCAGCCGTGGGACAAGCGCTGCATCAATATTTCTGCTGCGGCACGTCGGTGCATTGATTTTCTTATTCAGGTCACCAGCTTATCAGAGTAAAACAAGACCAAAACAACAAAAATCCAACATACACAAGTAAAGATATGAACTTTTTAAAGATGAAATCTTAGTAAAGTGCTTAGAAACACAGTAGCCCCAACTGGGACTATCACAACGTTGTGACTGAGTCATTTCCAACAGTCCGACGCCACTCAGCAGCGAGTGCTGGCCGGTCACGAAGTTGCACGGACCCCAGGTACAGTACCTTGAAAACGATAAGGAAACAAAGACGTTTGTGGCTGAATACTGACAGATTGGTGTGTGTGTGTCATAATATGGTGAATGAATATCCGCGGCGGTAGGTTGGCGGCAGTCAGCGTAGCAGTAAGTGTATTTATCACCAATATCATAATGGGGGCCTAAGTCTTTGATCTCCCTGAGACTTCTTAACAAGAGGCAAGCTTGGTCCAAGCCCTTGGACAACCTTTGGAAGCAGGATGTAGAAAGCAAAGTCCAGTCCTTTCTCTCCCAGGACAGAAGCAGCAAGCAGCATACAGCAGGCCAGCACTGCAAAGCAAAAGACAAAGTTGCAGTCCCTCTTACAGCATCCAGCTCTTCTGTCCTCAGTCCAGAAGGATTCTAACTTTGTGGTGTCAGAGGTACAGTACTTATACCCATTTCTGGGTAGACAAACTTCAAAGAGTAGTCTTCGTAGTGCACAAGACCCTGCCTTACCCTGCCCTGGCCCCAGACACACTCCATGTGGTTGGAGACTGCTTTGTGTGAAGACAGGCACAGCCCTTTCCAAGTGCAAATTTCCGCTCCTCCCATTGTGGTAGCTCAGGAAGACCCATCAGCCTAGTGATGGGCCATCAGGATATGCAGGGCACACCTCAGGTCCCTTTGTGTGATTGTCTAGACTGAATATACAAACAGCTCTACTGTCATTCTGACCCAGACGTGTATTTAGCAGAAAAGCAGAAGCACAGAAGCACAGAATGGTTAAGCAAGAAAATGCTCACTTTTAAAAAGTGACATTTTCAAACTTACAATTCAAAAATCAACTTCACCAAAAGATGTATTTTTAAATTGTGAGTTCAGAGACCCCAAACACCAAATCTCTATCTGCTCCCAATGGGAAATTACACTTAAAATATATTTCAAGGCTATCCCCCTATTGGAGAGATAGGCCTTGCAATATTGAAAAACAAATTTATCAGTATTTCACTAACAGGACATTTAAAACCCACCAGTACATGTCCTTCCTTTTAAATACACTGCAACCTGCCCATGGGGCTGCCCTGGGCACACTTTAGGAGTGACTGACATGTAGTAAAAGGGAAGGTTTGGATCTGGCAAGTGGGTGCCATGTCCACATGGCAGTTTAAAACTGTACACATAGACGCTGCAGTGGCAGGTCTGAGACGTTTACAGGGCTGCTCCTGTGGGTGGCACAATTAGTGCTGCGGGCCCACTAGTAGCATTTGATTTACAGGCCCTGGGCACACATAGGCCCTCATTACAAACCTTGCGGTCTGTGATAAAGTGGCAGTAATACTGCCAACAGGATGGCGGTAACTACCGCCAAAATATGACCATGGCGGTGAGAACACAGATAGACAGCCACTTTACCACACCGACCGCCAGGATGGAAACAACAGGCACCATGGCGGTAGCAATCTACAGCCAGGCGGAAGTCAACGTTCCACCTAACATATTAACACACAAATCCACCACCTTTTCTGGGGTGGTACCAACGACATCAAAAGCCTGGCGGAAACAGACCTCAGAAGGGAAAGGACTCACCTTTGGAGACTCAGGGAAGAACCACGCTGCCATGGAGCCCGAACTTCAAATATTCTCTATGATTTTCTACGTCCTGCTCCACCACGAACACCAACGACGGCGAAGACGACCACAGTGAGTACAACCGCCTAGCACACAGGGGAGGGAGGAAAAACCGAGTGACACACACATGCACAACACACCCCCCCCACCCCAACACCATACACATACTCAGAAGCAGTAATAAAACATATTTACCCTGTACCCCTTATGAATAATGCAAGGACAACATGAATGTGATAAAGTGAGTGTAATAATATAAATACAGTAGAAATATGAAAATTTAATCTAATTGTGTATACATATGTACAGTTCAAGGGACACTGCCCAGTCCTCATTGTGTGTGGGTCACAGGGCCACAGGCCAAAGTCCAAGGCCCCACTTGTCACCTGCAGCAACACAGAGAGAACACTGCAGGGGCATCTGTTGGCAACTAGGCAGGGGGACAGGGAACGGGGGGCACCTCCATCGGCAGATGAAACAAGACCACTGGTTCTGGATGGACCAACATGCCCTGTGCTTGGTCCTGGGGAGGGCAAGGCCACAGTCTCTCAAATGGGTAACTTGCCCACTGGCTCTGGAGGGGACAATATGCCCTGTTCTTGGTCTTGGGGAGTGCAAGGCCACAGTCTCTCAAGTGGGTGACTTGCCCACTGGCTCTGGATGGGGCAACATGCTCTGTGCTTGGTCCTGGGGAGTGCAAGGCCACAGTCTCTCAGATGGGTGTCTTCCCAACTGGTTCTGGAGGGTGTATCGTGCCCTGTGCTTCTGATCCTGTGGAGACTGGGGTGGGTGGGTGACTTACCCACTGGTTCTGGAGGGGGCATCATGCCCTGTGCTTCTGTTCCTGGGGAGTGCAAGGTCACAGTCTCTCAGCTGGGTGTCATACCAACAGGATTTGCAAGGGGGCAGGCCGCACAGCGGCCTATGGAGGCAGGACTACATACTGTCTGCCGGCGGTGACGACTGCTCAGTGGTGGTGCTGCTGCTGCTGGTGGTGGTGGGAGGCTCCAGCCCATCCCCTGCAGCCTTGGACGGCTGCCCACTGCTGGTGGTGGTGGTGGGAGGCTCCAGCCCATCCCCTGCAGCCTCGTACGGCTTCCCACTGCTGGTGTTGGTGCTGCAGCTGCTGGTTGTGGGGGGAGGCCCAGACCATCCCCTGCTGCTTCGGATGGCCGCCCACTGCTGGTGGTGGTGGCGCTGCTGCGGCTGCTGATGGAGTGGTTAGGCTCCAGCCCATCCCCTGAAGCCTTGGACGGCTTCCCACTGCTGGTGGTGGTCATGCTGCTGCAGCTGCTGGTGGTGGGGGGAGGCCCTAGCCCATCCCCTGCAGCCTTGGACGGCTGTACAACTATGGTTGGTGGGCAGGGCTCCGTCTAAGTCCCTGCATCAGGCCCCTTTTCCTTCCTGCCTGCAGGTGCAGGCCCCTTGCCCTTCCTGGCAGCAGCTGGGGGTGGCTCCTTGCCCTTCCTGCAGCACATGGGGTAGGCTTCTTGCCCTTCCTGGCTGCACTTGGGGCAGGCTCCTTGCCCTTCCTGGCAGCAGCTGGGGCAGGCACCCTTTCCTTGAGGCTTCCTGGTGCCCTGGATCTTTTCCCACCACGAGTGGGTGTGGAGACGACTGGGCCCGTGGACTGGGTGGCTGAGGTGCTTGCCTGGGTTTTTGCCACCCTGGCCAGATGTGAGGGACGGGGGAAGGGGTAGGGGTAGGGAAGAGGTCAATGGTGGAGAGGAAAAGCTTCTTAGGGACATTGGGGCTGGAAGAGGGAGAAGGTTTGGGAGTGGAGAAAGAGGGAGTGGTTGTGGGAGGTGTCTGTCTGCTGTCTTTGGGTACAGGTGCATGGGCTGGATGGTTGTTGGGTGTCTGAGTGCTTGCGTTTGTGTACCTTGGGAGGGGGGACAGACACAGTGGGAGAGGACAAAGGGCACTTGTGCATGGCTGTTGTGGAGGTGTCTGCCAGTGAGGTGTGTGTTCTGCTAGGTGTGGTGGTGTTGCCGGTAGTGGATGAGGATGTTCTGCATGCAGGTGTGAGTGTAGATGGAACTGGTAGGGAATGTGGAGGAGGAGGAGGGGACACAGTGGAGGCAGTGGATGTTGGTATGTCCGTATCTGGATGGTGTTTGTGTGAGTGCCTGTGGGATGATGTGTGGTGCTTGTGTTTGCCTGTGCCACTCTTGTGTGTTGTCCTGTGTGCATGCTCGTCTGCCTGTGTGCTTGGGATAGGTTGGGGTTGAGGGGAATGGGATTGGGAAGAGGAAGTAGGAGGGGGGAGGGTCGAAACAGGGACAATGGCTGCCATCAGAGAGGAGGCCAGAGCCTTGATTGATCTCTGTTGGGCCGCCAAGCCAGTGTGAATGCCCTCCAGGAATGTATTTGTCTGGTGCATTTGGGCTGCCAGCCCCTGGATTGCATTCACAATGGTTGACTGGCCTCCAGAGATGGATCTCAGAAGGTCAATAGCCTCCTCACTCAGGGCAGCAGGGCTCACTGGGGTAGGGCCTGAGGTGCCTGGGGTGAAGGAGATGCGCACCATTCTGGGTGAGTGGGCATGGGCAACTCTCTGAGGGGCTGCTGGGAGTGCGGTGCTGGTAGAGGGGGTGGCGGCTGTACCTGTAGCTGGAGTGGTCACAGAAGTGTCTGCTACCACCAGGGAGCTTCCTTCGGAGGAGGTATCTGTGTCCGAACTGTCCCCCCCAGTCTCTGCCGTGGTGCTCCCCTCGCCCTCCGTCCCACTCGTGCCTTCACCATCGGTGGACTCTGCCTCCTGGATCCTGTGGGATGCAGCTCCCGCCGTCGCCGGTGCCTCTGCTCCTCCGCCAGATGATGCTTATGCATATAAGGACAGGGTGACAAAACAAAAAGGGGGGTGAGAGACAAAGGATGCACTGGGTCAAAGGCTGCACCAACACCACCATTGGCGTACACACCACCTTCACACACAGTGAACAGCCCTACGCATTATGCAATGCACTACCAGTAACAATGCTAGCCACCAAGGCATGGGGAGGGGCACATACCGCCAACTGCAGCACACCTGGGACCCACATATCCCTGACCAGTTGTGGATGCTTACAAGCTACGTAGCAGGATTATCACTTCAGAACCCTGCCCAACATGGGGCCTACTCTGCAATGTCAGGCCTGGCCTAGGGGCACCCACTGACACACATCCCCCACCTAGGTACCCCCCTACCATGTGTAAGTTGTAATGATGGGCACTGTACTCACCCTCAAGCGCCCTCAAGCGCCCATCCAGCTCTGGATAGGCCACCACCAGTATGCAGGCCATCAGGGGAGTCAGGGCTCGACGGGCACCCCTTCCTCATTGGGAGGCCATCCCAGCTGGGCCTCCGCCATCTTCCATGCCCAGCATCTCAGGTCCTTCCACCGTTTCCAACTAGTGGGTGCTCCACCTGCTGTAGACACCCAGGGTCTGCACATCCTTAACGATGGCACGCCATATACCCTTCTTCTGATGGGCGCTGACCTGCACAGAAATACACACAGGAAATGGTATCAGTCAGACCGGCCTGCCTGTTACACTTATGGCCCACCATACCCCTTCACATCACCATTTGCACACACAGTGCCCAGCACACAAGCCGCACGCCGCCCAGGGGACATCCACCAACCCCCCCCCACACGAGGCCTTCACACATAACACTCCATGCATTCATGACCCATGCATCGTGCTCACAGTGTACTCATCTGTTGGTCTGGTGGCCCATACAGCAGTCCGTACTTGGGTAGATAACCCATCCACTAGTCGCTCCAACTACGCCGAGGTGAAGGCAGGGGCCCTTTCCCCAGTCACACGAGCCATGGTAGGTTGCAGATACAGGTCACAGCAACATATGCAGTGTAGGTCCTCTCCAGTTGAAGGTCAGGTAGCAAGTGAGTGATCAGATAGAAAATGGCGGTCACGTCAGCGGCGGTGCATATCATCACCGCCGGCATACATCACCATTGCCAACTATACCCCATAGGGCCCAATAATAACGAATAAGGAGTTGCACAGCGGTTCCCGACTGCCTTCTGCAACGGCGCACAACGTCAGTGGAATTACCTCACTTCAACCTGTCCCTCCACACAGGACAGGTGGAAGCTATTTCAGGAGGGCAGGCCCTGAATAATAACTGCGTCACAGTTCAAAATTGGACATACTGGACAAAAATCACTAATACATTACAAATTAACATCATGCATTGTACTATTGTGGCTACGATGTTCAGTTTGTGACCAGGTCCTCACTCTTTTGTCCCTTAGACTGCAACCGCTGAAGATGAATAGAAGATGGAGACATATCCCTGTGGACAGACCACTGGTGGACTTGGCAACAATAGAGGGCAGGGACATTATCCTCACCTATAGACTTGACAGGGCCACAATCACGGAGCTGTGTGCCCAATTGGAGCCTGACCTAATATCTGCTATCCGTCACCCCACTGGGATCCCCCCTCTTGTGCAAGTCCTATCTGTGCTCCATTTCTTGGCAACTGGTTCTTTCCAAGTGACAGTGGGCTTGGCAGCAGGAATGTCACAGCCAATGTTCTTAATAGTGCTAACAAGAGTGTTGTCTGCCCTGATTAAACACATGTGCAGCTACATTGTTTTCCCCCAGGTGAAGGATTTGGACACAGTGAAGGATGACTTCTATGCAATTAGACATATCCCCAACATCATTGGGGCAATTGATGGAACACATATTGCATTTGTCCCTCCCCTGGCAAAATGAACAGGTGTTCAGAAATCGAAGGAGTTTTCACTCCATGAATGTCCAGGTGTTGTGCTTGGCGGACCAGTACATCTCCCATGTCAATGCTAAGTATCCTGGGTCGGTGCATGATGCCTTTATCCTGAGGAATAGCAGCATCCCAAATGTGATGGCCCAACTATAGAGGCACAGGGTGTGGCTAATAGGTGAGCCCTGGTTCCCACCCAGTGGATGTTGGTGTATGTGTATGGTGTGGGCCTTATAGGATAGTGTGTGCCTAAATGTTGTCCCTCGATATATGCAGGTGACTCTGGTTACCCAAACCTATCATGGCTGCTGACCCTTGTGAGGAATCCCAGGACAAGCGTAGAAGAAGGTTACCATGAGGCACATGGATGAACAAGAAGGATTATCGAACGTGCCTTTGGCCTCCTGAAGGCCAGGTTCCGGTGCCTCCATCTAACTGAGGGATCCCTGTGCTACTCACCCAAGAAGGTCTACCAGATTATCGTGGCATGCTGCATGTTGCACAACCTTGCCTTGAGACACCATATGCCTTTTCTACAGGAGGAGGAGGCTGGAGATGGCCGTGTGGCAGCAGTGGACCCTGTGGACAGTAAGGATGAGGAGGTAGAGGATGGAGATGAGGACAAAAGAACTGCAGTGTTTCGACAATACTTCCAATGACACACAGGTAAGACAGTGGTACTTCACATTTTATTGTCATTTTTTGGATTATCTTTGTCACTGGCATGCTGTTATTTCCCACTTCTATGCCCAGTTACTGTTCCCTGTGGCAACTCATTTTGCAGATGTTGGTGCCCCACTATTGCCCCTGGTGTGATCACTGCAGCCAACTACAGTTATTTCCTATGTGAACATTACTGTACAGTTGATTTGCAGTGTTTAAACCTGGTTAAACAAATACATACTTAAAACATTTGACATACTCCATACTTGTATTTATTCAAAGGGTTTTTATTGAAGTGCTAAGAAGGAGAGGGGCAAGTGCATTGGGATGGGGTGTTGATGGAGGAAAGTCCAGGGAATTGTTCCAGTCTATTTGTAACACAGGTGCATTGTCCAAGGGGACATAGGAAGGGGTGCAATGGCAGTTCAAGGTAGTCAGGGTGACAGAGTGGGACACAAGGGTGACAATCAGGAGAGTCTCATTTCCTTGTGGGGGTCTTGGCAATAGTCTCTGGCTTCTGCCTGGATCGCAGGGAACATTTGCAGGGTGGTTAACCTTCTGCAGGGGGAGGGGTGCTGGTGGCCTGTTGGTCCTGTGACGAGGCCTCCTGTCCACTAGCGGCAGCGCAGGTGGAAGGCAGTTCAGATGTCTGGCTAGTGGCTGGGGCCTGCTGTTGTAAGACTGCCTCCCTCATAATGTTGGCCATGTCTGCCAGCACTCCTGCTATGGAGACCAGGGTGGTGTTGATGGCCTGCAAGTCCTCCCAGATCCCCTGGTTCTGTCCCTCTTGCAGCCGCCTGTTCTCCTGCACGTTGTTCAGGTTCTGGCCCAGCATATCCTGGGAATGTTGGTATCCTCCCAGTATCTCGGTGAGTGCCTCCTGGAGAGTCACTTTCCTGGGCCTGTCCTCCCCCTGGTGCACAGCAGTCCTCCCAGTTTCCCTGTTGTCCTGTGCCTCTGTCCCCTGAACTGTGTGCCCACTGCCACTAACCCCAGGATACTGATTGTCTTGGTTATGAGGTGTACCCTGGGGTCCCTGTAGTGGTAGACACACTGCTGATTGATGTGTCCTGGGGACAGAGGTATGGGTACGCTGGGTGGGTGCTGTGGTGGTATTTCCAGATGGGGAGGCTCTGTGGTAGTGTGTGACTGGGTCTGGGTAACCGACTGTCCAGATGTCCCTGATGGGCCAGGTTGATCATCCAGATCCAGACGACCAGAGTTGCTGTCATCACTGAAGGCCTTTTCAGTTGGGGGACTGGATAGTGCTAGCACCTCTTTGCCGCTGACATTGGCTGGGGTACCTGTGGGGATATAAATGCAGTGTTATTGTTTCTGTGTGTGACATATTGTGCATCAGTGGGTTGCTCTTTTTGTTTGTATTTGCCCTGGCAGCTTTAACTTGTGTACATTGGTGTATGGTGGGATGAATAGTTCTCTGTGGTATGCATGCTTTGGTAGGTGGATAGGTGTCCATGCAGGTCTGTGAGTGGTGTCTATACATTGGTATAGCATGCAGGGCTTGGCATTGGGATGAGTGATATGTGATGGTGGAGTGTGTGGGAAGTTGTGGAGTGATGGGATTGAGGGTGAAGGTGAGGGTGGGGGTATGTGATGGCATGCAGGTAGGGGGGTGATGGTAATAGAGAGTTGACTTACCAGAGTCCAGTACTCCTTCTATTCCGGCCAGGCCCTCAGCATGCATGATTGCCAAGACTTGCTCCTCCCATGCTGTTAATTGTGGGGGAGGAGGTGGGGGTCGATCGCCAGTCCTCTGTACAACGAGTTGGTGTCTTGCTGCAGTGGAACGTACCCTCCCCCATAGGTCGTTCCACATCTTCCTGATGTCATCACTGGTTCTTGGGTGCTGTCCCATGGCGTTGACCCTGTCCACGATCCTCCGCCATAGCTCCATCTTCCGAGCAATGGATATCTGCTGCACCTGTGCTCCAAATAGCTAAGGCTCTACCCTGATGATTTCCTCCACCATGACCCATAGCTCCTCCTCTGAGAATCTGGGGTGTCTTTGTGGTGCCATGGGTGTTGTGTGAGTTGTGTAGGTGAGGGTGTGTAGAGTGATGTGTTGGGATGTGTGATGTGGGGTGCGTGGGTGGTGTATAGGTGATGGTGGTGTGTGGCTCTGGTTTTGCCTTTAGTCGTGGTGTCTGTCTCGTGCCAATGGTTTGTATTTGTAAGGGGTTGTGAGTAATGGGGTGTGTGTTTTATAGTGATGTGTGTGTGGTGTGTGGATGAGTGTCAGGTGTGTGTTGATTGAATTGTCCAATGTGGTGGTGTTTTGTTTGTGTGTGTGTATTTTGAGCGCAGAGGTATGTACTGCCAATGGTTTACCGCCATTGAATGTTCACTGTGGTGATTTGTGGGCTATAATCTGATGGGCGTAGTTTTATTGGCGTAACAGTGTGGGTTTGATACTGCCAGTTTATCACTGACCTTTGGTGTGGCGGGCTTGTGTCTGTGGCTGTGTAGTGACGGATTGGTGTGTGTGTGTCATAATACGGTGAACGGATATCCTCCGCCGCGGCACTATGTTGCGGCAGTCAACATGGCAGTAAGTGGGATTTACCGGCAATGTCAAAATGAGGGCCATAGTGCACTCGAGTAGGGACTTACCAGTAAATCAAATGTGCCAGTCATGGAGAAACCAATCTCCAATACATTTTAGACAGACAGCCTATGCACTTTATCACTGGTTAGCAGTGGTAAAGTGTCCAGAGTCTGGAAGCCACCAAAAGACAGGTCAGAATATATCCAAGGAAGAAGGCAAAAAGCTTGGGGATAACCCTGTAAAAAGGGCCAGGTCCCACAGGAATGTTTACCTGTATTGCACAATACACTACACTGTATCACACACAATAGGCTAGCATCGTCAGTGAAAACACAAGCATTAGCCTTTTGCGTGACATATTGCACCCAGCGCATTGCTCGAAAGCCATGCATCCATGCCAATGCATAAAAAATAATGCACTATGCATTGGCATGCATTGTGTGAAAATCATGCATTGCCTAATTTCCAAATGATGCATGAGAAAAAGCAAAGCATTTGTAGAAAACGTGTGTCATGTTTAATACCGTTTCTTTCGGCTTTAAGATGTCGTGACAGTTCCCAACATCTGTTCTTGAAGGTTCTGGCCTGTCCAAGGAAAGGGAAACCCTTTTCAGTAGCCGCAGTGCTGCTGACAGAGAACGTCAGAGCAGACTGTGCACTCCAGAAGGAGCCCCAAGGAAGAAAAAACTCCCTCCAATGTAGGATGGATCTCCTGAAGAAGAAGGCCAGCAACAAAAGGTTAAGGAGAGGCCAGAGGGAACCACAACAAAAGCCAGAGCAGGAGACAGTGAATAAAAGCAGACTCCCAATAGAGACTACAAAAGAGCAGAACCAGCCAGCAGGATAGGAACATACACCAGGAAGGAGCACAGGATGTACCAACGGAGCGAAGGCACATCAATAGGAAGCAAAATGTGTGGCAACGCAAAGAAAATGATGGATTCAGCCCTTTATATACCCAGTTAGAGGTAGTGATGTAACAGGAAGTAAGAAAAGGCCATCTTTGATAGGGAAATAATAATAAGGAAAAATAGAAGGTCATCGTGTTAGAGTGGTAAAAACAAATATGATTCTCTATGCACTCAGGGAACCAGAAAGAATGGAAAAGAAAATGAAGCAGGAAAACATGGCCCGCAGAGATAAGATTAGTGAAATAGCCCCAAAAAATACAATACAGGAGCCGTGGTTCCAAGTGGAGACGTGGCTCTCAAAATATCAAATTAGGGGCTGCCGTGCAGACCTGCAGTGACCTCAACAGAAAATAGATGCAGGCATTGCGGAGTGCCTCCGCAAAGCCAGACAGCTACAGTGGCCGCACAGCAAGGATGGTTGCGTTGCAGGCTGAGCCACTGCCTGCAGCGTAACAACATGATGCATCTACCCAGGAAATTATGCAATGGCTGTACCATGCTGCAAACCAGGAAGTTTGAAGTTACTTTCACTTTCACTTAGTCTTTTTATCTGTGCTTGCCGGTGGAAGTCTTTGGTGTTTGGGAGATTTGTGGAGTTGTTCTGTTGGTGTCTGTGCTTTCCCTGTTGTGTCCCAAACGTTTTATTTGTGCATTTTAATTGTATTTTTTATTGTTTTGTTCCCTGTATTGCTGAGTATTTGTCTTTTAAGGCAGTGCTAGTTTTAAGGGTAGGGGTATGTTTTAGGTTAATTTAGTTTTAGGTAAGGGTATTTTGTTTTGCGAGGCATATTTCGGGAGGGGCAGATCCAAGAATCTGCCGGAGGAGAAGTTTGGTGGCCTCTTGTGGCTCCTAGTCCACTCACTGCTGAACATGATTGTGAGCCAGGGTTACCTGTGAGAGGAAGCAGCAGTGGGAGAAGGTACGCCTACACATGAGTCATGTCTTTGGCGTAGAAAGGACTGTCCTTCAACTTAAGCACAGATAGGCAGAGGTGGTCAGCCGGGAGGGAGATCTCATTAATCATCTCAGACTGAAAGTTGGTGAGCCTGTCGGTAAGTATATATATATATATATATATATATATATATCCTTATCCAAAATTGCTCCGTACGGGGCCACAGACCCTCCAGGGCGGCCGCGGTAAAGGGCGAAGCATCCCAGTATTAATTGAAACAGAAAGCCGAAGCACCAATCCACAGTAAAATCAAGCGTTTTATTTCCACTTCAGTGCAGCAGAAATTGTGAGTTCTCAATCCTGACGCGTTTCGGCTAATGCCTTGATCACAGGTAATATGAAACAGATGTACTTTCTCACAGTGTTCACGTTGAAAGTCTGTGGAAAGCTAGGACAGGGATAGAATACCTCTGTCCCATCCCCTTCTCACCTTCATGACAACAAATCTTGGATAAATGCCGTAATGTGCACGAAGTAGAGCGGGTTGGGCCCCTCACTAAACAATCCTTATCCAAAATTGCTCCGTACGGGGCCACAGACCCTCCTGGGCGGCCGCGGTAAAGGGCGAAGCATCCCAGTATCATCAGCACGTGGTGCCACAGACTTTCAACGTGAACTTTTATATTGGGAGCAGCAGGTGCATGGCACAGCCCATGGATATGGATTGCATACTGTATAACACGCTTGGAACTCTGATGCCTTTTACGCTATTTGAGCAATATAAAGATTAAGTACTGTCCAGCGAAATAACTAACATTAAGGTGCATTATGGGATTTGTATTTCAGATTACGGAACCACGTGCTGATGATTGAAAAACACTGTGAGAAAGTACATCTGTTTCATATTACCTGTGATCAAGGCATTAGCCGAAACGCGTCAGGATTGAGAACTCACAATTTCTGCTGCACTGAAGTGGAAATAAAACGCTTGATTTTACTGTGGATTGGTGCTTCGGCTTTCTGTTTCAATATATATATATATATATATATATATATATATATATATATATACACCATGAGCTTGTAGCTTCATGTCTTTAGCAAAAATCTGTTATTGCTTTTGTGACGGAAAGGGTCATATATGTTTTTGGGTTAGTATGCCATGCTGCATGCTAACTCTTTTAAGAAAAAGAACCATGCCACAGAGGCATGTTTACAGTGGCTTAGCACTAGCACTAACAGATCCTACAGTGCTTGGGAGACCCAGAGGTGCTTAAGGACCCATCCAGCACTGTGCATGGAGTCACCTGGCCTGCTAGGTCATTACTGACTCCAAACTGTGAAAGCCACCGCCATGTAAGTTCAGGGTAGCACACCCACATGTCATCACACCACAGGTTGGACAGTCAGTTTGGTGCACCCCCTAACAATTTAACATACATGGTATAGATGATCACAATTCCTTTATGAGCCTCTACAGGACATGAATGGTCAATATTGTTTTACTGTGCAGTAGTAACATATAATGAGCTAAGGGAAGACAAAAAACAAGCTTGGCTACTGCCTTAAGTGTGTAGCATTGTTCAGAAAACACATTGATTTGAGAAAGTGCCAGCAAAATTGATACCTTGCAGAGTGTGTCCTGTCAATTTATTCGGTTCACATAGACATCAAAGTCAGGTACCCTTGCACCAAGGAAGGAAGGATGGTTTTGAACTTTGTCTGCACTCTGTGCACTTGAGACATAATTTATCTGATATAGCCCGTAAACACTGCAACATGGCATACCTATGCTCATCACTTAGACTTGTCAACTTTGCCATCTGCTACATGTCAAACGTGCAGACTTTAATAGACATTTGTGAAGTCAATGTACTGTGCTTCATATGTACACAGTGTATGTGTCCTTAACAAGACACAGAGCAATGTACCATGTTTTTATCTTGTAGGCGGACCAGAACCATACACAACTGCTGAGGTGGGCACCTTCAGGGATCCCAATGCTACAAAGGGTCACCTGAATGTTTAATGTACTCTATAAGGATTGTGTGTGGTTGTCCATAGCAATCATTTACGTGGGTTCACCATTTGTCCATAGCAATCATTTACTTGGGTTCACCACTTAGACCACATTTCTCATAATATGTGTCAACTGTCATTCAGCATCATGGGTACCTGCGCATCCCTCAGATTGCTGCGTATCAGTGACATGTGAGAAGCGGTGGCAGAGGAGCAATTTCCAACATGCCATGGAGGTTTTAAGGATGTTAGAGAGAAAGTCTATGTGTACTTGCTTTTGGACGAGTCATCTTAAATCTGCCTGTCTAATGCATATTGCTAGGGTAGTTGTACACATGACAGTGTATGGTGATTTTTGTAGGGCAGGTTCACACAGGATGTATTGTATTGCATTGTATTGCATTGTATTTATATAGCACTTACTATCCCTGATGAGGCATCACAGCACCTTTTGGTGAGTAGCACACTACTCCAGAACCCAAAAGGATTAGTGGTGGACTAGTATAGTGAAATATGAGTACATTATTAGTATTGGTATAGAGAGGGATGAGTTAATTTGAGCGGAGGGCATGTGAGTTTGTTAGTTTGTTTAAATAGAATAATGGAGGGATATAGGAGGGAAGAACCCATGAAATGTTAATTGGGAGATCATAGTAGTAAAATGAGGTTTGGGATGACTGAAGGAGAGGTGGAGGACGGAAGAGTCTGTAGAAAGGGATTAGGGAGATCATAGTAGTTAAATAGGGTTTGGGATGAGCCAAAGGAGAGAGAAATGAGTGAGAATTTAGTAGGGTTATTTGGTAGATCATAGTAGTAAATTGAGGTTTGGGGTGAACCAAGAGAGATAGTGGTGGGAAGAGTTTAGGAAGGGTTACTTTGGAGTTCATAGTAGTAGGATGGGTTTGAGATGAGTCAGAGAGTGGAGATAGAGGGCAGATTGATAGGGGTATAGCGTGATGGTCAGAAAGAGTAAAGCTTTTGCAGGAATATTTGTCTTTCTCTTTTCAGTAGCATTAGAGTAGTAAATATATAAATACATTATTAAATAAAAATAAATATTAAGGGAATATATGTGTAAGGAATATGAAGATGACCAACAGCAAGTTGTCAGAACACAAGTGAACAGGACCCACAAAATCGTGTACAAGCACGACAATATCTCAACCTTTTTTTTAACCACTTGTTTTCACTGAACGTATTTTGACACACAGTGACATCTCAAATATTTCTTGGTGGACCTCACAAAACAGCAGGTTTTGTAAGACTATGGACTATGCAGGGAGAAAGGTCTTTATCCCTTGGTGTAATTTATCATTCCTCACCAGATTACTAAGAGTCGGTCCCGTAATGGTGAGGGGTTCTCGACCTGAGGACCAATACAGCAGCAATCCAGGAACAGCAGGTTTGTCAAGTGAGACACAGGAGTGCTCCTAGAAGACTGTGCAACAAACCGCTGTAGCAGGCAGCTGTAGCACATGAACCACCCCCATCTATTAGGAAGATTAGATGTCATAGGCATATAAGGATTGAGGTGGAGAACAAATGAGCACTTCTTATATCATATATTCTTCATACAGCCTGAGAGACTGCCTAATGCGAGGGAGCTGAACAATGTTGTGCAGCTAGTTCCTGAAATGTTAGCTATCAGCAAGCAGTGTGAAGCCAGTCCCTGCTCAGTTATCTATTTCCACCCAACACAGGTAATTTGCACTAGAGCACGTCTCTGCTATGCGAGCTGTTTCCAAATCACATATAATATCAGTGTTAGAGATAGTCCATAGTTTCACTTTCTTATAGTCAGGGACTTGACCCTTGCCCTAGAATCTCAGAACTCCAACAGAAAGCTTACCACTTTTACAGAAACTCAAGAAGATATCCGGTAAGGACTGAAAAAACGTACCCACAGGAACGTTTGAGTGACTACTGGGGCCTTGTGTTGCTCTTATACTCAGGATGGGCATGGACCTCTTGGTGCTGTCAAGCACTTACAGCCTGATGTCCAACCTGTGAGGATTCCAACCTCAGTGCAGACAGTATAGGTATGACTAGATGTGGCACATGTCACCAGTTCACACATGGTAATGCAGTTAAAGGCCTGACTCATGCCCTCATATGCCCTATGTTCTATAATCAATATGTGATCATACCTTTGTATTATTTTGTGAAGTAAAAGGCCAATGTGTAAAGTGCCACATGAATGCCTGCACTGTGTTGTCAGCATATAGCCCATTCACAGTCCAACTACTGGTGGCATTACCTGTACTGGCTTCCCTACAAATTGTTACTCTTGATTAATGTTTGGGAAATACATGCAAGTAACAGCACAGGATACTCAGAATTAATGCACACACTCATGACATGGATGTGGTTTCCAAACTGACATCTATGGACACACACTAGGATATTTATAAGGCCACATGGTATTGCTTGAGTTTCATTACATGGACCATGTAACAGGATTCCATGTATTTCCATGAGTCAGTACTGGAGGTGTCAAAAAGGCCAGTATAAATGGAGGATGCTAGCCACCCCCCATGTATGTTTCAACCCCCTTGCATGCTGCTTGAAAAACCCCAGGGAGTAGCTAGGTGGATCATGTGTACCATTCCATGGGTACAAAACATCACAGTTCCTAATCAGTCTTAGTATCATTATGTGTATATGTATATTTGTGCATACACTGTCATTTCATACATCTACAATCCCGACACATGAGTACCTTTGCATTGTGACATTAAGAGAAGGATATGTTTCTATCGAGGCTTTGCCATTTTTTCGATAACAAAATGTAATTTATTGGCAGGACATGCGACATGTGATGTTTTTGGTAACTCAAGTCTATTATTGATTACAACACATACAGCTTTATCTGATAAATCTTCTCTTCCTCTACAACACACAACATGACACCTGCCCAGGATACTGCCACCTCAGGGATGTTTTTTTACCAGGCCTACTGATGGATGGAAGGATCAGAAATGACAGGCACCAGCCAGGAAGTTATTGTGCCCCATGGTAGTGGAGCTGTAGCGGTTCCTGGCACATCAACAGGACAGACAACCCAGGCACCTTAGCTCCAGACAACAACCCTAGGACAGTCATTTGCATTTGAACAGCAGGCCCTTAATGACCTAGCACAACTGAAAACGTGTGGCTGGCATGGAGCTCAAGATGGATCAGCTGATGAGGATGGGGAACACGCTGCAGCAGTCCGTGGACTGGATTGCTGCGCAGATATAGGCCTCACTTTGACTTTCTGCACTTCCCCTGTTTGCAATTTGTAGTTTTATAGATTTGTGTTTCAGCATAGCCTAGGATAGTTTTAGCATACAGATAGGTTAGCTTAGTTTAGGAATAGTAATTTATACGATTTTATTAGTGTTTTAGTGTTAAGTGGGGATATGGGTGGGTAGGTTTTTTAAGTGGGTGGAGATGGATATTTAGGATATGTTGAAAAAAAGAAAAAATACAAACGTATATTTGTTTACGTTTCAGTGTATAGGTAGTTTGTGTATAGGTGTAGTTTATGTTGGTTTTGTGTAAAAATGTGTATTAAGGGGGTGGGGGTTGATGTTTAACATGTCTTTTATGGTGTATGTGTAGAGCAGTATAAAATAAGGTTAGGTAGGTTAAGGTAGATTTTAGTTACATTCGTTTAGTTGGCATCAGTTAGTTTAGTAATAGGTTAGATAGGATAGGTAAGGTAGTGTAGTAGTTAGTTTTAGATTCTATAGATTTTATATAGATATTAATAAACTATGTGTATATACTTTCACAACTGCTTCATGATTCACTGCATAGAAGTTGACATATATTGTTAGGTTGTGTTAGGCACATGCTGTGGGCTTAATGCAGTGTTTGTTTACATGTGTGACTAGGTAAAACACCTACAGAGAAGATCCTGTCAAATTTGCAATGGAGTCACTTAAGGGATCTTTAAACATGATTGTACATTGTAAGTGGCACTCTTGCTGTGAATTGACATACAGCCCAGCTGTGTGTGTAAGTTGTACTACATGTATTATATGAAATATTGTATTAAATATTGGGCAGTAATCAATGAGATTGTGGCTCACACGCCAATGCCAGTCACTTAAACACACACTTGCCCCATTTGTTGTCACAGCAGTGTCGTTTGCTGACTAGTATCCATGGAGGTGGCCCCCACCTGTGCTGTAACTTCATTCATTCTTACTATTCACTGATTGGTAATGGTTGCACTTCATGCTTGTTTACCTTGAGTAACTACTTGCTAGTTTATATACACATAGGCTTCCCAGAAACTATTCCCCTTGGCCTATGTAGATTTGTCTATGGCTCTGTGAAACACAATCCCATTTAGATAGTAGGTAGTGGCTTTAGGTTCAGCACAGGCAGCATGGTCTACTTTGTCTAATCATCAGCAGACATACAACAACACAGGTTGTTGACAGTGCACTTATTATATCTGTGTAAATGTGAAGGCTCACAATCACAGCTAATTCAACAACAACATGAGGCATGGAGGAGAAGAATATTCCTGTGAGAAGGAGATCCAAATTGCCATTAGAGAAGGGAGGTCACATTGACAGTCCACAAATGGATAAAAGCAACAGGTAGGCAAACACAAAGTAGTGCTAGATGACAAGGGCGATGACATGTTACTCAACAAAGGTCCAATGTGAAACTGGCCGGAGGCCACGAACAAAGGTTACCGGGAAGTTCTCCACCTGAAAGTGGGGAAATCCACTTCTTCCTCTGCTGTGTGGTGTGCCTTCCTGGTGGGTAGTGGTTTTTGTGCAGGAGGCATCTGAGACACACACACACACACATCAGGGGCTGAAGATGTACCCTGTCCCCAGCAGCATTTGCCTGTGCTGAGAAGTTCTTCCTGACTTGTCAGCACAGCAACAACGTCACAGTGGAAGGTACCCATTGTTGTAATATAGGAGTCTTGCTGCGTTTAGCCCCCAGCTGGGTGGTAACGTCATTCGTGTCACATTGGTAGGGCTGTTGTTGTTGCCTCTGTCTCATGACACCAGCAATGTCAGCCAGAGACTGTTCCAGTGTAGGTGCCTCTAATTGCATCAGAGGTGTCTTTATTAGGACTGAGGCACCTACGGACTCCTTCTAGGGTGCCCACAATGGTCTCCATGCACGCCCGCACCTCAACCAACATCTGCAGTTGGACTCCTACGCTTGCCGTTGAAATACAACCTGTGGGTCCTCGGAGTCCAGATCTGGGACTTGAGAATGGGGTAGGTTCCTTTGTAGGCAGTTCCTCTGGAGACCCAATGATGCTGTCAGCCCCACCAATTACCAGAGAAGGTGAGTCAGTGTAATCCAGGATTTGCTGGAAGGTGTCATCGTCCATGGGGGCAGGATGCGATTAGCAGCAGATTGATCTTCCGGGACAGGCAGCTGGTCAGGAGGGGTTGTTTCTCCCTATGCAATAAAACGGATACATGGCAACAAGATATGGTGGATTTCTGTTCTTTCCCACTGCGCTGGCACACAAATTGTTGCCTAGCGCCAACAGAGGCACCCTTACACCATGGTGCATGGGTGTCTGTGTTGTCAGCAGGATTATTTTTGTGCATGAAGGGGCACCTTCCTTCACAAAAACAATCCTGGAAGGCATTTTCCTCTTTCTATGTGTGCTGCAGAAAGAGGAAACAATGAAGAGACATAAAGATAGTTCACCTTGTTGCACCTTGTCTGTGGAGGCGTACAGTTTTGACTAATTCTTGTAAATCTGGGTTATCGTCAAAGCCATGGGAACACCCACTGCAACACCCATGGTACACCACCTATGACGCAGTGTAAGGCAACGCAGGCACTTGAACTGCGTTGCCTTACAGCATATCTACAAGCCCATGAAAAACCATGCAAAGTGGCTTTTGTGGCCTTGTTGATATGGGCCTGCACTATGCATGGATGGGCATGGGCATTTATAAGTATGCCCCACATTATTTATCTTCAGTCACTTTCCAATCAACATTGATGTGTGGTACCTATGTGACTGGTATGTATTAAGGAAAAGTGCCAATGTAGTTGCCTTTCAGATGGCGGTATCTGTGCATTGTTCACATGCCACTGTGTGACCAAGGGTGCTTGTTTGTGTCATATCACACATTACAACACAGTTACACAACTTGCTGGCCTGCCATGGCAGTCCAAATATGTTGAGGTTAGGTACACATCCACCATGGTGATTGGCACTTCTTTTCATGATGGCTATGCCTAACATTTTATTTATGTATTCACTGCATTACTGTGCACATTGCACCAACATTGTTCCAAATCACCAGTGTACCTAGCATTCCCTGTGGCCACTATTCAGGCTACAGCTCCTGCGAAAGTGAACAGGGTTTGTTGATGTATTCAATTTGATCCTGCTGTCAGCCTTACACATGCTACTTCATGGCAGTCTGCCTTGTTGTGCGGTCTAGCATGCACATTGTGCATTCATGTGGTCAAGGTTCATATTGATCATGCATCCACACTACTCTACACAGCTAGCAACCTGCTACACTGCAGGAATGTGTAAGTACATGTACTTACCATAGGTGTGCTATCTGTCTAAACAGTGGCCAGTGTGTGAACTCTGAAGGGATATACACAGTAAAACTAGGTAGGTAGCTAGCACTGATGCTAAGCTCTTTTCATCATTGCCAGAGCTGATTATCTGCTGAGTATTACACATTTTTAGACTCATCCCCACTCACTTGAATGTGTACATGTCTCTTCTGGCAATCCTAATTCAGGATCAGTGACTCTACTTACTGTCACACACAGATGGAAACCTAATCATACACACCTGATGCCAAAGCCTACATTTACATTCACCGCTTCCAATTTCCTAACATGGCTGCAATTGTCCCTTGTTGCCACTGGGATGACTTATGCCACCGGCTCCTCTAAGGACGTCAGCTCAATCTGGCCCTCAGGTCCTCCTCCTCCGGTCAACATGGCTGCCTTCAAGTTGCTGGCCAGTTGCTCCTTTTTCCTGCGCTTATAGTTGTGCTAGAGCTTCTTGCAGCCTGTTACTGTCCTCATGATTTGCCCTACACTATTGATTGTATCTACTAAGGACCTCCATATGGCTGCTTTCTTCCCTAATGGCAATTTGGAGGTGACAAAGAGTTGATGTTCATGTTTTGCCACCTCTGTTACTAGTATTTAATTCTCCTATGTGCTAAAATTCATCTCCCTCTTCCCATGGGACTCTGCCTGGACATTCCTGGCTGGTGCTGGGGTCGTTGGGGTTGTTACCCTGGCTGCCTGCTCCATATTTTCCTTTTAGTAAATGGGAAAACTTTTTTTTTCCAGATGCGTCACTTTTTGAGGATTTCCGACACATTACACACTAAAAAGACGCACTGCTGAATTGCCTTGCTTTACGTGCCGCAAATCAGCCATGCGTCACTTTTGCAGCACATGCGTCAGTTTTCCTTGCGGCCTCTCTCCAATGTATGTGTTCTTTTTTTGACCCACCATGGGACCTTACGCCATGGTGCGCCATGTTGTAAATATGATGCATCCATGGCGTAATAAACTGTTGTACTGAGTTGAATGTTACTTTGATGCTTTGCTGTCGCAACACAGCAATGCCTCAGTTCTTGTAGATATGCCCCTATGTCTATAGGATGTGGAAATTGATGAGTCTTATGTCTATGTTGATGGCAGTACTGACTTACTGTCCATTTGACTACGATGTAGCCGGTGCAGAGGTGATGGGTGGGGTGCAGAGAAGAAGAGACTGCTGGGGTGCACCAATGAATTTAAGTGAGATGCAGAATGGAGGGTGCGCTACCCCTTAGCCCACATGCACTGCGTCTGGTGGGTGACGGCTTTGACAGGATAGCTGGTGTGCTAAACTCCTCAAGGGCTCTCCTGACTTGAGCAACGTAAGTTTAGATGGGTGTGGGCTGCTGCTCCATAATCCTCCAACAGGATTGCCACCATGCTGTGCGAACACTTTAAAGCGTGTTTGTGTAGAGCACTGTAGGCCTTGCCCCCAGTGGTGAGTGACGTCCAACCAACAGACACTACTACAGCACGGATACACAGGCAGGACTGGGGACATGGTATATTTGTAGAGAAGGAAGCAGAAAATGTATTTGTATCACAGAGTGGCTGCTCAGGTACATGGTTCACCTCAGAAAGAGGGTCTGGTGGGTTTGCTGAATTTAACTCCTAGAAGGTACAATCGTAGTGGGGTGCTGTCGCACACTAAAAGCTGACTGGGCACACAATGGGGAGTGATGTCTGATCCGCCCCCACACGGATGTTGTCACCAGTGTTGTAAATAAAGACTAGCAATATGGTAGAAAGAGCTTCATTTATTTGGCCTCACCAATCCAGTCAACTCTCGCCTCGCAACGTATCTCACATCATGACGGTGGACAGCTGTCTCAACATTCCAAGGTAAGTCCCTGAGAGGGGTGAGGTGGAATGCACCGCCATGATAAAAATAAAGGGAGTACAATAAAAATGGATATAGTGCTGATAGAATTTGGATGTCTTCTGACGCAGGCTATGCTCCCTTAGATTGTGTGCCGATATACTTCCAGCTTGCAGATCTCCAGGCAGGTGTATTATACAGCCCTGTGTAAGCCTGTCCTGAAATCAAAAACATGATACACCAGCAATGGATGGGGGGCAGGTGGGAGGGAGTCCGTTCACTAGGAGCAGGATTATTGGGATGGGCTTCAGCCATAATTTAGATTGGACGGGAAGGCAATGGTAAAATGAACTCTATAATTTGGACTAAGCAGGGCATTATTAATGTATTTGATAGTGAAGAATACCAGGTATGCTTAGGGGCAACACAAATGTATCGGTGTGGCAGGACACAAGGTTTGTTGAAGAAAGTTGTGGGCTTTTCTATCACCAAATAACATATTGTCCGCTACACATATATGAAAGCCAAGGTTTTGCAAACTCTCCGTTCAGGCACTGGTGCAGGTGTTCAGCTCCTCCGCTCGTGCACATCAATCATACTGCAGAGAGACACCAAACATGCAAAGTTCGAATAAAATAGCTGTACTTCTGTGATTTGGTAATTTACTCTTGTGACTTGGTAATTTGTAAAACCCTTTAATATTTGTTTGCTCACCACTAGAGGAAGGCATTACTGGTGAGCAGGTCAAAGCAGCAATTTCATACTTTCCAGGTTAATAAGCACAGGGCGTGATGGCTTTTCCACGTTCTTCTATAAGACGTTTGCTGACTTCCTAGCTGAACAGCTGACAATGGTCTTTCATTTTCCAACCACTGGGCAGGTAACAGACACAATGTTGGAGTCACATCTCATTCTGCTTGCTAAGCCAGAGAGAGACCCCACCTTCTGTTCCTCCTACCGACCTACTGCCCTCCTCAATAGCAGTGTAAAGATATTGAAGCAGGTGTTGGTCTTGCGCCTGCACACAGTGAGGCTGGGCTTGACAACCACTATGTCTTACACATTATTCGTCTTGCGGTAGCCCTCCTGGAGGCTGCTGTAAGATTAAAGCAGCCAATGGTCCTTCTCTCACTTGATGAGGAGAAGGCTTTTGACATTGTTGATACTTAACTTGGATAAAACTTCCAAGGGCCTGAAAATGCTGACTTTCATTCTCGCCAATTTTAAAGCACCGGGGCCCCTGCACCGCCCATGCAAAGTGCATGGGCAGTGCAGGGGCCCCAGGGGTGCCCCGGTGCACCCCTTCTGCCAAGCTGGAGGATTAGGAAACATTATCCGAGGGGTAGCACCGCTACCCTGTCGGATAATGTTTCCGCCTGCCGCCAGGCTGCCTGACGGAGGAAGCCTAACGTTGAGTGAGGGCTGCCTATGACGGTCCTCACCGGGATCATTATGTGGCTGGTTGACCCGCCATGCCAGCTGTCAATTTCACCCGCCAACACCGGCATGGCGGGCCAACCCACCATGTTCATAATGACTGCCTTAATCTGCTAAACCAGTGGATTCTGACTCCTCTAAAATTGCACAAAATGTTTGGGAGCTTGAAGATCTGCTGGAAGAATTGTGATGAAAGGGGATCTTTCTTTATATTTAATTGTCCTGTTCCCATGTAGAGGAATATTGGTCCAGTTTTTTGGCATATATTAAGAACACAACATGTACCTTAGTCCCCTCACAGCTCCTCACCCTGCTGCTAGGGTATCCTGGGGAGGGCAGTGCCCACCCCATTGGCAAACTAATATTACAACTCTTCCTGACGGTTAAGCCTGTACTTGTGCAATTTTGGAAGCAACAAATTAATCCTATAAATGTATGGTGGGTCAAGATTCAGAATATCGTTGTCAGTAACTTTGCATGATCTGGTTGTCAAATTTGATAATGTTCGGTGCCCTTCAAAACGTATATGAAATGGATTCATTCAATTGGTTGATCTTGTTACAGAATCACAGCTTTGCAAGATGACACCCTTACTGACTAGTGCACCTGATCCTGAAGACTTATAGAAGACTTTAGCTATCACCCAATGGTCTTGATCCCTAGACAAATGCTTTCTTTACTGTGCACCTGCTTTGATTGTCACTATACTGTACACCCTCCATTGTGATTGAGTACATTTTCTTTTTTAGCCTTGGCTGTTTCCCATATAACAGTGGTGAAAATGTAAAAATTAAGGGCCACATGTACGTATGGACCAAATTGCAACTCCCTAATTGCAATATTTTGCAAATCAAAGTTTGGTAATTGTCTTTTTGGCATGTACGTAGCGAACAGCAATTCTTTTTGCTATTTGCAATTCATGCGAGTCACATTTGAGGAAATCACAAATTGTGAGTACGTGGAGATTGTATATTGTACTTATACTTATTACCCATTATTGTAAATCTACACACACATGTAAAGTTAGCAGTGACTGCAGTCCTACCAGTGTGTTATGGTACATGTAGTACCTGAAACATGGTTTTATTTTTTATAACTTTAACAAAACAACAAAGGCATTTTAGGTGGCTCACAACTATATACACAAAAACTAATTTACATATTCTTCTGCACCACAGATGAATCTGAGCAGCACACAGAAGGGGTACAGTCAGAGGTGGGTGAAGCAATTCACAAGGGTGAGGAAGTAGACCAAACTGACATCTACAGTGGGGACTCCATATAACATAGCCAAAATGTGCTGTTATGTTTTTTTACCCCAGCGTGCATCACTGGAGGAGAATGCGGGCCAACCACAACTGAGTCCTGCTATTACTCCCCTAGTGAGACCACACCAGCCACATCTTCTGGAACGTGGTCATTCAAGACGTAGGGCACAACCTGTGCCATAAACACTCCCATCAAACCAACAGTCTACAGAGGACACACCGGTGTTTAGAGGGTTGGAAAAGTTCATGTTACATATTCAACTCCTGCAACACAGTCAAATGAAAATAATGAATCACAAGTTGCAGAGCATGCAAGACAGTCTTTCAGTGGACTTTGGAAATATTGCCAGTCAGATGGCTGATAACCAATGACAAATGGATCACAAAAAGGACAGCATTGCAGCTGCCCTTTAGAAGTTGTCTCCAACTTGCAGACACTGACCCCACTCAAAAAGACAGAGCACGACACAGTGTAACAAAAATAGATACCCTAAGCCATTCCATCGGACACCTAGCACATGCAACATCAACCCTGTGTAGAAGGAATGTAAATCTACAGGTCTAAATGGGCCACTTTAGTGGTGATGTGTCAAGGGAATAGCCCCAAAACACAATTGCAGTCGAGGCAATGCAGAGTGAGTGCATGGCAGGCGTCACTGTTAGAGACGGTCAGGAAAACAAGGACCAATTGAGCATTAGCAGTGGGTCTGTTACAGATACGAGGTTGATGAGACACAGCAGCAGCCGGACACATGCTGCCACACAATCAGAAGGTACACAGTCAGCCCATAGGAGCAAAAAGCACTGGGATATGAAATTTATTTATCAATCTTTAAGGGTACTCATATCTTGTGAGATTACCAGCAGAGCAGTATTTCATGTTCATCTGTGTGTTTTGTTTTACACCACAATACATACTTGACATGAAAGGTAATTTGATTGCAAGCATCAACCTGATTGCGTGTTATTTGAACATGCACAAGGTGTTTTCAGTGTTGACTTATCTCCCAAAGTAATGTGTGGCAATGTGGTTCCTGCTCCTTCTCCCCTTCACTGCTCTGGCCTCATCTGTAGGCTGCAGCGCTGGTGGCACAGGATCATCATTCTTGGAATCTGAGGCTAACACATCAATGTGTAGGGCTCTCCTGGTGGGAATATTGTGTAGGATGGCACACATTGCTACTATCTTGCAAGCAATTTCTGGAGGACATTTTAAGCCCCCTGCTCTTGTGTAGGCACTGGAAACAAGCTTTCAATAGGCCAAATGTTTGCTCAGTCACACTCCTAGTGCAACGATGTGCACTGTTATATTGCCATTCATTTTGGGTGATTGGGGCACGGTATGGTGTGAGGATCCGTGGTGGTAGGGCATATGTACTGTCACCTGTTAAACATACATTGGTGTGAGGCTACCTAATAATTAGACTAGGTGACTAAAAAAACATATATCTGCATGTACATTTCTTTTCTGTACCTAATAGATACCCTTCATCAAACTTCTCTCCAGCCGTCTGTATATTCCGCTGTGCCTAAACATGAAGGAGTCATGTGTGCTTCCTGGATATTGTAACACAATATCGGTAATGGTATTTTGGGCATTACAGACCACTTGAATATTGAGGGAATGTGTACTTTTCCTGTTCCTGAAAAGATATTCCACACGGGATGGGGAACATATAGGCACATGTGTCCCATCTATACAGTTTAGGACATGAGGAAAATTGGCAATCCTGTAAAAGCGCAATTTTTTACTTTGCATTTCCTGTGCAGGTAAATGTAGTGGTGAATGTAGAGCAGCACAGCATATAGGAATACACGGAAGAAACGTGAAAGTGCACTTTAAGACACCCCTCCTTCTACGGCAGTCACAACCAGGTAACTGCGAGAGGGCAATAGGTGTAACAAGCAGAACACCTGAAATGAGTGTGAGATAGAATTGCTGTGCTGTGTCCTGCTTTCTAGATGTGGCTGTAAGAAGGTAATTATCTCCAGTATGAAATGTCTACCAAGCCTGCATGTCACATAGCTGTTCCTCTGTTTGTTAAAAAATGGTCAGACTGACTCTGAAAATCCTCTCTTATCTCCGACTCCTCCTCTGCTGTGCAGCCAGTATTTGCATCTTCCTTGCAATCATGTACAGCCATTGTCGAAACCCCTGATACATCCTGGGTCAGCTTTCATACTTTGCACCCAGTTACCACCTGGTCTGAGGTGGTAGTAAATTACATGTGCAAACAGGCCTTTTTGCAACTATTAGCTATTTGCGACTTCCTCTAACATGTTGTTTGCAAATCACAAATAGTAATTTCCTTATTGCGACTCTCTAATATCGTCCGCTAAAAATACTGACTTACAGAACAGTTGTAGCACAAATTTTGGATTATGAATGGCTTTTGTAAATTGCAAAATGGCATTTTTGCATTTGCAGAGCACTTTGCAACCGTTTTGCGAGTCGCTATTGGTTCATAAATGTGGCCCACAGTGTTTAAAAAATGTTCTAGCTGGTTTCTGCTTTTTCAGAAAAAAATGGATACTTGCAGAGCAAGTGGCTGATTAGCAAGGCAATTAGTGTTTATGGGTTGCAGTGGAAATGGTAACTTTTCTAATGACTCAGTGCTATTGTTTTGTTCACGCAATTCTGGCAGTGCATAGTGGTAGTTGGAGTGGCCTTATACTTATTCACTGTGGAAGAATAAGTGCATTCAGGCACATTCCGGTGTGTTCAATTAGGAGACTAGTAAGATGACAGACACCCCCCATATCTTATTGGGCACTATTAAATGTTTCCTTCTAGAAACAATCACAAGCTGGAGATCTGCTGGATGCTGGTGTATTCCTTCTTGCTAGCATTTCTCAGTTGTTCACCGTCAGAAAACAGTAAGGCTAGTATCAGTTGTGGATACTTTTGCCGTGGGTCCCCTCTATTCCTATGAAAGGCAGAAAGACAATATCCAAATACTTCCATCACATGAGACTTTCAAAAAGCTATTGGTTGTCACACAGTAGTTTGGAAAAACAACAAATAGTGCAACGTATATTTCAAATGCTTTTTGTATTTTATTTGTAACAAACTGGGTTATTAATTGAAGGGGGTAAATACTCACCTCAAGAGTCCTTGTGAAGGTGCACCCATAAAGTCACTAAATTAACCTGAGCTCAACTCCCTAGTAGATATGGCACAGAGCATACAGGCTTAATTTATAGTCAATGTGTAGAGTACTTATGCAGTGCTAAAACAGTAATAAAGTTGAAATGCAGAACAATAAATTCAGAAATCAAAATAGAAACATTGAGTAAAACTTGATAAACAAAATGACATTAACCTCTTAGCTGCTGGGCATTTCGCCCCCCCCCCCCCCCCCCCACAGTGCTGAGCCTTTTTTTGGCTATTTGGAGTAGTTCTCACTTAGGCCTTCATAACTTTTTGTCCACATAAGCTATCCATGCCAAATTTGCGTCCTTTTTTTCCAACATCCTAGGGATTCTAATGGTACCCAGAGTTTGTGGTTTCCCCTGGAGGAGACCAAGAAATTAGCCAAAATATAGTGAAAATTTAGTTTTTTCCAAAAAAATTGGAAAAAAGGGCTGCCGAAGAAGGCTTGTGATTTTTTCCCTGAAAATGCCATCAACAAAAAGTTTCTGGTGCTGAAATCACCATCTTCCCACCTTTCAGGAACGGGCAGACTTGAATCAGAAAACCACATTTTTCAACACAAATTTGGCATTTTACTGGGACATACCCCATTTTTACTATTTTTGGTGCTTTCAGCCTCCTTCCAGTTAGTGACAGGAATGGGTGTGAAACCAATGCTGGATCCTGGAAAGCTAAACATTTCTGAAAGCTAGACAAAATTCTGAATTTAGCAAGGGGTCATTTGTGTAGATCCTACAAGGTTTTCCTACAGAAAATAACAGCTGAAATAAAAAATATTGAAATTGAGCTGAAAACAACAGCCATTTTTCTTTATGTTTTACTCTGTAACTTTTTCCTGCGATGTCAGATTTCTGAAAGCAATATACCATTTTGTCTGCTGGACTCTTCTGGTTGCGGGGATATAAAGGGCTTGTAGGTTCATCAAGAACCCTAGGTACCCAGAGCCAATAAATGATCTGCACCCTGCAGTTGGTTTTCATTCTATACTGGGTATACAGCAATTCATTTGCTGAAATATGAAGAGTGAAAAATAGGTATCAAGAAAACCTTTGCATTTCCAAAATGGGCTCAAGATAAGGTTTTGAGGAGCAGTGGTTATTTTCACATCTCTGAATTCCGGGGTGCCCATACTAGCATGTGAATTGCAGGGCAGTTCTCAAATAGACGTCTTTTTTACACACTCTCTTATATTTGGAAAGAAAAAATGTAGAGAAAGATAAGGGGCAATAACACTTGTTTTGCTATTCTATGTTCCCCCAAGTCTCCCGATAAAAATGATACCTCACTTGTGTGGGTAGGCCTAGCGCCCGCGACAGGAAATGCCCCAAAACACAACGTGGACACATCACATTTTTTTGACAGAAAACAGAGCTGTTTTTTGCAAAGTGCCTAGCTGTGGATTTTGGCCTCTAGCTCAGCTGGCACCTAGGGAAACCTACCAAACCTATGCATTTTTGAAAACTAGAGACCTAGGGGAATCCAAGATGGTGTGACTTGTGGGGCTCTGACCAGGTTCTGTTACCCAGAATCCTTTGCAAACCTCAAAATGTGGCCAAAAAAACACTTTTTCCTCTCATTTCGGTGACAGAAAGTTCTGGAATCTGAGAGGAGCCACAAATTTCCTTCCACCCAGCATTCCTCCAAGTCTCCCGATAAAAATGGTACCTCACTTGTGTGGGTAGGCCTGGTGCCCGCGACAGGAATAGATCACACAACGGTCAATGTTGGTCCTTACATGAGGCAGCTGTTGACCCTGGGGTGATCCATTCCTGACGCAGGCACTAGGTGTAGGCACTCAAGTGGGGTAGTGTTTTTATCAGGACAGGTGAGGAGTCACTGGGTGGTAGGAATTTTGTGGATCCCAGCATATTCCTGTAGTTTGTGTGACAGAAATGCGAGAAAAATAGAGTTTTTATTCAACATTTCAGCTTTGCAGGGTATTCTGGGTAAGAAAACTTTGGGGAATCCACACAAGTCACACCTCTGTGGACTCCCCCGAATGTCTAGTTTCCAGAACTGTTTGGGTTTAGTGTGTTTCTCTATATGGCCGCCAAACCCAGGACCAAAAACACAGGTGCCTGCCTTACAAAACCAGTTTGTTTTGCCATAGATAATTTTGATGTCTCCACAATACGATTTGGGCGGTGGAATTTGGGGCTGAACTAAATTGGGGAGCTCCCAAGAGAGCACTCTCTTTCTCTCTCTGCTTGCCGCCGCATTCACCTGCTCTCTGGGTTGGGCTAACCCACTTTTACCCAGTTGCACAGACTGCTTGCGAAGGGACAGCAGGACTGTCCTCATCACCTCCCTCATAATGTACTGGAAGAGGAGTTATCGAATGGGACTCCTCCGACTGAAAAATCACTCCCAGAGTCTGCGCCATTGTCCTATCCCTCAGATGCTGTCTCAGTATCTGATGTCTCAGTCTCTGATCCTATGTCAGAGCTGTCCTCTATAACCCGAGTGCCGACAGCAGTCATCCATCAAGATGCCATCTCTGCTATTGGCTAAACTGTTGCTCTCAAACACTGGCCTATGTAGACAGTCACAAAATCGATGGTGTGTGTGAGATACGTGCAACAGTAGAGGCCAGCTTACCTGCGCTTCTTCCCTCAATCAGCACGTTCTTTCAAGAAACTCAAAAAACAGCTTGTCACATACCATTCGTCACAGTCTTTAGCACCTCCTGCGCCCAGTCCAACAATCATTATTGGTGCTCCCACTCCCTCCTCCTCGGATTCCCTCATTACCACCCAGCAAAAGTGCCCTTCATCTCTCCATAGCCGCCCTCCACCCCGCACATACATTTCATTGGTATTATAGCGCAGGTAATGGCTGACTTTACTAATGTACTCAGATATTTACATAAAATACAGATTTGCTCTTTGCAGTAGGCATATAAACCTTCTGCGCTTCTTTATGGCACTAAAACTGCCACTAGACAAGTCTGACCCTTTTGTAGCAGAAACATAGTCACAATACTTACTTGACTTTTTTATTGCTGCCTAAAAGCTACAGTTGAAAAGCGTCAGTTGAAGTATGTGCATTGCTTTGAAGACGCAAGCTACAACTGCAAGACAACTGGCGGCAAATATATATATATATATCACTTTTATATGTGGGTCTGGTTTTCCTGGGGGCCGATCGCAGCCCCCAGGGGGCCGATCGCAGCCCCCAGGGAAACCACACACATGTTGACAAAAGTGATATATATATATATATATATATATATATATATATATATATATATATATAGATCTATCTCTATATATATATCTATCTACATAGATATATCTATAGATAGATCTATATATATATATATATATTTATATATAAATATATATATATATATATATATATATATATATATATAGATCTTTTTTTGTTGTTGTTGTATGGTTTCCTTGGGGGCTAAAATGGCCCCCAAGGAAACCCTACAACAACTAAAAAAAAATTTTGCCCCCACAGGGGGTCTCCCTGCCCACGGGCGACACCCTGTCCATTTATTTGTATTTATTTGATTTTATTTAAAAAAAAAATATGTTTCCCCTGGGGGGGGGGGGGGGGGGGGCAATCGCGCCCCCTCCACCCCCCCAGGCGGCACCTACCTTTTTTTTAAAAAAAATGTGCCACCGGGGGGGAGGGCTGTTTTCCGAGGGGGCCGACCCCCCCTAAGGGAAATCCCTGGCGTCTAGTGGTGTTTCCTGGCCCCGATCGCAGCTGTGCTGCGATCGGGGGCCAGGAAACACTTTCAGAAGGCCTCGTAAGAAAGGGGAGACTCTCCCCTTTCTTATGAGGCCTTCCTGAAACTGTTTCCTGGCCCACCGATCACAGCTGTGCTGCGATCGGGGGCCAGGAAACCTGAAAGTGTTTCCTGGCCCCCGATCGCAGCACAGCTGCGACCGGGGGCCAGGAAACACTTTCAGGAAGGCCTCGTAAGAAAGGGGAGACTCTCCCCTTTCTTACAAGGCCTTCCCGAACGTGGGGAAGGCCGTTTTCCCCATCGGAGCAGGAAGCGGCCGCAAGGCTCCTTCCTGCTCCGATGGGGAAATCAACTTTGTAACGTCAGCGCGCCGTCACAAAGGGGCGGGTGGGGGGGAGACACGGAAGCTTCCGTGTCTCCCTGGGATGTGAAAAAAAAATTAAAAAATCCTCGGGTGCGACGCACCCGAGGATTTATTAACCCCCTCCCTGGTGTCGGCCACTGGTCGTGACCCGCACCAGGGAGGTAGTGCGGGCGACGGCCAGTGGCCGACGCCCGCAGGGAAGGGGTTAAAATGACAAAAATCCAATAGCCAGACATATTCATATTTTTTATTTGTAAGTAGAAATAGCACCAAGAAGCACAAAGTGCCAATGATAGCCGATTGTCATGGTACTAAGGACCTAGGTGCAATTTGATGCTGAACGTGATGGAGTGCGGGTAGGATACACTCACCAGACGTCTCCTGGTTTTACCTTCTGACTTTAGCCCTTTAAGCCCCAATTCATCACAGCAGTACACTTCTAAAGCCCCCAGTGTCTCCCCAGGAACACAGGGGAGACACTTAGAGACTCACAGGGTGACAGGAAGAGGCTAACAGGAGAGTCCAGTCCAGGGTCAGTTGGCACTGTTCAGCTGGCATTTTCAGTAAAAATCCTCTCGTAGCTTGTGTCCCTGTAGCTTTACCAGGAGGTCAGTCTGATGGCCCTCGGAGCCGATTTCTATGTCCTTTGGGTACAATAGGGAGAGCAGCTGTCGCGTGGGCTCTCATTATTCTAATTAGGCTGCTGGATTTGGGCGGCAGCAACACCTGAATTATGGGGAACGGAGTCCAATCCCACACCATGTGACAACTGTCGGCCTAATCCTTTGCCAGCCAACTAGCAGCACCTCATTTCTGCCCAAGAGCAGGGATGTTTTGTAGCAACCGGGTGCATGATGTGATGACTTCTCAGGGAAACTGTGGTGAATCAGATCTCATCCTTTTCTCTCACATTAGTCTCACACATGCAAAGATAAACAGAAGCAGAAGATGGTTCAATAAGATTTTATTGTATCAGTTTCGTATTAGATAAAATGCCATGAAATGCAATAATAAGAATGATGAAACAGACTAGAAGCAGAATGGTGACAAGGAAAGTGAAACACAAGAAAAGTCCCACCAAGCTGTCACTAAGCACAATGTATGCGATTCCTACCTAAGCTAGGTTAGAGCACAGCACGACAAGCCCTAATCCGCCCTTCAGGATTTCTCCCTGGGAAGACATCATCCCTCATATCTGAGTGTGCCTGTTGCCCATAGAGACACCACCCCTAAGTAGGCCAGAGAACCGGTGATCTCAGCAAGCAGCTGTAATGAAGTCAATCAGCATGTGGTTGTGGTCGTCTGGCCGGAACCTCCCTCTAACATGCTTGGGACAGGGAAATGTTTTTATAATAAAACAGCTGATGTTCTGAGAAAATGTCTTACCGTAAAACTGTGTGTGTTTCTGTGAACGTTAGAGACTTGTGCTGACAATCCTATCTTTCTGCAGCCTTGAGGAAAGCACAGAGTGAAAGACTGTTGTGCTGAGAAACGTAATGCTTTCCTAGGCGAAAGAATAACCAGATAAAGAAAATAAAACATCCCCACGAATGTGACCAATTCTAAAATAATAAAAATGAGGCAGAATAAAATGTTACTAGGCTAAAGGGCACAGGAAGCAGGCCTAGTTACTAAAATAACTTTCCCAGAGACATCACTAAAATGGCTATCCAATACAGGTACAGTCGTCTCTTCTCAGGTCTCAGACAGCAGGGTCAGCCCTATATAATCTATCATAGATCCCGGAGTGTTCTGAAGTGGTTGCCTGGAGATACCACATTTAAGCCTAGCATGAGATAGTGCATGGGAATGACTTTTGGGAACACCCTAACCAATGGGCTAACCCTACACGCTTTGGGCATCCTAGAGGAGTCTTCGGCCACACTGAACTTTGGCTCTGGGGCTGGAGGTGTATTTGGGGAGTGTACTAAGGTAATCCTAGAACTCTCCCACATCTAACACCAAAATCCAGTTTTACGCAGTCCCTGCACTCACAACAATCTCAGAGACAGATATCTCGTGGAATAAAGCTGAGTCTTCAGCAACCAAACATGGGATAGTCAAAATTGTTTTGGCCTCCAGCCTTCACCCTTTGAAGTGCATCCCAAATGTTATATATAAACCCAGCAGACCTGTTAAACAAGCTGTGACACTATAATGTCAAAAACAGACCCACCATGATTGGGGTCTGACTGGCTGGGTGAACAAAAGAAGGGCTCTGCCCAAGTGCCAGCTAACATTCGCTAGTGATTGGGGAGACCTCTTTGAAAAGTGCCCAAGTGACATATGAAAACCTCCAGCAGACCTGACAAGCAGAATGTGATATTCAAGCAGGGCCTGACACTTTAATGTCAAAGAGGTTTCTCTCACCCACTCCTTTATACTCTGTCAGGTTCTGATGTGTCATCTCTGCTCATCCAGGTCAGCCTGTTTGCTTCTTGGATCAAATTTACACCTCATTCATGCCAAAAGGGTAACCACCGGCTAGCTGAAGTGGGAAAGCTAAATGCAGATTTAGAATCCAGGGACTTCAGGCAGGGCTAAGGTCATTTTCTGAATGTTAAGCTTCTATGATATTTAGAAAAAAAACAACTTCACCAATGAATTGAATTGTTAATAACGAATAAATAAACAGTTGTTTAATAATTTTTCTAGCTGGACTTAATCCTGAAATACATTAGTATTTAATAATACATCCCATTGTTTTCCTATGGAACCGCCAGCCTTACTACAGTGAAAATAACTTTTATGTGCTAATCACTGTAAGGAAGTTTAGCATTAAACTTTTTTATGTCTTGCTTTTAAAGACCATGCAACTTGCCTTATAGGCAACAAGACCTACTTAGGGGTTACTTATAAATATATAAAAGGAAGGTTTAGGCCTGTCAAAAGGGTTATTTGATGGGTTAACTTTGCAGTCAAAACCTGCATAGCCAAGCTACTGGTGGCAGCCCTGCATTTATGTTTACAATGTCACTGTAGTGCAAGGCACAATGGGTGCTGTAGTCCACTTATGACATTTAACTTACATGACCTGGTTACATCTTGGTGCCAGCTAGTATGGATTTATAGGTATGCTAAAAATGCCAATCAGGAGTATATCACTTTTAGCATGTTGAAGGGATGAACACAAGCACTTTACCACTGGTTAGTTCCAAAATCAGCAAAAGTAGGGTTCACCAAAAGGCAAAATTCAGGGTGACACTGCAGAAAGATCAACGTTTCCAATGTTATCGCTCCTGGTTCCCTGGTGCTTCCCTTTCTCTTGTATTACAATGTTCCCATTAAGCCTTTGTTTTAGACAGACAAGTAGGGTTTACATAGCCCACCAACAGTCTAATACTCACACTGGGCCGTCTCAAGATGGGGTTATGACATCAAGGGACTTGGGACCCAGAGGCTTAGGGGTCCCAGAGCATGCAGTGGCCTGAGATGGTTGATTTTAGTCTTGTTTCCCTCTGCTCCTACTCTGTCTCTAATCTAATCACCCCTCTCCCCTCCTCCACTGTCTCTGCTCTCCTCACCACCCTCAGTTCCCCTGCTGTCTTCTCACTCCTCGCCTTCCTCTGGTCCTCAGTCATTTCTCCTCTCTCTGTTACTCTGCCTTCACTTGTTCTGCTCCTTCTCTCTCTTACACAACCCACATGGACTCACAGGTAATGTGGGTTACTTTCCATTACCACTTTTCAGGACACTTTATACATGTTGAGACACTTTGCATGCGTGGAAACATCAGAAGGTGTTGTGTAGTGGCAAGACTATGAGGTATAGGTCACGTTTTTTGAGATGTGTATTTCATACTTCCCTTCTCTAAATCAGGACGGCTTTAAGGATAGAAATTGGGTAGCTATTGAGCTTATTTCATACCATATTTGAGTCCCAATATTTCTATTACTTCCTAGAATAATGCTTGACTGTTTGCTCTTGCCCATTTTGAGAGAAAAGTTTGAAAAAGTAATAACTCTGTTATCCAAATGAGATGAAATAGTATTAATCTTGAAACACCAATGGTAAATATCAATTTCCACCATGGATTATACCTATTAACCCTCTACATCCACAGGACCCCCAAATATGTTTCATAATCTGTCTTTTTCCCAGTACATGACAATATTGGGGGAGCTTAGAAACAGGCTTCTATACAGGTAGTGTGTGCTAAATAACCTTGACAGGACCCCTAATAAAATAGGGAAGTAACTTTGGTGGGCAGAAAACTGAACTAGAAGTGGTCCAGTGGGTACTGTATTCCATTAAACTAGACCACTTGACATCAATGCCCAGCTTTATCACTTTACCTAAAGATTTTAGGAATGAAAACTGCATTCTCGATATATGGGCAGGGCAGATAACACAGTGTAATTGTCCTGGGAAGGTTAGTTCCTTGGCTTTGACATCAACATCACTACCACCCTATTTGTGGTCTATTAAGCTAGTTGGAAACTGTGGCACCTGGGGACATACTGTTTAATCTCGATCTCCTCATTTGGCCAAACTCTATGCTTTGGGCACGCCGTATTTTAATGTATTTCTGTTTCGTTTTGGGAAGATTGGGAGTATTTAGAATCAACCTGAAAGATCATAGTAAATATGTGGTGTAAAAATAAATGGACTGGATATTACCTAGAAAAGAGGACAGTGCCCAATCTCTGGGTATATTCAAGAAAATGTAACATCCTGGTAATTTAGACCCTTTGGAACAAGTTGTAGTGTGTTGCAGTCTCCAGTCTCTTGCATTAACAGACTGTAAATCTTGAACAAATCATACATTAGAACACGTTGACACAAGCCTTGGCCTGATTACAAGTGGACGTTATCAGTGGCGGCCCGTCCTTTAGGGCGGAGGGGCCACGCCCCCCCACCCCATGAAGAGTGTCTGTCAGGCTGAACAAAGGTCAGCCTGACAGACACTCTTTATGTTCAGGTCAGGCAGCCAGGAGCAGACATGCGCGATTTGCGCAGACTCCTAGCTGCCTGAGCTGAACTTTGCTGGGCTGAGGAGATCACGACCCTTATGGGCGTGATCTCCTCGGCCCAGCAAAGGTGCCTCCAGGCCCTCCCCTGGGTGACGAGGAAAGCGTCACCCATTGACACTCTCCCTGGGCGCTTCAGGTTTAAGCCCTGAAGCGCCCAGGGCGAGTGTCAATCAGTGACACTTCGTCACAGAGTGAGGTGGGGTCAGCAGTCTCACTGACCCCATCCCACTCTGTGACGAGGCTGGGACTGCTGCCTTCCCTCATTGGCTGACCTAAGGTCAGCCAATGAAGGAAGGCAGCAGTCCCAACCCTCCTGGGACCTGGAGGCTGAAGGTAAGTGTGTGTGTGTGTGTGTGTGTGTGTGTGTGTGTGTATGTGTGTTATGTTTTCCTTTGAATGTTTGGTGCGCGCGTGCATGTTTGAGTGTTATGAATATTGTTCATGGATGTGCGTGCGTGTGTGTGTGTGAAAGAATGAATGTGTTTGATCTTGTAAAATGAATGTTTGGTGCGTGCGTGCATGTTTGAATGGAATGAGTGTTGTTACTGGATGTGAGTGCGTGCGTGCGTGTGTGTGTGTAAGAATGAATGTGTGTGAATTTGTAAAATGAATGGTGCGTGCGTGCATGTTTGAATGGAATGAGTGTTGTTAATGGGTGAGCGTGCGTGCGTGCGTGTCTGGGTGTGAAAGAATGAGTCTGTGTGTGTGTTTGTGTGTGTGCCCCGCCCGCCCTCCTCCCAAAGCTGCCGGCCGCCACTGGACGTTATATTGTGATCACTCTGCAAAAAACTGTGCAGGGATTGGAAATATAATCGGTGTGAAGTTTATTGCACCTGGTAATTACCAAGTGCGATAAAGTTTGCACAGTTCCTTAAATTTCAGAAGATCAAAGGTGCTGGTATTTAACAGGGAAAAAGGCTCCGGCACATTTATCATTGTGCTCCATCACCCTTGCGCTACTGTAGGGAGGGCAAAGGTGACGCAACAACAAAGTCAGATATATTAAGCCATGCAAGGCCACTTTGCGTGGCCTTGAGTGGCTTGATAAATCTGGAGTAACGCAAAGCAGTGCAAATCGTTGCCTTGTGTTACTGTGCCCCAGGCTGTTCCCACACATCCACCCATGGATTTTAGTGCATTTCCAGATTTATCAACACTGGTAAAGTTGGGAATGCATCAAAATGCTATGCCTTCCCAGGGCAGATGCAATGAGGAAAAATATCTTTATTTCTCCTTGATGTTTCCTCTTTCATATATGCTGCATTCGGCAGCACACTTAAAAAGAGTAAATGCCTCTGAGGATTTTTTTTGTGCAGGAAGGGGCCCCTTCCTGCACAAAACAACCTTGCCTTCAACACAGGTACCCATGATGCAAGGCTGCCTTTGTTGGTGCAAGGCAGCACACTGTGCGTCAGCACAAGGAAAGGACAGGAATATGGCTCATTCCTGCCCTTTCATACAGCACAGCAAGGTGGCTTGCTGCACAACGTGAAGTATTGATAAATCTGCCCCTCAGTATTAACTGGGACAGGCAGATTTTGGAGCTCCAAAACCTGCATGTTATTCCCCCAAAATAGGGGACTAGGCAGACTAGGAAGTACATTTTGAACACTCTACTATAGAATTTTATCTGGTGCAAAAGTTATAGCATCCAGCACGGGCCACTGGTAATCAGGCACTAAGAAATAATACCAAAGTCTCATTCCCGGTACTAGACCCCATAGTTTTCGCTCACACATTTAGGGATATTTAATGGCAGGTAGCTGTTTTCTGTATTTGCATCCCTAAGCAGAACGTGCGCTCTTGAAGCTGCATTTTGCAGATCCCTACTTGTGCTTCAGAGCCTCTCTCCCAGCCATAGCAAGCACCTCTTTCACAGTTCATATAGGGCTTAAAGAGTGAAACATTGACACCCTGCCAGGACACTATAGGGCCCTTATTAAATATAGGGAGCACTGTCCTTGTTTGCACCACAGTGCACCTTTAAGCAAGGCCACTGTAGTGCAAACAGGGGCAGTGCGCCACAAAGGAAGCCCTGTCAGTGAAATACAGAGGGGCAGCTTCAAACGTGCTCAGTGTTTCTCTGTGCACACAGCAACCCGCCTGTCTTTTAAAGAGGGGCTAGCGATCCCCCCTGAAGGCAGGCACAGTGAGTGTCTGCACCCATCTGCAAGTGGATGTCTGCTCCCTCCAGAGGGCTGCCCTCAAGGGGTGCAATTTCAGGTGTGCCTCCGGCACCAGCATCAGTAATATGGCAGGGGCTCAGAGGCAAACTGGTTCCTCACATCCCCATGCAAATAAGGGAATGCCCTCTAAAAATAAAGCTGGTGCTACATGTGTGTCAGCGCCATCAGTATTATGGAAGAGACCACACAGCCCCTTCTGTAATGCCATAGTGGCCTGGGTGCGCATGAAGCTAGCTCACACACAAGTTGCACCCCTGGGGCACTACACTTAATGCGGTCCCAGGTATCCCATTTAGCAGCTCCAATCCTTCTATCTTTCTTGTCCTGTAAGTGGCAAAAAGTGGGACCTTTGGTGCCCTTCAGCAGCTCACTGTAGGCAGTAAGACAGATTCAAAAGAAGGGCAAACACACAGGAAACAGGACAGTTGGCCATCCACTCCTAGAATGTTTGAGTGTTTTGCGCATAGGAAATATGATGTGCCAAAATATTGTAGCCTAACTATAACTTGTGCCCCCATGTCCTGCTTATAACCTCATATGACATTGCTTATGCTCTGTGACATCCGTTATGACATCACTGATGGCATCGCAAATGACATCATTGGTGATATCACCCAATGAGTGCGCTAGTTTGTTTTATAATTTACATACTGGGAAGTAACTACCATATTATTTCTATGTATCTTTGCACAGCTTGGGTGTAGCTAATGGATGTGTTTACAAAACTTGTGTGCTCCTAATGCACCATAGCTTTGTAGAGGTATTGAACATATTATAAATGTTTGAATTCGTGAGTAACTCTGTGTGCAAGTGTTATAAATTGGGCTTCTGGTTGGCAGAGGTATGCACCCTGTCCAAGCAGGAACTACAATCCTAGTCAGAGTAAGTCACAAACACCCTAGGTTAACCTTTGCTCACCCTCTGGCAGCTTGGCACAGAGCAGTCAGATTTAACTTAAGCGGCAATGTGTAAAGTATTTGTGCAACACTTCAAAAAGAACAACAGTGAAAACACCACACAAAAATAATCTACACCAGGTTAGAAGAATAGAACTTAATTTAATGAATAAAAGAGGACCAAAATGGCAAAAATCCAATATGTACAAGTCGAGATATGAATTTTTAAAGAATAAACCATAGAATAGTACTTAAAAGCAATGTGCTTAAATGGGATATCTGGTGCACTGGACAAGGGCAAAGTCAAAAGTTCAGGCCAACTGGGATGGACCACAGGCCAGATACAGAAACCACTTGGCCCTGCTGAACCAAAGTACTTTGATCCGAGATGCATCTTTGTTGACAAAGATGCAAGGTGCTGCCAAAGTGTTACGTCAGTGTTGAGCTGTGCATTGGACGAGATGCATCGATTTTCTTAATGCAACTGCGGCGATGCGTTGGTTTCGAGTGCAAATCACTGGTTCCAAATGTGATGCAAGGCTGCTGCTGCCGCAGTAGGCAATGCATTGATTCCGAAGGCGATGTGCTGGTTCTGAGAGCAATGCAATGGAAAGCCTGTGTCATGGTTACAGGGCTACCTAAGTGGGTGGCACAATCAGTGCAGCAGGCCCACAAGTAGCATTTAATTTACATGCCCTGGGCACATATACTGCGCTTTACTAGGGACTTAGAAATAAACTAAATATGCCAATTGGGGGTTAAGCCAATGTTACCATGATTTAGGGGAGAGAGCATAAGCACTTTAGCACTGGTTAGCAGTGGTAAAGCGCACAGAGTCCTAAAGCCAGCAGAAATGAGGCCAGCAAAGTTGAGCAGGAAGGCAAAAAGTTGGGGGTGCCCCTCCAGAAAGGGTCATTTCTAATGAAAGTTGGTTCTGCAGAAAATGGTTCCAACAGGAGAAAGTTTCTACATAGTAGATACTAACTTTTGTAAGCAGCCTTGAGTTATTAGAGAGAATTGCGTCAGCATGATAATTTATACTTAACATGGAAGAATGTCTGCATCAGGTACTAACCTATGTACGTGTGCTTATTTTGCTTCAGAAGAAGGGCTATCTGAAAAAGTTTTTACCACAGTGTACTGCCATTTGTTAAATTTTGTTTTGACCAATGACTTTGTGTTTCACCACTGCTCATATTAGTTGCTCAATGTTCACCAGTAGCACATGGTATGTTTTGTTCAGTTTACCCGCCTATGGGCTTTGACATTGCATTAGTCTGTATTCTGCCTATTGGCTTTGACATGGCATTAGCCATTACTTTCTGTATTCAGTTGAGCCGCCTATGGGCTTTGACATTGCATTAGCCATTACATTCTGTATTCTGCCTATTGGCTTTGACATGCTGTATCCAGTCTAGCCGCCTATTGGCTTTGACATTGCATTCCTATTGGCTTTGACATTGCATTCCTATTGGCTTTGACATGATGTATTCAATTTAGCTGCCTATTGACTTTGACATGCTATTAGATATTCTGCCTATGGGCTTTGACATGATATTATACATTGCATTTTGTATTCAGCTTAACTGCCTATTGGCTTTGACATGATATTATATATTGCATTTTGTATTCAGCTCAGCTGCCTATGGGCTTTGACATGATATTATACATTGCATTTTGTATTCAGCTCAGCTGCCTATTGGCTTTGACATGACACTAGACATTGCATTTGATATTTAGGTTAGCTGCCTGTTGCCTTTAACATGACATTGCATTTGATATCTAGGTTAGCTGCCTATTGCCTTTAACGTGGAGTTAGATCTTGCAGTTGAGAATCCAAGCTGTATTTTTCCAAGCTGTGTTTTTGCACCAGAGAACCAAGATGTTTTTCTCACAGTAGACTAGACATGATAAGAGAGAGTACATGGGTGTTGTTCTCTCTGCTTGAGCTTGGGAACAGGAGTAGTCTTGGAGACCTGGCCAGTCTCCAAAAGGCTTGCTCAGTTTCCCAGGTCTGAGAGGAGGGGGCACACCTTTGTAACGAATGTAACAGGCTGCAGAGAGTCAGATTCGAATCTGCCGGACCTCGTGCTGGAGCTTGGCGCCAGCTGGCAGCAATCCCGTGTGGGTAGATGAATCTCTCTTTCTCGCGGCTGACAGGGGTCATCAGCTTGCAGACCTTAGAAAGATGAAGCTGTAGATAGTTCCCACACGGTGAAGTATTTGTTTTGCTTTGCATTCAATATCTTATAAATATAACCTGCTGTGTATATTGCAAACTGATATATTTTGTTTGATTAACGCGGACTTGAAAGCTACTAATTCGTCATACATAAAATATTGTGGTTGGGGAAGAATTAACAACAATAAAAGTCTTCTTTGACCTCAGAAGTGCATTTCTGTTGTGTTATGTTAGTGCTTTAAAACTAAATAAGAGGAAAGCACTACAATTGGTACCAGAAGTGGGGTCGGTCATTAAGAGGTGATTAAGAGGGTGTTGACGAGTTGGTAGATTTCTAAGTGCACACTTTAAAAGTGTAATTGTTTTTGTTGTTTGGAGAATTACAGAAATTGTTTTTTTTGGAGAATCACAGTAGCACGGCAGACCATGTCTGAGAATACATGTGTTGATAAACTGCCTGATGGTGCTAAGAAAAACTGTGAATTGTTTTCTGTTTGGGGAATTACAGAAGCACTGCAGACCATGTCTGAAAATGCATGTGTAGCTAAAAGGCCTGATATTGCTTTGAGAAATAATTTTGGTTGTACATATGTAGAAAACGTGTCTTTTGGAAGTAATGATGACAGAAAGGTCTGGATACCTTTATCTGCTTACAGAGAAATGCAGGAGAAATGTAGGAAGTTGGAACATGAAAATAGGAATTTACGTGAGCAAATTAGCCCGACTGAAAGTTATAAAAAGGCTGTTTTTGAAGAATCTTTCTTGTCCCATTCCAGTAATGAGGGGGTTAAGACAGCTCCGAGCTGCACTGAGCTTTCGTGTGAGCCAGGGTTTTTGGGAGACACCGAGTTTCATTAGCTTGTTTGATTTTTGGAAAAAGAATAGCCCTCATTTGAGTGAAATCCTAACACTTTTGTATATGGTCACTGTGAAAAATTATATGCAGCTGCGCGCTTGTGATTTGGCAAATGAAATAATGCAGACTTTAGGTTTCTGCGCAGTGCAAGAAGGAAATACTTATGTACATTTAAATCAAGAACAAGGAAAGAAAATAGTGCCCCTAGCTAGAATCATACAATGGATCTGGTACTTGCAAGACAGGGCTAGAGTACCACAGGTAAAAAAGTTATCAATGAAGTTGTGTGCACCATTTGAATTCGTGTCTACTGAAGATAAAAAGCATGTTTGTTTTACTAATGATTCATTGACTGAAATGTTGTTTTCTGGCACAGGAGAAGGAATGGAGTTGTATAATGTGTGTCAGATTTTAAAGCAAGAGCTACGTGAGATGTGTCATTTTTATGCTGATTTTTGGTTCATTGCTAATGTTTTAGCACCTAACTGGTTCAATTACCTTGCAGATGTTAATGAGAAAAATTCAGAGAGAGAAGTGTTCACCCAGAATTCTGCCTTAGTGGGGATGGCTAAGTGGGTGCCCCAGAAATGTGAACAGCTGAGAGAAAAAGCCACTTACAGGTGGGCAGAGATGAGAGAGATGCACATTCCCCTAGATTTGATAAAAACTGTGCAGCACGCACAAAAGCAATCTGTCATGCAAGCAGTCACAGAGCAGTTGGGGAGAGGAACGTTACCAGGACAGGAATGGCAAATTGATCAGGTTTTAGGGAGAGTGATTGCTGCAAATTACCAAGGAAAAATCGAAATTATGCTGATACCTAGAAAAGAATCTGATTCATTCATACAAATTGGAGACAGAATGGCCCAACTTGACAAAAATGCAGTGAATGGAGGTTTGGTAAAGAAGGAGTCTGCCCCAGCCCTTCTGACAGTGCAAGAAAAGGGAAGCTGTGGCGCAGCAGATAAAAACCTCAGTGCTGGTGTGTGGGTTGAAGACCCAAGTGACCCTCCAGAACCTGCAGAAAATATAACAAAGGGCCCCAAAAACGTCCTGCTGATTATAAAACAGGGAAAGAAAGAGAATGGGTGCAGTTTAAATGAAAAATGTTATTTGCAAGAAAAGTCATACTTGTTTCTTTTGCAGATCCTACCACGTTTCGCCACTGTCCCTGAGTGTGCTGTGTGGCCCCCCTTCCGGTGTGTGCGTGTGGGGTCGGGGAAGGGACCGAATCCCCAACCTGAACCTGGCTGAGTAAAGTGCCAGCACCATGGATCCATTTTGCGCAAACTGCGCCTTCAGTTCAAGTTCAACTTGTTTGATTGCATTCTTCCACTGGAACTAAGCTGTGTTTTTTTTTTTTTTCCCTCTCGTATGGAACTCTGACTTTTGCTTACCTTCCAGAAAACCTTTCAGGTGGACCGTGCACCTTTACATGAGTAGAACTCATGCCACATCAAATTGCTAACACTGTTGAATTAGAGACTCATTCAGAGAAAAAAAAATTGCTCAGTCTTTTCTATGTAGATGTATCTGATGTGAAAGGTTATGAAATCAATGTGTTAATTCACTTCTATTGCTTTACAGGGATTGTTTTGATCATTCTTGCTGATAATGTTTTTTTGTGCTGATGTTTTTTGTTTTTTGTTTTTGTTTGAAACAAGAGATATGTGAAACAAAAATTCATTGGTCAAAGGGCGGAATGTACTGCCATTTGTTAAATTTTGTTTTGACCAATGACTTTGTGTTTCACCACTGCTCATATTAGTTGCTCAATGTTCACCAGTAGCACATGGTATGTTTTGTTCAGTTTACCCGCCTATGGGCTTTGACATTGCATTAGTCTGTATTCTGCCTATTGGCTTTGACATGGCATTAGCCATTACTTTCTGTATTCAGTTGAGCCGCCTATGGGCTTTGACATTGCATTAGCCATTACATTCTGTATTCTGCCTATTGGCTTTGACATGCTGTATCCAGTCTAGCCGCCTATTGGCTTTGACATTGCATTCCTATTGGCTTTGACATTGCATTCCTATTGGCTTTGACATGATGTATTCAATTTAGCTGCCTATTGACTTTGACATGCTATTAGATATTCTGCCTATGGGCTTTGACATGATATTATACATTGCATTTTGTATTCAGCTTAACTGCCTATTGGCTTTGACATGATATTATATATTGCATTTTGTATTCAGCTCAGCTGCCTATGGGCTTTGACATGATATTATACATTGCATTTTGTATTCAGCTCAGCTGCCTATTGGCTTTGACATGACACTAGACATTGCATTTGATATTTAGGTTAGCTGCCTGTTGCCTTTAACATGACATTGCATTTGATATCTAGGTTAGCTGCCTATTGCCTTTAACGTGGAGTTAGATCTTGCAGTTGAGAATCCAAGCTGTATTTTTCCAAGCTGTGTTTTTGCACCAGAGAACCAAGATGTTTTTCTCACAGTAGACTAGACATGATAAGAGAGAGTACATGGGTGTTGTTCTCTCTGCTTGAGCTTGGGAACAGGAGTAGTCTTGGAGACCTGGCCAGTCTCCAAAAGGCTTGCTCAGTTTCCCAGGTCTGAGAGGAGGGGGCACACCTTTGTAACGAATGTAACAGGCTGCAGAGAGTCAGATTCGAATCTGCCGGACCTCGTGCTGGAGCTTGGCGCCAGCTGCCAGCAATCCCGTGTGGGTAGATGAATCTCTCTTTCTCGCGGCTGACAGGGGTCATCAGCTTGCAGACCTTAGAAAGATGAAGCTGTAGATAGTTCCCACACGGTGAAGTATTTGTTTTGCTTTGCATTCAATATCTTATAAATATAACCTGCTGTGTATATTGCAAACTGATATATTTTGTTTGATTAACGCAGACTTGAAAGCTACTAATTCGTCATACATAAAATATTGTGGTTGGGGAAGAATTAACAACAATAAAAGTCTTCTTTGACCTCAGAAGTGCATTTCTGTTGTGTTATGTTAGTGCTTTAAAACTAAATAAGAGGAAAGCACTACACACAGTATGAAGGATGAAAGTAGGATCTTTAGCGTTTTCAGATCGTGTTTTTTTTTTTAGCATATAGGGGGTGATTCTAACACCCACCAAAATACCGCTCCGCGGTCGAAAGACCGCTGAGGGTATTTTGGGATTTGCCCTGGGCTGGCGGGCGGCCGCCAAAAGGCCACCCGCCAGCCCAGGGCAAATCAACCTTCCCACGAGGACGCCGGCTCAGAATTGAGCCGGCGTAGTGGGAAGGTGCGACGGGTGCTGTTGCACCCGTCGCGTATTTCAGTGTCTGCATAGCAGACACTGAAATACTTTGTGGGGCCCTCTTATGGGGGCCCCTGCAGTGCCCATGCCATTGGCATGGGCACTGCAGGGGCTCCAGGGGCCCCGCGGCACCCCCTACCGCCATCCTGTTCCAACAGGATGGCGGTAGGGGGTGTCAGAATCCCCATGGCGGCGGAGCGCGCTGCAGGGCAGCGGGAAACCGGCGGGAGACCCGCATCTGACCGCGGCAGAACCGCCGCGGTCAGAATGCCCTGCGGGGCACCGCCGGTCTGTCGGCGGTGCTCCCACCGACCCATAGACCGCCGGGGTCAGAATGACCCCCATAGTGTTTTTTGACAACTGTTGCTTAAAATGTACACTGTTCTTAGTAGAATCTTTTTAGTACTCTCTGGTGTATTTCCCATAAGCGTTTCACTGTTTGCAAACACTGTGGTATAAAAAGAACTCTCTCCATAGAGGAAGTATTTAGTTGTCTACTGATATCAACTTCATTTCTTAATGTAGGTTCAGTGTGTGTGTCAGGGGTTTGATACAGATAAAATCTGTCAGTAGTAGGGCATTTGTTTTGTTATCCCTTAGACACCTCCTCTCTATACTTAGGTGGGCAGCATACCTTACTGCTCCCCCCTAATATAGTTTTTTTATTTAAATTCCACAACACCTCTAATTTTTCACAGTAAACAATAATGGCTGCCATTTCATTTCTAACATTCCAACAAGACAATCACAGTGCTCGCACACACGAGACTCGTGGGAGCGTCTCGCTCCCGAAAGAGCGTGAAGGCTCACAGGGAAAACGGGCCTTTCAACCAATCACATGTCTCTATTTTTGGATTTGCTCTCTCTCAGGAGGTCTGCGGGACTCTCGTGAGCCCAACAGTTCAAATATACTATTATTTTTTACCCTTAATTTCTCAAAAACTAGTGAATGGATTTACATCAAATCACAAAAAGCACAATCTACTGGCCAAGATATAGCTTCCTGACGAATTTGGTGTAACTCATTTCAGCAGTTTTTGCTGTGCCTAAAGAAGTCTTAGAAAATGCTTGGGGAGTTTACATTTTGGGACCACCCTTTTTCTTGGCCCCCACTTGACAGATCACCGCGAAACCTTCCAGAAAGGAGCTGAGGTGGATGAACTTTGTTTTGGAAAGTTTCATGAAGATTCGTCAAACGGGTCCAGAGTTATTAGCAAATCAAAAAAAATTCCATCTATGGAAAAGCAAACCTAACTATACCTACTGGCACCTGCCAGTAGGTAATATAGGTAAGTTTAGATATACTATTCTTAGCTCCATATCTTTGTACCTTGAAGAAATATGTTGTCAAGGTACATATAAGTGGAGTGGAGTGGAGGTAAGTAAATACTTATATATATCTACAATACTCTAATATATACCTATGTTGATATTTTGGCCCTCCTTATTTAGGCTGCAATATTTTGGCATATCAGTAGTTTCCATGCGATATTCAAATAGTATAACCCCAGGAGCCACACCTGAAGGGACCCAGATGTTCCTTCTGCTCATTCACCAGTACTTCCCAGGTGTGAGGTGATCTGGGTTTCACAGTCATTTATATGAAATTCATGCACTTTTAATGTGTTGTATCATAACTTTTTCTTATGAACAGCCAACATGTATATACTTAATAATTTTCAAGTATATAACGTCCTTACTTTTTTAAAGTCAAATCCTCTTTGCTATAAAATTCAGCATTTGTTATTTCCTGTCACAGACTTCTCTCTTGTAGCATATCAAACTACCGTTGCTCAATTATGTTGTATTCCAAACTGCATGCGTTGTATGTTGATTAATGGAACATTATTGACAGGACATTTACAGATGTTCTGTTCCTGTTTGAGGAGAGAGACGCCAAAAATAGCATAATAGTTAATATCCGAAAAAACTGCTGATCATGACATACATTTTGGATTTTATGGCGAATGCATCCTAAAATGATTGGAGACTTTTTAAAACGAATACATGCTCTTTATATTTCTAAATAATTCATTTGCTTCGGTTTCAGATATATTGGTGTTAAATTATATTGAATTTAAATATGCTGCACAGCTCTCCTTTGACGTGTTTTCGGCTCTATGACATTCTTTGAATAACCTAACTACACAGTGAAATATAATGAAAACAATACATTTACATACAAAACCCATAACCAATTCAAGTTAGAACCATTGTAATTTCCCGAAGTGGCATTGGTAAATTACTAAATATGGATGCAAAACAGAATTGTTTTGCATTATTCTAAGAACAAAATCACATGCACCAAAAAACAAGTATAAATTAGAAGAATTAAACCCGATGTATCAAACAATGTACATAGGTTTATCAAAATTAAAATGCGGGAAAGAGGATAGTACATATTTTGTGAGTGAAAAAGGGATTGTAGATGTTGTTGGCAAGAATTAACCACATTTTGATTAAAAACATCATTGATGGGTACTTGTAACTAGAGCAAAAATTATCAATTTTAGTTTTCTGAATAAGAAAGATAGATTAATAGGGAACATAGGGGAAATGGGAGAAAGAGACATTACTATTTCTTCTTCAGGGTCAACATTATCCCTATTTTTACAATAATTATAACGATGTGACCCTTATGGTGATAGAAATATTGTTGTTGTCTTACCTTCCTGACATTAGAGAGCTAGTAACGGAATGACTCAGTTATAAAAGAGAAGGGCATCTGCCATCTCCAGGAAATTTCTAAACCTAGTGACTGATCGTGTGTGTCTTCAATTATGGTCTTTTGAAGTGAAGCTCCATGCAATGTCTCTCAAAAGATCTGAGTTCAAGATGCCAGTTGCCCAGTTGTAGGGAGTTCTCATTGCTGAATCCTAATAAGTTTATTTTGCAGAGTCTGAACTTCAGATTAATTTATTTTTGTGAGAAAGAATAATCTGCTGGGACATTCAAGAATAGTGGCTTCGCGCATAGTGTTGCGTTCAGCAGGACAATGAAGTTCTCAGCCAATATTACAAAATATTAAGCAATAGTCTTATGAGGGACTGGCCTCCAATAAAATATGTAATTATGCTTTTGGCAGTAACAACATTTTTGCTGAATATTTTCTTGTGTACTTGCTTCAAATATGGTTGAAAACTCTGCCAGAAATGACCATCAATGAAGCCACCCACAGAAGCATGAGCCTGTACAAGGCAATCAAGCACTGCATCAATGCCCTAGTAGACCTAACTTATCCCCAGTGCATGGGAAAATGCAATGCTATCAACCTCTACTTAAGTGAAAAAATACAGAAGATCCAACAGCACATCAATAATTCCAAGTCTGCTTCATCTTTTACACCCACCATTTTCTTGATTTTTCTGACATACTCAACTCCTTCAAATCCATTTCTATGTAGATGATGTCTTACCATCATCTTTCATCAAAGATCTCTCTGGGGATGTTCTCAGACTCCTACCTACTATTGCCAGTACCTCTCTCACTGAAAGCATCTTCACAAAATCTCTCAAAAAGGTCACATCCTACAGCTCCTAAAGAAACCTACAGTAGACCCTGATGACATTGCCAATTACTGGCCCATCACTCAGTTGCAGTTAATCAGAAAGGTCAGTGAAAAAGCAGCCTATGTTCAACTCCAAGATCATTTCTAACCATCTCCTTCACCACTACTTCTCTGCCTTCAGATTATGCTGCGGCACTGCAACTGCAACCTTACACACCATAGACAATGCCCTCTCAATGGATGAAGATAACCACTACCTCTTGATATTTTAGAAGATCTCAGCTGCGTTTGACATAGTTGACCATCCTAGTCTCATACACACTTGTGAGTCTTAAATCAGATTCACCTTTAACGTTCGTCACTGGTTCTCCTCCTACCTTTCCAACAGACACATTCATATGAGCACCAACAGGTTATGTAAAGCCCCTAAAGTCTGGCTTCATCTTATGTAGGGCTACCTCCATCTTGACTAATAGAGGTCACCATCTTCCCACTCTCAAATACTGGATGTTGCCATCTTTCTCACTTCTAATTACATGTCCTTATCCTACTCCTAAACAAAGTTGCACCCTCTCTGGCTTACTTTTCTATGTGAACCTCTGTGAACAACCCATTTCTGCCCTGTAGTCTCTAATCCTTGCTTCTCTCAGACTGGTAATCACTTGGCTGCTATCTATCAATCTTCCATGCTTCTTCTGCCTCATCTATTCACCCTACCAATCACACATACATACACAAATGCCTTCCTGCATTGACATCTAACTTACTAGCAAGAGTCTCAGGCTCCTCCACACTATCTATTCACAAACTAATCATTTGCATGAACTAACATATCCCCCACCCCACTAGCTGATGCATTCAACTTCTAAAGTTACATATTAGTCACCTTAAAGTGCTTCAACACCTCGTCAGGGGTAGTATGCACTATATCTATATAAATACAACTGCAATATGGTACAGTGTATATTTAATGTCTCTGCTTGTGTTCCAAGTTTTATGTTTATCATTAAAGGTAACTGATAGTACTGACCCAGGCCCAAATGAAGATTTGCACAAAAATCTGTATTACAAGTCAGGCACAGGTTTTACACTGACCCCATGGTTTTCCTATTTCGACTGGTAATACATAATGAAATGTGGGCAGCAGACACAGCATGTATACTCTTTCATGGACACACCAGCTTTTGTGAACACCTTTACTACTACACAGGTGTCATAAAACCAGCAGCTTGTGGCAAAATGTCTGAAGACACACAATAGCCTAATGAGGTGCCAGGAGTGAACTCATTCATTGAGAGGGGAAGGGTTCAGAGCACTCATTTTTGGGGTTCAGCACTTATTTTTCTGCATCAGACATTGCACAAGAGCAAGAGAGGGAAAAGCACAAAAAGCGGAAAGACGGAGGAAGAGAAAGACATAAAAAAGTCACAAAGGGAGAAAGCAGGAACCTGCAAGCGAGAGATAAAGGTGCAGGAAGTGTTTGGTATTGTATTAAAGAGGCATTAAATGGATTTAAGTGTATGCAACCTTAATATTTGGCGCACCAATGTTTAATTGCACAATCCATGGGCTTCTGAGCAGAGCTTCAGGCATCTGCACCTTTTTACAAATTAAGCACTGGGTGCCAGGAGCGAACACAGGGAGTGCATCCAGGTTATCCACTCATAGAGGGGTGGAGGGTTCTGATGGGGTACCATCACCAAGCACAACAGCACAAGGGCACCTCACAGAGGAAATGACAGCCCTACCTAACATACCCTATCTGTGCATATTTTCCTCATGGCAATGAACCCTATCTTCATAGTCCCCTTACCAATGTTGAAACCTACGTTACACATCTTATTAATGTATTTTTTTTATAGTGCATTTATGTGCATGGAGATATGTCCTTGTGCATATAAAGAAAAGCAACAATACAAGTGCTTGTTTCATTAGGTCAGACTTGACAGTACAGTTATCAGCCAACCTATTGTGCCCAATTCTTCAAACTAAACATAGAGTGGGCTTTGGCTCCACCAACAGGACTAATACCATCCCACATTCTATTGGTTGTTTAGTGTAGCATTCCCTCTCCTATTGTTTGCTTGCAATTTTGCATCTCAAATGTACACTGAATCTGTTCACAGTCAATTCTTTATTTCATTACTTTTATACAGAAAGCACAGTTTTAAAATTTTTTTCACAGCATTAATTTTTAAAATATTTTACTTCAGTATGCTTTTTTAATATATTGGTCAGGCCTATTGGTTTTGCCATAGCATGTATTTAAATTCTCTCACACTTCACCTGCTCATGTTTATTAATAGGATATTTGTATATTGACATTATATTGACTTTGTCTTCTGCTTATGGCTCTACCTCTTCTCCCTCTCCTCCAACATTACAGGCTTACCCTAAAGTTTTTGGGATTGCATTATGGAGCGGTTTATGTATTCAAAAACATGTTTCTTAATATTGAAATTATCAAAAGCAGAAAAAACTGTGAGAGGTGAACTCGGTTCCCTTGTGTTTTTTCTTGAAAGTATTTCAGCAGTGTCATTTCTGGCTTTCTCTCTGGGCTGTTCTGTAAATAAGTATATTTGTTTAAAGCATCACCCAAGGCCAAAACCTTTATATTTGTCTCCCTAAATTTTTACTGGTAATGATGATCTCTGCATTTATGCATAATTTTGCATTGTTCATTATTCTCTTCCACCTTACCTTACCTTACATTATATATTCCACAAACTATTTTAGTTACCACTTGTTCATATAAGTAAGACTTTTTTCGACAGATGCTTTCAGAGACTTATATAAAATACATGTGTTCACTCATGCATTGATCTGCCCTCATGCAGGTACTGTATGTATGCCAACAACCCTGTCACTCCCAAAACATATTTCTAGGCTATGTAGATGGTAGCGGGCAGGATAGCTCATTGAGCTGAACACTATTACAAATAAAAGGTGGTGTGGTGTGGTGTGCTGTAGGTTATAAGTTCTATTGTATTGCATTGCAGCATTTATTTAGGGCTTACCATTCAAATTTGGGGCACTGAAGTACTTGTCTACATGGGCAGCAAGCTACACAGTTTAGAGTATGTGATTTAAAAGGTGCTGTTTTTGTTTTGAACCTATATGAGAATGACGATTCCCCAGTTAACATGCGGAGAGAATCTTGATTTCATTAAGGACCACAGAGGCTATCATTATACATAAAACCTTCATTGCAGTCCTTTAGAGAACATAAATATGTCACAACGTAAAACATTATAATCTAGAGCCATAGTACAGTTTATATGTCCATAGCAACAGCTCTCTTTCCTCTTTTAGGCTGCGAAATGACAAAAAAAACTTGAATTTGAAAAAAAACTGAAGATCGGAAGCAACATAATCAAAAACTCTGTCAATCCATCAAAATGTGACGCATTCACGTAGTAAGTATGGAAAAAAGAATTAATAATAATCTTCTGAATAGTTTTCTCCTATTAATACAGTCGGGAAAAACAAGTTAAATTTATAATTCCTCACTGTCAATCTAATAAAATTCCAAAAATATTTTTGTATTTTACATATTTATATCTGAATAGTAAAAATACAGGGTGAAGAGGGTTGGATAATGATAGCCTCCATTATCTTTAATGAAATCAAAATTCTCTCTGCATGTTAAATGGAGAATCCTCATTTCATGACAAGACCATAGGCTATCATTTTGCATGTTTAAAGCCATCTAAAACAATGCTACTTACATGCTTCACTGGTCTCAAATAAAAAATTGTGAAGGTTCTGGTGTTCGACCTATCTGTTGCTTTTAAGATCTCAGAAAGAGTGCCTCTGGCCCAGAACACTTTACTGGCCATTGCACCTCTGGTAGAATGTGCACCACATTTTGACAGATCTATGCCTACCTCATGTATTATTTTTGAGATTCACCATCATGTCTGAAATCTAGCATTCTTTGCTCATAGACTTTCGTGCAACTTACCACACAGTTTCGGACAATCCTGAAACAGAGGATAGAATACATGACCAGACATATTTTATGTTCTCTCCCGGAAATCAAAGTGGACAGCATCTGAGGAGCAAATCTCTAAAACGTTAACATCTGAAACCTTTCTGAAAGATACTAAACATAGAAGCATTGCTAATATTTGAGAAATCTGTCTCAAGGAAAGGTAACTATTTCCTAGCCATAAGTCAAAAAGTTTAAAAATCAGATTTACATCCCATAATGAAGAATAACAAGCCTTAGGTGGTCTCTTAAGTCTCATCCCCTTCATCATTCTACATATAAGTGGGTCATATCTTATTGTGGTATCATCCACAAGGGCATAATCAGCTGAAATGCCTGACCTATAACAATTGATAGTTCTGTAAGATAAGCCTGAATGGAAAGGTTGACCCAAATAATTCACCAAATCCGTCACAGGAGCCTCCAAGAGATCCAGACCCTGTTCCAAGCACCAACTACACCATTTACACCAAACCCTTTTATATCTTTTCCTAGTAACAGGTGCCCATGATTTGTCCAATAAAACTTTAGCCTTTCTCGAAAAGCCAGAGACTCTCCCAGAGCCCCTGATATGGCCCAAACAAGAAGGTTTAGCTTTCCTTCTAAGACCAAAGGATGTTCTTCTTTCCTCTCCATCTGGGCCCATTAGCAAACCCTGATGTACCTGAACTAGAAGAGGCTCTTCTACTACAAGGTGCACTACCCCTGGGAACCATATTTGCGAAGTCCAAAAATGGGTCACCAGAATTAACTTGCAACTTTCTTTCCGGGTGTTCCATAATACTCTCTGAATCATTGCAAATGGCGGGAATGCATAAGCTTTCTCCGCCAACCAATTCTGTACAAAGTAGTCTACTGCCAATGCTCCTGGGTCCAACTGAAATACCTTGGAACTTGACAAGGTAGTCTGCTGGCGAACAAATCTAGATCTTTTGGGTTCTGAAATCTTTGAAAAGATTACTGGTTTCAATTGTCAGTCGCAAAGTCTCTGAGATGGTGTGAATTCCAATCCCCCTTCAGATTCTGATCGCTTGGAATGTGGCCCAGTGAGCAAAACATTTTGAGTTCCCAACGAAATTACCATATCTCCTTTGCTAGATCTGCTAACTGTTTTGGTTTCAAACCTCCCAGGTGATTCATATAAGAAACCTCTGAATAATTGTCCATGCGAATCAACAGTAGACAGTTCGCTAACTAATTTTTGAAGCGTCTCAAACCAGTCAACCCTGCCATCAATTCTAAACACTTTATGTGCAACAAACTCTCCTGACTCGACCATCTTCCTCCTGTCTCTGAGTTGTTCAGACCAGCCCCCCAGCCTAAAGAACGTGCATCTGTTTCTAAAATAAACTCTGTCACATATCTGAAAATAGCTTTGCCATTCCAACTCTCCAGGCTGTATAAACACCACTCCAGATCTTTCCGAGCTTCCAGGGATTAACGCCCTGAATCTGCATACCACAGGCCTTTACTCAGCCCAACTGTCTTTAAGCTCTGAAGAGCTTTGTAGTACAAGGGACCTGGAGAAATTGCTTGGATTGATGAGGACAGGGGACCGCTAATTCTTGCTAAATCCTTGAGTAACTACTTCCTTTCCTAATATATATCTTACGTCTTTTCTTATTTTCTTTATCTTTTTTGGAGATAAAAGTAATTTGGCTAGAAGAGTGTCCACCTGAAAACCTAGGCACTCCAAAGATTGAAAGATTAACTTGGTATAAAGACCGATTTCTCCACGTTCACAATGTACCCCAAACTTTCTAGAAGCTCCCTCGTCAAACATAAATGCTCTAGAAAATCAGATTTTATCTGGCTCAAGTATATTGTCCAAATATATAATGAATTTAATTTCTCTCTCCCTCAGAAAAGCCACCACTGGTCTTAAGACCTTGGTAAAGCACCAACAGGCGGAGGACAACACCTCTCCATTAAATCTGATGTATTTCTGCATATACTTTTCTATAGGAATCATGAAATGTCCATCTTTCAAATCTAGATTTACTAACAATTCTTTTTCCTCTGATACATATCTTAAAGGATGGATACCCTCCATCTTGAAATTCCTGTAAAACAAGCACTTGATTAGTTCTCTTAAGTTTATCACAGAGTACCATCCCTTGACTTTCTTTTTCACAGAGAAAATTGTGCTCACAAAACCACTGTTTAAATCTACAACCTGTATTATTGCACCTTTCTGTAACATTTGAAAAACACCCATATCTACCAATTCTATTTTTTCTTTGTCAAATACAATCTCCCAGGGTTGAGTGACCTGAATAGGAGTTTCCCAGAAGTCTATCTTGAAACCTGATACAGTTTGCAGAACCCAAGGATTGTCACTTCTCCCCATTTCTGAATAAACAGTTTTAGCCTTCTAGCAACCTTTGTTTGGAAAGAACCAGAACTCATTGTTCCACTTATGTTCAACTCCTGCAACTTGCAATCTGGTTCTTCCTCCTCTGGTTCTAGATATTCCTCTTTACAGGAAGAAACCTGATGAGGGTTGTAAATCTCTGCCATAGCCTTTTGGACCATGCGAGTATTGGTTTTGAGAATAGAAGTGGGACCTTCTAAAACCTCAGCCTGCAGCCTGTCCCCTCCTGTTGGCCCTTGCAAAAACACCTGTGTCAAACACAGGCCTCATATTGTTTTGCGCTTTGCTCAAAGACATGAAGGTGGATACATATTTGCCCAAAGTTTTAATAAAAACGAGTCCAAAAAGTAGGATCCCAAAGTCACCCTCAGAATTTTTATGGGCCAATTCAGTCAATTTCAAGCTTATTTTCATAAGAATGGCCCAGCATGCAGATTGCCCTTTCACTCCAACCTCTTAGTAAACCTCTGTCCACCTCAGTGTCATTAGTGTAAGGTTCTTCGGCCGTATCTAAAATATGTGCCAGTGGACCTAAGATGTCCAATAGATGGTCTAAACATTGTTTAAGGCACCGTTCCAACCCTTATCGAGGGTCCTTAACAGATTTAAATAAAAATGTTATTAATTCAGGGTCCACATTTGGAGTATGACATGCTTTGTCATCTACTAATGGCCTAGGGCAGTCAGCCCACATTAAATTACAGTGGTGTTTCTCAAGAGGCCTTCTCACCCACTGTTTAATTAATTTTGATACATGCGTTAGAGGCCACCACTCAGAACTATGTGGGTGTGTTATTGTGTCTGGGCTAAACATTTCTTTCCCCAAAGGATCTTTGATGGGCTCATAGGATGAAGTTGAGGGACCCTGAAGATCATCATCTACACTCCTGAATATGTCTAAACCTTCATCTGGGTCAAAAACAAACTCATCAAAGTCTTTGTTGTCATTATGGACATTGAGAAAATCATCCAGGCAAATTGAGTCCTGTTTCTCTATTGTGCTACTGAAGACACCACTCCCTTTTGTGCCACAATGGACACCATCCCCTTTTATAGCATTCCGGCAACCCTAATCTTTTCTAGCGCTAAGGCTACCATTCATAGAAGAAAGGGGTTCATCCCTTTTTTACCTTAACCCAGTGGGGATGGGTTTAGATGTTTTGACTTCTTTAAAACGTTTCCACCTTTTTTAGGGATTACAGGTCTATCTTTGTCAACGACAGAGAAGCATTCCTCCTCTGAAGGAGTGCTTCTCTTCCTCTTAGACACAGCAGCCTCTACTGCTTCTTTTATAGAGGTCTTTAACCCCTCCTCAAATCACTTTCTAAAGATCTCACTTACCTCTAGGTGAGAAGATTCTCTATCCTCAGCCATGCTACCTAAAATATTCTTAACAATATTGTTTTACAGAGTAACTTACATTCTAAATAATTATTTTTAATATCAATACATTCTGCATTTTAAACTTTAAAATTCAAAAAGTCTTAATGTCAGAATCATACTAAAATTGTCAAAAAAAGGAAATAGGATTCCTTCCCCCCTTTTCCTTTAAGCTTCTGTAAAAGCTAGAAATAATCACAGTATATAGGGCAAAAAAAAGTGTTCAGCTGATTGTTGAGGATACAAGCCAGTTAAGAGTAACCAGTGGTAGCCTTTTAATTAGTTACCATAGAAACGGCTGGAATGATACAGTCCAAACTATAATGGTGGCTGAAAGTCAGACTGCCTTCTATTTCCCTCCAAAATTCACTGCCGTGACCGGGGTCGCCAAAACAATCAAAAACTTGTGCCACTGCTGGTAAAGAACTGAGGCCCCAAAGCACCCAAAACGAGCGAGCAAGAACTGCTCTCTGCTCTCTGTACTCTACTGGGAGCTCAGCAGGCAACAGTCACAACACACTGCACAAGGAAGTGCGACTGAGCAGTACTTCTGCCATCAGCCGACCTCCTCGCGCACCTCGCACATAGCTAGATGGAAGGAATTCCTCACACAAATGAAAAGTGCTGGTAAGTGACAACTTTATCAACAAATACCACTTATATATGAAGCACCATGAACATCATAACAATATAACGGAATATACGAAAGGATGACGGCCAATCCTAAACGATAAAAATCGTACAAAATGAAAGGGTTTATTCCATACCCTGGGATAACTCTAAGACAACCAAATATTCTAGAGCGAATATCAGAGAACAAATGAAAATATATAAAACAGCTCAATAATATACTTATCTGTTGAATGGAACAACTAATAAAAGAGAGCTGTTGCTACGAACATATAAACTGTAGAATGCTTTACTTTGTGGTGTACTTATGTTCTTTAAAGGGCTGCACGTTGGCACGTTGGAGCAGCAATAAAGGTGTTATGCATTGTGATAGCCTTTGGTTTTGTAATTAAATTGTTTTCATGTTATGCACGATGACCACCGAGGTGCGGTGGTCGAGTTATGGAACAGACTGCTTAGCAGTTTGGTGGATGAAGAGGTGCCAGAGAGAAAGACACACGTTTATGGTTTTCAGTAAGTTAGAAGCTTTGAGCATCTCTGCATGTCCCATAAGTGTATTTGTTTTGATCATACTCTACAAAACTGGTTAATGTACAGGGTAGTCAAGCGACTTAAACGTTTTTGGTCCTGAGCAGGCATGGTTGCAGAGAGAAATGGTTAAGTAGATATGCTGGGATGAGCTTTGTTACTATCACCTCAAGTTTGAATGCCATTGTGAGATGTAAAGAAGCTGCACAGAGTGTAGCTAGTGTAGCTAGTTGGGACCTTCAGTGGTGGACTACATAGAGTCTTATGATTGTTCAGCAGTATGTGACAGATCTCTTCAATTATTCCATGTAGATTGAACTACTTGAAAGTGAGATTATCTTTCTAGTCTCAGTTTCAGGGGTGTTGGCTGATGTAGGTATCTTGGAAATAACAATGTTTTCAACTGTTTTCGGAAATGTACATGTTCCTGGCTGGTATTGAGTTTCAGAGCTTGGCAGCTTGTACTGAGAAAGCAATGCCTCCTACAGATTCTTTATTGCAAGGTGTTATGATGATTTGTATTGCAAGCCTGGCACACAGTGTCCTGTTTTATTGTATCGGTTCAATTTAATTTGTAGGTAGAGTGGTCCTTTTCCTTGGGAAGCTCTGTGGACCATGTAGTGTCTTCAACATTGCTCTTCTAGCAATAGGTAGCAGTGGAGTGATTGCAGGACTGGGGTCTTGGGTTAAGGCAGTTAAGGTGTCTTGCTGTAGCATTTTTGATTAGTTGTATTTTGCCTATGATGAATCTAGGTGTGCCAAAGTATAGACTGTTGGCATAATTAAGCTTGGAGATTGCAGTGTGACGTCACCTATTGGTTTCCAAGGTATTGGAAGATACAACACAATGTTTTCATTGTATAGACAAAGCTCTTCATGATGTTGATGTATTTTATCAAGAAGGAGTCTCAATCCATAGTTACCTCTAGGTTCCTAGCAGGGAGGGCATCAATTTCTCTGTGTCATGTAGAGGTATGCTGGTATTTTTGCAACTGTCCACAGGTCATGATTTCAGTCTTTGAGATGTTGAGGTTTAGGTATTCACACTATATCAATGTGTTTATGGCACAAAGGTAGACATCAAGTTTTGGGTGGTAGAGATATTTGGGCCATTTATGTTTGGTAAGAGTGTTAGGTAGAGAGAATATGATGAACCCCTGAGGGATGCTATAGTATGAGACATTGATGTGAGAGGTGTAATTAAACTACACTTTGGCCCTCAATATGACATTGCCGGTAAATTCCGCTTAACGTCGCAGTGACGGCTGCCAGCATACCGAATATCCATTTGCCATATTATGACACACACACACCAATCCAACAGAATACTGCCACATACACAAATCAGCCAGCCCAAAGGTCAGTGCTAAAGTGGTGGTACTAACACCCATACCGTTACACCAACAGAACAACGCCCACCACATTATGACCCACGAATCACCACGGCGGACATTCAATGGCGGTAAACCATTGATGGCACATACCACCGCACTCAGAATGGACACCCACATACAAAACAACACCACATTGGCCAATATTAAAAACACACACCTGACACTCATACACACACCACACACACCCATAGCACTATAAAACACACACCCACATTACCCACAACCATTTACAAACAACAATTACTGCCAGGAGATTGACACAAACAGCACTGAGACAACTAGACACACATACCACATGCACCCATACATCCCTCATGCACCCCACATCACACACCCCACCACATTACTCAACACACACCACACAACACCCATGTCTCCACAAAGGCACCCCCATTTCACTGAGTTAAGGGTCATGGTGGAGGAAATTGTCAGGGTAGAGCCACAGCTGTTTCGAGCACAGGTACAGCAGATATCCATTGCCAGGAAGATGGAGCTATGGCGGAAAATCGTGGACAGGGTGAACGCCGTGGGACAGGATCCAGGAACAAGCGACGACATCAGGAAGAGGTGGAACGACCTACGGGGAAGGTATGTTCTGTGGCAGCAAGGCACCAGCTTGCCATACAGAGGACTGGTGGTGGATCCTATTCCTCCCCCACAGCTCACAGTATGGAAGGAGCACGTCTTGGCATTACTGTATTCTGAGGGACTCACCGGAGTAGCCGGAGGACTGGACACTGGTAAGTCAACATTTACCACTTATCACCCCATACCTGCATGCCATTACACCCCCTCACCCTCACTTCCATCACTCCACTCCAACCCACACACTGCACCAACGCAGATGACTAACCCCAATGCCCAGCACTGCATGCCATACCAATGCATGGACGGCCCTCCCAGCCCTGCCAAAGCATCCACCGCTTAGGGAAACTAATAAACACACAATATATCACTATACACAAACAAAGGTGGCAGGGCAACAGCAACGATAGCGGGGAAGCCAGTGATGTACAATATGTCACAGGCATGAAGCATAATACATCACCTACATCCCCACAGGTGCCCCAGCCACGACTATCCAGTCCTCCAACAGAAGATGCCCCCAGTGATGACAGTAACTCTGGACCTCTGGATCTGGACCAGCAACCTGGCCCATCAGGGACCATTGGACAGTCGGTCACTCAAGCCCACTCACAGTCCACCACAGAGCCTCCCCATCAGTATCCAACACCACAGCACCCACCCAGCGTACCCACACCTCTGTCCCCAGGATAAGTCAGTCAACAATGTGCCCTCCTGTACAGGGACCCAAGTCTATACCTCATACCCAAGACAACCATGGACCTGTGTTCAGTGGCAGTGGGCACACCGTTCAGGGGACAGAAGCATGGGCCAACAGGGTCACTGGGAGGACTGCTGTGCGCCAGGGGGAGGACAGGCCCAGGGAACCAACTCTCCAAGAGGCACTCACCGAGATTCTGGGAGCCTACCAATATTCCCAGGACAGATCCTTGACAAAGTGCAGGAGAACAGGCGGCTGCAGGAGGAACAGTATCAGGGGATCAGGGAGGACTTGCAGGCCATTAACACCACCTTGATCTCCATAGCAGGGGTGCTGGCAGACATGGCCAATATCATGAGGGAAGCAACAACACACCTATGGCCCCTTGGACACTGGACCTGTGCTACGAACAGACTGGAACAATGTAGGAAAGTACCATCTTCCTTGGCATGTTATCCCCATTTTTACCTGTATGTCAGTATGTTTTTGCCTGTCTCACTGGGATCTTGCTGGTCAGGACCCCAGTGCTCATAGTTTATAACCTAATGTGTGTGTCTGTATAGTGCTTGACTGTGTCACTGAGGCTCTGCTAATCAGAACTTCAGTGCTTATGCTCTCTCTGCTTTTAAATTTATCACTGTAGGCTAGTGACTTCATTTACCAGTTTCAATTGGCACAGTGGACCCCCGTATAAGTCCCTAGTATATGTTACCTAGGTACCCAGGGCATTGGGGTTCCAGGAGATCCATATGGGCTGCAGCATTTCTTTTGCCACCCATAGGGAGCTCATACAAACCCTTGCACAGGCCTGCCATTGCAGCCTGAGTGAAATAACGCACACATTATTTCACAGCCATTTTCACTGCACTTACGTACCTTATAAGTCACCTATATGTCTAACCTTCACTTGCTGAAGGTTAGGTGCAAAGTTACTAAGTGTGAGGGCACTCTTGCACTAGCAAAGGTGCCCCCACATAGGTCAGGGACATTTCCTGGGACTTTGTGAGTGCGGGGACGCCATTACACGCGTGCACTACATATAGGTCAATACCTATTTGTAGCTTCACAATGGTAACTCCGAATATGGCCATGTAACATGTCTAAGATCATGGAATTGCCCCCCCATTCCAAATCTGGTATTGGGGAGCCAATTCCATGCATCCTGGGCGCTTCACCATGGACCCCCAGAACTGCCAAACCAGCTCTTTGAGGCTTGCACTGCAGCTACAGCTGCTGCCACTTCACAGACAGGGTTCTGCCCTCCTGGGGTCTGGGCAGCCCATTCCCAGGAAGGCAGAACAAAGCATTTAGTCTGAGAGCAGGGTGTTATACCCCCTCCCTTTAAAAATAGGTGTTACAGGCTGGGGACGGGTAGCCTCCCCCAGCCTCTGAAAATGCTTTGAAGGGCACAGATGGTGCCCTCCTTGCATAAGCCAGTCTACACCGGTTCAGGGACCCCTTCTCCCCTGCTCTGGCGTGAAACTGGACAAAGGAAAGGGGAGTGACCACTCCCCTGTCCATCACCACCCTAGGGTTGGTGCCCAGAGCGCCTCCAGTGTGTCCCAGACTTCAGCCATCTTGCTTTGCAATGTGTGGGGGCATTCTGGAGGCCTCTGAGTGACCAGTGCCAGCAGGTGACGTCAAAGACCCCACCTGATAGGTCCATACCTGATAAGGTAGCCAATCCCCCTCTCAGGGCTATTAAGGGTCTCTCCTGTGGGTTCTCTTCAGATTCTGCTTGCAAGTTTCCTTCAGGAATCCTCTGCAACAACTTCAGCCTCCTCTGACCTAGGATCAACCGCAGTCTGCTCCAAGAAACGCTGTAACTGCAACAAAGTATCCACAAGAGATACTTTTCTTCAGGCCCTAAGCTCCAAGTCAGCAACTGCAACAGTTTCCATGGTGTGGGCGCTCTGAGGACTCCCTGTCTTCATCCTGCACCAGAAGGACTGAAGAAATCTCCTGTGGAGTGATGGAGTCACTCCTTTGCTCCAAGCAGGAACCTTCCAAGACGACGACCGGTATCCTTGGACTCTTCTCACAGCGTCGAGCGTGCTCCTAAGTACACAGATGGTGGAATCATCGACATAAACTATCCTGAGGTCCTGTTGACGCAATTTGGAGGAGGTAAGACCTTGACTTTCCTGAGAGCGACTGTACCCCTGTGTATTGCACCTTCTTCACCTCCTGAGGCCTCTGTGCACTATTTGCAAAATTCCTTCGTCCACAGCCTGGCCCAGGTCCCCAGCACTCCATCCTGCAACGCTCAACTCGCGGAGTTGTTCTCTGGCGGCGTGGGACCTTCCTTTGTTGTGCTGCATCAACCACATTTTGCACCTCCTTTGTCCCTGTGTCCTGGGACCTTCGGGGGTACTGGCTGGCATCCTGAGAGCTCTCTAAAGTGCTGAGAGCCCCCTCTTCCTCCTCACACAGAGTTGAGGCCCCCAGGTCCCTCCTGGGTCCATCCAGCACCATTTCAACTCAAAGCACACTTTTGTCGTATCCAAGGCTTGTTGGCGACTTCCAACGCGAAATCACGTCCGCCACGATCTTCACGTCATGGGAAATCTTTTGCATCATGCAGGAACCCTTTGGCATCTTCCTAGGGTGCATTCCTGCAATCTTCGACTACCCAGGGACTCTTCTTTTGCACCCTCTTCTGGGTTGGCAGGGTCTTCTGTCCTTCCTGAAACTTCTTTCGACTTCTGGATTTGGTCCCCTTCCTTTGCAGGTCTTCAGGTCCAGGAATCCAGCAGTTGTTCTTTGCAGACTTGGTTGGCTGCTGCAAAATCCCAATCACGAGGTGTAGTGTTACCTAAGGAAACTTACCGTACTTTACTCCTGCTTTTCTGGGGTGGGATAATTTACTTACCTTTACTGTATTCTTACTCTCCCAGCGATTCTGCACACACTACACTTGTCTACGGGGGAATTTGTGATTCGCATTCCACTTTCTTAGTATATGGTTTGTGTTGCCCTAGACCCATTTTCCCCCATTGCATTCTACAGTATTTCCTATTGTTTGCATTCTACGACTATTTACTTGTCTAATTTTGGTGTCTAGTGTATATATTGTGTATAATACTTACCTCCAGAAGGAGTATTGTCTCTAAGATATTTTTGGTACTGTGTCATCCAAATAAGTACCTTTATTTTTGGTAACACTGAGTATTGTCTTTACTTGTGTATAAGTACTGTGTAACTATAAGTGTTATTGCAGGAGCTTTGCATGTTTCGTAGTTCAGCCTAAGCTGCTCTGCTATAGCTACCTCTATCAGCCTAAGCTGCTGGAACACTACTGCTTCACTAATAAGGGATAACTGGACCTGGTATAAGGTGTAAGTACCCAAGGTACCCACTACAAACCAGGCCAGCCTCCTACAAACAATTCCCTGGACTTTCCTCCATTATCACCCCATTCCATTGCACTTTTCCCTCAATTTCATAGCACTACAATAAACACCCTTGAACACAACTTGACTACTAGTATTTTATGTATTGAAAATGTACATTTATGGAAACAGTCACATCTATTGCAAATGATCTGAACACTGTGAGAGCATAGAAATAATGACCTGTAGCTGTCTATAGTCATCACATCAGTACACAGTTCTTATCTCACCAACATCTGTAAAATGACAAGCCATAGGTGATATTAAGTTGAGATGCAATGGAAGTTAATGCCATCATGCTACAGCCACACAGAAAACATCAACAATCAGAGGAATGGTCATTTCCACTGTCTCACCTGTGTGTCATTGGAAGTATTGAAGGATAACTGATGCTCTGTTGTCCTCATCCTCTGCCTCCTCATCCTCACTGTCCTCAGGTTCCACTGCTGCCACTGGGGCATCTCCAGTCTCTTCCTCCTGCAGAAAGGGTGCATGCCATCTGAGGGCCAGGTTGTGCAACATGCAGCATGCCACTACTGTCTGGCAGACCTTCCCGGGTGAGTAGCACAGGGATCCACCTGTCAGATGGAGGCAACTGAACCTGGCCTTCAGGAGCAGGCAGGTCCTCTCGATGATCCTTCTGGTTCTCCCATGTGCCTCATTATAACTTTCCTCAGCCCCTGTCCTGGCATTCCTCACAGGGGTCAGCAGCCACAATAGGTTTGGGTAGCCAGAGTCACCTACAAGTATTGAGGGACAACATTTAGCCTCACACAATGATTTGGGGATGACACCTGAAGACATACACTAACACAGTGGGTGGGCACCATGGCTCACCTATTAGCCACACCCTGTGCCTCTGTAGTTGGGCCATCACATTTCGGATGCTGCTATTCCTCAGAACAAAGGCATCATGCACCGACCCAGGATACTTAGCATTGACGTGGGAGATGTACGAGTCCGCCAGGCACACCATTTGCACATTTAGTGAGTGGAAACTCTTCCGATGCATGAACACCTGTTCATTCTGTTGGGGGGGGGGGAACTAACGCAATATGTGTCCCGTCAATGGCCCCAACAATATTGGGTATATGTCCCATTGCATAGAATACGGCCTTCACAGTGGCCAGATCTTCTACCTGGGGGAAAGCTATGTAGCTGCACATGTTTTTCCCCAGGGCAAACAAAACTCTTGCCAGCACGTTTGAGAACATTGGCTGTGACATTCCTGCTGCCAAGCCCACTGTCACTTGGAAAGAACCAGTTGCCAGGAAGTGGAGCACTGATAGCACTTGCACAAGAGGGGGGATCCCAGTTGGATGACGGATAGCAGATATCAGTTTAGGCTCCAATTGGGCACACAGCTATGTGATTGTGGCCCTGTCCAGTCTATAAGTGAGTATAATGTGCCTTTCCTCCAGGGTAGCCAAGTCCACAAGGGGTCTGTACACGGGGGTATGTCTCTTCCTTCTATTTATCCACAGCGGTAGGTATCTAAGGGACACAAGTGTGAGTAGGCTGTCACAATTTGAACAATGGAACCCCAATCTCAGTGTACATAATGTATTTATGTGATGGGACAGTCGGAATGACGAGGTATGTGCTAATCTAGCCTGTGACGCAGTTAAGGTTGATATGACCGTTGTCCGCCAGCATGAAATGGCGACCGCCTGTCCTGTATGTAGGGACAGGTGGAAGTGAGGTAACTCTGCCGACATTGGGCGTTGTGGCAGAAGGCAGTCTTGCACTGCCGTGCAATTCCTCATTGGATTATATGGGGCTCTATGGAGTACAGTGGCCAATGGGGATCTGCGCCGGTGGCGATTGTGAGAAAGTAACCTCTTTCTAGCCTTGTTACCCCCACTTTTGGCCTGTTTGTGAGTGTATGTCAGGGTGTTTTCACTGTCTCACTGGGATCCTGCCAGCCAGGGCCCAGTGCTCATAGTGAAAACTCTATGTTTCAGTATGTTTGTTATGTGTCACTTGGACCCTGCTAGCCATGACCCCAGTGCTCATAAGTTTGTGACCTATATGTATGTGTTCCCTGTGTGGTGCCTAACTGTCTCACTGAGGCTCTGCTAACCAAAACCTCAGTGGTTATGCTCTCTTTGTACAAATTGTCACTAACAGGCTAGGGACCAATTTCACCAATTTACATTGGCATACTGGAACACCCTTATAATTCCATAGTACATGGTAGTGAGGTACCCAGGTTATTGGGGTTCCAGGAGATCCCTATGGGCTGCAGCATTTCTTGTGCCACCCATAAGGAGATCTGACAATTCTTACACAGGCCTGCCAGTGCAGCCTGAGTGAAATAACGTCCACGTTATTTCACAGCCATTTACCACTGCACTTAAGTAACTTATAAGTCACCCATATGTCTAACCTTTACCTGGTAAAGGTTGGGTGCTAAGTTACTTAGTGTGTGGGCACCCTGGCACTAGCCAAGGTGCCCCCACATTGTTCAGGGCCAATTCCCCGGACTTTGTGAGTGCGGGGACACCATTACACGCGTGCACTATACATAGGTCACTACCTATGTATAGCTTCACAATGGTAACTCCGAATATGGCCATGTAACATGTCTAAGATCATGGAATTGCCCCACCAATGCCATCCTGGTATTGGGGAGACAATCCCATGATTCCCCGGGACTCTAGCACAGACCCGGGTACTGCCAAACTGCCTTTCCCGGGGTTTCACTGCAGCTGCTGCTGCTGCCAACCCCTCAGACAGGTTTCTGCCCTCCTGGGGTCCAGCCAGGCTTGGCCCAGGAAGGAAGAACAAAGGACTTCCTCAGAGAGAGGGTGTTACACCCTCTCCCTTTGGAATAAGGTGTCAGGGCTGGGGAGGAGTAGCCTCCCCCAGCCTCTGGAAATGCTTTGATGGGCACAGATGGTGCCCATCTCTGCATAAGCCAGTCTACACCGGTTCAGGGATCCCTCAGCCCTGCTCTGGCGCGAAACTGGACAAAGGAAAGGGGAGTGACCACTCCCCTGACCTGCACCTCCCCTGGGAGGTGCCCAGAGCTCCTCCAGTGTGCTCCAGACCTCTGCCATCTTGGAAACAGAGGTGCTGCTGGCACACTGGACTGCTCTGAGTGGCCAGGGCCAGAAGGTGACGTCAGAGACTCCTTCTGATAGGCTCCTTCAGGTGTTGCTAGCCTATCCTCTCTCCTAGGTAGCCAAACCTCCTTTTCTGGCTATTTAGGGTCTCTGCTTTGGGGAATTCCTTAGATAACGAATGCAAGAGCTCATCAGAGTTCCTCTGCATCGCTCTCTTCACCTTCTGCCAAGGAATCAACTGCTGACTGCGCTGGAAGCCTGCAAAACTGCAACAAAGTAGCAAAGACGACTACTGCGACCTTGTAACGCTGATCCTGCCGCCTTCTCAACTGTTTTCCTGGTGGTGCATGCTGTGGGGGTAGTCTGCCTCCTCTCTGCACTAGAAGCTCCGAAGAAATCTCCCGTGGGTTGATGGAATCTTCCCCCTGCAACCGCAGGCACCAAAGAACTGCATCACCGGTCCTCTGGGTGTCCTCTCAGCACGACGAGCGAGGTCCCTTGAACTCAGCAACTCTGTCCAAGTGACTCCCACAGTCCAGTGACTCTTCAGTCCAAGTTTGGTGGAGGTAAGTCCTTGCCTCCCCACGCTAGACTGCATTGCTGGGAACCGCGTGTTTTGCAGCTACTCCGGCTCCTGTGCACTCACCGAGGATTTCCTACGTGCACAGCCAAGCCTGGGTCCCCGGCACTTTAACCTGCATTGCACAACCTCCTGAGTTGTCCTCCGGCTTCGTGGGACCCTCTTGTGCAACTTTGGGTGAGCTCCGGTTCACTCCACTTCGTAGTGCCGGTTCTGGCACTTCTGCGGGTGCTGCTTGCTTCTGAGTGGGCTCCTTCTCTTGCTGGGCGCCACTTCTGTCTCCTCACGCAATTGGCGACATCCTGGTCCCTCCTGGGCCACAGCAGCATCCAAAAATCCTAACCGCGACCCTTGCAGCTCGCAAGGCTTGTTTGTGGTCTTTCTGCATGAAAACACTTCTGCACGACTCTTCATGACGTGGGACATCCATCCTCCAAAGGGGAAGTTTCTAGCCCTTGTCGTTCCTGCAGAATCCTCAGCTTCTACCATCCGGTGGCAGCTTCTTTGCACCCACAGCTTGCATTTCCTGGGCATCTGCCCACTCCCGACTTGATCGTGACTCTTGGACTTGGTCCCCTTGTTCCACAGGTACTCTCATCAAGAAATCCATCGTTGTTGCATTGCTGGTGTTGTTTCTGGCAGAATTCCCCTATCACGACTTCTGTGCTCTTTGGGGAACTTAGGTGCACTTTGCACCCACTTTTCAGGGTCTTGGGGTGGGCTATTTTTCTAACCCTCACTGTTGTCTTACAGTCCCAGCGACCCTCTACAAGGTCACATAGGTTTGGGGCCCATTCGTGGTTCACATTCCACTTCTAGAGTATATGGTTTGTGTTGCCCCTATCCCTATGTGCCCCCATTGCATTCTATTGTGACTATACATTGTTTGCACTGTTTTCTATTGCTATTACTGCATATTTTGGTATTGTGTACATATATCTTGTGTATATTTGCTATCCTCATACTGAGGGTACTCACTGAGATACTTTGGCATATTGTCATCAAAATAAAGTACCTTTATTTTTAGTATATCTATGTATTGTGTTTTCTTATGATATTGTGCATATGACACTAGTGGTACTGTAGGAGCGTCACTCGTCTCCTAGTTCAGCCTAAGCTGCTCTGCTAAGCTACCTTTTCTATCAGCCTAAGCTGCTAGACACCCCTCTACACTAATAAGGGATACCTGGGCCTGGTGCAAGGTGTAAGTACCTCTTGGTACCCACTACAAGCCAGTCCAGCCTCCTACAGCGATGGTGTACAGTGCCGCGGACGTGACCGTCATTTTCTATCTGATTCCTCACTTGTTTCCTGACATTCAACAGGAGAACACCTACACTGCGTGTGCTGCTGTGACCTGTGTCTGGAACGTACCATGGCCTATGTGACTGGGGAAAGGGCCCCTGCCTCCACTACGGAGGAGTTGGAGTGATTGGTGGATGGGATCCTACCCCAGTACGGACTACTGTATGGGCCTCCAGACCAACAGGTAAGTACATGGGCACAATGCATGTGTGAAGGATGCATGGAGATGTGTGTGCAAGCATTGTGTTTTCGGGGGGGATGTCTTGTGGTGGTGTACATGGTGTACGCCAGCCAATGTGTGTGCCAATGGTGACAGAAACGAGATTGGTGGGCCATATGTGTGACAGGCTGGATTGTATGTGAAATGGTGTCTTCCTGTCTGTATTACCTCTGCAGATCAGCGCCCATCAAAAGAAGGGATTATGGCGTGCAATCGCCAAGGACGTCTGGACCCTGGAGGTCTATGGGAGGTGGAGCACCCACTGTCAGAAACAGTGGGAGGGCCTGAGACGCTGGGCACGGAAAACTGCAGCCGGCCCAGCGGGGAAGAGGTGCCCGTCGGAACCTGGCCCCCCTGATGGCCCACATACTGGCGGTGGCCTTTTATGAAGCTGGATGGGTGCTTGAAGGAATCACAGCAGCCACAAGGGGGTGAGTACAGTGGGCATTATTTCAATAATTGGCAGGTGGTATGAGATCCGGGTGGTGTACGTGAGTTAGTGGGTGGCGCTAAGGCCAGGGCAGACACTGCAGCGTGATTCAGCTCAAGGGTAATGGGTGTATGGCAAATGCAGGTAAACTAGCTAGTTAGCATTCCATGTCAGTCAGGGCTTTGTGGGTACCAGGAGGGGTGCAGTTGGTGATGTGTGGCCCTCATCTTGCTGTGGCATCTAGCCAAATCACTGGCAGTGCAATGCATAGTGCTCAAGCCTGATGTGTGACGGCGCTGTGTATGCCAACTTTGGTGTTGGTGCAGTAACTGGCCCAGTGTTTCCTTTTTCTCTCCCCCCCTATTTTCTTCTGTCATTCTGTCCATGTATGCATTAGCATCATCTGGCGGAGGAGCAGGGGCACCCACGACAGAGGGAGCTGCATCCCACAGGACCCAGGAGGCAGAGCCCACCAACGCTGAGGGAACCAGTGGGATGGACAGTGAGGGAAGCACCACGGCGGAGACAGGAGGTGACAACACAGACTCAAATATCTCCTCTAATGGAAGCTCCCCGGTGGTGGTGGACACCTCTGTGACCACCCCAGCTGCGGGTACAGATGCCACCCCCCATACCAGCACCGCCCTCCCAGTAGCCCTTCAGCGAGTTGCCCGTGCCTGCTCACCCAGGAGGGTTGGCATCTCCTTCCCCCCAGCCACCTCAGGCCCAGCCTCAGTGAGCCCTTCTGCCCTGAGTGAGGAGGCTATTGACTTCCTGCGATCCATCTCTGTATGGCAGTCAACCATTGTGACTGCCATCCAGGGCTAGCATCCCCGATGCAGCAATGCAGTGCATTCCTGGAGGGAATCCACTGTGGATTGGCGGCCCAACAGAGATCGATTCAGGCTCTGGCCTCCTCTCTGATGGCTGCCATTGTCCCTTTCGCTACCGTCCCCCTCCAACTACCACTTCCCAGTCTCCTCAACCCCAACCCATCCCATGCACACATACAGACGAGCATGCACACAAGACAACACACAAGAGTGGCACAGTCAAACACGGGCACCACACTTCATCCAACAAGCACTCACACAAACACCAGACAGTTGCAGACACAACCACATCCACTGCCTCCACTGTATCCCCCTCCTCCTCCTCCTCCATTTCCCTCACAATCTCGTCCACACTCACACCTGCATACACTGCATCAACATCCACCACCAGCATCACCACACCAAGCAGCACACACATCTCACTAGCAGACACCTCCACAACATCCATGCATGCATCCCCTGTGTCCTCTCCCACCCTGTCTGCCCCCCCTCCTAAAGGACACAAACGCAAGCACTCACACACCCAACAGTCATCCACCTCACATCAGCACACTGCCCATGCACCTGCACCCAAGTCCGGCAGACATACACCTCCTAAAACCACTCCCTCGACCTCCACTCCCATCGCTCCTGCCACATTCCGCTCCACTGTCCCTAAGAAGCTTTTCCTTGCCCAACTTGACACCCCCTCCCCCCGTCCTGCCCGTAAAAGCAGGGTCCTAACAACCCAGCCCAGCACCTCAGCCAAACAGTCCACGCAGACAGTGGTGCCACCACCTAGTCATGGTGGCATGTCAGTGAAGGATCCCACTCTACCAGCCAGGAAGATTAAGGATCCCACATCTCCTGCCATGAAGGGGAAGGAGCCTGCAACTCCTGCCATGAAGGGGAAGAAGCCCTCGACTCCTGCCCGGAAGGCTAAGGAACACGCAAAACCTGCCATGAAGAGGAAGAAGCCCTCAACCCCTACCAGGAAGGGTAAGGCTCCAACGCCTCCTGCCATGAAGGGGAAGAAGCCCTTGACTCCATCGGAGGCCTGTCAGGGTGACACCACCACCACCACCAGTGGTCACAGGGCCCCCACCGCCAGCGGAGGAAGTGCATCCCTCACCTCCAGCAAAGGCTGCTCAGGAGGCACCTCCACCTGCCACCACAGTTTAGCCCTCACCTCCAGCAGAGGCTGCCCAGGAGGTACCTCCATCTGCCACCACAATTCAGCCCTCACCTTCAGCAGAGGCTGCCCAGGAGGCACATCCACCTGCCGAGACAGTGCAGCCCTCACCTCCAGCAGAGGCTGCCCAGGAGGCACCTTCGCCTGCTGACACTCCCTCACCTCCAAATGACACAGTGCAGCCATCACCACTAGCAGAAGCCATGTAGGCCACCTTCCAGGGACTGCTGTACAGGGGCCTCCTCCAGGAGCAGTGGGCATGTTCCACACCTGAGAGATTGTGACCTTGCACTTCCCAGGACAGAGAAATGGGCATGGAGCCCTCTCCAGAACCAGTGGGAAAGTCACCCACTCCAGAGACTGTGGCCTTGCACTCCCCAGTACAGAGTAATGGTCATGGAGCCCCCTGCAAAACCAGTGAGAAAGTCACCCACCTGAGAGACTGTCCTTGCACTCTCCAGTACAGAGTAATGGGCATGGAGCCTCCTCCAGAACCAGTGGGAAAGTCACCCACCTGAGAGACTGTGGCCTTGCACTCCCCAGCACAGAGTAATGGGCATGGAGCCCCCTCCAGAACCAGTGGGAAAGTCACCCACTCCAGAGGCTGTGGCCTTGCACGCCCCAGCACAGAGTAATGGGCATGGAGCCCCCTCCAGAACCAGTGGGAAAGTCACCCACCTGAGAGATTGTGGCCTTGCAGTCCCCAGCACAGAGTAAGGGGCATGGAGCCACATCCGGAACCAGTGGGAAAGTCACCCACTCCAGAGACTGTGGCCCTGCACTCCCCAGCACAGAGTGAGGGGCATGGAGCCCCCTCCAGAACCAGTGGGCTTGTTCCCGTATTCGGATGAGGTGCCCCCCTCCACCCATCCCCCTGAGGTGCCTGCCCACTTGCAAACTGATGCCCCTGCAGAGCTCTATCCAGATGGAGTCAGGATTCGAGTTGGGCCTTGGATTGTGCCCTGTGACCTTGTGGGCCCTTAGTACATTGGACTGGGCATTGGCCCTTTGTGTACATTTGTACATATCTGTTTCTCGTACAATTGGTTTATTTGGTAGCTGTTTACATCACTACATTCTCATTACTGCATTCTTGTTGTCCTTGCATTATTCTGCTGTGTATCGTGTGCCATTGTTTTTTGTCTGCAGTTGGTTGTGTGTATGGTGTGTGTCTGGTGTGTGTTGTGCGTGTGTCTATCACTCTCGCTTTCCTCCCTCCCTCCCTTGTGTGCTATGCGGCTGTACTCACCATCGTCGTTGGCGCTGGTGTTCCAGGTGGAGCATGACGTAGATGAGCATCGAGAACACGTGCAGTTCCAGTTCATGGCTGCGTTGTTTTTCCCTGTGTCTCCGATGGTGAGTCTTTGCTCTTCTGTGTAGTGTTTCCACCAAGCTTTTGATGGCGTTGGTACCGCCCCGGAAATCGTGGTGCATTGAAGGGTCAAAATATGGAGGGCGGTACTTTGTTTTCCGCATGGCTGTTGTTGGCTTCTGCTGTGGTGACTGTCGTCTACTCCCTGGCAGTTGGTGTGGTACATTGGCTGTCTATGGGAGTTTTCTCCGCCATGGTCATAATTTGACGGAATTACCACCAGCCAGGGTCATAATGAGGGCCTTTGTCTCCGAGGTGAGAAGCAATCAATTTTAGAGCTTTTTTGCATACTCCAAGATGATGATATCTTTGCAGTAGCATGTGGTGGTGTTAAATGCAGCTGATAAATCTAGAAGCTATAAGGTGGTTATTCTATTGTTATGTTATGTTAATGTGTTTTATATAGCGCCATATTACCCGTAGGCTTCCACTGTGAGTCTGAGGTCAGACCAAATGGATGTGATGACTGATTCTTTAGCTGTGCATGGTCTGAAACCGGACTGTGGGTCTGATATTAAGTAATTTTCTTCTGTAAATTTAGAAAGTTGACTAAACACTGCTCTTTGAAATACTTTCCCTAAAAATGTTTTATTTGATATAAGCCTATAGTTTGCCGGGTTGGGTCTGTTTTTTTCAATTTGAGGAGTGGTCTCATTTATGAGGGATACAGCTCAGATGAAAATGAAATTTTTTCGATTGACTTGTTAAATACGCATGTAGCTACCTCTCCGTCACAGGTTGTGCAAAGTATATCTTTAAAGATTTTTGGAGGTGCTAGGTCTGAAGGGGATCCAGGTGGTTTGCTGTCAATGATAATATGGAGGAAATATTTTATTTGAGAGTGCATTAAAAGTATGTAGTGGAGGAAGTTTACTTTCGGCTCTTTCTATGTTGGTTGAGTCTTGCTTAGGTAGTGCTTCTTGAGGTAGTTTTTTATCTTTCCAATTTTGTAGATAAATGTAGTCAAGAAAGTCTTTCAATTATGGTGTTTTTATGTTTTGACACTTTAAATTGCAGAATTCTGTTAGAATCTTGTGGAATACATTAGAAGGGCAGTGCAATTCAGGTATACGTGTGGATTAGTGTGGTCTTTTTGTAATTCTGACAGTTCTTCTCAAGGCTGTTTTATAGTGTCATGGAATGATTTTGTCTTGTTCTTCTCTTGATGTTCTCCACTTGATTTGTAGTATGTTGAGTTGTAGTTTAATTTTTTTGATGTTGTCATACATGTGATGTTCTTTTTGTGGTTTAGCAATGGGTGTGGTCTATGTTGGTATCTGTTTTTTCAATGCAGTGGGGATCTAGTTCTTGAAGATGAATATATCTTGAGATCATATATGTATTGGGGTTCTTCTGTGGTGAGGTTTGAGTTTATGGAGGTCTAGTTTGTTCCATTGTATGTATGAGTGTTTGTTTTTGTTGGTTTTTGGTGTCTCTGAATTGTGGTTGATGGTAGCCGTGTTGATCTTGAAGGTAGTGAAATGTTGGTAGCTCCAGCAGAGTGGGCATGTAAGGACCACACATGCACTCATGGTCACACCCATGCATTCACACATATCAGTTGAAAACATGCACTAACAAATACATATAAATAGATGTATACAAGCACACAGACAAGCACCAAACATTAAAAAAACATAAAATCTTGGGGGGAGGGAGGTGGCTTCACCGCTCACAATCTGGTTGCCAGACCCTGAAACTCCTTGTCCTTAGGCCGCACAAAGGAGCATCTCTGCCCTGTTTTTAATGTGTGGGTGGTGGTAAAAGTGTGTGGGGGCAGTGGACACAAGAGGAATCAGCATGGTGTATTCTTCCAGGCACATTAGTGCCTTTTAACACTACTAATACCTTTTCTGCGCCGTGCCTTCCTTTGTTACATTGTGGCTGCCATTTTGGATACTAATTCTATTGACAAAACTGCACATGGAATGCCGCTTGAAGCTGCGCAGGTAACTTAAACAATTCCTGCTCCAGAAAAGATTATTTTGCTCAATTTTGCCCTCTTAAGGAACTTCCTCTTTTCAGTCCATTTTTTCCATTATGAGACAGAAGTTCCTTTTACAGAGTTCTGATGGATTATACATACACCTCAAGTAATATCATTAATTCTGAGAAGGCTGTTTCTCATCTTGTAGCCTTTTAACATTTTTAGCCTGGGATGGGAATGTCTGCGCTAAATAACCAAAGTGGCAAAACACTAGTTGACAGTACAAATGTTTTGAAACCTACAGTGTGGTCCTTCTGCTATGCTTGAACTCACAACACTTATGATTGATACCCCAGTAACATCCATCACTAAACCTTTCACCTCTCCTGCTTTAACTGCTCATCCTTGTAAAGACAGTTCAGATGGAAGCAGCAAACGTGACAAAAAAGACCCAGTCTCTCCTAAATCACCAACCTTGCTTGCCTTCGAGGATCATAAGGAGAAAATCAAGAACTTAAAAACTTTTGTGGTTGAAACCATTCTTACCCTACAATGAAGTAAAGAGAAATGGAACAGTCCAGAGTCTAGAGTGGCAGAAGTTGAACAATCAGAGATGCACAAGATGTTATTACCAAGGATGACTCCATGGCAACGGAAATCACTCTTCTTAAAAAAAATAAAAAATGAAGAATTGGGAAATTGAAATAGGTGCAATAATCTACATATCTATGGTACTCCCGAAGGGTTTGAAGGTTCTGATATAATTGCATTTCTTTAGTCTGCTATTCCAAATCTGGATGTCTTTTGGACTCACCTCCTTTTAACATACACAGAGCACATCAAATTGGCCCTTGACTGCCGACTTCGACCCAATCTGCAAAACCTAGGGGCATCATTGCTTTCTTCCTACATTATGCTGATCTTATGAGGATACTATCAGTGGCAAAACAGAGGAAACAGATGTTACAGTTAACCAAAAGATTTTCTTATTTCAGGATGTAGCAAAAGTCACAGCCACTTGCTGTAAGAAAGTTCTTGAGATGCGTCCTGCCTTGAGATCAACGAATGCCAGATTTGGTCTCCTATGCCCATGTTTATTCATGGTTACATTCAAAGACAAAGATACAGTTTACAAGATGCATGCTCAATAGAGAGAATTCCTTCACCTCCATCGGGGAGATGCTAGGGACATCAGAAAAACTTGATTACACTGTTGAACTGCTTCTAATGTTTCTCTTCCACACTTCGATTATTGGCTCTTCACTGATTTCTTCCTGTCTTGTTGACTGAAGCAGATAGATGTTCCCATCATGTTGCTGCATCTTTTATGTTTCCCTTGTTTATTCACATGTTTGTCTTCTACCCTAGTCATGGTTGGTAAGTGTTTTCAATTTGTTTCTTGTGCTGCTCTTTTGTTGTTATTGTAGATAAATGTTAATCTTAAAGTATATGTATTATTCCTCTATTGGTGAGGTGAAGATCCTTAATGGCTCTTGCTTAAGTTCCTCACCACTCCCCATTTCCAATGCTATTTTTTCTCTATGTTATTGTCATTTTTATGGGTGGGGTGGCTCTGATCGTTTACCATTCTTTCTTTCTATCTTTACTGGGACAAGTTGGTCTCCCACTACTATGTTTTTCCCATTGCTGTCTCATCCCCTCTAATCCTTCTCTTTCTCCCATGCCTTACATTTTTGGTACTTTGCCTGTTTTTATCATCCAATATTATTTCCTGCCAGACTTACTATTCTTATTATTGTCTAATTTACTTTCTATCCAAAATATGTATGTATAGTTATACATTTGCTTTGAATAATTTCTTAGAATCTTAAGGGTCTCCACAACCCAGTTAAGAAGCAAAGAGTTATTACTCACTTATCTAGATTAAAATGCCACATTGCCCTTTTGCAAGAGACTCATCTAATGGATAAAGACTTAAATGCAGTAAAAAGAAAGTGTATTGGTCTCTCCTTTGATTCCCCTACCAAGAATAACAAAAATGGTGTCATTATTTCACCTCACAAATTTTAATTGGTCAGGGTGGAACATAAAGAAGTGAATGATGAATGTAGATGGATCTTGCTCCACATGAAGATTAATAATGTGCCATTGATGGTTTTAATGTCTACGGTTATACTGAGGTTAATTGGGGCTTCTGGAACAATGTTTCATTAATGTTAATGTCTTGTTCTAATACTAATCTGGTGATTTTAGGCTAGAGTAATCAAAATATAGATCCATTCTAGGAAGGCACTCTACTTTATGCTATACACCAACTAAAATGAAAAACACATTTATACATTTAATTTCTTCTGGGGAATAGTTGACACATGGCGTATTTGTAATCCTGATGTTTTGGATCATACTCTTTACGGGTTACTGAATCACAATTTGAGCTCTGTACTTAAGAAAAGGCATTTATGCGTTCACAAACGGCCTGATTCTGCGAAATGGGAAGTTTGAGAACACAAACATTTGTGTACATCTAAGCTTTGCAACCCAGCTGTATAAATCAAGCGGCCTTAAACCTAAGAGTTTCTGAAAAGTGAGAGTGGAGGAGGATGGTCTTTTCAGGTGCCTCTGGACCCAGCCCATTCAGTTAGCCTGCAACTGGTGTGGTGAGGTGCATGGGAGGTGCAATGCTCGGTTGCATTGTGGCCCTATACACACTTTTCAGTTCCTGTTCAACACTGCAGGTAAAACCTCAATTTAAAATGCTCAATCTAAATGTCATTATACACTTTAAAATGCTTCTCTAGCCACCCCAAAAATAAGTACAAAGCAGACTCACAAACACAACTGAACCCAAACAAAATTTATGAAGCAGACCCTACACACAGAAGCTAGATTTTGTATTAACCTTTTGTTTGTGTGGTATGAATCACTACCATAAAATCAATTTCCTGTCATGAGGCTGTGTGGTTTCAGTTGAAGTGTCTGTCATGCGCATTTACACTGGTACGTTTGTTTTCATGCTATGTCATCTAATGTTGTCTGCCTCGAGAGGCACCAGTTTTTTGGTATCATTGTCTTATACCGTGATCCAATGAAGCAGGCATATGTGTTATGATGACTCCTGCATAAACTATTGCTAGCACTACGATGCTGTACTGCACAATCCTACTCAGGTACTGCTGTAATTTGGAAATTAGGTGCCTAGGTTTTACATGAGTACAGTTGAAGCACCCTACAATACTTGATAAACCAGCACATTCTTGGACAAGGTATTCTCAATACAGTGACTGCACAACACCGACATACCTCTAAATGGATAACCTTACTTAGAAAAGTTTAAACGTTTATCTAAAACAAGGCCTAATATGTATATACTATATAATCACTGAAAAAAACAAAGGTTACAGGGACGTTATAGTTAGGTTGACATTTTAGCCTACAAAACCATAGAAATTTAGCAGTTATAGTTATACTTATAGTTATACTTATGTTAAGAAGCTATAACTTGTAGCCTAAAGTTACTCTACAGCACAAGTTATAATGTCTTCACATAAGTATAACTATAAATATAACTATAGCTGCTGAATTTCTATGGTTTTGTATGAATAAAACGTCAACCTAACTATAACATTCCTGTAACCTTTGTTTTTTTCAGTGAATTTCTATGTTTTTTTAACGCACACGTTTATATTTCTGTCAGGTTGCAACAAGCCAATCAGGACTTTACTGTTCCCCAGGATCCGAGGAGGATCTTTAAATCCGTGGATCGGCCGAAAAATAAAGGCCCATTATTTGTCCATGAGGGACCCTTCCATATGTCTTATGGGGTCAGGATACCTGTATCCTGACCCCTTATATGTTTTTACACAGTTTTTTTTCCCACCCACCCCGAGGCAATGTGAAAAACAAAATGGCAGCTGCAACTTTTCTGTCAGGTTTCGGCCAGTCAATCAGAGCTTTGCTTTTCCTCCAAATCCGCAGAGGATCTGAGGAGGATCAGAGGAGAATCTGCGTCCATATATTACAAATTTGGTTTTCATTTAATAACTAGAAATCTATTGAATGGATTTACACCAAATAACAAAAAGGTCTCTTTCTAAACAAAGAGCTACCTTTGTGCCAAACGTGGTGTAATTCCTTCCGGTGGTTTCTGCGATATCTCAGTTCAAAATCCCTATGAAAAAAGGAATGGGAAAATGAGTTTTGGGACACCTCTTTTTCTCAGCCCCCGCTTGACAGATCACCCCGAATCTTTGCAGACAGCAGCTAAAGTGAATATTTCCTGAAGATTCATCAAACGGCACCAAAGTTATTAGCAAAACAAAAATGCTTTTCCTATAGAAACTGGATCATAACTATAACTACCTAGTGGCTACAGCCACGAGGTTTATGTATATACATATATACACACACACACACACACACCTGTGGCTAGGGTTGGGTGGTTGGGGGAGGGGGAGGTTGGCCACAGAGAATGGCCGCAGTCCAGGCCCTACTGCCAGCTGCTGCTGCACATAGCTGAAGTCCATGCGTGGCAGTGATTGGATTAACATATAGTAATGAAAATTACTTTCCATTTAAAAAAAACCCATAGAAATTCACTGAAAAAAACAAAGGTTACAGGGACATTAAATTTAAGAAATAGAATTTAAAAAAAAACATAGAAATTCACTTAAAAAAACAAAGTTTACAGGGACGGTATAGTTAGGCTCACATTTTAAATGTACAAAACCATAGAAATTCCCCTGTTATAGTTAGAGTTATCTCAAGTAACTATAATTCACGTTCTAAGGTAACTATAACTCGCGCTCTCGCCATGCACTTTTAATTATACCCACAATTTACGGCACTCGTGACATTTTTGATACTATCAATGTAATATTTGCATTAAAGTTTTTGACGAAATAACTGTGCATGGCGGAGGGGCGAGTTATAGTTACCATAGGGCACAAGGTATAACATCCATTTAACCTTCGATTTTTTCAGTGAATTTCTATGGGTTTTTTTTTACGTAAAGTATTTTTCAGCACTATATGCTAAACAATCTACTGCATATATACATATATACAATATACATATATCTATATATATATATATATATATATATATATATATATATATATATATATACATGTATATTTATATAGTGCGTTTCCCATTTTAATTCCCATAGGGATTTTGAGCACCACCACAGCCCGAACCTCTGGACGGAATTACAGGTAGCTTTTGGTCTAGAAAGAAGCCTTTTTGTTATTTGGTGTACATTTGTTCCATAGATTTTGAAATATTAAAAGAAAACCAAATTTGTATATCTTGAGGCGCAAAGGCTTCGTGAATACTCCCGATCTCTTGCAGAGATCAGGTTGGCTGCCAACAATTCAACCAGAAAGTGTTAGCTGAGCTAATGTGTTCAGCTGAGTCTAAAGAAAGGAAGCCCCCCAAAAATTAGAAGGGGGTAGGGTACTGTTTTGCTACCTCTCTAGCCTTGGTGCAGAGGTCCCCTAGAGAGCCTCCCCCCCCCCAAAACATACAAGTATTTTTTTAAATCACAGCAAAAATTGCAGCAAATCTGCAAATTTTATCATGATTTTTTTTAAATAGGGAGCAAGCGTGGTCTCCCGGGCTTTTTTATTTTTGCCCCTGGATGGGCCAGGACCCGGGCCATACCATTAAAATAGGAGGGGCGCACAGCCCCCGAGACTGCCAACTTTCCAGGCCAAATCTTGTTTAATAATGCAGTGGGGTGCGTGCTGCCCCCGCAGCCTTGGGGACTGCCACCTCCCCGGGGCTTATCTCTACAAATAAATGCGCGGGTGCCTGGAAATTGCATAGCAAGGAGTCACCTGGGGTTGATGTGGGGCCGGGTAGTTAAAGGGGGTTGCCCGCTGCGCCTGGCCACAGGCCAGGCTCTGCGGCCAACCTCCACCTCGCATGACCAAAGGCCATGCATGGCGTGCGGTTGGATGGTTATAGGAGCTTCGCTGCAGTGCCTGACCATAGGCCAAGACCTGCAGCTGACCTCTGCAGTGCATGGCTAGAGGCCGTGAGTGGTGGTGGTTTGATTAACATATAGTAATTAAAATTACTTTATGTTAAAAAATTGGGACGTTATAGTTAGGAATTAGAATTTAAAAAAACATAGAAATTCACTTAAAAAAACAAAGGTTACAGGGACCTTATAGTTAGGTTCTGCATTTACTCACGCAAAACTATAGGAATCAGCAGTTATAGAGTTATTTAAAGTATCTATAAAACGTGGCCTAAGGTAACTATAACTCGTGCCCTCACGGTGCACTGCTAATTACCCCAGATATTACAGCACTCATAACAACTTCTATAATGTCATTAAAAATATAAATTAAACATTAGCAGTCAAATTATTGAAGAAAAAACTGCATGGCAGGGGTCCAAGTAATAGTTACTTTAGGCCGTGAGTTATAGTAATACTGAAATCCCCAAGTCCTGCAACAGCAGGAGCACAATTTTGCTTCATGTTGCAGCCAGCCAATCACAGCTCTCCGTCCCTTGGGACCCAGACGGATCCAGCAAATCAGAATGCTTTCTATTTGTTGTTTTGTACTGTGGGGCTCCCGTGGGAGTTACACAACGCTAGTAGCACTATTTTTTTTTAACCTTAATTGCTCTAAATAAGCTGAACAGATTAACACCAAATCACACTTTCTGAGTAAACATCTAGGTTTCCGCCAAATTTGGTATAACTCTGTTCATCCATTTTCTCTGTATCGTTGTTCAAAATCCCTATGGAAATGGTATGGGTAAAAAATGTGTTTTGGGACCCCCTCTAATTTTTTCTCCCCCATTTGACGGATCACCCTGAACAAAGGCCATGCACAGTTGGTGGTTGGCCATCTGTTGGGGGTTGGGTGCAGGGCCTTCAGCCAACCCTAAGCCAAGTACCTAAGTATAACTTGCACCACTATGATGCACTTCTTATGACTTTACATATAATAACATCACTGATGACATTTGAAATCTATGGCGGCGCAAGTTACACTTAAGTTATTTATGTATAACTGGTGAATTTCAGAAATCTTTTAGTTTTAAAACAGTAGTGTTTTTGGGCTATATGTATGAACACATTTTCCCATAGACACAAAATGGACAAAACGGCTTGATACATCTGGCCCTTTATTTTTAGAAGACCTATGTATAACTTATTTTGACCTTTGTGTTTTTCAGTGAATAGGTACATATTCACTCAAATAAATGCAAAGGTTAAAGGGACAATACATTTTTGTGAAAATTTCAGTTTAAACATACTGTTTTAAACTAACAAAACCAATTAAATTTGCCAGTTATAGTTATCTCTAGTAACTATAGATCGTGCAGTTAAGTAACTATAACTCACAACCCCGCCATGCATAGTATTGTCATCAATTATGGCCCTCATTATGAACATGGCGGTCCGTTCCGTGACGCCGCCGGTGGCAGTAGAAACCGCCAACAGAGGACCGCCAAATAATGAACCAAACGAAAGACAGGCATCCCGCAAAGCACCCACTGCCAGCAGAGGAGTGACGACGATGACGGCAGAGTCCGCCCACAGGCCGACGGAAAGTCCCAACCCGCCCATCAAATAATGACCCACCAGTCCGCCGCCAGTTCCGGGGTGGAAACCACCGGCATGCAAAGCCAGGCGGAGATGAACCAAATATAAGGAAACACTCACCGGAGGCCCACAGAACGCGCTGAAGCAGACATGGATAGAGAGCTGCAGATCATGCCAGCCCTGCTCCTTGCTATATACCTCCACGACCGAGACCGCCGACGAAGACGACGACGGTAAGTACCGCATCCTACTCAACAAGGGAAGAAAGGGCACAGTCACATACCCACCCACCCTGCTACGCCCCCCATCCCTTCACAGCAGCACACGTCATATACCCCACAGCAAGAGGTACTTATCCGACACAAGGCTAATCCAACTTGACCATAGTACATACAAATGCCCCACACCCATTAACAATGAAACATAAGACCATGGATCAATGGCGTGCTGCCGAAACATAGGCGACACAGAAACCTTAATGTGAAGCTCACAGAGCCAAACAGTCCAAACAGGGCCAATGGCCAGTCCGTATGGCTACAATTGCCATGGGCCACAACGGACCCAACCTGACTTCCACAAGTCCATGTTACTCCACCTAATGGGGCAACATATGGGCATCAAGGCACATCACGGAACGGGGGCAGAGGGTGGTGGGGATTTGCAACAGGGGTGGGCATTGGACTTTCGTTTGGGAGGTGGGGGGTTGGGTTTGTCCTTTGAAGAGGGTGGGGGCTGTTTAGATCGGGTGGAGCTAGATGGACTCAGCTCAGTCCGGGCCTTTTTTTTATCTGGGGAAGGGGCACGGGAATGTGAAGGGCAGACAGGGGTGGGCTGTGATGTGGAAGGAGTGGAAAGGGCAAGGAAGTGAGCACGTTTGGGGACAAGACGGGGTGTGCCAGTGGGTTGGAAGAGGTCAGCACGGGAGAGGAAAAGTTTCTTCGGAGCAATTGGGGTGGTCCTGGATGAGGGCGTGGGAGTGGAGGCAGAGGGTGTGGATGTATGTGGTATAGGGGTGCGTGTAGTGGGTGCAGGTGACTGGACAGTATGCTGTGGTGTGGTGGATGTCTTGCTGCGTTTCTGTATTTTGGGAGGAGGGGGGTAGACACAGTGGGAGAAGACAGACAGCTAGTGTGGATGTATGTTGTGTGGGTGTCTGCAGGTCTGGTGAGTGTGCTGCATGTGTCAACTACAGTAGTTGTGGTGAGTGCAGGTGTGGTTTATGGGGTGCATGTATGGATGTCTGCTATTGTGGTGAGTGCAGGAAGAGGAGCAGCAACAGTGACTGAAGGTGCAGTGCATGAGCATGTGGATGTAGAGGGGACAGACAGGGAGGCAGAAGAGGTGGGCACACTGGGGGAAGTGGATGTTGTTGTGTGTGCATGTGTCTGTTGGCTGTGTGAATGCTTGTGGTGGGAGGTGTGGTGCTTGTGTTTAGAAGTGTGTTTCTTGTGTGTTGATGTGCTTGACTGCATGCCTGAATGTGTGCCTTGGACGGGTAAAGGGATTGGGGTGCTGGAAGGGGTAGAGGAGGTTGGAAGGGGGACTGAATAACCAGGGAAACTGGCATCCGAATGGAGGCCAGAGCCTGAAAAGATCTCTGTAGGGCAGACACGGCACAGTGAATGCTATCCAGAAAGACATTTGTCTGCTGCACCTCTGATGCTATCCCCTGGATGGCATTGACAATGGTTGTCTTCCCTACAGAGATGGATCTCAGGAGGTCAATAGCCTCCTCTGTGAGGGCAGCAGGGCTGACTGGGGCAGGGAAGGAGGTGCCTGGGGCGAAGGAGACTCCCACCTTTCTGGGTGGGCAGGCAGGGGCAACTCGTTGGGAGCAGAAGGAAGGGCGGTGATGGAATGGGTTTGGCGGAAGATGTCACGGTAGTGGTGTGGGCACTAGGGTACGCCACCGCCAGGGAGCCCCCATTGGAGGAGGTCTCGGAGTCACTACCTCCTGTGGTAGTTACCTCCCCTGTGGAACTTCCCTCGTCCTCCCACGCACTGGTCCCCTGGGTGTCGGTTGTCTCTGCCCCCAAGTATCCGTGGGCCGCTGCATCCCCACTTGCCGGTGCCTCAGCTCCCTCGCCAGAAGTTGATGCTGTACCAAACCAACACAAGACAACAGGGATGGGGAGACAAAACAGGAGAGACACTTGTGAATAGCTGAATGGGGGTACATAAGGGCCAGACATACACCCACCCAGAAGACACACCCAACAGGCAGCACCGTTCACTATGCCCATGGCCATGCCCCTGACTACTGACCAGAGTACTGCTCTACACCCATCCCCTGGAATACCTAAGCAGGCGACGTATGGGAGACCTGACAAAGACACCCCTACACCCTTTGGGGATCATAAAGTAGATGGACACCAGTCAAAGTCCCTGCCTCTAAGCAGCATGAACCCTAATGCACACCCAGACATCCTTCCAGACTGAAGTATGTGAAATGAGTACTCACCCCCTTGTGACTGCTGTGCAGCCTTCAAGTGCCCATTCAGGTCCGTCGCATGAGGGGGGTCAGTGCCCGACGGGCACCTCTTCCACGTTGAGAGGACTTCCCCAGCTGGGCTTCACTGATCTTACACGCCCAGCGCCGCAGGTCTTCCCACCTCTTTCTACAGTGGGTGCTCCGCCGGTTGTAGACCCCCAATGTCCTCACCTCCTTGGCGATAGCATGCCAATGTGCCCTCTTCTGGTGGGCGCTGACTTATAAGGGCGACACGGAAATGGAACAAGGAGGTCAGGCACTTGCACGATAGGAACAGCTGGCTATTCGTCCACTATGGGACAGACAGTACTGTCAGACATACAGGACATACGCACGCAGCATGCCATGCACCATAGGCGATGCAGGCTCAGAGGTGCACACATATGTCCAATCAACACCATCCATTACACACACACAGTGCCCCCCAAACCCAGACTCACCTGTACCTCTGGCCGTCCGTACAGTTTTGCGTACAGGGGCCCTTTTCCCTGCAACATGAGGCACATCCATAGCCAGAGGCAGGCCACAGCAGTACACACAGTGGAGTACCTGTCCGCACGAGATCAGGGAGTCAAGTGATTAAACTATGACAAACGTGCGTATGTTCTGCAGCGGTGTGCACCGTCACCCCCGTCGGCGATCAGGATACGCCAGGATTCCCCATTGGCATCCATGTTAACCAATGAGGGTGTAAACAGTGGTAAACACCGCCTTACGCTGTGATGTCAACCGCTAGCGGTATGATGTCACTTCCACAATGAAAGGGCAGAATTACAGTGGGCAGACATTTTGCCATGACCTACGCATCTAAAATAAATTACTTCTCACAATGCAGGCCCTACTAGTCACATGAAGCACCTAGGCTTCTGTCCTTTCAGTATTATAGCACATATGAAATACTCTGTTCCCTCCTTATGATGTACATGTATATCTTTCAGGTAGCAGTTATTGTAGAGACACTACAGTGAACAATGCAGTGCACAAATGATGACAAGTGTGCCTATGTATGTGTCTTCATCACACCTTCTTGAAACCCCTTGTAGGTACTGACCCTTGTGGCGAGGAAGGGCACCATCGGTGTACAGACCACTTGTGGATATGAGGACCATGGTGGAGCGTCAGATCATAATCACTTACAGACTCACACGTGCAACAATTCAGGAACTTTGTGCATTACTGGATCCTGCACTAACTCTGGGAAATCATAATCAGCATGCCATCCCAACTGAAGTGCAGGTGCTCTCCGCGCTCCATTTCCTGGCCACGGGCTCATTTCAAATGACAGTGGGCATGGGTGCTGGATTTTCACAGCCATGGTTCAGCATGGTACTGACAAGATTTCTGAATGCATTTGTATGACATCTGCAGTCCTATGTGAGGTTTACCCAAAGTACTGACCTCCCTGCCATCAAGTCTGAATTCTATGCCTTTGCCAACATACCCCATGTTATAGGTGCCATCGATGGCACCCACATACCGATCATACCCCCAAGAGTGAGTGAACAGGTGTACAGAAATAGAAAGAGCTTTCACTCCATGAACATCCAATTGGTATGTACTGCAGACCAGTACATCTCACATGTGAATGCAATGTTCCCAGGTTCAGTCCATGATTCCTTTGTGTTGAGGAACAGTAGTGTGCCACAGAAGATGGAACAACTCCAAGAGGACAGAGGGTGGATCATAGGTAAGTGTGCCTGTCACTAACTGACACATTGCAGAGAACCAGCCTGTGTGACTAAGGGGCATAACAATGACGACTCAGTATTGCACCATTTTCTAGGTGATTCTGGCTATCCAAACTCCCGTTGGCTCCTGACACCAGTGAGGAATCCCAGGATGGATGCAGAGAGGAATTACAATGAGGCCCATGGACGTACTAGGAGGGTGATAGAGCAAACTATAGGTCTCCTGAAGGCTAGATTTCGTTGTCTACATATCTCTGGGGGTTCCCTGGCCTATGGGCCTGATAAGGTGTGTAGAATAGTGGTGGCCTGCTGCATGCTGCACAACGTAGCAGTGAGACATTCTATCCCCCTCTTGGAGGTGGAGGGTGCTGTAGGTCCTGATCAGCTACCTCAGAGAGGTGAGGAGAGTGATGGTGATGATGAGGAAGGGGAAGATGTCAATTCCAGGAACCAACTGATACAACTCTACTTCCAATAAATGTGTGGGACTTGGGCCTGACATTGGGGTTTGTAACAAATACTGTCAGTGTGCTCAGTCATATAGGGGGGGTTGGTAATGATAGTCGAAACATGGCCCACTTCTGCATGGTACAGACTGAAATTATATGTATTTCCTCATTGCCACAATTTAGGCACACAGGACTCCCTTCATGCACAGATTTGACAATAAAGTAGTTCTCTGCCAGTTGCATCCATACTTCACTTCGTTCACAATTTAACACAGGGGACAGTGTTACAGGTGTTATATGTGTTTTATTGGTTGAAGTGAGTGAACAGTGCTATTTACAGTGATGGCAAGTCGTAAGTAGGGGTGTCCTCAAGACCAACATGGTGGCTGCCTTGTTGGTAGTATTGATGGGTCCATCTTGTCTTACAGTAGTTCATATTGCCTCTTGGCAATGTGTGGTTGGTGATTGGGTAAACTGTAAACTTTGCACTTGTATAGCGCACTACTCACCCGTTAGGGTCTCAAGGCGCTGTACTCATACCGCTATGGAACCCCTCCTGGCTTTTCCCTGTGAGGTGCCCACTCCTGGGCAACCCCAGTGTGAAGCCAGGCATCCAAGCGCTGGTGGGGCCGTTGTGGAGATCAAGCAAGCTATTGCCCAGAGTTGCAGAGTGGGACCCATTAATTAGATTAGGCACCAAGGCGAGAATTATCTGGTCCAAGGGAAATTGAGCCCAAGACCTGCCGAAGCGGGACTTGAACGCTGGTCTTGAGCCAGATCTCTGCTTCAGGGTCTGCCACTCTAACCATTGTGCCACACTTCTCCATCTGGGATGGTTGCTGTGCATCTTGTGGCTGAGTTACTTTTTAAAGGGGGCCTTGTTCTTAGCTGGGGTTCCAGTGCCATATCTTGACCTGAGAGTCTGTTTGGGCGCCTGCTGTTGATCTTCAGGGGATGACATGGTAGGCGCTTGGTTTTCTTGTGAGGGTAGTTCCTGGGATGTTTCTGCTGATGGGGTGATCTGATGCTGGTTGTCCGGTGCTGTTGTGGGGGCCTGTTGTCCTGTGTGGGTGTCAGACTGGTTTTGTACCAGCGGCAGCAGTTCTCCTGCTATGGTGGCAATTGTGGCATTGTGCTCTTTCCACTGCTCCATGGCCTGTTGGTGGTGTTCCTGCTACATCCTCTGACTGTGCTCCAGGGTGGACACAATCTGTGCCAACCTGTCATGGGTATGCTGGTAGGCCCCCAATACCTCTGATATCACGTACTGGGCTGCTGCATCCATCCTGTGGCCTCCCCCCTGGCCCACTGCCACCCTTGCACTTGCCCTAGCCCCTGTGCCTGTGTCCCCTGCACAGGTCTGGCAGGATCACTTGTACTGGGGCCGTCGCCTTCCTGCTTGTTGGGAGTGGGAAACTGTGGCCTCTGTACATGTGTTCCACCAGTCTGTGGCCTGGATACACTGGTGTGGGGACGCTTGCCCTGGGCTGCTGGTCTTGACTGGGTGGTAGGGGTGACAATAGTTTCCTGGGTGGGGCTGCTGCATGGTGAGTGTCCAGGTCTGTGTTATGGGCATGTCTGCTCATCAGTGTCCAGGGATCCTTCACCAGTGTCCTGTGAGGTGCTTCTGTCTCCCTTGGGGGCAGTGGCACTCCTTGTCCCATCCGATAGGGTTGCATGAGTGGTGGTGCCCGTTGAGGGACATAGACATGTCTGTTACAGCTGCATGAACGTTTGAGGTGAACAGGACTGGGCTATTTTGTGCTGGTGTTACTTTCAGTGGCCTTCCAGGGTGCCTTTGTGAGGTTGACTTGCATTTAGCGCCAGTGTGGGGTTGTATTGTGGTGGGGGTGTTGTTCCATTGTGGGTATGTGCAGGGGTAGGTGACTGTGCACAGCGGGAGGGATGTGGGCCTGTTAGTGGGTTTGTGGTCATGCGGGGGTGGATGTAGTTGCTGATGCCTGGATGGGGTGTTGGTCCTGGTGGGTGTGGGTGGGGTGGGGTGGGGTGGTGCATGCATTACAGGTATGTTGTATATGGGGTATATGTTGATGACTTACCCAAGTCCATTCCTCCAGTGAGTCCCTCAGGGTGCAGGATGGCCAGTACCTTTTCCTCCCAGTCTGTGTATTCTGGTGGTGCTGGTGGCGGTCCTCCCCCAGTCTTCTGCACTGCGATGTGGTGCCTTGATGCCATGCCCCTGACCTTCCCCCGCAGGTCGTTCCATCTCTTCCAGATGTTGTCCCTGGTGGGTGAATGGTGTCCCACTGCATTGACCCTGTTCACAATGGTCTGCCACAGCTCCATCTTCCTTGCGATGGGTGTGTGCTGCACCTCGGCCCGAATATTTGTGGCTCCACCTTCAAGCTCTCGTCCACCATGGTCCTAAACTCCCTTTCGGTGAATCGTGGATGTTTGGGAGGTGACATGGTGAGTGTGGTGAATGGTGTCGGGCTGGGAACGAGGTGAGGGTGCTCTGCTGTGGGTTGGTGTGCGTCTCCTGTATGCTGGCATTCGCTGTCTGCCTCTGGTGCTCTCCATCTTCTTGGCCTGGTTTTGTTGCAAAGGATTGTGGGGTGTGTGTCTGGGGTGTTTTCTAGGGTTCTGGATGTGTGTCAGGTGTGTGGGTCATACGCCTATCCAATGTGTGCACTTCTTGCTGTTGAGTCACTTGCCGCCCGTGGCAGGCGCAGCCGCCAATGGTCGTCTGGCCTTCACTGTCCGCCAAGGTGATTTGTGCATCATTATTTGGAGGGTGGGATGTGGGTGTGCTTGGCGGTGGCAGGGTGGGGAGGTCTGGGATTCCCGCCAATAGGGTCATGGCGGGGAGTGATGGTCTGGTGATTTTTGGAAGGGTTGGAATTTTTGTTCATTATATGGCGAGTTTCCATTCACCGCCAACAGCAGGATTCTGTTCACCGCCGCCACGGCGGTCGGCAGTGTTTCCCTCCGCGTTCATAATGACCGCCTATGTCTTTTCAGAAGCAGTGATTTTTATCAATGATGTCATAGAACGTGTCATGAGTGATATAATCTATGAGGTAATTAGCAGTACATGACGTAGGCACTAATTATAGTTACTTTAGTTATTTTAGGGCAGAAGTTGTAGTTACTTGAGAAAACCATAACTGGTGAATTTCACAGATTTTATATAAAAACACATAAGCATAGTCTTCATGTTCATTGTAAGTGGCTATGCCAATTTTATCTGTGGCCTCTTGTGCGTCCCCGTTCCAAAAGTCATATTTAGAACTGTAGATCACCAGAATCTGCAGTGTATTAATCTCATGGTGACCCATAAAATGGGAAAGCGAGTAGAGTGATTGTTTATAGATCAAAAGATGAGAAGAAGGCGCCAGGAGGAGGAAACCCTACATTGAACAGTAAGAGTCCTTTCCTTATTACCAAGTTCCCATTTGTCATGAAGGAGACCACGAAACCCCATGGTTGGACTGCTGTTGGATTTTCTCAGATAGCATTCTCCTCTGGTTTCTGCATCTGTAGCAATGATAGGCAAACAAAGAAGCACACGTTGGTTTTGGCTGCCAAGCTTTGACAGGACATACTTCCATCTACTATGTCTGCTGGGGGAAAGCTTGAACCCTTTAAAAATGACAGAGACACGGCTGAGATTCAGATAGCATTTGCAGTATGGGAAGAAAAAACAAGATGGTCATTTGGTAATATGCAATAAAAAATCAACACAATGAAAAACGTTATTTTGAAGAAAGAGAAAGTCCGGGAAGAAATTAAGCACATTACAAATGAGAGTATTTGGGAATAAATAGTTTCTTAAATGTAAATGAAGCAGAACCATAAAGTGGAAGCCCAAAGTGAGTACTACTTACAAAATATATCTGATAGAGACTTAGGGGGTCATTCTGACCTCGGCGGTAAAAGGCGCTTACCGCCGGTCAGAAGACCGCCATAACACCGCCGCGGTAAACCGCCACGGTCATTCTGGCCCGCAACTGGCAAACCGCCAAAAACCCGACATCCACAAAAGTCCGCCACACCAAACGTCAGCGCAAAAATGGCGATGAACAAACCTCCACCGTCACGCCAACAGAAATACACCCATACCATTCCGACCCACAAATCCACGCGGCGGTCTCTCAAACGCAGTATTCCATTGGCGGTACACACCGCCGCGGTCAAAATACACACACACATAGAAAACTCAGCCACATTGGTCAGTTTGAAACACGCACACCTGATACACATACTAACACCACTCCCACACACCCAACACAATATAAAACACACACCCACATCACCCACAAGCCCCTACGACCCGAAATTATTGACGAAGGCTAGAGAGCGAGCACTGAATAGACAATCCCACAACACAGAGGCACACAACACCATCACCCACACAGAATCCACGCACCAAACACCACACACCACCACACGCACCACACTCATCACCACAAACGCCACCCCACACCTCATCCACACCACCCCATGGCACCCCAAAGACACCCCAGGTTCAGTGACGCCGAACTCAGGGTCATGGTGGAGGAAATAGTCCGTGTAGAGCCCCAGCTCTTCGGGGCACAGGTGCAGCACACCACAATTGCCAGGGAGATGGAGCTATGGCAAAGGATAGTGGACAGGGTCAACGCAGTGGGACAGCATCCACGCAATCGGGAGGACATAAGGAAGAGATGGAACGACCTACGGGGGAAGGTGCGTTCCATGGTATCAAGGCACAACATTGCGGTGCAGAAGACTGGCGGCGGACCCCCACCTACTCCCCCAGAATTTACCACATGGGAGGAGGAAGTCTTGCACATCCTGCATCCTGAGGGCCTCGCAGGAGTAGGCGGAGGAATGGACTCTGGTAAGTCAAATCTTCACTACTGCTTCCCACCCCCACCCAACCTGCATGCCAAATCATACCCCCACCCTCACCCCCACCCCCATCACACCAACACCTAGCAAAAGGCTCACCATCACAACCCACCCATCCCAACACCAAGCCCTGCATGCGACCACAAAGCATGGACACCCATCACCAAAGCATGCCCACTGCACACACACATCACCCCCACAAGCCACCCTCACAAAAGCCCCCACAAGGAAATGCCTGCACTTGGGTACACGGACACCCACCCATCACACGAAATGTCACACACAGAAGCAATAACCATACCTTTATACCCCTGCAGGACCCGAACGCCACCACACCGCCACGGAGGGTCCAGAGATGTCCATCCCACCCCCAGAAGAGGCCCCCAGCGATGACAGCAGCTCTGTCTCCCTGGAGCCAGATGACCAGCCCAGCCCATCGGGCACCTCTGGACAGTCGGTTCCCCACAGACAGCCACAGGCTACACCAGACCCAACCCCCTCTGGGAACACCAGCACAGCTCCCACCCAGCGGGCCCATGCCTCTGTCTCCAGGACACGTAAATCAGCAGTGTGTCCACCAGTACAGGGCACCCAGGTTGACCCACTACCCCAACAACAACAGGGACCTGGGGGCAGTGGTAGTGTGCACACCGTCCAGGGGACAGAGGCCCAGGAACACAGGGGAACTGGGAGGGCTGCTGTGCGACAGGGGGAGGACAGGCCCAGGGAACCGACTCTCCAAGAGGCCCTCTCCTCCATCATGGGAGCATACCACCGCTCCCAGGAGACGATGGCGACGATACTGGCCCGGTTCCAGGAGATCCAAGAACTGCAAGAGGAACGGTACATGGGGTTCAGGGAGGAACTGAGGAACATCGGTTCCGCAATGGGGACCATCGTCGTGGCCCTTACCCAGATCGTCACCACATTGCGGGACCATGTGGCACCCCAAAGGGCCCCTGTCACTAGCCCAGGCCAGGAACAGCCTACCACCTCCGCCGGCGCTAGTGGACAGGAGGCCCCCACACAACGACAGGCCACCAGAACCCCACCTCCTGCAGAAGAAGAACCGCCCGCAAGCGGAACCTGAGATCTCACAAGAAGACAGAGTAGGATTGCAAGACCCCCGCCAGCCTAAGATACCCCCTGATGTCATCCCACTGTCCCACATTGTCACCCTGTCCAACCTTGAACTGCCCCTGCTCCATCCTTCCCCAGGCATATGGACAATGCACCTGTGCGACTGAGAACTGGACTCTGCCATGGACATTACTCCACCCCCACCCATCACCGTTTCCCAATCATGTACCTATATGTAGCACTTAAAATAAATCACTTATTGCACTTAACATAACAGGAGTCTGCTTGTATTCTTAACAAATGTATTACACATAACGGTGCAATAATGTCCAGTTACTTTGTGATGACAACATACCAATTTCAATAAGCTTTAGTCCATGGGCAAACAAAGCTGAAGTCAGGCAGTGGGTCATACAGCTCTGAAAAATGAAGGGAAAGTCCCAAATCAGTTAACAGGAACTGGGGGGAAACACAGACAGTGGAGACGCATGAGGCCTTAAGTAAATGTAAAATGGCGTGGGTGATTCTTACCTGTGTGCTACTGAAAATATTGTTGTATGACTGTATCCCTGATGTCCGTGTCGTCCCCGTCGTCTTCCTCCTCTTCACTCTCCACAGGCTCCACAGCTGCTACAACACCACCATCTGGACCATCCTCCTGCAGAAAAGGCACCTGGCGTCGCAAAGCAAGATTGTGAAGCATACAGCAGGCCACGATGATATGGCACACCTTCTTTGGTGAGTACATTAGGGATCCCCCTGTCATATGCAGGCACCTAAACCTGGCCTTCAGGACCCCGAAGGTCCTTTCTATGATCCTCCTAGTTCGCCCATGGGCCTCATTGTACCGTTCCTCTGCCCTGGTCCGGGGATTCCTCACTGGGGTCAGTAGCCACGACAGGTTGGGGTAACCAGAGTCACCAATTAGCCACACATGGTGTCTCTGTAGCTGTTCCATCACATAAGGGATGCTGCTATTTCGCATGACATATGCGTCATGCACTGACCCAGGGAACTTGGCATTTACATGGGAGATGTACTGGTCAGCCAAACAGACCACCTGGACATTCATCGAATGATAACTTTTTCTGTTTCTGTACACCTGCTCACTTTCTTTGGGGGGAACCAAAGCCACATGGGTCCCATCAATGGCACCAATGATGTTGGGGATATGTCCAAGGGCATAGAAATCACCCTTCACTGTAGCCAATTCGCCCACCTCAGGGAAAATAATGTAGCTCCGCATGTATTTCATCATGGCAGACAACACTCTGGACAAAACCTTAGAAAACATAGGCTGAGGCATCCCAGATGATATGGCCACTGTTGTCTGAAAAGACCCACTTGCCAAAAAAATGGAGTACTGACAGAACCTGCACCAGAGGGGGAATCCCTGTGGGTTGGCGGATGGGGGACATCAGGTCTGGCTCCCGCTGGGCACATAGTTCATGTATAGTTGCTCTGTCAAGCCTGTATGTAAGTATGATATGTCGTTCTTCCATTGTCGACAGGTCCACCAGCGGTCGGTACACGGGAGGATTCATCCTTCTCCTCGCAAGTCCCAGCGGACAGTGCCTAGGAAGGACAACATGGAGCACAGAGTCAAGCAACCCACAGGTTCGTTCACACAGCTTGCACAGTACACGAATCACTATGCATTGAGAGGCTTGTATGAGTGTCAATGCAAGGCCTAGGCCTGTGTGACGCAGTAGAAATCATGCCATGTGGGCCCTTGAAATGGCGGCTGCCTGACCTGTGAAGTGTGACAGTGGGATGTGAGGTCACTGCGCTGGCGTGGCACACCGTGGCGGTAGGCGGTCAAAGACCGCGGCGCAAAGCAGCATTGGTTAACATTGAACCCTATGGGTCTCAGGAGCCAATGACGATGTGCGCCGGCGGTCGCGGTACGCACCACCGCGGTACCCACCGCCGCGGGCGTGACCGCCATTTTCTATCTGATTAATCACTCGAGACCTGATCATCCACAGGAGAGGACCTATACTGCAAGTGCTGCTGTGACCTCGGTCTGGGAGATACAATGGCTGCTGCGACTGGGGAAAGGGCCCCTGCCTTCACTTCCGAAGAATTGGAGAAACTTGTTGATGGGGTCCTCTCCCAGTATGCGCTACTCTACGGTCCTCCAGACCAACAGGTTAGTACACAGGGTGCACGTTGAATGGGCTATGCCTGTGTTGAGTGGGGTGTATGTAAGATGGTGGGGAGGGGAGCGAATGAGGAGTGCAACGCACGAAAGATGAGAGCATGTGCCACATGGCAAGGTTAGGGAGGGGGGGGCCACTCACATTGACCAGGCAGAAAACTGATGCGATTTCCTTTACCACCCTGTACATGTCACATAGGTCAGCGCCCATCAGAAGATCGACATTTGGCGTGCCATCGCCAAGGACGTCCGGGCCCTGGGGGTCCACAACAGACGGGGCACCCACTGCCGAAAGAGGTGGGAGGACATCCGCCGCGGGACCAGAAAGACCGCCGAGTCTCTGCTGGGGATGGCCTCCCAACGTAGGAGGGGTGCCAGCCGCCAATTGACCCCCCTGATGTCCCGGATCCTGGCGGTGGCCTACCCTGATTTGGATGGGCGCGTGAGGACATCACAGCAGACACAAGGGGGTGAGTATCAGCACATTCTGCTATCTTTGCGCGCAGTGAAGGTGTCTGGGTGGGGGAGGAGGGCTGTGGCTATCTCCAGGCCAGGGCGCATTCTGTAGGCTAGGCCCCTCCGTTAGACACGGCCCTGTGCCCCCGCCCCCCACCTCTGTAGGGTGCCAAGTACAGCTATCCATGGTCCGGCCTCACCCATGTGTGCATTTGTCGTCCATAGACCTGTAGGCCTAGTCACAATAACTGAGTAGTGTACCCCGATTGCGCGGCCTAGTTCAGGGGGCTTCTGTGTCTGTCCTCTCCGACAACGGTGTTGCCAATGCATGCACTCAACCTGTCTTCATTTCTCCCCTCCCATTTTCTTTGTATTCCTGTTCATGTGTGCATTAGCATCATCAGGCGGAGGAGAAGCAGCATCGGCGCACGAGGGAGCTGCATCTCACATGGCCCCAGAGGGCCATACAACAGACTCCGAGTACACCAGTGAGACGGAGGGCGAGTGGAGCTCCACAACGGGGACCCGTGGAGACGTCAGCGACACAGACACGTCCTCGGAAGGGAGCTCCCTAGCGGTGGCGCCAACATCTGTGCCCACCGCCACAACAGGTACAGCCGCCACCCAGCGCACCAGCCCTGCCCTCACAGCAGCCCCTCAGCCTTCGCTCCGTGCCCGCTCGCCCAGGAAGGCGGGCATCTCCTTCGCCCCAGGCACCTCAGGCCCTGCCCTAGTTACCCCTGCTGCCCTCAGTGAGGAGGTCATTGACCTCCTCAGGACACTCATTGTTGGGCAGTCTACCCTTTTGAATGCCATCCAGGGTGTAGAAAGGGAGGTGCATCGGAGCAATGCATACCTGGAGGGCATTCATTCGGGTCAGGCTGCCCATCAGCGATCGTTCAACGCTCTGGCCTCAGCACTGACGGCAGCCATTGTCCCTGTCTCCAGCCTCCCTCTTCTGACTCCCTCCACCCAGTCCCAGTCTCCTGTTCCTCTGCCTATCCCATCCACACCATCAGACCAGCCTGCACACACCTCTACACCCAAGGGCAGCTCATCCAGACATAAGCACCACAGATCCCACAAGCATTCACCCAAGCAACATCCAGATGCAGACATGCCAACAGTCACTTCCACCTCTGTGTCCCCCACCTCCTCATCTCCCTCCTCCCTCCCTGTGACGTCTCCACTCACACCTGCATGCACACCACCATCAGCCAGTACTTCCATCACCAGCACACCCTCCATTACAGTCCACACACGTGCAGTCACCACCCCCACTGCCATTTACACGTCCCCTGTGTCCTCTCCCAGTGTGTCTGTCACCCCCTCTTCCAAAGCACACAAACGCAGGCAGCCACCCACCCAACAGCCATCCACCTCACGACAGCCTCCGTCACAAGCACCTGCACCCAAAGACAGCACACTTGACTCTCCTACAACCACATCCTCTTCCTCCACTCCCATACCCACTACACCTACCCGTCCCTGTCCTTCCCAAGTCCTTTTCCTTTCCAACCTTGAGCTCGTTCCAATCACTGACCCACCCCCTCCATCTGGTAAGAGTAAAAAAAGCACCTCAGCCACCACCAGCCCTGCATCTACTGTGACCACAGTGCAGGGCTATTGGAGTCCACCAGCTCCTAGGGCAGGAACATCGGCCAGCAGCAAGGGGACAGCCAGCCCACCCCCTGGGAAGAGGACAAAAAAAAAAGGCCCGGCGCGACAAGACTGAAACGGCTGCCACCAAGGACAGTAGCCTTGCCCCATCACCTGCCACATCATCCAAGGGAGGCAAGGGCCACAGAGCTTCAGCGAAGGAGGGCAAGGGCAGCAGGGCGGAGAAGTCAGGCAGCAGGCGAGCTGCCCAGGAGGGCCCCACCAGCCCCATTCCGGTTGTGACGGACGACACCCACGGGCCCAGGACTCCATCACAGGAGGGCCCCGCGACCGCAAGGTCGGATGGCGACTGAGCGGGAAGTCTTGCCCAGGTCTGGCTCCCTAGACACACAGGACAAGCACCGCTGAACAGGGCCCTGCCGGGAGGAGCACCGCTGAACAGGGCCCCGCCGGGAGGAGCACCGCTGAACAGGGGTCCGCCGGGACAAGAACCGCTGAACAGGGGCCCGCCGGGACAAGAACCGCTGAACAGGGGCCCGCCGGGACAAGAACCGCTGAACAGGGGCCCGCCGGGAGGAGCACCGCTGAACAGGGGCCCGCCGGGACAAGAACCGCTGAACAGGGGCCCGCCGGGACAAGAACCGCTGAACAGGGGCCCACCGGGAGGAGCACCGCTGAACAGGGGCCCACCGGGACAAGAACCGCTGAACAGGGGCCCGCCGGGACAAGAACCGCTGAACAGGGGCACGCCGGGACAAGAACCGCTGAACAGGGGCCCGCCGGGACAAGAACCGCTCCGCTGGGCCCTTCATCTCAAGCACCGCTCCGCTGGGCCCTTCCTGTCAAGCACCGCTCCGCTGGGCCCTTCATCTCAAGCACCGCTCCGCTGGGCCCTTCATCTCAAGCACTGCTCCGCTGGGCCCTTCCTGTCAAGCACCGCTCCGCTGGGCCCCGCCGTCTCAAGCACCGCTCCGCTGGGCCCCGCCGTCTCAAGCACCGCTCCGCTGGGCCCTTCATCTCAAGCACCGCTCCGCTGGGCCCTTCCTGTCAAGCACCGCTCCGCTGGGCCCCGCCGTCTCAAGCACAGCTCCGCTGGGCCCTTCCTGTCAAGCACCGCTCCGCTGGGCCCCGCCATCTCTGCACCGCTCCGCTGGGCCCCGCCGTCTCTGCACCGCTCCGCTCGGCCCTTCATCTCAAGCACCGCTCCGCTGGGGCCTTCCTGTCAAGCACCGCTCCGCTGGGCCCCGCCGTCTCAAGCACCGCTCCGCTGGGCCCTTCCTGTCATGCACCGCTCCGCTGGGCCCTTCATCTCAAGCACCGCTGGCCCATTGACAGTGCCGGTTCTGTGTCGAGCAGGGCTTCACGAAGCACTCTGGGCACCATGCCTCCTCCATTAACAGTGGAGTCGGTAATCCATCTGATGGACTGTGGCTTGGCACTTCCCAGGATGGAACAGTGGGCAAGCCACCCACTGTAGAGACTTGAGAGACTGTGGCTTTGCACTCCCCAGGATGGCACAGTGGGCAAGCCACCCACTGTAGAGACTTGTGAGACTGTGGCTTTGCACTCCCCAGGATGGGACAGTGGGCATGGAGGCCCCTCGTGGATCTGGCGTCAAGGACTCATGTGGCTGAGGTGCCCCCCCTTCCCTTCCCCCTGAGGTGCCTGTAGTTTTATCATCTGATGCCCCAGCAGTGTTCTCTCCAATGGTATCTGGTCTCCTGTGTGGGCTTTGCCCATGTGTTTGTGCACATTGGCCCACAGACTATGGAACTTTGACGGAATGTGCAGGACTTATTGCCTATGTATATATTGTTGACTATGTTCATTCCTTATTTTTGTATCTTTCATATAGCATATTTCCCATACCTTTAATGGAGCTATTTATACATATATTTTATAGATCATTTTAATTGTGTCTTTGCATTATTCCAGTGGGTTTGGGGGGTGTCACTCTGACTTGTTGCTCGGCATTGGGGTGTAGGTATTTGTGGTGGGGGGGGTGGGTGTATGGCGCATGTGTGTGCCCGTAAGCTTTCCTCCTCCCCCTCCCCCCTGTGTCGTAGGTGCAGTACTCACCGTTGTCGTCTGCGCCGGCGTTCGTACTCCTGGTAGATGAGCAGGTAGACAATAGCTGGTAGGATGTTTAATTCGGGTTCCATGCTGTCCTCCTTCCTCGTGGAGTGTGTATAGGTGAGCGTTTTCCCGTTCGTAGTCTGTTTCCGCCGTGTTTTTATCGGCGGGGCTCCCGCCCCGGAAAAGGTGGCGGATTGGTGAGTTGTGATAGGGTGGGCGGTACATTGTCTGCCGCCTGCCTGTTGGCGGTGACCGCCGCGCTGTTTGTCTGTCCCGCCGTGGCGGTCGGAGTGTTAAAGTGGCGGGCTGTGTTGGCGGTTCCCGCCAGGGTCAGAATTCCTTTTTTTGGACCGCATGCCTGTTGGCGGGTTGGCCGCCGCTTTATCACCGCCCGCCAGGGTCAGAATGACCCCCATAAACTGCTACTTTCGTACCTTTGATTTTCCCAGGCGTCAGACTGGATCCGGAACTTTTTGCTGAGCAATACCGCTGGCGCCCGCCGTCGGGTGGCTCCAATCTGCTACGTGTGGTGTAGTTGGCACCATAAGTGACTTTGCTGCCACCTATGTAGGCGTCACCCAAGCGCGCGGGTGTCAGTTCTTTTCTTTTCGAGCCAGTTAGCGCAGATCCGGAAAGAGCTAACTCTCTGTTGCTTTTTGACAGGCCTTTTTCAACATTTTGTAGAGATCTTTTGGTGTGTGTCAAGGATGTCTTTGAAGAAGGCTGCATTCAAACCATTTGACGCCTGTCACTGCGCCATGTCGGTCACTCACCCCCATCTTGTTTGCCTGTGGTACCTCGTGCACGACAATGACTCCAAGTCATGCTCAGACTGCTGGGCCATGGCGCCAAAGGCTGTAAGCGAGCAGTCCTTAAAACTGCTTGCGGCCCAGCAGTTGGCAACACCAGCACGCGTGACTTTGAGAAGGTCTCAGTCCAGGTTAATGAGGAGGTCGCAGGACCAATCTCGGAGCCCCAAGTTCTCTTCATCCCTTTTGAGGTACTCAGGACACTTGGGAAAGAGGCACAAGAAGAAGTCCAAGAGGACTTCGACTTTGCCTTGTCTGTCGGCGACAAGATGGATGGGGAACATCGGTGTTCCCGGAGAGGTTCTACGTAGCCAATATGACTCAGAGTCTCCCATTTTTTATGGGGATCGGGTTGACACCCGCTCAAATACGGAATTTTCACAAGGCCATGCACTGCGTATTTGAGCAGGCTGACCTGTCTGAGGTGATTTTCGGCTCCGTGGGGTTGGGTGAGACTGCTACTGGTACCATACGGACTGCTTTGGCCGCAGCACCTGCAGAGTTTTGTGGATCCGAGTCTGGATCCAGACCGGCACCGGTCGTCCCCAGGTAGTCTTCCCTGGCGCCAGTCACGACACTGATGCTCCCGTCGCTGCCGCCAGCACCACCCCTATTCCTAACTCTGATGATCCGGAGCTGGAACGGCATCACATGATGCTGATTCCTTCGCCGATGGCACCCACAGTAGCCAGATCATTGCCTGACCCCTATTTCTCATTTTCAGGCATGGGAGAAGAGTAGGAGGAGGTCGCTGGACCTTCTTGAACACCAGCTAGAATGATACATGGTCTGGTATGAGGACCTAGGAGAGGCCAGTGGTCTGGACAGCTCTCCAGGCACTGGGTTACTCTATCCCCCTACTGTGGATATAGTGGCGGAAGCATCCTATGCGATGGTGATGCATAGAGAAGCGGAGGTCCTCGACCTCGAATTGCCCTCAGTGGTGGTCAAGACAAACATCCAGACGGAAGTGCTTCAGCCTGGGGCTTCCACATTTTATCCCCTTTTGCCCTTTAGGGAGAGACTTACAGACACCCTGCTGGGAACTTGGTCCAAGCCCAGAACAGGGACTCCTGTTAAAAGGACAATTGCCCGCCACCATCGACCTTCTCTGAGTGACTGTAGCTTTCTCAGCTAACACCCCACCCCGGGAGCTTGGTTGTCTAAGCCTCCACGTCCCATGGTGCATTACCTTCTGCTCCCCATGATAGGGAATCCAAGAGGCTGGACCTCCTTGGGAAGAACTTGTTTTCTTCCACCAGCCTGGCTCTGAGGTCAGTGAACACCTCATGTTAATTGGGCCGTTTCTCCCATACCATTTGGGACATGATTGCACAAGTGCTGCCAAATATCCGGAGGACGCCCGGGCCATACTCTCCCAAGCGGTGAAAAATGGGAGAGATGCGGCTAAGTTCACCATATGGTGTGGACTAGACAAGACTGACTTGCTGGGTAGAGAGGTTGCGTCGACAGTGAGCTTAAGACATGATGACTGGCTGAGGACATCTGACTTTTTGGAAGATGTCAAATCAAATTCAATGGACAGGCCCTTCAATGGCACTTGTTTGTTTGGTGAGAAGGTAGACTCAGCGCTAGAGCCCTTTAAGGGCTCTTGAGCTACGTCCAAGTCCTTGGGCCTCTCAGCGACCCCTCATCAACTGCCTACTTTTCGCCCCTTTCGTGGCTACGGAAATGGCATGGCACCACACCAATCCTATGCCAGCCACCGTCCCATGCCACCAACCCAGCGGACATGGGCGTGGTGTCTTCTGATTTAGAAGATCTGCATTCTAGAAGTCATCTACCATACAGCCCCCGGCAGCTGCAGCTTTTAAGCCTTCCTTGTTTACATCGGCAGGACCATGCTTGCACAGTTGGAGGGAGAATATACCATTATCTCCTCCAGTGGAAGTCAATGACTTCAGACGCATGTGTTCTGCAGATCATAAGGAAGCCTTTTCAATCCTTTCCACCTTCTATCCTCCCTACGTTCAAATGGCTGACGGAGGATCTTTTAAATTTACTCTGAGAAGAAGTTTTAGTTCTGTTGGCCAAGAAAGCCATAGAAAAGGTCCTGATGTCAGAAGCAGGCAGTGGTTGTTATTTCTGCTACTTTCTAATACCAAAAATAGAGCAAGGGTCTTTGCCCTATTCTAGACTTATGGACCGTGAATCACTTCCTCAAGAAGGAAAAATTCAAGATTCTCACATTGGCTCAGGTCTTGTCTGCTGTAGACCCAGAAGACTGGGTGGTAGTACTAGTCTTGCAGGATGCATACTTCAATATCCTGCCAGCCCACAGGCACTACCTGCGGTTCAAGGAAGGTGACTCACTGCACCCGACTGCAAGGGGATCTGTAATACCTCTGAAAAGTACAGACTGGTTGCCGTCTGCACAGAGAAACACGGAACAGTTTTTAAACAGGTGCTCTGTAGTTCTCTTGAATGCGCTGAGGGTACCACAAGTTCACGGCTGCCCTCAGGGCAGCACATTCTGCCTAACAGGGTGCATTTTCCACGTTTGCATCCGGCACACCTTATTTAAGGTGCTCCCTGGCGCAAACAGGGAAAGTGCATCTGATAGGTAATACGGCACCTTGGGTGATGTTTCTCAGGGCTCAAGATATATTCTGCTGTGCTCATAGAAGTACAGGACACACATACTCCTTGTACACCTCTGATACACACTAAAGCATGCAAATGTACACAGTTAGTGGCCCTACACTCACAGGGATGCAGCACAGGACCCAACTGGAGTGGGTTTAGGAGTGGAGGAAGAGGTAGTGGTTGTAGGAGGTGTACGTTTGCTGAATTTGGGTGAAGGTGCATGGGCTGGAGGCTGTTGTGAGGTGGATGGCTGTTGGGTGGGTGTGTGCCTGCATTTGTGTACTTTGGGAGGAGGGCTCACAAACACACTGGGACAGGACACTGGGATGTGTGCATGGTAGTGGGGGTGGTGATTGCACGTGAGCGGTGTGTGGTGATGGGCGTGCTGGTGATGGAGGTAGTGGCTGAGGATGTAGTGCATGCAGGTGTGAGTGGCGACGAGACAGGGAGGGAGGAGGAGGACATGGAGGAGGGGGACACAGTGAAGGCAGTGGATGTTGCTGTGTGTGCATGGGGATGGTGTGTGTGTGCTTGTGGAATGTGTGATGCTTATGTTTGCCATGTCCACTCTTGTGTGTTGATGAGTGTGCATGCTGGTCTGATGGTGTGCTTGGGATAGGCTGAGGTACAGGGGATTGGATTGGGGTGGAGGAAGTTGGAGGGGAGAGGCTGGACACAGGGACAATGGCTGCCATCAGTGCTGAGGTCAGAGCCTGAAATGCACTCTGTTGGGCCGCCTGCCCAGAATGAATGCCCTCCAGGTATGCATTTGCGTGTTGCAAATGCCTCTTGACACCCTGGATGGCATTCAAAATGGTAGATTGCCCAACAGTGAGGGATCTCAGGTGGTCAATAGCCTCTTCACTGAGGGCAGCAGGGGTGACTGGGGCAGGGCCTGAGGTGCCTGGGGAGAAGGAGATACCCACCCTCCTGGGTGAGTGGACACGGCACACACGCTGAGGGGCTGCTGGGAGGGCGGTGCTGGTAGGGGGGTGGCGGCTGTACTTGTTGATGCGGTGGGCACAGAGGTGTCCGCCACCGCAAGGGAGCTCCCATCAAAGGAGGAGTCGCTGTCACTGGTGTATGCTCCTGTCCCCGTCGTGGAGCTCCCCTTGCCCTCCGTCCCCCTGGTGGCTTCAGACTCCATTGCTTCACCCTCCAGGGACAAGTGGGTTGCAGCTCCCTCCTGCTCAGGTGCCACTGCTCCTCCGCCAGATGATGCTATTGCACACAAGAACAGGGAGACAAAACAAAAAGGGGGGGGGAAGACAGAAGAAAAAAATGTTCAGTGCATGCAACACCACTACCATTGGCGGACACAACACACAGGGAGCAGGCCTATGGACTACGCCATGCACTAACAGTTCCTAGCAAATTCACATGCCCATGGGGTACAAGGCCTGAGCCCAATTGCTGCACACCTGGAAGTCACAGCCTGACTAGGTGTAGATGGCTATTACCACTAGTGGGGTTGGGGTGCCACAGAGCCTGCCACACAAGGGACCTTGCCTACCAAGTTCGCCCTGGCCTAGGGGAACCCACTGCCCACCTCCCCCACCCAGACACCTCGTAATGCGCGCTGAGTCCGCTGAATGAGAGTGTACTCACCCCCTTGTGGCTGCTGTGATGGCCTCAAGCGCCCATCTGGATAGGCCCCCGCCAGGATCCGGTACATCAGGGGGTAATGGTGCGACGGGCACCCCTTCCACGTTGGAAGGCCATCCCAAGCTGGGCCTCCACTGTCTTCTTGCTCCAGCTTCCCATGTCCTCCCATCTTTTATGGCAGTGGGTGCTCCGTCTGGGGTAGACCCCCAAGGTCTGGACGTCCTTGGCGATGGCACACCAAATACCCTTCTTCTGGTGGGCGCTGACCTAGAGGAATGGTACAGGAGGAAAGGAAATTACTCACCCGTCCGGACCGTCATACTCATTGCCCACCAGTTCCCACCCATGCCCTGACGCACATACACTCACCACCTGCACATGCAGGCCTCAGCCCCCCCATTTATCTTCCATCCACACCACTCAAAACAGGCATTGCCCACGCAGCATGCTCACAGTGTACTCACCTGTTTGTCTGGAGGACCGTACAGCTGCGTGTACTGGGGAGGACCCCATCCACTAGTTTATCCAACTCCTCTGAAGCGAAGGCAGGGGCCCTTTCCCCAGACACTGTAGCCATCGTCGCTTCCAGACACAGGTCACAGCAGCACTTGCAGTGTAGGTCCTCTCCTGTTGAAGGTCAGGTATCAAGTGAGTGAACAGACAGGAAATGGCACTCACGTACGCGGCAGTGCATACCGTCACCGCCGGCTTACATCGTCATTGGCTCCTGGGACCCAGAGGGCCCAATGTTAACCAATGCAGAATTGTGCTGTGGTCTTCGACCGCGACGGTGTACAACGCCAGCGCAGTTACCTCATTTCCCCTTGTCCCACCTTACAGGTCAGGCAGCCGCCATTTCAGGGGGCCACATGGGATGCATAAAAACTGCGTCACACCTATCTAGGCCGGGAATACAGACAGATACCGGCACATTGCAAATTACCAACGTTTCTGCAAATAACACATTGTGATACCTCAGTGTTGGATGACTCTCTGCTCGCTGTTCTCCTCCATAGGGCACGTCTGCTGGGGCAGGTGATGAGATGGCGGCATCCTCCGGTGTACAGACCCCTGGTGGACCTGCCGACAATGGAAGAGAGACACATCATAATCACATACAGACTTGATTGTGCAACAATCCTGGAACTGTGTGCCCAGTTGGAGCCAGACCTGATTTCAGCTATTCGCCATCCCACAGGAATCCCCCCTCAGGAATCCCCCTCTAGTGCAGGTTCTGTCTGTACTCCATTTCCTGGCCAGTAGGTCTTTTCAAACAACAGTGGCCATGGCATCAGGGATGTCCCAGCCAATGTTCTCTAACATGTTGTCCAGAGTGTTATCTGCCCTGCTGAAACACATGCGCAGCTACATTGTTTTCCCTCAGGTGGAGGATTTGCCCACAGTGAAAGGTGACTTCTATGCCCTGGGACATATCCCCAACATCATTGGTGCCATGTGGCATTTGTCCCCCCCGCAGGAATGAACAGGTGTACAGAAACCGGAAAAGTTACCATTCGATGAATGTTCAGATGGTGTGTTTGGCAGACCAGTACATCTCCCATGTGAATGCCAAGTATCCTGGCTCAGTGCATGACGCTTACATTTTGAGGAATAGCAGCATCCCTTATGTGATGGGTCAACTCCTGAGGCACCGTGTGTGGCTAATAGGTGAGGCCAAGGTCCCAACACAGTTGACATAGGTGTCTGGGAATGGGGTTGTCCCTAAGGGTTAGTGTCTGTCTAACAGTTGTCTATCGATATTTGCAGGTGACTCTGGTTAACCCAACCTGGCATGGCTACTGACCCCAGTGAGGAATCCCAGGACAAGGGCAGAGGAATGGTACAATGAGGCACATGGACGAACTAGGAGGATTATAGATCGCAGCCTCGGTCTCCTGAAGACCAGATTCCGGTGCCTCCATCCGACAGGTGGCTCCCTATACTACTCACCGAAGAAGGTGTGCCAGATAATTGTGGCCTGCTGTATGCTGCACAACCTGGCTTTGCAATGCCAGAATGCCTTTTCTGCAGGAGGATGGGCCAGATGGTGGCCTTGTGGCAGCTGTGGAGCCTGTGGACAGTGAAGAAGAGGAGGGAGAAGAAGAAGATGTCGACAACCGAAACAACATCATCATACAATACTTCCAGTGAGACACAGGTAAGAAGATGTAACTGCTTCCTGCATCTCATACTATTGTTGGAGCTAGCATAAGTCTGTCATTTTCACTTAGTGTACGGACCCTGACTTGTTACTTTGCCTTTCCATTTCACAGATCTGGGTCCCACTTTGTGCCCTCTGCTATGTTTACTGCTGGCCTACAGCTGTGTTACATTGGTATGTGAACAAGTAGATTGACATTGCTATATTCCAGAGATATTGCAATTACACATTTGTGAAAGCACAGACTGACTCCAGATTGTTTTGTGATTCAAGTGTGTTTATTTCTGTGCAAATAAGTGGAGGGGGTTGTAAAATGGGCTTGGGTGATGGTGGAGGAATGTTCATGGCAGAGTCCAGTCTATTTGTTTCACAGGTGCATTGTCCAATGGGGCATAGGAAGTGGAGCAATGGCAGTTTAAGGTGGACAGGGTGTAAAAGTGGGACAGAAGGGTGACATTTAGTGAGGTCTTATTTCCTGGCGGGGGTCTTGGCAATGTTCTCTGTCTTGTTCCTGGATCTCAGGGACCGTTTGTGGGGTGGTTCTCCATCTGCAGGGGGTGGGGTGCTGGTGGCCTGTTGTTCCTGTGGCGGTGCCTCCTGTCCACTAGCGCCGGTGGAGGTGGAGGGCTGTTCATCGTCCAGGCTAGTGTCGGGGGCCCATTGGTGTGCCACTGTGTCCCTCCTGGTGTTGAGAAGGTCTGCCAGCACCCCTGCAATGGTGACCAGGGTGGTGTTGATGGACTTCAAATCCTCCCTGATCCCCAGGTAGTGTTGCTCCTGCAGCCGCTGGGTCTCCTGAAACTTGCCCAGTACCGTGCCCATAGTCTCCTGGGAATGGTGGTAAGCTCCCATGATGTTGGAGAGTGCCTCGTGGAGTGTCGTTTCCCTGGGCCTGTCCTCCCCATGTCGCACACAGCAGTTCTCCCAGCTTCCCTGTTATCCTGTGCCTCTGTCCCCTGAACCATGTGCCCACTGCCACTGCCCCAAGGTCCCTGATCATCCTGGGTTAGTGGGGTTGCCTGGGTTCCCTGTAGTGGTGGACACACTGCTGATTGACATGTCCTGGGTGACAGAGGGATGGGCCCGCTGGGTGGGTGCTGTGGCGGTGTTTCCTGAGGGGGAGGTTCAGTGGTGGTTTGTGACTGTGTCAGGGGAACCGATTGTCCCGAGGTCCCTGATGGGCCGGGCTGGTCATCTTGATCCCGGCGTGCAGAGCTGCTGTCGTCACTGTGGGCCTATTCTGTGGGGGGGACTGGATATGTCCAGTGACGTTGGGTAGGGGTCCTGTTGGGGTGTAAATGCATAGTTATTGTATCTGTGTGTGCCATCTTGTGCAATGGGTGAGTTACCCTCTACTCCTGTGCTGGCATTATTGCCGTGGCCTTTGTGTGATTGGTGATTTTGGGGCATGAGTGAGTCTCTCGACTGGACATGCTTTGGTGATGGGTGTCCATGCATGGTGTTACATGCAGGGCTTGGTTTCGGGATGTGTGGGTTGTGTTATTGGGGTATCTGTGGGTTGTTGGGGTGATGGGTGTGAGGGTGAGGGTGGGAGTATGTGATGGCATGCAGGTGGGGTGTGGGGGATAAAGTAGTAAATATTTGCCTTACCAGAGTCCAGTCCTCCTGCTACTCCTGCAAAGCCCTCAGGATGCATGATCGCCAAGACTTGCTCCTCCCATGTTGTTAGTTGTGGGGGAGGAGGTGGGGGTCCACCGCCAGTCCTCTGTACAGCACGGAACGTAACTTCCCCCGTAGGTCGTTCCACCTCTTCCTGATGTCATCCTGTGTTCTTGGATGCTGTCCCACTGCGTTAACCCTGAAGACAATTCTGCGCCATAGCTCCATCTTCCTTGCAATGGATGTCTGCTGCACCTGTGATCCGAATAGCTGTGGCTCTATCCGGACAATTTCCTCCACCATGACTCTGAGCTCCTCCTCAGAGAACCTGGGGTGTCTTTGAGGTGCCATGATGTGGTGTGGGTGATGTGTGAGGTGCTGTCTGTTGTGATGTGTGAGGGGATGTGATGGTGGGTTGTTTGAGGTGCATGGATGTTGTATAAGTGATAGTGTTGTGTTTCTGTGGCTGCTGGTGTTGTGTTAGGTAGTCTCTCTCTCTGGCCTTCTTTAAAATTTTTGGTTGTAAGGGTTTGTGGGTGATGTGGGTGTGTGCTTTATATTGGATTGGGTATGTGGGTGTGGTGTGTGTATGTGTATCAGGTGTGTGTATTTAGAACTGTCCAATGTGGTTGTGTTTTGTTAGTGTGTGTGTATTTTAAGCGCAGCGGTGTGTACCGCCAAGGTTTACACCGGTTGAAAGACCGCCGCGTTGATTCGTGGGTCGTGATACTGTGGGCGTATTCCTGTTGGCGTGACGGTGTGGGTTTTGGTATTGACAGTTTATCACTGACCTTTGGTGTGGCGGACTTGTGTGGGTGTCTGTATTGTGGCGGATTCCGAGCTGTGGGTCGTAATACCTGTAGCAGAATTCCGCGGCTGCAACGGTATGTTGGCGGTCTTCTGCATAGCAGAAAGCGGGACTTACCGCCAGAGTTGTAATGAGGGCCAATGTGTTCTAGATTTTGGCTACACTATACCACACCCACACATCACTGCATTGAAATATATAGTTGGTTGTTTAAGCCACTTAACAAAACAGTCTTTTCCAGCCAGGCATGGGCCAATGTTTACAAAGTAAACTAGAAAGATCGCTTACAGAATAAAACAAAATATCTATACCATTAACCAATACAAACAATACTATACCACGGACAGACCAGTCTTCAATAACCACATAAAATACCACCATATTACCATGACTCTGATCAACGAGAATTCCCAGAATTATATAGTAAAAAATGCCCAGACACCAATATCAATATCAGGCCATACAGTTGGTGAGCAAAAGACCGATGGGTTTGAATGCTATTCAAGTGATTGGCAGTAGTTAGACTTATTACAAGCATTCCACTCATCATCTTTTGTGTGTTAGATGTAACACCCTAAGTAGCCAAGGGTATGCTCAAACATGGGTCCCTTGCTCACTGTGCCACTGGACTTATTACAAGCATTCCACTCATCATCTTTTGTGTGTTAGATGTACCACCCTAAGTGGCCAAGGTTATCCCCAGATGTGGAAGGCCTTGCTCACTGTGCCATTGGAACCAACCTATACCCAGCTGACAAGCACCAGTCAGGGCAAAAGCTGTCTTTGGTTGCTTGTGTTCCGGTTCAGAGAAGATGTGGCTTGGCAGTTTGGGCTGGACATTTCCTATTTGTGCTGGATCAAGATTGATATGCATATGGATGGGGCTAATCTGAGGGGGCATGGTGGGCAAAAGAGTGGTGGGCTGGAATGCTACTCCGAGCGATTGCCAGTGGTTAGACTTACTACAAGCATCCATCCATCACCTTTTGTGTGTTAGATGTACCACCCTAAGTAGCCAAGGGTATGCTCAAACATGGGTCCCTTGCTCACTGTGCCACTGAAACCAAGTTACACCAAACTGAAAAACCCCAATCAGGGCTGAGAGAGGTACCTGGCTTGGCTGTTCGGGCTGAACTGTTCCTACTGGAGTAAAGTCAAGCCAGATTTGCATATGGCCGGGTCTGATCTGAAGTGGCATAGACCTTTGTGTGTTAGACACAATCACAGCTGTCAGCATGTGTGTTTTCACAGTGCTTCACTGTGTGCTAAACAGCTAATCTCCTGAACTGGTACTCTGAAAGGTATGAATGACTCTGCGTAGCCTCTTGCCCCAGGCTTCTGGAGGTCTTCTCCATGGTAACTGTAGAAATTGATGTGCACCTCATCCTGGTTGACAGCATTACATGTGTCAACCCTGTGGAAGCTTCCCCTTGCACTGATTGGATAAACCAGAGTAAAGACTGAGCAATGAAGGAGAAGTCTTTAACTGTGGACAAGATGTACAAAGAGCTGGAGGGAGTACCCTCTGACACACCAACTTAGTCAATAAGAAGAGCTCTCTGGAAATAGAGGGACCCAAACACCACTCGGCACTATGCAGTTCTCTGACCCAGGTCCCCTTATGTATATACACGAGTAAGAGTAAGAGTTAGTGTCAGTGTCTGGTCCAGACTAGTGGCTGTACAACAGTGTGCAAGACACTCTACCTGCATTATAGCATTGCATACTTGCGTCTACAGTCCCAGTACATTGAGGCAGAGGCCTAGGGCTGCACTTTTACTTTTAAAGCAGTGCCTGAGCAACACACATTAGAAGTTAAGGGACCTACTTAGAACTTTAACAGCAGACCTTCCTATTGCAGGCATGTTACCACTATTGCTATTGTGCTGTCCAGTGAGCAAGCATCTTCCTTCTGCAGGTATGTCAACTGCTGCTGTGGTAGTACATGGCTAAAACATTTCTGGGAATTTTCAGTTGTGCCATACAAGAACTCAATAATGGTCCTCTATAGAGTCAGATTGTCAGTTCAGTTGCCTAAATCTAAATATATAATGGAAAAAAGATAGTACAGCACGGAACGTACCTTCCCCCGTAGGTCGTTCCACCTCTTCCTGATGTCATCCTGTGTTCTTGGATGCTGTCCCACTGCGTTAACCCTGACTACAATTCTGCGCCATAGCTCCATCTTCCTTGCAATGGATGTCTGCTGCACCTGTGATCCGAATAGCTGTGGCTCTATCCGGACAATTTCCTCCACCATGACCCTGAGCTCCTCCTCAGAGAACCTGGGGTGTCTTTGAGGTGCTATGATGTGGTGTGGGTGATGTGTGAGGTGCTGTCAGTTGTGATGTGTGAGGGGATGTGATGGTGTGTTGTTTGAGGTGCATGGATGTTGTATAAGTGATAGTGTTGTGTTTCTGTGGCTGCTGGTGTTGTGTTAGGTAGTCTCTCTCTCTGGCCTTCTTTCAAATTTTTGGTTGTAAGGGTTTGTGGGTGATGTGGGTGTGTGCTTTATATTGGATTGGGTATGTGGGTGTGGTGTGTGTATGTGTATCAGGTGTGTGTATTTAGAACTGTCCAATGTGGTTGTGTTTTGTTAGTGTGTGTGTATTTTAAGCGCAGCGGTGTGTACGCCAAGGTTTACACCGGTTGAAAGACCGCCGCGTTGATTCGTGGGTCGTGATACTGTGGGCGTATTCCTGTTGGCGTGACGGTGTGGGTTTTGGTATTGACAGTTTATCACTGACCTTTGGTGTGGCGGACTTGTGTGGGTGTCTGTATTGTGGCAGATTCCGAGCTGTGGGTCGTAATACCTGTAGCAGAATTCCGCGGCTGCAACAGTATGTTAGCGGTCTTCTGCACAGCAGAAAGCGGGACTTACCACCAGAGTTGTAATGAGGGCCAATGTGTTCTAGATTTTGGCTACACTATACCACACCCACACATCACTGCATTGAAATATATAGTTGGTTGTTTAAGCCACTTAACAAAACAGTCTTTTCCAGCCAGGCATGGGCCAATGTTTACAAAGTAAACTAGAAAGATCGCTTACAGAATAAAACAAAATATCAATACCATTAACCAATACAAACAATACTATACCACGGACAGACCAGTCTTCAATAACCACATAAAATACCACCATATTACCATGACTCTGATCAACGAGAATTCCCAGAATTATATAGTAAAAAATGCCCAGACACCAATATCAATATCAGGCCATACAGTTGGTGAGCAAAAGACCGATGGGTTGGAATGCTATTCAAGTGATTGGCAGTGGTTAGACTTATTACAAGCATTCCACTCATCATCTTTTGTGTGTTAGATGTAACACCCTAAGTAGCCAAGGGTATGCTCAAACATGGGTCCCTTGCTCACTGTGCCACTGGACTTATTACAATCATTCCACTCATCATCTTTTGTGTGTTAGATGTACCACCCTAAGTGGCCAAGGTTATCCCCAGATGTGGAAGGCCTTGCTCACTGTGCCATTGGAACCAACCTATACCCAGCTGACAAGCACCAGTCAGGGCAAAAGCTGTCTTTGGTTGCTTGTGTTCCGGTTCAGAGAAGATGTGGCTTGGCAGTTTGGGCTGGACATTTCCTATTTGTGCTGGATCAAGATTGATATGCATATGGATGGGGCTAATCTGAGAGGGCATGGTGGGCAAAAGAGTGGTGGGCTGGAATGCTACTCCGAGCGATTGCCAGTGGTTAGACTTACTACAAGCATCCATCCATCACCTTTTGTGTGTTAGATGTACCACCCTAAGTAGCCAAGGGTATGCTCAAACATGGGTCCCTTGCTCACTGTGCCACTGAAACCAAGTTACACCAAACTGAAAAACCCCAATCAGGGCTGAGAGAGGTACCTGGCTTGGCTGTTCGGGCTGAACTGTTCCTACTGGAGTAAAGTCAAGCCAGATTTGCATATGGCCGGGTCTGATCTGAAGTGGTATAGACCTTTGTGTGTTAGACACAATCACAGCTGTCAGCATGTGTGTTTTCACAGTGCTTCACTGTGTGCTAAACAGCTAATCTCCTGAACTGGTACTCTGAAAGGTATGAATGACTCTGCGTAGCCTCTTGCCCCAGGCTTCTGGAGGTCTTCTCCATGGTAACTGTAGAAATTGATGTGCACCTCATCCTGGTTGACAGCATTACATGTGTCAACCCTGTGGAAGCTTCCCCTTGCACTGATTGGATAAACCAGAGTAAAGACTGAGCAATGAAGGAGAAGTCTTTAACTGTGGACAAGATGTACAAAGAGCTGGAGGGAGTACCCTCTGACACACCAACTTAGTCAATAAGAAGAGCTCTCTGGAAATAGAGGGACCCAAACACCACTCGGCACTATGCAGTTCTCTGACCCAGGTCCCCTTATGTATATACACGAGTAAGAGTCAGTGTCAGTGTCAGTGTCTGGTCCAGACTAGTGGCTGTACAACAGTGTGCAAGACACTCTACCTGCATTATAGCATTGCATACTTGCGTCTACAGTCCCAGTACATTGAGGCAGAGGCCTAGGGCTGCACTTTTACTTTTAAAGCAGTGCCTGAGCAACACACATTAGAAGTTAAGGGACCTACTTAGAACTTTAACAGCAGACCTTCCTATTGCAGGCATGTTACCACTATTGCTATTGTGCTGTCCAGTGAGCAAGCATCTTCCTTCTGCAGGTATGTCAACTGCTGCTGTGGTAGTACATGGCTAAAACATTTCTGGGAATTTTCAGTTGTGCCATACAAGAACTCAATAATGGTCCTCTATAGAGTCAGATTGTCAGTTCAGTTGCCTAAATCTAAATATATAATGGAAAAAAGATAGTACAGCACGGAACGTACCTTCCCCCGTAGGTCGTTCCACCTCTTCCTGATGTCATCCTGTGTTCTTGGATGCTGTCCCACTGCGTTAACCCTGACTACAATTCTGCGCCATAGCTCCATCTTCCTTGCAATGGATGTCTGCTGCACCTGTGATCCGAATAGCTGTGGCTCTATCCGGACAATTTCCTCCACCATGACCCTGAGCTCCTCCTCAGAGAACCTGGGGTGTCTTTGAGGTGCTATGATGTGGTGTGGGTGATGTGTGAGGTGCTGTCAGTTGTGATGTGTGAGGGGATGTGATGGTGTGTTGTTTGAGGTGCATGGATGTTGTATAAGTGATAGTGTTGTGTTTCTGTGGCTGCTGGTGTTGTGTTAGGTAGTCTCTCTCTCTGGCCTTCTTTCAAATTTTTGGTTGTAAGGGTTTGTGGGTGATGTGGGTGTGTGCTTTATATTGGATTGGGTATGTGGGTGTGGTGTGTGTATGTGTATCAGGTGTGTGTATTTAGAACTGTCCAATGTGGTTGTGTTTTGTTAGTGTGTGTGTATTTTAAGCGCAGCGGTGTGTACGCCAAGGTTTACACATGTTGAAAGACCGCCGCGTTGATTCGTGGGTCGTGATACTGTGGGCGTATTCCTGTTGGCGTGACGGTGTGGGTTTTGGTATTGACAGTTTATCACTGACCTTTGGTGTGGCGGACTTGTGTGGGTGTCTGTATTGTGGCGGATTCCGAGCTGTGGGTCGTAATACCTGTAGCAGAATTCCGCGGCTGCAACAGTATGTTAGCGGTCTTCTGCACAGCAGAAAGCGGGACTTACCACCAGAGTTGTAATGAGGGCCAATGTGTTCTAGATTTTGGCTACACTATACCACACCCACACATCACTGCATTGAAATATATAGTTGGTTGTTTAAGCCACTTAACAAAACAGTCTTTTCCAGCCAGGCATGGGCCAATGTTTACAAAGTAAACTAGAAAGATCGCTTACAGAATAAAACAAAATATCAATACCATTAACCAATACAAACAATACTATACCACGGACAGACCAGTCTTCAATAACCACATAAAATACCACCATATTACCATGACTCTGATCAACGAGAATTCCCAGAATTATATAGTAAAAAATGCCCAGACACCAATATCAATATCAGGCCATACAGTTGGTGAGCAAAAGACCGATGGGTTGGAATGCTATTCAAGGGATTGGCAGTGGTTAGACTTATTACAAGCATTCCACTCATCATCTTTTGTGTGTTAGATGTAACACCCTAAGTAGCCAAGGGTATGCTCAAACATGGGTCCCTTGCTCACTGTGCCACTGGACTTATTACAATCATTCCACTCATCATCTTTTGTGTGTTAGATGTACCACCCTAAGTGGCCAAGGTTATCCCCAGATGTGGAAGGCCTTGCTCACTGTGCCATTGGAACCAACCTATACCCAGCTGACAAGCACCAGTCAGGGCAAAAGCTGTCTTTGGTTGCTTGTGTTCCGGTTCAGAGAAGACGTGGCTTGGCAGTTTGGGCTGGACATTTCCTATTTGTGCTGGATCAAGATTGATATGCATATGGATGGGGCTAATCTGAGAGGGCATGGTGGGCAAAAGAGTGGTGGGCTGGAATGCTACTCCGAGCGATTGCCAGTGGTTAGACTTACTACAAGCATCCATCCATCACCTTTTGTGTGTTAGATGTACCACCCTAAGTAGCCAAGGGTATGCTCAAACATGGGTCCCTTGCTCACTGTGCCACTGAAACCAAGTTACACCAAACTGAAAAACCCCAATCAGGGCTGAGAGAGGTACCTGGCTTGGCTGTTCGGTCTGAACTGTTCCTACTGGAGTAAAGTCAAGCCAGATTTGCATATGGCCGGGTCTGATCTGAAGTGGCATAGACCTTTGTGTGTTAGACACAATCACAGCTGTCAGCATGTGTGTTTTCACAGTGCTTCACTGTGTGCTAAACAGCTAATCTCCTGAACTGGTACTCTGAAAGGTATGAATGACTCTGCGTAGCCTCTTGCCCCAGGCTTCTGGAGGTCTTCTCCATGGTAACTGTAAAAATTGATGTGCACCTCATCCTGGTTGACAGCATTACATGTGTCAACCCTGTGGAAGCTTCCCCTTGCACTGATTGGATAAACCAGAGTAAAGACTGAGCAATGAAGGAGAAGTCTTTAACTGTGGACAAGATGTACAAAGAGCTGGAGGGAGTACCCTCTGACACACCAACTTAGTCAATAAGAAGAGCTCTCTGGAAATAGAGGGACCCAAACACCACTCGGCACTATGCAGTTCTCTGACCCAGGTCCCCTTATGTATATACACGAGTAAGAGTTAGTGTCAGTGTCTGGTCCAGACTAGTGGCTGTACAACAGTGTGCAAGACACTCTACCTGCATTATAGCATTGCATACTTGCGTCTACAGTCCCAGTACATTGAGGCAGAGGCCTAGGGCTGCACTTTTACTTTTAAAGCAGTGCCTGAGCAACACACATTAGAAGTTAAGGGACCTACTTAGAACTTTAACAGCAGACCTTCCTATTGCAGGCATGTTACCACTAGTGCTATTGTGCTGTCCAGTGAGCAAGCATCTTCCTTCTGCAGGTATGTCAACTGCTGCTGTGGTAGTACATGGCTAAAACATTTCTGGGAATTTTCAGTTGTGCCATACAAGAACTCAATAATGGTCCTCTATAGAGTCAGATTGTCAGTTCAGTTGCCTAAATCTAAATATATAATGGAAAAAAGATAGTCAAAAGTGCTACTACATTTTGACCTCAAGTTTACACAGTAGTATAAAAACAAGAAAAGATGAAACTGTGGGAAACTCAGTGGGTACAGCGATAAAAAGCATCTTGGGGTGGGGGAGGGGGGTCTGTGCTTGTATGCAGAATGATAACCAGAGAGAGGCATTATAAGTTTGGAGCAGTTCAATTCTGCAAACGTATATGGATTTAAATACTGCTTGGTATAATTGGGATTCAAATATGCCTGGTGGCCATAAGAGACAATTCAGTGATATTTCTGATACATATTTGGATGATTTATATTATGTTGATAATTGAGATTTTCCTAGCCTTGGTGTCTGAAAGGTTAGATTTTATTAAAGACACAGAGGTGAGTATTATGCTTATTGTTAGAAGTGGGGTCTCTAGTTGGCAGTCGGTTTGCACCCTGTCCAAGTAGGGACCCTCACTCCAGTCAGGATAAGGGAGATTCCTACTCAGAAAACCCTTGCTCACCCCCTTAGTAGCTTGGCACAAGAAGTCAGGCTTATCTCAGAAGCAATGTGTAAAGCATTTGCACATAACACACCACACCAGTTTTAGAAAAAATAGCCAATATTTATCTGTGTAAAACAAGACCAAAAATGAGAAAGATCCAACATACAGTGCTAAAGATATGAATTTTGTAAGCTTTAACTTAAAAATACAGGGGGTCATTCCGACCCCGGCGGGCGGCGGGCGCCGCCCGCCGGGCGGAAACCGCCCAAAGACAGCACTGCGGTCAAATGACCGCGGGGGTCATTTCAACTTTCCCGCTGGGCCAGCGGGCGATCTCCAAAAGATCGCCCGCCGGCCCAGCGGGAAAGCCCCTGCAAAGAGGAAGCCAGCTCCGAATGGAGCCGGCGGATTTGCAGGGGTGCGACGGGTGCAGTGGCACCTGTCGCGATTTTCACTGTCTGCTAAGCAGACAGTGAAAATCTTTGTTGGGCCCTGTTAGGGGGCCCCTGCACTGCCAGTGGCATGGGCAGTGCAGGGGCCCCCAGGGGCCCCACGACACCCGTTCCCGCCAGCCTCTTTCTGGTGGTATAAACCGCCAGGAACAGGCTGGCGGGAAGGGGGTCGGAATCCCCATGGCGGCGCTGCAAGCAGCGCCGCCATGGAGGATTCCCTGGGCCAGGGGAAAACCGGCGGGAAACCGCCGGTTCCCCTTTTCTGACCGCGGCTTTACCGCCGCGGTCAGAAGGGCCCGGGAAGCACCGCCAGCCTGTTGGCGGTGCTTCCTCTGCCCTCCACCCTGGCTGTTTAAAACCGCCAGGGTCGGAATGAGGGCCACAGTCCCTTGAAGTCGATAGCTCCATCTGGGGCTATCACAGCGTCGTGATCAACAAAACCAACAGTTCAGGCCAGCCGCAGCGTCGCGGGCCAGCTACGGAGTCGGGAAGGCCCGCAAACAGTATCTTTGTATTTGCAGGGTGTTGTGATCCTCGTGGTGAGCTCCGGAGAGCGGCGTCGCTGGGGTCACGGTGTCAGTTCCGAAGTCGATGCGGGGTTCGTCGGACCCTTGAAGTCACACGTGTTGCAGATCGAACTCTGCGCTGATGAAGTCAGGAGCGCTGGCGTGGATTGTGTCGGGGCTGCAGTGCAAAGTGGGATGATGCAACATGCGGTGTCCTCAGGTCACAGTGCAGGCAGGGGCTCAGTGATGGCGTCCAGCAGTGTCGGTGAGACCAGGGCTGTGGTGTGAAGTGGGGCGGTGCGGTGTCACTACGGTACAGTGCAGGCAGCGTCATTGTTGTTGCTGAAACGCTGTCGTTGGTAGGCCCAACAGGGTGGGTAGGCGCGGTACGGGCTCTGTGCGGCGTCCATGGGTTGTCTGTTAAGGACACTGGAGTCGATAGTGCTGGTGTCAGTGGACCGGGGCTGTGGTGTGGGACGGGACAGTACTTCGTACTCCTCAGGAGCGGTGTCCACAAGCCAAGGTGCAGGCAGTGGCTTTGGTGTCAGCAGAACCGGGGATGCTTAGGCTGCAGTGTGAGCAGGCGTTGCCAGAGAGCTGGGCCCACAGGTCGTGGCGCAAGCAGCGGCTCAGTGAAGACATCCGATGTCGGCATCGGTGAAAACAGGGTGGCGGTGCAAAGCAGGGCAGTTTGGCTCCGTGCTGCGTCAGAAGGTCAAGGTGTAGGCCAGCGGCGGCGTCGGTGGTGGTTTTTCTCCTGGAACAGCACAAAACACACAGTTCCCAGTGATGTAGGAAGATGAAACTGAAGTCTTGATAACTTGATAACTGAGACTTCCAACAGTAGGCAAGCTCCTAAAGCAGGATACACACCCCTTGCTCTCTTTTAAGGCAGAAGAAGCAACTGCAGGCCAATCCAGCAAAGCAACACTGCAAAGGGACAGTACTCCTCCTCCAGCTCTTCTCCTTGGCAGAGGTTCCTCTTGATTTGAGAAAGATTCTAAAAGTCGGGGTTTTGGGTCCAATACTTATACCCTTTCTGCCTTTGAAGTTGGCAAACTTCAAAGCAAAGTCTCAAGTATTTGTAAGATCCTTCCTTGTCCAGGCCAGGCCCCAGACACACACCACGGGGTTGGAGACTGCATTGTGTGAGGGCAGGCATAGCCCTTTCAGGTGTGAGTGACCACTCCTCCCTCCACTCTAGCTCAGATGGCTCATAAGGATATGCAGGCTAAACCCCAGCTCCCTTTGTATCACTGTCTAGAGGGAATTCACAACACCCCAACTGTCAAACTGACCCAAACGGAGAATCCACAAACAGGCAGAGTCACAGAATGGTTTAAAAGCAAGAAAACGCCTACTTTCTAAAAGTGGCATTTTCAAACTAACAATCTAAAACACAACTTCACTAAAATATGTATTTTGTAAACTGTGAGCTCAGAGACCCTAAACTCCACATTTCTATCTGCTCTCAAAGGGACGCGGCACTTACAAGTTATTTAAAGGCAATTCCAATGTTAACCTATGAGAGAGATAGGACTTGCAACAGTGAAAAACAAATTTGGCAGTATTTCACTGTTATGACAGGTAATACTCATCAGTACATGCCCCACCTTTAACATACACTGCACCCTGCCCATAGGGCTACCTAGAGCCCACCTCAGGGGTGCCTTACATGTAGTAAAAGGGAAGGTTTAGGCCTGGTTAGTGGGTAAACTTGCCAGGTCCAACTGGCAGTTTAAAACTGCACACACAGATACTGGAGTGACAGGTTTAAGCCATGTTTATAGTGCTACTCATGTAGGTGGCACAATCAGTGCTGCAGGCCTACTAGTAGCATTTGATTGACAGGCCCTGGGCACCTCTAGTGCACTTTAATAGGAACTTACCAGTAAATCAAATATGTCAATCATGGATAAACCAATCAACAATACCATTTATATAGTTAGTGTCACGTTGTAGATGCTCCTCAGACTCGGCGCAATGCAAATAAGGGTCCGCCTCCTGACTCCACCAAGTCACCTATATAAACCACGGTGCATTGGAGTAATCGGGTGAGGGAAGCAAGGGGAAGGAACAGCAGGGACGGGATATCTGTAAAGAGAGGAATACACAGTGTTAATATCACATTGCCTGTCTACTCTCGCAATGTCTCGCTAAAGTACCAACGACCGTACCTGCCCATAACTCATGAGGGCAGAACTAATCCAACACCTATCTGTGCTCCATCTGAATCATAGATGGACGCCCCAAGCCAACAATTAATACCGATGATCTCCAAGGGGTTGCTCAACACCCACATTTATACAAGATAGTCACGAAATAATGAGGAGACAGAAACAAAGAGAAAGGGAATAAAATTAACGATGATAAGAACATATCTCGTAGTCCTTTCTATGACTCAGTTAATCCACTAAGCCCCAGGTCATAGTCACGCAATTTGTAGGAATACCCCGGTGTTAATTCATTACGTATCGAAAAGAAAAATCGTCCCGGCAGTTCAATTCCCGCAAAAATAAACATTAACCCCTTGTCGAAGCCAAACATATAATGTTCTCTGGCCCTAAGGATAATCGTGCTGTATTGGTAACTCAAACAAAAGACCGCCGTGCTTCAGAAGTTACCAGTGTCCTTATCGAACTGAAAAAGAAAGGCGAGGGATTCCGGCACCAAATCGTCTCACCGCTACCACTTCTCCTTCGTGGCAGGTTCCTCTGGGAAAATAAACTCGACACTCCCCCTGATATTGGGAAGGTCCCAGGCTCCACGGAAAAGCGAAGGAGGAATTAAACCTCCTAAGCAAACAACTCAACCTCGGAAACGCCGTCAGCAAGAGCCCTCGTTGCCCCTCCGACTGGTTTCTAGGAAACGAATAACGCACATTACTTCCTGTATGTGCTTGCTTTTTAAGCGACCTCTTCCCCTCTAGGCGTCATGGGATATGTAGTCCAAAAGGACTATGTTATCCCGATCGGCAATGTAGGCGCCGTGGCTAACACCTGACAGTACGCCCGCCTCCAAAGCGCCTCCTAGGACCAGGTTTAGAGGGATGACGGGCATGAAACAGCCGTAGTGCCCTAGGGGCATGGACATTGCTTTCCGGCTCCCATGAATCGTCCTCAGCATTGTACCCCTTCCATGAAACCAAGTACCACAGCTGACCCCCCCGTCGTTTGGAATCCAACACTCTGCGCACCTCGTACTCCAGCTGCCCATCTCTGACCACCGGAGGCACCGCCTGCCGGGTCACTGAAAGAGCCGGTTTCAAAAGGCTGCAATGAAATACCGGATGGATCCTTAAGTTAAGGAAGCAGGTAAGTTGAGACGGTAAGCCACAGGGTTTATCTGGCGTAACACCTCATAGGGACCAATGTAACGAGGATGAAAGACGCTACGCATCTTGAAGCGTATATACTTGGTGGAAAGCCACACTCTATCGCCTGGCTGATATGCCGGCCCCTCACGCCGATGTTCATCACCCCACCTTTTATACTGTTCTTTGGCCTTCTCTAGATTGAGTCGTATCTTCTTTTGCACGGATTGCAGATTCTTAATCATGGCATGAACCGTAGGTTGATCCGTGACTTCCCTAGGTATGTTTATGGGCAACATTTCCGCGTGGAACCCCGTGTTAGCACGAAAAGGAGATTCTCGTATCGAGCTATGCCAAGCATTGTTGTATGATAGTTCTGCCAGCCATAGCAACGAAACCCAGGATTCGTGAGCGTCCTTTGCATAGCACCTCAGATATTTTTTCAGGGTTTGATTGAGGCGCTCCGTCTGGCCATCGGTTTGTGGGTGGAAACTGGTGGACAGTGCGGATTCAATGCGCAGCACCTTGCACCACATACGCCAAAACCTAGCAACAAACTGGGGGCCTCTGTCCGAAATAATGGTTCTCGGTAGACCATGTAACCGCACCACTTGAGACAAAATTAGATGGGCGGTTTGACTGGCTGTAGGCAGATTTCTACAAGGGAGAAAATGACCCATCTTGGTAAGGCTATCGATTACCACCATGATAGCGTTGTACCCCTGATCCATTGGTAATCCTACCACAAAATCCACGCTAATGGTTTGCCATGGTTTATCCGGAGTGGGCAAAGGTATCAGTTTGCCCTGGCTCTTCGCGTTTTCTCCCTTGGCCCGTGCACATATCTCACACCGAGCCACCCAGGCCGCAACGTCTTTAGCCCAACCTTCCCACCTGAAATGTCGTCGAACTATTTGCGCCGTTTTGGTGTAACCAGGATGACCAGCCGTTACCGCATCATGACACCAATTAAAGGCTTGCACTCGGAGTTCATGTGTTGGCAAATACAAACGATTACCTTGCAACGGTATTCCATGCTTAAGGGTACGGTCCTGACTTAACTCCGCCCATTTCTTCCACTGAGCAGCAGACTTATGCTTAGAAACCTTTTCTAAGAAATGGGAGATATGAAGGGCACAAAGCACTCGTTCAGGTTTGATGATTGCTTCCTCATATCTTGAAGCGATGGTTCTCACGTCCTCTTGTCGAGACAGTGAATCTGCCTTGCGATTGTCAACCCCAGGACGGAAGGTCACCACAAACTCGTATTCTGAAAAAAACAGCATCCACCTCATTTGCCGCTGGGTAAGTTGTCTTGCCTCCTTCATATACTGCAGATTTCGGTGATCCGTATATACCGTGACCGGGTGTTGAGCTCCCCATAGGTAGTGTCGCCATTCTTGGAATGCCTTTTTGATGGCTAACAATTCCTTTTCTGCCACCGTATAGTTAAGTTCCGCAGCCGATAGTTTCCTAGATAAAAACGCAACAGGATGAAGCTGTCCGGAGGTTTTGTTTCTTTGTGATAACACGGCCCCTATCGCTATATCCGAGGCATCCACTTCGACGATAAAAGGGGCATCCGGCTGGGGATGTTGAAGTATAGGTGCGGAGCAGAAGGCCTGTTTCAAAAAGCAAAAGGCCTCCTCTGCTTCCTCTGACCAAACAAAAGACACCCCCTTTCTTAGTAACCTTGTTATAGGTGACACAATGTGAGAAAAATGAAAGATGAATCTTCTATAGTAATTGGAAAACCCAAGGAAGCATTGCACGTCTCTCACACTAGTGGGTACTGGCCACTCCTGAACAGCCTGTATTTTTCTTGTCGACATGCAAAACCCTTCAGGGCTTAAATCCACCCCCAAGAACTCAACCTTCCGGACATGGAACTCGCATTTGCTCAGTTTGCAAAAAAGACTATGCTGTCGTAATGCTAGGAGTACTAAGGAAACATGGTCAGAGTGGCGCTCCAGGGATGTGGAATACACCAGAATGTCATCTATATAAACAATCACGAAACGGTCTACGTATTCCTTGAGAACATCGTTCAGAAAATACTGGAATGCCGCCGGGGCGTTACACAACCCGAACGGCATTACCAAGTACTCAAACAGACCATAACGGGTTTTAAACGCCGTTTTCCACTCGTCCCCTTCGCGGACTCTGACCAAATGGTAAGCTCCCTTCAGGTCCAACCTTGTATAGATTACCGCCTCTTTCACCTGTTCCAATAACACAGGAATGAGAGGAAGAGGGTATCTATTCCTCACTGTATTCTTGTTCAGCATTCGATAATCGATGCAGGTTCTCAACTCTTTATTAGCTTTAGCTATGAAAAAGAGTGGAGAGGCTGCCGGAGAACAAGATGGTCTAATGAACCCGATCTCCAGGAAGTGATCCAAGTATTTTCTCAAATGCTTGGTTTCTGGGTCTGATAGAGCATATACCCTACAGGAAGGAAGGAGAGCTCCAGGAATCAGATCTATCTTGCAATCATATATACGATGGGGTGGCAATGTCTCAGCCTGACCTTCGTCGAACACATCCTTGAACTCGGCATAAACAGAGGGCAATATCACTGTTTTCTCCATCACTGTGGCCAACTGTAACCCTTGAGCCAATGCTAACATGGGGGATTCGTCATACAAGAAGCAGTTATTCTCACACCTCGAGGACTGAAAACTAACCGTCTTGGTTTGCCAATCTATAACAGGATTGTGTTTTCTTAACCAGGGCATTCCTAAAATAATTTCATACTGAGGAGCCTCTATTATATCCAGTCTAATTCTTTCTTTATGTTCCGGAGATACCCCCTTGAAAATCAACCCAACGTCCTCAGTATGTTCTGTAAGGGGCCCAGATTTCAGCGGTGTACCATCAACCGCCAACACTATTTCGGGGTCCTTTCTCGGAATGCTAGGAAGTCCCAATCTCCTAACCACCCCTGCATCTATGAAATTTCCCGTGGCTCCGGAGTCTATCATCACCCATACTGGAAAATTTCGTTCATTGGACACCAGCTCCACTGCTAACAAAAGGTGGGACGCCTTTTGCTCCTGTGGAAAAAGGGCTAAGGAAGTTAACCGTAACACCGGTTGGGGATCTATAACGGGCAATTCCTCTTTCTCCGATGTTTTTCCTGCCGTAACCGCTGCCTTTTGGGTGGGGGAGTAGGAGAATCTCTTACGTGGTTTCTGGGGACACTCTCTTACATAATGACCCTTCCTGCCGCAATACATGCACAACCCCTGTACCCTCCTACTCTCCTTCTCGGACTTCGACAAGGGTGCCCTAATGGCTCCCACGTCCATAGGCTCCCCACCTATATCATTGGGAGTAGAAACAGATCGCACTTCCCTTTCTGGAATGCCTGGTCGCCTATCCCCCGCTCTACGCTCTCCCCTTCTTTCTGCTAATCTGTGATTCAGTCTCAGGGTAAGATTCATAAGATCTGTACAAGTGGAAGGCTGCGGGTCTATTTGAGCGAGTATATCCTTCATGTCGTCTCGTAAACCTTGATAGTAGAGAGACATTCTCTTCTCTTCTGGCCACCCTGATTCTGCCACCAATCTATTAAAGGTCGTGAGATAAGAGACCAGATCAGACCTCCCCTGTCTCAACTCCAGTAATTCCCTGTCAGCACTAAAAGTGGTTGTTCTATGATCAAACACCCTCTCGAACGCCGTCCGAAAGGCATTCCAGTCTGATAACAAGGGGTCATCGTTCCTGACTAATGGTACGGCCCAATTGGCTGCGTCTCCCGAGAGATAAGAAATAGCGAACATTACCCTGGAAAGGTTAGAGGGAAAAGACGCGGGTCTACAAGAGAATTGTAGAGACAACTGAGTTAGAAAGGCCTGAACTTTCCTGGGGTCCCCTGAATACCGTTCCGGGCTGGCCAAAGGGATAGGAGGGGAGACATTCACGGTTACCTGTGGTGTGGATGCTGAAGCATCAAAGGGATTCCTAGTAAGCCTTTCTACCTTTTCCTTTAACGCTGCTGCCTCCACCCTAGAATTAGCCAACTCTTGTTGCACTACTACTAACGCCTGTAATACATCATCCATAGACGCCATCTTTGCATCACACCGAGCGGGAGGAGCGTTATTCGTGGGTGCGTTATTCTGTCACGTTGTAGATGCTCCTCAGACTCGGCGCGATGCAAATAAGGGTCCGCCTCCTGACTCCACCAAGTCACCTATATAAACCACGGTGCATTGGAGTAATCGGGTGAGGGAAGCAAGGGGAAGGAACAGCAGGGACGAGATATCTGTAAAGAGAGGAATACACAGTGTTAATATCACATTGCCTGTCTACTCTCGCAATGTCTCGCTAAAGTACCAACGACCGTACCTGCCCATAACTCATGAGGGCAGAACTAATCCAACACCTATCTGTGCTCCATCTGAATCATAGATGGACGCCTCAAGCCAACAATTAATACCGATGATCTCCAAGGGGTTGCTCAACACCCACATTTATACAAGATAGTCACGAAATAATGAGGAGACAGAAACAAAGAGAAAGGGAATAAAATTAACGATGATAAGAACATATCTCGTAGTCCTTTCTATGACTCAGTTAATCCACTAAGCCCCAGGTCATAGTCACGCAATTTGTAGGAATACCCCGGTGTTAATTCATTACGTATCGAAAAGAAAAATCGTCCCGGCAGTTCAATTCCCGCAAAAATAAACATTAACCCCTTGTCGAAGCCAAACATATAATGTTCTCTGGCCCTAAGGATAATCGTGCTGTATTGGTAACTCAAACAAAAGACCGCCGTGCTTCAGAAGTTACCAGTGTCCTTATCGAACTGAAAAAGAAAGGCGAGGGATTCCGGCACCAAATCGTCTCACCGCTACCACTTCTCCTTCGTGGCAGGTTCCTCTGGGAAAATAAACTCGACACTCCCCCTGATATTGGGAAGGTCCCAGGCTCCACGGAAAACCGAAGGAGGAATTAAACCTCCTAAGCAAACAACTCAACCTCGGAAACGCCGTCAGCAAGAGCCCTCGTTGCCCCTCCGACTGGTTTCTAGGAAACGAATAACGCACATTACTTCCTGTATGTGCTTGCTTTTTAAGCGACCTCTTCCCCTCTAGGCGTCATGGGATATGTAGTCCAAAAGGACTATGTTATCCCGATCGGCAATGTAGGCGCCGTGGCTAACACCTGACAGTTAGCACTTGCACTTTAGCACTGATTAGCAGTGATAAAGTGTGCAGAGACAATAAACCAACAAAAACAGTACACCATAAAAACAGTAGGTCAGAAGGCAAAAAGACAGGGGAGACACGCCAAAAAACTGCCAGATCTGACACATGTCCCCTCTAGCTGAGAGTAGGTGGAACCACCCAACCCCTGGGGAGTCCTCCTCACTAAGGCAGAAGAACCTCGACAGACCATCAGTGTATGCTTTCTTTTCTTGCTTTAATTAACATATCAGCCAAGGAACATCAAAACCCAGAAACCCTGGGAGAAAAAATTACAACATTACATCACAATAGATAGACCAATCACACGTCGAGTACGAGCATAACTATCTTGACTGAAAGCAACAAGTCCTCTTTTCTTGCGAGAGTCAGTCCATACGATAAGAAGGAAGCAAACTGATGAAAAAACAGAATCAATAATGCATATAATAAATCCTTGAAGATGTTCATAAATAAAAGAGATGGAGAAATCAGTCTTGGTGGATCCAAACAGGAGATCTGAGAGGAGGACTCCAGCAGTGGAGATGAGCCTGGGGGATTAACTGGATGTAGTGGAGCTGGATGAAGGCATAGGGACTGCAGAAAAGAGAAACAGGGTGGGTTATGAACTGTGGTGGGATAATACTCGCCACAGTGTCTAATAAAATCTAGCCTTTCAGACACCATGGCTAGGAACATCTCAATTTTATTACAAGACCGGAGGCTCGTATTATGCTTGTTTAAAGCAAATAAATCACTGATAGAGATGGATGATCAACCGGTTTCCAATAAAAAGTTCTAAACATGTTAACGTTTGACCAATCTGCAGATCTGAGAATGTCCTGTAAATTAGCAACCGCCCAAAAGGCCTTGGAGGCCATGGCTCCTCTAGAAGAAGAAGAGATGGAAATGCCAGCTAGGGTCATGACTCATTTAACCCAACAGGCTAAGGCAGGGAGAGATACTGATCTGTGAGGCTTCTGAAAGAAGATGAGAAGTTGGGAAGAGGAGCGACTTCTGAGATCTGCAGTTCGTGAAATATAACATTTTAAACAATTGCCAATGCACAATTTGGGTTGAGAAGGGAAAAAAGGATAGTGTACAGTTGATAAATTAGTTTTAGTACGTCTATGAACCTGAAAGTAAACTCCGAAAGAGGAAAAATGGAAATAAGAAACATCAAGAGCCTTTACATCCGATACGTGTTATGATAGAAACCAAACATGACAACATGGTTAATTTTGCAAATAACTGTTTAAGAGATAATTCATAATTTTCCGGCCATGAGAGAAACAGTCTTAAAACCAGATTACCATCCCACATAACACTGTATTTACGAACAGGAGGTTTGGCAAAATGTACACCAACAGATGTTCACCAGTGGGTCTTTCATCCACTCTAACATGTTCCGAAGAAATTGCACATCTGTAAGTATTGACTGTTCTATAAGCTTTGCTTTGGGCAGTGACAGTTGCTGAAAATGGATCTGAATCCCTGCCCAAACACCAGCTACGCCATACCAGCCAGGCCGATTTGTATCTGTTTGCTGTTCCAAGAGCCCAGGATTGTTGGATGAATTGGATAGCTTCCTCCGAAATTCCTGGGGTTCTCCAGGAAGCCCCAAAATCCTCCATGCAACTAGGTAAGGGAGCATCCAGAATGAGACTGTGTCTGAGTCTCCACGGATTGAGGAGTAGATCAGGGAAAGGGAGTATGAGAATCGGGAAGTTTGAGGCTAGTTCCAAAAGCGTTGGGTACCAAGACTGGGAGTGCCAGAAAGGAGTGCTGAGAACAACGGATGATTGCTGTCTGCGAGCCTGAGCCAGAACTCGGGCAATGAAAAGAAAAGGAGGGAAAGCGTAAAGGAGGGATTGAGGCCATGTCTGAAGAAATGCATCTGTGGCCATAGCCAAAGGATCTGGTCTCCAACTGAAAAAGGAGGGAAGTTGGGTATTGATACGGGAAGCAAAAAGATCTAGGGGGTCATTACAACATTGGCGGTAAAAGCCGCTTACCGCCGTGCAGAAGACCGCCAATACACCGCCGCGGCCGCGGAATTCCGCCACAGCTATTATGACCCACATCTCGGAATCCACCGAAATTCAGACACCCACACAAGTCTGCCACACCAAAGGTCAGTGTTAAACTGGCGAAAACAAAACCTCCACCTCCACGCCAACAGAAACACGCCCATGCTATTACGACCCACAAATCCACGTGGCGGTCTTTCAACCGCGGTATTCCATTGGCGGTACACACCGATGCGCTCAAAATACACACACATCTCCAAAACACCGCCACATTGGACAATTCCAAATACACACACCTGATACACATACACACACCACTCCCACACACGCAACACAATATAAAACACACACCCACATCACCCAGAAACCCCTACGACCAAACATTCGTCACAAAGGCGACAGAGAGATAGCACAGAATAGACAATCCCACCACACAGAGGCACACAACACCATCACCCACACAACATCCACGCACAAAACACCACACACCACTACACATCACCACACACATCAACACTCACACCGCCCCACACATCACACACACCACCCCATGTCAGGCCAAAGACACCCCCGCTTTTCCGAGGAGGAGCTCCGGGTCATGGTGGAGGAAATCCTACGGGTAGAGCCACAGCTATTTGGCTCACAGGTGCAGCACACATCCATAGCCAGGAAGATGGAGCTATGGCGCAGAATAGTCGACAGGGTCAACGCTGTGGGACAGCATCCAAGAAATCGGGAGGACATCAGGAAGAGGTGGAACGACCTACGGGGGAAGGTGCGTTCAGCGGTCTCCAGGCACAACATCGCGGTTCAGCGGACTGGCGGCGGACCCCCACCTCCTCCCCCACAACTAACAACATGGGAGGAGCAAGTCTTGACCATCATGCATCCTGAGGGCCTCGGAGGAGTCGGTGGAGGAATGGACACTGGTAAGTCAAATCTTAACTATCAGATCCCCCACCCTACCTGCATGCTATCACACACCCCCACCCTCACACCCTCCCCTATCACCCAAACTCCTCACTAATGTACTAAGAACACAAACCACACATCCCACCACAAAGCCCTGCATGACACAACTAAGCAGGGACACCCATCACTAAAGCATGCTCACTGCACACACCCATAACAACCTCTAACCATCATCACACAAGCCCCCACACAGGAATGCTTGCACTGGGGTACATGCACACCCACCCATTGCACACCATGACACACACACATGCAATAATCATGCTCTTATGCCCCTGCAGGATCACGAAGGACCGTCACCATACCGGAGGGTCCAGAAAACTCCACTCCACCCACAGAAGAGGCCCACAGTGACGATAGCAGCTCTGCCCTACTGGATCCTGATGACCAGCCCGGACCATTGTGGGTCTCGGGACGGTCGGTTCCCCTTGCACAGGCACAGCCCAACACTGACCTTCCACCCTCTGGTAACACCAGCACAGCACCCACCCAGCGGGCCCAAACCTCCGTACCCAGGACAGGTCAATCAGCTGTGTGTCCACCACTACAGGGAACCCAGGATAACCCACCACCCCAACAACAACAGGGACCTGGGGGCAGTGGTAGTGGGCACACAGTCCAGGGGACGGAGGCACAGGAACACAGGGGAACTGGGAGGGCTGCTGTGCGACAGGGGGCGGACAGGCCAAGGGAACCCACTCTCCACGAGGCCCTCTCCTCCATCATGGGAGCATACCACCACTCCCAGGAGACGATGGCGACGGTCCTGGTCAAGTACGCAGCGCCTGCAGGAGGACCAGTATTTGGAGTTCAGGGAGGAGCTCAGGACCATCAGCTCCGCCTTGGGCACCATCGTAGGGGTGCTGAAGGACATACAGCAGACCATGAGGGACACCGTGGCACTCCAAGGGGCCCCTGACACTAGCATGGACGATGAACTGCCCACTACCTCCGCCGGCGCTAGTGAACAGGACGCCCCGCCACCGGACCACCACACCAGCACCCCACCCCCTGCAGACGGACAACCACCACCCAAGCGGTCCCTGAGATCCAGGAACAGGACAGAGCAGGATAGCAAGACCCCCGCCAGGAAATGAGACCACCCTGATTGTCACCCCACTGTCCCACTTTGTTACCCTGTCCATACTTAAACTACCCCAGCTCCACTTCCTATGCCCATATGGCCAGTGCACCTGTGAGACTAATAGACTGGACTCTGCCATGTACATTCCTCCACCATCACCCATCACCATTTTACAACCCCCTTCCATTTTTGAGCACTTAAATAAACACCCTTGAACCACAAAACAATCTGGAGTCAGTCTATGATTTGGTAAAATGTATTATCAATGACAGTGTCAAAATGCGTTTCTAGTTGTAAAGCAACATACCTATGTCACACATCACAAGTCCTTGAAGGATGCATGCAGATGACACACGTTGGTAAGCACACCTGTGAAACCGTAATGTAAAGGAACAACTCAGTTACCAAATAATCCTATGAAATTACACACAGGATAGAGGAAGACGTGTGACAGTGAATGTAATGGTAAAAATGAAAATGTTCTCACCTGTGTGTCACTGGAAATATTGCTGTATGACTGACTCCCTGTTGTCTTCTTCCTCAGTTTCCTCCTCATCACTGTCCACAGGCTCCACAGCTGCCACAACACCGTCATCTGGACCATCCTCCTGCAGAAAAGGCACCTGGCGTCGCAAAGCAAGATTGTGAAGCATCGAGCAGGCGACGATGATCTGGCACACCTTCTTCAGTGAGTAGAATAGGGAACCACCTGTCATATGGAGGCACCTGAGCCTGGCCTTCAGGAGGCCGAAGGTGCGTTCGATCACCCTCCTAGTCCGCCCATGGGCCTCATTGTAGCGTTCCTCTGCCCTGGTCTTGGGATTCCTCACTGGGGTCAATAGCCAGGACAGGTTGGGGTAACCAGAGTCTCCTAATAGCCACACACGGTGCCTCTGGAGTTGACCCATCATATCAGGGATGCTGCTATTCCGCAGGATGTAGGCGTCATGCACTGAGCCAGGGAACATAGCATTAACCTGGGAGATGTACTGGTCTGCCAAACATACCATCTGTACATTCATGGAATGATAACTCTTCTGGTTCCTGTACACCTGTTCACTCCTGTGGGGGGGGGACCAGAGCTACATGGGTGCCATCAATAGCACCTATGATGTTGGGGATATGTCCAAGGGCATAGAAGTCACCTTTCACTGTAGCCAAATCCTCCACCTCAGGGAAAATGATGTATCTCCTTACGTGTTTCAGCAGGGCAGACAACACTCTGGACAGCACGTTGGAAAACATGGGCTGGGACATCCCTGATGCCATGGCTACTGTTGTCTGAAAAGAGCCACTTGCAAGGAAATGGAGCACTGACAGCACCTGCACGTCAGGGGGGATTCCGGTGGGTTGGCGGATTGGTGACATCAGGTCTGGCTCCAACTGGGTACATAGTTCCTGGATAGTGGCACGGTCAAACCTGTAGGTGACGATTAAATGTCACTCCTCCATTGTCAACAGGTCCACCAACGGTCTGTACACCGGAGGATTCCGCCATCTTCTCAACTGTCCCAAATGACGGTGCCTGGGAAGGACAACAGCGGCCACAGAGTCAACTTTTTTCCAGGTATGTACCCACAGTTACACAGAAGGAAAAGAAGAAAACCACGGCACGTCACAGGATCAAGGTGAGAACACTTTATTCCTTGGTAACAAATCAGGGCTGAAATCCTCTGGTGTCATAAAACGCACTAGATACGTGGTATGGGAACACAGTGCTTTTTTCAAGTTTGTATAACAACAGCTGACACGTGTTTCGTCATCCTTGACTTTTTCAAGGCTTACTAGATATGAACTATGAGATTAAATTTGATAGGACTCCAAGATTTCAAGAATTGTACAGCAAAGTGTACACATAGTAGCATGGAAGCATTCAAATGACATAGACCCTGGTAAGTCTGCAGAGCGTCCGTTCTGTTATGAGCCGAGTGTAAGTAGCGTCGTCCCAGTTACACAGAACACAACACCAAACACAAAACCCTTCCTGTATGTGTGTTGAGTGTAGGCCTAGCTATGTGTGACGCAGAAGTAAATGAAGCCATGTGGGCCCCTGAAATGGCGGCTGCCTGACCTCTAAACTGGGACAATGGGATTGTGAGGTAACTGCGTTGCCGTTTCACACCGTCGCGGTAGGCGGTTGTAGACCGCGGCGCAATGCTGCATTGGTTAACATTGGACCCTATGGGTCCCAGGAGCCAATGAACAAGTGCGCCGCCGGTGATTATACGCACCGCCGCGGACGTCACCGCCGCGGACGTCCCCGCCATTTTCTATCTGTTCAATCACTAGATACCTGATCTTTGACAGGAGAGGACCTACACTGCAAGTGCTGCTGTGACCTCGGTCTGGAAGCGACGATGGCTGCTGCATCTGGGGAAAGGGCCCCTGCCTTCACTGCTCAGGAGTTGGAGAAACTAGTAGACGGGGTCCTCCCCCAGTACACGCTACTCTATGGTCCTCCAGACCAACAGGTTAGTACACAGGTAGCACATTATATGGGCTAGGCCTGGGTGGAGAGGGCTGGTTGTAAGAGTGAAGGGGGCAGAGTTCAGGGAACATTAATGCATGTGAATGAATGTGCCACATGGCTAGGGTAGGGAGGGGGGACACTCACATTGACGGTGCAGTTGGTAACGACTTCTCTTCTTCCCTTGTGCATGTCATGTAGGTCAGCGCCCATCAGAAGAAGGACATTTTGGCGTGCCATCGCCAAGGACGTCCGGACCCTGGGGTTCCACCAGAGACGGGGCACCCACTGCCGGAAAAGATGGGAGGACATTCGCCGCTGGAGCAAGAAGACGGCGGAGGCTCAGCTGGGGATGGCCTCCCAACGTGGGAGGGGTGCCCGTCGCACCATGACCCCCCTGATGTTCCGTGGCCTACCCTGAGTTGGATGGGTGCTTGAGGGCATCACAGCAGACACAGGGGGTGAGTACACTCTCATTCTGCTGACTTTGCGCGCAGTGGAGGGGTCTGGGTGGGGGAGGAGGCCTGTGGGTGTATCTAGGCCAGGCAGAAATACGTAGGCTAGGCCCCTCCGTAATGCAGGCCATGTGGCACTCTACCCCACCGCAGTAGAGTGCCAAGTACAGGTATACATGCCCCTGTGGCATCCATGTGTGTAGAGGCAGATCCCAGAAATTGCATCTGTAGAGGCCAGGAGCACGGCGTAGTGCAGGGGGCTGCTGTGTCTGTATTGTCCGCCAACGGTAGCGGTGTGCCATGCACTCAACCTGTCTTCTTCTGTCTCCACACCCCCTTTTTGTGCTCTCCCTGTTCTTTTGTGCATCAGCATCATCAGGCGGAGGTACAGTGGCACCAGAGCACGAGGGAGCTGCATCCCACATGGCCATGGAGGGCCACACCACGGACTCAGAATGCACCAGTGGGACGGAGGGCGAGGGGAGCTTCACGTAGGCCACTGGATCACCAACCTGCGACATGGACTCGTCCGCCGATGGGAGCTCCCTTGCGGTGGCGGCACCATCTGTGCGCCCCACTTCTACAGGTACAGCCGCTACCTCCCCTACCAGCACCGCCCTCCCAGCAGCCCCTCAGCGTTCGCCCCGTGCCCGCTCACCCAGGAGGGTGGGCATCATCTTCGCCCCAGGCACCTCAGGCCCTGCCCCAGTCACCCCTGCTGCCCTCAGTGAGGAGGCCAATGACCTCCTCAGGTCACTCACTGTTGGGCAGTCTACCATTGTGAATGCCATCCAGGGTGTAGAAAGGGAGTTGCAACACAGTAATGCATTCCTAGAGGGCATTCATTCTGGTCAGGCTGTCCTTCAGCAAACCCTGCAATCTCTGGCCTCAGCACTGATGGCAGCCATTGTCCCTGTGTCTAGCCTCCCCCCTCCACCCAGACCCAATCCCCCCTGTACCCAAGCCTATCCCAAGCACACCATCAGACCAGCATGCACACACCTCAACACACAAAAGTAGTTCAGGCAAACATAGGCACCACACAACCCACAGGCACACATACAAGCATCACCCACATGCAGACACAGCAACATCCACTGCCTCCACTGTGTCCCCCTCCTCGTCGTCTCCCTCCTCCCTCACAGTCTCGTCTACACTCTCACCTGCATGCACTACATCTACAGGCACCAGGACTCGCACAAGAATACCCAGCACCACACCCCGCTCACCTGCACTCACCACCTCCACTCCCATTTACACGTGTGACACGGAGCCAAGGCACTGCCAGTCCACCCCCTGTAAAGGCTCTGAAGTTGGAAAGTGGCCGACGGGACCGTGTGAAGACTCCTGGAGGCAAAACAACTCACAGGGGTCCCAGGGGGATTGCAGAGTCAGCTGTGACTCCTCCAAAGGTGCGGAAGGGCCAGAAGAAGTCTGCACAGCCTGGTGTGAGCATCACGGCAGAGAAGGGCGGCATTCTTCCCGGCAGCCGGGATGCCACCGCCATCACCGTCGTCACTGGTCCGGAGACCACCGCCAGAGTCATTGCCCAGGAGGGCCCAAGTATCGTCACTGGTCAGGAGACCACCGCCGGAGTCAGTGCCCAGGAGGGCCCAAGTATCATCACTGGTCAGGAGACCACCGCCAGAGTCATTGCCCAGGAGGGCCCAAGTATCGTCACTGGTCAGGAGACCACCGCCGGAGTCAGTGCCCCGGAGGGCCCAAGTATCGTCACTGGTCAAGTATCGTCACTGGTCAGGAGACCACCGCCAGAGTCATTGCCCAGGAGGGCCCAAGTATCGTCACTGGTCAGGAGACCACCGCCGGAGTCATTGCCCAGGAGGGCCCAAGTATCGTCACTGGTCAGGAGACCACCGCCGGAGTCAGTGCCCAGGAGGGCCCAAGTATCGTCACTGGTCAGGAGGCCACCGCCAGAGTCAGTGCCCAGGAGGGCCCAAGTATCGTCACTGGTCAGGAGACCACCGCCGGAGTCAGTGCCCAGGAGGGCCCCGGCAGCCACAGCCCGCTGGGCAATGAGGGACCGTCATTCCACACACCAATGCCCAGTCCAGAGAACGTTATGCCACACACCAATGCCCAGTCCAGAGACCGCCATGGCAAAGCACCGCTGAACAGTCCAGAGACCGCCATGGCAAAGCACCGCTGAACAGTCCAGAGACAGCCATGGCAAAGCACCGCTGAACAGTCCAGAACCCCCATGGCAAGGCACCGCTGAACAGTCCAGAGACCGCCATGGCAAAGCACCGCTGAACAGTCCAGAGACCGCCATGGCAAAGCACCGCTGAACAGTCCAGAACCGCCATGTCAAAGCACCGCTAAACAGTCCAGAACCGCCATGGCAAGGCACCGCAGGACAGTCCAGAGACCGCCATGGCACAGCACCGCTGAACAGCCCAGAGACCGCCATGGCAAAGCACCGCTGAACAGTCCAGAACCGCCATGGCAAGGCACCGCTGAACAGTCCAGACACCACCATGGCAAAGCACAGCTGAACAGTCCAGAGACCGCCATGGCAAAGCACTGCTGAACAGTCCAGAACCGCCATGGCAAAGCACTGCTGAACAGTCCAGAACCGCCATGGCAAAGCACCACTGAACAGTCCAGAACCGCCATGGCAAAGCACCGCTGAACAGTCCAGACACCGCCATGGCAAGGCACCGCTGAACAGTCCAGACACCGCCATGGCAAAGCACTGCTGAGCAGTCCAGAGATCGCATTGGCAAAGCACCGCTGAACAGTCCAGAGACTGCCATGGCAAAGCACCGCTGAACAGGGCATGCACCGCTGAAGAAGGAAAAGACCGCCACATCAAGCATCGTTATCCCATGTGCAGCTGGGACAGTGACGGGACAGGAACTGTCACGGGGAGACTAATCCAGTCTGGGCACCAGTCCCCCTCCAGAACCAGTGGTGCTGTTATCTACTTGAGAGACTGTGGCTTTGCACTCCCCAGGATGCAACAGTGGGCAAACCATCCACTGTAGAGACTTGAGAGACTGTGGCTTTGCACTCCCCAGGATGGTACAGTGGGCAAACCACCTACTGTAGAGACTTGAGAGACTGTGGCTTTGCACTCCCCAGGATGTAACAGTGGGCAACCCACCCACTGTAGAGACTTGAGAGACTGTGGCTTTGCACTCCCCAGGATGTAACAGTGGGCAAACCACCCACTGTAGAGACTTGAGAGACTGTGGCTTTGCACTCCCCAGGATGGTACAGTAGGCAAACCACCCACTGTAGAGACTTGAGAGACTGTGGCTTTGCACTCCCCAGGATGTAACAGTGGGCAACCCACCCACTGTAGAGACTTGAGAGACTGTGGCTTTGCACTCCCCAGGATGGTACAGTGGGCAAACCACCCACTGTAGAGACTTGAGAGACTGTGGCTTTGCACTCCCCAGGATGGTACAGTGGGCAAACCACCCACTGTAGAGACTTGGGTGACCGTGGTTTTGCACTCCCCAGGATGTAACAGTGGGCAAACCACCCACTGTAGAGGCTTGAGAGACTGTGGCTTTGCACTCCCCAGGATGGTACAGTGGGCAAACCACCCACTGTAGAGACTTGAGAGACTGTGGCGTCGCACTCCCCAGGATGGTACAGTGGGCAAACCACCCACTGTAGAATCTTGAGGGACTGTGGCTTTGCACTCCCCAGGATACATCAATGGGCATGGAGCCCCGTCGTGGACCTGGCTTTCCACTCATCCGGCTGAGGTGCCCCCCCTCCCCTTCCCCCTGAGGTGCCTGTTGTATTTCTCTCTGATGCCCCGGCAGTGTTCTCTCCATTTGTGGACAGGTATCTTGTGTGGGCCTCACCCATGCATTTTTGGACTAGTGGTGCACGGACATTGATATGTGCATATCTGCACTACTTCTCGTAATGTATATACTTTTGAATGATTTTATAATATATCTGTATATATTTGAGACATGTATATTGAAACATTACAATGTTTGAACTGATTTCGTTTTGTGTTTGCATTCTTCTGGGGGGGTTGTGGGTTGTTACTGTGATGTTTGGGAATGTATTGGTGTGTGTGTTGTAATATGCAAGGGTGGGGGTGGGGGTGTTGCGTGTGTGTCCCCCTGACTTTTGCCTCCCCCCTCCCCTATGTCTTAGGTGCAGTACTCACCGTTGTCTTCGCCGGTGCCGGCGTTGCTCTTCGTAGATGAGTAGGAATACAAGGGCCGGTAGGATTTGTAATTCCGGATCCATGGAGTCCTCATCCTCGTGGGTTGTGTTCAGGTGAGCGTTTTCCCATTGCAGACACTGTTTCCGCCGTGTTTTAATCCACTGTATATCCGCCCCGGAAAAGGTGACGGATTGGCGGTTTGTGATACTATGGGCGGTACATTGTCTTCCGCCTGTTTGTTGGCGGTGACCGCCGCGCTGCTTGTCTGTTCCGCCGTGGCGAGCGGTGTGTTAAAGTGGCTGTCTTTGTTGGCGGTTTCCGCCAGGGTCATGATTCCCTTTTTTTGTCCGCCGGCCTGTTTGCGGTATTACCGCACCTTTAACACCGCCCGCCAGGGTTGTAATGACCCCCCTATTTACATGATTCCGAAGGCAGAAGAAAGAAGATTGAATACTGAAGGATGAAGCTTCCAGTCACTTGAATTGTACAGGTGTCTGGAAAAGTAGTCTGCTACTACATTAAATTTGCCAGGTAGATATTCTGCTTTGACTGGAATGATTCTTGGGAAGCACAATTCCTGAAGACCCCTGGCTAACATTGCAAGAGGTTTGGACCTTGTACCTCCCAGACGATTTATATATCTGACCTCTGATAGATTGTCCATGCGAAGAAGTACTGTACATTTGACTTTGTCTTTGATAAAAGACTGGATGGCAAAGGAACCTGCAAGCATCTCTAAACAATTGATGTGCAGAGATGATTCCTGAACAGACCATGTACTTCCAGTCGAGAGATGACCACACCTTGCACCCCATCCTGTCTGACTTGCATCTGATTCTAAAACAAGATCTACGGTGACAGAGAAAATTGTTCTCCCGTTCCAAGCGTCTAAAATGAGTCAGCCACCAGGTGAGTTCCTCCTTGGATTCTGAATCCCAAGTCACCCGGTCCGAATAGGCTGGGCCCCTGCGGAGATGGTGAATTTTAAATCTCTGGAGTGCTCTGTAATGTAGAGGTCCTAGAAAGAGGGCCTGAATAGAGGAGGAGAGGAGACCCACAACACGAGCTATCAATCTGAGGGAACAGAGAGGAAGGGATAAAGCATGACAAATTTCCTTTTTTATTTGGCCTACCTTCATTTGAAGAAATTGGAGAATTGGCTTGAGAGGTATCTATCATGAAACGCAGGAATTTTAGCTGCTAAGAGGGAATGAGGGAAGATTTTTTGAAGTTTGTCAGAAGACCTAGACTTGATAACAGATCTTGGCAAAGAGTGAGATGAAGCAATAGACAAGATTTGTCTTGAGCCATTATTACAATATTGTCCAGACAGACTATGAGTCTTATGCCTTGACTTCTGAGGAAAGCAACCACTGGTTTTAGGATTTTGGTGAAACATCAAGGGGCTGAGGAAAATACCGAAAGGAAGAGTTTTGAACTGGTAGAAGAAATGTTCCCATTGGAATTGCGGTAACTTCCTGTATGATTGATGAACAGGAGCCGTCATATAGGTGTCTTGCAGATCCAAATGGACCAGCCAATCATTCTGGAGGAAAATATCTCCGAGGTGGAGAATGTTTTCCATTTTGAAGTGGTAGTAAACCACAAAGTTATCGAAGAGCTTGAGATTTATCACAGGGCAATGTTTTTGTTCTTTTTTTAGAACCAGAAATATGGTACTGCGGAAACCCAACGGCTCGGACGGGGTTTGTTCTACAGCCTGTTTTGCAAGAAGGGACTGAATTTGTTGGTGAACCAGAATAAATTGTTCTCAGGAAAATGTAGAGGCAGAGGAAACTGATTTTGGAAAGGAATTTGGTACAATTCTATGCAGTAGCCTTGAACAGTTTGAATCACCCACGGTTCTGAAGTCAGAGATCACCAAGCATCTTGAACATTTCCCAACCTGCCTCCAATAGGAAGAAAGCCAGAACTGGAAATTAATACCTGAGAGCTGTTCTCCTTTGGCTCTGTAACCCCTGTTGTGGAATCTATGTGAGCAACGGGGAGAGAACTGGGGTTTGTATCCCTGGTATAAGTCTTGCTGGAAGATTTGACTATAGGAGCCTCTACTGAGAGATTGTCCTCTTGAAGTGCAACAGCCGAAAAAATGGCTTCTCCCTTTGCCAGCCCTGCCAAAAACCAGATGGAAAAAAATATTTTTCATGGAGACCTGGGCTTTAATAATGGCAGTGAAAGTGAACACATAATTGCCCATTTCCTTGATAAAGGAATCACCAAATAGGAGACCATGGGCCTCAGGACCTTCTTCTTTAGTCGCCAAGCTGCTCAGTTTTGGGTCTATTTTTAGAAGAAGGCTCTTACGCCGCTCCTGAGAGATGTGGGAGTTAGCGTTCCCCAACATACAGATTGCACACTTTGCCCAATTTGAAAGGGTGTCAGGATCCACATATTCACCTTCCATTTTGGCTTCTTCGGCCAAGTCCAAAATTCTAGTTAATGGACCTCCTAGATCCAGCAATCTATACTGCCAGTTAGACCAGGCTCTGTTGACCCCTTTTTGGGATCCTTTCCAAACTTGGTAAAAACAAAAGCATATTAGGGTCAATTGCAGGAGTATCAGCCGCCTAAGAAGGAAGGGAAGGGCGAAGAAATTCAGATTTTAATTTATTGCTGGTTGATTTATCCAGGGAATGTCTTAAATAGAACGAAACATAGTCTGACACATGTTTGGAAGGGAACCACTCAGATGTATTTGGGTGGTGAATGGAAGTAGGTTCGAATATAGGAACTCCTGTATGATCAACCAGATCATAAGACGTAAGATTGTAAGTGTGGGAAGAAACACCTGAAGGAGAAGTTTTCCGCTTTTTCTCAGAATGCCCACTATGTATACTGTCATCATTCAAATCAAAATGGGATAAAAGATCAGTGTCATGGAGTTCAATAATATAAAGGGTGGAATAGGGGAGCCCCGAATTCTTCACCTCACGGATGGGAGGCCCAAACTGTATTGAAACGCTTTTGTGAGGTTCATCAAGGGGAGCAGCATGTTTCCTTCCTTTTTTTATAAGGAACATCAGAAGGGCCTTGGAAAATCTTTCAAGTAGAGGCCTCCAAATGTTTGATATGTCTAACATAGAGACAGACACTCCATGTTGGACTGAATCCTTAATGAAGGATTTTAGGTTGTCTTTTAAAACTTGGGATTGCTCATTATCAAACATAATTAGATTTAATACAAAATTTCAACTCGCAATTTAATGTAAGAGGGTACCAAATAAATGAAGACATTTAAAACAAATTAAGTAAAAAAGAAAGTCCCAGAAAAAGAGTATTTGCTAATAATAACTGAGAAAACACAGCACTCGAGGGTTCATTCTTAAAGAGGAGTGAGTATGGGCCTCAGGAGGCGTGACTGAAGGCAGGCCGGCCGGGGAAAGGATGAACCAAGAACTTGCAAGACCGAGTGAAGCGTGATGCTGCCTCCACAAAGTCTAGAAAAAAGAGGGAGCGCTGTGGAGAACTCACAACAGCGAGCGAAGGAAGAGGGCCACAGCTGAACACTGTGCTCGTTCTAAGCATAAACGGTTACGAGGGAGCGCTCGCGGAAAGGTACACTGAGAGCTTCTGCATGCGAGAGGGACTCTCAAAGTGTGGAGAGAATCATAAAACTGAAAGAAATACCTATTGAAAATCCAAAAAATCCAAATAATTGTAATAATCCAATATATAAATATCAATAAATTAATCAATAAATGAGCAGAGTACTTATCTTGTCTCAAATAGCATAAAATGCAAAGATTTGATCCTTTCTAAAAATCAATGAAACTTATCTTGACTGCGAGCAGCAAGAAAAGAGGACTTGTTGCTTTCAGTCAAGATAGTTAGGCTCGTTCTCGCTGTGTGATTCGTATATCTACTGTGATATAACGCAGGGTTTTCTCCCAGGGTTTCTGGGTGTTGATGTTCCTTGGCTGTTAAGTTTATTAAAGCAATAAAAGAAAGCATAAGCATGATATCAGCCTCTGATCGTGTAATAAAATCGTTATGTTCAACATGCTAACCCTAATCCAGCAAAAAGGCTGAATGCAGTGAAACCACAACTTATTATTTTGGATGCTGAAGGCAACCCTATGTTCAACCCCGAGTTTCTCCCGCACCCAAACTCAGTGAAGTGGTATCTGTCCCTACTCCTAGATAAGTATTTTAAAACAAGCATTAGGACTCCCATGGATAGGGCAACAAGGGCTAGGATGAAAGCTGTGTGATCTAGGCCCTCCATTGCAGATAAGACTGCAGTTACCCTCTGTAGGAAAGTACCATCTTGCCTGGCATGTTACCCCCACATTTCACTGTATATATGTTGTTTTAGTCTATGTGTCACTGGGACCCTGCCAGGCAGGGCCCCAGTGCTCATAAGTATGTGCCCTGTATGTGTTCCCTGTGTGATGCCCAACTGTCTCACTGAGGCTCTGCTAACCAGAACCTCAGTGGTTATGCTCTCTCTGCTTTCCAAATTTGTCACTAACAGGCTAGTGACTAAATTTACCAATTCACATTGGCATACTGGTAAACCCATATAATTCCCTAATATATGGTACTGGGGTACCCAGGGTATTGGGGTTCCAGGAGATCCCTATGGGCTGCAGCATTTCTTTTGCCACCCATAGGGAGCTCTGACAATTCTTACACAGGCCTGCCACTGCAGCCTGCATGAAATAACGTCCACGTTATTTCACAGCCATTTACCACTGCACTTAAGTAACTTATAAGTCACCTATATGTCTAACCTTCACCTGGTGAAGGTTGTGTGCAAAGTTACTTAGTGTGTGGGCACCCTGACACTAGCCAAGGTGCCCCCACATCGTTCAGGGCAAATTCCCCGGACTTTGTGAGTGCGGGGACACCATTACACGCGTGCACTGTACATAGGTCACTACCTATGTACAGCGTCACAATGGTAACTCCGAACATGGCCATGTAACATGTCTAAGATCAAGGAATTGTCACCCCAATGCCATTCTGGCATTGGGGGACCAATTCATTGATCCCCCGGGTCTCTAGCACAGAACCTGGGTACTGCCAAACTGCCTTTCCGGGGTCTCCACTGCAGCTGCTGCTACTGCCAACCCCTCAGACAGGTTTCTGCCCTCCTGGGGTCCAGGCAGCCCTGGCCCAGGAAGGCAGAACAAAGGACTTCCTCTGAGAGAGGGTGTAACACCCTCTCCCTTTGGAAATAGGTGTGAGGGCTGGGGAGGAGTAGCCTCTCCCAGCCTCTGGAAATGCTTTGATGGGCACAGATGATGCCCATCTCTGCATAAGCCAGTCTACACCGGTTCAGGGATCCCCCAGCCCTGCTCTGGCGCGAAACTGGACAAAGGAAAGGGGAGTGACCACTCCCCTGACCTGCACCTCCCAGGGGAGGTGCCCAGAGCTCCTCCAGTGTGTACCAGACCTCTGCCATCTTGGAAACAGAGGTGTCTGTGGCATACTGGACTGCTCTGAGTGGCCAGTGCCAGCAGGTGACGTCAGAGGCTCCTTCTAATAGGCTCTTACCTCTCTTGGTAGCCAATCCTCCTTCCTAGGTAGCCAAACCTCCTTTTCTGGCTATTTAGGGTCTCTGCTTTGGGGATCTCACCAGATAACGAATGCAAGAGCTCATCAGAGTTCCTCTGAATCTCCCTCTTCACCTTCTGCCAAAGGATCGACCGCTGACTGCTCAGGACACCTGCAAAACCGCGACAAAGTAGCAAGACGACTACTAGCAACCTTGTATCGCTTCATCCTGCTGGCTTTCTCTACTGTTTCCAGGTGGTGCATGCTCTGGGGGTAGCCTGCCTCCTCTCTGCACCAGGAGCTCTGAAGAAATCTCCCGTGGGTCGACGGAATCTTCCCCCTGCAACCGCAGGCACCAAAAGACTTCATCACTGGTCCTCTGGGTCCCCTCTCAGCACGACGAGTGTGGTCCCTGGAACTCAGCAACTCTGTCTAAGTGACTCCCACAGTCCAGTGACTCTTCAGTCCAAGTTTGGTGGAGGTAAGTCCTTGCCTCCCCCAGCTAGACTGAATTGCTGGGTACCGCATGATTTGCAGCTGCTCCGGCTCCTGTGCACTCTTCCAAGATTTCCTTCATGCACAGCCAAGCATGGGTCCCCAACACCCTAACCTGCAGTGCACAACCTTCTGAGTTGTCCTCCGGCGTCGTGGGACTCCCTTTTGTGACTTTGCGTGGACTCCGGTTCACTCTTCTTCAAAGTGCCTGTCCAGGTACTTCTGCGGGTGCTGCCTGCTTCTGTGAGGGCTCCCTGACTTGCTGGGCGCCCCCTCTGTCTCCTCCTCCAAGTGACGACATCCTGGTCCCTCCTGGGCCACAGCAGCACCCAAAAACCTCTACCGCAACCCTTGCAGCTAGCAAGGCTTGTTTGTGGTCTTTCTGCGTGGGAACACCTCTGCAAGCTTTATCGCGACGTGGGACATCCATCCTCCAAAGGGGAAGTTCCTAGTCCTCTTCTTTCTTGCAGAACTTCAAGCTTCTTCCAACAGGTGGCAGCTTCCTTGCCCCCTCAGCTGGCATTTCCTGGGCTCCTGCCCACTCTCGACACTGTCGTGACTATTTGACTTGGTCCCCTTGTCTTACAGGTACTCAGGTCCGGAAATCCACTGTTGTTGCATTGCTGGTGTTTGTTCTTCCTGCAGAATCCCCTATCACGACTTCTGTACTCTCTGGGGGTAGTAGGTGCACTTTACAACTACCTTTCAGGGTCTTGGGGTGGGCTATTTTTCTAACCCTCACTGTTTTCTTACAGTCCCAGTGACCCTCTACAAGCTCACATAGGTTTGGGGTCCATTCGTGGTTCGAATTCCACTTTTGGAGTATATGGTTTGTGTTGCCCCTATACCTATGTGCTCCTATTGCAATCTACTGTAATTTTACACTGCTTGCATTACTTTTCTTGATATTACCTGCATAATTTTTGTTTGTGTGCATATATCTTGTGTATATAACTTATCCTCATACTGAGGGTACTCACTGATATACTTTTGGCATATTGTCATAAAAATAAAGTACCTTTATTTTTAGTAATTCTGTGTATTGTGTTTTCCTATGCTATTGTGCATATGACACCAGTGGTATAGTAGGAGCTTTACATGTCTCCTAGTTCAGCCTTAGCTGCTTTGCCATAGCTACCTTCTATTAGCCTAAGCTGCTAGAAACACCTCTTCTACACTAATAAGGGATTACTGGACCTGGCACAAGGTGTAAGTACCTCTGGTACCCACTACAAGCCAGGCCAGCCTCCTACACCCTCTACTGTTGACCATAAAATGGTATCCTTTTTGTGCAGGTGAGGCAAAGATCCAGGGTGTGGATTGACCAGGCCTGGGCATGCTGTCAGGACAAGCTTTTAGACTATTTGGCCCTCATTATGACATTGGCAGAAAGTCCCGCTTACCGCCATGCTGACTGCCACCAACATACCGCTGGCACGGTGGAATACCACCACCCATATTATGACACACACATAGCAATCCGTCACTATACAGAGACACACACAAGTCTGCCAGCCCAAAGGTCAGAGATGAACTGGTGGTATCAAAACCCACACAGTTACGCCAACAGAACTATGCCCACAGCATTATGACCCACGAATCACTGCGGCGGACATTCAACTGTGGTAAACCTTTGGCGGTACATACAGCTGCGCTTAAATTACACACACACATGCAAAACAACACCACATTGGACAATTCAAACTACACACACCTTATACACATACACACACAATATCCACACACCCATACCACTATAAAACCCCCACACACAATACCCACAACCCCTTACGCCTAAAACAAATTTCCAACTGAGAGAGATAGACCAAGAGCACCCACAGAACTAGAGACACATAACACCATCACACTTACACCATCCACGCACCTTACAGCCCACACCCCAACACATCACCCCACACACCCTCACACACACCACTCACGCTACACCCATGGCACCACAAAGATACCCCAGGTTCTCTGAGGAGGAGCTAAGGGTCATGGTGGAGGAAATCATCCGGGTAGAGCCACAGCTATTCGGATCACAGGTGCAGCAGACATCCATCGCTAGGAAGATGGAGCTACGGCCAAGAATCGTAGACAGGGTTAACGCCGTGGGACAGCACTCCAGAACAAGGGGTGACATAAGGAAGAGGTGGAACGACCTATGGGGGAAGGTGCGTTCTGTGGTAGCAAGACACCAAATAGCTGTACAGAGGACTGGCGGTGTACCCCCACCTCCTCCCCCACAGCTAACAACATGGGAGGAGCAAGTCTTGGCTATCATGCATCCTGAGGGCCTGGCAGGAGTAGCAGGATGGCTGGACTCTGGTAAGTCAAATCTTTATTACTAACACCCCCCACCTGCATGCCATCACATACCCCCACCCTTACCCTCACTCCCATCACTCCACCACCTCACATACACCCCACCATCACAACCCACACCATCCCAGTACCAAGCCCTGCATGTAACACCAATGCACGGACCCCCATCACAGACCTGCATGGTCACCCATCACTAAAGCATGCACACTAGAGACAATCACCTAGCCCACCAAATGACTACTCACACAAGGCTAAGCTGCCAGGGCAATAACAACTATAGAGGGCAATACACCCATGCACAAGATGTCACACACAGAAACAATAACAATAGATTTACATTCCCACAGGTCCCCCATCCAACGTCACCGGAGAGGAGGTGCCGGCAACATCCAGTCCCCCACAGAAGAGACCCACAGTGATGACAGTAGCTCTGGACGCTTGGACCTGAATGACCAACCTGGCCCATCATGGATCTCCAGAAAGTTGGTTACCCAGGCACAGTCCCATATCACCACAGAGCCTCCACCCTCAGGAAACACCAGCACAGCACCCACCCAGCGGGCCCATACCTCTATCCCCAGGACACGTCAATCAGCAGTGTGTCCACCACTACAGGGACCCCAGGCCACCCCACAAACACGGGACGACCAGGGACTTGGGGTCAGTGGCAGTGGGCACACGGTTCAGGGGACAGAGGCACAGGACAACAGGGAAGCTGGGAGGACTGCTTGGCGACAGAGGGAGGACAGGCCCAGGGAACCGACTCTCCAGGAGGCACTTGCAGGGATCCTGGGAGCATAGCACCAATCCCAGGAGATGACGGGCCAGATTCTGGACAAGTTGCAGGAGACCCAGCTGATGCAGGAGGGACAGTACCTGGGGATCAGGGAGGACCTGAAGGACATCCACACCACCCTGGTCACCATTGCAGGGGTGCTGGCAGACATGGCCAATACCATGAGTGAGGCAGTGGCACACCAACGGGCCACTGACACTAGCCACACCGATGAACAGCCCTCCACCTCCGCTGCCGCTAGTGGACAGGAGGCCCTGCCACAGGACCAACAGGCCACCAGCACCCCTCCCCCTGCAGAAGGAGAACCACCCCGCAAAGGGTCCCTGTGATCCAGGCAGAAGCCAGAGAACATTGCCAAGACCCCCGCCAGGAAGTAAGACTCACCTGATTGTCACCCTTGTGTCCCACTCTGTCACCCTGTCCACCTTGAACTGCCATTGCGCCCCCTCCTATGCCCCCTTGGAAACTGCACCTGTGCTCCAAATAGACTGGACTCTAACCTCAGCCCATTACAATACCCCCTCCACTTATTAGCACTTAAATAAACACCTTTGGAAGTATGGAGTCTGTCAAATGATTGAACTATGTATTCGTTTAACAAACTTTAAACATTGCAATTCAACCGTACAGTCATGTATACATAGGAATGACCTGTAGTTGGCTGCAGTCAACACACCAGGAGCCACAGTGGGGCACAAATATCTGCAAATAGAGATGCCAAAGGGTACGGTGAGTGGCCACAGAAGTGTGAAAATCAGCCTGCAAGTGACAATGTCAAACACAAAACTGTCAATGTAAAGTGAAGTTACAGTGTCTTACCTATGTGTCACTGGAAGTATTGTCGTATTATTGCAGTTCTGCTGTCCTCATCCTCAGCCTCTGCCTCCTCATCTTCACAGTCCACAGGGTCCACTGCTGCCACACGGCCATCTCCAGCCTCATCCTCCTGCAGAAAAGGCACCTGGTGTCTCAAGGCAAGGTTATGCAACATGCAGCATGCCACGATGATCTGGCAGACCTTCTTGGGTGAGTAGTACAGGGATCCACCAGTTAGATGGAGGCAACGAAACCTAGCCTTCAGGAGGCCAAAGGTCCTCTCAATAATCCTTCTTGTCCGCCCATGTGCATCATTGTAACGTTCCTCTGCCCTTGTCCTGGGATTCCTCACAGGGGTCAGTAGCCATGAGAGGTCGGGGTAACTAGAGTCACCTGCAAATATCGAGGGACAACTGTTAGACAGACACTAACCCTTAGGACCCACACCACACCATACCCATACACCAACATCCACTGGGTGGGAACCAGGGCTCACCTATTAGCCACACCCTGTGCCTTTGGAGTTGAGCCATTACAGATGGGATGCTGCTATTCCTCAGGCTAAAGCTTCATGCACAGACCCAGGATACGTTGCATTGACATGGGAGATGTACTGGTCCGACAGGCACACTATCTGCACATGCATCGAGTGCAAGCTCTTTCTATTCCTGAACACCTGTTCATTTCTCTGGGGGGTTGATGGGGACAAATGCAATATGTGTAACATCAGTAGCCCCAATAATGTTGGGGATATGTCCCATTGCATAGAAGTCAGCTTTCACTGTGACCAAATCCTCCACCTGTGGGAAAACGATGTAGCTGCGCATGTGTTTAATCAGGGCAGACAACACTCTGGTCAGCACTATTGAGAATATTGGCTGTGACATTCCTGCTGCCAAGCCCACTGTCACTTGGAAGGAGCCAGTTGCCAAGAAATGGAACACAGATAGGACTTGCACAAGAGGGGGGATCCAGGTGGGGTGACGAATAGCAGATATCAGGTCAGGCTCCAATTGGGCCTGTCAAGTCTATAGGTGAGTATAATGTGCCTGTCCTCCATTGTTGCCAAGTCCACCAGGGGTCTGTACATGGGCGGATGTCTCCATCTCCTATTCATTTGCAGCAGTTGTAATCTAGGAAATACCATATTTCCAAACACTATACTGCATTGCATGTTGTGACTGTAACAGTATATTGTTGTATAGGCCCAAATGGTGCATATGAGTACTGTGACGCAGTTAGGTGCCATGGCCTGCCCCACTCCCTGAAATGGCGTCCACCTGTCCTGAATGGAGGGACATGTGGAAATGAGGTAATTCTGCTGACGTTGTGTGCTGTGGCGGGATGTGGTCGAGTACTGCCGTGCAACTCCTCATTGGTTAACATTGGCCCCTATGGGGTACGTTGGCCAATGGTGATGTATGCTGGCGGTGACGGTACGCACCACCGTGGACGTGACTGCCATTTTCTATCTCTTCACTCACTTGCTACCTGACCTTCAACAGGAGATGTGAGGGCTATGGTGGGACATGAGTGTCACATGCCGGACAGTCTGACTGATACCTTTGTCTATGTGTATCTTTCTGCAGGTCAGCGCCCATCAGAAAAAGGGTATATGGCGTGCCATTGCTAAGGATGTGTGGACCCTGGGGGTCTACGGCAGGCGCAGCACCCACGGTCGCAAACAGTGGCAGGACCTGAGACGCTGGGCAAGGAAGATGGCGGAGGCCCAGCTGGGGATGGCCTCCCAATGAGGAGGGGGGTCGGTCGAACCCTGACCCCCCGATGGCCTGCATACTGGTGGTGGCATATCTGGAGCTGGATGGGCGCTTGAGGGCATCACAGCATCCACAAAGGGGTGAGTACAGTGCCCAAATATACTACTTGCGTGAGGTGGGGTGGCATCCGGGTGGGGGATGTGGGCCTCTAGGTGCCCCTAGGCCAGGTCGGACATTGCCGGGTAGGTCCCATGTTGTGCAGGGTATGATGTGAACAACCTCCAACCAAGCTAGTAGGCATCCACTACTGGGCAGGGGTCTGTGGGTCTCATGTATGCTGCTATTGGCGTTAGGTGTCCCTATCCATGGGCTGGTGTCTAGCATGTGACTGGTAGTGCATTGCCTAATGCGTAGGGCTTTCCCTGTGTGTGTGTTGTGTACGCCAACTGTGATGTTGGTGGGTCATTGACCAAGTGTATCTTTTGTCTCGTCCCCTCCCTTTTTGTTTTGTCACCCTGTCCTTCTGTGCATTAGCATCATCTGGAGGAGGAGCAGAGGCACCGGCGATGGAAGGAGCTGCATCTCACATGGCCCAGGAGGCCGAATCCTCCAACGGTGAGAGCACCAGTGGGACGGAGGGCGAGGGGAGCACCACGACAGAGACAGGAGGGGACAGTTTTGACAGTGATACCTCCTCTACTGGAAGCTCCCTGGTGGTGGCGGACACCTCTTTGGACACCCCAACTACAGGTACAGCTGCAACCCCCGTACCAGCACCGCCCTCCTCACAGCTCCTCAGCGTGTTTCCCGTGCCCGCTTACCCAGGAGGGTGGGCATCTCCTTCGCCCCAGGCACCTCAGGCCCTGCCCCAGTTAGCCCTGCTGCCCTGAGTGAGGAGGCTATTGACCACCTGCAATCCACCTCTGTTGGGCAGTCAACCATTGTGAATGCCATCCAGGGGCTGGCAGCCCATTTGCAACAAACAAATGCATTCCTGGAGGGAATTCACTCTGGCATGGCGGCCCAACAGACATCAATCAAGGCTCTGGCCTCCTCTCTGATGGCAGCCGTTGTCCCTGTTTCTAGCCTCCCCCCTCCAATTTCCTCTACCCAGTCCCATTCCCCGCAACCTCAACCTATCCCAAGCACACAGGCACACCAGCATGCACCCAGGAGTGGCTCAGGCAAACACAAGCACCACACATCATCCCACAGGCACTCACACAAACACCATCCAGAATCAGACATACCAACATCCACTGCCTCCACTGTGGCCCCCTCCTCCTTGTCCTCCATCTCCCTCCCAGTTGCGTCTCCGCTCACACCTGCATGCACTACATCCTCATCCACTACCTCCATCACCAGAATGTCTATCACTACACACCCTTCACTGGCAGTCACCACCCCCACATCCAAGCACACATCTCCTGTGTCCTTTCCCACTGTGTCTGTGCCCCCTTTTCCCAAAGTACACAAACGCAAGCACTCAGACACCCAACAGCCATCCACCTCACAACAGCATCCAGCCCATGCACCTGCACCCAAACACAGCAGACTGACTCCTCCGACATCCACTCCCTCTTTCTCCACTCCCAAACATTCACCCTCTTCCCACCCCAATGTCCCTAAGAAGCTTTTCCTCGCCACCGTTGACCTCTTCCCTACCCCTACCCCTGTCCTTCACATCGGGCCAGTGTGGTCAGAACCCAGGGGAGCACCTCAGCTACACAGTCCACGGTCACAGTAGTGTCCACAGCTACTGCAGGTGGGAGAGGATCCCAGGAACCAGCCAGCAGCACAGAACGGTTGCCAGCACCAGGTGCATCAAGGAAGGGCAAGGAGGCACCACCAGCTGGGATAGCGAAGGGCAAGGAGGCACCACCAGCTGCGAAAGCGAGGGGCAAGGAGGCACCACCAGCTGGGAAAGCGAAGGGCAAGGTGGCACCCCCAGCTGCTGACAGGAAGGCCAAGGGGCCTGCAGGCAGGAAGGACAGGAGGCCTAATGATGGGACTCATTCTCAGCCCCACCACTAATCATGGCGGTTCAGCTGTCCGAGGCTGCAGGGGAAGTGCTGGAGCCTCTCCCCACCACTGCCAGCACTGCCACCAGCACCACTGCCAGAATCAGCAGCCCCAGTGGGCAGCTGTCCGAGGCTGCTGGGGATGGGCTGGAGCCTCCCCCCACCACTGCTAGCACCACCACCAGCAACACTGCCAGCAGCAGCAGCCCCAGTGGGGAGCCATCCAAGGCTGCAGGGGATGGGCTGGAGCCTCCACCCACCACTGCCAGCACCGCCACCAGCACCACTGCCAGCAGCAGCAGCCCCAGTGGGCAGCAGTCCAAGGCTGCAGGGGATTGGCTGAAGCCTCCCCCCACGACTGCCAGCACCCCCACCAGCACCACTGCCAGCAGCAGCAGCCCCAGTGGGCAGCCGTCCGAGGCTGCAGGGGATGGGCTGGAGCCTCCCTCCACCACTGCCAGCCCCTCCACTGCCACCACTGAGCAGCCGTCACCGCCGGCGGACAGTGTGTAGTCCTGCCTCTATGGGCTGTGGTGCATCCTGGCCCATGCAAATGCTGGTCTGAACCACCAGGAAAAGGCTGGCGGTACGGGGAGTCGTGGGGTCCCTGGGGGCCCCATGCTGCTTTTCACTGTCTGCTGTGCAGACAGTGAAAAGCGCGACGGGTGCAAGTGCACCCGTCGCACGGCCGCAACACCGCCGGCTCCATTTGGAGCCGGCTCCCATGTTGCAGCCCACATCCCCGCTGGGCCTGCGGGCGAAAACTTGGACAGCGGGGATGTCCAACTGGGCCCCGCGGGAGTGCGGCCGCATTGGCGGCCGCACGGCGTACTGACGCCCGCCAATGTTGTAATGAGGCCCTATGCCCCCTCCAGAACCAGTGGAGAAGCGATCCACTAGAGAGAGTGTGGCCTTGCACTCCCCAGGACAGAGTAATGGGCATGTAGCCCCCTCCAGGACCAGTGGCGTTGTACCATATTCCGGCTGAGGTGCCCTCCCATTCCCCGTCCCCCTGAGGTGCCTGTGTATTTTCGACCCGATGCCCCTGCAGTGTTCTCTCCATGTTGTTGCAGGAGTGAGGTTGGGCCTTGGCCTATTTGATGTGGCCCTGTGGCCCACAGACATTGAGGACTGGGCAGTGTCCCAACATTTGTAAATATGTATATACGTGTGTATTTTGCTGCACTTCTTCATGTTATTTTATCGTATTACACTCACTTTCTTCCAATCATTTTGTCCTTGCATTATTCCTGAGGGGTACAGGATATATATATATAATATTACTGCATCTGCTTATGTGTATGGTGTTGGGTGTGGGGGTGTTGTGTGTGTGTGTCACTCTCTTTTTCCTCCCACCCCTTGTGTGCTAGGCAGCAGTACTCACCGTGGTCGTCTTCGCCGGCATTGGTAGTCATAGTGCAGGAGAAAGTAGACGAACATTGGAAAAATGTGCAACTCGGCCTCCATGGCGTTGTGGTTGTTCCCTGAGTCTGCAGAGGTGAGTCTTTTGACTTCTGTGTTCTGCTCCGCCGTGCTTTTGATGTCTTTGGTCCCGCCCTGGAAAAGGTGTCAGAGAGGTGTGTCATATTACTGTGAGCGGAACATTGTCTTCCGTCTGGCTGTTAGTGGTTACCGCCATGGTGCTTGTTGATACCGCCATGGCGGTAGGTGTGTTAAAATGGCTGTCTGTTTCAGCGGTGTCCGCCGTGGTCATAATTCAATTTTTGTTATCGCTGGCCTGTTGGCGGTATTACCGCCGCTTTATCACCGACCGCCAGGGTTGTAATAAGGGCCTTTATGTCTATTGACTAATATATTAAACTTGGTTGAACCGGCTAAGAATTCTGGGGAGCTTTTGGATCCGCAGGTGGTGTTCAAGTGGGCCCAGAGAGCAATATTTTTTTAGTTAAAAAAAGACAGGCCAGTAATAAATGTAAAAGACCTATGTCACTTTGTTTGGAATAGGCATGTCAAAATGGAACCAATTGAAGTCCAGCGAGCCAAGATGGCAGATGCTTGGATTGGCATCTCAGCTGTCCTGCAACCATCCTACAAAAATCCCCCAAGCATTTTCAATGAAACTAAATATCACCCCTTGCAATGGCCCTGCATGAGCTGCAGACTCTGGGAATGGCCCTTATTCCTGCTCAATAAGGTACTGGAGAAAGGTGTCCCTACCCACAACCTGTTACCTAGACTTGGTGACCATGCTGTGCGGGCCTCAGGGAGGAGGTGCTGGGACCCTTGACATCCCTCCCAGACTGTGAGTAGCGGGGGTGCAGTGAAGGCGTACACAACCCTTGTCATCTGGGGAGTGTTGTGCTTCCCAACTCCACCTGAAGATGACTTTTAAAGGCAGGGCCCAGGCCACTGCAGAGAGTTGGCACGACTTGAGGGGAAGAGAGGAGCCACGGCCCAGATGAAGAATAGAGCACGGACAGAAGATCCATGACTTGGAAGACTTGGTGGTCATGGGCCCTGCCAGGTTAGGGTATACAGAATGGAGCAGTGCAACTGACGAGGATGTCGGGGAGGGGGCTCACATCCTCTTCTTATAAACTGTATGAACTCTTGTAATCCAAGCAAATCGATAGCTCATTATGTGGGTGCTTGAGGGGTGTGTACGTGACGAGGTTAGCTTACCTTGGGGCTTCACTCCACAAGACTTAAACTGGGCCAGAATGCATGACCACAGGGGAAACAAAAACAGTTGCTATGTCTGATTTTGCTACCCTTTTGTATCAGCGAAGGGTGAGAGAGGGGTGCCTCTGTGAGGTTGTAATTGGCCTGCCTTGGTGCTGGGATGTTGCTCATCTACAAGAACATGGAGGCCAGGAGTGACTACTGCCCTCCCACTCTGGGCTTTATCTAGGAACAGGACCGTCTCTCCCTCAGACTGTGCTCAAGATGGTAAGAAGGAAGGCATCCCTTTCGTCACAGACTAAGAAGGAACACTATGACCCTCGTTACCGGTCTGGCGGTCACTAGAATGCCAGACCCGCAGATGGTTGTCAACTGCGCCACTGATGCTGTGGTCCAAGCTCCATATTTTAACCCTGGTAGTTGGGCCATGGTGGGACCACCAGGATCAGGGATCCTGGCACTCTGGCGATAGATGGCGATCCTAATCTGCCAGGACAGCGCTGCAAGCAGCACTGTCCTTGTGATTACGACCTCGTTCTCCGCCAACCATTTCATGGCGGTAGCACAGCCATGAAAAATCGGATGGAGAACGGGCACAGGGGGCTCCAAGGGAACCCCTGCACTGCCCATGCCAAGTGCACCTAGCATCCTACAGCATTAACGGTGGCTCGATAATGAGCCAGAGACAATGCTGTAAGCTGCTTCCCGCTAGGCCAGTGGGCAGAAACTCAGATTTCCGCCCATTGTCCTTGTGGGAAACTCTTAATCGGCCCATCAGGGAGGTAGTCAGTATGGCGGCAACCTCCCTGTTGGAAGTATGGCGGATGGTGTAAACCATCTGCCGCATTCATAATCAGGCCCAATGTCCAGATAGCGACCGATAAGGTGGCGGCTGCATCAAATGAGCCCCAAATAAAGACTGAAGATGTACCAGCCCATCAAACAAGGCAGTTCTACTGGGTATTACCACCTTGAGAATCTCCCTGCAAGGAAAAATGGAGGAGATACCATAGACGTCTCGCTTTTAAGACAAGATGTCTTGAAAACTGTGGAACTTGTGATTGAAGTGGAGGTATAAATCTCTGCCAGAGAAGATCAGGTTCAGGAGATGCAGGGCAAAATAGTGACAAACCTCCTAGAGGAAAGAGTGGAAGATGCAGAAGGGAGGCCTTGATGCAAAAATATGCAGTAAGAGGGTGCTGATGCATATTTCTCCTCCAGGTCAGGATTCAAAACCGCTTACACTGAGGTCGATGGGATCAGTGGACCCAGTGAAGAGTGTGCTTAATCAAATACAGTCGTTCCAAACTCAATCAATGCAACAACAAATTTAAACACCATGACCAATGGGGCCACATAAACAAAATTCCAATCTGTGAAAAGTTTCAAAGCTTTATTGTATTGTAACCACAAAGCCAAAGTCAGGTAAATAGTGCGCAATATTTAATTTGATAAGAAAATGAAAACCATAGGCTGACCAAATCTGCAAAACAAGTTTAATCTGCACAATAGCAATGCCATTAAACATTCCAAGAGAATTACACATAATAGCAAAGATATAATTTGTGACGCAACAGCAGATTTTAAATCATTTGATGATGACATTAGTCACTTTCTGGTTCACAGGTCAATAAATTCATTTTAATGGGTAAGGTTCTCCCTACTACTATCGCAAATTAGGACAAGCATGAGTGGGAATGGACTAACACTTGCGGGCAAAAGCAAAAAGAAAAAAGAAAAAGAAGACCAAAATAATTTGGAAATGTCATCTATCTTGGGTTACATTAGACTAAAAATAAACAAGTGTCACCATGTTAAACTAATTAAAGTAAGGCAAGGGATAAATAACATTGCAATTGATTCTACCTCTCCTGGGATAAGCATACAATTCAGCTTCGTCGGCTGAACACAGCCTCATCAGCAAAGTTCATATAAAGCATCATCGGAGAAGGTGCAGAACACAAGCTGCACATGATACATCCAGGGGACAAATTAGCAGTAAGAGACTCAAATGGGGACTTAACAGCATGGGGATCAAGTGGGGGCTGACTAAAAGTTGCAAGAGTCTCTGCTTAACTAGGAATGTTCAAAGCATTTTGAATGGTCAACTAAATGGACCCATATCATGTAAAAAAAGGACAACCCACAATGAAAAATAAAATGCCCATTAGGTTTGCAACATCTCCAAATTCTCCCAGGGTAGGTGTAAAGTCACCTCTCCTTCTGTGTGACACCGGCAATAACAAGTAACTCTGTACGTTACTTGATACATTCCAAGATCTTCCCATGGCTCACAACAGATTTCTCCTTTCACACGAGAATGGATGATTAAACAATGGGGTCTGTCTTAATGCCCAAATCTTCAGCTCTCAATGTACTAGTTTCAAAGTCAAAAGCTTACACATAATACAATAGAATTATCTGCTAAACATGTGAAACAACCTAATGGAAAAATGCAGGTTAACGGGAAAAAATGATTCAGTATTTCACTACTGCTGCAAATATGAAGTCTTTAGGCCTAGTTATGCTAACACAAGCAAGTTAATGCATCAATATAGCCATTAATAAAACACACATAATATGCAAACATATGAATATATTTCATTAATAACATATCATAAAATATGGAAAAGCTTTTCAATATTAATTGCAATCTTTGTTAATGCATTATATATTAGATAAGACTGAGATGTGCACGTGCACACGTAACATTAAACTGATAACTAATATAAATCAACATAAATCATAATCATTTTTCTACTCATAATAATTTACTCTAATGATATTTTTCAACATTGTTATAAATCAAGTTTGTATTTTATTAAACACAGGTGGGTACAATGTCTGCCATGGTAGACACAAGGTACACTCAATATAGGCATAATGTTCACCGACATTCAAAATGTGCACACTTTTAAAATACATGTTAATGTGTCTTGGTTAGGCTTTTAAATGCAAATATAAAGTCACCTAATGCTGACGTCTGTGCCAGTAAAGCATTTCTAAAATTTTGCTCCAACAATCCCTCCTCTGACAGCAATTTATGCAGTCACAAAAGGACACTCTGATTTACAATGAGACAGCTCAAAGCCTACTTTTTGATAATGTGAGGGCCTTGGTCTACTGAAATTCTCAATTCTCTTCAGGTTCTTGTAGTAACTGCTCCTCATTTTCTCCATTTCAAGTTCTACCCACTCTGTTATTCCCTGTCCTAAATCTCCAAACCATGATCCAACATTCAAAAATCCTTTTGCTTATTGATTCCCAAATATTTGTCTCTCTCAGGTAATTTTTCAAGTTTTTCATATTTGATTTGACTCTCTTTATCTCCGTACTATTGGGAATAATTGTGCCACAATGTTGCACCTGTAAAACCTTGAAGACTCCACCTTCCTTCACCAATAAGATGTCTAAAGCAAGATGACTTTACAAAACCATTGATCTCATAGCAACCATTTCCATGTCCACCAAAAGCATAGCACCAGCATTATCAGTTGACATCTTATCTACAATAGTTGACAACTTTCTTATCTTATTGTCATTTAAAATCACAACTACTGATTGAATCATTGCACCAAATATGTCACCTGTGATCTCTCCTGCACTAGCTCCTCTCTTTGCTCTGGAATTGGATTTCCCTTTCCAGACTGGATTGTCAAAATTTTCCACATGTTCGATTTTCGTAAAAACTACTCTTTAATAGCATGTACCATACCAACCTTTTGGTAATTTGTAATAGGTGTTTTTCCCACATATGAAATAAACATCTAGTATGGCTGGGTCTTGTTCATTTAACATGAAATTCCAAACGCTTTTAAACCAAAATACATGTCTACATTCGCTAGTCCCTACAAACTTATTGTCAATCTTTGATTGTGGTCTATATATAAATAGCTTCCCTACATGTTGTCAAACTATAGCTAAGCGTCCTTTTATATCACCATCTGGGTGATGTGTACCATCTTTCTGCTAACCCTGCAAACTATTCCTTTCTCTTTCTTGGTTTTCATTGCCTTTCTCCGGTCATTCACTTGATTAATGAAATTTTCTCTTCTTGTGTAAAAATGCATGTCAAGTTATTTTTGTGAGTGTAAGCAGTGTCAAAAGTTAGTGTTGGTTCAAGGAAAACTCCCACTGTGTCAATATTAGTTGCCTTGGCAATGCTACTCAGATGCTGGTTAATAGGCACAAAAGAAAAAACTAGGTCAAAATTTGAATAAAAATACTAAATATAATCTTGGTTATATAAACGTGTTAATAACAAGCTGCAACTGATACCATAAGTCAAAGGCAGACTATAGTATGTAGTTCCTTCCTCTATAGATGAAGGGGGCTATGTACACACATAATAATCATGCACATCAATTGTTTCAATGTATTCATACAATAAACTGTAGAAGACAAATCTCCCTTTGAGTTGTCAAGGTGAAGCAATCTCTCATCCTCATACAGTTGATTTTGTTTTGTATGTATCTCTCCATACACTGGTATGCACTGGTATAACTGTGTTGTCTAAATTATCATTCACTGACACACTCAATCCAACAATTACTAATATGCCCACAATCACACACACCATTGCTAAGCCAGTACTCACATATTTACATTTGTTCTGTTTATTTTGTTCCAGATTCATGGCTTGTCTAAAACCAGACCAAAAATACCAATTCAAAAACAAAACAAAATCAAACTCAAAAATATAAAGTGACTTTTAAATGTGCTTTTTATTTTTTCATAATGTGAGCAAAGCAAAAATCAAAATAAAAAATACTTCAAAGTCTTTTTTGCACTTATTTACAGCAGTTTGTGATTTACTAGAAAGTTCATCAAATTTCTACTAACAGGTTCTCAAAGAGTTCAAAAGGAAATGTCTTTAATTAATTACAATTTGATAATCACTGATTAGCACTTCCAGCAAATAGTGTCTCTGTTCATCAACTGGCAAGGTTATTTCAAAATTCAGGTATAAGGGTATTTCAGGTTCCAGAATGTTCAGCTGAATATGAACGGTCAAAACAAAATGCAATAAATTAATTCTCCAATTCATTTGGAACAAAGTAAGTCTATTCAGGTGCAGAGTACCTGTGGCTTGGTACGTTTTTCTCTTTGATCTCCTTGTTGCACTGTTTTAACCGTCACTTTGATCTGAGTCTTCAGCTACTTCAGCAATTGTTGGAAACACATCTGCAACTGGGTCTGGATCTTGTGAGGGCTGCTGGTCTCCTCTCACAGTTTGCGTTTCAGGCACTACTGGTGCTGAAATTTTGGCTGAGCTAGCAGGAGTGAGCTGACTTTGACTTGGCTGTCCTGCACCTCCAAAAGTCTTTGATGCGCTCACACTCTCACCAGTGTGTGCAGGCTCTGTGGCAGCCATTTGTCCTGTCCTCACAGTGTGGCTAACCTGGAACCCTTCACTCACCATTTCTGACCCTAGAGGAACAGGCACTGTATCTTTAACAGGACATGGAACTTTGCGTGTGTGGCTCGCAAGAACCCAGTTCGGAAGACCAGCACACTTCACAGCTGTTGTAGTCACTAGAACAATCTGATACGGCCGTTTTCAACGCAGTTCTAAGCATGTCTTTCTTACATGCTTTTACACTAGGACCCATTCGCCTGGACTCAAGTCGTAACATCGTTCCTGTGACAATTTAAATGATGCTTCCTCAACCTGATGAGACAAAAAGCTAAACACATCAGCTAGTCATTTGCAATAATCCAGCACTAAGTCGCCTGTAACATTCAAAAGGGCATTTGCAGGCACTGATGGCAGTCTCATGGCGTGTCTGATGAGAATCTCATGTGGTGACAGTTCTGCCTTCCTGTCAGAAGTGCTATGCATGTTTATCAGAACAAATGGCTACGAATCAGGCCATTTCAATGTTGTAGAAGCTCACACCCATGCCAATTGAGACTTTGGAGTTCCTCTGCACGACTAATCCAGATGCCTCTGGTCTGTAACTGCAGTGCAATCTTTGCTCAATTTATAATGCACCACACACCAATTTAATAACCTCATTATTAAAATGAGATCCTCAGTCTGATTCCAAAGAAGTCAGGAATCCAAACCTTGGAATCAACTGGGGTGGACCTTCTGTCAAACAACAGCTTTTTAACACTGAGACTTTAATTTCTGTGTTTTGGGTAAGTCTCAATCCAATGTGAAAAGACACACACTGTCACCGATACATACTTCAATCCATTGTGTTCAGGCATCTCAATGAAATCTAGTTACATTCCGTTGAAAGGACCACCTGATATACCTATGTGGCTCAAGTTAACCACAGTGTGTTTCCCAACATTTGTCTGCTGACATGTTAAACATGTGTGACACACTGCTTCTGCAACTAGTCTGTATCTGGGGTTGTACCATGTCTGTTTAAATGTCATGATCATTGAATCCCTGCCAAGGTATAACCTGTCCATGATAAAACCTCACCATTGAAGAAAACAAACTGTTTGGCAACACTGCTCTTCACTCATTTGAAAGCCAATCATCTCTTTGAATACAACCTGCTCCCCTCCAACCTCTGCGTTCCTCTTCAGTAACTTCTTTCTGTAATCTCTTAATCTCTTTCCATGTGTCAATACCTGTCATCAAGAAACTTTGGTTTGTATCATTGGTGCTGCTTACATCCCTCCATTCCTCATTAAAGGATGTGCAATGGAGCGCACAATATCTGGCTACTTGATCACTGAAGGCATTGACCAATGGATATAGGGGGTCATTCTGACCTCGGCGGTAAAAGGCCCTTACCGCCGGTCAGAAGTCCGCCATTCTACCGCCGCGGCCGCGGTAAACCGCCACGGTCATTCTGACCACCAACTGTGAAACCGCCAACAATCCGACATCCAAGGAAGGCCGCCTCATCAGCGGGCCGCGGAAAACTGGAGATGACCAAACCTCCACCGTCACGCCAACACAAACACGCCCATGCCATTGTGACCCACGAATCCACGCGGCGGTCTTTCAACCGCGGTATTCCATTGGCGGTACACACCGCCGCGCTCAAAATACACACACAGCTCCAAAACACAGCCACATTGGACAATTTGAAATACACACACCTGAGACACATACAAACAACACTCCCACACATCCAATCAACTATAAAACACACACCCACATCACCCACAAACCCCCACTAGTTGGAAATCGGAGAGAAGGCGAGAGAGATAGAGATAGAGAGAGCGAGCACAGCAATAGAAAACCCCAACACACACAGGAACCCAACTTCATCACCCACACCACATCTACGCACACATCACCACATATCACCACGCACATCACCACAAACACCACCCCACACCTCATCCACACCACCCCATGGCACCCCAAAGACACCCCAGGTTCTCGGACCAAGAACTCAGGGTCATGGTGGAGGAAATTATAAGGGTTGAGCCCCAGCTCTTCGGCACACAGGTGCAGCACACCACTATAGCAAGGAAGGCTGAGCTATGGCAAAGGATCGTAGACAGGGTCAACGCTGTGGGACAGCATCCCAGAAATCGGGAAGATATCAGAAAGCGATGGAACGACCTACGGGGGAAGGTGCGCTCGATGGTGTCGCGACACAACATCGCTGTGCAGAAGACTGGCGGCGGACCCCCACCCACTCCACCCCAATTCACAGCATGGGAGCAAGAGGTGGTAAACATCCTGCATCCTGATGGCCTCGCTGGAGTACACGGAGGAATGGACTCTGGTAAGTCGAATCTCAACTACTTCACCCCCCCCAACCACCAGCATGCCAACCCCCCCCTCACCCCCAATCTCAACCCCCCAGCACACAACCTCCCTGCCAATGTCTCACCAGCACAACCCACCCTAAACAACACCAACCCCTGAATGCCAACACAAACCATAGACAGCCACCACCAAAGCATGACCATTGCACATACCCATACACCCCCCCCACCACCCTCACAACACCTCCCACAAGGGAATGCCAGCACTGGGGGCCAAGGGCACTCAAAATGCACGTCATAGCACACACCGAAACAATAACCATACTCCTTTACCCCTGCAGGGCCCGAACGCCAACACACCGCCACGGAGGGTCCAGATTTGTCCATCCCACCCCCAGAACAGGCCCCCAGCGGGGACAGCAGCTCTGTCGACCTAGAACCTGATGACCAGCCCGGACTATCGGGGACCTCTGGACAGTCGGTTCCCCACACACAGACACAGGCCACAGCAGACCCAACCCCCTCTGGGAACACAAGCACAGCTCCCACCCAGCAGGCCCATGCCTCTGTCTCGCGGACGCGTCAATCAGCGGTGTGTCTGCCACTACAGGGCACCCAGGCTGACCCAACACCCCAACAACAACAGGGACCTGGGGGCAGTGGTAGTGGGCACACCGTCCAGGGGACAGAGGCCCGGGGAAACAGGGCAACTGGGAGGGCTGCTGTGCGACAGGGGGGGGAGGACAGGCCCAGGGAACCGACTCTCCAAGAGGCCCTCACCACCATCATGGGAGCATACCATCACTCCCAGGAGACGATGGCGACGGTACTGGCCAGGTTCACCGAGATCCAGGCACAGCAGGAGGAACGGTACATGGGGTTCAGCAATGAACTCAGGAACATCGCTACCGCTATGGGGACCATAGTCCAGGCCCTCAACCGGATAGAAACCACATTGCGGGACCATGTGGCACCACAAAGGGCCCCTGTCACTAGCCAGGAACAGCCTACCACCTCCGCCGGCGCTAGTGGTCAGGAGGCCCCCACAGAACGACGGGCCACCAGAACCCCACCTCCTGCTGAAGAACAACCACCCCGCAAGAGGAACCTGAGATCTCAAAGGAAGACAGAGTAGGATGCCAAGACCCCCGCCAGCCTAATATCCCCCCGGATGTCATTCCACTGTCCCACAGTGTCACCCTGTCCAACCTTGAACTGCCCCTGCTCCATCCTTCCACAGGCATATGGACAATGCACCTGTGCGACCGAGAACTGGACTCTGCCATGGACATAACTCCACCCTCACCCATCACCGTTTTAATATCATGTACCAATATCTAGCACTAAAAATAAATCACTCATTGCACTGAAATCATTCTGGAGTCAGCCTGTATTATTTACAAATGTATAACACATTACTGATCAATAATGTTCTGTTATTTATGTGATGACAACATACCGATGTCAATAAGCATTAGTCCATGGGCTAACCAAGCAGAAGTCACGCAGTGGGTCATACAGCACTGAAAAGGGAAGGGAAAATCAAACATCAGTTTAAAAGAACTGGGGGGAAATACACAAAGTAAAGATGCAGGGGGCTTTCAGTAAATGTTAAATGGCGTGGGTGATTCCTACCTGTGTGCTACAGAAAATACTGTTGGATAACTCTGTCCCTGTTGTCTGGGTCGTCCTCTTCGTCTTCCTCCTCTTCATTCTCCGCAGGCTCCACAGCTGCTTCAACACCACCATCTGGACCATCCTCCTGCAGGAAAGGCACCTGACGTCGCAATGCCAGATTGTGAAGCATACAGCAGGCCACGATGATCTGGCACACCTTCTTTGGTGAGTACATCAGGGATCCCCCTGTCATATGCAGGCACCTAAACCTGGCCTTCAGGAGGCCAAAGGTTCTTTCAATGATCCTCCTAGTTCGCCCCTGGGCCTCATTGTACCGTTCCTCTGCCCTGGTCCGGGGATTCCTCACTGGGGTCAATAGCCAAGGCAGGTTGGGGTAACCAGAGTCACCAATTAGCCACACACGTTGTCTCTGTAGCTGTTCCATCACATAAGGGATGCTGCTATTTCGCATCACATACGTGTCATGCACTGACCCAGGGAACTTGGCATTCACATGGGAGATGTACTGGTCAGCCAAACAGACCACCTGGATGTTCATAGAATGGTAACTTTTCCTGTTTCTGTACACCTGCTCATCGTCTTTTGGGGGTACTAAAGCCACATGGGTCCCATCAATGGCACCAATTATGTTGGGGATATGTCCAAGGGCATAAAAATCACCCTTCACAGTGGCCAAATCAACCTCCTCAGGGAATACAATGTAGCACCGCATGTGTTTCGTCAGGGCAGACAACACTCTAGACAAGATTTTTGAAAACATAGGCTGAGACATTCCAGATGACATGGCCACTGTTGTCTGGAATGAGCCACTTGCCAAAAAATGGAGGACTGACAGAACCTGCACTAGAGGGGGAATTCCTGTGGGTTGGCGGATGGGGGACATCAGGGCTGGCTCCAGCTGGGCACACAGTTCATGTATAGTGGCACGGTCAAGTCGGTATCGTAGTATGATATGGCGTTCTTCCATTGTCGACAGGTCCACCAGCGGTCGGTACACGCAAGGATTCATCCTTCTCCTCGCAAGTCCCAGCGGACGGTGCCTAGGAAGGACAACAGGGAGCACAGAGTCAAGCAAATCACAGGTACGTTCACCACTGCATGCATAGCACACGATTATCTATGTATTGAAAGGCGTGTATGTGTGGCAATGCAAGGCCTAGGCCTGTGTGACGCAGTACAAATTATGCCATGTGGGCCCTTGAAATGGCGGCTGCCTGACCTGTGAAGTGGGACAATGGGATGTGAGGTCAATGCGCTGGCGTGGCACACCGTGTCGGTAGGCGGTCGAAGACCGCTATACGAAGCCGCATTGGCTAACATTGAAGCCTATGGGTTTCAGGAGCCAATGACGAGGTGCGCCAATGGTCGCGGTACGCACCGCCGCGGGCGTGACCGCCATTTTCTATCTGCTTAATCACTCGAGACCTGATCATCCACAGGAGAGGACCTATACTGCAAGTGCTGCTGTGACCTCGGTCTGGAAGTGACAATGGCTGCTGCGACTGGGGAAAGGGCCCCTGCCTTCACGTCTGAGGAGTTGGAGAAACTTGTGGATAGGGTCCTCCCCCAGTATGCGTTACTCTACGGTCCTCCAGACCAACAGGTAAGTACACTGGGTGCACATTGAATGGGCTATGCCTGTGTGGAGTGGGGTGGATGTAAGTTGGTGGGGTGGGGGGCGAATGAGGAGTGCAACGCACGACAGATGAGAGCATGTGCCATATGGCAAGGTTGGGGAGGGGGGGCCAATCGCATCTAACATGCAGAAAATTTATGATTTTTCCTTCCCACCCTGTACATGTCAAATAGGTCAGCGCCCATCAGAAAGTGGACATTTGGCGTGCCATCGCCAAGGAAGTCCGGGCCCTGGGGGTCCACGTCAGACGGGGCACCCACTGCCGCAAGAGGTGGGAGGACATCCGCCGCGGGACCAGGAAGACCGCCGAGTCACTGCTGGGGATGGCCTCCCAACCTAGGAGGGATGCCAGTCGTACCCTGACCCCCCTGATGTCCCGGATCCTGGCGGTGGCCTACCCTGATTTGGATGGGCGCTTGAGGACATCACAGCAGACACAAGGGGGTGAGTATCAGCACATTCTGCTATCTCTCTGCGCAGTGGAGGCGTCTGGGTGGGGGAGGAGGGTTGTGGGTGACATTAGGCCAGGGCGCTTTCTGTAGTGTAGTCCTCTCCTTTAGGCATGGCCCTGTGCTCCCGGCCCCCACCTCTGTAAGGTGACAAGTACAGCTATCGATGGTCCAGCATCACACATGTGCGCCTTTGTCGTCTCTAGACCTGTTGTCCTAGTCAGAAGTACTGAGTAGTGTACCCCGAATGCGCGGCTTAGTGCATGAGGCTCCTGTGTCTGTCCTCTCCGCCAACGGTGTTGACATTGCATGCACTCAACCTGGTCTTCGTTTTTCTCCCCCCACCCTTCTTCTTCACCTTCTTGTGCATGTGTGCATTAGCATCATCAGGCGGAGGAGAATTGGCATCGAAGCACGAGGGAGCTGCAAGTCCCAAGGCCCCGGTGGGACCAGGAACAGACACCGAGGGCACCAGTGATCCGGAGGGCGAGGGGAGCACCACAACGGGGACCGGTTGTGACACCAGCGACAGCGACACGTCCTCGGATGGGAGCTCCCTAGCGGTGGCGGCAACATCCGGGCCCCCCGCCTTTACAGGTACAGCCGCCACCCAGCGCACCAGCCCCGCCCTCCCAGCAGCCCCTCAGCCTACGCTCCGTGCCCGCTCGCCCAGGAAGGCGGGCGTCTCCTTCGCCCCAGGCACCTCAGCCCCTGCCCCTGTTACCCCTGCTGCCCTCAGTGAGGAGGTCATTGACCTCCTTCAGACCATCATTGTTGGGCAGACTACCCTTTTGAATGCCATCCAGGGGGTAGAAAGGGAGGTGCATCGGAGCAATGCCTACCTGGAGGGCATTCATTCGGGTCAGGCTGCCCATCAACGATCGTTCAATGCTCTGGCCTCAGCACTGACGGCAGCCATTGTCCCTGTTTCCAGCCTCCCTCTTCTGACTGCCTCCAGCCTGTCTCTGTCTCCTGTTCCTCAGCCTATCCCATCCACACCATCAGACCAGCCTGCACACACCTCAACACCCAAGGGCAGCTCATCCAGACACAAGCACCACAGAACCCACAAGCATTCACGCAAGCAACACCCAGATGCAGACATTCCAACAGTCACTACCACCTCTGTGTCCCCCTCCTCCTCGTCTCCCTCCTCCCTCCCTGTGACGTCTACACTCACACCTGCATGCACACCACCATCAGCCAGTGCTTCCATCACCAGCACACCCTCCAGTCCAGTCCGCACACGTGCAGTCACCACCCCCACTACCATTTACACGTCCCCTGTGTCCTCTCCCACTGTGTCTGTCACCCCCTCTTCCAAGACACACAAACGCAGGCAGACACCCACCCAACAGCCATCCACCTCACGACAGCCTCCAGCACAAGCACAAGCACCTGCACCCAAAGACAGCACACCTGACTCTCCTACAACCACATCCTCTTCCTCCACTCCCATACCCACTACACCTACCCGTCCCTGTCCTTCCCAAGTCCTTTTCCTTTCCAACCTTGAGCTCGTTCCAATCACTGACCCACCCCCTCCATCTGGTAAGAGTAAAAAAAGCACCTCAGCCACCACCAGCCCTGCATCTACTGTGACCACAGTGCAGGGCTATTGGAGTCCACCAGCTCCTAGGGCAGGAACATCGGCCAGCAGCAAGGGGACAGCCAGCCCACCCCCTGGGAAGAGGACAAAAAAAAAAAGGCCCGGCGCGACAAGACTGAAACGGCTGCCACCAAGGACAGTAGCCTTGCCCCATCACCTGCCACATCATCCAAGGGAGGCAAGGGCCACAGAGCTTCAGCGAAGGAGGGCAAGGGCAGCAGGTCCTAAGAAAGTTTTCCTCGCTAATCTTGACCTCCTTCTCTCCACTGACCCACCCCCTCCATCTGCAAAGAGTCCCAAGAGCACCTCAGCCACCACCAGCCCAGCTTCGAGTGTCACTGTGGTGCATGGGTTCTGGAGTCCACCCTTTGCCAGCAGTGACACTTCAATCAGCAGCAAGGGGACATCCAGCCCCCCCCCAGGCAAGAGGACCCAGAAACTAAAGGGCCGCCGTGAGAGGACTGACACGGCTGCCCCCAAGGAGCAAAGTTCGCCCACTTCACCAGCCACAACAGCTAGGGGAGGCAAGGGCCCGAGAGCCCCATCTAAGGAGCGAAAGGGCAGCAGGGCGGAGAAGTCAGCCAGCAGGAGCGCAGAGCAGGAGGGGCCCACAAGCCCCATCCCGGGTGTTAGAGAGAACACCAAAGGGCCCAGGACTCCGTCACCGAAGGGTCCAGCAACAGCACGGTCGGAGAGCGACTGAGCAGGGAGTCCAGGCCAGGTCTGGCTCCCTTGACTTACTGGACGAGCACCGCTGAAGAGGGCCCCGCCGTACAGAAGAGCACCGCTGAACAGGGCCCCGCCGTGCAGAAGAGCACCGCTGAAGAGGGCCCGCCGTGCAGAAGAGCACCGCTGAACAGGGCCCCGCCGTGCAGAGGAGCACCGCTGAACAGGGCCCCGCCGTCTCAAGCACCGCTCCGCTGGCCCCTTCCTGTCAAGCACCGCTCCGCTGGGCCCTTCCTGTCAAGCACCGCTCCGCTGGGCCCCGCCGTCTCAAGCACCGCTCCGCTGGGCCCCGCCGTCTCAAGCACCACTCCGCTGGGCCCCGCCGTCTCAAGCACCGCTCCGCTGGGCCCTTCCTGTCAAGCACCGCTCCGCTGGGCCCTTCCTGTCAAGCACCGCTCCGCTGGGCCCCGCCGTCTCAAGCACCGCTCCGCTGGGCCCCGCCGTCTCAAGCACCGCTCCGCTGGGCCCTTCCTGCATGCACTGTTAACGGTTCACTGTGCCCACCATGCCTCCTCCTTGACCAGTGGAGACTGTAATCCACTTGAGAGACTGTGGCTTTGCACTCCCCAGGATGGCACAGTGGGCAACCCACCCACTTGTGAGACTTGAGAGACTGTGGCTTTGCACTCCCCAGGATGGAACAGTGGGCAACCCACCCACTTGTGAGACTTGAGAGACTGTGGCTTTGCACTCCCCAGGATGGCACAGTGGGCAACCCACCCACTTGTGAGACTTGAGAGACTGTGGCTTTGCACTCCCCAGGATGGAACAGTGGGCAACCCACCTATTGTAGAGACTTGAGAGACTGTGGCTTTGCACTCCCCAGGATGGCACAGTAGGCATGGTGGCCCCTTCGTGGTTCTGGCGTCGTGGACTCATGTGGCTGTGGTGCCCCCCCTTCCCTTCCCCCTGAGGTGCCTGTAGTTTTTTCATCAGATGCCCCTGCAGTGTTCTCTCCAGAGGACTCAGGTCTCCTGTGTGGGCTTTGCCCTTGTGTTGTTACACTTTGGCCCACGGACACTTCGATTTTCTTTTGATGTGCAGGACTAATTGCCTCGGTTATCCATTGCACTGTATATAGACTTATTTTGATATTGATTTTTTGGCTAGTTGACCATAACTTTTCAGAGCCTATTTTGTACATACATTTTTTTTCACAATTTAATTATGTCTTTGCATTTATCAGGGGGGTTTGGGTGGTGTCACTGTGACTTGTTGCTCTGCATTGGTGTGTACATAGTTTGGGGGGGTTGGGGTCGCATATGTGTGTGCCGTAAGCTTTCCTCCTCCCCCCTCCCGTGTGTCGTAGGTGCAGTACTCACCGTTGTCGTCTGCGCCGGCGTTCGTACTCGTGGTAGATGAGCAGGTAGACGAGAGCAGGTAGTATGTTTAATTCGGGTTCCATGCTGTCCTCCTTCCTCGTGGAGTGCGTAGAGGTGAGCGTTTTCCTGTTCGTAGTCTGTTTCCGCCGTGTTTTTATCGGCGGGGCTCCCTCCCCGGAAAAGGTGGCGGATTGGTGAGTTATGATACTGTGGGCGGTACATTGTCTGCCGCCTGCCTGTTGGCGGTGACCGCCGCGCTGTTTGTCTGTACCGCCGCGGCGGGCGGAGTGTTAATGTGGCAGGCTGTGTTGGCGGTTCCCGCCAGGGTGAGAATTCCATTTTTTGGACCGCCAGCCTGTTGGCGGGTTGGCCGCCGCTTTATCACCGACCGCCAGGGTTAGAATCACCCCCATAATCCCTTGACTTTTGCAATTTGAAATTTTTACTGAGAATTGTAAAGCTTTCAACAACTGATATATTCATTCACTATTTTGGATTGGTGGTCTTGAAGAGGTCATAAAGCCATTATGGGACCACAACTGTCTGAAGTCGTGAACCATGCCAAACCCGTACTATCAGTGAAAATGGTCACTTTGAGCTGTTCAGAAGCACAACATGCTCTAGTAAGAACCAATTCAACTACTTGGGCTGAAATGACGCCTTGAAGACATGAAGCTTCTATCACTCCTGAGACTGTGCAAACTGCATAACCAGCTCTCAGAGTTCCTTAATTATCTCTCAAACAGGAGCCATCAACGAACATAACACAGTCCTTTTCGCCTAATGGGGTATCTTGAATATTGGGTCTAGGTTTGGTGCATAGTTCAGTCATATCGAGACAGTCATGTTCCACTTCATTTTAATCATTGACATTATCTGTACTCATAGGCAAAAGTGATGCTGGATTCAGATTGGTACATCTTTTGATATTCATATTTGTAAGCCCAAAATTGCCATCTCATAAGAGGTTAAACGTGCATTAGTCAAATGTTGGGTAGTGGTTTGTGTCAGAAGGACCTCAACAGAGTGGGGGACATAAACATTCAGGGGGTAACTCATGACCATTCCTTCGCACTGTCCAATGTTGACACCAACTGCTGCGACTGCTTTTAAACAGACAGGCAAAGCAGCAGCTACGAGATCCAGTGTAGCAGAAAAATAAGCCATTGGTCTGTTGACATCGCCATGTAACTGCATCAAAACAGAGGGTGCACAACTATCACGTTCATGACAAAACAATGAAAAACATTTATTGTTATCTGGCATTCCGAGAGCTGGCACTCAGCACAGGCTTTCTCTTAGCTCAGAGAAGGCTTTCATGCAAGTGCCATCAAATGGTACCGGAGCTGACACCTCTTAGTGTATCAATTTTTGCAAGGGTATGGAAATCATTGAGAAATTCAGGATCCACTGGCCACAGTAACTGACAACTCCCACAACCATCCTGGCATCTCTCTGTGTCACGGGTGGATTCATTTGCATGATTGCTGCAGCTCTCTCTTGGAACACCTTCCTTGCTTCCTTCTCTATGTGATGACCTACATATTTCACTTCTTGCTGACAATACTGTAATTTTGCAGGGGACCTTTATGCCCATTTTCACCCAAATGGTTCAATAAGGCAATTGTATCCCTCCTACAAGCTTCTCGTGTGTTTGATGCAACCATCAAGTCATCAATGTACTGAACTAAGATGGAATGAAAAGGCGTGTTCAGAGACTCTATTTTTTTTCAATATCTGTTTAAAAATGGATGGGAACTCAGAATACCCCTGAGGCATACAACATCAAGAATATACACGGCCTCTGAATTTAAATGAAAATAAGAACTTTCCTCGTGGAGTGGAATGGAAAAGAATGCCTGACACAAGTCAGTGACAAAGAACCATTCTGCTTCACAGGGGATTTGAATCAAAATCAGAGCAGGATTCAGTACCACAGGACAACATGGAACAACAATCTTATTCACTTTTCTTAGATCTTGGACTATGCAGTATTTTCCATTGGGCTTCAACAGTCCCATAATAGCTGAATTACACATTCTTCCCATGACTCCCTTTAAAACTCCCTGCTCAACAAAACTTTAAATCACAGAAGCAATTCCTGCAATCACTGCTGGGGCCATGTTATACTGAGGGCTCTTGGGAAACACTGCATTTGACGTTATTATTATTTTAAGTCACTCAAAACCTCTGATGAGTCCAATATCTTTTCCTGAAAAGTCCCAAACTTTCATCATCACTGTTTCCTGCAATTCATCGGGCAAATCATTAATTGTCATCACGGGAAATAATGCAATTAGAGGATACACCTCATCAATTTTGTTGGGGATCTCATCATCACTATTTGTCTGAATTGCTATTCTATTGTGACTACAACTAATGGAACAGTTTAATTTGCACAATAGGTCACGTCCTAACAAACTCACAGGACTTGAATCACATAACACAAATTGGTGCAAATCCTAAAATGACCCTATTTTAACTGGAATATGCTCTGTAATCAGGTTTGTTAAGTGCTGATTTGCTACTCCTACCACCTGTACTTTCCTTCCTGACAAGGGCATGATTGGAACTTCTTCAGTTCTGACAGTGGAACATGTTGCTCCAGTGTCAACCAGGAACATAACATCATGTCTCATAACATTTGCACTTAAATAGGGACCGTGCTGGTCCACCTCTAAGGGTGCAGCCAGTACACATTCTTTGTCATCTGAACTGTCGCTATTATATGTTTCAAAAACTTCATCATCACTGAAATCAATTAGCAGGTATTGTGTAATTAACTTATTCATATTTGGATTTGCTCTCTGATTAATGCTCTGCTGAGGAACCATCACTTGTTGCTGTTGCATTGGGCTTGTGGAACCTGCATTTGTTGGGGGACCTGCATCTGTTGCCAGACCTGCAATTGCAGCAATCCAGTCGGAACAGTCACATTTTGGTTTCGGGGTCTTTGAACTCTCTGAATCTGAACTTGACCATTGTCCACACTCTGTGCAACACCACCATTTTGCACCAAATCATTCACATTACAGTATGGAGACTCCTATCTCCAATGTCCAAGATTACCGCAGGCATGACATTGAAGCATTTTCTTCATTAACTGAAAATCAGCCGCATTACCACTCTGATCTATTTGAAAACCGCATCCTCTACTTCTGAACTGAGGCAAATTGTGACCCTGCTGTTACATACCATGCATCCCACTTGTGTGCACTATTCCTTGCAGACTCTGTGTTCCTGCTTGGGCAGATTTAGGGGCTCATTACGAACCCATCGGTTCAGACCGCCATGCCGGCGAAAAGACTGCCACCGGCGTGGCGGTCTGAACCGCCATATAATTAACACAGAGAGGGCAGACTGTGGCAGCCCTCTGCAACCGCCAGGCTACCGCCGACAGGCAGTCTGACAATGGCGGAATACATCATTTGACAGGGCAGCGCTGCCCTCTGGATAATGTACCTTGTTTCCCCCAGCCTTTCCCTGGTGGGTTCCCTTGCCAGAAAAGGCTGGCAGAAGGGGTGCTCTGGGCCCCCCCTGGGGGCCCCTGCACTGCCCATGCACTTGGCATGGGCAGTGCAGGGGCCCCCATGCTGTGCCCCGTCACGCAGGTCACGCAGGTCGGCAATGTCCCGGCCCTGCATTCTGCTAGGCCGGCGGGCGGAAACACTGTTTCTGCCCGCCGGCCCAGTAGAATGTTCATAATGCGGCTGGCGGGGTCTCAAGGGGGCTGGCGGTCTATGGAAAGACTGCCAGCATGAACATTGCTTTCTTCTTTAACTTTTTCTGCTTCAATTTCATTTCAGAACTACAGTACCTAGCGTACTGCAGCACATCAATTGGTTTATTCTGGCAGCAAATTAAATGACTCTGGATCATACTGCTAATTTCAAGTTTCAAACCTTGCACAAATCTGGACACAAAATGGCTCATGTTTTTTGGTTTGATGACTTCAGAACCACTGTGCTGTTTAAATGTTTGCACCAGTCTTTCATAGTAAGCATGAATCAACTCCTTTATGTCATGCGCTGTCCTGTAAATCCTTTGCCAATCAGCATCTTGAGGGAAACCTCTACTCTTCAGAAACTCAATCACTTTGTAATGCCCTTTCATCACCTCTTCAGACAGCGCGTCTGTTACTGGGTCTCTCAGCGGCTCATGAGTCAGCTAATCAACACTTTGCTTGCACTCAACACACAAATCGACTCGAAGCACAATATCAAATAAGGTGTTCAAATCTTCCCACAATATAATAATTGGTAGCATTTTTACGCTCTCCTCAGCTTGATTTCCTCCAGCTGGGGGCAATTTCTTCTTTGCTTTCTTCATCTCTCTTTTATTCGCCATCTGCATTCCCAATTATCTAATGTTCCCCTTGTTTGAGTATTTGTAATTAGTTATTTAATGTGCATCCTAATGCCAGGTGACCTCATGTTTGAAATGTTCTTTAAACTGAATTCTAGTCTGTAACATTTCTTTAAAGGGTTTAACTTGTCTAATTCAATCTCACATTTCTCTGCTAACTCGATTAAGTTTGTCCTGCTCAGTGTGTCAATCAATCAGTAATTTGTAAAGAGCACTACTCACCCGTGAGTGTCTCAAGGCGATGAGGAGGGGGGGGAATAGGGAGAGGGAGTGCTGCTACTACTCAAATAGCCAGGTCTTGAGAAGTTTCCTGAAGGTAAGGAGATCTTTCGTCTGGCACAGGTGGGTGGGAAGAGTGTTCCACGTTTTGGCAGCGAGGTGCGAGAATGATCTACTGCCGGTTGTAGTTCTGCGGACACGTGGGACGGTAGGCAGAGCGGAGATGCGAGGTGTGTGATATCCTTGCGCATAAAGCGCAATTCATCTTCATTGTAAGTATCCAATCTTAACAGCTTGAGTGTTCCATCAATGAATGCATTTAGTTCTAATTTTAATCACTGCCCTCTCTCTGTCTGGGGTCTCTTCGTTTCTGACACGATTTATTAAGCCTGTTGCTCCACTAAAACTGGCTAACCACTCAATCAATTGCTGTGATGAAAGTTTCAGCAGACCGTCATGTTTTGTGGGGTATTACATGGTACTCATAGTCTGTTCTGGTGAGGACATGTGTGAAACTGAGGTTCATGGGGAACATCTTACATCTATTATTGGACCTGTCCGATCTAATATCTGGTTGGGAGTCATAACTGGAACAGATGTAGCCAATCTTTCCATTCCTGAATTAGTTGAGTATGGTGAGACTAGTGCAGACACTGGTTTTGGGGTCTGGAGACTATTCCCATTATTTCCTGAGGCATACAGTAGAACTACTGGACCTATTTTTATGGGGACTGTCAATGCTTTTGGTCCTGTCAGATTCATCTGATTTTGCTGAATCATCATCCCTGCACTTTGTCCTGCCAGTACTGTACCAAAAGTCTGTCCTGACTGATTCAGGGCCACATTTGGGGTTGTCGATACTGAAGAATACATGGGCATGGTCTGTCTCTGGTTAAGATTCTGTGCAGATGCCGCCACATTAGCTGTAGATTCCATTTTAATCATCCCTGTATTTTGCATGGTCTGACTCACAATTGTGGCTGTGATGTGCTGTGCTACCAATTGGAACTGCTGGATGAACTGTAGGCACTTGTGTCACTGAACTAGTGGGTAGACTACCTGAACCAGGCTTTGTAAAACTGGAGCTGTAAGCACACTCGAGGCTATATTTCCTGCCGTCCTTTCGACTACATGGTATGGCGGGGGACGATTCATTAAAAGCTGATTTATAAACGTGTCTTCTGAGTCACTTTCTTGTGTAGCTGTCTTTTTACTAATATCTGTTTTCTGTTCTGTTTTGTCAGTCTGCTTCTTTTCATTTTAGGTTTTGCACCCCATCACCTTCTTCTGTTATAGCTGGAAACAGTTTTACTCCTTCCAGCATGTCTGATCTCTAAATTTTCTGTTCCTCATTCCATCTAGCTTCTGTCAATGTATTTTCTGCTGTCCTCATTCTATTCTCAAATCTCGGTGTTTCTTTTTCTCTCACAATTAGTTCCCAAATTGCAAGTGCTTCAAATTGAGTGGGTCTCAGGGGAGGCTTTAATTCACACAATATTCTCCTCAGATTTTCTAATATCCTCAAATGAAATGTTACGTAAAGTAGCAAAAACTAATGAACCCTCTTTCTCTGTAATTTCACACCATTGTTTAATCCATATGCATGCTGAAACTCGCTTCTATCACCTCATATGCTGGAGTTCGCTGGGGTGGTGTTAGCTTACCTTTCCTAACTGGAATAAACACTTCTCTCAGCGCACTTCTTAAAGCTTTGAACATTTTAATTTATACACTAATTTCAATTCCCAAATACGAATTCTAGAAAAATAGGAAGTATGTTGAATCCCATAATCCTTTTTGCAATATGTCCTCAACCAATAACAACGCAGTACTGTCCACCAATATGTGTGCTGCTTTTCACTAACTGACCTATCTCACACCGGACCAAATTACTTCACCCTCACTTGACTCTGAACTGCAAGTTCCTTCACAACTGTCTCTTATACTACTCACAAATACACTAAATGCAATGCAAATCAAAACCCTGTTTGCACACTAGGGTAGGACTCAAATGCTTTGAAAGCCGTACAGGCTACACTTCCATCTGTGGCTTTCGCACTTTTCCATGTGAAACTTGACCAGCAAATTCCACCCTGATTGATACAGATCCCTCCACATGCAATCAGGGCTCATCTAATACCAACCAACAGCTCACATTCACTCACATTCACTCAAGGAAAACTACTGGTGTTGTCAATGGCACCTAATGACCAACACCCAACTGCAGACAATCAATTAACCAAGTGTCTCCATATACTTGTGCATTACTGCGGAGTCTTAGGTAGTGACAGATCCATCAACAACAACAACCGCAGGGACTTTTTGAGCACAAAGCGCCACAATCACTTTGAGAATGATGACTCCACAAACACCTCACACATCACACTTCACCGCAATATTAGCAAAAGTACCAATAGCGCAAAACTATACTCATACAAATACGTACACTTGTAACACAATGCTGGAATTTCATTAACCTCTCAAACTAACCATAGAACAACTCACAATTTGAAATAAATCACAGTTACCCCTCCCAAAGGACATAACTGTCACTCTCCTACCAATTCTTTTCACTACTCTAAACACTAATCAGAATATACAGTTCTCCCCTCCTCATGGGACAAAACCATAAATCTGCTTCCAAAATCTGCTGATGTATTTTCTCCTCCAGGTCAGGATTCGGAAATGCTTTCACTGAGGTTGAAGGAATCTTTGGACCCAGTGAAGAGTGTGGTTAACCAAATACAGTCATTCCAAACTCAATCAATGCAACAACAAATTTAAACACCATGACCAATGTGGCCACGGAAACAAAACTCCAATCTGTGAAAAGTTTCAAAGGTTTATTATAACCTCAAAGTCATGTAAATAGTGTGCAATATTAAGATGTAGAAGTAAATGAGAACCATAGGCTGACTAGATCTGCGCAACAAGATTAATCTCATCAATATCAATACCATTACACATTCCAAGAGAATTACACATACTAGCAAAGATATAATTTGTGCAACAGAAACAGGTTTCAAATCTTTTGATGGTGACATTAGTTAATTTCAGGTTCACAGGTCAATACATTAATTTTTATGGGCAATGTTCTCCCTAACACTATTACAAATTAGGACAAGCATGTGTGGGAACGGACTAACACATGCGGGTAAAGGCAAAACGAAAAAGAAGTAATAAATAATTTGGAAAAGTGATCTATCTGGGATTGAATTAGACTAACTAAAAATAAACAGGTGTCAGCATGCTAAACTAATCAAAATAAGGCAAGGAATAAATAGCATTGCAATTGATTATACCTCTCCTGGGATCAGCATACAATTCAGGTTCTGGAGCAAAACACAGTCTCATCAGCAAAGTTCAATGGGCGCATCATCAGGAGAAAGTGCAGAACACGAGCTGCACTTGATACATTCAGGGGACAAATTAGCAGTAAGAGAAGCAATTGGGGACTTAACAGCATCGGGATCAAGTGAGGACAGACTAAAAGTTGCAAGAGTCTCTGCCTAACTAGGAACGTCCAAAGCACTTCGATTGGTCAACTAAATGGACCCATTTCACGTAAAAAGGACACTATCCAATGAAAAAGAAAATGCCCGTTATGTTTGCAACATCTCCAGATTCTCTCAGAGCAGGTGTGAAGTCACCAGGCAACCCTGTCTGACTGCAGCCTTGAGGAAAGCACAAACTGCAATGCTAAGAACGTGGTGCTTTACTAGGTGAAGGAACAAATAAAGACAATAAAATACTTCAAATGTGGCTAATGCTAGAAAAAAAAGCGATGCTGAATAAAATGTAACTAGGCTGAAGTGCACAATGGCAGGCCTAGTTTGCTAAAATAACATGTTTGAAATATGGCTAAAATAGCTATACAACACCCTCCCCTTGCCGGTTCAAAGGTGGTTCAAAGCCTAAAATAAATAAAGCTACTAAGATCTATTTATAAAAAGCATATAAACATAAATGTCAATGATGACAAGTAAAAAGACACTTGAGCATGAAGGGAAAAGAAGGATAATTTAAAAATTCTTTAGTGGCGCCAAAAAAAACAAATTCAAAAGTCAGTGTCATTTTTAAAATTGCCAATTATGTCTGGGACAATTGAAGCCAGGAAATGTTCCACTTCGGCAGGTGGTAAAATATCCTAATCGCTGCCAAGGAAAACCACAGAGCACTCATGTTCCAAAGCCTGAGCTCCAGCTAAAGCAGCAGCACTCCATGTTGTGACCAATGTTGAGTTAAGAGTTGCATTATCCACAAAGGGCAACTCATAGGCAGCTTCTTGTAGCAAACGCACCTCAGCGCGCATGTCTGGTAATGAACCCTCACCGAGAACATCAACAGATCCATTGAAAGTAAGCGCTGCGTAGAAAGAAAGACTTTCAGTGCACATTCGAAAAGACACCGGAGGCATTGAAACACGGGCTGCACACAATCTAAAACAGGTCAGAATGACAGAGACCAGTCGCACTTTAGCTGTTCCAGGAATGGTGTTCCGAAATACTGCATCATGCATTCACAACACCATTGCGCTGGGGGAAGCGCTTTCAGTCCTCCTTGTTGTGAATGGACAGCCATTGTGCTGATAAAGGAGCAAAAGCAAGATGCCACCTATTATAGCCAAAGTAATTGTAAATCCCCTGAAAACACTCAAAAATATTGAGTATGGCTGAAGGTATTAAGCCAAATGTAGAGGAGAAGGTGTGAATGAAACCAGAACCAACAGCATTAAAGAAATGCACAATTCCAGTAGTACTGGACGCGTTGAGTATTCGTCCCACGAGTTCACCAAAGTGTCTCAGAAAGTTTGTACTTAAAAGGGACCGAATTTCTGCAGAGGACCTTGCAACTTGAAGCGCGTAGGACTTGTACGCAGATGTAAGCGCGACATGTTTTTGAAACGATAAAGCCTTGAGTCTGCTCAACTTGTCAAAATTCACATCTGAAGTAGCAATATGAGGCCATATCTCTGCTACTTCTCGTTGCTGCGTGTGACAAAAAAGGACATTCCCGCACCAGGTGACAATTTGGGAGACCGAAATGACATAAGCTATTCTGGCTCGCATTCCACAACAGCACTCACTGTTATGAAGCACATAGCTACCATTTGAGAGCAAATGGAACGCAGGTTTAATCAAGGGGACTGGAACTCCTTTCAGATAACAAGCCAAGTTCGATGCCGAGATATTACATGCCCCGTGCAAGGACAGCTGTTTACAAACCATTGAATGGCTCACAGAAGTCTCACATTCACTACCGCTAAGAAAGACCTCTTTCATGCCATTGAAACATTTGTATGAAAAGGGAAGCCCCCACACCTTATGTATGTAACTATCACCCAGCCTTTCATATCTGCCTACTGGAATGTGTTTCAAGCAAGATGTAAATTGAAGTGTTGAAATAGTCAGATTTTTAACCCTGTGTATTAGCCATTCAGCAGATGGTATTTCAGCCACAGTAAAAGGCAAATTTTCTAATTTCTCGATGTTTAGCATGACGATACAAGTTACTTCCTTCTTAGCCATCATTTGCTGCTGTTGTGTTAAATTAAATGTTGAAAATATATCCATTGCGCTAACGTGTTTCCAGGGAACACGACCAGCTTTCAGTGTTTGTAGTGTACAACCTAACTGCATAATGGACCTTAACTGACTCTGTCTAAGGGGGAAAGGTGGCATGTAAGTCTGTACTTTATCTATTGCAGAAGATACAATGTTATTTAAAGTGTATATCCAGTCGGACAAGGTGTGAATCCCATTACCTACAACGGCTAATGCTTTCTGTAAACTTTCCTGATCTATTTGCCTTAACAGCGTAGCCGCTTCTCGTTGGGAAGGTTTCCAAATCTCATTATATACTGCAAATAAGAAGCGCTTTCTGCATTGCCTTCTGGGCCCTAACAGGAAGTCCTGTACATCTGTATTGTTAGACAGGAGACTGAGGTGTTCTTTAACAGCATCTAGTGAGGAACTTTTCAACCACTGATGGCATAATTCCCCTACACTATATGTTGTCACTATACACAAGTGTTCTGAGGACACATAGCGAGGGTCTGGCCTATTTTTTCTAAAACCCCTGTGGAGTTTACAAAATGTGTATGGCACCAATTGGTGTCTACTGGGCACAATAACCACCCACCAGGACATGAAAATGAAGTGTTAAATGTTCCATTCTGGACCCATTCATCAAGCTGATCTTCAGATGCATTTATATACTTATGCCATTTGTAAAATTTTGCAGTGGCAGGAAAACTGGGCACATTCAAATCCCTAATTTTTGCCAAGCCTTAACAACTAGTTTGTTGTACAGTTTTATTTAAAAATATCATTTGAACAGGTATTAGGCATGTTCTAAATAATCTTCCTTTCCCATTATTTGCCAATTTTTTGTTCCCCATACAATTTACAAGTCTATTGACTTCAACCAATATTCATAGCCTTCTATAGCCAACTGGGAAACAAAGGAGTCAGAATAAATCAGTTTTGCATCAGTCAATAAAATGTGTTGACTTTCCATTACTGGCAATTTAAGATAATACGACTCAGGATTTTTAACTATGTGCCCAGAGAAATATGCAAACTTGTCAGTATACATTTTGGAACTCCCCACTGGTGGAGTCGGACAGTGTTCCCACGATGTATAATTAAAAATGGTCTTTGGGGTACTTGCTCTGTGAATAAAACAATGTCCATAATAATTATAACAATACATATCTCCATAATTTTCTTTGGATTGATAAACATCCTCATTTTCAAATACGGTACAATATTGCAAATCAGACATCATAGAATCAACTGTTTTCACATCCCAATCATCAGAAACTACTCCGGGTGTAATTACATTGTTCATGGAAAGTTTGAATACATATGGAATTTGAATGACCTCGTCGAGCAATATATATGAAATAATACTTTATCAAAACAATCCCATTAGGAATTGGTATAGCGGAAATGTTCACTAGGGACAAGTCTCTACGGAGTTTGTGAGAGGAAAAATGTGGTCTTAGGACCTCATCCACCAGTTCAACTGTAGAGCATACAGGAAGGTAATGACCATGTATAAGTAAGAGGAAAACCATGACAAACCCTATCCAAAGGACAAAAGCAAATACAGTTAATAACAGCCATAGATAATTCCATGGAAGAATGAAATAGTTAATTTTGAGCCAAATTATCCGCTTATGTGCTCTTGACAGTTCTGTTGCAGTAGAGGCACATGAGTCAGTGAAAGTATCATTGAAGTCGGCAAAATATCCAGAAGCAGTTTGGGTAAAAACTGGAGCTGTGCTTGGAAGAGGAGAACTTGCAGAAGTCTTCCTCTTTGGTCCATAGTAGTCTATGCTATCCGTTTGTGTAGAATTTGAATATAATTGATCAATATTATTGGTGTTATTTGTAGTAGTAGAAGTTAGTGGAACCAATGTAAGCTCACTTTCCACCCTCCCCAAGCTCGGAGAGGTGTCAGTGTTGTTGCTTAAAACGTGTAGAGGAACATACTGGTCTGTAGTGAGAGGGATTCGGGTACTACCCAGGAGTGCCCTAGGTCTGCTGTGCAGAATCGGCCATATGGTGTAGCTTGACATTGTCGATGGAGACAAAGCTATTTTATTTGGAACCAGGCAGCGGTGGCAGGATGACAGTTCTGGTACTGTGTATTCCCAGGAATAGAAGTGGTGAACGATAGGAAGGGCTGAACTCCTTTTTCACAGCAATCTTTTCACGCACTAGTTTTGGAATCCGGCTGGTAGATGTTATTGGTTTATCCCTTATTCCCAAGGAGGCAGCTCTGGCAGATGCATTATCATAACAGAACTGTGAAAGGTGTATCTGCTGTTAACATCAGGACAGTGCGCGCTCTACGGGCGACTAAAATGCAAAAACCCAGTCTTTATGCAAAGGCATAATTCATGCATTATGTTTATATGCAGTTTGTTAACCTTTTGCATTGCAGAGTTTAATCTTGAAAACTACTACTTATGATGTTTGCAATAACTGTTCATTTGCAAGGTATTGCTGCAGGCTTACAGAGTGTGTCAGGGTGTGGTTCCTTTCTAGGACCTTCTAGAAGCTTTCCCTGCCCCTTGACTGGGTGTGGTTTGTGGGCTGGGCTTGACTCTATATAAAAGAATCAACCCAGCTCCACGTGCTCACTATTCAGAGGTCCCGGTGCAGAGCAGCAGCAACTTCCTGAGCTCCGGTCCCGGAGGCCTACAATGATATTTCCAGGCCTCCCTCATTATATTGACGATCCTTTAGCATGGCGGTAAGGCGGAGGTCGGGCTGGGCACCAGACCCCCGTTTTCAAAGACATTCGAGTTTTTGGGCCTAGTTGTGAAACTCCTTGTGTGCGTGATTGTGTTTCCATGACATTTACATATTCTTGTTTGAATCTGCAAGGTGCGCAATTCAATTCTGGGATATGATCCTTGACATTCAGATCGGCAACAGTGTGCGCAATCATTTCATGATATTTGTATTGTGTATTTCGAATCGGCAAGGTGCGCAATTAATTTCTGGCATTTCATTTTGACATTCAGATCGGCAACAGTGTGCGCAATCATTTCATGATATTTGCATTGTGTATTTCGAATCGGCAAGGTGCGCGATTCATTTCCTGGCATTTAACTTTGACATTCAGATCGGCAACAGTGTGCACGATCATTTAATGATATTTGCATTGTGTATTTCGAATCGGCAAGGTGCGCGATTCATTTCCTGGCATTTAACCTTGACATTCAGATCGGTAACAGTGTGCGCGGTCATTTCATGTTATTTGCATTATGTATTTCGAATCAGCAAGGTGCGCGATTCATTTCCTGACATAAAAACTCTTGACATTCAGATCGGCAGTGTGCACGATCATTTCATGACATTAGCATTGTGAAACATCAAATCGGCAGCAAGGTGCGCGATTCTTTTCTGGCAGTAAACTCTTGATTTTGAGATCGGCTGTGCGCGCGATCTTTTCATGACATTGAATACTTTGGTGTGCAGTGCTTGTTGAGGTACACACATTTATCCTGAGCTTTTGGTTTTCTCGAAACGCTTAATTCAATGTGCGGCATTCTTTGTGCTAATTAAGCTCCTAGTACATTTCCTGTTGTTTTTTCTTGGAATGTTCAGATAGCCCTTGTCCTCCTGTAAAATGCAATGTTTATTCTGAAACTATTTTGAAGAAGGTTCTTGTATTCTAGACAGTATATGATATTTCCTGAAAATCTCAAATGAAATATTGTATTAACCCATTCTTGATTTTCCATGTACCTAGATTTCTTGAGGCCTAGTTATAGTCATGTCCTAGGTTATTCATGATTACAGTATAAGAATTCTTAGAACCATAGTCTATTGAAAGTCAAAGTGATTATATCTTGACATTCTGTTGTTTAACCTCTTGCTTCCTACAGGTCTCCTTCCCAGCTGTTCCCGACCTAATCCCCTTTTCCTCACTTGGACTCTCTCAGGCTCTGTGGTATAACTATTGGAGTTTTGGAGCTGTCTAGTGGTGGACATGTTGGGAACGTGCGCAGGCCCGAGGATCTGGTCTCCCTGACATCTGCCGCCTATGCGCCAGGACCATCAAGATCTGGAACATACATATGTGTGCCAAGCATGCATTCGCATAAAGTATGACCCCCCCAGGGACCTTCTGGGCAGATTGTTAAGTGTTCTCTGGACATACAGGTGTGTAAGCCAACTACGACCCGTGCCTAATACTCTAGCTGTTAAGGATTGCTTTAAATATCGGTTTTGTCGCTCCACAACACTATTTCCCTCGTAATGAAATAGAGATGAGTAATGCAGTTGGACCCTAACAAAGCCATGGCATCCCTGAGAGCCCTTGAGGCAAAAGCAGAGCCCTGGTCTGAGTGGGAAGCAGCAACAGCATATGTGCCGATAAAGACTTGCAAATCTTTAGTAACAGTTTGAGCATCAGGCAAGCATTGTGGCCAAACCCATAGAAATCTAGAGGATCAATCAACAGCGACTAAAATGTATTTGTATGCACTTGTATCCACTATCAGATGTCAGGGGACCACAATGGTGCAAGTACACACATTGTAATGGTTTGTTGGAAATTAGGAGGGGTGTCTGCGGTGGGCGTTTGACGGTGGACCCTTTTATTTGCTGGCAGATGTCACAACAAAGAACATATTGCTTGGTCTGTTTATAGAGAACGGCTTGTAACAATGATATTGTACACACCACACCAGCATGAGCAAAAGCAACTCCCTCATGCGCTACTTTGATCAATTCTGGTCTTTGGTCTTTATTGGGAATCTCATGATTACCCACACCTGGTATACCTGCTAGGGCTGTATTGAGGCATGATATGCGGTAGGAATATTTGGCAGGATATGCTTTTGGTAAGGGCGTGCCATCAGCCGAAACTTTCACATCTGCAAGTGTTTCATCATCCAAATTTTGGTTCTAGAATGAGTTACTGCAGTAACAGAAGCCGTAGCTACTGCTGATTTGGCTGCTTCATCAGTCAAGATGTTGCCTGCAAAGTGTATTCCAACACGCTGATGTCCTAGTGTATTTAAAACAGGGCCATTGGGTAGCGTTTCCTTCAGATCTGCTACTTTTTCCCACAGAAGTCTGTGTTTAATGATGTTTCCTTTTGAATATCTGAACCCATTCTGGTGCCAGTAATGCAGATATTCATTGAAGGACTAGACATAATAATTTGAATCACAGACAATCAGTGTCAGCTGTTTAGGATCTGCTTGTTCCAGTGCCATCACCAGAGCCTTAAGCTCTGGTAATTGTGCAGTGCAGTCCCCTAAGGTCTGCGTGTAAGTATGTTGTGGATGGAACTTGCCATCTTCCATATAGCCACTCAAAACTGCGCAAGCTGCGGTGTATTGATATTATGTACCTATAGCTGGTTGGAATGAACCATTAGTATACATCATTGTTTGATATTGTTCAATAGGCAATGTGTTTGCTGGAACTGGGTATTCGAGTTCACATTGCAAAAATTCTTGAGTTGGTTAATTTGAGTCAAAAATAAATCAGCATCAGTGGCCATCAGAGACATTGCGCGTTAGATCCAACGTGCATGTAATGCTTTAGTGTTGTGAAGCTGGCTTTGGTCACAGCCTCTAGGGCCGGAATGGGAGATACAACAATGATATGTTTCCCCGGGGCCAGAGGTCTCTCTTTAATGATAACCATCTGAACAGCAGTGAGATTTTCTCAGTGGGAGCAAAGCGTTGTTCTGCTGTAGAGTGCAAGTGTGATTTGTATGCAGTCGGGACTGTCTCACCCTCAATGAATGTTACGTAGGGGAACCAATGGAATTAGCAATTACTCTGATGACCAGGGTTTTTTTTTTGTCCCTTGTATGTAGGAATTTTGCTGGAAGCATGTCTTATTGTAACGCTCCGATGGTGTGTGTGTGTTCGACTGTCCAGTATTTGCTGGAAAAGTCAGGACGTATGAAGTCATATAAAGGTTTGATGCATTGTGCATAGTCTGGAATGTATGTTCTGCCAAAATTTTAAAAGCCCAATAAAGACTGGAGATTTGTTATTGTGGTTGGAGGTTGTAATTGTGTGCATTTTTCTAGAAATCGGAGTGCAAGGCTCTTGCCTTCAACTGATAATTCATATCCCAAAAACAGGACACCAAGGAAGGCTATTTTTGTTTTCTTGGAATTTAATCTGTAGCCTTTTTCAGCAAATCTTACAACAATGCAGGCTACCCGCCTTATATGTTGCATGAAGTCGTCATCTGTAAGGTAGATACCGTCCACGTATGACAACGCCACAGGGTCAATGTAGTGTAAAATAGACGTAACACGAGCTGAAAACAGTCCTGGACTGTTCTTGTACTCCTGTGGGAGTCGACAGAATTTTTTCTGAGAGCCTAAAGTGCTGTAACTTGTTAAGCCCCTACTTTCAGGCACTATATTTTGGCAGAAAAACTTGTTGGAAATATCCAGGGTCATTTTGTATTTTTTATGCACAATTTTGTTCATAAGGGCTGTGCTGTGTGCATTTTGTATAGCAAATGTGCGAGTGTGACTGTTGAAATTTCTGTAGTCTAAGACTACTCTGTATGAATGGTCGGGTTTAGCTTCGGGGAACAATGAGTTGTTCATTGGTGAAAAACAGGGTTCAATTACGCCCTGGTACTCTAACTCTGAAAGGATTTCCTTCACAGGTGCTTTTGCTTCAACCTTTATTGGATATGGGGTTTGAGGTTGAGGTTGGGATTTAATTGGTATTACATGATAGGTTGAATCTTTATCCCATCCGATATGGTTGCGGTATAACGCAAGTGCCTGCACCACTGCCCAATCAATTGCGTGAATTTCTACGAGCTTTCTGGGAACAAGGGGCGAGAACACTTTTTCAATAATCTCTTCTCCATAAGGGAAATCACGGACAAAGTCTGGTGGCCAATCTTTTTCGGCCAGTAAAATATCATAAATAGTGAAAAGCGGTCCCAAAAGACAGCGTTGATTGTGCGTTCAATGTCTCCTTCTAATTGTATAGTTACTGTATGCACCCTGTCAGGCGTGGAGACACGCATGTCTGCAGTCTCAACGTGTAAGAAGTCATCAGTTGCTTTCACCTCCAGATGCTCTTGAAGATCCCGGCAAACTATTGTGACTTCTGCTGCACTGTCTAGCAGTGCTAGTACCAACTTCCTGTTCTTCAGTAAAGCTCTCTTCCTAAGTGGCATGTTGTATTACAACTGCTGCCACCTTTTTCTTTTTGAACTGGGGTTTTTGTTGGGGAAGTTTCTCTTCTTTCTAAACAGAAATTTCAGACGAGCATTGTGAGTCCTTTCTTGGTTTCACCTACTCTATTCGCTACTCTGACTGCCCACCTCTCTCACTGTGTTTTTCTGGCATGTCCTGAAAGGAACGAGAATGGCGTGTATCAGTATATTGATATCTGTCAGGTGTTTTTACATTATCTCTATTTTTAAGATTATGGGGGTCATTACAACATTGGCGGTAAAAGCCGCTTACCGCCGTGCAGAAGACCGCCAATACACCGCCACGGCCGCGGAATTCCGCCACAGCTATTATGACACACATCTCGGAATCCGCCGAAATACAGACACCCACACAAGTCCGCCACCCCAAAGGTCAGTGATAAACTGAAGAAAACAAATCCTCCACTGTCACGCCAACAGAAACACGCCCATGCTATCACGACCCACGAATCCACGCGGCGGTCTTTCAACCGCGGTATTCCATTGGCGGTACACACCGCCGCGCTCAAAATACACACACATCTCCAAAACACCACCACATTGGAGAATTCAAAATACACACACCTGATACACATACAAACACCACTCCCACACACCCAACAGAATATAAAACACACACCCACATCACCCACAAACCCCTACGACCAGAAATTTTGAGGAAGCCGAGAGACAGAGAGCACAGCAATTGAGAACCCCACCACACAGAGGCACACAACACCATCACCCATACAACAGTCCACGCACAAAACACCACACACCACTACACAGCACCACACACATCAACACATACACCACACCACACATCACCCACATCACCCCATGTCACGCCAAAGACACCCCAGGTTTTCCGAGGAGGAGCTCAGGGTCATGGTGGAGGAAATCCTCTGGGTAGACCACAGCTATTTGGCTCACAGGTGCAGCACACCTCCATAGCCAGGAAGATGGAGCTATGGCGCAGAATCTTGGACAGGGTCAACGCTGTGGGACAGCATCCAAGAAATCGTGAGGACATCAGGAAGAGGTGGAACGACCTACGGGGAAAGGTGCGTTATGTGGTCTCCAGGCACAACATCGCGGTACAGCGGACTGGCAGTGGACCCCCACCTCCTCCCCCACACCTAACAACATGGGAGGAGCAAGTCTTGACCATCATGCATCCAGAGGGCCTCGAAGGAGTCGGTGGAGGAATGGACACTGGTAAGTCAAATCTTAACTATCATATCCCCCACCCTACCTGCATGCTATCACACCCCACACCCTCTCCCCTATCACTCCAACTCCTCACTAATGTACTAATAACACAAACCACCCATCCCAACACCAAGCCCTGCATGACACAACTAAGCATGGTCACCCATCACTAAAGCATGCTCACTGCACATACCCATAAAAACCCCCTAACCATCATGACACAAACCCCCACACAGGAATGCTTGCACTGGGGTACACACACACCCACCCATTGCACACCATGACACACACACATGCAATAATCATGCTCTTATACCCCTGCAGGACCACTACGGAACGTCACCACACAGGAGGGTCCAGACATCTCCACTCCACCCACAGAAGAGGCCCACAGTGACGACAGCAGCTCTGGCCAACTGGATCCTGATGACCAGCCCGGACCATCGTGGGCCTCGGGACAGTCGGTTCCCCTCACACAGGCACAGCCCAACACTGACCTTCCACCCTCTGGTAACACCAGCACAGCACCCACCCAGCGGGCCCATCCCTCCGTACCCAGGACACATCAATCAGCTGTGTGTCCACCACTACAGGGAACCCAGGATAACCCACCACCCCAAAAACAACAGGGACCTGGGGGCAGTGGTAGTGGGCACACGGTCCAGGGGACGGAGGCACAGGAACACAGGGGAACTGGGAGGGCTGCTGTGCGACAGGGGGCGGACAGGCCAAGGGAACCCACCCTCCACGAGGCCCTCTCCTCCATCATGGGAGCATACCACCACTCCCAGGAGACGATGGCGACGGTCCTGGCCAAGTTTCAGGAGACCCAGCGCATGCAGGAGCAGTTGTATTTGGGGTTCAGGGAGGAGCTCAGAACCATCAGCTCCACCCTGGGCACCATCGTAGGGGTGCTGAAGGACATACAAAAAGACCATGAGGGACACCGTGGCACTCCAAGGGGCCCCTGACACTAGCATGGATGATGAACTGCCCACCACCTCCGCCGGCGCTAGTGGACAGGACGTCCCGCCACAGGACCACCACATCAGCACCTCACCCCCTGCAGATGGACAACCACCCCGAAAGCGGTCCCTGAGATCCAGGAACAGGACAGAGCAAGATGGCAAGACCACCGCCAGGAAATGAGACCACCCTGATTGTCCTCCCACTGTCTCACTTTGTTACCCTGTCCATATTGGAACTGCCCCAGCTCCACTTCCTATGCCCATATGGGCAAAGCACCTGTGAGACGAATAGACTGGACTCTGCCATGGACATTCCTCCACCATCCCACATCACCATTTTACAACCCCCCTCCATTTTTGAGCACTTAAATAAACACCCTTGAAGCACAAAACAATCTGGAGTCAGTCTGTGATTTGGTAAATTTGTATTATCAATGACAGTGTCAAAATGCGTTTTCTATTGTAATGCCAACATACCTATGTCACACATCACAAGTCCATGAAGGATGCAAGCAGATGACACACGTTGGTAACCACACCTGTGAAACCGTAATGGAAAGGTACAACTCAGTTACCAAATACTGCTACTAAATGACAGACAGGATAGAGGTAGAAGTGTGAAAGTTAATGTAATAGTGAAAAAAAATCTTCTTACCTGTGTGTCACTGGAAATATTGCTGTATGACTGACTCCCTGTTGTCTATGTCTTCTTCCTCAGCTTCCTCCTCATCACTGTCCACAGGCTCCACAGCTGCCACAACACCGCCATCTGGACCATCCTCCTGCAGAAAAGGCACCTGGCGTCACAAAGCAAGATTGTGAAGCATCGAGCAGGCGATGATGATCTGGCACACCTTCTTTGGTGAGTAGAATAGGGAACCACCTGTCATATGGAGGCACCTGAACCTGGCCTTCAGGAGGCCGAAGGTGCGTTCGATCACCCTTCTAGTCCACCCATTGGGCCTCATTGTAGCGTTCCTCTGCCCTGGTCCTGGGATTCCTCACTGGGGTCAATAGCCATGACAGGTTGGGGTAACCAGAGTCCCCTAATAGCCACACCTGGTGCCTCTGGAGTTGACCCATCACATACGAGATACTGCTATTCCGCAGGATGTAGGCATCATGCACTGAGCCAGGGAATATAGCATTTACCTGGGAGATGTACTGGTCTGCCAAACATACCATCTGTACATTCATGGAATGATAACTCTTCCGGTTCCTGTACACCTGTTCACTCCTGTGGGGGGGGACCAGAGCTACATGGGTCCCATCAATAGCACCTATGATGTTGGGGATATGTCCCAGGGCATAGAAGTCACCTTTAACTGTAGCCAAATCCTCCACCTGAGGGAAAACGATGTAGCTCCTTACGTGTTTCAGCAGGGCAGACAACACTCTGGACAATACGTTTGAAAACATAGGATGGGACATCCCTGATGCCATGGCCACTGTTGTCTGAAAAGACCCACTTGCAAGGAAATGGAGCACTGATAGCACCTGCACTTGAGGGGGGATTTCGGTGGGATGGCGGATTGGTGAGATCAGGTCTGGCTCCAACTGGGTACACAGTTCCTGGATAGTGGCACGGTCAAACCTGTAGGTGATGATTAAATGTCGCTCCTCCATTGTCAACAGGTCCACCAGCGGTCGGTACACCGGAGGATTCCGCCATCTCCTCACATGTCCCAGCTGACGGTGCCTAGGAAGGACAACAGCGACCACAGAGTCAACAAATTCCCAGCTATGTACCCACAGCTACACAGAACACGACACCAAATACAAAACTCTTCCTGTATGTGTGTTGAGTGTAGGCCTAGGTATGTGTGACGCAGTAGTAAATGAAGCCATGTGGGCCCCTGAAATGGCGGCTGCCTGACCTCTAAACTGGGACAATGGGATGTGAGGTATCTGCGCTGGCGTTGTACACTGTCGCGGTAGGCATTCGTAGACCGCGGCGCAATGCTGCATTGGTTAACATTGGACCCTATGGGTCCCAGGAGCCAATGATGAAGTGCACCGGCGGTGATGAGACGCACCGCCGCGGACGTCACCGCCGCGGACGTGACCGCCATTTTCTATCTGTTAAGTCACTCGATACCTGATCTACGACAGGAGAGGACCTACACTGCAAGTGCTGCTGTGACCTCGGTCTGGAAGGGACAATGGCTGCTGCGACTTGGGAAAGGGCCCCTGCCTTTACTGCTCAGGAGTTGGAGAAGCTCGTGGACGGGGTCCTCCCCCAGTACACGCTACTCTACGGTCCTCCAGACCAACAGGTAAGTACACAGGGAGCACGTTGTATGGGCTATGCCTGGATGGAGAGGGCTGGATGTCAGTAGGAAGGGGGCAGAGGTCAGGGAACGTGAAGGACTGTGAATGCATGTGCCACATGGCAAGGGTAGGGATGGGGGCCACCCACTTCGACGGTGCTGTTGTTAATGACTTCTCTTCTTCCTCTGTACATGTCATGTAGGTCAGCGCCCACCAGAAGAAGGACATTTGGCGTGCCATCGCCAAGGACGTCCAGACCCTGGGGGTCCACCAGAGACGGGGCACCCACTGCTGGAAAAGATGGGAGGACATTCGCCGCTGGAGCAAGAAGACGGCGGAGGCTCAGCTGGGGATGGCCTCCCAACGTGGGAGGGGTGCCTGTCGAACCATGACCCCCCTGATGCTCTGGATCCTGGCGGTGGCCTACCCTGAGTTGGATGGGCGCTTGAGGGCATCACAGCAGACACAAGGGGTGAGTACACACTCATTCTGCGGACTTTGCGTGCAGTGGAGGGGTCTGGGTGGGGGAGGAGGGCTGTGGGTTTCCCTAGGCCAGGGCGAGTTCCGTAGGCTAGGCCCCTCCGTAATGCAGGCCATGTGGCACTCCACCCCACCTCTGTAGAGTGCCAAGTACAGGTATACATGCCCCTGTGTCATCTATGTGTGCAGATGACCACCACAGCCATGTAGGGCAGATCCCAGGAATTGCATCTGTAGAGGCTAAGAGCACGGCGTAGTGCAGGGGGCTGCTGTGTCTGTATTGTCCACCAACTGTAGCGGTAAGCCATGCACTCAACCTGTTTTTCTTCTGTCGTCCCCCCCCTTTTTGTGCTCTCCCTGTTCTTGTGTGCATCAGCATCATCAGACGGAGGTACAGCGGCACCGGAGCACGAGGGAGCTGCATCCCACATGGCCATGGAGGGCCACACCACAGACTCTGAATACACCAGTGGGACGGAGGGCGAGCAGAGCTTCACGTCAGTCACCGGATCACCAAACAGCGACACGGACTCGTCCGCCGATGGGAGCTCCCTTGTGGTGGCGGCACCATCTGTGCACCCCACTTCTACAGGTACAGCCGCCACCCCCCCTACCAGCACCGCCCTCCCAGCAGCCCCTCAGCCTTCGCTCCGTGCCCGCTCACCCAGGAGGGTGGGCATCACCTTCGCCCCAGGCACCTCAGCCCCTGTCACCCCTGCTGCCGTCAGTGAGGAGGCCATTGACCTCCTCAGGTCACTCACTGTTGGGCAGTCTACCATTGTGAATGCCATCCAGGGTGTAGAAAGGGAGTTGCAACACGGTAATGCCTTCCTGGAGGGCATTCATTCTGGTCAGGCTGCCCTTCATCGAACCCTGCAATCTCTGGCCTCAGCACTGATGGTAGCCATTGTCCCTGTGTCTAGCCTCCCCCCTCCAACTCCCTCCACCCAGACCCAGTCCCCTGTACCCCAGCCTATCCCAAGCACACCATCAGACAAGCATGCATACACCTCAACACACAAAAGTAGCTCAGGCAAACATAAGCACCACACAACCCACAGGCACTCAAACAAGCATCACCCACATACAGACACAACAACATCCACTGCCTCCACTGTGTCCCCCTCCTCGTCGTCTCCCTCCTCCCTCCTAGTGTCGTCTACACTCTCACCTGCATGCACTACATCTACAGGCACTAGGACTCGCACCCGAACACCCAGCACCACACCCCGCTCACCTGCACTCACCACCCCCACTACCATTTACACGTCCCCTGTGTCCACTCCCAGTGTGTCTATGACGCCCCCTCTCAAAGTACACAAACGCGGGCACCCACACACCCAACATCCATCCACCTCACGACAGCCTCCAGTACCTGCACCTGCACCCAAATCACCTAAAGTTACACCTCCTACAACCACCTCCTCTTCCTCCACTCCCAGACCCCCTCCAGCTACCCATCCCAGTGTTCGTCAGCAACTCTTCCTCAGCAATGTTGACCTCTTTGCCACCACCCCCACCCCTCCAATTCATAGGTCCCGTAGTAGCACCTCAGCCAAAAAAAGTCCAGTACCAGTGGTGCGTGTTCAAGGTGTGTGGAGTGCACCGGCCACCAGGGCAGCCAGTGTGACTCGGAGCCAAAGCACTGCCAGTCCACCCCCTGTAAAGCACCTAAAGTTGGAAAGTGGCCAACGGGACAGGGTGAAGACTCCTGGTGGCAAAACTGCTCACAAGGGTCCCAGGGGGAGTGCCGAGTCAGCTGTGACTCCTCCAAAGGTGGTGAAGGGCCAGAAGAAGTCTGCACAGTCTGGGAAGAGCAGCACGGCGGACAAGGGCGCCATCCTCCCCGGCGGCCTGGACGCCACCGCCAGCACTGTCGTCACTGGTCCGGAGACCACCGCCAGAGTCAGTGCCCAGCAGGGCAGCACTGTCGTCACTGGTCCGGAGACCACCGCCAGAGTCAGTGCCCAGGAGGGCAGCACAATCGTCACGGGTCCGGAGACCACCGCCAGAGTCAGTGCCCAGGAGGGCAGCACTGTCGTCACTGGTCCGGAGACCACCGCCAGAGTCATTGCCCAGGAGGGCAGCACAATCATCACTGGTCCGGAGACCACCGCCAGAGTCAGTGCCCAGGAAGGCAGCACTGTCGTCACTGGTCCGGAGACCACCGCCAGAGTCATTGCCCAGGAGGGCAGCACAATCGTCACTGGTCCGGAGAGCACCGCCAGCGTCAGTGCCCTGGAGGGCCCCGGCAGCCACAGCCCCGCTGGGCAATGAGAGACCGTCATGCCACACACCAATGCACAGGTCAGAAACTGCAAAGTAAAGCACCGCTGAACAGGTCAGAAACTGCAAAGTCAAGCACCGCTGAACAGGGCACAGACCGCCATGGCAAAGCACCGCTGAACAGGGAAAAGACCGCCAAATCAAGCATCGTTAGCCCATGTGCAGCTGGGACAGTGACGGAACAGGAACTGTCACGGGGAGCCTGATGCAGTCTGGGCACCAGTCCCCCTCCAGAACCAGTGGAGACTGTTATCCACTTGAGAGACTGTGGCTTTGCACTCCCCAGGATGGTACAGTGGGCAACTGAAGTACGTACACTGGCTCTTCTTGTTCTTTCCTTAAAGGTTTATTTCCAGTTATAATGTACAGACAGAGATACATGAGCTTGCCATCCCCAAACCAGCACAACTCTGACCTTTCATATGAAAACATTCCAATCCCCAGTCACAGCCTGCCCCAACATTCCACTGCCCCAACATTCCACTGCCCCTGATGTCATAGCATTCTTCTTTTACCTACAAACCAATACATCACTACACATCCCCTTCCCTTACAAAAAAAACCCCAAAAAACAAGAAAAAAATAAAATAAAAATATGTATATAAATAAATATATATATTTTTATTTAATCACACACAAAATTTTCTAATACCTTAGGTTTTCTCAAAACCCTGCCGAAACAATTTTTCTTCACTTCACCACAAACTACATTTTTATTCTGTTCACGCTCATTCACATTACATTCAAATTCTCCCATATTAATACGAGTCTGGACACCTTCCTGACAGCCCCTAGCTCCCAATTGCCCAATAACTCTAGAATCTTTGTTACCATCAATATCACACTCCAACCACCAATATTTGTTATTATTACCTTCCAGCAAATCATACTGCACAAATTGTTGTTTGCAAGGCTTAGCAATAGCAACGCGACTCATGTGACATACACTGCCATCATCCAAAATGACAGTATTTCTCATCACTTTCTTAATTCTTATAGGCTCGCCAAACTTGCTCTCACCTTTAGTCACTTTCCTTACGGATTTCACTCTCACCCAATCTCCCACATTCAAATGTGCTTCTTTAGTGCCATATTTATTATTAAAATATTCCTTGTTCTTTTCTTGTGAATTCTTTATGCACTTTCTTACATGTTCCTTGCTCCAAAGTACTTGTCTGCTTCTTTGCATCCAACCAGGGTTAATCTTCGAAAATGGAATTCTACCTCGCATTATATCAAACGGACTTTGACCTATTGTCTCATGAGGTGTCACTCTATAAGCCCATAACATTTTCCTTAACTCAGAATCTATATTACTTTTGTTTCCATGCTTTGCAATTTGAATGATGCCCTTGAAAATCCTATTTATACGTTCCACTACAGCATTCCCCCTGGGATGATATAAAGCTGTAAACCTTTGTTCAATACCAGTCATTTTAGCAAAAGTTTTCATTTCCTCAGATTTAAATTGAACACCATTGTCCGTCAGTAAAATTCTGGGAAATCCTTCCCTCAAAAATATTTCCTCCAAAAAATTAATCACTGCCTTGGTATCAATTTTTTGTAACACAGAAAATTCAATCCACCTTGAAAACAAATCAACTAAAACCACAATAAACTTTGAAGTCCCATCATGCCACGTAATAGGACCCATAATGTCTAAAGCAACTTCTTCCCATGGTATATTAGGACAACTTGAAGAAGAAATTGGCGGGTTAAGTGTCTTTTGAGATTTGTCACTATTCTCACACTCCAGGCAGTCACGTACATATCTCTCAATTTCTACATCAATTTTTGGCCACCAATAAAGTACTTTAATTCCTCTTTTGGTGCGAGATATTCCTGAATGACCTTCATGTCCAATAGCAATAAGTTTATTTCTAATACCACAGGGGGGAATAATCTTCCCACCTCTACACACAAAATCACCTTCAATGCTCAATTCATCTCTCACTTCCCAAAAAGCTCTTAACATATCACTGCTTTTGACTTTCTTGTCATTATACCAACCGAACATCACTTTGTTTTTAACTTCTTTCAACACTTCGTCTTTCTCATACTCCATGATCCATTCTTCTTTTTGCAATGAGCTTAAAGTATTCTCATCAAACACACCAGCTACACACCAGTCATTCCATGGATGTTGATCCAACTCTCTTAAAGGTAAGGACATTCTACTTAAAAAATCTGCAGTAAATTTTTTTACCCCAGGAACATACTGCACTTCATATAAGAAATCTTGTAGTCTCATAGATAGTCTAGCTATTCTCGCAGATGCTCTACATAAACCTTCTGTAGTTAACAATTTAGTAAGAGGCTTATGGTCAGTCCGTATGATGCATTTTTGCCCCCAAACAAATTTCCGAAAGTGTTCTAATGCCCATACACCTGCCAAAGTTTCTCTCTCTATTACAGAGTATTTTTCCTCTGTGGGAGACAAAGAACGGGATGCAAATGCAACCACATATTCTTTACCCCCATTGTCACTTTGTGTTAATACACTACCAAGGCCCTTACCACTCGCATCCGTAGTGATAATAGAACAAGCTTTTGGATCGTACCCATGCAACATTGGAGCACTCACAATTGCATTCTTAATTTCCTGAAAAGCCTTCTGACAACTTACATTCCATTCAAATTTCACTTTGTTTTTTAGTAACAGTCTCATTTGGTAGGTTTTAGCTGAAAATTTTTCTACAAATTTTGAATAAAACTCGGCTAGACCTAAAAAGGATCTCAAATCATCTTTGATGTGGGGCATGGGGCATTCTTAATAGCTTCCACCAACTTTTTTTTAGGTCTTATGCCTTCATGATCAATCTCATGTCCTAAATACGTTACTTTTCTCTGTGCAAATGTACATTTACTGATCTCTGCGGTCAAACCTTTTTCTTGTAAGATGTTCAAAACATTCCTCAATTCCTTATCATGATGTTTCTTGCTACTTCCCATAACTAAAATATCATCCTGAAAGAATGTAACATTAGGCAAATGTCCAAATAACTGCGCCATCAACCTTTGAAAGACGGCAGCCGCCGACGCCAAACCAAATGGCATACGTTTGAAACGAAAACAACCCCATGGTGTACAAAAAGTTGTAAGATGTCTGCTATGATAGTCCAACCTAACCTGGTGGTAAGCAGACGACAAGTCCAAAGTGGAAAACCATTTAGCATCTCTCGTGGCAGACAACATCTCATCAATACGAGGCAAAGGAAACTGATCTACTATGATATTATCGTTCAAACCTCTCAAATCCACACACAAACGCACTTTGCCATTAGCTTTACGCGCAACAACCAAAGGTGAAACCCACTCAGAAGCTTCAACTGGTTCTATAATCTGTGAATTTTGTAACCTGTCCAACTCTTTTTTTACCTCTTCCCTGACAATAAACAGAATATTCCGTACCTTATGAATTTTTGGTTTGGCATCCTTTTTGAGTCTAATCTGATGTATAAAGCCTTTAAGTTGACCTACTTGCCCATTGAACACTCCTGGAAACTCTTGTGTGACCCATTTCTTTGTGTCTTCTTCATCACACATTACTAAGACTTGCTCTACACTGTTAGGATCAAGCACAATATGCAGTTTCTTTTGGTCTTTCCAGCCTAATACCGACGGACCATCCTTAGCCACATATAATTTACATACGGCTTGTCTTTGCTTAAATTTGAATACCAGCAATCTAAAACCAATAATATCTATTCTATCACCAGTGTAACTTTCAGGCGAAATGTCAAGAGGTTTCTAAATGTTCCCCTAAACTATGTACAAAATGCTTTTGCCATGTGCATTCTGAAACAATACTGTATGGGGAACCAGAGTCTGCTGCCACCTGCAACATAACTCCCCCAAATGATATCCAACACAAGGGTTTGTTTGACGTTTGTCCTGAAATGTTCAAAACCACAGTTTTGTGACCCCTCAGTTTATAATTTACGTCTTCATCACTGTCATCAGAACAGTCTTCCACCACTTCCTTAATGCAGGCCACTTTACTGTTCACCTTCTTCAGTTGTTTCTTCCTGCACACCCTAGCAAAATGGCCTACAATTCCACATTCCAAACACTTAGCATTTTTAGCTGGACACCCATCAAATTTTGCAGAATGAAAGGAACTCCCGCAAAGGAAACACTCATTTCTGGATCGATCAGGCATGTTAGATTTTTGATTTTTTGCAAAAGTTTGATTTTTCTCTTTTTTAAAGTCATTATCCCGCTTATCCATGGACCATTTGTTGTGCTTGCGATCACTAACTTTGGCAACAACTTCTTCAAAGTTCTTATCCTGTGCCAAAGTGATTTTCGCACATCTTTCGGATAATTCTGCTTTCTTTACTAAAGCAATAATATCCTTTAGACTGGATTCGCCTTCAATCCACAACCTCTCTTGAATAGATTTGTTTTTAGTATACATTACAATCTGGTCCCGTACCAGTTCATCATGTAGACCAGCAAACCTACATGAGCTAGCTAAATTTTTTAAAGCAGAAACGTAGCTCTCTATGTCCTCGTGTTTCTCTTGTTTCCTGTGGAAAAATGCGTGACGAGTAACCGCAATGCAAACAGCAGGAGAAAAATGATCATTTAAATCCAAAATAGCACTTTGAAACACATCTTCATCGCCTCTATCGTGTTTTTGTAGTTGATTGTAAATACGAAGACCTTCAGGGCCTAAACAGTGCATTAAGATCCTTTTTTTTCTTTCAGCAGAGATTAAACCATTGCAATCTTCTAAGTTTGCGATGTAATTCAAAAAATATTCCTTCCACTCCTTCCATTGTACAGCTGGTTCACCAGGAGACGCTAAAAATTCCTTTGGTGTACTCAACTGCAAAGAAAGCGACGTCCCTGTACCAGAAGAATCTCCACTCGAAGACATGGTGTACTAAAAATTATAGCTGTAAAATATAACTCTTTAGCTTACTTCTTCAGCAAGACATGTATCTCTGTTATAATAATTTCTGTTAGTTTTCCTTTGTGCCGGATAAACTTCAGCAATGAAGTTGCTAAAAAATTAAGAATAGTAAAAATAATACCATGTACTTGGTACTAATTAACATTAAAAGGGCGCTGTTCCTGCTCCCATGTAACTTCCAGGGCAAGAACCAGCACGTTCACAAGACATTGTTATTAAGCATTATGTTGTCCAGGCACAAGTAACCAAGCGGGGGTGCACGCGAGGACCGAGGCGATGAAAAATCTAACGTTTGAGCAGTACACACGCGCCTCAAACAAAGTAAACAAACAGCAACTGTATTAGAGAAAGAGAAAAATAAATAAATAATAAAAAATAAAAAATAAACTTCCCTCACTTGCTTAAAATAAGTTGCCTTTAACAAAGCAGGTCCGAAAATAGCTGCTCTCCAATCCTCAGTCTGATGTCTGTAGCGTTGCCTTCCAATAATTGCAGTTTTCTCAGTCCAATGCTTGCTGCTTTACGATCCCATCCTCGTCGCCATGTGAAGTAAGTACACTGGCTCTTCTTGTTCTTTCCTTAAAAGTTTATTTCCAGTTATAATGTACAGACAGAGATACATGAGCTTGCAATCCCCAAACCGGCACAACTCTGACCTTTCATATGAAAACATTCCAATCCCCAGTCACAGCCTGCCCCAACATTCCACTGCCCCAACATTCCACTGCCCCTGATGTCATAGCATTCTTCTTTTACATACAAACCAATACATCACTACAGCAACCCACCCACTGTAGAGACTTTAGAGGCTGTGGCTTTGCACTCCCCAGGATGGAACAGTGGGCAACCCACCCACTGTAGAGACTTGAGAGACTGTGGCTTTGCACTCCCCAGGATGGTACAGTGGGCAACCCACCCACTGTAGAGACTTGAGAGACTGTGGCTTTGCACTCCCCAGGATAAAGCAGTGGGCAACCCACCCACTGGAGAGACTTGAGAGACTGTGGCTTTGCACTCCCCAGGATGGTACAGTGGGCAACCCACCCACTGTAGAGACTTGAGAGACTATGGCTTTGCACTCCCCAGGATGGAACAGTGGGCAACCCACCCACTGGAGAGACTTGAGAGACTGTGGCTTTGCACTCCCCAGGATGGTACAGTGGGCAACACACCCACTGTAGAGACTTGAGGGACTGTGACTTTGCACTCCCCAGGATAAAGCAGTGGGCAACACACCCACTGGAGAGACTTGAGAGACTGTGGCTTTGCACTCCCCAGGATGGTACAGTGGGCAACCCTCCCACTGTAGAGACTTGAGAGACTGTGGCTTTGCACTCCCCAGGATAAAGCAGTGGGCAACCCACCCACTGTAGAGACTTGAGAGTCTGTGGCTTTGCACTCCCCAGGATGGTACAATGGGCAACCCACCCACTGTAGATACTTGAGAGACTGTGGCTTTGCACTCCCCAGGATAAAGCAGTGGGCAACCCACCCACTGGAGAGACTTGAGAGACTGTGGCGTTGCACTCCCCAGGATGGTACAGTGGGCAACCCACCCACTGTAGAGACTTGAGAGACTGTGGCTTTGCACTCCCCAGGATGGAACAGTGGGAAACCCACCCACTGGAGACTTGAGAGACTGTGGCTTTGCACTCCCCAGGATGGTACAGAGGGCAACCCACCCACTGTAGAGACTTGAGAGACTGTGGCTTTGCACTCCCCAGGATAAAGCAGTGGGCAACCCACCCACTGTAGAGACTTGAGAGACTGTGGCTTTGCACTCCCCAGGATGGACCAGTGGGCAAGCCACCCACTGTAGAGACTTGAGAGACTGTGGCTTTGCACTCCCCAGGATACATCAATGGGCATGGAGCCCCGTCGTGGATCTGGCGTGGTGCTGTAATCCGGCTGAGGTGCCCCCCCCTTCTCTTCTCCCTGAGGTGCCTGTTGTATTTCTATCTGATGCCCCTGCAGTGTTCTCTCCATTTGTGGACAGGTATCTAGTGTGGGCCTCGCCCATGCATTTTGGGCCCAGTGGTGCACGGACATTGATATGTGCATACCTGCACTACTAATTGTAATGTATCAATTCTGGAATGTGTATATATATCTGTATTTATTAGCTTACTGTATTTTGATACATTACAAAGTTTGAACTGATTTCCTTTTGTCTTTGCATTCTTCCGGGGGGGGTTCGGGGTTGGTACTGTGCTGTTTAGACATGCATTGGTGTGTGTGTTGTAGTGGGTGAGGGTGGGGTTGGGGGTGTGGGTGTGGGTGTTGCGTGTGTGTCCCCCTGACTTTTGCCTCCCCCCTCCCATATGTCATAGGTGCAGTACTCACCGTTGTCTTCGGCGCCTACGTAGATGGTGATCGTAGAGGAGCAGAAAGACAAGCGTAGGGAGTATTTGTAATTCGGTCTCCATGGTGGCCTCCTTCCTCGTGGAGTGTGTTCAGGTGAGCGTTTTCCCATTGCAAAAGCTGTTTCCGCCGTGTTTTTATCCACGGTGAATCCGCCCCGGAAAAGGTGGCGGATTGGCGGGTTGTGACACTGTGGGCGGTACTTTGTCTCCCGTCTGTCTGTTGGCGGTGACCGCCGTGCTGCTTGTCTTTACCGCCGTGGCGGTCGGAGTGTTAAAGTGGCTGTCTATGTTGGCGGTTTCCGCCACGGTCATAATTCCCTTTTTTTTCCGCCGACCTGTTTGCGGTATTACCGCAGCTTTAACACCGTCCGCCAGGGTTGTAATGACCAACTATATCTGTTTTGAGGGGTCTCCGAATGCGAAGATTCTTCCCTTTCTTTTTTAGGTGTTTGATGTTTTTTATCCCAGCGCTTTTTCGAAACTTCAGGTGCTTGCTTAGTAGAATCTTTATTAGATATACCTTGTAATTCTGGTTTAATGGGTCTGGCCCCCAGACTATCTCGACCAATACTAGAGTAGGTCTCAGCGATAATCTTTGGCAGCTCACATTCTTAATCCTGTGCATTAACATCCGGAGCCGCATGCACACTGCTAATGCAATTGCTTCCCCTTTAAGGTTACTTAATGTGATTGAAGACACACTGGCAAAATTGCCCATTAACTGCATCCCTAAGTCCAGGGCCGGGGCACTCCCGAATTCATCTTGAATTTGTTTTAACACCTCCGGAAGATTGACAAGTCCTGATGTAGCATGTGCAGTAGTACAGAGCGTGGAAAATACCGTGCCCCATGTGTTGCAGTTATTTACTGTAAGAACCATCTCAAATGGTAAGCACATAGTGAGAATTCTATTTATCCTGAGGACCCGTATGAGGAAAGACTTTTTCCTGCACATTAATTTTTTGAGCTAACCAAAACATTGGGTACTTTACCCATGATCGAATGTACAGTTGCAGGGTTAATGCCTGGTGTAACTGCATGTGATTGTGCTGGGGCAGCATGTGCTGGGTTAGTATTTAATGTTTGCATTACAAACTGTACTAACAGTCTGTATATTCAAGTGAGCTCTGTATATAAGTGGTGAACCTCAGGTACCGCTAAGGTTGCTGCATCAGGGTACAGTGTATATATGGTCAGTAAAGGCCAGGTCGGGCCATCATTGCTCAGTGGACCTAACCTAACATGTAGTATTGTATGTGGTAGCCAATAATTATGGTCTTGATAACATAGTGGTATTTCTAAATATGCATCAGCTCTGAATTGTGCAGGTATGTTTCCTGGTGTGTAGTGATGAAATGTGTTTGTGTTCCCATCAACTGCTGGAAAAGTGACCCAATAATAAAATGTTTCTGTTCTGTAGGCTTGATGAGCCTCAGTCACAAATGTAACTTGACCAGTCTGGCTTTTAGGCCATTTGCCAATAAGTGTGCAGTAAGGGCCGGAGGGCGTGGACGGGCGACTAAAGATGGCGCACGCTTGATTTTCTCGCTCCGGAGGGGCCTGCAATTTATCCGCGAGTCCGAAGCCTGGCCCAGGGGCATCCTGCTGTTGCACCGCGGGGGAGCCTGAGGGGACGAGAGGGAGAGCCGCGGGGGCCCACTCTGGGCGCTACTGAGTGGGCCCTGAGCACGCTAGAGACCAATTGCAATTGCAATTGCTTCCCCTTTAAGGTTACTTAATATGATTGAAGACACACTGGCAAAATTGCCCATTAACTGCATCCCTAAGTCCAGGGCAGGGGCAGCCCCGAATTGATCTTGAATTTGTTTTAACACCTCCGGAAGATTGGCAAGTTCTGATGTAGCATGTGCAGTAGTACAGAGCGTGGAAAATACCGTGCCCCAGGTGTTGCAGTTATTTACTGTAAGAACCATCTCAAATGGTGAGCACATAGTGAGAATTCTATTTATCATAAGGACATGTATGAGGAAAGACTGCTTCCTGCACATTTATTTTTTGAGCTAACCAAAATGTCGGGTACTTTACCCATGATCGAATGTACAGTTGCAGGGTTAATGCCTGGCGTATATGCATGTGATTGCGCTGGGGCAGCATGTGCTGGGTTAGTATTTAATGTTTGCATTACAAACTGTACTAACAGTCTGTATATTGCAGTGAGCTCTGTATATAAGTGCTGAACCTCAGGTACCGCTAAGGTTGCTGCATCAGGGTACAGTGTATATATGGTCAGTAAAGGCCAGGTCGGGCCATCATTGCTCAGTGGACCTAACCTAACATGTAGTATTGTATGTGGTAGCCAATAATTATGGTCTTGATAACATAGGCGGTCATTCTGACTGCGGCGGGCGGCGGTAGCCGCCCGCCATGCGGTCACCGCCATTTGGCCGCTCCGCGGTCAAAAGACCGCGGAGGCCATTCTGGCTTTCCCGCTGGGCCGGCGGGCGCCCGCCAAAGGAGCACCTGCCGGCCCAGCGGGAAAGGCCCTGCAACATAGAAGCCGGCTCCGAATGGAGCCGGCGGTGTTGCAGGGGTGCGACGGGTGCAGTTGCAACGTCGCGATTTTCACTGTCTGCTAAGCAGACAGTGAAAATCATGGTGGGGCCCTGTTAGGGGGCCCCTGCACTGCCCATGCCAGTGGCATGGGCAGTGCAGGGGCCCCCAGGGGCCCCACGACACCCGTTCCCGCCATCCTGTTCCTGGCGGTAAAAAACGCCAGAAACAGGGTGGCGGGAAGGGGGTCGGAATCTCCATGGCGGCGCTGCTTGCAGCGCCGCCATGGAGAATCAGCCCAGACAGGGGAAATCCGGCGGGAAACCGCTGGATCCCCTTTTCTGACAGCAGCTTTACCACCGCGGTCAGAATGGGCAGGGAAGCACCGCCAGCCTGTTGGCGGTGCTTCCGTGGTCATCCACCCTGGCGGTCGATGACCGCCAGGGTTGTTATGACCCCCATAGTGCTATTTCTAAATATGCATCAGCTCTGAATTGTGCAGGTATGTTTCCTGGTGTGTAGTGATGAAATGTGTTTGTGTTCCCATCAACTGCTGGAAAAGTGACCCAAGAATAAAATGTTTCTGTTCTGTAGGCTTGATGAGCCTCAGTCACAAATGTAACTTGACCAGTCTTGGCTTTTAGGCCATTTGCCAATAAGTGTGCAGTAAGGGCTGGGGGGCGTGGCCGGGCGACTAAAGATGGCGCACGCTTGATTTTCTCGCTCCGGAGGGGCCTGCAATTTATCCGCGAGTCTGAAGCCTGGCCCCGGGGCATCCCGCTGTTGCACCGCGGGGGAGCCTGAGGGGACGAGAGGGAGAGCCGCGGGGCCCGCTCTGGTCGCTGCTGAGTGGGCCCTGAGCACGCTAGAGACCCCGGGAACTGGCGGCCTGGCCTGCCCCGAGAGGCCGGGGACTAAAGTACATACGAGCTGCCTGCGTGGGGCGGATCCATGCCGCTGAGCGAGACGGAGACACCTGAGGCGGCACTGACTTGCCAGGGACGGCGGCAAGCAGCTGAGGCCGTTGCCCCCTTGCGGAGTGAGCGCCGCGCACTGCTCGCCTGGCCCGAGGCAAACCGACGGCGCGCTGAGCGGGGAGACGCGGAGCCTAGCCCAGAACCCTGCCGAGAGGATCCCCAAAGCGCTGGCAGCACGAGGAGCTAGCGGTCTTTGCACGGCGGGGAGGCTGGTGTTGGAAACGTGGACAGGCGCCCACGGGGCGCGAAAGCAAGCCCCAGGGCGCATTGGAGACGCCGGAGGCGGCGCTGACTGGCTGGGGGCGGCGGTGGTCGCCCGTATCTGGTGCCCCCTAGCAGGGTGAATGCAGCGCACTCTGGCCTGGAATAGGAGGAGAGGACCCTCGGATGTTGGGCGAGCGGTGGGGCCGGGCATTTGAGGTGAGGAGAGGAGCCCAAGTAGCGCGGCAGTTGGAAGCGCTGGACTAAGCCACAAGAAAGGGGGTGGGGGTCCCCCGGGACACACCAGCACCCCCAAAGTAAAGGAGACCCTGGGCTAGACCCAGGTGGGGCACGCACGATCTGAGTGGGAAAACGGAGAGGCAGCACCAGCACAGATCAGTCGGCGAAACACGTCGCCACCCCTGGTGCCACAGTTGAGCAGCGGCCCCGGTGGGACCCCCAAGCGAAGTTAGCAGGGGAAGAACCTCGGTGGACCGCAGGGGGCCCCGGGCATGAGCACCCGACGGCGCAGAACAAGAGGGAGCGCGGGGACACTGGCCCTTCGTCGAGCCCTGGTAAACGGGAACGGCCAGTTGGTGGGAAGTGTCACATCTTTGCTGAGCACGCAGAGGGCCTCCTAGGTGCAGGTGACTAATTGAGCGGCATCTCGGCAGACTGTGAAGACATAGGCCAGAGGCCACAACCCAACCCGGGTTGGACTAAGAGAGGAGGACCCGAGCGCAGGAGAGACCGCAATAATAGTCTGCCCATCGCCCCGGCCCAGGCGGTGCAACCCCCTGAATACTCAATGTCCCCCAAGAACCGACATAAAAGTAAAGCCATGGACAGTATAACACCCACCCAACGCAAAGGGGGGGAACCACAGGACCCTCCACAAGCCAAGGTACAGGACATCTTAGACAGGATCCTGGGTGCAATTGAAGATACAAAGACAACGCTACAACGCAACATTAATCAGGTCGCAGTTGAAGTAGGACTACTGAGGGCAGACCACCACAAACTGGTGGACAGAGTAAAGGAAACAGAGAAAACCCTGGCCGAAATTGCACCGAAGCAAAAAGATCTAAGGGCCGAGGTGACGTATCTCACGGACAGGGTTGCGCGCCTGGAGCAGAGAGCAGAGGATGCGGAAGGGAGAAACCGTAGGAATAATGTGCGAGTGGTGGGACTTCCGTAGGGGGCGGAGGGCACGAATATGACGGAATTTCTTGAGGAGTGGTTGCGCACAGCGGTTGCACCGGGCTGCCTGACCCCTTTCTACACTCTGGAACGAGCGCACCGGGTGCCCTCAAGACCTCTCGCCCCTGGCCGGCCTCCCCGCGTGGTGATCGCTAGGCTGCTGCACTACAGAGACAGAGACATTCTCCTACAGAGGGCCAGAGAGGCAGGCCCCTTTAAGGTGGCGAATGGAGAGATGACACTGTTCCGGACTTCACGCTGGACGTCCACACCACGCGAGCCTCATTCCTGGCAGTTAAGAGGGCCTTAAGGGAAGAGGGAATCCAATACTCGCTTCTCTTCCTGGCCAGATTGAAAGTGGTCCTGGACGGTAAGACCACATTCTTCCAGACCCCTGAGGAGGCGTGGGAATGGCTGGAGGCTCGTGGGACCCAAGTGGGACGTCACGTGAGTGAGGGCCCAAACGGGGGTAGGGCCCGCTGTGGCTCGGGAAGACGGCGAAACAGGAACCGCCCCCACTTGGCGCCAACTCAGTCGCAGAAGGAAATGGGGAAGAAGGCAGCTCTGGAGGCAGCTGCCTCCATGAGCAGAGAGGAGTCACTCCCGGAGGGTTCGGGCAGAGAATCGGATGACACGGCGGTGTCCTCGGCGGAGGGCTCGGGCTGCTCGGTACGGGCCCCGAGGGTGACCCCGCAGACGGCGGATGAACTTGGATAGCCAAGCACATAATATGGCCCCGAGGTGAGGGAGGAGCGCGATTACGAGGCCCCTCCGGGCACGGCCCCCCCAACCGGAATCTCATCCATTCCGACAGACTGGCGAGAACTAGAACTGAATGTTTGAATAAGTTGCACGGTTGCACAGTTTTTTGGGCAACCTTCTGTTTGAAAGGCGCCCTGGGGAGGGGGAGTTGGGTAACGCAATTGTTAGTTTTGATGGCGCTCTGGGAGATGTGGCTTGACAGTGTTAGACATCCAGTAAGATTCAGGGGGATGCCGACCACTGGGGCGGGCTGGGAAGGCTGCAATGCGACTAATACACCGGTATGGCAGACTATAACCTACTAACATGGAATGTTCGGGGGATGGGGGCGCCAATTAAAAGACATAAAATATTGTCCTACTTAAAGAGAAGGGGCATTCAGGTGGCGATGCTGCAAGAGACCCATTTAGCAAAAGGAGAAGTGGAAAAGCTAAGGTGCAGATGGAGAGGACAGGTGTACGCCACGGAATACTCGGCATTTGCCAGGGGGGTGCTGATCAGGGTATGTGCCGGGGTCCCCTTTGAAGCAGAATCCACTAACATTGATCACGAAGGCAGGTTTGTGGTTGTGGACGGAAGACTACACGGTACGCCAATTGTCCTGAGTTGTATCTACGCCCCCAATCAGGACCAGGCCCCCTTCATGACACGCTTATCAGGTCACCTCACACGTCAGCGAATGGGCGGTCTATTAATTGGGGGAGATTTCAACAGCGTGCTGGATACAGACCTGGACCGATCTACCCCACCACTACCAGGGGCAATGACATGTAAGGTAGCCAGAAAGCTAAGAGAGTGGTTGGATACATGGGGGCTGGTGGACGTCTGGCGTGAACAGCACCTTAATGACAAAGATTACTCATACTATTCAGGCCTCCACCGAGTGCACACCAGAATAGATAGAGTGGTCTGCACAGCATCCCTAGTGCAGGGAATTGCCCACTCTGAATATTTGGGACGTACGCTGTCTGATCACAACCCCTTACTACTGACTTGGAGAATGACGGAGGATAGGCCCCCCATTCCGACGTGGAGACTGGCCCCTGCTGCCCTAGAAGACCAGGCGTACAGAGACGATCTCAACTGTACCTAGCTGACCATATTAAAATTAATAAGGGATCCGCCGATTCTAGATCCATAGAGTAAGGTAACGACTAGGGGGTACTGTATGGGACAGACGGCCTGGGTGAGACGTACACTTGAACAGGATCTGACTAGGCTAGAGAAGGAAATACATGAGGGGGAGCGGAGACAAGGAGCAGACGAACAGGAGAGGGAGGGATATGCCCAGGCACGGAGAGCCCACTCCCAGGTTGAAGAACAACTCCGGTGCCACAATATGCAAAAATATCTTGCTTCACTACATTCAGAGGAGGGTAGATCAGGCAAAATGCTGGCGTGGTTGCCGAGGCCAGGAGGGGAGGGGGAGCCCATCACTAGTGTGTTAGACAAGGAGGGGGAGAAAAGACATAGCTCGGGCTCTATAAATGAAGCTTTCAAAGAATACTACACTCACTTATATAGGAAACCCGGTGAACTTAGTGCTCCCGCCCTCGATAGTTTTTTGCGATGACTCCCCTTGTCAACGCTGACAAATGAGGAGCGGGATGGGCTAGGGGGCCCGGTGACGGTGGAGGAGGTGCGTGAAGCTATATCACAACTAGCTCCTGGGAAGACCCCAGGGACAGACGGCCTACCCATGGACTTTTACAAAAGGTACGGAACTCTATTGGCCCCCCGATTGGTGGAAATGTACACGGAGGCATTGAACCGAGGTGAGCTACCGGGCACACTGAGGGAGGCATTGGTGGTCCCTCTGCCCAAGTCGAAATCTAAGGAGGCTTCGGTTGCCGACTTTCGCCCTCTGTCAATGCTGAACAGCGATTTTAAAATACTCAGTAAGATCATGGCCAACCGGTTGCTTAGCCACATACCCACGCTGGTGCATGAAGACCAGAACGGGTTTGTCCCGAATCGAAGTACCTCCCTCAATTTAAGGCGCCTCTTCGCTGTCCTGCAAATGCCCAGGGAAGAGAAACCCACAGCGGGAGTATTACTTGCAGTAGACTTCGAAAAAGCCTTCGACTCGGTCAGGTGGGACTATCTGAGAGCAGTGATGAGACGAATGGGGCTGGGTGAGGGTTGGGTAAAATGGGTGGACTTGTTATATGCGTCCCCCCTGGCTAGGGTGAGTATCTGACACCTACCCAATATATAGGGGCACCAGACAGGGATGCCCTCTGTCACCACTACTATTCGCCGTGGCCATCGAGCCACTGGCGGCCCACTTGCGAGGGGACGGCATGGGTAAAGGGGTACAGTGGGGACAATTAGAGCATGTCATTTCCCTATACGCAGACGATATACTTATCTACCTTAAGGACAGAGAGACGGGACTCCCTTGGGCCCTGGGTGGCTTGGAGCGTTTCGGGACTCTGTCGGGACTGCACCTAAACAGAGGTAAAACATTTGTCTTCCCCATACTACCGAGCTGCGAACGCCCCGCCTCGTGCCCGGGGGACGTGGGCTGGGCCCCGAGGACTTTTAAGTACCTGGGTATACAAGTGTTTCGCGAGGTGGGGGACCTACGTGGCGGTAACCTTGGTAGGGCACTTCGCTCCCTGCGTGCTTCTGTGAGGTTCTGGCGCTCCTTGAGGCTAACCATAATGGCCAGAGTATCATTGTCTAAAATGCTAATACTACCCTGCCTACTTTATTACTTCGCAAACCTACCGCTGCTGATCCCATCGGCGTCGTTCCGCGAATTAAACACTCTGCTCAGGGAACTTATATGGGACGATGACCGCAGACACACAGCACTCTCGAACCTCTGCAGGCCGACCCACTCGGGGGGCCTGGGAGTCCCAGACTTTGAGTTCTATTACTTGGCATCCCAACTGCAATGGGTATCCGGGTGGCTAGTTGGAAAGGGACAACTGGACAGGAGCACAGCCCACGGAGAGGTGGGAATAGAGCGGGTTATTGCACGCATGATAAACAGAAAGATGACCCCTCAGGCAGACAGTCTGATGACAAGAGTAGCTGCAGCGTGCTGGAAGAGATGCGCGAGAAGAGTGGGGGTAGGACCACCATACTACCCAGCGTTATCGCTCTCGGTGCTGGGGGAGGGCGCAGATGGGATGAGTCCGGCGGGCACGGGCTGGGACCCTCGAAGAAAGCTGGCATGGAGACAGCAGGGGAGCTGTTCTGGGAGGGTGTGCTGAGGTCCTTCTCTGACCTAACAGACGGGGGAGTCCCAAGGGGACAGTTCCTCTTATATCGGAAGCTAATACACACCCTAAGAGAACACTGGGAAACGATTAATGCAGAACTTGCCACCCACATGGTATTACACCTCCTATTGACATCTGGGGAGGACACCCACTTAATTGCTAAAATCTACAGGTCCCAAAATGAGGAAGCACTGGACTCACTGCAACCCCAGAGAGAGAGATGGGAAAGGACAGTGAGAAGGGAGTTAACGGACGCGGAGTGGGGCAGGGCACTAGCATATCCCCAGACAGTTTCCCAAAACACTCGGCTGAGATATATTCAGTACAATTATATACATAGGACGTACCTTACCCCACACCGACTGTCGCTAATTTACGGTGGAGCCCCCAAGACATGCCCTAGGTGCGAGGACGTGAGCGCAGACTTTGACCACATGGTGTGGAGCTGCCCAGAACTCCAGCAAGGCTGGTTCGCGGTCCTAGCTGACCTGGCACGAGTGTTGGAGGTAGAACTGTCCCTGTCCTCAACTACATGTTTACTGGGTCTAAAAACGGGTCTCCCACTTGGGAGGGTGAAGGGGCGCTTTCTGGACCTAGCTCTGGTTCTCTATAGGAGACGGATCATGATGGGATGGAGGTCCTCCAGGTGCACTTAAACAAGTGAGTGGAGGCGTGATGTGACGAAGTGGGCCAGAGCCGAACTTCAAGTACTAAAGAGTGAGGAAGCGCGGGGCCTACGTCAAACCCCTATTGCCCGGCATGGGAATAAATACTGACGGGATGGGACAACATGGCAAGGGGAGGGGGGGCAATAACGGAAGGGCCAGAATGAACAGTGGTCCGGGAATGGGGTAGCAGGACGGGGTAGACACAACACCAGTGGTGGAGGGGACGGTGAATGAGGCCGGGGGCCACACGGGATGGAAGAGCGGAGGAGGCAGCGGGACCGAACTGAGCGCGATAGGACGTAGATAGACTCGACCCAGAGGCCCACCTACATACTACTGAGCGGGCGGAGACGATAAATTGGTGGTGGTACCAACCCGACCCCGGTGGAGAAGGAAAAGGGCTCATCCCCTTGATTGAAGTCACCTACTCACAATAGCGCCATCACGTTAAAATAATAGTTAATATTAGTTAAGACTGTTATGTAGACACACAAACAAACTGGGTTCACGGCAAGCACACGGAAAGAGTGAGTATCCAAGAGACTTAAACGAACTAGGCACCCCGGAACTTTAACTCTGAAGTTACACACAGGAAAAGAACAATATGTTGTAAGTCCTAGAACATGCAGTAGCTCGCTGTGCTATTAACAATGAAGCCTGTGAACTGAACGGGAACCTGTTGATGTTACTAGTTGAATTGTATATGTAAGACAGTGAAATGTTAATAAAAATATATATTTTTTTTAAAAATGTGCAGTAAGGGCCGCTCGCATGTTTACTGCAATTGCTACCCATTGCGGGTTCATCATTGTAATGGTAAAAAGGTGGTTGTTCAAAGATAAGAACACCAAGTGGGGTCTAATCCTTTTAAGGTTCAAGCTTGAACAACCTACAGCATTAGTTAGGCACTATCTACTTAGCTGAGGAGGAAATCCTCAATACCACAGGTGTCTCCATATATAGTATCGAAGTGCCTTTAGCCTTTAGTGCGAAAAAGATACTTAGGAGGATCCGAAAATTAGTGCCTGACCAAACGCTGGCGGCGCCATGTGGCGTAGGTTCTCAGTATCCTAATGAGGCTACTGGATTTGGGCAGCAGAATCACCTGAATTGTAGGGTATTGAGTACAATCCCACACCATGTGATGCCTGTCAGCCTAACCTGGGTTTTCTGGCTAGCTAGCAGCAACTCATCTCTGCCCAAGACAGGGAAAATTGTGGCAAAACGGCACATGACAATAAAGACTCCTAAGGGGAATCGTGGTTCATCAGATCCAATCCTTTTCTCTCAGTCACATTAGTCTCATGCATGCAAAGACAAACAGAGGCAGAATATAGTTCAATAAGGATTTATTGAAGTAACTGTATCGTAGATAAAATGGCATGTATTGCAAAAACTAGGATGCTAAAACACACTAAAAGCAAAAGTGTGACAATGAGTGGTGAAACACAAAGGTATTTGCATAATACTGCCACTAGGAGTAATATATATCATCCCTACCTAAGCTGAATTAGAGCACAGCATAATAAGCCCTAATCTGTCCTTCAGGTTTCCCCCCTGGGAAGACATCACCCCCCCATACCTGAGCAAGGAAGCCTGGAATCTAGAAAGGCACCGTCACCATTCAGGGCAGGGATTTGGTAGTCTAAGCAAGCAGCTGTAGAGAGGCAATCAGCAATCAGCATGAAGTGGTGGTCATCTGGCTGGAATCTCCCTCTAACCTGTATGGGACATAGGAGTGTTTTTATAATAAAACAGTTGACATTCTAAGAAAGGGTCCCCACATAAGAAATTGTATGTTTCTGTGAATGTTGGAGACACAGCGTACCACTTTTGACTGCAACCATATCCGACTACAGCCTTGAGGAAAGCACAAAGTACAATGCTAAGAACGTGATGCTTACCTAGGCGAAGGAACAAATAGATAGAAAAAATAAAACACTGCAAATGTGGCTAATGCTAGAAAAATTAAGAAAAGCTGAATAAAATGTAACTGGGCTAAAATGCATAACGACAGGCCAAGTTTGCTAAGATAACGTGTCTAAAATATGGCCAAAATATCTATACAACACTCCTTTCGTGTGACGCCTGCAACTGTGTAAGTTACTTAATACATTCCAAGATCTTCCCATGTCTCAGAACGGTTTTCTCCTTTCACATGAGACCCAATGATTAAACAATGGTTTCTGTCTTAATGTCCAAATCTTTAGCTCTTGATGTACTAGTTCCAAGTTCAAAAGCTAAACATGTGAAACAACCTAATGGAAAAATTCAGGTTAAGGGGAAAAAAATGATTCAGCATTTCACTACTGCTGTAAATATGACGTCTTTAGGCCTAGTTATGCTGACACCGGAAACACAACGTCCACCAATGGTAGGCACAATGTACACCAATAATCAAAAACGTGTACACTTTTAAAATACATGCTAATGTGTCTCGGTTAGGATTTTAACTGCAAATATAAAGTTGCTTAATGATTACTTCTGTGCTACTAAAGCATTACTAAAATTTTGCTCCAACAAGGGCATACCTTAATATGCAGAGGGAATGAATACAGAGGCCTTCTTAGTGACATGGTTGTCAACCTAGCTTCCAGAGATGGAACTCTCCACCTGCTTTGTTGTAGAAAGAGCCCACAGTGCCCTGACTGTGAGGCCTCCGTCTGGGGCAACTTCAAGCCAAATCATAATGTGCATCCTCACCTACATGGACAGTGACACAATCCTTAAGAAAGAACAGCAGCTGGGTGCAATTTACTATGAAACTCATAAAGTTATGCTTTTCCCGGACTACACACGAGATGTGCAAAAACAGGTTACTCTCATTCACTGAGGTTAAGCTGCATGCAATACAATTGGAAGATATGCTGCTGTTCTCTCAGGGTTGCTTTCTCTATAAGACATTTTCTGATGATGAATTTGATGATTCCTCTGACCAATGCTCTCACCGTGATAACTCCCACACACCTCTCACACAACCTGCAACAAAGGGACCAGACATTGATCTGTAGCTGTGCTGGTTTTCAACTTTTCCAAGAAACATATGATGCACAGGCCCTGGGCTATCACATTGACAAATTAAGTTGGTGGAGCTCTGTTTGCAATCTTAAAACTTTTTTACTTGTTTTGATAGCTTAGTTTGGGCTTTTAGTTCACATAGGGCAAAATATGCTTCTGGGGAGGAGGTATTGGATAGTGGACTTCGGGTGTATGGTAAGTTTATGTTTTTTGTGTTTTTGTATTCTTACAAGTGCAACTAGGCTACTTACAGACAGATGGATGGACAAGGATACCATGCCCTAAAACATTCACCAAGGGAGGTACATCACAAATCCATGATTGAGGCATTTACGCTGACCCAAGTGCAAACCAGTGTCAGGCTGATACCCCTGATATGGATGTCTTACCTGCCTGTGCATGGGTATATTCAACAGGTAATTTATATGAAATGCCTATGAGTATGTGTGATATTGTGCATAGCCAATTCCGCATTTTATCACAGAATGTGAATGGATTAAATGATTAGGAGTGCAGCAGTTATGTTATACATTAAGCGGCATGCACCAAGGACCATATTACTGAATATGCGCATAGCCCTTGTTTGTGCCGGGTGCACCTTTCAAAAGGTGCGTCTGGCACAAACAAAGAGAGTATGCTGTAATGTAGTGCATGCACTGCACACAGGGCGGCTATAAACTCGTGATGCCCTCTGGGCAACGCATTTAAGAGAAATATGGAGCAGCTGTTAAAGCTGCTCTGTGTGTCTTTGTGTAGGGGCACCTGGCCTGCACTTTTAAGGGGGATTAGAGATCCCCTTGCAGGTGGGTGCAGTGAGTAACTCCATGGGACACCTTTTCATACCTCCCCGGGGGTCACTTTTTTGTGGCATTCTTTCAGTGCACCTTCTAAAGGCATGTTTGCTTCTGCGCCCCCGTCGATAATACGGCAGAAGCACAGAGGCAAAGGGATTCCCTCATTTGCATAGGGCCACGCCTTCTGACGATAACGCTTGCAATATATGCGGGTAACACTATTGGTAATACTAAAGTGCCCCAGGGGCATGCAAAGTGGGTGCAAACACCCATTGCGCCTTAGTGGCACTTTATGTAATACAGCCTCTTATGCCCTCCTACTGCAGGACACACACCTACTAGGTACTAACTGCAATTTCCTTGGTCAGTTTGGCTATATGGCTATATTTCATTCAGGTTTTGCCCAGGGCTTACGGGGTGGCTATACTGTTACATAAGACAATCCCCACTTGGAGTGACAAACACACTACGAGATAATATGGGTTGGTATGTTATAATGAGAGGACAGATGGAGGGACGTCTATGGACCCTGGTTAGTTTACATCTTCCAGCAGACCTTCAAGATAATACCTTAATGACTATTAAGTACTTACTTAGCAAACCTCTCAGAATAACGCTGGTGGGTGGTGACTTTAATTTAGTGAAGAACCCTATCCTGGAAGTCCACAGTGCAGCGACTCTAACTAAACCTAGAAACTTACCAAATGGGCCTCCTCGCTGGGCCTTGAGGACACATGCCAGTGCTGGCATGACAACCCTACTCAAAACAACTACTATTTCAATGCACACTGTTCCCACTAACGTATTGGTTACATCTTTGTCCCAGCAGTAGACGTTAGTATGATACACAGGTGAACATCCTACCATGGGAGCTCTCTGAACACTCCCTGCTGGAGATATGCTTACAGGGGGGTTGACATAGGGCTGCATAGGATCTGGCAATCTGATCCCATGGGTTCAGGCAATTAAAAGCTTGGTGATTTAAGGATGAACATCTTTCTGACCTTTTGCGTGAAACAGTGATCGAATTGTTCTAACACAACACTGGTTTGCCATGTGTTGTGGGATGCATTTAAGATGGCGGTTAGAGGAAGCACTATGACATATTGTGGAGGCCGGGAGCAAGATAGGGTGCAAAATATGAATGACCCTGAGAAGGAGATTAGGGAACTCGAGAGGCACCTGGTGCAGGTGCATTCTATAGATAGGGTGCGAGATATGGGTGACTTTGACAAGAAGATTAGGGAACTGGAGAGACTCCTGGAGAAGGTGCATACAACAGACTGGGTGTGAGATGTGATGATCTTGAGAAGAAGATTAGGGAACTGGAGTGGCTCTTGGTGCAGGTATATACGACAGAACACAGCAGAGAACCAAAGAGGGCTAAACAGACCTTTTAAGAAATGATGTCTACACACTCAACATGGAATATGTGAGTGGGGAGATAAAATGGGAAAACTCATATATTGGCCGCTTAACCGTGTTGCTGAAATATGATTAATCCCATCAATACTGGATGAAATGAGGCAGGTCATGGGAGGTAAGGAAATTGCTAAACCTTTGATGAGAATTATGAGAATCTTTATGCTGAGCGTCACTCCACAAATAAAACGGGAGTGCCCCATTGTTTCTAACTTGCTTATGGATGAACTCACTGCTGAGAATTGCGCTGAACTTGATTTCCCAATAATGATAGAGAAAATGTACCAAGCCGTACTGGTCATGCCAACAGAGAAGGTAGCCAGCCTAAACAGAATTCCTGCAGAGCTCTACAAGAAATATAACTCACGGATCTTGCCACACCACCATGCGTGTACGAAGAGGCATACAGTGTGGGTGCACTCCCCATGATACATGGAGGTCCCTTGTTGCAGTTAGTCCTAAGGCAGGAAAGCTGCATACGCATGGTCCCGCATCTCGCCCTCTATAATTAATTAATGTCAAAGTGAAACTCCTAGCCAAGATCCTGGCTAAAGTGGTTCACACTTTATTTCTGCTCCAGAGCAGGTTCATGCCTGGGAGACGCACCAGGCATTGTCTGCAATGATTGCAGGCTGCCCTGGCATGCTCCTGAGAGGCTTCAGCAGTAATGTCAATTGACTTTAAAAATGACACCGTGCATTGACTTTTCATGCACGAAACACTCCTGAAAAGAGAATATGGCCCTTGGTTTCTGAGATACCTCACATTGTTATATACAGATCCATGGGCTCAGGTTCAAGTGAACAGGATGTTTTTTTAACCCTTTTTCATAGCATGGGGGTACAACACAGGGTTGTCCCATCACTGCTTTTATTCGCACTAGTGATTGAGTCGCTGGTGAAATGGGTCCTGTCTGGTGCACAACTTACAGGTTTTCAATTGCCAGAGGATACTGAAGATAGAATATGTGTATTTGCTGATGACCTCTTGATATATGCACAATGCCCTGCCATGTCCCTGTTGCATGTGATGTGCGTGTTGGAGGTGTTTGGTGACATCTACTTTCCGGTTACGGGAGTGACCTGAGAAGTAATGGTAGAAACTAGCCTCCATAGAGCCACTGATAATTTCCGATGCTTAGGCATGATGGTAAGACACTGATAAAGAAAGTTGGGAGCTTAATATAGCCCTTTAGTTGGCAAGAGTGTGGCAAGGCATGCTGACTTGGGCAGCTCTTCCACTTTCCATAATAGGCAGGGAGGCATTGTTTAAGAAGATCACTACCCCACTGTTTTTGTATACCCTTTAAAATTACCCATTCCAGCCTCCTAACACATTTTTTTATTCAGTACAAACAATGCTGTCAAGGTTCCTTTGGGCAGGATGCCACACCGGGAGTTGCCTTTGATAAATGCATGCAGTCTATGTACGAGGATGGGCTTGCTATACCAGACATCACAAAGTACTATTGAGCCCTGCAGTTAACATACATTAATAAATGGGTATTCTGCAACAGATCTGATCCTGCAGTTCGACTGCAGCTAAACTTGCTGTGTTGACATGGGAGTACATGGAGTACATTTTCCCCATACCCTACTGTCTATTGTCAGAGCTCTTTTGCTGTGTTGGAATGCTGCGAGAAAAAAGCATCAAGTGGAATAATAGGCTCATAGGGGAGACACCATTGTGACACACATCTTCCCCAAGTGACTGCTCGTCTGGGTTTCTGCTTATGGGATCTGGTTGGCATTTCTAGGGTGTCTGTAATGGTGACCACATTAAAACTTTTAAACAATTGACTAATCCCTTTGCTTTCTGTAATACCTAATTTTATAGGTATCTGCAACTTAAGCATGCTCTAGACCTCTACATAGACAAATTACGAGCGCTACCTGACTTTAGTCCAGTAGAAGTCAAGATCACGATGGAACAAGTAGGACGAGGGGAGTTTCAAGTATATACAGGTCCCTCCTGCTTAACATTCCAGATCCCCTCCAAACGTTACGGAACACTGGGAGACAGATATAGGGTCACTGGAGGACGAAGAGTAGACGGAAGCGAAAATGCCTTCCCTCAAACACCCTGACCATTTCTTCATGACTCTGACTCATACAATTCATATACCTGCAACGACTATTTTAACCCCCCTCTCAGACTGTGGCATATGAGCTACATGGCACATTCCTAAATGTTAAATGGGATTTCCCAAGCATAGTGGCCTACTGGCAATAGGTCCATAAAGACGTGGTTACAGTATTGGGCCACCAGGTGGCATTAGGTGCCAAAGTTGTGATTCTGGGAGTAATGGATGAATGGGATGGCATTAACAGTTACAAATCTCTGGAGGGCATTGTTCTTATAATAAGCTAAGCATGGCATTGCCACGTACTGGAGGGGCAGTAGCCCCCCGTACAATAGTGGAACAGCGATCAGGTATGGACACTTGTGCATTGGTAAAGAAAACAGCCTAGAAGGCAGCAAAAACACCAAAAAATACGGGGGCATAGATCTGGCTAAATGACTTTCTTAAATAAAAATTGAATTTATGTATGGTCTTTACCATTATATCAATTCATTGTTTGAGCATGGCAATGTCCTGTGCTGGGCATCATATTTCGTATGAAGTGACTGAGTTCCATCCTTACGCTGCCTGAATTTGATGATGTGCATTTACTGTTTACTGTCTTTGCTGTAAAAACAGTTTATAAAAAAATGGAACCAATCGTTATTCTTCGAGGTCATCCAGGAGATTTGTTGAAGTGTTTAGACCTGAAGCATGCCTTTCTGCCGGTCCCAATATGTAAGGAACACAGGACATTTCTTTAATTGTATTGGCAAAGTCACTTTTACAGGTTCAGGTCCCTTCCATTTGGTCTGTTTTCTGCCACATGGTGTGTCACCAAACTTCTAAAGCCAGCGGTAGCCACTCTTAGATCTAAAAAAATGGTAACATATTTGGACAATATGTTTCTGGGCAAACAGAAGGATGTGTTGGTGAGCCAGGTACAGGAAGAGGTGGACTTTATTGAAACTCTTGGATTTTGTAATAAATGTGGAGAAATCAAAGATATACCCTTGTGGAGAATGGATTTCTTGGGGTTCCTTATGGACTCAGACAAAGGTATTTTTCTCCTTTTGGATTCAAAGCTAAAAATGATCAGGAAGATGCTGAGAGGGGTGTTAGCTTAAACTCAGCTTTCCCTCAAGCAACTAGCGAGGCTGGTGTGTCTGCTCTCTGCAAATATTCAGGCGGCATTACAGTTGGTAAAAATCAGGCATGTTCAGAGAAGCCTCAGTTATTCAAAGATGGTTCCTTTAGATCAGGATGCAGGAGGAAAGTGGTATGGTGGTTAGATTATCTAGGGGCCTGGAATTCTCCACATTCCCGGATCTTGTCTTAGTGTCAGATGCATGTCTCTGTGGATTGAGAGTAACGTTGCGCATCTTATAGTCTGGAGGGAGATGGCCCGAGAGGGAGTGATCAATCCATATAAATTGTTGAAGCTGCTTGTAGGCTCCTTTTCAGTCCAGAGTTTTGTTAAATGTAAGGCAAGGTGAGCAGTGTTCCTTTGAAAGTACAACTGAAAGATATAGAAACAAACTGGAAGGAACAAGGTGAAAACTTTTAGCAAAGTTGACCAAAGCCTTGTGGGAGTTTTGCCACCAGCAAGGTGTATCCTTGGTAACAGAGTATCTTCGCGGGTCAGAGAACATGGTGGCGAACTAGTGGTCAAGAAATGTGGATGAGAACAGGGAGTGGAGCTTATATAGGCAGGTGTTCAAAGTTGAATGAAATATGGGGCTCTTAGATATAGATTTGTTCACTTAGAGACCTGTAACAAAGCTGGGCAGGTTTTTCAACTGGAGACCGGATACAGACTCTTTGGTAGTGGATGCCTTTCTCCAGGATTGGTGTGAATTGGTCTTGATTGGTCTTGAAATCCATACCAGTATACAGAATTGAACTGCCGCCACTCGTTTCCTCTGTTTGCATGACCTCCTTGGCCCAGAGTTGCAGGCAGTTGGCATCAGCAGTCATAGTAACCCCTTTGAGGAAGAGTCAGTCTTAGTACCTGATTTTGTTGGAACTGCCCAAAGACTGACCAGTTCATTTTCCACTATTCCCTCAGTTGTAGAGAAGCCCTTTCTGTCTGAGTCACTGCCTTCTAGCTCCCGGCAAATTGGAATTGGTCCCATGGCATCTTTCAGGGTGTGTACAGACATGCCCAGACATTCAAATCAACTTCTGGGTACATCTAGGCTTCATGGACTGGGGGTGTGGTCAAAGCTTATTAACCAGCCTTGGAAGTATGGGACGGCTCGAGTGTGGAGCTAGGTTTGGATCCCATTTCAGTAGTTACTGTAGAGGTTTTGAGCTTCTTGACGTCCCTGGCAATGGTGAAAAAGTCATACAGTACAATAAATTAGCATCTATCACAGGGGTGTGGAATTTCTTTAGCCCAATGCCCAGCACATATTAGTTTGGGTTAAGGACACGATTTCATGTATATTTTGTCCCTGGGGCAAGTAGGCCCAACCCCCTGTAGTACAAACCCTTTGACTGCCAGTTTACAGGGAAGGGAACTGTCTGCAGTTGCGGTAATATTTGTGATCATAAGTTAATGATGTTCGAACTTGCAGTTATGGTTCATTAATGCAAAGCCTTATTATTAGGGAAAGCACTTTAAATAAATGTTGTAAGGTCACACTGCACAACTGACAGTGGTTCCAGTGAAAAAAAGTATACGCATATTTGAAAATTTTAACAAGATAGGGCTATGTATAATTCTCCAATAATGCTCTCTTATTAGATGCAAATGTTTGGAGACGCTTGTAAGAGAGATTGATGATTCTTTGCTTTCAAAATAAAATGTTCATAAAAAATGCAAGTAGGAAAAGAAAACGTTTTGCTAAATTACTGTGAAATTTTAGGTACTATTTCTTTGGAGCATCATTTAGTAAAATGTGTTGATGCATGTTAGTATTTCCAAACCATATTCATAATTGAAAATCAGTGTAACCATTTTCAACAAGATTATGGGAGACATGAAAAACGAGCACTGGCAAAGACAACCGATATGACATTGGTCGTCAGTCTTTTGGTTTTGTCAATGTGTGTCTTGTTTTGACATGACTTTTGTAACACTTTATTATTGTAGGAGTTGCCAGGCCCTCACCGTTGTGACAAACATTGGCAAAAATCAAAAAAAGTTTTTGGGTCTCAAAAAGCACACATTGCCACAGCAGTTCCTGGCACTGAACAAAACTACTTTGTGTGCCAATATGCTCCATGTGGAAGAGCAGAATGCTATCACTCACAGTAAAGCCAGATGATAGATAGAGAAAGAAATACAATTTTAATTAAAAGAAAATGTCTTGGTTAATGCCAGACCTAATTAGGGGTCCAATTATTAAAGATAGTCACAACCCATTGTATATGTGTTTGAATTAGTGGTGTTCATGAATTCACAAGAATTTACCGAAGTAGACCAGGAAATCGTACTCCTAGAATATATTTGTGAACTGTATTTTATCATGAACAAATATGCATGTGGAGATTTGCTAGTGTGAAAATCTTTTGAACGTTTACAAATTTACTTTCCCTCCAACCACTTTTTCCCAACCCTGGAACAATTTCTACTTATCAGGAGAAAATGTCCAACCTTTCTCAGTGTGGAAAAAGATTAAAGGACCAATGAAAACCTTAAAACTTGCATGATAGTAGGTTTGCACAGACTCAAAGGCTTTCCAGCCCTGGACCTATTGCTTACTGCTTCCTCCAGCCCTGGTATGTAGATTTGTGGAAAGGTGTCAAAATAAGGCAATTGCTAAAGTAGGGCTTGAAATTGCTAGCATTCAAGCCCTACTTTAGAATTAGCCCTGGCATGATCAGAGAGGCTATTATCAAAGCACTTACATAATGAGATTGCTGCCATAATGTGTTGCTGCACTCATGGCACCCAAGCGGAAAGCAGATTTGTTTTTACAGGACAGGTAGATTTAAGAAGCAACATGTCTCATGGCCAAGGAGATATTTTATTAAATTCCATACCCCTGAATTATTCTAGTGAGTGTGGAGTATCAGAAGTGGAATATATTTTGTCTATTTTATCTGTTAAGTAATTAGCTGTTGCCTCACAGTGGGGGACTGAGTGAGTGATAACTTCTGATAAACTAACTTGCTGGCAAAGTCAATAGGTTTCACCTATGTAGGATCTATTGGCTTTGTCAATGTTTTTTAAACATGTTGCAGAGCAGCGCAGGCTTCTGAGCAACATGACAAAGAAAAAGCGCTATGATGCGGCCATCTTTGACTGGATCATGGTGATTTTTTTTCTCTAAGCCTTGTTGCACAGTAGCACGTGTTGCTGTGTAATATGTCCTAAAAAGTGCAATGGGGTCAAGCAACACAAGGGAGGTGTGGGGGTGGAGGGAGGGATCAGCAATAACACATAGGAAAAGGAGGGCGAGGGGCAAAGTAACACAAGAGAGTTGCAAGAGAGGGGAAAGGAGCTGCTTCAACACCCCCTGCATGCTTCAGAAGATCTACAAATGGATCCCCACGGAAACCAGAAGAACAGTCACCCAAGCCCTCGTGACTACGGCAATGCCCTCTACGCAGGAACCACAGCCAAACTCCAGAAAAGACTGCAACGCATCCAGAACGCCTCTGCATGCCTCATCCTGGACATACCCCGCCACTGCCACATCACAGCCCACCTGAGAGACCTACACTGGCTCCCTGTCAACAAGTGAATCATGTTTAAACTCCTCACCCAGGCTCACAAGGCACTGCACAACACCGGACCAGAGTACCTCAACCGACCCGACTGCTTCGCTCCGCCGACCTTGCCCTCGCCACTGTTACACGCATCCACAGAACAACCGCCGGGGCAGATCGTTCTCCCACCTCGCCGCCAAGATGTGGAACACTCTTCCCACCCACCTGCGTCAGACTAAGGACCTAGTTACCGTCAGGAGACATTTTAAGACATGGCTGTTCGAGCAGTAGTAGAAAGCGGGTGTGAGAAAGAGGTGCAGGGGAGGTGGGAAGGAGCAGCAAAAACAGACAGCACAAGGAGGATGTGGGGGGGACAAGCAACCTGAGGGAGGAGCAGGGGAGGGAGATGGACTGTAGAGTGCTATGCATGGCAAAAAGTAAAAAGAAACAGGAGGCGCTGACCAATAACAAGCAAGCAACCAAGAGTAACATGGATGCCAACCAATGATAAGTAATAGACCGTCTCTAGGCCCACTTTAAACATTTTTAACATAAGTTTTTGCCAGCAATGCATGCGCTGTCTCAGGCGAAATCTAAAAAACAAAAACACACTGTAACACATTATATAAAATGTGTTTAAAAAACAATAGCACTATTTCAATGCAGTGCATAAATCTAAATAAGTGTGAAAATGCATCCTACACATTGTTAATCATGCACAAAAGATATAAACACATAAAAGTCTTCAACTATTGACTTGTCATTATGCAATACTAGTGCAAAGCAGAAACTAACTCCATGTAACGCAGTGCAAGAGGTTATTCTTCTCGCTTTGTGCATAAGCATGTCATAACTACTGCAGATATTTAAGCCATTTCTAGAGCCTCACAATACAAATGTGGGATAAGCTGACAAAATATACCTCATAACACAGACTTAAGAATGGAAGCGTCAGACATAAAACATTGAAAACTAACTTATAGGCAACCTGAAATATTCCGACCTATGCAACAGGTAAATATTTGCTTCAGAAAGAACTTTTCTAATGTGATCAGGTCAAGGCAAATGTAAGTAATAAGTTAATTTTTATTCTAGAGAAATGTCCCCAGCAGCGGAGGCGTGACCATCCAGGTAGGTGGCCAGTATTCAACTGTCTGAGGCTTGAAATGTCACATTCCAGGAGTGAATGTGGAACATTGAATATATATCAAAGTAAACAGTTCCAGAAGTGACGAGTGCAGAACTCTCATGCAGCAACCAATACAATTATTGCACTGGTAACAAATTATCCAAATAACCTAATAAAGAGAACTAACTCACATTACAATACATCAGCTCCCTCCGTAGTAAAAAGAAAATATTAAATAACAATTATAAAACAATAATACCCAACACTAATAAAATGCAGAAGAACAATAGGATGTAAAGAATACAAAAATGTAACCTATTATAAAATCAACAATTTTTTGAGTAGTATAACCTCTCTTTTTGGGGGGATTTCCACAGATTTGTGATCATCACTTTGAAAAAAATAATTGTTAACCACAGATGAGGCAGTGGGCTCAATAATTTCAAAATCCATATCAGAGTAAGAATGTACTTCACTGGACACCTTACCAACTTCCTGAAAAATAATATTGTTATCCCTTGTATTTCCTTCAGAGAGAGACCTCCCCTCAACCACAGGATCTGGATAAGACGATAATGGTGAAGGCACGTACAACTCACTTGCATTCAAAAAACTATCCAAAGAATTATTATTATATTTTCTGTTGACCAAGAATTTTTCATTAACTTTTACAATATCTTTATCAGCTTTAGCAATTTTGATCTACCATGTTTTAAAATGTTCAACAGCCCATGTGCAGGCTAAAGCCTCACTTTCACAGGTGGAGTATTTTGCTTCTGAACAAGAAAGGTGTCTGATGCAAAAGCCACAGTGTTTTCTTTACCCTGACTCTTCTGAGTAAGCATTGCTCCCACGCCTTCAGAGCTGACATCAACATAAACACAACTTAATTTCTGACTAAATGGAGTCAGAGGAAGAGCATTAATAATAGCATTTTTCAAAGTATTAAATGCTTCCTGGTGTTCATTCAACCATATGAATTTCACCCCATTTTTAAGCAATTTCACAATGGTAATGCTACTTGGGAAAACTTACATACAAATCTGGAGTAAATCTAACACAGACCTCTGTACGATCTTAGTTGGTCTTTGTCAATGGTTGTACCTATATTTTCAATAGCTTGAAATGAACATGGTTTAGGTAAAATACCTTTCGCAGAAATAGTGTGTCCTAAATACTAAACTTCCTGAGTGAGAAATGTATAGTTTTCCATCTATAACATCAAGCCTTTATCTTATAATACTTGTAACACTTTTGACAACTGTAAATTATGGGCATCTAAAGAATCAGCATAGACTACCCTATCGTCTTTAAATGCTACAACCTCATCTATACCTTTAAATAGGTTAAATATAGGCTTTTGAAAAACAGATGCAGCTAACGTGAACCCATAAGGAATGCCTACATATCTAAAGGCACCTTCAGGTGTAATGAATGTAGTAAGGTGCCTGCAATTTGTTTCCAACCAAATCTGGTGATATGCAGATTTGAGATCTTAAGATGTAAAAAATGTTGCTCCTTCCAATTGTGACAATAATTCTTGTATTTCAGGTAAGGGATGGCAGTCAATGATGATTCATTTGTTTAGTGACCTCAAATCAGCACATAACCTCAATAAACCAGATTTATTTTACCAAAACAATTGGAGCACCCATTAAGGTGACTCTATTGGCTAAATCACACCATCATCTAACAACTGTAGTAGTAGTAAAACGATAAGTTATTTTCTGACACTAAGAGGTACATCACTAAGTTTGTGTCCAACATGACAAACATCTGTTTTGAGTTTGATCTCAGGTGAAAAACCATAAATCATACCCAATTCCTTCCTAAATACATCTTCATATTGTTAAATAACATCCTCAGTATCTTGATGTGTAGCCATACAATACACCATAACATCAGAGTATGTATCCAAAATGAGACCTAAATTTCCTTGGTGCCTCTAACCTAACACATGTTAACCATTTTTTAACCTTGTATATTTTTCCCAAAACAGTGGGGGACACATAGGAAATAGAGGCTACACAATAACCTAAAATGTTGATAACTGATTGTCCATAACCATATGCCTTAAGATCATTGCCTTCTAAGTTTCTGTTGATCCAATGTTTCTTGAAAAACACTCCAGAAACTAATGAAAATGGGGATCCTGAATCTATCAGCATGGTGATTTTACCTCCATCAATTGCAACCTCACAGTTCGGTGCTCTACACAACTTGGTGCTAATGTCTATGTTAAGTACATTAGGTTGGCTTCTGTCACCACCATCAACTGTAAGAATTATATTCTCACCTTCTTGAATATCTTGACCAGAGTCAGTCTTGTTTTCCAAGATAGTATTTATTTTGCGTTGAGATCTGCTAAAAGTTGAGAAATATCACATCTTCCAACATTTAAAACATTCCTTTGAAATGGCAGGACATATGGACACTGTTAGCGTGCACACCAGATTCATACCTTGAACATTTGAATTTTAAGCCAATAGCTTTGTTAGCATTTTTATCAATTTTATTTCTGTTGATACAGCTACTTCAAGATGATTTTCCTTTTCATCATTCAATACTCTGCACGAATGTATGGATGGATCCTTCAATTTCCTTAACCACTTCTATCACTTCATTTAATGATGGATTCTTATGTCTTAATAATTGCTCTTGTATTTTCAAGTTGTGACAATACATTATCACTTGATCCCTTATGTATTGATCAGTAATGGTACCAAAGTTACATGTTGCAGATATTATAGCCAGAGCAGCTAAATAACTTACAACGTAACTTTGACCTGATTCATTTGCTGGCTGGTGTCATGAATAAAAATTAAAACGATCCACTACAATATTTGGCTCAATGGTAAAATGTGACTTCAGCCTATTTAACACCTCTGAATACACATCATAATCCTCTACCCCATCAGGTGTTCTGTGCTGGGATAAATGATCAAACATTTCTTGTGTCTCTGCACTAATACAATTCAACAACAAACCCTTCTTTCTAATAGCTGTGAATGAATTAGCATCAGCAGCCATCACAAAATTATTAAATAACCCAATCCATTACTCCACTTCATAGGCAAGTCTCCAGGATTTTGGAGTAATGGTGGCAGTAGGTTTCAACATTCCTGCATGATGAAAAATAAAACAATAAATACATTAGGAGTACAGAAGCTGTAGAGTACTTGAGGAGAGAATATATGTAAAACTTGAGGTGATAATATATATAAAACAGGATCTAAGCGTAAAAACACTTTGTAGATATAAACGCAGAGTTTGGTAATTTAAAGTTGAACCACTGTGTATTGTATGACACCGCTAGGAGACATATAATCACCAGGCAGAAAGTAAAATATGAGCGTGCTAGATGATTAATATATTTGCAATCAAGGGAAAATGTTAAAAATGTGGCATTTAACAGACGCTGTTGCCAGGTGGCTGCCGACACGACATAGCCTGCTGAGAAGGAGTTGAGGAAACAAGGGTGGAATGTAGCCTATGTTTCAGCTGTGTGACTCTTGGCTAAGATGTGCATGCAGGGCTGCTGGTTGTTTCTCTCTCATGTAATTATGCTACAGCAATTTAAGCAAATTGTGCCCACCTCTAATGACTGCTTTAAAAAACACATCAGATGGCATCTGAAAAGGAGTGGGTAGGGCAGGGCTGGAGGCCAACACTAACTCTTCACATTTTCTGAAAAGTCGAAACAAATTTTCAGAATCAGAAAATGATTTCATATCAGAACTCAGAACATTGAATTCCGTTTCAAAGTTAAGTTTGAACATGTCGCCACCATCAGCCTTCCAGTTTTAAAAGGCCACTCTGTGACAAACTCTATAATGCTTTGTGCAAGCGGCAACTTTACGTTTGGGTGGACCAGGCTTTAGTTTTCATGTTATTTTCAAAACAATGTTTTTTACGTTAGGTGAGCACTATTGCTCATGGAAATAAATAATTCAGAAAATTCAGATCATATCTATTCCAAAGGTTTTTGACAGGATAGCATGCACCTAACATCAAATGAACAGTTATAAGTTTTCTTACCTACATTTTTATGGCACATTAATCGAAAGTATATGTTACAAATTATAGACTTGTGTGGGTGTTTTCTTTCTTGCTAATTTATTTGCATCATCAGCAGCACCTTCAATTGGTTAGGAAGTGTGAAGGAATATTTGTATTATTTGCATGCTAGAACAACGTTTGTTGCAAAGTTATTTAACAGCAAATACATTTTTTTGACATTTATTTAGGTTTAATGGCTCCATGCATGAATGTTGTTATTTCATATGAGAACCTTTCAATGTGGGATGCTAACAACAGCTATTTTATTTTGATTTAGGTTAACATAGATTTCTGGCACAGTGGTGCTAATATTGCCAACGTTTTGGCACTGATGTATTCGATCTCAGGAGGATGGGAAGATGCACTGGGCATCAAATCTGTGACTTTCCGGTCACACATTCAAAAATCAAGTGCATTAACTCATTAAGCTCAGCCTTCTGACATCTGCATGTCTGTGCAGCCTCAAACAGGCATTTGTGTAAACTTCCAAAAGAGCAGACTGAAAACATATCTTTGGTCGATAGTCAAGGAGGAACATGTTTTTGAAGATGGATTTAAAAATATTTCATGAGCTCGCTGTCATTTCACGGAAGGAATGTTAGGAAAGCTGGTGAAAATGGTATTCATCTTGATATAACTTTGTGAAAACTTATGTAAAGTGCTTTGTATCTATATCTGTAGAAGCTGCTTTTTAGTGGTCAACCCATTCACTCCCCTTTTTAGGTTGAGCGTAAGCGTTCTACCTTGTGTATACTTTTAGTTTACTTCTTATGGCTTAAAGCGATTTCATTTGTTGGTTGCAGTGTCCTTTAAAAATTCTTGCTTGTTAGTGGTCAGTTCTGCCTTTTTCTGTTTCAGGGCAGTGACAGCAACTACTGTATTATTGCACTTTGGTTTCTTTATCTGTTGCTGTGACGGACTATTTTTTTTGGTGCTCCCTCTTCTCTATGGTTGCTTTAGTCTGGTAGCTGCCTGCGTTTTATTGCTGCATTCCGTTCCTCCCACCTCCTCCCATGTCGCTGACATTTGTTTTGGCTGTATTTCAGTGCTGTCCTTGTTTACCTCTGGCTCCTAAAATAAGCTTATTTTACAAAAGAAACACCTGGTTGTTTAGCTCACTGCTCGTGAAAGCCACAATATGCCATTTCTGGTAGAATGTAGTTAAACTTAGAAGCAATGATGTGAAACTCGCATCTTGAGTCTCTCTCTCCAGGGCCCCTCCCTGCCAGCACTCACGACATTGCACACAGGTCATTGCTTATCTCCTTTATGGGGGCCATAAATCTTCTCAGGCTGCTCTGCTGTTGTTAACTTCATTAGAGCTTTGTTGAAATGCGAGGCAAGAGGGCCTGCAAGACTTTTCATTCTGTTCAAATAAAAAGAAAATACTTTTGTGGCCTTATTTTCCAATTTCTGTGCAGACGTTTACACAACTGGAGGTAGTGCACTCATCTTCTAGTCTCTCCTCAAGGACCTGTGATTTCTGATGTCAGTAGCCACCAGTGATCCCCAAAACATAGCAAGAAAAGACATTACGAGACAAGGTTGACCAATCTATGTGGCAAGAAAAGTCCAGTTCTGAATTTGCAATGCCAATAGCTCTAACTCAAGAAAATGTGAGACCTATTGTATTGCAAATGCTTGTTAAAGTTCTTTGCCAGCAGCTTATAAACATTTTCAAATCCCAGCCGTGGAATTCCTATCGCCTGACACATCTTGTTTGGGGTCAAGGGCTACAAGTTTTTATGTTTACTTTGTCCTTGGGACAAGTAGGCCCAACCCCCTGCAGCACAAACCCTTTGGCTGCCTGATTACAGAGAGTAAGTTGCAGTTGAGTTAATGTGTTTCCAAAAGTTAATGCTGTTCGAACTTGTATTTATGGTTCATTATTTGAAAGTCTTCATTATTAGGGTGAGTGCTGTAAATAAATGTTTTAAGGTCACACTTCACTACTGACGTTGGTTCCAGTACAACAAAAAAAAAACGTGTATACACATGTTTGAAAAGTTTAGGCTATGAGGCTAAGTTTAATGCTCCCAGAATGCTCTCTGATTATATGCAAATGAAGTGTCATTTAGTAAAATGTGTTGATGCATGCTAGTATTTCCCAAAAATATTTCTAATGGAAAATCAGTGTAACCATTTTCAACACGATTATGGGAAGCATGAAAATAAACAAACACTGACAAAGCCAACTGATCTGACATATTTTTATAAGTCTTTTAGTTTCATCAATGCGTGTCTTGTTTTGACATGGCTTTTGTAACACTTTATTGTTGTGGGAGCTACCAGGCCCTCAACATTGTAACAAACACTGGCAAACCCCCCCAAAAAAGTTTTTGAACTCTCTAAAAGCACACCAGTGGCATAACAAAGGCCCAGCAGCCGCCCTCCAGGGGGCCCCTTCAGCACAGCACCTGCCCTGAGTGAGTCTGGAGAGGGGGCTCCTCCATGTTCTTTACTAAGGGGCACCCTCCAGTTTAGTTACGTCACTGATTGCCACTGTAGTTCCTGACACTGAACAAAACTACTTTGTGTGGCAATATGCTCCTTGTGGAAGAGCAGAATGCGATCACTCACAGTAAAGCCGGCCGAAAGAGAGAGAAATAGAAGTTTAATAAAAACAAAATGTCTTTGTTAACACCAGACCTAATTAGGGACCAAGACCCACATGTAGGTAGCTTTTTGCATGTCGCAAACAGCGACTTTCGCTGTTTGCGACATGAAAAAAGCACACTGCGATGCACAAACCCAGTTTTGCGATTCGGTAACCTGGTTACCGAATCGCAAAACGGGTTTGCGACTCGCAATTAGTAAGGGGTGTTCCCTTCCTAATTGCGACTCGCAGTGCAATGTAGGATTGTTTTGTGACCGCGAACGCGGGTGCAAACCAATCGCAGTTTGCACCCATTTCAAATGGGTGCTAACACTTTCGCAAAAGGGAAGGGATCCACATGGGACCCCTTCCCCATTGTGAATGTCACTGTAAACATTTTTTCAGAGCAGGCAGTGGTCCTGTGGACCACTGCCTGCTCTGAAAAAATGAAACGAAAACGTTTCATTTTTCATTTTTGTTATGCATCTCGTTTTCCTTTAAGGAAAACGGGCTGCATTACAAAAAAAAAAACTGCTTTATTGAAAAGCAGTCACAGATATGGTGGTCTGCTGTCTCCAGCAGGCCACCATCCCTGTGAGGGCCGCCATTCGCGAGGGGGTCGCAAATTGCGACCCACCTCATGATTATTCATGAGGTGGGCATTTGTGAAGCCCTTGCGAATCACAGATGGTGTCAGGGACACCATCCTACATTCGGATTTGCGACTCGCAATTTGCAGGTCGCAAATCTGAACCTACCTACATGTGGCCCCAAATTCTTAAAGAAAGTCACAAAAGTGCACCCATGGTATATGTTGTACCCTATAAAATATTTGTGAACTGTATTTTAGCATGGGTAAATACGATGTGTAGATTTGCTCATGTAAAAATCTATTGAGCATTTGCAAGTTCATTTTCCCTCCAGCCACTTTCTTCCCAACCCTGGAAGAAGTTCTAATTCTGTCATTGTCAGGAGTAAATGTCCAACCTTTCTTATTATGGGAAAATATTAGAGAGAAGCTGGTAAAAATCTTTAAAACATGCAGGTTAGTAGGTTTGCAGACTCAAAGGCATTCCAGCCCTAGAACTATTGCTTACTGCTTCCTCCAGCCCCAGTATGCAGATCTGCAGAAAGGTGGCAAAATAAGGAAATTGTTACAGTAGGGATTGAAACTGCAAGTATTTAAGCCCTACTATGGTAGTAGCCCTGACATAATCAGAGAGGCTATTATCAGAGCACTTACATAATGAGATTGCTGCCATAATTTGTCGCCACACTACATGGCACCAAAGGGACAAGTAGATCTTTTTACAGGACAAGTAGATTTGAGAAGCAACCTGTCCACTGGACAAGTAGATATTTTAATAAAAAATGATAATAAACACAGTTTCCCTTATGGAGGAGCCTCCCCTGTCAAATACACTAGAATATGTTTTTTGTAGTCATGTATGACCAATATGCTTACAATGGACTAATATTTTCTTATATTGGCGTTAAGGATAGCTCTACACCATTGTTTGAGGTGTTAGCCTCGCCTCCATTTGTTGGCCTGTTAGCACCCCCCCCCCCCCCTGCCAACACACACTGATCCCCTTACCCCCCTCTCAAGGAAGGGTCTAGTTGCGCCCCTGCATAGACTACATGGCAAAGTAAAGAATTCCAGAAGGGCACGGGTGCAGAAGGCTCTCATACAACAACCAATACAAATATTGCAATAGTAACAAAGTATCCATATAACTTAATAAAGAAAACTAACTCACATTACAAGATGCCTTTTGTAACTGCAAAGCTAAGTTCTAAGGTGGGCGCCAATTACAACACAATATTTTAACCCCGTAGCTGCCATCCGAGAGAAACCCCTTTTTCTGGTTTTCGGGAAGCACGTACTAATGCTCCGTGACACCTTGTTAAAGTTGTCCTGCCTGTAAACGTAAATATCTCGCATTGCAACCCAGCACTAGGTTGATTTAACAGATGACTTGCGCGTGCGCAGAGTAATTCACAGGTAAGGCGACTAACCACCGCGCCTGCGCATTGCTATCACCTGGGAAGTGGGTGATAAAGAGGCGGGGACAACGAGTTCTTTTCGACGTATAGAGGTTCTGAGGTGTTGCTTGTAGCGTACGCTCTGGGCTCCTGGACAACGCGCGCGGGCACGCAATACGGAGACGCGCGGACGCTTCTCGTTTGGGCTGAGGATGCGTGCGCTCTGCAGCGACCTGTTCGGATGTGTGAGCGGGATAGTGTCTCAGAGTGGGCGCGCTCACCCTCGTCTGTTCCTTTGCCTTCGAAGGCGCGTGCTCGGCGCCGCCGCGTCCGTGTGCGCGCGCGCGCCTCTCTCCAGGCCCAGAGCGGCCACGTAGCGCTGCAGCCGCGGGAGGCGGGAGACAGGAGCGCGGGCGGGCCACAGTGCCAACCTCCCGGGAAACATGGAGGGCCGGGTGAGTTTCTGGGAGAAAGAACAGAGGGAGACGGACTTGGACTGAGGGGCTAGAACGGAACCCATAGTCTACAGTCCGGCCTCTGAAGGGACTGAGGCCTACAAGGAAAGTCGGCCTGGTAGGGGAACCCTTGTTTCACTTCTTGTGGTTTCACTCTGCTGCATACCTTTATAACACTGGTCATTTGGCAGTTGGACTACTCTCTTGTTCTTGTCAACTTGACTCCTGCTTCCTTGTATCGGCCTTCCAGTGTCATGCTCACTTTCGTGTTTCCAACGTGTCTGCTGCCTACATCAGGTGTATCCCAGGTTTACCTATGTCCATATCTTTGTCTCCATCCACTATAGCTGCTTAACTCTTTCAACTGTGCTCCTGGCCTCGATAGTCGTGTCTTCGCCCCTTGTCTCATGTACTTGTCAAGTGGCTCATGTCTATGTCAGACGTTTCTGGCCAAACCAACCAGTAGACGTTCTCTTGTGTTCTTGTTTTGCGTTTTATTTTTTTCTCATTTTCCTGTTCTTCACCCCATGTGCTTCTGCCCATCTGATGGACAGTATTTCGTAACCTGCTACCAAACTTGGCATCTCTTCTACTATCACGGCAATCATTTATTGCCATCCCACGCATCTCCTCTTTCCTAATTGTACTCAGCCCTGCCTAGCTGCCACGTTTTCACGTTGATGGATAATGTTGCAGTTGCTAGTGGCAGAGATTAATTCAAGCATTCCATCCGTCACCTTGTTGTTTTTGCATTTGCCATCCTCAGTGTGCCAGATATGTCCTGATGTGGGCCCTGGGCTCACTGTGCTACTGGGACCACACTATACCTGGTTGAAGGGCCCTAACTGGGCAAAACTGATTCTAGGTTACTTGTGTTCCAGTTCAGGGCGGACCTGGTCTGGCAATTCAGGTGGGACTGTTCCCACAAGCAGCAGGGTCAAGACTGATTTGCACATGGCTGGATCCAAACTGAGGTGTCACAGTGGGCAAAAAAAAACCAAAACACCATTTTGGGATGCAGCCTAAGTGATTGCCAGGGGGTGAGATTAATTCAAGCATTTCATCCATCACCTTGATGTTTTCACCTCTAGCATCTCTACACCCAGAGAAAGTAGTTTAAGATAGGTAGGCCTGCTAGATTAATTTTGCATTACTCTTGTGACGCAAAATTATTGAAAATATGTGATTGCGTACGTTTGCATAATTTAGAATAATTTGGGGCAAAATGCCAATCGCAAAAGCACAGGATCAGAGTGCGAGCAAGTGGCTCACGACAAGCTACTGCTATAGATGTTCTGTTGCATTTAGCTCTATTTTCATAGTGCATAATACATGATAGGGTCCATTTTGGATTCTAGAATGCATTTTGCGCTAAGAAGTTACGTGCCTCATATTCTCTCATGTAATTATGCTACAGCAATTTAAGTGAGTTGTGCCCACCCCTGATGACTGCTGTAAAAAACACATCAGATGGCATCTGAAAATGGAGTGGGTAGTGCAGGGCTGGAGGCCTGATTTGGTTATGGTGACAAGCTATATGCACTGAGTAAAGTTATGTCCAGTGCCACAGGTCTGATCAGCATATCATGAAAAGTCATGACAAAGTCAGTATTGCTTATGTTATTTATTGGGAAATCATTTTTGAAGTCTACTTTAATGGTGGGTTGTAATTGTATTGCACTGTATGGCGTAGACCGGTATTTGTTATATGCATCTCACAGATTACCATTGTAGGTAAGGGATTTGGTGTTGGCCACCCATTCTTACAAACCCTGTTTTTTCACTGTGATAATTCTTTTTAGTCCCATTGAGAGGGGTTGTACATTAGTATGGAAACTGTATTTTTCTGCATAATTGTAATTTTATATCGATATGCATGATGGCTAGTTTATGTGCACCTGAGTAGGCCTGTGTTGGTTAAATCAGAGGTAATGTCTACAGGCTATCAATTTATTGGGGTAATTCTGATTGTGAAAACATGTAAAAGGCAAAAGGCTGTTAAGGACAGCTTGTCACTGCACTGTTCTAAACCCTGTAAGCAGGTATTATGTTGCATCTAATCTCACAGTTAACTGTGGTAGACAAGGGTGTTGGTGACCCTCCCAAGCAAACCTTAGGGATTGGAGATGTGCACTTCGATAATCCTTATTAACCTCTGTTTGGGAGTTTGTGTTCTTGACAACTCTATTTTTGAACATATTAATTTCATTACAACATACCAGATGGTAGCCTTGTGGGAAAGCCTCTGCTCAATACAAGAGGGCTGAGTTGGTTATGATGACAAGACAACGATACAGGCTATAGGCCTGCTTGATTCATTAGAAAATGGTATGCATGCTATCATAGTCATCCGTTTGTTATTAAGTCACATCAAAGGCAGTTGGTCTGATGTATTTACTATGGAACACCTATGTTAAAGGCAATAGTCCTTTAAGGATGAATTGTTTTTGCACTACAATTAAAGCCTGCAGTCAGGTATTTTGTTACATGAAGTTGCACAGATTATGTTTGTAGGAAAGCGTTTGGATGTTAACTCTATAGATAAAACCCTAAAGGTAGAGCATTTGGACAATGATAATTCTTGCTAGAAACTCTTCAGAAGGCCTGAAAGACCTAGGTGTCTGCAAGGATCTTCTAATGAAAAGAATGAATGCAGTCCTATAGAAATGTACAGGGCATTTGGGTCAGCCCTCTTCTGCCATTTGTATGTCTGTCATTTCCTCTGCATGGGGAAATGATTCAGTCATCATTGGTTCTCTTGCCCTGTGAATGACGTCATTTTCTAATCACATGCACATCCAACTGAAAATGAGAGCACATCCATGTCAGGGCTGGTTTGTCATTTTCAGTGTCTTCCTTTTTATAGGTCCCCTTTTATTTCTTAGTGTCTTCTCTTTTTATGTTAGTGTTCTTAAAGATACTACAGCTCTCTAGGCGGTGCTAACAAGTTGTTTGCTGGTCTCATTTTATCAGCAGTCTGCTGCATCCAATGTGGCCAGTGCCTCTAAATCAGGTGCCCAATATAGAATGATGTTGTCCATAGTGTATCATTGTTTTACCATTCCAAGATGGCAAACACATTGGTCTAACCATGATAGCCATGCTGGATTTTTAAATAACAATAGGCTATGTATAATACCACTGCAATGCAGACACTTTCTGCTATGTTTAGTATGGTCATTGGACGCATATGCCTTCTATTTTTAGTCTGCAGCATGTGTTTTTTTTTTTTTTTTTTTTTTTTTTTTTCTACTTGTTTTCTTTGAATTTATCTTCCATATGTATTTGAGTTTGTGTGTGTTTAACTTTTTTTGTGTCCGTGTGTAAATGTCGCTGATCTTTCTTTTGTATCTAGTTATATATAACCTACAGGCAGGTTTAGGCTTTAGGCAAGGCTTATTGGCTTTACCAGGGCTTTGCTATTTTTAATATGTTGCTAAATTGTTCTGCTGTGATCATCATTGCCAACTGTCAATAAAACCTTTATTCTTCCCGTGCTCATTTTTTGTAGGTGTTACTTTTTTCTTTGTGTTTAAATGCTCCACCAGGCTCTTTTTCAGCTGACACCCTCATGTACTTCCTCGTTGTCTGTTTTCTTCCCACCCCATCCATGCTTGGCCCCGCCACCTCACCCTTCTTCCTCTGATGCTTGTTCCAACCCACCTATCATGAGGCCTTCCTGGGTCCAAGTCTGTTCTCAATTTTAGCTGAGTTTATTGCACGTTTTAGCTGACTTAACTTTTAGCAGTGAGATTGTTCACATTTAGGCTCGCACGGTATTATTTCAAGAATAAATACATTGTACATGTTGCTTGCTTTTAGTTAGGCTTTCTTTACATATAATCTGTACACAGTGTTCAAGACTAGGAACACAGTACCTAATGGGGGAAGAAACCACTAGACACCAGGGATTATTATTTTTTTTTGCATCAGTTTCACGCAAGGGGAGTGATTCCCTAGGCAAGGGTCGTTCCCCTAGGGGCAAATTTATTTTAGGCGATTTCTGCTTCCCTTGGGGCAGATCAGCCTATCCCTATTAGGCCGATCTGCCCCCAGGGGGCAAGGGTCACTCCCCATGGGGGGCACATTACTGTTTGCCATATCTGCCCCCCCCCCACCCCCTGGGCAGATCAGCCTATTTTTTGGTAGGCCCATCTGCCCCCAAGTGCGTCAGAAAGCCCACCAGGGAAGAATTATTATTATTTTTTTCCCAAAATAAGAGGGTCGGGGTATGGCCATACACCCACCCCAAATAAATGGGGCCAAAGTTGTTCTGCCCACCGGTGGGCAGATAGGGCAATTACCCCAGATCCACTCCCCATGGGGGCAGAAAGCATACTAGACGCCAGGGAACTAAAAAAAAAAAAATAATAATAGTGGGGTGGTGGCTACCAACCAGTATGGGCCTGGTTAAGCCCCCACCCCAGCTGAAGGGGGTAACAGTCTTTCAGCTCTCCCCCGCACACTAAAACATCTTATCCCATGGCAAGCAAGAGGATGTTTGATTATTTTGGGTTTTGGTTTTACATGTGGGCCACAAGAGCTTGGCTAACTCTGAAAATCGTCCCACTTGGAATGGTGAGGGCTGCACTTTTTGGAATTTGGGACGCTGCCATGTAGAAAAATTCACAAGACCTAGACACATCTGAAAAGTGAACACCTGGGTGATTCCAGGGTGGTATGCTTCACATGCACCCCGCACCATTTTCTTACCCACAATGCCCTGCAAACCTCCAACTTTGCTGGAAATCAAACATTTTCCCCACATTTTTGTGATGGAACCTTCTGGAATCTGCATGAATCCACAACATTCCTACCACCCAGCATTGTCTCATCTATACCGCTAAACATTCTGCTGCACTTGCCATCCTAAAAATGTTTTTTTTCAAGCTGCCTTTTTGGACCCGCTTTGGTTCCCCCCTCAATTTCGATATGTTTTTGGCTCTTCCCTGTCACGGGCACTTGGCCCACCTACACAAATAAGATATCATTTTTACCGGGAGACTGAGGGGAATGTTGGGTGGTGGGAAATTTGTCCCGTTGCGGTGATCCCACACAGAAATGTGGGGGAAATGTACATTTAAAAAAAAAAATATTTATTTGTTTTTAAGCTAAATTTGAGGTTTGCTGAGCATTCTAGGTAAGAAAACATTGGGGGATCCACGCAAGTCACACCTCCCTGGACTCCCTTGGGTGTCTAGTTAAAAAAATTTCTGGGTTTGGTAGGTTTCCCGCAGGGGTGTGGATTTTTAAAAAATATCTACTTGTCCATGGGACGGTTGCTTCTTAAATCTGCTTGTCCTGTAAAAAGATCTTCTTGTGCCATGTAGTGCGGTGGCAAATTATGGCAGCAATCTCATTATGTAAGAGCTCTGATAATAGCCTCTCTGATTATGCCAGGGCTACTACCATAGTAGGGCTTTAATACTTGGAGTTTCAATCCCTACTGTAGCAATTTCCGTATTTTGCCACCTTTCTGCAGATCTCCATACTGGGGCTGGAGTAAGCAATAGTTCCGGGGGCTGGAATACCTTGGAGACTGCAAACCTACTAACTTGCATGTTTAAAGGATTTTCACCAGCTTTTCTCTAATCTTTTCCCATAATAAGAAAGGTTTAAATTTACTCCTGACAATGGCAGAATTAAAACTTCCTCCAGGGTTGGGGAAAAAGAGGTTGGAGGGAAAATGAACTTGCAAACACTCAATAGATTTTCACATCGGCAAATCTACACATGCATATTTGCCCATGCTAAAATACAGTTCACTAATATTTTATAGGGGTACGATTTCCTGGTATGCTTCTCACGAAAGCCATTAATTCAAAGACATATACCATGGGTGCACTCTCTCTTGCTTACAAGCTTCTACAAACATTTGCATCTAACCAGAGAGCATTCTGGGAGCATTATACTTAGCCTCATATTGTTAAACTTTTCAAACGTGTGCACACTTTTTTTTTTTTTTTTGTACTGGAACCACTGTCAGTAGTGCAGTGTGACCTTAAAACATTTATTTACAGCGCTCACCCTAATCTTAAAGGCTTTCAATTAATGAACCGTAAATACAAGTTCAAACAGCATTAACTTTTGGACGCCCAATACCTCAACTGCAGACAGTTCCCCTCTCTGTAAACTGGCAGCCAAAGGGTTTGTCCTGCAGAGGGTTGGGCCTACGTGTCCTAAGGACAAAATAAACATGAAAACTTGTTGCCCTTGACCCCAAACCAGATGTTGGCGATAGGAATTCCGCATCCCTGTTTCCCTAGATGGCTGCTGAGCCAGGACCAAATACGCGGGTGTGTTCCTCACCCCATCTTGGATTCTCCTAGTTTTAAAAAATGCACAGGTTTGATAGGTTTCCTTAGGTGCCGGCTGAGCAAGAGGCCAAAATCCACAGCTAGGGACTTTCCCAAAAATCTGCTCTGTTTTCTTTGGGAAAATGTGATGTGTCCATGTTGTGTTTTGGGGCATTTCCTGTTGCGGGCGCTAGGCCTACCCCCACAAGTGAGGTACCATGTTTATCGTGAGACAGGGTTGGGGGGTCGCTGTGAGGAAGGAAATTTGTGGCTTCTCTCAGAATCCAGAAAAGTGAGGAAAAAGCAACATTTTGAGGTTTGCAAAGGATTCTGGGTAACATGACCTGGTGAGAGCCCCACTGAGTTTTCCAAAAATGCACAGGTTTGGTAGGTTTCCCTAGGTGGCAGCTGAGCTAAAGACCAAAATCCACAGCTAGGCACTTTGCAAAAAACACGTCAGATTTCAATGTAAAAAATGTGATGTGTCCATGTTGCGTTTCCTGTTGCGAGCATTAGGCCTACTCACACAAGTGAGGTACCATTTTTATCGGGAGACTTAGGGGAACACAGAATAGCAAAACAAGTGTTCTTGCCCCTTGTCTGTCTTTACATTTTTTTCCTTCCAAATGTAAGACGGTGTGTAAAAAAGACATCTATTCGAGAAATGCCCTGTAATTCACTTGCTAGTATGGGCACCCTGAAATTCAGAGAATTGCAAATAACCACTGCTTCGCAACACCTTATCTTGTACCCACTTTGGAAACACAAAGGTTTTCTTGATAACTATTTTTCACTCGTTATATTTCAGCAAATAAATTGCTGTATACCTGGAATAGAATGAAAACCCATTGCAAGGTGCAGCTCATTTATTGGCTCTGGGTACCTAGGGTTCTTGATCAACCTACAAGCCCTATATAGCCCCGCAACCAGAAGAGTCCAGCAGACGTAACAGTATATTGTTTTTAAAAATCTGACATTGCAGGAAAAAGTTAAAGTAAAACATTGAGCAAAATGGTTGTGTTTTTATTGTAGTTTTTTTTTTTTTTTTTTACCTCAATTTCGGTGTATATATATATATATATTTTTTTTTTCAGCTGTTATTTTCTGTTGGAAAACCTTGTAGGATCTACACAAATTACGTCTTGCTGAATTCAGAATTTTGTCTACTTTTCAGAAATGTTTAGCTTTCTGGGATCCAGCATTGGTTTCACACCCATTTCTGTCACTAACTGGAAGGAGGCTGAAACCACAAAAAGTAGTAAAAATGGGGTATGTCCCAGTAAAATGCCAAAATTGTTTTGAAAAAATGTGGTTTTCTGCTTCAAGTCTGCCTGTTCCGGAAAGCTGGGAAGCTGGTGATGTTAGCACCGCAAACCCTTTGTTGATGCCATTTTCAGAGAAACAACCACAAGCCACCTTCTGCAGCCCTTTTATCCCATTTTTTAAATTTTATTAAAAAAAAATATGAATTTTTCACTGTATTTTGGCAAATTTATTGGTCTCCGTCCGGGGGACCCATAAAGCCTGGGTACCTCAAAGATCCCTAGGATGTTGTCAAAAAGGAAGCAAATTTGGCGTGGGTAGATTATGTGGACAAAAAGTTACGAGGGCCTAAGCGTGAACTGCCCCAAATAGCCCACCAAAAAAGGCTTGGCACCTGAGGGGAAAAGGCCTGGCAGCAAAGGGGTTAAATTAATTTGTGGCATTCTCATATTGGTCGGACCAGACTCTCTGGATGTGACGTCTGAGTATTAGTGTCCCAAGCACTACAGAAGCTGCACAGCAGTTGCATATCTGGCTGCAGTTCAAGCCTCTTTTTGCTATTAGCCTAGAATATAATTTTGTGACTCTGCCTAATCTGGTAATTGAAAGAAGGAAATTCGTCATGCACATGATTCTATTGAGCAGTATGTGGCAACTTGCAAATTGTTGTGGCAAAATTCAAATACTAGGATGTGGGTCTTTGTTACACTAATGAAAGTGAGGCAAGACAGCAAGCATGAAGGAACCCCACACTAGAGCAAACTATTCCATTACGGAAAGGCATTGAGTAGTTCCTGCAGGTTTCAAGGGTGCCCGTCAATAAGAGCAGGAATAAACTTCTTGACAGCAGTTAATATGCTTGTCAAAGATGAGAGGTCATTGAATGAGTGAAACAAAGAACCCGAATGTTAAAGTGAAAATCATGTACCAAGTGTGGTTTTAACCATTGTGAGTTGTGTAAGCTTTTGTTCTGCATTGGGTAACAAGTATAATGTGTGTGGGTGCAAATGGCACTTTAGTAGTATGTATAGTAATAAATGCAGTCAGTGTATATGGTAGAGTCCACAGAGGAAAATTAGCAAAACTTAAACTTAATAGTGAAGAATAAGTGCAAGATTGATAAGCCAATGTACTTTGTCAGTAATAGAAACATCAAATGTATGGTGAGTTGAGGGTCACTAATTTCCATCATTGATAGAGCTATAGTTAATTAATGGTCTGTCGTCCGCTTAAGATAATGGGACATAAATCCATGATCACATTAAAGTATTGCATTTTCTTAGATGGATGCTTTTGGACAACATAGCTTTTAGGAGAGGAGTCACACATAGCAAGGTGTATGGAGTCGAAGATGGTGACAGTATCATTGGCACTCAGCACTTAAAGGCATTGCACCTCAAGTTTAGTTTGTACTCCTTTCCAAAAGTCTCTCAGTTGAAGTGCAAATTTTATCTAACGCCATTTTAAATAATTTCAAATAAGGCGATGAACTAGGCAAACTGAATGTGAATGTGAATACCACAGCAATCAAACTTAAAAGTTAGGGATATTCCCTTATCAGCAAGAAAAGAGGCTAGTGCCATATTATGTAATGTGTGTCAGAATGGAATTATTGAACCCATTGAATCCTTGTTCTGAGTATACTCTGTGGTTGTGGCAAGGAAGAAGTGTAGTGGGATAAGGTTATGTGCTGATCTCCTCACTTTAAACAAACATTTTGATTGATTGCCAAAGATGCACAGTGCTTATATCTTCAGCTCATTAGATCTTGAGTTGATATCAACAGATGGAACTGTTAAAACCTGTAAAGTACCTAAACTTATCACACCTGAGGGAGCTTTCCATTTCAGGAGTATGCCCCTTGGGTTGGCATCAGCAGCAGCCATTTTTCAGCAATGTATGCTTCAGTTGTTGGGAAACGTCCATGGTATCACCATGTTCCAAGACAATATCTTAGTATTAGGATCCATTGAGTGGTACATGATATTGCCCTAACTGAAGCATTGAGAATTTTATGGGACAAAGGATTCACTTTTGAAGAAGGAGGTATTATTAGGAAGGCACAAAAGGAGTATACTGGACATGTGATTATCTATTAGGGATTATACCTGAAACCGACCTTGATGGATGCATAACTAAAGCCACTGCACCATTTAATACAGAGCAGCTGCTGTATTTCTTAGGTGCGTGTAAGTATTATGCCAGATTTATTCATACGTTTGCAACCTAAAAGTGGGATATTCAGGCCTCAAATTCCAATCGCTATGGCAAGCCATATTTTATCAAGTCGCGCTATTTTAGGACCTACTCGACCATTCTAGCAAGTTGACAAAGAACAGGTGTTCTGGTCAGTCAGGAAGTGAAGAAGGTCTTTTAATCATATACTTGTCACATTTGCGGTGTTGAGAGACAGAGGTCAAAGTCAGTTTGTCATACAATTAATTTTCCTTCTGACTGCAGAGTTCCAGGATTTTGTTAGTTTTTCCGTAATGCATAACATTTAAATAACTAAGTCAACTGTGGAAATATTTCAAAATATATTTCAGTAGTTGTGAAAGCCCATTGTTTGTACTTCTGTGTGATATAAAATTATTTTAATAGGACGAAACAGATCAGAACACTTTACTTGATGATGTGCAAAGAATAAATGTTTTCTGAAACCTGATTCTCACAGATTTGTTAATACTTTATATAATTTTATTAGTAATCTTGCGAGCTAGTGTCAAGGTATTTGGACATTTCGTGGAAATTATGTCATTGTGCGACAATATCATGCTTTAGTAATATATTTATTAAAAAGGAGGGTTTAAGCATAAACTTAGAAACACTCCTGCCCTGCCAACAATGCTATTAGTAAAGTAATAGGAAAGAAATTGACCATATGTCCCCTATATATTGGCTACATTATTTCTATGCATGAAGCAAACATTTAGCCCTTTTAATCAAACAGAGTGTTTTTTTTCTTCTTTTTGTCCAGCAGCTGAGCACAAATATGTGAAGGTACACTCTTATGAGAGAATGAAGAAAAAGGTGACCGTAAAGTAAATTATTTGCCTAGGGTCACACAATTGAGACCCATTTACGGGTCTAGTACAATACAGTTATGGGCGAGTATATTATTTAAGTTACTCGACCTGAAGGTCTAGTAGCATTTGTTTTTTTTGTAATGATCTTTCGAGGCCTGACATTAAAACATTTGCATAAAAGAATGTTATGTTTCAATGGAGTGCTAACACGCAAAGGTGTTTTTGAAGAAATGGAATGGAATATTGCATCTGCAAGAGTATTGCATTGTTTCAATTCATTTGACAGTGTGTGATAACTGTCAATGCCTGCCAGTATTGCATATGGGGGCAGTACTTTGAAGGTACTGTTTAGTAAACTGTGGCTTTTACATCTTGTACATTGGCTAAGACCAGCAGAATGGAATTATTCGGTTATTGAACAGGGCACGCTAACGTACCTAAGCCGCAGACAATTTCTGCCACTTTATATGTGTAATAGTTTCTTACTTCAAGCTAATAATAAGCCATTAGTCCATATTAATGGTTCAGTGTGATTAACTATGTTGGTGTTGCATATCAACAAATTTTAGTTTGATGTCTACAGCGTTCCTGGACACACATGTTCTGATTGCTTTCCTCCAGGCTAATATCCGAGGAGGAAAATTGTGTGGCACAGGAGGAGTCTGAGTGGAGACTGTCCAGTACCAAATGCTACCTGCATTGCCAATTTTGCACCACAGGCAGTACTCGTCAGCAAACTATGCCATTCAAAGGCCCATCATATCCACAGTACTGAAATGGCAATCCTACTACCAGACAAAAGCCACACATAAAATTAAACAGCACCACCCAACTTCCACCACACACATACTACCAGCCACTGTGAGTAGTGGTGCATTGATCTGTTATTCCTGCCTTGCCAGTCTGCCTTTTAGCTGCACAAGATCCTATTGAAAACAAGCCTTGGATAAGCTAATGAATTTTTCACTGAGTCCTGGCTAATGTACAGATGCCAGGGGAACTTTCACTAAGGCCTCCTGTAGGAGCCTGCTTAGGTTCTGTAATACTTATCTGTTATGCACTCGCATCGCTAAATCCAGTTCGTTCTGGAGTGGGAGGGGCATAATTGAATAATTTCTGTAGGCGCATTCTTTATATGATGTGAGCATATCCACTTTTAAAAAGTGAAGTAAACATGAGGCAGACTTTATTTTTTTATTTAAGTTCTCCAGAGAACACTTCCATAAAGACTAAAGGGCTTGGCGGACAGATTACTCTGTCAAAACGAGGTGCAAGTCCCGCCCACGATCTGTGCAGTGCATTTATTGTAATTAACTTGTAGTGCGAAAGACTGAACATCTGCCAGCGTCTTCTATTCTCCTGAGGTTCCCCCCCCCCCCGAAGGGAGTGTATTGTAGCGTGCTTCCAGTCAACCAGGACGGTGGCTGTGTTGATAGAGTTATTGAGTACAGAGGTTAGAGCTGTGTTGATGGGAACTAATCATATGGTGAAGATGTAGTGTGGGCAGGGGTCTGATGGTGGTCCTGAGTGGAGGGAGCATGTGGTTGCAGGGGTTTCTGCCTTGGAGATGATGGGGCAGGTTGTTTTGCGTGATGCTGGGGCTTGTGTTGATGGATCAGAGGGCTGCGAGATTGGATGGATACGTCTGGGAGTTTAATTTGTAGATGTTACTGATCTTGTTGCTGAAATAGTTGAAGATCTGATGGAGAGGCCCTGCGATGGGGTAGCATTTGTGAAGCTGGCAACAGGGGTGGTGACATTCTTCACAACAGAAGATTTATTTAGTGTTGTTTTCGATGCATTAAATCAGTGCTGATTACATGCTGGGTCTGATCTACTGATGGTAGAACCTGAGGGGTGAATTTTTTTTTTTTTTTCTCTTTTCCCCAGGTGCCAAGACTGACATTTGGTGAGTCTTAGTTCTTCTGTGTACCAACTGCTTGCCGCCTGGCCCTGGTAGTGGTTATGAGCACAGCCAGGACGTCAGCGCAGGAGGTGATCCAGGTGTCAAAGTTGGTGATGGATTATGCAAGGCATTGTGGTGTTATGGCTTGCAGGCTTGGAACGCTACGCTTCTTGTTTCTTCAGGTATCCTATTCCAGTTAAAATGGGTGCTTTTTGGAGGGTGCTCTTCCGTACTGGTGCGGGATGAGAAGGTCGAAATGAATGAATGAATGAATGAATGAAGGCTTGGCTGGCCTAAGTTAGGTTGGGTGGGCTTGTCCACTATGATGTTGGTGAAAATGGGCTCCTGGATCTGTCTGGGGGCATGGTTGGTGTCCTTTACTCTTTGAGTGAGCCAGAGTGTGGTCAGACCCCCCACCCCCTGCATACCTATGCCCTATGTGCGATGGTTATGCTCAGACATGAGTTCAGTGGTCACTTTTCCCTAGGACTCAAGCTACACTTGAATGAAGAGGCCCAAATAGACTGAAACCAGTCATAAATTGCTTGTGTTATTGAGAAGGAGCCTGACTTGGCAGATTGCACAGGACTATTCCTGTTGGTGAACGATCAAGACTGATTTACATATGGTTCATTCCTCTCTGAGGTGGCCTGGTGGGACAAAGAACAATGGACTGAAGTGCACCCAGAGTAATTAGCAGCTACATATAATTCATGCATTTCCACCTCAGCTACATCTACAGCAATAATTCCATGAAGGAAAAGATAGCACTTGTGAGAACCGTGCATTTAGCACTTGGAAAAATCTGCTGCCTTTCGACCAACGGGTCCAGGTCATCTCGGGTCCAGGTCACAGATGTGAATTTTCCTTCCGGGAATTATTGCTTTGAAAATAAATCTCCAAACCAAACAATACCCTTTAACGTTTAGAGTGCCACATAAAAAATGCAAAAAAAAGTAGTAGGACATTTATAGGGGGATAGCAACTCCTTTTCATAATGCACTTTAAAACACCGATAACACTCTAAATCTGCTCACCTCAAATATCCGTTTTACTAGCAGAGTTTTTAAGCATAGGAATAGCACAGTGTCATCCATGATAAGCTAGAAAAGCGACAAAGCCTTTCACATTTTTTCACCAGTCTTTAAGCATAGGATCGGCAAGTACCTCCCACTCCAAGATGATTTAAAAAAAAAAAAAGACACGTCTTTTACCATTCCAGTATTCGAGCTTTGGATTGGTAAAATACCATCCAAGCTAACCTGAAATGAATAAGAGCAGCTTTTGACATATCTTGCTCTATCATTAGAGCTCAGAAGAGAAGCGCAGCTTTATCCCAGACACACTGGAGAACCCAATACAAGTCCAAACAAGTGGCCTTCCAGGCTAAGAGTGACACGTAATTTATGCTAAAAAGGAAGTAAGGAACCCTGCGTAGTTTCCAAGCTTTAGGAGGAGAGCATGTCACTTCTATGGGACATTCTGCAATACTATGGACACTCTAAATCTGTTTACTTCAAATATCTGTTTTTTCTAGCTGGGTTGTTAGCACAAGTTTAGGACCGTGCCCTCCACCCTGAGCTAGAAAAGTGACCACTCCAAACCTGTAATACAGTACTTGGAATGGCAGTGTTTGTTCCTTTTGTAATGTCCTCCTAGCACACCCCTTCTGCGATGTCCTCCCAGCACATCCCTCTCAGCAAAGCCTAGACATTTCTGAGCTTAATTGATTCTGTGCTAGCCTCCGTTAAGTCAGCAACCTCCTACAACCCTTGAAAAGTCCACCTCTTTCTTACTGCTGTGGTCTGTGCCCACTGCAAGCCCCTCCATCCCCAGCCTCCACCTTATATAAGCAAGAAAGGGCTGCTTTTGCACTGACCGTACTCTGGTGCCATCTTGAATATAATGCTGTGTCTTGGGGTTCTCTTCTCAGGACGGTCTTATTCATAGGCACTGGATCGCTTTGCTACAGTTGAGTGATGCTCCATCAGTTTCCCCACTGGCTAGGGCCCCATGGCGGAACAACACTCCGGAGCAGAGTGGGGCCCCCTTAAAGCATACAATGAGGCCATTGTGCATAAAACTCTGCTGTGCACAATGCCTTTGTCTTGGCATGCCTTATCAGCGTTAGGTGTTATAGACTGCTGCTGCGCAAATGCCAATTATCTGGAAATGGATCAGTCGCATAACCCTAGTTCAAATGGCACTAATCTCTGGTTGGATGCTTAGTTTAACTATTACCATGTATACAGTGCTTTAAATGGAAATCAAGAAGTTCGGGTAATCACTATTTAGAATACCTTTTTGCTCCCAAGAAGTGCTGGTACTCCCGCATAAAATGTATTGCAACAATGCTTGCAAGTGCAGGTACTCTCCCTTTCAAATGAGATGTGTAGGTACTCACTACAGAATAGTACCTGTCCATTTAAGGCACTGCCTGTATAGCAGCCAACTAGTATTCTAATGACGCTGTGGCCACTCTTATTCAGAATCTTCACCACTAAACACTATCCAGAATTATGCTGCTCTTCCCAGCCTTACATTTAAAGGCTCCGCATTTAATGAAAAATAGACTAGTGTTAATGCTGTCTTGGGGAGGCAGTAATACTCTTAAAATAAGTTGCCCCACCACACACAGCAATCGAGTCAGAATTTGAAAGCCCATTTTACAGTTTATATAAGTGTTCTTTGGAAGCAAATAAGCCTCTTCCTTGACACACAAGTGCTTGATACTCCCTTACTTAAATGTTAAAGAAGTATTTGTTCAGTGTGAGAACGGTTTTTCGATTTACATGTATTTTCACACAGGGCAAGAAAATGGATTTGAACATTTCTATTATTTTCATTCATTTGTAATGGTGTGGAATTTGATAAAATATCTATTTTTCTTACACGGTGCTTTAGAAATCACTTATCCTGTCATAATGAAAAACACTTCTACTTAGTGAAATACATATATACTTTTGCTAGCAATTTATGGCATTATACTCATTATTTCAGAGCTCCAATAAAAGTCTCTCAAATTATACCTGGACACATACTAGGTCAGAGTTTGGAATCTAGCAAGGCCCAGCTTAAGGTGTTTTTCCGACTGCACAAGACTCTGAGCACCCAAGGATTCTCCATAAATTGAGTATTCACAAATGCAGAGGCTCTTTTTGTGAATGAGCTCTGTTTAGGCCTACTTTCTGTTGGCAGAGCTCTGAATATGCACTTTCTCTTAGTATGCCTCTGTTATGATTATATCCGATTTGAGACTGTATCTAAGCCTTCCTGTTTCTGTTTGTTGTGAATTAAGTGGTTTTAAATCTGTAGCTATTCGTATTTACTTTTTTTTTCAAATTGACTTGTAATGGAGTAGTTATTGAAAGTTGAGTTTAGGCATTTTAGGACCGTATCATGACACAAAATGTACGAGTTACAACATGAGCTGCAGATACCATAGTTCGAAAACACCAATCGGTGATTGTCTCTTGTTTCTAATCCATGCTGTTTCAAGCTTGAATTCATAGACCTCTTGAGCTATTGTAGGCAGCTCTGTTTCTGACAAGCTGATGTATGAACTGCTTTGAGGCCTTCTATCGGAGGGAACATAGCTACTTGCAGGTATGCTTATAATACCATCAAGAAGTAAAACATTAGGAGTGTTGCTTGCAGTGCTTTGAGAGACCTTTGAATTTTGGAGGCATCTGTATACGCAGTGATATCCTGTAGCACTATACCGCTTGCCTCTAGAATCCGGGGACAGATCAGGCTCAGGACCCAAACTTTCTTGCCCTCCGGGTACCTGATCAACATAGTCTTCTGGCCATTCTACTCATTAATCACCTCTTGGCTCACTTGAAGATTATCCCACGTTTTATTCATGAGCTGGGCCATCAGCCTCTCTAGGCCCCAGACATAATCCACCACTTCATGGCCAGATTACGTAGGGTTACCCTCCTTGACCAGGGGACCTCGGACAGGATGCCCAAAAAGAAGCTCAAAGGAACTGAACCCTGCTTTCTGTGGTATCTCCCTGTAAGCAAACAAAAGGGATGTCAAGAGGCAATCCCACTTCCCCGTGAGAATCAGTGTACCCATTATACTTTTTTGTGTGTTATTGAAATGTTCCATCAAATCATTGGTCCAGGGGTGGTGTGCTGTGTTTGACTAGTAAGAGCTTTGAGACCCTCACAGGTGAGTAGTGCGCTTTACAAATTCCTTGATTAAGCCACACCCACTTTGTCCCCCATTGCCTTCTTATAATAGGATATGAAGGATATGAAGGCCCTCATTATGATGTCGGCGGTAAGTCCCTCTTACCGCCGTGCTGACTGCTGCCAACATGCCGCCTCCGTGGCGGTTTACCGGTACCCATATTATGACACACACATAGCATTCCGTCACTATACAGACACACACACACACACGCGCACACGTCCGTGAGCCCAAAGGTCCGTGATAAACTGGCGGTACCAAAACCCACACCATTACGCCAACAGAACTACGCCCACAGCATTATGACCCGTGAATCACCATGGCAGACATTCAACCGCGCTAAACCATTGGCATTACATAAGGCCACGCTCAAAATACACACACATACGAAACTACACCACATTGGACAATTTGAATAACGCACCCCTGACACCCATACACACACCACACCCACACCACTATAAAACACACATCTATTACCCTCAACGCTTTACGACTTTGCGACTTTGCCACTAGAGAGAGATACAGCAAGAGCACTCACTCAAGGAGAGCCACAGAACACCATCACCCATACACCACTCACGCCCCTCACAGCACGCACCCCAACACATCACCCCATGCACCCACACACACACACCACTCACACAGCACCACAAAGACACCCCAGATTCTCAGAATAGGAGATAAGGGTCATGGTGGAGGAAATCATCTGGGTAGAGCCATAGCTATTCGGATCACAGGTGCAGCAGACATCCATTGCTAGGAAGATGGAGCTATGGCTGAGAATCGTAGACCGGGTCAACGCCGTGGGACAGCACCCAAGAACAAGGGATGACATCAGGAAGAGGTGAAATGGCCTACGGGGAAAGGTGCATTCCGTGGTTGCAAGACACCAGATAGCAGTACAGAGGACTGGCAGTGGACCCCCACCTCCTCCCCCACAACTAACAATATGGGAGGAGCAAGTCTTGGCAATACTGCGTCCTGAGGGCCTGGCAGGAGCAGCAGGAGGACTGGACTCTGGTAAGTCATATTACTATCACCCCCCAACCTGCATGACATCACATTCCCTCACCCTCCCTCCTATCACCACATACACCCCACCATCACAACCCACCCCTCCCACTACCAAGCCCTGCTTGCAACACCAATGCATGGATACCCATCACAGACCTGCATGGACACCCATCGTCAAAGCATGCACACTTGAGACAATCACATATTCAACCAAATAACCACTCAGACAAGCCTAAGCTGCCAGGGCAACCACAACCTTACAGGGCAACACACCCATGCACAAGATGTCACACGCAGAAACAGTAACACTGCATTTACATCTTCACAGGTCCCCCACCCAACGTCACCGGAGAGGAGGTGCCAGCAACATCCAGTCCCCCCCCCCCCCCCCCCCACAGAAGAGTCCTACAGTGATGACACCAGCACTGCACGCCCAGATCAGGATGATGAACCTGGCCCATCGGGGATCTCCGGACAGTCTGTTACCCAGGCACAGTCCCATAACCACAGAGCCTCCCCCCTCAGGAAACACCAGCACAGTACCCACTCAGTGGGCCCATATCTCTGTCCTCAGGACATGTCAATCAGCAGTCTGTCCACCACTACAGGGACCCGAGGCCACACCACAAACAAAGGATGATCAGGGACCTGGGGGTCACTGGCAGTGGGTACACGGTTCAGGGGACTGAGGCAGAGGACAACATGGAAGCTGGGAGGACTGTTGTGCGACAGGGGGAGGACAGGCCCAGGGAATCATATCTCTGAGGCACTCGCCAACATCCTGGGAGCATACCACCATTCCCAGGAGACGATGGGCCAGATACTGGACAAGTTGCAGGAGACCCAGCGGCCGCAGGAGGGACAGTACCTGGGGGATCGGGGAGGACCTGAGGGACATCCACACCACCCTGGTCACAATTGCAGGTGTTCTGGCAGACATGGCCAACACCATGAGGGAGGCAGTGGCACACTAACGGGCCCCTGACACTAGCCAAAACGATGAACAACCCTCCACCTCTGCTGACGGTAGGTGACTGGAGGCCCTGCCATAGGAACAACAGGCCACCAGCACTCTACCCCCTGCAGAAGGAGAACTACCCAGCAAACGGTCCCTGCGATCCAGTCAGAAGCCAGAGAATATTGCTAAGACCCCGCCAGGAAATACGACTCTCCTGATTGTCACCCTTGTGTCCCACTCTGTCACCCTGTCCACCTTCACCTGCCATTGCTGTACTTCCTATGCCCCCTTGGACAATGCACCTGTGATACAAATAGACTGAAACTCTAACCTGGACTTTCTTCCATCATCACCCAGGCCTATAGCAATACCCCCTCCACTTATTAGCACATAAATAAACATCCTTGTAAAAAAAAAAAAAGTATTTAGTCTGTCAAGTGATTGAACTATGTATTTGTTTAACAATCTGTAGACATTGCAATTCAACTGTAAATTAATGTATACATAGGTATGACCTGTAGTTGGCTGCAGTCAATACACCAGGAGCCAGAGTGGGGCACAGATACCTGTAAATAGACATGTCAAAGGGTACAGTAAGTGGCCGTAGTAGTGGGAATATCAGCCTACCAGTGAAAATTTACAATTCAAAACTGCAATGGAAGGTGAAGTTAGTGTCTTACCTGTGTGTCCCTGGAAGTACTGTTGTATGATTGCTGTTCTAATGTCCTCATCCTCATCCTCTGCCTCATCTTCGTCATTGTCCACAGGCTCCACCGCTGCCACACGCCCATCTCCAGCCTCATCCTCCTGCAGAAAAGGCACCTGGCGACATAAGTCAAGGTTGTGCAACATGCTACATGCCACGATGATCTGGCACACTTTCTTGGGTGAGTAGCACAGGGAACCACCTGTTAGATGGAGGCACCGTAACCTGGCCTTCAGGAGGCCCAAGGTTCGCTGTATAATTCTTCTCGTTCGCCCATGTGCCTCATTGTAACGTTCCTCTGCCCTTGTCCTGGGATTCCTCACTGGGGTCAGTAGCCATGAGAGGTTGGGGTACCCAGAGTCACCTACAAATACTGAGGGATACCTGTTAGCCAGACACTAACCGTTAGGGCCAACCCCATACCCCAACATATACTGGGTGGGGACCATGGGCTCACTTATTAGTCACACCCTGTGCCTCTGGAGTTGAGCCATCACATGGGATGCTGCTATTCCTCAGGATAATGGCATCATGTACAGACACAGGATACTTTTCATTGACCTGGGAAATGTACTGCACCGCCAGGCACACTATCTGCACATTCATAGAGTGAAAGCTCTTTCGATTTCTGGACACCTCTTCATTTTTCCAGGAGGGGACAAATGCAATATGTGTACCATCAATTGCCCCAATGATGTTGGGGATATGTCAGATTGCATAGAAGTCAGCTTTCACTGTGCCCAAATCCTTCACCTGGGGGAAAATAATGTAGCTGCACATGTGTTTCATCAGGACAAACAACACTCTGGTCAGCACTATTGAGTACATTGGCTGAGACATTCCAGCTGCCAAGCCCACTGCCACTTTGAAGGAGCCACTTGCCAAGAAATGGAGCACAGATAGGACTTGCACAAGAGGGGGGATCCCAGTGGGGTGACGTATAGCAGATATTAGGTCAGGCTCCAATTGGGCACACAGTTCTTGGATTGTGGCCCTGTCAAGTCTGTAGGGAAGGATAATGTGCCTGTCCTCCATTGTTGCCAAGTCCACCAGGGGTCGGTACACGGGGGGGGGTGTCTCAATCTCCTATTCATCCACAGCAGTTGCAGTCTATGTGGCAAAATGGTGAGCAGCTAATCAGTATCTCATATTTCTAAACTCCACACCTCATTGCATGTTGTGATTGTAACAGTATATTGTTGGATATGTCCAAATGGTGCTTGTGTACTGTGATGCAGTTAGGACAGGCAGATGCCATTGCGGGGGGAGGGAAGAGAGGCCATCGCACCTGTGTGGATAGACAGGTGGAAATGAGGTAATGCCGCTGACGTTGTGCGCCGTTGCATGAGGCGGTCCAGTACTGCCGAACAACTCCTCATTGGTTGTCTTTGGTCCCTGTGGGTTACAGTAGCCAATGGTGAGGTGCGTACCGTCACCGCTGGCGTACCACCGCAGATGTGACCACCATTTTCTATCTGTTCTCTCACTTGCTACCTGACCTTCAACAGGAGGGGTCCTACACTGCATGTGCTGCTATGACCTGTGTCTGAATCGGGCCATGGCTCGTGTCACTGGGGAAAGGGCCACTGCCTTCACAGCTGCGGAGTTGGAGAGACTGGTGGATGGGGTCCTACCCCAGTACCAAATGCTGTATAGGCCTCCAGACCAACAGGTTAGTACACTGTGAGCACGATGCATGGGGCATGAATGAATGGAGTGCTATGTGTGAGGGCCTCGTGTAAGGTGGGGGGGGGGGGGGTTTAGTGGAAGGGTCCTGGACAGTGTGCTGCATGTATGGTGGGCAATGTATGTACGTAAGGGGATGGGAAAGATATGGTGGGCCATTAGTGTAACAGGCCTGACGGTATGACTGATGCCCTTTTTCTAGGTGTATTTCCTCTGCAGGTCAGCGCCCATCAGAAAAAGGGTATATGGCGTGCCATTGCCAAGGATATGTCGACCCTGGGGGTCTACGGCAGGCGGAGTACCCACTGTCGCAAACGGTGGGAGGACCTCAGTCTCTAGGCAAGGAAGACGACAGGTGGGGATGGCCTTCCAAAGAGGAAGGGGTGCCCCTCAGACCAGCATGCACCCAAGACAACACACGAGTGGCTCAGGCAAACACAAGCACCACACATCATTCCACAGGCACTCACACAAACACCATCCAGATACAGACACACCAACATCCACTGCCTCCACTGTGTCGCCCTCCACCTAGCGGTCAACCTCCCACCTGCATGCACTACATCCACACCCACTGCCTCCATGACCATCACACCTATCCCTACTCGCTCCTCACTTGCAGTCACCACCCCCACATCCATGCACACGTCCCCTGTGTCCTCTCCCACTGTCTGTCTTTCCCCCCACCTCTTCAAGGTACACAAACACAAGCACTCAAACACACAACAGCCATCCACCTCACAACAGCATCCAGCCCATGCACCTGCACCCGCACCCAAACACTGCAGACTGACTCCTCCCTCTTCCTCCACTCCCAAACCTTCACACTCTTCCCGCCCCAGTGTCCTAAGAAGCTTTTCCTCTCCGCCATTGACCTCTTCCTTAGCCCACCCCCCTGTCCTTCACGTTGGGCTATGGTGGGCAGGACCCAGGCTAGCACCTCAGCCACCCAGCCACTGCCACAGTAGTTTTGGCAGCTACTGCAGGTGTGAGAGGCTCCAAGGAAACACCCATCAGCACTGGCAGTGTGCCTGCACTAGCTGCCAAGGGGAAGGGCAAGGATGTACTGCCAGCTGCCAGGGGAAGGGCAAGGATGCGCCACCAGCTTACAAGGGGAAGTGAAAGGAGACCCCACCAGCTTACAAGGGGACGGGCAAGGAAGCACCACCAGCTGGCAAGGAAGCACCACCAGCTGGCAAGGAGGCACCACCAGATGGCAAGGGCAAAGGCCCTGCCCCGCAGGCAGGAAGGACAGGAGGCCTGGTGCTTTGACTGAATCTGAGCCCCCAACACCAGCCATGGTGCTTCAGCCGTCCGAGGCTGCAGGGGAAGGGCTGGAGCCTACCCACCACCACTGCCTGCGCCGCCACCAGCACCACTACCAGCAGCAGCAGCCCCAGTGGTTAGCCATCCGAGGCTGCAGGGGAAGGGCTGGAGCTTCCCTCCCCCACCACCACTGCCTGCACTGCCACCACTGAGCAGCCGTCGTGTGGGTCTGACACTCAGGTGAGTGACTGTGACCTTGCACTCCCCAAGTGCTGCATCACAGGGCACAAAGCCCACTCCAGAACCAGTGGAAGAAGCCATCCACTCGCCCCCTTCTTGCCAGGATGAAGCACACTGGGCACAAAGCCCCCTCCAGAACCAGTGGGGAAGCCATCCACTTGAGAGATTGTGGCCTTGCACTCCCCAGGACCAAGCAGTGGGCAAACCACCCACTAGAGAGGTTGTGGCTTTGCACTCCCCAGGACATCGCACAGGGTATGTTGCCCCCTCAAGTACAAGTGGTGTACCATCTTCCGGCTGAGGTGTGATTTGATATTTGGGGACGTATTTCTAGTATTTTATCTTATTATACTCGCTCCAATCAATTCCTTTTGTCCTTGCTTTATTCCTGAGGGGCATGGGGTGGATGTGTAATGTTGCATCTGTGTGTATGCTGTTGGGAGTGGGGTGTGTGTGTGTGTGTGTGTGTGTGTGTGTGTGTGTGTGTGTGTGTGTGTGTGTGTGTGTGTGTGTGTGTGTGTGTGTGTGTGTGTGTGTGTGTGTGTGTGTGTGTGTGTGTGTGTGTGTGTGTGTGTGTGTGTGTGTGTGTGTGTGTGTGTGTGTGTGTGTGTGTGTGTGTGTGTGCCACTCCCCCTTCCCCCCTGTGTGCTAGGTGGCAATACTGTGGTAGTCGTCATCGCCGGCGGTGGTATTCCTGGTGTAGGAGGAGGAGGTACACCAGAATGGGGAACACCTGCAGTTCGGGCTCCATGGCAGCGTGGGTCTTCTCTGAATCTCCAGAGGTGAGTCCTTTGCCTTATGTGTACTGTTTCTGCTGTGCTTTTGATGTCGTTGGTACCGCCCCGGAAAAGGTGGCAGGTAGGCCTCTTGTAATACTGTGGGCATTACATTGTGTTCTGCCTGGCTGTTGGCGGTTACTGCCTCAGTGCTTGTTGCTACCGCCGTGGCGGTCGGTGTCTTAAAGTGGCTGTCTGTGTGGGCGGTTTCCGCCGTGGTCCTGATTCCATTTTTTTTTTTACCGCCAGGCTTGTTGGCGGTATTACCGCCGCTTTATCACCGACCTCCAAGGTTGTAATTGAGGGTCTTAGTTTGTTCCTCTGCCTAAAACCACGGTCTGGGGGAAACTCATCCCTATTTGCCTCCTCAAGGCCACCACCTCAGTGTACCTGGAGGCATGATCCACCACAACACGAACGACTTGTTGCCTGAGGATGAAAGAGAGTTAAATGGACTAACTATATCAATACTAACCCACTCAAATGGTAAACCTGCCATAGATAGGGGAACCAGAAGTGCCTTGGTTTGGCTACTAGAGTTGCTTACTCTGCAGGAATCCATCTTCTCGAAATACCTTTTTGCTTTCTGACTATTCCGGTGGATATATGTTCCTGAGCAGTCTTTTCAACGGCCCACAAATATAGGACACTTCATCTGTTCTTTAAAAAGTTCCTCCTGGGATTGTCCGCATGCCGCATCTGGCTCCTGCAGCTCTAGCAGGGGCTCAAACTCCAACACCATGTCCACTTCTGGACACTCGCCCTCCTCTCTAACTGGAGCGGGAGGTACAGACACCAGGATAGGTGTCTTCTCAGGATCTGCCCTTGTTCTGGCCTACTTCTTGCTGGTCTCTCGTCCTCTAGCGGTGTCCCCACTTCACTGGTAAGTTGGTTTATGGTCTGTGGCCTGGTGAACACATCTGATGAAATCCAGATCATATAGGCCTCAGGCCCAGTTACTGGTCAGGATTCAACAAGATTATTACCCGGAAAGCACCCAATGCCCTGCTTCCCTCACACCTCAACTTTCACCATAGCCTTCTTACCATTCACTTATATTCCACTCTGGCAAATGGGTACTCTAGGTCATCATCACGGACTACAAGACTCAAGATTATCACCTTTTGGAGCAAGGGATGATATCAGGTTTGAGATAATTCTGTTAAACCATAGTCCTGTGGTAACAACATCTCAATGCAGGAGTCTTCCTTTCATTGATACCTTCCACTCTTATGTAGCCCTTTCGAGTTTGAATGAATATGCTTAAGGGCCTCTGGGTCTAGTTCCCAGATATCCCTGGTGATTAAGTTAAACTCAGTTGAGCCTTTGTTTATGGTTGTCCCCATTGAAAGCGCACACTCTAGCTTGGGCGCTGTGGGCCCACCATCCTTCAATGGGCAGTCCTCTGTTGTGTCCATCCTGGTGACACCTAGAGCATTTTGCTATTTTGGGAGTGAATTAAACCTTTTCCTGTCCATTCCCTTTCTGTTGCTGACTAGGTACTCCGTTACTTTTAGACATCAGTCCTGGCTGAAAGCCTTAGGAACTATTCTGGCTCAGGATGCTGGTAGTTGTTCTCTCCCTTGGGCTTGGAACTGTGGTGCTCTGTTCCCTTTTTCACTCTATTGGTAAAGCAGTTATCTGCCAACACTGCAAGTCTTTCTGAACCTTTCTCAGTAAGGTCAGAAAAGTACTGAACAGGTTAGAGCACTTTTCCTTGAGATGCTCTGCAATCACTTCTTGATTTTCAGACTGCTAATCATTTACTTTCTTCCTTCTCAAGTATTTTAGTTATGCACTGTGTCAAGGATCCAATTCTCAAACTGATTTCCATCTGCCTTTTTGTTCTGGGGGAACCTTCATAAGTACAGGGCCAACTTCAACCCAAACCATCTAATCATAGCATTCTTCATGCTCTCAAGTGTCAGATTGTCAACCTCAGGCATTCTTTCAATGGCCCTAGTCCATTCCATAGGGAGATGACTCCAAGTTGCTGCCTTCCACTGATCATTTAGATTGTGCGCTTTACATGCAAGCTAACAAGAACACGTTCAGCTGGGAATATCCGTGCCTGGGACATACAGTGTATCCATTCCTTTGGTGCCTTGGTGGTGATTTCCTGTGGTTTGGATGAGCACTCACTTTCCCCAGAGCCAAGCACTTTCTCTGTGGATAACCCGAGCTTATCTATCTCTAGGGCTATGCACTACTTCTCCAGTTCCCTATCTCATTTTCTCCTGCCTCTCCTTTGCTGGCCTCTACCTCTTCTTCTCCATCCAAGCCCAAATCTTATCTATCTCGTTGCTGCTCCTCATTTGCCTTCCTGAGCATCCTTATCTTCATAGTCTGAAATGTCCTTGTCTTCTCCTCTGCTGAATACAAAGGAGGGGAATCCAGAGGCAGAGGAAAGTTAACTCTAGAGATAGTGGAAAAAGTAGGCCTATAAGCAGGCATAGTGGAAATGCTAGAGGAAAGCCTACACTGAAGTAGTTTGAAGGCCTGTGGCAACAGGGATCTCTGTTTTTTAACTCCTCACTGGTGCTGCATTGGCCCCGCCCTCAAATGCTTTTCTAATGTAGCTAATCACCTAAGAAAATCTTCCCTGTCCCTACACCTTGGGACCTTCCACCCCCTTTCAACAGACATTTGCTTTAATTAATCTATAGTTAGGTCCTTCAATTATGATCGCTCTCCTTTTCATCGGCCATTTTATATATAGCTTATGGATATCTTTTGAAGTTATCATCGGGTGTCAGTGTCTGCAGAGTCTGTCGTCCAGGGATCCATAACCACTTGCCCACCAATGTGATGGCCAGTTTTCTGGGACACCTGTGGGAACTGGGGAGAGGTGTTGGGACGCCAGTTGCATCAGTTGTAGTTGTTCACTGCTAGTGTTTTAAGGACACAGTATTACTGGACCTCATACTGGATAACCACGTACTCCTTACTAGTCAAAACTTGATCCTCTCAAATTAGTGAGATAGAGAGTACAAGACACAGTAAAGGAGAACAGAAGAGTTAGACATTTAGAATACAGTTACACCATAATACCAGGTGAGATCACTGTGCAGTCAGTGCTTTACTTAAGGTACTTCATAAATACACATAAGAAAAATATACCACACATAAAACTACAATAAGACCATGAAAACCATGTCTATATGACCCTCTGGATCAGAGTTCTGACCCCATACAGTGTTAGGCGCCCAAATGCTTTGCACTATAAAAATAACATTGCATTATACAGACCGTTTTGAACAGGGTTACTCTTCAAAGCTAAAGCATTGGTGCCAATAATGTTGTTGTATTGACGCTTCAGTAGCTGATATGTAGTCAAAATTCCTGGTCCGTCCACTGTCCCACTGCCCAAATCAACATAAGTACCCACCTTTCCTCGAGGAGGACACATGTCTGCTGGTGCCGGATTTCTTTTTTTAGGGGTGCTCGGGGTCTTGGTACTTTTAAGGGAGTCCCACTAGGCCAGTAGCGACTGGGCTAGCTGTAGGACAGTAGTGGCTGACCAGGGTTAGTCTGCCCTTATCCACAGAGGAATGAGTAGGGGCATGTACCACAGAGCCCCTGGTCAGTCTAGAGTTCCTAATAACAAGACATGTACAGTGACAGTGCAAAGCAAACAGGGACATAAGAGGTAGTGCCTATCGTAGCCCACCAAGCTTCTCTAAGGAATAGAATGGAGGCTGGAGAGCTAAACTGTCTAACAGAACTCATACAGCCTGGTGTTCAACACAATGGTTCACATCCCCTCTGAATAAAACCCATTAGCTCCCAAACATAAATCTCAAATAGAGGCAAAACAAACCCAGGTAAGGATTTAAAATGAAGGAATTGGTGGGTAAACCTTCATAAGGGATACAGGGTCACAGCTACTGCTGACTGTAGATTAATGTTGTCACCACTCTGTCTAGCATAGCTATGGTCGAAGGGACAGTAGCCACTCTCTGTAAAAGAGGGGGGGGGGGGGGGGACTGTTGATGTGAATGCTGGGTTCTAGGACCCAGGTTTGCAGTGGTGGGTTCCACACCTACGGATGCAAGGATTAAGTTCAGTGCATTACCACTCAGTAAGGACCCCATTTTAACTGTAGCCTCACACAACCCACTGAGCATTCCTGCAAGCATGGTGATTTTGTTTTTTGGGTTACTCACTGCCCTTTCAAGGGTTCAGGGACAAAGAAAATTCAAACCCAATTTTTTCTTAGAATAGCACACTCAAGCATAGCACTAGAGACAACACTATACGTTTTAAATGATATATTCCAACAGTTTCTTTCTTTTGCTTAGTACATAAATAATAACCACACAGAACATAATTTAAAAAAGCACTTCTTCATGTTGCTAGCGGCAAGAATTCAATGAACAGTTCTAACAGGTTTTAGAATTTTTCAAACAGCCTACCACCCTAACACTACTTCTATGTGCTACACTATGAGAGTATGAAATAGCTAACTCATCCCTACGTTTTATTTTTTGGCCGTGTGCACTGCTTACCTGTTGACAGCCAATCAGCTGTATTTATCAGACTTTAGTCAAAGAGAGTGTTCTTTCAGAAGGAATGACAGTCGGCTGGCTCAGCTCCTCATTACTGGATCAAATCTTGGCATAACAGTGGATTTTCCTTCAGTCTGGCAGGACCTCGTGATACCTTGGTGTGAAGGCCCCCAACTTCGTGGTCAGTTCCGGGAAGTTTATTTAGGCTATTGTCCAGTTACCTTTTAACTTTCATAGCAAAATCAGGTGGGGATTTTTAAACTCAAAGATGCAGCCAGTCTAAACCAGCAAGATGAAAATACATCAACTCCGATTTCATGTTTACCTTACATAGCTACTGTTAACCTTTTAAGGTGTAGATATTGAAGAGTGAACAACACCTTCATAAGTTCTGCAAAAGACATGCTGAATGTGGAAAAAATGGAGTCTGAGTTCAGAACACTATCCATGCCCCCTCTCAACCTCAGAGCCCAGCTGTAGGCTCTTAATCTACGTAAACAGAACCTCAGTGGACATGCGTTCTTGTGTGAAAATGCAATTCACAAAAGTTTACTTGAGGAGCGGCTGAAACCCTGCAACTTTTCCAGATTTCCAGATCTACTTCTATGAATTCTCGTAAGTTTTAAACGTGCACATGTACAAGATCATTGACCTGTAGGTGATCTTTCATGACTTTATTTATTTATTTTCTTAAAGAAAGGGGGCCTTATTTTTTTCCCCCTTTTAACGCTCTGTTTTCAAAGACTCATTGCCTACAGTACCAATACTTGAAGTGAAGTGTGGGTCATCCTGTTGCTCGTCTTTAGTTGATATTTCGTGACAATCTCATTCGCTCATTAAGCGTATCTCCTTCCTTCTCATGTTTGTCGTTCCCCTGGAGCGTTTGTTCCTTTTCACATTATGATTGGATAAATTGTATCCTTCACAGTTCATTTCTGGGAACTATTTTCTTATACTGCTCTGGGTGCTGCGTCCCTGTCTCATGCCCACTCCTGCTCTCTCTGCTTTGCAGCCACCCTTCCCCAGCTAGCAACTTTAATATTTTTGCCTTGTTTTGAGTGAGGAGCATATTTTGACCCTCTCCCCCAATAGCAACTTGAATGGGTGCTTTATCAGGGCTATTAAAGCTATCAACCCTGACACAAAAAACCACACATTATGCCAAAAGAGATACTTCACTCACTCAGGCAGCTTTTAAGGCCGAAATTGTGTACTTATTCCCATGGCTGGCACAGAGCACAATGTGACTTGAGCATATATATGTTCCTGTGCAGACACCCTTGGCAAGCTTTTTACTTTACATTTTGACACTCTGTATTCAAGGTCTCAGACAGCACTTTTAAGTACCTACAACTAGTTGCATGTGCTTTTGTTTAATGTGGAAAAGGCCATTTAAATTCTCGTCCGGCTTTTCTGGTTGAAAAGTATTAGAAAAGTAAACAATACTATTTTTTAAGGAGATACCTTTTTTCCCCTAATAAGCCTAAACGCTTAACAAATAGGCAATGGCAAAATTACTAGCTCCTCACTCTTTATAAAATCAGGACCCATCGGGGTTTGCCAGTGGTTTTTACATGTAGCCCATGTTGGCTTTACACCAATTGTCCATTAATATTGTTTTAACCTTTGGTATGCAGCAAACATGTTTTGTAAAATGATAGCTAAGAAAAGTGATATTTCAGATTTTCCTTAAAAATCACAATGATTTTGTAAAACTGTTTGTAAGCCTGGCCCATTATTTTCGAGGGGTGGGGAATTTAATAAAGTACTTGCTGCGTAAAAAATAAAACCTACTTGTTCCTTTAGTGGCATGTAGTGCAGGGATAAATTATGGCGGCAGTCTCATTATATGAGCTCTAATAATAGCCTCTGATTATGCCTTCTCATATTAATAGTAGCGATGGAATTCTAGTAATACCTGCATTTTGTCACCTTTATACATACCTACATACTGGGATTGTAGGTAGTGGTAAGCAATAGTCCCAGGGTTGGAATGCACTTTGGAGACTGTGCAACCCTACTGACTTGCAGGTTTTAGGGGTTTTGACTCTTTTCTAATCTTTTCCTATATCGAGAAAGGTTGGAAACTTGCCCATGGCAAGGGCAGAAATAAAACTTCTTCCACATTTGGGGAAAAAAGTGTTTGGAGGTAAAGTGAACTTGTAAACGCTCAATAGTTTTCTCTTGAGCAAAATCTACACATACATATTTGCTCTTGCTAAAATGCAGTTCACAAATATTCTCTAGCAGTACTATTTCCTGGCCTAGATCTGTAAGTGATTGTAAATTCATGAATGCTTTAAGTCTGCACTAGTGCAAGGGCATATGCCATGTGTGTGCTTTGTGAATTTTCTTTAAGAATTGGGCCCCTAATTACGTCTTGTTAACCAAGACCTTTTGTTTTTACTAAAATACTGTCTCCCCTCCTATTTATATAAGTGTGTGTGTATGTATGTATGTATGTATATATATATATACTAGAAGATGAAGGATCACAAGAAAACAACAGCCAGCCAGGGCCAAAATCTGGATCCCAAAGGATGCAATGAGTCACAAGAAAATGTAATATCCAAGAAAGTGACTCAAACAGATGATCTCACCAAAGAACAAAAATATATTTCTACTACAACGTTTCAGCTTCTGCCTTCCTCAGGTAGTATGAGATGATTTGCTCAGTGGCTACACAGCTGAAACTGCTGGATTTTTAAAAAGCATCATGAGTGAAGATTCCAATTGGAATGTGGAATCAATGCAGTCCTGAGAACTCTTCAGATATGCAGAAATCAAGTGGTATTGTCAATGATGTTCAGTCCATCTGGATGCAGTGATTTTAAACGGTACATCCAGAAGTTTTCTCTGATGCCCAGTAGTTCTTCCTTTAGAACATGTTCCACAGGGAAAATCTTCAAATCTGATAGTAAATGGTCCACAAGGTTAAAATGATTGACTACAGGCTGGTCAAGTTTCTTGTTAATTATTGCTGATTTGTGGTTCCTGAATCGTGTGTGTGTGTGTGTGTGTGTGTGTGTGTGTGTGTGTGTGTGTGTGTGTGTGTGTGTGTGTGTGTGTGTGTGTGTGTATGTGTATATATATATATATATATATAAAAATATAACACTGTGAGTGACTGGATTCTGCTCTTCCACAAGGAGCATTTCGGTAGGCAAAGTTGTTTTGTTCAGTGCCAGAGACTACTTTGGCAGTGTGTGCTTTTTGATACCAAAACATGGTATTGCTTCTAACCAATGCTTGTTATAATGGTGAGGACCCAGAAACTCCCACAACAATACAACTTTACAAAAACAATGTGAAAAACAAGACCTGCATTGACAAACCAAAAGAGTGGCGACTAATGTCAGACCTATTGGCTTTGTCAGTAATTATTCATTTTCATGTTTCCCCTACTATTGTTGAAACTGGTTTCACTGATGTTCCATTATGAATATTTTTGGGGATTACTGACATGCACCAACACATTTTAGTAGACTATGCTTCAAAGAAATGCTACCTAAAATTTCACTGTAGTTCTGCAATACGTTTTTCCCCCAAATTGCATTTGTTTTTTTTGTTTTTTAACCATTTAATTTGTAAGCAAAGATTCATCATTCTTTTTTACGTAGCCTCATATTGTTAATCTTTGCAAACGTGTACACATTTTTATATTGGCACCACCAACAGAATGGAAGTCCGAGATTGCCACGTTTCCTTAGAGCACTTACCCTCATAAAAAACGCTTTGCATTAATAAACCATTAATACAAGTTCGAACAACATTAACAAATGGACATTATATCTTCAGAGCAAATCAATCATGTTAGGTTAGCAAAACAGTTTGAAGTTTTTTGTTGTTGTTTTTTTGTGTTCCAAATGCTTTTGGGTTAATTGTTTGCTTTCAAAGTAAATACACCAAAGTTGCTTTCTATTTTATGTATTTGCTTATAATAAAGGAGTAGTTTGGGAGGTTTCTAAATAGCCACACATTTTTAAACATTGTAATTGTGTACACATTTTGTGTCGGAGCCACTGATTCCCTTATGTGTCCACCAAAACAGTAAATGCTTTATGTTAATGAACCATACTGTTTCAGTCCTGTTTCTCTTAACAGTACTGTGGCACTGCCAAAGAGTTTGAGCTGCTGGGATTTGAGTCTACCTGGTTACTAGACAAATAAATGTGGATTCCCCAGTCAGTATACCCTTGGTATCGAGTGTAAGAATTCCACACCCCTGATCATCCCTGATTTCCCTTTGTATTGAAATTATCTATTTCCGTTGTAACATTCCACCATGCTTTTCTACTGGTTTTAAGGACTACCTGTGACTGTTACCCCTTTTGAAGTTTTATTGGGGATTTCAGTACTCTTAGTATTGCTTCCTTAGTGCTTTCTCTTACCCGTTGCAATAGAAGGTCAATTTGATGGCTGACCTTTTTGTTACAGCTCCTATTGTGGTCCTCTTGGCATAGTGTTCTGTACCCTAATGTGTGGTGATGTCTTACAAATCCTATTGAGTGCTGTCTCCTTTCACATGGGCTTGCTGCTAGAGCGCAGTAGGTGAGTTCTGAGCTTAAATATTTGTAAATGAATCACATGCCTTTTTTAAGTGACTTGCCTTTTCTTTGGAATGCTCATGTTAATAAATCTAATGCAAGATTTTGAGTAGCACCATAAATAAAGGTTCTTTCCTTTGCTTTGGGTGGAGTTCTCTTTTTGGTCAGTGCTCTGCCCCTTGGTTTGAATCCTAGCATCTGTCGAAAGAAAGTGAAATTGGGACCACACTGAACCAGCTCCAGACATCTCGCATCACTGCCCAGGAAGATGGTTTGATAAATGTAGTCTGGCTGTGGGTGTAGTGTAGCTCCGGAGATCCCTGCACAGTGGTGATCTTTCTCAAATATTGCATGGGCTACAATATATCATACCACAGTGAAGTCAAGGAGCTTCAGGACATTTGCATCCAGGGAAAGGAGAAACTCTTCATTTTAACTTTTGTGTTTTCAGTGCCTTTTGCTGTTTGGAATGTAGACTGTCACGAAGAAGGTTATTGAATTCCATGTATTCCCTTTTAGTGGTTTTGATGAGGAACATGAGATAAAAATTGGCTGGCACTTTGTAGGTTTTTTCAGGTTAGTTGGTGTATCTGTTTCCAGAAAGGGGTGCTAGTGGTGTGTTTTGGAGTGCATGTAAATGTTCTTGAATGGAGAAGTGATCAGGTCAGTTACATATATTGCCATAGTGGTGGAGGGACCCGTTTATGGTGCAGGTTTGCTTGGATGGGGAGGGTGTGTTGGATGCTTTTATTTTGAGTGCCAAATTGAGGACCTGATGAGGTTCCAGTGGACGGAACAAGGTAAGCTGGTATTGTAGGTGTGGATGTAGGATTGGGGGAAAGTGAGAAAAATCCAAAGCCTTGGTAATGCAATTGAGAACTTTGACAATTTTTGTTTAGAAGATGAGGAGGCATTCTCAGTATTTTGAGATGGAATTTTTTCTTTTATGTACTTCAGGATTCCGTGGTTCCTGGTAGATGTTGAAGATTTTCTTGATCTGGTGTCTCATAGAAATGTGTGGCATAGTAAGACTTTTTGGCTCTCTCAGTGGTCTTTTAGGCTCTCTTGGCGTAGTTGGGCTCATGCACCTTAGCGAGACTGCTGGTTTAGGGATGACAGCATTTTTGTTTGTATGCAACTAAGCCACTCCTACAAGTCATAACTGTCGCCCCAACCCTTCTGGCTCACAAGCAGTACCTCACTGAAACTCACAGTAAAGGTGATTTCTGGCAGCCTTTTCTCCTGTAGCAATCAGTCTCATGCATGCATAGGCAATGAAAGAGATGCAGGAGAGTTTTCAGTATATTTATTGAAAAGACTGCAATGTACAATAAAATGCGTGAGCTGCAATGATAAGGATAATGAATAAGAATAAAAGCAGAATTGTGAAGATTGAGAGTTGTGAACACGAAACCCCACCCTTTTACAATAAACATAAGATATGCAATTCCTTGCAAAGGAAGCCTGATCTGTGCCCCTGTGAGATCTAGGCGAGATAAACCTAATCTGCCAGTACCATGTCCATGAGAAGCACCCCCCAACCTTGGAGTGAGGTCTCTAGGTCGAACTCCGTGGTGACACAAAGGCCAAGTTATGCAGCAAGGTGACATGCAGCATAGATGGCATTTGGAAGGAACACCTGTAATGACCTTGTCTGTATTACGTGTATGTATACAGATCATGTAGGATCCCTGACCATGCATGTTGCTAAACAACTGATAATGTGGCAGAATTTTGTCTGCAATTGCATAAACCATCCCTAACAAGTGTGCATTATGTTCCTTTCACACGTAAGTGAAAAAGGCACATGACAATACCTACGGAGATCAGTGATAATGACGCTTTCTCGGAATTGCACTGTTAATGAAAATCAAAACATTCTTATAAAATATAAACAAATAGCAAAAGCTACAAGAAAACATAAAATAAATGAAACGGGGCATGCTAAATAGGTAAAAGGTCACTAGATGACTGGGGCAACATGCCTATAAGCCCAAGGCTAAGCTGACTCCTGTGTCCCAGGGAAAATTAAAATGGATTTAGCACATACTCCCCATTGCCGAAACACGGATGCTAACTCACTAATGAGGGTGCACGAGTCCACATCTAAAATGCTATGAAGTAAAAATGTTAGAATTTGAATAAGGCCAATTGTCAAATCATTCAACAATAAGTATGATCTTGTAGAATATCTCTGAAGTCATCAAATGGGAGTGCACATGGACTCCACATCGGGAGATGTCAGATCGAACACAACATTGGCAGATGGATCCACAGAGCAGAAGTGCGCTGAAGCCTCAAAAGCAGGATCACCTGCGTCGTGACTATTTATTACTCCACTGCAACACAAACTGACATCTTTGACACTTCTTGTCAGTCAAGTGATGATGGGAATCCGCAGAAGCTAATTCTCTACCCTCCCCCTGCTTGAGGAGAAATTTGTACCATTGTTGTTCATGCTGGTGTTTTCATAAGTATTTTCTTCTTTGAAGAGGTATATCCTGTTGGGTAGTGAGAGGGGGACCGGGACCTATTCAAGTGACCTTGGGTCTACTGTGCAGGATCAGCCTCATGGTGCAATTTCATGTATCTGTTCCCTTTGGAACTTTGCTACGGTGGCAGAATGACAGTTCTAGAACCTTGAATTCCCAAGACTGGAACCGGTGCTTTGTAAGATGAGCTGGATTCCTTCTTCACAGCAATCGTCCCCCGAATCAGATCCCCTAACTTTAGGAATTCAGCCCATGGATGTTGTTGGTAAATCCCTTATTACTAAGGTGGTGAAGTAAGTGTTATGTATCCATTGTTGAATGGCTACTAATCAACCCATGAGTCTTACTGCAGCCCTGGAAGTCTATATTTGTCCAATTTGATAATGAGCTGACTATTCTCGGCATACAAAGGGTCCTTGAGGAAAGACTTAATCAAATATGACAAAGGTAGTCATTCATTTTGGCAAGTATTGGCAGTAATGAGGAGTTGCAACTCGACACTCAAATTAGCCTGCCTTAACGGAACTGCAGCCTGGAAGTGACAGGGTTTGTAAAACCATCTCTATGAATAGGGCAAACCAATACTGTCCTTTGCTCCCGATCTCTTGAGAGACGCTGGAAGGGCACCCAGTTGTAACAATACCAAAGGCGGTGAAGAAGTCTAAAAAGATCACTACTGGAGGTTCTCTGTGCTCAAGCAGGCCGCTCCCCTGCACCACGTGCCGGTGCTGCAGCTGCTCCTGGTTACCCTTTTTGTTATCATTCTCTTTCGGCCCCGTCCATGCGGCCCTGCCCCCTCCCTCCACTTAAGTTACCTTCTTCCCGCCGCTGTGTCCCTGTGGCCCCACCCCCCTGCTCGCCCATTCGCTGTCCCCTCCCTGCTGCCCCTCCCACCTCCCCTTATATGGCAGCCGCGCGCAGTGGACATGCCGCTGGCGAGCCGAATGTGCACCTAAGGCAAGCCTGTATGCTCCCGTTCGAGCCCAGACCGTGCCCAGCGCCAGGACCCCTGGTCCCCAAGACCAACACGGCCAGCGACGCCATTACACCGCCAGCACCCTCCGCGCACTCAACACCGGATGAGCACAAGCCTGCTTCCTGGCCTCCCCCTAAGCACACAGAGGGACCCTTCACCTGCCGGAACTGCAGCTCACCAGCCTCCAAATCGCCATACCACCTGCCGAGCCTGACCGCAACTACCTCCGATGCATCCTACTTAACACCCACTCTGCACACAAACATGGCGTCGAACTCTGAGACCTGCTCGACACCCCCACCCCGGACGTCGCCTACCTGACTGAGAACTGGATGAACTCCTCCTCGGCCCCAGATATCGCCATAGCCATTCCGGATGGCTACAAGATAACCCACAGGGATCGCACCAACGTCTCGGAGGAGGGATTGCCATCGTCCACAAGAACACCATCAGGGTCACGACCTGTACCGACGACACCATCAGCACCGCTGAACACCTGCACTTCCAGATCCACACCAACCCCAACACCACCCTCAGAGGAACCCTCATCTACAGATGCCACGGCCTCAGTTCTGCGACTCCATTGCCGACCTTGTCAGCAGGCACGCCCTAGCCTCCGTCGACTACGTCCTCCCTGGCACCTGAACTTTCACCTGGAGAATAACAACGACCCTAACACCACCAACCTAATCGACAATCTCGCCACCCTCGGACTCAGACAACTCGTCACTACCCCAACACACTCCGCTGGCCACACGCTGGACCACGTCTTCTCCGCTAGCCCCCACGTCACCTGAAGCCACACCACCGAACTCCCATGGACCGACCACTGCTGCATCCACTTCACCTTCCAGAAACCCACCACGCACCACAGCACCCAACAGATCCCCCGCTGCACCTGGAGCAAAATCAGCCAAGACCAGCTGAACACCTGCCTAGCCCAAAAACCACCCACCAACCCCACCAATCCTACCTCGCAGCCTGCAACCTCTGGCGCTGGATTGACGACTGTGCCAACACTCTCGCCCCGCTCAATAAACCTTCCAACAGAGGTGCCAACAAGAGAGCCAGCTGGTTCACCTCGGACCTTCAAACCTCCAAGCAAACCTGTCGGAAACTGGAGAGAAAGTGGCTCCTCGAACAGACACCGGACAACCATGCCGCCTTCAAGAATGCCATCCACAATCACCATCCCCTCATCAGATCTGCCAAGAAAACCTCCTTTGAAGACCGTCTGGACAACAATGCACACAACAGCAGGGAGCTCTTCAACATCGTGAATGAACTCTCCAACCCCAGCTCCAGCACAAATGACATCCCTTCACAAGACCTGTGCAACTCCCTTACCGCCTTCTTCCACCACAAGATCACAGACATCTATGACAGCTTCAACAGCCAGACCACCTCACCAATCACCAACACCTCAGACTCTCCACCCACTTTCAACTACGACCCCCTGCTCATCTGGGCCAACGTGAACGAAGACGACACAGTCAAAACCATGGGCACCATCCACTCTGGATCTCCGCCAGATCCATGCCCACACCACATCTTTAACAAAGCAAGCGCCACCATCGCACCCCACTTCCGCAAAGTCATTAACATCTCCTTCGAGACCGTGACCTACCCCGAGAGCTGGAAGCCTGCTGAGATCAAACCCCTACTCAAGAAACCCTTGGCGGACCCGAGAGACCTCAAGAACTTCCACCCCATCTCCCTGCTTCTGTTCCCGGCCAAGGTAATCAAGAAGATCGTCAACAGACAACTGACCCCCTACCTTGATGAAAACAACATCCTGGACCCATCCCAGTCAGGGTTCCGCAGCAACCACAGTACTGAAACCGCCCTCATCGTCGCCACCAACGACATCAAGGCTCTGCTTGACAACGGCGACACTGCGCCCCCATCCTCCTGGACCTCTCTGCCGCCTTCGACACAGTCTGCCACCGCATCCTACGCACACGCCTCCACAACACAGGGATCCGGGACAGAGCTCTGGAGTGGACCACCTCCTTCTCCGGCAGACCCCAGAGCGTCTGCCTCCACCCTTTCCGCTCCGAAGCCTACAAGATCATCTGCAGTGTTCCCCAAGGTTCGTCCCTCAGCCCTATACTTTTCAACGTCTACATGGCCCTGCTTGCCCGCATCGCCCGGCTGCACAACCTCAACATCATCTCTTACGCCGACGACACCCAACTGATCCTCTCCCTCACCAAGGACCCCCTCACCGCCAAATCCAACCTCCACGAAGGAATGAAGGCCGTCGCCGAATGGATGAGGAACAGCAAACTGAAGTTGAACTCAGATAAGATGGAGGTCCTCATCTTCGGCGCCAACCCCTCAGCCGGGGATGACTCCTAGTGGCCGACCGCTCTGGGAGCAGCCCCAACACCCACCAACCACGCACGCAACCTGGGCACCATCCTCGACTCAACACTCCCCATGACCAAGCAAGTCAGCGCCGTCTCCTCATCCTGTTTCAGCACCCTCTACATGCTCCGCAAGATCTACAGATGGATCACCACAGATACAAGAAGAACAGTCACCCAAGCCCTTGTCAGCAGCAAACTTGACTACGGAAACACCCTCTACGCAGGAGCCCCGGCCAAACTCCTCAAATGACTGCAACGCATACAAAACGCCCACCGCCCCAGCCACATCACTCACCTTCTGAGAGACCTACACTGGCTCCCCGTCAACAAAAGGAAAACCTTCAAGCTCCTCACCCACGCACACAAGGCGATCCAACACCGGTCTAGCCTACCTCAACAGACGACTCACCTTCTACACCCCGTCCTGCCAACTCCTCTCAGCCGACCTCGCCCCCGCCACAGTCCCCCTCGCATCCGAAGAGTGACTACCGGAGGCAGATCCTTCTCCCACCTCGCCGCCAAGACCTGGAACACCCTCCCTTGCCCCTATGACAGACCAAAGACCTGCTTCCTGTCGGGGAAGTGGCTCAAAACCTGGCTATTCGAGCAGTACCAGCACCCTCGCCCCCAACCCCCCCAGCGCCTTGAGACCCTCACGGGTGGTAGTGCGCTTTACAAATACACTGATTGATTGATTGATCAATAATAGACCAAATTGCATTTAGACCAGGAACTAGCAGGCCTACATATCCTACCCTGGGAAGAATCCCAGTTGACATGAGTTAAGAATGTTGGACTCTTCAGATAGTTTGAGTTGTTCTGCAGCTTCTCTAATACAGGTAAAGGTGTAACTGGCTTATAGCTGAACTTGTCAACAGAATTAAAAGTTTCCTTTTCTAAGAGCAGGTTGACCACCCCGTAATCAAGGGGTTTGGTACTCTTCACTGTATTGAGCTGGCATTGATTTTTTTGCAATGCCCAGTTTAACACACTAGATGGCATGCGTCTGAAAACTGCCTCCAGACACATCTGTAGATGACCCAGACTTCTTTCTGGGCATGAAAGAGAGGACCTGCTCATGAAAAATAAGGTTACCATATTGAACAAAATCAAGATGGAGAAAATTAACAAAGAGGTGGGTCACAGAAGGACTGAAGGGACTTAGCAGCCTTGTAAATGCTTTCTTTGACGAAATAGGAAGTGAGTTATCACAAAAAGGTTAGGGTTAAAGATTATGGTCATGCTATTTAGTAGTCGTAAAAAGCTGCAGTTAGGAGTTCAGAGCTTTTAAACCCTGCTTTCTCTTGTTGAATTTAGTGTTCTAGAAAACTAGGGCGTAATTTATAGTTTCCCATTCTTTGAGTCTCAAGTTCATGTCTATCTTACCTTTTGTAGTCTGTTTAGGTCGAGCACGCAAGCCCTTTGATCTGTTGTAAGTATTGTGGTCTTCTAACCATGCTCACCTCATGCCCATAACTTTGACTTGCATGTGAGCTTGCCGTTCAAAAATCCCTTGATGCCACTGGTAAATGCTTTATTTTTGTCCCGCCTTGAGGCTGCTTTGTTACCGCCTTGGGGACAACACTGTTACATGGATTATTGCACAGTTGCCGATTTTCTTCAGCGTGGTTGAGCAGTTCTTTTCTTTCGTCTCTCACAGAGCAAACTCCATCATTGGTATTGGAGCGCTGGTCACATTGTCTATACTGTTACCTAAACTGTGTCATTTCTTTTGGCTCTCCCCTTATCGCTCCACATCTTCCCCAAAACACTTGTAATTAATAAATGCTTTACTAAATACACATAAATAGCAAAGCAGCTCTTCTGGCCCAGCGGGAGAGCAAATATTACAGTATTTACTGCGCTTGAGAAAACTCAGCCCGTAATGCCTTGCAAGTGCTCTTTTTCAAAAAAATTGCCCATAACTCAGCCTGTGGTGGCACGAAGACAATTGGTCCACCACCAAACATTCAGTATGATGCCCTCTGTCTGTTTAGGTCATCTCTGGGTCCCTACGCTAGGTTAGTGGGGACCCCAGAATAACCCTTTCCACCATGCAGTTCCTTTTTAAGCATTTATGGCTGGGACCATATGTTTTACAGCTGGGAGTAGTTTGTGTTCGAAGGGCCTTAGTATTGCAGTGGGCCTGAAATTGTGTAAGGCACTACGCCCTCTAGGCGTTGAATATATGGTTGCACTACATTACTTTGTGACATTCTGTTTTCATGTGGTTCTGCCCGCTAGCGGCTAACTATGGTTATATGACCATGTGTCTTACAAATGCTGGTTAAGCTGTCCCACGGCTGAAACTTTGTTTTACAGCTTGGAATAGTTTGTGTTGTAAGGGCCTTAGTACTGCAATAGTCCTGCCAGGCCTAAAAAGGTGTAGGGCACTACGCTATTTAGGGGCTAAATATATGGCTGCAATACATTACTTTGGCCCTCGTTTTGAGATTGGCTGCTAAGTAAGCAATTTATATTCGATACAGCATAGATAACTTAATAGACTGATCAGTGTAATCAGAAGTAGGTTCTCCAAGTGATGGGACAATGCAGGTACAGTACATTGAGCTATATAACAAAATAATTGTTAATGATGTCAGCTAGGGGCTCTGTCAATACTGTATTATCCAGTGTACTTTTCTGACTCAAGTTGGATATGGGTTGTTTGACACACTCACCGCAGTGCTGTCAGAGGGTTATGATTCAGTAACGTGGACAAGATATTCCGTGTGCATGATCACATCACGAAGTCTGTTTGAGCACATCATTCTATCAAATGTAGTATGCAGATCCTGTGCAGTGGAATAAAATGAGTATTCTCTATTTAGACCATCCGAGATAGAGACACAGTTGAAGCTGCCATCCAAAATCATTGACATAAGTATTCCTCGGGTCTGGGAGACCAAAATGTGGGTCTGCTCTGTGCTAAGGGCATAAATGCTGCCACTCGTCATTTAGACGCCATCCAGCATCACATCTTCCCAATCAATTGGTTGTCCGTAGTCTTGAAAGGCACTTCAAATCTAATCCAGATTAAGAAACCCCTGGCTCAGAATGAAAAGTCTAAGGCATAGACTAGCCCTCTTTATTGTTGCCTTAATTTCACCACAACCTGGCCTGTGAGGAGTCTCTTGGCGGAATTTGACATGCACCCCTAAACGTTTGAAGTACGTTGGTATTTTGAATCTCTTATTGATCACTTACTTTCCTCATTCAAAATGAGGAATGCATAGTTATTCAGATGATTTGTCATGGGTTTAAACTACTCCGAAGACGAGCTGGTCGTCTGACCCTACGGGTATCTCATTTTATGAGGTGTCTGGTTCTCGAGTGACTGTCTTCCAGCATAGGTGCCTGAGTGTGAACTACCCTACGTCGAGTCTGTTATGTTTTCACTCGGTGCTTGCCCGAGGACGATTAAAGGAAGCAGCTGCTTCCATTGAGGCAGTGTATTCTCGCTCAGCCTGTAATCTAGTGGGCATTTTAGCACCTTTGTTGTTGGGTCATTTCTGTCGCCTCCACTGGCTTGTTGAAGACTAGTGACTGGCGATCTTGAAAAACATAAAGTAGGGCCGGGAATAACGACATGTATCTTAGGCCTGCTTCCCATCCTCTTCCCCCGCCATCAGCACTAAACGTCATACTATGCGGATCAATATGTGTGTGTCTGAGTGGTAGCCAGAATGTACGAGAATGGCAAAGTATTATATATTTCTTCCTGAGAGGACCAACACAATGTGACTTTGTTACGGAAGGCAGCAGCAAGATGGAGTCTATGATTAGTCCCCTTGCCTTCTGGGATGTCACTAAAATACTTCATTTTCCTTTTGTTTCTTCCAGTTTATGTGCTTGGATTAAAGGTACAATTTTTACAGGCATGTTTTCATATCTGGACTGATCATTTTAAACAACCTGGGAATATTAACATAACATCTTTTGGTAGTATTTCATTCTATCCCAGATTGGTGAAACGGTTGGATTATAAGAATATTCGGCCAGTAGGTACTATCACATTTTTCCGAAACACAGAATGGTTAAAATACTTTGATACATCTCCCTCTTTGCTCACAAGTCATTCTCGACAGCAGTCATCTGCCACACACCCCAGGCTTTAAACATTCAGTCGAAGGTCTATTGACTGGTAGGTGCTTGTGAAAAGTGTGCTGTCACCAGGTTCACGGGACAGGGGTTAAAATACGACAAAATATATTCCACACACCAAGGTAGCAACAAAAATTCATAGCTGCAAAGTGCTACATTTTCCTGATTTTCAGCTACTCTGCCTTTTTATTCAACCACATTTAACTGCTGGGTTGTTGAGACTATGCTTACAATGTTATTAGCAAGCTTTCAAATCCCAGAGTACACGGTAGTGTCAATTAAAACCTCAGGTCTGACTTAAATTGACATGACATGGGGATAATTGACAACTATACAGGATCACCACTTTCAGTTAGACTAGGAGTGAAGAAAGCATTGTCAAACATGCTACAAGCACCAGTTTTCATGTGTTTGGTTTCAAATATAGGGCGACAAATTAATCAGGTGTAATTCAAAATTTTAAACGTTCTGCATGGTATACTGTTAGCAGGGCTAATCACCGCTACGATTTCGTAATATTCAGAAAGGAGTAGGTAAATTACCCCATCTGTGTCTAGGAATTGTTTATTAGAAACATTTGCATATATACACTTCCCTCCTATCCTAATCCATTAATAGTACTGTAAACCAGGACAGAGTCCTGTGTGAGTGAGAGGCAAATGAGTAAATCTGTGAGTGACCGTGTAACAGACTGCTGTGATTAGTACAGTCTACCGTAACTTCATTCGCATCACCGCCATCGGGAAGACTCTACATACCCTGTAAATTAAACATCTGTTATTATAACAATCTGTGCTACAGAAACAGCATGTTTGTAAACCATAAGAGCTTCTGTCTGTTTTGGGGGTTTGGTGGCTTAATAAACAACAATACAGTGATTTCAAAACACTTGGAAAACTGAGTAATCACCACTGAAATTCACAAGTTAAACACTGAAAACAGAAAAGCTATCTGACATTTCTGAAAAAATGTAGAGTACATTTTCACATTGAAGCATAAATTGGGTATTCCTAGGATCGAAAAAAGGAAATGCCAACCAGCATATCAGTACCACATTTATATAATGGGGGCAGGGGATGTCCAGAAGCATATTTAGCTGTGAGCAGCAAAAGGTTCTTCATTGGATGGGGAGATTAAATAGACTGAGGCAGATGGATGTTTTAACAAGAGAACAGCTAATGCAACCATACTGCGGTGTTAGTATTAAAACGCAAGGTATCTACTGCAAGAACACAACTAGTGGACAGAGGTAATTGTTCCCAAAAGGTAATTGGAGAAATTTCCATCTGATTTGTATTTAGACATCAAGCATAGCTAATAGTTTTTTGTTGGCGATCAGTGGTGTAATTACAGAACTATACTGTACTCTTCGGCTGATTCCTATTCAGGAATTTAATCAGTGAGGCATTTAAATAGATTAACAAAAAAAATCTGTCCCATCGATGTGGTATGTTTAATTGTGACGAGACACTGGTTCCTGAACAAGGAATTTTATTTTTAGCAGTCGTACAGAAACAAATGTTTTTTATTATATTAATAATGAGATACTTTGCAATAAAAATGTAATTTGTTAACATGTAATTCATTACAGAGGGAGGAGTAAGAATGGAGTAAAAATTTGAAATGAAGTACTCGGTGCTCAGGTGTGTCACACAGCAGCTTCAAAAGTACCAAGTGTGAACAAAAGTGCCAACCATGTGAGCGATAGACCAGGCGTTTTGGATTGTACTGCAGACAATTAAACGGTTCTAACACACAACAGAATCAATTTCCGAAAGGTTCATGTTGGCATAGTCTACAGCGTGTCTACAGTGCAATACAGGACGCCTTTTCTGTTGGCCATGTGGTGTTGAATCGCGACCGACCCAAAGCACCGTTTCACCTCTTTACTCCATTTTGACGCAACTACTCTGCCGATGTTTTCATTATGAATAAGTGACATTTTGGTTTCATAGTACACGATTACTAATACTTTAAAATGCCATTCACGTGTGCCTAAAATATTTTTCCTTATTAAAGAACCATTGGCTTGTCACAACTGAATGCCTTGGTTTGCTGAGTAAATTGTATATCCTTGTTTAAGGAAACGCACACACAAATGATGTGTGGAGCATGCGATGCCTGACCAGAAGGGTTAATCGTTCCCTTTTTAAGCGTTATACATAAAGTCCTCCCTTCAATAGTCAGCGTTTCAAAAAGGCTATAGATCTCAAACTAATTCAGCAACCTCTAGAGAAAGTTCTCCAACAGTGGTTCTTAACTTGTGGCCTGAGGACCCATGGGAGTCCATGGGGGTCCCCAAGATCTAGTGAGGGGTCCACAACTATTTTACAATGTTACATGATATTAAAATTAATTAAGTATACACAGATAAAGAAGCAACATTGAAAATTCAAAAATGTTTTATGTTTTTGATTGTGAATTAAAATATTTAAAATTTGTTAGGTGTAGACTTGTTTTTGTATTTTTGTGTATTTTGAGACTTTATTTCGGCGCTAAGCCATAAAAGTACATACAACAATAAACTACATATTTTGTCATAAGATAAATAAATACAAAGTTAAAACAAATAACTGTCCCATCACGACCGGCCGATTAACAATGTTAAAATTAAATCCAGACAACCCATCCAGTGATAAGTAACCAACATTGGTGTTGGTTACAGTCCCGGTTCATTTAAGCGAAACTTGCAATCAACCCTATTGCTAAAATAGTATGTATAAATACATAATATGTCTCAGTCACAGATGGCTGTTACCCTGCCCTCCTGTATCCAGGACAACACACGCCTTTGACCTTAATCTCCACAATCTCAGTAAAAACCTGGTCAGTGCATACACCAGCTTACTTGTGTCAGTCTCAAAATCCTGAGTGCCACCTAATGCTCTCTAATGTCCATGTTCCGACAATGGGAAGAGCCAACTCTTCCTACCGGCCATATATACGTGGGGCATAAAAACAGCACATCTTCTACAGACTCTTTTGGGGCCCTGCACGTTGGACAGCATAATCACTGTACCGGCCAAACCACCTCACAGTAAATGCATGGAATGGCAAAGTACCTAACCTAAATTGTAGGTAAAGACGCCTGGAAAATGGAGGCTCTATCTCATTTAGCAAGTCCTCCCTCGTAAAAGAGTCCTTAACATGGAGGAATTGGTTAGTTAGGGACCCATGGGTCGTCGAAGAGTGGAGCGAGATCTACATCAGACCAAAAAGCTTGCTTGATGGTGGATTTGGAAATCAACTTTGCGTCACCTGGCGAAGCCCAGAGTTGAGTCATCCCTAGCTCCTGCAGGGAATCCTTCACAAATCTTATCCAAGGGATTCCACTGGAGCCAGCCAGTTATAAGATCTCCTCAAGCTCCCGACGACAGCAGTCTTTTAAATGAGACCATCTTGTGACGTGTTTTTTTTCCAACCAGTCTCCTACCTACTTAAGCAAGATCTCTTGCCCCACCCCCCTCCCACCACTCCCCATTTCACCAATCTGAGGGGTGCACGGCAAGAATATTTTTATCCAAGCATGCTCCAAAGTAGACATAATTTGGGCCTTGCAGCCAAGATAGTGGCTTTCCCCCACCATAATGCTTGCCAACAACTTCTAAGGGATTAGCCTCCTCCCTATAACCTGTTGTCCTGAAATAAGGGCCCAGGATAGCAGTGGAGACAAATGGGAGTAGATGTCTGGAGGGAAAAGAGCATGTTTGAGATGTTAAAAAAAAAAAAAAAAAATGTATGCAGAGGTTTCCCTTAATAATCAAAGACTTGTTTAGAGTCCGTTTAGCATCGCATATTCTTTGTTTTGTTGTCTTTTTGTTTAAAGCACGTGTTTTCCTTCTTTTTATAGACCAAATATTCAGAAGCTTCCAGATATCTTTCCTCAGAAGCTCAATTGCTGCTTTTCTTCTCTTGCTGACTCCCTCATTCCTCTACATCAACTCCTCTGCAGACACTTGAAAACAAGAGCTTGTTCATGGATTTGGCAAAAGAGATTGTGTCCTTTTTCATGGTTATTCATTGTATTGCATTGCATAGATGGAATCGAATTTCTTCATACCATACCTATTCATTTCCGCCTACCATAGGAAAAAGGCAGATTTGCTTCTCTGGGGACTGACTGCTAATTAAGGCAAAGGTGTCCTCATGAGTTTTACAGCCAACTCTTGCCAACAGCTAGTTGGTAGTCCAGCTCTGCATGTTTCAGTAATGGCACAGGAGAACAGCCATCAGAGCCAAGTGCCATCCACGTTTTACCATGGTGCCAATCAACAACTTGACTTAACGACCAAAACATGCAAAAGGGAGTCAGGAAGCCCCTTTCCTGTGCTGGGTGACACTAAACTGGTCCAGCCTCCTCTGCCAGACACCGAGGCACAGCCCTTCTTCCAAGAACGTGTGCCAGAGACAACAGTACAAGCACTGAAGGGGGAGCAAGAGAATTCCGCAGAATGGGGCGGAGAGGATGAAAGCTACCAAAGGGAGCAGATAATAGTGGAGGTAAATCTTAATAACCAGACGTTAAATGTCTCTAAAAGTGACACTGGTGTTTCTTCTCAGTCCAAAGACTCATCTGTCCTTAATGCCAGCAGTGAAGAGGAAGAAGAAGAAGAGGACGACACAGAGGAGGACCTGACAGAAGGAAGTAGTGAAGATGAGTATGAAAGCGAGAGCATCAAGACAAATGTAACTGACCCCAGCTTGTCAGTGAGAAGAACACGGAGTGTAACGTCAGCTACTTCCACCACATCTCCTACTTCCTGTGCCACGCACGAGCGAAGAAAAAGTGAAGAATCTGCTAAGCGGAAAAAGAAAAAGGTTTCAAAAGAACTGAAAGCTACAGTTGAAAAGACTAAGAGTGAAGAAAAAGAGACACTAGTCTGTGAAAAGTGCCCGCGGGTATTCAACACACGCTGGTATTTAGAAAAACACATGAACGTGACACACAGACGCATGCAAATCTGTGATAAATGTGGCAAGAAGTTTGTTTTGGAGAGCGAGCTGTCCCTTCACCTGCAAACAGACTGTGAAAAGAATATTCAGGTACGTCAAATATCATGGCATTAAGTTTGTTGTCTTTACCAAAAATCTGTGGAAAGTACATTCTCTTAAGTCACAGACTCGAAGAATACTAGGTCTAATTCTCATTCCTTTTATTCCTATTCTAGACCGCTAGCCAGGTGCCGTTTACACCTATCAAAAGACTGCGTTCGCTTATATTGTACCTTTGTGATGTACCTCCTTAGCATTCATTATAAGCTTAGTTTAGGGTGGTCACAGAGATGACTTAGAGCACACCGTTGTTCTTTATAGCACGCAGGTATGTATCATCAGTGCAAAGAAAGTAAAATCCTAATATCTTTGACACTTTCCCACTACATTTTGTTTATAGTTTTCATCATAGCTGTGCCATCTCTTTCGGATGGTCTTGGTTTTACATTTGCTTTATTTATTCTTGGACATGGCGGTATCTTGACAATACACATGGGGGGCGGTGGAGGGAGGGAGAGGGCTCGGAGCTGCATCATTCTTTCCGAAACCACTTCATAGAGCATCTGTTTTTTTCTGACTTTTCTGTCCTTACCACTTACTCAAAACCTAAGTGGTCTATTTTGATATTAGTAACTTTTGCCTCTAAAACAGATCTGTAAGTGATGCTGTAAGTACACACTATTGTACAGTGTGTAGCCCATGGGAGTTATGTGCAGACAGCATTCTTTGTAATGCAAAAAGAGTGTACTCTTAATACGACATGTATTTGAAAATGCAATGGCAATGCCATTAGGTTTGGCGTATAAATGTGCTTTTAAGCCAGACTTACAACAAAAAATAACAGGGTGTTTTGTGAATGACACCATATGTTATTTGGATGTGTAAAGCACGACTTATCACCCAAAGGGTATCCTTGCAGAGGAGCAGGTGTGTATGTCGTCTGCCAGGTGTTGGTTCTAGAGCCAGGCCTTCAGTTTCTTGCAGAATTCTAGAAGTGAGGAGGATGCCCTTCTATGTAGAGGGAGTGCGTACAAAGTTTAGGCTGCAAGATAGGAGAAGGCTAGGCCTCCTGTTCTGCTTTTGCATATGCGAGGGGTGTGCGAGAGAGAGGGAGAGGCAGAATGTAGGAGTCTGTTGGGGGTAGTGGAGGTGGCAGGTGAAGTAAGTTGAACCAAGGTTGTACAGTGCCGTGTAAGCATGTGTGAGGAGTTTAAATTGGCAGCGCTTGTGTTTCAGCAGCCAGTGGAGAACTCGTGAGTTGTGGTGTCGTGGGTGCACTGTGGGAGGTCTGCAGTCATTGGAGGAAGTGGTTGCAGATGCTGGTATAGAGTGTTGACATAGTCTAGTATACTGGTGGCTAGGGCTTGAGTGATGGGTCGTCTGGTGCTCTTGGGGATCCATTTTAAGATTTTACTTCAGTTGCATAGTATGGGGCAGCAGGTGGAGCGGATTGTGTTCCCTTGTGAGGCCCTGTTGTGTTTATCATCTAAGATGTTTCGAGCAGGGATAGTGGGTGATGGTGTTAAGCCAAGCTATGATGGCCACTAGGTGGAGTCCCAGGGGGAGTTATTGTTCATGAAGATCAGCACTTCTATTGTGTTCACACTGAGTTTCAAACAATTTGTTTTCATTCATTCTACTAGACAGATCATACATTGGATGAAGTTGGATCTGGTAATGGGGGACTTGTCAGACATGGAGAGAATGAACTATGTGTTCTTGGCGATGAGGTTGACAGGTGGTGTTGACTAGGGTGGGGCTGAGGGATGAACGTTGAGGAACTCTGCACATCAAGTCCCTGCACTCAGATGTGTAGGGAGGGAGTCTGACTCGCTATGCCCTCCCTAAGAGGAAAGCGCATATCCATTTGAGGGCTGGACCTTGGATGTCTCTTGCATGTAAACTTTTGATGAGGCTGGAGTGTGATGTTGTATCAAATGCAGCTGAGAGGTCAAGCAGTGTGAGGATGGGAATTTCTCCTCTGACCAATAGGGTGCGGATCTCATCTGTGATGGCAGTGAGTGCTGTCTCCGCACTGTGGTTGCTTCAAAAGTTGGATTCGGAGTGGTTAAAAAAAAATTGCCAAGTGGTTGGTGAGTTATTTGTTGATTGCCTTCAGTATCCCCTTCGCTGTGTGTGGTAGAAGGGAGATGGGACAGAAATTGCTCAGTTTGTTGGGGGTCTGCCTTTGGTGGTTTGAGAAGGGCTGTGACTGCTATGTGCCTCCAGTGCTCAGAAAGGTTGCACACTCGATGTAGGAGTTGATGATGTGAGGAATGTGCTGATCATAGGTCCTCCTAGGTTGTAGATATGATGTGAACATGGGTCTGTTGGGGCCCTGGAGTGGATGTTTTTTGTGATTGGAGTGTTGTCTTCCTAGGTGAGTGTTCTCCAGTTTGTTAGATGTCTGTATTGAGTGGTAAGTGGGCAGCTTGCTGATGATGTCCTGGGGGATTGGTTGTTTTTCAAAGTAATTATAGTTTTGCTAATTTTTCAAAGTAATTGTAGCTATTTTCAATTTTGCTACTGAAGAAAAGGTTGTCACAGCGTTCCTGGGACGGTAGGGGTTGGGGTTCAGTTGGCTGAGGCTTATGGGGTGGTGAATTTCTGGATGATAACAAAAATCTCTTTGCTGTTGTGGGGCTTCAATCTGGTCTTTGAGGGATCTTCTCTTGGTGTCTCTCAGGAGGTGGTGGTTGTGTGCAAGGGTGGCCTTGTAGGTTGATCTGGCTTTTGCGATCGTGGTTGGCTTTCCATTTCCTTTCCAACTGTTTACCTTATCTTTTGGAGTCCTGGAGTTCTTCTGTGTACCTGGAAGCCTGTTTGTTGGTTTTACAGTGTTTGTGAGTTTTGGTGGGTGCCAAAGCGTCAGCACAGTTGGAGATCCACTGATTAAAGTCAGTGATGTCTTTGACTAGGTTGGTGGTGTTGGTTTGGTCGGTTTAGAGTGTGCCGTGCAAGTCAATTTCTGTTATTCTGTTTCAGCTTCGTCTGGTTTGGTTGATGTTAATGTGAGTTTTGACTTGTGGCGTAGAGTTTAAAATGGATGATGTAGTGGTCGGTCTATGTGAGTAGTGATGTGGAGTTGTAGGTGAAGCTGTTGCCGGAGGGGAAGATTTGCATCCAACATGTGTTCTGTATTTTGTGTGGGTTGTGAAAGTCTTGTCGAGTAGACTGTCAAGGAGGTCAGTGGAGCAGTAGTCGTAAGGCTCTTCCAGGTGGTAACTGGAATGGCTGAGAATTGGGAAGTCCTTGGAGTTGATGGGGATTGGGGTGATGAAGTTGACTCATGGACTTGGTGGTCTGTAAGCCAGGGTGCTCTTCAAGGTGTGGCTGTTGTTAGTTTGTAGGTTGAAGTCCATGTGTTCCAATAAAGGTCTGTTTGGGTTTGCGGAAATTGGGCATTTGATGGTGTCTTTGTATATGATGGTGAGTCCCCCTCTGGGTTTATGGAGCCGATCCTATTGTGCAATTTTGCATCCTGCTGGGGCGGCCACAGTGATGTCAGAAGATGAGGCGAGGTTCGTCCAGGTTTCTGCCAGGAAGGGACGTTTCCGTGCGCTGCTCCTGTGGAGGTACCAAATTTTGATGAGTATTATGTTACAGAGATTTGTGAAGTGTGACTAATCGCCCAAAGGGTATCCAGGCACTGCATGTGAGCGTTTGCTAATGGTCTGGTGTTTGGTGAGGTGGAGTTGTGATAGGGTGACTGGGAGTCGGAGTGTGCGATTGCTTACTGCTGCAGGCCCAGTGACCATGGAAGCAAGAGAGAGGTCCTGTCTTTCTTGGAAGTGCAGTGCGGCAGCAGCGGGTGGTTGTGTGTCCTGGATTGAGTGAGTGAGTGAGTGGAGTGTCGCGGAGTAGCATTGGAGGATGGTCCATCCAGGGGTCTTGGCACTGAGCGCAGGCAGGTGCAGTCATGCTTGCCTTAATAGTGCGTTTTGCAAGCCATCAGCGTGCCTGCTGTGTGGTCGTGCAGTGGCCACCCTTAAGTAAGTCGTGATAAGGGGAGGAGCGCAGGGGGCGGTGGGTGGGTCTTTGGAAAGGGCGGAAGAAGAGACAGGAGGAGGAAAATGCAGGAGAAGGGTGAGGGAGGTGTGGAGGATGATAGATGAGAAATAGTATAAAAAACGCACAGAAGTAAGACAAAATTATGTGAAACAGAGGCACAAAAGTAATCAATGTGAGAAAAAGCACAAAGTATGAGGAAAGAAGTGAGAAAGATGCAAAAAGTGTGAGAAAGAATAAAGCACAGAAGTATGCGAAAAGAGAGGCACAGAAGTGGGAGAGGGTGCAAGGGTGAGGTACAAAGAGCGCACGAGAGAGGCAGATTAGGAGAGTGGTGGCAGCAGGAAGAGCAAGGTGGGGCCCTCAAGGTGTAAGGTCTGGTCCGAAAGGGCTTTAGATGGTCGGACAACTAGTCCCATGGAGGTTGGGTGGGTATCTGGGGCCTAGACACCTGCTCAATGGGGTTGCGCAGCAGCTTCCATTAAGTAGGTCCTGAGATGGGATGGAATGTTACTGTTCTATGGAAAGGCAGGAAGAAGGAGAACATGCAGGAGAGCTGTTAAGGAGTGGGGGAGATAGTCTGAAAAACAAAAACACATGGGGATATGGGGAGGAAGATAGTAAAAGTCACAAAAGTATGAGAAAGATGTTGAAAAAGGCATAGAAGACAAAAGTAACTGAAAAGATTGAGGAAAGAGGCTCAAAAAGTAATGGAAAAGAGTGAGGGGGAAAAAAAGCACAAAAATATGAAAGCATTGTGCTTGTCGATCGTGCCAGATTGAACATGCAGGCTGTGTAATGGGAGCTGAAGTCTCAGTGGCCCCACACCAAGACGAAGTGTTAAATTCCCACCCCGGTTTTGGAGGAGACTGCATAAGATCTGTAGTGATGGCTCTTGACCGCAACTGTACGAGCGGTAGACCCTTCTCCCTATTCCACCCAAACCTGATGATGGTAGCGGACACATCATTGTTGGGATAGGCAGGTCCTCTGGCATAGGTGGGAATCGGAGGACTGGTTTCTGGTGGAGACCCGTCTCCCCATCAACTGATTGTCATTGCAGGCTATTTGCTTTGCACTGAGGCTGGCTTAGGTCCTCACAGATAACACCAAAGCCATGTGGTTTTGCAACAAGTAGGGTGGCGGTAGAAGGCCCTGTGCCATGAAGACCCACACCTCAGGAGCTGGCTGAATCAGGGCGTTTCCTTGAAAGTACACCACCTTTTAAACATCAAAGCGGAAGCACTCAGGTGGCGCCTAGTCAATCACAAATTATAATTACACTTATAGGTGACAGAGGGTGTCTTCCAGCAATGGGATAAACTCCAGGTCAGTCTGTGTCCCTGCCGAGCATGCACAGACCTACATACTTGGGCTGGAGGAAGCAGTAAGCAATAGTTCCAGGGCTGGAATGCCTTTGAGTTTGCAAATCTACTTACTTGCATGTTTTAAGGATTTTCACCAGCTCCTATCTAATCTTTTCTCATAATTAGAAAGGTTAGAAATTTACTCTTGACACTGGCAGAAGTAGAAGTTCTTCCAGGGTTGAGAAAAAATTGGTTGGAGGGAAAGTGAACTTGTCAACGCTCAATAGATTTTCACATGAGCAAATCTACACATGCATATATGCTCGTGCTAAAATACAGTTCACAAATATTTTCTAGGGGTACGAAATTCCTGGTCTATGTCTGTAAGTTCTTGTAAATTCATGAAAGCCACCAATTCAAAGACATGCCATGGGTGCACTTTTATGGCTTTAAGAACAGGTCCCTAATTAGGTCTGGTGTTAACAAATACATTTTGTTTTTTATTAAACTTCTATTTCTCTATCTATCAGCTGGTTTTACTGTAAGTGGTTGCATTCTGCTCTTCCACAAGGAGCATATTGGCACATAAAGTAGTTTTGTTCAGTGCAGGGAACTACTGTGGCAGTCAGTTCCCTTTTCTGTAAACTGGCAACCAAAGGGTTTGCACTGCAGGGAGTTGGGTCTTCTTGTCCCAAGGACAAAATAAACATGGAAACTTGTTGCCAAATACCCCAAACAATGTTGACTTCCTCATCCTTGGTTGTATGGCCTGCTAGAGGGGTGACTTACCTATGCCACAAGCAGTGGTTTGTAGGCATGGCACCTAGAGGGACGCCATGTCGACTTTACCTTTTTCTCCCTACCAACACGCACAGTCTGAAATGGCAGTGTGCATATGTTTTTTTAGGGATATGTTAGGGTGGCATAGTATATGGTGCAGACCTTAGGGACCCTCTCCGGCCACAGGGCCCTTGGAACTCCTGTTACCTTTTACAAGAGACTTGCGTGTGTGCCAGAGGTATGCCAATTGTGGAAACAATTATACAGTTTAAGGAAAGAGAACAGGTGCTGGGGCCTGGTTAGCAGGATCCCATCACACACACTCAAGGTAACACCAAATATCAGGCAAACAATGGGCGGGGGTGGTTTACTGCAACAAGGGGCCAGTTTCCTACACACTTCTCTCAAGCATGCAGCACAGCAAAATGGAAGAGATTTGTTTCTTATTGTCATTCAAAACAAATCAATCCTTTTGATGCCACTGTAAAGAACATTGTCTATTACCTGCTTCATTTGCAACTGTCTGAGCTAGTGTTCACCTCCATAAGACTACTTCTTGCCGAATTAGCTGCCAATCGACAAAATAAGCAACACATCTTTTTATTCAAAATATCAGTCGCTAAAGCCTTCATGGATGGGCAGAAGAGAGTAATTTTACCACGAATTTCACCTGTACGTTCGTGAAATCTTAATTTTTTTCTTACATGACATAATGGCCTTCCATTTGAGCCCCTGCATTCCTTGTCCCCTGTAATTTGTTTTGAAAGGTGTCATTGGGTGCAAGCGCAAAGTGCTCTGTCCCTTGATGTAATCTCTTTGGGCTTCTAACCATGTCACGTCAGTCCCTTGCATTTAAATTGTGGGCTCGCCTTTTAAAATCCGCTTGCTTTCATTAGTGTAAGGCATGCATACGTCATGCCTTTTCCGGTGTTTAGCCCTCCTCGAGCACACCGACCAACTACTGGAAACATGAGGCTCCATTTTTCCGTATGGTTTCTGGACTACTTTTTATCTCTTTATTTCGCAGCTCGGTCACTTCCATTTAATGTGGCAAGAAAAGTCTAATTTTTACAACGCTAATAGCTCTAACTCGACGAGATGCGAGACCCGTTGTATTGCAAATGCTTGTTTTTAATTGCTGTCACCTCACTTAGACGTACGTGTGAGCTCCAGGCATTAACCTAGAAAGAACCTTTCTGCCACCTCTACAGAGATAGGGTAGTCCTCCGCACCAACCCTAAATTCTTAAAAGTAGAATTTTGCCATAATCGGTTAATCGAGTTGCTGTTTTTTTACCCCAGCCAGAATCAATTGTGGAAATGGCTCTCCACACGTTAGACGTCTAAGAGCCCTTACGTTCTACATTGCTAGAAACAAAGCTTTTAGAAACACTAAGCAACTATTTGGTATTCTTTTTTCACCACCTCATAAAGAATACCCTATATCCAAATCGGGTATTTCCAGGTGAATAGTTAGGTATATCCACACATTTTATGCTAAAGCCAGAAGAACTCTGCCTACACAGCACACTCTACTAGGAAGAAAGAAGCATCCAACATTATTGTGTGGATGACCTGATAGAGACTTCTAGTTGCAGATTCCTTACTTTAGAATTTCCCTAGGCATCGGTGTTGATCCGGAGATTTTTCTTGAGCAGTACGCCTGCACGCCGGCAGGTGGTGTCAGTCGGCTCTGCGTCCATCATCTGCGTCATGCGCACTGGATACGATGTTGCAGGACTGCTAAATGCACCACCCTGGTTCTTTTCTTTCCACACCATCCAGTAAAGATCGAAAGAAGAGCTACCCCTCAGTCACTTTTTTACTGGTCTTTTTTTGTCTTTTTGTTGAAGTTTTGAGTGTCTACACTCCTGGTGCATTGAGGATGTCGTCACGTAAGACTGGGTTTAAGCCCTGCATATCCTGTAATCGGGTGATGTCCGTTACTGATCCGTGTCTTGTTTGCTTGTGTTCCCCTTGAGCCTTTCCCCACTTGGGTGTTCACCAAGCTGATGGTGTAGGTTGCAGCTCATCTGCGCAGATCAGGGGTTGAAGGCAGGCTCATCCCAGGCTTTGGTCTTCCAACTCCAGACTCACTATAAACGTGCTTAAGTCACACCTGCTCCCTCTCAGACATTCCCTTTCATCAGAGCTGTTCTGGACATGGTGCAGATTTGGGCTTATCTTCCAGAGTGGTGATTCCGGGCTATTGAGGCTATGATACCGATTATTCAGCCTCTATCCTGGATTGTGGTGTTTGGAGCACGACCATGACCCAAAGCTGTGTTCAGAGTGCTGGACCCTAAATCTGAAAGCTTTGAGGGAGTGGTTCCCGAAGCTCATTGTGGCCCGGTGCTCTGCTCCGCGCCTTTATCGGTCTGTCAAGGGGTTCTGAGAACGGTTGCGAAGCCCCCATTGTTCATTATCCCACTCCAAGTACTTGGGACGGTCGGGTAAGTTGAGGCACAAAAAAGTCAAAGAAGAGCAAAATTTCTTTGACTTGTTCACATCCGTCAGTCGACGTGATGAGGGAAAAGGAGCAGTCATTCCAGGCCTTCGTACTGAGAGCCTGCGTCTGGTTCGACTCTGCACCTCCCCGAATTGCCGGAGCGGCCCCTGTCCACTCCTTGAGTTTTGAGGCCATGAGCCTCGTATTTGGGCAGTCTGAATCTGCTGGAACGTCTTCAGGCCCCCCCAGAGTTTGCAGAGGCCCCCCCTAGTTCCACGCTGGCGGCTTTTGGAGCACCCATGGATCTGTTCCTGGATCTGAACCGGTGTCATTCGAACCACCTTGCCCTTCCCCCGACGACAGTTATGACGTTGATGCTCCTGGCGCCGCCCCTGTCCATGGCCTGCGTCAACCCCATCCTCATTGCCAGCACGGAGCCGGACCGGAGTTGCATGTTGCCGATTTGGACTTAGACAGGGACCTTGCTCCCTAGGTACGATTATTCTTTTGAGATGGTGTACAGCGAGGATTGGGAGGGGTTGCTGGACCCTTTGGAATACCAACTAGAAGATTCCATGGACTTTTGGACCGACCTAGGTGACACCAATGGTCTGGACACTTCCCCTGACACTGGCATGCTTTTTCCCCCTACTCTGGCTATGGAGGAGGGAGGGGCGAGGTCCTGGGTCTCAAGCTGCCTTCAGTGACAGCTGCTTCAGCCTGGGGCGCCCAATTCTGAACCCCTTTTGTCCTTTATTGAAGCGCTCACTGATGTCCTGCTGGGGACCTGGTCCAAACCCAGCACAGGGGCTCCTGTGAACAGGACAATTGTCCACCACCTTATACCCGCTTCAAATGACCCAGTGTACCTAATGTAACACCCGACCCCTGAGAGCTTGGTTATCCAAGCCTCCGGGTGCATTCCCTTCCGCACTCCCGGATAGGGAATCCAAGAGGCTGGATCAGCCTGGGAAGAAGTTTTCTTCCTCGAACCTGTCATTGTGGTCTGTGAGCACACTAGTCTGTTGGGCCTTTAGACTTGCACTTAATGGGACACAGTTGTGCAGGTCTTGCCATAGGAGGAAGCCCGGGCCATTCTCTCCCAAGCTGTTCCTGTGAAGTTCACTATACAGTGTGGGCTAGATACGACCAATTCACTAGGCAGATCAGTTGCATCGGCGGTGACCTTGAGATGTCACACCTGGTTGAGGACATCTGGCTTTTCAAGGGATGTCCAATCCACCCAAATGGACATGCCCTTTGATGGCACCCGTCTCTTTGGAGACAAAGCAGACTCTGCGCTCGAGTGCTTTAAGGAGTCCATGGCTACCGCCAAGTCCATAGGCCTTGCAGCTTCTCCTCGCCCCGCAGTCTGCTTTTCTCCCCTTTTTGTGGCTATGGAAGGGATGCCCAACCACATCAGTTCACCCAGCCACTGTGCCGTGCATGCTGCTCCGCTTCTGCAAGGCTGGCGATGTGTTTTGCAACGTCCTTATGGATCAGGGAGCCAGCGGACTAGCCTGTCCCCTGACCCCACCACCCCCACCCCCCAACCTCACTGCAGCAGCTTCCAAACCTTCTTAGTCTGACGCTTCTCACCAGGCACCAGTTGGAGGCAGGCTTCGCCATCACCTGCCCAGCTGGCAGTCCATGTCACACAGTTGGGTTTTGCTAATAGTCCGAATGGTCTGCTCCCTTCCCATTGAGTCTACCCCTCCATCCATGCCACCATCCTATGATCGGATGACGGAGGATCACTTGGAACTTTTCTGCGAGGGGGTTACAGTTCTGTTGGCCAAGGGAGCCATAGAGAGGGTCCCTGTGCCAGAAGTAGATTGTGGTTGTTAATGTCGCTACTTTCTGGTGCTCAAAATGGACAAGTGCCTCCACCCGATCCTAGACCTTCAGTCTCTCAATCTCTTCCTCAGGAAGGAGAAGTTCAAAATGCTTACTCCACCTCAGGTTCTATCTGACCTGGTCCCAAGGAGACTGGATGGTAGCATTGGACATTCAGGAAGCCTAATTCCATGTTTCCGTCCTGCCTTCCCACAGACGTTACATGTGCTTCATGGTAGGCCATGAGCAATTTCAGGTCACCGTGCTCCGTTTTGGCCGTACCAGCACCCTTCGGCTGTTCACCAAGGTGATGCCAGTGGTCGCAGCTCTCCGGTGCAGGTCTAGGGTTTCAGTCTTCCCCGGACTATTGAAGATGAGCTTTCCCCAGGCTGTCTCCCACCTCCAGACTACGCCGGACTTCCTGCGTTCGCTGGGGTACGATATAAACGTGCCAAAGTAACACCTGACTCCCTCTCAGAAACTTCTTTCATCTAAGCTCTTCTGGACACGGTGCAGTTTTGGGCTTACCCTCCCGAGCGGTATTCAGGCTATCATACCAATGCTCTAGCCTGGATTTTGGTGAGACTGACTCTGAGGCTGCTGCGCCTCATGGCCGCTTGCATTTTTCTGGTGCCAGATGGTGCATGCAGGCTCTGCAGTGGTACCTGAAGTTCCAGTGGGCGCAGCATCAGGGGATATCTCTCCGATATGGTCCAGATCTTGGAGGGAAATGCAGTGGTGGCTCTTGAACAGCGATTGGGTCAAAGGCAGTTCACTCTCCCTTCCCCAACCAGATCTGTGACAGATTTGTCACTCCTGGGATGGTATGGCCACATTGGAGAGGCAGAGATCAGCACGTTTGGTCTCCGACTGACTCCTGGCTCCAGATCAATCTTTTGGAGCACATGGCGATCAGACTGGCATTGAAAACATTCCTTTTCTCTCTTAGAGGGAAAGTAGTGCAGGTGTTCACAGACAATACTGCCACCATGTGGTGCTGCAACAAGCAGGATGTGGTGGGGTCACGGACCCTTTGTCAGGAGATTCTTAACCTCTGGACATGGCTGGAACATCAGGGCATTTCCTTGGTGGTTCAACTCCTGGTCTGTCTGACCGCCACAGTGGATGAACTCAGCCGACAATACCTAGTCAATCATGAATGGCATCTTCATTCGGAGGTGGTGCAAGGTCTCTTTCAACAATGGGGAGAGCCTTGGTTAAATCGGTTTAACTCCGCAGAGAACATGCAATGTCAGCAGTTTTGCGTGTTGGAGTTTCCAAGGTTGCATTCGCTAAGTGCAGTTTTTTTGTCTCGAGTGGAGCTCAGGCCTCCTGTACGCCTTTCCACCCATAACAATTCTGCCCAGAGTTCTCTGGTAGATGAAGAGCGACCAGGCCCAAGTAATCCTTGTATTCCGAGCTATTGGCCATAACCAGCGATCCTCACATCAGACTGCCCCTTGGGAGGATCTTCTGTCACAGCAGCAGTGGAGGGGTCTCTATATCCAAACCTGTTCAGTCTCCGCCTTCTTACGTGGAGATTGAGCAGTGGTAGTTAATAGCGCTCGACCTTCCACCCAAAGTTTATAACAGCTAGGTGTCCCTCCACCAAAATGGTATACGCCTGCCAATGGAACAAATTTGTGGCACGGTGCACAGACACCCCCCACCCCCCATTCATAGTGCCCCAATGGGATTTGAATTTGGTTCTTACTTTCTTAATTTGCCCTCCTTTTGAGCCGCTCCATAATTGTCCACTTAGCTGTCTTTAAAAAAAATAGCTTTCCTTGTGGCTATTACATCTGCCCGCAGGGTGAGTGAGCTGCAGGCATTGTCATCTAAGCCACCCTACCTTTCCATCTATCCTGACAAAGCGGTACTTCTCACCAGAACTTCCTTTTTGCCAAAAGTGTGCAACGCCATTTCATGTAGGCCAATCCATCACCTTGCCTACATTTTGCACACACCCTCATTCTTCTTAGGAAGAGGAGAGACTCCACTCCCTGGACCCAAAAAGAGCTTTGGCATTCTACCTCGATCGTACCAAAGTTCCGGGTGGATGATCAACTCAGGTGCGAAGAAAGGTCAGGCAGTGCAGAAGGGAACCATCTATAGATGTGCTATGCGTTGGCTAAAAAGCAACCCCGGAGGGCTTGCGTGCTCACTCTTATCAGAGCAACAGCTGCGACCACTTCATTAGCACGCGGAGTTCCAGTCCTGGACATCTGTCAGGGAGCAATGTGGACTTCTCTGCACACGTTCATTAAACTGTACTGCCTGGACATTCTGGTCCGTAAGGATGGGTACTTTGCCTGTTCGGTCCTGCATGATCTTGGTTCGCACACCCACCTCTGGGGATAGTTGTGCTTTGGTATCTATCCTAAGATAAGGAATCTGCAACTAAAAGTCCCTATCAGTTGAACAAGTTTCTTACAGTTTACTTACCTTTGGTAATGCCTTATCTGGTAGAGACATATTCTAGTTACAGATTCCTTACCGACCCACCCATCCTCCCTGCTTTGCAAACTGATTTCTAGGGACAGGGAATTCCCTTTCAGGGCCCTAGTTTTGACGCACCAGTGGGCAGTGTTCTTCATGGCTAAGAGAAAAGTCGTGAAAAACTGAGGTCAGCGAACCGGGGTGGCATCTATATAGGTTCCACATATCCAGAGTACAAGACACAGCTGACTGACGTGGAGCTGACCAATGGCACCTGACACCGTGTGGGGGTCCTGCTTGAGAAAAATCTCCTGATCTAGAATGACACCTGGGGAAATTCTAGATTAAGGAATCTACAACTAAAATGTCTCTAGCAGATAAAGCTAATGTAGGTCCAGCAGTGCTGTGTATACTTTCAAACAGCACACCTGTTTCTGACAAGGACTGCTTCACAGTCTATGGAACTCATGTGTATTTGTGGCCACAAATGACTCAAACAGAAAATGTTACTTGTAAGCATCTGTTTGTGGCATGTAATGCTGCCCTGTGGCCGTTGCAGTTTACTTCGCATACACATGGACATCTCTGTACTTGCGCTCACTTTACACCCCATTCTCACCTACCTGTGAGAAAGGAATCTTAACAGTCGAGTTGTTGTCACTCTACCTTGTGACTTATTCAAAGAAAAATAACTTACATATATCCAGACCCAATGCTAGATGGCAGGAGTATGCATGGCATGTGAATCTACAGCGTCACATGCCACAAATAGATGCTCACAGGGTAAGTAGCATTTTCTTTTTAGTTGCCATAGCATCGGCCAGGAGGGTCAGCGCTCTTGACACACCCTCCTTATACTACTTTTTCCCAGACACATGCCTCCTTCCTGCCAAAGGTTGTTACTCCTTTCCGTGTAGGCCAGAATATCACCCTCAGGGCTCCAAAAATCTACCTTACCACTCGCTATGGAGAGTCCTATTTTATCAGGTTGAGCTATTTTTAGAACCTCCTCACCTCTTCTGGCGAGTTGACAAAGAACAGGTGTTCTGTTCAGTCAGAAACTGAATTAGCAATTAAGATGATTTTAAAGCTTACTCTTGTCACATTTGGTGTGTGTTCAGAGACAGAGGTCAAGTCAGTTTGTCTTCTTCCAATGCAATAACTTTTCCTTATGACTGCAGAGTTCCAGGATTTTGTAAGGTGAACTGTCTGACCTGTGTGAAATGAAAGGCTGTTTGTATCTGGGTTTTCCTAAAACACCATTTATATAACCAAGTCAACTTTACAAACATTTTAAAATATGTTTCAGTAGCTGTGAAAGACCATTTTTGTACTTTAGTGATATTTAAAAAAATAATAATAAAAAAACAGGATTAAAAAAAAAAGTCAGAGCACTTTACTTGTTGATATGCAAATGATAATTATGTTTTCTGGAACCCAATTTTCACAGATTATTGTTAAGGCACTATATAGGTTTATCAGTAAAGCTGCAAGTTAGTGGGAAGGTTTTTGGACATTTCTTGGAACTTTACTGTCTGTAAATGACAGTGCACTACCACATCGTGCTTCAGTTATAGATTTATCAAAAGTGAGTGTTTAAACAGAAACTGAGAAACACTCCTGCCCTGATGGCAATGTATTAGTAAACTAAGAGGTAAGTCAGGGATCATGTGTACTCTGTGGGCTAGATTTATTATACATTGTGCAAATGTTTAGTGTAGTAAAATAAAACAAGAGGATTTTTTTACAGCAGAAATGCTGAACTCACCTATTTGAAGATGCACTCATGTGAGAATGGAGAAAAAGGCGACTCTGTAAAATACAATATTTGCCTAGGATCAGACAATTTGAGAACCGTTTCCAGGTCAAGTACGTCAGTTAGGCCAAATAATTTATTTAAGCTACTCGACCTGCAGGTCTAGTAATATTTTTATGATTTGTCTAGGCCTGATGCACCTTCAGCTGACACCACTCAAAAGACGAGCAGTGACTGGTTTTCTCCACTTTTTTCGAATGGCTAGCCTGTGCTCGGCACCTGACCTTTTTCTTCCAGTGTATCTTTTTCCACTCCATCCTCACAAAGTGATCGAAAAGACTTCCTTCAGTTTTTTCCCCTGAGTGCCACGCTAAATATTCCAGGCACTATCGACACTCGCTCTGCAATCTATGCATGTCTCCAGAACATGATGAGATGTTGTGTGAAGCTTGCCTGGTCTTGTGGTAAAAAAAAGACACTTTGCCCACACAGAGAGCCTGTACCACAATGTCACTGAGCTGAAAATACACATGATATCTTAAGGGACCAACCGCTCGACCTTAAACCCCAAAGAGGACATCGAGAGGGAAGCATAGGCCCAGGACTTGCCTATGGACATCCCCATTCTACCTTGCAGCAATAGGGAAGGGTCTGGATCAGAATATAATCCTACAACTTCAAAAGGGTATGCAAGTATACTTCCGAAAACCTTCCACAGAAAAACATATCCACTTCCCATGGGCTATGCAAGTGTCTGGCATAAGGCAAAGGACAGACATTCGTCGCTCTGCCTTTATAAGCAGTGAAAAACCAAGGGCACTGACCATGTCAAAGTAGAAGCGAGCCAGGTGCTGGCATCTGAAATGTTACCCTCAACGCTGTAAAAGGCTGTGAGAAATCCACACATTCGGAACCAAACAGTCACTCGGCATCAAAGGCATGTCTTCATGCAAAGCACGCCTCTGTGTCGAAAGCAACATCCGCACCCAAACCATTTCTCCCAAAACTACCCTCAGCGCCAAAAATAACTAAGGCCTCCACTGAGCCGAAGTAGAAACATCTTGAGCCTGTTCTCGCCAAGCAGCAGGAAAAACTTGATGCCAAACAAAAGACGCAGACACTCAAAGAATAGTTACACCTCCTTCAGCACCAAAAGCCACACTCCTTAACTGGAAGAAAAGATATAAGGAGGAGATCCTGGGGCCTGAGCCTCAAAAGACCATGAAAAAAAGCTTATGGGCAGGGGTACTAGCCCCATCCTGTTTACTTAACTCTCCCTCCTCCCCCTCCTGCTTTACCTTTACCCTCTCCTACACCACCTAATCTTCTTCTGCTGCCAGAACCCCCCCATCCATCACCACAACTCTCCCCTCTTACTCACACACAGGGATCACCCATACCATCGTTTTTGAGGACAATAGCACAGGGGATAACATTGACCAATATGAACAGCCACATTTTCAAGATCCTCAAGGTGACCCTCAGAATATTAAAGATGCCCTGGATAACTGGGATATAGATTCCCAGGATGATATTGACCCTGACATTTACCCCTCTAAACCCTCCCTGCCACATGACGCTACAACTTGCAATGAAGTACTAACACACGATAAATAAGCAAACACTAGAAGATGAGGATAATTTCCTTATAAGAATGCTATCCAAATCGTAGCGTACAGTACAATTCTTGCCAATGTTAAAGGTCATACATATGCCCACGGCTGTGATCTTTAAGCAACCCATAAAATCAAGGGTCTTAACACCTAGGGTTGACGAGAAATATAAGCCCTTGCCTTCTGACCTAACAAACATCAATGGGCATGTTCCTCCGGATTCTCTGGTAGCACACATGGACAGAAAATGGACAGAAAATTGTTGATGCTCCCCCTCCACCACTGACAGAGAAAGAAGTAAGACGCAGCGGGTAAGCTCTGTATAGCAAATTCAGTTGGCCTCCTCTGTAGCTACAACAAAGAATAACTGGGCGAGATGCAAGAATTGCTCCAGCATCTCCCAGACCAATACCAGCAGAGGGGGGCAGGCCTGGTAGAGGAAGGGAAGGTAATCTCTAATGCCACCATTCAATGTGCCTTACATGCAGCAGACCCAAGCGCAAGGGAAGTTAACACCAGCATCATTATTGGACACATGTATGGCTTAGTGTTTCTGACCTTGAGCCCGCGGTACAGCAACATCTACTAAATTTGTCATTCGACGAGGAACATTTTTTTGGACCACAGGTACATGAAATGTTAGAGAAAATAAAGACACCGATAGCACAAAGGCTATGGGTGCCTTACATAAATACCACCAAAGGGGTTCCTTTTGGAGAGGCTAGTATAGAGGCATTAGACAAGTACCTCCATTGCCACTGCTCAAAAACCACAGAGCTCCCATCACTCTCAGTATATCCGAGGGACTTACTATAAGTCTCAGTACAAAGAGAATAGAGGAGAGGTCTGCTTTCAAAGAAGCCACCTCCACCAAACAATGACTTCCTACACTCATCCCTCCACACTTAACACCAGTATGGGGTTTGGCTTCACAACAACCTCACAGACTGGGTACAAATTACATCAAATCAGTTGGTCCTTTCTATTATAAAAGATGGATATTGTTTCAAACTCAACATCTCCACCTCCCAATATCTCACCTCAAACACAAACTCTGCTAGGAGATCATTTGGCACTCCAAGAGGAGATTCAAGCTCCTCTTCAAAAAGGGGCCATAGAGCCAGTTCCAACACAACACGAGGGACATGAGGTGTACTCGCTGTACTTAATTTAAAAAAAAGACGGTACTCTAAAGCAAGCCCTATATTAGACCTCGGGCCACTAAACCAGTACATCCTGTCAGAGCACTTCCAAATGGTAACGTTCCAAGAAGTAAAACCATTGCTACAGCAAAAAGAATTCATGACTGCCATTTTCCTCAAAGATGCCTATATCCTTATTCCAATATATCCGGCCCATCAACGCTACCTCCATTTTCAAGTAAGAGGCCAACATTTATGCACCAAAAGCGTTCACACAATGTCTCTCAGTAGTAGCAGGTCATCTCAGAAGGGGGAGGGGTGCACACACGTTTCTGTACCTCGAAGATTGGCTGATCAAGAGTGCAAGCAAACAGCACTGCCTGCAGTACTCTCAGATGATAATCAACCTTCTACACCTTCAGCTTCAGGCTCAATACAGCAAAAACTCACCTACACCCTTTACAAGTGCAGCCATTCTTAGGCCCAGTGCTGGGTTCAATTACAGCCAAAGCCTATCCCAGTCCTGCAAGAGTTCAGAGTTTCAGCTACAATTGCCTCTTTTTCATCCACATTGTCAAGTCACAGTCTGAACATTAATGAGCCTTTTAGGGATGTTGGCTTCCTAAATCCACATGCGTCTCTGCACATGCACCCTCCTTCACCGTTACTTCACTCAGAAAGGCATCTACGAGATCTAGAGTTGGTAGGACCAGCGACCCATCACTCTCTGCATTGGTGGAACAGCAGCAATCTGTTGCAGGTTTGGCCTTTCCAGGCCCCTGTACTGCTGGTGACCATTACAAGAGGTGCATCCCTGCACGGTTCGGGGTACATCTGCAAGATCTCACAGTGCAAGGCCAGTGCTCTGTAACACACAGATACCTTCACATCAGTCAGCTAGAGCTTCTTGCGATTGAATTGGCTTTGAAAGCTTTTCAACAGCCTCTTCTCAATATAGAGCTAGTCTACACTGACAACATGAATATCATGTATTACATTAAAAACCGGGGTCACACACCTACCTGGGATGGACAGCGACTTTGCAGAATGCAATAGCACGTACACGAGTAGGACATCAACAAACACTGCTCCACTTTTCCTTCCAGTGATTGTGAACCCCGTAGATAGACTTCTTCTCCACAAATCAAAGTGCAAAATGCCAAAGGTTCACATCCTGTTATCCCCACCCACAGTCCAAAGGCAATGTCCTATTGATCAACTGGTCAGAAATAATTGCTTACCTTTTTCTCCTCTCCCACTCATTCAATGTGTGGTTCAAAAGCTCACACAGACATCCCTCACTCTGAGCCTAATAGCCTGAATATGGGATCGACAAGTGTGGTTCACAACCCTACTACAGCTGTCAGCTGCCACTTTGACCACGGCTTCCGACTTCGGAGCAGGGAAAGGTCACACACCCCAACCCCAAGCAGCTGAACCTAGCAATCTAGCTCCTGAATTCTTAGAATTTGGATAACTTAATCTTCCACAAGGATGTATGACCATTCTAAAACAAGCTCACAGGCCTACCACACAAGCTTATTACGCAGCCAAATGGAACAGGTTTGTACACTGCTACATGACAAAACAAATACAGCCAATTTCTCTTACAGTACAAGTACATTGTTTGTTACTTCATTTACAACAAGCAGGCCTTGTATACCTTTATTAGGCTACACTTAGCAGCACTTGCTGTGTAAATGCAAAACAGACAACACGTCTTTATTTAAAATTGCAGTAATTAAAGCCTTTATGGAATGATTTTTTAAAAAGATCATTCATCTCTCCATTCCGCCAGCAGCAGTCTAGAAGAGTGGTTCCCAACCTTTTGGTTTCTGTGGACCCCCACTTTAACATTAATGGAACCCAGGGACCCCCACGGACTCATCATGGGAATCAGGGGACCCCCGCCTGAGTCATTACTGGAAGCTGGGGACCTAATTTGCCAATATTTGTTAATATTTTTTAATTTTCTAGGCTCTCGCGGACCCCCAGGGGTCGCCGGACCACAGGTTGGGAACCACTGGTCTAGAACCTTAATATAGTTCTCACTAGGTTTGTGGGTCCACCTTTTGAACCACTTCATTCATGTGATCTACAGTTCCTCACATGGAAGGTTGCATCCTTGGTCGTTATAACATCTTAGTGAATAAGTGAACTTCAAGCGCTCACTCTGGAACAACCTTTCTTCCATCTATCCAGATAAATAAGAGCAAACCCCAAGTGTAGGAAGTTGCCTCTGTATATACTACCTCTAAGTGAGAGATAGCGTGCACAGAGTCCAAGTGTTCCCCTTAGAGGTTGATAGTGGCAAAATTATATAATTCCAATGCTCTATTTTGTGGTAGTGTGGTCGAGCAGTAGGCTTATCAGAGGGTAGTGTTAAGCATTTGTTGTACACACACAGGCAATAAATGAGGGACACACACTCCGACTCAAAGGCCAATGGTTTTTATATAGAAAAATATATTTTCTTAATTTATTTGAGAACTCAAGATTCAAGATTTGAAGTAAATACATAAAATGCAAGGTACTCCATACAGGAAAGTAAGGAACTTTGAATTAAAGCAGTAGTACACACAGTATAGGTTAAAATGGCACTAAGCTATTTTAAAAGTGGACACAGGGCAAAAATCAACAGTCCCTGGGGGATGTAAGTATGGATATGTTTCTGAGGTAAGTAAAGTACTTACAAGTTCAGTCTCTTGGGCATAAGCAGCCCACCGTTGGGGGTTCAAGGCAACCCCAAAGTCACCGCACCAGCAACACAGGGCCGGTCAGGTGCAGAGGTTGAAGGAGGGCCCAAAACACACCCTCAGTGGCACAGGGACGGCCGGGTGCAGTGTGCAAAGTTGGTGTTGGGTTTGCTATTCAAAGCAATGGAGGGACTCAGGGGTCACTTAGGTGATGCAGGCAGGGCACAGGGGGGCTTCTCGGGCCAGCTGCCGACTGGGCTAGGCAGAGAGTCTCCTTATGGTTACACCTGCACTGGAGTTTGGTTTGTCTCGGTCCTGGGGCCTGTGGGTGCAGTGTTGGGTCCAGGCGTCGGGTTCCTTATTACCAGGCAGTTGCAGGCAGCGGAGCCTCTGGATCCTCTCTGCAGGCGTTGCTGTGCGGGGGTGGGGGGATCACCTCAGGTTACTCATGAGGTCGCAGTCGCCTGGGAGTCCTCTCTGCAGTTTTTTTTTCCTGGAGCTCGAGCCGGGGGCGTTGGGTGCAGTGTGTGAAGTCTCACCCTTCCGGCGGGAAGAGTGAGTTCTTTAAACGTTGCTTCTTTTTTGCAAAGATGTTGCTGTTGGTGAACAGTGCCGCTGTTCTCGGGAGATTCTTGGTCCTTCGGTTTCAGGGCAGTCCTCTGAGTCGTCAGAGGTTGCTGGTACCTGTCGGATGCGTCTCTGTGCAGGTTCTTTGAGTCTGGAGACAGGCTAGTATGGCTGGGGCCAAGTCAGTTGTAGTCTCTGCAGGGCTTTCAGGTCAGCAGTTATTCTTCTTGTAGGTTGCAGGAATCTGATTTCCTGGGCTCTGGGTCGCCCCTAAATACTAAATTTAGGGGTGTGTTTAGGTTAGGAGGGCAGTAGCCAATGGCTACTGTCCTGGAGGGTGGCTACACCCTCTTTGTGCCTCCTCCCTGAGGGGAGGGGGGCACATCTCTAATCCAATTGAGGGAAACCTCCAAACTCAAGACAGAGGATTTCTAAAGGCAGGGGTCACCTCACCTCAGGACACCTTAGGGGCTGTCCTGACTGGTGGGTAACTCCACCTTGTTTTTCTCATTATCCTCTCCTGCCTTGCCACCAAAAGTGGGGGCAGTGGCTGGAGGGGCGGGCATCTCCAATAGCTGGGGTGCTGTAACAAAAGGCATGAGCCTTTGAAGCTCACACCAGGTGTTACAGTTCCTGCAGGGGGAGGTGAGAAGCACCTTCACCCAGTACAGGCTTTGTACCTGGCCCCAGAGTGACAAAGGCACTCTCCCCATGTGGCCAGAAACTCGTCTGGTTGTGGCAGGCTGGCATAAACTGGTCAGCCTAGCACTAGGAGTCATACTGGTATTCAGGGGGCATCTCTAAGATGCTCTCTGGGTGAATCTCACACTGGCATCAGTGTTCATGTATTGTGCTGAGAAGTGTGATACCAAACTTCCCAGTTTTAAGTGTAGCCATTATGGAACTGTGGAGTTCGTGTTTGACAAACTCCCAGACCATATACTCTTTATGGCTACCCTCACTTACAATGTCTAAGGTTTTGCTTAGACACTGTAGGGGCATTGAGCTCATGCACATATGTCCTTACCTGTGGTATAGTGCACCCTGCCTTAGGGCTGTAAAGCCTTCTAGAAGGGTGACTTACCTATGCCACAGGCAGTGTGAGGTAGGCATGGCACTCTGAGGGGAGTGCCATGTCGACTTAGTCATTTTCTCCCCACCAGCGCACACAAGCTGTGAGACAGTGTGCATGTGCTGAGTGAGGGTCCCCAGGGAGGCATAACACATGCTGCAGCCCTCAGAGACCTTGCGTGGTATCCGGGCCCTTGGTACCAGGGGTACCATTTACAAGGGACTTATCTGTGTGCCAGGGCTGTGCCAATTGTGGGAACAAAGGTACAGTTTAGGGAAAGAACACTGGTGCTGGGGCCTGGTTAGCAGGGTCCCAGTACACTTTCAGTCATAACTGGCATCAACAAAAGGCAAAAAGTCAGGGGGTAACCATGCCAAGGAGGCATTTCCTTATACCAGTGTCCTTTCCAAATCCAGACGCAGTAGCAGAAAGAGCTCTACACACCCTCAATGTTAAGAGTACTAATGTACTACATAGTGAGAGCAAATCCCTTTTGCAAAATACAACTTTTGCAAAAAAAATTCAAACCCACAAAAAGGTTCACTTATCTCTAAAGCAGGAATTGCATGATGGATAGTAAAATGCATTAAAAGTTGCTACCACAAAGGCTAAGCAAATACTACCTGCAACTCCAAGAGCTCACTCTACACGTAAAAAAAAGGGGTTGTCAATGGCTTGGAGGGAGGGGGGTAGGGGTGGCAATGTGTCAGAAAATATGTCCACTTGGCCCTGCAGATTGTAAATGACATGTTCATACGACGCCGCTTGATACGTTGCCAACAGCCATTCCTCTTGCATGGTGAGTACAGGGGATCTCCAATGTCTAAGAATACAGATTTTGGCTGTGCTGTGTGAAGACTCGTTCGGGGATGTGTCAAATCCAGGGAGCCTGTGAGATCGTGGAGGAATAGTAACAAATGTGGCATTGGGTCCGGCAGTGGTAGTGCTTCTCGCAACGTATGTCCACCGTGTACCAATAGGACATAACTGTTGGGCAATCACACAGGATATGTAGGAGGTCACAGTGGGAGTGGGGACAACGCCAACATTGTACATGAGGCAAGAGACCCGCAATCTTCAGTCTAACAGGCGTGTAATACCAATTGTGGAGCGTTTTAAATAGAAAGAATTTCATCCGGGCTTGCCGTGGTCGCATGTTTCCATGAGGTCTGGCCAGTCAAATTCCATTTGGAGCTTTAGTTCCCAGGAGATTCTGAGGTTGTTGAGAAGGGGTAAGAAATTAAGATGGTGGATCAAAAGGGTGTGGATACCAGATATCCTGCCGCAAAAGTGTCCCCATGTCCTAAGGTAGGAGGCCATAGGTGAGGATGGTAGGGACCAGGGGTGTGGTCACAAGCTACAGGCGAAGCAGTTTTTGAGTTGAGTGGATCTCCAGGCTTGCTGGGCAGGGAGATTAAATTCCTCTCGTAGCAAAGCAAAGGACTTTAAATCTCTGTCTGTCAGGACTTGACCTAGGTGGGTGATGCCAGCCACACGCCATATGCTCCAGTCAAGCATCTTCTCCCCCGATTTTTTAAGCTTGCTGTTACGCCGAAAAGTGGGGCATATTCATGAATGGGCATCCATTCTGAGTAGTTTGTGAAAGTGTTTCCAGGATTGTATCGTGGCTTGCACCATGGGATTGCAGGGTCGCATTCCAACGTTCCCATCCCCATAGAAGGGACTTACCCGCTTTCTCCTATCCCACCTCCCGCCAGTTTAACAGGGTCTGTTTTGTTTGCACCTGTTGTGGCAGATTTTCCGTCGTGGGAAGCATATACCCAATTGTGAGCGATGTAGTGAGTGCATACATCTCTGCTGAGGGCAGACCCAAGCCACTGCTGGAGCGGTGGGCCAGTAATTTGGCTTTGGTAAGACGAGGACAAGAAGATCCCTAGACAAAGGAGTGTGTGATTTTTGTCTACGGAGCTCAAGAGACAGATAGGTGTCTGCATGGGGAGCATACCCAAAACATGTAAAACGATGTAGCGTCACCATGCATACTGCCTGAGCCCTCCCATAAAGGGAGAGGCCGAGGTGAGACCATTTTGCAAAATGTAAGTGCGTGCGCGCCAGCAGTGAATTGAGATGGTCTATAATCATGCGATCCAGGCCCCTGCTGTTATAGATCCCCAAGTACCTAAGGCAGGAGGGTGTCCAGTGTATCGGTATGCCCGTGATGGCTGACTTGGTGGTGACCCGGGAGATGGGTAATGCCTTGCTCTTGTCTGTTTACTTTATAGCCTGATAAGGCTGCAATGTCCGCGAGCATGCCCTGTTGGTTCGGGATTGAACGCAGGAGAGTTGTGAGAGTAAGTAGGACATCGTCTTGCGTATAGATATATTGTAGAAGTACCGCCCGGGATTGGGATTCCCGATATACTCGGGGTCTGACCGATCGAGGTGACTATTGGTTCCACGGCCATAAGGAACAATAAAGGCGACAGCGGACAGCCTTGATGGGTCCCCTGGTTGATTGATTGGAAATGGATCTGATAGGAAATCTCTGCAGTTCACCTGCACGTTGGGTGAGTCCTAGAGCCAGCGAACCTTGGCAATAAAGTCATCTCCCTGGCTGAAGTGTTTCAGAACTTCGAAGACATACCACCATTCAACCCTACATTTATTCTGCGTCCAAGGATATAGAGCAAGGGCCTCGTCCTTCAAGTCCCTTGCTGACTATAAGGCATGCTTCAAGGTGCGGAGATGATTTCGGGATTATAGGCCGGGCACGAATCCCACTTGTTTATGGTGGATAAGAGAAGGAGTGCCTTTACGTAATTGAGCTGCCAATACCCTCCAGGATCATAATGCCCCTATTCACGAAAGAGATGGGTCGGTAGCTTCTGCAAAGCAGGAGGTCTTTTCCCCTGCTTGAGGAGGACGGTTATGGATGCTTTTGTTAGAAATGGGACCCAAGGTGCCAGTACGTGTCGTTTCCTGGAAGGCCTCATGTAGCGAAGTGACTACGTCCTCTCCCGCCCATTTGTAGAATTCCGTGAGGAATCCATCTGCACCCGGCGGCTTTATGATAAGATAGCCTAGAAATTGCCTGGGCTATCTCGTCCTTGCTTATTTCACCCTCCAGTAGGCTCCTGCCGTCGTCATTGAGACTAGGTAGGGGCACATCTGCTAAGAAGGCAGACAACTGCGCAGGCTCTTACGTGGTTTCGGGAGTATAAAGAGTTTGGTAGAACGCTGCAGATGCATTAACTATATCCTGGTGGTTCGTGATATCTCCAGTCGAGGAGCGGATTGCCGGGATGGTGAGCGCAGCCTCCTGTTGGGGTAGTTGTGCCACCAAAAGGCAGCTCGCCTTTTCCCCGTGTTTGTAGTGGGGGCCCTTCATTCTGCTGAGAGCATATTCCGCCTTGGAGGTAAAGAGGGCATTAAGATCCATTTTAGCACTCTTGAGTCTGCAGCGAAGGGTGGGGGAGTTTTTTTTTGGTATATTGGTGCATGAGGGCTGTTACTACAGTCTCTAAATATGCTTGTTGCGTGCGCCTTTTGACATTTGCTATGGCTGCATCTTTCATCAGTTGGCACCGAATGTTCCCCTTGGCTGCAGCCCTCAGAACTCTACTGGATGCAGCAGAGTCTCTATGTAGTCCAATAGGCAGCAACATGGGATCTAAGTTGTGCTTTGCCTTATGGTGTGCGGTTACGCAAGATATTCAGATGCCACGTCTTGCGTCCTGGATTGGCAAGCCCCAAGTCAAGGGTGAGGCGGATGGGAGAATGGTCTGGGTGTGCAGCCGCCAATATACGGGAGTCAGTGACGCAGGCCACTGTCCTATGGGTTATCAGAAAATAGTCTAATCAGGAATGTGTCGTGTACAGAAGACATGAAAGTGTGTTCCCACTCCTCTGGATGTGCGAGGTTCCAATGGTCTGTCAGGCCATGATCTGAAATATCATCATCATAAGGGCCCTGCCAGCCGTATTACAATGGTCTAGTGGACCTGTGGGATCCATAACAAGGTTGCGCACCACGTTCCAATTCCAGTCGCTTCGCAGGAGAAAATGTACAGCCCCAGTTTCCATGAGAAGATGATTGATTTGCAGGAAAAAGGAACGTTTAGTCTACAATGGTGCATAAATAGAACCAACACATATCCATGAAGTAGCAGTATACTCAGCCGGCTGGTGTGCAGTCTTGTCAGGATGACCTGTTGATGGTGGGCACAGCGAGGCAGACTTGTGTGGGCTGGGAAAGGGTTGGAGTCCGGTCTCTTCAGTAGAGGGCTTCAGTGGTGACCCGGAGTTGTCCCTACTGGTCCTGGGTGAAAGTTACCACCGCCTGAATAGCCATCACTCTGTCTTCCTCAGATCTATGTGGTCTGTTCATATGTCTGCCCTTTTTCTGACGACAACCGATATTCCAGTGTATCTCAGAGATAGAGATGGAGGTAGGGGGAGCTGCCTCCAACGGGTGTGGATCGGCCTGGGCATCCAATATGGAATGATCCATTGCCTGGGAAAGGAGATCACCCGGAAAGCTACGTAGTGCTGAGGGTTCAACAAAGTCTCTTGAAAGACCACCCTGGGTGATCCGCATTCGGGCAGGTTCAAAGAGGCCAAATTTTATGCTGAGTTGTCGAAGCTGTGGCCGTAGAGCTAAAAAGGATTTCTTCTTCTCATTTGTGTCCCGAGAAAAATCAGGGGTTATGTGTAGCTCGAGACCCTCAGTCGTAAGGGCCATGGGAGTGGGCCACAATTAATAGCTGCGGCACCTATTCGTGCCAGAGGAAGTAGGCAGTTATTGGACATGACCTCCCATAAGGATCTTTGAGGGAGTCCGGGGGCCAGCTATATCTGTGTAGAGGGAGCGTGATTCCACTGTCAATTCCAATATCCTGGAGTCCATGCTTACCAAGTGTTTGCCCATCCCTGTGATTTCTTGCAGGATGCAATCCATCATGGAATCTGGTTGGGCGTGCTTGTGGGTGTCCGGTACTTTAGCGACAGGTGGCAGTTGCTGGTGAGACCCAGGGTGTTGATGAGCAAGGAACTCAGAGAAGAGCAGCTGGCGGGTAGGTTTGCCATTGGATTTATCCAGGGGCATTGCAAATCCAGGTCCCATTCTTAGATAGAGGAAGTCAAAGTTTGGGAGAGGCCTTGTTATTGGTGGTCTGTGGCCTGCGGCCTGCCTACTTTAGGCCAGTAGTGGACAGTACGTAAAGAGTATGCAGGGGTGGCACTGCAGTTACATGTCTTGATAAGCTGGGGGCGGCAGTGAACCTCGGGGAGGTGGGTAAAAAGGAAACCAATCTCAGGGCGCAGGCAGGGGTTCATGTTTCCCCATAAAGCGTTGATGTTTGACAGGTGTCAGTATAGTGCCAGCGGGGACTGAAAGGTAGATAGGTGGGCAATGGGTTCCTGTGCCAGGCAGCCCTCTAAGGGGCCCAGTGCATGGGTGGGTGGGTGGCTTCCGAGGCCCTCGATATGGTGGGCTGCGTGTCCCGTGTTGAGGGGAATAGATCCCCCGGTTGAGTACTAGAATCTGTTTCATGCTTATTCTCCCCCGCTCATCAGTGGGAGGGGGCCTGCGGCAGGTGGGGGTCAACCCTGTAGGTATGGAGGCCCATATCATGCTGCATCTTCTCAAGGGTGCCACCGTCGAGTCCCAAACTGTGAGGGCGTCGCCGGTAGAGTTGTCCTCTCTCCAATAGTTTCTAGGGCCCATGGCAGTGTTCACCTGGCGCGCACGACTTGTCATTCTGCCAACCGGGGCCCTCTGATGTAGGGTGTTCTTCCCCTGCCCATACCCTCACGTTGCACCAGGGGCCTACGACCTCCCAGTGCAGGGACCTGTCATATAGGTGTGATGAGGGGACAGCCACTGTGGCCTGTGGGTGGGAAGCGCCAATGTAAAAGAAGGCTGTGAGGTCTTGATCATGAATGTGGCTGCACCGGGCCCCTCCAGTCGTTCCCGGTGTGTGCTGCCGTGGTGCAGTGGTGGAGCGAACCCATGCAGAGTTGCCCAGTTCCCCAGCGCCATTCCCTCACCGCTCTCACATCTGTAGGATGGGTGGCAGGCAGCGGTGGCCAGTCCGTGTCACCAATGAGCAACCAGTTGTTCTTGTGGCTGATCTACTGCTGGTTTTAAAAAAAAAGAAAAGGAAAAAAAAGCCTTTCTGTGGGGGAATGTTGTTTTCCAACCAGACCATTAATGCTGCTACGGATTCATCCAATCTTCAGTCTTGTCTCTACAGCTGTGGCCACGACATACACCATTCTTCTTGGCTTCTCCTCACTGTGCTTAACACTGAATGTAGTTAAGTTCCTCTTTCTGGCTTGGTTACCCTCCCTTTTTGCCTGTTGTCAGTTGCTTTGACTGTTTTCACTGGGATCTTGCTAAGCAGGGCCCCAGTGATTGTGCTTGCTTCTCTAAATTTGGTTGTCTTGGTACTGTTTACATCCCCAATTGGCATACTGGTGTACCCCTTTAAGTCACTACTGTATGGTAACTAGGTACCCAGTACATTGGTACACTAGGGGACCCCCATGGGCTGCAACATGTATTATGCCACCAATGGGAGCTCGTGCAAACTGTGTATGCATACCTGCCATTTGCAGCCTGCGTAAAAAGTTGCATGTGCCCTTTCACTACTGGTCACTGTAAGTCACCCATTTGGTAGGCCCTTTACAGCCCCAAGGGCAGGGTGCAGGTCCCTGTGTGTGTGGGCACCCCTGCAGGAGCAGAGGTGTCCCTACGAACTCCAGTTGAAATTCCCTGGACTTCGTAAGTGCGAGGAAGCCATTTTAGCTATGTACTGGCCATAGGTCACTACCTATGGCCAGCTTCATAATGGGAACTCCAAACCTAGGCATGTGTTTTATCAAACATGTAAGAATCATACCCAATACTTATGTCAGCATTGGCATGATTCCATGCACTCTGGGAGCTCCTTAGTGGAACGCCCCCCCATTATTTCTCCTACCAGTCTTTCAGGGTCTGCGAGCAGCCCAGGCTCCTGCAGCCCCTGAGACAGGATTCTGCCTTTCTGCTGCTTGACCATGATAAAACAGTTATGCATTGGCTGACTGCCCAAGTACAGAAGGCAGAGCCTGAAAAATTGAGATGTGTTCTGTTTCATGTCATATACTCAACCATGGGCCATCTTTGTTGAAATGTTTATCAAATCTTTGGACACTTGAGGAAAAACTACACACATTTTTGCAACTGTGGAAGATACCAAATACCAAGACTTAGCATCCATAGACTGTTTTAAAGAGGAGCACAATCCTGATTAACTCCTAAAGAGGCTTTCTCTAGACCTTCCACCAGTACCAGTATTTACAGTGTTGCTGATGAAAATGGAACAGGCCTAGATGAGAATACTGCTCATGGATCTGGGGTGACCACACCAATTTTGTTTGACTTTGCTTAATGGATCTGTTTCTCAGGATACTATAGTAGGACTAGATCTCCTATCCAGAGCTCAGACAAAATCCATGACCACAACCTGGTATGATTGTGTTGAACTGTATCCACATATAACCAATCAAATGCAAAAACAAATTCATATTGTAAGCCCTCTGGAAGGTTAAACCTATGTTGATGCCAACTAAAAAAAAAGCAGATAGTTTTTAGATCACAGATATACATCAAACCTTCCTAACTCTAGAACATAGAAAAAATATATAAATAATGGTACAGAGGAAATTAAAGCTATAAAGAGAAAAAACATAACACAAGATAATCCAAATTGAGATAAGACTGCCTTTCAAACCCTGAGAAGACAGCAAACTAAAACTCATAACTTGAACAGACCACCATGAAGACGGGCATTGCATAGAACTTTTGTAATCTGTTGCCTTAATCTATTCTTTGTCTCTCATATTGCTTAACTTCAAAGAGGAATGGCTGCAAAACTGTCAGCACTTGCAACCCTTCTTTCACCAGGCCATTAGCCTTTTCTCTTGCTGAGTTTGAAATGCCGATGCGTAAGTGTATGTGCTTTTGCATTGCTGATTTGTTGAAAGAAGATGTAAACACATTTGATTGTCAGTCTTTGAACCAAACACCATCCAGAAAATTATAGAGAATATCTACTCCACACAAAACGAGAACCATTTGTTAATTCATTACTGTATAGAGTGCCTGCTGCCAGAGAACTGCATATTTTGCTGATCTAGTGTGTGGGTGTGAAAGGCATGAAGGGACCCATATATTGTTTTTCAGAGGCAATAAGGTAGAACCAATGAACACATTTGATTACCAGTAGAGTGTGTATAATTTAAATTATTGTTGAATGGATAGGACACTAATCACTAATGTATGTAATGTATCTAGGTTAATTGGACATTAAGTGATCATTTAAATGTATATTTGACTCTGGTTAGCTAGTGTATTATGATGGTAGCCTACAAAAGTCTGTATTTGTTTCTTTTTATTTTATTTTTTGTACTATGGGCATAGTAGTTTAGTATGCTCATTGCGTTAAAACTAGAAACTGCCATTCTAGAGGAATTCAATGATAATTGATTCACTTCTAGACCTGCTAAAACAGTCTTGAGTTCATCGTGCCTACTTTTCTACCGAGAATCTCTCAATGACTAAATACCATTTTAATAAACTGTACACACCTGCCTCTCCAACTAAATCCCTTCCTAAAATGAAGCATAGACTTTGTACGCTAAAGACCTTAGGTCACTCATACAGAATATTATACTTCAGCCAGAACTGCTGAAAAAAACATTCAAGGAAATTTTCAAGATTGTGAAAAGATTGTTAAATCCCAACTTTTGCAGTCTAATTCTCAAAATCGTCCCATTTGGAATGGTGAAGGCTGTACTTTTTGTACTTTAGGACGCTGCCACATAGAAGAACCTACGAGACCTAGACACATCTGAAAACTAAACATCTGGGTGAGCCCAGGGTGGTGTGTTTCACATGCACCCGCACCATTTTCTTACCCACAATGCCCTGCAAACCTCCAACTTTGCTTGAAATCACACATTTTCCCCACATTTTTGTGATGGAACCTTCCGGAATCTGCAGGAATCCACAATTTTCCTCCCACCCAGCATATGCATCTATACCGGTTAAAATTCTGCCCCACTTGTCAGTCTAAAAATGTTTTTTTCAAACTGCCCTTTTGGACCCGCTTTGGTTCCCCCTCAATTGTGACATGTTTTTGGCTCTTCCCAGTCACAGGCACTTGGCCCACCTACACAAGTTAATTATCATTTTTATCAGAAGACGGAGGGGGAAGTTGCGTGATAGGAAATTTGTGCCAGTGTGGTGATCACACACAGAAATGTGGGAAAAATGTTTTTTTTGTTGTTGCTAAATTTGAGGTTTGCTGAGGATTCTGGGAAATAAAACACCGGGGGAATCCACGCAAGTCACACCTCCCTGGACTCCCTCGGGTGTCTAGTTTTCAGAAATGTCTGTGTTTGGTACGTTTCCCTAAATGGCTGCTGAGCCCAGGACGAGAAACGCAGGTCCCTCCACGCCGCGCAAAGGTAGTTTTGTATTTGATATATTTTGATGTGTCCACTGAGTTTTTTGGGGCATTTCCTGATGCGGGCACTAGACCTACCCACACAAGTGATGTACCATTTTTATCGGGAGATGTGGCGGAATGCTGGGTCGGAGGAAGTTTGTGGCTCCTCTTAAATTCCAGAACTTTCTATTACCGAAATGTGAGGAAAAAGTGTTTGTTTGCCAAATTTTGAGGTTTGCAAAGGATTCTGGGTAACAGAACCTGGTGAGAGCGCCACACGTTACCCCATCCTGGTTTCCCTGAGGTGTGTTGTTTAAAAAAAAAATTTTTTTTTTTAAATTAACAAAAAAAAAAATGCACAGGTTTGGTAGGTTTTCCTAGGTGCCAGCTGAGCTACAGGCCAAAGTTCCACAGCTAGGCACTTTCCAAAAAACACGTCAGTTGTCAATGTAAAAATTTGATGCCCATGTTACGTTTTGGGGCATTTCCTGTTGTGGGCACTAGGCCTACCAACACAAGTGAGGTACCAATTTTATCGGGAGACTTGGGGGGAATACTGGGTGGGAGGAAATTTGTGGCTCCTCTCAGATTCCATGGCTTTGTCACCAAAATGTGAGGAAAACTAGTTGTTTTTTTGCCTAATTTTGAGGTTTTAAAAGGATTCTGGGTAACGGAACCTGGTGAGAGCCCCACAGGTCACCCCATCCTGGATTCCTCTAGGTGTCTAGTTTTCAAAAATGTACAGGTTTGGTAAGTTTCCCTAGGTGCCGGCTGAGCTAGAGGCAAAAATACACAGCAAAGGCGCTTTCCAAAAAACACGTCAGATTTCAATGTAAAAATGTGATGTCTAAGTTGCGTTTCCTGCTGCGGGCATTAAGTCTACCCACACAAGTGAGGTACCAATTTTATTGGGAGACTTGGGGGAACACACAATAGAAGAACAAGTATTATTGCCCCTTGTCTTTCTCTCCATTTTTTCCTTCCAAATGTAAGACCGTGTGTAAAAAAAAGACATCTATTTGAGAAATGCCCTGTAATTCACATGCTAGTATGGGGACCCTGGAATTCAGAGGTGTACAAATAACCACTGCTTCTCAACACCTTATCTTGTGTCTATTTTGGAGATATAAAGGTTTCCTTGATACCAATTTTTCAGCCTTTATAATTCACCAAATCAATTGCTGTATACCTGGTATACAGTGACCACTCATTGCAAGGTGCACCTCCTTTATTGGCTCTGGGTACCTAGGGTTCTTGATGAACCTATTTGGCCTATATATATCCCTGCAACCAGAAGAGTCCAGCAGACGTGACAGTATATTTCTTTCCAAAATCTGCCATACCTGGATAAAGTTACAGAAGAAAATGTTGACAGAAGTGGCTTTTTTTCACCTCAGTTTCAATATTTGTTTTAATTTAGCTGTTGCTTTCTGTAGGAAAACCTTGAAGGATATACACAAATGACCCCTCGCTGAATTCAGAATTTTGTCTACTTTTCAGAACTTTTTAGCTCTTTGGGATCCAGCATTGGTTTCATACCCATTTCTTTCACTAATTGGAAGGAGGCTGAATGCAGAAAACAGTAGTAAAAATGGAATGTCCCACTAAAATATCAAAATGGTATTGAAAAATTTGCTTTTCCGATTCAAGTCTGCCTGTTCCTGATAGGTGGGAAGATGGTGATTTTAGCCCCACAAACCCTTTGTTGATGCCATTTGCAGGGGAAAAACATAAGCTTTCTTCTGCAGCCCTTTTTTTTTAAGAAACAAAATTTTAGATGTATTTTGGCTAATATCTTGGTCTCCTTCAGGGAAGTCTCAAACTCTGAGTACCTCCTAAAATCACTAGGATGTTGAAAAAAAGGATGCAAATTTGGCGTGGATAGCTTATGTGGAGAAAACGTTATGAGGGCGTAAGCGCAAACTACCCCAAATAGCCAAAAAAAGGTTTGCCATAGGAGGGGGAAAAGGCCTGGCAGCGAAGGGGTTTAAAGGAAAACCGGATGCGTTTAAAAAGGAAAGAATTAAATGTTTAAGTTTCATTTTTTAAGAGGAGGCAGTTGTCCGTGGGAACGCTGTCTGCTCCTAAAAACGTTTTCACATGGATTCATAAAGGGGCAGGGGTCCCTTTGGGCCCCTTCCCCTTTGCAAATGGGTTAACACCATTTAGAAATTGGTGCTTACTGCAATTGTTTTGCAACTGCATTCATGGTCCCAAAACAATCCTACATACCATTCAGATTCGGTATTAGGAAGGGATGCCCTGAACAAGCCCCTTGAGATTCGGTAACAAGTTACCGAATTGCAATTTGGGCTTTGTACATCCCAAAAAGCATTTTTCTAGTCTCAAACTGACCGATTCTGTTAATCAGCCTATTTACGACTAGAAAAATGCTTTGTACATGTGGCCAATAGTGCTTTGTAAAACAATGGAAAAACACTAACATCGAGTAGACAACACTCTTAGAACATGTAGTCTCATTTCTGAGTACGTCGCAGTATTAAATCCGCCCCACCACTATTCTTGAAGAGAATTAGAGCGGTAGATAAGGGTGACAGTGCTGCTCTTGTTTAATCGAACCTCTCTGCCATATTCCGTATGGGGTCTCATGAAGTACTACTGTTAATCCCTTTGAGGCTGTAATTCAAAGTACAGCACTTGGCTACACTGCATCATAGTTAGCTGGTAGATCACATGCTGTTCTTGTGCCCCCCTTTCAGACTTCCTTAGAACCTTTGCCCCCTGCAGTTCCATGTTCAGCTGGATGTCACTTCAGACCAAACGTAGTTCATCTTTTAAGTCTTGCATAACTAGCTGAATGAGGACCAATGCATTCAAACATAATGTAGGAAAGTAGCATCTTTCTGACAGTTACCCTCCCCTTTTGATTGGTGTCAGTGAGTTTAGACTATAGTACACAGGGATCCTGCTAATCAGGACCCCAGTGTCTGTGCTATCTCCTCGAAGTGTGGCTGCTGGTAAACTTTTTACACCCACAATTGGCATACTGGTGTACCTGCGTAAATCCCTAGTATAAGGTACTTGGGGACCCAGGGCATTGGTGCACTAGGAGTCCCCGTGTGCTACAGTATGTATTATGCCATCCATGCAAGCCCAAGCAAACTGTGTCTGCTGGCCTGCCATTGCAGCCTGCGTGAAATGGTGCATGCACCTTTCACTCTAGATATAAGGCTTGCCTTATATTGTGGTCATTGTACTTGAATGACAATGAAGTCCCCTGTCTGGTAGGCCCTTGAGCCCAAGGGCAGGGTGCATGTCCCTAAGTGTACCTGCATGAGCAGGGTGCCCCTACAAACCCCAGACCCCATTCCCTGGACTTTTTAAGTGAGGAGAAGCCATCTTTAGGTATGTAGTGCACACTGGTCAACACGAGTGCTCCAACTACATAACGGCTTCTCCGAACCTAGTCATGTTTGCTATTGGAATCATGCAACTACACTGATTCCAGTGCTAGTTGCATGATACCATGTACTCAGGGGGTTCCTTAGAGGGAACCCCCAGTTCACCCTGTGTAGCCTTACTGGGTCTGGCTGCCAGCCCACCCTGCTGCCAACCCCAGACACTGTTCTGCCCTTCTGCTGATTAGCCTAACTCAAGCAGGGGAAGGCAAAATAAAGACAGAAGAGTGGCCACCTCTCCCTTTGAAATAGGTGTCTCTGGGCTGGGTGGGGTGGCCTCTGAGCACCTCCAGACTGCTTTGAAGCACAAATTTGGTGCCCTCCTTGCATAATCTGGTTTGCACCAGTTCCGGGACCCCCAGTTCCCACTCTGGTGCAAAACCATACAGAAAGGCAGGGAGGTGCACAGAGCTCTGCCAGGTGACTACTTGATTCTGCCATCTTGAAAATTAGATGTGCAGAGACCTCTGAGAGCATCTGACTGGTTAGTCCAGGTAGATGACGTCCCTGACCCCTCCTCTGATACGAGCATCACTTCAGAGAGTGACCAACCACCTTCTAGGATTAATTAAGGACTCCCCCAAGGGTGGGTTCTCAGATTTGTCGAGCAAGACTCTACAAGGAACTCTCTGCAAGACATCTTCTGCTCCTGGCCTCCAGAACTACTGCTGGTCTGCTTTTGGAACTGAAACAAGACTGTATCCGGTTGGGAGGCCTCCCACTGCAACATTGGTTCTCCAGCTCCTGTTGGAGTTTTTCAACATCTGTGGCTGTGCATCGTCCAGGTGGTTGAGTAGAAATAATTTCCTAGAAAGAGATTGAAGTTATTCATCTCAGGGGTGTGCGTCTTTTTCTGGTTTAATTTAAGCTGTTCACCTCTGTCATGCATGTCGAAGTTTAATATAGGCACCATTGGTTTGTGATCACCATTTAGTGCTCAAACTGGCACCAATGCTGTCTTTGAAAAACCCTTTAATTGACAAACAACCTTTCTCCTGGGTAAGACATTGATATTGTAATTCAGACCACATTTTGTGTGTAAGGCATATAGTGAGTATTCAATTGGTTTTGTAGCCTTTCCTCCCTTATGTTTGGAATGCAAGTCATGTTGCAGTATGGAAACGTTGCAAGTCCTGTCTTTCTTGTTTTTCCTTTCTTTAACCTCACCATGGCCCTAAAGTTCCATTGAAGTTCCAGCAGTTGATTTGTAACTTGGGTCACTCACCATCTAGGTCCTGTGATTGGATATGTGGTATCTTCTAAAAAGGATTTACTCTTTATGCTGTTGCGTAGATGGTATAAGTGAGGTTGTATATCCATGAACGTTTGTTCAGTAATACAAATGTATTCAATTTAGTAACTGGTTTCTTACTGCTCAATCTTGAAACTATCTAATCTAATTAGAAACATTATTTATTCAACATTTTATTTTCCTGAGGATGTGCTGTATTTCTGACTTCTCTCTGAGCTCTACCTTCCGATTTTGTTCCAACAGCCGCCAAGAGACCGGCGGAGTGATTGTGCTCTCATAAACGTTTTCTGTAACACAAAACAACAGTACATAAACTCTTGACCTAGAGTGCAGACTGCATTTATTCACACATTGAAGTTGCATATTTCAGTCCCACATCTGGTGTTCATTTGCAAGGTTTCTACCTGGTCTGTTAGATCTGGTCCCTGAAGTGACTGAACTTTCCCTTTCTCCTACGACTGTCTGTATCACCGTAATATTAACATTGAGTTATAAATGAGAACTTTGATTATGCAAGGTCCTCCTGAATTCCCTGTTGGCCTAGCGATGTTCCATGAAAGAAATGACCACAGCCCTTATGGACTTCTCTCCTGGGGTATTGAATCTTGCCATCATTGTGCCCCACTTTTTAGGGTCGAGCGTGTGAGTGCATGCGTCTCACATGCGAGACGCTGTTGTGTTTAAGTACAGGGCTTGGAGCCCACCTGTCAGTCACCATTTGTTGGTTTGCGTGGCACTCTTCTTTACAACCTCTTAATTAGTCAAGGCATCCCTGGCATCATTTCCGTTCCTCTGTGTGGAGCAGGGTTCTAACACTAATGGATTTCAACTTAATTAGTCCCAGACGTGATCTAGGTACTATTTTGTACTAACTTCCAGTGCCCTCCAAACAGAAGGGAAAAACGTGTTCAGCAAGACAAATAAAATTGCTAAGTTTTATTTTTTAAAGCTAACTTTATTTTATTTTGTTAGGTCATCTTTTCTCAATTTCCACTCTTTTTTTTTTTTTTTTTTTTTTTTTTTTTTTGCTTGTGGGCTATGTTTTCAAAAGATAACAATTAACTTGTTCAAAATATGCGAGACCCATTGCATTGCAAATGCTTGTTTTGGTTTGTATCAATTTGGCACATTGCTGATGTTAGTCCTTTAGAAAGGTGAGCACAGTTGTCTCAAGTGTACATTTTGCCATCGACTGGTGGCAGGGAAGAAGCAAAGTGACAGAGGAGAAAGAGGCTGCATGGTTGCTTAATTTTCCTCGTTGAGAACATCAACAGTCTTAATTTTATTTAATCTAAAGTGCCAGTTTGACATTCTGGGTTCTCCCTATTGGGAGTGATTTTTAGCTTTTTGCTCCTTTAGCGCTTCCTCTTCCTTCATTAGTTTGCCCTGAGGGAGTCTTTAGTCAGTGCACAGACTATGTTTTTTCAGTGTGGCTTGTTTGTCTTTTCTATTTCCCCCGTTGCAAGGCTATTTCTACTGTCCATGTTCTGTAGATAGAGGACGTCCTGGGGAATTTATGACATCTTGGGTATTTATTTGCAATCTCTTCACCATAGAACCATCTTGTTGCTGATGCATGTTTGTCGAAGCAGCAAGTAAAGAGAGCTCTAGTACAGGGATATGGTGATACCCATTGCATTGCAAATGCTTGTTTTTTATGTATACAAACAAAAGAAGGTTGACAGTCTTGCCGTTGAAAGCCCAGCAACTTTTCCACTGGGAAATTTGCAATAACATATCACTGTCAACTGTGGGGAAGATGCTCTAAACTGATGATTCTGAGGAAGAAATGATTGGAAGTTACACAAAGTCCTTTTTTAAATTTCTAATTAACTTCTAATGTATCTTTTTGCCACAGAATGAAACAGAAAATGCAGTCTTTACCCATCCAGGTAACTAGGCATGTGCAGAATACTTTGCTGATACCCTAGTCCAGGATATAATTATACTTCTTTACCCTTTTCCATTTATTACATATAATCATGAGAAAATATGAATTTGGTAATCCATAACAATTCAGTTTGTGTCTAACTGTGCTTGGAAAATGTAGCACCCAGTCTTGCTCTGGTTATCTTTTGCAGCATTCTGTTGTCAGGGAGCAACTGCAGGTCTTTATTCCAATCTCAGCTTTCTTAGTTTAACAGCCTAGAGCTTGAAGTCGTCCAATACAGACACCAGATGCTGTATTACACAAAGTGCTCCTGGAGTGCAGCAGACATCTATGGCCACTGTATGGTGCCCTATTACAGAAGGGGCTACAGGTGCTTGCATGGTCCCTTCTCTAATACAGATTGCGCTGGTGCCCAAATAGTGCCATAACAATCCTATGGGGGTTTTCCATCAGGCGTGGCCCCATACAAGTGAGGAAATCTGTATCTGTCTGCACAACAAATCAATAAAAAGGCACCTGTGCAGAGGCAGAGGCTTTTGATGTCTTCTCTCCCTCGAGTACCATCTGAAATGAAGGAAAGAGAGTGCCAAGGATCACCGCCCTCTCCCATGCTCATATCCATGTGTATGCAGACTCAGTCATTCTCTGCACCTATCTGCTGGGACATCTTTCCTACCTTGTAAAACAGTCCGCATGCTGCCTGCACTGTGAAACAGCTGCTGTCTCTTTTAAAGACTTAGTCGGCCTTTAATTAATGCCCTGCCCCCTGAGTGCAGTGCATTACCTGCAATAGGGCAGACTGGCCCCTTTTGCACCCAGTGCACCTAGTTAAAGGTACGGTGCGATACAATCGGAGGTAGTACTCCCTATACATAATGCAACCCATAAACTCTGCAGATTTTGATGGAGGTAAAAGTCCTTTCACTAGGATCACCAGACTGGACTCCCAGAAAATCTTGTTCCATCTTGATTCAGTCTGGGGTACTCTGACTCATCCGTTCTTGGTTGGCCATTAAACAATGTGACATAAAGAGAACAAGAAACCTTCTTGTCTTTATGTACAATCGAATTAAGTATTGTCTGCTTAGGATAGTACAAAGTATCCTTGATAAATTGGTTTGTTGGAAATTCACCTTTTCTGCCTGGTCATCCTGAAATTTTCACTGTTTACTGGACCCTAAGGTTTTTCTATTTTTAGAACTCTGTTCCCTTTACCCTTGCTACAATGCCTGTGTTTCCCCTTTCAGGCATGGTCTAATTGGCATGCTTCTCATTGATATATTTAACTTGCCTACAAGTCCCTATTATAATATAGTTTAAAGTGTACCCATGGTCTAGAAACTGTTGTGCCATCCACTATAGTGACCGTGCAGCCATGCCCTCTGGCCTACCATTGTAACCGGACTGTAGCAGTACAAAAGCTGCAGCTCAGCCTGTCAAAATAAATCCATTGGGCAGGTAAAATGCTCTCTTAAATAGTAATTAATCACTCCTATGTACGCTTTGTCGCCCACAAGGCTGGATGCATGGTATTTAATAGTAGAGCATGTAGAGATTTCACAGTAACCTGTCCTTACAGTAACTACCAACCTAAAACTATTTGTATATGTAGTATAAGCAGAGTACAGTCTAAAATCCTAACACTGCATCTTGGGTATGAAAGTCACATATCTAATAAATATTAAGGAAAAATAACTTTGGGAAAGTTACTTTTTTCTGACCTCAAGTCCTTGGAGGCTAATTTGTATTTGTCCTCCAAAGTCCCCGCTGCACAATGTCCTTGGATGCTCCTTTACTACCTCAACCGGATACCGTCCCTACCACACCCTCCCAACTCCCTGCATATATGAAGGGGGCAGCTGCGCAGACTCCCTAAACCGTGACAGTCTGGTCACATCTCCCAAGATGCTCTAGGGCCTGCCAGCCTGACTCATTTCTCCTCTCTCCGCCTGCCTCGCTGCTGCACAGCATCCTCTGGTTCTTTTTCACCCTCAGCCAGATGCATCCCTGTCACCCCCCAAACCTCAGGGCCCTTCCACCTCCCTGCATATATGAAGGGGGCTGCTGCGCAGTGATGACCTGGTCACATTTCACGAGCTGTTCTAGGTCCTGCCATCCTGGGGCATTTATCCTCGCTCTGCCCGCTGCACAGTGTCCTCGGATGCTCCTTTCCTGCCTCACCCGGCCCCTCTCACCTCCTTGCATTTCTGAAGGGGCCAGCTGCGCAGGTGTACAGCAGACATGTGTAGTGGGCGCGCCAAAGGCAAGCCCGTCTGGACCTGGACCCTGCTGAGTGCCAGAATCCCTGCCCCCCAACCGCTTACCCCTCCACCCCCATCACCACACCTTCAGGGAGCTCCTGGACCTGAAGACCAAACAGCCCATCCACTGCCACTTCACTGCCTCCCCTCGATCAGCCTTGGGACCCTTCACATGGTGAAAATGCCACTTTTCATGGAACGCAGACCCTTCCACCCACCCCATCAACCACACACCAGCCACACAAGCTGGCGTACATCCCTGCACCTCTCCACTGCATCCTGCTCAACACTTGCTCATTATGCAAACACACCACGGAAATCTGGAATACCATCTCGACCCATGACCCAGACATCACCTTCATAACCGAGACCTGGTTAAACCCCCTCCTCCAACTCAGACATTGCCATGCCCATCCCCGATGGATATTAGATGATACACTAGGACATCAGACAAACACAGCAAAGGCATTGCCGTCATGTTCAAGGAATCTATCCAGTGCACCATCTCCAATGAAAACCCAGCGCCTTTCATGGAACACCTCAACTTCTGACTCCAAACCAACTCCAACACCATGATGAAAGTCATGCTAGTGTACAGTCCCCCAGGACCGCAACCATTTTTCTACAACGCTATTGCCAATTTCGTAGCCCCGCTCACCATTTACTACTTTCACTGTCCTACTCGGCGATCTCTACTTCCACCCCGACCCCAATGCCAACTCCACCTCTCTCCTATAAAACCTCCACATCGGCCTCACCCGGTTTGAAGTACAAAGCCTGACACACGCTGGACTCTGTCATCACCTCCAGTGACAGAATCAACTTCACACACAGCCAAACTCACTTGGGTGCACCACAACATCATTCTCTTCACCATCTCTAACGGTCAGCACACCACCGCCAAGTCCCACAGAGGCCCCCTCCGAAGCAGGGCTAAGGTAGCAGAGGCCCATTGGACAGAGGCCCTGCGCGCACCGCACAACCCGAACCTCCATCAGACCTCAACCAGGCCATCTAAAACTTCACCTCCTGGATCACCAAATGCGCCAACACAGTTGCCCCGCTGAAACCAGCCAAATCCCCCACCAAATCCAGGTCAGGTAGCTGGTACACCCCAGAACTGAGAAACTCCCAACTCAACTGCCAACTACTTGAGAACTAATGGCACATAACCAAGGACTCTGCAGACAGAACAGCCTACAAGGCAGCCATGAAACTACTACCAACTCCTCATCAAGATGAAAGAAGCCATCACTGCCTGCATCAACATTGCAGCCAAGTACGCGAAATAACTCTTCAAAATCATCAAGGAACTCTCCAACCAGACAGCCACAGACACCACCGTCCATCCTTTGCAGGAGCTCTGTGGCTCCCTCTCAGACTACTTCCACAACAAGATTACCACCATATACAAAGACTTTGAACCCTAACCACCCCTACTCAGCCCTGACAATCTCCCTCGACCAACAGACACCAACCACTCGATAACCACCTGGTCCCTATCACCAACCAAACCACCTCAGCCATAATGGCATCCATCCATTCCTGGGACCCCACCAACCTGTGACCCCACTGGCTTTTCAACCTCAGATCCAACACCATCAGCAAGGAGCAAACCACCATCCTCAACACCTCCATTGCCACAGCATCTTTCCTTTACTAATGGAAGCACACAGAGGTAAAACCCCCTACTCAGAAACCCACAGCCGACCCCAGAAATTACAGACCCATCTCCCTGTGCCCATTCCCTACGAAAGGTCTTTAGAAACCCATCAATCAGCAGCTCACAGACTACCTGGAATGGAACCATCTTCTCGACTCATCACAATCGGGCTTCTGAAACAATCACAGCATGGAAACTGCACTCAATACAGCCACGGATGACATCAGAACACTCCTTGACAAAGGGGTATCGGCAGCCCTGATCCTCCTTGACCTCTCTGCAGCGTTAGACACAGTGTCCCACCACACTCTACTCAACAGACTTCGCTACATAGGCATCCAGCACAACTTCCTCAAATGGATCGCCTCATTTATCTCCGGCTGCACCCAGTGTATCCGTCCACCCCCCTACACCTCTGCACCCAAGGATATCACCTGTGGCGTGCCCCGGGATCCTCCCTCATCCCCACCCTATTCAACATCTACATGATCCCCTGTCACACATCATGAGATCCTACGGGCTAAACTTAGTCTCATATGCTGATGACACCCATCTGATCCACTCACTCACACAGGACCCACTCTGTGCCAGAGCCTTCTTCCTCAACGCCATGACCGAAGTAGCATCATGGATGCGAGAAAGCTTCCTCGATCTAAACACCAACAAAACAAAAGTCCTGATCTGTTGGGACAACTGCTGGTGGACAGCAGAGCTCGGACACACACCGGCTCCATCAAACCACACTTGCAACTTTGACAGCCAACTATCCATGAATCAACCGGTAAACTCAGTTGCCTCCTCCTGCTTCTACATCCTCTGCATAGCATGCTGCATCCTTACCTTGATCCCCGCCAACGCTGGAAAAACCATCATGCCTGCCCTGATCACCAGTCGCCTAGACTATGGCAATTTGCTCTTTGCCAGAATACCCTCCCACCTACCCAAGACTCCAGACGCAATGGAATACCACTGTCAGACTCATCCTGAACCTCCCGAAGTGGGTTAGCATCATGCCCCACCTCACAAACTTCCACTAACTAGCTTTCTGTGCCGAAGAGATCCCACTTCAAGATCAGCACACGCTCCTACAAAGCTCTACACATCAAAGCCCGGCCTACATCAACCACCTTTTGCACTTCCATGTCCTCTCAAGACACCTCTGCTCAACCTTGCACAGACTCCCCCCCTCCCCCCCTCCCACCACCCTCCCCAATCCATCACAGCTGCAGCAGAGGCCGCTCCTTCTCCCACATAGCAGCCAAGTCCTGAAACGACCTGCCCCTCCACCTCAGAACAGCCTGTCCCTGGTGGATTTTAGAAGGAAGCCGTGGCTATTTGATGGAGCAGTAGTCTCAACACCCAAATATCTCTAGGGGTGGCAGTGCTGCACTTTATAAATGGATTGATTGTGATTGGCATTTGAATAGGTGTGAAATTTCTCCCCAAAGCTGTATAGTAGGTCACTCTGACTGACCGGTTGACCTGAATGGGCAGAGATGGCTCCTTTGAGCTCAGCAAGAAGGATTCGGTTGTGAGCATCCTTTTTGAAGTTTGTGCCAAATCGTGCTTGAGTTTCAGATCATGCTTGATAGATCTGTTGGGTTTACATATAAATCTTGTGGCACACTTGAAAGGAAAGAAACGGAATGCCAAGGCAATTCTGAGTATTCACTGTGTGGTTGCTGGAAACCCTGCTTTCGTCCTACCAGCTTTCTGTCTCTGGGTCTGTTGTGGGCACTGTGACTGCCCCAAACTGGATTTAGTGTTAGGTGTGGGAAGGCACTAGGATTACCATAGATCACTTGCCCTTTCCCCCCTTGCCTTCCTACCCTCAGATCCCACATTTGATGTCACTAAGACATTCACCATCTGGAAATTGTACAAAGTGGGTAACGTTGGCCCTGGGAACCTTTACCACATTGTATAGGTTGTGCCCTGGAGTCATTCCCACCCATTAGCTCGTGCCAGGCATAAATGTGGCATCTCCAGACACCCACTTCAGAACACTGCTAGACCTGGGGAAGGACAGAAGAGTATTGGACTGCTATCTTCAACCTGACAGGGGCTATAAAGGACTGGATGTGTTCCCTCTTGCACTGAAGACAAAGGTGGACTCCCTCCAAGGGTCATAAGGCCAACTCTCATATTCAGTAGGGATGCAACAAGCTACAAGAAACCTTTACTGCAACAGCCCAGCTAACCAGTGGCAACTGAACTTGGACTGGACCCTGCTTTTGGCCTCTTCTTGACAGTCTTAGTGCCTCCCCTGGAGAGCTTTAGAAGTTTACTTCAGTGGTGGAGTGGGACTTAAAAGGACTAAGTCAGAAGATAAAATCTTCAGAAAGATCCTAGTTAGTGTATCCGACCTGTGTTCTGTCATAGTCAACCTTAAATTGAACCTCGGTTCAGTCTACCACAACTTTGAACCATCATTAGTGGTTTGTGCTTTTTGGTGCTATTTCTTCTTAAAAGCTTAACAATTCATATTTCCAGTTCACCTTATGGAGTTTTTGTCAGTTTGGTGATATTTTATTTGTTCAATTTTACACTGTTTTCCTGAAAGGTTTTGTATTTGTATTGCTTTGAATTTTGAGTTTATTACGGTTTTGGTACTGCATACTTTTCATGTTGACCTAAGTTACACCTGCCTGCTGTGTGCCATAGCCACGGGGATAATTTAGTGATTCTGAAGGTTCAGCCTAACCAGGGTTGTGATTATTCATTGAGGTTGGTAGTCATCCACCCCAAACAATTTTATTTTTTCCCCACAGGACCTCACACCAAATTTCGTAGCTGAAGCTGTAAGAGCATCTTATCCCTGAGTTTTTAGAGAAGCAGGAACCACCAAACAGTGCTGTAGGATATGCCAGTCTCCCACCATTCTTTTTTTTAATTTTATTTTTTAACACGAGTCGGACCACTTTTTTGTTTTTCACTTTGTGTGCACTTGTCTAGTTGCCAGCAGTAGATTGTGGCTCCATACTGAGTACATCTGACTAGTTCAGACATCTTGTACAGTAAGATTTCGAGTACATCTTGCTGCTATTATTGCTTTTACAAGCCTTCCTAAGCAGAGATCCTTTTCACTGGGTCTCTGTTCTGTTTCTGTTTCTGGACAGAATATTTCCTTTGTTTCAGAATCCATCCTCCTCTTGGCTAGTTAAGGTAGTCCTTTCAAATCATCTTTGTCTTTTGGGACTACACATTCCCGTAAGATGAAATATTTTATTTAGACGGTATCGTTCTTAATGTTTATTGCTTCCAGAATCTGGTGACTCTTGTAGAAGACACTCTCCAGATATTGGAATTGAGGAGGACATTGTAATACTAGAAAAACTGAAGAATTTTAGGAAAAGAAAGCAACCTTTGGGTTTTACATGCCTGGGGCAAAATAGGACAGCCTGTTAATGAGCAGTCCACTTTTTATTCAAATTAGTTTAGCCACTTGTGTTATGCAAAGGTAAATAGCGTAGTATGTTGTAGGATAGTTCACTATGAGACACAAAGCAAATCTGTTTTTTCCCCAAACTGTTCATCATATTGATATTTGCAAAGTGGCTTGTTGTGAGAGAATTGTCAGTTGTTGAAATTAAATTGCTAGGGCAATTGGGCTGGACCGTTCACATGAGGAGCCAGGGTCCAGACTGATTTGCAGGGTGGTATGTTGAGCAAAAAAAGTTAGATTGAACCCAGATCTTTGACTGGGGTTGAATGTTTGACAATGTTCAGCATACCATCCATCATCATTTTGTGTTGCCAAACTTTCCAATGCCCATCTTTTGAGGTGGGTGCAGAGGGAAAATTCATTTTAATGTTGTTAATCTGATCAGAGCCCCTTGTTGGAGAAGGGAGTTATACATATTTACGTAGTCTTTGGATGGTCCCTCCCCATTTCATAACTAATCCATTCATCCGCCCTTATTGAGGGTTTGTCTGCATGACTGTTACTAAAAAAGAATTGAGGTAAGAGTGATCATCTTTCTGTCCTGAAGTAAGCTGGACTGACTAAGTTAAATATTTTTCAAGAGTAAAGGAAAATAAAGTGTTTATGGTGAAATAAAAAAATGGATGTACCGGAGGTGTATCCAGGAAGCAAAAAATTATTCTAAGTTATGAGTCTGATTGGAGCCCTTGGGTTCTACGTGGCTAAATTGTCACTAATGCTTACAATCCTGCCTGCGGGCTTCTTGAACATAGAGCAAGGGGAGAATGTTAGGAGAGACAGGAGTGGCAGTCCAAAGACTGTGAACCAGGGTGAGGTGGGCTTCCCGTTTTTCATTTAAATTCTTTATTGGCATTTGTGCTTTCCACATTTTAACACTTTGCTCAGAATAATCAGTACAAGAATTTGGGTGGTTACAGAGTCACAATTGAAAGCCTTTGTACTCGTTTCAGTGTATCAGAGCAGTGTTATATTATATCTGCATCATAGGCCACAACATAAATCAGCGGGGGCAGGGAGGAGAGTCTAGCATCCAAGGGATCAGTCAAGGCCTATATAAGGGCTCCCCAGGTAGCCATTTTATCAGCCAGTTTCACATCTCGTCACCTCCCATTTAAATGTGCCTCTTTGGCTTCTGCCCTTTCCAGCAGGTCCCTTTTCCACTCCTCTACCTTGGGTAGGATTGGGCTCATTCATCTGATAGCGATCAGCCAAAACTAGACACATCATCAAATGATTTCTGATTATTTTCTTCTTCTTTTTTTTTTTCAGTGAGCAGACCGAGCAAACATTGCTTGACTGTAAGCGCTGTGACTCTGTTAAGCTGTTCTAGTATCTCCTCCTTGAACCCTACTTATTAATATTCCTATACACCTGTCTGCAAAATCCACTTAAGCCTCCCTCCCCTGGCTCCCTGTGGAACAACAGATCATTTTCAAAACCCTACGCAATAGGGGTTTGGCCTTTCTTAGGCAGATTGCAATGCCTTATATCCCTCACAGTTCTCTCAGAACCTCGACGGCCTCCCTGATTAAGGTCCCACAAATCGAGAAAGTGAGGGGTGGGGTCAGATCCTTGGGACATAAAGCTTTAAATCTCTGAAACTCCCTTCCCTTGGAACTCCGTCAAGATAGCAAAGAACTCTTTCTGAAGGAATTTGAAGACTCTGTTGTTCACAGTTTAAGCCTCTTCCTTGCAGCCTGCTCTGTCTCTGCTTGAGCGCCGGGACGCCTTTGGGGAGCCAGGCGCTTAATAAATCCTTTAAACTTAAACTTCAAACTGAAGTGTGTTATGATTGAACATTCCCACACCACATGTATAAAGTCTGCTTCTGCATTTCCAGAATGCACACATACCGGGTCCCTAGATTGGTAGATCTTATGCAGCAGTTTGAGGGAAAGGTAGGCAAGATGGATAAAATTATACTGTATGAGTTTAAATCATCCATTAATCAATATATCTTGTACCCCATTATGGACTTCGATCCATTCCTTAGGAGTAATCAGGTCCTCACAATACTGCTTCCTAGAGTCCTCTAACTTCAGTGAGTGTTCCGGCTTAACTGTTCAGAGTGCACGGTAGAGATGGGTAATTAGTTTCGGGCCCCCTACCATAGATAGCATAGTGACCAGCGACGGCGTAAGCATAGGGTTCCCCAGGAATGTGTGCCTGAGTACACCACCATAACTGCTATTTTAGCTTATTGCAGAAATTGGCCTTTTTTTCCCCCAAGTACTGTCCAAATGTAATACCAGCTGAGAAGTTGAAGGCCTGTTCTATGTCTAGGAGGGCAAGAGCATATTGGCCTTTTTCTATACATAAATCATGGATCATCTGAGCCAGCCAGCGCAGGTTGCAGTGTTTCTGTACTGTATAAGCCCTGACTGGTCAACGTTCAGTAATCTTGGGAGATACTTAAAAAGGCCCAGCGCCAGGGCGTGACTGAGCACCTTTAGATCCACATTAAGCATAGAGTGCAGTCTATAGGAGGTAGACTCCATGGGGTTCTTCACTGGCTTTTGTACCACCACGATAAAAGTCTCTCTCATGGAGTGTGGGAGCCCTCTCCCAGGAGCCTGAGTGGCCCTCATGGGGTCTTCCACCTGTAAGACTCATGTTTGGTCAGTGGAATGTCCAGCTTGATACAACCTGACTCCTCAAGTCACAACAGGTGCAGATCATTTATGTAATTAGCGATCGGTGTTTTGCCCAACTGCTGGGGAGGGGGGTTATAGACCGCCTACAGATGCCCTGCACACACACCATTTATATGTTGTGTATAAATGGTTCATCTCATTATGTCTGTGATTGGTATTATAGGCTGCACATTAGTCTAATTTTTTATAAGTCTAGCCAGTGGTCACTATACTCTCTCATTCCTTATGTAATCTACATTTTATTTAAGTTGGACATGTTTCTCCAATTGGTTCCGCAGGTCATAGTGGTGTTGTCTAGTGTCGCCCCATTCCTGCAGAACCCTCGGCTGAGCAGAAAGGGCTGCAAGCTTTCTTTTATGCAGTGCCAGATCCCTCTCCAGGGTTTGGTGTATGCCCACAGATTTCACCATACATTCACCTCCCAACACCATTTTGATTGCATCCCACTCCTTCGCTCTGCGCTGTCCTTCCCCAGTTAATCCCTAGGTACTGAGTCAATGCCTCCTCCACTGCTCCCAGGAATACTGAGTTGGTTAGGCCCTCCGCTTTCATTCTCCACAGTGGGACCTTTGGTACCATTGTAGCTAAGGAGTATGTGACCAGAAGTGGGGAGTGATCTGACATATATCTGGGTTGGTAAGTAAAGTCTGTTACCCTATTAACTACTCCTGATTGTAGTAGAAAGTCATTTAACCGACTGTGGGTGCTGGTCGCCGGGGTGTAAAAGGAGTTTACTCGCATCTGTGGTGATGCACCCACCAGACGTCAGCTAACCCCATCATCTGTGCAAGGGCATCTGTCATGTGTGGCTTAGTACCTCGCCTAGGTGGAGATCCGTCAATTTCACCGTCTACTACGCAATTTAAGTCCCCAGCCACGATAATCTCTGACATCATGAGGCCCTGAGCTGTTGAGCACTGTTCCAAAGAATTCAGTATTATTTGCCTACATGTTAATAAAGCAGACTTCATGCACATCCAGCATACTAGTCAGTATGACATATCTACCCCTCAGGATCTACCAGGACTTGAGATTTCTGGAGCGGAACCCCAGGAGCCACCCATTTAAGAGCTTCCCTCACACACCTGGAGTAGGATGAGGCATATGTCTGCCCTCTCAGTTTCTTCCGTACAGGTCCAGTGCAGTTTCGCTATAGATGCATTTCTTGTAGGATTGCTACAGAGACCCTGTAGCATTTTAGGTATGCAGCACACTCTGCTGTGTTTTTTCTTTGCTTTTGAGCCCCTACTTATTCCAGGTAACAAACTTGTATCTAGTCCCTGTATCAGTCATATATTGTTCTTCCCAGCAAAGTGGCCCTTCCCCTAGGCCCATCCTTCCAAATCAACGCAATAGATTATTGAACTCTTGAGCACCCTTAGCAAACAGAACAGCTTCATAAAAACGTACCCTTTCCTTACCCATTCAACTTCCCACCCACAGGCAGAATGTACAGAACTCCCTGTAGCGTAAACGTTTGCCACAGGGGACTCATCTCCACCCCACTCTCACTCCCTGTTCCCTTAATGATTGATAAGTAGACAATCAGGGTAAAAAAAAAAACACCAACAAAAACAGGTAGGACCCCCCACCCCCCCCCCCTTTATGAGGTGTGCAGTCAGCCCAAGGTACTGTGGCCCCAGTGGATCGTGAGCTCATTACTGCACCGTCATACAGGAGACAGCCCCTGCGAGAAGGAACGCAAGCCAGAGCTCCTATCCCTCCGTATTGGCCCGTCCAGCACGGTCACAGCCACACACAGTCTCTCCGCAGGGAGCTGATGTCAGTATCTTTCAGGCCCCTACCGAAGTCAGAAGCACATCCACAGTCCCCTGCAGCACTAAGGCATTCTTCCTCTATTGATAGTAGATTGCACTTACCTGTGTCTGACCCTTCCAGCTCTCTGCCTTGTCTCTCTAGTTGCTTTTACTGGGTCAAGCCAGTATGCTGTTGCTGTCTTTTTCACAGGCTTCTGGGTCTGTCTGACCCGTTGCACACTGTGGAAGTAGGGCGCCATGATGTTTAAGGGCACCAGGTCACCCAATCGATCACTAGCATCACCCATGATCTAAAACGGTGCAACCACTTTAGGGCATCTCCACTCCGACAGCCAGTGTCTTCCTTCTAGTTTCAGGCTACTGTGCCAACTGCAGTCTTTCTGTTAATACCTTCCTAGTGCTGCCAGTCTCACCACCGCTCCATGGGGCCCATTTCCTTGCCTCCTCCCGTACATTTCTGATCTGCTCACAACACGGAGTCCCACTGGAAGCCCCAGGCAGTCTCCTATACTTTGCTGGGGTGTATTCTTGTTGCTACAGGGTCATTAACGTGCATAGAGACCCAGGAATGTAAAGGATTTTTACTCCTCGTCGGTAGCTCCGGGCGATATGACTATCCAGCCATCTTGCTCAACCATGCCCCCAGGCCCACACCCTCCTCTGGTTCCTGGTTGTTTTACCTTTATTTGATGACTTGGAAAGTGATTATTATGTTACCTAAGCATCTTTCCAGGTGTTGCGGAAGAGGTAACTGGATTGTTGGGTCTGCCATCTCCAGTTCTTGTGTAGGAAATGGTGTTGCAATTGGGGTGACAATCCTCACCTCTATTGTCTACCTTTATTTTTATGATCATTACAACATTTCTTAAATACACTTCTGGGTGCTGGAGATGCAGAATGGCAGATGCTAAATGGGGGTGTGCTCCTTATCTGGATTTTGAAACTGACTTCAAACATATTTGAAGCACTCCCCTCCTCCCCCTCTCCACTATAGCATTAGACCTTTTATGTGTTGCAAATCTGCAATTCCAACTGTATTATGAATTATATGGGTCATTTGGTGTGTCTCCCTTGGTGGCCTGTAAGTTTACCCTTAGTGTAAGATTAACGGGAAAAAACATACTACAAACCCCCCTACCTCAGGACATTGAAAGCATCCGCTTCATCATTTACAAAAATACATTATGAAATTCATGAATAATTACCCCTGTTTGCCACCTGAGTTTGACCCTGTGCGAGGACCATTTTCTTCAATAAATGAGGCCCCCTTCCACCTCTCTCATCCCACTATTGGAAACCAACCTGCTAGTAATAAGGTAGCTCCCTGGATATGTAATACAATTGGAGGAGCACCAACCACAATTTAAAAAAGTTGAATCATCCAAGCAGGTCTCTTCCAACACAGCCTTTATTTTCTTCTAACAACGAAAAGCAGCCAATGCTTTTTGTTCACCACAAGTGAACTTCCTCAGGGCTGTAAAACATACATATATACAACATACATATTCCTCATTTAATAACATGACCCATCATAGCCTAAACATATGATGAAACAACTGTGACACTACCTTTTACTATTCAAAGATAGAAATAAAAAGCAATACCCTAAGCATCTCAATAACACGTTGAAAACCATTTTTTTAAACATAAAACACCACAGTGCATATTATATATGTAGAATTAAAAACAAATATCCACATAAGACTCATAACAATGAAGAATAAACTGTTCTTTTGACCATGGGTCCGCTCTATAATTCTAATTGAACAAACGGAGTTCCCCCAAAACCTGGGTGTACAAATATTTCCTACATTATTGCATTACTACATTCATTAATTAGGTGCATATTCTCATACTGCTGTTTGATACGGATATGTTAATCCTAACGAGAGCAACCATATTCCCTTAATACTATAATCCAATTTGAAGTGATTGTATTGGAAAAGGAGGTTTAATGAAAAGGACTGTTAGACATATTATGAGCCACCATAAGATACAGCAAAGGGATACATATAAACCTCCCTGGATATGCAAGCCACATTTAGGGGTCTCCTGGACATATGCCAACCAGTGTCTGGGAAAGATGCTGCTGGTGGTGCTAATTTCTGTGATGCTAGTGTATTTGTTGTGTACCTAGAATGAGGTGGGCGTCTGCAAAGTTCTCTACAGTTGGAAGGCAGTTCTGCACTGGCCTTGTTGATAAACCTTTTTAGACGCTGGACATGCCAGTCTTCACCTGCCACGATGCCACTCAGAAAGCTGCATCAAGAGATGAAGTTTTCAAGCTGCATCTGCTGAGTTTGAGATTGAATGACTGCTGTCATTCAGCTTCAGTATGGAATGGCCTCCTCTCCAGGTGTTGACATTACAAGTGAAAACTAGGCGTCACTATGATTTGTCGGACTCATCTTCTTTAATAGGTTGAGGTTCAATCTTAACTCTTCATTTTTTTCTGCAGTTGTTGGTGAAAATCAAACTGTTTGTCTGGTCAGCATACTTGGAGTACATTCTTCTCTGGAGGAACTGCAAAATATTTTGAAGTGGGTCGAACCATAATGCCTCTATGCGGTTCATTGTTAGCCACAGTTCCCTTAGAGTGCAAAAATCCAAGTCTTTGAGAGCTTCAAATTCCTTCTTCATCCCTGTGTTATGCTGCTTACTAAATTCACCCTTTTGAGTGTTTATTTCATGAGGAGCAGTGACACTTTTGACCTCATCTCCCCTTTTGAGACTCGACCTACGCAGAGGCGAGGAGGCAGTCGGGCAGTGTGCTTTGGTGGGCTCCCTTCATCTGATCTCAAAATGTATACTGCAGTTCAGGAGGGGAGAAGTGCTCTCTGGCACCACCCACCTTGATTTGTACTTCAGCATCAGACTGTTCTTATTCTCATTGGATTTCTGTGAAGCGGTCTGCCTGACCAGTCCACGCTCAGCTGAGGCTTATTCTCCATGATCTACAGTTTCGAAGCACAGAGTGACCAATTGACCTTCAAAATGTATTCACCTGTTCATAAGGCGAACAGGTGGATGAGCGTGCATGTCACTGTAGGTGCTTGGGATAGACCCAGGACAGCCATTGCCAATCTTTGAGGATTTCCAAATATATCCCACCCTCATCAAGCAACCATTGCAGCTGTCCCTAGAGTTGCTCAACATAGCATTGCGTTTAATTTGAGTACTTCATCCTGCCCATGTTATTCCATCAAGCGTGAAACAAACCTAGGTGAAGCCAGTAGGTCTTGCCCATGTTAGAGCTAGTGACTTTGTCAATTTGTTTTAGCCCTATTGTACAGCAAACACAGCTGCTGTGGAGCATGGCTGAAAGTTAGGGGAAAAAAGCTTTGACGCGGCTAGGGGCAGTGATTTTCTTAGTATAGGATTGTTCTCTGTTTTTACAAAAAGAGTTTTATTTTTCGTCCTAACTGAATTTCACCGTTTTGTCCCTGCAACAGCACCAGTAGGGAGTGCAGAGACATCAATCAGTTTTTGTAAAGCGTGACTACTCACCTGTGAGCGTCTCAAGGTTGTGAGGGGTGGGGGTGTGGAAGGAGAGGGGCCTTATCCGAAGAGCCACGTCTTGCTCTTCCTGAAAATGGTGAGCGGCTGGCTTTGTCTGAGGTTAAGGGGGAGGTTGTTCCAGCTCTTTGTTGCGATGTAGATGAAGGATCGTCCGCCAGCGGTGGTTTTTATGGATGTGAGGGATGGTGGCCAGGGTCATCTGGGCAGAGCTGAGGGAACTGGCGGGGTGTGGAAAGAGATGCAGTGGTTCGGGTAGGCTGGTATGGCGTTGTGTATGGCCTTGTATGTGTGGGTCATTTGCACCTTTGTATCATCTTGACAACTATTTGTGTGACTTTTGGGCACCGTTTTATCTGGTGTGACAGGTGGGGACAAGCAACTAAGAGGAAGAGGCTGGAGGGGTTAATTGGGCAAACAACGGGAGGTGAAGGTAAGGGGAGGTGAGAATAACTTCAGGCCTCGGTGGGTATAAGTAGAGAAATTTGAGGGTGACTTGAAGGCTCAGGGTTGTGTAAAGGGAGGTGAGGGCGACTTGAGGGCTCAGGAGTGGGTAAGAGGTAAAGGGAAGTGAGAGCGACTTGAAGCATCAGGGGTGGGTAGAGGTAAATGGAGGTAAGGGTGATTTGATAGTTCAGGGGTGAGTAAAGTGAGGTGAAGGTGACTTGATTGGATCGTATGAAATGGTACGACCTGTCCTACAGTATACTATAGCGTGGTGTGGTATGGCCAATCACTTTATAGTATGGTATAATATGGTATGATAGGGTGTGGACTGTCATTGTATTGTACAGTATGGCCGGTTATTGTGTAGCATTGAATTATATGTTCTACTTTGTTATTGTATAGTATGGTAAGATCTGTTATTATATAAGGCGTGGTATTGAGCCGTGCATACTAAGAACTGCAAACAGCATGCACGTACATGCATTTAGGCAAGTTCCGATATCATCAGTTGGTACAGTCTAAAAACAGATAACTTCATTTGGATTTCCCAAATTCGATAGGAAGGCGTCATTACACTAAATGTGACCAAAAGGAGGATGTGTCATAAAGAAGTGCACTCTTAGTGAATGCTACAACATGTAATGTTATTAAAATTGAATAAATTGTTATGCAGCTCAGAAAAGACTGACCGGAGAAAGGCATACTAGAAAGTGAAATATTTTAAAATCTGGAAAGCAAACAACCTGCGAGGGGAGGGACGGGCCCACATTGAAAAAGCAAAAACAAAGAAACATAAAAACAGCTAAAAATGAGACAGAGCGGCATATGAGCGTGTTAAAAGAACATACAAACAAACAATACACACTCCAAAAAAAACTAACCACAATCTGAGCTCACACAGCACAAAAGAATACTAATCTAGAACTGTCAGTAGTTGGTCCATGCTCCAAGGAAAAAAACAAAAACAGTAAGGCGAAGTGAAGCCAGAATGCTCAGACACACGCTCATCAATGAAAAGGAAGAAAGATGGACCAAGCAATGGTAAGTAATGGTCAGGCTAAAAGCCCTTTCTTTGTTCCTGATTGAGTGGGTTGGTTAATTCTAACCCGAGCATTAACACTAATGCATGAGGCGGAATTAGCACTTTGAAGGTATTTAACGCATCAGATAATTATCGGATGCGTTAAATAACTCAAACTTTGTTAAATTTGGCCAGGCTAAACCTGCCCAAATGTAACCGGGTAAAATCAGACGGTATTTACCTTATCATGCACATTGTGGTGCGTTAAACACCAAAATCTGCCTGTTATTCCCCAATAACTCGTAATAGGTATTATCGCACCCGATAAATAACATACCACTTAATATTGTTATGTATCTAGTGCAGTAAATAGCACCTCAACTCGTAATTAGGCCCTTAAAGTTTTATTTATTAATTGATTTTTTAGAAACAATAGATCATCACAAGTAAGAGTGCATGCACGCTGTTTAAGATGAGTCCTAAAAATGGGTTCCCTCTGACTGAAAGTACTGACACAAAAATCTTATTCAGTGCTATACGAATAATTTACACACTTAATTGTCAAAAGGTAATCTGTAATATATGTTTAGACTTTATCATCCACAATAGGTTGCTCATTTAGTGCACTTCTTGATGACTATTTCAAAAGATTTACAAAATAAATACGCTGGGCTTAATTGAAAGTTATGAAACCTATATAAGATTTGTGCAAACCTCGAGTTATAAAAACATAAGTACCCAAGACTAGTTATAAAAATGGGATATAACATTTCTAAATATATTTATGATGATACTTAATGTTAATATAGAATCTGGTACCCTTAAACTCCACTGCAGAAGCACCTAAACTACCTTTTGAGGTTGCACTTAGCAATATATTACCGTATGTGTTAACTGTTACTGTACTGGAACACTGATCATGATTACATTCTTTGTATTATATTCTCTGTTAATTGTGAAATGCTCCCTTACCTTTGCTGGTAGGTGTGTGCTTCACAGATACCTATAGAAAATAAGTAACTGTCAATGGTTGGTTGAATTTGTTGCTGTTAAATGAAGAAAATGAAAGGACTGCCTATAATGCATATTTTAATACAGGCAGAGGAATTGAACACATCTGATAGACTTCTAGTTGCAGATTCCTTACCTTAGAATTTCCCCCAGACGTTCTGTCTGGATCCAGAGATTTTCGAGCAGTACCCTTGTGAGTTGTTAAGCAGCGTCTGTCGTCACTGTGGTCGCCGGACATGACATTGCGGATAATACAGGGAGTGCAGAATTATTAGGCAAGTTGTATTTTTGAGGATTAATTTTATTATTGAACAACAACCATGTTCTCAATGAACCCAAAAAACTCATTAATATCAAAGCTGAATATTTTTGGAAGTAGTTTTTAGTTTGTTTTTAGTTTTAGCTATGTTAGGGGGATATCTGTGTGTGCAGGTGACTATTACTGTGCATAATTATTAGGCAACTTAACAAAAAAAAATATATACCCATTTCAATTATTTATTATTACCAGTGAAACCAATATAACATCTCAACATTCACAAATATACATTTCTGACATTCAAAAACAAAACAAAAACAAATCAGTGACCAATATAGCCACCTTTCTTTGCAAGGACACTCAAAAGCCTGCCATCCATGGATTCTGTCAGTGTTTTGATCTGTTCACCATCAACATTGCGTGCAGCAGCAACCACAGCCTCCCAGACACTGTTCAGAGAGGTGTACTGTTTTCCCTCCTTGTAAATCTCACATTTGATGATGGACCACAGGTTCTCAATGGGGTTCAGATCAGGTGAACAAGGAGGCCATGTCATTAGATTTCCTTCTTTTATACCCTTTCTTGCCAGCCACGCTGTGGAGTACTTGGACGCGTGTGATGGAGCATTGTCCTGCATGAAAATCATGTTTTTCTTGAAGGATGCAGACTTCTTCCTGTACCACTGCTTGAAGAAGGTGTCTTCCAGGAACTGGCAGTAGGACTGGGAGTTGAGCTTGACTCCATCCTCAACCCGAAAAGGCCCCACAAGCTCATCTTTGATGATACCAGCCCAAACCAGTACTCCACCTCCACCTTGCTGGCGTCTGAGTCGGACTGGAGCTCTCTGCCCTTTACCAATCCAGCCACGGGCCCATCCATCTGGCCCATCAAGACTCACTCTCATTTCATCAGTCCATAAAACCTTATAAAAATCAGTCTTGAGATATTTCTTGGCCCAGTCTTGACGTTTCAGCTTGTGTGTCTTGTTCAGTGGTGGTCGTCTTTCAGCCTTTCTTACCTTGGCCATGTCTCTGAGTATTGCACACCTTGTGCTTTTGGGCACTCCAGTGATGTTGCAGCTCTGAAATATGGCCAAACTGGTGGCAAGTGGCATCGTGGCAGCTGCACGCTTGACTTTTCTCAGTTCATGGGCAGTTATTTTGCGCCTTGGTTTTTCCACACGCTTCTTGCGACCCTGTTGACTATTTTGAATGAAACGCTTGATTGTTCGATGATCACGCTTCAGAAGCTTTGCAATTTTAAGAGTGCTGCATCCCTCTGCAAGATATCTCACTATTTTTGACTTTTCTGAGCCTGTCAAGTCCTTCTTTTGACCCATTTTGCCAAAGGAAAGGAAGTTGCCTAATAATTATGCACACCTGATATAGGGTGTTGATGTCATTAGACCACACCCCTTCTCATTACAGAGATGCACATCACCTAATATGCTTAATTGGTAGTAGGCTTTCGAGCCTATACAGCTTGGAGTAAGACAACATGCATAAAGAGGATGATGTGGTCAAAATACTCATTTGCCTAATAATTCTGCACTCCCTGTATATATTCACCACCCCGGTGCGCTGACATCAGTTCTTTTCTTTCCGTACCAGCCTATGTGCAGATCCGGAGAGAGCTACCCTTACAGTCGCTTTTTGACTGGCCTTTTGTTTAAGGTTTGTTTTATTTTTTATTATTTTTTACTTCTGGTGTGTTGAGATGTTCTGTCGTAAGACCAGTTTCAAGCCTGCGACTCCTGTCGCCGCATGATGTTGGTGATGGATATGGACCTGGTGTGTGTGTGTGTGTGTGGTGTTTTGGAGCACAAACACGACCCAAAGTCCTACTCAGACTGCCGGGCCTTGAACCCGAAGGCTTGAGGGAGCGGTCCCTAAAGCTGCTTGCGGCCTGGCTTCGCATCGCTCCCGGTCTTGGTTGAGGGGAAGGTCCCGAGATCACTCACTTAGTCCTCACCAATCCTCCTCGTCTCACACCAAATCATCGGGTCATTCAGGTAAGCACAAGAAGAAGCTGAAGAAACCCAAGTGTTCTTCGACCTCACCCTGTTGGTTAGACAACGCAACGCAGGTGAAGGAGAATCTTTGCTCCAGGCCTCCGTCTTTGGAGCCTGTTTCTGGGTCAGCTCTGCACCTCCCCGAGTTTCTGGGTGCTGGAAGCCACCTCTGCCCAATCGAAGGAATTTTACTAGGCCTTGCGCATCATTTTTGGGCAGTCTACCTCTGTAGGGGAGCCTTTGAGCCCCACAAGGTTGGTAGGAGCCCCTTTGGGTTCCACACAGATGGCTTTGACCTTGGCTCCTAGGGCAGGGATCCGCATCAGGATCTGGAGCGGCATCGGTCATACCTTTGCGACCTTACCAGACGGTTCTAGCTTCAGCAGTCCTGACATTGCCTGTGCCTGCAGGAATTGTCGATCTTCTACTTATCTCCAACCCCAACATAGAGCCTTTCCGACTTTGTCAGGGGCCGTAGTCACTAGATTGGATCCTGACCCTTATCCTTACAGGGAAAAATTCAGTGAGAGTATGGTGGGGTTGCTGGACCCTGTCGAATTTCAGCTTCAAGATCCTGTGGACTGGGCTCAGGAACTGGGTGAAGCCAATGGTCTAGATACCTACCCTGATGATGGTATGCTTTCTCTCCCTACTATGGCTATGAAGGAGGGGACGTCCTACTCCATGGCAATACGGAAAGCAGTTGAGGTCTTGGTCCTCAAGCTGCTGTTAATGGCTATCAGGACCAATCTCCTGACTCCTGTGCTTCAGCCTGGGGCTTTAACATCAGAACCTCTTTTGCTCTTCAATGAAGCCCTCACAGATGTCCTGCTGGGGACCTAGTCCAAACTCAACACAGGGGCTCCTGTTAATAGGAAAATAGCTTGCGGCCATAAGCCTGCACCTAACGACTCTGATTTCCTGACCCAAAACTCTATCCCAGCAACCCCCCCACCCCCGAGCTTGGCCATCACCTGCCCCGATGGAATACCATTATGTCAGACAGGTGGGTTTTGCAAATAGTCTGAAGGGGCTACTCACTCTCCTTCAAGACTACTTCTCCCTCCATTCCACTGTCCTATGATCGGATGACAGAGGATCACCTGGCACTTCTCCGCGAGGAGGCTACAGCTCTCTTGGCCTAGAGAGCCATAGAGAGGGTCTGCTACTTTCTAGTGCCCAAGAAGGACAAGGGCCTCCACCCTATTCTTGACCTCCAGCCCCTCAACTTCTTCCTAAGGAAGGAGAATTTCAAAATGCTCACTCAGGTATCAGGTCCTATCTGCCCTGGACCCAGGGGACTGGATGATAGCGTTGGACTTGCGGGACACTTATTTCAATATTCCTGTCCTGCCTGCCCACAGAAGTTACTTGCGGTTCGTGTTCGGTCACAAGCATTTTCAGTCCACCGTCCTCTCCTTTGCCCTTACCAGCAGCCCTCCGGTGTTCACCGAAGTGATGGCGGTGGTAGCAGCTCACCTGCACAGGTTAGGGGTTTCAGTCTTCTCCTACCTCAACGACTGAAGGCAGGCTTGACCCAGGCTGTCACCTCCCACCACCAGCCTACAGCAGACCTCCTGCATTCTCTGGGTTTTCACTGTAAATGTGCCAAAGTCACACCTGACTCCCTCGCAGATGCTCCCTTTCATCTGAGCTGTTCTGGACACAGCGCGGTTTCGGGCCTGTCCTCCCAAGCGGAAAGCCCAGGATTTTCAGGCAATGATACCGATGTTTCAGCCTCTATCCTGGATTTCGGTCAGAATGACAGAGTCTGCTGGGCCTCATGGCCTCCTGCATCCTGCTGCTGGCACATGGCATATGCAGTATGGCAGTGGGACCTGAAGGTACAGTGGGCGCAGCATCAGGGGAATCTCTCCGACATGGTCCATATTTCAGAGGGGACTGCAGGATCTGCAGTAGTAGCTTTAGAACCGCGAGTGGGTCAGAACTAGAGCCCTCTCCCTTCCTCACAGTAGTAGCAGATGTGTCACTCCTGGGATGGGCAAGCCACTTGGGAGTGACAGAGATGAGGGGTGTCTGGTCTCCAGTGGAGTCTGAGCTCCATATAAACCTTTTGGAGCTCAGGGCGATCACACTAGCATTCAAAGTAATCCTTCCCTCTCTTAAAGGGAAAGTGGTGCAGGTGTTTACAAACACCACCACCGCCATGTGGTACTGCAACAAGAAGGGCGGAATAGGGTGGATGCTTTGTCAGGAGGCTTTCTGCCTTTGGACATGGCTGTAACATCAGTGCATATTCCTGGTGGTTTAACATCTGTTGGGCTCTCTGAACATCAGAGCGGACGAACTCCGCAGTCAATACCTCGTCGATTACGAACGGTATCTCCATCTGGAGGTGGCGCTAGGTCTCTTTCAGCAGTGGAGAGAGCCTGTTTGCCTCCTCGGAGAACGCACATTGTCAGCTGTTTTGCGCGTTGGGGAAGTTCCACATGCTTTCTTTACACCTTTTCGCCTCTACCACTTCTGTCCCAAGTTCTAAAGAAGCTCAAGAACGACCGGTACCAAGTCATTCTTGTGGCTCTGGACGGGGCACAAAGAGTATGGTATCCTGAGATGTTGAGCATGGCCATCAATCCTTTGATCAGACTGCCCCTTCTGTCACAGCAACAGGGGATGTTCTCCATCGGAAGCTGTCCAGTCTCCGGCTTCTCGAGTGGCGATTAAGCAGCAGTAGTTGACAGCTTTTGACCTTCCTCCCAAAGTCTGTAACGTTATCTTGCCAGCCAGGCATTCCTCCACCAAAATAGTGTAGGCCTGTCGTTGGCATAAATTTGTGGCATGGTGTTTAGGCAATTCTGTTGACCCCCTCTCTGCCCCTCTTTCTGAGGTTCTTTTGTTTATTGGCCCAGCAAGGCTCTGAGCACCCTAAAGAGGTATTTGTCTGCCATATCGACTTTACTCTGATTGCCTGACCAACCCTCCTTGTTTAATCTCCCATTGCTGGACGATTTCTTAAGGGCCTTACGCATCTCTTTTCTCCTTCTCCGTTCATAATGCCCCAATGGGAGTTGAACTTAGTTCTTACCTTTCTAATGTGCTCTCCCTTTGAGCTGCTTTACAACTGCCCACTCTGCTTGCAGTCTGAAAACTGTCTTCCTGTAGCTATCACCTCTGCCCGCAGAGTGAGTGAGCTGCAAGTTCTTTCTTCGAAGCCACCTTTCATTTCTTTCCACCCTGACAAAGGTGGTGCTTCGTACTAGGGCTTCTTTCCTGCCTAAAGTGGTCATGTCCTTTCATGTAGGCCAATCAATCACCTTGCCTACATTGTACACTCCCCCACATCTTTTTAAGGAAAAGGAGATACTCCATAGTCTAGACCCAAGTTACGGTCTTGAACATCTGCCAAGCAACAATGTGGGCATCCTTGCACACGTTCACCAAACGTTACTGCCTGGACAGTTGGATTCAGAGAGGATGGGCACTTTGCCCGTTCGGTCCTTCAGGACTTCGCAGTATGATCTTGGTTCGCAGCTCTGCCTCCGAGGATGGTATTTCTTGGGTATGTATTCTATGGTAAGGAATCTGCTACTAGAAGTCTCTATCAGATGAACAAGTTCTTTACCTTCGGAAACAAATGATCTGGTAGAGACATGCTGTAGTTGCAGATTCCTTACCGACCCACACAGCCTCCACACTCTGCCAACTGATTTCTAGGGACAGAGAATTCCCTGTCAAGGCCCTAGTTCCAGCACACCTGAGTTTGTGTTCTTCACAGCTCTGCGCTACTGGTGTGGAAAGTCGTGAAAGAAACAAAAGTCAGTGCGCCAGGGTGGTGCCTATATATCACCTGTGACATCATGTCCGGTGAACACGACGCCAGTGACTGACGCGGAGTCGATCAACGCCACCTAACGCCACACAAGGGTATCAAATCAAATCAAATCATTAACATTTATAAAGCGCGCTACTCACCCGTGCGGGTCTCAAGGCGCTAGGGGGGAAAGGGGGGGTTATCGCTGCTCGAACAGCCAAGTCTTTAGGAGTCTCCGGAAAGCGGAGTGGTCCTGGGTGGTCCTGAGGCTGGTGGGGAGGGAGTTCCAGGTCTTGGCCGCCAGGAAGGAGAAAGATCTCCCACCCGCCGTGGAGCGGCGGGTGCGAGGGACGGCAGCAAGTGCGAGGCCAGCGGAGCGGAGGGGGCGGGCGGGGACGTAGAAGCTGAGGCGTCTGTTGAGGTCTTCCGGTCCCTTGTTGTGGAGGGCTTTGTGTGCGTGGGTGAGAAGACGGAAGGTGATCCTTTTGCTGACTGGGAGCCAATGCAGGTGTCTCAGGTGTGCGGAGATGTGGCTGTTGCGGGGTACGTCGAGGATGAGGCGGGCCGAGGCGTTTTGGATGCGTTGCAGGCGGTTTTGGAGTTTGGCTGTGGTCCCGGCGTAGAGGGTGTTGCCGTAGTCCAGGCGGCTCGTGACGAGGGCGTGGGTCACGGTTTTTCTGGTGTCGGCGGGGATCCAGCGGAAGATCTTACGGAGCATGCGGAGAGTGAGGAAGCAGGCGGAGGACACGGCGTTGACTTGCTTGGTCATGGTGAGAAGAGGGTCCAAGATGAAGCCGAGGTTGCGGGCGTGGTCTGCGGGGGTCGGTGCGGTGCCGAGGGCCACCAGGAGTCGTCCCAGGCGGACGGGGTGTTGCCGAGGATGAGGACTTCCGTTTTTTCAGAGTTCAGCTTTAGGCGGCTGAGCCTCATCCAATCTGCGACGTCCTTCATACCCTCTTGTAGGTTGGTCTTGGCGCTGGCGGGGTCCTTGGTGAGGGAGAGTACAAGTTGGGTGTCGTCGGCGTAGGAGGTGATGATGATGTCGTGCTTGCGTACGATGTCGGCGAGGGGGCTCATGTAGACATTGAAGAGTGTCGGGCTGAGCGATGAGCCTTGAGGTACGCCGCAGATGATCTTGGTGGGTTCTGAGCGAAACGGAGGGAGGTAAACTCTTTGGGAGCGGTTAGCGAGGAAGGAGGCGATCCAGTCCAGGGCCTGGCCTTGGATCCCGGTGGAGCGTAGGCGGGTGATTAGGGTGCGGTGACAGACGGTGTCAAAGGCAGCCGAGAGGTCGAGGAGAATGAGGGCGACTGTTTCACCGTTGTCCATCAGGGTTCTGATGTCGTCTGTGACTGAGATGAGGGCGGTTTCCGTGCTGTGGTTGGTTCGGAATCCGGTTTGTGAAGGGTCGAGCAGGTTGTTGTCTTCCAGGAAGGTGGTCAGCTGTTTGTTGACGGTCTTTTCTATTACCTTGGCTGGGAAAGGTAGAAGAGAGATGGGGCGGAAGTTTTTCAGGTCGCTTGGGTCAGCCGTAGGTTTCTTTAGTAGGGCGTTGACTTCAGCGTGCTTCCAGCATTCGGGGAAGGTAGCAGAAGAAAAAGAAGAGTTGATGACGGTCTGGAGGTGCGGGCGATGATGTCGTCGGCTTTGTTAAAGATGAAGTGCGGGCAGGGGTCCGAAGGGGCGCCGGAGTGGATAGAGTTCATGATGGATTTGGTTTCTTCCGTGTTGATGTGGGTCCAGTTGTTGAGGGTGATGTCCGGGGAAGCGGGTTCAGTGGTGTATGGTTGGGTCTGGTGTCCGAAGCTGTCGTGGAGGTCGCTGATCTTGCGATGGAAGAAAGTGGCGAGGGATTCGCACAAATCCTGTGAGGGCGTGACGGCGCTGGCGCTGGGGTTGGAGAACTCTTTGACGATGCTGAAGAGTTCTCTGCTGTTGTGGCTGTTTTTGTCTAGTCTGTCGGGTACTACTGAAAGAAAAATCTCTGGATCCAGACTTACGCTTGGGGGAAATTCTAAGGTAAGGAATCCGCAACTAGAATGTCTCTACCAGATAATTGGTGAATGAAGGTAAGTAACTTGTTCATCTTGAAAGAAAACGTGGATTACATGCACGAAATATAAACTGGTAAAAGAGATTGTTTATTATGAGCCTATTCAGTCATCACCTTTTTACGTTTGTCAGATAGTGTTATTTAATAGCAAAATGTTAATGCACCATAATGCCCCTAGATGATTTTACAAACACGAATTATTATGCAAATGCTAAAAAAAATTATTATAGATTCAAAAATCGTTTGCGTTTCGGGAGATAGCCTTTAATTTTTGCTGACTGATGTAAATGTGTAGGATTCTTGCCTTTTCTACTGGGTTGGTCACAAAATAATGAATTGTTCTGCTTTCGGATTATTATTTGTTTCTAATTTATTAAGTAATGACGTCTGAACTGGTGTGAGTCTTTCAGCTTCTCATACTTCAGGTGACTTCATCCCAGTGGGTTGATGAACCAAATTCAAAGGCTGCACTCAGATTATGCAGTCTCTAAGCTTTTCACAGAAGATGGCTGTCCCAGCATGCACTGTCAGGCCTCATCGCATTCTCCCCTCTATCTTTGAATTTAGTGGTAGAACTGTATATTTAGTTGGATATTTATTTCCTCTCCACCTGTCTTAAAAATCTAATTTATAAAGCCACCGCCTATAATAACAATTTCCTCTTTACTACCTTTTAGGCTGAAGGTTACTGGGGAAAACGTTGATACAATTATAGCGCTATGTAGTGCAGGCAGTATGAGCCAGCGCAACACTGAACACATGCGCAAGGTCGTCTCTACCTCAGTATGACACAAGCTTAGACATCCTGTCTCAAGACAAGCCTAAAACATTTCAGCAAGATATCAAAGCATTATTAAGTGACTTAGTAGAGAAATAGCTAGACAAACAGTCCAGCTGAAACCTAGAACTGCTATGGCACAAGTCCATTTCTGAAGAAGATACAATTTGTTAAGAGAAACACTATAATAAAACAATTAGCAGAGCAGAAAAGGCTTACTTTACCAAAAACGTCAATGAAGCCCCTAATAAAACCTAGGAAATCTTCTACATTTACCATGATTGAATCATTACTGATACCTTATAAGGCCATCCATGTGCATCCAAACTACTACTATTTTTTTGTCACCAAAATTTCCAGAATTTAAGACACACTCGCCATCACTGCAGAACTACACTGTGTCCCATTTCCTCACCTCTGTTACAATCCGCCTTCATCTCAGTCAGATTGTTTCAGAACATAGTTGATGAGCCCAACCATCGAGACCAAAGCTTATATTTGCCCACCACCCTGTTCTTACCCACGTGTTTCACAAAATTCTTCAATCAGATACCGCGTGAAGTATGTGCCTCAGCTCACTCTGGAGTTGTGCCTGCCCCAATGAAACTTGCCAGCATCATTCTCTCCTAAAAATACAAATAAAAAAATGAAGAGGTAAATGGCCGACTCTTCACATCATGACATCCTACAGCCCAATGTTTAATGTATCGTTTCTCAGCAAGATCATAGTAAAGGAGGGAACAAGACAACTTGGAGTACATTGAGCGGAACCAGCTCCTCTATGGCTATCAGTCTGGGTTTAGATTCTTTAAGATCAGTGTCAAGAAAGAACTGTTCCCTTTCATGGATGAAGAGATAAATATCTGGATTTGTATTGTCCTGAGTTAGATCTAATTTTCTTAACAGCATCCAGAAATGTAGACTCTAGAGCCTTTGAATCATCCATGCCCCTCGTAGCCCACAAGGATCACACCTTTCTTGCTTGCTGTCTAACCGCTGTTTGTCCCCCCCCCCCCCCCCCCCCCCCCCCCGGCCCATCTGCTTGGCCAATATGCAGTCTAATTCCATACACTTGTGAATGACTCAGATTCACTTCCTGCTAGACAGACATCCAGTATTAACTCATATTTCAACAATGTGCTTCTGTGTATACAAGATCCTTGTAATGTGGCATACTGAGCTAGGCACCTCATCTTTTAGCTGGCCTTCAAGCTCTGGGGAATTCCTCTTGCCCCGGGCCAGCAGTCCTACTAAAAAGACAAAGGTCTAAGAATTTTTGTTAACCCCATAAACCATTGCACTTGTTAAAGGTATTAATCTTCAGCGGCCCACTTTGCAAAATAATTTGCAAAATACTTCCAATTCTCCTGACAGATTATCAGGTGGAGCTAACGAGCTCATACCATGGCATCCCTGGACTGCTAGACAGACTGTCTAACAAAGAAATTCATACCAAGACTACAAATACCTCAGAATGATGCACGCAGTTTAGTTCCTAAATCTCTGCATAACCATGACAGCGGTCGGTTTCCTTCCACCTCCTCTAGTTTCCAGTAGAAGCCAGGATTAAATTCAAGGCCCTATAAGCCTTACTGGAGTTAAGGCCCAAAATACATGCAGAAATTGATCTCTCATTACACTCCAGCCCGAAACCTCCCATCAAAATCCATCAGCAGTCCTGCAAGAGGTCGACCTTCAAAGTGGATCCCTGAAGTGTAGGATCATAAGCAGTGAATGTCCTCAGCCTCACTATGAAACCCAAATGCAGCTAGTCAGGATTCAGGAAACTCCCAAAGAAAACTCCTAAATTCAAACATCCTTTCTAACATAACTCCTTGCTGAACTAATGTCCTTGTCAAAGGACTTTCGATACACGTGAAGCCCGTCCTATTTGACTCATTCCATTGCTTATTTCTCATGTAGCTGTATATTGAGGGTTCTTCAGGTGGTCTCAAGTAACTGAGAAGCAACACACATCTCTGTATACTACTACTGATAATAGTCTAATCTAGAATCTCTCTTCAACAGTGCCAATTGTATTGGGATTGTAGGGCTTCAGGGAACCCCCAGACTATGTTGTGCTTTGAGATGATTGAAACTAAAGCTCAAAAGTCTGTCTAAACATTGAAATCCTTATGCTAAGTTACATGGTCACCTTCGATTGTTCTCTTCTCATTTCTTCCTATTCCATTGGTTACTGTGGGCATTCCTCAGTGTATCACTGACTGGTGGTTGGTTTAGTTGACTGGCACATGTGTTAACTATTGCTCATCACAAAACGTTTTGCATGTTGATGAAAGCTTATTGAAGCAAAGCTGTGACTGCGCGCTCTCCAATGCGTGCTCTCCATTGATGCCCAACATTTTAATTCTGGTGTTTGTCAGAAGCTTTGTTGATCTAATGTCATGTTAAATTGTAAAGAACGTTATCGCTGGGGTTTAATTTTTGTTTTAGTGTGTCTTTTGCATGTTTGTCTGCTTTTGTACTTTGGTGGTACATGAAGGTTAAGAAAAGTGTTAAAACCTTTCCACCTCCAGTTTTTCCGTAGTCTCGCTATCAGATTTCTGTTGTTTAACCTTCCTAAGGATTAGTTCTAAAATATTTACATTTTGGTTTCTTTTTAGAAGTGGTTAATAGTATAATTTTTTAGGTAATACTGTTAGGGTCACGTAGTATTCCCTGCAACGGGCACAACCCTACTAACAGACACAATTTTTAACTCTAGAGTTGCCTGAAAGGATCATGCTACCTATCTGTGTTAAAGAAGTTAATTAAGGAAGAAAACCCGGATGCCGTTACAGTAAGTAACCTTCCATTTTAGATCCAACTGTGCTTTGTTCACTCCCTTGCAGGCAAGAGTTGGTTGCCTGTCTGCAGGGCGGCACACGTGACTGGAAGTTGGAATGTTTTGTTCATCGTATAGGTTGGTGAGGCAGAGCACACCCACCCTGCATTGTATTCCCTGCAAGGAAAATTTGTAAAATCCTTACCTTTTTGTGCATTTAAGACAGGGCCCTGCCTTCTGCAGTTCACCATTACCAGACTTGGAATTCAGAAAGGTTTGGGTTTTAAGTTTATCTCTTCTCGTTGCTTTTCTTCATGTGTGACCATGGCGTCTCTGAATATGTACTGTGCTAATACTGTTGGAAGATACAACGCTCTCCGAAATTACGAAATAGCTGTACGTTAGCGCTCCTACGCCAATATTTCTTGTAGTTGTTTGACTAGAGGAAGCATGTTCTCTGTAGCTCCGAGATATTTGCATGCTTAGGGAATAAAGATACTTTAAGCCCCCATTAGTTATGCTAAGGAAGTGACTTGCCGTAGTTTAAATGTGGCCGACTGACCATTGAGTGGCTCTGTCTATGAGGTGGGCACTCCAGGACAGCCTGTTCCTATGGCTGGAGAATGTTGTATGCTGTTGAATTCAACTCTGAATTTAAACAGGAATGGAGTTATTCTTTGTGTATGTGCATCCTAGTGGTGCCATCAAGTGGTGAAATTTGGCTGCTGCACAGACCCACAGAAAAGAACTACGGCATTTCTCGCCTAGATTATGTCCAAGTACACGTTTGGAGTGACATGGCTGTGGTTCTGTAATGGAGAGCCAAGGTAGCCCTGAACCCAGTCTTCACCCAAATGAGCGCAACTGAGTGGCCCATGTGTTAAATTTAAATGTAAAGCCAATTTTAGTTTAAACCCATTTTCAGCTCCATTTTCTTCACCAATATAGATAGATGCCTCTTTCCCCACGCACTCACACAGCAACTAGTGTTAATTTTATTATACAAGCAATTTATCATAATTTAGTCTTAGGTCGTAGATGGAATGTTAATAAGTGTAATACCATATTCAGTATGTTCACAACAGAATGAGAAACTGAAATAACCACAGCTAGTTTCAAACCTGTGGCCTACGAGTTGCCACGATAGTAATATTACCAAAGTTGTAACTTTAACTAACAATCTCACCAACTATTTCTGCTGCCCAGGTAACTCGAAAATGAAGTGGGGTTTTTAGAGAACATTGTCGGCGTGGCTTCTTTATTACTGTTGATCAAATTGTGGAGTACCCCCAGGAAAGTATTATCAGATTGTTTGAGATTAGATATTGCTCGTGCTATTACTTGGTTGAGGTATGTGAAGCATAATTTTTATAGAATTAGTTTGTTCTAATATGATTCTCCAGAAAAAACGTGTTGTAAAACAAAAGACAGTCAAAAGGTGCTTTTTGTCCTTTAAACTGAACACTTGTTTGCGTCGTCAAGTAATATTTTGGATACATTTTCATTCTAAACAGAACTGAGTCACTTGCAGGCCACATTTTCGAAATCTCCTAGGATAGTTCTGTGGGGGATGTGTGCGTGCTTTGATCGTTTATGATTTGCAGGTCACAAGTTCGTAAAGCACTAATTTGTTCAGCGGGCTGCTGCACACTCGATCTACGTTTGAATCATTACTAGCCCAAACGTTCTTTTGTTTAAAGCCGTTAAAACTGATATATGTTGGTTAGGTTAGGCCATTGGCATGTTGATAGCACATTCTGCCATTAGCTGGGTCTCGTAGCACTGTAGTCATTAATACTAATTACAATACAAAACAAAATACTTTAGTAGTGAACATTGTAGAAATGCCCAACCACTGCTTTTTCTTTCCTTGCCTACAGTAAAGAAAGAATAGAGCTTGTGTGCTCCCCTTTGTATTTTTTCTGAAGAAATCCTTATGTAATTTGTTTGAGATCTCAATACATTGGAAGAACGCTTTTATATCAATCTTAATTTTGTCTGGACAGAGTGTAACATTTCTAGCTGTGCTGATCTAAACCACCTTCTTGCGGAAGCAATTATGACTAAAGGAAGTTCTGACTGTTTAAAGTGATCCTCTTCTTTTACTAAACACAGGTTTGTTTTGCGGTGAGAAGTCTTAAGGGATCTACTAAATGTCGCACAAAAGTAAACATTTCCTAACCAGTGGAATCTAGGCAGTGTTTGGATGATATGTTAAATGATGGACCAGACAATACACAAGCAATACTCCGTTTCGCCGATCTTAATAATTTTACAAAGAACAAAATCATGCATATTCTAGTGAAACGAAGGAGAGCTGCAGTAGCCAAGAGATTGGAGTCTTCCTGTAGAAACATATGTCCATTAGAGTGCAGCTTTCTTATGCAACCAAGAATATGCACCTCCATATGTTCATGTACCTGAAAATTCTCAATCACCTTTTACATTCATCTACAAATGATGGCGAAATCAGCTGATTATTGTGGGTTGAACTATTCAGAAGCTAACTTCTAAGCATCACCAAAAGTATTCCAGCAGTGAGAGGTGGCCTAGAATACTAGTATATCTTTTAACTAACCGGGGCACCCAAAAGTATGTCGCTGATGCCAGATACAATAAAAGAGGGTGTCAAAGTAGAGCGCCTAGGCCTAATGCACAAATGTATTAATAAGTTGCCCAGTAGTCCTTCTGCTACTTCCAGGAATATATTATTCTCTTGCCTCAAAAGAGAATTTGTGGCTCACTGCTGCCACTTCTAGCAGTTTCAAACAGGTGGTCACAATTTCTTCCTAGTCGACTAATTTGTGACACATCATTATTTAGTTCCTTGACAGTAGGATTACTCTCATTTAAGTTTAACTCTCTCCTAAAGCATCACTTGTTTTCTGGTCAGTCTTGGTATATGCTTTCTTTAACCACCGCAGTGTCAGTCCAGTGTGCATCAGTGTTTAATATATATAGCACTATAGAAGTGTACGGTTTGTTTACTTGACTTTCTTACTAAGTGCTAAGTCTTCCCTGTGAACCTGCTTTTCTAAAATCGGGAGCACAAGATGTTCATAGTTCATAAGGGAGGTGTGGGATCTTGGATTTTGGGGGCCTGTCACTTGTGGTGCTGGGCGATAGTGTTGTGTAACTACCTGGCACCTTCATTGTGAGTGTGGGGTTTACTGAATTGTCTCTCAATAGATGTACTTGAGTGGAAAATCAAGCCCACATTGAATGTCAAGATCTTCCCCAAAATGGGGTGTCCAAGCGTGGATCAATTCTTGACAGCTCTGGCCAGGAATTGTCATTGATTTTGTGCCATTCTTGCATCTCCCAAATGGTTCCCAGGGGGGTATCTTTGAGTTCAATAAGTTTTAGAGTCACTGCGATTCTGCTTTATTCGAAGTTCTGCAGAAGTTGCGGGCGGATCGAGCACAGCTGACATGATCGCCGCATGTTGGGTAAGCAAGATTTGGTTCTCCCATCTCTTGAAACTCATTGCTGATCCTCCACTTACTCCCCCGTACTAGGTGGATCTGCTTTAGCAGCAGGGTCCTCCATCCCAAACCCCTAATGCTGGAGATGTAGTGGTGCAAATCTAGAGGCTTTCTATATGCTTACATAATGTTGTCTTTCCTGTTAGGGTTCACTCCTCAAAATCTGTTTATGGATGGCACTGGAATATGTTTGACTCGTGCATTTTTGAAGGTTTGGATCCTTTGTGGTTCCATTTTTTTTGGATGTTTTATAATTTGTGCAGTATTGTGCCGAACAGGGCTTGGTTGTCTCCACTTTAAAACCCTGTTAGGCTGCTCTATCCACCTTCTATCTCCAGCCTAGTGGATTGATTTCTGAAAGATTTGCGCTTTGTTTTTTCACTCTGCTGTTCCATACCAAATTGAAATTTAGTTTTAACCTTCCTCTTAATTACCCCATTTGACCCATTTCACACGGTGCCTGATAAAATCTTTTAGTTTGTGGCAATAATTTCGCCCCATAAGATCAGTGAACTTCAGGTCTAGTCAGTCCTGCCATCTTTCGCTGTGCACTCTCCCGTTAAACTAGTCCTTCGTAACTGCCCTCCCTTTTTCTCAGTTTGTTTGCTTTTCACCTGCTTCAGTTTATCACTCTTCCATACTGGTTTCCTTCTCCTCATTCCGTCAAGGAATAGAAGACTGCTCAAACTAGACCAGACATGCTGTATCTTATTACATTGACCACACATGACAGGCACTGGATGGTCAACTTTCTGTGGGCTTGGGAAACCTGCAGGAAAAAAAAAAAAAACTACTCTACTTTAGTAACACATTTTCTGGTGGCTAATATATTTTCCTCCAGATTCCTCATTGACCGCCCTCCTTGTCACAGAGCTAGTATCCGTATTAATGAGATTCCAGACATGCAATATCTTGTTTACTGTTAGTGCTGCTGTAGTTTATACTCCCAGAAACTGAAGCAAGTGCACCGTCATGCTTCTGTTCAGATATCCTTACATCCTGGCCGTCTGAAGCTGTGGTTAAAGCTATGTGACTCCACCTGGAAGTGCTGAAAAGTTATGGCTTTCCCAATCTTGCACCTTGGGGATATTTATAAGGTGAGCAATATGTAGAAAGATGAAATATCGACTAAACTTGTTACCAAAGGTAAATGACTTTTTCCTATAATGAATACTTCTTTCTGCAGATTCAACACCATAAGAATCACTTACTGTGGATGATTCAAGGGTCCTTCTAAGCACTGTTTTACTTTTCTAGAAGTGTGTATATACCACCATTCTTTAAAAAATACTGGGTACGTTGTTTCTTTTGTCCTGATGTCTCGGTAGAAGTATCTTTGCAGGAACATTGTTTTTACCTTTTTGGAGTATTAGTAGACTAAGAAGCGATGCTTAGATTATTTGACTTAGTTACTCAGAGACCATACATGATTGATTTCTTAGTAAAGTTGTGTTGAGTGCTTATAGCAGCTTACTAACTTGGATTTCCCCTGATGTTTTCGAATCCATGCACTGATTTTCAGGTCTCTTCCTTTCAAAAGAAACTTTTAGACATATGTATTGATATCTTGGAGTAAAAAGTGTTCCAAAGCATTGTTGACATGGTTTGGGAGGTGATGTTGATAATCTAAGTACTGAGACTATATTAATTGACTTTGTTTCTCACATTTAACCTGGTTTACCGGTTTAAGTCCGTCAGGTTTCAGCTGTAGTCTGACATAACACAAGACATGGAGTCTTCCTGAGTGTTTATGCTGACATAGTTATAATTGTGTTTGTATATATGTGTATGCCATTCTCTAGAAAATGTGTTCCAATGACGTGTTATTTAGAACAACTAACATTAATAACCACACATTCCCACATTTATTAATGAAGTGCAAAGTTTATTACCACAGTGCAGCTAAATTGGCATGAGAACGTATTTACTGCCTCACAGATCGCATATACCAATTACTTTACATGGGGAAATGCCTTTCCCGATAGTCAAATAGTCAGACTATGTTGTTGTTATGATTTTTTTTTTTTTTTTTAATTTTTTACACCCTGCTTTTCAAATTTAATCCAGAACATGCTGGATTTGGTTAAACACCTATTTTTTAAAAGCAAATATACGTGAACATTTGCCATGACTTAAACCACCTGTGAAAGAGGGCAGGGTACAATTTAATAATTAACGTTGTTGAGGGAGAGGATGGGCATCCTGAACATCTCAAGACTCTCCACCCTTAACTTTGGTAAAAGACAATAGCATATTACATTCTGGTACTCTGTTGAAAATACTCTCCCCTACGATACTATCCACAGCTGTCAGTTTGAACATTTTAATTCTATCCAGGGTTGGTGGAGCTACTGAAAAGGAAGTATGTTATGGCTGTCACCTATGGGAATATAGTCTATCAAGTGAGAAAGATCAGCAGTTTGGGTAAGGCAGCAAATGGGTAAAGAGGGACTCTGTTTGGATCTAATCACTAAGACCCCTGCTCTGATTTGAATCAGTAAGAAAGTTCCCCTTTTTTATGGTCACCCCCGACGTTTGCCCCAAATGCTGATTGTTATGACTCCGATAGTGCACTGGAGCCTGCTGCTCTGGCAACAGTGCGTGCGCTGTCTCCCACAACTGTAAAGTTTGACTTGGTAATCCTAAATTAGCAAATAATTTACCCTCTTATAAGTCCCTAGTACATGGTACCAAGAGTACCTAGGGTGTAGGTGGCAAAGGGGTCCTCAGGGCTGCAGCTCTGTTTTGTGCCACCCTGGGCGACTGAGGCACACTGCTGACAGCAAGTCTGCCATTGCAGACTGCAGATCTGCAAGCAAACTGCTGACTGAATGCCTGCCATTGCAGACTGTGGTTTGGCCCACCATCCTAGACCCCTAATGCTGGAGATTCAGTGGTGTGAATCTAGAGACATTCTGTATACTTAGGAATGTTATCTTGTTTGTTAGGATCTGTTTATGCATGACACCGAAATACGTTTGACTCGTGCAATTTTGAAGGTTGGGAGCAGTGCAAGCTGCTAGAAATTGACTGCTCTCACCATGTGTGGCACAGTCAAATGCACTGCCTATGTCAGGCAACCCCAAGGTAGGACTTCTCACCCAGAAGGCAGGGTGCATTATATTAAAGATGTAAACATACAAGTGCAAGGACCATATGTCCATATAGTGGCGTTCCCCATTGGAAACTATTATAAGTGTTAGCGGTCCATAGGATCATGGGCTGCCGACCAGGCACCCACAAGATTGGCAGCTCCAATCAAACAGTATGCCTTCAATCCTGCCATGAGTTTCGTGCCCTGGGTGATGTGGCATGCACCCTGGTGGTGACTTTAGAGGTTGCCTACCTGTTTGCTGCAGCTTCTCTGTGCTCCGACTAGTCTGCACTTTCCTGCACCTGCTGCAGCCAAGACAAGATTCGGACCTCTTGTGAGGCAGTGTGATTACTCCCAGGAGGCGCCAAGAAAGGCTTGGGCAGGAAGGAGGTCACACCTCCCTTCTCCCAAGCAGGCACATCAGACCGTTGAGCTTCAAAGGTTGCACCATTTCTGATGAGCATCAGGATTGACTTCCAGTGGAGGCAACAGCTCTTCTTAGGCACATTTGCTCTTGGACAGGCAGGAAATGAGATATACAAGGTGGTATATCAATCACTCAATCAGATGTTATTTGTATAGCACAGCTTGTCACCTGAGCGGGTATTAAGGTGCTTGCTGCAGGTGTTTATTCGAAAAGCCAGGTTTTCAGTCCCTTTCTAAAGTGGGTCAGCGAGGGTGTGGTGTGGAGCTGGAGGTCCTTCCTGGCTTTGGCAACGAGGTGGAAGAAGGAGCGTCCTACTGCGCTGCAGCGACATAAGTGTGGTATCTTTGTGAGGGTGATGTGTGCCGTGCAGAGGTTCCTGGTCGGTTGTTGGGGGTGAAGGTGGTAGCTCATGTAGGAGGGTCCTTGGTTATGGAGGGTTTTGTAGGCATGGGTCAGGAGCTTGAAGTGGCATATTTTTTTGGATCGGGAGACAATGGCGGTCCTTCAGGTTCTGGGTAATCAGGGTCCTCTTGGGCAGGTTGATGTTCTGTCTGGCAGCTGTGTTCTGGATCAGTGGTTCCCAACCTTTTGACACCTAAGGGCGCCCACTGAATCATTACTGGAAGCCGGGGACTCCCAAGCAATTTGTATGATTTAAATTTCAAATGTTAAAACAGTAATTCACAAAAATACACAAGCAATTACGGACCAAAAAATACTCTAATTTCGAAAAATATAATTATTTTATGCAGAGAAAAAATCGAAAAATTATCCAAAACTTTAACGGGAAGGTTGGCCCTACATCTCTGCGACTGACTTTTTAATGTTTAGTTTTATTTAGGAAAGCTAAGTCTTCAGGTCAGATTCAACATTTCCCCAGCGATTTCTGTTTCATTTTTTTGATTCGTAAGATCTGAGAAAGCTTTTTCACATTAATATTTGGTGTGGAAAGGAAGTAAAACCATAAGGGCCCCTCATCTCTCCATAGCCTCTCTTTCACATATAATTAATTTGTTTTATAGCACATCTCATACCAGTGTAGGGTGTCGGAGCACTTTACTGGGGACTACAAGGTGTAGGATTCACATGCCATCCACACTGGTAGGCATTCTTTAAGAGTGCTTGGTCTGGAGAAACACAAACCCAAATTCGGACTACAACACAGTGGTTAGCGTTGACTATAATAATCAGAATGTATTTCTACACATGCAAACGTTTTTCTAGCAGCATAAGGAAAATGAAAGTATCTTAACACAAAGGGAGAGGAGGGGAGAGGAAAAAAAACCAAGACGCCTAATGTCTCCCCAACATACACAACCAAGTACACAAGGAGTATGGGGTGTTTTTATGGGTACCAAGTGCAAGCAAGTTGCCCTGGACCCTCTGTATATCTCAAACTTCGGGATTTGTTTGTGTGCTGAATGTGGCAGTCCGGAGGGGAATTTCTCCTTACGGACTAGGTGGTCTTGCACAGTATATAGTGTCATGCTTCATCATTTGACCACCTAGCCCCATCCAGGTAGGATAGTACCACCTGGACGGACTCAACCTCGCCATTAAAAGAACTCTGAAGGAGTGCAGAGATAAAGATTATCTGGATAGAAGTGGGATCCAGTTGTACTACAGAAAATATAAAATCCCTAATCAGTCACCTGTGTTGTAATGCACCTTTATTCGTGGTGACTGCTGGTGAGATTAAAAACAAGCGGTGTGTCTGATATCTGTCAAGTCGTGTCAGCTATCATCCATGTTGGTAACTGAAATGCTTAACATGTTGCTCTAGTAAAGCTGACTGCTCTTTGCCACTCTACCAAGACTGAGCTAAGGGTTTTAGTCTGAATCCAAGAACCATCTTTTGTGATAACATTACATGGTAAGGCTACCCAGCCATACCGCACAATATTCCACTTTCCTACAGAGTTTAATCACAATAATAGCTGCTTTCCACTGGATAACTGTGGGTGTCTTTAGTAGTGATGCGCTTCAGCCAATTTGTTGAATGTGGTAGGTATTATACTTGTCATATAACTAACAGTATTTTAATTTTAACATAACTGATGTACATACATGGCTTAATTACAAGTTTGTGTGTCCCTGCTATTAACTTGTTAGAGAATCTTAACTGAAAGGTCTGCAAGTCTGTTATCAATCCATATGCCACCTAATATAGATGAGTGTTTTGTTGACAAATCATAGATTTATTAATATAATATTGAAAGATCAGATGTGCTATAAGTAGTATTGTTGCACTGTTAGAATGTTTAGCAAAACCTTAGTTATTTTGCAAATGTGGCGTGATTGCTACAGAAAACATCTGATGAATACTGCTAACTTCATATTCCTCACCTTATGAATGTCCCCAGGCGCCAGAATCTATCTCGAAACTCAAAAAGCAGTGCTCCTGCACTTTGGTGGGTGGCTTAGTATACCTCTGCACCAACGCAGTTCCACTTTGGAAGTGATAAATGGAGCCACATGCATGCGCCATCCATACTAGCGCACATCTGTTCCTTTCTTTTTGCCCCTTCACATAAGAATCCGGTGTTGGATAAGAATCTCTGGTGTTGGTTCACGATGCCATGACCTTCTGTGACTGCACCCAGATGAACCCAAAAGCCAATTGTGAACGTGAGATGAAACTTTGTTGTGAAGCACTACATCATTCCGTGCTGGTCGCATTCAGGACAATGTAGAGTGTGCAGACTCACTCCCACTCCTGCAGTTGTTTCTACGGTAGAGCAACATTGTGGTCAAAGTCTTCAGTAAGTCTCAAACTTCATCCTCTCAATGCAAGGAAAAATTCAGTATGCTCATGGTGACCCAGGTTCCCTCTTCCCTGGATCCTGGAGACTAGGTGGTGGTGTTGCGGTTCAAAGTGGGCCACACGTATGCTCCCTTTTGTGACTACCAGAATGGTGATACAGTGTTCACTCCCTATTTTCGGCGGTCAGGAGTGCTAGTCTTTCTCGACCTTGAAAACTGGCCATTGAATGTAGGCTTGCCACAGTGAGTCGCAGACCACCTCTAGATGACAACGAACCCCTTAACATCATTGCGGTTTTCAATCAAACTTCCAAAGCCACATATGATTTATTCAATGAGGCTCCCTTTCATCTGAGCCATCTTGGGTATGTTAAGCTTTAAGGTCTTTCCTCAAGACTAATTATTCCAGGGCATTCAGGCTATGATCCAGATGTTTCATCCTTTGTCCCCGGTCTCGGTGAGGATGGCTCTGAGGCATCCTGACCTGCTTGCTTTCTGCATCTTGCTTCCCAACCATGCCTGTGGGATTCAGTACAGGTGTTGGTGGAGCCTGCAAAAGATCTGTAATGGTCGGTGCTCAACTACAGTTGGACCAGCGTCGGACCCTTCTTTCTACCCCAGCCAGACTTGACAGTGGTGACAGTTGCATCACTATGGGGTTGGGGAGGCTCTGTGGGACAGATGGAGACCAGAGGAATCTGGTTTCCGGCAGACTCCTGCCTCCAAATGTATATGTTGGTACTGCAGCAAGCAAGGCGGTGTTCATGGGTCTATGCCGGGAGGCTTTGTACCTCTGGAGCCTTTTGAGCCATCAGGACATTTTCCTCATGGGACACTACTTGGTGAGATCTTTAAACACTAGGGCAGACGGGTCCAATTGTTGACTCTTAGTTGATCTTGAATGCTGGTTACTCCTAGACAGATGTGGTGCAGGGCATCTTCCTGAAATGTGTGGAACTCGGCCACGATTTCTTTGCCACTGCAGAAAATGCACATTGTCAACAATTTTGTACGTTTTAAATTTCCAAAAAAGGCTTTTCCTACCATAATCATTGGGCCTGCAATAGAGGGTGGCACTCCTGTACGCCTTCCCACTTCTGCCTATCCTGCGCTGAGTTCTAGAGAAGGTCAGGAATGACCAGACCAAAGTCATCCTAGTGCCTCTAGATTTGCCAGGGAACATCTGGGCCTGAGCATCTGTCTGCCAATCAGGCTGCTGCTTCAGGAGGATCTTCCGTTGCAGCAGCAGGTCTTGCAGTCTGTTCCTCCATGCTTGGAGATAGATTAGCAGCAGTTTATCTTCTTCAACCTTCTTCCTGAGGTTGTTAATGTGATCTTTGCAACCAGGCATCTGTCCATGAAATTACTGTATGCTGATATAGGTTTGTTGCACAGTGTGGCACCCGCCAGATGGACCCGCTTTGCAGGCCATACTGTCTGATGTATTGCTCTTTATATTGTCTTTAGCCAAGCAAGGAGTTGTCGGCCCTTTTGACCTTTTCACGTTTGCTAGACTAGCCTTCCTTGTTCAGTTCACCCATAATGATGCGTCTTGTAAAAGGTTTCTGCCAAAACCCTTTGTGATGCCACAGTGTGACTTGAATTTGGTCCTTTCTTTCCTCATGTGACCCCTTTCGAGCCAACATCGCAGTTATCCATTCTGCCTTCTCAAATTACATTTTTTTCTAGTTATGATAACATAGACCCGCTTTGTGAGTGATCCTCAGCCCCTTTCGGTCTAGCCTCCTTATACCACCTTTTTTCTGGACAAACTGGTGGTACAGACTCGAGAAGCATTTCTACCCAATGTGGTGATGCCTTTTCATGCAGACAAGCAATCATTCTTCCTACCTTCTTTGCTCCACCTCATCCCTCAAAAGAGGGAGAGACTCATGCTTACACTCCAACAGACGACTGAGTTTTACATTGATTGTACCAAGGGACATCTGGTGGACAATCAGCTCTTTATACGGTTCTCTGGTGAAAAGAAGGGCAAATGTTTGGCAGTGCAGAAACAGACCATCTCCTGACAGATAGTTTCTGTAATTAGCTAGAGCTTTGCTTTGCTGAGAAGCAGCCTTAAGAAGGCTTTGGTTTCATTACCAAGAGTGCTACCACTGCTATGGAATAGGAAGTGCCTGCCCTGGATATCTGTTATGCTGCTACATGCTGTTCACTGTACACATTCACCAAGCATTACTGGCTTGAGAGAAGACTCCCTGACACAGAAATCCCGCAGCGGAGGATGCTCCTTCTCTCTTCTCACCACCAAGTCCTGGAACGCCCCCCTCTCCCCCCCTCCACCTATGAGCATCACTCTCTAATGGAATTCAGGAAGAAACTCAAGCCCTGGTTCTTCGACTAAGCCCAGCAACCCAGTGCCTGGGTACCCTCACGGTTGACAAGCTGCGCTCCACAAATACTTATTGATTGAAGTCTGATGTGAAGGGCATTATGCCTGTTTGGTCCTGCAGGACTTGTTCTGAACCACTCCACATAACTACCACCTTGAGAGGTACTGCTTTGCTATCTGCTCTCAAGGTGAGGAATCGGCGGTTTTAATTATCCATCAGAAGGACACGTTACCTTCAGTAGCGCTCTTTCAGGAGGTTATTCTGTCTACTTGCAGAGTCCACACCTCTGCGTTCTGTGGACTTGTCTCCTTTTCCATCGGAAAAAGTCCTCATTTCAGAACCTGCACACTTGTTCCAATCTTCTGTTGGTCTCTTCATCTAAGTGCGCGGACAAGCGTATCAAAGAAACTTACGTCTGCGCACATGAATGGTGCTTATTTGCTGATCTGTTCATCACTTCCGGAACAGAACGACTTACTGACACTCACCAGCACTGCTTTTTGAGTTTCGGGATACAGTCTGATTCACATGGTAAGGAATCTACAGCTAGAGTATCCCCTATGAGGTTTGTTACTGAAGGTAATTAACTTGTTCTTTAATGCAATAATATTTAGCCAGAATTTTCAGTTCTGGATTTGCTTTCCCCTGAAAGTGACAATTGTTCCCTGGTAGCTGATAGCGCAGGTGCAATGCAGTGGAGGATATTATTGCCAGTTCTCGGATAAGATGGTCCCCCTCAAATATTACGATATTTTCGAAAATAATTTAGGTACAGATTATGTGGGTGCTTTGGAAATATCTTGCTTCTGGAAAATATGAGCTGACCAAGTTCAACAAAAAATGTGCATCTTTGTGGGAGAGGCTCATCTCCTTGTTAGTTGAGCCTAATAGGGGGACGGACAACCTGGACGAATTTTGGAGAATAACTGACACAACCAGGAGCTTCCATCTTTTTTAAAAGAATGTTTAATTGTGTAGTACCACATTTGCACTATGCCGCAGTTCATTGTAATGCCTATCTGTCAACATCCGCCCCAAAGGTAAATGAAGGATACAATAACCAGTTCAAGATGAGGAAAAAAATGCAGTCAAGGGAAATAATTTGGAAAAAGAAGCGCACTGTAATAAAGATGGTCTCAGATGGTGCATCTTGGAATACTGAAAAATGGGATGCATTTAAGAGTAATTGGCCCTGTTGACTATAATATCCAGCTCAATTAGCAATTGTTAACCTCCTGTGTAAAAAAAAAAAAAGAAATATATATATATATATATATATATATATATATATATATATATATATATATTTATTTGAAAAACAAAAAGGCTCAGAAAAGGCACCGCGCTCCAATTACCGGTGCTACTGCTGAGGCGAGCCAACCCAAAACAATGTTTTTAATCAAAAATTAGCAGTGCACTCCATTAGGGGTGATAATTCTCACGTTTATTTCAAGTTCAAGCTGGAAAAATAAAACGAACGACGCGTTTCGACCGTCTGGTCTTTTTCGAGTTCGAAGAAACTCATTACTCTTGCAGCTTCTATTTATAGAAACGAACAGTGCTTTACAGTGCAAATTGGTCCTTGCTACAAAGAATATATGTATATTTGAAGATTGCATATATCAAACACACAGTCCCCAGGAAGGAAGGCTTTTACAATGGTGAGAAGCTCATTGGTCATGTTTCCTAAAAGGTAAGGCTTGCACTAAAAAAAAAAAAACTCCTCTTGTTAAGGCTTTTAAAGGGAATAGTAAACTCTTACTAATAGAGTTCCTGTTTGGCTTTCCTGACTCTGGAGGTCAGTAGAAAAGTATTTAGATGCCCTCTTATGGAAGATGGAGATGGAGCTGGAAAACTACCTCTCTAGAGCATCAGTATTCCAAATTTGGTCTGACCTCCAAATAGGGCCTCTGTCCCATGCCCTGAGCCAGTTACAAGTTTGGTCACTATAACATTTTCTACTGTTTGAAGAGCTTCTGATTCAAAGTCACTTTAGGGACATCTGATATTTGTGATTTTGTGTTCTGTGTTTTGTTACATTAAAGTTTAATGATTTGTTTGCAGCAGGTACAAGCCAGTATAATTTTAACATCAAACATTTTTGATTTTTTGCTGGGCTTGCCGCTAAGGGACATTGCTGTGAGCTTTGTCTTTTTACATCTCGTACAACAGCGCATGCGCTCTCACAATAGAGATTGTTTTCTACAATGGGCTTGTAGCCCACCCGTTTGCTTGCTTTATTGCCATTCTTACTTGCTGCCTCGTAATTGTTCACAGGGGTGTGAAATGTAATAAAATACCTACTTGTCAATGGGACAGGTTGCTTCATAATTCTGCTTGTCCTGTAAAAAAAAACAAAAAAATCTACTTGTCCCTTTGGTCTCATGTAGTGCGTGGCAAATGGTGGCAGCAATATAATTATTTAAGAGATCTGATCAACACCTCTCTGGCTATGCTAGGGCTAATACTGTAGTAGGGCTTGAATACTAGCAGTTTCCTTATTTGGGCTGGAGGTAGTGGTAAGCAATAGTTGAAATGCCCTTTTGAGCCTGTGCAAACCTACTAGTTTGCATGTTTTAAGGGTTTTCACCAGTTTTTCCCTAATCTTTTTCCATACTGAGAGAGGTTGGAAATTTACTCTTGACAAGGGTCTGAAGTAAAACTTCTTCCAGGATTGGGAAAAAAGTAGTTGGAGGTAAAGTGAACTTGTATACTCTCAATGGATTTTCAGTTCAGCAAATCGACACATGCATATTTGGTCTTTCTAAAATACAGTTCCCAAATATTTTCTAGAAATAAGATTTCCTGGTCTAGGTCGATAAATTCTTGTAAATTAATGAAATATGTAAATCTGCACTACTGCAAAGATACATACCATGGGTGCACTTTTGTGACTTTCTTTAATAATTGCCCCCCTAATTAAGTCTGGCATTAACCAAAACAGTTTGTTTTTGTTAACATTATATCTCTCTCTAGTCATCTGTTGGCTGGTTTCAGTGTGAATGACTGTAATCTGCTCTTCCACAAGGAGCATATTTGTGTGCACACACTAGTTTTGTTCAGTGCCATGAACTACTATGGCAATGTGGGCTTCTTGAGACCAAAAAATATATTTGCTTTTTGTCAATGTTTGTTGCAATAGTTGAGGGCCCAGCAGCTCCCACAACAATAAAGTATTTCAAAAGCCATGTCAAAACACCACGTGTTTTGACAAAAACAAAAGACTGACCACCTGTGTCTTTGCCAATGCTTGTTTATTATCACATTTCTCATAATCTTGTTGAAATGGGTTACATCAACTTCTCATTATGAATATTGTTTTGAAAATACTAGAATGCAACAACACATTTGACTAAATAATGCTTCATAGAAATGGTACCACAAATTTCACATTAGTTGAGCAAATTGTTTTTTGCCTAGTTGCATTTTTTTGTGAGCATTCTGTTTTGAAAACAAAGAATCAGTCTTGCTTTCAAGATTCTGAAAATATTTGCATCTAATCAGAGCGCATTCTGGGAGCATTATACGTAGTCTCATATTGTTAGACTCTAAACATGTATACATGTTTTTTTTTCTTTTTTTTATTACTTGACCCACTGTCATTAGTGCAGTCAAAGCTCACAACACGTATTTAGAGTGCTCACCCTAATGAACCATTGGTAGAAGAAACAAAAATTGCGATACTGTAAATTGGCACCGAAAGAGTTTGTGCTGCTGGAAGTTAGCCCTACATGTCCAAAGGACAATATAAACCTGAAAACTTGTTGTCCTTGCCCCCAAACAGTATGTCCTGCGCGTCAACCAAAGGAATTCCACACACCTGTGTCCAGCGTGTTTTGGCTTCACTTTTCATTTGGAGAATGGACCAAGTAATAATTGCCTCTCCTTGATTAATGTCCTGCTGCTTGCACTGTGATTGATGAACTATTTCCTTCCTTATTCCCACTCTGTCCATAGGCTTGCTTTAACATTGAGGCTCTGGGCAACACGTATTGTTTAGTTTTGCTCGCCACTGAACTTAAAGAATAAAATAAAACGTACTGACTTATAGTAAGCTCCTGCTTTGCCTTCGCACGTGGGCAGCAGAACATATATTTTGACAAAAGGAACTCCTGTCCCTTCCCTGTGAATCTTGGAAAACATGCATTGTGAACTGTCTTCGATAAAAGATCTTTTCTTCTGGTATATTTTCCTCAAGGTAGTTGTCAGAGGTGTGAAGTGACACACAATTTGGATGTTCAGATCTCTGAGCTTGAAGCACACAAAATTGTTTTGATTGTGACATGCTGTCACTGTTAGTGGCCCTAGTGCTGGGAGTGTAGCTCATATTACCAGTCTTGCCTGTTGACTAACGCCTTACATCACTGATTGTTTCTTGGAGCTGGTGCTTTCTCCCTCTAAGCATATTCCTATTAACTTAGCTAAGAACCTGAACGGCTTCTTTGTCGTTCCAAAGACACATGCTCTGTTTCAGTGATCTGTCCTCTCTAATTCTTTCTAGTCCTGTCGGTGCTGCTTCTAGAGCCAGTGTTAAATTTGGTTAAGACATGTCGAGGAACATCTTTGGTTGGAATATTAAAACGTTTTAATTTGCCACCCCTCTGTGTATTTTATTCTTGGGGATTTTAACCTGCTTAATGTAAGGGAGGTTTAGGGAACAATGTCCAAGTTATTCGCCATGTCAGGGCAAATATGCACCAGCCTGCCCTATCTTTACACATTCTTCCCATCATTCCACCCATCTTCTATAATGAACAGTGATTGCTGGTTGGTTTAGATAAAATAAAAATAGCTGGATGGACTTTTACCTAGTACTTCATACCAGTAGAGGACTTTGCGCATAGATTTGAATCTGATTCCTGGACACCGTTTCAGGTTGCAAAGCTGAAGTGGAAATTTGTCTTTAGACATCAACTAAAGGGGTGAGGTGTGTATGTTTTGAAGAAGTGTTGTGATCATGGCACAGCACTGACACTGTACATAAGCATGTGTTGTCGAAGAAAGGTAAGGTAATAGATGCTGGTTTGAGGAGAAATTTACTTCAATGATTAAACTAGGTTTCTAATTTGTTTTGCAGCTGACCAGGCTGTTTCTGCTGGATGGTGGATGAGTGTTATGTGGTCCATTAAACAAAGGCTATTGTTTCTGATTTTAATGTGCTTTCGGTGATTCATTAGCATCCAATGCTTAGAAGCTTGGATGCATTGGTAGATGGTGCAGGAATCCAGATCGGATGGATTCTCAGATTTTAGAAGTAAGTGCTGCAGATGGATATAAGCTCCAGTGGTGGGTTAAGGTAGACTTTAAAGGAAATGGACGCTATGGTGGATCTTTTAAACTTGAGTTGCTGAGAGAGACTAAGCAGAGCTGAAAGGGGACTGTAATAGTGTGAGAGGTCTGTTAGTTAAGAATAAGGCATTCCAGTCCAGGCCACTGCTGTGTGTTTGTATAGTATTGAATCATAAGTAGTAGTTTAATTTCAACTTTGTTTCGGCCTACAAATTGGTATAATTTTGCACCCTATCAGTCTCTTTTTTATAAAAATAAAGAAACATAATTCACAATAAAAGCTAAGAGATAACATGCTAATGCTGATGCCTTACACATAAAAATGTTTGTTCCGCTTATGACATGCAAACTATATTTGCAAAATGCTGGTAGTTTTGGACATCAGTAAAACACATCTAGTGTGCCATCCTGATACAGTCCTACATTGGATAGCAGCTACTAAAGTAAGGAAAAGTGCATGTGCTATTATTAGAAAAGTCAAGTAGTATATATGCACATAGTATTCTGCAGTCCCTACTGTAGAATGGATCGCCATAAGGTGCAAGTGCCGTTTTTGAAAGGGAGTAACCAGTACTATAATCATGCAGTGGTGGATAAAATAGTACATGTTGAGCAGTGGTATAAATGACTCAAAGTGCAGAAATGCAGAAGGTAAGGATGTACTAGCTTTTTGTTCAACTACCTTTAACAGTGCATACTTCAGATAATAATTGTCTGGTGATCTTCCGGGCTGCATAGATATATGAAGAAACCTGGTTGATGATTAATACTTAATCAGTAAGCATGCATAAGGTCAAGATACCCTTAACAATCAGATTTTTATGACTAATAAAGGGTGGAGATAGAATTTTCTGAACTGTATTGTGAGGTGGCATGGTAACATAAAATGCTTAACAGATTCAGCAACACGCCACTACAGGCCTGCTGAGCTACTCCTCCACCGGACCAGTTGCCAGTATAGGATTTCAATGGCCAGGCTCCCATTCTGAACTGGAGTTCTTTTTATTTCTGGATAAAGTTTAATCAAGTAGGACTCGAATGCAGGAAATGGTTGGGGGTGAGCCTCTAATTTCCCTTTCAAATGAAACATATAATCCAGGAGCGTCTTTTCAACAGTTGCCCACTAACTGCAGAGACAGGCTGTCAAGATTGGATCCGAGCTCTGAGCACCCTATAGCATCCAGCCTATCATCTAATAAATTACACCAATGTAGCTCTGTTGACTCAGCACATGACCAAAGCTCATGCATAATTTTTAATTATTAGTCAATTACAGTTTAGGCTTGGTTCATATTCTAATCCAGTATAGAAGGGGGTCAGAGGGCTACACACTAGTCGACGGAAGTAAGGCCTCACTCTAACCTAAAAGCATCCATTAGGATCCCTGGTCTAAGATGAAGGAGTCGTCGCAGGATCGGATCCTCAGATCATACCAAGCCTGTAACTTTCTTTCTTCTTTCTTTCTGACTGTTGACAAATTTCCATCATAGAGTGATTTTAATTTATGAATACAGGCTTTTAGGGACAGCCTATTGAAGGTTCTGCCATAACAATGACAGTCTACAGTGTCAGAAGCAATTTTTAGATCATCATATACAGCCTTAATTTCTTTAAGCAGTGTTATTTTAGTACCATGTTATATAGGCTCAGTGAGCCATAGTGCCTTCATCTTTTCTAAAACCAGCTTGGGTGACAGAAATGACCTCATTGCCTGCAGCCCAGCATTCCTAAGGTGTAAATAACTAGATGTAATTGATAAAATGTATGCCATGCAGTCAGGAAATTGGCCGATGGTTTCCAGGATTTTTCCCAGGCCCTTTTTTATGGAGCGATACAGTGGTTGCTGACCTTCAAGAGGTCGAAACCTTTTCATGAAGCCAGATTGCATTATAGTCCATCGTTAATATGGGTACCCAGACAGAGGGGCCGAATCTGAGTGTATTTGCCAGTATCTTAATGGGACCAGGGCTTTGTTTCCCTTCTGGTTATCTGTAGCTGTTCAGTTCTGACCGTTCAGTAAATTAATTGTGTGGCATATCCTTTCTTGTCACTATTTGAGGAGTGTATCAAAGTGATGGGCAGGCCATGTTTATCGAGGACACAGCCTAGCCTCTCAAAATACAGTGGAGATCCTCAACTAGAAGAACTATACATTATTGAAAATTAATTATATCAAATATCCAATGGAATAGTAGTCTTTAGATTTCTCTTACTCTTTTCCGAGCCCCATCTGACTATTTCATAGAAACACTTGTTGTTTTTTTGTCTAAGTAAATCCTTGAGAGCCTACCATGATGTTATATGCAAGCATCCTTTTTTATGTTTTACAAGGCATTTGTACTCTTCTCTTAGTGTTTTCAGATGGAGTTCCCCATTTGGCACCAGGTGTCTGTTTCAACACACTGGACAATAATTATTTTGTTTTATAACATTCTGCATCGAACAAGTCGATCTTCAAGAAATTCATCTTATTTACATGCTGATGCAATGGACTGGATCACAAGTCAGTGAGCCCTCAGAAAAGTTTTACCAGATTTTCAACACATTCAATTGCTTCTGTATTTTATCATTGAGTTCCAGAAACTCTTTACATTTAAGTTGCCACAAATACAATAGTATTGGATCACTGAATGATGAAGAATTGTATGAACAATAGCCGAAAACGACAGTGCCAGAAGTGTTGCTGGTCCATATGAATGCATCATCATTTGAGTTTATCCAAGAATATTCCTCATTACAGATTAGTTAGTGTGAGAAGTGGGCAGTATGGATGATGAGATCCTAATGGTGATATTCTTGAATGTGTGTATAAATGAGGTAGGTCTCACTGTGCTCCTAAAAGCTTTTATAACATCTGTGAAATCATCTGCAGATAGAATGCTTAAGTAGATTAGCCTGTTGTGTAATTTATTTAGCTGTCAAACTAATGCTCAGGTTGATTTGACTCTATTTTGCTTTTATGAGAATTCTTCAGATCTTTTGCGTTAGAGACTGTTATCTGCTAGGGAACTGCATAATTCATGTCACTGGGTAAGTTTTGAAGATAAAAATTCCAGGCTCAGGAATTCTACAATTATCTTGTGAAGTTCGTTAGTAGGGAAAGTAGCTTTAGAGATCTGTAGCAAGTTAAATCTTTAGCCTTGGCTGGAATGATGATTTCACTTGTAAAAAGAAGTGGGCTGATGGACTAAGAATGCAGCTATCACTAAGATGTGTAATATTGTCTTACTGAACCATATTTTGATTTGGTCCATCTTTTCTTGTTATCATGTACTGTTTTTACAATAAATGTAATGCCATTGTAATTTAATGTTTGGGCTTTTTATTTGTAGATCTTTCTTAATGGTTTTCTGGATTATATTTTTTGTTTTCTCTTAGTGTGCTTCCTGCAATAAATCCTTCAAGAAGCTCTGGTCTCTCCATGAGCACATAAAGATTGTCCATGGATATGCAGAAAAGAAGTTTGCCTGTGAGATTTGTGAGAAGAAGTTTTACACCATGGCACATGTGCGGAAACACATGGTTGGTGAGTTCTTGCTGACATTCCTATTGACGTGTTTAAGGAATATCATTCCAGTGGATATTCAGTTAGCCCTGATGCTCATGTTGGTATGCTGATGTCTGCCATCCCATGGACATCAGTATCCTTCTTTGTTGCCCTCATTTTGACTGATGTGTGACTAAGGTAATGGTGTAGACATTTCAAAAGTACTAATGACCATGAAACAAAAGTAAGTTCTCATCTGTTTTGCAACCTTACCTATTTGCAGAACTGTAATGTAAAGCATAAGTTGTACATACATTAATTTGTGGGTTTCTGGCAGTCTCTACAAATGAACATTATTGAGCCAGATTCTCACGCTAGCATTGACCATTTAATGTCCATGTTTTTCGTTGTTAAAGTGATTATAGTAATGTGTGTATGTTTGAAGGAGGTTCAGCCTCCAGGTTTTCATTGATACTTTAGTGAAGTACATCAAGGCAGTGTACAAAACCTTTCACTTACTTACAGTGCTCTGTATTTTCCTAGTTAAAAATATAATTCTTTCTGCAATTTTACTCTAATAAATTATCCAACAACTCTTCTTCAATGGGCATTAATACCACAATTGACTTTTAAATCTAAAATTTTCCTAAGCAAAAGTCACTCTGTCTTGTTGTTTTGTCGTTAGTGGTTATGATTAAATGTAATCACATAATACACATATATAAAACATTATGTTAATACTTTTTGACAAAACTGTAGAGAAATCTGGTTTAAAAGACTGGGATGGTGGTAATTCAGCAGTGGATCGGACACTCGTTTCTACATCAGTCAGTTGCCCATAATGTTCACTAATTTAGAGAACGAACAGCTCCTACTAATGTAATTAGATAAAAAATATGGTACTCTCTTGACAATATGACCAGCCCTTAGCTAGTTGTGGGATTAGGAACAAGAGTATCATAATTGGTGCTGTGTTTTCTCAAAATATTAATGAAGAAATATTTTATGCAGCCATTCTACTCAAACAGGTTATCTTACAAGGGATTTCCATCTGATGCTGCATGTTCCTGTTAAGTGCTTGAGTAATAAATTATTAGTCAGTTGAGGTCATCAAGTTCTCTAGCATTGGATATTTCATAGATTCACATTCTTGAATACTTCCTCTTTGTCATGCTGGGAGCCCTTGGTGGTCCATATTCTACCAATGAAGTGGAGAGACAGTGCCCTTTCCCCACCCCCTGAGGCTACATCTGCCAGATTAGCTACTCTGTTAGTGTGAGGGAATACTTTAGAGATATGCTCCAAATTCTTTCTTTTTTTAATTCTTTTTTTTATAATTCAACCGCAGCTTACTTCAGTGCATGTAATCACTATTCTCTATCAGATTACATATTCTTTGATAAATGTGGCAAAAAGAGGGAAAACTCAAGTAGTTGTTCTACAGGAAATGTGTGTTTGGTGGCAAGTGCACAGTTATGTCAAGGACAGGAATACACTTGCATAACTTGTATGCACTTATATGGTTTGTCAAAAATGATTATCTACTTTTTCCAAAGAAGACCTTAAAAGACTGTAATAGGTGCTCTGTACTCACCTTACTCAGACAGGACATAATTCCTTCTTCCATTCTAAACAAAGAAAAAATAGATTAGTTGAGTAGCTTAGCAGGTTCAGTCAGTCCACTGGTCTGAATCCCTCTTCTGTGATGCAGATAAACGGAGTCAAAACATCCACATGACTTTGTAGCTCCTAGAAAGTACCAAGGCTCTTTCTCCTGATGTAGCCAAAAAAGTAGAGATTTTGCTTTCATCAATTATCAAAAAGGTAAGCCCGTCAGCAGCATGGTTTGTAGTCAGCAGTTACAAGGACGAAAGCTAGACATATGGCCACTCTGCCATTGGACAGGTCGTTGACTGGGCTGAAGGTGCTGATGAAGAAGATCTTTCAGTAAGAGAAAATCCAGCTGATAGATTTCAGCTTTGGAACTGATGGAAAAAGATGGCTCAACAGACTAGAGCAAAGCTGGTGGGTCATGATCCACCGTCATTCAAAGAATGCTTAACGGCACACAGCCCACCATCGCAAAAGCTTAACAAGATCCTCCATAGGCAGAGGACATTTACTATGTAAATTCTCACGGGGCATGTTCTTACTCACGAAGAGCATGTTTCCTATAACTGGTGTCAAAGAAAGAAGGAATTTCTCCACTAGTTAGACTATATTTTTCTAACTTCAACAAGTGACAGCCTAGGATTCCCCGTAAAAGATTTTTAAAAATCAGTGAGGAATCCATCCTCTCAGTTGACCATCCTATTAGCAATTGTTAATCTGTGAATATTTTATTTCATTGGTAATAGTTGTTCTAGATCTGTTGCTGGGACGTTTGGTTTAATAATATTTTGCTTTGCTGTCTCCCTTGCTGAGAAGCTAAAGTTCTACTAGAGTATTCATTCTCCTCATCGCTCCTTTGAGTACTCAAGCACGTTGATGATAATGTTCCACAAGTTCCTGTTTGATTTTTATTTTTTTCCCATTCCACCATGTTCAAGAGAGATATTATGTAAAAGAAACTTCTATGAGCATTCCATCCAAACTTCCTACTGTAATTTGTGCTTTCAAAACTTATGCCTATCAGCTATCTATCAAGGACAATTATTTGTCCTCTAAGAGATTGCTTAAAGGTGTCCCAAACCATGGTGAAATTTGCTGCCCCCTGGTCCGATGTCTAAGAGCTCTGCCTGACTGTGTGCTGCAGCGTGGTCTGAAGCTAATTTGGTAGTCATGCAAGAGATGGTTAGCATTCAATGTCACTATGGAGTTGTGCACACATTGCTTTTTCTGTGGTTATGCCCAAGAAGCGTATGGAAGTGATGGGGTGATAGTTGTTGAGGTCTTCAGAGTTTAATGTAGTTTTCTTTAGGAGTGAGAGGATCTGTCTTGAGAGCTTCTGAGAAGATGCCATGAGTGACGGAGGCATTGCCAATGATGAGCGAGAACGAACACACACCTTTTCAGACAGAGTGTGTGGTATACTGATGCCACTTGTGTAATTCTGCTGTTGTGTAAAACCTAGAACCTTGCCTTGACATCCCCGGTGTCTGTAAAGTGTGTGTATATTATGCATGTACTATATGTGTGGTAGAAAGTCTCTGTGGGTGAGCGTTAGTGCTCTAGCCAGTGGGATACATTTTGGATACCCCTGGTTGTCACAAAATGGAGGATGAGTATAACTCTCCTAGACACTGGAATTCTAGGAGCCTGCTTTACTGTGACTGGAGATTGGAGACCAGACACTGAAGTTTGATAGTTGGAGACGCTGATACATTTAGAAATTTCCTGAAGACTTTCCTAGCAAGGCATGACCATTGTCATGTCATAGACCATAAATGAATAGCGGGACTGCAGTTTGTGTTGGCCAAGGTGAGGAAGTTTTGCCAGTTCTGTCCCTTTGTCTTTGATTGTTGTTCCAGGTAGGCCAATATAGCCAAGTGCAGAAAACTCCCACTTCATTATGCCCATGTTATCAGAGGTCCTCTTTGGAGACAGTCTCAGTATTACCTGGTTGGCGAAGCATAATTTTACACAAAGGTTACGAAGGATGCTCAGTAAGAAGCCCAGCTCAAACTGCTTCTGATGCCTTAGACAGTGGATACAGATCAGCTGTCTGAAAAATGTCTATAAAAGTCTGAAAATTCTACTTGACCAAGGAAGGGTGTGCACCTCTGAATACTTGCACAAAATGTTGTGTAACCAGGGCTAGTGTCTGTCTAGCATCTAGTCTCCCAGAGGTATGGGTACATTACCTGAAGTCAACACTTTCTGCAAGAGAGCGGAGTATCTCCTTGAAGTGCCTAGAAGCCTGTCTGCTGTGACGGCGGGGAGTGTCAGGTTATGCAAGAAGAGAAAATCTTCAGAGGAGAGGCTGGGTCCCCAATGAGCAGAACTCTAGAGGAAGCAGATGACTTATAGCATGACCCATATAGTGGAAGATCCCTCTGGCTCTGTGCAGTTAGTAGATCGAACTGCACAAAGTTGTATCTGAAATGTGTCTCCTGTCAATTGGCCATCGGTGCGATCAAGTGTTGCCACAGCTGATTAGAAGCAAAGGGACTGCGTCACTGCTTAGTGGGGAACCCAAACTGTTGTATGACCCCTTATTTTTAGCATTAGGCCCATGCGTGTTACTTTTTCAAAATGGCGTCCGAGTAAGACACGCTCTTGTGCACACGGAAGAGGCATGGTTTTGGACAAACGGAACAGTATTAGAAATGATGCCACAATATTCAACATAATACCACCTTGAGAAAGCCCGAGGTGTATTTTACCATAGGGGGCGAAACACGTGTTGGCTATTCGAACTACATCCAAATCATTTGGTTGGGCAACTCATGTATTTAAAATTCAAGCCTGGATTTACCCATGTATTCATGATTGTTCAACTTTCATTAACCGTACAATGATATGGATCAAAAAATTTCTAAATAAAGTTTTGTAAATAATAATTGAACTTGAAATGTGGGTTCTCATCCTTATATAAACTTTGGACTTATTTACTAAGGGGTTATTGGTCCATACCCCTAATCTTTGAGTTCCCACTTTATACTACCGCAAATTGGCATTACTTGGGAAGGGAGTTTTGGACCTTTCTACATATGCAAAGTTTTACACCATTACATCAGGCTTGTTCTTCAAATTCTGTATAGGTTATTATGTAAACAACACATAGTCCTAAGGATGCTAGAGGGCATTCCAGGCATGACTGTCCTGGGATGCACACTACAGACAGCTTTGTTGTTCTGGGTGCTGACTTTGAAGCTTCCTGAGAGGATTGCCATCCATACAACAAGCAGACCTCTGCTATCCTATTTAGGTATGGAGTCATGGTTATTTCTTTAGATCAGGGCAGACCTAGGCATTGGTTTTAGGCAGGAATCTCTAGAATCCCTAAGCTTTCCAGAATCCTACAAAATGGTGGGGTTGTTTATCCTCTTTACCTTGGTTGTAATGATGATACCTTGGCATGTGTGACTCACTGAGGAACCAAGTGAAAGGGGTATAATCTGTTTCCATGACTTCCCTGAGGACCTGAGGAGTCAGTGTGTCAGGTTTAGGTCACCACAAATCACCTCTTCTCTGATAAGTTTGGGTGACCAATGCATGCTAGCCAGGAGTGAGGCAGACCGCATTTCAAGCGGTGTGTGATTGACTTAGTCTCCCACACTCAGTGGTGCTGCTGCCCTAAAGACCGTCTCATTGCAAAAATTGGAACTGCATGACAGACCTGCACAGGGGCTGTCACTGCTTGGCATCCTTGCAGTAAGAGCCAACTTGGAGGCTGAGTGTTGGCCTACGGCCACTTGAGAATGCTGCAACCCTGGAGGTTTCTTCCCAGGGCAGAGAGCTGCAAGGGCAGGTCACCATGTCTACTGAGAATGTTAATTGTAGACCAAAATGTTAAACTTTTGAACTGGGCAGCATAGTAAATATGTACGGGTCCCAAGACACTCTTAGCAAACAACCTGAACCACAATGTTTGTGGCACAACTGCCCTTGCCTGGCCTGTGGTCCCTTGAATGGTTTCTGACTTTGTCCATCAAGACAGTCAGCTGTGACCGAGACTGAAGTTGATGGTTCCAAGCAACAGTGTTCTTAAGAGGTGCAAATGCCTCAAGAAAGACAGGACTCTTAGTCCAACAATGGTGACAAAGTTATTGATGAAGATTTACAAGTCTGAGGTTTATATTGGTGTTGATGATAAAGAGTATATCTGTCACCATCAAGATGTTCGATGGCATCTAGTGAAGCTCGAGAAAAATATAAAACACTATACTTTACACCTTTCTGCCTACTAAATGAAATCAAAACTGTTTCAGTCATATCTACAGTGACACAGAGAAATCCCACAATTCCCCCTGTAAAGCCCCACCATACAACAAACAAGGAAGAAAGGGGACACTGTGGAGAAAAGAGTTAATGCTTGAGTGGCAGGCAGTATCAAAGTGGCTTGTGTCACAGCAATTATAGCCAGGTATGACAGGCAATTGTGGAGTGATCGATCTTCTTTTCTGCAAAAAACACCATTGTTGGATAGAACTCCTGGGGATTGTTATTTTAAAAGAGGTAGATCATGCGTCTGCTTAACTAAGATCCAGCCTTTGACTCCTGCACTGTAGGTTTTAGACAGGTTGTATATACAGCTGCTTTCAGGTGCTGTTGATGGCTTAAAAGTACCCTGTTCACATCAAGGGTCAGATAAGGATTTTATATATTCCTTTTGATGATGCTAATAGTTTTGGCCACAATTCAATCACACAATTCAATCCACAATTCAAAATAGCTCTAAATAAAAAGGTTCAAATGTAATGTTTTACATCTGATTATCGGACCTTTAGCAAAAGAAACCATGCTGCTTTAGAACTTTCTAGCTATACTCAGAGGGTTTCAAAAATACATCCTGGAACCATTCTCGTCATATTAGAAAATCAAGTTTTAGCAACTTCGAACAATCTGCTTCTCATCGTTAGATCTGTTGCCCCTATGGGTATGTCACCCGGCCACTAAAATGTGCTTTTTATGCAGCCTGTTCCAGGAATCGTTAACACATCTGCTAGTATATGTCCTGCCTTACTTGACGGATGCAGAAGGTTCCTTCGACCTTTCTTGAACAAAGAAGGGACACAGGCAATTGTAGCTGCCGTCAAATTTGTGCTGAACGGTGCTCAGCCCCACATGATAACCAAACTGTTTAATTTTCTGGATGTGGATAAATCATTAAGGTAAAAAACACTGCCTTAAATGCTCCAGAGACATGGGCCCAAGCTTACAGTTTCAGAAATTAACAATGCATGTTGGTGCAGAAAGTTTCACCAACTATTAAGTACATTTTTAAAATATTAATCCTTCCTAGCTCTCCATCTTTCCCTGATGATTTTTAGAGAATTATTGCAGTGAGCAAACTATATTGGTATGCCATAGAATTATATTATTTTCCAGGTTTTGCTGCTAAAACTTTGAGCTTTAGAGGTGCAGAAATTGTTAGGTCCCATTTTTTTTCTTTTATGGCATTAACAAGATGCATTTTAAAATCCGTGCGTTTTTGTTATGCATGTACAGGAGCTTTCAGAAACTCCATGCTGCTGTTAGCCTTCAGTTTACATTTTAATTTGTTTAATTTTAGAATGTTTTACTTGCACATGGCACTTTAGTGGACTTGTCCGTCTAAGTAAAGTATATTTTGATAATTTATTTTTCAACCAAAAAGTTTTTATTTTATTTTTTATTTTTAAATAAAATTTCTAAGTATTTTAATTTCTTCTAGATTGATAGATGGATTAGATTGACAAGCTTACTCGATCATTAGTTGTCTGGTAAACTGACTACAAGAAGTAACCATGTGAAAAGGACTTGTTTTTCTTCATCAATGCTTTACTTTCTTAATGTACAAGTCAGGTGACCTTGCCAGAACTGTAAGTTTTCTTCTGCCATACTGTCCACTGCTTGAAATTACATCACTCTGTTTGCGTTGGTGGGAGAAGTTAGCAATTATCCATTAGAACAGTCAGAATCCTGAGCAATGCAATAAGGAAAACAAACTCTGTGGTTATTTTGGATAGCTAACTGAGCAATGCTATTGGGACAAGCAACAAGGACGGACAAGCAGCGAAGGGAGGGAGATAGAAGAAGAGGTGGGGCATGCAGCAATGGAACGTGGGAGGGATGTGTTTCAGACGGCCTGCAAAGAATGCACTCTTATGGTGTGCTACACTAGAAAGTTGAAAGGGAAAAAAAAAAGTACCTCTGCAAGCGTGCGACCAGTGGAAGGACATTGACTGCAGACATGAAGCTGTACTTAGTCCATGCTCCACAAAACAGCCAAAACCAAGAAGAGAAAGCAGTGGATGAGGTGCTGACCAATAAGAAGAAAAAAAAAATAAGTGATGTTAGCGCCAACGTGATAAGTAGTGGGTGGGCTGTACTTATTTTTTTTTTATTATATTTACACGAGATTTCACAAGTGCTGTTCAAGCGAAACCTAAAAATAACAAAATAATACTCTTGGGTACTGGATGTTGTCTGTCCAGGCCTTATAGAGTTTGTGGAAAAACCTTCAATAAATCCTCCAAAGAAAGAGAAACGCACACCAAACGGGCTAAACAGAAATGTTTAATGCTTCTTGGAAAGAATACTGTAGAAAAAGATGCCACAACAAAAACAGATTTGGGGTTTTACTCAAGATGTTTCCCCATGCTGAAAGAGACCAGGAAATGGAGACCAGTTCTAGACCTCAGAGCTTTACACAAATTTCTGAAAAGGATCAAGAATACTGTACCATTACCCTGTAGGAGATTCTTTAGTTTGTCCAGATGTACGTTTGTACAGGTATACTGGAAAATGCATACTACAGTGCCCCAGTACCTCCTAAAACATTCAGTTCGAGATGTCAAGTACCATTACCAATTCAGGGCCCACAATTGGGCTGAAGTCTACCCCTGGGGTTTTGCAACATGTACGGCACTAGTAGCAGCATATCTTCATCAGAATGGTAGCATGAGTTATCCATATTTGAACAACTTGTTGTTAAAGGCAATGACTGTCAAGCGCACTCAACTGGAACTGCATCTCCTTCTTACGACTTTAGCAGAGGTGGGCCTTTTGGTAAATTGAGGAAAATCAGTAATGCAGCTAACCAAAGATAACATCTTGCAAGCAAGTATATTTATACTCCAAGGGAAAGAGTATCCCTTAAAATGCAGAGGACGGAGGCTTGTGGGCGTAACATCTCATATTTGCACTCAGATGCCTACACTAGTAAGTCAAATTGAGACTATTGGTTGCATGTCTATTTCTCCATGTCGGTTGCCCATAAGGACAGTGCAAAAATAGCTGAATAAACTGTGGCTTTAGGTGCAAAGAGATGGGCATGGTTGCATTTTTGTAACAGCAGATACATTGTATGGTGGACACGAAGCTCCAGCATATTTATAGTAATTTCCTTAATTCCTTTTGTCATTTGAGTGGTAATAATGACACACATCTCTGACTGGCTGGGGAGTGCACCCTCAGAAGCTGCAGGTCAGTGGTCTATGGATTAACAAAAATAAGTACTTCAAGCAGTATGCTTAGCTCTAAACGATTTCTACCTCCTCACTTAGGCACAGATAATTGTTCATTCGCATGACAGTATAATGTATTACATATGGAAACAGTGTGCAACAATTTTTTTTGCCTTTTTCTGGCAGCTCTAAGGTTATGGGGTATTGGATATCATGCTATTGCAAGCAGCAGTGTAGATAAAATGTCAAGACATGCACGTCAAACTATAAGCAGATAATCATGAGTGGTTGATAAATGGACCGATAAGGGCAGTGTTTCAGCAATGGGTGAAACCAGCATAGAATCTATTTGCAACGCACCACAGAAGTTTGGCTGAGGTAGAACAAAAATGAGAACTAGCAAATCGGTTCCATGCTACTATCTTAGCATGCTTCCCTTGTTTTGGCTAAGTTGACCTTCGCCACAGTCTCTTTTGTCCCTGAAATATCATTCACTACTAATAATGAGAGTGGAGATTGTCAGAAAGGAAATTCTAGAAGGTCAGAAAGATGTCTCTTTGTGTAAACTAGAAAGAGCAAGGGTCTTGGGGATCTAAGCAGTGTATTACTTGTATGGTGGAGTGAACGCGTAAGGGTAATGTGGGGCAGGCCTATCTGCTTTTGTGATGTCAGTGCAGCAACTGACCAACTTATTTGCCTCTCAGCCTCGCATGTGCAGGGTGCTAGTCCAGTTAGGATCTGAGCCGTGATCCGACTATAGTGTGTGCCCAGGTCATGCTTTTCTGCCTTGAAGCCTAAGAGGTGCTTAAGGAGTGAACCCCTGCTCAGAATATTTGGCTTCCTTTGGCCTAGCAAGGGTAGGTGGCATTTGAGCCTTTTAAAATGTTTTCCCTCCATTCATGGACTGTATTTGTTTAGAAGTAAGCAGTATTCTTCCTTTTGCTTTTTTTTTTATGTGCATACAACTGCTCAGTTCACCATTTCCTATTTTTTCCATTTTGTTATACTTTTCCCCATTCAAATCCATCTCTAGCTTATAACTGTTGCCTTTTGGGTTGCTAGGCCTCCTCTGATTACCCTCACCATTTTTGTATACACAGACTGAGCATCCTGCCACCCTTCTTGCAGGGCTAGTGCTGTGTCGCTGCTGATGTGTTTCAGTCTTTATTACAATTATAATTTGTATGTCTATCTCTCACATACCCTCGCCCATCAGATGCAGACACATTTTCCCTGTACTATGTTAACCAAACTATTTGCAGAAACACTATACTTATTAGATTTCACAAGAGCCCTTATGCATCACATTGATCATACAAAGTCCATTCAGAGGATAAATCAGCGTTTTGTTAGTTTTGCCAAGTCCTATGTAGAGAATACTATTTCTAAATCAGGCCTTACACAATGGACAGTTAATTCAAGAGTGTTATGCGAAATATAACTAACTACTGTACATAGGGTACTTTGTACATGCAAAAAAAAAAAAAAAAACATTATTGCTTTCCTATGAAATATAATGCTTGGAGGCAAATGTCCAGGTGCAATATGGTCTGCACCACATACCTTCACAAAGCACTGTTTGAAGATTCATACCCATAAGGAACTCTGCTCTGGCTAAACATCTTACTTATCTGTTTTCTAGACACCATTTCATGGAACAGGCCACTGCTTTTGAGTATATGCAAAGGATGTGATCTTCAGCTATGTATGCTATAAGTGGAAAATGTTACCTATTAGCAGTCTGTAGTGGTGAGGAGTCGCATATGGCCTTTCACTTCCCTTATTGCGAGCCTCTATTCAGATGATTATAACATACATTAATATCCAATGGACTCTTTAACGTAAGCTTTCATATGTCACTTTACCTCAGGTACCCTTACTTACCCTTTGAGTTGGAAAACATAACCTATTCTGGAGACTTTTTTTTTTTTGCTGGTGCATTATGACTTTAGGTTAGAGATCATAAGTCACTCTGAAACCAAATCTTTTACTTTGAAGGAAAACAGCTTAAGCACTACACAGCAGGAGTATGCAACGTGTGTACACTTCCTTCTCCAGCGTTTGTATCTTCCACCGAGTCACATGTGTCCCATCAGTTCCTCTAATTTTGAGGCTTATTGTAAATACACATTATAAAGGCTTTGAAGAAATGGCAGTCGGAGCGTCCTGGGAAGGATAGGGGGTGCTGTCTTTCCAACTCCTGACCAGAGGGTGGGGCTTATAATTAGGTGAATAGGTTGTATATCTTCTATGGTGCTGTTCAGTGTTAATCGAGGCAGTAGAAAGTCTGCTTCTTAACAGTTGACTCCAGAAGGTTCCCAGCATGGCAACAGAAGTAGTCAAGCATGTGAATCTCTGCAAGATAACACAATTGGAGAATTATGAATTCAGGTTAAGTAACATATTTTTTGTTTTTGTTTCTGTTCTCCTTTGGCTGATCCTGTCAGAAATGACTGTTCAGTGCTGTCTGCATCTGTATTGTGATCCTGCAGTAGTCTTATATGTTTTAGTATTTGAAATATCCCTGATGTTGGAGCTGCACAAATATATATTTTTGATTCCCTCACAGTAAATGAACACTGCTCATATACAATCACTGAATGACATTAACTACCACTAAATCTCCCCCATCAGTCCTATACATTTTTCAGCAGTACAACCAACCTCATAACTTATCACAAACAATACAATCCAAAAACCACAAACCAAAGAACTTACAAAAACAATGTCACTTGCCAGAAGGAAGCTACAAATCAAGTGAAGTTGCAAACATATGGTCACAGTGTTCCCAAATCATACCTTCCCGCTGCAACTCCCCACACTCTACCTAAATCACCAGGTAACACAGCAGTTCCATCACCACTACCAACCACAAAAGGCCCCCACATACACAAACACACCTCAAAGTTCTAATTTCTCCAACCAGATAACCTCCATTCCACTTTCACCAAAAGCTGCAACCTCTGTACCCTAAATTCACCTACATCAAAATGCCCTATGCTTCAGCAGCTCCACCCATACTACACACACAGCGTTCAAAACACCATTAGGAAAGAAAGGAAAGAAAAACAAAAACTAAATGTTGGAAATGGCCCTTTTTTCAGGGTTATCCCCAAACTTTTTGCCTTCTTCCTCCCATTTTTTTCAGGTCTGTTTTTGCTGGTTTATTGTCTCTGCGCACTTTACCACTGCTAATCAGTGCTAAAGTGCAACTGCTCCCTATAGCAATTGTACTGTTGATTGATTTATCCTTGATTGGCATATTTGATTTACTGGGAAGTCCCTAGTAAAGTGCACTAGAGGTGCCCAGGGCCTGTAAATCAAATGCTACTAGTGGGCCTGCAGCACTGGTTGTGCCACCCACATAAGTAGCTCTGTAATCATGTCTCAGAGCTGCTACTGCAGTGTCTGTGTGTGCAGTTTTGACTGGAACTTCAACTTGGCAAGTGTACCCACTTGCCAGGCCTAAACCTTCCCTTTTCTTACATGTAAGGCACCCCTAAAGTAGGCCCTAGGTAGCCCCAAGGGCAGGGTGCAGTGTATGGTTAAGGTAGGACATATAGTAATGTGTTTTATATGTCCTGATAGTGAAATATTGCTAAATTCGTTTTTCACTGTTGCAAGGCCTGTCCCCCTCATAGGTTAACATGGGGGCTACCTTTAAATCTGATTAAAGTGTAGATTCCCTTTGAGAGCGGATGAACATGTTGAGTTTGGGGTCTCTGAGCTCACAATTTAAAAATACATCTTTTAGTAAAGTTGATTTTAAGATTTTGCGTTTGAAAATGCCACTTTTAGAAAGTAGGTAGTTCGATGGCATCTGTCGCTGTAGATACGCATGTTCTGCAATAGCTCGCCATCTGGTGTTGGGCCGGAGTGTTACAAGTTGTTTTTCTTCGAAGAAGTCTTTCGAGTCACGGGACCGAGTGACTCCTCCTTTTGTCTCCATTGCGCATGGGCGTCGACTCCATCTTCGATTGTTTTTTTTCCGCCATCGGGTTCGGACGTGTTCCTGTCGCTCCGAGTTTCGGAACGGAAAATTTGCTAATTTCGGAAGATTTTCGTCGGTATTGTTGCGTTCGGGATCGGCGTACTTAGATTCCACACCGCATCGAAGATCGAAGAGCTCCGGTGCCCTTCGGGGTAGTTTTTCGATTCCCCGTCGGGGCCTGGTCGGCCCGACCGCGTGCTGAAGAACGCCGATGGAACGGACCCCGTTCCGTTTCTGCCCCAAATGCCACAATAAATACCCCTACACAGACCAACACTTGGTCTGCAACCTGTGCCTGTCACCTGAGCACAGCGAAAACACCTGCGAGGCCTGTCGTGCGTTCCGGTCCCGAAAAACACTCCGAGACCGTCGAGCCAGAAGACTTCAGATGGCGTCCGCACCGACAGCCCAACGGGAGTTCGAGGAACAGGAAGAGGAAGGTACCTTCTCGATCCAAGACTCAGACTCCGAAGGATTCGACGATACACAAACCGTGAGTAAGACGTCGAAAACCACACAGAGAAACATTTACAAGGCCCAGGGGACGCCACTGCCATCCGGCCATGGCTCCACCCATAAATTCGGTGACCGACCGTCGGCACCGAAAAAGGCCCAAACAGTGCTGAGGTCGTCCGACTCCGGTCGAGACACCGGCACGCAGCCTTCTCGGGACCGAGAAAGTGCTGGAGACAAGCCTCGACACCGAGATGCCGGTGTGGACACGGCTCGACGCCGAGACAGCGGCACCGAAGCAGATCGACGCCGAGAGGTTTCGGCCCCGAAAAAGAAAAAAGTCACCTCGGAGCCGAAAAAACACGCAGACAGGGTTTCGATGCCGAAACAAACTGCAAGCGACCCAGCTTCAGGCTCTTATACAGAAGAGCACTCGCTAACCTCCCAAATGCAAAAGCATAGGTTTGAGGAAGAGCTACAAGCAACTGATGTGGACCATACGCAAAAGCGTATCTTCATACAGCAGGGGACAGGAAAAATAAGCACCCTTCCCCCCATTAGGAGAAAGAGAAGGTTGGAGTTCCAGACTGAACAGACACCACAACCAAAAGTGGTGAAAAGAGTTACCCCACCACCCTCTCCTCCGACCGTGATTAACGTCTCACCAGCACAAACTCCATCACACTCCCCAGCTCACACCACCATGAGCCAGGGTGACCAAGATCAGGACGCATGGGACCTATACGACGCCCCAGTGTCAGATAACAGTCCGGAGGCATACCCTACGAAGCCATCTCCACCAGAAGACAGCACCGCGTATTCTCAAGTGGTGGCTAGAGCAGCACAATTTCACAACGTAAGCCTCCACTCAGAACAGGTCGAGGATGATTTTTTATTCAACACACTCTCCTCCACCCACAGCTCATACCAAAGCCTGCCTATGCTCCCTGGTATGCTCCGGCACGCAAAAGACATCTTTAAGGAGCCGGTCAAAAGTAGGGCAATCACACCAAGGGTGGAAAAAAAGTATAAGGCGCCTCCTACAGACCCGGTTTTCATCACTACACAGCTGCCACCAGACTCTGTCGTTGTAGGAGCAGCTAGGAAAAGGGCCAACTCTCACACATCTGGAGATGCACCACCCCCAGATAAAGAAAGCCGCAAGTTCGATGCAGCTGGTAAAAGAGTCGCAGCACAAGCTGCAAACCAGTGGCGCATCGCGAACTCCCAGGCACTACTTGCGCGCTATGACAGAGCCCACTGGGACGAGATGCAACATCTCATTGAACATCTGCCCAAGGACTTACAAAATAGGGCAAAACAAGTGGTTGAGGAGGGACAGACCATTTCCAACAACCAGATCCGCTCCTCCATGGACGCTGCAGATACAGCTGCACGGACAATTAATACATCTGTAACTATCAGAAGGCATGCATGGCTCCGAACGTCTGGATTTAAACCAGAGATTCAACAAGCAGTTCTCAATATGCCCTTTAATGAAAAAGAACTGTTCGGTCCAGAAGTGGACACAGCGATTGAGAAACTCAAAAAAGATACGGACACTGCCAAAGCCATGGGCGCACTCTACTCCCCGCAGAGCAGAGGGAATTACAGCACATTCCGTAAAACACCCTTTCGAGGGGGCTTTCGGGGTCAGGGCACACAAGCCAGCACCTCACAAGCAACACCGTCCAGTTACCAGGGACAGTATAGAGGAGGTTTTCGGGGACAATATAGAGGAGGGCAATTCCCTAGAAATAGAGGAAGATTTCAGAGCCCCAAAACCCCTACTACTAAACAGTGACTCACATGTCACTCACCCCCTCCACACAACACCAGTGGGGGGAAGAATAGGTCATTATTACAAAGCATGGGAGGAAATCACTACAGACACTTGGGTTCTAGCAATTATCCAACATGGTTATTGCATAGAATTTCTACAATTCCCTCCAAACATACCACCAAAAGCACAAAATTTAACAACACACCATTCCAATCTCCTGGAGATAGAAGTGCAGGCACTATTGCAAAAGAATGCAATCGAATTAGTGCCAAACACACAAATAAACACAGGAGTTTACTCACTGTACTTTCTGATACCAAAGAAGGACAAAACGCTGAGACCAATCCTAGACCTCAGAGTAGTGAACACTTTCATCAAATCAGACCACTTCCACATGGTCACACTACAAGAAGTATTGCCATTGCTAAAACTACACGACTACATGGCAACTTTAGACCTCAAGGATGCTTATTTCCATATACCAATACACCCATCGCACAGGAAATACCTAAGGTTTGTATTCAAAGGAATACATTACCAATTCAAGGTACTGCCTTTCGGATTAACAACCGCACCAAGAGTCTTTACCAAATGTCTAGCGGTAGTCGCTGCACACATAAGAAGGCAGCAAATACATGTGTTCCCATATTTGGACGACTGGCTAATCAAGGCCCATTCGTTCATAGAGTGCTCAAATCACACAAATCAGATCATACAAACCCTCTTCAAACTCGGGTTCACCGTCAACTTTACAAAATCAAACATTCTGCCGCGCAAGGTACAACAATACCTAGGAGGCATAATAGACACATCAAAGGGAGTAGCCACTCCAAGTCCACAAAGAATTCTAAATTTCAACACCATCATACAACGCATGTATCCAACACAAAAGATACAAGCAAAGATGGTATTACAACTCCTAGGCATGATGTCTTCATGCATAGCCATTGTCCCAAACGCAAGACTGCACATGAGGCCCTTACAACAATGCCTAGCATCACAGTGGTCTCAAGCACAGGGTCACCTTCTAGATCTGGTGTTAATAGACCGCCAAACTTACCTCTCGCTTCTGTGGTGGAACAACATAAATTTAAACAAGGGGCGGCCTTTCCAAGACCCAGTGCCACAATACGTAATAACAACAGATGCTTCCATGACAGGGTGGGGAGCACACCTCGATCAACACAGCATACAAGGACAATGGAACGTACATCAAACAAAACTGCATATCAATCACCTAGAATTTCTAGCAGTTTTTCAAGCACTAAAAGCTTTCCAACCAATAATAGTTCACAAATACATTCTCGTCAAAACAGACAACATGACAACAATGTATTATCTAAACAAGCAGGGGGGGACGCACTCCACGCAGTTAAGCCTGCTAGCACAAAAGATTTGGCGTTGGGCAATTCACAACCAAATTCGCCTAATAGCACAATTTATACCAGGGATCCAAAATCAACTCGCAGACAATCTCTCTCGAGATCACCAACAGGTCCACGAATGGGAAATTCACCCCCAAATTCTGAACACTTATTTCAAACTCTGGGGAACACCTCAGATAGACTTGTTTGCGACAAGGGAGAACGCAAAATGCCAAAACTTCGCATCCAGATACCCACACGAACAATCCCAAGGCAATGCCCTATGGATGAACTGGTCAGGGATATTTGCTTACGCTTTTCCTCCTCTCCCTCTCCTTCCTTACCTGGTAAACAAACTCAGTCAAAGCAAACTCAAACTCATATTGATAGCACCAACTTGGGCAAGGCAACCCTGGTACACAACGCTGCTAGACCTATCAGTGGTACCCTGCATCAAATTGCCCAACAGGCCAGATCTGTTGACACAGCACAACCAAAAGATCAGACACCCAGATCCAGCATCGCTGAATCTAGCAATCTGGCTCCTGAAATCCTAGAATTCGGGCACTTACAACTTACCCAAGAATGTATGGAAGTCATAAAACAAGCCAGAAGGCCATCCACCAGGCACTGCTATGCAAGTAAATGGAAGAGGTTTGTTTGCTACTGCCATATTAATCAAATACAACCATTACACACAACTCCAGAACATGTAGTGGGTTACTTGCTTCACTTACAAAAATCTAACCTGGCTTTCTCTTCCATTAAAATACACCTTGCAGCAATATCTGCATACCTGCAGACTACCTATTCAACTTCCCTATATAAGATACCAGTCATTAAAGCATTCATGGAGGGCCTTAGGAGAATTATACCACCAAGAACACCACCTGTTCCTTCATGGAACCTAAATGTTGTCCTAACTAGACTTATGGGTCCACCTTTTGAACCCATGCACTCCTGCGACATACAGTTCCTAACCTGGAAGGTGGCATTTCTCATCGACATTACTTCCCTAAGAAGAGTAAGCGAGATTCAGGCGTTTACAATACAGGAACCTTTTATACAACTACACAAAAATAAAGTCGTCCTAAGGACCAATCCTAAATTTTTGCCAAAGGTTATTTCACCGTTCCATCTAAATCAAACAGTGGAACTTCCAGTGTTTTTTCCACAGCCAGATACCGTAGCTGAAAGGGCACTACATACATTAGATGTCAAAAGAGCATTGATGTATTACATTGACAGAACAAAAAACATCAGAAAGACTAAACAACTATTTATTGCATTTCAAAAACCTCATGCAGGAAACCCAATATCAAAACAAGGTATAGCCAGATGGATAGTTAAATGCATCCAAATCTGCTACCTTAAAGCTAAACGACAGCTGCCCATTACACCAAGGGCACACTCAACCAGAAAGAAAGGTGCTACCATGGCCTTTCTAGGAAACATCCCAATGCAAGAAATATGTAAGGCAGCCACATGGTCTACGCCTCACACATTCACCAAGCACTACTGTGTAGACGTGTTATCCGCACAACAAGCCACAGTAGGTCAAGCCGTATTAAGAACATTATTTCAGACTACTTCCACTCCTACAGGCTGATCCACCGCTTTTGGGGAAATAACTGCTTACTAGTCTATGCAGAACATGCGTATCTACAGCGACAGATGCCATCGAACTGAAAATGTCACTTACCCAGTGTACATCTGTTCGTGGCATCAGTCGCAGTAGATTCGCATGTGCCCACCCGCCTCCCCGGGAGCCTGTAGCAGTTTGGAAGTTACCTTCAATTATTTATATATGTATCATCTCAACCTTAAATAGGTGCATACTTAGTCACTCCATTGCATGGGCACTATTACTACAATTCAACTCCTACCTCACCCTCTGCGGGGAAAAACAATCGAAGATGGAGTCGACGCCCATGCGCAATGGAGACAAAAGGAGGAGTCACTCGGTCCCGTGACTCGAAAGACTTCTTCGAAGAAAAACAACTTGTAACACTCCGGCCCAACACCAGATGGCGAGCTATTGCAGAACATGCGAATCTACTGCGACTGATGCCACGAACAGATGTACACTGGGTAAGTGACATTTTCATTTTCTTGCTTAATCCATTATGTGACTCTGCCTGTTTGTGGATTCCCTGTCTGGGTCAGTTTGACAGTTGGGCTGTTCACACCTCTTCTCTAGACAGTGACACAAAGGGGGCTGGGGTGTAGCCTGCATATCTTGATTAGCCATCTGTGCTGGAGGGGAGGGGAAAGTGGTCACTCACACCTGAAAGGACTGTGCCTGCCCTCACACAATGCCGTCTCCGACCCCCTGGTGAGTGTCTGGGGCCTGGCCTGGACAAGGAAGGATCTTGCAAACACTTGAGACTTTACTTTGAAGTTTGCAAACTTCAAAGGCAGAACTGGGTATAAGCAGAAGACCCAAAACCCCAGACTTTTAGAATCTTTCTGGAATAAAGAGGAACCTCTGACCAGGAGAAGAGCTAAAGGAGGAGTACTGTCTCTTTGCTGTGTTGCTTTGCTGGACTGGCCTGCAGTTGCTGCTTCTGCCTGAAAAGAATGCAAAGGGTGAACTTTGCTGTGTGTCCTGCTTGAGAAAATTCTCCAAGGGCTTGGAGTAGAGCTTGCCTCCTGTTGGAAGACTCAGGGACACCAAAGACTTCAGTTTCTTCAACCTGCAGCACTGGGAACTGTGGTTTTGTGCTGTTCAAGAGGAGAAACCACAGCAACGCCACCAACGACGCCGCTGGCCTGCACGTGGACCTGCTGACGCCACACGGAGTCGCATTGCCCTGCTTCGCACCACGACCCTGGTCTCACTGCCGTCTTCGGACGACTTCACTGAGATGCTGCTCGCACCGCGACCTGTGGGTCCCTCACTCCGGCGTCACCTGCTCACACCGCAGCCTGGGCATCCCCGATGACGTCGCTCCTGCTGACACCGGCGCCGCTTCCTGCACCGTGGCCTGTGGACACCGCTCGTGAGTAGCACGAAGCACAGTCCTGTCCCGCGCCCCAGCCCTGGTCCACCGACGCCAGCACCATAAGCTACAGTGTCGTCACCAGGCTTCTTGCCTGCACCGTGGCCTGTGGACACCGCTCGTGAGGGTCACGAAGCACCGCCCCATCCCGTCCCGCACCGCTGGCTTGGGCCTACCGACGACAGTGCTTCCGCAGGGACGCTGCTGGCACCGTGACCTGTGGACACCGCACATTGCACCGCGCCGCTTCACACCGCAGCCCTGGTCTCACCGACGCTGCTGGACGCCATCACCGTGCTGCTGCCTGCACCGTGACCTGTGGGCACTGCACGCCGCATCGTCCCGCTTCGCACCGCAGCCCCGACGCCATCCACGCCAGCGCACCTGATTTCATCAGCCCAGAGTTCGATCCCCGAGGTGCGTGACTTTGAGGGCCTGATGACTCCTGCAAAGACTCTGGAATCGACGCCAGCGACGCCGCTCTCCGGAGCTCACCGCGAGGATCACGACGCTCTGCAAATCCAAGGTACTGTTTGCAGGTCTTCCTGACACCGTAGCTGGCAGGCAACGCCGCGGCCGGCCTGAACTGTTGGTTTTGTTGATCACGATGCCGTTATAGCCCCAGGTGGAGCTATCGACTTCAAGGAACTGTAGTTTTGAGTAAATCTTGCAGAATTCATATTTTTCTTACTGTATGTTGGATTTTTATCGTATTTGGTCCTGTTTTATATACAGAAATGTTGGCTATTTTTCTAAAACTGGTGTGGTGTCCTTTTGTAGTGTTTTCACTTATTACTGTGTGTTATGTGCAAATGCTTTACACATTGCTTCTGAGATAAGCCTGACTGCTCGTGCCAAGCTACCAAGGGTGTGAGCAGGGGTTATCTGAGCGGGTATCTCTCCTATCCTGACTAGAGTGAGTGTCCCTACTTGGACAGGATGCAATCCGACTGCCAACTAGAAACCCCATTTCTAACACTAAATATCTACTTGTCAATGCAAGATCCATGAAAAAAAAGCTTGTAACGTTTTTGACCTACTCTCAGACAACAGCGGACCTCGCCTTCATTACAGAAAAGTGGCTCTGGGAAGAGTTTGCACCCACATTCCACAATGCCATCCTACCTGATTTTCTCGTCATGAACAAAAATCTAATTGAAATACCGAAGGCGGCCATGTTGTCATCCATGAAAAGAACTACAAATAATAATTTAAATGCTCCCTCTTTACTGCTGTAAATCCTAGTGAACAACACCCATCTGGACCACCGAAACCTATACATTCTAGGAGACTTCAACTTATGGTTTGACAACAAGAACAGCTATTAACCAACCTGGAGGGCTTCATCCTCCCAAAAAGCGTTTCTGGCTCCACTCACTGAGCAGGACACTCTTTGAATGTCCTATTTGCACCCTTAGGACAAGCTACAGTTACATACAACTCCATGTAAGCTAGAGCAGCCGCATCACTGTCACTTTTAAGATCAACTCCTCTTTCCATGAGATTTCAATGACTCCCCAAAGCACCTACAACACGCTTGTATAGGCAATGGAAAAACCTAGACGACCACCAACTCAACATCCACCTTGAAAGAACCCCAATAAATATTCAGGAGAAAGGCACACACATTTCTACAACTGAATCTCCACTGCACTGGACAGATACCAACAAAAAGCACATCCAGAGTTGACCACAAACCCCATGGGTTAATTACAACATCAAAAGAATGTAGGAGCGGGTTAATGTTCTGTAAGGTGTTAAAGTTCCAGTCAAATCCAATATGGGCTTAGCATCTGGCCACTGCTGCTCAGCCAGTGCCCTACAGACCTCTTTGAATGCCATAATAGCCATGCGTCAGTCTCTCGCCTACTTGGACGTTGCTCAGTCTCAGCCTTTTCAGCGCCTTGAGGGAGCAAATGGTCTAATTTTCACTGGGGATGTTGTTCAAAGCCAAATTATGTAGTTTGCTAATTTTGGCCTCAAACACTATCATTAATGTGTGGCAGTGCTTCATTTGTAAATAAAAATGTGCCGGTGCCCAAAGCTCCCCTCTTAAACATGTGGCTGCCGCAATTAAATGTGCGAACACGGAATACTGAGGCAGCGTAATCCTGAAGCCATCTGGGGCCTCTTTAATCCATTTACAGCTACTCCCTGCCCCTTTAACTCTCTTTTGCAATTTTCTCCCATTGTGATCCTTTTTCGTTTTTTCTCTTCCTCATCTTTCCCATATGAGTCTTTTGCTAGCAGTAAATGCTGGAGTCAGAAAAAGAAATGCCGGCCCTCAAAAATAAGTGATGGTGCCCCGCACCAGAAACAGCAAGCACAAATTAACCACTGATTTGTAGTTCTCGCTGACAGCCACTAGTGTTAATACCAGATTGTAAATCTGATTATCTCTCTGAGAACGATCTAAAGTAGGGTTGCCTGTTGACCACTCTTTAATTCTCTCAGGGTTAGTTTGCATGCAAATAGTTTAAAACATGCAGTCATGTACTGTGCTTTCTATTACTCACTGTTGATGTGGTAATCTTTGATTTAACTTCGAAAGGCCTGCAGAATTGTTTGACTAAAATTGTAGCTACTCATCTGAAGTTTACTTAGATATAAATGTTTTAAAGGGCATATTTTGTATTTTGCAGATATTAAAAAGTATGCAAAATATGCTTCGACACAGCCAAGAAAAACTTGAAATTGTGAACACTTCTGCGTATCTCTGACAAAACTTTTTCTCTGATCTCAGTTATAAGCCGCTTATCTGGTAGTTAGGGGGCTAGGACATAGGAAAGTGTTCGGGTAATTTTAAGAATAAGACGACTGCATGCATTTTAAGCATCTGATATTGACTAAGTGCCAGAATAAAAAAAATCACTTACACTGATCTGTGGAAAGGAAACTTGCCCCATTCACCTACTGAGAAAGATTCAATGTCACCTTTGGCCACTAAACTGTTCAAAGTGAGGGGCTTGTCCAGTGCTTATGCACCAGGTCCTGCTGCAGCAGTAACAGTTTATTTCTCAAAAATTTCTCGTAATGCTCTGCAACGTTTCGAGTTCTCTCATGATAGTCTTGTGAACTGACAATTAAAGTAAGCTACTCTCTACGGTCTTGTATATATGTATTCTTAAAACAATGACGAATACTGCACAACCCAAAATAACTCAATCATACATTGTGCCTATCACAGGGTTAGATGAATGTTTTTATTATTATTAAGGGCAAGTGCACTTCCCCTTGAACTGTAACGGTAGTGTGGGAAAACTAATCTACAAAGAGCGTACTTACTTTGTTTAAACAGAGTTACTTTTGTTTGTCGGGGACTAAACATGCAGCGGAAAGTTTTTACAGCTGCTTTTTCTCAGATTTGGAATTTCGTCGGCAAAGGAAGCATTGACTTCTATACTGTGGGGGGGGGGGGCAATCATTTTTTTTATTAACAGCTGTATTCCCCCCCCCCCCCCCCCGGAACCATATGGCTGTTAAACGATATATAGATCAATATATCTATATATAGATATATCAATGTAGATATATCTATGTAGATAAATATATATATATGTAGATATTTAAAAGACATGTTATTAAAAAGTCATCTAGAGATACCAAAATCTCCAAACTGGCTATCAGAAGGCAGTAAGGGTTTCTTTTGCTGCAGGAAATTTAAAGCATGTAAAATCGGATGCAACAAAAAATGTCGTAACAGACTTTAGAGGAAGAGAAATAGAGATTAGAGACAGAATTACATGTGAAACATCTTTTGTGGTAAATATGTTGGAATGTCGATGTGGTCTTAGGTACGTAGGCAGCACTATATGCCCTTTGAAAAAGCGCATTTTGGAACATATAAGGGCGGTGCGAAACGAGAACACTATGTATGCAATGACTAAACACTTAAAAACTCACTCAGCATTTGATTGGCTGTCCATGACGTATTATGGTGTTGCAACAATACAAAAGCATGAACGGGGTGGCGACAGGGTTCAGAGATTACGCCGTTTGGGTCGAGATATATCATTAGGTTGAAGACCAAGATGCCATATGGGATTAATAATGACGAGGAACTGTATTGCCATCTCTAAGCTTGGTTAAATAGTACGGACTAGCTTTCATTACCAACAAAAAAACAACAATGAAGCATATCAAGTGAATTAAGTCAAATTGCTTTATTCAAAACCAATTGGGAGGTGTATCCCCACAATCAAATGAGAGAATATAAGTTGTAAATTTGAATAATGGTAATCAGTATTGCGGAGTTGGAAATACAAACATTGTAAATAGTGCAACATAGTAACAAAGTTTAATAATTAGTAGAGTAGCTGTGGTTATGTTTGTTGTTTATTGTTTCATTGTCCTTTATGTGCACTAGGTTGGTTAATTGTCATTATTTTTCAGTCTTTTCTTTGGTATTAGAAGTACACAGTGGGATGTCCAAAAAGGGCATGGTGGTGTGATTAGAAATAGTATACATTATTAGGAATAGTATAAATAGTACTTGTAATGGATTGGTTATTCACCGTGATCAAGACCGGGAAGGTCGAAACGCGTTGGTATCAGTTTGTTTGGCGTCCTGTTATGGAATAAAAGAATTCTGATTCAATCCTGTGAGTGCTGCATCCCTGACTTAAGTGTCAACTTGGTGTGAAGAATATTGATGGGAGGAGGTCCCTCCCTGTTGTAGGCACCGACGTGAGTTGAGCGCGCCTCTTTGGACCTGTTGGAGTTAAATAAATATATATATATATATATTCAATGGCATGTGTAGCTGCAGATACACATGCTGTGAATATCCCACCGTCTAGTGTTGGGCTCTGAGTGTTACAAGTTATTTTTCGTCAAAGAAGTCTTTTTTTTGACTCACAAGATAGTCTCTCCTCCTCTTGGTGATAGTGTGCATGGGCATCGACTCCTTTGTTAGATTGTTTTCTTTCTGCTGTCAGGCTCGGACATGTTCCCTCTCGCTCCGAGACTTTCGATTTGGAAACTTTATATTCGCTTTCTTATACCGCCGGTATTGTTTTCGAACCCATTTACATCTGCAATCGAACTGATAGTACTGTCGGGATCAAGAAAACTCCTTTTCATGCGCGTGTGCCCTTCTTGGCCTTGTTCGGGCCTACCATGCCATAGCCTGATGCATCAGACTCATTCCGATTCGGTCCTTATGCCACGCAAAATTCCCTTATACTGACCAGCACTTGGTATGTAATCTTTGCCTTTCTCCTGAACATCGAGAGGAAGATTGTGACACTTGCTGTGCATTTCGGTCGAAAAATACGCTGTGTGATCGAAGGGCAAGAAGACTCGAGATGGCGTTGAAATATACAGAGTCCACTGACACCTTAGAGGAGGAGCAGGCAGAGACTGCTATTTCGATTCAAGATTCCGACTCCGAACCAGGATCAGAAGACGACAGCTAGCCGATCACAGCGGCACAGCATGTGAGTACACCTGACCCTATACCCACTTTCAAAAAATCGAGCAAGGTCTTGGGTGCATCACTGCTGGAAAGCCATGTTTTCACCCGAAAGACAGTAGTCGACAAACGGCCCTTGGGTTCGGCGCCGAAAAAGGCCAAGACACCCCATCAACAGGCCACACCTGTTTTGGTGGTGGAATTGAGCAAGAAAATAAGAAGCTCCACCTCCGTGCCAAGCCGACGCCTACAGTCTTCGGATCCAAAATCACTGTGTCCGGCTTTGGAGCCAAAACCTCGGCTAATATCTTCAGGACCGAAACAGCTTGAAATTGCTTCGGAGACTAAAACATCCTTCTATACAGAAGAGACAGGACTTTCGACCCATTTGAAACATATGCCCAAAACAGCCACTGAACAATCCTCTAAGGGCACAAAAACATCAGAACATTAAATAGAGGAATCCGATATTCAACCAATTTTGGAGGTTATGGACAGTAAGCAGAGAAGAATACACATCCACAAAAAGACTGGTAAAAGTATTACTTCTGGACCTCCACAGACTAAAAGAAAGCTGGCATTTCAAGGGACTCTTGATACTGCTCCACCACCAGCAAACATTTTCAAGCGAAAGGAGAAGCCGTCACCTCTCTAGCTTTCTCCACCACATTTACCACAGGTTTCTTTCTCACCACCACCTACTACCCCACCACCACTACCGTCACCATCACACTCCCACACATATTCACAGGGAGACACAGTGGACCCATGGGACATGTATGACTCTGACCCTATACTGTCCAATGATCCTGCTCTTTACCCTACTATAACATCATCACCAGAGGATAGTACAGCTTATATCCCAGTTATATCTAGGGCAGCTGCATACAATGGGGACCAAATGCATACAGAACCTTTGGAAGAGAATTTCCTTTTTAATACACTGTCCTCTACCCATAAACACTACCAGTGCTTACCAATGCTTTCTGGTGTGCTTAGACACGCAGACGATGTATTCAAAGAACCAGTCAAAGCCAGGGTTCTAACCCCAAGAATTGATAAATATAAGCCTGCACCAACAGACCCAATCTACATTACGCAACAACTGCCTCCGGGTTCTATTGTGGTCAGTGCAGCCAGTAAACGGGCTAATAGTCTGTCTTCAGGGGATACCCCTTCCCCTGACATAGAAAGTCGTAAATTTGATGCTGCTCGGAAAAGGGTAACTACACAGGCAGCCAACCAGTGGCGCATTGCCAATACCCAGGCCCTGTTGTCAAGATATGATGGGGAACATTGGGATGAAATGCAAGAATTCTTGCAGTATCTACCCAAGGAACACCAAAAGAGAGCGCAGCAAATTGTAGAAGAGGGACAGGCTATTACAAATAACCAGATTAGATCTGCCCTAGACGCAGCTGACACTGCAGCTAGAAGTATTAATACTAGCGTTCTAATCCGACGACATGCATGGCTAAGATCCTTGGGTTTTAAACCCGAAATACATGCCTTTCGTTAAACAGCATCTCTTCGGACCAGAAGTAGATACTACTATTGAGAAACTCAGAAAGGATTCAGATACTGCAAAAGCCATGGCAGCCCTCTATACCACACCTTTTTGGTGTTCTTTTCTGAAACAGTTTAGGGGAGGTTTTAAATCCCAAACTGCAGAGGCTTCCACCTCTTATCCAAAACAGACACAGCAGTATTATTCAAGAGGGTCTTTTTGAGGCTCTTACAGAGGACAGAACTTCGGAGCCAGAGGAAAATTTACTACCTCAAAGAGTGCTACTACACCCACAAAACAATGACTTCCCAAACATTCCACAATCCCATACGTCTCCTGTGCGAGGAAGACTGCAACAATTCCACTTTCACTAGCAAAACATCACCACAGATCAGTGGGTACTCTCTATTATCCGCAGTGGTTATTGCCTAGAACTCATTTCTACTCCACCAAATATTCCCCCTCGCCCTCACTCTCTCCAGAACACACTGTTCTACTAAAATGAGGTACAACCTCTATTACATAAAGGGGCATTAGAAATGGTTCCCATCTCACAGCAAGGGAAATGAGTATATTCGCTATACTTCCTTATACCAAAAGGACCCATTCTAGATTTCCGACTGCTAAATCTGTATATACTGTCAGAACATTTTCACATGGTCACTCTACAGGACGTCATTCCCCTACTACAACAACAAGATTACATGACTGCGTTAGACCTAGAGGACACCTACTTCCACATTCCCATACATCTCGCTCACCTCAACTACTTAAGGTTCGTAATATCAGGCAAGCACTACCAATTCAAAGTACTACCCTTCGGCATAACTGCTCCAAGGGTTTTCACAAAATGCGTAGCTGGAGTAGCACCTCACCTCAGAAGACAACAGATACATGTCTTCCCGTATCTAAACGATTGGTTAATAAAATCCAGCACCATTCTACAGTGTCAACAACACACTAAATACACAATAGATACCCTACACACATTAGGGTTCACAATCAATTACCAGAAATCTCATCTTCAACCAGCACAGATTCAACCTTATCTAGGTGCAATTCTCAATACTCAAACAGCATTAGCCCATCCAAATCCACATAGGAAACAGGCTTTTCGATACCTCTTATCACAAATCCAGGTCAATCAGACTTACACAGTAAAATGTATCATGAAACTATTGGGAATGATGGCATCATGTATAGCAGTAGTACCACATGCATGACTAAACATGAGACCACTGCAACAGTGTCTCTCACAACAATGGTCTCAGGCACAGGGTCAGTTACAGGATCTATTGTAAGACGGCCAAACTTACATTTTGTGGAATCACAACAACTTAACAAAAAGGCGGTCCTTTCAAGACCCAGTGCCACAGACCATAATCACAACAGATGCATCAATGACAGGTTGGGGAGCCCATCTCAACAACCTAACCATACAAAGGGAATGGGACTCAACACAATCAACTTAACACCTAAATCACTTAGAATTATTAACTGTGTTCTTGGCCATCAAAGCATTCCAACCTCCGATCATACACAAGTCTTAATAGGAACAGACAACAATGTATTATTTGAAAAAACAATGGGGGATGCATTCATCCCAATTGTCCCTGCTAGCTCAAACAATATGGAAATGGGCAATTCACAGTCCGATTCACTTACTAGCGGAATATATCCCAGGGATACACAACCAACTGGCAGACCTTCTAAGCAGGACGCAGCAACAAATACACGAGTGGGAGATTCACCCACAGGTACGTCAATATTACTTTCAAATGTGGGAAACACCAAACATAGACCTTTTCGCAACAAGCGAAAACGCAAAATGCCAAAACTTCGCATCCAGAGACCCACACCCCCAATCCAAGGTCAATGCTCTATGGATCAACTGGTCAGGGATATTTGCTTACGATTTTCCCCCTCTCCCATTAATTCCATTTCTAGTCAGCAAAATGCATGGCACCTCTCTCACCATGATACTCGTAGCTCCCACGTAAGCACGTCTACACTGGTACACAACACTCCTGGATCTATCAGTAGTGCCATCACAAACTTCCAAACAGATCAAATCTGTTAACTCAGAACAAAGGGCAAATAAGGCATCCCAATCCCAGTGTACTCAACTTAGCGATTAGGCTCCTGAAGTCATAGAGTTTGGATGTTTACACCTTCCACAAGAATGTATGGAAGTTTTAAAAACACACACGTAAACCAACAACCAGTCAATGTTATGCAAATAAGTGGAAACGGTTTATATACTATTGCCAACCTAGAAATATAGATCCACTTAAAGCATCAGTACAGGATATAGTGTGCTATTTGCTTTATTTGCAAAAAACAAACCTGGATTTTTCCTCTTTTAAAATTAATTTAACAGCCATATCAGCGTATCTACAAACCATACAACATACTTATCTCTCTAGAGTTCCTGTCATAAAAACATTTATGGAAGGACTTAAACGCATTATTCCACCCAGGACTCCACCAGTTCCTGCATGGAATCTTAACTTTGTACTCACAAGACTAATGGGCCCACCATTCGAACCCACGCACTCTTTTCCTCTTCAGTTTCTCACATGGAAGATTGCTTTCTTAGTAGCAATTTCTTCATTAAGAAGATAAGTGAAATTCAAGCATTTACTCTAAAGGAACCTTTCTTCCAAGTACACAAACAAAAAGTAGTACTTAGGACAAACCCAAAATTCTTACCTAAAGTGTTTTCACCTTTTCACATTAATCAGCTGTGGAATTGCCAGTCTTCTTTCCACAACCAGACACTGCTGCTGAAATAGCTCTACACACTCATGAACTTAAGAGAGCTCTAATGTATTACATAGACAGAACAAAATAATTTAGGAAAACTAATCAGCTTTTTGTTGGTTTCCAACAACCATCAAGGCAATCCCATTTCAAAACAAGGATTAGCTAGATGGGTTGTGAGATGTATTCAAATATGTTACCTTAAGGCAAAAAGGTAACTATTAATAACTCAGAAAGCACATTCTATTGGGAAAAAAGGTGCTTCAATGGCATTCTTAGGAAATATATAAATGGCAGATATATGAAAAGCTGACACATGGTCCACACCACATACATTCACAAATCATTACTGTGTGGATGTTTTATCTAGACAACAAGCAAATGTTGGACAAGCAGTGTTAAAAACGCTATTTCAGACACTTCAACTCCTACAGGCTAACCACTGCTAATTTAGGAGGAGAACTGCTTTTCAGTCTATGCACAGCATGTGTATCTTCGGCTACACATGCTATCGAACGGAAAATGTAACTTACCCAGTGTACATCTGTTTGTGGCATGTAGTGTTGCAGATTCACATGCGCTCTCCTCGGGAGCCTGTAGTTGTCGTAGTACTCATTTGTACGTGTGTGTGTGTGTGTGTGTGTGTGTGTGTGTGTGTGTGTGTGTGTGTGTGTATATATATATATATCAGATAAAACTGCAAATAATTTATATTAAGAACAATTTAATTAGTGAATGCATTTTAGTGCCGCCAATTTCACAGTTAAGAATTAGTTCATGCACAATTAAGTTTATATATACGATTGGTCCTCTGTGGGGATTTTGTAGCTGTTATCATCATTTTGATCTATTCAGATGTATTTACGAACGAAGTGTTTAAATTAGAAAAAAATCATGAATAATATATAGCAGGAATATTTTTTAATGGTGAATGGATTGAAGTGCCGTCAATCACATTTGAAATTGAAATGGAGAAATTAAGTTAAGTTTATACAATTTTAAGTTACGATCATGTGACTATAATATAAGGTAAACAAACATGGCACCCAACAGGCCGACGAAGGCAGAAATGCCGAAACACGTACCTGTTGCTGTTTTTGAATAAATCACATTGAACATTCACCTTGGAGTGCTGATCCTCTTTGCAGACGGAAACAAGTGTGAAAAAAATATATATATATATATTTATATTCGATGGCATGTGTAGCTGCAGATACACATGCTGTGCATACGTCTGCCATCTAGTGTTGGGCTAGGAGTGTTACAAGTTGTTTTTCTTCGAAGAAGTGTTTTCGAGTCACAGGATTGAGAAACTCCTCTTCTGCTCTATTGCGCATGGGCATCGACTTCATGTTAGATTGTTTTCTTTCCGCCATCGGGTTCGGACGTGTTTCCTTTTGCTCTGATAATTTGAGTGGGGAAAGTTTCAAAACTCTCTATTCCCGTTGGTATTGTTTTGATCGTGTTTGATCTTCTACCGACGCTTCGGTAGTGTTGGGTCAAACATCTTTACTTGACCTTCATGGCGCCTGCGCCCAACTCTGGCCTAGTCAGGCCGACCGCGTGGAAGCCTCATGGACCGGACTCCATTGCGCTTTTGTCCTCGGTGCCACGCTAAATTCACCTACACAGACCAACATCTCGTCTGTAATCTTTGCCTTTCCCCAGACCATTGGGAAGAAAATTGTGAGGCCTGCAAATTCTTCTGTTCCAAGAAAATGCTCCGAGACAGAGCGCGGAGGCTTGAGATGGCATCCAAAAGCACTGAACATCTCGACGTCGAAGAGGAGGAGATTGTGCAGACTGCTGTCTCCGTTCGAGGATCCGACTCCGAGCAGGAGTCTGAGGAGGACAGACCGGTCACGGCAGGACAGCACGTGAGTACGCCTGCCTCTGTCCCAGCCGAGCCCAAACATAAGGCCTTGGGGATACCACTGCCGGAAGGCCATGGCTCAACCCGCACAAAGACCTTCGGTGACCAACCTACAACTTCGGCAACGAAAAAGGCCACTCCTCCCAAGCCATCGGACTCGAGCCAAAGTTCTGTCTCCGAGCCCAGCAAACATCGATCTTTCGAGCCAATCTCAAATTGTTTTCAGAGCGGAGACCATGCTCAACTCCCACATTTTCGATCCCGAAAAAAACAGCTTCGGAGCCGAAAAAGCCTATTTACACAGAGGAGCATGGACTTTCACAGGCACTTAAAGAAAGCCACACTTGTGACGCACACTCACAAGTGGAGGCAGTGGATGAAAGGCAAGCCAGGATTCACATCCATAGAGACTGGCAGAATTTTAACAGCACCTCCTCTAAAACCAAAGAGGAAATTAGCCTTTCAAGAGGAATTGGACACTGCACAGCCTCCAGCTAAAGTGCCAAGAACAAAGGAGAAACCTCCACCTCTTCAGTTTTCTCCTCCTCAGTCTCATCCTCACTCTCCACATTTACTTATCTCTCCCCCACTAGTCCTACACATATGCAGTCACAGCACATTCATTCGATTCACAACAGGACAATGTGGATCCATGGGATCTTTATGATCCAGACCCCATTCCAGACAACAACCCAGATTGCTATCCCTCGAAGCCTTCACCACCAGAGGATAGTACAGGCTACACTCAGGTCATAGCTAGGGCAGCATCCTATCACAAATTCGCTATGCACTTTGAACCATTAGAGCATGACTTCCTTTTTAATCTCCTCTACACATGCAACTTACCAGTCGCTTCCCATGCTCCCCGGCATGTTAAAACATGCTGACCAAATATTCAAGGAGCCAGTAAAAGCCAGAATAATTACTCCTAGGGTGCAGGAAAAAACACAAGCCACCTCCTTCTGATCCTGTCTTTATCACCCAACAGTTACCTCCAGACTCTGTAATCGTAAGCGCAGCCAGGAAAGCTCGCAGTCATCAGGTGATGCACCCCCACCAGATAAGGAGAGTAGGAAGTTTGATGCTGGCATCTCAGGCAGCCAACCAGCGGAGGATAGCCAACTCTCAGGCATTGTTGGCTAGATACGACAGGGCCCACTGGGATGAGATGAAAGAGAATTCAACATCTCCCCAAGGAAAAGCAAAAGAGGGCACAACAAATAGTAGAAGAAGGGCAAGCCATCACCAATAATTAGATCAGGTCATCCCTAGACTCTGCAGATACAGCAGGCAGAACCATCAACACTGCTGTACCATACGAAGACACGCATGGCTTAGATATTCAGGATTCAAGACTGAAATACAACAGGCAGTACTTTTGGCCCAGAGGTCGACACGGCAATTGAAAAAATGAAAAAAGATTCAGACACCACAAAGGCCATGGGTGCTCTATATATACCACGCAATACAGGGGATCCTTTCTTAAGCCCCAATATAGAGGCGGATTTAGAGCCCAAACTGCTGAGGCATCCACCTCACAGCCAAAGTCGGCCTACCAACCTCAATATCAACAGGCTGGTTTCAAAGGTACTTATAGAGGCCAGTACCCCAGAGGCAGGGGAAAATATCTATCTGCAAAACAAGCCTCTCAACAAACTAAGCAGTGACTTGTGCCATCCCTTCCCAATTCACACCTCACCTGTAGGGGGAAGACTGCAAAGGTTCCACAACAATTGGCTACCCATTACCACAGACAGCTGGGTATTATCAATTATCCGCAATGGCTATTGCAAAGAATTGACATAAACTCCACCACATATTCCACCAAAACCACACAAACTCTCCACAGACCATATCGCTTTGTTGCAAGAGGAAGTAAAATCTCTATTACTCAAACAAGCAATAGAAGCTGTGCCACAAAATCAAATAGGGACAGGAGTTTACTCACTGTATTTCCTCATTCCCAAAAAGGACGGGACAGAACCCTCAATCTTTACATCTTGACAGAACATTTTCACATGGTAACACTACAGGATGTTATCCCACTACTTCAACAACACGATTTCATGGCAACATTAGACCTCAAGGATGCGTATTTTCACAAACCCATCCATCCAGTGCACAGAAAATATCTCAGGTTTGTCATTCAATGAAAGCATTATCAGTTCAAAGTGTTACCCTTCGGTATAACAACAGCTCCCAGGGTATTCACAAAATGCCTGGCGGTAGTTGCAGCCTACCTAAGAAGGCAACACATTCATGTCTTTCCATATCTAGACGTTTGCCTAATAAAATCAAACAGTCATACACAGTGTCAAAACCATGCGCTTTATGTAATACAAACCCTGCACATCCTAGGGTCACAACAACAATCACAACTACAACCTGCGCAAATTCAACAGTATTTAGGGGCAACACTAAATACTCCGATCGCTAGCAAGCCCAAATCTGCAAAGAATACAAGCATTTCACAATATATTAGCACAAATACAGACATGCCAACAGTACACTGTCAAATTCATCATGAAAGTATTGGGCATGATGGCATCCTGTATTGCCATTGTTCCACATGCAAGACTAAACATGCGGCCCTTGCAACAGTGCCTTGCACAGCAATGGTCACAGGCACAGGGTCAACTTCAAGATCTAGTGTTGATCGACCGCCAACATACACATCCCTTCAGTGGTGGAATTCCACAAACCCAAACAAAGGGTGGCCATTTCAAGACCCCGTGCTTCAGACCATACTTACAACAGATGCATCAATGATTGGCTGGGGAGCTCACCTCAACAATCACAACATTCAAGGACAATGGGAAACCAAACACAAACAGTTACACATAAATCACTTAGAGTTGTTAGCTGTATTCCTAGCACTCAAAGCTTTTCAGCCTCTTCTCACTCACACGAATATCCTTATCAAAACAGACAACAATGTATTACCTAAACAAACAAGGAGGGACGCATTCGTCCCAACTGTCCATCCAAGCCCAAAACATTTCGCAATGGACAATTCACAACAAGATTCACCTGGTAGCACAATACATTCCAGGCATACACAACCGATTGGCAGATGTTCTCAGCAGAAATCATCAACAAACATGAGTGGGAGATTCACTCTCAAGTACTTCAACAATACTTTCAACAATGGGGAACACCAGACATAGATCTGTTCGCCACCAGCGAAAACGCAAAATGCCAAATCTTTGCATCCAGATACCCACATCCCCTATCCAAGGGCAATGCTCTATGGATCAATTGGTCAGGGATATTTGCTTACACTTTCCCCCTCTCCCACTCATTCTATTTCTAGTCAACAAACTGAGTCAAAACACACTCAAGCTGATACTCATAGCGTCAACGTGGGCACGTCAACCTTGGTACACAACACTATTAGACCTGTCAGTAGTACCACATATCAAACTCCCAAACAGACCAGATCTGTTGACACAAAACAAACGGCAAATCAGGCATCCAAATTCCAACACACTCAATCTAGCGATTTGGCTCCTGAGGTCATAGAATTTGGGTATCTACAACTACCAACTGAATGTATGGAAGTAATTAAGCAAGCAAGAAAACCCACTCCCAGGCAGTGCTATACCAACAAATGGAAAAGATTTGTGTATGACTGTCAAGCTAAACAAATTGCCCCTCTTTCAGCATCAATACAAGACATTGTATTCTATTAGCTTCATTTGCAAAAATCACATTTAGCTTTTTCATCCATAAAAATACATCTCAGTGCAATCTCAGCGTATTTGCATAAAATACTCTTTATTTAGAGTTCCTGTTATCAAAGCCTTCATGGAAGGCTTAAAACTCATCATCCCACCTAGAACGCCTCCAGTGCCTTCGTGGAATCTAAACATAGTGCTCATGCGCCTTATGGGCCCACCATTCAAGCCATTGCACTCAAGCCAAATACAATTCTTAACATGGAAAGTAGCCTTCCTAGTCACAATTACTTCATGGCGAAGATTTAGTGAAATTCAAGCTTTCACAATTCAAGAACCGTTCATACAAGTACATAAGCAAAAAGTAGTACTACGAACAAACCCTACATTTCTTCCAAAAGTAGTATCACCTTTTCATATCAATCAAACAGTGGAACTACCAGTCTTCTTCCCACAACCAGATTCTGCGGCAGAAAGAGCCCTGCTTACATTAGATATTAAACAAGCCCTAATGTATTACATAGAACAAAATCATTCAGAAATACTAAACAGTTATTTGTGGCCTTCCAGAAACCACATACTGGTAACCCCATTTCAAAACAAGGTTTAACAAGATGGGTAGTAAAATGCATCCAAACATGTAACCTTAAAGCTAAAAGACAACTATTAGTTGCACCTAAAGTACATTCCACAAGGAAAAAAGGAGCTACAATGGCTTTCTTAGGAAATATACCAATGGCTGAAATATGTAAAGCATCTACTTGGTCAACACCACATACATTTACTAAACATTGTGTAGATGTGTTAGCTGCGCAGCAAGCCACAGTAGGTCAGGCTGTACTAAGAACATTATTTCAAACAACTTCAACTCCTACAGGCTAACCACCGCTTTTATGGGAAGAACAACTGCGTTTTAGTCTATGCACAGCATGTGTATCTGCAGTTACACATGCCATCGAACGGAAAATGTCACTTACCCAGTGTACATCTGTTTGTGGCATGTTCTGCTGAAGATTCACATGCACCCTCCCACCTCCCCAGGAGCCTGTAGCAGTTTAAGTTAAACAATCACTTTTACATATGTATATATTTCATTTGCATGGACATCTCTTTTCTTTATACTCTATCACTCCTACCTTACCCTCTGCGGGAAAACAATCCAACAGTTGATGCCCATGCGCAATGGAGCCGAAGAGGAGGAGTCAGTAGATTCCGTGACTCAAACACTATTTCCAAGAAAAACAACTTGTAACACTCCGAGCCCAACACTAGATGGCAGACGTATGCACAACATGTGAATCTGCAGCAGAACATACCACAAACAGATGTACACTGGGTAAGTGACATTTTCCCATATATTTATATATATATATATATATATATATATATATATATATATATATATATATATATGTATGTATATGTGTGTGTGTGTATATATATATATATATATATATATATATATATATATATATATATATATATATATATATATATATATATATATATATATTTGCATGGACATCTTAGTTACTTCATATATACCTAGAGCTGTAGATACACAATCTTTCACTCCTTACTTTTCCCTTCTGCGGGAAAACAATCTAACAAGGGAGTCGATGTCCATGCATACTATCACAGAGAGGAGTCACCACTCGATCCTGTGACTCGAAAAATACTTCTTTGAAGAAAAACAACTTGTAACACTCCGAGCCCAACACTAGATAGCAGGATATGCACAGCATGTGAATCTGCAGCACTACATGCCATGAACAGATATACACTGGGTAGGTGACATTAATATGTATATATATATGTATATGTGTGTATTGTGTGTGTGTGTGTGTATATATATATGTATGTATATATATATATATATATATATATATATATATATATATATATATATATATATATATATATATATATATTCGCCACCAGTTCGCTTGCGTCTTCAAAGCAATGCACATACTTCAACTGACTCGTTTCAACTGCAGCTTTTAGGCAGCAATAAAAAAAACAGTGAAGTAAATCTTGTGATTATGTTTCTGCTAGAAAAGGATCTGACTTTTGTCTAGTGGCAGTTTTGATGCCATAAAGTAGCGCAGGAGGTTTATATGCCTACTGAAAGGATCAAAACGGTATTATATGTGAATAGCTGAGTGGATTAGTAAAGCCAGCCATTACCTGCGCTATAATACAAATGAAATTTATGTGCAGGGGAGCTATGAAGAGATGAAGGGCACTTTTGCTAGGTGGTAGTGAGGGAATCAGAGGAGGTGGTCATGGGAGTGCGAGCACCAATAATGATTGTTCGACTTGGGCGCTAGAGGCGCTAAAGACTGTGTGATTGGTATATGACAAGGTGAAGTTATAGTGTGTCTTTTTTTTTTTTTTTGTGTGTGTGTGCCTTGAGAGAACATGCTGATTGAGGAAAGAAGCAAAGGTAAGGTGACCTCTACTGTTGTAGGTATCACCCACCTGCAATTTTGTGACTGTCTACATAGGCTAGTGTTTTAGAGCAATAGTTTAGCCAGTAGCAGAGATGGCATCTCGTTGGATGACTGCTGCTGCTGCTTCTCAAGCCCTAACTCAGGTTATAGAGGACAGCTCTGACATAGGATCTAGAGACTGAGACAGCATTTGAGGGATAGGGCAACGGCACAGACTCTTGGAGTGATTTTTCAGTCGGAGTCCCATTTGATAGCTCCTCTTCCGGTGATTATGAGGGAGGTGATGAGGACAGTTTTGCTGTCCCTTTGTAAGCACAGTCTGTGCAGGGGTACTATAACGGGTGAGCCCAACCCAGGGAGCAGGTACATGCAGGGGTAAGCACAGAGAGTGCTCTCTTGGGAGCTCCCCAATTTAGTTCAGCCCCAAATTCCACCGCCCAAATCGTATTGTGGAGACATCAGAATTATCTATCACAAAACAAACTGGTTTTGTAAGGTAGGCACCTGCGTTTTTGTTCCTGGGCTCTACGGCCATATAGGGAAACATACCAAACCCAGACATTTCCGGAAACTAGACATCCGGGGGAGTCCCCAGAGGTGTGACTTGTGTGGATTCCCCACATTTTTCTTACCCAAAATATCCTGCAAAGCTGAAATGTTGAATAAATACTCTAGTTTTTCTTGCATTTCTGTTACTCAAACTACAGGAATATGCTGGGATCCACAAAATTCCTACCACCTAGTGTTTCCCCACTTGTCCTGATAAAAACGCTACCCCACTTGAGTGCCTGTACCTAGTGCCAGCGTCAGGAATGGATCACCCCAGGGTCAACAGTTGCCCTCATGTAAGGACCAGCATTGACAGTTGTGTGATCTATTCCTGTCGCAGGCACTAGGCCTACCCACACAAGTGAGGTACCATTTTTATTAGGAGACTTGGGGGAATGCTGGGTGTAAGGAAATTTGGGGCTTGCAGATTCCAGAACTTTTTATCACTGAAATGTGAGGAAAAAGTTTTTGGGCCACATTTTGAGGTTTGCAAAGGATTCTGGGTAACAGAACCTGGTGAGAGCCCCACAAGTCACATCTTGGATTCCCCTAGGTGTCTAGTATTAAAAAATGCACAGGTTTGGTAGGTTCCCTTAGGTGCTGGCTGAGCTAGAGGCCAAAATCCACAGCTGGACACTTTACAAAAAACACGTCAGATTTCAATGTAAAAATGTGATGTTTCTATGTTGTGTTTTCTGTTGCAAGCATTAGGCCTGCCCACACAAGTGAGGTACCATTTTTATCAGGAGACTTGGGAACACAGAATAGCAAAACAAGTGTTATTGCCCCTTGTCTTTCTCTACATTTTTTTGCTTCCAAATGAAAGACAGTGTAAAAAAATAAAATAAAAAAAAATTCCCTGGAATTCACATGCTAGTATGGGCACGCCGGAATTCAGAGATGTAAACCTTCAAGCCCTATATATTACCGCAACCAGAGGCGGCGTCCAGCAGACGTAACGGTATATTGCTTTCAAAAATCTGACATTACAGGAACAAGTTACAGAGTAAAACATGGAGCAAAATGGCCGCATTTTCACCGCAGTTTCAATATTTATTTTAATTTCAGCTGTTATTGTCTGTAGGAAAACCTTGTAGAGTCCACACAAATGACCCCTTGCTGAATTCAGAATTTAGGTTACTTTTTAGAAATGTTTAGCTTTCCAGGATCCAGCATTGGTTTCACACCCATTTCTGTCACTAACTGGAAGGAGGCTGAAAGCACAAAAAATCGTAAAAATGGGGTATGCCCCAGTAAAATGCCAAAGTTGTGTTGAAAAATGTGGTTTTAGGATTCAAGTCTGCCTGTTCCTGAAAGCTGGGAAGATGGTGATTTTAGCACTGCAGACCCTTTGTTGATGCCATTTTCAGGGGAAAAAAAACACAAGTCTTCTTCAGCAACCCTTTTTTCCCCATTTTGTTGAAAAAAAAACGAAAAAAGGCTCAGCACTGTGTGTGTGTGTGTTCAGTCAAGGGGTTAAATCTAGTTATTCACTGCTGTGACTTGCCAAAAGTTGTTTTCTACTGTAGCTACTTCACAAAGCAATTCCAGGCTGTTGGCAGGGCTCTCAGAGAACTGGTCAGTGATGTGGAGGGTCTCTTCTCCAGTGGACAGCTGCAATGTCTAGCTTCCCCGTACTGCTCTGCTCCTGCATAGTTGAAAGCAGGAGGAACTGATTTTAGGGGCCCTACTTAACATAAAATTATACATAGAAAAAAAGAGACTAACTGGAATGTTTTTATCACCTCTGTTCTGTGTGACATCTTAGACAACTTGAGCTTTGCTCTGTCTATTCAATGTCACTCAGCACCCCTCAGTGAAAAAAATCAGTTTTTCCCTGTTACCTATCTATAATTCTTTGTATGGTGTGCAACTGATTATCAGACTGGGTCTCGACCTTGTACTCATCTCTGTTGCCAAACTGCTCTAACAACTTTAGCATGATTGTAGTCTTCTACATTCTGGTGTACCTCTGGACTGTTCTCCTAGCAGTACTGAATAAGGAATTAGGGTATGTCAGATAGTTCCCCAAACGTAAGAGTTTATTATCAGAGGCATGGTAGACCAGATAGCTTCAGTTAGGATTGCTTCTTTTTACTTGCATTTCACCCGTCATCACCTAGTTTCACCGTAAGCTTCTCCAGTGATGTTGTAGCCTCAGTTAACAGAAGCTAACAGCCAGGAAAAGCCTCGTATTGACTGACATGATAGGCCCTGTCTCACAGTTAGGTAACTCATTCCAGACTTCATTGCTGGTACCTGTTTTGATTGTTTCCCAGTGACCTGCATCCTTACCAAAGTGGAATTTATAATTCTAGCAGTTCAAATTGAAATATTTTATGTAGCACAAATGCCAAAGGCGTCTCACTGGTGCCTGCTACATTAAGAAATGAGTCGACAGAAACCAGAAATTCGCCACCAGTAGGGTCAGCTGATCACACCGAATGTAAGTAAAAACAGGTTTTCAGATGTTTCCTCAATCTGGAAAGGTTGGACTGAGCTGTTAGGGTAAATTATTCCACAGTTGACTTCTGGATAAAGCTCTTTCTTCCCCAGCTCTCTTCTGATTTTAAAGACATTGTCTGTCCTAGAATTTGCTGAGCGAAGGATTCTTTTGAGGGTATACCAAAAGAGGTTTCTTTTCAGGTGTGCGGGGCCTTCGCCATACAGAGTTTTATGTGCCAAACGTAAGGCCTTGAGTATCACTCTCTCACAGGGGTCCAGTGAAGTTCAGATAGAGCTTCAGAGACAAACTTAAATTTGGGAATTTTCTTCAGCATCTCTGCCGCCACATTTTGTAGGACTTGAACATTCTTAAAAGAATGTTGGTAAATGCCTAAATATGAGACATTACAATAGCCCAGCCTAGACAGGGCTGAAGCAGTGATCACTGATATCTGTAGTTCATATGGAATAAAAAGGGGAACTTTCTTTGAGGTGCGCAGCAGAAAGTAGCAAGAGGAAGTAAAATTATTAATTTGTGCATTAAAAGCAAGACTGGGATCAAAAATTATTCCCACCTTCGTGACCCAAGGTCGTGGGATGGAAAGAGGGCCAAGCATCTGAAGCACTAGGATTGGTCCCAGGAAGTTATGTCCTTAACGAACTTTAGGACCTCGGTTTTGTCTTGAGTTCAACATAAGACTGTTGCTGCTCATCCATTCTGCAACTGCACCCATACAGTTGTTAAAGCGGTGTGCAGCCTTATCATCAGAGATGAACACCACAATTTGTGTATCATCAGCATAGGCCAGAGCAAAAGAACGGATCTGCCTTGTCAAAGTAGCCACATAAATATTAGAGTGTAGGGCTCAATGGTGAGCCCTGGGGAACACCACACAGCAGTGAGAAAGGCTTGGATACAAAGTCCCTCAGGGCAACTGATTGGTTTCATTCATTTCTCTCAGACAGAAAGCAATCAAGAGCTAGACCTCCAAATTCATCTAAGCGTTCCAACATGATCACATGGTTCACAATGTCGAAGATAGCCAATAGATCCAACAGGATTATCGTTGCCTCCCCACTGTTGTCTAGAATACATCTCAGCTTCTCTGTGGCTACTTCCTGCGCTGACTCATTACTATGGTTTGGTCTGAACCCAAATTGAGCTTAGTCTAGAATTTCATTTTCCTCTAGATATTTCGAGAGTGCAGTGTCCATGTACATCTCCAGGATTTTTGTTGGAAAGGGTAAGCACAAAGATGTTTTAGGTAATTTGAAGGTCAAGGCTTTTTTCAACTCGATAGGGAACTCTTCTGGGTCAATAATGGTGTTTGGAAGGATAGTAAGAAGAGGGACCACTGTTACTGCTATATCGTGAATTATTTTGGGGGGACATGGGGTAAGATGGAGCCCCTGACTTTGTTTTGCCCATATGTTTGACTGCTTTTTCCTCTGTATGAGGTGGAAACTTACAGAAAATATTTTTTCAGAGAGCTACATGAATGGCCAAAGCTGCAGCACTGTCAGTTTTGTTTGACATGCATTTCATCAACTTTGTTTTTAAAAACTTCTGCTAGCGTATTACAGAAAAGTTAACAAGGGCGCACTGTGTGGCTAGATGGTACGCAGGACAGGACCTGGACTGTCTTAAAGTTCTCTTGTGGAAGTTTTTGCTGCATTACCTTTATAAAATTTTTTTTTTTTTTTCAATAACAATAAATGTTTAATATTTGTTATTAGGCTGATTGTATCTAGCTTTTCTTCCTTGAGATAATTTTTTCATCATATTCTTTCCTGCCTTCTGCATTTTTGTTTTAATTACTAAAGCTGAGATGAAAACCAAGGAGCGGACGGAATACTTCTGTAATTTTCAATAGTTTTAAAAGGAGTCTGATTAGTAGCTGCGACCTTCAACAAATCTGAGTACTTACAGTTAATTTGGAATCGTTCATGACTGAGGGCTGAGACCTCTCTAGGTATCAAGTCTGTTTTTATAAATTTTTCTCCAGATTTGGGCTTTCTTGTTAGTAACAGGAGTTGGTGGCACACATTTTAAATTTACAATTGATGGCTTTGCGGTCTGACCAAGTAATGGGTCAAATATAGTGCACTTTTAGGTCGGAGTTATTACAAAAAATGCCATCAAGGGTGTGTCCTGCAAGATGTGTAGATGTATTCACCAAATGAACCCAGCTATAACACCATTTAAACGATCAGTGAGGTGCACTGAATCTTTGTTTTCTATTTCTAAATGAAAGTTAAAATCACTTAAGATAGTGAAATTGGGGTATTCCATGCATTATTCTAAAACATCTCCTAGGCCTTCTAAGGAATTTGCTTTGGGCTCAGGGAGCCTGTACATCAGTATTCCATTGAAGTTACTGTTGTTAAATAACTTACAGCTGAATAACAATGCTTTGCTATCCACCACAGAAACAGGTTGATTAAATAAGGTGCCTGGATGAGGATTGGAATGCCAACCCTGGTAGCAGCAAAAATCTCCAGAGCGGCAGCATTCCTGAATGTTGAGCTCCATAAGGAGCCCATAGAGCAGGATTTCTTATTTCACACCCTTTGATCCACTCGCAGCATTCCTCCCCATGCATCCTTGCATCACAAGACATGCTGAGGATATCTTTAAAGTGGCAGTCCAGGCTATGGTTAGCACCTCCCGGGTGGATAAGAAATACAAAGCGGCTCCTTCAGATCTGCTATTCATTAGGAGTCAAGTTCCACCGACTCTCTTTTTGCGACCACTGCTAGCAATCAGGCACAGAAGAGGAGAGCAAGCAAATTGATGCTGTTGGGAAGTGTGTGACGACATAGGCCACAAACCATTGACGCATTGCCAGTTCGGAGACCCTCTTGGCCTGCTATGATAAGGCACATTGGGATGAGATGGAGGACCTGTTGCAGTAGCTCGCAGAAGTAAACCGTAACAGGTGGCAACAACTTGTCGCTGAAGGACAAATTATTACCAACAAATCTATAAGGTGCGCCCTTGATGCAGCAGATACAGAGGCAAGCGGTATTAACACCAGCATCCTGCTAAGAAAGCATGCATTGCTAATGTGTTCTGGTTTCAAACCAGAGGCCCAGCAGGCAATTTATAAAAAGCTTTTTGATAAGAAGCACCTGCTCTAGCCACAAGTAGATACAACATTATGAAAATAAAAAATAAACACTGATACTGCCAAGCCGATGGAAGCATTACAAACTGCCGGTCAGAGAGGCTTCTTTCGTCACTCAGGCTATGGGGGAACATGCAAGTCCTGTTCCACTGACATCTCCACGTCCCAGCAAAAGCAACCCCAGTCGTCGTACACCAGGGTTTATTTTAGAGGTTCAAACAATGGTAGGAGAAAGTGTGCCAAACAGTGAATACCTGCACCCTCCCCTCAACCACAGAACACCTGTCAGGTGCAGGCTTCAATTTTTCCACCAGTCTGGAACACAATCACTACAGACAAATGAGTACTAGCCATTATCCAACTTGGCCTTTGCCTGGACCTCATTACCAATCTGCCCAACGTTCCCCGTTACACTCACAGGCTGTCACAAGAACATATCCCGCTTCTCAAATAAGAGGTCCAAGCCCTTCTTCTCAAAGGGACAATATAACCTGTTCTGCCTCAACACCAAGTTCAGGAGTATATGCCCTATACTTCCTGATCCCACAAAAGTACAGGGCTCTAAGACCAATCTTAAATCTCAGACCTCTCACCAAATACATCCTGTCAGAACACTTCTATATAGTCACTGTACAGGATGTTATTCCCATTTTACAACAGGGTGCCCTTATGTCAACATTAGACCTAACTTCATATACCAATACACCCTGCTCACCGCAAATACCAAAGATTTTTCATAGCAAGCAAACACTGCCAATTCAAGGTACTTCCATTTGGGGTCACTACCAGACCTCAATTGTTCATAAAGTACCTGGCAGTGATCGTGAACCATCTGCAAAGACAAAACGTCCATGTATTCCCCTACCTGGATGAGTCGCTTATTAAGGCCAGCACTCATCAGTGCATACCACACACTTGGATGACAATAGAGCTTCTTCATAGCCTAGAGTTCATTATCACCATGGCCAAGTCTCGAGTATAACCACTGCAGGTCCCAACATATTTGAGAGCAATCCTAAACACTCAGTTAGGACTAGCCTACCACAAAATCCTACTCTGAACTTTCAGCCAAACTCTGCTCCAGTTCCAGCCAAATCAAACACTCACAGTAAGGCCATTTAAGCAACTGCTAGGAATGATGGCCTCTTGCATTTGCCATAGTTCCCACCGCAAGACTACTCATGTGTCCTCTCCAACGTCTAGCTTGCCAGTGGTCTGAGCCACAGGGTCAGTTGGAAGATCCAATGTTGACAGACCGCCACACTCGCTCTTCCCTCCAATGGTGGAACACCAAAAATCTGCTGAAGGGGTGGCCTTTTCTGGACCTTGCTCCTCACATCACTTTCATCAGGGATGTATCACATACTGGTTGGGGTACCCATCTACAAGACTACAAGGTTTTTGGGATGCCATACTTCAGGCGATCTACTTAGCACTGAAAGCTTACCTTCCTCACAAGGTTGTCCTTGTCCGGATTGGATAGTTTGACAGCCATATATTATCTACAAAAACAGAGGGGGGGACATGGTCTTCACAACTATCACATCTGTCTCAGACCAAATGGAATTGGGCACTTAACCATAACATTTACCTGTTGTCTGAATTCCTTCCTGGAACAGACAACGGCTTGGCAAACCTGGTCAGCAGGATGCATCGGCAAGACCACTAATGTGAACTCCACCCTTAAGTTGTCCAGTCATACTTCCAAAAGTGGGGGTCCCCTCGCATAAACTTATTTGCCGTGCCAGAAAATGCGAAATGCCCAAACTGTACCTCCAGGTGCCTACACCCACTATTTAAGGGCAATGCACTGTGGATGAGTTGATCAGGGATATTTGCCTACGCTTTTCCACCTGTCCCTCTCATTCCATTTCTTGTTCCGAAGCTCAGGCAAACGTCTCACCATGATCCTTGTGGCTCCCACATGGGCTCGCCAGCCCTGGTTCACCACACTTTTTGATCTTTCAGTAGTCCCGCATGAGAACCTCCCAAACAGGCTGGACCTTCTCACCCAGAATCAAGGACAAATAAGACATCCAGATCCCAAATAACTCAACCTTGCAGCTTGGCTCCTGAGGTCATAGAGTTTAGCTTCCTTGAATTACCACAAGTGTGTAAGACATTCTCAAGGAAGCCCAAAGTCATACCACTAGACCATGTTATGCAGCAAAATTAAGACGTTTTGTTTGCTGATGTCAAACAAAACGAATTGACCCTGTCAAAGTCACGATGCAGGACATCATATTTTACCTGCTTCATTTTCAAAAAGGAAATTTGACTTACACTTCCATGCAGTTACACCTAGCTGCAATAACTGCTTACCTCCAAAACAAACAGCACCTCTCACTGTTCAAAATACCAGTAGTCAAAGCTTTCATGGACGGACTCAGACGAGGTTTCCCCCAGCACCCTACTTGAACCTTAACATTATTCTGACTAGACACTCTTGCCCGCTTCAGTTCCTAACATGGAAGGTGACATTCTCAGGTGCCATTACCTCACTCAGGCGTGTTAGTGAGCTCCAGGCTTTAATCTTAGAAGAACCTTTCTTACACATGCATAGACAGTGATTTGTCATACCAATCCTAAATTCCTAACCAAAGTAGTCTGTTTTGGAAAGAGCTCTAAATACCTTAGATGTCAAGAGAACTCTCATATTACATACATACATACATAGATAGAACTAAGACATTCAGAAAGGCTAAACAAATCTTTGTAGCCTTTTCTCCACCTCACAAAGGCAACCTGATGTTCAAATTAAAGCATAGCTAGATGGATAGTGAAATGTATTAAAGGTTGTTACATTAAGGCCAAAAGACCTTTACCTGTTTCTTCCGGAGCGCACACCACTTGTAAAAAGGGAGCTCTATGGCCTTTGTTGGGAGCATTCCCATTACTGACATTTGTATGGAAGCTACATGATGAACTTCAACCATCTTCATCAGTCACTACTTTGTGGATGTTTTAGCACACCAACAAGCCACAGGCTAGCCACCACTTCATGGGGGGGAGGGGTAGGCGGGCACTGCTTTACAGTCTGTGAAGTGCATATGTATCTACAGCTACACATGCCATCGAACGGATTGTTACTTACCCTGTAAGTATCCGTTCGTGGCATGTAGTGCTGTAGATTCACAGGCGCCCTCCCTCCTCCCTCCTCCCCCGGACGCCTGTGACAGTTGCAGTTACACTATTATATATTTACATTTAGCATGGGCATCTTTTTTTTCTTACACATACCTCTTGCTCCTTTCTCACCCTCCTGTAGGAAAACAATCTATCAATGGAGTGGATGCCCATGCGCAATATCCCCGAGAGAAGGAGTCACTCGACTTCGTGACTCGAAAGACTTCTTCCAAGAAATATCAGGACCCAACACTAGGTGGCAGGAGTATGCGGAGCATGTGAATCTACAGCACTGCATGCCATGAACATATGCTTCTGGGTAAGTAACATAATCCTTCCAGTAACTGAAGCAAGCCTTCCTTGATCAGCAATGGAAGCAAATCTCTATTGACCTCTTAGGCCTTTCTAACAGTGGTCTTGTTATACCAAAACAGTGGTATGTCCGCCACAACATTGTTGCCCAGACTCTTCCTCTCCTCCTTTGGGCAGTATTCTCTCAGGGCCACAACCAATGGCACCTTTGGCCCACTATTAACTCCTAGAGTGTGAGGGACCTTAGAAAGAACAGCAAGACGGCCGGTTTCAACTGCAGCTGCAAGTGTAGGAAGGAAAACTAAAGCTGCAATGTCTTCAACAGTAATATTTGCTTGCTTCTTATCCGGGCATGAGCAGTTTAAGTTTTCCTGCCTGCAAGAGTGCGGGCAAGGAAACACATGTCTGCTCACACCCGGATGTAGCATCTTTAATGTTCTCAGCGGATGGGAACAGAAATGCTTTCCCTGCCTGCACTCTTTCAGGCTGGAAAACAATTGTGTCTCGGGGGTGGGCTCCCCAGGACACCGTGATTAAGCTGGCCCTTAGAGATGTGGTCTTCTGGGCCTTTTAAGGCGTGGAGAGGGGGGGATGCACACCCTCCTCTCCGTAATATGAGATCAGCCCAAAGGGACTGGGGTCCCCGGGGCCTCCTACAGGCTCGGAGAGGGAGACCGCGTGCCCCTTTCCCCTTCACATAAAATCTGCCCCAGAGGGTCGGGCCCCTGGGACCTCAGGCAGGGAAAGGGAATGCATGCCTGCCCTTCCCTTTGTTGTTCACTGCGGCGGCCCCCTCGCCCCATTTAATTTTAAAGTTTCAAATTTTTTTTGTATTTTTTTTTAAAGACAATCCGGCAGGATACCCATCCCCCCCCTCTTCCCCAAAGGGCTTAATGGGCCAGGAATCCTTACCCTGCCCCCTTATATTTTTTATCCTTTACTACTCTCAGTACAGGGAACTAAATCCCTGAGTCTTGTAATGGCTGCCTGCAACATTTGTTAGGGTCGAGCACGCAAGAGCTCTGGCTTGTTGGATTCTCTCGGTGGGCTTTTAATCACTCCCACTCTTGCTATTCACTCTTTGGTGTGCTTGTTTTAAATGCTTCATTTTTATTGGTGCATTTTGTGAAATGTCCCTCCTTTGTGTACTGAGTTACCTCCCAGGTGATTTCACTAAGTGAACATTCTTGTCGGCTGTCACACTACATCACGCTTCCTCCTGTTACAGCATGTGATGGCCCCTTTCTCCGGTTTCAGTTTACCTTTCATCCCAGCTGCGATTCTTTTGTCGAGATTCACACAGGGAACCAGTAACTCTTACGCTCATGGTGGCGGTGGTGCTTTGAATTGACTTGCTTGTGTCAACCGTTTTACTTTTCATTTTGAATTTATGTGGCAAGAAAAGTCCAGTTAGGAATTTTTGTTCTCATGTTGCAGGCAGCCAGTCAGACTGCTCGCTCTCTCAGTAACCTGACTCCTTCAGGAGCGAGTTGGCCTAAGAGGAGAAAAAAATCCCCTGGGACCATCAGAATGCTCTTTTTTTTTTTTTTTTTTTTTTTTTTCAAATTGGGTTTGAGAGACTTATGTGAAAGTCAGTCAAACCCAATCGCCCACATATTCAAATATTTTGCTTTACACCAAATCACAAAAAACATACTTTCTGAACCAAGATCTGGCATCCTGCGAAATTTGGTGTAATGTTGCAAGATCTTCCAAAAACGTCTATGAAAACGACAAATGGGAATTTGATTTTGGTACCCCCCACCCCCCCCACCACCTTTTTTTAGTTTTTCTTGGCCTCCGCTTAAAAGATCACCCCCAAAACTTTACATGAAGGAACTTTTTGGAAAGTTTTGTGAAGATTACTCAAACATTGCTGAAGAAAAATGTGCTTCCTATGGAAACGCAGACTTAACTATAACTACCCACTGACATCACATTACACCACTGGTGGGCCATTAACCACACAGTCAGAAAACTGCCCACCTATACCAGCTTCAGCAACACAATATAAGTTGGTGTCACTTTAAACAAAGGGAGGCCTACCTGTTTTGTCAGGGGATCACCACATTAAATGAATCAGCCACATATCAGGCTTGAATCTTGTGATACCATTAAATGCACAAATTAATACCCAAGTTGTTACTAAAGAATTTGAAATCAAAGTACCATGTGCCTGGGTCTACAGGCCATAAAATCCAGCCATATGATCAACCACAAGGGGTTCCCTTCCTCCAGAACAGGGGTCTCCAACCTTTTCAGTAAAGAAGACTTAAGTAAAATGAAAAACATCGAGAGCTACTTATATTAGAGTTGGAATAGTGACTGCATCAGACTAGATTACATTAGCGGGCACCAAATGCAAACTGTGATCACATCAGAGCATCAGGCACGTTCCCAGCAGTAATTTTTAAAATGCTTTGTAATTTGGAATCCTTCTACATGGGCAGGACATAATAGCTCATGCTGCCACACCCCTGGCACCAAGTTAATAATATCAATATTAATACTGTCCGAAGCTGCATGATGTATCACTCAAGTTTCAGCTTTAAATATGTATTCAAATGCAGCCATTTTTTTGATATATTAATTCAACCAGGCAGATGTGTCTAACATAGTAGGCTGGACTACGTAGAGGAGAGCTCCTTACAGGTAGCTGTAGAGCTCCCAGTAGCTCATGCACTACTCATTTGCGAAGCCTGCTCCACACCGTGGACAAGGGGACACAAGGCCTGCACGACTAACCACCCCTAGAGACGTATACTGTCATAGGGGCAGGCAACACTCTGTGCTCCAACACACTGTTGTCCTGTGGTATGGGGTCCCAGGACCACATCATTGAGCTAGGCCTTCATGTTCTTGTTGCACTGATCGAGGAGAGGAAGGGTGCCCTGGGTGCATAAATAATTCAGGGAGGGGAGGGGGCACGCACGCGGTCTCCTGTCCACCTCGCCAAATTACCCCCCACCCCTCTCCAAGGAAATTGAATTAAAGATGTACTGATTCCTGGGACAGTTTTTCCTTTATTTTCTAGGTCACTTACTTAAAGGGGGATAACTTTGACCCTGGCAAGCCGATTTTATCCATCTTTGTCTTGTTTTGCTTGTGGTTGTCAGGAGCATGTTCTTCAGGCCTCTGGACCACATTTTGTGGTTAGCTGGATTTTTAGGCTACCTGCACCTAGCTTTATCTCTGTCTGGCTCCTGATACTCCTCTCCTGATGGTGAGTGCATCTTGCACAGCCACTCCGCAACCAACTAGCAGAATTGCCTACTTGCGGCACACCCCAGAGGAACCTGGCCACTGAGAGGGCACCTGGGGTTTGCAGTAGAGTCCAAGGTCCTTTCTCTCAAATGGTCCTCCAGGGGCATAAGGGGACTGTGCCATTTCGCCTGCAAACTTGGGTTTCAACTGAAGCCATAGTACTTATGTGGTGCTTCCTTCCAGCTTGGCATCCTTTTCTGCCATTTTTGCCTCCCAGAGCCAGTTTTTTTTTCACCCGTCTCTTCCTTGTGCAGAGGTTTTTAAGTGGGGCAGAAAGGCTAATCCTACAATGCCACATGATCCCTCCACCCCTGTCGCAAGCGTTCTGCTCATCATTCTGGGGTAGTCCAAACAAGGTGGCTTAAGTCTTCTCTGATAATAGCTCCTTTGAGGGCCTCAGTTCTTCCCCTATCTGAAACCACTACCTTATCCCTTCCTACCATATCTTCAAAGATGAGCCCCTCCATTGTTGACTCCCGATGTCTACACTCCCTTGTCTGTTCTAGTGGGCCTGGGCTGTCCCAGCCCTGTTGCAGTGTAATGAGCTAATTATCAGATGCAGATTTCTTTCAGGGTAATTTCTTCTTACGGGAACTGGTTCAGTCACTAATAATTGCCCTTTCGTGAGGAGAGGCCTGTGATCCATCTGCTGGGAAGCCGGGAACTTGGTCCAGTAAGGGGGAGGAAGGGGCAAAGGCCTGAAATCTGTGTAGGATGTGAGCCAGTGAAATGTGACAAATCCTGAAAATCACATAAGATGTGGGTTATTGGCAATTGCAAATTCAACCTTGGCGTGCATGCTTTACCCAAGTGCCTAAGTGGAGCGAAACTGTACTTTCGGGCAGTTTTGCCTGTATGTATGACAGAGAAAATACCACAGATTTTCCAGTAAGTACAACAGACCCACTCATATTATAAGCTCTATCCTATGTCTGCACTGAACCTTGCAGAGTGACTTTTGTTACAGGTTATCTGTGTGCAGAAACAGGCATGCGCTCAACAGTAGTCTTAAACACAAGCCCGGAGACATAGGTGATCATGTGCCTCCTACCCTAGCTGCACAGTAGTGGCTTTATCTGAAAAGTCAGACACTGGTGGTCAATACTGTCAGTACAACTACTGTGAATTCAGATTGAATAAAACTCAGGTAGTGAGACTTATTCGCTGAAAAAGGCCAAAAACCAGGTTGGCAGTTGAAAAAAGTTCTGCAACCCATTTGCAACAATAAGGCCCAGAGGTAAGCAAACTATTTTCTTTATGCAAACATTAAGTCTCAATGACTGGCGTCAATTCCACCACCCAACTAGAGACCAGTTTCACTCCCAACTCTCCCGGTAGTTCATAACCAAGAGACTGAGGCAGGAAAACAGTGTCTGGGAATGAGTGGAACAACAGAGGGGAGAAAGTTAAGCCTGTCCGTCTAAAATATAAATAATTTGTTATAGGTATTTTATTGTATTTGGGAGATTGTTTGTTTATACTTGTTGACCACATTCTAGAGTCAAAAAGAGCAATACCCTACCCCATTGCCTACTTCCTCTATACTGCAATTCTAATTTTTTTTGCTCCCCATCTCTCCTTACAACCCCTCCCCCTTTTGGCTCCCAAATTAAAAGAACAGCGTCACAGCAACTCACCTATAGTGAAGTGAAGACCCACACCCAGCCCAGCATGGATACTGCAGGAAAAGAAAGGCTTGAACTTGTCCTTAAAGGTGATATTTCTACTACCACTTCACTGAGGAGTCTCGCAGACCCCCTTCCACCCCCCCCCCGGTATTAAATACAGAGAAAATTAGCCATAAACATCCGCCATACTGGAGCCATAGACCTAACAAACCTTTCACAACGATATGCCTTAAAGTAAATACTATGGTTTATTACAGTAAGCATAAAGTGTATCATATCCTTCCACCAAATCACTGGACATTGTACTTCTTCAATAAAGGTGCCTCATCGCAACTGAATCCTGTAAACTGAGAAGGCACTGGATAGAAAGTCATTGATAGTAGTAGGTCCCAACAACCAATTTACAAATATCCACATTGAAAAAAAATCTGAGTCACCAATTTTCATACACAAATCTGTACAGCACAGAATACTAAAGACATGAACCGACCCATGGGGGAGATATCGGTTTGCAAAAACCTGTACTCTAAAATCCATCATACTAGTGGGCTTGACATGTGCCCCAAACAGCAGAGCCATCTTTTTCTCCTCTTCCTTCACACCCGTGAAAGAATTCTTGTCTTCAAAACTATTATTAGAGGGGGCTTAGAGCTTGGAACTAGATCATGTCATTGACTGGAATGGCCTTTTGAATAGAGGGAATGGAACAGACAGGCTGACTTTGTGACTTAGCTACATAGAGTGGCCTGGTAGATCCCTGGCACTTTGCACAAATAAGAGATAAAAAATTTAGTTTTTTGTTAGGTGCAAACCAAACTTATTCACACATAGACTACTTCCCCATGGCCACATCTCTCATTAAACATGCCTCAAAATGCCAAACACTGACAGGAGGATCTCCGGCACTCACCAGTCCAGCTAACTGTATATCTTGAGCATGTAACACCATTGGTCAATATACAAAATCCAGACAGGCAACCCTAAAGGAAAAGCTATGTAACTACATTGCCCTTGATAAAGACTCAGTAAGCTCTCACAAACACTATGAGCATTCTGCAGGGGTAGGAGAGGAGCCATCCAGTGGATATGTAAGGCAAAAGAACTAGTCAACTTTGGAACACAATATTAAAACATGCACAAACCTTTGCACAAATATTCTGACAGCCAAACTTGACAAATTGAGGAGAAAAAAAGGTATTTAACATATTGTATACCGAAAAAGCAAACTGTAACCTCATTAGATTACAGAATTGTCATGAACAGTGAGAGAAGGTGGACAGACTTCTTGCAACCCAGTTAAAACAGCAGGAGTCTTGATCTGCTACAATCGCCATAAACAATGACTTGGACAGCATTATTTTGTGTGCTCACTGGATGCTGAAGAAGCATTTGACCAGGATAAATGGGTACCTTTGTCAAAATCTAGCCACAGATTGTGATCCTCTTCACAATAAGAGACAATAAAAATTAATTACATGCCTTTTTGAACTAGCCAACTTTTTTTTTTATATATATATATATATATATATATATATATATATATATATATATATATACCTTTTCTGTGCATAGAGTTAGCTGGGACAAAAGTTAACTTTTACTAGTATTGGAAGGTGCAGGCAAAAATTTTCAGGGGGAAATCATCATGCCTCAAATTCTCAGACTTCCTAAGTAACAAAGGGTGTCACATATGGTGAGGTGCAATCTACAACTGCTGCTTGACAAAACGACCAACCACTTTGTTTGTTAGCCCTACCTTTTTTCATTTTGGGGGAAAAGTCATTTAATTGTAGTAGGGCCACAGTATTATCTACTAGGAATGTTACCCTTCTCAGTACCAACCAAAATGCTCACAAGTATTACAATTAAAATACATAACTTCATCTGAGCAGGAAAGCGGGTCACGCTTCAGTCCCTCAAAATTACATTTGCCCACAAAACTGCAGCTGTACTACTTGGCTCACAAACTGCCCCAGATCCCCTACATTTTTCGGGATTAGAGAGCACCCAATGTGGCTACCTATTGAGAGGGTGTCTAGACGTTGCTTTCAAAGGCTGTACAATATAGGCACACCCACACAAATCTGACCATCTCCTTCCATATGTGCAGCGATAGCCACTTGGAAAACTACACGCAGAAGACTTAAAGTACATATACATCTCCATAGTGACGTCCCTTAGTGAGCCTGAGGAGTGGCGGCCAAACATTCAGAAGGCAATTCTCGGCCACTAGAAGAGTTTATATAATAGATTGTGTAATTCGAAGTGGAGTTGTAAAACCCCTTTCAAGACATTAACCCAAAGAATTCTATTCTTCCTCACAGGCCTGACAATACATATAACTCTTAAACTGCCGGAAGGGGCCTCATATTAGAGACATATAAATCTTCAAACATCCATAGTACTAACCTACGTAAAGCAGTGGGGAAAGGGACTGAAAGTAGGCTAAACATGCACTGAAACTCAGCTGAAGCGGAGCTAGAAAGAAAAGCTAGATAGCAGATGCTATAGCACGGAACAGAAGACTATACCTCACTCAAGAAAACAAATGACAAAAAATTTAGATAGGCTTGCCTTAAATATGTGTACTTGAACATAATACATAAGTGACAGTGGACATCAGCTAAACTCCTCAAAGGGTCATGAGCCTCAACAATACTTGTTGGAGATATATATACCAAAGATGGAATCCCAAACAGTGTTTTTTTATCAACTTATTTGAATACTTGTGAGAGGAGCGGAAAACCTTTATAATATTGGTAGTATTTATTTCCAGACTTCAGTGAAACTAGCACTCTTAATAGCCACCACATTATCCAGAGTGAAGATATGCATCCTTCAGCTTTACTATCGTACCCGTAATACTAGAGTGGACCTATTTACAAATTTAACAGACCAAATGGCTGTGTGTACACGGCTATAGGGGTCAATGTCTTAACTACTATGAAAGAGATACATAATAAAAATAACTTAACTCATTCAGCGACATCAGTATAACAAACTTATTCTTAAAGAATAAACGGTCTAATAAAATAAACTGTATGTTCAGATTGTATTGCTGGCATTGGTTTAATTATGAAAATGTACCTACAGGTTTGTAAGATGTATCCCAAAGGTGCAATCTAAACTGTTTTTTTTTTATCAACATTACTGTTACTGATGAGCAGTATGACAATCTGTACATAATATTGGAAGTATCTATTTCCAGACTTCAGTTAAGCTAGCCCTCTTAACACCACAGACATGAAAAAATACTATCTCGCTCACTGTTTAATAGTCACCACATTATCTATTGCAAAGATACGCATCCTTCAGCTTTGGTGATCAGACCCTTAGTAGTAGATTGGATCACAGAATTGCACCGCTTAGCATGAGTGTAACATTTACAAATTCAACCGACCAAATGGCTATGTGTGCACTTCTATGGGATCCATGTCTTAGCTACTATGAGAAAGATACAAATTAAAAATAACATGTTCGATGGCATCTGTCGCTGTAGATACGCATGTTCTGCAATAGCTCGCCATCTGGTGTTGGGCCGGAGTGTTACAAGTTGTTTTTCTTCGAAGAAGTCTTTCGAGTCACGGGACCGAGTGACTCCTCCTTTTGTGTCCATTGCGCATGGGCGTCGACTCTATCCTCGATTGGTTTTTTTTCCGCCATCGGGTTCGGACGTGTTCCTGTCGCTCCGAGTTTCGGAACGGAAAATTAGCTAATTTCGGAAGATTTTCGTCGGTATTGTTGCGTTCGGGATCGGCGTACTTAGATTCCACACCGCATCGAAGATCGGAGACCTCCGGTGCCCTTCGGGGTAGTTTTTTTTTTCGATCCTCCGTCGGGGCCTGGTCGGCCCGACCGCGTGCTGAAGAACGCCGATGGAACGGACCCCGTTCCGTTTCTGCCCCAAATGCCACAATAAATACCCCTACACAGACCAACACTTGGTCTGCAACCTGTGCCTGTCACCTGAGCACAGCGAAGACACCTGCGAGGCCTGTCGTGCGTTCCGGTCCCGAAAAACACTCCGAGACCGTCGAGCCAGAAGACTTCAGATGGCGTCCGCACCGACAGCCCAACGAGAGTTCGAGGAACAAGAAGAGGAAGGTACCTTCTCGATCCAAGACTCAGACTCCGAAGGATTCGACGATACACAAACCGTGAGTAAGACGTCGAAATCCACTCAAAGGAACATTTACAAGGCCCAGGGGACGCCACTGCCACCAGGCCATGGCTCGACCCATAAAATCGGTGACCGACCGTCGGCACCGAAAAAGGCCCAAACAGTGCCGAGATCGTCCGACTCCGGTCGAGACACCGGCACGCAGCCTTCTCGGGACCGAGAAAGTGCTGGAGACAAGCCTCGACACCGAGATGCCGGTGTGGACACGGCTCGACGCCGAGACAGCGGCACCGAAACAGATCGACGCCGAGAGGTTTCGGCCCCGAAAAGGAAAAAAGTCACCTCGGAGCCGAAAAAACACGCAGACAAAGTTTCGATGCCGAAACAGACTGCAAGCAACCCAGCTTCAGGCTCTTATACAGAAGAGCACTCGCTAACCTCCCAAATGCAAAAGCATAGGTTTGAGGAAGAGCTACAAGCAACTGATGTAGACCATACGCAAAAGCGTATCTTCATTCAGCAGGGGACAGGAAAAATAAGCACCCTTCCCCCCATTAGGAGAAAGAGAAGGTTGGAGTTCCAGACGGAACAAACACCACAACCAAAAGTGGTGAAAAGAGTTACACCACCACCCTCTCCTCCGCCCGTGATTAACGTTTCACCAGCACAAACTCCATCACACTCCCCAGCTCACACCACCATGAGCCAGGGTGACCAAGATCAGGACGCATGGGACCTATATGACGCCCCAGTGTCAGATAACAGTCCGGAGGCATACCCTACAAAGCCATCTCCACCAGAAGACAGCACCGCGTACTCTCAAGTGGTGGCTAGAGCAGCACAATTTCACCACGTCAGCCTCCACTCAGAACAGGTCGAGGATGATTTCTTATTCAACACACTCTCCTCCACCCACAGCTCATACCAAAGCCTGCCTATGCTCCCTGGTATGCTCCGGCACGCAAAAGACATCTTTAAGGAGCCGGTTAAAAGTAGGGCAATCACACCAAGGGTAGAAAAAAAGTATAAGCCGCCTCCTACGGACCCGGTTTTCATCACTACACAGCTGCCACCAGACTCTGTCGTTGTAGGAGCAGCTAGGAAAAGGGCCAACTCTCACACATCTGGAGATGCACCACCCCCAGATAAAGAAAGCCGCAAGTTCGATGCAGCTGGTAAAAGAGTCGCAGCACAAGCTGCAAACCAGTGGCGCATCGCGAACTCCCAGGCACTACTTGCGCGCTATGACAGAGCCCACTGGGACGAGATGCAACATCTCATTGAACATCTGCCCAAGGACTTACAAAATAGGGCAAAACAAGTGGTTGAGGAGGGACAGGCCATCTCCAACAACCAGATCCGCTCCTCCATGGACGCTGCAGATACAGCTGCACGGACAATTAATACATCTGTAACTATCAGAAGGCATGCATGGCTCCGAACGTCTGGATTTAAACCAGAGATTCAACAAGCAGTTCTCAATATGCCTTTTAATGAAAAAGAACTGTTCGGTCCAGAAGTGGACACAGCGATTGAGAAACTCAAAAAAGATACGGACACTGCCAAAGCCATGGGCGCACTCTACTCCCCGCAAAGCAGAGGGAATTACAGCACATTCCGTAAAACGCCCTTTCGAGGGGGGTTTCGGGGTCAGAGCACGCAAGCCAGCACCTCACAAGCAACACCGTCCAGTTACCAGGGACAGTATAGAGGAGGTTTTCGGGGACAGTATAGAGGAGGGCAATTCCCTAGAAATAGAGGAAGATTTCAGAGCCCCAAAACCCCTACTACTAAACAGTGACTCACATGTCACTCACCCCCTCCACACAACACCAGTGGGGGGAAGAATAGGTCATTATTACAAAGCATGGCAGAAAATCACTACAGACACTTGGGTTCTAGCAATTATCCAACATGGTTATTGCATAGAATTTCTACAATTCCCTCCAAACATACCACCAAAAGCACAAAATCTAACAACACACCATTCCAATCTCCTGGAGATAGAAGTGCAGGCACTATTGCAAAAGAATGCAATCGAATTAGTGCCAAACACACAAATAAACACAGGAGTTTACTCACTGTACTTTCTGATACCAAAGAAGGACAAAACACTGAGACCAATCCTAGACCTCAGAGTAGTGAACACTTTCATCAAATCAGACCACTTCCACATGGTCACACTACAAGAAGTATTGCCATTGCTAAAACTACACGACTACATGGCAACTTTAGACCTCAAGGATGCCTATTTCCATATACCAATACACCCATCGCACAGGAAATACCTAAGGTTTGTATTCAAAGGAATACATTACCAATTCAAGGTACTGCCTTTCGGATTAACAACCGCACCAAGAGTCTTTACCAAATGTCTAGCGGTAGTCGCTGCACACATAAGAAGGCAGCAAATACATGTGTTCCCATATTTGGACGACTGGCTAATCAAAGCCCATTCGTTCATACAGTGCTCAAATCACACAAATCAGATCATACAAACCCTCTTCAAACTCGGGTTCACCGTCAACTTTACAAAATCCAACATTCTGCCGCGCAAGGTACAACAATACCTAGGAGCCATAATAGACACATCAAAGGGAGTAGCCACTCCAAGTCCACAAAGAATTCTAAATTTCAACACCATCATACAACGCATGTATCCAACACAAAGGATACAGGCAAAGATGGTATTACAACTCCTAGGCATGATGTCTTCATGCATAGCCATTGTCCCAAACGCAAGACTGCACATGAGGCCCTTACAACAATGCCTAGCATCACAGTGGTCTCAAGCACAGGGTCACCTTCTAGATCTGGTGTTAATAGACCGCCAAACTTACCTCTCGCTTCTGTGGTGGAACAACATAAATTTAAACAAAGGGCGGCCTTTCCAAGACCCAGTGCCACAATACGTAATAACAACAGATGCTTCCATGACAGGGTGGGGAGCACACCTCGATCAACACAGCATACAAGGACAATGGAACGTACATCAAACAAAACTGCATATCAATCACCTAGAACTTCTAGCAGTTTTTCAAGCACTAAAAGCCTTCCAACCAATAATAGTTCACAAATACATTCTCGTCAAAACAGACAACATGACAACAATGTATTATCTAAACAAGCAGGGGGGGACGCACTCCACGCAGTTAAGCCTGCTAGCACAAAAAATTTGGCATTGGGCAATTCACAACCAAATTCGCCTAATAGCACAGTTTATACCAGGGATCCAAAATCAACTCGCAGACAATCTCTCTCGAGATAATCAACAGGTCCACGAATGGGAAATTCACCCCCAAATTCTGAACACTTATTTCAAACTCTGGGGAACACCTCAGATAGACTTGTTTGCGACAAGGGAGAACGCAAAATGCCAAAACTTCGCATCCAGATACCCACACAGACAATCCCAAGGCAATGCCCTATGGATGAACTGGTCAGGGATATTTGCTTACGCTTTTCCTCCTCTCCCTCTCCTTCCTTACCTGGTAAACAAACTCAGTCAAAGCAAACTCAAACTCATATTGATAGCACCAACTTGGGCAAGGCAACCCTGGTACACAACGCTGCTAGACCTATCAGTGGTACCCTGCATCAAATTGCCCAACAGGCCAGATCTGTTGACACAGCACAACCAAAAGATCAGACACCCAGATCCAGCATCGCTGAATCTAGCAATCTGGCTCCTGAAATCCTAGAATTCGGGCACTTACAACTTACCCAAGAATGTATGGAAGTCATAAAACAGGCCAGAAGGCCATCCACCAGGCACTGTTATGCAAGTAAATGGAAGAGGTTTGTTTGCTACTGCCATATTAATCAAATACAACCATTACACACAACTCCAGAACATGTAGTGGGTTACTTGCTTCACTTACAAAAATCTAACCTGGCTTTCTCTTCCATTAAAATACACCTTGCAGCAATATCTGCATACCTGCAGACTACCTATTCAACTTCCCTATATAAGATACCAGTCATTAAAGCATTCATGGAGGGCCTTAGGAGAATTATACCACCAAGAACCCTACCTGTTCCTTCATGGAACCTAAATGTTGTCCTAACTAGACTTATGGGTCCACCTTTTGAACCCATGCACTCCTGCGACATACAGTTCCTAACCTGGAAGGTGGCATTTCTCATCGCCATTACTTCCCTAAGAAGAGTAAGCGAGATTCAGGCGTTTACAATACAGGAACCTTTTATACAACTACACAAAAATAAAGTCGTCTTAAGGACCAATCCTAAATTTTTGCCAAAGGTTATTTCACCGTTCCATCTAAATCAAACAGTGGAACTTCCAGTGTTCTTTCCACAGCCAGATACCGTAGCTGAAAGGGCGCTACATACATTAGATGTCAAAAGAGCATTGATGTATTACATTGACAGAACAAAAGACATCAGAAAGACTAAACAACTCTTTATTGCATTTCAAAAACCTCATGCAGGAAACCCAATTTCAAAACAAGGTATAGCCAGATGGATAGTTAAATGCATCCAAATCTGCTACCTTAAAGCTAAACGACAGCTGCCCATTACACCAAGGGCACACTCAACCAGAAAGAAAGGTGCTACCATGGCCTTTCTAGGAAACATCCCAATGCAAGAAATATGTAAGGCAGCCACATGGTCTACGCCTCACACATTCACCAAGCACTACTGTGTAGACGTGTTATCCGCACAACAAGCCACAGTAGGTCAAGCTGTATTAAGAACATTATTTCAGACTACTTCCACTCCTACAGGCTGATCCACCGCTTTTGGGGAAATAACTGCTTACTAGTCTATGCAGAACATGCGTATCTACAGCGACAGATGCCATCGAACTGAAAATGTCACTTACCCAGTGTACATCTGTTCGTGGCATCAGTCGCAGTAGATTCGCATGTGCCCACCCGCCTCCCCGGGAGCCTGTAGCAGTTTGGAAGTTACCTTCAATTATTTATATATGTATCATCTCAACCTTAAATAGGTGCATACTTAGTCACTCCATTGCATGGGCACTATTACTACAATACAACTCCTACCTCACCCTCTGCGGGGAAAAACAATCGAGGATAGAGTCGACGCCCATGCGCAATGGACACAAAAGGAGGAGTCACTCGGTCCCGTGACTCGAAAGACTTCTTCGAAGAAAAACAACTTGTAACACTCCGGCCCAACACCAGATGGCGAGCTATTGCAGAACTTGCGAATCTACTGCGACTGATGCCACGAACAGATGTACACTGGGTAAGTGACATTTTCAAACTCATTCAGTGACATCACTATAGCAAACATTCTTAGAGAATGAACAGTCTAAGAAAATAAAGTGCACTGTAAGCTCAGTTTGCATTGCTGGTATTGGTTTAATTATGAGAATGTCCATACAGGTTTGTAAAAGTTAACTCTTTTGGCTATTTATAATGCTTTCAGAATCATCCTTGATTACATACAGATGCATGCAGAAGAATGACAGCAGAATTGGTGATTTATGTGGAGTCAGTGTAAAATCATGGAAAATATATTAAGGGCCCCATTCTTTAAGTCTCAAAAGTGCATGTACTGGCCTTGCATGGGTGCAGATATAGGTCTGATTTTCACAAGAGTTTACAGAAGTAGGTCTGGAAAACATACTCCTAACAAACTTAAATAAATTCTAGTTTTTTATGATCAAATATACATTTGTATAATTTCGTCATTGGAAAATCTGCATGCAAAGAGCAAATTCACATTGATTTTATTTTTTTCTCTTCACTCACCTTTTTTGCGAGAAGGCAAAGTCACTTCCTACCTTGGAAAAAGGTTTACTCTTGCCCTTATCTGCAGTACATTTACTCTTTTCTAGGATAGAAAGGGTTGGAGAAGAGTTGTTGAATTCCCTTACATATAAGACATTCACACCCCTGTGAAAATTGCTCTTACAGAAAGCAGTACAAAGCCAACTTTTACTAGCTTAAGCCAAAAGTACATGTGCACATAGCGTAGGTAATTGAGCCCATAACATTTGATTCTGACAGTGGCTTGCAGGATTTATTTAGTTGTAAAATGAAAACCATTAATTTATCTAGCATTTGGTATATACTGACCTTATAGCAAACAAGCGAACTGAGGCAAGAGATTTCCCCAAGAATTACCAGTTTTAGTTAAGGGGAGAAGGCCAGACTGTGAGTGGTCTCGTTGGCCCTCATTAGGTAACCTAAGCACTGAACTGCAAGTATAATCTGGATACAGTAACATTTTGTGATGGAGTAAATCCTTAAAAAATAAATTTTCCAAAGCAATTTATGAGATGCTTCATTGGAAACTAAAGAGCAGTAATATGATTAGAACAATCATATACACTGAAATGAGCTTTCATCAGAACACTGGCATAATTAAAGTGCAGGCATATTCACAGTTCTGTGGTGGTATGAAAGTTGGTATAAAGAAAATCCATTCATTCATTCATTCATGTCTGGGAATGTTCCAGGATTTGACATAAAGAGAAATGTAATATGTTAGATGTCCAGTATAATCATTAAGGTAGCATAATGAAGGCCTTGCTAGAATTTAAGCTCTAACAAAATAAGTCCTGGCATAATCCCAGAGGATATTATCAAGGCTTTGATGTGAGAACAATTCTATAATTTGTCATCTCATTACATGGTACCAAATGGAGGTGTGAACTATTTTAACAGGACAGGTAGATTTCAAATGCAACGCGTCCTTTGGACAAGTAGATCTTTTGTAAAATTCCACACCCCTGCATGAGAGTGCATTTATGCTGTATTTGCAATGTTCTCTATCAACATATTTCTGTCTTTTCGTTTTGTATTAGATGTGACATTTGACCATCATAATTATTTTAGATTGCTTTAGCAAATGCTGGGTAACCCATGCTTTCTAAAGCTTCACACAGTAAAAAACACTCAAGATATTCAACAGTGGCTTGAGCAGTGCAATGTTATGAACTTTACACTGCCCTAGTTTCATTTTACAACTGATGAGCTTTAAATCAATTCATATTTGATAATGTAAGCTCATACTGCCAAAATGCACCAGCTACATCTGTTTAGAAAAACAAGATTAACCATTCTAACCACATACTTCTGCAATGTTCTTCAGTCACTGGTTCCGTTGTATCTGAATGGAGGAATCTCTCTCCTTGTTGTGCTGTCAAAATTAAGGTAAGGGTCCTCATCTCAGCGGCCCTGCAAAGGAGTAAATACATTTCATGTGTTTGTTGTTAATTGTCATCAAATGGACCTCAGCAACAACCTTAAAACGCCCAGCAGCTGGAGAAATACAGTAAATGATGAATGGTTATTGTATGATGCAGGAAATTCTGAAAGCCATCACATTTATAATTGCTGTTGTACTCTTGCTACACCTCATTGCTTGAAGACATCAGTTTCTCTCCTCCACAATATTCCATACACAATGATACTTGGTGGAGGAGGTTCTGCTGAGAGACCTGATGAAACTGCTTTATTTATCACCATAAAATTATTTTTCTCTTTCTGTATAGTAAATGGTATTGTTTTCTGAGCATTCGATGTACAACTGTCTGATAGCTTATATAATTAGCTATGCTTAAACTCTTTAAAAATTGAAAAGTGTCAGATTCCTGTATGTTTTCAGTTTGATGATAGCCTCCTTTCCACGCATAGGAAGCTTACCAGCTTCTGTGTTTCCAGATATCTGTGGATTTCGGGAGTGGATGATTCATAGTGCAGCTGTTGTACAGTTGTGATGCCACCTTGTTTTGGTTACCATAATTGAGCCAAGGAGCACATGTGGTTGCATTGGTCAGGCTGCTAGTACAGGGTTGCGATCTGATCCTTACCCTAGTTTACAAACAATTTGACAGTCAAAGCTGCCAACCCTAACTATCCTGATAGTAACTCAAACCACCAGGCTCTCCCTTGCTGTCAGTCTCTGTAAACTCTCTTTATCATCAGTCAGTCTCGTACCCTGGTGGACCAAGGACAGTTGTTAGCACATGACACTTTGCAATTCTACTCATGATCATATGGCAGTGTTTATGGCGGATAAGGTATTGATACAAACTTTAATCTTTGGCCATTTATTTGTAAATGTATATTTTTTTTTTTTTTTTTTTTAGATCATCTAATCAGATTGTTCACCTGCCAATGAAATGCTTGTTGTGTCGAATGAGTAATTTGAAGAACTACCAGGTTTTTCCTTGGTGTCAGTCTCTATAGACTCTCCTTTTATATTGTACGATGTCATACCCTCGTGGACTAGGGATAGTTTGTAGCACATGGCACTTTGTAATTTTATCCATGATCCTACGACAGTGTTAATTGTGGATAAGGGATTCACACAAACTTTGATGCCTGGTCATTTCTTTGTAAATTAATTTGTTTTTTTAAGCTCCATCTAATCAGAATCATCACCTGGGTATGAATTATTCGTTGTCAATTGTATTGACACAAACTTTGTCTGCCCGTCTTTTTGTAAATTTAAAAAAACAAATCCTGCCTACATAATGATTGTCTCTCTTGATCTGCACTTGATTTTGCACTGTACATTTCGTAGAAGAATAGCATTTTTAACTCCGTACATTACTACTGCAAACAATAGTATTAGCTTATGCAGTTAGCAAGTGTTTATAGATTTTAATTTTCAGTCATCTTGCCAGAAGTTCCATGCCAAATTGTGGACCTGTTGAGTTTTCATCTGCTAAACGATATTATGATGATTAAGTGACAACGCATTTGCACCTTATATGGTTTTAGTTTTTACGATTTTTTTTTTAACAGCCCATATGAGAATCATGCGTACTGTTTCTTTAAAAACCTGTTTGCTTTTTTACCGACTTTATTGTCTAAATACAATAAATTCGAAAATCTAGTGATGAAACGTTTTCCTATGTCTTTTATATTGCTGCTGCATACTTCTACTCGTTGTTAATTCTACTTCCGTTTTGTTTTTCAGCACATACAAAGGATATGCCATTTACATGTGAAACTTGTGGGAAGTCCTTCAAGCGCAGTATGTCTCTCAAAGTGCACTCCTTGCAGCACTCTGGGGAGAAACCTTTTCGATGTGAGGTGAGTTGAATTCAGTCAAACAACCTTCAAACAAACAGAAGCGCCGGTGATTTTGGAGATGTATTGCTGGTGTTATAGAGAGCTCAAACTCACCGAATGTACTACGTATGTCTTTATTTGCCAGTGGCTCTTTATTGGGTTTTAAGGCATGTATAGACAAATTAAAGCAAGAAAAACAAGTGAATAATTAATCAGTTGAGTTATACAGCAATTAGAGTGTACATCACATCAGGGTTGGGTATATCCACAGTACTATTAAGAGAACAAGTCTATACGTCCACAACTGCCACCATTTGACACAGTACCTTGAATATAGATTTATCTGATAGGTTGTGTGTCTATCCTAGAGATTCCGTACGTTTCATCATAGAAATGAAAGATAAGGCCCAACAGATCATAACTATTTTATGTGGTCAGTGTGAAAACGACCTAGCATCTCTACTGGAAAGGACGTATTGGCCCTATGTGTAGTATGTTGTCGCTCATTTGGGGCAGGGGGCTCTGACTCTAGCCCAAAGAAGGATAATAACATCGCACCTGGAATCACTCAGTGGGGTGAGGGTTATTATGAGCCCATGCCACTGTAAGCTGTGTGTCTTTATAAGCAGGTTGTGAGATGTGTTTTTGTAAACGTTCCTGCTTTTACACCAGTTCGTTTTTGGTTTCTCACCAGAGCACCGATTTTTATATATTTAGATTGTTTTCACCTGTATCTGCACGGAAGTGGAAATTGTCACCTGCGATATAATACCCATCGTTATGAATGGGAGTTCTATTCAACCCAGAAACCTCCTTCCTAGTTAGAAATAGGTTTGATGTAATCACCAGGATCATATAGCAATACAAAAAGATAAATTATGGAATGCGAAACATTGCCAACCCTTCACCCCCAGTCACGTATCCAGTTAAATCCGTCAGCATTTTTGCTCATGCCGCCCCAGTTTGGACCCAGCCATATGTATTCAGTCTCAACCCTGCTCACTTTTTAAAATAGTCGGCCTGAACTGCCAGATAACGTCCTCTCAGGTCCGGAAACAAGCATCCTGGGACCGGTGTCTGGGTGTCACCCCTCATGAGCCAGGCTATCGTGAATCCAGTGGCACAGAGAGCATGGGACTCTAATCTGGGAGTACCCTTCTAATTTAGGGCAACTATAGCAACACAGAAAGTTGATAGACGGTATGCTCAACATTGTCATCATCCACCCCCAGTCACAGATCTGGGTTGAATCCATCTTTTTTTTGCATTGACCATACCAATTCAGTTTGGACCCAGCCATGTGCAAATCAGTCTCGACCCTGCTCCCCATGGGAACAGTCTCACCCGAACTGCCAGGCCAGATCCTCCCTTAAGTGAAAACAAACATCTAATCCAGTGGCTCAGTGCAATTTATGATGAAGCATGACACCTAGTGGCTGACAATGCCATTTATGAACACATATAAACACCCCTTCAATGGTATCCTTGAATTTAATTTTTTTGTCATTTTAATTTTTATTTTGGTTCATTGAAAAATTAAAAATTTAAGAATGTAAAATCACTGACAAATATACTTCAAAAAAGGTTTACGTGGATGTGTGTGGCAATTTTTAGCTGTGGGACAATACACCACACTTTTGGTGTTTTATTGCTTTTTAGCACATTGCACATTAGTTGCACGTTTGTAGATTACTGCTTTGGAAATGATGAATGTACAAAATTTCACTTTTGCGAGTAGCTGGAATGGGGCAATTTTATCAGATTCACAATGTTGGAAACTGGCTTTTTCATGTAACAAATTCATTGCTACTTCTGTAGATTTATATTTGGCAATAGACATTAATTTATGAAGAACATAAATCCAAAAACAGTTACAGGTTATCAAGACAGTGCATTTTTCAGCATCAAGTAATGGTTTTCTGGTGGTGATTATATGCCATTAACTGGAATGGCTTGTATTCTTTGTGTGTAGTCGCTTTAAAACAGTACATTTATGATTAGCTACTGCCCAGAATCCAAGCCAACAAATGGTGGAGTCCCGTAGGGCTCTTCATTGGGTCCTGCCTGTTTAACATCTAAATTACCCCACTGGCGAACCTTCCTCGTTTTATTCAGGTGACATGCATTGTTGTGTCATTTGCAGCCAGATCCATAATTATTAGTCCTATTCTTTATCCTGTACAATTTACCTTTTTTTTTTTTTTTTAAACCAATCAGGACTGGGCTTTATGCAGTAAAGCACTGGTTCCCAAACTGTGGTACAGGGACCCTTGGGGGTCCACGACTGCTTAGAAAATTAAATAATATTAACAGATTAAGTCTCTAGCTTCCAGTAATAACTCAGTAGAGTGGTCCCTGGATTCCAGTAATGATTCAGTGGGGGTCCCCGGGTTCCGGTAATAAAATTGGGATCTACAGAAGGCGGGAACCACTGCAGTAAAGGATTCTCTTGTATGTCCCTGCACGGAAATTGAGCTGGTTTATTGCTAACAATTCCTCACATTACCTGCTCAAGATAGGAGAACTGAGCTTATTTCTATCTACCACCTAAATTATGGAACTCTATCTCCGCTCAACTTATGATTGAAAGTCATTTGAAGCTTTGTAAGGGTTTTAAGACCTCACTCTACCACTAGATTACTTTGTCACTAACTTTCCTAGAGCAGGGACACCCGTACAGGAAGCCGTTTGCACTTTATGTGTGTGTTAATTTGTTCACATGGTCTTAAATCCTTATTTATTTCTAATCGTATTTCTAATAATGGATGTGTTGTGCACTAGACTTCATTGAGTTATTTATGCTTATTAGACCGCTGTATGAACTGCAGACACAGTTATCCCTCTACACTATTCAACAAAAGAACTTCACTTATTTTACAACTTATTCCTCCACTGTACTTAATTATGCATTTTTCGATGCGGAGTCCTAACTAGTCTGCCAAGATTCCCGTTGAAATGGGACATAATTCAGACACTTGCCTATAGACAGACCTACAGATCCCACTATTGTGTATCCATTTATGGGTGGAACTTGTACTACATCCGGTCTGCTGTCTAGAGCTGGGGTATGGTATCATATTTTCCAGTAGTTTGGGGTACTCACCCAGAAATCTTAATCTTGTATGTATTACTTTGAGAGTGGAGAAGTTCTGTATGGCTTAGTTTATTTTTTTGCATGTGTTGTGCATGCGTTAATTAAAACCATGCAAATATTTATAAAAAGTTCAAAACAAAACTGTTCGTAAGACTTAAAATGTAATCATGGTGGAGGCACAAACCTTATCGTCCCTGAGATGTCTCCATAAGCAGTATTAATTCCTAAACACTGATGAGGGTCATGAAAGATGTTTATGGTGTAACCACCTCCATATTATTTTTAGAAAATCTACAGAGAAATAAGTTGTTACAGTTTTCTTCCATCACATCCATACATTTATTCAGAGATTCCACCAGTCGTAAATCAGTCCAGCAACTCTCTAAAGGTTTAAACACCACTTTCTTTAAAAAAAAAAAAACAGTGAACCATCACTTCTCTCGTAGGGGATTTCCATGTATAGTCATAAGCATTGAATAGTTCCGCGCGCCTGCGGGGACCCCGGAGCACTGATGTGAAGTATATTCTTAAGTGCAAACACCAGCCGTTTAAAGAAAAGGTCTGTCAAAAAACACTTAAGAATAACATTGTGCAGCCTATGTGAACAGCTACACAGGCCAAATTGTTGAAAAGAAAATCAATAGTAGTGTAAATTCATGTTCAAACACCTATTTATTCTAGAAATGTAATAACAAATACATTCTCATACTTTATTTACACCTCTGATGAGAATAAAACAATGCAGGGCAGTGTAGCCCATAGGCTGCCATTATACAGAATGTAAATAGAGCTGTGCCTTTAAGAAAAGTAAAGTCTTCCTGTTTCCCATCATGCACAGCAAAAGGCAGTTGCCTCAGTTCTTTTTTCCGGCTCCTGCTGACAGGACCCTGAAGCATTGAGCTCTACCTCACAAAAGCTTTTGTGACAGAAATTCATTGAAATATCTTCTGAATTTCATTTTCACTCGACGTTTTTACCTTTGAGTGATCATTTTCTACTGATTTCTGTTAAATTCTGACAGAATTTTGAGGTTTTTCTAGTTAGAAATGCCTTCACTTTTTGATAAATGTCCTTCTTGTGGAAGAAAGAAGGCTAAAACAGATTCACATAGGGTCTGTATAATTTGTCTTCCATCCAGCCACAAACCGGAGTCGTGTGACATCTGTAAAACCTTCTCTAGAAGAACCCTTCGTGACAGAGAGAAGATCCGACTCCAGGCGAAAGAGGACAGGAGAAAAAGTGGCCATTCCACTACAGAGCGAGGAGAAGGTCAGACTTCTACCAGGGCTCAACCTGTTTCCTCCATGACTCCTTCCAGACCTGCTGAAAAACGACATAGATCTCCGACGACGTCGAGAGCGTCGACGTAGAAGCAGGGAACGGCGCCAACATGTTCGCCGTCGAGGAGTGCTTCGCCGGCGAGAAAACGACATCGTTCGCCGTCGACAGCTATTTCGCCGTCGAGGCGGCGAAGACACCCGACGTCGAGAGGATCTGGGTCGCCGTCGACACGGCGAACACAGTCCACGCCAAGGAGATCCGAGTCGGGCTCGCCGTCGACACGGCGAGGGAGATCGCCGTCGAGAGAGAGTGTTCGCCGTCGGAGGCGTTCACCGTCACTGCACCGAAGTCGAGGTTCGTCGTCGAGAGGTTCTCAGCGGCGAGACGAGTCGACGTCTAGAGGCACTCGGCGTCACCGCAGTTCGACGTCGAGGAGTGCTTCGACGTCGAGAAGACCATCTAAGAGGCCTAGAAGGGTTTATACAACCTCAGAATCCTCGGCCTCGCTTATCCTACTTCCAGCATCACCACAGCTCTCACAAAGGCAGTCGCCTTTACCACAGACGCCGGTAACACCTACGGCTCCTCTTCCGGCGCCTCCTCCAGAACCTGTTCCGAGGACTCCAACGCGATCTGCAGGGCGTTCTGGTTATTCCTCGAGACGTACATCTACCTCATGGCACCGTCGTCAATCACATCATGGACATTCTTCATCGTCCACACGAGACTACTCTCCAACCTTATCAGACTCACCATCCCCAAGAGTGTCTCCCATAGATGATGTCAACACATTTCAGGAGGTCTTAGTGAGAGGGGCAACCAAGCTGAATATCCCGCTAGCAGCTCCAACCCAATCGACATCAGTAATCTTTGAGACCTTGCATCAAAGGACATCTTCACGACCTTTACTTCCACTGGTTCCGGGTCTTATTGAACCGGCAATGGACATTTTTCTCACGCCGGCTACAACAAAGTCTGCTCCTTCCAGACTCATTAAAAAGTACCGTCCACCAGAGCAAGATCCTCTATTCTTGAGGTCGGACCCAGTACCAGACTCGGTAGTTATAGTGGCAGCGAAGAAATCGCATTCGACGTCACCGTCTTCCTCTGCTCCCCCAGACAAAGAAAGCAGAAAGATCGATGCTGCAGGAAGAAAAGTATGCTCGACGGCATCTATCACCATGAAAGCAGCCAGTGCCACTGCTTTATTAGGGAGATATGATCGATCCCTCTGGGACTCTATACTACAGTTCTCAGAGCATCTCCCTAGGGACAAAAGGGAAGATTTCCTAGAGGTCGTGAGCGAGGGAGCAATGGTTTCTAACCAGATCATAAGTGCTGCGGCAGATGCTTCAACTCTATCCGCACATAACTATGCTCATGGTATAGCGCTCAGGAGACATGCATGGCTGCGGCTTACATCGCTTAAACCCGAAGCACAGCAGAGGATACAGAACCTGCCTTTCTCAGGCTCCACTTTATTCGGCTCTCATGCCGATGATGAGATGGCCAGAATGAAGTCGGAGCTGGATACCTTAAAAGCGGTAGGCATAGAGCGACCTAAAGAACAGCGAAAGGGATTCCGCCCATATCAAAGAAGACTGTTCACCCACAGGTATCAGGCTCCACATTGGTCGTCTTCACGCCCTCAGCAACAGCAGCAGCAGCAGCATCAGAGGGGCTTCTCCAGAAAGTCGACAAGGGGTCGTTCAACACCTCAGACCCAGACACCTCGACAAACTCCCACGTCTAGGCCCTGAATCTTTGCTTCCCCCTCCTCCGTTACCCACTCCGGTAGGGGGAAGTATCTCAAATCATCTAGACGAGTGGCTACGCATCACAACAGACGCCTGGGTATTGAATATTGTGAGACATGGTTACGCTCTCAGATTCACCAGTTCTCCACCATCTGTTCCACCCAAAACAGCCAACCACCATCTCGAAGCTCTGCAGTTAGAGGTCAATATCCTATTGCAAAAAAGAGCCATAGAACCCGTTCCCATCAGCCAACATGGGAAGGGGATTTATTCGAGATATTTCCTTGTACAGAAAAAAGACAAACAAGAGTTTCGTCCCATCTTAGATCTGAGGACAGCAAACAAATGGATTCGCAAAGAAAAATTCAGGATGTTAGCCTTACACCAAATTTACCCACATTTACGTCAGGGCGACTGGCTATGTGCGATAGATCTTTGCGACGCTTACTTCCATATCCCAGTAGCCAAGAAACATCGAAAATTCCTAAGGTTCACTGTCGGAAAACGCCATTACCAATTTGCAGTTCTACCGTTCGGCCTAAAATCAGCGCCAAGGACTTTTTCCAAATGCATGGCGGTAGTAGCCGCCCACTTGAGGAAACAGCGAATATTCGTCTATCCCTATCTAGACGATTGGCTCATAAAGGCCTCCAGCTATCTCGAGGCACAGCAGCATTTCGAATGGACTCTACAACTGCTACAAAAACTTGGTCTTCAAGTCAATCTTCTGAAATCAACAGCAACACCTGTTCAGAGGTTGCATTACTTAGGGGCCATTGTAGATACCAAGCTAGGAAAGGTGTTTCCTTCGGAGGAACGACGGTTATCGATTCTCCAAAAGTGCAAATAACTGCAGGAAAGACCTCAAGCCACTGCAAGAATAATAGCTTCTCTACTGGGCTCGATGGTCGTCTTGTATCCATCTGGTTCCCAATGCTCGTCTCCATATGAGACCATTGCAGGAAAATCTAGAGGATCAGTGGTGTCAACTGAGGGACGATTGGGAGAACAAAGTCCTGCTGTCTCCTCACACCCTACAATCCCTCAAGTGGTGGTGTTTGCCCAGCAATCTCTTGGTGGGGATTCCGTTCCAACAACGACCTCCATCTCAAACCATCGTAACAGATGCGTCACTGCTCGGATGGGGGGCGCACATGGAACATCTTCGAGTCCAAGGCGAGTGGTCACAGAAAGAGAGTCTCTATCACATCAACCTGCTGGAACTTCGCGCAGTCCACCTTGCGCTCAAAGCCTTCCTTCCCTCTCTGAGAACGGAAACTCTCCTTCTTCAGACAGACAACGTGGCCACTATGTACTACGTGAACAAACAAGGAGGCACCAGGTCCAGAATTTTATCCAGAGAGGCCCAGACAATCTGGCATTGGCTTCTAGCCAGGAACCTGTCGCTAGTGGCAACTCACCTGCCCGGCATCCAGAATGTTCAAGCGGATGCCCTCAGTCGGGTAATAAGCGAGAACCACGAATGGGTACTACACGACGACGTCGTTCATTCCATTTTCGCACTCTGGGGTACCCCTTCTACAGACCTATTCGCAACCCCAGAAAACAAAAAATGCCAAAACTTCGCCTCCAGATATTACCATCCAGGGACACTGGGGAATGCCCTATGGATAAGCTGGTCAGGGGCATTTCTTTACGCCTTTCCACCGCTTCCCCTGATTCCGGCAGTTCTCCAGAAGCTGTCCAATGCTCAGACCAAAATGATCCTAATTGCTCCGGAGTGGCCACGCCAGTGGTGGTTCCCAGACCTTCTTCACCGGTCACTCAAACCACACATCAGGCTACCATATCGCCCGGACCTTCTCACGAAGTTCAGAGGGCAGATATCTCATCCCAACCCCTCATCGTTGAGTTTGGCAGCATGGCTCCTGAGCTAGTGCAATATGGACATTTGAACTTACCTCAGGACTGTATGGAAATTCTGAGGGAAGCAAAACGCCCTTCCACACGATCAGCCTATGCAAGCAAGTGGAAGAGATTCTGCATTTGGTGTTTACACAACAACATTGACCCGGTTTCTTGTGGAGAACAATCTATCTTACCATACTTGTTAAGTTTGGCAAAATCGGGCTTACAACTGTCGTCAATAAAAGTTCACTTCGCGGCGAGAACAGCATACAGAAAGAGTCCTTCACAAACTTCCTTTTTTCGGATTCCGATTATTAAGGATTTCCTAGAAGGTTTAAAAAAGGTTTTTCCTCCCATTAGAAAGCCTTCTCCTCCATGGGAACTGAACGTTGTCTTATCACGTCTGATGCTGCCGCCATTCGAGCCGATACACAAGGCATCGCTGCAGCATCTCACATGGAAAGCTGCTTTTCTGGTGGCAATCACTTCAGCGCGTAGGGTCAGCGAAATCCAGGCCCTTTGCGCTCAGGAACCCTACACGGTTTTTCATTCTGCAAAAGTGGTAATGAGAACTCATCCAAAATTTCTACCTAAGGTAGTCTCCGACTTCCATGTGAACCAAACAATTTCATTACCGACTTTCTTTCAGAATCCAGCTACTCCTGCTGAGAGAACTCTGCACTCTCTGGATGTAAAGAGAGTATTGAAATTTTACTTGGACAGGACAAAAAGCTTACGAAAATCACAACAGCTTTTTATTAACTATGGCCCAATCAGAACAGGTTTGGGCACATCTAAACAATCTTTATCCAGGTGGATTGTTTCATGTATAATGTTATGTTATCAGTTAGCAAACAAATCCCTTGGTGGTAGACCAAAAGCCCACTCGACCAGAGGGAAAGCAGCTACTGTAGCCTTGATGAGAAATGTCCCTTTGGCAGAAATATGCAAGGCTGCCACTTGGAGGTCGGTCCATACCTTTACTAAGCATTACTGCCTTGATACAGACGCTAGGGCAGATGCTCAGGTTGGACAGGCTTTGCTCAAGAATTTGTTTGCATGATTCATGTTTTTCTCAGTATTCTTATATCGACTCCACCGCGGCTATGGGGATGGGCTTGCTACTCTATTCAATGCTTATGACTATACATGGAAATCCCCTACGAGAGAAGGAATGGTTTCTTACCTGTAACTCCAGTTCTCTCGTAGGGGTATTTCCATGATAGTCATAAGCAACCCTCCCTCCTCCCCGGTGGAGTTGACATAGAACATGAATATTATGGAGGTGGGTACTCCAACAAATGTTTTGTTTTTTCTTCATGTCAGGTAATAGCCTCCAAAAAAGAACTGAGGCAACTGCCTTTTGCTGTGCATGATGGGAAACAGGAAGACTTTACTTTTCTTAAAGGCACAGCTCTATTTACATTCTGTATAATGGCAGCCTATGGGCTACACTGCCCTGCATTGTTTTATTCTCATCAGAGGTGTAAATAAAGTATGAGAATGTATTTGTTATTACATTTCTAGAATAAATAGGTGTTTGAACATGAATTTACACTACTATTGATTTTCTTTTCAACAATTTGGCCTGTGTAGCTGTTCACATAGGCTGCACAATGTTATTCGTAAGTGTTTTTTGACAGACCTTTTCTTTAAACGGCTGGTGTTTGCACTTAAGAATATACTTCACATCAGTGCTCCGGGGTCCCCGCAGGCGCGCGGAACTATTCAATGCTTATGACTATCATGGAAATACCCCTACGAGAGAACTGGAGTTACAGGTAAGAAACCATTCCTTCCTGGGTGTTAGAAAGATGGTGGGTGGCACAACATGTGCAACAGCGTTTCAGATCTGAAAAGTTGGTCGTTTCTTTGAAGCATTCCCTTCTAAATTCATGCAGTGGTAAAAACAATTCTGAAATAAGCAGATTTATTGACTGGTAGTAATTTTATCAGATAAACAACCATATCTGATAGAGACTTCTAGCCACAGATTCCTCAGTTTACAATTATCCCCAGGTATCAGACTGGATCTGGATATTTTTGGGTGAGCAGTACCCCTGTGCACCGGTAAGTGGTGTCATTCGGCGCTGGAATTAACATCCGCGGTGCTTATGTTGGCTCCACCCCAGCGTAATGACATGAGTTTTTATTTCCATGCCAGTCAACACAGATCTGGAGAAGCGCTACCCTCAGCTACTTTTTGACTGACCTCTTGTTGGACATTTTTTGGAGACATTGTCTTCTGGTGTGCCAAGGATGGCTACAAGGAAGGCTGGTTTTAAGCCCGTGGCACCTGTCACCGGCAAATGTCGGTGACTGACCCACTTCGCCTACCTCTGGTGCCTCTAGCGCGAACACAATGACAAGATCTGCGTCTTTTTTTCTTGCCATGCAACCCCAAGGCCTTGAAGGAGCGATTCCCTCAAGCTCCTTGACACTCAACGAGCGACCCACTGAACACCAGTCATATGGATGTTCAACTGAGTCCCACAAAAAAGATAAACAAGAAGTCAAAGAGGTCTTTGTCTTCACCCATCTGTCAGTCATCCGATGCGACATGGGAAAGTCTGCATTCAAGGCCTGCCTCTGCAGTTGAACCAGCCCCTGGGCAGTCTCCGAGCCTCTCTGAATTTCCTGGAGTGACTGCTGGCAAACTCCATGAGTTTTATGTGGCCATGCACCTCATATTTGGGTAACAGGTCCCTGCTGGTATGCCCTTGGGTTCTGGGGGTTCTTCCCCCGGAGCCAGTCAGTCCTCTTGAATCCTTGAATGGATCTGGACCAATGCCTGTCGAACCACCTCGAACTTCCCCGGCGCCGATCCTACAGCTGATGTCCCCTGCGGCACCACCCCAATTCTTATCTCGGACACAGAGCCTGATGGTCATCATCTGACGTAGACTCTGCCTGCTGAATGGAGCTATTCCATCCAGACCGATGCCTGAGCCCTATTTTTATGGGTTAGGACTTGTGGAAGATTGGAAAAGGCCATTGTACCCTTATGCTTACCAGTCCTAGATCCAAACAACGACCACTAGTGTGAGGATATGGCAGGTGCCAGATACTGGCTTGAATTCCAAACCCCCCCCCCCACCCCCACCCCAACCTTCTCCTCCCCTTTCTCTCCCCTCCCCCTCCTGGGGCTACAGAGGATGGGGTCTCTGTTGCAATGGTGGTAAGGAGGGTGGCCGAGGACTTCAAGCCTTCATGTTCCCTCTATGACTGTCAAGACGAACCACTGGACCGAGATGCTTCAGCCAGGAGTTACCCCTTCCGAACCACTTCTCCATTTTATTGAAGCCCTCACAGATTTCCTACTCTGGACCTGGTCCAAACCCTGCAGAGGGGCTCTTGTGAATAGTCAATTGCCCGCTGCCATTCCCCTGCTCCAGGGAACCCCCCCCGCTACTTCCTAACCCACCCCAGAAAACTTGGTGGTCTAAACCTCCACTTCCAAAGGAAATCCAGACGCATTCACTACTCCTCCACTAGACAGGGATTCCAAGAGGCTGTATGCTTTAGGCGTGATGTTTTCTTCTACCAGCCTGGAACTGCCGTCAGTGAACACAGTGTGCTCTTTTGGCCATTATTCTCACTCAGTCTGGAACTCTAGTAAACAGGGGCTGCATATGGTCTTGGAGAAGGCCTGAGTCATACTCTCCCTAACTATTGCTGACAGGAGGGACTCATCTAAGTTTGCAATCCACTGTGGGCTGGATACGATCGATTTCTTCATCAGTGGCACTTATTCACCCTGTCTAGTTGAGAAGCATTGGCTTTTCAGGGAATGTCCAGGCATCGCTCATGGACATGTCCTTTGATGGGGTCCCTTCACTTCTAATACGAGGTGGACTCAGTGCTGGAGCACTTCAGGAACAGAAGAGCACAGCAAGGTCCTTGGGCCTTTCTATGTCCCCTCTCCAACTCCAGTCTGCCTTTTGTGGCCATGGAAGGGGCTTACAGCCACGTCTCTAACCACCCAACCACAATGGTGCTCAAGCTTCCCAGCCCCTATGTGGCCGAGGATGGTGTACCCACAGATGATAATGAGGTGACTTGCAGCCCGCAAAGCACCGCGTACAACAGGTCTAATCACAAACTTAAAGGCCACTAATTCTGCACAAATAGCCAGGTCATAAGTTTTTTTTAAACATTGCATTGTTGCTCAGAGCTGGAAGCTCCAATGGGAGCTTATTCCATACCACAGTACCTTGGTATGCCGGAGATCTACCACCAGTCTTGGTGAATTTAGGGAATGGTGGCTAACAGTTTGTTCGCTGATCTCAGATTTTTTTGAGGGTTGTAAAAACTAAACCGAGCTCTAAGGTAAACAGCTCCATACTGGTACAAGGCACCAGGTACCAATACAGACCTTTAAACAGTTTTTTTTTTTTGTTTGTTTTTTTTTTAATGGGAAGCCAGTGCAAATCTCGCATCTGGAGGGGACATCTGTGTTCTGATTTGGCAAGTTGGCTGCAGTGTTTTGGACAACTTGGAGCCTATCTAATTTTTGGTCTGGTTGCCCCAGATATATGCCACTACCATAGTCCAATCTAGAGGTAATCAAGGCTTGAATCACAAGCTTTTTTGCAGAAAATGATAAGTGTTGAAATTTTCTCAGGGAGCGAAGTATTCCAACTGACATGCTATCTATAGAGCTAAATTGACATTTGAGAGATACTGTCATCTAATTTAAACCCTAGTTTCTTTACTGAATCTTCTTGGCGCCTTGTGGGAAGCGCATCATCCAGCCAGAAGGTTTTCTAGAATTCTAGTACAGTATTAGCGGAAAACAAAATTTTGGTTTCATCCGCAATACACTTAAGTTGGTGGATAGCCAACTACTGGTGAATGGTGGACAGACAAAGTTTAATCTGCGCCTCTGATAGATCTTAACCCCCTTACCACAGGAGAGCACCAGTTGTGTTTCATCAACGTAAGATATCATTTTTGCCCCGAAGGCTTCAGCAATCAAGGCCAAAGGATTAAGAAACAAATTAAACAAGGTGGGACTTAAGGCAGAGCCCTGGGGGTCTCCAACTGTCAGTTCATATGGTTTTGACTAGTGAGTCGTGGTCCAAATTTATTGACTCTGGCTGGCCAAAAAAGGAAGCAGACCAGTCTAGTCCAAGGCTAATCCTGTAACCCTGATAGAATGGAGACACTCTAGAAGTCTTTAGTGGAAGACAGTGTCAAAGGCCACAGACAAATCTAACATTATCAGCACTGCCTTGTTTCCCATCCCCCCCCCCTCCCTCCCCCCTCCCCCCCCCACACACACACACACACACACACACACACACACACACACACACACACACACACACACACACCCCCCCCCCCCCCCACCCCCACCCCTACCTGATTGGCTAGGATGGTGTAGCTTATTGGCGACTGGGTAGATGGTTCACATGCTTTTGCAGCTGAGGAGTGATGGTTCACATGCTTTTGCAAGGTCTTGCAGGCTGGAAGAAGGGAGATAGGCCTATAATTAGAGGGCATGGAGGGATCAGCCTTGTTTCCAGGAAGAGGGTACTGTTGCAGTTGTTAAGGACTTGTTAAGCACAGTGTTAACCAAAGGATTCATTACGGGCGCCCCCCCAGCTAATAATTTAGGGAAATCAAGATCTGTGGGTGAGCTGGATTTTAAGATGCGTAGAGTTTGCAGCAAGTTCTCCATTGTATCAGATCAAATTTAGATAGTGTAATATTGACTGGGTGAATCCCTTTAGCCTGTAGTTTGTCAATTGCTTCTGCACCTCCCCTTGATCCACTAATCAGACTGGTTTGGATATTCAGAATTTTCATCTGAAAATAAGAGGCTAATTATTCAGACCATTTTATAGAGGAATGGGGAAGTCCTAAGCTCATTGATGGTGATGTAAAATGTTTTGATGCAAAAATGTCTTTAGGTTTATTCTTTGCATTCTTAATTTTGTTTTTCCAGAAGGCTTGTTTAGCTGCACAGATATCCACATGATATTTTGTTGTAGAGCCATTTTATAGGAATTCTGTGGGTGCGTTACTGTAGCAAGTAGCCCTGCTGCTTATGGCCTTTAGCCTAGTAACATTTGATTTTATTCTTTGAGAATCTGCCACATTCGTGGTCTGTTTTCTTTATCTTGTCCTTTCACCTAGGAAAGCATTACGTTTCTAAGCACAACATTCTTTCACTTAAGGCTGCAGTGAGATAGAACTGTCGGTACAAGTGGTACACTGTGTCTCTAGTATTCACAGAAACACACATTTTTATGTGGGGACACTTTCTCAGAACACCAGTTGTTTTATTATAAAAAAAAAAATCTCTGTCCCATGTGTGTTAGAGGGAGGTTCCAGCCAGATGACCATGACTGCATGCTGTCTGACTCAGTTACAGCTGCTTGCTGAAACCACCGGTTCCCTGGCCCACATGGGGATGGTGTGTCTAAAGATAACCAGCTTCTCCAGTACTGTCTCGAGTATTGGGGGTGGGGGAGGAGGGTGGGGAATGGTGTCTTCCCGAGGGGGAATCCTGACGGGCGAATTAGGGCCTATCCTGCTGTGCTCTAACCTAGCTTAGGTAGGAATTATATACATCTTGCACAGTGACAGTATGATGGGACTTTTCCTGTGATTCACTTTCCTTGTCACCATTTTGCTTATAGCATATTTCATCATTCTAATTATTGCATTTCATGTTATTTTATCTAAGACGCAGATGATTCAATAAATCTTTTTTAACCATTTCCTGCCTTTGTTTGTCTTTGCATGTGTGAAACTAATGTAACTGAGAGAAAAGGATGAGATCTGATCTACCACGATTTCCCTGAGAAATCATTGTCATGAGCCTGGTTGCCACAAATCGTCCCTGCTCTTGTGCAGAGATGAGGTGCTGCTAGCTGGTCTGAAACAGATTAGGCCGACAGTTGTCACATGCTGTGGGATTGGACTCCGTTCCCCACAGTTCAGGTGATGCTGCCGCCCAACTCCAGCAGCCTCATTGGCACAATGAGAGGCAACGCGACATGGTGCCGCCAGCGTTGGGTCAGGCACTAATTTTCGGATTCTCCTGAGAATCTCTGTACTTCAATACTACATACAGAGATTTATGTGGTATTGAGGATTTCCTCCTCGGCTAGATAGGCTGTACATATTCAGTGCTGTAAGTTGTTAAAGCTTGAACCTTAAAAGGATCATTCCCCATTTAGTGTCCTTATCTCTGAACAGGTATATCTACTATGCCAAACCCGCAATGGGTGGTAAATGCAGTAAACATGCGACCTCCCCTCACTGCACATTTGTTAGCTAATGGCTTTACAGGCCGGGGGGGGGGGGTCATGTAACATTTGTAGTTGAGGCTTATCCAGCCTATGGAACAGAAACATTTTATTCTTGGGTCAACTTTCCAGCAGTCAATGGGAACACTAATACATTCCATCATTATACACCTGCTAATATGCCTGCACAATACAGAGCGTACACATACTTGGAGATACCTCTTATCTTTTCAAGACCATAATAACTGACTTGACGGCACCTTACCCCACACAGTATTACACATTGTTAGGTGCTCTGAGCAATGATGGTCCTACCTGGGCTTTAATGGTTACATACATACCGCATCCTGATGCAGGCACCTTGGTGGTAGCTGAGGATCGTCAATTAGTTGTTGAACTTACTGCAAAATATAGATTCCAATAAGGATTCTACGAAGCAAGCACCTGAGGGTTCTAAAAAATGCTGGGATAACTAAAAACCAACAAACACTTAAAAGAGAAATAGGAGAATCTCCGCATTCAGAGACCCCACAAAACCACTATAATCTTAGAAATAGAGGTAATATAAAAACTCCTGATAGCTATCAATATATTGATACACGCCAATCTTGTTCCTTTCAGGACTCACCGGATAAACGCAGTGAGAGGTGGGCAGTCAGAACAGCGAACTGAATATGTGAAACCGAGAAAGGACTCACAACGGTCTTCAGAAGTTTCTGTTAAGAAAGAAGAGAAACTTCCCCAACAAAAACCTCAATTCAAAAAGAAAAGGATGGCTGCAATTTCTATACCAAATGCCACTCAGGATGAGAGCTTTGCTGAAGAACAAGAAGTGGGCACTGGCCCTGCTAGACAGCACGGCAGAGGTCACAATAGTTCACCGGAATCTTCAAAAGCATCTGGAGGTGAAAGCAACTAATGACTTTTTACTAGTCGAGACTGTGGACATGTGCGTCTCCACACCTGACAGGGTGTATAAACTAAAAATACAATTAGAAGGAGACATTGAGCGCACAATTGACACTATCTTTTGTAACGTAATGTAGATTTATATAGTGGTGCTTATCACCTATGAGGGGCTGAAGGCGTCGTCCATTGGCATGGGGAGATTGAGTGATTTGCCAAGATACACAGGATGTTGCACTGAGGCTAGAACCTAGATCTCTAGCTCCTGAGGTGGTCGCTCTGACCGATGAGCAACATCCTCTTCCTACTGCGCTACAGCCTCTCCCTTTTGGGATTGCGTAGCTACTATTTATATTTTATTGGCTGAAAAAGATTGTCCACCAGAATTTGTGAATAATCTCCCATATGGGCAAAAAGCAATTGAACCCTCTGTCTCGCCCCTTCTTCCAAGAGAGCTCAGGGAGGCTTGCGCCATTGGTTGGGCGTTATATCGTAACCATGTGGAGTGGGATAAAGTTTCTCCCTACCAATTAATACCAATTAATTCCCAGTCACAACCTCAACATCCAATAAAGCATGAAGCTAGACCACCCTTGAGGGAAATCCTCATACAACTAGAGTATCGGGGCATAATTAAACCATGTGTCTCACAAATGAATAACCCCGTTGTTCCCCGTAGCTACACCAGACCATTCATATCCAATAGTCTTAGACTACAGACATTTAAATAGTCACACAAGTACATTTGCCATTCAAAATGCACACAGCACTGCACTTACTAATAATATAGTGCGCAAAAAATACAAAAAAACCTTGGATATTTCCAACTTTTTTTTCTGCCAATATATAGTGCCTGACGTAGGGATTTAACAAGTTTTAGATCTTTGGGCTCACAGAAAGTATTTTGCTAACTCCCACAGAGGTATAAAAACAGTCCAGGATTGTTTTCAGCTCGTGGTACTTCAATTTTACACGACATTGACCCTGAGGCATTGTCCTACGTAGACGATATGTACTTTACGTATGATGATCTTGTTAAACATATAAGACAGGTTAGCTGCATTTTGTGGTATTTGCTAACATAGGCTACAAACGTAATTTTAGAAAAAACAAATGGCCGTCCTAAGTGTCCTATTTTTGGGATATGAATTATCAGATGAATGCAAGAGTTTCGCTCCCCAACTTTAGAAAGATGCGCACAATTGCAACCACCAAACACTATCAAAAAGATCCAGTCATTGTTGGGCTTTTTAAACTTTGGCAGAACTTACATTCCATATTATGCACAACGCATAAAACCATCATATGACTTAATACGCCCCAACTTTTCAAGTAAATATTGGACAGTTGAACACACACACATTCTCACAGCATTCCAACAAGACATGTTTGCAGCTAAACACTTAAACACGAGACAACAAAACACATTTGGTCATCAGAGTAATGACTGGTGGCACTGGTTTCACCTATGTAACATTCAGTGAGGGAGATACTGTTCCTATTGTATACAAATCACAATTGTATTCAACAGATGAACAACGCTTTGCTCCCACAGAAACAAAATGTGTCTGCTGTTCAGGTGGCTGTCATTAAAGAGAGACCTCTGGCCCATGGGAAACACATTATTGTTGTATCTCCGATCCCAGCCCTCGAGGCTGTGACAAAAGCCAGCGCTCTAAATGCCAAGGCACTATATCCACATTGGATTCAATGGGCAACGTCTCTGACAACCACTGATGTTGATTGTTTCTGACCATAAATTACAAACTCAAGAATTGATCTAATATGAACTAGAATCCCCAGTTCCAGCAAACACTTTGCCAATTGAACGGTATCAAATAATTACGTACACTGATGGCACAGCCCAACCATCAGTAGGCACCAAACATCAATACTCCGTCGCCTGTGTGAATTCCATCCTCTACACATATACTTTAGGGGACTGCACAGCACAATTACCAGAGGTCAAGGCTCTGTTGATGGCACTGGAACACATGGATCCAGGACAGTTGACATTAATTTCGTGATTTGTACTACTGTGTCCAGTCCCTCAATGAATACCTGCATTACTGGAGCCATAATGGGTTCAGAGATTCAAAAGTTAACACCATCAAACACAGACTACTGTGAGGGAAAGAAGCAGTTCTGAAAGAAACGCTACCCAAATGTCCATGTAGTTCATACATTGGGACATCAACGTGTTGGAATACACGTTAGAGGTAATACCTTGGCTGATGAAGCGGCCAAGTCAGCAGTAGCTACGGCTTCTGTTGCTGCAGTAACTCATTCACAGGCTAGGTTGGATGATGAAACATTGGTTGCTGTGAAAGCAAGCCAATGCCAAAGGCATATCCTGCCAACTACTACTACTGCATAGCTAGCCTAAATACTTCCCTAGTAACAATACCAGGGGTGGGTGATTGTGTGACCCCCAACCAAGATCAGAGACCTGAGTTGATCAAAGCAGCGCATGCAGGAGTTGCTTCTGCCCATGCTGGTGTGGTGCTACTATTTCACTATTACAAATGCATTACTGGTGGCCAGATCTATATAAACGGACCAAGCAGTATGTCCTTTGCTATGACATCTGTCAACAAATAAAGTGGTTTAACAGTCAAGCGCCCACCGCAGACACCCCTCTTAATTTCCAACAAATCTTTATAATGTGTGTATCTGGACCACTGCGGTCCATTGACTCCCTATGGTGCATACAAATACACCCTAGTAGCTGTCGACTCATGCTCCAGATTCCTATGGGTATGGCCACAGCGCTCAGCTGATGCTTGAACCGTTATTAAAGATGTGCAAGTCTTTATCTGCACATATGCAGTTGCGGCTTTCCACTCATACCAGGGCCCTGCTTTCACCTCAAGGGCATTAAGCGACACCATGGCTTTGTTAGGGGTCCAACTGTATTATTCATCTCCATATCCTCCTACAGGAAACAGTGTTGTAGAGCAATGAAACCAGGATTTAAAGCAATCCTTAACAGCTAGAGTATTAGGCACAGGTTGTAGTTGTCTTATCCACCTGTATGAAGTCCAGAGAGCACAAAATGTGCCAAGAAGGTCCCCGGGAGGGGGTCCCTAGGAGGACGTACTTCATATGAATGCCTGTTTGGAACACATATGTATGTTCCAGATCTTGATGGTCCTGGTGTGGAGGTGGCAGATACACCTTTTGACATAAATGAATGTGTCATTGTCCTGCAGGACTTACAACAGTTCCATGACAACTCATCTGCCAGTGCTGCTTCCTTGGGAATAAGGGTGCACCAGTAACATCTACCGGCTGGATTCTAAAAGTTAGGGATCTAGGGTGTGAAAAGATTGCTGTGAAAAAGGAGTATGGTCCTTCTTATTATAGACCAGTTCCAGTCCTGGGAATACAAGCTATCAAAACTGTTATTCTACCACTGCTTCCTGGTTCTAAAGAAAGCTGCTTCGTCTACATTGACAATGTCAAGTTACACCATAGGGCTGATCCTGCACAGCAGACCTATAGGACTCCTGGAAGAATGCCCGACTCTCTCACTACAGACCAGGATATTCAACTACAGGTTTTGAGCAGCAACGCTGACACTACTCTGAGCTTCGGGAGGGTGGAAAATGATCTTTCATTATTCTCCACTAACTTCTTCTGGTTACCCAGGTGGTTATTGTGGCCAGTGGACACACATGGTTGCCATACGTGTTTTTTAAACTCCACGGGGGTTTAGAACGAATTAACCAGACCCTCACTATGTCATCAGAACATTCAGGTATAGTAACAACATACAGTGTAGAAAAATTATGCCAGCAATGGTTAAAAAGTTCCTCACTAGATTCTGGCATAGAACACCTCAGTCTCCTGTCTAATAACACAGACTTGAAGGATTTTCTGTTAAGCGCCAGAAGACAACGTATAAAGCGCTTGTTATATGCAGTTTATAATGAAATTTGGAAACTTTCCCAACAAGAAGCTGCCTGGTTAAGGCAAATAGATCAGGAAAATTTACAGAAAACATTAGCTGTTGCAGATAATAGGATTAGGACCTTGTCTGACCGCATATATACTTTAAACAACATTGTTTCATCTGCAGTAGACATTGTACAAAGTGACATGTAATTTTTGCAACGTGGACAGAGCCGGACCAGGTCCATTAAGCAGCTAGGTTGGACACTCCAAACACTGAAATCTGGTTGCGTTCGCTGGCAACATGTCAGTGCGAGGGACATTTTTCCAGCTTTTAACCCCTTCGCTGCCAGGCCTTTTCCTCCTCCTGTGCCAGGCCTTTTTTTGGCTATTTGGGGCAGTTCGCGCTTAGGTCCTCATAACTTTTTGTCCACATAAGCTAGCCAAGCCAAATTTGCGTCCTTTTTTTCCAACATCCTAGGGATTCTAGAGGTGCCCAGACTTTGTGGGTTCCCCTGAAGGAGGCCAAGTAATTAGCCAAAATACAGTGGAAATTTTGGTTTTTTTTTCTTCAAAAAAAAATGTGAAAAAGTGGCTGCAGAAGAAGGCTTGTGGTTTTTTTCCCTGAAAATGGCATCAACAAAGGGTTTGCGGTGCTAAAATCACCAGCTTCCCAGCTTTCAGGAACAGGCAGACTTGAATCGAAAACCCAATGTTCGATGGCATCTGTCGCTGTAGATACGCATGTTCTGCAATAGCTCGCCATCTGGTGTTGGGCCGGAGTGTTACAAGTTGTTTTTCTTCGAAGAAGTCTTTCGAGTCACGGGACCGAGTGACTCCTCCTTTTGTCTCCATTGCGCATGGGCGTCGACTCCATCTTCGATTGTTTTTTTTCCGCCATCGGGTTCGGACGTGTTCCTGTCGCTCCGAGTTTCGGAACGGAAAAAATAGTTAATTTCGGAAGATTTTCGTCGGTATTGTTGCGTTCGGGATCGGCGTACTTAGATTCCACACCGCATCGAAGATCGAAGAGCTCCGGTGCCCTTCGGGGTAGTTTTTCGATCCTCCGTCGGGGCCTGGTCGGCCCGACCGCGTGCTGAAGAACGCCGATGGAACGGACCCCGTTCCGTTTCTGCCCCAAATGCCACAATAAATACCCCTACACAGACCAACACTTGGTCTGCAACCTGTGCCTGTCACCTGAGCACAGCGAAGACACCTGCGAGGCCTGTCGTGCGTTCCGGTCCCGAAAAACACTCCGAGACCGTCGAGCCAGAAGACTTCAAATGGCGTCCGCACCGACAGCCCAACGGGAGTTCGAGGAACAAGAAGAGGAAGGTACCTTCTCGATCCAAGACTCAGACTCCGAAGGATTCGACGATACACAAACCGTGAGTAAGACGTCGAAAACCACACAAAGAAACATTTACAAGGCCCAGGGGACGCCACTGCCACCAGGCCATGGCTCGACCCATAAATTCGGTGACCGACCGTCGGCACCGAAAAAGGCCCAAACAGTGCCGAGATCGTCCGACTCCGGTTGAGACACCGGCACGCAGCCTTCTCGGGACCGAGAAAGTGCTGGAGACAAGCCTCGACACCGAGATGCCGGTGTGGACACGGCTCGACGCCGAGACAGCGGCACCGAAACAGATTGACGCCGAGAGGTTTCGGCCCCGAAAAGGAAAAAAGTCACCTCGGAGCCGAAAAAACACGCAGACAAAGTTTCGATGCCGAAACAAACTGCAAGCGACCCAGCTTCAGGCTCTTATACAGAAGAGCACTCGCTAACCTCCCAAATGCAAAAGCATAGGTTTGAGGAAGAGCTACAAGCAACTGATGTGGACCATACGCAAAAGCGTATCTTCATTCAGCAGGGGACAGGAAAAATAAGCACCCTTCCCCCCATTAGGAGAAAGAGAAGGTTGGAGTTCCAGACGGAACAAGCACCACAACCAAAAGTGGTGAAAAGGGTTACACCACCACCCTCTCCTCCGCCCGTGATTAACGTTTCACCAGCACAAACGCCATCACACTCCCCAGCTCACACCACCATGAGCCAGGGTGACCAAGATCAGGACGCATGGGACTATACGACGCCCCAGTGTCAGATAACAGCCCGGAGGCATACCCTACAAAACCATCTCCACCAGAAGACAGCACCGCGTACTCTCAGGTGGTGGCTAGAGCAGCACAATTTCACAACGTAAGCCTCCACTCAGAACAGGTCGAGGATGATTTCTTGTTCAACACACTCTCCTCCACCCACAGCTCCTACCAAAGCCTGCCTATGCTCCCTGGTATGCTCCGGCACGCAAAAGACATATTTAAGGACCCGGTCAAAAGTAGGGCAATCACACCAAGGGTGGAAAAAAAGTATAAGCCGCCTCCTACGGACCCGGTTTTCATCACAACACAGCTGCCACCAGACTCTGTTGTTGTAGGAGCAGCTAGGAAAAGGGCCAACTCTCACACATCTGGAGATGCACCACCCCCAGATAAGGAAAGCCGCAAGTTCGATGCAGCTGGTAAGAGAGTCGCAGCACAAGCTGCAAACCAGTGGCGCATCGCGAACTCCCAGGCACTACTTGCGCGCTATGACAGAGCCCACTGGGACGAGATGCAACATCTCATTGAACATCTGCCCAAAGACTTCCAAAATAGGGCAAAACAAGTGGTTGAGGAGGGACAGACCATCTCCAACAACCAGATACGTTCCTCCATGGACGCTGCAGATACAGCTGCACGGACAATTAATACATCTGTAACTATCAGAAGGCATGCATGGCTCCGAACGTCTGGATTTAAACCAGAGATTCAACAAGCAGTTCTCAATATGCCTTTTAATGAAAAAGAACTGTTCGGTCCAGAAGTGGACACAGCGATTGAGAAACTCAAAAAAGATACGGACACTGCCAAAGCCATGGGCGCACTCTACTCCCCGCAGAGCAGAGGGAATTACAGCACATTCCGTAAAACGCCCTTTCGAGGGGGGTTTCGGGGTCAAAGCACACAAGCCAGCACCTCACAAGCAACACCGTCCACTTACCAGGGACAGTATAGAGGAGGTTTTCGGGGACAATATAGAGGAGGGCAATTCCCTAGAAATAGAGGGAGATTTCAGAGCCCCAAAACCCCTACTACAAAACAATGACTCACATGTCACTCACCCCCTCCACACAACACCAGTGGGGGGAAGAATAGGTCATTATTACAAAGCATGGGAGGAAATCACTACAGACACTTGGGTTCTAGCAATTATCCAACATGGTTATTGCATAGAATTTCTACAATTCCCTCCAAACATACCACCAAAAGCACAAAATTTAACAACACACCATTCCAATCTCCTGGAGATAGAAGTGCAGGCACTATTGCAAAAGAATGCAATCGAATTAGTGCCAAACACACAAATAAACACAGAAGTTTACTCACTGTACTTTCTGATACCAAAGAAGGACAAAACGCTGAGACCAATCCTAGACCTCAGAGTAGTGAACACTTTCATCAAATCAGACCACTTCCACATGGTCACACTACAAGAAGTATTGCCATTGCTAAAACTGCACGACTACATGGCAACTTTAGACCTCAAGGATGCTTATTTCCATATACCAATACACCCATCGCACAGGAAATACCTAAGGTTTGTATTCAAAGGAATACATTACCAATTCAAGGTACTGCCTTTCGGATTAACAACCGCACCAAGAGTCTTTACCAAATGTCTAGCAGTAGTCGCAGCACACATAAGAAGGCAGCAAATACATGTGTTCCCATATCTAGACGACTGGCTAATCAAGGCCCATTCGTTAATAGAGTGCTCAAATCACACAAATCATATCATACAAACCCTCTTCAAACTAGGGTTCACCGTCAATTTCACAAAATCCAAAATTCTGCCACGCAAGGTACAACAATACCTGGGAGCCATAATAGACACATCAAAAGGAGTAGACACTCCAAGTCCACAAAGAATTCAAAATTTCAACACCATCATACAACGCATGTATCCAACACAAAAGATACAGGCAAAGATGGTATTACAACTCCTAGGCATGATGTCATCATGCATAGCCATTGTCCCAAACGCAAGACTGCACATGAGGCCCTTACAACAATGCCTAGCATCACAGTGGTCTCAAGCACAGGGTCACCTCCTAGATCTGGTGTTAATAGACCGCCAAACTTACCTCTCGCTTCTGTGGTGGAACAACATAAATTTAAACAAGGGGCGGCCTTTCCAAGACCCAGTGCCACAATACGTAATAACAACAGATGCTTCCATGACAGGGTGGGGAGCACACCTCAATCAACACAGCATACAAGGACAATGGAACGTACATCAAACAAAACTGCATATCAATCACCTAGAACTTCTAGCAGTTTTTCAAGCACTAAAAGCTTTCCAACCAATAATAGTTCACAAATACATTCTCGTCAAAACAGACAACATGACAACAATGTATTATCTAAACAAGCAGGGAGGGACGCACTCCACGCAGTTAAGCCTGCTAGCACAAAAAATTTGGCATTGGGCAATTCACAACCAAATTCGCCTAATTGCACAGTTTATACCAGGGATACAAAATCAACTCGCAGACAATCTCTCTCGAGATCACCAACAGGTCCACGAATGGGAAATTCACCCCCAAATACTGAACACTTATTTCAAACTCTGGGGAACACCTCAGATAGACTTGTTTGCGACAAGGGAGAACGCAAAATGCCAAAACTTCGCATCCAGATACCCACACAAACAATCCCAAGGCAATGCCCTATGGATGAACTGGTCAGGGATATTTGCTTACGCTTTTCCTCCTCTCCCTCTCCTTCCTTACCTGGTAAACAAACTCAGTCAAAGCAAACTCAAACTCATATTGATAGCACCAACTTGGGCAAGGCAACCCTGGTACACAACGCTGCTAGACCTATCAGTGGTACCCTGCATCAAATTGCCCAACAGGCCAGATCTGTTGACACAGCACAACCAAAAGATCAGACACCCAGATCCAGCATCGCTGAATCTAGCAATCTGGCTCCTGAAATCCTAGAATTCGGGCACTTACAACTTACCCAAGAATGTATGGAAGTCATAAAACAAGCAAGAAGGCCATCCACCAGGCACTGCTATGCAAGTAAATGGAAGAGGTTTGTTTGCTACTGCCATATTAATCAAATACAACCATTACACACAACTCCAGAACATGTAGTGGGTTACTTGCTTCACTTACAAAAATCTAACCTAGCTTTCTCTTCCATTAAGATTCACCTTGCAGCAATATCTGCATACCTGCAGACTACCTATTCAACTTCCCTATATAAAATACCAGTCATTAAAGCATTCATGGAGGGCCTTAGGAGAATTATACCACCAAGAACACTACCTGTTCCTTCATGGAACCTAAATGTTGTCCTAACTAGACTTATGGGTCCACCTTTTGAACCCATGCACTCCTGCGACATACAGTTCCTAACCTGGAAGGTGGCATTTCTCATCGCCATTACTTCCCTGAGAAGAGTAAGCGAGATTCAGGCGTTTACTATACAGGAACCTTTTATACAACTACACAAAAATAAAGTCGTCCTAAGGACCAATCCTAAATTTTTGCCAAAGGTTATTTCACCGTTCCATCTAAATCAAACAGTGGAACTTCCAGTGTTCTTTCCACAGCCAGATACCGTAGCTGAAAGGGCACTACATACATTAGATGTCAAAAGAGCATTAATGTATTACATTGACAGAACAAAGAACATCAGAAAGACTAAACAACTCTTTATTGCATTTCAAAAACCTCATGCAGGAAACCCAATTTCAAAACAAGGTATAGCCAGATGGATAGTTAAATGCATCCAAATCTGCTACCTTAAAGCTAAACGACAGCTGCCCATTACACCAAGGGCACACTCAACCAGAAAGAAAGGTGCTACCATGGCCTTTCTAGGAAACATCCCAATGCAAGAAATATGTAAGGCAGCCACATGGTCTACGCCTCACACATTCACCAAGCACTACTGTGTAGACGTGTTATCCGCACAACAAGCCACAGTAGGTCAAGCTGTATTAAGGACATTATTTCACACTACTTCCACTCCTACAGGCTGATCCACCGCTTTTGGGGAAATAACTGCTTACTAGTCTATTGCAGAACATGCGTATCTACAGCGACAGATGCCATCGAACTGAAAATGTCACTTACCCAGTGTACATCTGTTCGTGGCATCAGTCGCAGTAGATTCGCATGTGCCCACCCGCCTCCCCGGGAGCCTGTAGCAGTTTGGAAGTTACCTTCAATTATTTATATATGTATCATCTCAACCTTAAATAGGTGCATACTTAGTCACTCCATTGCATGGGCACTATTACTACAATTCAACTCCTACCTCACCCTCTGCGGGGAAAAACAATCGAAGATGGAGTCGACGCCCATGCGCAATGGAGACAAAAGGAGGAGTCACTCGGTCCCGTGACTCGAAAGACTTCTTCGAAGAAAAACAACTTGTAACACTCCGGCCCAACACCAGATGGCGAGCTATTGCAGAACATGCGAATCTACTGCGACTGATGCCACGAACAGATGTACACTGGGTAAGTGACATTTTCATTTTCAACACAAATTTGGCATTTTACTGGGACATACCCCATTTGTAAAAATAAATTTGTGCTTTCAGCCTCCTTCCAGTCAGTGACAGAAATGGGCGTGAAACCAATGCTGGATCCCAGAAACCTAAACATTTCTGAAAAGTAGACAAAATTCTGAATTCAGCAAGGGGTCATTTGTGTAGATCCTACAAGTGTTTCCTACAGAAAATAACTGGAGAAAAAAAAATATTGACATTGATTTGAAAAAAAACATCAATTTTTCTCTACGTTTTACTCTGAAACTTTTTCCTGCAGTGTCAGATTTTCGAAAGCAATATACCGTTACGTCTGCTGGACTCCTCTGGTTGCGGGGATACATAGGGCTTGTAGGTTCATCAAGAACCCTAGGTACTCAGAGCCAGTAAATGAGCTGCACCCTGCAGTGCGTTTTGATTCTATACCGGGTATACAGCAATTCATTTGCTGAAATATAAAGAATGAAAAATAGCTATCAAGAAAACCTTTGTATTTCCAAAATGGGCACAAGATAAGGTGTTGAGGAGCAGTGGTTATTTGCACATCTCTGAATTCCGGGGTGACCATACTAGCATGTGAATTACAGGGTATTTCTCAAATAGATGTCTTTTTTACACACTCTTATATTTGGAAGGAAAAAATTTAGAGAAAGACAAGGGGCAATAACACTTGTTTTGCTAATCTATGTTCCCCCAAGTCTCCCGATAAAAATGATACCTCACTTGTGTGGGTAGGCCTAGCGCCCGCGACAGGAAATGCCCCAAAACGCAAAGTGGACCCATCACATACAGTGCCTACCTGTAGATTTTGGCCTCTTGCTCAGCCGGCACCTAGGGAAACCTACCAAACCTGTGCATTTTTTAAAACTAGAGACCTAGGGGAATCCAAGATGGGGTGACTTGTGGGGCTCTGACCAGGTTCTGTTACCCAGAATCCTTTGCAAACCTCAAAATTTGGCTAAAAAAACAAGTTTTCCTCACATTTCTGTGACAGAAAGTTCTGGAATCTGAGAGGAGCCACAAATTTCCTTCCACCCAGCGTTCCCCCAAGTCTCTCGATAAAAATGGTACCTCACTTGTGTGGGTAGGCCTAGCGCCCACAAAAGGAAATGTCCCAAAACACAACGTGGACACATCACATTTTTTCACAGAAAACAGAGGTGTTTTTTTGCAAAGTGCCTACCTGTGGATTTTGGCCTCTAGCTCAGCCGGCCCCAGGGGGGGCAGAAATGGACTAAAATAAATTTGTCCCCAGGTAGGTAGGTAGCTGTCCTTGCATGGGGCGTGTAACGCTTTAGCAGTGCTATCCTAGACTGGAGTTCCAGTCCCCTTGATTAGACCAGCGTTCCAGATGCTCTCTAATGGAAGTTACGTGCTTCTTAACAGTGAGAGCTGTTGTGGAATGCGATCTGGAATTGCTTGTCATTTCGATCTCCCAAATTGTCATCTGTTGCGGTAACGTCCTTTTTCCCTCTACGCAACAGATGAAAGTAGACTAGAATGAGGGTCCCTACTTGGACAGGATGCAAACTACTGCCAACTGGAGACCCTGTTTCTAACCGAAATCCTCTCCAGGACTGAAAGGTTTATCAGTTACTTTAACACCAGCCTGTTTCTCCAAAGGCATGTTAGGAGTTTGGCCAAAGGATATTCTGAATTTACCCTTTCATGGTAGCATCTTTTTGGCCAGCAGGTCGATTAGATGCTAGAAAAAAAAAGACAAAGACAGTCATTGCCAAGTCATGGATGCCCTAGAATTCCCCACACCAAAACCTGCTTTTCGTAAGCAGTATATCTAAGAAGGCAACCGACAAGGGTGAAGCTACAGAAACCCCCTCCCCCTTTCAGGACCGTTTCACAGAAATGCCTACAGACTCAATGAGACCCTTTCATAGAGATGCCTACAGACTCAATGGAACAGGCATATGCAGAGTTGGTCACGCCAAGAACTCCTTCGCTACCAAACGGTGAATCCTTTCCCTTTGCTCCTGATCATATTACACCTGTTGGGAATAACCCAATTTGTGTGTGGTAAACATCACATCGGACCAGTGGGTCCTTTCCTTTGCATGGGTAGAGTACTTCTCCACTTCAGTTTAGCCAAGCTCAAAGAGGCCTCGCTTGGCACCCCCTCTGCTGTCATGTACTGCGTTCACATCATTTACATCTTCTGGAGGAAGAGGTGTGGGTGCTCCTACTAGGGTACTATTTCCTCTACTTCTTGGTTCTCAAAAGGGACAGCACTCTTTGACCGATCTTCAACTTCTAACCATTGAACAAGTTCATCTCTTCCAAGCACTTTCACATGATCACATAACACGACATCCTGGTTCTACGACTAGGCGACTTTATGATAAGCGAAAAACAATATAAGTTCAAGGTTCTTCCTTTCTGCCCTACTGCAGCACCAGCGTTATTTACAAAGTGCCTAGCAGTTGCAGCATAACATCTGCTCAAGCATGCATACCTAGACAACTGGCTGATAAGTGAAGCAGCAAAGACCAATGTCTAACACACTCCGATAGCAGTGTCTGTACTGCACAAACTGAGATTTACCAGCAATAAAAAAAATCATATCTCCAGCCCCAGCAAATTCATCTCTTCTTAGGTGCCTTCCTCAATTCAAACACAGGCATACCCACACCAAGGATGCCAGCATTCCAATAGCAGTTCCCTCTTTTTTTAGGACATTGCCCCATCATTGTCCTTCGCTGTGATGAAGCTATTGGGAATGATTACTTCCTGCATAGCAATTGTTTCGCAAGTCATGTAGCACATACAAAAATTACTATAGTGTTTCGCACAGCAATTGGCATGCATACGGGCTATGGAAGAGTCTAGTGTTGGTAACAGGGGCCCAGCTTTCTCACCACTGGAGGAACAGCAGCAAGTTGTTGATTGGCAGACCTTTTCTAACCCCCTCCCCCTGGTGACCATTACCACATATGCCACAGATGCCCAAGGAGGGGCGGGCGTCCACTTTCACCACATGATTCCAGACACTTGATCTCTACAGCACTAGGGTTGCCGCATCAACTACTTGGAACTTTGAGCCATCAGATTCACCATCAGAGCCTTTCTCTCACTTCTTCAGAGAAGACCACGCTCATTAGTACAGACAACATGACGGCCATGTTTTACTTTCAAAAGTTGGGGCGAGCTTACTCCCCCAGCTTTCTCAACTAGCACAAGGGATTTGGCATAGGACAGTCTGCCACCATATACACCGCCTAGCGGCTCACTTACCAGGAGTGGACAGCAACTTTGTAGACCTCGTCAGCGAGCTGCATTAACAAGTACTTGAATGGGAACTTCACCCACAAGTCCTTGGAAAGTACCTCCACACTTGGGGTATTCTTACAATAGACTGTTTGCCACTCCTGAAAATGAAAAATTCCTAAAATTTGCAGTCTGATATCCACACCCCAATCCAGGGGCAGTGGTTTTTGGGTCAACTAGTCAGGGATATTTGCTTAAGCTTTCCATCTCTTTCTCCCATTCCAAGTCATCAGGAAGCTTCTGCAGGTGTCCATGACTCTAATTCTAGTTGCCCCAACTTGAGCATAACAGCTGTGGTTCTCTGGGCTTCTAGAAATATCAATCCGCTATCATGAGAAGCTCCCACCTTGGCCGGACCTTCTCACTCAGCATCAAGGATGCCTCAGACAGCCCAATCACAAACAACTCATTCTAGCAATTTGCCACTTGTTTATTTTCAGTTCAGATACCTTGACCGCCCACAAGAATTCATGGTCAACCTACATGAGGCTAGTGAAGACATGACTCAGGCTTGCTCACAGCCAAGTGGAAATGATTTATGCATTACTGTTTCTCTAACACATACCCCTTTACAATTTCTGAGGTGCACGGATTTTCCTACCTACTCCATCTTTATAACGTAGGCTAAGACTACACTTCCATATGACTACATCTCACTGCAGTTGCAGCATTCCTTGAAAACAGACAACATTCCTCCATTTTCACACTACTGGCCATTGAAGTGTCCATGGAAAGGTGGAAATGAGTTATCCCTCCAAACTTGCCTCCAGTATCTATATTGATCTTAAATGTGGGGTGCACACATCTGCATTTTTATTGCAGTTTTATGTAATGCAAACACACTTGAAGATTTTGAAGTGCTTTACATGAGCACTAGTTACATTACACAAGGACTCATTCATTTTTAGTAGGCATGGGGAGGTTAAGTGATTTGCCCAAAATAACAGGTCATTGAGCTGATGCCGAGAATCCAACCTGTTCCGCAGCTCTAGCAGTTACGCCACATACATTTGTATGTGTTATAATATTTCTTATTAGGTTGCTTTCATCATAGCAGTCACTTCACTTAGATACATTGGAGAGCTTTGCACTTTTACAATACAGGAACCAAACATTTGGGTTCATTGAAATAAATGTACTATGCACTGACCCTAAATTCCTACCTATGATTAGCTCATCTTTTCGTATCAACCAAACTATAGAGCTATCATTTTGTTTTTCAGACTGCCAAAGTAAGTAGCTGAAAGGGTGCTACACACTCTTGATGTTACAAAAGCCCTTATTTATTCTATTGACAGAACTAAGACATTCCTATGGTTGTCTCATCTTTTCATGTCAACTAAAATATAGAGCTACTATTTCTTTTTTTCAGACAGCCAGAGTCAATAGCTGAGGTGGCTATGCACTTTTGATGTTACAAGATCCCCTATGTTAACAGAACTAAGACAGTGGTTCCCAACCTTTTGATTTCCGTGGACCCCCTCTTTAACATGAATGGAACCCAGGGACCCCCACTGAATCATCATTGGAATCCGGGGAACCCCGCCTGAGTCATTACTGGAAGCTGGGGACCTAATTTGTCCATATTTGTTAATATTTTTTAATTTTCTTAGCAGTCGCAGAGCCCCTGAGAAGGCTTCGCGGACCCCTAGGGACCACAGCTTTTTATAGCCTTTGCTAAACCTCATAAAGGATCTGATAATTCCAAAGATGGCATTGCCAGATGGGTGGTTATACAGTTCTAAATAAGGAGGTCACACTAGCCTTTCTAGAGAATATCCCTATCCTGGACACATGTAAGGCTTCTACTCGGTCAACGTCACACACTTTCACAAACATTAGTGTGGCTGATTTTACTCGTCAACCATCCCTACCTGACCAAGATGTTTTAAGGACACTTTTCCTAACATCTGCACCATCTGCTAGCTAGCCACCATGTTGCTGGGAGGAGGATGGATGGCTCCATTTCGCAGTGGTCTATACAGCGCATGTATGTTCACATCTATTCATGCTACAAACGGACATTTTTTACCCTGTATGTATAGATATATGTAGGGTGTAGTGCTCTAGATTCACATGCACCCAACCTCCAATGTGCAATGATTACACGTTTCATATATTCCTCACACACTATTCATTTTTGAGCATCAGCACACACTCAGAGTCAAACTGTTACATGACTTGCCCACTCAGCAGGAAAGCAATGTGAGGTGGAGCCATTGTGCTGATGTGTCCTGGAAAAAGGAATTTGAAGAAAAACAAGTTGCAAACGTCTGGTTCCAACACTAGATTGAATGTGAACCTGCATTGCTCTACAATCACATGATTAAGCAGTAAGTAAAATGTTTCCATGTACTGCATCTTTTTGTGACGCGCTAATTGGAATTAACATGGTTGTGAAAATTCGGATTTTGGTGGGACAGGGTTACCCCCCAATCAGCACACCTTTAGGGAAAGAAAGCCCACTAGACACCAGGACAAAATGGGATGGGGTGGTCCGCGCCTTCACCCAATCTGTGCCCGGGAGGTTGGTGGGCGGGGGTAATGGGTGTTAGAAGAAAGCCCACTGGATGCCAGGGATATGTTTAAAACAATGGTATAGGTGCTGGCCCATCCTTACACTTGACACTCCTACCTCTAAAGACTCAACAACTTCCAGCCTAGAGCATCCCTATCCCCATGGCAAGCGAGAGGAGATGGTGCTTCTTTTGGGTGTAATTTTGACATTGCCGGCAGAGAGTATATATATTCCAGCTTCCGCTCACTTGCCATGGCACTAATCGGGCTCTGAGTAAGTCCGCACCATTAAACCCTACGAACTCTGCCTCTTTCTGAAACCTTGAGACTCTGTAAATCCAGGGTGATGTGGCCTACGTGGAACCCAGTGTATTCTCTCACCCAAAATCTGTGAGGACCAACAAACTACCACCCAGCGTTCACTACTCCCAATAAAAACGGTACCCCAGAAATTTCCATGACAGACATGTCAGGGAAAAACCCATGATTTTAGCCAATGTTTGAAGAAAACATAGTAGGATCCACACAAGTCACACAACCCTAGTCTTGGATTTCACCCAGCCCCCCTATTCAGTTATCTCCTGCTTAGTGCACTGGTGCCATCTCCTATTCATTACTTTATCCTTCATGCACTCTGGTGTGCATCCGAAGCATTGACATATTCAATATTCTCATTCCTTCAATTGTGAATCTTACTATGTTTTGTCCTTCTGTATTTGTTTCTTGGACCAGTGCAGGCTTAGTCCCTGGCTGGTTTGTAGCGGTGTCCCCTGTCACATATTTATACTTATGCGTTGCCTTGTTTGATAAGTGTTTCTCAGATACCTTGAATGTGTATGGCTTCGTAGTATTCTGGTTATAGACAACTAGGTTCTCCGTTTTTAAGTCGGTCTTCCCCACACAGATGTATGCTCGTTCTGTTGTCATCAATTCTTTAATATATCCATATTCACCTTGAATTATTCCTCTCATCTCTTGCTTTTAGATGTTTGCTGTATTCTTCTGCTTTCCTTGGAGTGCTTGCATTGCCATTCAAGGGACACTACTTTACATATTTGTGATATTTTCATTGAATCTGTTTTTTTGGTTATTTTTGTTGTGGAGGATAAATCTACCTGCAAATCCCACACCTTGTGTGAATACTTTTTCCAGATTTCTGACTGGTCTGGAAAACCCTTTCTCAACAATGATTCTCCAGTGCTGCCAGCCACAACTCCACTTCCCAATGTGGTGTGACTAGAGTGTATTAGACACTTACCTGCTCGATGATATCAGTTTCTGTTTTCCTGCTCCTCGTGGACGTACTCTGATGCGATTTGTAGAATCAGAAAATGGCGCTCAAACCTATTTCTTGCACCTCCATGTATCAGCCAGCCACTGGGGAGCTGGAAGCCAAGTTAGTTTTTGGCTAAGGGTGTGTAAGGAGACCCCCATGCAGACTTTCTTTACTAAAGGTAAGTCCCCTCCAGTGAAGTGTTATACTCACATAAAACACAAGAAGTGCCACAAGAAGGAGTTGTCTTCATTTTCTTGAGGAAGCTGTCCCATCCCAGATGCCTATCATTGCCTCGACTTCTGACGACTGTTAATCTACATCTAAGACTGGAATTTTGTAATCCTTCAGCTGACTCGTTAGATTGAGACCTGCTGGCTAGCAATCTTGAATCTTTTCGGAGTGGCTCTACAACTCTCTGCTCTACTTCCCAGTGGGAGGTCATTTCCTGCAAGCTTGGCAGCTCCTGTGACTTCTAATCAAGTGCCTTCTAGCACTGTGCCTCCACCGGCTACGGCTGTAGTGCTTACTGTGAAGCAGATTGGCTAGGTGGTGGCTCGCTTTCACCTATGCCCCAGTGATGATTTTGAAAACACCCACAGTACTGGCACAGGCCAATGAGTAAATTGGAGAAAGTATCATCCATGTGATGGAGAAAGTCAAGGATAATTTCAACAATGAACTTTAACACTTCCCCATAGCTCAAAGTTTTTCCCGCATGTAGGAGATTTTCAGTTCAGAGTTAGGTGTCTTGGCTTTGCTGTGTAAGGACTATGGCCTGATGAGGATGACTCTCAAGGTGATCACCTACTGCCACCCTACACCACTGAAGTTGCTCTCTTCTTGGACTTAAGTCTTGGATACTTCACCAAAAGGTGACATTTTCTTCCCCTCTGTCCCTACTTCAAAGGAGGTTTTTTCTTAGTGCATGGCCTTTGGTCCATGTCAGATCAGCTCCTTCACTTGAATGTGCTTTAGCTGTCTGCAGTCTGGCTTGTCTCAAAAGCCTTTCTCCCTTCCATCTCTGGAAGCGCAATCAATATTCTGTCACACAACTCCACTATGATCTGTTACATCTATAAGTGGGCCGGTGCATAGTCGTGTGCGCTGTTAGGATACTATTTACAGGTAGATATGGGGGCCGCTAGGAGTCTTCCCAGTAGCAGCCCATCTCGCTGCCTCCTTCATTGCGAGTGAATGTCCTGTCATCTTTTCTAGAGGGCCAATAGAGGGAGTTATGGCCGAAGTGATGTAGGTAATCTTTTTCAGATCACGGTTTACATTCTTATATCGCTTCTCTGACATAGAACAGGAATTTACCCCCAATTTTGCTTTTTCTCTGATCCTGCCTCTATCAAAACGTTCTGAGAAAAGTGTTAGAGAATCATGCACAGGTGATTCCGATCATTCCAAACTGGGCCAGGATATGTACACTTCCAGTGCTTTTATTTTAGGAAACTACTTTTTAGGTCACAGCTTTTAGCTTTCAAAGACCTCTAATGGATCATACCTAAAACCTATAGTGGGCATAGAGTTTTCTTGTGACTCCCATATACTTCTTATTTATTGGTTTTCTTTCCTCTTGCCTTTGCCCCTCATCTGAAGAATAGCTTCCTTGCCGTCTTTTTGATAGGATTACTTTTATTCTTCTACTTCTCAAATTCAGGGAACTACCATTTTTCTTTTTCTTTTTTTGAGCGCCATGTGTTTTCTGCCTCTCTCCCTCATGTACTGCCAGCTCCCCCACTTCTGTACCTCCCACCCCCATGTGCTATGTTGTTCCCCAGCATTCCCCCCCCCCCTCCCCCCCAATTGCCTGTAAAAGTACATCAACAGATACATTTTACCAGGCTGTGACTAAAGAGCAGACTTAAAGGGTTGTTTTTGTTTATGGCGCTAGAAGAGGGACGGGCTCACCGACTCAGCTTGCGTTTCAGGCAGAAGATGTACTTAGCATGCCTGAAAAGGGAATGTGTCTTACCCTTAGAGCCCATAAGTCTGCTTTCTGAGCTACTGCTGCTGAGGACCAAATAGCTCGAGTTTGTTTAAGTTCTGAGTCCTGTAGAGGCTAAAGTAGGGCTTGGCAAGCATTTTCCTTTTAATTCTGGCACTGCCTTAATCTTTATAAACTACTTCAGAACGTTGTGCGCAAAAGTATTTGAGAATTAAATCAGACCATTTAAAAAGTTGGAAAATATTGAATGTGATGTAAAGTTTTCAAATACCTGTGGCATAGACATTAGTTTGCCGCTCGCATTATAAAAGCTAAACTTTTTTGGCTTTGGCAGTGGCTGTTTCCTATGCGTCATTCACTCCGTTGGAGTGAGTGTGTTTTCTTGCTTGCTCTCCCTTCTCCTGTGTCTTGTTTCCCCAAAACCGGTAATCCTATTTTTGGAACCCTTGAATTTTCTTTGCCCCTAAAAAAGGTAGTCTGTTTTGTATCTGCCTGCTCGACTAGCATGCATTGTTAATGCTTCTTTCCTACCAAGGACAGGGGGGAATAAAGCAAGTCAGTAGGAAGGGTAACAAGCATTTGCAGTGCAATGGGTCTCAATTTTCTTGTGTTAGAGCTATTGGCATTGAAAATTCATAACTGGACTTTTCTTGCCACATAAATAGATCAGCCCTGCCTCATAATTTGGTCTTTTTCTGTCACATAATTCCAGTGGCCCTGCGTATAACTAAAGCATTTTAATTTACCTTCTTCCTCTATATGCAGCCAAAAATGAACATGTTGCCATTTAGCATCCTAATTTGTCTGTCCTGCCAATTCCAATAGAGTACCACTTTCACCACCCCACCATCATAGTTGCTGGCTGGCTAGCACAGTTCCCAAAACAAGACAGCCATGGAGAAGTAACAAGAGAAATACACATATCAGGAGTGTTCAAACAGTCATAGTGTAATAAGGATGTTAAGTTGGCCTGAGTCATGGTCATAATTGCAACTAGGAGAGATTAATAAAACATTAACAATTATCATATAAACCCATTAAAAAACCTTTATCAGAAAAAAAAGTTTGGCATTAGACTGTAATGCTCAGAACAGCACCTAAAGGACACCACAATGAAAATAGAATTTGTTTAAAAAATATATATATATTTTTTTAAAAACATGGTCATGTTACCGTATAGTTAGCCCCTAGAGGGCATAAGCACATGAAACGAAAATGACAAAGTATTGCAGTTTAACCCTATATTTAGCCTGCAGAGGGTTTAGCGCCTTACACATTTAGGACTAGCAGGGCTACTGAAATTATATTTTATACAATGGCACAAAGTAATGTAGTGCATCCATATATTTAACCCCTATAGGGCCTAGTGCCTTGCACATTTTCAGGCCTAGCAGGCCTACTGCAATACTGCAGCCTTTAGAACACAAACTACTCCAAGCTGTAAAACAAAAGTCCCCAGCCCTAAGAGTTTAAAAAGGAACTGAATGGTAGTAGGGGTTACTTTTTAGGGTCCCCACTAACCTAGTGTGTAGGCCCATAGATGACCTAAACCAAAATTGTATGCCATGCTGAATGTTTTGGTGGTGATCCCATTGTCCTAGGACCACCACAGGCTTAGTTATGGGCAAAAATGTTTTGAAAAAGAATGCTTGTAAAGCAGTGCAGTGAATATTGTAGTGTCTGCCCTCCTGCTGTGCAGAGAGAGCCCGGTGTAGATTTGTGTTTTTTACGTAAAGCATTTGTCAACTATAAGTGGTTTCTGGAAAGCTATGTAGTGTGAAGGGGAGAGCCAAAAGAAATTACTCTGATTAGGTAACAGTGTGAACAATGTGACCAGCACTTCAATACCACCAATGGAGTTTGCGCTGTTAACGCCTTTGGCGATATGAGGGCCATGGCTGCCATTGAGCCAAGGGAGACAAAAGAAAAAAATTGTTCACCCACACTGAAGTATATCGGCAATAGTGCAATTATCCATGTAACAGGGTCAGTCTGCAAGGTGGTAACAAAACTGCACCAATGCGGGACAGACTTAAAGCAATTACCAATGAGATCCAGGGATTTTTGAAAGGAAAGCCCATGAACGAGTGAAAGTGATGGGCGTGAGGTGGGAGTGGATAAAAGACCACAATACTTAAAGGTCAAAGCGCTTGTGCGCGCGACCTAAAAAGAATGTGCTCAGATGTGTTCAAGTGTTGTGCCGTTAAAGGTTATGATTCTTTTACTTTATTCTTCCAAAACATCTGTGCTGCCCTACTTGTCTAATATTTGTTAATTTATAAACACAGAGGCTGCTGAAGTGCAGCGGTGCTGACCACTGCACAATTCTTTCATAAGATAATACACTAAGCGTAACAGACTGGCGCGAACATCGCAGCAGGCATCAGAGCTCATCGACATGGAGAGATAACATCATGCTGTGTTGCGAGAGGGTTCTCCAGTTTTGCCATCACTTATGAACTCCTTCTTGGGTAGGCAGAACATTTCAGAACACATTATCAGAGTTACGGGTACCGCAGGTCGAAGTACATCCTGAGCTGCTCCTGTCAGTTTTTGTTTAGCATGACCTAAATTACTAATATATTTTGCAGGTTTACTCCATACACAGTTAAGCATTAACCTCTTAGCTGCTGGGCCTCCTTCCTTCCTCCCACCCACCCCCCAAGTGCTGAGCCCTTTTTTGGCTATTTGGGGTAGTTCGTGCTTAGGTCTTCATAACTTTTTGTTCACATACGCTGTTCACACCAGGTTTGCTGACTTTTTTTTTTTTCCCAACATCCTAAGGATTCTAAAGGTACCCAGAGTTTGTGGGCTCCCCTGGAGGAGACCCAGAAATTAGCCAAAATACAGCGACAATTTCGGTTTTTAAAAAAAAAATGGGGGAAAAAGGGCTGCTGAAGAAGGTTTGTTGGTTTTTTTTCACTGAAAATGGCATCAACAAAGGGTTTGCGGTGCTGAAATCACCCATTTTTACTATATTTTGTGCTTTCAGCCTCTTTCCAGTTAGTGACAGAAATGGGTGTGAAACCAATGCTGGATCCCAAAAAGCTAAACATTTCTGAAAAATAAATAGAATTCTGAATTCAGCAAGGGGCCATTTGTGTAGATCCTACAAGTTTTTCCTACAGAAAATAACAGCTGAAATAAAAAAATATTGAAATTGAGCTGAAAAAAACAGCCATTTTTCTCCACGTTTTCCTGTAATGTCAGATGTTTGAAAGCAATATACCGTTACGTCTGCTGGGCTCTTACGGTTGCGGGATATATAGGGCTTGTAGGTTCATCAAGATCCCTAGGTACCCAGAGCCAATAAATGAGCTGCACCTTGCAATGGGTTTTCATTTATAATGGGTATACAGCAATTCATTTGCTGAAATGTAAAGAACGAAAAGTAGGTATCAAGAAAACCTTTTTATTTCCAAAAGTGCATAAGATAAGGTGTTGAGAAGCAGTGGTTATTTGCACATCTCTGAATTCCGGGGTGGCCATACTAGAATGTGAATTACAGGCCATTTCTCAAATAGACGTCTTTGTTACACACTGTCTTACATTTGGAAGGAAAACATTTTTTTACAGAAAGACAAGGGGCAATAACACTTGTTTTGCTATTCTGTGTTCCCCCAAGTCTCCCGATAAAATTGGTACCTCACTTGCGTGTGTAGGCCTAATGCTTGCGACAGGAAACGCAACATGGACACAACACATTTTTACATTGAAATCTTACATGTTTTTTGCAAAGTGCCTAGATGTAGATTTTGGCCTCTAGCTCAGCCGGCACGTAGGGAAACCTACCAAACCTGCGCATTTTTGAAAACTAGACACCTAAGGGAATCCAAGATCGGGTGACTTGTGGGGCTCTCACTAGGTTCTGTTACCCAGAATCCCTTGCAAACCTGAAAATCTGGCCAAAAAAACACTTTTTCTTCACATTTCGTTGACCGAAATTTCTGGAATCTGAGAGGAGCCACAAATTTCCTCCCACTCGGCATTTCCCCAAGTCTCCCAATGAAAATGGTACCTCACTTGTGTGGGTAGGCCTAGTGCCCGCAATAGGAAATGCCCCAAAACACAACGTGGACACATCACATTTTCCCAAAGAAAACAGACCTGTTTTTTGCAAAGTGCCTACCTGTGAATTTTGGCCTCTAGCTCAGCCGGCACCTAGGGAAACATACCAAACCTGTGCATTTTTCAAAACTAGACACCTAGGAGAATCCAAGAAGGGGTGACTTGTGGGGCTCTCACCAGCTTCTGTTACCCATAATCCTTTGCAAACCTCAATATTTGGCCAACAAAACACTTTTTTCTCACATTTCGGTGATAAAAAGTTCTGGAATCTGAGAGGAGCCACAAATTTCCTTCCACCCAGCATTCCCTCAAGTCTCCTGATAAAAATGGTACCTCACTTGTGTGGGTAGGCCTAGTCCCCGCGACAGGAATAGATCACACAACTATCAGTGTTGGTCCTTTCATGGGGCAACTGTTGACCCTGGGATGATCCATTCCTGATGCAGGCACTAGGTACAGGCACTCAAGTGGGGTAGTGTTTTTATCAGGACAGGTGAGGAATCACTGGGTGGGAGGAATTTTGTAGATCCCAGCATATTCCTGTAGTTTGTGTGACAGAAATGCAAGACAAACTAGAGTTTTGCAAGGTATTCTGGGTAAGAAAACTTTGGGGAATCCACACAAGTCACACCTCTGTGGACTCCCCCGGATGTCTTGTTTCCAGAAAAGTCTGGGTTTGGTATGCTTCCCTATATGGCCGCCGATCCCAGGACCATAAACACAGGTGCCTGCCTTACAGAACCAGTTTGTTTTGTGATATATAATTTTGATGTCTCCACAATATGATTTGGGCGGTGGAATTTGGGGCTGAACTAAATTGGGGCGCTCCCAAGAAAGTGCACTCTGTGCTTGCCGCCGCATTCACCAGCTCTCTGGGTTGGGCTAACCCGCTATTGTCCCGTTGCACAGACTGTGCTTGCGAAGGGACAGCAGGACTGTCCTCATCACCTCCCTCATAATTACTGGAAGAGGAATTATCGAATGGGACACCTCAGACTGAAAAATAACTCCCAGAGTCAGCGCCATTGTCCTATCCCTCGGATGCTGTCCCAGTCTCTGATCCTATGTCAGAGCTGTCCTCTATGACCCGAGTGAGGACGTGAGCGGCAGTCATCCAATGAGATGCCATCTCTGCTACTGGCTAAACTGTTGCTCTAAAAAACACTAGCCTACGTAGACCGTCACAAAATTGCTGGGGTGTGTGAGATACGTGCAACAGTAGAGGTCACCTTACCTTTGCTTCTTCCCTCAATCAGCACGTTCTTTCAGGACACTCAAACACCTTGTCACATACCAGTCATCACAGTCTTTAGCACCTCTAGCGCCCAGTCCAACAATCATTATTGGTGCTCCCACTCCCTTGTCCTCCTCCTTGGATTCCATCACTACCACCCAGCAAAAGTGCCCTTCATCTCTCTCCGTAGCCACCCCCGCACATACATTTCATTTGTATAATAGCGCAGGTAATGGCTGACTTTACTAATTAACTCAGCTATTTACATATTACACCGTTTGTCGTGGGGGACGACCCTTTCCTCCCCGCCCCACATCCAGTGAAATCCCTGATGTCTAGGGGGGTTTCCTGGCCCTCGATCGCAGAAACCAGTTCGGGAAGTCCTCGTTTGAAAGGGGAGAGTCTCCCCTTTCAAATGAGGCCTTCCCGAACGTTGGGAAGGCAGTTTGGGGGCACTTCTTGCTCCGATGGCGAAAACAAAACAGTAAGGCGTGCTGACGTCACAAAGGGGCGGGGGTGACACAGAAGATCTTCCATGTCTCCCGGGATTCTTTTTTTTTAACCCCTCTCCCTGGTGCTGGCCACTAGTTGTGACCCGCACCAGGGAGGTAGTGTGGGCGTCCTCCATGGTTTCTAATTGATTATGGAAAAAAATGCCAAAACTAATGGCCTGGAATTGTTCATCTAAAGCTCGTTGTTTTTCTGTGTACGTTTGCATTTATTTCTATGTGTAGAATGAAATACTTTTTTCTCATTAAAAATCGTATCTGGTGTGGTCGTATTATTGAGTAATCTTTTCTCCGCTGAATTTTGTAGCCCACACCACATCCCTGAGTAAGACTGTTTTGAGCTCGCTGTCTGAGGGTCAAGTGCTAAAGGGTGTAGTTTAAGTTCCAGTACTAAGGTGGCCTCATAAAGTGGAGGTGAAAGGCTCAATTTGATAATATTGAAGTGTAGTTATCCCCAGCTGCTTTGCCCCCACACGCCAGTTTTCAATCACAGCACAGTTAGTGTGTGCACTTCAGTTTTTGCCTATGTACATGGTTAGCACATAAGTTAGAACTGTTGACATTGCCAGTGTTTGTTTATTCACGTACCTGACATTATTTCGAGATTTCCAGTCATAGGTCCTGTTGTTCCAATTAGTGCAGTTTTGATTTTTGTCTTTAAATGGGAGGTGGCCTCTGTGAAAGTGTACCCTTATTATAGGTGGAAATATCCTCCTCGTCCATACAAGACACATTTCTAGAACTGAAGTTATCCAAACTGTTGTTGCTGTGCCGTTCTCTACGCAAATGGTACTACACCATTCCAAAGAACGTGCCAGAAGCATGCTGGGTAGCCATTCTCTGCTTATTATGACTTGGCTCATAAGTAACCTGTGGATTATAATAACTTAAGGTTTTTTTGTTTTTTTTTCGAAGGGGGAGAACTATGTGTTATCCTGTCCACTTAACTAATCACTTTTGGATACTCATGGGAGTGGTGAACTTAACAGGATCTCTTGGGTTCAAACGCCCTGAAACTCCTGCTCCCTTACCCCACATCTTTCTCGGTAAACTTCTCTACCTTTGCATCAGTACTAAAGATGTTGGAAAGCCCATGAAAATGCGGTTATAGGGCATGAGGTGGGGAGAATTTGAATAATTACCATTTTCATTTCCACAGAGCCCCAAGTGCCTTGCAGAAAAGCAGTCCTGATAAATCTGTCACTACATTGAACATCGGATAAATGTTTCTCGACATGCACAAATCCTGCTAGTGATTAAACATGTTCACAATACCGCATTATAGGTGAATAATAAAAGGGGACCTAACTGTTTTTTGCTAGCAGCAAAGAAAAAAGAAGGCGTGAAATTGAAGCCTAGTGTAATCGACAGAATTGGCTGCTACAATAGGTGTTGTATTTGTTTTTGACCTAACATACTTTCCAGATATGTCCTGGAAGTGCCATACTTTGTAAAGAAAGGGTTCATAAACTATGTGGAAGTAAATCGTATAATGGCAACCTTGGGTCCCGACAAAATCAAAGAGTACAGTCAATTTACATGAAGTAATGTACATGTAATAATATTTAAGATGCTTCTAGATCTAAAATCAAATTGGAAATTACAAAAAGACCTACCGGTGTTTTGTAAGTTTCTTAAAGTTGTATTAATATTTTTTAGGCTGTTGGAATAATTAATGTAGCTGTACTTTTGAGTACATAGTCTTCACCTTCAGCTAAAGAAAGGCTTACTGAACACTGCCTTGCCACTCTATCACAACAAAAATTAATGTTGTCCATGCTTGTCAAGGCCTTTCAGGAACAGGGTGTAATGCACTCCTTGCTTGATGCAGACAAAATGTTCCTCTGACCAAATTGCTGTAATCAAAACAAGTTCGACATTTCATCCCCATTCGATTATGAACAATGCTTACGTTATCTGCCTCAAAGGCCTAAAAGCTGCAAGAATGAGGACTATGTGCGCTCCTTAGTTTCTTTGCAATAAGTTATTCTTTGGCTTTCCTTTAGAAGATAAATTGTTGGTTTAGTCCATTCATTCACCATTTCTTCCTTGCCTTTTTTCTTTTACATGTTTCCCCAAACTATAGATCTATGACTAATAAATACAAATGTTTTAGAAATTAATTATTAGTTTGCTACGCACACAACTTTGGTTTCTGCACACATTATTCTCATATATGTAATACTGGAGAAATCGAAATTCAAAGTGTCAGTAGAGTGTGCAATTTTCCAAAGAATGTTGACTGATCAACCTGTGTGCTTTCTGAGGTAGTAGAGCGCATTTATGTTGCGGCTTCTTGACACTTTATGGTGTTGATAGCAAAGCATTCAAATGCAAAATTACATTTGAATTAGAAGAATTTTGTTTACATTGTTTTATGCAAGTAAAACCACTAATGCCACACTCCCCCTCCTCACAGAATTGTGATGAGCGATTTCAGTACAAGTACCAGCTCCGCTCACACATGAGCATTCACATCGGACACAAGCAGTTCATGTGCCAATGGTGCGGCAAAGACTTCAACATGAAGCAGTATTTTGATGAACATATGAAAACGCACACTGGTAAGAACAATTATGTGTTAGTGAAGTGAATGAAGATATTGCTCTTTTGCAAGTGACAGCCCCACCAGAGTGCATGTGTGCATGAGTAGGAGTGCTGCTTGCCTGTGTGCTCTTGCCCCTAATAATCTGCAGAATTGACTACCATCACATGTGTTTCTATATTATGTAGTATAAGGGTTAATGTATGTGTTGTGCTGATATACCTTGCTTTTATACCTGTTGTGTAAGCGGGTCAAGCTTTATGCTGTTATCTCTTTCAGTACCTCTTGAATAGTATGAAAAATACACAATATGGTTACCTAACTCCTTGCATTTAAATGCTACTCTGTTAAACTGTCATGCCCAATATTATATATTGCGTACATTTGATTTACTCTTCTCCCCCAAAGTGTTAGAATGTCACTCCCAGTATTCTCATGTCTGGTATAGCTACTAGGTATGCTAGTGCCATTAGGCTAGGATAATCCTTTATGGAGTCTTGAAGGACATCTGGCTGTGCAGAAGATATCTACCAAAGTTTATCCGGGGATATCACTGGATGTGTTCTGTCAAAATACCTGTGCCCTAAAATTGCTACAACAGCATAGTAATAATTGATACAGTAAATGTAACTCGATTAGGCTGCGTTTCCTTTATTGAATGTATATCGCGCTCATTTATCTCTTTCGTATTATCACCGTATGAGAGTGGAAGCCACATTCACGTTTTGGCAGAAAATATTAATATTCATAAACACTGAAATTACCCACCCATGTGCTTGATGCAAAAACACTTTGAAAGCGGAGAGAAATACCTTCCAGCACAGCAAAATAGAGATGCTTCCAAAAATCAACATTTGCTTTACATTTTTTGCACTTTTTAAAAAGAAATAAACAGGAAATTGTCAAAAATCCTTTAAAAACTATAGAACATGGATAAAAAAACAAAAGCATCCATACTGGGCTGGTAAGTTTCTTCTGATGGAGACTTCTAACTGCAGATTCCTCTTCTTGTAAATACCTTCAGGTGCCAGACTGGACCCGGATATCTTCTCCGCAGTCCCCCCCACCCCTCAGTTCCCACCCACCCCCGGTGCTGAGCCCTTTTTTGGCTATTTGGGGTAGTTTCTGCTTATGCTCTCATAACATTTTGTCCACATAAGCTAGCCATGCCAAATTTGTGCACATTTTTTCCCAATATTCTGGGCATCCTAGGGATTCTAAAGGTACACAACGTTTGGGTGTTCCCCTGGAGGAGAACAAGAAATTAGCCAAAAGACAGCTAAAATGCGTGCTTTTCTTGAAAAATGGGATAAGTGCTGCAGAAGAAAACATCTGTTTTTTTCCCCTGCAAGTTAAACAAAGGGTTTGCGGTTCTAATAGCACAGTCTTCGCAGTTATCAGGAACAGGCTGACTTGAATCAGAAAACCAACTTTTTCAACACAAGTTTTGGCATTTTACAAGGACATACCCAATTTTGACTATTTTTTGTGCTTTCAGCCTCGTTGAGGTTAGTGATGGGAATGGGTGTGACACCAATGGTAGATCCCAGACAGCTAAACATTTCTGCAAAGTAGACAACATTCAGCAAGAAGTAATTTGTGTAGATCATTCAAGGTTTTCCTATAGAAAGTAACAGTTTAAATAAAAAGAATATTGGAATTGAGATAAAAAACAGCCATTTCTGTCCACGTTTTCTTATGAAACTTTTTCCAGTTATGGCGTATTTTTTAAAGCAATATACTGTTACGTCTGCTGGACCCTTCTGGTTGCATGGATGTATAGAGCTTGTAGGTTCATCAGGAACCCAAGGTACCGAGAGGCAATAAATGAGCTGCACCTTGCAATGGATTTTCATTGTATACCAGGTGTACAGCATTTCATTTGGTAAAATATAGAGAGTGAAAAATAGGTATCAAGGACACTTAGGTGTTTCGGAAATAGGCACTGGATATGGAGTTTAGAATAAATGGTTATTTGCACATCTCTGAATTTGGGGACACCCATACTAGCATTACAGGGCATTTCTCAAAATGACTTCTTTCTTACACTTTGTCTTACTTTTGAAAGGCACAAATGCAGAGAAATACAATTGGCAATAACACATGTTCTTCCATTCGGTGTTCCTCCATGTCTCCCAATAAAAATGGTACTTCACTTGTTTGGGTAGGTCTAGTGCCCGCAACAGGAAACTCCCCAAAACACAATGTGGATACATTAAATTTTTCTATCGAAAGCGGATGTGTCTTTGGAAAAGTGCCTAACTGTGGATTTTACCTTTAGCTCAGTTGGCACTGAGGGAAACCTAGCAAACCTATACATTTTTTAAAACTAAACACGTAGGGGAATCCAGAATGGGGTAACTTGTGAGGCTCGCACCACGTTCTCTCACCCATATTCCTTTGCGAACCTCAAAATTTGGCTAAAAACGTATTTTCCTCACATTATATCGATGCAAAGTTCTGGAATCTGAGGGGAGCCACAAACTTCCTTCCACCCAGCATCCCCCCAAATCTCCCGATAAAAATGGTACCTCACCTTTGCCAGTAGGCCAAGTGCCTGCAGCAGGGAAGGGCCCAAAGCATACTGTGGCAATAATAACTGAGGTGAGTGTACTAATTAGTCCTGGGATATGGAACTATTTAGGAAAACCTACCAGATCCAGATATTTCTGAAAGCTAGACACCCATGGGAGTCCTTGAAGCTGTGGCTTGTGTGGTTTTCTTAGTTTTTTTTTAACCCAGAATACCCTGCAAATGTGAAACATTGAATAAAAACAATCTTCGGGTCTCCCTTTATACTACTTCTATTAACTTTTAGATGGTATTCTTTTACTTTCTTCACTTGTGTGTTTGGTGTTATTTTATGGAAGACGAATGGTTTTATATTGGGCATTTTATTACAGACTTTACTGGGCATTTTTATTACATGCACCGTGTGCTTTTTATTTTCGCGGCTTGTATTGCCGCTCTGCCTTTTCCTTAGCTCCTGCCAATATTTTTTGAGGTTAGGGCCTGTTAGAGCCCGCCTTGTTCTCGGCAGTTCAGCTTCGGTGGCCATTTTGGGGGTAAATTGAGTCAGCGGTCTAGTTGCCGGCTGACCCAATTTGTTTGGGTGGATTCCGGTTTTGTATAAATGCAGACGCTGCCGCGCCTAAGGCAAGCCAGTCTGCGCCTCTCCGCGTCCGGAAGGGGCTGAGGGCAAGTTACCCTGCACAAATGTTATGCACTTCTAGCTGTATTTCCTATTTGAATCACAAATTGCGGTCTTTACACAGTGATTCCCAAAATCAGAACTGTAGGTGTTAGATTTCTCCGTCGATAAGCGCACTTTTTGCAATTCTTGTAGTTGGAACCTTAATAATATCCCAGAAGAATGTGCTCCTACACATAAAAGCTCTAGTAAGGTGGATGTTAAGGAACCGAAAGGTAGGAAAGACAGCGTAGCTACATGGGGCTTAATTAATGCCCGTTCTCTGGTCAAACATTCTCTTGAAATTCGAGAATTGATTGAAATAACCAATCTTGACTGTCTCTTCATCACCAAAACCTTTACTCTACTTTATAGACCCCCCTGGCCCCAAGAAGGAATTTCTTTCCACATGGCCTTTAATTCTTGAACCATTGATTCTAGCAAAGAATGCTATTGTCCTAGGTGATTTTAATTTACACCTAGAAGACTTAGCCGATCCAGCTGTAGCAGACTTTATTAGCTATATGCGGAGTTGGGACTAGCACCTCGGAGCGACATCTCCATCCCATAATGCGGCCATATGCTTGACACTATTTTTACGAGACCGGGATTGATCTCCAGGTTAGATAATAGGGCCTTGGTCTGGACTTACCATTCTTTGCTATCTTTTAATTTAGGTAGCCCAGACCTAGCCCCTAAATTGCCTGCTAAAATTGCAATAAAAAGACCATGGCACAAAATTAACATGACTAATCTACCTCAGGTGCTAAAATTTGGCTGGGCACAGGTGAAAGAGGCGAACCACACTAACTCAGATCTTTGGTCTTGGATTGAGAATTGCTATTGACTCTTTAGCTCCGCTGGCTAGGCCAGCCTCCAAAGTTCAGCGACCTCCATCTGCGCCTTGGTACTCCGAGGATCTGAAAAATTAGCAAAGAGTATATCGCAGGCAGGATCGTAAATGGCTATTAAACAAAACTAAGTTGGAAAGAGACAAACGTAGGTGTTTTCTCAAAGTACAAGTCAGCCATTAGGTTAGCTAAAACAAAATACTATTCTAATGCCATTAGAGAGGCGGTCAATGTCCCAAAAGAACTGTTCAAAACAGTACCCGCCTTGACTTCTACTACTGGACCTCTTGTTCTAGAGAACTCCCCCTTGTTCTGTCAAAGGGTAGCTGACTTTTAAAAAAATAAAATAGTCAATCTGCAGGCAGATTTCAGGACTTTACCCCTAGATTTAGAGGAGGACAGGGAAGAGGCTATGCCACAATTTGACCTGGGAAACCAATTACATTGTTTTCAATCTCTCTCTGTTAATAAAATTGTAGAACTTCTGTTGTCTGTTAAATCTGGCTCCCCCAATGATCCCTGTCCGCGCATCTTAAAACTAGCTCCTACCGTTATTGCCTTTGCTCTGGAACCAGTGTTTGCGGAGGTCTTCCAGGAAGGCGGTTTCCCTGCGAATTGGAAAGAATCTATTGTTATTCCACTCACTAAAAAACCTGGTAAAGACGCAGCAGAACTTTCAAACCTGTGCCCGATTTCACTTTTACCCATCCTAGCCAAGATGCTAGAAAAACACCTTAACATGGAGCTTGCTTACTTTCTTCAAGCAAATGGAAGATTGGATCCCTCTCAACATGGTTTTCGGCGTGCCCATAGCACAGAATCAGCACTCATTTCTACATCCGACATGATTCGCAGAAGAGTGGACAAGGGAGAAGGTACCATTCTAGTTCTACTTGATTTGTCCACTGCCTTTGACACTATTTCTCCATTAATCCTGCTTCGGCGCCTACATCAGGCAGGTGTGAGGAGCAAGGCTTTGAGTTTACTCAGATCCTTTCTCACTGATAGAACTATTACGGTGGCCTGTGGGGAGCAGCGAGCTACTTCCTTTTAACTTCCTTGTGGAGTGCCGCAGGGCTCGGCCCTTAGTCCAACTCTTTTTAATCTGTATATGGCGCCCTTAGCCAGCCTGGTATGCTCATTCGGTTTCCAGATTGTATCTTACGCTGATGACACACAGTTGATTATTCCTATTGCTCACAACTGGGAGGAATCAAGAGAGAAATTCCGACTTTGTATGTCAGCGATTAATAACTGGATGGCTAGTAATTGGCTTAAACTCAACGGTGATCAGACCGAAAATATTTGCTTCGGTCGTAATAACCTGGGATAGTAGTTGATGGGCAGAAGCTTGTGGGGGATGCCCACTTCCTCAGCAAAAAATCTTGGTATTATATTTGATACATCCCTTTCCTTTGAGCCACAGATTAATCAAACTACTAAAGTTTGCTTTTGGACCCTGAAAACCCTCAGGAAAATCATGCTTTTTTTGGAGGAAGATTTGAGAATTCCTGTTGTATTGGCTTTAGTCACTTCAAGATTAGATTATTGCAACGCTCTTCTGTTAAATGCTAACAAAACCTCCCTTTAAAACTTCAGATTATTCAGAACATTGCGTCTCGCCTTATTCTGAATCTTCCACATTCCTCCTCTGCCAGCAGCAGCCTTAAACTGCTTCATTGGCTACCAATCAATAAGAGGATTACATTTAAATCTCTTTGTTTAACTTACAAAGCTCTTCACACTGAGGGTTGTGAATATTAGAAGTCTACCCTTCGATATTGACAACCTACTAGAAACCTTAGATCCTCTTTTAAACATTTGTTTGCTGTTCCCCGCTGTCATAAGGCTAGATGGGGTGGTCGAGCTTTCACTGTGGAAGGTGCAAGGTTATGGAATGCTCAACCTTTTGCTCTTCGTCAAACAGCAACTTACACTATTTTTAGAAAAAATCTTAAAACCTGGCTTTTTTTCTCAATAGGCGGGCTTTCTCACTTGATTAGGGAGCTCTTGGTTTTCCGTTGACTTGCTCAGTTTAGCACTTCGATGCATCCTGCCAGAATGTGCTTTATGAATAACCCAATACAATACTTGTCCTTGCATTTCTGTGGAGTAAACTACACTAAAAGCATGGATCCACAAACATCTTACTAGCCAGCTTTCCCCCAACTTGTCCCAATAAAAACTCTACTCCACTGGTGTGCCTGGGCATAGTGCCTGTGATGGGAATGGTAATGGATCACACAAAAATGGTAGTCCTTGCATGAAGGCTGCTGTTGACCCTGGAGTGATCCATTCCTGACACGGGCAGTAGGCACAGGCACACAAGTGGGCTTGCGTTTTTATCAGGACAAGCGGGCGAATCACTGGGTGTTAGGATATTTGTGGATCCCTGCACAGTCATATACTTTACTTGACAGAAAAGCAAGTAAAAAGTGTTTGTAATCAGCTTTTCACCTTTGCAGGGTATTCTGGGTAAGAAAACTTTGTGGAATCCACACACGCCTCACCTCCGTGGACTTCCCCTCAATGTCCAGTTTTCAGAAATGTCTGGGTTTGGTAGGTTTCCCAAATATGGCCACAGAGCCCAGGACCAAAAACACAGGTGGCCGGCATTCAAAACCATTTTGTGATAGGTAATTTTGATGTCTCAACAATATGTTTTGGGCCCTTCCCTTTTTGCGGTTACTTGCCTACCCACACAAGTGAGGCAGCGCTTTTCTTTGAGACTTAGGGGAACGCTGGGTGGTAGGAAATTTGTGGCCTGCAGATTCCAGGACTTTCCTTAACGGAAATGCAAGGAAAATGTGTTTTTTGAGCAGCGTTTGTGACTTGCAGGGGATTCTGGGTGAAGGAAAACTGGTGAAAGCCCCGCAAGTCGTGCAAAATTGGACTCCCCTGGTACTAGTATGTTAAAGTTAATCCACCATTCACACTGGTTGGTTTTAGCACTTCAAATTATGGTTTCAAAGCATGAATACTTATCAGAGTATCTGAATATTGAAATCAAGACTTCTGAAGGTGAGCCATAAAGCCACTTCACGGCACCAGATGCTTTATGGTCCATTCACCCATCATTCACGCACAACACTTTCATACCGCCGGACACAGGCCCAATCCAACCTGTCACGACACTCACATCAACTTGCCGCCGGACAAGGGCCCATCACATTCACACGCCACAGGGCAGAATAAGTTTGACTACATTTTACCATCTGTCAAGTATACGCCTCCTTGTTCCTGAACGTTACCGAAGGCATGTGTAAGGAACCTTTGCTAATAGCTAACTAATAGTAAAATATGTTTTTCATGCACCATTAGCGCACTCACTGTGCTAATTCTAACTCCTTCCAGATTGTGGATGGAAGTTGGAGGTGTACAAGTATGCTTTGCGCGGGGTCTGTTCTTGAAACTGCGCAAGCATATAAACAGTTGAAACTAAAGAGAACGTCAAACTATGAAGAAGGGCAGTGTTTGGCACACGTTGTCCGTGAGAAAGTAGCATATGTCCCAGCCACAGTTATGTGCAGTGCTGTGACTGTAATGCACTTATCATACAGCAAATTGAGCACCTACTAAGTTCTGATGGAGGATGAACATGGCAACGAGGTCAAACACTGACCCATATGTGTCATTGTCCTTCAGTGCTACCGTGGCACCAATCGGTTTGAAGCCATAGGTGTAGATAATGTGCATCTGTACTACCTTTACCACCTGGCTTCTACCTGTGCAATATCCATGGGAAATCACACCTGCCATAAGCTTTTCTTACCCGTTCATGTCTCTGTCCTCAGAGTCCTAACTAATCCAATGTCTTCCGCCATTAGCTTCTTGAAGCGCAAGAAAACATGTCTTTTATGCGCCATCAGCACACTTATTGTGCTAAATCAAACTCCTTCCAGCTAGTGGATGCAAGTTGGGGGGTGCTTGTGGATGCTTTGCGAGGCCTATTTCTGGAACTGAACAAGCATATCTACTGTTGAAACTAAGGCAGACATGATGGTGAATACTACCTAAGGTCTCTAAAGTAAAAAGCCAAACAAATAGCCCATGGGACTCATTCACCAACACTTCTACTTTTACTTTGAAAGTCAAGCTACAAATTGAGTTTGCACACTTTCAAACAAGTAGAAATGTTGGTGAATATGTCCCACAAGACATTTGTTTGACTTACTACACTTACTCTGGTTCTCGTTGGCAATCAGGGTGGTCCTTGTGTAGCATAAATAAGTTCTGTAACAAACTTCAAAATTCAGTAATTCCTTTAACCTTTTGCCACACAGGGTACTTCGTGACAATGTGGCATGTCTTCTGTCCACTAGTATGTGCAGTGTGAGGACTATAATCCACGTTAATCTAACAGAATACCTACCATGTTCTGACGGCGGATAAAGGTGTCGAGCAGGCCATAAGGAAGCCCATGATTTCCTGAAGTAGATGAACTAAAATTCTGTGGCTGCTGCCAATGAAGCAGTGGCCTATGGACGTTTGTTATCCATACAAAGCCACTGAAACGTTCATCCAACGGCAGCTCCACCTCAGTCGATTTCCCAACACTTTGCCTTAATATGATACAACGTAAAGCAATTAGGGAAACAGAGGCCTGGCTGAGATGGGCACTGGAGACAGTAATAACGACTCTACTGCCACTTTCCATGCTTCAAGCACACTTTACAGCGACGACATGGGCTATCCTCTTTTTTTTTGGTGTTTTAGGAATACGATCATCAAATTGTCCCTCCTGCAGCCTTGCCACCTCCGCCACACCATAAGAAGTGGAAGCTGCTGCTTCTGTAGCAGCAGTGAGGCTTTCCATCACAGGCAACTGGAAGTCAAGGAAAGACATGAGTGTTCCTGTGGTTGTCTGACAGTAAACAACATAAGCATTGTATATTGCCATCTGGATCAGGTGGGTAAACAGTTTCTTGTTCCAAGTGTGAGTTTTATGACACGAATTGTATGGTTGAAGAGCTTGGTTGTTCTTGTCCTTTCAGCCTTACGGTCGTACTTATTATAATCAAGTATACAGGTGGGCTTGTGGACTTTGGCCGTCTGATCCCAAGCCCTGATGGGGGAAGTACTCTCATCATGAATTATAGTGAGCACATACACATCATGCCTATCCGAGATCTTGACTGTGAGCAGTTCATTGGAATGCAACGTAGTACACTGGGATTTCTGGAGCTTCTTGCAAACTAGCTCCTGCGGGGATCCTTTGCAGTTACAATGAACTGTATCGTAGGCCACAGTGGCAGCTTTGTAGAGCTCACTGAGTAGCTCTAGTCCTGTATAGAAAATGCCCACCTAAAGGTTATAACCTTTATGAAGGAGTGGCTGGACAAGCCCCTATAGATTCTTCCCTGTGACCCCTAACGTGGGAGGGTAACCTAGAGGGTTTAGCGAGGAGTCCTTCCCGGTATACACTATGAAGAGCAGCTGCCTTTTGTACAGGATCAAGGACTCATCGACTGCTATATTCTTTCCAGAAGTATAGCTCTCTGGAAACCTGACAGACAAATGTTCCATGACAGGCCGAATTTTAAACAGTCTTTCATGGTCTGGATGTCCTGGGGCAATGCAGCAGAATTGTCATTGAAACGCAGCATGGGCTGCAATAGCAAAAAACGATCTCTGCTCATGTACACTGCGAAGATTGGGGTTACCAAAACCGTGCAAGTCGTCCAGTTGGACTGCAAGGTGGGTTTCTGCACTAACTAAATTTTCAGCGTGAGGCCCAAAAATATCTTCAACTCCTCAAGCGAACTGGGAGTCCACTGGCGTGTCCTAGAGCGGGCCATAGAGTGCCTCCATGGTCCCTCAGAAATTGTTCTGCATGCAAATTTGTTTACTGCACAATTTGCTGAAGTAAGTCAACATCTCAAGAGATGGACCTAGTCGACTGGCAAAAAGTTGGCCGTATCAACTTTACATCCAGCGTCACCAGTAAAAGGAGGAATTTGAGGCTGAACTAAATTGGGGGTCTGCCAAGAGAGCACTTTTGCCCCAGCACGCATCTGCTCCCTGGGTTGGGCTAACCTGCTGATGTCCTGCTGCACAGATTGTGCTTGCGAAGGGACAGCATGACTATCCTCATCGTTTCCCTCAATCACTGGAAGACGTGTCATTGGATGGGACTCTGATGACTGAAAAATCACTAAGAGATCCTACCAAACAGTATCTGTTTGCATTGACTATTGAATCATTATATATATAATTATTCCACAAGATGCTATGTTGGCAGCGGAAGTCAGAGCTGTAGCACCTCAGTACTGGTTTTACAACATCACAAAATCTTTTGTGCTTCAGTATATTGAGCTGGCACTGACCCGAAATTTCTTTAAGTTCAAGGATCAACTATATCTGCGGGTCTCCAGGACTTTGATGGTTGCCACCTTTGCACCAAGCCCTGCACGCATCAATGTTAGCATGTTTGAGACAATCTTCATATATCATGAGTCTAACCCAAATCATAAAAATTTGACTCTTTGGCAACAATATATTGACGATGTGCAATGCATCTGCCGTGGGCCAGAAGATGATTTGTTATCTTGCCTACAGTGGTTGAATAATCTTGACCTACACCTTCGCCTCACATGGAACATCAGCTGGGATTCTATTTCATATGGTGACCTTGATATTTCTGTCAGACTTCACTTTTAGGAGATTAGTTTACCAGACGCCAACTGACAAGAATACTTTGCTTCACTGTAATTCTTACCACCGAGGGCCTTATGGGATAATCTGCCGGTAGATCAATTTTTTAGGTACAGGAGAAATTGCTCTGAAACAGACCTTTGTTGAACTGTCCATGCCTCTTCAAAATCAAGTTATGCAGAGGGCTTATCCAAGACCGGTAATTGTAAAAGTGCTGAAGAGAGCTCTTAGACCTCGCTCTGCTGGAAACAGATCTAAAATCAGAAAACATTATGGTGGTCCTGGCCTTTGACCTTTTGGCCTCCAAGATCCGCCAGATTATTCATAGTACCAGCACCTGCTATGGGTATGATCAAGCCTGATGCCTCCTCCTCCGTTTGCTTTTAGACAAGCTTCTAATCACAGGAAATACATTAGTGCATATTGGAATTGGGAATGTGTCGGAAAGGACACAGTGATCTTCCTACAGTAAAGGGCAGACCTCACGAAATCTACTTGTCCACTCGATATGGTGAGTCACATTTTATAAAATCGGGCTATATTTAGGACCTACTCGCCCTTTCTGACGAGTTGAAAAACGGGTATTCCGTTGACTCAGATAGTGAAGGAACAGTAAATATGCCTTTAAATCTTGTTTTTATCTTGTCACATTTGCTCTGTGTTAAAAGATACAGGTCAGAAGTCAGTTTACTTCTGACTCCAGAGTTACAGGATTCTGTAAAGTGAACTGCCTGATCTGCTGTACAAGGAAGTTGAAATGGAAGGTTGTAGGATGGCAGATTTTTCCCAGCACACAGCAATTGAATAGTTAATAAGTCAACTGTACAAATATTTCAAAATATATTTCAGTAGTTGTGAAAGCCCTTTTTTGTACTTCTCTCTGTTGAAGAAAATATTTCAACAGGTTGAAAACATTTCAGAACTCTTTACTTGGTGATGTACAAATGTTAAATGTTTTCTGAAACTCAGTTTTCACAGATTATTGTTGCCACACTAATTAGTTTTTCAGTAAAGTTCCAATTTAGTGGGTACGTTTTTGGCCATTTCAATGGGAAATTTACTCTGTAAATGAGTGTGCTGCCACATCATGCTTTAGTAATATATATTTATTAAAAGTGAGTATTTAAACATGAACCGAAAACACTCCTGCACCAGCCCTGATGGCAATTCTATTAGTAAACTGACTCTAACGTATCCAGAGTTTCCAATGTCTGGTTTGGAACCAGCATCCTTAAAGCAAGCTGTAATGAACCTGTTCAAGAGAGCAGGTGTATAACCTGTTCAGAGAGAGCAGGTGTTCCCTCTGGAGTGCGTTTTGTCTCCATTGGACCTTATGGGACTGCAGTCAGTGCTTTTCTGATGCCACATGCATGCCCCTTTTGTACCATATGGCCTTCACCCAGTGGTTTCTCCTCTCGTGCCCACAGTGGAACCCCAAACTTCGAGTCCCCCTCTGCTGTAGGCTCGGGTACCGCTTTAGTTGTCAAACTTGCCACCGCAATAGATGACGATACTGGTGTTGATTCCAAATCCGTTGTCAGCACCACCACCCCCTCGCTATCCAAGATTTGTTAGCTGTAAAGGGATCCAAATCAAGGCAACAGCACCAAAATCCTTTGGAGGAGAGACAATATTGGGAGGCTATCCCTAATCTCTTTGGTGCAGATTCAGACCAACAGTCTTAAGATGGCCAAGGAGATGTAGATGATGCTGATTCTACTTCAAATATGATTTCTCTTCAAGATGCAAGTGGTTTGGTCGCATCGCTGGAAATAGACATTGATCCGGTCCAGCTTCTTCTGAGATGGCATCTTTCCACATGGTTCTCAAGAAAGTGGCTGCATTATTGAAACTTCATCTGCAATCTGTGGAGTACACACCTAACATCCTAGCACTCATGCTACAATCAGCACCAGCTTGAGTCTACCTCTTCTGAGTATTTGGGTCCCTCATAGACTTGGGAAAAGACCCGTGGTCCAAACCATCTTCTTGTACCTGTGGTGCACCGGACCATAACTCAGCACTGCAGACCTGCCCCTGGGGACCATTTCTTTCTGTGCACTCTTCTCCAGCATTAATGGTGGTCCCAACCTTCTCCACCTTGATGTTCCAAGAGCTTTCCTAACCCACTCTCCTGACAGGGAATGAGGAATTAAAATTTCCTACTAAACATGAAGGTAAGTTTCAATTCTGTCAAAGACACGGAGGCGAGGATTATGCTCACTTTCTTCCTTTTTATTAGATTCCAGCAGCTTCAACTTTAAAGAACACAGACTACCTTTCCCATGAGCTCTAGGGAAAGAACTACATAAGCAAGTAATCAATGAGAACATAGAGTCCACTTTAAGTTGTCTTCTCCGGGATGTAACGTCCTCTTTCTTGAGTGCGACCGGAGCGTCCTTCCTTTTCTCCCTCATTCTCTTTTAGTCCCCTCTGCAGCTGGGCATAAATCAAAAGAGAAAAACCATAAGACCAATTCCTCTCCTTTACCTAACAAATACACATAAATCTAGCACTTAGTGAGAAATTGTAGTTAAGTTTCTCTTTGAGTACTGACTCACAGCGAACCGAATCCCATAACAACAAAACATCAATAGGTAAAAGAGCATCAAATATAAGATACTTAGACCTTATGTTTATCCTTTAGTATGTCTATACAGGAACCTACATGTGGGTAGGAATGCAGAGGCCCCTCTGGAGTCCTGGGATGGAATAATGCTTGCCTCTGTGTCCTTAACAGAATTAAAAATTTTCCTTCTATGGCATGACCGGAAGTGAGGATTAGGAGTTTGGGAGGGCGAAAGGAGAGTTCGACAGGGCGGAATACATCCATCATGGTATCATATGCCTTGAGGCAATGCACCATGCACAGTTTCGGGAATTTATCAAAAGCTGGATAGGAGACTACTCTAGAATCTGTTTTTGTGCGACTGAAGATATGAAAGGTAAGCCCTTGCAGTGTGAAGATCTGGTGTGAGATCCAAGAGCCGGACGTCCGACACTCGACGGCATGACACTTTGACACAGTAGCATTTCCAGTTTGGCAGAAAGTTCCTTGTGTGACAGAAACTTATTGCTCTGCCATGAGCGGATGAGATTAAGAACCTTATTGATATCCCAGAGAACAGAGTATCTGGGTTCAGGTGGAAGAGCCAAACTTATTGCTCCCATCTGTTTGCACACCACTGGCTATTCCCCCAACAGGGCAAACCCTCCAGAGGCAAGTGCAGATATGTCAGATCTGTACGAGTTGATCGTTCTATACGCCAAACCCTGAGAAGCCAAAGAGGCTAAAAAATTCAAGATGGGGACCACCTTGCACCCCATGAGATCTGGATTGTTTCGAACACACCAGTGTACCCATCTCGACCATGCGGGCCTCTCTGATTGTTGATGCCATCCTCCCAGGCCACTGTCCACATTCTTTCAGCCTTGAGCAAAAGGCCTGGGACTCTCCTGCATTGCCTGAAATCCACCAGGCCATCAGGGGCATTCGCCCCTGGAGCACTAACTGGTGACTGTTGCCCATGGGATCTTGAAGGAGATCTAGAACGTGGGGTAGAAGTACTTGAGAATCCCAAGTAACTTCCAGAAGAACTAGAAACCAAACTTGCGACCTCCAGCAAGGAGTCATCATGACTACCTGGGCCTCTTGCTACCGGACTTGGGCTGACAATCTCATGATCATTGCGAAAGGAGGAATCCCTGCTCCTTCGACCAATCCTGCAGAAAAGCATTGGTTGCGGTTGCTAGGCCTCCCACTGAAGTAACTCGGATATTGGTAGTCCATAACGGGATGCAAAAAGGTTGACTTGGAAAGGCCCCTACAGGGCTTCCAGTCTCTTGAAGATCGACAGTTTCAATTGCCACAGACTCTAGTTGGACCACTATCTGGAATACCAGTCTGCTACTGTGTTGGATATGCCAGGAGGGTTTTCTGCTGTGACTGAGTCTTTGTTGGTTAGACAGAACACCCAAGGGTACTTGGCCAAGTCTGCCGGAGCTTTCAATATGGCACCCCCATGGTGGTTGATATATCAGATGACGAATAGATTGTCCGTTTTCAAAAGCATACTTCATTGTGCCTTGTACTTCGCCTGACACCTTATCGCAAAGGTCCCTGCCATGAGCTCAAGCATTTGGTGTGCAAACGCTGTTCCTCTACTGCTCACTTTACTCCTGTAAAGAAGTCTTTGCAGCAGGCACTCCAGACGGATTTGCTGGTGTCGGATTCGATCACTAAATCTGGGTCGTATCCGAATATGGTCCTCCTGTTCCATACCTCCATGTGTGCCAACCACAATTTCATTTCCTCCATGATATTCTCCCTGGGAGGAACCTGCTCCGAATATTGCATACCTGCGCAAGTGGGAGGCCTTTAGGCGTTGAAGGGCCCTGTAGTGGAGGGGGCCTGGGAATATTGCCTGAATAGAGGGGGAAAGCAAGCCTGCTACCCGGTCCATCTTGAAATGGCGATACATGAGCCAACCATTGAATTCCCTGAGGTTGATGACTGGTCTTTGACCCCCATCTCGTTCCTCCACCAGAAAAATGTTGCTTAGGAAACCCCGGGATGGAGTAGAGATCTGGAAATTGCATCCTTTCTCAGGAGGTCCTTGACCTCTTGATCTATCAAGGCCACATGTTTGTGAGAAAAGTTTAGTAGGCGTGGAGGAGAAGGTTGTACTGGAGTGCCATAGAACTCTGTGGAAACCCCGGATGGTCTGCAACACCAATGCATTGGACGTGAGTTTTTCCCAGTTGTGACTGAAGAGTGCGAGTGTGCCTCCCACTTTTAGTCGGGAAGAATCGCAAACCCTTACCTGTTTGGGCCTGGAACTGTGTCCTGGAGGAACCTCTTGATTTGGGCATGGAACTGTGCCCTGGAGGAACTTCTTGATGTCCACAAAAGCCTTGTCATTTCTGGAAGAACTCTCCCTGACGGGACTGGTCTTGAGGTCTTTTGGTACTTCTTGGAGGGCATTGTATTTAGAAACGGCTGACCAAGTGCCTTCTACCATGGCTGGCCCCAATGAAATCTTTGGGGTCAAAAATCTTTTTAATCGAGGTCTATGCCTTGTCAAGAGAGGTAAAGGTGGCAACAAATTTGCCTAGATCTTATATAAAGGGTTCCCAGAAGAGGCCTTCCTGCAGCACTGGCCCTGACTCTGTGGTCACCAGGTCCCTTTTAGTTTCAGATCCACTTTCAGCAGGAACAAGCATCAGCGTTCCATGGATAGAGCGCAGTTGGCGTCCCGTAGGAATCTAACCGCCAGTTGTGCCCATCCTGAAAGGGTTTCTGGAGGAATTCGGGTCCCTGAGGCTTTGGCCTACTCCACCAGGTCCAAAATCTTCATGAGTGGACCACTAACGTCCAAAAGCTTGTCCTGGCAAAAACGCCAAGACCTGCTGATTCCTTCTTTTAGGGTCTCTAATGAAATTCTGGAGGAAGGTGGCCATATGGAGCTTTCTTAGGTCGACTTGGTGTACGTATTGGGCTACTTTCTCTGTAGGTGCCCACTCAGGGGAGCGGGGGATGGACAATGTCTTCTGGCTCCATCATATCAGAGAGCATTTCATGAAGCTGTGGGTCTGCTGGGTGATTCACCGTTGACTGGGACAGGCGACGGGAGGCCCATCGAGAGCACCAGAGGTTTCATCCTCCCTCAAGGGTTCCAGGCGAGAGGAAGGATTTCTTTAGATGTTCAAATGTCCCTAAATCTATTGGCTCCTCGCTCTTGCGCTTTCACTCTGGCTGCCGCGAGGGAGGCAACCATAGCATGGAACAAAACTCTTCTGCAAAATTGAATGGCTCAAGGCATGCATATGCTAGTTCGAGGAGACAGCGCTCCAAGGATTCAATGGCTGCTACCGCCGCCTGGTGGATAGAAGCATTTACTGCTTCACAGAATTCGTTGTCGATAGGAAGGGCATGAAGGGTCTCTTCCTCCAAGTATTCATCAGCCATGTTAATCAGTTTGTACCTGGATCCGCACCGGTGTCTGGAGAGCGGCAGATGAGCACTACAGTATGGATATCAGGAGCCTTTCTTAATGCCTAAACAGGCAACTCGAGCTAATTACCAGAAGGTGTTGGGGCGCTTAGTGTAGTTCCAGAATCGAGCCTGTGGCAGCAAAAGGATGCTGTCTGGAGTGTCCAAAATTTGTTTTTGTGCTAGGTAGGCTAGGAGTGATTTTTGGCGGCACAGTGTGCCAGGTGGGTCACAGCCCAGTGCCATGCACCGTTAAATCAGGGTGCTGATAAAAATGCGAATAACACCTGGGCCTGGCGCTACTGCACCTGGGGAAAAAAAACAGGTACGGAGATTGTAAATTGAGAGGCCGATGTGCTTGGTGGTCGTCAGGCTGAACTTGGAAAGACAAAGGCACTCTTGTGCCAGTTAAACAGACCCATATTTACGGGCGTCAGGGCTTCCAGGGGACTCGGAGAGGCGCAACTAGAAGGGAACTGCGCTCACCAGTTTCACCATCCTGTGACTGACTGACGTGCGCCCTGCGTCCCTGGCGGCGGTCGGCCTTACCGCACTCATGAGGTTTAGAGACTGCTGTATTGCCGCGACTGGATCGCTGAGATGCGGTCCTGTGGCAATGGGGGAAAAAGCAGACGTACAATTGGGCTGTAGTTGTTTAAAGATGCATGAGTAGAAAGTTGACAATGTACTCAGAGTTGAACGAAGACAATACTTTAGCTACTTAATGGAAGCTAGAAGGAAAGAGGACATTACGTTCCAGTGATATGACAGCTTATAGTAGACTCTATGTTCTCATTGGTTACTTGCTTATGTAAGTCTTTCCCTAGAACTCATGGGATAGATATTCTTTGTTCATTAAAGTTGAGGCTGCTGGAAGCTAATGAAAGGAAAAAAGTGAGTATAATCTTCGCCTCCATATCTGCCATAGAATCTAAAAAGCTTGAAGGTACAGGAAAGAAGGTTTTTCAGTGGGGAACTTTGCCTTATACTCATTAAATGCTTCCTGTTTATTGAGCGCTACACCCATACTACTGTACAATGACTACATCACTGCTATTCATCTTGGGATTTTCCAACAAAATGGCCAAGTCTCACCTTGAGCCCTCCCAGCGCCTCCTTTCCATAGACCCAGTAGAGTAGGCTCTGGATACCACTCTACTCTGAGCATTCCTTCCTCCACTGAGAATCCAAGATAATTGTGACATCATGTTGATGTTTTGAATCTCAGTCCTGCCACTGCTGAGTCTGTTGGCCTCTTGCATTCTTCTGGTCACTCATGCATGCTTGCACACGAAGGCTCACCAGTGGTTGCTCCGCAGGCAGTGGTTCCAACTCCAGGGAGATTTAGCGGACTCCATAGTGATCTTCAGGGTCCCCACAGCAGAATTGATCTAGTGGGAGACAAAAGGCAGTCTCTCGCAAAGGATGCCCTTTTGCTGCCGAACCCCTCCCTCCAAAGTGGCTAAGATGTTGATGTGGGCACGCCTAGTGGACCTGAGGATTCTGGTTAACAGAATAGCAGAGGTTGCTTATCAGTCTGCTAGAACTGAGGACTATTAAACTAATGCTCAAGGCCTTACTCCTGCCCCTTCATAATTAGTCAGTCTGGGTCTTACCCGACAATGCAACCACAGTGTGGTACATCAGCAAGGAGGGAGTACTTAGCTTTTCATCTTCTCTGATGGGAAGTGCGGTGGGACTCTGGTTGTGAGTGCAACAACAGATGCTGTGGGTGGTTGCCAATCATCTATCCGGTGCGCTGAACATTAGGGCTGATACCTTCAACCATCAGGGTCTTGCAGATCACATATGGTGTGTCCATCCAGGGGTGTTCATGATCTCTTCACCCCGTGCAGTATACCTCAAGTGAAACTTTTTGCCACTCACAAGAACACCCACTATTCTGTGCCCTTCAGCACACATTGCAGGTAGCCGCCTTTCAGTTGATCGGGCCTTTTTGCTACGCTATGCACCACCCGTTCCCCTTGATTCTCGTGCTTCGGTTATTCAAAGGTGAGGAATCTGCAGGTAAATGAAGAATCCACCAGAAAGAGTGTTACTTTTTTTGTTTGGTAAAAAGTGGAATTACTGGTAATTACTGTACCCTCTTCTTCTGACAGTACTTATCCACAGTTGGCCCCCTGAATGAGGTCTATTTTTTTAGATAAACAATTTGCATTTGTAAATTAAAAATTCCCACACAGTGATGTGGATCCACCTTCGGCCATCTTAGATTGAAAATTCATATAATCCTAAAGTTTTGCATAAATGATTTGAAAAATTTATCAAAAATCGATTATAAATTCACAGTCCTTCAGAAGGGTTGTCATTTTGAAGTGTGCTGAATGTCAAAGTCTGAAAACCGACGATAGAAAATTGTTTGCCCATATTTATACTTTTTGACGCAAATCAGCGCTTGGGCAGATTTGCGTCAAAGTTTACCGCCGGCTAACGCCATTCCAACGCACCAGACGTGTGCCTTATTTATGGAATGACGTTAGCCCGCGCCGCGGCCTGGTTAGTGTAAAAATAAATTACGGTAACCGGGCAGCGGAGGCCAAGGGAAGACTGGGGGTTGTGTGCCAAAGAATGGTGCAAGTCAGGTTAGAGTCAAAAATATTGGCTCTAACCTGACTTGCACCATTTTTTGACACACAACCCCCATGGAAATGACTCCTGTCATGCCCCCCTGCCCAATGGCCATGCCCAGGGGACTTGGCATGTAAGGGGGTCCAAGTTTGGCCCACCTATGCCACTTAAAAAAAAAAAAAAATTATACTTACCTGCACTCACCATGGATGGGTCCCCCCATCCATAGGTATCCTCCAGGGGTGGGCGAGGGTGGCAGGTGGGGTCCCTGGATGCAGGGAAGGGCACCTGTGGATTGCTTCCATGGTCTCCTATCATGGAAATAAGCCCACAGGTCCCTTAACTCCTGCCCTGACCCAGGCGTTAAAAAACTGCGCTAATCCGGCTGGGTGCCATGTTTTAAGGCCCGCCACCTCCTGTGCGTCATTTTGACGCTGGAGGATAAGCAAAGTGCACATGCCTTAGAGTAACTTTTTGCACGGGAACGCCTACCTTGCATGTCATTAGCGCAAGGTAAGTTTTCACGTACAAAAAATGACTCAAACTCCATAACTTTGCCAAAGTATAAATTTGGAGTTAAGTTTACGCTGAATTTGCGTAAAAAAAAGACGCAAATCCGGCACAAACAGAGTATAAATATGGGCCTTAATTTCTTATCTTATTTAGTCTGAGTGTGCCACCACCCAAGATGAGGCTAGTTATAGTCGGAGCAAAGCAGTTCAAGCAGCGTCAGACATACACTGAAGCTTATTGCTGTTGTAGACTCACATTCAGACCTCCTACCTTAACAGATTTCAACATGCGGAGGTAGACAGTCGGCACACATCTATAACCAATGCACAGAAGAGTCTTTGAAAAACAAAATTTGCAATGTAGAATAGGATTGGGGATTGGCCTTTCTATCTAATGGCTATTGTTTGAATTAACAACTCTCTCCCAGTGGATCTTTTTGTCGGTTTATAAACCTCCATAGGGAGGCCCTGAAGTCTGTTGCTAACAGCAGATTCTTGGAGGCCAACCCAGACTTTGCCCAGACATGTGTGTTGTTCACTTTTGACAGGTAATCGCGCCCTTTCATTATCTGCAAAATATTGTGACTTCTTTTATTATGTACAGTCCCTGTATCAAAGGTCATGTAATTGACATTATTCACATTAATTTGCACCTTTCAGCCTTTTTATTGTTTTCTAGGTCTCCTGGTCTGATCAATAAGGCTTTCTTTTCTTGTGCCTACTTCGAAAGGGGCAAAAAAACATCAATTTGACAAATTCTGTCCACGGGGGTTTCAGAATTAGTCATATTGACAAAGACACTGGTACAACTCTGGCCCTTGGGCTTTGTTTTTCAGCCATTGTTAAAGGCATACTGTGCTCAACTTGTCTCTGCTATAGATTGTTGCCACGCTAGTTTTGAAATCTCATAAATGATCCTGTCTTGCAGACCTGAGAAATTCACTGCATTTCTTGGAACACTGTTGGTTTCTGGACCTAGATCCAGCCTCCCAAATGGCATGACCATCAGGAAAGCCAAAGCCTCATTCTTTTCTAACCTTATTCTCAATGCTTCTAACATTGTGGCAACTATTGTTTCCTCTGTTAGAGAACTGGGAGATCTGCCTCTACAGGTGGATTCTTCTTGCTCTAATGCAGAATGCGATCTCATAGCCGATTACTTTGAAAGCAACATTCCAGCAATAACACCATGAATACTGGCCCCACTATTCGACCCTACCCTCACCATAGTCTTCGGCCTCCAATACTGGATCTGGAAACCAACTAGCCCAATTTATCTTCTAAACAGAGGACTTGTTTTTTTTACATTGGTCAAGTGCTGCGCTACATTGATCCTCTTCCAACAATGTTTTTTCAGTGCTTGATACCTTTAGATCATTTGGGTCCGAGAACCATTCTTAATGTGTTCTTAGAGACGGTCTCTGTCTCCAAGAGCTTTAATTATGCACACTTAACTCCTGTGCTAAAAACGCCTGGCTTAGATCAGGAGAACCTGGCTTTTTAACAACCCATCTTGCAGCTTCCCGTCGTTGATAAACTCTTGGAAAAAGCAGTTTTCCACAAGACTTATGATTTTGATTGTAAGAATCTGCGGCATCTAATCCAGATGGGTTTTTGCACAGGCTACAGCACTAAACTAGAAGCTGTTGGAGCACTGGATGACTTATGCCATGTGCTGAAGACAATTTAATTTTCTGGCTGCTTTGACTCTTCTAGATTTATCACCGTTTTTTAATGCCATCAAGCATTTTATCCCTTTAGATTGTCTGGAGGAAGTAGGTATCAGGTAATGCCTGGATTTGGTATCCGGATTTTCTTTGACTATTAGAACTAACCATTGCTCTTTTCTGACAGATTTCTTGCTGCAGATTCCTCACCTTCTGAATATTGCCTAGACCTTAAACTACCTCAAAATGTTCTTCAATGTTCAAGGTATGTCACTTTCAAAGACAATAGGATTTAAGCCCTGTAGAAACTGTCACAAACAGATGTATGTGACAAATCCATACCAGGTGTGCCTTTGGTATCTGGGATAGAGCCTCGACTCCAAGACCTGCAGTAACTGAAGGGTTGGTGAACTCAAAAGGCCATCCGGGACCGTGAGGCAAAACGTCATCACCAAGCACAAGACTCCTCCTCTCCTGGAACATTCAAAGTTGCTGTCCGTGTTTAAACTTAGTTCCTGAACCCATTCTGAGTTGTCAGGGCTGCTTGAGAATTAAATTTTTGTTGCAGTCCAAATTGTCAGGTAAGTCCAAAAAGAAACCCAAAATATTGAAGAATGATTCTGCTTCCATGTGCCACTCGTACTCTCCTGAACAGGCGCAGCTCTGTACTTCTCACCCTCACTCCAGCAATCCTGCAGCTGGTTCTGGCACAACCTAACTTTTCTGGGCTAGTAGCCTCACTCCATCAGATTAGAATTCTGCACAGCCATGCTCTGGCTCTTCATGTCCCTGCCAACACCCTCTGGCCCTTTGGGACGCAAGGAGCCAAGAGGCCTCTCATTTGGAGTCCCACAGTCGGTCCTCCCTTTGCGTCAGTAGAGCCCTCTGAGTTCATCTTGCATCCACATTTCGTCCCTAGCCTGCTTCAGGCACCACAATCTCTGCTACTTGCGGGGACTTCAATGCCTATGACAACTCCATTTGCACCAGAAGTGGAGGCCCTGGTAGTTCTGATGCTGGCCTGACCTTGACTAAAGTCGATCCCGATTAGACTTGAAGCACCGCTTCCTCCACACTTGATTTACACCCTCCACCAGGGAGACAGCACACTTTGCATTCCCTTTTTGAAACAATCTCCGATAAAGACTATGACTCGGGTGACAAGTTTGCTTAGCCCTACCAGGATGCTAATTTGTTCAAGGACATCCCAGAGGCTAGCACTCTCTCTACCTCCCCGGAAACAGGACTTCTCTAACGCTCTGGACTAGCCAGGAAGGAATCTGCCTCCAATGCCTAGATGATGCATAGGGCAACCAGAGTATTTGGAGGTCAAAACCAATGTTCTGACAGAGGTCCTTCAGCCGAGGCAACCCTCTTCGGGGCCCCTTATTACATTTAATGAAACACTGACAAATGCGAAGGTGGGCTTGGGCCATGCTTTGTTCTGGCCCATCCAGTCAATCAGCAAATGTAAGGTCGCCATTACCCTGTACCAGGCAACTCTGCTTTTCTTCCATAATGTCCTTCCCCTGAAAGACTAGTGGTGCACGCCTCCACAAGCCGCTCTAATCCCAACCAATTTCTTTCCACTCCCCGACAGAGAAACTAAGTGGGTGGAAATATTTGGCAAAATGTTTTCTTCCACCTGTCTGACCTACCGATCTGTTAATGACAGCTATTTGACTGGATGCTTCTGCCCTGTCCTTGCTCAGGCGACTCGAATGGTTGTGACCAAGTTCACAATTTGTTGTGGCTTGGACACCACTGATACTATAGACACCAGGATTGCCATTCGCTGCCATGTTTGGATGTGATTGGCTGAGTTCTCAGCCGATCTTCAGTCCCCCCTGATGGACATGCCTTTCCACAGGACTTTCCTGTTCCAGGACAAGGCTGATTCAACTCTAGAGCCATTTAAGAAGAGCAGGGCTACTACAGCTGGCTGTCTGGGCCTTCCCGCCCCACCTTACCAACCTCAACAGTTTCACTGCTGCTTTCACGGATTTGGCCAAGGTGCCCTTTATCAACAACCCATCTAGCCTCCACAAGGAGACCAGCAGTTTGGCAGTCATGGCTAGGTTCCCACTGCCCCAGTAGCCAAGGTCGACGTGCCACACAGTCTATCCCCCTCCCTGCAGCCTGCCAGGCTTTTAAAGGGGTACAGGCACCCACTGGGAGGCAGAAACCACCGATTCCACCCGGGACTGCAGGTAATAACTTCGGACAGGTGTATTATACAGATCGTTTACAGAGATTATGCCTTTTCCTTCCTTTCTTCCCCGATGCACCTTCCACCATTCCCCAGTGACTGTCAGAGGACCACCTCTCCATTTTGTGGCAGGAAGCGAAAGCCCCTTTGGCCTAATCAGTCTTATTAAAATAAAGAATTTGAAAACGTTGTTAAAAATCTTTACTCGAAGTCCATATTATTTATAAAACCTCCAGAGGCCACAGGTACATGACCCAAAAGTACATTTAAACATTGTTGTAATGACAGTGCAATAAAGTGCAGTAAAACATGCATCAATGAAGCTGGTGCTTCACCCCATGAATTGTTTCAGCACTGCTCCACTGCTAATTGCATCGATTAATCCCTTTGTTGCTGTGGAATTGCTGAGCCAATATTTTCATGTCTGTGGTACTTCACACTTAAACGATCATAACATTTCCCCCCAAAATTTATGCAGAACAAATATGCTCCTTTTCCCTACACGTTGAAGATGCACAAGGTATCCAGGGTTTGTGGTTTCCCCTTAAGTGAACCAAGAAAACCGCCAAAATGAACCAATATTTCGTTTTTGTTTAAAAAAAAAAAAAAAATACATGGAAGAAAAGTGTTGTCCCCTCCCCCCCCCCACCCACCCTCCCACTAGTTTATTTTTTAAATTTATTTATTTATTTTGGATTCTGCCTCCTGAAAATACGTAAGAAAAAAAATATCTGTAATGCCTTGCATCGATTGCCAACTTTCAGAAGTAGTATAACACTGTCAGTCAGTCTCTTCTGGTTACAGGGATACAGAGTATTTGTTTGACTAAAAACACATAATGGCCAGAACCAACAACTGAACCACAGCATGCAATGATTTTTCATTGTATACCTCCCATATAGCAATCAATGTGGGAAATTCTAATGAATGGAAAGTGGGCTTGAAGTAAACTTAAGCATTTCTAAATGTGCCCTGTATAATGAATTTAGAAATGTTTATTTGTAGAACTCTGAATTTGGGGTTACCCATACAGTAATGTAATTCAGAGGACATTTTACAAAAAGGATTTGTTCTTGCAAAATGACATCCTGCAGAGACATCCTTAGGACACCTTCTCCTAGACTGACACCTCCTGCGGCAGAGACATGCTTTGAATAAAAAATCCAGAAGTTGAAGCCTGATGCTCTGTGGGCCAACCCAATATTTTTTTCTTTGCAGGCCTTTTGCCCCCTCAGATCCCCAAAAGAGTGCCATTTTGGGGAAAGCCCCCAATCCCCTCCCCCACTGTAAATCCCAGGAAGGGCAAAAAAGACTGCTGTTCATTGGGTGGTGCTGTTAATTGGGTGGGGGCAGGTCTGATGCCTTTGTGGAGCAACCGTCTTTTTTTTTTTTTATTTGACCAGTTTCCCTTCGTTCCTGTTGATCTTTCTGCCATCACCAAAGAGGGGAGCAGAAAGACTATGGTGCCCTGTGGATGGTGCGCACTTGTCCATGCCTAGCGGGGCGGCGGCATAATGATTTCATTTTGTTTGCTTCTGAAATCAGTGTACTACCCATCACTGCAAACCAAAAAAGCCTCTGGATGCAGGGGAAGCTTATCCCTTGTGTGCCAACCTTCTTTTTGAAAAGAAAATACTTCTAGTGCTTACACCAGAAGCATTCTCTCGTTTATGTTTTGGGTGACCCCTTGATATTTTCTGCACTATGGAGGTGGTTGTCAACGGGTCACGCACTGCATTCAAGGGGTTAATCGCTGCAAGTTTCTAATAGTAATTTATCCATTTACATTTATTTTATTCACTAAAAAAAATAAGTTAAAGGGAAGATTAGGTTAATAGACAGCAATAACAACCATACCATAAATTTCAAGACAATTAGCTCACTCACCTACCATTCTCATGTAACAGTAATTCCCAATGCAGTCCTGTAGTGTTTAGTGCATTAAAACAAGTTTATAATGTGAATTATGAATTACATAATGTACAGTTGCAAAAAATACTGTAGTGTGCATTTGAACCTTTTTTTCTTAGACATATAGATGTCCATGTGTTTTATTGATATTTGATTTGTGATATTGTAATGGCCTCCTGCATCCTGCTGGTGAATCGTGTCAGATGGCAAGTGCGGGCTCTGCAATGAGACCTGAAGGTCCAGTGGGTGCAGCATCAGGGGAATGTCTCCAACATGGTCCAGATCTGAGGGAACTGTAAAGACCTGCAGTGGTGTCAAACGAACCATGATTGGGTCAAAGGCAGACTCCTCTCTTCCCCAACCTGATTTCACAGTGGTGACAGAGGTGTCATTCCGGGGATGGGGTGGCCATCTGGGAGAGCTGGAGATCAGAGGACTCTGGTCTCTGGCGGTGTCCGAACTTCATATCACCTTGTTGAAGCTCCGGACGATCCAGCTAGAAATGTATGCATTTTTTCCTTCTGTTAAGGGGAAGATAGTTTAGGTGTTTATGGACAAAACTACCACCTTCTAGTACTGCCACCATGAGGGATGAGAGGGCTTGTGGACCCTTTATCAAGAGGCTCTCTGTCTCTGGACATTGCTGAAACAGCAGGGCATAACCTTGGTGATTCAACACCTGGTAGGTTCTCTGAACACCAGGGCAGACTAACTCGGCCATCGATGCCTAGCGGATCGCGAGTGGTGTCTTTATTCGGAAGTGGCGCACAGTCTCTTTCAACAGTGGGGAGAGGCCTGGATAGATCTGTTCGCCTCAGAAGAGAATGTGCAAAGTCACCCCTTTCAACCCATACCACTTCTACCCCAAGTTCTCAAGAAGATCAAGAATGGCAGGGCCCCAAATCATTCTTATGGCACTGGACTGGCCTGGAGAGTATGGTATCTTGAGCTTCTGAGAATGAGCATCCATCCACCGATCAGGCTGCCTCTTTAGGAGGATCTTCTGTGGCAGCAGCAGAGGAGGATCCTTCACCCGAACCTGTCAACTATCCTCCTTCTTGTGTGGAGATTGAGCAGTGACAGTTGACAGCCTTTGACCTTCCTCCCGAAGTCTGTAGTGTCTCTCCACCATGACTGTGTACACCTGCTGATGGCAAAAGTTTGTGTTACATTGTACAGAAAAGTCTATCAACCCTCTTTTTGCCTCTTTCTCTGATTCTTCTCTTCATTCTTACCCTTGCCCAGCAGGGATCTGCTTTGGGTACTCTTAAGGGTTATCTCTGCTCTGTCTCCCTTTCTGTGGCTGCTTGACCAACTCTCTCTCTTAAGTCCCCTATTTTAAAAAGTTTCTCAAAGGGCTTGTACATATGTTCCTCTTTCACCCTTTATCATGCCTCAGTGGGACTTTAATTTGGTGCTCACCAACCTCATGTGTACTCCCTTCAAACCCCTCCACATTTGTCCCCTTTGGCTGCTTACCATAATGACAGCCTTTCTAGTGACAATAACATCTGCCCAGAGGGTGTGTGACATTCAGGCTTTGTCCTCTAAGTGACCTTATTTGATGATGTTTCCAGACAAAGTGGTGCTTTGCACTAGGGCCTCTTTCCTTCCAAAATTGGTGACTTCATTCCTTCTCAGACAGTCTGTCAATCTGCCCATCTTTAATGCTCTTCCACATCCCCCTAAAGAAGAGGAGTGACTCCACTGTCTAGACCAAAAATGAGTGTTATTGCTCTACACTGCCCACACAAAAGAGCTCTGGGTGGACAACCAACTCCTTGTGGGGTGGGTACGAGCAAAGAAAGGTCAGGCAGTACAGAAGCAAATCATTTCGCACTGGGTCATTCTCTGTATTAAGATCTGGTACACTCTGAAGTCCCAGTCCTGGAAATCTGCTAGGCAGCAACGTGGGCGTCCCTGCACACGTTTGCCAGACAATTCTGTGTGGGCAGTCAGGTCCACAGGAATGGGCATTTTGTCCTACAGGACTTCGGAGTTTAGTAAATTTGACCACAACCCACCACCGGGATGGTATGCTTGGGTATCTAGTCACAGATAAGGAATATGCAGCTAGTGGTTTCTATCAGATGAACAGGTTACTTACCTTGGGTAACACATTATCTGCTAGAGACTGTATCTAGCTATAAATTACTTACAGACCCACCGATGCCTCGCGCTTTGCGGACAGGTTTCTAGTGTTTGGGATGATCCCTTTCAGGGCTCTAGTTTGAACACACTAATGAAGTGCACTGACATGGCTCTGGGCTCCTGGCATGGAAAGTCATGAAGAGTAAATGTCTGTGCGCATGGGTGGCACCTATATAAGTGACTGTGACGTCACTTCCGGTGCCAACAATGCCGATGACACCACGCGGAACTGAACGTAGTCCTTAATAGCTAATGCTGTTTCAACCAGTCAGTCAACTTTCCTATTGTGTTCCACTCCAAAATTGTAAGTTGGGTTAGATAAAAAATGAAATGTTTATTTACGAGAGACTTCGCCTGATAGAATAGCCAAACGTGCTGGCAATGTTTAATTACAACGGGTCCAAGTGAAGAGGGAGGATCGTTTTAATTGCCTTAGCTTATAACAAGCATAAGAGCTTCTTTCGATGGGAGTTGAGGTTTGCGCTAAGAGAATATAAACAGCTGGTGCTTTTTTTTTTTTTTTTTTTTTAATAGGAGAGCATTTCCATATTTGAAACTTACAAGGCTTTGATAATCACCTTTCATGCACTAAATGATCAGTTTAACACAGTAACCCTTCAGCCGTTCGTTACCAGTTGATCTGTGCAGCAATCCATCTGCCCTCTCAGCACTTATTTGAGTGTATGTCGTTTTTCTTTTGTTCACTATCAAGTTTTACTTTATTAACTGGTCACTCTTTACCTCCACTCTCCTTTCTTTCATTATTATTCATTTATTTTTCAATTGTCTCTCATTTTCTTATTTGAATCCCAAGTCTCCTTTTCAATTATTATTTTTTCACTTTCTCCAACTTCCCCAATCAGAACCTACGTGTAAGTTTGACAAAAGTTTTGTTAAGGGCTGTGAATAACTAACTGCACAATACAGTTCTAGAGTATTGCTGAGAAATGTTCAGCCATTTTGACACATTTAGAGTTTCTCAGTCACCCTGCCTTAGGCAGTTATACATTCAAGTAGTATCTGAGTTCAGTGAGAAAATAAAACCTATTAAAGCATTCTAACTATTAATAACCCCTATGTCTACTCAGATGCGTTGGCCTTTACCCCAATATCTCACCTTTAGTTTCACTTTCTGGGAGCGTTCATAAGGAGTACATTCATTTTTCATAGTTTGAAACTCACATCATGAGCAATCGACACTGCCAGTGGGTGACTACAGTACCTAGTTGATGCTTTCAATGGTAAATGCAATAGTTAATAGAAGATATTCTATTCAGAAGGGATCCATTCCTTTTTGGGTAGAGAAGCCTTTAATCTGTCTGCTAAGAAAGACTACATTAGGAGACTCATGAAAGGGTTTGCTATGGTACTAACTGAGCATGCACGAAGACGATGTGCCTCTCTATGGGAGTAAAACAGGGGTGCATTTTGGTGTTCTTTTTATTCTTAGTCTACACTAATGGCTTGAAAACAATTTTGATTGATTGGGGAGTAGACTGTCCACAGTTCGGGAACTGGCCTGCCCCAGTGTCGCCTTATGCAGACAATGCAGTCCTGTTATCAAGAAGGGCCAACGTGCTCCAGTATCTGCCGGACTCTTTTACTGTCAGTCGTTCCAACTCTTATTTCATGACGTGTGGCACTAATGGAACAAAAGTTAGAGTTCATTCACTTGACAATGCAAAGTTTGAGAGTAACTAATGTCACCTACTTGTGTGCCATCTCTAGACTGGAGGCATTTTCTGCTCGTTGGGTCCCAACAATTGATGACATCAACTGAGGCAGTCCTCAGATTAATCGTCAAGCTAAATTCAAAACCACTTAAACTCGTACTTCAAATATATGTCTAAATGTACATCTATTGGATCCGTTGGGGGCAGGGGTCTGGTACGTGCTACTCTAACCCTGAACCCCTTAATGTTGAAAATGAGTTTATATGATATTTGCTGTCCCAGAATTTAGCCCTAATTTCATTTGTCACGCATAGACTGGTACGCCTTACATAAGGGATTTTATAGAAAGCTGCCTAATCTTGTGAGTCTCAATCTGGGCTAAGGGGGAAACAACCTTTTCAAAGATAGTTATTAAGGACTGTTTAGACCTGGAAACCATGTTAGCCATACCCAGACTCAAGTATGTCAAACAAACTCTTGCGGAGCTGGGTGCTCTTGAGTTATCACAGCACCCGGAACGCATTTGTAAATCAGTCAAATCTAGAGTAAAACATTATTATGAGTATTATGAAGTAAAACCGATGAAGAACGTCCTGACTAGGCCGATAGTAAAAGAATACTCTGTCCTGGTTTTATCAAGAGGAATTGAACCTTGTTTATTTGTCGAAATTTACAGTTTAGATTTTATCCAACTCATTTTAGTCTCAATCCTTTGGAGTTACTGGTCTCCTCCCCCTTGTCCCTGGTGACGATATATAGGCACAACGCACTTTTCATAATCCGTTATTTTGCACATCATATAGGTTCCCAGGGAAACGTCTTAGATTTTCTATTTTAAAGACTTGAAATACTAGAAGTTATAAAGAGGCAGTGGTTTTGATATAACAGCATTCTTCGGAAAATAGATGTATGGTTACACGTCATTTTATTAATTTTATATGTTCAGCCTTGAAAATTAGAAAACGTTATGGTATCAATAACTGTATCAGTATTTAACATGGTAAGATGATAGTACTGTTACTACAGTACTGTAGTAATGTTTTAAAAATGTTATATGTTTATAATGTTATGACTCTTGTACTTCTATGGCTCATTCGTAGCCGAATAAAGAATTCTTGACTATTCTACGCAGCCGCTACAAACAAGCAGTTACACACCATCTCATTAAAAAGCTGTCCATGGGCTTCAGACTTACCCCTTCGTTCTTATATCTGCTCATCCTCTAGCTCTTTTTCCTGGTTCTTTCTGACTTTTTCAATAACCTTCTTTTGCCTTTTCTGCACATGAGCACTATTGTGCTTCTAGACTGGTCTTTGGTTGTAGATGCTGTGTCCTCAAGGAATCAGGTGCTCAACAAAGACTGCAGATATTGGATTGGTAATAATGGGTTCGCTGTTTTTTTTTTTTGGGGGGGTGCTAACAAGGCTGGATGGACCAAGTTAAAGAACTCTTTTCAAAACTAGCCACATCGTCTGTGAGAACACCCTGTTTCATCTCTTCCAGGAAGGAACTGAAGACCCGTAATAAGTGACAATATTCCAGAAGCCCACCAAAAACTGGCTGCCTTTGCCTTGATGGTGCAGAAACAGAAAACCTGTCTTTCCCTTTACTTAGCCATACCCATATGGAACTCCTATATCTGTGCAGAATTTGTATGGACTTATCCTCCACATAAGTAAATCACATAACCAGAGGTTTTTTTTTTTACTTGTCTTTATTGAATGGTTTTACGGCAAATCACATATAAACCGAATTTACATGGTGGATTAATTCAATGTATAGGTGCTGTCATGTGATATTAACAATATTGAGACCAACATCATGTTATTGAAAGACAAGGATTTTTCAATTAGTGGATTAAACAATAGCTATTAACATTAACATATGTGGCAGGGGTCAGTCCAAGCGTATCTAATGTCGGCATATGTGTTGATAAGGTGGTGTGTGAGGTCTGAGAGAAGGGTGTCTGCCAAGTATGTATAGGTGCATTTCTGCTTTGGTATGTACTTCAGGGGTGCTGAAGCCCATCTAACCATGTTCATTTGTATCCCCTCATGCCCCTGGCGGCAGGGGTGAGCGCTGCTTCTAGAAGGTGTTAGCAGTGGTGGATGTAGATAGCTCTCACAGGGTGTGGTCCACTTGTTTACATGTGTATTCTCACACATTCCTCTACCAACCAGAGGGTTTGTTAGATGTTTTTGTACTTTCATAAACTATGTACTTTGTTGCTCATACAGATACTCCTCAACGACCTCGCCATCTATGCACCTAAGAAAATCTCCACACTCCAAGGGTCCAAATCTTTGTGATATGGCTCATTTAACCTACATCGCAGCTATATGGAAACCTGGCTGCCAATCAGAGATTAGTTTTAGATTCTTTGAATAGCGCAAATTATAGGTGTTGTATTATCACCTGTTTTAATAGTAATCAATCTATCGACATTTCAAAAATAGTAGCAGCATTGACCATGTCAAACTTGTGAATGCAGGTAGCAGCAAATTTCAGAGTCCAACGGTTAACTTACAGAACCAACTTGCGTAGTGAATCCTATTCCATTATTCAATATTGTTAAGACTAACTCTCCTAATTTACCTGCATGACTCCCCAAAGAATTTAGGAAAAGAGATTGAAATAGCAAATATATTGGGACAAATGATGCTCCCCATGTTCAAGTAATCAGACAAATTATGACTAGCAAACTAGCTGTTCTTGATTGTTTAGGACCATTAATTGCCTTCCTCGCAATGTATTGTATTTTGTACATTGTGAACGTATTTTACCGTGTCTTCAGTACAAATTGGTCTGTCCTTTAAGAATTCAAGTATGGGATAATTTACCTTTCATAAGTTCGGTCTTACGTTTTTTAGATAGTGTTATTTTGGGGATATGTTTTTCCTATTTCTTTAATTCGCTGATTTGCGATCTTTGGTTTACCTATGAATGTGCCTGTACAAGAAAATGAAGCTTAAGCACTGAAATTACTTGAACCTGTTGCCATGCCTTACATACACGTTCTCATTTCATGTTGTTCGTTTTATCTGTTTGCCTAGGAGAGAAACCATTTATCTGTGAAATCTGCGGGAAGAGCTTCACAAGCCGGCCGAACATGAAAAGACACCGCCGAACTCATACAGGGGAAAAGCCCTATCCATGCGATGTATGTGGGCAGCGCTTCCGCTTTTCCAACATGTTAAAAGCGCACAAAGAAAAGTGCTTCCGGGTCACCAGTCCAGTTAACTCGATGCCAGTTCTTCAGATTCCTCTCAGTACTACAGCTCTACCCACGACACTTCCTCCTGTTATGAACACTCCTGCCCCAGAAATTGACATGGACTCAATGAACGCTCTTCCGCCAAGGACCATGACCCACCCTTTTTCACACCTCTACCTGAATCCCCATCACACTCACCACCTGCCCGTTTCGTCTGTTCCTCATCTCCCCCCTCCTCCTGCTCTGTTTAAGAGCGAGCCTTTGAACCACAGAGACCCAAACGAGGACAGCTTTCTCCGACACCTGGCAGAGAAAAACAGCTCAGTTCAGCACCACTAACATTCGCAGCCTCGCCTTCAGGTCTTTTCAGATTAGCCCAGTCGAAATGGGGTGTCTTTCTGCCCTCCTACAGCCTTTATAATGAGTGATGTGGGAAGGCGTGGCCGGGATTGTTGTCTGAGCCCTAGTACAAGGCTTCAGTGTCTCTGCTGGTGCCACCCCAAGGCACATCGGACGAACGTAAGACTGCGAGATGACAGTTCAGTGGCAGATATCTTTGGTTATGTCCAGAGAATCCACAAAGCTAACCCCGAGCCTGTTTGTGTTTTCTGGTTGTTTTTTTTTTTATATATATATATATAAATGTAAGATACTGACACTTAAGACATTTTATAATTTCATATCAGCTGATGAGGTATGCTTGTTTTTATACCGTGCACTTCCCCTCGAAGAGGGGGACAAACTGTTTTCCTCATACGTAATCAGAGGCTGTAAAAACCGACCCAGAGCATTAAGTTAATCACTGTGTATCTCGGGGGAGAACTTCTTCCACGGTGTCAGGCTGAGGACGGCATGCGCCACAAACACAGTGGGTCGAGCATTATCAAGATAAAAGCTGTGTTCTGTAGTTGGCCGATGCACTCTTTCTTTTACTGCGGAACTTCTTTTAGAGTTGTTTTGTATAGATCTATTTAGCGGTCTTTTTCTAAATGAAATGTATTTCAAAATCGGTGTCTTTTTCTCGTAGCTGGACTGATGTACCCTCGACATTTTTTTTTTTTTTTATAATCATCAAAATGTGATTCATAGGATGCTGTATGCTTCTCATTGTAAAGCTTTTACTTCCTTTGTACAACTCAGAGGTGTCTTATCGGAGAGTTGAGATTCCAGGAGCATGGGACAAACCATGTGCACATTCTGTAGTGGTTAAAGTTACAGCGTGCCAGTATGTGAATGGCTGCTTAGGTTCAAGTCTTGGTGTAGTTGGTACAAGGGTCACTGTTACTGACGTGCTACGTGGTTACAAATGACTCCCCATTATTACATACACAGGTGGAATATTAGTACTGTCTGCAGAAATATTGATGAAATCCAAGTGCTTTTTGAAGCTTGGAATTCCCAAACAAAACTGTATTCCTTGGGCCTAGGGTAAAAGCAGTTATTCCTTGTTGGGCAGTCACGAGTGAGTCTGACACGAATGCCTAGTGCGGGAAAGCTTTTATAGTTAAAGGTCAATTCACTGACGAATGGATCTAGGCTAGGCCTGTCGTCCGCAAGGGAGTGGGTGAAAAGCTATAGTCTCAGTTGATGACCATAGTGGCTGCTGACAATAGTATCACAGTGGAAGAGTGCTTTCAGTAATGGGGAGACTACGTCTGAAACAACCCCCCAGAGTCAGGAGTGATGACGGAAACAGCAGGGTGTGACTGGAGTTGCTGGCACAAGCCACAGAGGTAAATGATGCCAAGTGTTAGTCACACAGGTATGTTCGGCGATATCCCCACTGCTGTTTCTTATAGAGGCTACACACAGTCTGTCTCTCAGGTCTTGACTGATATTGCATAGTAAGTATGCAAAGCAGTAGTCGCTCGTACTAAATGTGCTGAGGTGAACAGTACTTTTTCTCTAAGTATAGGATGAAATCTATATTATTGTTTAGTTCAGTTTTAAATTAAATGGCGGTAATGAGGTTTTTGTCCTTGTTTGTCTCTCAGCTCAGGGAAGTTTTATTCCTTTTTCCTCACTCTGCCGTTTGCAGGCTTTACTTAATTTTTCCATTCAGTTAGTGTGGGAAAACCAGTTCTTTATTCTCAATCTCGGATATACCTCCTATATTTCCCATTGACTCAAAGGCAGACTGTTCTGTCAGTCCTCTTTCTCCAGCGTGTCCTGTTTCTTCCTCTGATTTCTGCCACAAAGCCATCTCTGTGACGAACTCGTATTGGAATAATTATTGTCCTTCCTTTTTTTTTTTTTTGTCTTCCTCCATTCTCTGGTCTCTGGGATAGGAAACGTAATTTTCTTTATGGATTCTTTTATTTCGTCCATCCGACTTCAGTTTCCAGGCCAAGACGAGCAACCTTATTCTGCTTCTAATATGCTATGTCATCTAATCCTAAAGGACAACATTTCGGACAGTGTTAGACATTTATTGTTTTACAGCAGGTTTCCTAGCTATTGGTTGTTGATGCTGATTACAAATCAGTGGCAAATTGATCTGAGGAGCTAAGTCGGTGGCTAGCCTTTTATATATGCGTAGAATAAGTTTGTGCCAGATTTGTGCAAGAGGGTGCGCTCATGAGCAATATGGTTACTATCAATAGAATTATATTGATTTTTAAGTTATGTTCTGTATGAAGTTTGTGTTAACATACAAGAGCCTTGATTCAGTTGTATGGAATAGGGGAGGTATTTACTGCACCCATTGAATACTGAAACCCCACAGTGCGGTGTTCACAGTTGCAGTAAATACTTCCCAGTGCAAAATTTCCCTTTGGGAATGAAGCATAGCATACAGAATCACGTCTTGCCTTGTTATGGCTGTTTTAACCTGATAAATGTTGCCACTTTTTATTGGGTGAATGTCAGGAGAAGGTTGTGGTAGTACTATAATTAGCATACTTCTGGATTGGAAAGTTCCTTAACATTCGTAATTGGGGTTGGTGGTGAGGGTGCGGGAGAGACGCAACGTTTTTTAGCATAAAAAAATCCAACATGCTGTTTTGGTTTCGCATGTTTGCAGGGTGCCAGTGTAGTATGAATTCACTGAGGTTTGAAAGATGTTACGTTGCTCGTGTGTATAAATGTGCAAGCGTTTGTGCCACCATGACCCCCACAGTTTTTTGGTAACCTTTTTTATCAGCTCCCTTGTTTTTATGGCCCCATGGTACAAGTATTCTTGCCAGGTATCTTATCTTGCCACGGAAACTTGGATAAAGCAAGTTATCAAGAGATAAGGTTGGTTCTAAATAGCAACTGTCTGGTTGTGATTGTATATGTTTTCTTCAGATGAGGACGTTGTTTCACGATGGAAGAATGCAGACTTTGTTTTCTGGGAAGGGTTGGATGGTCGTCATGGATGTTCATGGTTATTTCGAATGTTTCATGTTATTGGGAAAGTCACAGTTGCAGGTTTCATATAATATCTCACTGGTCTGTCTTCTTGAACTCTGTGTGCATATATGATCCCTCTACATAGCATTTTTTTGTACGTTGGGTCATCTCTGAGTCACCTTTTCTTAGGTACCATCCACCTTCGCAACATTGTCTTGAATTTTGTTTCCATAATTCTCTTCACAGAGAAAGTAAGACAATCAACTTGCGTATTCTTTCACTCAGTCTGTGGAATTCCATTTTCACTCCAGCCACTAACTTCAGTTTGCTTTATTTTGTTCTGCTATCTGAAAAGTAATAGACGCATTCAGTTGTTGTCATGCCGAGCATAACATCTAGACCTTTTTCAATTTTTTTTGTTTATGTTAATGTGTTTAATTGTACTTTGACTTTTTCACGACCTTTCTCTTTAAAGATCAAACTTGAGTGGGTGTGCATGCTCTTTCCGGACTATATGAACAAATCACTTGACTAGTATCTCGTCAGAAGCTGAACTAGTTTTGCATACTTCATAAGCAGTTGTGAAGTTAGGATTCATATCTTTGTGGTTTGAATGGAGAAAGAATACAGGGAGTGCAGAATTATTAGGCAAGTTGTATTTTTGAGGATTCATTTTATTATTGAACAACCATGTTCTCAATGAACCCAAAAAACTCATTAATATCAAAGCTGAATATTTTTGGAAGTAGTTTTTAGTTTGTTTTTAGTTTTAGCTATGTTAGGGGGATATCTGTGTGTGCAGGTGACTATTACTGTGCATAATTATTAGGCAACTTAACAAAAAACAAATATATACCCATTTCAATTATTTATTATTACCAGTGAAATCAATATAACATCTCAACATTCACAAATATACATTTCTGACATTCAAAAACAAAACAAAAACAAATCAGTGACCAATATAGCCACCTTTCTTTGCAAGGACACCCAAAAGCCTGCCATCCATGGATTCTGTCAGTGTTTTGATCTGTTCACCATCAACATTGCGTGCAGCAGCAACCACAACCTCCCAGACACTGTTCAGAGAGGTGTACTGTTTTCCCTCCTTGTAAATCTCACATTTGATGATGGACCACAGGTTCTCAATGGGGTTCAGATCAGGTGAACAAGGAGGCCATGTCATTAGATTTCCTTCTTTTATACCCTTTCTTGCCAGCCACGCTGTGGAGTACTTGGACGTGTGTGATGGAGCATTGTCCTGCATGAAAATCATGTTTTTCTTGAAGGATGCAGACTTCTTCCTGTACCACTGCTTGAAGAAGGTGTCTACCAGGAACTGGCAGTAGGACTGGGAGTTGAGCTTGACTCCATCCTCAACCCGAAAAGGCCCCACAAGCTCATCTTTGATGATACCAGCCCAAACCAGTACTCCACCTCCACCTTGCTGGCGTCTGAGTCGGACTGGAGCTCTCTGCCCTTTACCAATCCAGCCACGGGCCCATCCATCTGGCCCATCAAGACTCACTCTCATTTCATCAGTCCATAAAACCTTAGAAAATCAGTCTTGAGATATTTCTTGGCCCAGTCTTGACGTTTCAGCTTGTGTGTCTTGTTCAGTGGTGGTCGTCTTTCAGCCTTTCTTACCTTGGCCATGTCTCTGAGTATTGCACACCTTGTGCTTTTGGGCACTCCAGTGATGTTGCAGCTCTGAAATATGGCCAAACTGGTGGCAAGTGGCATCGTGGCAGCTGCACGCTTGACTTTTCTCAGTTCATGGGCAGTTATTTTGCGCCTTGGTTTTTCCACACGCTTCTTGCGACCCTGCTGACTATTTTGAATGAAACGCTTGATTGTTCGATGATCGCGCTTCAGAAGCTTTGCAATTTTAAGAGTGCTGCATCCCTCTGCAAGATATCTCACTATTTTTGACTTTTCTGAGCCTGTCAAGTCCTTCTTTTGACCCATTTTGCCAAAGGAAAGGAAGTTGCCTAATAATTATGCACACCTGATATAGGGTGTTGATGTCATTAGACCACACCCCTTCTCATTACAGAGATGCACATCACCTAATATGCTTAATTGGTAGTAGGCTTTCGAGCCTATACAGCTTGGAGTAAGACAACATGCATAAAGAGGATGATGTGGTCAAAATACTCATTTGCCTAATAATTCTGCACTCCCTGTAGATGAAAGTCCTCGTTTTTCTTAGAGTAGCAACTGGCACCATTCTGGTGAGAAATAAACTATTGAATCAGTTTAGCTGCCAGAAGAGCTTACCTGATTCAAGTAAACACTTGTGAAGGATTCACTGAAGTTTAAAAATAATTCTCTTAATCACAAGGAGCCATCATGGGTCATAAGTCATAGGCAGCATTTTTGAAGCACTTATTTTTGGACAGTGGGTATTTTTAGCTATCTTTAAAAGATAATGGATTCACTGACACTGTCCTAGCCAATACTTAGGTAACCTCAGAAAATACTATCACCATTGTCACTTTGACGTAGTGGGGTGGGGGTTAAAAGTGGTAAACGTTTAGTCACTTTAAGATGTAAGAACAAAAGACCACACACTTTTTTCTCTTTAATAGATAAGTGCTTATAGTAAGACTCTAAAGTTATGTAAAAAGTAAGTTATAGTTTTTGGCACTGCAGGCCAAACTGCTTGAGAAGCGTCTGTAGAAACATACGGTTTTATTTTGTGGGCTGTAATGTTCCAAGTAGTCCGAGTTTCCATTCCGTAAGATATCAAGCTACTTACATCATCATTGTTTTGTTTGCAGAGCTCCAACTTAAAGCTTCGTTCATATATATTTTTTCAAGAATTCCTGTCAGAAGGTCCATCCTAAGTAAGGTAATGGCAAAGCAACTCCTAAAAACCTTTTCATGTGAGCTGATAGCTCCACTTCCTCCTCCTTTGTTTGATACTGCTTCTGCTTTGTGCGCTGAAGTATCTTGATTACATGAGTTTCCATGAAGAACATGGAACAATGGTTCTACAATGTGGGTATCTGAAGATATATATATCGCCACAGCCTTTCCTTTCCTCTCTTCTGACATATCAGGCGGTCATCTCCATTTTGCTCCAAAGGATTCAACATATGGCTCCCAGAAAATGTTTTTTTTTTTAGTCATGCTAAAGAATACTGCAAAGTCAATGGATACCAGAGTATTAAATAGAAGCAACAGCTATTGACACTGTTTTCAGGTCCGCCTGTCTGATGGCTGAGGTGTATGATTATTTTCAGGACAATGCTGTGGGGAAACTCTTGTTCCAAGTTAAGATAGATTCTTTAGGACTTTAAGCTACGAGGTTATGCCAATCAAAGTATGCTTTTCAACTGCTGCTGTTGTGGCTAGTTTCCTGCCTTCGTGTTATTTACAAACTTCATGGTGTCATCCATAGGGGTCAGGTCATTTGACATTTACTTTAATGAACACCTAAAAGGTCTTCGACTGATGATCTGGGTCTTTACCAGTCTAGTGCTCCTCGTTTTTCTCACAAGAGATACATGTAGGCTGGACCTTGATTAGCAATTAAAATTCTCAGTTTTTATCCACCCACAGAGAGTGCTTTGATTCTGTGATTGGTATTCTGCCTTAAGTTAATATTTTTGCCCCATAGTGCAAATTTGAAACTTACAGCCAGTATACACCTTTTTAGAGCATGGGTTGATGGTATTTTTTGCATTTACATCCTGTGGAGATTAGTTGCGCCACTGCCTCGGTCTTCTCATGGTTCAGATTAACTCTTGATTTGTTTGATATCTGCTCTTTGCTGCTTGCTTTTTCATACGTTTTAGTGGGAGGAGTAGATAGATAAGGTATGTTAAATGTTTGTAATTGTTGGTAGAATGATGCATTTGGTGTGGTGGGTACGCTCATAGACTGAGTCCAATCAATGATAGAATAATTAATGGCATGCCAGCGGGACAATTCTAGTCATTCTTTGGAGAGTGTTAGTACCCAAATAGCATTCACATTAGTGTGTTCTCATGGCTGGTTGACTGTAAATTATAAACCACGATGTGATTTCTAGCAATAGGATAACTACAGATGTTTGAGAGAAGCAGCTTATTAACAGCTTTAAAAGCTCCACTATTTGATACATTAATTAACATAAAGAAAAATACAATTATTTGGGCTTATTACTATATTTGGCATGAAAGTTATTCCAAAGCGCACATAATTACTATTTCTTCCTGCTTCCTAGTCTTTCCTTCCCAACTGGTACAAAATTGCTTCACTTCCAGCTGGACCATAAAACAGCTATGTCAAAGATCCACTGTGCCACTTAAAAAATCTACGCAAGAGTGAGTGTTACATGACATGCTTCTTAATGCAAGATACAGCCTCCACCAGTCACCCCAGCCCATTTTCATTTTCTGTTATCAACACAGAAAGGGCTTCTCCCCCTTTTTATATGTTCACCCCATATTTTCTTACACCCTGTTCATCCTTGTGTGCCATTAAAGACCAGCTTCAAGCACTGCCTTCATCATGGCTGTTTTTACCCAACAGTTGATCATTAAAGGGCTGATATTGTTTAAATTGTTTTTCTGTCAGTTTTTCTCCTTTCGTAATAGGAAACCACAACAAGGTTGTTGAGCTAGGACTGGTAGCACAGGAGGCAGATGTTGTCTGGATAGGATTTGGGATTCTAGTGCAGATCAAGGTTCTTTATTACATACAGGTACCATTGCAACGGTCCAGGGCAGTTTCTCATATGCGTAGAAGGGATTCTTCCCGGCATACACTCCAATGTGGACAGCTTGTTGGGAGCTCTTCTGGTCACAAGATTGAATTTCAAGCTGGTCCAGATGCCTTGCTGAATCCTGGCATGGCCATAGTGGTGCCCTGGACGGGCTCTTCTACCGAAGAACAGTACAAAGCAGGCTAAAAATTGTAGGATTGATCAAGCTTCCTTTACCAAATCCTCCAGTAATATTGATAGGCTTTGTGCCAAATTGCTTTCTTGGGTGTTTCTGTCCATCTCCTCAAGCCGCTCATTACATTCGCATTATTGCAATACTGCTTTCTTGGCTGACAGTGGCTGTGCTGGGTAGCCTGATAAATTCAATACATTAATCTGTGAGATAAAATGAAACCATTTTATAAGAGGGAAAATGCTTTGTCTGATACCAGAATAAGAACTTCAAATTTAGAAGTACACTGACATTACTGAGCAAGGGGTTAGGAGTTTGGACCCCCAATGTTCTTGGGTGTTTCTCTCTTCAAATAAATATTTTCTTTTCACAAGATTTGACGTCTCTTAAAGTTTCACTCCCACCCTCTCCATCAATTTTATTGGACAGTGTACAGATCCTTAGATTAATTCCCAGTGGTCACAGTGCTCCGGTCTACCACTATTGCCAGCTGCACCAGTTATTTCCACATAGAAACTGGCAGCACAGACCATGTCAGCTGATAATGAGGTGGTTCGGATAAATTTGTTTTGCATGTCCATATTATGCGAGTCCCTTCTGGAATTCTTATACGACTAGATCGTAATAGGGGTTGATATGGCATAGTCCGCATAGTCCATACTCCATTCCACCCCTAAGATAGTGGAAGTAGCTCTCTGTTCAGGTGATACTCCACCTTAGAAAAGCCAATTGGAATGGTGATGACTAAGCTGAAACACCGAAATACACAATTTCTTGTAGTCCTGCAAAAGGCCACAAACTGCAACTTTGTTTCACCTTCTAAACCTGCAGCTATAAGACTGTTTTCTAAACTTGTTGCTTCAACATCATCAGAGCCACATTTTCTTATTGAGTGATCCATAATTGAGCCAACTTCTGCCACAAAACTTATCCACGTTATAAGAACAGTGTCCAAAACTAATTATGCCAGATTTTACATCCCAAAAGGCTGATCCCTTTGCGGTGATGATATAGCTCCTGGTACAGTTGTTTGTAGTTAAGGATGCGCTAGACAAATTTAAATGTCTTGCAACACCACCTTGCTCCGTCTTAGATAAGGAAGCAAAGACATGGGCAAATTGGTAAAAAAAAAAAAAAAAGTATAAAAATGCAGCTTGTACTAACAAGTCTTACAAACTGCAAAATAGGGACAGCACTGAAAAATATGCCACTTGATCATTTCACCTGGAGCAACTGAATGAAGAGTATTGTTTTGTTCCAGACTTAGAAGTTGAATGACTTGTTCTTCAACAGCTTATTATTACAGACTTAGTGGACTGTACAGTAAAAACTAATGCTTGGAACATCTGATATAAACAGGACAAAGTAATAGACTTCCCCTATGGGAGAATATTTTTTTCTCTGATGATCGAATAATCCTAGGAACATTGTAAAGCCGGAGTAATCACAATGAAATGCTTATGCAAAAGGGTAGTTTTCATCGTTCTGAAGCCTACAAGTTTAGACAAACCTCTAAATGGCCTAAAAAGGGAAGGTGCCTTCTTGCAAAATCTTCTCAAGTGCACATTTTGTCTCAAATGACAGCCCACGAGACAATATGCCACCTCCTCAAGGACTACCCAGGTGATTATGAATAAATGACCATAGGATTGATATCATCATTAGAGGTGTTTTCAGACACAGTGGGCCAAGACCGTCGTCCTTGAAAATAATCTTGAAAGGTCACAATCTGAACTTTCCTCAAGGAGATGTGCGGGCCTTTAGAACATAGGAAAAACCTTCTGTACATAACTTGGAGTTTCCTACAGCCAGCTATATGTTTAAGATTTCCCAATGAATAATTTAATTTATATTCTTCTGGTGGATATTCTTGAATGCCCTTCTCTGAGAATGTAGACTCCCTAGGGATAGTTAAAGTGCATACGCATATAATTGTCCGTTATATATCAACACCACATAGATGGAGATGGTGCTGAGTCCCTGTAGTTCCATAGTTTGTCTACAAATGAGTTGCTTCGAATGGACAGTCAGGTGAAGGAGTCTGAGTCTAAGCAGCTAGCCATCTCGGACTAAGCTCATCACGGTCTTCCCCTGTGGCTCCAGGAATCTGTTCTCTTTATAGGTCAGTGATTTTAGTCAACAACAACTCTGATACCACTGCACATATCCAGAACTACATTTGCCAGGATGTAAACACACAGACCATGGTCAGCCCAAGAGCTGTCTAGCCAAATTCACTATTCTGTGAGCTAAACTGTACCGGTTGTGTAAATTCCTTATTCTCTTCCGATAAGCCCTAAAATTCACCAGAGATTTAAGAGTTCCAATAACCGTGAGATGATGCTTCTCCACCAGCTTCTTCCGAATACTTTCCTAACTTCAGATCTTCTTTTTCACAGTATAGAGTTTTTTTGCATCAGTGTCTACCATTTCTGAACTTGAGAGCAAAGTTTCTGATAAACTATTGTGTGTACAACTGGATTGGTCAGGATGGAACATTTTAGTTGTGTTTCCAGTAATCGAGCCAGTGTGGGAGTACAAGCAAATAGGTTCTTTTTTTGCCTGTGCGATTTAGTAAAAAAAAAATCCTGAATCCTTCACAGAATTCCATAAATATTTATTTCATCTATAACACAGAGCTCCTTTCTGTTATTGCAGAATGCTCTGGGTTTAGATTATTTCTTGTGGTGAACCGGAAAGTTAGTCTTGTCTGAGATGGTCACATTTAAATTGAAAGCAAAAATGTCTCCTCAATCTGTTTCCTTGTATTTCCAGGGTCTGCCTCAATGTTGCATCTATTTTGGATTTGATAGGTTAGTTAAGTCTGTTGTAGCTGAACAGTGGTTGTTGATTGGGGCATTGTTTGGTAAAACTTACTATTTGTTTTTATGGAAGTTACATGTGTAGGCTCTGCATTTGATGCAGAGGACCTTGAACATAATCTTTGTATCCACTAGAAGCCAATGGAGTGCTATATAGATAGATTTGATACTGAGGCACGTGACTGCATTCTGTCTGCCTAGTTCTGTACCTTTTTGCAACCATGAAGTGCAAATGCATTTTTTCGTCACCTGTATCAGTGTTTAATTAGCCAAGACTTTACATTACAAGGGTTGTCTTTATCTCAACCTGGTGTGAGTGTGAAGCAGTTAGAAGATGTTTTGGAGTAGGGAGAGCTGCAAACTGACACCGTTAATGACTGACTTTGGAGTGAACAATAGTTCAGATTATCTCCAGAAGTATTACTCTTCGTGTGGGCAATGGGGTTTGGTTGTCTGGGGCAAACCTGAGATTAGAAAGTCCGTTTCTCTCCTTCCAGTACCAAATCTTTTCACCTCCATTCATGCTGACATATCTTTCCCAAATGTGAAACTCGTGGGTCTGGCAGAAAGTCATGTTCCTTGCCCTGTTTTCTGAGAGTGGACCTGGATGTCTTTAGAATACGTTTAGAAAGTCATATACCACTGAAGAAGCACATGTAAATGTTGAATAGTTGTTTTCAAACATTTAGCAGATTCTTCATGCATATATTTAATGGCTTAATCACACACAAAGCAGATTGGTGCCACAACTAGCAGACTCAAGATTTCAGAAAAGCTCAGACATGCATTCTCTCACTGTGATTGCTACCTATCCCATGAGGCATGAAGACATTTTCTCCTGTGAATTTGAAATAGTTAGCAGGCATTTTAATGACCTTTTATGTTTGCATCCTTCTTTCAGAGAAGTTGTTCTACAAAGGATCTCAATTTAGTCCTTACTGCTTTAATACTCAAACCTTTAAATCTGTGGTGCTCTGTGATAACCCATTGACATGAAGGACAGATTTCCTAGCTACTGTCTCTTCACTAATAAGTTTTGGTGAGGTTCAAGCTCTGTTCAGAAGATCCATTTTTTGTTTTCATCCTTAACTGCGTTACTCTGATTCCCAGCAACAGCAGAAAGAGCTGCTGTTGCTAGGTGGCATTGTATGTCCATAAACACGAGGAGTTAATCTCAGATCATACCTTTTGAATTCATTCCACTACAGTTTAAGTGGCATTATTAGCTTTCCATAGATATGTGCTCATAAGAGTTTTGCTTTTTGAAGCTGCCATACATGCAGCTCTTCATCTAAGCGATATTCAATGTGTCCATCATCCAGCAGATAAAAAAAAGTTAGACCGTGCTATATCGCTGTCCCACATCAGAATTTTTGAGGCTGTGTAATCTGATTTCTAGTCAGCTGGGAAGTAGCAAGAGGACAAAGGAGAAATCATGGTGATTTAGTGCTATTCCTTCTTGCCCTTTATTCTTCACAAATCCAGCCTTTGCCATTGTTAATCATGTGCTGAGATCCAACCACGAACGGCAGAAAACCATGTGTGTGAAATTGGTGAGGATAGAATAGGAGGCACATTTATAGAGGCTGGTGAACTATTCACGAGGAAGAAGTACTTGGGTCCAGTTGGTAAGACAACATCTTTTGCAGGCTTTTTTTTCAGGCATTTTAAAATAGTTGATGAAGAGAGCGAGACAAGGACTGTTTCAGAATTGTCATGAAGGTAATATTTCCTTTTTCTTATATTCGGCCTCCACTCTGGGAAAATGTCTTGAACAAACTGGCAATAACATGGAGGTTCAGTTCTGCAGGCGCAGATCATGTGATTATAATTTTGCAGTTCTTCACTTGCTCATATTGTAAGATTTGCCTCTGTGTCTGCTCATAGTCTAACCGGTTATAGGAGTATATTGCCTTTACTCCCTTGTTTAGTGTGTAAAGCAATAATGTTGGTGTATAGATTCCATTGGTCATATTTTCATACACGTTGGCTGGTTCTTCTGGTCGTGGACCTTTGTGTAGCACACTAATGCATTTGTAGTCTTATTTTGCTGCCATTGGACTAATTATTCTAACACCTAAAAATAGTGATTCATAGGTAAAACGTTCAGGACATGATAGTGTCAGTGAGGACCTGGAGTGAGGAGGGGCACCCAAACTGGTTCTGAAAGGCCTAACAAATTCTTAAATATGATGTATTGTGGCTGGTGTGCTTCTGACTGCTTCCCAGACAAATGCCAAATTATAGCCTCAGGCAAAGCATTTTCTTTTATAAATGCAGAGCTACTAGTATGCTACTTGTTGAAGGCAACCTTGATGTGATGAATGCCTTATTATTGGTGAACTGTAGCCTTGTCATATTTAGTGTGACTTGTGCAATCGAGGTTGGCTCCAGAGTTGTTGTGTGATGTCTTCTCTACATTCTACTGAGCCTATGAATGTAGTTTGCTGCGTGCATGCCAGGTGGCCTCTAAATAGTACACTGTGACTGGCACTTGCCAGGCAGACTCACTGTTGAGTCACTGTAGTGATGTCAGTTATGTAGCTCTTCCCATTTTGAGACATCAGAGCCCATGTGAAAACAAAAGCACTGTAAGATGAGCTTTTCTTTGTATTGTTCTTCTCTTAACCCTGTTCATTCTTCATCATTACTTGAAAGACCTAGATGAACTTGGTAAGATGTTTGTTTCTGTAGCCAATAGCGATTAGAAGATCGTTATTGTTGTTAGAAACTGTACTGATGTGTGCTGAGACCCACTCCTCCTGCTTGTGCATTTTCTTCTTACTTGTGGGTTATCCCTTTCCAATATTGGTGAACGTGGGTACTTTGTCACATCAAGAAAGCACAAATCCATGTGCGGTCAGAACCTCCCGAAAATCTGTTACAGATTGTTACCTTTTTTGGCCAACTTTATTGTGCCAATTGGCGCAGGGTTTAAAAATGAAGATTCTATAAGGAGGATATTCATATGTGACCTTCAAAGTGCAACCTTAAATGCAAGGGTTACATTTACCTGATCAGTGAATTTAGCATTTATGTATTTGTTTATGCTAAGACTTTGAAAACCATACTTCTTCACTGATATGATAGATCCAGATCCCATTACATCCCATTTGGAATTTAAGGAGCCAAATACTTAGGTCTTTCTCTGTGTACCTTTTAGAGCAGTTTGTGAATGGAAATGAATGGTGGTGCTGAGGAACTGCAAGTATAAAAACTACTACAGTGAATAATCTGCACTAATTGCTTTGTTGCCTATTAACATTTCTTTATGGGGTTATTACCTTTTGCCAAATTGCACTTTAGGCTAAATATAAAAGCCAATGATGGCCCCTGAACTTTGCCTTTTGTGTTTTATACCTTTACTTTTTTTCCAATTCATATGAATATGCTTTAGAATTTAGATTATGGAACTGTGTCCTTGTTGGGTTTAGTCATGTTTGGTAGCATAGGCTACACAATCCCCAGCTTCAGCACTTTTTTTTCCTGGAAGGATGTAGAGCTGTACGCAAGGTCAGAGAGGCCTTGGAGTTCACAGTATCTGTAGCGAGGACACCATTACTCTTGTGAAATAAGTCCGATATTTGGACACAGATATCCACAAGCATTAAGACTTTGAAATGTTTTATCCAGGAAAAGTGAAATGGTCTGGTGTATTCATGCTATCCGAGGATTTAGATACAACGGCATTTCACCTGTTGTGGCACCTAGGGAAGAGTGTTTGGATAGAACTGGTTGGTCTGAAGGTTTGGGAGTCATATACATAGTGTCTGCGGGTGGCAAGGAATGTAGGATGCTTTCAAGAACGATGTTATTTTTGGCAAAAAACTACCCTCGAAGAGGATTGTCTCTGTATTTCTTTGAGAGATGGGCCAGATGTATGTAATAGGCACATGTAAGCTATAGTCTTGTCTGAGCTGGAGATTGTGTTCATGCTAACATATCCAATGTTTTATTCTTTTAAGAATGCACTTTTGAAAAATTGAAATTATGGTTTTAACACATGTAATGATTCTAATTCTAAACAAATCATGTTTCTGTACTTTTAACCACTCAATGTAGCACTGTATATTGTTATACTCCTGTGAGTATCGGGTGCAAACTGTGCCATGTCCTGCAGTTTCAGAGGTGCTGGACCTTTGTATGGTAACAAACCTAATACTAATATTTCAAGTAAAAGAAATAGCCATACTTTTTAATCTTGGTCCTTATTGCTTTGTCTTTTTATTATATGTTTGGGGAGGGTACCCCTTCAAAATATTGCAACTGGGAGTAGAGCAAATCATTGGCAAAATATTATTTTCAAGGATTCTTTCATTATGAGACAAAAGAATCCATGAGAAAACTGTAAGCAGCATAATTTATCTCTCTTGCTGGCTAGAACTATTATTTGAACTTCCCCTTTTTCCAGGCTTCTGGGATTTTTTAAAAAAAATAATATTTTTATTGAAGTGCAAACAGACGTGAAAACAGTATAGACATATTTTGAGTGAAGTACACAGTTATAATATAAGAATTAACATCTGTTAGATTGTATAGAATATGCAAGACATTAGAGCATTGTTCTTTATGTACTGTTTTCTACAGAACTAACATCCAATTGAAACAATCAACAACCATCATACATCCCCCTCCCTCACTCCCCTCTTCCAGATTCTATCAAGATCATCAGGATAACAGGCAATCAGCTTATCAATCTAGTATTTGTCCACTTGAAGCATCTGTGAAAGACCTGGGTTCAACGAAGGACGCCCTCGTAGTGTCCTCAATCGTCCAGTGGTTATAGCGTTTTACAGCATGCATTTATAGGTCTATTTGTTTAGGTCAGGGGTCTATCATGGTGGGTTAGTATCGTCTTTAATATGCTTCATGAATTTCTCAGTAACATGTTCCAAGTCTGTGAAATAACATACTTCCTCAGAACAGCCTGCTCTTCTCTATATAACAGCATGCCTTCTGCCTGCCTTCCCGGGATGACTGCTCAAGCCCAGGCTGCCAAGTTGGGGTTTGATGGCTGTTTCCAATGCATAGTGAGTGCTCATTTTGCTAACAGTAGATCAAGGTCTACAAACCAAAGTGCAGGGCGCTCCTGTTTAGCGTAAGGAAACAAACCCATGACTACAGTGTTGGGGGTCTCAGGGACCGCAGGCCTGTGGTATTCAACAGTACCTGTATCGCTTGAGACCAGTAGGGTTGCAGCCAGGGGAAGGCCCACAGTATATCGAAGAGATCCTCAGCTAGAAAGAGACCTCAGGGACAATTCGCAATTCAGCCAGGTAATATCTTATTAAATGGGCCAGTGTAAGGTAAGCCTTTTTAGAATATTAAGTTGGATATATATTTTAAAAGTGCCCCCCAGTTAGCCTAACTTTTACCCATTCCTTATCATGGACTGCTCTGGCCTAGTCAGCCTCCCAGGCATTACGGAGAGGTAAGCGAGAACTGTTGATCTGTTGTAAAAATGCTCTGTAAATCAATTTTACAAATTTTCCCCAAGTACCTTCTGGGTATAGTGTTTGGTATTCCTCGTGTGTCGGGTGAAGTGGATTTAGAGTGTTGAAGATCATGGAGAAAGAGCATAATATGCACTGATATGTCAGAAATTGCCTGAGGAGGAGATCACAATCTGCAACAAGTGTCTGGAAGTCCATTACCTCCCCATTAAGAAGCAGGTCTCCAACAGTGAAAAGACCTGCATTATGCTAGGACGAAGATGTTTTACATGCAGTTGCCCTGTTATTGTTGGTAGGCCGAATAAAGAGATAGCTGGAGCAAATAATATTGCCAAGCCTGTCGGTCTGTTTGTCCTTGCTAAGCAGACCTTTGCCACTCAAAGCACTCTAGTGGATTGAGCAACCAGGGGATGTGAGGGGATAGAAGACAGTTCACAAGGCACTTCCTAATGCATACCATTATGAAGCCCACCTCGTACAGAGAGAATCCAAGAAGTCACTGAGCCGCCTACTGGAATTCTGCAGTTAAGTAGTAGCATTTGATGTCCAGGAGCGCTAATCCTCACACAGATACCAGGAGTTTCAATGTGGCAAGCGCGACCGGGTGCCGTCCAGTTCTCCCGTATTAGTATTACTAAGGAGGAGTCTAGTTGTTTAAAGAAGGGAGTAAGAGCCGGAGGTTAGAGAAATGGTAAAGGAGTTGAGGTAGTGCCACCATCTTCACAAATGCCACCCTGGCTCATTACCAACAGAGGCAGAGAAGACCAGAACATGTTTGGCATTCGGAGCCCTTGTATCACTCTGCCAGGATTCCTATTTCATAAGTCAGTAGGGGTACGATATATATGGCTTACGAAGTACTGGATCAAAGTCCTATGAGCTAGTAGTGGACAAAGTGGAGGCCAACCGGTTTGGTGCGCGGGAAGCCTCAGGGCTTGGCCCAATTCATCCTGAGACAAGCTAGTGTAGCGAATTCAGATAAGACCTGCGCCATGGCAGCTAAGTCCATATACATGTCACAAACATACAGGAGGAGATTATCTGCATTTAGGGATAAAACATGCATGTTGCTCTGAACCAATGTGCACCAAGTGGCTCCTAGTAAGCATAGCCATGCAGCCAATGATTCCATTGCCATGGCAAAAAGCAAAGGCGACGCAGCAACTCTGATATGTACCCCTTCACAAGGGCTGCAAGTTCAAAATGCATTTCTCGGTCTTCTCCTAAGCTGTTGGTAAAGCATATCTCCCCCAGTAAGGGTTTTCCCAAAGAACTGCAGCACTTTAGGCAGATAGTCACACCTTAGAGAATTAAAGGCTTTCTCGAAGTCTAAAACAATACAGGCAGCATTAGGAAAGTGGGCTGTCAATTCATTTTCCATGTGCCACAAACTGCGTATAGTTAGAGATGTATTACGGCCCAATTCAAAGCCCAACTGGTGCTCTTGTATTTTAGCCAGTAGTTCAGAAAGAAAGGAACTCGCTAGTAGCTTAGTCAAAATCTTGTAGTCTATATTTAATATGGATAGTGGATGATATGATGCCAACCCTGTTGACTCTTTATGTGGCTTAAGAATAGTAGATATGAGCACAGCATTTATTGTAGGAGGGAGAGCCGCAGATGGCAACATAAAGTTCTGCCAGTTTAGGTGCCAAAGTTTTGTATAGAATTCAGCTGGCAGCCCATGTGTGCCCAGAACCTTTCCCCAGGGCAAGCTCTGTAGCACAAGAGTATCTCTTGATTAGTTATGTGGGTTTCCAGGCTCATGGAATGACCAGAATAATTTGCCCTGAAGCACATTTTTGCTCAACATACAAACTAATAATTTTGAATCCTGAGACCACTTGTGTGACTGATTCAATCCTACTCCTCACTTTCTGATGGATATTAGTAACCCGCAGATTCCTCCTCTTTGAATTCAGAAAAAAGCCTATAAACATTTCTCCAGCTAGCGTTGCTCCTATGTGCTGCTATGTTGTTGCACGGCTTCACGTTGGCTATGAATGGATCTGGAAGCGACGGAGCAGAGCACCATATAAGCACCACCCCTAAACACAGTTGTCAATTCCATTCTTTCTGTGCCTTTCATTGCAAATTCGGAGCTCTGTTTCCAATTTCATCTGACTTCTGACATCTAAAACCAGTGCTAGTCCCCACCCACAGCTACGGGTTTCAAACCATGCTGCGAATGCAGAAAGATGGTGGTCACGGGCTCACACAGGGTGTGTCAGCTCGGGGCACGACTCGAAGTCGTGCAACAAATGTGCGCTCTTAACCCAAAGGTAGTCCAAGACTAGGGGGCAAAGCTGTATATCGCTGAACGCAAGGAGTTGCAACCTTTACCCAAGTTGCGGGTGCTGAGTCGGTACTGCTTCCATAGCCATTGCCCAGAGAGGTCAATGCCATGCTTGAAATCCTCCAGCAATTCAGAATCTATGGCCAAGCATAGAACAGCAAAGCAGAAGCTGACCCTGGTTACTGCTATTGAATCTATCCTCTGCAGTGTCTGACACTTTGGTGACCTGCTGGAGGCCCCTAACAGACACCAGTACGGCCCTGCACTGGTCAATTCTGCTTTGACCCCGGTGTCACCAGCACCAGAAAAGGATTCAGTACTGATACCTGTGGTGGACACCACACTGTTTTCTGCTCGATCTCGACCAGTGTCACTGAGATTACTAAAGTGCAACTGGTCATCATATAACCATATTTGACCTAGTGCCTCTACCAGGGCATTCACGCCAGCAGAGGCACCATTATATTTTTCTCTCTGATTCACATCACCGCAGGACACAGGATGTAGAAGATGGTGGTGGCTTTTCACAACTCACTAGGCAAATGATGCCTTTTTACATGGATGTGTAAGACGTCAGCTATCTTGACACCTAACCGGATGCAGGGTTTCTCTCCTCTTGATCCACCAGTGGAAACAGTCCCTCCTTTACAATGGTGATCCGAAACGCAGATGAGATTGTGGGTTTGCAGCGGCCCTCATTCAAGACCAAAACAAACATCCTGACAAATTTTGTAGCCCTATACCTTGATGGCTAATTGGTCAAATCCAGGTTTCTGGAAACCGGGAAATAGGCAGGTGGCTAGGCATCTCAGGCTTGACAGTCTTGATTTTTGTACCAAACATCCTACTTCAGTGAGCCTTGTTTGCTTACTGCGTTGTTTTACAAATGCCGTTTGGGACATGGTCAGAGAGATCTTGCTGGTAGTCCATGGAGACCTCTGATCCTCTTCGGCTCACACAATTCATGATGAACAAGACATTGGCAAATATGTTATCCGCACTGGTCTGGATACTGCTGATTGCCTGACAAAGGCAGTTGGCACCAGTGTTATGCTTTGTCAATACACATGGCTATGTTCCACAGGATTGCCTAGCCACATACCGGCCTTTCTCATGGATATGACTTTCTCTAGATCACACCTTTTCATGAGAAGACACTCTTAGCTGAATCCCTTTGAAGAATGTAGAGCCACAGTGCACTTCTTGTTAATTCCTGCCATTCCAGTTTTAAAGGCTCAAAGGGTATTCCAGGTGGTTGGAGTACAGGCAAAGACAGCCTTCCCAACTAGTATAACACTCACCCCAGTCCTTTTGAGGCTATGGACGTGGGTCTGGCAGGCACCAGTCCTCACATTCCTTTTCCCCTGCTGTAACAGCCAGAAAACCACTTTAGTTTACTTTTAGTGGTGCTTGGTGGGAGGAGTGTATGGCTTGGCAATAATCATCATTTCTTCCCAGGGTGGCGGTTCAGTAGGTCCAACAGATGAGCATACAGATCGTTCAGCATAGCTATGCCCTACCTTCTCTATTTGCCCTGTCAAAAATCACCATCAGTAAGAAAATTCAGAAAAGCACCAGCCCATTCTGCTGGAGGAGGTATGATTGTTAATCTTCAAGGGCGCTATGTTGAGGATATCAGAGTCAAAGAGGAGAGTGTTATTGCACTCACTATTTCCTTATACTCACTATTTCCTTGTGCCAAGGTATTTTTCAGGCTTATTTTGGACCTTCCGTCTCTAAATCCTTCCTAAGGAAGGACACATTCAAAATACTTATACTGGGCCAGAATCTGTCTGCTTTGGACTGAATGGTGTCCTTGGACCTGCGGGATACGTGTTTTTATATACACACTCTACAATTTCATAGAGGTTATCTCCAGTTCACAGTAGGCCACAAGCATTTTCAGTTTGCTGTGCTCCCCTTCAGCCTAACCATCACCCCTCAGGTGTTTCCGAAAGAGGTGGCGGTGGTTGCGGCCCCCTTAGAAAAGTCGAGCATACTAGTTTTCCCCTACCCTAATGACTGACTGTTAAAGATGGGCTCATCAGTCTGTTGTAGACAACCTCCAGACAACTGTGAACCTCTGGACATCATTTGGATTCACTATCAGTGATCTGGAGTTACACCCTAGTCCTCTGCAGAGGCTTCAATTCATTGACCTTGTCCTGGACACAGTTTTCCCTCCACCGCAACGACTCTGGAAAATTTGCAGTAAGATCCAGATGCTTCCGCCTCAGTCGTGGCTGTTGGTGAGAGCAACTCTTCGGGTCCTTGGCCTCTTAGCTTCGTACTCCCTTATCAGCCACGCCAGGTGGCACATGCAGGTTTTGCTATGGAATCTGAAGTCCCAGTGGGCTTACCATCAAGGAAATCTGATAGACGTCATCCAGATCTAGGAGGAGACGGCTCACAATCAGCTCTGGTGGCAGCTTAATTGTAATTTGTGCACGAGCAGGTCTCATTAAAGTCCAATAATAGTGATGGATGCTTCCCTGCCTGGCTGAGGAGGTGGAGATCAAAGGACTTTGGTCTCCTAAGAGGCCTGGCTCCTTATCAATCTGTTGAAGTTGCAGGCTATTTGTCTGGCCCCTGAAGGCCTTCCTGCTATCCATCAAGGAGAGGCGGGTGTTTCTTCTCATGGATAACACTGTTCCCATATGGTATTGGAAAAAGCAGTGCGGAGTGAGGGTCCTGTGCTATGGGTCTCTCCGGATCTGGAGGTGGTTGGAGTGGCAGTGCATTTACCTGATCATGAACCACCTTCCAAGGTCCCTGAATACCTTAGTGGACAATACTGAGCAGGAGTCATCTGGGAGGTCAAAAGTGGTGTCTATGTCCCGAGGTGGCGTGGGGGATCTTCCAGCAGTGGTGATAATCCTTGCTAGATCTTTTTGCAACTGTCTAGAACATGCATATTCAAAGGTTTTGCTCATTGGAGTTTTTGGAACAACTCTTCATTAGGAGGTAAACTCGGACTGGATTGAAGCTTGAATTTTCTGTTTGCCTTCCCACCCATACCACTCCATCCCCAAGTCCTGGTGAAGATCAAGAATGACCAGGCGCAAGGCGTCATAGTGGCTTTGGATTGTGCTAGGAGAGTGTTGTACCTGGACAGTCTGGGCCTGACCATCTGTACTCGGGCTATCACTTTGTGAGAATCTTCTGTTGCAGCAGCTGCCCATGGTCCTCCACTCATATCTCTGCTGTCTATACCTACATTTCATGCCTGGAGATTGAGTGGTGTCAACTGACTGTTTCATTCTGCCACATGAAGTGGTGGATGTCATCCTTGCTGTAGGCCCCTTTCACAAAATCCATTTATGCTGGCTACTAGGATGAATTTGTGGTCTGGTGTGGTGTTTGTAAGATCCTTTCAGGCAGAGCTGTTGGATGTCGTTTGTTTTATCTTTGCCCCAACAAGGCCTTGCAGTGGCAGCCTTTATAAGCTTACGAGACCAGCTGGCTTTGTTTAAACCACCTCTGACGATGAGATTTGATACACAGTCCCGTTCAAGCTGTTTGTGATGGCACAGTGGCATCTTTACTTGGTCTGTACATTTATAATGTGTACGCACTTTGAGTTGATGCACAGCTGCCTGCAGCATCTTTTGACTTTAAAGACCATCTTCTTCATTGTGACTACACTATCTTCTTTTGTGAGTGAACTACAGGCAACTACCATACACCACCTTTTTCACTGGCTAGTTTATACCGCATTATTGCCAAAAGTCATGACTCCGATGTTGGGCAGTACATCACTTTACCAGTATTCTTTGCCCCCATCACACCTCAAAAGAAGAGGTGAGGCTCCATTGTCCAGACCCCAAATGGGCTTTTAGCATTTACATTGATTGTACCAAAGAAAGTTGAGTGGATGATAGGCTCTTTTGGGGTTCTCCAGAGCGAAGAAAGGGAAGGCATTGCAGACGAGGACCGCTTTGAGGTGGACAGTTTTTCATATAAAGATTGCTATGCGCTGGCCAAGAAGCAGCTCCTGGCAGGTCTGAAAGCCTGTTCAGTCAGGGCTAAGGCTGCGATTACTGAGGTGGCTAATAGTGTTCCTGTCCTTGATATTTGCCAGGTTGCGATATGGACTTCATTGCGTACGTTCATGAAGCCATACTGCCTTGACAGACTGGTCCAGCGGGAAGGACTTCACCAGCTTAGTCCTGCAGGACGTTTTGGTCTTAGTTCACTCCACAGACCTGGTGAGGTACGGCTTTGGTATCTATTCCGAGGTTAGGAATCTGCAATTAAAAGTACCTATCAGAAGATCAAGTTACCTTTGGTAGCACTCTTTCTGGTGAATACTCTATCTAAAAGCAGATTCCTCACTGTCCACCTACCTCCTCATTCTGTGGAGTAACCTTTTTTTTTTTGGTAACATCTAATAGGTCTCAAGTTAATAGTATTCAAAACACTAGTACCAACAATTGTTCACGATCCATGTCTGAGGGCGCTGAAACGGGAAAACAAAAAACTGACAGCGCGCAGTGGTGACACTTCCGTAGTTTCACTCCAACATTTGAGACCATACGGTGCTGCATTGCCCCACCTAGCAGGTTGGAGAAGTACAGTTGGGGGAAAAGTTTCCAGTTGCAGTCTGGCACTTGGGGAGTGTTGTCCTCCACACCGCTTTTTCTCCGATTTTAATATTAATCTCTTTGTACTAAATTGTTAGCTCATGCATGGATTTTCCATCTAAGTAATTCATTTTTGCCTGTTTTTTCTTTCTAATAGGCCTACAGTTTTAACAATCTGCACCTAGAAGCTTTTATCTAAAACACAAAGATCTTTCTTGTAATGTTAAGGGCCTCTAAATTCACTCACTACTTACAAAGCTCTAGAGGGCTTGTTCTGAAGAATCCAGTTGTTTTGGTGCCAGCATTTAAAAAAAATATATATTTATTTTTGCATTTAAAAACCAAACATCGTCAAACACAAACCAGCGTTCACATATGGTGTACATAGAACAGAGACTGCTGGGAGGGCTCGCAGAAACGCTAATGTGTCCAAGTTGCTAAGGAAATATCAGGAGAAACTTAACCCATACATGACCACCTCCATTCGTTATCGCAGGTGAACTTGAGGAACAGAAAGCAACAGAGAGGGGGGAGCTAAAAGAGAACATAGCAAGAGAAGAGAAAAAAAATCAGCATTGCCAACATATCGCCCTCAGAGAAAGGGGCACACGTTTGTAGCATATAAAGTAGAACCGCCACAGCTGAACCAACAAGAGGAGGCCCAGAAAGTTAGTCATCTCCATGTGCACGAGCTGCAAGAAAAGCCACTACAGTTCATCCACCTTCTGGCTCAACCAAGTACTGATATAGCGCACCGGCCCGTCCACCCAGCATTGGGGGATATCTCCGCACTGCACGGTGGCATCAGACAAAGCCAGAACCACTGACTTGGACCAGTTAATCCTTATCCCGGAGAGCTTGCCAAATTGAACAACCTCATCTAACAGAACATCCAGATGCGCCTGCAGATCACAGATATACAGCGCAACGTTATCCGCATGCAAAGAGATGAGAATAGGACGCTGCTGAAACGCCAGCCCCCTATGATTATGGTGCTGTCGCAGTTGCGCTGCAAGGGGCTCCATAGTCACCGCATAAAGTAGCAGTGAATCGGGGCAGCCTTGACGAGTGCTCCTAGCAATCGAAAAAGGAGCCAACAACATCCGTTGATTCTCAATCGAGCAGTCAGCTGGGAATGCAATAGACGAATCAGTTGAATAAATCTTAACGCTTAAACCCACTCTGGACAGTAGGGCAGACATATACGACCAATCCAGCAAATCAAACCCCTTTGCGGCATCCAGAAAGACTGCCGCTTTGTGATCGTCCAGGCCAATCATATTAGAAATCGCAAAAAAGGTACACAAGTTATACAGTGTTGAACGCCCAGGCACAAAGCCGAATTGGTCCGGTAAAACCAAGATTGCAAGCGAGGGCTGCAGGCGCGTCGCAATAAGCTTTGCCTACATCTTATCATTGTTTATTAATGAGAGCGCCTGATACGAGTCGCAGCTACTAGGATCCTTCCCTGGTTTCAGAATCGTCACTGTAAGAGCCTCCCGCAGCGAAGCGGGAAGGACACCCCTCTCAAGGGCCTCAGCATAGACCTCAAGAAGGTGCGGCGCCAAGACATCTGCATATTCCTTATAGAAGGCTGGCGACAAGCCATCCAGCCCCGTAACCGTATCACCTTGCATAGCCTGGATCACATCCTCAACCGAAAAGGGGACATCCAGGTACTGCCTGTGAGAGTTCTCAAGCCAAAGCAGGCTAATCTCTTCAAAGTTAGCAGTAGTATCCAAGCCACTCATCCCTGGCCGCGCAGCGTATAAATCCGAATAGAAGTCGGACATGACACCTGAACCTCTGCAGCACCCGCCCGAAGTGTCCCAGTTGAGTCATTCCTACAATGTAATTCCCAGCCCACGGCCTGCCAAGCATGGTCGCCAACATCTGCCCGGCCCGCTCACCCTCACCATACTGTCGCACCCTCTCTTCCTTGCCCAGGAAGCACACCTCACGAATCGCCACCTCATAGCAGGACAGCGCCTCCCAAACCTCCGCCAGAAGATCCGCTGACCAGTTGGAAGCTAGCCGCGTCTCCAACTCGGCAAGGCGCATCTCCAGCGCTGACCACTCCCGTCGAATTACCTTCAACACACCATGTTGCTTAGCCAAACAGACACCATGGATCACAACCTTAAAGTCTTCCCAGAGAGTGCCAGCAGAAGACACCGAGCCCTGGTTAATCCGAAAATAGCCCACAATCGCAGTACGAATCTCTTCCTGAAAAACACGGTCTCTTAGCGCTCCACTAGGCAACCTCCACATAAACGCGCGGCCAGGCCCGTCGGGCACATGTAGCTCCAACAAAACCAGGGAGTGATCCGAAAGAGTGCGGGACATATGTTCAATGGACATCCTCCATAATTCCACATCTCTGGTACCCAACCACCTATCTAATCTAGACCAGCTGCCATGTACGTAGTTAAAACACGTACCTTGCCTATCTCCTCCATGTCGGGCCCTCCACAAATTCACCAAAGCGCCCTCAGCCATGACCTGCGCCAACGCCCCCGGCAGCCGCCATAGTTTGAGGTCTGGCTCTCGCGGTCCACCTCCAGGTCCAAGATCACATTGAAGTCACCTCCCCATAAAATGGATCCAGGGCCTAGCGAACCAATCAGGCGCCAAACTTCCCCCAAAAAACTCAAGGTCATCGACATTAGGCCCATAAAAAGATGTCAAACAGAACGGTTTGTCATACAGAGTGCCCCTGAGCATGACATAACGCCCCCTGGGTCAGCCACCACCCCACCGGTGCGCCACGGCAATCCCTTCCGAATCAAAATAGCCACTCCTCGATAGTACATCGCCATATGGCTCTCGCCTACCCTGTAAGCCCTCGCTCTCGCGCCCTCATGCAAGTGGGTCTCCTGCAGTATGCAGATATCAGTTGCGTGGCGTTGCACATAAGCCAACACCAAGCACATCTTGCGGCCATCATTTAGCCACCTGACATTCCAAGTGAGACACCTAACAGCTGTTACACTGGTATTCACCGTCCCAACAGCCATCCAGTCACATGTCCTCCTCAACCATTCTGCACAAAGCTGCAGCTGCTGAGGAAAGAGGAAGAAAGAGAGGAAAAAGGTATAGCACTAACAATCCTTACAACCAGTAGTTCACAGTCCCACTCACGTTGCCACCCCCCCTCCCCCCACCAACAAAATCGGGCCAGTCCAGCGAGCCCGCCCTCAACCAAACTCAAAACCCAGTACAACTCAATATGCAGTTTAATAGGACTCATCCAAGGGAGCATCAGTGAGGCCAGGAATCTCCCCAATTGGGGTGGATGGGTTGGAGCATCAGAATAACGTTCATGGTCTGGGACCAAACACTGCAAGGTCATTCCAGAGCCAATGTGGACCAGGTCCATCATCCAGGCCACCACAGACCGCAGCAGCAGAGCTGAGGTCAATCAATGTCACTACCAGCAGGGGACTCCACCTCCGCCCCCTCCACCTGCATACTGGTCGGAGGAGCTTTCCCTCCGCCCGCTCCACCACCAGCACCTGAGATAGCTCACCAGGGAAGAGCGATGCAAACATAGTCTCCATGTAATCCTCCATACGTCCCATGGCTGTCGACTCGGCAGACCTAAAATGCACACATTATTGCGGCGGGACCTGGCCTCAAGTCCTCGTTTTAATTACGGATAAGTTCTAACACCCTCTCCATCTTCACAACCGCTATCCCCGAGATCCGATGTGCGAGACTCCACGTGCTCAAGACGGGTGGTGTGGACATCCACCCTCTCCTTCAAGCGGTCCATCTGTTCATTTGGGTGAGCCAGCTTCCCATGCTAGTCAGGCTGTGTTTAAGGTCAACAAACGTAGCTTTCACAGAGGGTGATTGTACGTCCTCCGATGACCGACCAGCCTGGCTGCTCCTCTTCTTGCCCTTAAAGGTAAGTTTGGGCAGCTTTTGATCCGCCTTCTCCATGTTGAATAACACTTTTTGCGTGACTCAGACGAACATCCTGAAACGCGCCAGCGCGGGCAGCCACCCAGGCGAAAAGGAGGGCAGGAGGCGCCTGCAGTCACCCATCACGCCGGGGGCCAAGCACCCTCACTTGCAGACCCCAGTCGACTCCAGCACGCCTAGGCCGAAATGAGGCTGTATGGGCCATGGCCGAAGCGCCACATCCCCTTCTTAAAGGGAAGCGCCGCAGCTCTCCCTCTAGGCCTCGCGGCAGAGCACTAATGTAGCCCAGGCCAGAGCACTCGCACTCCAATACTCGAGGGGCCTGCGGGCCGACTAACCCGACGATACGGCCCCTCGGGTTTCACTGCCAATGGCCCCTGCGGCGCTGCCTGGAAGCCGCAGGGATGGAAAGAGGGGCCAGCCGAACCACGTCTCTTCTCCAGGCCGCTTCCACGCGAATCCAGTGGGGACGGCGCAATGCCCAGCGCCACCCCCGCGAGCCGTGCGCCGTCCACTGTTCCAGCGGAGGAACTCTCCTGCCCCCCGCAATCCCCCGCACCAGGGGGCAACCACTAGCAACACCGGCAGGCGGTCCTGGCAGGAGAAATGCCGGATAATCGCTCCTGCCCAGCAGAGCCTCACAGAGTGGCAGCCATATGCAGGAAGGCCAAGTCACGCCCTGTGCCAGCATTTTTTAATGTTTTCCAGGACTTCGACGTTTGTGAACACGTTTCTTCTATTCATGGTGCTCCATATTTCCTGAGGTACCCAAACAAACCTAACAGTGGTTTTACTTCTCAGCTTTAAGTTAAACATGGCATGCCTCTTATTTTGTCCCACATCGATCTTGGATATACTGTTTTATTTGTAATGTATCCAATGCCTTGGTCTGCCCTCTGACCCCTAGGGAAATATAACGACTAATATTAGCTGTGACATTCTTTTTGTACCAGACCCTAGTTAAATCTACCACTTTTGGCTGAAAGGTTAAAGGTAATTAATGCATCTTAAATCTTTTAAATAATTTTCCATCTTCAAATTCAGTCAGGAATTATTTTCTCATTTTTGAGAGCATTGTTGTTTATGCATTTAGATCTATTTTCAGAGACATTCAGTGCTTAATCAGCTAACTCTGTTAACAGGAATAAAAAAATAAATAAATAAAGATCTTTATTCGATGAAAGTACTAAAATTTGAAAATCTTGAGTGTTGATGCAGTGCAATTTGTGTACCAACAATCAACATGTTAGGTTATCAGCACTGCAGACTTGTGTACGTCTAGTATACCAACCAGTGTTCCTCAGTTCATTGAATCAATTCCTTGTGAAACATTTGAATTAAGTCATAACCATTTTTAGAGGCTTTCTCATATTTTCACGGTTATTTCCACATAGTTGTTAACCTTGCCTTGATGGTGTATTCTGGGAAAATTCTAAGTATTCTTTTAACTCTGTTGGATGCATGGTAGCTAACCTCCATGTCCAATATAAGAGGAGCACACAAAGAACTAAAACAGAATGGATCTTTAGTTTCCTCCCACGAACCTGGAGCATACACATATATATTAAAGATGTATTTGTATGAAATGGCACATTTAACAGAAAATAAATCTGATACTTAAGATTTCTCAAGGGATGAAGGTGAAACTACTAAGTTTGATCAAAGACTTTGCTGAGAAGGTTTCTCTAACCAGGAAACAGAAGAAAACATGGGACATTTAGAATATTTACTAATGAATGCAATTAACAAAAAGCTGCATGCAAGCATAATTGTGAATATTTGAACACTCAGAATACACCATCGTTTAAAACTGACACTCAAAAGAAAGGAAAGATTTTATTCAGAAATGGAGAGAGATTTTAAACAATTGTTCATTAGGTTTAATAATTTTGGTGATTGAAGAACTAGCAGACATAAGTGATTTGGAAACTGAAATAAACTTAAAATCTGAATTACAGTAGCAGTTCAAGAACGAGAACCAAGACAAGATTTTAGATTACACAAATAGAACAAGATGATATATAAGTGATTTAGAACAATGCAAAATCAGAAAATTCCAACAAGAGACACTTTACTGTAAGTTGGATATAGGTTATTATTGGGTCAAATCCTATGCTGTGAAAGAGAATTCAATAGGTGACAGATGAACACATGATTCAACCTACAAGGAAGAAAGAGTGTAGCTTGTTCAAAGTAAAATGGCAAATCCATTAGAGGCGAAAAAGAGCTTTAGTCACAAGAGGCAACACCAAGGAAGGTTATACAAATCCGGCATCACTAGGTCCAACAATATCAGCTTGCAGGATAACAATAACATCATAAGGATATGTTTCAGGAGAAAGCCCTTTAACAGAAACCATTGAAAAAGGATCGGAAGGACACTGGGAAAAACGGGTCTTGTTCAACCAGACTAAATGTTAAGTTGTCTAAAGTGTACCATTGACTGCTTTGGAAGAGTTTCAGCTAGAAGATTATTGATTAATCCGACTGTGGGCCTGATTTAGTTTGGTGGACAGGTTACTCTGTCACAAATGTTACGGATATCCCTTCCGCCATATTACGATCTCCGTAGGTTATACTGAGATCGTAATACGGCGGACGGGACTTCTGCCAAACTCAGAATCAGGCCCTGTGTACATAGAATTTGGAGCAAAATAGATTTGTTCAAGTAAATACGAAAATTAAGTTGAAAATTGTTTTTCCCCATATTACAGCATTATAAACTTATCACAAGAATTTGAATATAAATCATTTAAAATCCAAACTAGAGGCACCAGCAACGTAGCAAACTGTTTGTTATACTTTAAGTTGTTCTGCCATAAGATGATTTGCAGGAAACAACACAACTTGACGAGAAATGAATGGCGAACCTTGGAGAAATTGCAAAACAATCAAACTTTTACTATAGAAGTGACTGATAAAGGCAGAGATATTTTTGAGTCTTTACAACAATAAAATCTGAGAACATCCAGCGAACTCTTAACACATATTGATCGATGATCCTACAAAGTAATTTAATGATTGAATGCTTAAGATTCTGACTGATATCTTTGAGAAAGGGAGTTTCGAGGGACAAACTAAAATATATTTATTTAGCTTAGACTCTGTGGAAAGTACAATTTCCGCATGTTGCAACAAGATACTGAAAGACCTGTGAGGATCTCCTGTGTTGATCCACGTTTATATTGAGTCTCCAGCATTGGAGCTTTCATATATACATGTGTTTGAATTGTACCCTGTCATGCTGGAAACACTTGATAATCGTAGTTAACTTAGGACTGGCTACATGCATTCATACTGTAGTCAGTCTGTAGCCTAGCTGATTCATTTTATGACCCATACTCTGGCTAATGAGGTAATGTCTTGGCACTCCTCCTCCTCCAACCAGAGGCCCGAGCTATCAAGCATGACGCATATAACATGAAATTATGTTCTGCTCTTGAGAAAGCTGTGTTGATTTTTTTTTTTTTTTCCTTTAGTCTTCTGGTTTGGCTTCTACCCTGGATCCTGCTTCACCTACAGCTGCTGTAGATAAGCAGTTTCTGCTTCTTTTGTGCCAGTGTGGTTGTACTCTGGTAGCTTAACCCCTTCGCTGCCAGGCCTTTTCCCCCTCCTGTGCCAGGCCTTTTTTTTTTGCCTATTTGGGGCAGTTCGCGCTTAGGCCCTCATAACTTTTTGTCCACATAAGCTAACCAAGCCAAATTTGCGTCCTTTTTTTTCCAACATCCTAGGGATTCTAGAGGTACCCAGACTTTGTGGGTTCCCTTGAAGGAGGCCAAGAAATTGGCCAAAATACAGTGAAAATTTCGTTTTTTTCAAAACAATTGGAAAAAGTGGCTGCAGAAGAAGGCTTGTGGATTTCCCCCTGAAAATGGCATCAACAAAGGGTTTGCAGTGCTAAACTCAGCAGCTTCCTAGCTTTCAGGAACAGGCAGACTTGAATCAGAAAACCCAATTTTTCAACACAATTTTGGCATTTTACTGGGGCATACCCCATTTTTGCAATTTCTTGTGCTTTCAGCCTCCTTCCAGTCAGTGACAGGAATGGGCATGAAACCAATGCTGGATCCCAGAAACCTAACCATTTCTGAAAAGTAGACAAAATTCTGAATTCACAAGGGGTCATTTGTGTAGATCCTACAAGGTTTTCCTACAGAAAATAACAGCTGAAAAAGAAAAATATTGAAATTGAGGTGAAAAAAACATCAATTTTTCTCTACGTTTTACTCTGTAACTTTTCCCTGCAATGTCAGATTATGGAAAGCAATATACCGTTACGCCTGCTGGACTCCTCTGGTTGCGGGGATATATAGGGCTTGTAGGTTCATCAAGAACCCGAGGAACCCAGAGCCAATAAATGAGCTGCACCCTGCAGTGCGTTTTCATTCTATACCGGGTATACAGCAATTCATTTGCTGAAATATAGAGAATAAAAAATGGCTATCAAGAAAACCTTTGCATTTCCAAAAAGGGCACAAGATAAGGTGCTGAGGAGCAGTGGTTATTTGCACATCTCTGAATTCCGGGGTGACCATACTAGCATGTGAATTATAGGGAATTTCTCAAATAGATGTCTTTTTTACACACTCTCCTATATTTGGAAGGAAAAAATTTAGAGAAAGACAAGGGGCAATAGCACTTCTTTTACTAATCTATGTTCCCCCAAGTCTCCCGATAAAAATGATACCTCACTTGCGTGGGTAGGCCTAGCGCCGGCGACAGGAAACACCCCAAAGCGCAACGTGGACACATCCAAAATTTTGGAAGAAAACAGAGGTGTTTTTTGCGAAGTGCCTACCTGTAGATTTTGGCCTCTAGCTCAGCCGGCACCTAGGGAAACCTACCAAACCTGTGCATTTCTGAAAACTAGAGACCTAGGGGAATCCAAGGAGGGGTGACTTGCGGGGCTCGGACCAGGTTCTGTTACCCAGAATCCTTTGCAAACCTCAAAATTTGGCTAAAAAAAACATGTTCCTCACATTTCTGTGGCAGAAAGTTCTGGAATCTGAGAGGAGCCACAAATTTCCTTCCACCCAGCGTTCCCCCAAGTCTCCCGATAAAAATGATACCTCACTTGTGTGGGTAGGCCTAGCGCCCGCGACAGAAAACACCCCAAAGCGCAACGTGGACACATCCAAAATTTTGGAAGAAAACAGGTGTTTTTTGCGAAGTGCCTACCTGTAGATTTTGGCCTCTAGCTCAGCCGGCACCTAGGGAAACCTACCAAATCTGTGCATTTCTGAAAACTAGAGACCTAGGGGAATCCAAGGAGGGGTGACTTGCGGGGCTCGGACCAGGTTCTGTTACCCAGAGTCCTTTGCAAACCTCAAAATTTGGCTAAAAAAACACATGTTCATCACATTTCTGTGGCAGAAAGTTCTGGAATCTGAGAGGAGCCACAAATTTCCTTCCATCCAGCGTTCCCCCAAGTCTCCCGATAAAAATGATCTCACTTGCGTGGGTAGGCCTAGCGCCCGCGACAGGAAACGCCCCAAAGCGCAACGTGGACACATCCAAAATTTTGGAAGAAAACAGAGGTGTTTTTTGCGAAGTGCCTACCTGTAGATTTTGGCCTCTAGCTCAGCCGGCACCTAGGGAAACCTACCAAACCTGTGCATTTCTGAAAACTAGAGACCTAGGGGAATCCAAGATGGGGTGACTTGCGGGGCTCGGACCAGGTTCTGTAACCCAGAGTCCTTTGCAAACCTCAACATTTGGCTAAAAAAACACATGTTCCTCACATTTCTGTGACAGAAAGTTCTGGAATCTGAGAGGAGCCACAAATTTCCTTCCACCCAGCGTTCCCCCAAGTCTCCCGATAAAAATGATACCTCACTTGCGTGGGTAGGCCTAGCCCCCGCGACAGGAAACACCCCAAAGCGCAACGTGGACACATCCAAAATTTTGGAAGAAAACAGAGGTGTTTTTTGCGAAGTGCCTACCTGTAGATTTTGGCCTCTAGCTCAGCCGGCACCTAGGGAAACCTACCAAACCTGTGCATTTCTGAAAACTAGAGACCTAGGGGAATCCAAGATGGGGTGACTTGCGGGGCTCGGACCAGGTTCTGTTACCCAGAATCCTTTGCAAACCTCAAAATTTGGCTAAAAAAACACATGTTCCTCACATTTCTGTGGCAGAAAGTTCTGGAATCTGAGAGGAGCCACAAATTTCCTTCCACCCAGCGTTCCCCCAAGTCTCCCGATAAAAATGATACCTCACTTGTGTGGGTAGGCCTAGCGCCGGCGACAGGAAACACCCCAAAGCGCAACGTGGACACATCCAAAATTTTGGAAGAAAACAGAGGTGTTTTTTGCGAAGTGCCTACCTGTAGATTTTGGCCTCTAGCTCAGCCGGCACCTAGGGAAACCTACCAAACCTGTGCATTTCTGAAAACTAGAGACCTAGGGGAATCCAAGATGGGGTGACTTGCGGGGCTCGGACCAGGTTCTGTTACCCAAAATCCTTTGCAAACCTCAAAATTTGGCTAAAAAATCACATGTTCCTCACATTTCTGTGGCAGAAAGTTCTGGAATCTGAGAGGAGCCACAAATTTCCTTCCTCCCAGCGTTCCCTCAAGTCTCCCGATAAGAATGATACCTCACTTGCGTGGGTAGGCCTAGCGCCGGCGACAGAAAACACCCCAAAGCGCAACGTGGACACATCCAAAATTTTGGAAGAAAACAGAGGTGTTTTTTGCGAAGTGCCGACCTGTAGATTTTGGCCTCTAGCTCAGCCGGCACCTAGGGAAACCTACCAAACCTGTGCATTTCTGAAAACTAGAGACCTAGGGGAATCCAAGATGGGGTGACTTGCGGGGCTCGGACCAGGTTCTGTTACCCAGAGTCCTTTGCAAACCTCAACATTTGGCTAAAAAAACACGTTCCTCACATTTCCGTGACAGAAAGTTCTGGAATCTGAGAGGAGCCACAAATTTCCTTCCACCCAGCGTTCCCCCAAGTCTCCCGATAAAAATGATACCTCACTTGCGTGGGTAGGCCTAGCCCCCGCGACAGGAAACACCCCAAAGCGCAACGTGGACACATCCAAAATTTTGGAAGAACACAGGTGTTTTTTGCGAAGTGCCTACCTGTAGATTTTGGCCTCTAGCTCAGCCGGCACCTAGGGAAACCTACCAAACCTGTGCATTTCTGAAAACTAGAGACCTAGGGGAATCCAAGATGGGGTGACTTGCGGGGCTCGGACCAGGTTCTGTTACCCAGAATCATTTGCAAACCTCAAAATTTGGCTAAAAAAACACATGTTCCTCACATTTCTGTGGCAGAAAGTTCTGGAATCTGAGAGGAGCCACAAATTTCCTTCCACCCAGCGTTCCCCCAAGTCTCCCGATAAAAATGATACCTCACTTGTGTGGGTAGGCCTAGCGCCGGCGACAGGAAACACCCCAAAGCGCAATGTGGACACATCAAAAATTTTGGAAGAAAACAGAGGTGTTTTTTGCGAAGTGCCTACCTGTAGATTTTGGCCTCTAGCTCAGCCGGCACCTAGGGAAACCTACCAAACCTGTGCATTTCTGAAAACTAGAGACCTAGGGGAATCCAAGATGGGGTGACTTGCAGGGCTCGGACCAGGTTCTGTTACCCAGAATCCTTTGCAAACCTCAAAATTTGGCTAAAAAAACACATGTTCCTCACATTTCTGTGGCAGAAAGTTCTGGAATCTGAGAGGAGCCACAAATTTCCTTCCACCCAGCGTTCCCCCAAGTCTCCCGATAAAAATGATACCTCACTTGCGTGGGTAGGCCTAGCGCCCGCGACAGGAAACACCCCAAAGCGCAACGTGGACACATCCAAAATTTTGGAAGAAAACAGAGGTGTTTTTTGCGAAGTGCCTACCTGTAGATTTTGGCCTCTAGCTCAGCCGGCACCTAGGGAAACCTACCAAACCTGTGCATTTCTGAAAACTAGAGACCTAGGGGAATCCAAGATGGGGTGACTTGCGGGGCTCGGACCAGGTTCTGTTACCCAAAATCCTTTGCAAACCTCAAAATTTGCCTAAAAAACACATGTTCCTCACATTTCTGTGGCAGAAAGTTCTGGAATCTGAGAGGAGCCACAAATTTCCTTCCACCCAGCGTTCCCCCCAAGTCTCCCGATAAAAATGATACCTCACTTGTGTGGGTGGGCCAGGTGCCTGCAACAGAATAATGCCCAAAACCTGAAGGGATAGAAGGGATAGCACAGCAAGTTTATAAGGGCATATTCTTTTATACATCTTTAGACGGACTCTGCTTTGGGGACCCACATAAGTGAGGTGTCATTTTACTTGGGAGACCGAGGGGAAAACTGGGGAGTAGGAATTTTGTGCTGGAGCGGTGATCCTACTAAGAAAAATCAGGAAAATATGCTTTTTTATGCAAATTTTGATGTTTACAGAGGAGTCTGGGTAAGAAAATGTTGGGGGAGCCACGCAAGCCACACCTCCCTGGACTCCTTGGGGTGCCTAGTTTTAAAAAGTTTCTGGGTTTTGTAGGTTTACCTACATGAAGGCCGCACCCAGGACCAAAAACATAGGTGGGTCCTCCCCCCCAAACACAGGTATTTTTGGAATATATCACTTTGATGTGTGCACATACGTCCGTGATGTGCCAAACACTAAAATTGTGAAAAGAAACACACTTAGGTTATGTGAAGAAGACCCCTCACCCACCAACCAAGTTGGTGGCATGCTTCATCATCGGGGTCCCACCCGAGGCACCTAGCGTGTCACAGGTGTGCTGCGACGCCTGATTACAGCGGAGCAGGTTTTGTCATTTTTTACAACACATACTGGTTGGATTTGGCACGAGGGTGAGTGATGGTTCAGTGGATCAAATTTTATTAACAAGAGATTTCACAAAAATGAAATGCACTGCTAATAACTGAAAGGCAAAAAAGTGAACCAATGACTCTCAGCTCGTGAGCTGTAAAGCCGCGACAAGGCACCAACCGCTTTACAGTCCATTCACACACCTTTCATAGATGACACGCACAAGACCATTCACACCGCCGGCCACGGGCCCAGCACATTACAACACTCACATCGACAGACCGCGCCACTCAAGGGCCCATCACTTACATACGCCCACATGCCTGATACAAGAATCACACCAGCTGATGGGAGTGTGGACTGCCGTTAGGCTGGCACCGCCAGCCAAGCGCCACCCCACGCACACCGCCAGCCAAGCGCCACCCCAAGCACACCGCCAGCCAAGCGCCACCCCAAGCACACCGCCAGCCAAGTGCCACCCCACGCACACCGCCAGCCAAGCGCCACCCCAAGCACACCGCCAGCCAAGCGCCACCCCAAGCACACCGCCAGCCAAGCGCCACCCCACGCACACCGCCAGCCAAGCGCCACCCCACGCACACCGCAATCACTTTTTTTAATTTATAAACAACAAAGAAACTACTAATTATAAAATAAGCACAAAACTACAAACACAAAAGCTCTAACTAAATACACGACAGATGCCAACCGTGAAACATATGAAAATATAAAACAGACAGCTTACGCTCACGGTATTTCCCAAAAGTTTTTCCTTGTATGGTAACTTCTAAAACAGCTGGGCACACACAGCCCAGGCTTTGAAGGGCATTCGGGGCAGTACATCCGGCTCTCCCTCCGGATTGATCTCCGGGCACATACTCTACATTTCTTTGTGGGCATGTCTTTTTTGGGAGTGGGAGGAATGTGATCTGGAAAGTGCCGATCTTTCAATCTAGCCACATCCTCCACCACTTCTACTCTAGGAACTCTTGCCGGTTCCACCACAATAAGGCTTTCTATCACCGACTCCTGAAATTTAACAAATGTCATCCTTGACTCGGGTGAACAATCCTTGTATACAATACAGGCATTAAAAGTTGCCAAATTAAATAAATGTAGGGCCAACTTTTTATACCACACATATGACTTACGAAGAGCAGTGTAAGGTTCTAACCTCTGATCTACTCTATCAACACCACCCATGTGCCTATTGTAGTCCAAAATGAACGCAGGTTTGCGCACTTCCGCAACCTGACCCCAAACAGCCACAGGGGAAGTACTCTCATCATGGATGGTCGATAGCATGTACACATCCCTCCTGTCTGAAAATTTCTGAGCTAGCAGCTCATTATTCCGCAAGGCACTGCACTGTCCCCTCTCAAGTTTTTTACAGACAAGCTCCCTTGGATAGCCTTTCCGGTTAGAACGGATTGTGCCACAAGCAACAGTGTCCACCCTAAACAACTCCTTGAACAACTGCACTCCAGTGTAGAAATTATCTACGTACAAATGGTGACCTTTGTTAAACAGCCGTCTAGCAAGTTCCCACACAATTTTTTTGCTAACTCCAAAAGTGGCCGGACAACCAGGAGGGTCAATACTGGAATCCCTACCAGTGTAGACCCGGAAATTATACACATATCCTGTACTGCTTTCTGACAGCAGATACAATTTAATCCCATACCGTGCCCTCTTACTAGGAATGTACTGCTTAAAAACTAAACGCCCCTTGAAAAGGACCAAAGACTCGTCCACACTTATCTCTTTGCCTGGAACATAGACCTCTGAAAACCGATCCACAAAATGATCAAGGACAGGCCTAATCTTAAAAAGGCGGTCACAATCAGGGTGATCTCGTGGCAAGGCTAAAGCATTGTCTACAAAATGCAGCATACGAAGAAGAAGCAAATACCGATTACGTGTCATAGTTGCAGGAAATATAGCAGTTGCCATCAAGGGACTAGTAGACCAATAAGAAGCCAGTGACGGCTTCCTGATCAACCCCATCAAAAAAGACAAACCTAAAAACCTTTTCATCTCTTCCAGATATGTGGGAACCCAATGAGTAGCTCTAGACTGAGGCTTAAGTCTGGCAGCGTTGTCCCGCAAATATTGCTCTGCATACACATTTGTCTGCTCCACAATCTCTTCCAAAAATACATCGTCCATAAACAAGTGAAAGAAATGGACAGGCAGAAAGTTTTCCGTATTAACTCTACACCCTGGGAGACCAGTAAATGCAGGTAACTGTGGCTGCTCCATGTTTGGGGCAATCCAGGTGTCAGGTCTTCCAATGGGAAACCCTGCAGCCCCAGGCTGCTGCACTCTTGGCACATCAATGTCCTCCTCTAACACAGGCCCTTCATCTGCACTGAGAGTAGCTTCCTCATCAGAAGAATACTCTCGGACAGAAAACTCACTTCCAGAATCTCCTGCTTCCTCCTCTGCCTCAGATGCAGAGTCAGTGTCGTAATCATGGTCTGAAGACGACTCAAAGAGCATGCGAACAACCTGCTGAGCGGTCACTTTGCGGCTAGCCATGATCCTAACAACAAATGGATTGCCAACAACAACTAGCACTAAAATAAGTAATAAACAAAGTGTAGCTTTATCACAAAGAGTTATGTACTACAAAAAACTATACCACTCAGTTGCCTGAAATAGCTACTCACCAAGCAACTACTCTGCACAGACAGCAATCACCAATGATATCCCACTAAAAAGAAAAAAGCAAATTAGACATATGACAACACAAACATCGCTGTGCTCAAATCTAAGGACAATGTCAAACACACACTACTGCATTTAGTACACCACCTACAAACATGTCAACAATACTCCTTTGGAGTAAATTGCTTTCACTTACCTAAAACATGCAACTATGCAAACCACAGGACAACTACTGCCAAAACCGCAAAGATCCACAGCAAAGGAAGCAAAAGCGTTGAACTAGAAGAAAAAGAAGAAATAAATTGTTATAATCACAAATACAAATACTTTGCCATTTGACAAACACTCCACCACCAAGAACTTAGAAGTTGTCCCTGGTACCTAAGTGGATCCTGCCCCCCTCGGGGGTAGATGGGCGTAAAAAAATTGGCCAATCTGCCCCCAAGGGGGGCAGAAATGGGCAACACCTCTGTGCCCCCTTTCAGGGGGCGACCCTTCCCAAAGGGGGCACCCCCAGCACAACACAAAACAAAACAAAAAAATCCCTGCCGTATTGGGGGTTTCTGCCCTCCTTGGGGGCAGATGGGCCTACAAAATTACGGGCAGAGATGGCCAATACAAATTTTCCCCACCTTAGGGGGGCGACCGTTGCCCAAGGGGTGCCCCCAAACACACACAACACAATCCCTGGCGCCTAGTGTGCTTCCACCCAGAAACAGAAAAAAAAAAGCTCCCCAGGGGAGCGACCCTTGCCCAAGGAGTTGCCCCCAAAATAAGCAATAAAAACAAAATCCCTGGTGTCTAGTGGTTTTCGCCCCCCCCCCCGGGGGCAGATCAGCCCAAAAATTGGCAGATCTGCCCCAGGGGAGAGGGGGGGTGCGAAATACAAAAAAAATTGCCCGGGGGGGGGGGCGACCCTTGCCCAAGGGGTCGCCCCCAAAATACACAAAAATAAAAATATCCCTGGTGTCTAGTGGTTTTCGCCCCCCCCTGGGGGCAGATCCACCAAAAAATCTGCGGATCTGCCCCCAGGGGGGGGGCGAAATACAAAAAAAAATGGCCCGGGGGGGGGCGACCCTTGCCCAATGGGTCGCCCCCAAAATACTTATAAATAACAATATCCCTGGTGTCTAGTGGTTTTCGCCCCCCCACCCCGGTGGCAGATCCGCCGAAAAATCGGCGGATCTGCTCCCGGGGGGGGGGCGAAATACAAAAAAAAATGGCCCCCAAAACACACATAAATAAACATATCCCTGGTGTCTAGTGGTTTTGCCCCCCCCCCCCCGGTGGCAGATCCGCCGAAAAATCGGCGGATCTGCCCCCAGGGGGGGGGCGAAATACTACAAAAATGGCCACCCTTGCCCAAGGGGTCGCCCCCAAAATACTTATAAATAACAATATCCCTGGTGTCTAGTGGTTTTCGCCCCCCCCCTGGGGGCAGATCCGCCGAAAAATCGGCGGATCTGCCCCCAGGGGGGGGCGAAATACAAATAAAAATTGCCCCCGGGGGGGGCAACCCTTGCCCAAGGGGTCGCCCCCATAACACACATAAATAAACATATCCCTGGTGTCTAGTGGTTTTCGCTCCCCCCCCCCCCCCCCCCCGGGGGCAGATCTGCCAAAAAATCGGCGGATCTGCCCCCAGGGGGGGCGAAATACAAATAAAAATTGCCCCCGGGGGGGGCGACCCTTGCCCAAGGGGTCGCCCCCAAAACACACATAAATAAACATATCCCTGGTGTCTAGTGGTTTTCGCCCCCCCCTGGGGGCAGATCTGCCAAAAAATCAGCGGATCTGCCCCCAGGGGGGGCGAAATACAAATAAAAATTGCCCCCGGGGGTGGGGCGACCCTTGCCCAAGGGGTCGCCCCCAAAACACACATAAATAAACATATCCGTGGTGTCTAGTGGTTTTTGCCCCCCCCTGGGGGCAGATCCGCCGAAAAATCGGCGGGTCTGCCCTCAGGCGGGGCGAAATACAAATAAAAATTGCCCCAGGGGGGGGGCGACGATCGTGGAGCAGGAATCTTGTGAAAACAGGCACAGGGGGAAATGAAAAACCCTTTCCTTTCCCACCGTGTCTGTTTTCACCACCCCCCGCCCCCCCAAAAACGGAGAGGACTCACCTTTCACGTCCTCCTCCAAAGACGCGCTGGAAGCAAATGGCTTCCAGCGCGCCCGGCAACACTAGATGACGTCAGCGCGCTGTGCGTGCGCTGACGTCATCGGATTGCCGTGGGGGGGAGCGGGGGTGGAAGGGGAAGGTCTTCCCCTTCCTTCGCCGCCTGGGGGGGTGAGGGGGTTCACGGGGGGGCACACTAGCGCTCCCCCAAGTTCCCCTGTGCCTAGGACGAGATGATCTCGTCCAAGGCACAGGGGAACTGTAGCCTTGGATGAGATAATCTCGTCCAAGGCACAGAACCGGTTAAAGGATCAAGGGCAAAGCCATTCTTAGGAAATTGGATGTAAGTATTTAGTTCTTTTGGATCTCTCGCTTGGTGCTTCCAATACTGGGTTCTGGCAAATGGGTACCAGAATAGAGCTGCAGAGTTGTAGCTTGCTTAGAACATTTCCTTCTGCCTTGAGGGTCAAACTATAGTCCTCAACATGCCATTTGATGGTAAACCTCTATTTGGAAAGCAAGTTAGCAACCTTACAGGCAATTAACGGAGCTACGATTATCGCAGTCATTCGTTGTCCTACAGTTCTGGCAGAATTTGCTATCCTATAGACATCCTATGGCCAACCAAGTTCCTATGGTTCCTGAGTGCTATATATCATCCGGTGTAATGGAAAAGAACTCATTTTCAAACTTCCATTAAAGGGTGCAAAGAGGAACACTGTCTCCACTTGAAGATATTGCAGACTAAAATATTCAAATTGCTTGTGCAATAGAGGAAGTGCAATGATTCCACAACACAAAGGATTGAATCTTTAGTTCTTCCTGTTCCAGAAGCCCTGAGGGAGATGCCATATGTTGAATCTGTGTACACTAAACATATTCAACAAACAGTAAAGCTTTGGGATGATTTTGCTATTCGATATTCTACAATCCATCAATTCGACAGGTTACCCGACCTCCACTTTTTCATTTATCACTGATGCTAGTATTTAGCAAATTAGAGCGCTAGCATTTGTCCTGAGTATTCAAGAGTCTGGTGCCAGTGGCAGAGCATCTATGACTTCAGGGGGGTGAGTCTTTTCAGACCTGGATGACCAGCTTATGAAGGCGCCTTTGCTCCTGAAAGCTATTCAAGTCATCCTCTCAACTCTGCACATACTAAACAAGTTGTGTCTCACATTAAAAACAACAAAAAGAAACCACAACACCCTCACTCAATCTGAAACCTTAGCTGTATCAAAAACAAGAAGCACTTCTCACTATAGAGTGCAAGACTTCTGTGTACGGCAACACAACAGTGTTAAAAAAAAAAAAAGGTCCATTGGGAGATGATGATTTCTTGCATTCCATTAGTGCCACAGTGAGGCCAATTCAGCGCAACGTGGACACATCCAAAATTTTGGAAGAAAACAGGTGTTTTTTGCGAAGTGCCTACCTGTAGATTTTGGCCTCTAGCTCAGCCGGCACCTAGGGAAACCTACCTAACCTGTGCATTTCTGAAAACTAGAGACCTAGGGGAATCCAAGGAGGGGTGACTTGCGGGGCTCGGACCAGGTTCTGTTACCCAGAATCCTTTGCAAACCTCAAAATTTGGCTAAAAAAACACATGTTCCTCACATTTCTGTGGCAGAAAGTTCTGGAATCTGAGAGGAGCCACAAATTTCCTTCCACCCAGCGTTCCCCCAAGTCTCCCGATAAAAATGATACCTCACTTGTGTGGGTAGGCCTAGCGCCGGCGACAGGAAACACCCCAAAGCGCAACGTGGACACATCCAAAATTTTGGAAGAAAACAGAGGTGTTTTTTGCGAAGTGCCTACCTGTAGATTTTGGCCTGTAGCTCAGCCGGCACCTGGGGAAACCTACCAAACCTGTGCATTTCTGAAAACTAGAGACCTAGGGGAATCCAAGGAGGGGTGACTTGCGGGGCTCGGACCAGGTTCTGTTACCCAGAGTCCTTTGCAAACCTCAAAATGTGGCTAAAAAAACACATGTTCATCACATTTCTATGGCAGAAAGTTCTGGAATCTGAGAGGAGCCACGAATTTCCTTCCATCCAGCGTTCCCCCAAGTCTCCCGATAAAAATGATCTCACTTGCGTGGGTAGGCCTAGCGCCCGCGACAGGAAACGCCCCAAAGCGCAACGTGGACACATCCAAAATTTTGGAAGAAAACAGAGGTGTTTTTTGCGAAGTGCCTACCTGTAGATTTTGGCCTCTAGCTCAGCCGGCACCTAGGGAAACCTACCAAACCTGTGCATTTCTGAAAACTAGAGACCTAGGGGAATCCAAGATGGGGTGACTTGCGGGGCTCGGACCAGGTTGTGTTACCCAGAATCCTTTGCAAACCTCAACATTTGGCTAAAAAAACACATGTTCCTCACATTTCTGTGACAGAAAGTTCTGGAATCTGAGAGGAGCCACAAATTTCCTTCCACCCAGCGTTCCCCCAAGTCTCCCGATAAAAATGATACCTCACTTGCGTGGGTAGGCCTAGCCCCCGCGACAGGAAACACCCCAAAGCGCAACGTGGACACATCCAAAATTTTGGAAGAAAACAGAGGTGTTTTTTGCGAAGTGCCTACCTGTAGATTTTGGCCTCTAGCTCAGCCGGCACCTAGGGAAACCTACCAAACCTGTGCATTTCTTAAAACTAGAGACCTAGGGGAATCCAAGATGGGGTGACTTCCGGGGCTCGGACCAGGTTCTGTTACCCAGAACCCTTTGCAAACCTCAAAATTTGTCTAAAAAAACACATGTTCCTCACATTTCTGTGGCAGAAAGTTCTGGAATCTGAGAGGAGCCACAAATTTCCTTCCACCCAGCGTTCCCCCAAGTCTCCCGATAAAAATGATACCTCACTTGTGTGGGTAGGCCTAGCGCCGGCGACAGGAAACACCCCAAAGCGCAACGTGGACACATCCAAAATTTTGGAAGAAAACAGAGGTGTTTTTTGCAAAGTGCCTACCTGTAGATTTTGGCCTCTAGCTCAGCCGGCACCTAGGGAAACCTACCAAACCTGTGCATTTCTGAAAACTAGAGACCTAGGGGAATCCAAGGAGGGGTGACTTGCGGGGCTCGGACCAGGTTCTGTTACCCAGAATCCTTTGCAAACCTCAAAATTTGGCTAAAAAAACACATGTTCCTCACATTTCTGTGGCAGAAAGTTCTGGAATCTGAGAGGAGCCACAAATTTCCTTCCACCCAGCGTTCCCCCCAAGTCTCCCGATAAAAATGATACCTCACTTGTGTGGGTAGGCCTAGCGCCCCGCGACAGGAAACACCCCAAAGCGCAACGCGGACACATCCAAAATTTTGGAAGAAAACAGAGGTGTTTTTTGCGAAGTGCCTACCTGTAGATTTTGGCCTCTAGCCCAGCCGGCACCTAGGGAAACCTACCAAACCTGTGCATTTCTGAAAACTAGAGACCTAGGGGAATCCAAGGAGGGGTGACTTGCGGGGCTCGGACCAGGTTCTGTTACCCAGAATCCTTTGCAAACCTCAAAATCTGGCTAAAAAAACACATGTTCCTCACATTTCTGTGGCAGAAAGTTCTGGAATCTGAGAGGAGCCACAAATTTCCTTCCACCCAGCGTTCCCCCAAGTCTCCCGATAAAAATGATACCTCACCTGTGTGGGTAGGCCTAGCGCCCGCGATAGGAAACACCCCAAAGCGCAACGTGGACACATCCAAAATTTTGGAAGAAAACAGAGGTGTTTTTTGCGAAGTGCCTACCTGTAGATTTTGGCCTCTAGCTCAGCCGGCACCTAGGGAAACCTACCAAACCTGTGCATTTCTGAAAACTAGAGACCTAGGGAATCCAAGGAGGGGTGACTTGCGGGGCTCGGACCAGGTTCTGTTACCCAGAGTCCTTTGCAAACCTCAAAATTTGGCTAAAAAAACACATGTTCCTCACATTTCTGTGGCAGAAAGTTCTGGAATCTGAGAAGAGCCACAAATTTCCTTCCATCCAGCGTTCCCCCAAGTCTCCCGATAAAAATGATCTCACTTGCGTGGGTAGGCCTAGCGCCCGCGACAGGAAACGCCCCAAAGCGCAACGTGGACACGTCCAAAATTTTGGAAGAAAACAGAGGTGTTTTTTGCGAAGTGCCTACCTGTAGATTTTGGCCTCTAGCTCAGCCGGCACCTAGGGAAACCTACCAAACCTGTGCATTTCTGAAAACTAGAGACCTAGGGGAATCCAAGGAGGGGTGACTTGCGGGGCTCGGACCAGGTTCTGTTACCCAGAATCCTTTGCAAACCTCAAAATTTGGCTAAAAAAACACATGTTCCTCACATTTCTGTGGCAGAAAGTTCTGGAATCTGAGAGGAGCCACAAATTTCCTTCCACCCAGCGTTCCCCCAAGTCTCCTGATAAAAATGATACCTCACTTGCATGGGTAGGCCTAGCGCCCGCGACAGGAAACACCCCAAAGCGCAACGTGGACACATCCAACATTTTGGAAGAAAACAGAGGTGTTTTTTGCGAAGTGCCTACCTGTAGATTTTGGCCTCTAGCTCAGCCGGCACCTAGGGAAACCTACCAAACCTGTGCATTTCTGAAAACTAGAGACCTAGGGGAATCCAAGATGGGGTGACTTGCGGGGCTCGGACCAGGTTGTGTTACCCAGAATCCTTTGCAAACCTCAAAATTTGGCTAAAAAAACACATGTTCCTCACATTTCTGTGACAGAAAGTTCTGGAATCTGAGAGGAGCCACAAATTTCCTTCCACCCAGCGTTCCCCCAAGTCTCCCGATAAAAATGATACCTCACTTGTGTGGGTAGGCCTAGCGCCGGCGACCGGAAACACCCCAAAGCGCAACGTGGACACATCCAAAATTTTGGAAGAAAACAGAGGTGTTTTTTGCGAAGTGCCTACCTGTAGATTTTGGCCTGTAGCTCAGCCGGCACCTGGGGAAACCTACCAAACCTGTGCTTTTCTGAAAACTAGAGACCTAGGGGAATCCAAGGAGGGGTGACTTGCGGGGCTCGGACCAGGTTCTGTTACCCAGAGTCCTTTGCAAACCTCAAAATGTGGCTAAAAAAACACATGTTCATCACATTTCTGTGGCAGAAAGTTCTGGAATCTGAGAGGAGCCACGAATTTCCTTCCATCCAGCGTTCCCCCAAGTCTCCCGATAAAAATGATCTCACTTGCGTGGGTAGGCCTAGCGCCTGCGACAGGAAACGCCCCAAAGCGCAACGTGGACACATCCAAAATTTTGGAAGAAAACAGAGGTGTTTTTTGCGAAGTGCCTACCTGTGGATTTTGGCCTCTAGCTCAGCCGGCACCTAGGGAAACCTACCAAACCTGTGCATTTCTGAAAACTAGAGACCTAGGGGAATCCAAGATGGGGTGACTTGCGGGGCTCGGACCAGGTTGTGTTACCCAGAATCCTTTGCAAACCTCAACATTTGGCTAAAAAAACACATGTTCCTCACATTTCTGTGACAGAAAGTTCTGGAATCTGAGAGGAGCCACAAATTTCCTTCCACCCAGCGTTCCCCCAAGTCTCCCGATAAAAATGATACCTCACTTGCGTGGGTAGGCCTAGCCCCCGCAACAGGAAACACCCCAAAGCGCAACGTGGACACATCCAAAATTTTGGAAGAAAACAGAGGTGTTTTTTGCGAAGTGCCTACCTGTAGATTTTGGCCTCTAGCTCAGCCGGCACCTAGGGAAACCTACCAAACCTGTGCATTTCTTAAAACTAGAGACCTAGGGGAATCCAAGATGGGGTGACTTCCGGGGCTCGGACCAGGTTCTGTTACCCAGAACCCTTTGCAAACCTCAAAATTTGTCTAAAAAAACACATGTCCCTCACATTTCTGTGGCAGAAAGTTCTGGAATCTGAGAGGAGCCACAAATTTCCTTCCACCCAGCGTTCCCCCAAGTCTCCCGATAAAAATGATACCTCACTTGTGTGGGTAGGCCTAGCGCCCGCGATAGGAAACACCCCAAAGCGCAACGTGGACACATCCAAAATTTTGGAAGAAAACAGAGGTGTTTTTTGCGAAGTGCCTACCTGTAGATTTTGGCCTCTAGCTCAGCCGGCACCTAGGGAAACCTACCAAACCTGTGCATTTCTGAAAACTAGAGACCTAGGGGAATCCAAGGAGGGGTGACTTGCGGGGCTCGGACCAGGTTCTGTTACCCAGAGTCCTTTGCAAACCTCAAAATTTGGCTAAAAAAACACATGTTCCTCACATTTCTGTGGCAGAAAGTTCTGGAATCTGAGAAGAGCCACAAATTTCCTTCCATCCAGCGTTCCCCCAAGTCTCCCGATAAAAATGATCTCACTTGCGTGGGTAGGCCTAGCGCCCGCGACAGGAAACGCCCCAAAGCGCAACGTGGACACGTCCAAAATTTTGGAAGAAAACAGAGGTGTTTTTTGCAAAGTGCCTACCTGTAGATTTTGGCCTCTAGCTCAGCCGGCACCTAGGGAAACCTACCAAACCTGTGCATTTCTGAAAACTAGAGACCTAGGGGAATCCAAGGAGGGGTGACTTGCGGGGCTCGGACCAGGTTCTGTTACCCAGAATCCTTTGCAAACCTCAAAATTTGGCTAAAAAAACACATGTTCCTCACATTTCTGTGGCAGAAAGTTCTGGAATCTGAGAGGAGCCACAAATTTCCTTCCACCCAGCGTTCCCCCAAGTCTCCTGATAAAAATGATACCTCACTTGCATGGGTAGGCCTAGCGCCCGCGACAGGAAACACCCCAAAGCGCAACGTGGACACATCCAAAATTTTGGAAGAAAACAGAGGTGTTTTTTGCGAAGTGCCTACCTGTAGATTTTGGCCTCTAGCACAGCCGGCACCTAGGGAAACCTACCAAACCTGTGCATTTCTGAAAACTAGAGACCTAGGGGAATCCAAGATGGGGTGACTTGCGGGGCTCGGACCAGGTTCTGTTACCCAGAATCCTTTGCAAACCTCAAAATTTGGCTAAAAAATCACATGTTCCTCACATTTCTGTGGCAGAAAGTTCTGGAATCTGAGAGGAGCCACAAATTTCCTTCCTCCCAGCGTTCCCTCAAGTCTCCCGATAAGAATGATACCTCACTTGCGTGGGTAGGCCTAGCGCCGGCGACAGGAAACGCCCCAAAGCGCAACGTGGACACATCCAAAATTTTGGAAGAAAACAGAGGTGTTTTTTGCGAAGTGCCGACCTGTAGATTTTGGCCTCTAGCTCAGCCGGCACCTAGGGAAACCTACCAAACCTGTGCATTTCTGAAAACTAGAGACTTAGGGGAATCCAAGGAGGGGTGACTTGTGGGGCTCGGACCAGGTTCTGTTACCCAGAATCCTTTGCAAACCTCAAAATTTGGCTAAAAAAACACATGTTCCTCACATTTCTGTGGCAGAAAGTTCTGGAATCTGAGAGGAGCCACAAATTTCCTTCCACCCAGCGTTCCCCCCAAGTCTCCCGATAAAAATGATACCTCACTTGTGTGGGTGGGCCAGGTGCCTGCAACAGAATAAGGCCCAAAACCTGAAGGGATAGAAGGGATAGCACAGCAAGTTTATAAGGGCATATTCTTTTATACATCTTTAGACGGACTCTGCTTTGGGGACCCACATAAGTGAGGTGTCATTTTACTTGGGAGACTGAGGGGAAAACTGGGGAGTAGGAATTTTGTGCTGGAGCGGTGATCCTACTAAGAAAAATCAGGAAAATATGCTTTTTTATGCAAATTTTGAGGTTTACAGAGGAGTCTGGGTAAGAAAATGTTGGGGGAGCCACGCAAGCCACACCTCCCTGGACTCCTTGGGGTGTCTAGTTTTAAAATGTTTCTGGGTTTTGTAGGTTTACCTACATGAAGGCCGCACCCAGGACCAAAAACATAGGTGGGCCCTCCCCCCCGAAACACAGGTATTTTTGGAATATATCACTTTGATGTGTGCACATACGTCCGTGATGTGCCAAACACTAAAATTGTGAAAAGAAACACACTTAGGTTATGTGAAGAAGACCCCTCACCCACCAACCAAGTTGGTGGCATGCTTCATCATCGGGGTCCCACCCGAGGCACCTAGCGTGTCACAGGTGTGCTGCGACGCCTGATTACAGCGGAGCAGGTTTTGTCATTTTTTACAACACATACTGGTTGTATTTGGCACGAGGGTGAGTGATGGTTCAGTGGATCAAATTTTATTAACAAGAGATTTCACAAAAATGAAATGCACTGCTAATAACTGAAAGGCAAAAAAGTGAACCAATGACTCACAGCTCGTGAGCTGTAAAGCCGCGACAAGGCACCAACCGCTTTACAGTCCATTCACACACCTTTCATAGATGACACGCACAAGACCATTCACACCGCTGGCCACGGGCCCAGCACATTACAACACTCACATCGACAGATCGCGCTACTCAAGGGCCCATCACTTACATACGCCCACATGCCTGATACAAGAATCACACCAGCTGATGGGAGTGTGGACTGCTGTTTGGCTGGCACCGCCAGCCAAGCGCCACCCTACGCACACCGCCAGCCAAGCGCCACCCCAAGCACACCGCCAGCCAAGCGCCACCCCAAGCACACCGCCAGCCAAGCGCCACCCCACGCACACCGCCAGCCAAGCGCCACCCCAAGCACACCGCCAGCCAAGCGCCACCCCACGCACACCGCCAGCCAAGCGCCACCCCAAGCACACTGCCAGCCAAGCGCCACCCCAGCACACCCCCAGCCAAGCGCCACCCCTAGCACACCGCCAGCCAAGCGCCACCCCAAGCATGCCGCCAGCCAAGCGCCACCCCACGCACACCGCCAGCCAAGCGCCACCCCACGCACACCGCAATCACTTTTTTTTATTTATAAACAACAAAGAAACTACTAATTATAAAATAAGCACAAAACTACAAACACAAAAGCTCTAACTAAATACACGACAGATGCCAACCGTGAAACATATGAAAATATAAAACAGACAGCTTACGCTCACGGTATTTCCCAAAAGTTTTTCCTTGCATGGTAACTTCTAAAACAGCTGGGCACACACAGCCCAGGCTGTGAAGGGCATTCGGGGCAGTACATCCGGCTCTCCCTCCGGATTGATCTCCGGGCACATACTCTACATTTCTTTGTGGGCATGTCTTTTTTGGGAGTGGGAGGAATGTGATCTGGAAAGTGCCGATCTTTCAATCTAGCCACATCCTCCACCACTTCTACTCTAGGAACTCTTGCCGGTTCCACCACAATAAGGCTTTCTATCACCGACTCCTGAAATTTAACAAATGTCATCCTTGACTCGGGTGAACAATCCTTGTATACAATACAGGCATTAAAAGTTGCCAAATGAAATAAATGTAGGGCCAACTTTTTATACCACACATATGACTTACGAAGAGCAGTGTAAGGTTCTAACCTCTGATCTACTCTATCAACACCACCCATGTGCCTATTGTAGTCCAAAATGAACGCAGGTTTGCGCACTTCCGCAACCTGACCCCAAAAAGCCACAGGGGAAGTACTCTCATCATGGATGGTCGATAGCATGTACACATCCCTCCTGTCTGAAAATTTCTGAGCTAGCAGCTCATTATTCCGCAAGGCACTGCACTGTCCCCTCTCAAGTTTTTTACAGACAAGCTCCCTTGGATAGCCTTTCCGGTTAGAACGGATTGTGCCACAAGCAACAGTGTCCACCCTAAACAACTCCTTGAACAACTGCACTCCAGTGTAGAAATTATCTACGTACAAATGGTGACCTTTGTTAAACAGCCGTCTAGCAAGTTCCCACACAATTTTTTCGCTAACTCCAAAAGTGGCCGGACAACCAGGAGGGTCAATACTGGAATCCCTACCAGTGTAGACCCGGAAATTATACACATATCCTGTACTGCTTTCTGACAGCAGATACAATTTAATCCCATACCGTGCCCTCTTACTAGGAATGTACTGCTTAAAAACTAAACGCCCCTTGAAAAGGACCAAAGACTCGTCCACACTTATCTCTTTGCCTGGAACATAGACCTCTGAAAACCGATCCACAAAATGATCAAGGACAGGCCTAATCTTAAAAAGGCGGTCACAATCAGGGTGATCTCGTGGCAAGGCTAAAGCATTGTCTACAAAATGCAGCATACGAAGAAGAAGCAAATACCGATTACGTGTCATAGTTGCAGGAAATATAGCAGTTGCCATCAAGGGACTAGTAGACCAATAAGAAGCCAGTGACGGCTTCCTGATCAACCCCATCAAAAAAGACAAACCTAAAAACCTTTTCATCTCTTCCAGATATGTGGGAACCCAATGAGTAGCTCTAGACTGAGGCTTAAGTCTGGCAGCGTTGTCCCGCAAATATTGCTCTGCATACACATTTGTCTGCTCCACAATCTCTTCCAAAAATACATCGTCCATAAACAAGTGAAAGAAATGGACAGGCAGAAAGTTTTCCGTATTAACTCTACACCCTGGGAGACCAGTAAATGCAGGTAACTGTGGCTGCTCCATGTTTGGGGCAATCCAGGTGTCAGGTCTTCCAATGGGAAACCCTGCAGCCCCAGGCTGCTGCACTCTTGGCACATCAATGTCCTCCTCTAACACAGGCCCTTCATCTGCACTGAGAGTAGCTTCCTCATCAGAAGAATACTCTCGGACAGAAAACTCACTTCCAGAATCTCCTGCTTCCTCCTCTGCCTCAGATGCAGAGTCAGTGTCGTAATCATGGTCTGAAGACGACTCAAAGAGCATGCGAACAACCTGCTGAGCGGTCACTTTGCGGCTAGCCATGATCCTAACAACAAATGGATTGCCAACAACAACTAGCACTAAAATAAGTAATAAACAAAGTGTAGCTTTATCACAAAGAGTTATGTACTACAAAAAACTATACCACTCAGTTGCCTGAAATAGCTACTCACCAAGCAACTACTCTGCACAGACAGCAATCACCAATGATATCCCACTAAAAAGAAAAAAGCAAATTAGACATATGACAACACAAACATCACTGTGCTCAAATCTAAGGACAATGTCAAACACACACTACTGCATTTAGTACACCACCTACAAACATGTCAACAATACTCCTTTGGAGTAAATTGCTTTCACTTACCTAAAACATGCAACTATGCAAACCACAGGACAACTACTGCCAAAACCGCAAAGATCCACAGCAAAGGAAGCAAAAGCGTTGAACTAGAAGAAAAAGAAGAAATAAATTGTTACAATCACAAATACAAATACTTTGCCATTTGACAAACACTCCACCACCAAGAACTTAGAAGTTGTCCCTGGTACCTAAGTGGATCCTGCCCCCCTCGGGGGTAGATGGGCGTAAACAAATTGGCCAATCTGCCCCCAAGGGGGGCAGAAATGGGCAACACCTCTGTGCCCCCTTTCAGGGGCGACCCTTCCCAAAGGGGGCACCCCCAGCACAACACAAAACAAAACAAAAAAATCCCTGCCGTATTGGTGGTTTCTGCCCTCCTTGGGGGCAGATGGGCCTACAAAATTACGGGCAGAGATGGCCAATACAAATTTTCCCCACCTTAGGGGGGCGACCGTTGCCCAAGGGGTGCCCCCAAACACACACAACACAATCCCTGGCGCCTAGTGTGCTTCCACCCAGAAACAGAAAAAAAAGCTCCCCAGGGGAGCGACCCTTGCCCAAGGAGTTGCCCCCAAAATAAACAATAAAAACAAAATCCCTGGTGTCTAGTGGTTTTCGCCCCCCCCCGGGGGCAGATCAGCCCAAAAATTGGCAGATCTGCCCCAGGGGAGAGGGGGGGTGCGAAATACAAAAAAAATTGCCCCGGGGGGGCGACCCTTGCCCAAGGGGTCGCCCCCAAAATACACATAAATAAAAATATCCCTGGTGTCTAGTGGTTATCGCCCCCCCCTGGGGGCAGATCCACCGAAAAATCTGCGGATCTGCCCCCAGGGGGGGGCGAAATACAAAAAAAAATGGCCCCGGGGGGGGGCGACCCTTGCCCAAGGGGTCGCCCCCAAAATACTTATAAATAACAATATCCCTGGTGTCTAGTGGTTTTCGCCCCCCCCCCCCCCCCCTGGGGGCAGATCTGCCAAAAAATTGTCGGATCTGCCCCCAGGGGGGGCGAAATACAAATAAAAATTGCCCCCGGGGGTGGGGCGACCCTTGCCCAAGGGGTCGCCCCCAAAACACACATAAATAAACATATCCGTGGTGTCTAGTGGTTTTCGCCCCCCCCTGGGGGCAGATCCGCCGAAAAATCGGTGGATCTGCCCTCAGGGGGGGGCGAAATACAAATAAAAATTGCCCCCGGGGGGGCGACCCTTGCCCAAGGGGTCGCCCCCAAAATTACCAAAAAAGAAAATCCCTGGTGGCTAGTGGAGATTCCTTCTCCACGATCGCGGGCCCTGCCCGCGATCGTGGAGCAGGAATCTTGTGAAAACAGGCACAGGGGGAAAGGAAAAACCCTTTCCTTTCCCACCGTGTCTGTTTTCACCACCCCCCGCCCCCCAAAAACGGAGAGGACTCACCTTTCACGTCCTCCTCCAAAGACGCGCTGGAAGCAAATGGCTTCCAGCGCGCCCGGCAACACTAGATGACGTCAGCGCGCTGTGCGCGCGCTGACGTCATCGGATTGCCGTGGGGGGGGCGGGGGTGGAAGGGGAAGGTCTTCCCCTTCCATCCCCGCCTGGGGGGGGGGCGGGGGGGCACGCTAGCGCTCCCCCAAGTTCCCCTGTGCCTAGGACGAGATGATCTCGTCCAAGGCACAGGGGAACTGTAGCCTTGGATGAGATAATCTCGTCCAAGGCACAGAACCGGTTAAAGGATCAAGGGCAAAGCCATTCTTAGGAAATTGGATGTAAGTATTTAGTTCTTTTGGATCTCTCGCTTGGTGCTTCCAATACTGGGTTCTGGCAAATGGGTACCAGAATAGAGCTGCAGAGTTGTAGCTTGCTTAGAACATTTCCTTCTGCCTTGAGGGTCAAACTATAGTCCTCACCATGCCATTTGATGGTAAACCTCTATTTGGAAAGCAAGTTAGCAACCTTACAGGCAATTAACGGAGCTACGATTATTGCAGTCATTCGTTGTCCTACAGTTCTGGCAGAATTTGCTATCCTATAGACATCCTATGGCCAACCAAGTTCCTATGGTTCCTGAGTGCTATATATCATACGGTGTAATGGAAAAGAACTCATTTTCAAACTTCCATTAAAGGGTGCAAAGAGGAACACTGTCTCCACTTGAAGATATTGCAGACTAAAATATTCAAATTGCTTGTGCAATAGAGGAAGTGCAATGATTCCACAACACAAAGGATTGAATCTTTAGTTCTTCCTGTTCCAGAAGCCCTGAGGGAGATGCCATATGTTGAATCTGTGTACACTAAACATATTCAACAAACAGTAAAGCTTTGGGATGATTTTGCTATTCGATATTCTACAATCCATCAATTCGACAGGTTACCCGACCTCCACTTTTTCATTTATCACTGATGCTAGTATTTAGCAAATTAGAGCGCTAGCATTTGTCCTGAGTATTCAAGAGTCTGGTGCCAGTGGCAGAGCATCTATGACTTCAGGGGGGTGAGTCTTTTCAGACCTGGATGACCAGCTTATGAAGGCGCCTTTGCTCCTGAAAGCTATTCAAGTCATCCTCTCAACTCTGCACATACTAAACAAGTTGTGTCTCACATTAAAAACAACAAAAAGAAACCACAACACCCTCACTCAATCTGAAACCTTAGCTATATCAAAAACAAGAAGCACTTCTCACTATAGAGTGCAAGACTTCTGTGTACGGCAACACAACAGTGTTAAAAAAAAAAAAGGTCCATTGGGAGATGATGATTTCTTGCATTCCATTAGTGCCACAGTGAGGCCAATTCAGTAACAATGAGAACTACAATGGCCTCAAGCTATGGGCCAGTTGGATGAGCTTGTGCAATTTACTCTAACATCATGATTTAAAAAAAAGAAATGCAAGACATGATCTACCTGCTCTTGAATCACATGTCTACCTCATGACAGAAGCATCTTTCAAGAGATGCAGCACTCTTCTACAAGATATTTTCATAAGGGTTTTCATGGTACCTGCCATTCAACATACTGGAGCTCAGAGCAGTCAGGCCTCCTACCACCAATAGGTGCTGATCAGGCTACACTTCATTATAGCAGAAAGCAAAGTGGCACAAAGTAGACAGTGCTGCCAAGGGAAGGGCAATGTGTAAAGCACTAGGCGGCCTCCAAAATGTCGTGGCAGATGCCCTAAGTAGGTGCAATTCTGATTGCCACTATTCGGAACTAGAAGCAAGGCAACTTTCAGAGTTGGAGACATACCTTGCCATGCACTGCTAATTACCCTAGATATTCCAGCAATCATGACATCTTTTATAACATTATTGATAATGTCACTGTAACATTTGTTGTGAAATTATTAATTAAAAAAAACTATGCATGGCGGGGGCGCAAGTTATAGTTTCCTGAGGGAACAAGTTATAGTTACTTGAAATAACTATAACTGGTAAAATTCTTTGGTTTGCCAATAACTTTGGCCCTAGTTGACGAATCTTCACAAACCTTTAAAAAAAATCTTACCCTCCTTAGCTGTTTCCCAGAAAGATCTAGGGTGCTCTGTCAAGCAGGGACAAAGAAAAAGGGATGGTCCCAAAACGTGTTTTCCCCGTGCAGTTTTCCATAGGGATTTTAGACACAGCTATTGCCAAAATGGCTGAACATTGTTATACCAAATTTGGCAGAAAACGAGATCTTGATCTAGAAAGTGACTTTGGTTATTTGTGATAAATTAAAATGTATGTAGGGAGAGAGAGGGAAATACACATACACACAAAAAAGGCTTTTAGTCTAATTGCTTGCGTTGGGGTGAAGGGTAACAAAGGGTTTGTAGGGTTTAGGCCTGGGTAAGGGGTAGAAATGCTCACCACATTCTGCGACCTTTTTTTGCCTCCAAAATATGGTAGCCTAGCATGTAAAAAGCGGTGGATAAATCCATAACATCAAAAGTGCATCATCGCAGGAGTTTATGATGATCAAGATTGTGGACTATTTGAAAGTATGTGCTGGCCCTGTCATTGTGGATGAAAGCCAGATTGACGTTCTTGTTATTCCCCAAAGATCCTGTAAGGTTTCACACATTTCTAGAATAGTAGGGACAGGAGCCTTTTTGACCAATTGTGGCATCCTACACAGATTTCTTGAGCGGTGTCACTCATAACTGCTTTAATTTGTGAGAAATAAGTACCTTTCTAAATGAGGTGTAAATTATTTCTTTGATTTAAGAAGCTAGCACCGCAGTGCCTCCCTGCACAGTTGTTGGTGCAGAAAGATCTCCCTGACGAAAGTAAGCCTTCATAATAGCCATGATTTAATTCAGGGGCATTTCTCAAAGTAAAAGGAGTGCCAGAATCTTCTGGAACCAAACTTAGAATAAACTGCTGGTTTAGAGACATGCCCAGCACACCAAATGGCGGAAACAGTTTTGTAAGGCTTTGAGAATGGCCTTTGTCATCCAACATAATTTAGCATTAAAGACGACTGAAGAACCCTCACCAGCACAAAAATAAACACCCGAGGTGGTGCACCAGGGAAAGTTTGGAACACCAAGCAAGGGAACACAAACCTATTCATGTTATGAGCCAGAAACTACTGTTGCCATAGGCCTGTAATGAATGTATACAATTTTCTCACAATTGATGCTAAATGCAGATCTGAGTGACATTGTACTTAACTTACAGAATCTAATAAAATTGGTTTAACAAAAAATTAACTGGATGCAAACCTGTCGAACTGTCTCTTTGCTTGGCACCACTTAGGAAACAAGCCTGTAGCTGATCGTGTAAAAAAAAAAAAAAAAAATGGGTGGGAGAAGATTCTGAAGTAACCTGGTATTCGAAAAGTGAGTGCATCCCTGGAGGGAATGCTTTTGATTTGGCAGTTGTGCCAAGGGAACATGCATGCCCACCGGAAACCAACCCATTGAGGCCGGACCCGCTCGCAGGAGAGCATGGAGCCGATCTACCAGTAAAAACAGTCAGGCTTTGAAAAATGTACTCGCTATGGCAAGTCATATTTTATCAAGTCGAGCTATTTTCAAGACCTGCTTGCCCCTTCTGGCGATTTGACCTACCACATGTGTTCTAGTCAGATCAGAAAGTGAAGGAGCAATAAAGACGCTATTAAATCTTGTTCTTAGCTTGTGGGATTTGCTCTTTGTTCAGAGGTCAAATGTCAGTTTGTCTTCTTGCAATTAATTTCCTTCTGACTGGATTTTGTAAGGTGAACTGTATGAGCTGCTGTACAAAAAAGTGTGAAATGAAAGGCAGTAGGGTGTCGGGTTTTTCATAACACACATTTAAATAACTAAGTCAACTGTACAAATATTTCAAAATATATTTCAGTAGTTGTGAAAGCCCATTGTTTGTACCTCTTTGTGGTGAGAGAAAAAAATATTTTAATAGGATGAAAACAAATCAGAACATTTACTTGGTGATGTGCAAATGATAAATGTTTTCTGAAACCCAATTTTCACAGATTATTGTTAATACATTATATAGTTTTATCAGTAAAGCTGCATGTTAGTGGGAAGGTTTTTGCCATTTCTTGAAAATTTACTGTCTAAATGAAAGTATGCTTCCATATCATGCTTCAGTAATATATTTATCAAATGTGACGAGCACTTCTGCCCTGATTGCAGTGCTATTAGTAAACTAAGATGCAAGTCATCGATCATGTGTCCCCTATATGTAGCCTTGATTCTTTTTATACATGGAGCAAACGATTAGTCTATTTAATCAAACATTTTTTCTTTTTGTACAGCAGAAATGCTCAGCTCACATATTTCAAGGTGCAGTTATATGTGAAATTGAAGAAAAAGGTGACTCTGTAAACTAAAATATTTGCATACATTCACACAATTTGATACCCATTTACGGGTCAAGTACATTACAGTCAGGCCGAGTAGATTATACAAATTACTCAACCTGCAGGTCTAGTAACAGTTTTATGATTTTTCCAGGCCTGAGAATTAACCTAACTTTAGCAGCCTGATCTTGGCCAAGAAGGAAGTGGTCCGAGTTAATAGGAAGCAGATGACCTAATCAAGATACTGACAGGTAGGAGGGAAACACCTGCTTGTTTGGAACCTTTTTTCTGAGACACAACATATGGTTGGTTGAGCGGGTCCATCACCAAACCCCCAGAGAAGAAGCACTCCTCATCACAACATCTGGGGAAAGTGGGGAAGGAACCCTTCAAGAAATTAAGTTTGTGTAGTAGAGAGTGAAGAAACGGGTCCTTTGGTGGACTGTGCTGAAATATAAGTAGACTGTGCTCGCTTTAAGTGATTCCCCCAATGAATGCGGTCATGCAATTAGTGAGCTATAGTAACCTGGCTTTGGCAGTGAAGTTGTTAAGAGAGTTATATAGCTACACCAACATAGGGAGGTGAACTCACGTTTGAGCAACTCCTCAGGGCTCTCGCCACACCACTCCAGGGACAACTGTACAGGAGAAATGGAATTGTCATCTAGACCAACGGTTCTTAACCTTTTGACGTCTGTGGACCCGACGTGAAATCATTATTGGAATCCTGGGACCCCTTAAGAGTTATGTGAAAGTGAGGACCTCCAGTCTAAGAAATTTCTAGGTTTTGAACTTCAAAAATAATACACACAAAAACAAGTCATATGTTCTAATATTTTGTTTCATTTGTAATCAATTATGGAAAGCTTTTTACATTTTGCCTCTTTGTATATTTTATTCATTTTAGTTTTATTTTATTTGTCAACATAGTCATGGACCCCCTAAGAAGGCCTCATGGACCCCAAAGGGTCCTTGGAAAACAAGTTAAGAACCACAGACTGCAACAACAATGCTGTATTGTGATTGTCGAGCTTGGATGTGCAGTCACCTACGTGAAACCTAGCAAACCCTCTCATCTCACTCATGGCTATAGGGCTTGATTATGCAATCATAGTTAAACAGAAAGGGATTGCTCCCACCTTGTAAAAAAAGTAGTTTCTTCTAGGCTATATCAGGTGGATCCGCAGGACATCCTGGGGCTTCAGACCTTAATGCAGTGGAAAAAACAGCAGCCACAACAGATAATATTCTACAGGCCTGAGGGAAAACACAGGATTCAATGTAAAGGGAAAATAGAAGCTTATCTGTAAATGTTTAATCTAAGACATGAGCAATGCTGTTGGTTGTGTCTGGGAAATGGAGCAGCAAGTCATGGGGGCTGAAGACTCTCCAGACAGTGAAGGGCACTGTGGCAAACCTAACATTGACCAAACACAAATAAGAAAGAGTAGAAGATGAAGGCTGCATGGTAAGAAGAATTATTCTGAGTGGTGGGGAGGTGTGAGGGAAAGGAGGGCCCTAACCAGTTCCAGATCTATGTTGAGTGAAGTTCAGATCCTGTTTTCCGCAGAAAGGTTTGCCTAGCTGCTTTATACTTTAGAGGTTGCACTGAGCTCTGGCTGTCTGCACCAAACACAACTCCAAAATCATGAAAACGAACATAGGAAAGAAGGAAAAGGAGGAGCAGGTGAACCTGGACAGTGAGCCCCAGCCCAGAGCAATAAAGATTATATGGAAGACCTTTGAAAACCACAGACTGTGACTAATAACTGCCATTGCGAGAGAGCCAGCCGAAAGACGAATATACTGGCCCCAACATTGGACACTCTTGACTGCTACATTGATAAGTGACCTTCATTCACAATCAGTGTAGGGAGAGCAAGACAAAAGTAGCCGTTTACTGATGTAAGTGCATTAACGGTGGATACGGTGGCAAGAGTTTGGCCCTCAACTGGCTAAGTTTAAGGACTTGGGTACTTTAAGGCTTTTTAGGTTGTTATTGGTGACCGATGTTTCTGGGCTAGAATGTGGGGATTAGGTTCAATGTCATTTTCAAGGTTACAAGACTAAAGTACGTCCACTCTTTTAAAACAACATATTACATGGTTACCCTAAGGATGAATAGTCATGTAGGCCTACTAATCACTTATGACAAAATCTCCCAGGTTGCTCCGAGTGTTGGTTTATCTCCTTCAAGAGGAATTTGAGAATGATTCAGAATAGCTTAGGAAAGCAGACCCCCCTACACCTCCTTCAGGTGCATTGGAACATAAACGTCCTCAACAGCAAAATTAAACTGGCACAACGTGCTGGAGAAGATGAATTTCTTTTATACTAAATGTGACTTTCTGGGCAGACATGGCTACATTAAGGTTTATCATGCTGGTTTCATCATTGGCTGCACCGAGATTACCACATTGCTACATAAGAACTACCCCTTGATGGATGAGCAGATCAAAAGTAGATAAATTTGGTAGATTCATAAGCATTGTGGTTCAGCTAAAGGGACTTGTATCGTCTCTAAGTGTACACAATCCAGTGTTCCCATACTCACAATAGACTCTCTTAAGGTCCTTTTGGGTGTCCTAGTTGAGCTTCTGCAGGGTGTGACAATAGTTGGTGAAGACATTAACAGCATCATGAATAGCAAAATGGACACATGCAGAGGTGTGGAGACACAATCAGTATGTAAGATAACACGCCTTGCTACATGGAAGGAGTTTTTGGGGACTGGCAACCTATGGAGGAAATGAATACCCCTCAGAGCATATACTTTTTACTCATGAGCATACACACCCCCAAGACTATTTTCTGGAGCTTGCAAAGGAGCTTCGCTATGCTTAAGGGATACAGATAGTTCTGTGAGATGTCTGACCATGCCCCATTAGAGCAGAATTTGGGAACTCATAAAGGCAAGGGACAGGGCATACGACGTATCAATGCCATCGGGGCTGATGGACAATGAGTTTATCCTATTCTTACGGGCCTAACCCAGAGCTGCTTTGAACTTAAGAAGGGGTCAGTAAATGCATAGGAGGTGTTGTAGGAAGTCATTTAAGACAGTACTAAACCTGTTTACAAGAGCGTATGTGAGGCAATCTGATTGGATTTGAAAGAGAATATTAAATTGCTCCGAGAAGAATGCACCCTAGCTGTAGGAGCAGGCACGCTGAGACAATTAGACTTGCAAACTCAGAAACTTAGAAATCTGGTCACATAGTTGGGCCTTGGATGGCCTTACTGAGCAGGGCCTATGGAATGGGTGATAGGTCCAGAAAGCTTCTAGACTTGCTTGAAAGTCAGGAGGCAGCCACCAGATTTTTTTGCGGGTGTTAAGAATAACACTGTGGAAAGTGTATTTGATAAGAGCTTTGTATCTTATTATTGTGAGCTCGAGAAAGCATGCTCCCCATCAAGGAGGGAACAAGAACACCCATTGCTGCAAGTTACCCTTCCTAAACGTTTCAACAGCAGACAGAGAAATTTTAGATGAGCCATTGTCTGAAAAGGCAGTAATGGAAGCTCCGAAGGTTAGGCAGACAGGAAATAGCAGGTCAGTGGGTTTCTAACAGAATTGTATTTTTACAAGTGACATCTTTGCTAGCCCTGCAACTGCTAACACATTTTAATGAAGTGGCCTAGAAAGGTAACTTCTCAGCAGACCGCAGAGGTACCACAATACACATAATTCTTAAATGAAGTCCATCTCCAGAGCAAAGTGACGCACATCGATGTCTCTCATTAATGTCAAAATAAAATCTTAGCTAAAATATTGCCCACCAGACTGGCTCAAGTTACTGTACTATTGCATATAGAGTAAAACATCTTTATGCCGGTTTGGGCAACTCAACACTATACTTTTTGTCACAAACTATGTCCAAAATGAATTTTGACCCTTCTGCTGGCTTGTGCTATACTGACGCTTCTTTGCAAGGGTGAGTGTTGATAATGCAATTGATCTAGCATGACCCGAGACATGGCTGCCCACTTTCACCATTGCTCTTCTTGTTAGCGATTAAAAAAAAAAAAAAAACAACTAGCACCATTGATCTGTTGGTACGATGTCATATGGGACACTGAGTGGGGCAAGGAATTTGAGAAGGGTGACGTTTTATACTCGCCTATGGACAGGAGACCAAATAAATACAATATTAGCAGCAGTGACTGCCATTGGAAGGTGCCAGGGCGCCAACCGTCTCAAATTCCAAGTGATCTGAATGGTAATTTCCAAGAGTGATGAGCATCCTCGTAAGTCATTTTTTTTATTTGAAAAGGGCCTTAATCCTGTGCCCAGTGCTGCTCCCTCTTGGCCTTTTTGAGATGAGTCACGCAGCCAGGCTCTATTTTGAAGGGTAAATGCTTTAGTGAGCATGTACAACACAACATCTTTCTTTTTTAAAACAATCCCTGAGCCTGCTAAGGGCTGACCCAGTGCCAGCCTTCACCTGCAATTTTTGGGGGTCTGCCAAGACCTCCCATTCATGACGTGTAGCAGTATTCAATTTGCAAGAACTCCTGGGCATCTAGAGCGTAAGCCCTGTATTCCAGGGACTGCCTGACAATCATTTCATAGGCTGCATACAGCAGCACTGTTTCCTAATTCATCATGGTGACGTGTTGGGAAAGAGTGTTGCTTGCTTCCTCTCGGTGAAGTTTTGAGGGCGTGTGACTCAATCAGAATTGAGGACATGGTACTCTACGACCTCAAAACACATGCATGTGTAGCATGCCCAAAATATCTGATTAAATTATGTAACTGCATTGAAGGCTGAGATGGCGCTCTTAGCACTCTCATGCCGCCTCTACTGGAATGGAACAGAGGCAGCACATCCTACTGTTGGCTGCCATGCATGCTCCATAGCAGGATGTGCCAGGTAAATGACAGGGGACAGAGGTGTTCCATCATGCCTGCCAGCCTATGGCTTGTTTTTACTGTTGCTGGCACAGCAGAGTACACATTCTGAACTCACCTATTTAAAAGTGATCACTACACCTCACTGCAGAGAAACCAGTGCGTCCATTATTGATGGGGTAAGCAGAAGCCAAGGTTAAGAACTGAAATTCTCCCTTTGCATGATTGGTTGGGAAGGATCTGGGGACTGCTGTCTCTTTAAGGTAAGGACAAAGAGGATCATGATCCTGGTTTGTGAATATGCACATTCTTCTTGGCAGTGTTAAATGCAGATGTAAAAATAAGGTAAAATAGAATTTTATAATGTATTTGGTATGTAATTGGAAGATAAGAGACAGAAGAGGTACCACATGCAACTTTTTATTTTGGTTATTGGAGGATTGTGTACATGAGTTGCACAATCAGCAAGGTGCCTACATAACTAATCAACCTGTGATGACCAACAATGGGTTGGAAGTGGCCTGTGGGAGAGCTTTGACATCGGAAGGTGCTGAGATGTGCTCCATTTGACACCAAGGTATAGCTGAAAAACTGGTGTTGCTAAACGTTGCCTCAGGTTTGAGATCTGAGCAAACAAAGTTGCCATCCTGGACATAATGTCCTGAATCTTTCAGTGGTTTCTAAAACGCTTGGTCTGATGTGAATCTCCTATGGGTTGTGGAGGGAAAAGACCAGGGGTTGTTAGTTGCATTTACCGCAAAGTATTTTAGAGATGTGATTCTCAACCTAGAGTGGAATTTTGTTTTGTGTGGTGTGACTGAAGGTTAGCACGTGCATTTGAATGAAGTGTGGCCACAGTGTGATGTTGGTGTGCAGTACTGTGTAATGTGAAAACTGTTTTGAGTAAACATTGCATGCAACAAAAGGTTCATATTGTAATGTGCCTGTAGAATGGGTAAAAATTTAATTAAAAGTTGAATGTATATTGTAAAGTGATAAATAGGAGTAGACAATATTATTCTCACTATTTGTGTAAATCTACTTTAAAATTATTTAATCTGATAACAGAAAAGATAAAAATTAAAGTATTAAGGAACGCCTAGTCATGGAATCCCCCTTAGAGCATATACAGAAGGTATTCCCCAGTGACAAAAAATAAATTACAAAAGTATAGTCTGGAATGGGTTAAATCCACCCAAAAGAATATGTATGCTTGGCCAAAAGGAGGATTGTTCAATGATTAGGTAATTGAGCATGTTGTCACGTACCTCCAAAGTAAATATACAGGGGCCAATTTAAAGAGAAGAGAAGCCACCATAGCTTTATGGAAAATTCAAGAGACTCCTCAAAAGGAGACACCCTGTCTGCCCCCCCCCCCCCACACCACCATAAACACTGCACCCACAATGCCCAGCATTTACACACTAGTGCAGCTGGAAGAAGCTGCAGTAGGGTTTTAGAACCCTGTGATTGGGATCCCTCTACACTTCTTGACAGCTATATCCCCAAGGTAACCCCACACACACCTAAGCCAAGGAGGGCAAACTAGGATAGGGGACCCCCCATTTTCAGGTCAACTAGAGGCACAGTTTGTACTGCATCTAGAGTCTGCCGTCCTCCAGCAGGATAAGAGCAAGAACAGTTCAGGGGATGGTGATGACCAATCGCATATTTCATCAGCAACGTCATGGCTGCTAGAATGCAGGGTGGAGTGACTGTGCATAGGACTGTAGATATGACGCAACAGCCAATATTTCAAGGAAGGGAACAGCAACATAGGAGGACAGAAGGTAGTCTGTCCCCTTTGGAGAAGGAAAAGAGAGTCCTAGTCACACCAGAGAGGGTGTTGGACTGGCTATCGTGCAGTGAGAGTAGGGAGTACGATAGAGATAATTGAAGTAAGACAATGGCAGGATGATGACTATACAGTACAATCTCAGAAGTTTTGGGAAGTTAGTGGAAATGATAGCATTCATACACCAGCATGTGGAGGGCATGGGTGAACTTCTTCAAACCCGAGAAGTAAGTCACCCTGCGTATGGCATTCAAGAGAGACCACTCATTGGCTTAGACTGCAAAAGGGGTGCCTGGAGACTGAACCAACTAATACATGGTGAAGAGAGTGAAACGTGCTCTCTAGAAGTAGCCCTGAGCCACACCGCTTGAGCAGTTACAATTTCAAAGTACCCATAGCCAGCCAGACCCCAGAATAGGATCAAGCGATGTTAGGGGATGGGTGACACTCCAAAAAAGACCAGCAGTGCAAATGAGTGTCCAAGCAAATTCACGCAACGTAAGCCTCAATACCAGTGAGACCGTTGTTGAAGGAGAAGGTAGCGGGCACCTCGTCGTACCAATTGTAGATAACTTAGTAGTCTAGACTAAACTGAGTGGTTAGCTCCACAACTGAGACTATGGCCACAAGGCAGTCTTTTGACACACATGACATGGCAGACGCTGAAAACAGCATCCTTTATGATGAGGGTGATCCAGATTGAGACTACTCTTCCATGAGTAAATGTCTGTGTAAATGGCAGAAGTAAGCCAGACAGCACTATCTCCAGCGTGCCACCACCCTTTTACACCGGATGCCCTTGATACATAAGGTATCTGGGGTACCACATTATGTTCCTTGGCCACAAATAGACAAGGAAAACCGTTTCCACTGCTTGCAGAGGGAGCAGGCAAATGGATAAGTGTATTCAAGAAACAAACTCCAGGTATCATCCTGGCAGTAGAGGATGTAAAAAGCCTGCTTAGTTCCCTCATAGGGGATAAAACAGACATTGTATTTCAAAAGGCTGGAGTTAGAAATGTGACCCTCACTGATTCAGGTGTGCTGAGTCTCCATTTAATCTGGTTAGATAAGTAGTGTGGGAACAGCAGTGGGAAATGTACTCCATTCAACAGACATCGGATCCCTCATGACTCAGTCTATGCAACCAAATGAGGATCCCATGCAATACATCAATAAGATGAAGGAAAAATGGACCCATGAAATACTTCAGGGCTTGGAAGTGACAGGAGGTAATGCTGTACTGTTTTAGAATGTAGTCAAGAAAGCGTTTTCTTCTGATATGCAGGACAGCTTAGACAACATAGTGGCACTGGAAGCCAAGCCCTGGACCGAAATTCAAGCGCACATAATCTATTTTAGCAAGAAAAAGCAGGAGACAGAGAAAAGTAAACAAGAAGTAGCAGAGAAAGCAGCAGCCAGGTTGATGCAGCAGAAATTAGCGTAGAAAGGAGCAATGGAAGGTGCTGTAGTGGCAGCAGCCACTCAGATGACTGCAGTGTCTGCAGGAATAGTCCCAGGGGCCACCCAATGACAGTACCCACAGCAGACGAATCATGTAAAAACAGATGGAAGTAACAGAGGAGGAGTAGGAAGTGGTAGGGTGGGTCTTCCAAGAAGGGATCAGCCATGTTATTATTCTCAGAGGTTTGGACATCTTATTAGAGACTGCCACATGAAGAGTTGGGAGCAACAAAATGGAAGAATGGGATTTTATGGTCAATCAGGAAATATAACAGCACTGCCACAGCAAAGTCCACAAATTACATACGTAACCCAGACACACTCGCACAAAAAGTACAGCTGCCAGGAATGCGCCAAGCGAAGCAGGGGCCTCTTCAGCAGAACTACGAAGCACCCTCCACGGAGATTCCACTACAAAGTGGATAAGGAGGAGTAGTTGCAAGGGTAGGAAACCCTTTCCAAGTGAACCCTGTGGGAGCGTATACATAATGAGGGTGCCCTCAGTATTTCTGTGTGTCCGTCTCATCAGTAACACACAGACCATATGAAGAACCCACTGTGACGGAACAATAAAATCATGTATTTGAGAGGGAGGCCCTCTGATTTCCAACAGATCCATGGACAAGCAGGGATTCTCTGGGGGAAATTATAAGGGTTTCCTTTACCAAATTAGTGGAGATGGATGTAGGAGGGAGACACATTGACCGCTATCTACTGTTTTCCCTCAGCTGCCCCAGCAAATTTCTTAGGAAGAGATCTGATGGTCAACACCTTCATAGCAGAGACACCAGAGTTACTAGGAAGGGAGGTACAGTTACTCAAACAGTTCCTCTTTATACAACAAGGACAGGACTCTGGGTTATCAGACGCTGAGGTGATATTACAGATAGAGGCTTTGGACCTTACACCAACCTACAACACCCTAATGGCCAGTGACCATAATAATGTTTTGTGGGCATGTATCATCTTCCTTGAGCCAGGACAAATGGTTAGGGAGATAGTGGATGACAAGCTGCTTGATGATGACCCCAAGAGAAGAGTTATGCTTTTTCAGGAAGACTTACCACTCAGGACTGTGTTAAAAGTCAGAACGCCCACACCAAGTAGAGGGTTTGACTCACTAAAAGGAGCAGATCTGTTTAAGTATCAAATACCCTGTGGACTAAGGGTCCTCACGATGAAGGACTCATCCGCACTATTCCGGATCACTTTGAAGGAAGGTACCATCTTACGCAGAGTTAAGCAGTATCCCCTGTTCAAGGAGGGAGATGAGGTCATTGTTTCCTCCCTACAGGCATTGCTGGAACAGGGAGTGATTTATCCTGGGGAATCGCCTTGCAACACCTCTATTTTCCTGGTTAAGAAAGCTAAGGGCAATACTTGGCGCATGATTCAAGCCATGTGCCCCTTGAACAGCATAGTGTTACCAGAATTCCCAATTGTCCCTGACCCCTCCATCATCTTCACAAATATGCCCCGGGATGCCAGATATTTTTGATTCTTTGATCTTAAGAACGCCTTCTTCAGTATCTCACTCCATCCAGATAGCCACTATTTGACAACGTTTTCATTTCGCAGGACTCAGTATTTGTACTCTTGTTTGCCCCAAGGGTATAGCAAGTCCCTCATCGTGTTCAACAGAGCAATAAAGAATGAACTGTCACATTTTCAATGTGACAGCACTCTGTTGCGATATGTCAATTGTATATTAATCTGTAGTCCTACTGACCAACATTTCTGATGAGATACTATATCTCTTCTGATCACTCTTGCCCAGAGAGGATACAAAGTAGAGAAAGAGAAAATTCAGTACAGCCAGAAAGAAGCCCAGTACGTAGGACAATTACTGTCAGCATCTGGTGGGCATGTTAAACCCGAAAGGAGAGCATCCATCCGGCAGATAACGGAGCGAGACGATGTCAAAGGAATGCAGAAGTTTCTGGGCCTCTTGGATCTATGTGAGACAGTGGGTATTCGATTATAGCACGCTAATACCCCCCATGTTAGCTACTATCAAACAGGCAAGGAATTGGAAGTACAAAATAACATGGACACCGGAGATGAAGGAAACTTTTAAAAAATTGAAAAATGAAATAGCAAATGCCCCAGTCTTGGGAACTCCAGATTAAAACAAGGAGTTGTATCTATTCTGTTGCTGCAGTGGTCAGGTGATGACAGCTGTCCTCTTGTAGAAGTATCCACTAGGGCACAAACCAATCGCATACTTCAGTGGACTGCTGGACTCAGTCATGAAAGGACACCACCCTGTGAACAAACTCTAGCCACTGCAGCTTTTGCAGTACAGAAGATCAACCCCATAAGCACCCTGGACACTACGCAGAACATGCTGAGTTTGCTATCATTCAGAAAGCCAAGACTGCTTTGACTACTCAGTGTGCCTCGTTATGAGTTGATACTTTCACTACCATTTTTGAAGGTGGTGAAGTGTCATACTGTGAATCCTACGACATTATTTGCCCACCTAATATTAAACCCTGAGGAGGATGAGCATGACTGTGCAACACATAGTCCAAACAAATGCAGTCAAGCCAGGTAGCATTGTCTGATTTGTTGACGGTTCCTCCACAATTGACCAATAGACAGGAATTAGACGCACTGGGGCAGTGGTAGTCAAAGTCCAGCAGCACGGTTCCTTTGACATGCTGCAGATCATAGAGTTATTGACTTTACCCTCACATTGTGCCCAGGCAGTGGAACTGACAGCATTTATAGCGGCCCTCAAGCCAGGAACAGGAGAGGTACTTACCATATATATACAAATTCAGCACATGTAACAACTGTGCACTCAAGCATCATGAAATGGAGCAGGCGAGGGATTCTTAAATCGGATGGTAGTCCCGTGATGTATAGAAAACTCTTGGAAGCTCTTATAGCGGTACTTGTACTACCACAGGCAGTGGCAGTTGTGAAATGTGCAGCGCACATAAATGTATAGGATTTTGTGTCCTCGGGTGATGCACTAGCAGAACAGTGCCATCAGTCCCACAACCTATCCCTGTTCTGGTGGCTCAGACTGCCTTATCAATGGATTCAGAATCCAAGACTACCACAGATAAAGGCCACCTTGTTACACTGAGACAGTAAGGGTACACCTGAGAGAACTGCAGAAAGCTGCTTCTTTGCACGAAAAACTATTATGGGAAGATAGAGGATGCATCCAGTCAGGGGATGACTTAGTGTACAGACAATTATCTATGGGAAAGCGAGAGATGCGACAAGCCCTGCTTATAATCCTCCTGGATCATATCAGTTTGCCAGACCACGCAAAAACAAGACTGGTTTGTCCCCAATTTGCATGACAAAATTACCATGTATCTACACAGCTTTATGATCTGCCAGCAATATTCTCCTAATCCCACTTTGGAAGTGATAAGCTCCGCTATTCATTGACCACAAGGTGCCTTTAAAGCCCATAATTTGGACTTTGTAGACATGTTTGATAGATGCAGCAACTACAGGTACCCCATCATAGTGGTCTGCCCATTCTCCAGATGGATAGAGGCAGGACCATGAGTCCATTGCGATGCCAAATCAGGAGCTACATTCCTGGTTCAGGAAGTGATTCCACAATGAGGAATACCATAAGGGATAAGACCTGACAATGGCACTCATTTTTCCCAATACAATATTTGAACATATCACAACTCTTATTAGTGATAAGGCACAAATTGTCCTCCGTGTACCACACTCAATAGTAGAGCGCCTGAATGGCCTCTTGAAGAACAAGATCAGCATGTTATGCACTACTGTAGGAAGTTGGCTCTGTATATATACTATTTCAATGTAAGAAATAGTGTGCACAGAGTCCAAGGGTTCCCCTTAGAGGTACGATAGTGGCAAAAAGAGATAATTCTAATGCTCTATTTTGTGGTAGTGTGGTCGAGCAGTAGGCTTATCAGAGGGTAGTGTTAAGCATTTGTTGTACACACACAGGCAATAAATGAGGAACACACACTCAAAGGCAATTCCAGGCCAATAGGTTTTTATATAGAAAAATATATTTTCTTAGTTTATTTTAAGAACCACAGGTTCAAGATTTACAAATAATACTTTAAATGAAAGGTATTTCACTCAGGTATCCTAGGAACTTTGAAATATCACAATAGCATGTACAGTTCTGGCAAAAATGGCAATAAGCTATTTTAAAAGTGGACACAGTGCAAATCAACAGTTCCTGGGGGAGGTAAGTAAATGTTAAGTTCACAGGTAAGTAAAACACTTACAGGGTTCAAAGTTAGGTCCAAGGTAGCCCACCGTTGGGGGTTTAAGGCAACCCCAAAGTTACCACACCAGCAGCTCAGGGCCGGTCAGGTGCTGAGGTCAAAGTGGTGCCCAAAACACATAGGCTTCAATGGAAATATGGGTGCCCCGGTTCCAGTCTGCCAGCAGGTAAGTACCCATGACTTCGGAGGGCAGACCAGGGGGGTTTTGTAGGGCACCGGGGGGGACACAAGCAGGCACAGAAAGTACACCCCCAGCGGCACTGGGGCGGCCGGGTACAGAGTGCAAATAGGCGTCGGGTTTTCAATAGGAATCAATGGGGAGACCCGGGGGTCTCTTCAGCGATGCAGGCATGCACAGGGGGGGCTCCTCCGGGTAGCCACCACCTGGGCTAGGCAGAGGGTCGCCTGTGGGTCGCTCCTGCACTGGAGTTCGGTTCCTTCAGGTCCTTGGGGCTGCGGGTGCAGAGTGGTTTCCAGGCGTCTGGTTCCTTGAAGCAGGCAGTCGCGGTCATGGGGAGCCTCTGGATTTCCTCTGCAGGTGTCGCTGTAGGGGCTCAGAGGGGTCAACTCTGGCTACTCACGGGCTCGCAGTTGCCGGGGAGTCCTCCCTGTAGAGTTAGTTTTCCGCAGGTCAAGCCGGGGGCGTCGGGTGCAGAGTGGAAAGTCTCACGCTTCCGGCGGGAAACGTGTGGTCTTTAAAAGTTGCTTCTTTGTTGCAAAGTTGCAGGGTTGTTGAACAGGGCCGCTGTTCTCGGGAGCTTCTTGGTCCTTTTAGATGCAGTGTAGTCCTCTGCGGCTTCAGAGGTCGCTGGACCCTGGGGGATGCGTCGCTGTTGCAGTTTTTCTTGAAGTGGGGAGACAGGCCGGTAGGGCTGGGGCCAAAGCAGTTGTTGTCTCCGTCTTCTCTGCAGGGCTTCAGGTCAGCAGTCCTCCTTCATCTTCAGGTTGCAGGAATCTATCTTCCTCGGTTCTGGGAGCCCCTAAATACTCAATTTAGGGGTGTGTTTAGGTCTGGGAGGTTAGTAGCCAATGGCTACTAGCCCTGAGGGTGGCTACACCCTCTTTGTGCCTCCTCCCTGTGGGGAGGGGGGCACATCCCTAATCCTTTTGGGGGAATCCTCCATCTGCAAGAAGGAGGATTTCTAAAAGTTAGAGTCACCTCAGCTCAGCACCTTAGGGGCTGTCCTGACTGGGGAGTGACTCCTCCTTGTTTTTCTCATTATCTCCTCCAGCCTTGCTGCCAAAAGTGGGGGCAGTGGCGGGCATCTCCACTAGCTGGGATGCCCTGTGGCACTGTAACAAAGGGGTTCTGGGGAGCCCCTAAATACTGGATTTAGGGGTGTGTTTAGGTCTGGGGGGTTAGTAGCCAATGGCTACTAGCCCTGAGGGTGGCTACACCCTCATTGTGCCTCCTCCCTGAGGGGAGGGGGGCACATTCCTATCCCTATTGGGGGAATCCTCCATCTCCAAGATGGAGGATTTCTAAAAGTCAGAGTCACCTCAGCTCAGGGCACCTTAGGGGCTGTCCTGACTGGCCAGTGACTCGTCCTTGTTTTTCTCATTATCTCCTCCGGCCTTGCCGCCAAAAGTGGGGCCGTGGCCGGAGGGGGTGGGAAACTCCACTAGCAGGAGTGCCCTGGGGTGCTGTAACAAAGGGGGTGAGCCTTTGAGGCTCACCGCCAGGTGTTATAGTTCCTGCAGGGGGAGGTGAGAAGCACCTCCACCCAGTACAAGCTTTGTTCCTGGCCACAGAGTAACAAAGGCACTCTCCCCATGTGGCCAGCAACATGTCTGGTGTGTGGCAGGCTGGCAAAAACTAGTCAGCCCACACTGGAAGTCGGGTATGTTTTCAGGGGCCATCTCTAAGATGCCCTCTGGGTGTATTTTTACAATAAAGTGCACACTGGCATCAGTGTGCATTTATTGTGCTGAGAAGTTTGATACCAAACTTCACAGTTTTCAGTGTAGCTATTATGGTGCTGTGGAGTTCGTGTTTGACAGACTCCCAGACCATATACTCTTATGGCTACCCTGCACTTACAATGTCTAAGGTTTTGCTTAGACACTGTAGGGGCATAGTGCTCATGCACCTATGCCCTCACCTGTGGTATAGTGCACCCTGCCTTAGGGCTGTAAGGCCTGCTAGAGGAGTGACTTACCTATGCCACAGGCAGTATGAGGTTGGCATGGCACCCTGAGGGGAGGGCCATGTCATTTTCTCCCCACCAGCACACACAAGCTGGCAAGCAGTGTGTCTGTGCTGAGTGAGGGGGTCCCTAGGGTGGCATAAGATATGCTGCAGCCCTTAGAGACCTTCCCTGGCATCAGGGCCCTTGGTACCAGGGGTACCAGTTACAAGGGACTTACCTGGGTGCCATGGTTGTGCCAATTGTGGAGACACAGGTACATTTTAGGTGAAAGAACACTGGTGCTGGGGCCTGGTTAGCAGGGTCCTAGCACACTTCTCAGTCAAGTCAGCATCAGTATCAGGCAAAAAGTGGGGGGTAACTGCAACAGGGAGCCATTTCCTTACAACTACCCTAAATAAAACAATTGCTGTACTGTCTGCCTATAGCACTTTTTTCTCTGAGGAGTACACCAAGCTCAGACTACCACTTTACACCCCATCAAATAGTGACAGGGTGAAACATCCATGTCCAAGCCCCTGACACTAGATGTAAGATTCGGGGAGAAAGTTTGTCCCATGTACAGAATGATGACATGCATATGTAATTGTGTGAACTAATGAAATGTGCAAGGTTCATCTCCAAACACCTCGGGGAGGTGACAATGGGAGATCAAGTATATATGCACAATTTAATTTGCCAGTGGAAGGAAAAACTATTCAAGGGCTTCTACACAGTCACCATGGTCATATCAACGGCCCTCAAGGTGGACGACAGGAAACCCTGTCTCCATTGCAGCCATATGCATCTCGACCCAGCTTTTTGCATAAAATAATGGACAATGTAAATAGGACGAGGGGGGACGAAGATATCTATTGTTGGACTTTTTTTGAATGGACAATACAAAAGATGTGTATGTTTGTTTTTATGTTTCTTTTTTGTCTCCCAATTCTATCCTTTCTTCTCTTTGCTAGCAAAGGACCCTATAATCCTTTCTAAACACCTCTTGAGAGTACTCTCCGATAGCAATGTGACCCGTAATGCCCACGCTAAATTGTCAGATAACCTGTGGTATCAACACGTTAGAAATGGTTACGGAGACCACAAACAAGTTGTGGTTCATGTTTCTCTGGTTCCTCATGCTACTAGTTCAGATAGACTGTACTCCACAAAAGAAGTACCACATAACAAAGCTCATTACATATGTTCTTGTGTAGAAGTAAGGCCCTTGTGCAACTAACACATGTGAAAGTAGTACGCTTCCTGGTCAATGCCACAAGATACAACACTTTACCAGAAGTACTATACATTCTTACAGATAAGCAAGACATCAGGGAAGAAATATCACGTATGAGAAAGACCGGTTGCCCCACAACTGTGGATTGCACCAAGGTGCTCCTAGATCTAGGATCTCTAATGGTGACACTCCTAACAATTGAATGTAACAACTATTTTGCTTACCACTTACCCCAAGATTGTGTCCGGAGGCCAGGGTTTAGAGTAAAATCAATGGCATCCCAACATTGAGTTTTCTTCCAAGGCTTTGGTTTTATGGAATGGCACTGATAATAGCCAGGGTGCAATAAAGACAGGTACAGCTACCTGGGACGAAGATATTCCACACTATACTTGGGTAGATAAACTATGTAAGTCCCCATGGTGCCATGAAATGAGCTTCTGTTCCCTTATGTTTTAGGGGAAATGGCACCATTGACATAGGTTGGAATATTGGTTGTAGGGTCACAGTCTTCAATGCCAACATGCGGGGGGGCACCTCCAGCCTTATGGATTTCTTCTGGCAGTGTGCAGAACTGCTGTATGCCCAGTTACCCTCTAACTGGGGAGGGATTTGTTCCATAGTAACCTTGCATGCTGCATTTTTGGTAATACCTGGAATAAACATTTCTGCCTTGCATAAACACCCCACCCATGAGCCATCCAACAGCCTTGCTATATCACAGCCGAAGAAAGAGAACTGCAGAGTACTATGACACAAGCACCTGGAATGAAATTCCTTAAGAGTTTCAACTGTTCAGTGATGCTGAACTTTTCTTCTGGAGCATCTAGCCATTTGTCCAAACAAAAGCAACAGCTGATTGGCTCCAGTTCACTAGGTGGGAGCTCCTCAAGGTCATTAACACCACCAATGAGGGCTTCAATGACTTAGAGGAACAACTGCATGCCCTAATGATAATGGTGCTGTAACACCATTACGTATTGGACCTTATGTCAGCCATGCAAGGAGGAGTTTGCAAGAAGGTAGGCACTGTGTGCTCCACTTTTATTCAGGTGAATTATGCTGAAAGTGGAACTTTGTCATAGACAATACAGACACTGCATAATTTACAAACTAAGATGGTAGATGAAGGAGGTGCCCCAATAGTTGGAATAAGTGACATGAAAGGGTTTTCAGTTAAAGACCACTCATGTCTGACTGATCCATTACCATTTACAGCATCTGCTCACGAGTCGACTAGCACACGGACTGTGCCTTTAACCAGATTGCCTCCTGATAAGACAATGAGTACATAATTGACTTAGCCCAGAGCACACAGGTGCATAATTAAACAATGAGTGCAGGGAGGATGAGACCTAATTTCTTAGTTCACGAGGTCTGAGACACACAATGCCGCAAGCACACACTTCACGTAAATTACATTTACAATGAAGCGCGCACACACTTATTGGTCAAAGAATAGCCTGTCATAAAGCATTGTTGAAAGTATAATAAAGAACACGCAATGTATTAGTCAGTAATTCGGGGTTACGGGGATCACATGTTTTCAAGTGTTTTTCCAATTGAAATCCATAACTTACAAGTTAATTAGTATTTACTATGTGTAACGAAGCATTGTGTTGAATTGTATTAAAAAATGCCTCTGTGAACAGGCTTTGGAGAAAAACTGTAGAGACCGGGTGTGAAGGGCTGAGGTGCAGTTCACAGTATTTTTCTCCCTGTCGCAACAGTTAATAAATGCTGTCTTTGAATTGCCAAGAAGAGTCTGCATAGTTTGAGTCTTGGGAGTGTTTCCATTCTCCCCACAGCAACAGTCGTAAGCTGCTAGCACAGGCCCTGAAGTGGATTGGCTGGCAGAACAAAATTACTAGGTAGATTCTGTTATGGCAGGGCACAGCACTTACCTGGGTAACAAAATTGGAGGGGTTCTGGCAATGGGATCAAATTGGGATCTCAGAGGTAGGAGAAATCTGGGGGAAAGGATCTTACAACCCTCTCAGAGGAATTCAATCTACAGTGTTTGATGTTCTTCAAGTACCTACAGCTTCATCGTCCTTTAGACCAATATACGGAGTAGTTTTTCTCTGCTCCACACATTAACTCAGTGGAAGCTAAGGTCGTGTTGAAGGCTCATTGAAGACTGATGAGGCACAGCATTTCCCAAATATACCATTTCCCTAACAATAAATTATCTAGAAAGATATGTAACATTGTGTCAAACATGGGAAAAAATATAGAGCAACTCAAAGATAAAGAGTGGAGTGCAGCTAAATTGACTCCTGATGAGCTGGCAATATCTGCACACCTACATGTAAGACTCATTCATTTTTTTATTTTTTTTATTTATAACACAGGCACAGCTACTTATCTAGCAGGCTTTGTAAAATTGAAATTATTGAAATGTAATTCATGCTAGTGCTACAGAAAGAAATAAAAAGATTGGCTACATGTAATTTTGAATGTGCCCCGAAGATAGCAAGATTTTAGCAAGAAGTGGATGAAAAACTATCTGGAATTCTGGTCCGACAAGTAAATATATCCCTGATACAATGCCTGTCGGGAATAAGTGAGAAATTGGGTATATCACAATGGAAATACATCTTGATGGAGTTGGGTTATCTTTTTGCAACATAGGAAAGCAAAAGAATTTGCCCTTTTAATCACTTAAATTTGGTACCTGTTATATATTTGATAAAAGATCATGGGAAAAAGGGACAGTAACACCAATAAACATAAAATAAACCTGCCTATTCTATATCTCTTTAAAATCAATGGTCAATCCAGGAACAAAAATACATTATGCATATTCAGTACCCTTGTTTTATTTATATAATGATCATAAAGTGCATACATGCTGTTATATTTATGTATACTAATTCTAATAGACTCAAAGCCGTACTTATGAATCTAACAATTCATAATTATTACAAATCATCTCTGTTACACAAAAAGCAAATAATCATGCCATGAATAAATATGTGTTTAAATTTCAAATACGTGCCCCAGTCTGCAACACTAATTTCCCATCAATCCCCAGTCATACCATACTCAACTTTCTCTCATACCTGTACACAATATTAAACTTCCCCTACTCAATAAAATAACACTCAGTACATTGTTACAAGACACTAATGTTCCCCTTAACAGTTTCCATTACTTTTACATATCACTTTATGCACCCCAAACCATCGGTGAAGGAAGCCAAAAGGCAGCCACCTTTTTCAGGGCAGAAATGCTTTTTGTAGCAGAGGCCAAGGTGCATGAAACCTAGTAAATGTATATCATTTTTCCTGGCTCAATCTATACTCAGACATTCCCACAACAAATCTAATAATAAATATAATGTACTATGCTCCAGTTTGTGCATATTTAGTATTACTACATTAAAATCTGTGACTATAGGGGGTTGTGGCTTGAAGCCCAGGGAAGATGGCCGCCTAGCTGAGAGCTCCAACAACTGGGGGAGCGTTTGAGCAGTATACTCCCGTCATCCGCCTCTATCGCAGCCCATCTGAGGCGAGTTTGAATTCAGATTATTCTCTACACCCCATACGGATTGATGTAATCCTGGGACCTCATGTTTTCACCGACTTCCCAGCAAAGCCAGGAAAGCTCAGCCAGACCGCCAGAGAGAATATAGAGATTGTGGCACCACGAGGTGCGGATTGCCTCAGCAATCACGTGCTGATCTCTCCGATGCAGTTGGACTCCTAATCACCTAAGGACTACAATGAAGGGGAAACAAGTCACCTAAGGTAATGCGCCTAACTCCATATCAACTACATCTCCTGTAACAATAACTGGCAGAGAAGGCTGCTAGCTCCGTGACTGCTGCGCACAGCTCCTATTAATGCTGGTGACTACCCTGATGTAACATTGGTACGAAGAGACCCCATATGAAAACCGTTCACTTGGCAATTCAATAGTGTGTCTTACCCATTGATTGGTCTTCAGACTAGGCATGTGACTCGGCCTCAGCCTATTGGACTTCTGACTAGGCCTCCTATTTAGGCTTTAATTCTGGGCCTGGAAATTTAACAGACACATTGTGAGCACGGCCCCATGCGCTTTCAGCGGAATACCACTGCTATGGATTTATGACTATCCCACACACACGCAGCGAAGGGATGTGATGACACACTTTGCCAAATACTTAGAAGTAAACTGATTCCATAGCGCTTTACTCTTCGTGCTCACAACCCTCGTGACCATGACTCTGTTTCTATTCAGCCACAAACTAAAGGCCTGGCGGACATATCAGCCATTTCAAAGAAGCAGTTTATGCACCCAACATTGCACTAATTAACTGAGGCCCCATTGATCTGGACTCTAGTGAGCAAAGTCAACATAGGAACTTGTTAACAGATTTGTCAACAAATATGCATGTATTCTACATGGCCATTACAGCAGTGTGTCATGCTATCCTTGTGACACTATTCAAAGTCGATAGAAACTATGGGGGAGCACCGCACCTCAATGTTTCTGCACACTAATCTCATGCGAGTGATTATATTTGCAGTCTAACTAGCAGTTCAGTTACCCTGATCAATGCAAGCAATTTGAGCAACAATGCAAGTATAATGCAAGCTTAATTAATAGAGTGGAACGCCATGATGACATAATGATCTTGGGTGATCTGAGTAGTCTAGCTAGAGCTGCAGCCTAGTGATCAATTTATTTCCTTAACTACACATCCCTTGTCTACACTTTGTTTTGATCTTATTTTTGCACGATCACTGGAAATATACTAACTGAACCACCTGACTGTGCTACCTTGTCTCCAAATATAATTCATACCAGACAAAGGGCATAAGCTTTCTACACTGACCTATAGTCTGTGTAATCTCCTTCAATTGCTTGTGAGAAACAAATAGCATTTAACATGAAGTGACACCATTGCATCCACAATTTTGAACCCAAACAACATCTCTGTATTTCTATAATGGCAGACAAAAAGGAACTTTGAGATAAAGAAGGGACCATAAGGCATCCCTCACAAGGGCCAAACAAGATCCTCCCAACGTTGAACCAACAGTCAAATCAAAACAAGTCCTGTAAATCAATGACAAAATTGACCTGATCCTCAGCAGTCTCTCCTCCCTGCAAGAACTGGCACAAAGTACTAAGATAAACAGTGATCTTATGCAAATGGAAATCTCAGCCATGCATAATAAACTTAAGGTACTTTCTAACTGAACTTCTGAGGCAAAATCAAGAATCAGCATGCTAGTGGATGAAAGCTGCAAGGACAAAAAATCTAAACAAACTACTGCTAAGTAGATAAGTACAATAGCTAAAACCATTACTGACCTCGAAAACAGCAACAGAAGAGGAAACCTAGGAATCTTTGGCCTGCTGGAAGGATCCGAAGATCATGCACCGTCATGCTTCTCTGGATTCCTCATAACTTGGGTATCAAATTCGAGAGACCATTCGAAATCGAGAGAACGCTCAGAGTTATAACCAGGCCTATTCTGGGCTCCAAAACACCAAGACCACTCGTCAGATCACTCAGATTCCAGCACTCAGATGTAATCTTAACACATATGAGAAAAATCAAGTCACTCATCTTTAATGACAATAAGGTTGGAATTTCCCAGACCTCCCCAAAGAATCAGTATTCAGAAAGAAAGGTTTCTTAGCATTGCAAAAAACCCTTACAGATATGAACATCACCTTCTCATTCAATGTTCCGTACAGATTCAGAATCACCAAAAGAGGAAAAACTCAGATTTTTGATGATCTTGCTGACATAAAATCATACATAGAGAATCCCCAGCAGCAGGAGATGATTACTTGAACTAACAGCTCAGTGACACTCTGAAATTTTCTCAAACCATTTGTCACCTAGACAGATATGATTCAGTTACTTCAATTTATAGATGTGAAAACCTCTAGATATCGTGAATATCTGTTTTCATATTGATATGTTTGGTTGCTTCATACTAAGCTAATACATGCATCCCTCTCTTATACAATCAGCTGACGTTCTCCACATTCACATATCATGTATCTGATTCATACCTAAACAACCTGCATCTGAGGATTCACTCTGCTATCCTAACCCAACTCATAGCCTGCTAGCAGTTGATTTCGTGTTACAGATTTTAAGACCTCACAGTTCCTTTACAACAACATCTTTCTGCAGCAGTTCTATTTCTAAACATACACCTTTTAACAATATCTCATTCATCATACATACCTAACCACTACAATAGACATTACCCAATGTCACGTTACCTTATACTCTCATCTCCACTAAATGAGATTAGGGTGCCTTACCTCATTTAACTAACCAACATTTCCTTAATTTTCACTACACCATCTACAGACCTTCACATAAAGTTAACATTTAAAGTAATTCAATGTTACCCTCTACTCTACATGTCCACCCACGACTCACTCACTAGTCACATCTTGTATCTCAAATCTATTAATATTTTTAAATTTTCTAAGCAGTCATGGACCCCCTGAAAAGGTTTTGCGGACCCCCCTTGGGTCCCCGGACCACAGGTTGGGAACCACTGATTTACAGGACAAGTAAAAATGTTATAGGTACATTATCTGCAATACAAAGGGCCTGGTTTATGAAAAGATTACGCCACCTTTGCTTAATTTTTTGATGCAAAAGCAGCACAAATTGACAAAATACAATTATATTTTGGAAATTTGCATAAACTTTTCATAAATCAGGCCCAAAGTCTCTCTGACAATTTTCTCAATAATGTGATGTAGTGGACATTGTATGGTATTGTTCCATTTGAACACGCAATTGAATGTTTAATGTTACAAACAATTTAAATGATCCCTTTGATCATAGTTATGTACAGCCTTCTGACTTCCCAGTCCTTCTTGAAAGTCGTACTCACCACCAACTGTGATAACACCATTAATCGCTGTGCTTCTTGATCAAGCTTTTTCCTTTTGCTCTTCCTTTTTAATTTGTATACCTCTCTCCTTCTCTTAACTCCCCTCCTCCCCCCTCACTGATGGGATGCCCCATGCACGAAATATTGAAGTTCACCACTCACTGACATATTTCACAACTGATATTAAGGCTACTGCCTGCTGCTTTTCCAGCAAACCAAATTTTACCAAACCCATCATGCCATAAATAATGTCTAGTCACACTTAGAGGATATTATCATCCAACACAAAGGAACTAATTCACTTTCTCAGCAAATCCAAGTTTCACAGAACCACATGTATCACGTGTCATGCCTAATCAACCTCTTAAGACGCTGTCACTTAAAACAAAGGGGCTCAACCATCTTGTCAGAAGTCAGAAAGTTATAGAATATTGTCATAAACATAAAGGGGACGTTCTCCTATTTCCGGAAACAAGAATAAATAAGTACATTGCCCAAAACCTGTTAATCAATTGGTACTCAGATCTGTCATGCTCTCTCGTCTCTGACATGCAAAATGTGACTATGGGGGTCATTCTAACCCTGGCGGTCGTCGACCGCCAGGGCTAAAATGACGGGGGCACCGCCAACAGGCTGGCGGTGCCCCGCAGGCCATTCTGACCGCGGCGGTTCGGCCGAGGTCAGAAGTGGAAAACCGGCGGTCTCCCGCCGGTTTTCCGCTGCCCTTTTGAATCCTCCATGGCGGCGCAGCTCGCTGCGCCGCCATGGGGATTCACACACCCCATACCGCCATCCTGTTCCTGGCGGTTCGCCCGCCAGGAACAGGATGGCGGTATGGGGTGTCGTGGGGCCCCTGTAAGAGGGCCCCACAAAGAATTTCACTGTCTGCATTGCAGACAGTGAAATTCGCGACGGGTGCCACTGCACCCGTCGCACCTTCCCACTCCGCCGGCTCCATTCGGAGCCGGCGTCCTCGTGGGAAGGTTGTTTTACACTGGGCTGGCCGGCGGCCTTTTGGCGGTCGCCCGCCAGCCCAGTGTAAAACCTAGAATCACCGCAGCGGTCTTCCGACCGCGGAGCGGTATTCTGGAGGGGGAACTCTGGCGGGCGGCCTCCGCCGCCCGCCAGTGTTAGAATCACCCCCTATATTTGCAAGAACTAAGCATTAAAATACTTAAAACCAAACATGATACAGACGGTTGATGGGTCATCTCCCATATCTAGAAAGATAATTAAAAGATCTTTATTGTTAATGTATATGCACCGACAACAGACGCTCCCACTTTTTGGATAATAAAAGACCTAATGAAATTCCAAACAGTTCGAACATTCTTATGGGAGGCGACCTCAACCTATCAATGGACCTAGTCCTAGATAGATTATCTCCATGCAAATGTAGACCAGGAAAATCCCACAAACAGATGAAAAACCTATGTACTGCTCATAAGCTTACAGACATATGGAGGCTCTTCAACCCAACAGTCAGTGAATTCACCTTTATCTCTAATCCACATGGCTCCCACTATAGGATTGACTACATCCTGACTAATCCAAAATTGACTCCCTCTTGTTCCAATTTCAGAACTGAACCAATCATTATTTCTGACCACACATGCATTCCTGTTGACCTCACTCTAAACAACCTATATGAAATATGGCGCCTAAGTGACTCCCTAATCAGTGACCCAATTTCCAAAGAAATAAACTCTGCCATTGTTAATTATTTCAAAGAAAATGACTCCCCTGAGATTTTACCAGAAACCCTTTGGGAAGCAGTGAAAGCCACAATAGGGGGCAAAATAATGACCAGTAAAAAATAAAAGCTCCAATAAAAAAACTGGAGGAGCTAGAAACTAAAGTCAAACAGCTTGATCACACTGTCACCTCTAAAGCCTCGACTGAAATAATTCCAAACTCAAATTTCTAAAATACGAATATGATAGTGAGAGGGCTCATATATGGCTGAATACAAAGTGAGGAAACTGTGAATTCAACAGGGCGGGGAAATTCCTTACTAATCATCTCAGCTGTTTGTTTCGCCCAATATCATAAAGATATCAACAACCCAAACTAGCAACCGATGATTGCCAATTGTGAAAAATACTTACATAACATTAAATTACTCATGATTATTGAACAAGACAAACTCTCCCTAAACAAAGTTATTGACACAGAAGAAATAAATGAGGCGATCAGATCATTAAAACCAAAAAAGGGCCAGGACCAGACCTCTTCATAGCCCTCATATAGAAGGCCTTCCAAACATCACTAACCCCCATCTGTAGTTCCTTTTTTAACTCCTGTGCCACCACTGGTATCACTGGTTCAAATTTCACGGAAGCGTTTATTACAGTAATCCACAAAGATGGTAAAGACCATGGCCCTCATTCTGACCCTGGCGGTCTTTGACCGCCAGGGCGGAGGACCGCGGGAGCACCGCCGACAAGCCGGCGGTGCTCCAATGGGGATTCCGACCGCGGCGGTAAAGCCGCGGTCGGACCGGCACCACTGGCGGGGTCCCGCCAGTGTACCGCGGCCCCATTGAATCCTCCGCGGCGGCGCAGCTTGCTGCACCGCCGCGGGGATTCCGACCCCCCCTACCGCCATCCAGATCCCGGCGGTCGGACCGCCGAGATCCGGATGGCGGTAGGGGGGGTCGCGGGGCCCCTGGGGGCCCCTGCAGTGCCCATGCCACTGGCATGGGCATTGCAGGGGCCCCCGTAAGAGGGCCCCTACATGTATTTCACTGTCTGCTGCGCAGACAGTGAAATACGCGACGGGTGCAACTGCACCCGTCGCACAGCTTCCACTCCGCCGGCTCGATTCCGAGCCGGCTTCATCGTGGAAGCCTCTTTCCCGCTGGGCTGGCTGGCGGTCTGAAGGCGACCGCCAGCCAGCCCAGCGGGAAAGTCAGAATTACCGCCGCGGTCTTTCGACCGCGGAACGGTAACTTGACGGCGGGACTTTGGCGGGCGGCCTCCGCCGCCCGCCAAGGTCAGAATGAGGGCCCATGTAGTCAACAAAAAATTATCGTCCAATATCTCTACTTAATGTGGATTGTAAATTGTATACTAAAATCCTAGCCACTAGTTTGAAGAAGATACTTCCCTCACTAATACACCCAACCCAAACTGACTTTATAAAAGGCAAACTAGCCTTGAATAACATAATGTTCCTGGCACAAACTCCAGCTATGGCCGTGGACGCGGAAAAGGTCTTTGACAAGGTATCTTGGCCCTTTCTTAGATTGGTAATCTGCAAATATAAGTTTGACCTCCAACTTGAACAAATGTTTTTCGTTCTTTATCATAACCCCTCAGCCAAAGCTAGAGTCAGTGCTCCTTATCAGAGAAGTTTCACCTAGCTCAAGGCACGAGGCAAGGTTGCCCCCGCCTCTCTCTGCTGCTTTTTCTTCTAGCTATAGAAACCCTACTTTCTATATTAAGACATAACTCAACCACTAAGGGCATACCTTTTGGTCCAGCATCTCACAAAGTAGCGCCATATGCCAATGATGTTCCCATCTTTTCGGAAGAGGCAGACTCTGCCGTTCCAGAAATTCTGGATCTCATCAGTACCTACTCCAAGGCTTCAAGCTGCTCTTTAAATAAAGTCAAAACAGAAGCATTCCCTCTTAGTACGATCTGTACCTCTGCCATACTAGGCAATAGTAAACTCAAATGGCAAAACCATTATCTTAAATACTTAGGCCCAGAATTTAGCAATTCATTAGGAGTATCCTGGACTCACATTGAAAATAAGCTCATAACAAAAATACAGGATCTCATAGAAAACTGGTCACCCAAACATATGACATGGTAGGGTAGGCAGCAATGCACCAAGATGCGAATAGCCCCACAGGTAAACGTTATAATTAGCATGTTTCCTCTACATCTATCTGATACATTCTTCAGACTTCTCAGCAATTCTGTTATCCAATTTATTTGGCATGGTAAAAAAACCTGAATTGCAAATAAGATATTATTAACAAATAATGAAAAAGGGGGAGTGGACCGCCCTAATTTTAACAAACTTCAAATGGCTTTCCTCCTCATACAAACTATACAGTGGCAACACTCAAATCCTTTACTTCTACCGTCCTTATAGGCAGAAATAAAGAAGACTCATACATCCATTCACACCACTAGCTGTCATTTCAATGAATCACTTCAAACCTGCACATTCAGCTAATATACTTAGAGACACATTACTTGTGGTTAAGTATTTAGATGGAAACTGTGCAATTAAAATTAAACACTCCGCCTAAGCATCAGTCTGGAGCAATCCATTATTAAGAATTAATGGAAAATCCCTCCACTGGCAAACCTGGTCCTCACTTAATATCCTATATGTCGGCGTTGTGATTGACAAAATAAACCCTATTCCTTTCTCCTCAATACAAACAACCTTCAACTTCGCAAATAAAAAATGTTACAACTTCCTTTAACTCAAAGTGGCTATTATTCGCAATTAATATTTCCGAAACCCTGAAAAAAACAAGTATCCTTAATATTCTAACCCTACTCACATCACAGGATCAGCAAGCATCGAAAATAGACAAAGTTCTCCAAGAACATACTCCCATCACCCTACAGAGACACAAAAGCAAATGGATAGATCCTTTCCACAAAAAGGGATAAACTCATCTACTGTAAAAACTTGGACACAAATCTGGAAACATGTTACAAAGCTAAAGATCTCCCCTTTATTATTGCAATGCAGATATTGGGTGCTACACAGATTCTTCTAGACCCTGGCAAGATCAGGTAAAATGGGATTCCTAACCTCAGACTAATGTTGAAATTGCTCCCCTGAGGTCGGCGACCTCGAACGTATGATCTTCTGTTGCCCCATGCTTTGCTCTTACTGGAATGGCATCTGTAATACCATTAACACCATCTTCCATTGCACTGTTACCTAGGGCCCAATTCTAATCTGCCTGGGCTCCTGGATACTCCCCAGCAATACACCACATAAATCAGAATGCCTGCTATTTGACATACTCCTTACTTTTGGGATCAAAACGACCCTCTGCGACTGGAAAGATTTCAGGCCATCTCTTATCATACTTAGTTGGTCTGGGTTTGTTTTCTCAGAAGTGCAGATAATATTATCCTTAATCCTTAATCAAAACTTCAACCTGAACAAATCCAGATTCCTTTGGCTTCCTCTGGAGGCATATACACAGTCTCTTACCACTTCAGATACAATTGACCCTCCTTGAATTTGCAAGCTAAACATGCCACTTTCTCACAGTTGAACACTTGGGTGGTCCCATTCCCCACCCCCCCATCTTTATCTTTCTTTCTCTCTTCTCTGCTCATGTCAGACAATGACTCAGTCCCAAGAGCCAGGTATTTTGGTATACCTTCATATTCATGAACCCTTAACCAACTTTATTACTTGGTACCACATATTTAGGTACAGATCTCATTAACAATGTCTTCATTATACCTGACCATGATGATCAAACCTTAATGTGATATTTCTGCTTCTTGTTTTTTCTGTTATTTTGTGACTGGTAATCTGTTATTTATTTTCTTTTTGCTGATCAGTGCTGTTGTTCTGTGCCACAAAAACCTCAATAAAATGTTAAAATATCAAATCTGTGACTACTCTAATCATGCACCCATCATATTAAAATATTGCCTTTATTTTCAATGGTTTTACACACCATCTTTCTTAACGACTCACAGTATGATAAACAGTCCCTTAGCTCCTGCGCTGGCTATACCATTCAGCATGAGTGTTCGACCCATCATCAGTAGTACATGCATTCAGATTAGATGTACAGCTGGTATACTATCATTATCAATGAGTATGAAGTTCTTTGCATGTTAATCCTTTTCACACGCCCCTAAGAGTGTCCCTCATTATTCAGAATGGATTAAGGCATGTAGGAAATAGACTATTGTGCAACAACTGAGAGGAAGATTTATTAAGTTAGAGGCTGCCAAAATAGGCATATCAAGATTTGGGGACCATGAACATGCCTTGTTTGAAAGAGAGTGGGGTTACTTGCATCTCTGTATGTATGGGAATTACTAATTACATTAGAGGTTACTTGAATGGGGATGTTATAACTATTTGCCTAGAAACAGAATAGATAATGAGGTCTTATGAAACCCAATAAGTGTTTATTAATAAAAAAGTGTAATGTAACCTGCTATGTTAACATTGGCTATGGAGGGTTCCTAACGTGACAGCAGCAACTACTCAAGCATGTGAACCTGTAGACGACTTGAGAACTGTATATGCACTCAATTAACTTTCTTTTTTTCTGAAACACATTGTGAAAGGGGCCTCAACATATACAGAATTGTCACACATGTTAGATGTAGCTGTATTGCATACATAAGTTTCCTAAGCGGATGTTATGAAACAGTTCAAAGATATTTCTTGCAATGCAGATCAAAAGAAACAAATTATTCTTAATGGAATTCTTACTTTCTGATACTTCTACCTGCAAATGCCTTTTGAGTTCTCCCTGATGCCAGACTGTATTCAAAATTTCATTGTACCTCTTTTTTGTGGTAAGTACCAATGGTCTGAATTCACTGGAGCCATATGGCACCTCCCCTGTCCACTTTTGTTTGTTCCCTTTTTTCCGTGCCCTCTGACAAGGATCTGAAACTCTATGCATTATCGTTTTTTAAGTTCCTAAAACAATTGTTTCTTCATAAAGTTTTTTTTCAGTTATGAAGTGATTAGGGCTATCACTGCACCGTTAAGAGGTCAGAGTTCAAGCCTTTCTGCTCCTTCCAATGGCAAGTGTCCATATCTGACCTCCAGGAGCTCTGCCTGAGGCTGAAAAATGAATCAATGTCATGCGGCCTCATATACATCAAAGCCTTCAAAGAGAGGAAAGATAAACTGTTTAAGGCTTGTGCATGTGATTAACCAGACGATGGTCACAGTCAGCCTCAATGTTGCGTTCCTCTCTGTGTTCCATATCTTTAAAGGAAAAATGTAGAAAATACAAGAAATAAAGGAGAAGGGCCGATGACTCTCCTCGAGTTCCTGAGATAGGTCATCTTGATGCTCATCGCCTCCAGCTGAGTCTCATGAGAGTCTCTTCTGGCAGGACAGCCAGTTATGATGCCTGTCTAAGTGAGTGGTCCAGCCCCATCGGTGACCACCCCTTTCAGCTCCAGGGTCACCATCAGACCTATTGCCTTTTTTGCCACCTGCATTAAAGACGGTTTGTCTCGTGTTCCTGTTGCTGAACCAGAACAGTTCTTTCATGCCATGATGTTGTTGTTTATTAATGCCTTTGTTTCTTCGGTGCCCTTCTGGACACCATCATTTTTTGGGGCTCCGCTTGAAGTACTAACAGAGGGTTTGCCCTCAGCACAATTCCAAACCAGAGGGCTACCTTACAGCATGCTTCTGGCACACAGCTGATCCTTGTCAGAGCCTCTTGCTAGTGGTCCCTCCACCCAGGAAGATTCCACAAACCAGCCAAGGGCTTGATTTAGAGTTTGACGGAGGGGTTACCTCGTCACAAACGTGGCGGATATCCTGTCTGCTGTATTACGATTTTCATTGGAAATAATGGAATTGTAATAAGGTGAAGGGGATATCTATCACATTTGTGACCGAGTAAACCCCTCCGCCAAACTCTAAATCAGGCCTCAAATGCCTTAATGACTTCTAGGATGAAGGCTAAGAGACTATCTGAAGAAGCCAGGTAGAGAGAGGAATCCCACCCTGGGTTCACGCCGCTCCAAAAATATAGGCAGAATATGGAAGACTTTTTTGGCTCCTAGTCAGATCACATCCAGATGCCAGAGGTGGTGCCTCATGATGAGGTTGATAGTGGTGAGACTTCCAATTTACTGCCCTTAGTCTCTTCAGACACAGCGGACTACTTGGCATTTCAAACTGCCACTGGGCTGGATACCTCCTCTGAGGCAGAGATGGAGTGTTCTGTGGGACCAATTCCCCTGAAAGTGGCTTCCTCTATGCTGTACCATGGAAGGCAGTGTAAATATTGCATCTTCCAATAACAACAGTGACAGAGGTCCTCTAGTCTGCTTCAACGGTTTCAGAACTGCAACTTCCATTCAGTGAAGCCTTGCTCATCCCTACTAAAGTGGCCTCTACAAACCCACTTCTGTCCCAGCTATGACCTGTATCATTACCAGGTGACCTAGCCCATGTTGAGGGGATTCTGCCTTCCTCTCAGTCCATGCCTCACTGAAAAGCTTGGAGGTGCAAGCCTCATTCTGTCCTTTCGCTATGCCTTCCCTGGACAGGGAATCCAAGAAATGGGAGACTGTAGGAAAGAACGTTTTCTCTGCTTCTAACATATATCCCCGCCGCCCCCCAGTCCATAAATGCTACATGCCTGCATGAAAGATAAACCCACATCTTGTGTGAGATTGTAAATGTAGTTTATAGTTTACTGGAACTCATTTATCGTGTACATATGATGAAGCATGAAATCCTACATAGAACCAATTTTCTCTCAAAGATGATAACAAGTGGAGTCAGAATTTCAAAGAGGCAGGGAAAACAGAGGAAGGCCATGAAACCAGTTCCCCGGAGACTGCCAGACCCACAGACGCTATTACAAGTTGGGGCCAGTGAATGATCTGTATAACTGCTGACCAGTGCTAAAGTGCAAGGCCTCTCTGTCTAAATGGTATTTGTGATTGGTATAGCCATGCTTGGCATATTTGATTCACTGGTAAGTTCCTAATAAAGTGCACTTTGTATGCTCAGGGCCTGTCAATTAAATGCTACTAGTGGGCCTGCAGCACTGGTTGTGCCACCCACATTAGTAGCCCTGCAAACATATCTCAGGCCTGCCATTGCACCCACTTGCCAGGCCCAGACCTTCCTTTTTACTACATGTAAGGCACTCCTAAGGTAGACCCAAGCCAGCCCCATGGGCAGGGCGCAGTGTATTTAAAAGTTAGGACATGTACTGGTGTGTTTTACATGTGCTGATAGTAAAATACTGCTAAATTAATTTTTCACTATTGCAGGGCCTATCTCTCACATAGGGTAACATGGGGATTGCCTTGAAACATCTTTGAAATGTAATTTCCCATTGGGAGCAGATAGATAATGGAGTTTGGGGTCTCTGAACTCACAATTTGAAATACATCTTTTTGTGAAGCTGGTTTTTAAATTGTAATTTTGAAAATGCCACTTTTAGAAAGTGGGCATTTTCTTTCTTACCCATTCTGTGCCTCTGCCTGTCAGTGGAATACATGCCTGGGTCAGGATGACATTTCAGCTGTTAGTGAATTCACTCTGGACAAACTGTGGGAGTTGATGTGTGCATATTCTGATGTGTCTTTCTGAGCTAGAGTGGTGGTAGGAGCTGACACTTGCACCTGAATAGGGTTGTGTCTGTCCTTACACAAAGCAGTCTCAAACCCCCTGGAGTGTGCCTGAGGCCAGGGCAGAAAAAGGCAGGGTCCTGTGCACTACAAAGACCTCCTTGAAGTCTGCCTACTTCAAAGACAGAAATGGGTATAAGTACTGGACCTCTGATCCCACAAAGTTAGAGCACTTCTGGACTGAGGACATTCTGCCAGGAAGAAGAGCTGGAGTGACTGCTACTCTGCCTGTTACTTAGTTGTGCTAGCTTCTGCTTCTTTCCTGGGAGTGAAAGGGCTGGGCTTTGCTTTCTACATCCTACTTTCCAAGGTTCTCCAAGGGCTTGAACTGAGCTTGCCTCCTGTTAAGAAGTCCCAGGGACATCAAAGACTTCATCTGCAAGTCTCTGGGCTCTCCTGCTGTGAGTCCTGACTTGCTAAGTGGTGCCAACACCAGGCACTGGGCACTTGGAAGTGTAAGCCTGTGACATGAAAGAGAAATTCCATGCACTGATGCGTTGCAACCAAACAATCGGCGCAGTGCCTGTCCTGTAGCTGGAGAATTGTTGCAGCGCCTGTCTCGCAGCTGCAGAATCGACACCGCGCCTGTTTCCTATGGGCTGCATCAACACAGAGCATCTGGATTTTTCATGCATTGTCCCTGGGGCATCAATTTCTCATCGCCCCCACACTGCAGTAAGGAACTGAGGCTGTGTGTCCGGTATTCAACACATTGCCTTTTCTGTGAGGAAAGAATCAATGCATCACCTCCCCTGCCAGTAAGGAATTGACGCATCGCCTCTCCTGCGAGGAAAGAATCAGCGCATCACCTCCCCTGCACAATAAGTAACTGACACATTGCTTTGCTTTTCGGCTCCTCAGCTCCCCTGCAGACCACATCATCCTTGTTTGTGACGCATCCAAGGTATGCAGTGTTAAAAAAATACAGCCATTGATTCCTATGGATTAAGACTCATTGAAACCTTTAAAAAGTGATATCTTTACTTTTGTATGTTGGATTTTTGTTATTTTGGTCTTGTGTTATTCAGATAAATATCGGCTATTTTTCTAAACAGGTGTGGACTACTTTTCTGGTGTTTTCACTGTGTTACTGTGTGTGCACAAAGACTTTACAAATTGCCTCTGAGTTAAGCCTGGCTGCTCATGCCAAGCTAACAAGGGGGTGAGCAGGGGTTATCTTAGCTGTGTGACTCCCTTACCTTGATTAGAGTGAGGGTCCCTATTTGGGCAGGGTGCAAACCACTGCCAACTAGAGTCCCCTTTTTTTGTATCAATGTTGAACCCATTGCCAGACATTAAGCATTGTATTCTTGAAAAACACACCCCTTTGGTCTCAAACAAGGATTTCTCAGAATTTGAGTTTCTAAATATGAAATTCCCCAGGACCCCGATTTTATATACCTTGCCAAAGATCCACAAGAATACAACTCGCCCACCAGGGCGCCTATACTGTTGGGATGTGACTCAATCATTGAGCCTTTAGGCCAGTACATTAATATCCTTATTAAAGATTATGCCCCCTTCTAGATACATATGTATGGGACAGTACATGCATGATTAACCTTATTGAAGGCATGAACTTTGTTCCTGCACACAAGCTTTTAGTGACCCTAGACATCGAATCACTGTACTCCAACATTCCTCAGAAATAAAGCATCGAAGTCTTTAGGAATATCCTAGACTCTCGGCCCACTCCCTTCCTGGTACCAACCCATTTATATAACAGAACTTCTAGAAATTGCCCTTTTTAGAAATTACTTCCCTTAGGGACATTATTATTCTGAGTGACATAGTTTGCCTATTTTGGACCTAAAAATAAATAATAATGACAACCACCTGATTGTGACTCGCAAACCCACAGAACGCAATACATTATTGCAAGATAAATGCTTTCATCCGCGAGCCCTTAAAGATTGGCTGCCCTTTGGCTAATTTCTTAAATTATGAAGGAATTTTATGGCAAGATCGGATGCTCCTATTATGCGTTTCTTTTCTTACTTTATTGAATAGCAGCAGTCAAGAAAAAACTACAGTTCCCATAAGGCAAAGTGAAAAGAGCCAATGGGAACAATGGGAACAAAAACGTGTACAAGTATGAACCAATAAACATGCACATAGGGTATTATGACATCACTTGACTGCAAACAGCCCTCTTTTCTTGCTGCTCACAGTCAAGTACTTCAAATATTTATCTATTTATTTTCTGTGTATTTTATTGTTAATGGCGTTTATAATGCTTCATTATTCTTAAATTGCCCCACGATATTGCGTGTTTCCTTTTTTCCCCCTGTTCAGCCAGCAGGTTGCCGCATGATCTTCACGAGCGGTGTCCCTCGCGCTCGTTACTATCCCTGTAACGTTTCCTCAGACGACGCGCGTTCATACTTCGACGCGTCTGAGGAAACGCTGCTTCACAGTTCACCGCGCTTGAGGAAACGCTGCTTCCTCACTCAGCGCGCTTCGCTTCACATCTATTTTTAGCCCGGTTTTCTCTCACCTCCGGCTTCCCGCTCCGGCGTCTTGCGGTGACCCAGATTCCAGCAAACGCCGCGGGGAAACTTCAAGATGGCCTTTCATCGAACCTGCTGCTACACGCCTCCGGCCCCAGACTGTTTGAATAAGCCTCAGTTTTGACACGCCCATGGGCGGAGTTTCTTTCCCTTCTCATTTTAACCCCTGTTTTACCGATTTCTACTATGGAGAGGGATATCTCTCCTTCCAGGCAAGTTAATTCGGATGACATCAATTACATTAGACAGGAACTTAATTCCTTTATAGAAACCTCAGTTCAGCAGGCTGTTGCTACTTCCATACACAAATTATCAAAGAATTTAGAGTCTTCCTTTGCCAATATGATTTCAAAGACTCTATCGACCCAGGCTGCGGGGGATTGCAGTCAGCGCCTATCCCCTACTAAACATAAAAAATCCCTGAAAATGGCGCCAAAGGAAAGTGAGGTTTCCTCACACATGACACGACGCGGTTCCTCACAAGGCTCCCACCAAGGAGTATAAATATTTGGAAAATTTACAGTCATCCTTGAAACACAAATACAAGTCAAAAAATATTGTCCCCCTTTAATAATTTCTTCCATCCAGGATACGGATGACGATATGCTTGATGTGGATTCAGATAATAACGTTTCTGATGATTCCATTTCCTTATCACCTCCTCCTCCTAAAAAATTCAAGTTGTCCTCCCTTGATAACACTAATCCTATTCCTCTTCTGGATCCCGAGGTTTTTCCGATGTTTGACCCTTCCCAAATCCTTCACCCCAATTCCACCGAGTGGGTCCCTGTGGACTATGTAGCCGAGTATGTTTCAGCCAAGATCAATTGTTCTTTGGATAAGCAAACCAGAGCTAAGCTCAAATCTGAATGCCCTTGTCCTTCCCTCCCTCATAGGTCTTCTATTACTCCAACGATCGACCAACCCCTGCTCACTTTCTTTACCAAACTTGGAAAAGATCCCCGTAAGGGAGTAGACAAGGCATGGTCAAGCTGCCAAGATAAACTATTGGATATCCTTGGTCCTCTTACCCGTATATTTGATATTGCTGAGGCAGACAGGCTGGACGGCTCATTCATTGATCCAGAGGAACTTACCTTGTGGGTACAGCGCTCTGTCTGCCTCCTGGGGAATGCCAATTTGGCTCTTACTCATGAAGGAGAAAGGGGCTTTTACTGAAACTTGATCCCAAATTGGTCAACTTGGCCACCGTACAACCAAATATTAAAACCGAAGGCTTGTTGTTTGGAGAATCCTTCATTAAGGACCTGGGGAAATACGTGGCAACTTTTACATCACTGGACAAGGCACAACAGTCTTTAAAGAAGATGTTTAGCCATTGTGTTTTTGGCAGGGCTCGCAGAGGGAGGAACCGCTTTGCCGGCCACACATTCCACAACCAGCGTTCCAGAGGCTTCAATAACACGTCATACCAAGACTACAGGCCGCAATTTTACCCTCAGAGAGGCAGAGGGTTCCGCTCCAGAGGCTACAGAGGTGCCAGACCTTCTAACCAGTCAAGTAAGCCTTTCTTTTGGTCATATCCCTATCAGAGGGCGCCTTTGTTATTTTCTCCCAAAATGGTCGGAAATTACATCAGATCCTTGGGTTCTCAATACTGTTCAAGGTTATACTATCGAACTTTATTCAACCCCGGTTCAACCGCGGCTACCTCCTCTTCCACATTTCTCTTCAGAAATGTCAGACCTTATTTCCTTAGAAGTTCAGTCCCTCATTCAGAAAAAGGCCATCTCTCTTACCCAAACAGATCCGTCGGGTTTTATCAGCTCCATTTTCTTAGTTCAAAAGAAAAACAAAAAGATGCGCCCTGTCATAAATCTCAAGCACTTCAATCATTTTGTAGTCTACCAACACTTCAAAATGGAAACCATCCTCCACCTCAGAGGTATACTCCTTCAACACGATTGGATGGTTCGTCTGGACCTTCAAGATGCGTACTTAGTTGTTCCAATTCAACCAGATTCCAGAAAGTTTCTTCAATTCCAGTGGCTAGACCAACTCTTTCACTTTACCTCTCTACCCTTCGTCTGTCTTCTGCCCCTTGGTGCTTCACCAAGCTCATGAAACCCGTAGTGGCTTTCCTCAGAGCTCAGAGGTGTGAGACTCATAATTTATCTGGCGACATCCTCATAATAAGCCAATCTCCTCAGTCTCTTTTGTCCCACCTAGCGCTCACTTGTTCTCTTATCTCAGATCTAGGGTTTATCATCAACAGCCAAAAGTCTTTTCTCACTCTGACCCAGGTTATAGAATTCTTAGGTTTTCAAATAAACTCGGTCTCAGCCATCCTTCTCCTTCCTTCCGCAAAAATCAAATCCATCAATTCGGAGATTTTACAGATTTTACACAGCTCTCTAATCTCTCTAAGATCACTGGCTTGAATTGTAGGTCTTCTCTCTTCCTCTATCAAAGCGATATTTCCAGGTCCCCTCCATTACTCAGCTCTTCAAAGACTAAAAATTTGTCACCTCAGGAAAGGTCTTTCTTATTCAGACACCATCCCTCTGGATCACGATTCTCGCATAGAACTTCAATGGTGGATAGACCATTTAGACGCATGGAACGGAACAGCTATCTGTGCATCAGACCCAGATCTAGTATTAGAATCAGATGCACGCCGTTCAGGTTGGGGAGCCCGATGTGAACCAATCTCGACTGGAGGTTCATGGTCTTTAGAGGAGTCCATCCAAATTGCATATCAACTGTTTAGAGATGCTTGCCGGCTCCTTTGCAATCAGAAGCCTGTCAAAGAACAAAGTTTGTTGTGCTATTCTCCTCAGAATGGACAATATTTCGGCAGTAAGATATATAAATCACCTCGGAGGCACGAAATCCAAACCTTTAGCGGAACTAGCCAAGAGTTTTTGGGAATTTTGCCTTTTAAACCATCTTTCGGTTCATGCAGAATATCTTCCAGGAACTCTCAATTCGGTTGCAGACTGGCACTCACGGCATCTCCAAGACTCCAGCGACTCGAAACTCCATCCCTCAATTATTTTAAAAATTCAGAATATATGGGGCCCTCTTCATATCGATCTTTTTGCCTCCTGTCTCAACACTCAACTTCCTCTATTCTTCAGTTGGCGTCCGGATCCGTTGGCATTAGCATCCAATGCCTTCTTTCAGGATTGGTCAGGTTCTCTGAACTATGCCTTCCCTCCTTTTCTAATGATCAGCAGACTGCTCGCTCAGCTCAGGCGTCAACAAGCCTCTTTGATTCTCATAGCACCTTTTTGGCAATCCCAAAACTGGTTCCCAACTCTTTTGGAACTATCAATAGATTTTCCTTTCCTCCTTCCATCCTTTCCGAATCTTTTGTTGGATCCAATGCATCGTCCTCATCCTCTCATTTTAGACAATCTTCTCACCCTTTCAGCGTGGAAGATCTCGGGTATTCCCAATCTTGCCCTTTCATTTCGACAGAAGCTTCCCAATACTTATCGCAATCCTGGGCTCCCGGCACCAAGAAAGCATACAAATCAGCATGGTCTTTATGGCATAGCTGGTGTCTGGGAAAGCACATTGATTCCTCTTCAGCAGATGTGATTTTTATTGCAAATTTTTTGGCTGCCGAAGCCAGCAAAGGCAAGGCTTTTTGTACCATCAATTTATATAGGTCCGCGATTTCTTCCAATCATACCTATGTGAATGGAAAGCCAGTGGGAGAACATCCACTTGTTTGTCGTCTTTTGAAGGGAGTAAAATATTCCAATCCACCAATGCCAAAATACAGACAGTTATGGGATGTTAATATTGTTTTAAAGTTTCTTTTGTTTTGGCCTGATAATAACATGCTTACTTTAAAAATGTTATCTGCTAAGTTAACAATGCTTTTATGTCTTGTTTCTAACAAACACATTTCTGTTGTTAAAGTCTTAGATATTTCTAATTCATCAGTTTACTCATACTGGTGTTCTGTTTACAGTTTCTCGTCGAACCAAGACCAATTTATCTTCTGTTTTCTATCCTTATTTTCCAGATCACCCCAAATTATGTGTTGAAAAATGTTTAGAAGTTTACGAACAGAAAACTGCAGATTTAAGAACCTCCTCTTCTTCCCAACTTCTAATTTCCTTTAGGAAACCTTTCAATCCGGTATCTGCAGCTACTTTAGCACGTTGGGTCAAATGGATTATGTCTCTGGCAGGCAGCGATACTTCCATGTTTGGTGCTCATTCCTCTAGAGGAGGCATTGCTTCTAAAGCCTTTTGGACAGGGTCTCATTTGGAGGATATTCTTAAATCTGCAGATTGGTCTAATGATAATGTATTTAGAGTTTTTTATTGCAAACCTGTTGATAATGTCTCATTGAATGTAATTAATATGCTTTGAACTCGCATAAAAGGAGTCTCTGGTCTTGCCATAAAATGTAGAGTTTCCTAGTCTCTTGACGGAAAGTCTTAATGTTATTAAAGATACGGAGGCGAGTATTATCCCTCCACTGGGGTGTAACACTTGTTTATCTTTTCCCTCCCTTGTTTTAGCCTGAATGCCAGCTATTCAACCATCATCATAAGACATCATCGTCGTCCTGGTGGTCCAGTCTCCAATCTTCGTTTTCTCCTACCAGAGTTCATCGATTGACGGATCCTCCTTGCTCCGATCATTCTCCATTTTCTGGAGTGTTGAACTTTTGTTCTGAATTGTTATCCTTTATATTGGCTAAACTTATTATTTTTGCCATATTTCCTTTGTTCAATTCTGACTGACCTCTCGCAAGAAAAGAGGGCTGTTTGCAGTCAAGTGATGTCATAATACCCTATGTGCATGTTTATTGGTTCATACTTGTTGTCCACGTTTTTGTTCCCATTGGCTCTTTTCACTTTGCCTTATGGGAACTGTAGTTTTTTCTTGACTGCTGCTATTCAATAAAGTAAGAAAAGAAACGCATAATACTCGCCTCCGTGTCTTTAATAAAATTAAATTTAAGAATAAAATTCTTAGTGCCAAATTGCAAGAAAGGGGTTATCCTAAATGACTTATTGAGAACTCAATGAAGAGAGCACGGTTTAATCCCAAGGAAGAGATCTTACAGACTAGGTACAGACCTCCACAAAAAAAATTGTGTGCTTAACCACATACTGCCCTGAGACCAACAAGATTGTTAAGATCATTAAGAAGCATTGAATCATAGTTCATTCTTAATAATATAGATCCTTTTCGATACCTCCCCCTCTTTTCACATAAGAAAGGGAAAAACAGTAGGGATCATCTAGAACACACTGATACCAGCATTCCCACATCAGATCATACAGTGCTCTCTTTGATAAGTCTTAACTGTGTTAGGGGCCACTACAAATGTGGCTACGGTGTTGCATGCCAGTACGCTTCCAACACTAACGTATTTACACATGTCAATATTCAGGTTACTTTACAACATCATACGAACTTTGCTTCCATTAATGTTATCAATTGTATTTGGTGTAATCTTGTATACATTCGTCAGACAACGCTACAAGGCAGTACAAGGATCAGTCAAAACAGAGCCGGGGCTCATGCTTCAACATTTTCAAGAGTACGACCATACCGTTGAGGATCTCAGATGGCAAGTTATTGAAAAAGTTATACTACCATCACAATGAGGAGGTGTGTCACATACCTTAGGAAGACTGGAAGTTAAATGGCTAGACAAATTTGTCTGTATAAAGAATCTTTTGAATACCATGGAGGAATGGCGGAAGTATATTGCACTCCTGAACTGATGTGAATATATTGTACTCCTGTAAAGGATAAACGGAGTTCTTCTTTCTGGTACTAATACTGATATATCATGGAGATTTGCCAAACGAATGAGTTATGTTCTTAAGGGCCATGAGACAATGCCTCTTTTGACAAAAAGATGGGGCATTCCACCTCTGGCACTTTACTATTATTATAATTTGTTGTTACTGGCATACTTTGACTGTTTTCTTTTATTTGAAATGGTAAAAACAAGTGTAATTATTTTTTGTTCCATATCTATGTGAATTCTGATTTATATATTATGGTACTTGTTTATATTATTACCATTGATACCTGCCTGTTTGATTTTCATTCTTGCTGAGCCACGCACATTGCTTTGAATAAGCCAGTTCTCAACTATTCATAGAAAAGGTTCTGCCTTATAATACCCTGAGGCTGCTCCCCAAGCCTGGAAAAATGATAGCTCCTCTGTTTCCCCGAGTAGTTCTTGGTGCACGGCGAAGTGGGGTTGATTTTTTGTATCTGGCTTTTTTTCTCACTTTCATTCCTTATTTTAATTTTTTTGTTAATTAACGCTGGCACATATGACACCCCTTATTTTGTCTCCCCCTGTTGGCCCATGTTCAATTCCTTCTTTCACACTCTTGTCTTATTTATCCCTTGTGAAAGGCTTTTAACCTGGAACCGCAGTGGCTCCATGGATGCTCCATAAAATCCTCAAGTAGTACTATATGGGGTTCGAATCCCGGGGTTGTTTTCTTTACAATTTTTTAAATTCTGTTTAGGCTTTTCTTACACTATATTTGGAATTTATAATCACAACTCCCCCACATTGCCACCTCCACCGGTTAGATAACTGATTACAATGCACTTCGGTTTCCAGTACGTGAAAAACGCACGGGTGCTGCCTCCTCCCACGGATGGCTTGAGCAGGCCTTCTCTATCGGGCCGGGTTGCATACGCACTTGTAGCTGCCTGTAATGATTTTGGTATGCCCCCCGGCATTTCGCCGCCCGCAGTGCAGCCGCTTAATTTATTTAAGAACGGTGAGCATGGTATTCTTCCTTCTAATCTCAGCGTCTGTCCGATCGGAAGGTCGCACACGAATTGCTGCACTACACAGCTTTCCTTACCTTGGGCATCAAGTTACGTGTAGTTACAAGCCTACATTCGCCCTATACTTAAGGTAAATTTCAGAATGTTTATGCTGCATTATAGTCTTTGAATTCTAAATTGATTTTTCGTTTCCTAGCTTTTTCATTTTTATTTTTCCTCCTTCTGGGTGCTAGTGCTGGCCCCATCTAATCCGTGAGTACAATCCTTTCATCTTCTTACACATTAGTGATTTTTTTTTGTAAGTTCTTGGTAAGTGGTTTCTCAGTTCTATTAATGAAGATCATCATTATAGTTTTTTAGTACTAAATGTCGCCCCTTTACTCACATGTGGTATTGGCTCCTTCCACAGAGGCCGTCCTTTACTGACTGACTCCAGTTGTTTTCCCAGCCTCATTGAACGGGCAACTAGTTCTCATGATTCCGTTTTCCATTTTCTTTATTTTTCCTTTTTCCATTGTCCTTAATTTACTTCAGTTGAGATGGTCTGCCTCAGTCCCCCATGTTATTAAATGTCCTGATAAGACCCATGTACCCCTGAATGGATCGAAATGTATTGACAGTTTCAAAGACTGACATTTCAGTTTCTTATCTCACATAGTGTTTTGCCCCGTGTGCTCAGACTTTTTGTCATTATATACGGCTATCTGACTTTGTACCAATACACCAACTATTGTTTTAATAAAATAAATAAACCCTTTGCTCAGTTTTGGTGTGTTTTCAATTGGGATGCAATTTCTCACAACTTTGTTTGGTCACTAATGGAAGAACATTTTTCTAGTTATATGATATATATACAAATAAATAACTTATATGATAAGTGCAGCAGTAGTTGTATTGTAAAATTTTGATTCATGCCTGACAGTGTTGACTATCTTGAGTTTCACATGGACAGTTGTTACATGTTAAAGTGCACATGCCAATATTCACATGAACATTAGGGCTGCTCTTGTTCTTAAACAGTTAGAGTTTACTGGAGCATCTGAAGGATCATTCTGCCACAGTGGGGAGGGAGGGACAAAATTCCTCCAGGCATATCATCAGGGTAAGCCTAGATGCCTTGGACTCTATGGCTAGGGTCATGGTTTCGTCTTTATTCCTGAGGCGACACACATGGTTAAAGTCCTTTGGTTTCTCCCCCATTGAGCTGGCAAGTCTCATGGACATGCTGTTTGTTTAGGCTCAGTTTTTAGAGCCAAGGTTGACTTTTACTTAGAGCAGTTCAAAGTAGGAAGCCCCACCACCTGTTCCTTGACTCTTCAATTCCCAACCCAGTACCACAAGCAACATAAGATATTTTATGGCTTCTCTAGGAAATGTGTCTTTCACCAATGGCAGTCTGCCCATACTGCCCTACAGTGAATCAATTTCTGAAGCAGTATTGGGGCAGAAGCAAAGTGTAAAGGAGACAACCACAACCCTCCTCCTCTTCATTCCCTCCCCCACCACCGAAAAGCTTCTTTTGCTTCCCCTTACCTGATCATTTGCAGCCATTTGGAGTGCGAGTGTATTCCTTCCTGTAGGCTTGGAAGGCTATAACATCAGACCATGTGGGTCTTGCAAATGCTCAAAAGAAGATATGCCTGCCAGGGAGACCAGATCCTCGGGGCCTGTGCAAGTTCCCAACATGTCCACCACTAGACAGCTCCAAAGCTCCGATAGATATACCACAGAACCTGAGAGAGACCAAGTAGGGGAAAAGGGGATTAGGGAACAGCTGGGAAGGAGACCTGTAGGAAGCAAAAGGTTAAACAACCCAATGTCAAGATATAATCACATTGACTTTCAATAGACTATGGTTTTAAGAGTTCTTATACTGTAATCATTGATAACCTAAGAAATGACTACAACTAGACCTCAAGAAATCTATGTACCTGGAAAAAGCAAGAATGGGTTAATACAATGTTTCATATGAGCTTTTCAGGAAATATCACATACTGCATTTTTACATGAGGACAAAGGCTACCTGAACATTCCCTGGAAACAGGAACTGTATTAGGAACTTAATATGCACAAAGAATGTTGCACTTTGAATTAAGCGTGTCAAAGAAATCCAAAAGCTCAGGATAAATGTGTGCACCTCAACAAACACGGCACACCAAAGTTTTCAATGTCATAAAATGATCGCGCACACTGCCGATCTAAAAGCCAAGCGTTTTATGCCAGGGTTGAATCTCGCACTCTGCTGATTCGAACAAGAATATGCAAATGCCATGAAATGATTGCGCACATTGTTGCCGATCTGAATGCCAAGGTTTACATGTTAGAAATTAATCGCGCACTCAGCCGATTCGAACAAGAATATGCAAATGCCATGAAATGATCACGCACACTGTTGCCGATCTGAATGCCAAGGTTTACATGTTAGAAATGAATCGCGCACTCTGCCGATTCGAACAAGAATATGCAAATGCCATGAAATGATCGCTCACACTGTTGCCGATCTGAATGCCAAGGTTTACATGTCGAACAAGAATATGCAAATGCCATGAAATCACACTCACGCAGAGAGTTTCACAACTAGGCCCAAAACTCGAATGTCTTTGAGAACGGGGGTCGGGGGCCCAGCCTGACCTCCGCCTTACCGCCCTGCTCAAGGATCACCAATATAATGAGGGCAGGCCTTGAATATCAAGGTAGGCCTCAGGAACAGGAGCTCAGGAAGTTGCTGCTGCTCTGCACCGGGACCTCTAAATAGTGAGCACGTGGAGCTGGGCTGGCTCCCTTATATAGAGTCAAGCCCAGCCCACAAACCACACCCAGTCATGCTGCAGGGAAAGCTTCTAGAAGGTCCTAGAAAGGGACCACACCCTAACACACTCAGTAAGTCTGCAGCAATACCTTGCAAATGAACAGTTATTGCAAACATCATTAATGGTGCTTTTCAAGGTTAAACTCTGCAATGCAAAAGGTTAACATACTGCATATAAACACAATGCATGAATTATGCTCTTGCATAAAGACTGGGGGCCATATGTACGAACACATTTTCCCATAGACACAGAATGGGTAAAACCCTTTGCTACATCTGGCCCTGGGTTTTTGCATTTTTGTCGCCCGTAAAACGCGCACTGTCCTGATGTTGACAATGCCCTTCCAACAAATGCCTCACCAGATCCCCACTTTCATTCCCTTCAATCAAAAGATCACATTCCAATCCTGAAGCATGAAGCAGCAGCCTGGTTGCAGAAGGGAGGAGTAGAGTTGGACCCACAGTAGGAAATTGGACTGTGGTGTTATCCACAGTACCTCCTGGCTCCCAAGTCTGATGACTGTCTTCTCCCAATAATAGAGCTCAGGCTCTTGAATTTTTACTTTTGCAAGGAACAATTCAAGATGCAGTCTGGAGCTCAGTTTTAGTTGTAGTGCTGGAAGTGGAAGGCTCAATGATCTCTCTTGACTTGTAGCATGTATACTTCCAGATACCAATACTGCAGTCGCACAGGAGGTACCTGTGGGTCGTTGGTAAGTTCTATCCACTGCTAGTTTGTGGCCCTCTCGTTTTGGTTGACAGCAGTGTCCTGAGTCTTCACAAAGGCGATGGTGGTAGTGGCACATCTATGCAGTTTGGAGATGTTACTGTTCCCATACCTTGACAATTGACTGCTCATGGAGAGCACACCACAGCCGGTGTTAGACCTCCACCAGGCAACAGCATCTATGTTTTTCAACTTGGGCTTTTCCACAAACGTGCCCATGTCTCCCCTAGAGCTGTCTTGGCCCCTTCTATACATAGGGACATTACTAGACACAACATCTATGAGGGGTTTCCCTCCTTTGAGGAATCCAATATTTTTGGGCAGTTTGTTCAGTTCAGTCTTTGTTCTGTCATGCTGGTTCTTCATCTGCTAGTTCTGCTGGCTTCCAGCATTCTACTGGTACACAAGGGCTCTCCAATAGTGCCAGTGACTGCAGCATGGAGAAGATCTGTAAATTGCTATCAGGATCTCTCTGGACATAGTGAAGGACTAGAACTGCTAGCCAGTGGAGAATCACTTTACACAAGGGAGGTCCTCTACTATCTCCCGGCACTCTCCACGGTAATGACAGATGTGTCAGTTGTGGAGGAACTGAGATCAGGGGCTTGTGTTCTCCAGAGGAGTAGGTCCTGCTTATCAACATGATTAAACTGTGGGCAGTAAGGCTGGCCCTGAAAGCCTTCCTCTGTCCCCTGATCCCCTTCACTGCTGGTCTAGTCATATCTTTACAGAAAATACAACAATGATGTGGTATATTTCCAAACAGGGGAAGTTGGGTGTCATCTTCTTTGCTGGGAAGCTCTGCGACTGAGTGCATGCATCTAGGTAGTTGCCCCTCATCAGGTAGGCTCCCTGAAAATCAAATCTGACATAGTGAGTTAGTTTCATCTTACTGAGCACAAGAGGTGCTTTTACTCACGTGAATCCAGCACATCTTTACCCTGTGGGGTGCCCCTCTGGTAAACCTCTGCTCCGCTTGCGATAATGCAGTTGGCCCACTGTGCTGTGTGTTTCTAGTGAGGTGAAATTTTCCACTTCACTACATATATCCCTGCCACAAAACCCTCAATTCCTCGTGTTGTGTGTCATTCTGACTGTCCCGGACTGGCCACCAAGGGTGTGGTATGCGGACCTCGTGCGGCTCTTGTGTCCTCTGCTCCACCTACCTCTCAGAGCAGACCTCCTTCCCCAGCCACAAGGGCAGACTCCTTACTAAACCTCCAGAGCCTTCACCTTCGTGTTTGGAGACTGAACAGAGACACCTGAGCTCCTTCCACTTTAAGCCAGAGGTGATCAATATTTTATTGTCAGCTCGTTGCCCCACTACAAAATGTGTCTTCAGGAATGTAGAAGAGATTCGTCAGGTGACGAACAGAAGGGAAGGAGGACTTTCCAAAGTTGCATCTATTTGATGTTCTTCTCATTGTTGTCTCACTTGACCAGCAGGGTTTTTCGGTGGGTACTATCAAGGGCTGTATTGCTGCACTTTTGGCATTTATTTTCCCCAAGGGTGACACCGAAGAAGACTCCATTGACAACACCATAGATTCCGAATTAGAGGCTGACATTAGTGATCAGGACCACATTTCAGATACTGCGTAGAAACATGTCCATGATATCCCATTCTTTGTGGAAGAAAAACCTAGAGGAAGAGTAGGACTTCTATTACACGGGCAAAATTTCAAGAGGGTTCTCTGAGGATGTGCTTCTACCGCAACATTATCATCATCTCATCGACCCTTATAAGTATTCTGATCACCACTACACATACAGACATTTATACTAAGACTCTTGAAGATATCTGAATTTCATGGATACTTTACCTCAGATCATTGAGACATTTCTAAAGTTGTTCTCTCATCTGCAGCATTATATGCCACCTTCAACTCTGCCGCCACTACCACAACTTTGTCAGACTCCCCCTCCACTCCGGTGCATCCTCCTCAGCCCTCACACATAAATGTTCCTCTTACTGCCAATTATATGGAGAGAGATAAAGATGAGGAGGAGCAAGATGAAGAAGCAGCCTCACAAGTCACTCAGAACCTGATACTGTCATTGCAGTGTCATTCCAAAGATAATCTAAAAACAAACAAGCTCGCATTTACACTCCGCCCCTTCGAATAGCGATACCAAGAGTATTGCAAATGTGGGCATAAGAGAAGTTGAATGGCGACAACCTGCACCAAGGCGCTAATGCTTTTTTTTTATCCTTGGACGCCATGACGACCCGATGAGGCAAGATTAAATCTGACGCTTAGGTACTACAAATGCTAAAATAAGGACATACCCTGTGTTATCAACCTGCAAAGAGGCTTAAGCTGAACCTTCGGGAACTACAGCAGGATATCCTGCAGCTTGTTCTCAAGGGAGTCAAAGAACAGGTTCTCAAAAGCACAGAGGAATCAAGGTTTTGATTCCTGATTATTCTTAATGACGAAAAAACAGGTGGTCGAAAACGGACAGTGGCTCTTAGGGGACAGCATGTTTATGAAGGAGTATGTTCCAATGGTGACTGTAAGAAATTCGCTTTTGTGCATTGTCAGCCCTATATTTTGCCTCTTGCTGGACCCTATGTTTTTGCTGGCTTTAGAACTATGTGGAGTTTACCCCTGAAAAACCATAGTGCTTGGGCACCCCCTTTAAACATGGTTGAATTGACATATTTCCAATTGGTATATTTAACTTTCCGATAAGCGGTTAGTATATAGTATAAGATGTTTCCATGGCTGGATGCTAACATGTCCTTACAGTTACTAGCACTCAAAAGCTGTTTTACACTGCGGCAGGCCTGGCTGTCCAATGTGGGTTAACAGAGTATAGATTATTTTCCTAATACTGTAGCTCAGGAATCAGACTAGCTAGAAAAATACACATTATTCTAATAGCTATTAAAAATCCAATTGAATGGTGAAGGTGGATTTTTTAATAACTATTAAGGGAAAGTATCTTTTACCTCTTCCCTGCATGAATTTCCTGGAGGCTAATTTGCATTTGCTTTACGTTTCCAGCCAATGATTAGCTTTAGAATAGATGTGAGTGAGGTATGAAGATCCTCACAGGAGCTAACAAATATGTCACTGTGATAGGCAGGTCGACCTGAATGGCCAGAGATGGCTCCTTTAAACCTCACATAATTTGTAGGATGGGGGCTGCAGGCATCCTTTGAAGCATAAGTTTCAAATCCTGCTGGAGTGTCTTTTGTCCTACCAGACATCTGTCTCTTGATTTTGCATATAACAATTGGGGCACGCTTGAAAAGAAGGAGGTAGTATTCCAAGATGATTCTTGTGTATCCACTGTCTGGTTACTGCAAGCCCTGTTTTTTTTCCTATTAGATATCAGTCTCTGGGTTGGTGTAGGTACCGTGGTTGCTTTGAACTGGATTTTAGTGTTAGATGTGGAAAGATATTAGAATTTCCAAACTACACTCCCAACCCACATCTCTCAGAGCTCAAGTTGAGTTAAAGACTTTCGTCATCCTGAAAATTCCTAAAGAAGGTGGGGCACCTGCCAGATGGCCCGGACTCATGGACATGCCTTTTGACGGTTTTGCCTGTTTGGCTATAGGTCTGATTTGGCACAGGATTGCTTTAACCTTTTCGATGCTATTGATCTGACTACCAAGACAGGCGCTCTCCAAGCCAAGTGCTATTGATGTTGAGGTTACGTTGAAATGTCAAGAACAGGGAGTCCCTCTGACAGCAGCCAGTATCCCTCCCCACACCAATGGCAAGACAATCTTTCTCCCCCCCCAAGGGATGGAAAGCCCACTAGACTCCAGGGATTAGAAATGAAAGGGGTGAAAGCAGGCCACATTGACATAGATTCATGCTCCTGTCCCAAAGGGGATAATAAAATGGTTCTGTCCCCCAGGAACCAGATTTCCGTGTTTGTCCCCAGTCTCCCCATCCCCAAAGGGGGGAATAAATCCCATTAGACACCCCAAAAATTGTTCTTGGAAAAAAAAGGGGGGGTGGTAGGCGGTGGCCCATCTTGACATAGGGCTAGGCCACTACCCCAATGTGTGCAATACAGCATTTCTGCCCTGGGGATTCAAATTTTGAAATTTACCCCTAATCTGCCCCTGGAGGATGGGGGTGTTGTAGAAAGTCCACTAGACACCAGGGATGTTTAGGCCATGCCCCACCCCCCAAAAGGTGCAACACAGTTTTCCTGCTCCTCCTTGTGACCAGATGGGGGTTTGCCCCCCGAGGACAGAGTGGGGTTGAAAGCCCACTAGACCCTCCAGATATTGAAATATTGCTATACAAATGAGGGCAGCACAGCTTGACATTGAGCTATGCCCCCATCCCAGAACGACCATTTTTCCACCCCCTCCCCCCTACTTCCCCACCGGGGGGCAGATAACAAGTTTGTGCTGATTCCAAGTTCATCTGTAATGTAACCCTTACCCCTTTTTCCCTCACCCCTCCCAGAGAAAGCCCAATGAATACCAGGAATTTTACAATGGGACAATTAAAAAGGGTGGGGATCTCCCACCTTTACTTTAGGCCATGCTCCCACCGCCAAAAAGGGGAAACAGTCTTTCTGCCCATGGGATGACATACACGGATTTCACCCCAATTTTCTCCCTGGGAGCACAAAGCCCACTAGACAGCAGGAATTTTGAAATTGTACCAGAAAATAGGTTTGGCCTACCCCCAAGAGTGGGCTGTGCCCCCAAGCCAGAAAGAGGAATAGAGTCTCTGTGCCCCCCGCTTGGGGGCTGATAGGAGGTTTGATACTAATCCGCCCCTCCACGGGTAGAAAGCCCATTAGACACCAGTGAAAAAATGGTTGCAGAAAAAAAGGGTGTGGGTGCATTGTGATAAGGTTTACAAAAGTTTTGATGCATGTATCCCCTCAAGCCCTTTGTGATGCCACAGTGAGATCTTAATTTTTTCCTCACTTTCCTCACATGTACTCCCTTCGACACGATGCACAGCTGCCCTCTATGTCTCCTGGCTCTAACCATTGTATTCCTTTTCACAATAACATCAACTTGTTGCACGAGGGACCTGCAACCTTCCTCTGTGCAGCTGCTTTACAACACTTTTTCTCTACAAACCAGAGCGGCCTTCTTGCCAAAAGTCTTGATTCTTTTTCATGTTGGGCAATCCATCACAATCCTAGCATTCTTTACTCTGCTTCACCCCTCGAAAGAGAGACTCAGTCAGTTGAACCTTGAGAGGGCTATGAGCTTTTACATCAATCACACTAAAGACCATTGGATGGTTGATCCTCTGTGGCAAAGATGGATGGTTCTCTGTGGCAAATAAAGGCAAAGCGGTGCAGAAAAGGATTTTGTCAAAGTGGATAGTCCTCTGCATTATTATGCAGTGGCTAAGAAGTAGCCTCCAGAAGAACACAGGGTCAACTCAGGGTCCATTCCACCTGGGCTAAGGCTATTACCACTTCTTTGGCACGTGGGGTGCCTGTGCTTATTATCTGCCAACCAGCAATGCGGCATCATTGCACAGGTTCACAAAGCATTACTTCTTTGACAGCCACGGCTGGCGGGAACAGTATTTCGCCTATTCAGTCCTGCAGGACTTTTCAATATGAGCCATTCCACAAACTTTGCACCTTGCGAGATCCTGCTTTGGTTTTTATTCTAAAAATGAGGAATCTGCAGTTAGAAGTATCCATCAGAAGAACACGTTACTTCCAGTGCTAATGCTTTTTCAGGTGGATACTCTATCTAATAGCAGAGTCTTCACCACATTGTGAACACTCAGTTATGAAGCATGCCTTCAGGATTTGCTGAAGGGTTAGAGTTTTAAAGGAAAATCACTCATGTTCCGGTTCCACCAATATGGACTGCACTCTTAGGAGCCCCCCGCTTTGATTTATAAACTGATTTTTCAGGGTAGTTGGGTGATCCCAACTGATCTCTCTCCCTCACTTTGGTTATTTATGAAGATGCTTGATGTGCCACTGAGTTGAACATGAACTCAGCTTTATCTAGATGCATCTGCTGCTATGTGTATATTAACATAAGGAGATCCTGAAACCTAAGAATTGATCTAACCAATTAAGCACCTGTAGACCTGTCCTGTTCCCGGTAATGGTGTTTTGGGTCCTCTGCACATGTAAGCTAAGAACCATAAAACTTCTCTCTTTTAGTAGCCTCCTCCTCAAAAAGGCAGCATTGTCTATATTTAGCACATACAAGATAACCTCTGTCAGCCTGCAAACTTCTCACTTCCCCCTATCCAGCCACACATAGCTTCATGTGCCAACTGCACATTGCATGTAGACCGACCATCACATGAAACAACTCGGTGCTTGTCTGTCTTCTCTAAAAAGCAAGACCCTTCAAACCATCCTCACTGATAACCCAACATTATCAGTACTTTTAAACAATTTCTACACCAAAATCGTAGCCCAGCCGAACATGAAGAACTCTTTCAGGACCAGCTACCAGCTAGTGAATTCACTAGGGTTATATCACACAGCGGTGCCTCTGCGTTTGCGATAATAAATATTTTACCAATGTACATTATGGGGGTGATTCCGACCCTGGAGGTAAATACCGCCAGGGCCGGGGTCCGCGGGAGCACCGCCAACAGGCTGGCGGTGCTCCTTTGGGCATTCTGACCGCGGCGGTACAGCCGCGGTCAGAAACGGAAAGTCGGAGGTGTACCGCCGACTTTCCGCTGCCCAGGGGAATCCCCCATGGCGGCGCAGCTTGGGGGATTCCGACCCCCTCACCGCCATCCTGTTCCTGGCGGTTCCGACCGCCAGGAACAGCATGGCGGTGAGGGGTGTCGTGGGGCCCTTGGGGGCCCCTGCAGTGCCCATGCCAACGGCATGGGCACTGCAGGGGCCCCCGTAAGCGGGCCCCACTTTGAATTTCAGTGTCTGCATAGCAGACACTGAAATTCGCGACGGGTGCTACTGCACCCGTCGCACCCTTCCCACTCCGCCGGCTCCATTCGGAGCCGGCTTCCTCGTGGGAAGGGGTTTCCCGCTGGGCTGGCGGGCGGCCTTCTGGCGGTCGCCCGCCAGCCCAGCGGGAAACACAGAATGGCCGCCGCGGTCTTTTGACCGCGGTGCGGTCATTCGGCGGTTCCCGCCAGGCGGGCGACTCCCGCCGCCCGCCGGGGTCTGAATGACCCCCTATATAATTCAAATGACGGTGAATAAAAAATCTCATACATATGTTTTGTGGTGGAGTTTCATGCCTTATTACCTTCATTATGTTGATGAAACATTCTCCACTTTTATTTTAAAAAAAAATATTTTTATTGAATTTTTCAAAACCAAACATTGTGCTACACACGTGTGTTATCAGTGACAGGATGTTAGTGATCTAGCAGATCTTTTAAATTCGCACAGCTTAAAACAACTAAAGAACTGAAAGAGATTGTGCACGTCTAGGTCCGGGTGATCTATCCAGTATTTTTAAATTGTTGCCTGCGCTGTGCGCCGTTAAGTGGTGTATTTTGGTGTGGAGTGGCTCCACGGCTGCCCGGGGTTAACTCATTGATGTTGAGCGGGGGGGTGCCGGTTGTTGGGGTGCTAGTGTCGAGTGTTTAGTTTGTGCAGGCGAGTGGGTACTGCATGGGGCACGTGCGTTCGGTGTCTGGTGTGTTGTCAGTGGGTGTGTGAGGTGTTGTTGATGGATTTGGGTGTGTCCCCTGTTGGGATGTCGTGTCGTAGCCAGCTGCATACCAATGACTGTCTGGATGTTCGTGTTATTTCGCAAATCATGGAGGTTTCTCATCGTTTTTTGCCTCTAGCTTAGATACTAATGTGCTCTATATTTCGCAACCCGCCTGTCGCAGTCCCTCGCACGCTAATTTCTTTAGTACCTGGTACTCTGCGCGGGACCATCGCAGCATGAGGGTGTGCCAAACTTTCAAGTCGGGTGCATCGGAAGCTTTCCAGTTCATGGCTATTAGTCTTTTGTACATTACATACGCCAGGTCTGCAAACTTATGTAGGTGTTTGTGTTTTTTCACCCTTGTCCTGAGTCCTAGCAGGCAGGACTTGGGGTCCATATCCAGGACGAGGCCCGTCATTTCTGCTATTGTTTTTACCACCCCGGCCCATTCTTTTTGTACACGAGGACACTCCCAGACCATGTGGTAAAACTGTGCCTCTGGGGCATTACATCTGGGGCAGGCCGGGTCCGACCCGGGGAACGTACATTTAATCCTAGCTGGTGCTAAATATGTTTGGTGTATGTAATTGAACTGCGTGTAGCGGAATCTGGGGTTTCTTGACACCTCACGGGTGTGGTATAAGGCTTTTAACCATTCTTCCTGTGTGATCAATGCCGGCAAGACGGCGTTCCACCTCTCCCTGGATTTTACCAAATTGGGTTCAAGGGGCTTATTCAGGAGTTTGTATGAGTTCGAGATTGCTTTTGCTTGGGCGTCACAGCTCAGCATGTGGTGTAGTGCGGGGGAGGTCTCTGGCTCTAGTTCTCCAGCCGCCTATGTTTTTCTGATTGAGTGGCATATGGCGTGGTAGGCCAGGAATTGTCCCGGGCTCACCGCTGTGAGGGCTTGCATAGATTCAAACGTCATTAATTTACCTTCCTCAAAACAGTCTTCCACTGAGTGTATGCCCGCTTCCGACCAGGCTGCGGGCGAATGCAATCCAGTCTCGGCCCATCCGGGAAGCCGTTCCAGTGGGATGAGCGGCGAGTAGGGGAGTTCCTTCGCGTCTCTTTGGATGTACCTCTTCCAGCATGCGTGGGCCACCACCATCAGTGGGTTTTCGCTTGCGCTCTTTGCTTTTTTATTTGTAAGCCATGCGAGCAAGGGGGCCACTTGGAGTCGGGTCGAAAGCCATGTGGATTTGGCCATATTAGGCCTATGAATCCAGTTCAGTATCCACTGTAGCTGCGCGGCCGCATAGTAACGTTCAAAGTTAGGGACGCCTAGTCCACCCGCGTCGACTGGGCGCTGTAGCGTGGAAAGTGCGACCCGCCTTCTGCCCTCTCCCCATATAAGCTGTAGTAAGACAGCGTTCAAATTATTAAAGAAACTCTAAGGGATAATGAGCGGCAGTGCCGCAAAGTAATATAGCAATCTAGGCAGTATCAGCATGTTTGCTAAGGCCACCTTGCCCAGTGGTGAAAGTGGTAGTTTATTCCAGAATCGCATTGACCCCTTCCTGGAAGCCATAGCTCTCCCTAGGTTACCTTCCCTGAGGTCCTCTGTTCTATGATAAATGTTAACCCCTAGGTATTTAAATGTGTCAAAGCACCATTTCAGGCGGCCCACTGGGGCGTTTTCTTGTTTCGGTAGGGGCCAGCTGGTTAGTGGGAATACACAGGATTTTCCCCAATTTACCACTAGGCCTGAGATCCCTCCATACTCAGACAGCAGCGATATCACTGCGGGCAGCACCTCTCCTCCTTTCCGTACATATATACTAAGGCGTCGTCTGCATATAGTGATATAGCATGGTAGGTCCCGTTCCTAATAATCCCCCACCTTTCCTTCATCGCGCGAAAAACGTGTGCGGCCAGTGGTTCCATTGCTAAGGCAAACAGCAGGGGGGACAGGGGGCAGCCCTGTCGTGTGCCCCTGTTGATCGGGAAACTCCCTGATATGACCCTACTCGTCTTCACCCTAGCTTGTGGGTTGGTGTACAATGTCCGTACCCAGCGTGTGAATTTAGGACCAATGCCCATTTGCTGCATGGTGGCGAACAAGAAATCCCTTTCTAGTGTGCCGAATGCTTTCTCGATGTCGAGTGAGATCACCATTTCCTCGAATGCATGCGGGAGAGTATCACCCAGCACACTCAGCAGCCTCCGGATATTAAGAAAAGTGTTGCGTTTTGGGAAGAACCCGTTTTGGTCTTCGTGTATCAGGGTGTGCATGTAGGGGGCTAACCTGTTGGCCAGTATTTTACCAAGTATTTTACAATCTAAGTTTAGCAGCGATAGAGGCCTGTAGGATTTAACATCGGTGGGGTCGCGTCCTTGTTTAGGAAGGACCACTATCATTGCCTCTCTCAGCGTTGGGGGTAAGGTCCCACTGGCCCACGCCTCCTCGAATACTTTCAGGAGATGGGAGTTTAAACATGTCGCAAAGGTAGAGTAGTATTCTAGTGGAAGGCCGTCTGCGCCTGGCGCTTTATTCCTAGGCGGTTGTGCCAGGGCTAAGTTTAGTTCCCCCAGTGTCAGGGGGGCCTCTAGTGTCTCCCTGTCTGCTTGTGAGAGTAGGGGCAGGGGTGAGCCCGCCAGGAAGGACACAAGTTGTTGGGTGGTACATGATGTGGTGTATAAGTTTGTGTAATATTCCCTGAACGTGTTGTTCATTTCTTCCTGCGTGATAGCCATTGTGCCTGCGCCTGTCCCTATGGCCCCGATAGGTGAGCGCTGCCGATCTTCGCGCAGGAGTCACGCGAGTAGCCTGCCTGATCTGTCGCCTTCCATTTGTAGTCGCATCAGGTGATATTTATAGTCATGTCGGTGGAGTGTGGCGTCAGCATATTCTGTGCGCGCGTCTTTTAGCACTGTGTAAGGCGTTTCGTTGCGAGATACTGCAGTTTCTAATGCTCTTAATTTTTTTTCCAGCTTGCTGACCTCTGCGTGTAGTGTATGTCTCACCCCCCAGGTGGTTGAAATACAGTGGCCGCGGACCACTACTTTATGTGCATCCCACTCTACTGCTCTTAGATTTGTGGATCCAACGATTATTTCCCAGTACTGTTTTAGTGCTGTGTTCAGCGTGTCTGTATATGCCTGATTGTGAAGGGCTTCCACCTGTAGTCTCTACGTGGGGATCGCTGGGCGCTTCCTACCCCAGTTCAGTGTCATTTTAAGCAGTGAGTGATCCGATAGTGTTTTAGCTAGGTATTCTGTCCAGCTGGCCATTGTGCAGATTTCTAGGGTGCCCCACACTATGGGGGTCATTCTGACCCCGGCGGGCGGCGGGCACCGCCCGCCGGTCGGAGACCGCCAGAAGACCGCACCGCAGTCCAATGACCGCAGCGGTCATTCTGACTTTCCCGCTGGGCGGGCGGGCGACCGCCAAAAGGCCGCTCGCCCGCCCAGCGGGAAAGCCCCAGCAACGATGAAGCCGGCTCCGAATGGAGCCGGCGGAGTTGCTGGTGTGCGACGGGTGCAGTGGCACCCGTCGCGATTTTCAGTGTCTGCTAGGCAGACACTGAAAATCATTATGGGGCCCTGTTAGGGGGCCCCTGCACTGCCCATGCCTGTGGCATGGGCAGTGCAGGGGCCCCCAGGGGCCCCACGACACCCGTTTGCGCCATCCTGTTCCTGGCGGTTTTTACCGCCAGGACCAGGATGGCGGGAAGGGGGTCAGAATCCCCATGGCGGTGCTGCGAGCAGTGCCGCCATGGAGGATTCTTTGGGCAGGGGTAAACCGGCGGGAAACCGCCGGTTGCCCTTTTCTGACCGCGGCTTTACCGCCGCGGTCAGAATTGCCCATGAAGCACCGCCAGCCTGTTGGCGGTGCTTCCGCGGCACTCTGCCCTGGCGGTTTTCAACCGCCAGGGTCAGAATGACCGCCTATGTCTATTCTGGTGTGTACCATATGTGGTATTGAATAGAATGAGTATTCCCTTTGCAGTGGATGTTTCATGCGCCATACATCATGTAGACCCATATCGCCAGCCCACGTCTGGAGTGGGCGTCTGGCGTTTCTATTAGCTGTCGCTTGTGTGGGGGTGTTTGACCTGTCCAGCGCCGGGTTCGGTATACAGTTGAAGTCCCCGCCCCATACGGCGGGTGTTTCAGGATTCACCAATAATGCTGGGGTGAGTGTGCTCAGAAATTCAGATGACGCGTTGTTGGGGGCATATATCCCGATTAGCGATAATTGTCTGCCGTCAAGCCGACCTTCCACTGCCACATACCTGCCTCCCTGGTCTATCCTATGCGATGTTTGGAGAAAGGGGACGCCACCAGCTATCCATATGAGGACCCCTCTAGCGAAGGCCAAATATGATGTGCCTATTATCTGTCCCCCCCCATTTGCCCCGCAGTTCTTGCAGGTCGGGGTCCCGTAGGTGGGTCTCTTGTAGGATTGCAATTACCCTGGCACCTGAGGCGTGCGTGCACCCGGGATCTTTTACTCGGCGTCCCCAGTCCCCTGACGTTCTAGGTGACTATTTCATATTGATGCGTGATGTGGATTGCGGTTTGAGCCATGTTTTGATGTGCGAGACTGCACCTGACACTCTGCCGCCAGTTAAGGCCCAGCCGGCACCTCCCAGCCCCGACATGTCTGTGGTCGACCCCATAAGTCTCAGCAATGTTCCCTGTATTATGAGCGGACCTGTAGTGTACAAACTAACTATTACCCCCCTTCCCTCCCCAACTGGATCCCTTACCCTACTGTGAACTCGTAACAAACTACACACCCCGCGGGTGTGTGAACAAAACTGTGTCCATGTGGATGTCTGTGGGGGAGCAATTTTACCAACCAGATGTGGCTCGTTATGGGGCTCACATCTTTCCGCAGACCCGGTCTGCAAATAGTATTGGGCGCTCCCGAGGTAGGCTGTTCCCTCCCCCCGTACCCCATCGCTGCCAACAGTGCGCCATTTGGGTATAGGAACATTTGTCAAAAGATACATAGCTACAGATGTGGTGGCCACCCACATCTAGTAGCGCACCCATTGTCCTGCGCTGTTCATCAGTTTTAGCAATTAGTTCAGGCGGAAGGGTGACTCAGCGGTACACAGTCAAAGTGTGTCTGCGGTTCTGGGGGTAAACTCCGGACCCTTTAGCACATCTGTTAGTGTGGAGTCCGAGCTGATCGAGTCCGACTCCGAGCTGTCCTCGGGGCGTGACCTGAGAGCCTCGAAAGAGTTCTGTGTTAGCAGAGGAGTTTTTTTCAGGACCTTGGCTCTTTCTTCTGTGGCCTGTTTCTCCGAGGATTGTCCCCTGGTGCGCCTCTTGGTACGTTTCCGCGGAGAGGATATTAGCCAATCCTCGCCAGTGCCATCGCCCTCCTGGGGGCGAGCGAGCCACTTGGCGTGGATCCACGTCCAGGCATCCTCCGGGGAGGTGAACACGTGGGTGCGTTCATCGGTTAACACTCTTAATTTAGCGGGGAACAGTAAGGCGTACTTTATGTCATGCTCGCGAAGACGCTGCTTTATTTTGACGTAGGAGTTGCGTCGTTTTTGTACCTCTTGAGTGAAGTCTGGGTAGGCGCTGACGACTGAGTCCTCATATCTGAAGGGGCCTTTGTTGCGGAAGTGCTGCACTATTGCATCGCGGTCTCTGAAATTCAGGAACCTGGCTATCAGCGGTCTTGGTGATTGGCCCGGAGCCGGGGTCTTCCCGGGATTCTGCGCGCCCTTTCCACAGAGAAGAACTTCGATGGGGCCCCATTCAGAACTTCTTTGATTAGCCATTGTTCCAGCAAGAGTTCCGAGTTTTGTTCCAGTGATTTTTCAGGGAATCCCAGGAACCGTACGTTGTTGCGACGGGATCTGCCCTCCGCCTCCTCCGCTCTTCTCAACAGTGTCTTCACTTCTGCATCCAGGCGGAGAATTTGTTTTTGGTTGTCCGATACCGTGGGAGTCAGTTCACTTAGCACCTCTTCCGTTGACTTCACTCTCTCAGATAGTTTGCGATGGTCTACGCTGAGTAGGTTCAGGTCTTGCGATACCGTATCTATTCTGTTTTCCAATGAGGATTTAGGGGGTCATTCTGACCCCGGCCGGCGGCGGTAGCCGCCGGCCTGGCTGGGACCACCAGAAGACCGTCCCGCGGTCAAAAGACCGCAGCGGTCATTCTGGGTTTCCCACTGGGCTGGCGGGCGACCGCCAAAAGGCCGCCCGCCAGCCCAGTGGGAAACACCCTTCCACAAGGAAGCCGGCTCCGAATGGAGCCGGCGGAGTGGAAGGTGTGCGACGGGTGCAGTAGCACCCGTCGCGAATTTCAGTGTCTGCTAAGCAGACACTGAAATTCAAAGTGGGGCCCTCTTACGGGGGCCCCTGCCATTGGCATGGGCACTGCAGGGGCCCCCAGGGGCCCCACGACACCCCTCACCGCCATCCTGTTCCTGGCGGTCGAAACCGCCAGGAACAGGATGGCGGTGAGGGGGACGGAATCCCCCATGGCGGCGCAGCAAGCTGCGCCGCCATGGGGGATTCCTCAGGGCAGCGGAAAACCGGCGGGACACCGCCGGTTTTCCGGTTCTGACCGCGGCCATATGGCCGCGGTCAGAATGCCCTCAGGAGCACCGCCAGCCTGTTGGCGGTGCTCCCGCCGACCCCAGCGGTCAAGGACCGCCAGGGTCGGAATGACCCCCTTAGTGTCTATAATTGCCTGTAGCACTTTTTCGAATTGCGAGGAGTGGGCCTGGAGTGTGCTTTCCAGCGACTGTAGGGTTGGTATTAGTTGTTGGTCGCCAGGTGTAGGTCCATGTGTGCTCCGATCTTGGCTTTTCGCTGATTTGGATTTCCCGGCCATTTTGCCTGACTTCTGAGGGCCCTCCGGGTCGCTGTACTGCACCACTGGATACGATCTGGGCGGTTGGTTGAGCTGGTGGCGCGCCCGAACCTCGCTGTTTGTGTCTCCTCCCCTCACGCGCACCCACGTGGCCACTTGTGCTCCCCGAACAGACCAGGCAGAGGCAGCGCGCCCCCGTGGCCCGCCACCGATAGGCACTCCGCGATCTGGAGCGGCTGCCTCCCCGGCGTCTTCCGAGTGAGGTTTTAGCCTCCGGCTGATGGGGAGGAGGCGGGGGCGGGTGGGATCCCCCAACCGCAGGGCCCACCGATTAGCGAGGACAAAAGAGAGGGGGGAGCCGAACCCTCTTTGCTCCCGCCGGGTCCCCAGCTGACATCAGGCTCCTAGCGCTGGATCCGCCGGTGGGGTGGGGGGGGAGATCCGCTGTGTGTGCGTGTGCCGGGCCGGGGGGTCGCCGGCCCGGTTCCAAAAGCCCACGGTGTCACCGCCACGGCCGGGCGCTCGTTTAGTAGGGCGGCGCCGCGCGCCTGAGTCCAATTCTGGGCTAGGCCCGGTCGCGCGGTTGCCCCACAGACTACGGCAGCGTGTGTTTCACGCGGCCCCCAGGTCCTCTCTGGGGGCTCGCGCTCGGGTGTTGGGCGGCACGCCAAGGGGCCAGGGCGCCAGAGCCGCAGCGTCCGCTCCCCCCCAGCACGAGCAGGGGGGAAGAACAAAGGTGAGGAGAGGAGAAAGGGGGGAGGGGAGGGGGGGAAACAGGGCCCAGGTCTAGACCCGTCCCCCCTCGGTGCAGGCCCGTCCCGCCGCCACGCACTCACCGCGCGCCCGGTCCCGCGGGATGGGCCTCGGAACGCCGTCTCATCAGGGTCGGCCGCCGCGGCCTCCCCGAGGCTCCTGGACCCCCGGTGGCCGCGCTCCGCTCGGCCTCAGCCGGTCCCGCCGAAGGGGGCCGGCTTCCCCAGGGCAGATCCCGTCTCCGCTGTCGGGCAATGGCGCCCCGGGAGCACCCTGCAGATGTTTTTTGGCGAGCCCAAGACGGAGCGCTCAGCTAAGCGTCCTTCTCGGCCGCCATCTTGGCTCCTCCCCCCCATTCTCCACTTTATGACATACCCTACACACCAAATCTGATTTTATTCACTAGCACTGGCTTAGTTTCTCTCCATCAACACCTCTTCCTGTTACTTAAGCAAAACTATCATTATTACATTCCTGATCAAGAGTCAGCACTATTCTGTAGCTTTAGAAACTGTTCCTGTGCGCCCCTTATGCTCTCTTGCATCACCTCAACAAGTCAAGCAACAGGCACAATAACTCACTCTCCAGCCAAGTGTTTGCCTTAAGAAAAAATAATTACATTTCCTGACTATGGGTTCCTGCTAAGTGTCCCACCACCTCTAATTCCCTCTTCTCTGTTACTGTATCTGTGATATCTAAATGGGATAACAGGACATAGGCAGCAACAGCCTCACATATGAATTCACTAAGTGAACATCAAGTTTCAGTAACCATTAGTTATTTTATATGACCTTGAACAAAACTAGTTCATGTTGTCAGTGTTCTTTCCCTAATGTTCAAGGTATTTTTCTAGGTCAAGGAACAGTTCCTAAACCTAGATTTTACCATGGACCTGGCAAGGCCTCCGTGCAAACACTAGATTAGCGTGCTAGCTAGGCCAAGAAAAAAACAGAATATTAGCTCACATTCAACAGAGTAACTCAGGGAAGGGGTTCACGCCTGTATACAATGCAGGGGACATTCTTGTCCTAACAGGCAGCGTCTTCAATCTTCAGAGATGGTTCCGCGCTTTTTCTCCTCTGGGCTCACTCCACTTCTCTTCACACCATCAGGGGTTGGACCCTTCCCGTCGGGCAAAACATAGTATTTGGAAGGTAAGTCCCATTGTTCCCCTGTCAGAGGTCTCTATATTTGTCACACCGTTCTCACTTGAAAAACTGTCCCTCTTGCAGTGATTACCATCATCTGCCAGTACACAAAAATTCTGAAACATGAATACAGGATTTAATTTGTTGTACTTCGGCAGGATTACCATAGGACTTTCTCACGGAGATCGTTTAAGAGTGTCTACCTTGGCTCATGGCCCTGCGGTGCCCTATCTTCCCAATTTTAACATTTAACAGAGCTTCTATACAATAAATAGAAGAAAAACATTTACAAAGGCCAAAAATTTGAAACTCATTAAAGTGTCTTCAGATGTAAAACTCCTGTTAAGGGCATAATAAAGAAATAATCAGGCTGCATTACATGTCGCACGTTGTTTTGACATCTTCCTCTCCATCCCCGACATGTCATCCATCATTGTAACCCTGCCATCTTTTACTATTATGATACTCATTAAGCCATTGACCCTGATGCGATTTAAAGCTTTATTGTGGAGGACGACCCGTTGACGCTCTCTGCACTACCTTTATAGTGCAAAGGGTTTCAATAGGTTGTCCTTGCTGCAGCGCCACGTAATCCTAGTTATTACTTAAACTGAATAGTGGATTCTGCGCAAGAGTTCAATGGATCGAAGCGACATAGGATTGAGGGGATGTCATCAATGAGGAATGTAATCCTCAACAATAATCAATATAATCAAATATCTTGAACCTCAAACAATAACCACACCGGTTTATTAAGAAGAATTATAAAATGTATTTCCCTAAATTAACAACGCTAATGTCACGAAAATAACTCTCAAACACAAATGGTAAGCATATAGAATTATTAATGGTTGATTAGAATGTCTAATATATCTGAGTTTAATCAAAACAATCAATCAAATAATCTCCAAAATAATAACACTGATTAGCAACACCAAAATCGTTTATAATGGCAATGTATGCATTAGAATAACATTCAAAGAATGTCAATATAAATCTTGAGCATTCAATATTAATACCGTCGCTAACTACAAATTAGCATCAACATGTTGGGCTTCATGTAAAAGAATTTAGAAACATAAATTTAGAAAAATCTCTCTAACTTGAGTTATTATAAAAAAAAATCATTAATATGCAGCAATCAAATTATAAGTTGCAGCTGGTACCTGCAAAGCAAAAGAGACACATATAACAAACAATTGCATACTCTACCCCAATGATACCAACAAGCAGACTACTTCAGCGAGGGGACACCATCAGGTAAGCCTTCAGAAGAATCGGGCCTAACAACAGCTAAACCCTCACTGCTAAGGTCTCTATCATGAAGTCTTTCTTTCTCCAATTCTAAGATCAAAATCTCTCAAAATCTGACTAAAGAAAATCCTACTCAGGTTGTTATACTAATCTTCAAAAAACGTATGATTGGTCAGTTCATGGGGTGGTTATGTTTCAGCCAATAATAATTCTAATTGATAACCTAAAATACAGCAACGTCACATTTACCAAGACATATTCTCAACAGTAACTTTTCCTCGTCTGTCTCGTCTCTAGCTCCATTGTTCAATCTTGTCTAAACTTCTCTTCTCAGGAAGAAACTTTCTTACTTGCTACATTCACTTCCATCCTCGAGGAAGAAACCACGTTTTAGTAACATTCTCAAACAATAAATCATTCAACTTATTCAAGAATTCAGTTAAACATGGCCTTGTAAGACATAATGCAGCAACCCACTAGGGGTAGCTGTGGACACATCTATTAAACCATCAAGTACACTTTTATATAAGCATTGAACTATGGAAAATAACCACAACATTTAGTTTGACTTTTGCTCAGTTAAGAACAGAAATGAACTGTGGCGACCATTTTCAAACGTAACCTGTTTTATACGTTAATTCATTATGTAATTAGTATACCAAAATCATTAATAAACATGTTAGAAAAAATGTACACTCACAATACATTGTAACCCTGCCATCTTTTACTATTACGATACTCATTAAGCCATTGACCCTGATGCGATTTAAAGCTTTATTGTGGAGGACGACCCGTTGATGCTCTCTGCGCTACCTTTATATTGCTGAGGGTGTCAATAGGTTGTCCTCCACACCCAAAAATAAATATTTCAAGTGAAAACACCAGAATTATTTTATTTTCAATGATCACATTCCAGACACGAGGAAAGTGTCCCCCCCGAGTCCTGAGTTTAATTATTGTTTGTTCTGTTGTAGCGCCAGCGCCCAGAGCGTACTGACACCACAGCAAAGCAAAGTGAAAGCAGACTGGACTAATGGCATAGTCTATTTTTGCTTTTGGTCTGTGCCAAGGTGCAAAACTCCCCAAACACCTATAGAGGCAGTGTTGGAAAAGGAACAATATCTCCTTTCCAAATGTGTCTTCCTCTAGGTCATCTTTGCAATCCCCAAGCATCCCGCTAGACACAATGGAGGTTTCTTTGCAAGGGAAGTGACCTCCTTGGTTAAGGGCCTTTGCACCCTCCAGTCTGGGCAAATCAGTTCCTCCCCACACCTTTCCAAGTGTACATTGGGGATGTTTACCCGCCATCAATCCCAAGGGGTCAGAAGGCCCACTAGACTGCCAGAGAATATATTTTAATTATTGTTTGTAAGGGGGGCATGAGCCTTTACTTACCCGTATACTCATGTGTTTTTGGTATGGGTTGAATTATTTTTTCCAGTGATTGTTTTTAAATAATGAATACAGTTGCTTAGAAACTGATAACTTAACTTCTCACATATTGTTTTAAACAGTAGATAAGGTTTCACAAAATGTAAGTACGTGAAATGTTAGCAGTTCATTTCTACTAATTATTTGTTTCGAAAATGTTCCACAATGTTCAGATACACCATGTAAACTAAGAACAGAGTGTAATGATATTGAAAGAGGAATTTTATACCAGAGACTCGAGCCAGCAGGGCCACAGAGTGCTGCAGATTAGGTGACCTTATCCCCAGTCTTCTCCTGTGGGGCAGAAAGCATACTGAAGTCCAGGAAAAACAATGGTAAAAAAATAGTAGCAGGGGTCCAATTGCCCAGACATTGGCTATGTTCTTACCACCCCAGAAAGGGCCCAAAGTTTTACCCCATTCTGCTTCCAAAGGGTGAGGGAATGCCCACTAGACTCTAGGGAAAAATGGCAAAAAAACTAACTTGAATGGCTGGGCATAGCGCATGCAACAGGAAAGGTTCAAACCAATGACCTTTTTAATCTTACTTGATCCCTGGATTTATCTATTTCTGCCATGTGCCCAAGACCCAGCCATACGGGAGAAATGTGGGAACGCTGGGTGGTAGGAAATTGCACAATTGTAGACAGAGTTTGGAGTTTGCAGGGCATTGTGGGTAAGAATACTTGATGTGATCTACACAAGGCACACAACTCTGGACTTACCCTGAGTGTCTAGGTTTCAGAAATGCCTTGATTTGGTAGATTTCCTTGAGTGATGGCCATGCCCGGGTCCAAATTCAGCAGCTACCCACCATTGCGAAATCAGGCCATTCTTTTGACTGAAAATGCTGATGTCTCAACATTGCATTTTGTGACCTTTTGCACTTTGGGTGGTAGGGCCATCCATACAACTGAAGTAGCATTTTTAGCATGAGAGAAATGGGACTGCAGAATAGGAAAACATTTGCTATTGAATTTGAATTACTAATTTTGAACTGAATTGCATTCCTCTCCATTTTTGGCTTCCAAATGTGGCCAAGGTGCAAGAAAGATCGCTTTTTGCGAATCACTCTGAATCACTATTGGTGTACAAATACTCAGTATCTTATTCACATTTCAAAAGGACATAAGTTTCCATCATACCCATTTTTCTGATGGATAATTGTAACCATAGATTCCTCACCTTAAAATACTCCACAGGCACTAGTTTATATCCAGAAAACGTTTCTCTAGCAATGCTCCTGTGCACTGCTATGTGGCATCATGTTGTTGCCGTACTGCCCCAGAAGTGATGGAACGGAGCTGCCTATAAGTGCCACCCCTGCACATTGACATTGGTTCCTATCTTTCCATGCCTTCAAACGCAGACCCTGATCTCTGCTCCCAATTCTGTTCACTTTGTGACTTCCCCCAGAAAATTTAACAAACTCCAGTGTGCTAGGGAACAGTGTACCCCACCTAATACTACAGGTTTCAAACTGATACCCTTAAGGAAGCCATGCTGCAGATATTTGATGTTCCTTTGATTGCTTTGGATCCGTGGGGGCCTCCCATCGAGTTACTGCTGGCAGATCTGTCCTTGTATCGTCTGACCCCCCCTCAGGCCTTGTTTTGACTATGATACAATCTTCCACCCCAGCTCCGTGACCCACACCAGTCTTTCCTTCATTAATGTTGGTACCAACGCCACCACTTTTAACTAAGTTTTTAGAAGATAATCAAATTCTAAATATCTCTCAGAACTGTTATAGGCCATTACAAAGCATGGAGTTTTCTCCTCTTGTAATCACTGAACAATTCTGTGGCACTCTAGACAAAAGAAGGTCTTCTGCCTTGATCTTGCTTTACTTAAATGCTGCATTTGACACTAAGGGGGTCATTCAGACCCCGGCGGGCGGCGGGAGCCGCCCGCCTGGCGGGAACCGCTGAATGACCGCACCGCGGTCAAAAGACCGCGGCGGCCATTCTGTGTTTCCCGCTGGGCTGGCGGGCGACCGCCAGAAGGCCGCCCGCCAGCCCAGCGGGAAACCCCTTCCCACGAGGAAGCCGGCTCCGAATGGAGCCGGCGGAGTGGGAAGGGTGCGACGGGTGCAGTAGCACCCGTCGCGAATTTCAGTGTCTGCTATGCAGACACTGAAATTCAAAGTGGGGCCCGCTTACGGGGGCCCCTGCAGTGCCCATGCCATTGGCATGGGCACTGCAGGGGCCCCCAGGGGCCCCACGACACCCCTCACCGCCATCCTGTTCCTGGCGGTCGGAACCGCCAGGAACAGGATGGCGGTGAGGGGGTCGGAATCCCCCATGGCGGCGCAGCAAGGTGCGCCGCCATGGGGGATTCCCCTGGGCAGCGGAAAGTCGGCGGTACACCGCCGACTTTCCGTTTCTGACCGCGGCTGTACCGCCGTGGTCAGAATGCCCAAAGGAGCACCGCCAGCCTGTTGGCGGTGCTCCCGCGGACCCCGGCCCTGGCGGTATTTACCGCCAGGGTCGGAATCACCCCCTAAGTCCCACAAAATTCTTCTTAAGCGCCTTCAGGAGATTGGCATAGATTGTCCTGCCTTAGCTTGCTTTTCCTCCTATCTCTCAGATTGTTCCTTCAAGGTTGTTCCTCCCTCTCCCCGTACAGCTCTTACTTGCCCACTCTGCATCACAGCATTCCCCAGGGTTCATCTCTGAGACCCACTTTGTTTAATATTTATATCCGACCTTTGACTCAGGTTGTGAAATCCCTGGGGCCTACGCTGAGAACACCCAGCTCGTGCTCTCCTTTTCTAACAACCCCTTGTCAGAAATGGCTAAATTCCAAAGGGGTATGTTAGCCGTTGCTGAGTGGATGGTCAAAGCAGCATCATTTTTCAGTGTTTGTAGATAGGAGTTCTAGCGCTTTTAACAGTTGTTATTTAAGCGCTGTGTTCCCAGGCCTCAGCATCTCCAGTGTTCTGAGCTCTTTCTCTTGTTTTTCAACTTCAGACAACAAGGTACCTTGAATCCCCACTACTTCGGCTATGCATCAGCCCCTGATTACCGTCTTGAATGCATCCCATTCATTTAGGAAGGAGGATGCCGACCCAGTATTTTTAGCAAAATAATGGGAAATAACTTCCCCAATGGTGTGCTTAAAGATAGGGTCATCCAGTGCCTCAATGCGGAGGCACCAGTCAGGGAATACAAGGAGGCTCCAGCTTTCATTTGAGGGAAAGCAAGACCAAGTTATGTTTGAATGATGTCCGACAGAGGTATTCTGTATTATGGACAATATCCTGATTAATTGGCGATCATAGGGAGATATCAAGACAAACATGTAGTTTGTGCATGCCCGAGAAGAATGAGTAATCGTGCGTTAAGGGATGCAGTTGTCTCCAGGCATGGAAATACCAGTCCCCACTGTCTTTGTCAATCCCTGAAAGCCTGGGCTCTGGGGTACAGTGGTGAATCAGGCAATGGTGGGTGGAAGCTATCCAGCACAGGGTTAGCAACACATTTGAAATCCCCTCTTATTAAGATATATTGCGTTAGGAATGGAGCAAGTACTCTGGTGAGCTCCATAATTTTTTTTCCCCTGGTCCATGTGAGGGCCATAGATTCCGACAATGGTTAGGTCACGCCCCACCAACCTACCCAGGACTACTACAAATCTCCCCTCCGGGTCAATAGCTTCCCTTGTTTTCTGGAAAGGCCCTCCTGGTCTCACCCAGATCCGGGATCCCCTTGCAAAGGCCGAATAGGTTGTGGCATAAATCTTCCCTCACCCCAACGTTTCTGTAGTGCTAGTGTCTTCTTCATAGTGAGGTGGATCAACTTGAGCAGGGCGATTTGAGCACCACACCTTTTAAGGTATGTAAGTACCTTATAACGTTTGGATATGCTATTAAGACCCTAGACATTCTGGGATTTGAAGTTATAATTTAAGGGGGGGGGGACACCATTGTGTCACTCATACTTTTCCAGGGATTAAAGCGGGTGGAAAATCAGATCTTGGCCAGATAGTGCAAGGTGGGTACTCATCCCTTGGGGCAATGGGACAGAAGTCAGTGGCACCCCCTAAAATCACCCCTTAAACTAATGCAAAAACAAACAAAAATCTCTAACCGCTGACGTTAACTGCTCCCCACCCAAACCAGTCTCGTAACAGTCAACATATGTGCATACATCTCACGCACAACCATGGACCATCTGTTTGGGTGCCCTCAAGCTGGGAAAGCAACCCCAAGATAGAAACCGCATCTCATCTGGCCCTATAAATGAAAACAATGTTAAGCTGTAGACAATAGAGCAGGATATTGCAGTAATAAGAAGAGATCTACAACTAGCTACCAACAACAGTTGATCAAATTAAGTAGAATGACTTCTATCACACAATTTCATCTGAGGTACAAGGCGTGATCTTGGGTAGAGAGTCCCTTGAGGTGCCGTAGCAGATCAGGGACTCTTCAGGGTCAGTGTTGCACAGTGTCTATGCGCCATCTAGAAAAGGTGGAGCAAAGCTCCCCCTGACAATCATGGCCGACACCTCCTCCACCACTCATCGATGCTCCAGCCTCGCCCGGGATTGTGTAGGGACAGCACTTAGCGCATGTTTAGTTCACTTCGGGGATGCCTTTTTCTGGGTCCCTTCCTGGTCCGCTGCGTTTCTATGCCTTGCTGAGAGAGTATATCCAACCAATCCCACACTGCCTGAGGTGAGATAAAGAAGTGCACTTTTTCAGGAGTCATCACTCTTAAGCGTGCCAGGAATAGCATTGCATATTGTAGACCAAGCTGCAGAAGGCGTTTGTTAGATTTTATGAATGACACCCTCTGCTTCTGCACTTCCTTGGAAAAATCAGGAAAAAAACAAAACACTGTAGTTTTCAAGTAGGATCTCCCCACACAGTCTAGCCTGGCTGAGAATCTTGTCTGCCTTTATAATGTAGATGCTTTGCCACTACTGGCTGGGGTGCTGCGCCAGGAGGTAGAGGTTGTGCTGGGACTCGATGTGCACGTTCTAGTGCATAGAAGGGGACAATCCTTCTTGAGCTATTTCATTTCTAATCCATTTTTCCAGAAAGTCAATCATGTTGGAGTTTTCAATATGTTCTGGGAGTCCTGTTATCCTAATGGTGTTGCAACTGGCCCTGTTTTCAGCATCTTCTACACAATACTCCAGGGTTTTGACCCTTGCTTCCATAGAAGTCAGCTGTGACTGTAGCATAGCATAGACCTCTGGAGTCAGTTCCTTCATGTTAGTCTGTGGCAGTGACTCATTCAGATAACCTTCGATGGTTATCTCGTAAAAGGCCCAGGTCCGTCACCACCGTATCTGTTTTCAATTCCATGGGCCCCTCTTGATGCAGCAATGGATTGTGTTCATAATTAGACCTAGATGGTCTTCCCCGCTTGCGTCCATCATAGGAGACAAATTCGATAGTTCCTGGGACCTCTCTCTCTGTAGGGTGCAATGGTGAGTAAGGTCTTTTTTCCCTTCTGGTGTATTTTCCCATGATTTTGTCCGTTCAGACAGGGCTGAGTTGCTGTTTTAGGGAGTCAAAGGTTTTCTGCAGGCCTCCGTCCAGATCACCTTTCTTGGCTGCTTTCTTGAAGTCAGCTCAGTCAAGGGGGAAACAATAGAATCATATCCCTTGACAAACCTCCTGTAATAACCTGTGAGAACCAAGAAGGCCCTCACCTCAGTCTGAGTTTTTGGGGGCTTCCAGACCAAAATTGTCTCTATCTTGGCCTAGAGGGTCTGCATCACACCCCTATCCACCAGGTGTCCTAGGTACACCACTGACTCCTGCCCTTTCTGTCACTTGCTGGCCTTCATAGTCAGACCTGCATGCTGCAGGGCCTGAAGCACTTCCTGGAGGTGAAAGTAGGCAGCACTGAAGGCCTCCATACCAGACAGTACCCAGTTGACCAACCTCTGGAAGGTGGCAGGGGCATGTTCTTATCCAGAGGGCATCACTCCAAATTGGAAGTGGCCCTCTACAGTAGAGAAGGCTGACCTCTCCTTAGGCCCCTTTAGTTAGGGCAATTGGCCAGTAGCCTGAGGTTAGATCAAAAGTGCTCAGGAATGTGGTAGCCCTAACCAATCAATGAGTTTATCAGCTCTAGGTATGGGGTGAGCATCAGTCTTGGTGACTGAGTTGAGCCCCCTATAGTCACAGAATGGTATTTCTGGGGCAGCACCCGGTGGGGCACGTTTGGAACCAGTGCCGCAGGCCTACTGGAAGGCTCAATCTCCCCTAACTCAAACATCTTATAGACTACCTCTTTGATGCTGGCCCTCACTTTGCCAGACAGCCTGTACATCTTGCTTTTGACAGGGGGGACTGTCTCCTGTATCAAAGTCAGGGGTATACAGATGTGTGATCCCAGGAGTGAGGGGAAACCAGATAGGCAAACTGTCCCAACAACTGGGACAGTCCCTATGTTGCTTTGGGGTCAGGGTAACGGAGAGGTTTACATCCTCTACTCACCCATCTTGCTCTTTGGATGACAGGAGGTCAGGGAGAAGTTCACTCTCCTCCTTCTCCGTCATCTGTCACCAACAGCATTGTGACCTAAGACCTCTCATAGTGGGATTTGAGACATTTGATGTGAATGAATCTAAAGGGGTTCTTTGGGGTCTCAAGGTACACCAAGTAGATGACCTCCCCTTTTTACTCAACTATCTTACAAGGCCCCATCTAGGGTCCTGGAGGGCCCTGGGTTCCACTGGCTCCATCGCCCACACCTTTTGTCTAGGTTGTAATTCCAAAGGGTATCCTTTTGGTTGTACCACTGCTTCATCACCTCCTGGCTGGCTTTTAAGTTTTCAAAAGCCTTCTTCCAGAACTTGGCCATCTGGCTTCTGAGGGTTAGCATATAACTAACCACATCCTGTTGAGGCTTCTTGGGAGCTTGCTCCCAACTCTCCTTAACCAGACTGAGAAGTCCCCCTACAGGGTCACCATACAGAAATGCGAAGGCGCTGAACCCAACCCCCTTCTGTGGTACCTCTCTGCAAGCAAAGAGCAGGAATGGTAAGAGGATATCCCACTTCCACCTCAGAGGTCCGTTAGGCTCCCAGTCATGCCCTTCAGGGTCTTGCTGAACCTCTTAACAAGCCCATTGGTTTGTGGATGATAGGGTGTGGAGAACTTATAGGAAACTCCACACTCCTTCCACATGCATTGCATATATGCTGACATAAAGTTGGTGCCCCGTCAGACACCACTTCTTTGGGGAAACCCACGCTGTTAAAAATCCCCATTAGGGCCCTAGCTACTACAGATGCAGTTCTCAGAGGTATGGCCTCTGGATATCTGGTCCACCAAGCCCAGGGTAAACTTGTTGCCAGAGGTATCCTATGATGTTGATGCCCAACCTTTCAAAGGGGGGGCTAACGGCAGGTAAGGGTTGCAGGGGAGCGTTCAGCTTCTTCCCTGACTTAACACTGACCTGGCAGCTCACGCAAGTCCTGCAGAATGCATTTGAGGACACCTTTATTTTGGGCCCATAAAAGTGGTGGATAAGCCTTGTCCTGTCCAAGATGTCCTGCCTGGGGAATCCCTTGGGGTCTCAAGGCACTGTCGCTGGGGTGCCAATCAGTCAAAGAGCCAGGTCTTGATGTCCTTCTTGAACTGATTGAGCGAGGGGGCCTGTCTGAGGTGGGTAGGTAGCGTATTCCAAATCTGTGCTGCGAGGTCTGAGAGGGACCTGCCTCCCACTGTGCTCTTCCTGATTCTAGGGGTGCCGGTAAGGGCAAGTTGAGAAGATCGGAGCTTTCTTGCGGGGTTTTAGAAAGACAGACGGTGGTTGAGGTAGGCCAGACCGATACTATGCAAGGCCTTGTAGGCGTGTGTCAGGAGTTTGACGGTGATGCGTTTGTTGATTGGGAGCCAGTACAGGTATCTAAGGTGGGCAGAGATGTGGCTGGGCCGGGGGATATCTAGGGTGAGTCTGGCTGCTGCATTCTGAATTCTCTGGAGTCTTGCTTGGAGCTTCTTCATGATTCCGGTGTAGACAGCGTTGCCATAGTTGAGTTTGCTGCTTACAAGCGTGTGGGTGACCATCCTTCTCACCTCATCTGAAGCAGAAGCAAATATCGATCACTACTCATGATTGCAGGAAATATGGTCTTTGCCGTCATAGTACTGGTAGACCCATAGGAAGACAGCAACGGCTTCCTTATCAAGCCACACCAAAAAGTTAATCCAGATTTGTGGGGTCCACGGGTAGCTCTAGAGCGGGGCTTAAGACTGACACTGTTGTCCCTCAGCATAAAATTAGTCTGCTCAACAATCTCACCCAAAAGTAAATTTTTATAAATAACTGAAAGAAACTTATAGGCAAAACGTTTTCAGTACTCACTCTACACTCTGCGACACCAGTAAAGGCAGGTAACTCCGGCTCCACCATGTTTGGGGCAACCCAAAGTTCAGCTCTTAAAATGGGAAGCCTTTTCACTCCAGGCTGTAAATCAGATGCCTCTTTCTGCACTATCCACACATCAGTGTCCTCCTCTAAAACAGGCACTTCATCTGCACTGAGAGTGGCTTCATCAAAGGATGATTCCTTTTGGACAGAAAATTCAGTGCCAGAATCTTGTACCTTCTCCTCTGCCTCAGATGCAGAGTAGGTCTCATAATCATGGTCAGAGGAAGATTAAAAAAGCATACCAACAACCCGCTGAGTGATCATCTTGCAGCTAGTCATAATCCTTACTAATAAAAGTAACTTGACAAATAAGTAAACAACAACCACCACGGTGTAAAATAAGTAATAAACAAAGTGTGGCTTTATCACAAAGACAGCACAACAGAATGAATAAAACATCCCTGGTGCCTAGTGGCTTCTGCCACGGGTCAGGTTTTGGGGGGGTAGGGGGAGGGCAACTATCCAATCGTGTAGCGTGCAAGCCTAAATGGGTAAGGCGAACCCGCCGCCAAGGGGTGCAGAAATTCTGAAACAAATCACCCCATAAAAGGGAGTGAACCTTGCACCCCCCTTGAAATTGCCACAATTTAATTCCTTGATGGCCTAGTGGATTTCTGCTTCCCCACCCAAGGGACAGCTGAGCCTACAAAATGGCCAATCTGCCCCAAGGGGGAAGATATGGGCAAAATACGTTGCCTCCTAAAGGGAGAGACCCTTGCCCAAGGGGCCGCTCCCCAAACTCGTCAAATTATTTTTCCTGGTGGCTTAGTAGATTTCTGTCCCCCCCCCCTCTACCAGGGCAGATGGGCCTACAAAATGGCAGATCTGCCCCCAAGGGGGGACAGAAATGGCCAAAATATGTTGCCCCCTAAAGAAGCGCGGCCATTGCCCAAGTGGCCACTCCCCAAAATGGCCAGTATTATTTTCCCTGGGGGCCTAGTGGTTTCTGCTCCCCTTTGCCATTTTTGATGCCGATCTGCCCCTGAGGCATGCAGAAACAGCCAAAAGCTTGCCCTGAAAGAAGAGCAACCTTTGCCCAAGGGTCCGCTTCCCATGCACCAAATCACACACACACACACACAGAAACAAAAATCCCTTGTGGGCCAGTGGGTATTCCTGCTGCATGATTGTGACCCCATACGCAATCGAACAGCAGGAATACATTTCAAAGAGACACCAGGTGGAAGGGAAAAACGCTTTCTTTTCCCACTGGTGCCTCCTTGAAACACCCACCCCTCCCAGGAGGAAAAATGTACCTCCTTCCCTGATCAGCACTGGAAGCAAATGATTTCCAGCGCCGCCGGCTGATACTGATGACGCCTGCACTTCCCCCTGGGTGGGTGCTAGGGCAAGTGGGAGTCGTCCGACGCACGTGCTAACCACTGCATCAGACAGCTCCTGGCCATCTGACTCATACAAGGGGTTAAACATAAAAGTATCTGTAAATTTAGGTCAAAGATTTGTTTTTGTTATATTTATAAAAATGATATTTTAACTTTTAATTTTCTTTGGTGGTATGTCTTTTTAGTGATACATATGTTTTATGTAGGTTATATTTTAATTGTTTAATTTATTATTGGTTTATTATTGGTTTAATATGAATGAATGAGTGAATAAAAACCTTTATTTTTTGCAAGTTTTGTTTAGTTTGTTGTATTATAACACAAGTCTTCAACATAGCCATCTACATAATGTAAAGTGCAACATGGTGGTCGTCTGGACACGTGCAATACAGGTCATTATCAATGTACTGGCAATAAACAACCAAGAAGAGCAAAAAGTAAAAAAGATGAAGACAATCAGTGAAACATCTTCAACAACCAATAAAACAAGTACTGACAATCAGCAGAACTGTTAATGGTAACCCTATATGGGGGAGGGGGCAAAATAGGACTGCATGGTGTCTGAGAAATAACTAGTCCACTGCCGATGGTAAGAGCTATATTGCAGCAACAATAACCATAGGAAAGAAAAAAAAGTAGCGGTTTGTGTGACCAAGAGCACCTTGTGGGGTAGCAGGTGTAAGTATACCAATGCGCCATGGGTCTGGTGTTGGGGTGGGGGCGGGGGGTGCAACTATCCAATTATGTAGCAAACAAGTATTATTGGGGCTCCGGAGGCATGCAGTCGCCCGTGCCATTTCTGACAAGTGTATTAGAGAGATAAACCCCTTCTCCCTAAGGGAGGTTGCTTGTCTGTTTTGGCCAACGCTCAACCAAGTATGTATCCCAGGAGTCTAGAGCCGGCACTGCATCGTGTAACAGTGACAGTGATTTCCATATTGTTGTCTCTGCAGATGCCCACTTTAGTAGTAGATCGTTCAGCCAAGGATTGGGTAAGGGGGACTTTTGTGTGCAGCTGCAGGGTCCAGATCTAGCACAAGCATTATAATATTGCTTATGCCCTACTATACTGAAGACCAAAGCAACGTGTTATTGCACTGTACAATGTGAATGGATTTGTATGATGCAATATTCCTTGACCCAAGAGTTGTGTTTATACAATTTTGAATTGCAATAAGACCTGTTTACAAAAAAAATAGTAGGTCCTTCAGCAAGGGTGATAGCAGTGGCACCACTGCCGATTTCCAAGTTTTGGCTGTCCGTCACGCCAGGAAGATGAATGTCGGGTGAATTAATCTAACAACATACTTATTGTTACGTACCTGGGTGGTCAGTCCTAGTAAACAGTGAAGTTGATCACACTGCAGGGGGTGGCCCATCACCTCGCACAGGGCCTGAACATCCTTCCTCCAGAAGTGAGTAATCACTGAGCAGACCCAGAACATGTGAAATCCGCCTCTGCAGAGGGGCAGTAGTGGTAACCTGGAGTCACGCCCGCAAAAATATAGTGAAAGAGCATCATGTACGTCTGGTGGATATCATTAAATTGGGTATATTTAAGGTGGAAGTTTCGGGAGACATCCCCACCTCCTCTAGTACCTGGCTCCATTGTTTGTCAGTCAACTCCTGACTCGTAGAGTGAGCCCATTTTACCCATAGAACCTGGAGGGTGTGCATGGGAGGGGTTCCAACAATCCGCTGTAAAACAGTGTGATCACATGTCTGCCAGATCCATGCTCTAGTAACTTCTGTAAAGCCAAGGACATGGGTGGTTCAGCCTGGTCCAGTCCCCATGCAGCCCCAATAGCTGCTTCCAATGCATTGTAGGTCAGGAACTGACTCGTATGGATCTCATAACTTTCCCAGTGATCCTGAAGGGCATCAATAGGTTGTGTTAAAAAATGTGACAACCCCTACAACTGTCCATGCACCCACATCATGATTTTCAGCAATCCTTTGAAATGCCAGGAGCACACACAATGGCAAGGAGGGAGCATTCGAAACAGGGCCATGGTGTGAGGTCACATATTTGTCCCAGTAGTACTTGCTCACCCTGATAAGTTGCTCCATCCTTCTTGTTTTGCATCTCGGGCCCATAAGCCAACCAGGCATTTCCTGCCTGCCTAGATCTCGGGCAGCACATGCCCGTTCCGGTGTATTGCCTGGTCTGAGCCACCGCAGGGGCCACTGTAACCGAGCGGCCACATAGTACAACTTGCAAAGTAGTGCACCAAAGAGCTCTTTCTCTAGAGGGGCAAACAACTTCTGTAATGCCACATTTGTTTCCCAGGACCCCATTTAAGGAGATAAGAAACAAATTCAGGTCTCTAAAGAAATGTAGGGTCAGGGATAGAGGTAGTGCCTAGAAGTGGTAAAGCAACAGAGGCAACACCACCATCTTTGCAATAGAAACTCTGCCCATGGTCGAGAGGGGCAGAGAATTCCAAAAAGTCAATGAGCAGCGTGCTCCACCCAGGCCCTAACCAGATTATCATCCTCTAAGTCATGTTCTGCATGGTGAATGTTAGCGCTGAGGTAGCGAAAGGTGTCAAATTGCCACACTAGTCCAGGTTCCTTAACCGGTTCTGTGCCGCGGACGTAACGGTTACGTCGTGCGGCACAGTGCTCATGTGCCCAGGACGTAACCATTACGTCCTGGGCGCAGAGCTCAGAGGGAGCGCTCCCTCTGTTGTCTTCCCTCCCAACCCCCAAAGGCAGGGATGGAAGTGGAAGCATTTCTCTTCCGATCATGTGATGGGGGCCCTGAGAGGCTTCAAAGGGAAGGAAATTAATTTCCTTCCCTTTGAAGTCTCTCAGAGCATTTCAAAAGCCGGATCCTAAAGTGATCCGGCTTTTGAAATGCCCACTAGACACCAGGGATTTATTTATAAAACGGAAATTGGCATGAGGGGAGCGACCCCTTGGGCAAGGGTCGCTCCCCGGGGGGCATTTTTTTCAACGCCTTTTCTGCCCCCTCTGGGGGACCTAATATTAGGCCGATCTGCCCCCGGGGGGCAGAAACCTCTAGGCGCCAGGGGTCAATTTATTTGTGTTTAGAGATGGGGAGCGACCCCTTAGGCAAGGGTCTCTCCCCTAGGGGGCAAATTATATTTAGGCCATTTCTGCCCCCCTCGGGGGCAGATTGGCCTATTTTTATTAGGCCGATCTGCCCCTGGGGGGGCAGAAACCACTTAGGCACCAGGGATTGGTGTGTGTGTATGTGTGTGTTTTGTTTGGGGGGGGCAGCCCCTTGGGCAAGGGTCGCTCCCCATGGGGGCACATTACTGTTGGCCATATCCGCCCTCTTGGGGGCAGATTGGCTTACTTTTGGAAGGCCCATCTGCCCCCAAGGGGGGCAGAAAGCCCACCAGAGAAGATTTTTTTTTCAAAATAAAAGCTTGGGGGGGTATGGCCATACCCCCACCCCAATTAAATGGGGACAAAGTTGTTCTGCCCACCAGTGGGCAGATGGGACAATTACCCCGATCCACACTATGGGGGGGGGTGGGCAGAAAGTCTACTAGATGCCAGGGAATTAAAAAAAAAATTAAATAGCGGGTTGATGGCTACCAACCAGTATGGGCCTGGTTATGCCCCCACCCGAACTGAAGGGGGTAACAGTCTTTCAGGTCTCCCCGGCACACTAAAACAAATTATCCCACGGCAAGCAAGAGGACATTTGATTATTTTGGGTTTTTGTTTTACATTTGGGCCATGAGAGCTTGGCTAACTCTCAAAATCGTCCTACTTGGAATGGTGAGGGCTGCACTTTATGGACTTTGGGACTCTGCCATGTAGAAAAATCCACGAGACCTAGACACATCTGAAAACTAAACATCTGGGTGATTCCAGGATGGTGTGCTTCACAGGGACCCCGCACCATTTTCTTGCCCACAATGCCCTGCAAACCTCCAACTTTGCTGGAAATCACACATTTTTCCCACATTTTTGTGATGGAACCTTCCGGAATCTGCAGGAATCCACAAAATTCCTACCACCCAGCATTGTCTCATCTATACTGATAAAAATTCTGCTGCACTTGTCAGCCTAAAAATGTTTTTTTTTCAAACTGCCCTTTTGGACCCGCTTTGGTTCCCCCTCAATTTCGACATGTTTTTGGCTCTTCCCTGTCACAAGCACTTGGCCCACCTACACAAGTGAGGTACCATTTTTATCGAGAGACTTGGGGGAACGCTGGGTGGAAGGAAATTTGTGGCTCCTCTCAGATTCCAGAACTTTCTGTCACCGAAATGTGAGGAAAAAGTGTTTTTTTGGCCAAATTTTGAGGTTTGCAAAGGATTCTGGGTAACAGAACCTGGTGAGAGCCCCACAAATCACCCAATCTTGGATTCCCCTAGGTGTCTAGTTTTAAAAAATACACAGGTTTTCCTAGGTGCCGGCTAAGATAGAGGCCAAAATCTACAGATAGGCACTTTGCAAAAAACGGGTCTGTTTTCTTGGGGAAAATGTGACGGGTCCACGTTGTGTTTTGGGGCATATCCTGTCACGGGCGCTAGGCCTACCCACACAAGTGAGGTACCATTTCTATCAGGAGACTTGGGGGAACGCTGGGTGGAAGGAAATTTGTGGCTCCCCGTAGATTCCAGAACTTTCTGTCACCGAAATGTGAGGAAATAGTGTTTTTTTGGAGCCAAATTTTGAGGTTTGCAAAGGATTCTGCGTAACAGAACCTGGTGAGAGCCCCACAGGTTACTCCATCTTAGATTCCCCTAGGTGTCTAGTTTTAAAAAATACACAGGTTTGGTAGGTTTTCCTAGGTTCCGGCTGAGATAGAGGCCAAAATCCACAGCTAGGCACTTTGCAAAAAACAGGTCTGTTTTCTTTGGGAAAATGTGATGTGCCCACGTTGTGTTTTGGGGCATATCCTGTCACGGGCGCTAGGCCTACACACACACAAGTGAGGTAGCATTTTTATCGGGAGACTTGGGGGAACGCTGGGTGAAAGGAAATTTGTGGCTCCTCTCAGATTCCAGAACTTTCTGTCACCGAAATGTGAAGAAAAAGTGTTTTCTTGGCCAAATTTTGAGGTTTGGAAAGGATTATGGGTAACAGAACCTGGTGAGAGCCCCACAGGTCACCCCATCTTGGATTCCCCTAGGTGTCTAGTTTTCAAAAATGCGCAGGTTTGGTAGGTTTCCCTAGGTGCCGGCTGAGCTAGAGGGCAAAATCTACAGCTAGGCACTTTGCAAGAAACACATCAGATTTCAGTGTAAAAATGTGATGTGTCCATGTTGCATTTCCTGTCGCGAGCATTAGGCCTACCCACGCAAGTGAGGTACCATTTTTATCGGGAGACTTGGGGGAACACAGAATAGCAAAACAAGTGTTATTGCCCCTTGTCTTTCTCTACATTTTTTCCTTCCAAATGTAAGACAGTGTGTAAAAAAGACGTCTATTTGAGAAATGCCCTGTAATTCACATGCTAGTATGGGCACCCCGGAATTCAGAGATGTGCAAATACCACTGCTTCTCAACACCTTATCTTGTGCCCATTTTGGAAATACAAAGGTTTTCTTGATACCTATTTCTCACGTTTTATATTTCACCAAATTAATTGCTGTGTGTCCAGTATACAATGAAAACCCGTGGCAAGGTGCAACTCCTTTATTGGCTCTGGGTACCTAGAGTTCTTGATGAACCTACAAGCCCTATATATCCCCGCAACCAGAGGAGTCCAGCAGACGTAACAGTATATTGCTTTTGAAAATCTGACATTGCCGAAAAAAGTTACAGAGTAAAACGTGGAGAAAAATTGCTGTTTTTTTCACCTCAATTTCAATATTGTTTTAATTCAGCTGTTATTTTCTGTAGGAAACCCTTGTAGGATCTACACAAATGGCCCCTTGCTAAATTTAGAATGTTGCCTACTTTTCAGAAATGTTTAGGTTACTGGGATCCAGCATTGGTTTCACACCTATTTCTGTCACTAACTGGAAGGAGGCTGAAAGCACAAAAAATAGTAAAAATGGGATATGTCCCAGTAAAATGCCACAATTGTGTTGAAAAATGGGGTTTTGTGATTCAAGTCTGCCTGTTCCTGAAAGCTGGAAAGATTGTGATTTTAGCACCACAAACCCTTTGTTGATGCCATTTTCAGGGAAAAAACCACAAGCCTTCTTCTGCAGCCCTTTTTTTCTTTTTTTTTTAAACAAACTTTTCGCTGTATGTTGGCTAATTTCTTGGTCTCCTTCAGGGGAACCCACAAAGTCTGGGTACCTTCAGAATCCCTAGGATGTTGGAAAAAAAGGACGCAAATTTGGCATGGGTAGCTTATGTGGAGAAAAAGTTATGAGGGCCTAAGCACGAACTGCCCCAAATAGCCAAAAAAAGGCTCGGCACAGGAGGGGAAAAGGCCTGGCAGCGAAGGGGTTAACCAGGGTACCATGAAGGGTGAAAAGACAGGACTTAGGCCAACTGAGCCGCAGCCCCAAGACCTAACAAAACCATCTTTTGCCACCATCACACCATGCAAGTCTTAACAAAAGTCCCAGAGAAGTATTAACACATCATCCATGTAAAGTGAATTCACCTCTGATGAAATGTCACTCTGATTGCCCACTGCGGCCACCATCTTCGGAAGAGGCCCAACAGAGGTTCCAAGGCCAGAGCAAAAAGGTGTGTGGAAAGTAGGCATCCCTGGCAGGTGCCCTGGTGAAATGGAAGTGGGGCAGAGATGTCCCTACCTGTACTCACTCTGGCAACCGGATCTGTATATAAAAGGCCTATCCACTGTCTTATCGCCTGGCCCAGCCCCACATGTTGCAACACCTTACAAAGGTAAGGCCAGCTTAGAGTGTCAAAGGCCTTCTCAATATCTAACGAGAGGGCAACGCTAGGGGGTGTCTTGGGGAGTTGTTCATTTATGAGGTGGAACAACTGGCGAAGATTAAGTAAGGTTCTCCTCCCAAGAATAAAGCTGTTTTGGTCCAGGTGTACTAAATTAACACCATACAGTAACATGCGATTTGCAATGACTATCCCCAGGACTTTACTGTCTGTATAAAGTAAGAAGAGCAGTCGATAAATTAAGAAGAGCGGTCAATACGTGCGCACCTCTAGGGGGTTCCTAACTGGTTTGGGAAATATCACAATCAGTGCCTGCGTAATGATGGTGGGAGGGTGCCCGCCAACTTGGCCAGTTGGAAGAGCCGCAAAAGCTGCTGGGCAAGCATATCTCGGAATGTCAAATAGATCTCCACAGCAGAGTCCATCTGTCTCCAGGCAGACCCCGGCAAGTGTCAGTGGGGCATCTAGAGCTTGGCAATAGAAAAGGTCAAGGCAGGGGATTGGTAGACTGTCCATATACTTGGGTAGCTTGGAGTCTTCAAATCCCACGTTTGCTGGTAGAGGGCACTGAAATAATAAAAAAATACCTTGTTATCAGCCAATTGCGATGTAAGTATGACTCCATTCGGAGACCCAATGATGGCAACCAGGGCTGCTCATTGTCAAAGCAAAACAGCCAAGCCAAAACCCGCCCTATCTTATAGCCCTCAGTACGTTGTTTAACAATGTATTTTGCATAGTCCACTCTCCAAAGTCTATTTAGCAGAGCACTATGGTCTGCCCTCAGTGAGGTGAGTACCAGCCTCTGATCCTCCCCCCAAAAAATCTCAGCCTCACAGGTTGCCACCTTCACCATCGTCAATTTGTGCCACAAGGTTACCTTACGCCACATTTGTTATTAATACAAAGACCACGCATCCCCACCTTAATGGCTTCCCTCTCTACTCGTCTATCTGACGCAGTATCTTCACTGAGCTCAAATTATTCGATTACATGCGTGCCCACAGTCTCTCAGAACCCGGTATCATGGAGTGCCCATGTGGGTAGTTTCCACATAGGGATCGGGGTTCAGCGCCTACCCCAGCTCAACGCAACCAGTAGAGGACTGTGATCAGATATTTTATTACCCAGATATTCAGCTGACCAGACAAAGGGGAGCATCTCGGGGTTGCCCAGGAGAAGATCAATTCTTTTATGGAGCTGATGGACCGTTGAGAAATGAGTACTCTTGCCCCAGGGATTCAGCGAGCGCCAGATATGGAGTCTACCATTCCGCAGCCAGTCCACTAGGGACTGCGCCATCCTGATCGCTTGTGTGCCACAAAGTGGAAGTGTGAATCTATGTCATGTACGCAATTAAAGTCTCCCGCCCAGATGTTAGGAGCTTGTAAATCTTTAATTAGTGTGAAGGGGGAGGGACTCTAGTGAGATTGGCCAGAGTGCTACCCCAGCAACGGGCATGCCATGCAGCTGTCCCTCAATTACCACGTCGCCCGACAGGGTCCACCCTCTGATGCACAATTTGTAAGGGTACTGCAGGCACCACCCAAATCATCATCCCTCTTGCATACGCTAAGTAAACAGTACCCACCACCTGACCCCCTTCAGTGGTGTTGTAGGCGCGAGACCTCAACTGATATTATGGCCCGCATTACAACCCTGGCAGTCAGTGATAAAGTGGCGGTAATACCGCCAGCAGGCCGGCGGTAATAAAAAAAATGGAATTATGTCCATGGCGGAAACCGCCAACACAGACAGCCACTTTAACACTCCGACCGCCACGGCGGTAGCAACAAGCATCACTGCCGTAACTGCCAACATCCAGGTGGAAGACAGTGTACCGCCCAAAGTATTGCAAAAGGCCAATCCGCCAGCTTTTCCGAGGCGATACCAGTGCCATCCAAAGCACGGCAGAAATAGTACACTGAAGGGAAACGACTCACCTATCGACACTCAAGGAAGAACCACAACGCCATGGAGCCCGAGCTGCACATATTTCCAATGCTGGTGTACCTCCTCATACCCCAGGAACACGAACGCCGGCGAAGACAACCACGGTGAGTACTGCACCTAGCACACAAGGGAGGTGGGAGGAAAAAGAGAGTGACACACACACACAACACCCTCACCCCCACCCCAACACCATACACACAAACAGATGCAACAACATTACATATACACCCTGTAACCCTCTGGAATAACACAAGGACAAAATGAATGGATTAAAATGAGTGTAATAGTACAATTTAAGATAAATACGTCCTTAAATCAATAAAGAGTTTCTACGATATATACAAAAGGAGGGACAACGCTCACTCCAAAATGTCCGTGGCCCACGGAACCATAACGCATAGGCCAAGGCCACACTTGACTCTTGCCTCAATACGGAGAGAACACTGTTGGGGCATCAGGTCGAAAACACACAGGCACCTCAGGGTGACGGGGAATGGGGGGGGGGCACCTGAGCTGGAAGTTGGTACAACCCCACTGCTCCTGGAGGGGGCTACATGCCCACTTCCTGGTCCTGGGGAGTGCAAAGCCACAGTCTCTCTAGTGGGTAGGTTGCCCACTGCTTGGTCCTGGGGAGTGCAAAACCACAGTCTCTCTAGTGGGTGGGTTGCCCACTGCTTGGTCCTGGGGAGTGCCAAGCCACAGTCTCTCTAGTGGGAGGGTTGCCCACTGCTTGGTCTTGGGGAGTGCAAAGCCACAGTCTCTCTAGTGGGTGGGTTGCCCACAGCTTGGTCCTGGGGAGTGCAAAGCCAAATGCTTTGTGCCCAGTGTGCTTCATCCTGCCAAGGAGGGGGTGAGTGGATGCCATCTTTCATTGGTTCTGGAGAGGGCTTTGTGCCCAGTGTGCTTCATCCTACCAAGGAGGGGGTGAGTGGATTCCTTCTTCCACTGGTTCTGGAGTGGGCTTTGTGCCCAGTGTGCTTCAGCCTGCCAAGGAGGAGGTGAGTGGATGCCTTCTTGCACTGGTTCTGGAGGGGGCTTTGTGCCCAGTGTTCTTCATCCTGGATGGTGCAAGGTCACAGTCTCTCACCTGGGTGTCACACCTACAGGTGTTGCAGGGGCAGGACGCACTGCAGCCCATGTAGTCATGAATACACTGCTCGCCGGCGGTGACGGCTGCTCAGTGGATGTCAGTTGCGGTGCAGGTGGCGGTGCTGTCAGTTGTGGGGGGAGGCTCCAGCCCTTCCCCCTGCAGCCTCGGACGGCTGCCCACTGGGGCTGCTTCTGCTGGCAGTGTTGCTGCTGGTGGTGCAGGTGGCAGTGCTGGCAGCAGGGCAGGTGGCGGGGCAGGTGGCGGTGCTGGCCGTGGTGCAGGTGGCGGTGCTGTCAATGGTGGGGGGAGGCTCCAGCCCTTCCCCTGCAGCCTCGGACGGCTGCAGTGCCATGGCTGGTGTTGTGTGCCCCTTCCGGTCCTTGAAAGATGGTGCCTCCTTGCTTCTGCCAGCTGGTGTTAATTTCCTGCCCTTGCTGGCTGGTGTCCCCTTCCTGTCCTTGTTAGCTCGCGGCCCCTTCTTGCCCTTGACAGCTAGTGCAGACACACTGCCTGTGCTGACGGGTGCCTCATTGGAGCCTCTCACACCTGCAGTAGCTGCAGAAACCACAGTGGCTGTGGACTGGGTGGCTGAGGTGCTGGGCTGGGTTCTGGCCACCCTGGCCCGAAGTGAAGGACGGGGGGGAGGTGTAGGGAATAGGTCAAAGGTAGCGAGGAAAAGCTTCTTAGGGACACTGGGGCGGGAAGAAGGTGAAAGTTTGAGAGTGGAGGAAGAGGGAGTTGTTGTAGGAGGTGTCTGTCTGCTGTGTGAGGTGGATGGCTGTTGGGTGTCTGAGTGCTTGCATTTGTTGACTTTGGGAGGATGAGTCACAGACACAGTGGGAGAGGACACAGGGGACGTGTGCATGGATGTGAGGGTGGTGACTGCCAATGAGGGGCGTGTAGTGATAGGTGTGCTGTTGATGGAGGTAGTGGATGAGGACGTGGTGCATGCAGGTGTGAGCGGAGACGCTACTGGGAAGGAGGTGGACGAGGAGGGGGACACAGTGGAAGCAGTGGATGTTGGTGTGTCTGCATCTGAATGGTGCTTGTGTGAGTGCCTGTGGGATGAAGTGTGGTGCTTGTGTTTGCCTGAGCCACTTCTGTGTGTTGATTTGGGTGAATGCAGGTCCAAAGGTGTGCTTGGGATAGGCTGGAGTTGAGGGGATTGGGACTGGGTAGAGGAAGTTGGAGGGGGGAGGCTGGAGACAGGGACAATGGCTGCCATCAGTGAGTTGGCCAGAGCTTGGAATGCTCTCTGTTGGGCCACCATGCCAGAGTAAATGCCCTCCAGGTATGCATTTGTTTGTTGCAAATGCCCTCCTAGACCCTGGATGGCATTCAGTATGGTTGACTGCCCAACAAAGACAGATCTCAGGAGGTCAATAGCCTCCTCACTGAGGGCTGCAGGGCTGATTGGGACAGGGCCTGAGGTGCCTGGGGCGAAGGAGATGCCCACCCTCCTGGGTAAGCGGGCATGGGAAACACTCTGAGGAGCTGCTGGGAGGGCGGTGCTGGTACAGGGGTGGCAGCTGTACCTGTAGTTAGGGTGGGCACAGAGGTGTCCGCCAGTTCACTGTCGGTACTGTCCCCTCCTGTCTCCGTTGTGGTGCTCCCCTCGCCCTCCGTCCCACTGGTGCCCTCACCGTCGGTGGATTCGGCCTCCAGGCCCATGTGGGATGTAGCTCCCTCCGTCGCCGGTGCCTCTGCTCCTCCGCCAGATGATGCTGATGCACACAAGGTCAGGGTGACAAAACAAAAAAGGGGGGGGGAATAGACAGAGGAAATGCCAGCAACAACTCTACCGTTGGCGTACACATCTCACAGGGAACAGCCCTATGCACTAGGCCATGCACTGCCAGTTACAATGCTAGTCACCAGCCCATGGGGTACAATGCCTAACGCCGTTAGCTGCACACCTGAAACCCACAGGACCCTGCCCAGTATTAGATGCTCACTAACATTATTGGGGTTGAAGTGCATCTTAGCTTGCCCATCATGGAACCTACCCTGCCATGTTCGCCCTGGCCTAGGGGCACCCACAGCCCACATCCCCCACCCAGGTAACACCTTAACGAGCACAGAGTCATGAATCTGAATCTGTACTCACCCCCTTATGGCTGCTGTGATGCCTTAAAGTGCCCATCCAACTCCGGATAGGCCACTGCCAGGATGTGGAATATCAGGAGGGTCAGCGTACAACGGGCATCCCTTTCTCGTTGGGAGGCCAGCCCCAGCTGGGCTTCTGCCATCTTCCTTGCCCAGCGGCGCAGGTCCTCCCACTGTTTGCGGCAGTGAGTACTCCACGTGTCAAAGACCCCCAGGGTCCACACCTCCTTGTCGATGGCACGCCAAATACCCTTTTTCTGATGGGCGCTGATCTGCAGAAAAAAATACAGTAGAAAAGGTATTATTCATACCGTCCGGACTGTCATACTCATGGCCCAACATATCCCTCCCATCCCCTTACGCACATACATTGACCACCATACATGCAGCACTCTGCCCAGGAATCTTCAGCCCCCCTGACACGAAGCTTACACACACAGCACTCCATACATTCATGCCCCACGCATCATGCTCACAGTGTACTCACCTGTTGGTCTGGAGGACCATAAAGTAAACGGTACTGTGGTAGGACCCCATCCACCAGTCTCTCTAACTCCTCCGAAGTGAAGTCAGGGGCCCTTTCCCCAGACACTTGAGCAATGGTCGCTTCCAGACACAGGTCACAGCAGCACTTGCAGTGTAGGTCCTCTCCAGTTGAAGGTCAGGTAGCAAGTGAGTGAACAGATAGAAAATGGCGATCACGTCTCCGACGGTGCGTACTGTCACCGACGGTGTACATCACCATTGGCTCCTGGAACCCGTAGGCCCCAATGACAACCAATGTGGTGTTGCATGGCGGTCATCGACCGCCGCCCGCAACGATGCACAACGCCAGCGGAATTACCTCATTTCCACTTGTCCCTCCTCACAGGTCAGGCGGCCGCCATCTCAGGCCATGGCACCTAACTGCGTCACAGCAGACATAGGCACATCAACTGACTTACAAGTTTGCATACTGTTTCTGTAAAACAAACATAGCATATTAATCTGAGTATATGTTTGAATATGACCTTCTGCTCACCGTTTTTCACCCTAGAGTTCAACCGCTGAGGATGAATAGGAGGTGGAGACATACCCCCGTGTACAGACCCCTGGTGGACCTGGCGACAATGGAGGACAGGCACATTATCCTAACCTACAGACTTGATAGGACCACAATCACAGAGCTGTGTGCCCAATTGGAGCCAGACCTGATTTTAGCTATCCGACACCCAACAGGTATCCCCCCTCTAGTGCATGTCCTCTGAGTACTCCATTTCTTGGCAAGTGGTTCCTTTCAAGCGACAGTGGCCATGGCATCAGGGATGTCACAGCCTATGTTCTCAAACGTGCTGACCAGAGTACACCATATTCCCCAGGTGGATGATTTGGCCAAAGTGAAGGCTGACTTCTATGCAATGGGACATATCCCCAACATCATTGGTGCCATTGATGGTACACATATTGCCTTTGTCCCACCCCAGAGAAATGAACAGGTGTTCAGAAATCGAAAGGGCTTTCACTCTCTGAATGTGCAGATGGTGTGTTTGGCGGACCAGTATATCTCCCATGTCAATGCAAAGTATCCTGGCTCTGTCAATGATGCCTTTATCTTGAGGAATAGCAGCATCCAATATGTGATGTCTCAACTCCAAAGGCACAGGGTGTGGCTAATAGGTGAGCCCATGGTCCCCACCCAGTTGATGTAGGTATATGGGTGTGGGGTTGGCCCTAAGGGTGAGTGTGTGGTTAACAGGTATCCCTCGATATTTACAGGTGACTTTGGTTACCCCACCCTCTCATGGCTACTGACTCCAGTGAGGAATGCTAGGACAAGGGCAGGGGAACGTTACAATGAGGTACATGGCGAACAAGGAGGATCATTGAGCGCACCTTTGGCCTCCTGAAGGCCAGATTCCGGTGCCCCCATCTGACAGGTGGATCCCTGTACTACTCACACAAGAAGGTGTGCCAGATCATCGTTGCATGTTGCACAACCTGGCCTTGAGACACCAGGTGCCTTTTCTGCAGGAGGATGAGCCTGGAGATGGTCGTGTGGCAGTGGTGGAGCCTGTGGACAGTGACAAAGAGGAGGCAGAGGATGTGGACAACAGAACTACTATAATTCAACAGTACTTCCAGTGACACACAGGTAAGACACTGTAACTTCACCTTCCATTGCAGTTTTGTGTTGGACATTGTTCATGGCAACCTGATTTCCCTATTTCTATGGGCACTTACTGTATACTTTGGCATCTCTATTTTCAGATATCTGTGCGCCCCTCTGGCTCCTAGTGTGTTTACAGCTGCCCACAACAGGTCATACCTATGTAAATATAACTGTACATTTGAATTGCAATGTTTGCAGCTTGTTAAACTAATACATATTTCAATCAGTTGACAGACTCCATATTTGTATTAGTTCCAAGGGTGTTTATTTCTGTGATAATAAGTGTAGGGGGTATTGCACTGGGCTGGGTTGATGGTGGAGAAATGCCCAGGATAAAGTCCAGTCTATTGGTATCACAGATGCATTGTCCAAGGGGGCATGGGAAGTGGAGCAATGGCAGTTCCAGGTGGACAGGGTGACAGAGTGGGACACAAGGGTGACATTCAGGGGAGTCTTATTTCCTGGCGGGGTTCTTGGCAATGTTCTCTGGCTTCTGCCTGGATCCCAGGGACCTTTTGCGTGGTGTTTCTCCTTCTGCAGGGGGAGGGGTGCTGGTGGCCTGTTGTTCCTGTGGTGGGGCCTCCTGTCCACTAGCGTGGGCGGAGGTGGAGGGCTGTTCTTCAGTGTGGCTAATGTCAGGGGCCCATTGGTGTGCCACTGCCTCCCTCATGGTGTTGGCCATGTCTCTCAGGTCCTCCCTGATCCCCAGGTACTGTCCCTCCTTCAGCCGCTGGGTCTCCTGCAACTTGTAAAGTATCTGGTCCATGGCCTCCTGGGAATGGTGGTATGCTCCCAGGATCCCTGCAAGTCCCTCGTGGAGAGTGGATCCCCTTGGCCTCTCCTACCCCTGTCGCACAGCAGTCCTCGCAGCTTCCCTGTTGTCCTGTGTTTCTGTACCCTGAACCGTGTGCCCACTGCCACTGACCCCAGGTCCCTGATCGTCCTGTGTTTGTGGGGTTGCCTGGGGTACCTGTAGTGGTGGACACACTGCTGATTGACGTATCCAGAGGGATGGGCCCGGTGGGTGGGTGCTGGGGTGGTGTTTCCTAAGGGGGAGGCTCTGTGGTGGTCTGGAAATGTGGCTGGGTCACCGACTGTCTAGAGGTCCCTGATGGGCCAGGTTGGTCATCCTGATTGAGGCGTGTAAAGCTGCTGTCATCACCGTGGGCCTCTTCTGGGGGGGGGGGGATTGGATGTGGCTGGCACCTCCTCTCCGGTACGTTGTGTGTGGGTCCTGTGGGAATGTAAATGCAGTGTTATTGTTTCTGCGTGTGACATCTTGTGCATGCGTATGTTTCCCTCTATGGTTGTTATTAGCAAGGCAGCTTTGGCTTGTGTGATTTGTGATTTGGTTGGCTAAGTGATTGTCACTAGTGTGCATGCTTTGGTGATGGGTGTCCATGCAGGTCTGTGATGGGGGTCCATGCATTGGTGTAGCATGCAGGGCTTGGTATTGGGATGGGTGGGTTGTTATGGTGGGGTATATGTGAGGTGGTGGAGTGATGGGGTGAGGGTAGGAGTTTGTGATGGCATGCAGGTAGGGGTGATAAAGTAATGAAGATTTGACTTACCAGAGTCCAGCCTCCTGCCACTCTTGCCAGGCCCTCAGGATGCATGATCGCCAAGACTTGCTCCTCCCATGTTGTTAGTTGTGGGGGAGGAGGTGGGGGTCCACTGCCAGTCCTCTGTACAGTTACCTGGTGTCTTGCAACCACGGAACGCACCTTCCCCCGTAAGTCGTTCCACCTCTTCCTGATGTCATCCCTTGTTCTGGGGTGCTGTTCCACGGCGTTGACCCTGTCCACGACTCTCCGCCATAGCTCCATCTTCCTAGCAATGGACTTCTGCTGCACCTGTGATCCGAATAGCTGTGGCTCTACCCGGATGATTTCCTCCACCATGACCCTTAGCTCCTCCTCTGAGAACCTGGGGTGTCTTTGTGGTGCCATGGGTGTAGTGTGAGTGGTGTGTGTGAGGGTGTGTGGGGTGATGTGTTGGGGTGTGTGCTGTGAGGTGCGTGGATGGTGTATGGGTGATGGTGTTTTGTGGCTCTGATTCAGTGGATGCTCCTGGCTTGTCTCTCTCTCTCAGCTGTCAAATTCTTTGGGTCGTAAAGGGTTGTGGGTAGTGTGTGTTTTATATTGGCGTGGGTGTGGTGTGTTTGTATGTCAGGCGTGTGTAGTTTGAATTGTCCAATGTGGTGTTTTGCTAGTGTGTGTGTATTATGAGTGCGGCGGTCTGTACCGCCAATGGTTTACCACGGTTGAATGTCTGCCGCGGTGATTCGTGGGTCATGATGCTGTGGGCATATTTCTGTTGGCGTAACAGTGTGGGTTTTGGTACCGCCATTTTATCACTGACCTTTGACCTGGCGGACTTGTGTGTGTTTCTGTATAGTGGCGGATTTCTATGTGTGGGTCATAATACGCGTAGCGGTATACCGCCGCGGTCGCGGTATGTTGGCGGCAGTCAGCATGGCGGTAAGCAGCACTTACTGCCAATGTCATAATGAGGGCCTATGTGTGTTTTCTTGGAGATATGCAATGTGGATGTGTTTGCTCCTCAGATGTAAGTACAGTCGGTGTTGTCACCAAGGAGTACCCATCCCCTTACATTCAAGGATAAAAAGTTGTGAACTGAGGGAGTAACTCCTAACACCATCAGTGTGTTGCCCTACGTACTTTCCTCTCTTTATTCACCCCCAAAACACCTGTAGTTTTCCATCTCACCTCTGCCAATAACCTGTTCGCAATCGTTCACAGACAAGAAATTGTAATACAACAAGAACATCCATAAAACATTGGTCCCAACTTCCTTCCTCAGGTTGATGTAAGCACAAGCCCCTGACCAATAACAAAACATCAAAAAACACAAGTCGAACAAAGTCCACCAAGGTCGAAGGGGTAGTGGTTACAAATGTAGAGAAGGTGAGAAGGACTCAGTCCACCCGTCCTATTAAAGCTGTGTGATACCCCCGCATGCACTACAAGGTAGATCCTTTCAGTGTCCAAACAGTTACAACAAAAATGATATAGAGTTGTCACTTATATCACCAATTCTGCAGTCATGGGGGTAAGAGCCGATCCAGCTCGACGTTCCGGAGAAATGTGCATCACTCTGCAGGACTGCTTTCCCTCCACGGAGCACTATACCAGATCTGGTGTAGTGCCTCCCCTTGCACTCACTATGGTCCCAGTATGGGCTCCTCTTTTGTTTTTTGTTTGACAGTCCTTAATTCAGGTTATGAAATGATACTCAAAACTGAAGTTCAGATGAAATGGTAATGCTTGTTTTAACTGTGTAACTCATATTTTTCATTATGCTTCATTATTCTGAAAAGCTGTAAGGTTCTTGTATTTCCATCCTACATTTGATTAATTTCAAATTGTACATATTATAAACATTCTCAATGCATTTCGGACCCCTTATAATTCAACAGGAGATGATTAGGTGCAAATTTTATCAACCGTCTCCAGCACTACCACTAAGGAGGGAGGCATGGAGATGGTTACGGTTGATCTGTGGGGGTCTCAGATGAGGCAGGATGCTGTTGGGCACACAAGGCATGCGGAGCTCTGCTGCACCCCGTCTCGTCAGCCATCTTGGCCAAACTCCATAACAACCTTTTTTAATGTCATAAAAATCATAAAGGTGTGGAATACTGCTAACATACTGCAAAAAATACATTCAGAAATTTGAGTTATCAATTAAAATGGTCTTGGGAGCCCAATTAGAGACCTCCCAAACAGTAAGGCCAAACTTACAAAAGCAGAGGGCAGCAATACAATAAATTAAAATCTCAGGATAAGATTCACCCTTAAAAAGACTGATAAGAGGACTAATATTGGTCTATACTTCGATATAGTAATAAAGCCTCTGTATTCACCCTCAGACAATAATTGAGCTATGACTAGGTTATTAAGGGTAGAAACCCTTTGCTAAAAGGAGGGGGCTCTAGTTTGGGTAGGGTTTGGTTGTAATTAATATCCTTCCTCTTATGCAGTTAACAGCTTGATTGCCTGATACAGGAATTTAACTAGGGCATATGACATTTGCAAGTAATCCACGTTTAGGGTGTACCGCACAGCCCCATTCGCCCTGTGGCAGCCACCTTTCAGGAAGCCCAGTCTTAACCATGTAATTCTTTCACATAGCCGTTGAGGACACATACAAACAATGTGCATCAAAAACTCGGGCGGCAACTAATAAACATTGCCGAATGAGTGTACTTAAAGTACGCGTGAGGGAATTCTAGAAGTGGAACTAGAAAGACCTGTAGAAGTAGAATAAAATATCCATCAAGTTTAGACATGCTGGATACCAAATAAGCCTGCATTGCATTATCTGTGTAGGAAGCAGCCATGTAAAAGGAAATCTTTTTACATTTGAAGGCATCCAAATCTGCAGTGTGTGAGATAGCTTTCACTTGCCTTTTTAGTATCTCTTTGAACTGTACCACTAACATAGATAGACTGCAAAGGGTATCAGCCTTCAGAGTATGCAATGTGTATTTAAGGTAATTTCTCCAGGGGGCACAGGTGGCAGAATCAAATGACATGGCAGACAAAATTGATGCCTTCAATGAAAAAGCACTAGAGCTTCACAGCTTGTTACTAGTAACAAGAAACTGTATCATTAATGTTAGTGTTGGCTGTGTCTGTTTAAATTGTAGCCTGATGTGACTGAGGCTAGTACGGTTAGGGAGTTAGTAAACATATTTAAACTACTTGTAGAGCAGCGTGTTAAGCCACCGGCCGGAAGGCCATGTACCAGGGAGGGCAAGTACTTTGCACATATAAGCAAATGCATTATGGAAGGGGGCTCCAGATTGATATGAAGACGTTTTATGGTGAGCTTTAGAGAAGCTGCTTTGATGTTTAAAGAATGAAGGTGCTCTCTTGGACAACCTTTATCATCAAACCAGACTCCTGTGTAGCGGTACTTATTTTGCTTCGTTACAATATGATCCCCAATTGAAAACCAGTTTAATTTACTGTGCTTGTTACTGAGCCCTAAAACCCTACACGTGTTGAAATTCAAATTTAAATTATTGGTTATGTTTTAAGTGTTGAGTGCTTTGAGAGCTTATTGTAGAGCTGTTGCAGTATGGTCCAGAATCACTGTATCATCTGCATACTGCAGTGACTGTAGGTGTAAAGATGCTAATTTAGGTGGACAGATCCTTGAACCTTAATGGTTGCTGGCATATCTGCTGTGTAAACATTAAAAAGCAATTGAGCCACCATGCATCCCTGTTTTAACCCTCCTTATCTTTTCGAGATGTACTCATTGTTGGACAGTTTCACTTGCACCCAGATATTCCAGTATAAGGAACGTACGGCTCTCAAGAGCGGTGATGGAATCCCCCATTTCTGGAGTTTAGGAAACAGGACTGAGCAGTCTGCTCCATCAAAAGGCATTCAATAGTCTATGAAGTAAGTTTGAACAAGCTGGTTCGTTTTATTTTTAGCATCTCCTGAATAACTAAAGAAAGACTGAGAATGTTGTCTTTGGTGCGGGCGGACTCCTTAGAGCCAGTTTGAGTGTGGGGGATGGAGGGTATACGCTCTTGGATTCAGCCCAGGTTTCTAATTGGTTTAATGATTTAAATTGATTGTTCTATAAATATTGTTTTTTAAAAGTTATAATTTATTTAGTAGTGTTATTCGCTCAAACTAGTTTAAGCTTATTTTAGGGGCTTTTATGGGGCTTTTAAATGTTATATTTTTTTTTAGTTTAAAATAGTACAAAATGTATTTTAATTCAAACAGTAATTGTTTATTAAATACATGGGTGTAAACACTCACTACAATATTTACATGTCTTAATATGTTTTAGCATATGTTTTAAAGAATAAGGGCGTCATTACGAGTCTGGTAGTCTTACATCTGCCTAATTATGACCCTGGCGGTAGGATCAACATCACCTCCCCAAATGTACTTCTCAACAGGGTGACGGCGGTCAAAGTTGTGCTTAGCCACGGTGGTGCTGAAATTAGTGCCGCAATGCTGTTCACAACTTCTCTTTCTGCCAGCTTTTTCATGGCGGGGGGCCCCCTCTGACCAGTACCCTTGGAATGCACACTGTCTGCTACGGCAGATAGTGTGTATTCCGAGGGTGCTGGGAGCACCCTCTGTGAGACTGCATTGGCCTCACACCATGAGGAGCCGGGGCCATTGTCGCTGCACAGTTTTCACTGGGCTGACTGGCAGAAACATCAGATTTCTGAGGTTTCCGCTGGTCAGCCCAGTGGAGACCTTGTAATAGGGCCAGGGGGTGGGGAGACCGCCAGCTCCGCAGAAGTCTCCACTCCACGGGCCTAGCGAGCCCAGCAGTCAGCCCGCCAACCTAGTAATGAAGACCTAAATATTTTTACTTAATTAGGATTTGTTTATTGAAATAGTTATTTGAACTTTTTATTGTTATTGTGAGATAATTATTTTATTGTATTTTCCTGTGTTTGGGTTTGAGTTTATTTTTGTTTTTTTCATTGATAACTTTTTAGGTATGTTGTGCAATGTTAACTTTTAATAGAAAAGTTATGTTGTATGAATGTATTTTATTTTTTAAAACCTAGTAGTTGGAATATTTTTAAGCCTCATACCCTCACCCTCTTCCTGCCCAGAAAGTCAAACATTTTCCCTAATGTGGCTAACATTGGATTTAAAACAGTAAATTTCAAGCCTCTGAGTGTCCAACACTTTCGTCAATCTGTTTAATGTTTGAGTGGGAACAGTAAATCGGACACCGGCTAAGCCCAAAATGCTCCCTAATGTGACCAGGTTTGGAGAGGGAATAGTAAATCTAACCCCTCCAGTGTCCAGCACCTTCCACGTGGTTACTACTGAAGAGGGAATAGTCATTCTTACACCTCCAGAGAGCAACACCTTCCTCATGTAGTTAACACTGGAGTAGAAATAGTAATTTGTACTCCTGCAGAGTTCAACACGTTTCCCATGTGGTTTGATAGTAAATCTGAGACCCCAACAGTCCAACACTCTTGCTAATATCATTTATTTTTGGGTACTCTGGCCTTCATTATGACAGTGGTGGTAAAAAACACCTAAAACAACGGAGACGGGCGCCAAAACACTGTCACCGTGGCTACCAGCTGACCGCCATATTATGACCGTAACCGGAATTCTGCCAGAAGTATGGTGGAATTCCAGCGATGGCCATGGCGGTGGATGGTGGTAAGGTGGCGCTGCTGCCAACAGCAGTGCCACGCCAGTAGACCAGCCCAGACCGTATCATGACCCATGGCACGGCCTGGCGGTGTTCTGTTGGCGGACGCTGCTGCTGGCAGCAGCGCCACGTCCCGTCTCCTGCTGGAGGACCCCCTGAAATCAGGTAATTTGGGTGCTCTGACAGGGGAGGAGGGTGGGGGGGTGCGTGTGTGTGTATGTTTGTGTGTGCGTGAATGTGGGAGTGTGTTGTGTGTGCATATGTAGATGTGGGTGTGTGTTGTGTGTATGTTGTGTTGTGTGAATGCGCGGGTGTTTGTTTGAATGTAAGTGTATGTGTGTGTGAATGGATGTATGCATGCGTGGGTGAATGTGGGTATGTATGTGCATGCGTGTGTATGATGGTGCGTTCAAGTGCGTGTATGTCGTGGGGTCAGGAGGCGTGTATGTCGGGGTGTTGGGAGGGGGACGGTGGGGAAGGACTCTGGGGAGGGGGGCGGGGAAGACGCCTATCAGTGACAGGGAAGGAATTCCCTGCCACTGATAGTGCCTACCGCCATGGTTTTCGTGGCGGTAAGGAAGCCATGGTGGTAGGCAGGTCCTAATCCCGCGGGTGGGACAGTGGCGGCTGCCTCGCTGGAGACTGTAGTCTCCAGCTCGGCGGCTGTTACCGCCCTGGTGGACTGAGTGGTACATTGGGAAAATGCCCATGTCATATTTTGGGGAAAGGTACCGCCAGCTTGTTGGCAGTACTCTTCTCCAAAATACTGCCATCTGCCAGGGTCATAATGAGGGCCTCTGTCATCTTTTTTAGTGTCTCTTCTATAGCATGCATTAAAATAATATTTAGTGTATTTCTGTTGTAAGCAAAGCATATTAGTAATTGGTACCCAACCATAATTTATTCCCCTTTCTGTGTAAATATGTTTGTACATTCAGGTATTCATATATTCCTATGTTGGTATGTACTTCTATCACATTTAGAATAAGCACCTTTAATATTTATATATGTTTACATAACGAATTATTGTATATAGTTAATAGTGGTATGTTCCTGATCCACCTTAGAATGTAAGGACAGATGGAACGACTGGGATTCAGCGAAAGAATGTTGGTGAAGGAAGCAGAGGCACCAGTGGTGACTTGAGGAGTTCGAGAATAAAGTTCTTCATCTAAGTTGTTGTCATTGTATTAATTGCAATAATTTCCAATGGGTTCTTTAATTAGAAGTGCTTCCTTGACTGTAAGTGTATCCCTTGTAGCTTAGCAGATGCTCAAGTTCCGACGTAATATGCCTGATTATGAGTTTGGAGGACGGGATGACCTGTCTGACGAATTTCTGACGGGGAGGTTCCCGCCATACTGACTACCTTCCTGCCGGGCCCATTCTGACTTTCCCACAGGGCTGACAGGCGGAAACTAAAGATTTTGCCCATCAGCCCAGTGGGAAAGTGGTGGCAGCATTGTTGCCGGTTTGTAATTGGGCCAGCAGTATTGCTCCCGCTCACAGGGTGCTCTGCACAGCATACAGTGCACATTACGAGGGAGCTGTGCAGGGGGACCCCTGCACGGCCCATGGCAAGAGCATGGTCAGTACAGGGGCCCCTCTGTGGCCCCCTGCACCTCCTTCTCTGCCAGCCTTTTCATGGTGGTGGTCATCGTCACAGATGACATTAGCTCCCTTCTTGACTACGGCCAAACAGCAGCCCTCATCCTACTTGATCTTTCAGCCGCCTTCAATACAGTATCTCACTGCACCCTATGCGCCAGACTCCATGTAGCAGGCATACGGGGCAAGGCCCTTCGATGGATACACTCCTTCCGGACAGGCAAAACACAGAAAGTCAGTCTCCTGCCACACCTGTCAGAACCTACAGACATCAGCTGTGGAGTACCCTAAGGATCATCATTGAGCCCCACGCTGTTCAACATCTACATGACTCCGCTCGCCCCTATTGTCAGGAACTACGGTATGAACATCGGCTCCTACACTGATGATACCCAGCTGACCGAGAACCCCTCAACAGCCAAGAAGAACTTCAGGGACGGGATGAAAGCAGTCACCACCTGGATGAGGAAGAACTGCCTTAATCTGAACTCTGAAAAGACTGAGATCCTTATCCTCAGATCATCCTCCTCAGCCTAGGATGACTCCTGGTGGCCCTCAACACTCAGCAGGCCCCTCACAGACCTCCCACAAAACCTCTGCATCATCCTCGACTCAACACTCACCATGACCAGTCAGATAAACTCTGTTGGCTCCACCTGCTTCCACACCCTCCGACTCCTATGGAAGATTTTCAGATGGATGCAAACGACTACCGAAAAGCTGTGACTCACACCCTAATCACAAGCAGACTCCACTACGGCAACACCCTCTATGCAGGAACCACCAAGAAGAACCTGAGCAAGCTGCAACGAATTCAGAACTCTGCCGCCAGACTTGTCTTGAACATCCCAAGCTGAGAACACATCACAGAACACCTGAAAGACCTCCACTGGCTCACCGTTGAGAAGAGGATCAACTTCAAACTCCTCATACATGCCTACAGAGCCCTACACAGCATCGGACCCAGCTACCTCAACCACCGCATCACCTGGTACTCCCCTTCCAGACTTCTCCGCTCGTCCCAGCAGTCGCTCGCCAATGTACCTCTCATAAAGAAGTCCTTGGCTGGAGGAAGATCTTTCACGTACCTGGCAGCAAAAGGTTCGAACACCTCACCTCTTCACCTCGGACAGTCGCCATCGCTGCCTCAGTTCAGGAAGGTCCTCAAGACCTGGCTCTTCAACTGAACTCTGAGGACACACCCCTCACAGCTTTGAGATCCTATGGGTGAGCAGTGCGCTCTAAAAATATTTGATTGATTGATTGAGTGCTTTGCTAACCCCATTGATAAGATTCAGGCAGGCAATATGGCAAACTATATTTGGCAAGAGTGTATGTAGCTTTCTATTGATTTTGTCGTACTTAGGCTGCAAATTTAAAAATTGTAGTACTTTACTTTCCTGAGAGGTACTAATTTTATGTTTTTTGTCAATCACACTTTTATTCACTGACCTCTACCACCTGATGCAAAAACACGTTTTTAGGTACTCAGATCTTTTTTGGTTTATAAGTGACAGCTGTGGTATAACCCACCACATTGCAGAAACAGCCACAATACGTACACGCACAAGGTGCTTTTCTTCAGGGTTTGCCAACACCAACCACCACCCCTTGTATGTACTTCAATGACAACTTTTATTGAATATACTGATAAGGGAGGCCATCTCATTTGTGTTCCTTTCATCTGTTGTAACATTGTTGTCAAATAGTAACCACACATTTTGATAATTGTTTGCTTAGCTTTTATTCTTGGTCAGTTAGTCTGGGCTGTAGTGTCATGTAAGATTAAGAATAAAAAGTTAAAAATTAAGAAAATAATTTCAAAAATGTGTAGTGCCCGCATTTTTTCTGAAATTTGAACCACCAGATTGACTCACTATTTGAATTCAATGTTGATATACAAGAAAGGAATACAAAGTGTGGGTTTAAAAGCACCTCCACTATTAGAATACTGTAATCTTTTGAGATGCAAGTAAGCAAAAAACCTCCTTCAACCTTGCATCCCATATTTGAACTTTGTGCAACTGTGCAAAATTGGTGTGCACAATTGCTGTTCACCTACTAATTGTTGAATGTGGCAACTTAAAAATAAAATTTTCGAAATTTAGGCCGGAACATATGTAGGTGCTGAAGTAGATGTGAAATACCTGATGTGCAGAGTCCAAAATTCAAACAAAATAGTGAAGGAATATTCAAAACGTGATATGCTTCAATGATACTTTTGGTGGTCAGGCCTGTTTTGTTTGGCCAAGTCAGAACATGCTCCATTCTGCAGGTGTGAGAAAGTGGCATTTTTGCGTGGTTACTTCCATTTTATGAGGACTGATGTGATTTTGTTTTTACTCTCTTCACTAGGACACTGCCACCCGGTCCCCAGTGCACGTGCTCTTCCCCCTAAAACGTGTCCAAAGTTGCTTTCTCCCCTTTTACTTATTTAACTTTCCTATAAGGACATAGCATATGGTGTCCTAAAATACACCCATGGGCAAAAACAACAGATGATGAATGGATTGCTGAACAATGCAAACATTCACCTCCAGTCACAAAAGATCTGGGTTTAATTCATTGTTGTTTTGCCCACCACTCTACCCCAGATTGGACCCATCCACATGCAAATCAGTCTTTACCCTGCTCCCCATGAAAACAGTCCAGCCCAAACTGCCTGGCCAGGTCCTCCATGGACCAGAAACAAGCATCCTGGGGCTGGTTTTGTGGTATCATCCCTCATCAGCCTGCTAGCTTAGTTCCAGTGCCGCAGTGAGCACGGGACCCACGTCTCTGCATACCCTTCCCACTTCGGGCGGCAAAGGCAAAAAGAACAGGTGATGGACACAATGCTGAACTTTGCAAACATTTACCACCATTCACAGAGATCTGGCTTTAATCCATTGTTTTTTTGCCCTCCTTGCCACCTCACTTTGGACCCAGCCATATGCAAATCAGTCTAGGCCCTGCTCCCCATGGGAACAGTCCAGCCTGAACTGTCAGGCCAGGTCCTTCCTGGACCGGAAACAAACATCCTGGGACCAGTTTTGGGGTATTACCCCTCATCAGCTAGGCTACCTTGCAGTCAGTGGTGCAGTGAGCATGAGACTTACGTCTGGGCATAACCTTGCCACTTAGGGCAACAGAGGCAAAAAGAACAGATGATGAACAGAATGCTGAACAAAGCAAACATTCACACCCAATCGCAGAGATCTGGGTTTAAGCTATTGTTTTTTTGCCCACCATATCACCCCAATTTGGCCCCAGCTATATGCAAATCAGACCAGTTTTGGGTTATCACCCTCATCAGCCAGGCTAACTTGAATCCTGTGGTGCAGTGAGCACGAGACCCACGTCGGGGCATAGCCTTCCCACTTAGGGCGACACAGGCAAAAAGAACAGATGATGGACAGAATGCTGAACAATACAAACATTCACCCCATTCACAGATCTAGATTTAATCCATCTTTTTCCTGCCCACCACCCCACCCCAGTTTGGACCCATCCATATGCAAATCAGTCTTGACCCTGCTCCTCATGGGTACAGTCTAGCCCGAACTCCCAGACCAGGTCTTCCCTGGGCCCAGTTTGACTGGACTGTTCCCATGGGAAGCAGGGTCAAGACGGATTTGCATATTGCTGGGTCTAAACTCTAATGGCATGGGTAGCAAAAAACACAATTAATTTAGGCCCAGATATCTGTACTCGGGGGAATGACATTGTTTAGCATTCCATCCATCACCTGTGCTTTTTGCAGTTGTTGCCCTAAAATACACCCATGGCATGAAAAGGTCAATGTCACCTATGGACTACAGTACTACTATACTATCCGCTTGTTTGACAACACAAACATGACTTCAGGCCTACCACTTTAGACTAGGTACTGCAGTTTTAAACATGTAGCCCTTCTTGTCAAAATGACCCTTTTGATAGAAGAAAACCTCCCTCTTAAATATTAACAAGTTGCTCCTATCTAGGCCTTTCAGTCCACAAGGCCGGGGGCATAGTATTTAAATGTAGGATATGTAGAAATTTAAAGTTAACATGTCCTTACCATGATTAGTACCCAAAAGCTATTTTCACTGTGGGAAGGGTGGCTGGCCCATAGAAAAACATAAGAAAGCAATATTAAATATTAATTCTGCTGTCTCAGGCTACGAACTCCCTAGAAAAATTATTAAATGGCTATTTGTAGTATCAATTAATAGCCCAATTTAATGGTTAAGTCAGATGTGTGATAACTATTAAGGACATGGGACTTTTAGAAGGTTACCTTTTCACTGCCTAAAGCTCTTGGAGGCAAATTTGGCTTAGCCTCCAATTGTCACGCAGCTAGTGAATAGCCCTGATATGGTGTGAAAATTGTTCCCACAGTGGTTTTCATGGCCAGGGTAAACAGAAGTGTTGTTGTTTCCCTGGCAAGAAGACCACTTGAGCTATGCCTAGGAACCTAATTTACTTCAAATGGGCCTCCCTTATCACAAGCAGATGTCAGATATCACCTGAACAGGCTCCTTCCTTTGATTTCCAATCAAACATGCACCAAACCTAGTGGGAGGATAGCTGCCTCCAGGCCTGGTCTGGAGTGACCACAGTGGAAGGTTTGCTGACTACACTTACTACCCTGGCCAAACCCCTGCGTGTGCACACAGGTTTTGCACAAGGGGAGAAGGGTTCCCCATCTTGGATTTTGTGAGCGAGGGTCACTGTGGAATTGATTGTAGTAGGGCACACAAGATCTGGGTAGAGCTACCCCTGGGAAATGTTATCCTGTTGGTTGGGGAGGGGCCCTCAAGTTAGTGACAGGCATAAATATGACACCCGCAGACACGTTCTTCAGAACACTCCGGGTCTGTGGAAGAATAGAAGAAGGACTGTATCTGCTGTTTGAGATCTGTGAGGAGACCTGAAGGGTTAGACCTATTCCCAGTTATACCAAGGACAAAGAAATAGTCTACAAGCTGGCTGGCTCTCCTGTGTGGCTAAAGGGACACAACAAGCAGCCAGAGGCATTTTTCCTGAAGTGCCCATTTGACTGATACCAACTGAACTTGCCCTAGGCTCTGCTGGCGGTCTCTGCCGGAGTGAATTGTGACCTCGAGGTGCTCTTCCTGAGCTCCTGGGACCCCTGGCTGTGTCTAACTGAACTTCTCCTGTCATGTGTGGAAACCTGGACCCTGGACAGTTTTTGGACTTCCAGACCTCCAGAAGACTGGGACAAACCTGCTTAGTGGACCCAGCCAAGGTGCAACATCATTGGACTGAAGAGAAGCAAATCTGCTTTAGTGGGATTTCAGCTAAAAGGTATCTATCCTTGTGGCACCCTTGTTAGGCACATTCCTCAACCTTACCCCACTAGAGAATTCTGATCTCCGAAAAAGAGACTTTGGGCCTGATTATGACCTTGGTGGATGGGATACTTCATCACAAATGTGACGGATATCCCATTTTACAAGTTCCATAGGATATAATAGAAGTTGTAAAAAATCTGGTGGGATATCCGTCACATTAGTGACGGAGTATCCATCCTCCAAAGTCGTAATCAGGCCCTATGCCCGAAGATAAAGATCTTGACTGGGAGAAGGCACCAAATAATCTGACAGACAACAGAAATTCCCTGGGTACAAAAATGTAATTTTCCCATTGAGAGCTGTTCCTCCAAAACTGACTGCTCATTCTGATCAACGCTTATCCAATATCGTGGTATGCCCCTTGAATATAGCCTGCTGCTTTGCTACTCTGAAGGATTTTTACTTCCAGAAAAATGAATAGGTCCTAGTTCAAACCTGGTTGGTGGATCTGAGTCATGGTCCATCACTGTCAACCAGAAATTACAAATAATACTGGTCTGTCACGACCATTGACTACCTTTGACGTTTTGTGCTTTTTGCCACTATTTTTAAATAAATCCTTCACTCATATCTCTGGTTCTTCTTATTAGGATTTTTGTTATTTTGGAGTTATTTATTTGTTAAATTATTCTCTATTTTTATAAATTGAAGTGTGAATTTTATTGTGATGTCTTTACAATATTGTAACTGTTTTGGTATCTCTAGGTGCTTCATACATTTTCTCTAAGTCAAGCCTGCTTACTCTGTGCCATAGCTACCACCGGTTGCGCTCAGCTTTTAAATTACTGAAGCCTTAAGCTGGACCTAACAAGATAGTGCCTTGATTACTTATGGTAGATCGCCATCCACCCCAACTAAAACACTTCGTTACAGAAGGCATATGTCCATTCCCAACTGTAGCACTGTCAGTACATGCCAAGAACTTTCTCATGCCTTTTATCCATGGCGTGATCATAGAGGAGGCCTTGAAGTGCCCCTAACAAGCAACCTTTGTACCAAGATTATCTGTTGACATCTGCTGCCTAGAGGTGACTCCCGTTGGATTCTGCATGATATTCTTACATGCCTTTATCCACATACAAGCGGTACTAGGTGTGTTCCTTCAAATTCCACTGCTCTCTTTGGAGACGTGAGTGAGGCGAAGCTAAGGTTTTGGTTAACCACACAGCAGTGAATTACTGGACTCCAGTCTGGTTATTCAAGTTTATGGCCATACACAACCGTTGTATTTATTGTTACTGATAAATGCAAATACATTGTTTTACACACAGTAACCAATAAATGAAAATGCATTTTTTTTTTTTAACATGGCTGATTTTTTCTCTGTTCCTAACTGCCTAATTCCAAAAGCAAGGCAAGTCTACTGTGTCATTCATGGTTACATTATTATGATAATTAATGTTTTTGAAACCAGAAAAATCTTACCTCTTGTTGGCAAGTATGCTTTCAGAGCTTCTGAGTTGTCGCTAAACGCTAATCTCATATCACCTAACACTTTCCCAGGGCCCAAGCTTTATCGCTCCGCATAGACCTGGATAGAATATTAAATGTGGTTGCTCTGATCAGCATCCTTTGTGGCGTCCACTTCTATATAAAGACTCCCCAAAGATGGTAAGTATCCACAATAATGGCTATGTGCAATCTCACACTCTCCCCCACTCTATGCATAAATACAGCACCACCACTGCACTATGTTTAGAACTTGTTCACAAATGCCACACACCTCATACAACATCTCATACATAGGCAAATCTTCAAATAACACCTTGTGAGAGAAATGAAACACTATATGAATGCTAGATTACATTACAGTATAATATAATGTTCTTTGATGTTTTAACAGATTATAAGGGGTTTCTTCTTTGCTGCTGCTGAGTTGTTCCTGAGACAGCACCTTGCAATAGTTGCTGATCTCCTCACAAGGTCTCAAACACCTGATTAGCAATTCCTCGAGTTAATTACTCCTCCATCACTCCTGTTTATACTGTATTAAATACTCTGTGCTGACACTACTGTCTGAGCTCCTTAAACGATTATGCATCCTACCGATACATCCTCGCCTTAAAACCCACTCTTATGCCCAGCAAGTGATGATACAAGCCTTCTGACCACCAAGTCTACAGACCTTATAGAGCTCATCCAACATGCCCTTATAAAGCATTCCACAGAAAACACCCTTTCAGTAATGCAATCTGAATGGCATTCAGGAACTTAATGAAGATTTGATTCTTCTCAAGGTCGTCAGCAGTAGGAAGTGTGGGCTAGTATTATGGAGAGCTTTGTGGGAATTACAAAGAAGTTTAAAGGTGCACCCGTATGCAAGCATCAAGTGGAGGGCTTTAAGAAGGAGGCCCATCAAGGCGCATGTTGGTAGATTGAGAACTGCTTGGGCTATTGCATTTTCTAATGGTTCGTAATCTCTTCATAAGGTAGCCGGGGGTACCAACATAAAAGGCTTTGCAATAGTTAAGATCGCTGGTAATCGTAGCTTGTGTGAAAGTTTTGCAGGTATTGATGGGAAGCCATTTGAATAATTAAAAGAACATTTCTTTAAAGGATACCAAAACAGGGGGAGATACAGAAACAACTTGATCTACCATAGAGAGATTTTTTTTATCCAAGTTCCTAGCTGACTTGGCAGGTTGATGTTGAGATCCCAACTCTTTTGGCCATAAGTTCACAGACCAATAGGCCATAGGTTTCCTGAAGAGGATTACATCTGTTTTATTTCCATTATGCTTGAGGCAGTTGAGGCAAGCAAGCACAGAAGTTTACAGTATTCCCTGCAATCAAGACTATGAACTCCTATACTAATATACTATATCAAAGTCAAAGGATCTGATTATCCCAGGCAAAGGGTTAATGTGGTTTTGGAATAAAGTTGGGCTCAGCAAGAAGCCTTGAGGAACTCCACGTTATGTCCTGGTAGTATCAAAGTGGTAAGGGGGGAGCACAATGATGTGGGATCTGTTAGACAGAAAGTATTTGAACCACTTTAAGGCATTAAAGCAAATTCAAGATCATGCATGCATTGAGTGTGATGGCATTAGAGACCACGTAGAAAGCTGTGTAGAAGTCGAACAAGACCAAAGCTGCAGGGGTGCCCTGGTCCAAGATTCTGTGCTGTTCCTGCCAGCAAAGTTGTTTAGGTACTGTGAGAAGCTCTGAACCCAGATTGAGAGTAGTGAAGAAGGTAATTGGGTTTTATGTAGGTGTGATTTTTAGTAAATTGACCAGGTTTTCCAGCAACTTATCAGGAAAAGGCAGCAAGGATATTGGACTACAATTTGTGAGTGTCCGAGGATCAGCTGAGGGTTTATTCAACAAAGAGAAAATATTAGTATGTTTTCATACTTCAGGAAAGATCTTTCTGTAATCTTTTCCAAATAGAGTTGCCAGAGAGAGCTGCCATGCAGAGTAGCAGAGGTGGTGTTTATGAAGAGAAGAGTGATGATCGGCTGCTGGGAACTGAAATTACAGTAGATGGAGGTAATTTTATGATGAATGAATTCCTAGCAAGTATTACAAAGAGGTGTATGTTTGTTGTGATTAAGCCTAAGGTCCGGCCGCATATAAATTGGGCAGATAGACCCTTATCTTGGTGAAATAAGTATACCACCAAATATATATTAGCCCTTCAGTCTCAAAGAGCGTGAGTGGCAAGGATGCATTGGGAACAGTCCGGCAGTTGTGTGAATTCCTTGATGATACCAAAATGTTCACAAAATGTGTTCGGGCTAGAATGGATGTGATTGATTGAGAAGCTCTGGTGGATCTGGAAATTTTTTTGATTATTTTAAAGTGCAGCTTTATCTGTGTTCTGATCTGTTTCAAGAGGCGGGGTGTATCCATGCTTGTTCTAAGTATTTGCGGTAGCAGTTGAGTTCTCCTAAAATACAATTATTATATGTTGTGCGGGGTAAAGCTGTCTTGTGGGGGTAATGGTACTTCGAGTGTTGGTAAGTCAGAGGCTGAATCTAGTGGCAGATGTAGAGATACCAGTCTGATGTCCTACTGGAAAGTTCTTTAGGGTGTCTTCTAATATTACTTTGGATATCAGTCTCCAGGATCTGGTTTTACTCTTGGAGTGGGATCAGGAGTTGTTGTGAGGAGTAAGGTGTAAAGTTATGGAAAGAGAAATAAGGTAAAGATCAGCATAGTTGATCATTCTTGAATTTACAATATGAGTAAACATACTCTCAAGTATAAGGCCAGCTTGGTGAGTAAGGCACATGACATTTGATAAAGGCCCACTATTTTAAGGTCATTGGGTGATATTATTGTAGCATTATATAATTAATACATCCAGACCAAAAAAAAGTGCTTTAAGCCTCATAACCTGTATGGAAATCTCTGTATAAATAGCAATGCAATGAAGTACAATACATCCTCAAAGTGTCTTTAGATGCAGACTGGCTTACTGCCTTATTCTGTCCTGTCTTGAAGGAGAGTACCATCATTTAATAATACATGTTTTTGAGGAGGAACAGTAAAGATAACTTTTTGGAAACAAGCCAGAGGGGGATCTATAAATTGTTACTTTGAAAATAGTAGCGAGACTATAAAGCTGTCTCCATGAAAACTCCAAAAGGTCTCAACCTTGGGCACAATTTAGGTACTAAAAGGAGCACTATTAGTTAATTTAAAAAAATAGTAATGCAGAACACAAATGACACTGGCCCTGGTACAAGAATAAATATGTCCATATTTACTGGAAAAAAGTGGTTATAGTTGAGTACAGTAATAATAAAAAGACCAACATTTAAAAAACTAAAAACACTGCTATTCACCAGCTATACTTTACTGAGTTACCTTCTTTGCATCTCCACTATGCACTGCTGTTGACCTCACATATTACATCATTCAAGACGTTAAATTATATTACTGATGACATCACTTAAAATATCTAAAATTACATAATTGAAGTTGTACTTTTGGCGTATTTTTGTTTTTTTAAATGTTAGTTTTTATATTACCACAACACCTAAGGGCACTTTAACGTTTGCTTTTTTCAGTGAATTTTTAGTGTGTGTTTTTTTTAAATGCAAGTACCATTTCTCACTATAACTTCACTTTAACCTTTTTTTTCAGTGAACTTCTGGGGATTCATATTCTCCCAACTCCCTCACTGAGCATATTTGGCTTTAGGTCCTACTGGCTGCGGGGTTGGGGTTGGCTGCAGGGCCTGGCTTGTGGCTATGGTCTGCACCCAAACCTCCACACAAGCGGCTGTGCGTGGGGTTGTCTGCTGGGCCTGGCCTGTGGCTAGGTCTTGTGGGCTACCCCTTGCAGGCTATTAAACCCCGTGGAAGACCAGCCATCCATAGAACCGTTTCCCACATTTTTCTTGTTTATTTTGCTACTTTATTTTGGTAACCTATGGTATCGCAGCTCACACAGTAACTACATGGAGTCCTGCATAGGATCTGAAGGAGTGCCGCAGAAACTATGGCACATGTTTTATAAATATTTTTTGCCTGAGAAGGCATTTCTTTGAGCCCCTTCACATGGGAATTGATGCCTGGAAATGCCACCCTGCCCCCTTCCTTGCATGTAATTTTTTTTTAAACACAGGACACAGGTACCTAGTCCTGATAGGATGACCACAACATTTATTTTCATACCGTGCCTAGCCAATCATGTTGCTCAGACACACAGGACCAGTACCGGTCCTGCGGGAATGAAAGGGCAGACAAGAAAAAAGTCCTTTTGGCCAATCAGAATCTTCTATTTTTTAATTTGTGGTACTGCAGGAGTCCTACCGAATCCCAGTGGGAACAGCGTCCAGATATCACTATTATTTAAATGCAGATTTCTCAAAATTGGATGAACAAATTTAATACAAATAATAAAAAGCACTCGTTAAGGGTAAATAGTTAACTTTCTGCCAAATACAGTGTAATTCTCTGCATCCTTTTTTCTTTATTGCTTTAAAAAAATTCCTTTGGAAAATAACATGGGAAACAATGTTTTGGGACCCCCTTGATCTTGACCCCTGTTTGACAGATCACCCTGAAACTTTCCAGGAAGGAGATCTGGTGAATGAAAATGTTTTTGCCAACGTCTGTGAGTATTTGTCCAACACGGCCAAAATTATTAGCAAAATAAAAAATGCTGTTTCTGTGGAAACAGTGACCTAACATAAAACTACACAGTGGCGTTCTTTATATATAGAGAGCAGGCGTGGCCCATCCTTTAGGGCGAAGGGGCCACCCCCACCCTTTGCCCCTCATGAAGAGTGTTTGTCAGGCTGAACAAAGGTCAGCCTGACAGACACTCTTCATTTTCAGCTCAGACAGCCAGGAGTGAGACATGCTCGATTTAAGCAGACTCCTGGCTGCCTGAGCGGAACTTTGCTGGGCTGAGGAGGTCACAGCTCCTATGGGCGTGACCTCCTCGGCTCAGCAAAGGTTCCTCGAGGCCCTCCCCTAGGTGACGAGGAAAGCGTCACCCAATGACTTCGACCTGAGCGCTTCAGGTTTAAGCCCTGAAGCGCCCAGGGCGAGTGTCAATCAGTGACACTTCCTCACAGAGTGGGGTGGGGTCAGCAGTCTCACTGATCGCATCCCACTCTGTGACGAGGCTGGGACTGCTGCCTTCCCTGGGACCTCGAGGCTGAAGGCAAGTGTGTGTGATGTTATAAAATGAATGTTTGATGTGTGTGTGCATGTTTGAATGTTATGACTGTTGTTAATGGATGTGCGTGTGTGTGTGTGAAAGAATGAGTGTGTGTGTCATCTTTTAAAATGAATGTTTGGTGCATGCATGCATGTTTGAATGTTATTAGTGTTGTTAATAGACGTGCGTGCTTGCGTGTGTGTGTGAAAGAATGAGTGTGTGTGTGTGCTTCCCACCTGCCCCTGTCCCTCCTAAAGCTGATGGCCTCCACTGATAGAGAGCGGTATAAAAACCCATATTTCCCAGGGGCATGTGAAGTATGGCAAATGTTTCAATGCCTCGTGTGAAATATGGGTATTAACCTACATAACAGCCCCACACAAACTACTCTGTAGAGGCTTACCATTCCTAGGGCCTTTCAGATTATGTGGTAGCAAACCAAATTATGTGGCTGGGTAGCTAAAGGAAAAATATCTGACAGAATATTGAACTATTACAGCTATAAACATTTTCTGGCAATTTGGCAAATGCTTGGATTGTATAATCATGAAGTAAATGCTGCAGCCACAGAATTGCATAGTTCCACTCATGCTGACCAATCCTTTATCAACATTACCTCCATGAAAGACAAACAAATCATAAGTATTCCTATTCCAATCAGTGGCAATTTTTAGCTGCATCTTAAAGCAAACAACGTTAACAATCTCTGTCATACATGATGTGTTTTTAACCTTTTTAACCACATAGAGGCCCTCATTACAACCCTGGTGGACGGTGTTAAAGCGGCAGTAACACCGCTAACAGGCCAGCGGTAAAAAAAAATTGAATCTTGACCACGGCTGAAACTGCCAACACATACAGCCACTTTAACACTCTGACCGCCACTGCTGTAGCAACAAACACCGGAGCGGTAACTGGCAACAGCCAGGCAAAAGACAATGTACCACCCACTCCATTACAACCCGCCCATCCGCCAGCTTTTTCGGGGCGGTACCAACGCCATCAAAAGCACGGCGGAAACAGTACTCTGAAGGGAAACAACTCACCTCTCAACACTCATGGGAGAACCAGGACGCCATGGAGCCCGAGCTGCAGGTGTTCCCCATACTGGTGTATCTTCTCATACACCAGGAGCATCAACGTCAGCGAAGATGACCATGGTGAGTACTGCACCTAGCACACAAGGGAGAGGGGTGGAAAAAGAGAGTGACACACAGACGCAAAACGCAACACCCCCGCCACTCACAACACTATACACACAAACACATGCAACAACATTACATATACACCCCATAACCCTCAGGAATAACGCAAGGACAAAGGGAATGGAGTCAAATGAGTTTAATATTAGTAATACTTAGAAATACGTTCATAAAGAAAAAACAGTATATACAATATATACAAACGGCAGGACAAAGCCTACTCAAAAATTGTCCATGGCCCACTGGGCCAAAACACATAGGCCAAGCCCACACTTGACTCCTGCATCAATACGGAGAGAACACTGCAGGGGCATCAGGTCGAAAACACACAGGCACCTCAGGTGGACAGGGAATGGGGGGGCACCTCAGCCGGAAGATGGTACAACGCCACTGCTCCTGGAGGGGGCTCCATGTCCACTGCTTGGTCCTGGGGAGTGCAAGGCCACAGTCCCTCAAGTGGTTGGTTTGCCGACTGCTTGGTCCTGGGGAGTGCAAAGCCACAGTCTCTCAAGTGGGTGGTTTGCCCACTGCTTGGTCCTGGGAGTGCAAAGCCACAGTCTCTCAAGTGGGTTGTTTGCCCACTGCTTGGTCCTGGGGAGTGCAAGGCCACAGTCTCTCAAGTGGGTGGTTTGCCCACTGCTTGGTCCTGGGGAGTGTCTTTAGATGCAGACTGGCTTACTGCCTTATTCTGCCCTGTCTTCAAGGAGAGTACCATCATTTAATGGTCCTGGGGAGGTGTGGTTTGTCGACTGCTTGGTCCTGGGGAATGCAAGGCCTCAGTCTCTCAAGTGGGTGGTTTGCCCACTGATTGGTCCTGGGAGTGCAAAGCCACAGTCTCTCAAGTGGATGGATGGCTTCTTCCACTGGTTCTGGAGGGGACCTTGTGCCCATTGTGCTTCATCCTGGCAAGGAGGGGCTGAGTGGATGCCTTCTTCCACTGGTTCTGGAGGGGGCATTGTGCCCAGTGTGCTTCATCCAGGCAAGGAGGGGGTGAGTGGATGGCTTCTTCCACTGGTTCTGGAGGGGGCCTTGTGCCCAGTGTGCTTCATCCTGGCAAGGAGGGGCTGAGTGGATGCCTTCTTCCACTGGTTCTGGAGGGGGCTTTGTGCCCAGTGTGCTTCATCCTGGCAAGGAGGGGCGCCCTGTGATGCAGATGTTTTGGAATGCAAGGTCACAGTCTCTCACCTGGGTGTCACAAGACAGCTTTTGCAGGGGCCAGGATGCACTGCAGCCCATGTAGTCACCACTACACACTGCTCTCCAGCGGTGACGGCTGCTTAGTGAATCGCAGTTGCGCTGCAGCTGGCGGTGCTGGCAGTGGTGGTGGTAGCCTCCAAGCCTTCACCTGCAGCCTCGGGTGGCTGCCCACTGGGGCTGCTGCTGCTGGCAGTGGTGCTGCTTGCGGCGGGGCAGGTGGCGGTGCTGCCCATGGTGCAGGTGGTGGTGCTTGCCGCAGTGCAGGTGGGGATACTGGCGGTTGTAGTGGTAGCTTCCAGGCCTTCACCTGCAGCCTCGGACGGCTGCCAACTAGGGCTGCTGCTGGCAGTGGTGCTGCTTGTGGCGGTGCAGGTGGCGGTGCTGGCAGTTGTGGTGGTAGCCTCCAGGCCTTCACCTGCAGCCTCGGACAGCTGAAGTGCCATGGCTGGTGTCCTGTGCCCCTTCCTGCCCTTGGCAGATGGTGGTGCCTCCTTGCTTCTGCCAGCTGGAGTCTTTGACTTGGCCTTGCTGGCTGGTTGTGCCTCCTTCCCCTTACTGGATGCTGTCCCCATCTTGCTCTTGCCAGGTGGCGGATCCTTCTTGGCTTTGGAAGGTGTTGGTGGCACACTGGCTGGGCTGACGGATGCCTCCTTTGAGCCTCTCACAGGGGCCGTGGACTGGGTGGCTGAGGTAGTGGCCTGGGTTCTGGCCACCCTGGCCCGAGGTGAAGGACAGGGGGTGGTGAGGGGTAGGGAAGAGGTCAATGTTGGCGAGGAAAAGCTTCTTAGGGACACTGGGGTGCGAAGAGGGTGAAGGTTTGGGAGTGGAGGAAGGAGGGAGTGGTTGTAGGAGGTGTCAGTCTGCTGTGTTTGGGTGCAGGTGCATGAGCTGGATGCTGTTGTGAGGTGGATGGCTGTTGGGTTGGGTGTGTGCTTGCGTTTGTGTACTTTGGGAGAAGGGGTCACAGACACAGTGGGAGAAGACACAGGGGACATGTGCATGGATGTGGGGGTGGTGCCTGCCAGTGAGGGGCGTGTAGTGATAGGTGTGGTGGTGATGGACGTAGTGGAGGCAGTGGATGTTGGTGTGTCTGCATGTGGATGGTGCTTGTGTGAGTGACTGTGAGATGAAGTGCGGTGGTTATGTTTGCCTGAGCCACTTCTGTATGTTGATTTGGGTGATTGCTGGTCTGAAGGTGTGCTTGGGATTGGTTGGGGTTGAGGGGATTGGGACTGGGTAGAGGAAGTTGTAGGGGGAGGTTGGAGACAGGGACAATGGCTGCCATCAGTGCCGATGCCAGAGCCTGGAATGTTCTCTGTTGGGCCGCCATACCAGAGTGAATGCCCTCCAGGTATGCATTTGCTTGTTGCAAATACCCTGCGACACCCTCAATGGCATTCAGTATGGTTGACTGCCCAACAGTGAGGGATCTCAGGAGGTCAATAGCCTCCTCACTGAGGGCAGCAGGGCTGACTGGGGCAGGGCCTGAGGTGCCTAGGGCGAAGGAGATGTCCACCCTCCTGGGTGAGCAGGCACGGGAAACACGCTGAGGGGCTGCTGGGAGGGCATTGCTGGTACGGGGATGGCGGCTGTACCTGTTGTTGGGGTGGGCAGAGAGGTGTCTGCCACTGCCAGGGAGCTTCCATCAGAGGAGGAGTCAGTAGTGTCCCCTCCTGTCTCTGTCATGGTGCTCCCCTCGCCCTCTGTCCCACTGGTGCCCTCACCGTTGGTGAATTCGGCCTCCAGGCCCATGTGGGATGCAGCTCTCCCCCCCGTCACCAGTGTTTCTGCTCCTCCATCAGATGATGCTAATGCACACAAGGGCAGGGTAACTAAACAATAAGGGGGGGAGAGACAGAGGATACACTTGGTCAATGCCAGTAACAACACCACTGTTGGCGTAAACAACACACAGGGATCAGCCCTATGCACTAGGCCATGCACTACCAGTTACAAAGCTAATCACCAGGCCATGGGGCACATTGCCTAACGCTATTAGCTGCACACCTGAAACCCACAGGACCCTGCCCAGTAGTCAATGCCCACTAACACTATTGGGGTTGGAGTGCTTTATAGCCTGCCCAACAAGGGACCTACCCTGCCATGTTCGCCCTGGCCTAGGGGGCACCCACAGCCCACAGCCCCCACCCACGTAAAACCTTAACGCGCACAAAGGCATGATTCTGAATCTGTACTCACCCCCTTGTGGCTGCTGTGATGCCTTCAAGCGCCCATCCAACTCAGGATAGGCCACCGCCAGGAGGCGGAACATCAGGGGGGTCAGGGTACGACGGGCACCCCTTCCTTGTTGGGAGGACAGCCCCAGCTGGGCCTCCGCCGTCTTCCTTGCCCAGCGGTGCAAGTCCTCCCACCGTTTGCAGCAGTGGGTGCTCCGCCTGTCAAAGACCCCCAGGGTCCACACCTCCTTGGCGATGGCACGCCAAATACCCTTTTTCTGATGGGTCCTGACCTGCAGGAAAATATGCATAGAAAAGGGGATTAGTCATAGCGTCCGGACTGTTAAACTCATGGCCAACAAAATCCCTCCCATACGCTTACACACAGACATTGACCATCAGACATGCAGCACTCAGCCCAGGTCCCCTCAGCACCCCCCCTACATGAGGCTTACACACACAGCAATCCATACATTCATGGCCCATGCATCATGCTCACAGTGTACTCACCTGTTTGTCTGGAGCACCATAGCGTAAGGTGTATTGGGGTAGGACCCAATCCACCAGTCTCTCCAACTTCTCCGAAGTGAAGGCGGGGGCCCTTTCCCCAGACACTCGAGCCATTGTTGCTTCCAGACACAGGTCACAGCTGTTCTTGCAGTGTAGATCCTCTCCTGTTGAAGGTCAGGTAGCAAGTGAGTAAACAGATAGAAAATGGCAGTCACGTCCGTGGCGGTGCGTACCGTCACCGCCGGTGTACATCACCATTGGCTCCTGGAACCTTTAGGGCCCAATGGTAACCAATGCAAAGTTGCGCAGCGGTCATCAACCGCCGACTTCAACTGCGCACAACGCCAGCGGAATTACCTCATTTCCACCTGTCTCTCCTCACAGGTCAGGCAGCCGCCATTTCAGGGGGGCACAGGCCATGGCGCCTAACTGCGTCACAGCAGACATTGGCACATCAACTGACTCTCGAATTCACATACTGTTTCTGTAAAGGAAGAAATGCATTTTTATTTTCACATATGTGTGAAAATGACCCTCTGCTCACTGTTTTTCACCTTAGATTTCAACCGCTGAGGATGAATAGGAGATGGAGACATCCCCCGTGTACAGACCCCTGGTGGACCTGGTGACTATGGATGACAGGCACATTATCCTGACCTACAGACTTGATAGGTCCACAATCCAAGAACTGTGTGCCCAATTGGAGCTAGGCCTGATTTCAGCTATCCGCCACCCCACAGGTATCCCCCCTCTAGTGCAGGTCCTGTCAGTGCTCCATTTCCTCGTAAGAGGTTCCTTCCAAGCGACAGTGGCCATGGCATCAGGGATGTCTCAGCCAATGTTCTCCAACGTGCTGACCAGAGTGTTGTCTGCCCTGCTGAAACACATGCGCAGCTACATCGTATTCCCCCAGGTGGAGGATTTGGCCACAGTGAAGGCTGACTTTTATGCCCTGGGACATATCCCCAACATCACTGGTGCCATTGATGGTACACATATCGCATTTGTCCCCCCCTGGAGAAATGAACAAGTGTTCAGGAATAGAAAAAGCTTTCACTCTCTGAATGTGCAGATGGCGTGTATGGTGTACCAGTATATCTCCCATGTCAATGCCAAGTATCCTGGCTCTGTGCATGATGCCTTTATCTTGAGGAATAGCAGCATTCCATATGTGATGTCTCAACTCCAGAGGAACCAGGTGTGGCTAATAGGTGAGCCCATGGTCCCCACCCAGTTGATGTAGGTATATGGGTGTTGGTTTGGCCCTAAGGGTGAGTGTGTGGCTAACAGGTTTCCCTCGATATTTACAGGTGACTCTAGTTACCCCAACCTCTCATGGCTACTGAGCACAGTGAGGAATGCCAGGACAAGGGCGGAGGAACGTTACAATGAGGCACATGGGCGAACAAGGAGAATAATTGAGAGAGCCTTTGGCCTCCTGAAGGCCAGATTCCGGTGCCTCCATCTTACAGGTGGATCCCTGTACTACTCACCCAAGAAGGTGTGCCTGATCATCGTTGCATAATGCACAACCTGGCCTGGAGATGCCAGGTGCCTTTTCTGCAGGAGGATGAGCCTGAAGATGGTCGTGTGACAGCGGTGGAGCCTGTGGACAGTGACGAAGAGGAGGCAGAGGAAGAAGATGTGGACAACAGAAGTACACTCATTCAACAGTATTTCCACTGACACACAGGTAAGACACTGTAACTTCACCTTCCATTGCAGTTTTGTGTTTGACATTGAGCATGGCAACCTGATTTCCCTATGTCTATGGCCACTTACTGTACCCTTTGGCATCTCTATTTTCAGATCTCTGTGCCCCACTCTGGCTCCTGGTGTGTTTACTACTGTCCACTACAGGTTATACCTATGTTAATATTACAGTAGATTAGAAATACAATGTTTACAGTTTGTGAAACTAATACATGTGTCATATAATCCACAGACTCCATACTTGAATTTGTTCAAAGGGTGTTCATTTTGGTGCTAATAAGTGGAGGGGGTATTGCAATGGGCTGGGTTGCTGATGGAGGAAAGTCCAGGGTAGAGTCCAGTCTATTTGTATCACAGGTGCATTGTCCAAGGGGGCATATGAAGGGGAGCAATGGCAGTTCAAGGTGGACATGGTGACAGAGTGGGACAGAAGGGTAACAATCAGGAGAGTCTTATTTCCTGGTGGGGGTCTTGGCAATGTTCTCTGGCTTCTGCCTGGATCGCAGGGACCGTTCTCCTTCTGCAGGGGGTGGGGTGCTGGGGGCCTGTTGGTCCTGTGGCGGGGGCCTCCTGTCCACTAGCGCCGGCGGAGGTGGAGAACTGTTCTTCAGTGTTGCTAGTGTCAGGGGCCCATTGGTGTGCCATTGCCTCCCTCATGGTGTTGGCCATGTCTGCCAGCACTCCTGCAATGGTGATCAGGGTGGTGTGGATGTCTTTCAGGTCCTCCCTGATCCCCAGGTACTGTCCCTCCTGCAGCCGCTGGGTCTCCTGCAACTTGTACAGTATCTGACCCATGGCCTCCTGGGAATGGTGGTATGCTCCCAGGATCCCTGCAAGTGCCTCGTGGAGAGTGGGTTCCCTGGGCCTGTCGTCCTCCTCCTGTCGCACAGCAGTCCTCCCAGCTTCCCTGTTGTCCTGTGTCTCTGTCCCCTGAACCGTGTGCCCACAGCCACTGACCCCAGGTCCCTGATCGTCCTGTGTTTGTGGGGTTGCCTGGGGTCCCTGTAGTGATGGACACACTGCTGATTGACGTGTCCTGGGGACAGAGGGATGGGCCCGCTTGGTGGGTGCTGTGCTGGTGCTTCCTGAGGGGGGAGGCTCTGTGGTTGTTTGGGACCGTGGCAGGGTCACCGACTGTCCAGAGGTCCCTGATGGGCCCGGTCGGTCATCGTGATCCAGGCGTGCAGAGCTGCTGTCATCACTGTGAGCCTCTTCTGTGGGGGGGACTGGTTGTGGCTGGCACCTCCTCTCCTGTGACATTGGGTGGGGGTCCTGTGGGGATGTAAATGCAGTGTTATTGTATCTGCGTGTGCCATCTTGTGCATGGATATGTTTCCCTCTATGGTTGTTATTAGCAAGGCAGCTTTGGCTTGTGGGAGTTGTGCTTGGTTCGGCTAAGTGATTGTCACTAGTGTGCATGCTGTGGTGATGGGTGTTCATGCAGGTCTGTGATGGGTGTCCATGCATTGGTGTTGCATGCAGGGCTTGGTATTGGGGTGGGTGGGTTGTGATGGTGGGGTATATGTGAGGTGGTGGAGTGATGGGGTGAGGGTAGGGGTAGGAGTCCAGTCCTCCTGCTGCCCCTGTCAGCCCCTCAGGATGCATGATCGCCAAGACTTGCTCCTCCCATGTTGTTAGTTGTGGGGGAGGAGGTGGGGGTCCACTGCCAGTCTTCTGTACAGCTATCTGGTGTCTTGCAACCACGGAACGCACCTTCCCCCGTAGGCCGTTCCACCTCTTCCTGATGTCATCCCTTGTTCTGGGGTGCTGTCCCACGGCATTGACCCTGTCCACAACTCTCCGCCATAGCTCCATCTTCCTAGCAATGGACGTCTGCTGCACCTGTGATCCGAATAGCTGTGGCTCTACCCGGATGATTTCCTCCACCATGACCCTTAGCTCCTCCTCTGAGAACCTGGGGTGTCTTTGTGGTGCCATGGGTGTAGTGTGAGTGGTATGTGTGAGGGTGTGTGGGGTGATGTGTTGGGGTGTGTGCTGTGAGGTGCGTGGATGGTGTATGGGTGATGGTGTTACGTGGCTCAGATTCAGTGGGTGCTCCTGGCTTGTCTCTCTCTCAGTTGGCAATATATTTTTTCGTTGTAAGGGGTTTTGGGTATTGTTGGTGTGTGTTTTATATTGGATTTGGTGTGTGGGTGGGTGTCAGGTGTGTGTAGTTTGAATTGTCCAAATGTGGTGTAATTTTGTTAGTGTGTGTGTATTTTGAGTGCAGTGGTATGTACCGCCAATGGTTTACCGCAGTTAAATGTCCGCCACGGTGATTCGTGGGTCATGATGCTGTTTGCATATTTCTGTTGGTATAACGGTGTGGATTTCACTGACCTTTGGGCTGGCAGACTTGTGTGGGTGTCTGTATAGTGGCGTATTTCTCTGTGTGGGTCATAATACCCGTAACGGTATACTGCCGCGGTCACGGTATATTGGCGGCCGTCAGCACAGCGGTAGGCGGCATTTACCGCCAATGTTGTAATGAGGCCCAGAGTGTTGTTTTAAAAAAAATATATACTAGATTCTTAACTACAGACAACCAACAGTGCAGTCTAGTATTTGACTTACTATTTTCAATAAACATTTCCATGTTTAAAAAAAACCAACTACGTTAAGCTACCTATTTAAAAAATAAATATATAATATAATAATAATGGGTAATGTGTATAATATTATCCTACATTTGCATCTCATTGATTAAGTATAAGCTACAAACCAATTGGCCATTGGCTTTCTGGGTTATGATGTCACCAGAACCCATTCATGGCAATATTGGTCTAGGATTTACTCTTCACGTGTGTCATGGTCCCTCAACCAACCATTATAATAAACAACATATTACATTCTGTACTCTATATATATCTACAGTACCATGGTTGGTGAAGCCTAGCGTGGGTCTCTTCCTGAACAATAGAAATGAATAGCATATTATACACTGAGCACCTGCTTTTATGGTTTATGCTATGATGCATTTTCAGATGTATTCATTTTTTTTAAAGGGATTGGTCAAAGAGGTTACATTCTTGTAGCTAGGTACAATTACATTCAAGATGCCTTGTGACTCTTAGGAGAGTTGTTTTCATGTGTAGTTGTCAAGTTGCAATCTGTGAGGCAATAAACCGTGTTTTCGCATGTCAATGTCTCCCTCTTGTGGTAATGAACTGACATTTGATATTTATCTTTGCAATACAGTAATGAATGTGTCAATTTGTCTTTGTTCGGTAGTTGAATGTTGTATGTACCTAAGATTTTTGTAAAATATGTTGTGCTTCAAGTACCAATGGTTCTTGAGCACTGGTAGTTGATTTCAGGATGAGGTGCTAGGTGTGCCATTCTGGTGTTCCTACTTCAATAAACATCTAAAGCTTATTTATCCAGGAGTTTTAATTCTTTGAAGTGGTGACGAGTTGTGTTTTGCATTGGTAACCTTCCACCCACTTTCCATGTGTTCCTTCATTGATGAAAACATAGGGGGCCATATGTACCAACACATTTTCCCATAGACACAGAATGGGTAAAACCCTTTGATATATCTGGCCCAGGGTATCAAGCGAAGATATTTCTTGCATTTCGATCTAGGGCTGGACTGGGGCAAACGTCATCAGCTACGTGTTTTTTTAATATGTATATATATTATCTATTGAGAAGTGAAGGAAAGTGCTGATGTGCTCTCAAGATTAGCTTATTTTCCTTCTGGAGGGATGATGATGCTTCCTAAATTGGGTTCCTGTTTAATGAGGCAATAAAACGACAACACTTTTACTATCATTTAAATTGGAATTCATCTCTCCAAATGAATTTCAGATACACCTTATATGTTCAATTGAATGCACTCTCAGGACATTTTTCTGAATTTGAAATATGTTTATTTTCCTTCAAAACAGTTACTTAGGAAAAACTCCTTTAGTAAACATGTGTTTCTATGCTTCCTCAGGGCTACAGGATAGAAGCATACAATTATCATCATCATTTTAGTGCATCATAATATTATATTGCCTGTTTAACGTGGGGCAGTTAGATTTTAAATACTGTTTTCTTCTAAATTCAATTGGTTATCTTTATGTGTTAATTCTTGTTTCTTTTATATCCTTAGTCTTTATTATTGATACATTGGTATGTTTCTCTCTTTTTCTCCTGTTCCCTTGCTTTCGCTCACCCTTGGCTCATCCTAGCTGGCCTTAACTCTCATGTTAGGACTATGGAAGGTATTTGAATTGTATGATCAGCTGATTCCTGGCTGGTGAAAGACCTTGAGACTAGGGCTTTTAAAATAGAGTCCGATCTTACTTACCCTCCCCGGTTGTGTGCTTGTCATCTTGATCACACTGGTGACGAGCTGGCTTTCTCAATCCTTCAACTATTTGTTTTAGTAGTTTCTATCTGGAGACTTAATTAACATTCTTCATCCACAAATCGGCGCCCTTTGCTGGCTGATTAAAGTTCAAATCACCTTTGATTGGGGAAAGCGACGTTGAGTTGTTTACTCAGCATCATCTTATTTAGCTATGGCGTGTCTACATTTATGACTCTGGGGATTTGATAATTTCCCTTGTCTGTACTTTCTGATACCATCATTAGACACACAAATGTTCACCCAGACCTTCCTCTGAGTCATCTTCAATCTGATACTGCCACCAGGCAACATGGAGCCTGACATTTACGCACATTTCCAGATTCCCTCGGCATTAACCAGTTGTGTTTACTTCTCGGTCAGAAACCAAGACAAAGCCAAAGAGCAACATTTCAACACATTTAAACAACATGTTATCTGCCACTGTTTTATTTCATTTCCAGCACTGCCCTACGCTCACTGACATTGTCAAAGCAGATTTGTTAATTTGGATAGTACATTGCATATTTAGAACCAGTAAAGGGGATACATTTACTTTACTACATCAATAGCCACAACACTATTATAGAAACTGTTAACTTGTGAGAAATGTATCTAGACTCTGATTTGTCTCATACCTTCACTATCAATGTGTGTTTGTTCTTATGAACTTCCAGGGAACACTTGGGTACTACATAGTGTACTATAGATATAGATACATGAAAATAATCTCAGGAAAACATTATTTTTCAACTAATGTCTCACCACAGAGTAACTGATTGATATTTTTCACTCTACAGTGTTCCAAGATAAGTTTCTTTACAGGGAAAATGATATTCCCCATTACTACATATGTCAAGAACATTCAAGCTCATAAATGACATATAGAGTAGTGCAAATAATAAATATGGCTATGTTCATACATTCTGCTGCATAATATGTCAGGATATTGGTGCTATCCTAACATACCTTGAATGTACTACATTTAAAGAACCCCACTGGATTGTTCCTACTCTATTGTTGTTTGGTATCACTCAGATATCCTCTCACCAAACCATCCCTCAAGGATTTTAATCTTTTGTTCTTGATGCATTGTTTGGAGTCTACTCTGGTGCATAGTGTTCTTCCTGTGTAAAGAATGTTTACATTTCTGTAGAGTATCAGCCTGACGTTTCTGGTCTGTGTATGGTAATCTACGATAATGCTTCTTTGTTAATCATAGTTTTCTTGCTCTTTAGGGACAAGTAGGTCTACCCTTTAATTGCAGTTTCCTTTATAAGTACTTATGGGGGTCAACCACATTCTTTAAATCTCTCTGAGAGCTCATCTGGTGTCTTCATAAAGGAGAGTATAGTACTGTAGTTTCAGCGTCCATGTAGCAATTCCCCATATGGAATTCTCCATTTCAGGCACATAGGGTGGTTACTGATAGCACTAGCATGGTGTTGCCTTCTATGGGCTCTTGGCATAAAGTAGTTTGTATTTGGTATCCCTCAACCTTAATCATTAAATCTAGGAATCCAACTTCTCCATCACTGATCCTACAGGTTAGTTGCAAATTCAAATCATTGGTGTTTAATTCTTCCACAAAATCATTTGCTGAATTTTTGTAACCCTTCCATATTACCAATAGGTCATCAATATCGTGTAACAATGACACAATATTGTCAAGGCATTCTGTCAGATCATATGACCATAGCACATGCTTCTCTTACTACCCCATGAATCGGTTTGCTTAACTTGGTGCAAAACAAGTATCCATTTCAGTCCTACTGCACTGTTTATACAGTGTATCCTGAAAGAGGAAAATGTTGTTAGTAAGACAGAAGTCCAGAATCTGCAATAACATTTTGGTATGTTTCGTCATATGAATTGGTTGAGTTTTCAAAAAGTGTTTTGATGCATGTATGCCATCTCCATGTAAGATGCTTGTGTTTAACCCAACTACATCAATTGCAAGCATACAGTAGTCTTCTTGCAAGGGAATACCTTCTGCTCTGAATAAGAAATCTGTAGTGTTTTTAACATAGGTTGTGAGGCTCTTGACATATGATGAAGTATTCCAATATATGTTACATGGTTAAGCTGTCTTTCTTTCGGTGCTGGTAAATAATGAACTGTCACAATTTCATTGCTACTCTTAGAACATTAATCAGCACACTTGACAAGTCCATTCCTGTAGGCCCAGCCTTGAAGAAAGCATCTGCCAATAAATGTTCCCCTATGAGTGAAAATAACCATTGTAAATGCAGATCACATTGCAATTTATTTTCTTTCCTTAGCTATAATCTTAGTTACTCTACTCTCTAGTATCAATGTACTACAAAAACACATTCAGAATGCTTTTTTTAATGTCTTTACTGTAAGTTTTTTTCAAATCTGATTCATAAGAATGCACATTGTTGGTTAAAAAGCATTTTAAATATAAGCTCATTATCCCAAATAAAACACACTTTCTCAAAACACTGACAGACAAAACGCAGGGCCTGATTTACTTCGTGACGGACGGCCCATTTCTCCATCAGGAAAACAGAGGAAATTACTCCATTGCCCGTCCGCTAATTTTAAAAATTACCACCAAGCTGGTTGCCCATTCTAAAGCACTGGCAGGATCTTCCATTACAGCAGTTTGAAAATAAAAAAGTAAATGCTCTCCTCATATTAGTGTTCTCTCCCATGCTGAGGCGACCATTCTGATGTTTGCACTTCCCCATACCTCAGGGTTTTCCTGGTGGTGATGAGCAGTGAAAACTGATCTCTATTTCCACCCATCTAAATCAGGTGGGTGGAATTAGAGGTCTGCCTCTGATGGCGCTATAGCCGTAGGGCAGTCAGAGGGTTTTAATCACAACGGAGACAGAGTAGTCTTTGTCATGATTAAGCCTAAGGTCTGACCGCATATAAATTTGGTGAATGGACCATTATCTTAGTGGAATATCTATACCACTGATATATGTATTGGCCCTTTAGTCTCATACAACAGTCAGTAGTATACAGATGATGTTCAAATGCTCTAACATTTTCTAAAGAGTGCTAAAATCAGCTAATGACTCATATAACATAAAAAATACATAACAAGTAACGTGTAATAAGGCCCAATATTGCCATCTTGCTGGGTCCTGGTAACATTTGTCAATCACTTGGCCTTCGATCTTGTGTTTTGTAAAATGTCACTAGGAACCCTTGATTGCAGTATAGTCCCATATTATATAATTAATTTACCTATTATGTATTCTCTCTCTCTCTGGCACTGAAAAAAAGTAATTCACTACAACCGAATCCTTATTTTAGTTTTTTATTATCTTCTTCCACACAACATTACAAAAGGAAAATTTGGCTAGCGTGTTTTGAGTTATGCCTTCAACTGGATCTCCCATATTGTCATTATTCATCCATTTTAAGTTCCAATCCCACTTAATTGGCAGGTATTTATGCAGCACTAGACGTAAACCATTTAGTGCATGGAACATATTAAATGCCATTTTTAACCCTTACCATGACCTTGTTATTTTCATGACCAAGGTATTGCAGAGTTGTGTTCTTAAGGTGCACACAATATAAATCCATAAACAAGTAGGAGCATGTTTATAATAACTCTAAATGTCATATGTTATATGTCTTAATGTTCATTCCTTATGTAGAATAACGTCCGAATCTATACATGTAAATTATAAATCTACTATCTCAGGCAGAGTAATAAAATAAAAAAAATCTCATTTTCAGAGAAATAGCATACATAAGTATAAATGGCATTCTTCATAGACATGGCCGGCAATGTTCCAGGAGGAGTAAAGAGTCAAATCCCTTTATATTAACAGAATGCAGATGCATCACATTAATTCCGTTTTTCCTAGATAAATTGTAACTCCTATATGACTTAACTCATAAAATGCCCTAGTGCTAAAATGCCATTTCAACTAAATCAGTTACATCTCATGAGAAATAGATCCAGGCAAGGGTGTTCCAGGATGAGTAATAAGTCATGTCTCTCCATATTATTAAAGTGCTAATACATTACAGTACATTAGTTATCCCCAGATATTTTCCAGCTCATGTGTCACATATTCCATATGTCTAAAATATCATTGTATTTATACAAGTCATATATCATATGGCATATGCCAGTGGAGTCATGTCCTCCTATATCATAAATTGCTACATGTGCTAAAGTACTCAATATTGTGTACCACACTTATCCTGCAAAGCAGGCAGAAAGGATACAGCCTGTTTACTAAGGTATTAAAGTGTAAATTGAGCAGTGTATTCTATTGATGTGCAAGAAAATAATCAGATCTAATACCTATATATAGTTATTTTTTCTGAAAAATATGCCGGACTCTTAAATTAATCTACATGCTAGATTACATCCAATCTGATTATATTGGAATACAACAGGGAAATCTATTGCTCACAATAATCTGTATGACATATATATATGTGTGTGTATATATATATATATATATTACCTTCTGGCGGACACCAGTAAGTAGTTATAGTTAGGAACTAGTTTCCATAGAAAAGCGTTTTTTGGACTTGGCTATATCTTTGACGCCATTTGAATCTTCACAAAAGTGTCAAGTTGGGTCTTGTTGAGCATGGAAATTTTCATGGTGATCCATCAATCGGGAGCTGAGAAAAAGTGGGGGGTCCCATGTTAATTCCCATAGACTCTTTAGACACACCTGCAGCCTGAACCGCTGGACGGAATTACACCAAATTTGGCAGAAAGGTAGGGTTTAGTCCGCAGATCACTCTCTTTCATATTTAGATAAATTTGTTCAGTAGTTTTCGAGATATATGAGGAAACCCACATTTGTATACATGGAAGCACAAATGCTTTGCAAATACTCCAAATCTCCTGTTAGGATTTTATTGACTGTCAACACTTTAACCAAGAAATGTTGGCAGCTATTTTGGGAGTCGCCTTCAAAACAAAACAAAAAAATAAAAGGGGCAGGGTACAGCTAACCCTAACCCCCTAACATTGGACCCAGGGTCTCACTGTAGAACCCGGCCAGGGCTAGAAAGCATATATTTTTTTTATTCACTGTGAAATTCATAAATATTTGTGAATTTTGCTGTGGGTTTAAAAAGAAAAAAGCAAGCGTGGTCTCCCGTATTTGCTTTTCATTTTGCCCCCAGTGTGGGCCAGGTAATAATAACAATAAAAACAATTTATTAAGCGTATGGCAACTGCGACAGAAGTGTCCCAGCGCTGATAAGGTAGCTACCAAAAAGAGACAATGAGGGACACAGAGAGCCTGAAGGGAACCCAGGAAGCTATCTAAACAGCCACGTTTTTGAGGATTTTCCAAAATACAGCTGTCTTAGATTGTCTGAGGTGCAACAGAAGAGAGTCCATAGCTTGGGAGCCAGAAATCTAAAAGAACTACCCCTAATACGAGCTTTCTTAACTGTGGGGACTTCAGCCAGCAGAGCCCTTGAAGACCTCAGACAGCTCGAAGAGGGTAGGGATTGATGAAGTGATGAAGTGATGAAGATAGCTAGGACCTGTTTTGTTAAAGATCCTGTAACAAAAGCAGAGAGCCTTAAAGGACAGACGCTACTTCATCAGAAGCAAGTGCTATTTATGCAGAGCAGAGTCCATCGACGCAGAGTTCTGTGCCTCATCAGCTGAAACGGAGAGACTTCCAGATATAGAATGTTACAGTAATCAAGCTGTGAGATGATTAAAGCCTGGATTACTGTTTTCCTAGCAGCTTCAGGCAGAAGGCAGAAGCCTGATGATCTTTTTGAGGAATTTTAACATCCTAAAATCCATGTCAGCTAATGCATTGATCTGGCTACCGAATGTGAGGCCTGCGTCAAACAAGATACCCAGGATCTTGACCTTGGGGCTGGAGACATTCTCAAAATAGTGGAGGGAGTGCACGGGGCCTTCCCCCTCCTGGGGCTTATGAAAGCCCCATGGGCCACCATCTCCTGAGGCTAAATATTATAGCATTTGGAGGCCGCACGGACCCCCCCCACCCGGGGACCACCACCTCCCCAGGGCAAGAAATACAGAGTGAATAGGCGGGGCCCAGCAGATCCCCCCAGGCTCTGGTGACCACCGCCTCCCCGGGGCTACAATTTTGTAATATGCGGGAGTCGCGCAGAACCCCCCAGGCCCTCTGGGGACCACCACATCCCCAGGGCAAGAAAGAGGACAATCAATTGGGGGGCCCCGTGGATCCCACCAAGCCCTAGGGACCACCACCTCCCCGAGGCTACAATAATGTATGCGGGGGGGCATGCGGAAACCTCCAGGGCCTGCTACCTCAATGGGGCCAAATGTCAAAAATGTGTTGGGGCCGCGCAGACCCCCTGATCCCCGGGGATCTCACACCTCCCCACGTGGCCAAATAGGAATAAAAGAAGGAGGGCGCCACATGGGTCCCCTCCTGCAGCCATATATGGCCCTGGGGACTGCCACCCCCATGGCCAGCTTCTACTACCACCTGAGGTGCCCACAAAGGTGAGTTATTTCAAGTAACTATAACTCTCACCCTAAGGTAACTATAACTTGTGCCCCGCCATGCACAGTTATCTCATCAATAATGTTACTGTTAATGTGTCATTGATATTTTTAATGACGTTGTCATGAGTGCTGTAATAGCGGGGGTAATTAGCAGTCCATGGTGAGGATGCGCGTTACAGTTACCTTAGGGCATGAGTTATAGTTACTTGAAATAACGTTAACTATAACTGCTGAATTTCTATGGTTTTGGCGAGTAAATTCAGAACCTAACTACAAAGTTGGTAACCTTTGCTTTTTTTAGTGTATTTCGATGGTTTTTTAACATAAAGTAATTTTAATTTCTATACGTGAATCCAACCACCGCTAAGGAAAACCATGGGAAAATGGCGGGAGCAGTTGCATACCACTAATGTATATGGGATGAGACCTAAAGGGTGGGACTTGTATGCCATTTTACATACTTGTAATTTTTAAAAGGGGGAACACGATCTCTGGTCTCAGCAGCTCATGACAAGAAAAAAGCCACTTGTCACAGTCACTATATGAGACATTGCGCTCAAAAAAAGCAAGGATGCAAATACCTCCTTCAAGGATTACAGAAAACCTTTCAAGATGGAAATGCAGAGAAAAAACACTTGCTTTGCCGTGACCATGCACAAGAACTTAGGATGGTAAGAATTTTACAGAAGTGAAGCTTGAACTTGGGCACTCGGTTTGTTTTTATCTATAAGTGCTTCCCGTTGAGGTTTGATTTCTGTGAAATGAGCATCATGCCAGAATGAATCCTACCATGCATATTTATCCAAGAGGCCACTATTTTGTGCTGAATAATTACCCAACTGAAGTGCTTTCTACTGGCATTTTATTAAGTGCTACCTCATTGGGTATATGTATAGTGCATCTCCTACACTACAGCTGCGTAAAGGATGCAAAGGTAATGTCTCCAGTGACCTTGTGTGTCTGTAACTTTGCTAAAGTTATCGTTCCTCGAGCGTCTTCATCAGGTAACCTTTCAAGGTGGAACAGCAGAGAAAATACACTGCGATGATTTTTACAGTTTTTATTGTGTTGGGGACCCCAGGGGGAGCCTCAAGGCCTACGTGGATCCCTGCCTCCTGCGGGAGCCGGCATTGCTCCTGCATTCAAGCAAACACAGCTCCCTGCATGCAAGAGCAATACTTTCATCTCTTTCCCTGCCCGTAGAAAGAGATGAAAACTCTGCTTCCAGCAAGTGGGAGCATTTTGACAGCTCCAGCTTGCTGCAAGAAGAGTGTTGGCTTTTGCTTGGTGGGAGCTGTAACAGCTCCTGCCAAGCAAAAGCAAACAGCTATCTCCCTACGGTGGGCACGTCGGGAGATAGCAGGAGATGGCCTTGGGGGCTGGCCATCCCCAGGGCCATTAATGGCTCCAGGAGCGGGCTACTAGGCCTGCTCCTTTTTTTGCACAGACCAGCCCCAGGGAGATGGTGGTCCCCAAGTCCATACATGGCGGGGTGGTCTATGCGGCCCCCTCCTTCTTTTAAAAATAGTAACTGCCCCCGGGGAAGTGGTGGTCCTTGGGACTTGGGGAGGGGTCCATGCAGTCCCCCCTAATAATTGTTTGTATGTAGCCCCCTGGGAGGGTCCACACGGACCCCCTGTATATTTATAATATGTAGCCCCAGGGAGGCTCTTAAGGGCCCTAGGAAGGGGGCCCTGTGCACTCTCCTCCTTTTAAAAAAAATTGGCATGCCCCTTGGACCTGGCCCACCCGGGGCTACATTAATAACAACCACGGGAGACCACGCTTGTTGTTTTTTTGTTTTTTTTCAGGTAAAATTCATGGATCCATTTTTTTTTTTTAAATCTTGTTTTCCTTTGAAGGGTCCCAGAGGACACCAGCACCGAGGCTAAGGGGTTAGGCTATTCCTACCCTGCTCCTTTTCTTTTTTTTTGCATTTGTTTGGCCAAAGTGGCAACGAGAAACTCCTGGTTGAAGTTTTGGCAGTTAATCAGACATGAGCATTGGGGCTCTTTAATCCTCTGAGTATCCATGTCCTTAGATATCTATATTTCTTTGTAGTGGATCCTATTTAGTTTTAATGGGAATCAGGAGTTAGCTTAGCCTTCTGGCTTGCACCTAGTGACTTTTAACCTACTTAACTTGCTCTGTTTTAGCACATTTATTTAATGAATTCTTCTAAGATGGCTGCCATGTTTATAGTTAGGAAGATGTTGTAGTTTCACGTTATCAGTGCCGTTCTGTAAAGGCGTCAAAGATAATTAAGATACGTAGGCTGTCACATGTACTTTCCCACTTTCGTGTGCCAGTAACATAATGTACCTTTTCAGGGAATTGTCTATATAATTGCCACCCCAAGCATGCCTTCTTATCTATTGTTTGGGAAACATACCTGCATCAGGGGTCCTACCAGATAAGTATAAATACATCTCACACAGACAAGATAATCAGAGGGGTTTCCATCAGATGCAATAGACGCTATCTATGCTACATGTTGCCTTGATGCTGACCCAGTCTTCGCGTCCCCACGCAGTCTGATCTAGAGACCTCATTGCAAGGTAACAAGGGTTGGGGGGCTCTTCTCATGGACATGGTACTGGCAGATTAAGTTTAACACACCTAGCTCCCTTTGGGTTAGAGATTAGGTTCATCATGCTACGGTACTAGGGTATATACCACACCTGCTTTACATTTCATGTTGTTGCAATATGGTAGGGGTTTTGTATTCATGACTCTTGTTTTTACCATTCTGTTTCTTGCATTATTCATTATCCTAATCATTGTAGCCCATACAATGTATTGCAGATTGCAGTCTTGTTAATAAAACCTATTGAAAACTCTACCTCATCTCTTTCATTGCCTGTGTTTGATTGAGACATGTTGTTCATGTGAGAGAAGGGTAATCTCTGTTTGACCACGACCTTCCTGAGATGTCACACTTGTGAATCCATGCGTGAAGGCTGCCACAAAATACCTTTTACTGTTTTGGTTTTTGGTGACGTACTGCTTGTGAGCTGGAAGAGTTGGGACGACAGGTGCGATTTGTTGTAGGATTGGCCAAGTCACCTACAAGTATAAGTGCTGTCATCCTTAAACCAGCAGTCTTGCCTAGATCAAGAGTCAAACTATGACATGGTGCCACCAATGATGGTGTTTAGGCACTAATTTACGGATACCCTGAATATCACTGTCTCACACAAAACAGGTACCCTAAGTACCATTATACGGCAAAGTCTGTGGTCTTGGGGAAGATCCTCCTCAGCTGAACAGGGAGCACCTAACTAGGCTGTAGGTTGTTTGAGCTCAAACTATTAAAAGGACTTTTCTCCCCACTTGGTGTTCCATCTTTTACCCATTTTACAATATGGCTAAAGCCATAGACATTCCTGAGAATGCTAGACAAGCATTAACACTACACCTAGCAGCGCATGGCTTAACAGACGAGAACTGGGATGTCACATTCATAGTAGAAGCTAGTGAAGCTTACCAAACAGAAACATTCTACTCTTGGGTCACCTTTCCTGAGGAAGACGAAAGATCATTCATATTCAACACATATAGAATTGCAAACGTACCTCAACAGAACCAAGCATACCAATATCTTGAAATTCCAATTACTTATCAAGAACATCAGAACTGGTTATATGGCGCCCTACCACACGTAATATAACCCATGTGATTAGGTCCCTTAGGTAATGAAGGACCAACATGGCCTATGTTTGCCACATACACACCTCACCCAGGTATACAAAACATGCAGGCAGCTGATCTATGCAATTTATACATTGAGCTAGAAACACTTTATAGAAGACTTTTTCCGTTCGTAATGGGAACTCTAAACACTATACCAGGGCGTCCAACACAACCAGAACCTGCTGGATACCGATTGGATACTAATGGGATGAATCCACAAACATTACATTCTATCATGGGTAAAGTGCCCACAGAACAAGAGAAAATCCTGTTCTAGATAGCCCAGAAAACAAATCAGCTGGAAGCTGTATTTCCCCATATGGGACCACAGGAAAAACAGAGAATTCTTACAGAGTGCTTGCCCTTTGGGATGGTTTCTTAAGTGTATGACTGCGCCACATGGCGTACAGTCTTCGCTGCAATTTATACTACCACACATGGTACCCCGACACTTGCCAATTTACAAACATAAGTACTGTCATCCTTAAACCAGCAGTCTTGCTTGGATCAAGAGTCAAACTACAACATATTTTTCCTTTAATGTCTCTAAAACTACTGAACTGATTTACACCCAATTGCAAAAAGCACAATCTGCGCACCAAGAGCTATCTTCCTGCCAAATCTGGTGTAATTCCATCTAGTGGTTTGGGCTGTAGGCGTATTTAAAGACCCAATGGGAAAATGTTTATGGAAAATGATTTTTGGGACCCCTCCTTTTTCTTGGCCCTCACTTGACTGATTACCCCTAAACTTATAGGACAGCAGCTGAAATGAATGTCATATTCGTTTTGAAAAGTTTGTGAAGAATCAAACTCTGCCAAAGTTATTGAAAAAGCATAAAACGTTTTTCCTATGGAAACTAGGTCCTATCTATAACTACCAACTGGCAACCACCAGTAGGTAATAGCTATGTCAGACTTATTTATCAGAGAGGAAAATCAAAGTGTCCATATTGACAGGGCAGTAATTGAGGCCTCTGATAATTTGGTTGAGAACAAATCCACCACTAAGGGTTTTAAAGCAGTGGTTCCCAACCTTTTGACTTCTGTGGACCCCCATTTCATCAATACTCCCCCGAGGAGTCATTACTGATAGCTGGGACCTAATGTTATTAAATGTTTTAAGCAGCCGTGGACCCCCTGAGGAAGCTTTGCGGACCCCCAGGGGTCCCCGGCCCACAGGTTGGGAACCACTGTTTTAAAGCATTAGTCATTAATGCAAAGAATCTGTAAAATGGGATCACTGTCAGTGACAAAGTAATCAAAGCAAGTAGAGAAGAGTCAGAGCTAAAAGTGACTGACGTGCCACAAAAAGGAGCATAACAAGGTGGTACATCAGGTAATAGTCAACCTTTTAATTACTTGAATGTTTACCTCCACTATAAAATTATGTAGACTAACATCTCTTTGGCTCAAAGGACCCCTGAGCAACATGAGGTCTGAATGGGACATTTTATTTTACTACAAGAAACTACGGGGCTCTTGATAGAGAAACCATGAATTTAGATTTAAAGTCCACAGCCTAATTAATACAGGGTACTGGGTACAAGGCAGGGCAAAGAGAAATGTCTCATTCCTAGTACACCGCAGCAGGTCTTGCTTAGCAGTTACTGGGAGTAAGTTAGTTCATCAACTATCTTAAGAGGACTTTATTTTATACACTGATTAGCTTGATAGCTGTATTGAGAATGCTCTGGGAACTGATGTTTTGTGATGTTTGTTCAGTTGACGAGCAATACATTGCTCACGTGTCTTTGTCTAATATGGGATGCCTATAATGGGTCCGAAAGTTTTAGTCAGATCAGGGTTGGCATCAGCCTTTTTGAGTAACAGACAGGCATGACCTGTTTTTAGGAATTTGGAACACAGCTTTGTTTAAGGGAGACATTGATACAGGTGAGTTAGGTGGTGATAACAGCATACCAGACTTTTCTTTGCCATAATGATAAGAATAAGGTTGGTTGAGAAATGAAAGGGTTTTGTCTCAGTAAGTAGATTTTTTAATTGTCTGCCATGTGATAGAAGTGAATTTCCTTCAATGGACCAATTGAGCCTCTTTGGTGATAGCATACATAGGGGGTCATTCCGACCCTGGCGGTCCATGACCGCCAGGGCGGAGGGCAGCGGAAGCACCGCCAACAGGCTGGCGGTGCTTCCTGGGCTATTCTGACCGTGGCGGTAAAGCCGCGGTCAGAAAAGGGGAACCAGCGGTTTCCCGACGGTTTTCCCCTGGCCCAGGGAATCCTCCATGGCGGCGCTGCTTGCAGCGCCGCCACGGGGATTCCGACCCCCTTCCCGCCAGCCTGTTTCTGGCGGTCTTCACCACCAGAACCAGGATGGCGGGAACGGGTGTCGTGGGGCCCCTGGGGGCCCCTGCACTGCCCATGCCACTGGCAGTGGCATGGGCAGTGCAGGGGCCCCCTCACAGGGCCCCATACAGATTTTCACTGTCTGCTTAGCAGACAGTGAAAATCGCGATGGGTGCCACTGCACCCGTCGCACCCCTGCAACTCCGCCGGCTCCATTCGGAGCCGGCTTCCTCGTTGCAGGGGCTTTCCCGCTGGGCCGGCGGGCGGCCTTTTGGCGGTCGCCCGCCGGCCCAGCGGGAAAGTTGGAATGGGCGCCGCGGTCTTTTGACCGCGGGGTGGTCATTCGGCGGTAACCGCATGGCGGGCAGCGGTTGAATAAGGAAGAAGGGTACACATGTCAAGAAGCTTCCAACCTTCACATGTATATACATTCACTTAGTTGGTCTTGTGTAGGCTGAGTAGACTTTTAAAGAAATACTGAATGTATATTTTGTGCAGATTTTTGCACTGTGGAGTCTCATTTTGAGGAAAGTGGATATTGCCGTGTAGAAATAATTGATGTATTTTTTATTTCAGATCTTAGCAGTGCAAGAGTGTTATCTGGTGGGTCTTCCTCTATAATGGTTCAATGGCTGATAGTAATTTTCTCTGTTTCCTGTTTGGCTCCTGTTGGGGAGGGGCAATGTAATCAAACATGACAGCTAGAGGATTCTGTGTGAGCTTGTTGAAAGTTTATAAGAAACCCCACTGTGTCCTATATAACATTTCTTTCAATGTTTTGGAAAGTCTGGTCAAATTCTCTTTAGGGTGTGATATGTTTGTCGGAGGAATGTTTTGAATGACTAATGGAAGGCGCATAGACTCAGGCCTCAGGTTTGGGTGAGGACTTCAGGTGTCTATACTTTTTCCTGGCTATTGTTTTAGAACATATCATTTGTGTGCAGTGATTAAGATTTGGGCAGAGATAAAAGTCCCGTATCATAGCAATGAAGGAGTTGATTTTCTCTGATATTCAAATTAGAGTGGCAGATAATGCTTAGCATCATTTTTGTCTCGGGAGGTTAACTTCAATGTCGGTGGTTAGGCAATTGTAGGACGAGGATTTGTGCAATGTTATTAATTTGTAAGTTAAAATATCTATATGAATGGTTGCAACTCTTGTCTCCATTCTTTGAGAATCTATCCATGTGCCTGTATTTAGTGTCATACAAGTAAAAACATGTTTATTATTAGTTGCAACCTAGGGGTGATCCAAGTTCTTGTAAGAGCGAGGGTACCAAAATCATAATTTTGTAGTAGTCTAGGGAAGGGGGCTATGTTTGTAACTGGTCAGCTACAGTTTATTGGTGCACAATTTAGTTGTGATGTGGGCATCGCTTTGAGTAATCTGATGGCTGTAAAGTTACTTGTCATTTAGACATTTGGATAGACCATAGGAACCTCTGCCTCTGAACAGGATGGATTTGTATGAGTATTCGTAATAATCTGATGCATTAATATCTGACTGTGACAACAAGGCACCAGATAAGGGTGCCTGGTTTTCCCCCTGTAATGTGTCCTTTGCTTGGAACCATTGGCATGTTGGATCAGAATCAAAGTGACATTGTGGGTCCCCAGAGGTCACTGGTAAACTGGAGAAGGTTTGTAGATTATGTCTTGCTTTATCCTTTAGACTGTAATACCTCAATACTGCCTGTCCTATCAGCGTTTTCGGAACTTTGAGACATACACTGGATGTAAGATAAATTGAGACAAGTTGTTCCTATACCAACTTGGAAATTAGAACAAGGGTAACTCATGGTATTGAGATATCAGTGCAGGGGTTGAGATACCTAGACATTGCTATAGCACCAAACAGACCAGTGTTCCCAGAGAAGAACTTGGAGGTGGTCCTCTGGGAATTACAGAACAATGTAGACAGATGGTGGAAACTCAATAATGGTGAGAGTGTAAAACTTCTATAGGCGTCACACTGCCATAAGATTTTAACGTTTCCCAGAATACCACTGTGAGTCATTTTTTGACAAAATTGAAATAAAAAACACTGCACACTTTGCTTTGGGATGATGGCACACTCAGAATAGCGCTGGTAAACAGAAGTCGATGTACAACAAAGGCATATCCCTCCTAAATATTAGGGCTTACAAGTGGGCCTTCCAGCTCCAGGTTAAAAATAAATGGTTATAGAATCCCTAGGACGACAGAGCAACGAGGCTGGAAAGGATCCAGATGGAAATATGTATAATCATGCATTTCTTATATGGGAAATCATTTGGGAGTAGACTCTGGAGCATATTGGGGCTGTATTGAAGGCATGGAACTGAGCCATCAAGCATGTGGAATGGCAGCCCCTTGCCCAACCCATGGAAAAAGAACATGTTACTAGAAGTGAGGAAATTGACTTGACTTGGTTTAAAAGAAAATGGGACCTAATTGCCATCTTAACACTAGGGGACATGCAGTCGCAGCCCACTTCGCTTAAAAGGAGCGGGGCAGGTGTTGCGCGCTGGGGTTGGGGGGCACCTAAAATTGTATTAAATTTAAAAAAAAACACTTATCTTTTTGGCACTGTCCCGCGCTGAGCTCCTTTTTCCTGCTGGCTGCACGCAGGCACAGGCTCCCAGCCTGCCCTGCAGCCAATCCTGACGCTGCTCAAAGCAGCGTCAGGATTGGCTGGGAGCACCCTGGCTAGGTGCTCTCAAGCAGACTGGGAGCCTGTGCAGGCTCTCTCCAGCCCGCCAACTGTGTTGCCGGGCTGGAGAGAGCCTACTGCGCATGTGTGTTTGGCCGGCCAGTCAAACATACATGCGCAGTGAAGGGGGAGTGTTGAGCACTCCCCCTCACAGCTCCTCACCCCAGATGCCCCACCCATTTCACAACGAGGGGATAAATTATCCCCTTGTTATGAAAGGTGCACCTGAGGGGCCCCCATGGTTGGATGCAGTGTAACTATAAGCAGGGACCTTATAAAATATGTTTTATAATCCCTGGTGAGGAAAAATTGCCAAATTTGTTTTTACCTCATTGTAGTGATTAAGCTCCATAGGCTAACATGGGGAGACTCTATTTTAATTAATTATTTGAAGGTGCTAGATATGGCAAGTTTGGTCTCAAACTGATTTTTATAACAAATGCAACAACTTTCCATTGTTGGATTTACTAGAACTCGTTCAGGGAAAGAGTTTTAAAACTCTTCATGAAAGTTAACAGTTTCAGCTCTGTAGTACTCCTTCTCTGATTGGCCAGCCTCTGATGAGTTGTGAAGTGGCCTGGGCTGAACAGAAATTTAGGGCCTTGGGGAGGAGATCTGCATCAGCAGATTGTGAAACAGGAGAGCAGCCAAACTGGTCTGCAAAGGGGGAAAGGACATTTGGAGCAGCTCAGGACCTCCCACATGCCCTCTTGATAAGATTAGGAGAGGGGGAGGAGAGGGGTGTGTTAAGGATTTTTAGAAGATACTGGAGAAGGACTGCCCTGCTGGACTCTTGGCCTGCACCTGGACACTGCACTCACAAGGACTGCACCAGCTGTGCACTTTGGCCTTCAACAAGAAAAGGACTTTGCCTTGCTTCTGCAACTCCAGGAGTGGACTCCCTGTAAGCTACAGGTACAAAGGAGCTGCCCAGAGTCCCCTACATCATGTCCTGTAAGAAAAGCCCTGCTGACAAGCGTGCAGTGGCCATTTGATGATTTTGACCAGGTGTATTCTGGGAATTGTAGTCCCAACTCCAAGGAGCAACTCAGAGCTTCTGGAACCTTAGATCAAGTAGTGGAAACTTTCAAGGACCCAAAAAGGACCTTTTGGAAGAAGATCCATAAGTTTGGAGGCATTTGGAACTACTGTTGTAAACTGCTCCATAAGCTGAAGAGGTGCATTGTGGGAGTTGTAGTCCGAGGCCCCAAGAGGCAAACCAGAGCCTCTGAACCCTTGGCTGGTGCTGTGGACCACTTTCCTGTATCAAGAAACACTTCTGAAAGTAAGTGTAACAGTAGTACATCATGGGTGGCCTGAATTGTGGACTTTGTCCCTGTCCAGTGTGACCTTTTTAACCCTTTGAGTGCTATTTGCTTCTAAGTGCTAGAATGACTTTTAATCTTTAAAAATTCATATCTCTGGTTCCCTGCATTGGAGTTTTGTCACTTTAGTGTAATTGTAAAGATAAACATATGATCTATTTTTATAAATTGGTGCTGGATTTTTATTGTGTTTTGTGATTTACTGTTTTATGATGTTTAACTGCTTTACACACTTGTCTCCTAAGTTAAGCCTTTTTGCTTGTTGTCAAGCTACCTAGGGTTGAGCAGGGTTCAATTTATTGAGACCTAACTGGACCTAAGTGGAGGTTAGTGGCCTCTTGCTAACTGTAGGTACTTACCTGCCCTTAACAATAATCCACTTTCCAACATTTTTAGTGCACAGTGGTGGGATCCAGTACTTATGTTTAATATCACAATACAGCTTTAAGTGAAGCAAATTACAAAATTCTCTAAACTGACCTAGAGCAAGTATTTTTGATTTTTCAAATTTGGACTACATTTTTCATTACTTTATTATTGATTTTTCTAAATTGTTCGGGTCAATTGGTGCCAACGTTTTTTTAAGTGACACAAAACTTAAGGGAGACCATAGAGCTTGATATGGCTAGCTTACCCACGCTCACTGCAACTGAGTGTATGGTGTTGTGGAGAAAGAGGGGATTGTCTGCTGCTAATAACCTTAGGAAAACTGTGATGATCAAGTCCTTTGAAGCCTGGGTAGTGCAGGTAGTGCAGATGGAGGCAGAGAAGCTTCAGAGGTAGGAAGGGAGAGGGAAGATGTCCTCTCCAACCTCCAGGAGGAGGAGAATGATTGCCAAACTGTAATTTCAACAGCTAGGGCCTCATCCATAGCTAGTGGGAGGGGAGAGTCTGTGACATCAGACCAAGAAGAAGCAGAACTGGCCCTCAAGGAGAGGGAACCTGAGGCCCAGGTAGCCCTCATAGCTTTGGAGGCAGAGAAGCTGGCCGTAGAGAAGAGGAAGTGGGCAAAGATTGAACAAAAAGATGGTGACAGAGACGTTGAGGTGTCCATGGGTGGTGGGTTTTGTCCCAGACTATGTAGAGGGGGATGACATAGACAAATGTTTGAAGGCCTTTGAGAGGGTGCTCTACATGAGAAAGGTTAAGTCCCAATATTGGGGTTGACTGCTATGGAAGTTGGTTCCAATATCTGGGAGGATTAGGCTCCTGACCCTAGTGGGGAGGAAGCAAAGTCCTGTCCCAGTATGAAGAGGTGTTTAACCAAGAAGTTTGGTCTGACCCAAGAGCAGTACAAAATGAAGTTCAAGGACACGCAGAAGGTCAATACTATACCCAGTCTTGGGTTGACTTTGTAGACACCTCACTTAAGGAACTAAAGCGCTGGATACATGGCAACAAAGTAAATACTTATGAGGGGTTATACAAATCTTGACCAATTGTACCCAAGAGAGGTTACACCAGCATCTAGTGGGCTCTAAGCTGACCAACCCCAGAGAGCTGGGGTAGGCGGCTGATGAGTGGTTGAGAACCAGGGTGGATGTCAAGTCCCAGGAGGGAGACTCCAAGAAAGGGGGGGGGGTTCAGGTCCCCAAAAACGTAAGGAGGGAGGTGGTAAGCCCACTACAGAGACTCCCTCTACCCAAGAACCCTAAGAAGGAGGGGAGTAAATCCCACTCCCACTGACAAGCAGAGGCAGGGAAACCCAGGGTTAAAGAAGCTCTCAGACAGTAAGGCCTGCTTTGACTGTCAGCAGACAGGTCACTTCAGAGGAGAGGCAGCCTGTGAAAAGAAGGTGGTTAGCAGTGGGCTGTCCAGTATAGCCATGGAGGAGGACTCCTCAGATGATGAGGTCCTCATGGCATTGGGCTGGGAGACAGGACCGGATACTAAGCTGGTGATCCCTGAAGGTGGGAGTAGGCACTTTCACCCCATTCAGGTGAATGAGATCCCTACCACTGGCCTGAGAGACACCTGTGCCAGTCATACTATAGTGAGTGGTCATGTTGGTGACCCCAGACATGTATGCCCCAGGAGAGACCAGGAAAGTCAGGATAGCCACTGGTGAGGTCACCACCAAACCTGTAGCTATAGTGCTCCAAGAGAGGGAGGGTATCCTTGACTGGTTTAAGGTGGTGATCAGTGCTGACCTCCCCCTAGATTGTATCCTGGGCAATGACCTCCAGAGGTGAGTCTGGTCCCAGAGGGTTGGTCACCCAGGCCACCCCCTCAACCCAAAGTCCTGGGGAGCCAGTCCCTCCAGTTAGAAGCAGGTGTCCCCAAGAAAAAGAAAGAAGAAAAGGAAGGGTAGGCCCTCTCTTAAAGAGAGTTCCAGTGAGCCCAAGGCCTTCGGTCCCAGAAGGAGGAGCCCAGAATTGGCACTGGTGAGGCCTCACCTGACCCCAAGGAAGTCCTGCATAGTCAGGCAGCTGTCCAGCTACAGGGTGCTGCCCCTGCACTGACAGAAGGGAGAGGGGAAGGAGGGTGTCTGCCACAGGATGTGGTAGCCCCCACTCTAGACTGCAAGAGAGGTGCAAGGACCCCACAGTTGCCCTTAAAGCTGCTCACCCACCTGTCATTAGCGAGCATAGGGTGTGGTTATGGGTGCTGACAGCTGTCAGAAACCTCTGCTGGGTGCTGGCATTCATGACAGCACTGCACTTAGCCTGGGAGGCAGACTCCAGGGCCAAAAGCAAAGTAGGCCCCCTGACCCTGTTGGTCATGGTGGGGTTGCTCCAGTGTTGGGTGACCTCTTTGGGTAACCTAGGTGTTGCCCTAGCAAAGTTAGGGATAGGGGAGGGGGGCACCTCACTACCCAGGTTGGCAGAGAGAAAGGAGAAAGACCCCCCCCCCAGAGGGAAGTTTCACTTTAAGATGGGTCCTTTCACTGTTCATTAACCAGAGAGAGTGACCATGACAGGAGGATGAAGGGCAGAGTAGGCCCTGCAAGGGACAGCCAGTTTTCCTTACTGTCTTCCTCACCTGACAACCAAGAAGACTCTCCTGGGATTAGGCTGAGTCTCCTGGGTGTGTGGGCTGGGGGGCTTGTGTGAGAAAACTGGGCTGATTTCAGAGGCCCCCTAACATTTTGTCCCACATTTTCACTTTTTGCTGGTGTTTTCCTGACTCTGATGGTGCCCTGGGTACTGCTAACCAGTTCCAGGGCCTGTGCTCTGTCAAATGATTATGCAAACTAGGCTAATTATAATTGGCTATGTCAACCTACCTATAATTCCCTAGGGTGTGGGAGGGCATGTAGTTTAGGGACCCCAGCATAGGTGCACTGCTGAGGTGCTGAGGGTCATTTTAAAGGCAGGCCTGCTTTGCTGGCTGCTTTTAAATTGAAGTTACATGCGCATTCGACTTTGGAATTAAAAGTACTTCTAAAGTCTTTAACTACCTTATTTTTACCTTTGTCAGCCCTAAGGTGTGCCCGAGGTGCCCCCAGGGTTGGGTGCAGTGTAACTATAAGCAGCGGCCTTACAAAATATGTTTTATAAGCCCAGGTGAGGAAAAATAGCCAATTTTTTTCCATCATTGTAATGAAGAGGCTCCAGAGGCTAAAATAGGAAGACTTTCTTCTAATTAATGAAGTCTCCAAAGGAGCTAGATATGGCAAGTTTGGTCTCAAACTGATTGTTATAATAAGTGCAACAACTTGCTATTGTTGGATTTAATAGAACTAGTTCAGGGAAAGAGTTTTAGAGCTCTTCCTAAAAGTGACCAGTTTCAGCTCTGTAGTGCCTCTTCTCTGATTGGTCAGCCTCTGGCGGCCTGGCCCGGCTGGCTTGATGAGGTGTGAAGTGGCCTGGGCTGAACACAAAGGAAGTGCCTGAGGGAGGTGGTGAAACAGGATGGGGGAAGAACAGCCAAACTTGTCTTCAAAGGAGGGAAGGACATTTTGAGCAGCTGAGGACCTATACAATTTTAAGTGAAGCAAATTAAAAATCCTCTAAATTGACCTGGAGCAAGTAGTTTTGATTTTTCAAATTTGGACAGAATTTGTAATTACCTTATCATTGATTTTTCTAAATTGTTCAACGAGATATGGGAGTGCCCCAAAACACAGGGGTGCTGGAGGAGTAGATAATTGCTGAACTGTTGACTGTACTAGAGTCCCCATAGCAGATACCCTCCAGTCTCCTATATTAGGCATTCCATGGAATATTGATGCTGAGCGGAATTTCTGTTTTCCACATTGTATTTTGCATTGTAAAAAGGAGTTATCACAAAACTGGTGGAATCAGACATCTCCAACTAAGGCAATGTGGCTTGTAGACATGAATGTCTGTATGGAGGCTGAAAGATTACTTTACGAAGGAAGGCAGGGGCTGTCTTATGAGCTTTGAGAAGGTGTGGGACTGTTGGAGGGGTTACTATAGTGTAAATAGGGAGATTCTGGCAAATCCTTGACTTGAACTTTCAATATAGAAATTCTGCACAGTTGGTATGGAGGGAAGATTCAACAGCACAGTCAATGAACCATGTTAGTATCCAAAACAGTGATTATGAAATACTTGAATTATTCTCAGCCACTGCTAATCAATTCACATTCCAGTCCATCGTCATTTTTCACACCATGCCATCCCAGTTTAGACTCAGCCTATGCAAATCAGTCTTGAACCTACTCCAATAGGAAATAGTCCAGCCCGAACTGCAAAGCAGCCAAGGAGTTGGGCTGTTGGAGGGCATACTACGGTCTAACTTGGGGTATTCAGGTGAATCCCAGACTTGAACTTTCAATATAGAAAATCTGCACCATATGTGTGGAGGGAAGCGGAAACTGCACAGCCGATGAACAATGTTAGACCAGTATCTGAAATACAGACTGTATTTAACAGGGGGTCTTCTGAGCCAACCTAGGAACAATGTGTGGTAATGTACTTGCCAACCTTACAGCCTGTACTAACTTGTACCTTTGACACAGTGTACTGTTTGATGTTTTGTGACAATGAAAACAAATGAAGAATTAAAAGAAATATTGTGTGAGTATGGTGATATAGATTTTTTTGAATGTTGCTATAGTCCTATTAGGGTTTGTGATGTGAATTTATTTAAGCTAAGAATCTCTGGATGACAAGCGCTCTAACGTGGGGCAGAGGGCCAGAATTAGTTGATTCTGTACTAGGGTTTTCGTCCAGGATGTTTGGCAGAGAATGTGAGACAACGCCGGATTCAAAGGGGAATTAACCAAAAGTATGTATATCTTTTCTTATAAATGGGCTGTTTTTTAAAAACACTAATGGAATATTTTCAGATTTGTTATTGTTAAGTATTCTGGGTTACCTCTGGATATTTCCTAAGATGGCTGTTTACATGGTATATAGGTGGATTTCAAGATCAACACTCCGTTTAATTATACCTACCTATGCAGAGGTCCTTTACCAGTATTTCAGTTTTTAGAAGATTTATTTTTTAATTAATATATTTTAGTTTCTGCTTTTTTATGTTTGCAAGTGGACAATATGTGGATTTATTGCGGATTACCTGTGAAAATTGTCAAGAGGATTTAAAATCTTTCTAACACTAGAAAATCAAAGACATCCTCAGGTATGACTGAGATTCTTTAGCCTAATTTATGTTGTGCATATTGTATAGAAGAAAGGGAATTATTTATTGTTTTTAAAATTTACTGAGAATGCTTAGCCATTTATAAACAAAAGGATAGCGTTAAATAAGGAGAGTAGAAAGGAATGTAGTGTCAGTGTTTTAATCATGTTATTTAGCTAGTAATGCAAAATGTATGCAATGTCTTTCAAATAGTCTATCCCCCATCATCCCAAATTGTTGCATTTTACAAATGAGTTGCTCATTCATCTGTTTAGTTATTTTAGTTATTCTCTGACTTGTAGACTATTTGCAAAAATTTAGCTTATACCATTTCATGGAAACTTTGCTCCTTTTTCAAAATTTCCAGTAAATGGTAGTATGTGTGGGGAACTTGTCAAATGTAACTACAGAAAGAGTAAAAAAAATTCTAGCATTCGCGCTAAGAATTTTTCAATTTTATTAAGGACACGGAGGCGAGGATTATGCTTCTCTTTCCATGCTTTATTTTTACACCAGCCAATGAAAATCATGGAAAGCAAAAAACTACATGACCCAACATAGGTCATATCACGTGCTAAACCATAGAGGAGACAGCCTATAAAGTGTTGCATCACACTAAGACACTCCTCTTTCTTTGTCCCAATTCCAACAGAAAAGTCTTAACAAAAACTTGTAACGAAAATCCTGAAAACAGATGAACTGGCATCCCACTTGACTGGAAGAAGAACGATATCGCGGCAGTCCGTACTACTTCTCATCATTTCCTAGGAAAAATGAAGAAAGGTCCAGGCCATAAAAACTGAATAACATAAGAAAATATTTATATCAACTATACAATAGGGTGGGATAGCACTGAAAAACAGTATCTTGCATATAAAATAACATGAAACTCTACAAATATATATATAATTACAGTGCAGTGGGATAATCCTCGCCTCCGTGTCCTTAATAGAATTGAAAAATTCTTAGCGCGAATGCTAGAATTTTTTGTATTCTATGTCAGGACCGGAGGTTTAGATTATGCTTGTTCAAAGCTGATTCACAACCACTGAGGCGATATCAACAATAGGTTTAGAATAAAAAGTTTTAAATGTCGAAGGCGAAGACCAATCTGCTGTCTTTAAAATGTCCTCTAATCGAGAACCCAAAGCCAACGACTTCGATGCCATAGCACCTCTGGCAGAATGAGCACCAAATTCAGATATATCAATGCCTGCTTCACTCAGCAACCAATGCATCCATCTAGCGAGAGTGGCTGAGGAAACAGGATGAAATGGCTTAACTAAAGAAATGAGTAATTGACCCCCCATATCAGAACAAAATTCTTCTGTACTCACCTCGTAAGCTTTAAGGCACTGCACCACACAAAGTTTGGAGTTATCTACAAAACAGGGATAGGAAACGGACTTCAGATTGCATTTAGTCCTACGTGAAATGGAAAAAGAGACTCCCTCAGGAGAAAAAACTCTTCTAGCCAAATCCAGAGATCTAACATCTGATACTCTCTTACACGATATTAAACACAACAACATGGTGAGCTTAGCTGTCATCTGTTTCCTAGATAAATATCTATTAGAAGGCCAGGATTCTAAAAAGCGAAGGACAATATTAACATCCCAAAGGGACGAATAACGGGGGCGAGGAGGATTAGCTAATCTAATACCCCTCATTAACTTGCACACAATAGGGGACTCACCTATGGGTTTACCTTCCACTGGTAAATGCCCTGCTGAAATAGCGGATCTATAGTTATTAATAGAGCGGTAAGCAAGACCTGACGCTGCTAAGGAGGAAAGGAAATTTAGGACCAGACAGGTACCTGCTGAAGTAGGATCTGCACTCCTAGAACTACACCAAGCACTCCATCGCTTCCACGCCGAAGCGTATCTCTTGTGAGTACTGGAGGACCAGGAACCCGCAATGAATTCGGAAGACTCTTGTGAAAGTCCTGGGATGCTCCATCTTTCCCTGAAAGACGCCATGCCATCAGAGATAGCTGGCCCGACAGGATCAAAGGATGTAAAGAACCCTGAGGGTCCTGGAGGAGATTCTCCCGGAAGGGAAGATGGATCGGGTGATCGCAACTCAACTCCATTGCCACCGGGAACCATGCTTGAGACCTCCAAAGGGGAGTCACCAGAACTAACTCTGCATGCTGACGTCTGATCTGGGCCAATACCATGGGTATCATTAAGAAAGGAGGAAAGGCATAACTCTGTTCCTGAGACCAGTCCTGAAGAAACGCATCCGTCTTTGATGCCTCCGGATCCGGCCTCCAACTGAAAAGACGTTTCATCTGCCGGTTGAGGCGAGATGCAAACAGGTTGATCGAAAAGGGACCCCACCTCGCCGAAAGAGTTCGGAAAACTCTGGGGTGTAACCTCCAATCGCTGAAGTCTCTGAGGTGACGAGAGTTCCAATCGGCCACCAAGTTGCTGGCCCCAGGGATACTCCGCCACCACTGAAATCTTGTGTTGAAGGCAAAAGTGCCAAAACTCCTTGGATATCTCCACCAAAATGCGGGAACGAGTTCCCCCCAACTTGTTGACATATCTCACTGCTGAGATATTATCCATGCGAAGGAGGATACAACAATTCGCTCTGATGGGAGAAAGACTCTTGATTGCGAAAGAGCCGGCTAGAAGTTCCAAGCAATTTATATGGAGACTCAACTCCTCGTTGGACCATCTGCCTCCCGTGGACACCGGGCCGCACCGGGCTCCCCAGCCCCAACGACTGGCGTCGGACTCTATCACTACATCCGGGAGAGAACTGAATATGGCCCTGCCGTTCCAGGCTTCCATATGATCGAGCCACCAGTGCATCTCTGCACGGGACTCCTCTGACAGGGGAACCTGATCCACATAACCAAGGCCCTTCTGAAGATGAGAAATTTTCAATCGTTGAAGGGCTCGGTAATGCAAGGGACCCGGAAATATCACCTGAATCGAAGAAGAAAGCAGGCCCACCATGCAAGCAATCGCTCTCAAAGAAACAGTCTGCCTGGATAATAGACATCTCAATTCTCTCTTGATTGAATGAATCTTCCCGGGAGGAAGAATCAGGAGAGACTGTAAAGAGTCTATCCGGAATCCCAGAAAGTCTATCCGACGAGAGGGAACCAGAACGGATTTTTGGGCATTGACTATAAAGCCCAGACTCTGGAGCAGACACACTGAGCATTCCAGATGCTCCAGCAGAAGGTCCCGATCCTGGACCATGATAAGGATGTCGTCTAGGTAGACAATCAACCTGACTCCTTGGGAACGAAGGAATTCCACTACTGGTCGCATTACCTTCGTGAAACACCAAGGGGCGGAGGACAGACCAAAGGGGAGAACCTTGTACTCGTAAAATTCGGTCTCCCAACAAAACTGAAGGAACCTCCGATGAGGAGGAAAAATAGGAATGGTCAGGTAAGCGTCTTTTAGATCTAAACGGACTAACCAATCTCCCTCCTGGAGAACATCCCTCAGCAAATGATTGCCTTCCATTTTGAAATGGCGATATAGTAAAAAACCGTTGAAGTCTTTTAAGTTTAGAACTAGGCGAGAACCGCCACCCTTCTTGTCTACCAGAAACACTGGGCTGACAAAACCTGAGGGGTGATGGGGAACCTTGATAACGGCCCCCTTCTTGACCAGGGCTGACATTTCTGGGGAAATGAGGTTGTGCTCTTGAAGGGAAAAATATACCTGTCTGGGCAGGCCTAGCTGATACGGGGACTCGTAAAATTCTAGCTTGAATCCCTGCACGATCTCTAAGACCCAAGCATCCGAAGAAATTAGGCGCCAATTCTCCAAAAACTTCTGAGTTCTGCCCCCCAATATTACTTCCGAACTCAAGACCAAGCTCACCTGTGGCTCCCGACTCCTGGGAGAAAGATTGTTGTCCTTTGGATCTCCCCCTGCGGAATCTGCCTCGACCATACCTAGGTCTTGATGGGTAGAAGGTCGACGAGGAGGAGTCGTAACCCTGATAGCCTCCTCTTCCTTGTTGGAAGGATCCACAATGGGGGCCTTGTTGATTGAAACGTCCGAAGGCACGCCCTCTGTAGCGTCCGGCCCCTCGAAAAAGTGGACGTAGCACTCTCCGGATGGATCCTTGTGCCTTGTCCAGACTGGCGTAAGTGGAAACGAACTTGGAAAGTTCCTTCATGAAAGGCGACCCAAAAAGCAAACCCTGGGCTACAGGGCCTGATTCCGATGCAGCAAAGTCCGCCAGCTTGGGATCTAGCTTCATCAAAACCGATCTGCGTCGCTCAGATGAAATGGCACAATTAGCATTGCCCAAAAAACATAAAACTCTCTGAGCCCAGCCTACCAGAATATCCGGGTTAATAGGGTCACCCGATTCCTTGGCTTGGAAGGCCAATTCTAGGGTCTTGGTTAGGGGTCCGCAAATGTCTAAAAGTTTATCCTGGCATCCACGCCAGGCGCGATCAATACCCTTTTTAGGATCCTTAGCGGATTTCTTGAGGAAAGTTACTAAGGTAGGATCCAGCTCTGGAGTCTCGGTAACCTTGGAGGGAAAATCAGGTCTGGGGCACTCAGATCTTAGTCTAGAGCGAATATCTTTGTCAAAACCGTGTCTAATATGGGCCTCAACATAATCCGCCACCTCAGGAGGTGGTAACCACAGAGAAGACCTGGGATGTATGATGTCCTCTGGCTCAAAAGTCAACACCTTAGGGGTAGGAACTTCCTGGTGGTGGGCTTTCTTCTTGCGTTTACGAGGAGGCGCGTCATCCTGCTCGGAGGAGTGCTCAGAGGAAGAGGAAGAAGAAGTTGGATCATTAACAGCTTTCTTTTGAGCTCCAGCATTGTAATCATGCTCTCTTGCCATATTCCTTATAAGGGATTCGAAGTCCGCAGTATGCGGGTTAGAAGAGTGTTTAACAGGTTGCGGGTTTGCCTCAAAGGAAGGATCTCCCATGGTAGGGGCGTTCACGGGGGCTACCCAACCCTGTTGATCTACCAAACCCAAAAGATGGTGCTTGATGGGCTGGATGGCCTGAGCCAAGGCCTGATTAACTGAGTGACGCACACCTGCGTCTAGAGCATACACCAGATCCTGGTCAAACGAGCCAGCAGTATCATCCATATAGTATAATTCTTAGGCTTGGTCCTCATAGCCCGCCATACTGAGAAACAGCAAAAAGGGAGCTCTCGAGGAGCAGTGTCACCAATAAAATAATAAATCAGGGCAGAAATCAAAATGTCAACTTTTCAGATGTGGAGGGAGCTGCCCTGAAGGGGTTAAATGCCCTTGAAACCAGGCCCAGCCTGAATAAGAATTGTTTCAACCCCAGTGTCCAAGCACTGGACGTAGTGGGAGCTGAGCCAGTGGAGATATTGATTAGAGGGGCTTAATAGCACTGTAGCACTTAGTATTACACAAGGCAGAGCCTCTAATAATAATACCCTCTTGTCGAGGGGTCTAATAGCGCAGATGCGCTCATTGCCGCCAAGGCAGTGCCTCAATAATGCCCTCACGAGGATAAATAAAGTAAATAAAAGTTTTAAAATGCGCTCCCGTATGAGCGCTGAAGGCCTGTACCCCGGGGAGAGAAAAAACTATTTAGTTCAAGCGCTCCAACGAGCGTGAACAATTTTCCAAATAACGCTCCGAACGAGCATTAACAAAGAGGAGCCCCGGGGGGTGGAGAATCGAGAAGGAAATCCTACTGTGCGCTCCGGCACGAGCGCTGAAGGCCGGAAACCAGGGGAGTGAAGGTATTCAGATTTAACGCTCCGTCGAGCGTGAAAATTTCCAAAACAACGCTCCGAGCGAGCGTTAACAAGCGGAGCCCCGTGGGGTGGGGGGGAACAAAAGAAGATTAACCGGCCCGGCAGGAGCGATCGAGCAGGAACGAACTGAAATCTCACACGCGCGTCTGGATGTACACGCGGTGAAGACGGAAGAGAACAGGGAAAGAAGAACGACGTGGGCCCCATAAAACACGCTCACGCAGAGCGTAGGTCGTAAAATAAATAAATTTAAAATGGAATGCAATATCTCTCCGGCATGAAAGGACTGCTCAAAAAGCGCGAGTCCTGCTCCCTTGCTCCCACTCCACGTATCAAAAGCGCTCCAATGGGCGCTTATAAGGAGGGGAAAAGCCCGCTCCCAACACGTTATAAATAACAATAGGAAAGAAAATCACACTTATCTGGCTGCGAAGCAGCAAAGAAAGAAGAGTATCTTGGTGTGATGCAACACTTTATAGGCTGTCTCCTCTATGGTTTAGCACGTGATATGACCTATGTTGGGTCATGTAGTTTTTTGCTTTCCATGATTTTCATTGGCTGCTGTAAAAATAAAGCATGGAAAGAGAAGCATAATCTGAGCCTCCGGTCCTGACATAGAATTGTCTCATAACTGTTTGGTGCAGCCGGCAGAAGGAGCAGGACTACAAATACCAGCAGGGCCCCAGGAGGTGGTCCCTGCTTCTTCACTCACCTGTGGGGCTACTGGTGTACTGAGTTGATTTATTTATTCTCTTGTTATTTATCTTGGAGCAGGGTTGCATCACAACATTACAAATGTTGTGATGCAAACCTGTTCTATTTTGCCATAGAAGTTCGCTTCTGGTTGCCAGGGTCGAGTCAGTTTCCAACTGGCTTCTCATCTGGATGGCAGAGATGGCTGTGGTTCTAATGTTGCCTCTTGCTTAAGAAAGTTAACTTTGTTGTTCCTGACATCTCTTGTACGGAGTTCTTCTTCTATAGTAATATCCCTACTACACTCTGGTACCAGGAGTGGGGTTTTACCACATCTGGGCAGAGGACGTTATATACGTTATAAGAACCACAGACTGTTGAGATCTCATTTCCTGCTTCTCAAGAAACTTAGGGCCATATGTACAAACACATTTTCCCATAGGCACAGAATGGGTAAAATCCTTTGGTACATCTGGCCCTTACTGTTTCGATTTCAGAAGACTGATTTATGGAAAAAAGTGCGTTAACACTGACATTCTTTAAAGCGTTTACTTTTTGGAGCGCCTCAGGAGGCTGAATTTCTTTGACACTGAAACTGACTCTTGTGACTCTGACATTTAAATTGTATTTATTCTTATAACAATGCCTGCTTTCAAATGTGCCTCGCACCTTAGCGCTGTTTTCAGGTGCGCAAGACATCAGCTGTTTTTTAGTTTTTTTTTTTTTTTATTCGCCTCACGCGTTCAAGCTGCATCTCTGGCTGTGGGAGCTCGAAAGCACCGCTCTCGCACAGAATCAACCTTTCTCCAGCTGTTCATATGCAGCTCATGGTGTATTCTACGGAGAGACTTTGGCTGTGGGAGCTTGTATGAACTGTGCACTACAATTCCTATCCCACTCCAGCCATTTTTGGCTCACATCATACCTTCAAAATGTGTTTCTTTACGAAGATTGCCCGCACCTCAAGTTTTCTGTGTCTGCAGTGCTGTGCGCTACCAATTGAATTTGGTACTCACTTCTATTTGTGCAGGAAACTAAGGGATTTCATGTGATAATATCATAACTCTGGTGGCCATCTTTGATTAGTTTGTTTTCAAAAACAGCATAGGGCAAACACTTAATACTCTTCTCAGCCTATATATTTGCTTACCTGGTCTCCGCCACCTGTTTGTAACTACATATAATATGTTCTTACGCTTTTCTCTATTTCTATAATCCTTTATGTTTTAAAAGTTGTCATGGCCACATCTCAAAATGAAATGAATCCGCCCCATTTTTAACAAAACCTGGCAAACCAGAAATAAAATGGAAACAATGGCTGCACATTTTTGAAAATTATTTAGCAGCCATAGATGGTATCACTTATGATCCACCAAGAACATTTGCTCTACTATTTAATCATCTGTGAGTGGCTGTCCAGAATGTTTTTGACAACCTCCCTCAAATTTCATCTCCCAGTGGTGATGGCATATGGAATGTCTATTTCAAAGCCTTAGAAAGACTGAAAAAGCAGTTTTCTGATGAAGCTAGTGTGCTTTTAGGAAGACATAGGTGGTCATTACAACCCTGGCGGACGGTGTTAAAGCGGCGGTAAGACCGCCAACAGGCCGGCGGAAAAAATTGAATTACGACCGTCGCAGAAACCGCCAACAAAGACAGCCACTTTCACACTCTGACCGCCACAGTGGTACAAACAAACAGCATGGCGGTCACCGCCAACAGACAGGCGGAGGACAATGTACCGCCCACAGCATCACAACCTACCAATCCGCCACATTTTCCGGGGCGGATTCACCGCGAACAAAAACATGGCGGAAACAGGACTTCGAAGGGAAAACGCTCACCTCTACACACCCCACGAGGAACCAGGACGCCATGGAACCAGAGCTGCACATTTTCCCTGCCCTTATCTTCTTGCTCCTCTACCAGGAGCACCAACGCCGGCGGCGAAGACCACAGTGAGTACTGCACCTACGACACAGGGGAGGGGGAGGGAAAAAACAGGGACACACACACGCAACACCCCCACCCTCACCCACTACAAAACACAAACTAATACAGCATGATACATTACAATTACACCCCCAAACCCCTCGGAAGAATGCAAAGACAAAAGGAAATGAGTGTAACCATTGTAAAATATTAAAATCCAGTACGCAAAAATATATATACACTATTAACAAATATATACACCAAGAATAGTAGTCCAGGTATAGCTCCATTGAAGTCCGTGGAACACTGGGCCCACACGGCATGGGCGAGGCCCACACTCAATACCCGAACATGACGGAGAGAACACTGCAGGGGCATCAGATAGCAATAAAACAGGCACCTCAGGGGGAAGGGAAAGCTGGGGCACCTCAAGTGGATAACAGTCTCCACTGGTTCTGGAGGGGGCTTTGTGCCCAGAGTGCTTCATCCTGCCAAGGACTGAGGTAGTGGATGCCTCCCTCCACTGGTTCTGGAGGGGGCTTTGTGCCCAGAGTGCTTCATCCTGCCAAGGACAGAGGTAGTGGATGTAAATCTCCACTGGTTCTGGAGGGGGCTTTGTGCCCAGAGTGCTTCATCCTGCCAAGGACTGAGGTAGTGTATGCCTCTCTCCACTGGTTCTGGAGGGGGCTTTGTGCCCAGAGTGCTTCATCCTGCTCGTGGCGGACACAGTAGCGTCAGTGCCCTTGGCGCTCATGGGCCAGCGGTGCTTGTGGCGGCGGTGTCCTTGGCAGCGGTGCTTGTGGCGGCGGTGTCCTGTTCAGCGGTGCTTGTGGCGGCGGTGTCCTGTTCAGCGGTGCTTGTGGCAGCGGTGTCCTGTTCAGCGGTGCTTGTTGCGGCGGGGTCCTTGGCAGCGACTCAGCTACTGACGGTCCTGTCTGGCCCAGCGGGGCTGGTGCTGCCAGTCCTTTCTTGCCCAGCGGGGCTGGTGCTAGCGGTCCTGTCTGGCCCAGCGGGGCTGGTGCTGGCGGTCCTTTCTGGCCCAGCAGGGTCGGTGCTGGTGGTCCTTTCTGGCCCAGCGGGGCTGGTGCTGGCGGTCCTTTCTGGCCCAGCGGGGCTGATGGCGGTGGCCTCCTGGGCAGTGGGGCTGATGGCGGTGGCCTCCTGGGCAGCGGGGATGATGGCGGTGGCCTCCTGGGCAGCGGGGATGATGGCGGTTGCCTCCTGTGCAGCAGCGCTGATATCGGTCTTTTCCGCCGTGCTGCTCTTCCCAGACTTGCTGAGTTTCTTGTGCCCCTTCCCCATCTTGGAAGGTGTTGCAGCTGACTCCACACTCCCACCTGTACCCCTGGGAGAGGCTTTGGTGGCTGGAGTCTTCCCCCTCTCCCACCGGGCACTGGCCAACTTTTGATGCTTGACAGATGGGGGACTGTCCGTGCTGTGGCTCCTTGCCACACTGGCTGCTCTGCTGCCTGGTGCACTCCAGAATCCGGTGACTACTGCCACTACTGGTCCCGGAGATGTTGTGGCTGAGGTGCTACGTTGGGACCTGGAGAGTCGGGCCCTAGGAGACTGACAGGGTGGGGGAGGTGAGGGAAAGAGGTCAAGGGTGGACAGGAAAAGTTTCTTGGGAACACTGGGACGGGTAGCTGGAGGGGGTTTGGGAATGGAAGAAGAGGTTGTGGTTGTAGGAGGTGTTCGTTTGGTGACTTTGGGTGAAGTTGCATGCGCTGGAGGCTGTCGTGAGGTGGATGGCTGTTGGGTGGGTGTGTGCCTGCGTTTGTGTATCTTGGGAGGTGGCGTCACAGACACACTGGGAGAGGACACAGGGGACGTGTGAATGGTAGTGGGGGTGGTGACTGCACGTGAGCAGGGTGTGGTGGTGTGTGTGCTGGTGATGGAAGTAGTGGCTGTAGATGTAGTGCATGCAGGTGTGAGTGGAGACGAGACTGGGAGGGAGGAGGGAGACTAGGAGGAGGGGGACACAGTGGAGGCAGTGGATGTTGGTGTGTCTGCATGTGTGTGATGCTTGCATGAGTGCCTGTGGGATGTGCCCCACCCAGACATCTCCACAGTGCGCTGAATCAGCTGAATGAGAGTGTACTCACCCCCTTGTGGCTGCTGTGATGCCCTCAAGCGCCCATCCAACCCTGGATACGCCACCGCCAGGATCATGAAAATCAGGGGGGTCATGGTGCGATGGGCACCCCTCCCACGTTGGGAGTCCATTACCAGCTGGGCCTCCGCCGTCTTCTTGCTCCTGCGGCGAATGTCCTCCCATCTCTTACGGCAGTGGGTGCTCCGTCTGTGATAGACCCCCAGGGTCCGGACATCCTTGGCGATGGCACGCCAAACATCCTTCTTCTAGTGGGCGCTGACCTACAGGAATTGTACAGGGGAAAAAGAAAAGTTATTACCAACTGCACCGTCACAGTCATTGGCCCCCATCCCTACCCTTGCCATGTGGCACATGCACTCACCGTCGTTTCATGCACGCCTCAATCCCCCCCCATCTTTCATCCACCCCACTCCACACAGGCATAGCCCATACAGCATGCTCCCAGTGTACTTACCTGTTTGTCTGGAGGACCGTAGAGTAGCGTGTACTGGGGGAGGACCCCATCCATGAGTTTCTCCAACTCCTCCGATGTGAAGGCAGGGGCCCTTTCCCCAGACGCACGAGCCATTGTCTCTTCCAGACTGAGGTCACAGCAGCACTTGCAGTGTAGGTCCTCTCCTGTCAAAGATCAGGTATCGAGTGATTGAACAGATAGAAAATGGCGGTCACGTCCGCGGCAGTGTGTACCGTCACCACCGGCGTACATCGTCATTGGCTCCTGGGACCCATAGGGTTCAATGTTAACCAATGCAGAATTGCGCCGCAGTCTTCGACCGCCTTCCGCGACTGTGTACAACGCCAGCACAGTTACCTCATATCCTATTGTCCCACTTTAAAGGTCAGGCAGCCACCATTTCAGGGGCCCACATGGCTTAATTTTTAACTGCGTCACACATACCTAGGCCTTGCCTCAACACTCATACATGCAAATTTTGGATTATGAATTGTGTTCTGTGTAAGCTGTGGGTATGTCCCTCTGAGTTGGTTGACTCTGTGCTCGCTATTGTCCTTCATAGGCACCGTCTGCTGGGACATGTGAGGAGATGGTGGCATCCTCCGGTGTACAGACCGCTGGTGGACCTGTCGACAATGGAGGAAAGACTTGTGATCATCACCTACAGGCTTGATCGTGCCACAATCCTGGAACTGTGCGCCCAGTTGGAGCCAGACCTGATGTCAGATATCCACCATCCCACAGGAATCCCCCCTCTAGTGCAGGTGCTGTCAGTACTCCATTTCCTTGCAAGTGGGTCATTTCAAACAACAGTGGCCATAGCATCAGGGATGTCCCAGCCTATGTTTTCCAATGTGTTGTCCAGAGTGTTGTCTGCCCTGCTGAAACACATGCGGAGCTACATCATTTTCCCTCAGGTGGAGGATTTACCTACAGTGAAAGGTGATTTCTATGCCCTGGGACATATCCCCAACATCATAGGTGCCATTGATGGGACACATGTGGCTTTGGTACCCCCCGCAGGATTGAACAGGTGTACAGAAACCGGAAGAGTTATCATTCGATGAATGTACAGATGGTGTGTTTGGCCGACCAGTACATCTCCCATGTTAATGCCAAATTCCCTGGCTCAGTGCATGACGCTTACATCTTGCGGAATAGCAGCATCCCTTATGTGATGGGGCAACTCCAGAGGCACCGTGTGTGGCTATTAGGTGAGCACCTGGAAGCAAGTCAGTGGGAATGGTTGTCTGGGTCTGGGGATATCCCTACAGGTTAGTGTGTGTCTAAGAGTTGTCCCTCGCCATTTGCAGGTGACTCTGGTTACCCCAACCTGCCATGGCTACTGACCCCAGTGAGGAATCACAGGACAAGGGCAGAGGAACACTACAATGAGGCCGATGGGCGAACTCGGAGGATTATAGAGCGGACCTTCGGCCTCCTGAAGGCCAGGTTCAGGTGCCTCCATATGACAGGTGGATCCCTATTCTACTCACCAAAGAAGGTGTGCCAGATCATCGTGGCCAGCTGTATGCTTCACAACTTAGCTTTGCGATGACAGGTGCCTTTTCTGCAGGAGGATGGTCCAGATGGAGGTGTTGTGGCAGCTGTGGAGCTTGTGGACATGAAGACGAGGAAGCAGAAGAAGAGGATATCGACAACAGGAACTCAGTGATCCTGCAATACTTCCAGTGAGACACAGGTAAGAATACAAACCTGCCTACTACATGTACTTTAACACTACTGCCTCTCTACTGTCTGTCGTTTTCACCCAGTGTATGGTCACTGAGTTGTCACTTTCCCTTATGATTTCACAGATGTGGGTCCCACTGTGTGACATTTGCTTTGTTTCCTCATGGACTAGAGCTGTGTGACATAGGTATGTTGACATTACAATTGAAAGAGCATTTTGACACTGTAATTGCTAATACACTATTTAGAAATCACAGACAGACTCCAGATTGTTTTGTGCTTTAAGGGTGTTTATTTAAGTGCTCAATATTGGAGGGTGCTGTAAAATGGTGAGGGGTGATGGTGGAGAAATGTCCATGGCAGAGTCCAGTCTATTAGTCTCACAGGTGCATTGCCCAAATGGGCATAGGAAGTGGAGCTGGGGCAGTTTGAGGATGGACAGGGTGACAAGGTGGGACAGAAGGATGACAATCAGGGTGGTCTCATTTCTTGCCGGGCTTCTTGGCATCGTTCTCTGTCTTTGTCCTGTATCTCAGGGACCATTTGCGGGGTGGTTCTCCCTCTGCAGAGGGTGGGGTGCTGGTGTGGGGGTCCTGTGGCGGTGCCTCCTGTCCACTAGCGCCGGCGGAGGTGGTGGGCAGTTCATCGTCCAGGCTAGTGTCAGGGGCCCCTTGTTGTGCCACAGTGTCCCTCCTGGTGTTGAGGACTTCCTTCTGCACCCCTACGATGGTGCCCAGGGTGGAATTGATGGATCTGAGTTCCTCCCTGAAGCCCAAATACTGTTCCTCCTGCAGCCGCTGGGTCTCCTGAAACTTGGCCAGTACCATTGCCATTGTCTCCTGGGAATGGGTGGTAGGCTCCCATGATGTTGGAGAGGGCCTCGTGGAGAGTGGGTTCCCTGGGCCTGTCCTCCCCCTGTCGCACAGCAGCCCTCCCAGTTCCCCTGTGTTCCTGGGCCTCTGTCCCCTGGACCGTGTTCCCACTGCCACTGCCCCCAGATCCCTGTTGTTGTTGGGGTGGTGGGTTATCCTGGGTTCCCTGTAGTGCTAGACACACTGCTGATTGACGTGTCCTGGGGACAGAGGCATGGGCCCGCTGGGTGGGTGCTGTACTGGTGTTTCCAGAGGGGGGAAGCTCTGTGGTGGCCTGTGCCAGTGTGAGGGGAACCGAATGTTGAACATCGCGACATGGCTGGCCAGGGGGGACCCGGCAGTGCCCATGCCACGTGCATGGGCAGTGTAGAGGCACCCCTGGGGCCTACAGCACCATGTCTCCACCAGCCTTCACATGGTGGGGCTACCACCATGTAATCGCCGGCGGAGAAGGGACTCATAATATACAGGGCAGCCCTGCTTGGGTCCGCCAGCACCGCCAGCCCCTCCTGTCGAGGTCCCAGATGGGCCGGGCTGGTCATCTAGATCCAGTTGGACAGAGCTGCTGTCATCACTGTGGGCCTTTTCTGTTGGTGGTGTGGACATGTGTGGACCCTCCTGTCCGGTGACATTGAGTAGGGGTCCTGCAGGGGTATAAAAGGATGCTTACTGCATCTGTGTGTGCCATGGTGTGCAATGGGTGGGTGACCGTGTACCCCAGTGCTTGCATTCCTGTGTGGGACCTTGTGTGATGGTGGTTTAGGGGGGTGTATGTGCAGTGGCCATGCTTTGGTGTTGCATGCAGGGCTTGGTGTTGGGATGTGTGGTTTGTGATATTGGGACATATGTGAGGAGTTGGAGTCATGGGGTGAGGGCGAGGGTGGGGGTATATGATGGCATGCAGGTAGGGTGGGGGATGTAATAGTTAAGATTTGACTTACCAGAGTCCATTCCTCCATCTACTCCTGCTAGGCCCTCAGGATGCAGAATCGACAAGACTTGCTCCTCCCATGTTGTTAGTTGTGGGGGAGGAGGCGGGGGTCCGCCGCCAGTCCGCTGAACCGCAAGGTGGTGTCTTGTGACCACGGAACACACCTTCCCCCGTAGGTCGTTCCACCTCTTCCTGATGTCATCCCTATTTCTTGGGTGCTGTCCCACTGTGTTAAACCTGTCCACTATTCTTCGCCATAGCTCCATCTTCCTAGCTATGGAGGTGTGCTGCACCTGTGATCCGAATAGCTGTGGCTCTACCGGGACGATTTCCTCCACCATGACCCTGAGCTCCTCCTCAGAGAACCTGGGGTGTCTTTGCGTGCCATGGGGTGGTGTGGGTGATGTGTGGGGTGGTGCGTGTAGTGATAAGTGGGGTGATATTTAGTGGTGTGTTGTGTGAGGTGCGTGGAAGTTATGTGGGTGATGGTATTGTGGGCCTGTGGATGCTTGGTAGTAGTTTGTAGTGTCTCTCTCTGGCCTTCTTTCGGTATTTTGGTCGTGGGGGTTTGTGGGTGATGTGGGTGTGAGTTTTAGATTGTAATGGGTGTGTGGGAGTGGTGTGTGTATGTGTATCAGGTGTGTGTATTTCGAATTGTCCAATGTGGCAGTGTTTTGTCAATGTGTGTGTATTTTGGGCGCAGCAGTGTGTACCGCCAATGGAATACCGCGGTTGAAAGACTGCCAAGTGGATTCATGGGTCGTGATACTGTGGGCGTATTTCTGTTGGCGTGACGGTGGAGGTTTTGTTTTCGCCAGTTTATCACTGACCTTTGGTGTGGAGGACTTGTGTGGGTGTCTGAATTTTGGCAGATTCCGAGCAGTGGGTCGTAATAGCTGTGGCGGAATTCCACGGCCGCGGCGGTGTGTTGGCAGTCTTCTGCACGGCAGTAAGCGGCTTTTACCGCCAATGTTGTAATGAGGGCCATAGTTTTTTTAAACGTAAACAAAACAGTGATGAATCGGTGGAGGAATATGTTGCCGCTGTATGAATCCTAGATGCACCATATGAATTTGAAAATTCTGTTGACACCTACATCAGGGATCAATTTGTTTTCAACTGTTTGTCAAAGAAAATGAAGGAAAGATTACTTACCTTCAGAAATCCGTCTCTTTCAGAGGTTATGGACATTGCTAGAAGCATTGAAAGGTCTGTAATTTCCACTCAAGCTCTGACCAGTCATAAAGGATGCTCACCTGTATTGCGTATTTGGGATAAAACACCATTGCAACTATTGGAAATGTAAAAGAACAATAGAAACAAACCTTTTGCTATTGATGTGGTTCCAAAAATCACATTGGCAACTATCCAAAATGAAATGCAGGAAAATGGTAATTTCCAAGCTGTTGCAGATCTCAGTCTTCAGGTTCAAATGTTAGAATACACAGGTGGTCATTATGAGTTTGGCGTTACCCAGACCGCCATGCTGGCAGTGGCGGTCGTATCGCCAATGTCCCGGTGGTGAAGACCGCCAAATTATGACCATGTCGTTTTTCTGAACAGAACACATGAATGCACACACAACAACCACACAAGGACACACAACACCACAGCAGGACCAATGGCAGGGTGACACACACACACATGCAGCCCAGGCAGAACAGCTAGCACAACCAACACACAAGTCACACACAAAAACCAAAGCCCACAAACACTAAACAGCCATGTAGAAAGAAAGGCAGGACAAGCATTTTACCACCGAATACAAAAGCAGGTTGGCCCAGATGTATTAAGATATGTCCTGCGATAAAAATATTAAAACTATATACAATTTGCCAATGGCCAGTCCAAAGTCTCAGGTGCCTAAGGCACAAATGGCACCACACTCTCCTCACTGCAAAACAACCTCCACCGGGTATGGGCATCAGGGATTGGGGTGGGAGGAGGGGGACTTGGGCTTGGGACGGGGGCCCTTGGGCTTGGGTCTGGGCTTGGGAGGGGGGTCCTTGGCCTTGGGCATGGGAGGGGCAGACTTTTTTTGCAGGAGGAGGGGCATGGGCACTACTGGTGGGAAGGGGAGGACTTGGAGGTAGAAGGGCTGGACTTGGTGATGGACACAGAGCACTTGGGGGTTTCACGGGGTGGGAGAACGGTAGGGAACAGGGAAAACTCTGCAAGGAAATGTTTCTTAGACACATGGGGCAGTCATGGGAATGGAGTGAAGGGAGAGTGAGAGTTGTGAGATGTCTTGGTGGATGTCTGGGGTGCAGGTGCGTGTGTGGAATGCTTGTGGGTACTGGGTGTCTGTTGGGTGGGTGAGTGCGGGCATTTAGGTGTTTTGGGAGAAGGTGCTGGGAGATGCCGTGGTGGTTGGGTGACTTTGTTGGAGTGGTGTCTGCAGGTATGGTACATGTGCTGCATGTGAGGGTGTAGGTGGTTGTGGTGGGTGCGGATGTAGTGACTGGGGTGGATGTCTGTGGGTCTGATATTGTGCTGAATGTGGATAAGATGGGACCGGTGGCTTGATCCATCAATGATGGTGGGGTGGCCGCAGGTGTGTCTGGTGTAGTGCCTGTGAGGGAGGGGGTGGTAGGAGAGTCAGTGCAGGGAGTGGATGTTGGTGTGTCTGCAGGTGGCTGTTGCTTGTGTGCATGCCAGTGGTGGGTCTTGTGGTGCTTATTTTTGTCTGTGGAACCCTTGTCTGTTGAGGTGGCTTCATGCCTGTGTGTACGTGTGCTTTGGAAGGGTATGGAGAGAGGGGTTTGGGAAGTGGTAGTTGGAGGGGGGACGGTAGACAAAGGAAAACTGGCTGCCATCAGAGTGGAGGCCAGAGTCTGAAATGATCTCTGTAGGCCAGCCATGGCACTGTGAATGCCCTCAAGGAACGCATTGCTCTGTTGTACTTGAGCTTTCAGTCCCTGGATGGCATGCCCAATGGTCGACTGACCCACAGAGATCGACCTCAGGAAGTCAATAGCCTCCTCACTGAGGGCAGCAGGGATGACTGGGGAAGAGGCAGAGGTGCATGCGTCGAAAGAGACACCCACCCTTCTGGGTGAGCAGGCATGGGCAACTGGGTGGGGAGATACAGGGAGGGCGGTGGTAGTAAGGGGAATGGTGGACAAAGATGGTGCTGATGAAGAGGTGGCAGATCCTTTCTCCCCCGTGGCACTCCCCTCACCCTCCGTCCCACTGTGTCCCTCAGTATCATGGTGCCAGCTTCCTGGGTTCCATGGGCTGCTGCTTCCCCACTCGCCTGTGCCCGTTCTCCTCTGCCAGATGATGCTGATGCACACAATGAGAGAGAGAGAGGGGGAAAATGGTTAATATATACCTCCCATTGACACAGCTAAACATGTACATCTGTCACAATACATATCATGGCTAGGCAATCGTATTTGCTAATACACATTACCTACATCATGTCATGACATGTCACTACTACCCACACCTGTCTGCCAAACCTCGCACATACAGCAATACCTAAGTAGCACCACTACTAGGCACATCCCCATGATGCCAACCAATGCCCTTTGAAGCTGGCACTGCATTCCCTGGATGCACTATCAATACTATACCTGAATACACATATTACCTCTCCATACCCCTATCACCCATTGGATGTGCAGCTGACACAACAAAACACTGCAGGCCTCTACAGTGACAACACCTGATTAGTCCATGTCCTCCATAACATGTCCATTACAGTGAAGACAACTCCACTCACAGACCACACACCACCTACCTGTCCTTAGACATGGCTGCCCGCTCAATATAGTGATGTCATTATGGAGGACAACTCAGATTTAGCCAATACCAGTCAGACACCCAAACACTTCACATCAGATGTGTACTTTGTGATTCTGTGGTATAAGCCATTTGAGTAGTCAGACCCTATCACAGAGCCAGAGCTACTGACACAAAACACATATATAACTACTCAGCATACTGCTAAGTGCATCTACAATGGGCCATGTACCACATGTTAAACATCCTAACACACCCACTGAGTGCAGTGTCACAACATATGTAACTCTGGAACGCACACATACCACATCATAGACTACTTCTCATGCAACCATACATGCGGGTATACCAGTTGGAATAGACACCATGCCAACTCCACCCTCAAGTACACCTAATACACATCCCACTACCACATAAGCAACCTGAGGAGACAGAATACAAATTTTCCTTCACCTCAACACGCCATGTATCATGCAATACCCAATACACTCCTAATCTGCCACTACCTCAACCAATCAATCAGTCAGGGAATTTGCAAAGCGCACTACTCACCCGTGAGGGCCTCAAGGCACGGGGGCTGCTACTGCTCGAACAGCCATGTCTTGAGATGTCTCCTGAAGGTAAGGAGGTCCTTGGTCTGACGCAGGTGGGTGGGAGGAGTGTTCCACGTCTTGGCGGCGAGGTGTGAGAATGATCTGCCGCTGGTGGCTGTTCTGCGAATGCGTGGGACGGTGGTGAGGGCAAGGTCGGCGGAGCGAAGCTGTTGGGTCGGGTGTAGAATCCTGTCCCATGAAGGCCAGTTCTATGGTGGTACTGTAATGCCAGGCCCACAATCTGTCAATACCAGAAACAGTACATGATTTCTTCAGTCACAGTGATAAAGGAGAGTCACACAGTCGCATATACAGGTAGGCTACACAGAAAGCAATGGACTGACACCTCAGAGCCACAAATGCAGATGGCAGGAGCTGCTCATACACAATGCTCAGGGTGATACTGAGACTCACATCCATTGTATGGCCAGGATGGACTCACATATGTGCCTATGTCATTAGTGCATTTCCACATTACAGACTTGGAGAGGTATGGAACAGGGAGCTGTACATCCACTGACTGTAAAGCATGGAGACACATCTACAAAATATACTCTGCCAGAGTGCCTATTTACCATTTCTAAATATTGATACACATGTAGCATTAACTACAATCACACTTTGCCAGCATTGAGGCACCCAATCCCATGTAAGACCAGCCAAGTCCCAGGATACAGTCAGTACGCATCCCCTTGTGGCTGCTGTGCTGCCCTCAAATGCCCATCCACCACAGGTTAGGCCGCCGCCAAAATGCGGGCCATTTGGGGAGGTCAGCATCGGGCGGGCACCCCTCCCTCGTTGGGAGGACTTCCCAAGTGGGCCTCCGCCGTCTTCCGGGCCCAGAGTCTCAGGTCCTCTGACCACTTGCAACAATGGGTGCTCCATCGGCATGGGCCCCCAGGGTCAGCGCTTGCTTGGTGATGGCACACCAGATCCCCTTCTTCTGATGGGGGTTTACCTGCATGAGTGACACAGACAGAAGGAAAAAGTTGTGTAGACTGGCACCATACCAACAGCAGTTAACTATAAACATCAGACACACCAAATTCCCACACATACCCATCCTCATACTTCACACGCCTAAACGCCATGCCCGCTGCATGCATTTACTCCCGGACCGAAGCATGTACAGAGTTAACCCTCACACACAGCCCTATCATATCACACATGACAATGGCATTGGCTTACCTGCTCCTCTGGTGTTCCATACAGCTGTCCGTACAGGGCTATAACAATTACGCAATGAGAATGCTGCTTTACGACAAGCTTTGGCCTTTCGCAGTGCGGATGTTTCCGGCCGTCTCCACCTCTACTCCTCGTTTCTCCGGGGAACCAACTAAGCTGCGAGAGTTCCTCGATGCATTAACTGTGTATTTCGCCTTCCGACCTACCCAATTCTCACAAGACAAAGGTGGGATATCTTATCAGTGCGTTATCCGATCCTGCCTTGGCCTGGGCAACCCCAATGGTATCCTCCAATGACCCACTATTATCGGACTATCCCGCTTTCGTGAATCGGTTTAAACAGATGTTCAGTCGTCCAGGATTTGAGGCCTCTGCGAAAGAAGCCTTATGTGACATCCAACAAGGCTCACAGGATGTCCTCTAATATACTACCTGCTTTCGACAGCTAACGGCTGAGACCACTTGGGTGGAACGAACTCTGGTGACTTTATTCCGTAGAGGACTGAAAGAGGAGATTAAAGATGAGTTAGTACACTCCACCCGAGTTGAAGATCTTCGTAGTCTGATGGATCAGGCTCTTTCCATTGAATACCGTCTCCAAGGAGGACGTATGGATAAGAGAAAGTGTAGAGGATGTTCTCAGCCAAGCACTTCACGTGTCTTTATGCATCGTCCCGAGGAACCTCGTCCTCCCGCCAGAGACACCGAAGGCGAACCTATGCAGGTGGATACCACTCGAGGCCCACTTTTCGTTAGCGAGTGGGAAGACAGACGTAGGAGAGGATTGTGCCTGTATTGTGGTGCTGCCGGCCACATGCTTCGTACCTGCCCTGTTCGTCCTCAAAGGCCATCGGGAAACGCCACTTCCCGTCCTCTGTAAGAAGGGAGGGGACGGGATCATCAGCTATACCTTCCATCAGTTCATTCAAGGACAATGCCACAACTTTGTTTATGTTACCTGTGACGTTACATTTACCGGACGGCCGTCAAGAGAGAACAATGGCTTTACTTGATTGTGGTGCCACTGGCATATATATGGATAAGACTTGGGCCACGACTCAACAAGTACCAACACGACCCAAAGAAATCCCAGAACAAGTTCACACAGTGGATGGGTCTTTAATATCCTATGGTCCAGTTGATACCACCACCGTGACACTGAGTTTACAATTCGGAAACCACCAAGAACACATCTCATTTGATCTAATATCATCCCCCAATCATACTATCATTTTGGGAATTCCGTGGTTCATAAGACATAACCCTTATGTAAATTGGGAAACCTGGACTATTTACTTGTCCTCACAGTTTTGTCATGAGAACTGCTTTGCTTCAGACACTTATTGGTCACCCAAGAGGTTGATGTCTACTGAAATTATTACCAGATGTTCCATCAATACAGTTCAAGGAGTCCCCGATCACTATCTAGAATTTCAAGATGTGTTCCAAAAACCAACCAGACCTGTGTTACCCCCACATCAAGATTACGATTGTGCTATTCCCTTGGAACCCGGAGCTATCGTTTCCTTTGTGAGGATGTGTTCACTCACGGAACCTGAAAGAGAAGTTCTAAAGGAATATCTGCAAGAAAACTTACATAGCGGTCTTATTGTACCATCGTCCTCTCTGGCAGGGGTTCCTCTCTTTTTTGTACCCAAGAAGACGAAGGATCTTCGTACCTGCCTGGATTTTCACGGTCTAAATAAAATAACTATAAAAGACCGTTATCCTTTGCCCCTCATCAAGGATATACTAGGGGCAGTCAGAGGGGCTCAACGATTTACCAAACTGGATCTTCGTGGAGCATACCACCTTTTGCGTATTAAAGAAGGAGACAAGTGGAAGACTGCTTTCCGGACCCCATTTGGTCATTATGCGTACAGAGTTATGCCTTTTGGTCTCACTAATGCCCCTCCATTTTCCAAAGATTTATGGACTCCGTATTCTCTGATCTCTTGAACCATACTGTCGTCATCTATTTAGACGATATCCTTATTTATTCTAGACGTCCTGAACGTCATTCCTCTTGCGTTAAACAAGTCCTCCAAAGACTCTGGGAACATCAACTGTCCTGTAAACCGGAAAAGTGTGAGTTTGACAAGACCGAAGTCAAATATTTGGGATATCACCTTAGTCCCACTGGAATAGCAATGGACCAGGAAAAGGTACAAGCCATCCTAGACTGGCCTTCCCCTTCCTCTATTAAGGAAACGCAATGTTTTCTAGGATTGACTAATTTTTATCGGCAGTTCATTTTAGACTTTGCAGAACAAACCAGCCACATAACTCAAACATTAAAAAAGGAAAATTTAAAGAAAGGCTTTGTCTGGACTAGGGCGGCTGAAAAAGCTTTTCGGAGTCTAAAAAAGGCCTTCACTCAAGCACCGATATTGAGACACCCAGATACCAACAAACAATTTATTGTTGTTACTGATGCTTCCGAAAGAGCCATCATAGCTGCCTTACTCCAACAACAAGAAGATGACGGTCTTGAACATCCTGTGTTCTATTTGTCCCATGTACTCTCTGCGTCAGAACAACATTACTCAGTACTTGAAAGGGAGTTGTTAGCCCTGAAAACAGCCTGCCTAGAGTGGTGACAGTTTCTTATGGGTTCCAAAGAGCCCTTCGAGGTGAGAACAGACCATCGTAATCTACAATGTTTAATTAATGTTTTATGCCAGAACAGTCGTCAGGCTCGTTGGGCCTTTTTCTTCAGTCAGTATGACTTTTATATCACCTATATTCCTGGATCCCAAAACATTCTGGCTGATGCTCTGTCTCGCCGTTATCCAGATTGTACTTCTACCCCATCACAGTATCTACTTGAGCCCAGTAAAATCATAGGAGTGGCTCAGTCTTTCCTGGATGAGGTACAACTGGAATATTCCAACCTGACTGATCAAGAAGTAAAGAAACTGAACATATGTAAAATGCAAGGGTATTATTATTATAAGAACTTGTTGCTTCTCCCTACTAATGGAGTCAGAGAAAAGGCACTACAAATGTGCCATGATTCGCCAGTCGCTGGTCATAGAGGCATTAAGGCCACACAAGAACTACTCTTGCGATCTTTCTGGTGGCCTACCTGGAAATCGGATGTCGAAAGATACGTTCAGGCTTGTCCCATATGTGCTCAAGTAAAGATCCCCCGTACCAGACCTGCAGGATTACTACAACCATTACCTGTTCCCCCGGCTCCCTGGCACACCATTTCTACTGATTTTATGTGTTCATTACCTCCATCAGCAGGAAACCAGGTTATCATGGTTACCATAGATTCCTTTACTAAGATGGCTCACTTCATTGCCCTGAAAAAACTACCTAATTCCCAAGAACTAAGTCAGATATTTATCCATCATATTTTCCGTCTCCATGGACTTCCACACAGCATTGTATCTGACAGGGGACCTCAGTACATCTTCGGGTTTTGGAAACATTTTTGTAGGACACTGAATATCAACATAGCACTATCATCGGGTTACCATCCTCAAACTAATGGACAGACTGAGTGTCTCAACCAAGGATTGGAGCAGTACCTTCACTGCTTTTGTAATTCTACTCAGAGCAACTAGAACACTTACCTCCCTATCGCTGAATTCTCTTACAATAACACTGTCCATAGTGCCTCCAAGGTCAGTCCTTTTTTCTGTTCCTATGGCTATCATCCTACCTCTTTTCCTACTACTCCTCAGTCTACCTCTTCTCTTCCTGCTGTTACTTCATTCTCCAGACGACTTTTACAGATCCATAGATTGATTCGAGCTAACTTGTTGAACACCAAGAGATACACGAAGAGAATAGCAGACAAGAAGCGGAGGCATGCTTCAGAATATCACCTTCAGGATAAAGTCTGGCTTTCGTCAACATTTTTACCTTTATGCCTTTCTCAGAATAAATTCACACCTCGTTACTATGGTCCTTTCCGTATCCTTCATCTGATTAATCCTGTCACTGTCCGTCTTCACTTGCCTCGTACCTGGAGGATTCACCCGGTCTTTCATGTTTCTCAGCTCAAACCCTATGTACCTGATCCTTATTCTCGTCAGTTTCCCTGTCCTCCTCCTGTGTTAGTGGATGATGTACCTGAATATGAGGTACAGGAGATTTGTGACTCTCGTATCTTTCACAAACGTCTTCAGTATTTGATATATTGGAAGGGTTACCCTCTCAGTGAATGCTCTTGGGAAGATGCATCTTCTGTTCACGCACCTCTTCTGATTCACCGCTTGTTTCCGCACAAACCTGGACCTTCGGGGGGGGGGACCTACTGTCGCACGGCACGAGCCGAACATTCGGCTTGGGCCGCAGCACGCGGTCTTAAGACGCGCTGGGCCCCCAGCCTGCTCTGAACCTTACAAGGCCCCAAATTGGGCATGGGGCCTCGTTCTTTTTTAGCACACCGCGTGTCTAGGCAGGTCTGACCCCCCCACTCACCTGTTCTTTTCTTTTCTTCTTTTTTCTGGACATCTGGTTGTGCCTTCCTTTATGTTTTTTCCCCCTTCCCATATTACCCTTCTCTTCCCAGCATTCCTTGTTCCCTACTCTCTATGGTTCCTAGTCCATTCTGTTCTGTGTGCTTTTCCCTATCTAAGATGGTGTCCTTTTACTTCCTGTTGGTCGTTTCCGGTTTGTTGGTATTTAAGGGCTGTGATTATTTCTCTCCTTGCGCTGCAACACTTTCTGTTTGGATGGTGTCTTCGCTCCTGCTTCCTTGTATTCCTGTGCTGGTTCTCGTCAGTTCCAGTGTATTGTTCTGTATTTGCTCCTGCTGTTACCTATTCTTTTTGTTCCTGTTGCAGGAACCTATCTTTTTGGAGGTTTTTCCCCCTTTCAGGGGTTTTTCCCTCTGGCACTACCTCTGAGGGACACGGCCTGCTCTTGGCGTACCCATTGCCTGCAGCACCGTGGCTACCAGAGAGAGTCGCTCCTACTTGGGCCCAGGCCAAACATTCAAGAACAGGATCCACGCCACTCGCTCTGTGACCTCCAGGGTAAAGCAGCACGTAAGTCGTGACAGAAGGCCAGATTCAGGTGGCTGCACGTATCTGGAGGTTGTAGGAGGCTGGACTGGCTTGTAGTGAGTACCAAGGGGTACTTGCACTTTGCACCAGGCCCAGTTATCCCTTATTAGTGTATAGGGTGTCTAGCAGCTTAGGCTGATAGATAATGGTAGCTTAGCAGAGCAGCTTAGGCTGAACTAGGAGACGTGTGAAGCTACTACAGTACCACTTAGTGTCATATGCACAATATCATAAGAAAACACAATACACAGTTATACTAAAAATAAAGGTACTTTATTTTTATGACAATATGCCAAAGTATCTTAGAGTGTACCCTCAGTGAGAGGATAGGAAATATACACAAGATATATATACACAATAGCAAAAATATGCAGTATAGTCTTAGAAAACAGTGCAAACAATGTATAGTTACAATAGGATGCAATGGGGAAACATAGGGATAGGGGCAACACAAACCATATACTCCAGAAGTGGAATGCGAACCACGAATGGACCCCAAACCTATGTGACCTTGTAGAGGGTCGCTGGGACTATTAGAAAATAGTGAGAGTTAGAAAAATAACCCTCCCCAAGACCCTGAAAAGTGAGTGCAAAGTGCACTAAAGTTCCCCTAAGGACAAAGAAGTCGTGTTAGAGGAATAATGCAGGAAAGACACAAACCAGCAATGCAACAACTGTGGATTTCCAATCTAGGGTACCTGTGGAACAAGGGGACCAAGTCCAAAAGTCACAAGCAAGTCGGAGATGGGCAGATGCCCAGGAAATGCCAGCTGCGGGTGCAAAGAAGCTTCTACTGGACAGAAGAAGCTGAGGTTTCTGCAAGAACGAAAAGGGCTAGAGACTTCCCCTTTGGTGGACGGATCCCTCTCGCCGTGGAGAGTCGTGCAGAAGTGTTTTCCCGCCGAAAGAACGCCAACAAGCCTTGCTAGCCGCAAATCGTGCGTTTGGCGTTTTTGGACGCTGCTGGGGCCCAGGAGGAACCAGGAGGTCGCAAATTGGACCTGAAGAGAGAGGGGACGTCGAGCAAGACAAAGAGCCCTCACTGAAGCAGGTAGCACCCGGAGAAGTGCCAGAAACAGGCACTACGAGGATGCGTGAAATGGTGCTCGGCGAAGTTGCACAAAGGAGTCCCACGTCGCCGGAGACCAACTTAGAAAGTCGTGCAATGCAGGTTAGAGTGCCATGGACCCAGGCTTGGCTGTGCACAAAGGATTTCCGCCGGAAGTGCACAGGGGCCGGAGTAGCTGCAAAGTTGCGGTTCCCAGCAATGCAGCCCAGCGAGGTGAGGCAAGGACTTACCTCCACCAAACTTGGGCTGAAGAGTCACTGGACTGTGGGGGTCACTTGGACAGTGTCGCTGGATTCGAGGGACCTCGCTCGTCGTGCTGATAGGAGACCCAAGGGACCGGTAATGCAGCTTTTTGGTGCCTGCGGTTGCAGGGGGAAGATTCCGTCGACCCACGGGAGATTTCTTCGGAGCTTCTGGTGCAGAGAGGAGGCAGGCTACCCCCACAGCATGCACAAGCAGGAAAACAGTCGAGAAGGCGGCAGGATCAGCGTTACAGAGTTGCAGTAGTCGTCTTTGCTACTATGTTGCAGGTTTGCAGGCTTCCAGCGCGGTCAGCGGTCGTTTCCTTATCAGAAGGTGAAGAGAGAGATGCAGAGGAACTCGGATGAGCTCTTGCATTCGTTATCTAAAATTTCCCCAGAGACAGAGACCCTAAATAGCCAGAAAAGAGGGTTTGGCTACCTAGGAGAGAGGATAGGCTACTAACACCTGAAGGAGCCTATCACAAGGAGTCTCTGACGTCACCTGGCGGCACTGGCCACTCGGAGCAGTCCAGTGTGCCAGCAGCACCTCTGTTTCCAAGATGGCAGAGGTCTGGAGCACACTGGAGGAGCTCTGGACACCTCCCAGGGGAGGTGCAGGTCAGGGGAGTGGTCACTCCCCTTTCCTTTGTCCAGTTTCGCGCCAGAGCAGGGCTAAGGGGTCCCCTGAACCGGTGTAGACTGGCTTATGCAGAATTGGGCACATCTGTGCCCAACAAAGCATTTCCAGAGGCTGGGGGAGGCTACTCCTCCCCTGCCTTCACACCATTTTCCAAAGGGAGAGGGTGTCACACCCTCTCTCAGAGGAAGTTCTTTGTTCTGCCATCCTGGGCCAGGCCTGGCTGGACCCCAGGAGGGCAGCTGCCTGTCTGAGGGGTTGGCAGCAGCAGCAGCTGCAGTGAAACCCCAGGAAGGGCAGTTTGGCAGTACCAGGGTCTGTGCTACAGACCACTGGGATCATGGGATTGTGCCAACTATGCCAGGATGGCATAGAGGGGGCAATTCCATGATCATAGACATGTTACATGGCCATATTCGGAGTTACCATTGTGAAGCTACATATAGGTAGTGACCTATATGTAGTGCACGCGTGTAATGGTGTCCCCGCACTCACAAAGTTCAGGGAATTGGCTCTGAACAATGTGGGGGCACCTTGGCTAGTGCCAGGGTGCCCTCACACTAAGTAACTTTGCACCCAACCTTTACCAGGTAAAGGTTAGACATATAGGTGACTTATAAGTTACTTAAGTGCAGTGTAAAATGGCTGTGAAATAACGTGGACGTTATTTCACTCAGGCTGCAGTGGCAGGCCTGTGTAAGAATTGTCAGAGCTCCCTATGGGTGGCAAAAGAAATGCTGCAGCCCATAGGGATCTCCTGGAACCCCAATACCCTGGGTACCTCAGTACCATATACTAGGGAATTATAAGGGTGTTCCAGTAAGCCAATGTAAATTGGTAAAATTGGTCACTAGCCTGTTAGTGACAATTTGAAAGTAATGAGAGAGCATAACCACTGAGGTTCTGGTTAGCAGAGCCTCAGTGAGACAGTTAGGCACCACACAGGGAACATATACATGCACACCTATGAGCACTGGGGCCCTGTGTGACAGGGTCCCAGTGACACATACATATAGCCCACAAACCCATGAGCACTGGGGTCCTGACCAGCAGGATCCCAGTGACACATAACAAACATACTGAAAACATAGGGCCTGATTCTAACTTTGGAGGACGGTGTTAAACCGTCCCAAAAGTGGCGGATATACCACCTACCGTATTACGAGTCCATTATATCCTATGGAACTCGTAATACGGTAGGTGGTATATCCGTCACTTTTGGGACGGTTTAACACCGTCCTCCAAAGTTAGAATCAGGCCCATATTGTTTTCACTATGAGCACTGAGGCCTGGCTATCAGGATCCCAGTGAGACAGTGAAAACAGTGACAAACACCCTGACATACACTCACAAACAGGCCAAAAGTGGGGGTAACAAGGCTAGAAAGAGGCTACCTTCTCACAGAGGTGCTCTCCTGTACACTCCCCAAAAGATATGCCAGATCATATTAGCCTGCTGCATGCTCCACAAACTAGCCCTGAGACGTCAGATATCCTTACTAGCTGATGATGAGGAGGCAGCTGGACCAATGGCTGGTGATACAGATATGGAAAGTGATTAGGAGGCAGATGAGGAAGGTCCAGCTGAATCAAGGACTGAGTTCATCAATCTGTTCTTCCAGTAACATACAGGTCTGTTGTCTGTGTATTTGCATGTGCAGTATTTCAACATAGCTCGGCATCAATGGTCCTCCTGATTTGGATTATCATTGGTGGTGTAATGTGTTCCTGTGTGTGTGTTGTGGCAGGTGACTGATTGCATGTAAGGTGCAGTAGGAAAATGTCTTATCTCTAGCATGTGCACTCTGCAGGCTGCAAGAATCACATTTCCTATAGACAGGGCTATATTGTCATATGTGTGCTGCATTCTCCTGTTCTCAATGTCATTCCAGTGGGTGTCTGTGTACTGTTCATCTTTGTCACTCCTACCTATTGCTTGAGGCATTCATGTTCATTAGCCTTTGGTTACTGTTCACAGAGTAGAGTTTTGTACATTACAGGTGCCAGCTACAGTGTTTTGTGATGTATTTCCTGAGATTGGTGATGTAGAAGTGATATCTGGTGTGTCCTGTTTAGTTGCCTACTACACTGGACACCACAACTATGGTCTGCATATGTGCTTTGGATGGCACCATGCCTTCTTGCCAGATGGTAGTCTCTGTCATGGTCGTTTTGCAGGTTGGATCAGTGGATAGACTCAGGCGTGTGGCTGTACAAGTGACTCCCTTACATCTGCCCTGGCACATATATGTTGTACTGTGTCCTTCTGCAGTCAATTACACTGCCTGTTGGATTGGGGGCCATACCCCCATAACAATTTGGTAAATAAACAATTGTATCCATACAAATAAAGACACATAAGCGGTAGTGATCTATAGTGTTTATTGTGCATACAGTGTCAAACAGGTGATGAGCGGGGTCATGGTAGATGGAATCCTCAGAGTAGGTGGTACAGCTGTAGGTAGCACAGGTCCAGTCTCCCTGGGCCATTGGAAAATGGAGAAATGTTAATGAACAGTCAACAGGGTGTCTCAGTGGCACACAATGGAGTGTAATCAGGAGAGGGTCACTTCCTGGCAGTGAGTTTGGTCTTGGGCTCTGCTACCACCGGATGTCTGGATAGACGTCCTTGTTTGCAGAGGGGTTCATCAGCTACAGTGGGAGGGGTGCCTGAGGCCTGTGGGTTCCCTGGCAGGGCCTCCAATGCACTAGTAGCCGCAGATGTGGATGGCTCAGATGTGATGTGGCTAGTGGAAGGGTCTACTGGTGGGGAGAAGCAATCGGGGTGGTGTTGATGTCCTTGAGCATCCCTGCAATAGAGGCCATGGTGCCATTGTGGGTCTGCCACTGCTGCACGACCTCCTGGTGGTATTCCATCTTTAACCTCTGGTTTTCCCCCAACATGGATATGATCTGGCCCATCCTGATTTCGGATAGTTGATGTGCTCCCAGGACTTGGGAGATGGCTTCCCTTGGCTGCCCTGTCCTCTGGTCCACAGGTTCCCTCCCACGGCCCCTGCTTCCATGTGCCTGTGCCCACTCCCAGTTCCACCAGGACCTTCATTGTCTTGGGCGTGATGGGTCAACTCAGGTCCCTACACTGTGGGGCACACAAGTGATTGAACAGTCCTTGGGGCATAGGTTTGGGCACAAAGGGTTGGATGAGATATTGGTGCCAAAGGGTGAGGGTTTTGATGTGGTCAGGGTGAGGCAGGGAGTGGTAGACTGACCAGGGGTCCCAGATGGGCCAGGTAGGTCATCACTGTCCAGACATCCAGTGATGTATTCCTCACTGGGGCCTTCATCCCTAGGAGGACTGTCTGTCTCTGGTCGAGGAGGTCCAGGGGGGTACCTGTGGATGGAGTGAGAGAGAGTTAAATGGTGGAGGTGTGAATGATTGTCTGTTTGTCTGATGCATACAGTGGCTTCACTTGATTCCTAGCAATGGCAATGATAGGTGCAGCACTGCTAACACGGTTTGTGGATAGTGGATTGAGACATGTTTGCCATGCTCCATATGGGTTGTTGTGAATCAGGCTTGCTAACTTTGGCTTGGTGGGTGGGTTCTGCTCCTGTGAGATGGTTCACATGACTAGTGTAACCTATTAGCCATTGTGACTTGATAGATGTGAGTGGGAATGGCTGTACATTGCAGCATGGTGTCTAAGTGGGAGGAGGGTATGTGTGTGTGCAAGGTGGTTTGTCCTACCTGTGCCTGTTGTGCATGGTGTATACCTTCTTACTTTCAAGGCCATGATTGTTCCATTTCAGGGTAATAGGCCAGGATCAGTGGCTCTTAGGATTGATGACAGTGCTGTAGCTGTGTTTGGCTTTGTTTGGCATTGTGTAGTGCCATTGCATTGCTGTCATGGCCTTGTACTGGTCCTCAGTCGAAGCATCCAGTTGTTGTAGCTAGTGCAATAGTCATAAATGCAAGAGGTATGATGTGAAGTGCACATTGCAGGTTTTGATGTAGATGGGCTAGTACATTCTGGGAGTCGTAGTGATTGTAATTGGCTGTGCTATCCGTGCACTTGGCAGGGACTATGTGGGCATTGGCGGGGGGTGGTGGTGTGGCATGCAGGAGAGGGGCATTATGTGATACGGTGGGAGGTGTAATGGGAGATGGGGTGAATTGGGGAGTGTTTGGGTGGCGAGGAAGCATGCGGGACAGGAAGAATTAGTGCCAGGGAAGTAGTAGTTACTCACCAGAGCCCAGTTCTCCAGTGTTTCCAGTCAGGCCCTCAGGATGCAGTATGTCCAACACCTTCTCCTCCCACAATGTGAGCTCTGGGGGAGGAGTTGGAGGCTCACTGCCAATCTTATGCACAGTTATCTGGTGTTGTGAAGCCATGAAATGCACCTTCCCCATAGGTCGTTCCAGCTCTTCCCAATGTCCTCCCTTGTGCGTGGATGGTTGCCCACTGAGTTGACCCTGTCTCTGCCATAACTCCATTTTCCTGGCTATAGATATTTGCTGTACCTGTGCACCTAAGAGTTGTGGCTCTACCCTGAGCATTTCATCGACCATGATCCTCAACTCATTGGCAGTGAAGCTGGGTGCTTTTGACAGGACATGGTGGTTGTGTTGCGGGTGGGGGGTGGGTGTTGTGCGGGTAGGGTGCAGTGTAGGGTGCTAGTTTGGGTGGGGGGGTTTGGTTTTGAGTGCTGGTAGGTTATGGTGTTTGTGTGTAGTTGTAATATGTGTATGGTGTTTTTCGTGCAGTTTTGGGGGGTGTGCAGTGTATATGTGCTTTTAGTGTATTGGTGCAACTTTTGTGATCATGTCTGCTCTCGTCTCTCTCTCTATGTTGTTTTCGTTGCAAACGATTGTGCATTGTGTGGGAGTGTGTTATATAGTGCAATGAGTAGGTGTGTCTGGTGTGTGTATGTGTGTCAGTTGTGGGGTATTTGAACTGTCCAATGTGGTGTTATGTTCTGACAAGAGAGTGCTCTGAGCATGGCGGTTCAGACCGCCAATGATATTGCGCCATGGAAGGACCACTATGCTGATTTCTGGGTTGTAGTATGGTGGGTGGAAAGTTGTTGGCGTGGCGGTGTAGGTGGTAGAACTTCCTCTTTCCCATCCTCTTGGGTCCTGACAGTGCCAGATTTGTGGCTGTTTTTTGGCGGTCTACAGTGTGTGACTATTAATACGGCGGTCGAAATACCGCCAACATGGTGGTCTTTTGGCGGCCACCAACAGGGTGATTTTGCCAAAAGACTGCCAAAGTTATAATGAGGGCCATAATGTTGATGTCCAAGGGTGCCCTAATATTAACAGTTATGATACTCAAATTTGAGATTGTTCCAATAGATTTACTAATGTGGTACTTACAATTAACAATGATCAGAAAAATGTCAAAATAAAGCGACCTACTTGTCAAGCCTTAATAAGTGGTAAATCTCTCCCAGTCATGGCAGATTCAGGGTCACCCATCACTATATTGGCTGACAGCACATTTTTTTCTCTATGGCCTACTACCTTCAAATTTGAAAGCCTTGACATTAGTCCCAAAGCTTTTGGAGTCAAAGAGATTGAATTACTTGGATATTTTCATTCGCTATAACAAATACTTGGTAATAGTGTCTGGACCAAAGTTTATGTTGCTGTTAATGGGAGGAATCTTGCAGGTTGGATGGATTTAGCCAAGCTAGAAATTAATCTCAAACCTGTGCATGGTAATCCCACTGTGCTTGGAGATATACCAGTGTTGTCTATTGAAACTGATGATGTACTACCTTCTATGATTTTCAAATGTCCGAATGTTTTCAAATCTGAAATAGGTACTGTCTTAGGATTTGAACATAAAATCAGACTGAAGCCTAAGTCCAAACCAATTGTTCACAAAGTGAGACCAGTACCTATCAGTGTCCTAGAAGGTCTAAAAAAACTGTTGGAGAAATTGGAACAAGAAGGAATTATAACTCTCACTGAATCTTCTGAATGGGTTTCTCCCATTGTACTTGCTAAAAAACAAAACAGGAGAACTTTGCCTATGTATGGATCTTAGAGCACTTAATAATAACATACTAGTTGACTGACATCCATTGCCTCACATACAAGAAATGCTGACCAAGATAGGAGAGGCCAAATATTTTTCAGCTATTGATTTACACGCCGTATACCATCAGATAACTTTGAGTACTGAGTCTGAACAACTCATTACATTTATTACACCTTTTGGAGCTTACAAGTATTTAAGGGTACCTTTTGGTCTCGCTTCAGCAGCAAGCATTTTTCAGAGAGAAATTGATATTTTATTTAAAGATTTAGACAATGTGCAAGCTTTCCAAGATTACCTTCTTGTTTTTACAAAAACTAAGGATGAGCATCTTATTGTCTTAAAAAAAGTGCATACTATCCTGAATGATAGAAGATTTGCTATCAAACCTGAAAAATGCAAATTCTTAGTATATAAAATTGATTATCTTGGTAAAACGATTTCTGCTGAAGGTATCAAGCCCAAATTCTACAATGTGGAAGCCATTCCTAAAGCCCCTGCACCTACTGACAAAGATACTTTCAGGTTGTTTTTAGGTTTATCTGAATACTATGCTTGTTTTGTCCCCTACTGTGCTTCTACAATTCAACCTTTGACAAATTTACTAAAACAACAATTTTGTAATCAAAGCTCCCACTTTTAGTCCTTTTATTCATATCCAGAAATGTTTCATTAATGTAGATGCCAGCATGAAAGGTGTAGAGGCTGTATTTGGCCAAAATGTCAGTCGCAAACAGATCACTATAGCATTTGCTTCAAAAAGTCTCACAGAAACTGAAAATAATTATAGCACAATTGAACAGAAGGCATTAGCCTGTGTCTGGGCTGCCCAGAAATTTAAGACATGTTTATGGAGCAACTCATTTGAACCTTACACAGATCACAAAACTCTAGTATACTTACTTCAAGGTGATGGTTTAAGTAAAGCTTCCACACGCCTTGTTCGTTTACTCTCTGAGCTGCAAGAATATGATGTCACCATTTGCCACATTCAAGGTGGCAAAAACTTTAGTGCTGATTTCCTTTTACGTTTACTATTACATGCAGGTCATGATATCAATGAAGACTATGAGTGTTTTGTTGCCACCATTGATGCTGTGTCAGAGCTCAAGGGAGCCGTATCTGAGAAAGAGTGGTTGGAAGCCACGTCTCAGGATGAAATATTATTATTTAAAGTTACAGATTTTGTACAAAAAGGTTGGCAACGCATTCGAAAATTACAGAATCCCCTTAAACCATATGCTAAAATTTCAGCAGAACTTTCTTGTGAAAATAGCATATGTATTAGAGATGGTTGTTTTGTTCCTCCTAGTGGATTGAGAGAAAAATTCATTGCCCTAGCACATGAGGGTGATCTGGGCATTACCACCACTTGTAAGAAAAATAAAAACACTATTGGTGGCCAGCCATCAACAGCCAAGTCACTTCATTCATAAACCTGTGTCCTCAATGCATAGTTTCAAACATTGGAAAATGGTAGAAAAAACACTCCATTCTGTTTCATTACCAAATCATCCTTGGCATAAAATTGCTTTGGGTTACATGGGTCCATTTGGGCCACTATTATCTACCAACAGATTTTTAATTCTACTTATCGACTACTATTCAAAATGGATTTATTATTCATTTGTAGAATCAGCAAACACTCAATTACTCATTTATTTCCTAGAAAACGCTTTTTCTTTGGAGGGAATACCTAAAGAAATAGTAACAGACAATTGTACTGATTTCATTTCAAATGAAAACATTTCTTAGTAAACATGATATTAAACATCTTCAAGTAGCTCTTTATAGTCCTTTTGCCAATGTATTGGTAGAGAGAGTGAATCGTTTTCTCAAAAAAAGGGATTCAATCTGCTCTTTCCTCAGGCATAGATGTAATGCAATTTCTGGGAGATAAAATCAATACCTACCACTCAACTCCACTCCACATTCTACAACAGGAGTTTCTCCTTTTAGATTGCTAAGGGGGAGGAAATGCATGTCTGCCCATTTGGTTAGATTCTGTACATAATTGTCCTGAACAAGTTGATCCAAGATCCTTAGTACAAGAAAGAGTGCAAACTAAACAACAGTATTTCATAAGCATACAAAGGTAAGACATTTTGTTGTTGTTGACCAATGGGTACTTATAAAAAAAAAATCTTTCAAGGTCAAAAAAGGGAGATCTCAATACACTCCTCCTTTAAGAATTGAACGTGCTGCCAATATGCCGATCTTCTAGCTGGAAAAGGCTGGTGGAATAAAAGCAGATTAGTGCTTAGATGATTCCATTGTTTTTGAGGCTGATAGCTCCAGAAGTGGCGGGAATAATGTATCTTCTGATTCCATTATTATTGCTCTTTGTCCCAGTCCTTCTGGTGAGTTGGATTCAGAATCAAATCTATTGTTGGAGAACAATGTTACAGTCAAAGATGTAAATACAAATAATCCTACACATTTTTCTTTACAGGAACCTATTGCAAATAAGAGAGTTTCCAAATTGCCTGTAAAAACGTTTAGATTATGATCTACATTTTTTTTTTATGGAAGAGAGGTGTTGCAGTGAGTTGATTTATTTATTCTCCTGTTATTTATCTTGGAGCAGGGTTGCATCATGACATTCCAAATGTCCTGATTCAAACCTGTTCTATTTTGTCATAGAATGTTCACCTCTAGTTGCCAGGGGAGAGTCAGTTTCCAACTGGCTGCTCATCTGGATGACAGAGATGGCTGTGGTTCTATTATTGCTTTTGCTTATGAAAATATACTTTGTTGTTCCTGACATCTCTTATACAGAGTTCTTCTTCTATAAAACACCCCTACTACAATTGGGCACTATGAAATGCGTTATTCCTTTCGCCGGAGCACGGCTGACCCGTCTTGTGCCCTTCATCACCAGTAAGAGACAGGGCAGGGACACTCCCCCTTGCCCCTATGCTAAATTACATCTAATCCCAAAGATTTGTAAGATTATCCTGTGTGGGCACGGTGTTGCCCTGTCTTGCTCTGGAAGCACTGGAGTTGTTTAATCCCCTAACTTGAGTGAAATTGGTTGCATCCTCCTCATGACTGTAAATTAGATTGAGCCACTACTCGTTACCTGAGCCACCAGGACTCACTGATTTGAGATAAGAACTAGACTACTGTTTATAGTGCTATCCATAATAGCCTTTACTCTGAGGCAGATCGTAAAGGCCAAGTTTCTAACTGCTGATAATTATGTACTTATGGCGATAGGTCACTAAAACCTCCTTAATACTGAACAGACCTGGGAGTTGGGCTGGGCCACGCTAACCGCTGTGCACAACTTGTGCACACAATTATGGTGAAACGGGAAGTGGCTGACAGGAGCTGAGGAGTGGGAGGAGACAAAATGATCCCGAGGGCAAAGGACACGCAAGGGAAACCCGCAGAGGGACATGGTGAAGGGAATGCCTCAGAAGGACATTACCTCATTTTTTAGGAATCCTGTAAATAGCAGTGCCCTGGCTTCTACCACCAAGGTCCCGCCAACCAGGGGCCCCGTTCGCTCCTGATGAAGCAGAAAAAGAAGGTCCGACATATATTCATACATATCGTGCAATCAAAACATATAATGAAGTGTGATTTTAGTAAAGAAAATAATGTACGAGGGAAATTGTGCCCTCGGGGTAGTTCGCCATCATTGTAAACAAGCTTTATTAATCATGAAGTATTGAAAATGTAGTAATCCGTCATAATTGCAAATGTATGCCATGATTTCTTGTTTGAAAACTGTTTTGCTTAGCTTAAATTTAGTACAGGCTTTGGCCTAGTTGCCTGGTCTCAAATTCTAACTGCGTGGCTTTTTGAAACATATATTCTTGCTTGAAGTTGTATTTCTCCAGTAGAGCTGACTGATACACTTATCTCCAAGGTTTCGTACTAGGCCGGTTTCATCCCCTTTGATACAAGGTCAGTCTGCAGGTGCGGACAATGAAGGTACAGATAGTAAAATAATTGGCAACCCATGTTACAACTTGTGTTCCAAGGCTCCAAGGACAGTGTATGCATAAATGAACGCTAGTAAAAGACAATTTTCATTGGACAATTTGAAGCCAACCTATGAACCCTCCAATGGAAGGCCCTGCAGAATTTGGAATGTTTCTTACTTAAACCCACTGGACAAAGAGAAGTCAGCCATTTTCCTCGATGCCAGTTTGAAGCCAGATGCCAGACTCCATTTTGGACGACACCCTGATGCCCTTTTCTCTATCTGAGAGAAAGAGACTTTAAGAATTCTCACCCTAGAGACTTTAACTTTGATTTGCCCCGTCTTGCCTATGCAGTAACTTTGCCCCATTCTCCTTGCCGCTGCAAGGAAGCTTGCCCTTAACTTTGCCCCTTTGAAACTTGCCCCATGCTGATCAACCGGTACCTGAAGGACGAAGACTTTTCTTGAATGCTGATTGTATTTGGTAAATATGAAAGGATAAATGTATTATGCATTGTGTTTTTTCCTTTTAGGTACCAACTGCTATTTTGATAGGGTCCTAGCTAGAAGTTTTCCAAATTTGTGTTGACTAAATTCGTTTTGCATGAAGCCCCACATGCCAGTGCTAATTAGAGGCTAGTCGAGGTATTCATTCAATGTACCATGCTAAATTGAAATCTTGTTATGCTGACCAATGTATGAAATTAGTCAAATACAGTTAGTCATATTAGTGATTTGCATTGCCATAACTGAGTGTACCATTATCCAGATTTTGCGTAGATTGCGTTTCTTCCGCCGCTATGGACAGCCAGTAATGTTCATATACATATATCATTTGGTTTTGAGACTTATATATATCGTGTTAGCTTTGTTAATATAGGGAAATAAATTCACTAACTTTTAATAAACTGGTGTGGTTATTCATGACTGAAAGGTCATGGTGCGCCGAAATACCAACTGTTATTGATTTCTGATGTGCTATATTGATCTATTAATTGAGTATTGATTACCGATTGCAATAGTTATTGATTATCGATCTGAGTGACTCGACTATTTTAGGATGAGGAGAGCCCGACTCGGTTAAAAGATTCACCGACCTCCAACGTGTCCAGGTACAGGTAATTTGTAAGGGCTGGACGCGTTATCAGTAGATGGTAGCAGAGGATGGTTTAGCCCTTTGGGACCCCATCCGAACAATAGACAGAGTCAAGTTAGAATTTTCTTTGATAAAACAAGTTGGAGGGATGATGATGCCCTAAGTCCCCAATGACTTTCCCGGAATCTCGGAGCTTGCGAATGAGGAACATGGAGGTATGAGAATGGTCTCAGCGTTTCTAGTGACGGTATGAGTGAAGTTAGGGTTTCGCGCTTGCACAGCTTATCGCCGCAGATTAATTGAGAAGTTTGTGAGGATTTTAAGGGGGGTTAAAAGATATTAGAGGAGTGTTACTCCAAAGGTGTGAGAGTAGGGAAGTCGCCGAACTTCACATGTGTGTAGCGCTTTGTGCAGAAAAAAATTGTCCACATGGTTGTTGATGTTGAGACGGGCCCTGCGAGGTCAAGAGACTCCGGAGTATGTTGAAAAGTGTATGTGACACTTTTTTGATGTTGTGATCTGGTCAGGTTTAATAGGTTGATCAGGCGTGGTCAACAAGTCGGTATGAATGTTGCAGAGTGAAAGAAAACTTCGACTTTGAGATTTGACGAATTCTAAAGTGCAGTAGAATAGTTCATTGATCAGTTGAGAGTAAAGTTTGCGGGTCAAATTTTGCTTGCGAAAGTGGGAAACCGAGAAAGATGGAATAACTGCCGAGGCTAGTGAAAAATCCCTAAGGTTTCTGAAGCGATTGTATTACCTTTCCTGTAGTAAACCGACAGATCTGTTTTATTCTTTTGGTTAAGTGCTCGCGTTATATTGCAGAAATTAGTTTATGAGTGAAGCTGAATGAAAAGAGGACAAGCCGCGGGACTTTGTCAGCCGCAGTGTGTGAGTGTGACGTCACTAGGAGCCGCGCTGGGATAGGTCGGTTGGTGAGAAGGGTCGCGCACGGATTGGACGCAGTCCGTGAAGCGCAATTGGAAGGGGAAAGGCAAGCGAAGAGTATTCCGGGAATTAAAGTTGCTTATTGATTACATATTTTAGAAAAACAAAAGACGGAAAGATGAAATTTTTCAAAGCATTTAAGAGTGCCATGAGGGGAGATGTTTATATTAAAGCAAATGTAGGAGAAGAAACACCGCCTGAGGGTACACCAGCTTACATTGTCATTGAAAAGGGTGTAGCACCATGTCTTTGGTTAAAACAATGGTGCAAATTAACAGAGAAACATGGAAGCGTAGCGTTCCCTATCCACGGGTCGTTTAATCTAAGAGTTTTAGAAAATCTGAGATTTGCGCTATACGACATGAAAGTACCTCCAAGACCAGCACAGTTTGAGGCACTAGCAATTTGGGAGCTAATAGCTAGAAACCAACAACAAAAGAAATTTGAGACAAGAATAAGAAAAGTAGAAAAGACACTAGCGGATGCTAGATGGGACAGCACACAAAAGGTTTGGAGATCAGACGTATTGCAGGGGATTAAATTGTTTCCAGCGATTACTGATGAAGTGGAGACGGAAGGAAGGAAAGCCACCTATAAGACAAACAGGAGTCAGTCCAGAGATAGAGAGAACAATAGAAACTCGAAAAGGGGAGACGAGTCAGATGATGAGGAGTTCATTATACAATTGCTGAATGATCGCCCGCCACCATATGTGGAAAGCAAAAAAGGCTCAAGCATTAGTACTGCCCCTCCAGAACCAATACAGGGTAATGTAACACCGAATTTGAGAATATCTCAGAGGCCGAGTAGCTCCGACATGCCTTTCTCACCACAAATACCACAGATTCAAAGAATATACCCAGACGTGCCGACATTGAAACCTGCTGATAACTATCAGCCACAGGTTCAAAGGCACTGTTGTGATGAGCATAACATGGGAATGACTTCTGATTCAATGGCGCAGGGAGGACAAAACTATCAGAGACCGACATTGATTCAAGCTGAATCAACACAGTTCTCGATGCCCCAAAAGCAGACACAAGAAGTGCGAGTAATAGAAAGCCAGTTAGGTATGCCAGCAATGATGAACCACAATGTGGGGATTAACATGCCACAGAATTCGGGGAACAGACAGAATCCAGACGCAATATCTCTACCTATCACTGTAGGTCCACCAGTACCACTGTACATACAGGCAAATTCAAGCACAAGCGACCAAGGGTTAATGATACAGAATGGGACAGGGAGAAGATGCATAGAAACCACTCAAGAGACAACTCCGATAGCGGCACTGCCAAATGGATCTGGGTCCTTGTCGGAATTTAGTCCAATTCCAATTTGTGCTCCGTCAACCGTGGTAAGGTCACATCCACCACTATTAGTACCGTTAACCTCACAGACTGAAACATTACTGAAACCATCAGTGGCAGTTGATGTAACGGCTACACTGATGGGACTGAACGCGCAACAGTTAACACAATGGTTCAACAGCCTGAACTCCCCACAGAGTGCATCTAGCGGGAAGGGAGAAGAATACCTGAATAAAATAAGGTTGGGTATGGAGGCAGATGAACTAGTAGAGGGAACAATGGGTTTGAACAGATTAGAATCATACACAGAGGAAGAACTAAGATACATGTGCCCTAGGATTACAAGAGAAGTAAGCAGCATACATAAGAAGTTACAAGAAATTGCAGACAGAAACGAGATCGATATAAGTAAGACTAAACACCTGAGCAGAAGTTACAGGTTAGACTTTGAGACAAAAGATTTTGAACACATGAGATCCGCAGGGATGAAAACACACCTTAAAGAGATACTGCAGAGTGCACAGGTCTGGAGATGTTTAGACAAGTGGGAAAGCAGGTGGGTTAAGAAAAAGGACAAAAAGAAAGAAAATACTCTAGAGCGGAATGAGAAAAAACAACAGAATGACGACCTGATAACTATGTTACCAATGAGAGAGACAGCAGGGGGAAAACTTGTACATGTACCATGGCACAGGTGCGATATTCAATCCTTTACGGATGACTTTCCCAAATTGAGAGAGAAGCCGATTGAGTGGTATCAACAAACCGATAGATTTGTGAAACTCGCGAAGTGTCTCTGGGAAGACCTGAATACTTTGTTTGAAATTGTGGTTCCGGCGGATTTGTGGGAAGATTGTAAAAGGGCTGTAGGTTGGCCGACGAGTGAGCCAGAGAGAGACAGGGACACAGGTGCACCATCACCCACGGTAATGAGCTTATACCATAAGGTGATCGAGCACTTGAAAACCAAGGTTGCGTCGAAAAATGTGGATTGGCAGAGGATTGACAGAACAGCCCAAGAGGTTAAAGAGTCTATACATGCGTATTATGAGAGGTTGTTGAAAGCGTTTAAAAATTACAGTGGCACGGAAACGATAGAGGCAAAGGACATGCTCCATTTTGTGTTCAGGTTTGTGGAAGGGTTGAGACCCGAAATCAGCCAGATGATTAAAACGCATTTGATTTGTTGGCAGTCGAAGTCGATCGATGAAGTGTTGAATTATGCGAAATACTGCAGTGATGAGATTGAGACCAAACAGAAAAGATTGAAAGAAAAGGTGATGGTGATGCAGCTCAGAGCAGCTCAGACAGGTTTACAAGGTTTGCAAGGTTTTCAACAACAGATGCCGCAGCAGCAGCAGCAGGGAAATGCTATGTTTCAGCCGCAGATGAGAGGCAGAAGCCGAGGAGGTTTTGTGAATAATGGTCCTGATTTGAATACCGTTATGATTCCAAATGGTATACAGGCAATGAAGAAGGTGATGCCATGTCACATGTGCGGAATTGTCGGGCATTGGAAACGGGAGTGCCCAATGATGGTGCAGGAAGGTGTAGGTCAGTGATGTCAATGCATTCCAGACTATGAGAGGACCGAAACTGAGAGGTCCAAACCCAAATTTCCAAAACAATATGAACCAGCTGCAGGGTTTACAACCCATGCAACCGCAACAGGTGCAAATGCCCCGTGTGCAAATGGCACAATTGCAGCCAATGCAACAGCAGTTTCCTATGGTACCTAATCAGCAAATGCAAATACCCTTAGCACCAATGAATCAGCAGCAAGCAATGCTTCCTCAACAGGTCACGGGTCAAGGAATGAATCAAAATGGCACAGTACACCAGTTCCCGTTACACAGTGAGAATGGAATAAACGATGTATGAGAAAGTGAAAGTTCAGATGAGGAGGGAAATTGTGTGCTTGCAGCATCCTTGGAAGTTGATCAAAATGGTCCGTATGTGGAGGGAAGAGTTATGGGTCATCGCGTTTCATTCTTGGTTGACACAGGAGCTACACGTTCCACTGTTAGGAGCATTGAAGTACCAAATTTGCCACTTTCAGGGAGAACAGTATAGGTAGTGGGAGTAGCAAACAGGTACCTGACAAACCCAATCACAGATCCAGTTCAAGTCAGAATTGGTAACTATCAAGGGACACATATATTTGTGGTATGTGACTCAAGCCCGATATCACTGTTAGGGAGAGACCTATTGTGCAAATTGGGGTGTTCGATTATGTGTTTGAACGATGGAATTAGAATTCAGACGAGCAGTGATGGGGAAGAAGAGGACAGTGTAGGAGGGGATGAGATGGAGACTGTCGATGAAGAGTATCCCCTGATTACCCTTTATCCGATGATCACTGAAGCAGATATTCCTGCTGAGTTACAGGAAACAGTCGTAAAAGAAGTGTGGGATATGACAGGGAAAGAGGTGGGATTGGTGAAAGGAGTGGAACCAGTGAAAGTGACCGTAAAACCCAATGTAACCTTTCCCCAGACCCCACAGTACCATATGGCACAAGACACCCTCATGAAAGTCGCCCAACTCATTGATGAGTTTGTAAAGCAGGGGGTACTGAAAGAAGTGTTAAGCAGTCCATGTAATTTGCCAATCATGGGACTAATAAAGCCAAGTGGAAAGGTCCGAATTGTGCAGGACTTGAGGAAAATAAATGACATAATAATAAATTGTTGCCCTGTAGTACCAAATCCAGCTGTGATAATGTTTCAAGTCCCTTGTGATGCTGAGTGGTTCTCAGTCATCGACTTGTCACAAGCATTCTTTTCGGTGCCTCTTCATGAGGACAGCCAATTTCTCTTTTGTTTCAAATTCTTAGACAGAGTTTACAGTTGGTGTAGAATTCCTCAAGGGTTTTCGGAGTCACCGTCAATTTTCAATCAGATTCTAAAGAAAGATTTGGAAGCGTTGGAGTTGCCATTCGAGTCAACCCTAGTACAGTACATTGACGATTTACTGATTGCATCTAAGACAGAAAGTGACTGCACAGCCAACACCATTGCCCTATTGAACCATTTGGGAAGGAATGGACACAAGGTGTCTCCTTCAAAATTACAATTCTGCCAGAAGAAAGTGAAATATTTGGGTCACCAAATAGAGAAAGGGTCACGAAGAATTATGAAGGAAAGAATAACAAGTGTACTTCAAATGAGTCCCCCAAAGACGAGGAGGGAGGTGAGGAAGTTTTTTGGAATGGTGAGCTACTGTCGCCAATGGATTCCCAACTTCTCAACTCTAGCAAAACCTTTACTGAAACTGACCCAGAAGGATGCATTGGATGAAATTGAGCTAAAAGGAGATGAGATGGATACTTTTATTGAATTGAAAGAATGCATGTGCAGGGCTCCAGCTTTAGGTATGCCTGACTACACAAAGCCTTTCACATTGTTTTGTCATGAACGTGATGCATGTTCCTTGTCTGTCTTGACCCAAGCCCATGGCGGCGTAAACAGACCAGTAGCATATTTTTCAGCTACTTTGGATCCGGTCGCAGCAGCACTGCCAGATACCCGATTGGAAGAAAATGATCAAATTATTTTTGTTGATGGTTCATGTTTAAGAGATGCACTGGGTATATTGAAAGCAGGGTACGGTAACAGGTGTTTTGGAAGCATCTTGGCTTCAAGGAGTTTACTCTGCACAGGTAGCAGAATTGGTAGCCCTTACTAGAGCTTGCCAACTCTCTGCATTAATGAAAGTTACCATTTACACTGACAGCAAGTACGGGTTTGGAATAGTGCATGATTTCGGACAATTGTGGTCACAGAGAGACTTCATGACCTCTTCAGGATCACCAGTGAAAAATGGTGAAAGAATAAGAGAATTGTTACATGCCATCCAACTACCAGGAGAAGTAGCAGTGGTAAAATGCAGTGCACACTCGAAGGGACAAGACTATGTTTCTCTGGGAAATGGATATGCAGATCAAGTCGCAAGGTTTTGCACATTGAACTGTATATTGCTTAGGGATGAATGGAATTTGATAAGTGAACCAGAACTCGAACCAAGCGAAATCTTTGCTCTAAAGGTGGTAGATACGATGGACGAATTGAAATCCTTACAGAATGATGTCAGTGAGGATGAGAAACTCTTGTGGACCAAATCACAATGTGTAAAGAGACTAGATGAATTATGGGTTTCAAGTGAAGGGAAATTCGTTCTTCCAAACAGCCTTTTGACACAGATAGACAGATTTTACCATGGACAAGCTCATCATGGGAGGGATGCCATGATTAGATTGTTTAAAACTGATTGGTTTAACCCCAAATTCCGTCAAGTTGCTGAAGCAGTTTGCCACCGTTGCGTCATTTGCCAACAGATGAACGCAGGGAAGGGAACCGTAGTAAATTTGAGCCACATTGGAAGAGCAGGGGGTCCCTTCAGCAGGATGCAAATGGACTTCATTGAGATGCCTGTGCATGGAGGCTTGAAGTATGTGTTGGTGGTTGTGTGCATTTTTAGTCACTGGATCGAAGCATACCCTACATGCAGGAATGACAGTCTCACAGTTGCAAAATTACTCTTGAGAGAGCTAATACCACGTTTTGGATTCCCAATCTCTTTAGAATCAGATAGAGGAAGTCACTTCAATAATGAAGTAATAAAATTGCTTTGTGCAGCACTGAACATTGAGCAAAAGCTGCATTGTAGCTACCGCCCTGAAGCATCAGGTCTAGTGGAGCAAATGAATGGCACATTGAAATCAAGAATGGCGAAAATATGCACATCAACAAACTTGAAATGGCCTGACGCATTGCCTTTGGTACTAATGTCAATGAGAAACACCCCTGACAGAAAGACTGGACTGTCCCCACATGAGATTCTCATGGGCAGAGCTATGAGACTTCCAGCAGTTCCTGCAAATGCGCTTTTGAATATTACAGATGATATGGTGTTAGACTACTGCAAAGGTCTAGCTGATGTGGTTCGCTCTTTCTCTCACCAGGTGGAGGCAACCACCTTGCCACCGATCCAAGGTCCAGGACACGCCCTGAAAGCAGGTGACTGGGTTGTGATAAAGAAGTCGTGTTTGGAACCCCGTTGGAAAGGACCTTTTAAAGTGATTTTGACGACTACCACCGCTGTGAAGTGTGCAGGAGTTCCCAACTGGATTCACGCCAGTCACACAAAGAGGGTATTGTGTCCCACAGATGAGGAAGTTGAAGCGCTGAAGTTACCAGTACCTGATAACAAAGTGCCAAGCGCTGAGACAGAGCGAAGAAGAACTAGAAGCGAACAGGCAGAAATAGAGGAGGGAGAAATATTCTCTGAGGACGAAGCAACTGATTCACTTGGGGAAGACCAAGGAGGAGCCTCAGAAAGCGACGTAGCAGCTGAAGGTAACAAAGAGCCTGAAGCAGCTGAAAGTGACAAAGAGCCTGAAGAAAGTAACGGAAGCTAAGGGCTTGAAACAGGTGAAAAAGCAGGAGAGCCTGATCAGAGGAGGGCTTTCCCAGAAGCAGACGATACAGGAAAAGAAAAGGAAAACCTGATTGACTCCCCAGAAGGAGGGGACAAGGCAGAACAGAACGAAACTGCTCAAACTCCTTCAGAAGAGATTGCAGGTCCATCAAGTGGACACAGTGCAAAAAGAAGACCAAGCATTTCGCCAGTAAAATTAAGAATTAGAGAAACGTTGAACGACAGTGAAGGGCCAAGAGTGAAAGAGAAAAGAAAGGAAGTGTCTGTCGTAGTACCAACACCAAGTGAAGAAAAGGACTTGGCCAAAGAGGAAAGTACCAGTGAGAAAGAATCCAAGAGAGATGCAAAATTGAAAAGAAAAAGGATACCGAGTAGGAGGTATTCCGGTCCGGAGGGGGCATACTTAGCCAATAACGATTGGTCAGACGAATTCGTATCCCTTAGTCTCGAGAACGAAGAGGCAGAACTTCATTTTGGCACATGAGAAATAAAACTTCATGAACTTTACTGATTAAAGACATTGATCACCCGATTGACTTTTCAACCGGCTAAGACATTGCTACCTTGATTGACTTTGAAACAGATTTTGAGACAACGCTGCTAACCGATAAGAGACCAAAGCTGCTAAAGAAGACTGTGTGAACATTGAACTCGTTCAGCTTTGTAAATACCTGCAAATACGCTTTGATAAAGTGTCTTCAACTTTCTGATTCTATACAGATCATGACTAGCTTCACTACACAGGGGCGTAAGATGAAGTGTTGTAAATACATGTGTATAGGTTTAATAACCGCATGCGTACTAATCATTGTAGCAATAGTTCTTGGAATGCATGGTAAAAATGAGAGTGAGACGAATGATGCTTCTACTTCTAAACCTATTATCGTTACTGAACTAACAGCTCTGAAGAGACTCGAGCAAGACGAGAGACACTTGCATGATAAGAAGGAACTTTCATCTAACGTTTTCTATCGCTTGCTGAGTGAGTATGTTGAGACCATGGATGCGAAAGATTGTTATGTGTGTACACAAATACCTACCTCAGTGGTGGAAGGGGTGACATATCATAGCATGCCTCTTACGTATGGAATTACATGTAGTATAATAGCTTCCAGATTTTATGGTCAAACATACATTCATTATTTTTACACTAATTATGATGTTACTTTTGCATATGTCCCCATAATAGGGCACCTAAGTAAAATAGCTAGAGATTATTATGCCAAATTAATGAGGGAATTCTTCGAACCAATGTCACCTTTTCACACAGCTCACGCACATAGAGAGAACCTTACATGCTTGCTTTCACCAGTAGAAATACATTTCTTAGACCGCACTGATGATAGGAGGAAAGAAATGAAGGAGGAATTAGAAAGGGAATTACACAAAAGAACATCTGTAGATAATTATGCTTTTGCCGCAATAAAGACACAAGGAAAAATAGCTTTAGATACATTGCACGTAGGGAAATTTTGTATATATAGAGCTGAATCATATTATGACACAGTTTTTGTGGGAACGAGTGAATGCAAACATACGTATGCATTTAAACCTAAGTGGACGTTCATGCTGAATGGACAAGACCCAGTTATTCCTGGAATATATTATATTTGTGGACTCAACGCCTATTATCGTCTTCCTAAAGGATGGTATGGGAGGTGTTATTTGGGAATAGTGTTCCCAAAGATTTACCAACTAGACGACTTAAAGAAATTTCCATAGCTGTCTGAATCACATCATGTTCAGAAAAGGGAGACATCTTCTGGTGTGGTAGGAGATATATTTGGAGCATTGATTCCTTCAGTAGGAGTCATATTGAATTCACTCAAAATACGAAAGTTGTCTACTATTGTGGATAACATGTTGACAAAGTTTTCAGGAGCTATAATCCTGATGGATGCTGAACTTGCTGCAGAAAGAGCTATGACTCTTCAAAATCGGCTTGCCTTAGACATTCTTTTAGCAAAGGATGGCGGCGTTTGCAAAATGCTTGGTACACGTCACTGTTGTACATATATACCAGACAGCAGTGGAAAAATTAGAACGATGCTTACAAATTTAACTAAAGAAAGTGTAGATTTAAAGGAATTGAAAGAACCCGGAGTTTGGGAGAAAGTTGGAAAAGGATTTGCTTCTGTGGGAAATTGGCTCAGCAACGTTTGGAACGGATTGTTACTAAAAATAGTAAAGGGAATATTAATAATATTAATTTGTCTATTAGGTTCTTGGGGAACATGGAAAGCTTTCAAAATGTTAAAAGCAAGGAACAAAAGGAAAAGAGAAGAGAAAATAGAGAACAAAATGGTGGAAATATATAGAGAAAAATCAAAAGGGACTAAAAGAAAAAGGGAATTGACTGAAGTGGCAAATTACTATACAGAATTTTAATGGAATAAAATTTGTGGGTAGATTTGATGTGATGACATAATTAGTCATCAGAGGAGGGATTGATGACGCAGAAAAAGAAGGTCCGACATATATTCATACATATCGTGTAATCAAAACATATAATGAAGTGTGATTTTAGTAAAGAAAATAATGTACGAGGGAAATTGTGCCCTCGGGGTAGTTCGCCATCATTGTAAACGAGCTTTATTAATCATGAAGTATTGAAAATGTAGTAATCCGTCATAATTGCAAATGTATGCCATGATTTCTTGTTTGAAAACTGTTTTGCTTAGCTTAAATTTAGTACAGGCTTTGGCCTAGTTGCCTGGTCTCAAATTCTAACTGCGTGGCTTTTTGAAACATATATTCTTGCTTGAAGTTGTATTTCTCCAGTAGAGCTGACTGATACACTTATCTCCAAGGTTTCGTACTAGGCCGGTTTCATCCCCTTTGATACAAGGTCAGTCTGCAGGTGCGGACAATGAAGGTACAGATAGTAAAATAATTGGCAACCCATGTTACAACTTGTGTTCCAAGGCTCCAAGGACAGTGTATGCATAAATGAACGCTAGTAAAAGACAATTTTCATTGGACAATTTGAAGCCAACCTATGAACCCTCCAATGGAAGGCCCTTCAGAATTTGGAATGTTTCTTACTTAAACCCACTGGACAAAGAGAAGTCAGCCATTTTCCTCGATGCCAGTTTGAAGCCAGATGCCAGACTCCATTTTGGACGACACCCTGATGCCCTTTTCTCTATCTGAGAGAAAGAGACTTTAAGAATTCTCACCCTAGAGACTTTAACTTTGATTTGCCCCGTCTTGCCTATGCAGTAACTTTGCCCCATTCTCCTTGCCGCTGCAAGGAAGCTTGCCCTTAACTTTGCTCCATTGAAACTTGCCCCATGCTGATCAACCGGTACCTGAAGGACGAAGACTTTTCTTGAATGCTGATTGTATTTGGTAAATATGAAAGGATAAATGTATTATGCATTGTGTTTTTTCCTTTTAGGTACCAACTGCTATTTTGATAGGGTCCTAGCTAGAAGTTTTCCAAATTTGTGTTGACTAAATTCGTTTTGCATGAAGCCCCACATGCCAATGCTAATTAGAGGCTAGTCATTCAATGTACCATGCTAAATTGAAATCTTGTTATGCTGACCAATGTATGAAATTAGTCAAATACAGTTAGTCATATTAGTGATTTGCATTGCCATAACTGAGTGTATCATTATCCAGATTTTGCGTAGATTGCGTTTCTTCCGCCGTTATGGACAGCCAGTAATGTTCATATACATATATCATTTGGTTTTGAGACTTATATATATCGTGTTAGCTTTGTTAATATAGGGAAATAAATTCACTAACTTTTAATAAACTGGTGTGGTTATTCATGACTGAAAGGTCATGGTGCGCCGAAATACCAACTGTTATTGATTTCTGATGTGCTATATTGATCTATTAATTGAGTATTGATTACCGATTGCAATAGTTATTGATTATCGATCTGAGTGACTCGACTATTTTAGGATGAGGAGAGCCCGACTCGGTTAAAAGATTCACCGACCTCCAACGTGTCCAGGTACAGGTAATTTATAAGGGCTGGACACGTTATCACTTCCCCATACCAAATGAATTGGTTAACCCCAAACCCTCCAGCGACAGCACTCTGTCCGAAACATCTGCCTATCCCCTACAATATTTGAGGTAGAATGTTCAAATCGATTTACAGCTTTGGGTTCAGAGGGAATTAATAGTGCTGTATCCGAATCACCAAGGGTAGTTTCCGAAGGGGGTCACACCGATTTAACTGATCAAATCTCCTCCCCAAAGGGAGAAATAATGACTGTGAGATTATATGGGAACATTATAAAAGGAACTAAACGAAAGGCTGGATTAACTATCGGCACTAGCTGAGAATATGAGTGCCTCCCTAGCAGAAATTAAAGGAAAGAATCCGCTAACACATTCTCAACAACCTCGAGGTTCTCTATTGGGTCACACTTTCACGAGAGTCCCGTTGCTGCACCAGTGATACTAATCCTGATAAAAACAGAAATTGAAGGGTTACACTTAATGTTAGGGGCCCAGGGGTAACGTCAGGGTTACTCACTATTGCCCGGGCCTAATCGAAATTCACAACTGCTCAGATTTTTCTTCCTCTAACAGCAATAGTGGAGTAAATTGAAATGTGGGCATGCACGAACCACGCCATAAACTGCATGACATTTACATGGTTATGTTGGAGTGTAGCTTTTATACTCAAAATTTAACATCAACTGCTTGCAAAATAATGTGTAATGAAGCTGCATAGAAAACGTGACAGACTAATATTAACATATGCGTTTGAAATGTGCCCACGGGGAGTGGCCACCAATGTATAAGATGATAAATGGAATTGATTAATAATGAATTATTAATTTACTAATGTATGATTCTGTTCTAGTATTAAGAGTTATATGTGAAGATTTTGTCGAATTAATCATTAGGCCTTAGTTAGCAAGGGTCTGGGCCTAGCTGCCCGGTCTCATATTAAATGTGTTTTACTAACGTGCAATGTGCTGTCTTCCTGAAGGACATGAAGCTGTACTTTTCCAGAAGCTAGAGATGTGTGTGTGTGCGTGTGTAACCGTAGTAAATTCTTTCTCATGAGACTCGACTTGCTCAAGGAGACATTCTTGCCCAATGCAACAGTGTAATTCGCAACAGGTACAAGGTCGCCTAAACTGGTAAAGACAATGGAGCGACTAACTGAAGTTGTGCGTGTAACTTTTCTTACCTGCCATCTCACCCGATGAAGACGTAAATCACAGGAGCCAATGAACTGCATGAGAACAGTCTTAGGTGAAAATTCTAGGAAGGTGACCACTCAACCATTGGACAGAGATAGTGGTGCGCCAGATTTTTGCCCAATTGGAAAGTAAGGGTTTGTTCGACGGATTTAATATAATGACATGCCACAAGGAGAAATTGTCCACTCTTTGCCATCCTTTGCCATTCCTTGCAGCCATTACCTTATCATTACTTTGAGAGATTTTTTATCCTTATTTTGAACCATCCTATTTACCCGACATTTACTTCACCTCCTTAAAAAGGAAGAACTTTCTGCCCTAGTTGCTGAGACTTTGCTGTTCTGTCCTGGCTGATGGCGGATCAACTACTGTCCTGAGGACGAAGACTGACTCTCTATGCTGACCCTTTACAGAGGGTAACTATATGATAATGAAATTGTAATTGTCTGATTGCCTTTCCTTCCTAGGTACCAACTGCTTTTGACAGAGACAATAGTTAAATGTCTTCCAAATTTGTGTTCCTAAATTGTTTTGCATGAAGCCCTACATGCTGATGCTAATTTGAGGCTAGTTAAGGAGTTCACCGACAATTGGGGGCAAATAGACAAATGACTGGATTTTGCTTTGTTGAATAACGTATCAATGCTACTCTGCTAAAGTTGATTCATGTTAACGCCGTGTTTTGTCCTGATGTTTATAATCTTTGCTTTGCTTAAATCTTACTCAAGTTGCCATATTGTGACATTATTGATGTGTTTCCTGATGTTGAGACTAATAAACTTGCTAGTAGAGTGTAACTAATAGGGAATAAATATCCTAACTATTACTAAAATTTGTGTGGTTATTCGTGGCCGAAAGGTCATGGTGAGCTTTGATTCTTACTAATGTCATTAGCTAATTTTATTGATTTGCTATTGTGAATATTGATGAGCTTACTGGTCTATTGATTGAAATGCTAAATAGTTATCTCGTCTTAAGGTGTCTCCAATCAGGGTCAAAACATTCATTGGCCTAAAACGAGTCCTAGAGTAAGTAAATTACCTAAGGCGGGATGATTTATCAGTTCTTGTTCCTAATTTACCACAAGGTAGGAGGGAACTGAACGATTCATTTACCAATAAAGTAATTCACTGGATGAGACATACCAGAGGATGCCGATCAGTTATCAGAGAGGACATCGTCCATGCAACACGCATTAGTAACATTGATATATTTGGAGTGAAACTGAGGACTCATCGTCTAGTTGAAGGGCTAATTTCCCTAGGATTGAGATTTAGTCCACCCTCAAGGCTGCAAATAAAATTAAAACTAAACCTCCCAAACAGGTACTAGTAACCTTAACTTTTCCCTCAGCCCACTTTCTATTTCCAATCCTGCGGGCCAGACAAACGAACTACAGGAGATTAATAAACTGAGGGGCAAAACACATGATGCTGAGATTCACCCCACTGGTATAGAAAAGGGGACAGACAGCTCATGTGGGAAAACTACTCAAACCCCCAGAGCAATTGTCGGTGTAACTACCTCAAAACCCCAAAAGGTATGATCCGTGCAACAGCTCTGGAGGGCCAGAATGGAGGAAGTGCAGACACTAGAAAGGGGAGGGAAGGAGATGTGGAGGACTGTGTCAGGCTTTTGTCGTCCAATGTTGCTGGGATAAGAGCAAAGTTACAAGACCCGGAATGGGGGAGTTTTATTGACCAACATCATATAATACTCTTACAAGAGACATAGATGACTAAACCAGTCTTTAGATCGGGTTTGTCACCTTTTTCAAAAACGCTCTCCCTTCACCAGCGGGAAGGGCCTCTGATGGCCTATTGATTTAGCTAAGGCTGTACCTGCTCCCGAGTGTAAAAGAAGTCCCCTGTGAATGTAGAGATCTGCTAGCAGTGGAGATTGAAATATCCACCTCAGAAGGGATAAGGTATATCGCTATTGTAAATATATAGATAAGGCCTGTCCCTCCGAGTGTATTCACCAAAGTAGAGTTATTAAGTGATATGCTTGACCAACTTCAACGGAACTCGTTAAAAATATAGCGGGGGACTGTAACACACAATTGTCTTTGATTCTGACTAGGGAAGGTGGAGTGGACCAGCCCTATGAATGCACGTTGTGCAGCAGGCCCCTTACAGGCCCACTGGAAAAAATCTAATGTGGCTATCCAGCGAGAGCATTTGGCCTTAGCTCATAGCTTAATAATAGCCAATGGCAGTACAAGTTCAGATGCCCTTCTTTCAAGAGAGAGATGACAACTAGTAATATAAATTATATCTTTATAGATAATCTCTTATCTCCCTTTCTGACAGAAATGGAGACAATACCAAGGATGGATAGCGGCCATCAAGCCCTAAGTGCTAAATTGCAATCTAGTCTATTTGTGAGCATAAACGTGACCCCAGCAATTAGTGCCAATATGATAGAGACCTCCACAATAGAAGTAACGTTAAGTGGATGGCAGTTGAGAATAACATGAAGGCATTAACACAAATGTTAACCTATTCACCAATATACTTTCCCCAGTAGTTACCACGGGTGGGGAGAGGATTAAATTTGCTAATCTTTATATCCAACTGATGGAACAGTTGAGACTCTTCTTAGTAAAAGTAGGATGCAGAGGCGTCAGCCAAAAACACCTCACTTCCTGGTATACAAAGGAATGCAGAAATGCTAAGACTAGCCAATTAGAGGTGGTGGAAGTTGGCCACCAGGCAGAAGTAGGTATGGCTAGAAAGAGGTATAAGGCTATCATGACAGAGGCAAAAAAATATGGGAAATTGAGCAGTGGGTGAAATTAGCAGAGACACAGCAGCATGGTGACTCAAAGGGGTTCTGGAAGCTGATAGCGATTGGGACTCACACTATTGATAATAATTTGGAGACTGTTATACTGCCCAAAATGTGGGTAACACACTTTGAGGGTCTTTATATTGAGGGGGATGCGACTGATGTGCAAGTATACCAAAGCTGGGCTATACAGTATTTGAGGTTGGACTACACAGGGAAAATTCAAGGAAGTATAGGGTGAGATATAAATAGGTTTACTCTTGCTGAAATAGCCAATGCAGTCAAGCAGTTAAAAAGAGAAAATGCTCCGGGCATGGATGGTATCCCTGGGGACCTGTATCTATCCCATCCTGATGTGTAGGTCCCTTACCTCAATGCCCTTAGTAATACCATTATGGCGAGCGGGATCATCCCCTCATCCTGGTGAGGAGCGGTCATAATTCCAATATTCAAAAAGGGGAAAAGGGATAAACCAGCTAACTGTAGATCTATAAGCTTAATAGATACCAGTCAGTTGGCTAGACTCCAATTCTGGTTTACGGATAATCCAATCCTTGAACATAACCAGGCAGGCTTTAGATCCAAAGTCAGCACCTTTGACCAGGTGTTTCTGTCAAAAACACTCTATGTTGGAAGTAAGCTCCCTTGAAGTGTGAACACCTATATGTTGTTTTTCTAGATCTGCAAGCAGCTTTTGATTTGGTTCCTAGAGATAACCTATGGGGGGGTCCTTGAGGCCTATCGTATGCCTAGTGATCTCCTGTGGATCTTGAGAACCCTTCCTGCAGACACATATGCTAAAGTGAAAGATGAAATAGGGGTGGGGACCTCACAACCATAATCCCCATAAAAAAAGGGTGTGCGGCACCACACTATTCAGCCTTTATATACCCCTACTTATGTGTGCTGATGACAATCCTTATACCCAGAACCGCCTTGGGATTACAAAGTGAATTGAATGCATTTGCAGATTTCTACCACCAAAGAGGCATTGAACTAAACCATGCTAAATCTAAGTATATGGCTTTTAACCCACACGGGTCTTTTAGAGGCAAAATGTAAATAGATGGTGTTCCACTAGCACAAGCCAAATATTTTGATTATCTTGGGGTAAGGTTGGCAGATAATATTTCATGGGGGTCGCAACTGGAGAAAAGTAAGCTCATTCTCTACCAGAGGGCATCGGCCATAGGGAGGAGGTACAGGACATCAGTGGGCGTATTGGTGTCACAAGCCCTGGAAGTATGTAGAGCTGTGCCGGTGGCAGCCGCCACATATGGGGCTGAGATTTGGGGCTATGCTAAGGCTGCAGTATTAACACAGACTGAAAGTAAGTTCATCAGAGCCCTTTTTAATCTACCCTCGAATACTCTCCTTATACCTATGAGGTATGACTCGGTGCTTAATAACATCCACCAGCTAATCCCGTTCAAACCTTTTTTATATTGGGTCAGGGTCTGGATGACGGGGGAGTTTGCTCACTATAGGGAATCTTTAGCTGAACTAATAGTTTCTGATTTGCAGTTGTGCATACCCTGGCTAAAACACGTAAAGCATTTATGCGAAATGGTAAAAATTAATGAGATCTGGAATGCCCCAGGGAAAATGGATAATGGAGTCATACAGAAGCTTAAAAGGAAGAGAGGACTTGAAATGATCAGAATGAGGGGAGTCTGTCTGCTCAGTTCCTGATTTGTAAATTTATTCCCTGCTTCAAACCATATCTAGATAGAATTTTCCCTCTACTGGCAAAATGCTTATACGTGCAGTTTAGGTGTGGTGCTCTACTGCTTAGAAATCGTACTGCAAAATGGGACAAAACAGGCTGCTCAACAATAAATTGCCCTCAATGCTTGCTTCATAGTGAAACAGAGGCACATTTGTTTTTCTTCTGCTATTTGTTTTCTAAACAACCTTGTAAGAATTGGATTTTTTCACTTTGTAAATCCTTAGGCGTGAGACATTACTGGGATGCTCTGCATATTTTGAAGAGTGACACAAAATAACAAATTGGGGGTCATTACGATTTTGGCGGTCTCAGGACCTCCATGTTGGCGGCGGTGGTCATACCGTCAGTGGCCCGGCGGTGAAGACCACCATATTATGACCATGACTGTGTTCCCCAACAGAACACAGCCAAACTACCAGTACCGCCAGTACAGTCAGGCCGTGTTTTGCTTTACTGCTGACCGAGCCAAAATACACACACTGAGAGCAGTCTAAAAGATTCTCTGGAATGCGCTTCCTAATCTGAAGAAGACATTTATTATGTCTTTTGCAAGGCTCATGAAGGAAGGTCAGTATAACAGAAAGTGTCCTTTTAAAATGTGCAGTAATGAAGTAAGACCATGTAGAAAGAATCTTCAATCTATAAACAGCAAATATATACATGCAAAGATACAAACACCTATATTGATATATGTATATATATTCATACACAGTGCAAAGCAAATAATGAATAAAAATGCATGACCATAGGGCCTGTCTGATGCTTCATCTTTCTCCTGCCAGCAAATCGCTGACCCCAGTTCGACCACAACGAGAAAGAGAGAACTCTACCCTCCCGAGAAATATATCAGGCATTCAACGTCTAAATCCTGATTGAGGTCTCTGAATCTACCACTGTCGACCTGGGTCTCTTATATACCTTAAACAAATGAGGAAGGAGTTTTCTGGAAAAAAACTCTCCCGCTCTGTAAGAAGAATTAAAAAATGCTGCCTATTTTGGGTCAGCTTTGAAAGAAACACGTCGGAACTTGGCCAAAATCCCAAGGTTTTTTTCCCAAAATGAAACCGTTCCCTGCTGTACCATAAACATCATTCTAGTACACCATCCTTATCTTGCTGACTGACTCCTCCACATTATGGTGGTCATTCTGACCTCGGCGGTAAAAGGCGCCTACCGCCGGTCAGAAATCCTCCATAATCCCGCCGCGGTCGCGGAAACCCGCCACGGTCATTCTGACCCGCAGAAGGCAAACCTCCGAAAATCCGACCGCCACAACAGACCGCCAGACCAGCGGTCGGCGGAAAAGTGGAGGTGACAAAACCTCCACCGTCACGCCAACAGAAATACGCCCATGCCATTACGACCCACGAATCCACGCGGCGGTCATTCAAACGCGGTATTCCATTGGCGGGACACACCGCCGCGGTCAGAATACACACAAACGAACAAAACTCAGCCACATTGGACGATTTGAATCCCACACACCTGATACACATACACACACCACTCCCACACACACAATACAATATAAAACACCCACCCACATCACCCACAAACCCCTACGCTAAAAAATTCTGAAAGAAGGCCAGAGCGAGACACCAGCATCCACAAACTAACAGCCACAGCCACTCAACACCATCACCCACACACTATCCACACACAAAACAACACACACCACCACACTCAACTCACTTAAATACACATACTCCACCCCACACATCATACACACCACCCCATGGCACCCCAAAGACAACCCCGCTTCACAGACGAAGAACTCAGGGTCATGGTGGAGGAAATCGTTCGGGTAGAGCCCCAGCTGTTCGGCACACAGATACAATACACCAGCATTGCCCGGAGGACGGAGCTATGGCAGAGGATTGTCGACAGGGTCAACGCAGTGGGACAGCACCCCAGAAATCGGGAAGACATCAGGAAGCGATGGAACGACCTACGGGGGAAGGTGCGTTCCATGGTATCCAGGCACAACATCGCCGTGCAGAAGACTGGCGGAGGACCCCCACCTCAACCCCCACAATTCACATCATGGGAGGAGGAAGTCTTGAACATCCTGCATCCTGACGGCCTCGCAGGAGTCGGCGGAGGAATGGATACTGGTAAGTTGAAGCTTCAATACTGCTTCCCCCCCACCTGCATGCCAAATCATACCCCAACCCTCACCCCCATCCTCGAACCCCACCCTCACCCCCACCCCCATCCTCACCCCCACCCTCACCCCCACCACCATCCTCACCCCCACCACCATCCTCACCCCCACCCCCAGCACACCTATTCCCCGCCAATGTCTCACCATCACAACCCACACATCCCAAAACCTAGGCCTGCATGCGTCCACTAAGCATGGACACCCATCACCAAAGCATGCCCAATGCATATACACATCCCCCCCACAAGCCACCCTCACCAAAGCCCCCACACACGAATGCCAGCACTTGGGGACACGAGAACCCATAGATACACCCATATGCCACACATTGAAACTATAACCATACCTCTATACCCCTGCAGGACCCGACCGTCAACACACCGCGGCGGAGGGGCCAGAATTCTCAACACCCCCCACCCAAGAGGCCGTCAGCGATGACAGCAGCTCTGTCGACCTGGACACCGATGACCAGCCCGGACCATCGGGGACCTCTGGACAGTCGGTTCCCCTCACACAGGCCCAGGCCACTACAGACCCAAACCCCTCTGGGAACACCAGCACAGCTCCCACCCAGCGGGCCCATGCCTCTGTCTCCAGGGCGCGTCAATCTGCGGTGTGTCTACCACTACAGGGCACCCAGGATAACCCACCACCCCAACAACAACAGGGACCTGGGGGCAGTGGTAGTGGGCACACCGGCCAGGGGGCAGAGGCCCAGGGAAACAGGGGAACTCGGAGGGCAGCTGTGCGACAGGGGGGGGAGGAGAGGCCCAGGGAACCCACTCTCCACGAGGTCCTCACCACCATCATGGGAGCATACAACCGCTCCCAGGAGACGATGGCGACGGTACTGGCCCGGTTCCAGGAGATCCAGGTACTGCAGGAGGAACACTATCGGGGGTACAGGGAGGACATCAGAGCCATCAACACCACCCTGGTTACCATGGTAGGGCTGCTGCAGGACCTCGTCAACACCAGGGCGGACACTCAACAACACCCAAGGGCCCCTGCCACTAGCCTGGACCAAGAACAGCCAACCACCTCCGCCGGCGCTAGTGGACAGGAGGCCCCCGCACAGCAGCAGCCCACCAGACCCCCACCTCCTGCAGGAGAAGAACCACCCCGCAAGAGGGCCCTGAGATCTCGCAAGAAGACAGAGTAGGATGTCAAGACCCCCGCCAGCAATGGATACCACCTGATGTCATCCCACTGTCCCACATTGTCACCCTGTCCATCCTTGAACTGCCCATGCTCCATCTCTCCACAGGCCTCTGGACAATGCACCTGTGTGACTGTTACTCTGGACTCTGCCATGGACATTCCTTCACCATAGCCCCCACCCACTTGAAACCACCCATCCCATTTTGAGCACTTAAATAAACACCTATTTTGCACCAAAATATCTGGAGTCTGGCTGTGATTTCAATATATTGTAATTGACATGACAGTGCAAATATGTCCTTGTACATGGTGAAGTCAACAAACAGCTGCCACAAAGCTGTAGTCCATGGGGAAACGAAGCACAGGACTCGTAGTGGGGACCCCAGATCTGAAATAGGGAGGGAAAAGCCAAAACTCAGTCATCATACACTGGGGCAAATAGACAGGCAGCAGAGATGCAGGAGAGTAGTTAACATTTACTAAATTATCTTTGAAATGTTACCTGTGTCCTATTGGAAGTACTGTTCAATGATTCTGTCCCTGTTGTCTGTTTCAGCCCCGTCGTCTTCCTCCTCGTCACTCTCCTCAGGTTCCACCGCTGCCACAACACCACCGTCTCGACCATCCTCCTGCAGGAAAGGCACCTGGCGGCGCAAAGCCAGGTTGTGAAGCATGCAGCAGGCCACGATGATGTGACACACCTTCTTAGGTGAGTACATTAGGGATCCACCTGTCATATGCAGGCACCTAAACCTGGCCTTTAGGAGGCCAAAGGTGCGTTCGATCTCCCTCCTAGTACGCCCATGGGCCTCATTGTACCGTTCCTCTGCCCTGGTCCGGGGATTCCTTACTGGGGTCAGTAGCCACGACAGGTTGGGGTACCCAGAGTCCCCCAATAGCCATACATGGTGTCTCTGTAGCTGTTCCATCACGTAAGGGATGCTGCTATTCCTGAGGATGTAGGCGTCATGCACTGACCCTGGGAATTTGGCATTTACATGCGAGATGTACTGGTCAGCCAAACACACCACCTGGATGTTCATTGAATGGTAATTTTTTCTGTTCCTGTACACCTGCTCCCTGTCTCTTGGGGGAACCAAAGCCACATGGGTCCCATCAATGGCACCAATTACGTTGGGAATATGTCCAAGGGCGTAGAAATCACCCTTCACTGTAGCCAATTCGCCCACCTCAGGGAAAATGATGTAGCTCCTCACGGATTTCATCAGGGCAGACAACACTCTGGATAACACCTTCGAAAACATGGGCTGAGACATCCCAGAAGCAATTCCCACGGTTGTCTGAAATGACCCACTTGCCAAGAAATGGAGTACTGACATGACCTGCACCAGAGGGGGAATCCCTGTGGGTTGGCGGATGGGGGACATCAGGTCGGGCTCCAGCTGGGCACACAGTTCATGGATAGTGGCACGGTTAAGACGGTAGGTCAGGATAATGTGGCGTTCTTCCATTGTCGACAGGTCCACCAGCGGTCGGTACACGGGAGGATTCATCCGTCTCCTCGCCCAACCCAGCGGACGGTGCCTAGGAAGGACAACATGGAGCACACAGTCAAGCAACCCACAGGTACGTACTCACAGCTAGCACAGTAAACGATTCTCTATGCAGTGAATGGCGTGTCTGAGTGGCTATGCAAGGCCTAGGCCTGTGTGACGCAGTTGAAATTGAGCCATGTGGGCCCTGGAAATGGCGGCTGCCTGACCTGTGAAGTGTGACAATGGGATGTGAGGTCAATGCGCTGGCGTGGCACACCGCGGCGGGCGGCGGGCGAAGACCGCGGCGCTAAGCCGCATTGGTTAACATTGAAGCCTATGGGTTTCAGGAGCCAATGGCGAAGGGCGCCGGCGGTGGCGGGACGCACCGCCGCGGTACGCACCGCCGCGGACGTGACCGCCATTTTCTATCTACTTATCCACTTGAACTTTCACAGGAGAGGACCTATACTGCAAGTGTTGCTGTGACCTCGTTCTGGAAGGGACAATGGCTGCTGCACCTGGGGAAAGGGCCCCTGCCTTCACTGGAGAGGAGTTGGAGAAACTTGTGGATGGGGTCCTCCCCCAGTATGCGCTACTCTACGGTCCTCCAGACCAACAAGTGAGTTTAATTCAATCTGGATTTGGGGCCACTGGCTGGCTTGGGGGCCTGGCGGGGGGCCTGGCGGGGATGGGGGGCATGTTGGGCCTGGCGGGGGGCATGGCGGGGGGCATGGCGGGGATGGGGGGCATGTTGGGCATGGCGGGGGGCATGGCGGGGATGGGGGGCATGTTGGGCCTGGCGGGGGGCATGGCGGGGATGGGGGGCATGTTGGGCCTGGCGGGGGGCATGGCGGGGGGCCTGGCGGGGATGGGGGGCATGTTGGGCCTGGCGGGGGCATGGCGGGGGGCCTGGCGGGGATGGGGGGCATGTTGGGCCTGGCGGGGGGCATGGCGGGGGGCCTGGCGGGGATGGGGGGCATGTTGGGCCTGGCGGGGGGCATGGCGGGGATGGGGGGCATGTTGGGCCTGGCGGGGGGCATGGCGGGGGGCCTGGCGGGGATGGGGGGCATGTTGGGCATGGCGGGGGCATGGCGGGGGGCCTGGCGGGGATGGGGGGCGTTGGGCCACTGGCAAGGAAAATGCTGACAAACTTGAACGTGGTATTTCTCCCTCCCTGTACGTGTCACATAGGTCCGCGCCCATGAGAAGATCGGGATTTGGCGTGCCATCGCCAAGGAAGTCCGGACCCTGGGGGTCCACCATCGACGGGGCACCCACTGCCGCAAGAGGTGGGAGGACATCCGCCGCGGGACCAAGAAGACCGCCGAGTCTCTGCTGGGGATGGCCTCCCAACGTAGGCGGGGTGCCTGCCGTCAACTGAGTCCCCTGATGTTCCGGATCCTGGCGGTGGCCTACCCTGATTTGGATGGGCGCGTGAGGGCAGCACAGCAGACACAAGGGGGTGAGTACAAGCATTATCTACTCTGTTGTCGCGCAGTGGAGGTGTCTGGGTGGGGGAGGAGGGCTGGGGGTCCCCCTAGGCCAGGGCGATATCTGTCGGCTGGGCACCCCCGTAAGCCCCTGTGTCCCCAGCCACCACCCTCAGTAGTTTGTCAGTACAGCCATCCCTGGGCCGTGTCATCCATGGGTGCAGTTGTCAACTCTAGGCGTGTAGGGCATGTTCCACGGAATGCGTAGCGGACCCCAAGTGCGCAACTTAGTGCAGGGGGCATCTGTGTCTGTCATGTCCGCTAACTGTACCGGAGATCCATGTAATCAATATCCCTTTATTTCTCTCTCCCCCCCCCTTTTTGTTTGTCTTTCTGTGCTTGTGTGCATCAGCATCATCAGGCGGAGGAGAAGTGTCATCGGGGCAGGAGGGAGCTGCATCTCACATGGCCCAGGAGGGCCATGCCACAGAGTCAGACTGGACCAGTGAGACGGAGGGCGAGGGGAGCTCCACGACGGGGACGACTGGACCCTGCAGCGACACGGACACGTCCTCGGAAGGGGGCTCCCTTGCGGGGGTGGCACCATCCGTGCCCCCCGCCATTACAGGTACAGCCGCCACCCAGCGCACCATCTCCGCCCTCCCAGCAGCCCCTCAGCGTTCGCCCCGTGCCCGCTCTGCCAGGAAGCCGGGCATCTCCTTCGCCCCAGGCACCTCAGGCCCTGCCCCTGTTACCCCCGCTGCCCTCAGTGAGGAGGTCATTGACCTCCTCCGAACGCTCATTGTTGGGCAGACTACCCTTTTGAATGCCATCCAGGGGGTGGAGAGGGAGGTTCATCGCAGCAATGCGTACCTGGAGGGCATTCATTCGGGTCAGGCTGCCCATCAGCGATCGTTCCAGGCTCTGGCCTCAGCACTGACGGCAGCCATTGTCCCTGTCTCCTGCCTGCCTCTACTAACTCCCTCCTCCCAGTCTCCTGTTCCTCTGCCTGTCCCACCCACACCATCAGACCAGCCTGCACACACCTCAACACCCAAGAGAAGCTCATCCAAACATAAGCACCACAGATCACGCAGACATTCACACACGCAACATTCCGATGCAGACATGCCAACAGTCACTACCACCTCTGTGACCCCCACCTCCTCGTCTCCCTCCTCCCTCCCTGTGACGTCTACACTCACACCTCCATTCACCTCACCATCAGCCAGTGTTTCCATCACCAGCACACCCTCCACTCCAGTCCGCACACGTGCAGTCACCACCCCCACTGCCATTTACACGTCCCCTGTGTCCTCTCCCACTGTGTCTGTCACCCCCTCTTCCACACCACACAAACGCAGCCACCCACCCACCCAACAGCCATCCACCTCACGACAGCCTATCCCTCCTGCACCTGCACCCAAAGACAGCAAACGTGACTCACCTACAACCACATCCTCTCCCTCCACTCCTATTCCCACTGTACCTACCACTCTCCATTGTCCCAAGAAGCTCTTCCTCGCCACTACTAACTTCTTTCCTGACCCTGAGCCCCCCCCTCCTTCTCGTCGGGGTAAGAAGAGCACCTCAGCCACCACCAGCCCTGAAGCCCCCTTGACAAGGGTGCAGGGGTATTGGAGCCCGCCAGCCCGCATGTCTGGATCTTCGCCCAGCAGCAAGGGGACAGCCAGCCCACCCCCTGGGAAGAGGAGCAGAAGGCGGAAGGGGCGCCGCAAGAGCCCGCCTTCTACATCCCCCCCGGACACCACCCAGAGACAGTCACCAGCCACAGCTCCAAAGGGAGGAAAGGGCCACAGGCCCACGACTATGGAGGTCAAGGGCAGCAAGTCGGAGAGGTCAGGCAGCAGGCCTGCTGCCCAGGAGGAGCCCACAACCCCCATAGCCGCTGCCCCGGGAGGAACCGGCACAGCTGCCCCGGGAGAGCCCACCACCCCCATAGCCGCTGCCCAGGGAGGACCCAGCCCAGCTGGCCAGGAGGGCCCCACCACCCACAGCCCAGGTGGGCATTGAAGGAGCACCATCCCCGCTGCCCAGGAGGGCACCACCAGGCAATTAGCAGTTGGCCATAGACCGGCCGCCGTCTCCAGAACCGCTGAACTGGGCCCCGCCGTCTCAAGAACCGCTCCGCTGGGCCCCGCCGTCTCAAGAACCGCTGAACTGGGCCCCGCCGTCTCAAGAACCGCTCCGCTGGGCCCCGCCGTCTCAAGAACCGCTCCGCTGGGCCCCGCCGTCTCAAGAACCGCTGAACTGGGCCCTTCAAGGCAAGGAGCGCTGAACTGGGCCCCGCCGTCTCAAGAACCGCTGAACTGGGCCCCGCCGTCTCAAGAACCGCTCCGCTGGGCCCCGCCGTCTCAAGAACCGCTGAACTGGGCCCCGCCGTCTCAAGAACCGCTCCGCTGGGCCCCGCCGTCTCAAGAACCGCTCCGCTGGGCCCCGCCGTCTCAAGAACCGCTGAACTGGGCCCTTCAAGGCAAGGAGCGCTGAACTGGGCCCTTCAAGGCAAGGAGCGCTGAACTGGGCCCCGCCGTCTCCAGAACCGCTGAACTGGGCCCCGCCGTCTCAAGAACCGCTGAACTGGGCCCCGCCGTCTCAAGAACCGCTCCGCTGGGCCCCGCCGTCTCAAGAACCGCTGAACTGGGCCCCGCCGTCTCCAGAACCGCTGAACTGGGCCCCGCCGTCTCAAGAACCGCTGAACTGGGCCCTTCAAGGCAAGGAGCGCTGAACTGGGCCCTTCAAGGCAAGAACCGCTGGCCCTTTGGCAGACGTGGCAGGGCAGGATCTATCTCGGGCAGGGCTGCAGGATGTCCTCTGGCCAACTTGCCTCCTCCAGTGGCAGTGGGGTCTGTTATGGACTGTATGGACTGTGGCTTTGCTCTCCCCAGGATGGCCCAGTGGGCAGGCCACCCACTGTATGGACTGTTTGGACTGTGGCTTTGCTCTCCCCAGGATGGCCCAGTGGGCAGGCCACCCACTGTATGGACTGTTTGGACTGTGGCTTTGCTCTCCCCAGGATGGCCCAGTGGGCAGGCCACCCACTGTATGGACTGTATGGACTGTGGCTTTGCTCTCCCCAGGATGGGCCAGTGGGCAGGCCACCCACTGTATGGACTGTTTGGACTGTGGCTTTGCTCTCCCCAGGATGGCCCAGTGGGCAGGCCACCCACTGTATGGACTGTATGGACTGTGGCTTTGCTCTCCCCAGGATGGCCCAGTGGGCAGGCCACCCACTGTATGGACTGTTTGGACTGTGGCTTTGCTCTCCCCAGGATGGCCCAGTGGGCAGGCCACCCACTGTATGGACTGTTTGGACTGTGGCTTTGCTCTCCCCAGGATGGGCCAGTGGTCATGGAGTCCCCTCGTGGATCTGGCGTCGTGTACTCAAGTGGCTGAGGTGCCCCCCCTTCCCTTCCCCCTGAGGTGCCTGTCCTATTTTCTTTCTGATGCCCCTGCAGTGTTCTCTCCGTGGAGTTCTTGTCGTGGGACTGGGCCTTGCCCCTTTGCACAGGACCCCTGTGATCCACGGACAGTGGTTGGACTACATTTAGTAGCTGTATATATTTTGTACATAGTTTATTTATTTATTGGGATTACTGGTGTACATATTTCAATATATCTGCCCGTTTATGATCTCTTCTTTTGGTCTTTGCATTATTTCGGAGGGGGGTGGTTTGTGGGTTGTGACAGTGATCTGTGGGAATGCATTGATGTGTGTGTTGTAGTGGGTGTGGGTGGGTGGGTGTGTGCCGGTAATCTTTTCCCTCCCCTGTGTCGTAGGTGCAGTACTCACCGATGTCTTCCGCGCCGCCGGGCGTGCTCCTGGTATATGAGCAGGTATAGGAGTGCGGGGATGACCTGCAACTCTGGTTCCATACTGCCGGAATCTCGCGTGGAGTGCGTAGAGGTGAGCGTTTTCCCGTTCGTAGTCTGTTTCCGCCGTGTTCTTATCGGCGGTGCTCCCGCCCCGGAAAAGGTGGCGGATTGGTGGGTCGTAATAGGGTGGGCGGTACATTGTCTGCCGCCTGGCTGTTGGCAGGAACCGCCGCGCTGTTTGTTTGTACCGCCGTGGCGGGCGGAGTGTTAATACGGCGGGCTGTGTTGGCGGTTCCCGCCAGGGTCAGAATTGCATATTTTAGACCGCCGGCCTGTTGGCGGCTTGGCCGCCGCTTTATCACCGACCGCCAGTGTCAGAATGAGGGCCTATGTCTTAAAACTTTGGTGAGAAAAGAACATGCAGAATAGAAAACATGTTGCATAACATATTTTGTACGAGAAACTACTTGCATCTTTAACATGGCGGTGAAGCTAAGGCTAAGCTGAATACAAAATGGAGTCTGTAACTGGTGACCGCTAATGTGACGGTGGACAGCTAAGCCAAGTGCAAAGTGGTGCGACATGAAGTCAGTGCTCAAAACACAAATATCACTACATTCCGCCCTTTGACCAGTGACTCGTTCAGCCTAAAGGTTTAAAATAAACTTTTTTCGGTCTAAACATTGCAAGCAGATTAGGAATACATTGTACACAGCAACATAATGATATATTAAGAACTAATACCACAAAAATTCCACCCAAAGCTTTGCGTAATTGTCACAAAATCAGATTACCACTGAAACAACCAGTCCCACCATCCCTGATCCATACCTTGTTTTACCCCTTTCACTAATGTATGTAGTGTATCAATGTGGGCCTGGATAGATTTAGAGTGGTCAGAAAGGTTAAAACAACACATGCCTTCAAATTCGGAACAACCATGATTATATTTTAGCAAAAGATATTCAATAGCAGCCCTGTTTTGTAATGCAGCTCTTCTAGTACCACGCACATCTAATAAAAATTTGGATAAAGCAATAGATGTATGGTTAATGTTTTTAACTATCAGACAAGCCAGCTTATTTATCACCCTATAATTGTATACAACTAAACCAGGCACGCCTACAATAGAAAGACTTAAGCTTAGATACTCTGATTGGGATAATAATTGAAAATCTGAATCACAATTTTCATCTAGTTGCATAGTGTCTCTAGGATAACGAGTATGTATAGAGTTAGATGGAAACATCATGAGTCCCAGGTGTGTGAAAGTACACAGCCCGCCTGTTATGTTAGCTGGAATGTAGGTAAAAGTAAAGTTTCCACACTAGAACAGCCAGCCAACTGGCAACTTGACATGTTTAATGTACTGGCAGCAGTCACTAGATGATGACAAGCCATGTGATTTGTCATGTTTTTACAATGTCGGTCCGTTCGGTAAAAGCACAAAACTCTGTGTTCCCATGGTATGTTTTGAGAAGTTGATGTATTCTTTTCTAAATGCAATTGAATGCATTTTCCAACGTCAGGAGAATTGCAGGACATGTAGTAAAACACATCACCAGTAGTAATGTTGTATGTAATTATCTGAGTGAGATTATCCCACTTCTCATCAGTTGTTTCCTGACAGTCCCTGCAATACTCATAGGGACTGAAGTAGGTTTCAACGTCATGTTCTTGCACATCTTTATCCTGGTTAGTGGAATTGAAAATGTCTAACAAGATGCTTGTTGGTGTTGATATGGCGATCAAACACATTGACAAAACATCCACAGTGCTTTTCATGGCACCCATGCAGAAGTCGTATCTGTTGAGCATGGTCTGCACCAAATGAGTCGATATGTTGTCTTTCAGATGCAGTGAAGGTGTTGCACGACATGGTCGATCAATCAAGATGAGGTTGGGGGTGCTAGGTCTTTCCCGACCCAACACGCACACGCCCAAAAGGAGACCACACGGCACACTCACGACAAAGACAAGCTGTAGTGTGATCTGTAAAATAAACAAGTATGATCATTCTCGCAAATAACATTTATCAGCTGGAATATGTTCCCATTTTTCCTTTCCTAGTTTCATGATCAGCAGTACATTATAGGAACCTTCTGCAGGTTCTGGAGGGCCATTTGGGAATTCCAACCACACTTTAGCACCAGGGGTTTTGTCAGTTGAACCAAAACCTCCATCCCCACATACAGTAAGAAGGGCTAGGGCAGTCATCTTCCTCACCAATCCTCCATACACTGGAATTATGACAAGATTTTTAAGAAATTGCTATTTCTGATTCGCGAAATGCAATGTATCATATTTGCGCTTCGGTAATAGCGATTTCTTAAAAATCGCAAATGCTTTTACCGAATTGCAAATTGCGATACAGCCCCCATTCGCATCTATGGGCCTGTCGGCCCATATTTGCGAATATTTTGCATGTCCAGAATTGCGAATTCCTAACTGGAATTCGCAATTTTGGGAAATGCAAAGTCCAGGGTGCTGGGGGCCTAAGGCCCCCTCTGCTGCACCCCAAGACATTTTTTAACAACATGTAAGGTGCACACATGCCAATAGGGCATGTGTGCTTTACATGTAAATTTAAAAAATGCATTTTAAATGCATTTTTAAAATTTGCACATGGATACCAACAAGTTCAACTTGGTGGTAATAGTGATTCCTTAATGCCCAATTCACATTAAGGAATTGCTTCATTCATGTGCTTTAGAAATTGCAAATAAGGATTCCTTATTTGCGATTTCTTATTTAGAGAGTCACAATTTGCAACTCTCTAAACAGGGTCGCAATTTTAAGGAATCGCTATTTTAGCGATTCCTTAAAATTGCGTTCAGAATGCCTTTGATACATTCTGAAGGGCTTTTTACATTCGGAAACGGGCATTCGCACCATTTGCGAATGGAAAAAGCTTTGATACATCTGGCCCTAAAGCTCCATGTTTTTTTTCCCAGTATGTGATGGCATTGCCACATGTGGTTGTATTTGCAAAGCTGGAAATAACATTCGCATCAGGGGTGTTTCAGCATTTGTTAATGGTCTGTTATTCAGAATCTGGAGGGCTTCATTTAAATGCTCTCTCTAGTTTTCCAAAGTTCCATCAGATAATTTTTGCAATTGGCCTTTAAGTGAGCTATTCATTCTCTCAATCAATCCTAAGGCTTGTGGATAATAAGGGATATGATATATCCACTCAATATTGTGCTGAGAACAGTAGTCCTGCACCAATTTGCCTTTGAGGTGTGACCCATTGTCACTCCGGACCTGGAGTGGTACTCCATAGTATAACATTAACAAGTCCAAAGTTCTGATAGTATTGTGCTGAGTAGCACGTTTGCAAGGGACAGCAGTCAGGTACCCAGAGTAAGTGTCCACTATGGTGCAGGCGTATTGACACCCGCAACTAATCGGTAGTGGTCCAATGTAATCAATTTGCCATATCTGTCCTGGTAACTTTCCTCTCCCCAGTTGACCTTGACTGTTTGCGGGACAGATCTCTGTTGTGTGTGCTGACAAGTAGGACATTGCAAAATCATAGTTTTGATCAAATATAGGGGAATGTGCATCCCTCTAATCTCTGCCCACCTGTAAGTGGCTTTTTCTCCCAGGTATCCACATTTTGGTGCGCTCATTTAGCCACCCCCACCAAGTCAGAATCCTGTTTTGCCACTTCTGCCTCTGAAGATTTGGCTTTGTCGTCCGCAAGGGAATTGAACCAGAGTTCTAGTGAGTCAATGGGACAATGAGCATCCACATGGTACACCGTGACTTTACTTTGTTCTAACATTTCCCACATTTCCTGCCACAACTCTTTGCCCCACACCTCTTTTGAGTGGATAAACCAGTTATGTGCATGCCATGTGGGAAGCCAAGTGGCTAACCCATTGGCAGGGGACCAAGAATCAGTGTAAATATGACAAGTCCCAGGCAGCTCTTGCATTAGAGACTGATACACAGCGTACATCTCTGCATATTGGCTACTTTTCCCTTCTCCTGTGGTGGTCAACAACTTTTTGCTAACTGGATTGTATGACACTGCTTTTGGTATCCACGTATTTGGATGAACCACCAGTAAACCATACATGCTTCCTATCCTCAGGGGACAAGGATTCAAATGGTGGACCCCATCTCTCTGGTGACTGTTACCTGTGACACCTCCTGCACCCTCTCCTCATCCTGTACAGGAGCTTGTGATGACTGTTCATGTAGGGCTGCAGTGCCTCCCGGTCCTACTCGAGCCCTGTCTTGCATGTACCATTTACAGCGTATGATACTAGCCTCTTTTGCATGGCGGTGAGATTTAGGTGAACTCATCACCTACTGTATGATTGGTATTTCAGGTCTCAGAATTACATTATGACCTAGTGTTATTTGCTCAGTATCCTCTAGAGCATAATAACAGGCCAAAAGCTGTTTTTCAAAAGGAGTATAGTGTTCCCCATAGTCAGGCAGTTTTCTAGATCAAAACCCCAGGTGCACCCTCGTCCTTTCTTGTTTTTGCTACATACTCCAATTTGCATTTTGTCCCTGAACCGTTACATGTAATCCAATGTCTCCCTCCTGCACTGGCCACAAGTCTAAAGCCTGTTGAATTGCTCCCTTTTCCAAATCAAAAGCACAATGCTGCTCTTCACCCCATTCAAACTCATATTTCTTCCTTGTCATTTGGTATAGAGGGGCCAAGATCTGACTCAAATGAGGGATGTGCTGTCTCAAAAAACCAAACAAACCAATAAACCTCTGTGTCTCCTGCTTAATGCGGGGAGCGGCAAACTTGAGAATTTTTTGCTTCACTTGCGGTAACATCTCTCTATGTCCCTGATTCCACTGAACACCTAAAAACTTCACATTTTGAGATGGTCCTTGTGCCTTATCTGTGTTAATCATCCACCCCTTACTCTGCAAGAGTTCCACCACTCTCTCCAACTGAATCTTCACCTGTTCTTCTGTCTGTCCCTGAATCATCACATCATCAATGTAATGGGTCAATTGCACACCTGGAATGACAGATACTTCATCCAGGTGCTCTGCCACCAGCCGGTGACAGATAGTGGGACTATGTATGTACTCCATTGGCAAAGATAACATGCAAAACTGTCTTCCACAGTGTGAAAATGAGAATTGTTAATGACATTCTGGCGCCAAGGATATAGAGAAGAACGCGTTGGAAATATTGATGGTGGCATACCATGTCCCTGTATGTTTCTGTATTCCTTCAATCAAAGTGATGGTATGTGGAACCATGGCTGTCAAAGGGGGTGTATGTTTATTCAGCTTGCGGTAATCAGTTGTCATTCTGTACTGCCCATCAGGTCATATAACCGCCCAGAGGGGATTGTTCCATTGGAGCTATCACAGCAGCCTCAATCATGTCTTTTATGGTTTCACTTATTTCATCATGCCCTCCAGGAATGCTGTACTGTTTCAAATGAATTACTTTAGTTGCCAGGGGCACCTTCACTGGGGGAATTTTTAAATGACCCAGTCTTATGGCTGTCACTGAAATGTATCTTTTTGTTCAAACCGATAACAACCATCATCCAGATACAAAGTAATTCCTTTCAAAATGCCAATTCCCAGTATGTATTCCAAAAGAGGCACAATCAGCACAGTATATTCTCTTTTTGCTGTTCTCCCTATTTTCATTTGTATTGCGGTTTGCACAGAGGGGGTCTGTCTTCCCCCCAACCCTGTGATGGTGTAATGTGGTTGGCAGCGTCTGTGAGACCAGGGCTGCGGTGTGAAGCAGGGAGGTGCAACGTGCGGTGTCCACATGTCACGGTGCAGGCAGCAGCGTCGTCGTTGCTGAAGCGCTGTCGTCGGTAGGCCCAAGCCAGCGGTGCGGGCGGGACGTGCTTCGTGACCCTCACGAGCGGTGTCCACAGGCCACGGTGCAGGCAGGATGCCTGGTGACGACACAGCAGGAGCGTCGTCGTCGGGGATGCCCAGGCAGCGTTGTGAGCAGGCAATGCCCACAGGTCGCGGTGCGAGCAGCGGCTCGGTGAAGTTGTCCAATGACGGCGTCAGGGAGACCAGGGCTGCGAAGCGGGGGAATGCGACTGCGTGGCGTCGGCCGGTCACGGTGCAAGCCAGCGGCATCGATGGCGGCGGCGCAGTGGTTTCTCCTCTTGAACAGCATAAAACACACATTTCCTAGTGATGCAGGTCGAGGAAACTGAAGTCTTTAGTGTCCCTGAGACTTCCAACAGGAGGCAAGCTCTACTCCAAGCCCTTGGAGAACTTTCTCAAGCAGGTCACACAGCAAAGTTCACCCTTTGCACTCTTTTCAGGCAGAAGCAGCAACTGCAAGCTAGTCCAGCAAAGAAACACAGTAAAGGGACAGTATCCCTTCTTCAGCTCTTCTCCTGGGCAGAGGTTCCTCTTGATTCCAGAAAGATTCTAAAAATCTGGGTTTTTTGGTCTTTTCTTATGCTCAGCTCTGCCTTTGTAGTTGGCAAACTTCAAAGCAGAGTCTCAAGTGTTTGCAAGATCCTTCCTTGTCCAGGCCAGGCCCCAGAAATTCACCAGGGGGTCGGAGACAGCATTTTGTGAGGGCAGGCACAGTCCTTTCAGATGTGAGTGACCACTCCTCCCCACCCCTCCAGCACAGATGGCTAATCAAGATATGCAGGCTACACCCCAGCCCCCTTTGTGTCACTGTCTAGAGGTGAGGTGTGAACAGCACAGCTGTCAAACTGACCCAGATTGGGAATCCAAAAACAGGCAGTCACAGAATGGATCAAGCAAGAAAAGTGGCATTTTCAAACTAACAATCTAAAAACCAACTTCACTAAAAGATGCATTTTTAAATTGTGAACTCAGAGACCCTAAACTCCACATTTTTATCTGCTCTCAAAGAGAATCTGAGCTTTAAGGATATTTAAAGGCAGCCCCCATGTTAACCTATGAGATAGATAGGCCTTGCACAGTGAAAACCGAATTTGGCAGTATTTCACTGCTAGTATATGTCCTACCTTAAACATACACTGCACCCTGCCCATGGGGCTACCTAGGGCTTAACTTAGGGGTGCCTTACATGTAGTAAAAGGGAAGGTTGAGGCCTGGCAAGTGGGTACACTTGCCAAGTCGAATTGGCAGTTTAAAACTGCACACACAGACACTGTAATGGCAGGTCTGAGTCATGTTTACAGGGTTACTAATGTGGGTGGCAAAACCAGTGCTGCAGGCCCACTAGTAGCATTTGATTTACAGGCCTTGGGCACTTCTATTACACTTTATTAGAGACTTACTAGTAAATCAAATATGCCAATCATGGATAAACCAATTAACAGTACACTTTACACAGAGAGCATATGCACGTTAGCACTGGTTAGCAGTAGTAAAGTGCCCAGGGTCCTAAAGCCAACAAAAACAGGTCAGAAACAATAGGAGGGAGGAGGCAAAAAGACTGGGGATGACCCTGCAAAAAGGGCCATTTCCAACAGCGGTCTGTTAAAATTCCTAGGGTTTCCATAAATCAAAGAGGCCTCCGCCACAGTGTCAACTAAGGCTCGAACCTTTTGCACATTTTTGTGTTTCCAATGTATTTCTAAATCAACATGATGTCTGTTATCTCGACGAGCCCAACTTTGTCCCGGAGCTTTGTATCCTAGTCTGATATAAACCTGTCAACTTTTGCCCAAGTGAGGTCTGGATATGTACTTTCATAGTTGCGAGCAGGCTCGCCCCCGCCCCTGTTCTTAAAAGTTAACCAGTCACTGTCCAGGTTTTCCTCCCTCTCTCATGAGGAAAAGTTTTTCTCCCTTTCTTTTCCTTCCCCGGATAACTATGACTGGCTCTGCGTTTCACGCTTGTTATCTTGCTTGTTTAACTTTCTGCTGCCTTCCTTAAGATCCAAACACCTTTTACGGTACATCTCCCACAAGCTTTTGGTATCTAGCTCATCAGTCTGCTCTTTCATGACACCATCTTTTAGTAACATATCTCTCCTAGACACTCTGTTGTTATCTGTGCGGATCTTGGAGATCTCTCAGGTGTATCCCAATGTCCTAAATTTTCCTAACTCTCTGACAGCCTCTAGCACGACTTTTAAAGCCTGCCCTGTCTGATTAATTAGGAGAGTCATGATCACTTGTTTGTAAGGTGGTGGAGCAAGGCGAATAATTCTGTTGTGCCCTGAGACAGCGAGTGGTCCATCTAACAGATGGCATGCATTGTTAAGGAAAATGGCAGTTTTCATACTTTCTTCTTTAAGTCTCTGCATTATGTCTCTTAAAGTATACCAGGGCTGTCATTAGGCAACCAATCTGATTCTGTAAGGTACTTATGATTGCAGCCCTCAGAGACTAACTGCAGCAAAGTAATTTGCTGTGGACCCTGAAAACTTCTAAACTGTTCCTGTCCGAGGGGATCTGTGCTTAGAGTGCAGAATTTAGAAGAGCTCCTTATATCAAGCATAACGCTCAAAGCGCCACAATCGAACAACCGCAACATCCCGTCCGTTGCTTAAATCTATTTATGGTATCATTGACCTCTTGCTGTGTGTAATCTTCTAAGGAATTAATTTCAATCCCTGACGGATTTTGTGGTGTGTGCTGCAATTTTCGTCTAAATATTGGCTGTGCGTACACTACGTTCTGCTCCTGTAGGTACCCCTGTCCCCCACCTTTTTTACTCTCCTCATCACTAGAGTTTGAAAAATCACTGCTGGTCCAAATTTTATTATCCCAAGACGAATCTGGGCACCAGTCCCAACCAGCATTAGTAATGATTAAATGAACCTTTTTCTGATTTATCCTTCCTCTACGTTTACGATATTTGTTTTGAGCTACTTTGATGGCAGCACGTTCTGCGATGGTTTGATACGTGTCTGCCTTATCTTGCAATAATGTATTCTGACAAGACAACATGGTTACACTATTCTTTGAATCAACAAGCTGCTTCTCTAATTGTTCATTCACCCTTTCTAACTGTTTACATTTTTCATGCATTTTTCTGTAGGCAGACAAAAGTATCCACCCCCATCTACCAAGAACTGAAAGATCATTCCCTTCAACCTGTACTTTTCTTAAGCAAGACAAAACGTCTGCTGGATCTGCTTTATTCAAACATTTATCCCAACTCTCCGATAAACCAGCCGAATATAAAAATTCATTAGCTAATACATCATAGGGTGCACGGCACCATCCAGGAATTTGAAAAACACTCTGTTCACACACGTTTTTAGAAGCAGATGCTTTAATTTTCTTGCTAAACATATGTTAACTTTTAAACGTATAGTTTCAACCTATAATTCCTTCCATCCTGCCGACTACGCCAAAGTGTTTTGCTTTACTGCTGACTGAGCCAAAATACACAAACTGAGAGGAGTCAAAAAGATTCTCTGGAATGCACTTCTTAATCTAAAGAAGACATTTATTATATCTTTTGCAAGGCTGGTGAAGGAAGGACAGTATAACTGAAAGTGTACTTTTAAAATGTGTAACAATGAAGTAAGACCATGTAGAAAGAATGTTCAGTCTATAAACAGCAAATATATACATGCAAAGATACAAACACTTATATTGATAAATGTATATATATTCACACACCAGTCCATGCACACACAGCACCGCCACTGTCCAACACAATCATACACAACACCACAGAGTCACACAACGACATCACAAGTGCAACTACACAAACGCTACGCCAAGCAACCACACTGCACACCTACACATGACAACACATACTAACATTAACAAGTAACTACACCACACAACTGAACAACACTAACACACTGCCATAGAATGTTCCATATGTCACACCACGCCCACACAACACACAACGCATATGACAGAGCCATCACACACGGATGCATACACAACAACCACACGAGGGTACACAACACCGGCATAACACATGGCAACACCAACAATACACAACTGAGCTACATACATGCATGTACCAAACACAAACATATCCTACACACAATACACAGCAATGAAAGCGGGACTAATGGCAGGGCCACACACACACACACAAAGCCCAGGAACAACAGCTAGCACACCCAACACACACACACGCACAAACCAAAACTCACAAACACTAAACAGCCATGTAGAAAGAAAGGCAGGACAAGTATGCTTCCATCAATCTAACACCAGGTTGGCCCAGATGTATTATTAAAGTAGAATGGAAAAATAAATAAATAACTAATACAGTCATAAGGCCAATGGCCAGTCCAATGTTCAACATGCCATAGGCACAAATGGCACCTCACCGTGCCCCTATTTGATTCCTGCCAACAAAATGACCTCCACAGGGTAGGGGCATCATGGGGGCAGGCAGGCACCTCAAGGGTGAGGGGGTGTAGGAGGGGTGTGTGGGTTTGGGAAGGGGGTCCTTGAACTTAGGCATGGGAGGGGCAGACTTCTTTGCAGGGGGAGGGGCATGGGCACTACCAGGGGGGCAGGAGAGGACTTGGAGGTGGAAGGGCTGGACTTGGGGATGGATACAGAGCACTTGGGGGTTTCACTGAGTGGTAGAGGGGTAGGGAACAGGGAAAACTCAGCGACGAAATGTTTCTTTGACACACGGGGTGGTCATGGCGAAAGGGTTTGGGAGTGGAGGGAGAGGGAGTGGTTGTGAGATGTGTCTTGGTGGATGTCTTGGGTGCAAGTGCATGAGTGGAATGCTTGTGGTTGCTGGGTATCTGTTGGATGGGTGAGTGTGGGTGCTGAGGTGTCTTGGGAGGAGGGGGGAGAAGGTGCAGGGAGATGCCATGGTGGATGGGTGACTGTCTGTTTAGGTGGTGTCTGCGGCTAAGATACATGTGCTGCATGTGGGGGTGTCGGTGGTTGTAGTGGGTGCAGATGTGACTGGGGTGAATGTCTGCAGGTCTGCTATTGTGTTGACTGTGTGTAAGGTAGGACTGGTGGCTGGATCCATGAATGATCTTGTGGTGGCTACAGGTGTGTCTGGTGTAGTGTCTGTGAAGGAGAGGGTGGCAGGGAAGTCAGTGCAGCGAGTGGATGTTGTTGTCTGTAGGTGGGTGTTGCTTGTGTGCATGCCGGTGGTGGGTCTTGTGGTGCTTGTGCTTGCGCTACCTTTGTCTGTTGAGATGGATGCATGCTTGTGTGTATGTGTGCTTTGGATGGGTATAGGTTGAGGAGTTTGGGATTGGGTACATGTAGTTGGAGGGGGATAGAAGACAAAGGGACACTGGCTGCCGTCAGAGTGGAGACCAGAGCCTGAAAGGATCTCTGTAGCCCAGCTATGGCACCGTGAATGCCCTCCAGGAACGCATTGCTCTGTTGGACTTGAGCTGCCAGTCCCTGGATGGCATTCATGATGGTCGACTGACCCACAGAGATGGACCTCAGGAGGTCAGTAGCCTCCTCACTGAGGGCAGCAGGGCTGACTGGGGTAGGGGCAGAACTTCCTGCAGTGAAGGAGATGCCCACCCTCCTGGGTGAGCGGGCACAGGCAACTGGATGGGGAGCAACTCGGAGGGTGGTGGACAAAGATGATGCTGGGGTGGTCCCAGATGGGTCTACCACTGCCAGGGAGTGTCCACCGGAAGAGGATTCCTAAGAAGAGGTGGTAGATCCGGTCTGCCCATTGGCACTCCCCTCACTCTCCATCCCACAGTGTCCCTCGCTGGTGCCAGCTTCCTGGGACGCGTGGCATGCTGCTTCCCCACTCGCCTGTGCCCCTTCTCCTTCACCAGTTGATGCTGATGCACACAAGGAGAGACAGGGGGAAGGAGGGAGGGGGAGAGAGACAGATAGGAGACTAAAGGTCAAAATTTACCTCCCATAGACACAGCGAAACATGCTCATTTGTGACAACACATATCATAGCTAGCCAATGCCAATTGCAATTACACTTCATCTACATCATGTCTTTACATGTCCCTTCTACCCACACCTGTAGGCCATCCCTCACACCTACATCAATACCTGAGTAGGACAGCACTACTAGAGTCAACCCCATGATGCCACCCAAAGCCCTCTTATCTGGCAGAGCATGGCCTGTATGCACTGTCAATAACATACCTAAATACACATCTTAGCTCTCCATACCCCTTACACCCATAGGATGTGCAGCTGACTGAACACAACACATCAGTCCTCTACAGTAACAACACCTGAAAAGTCCAAGTCCTCTGTGACATGTCAATCACAGTGAGGACAACTCTACTCACAGACCACACTGCACCTACCTGTCACGTTGCATGGCTGGCCACTTAGTACAGTGATGCCATTATGGAGAACAACTCTGAGTTTACCAACACATGTCAGCCAGCCAAATAGTTCACATCTGATGTGTACCATGTGAATCTGTGGTATAGCCATGTGATCAGTTAGACCCATCACAGAGCCAGTGCAGCTGACACTCAACACATATGACACTACTCAGCACACTGCTAAGTGCACCAACAATGGGCCATGTCCCACATATAACACATCCATGTAGATCCACTGAGTGCAGTATCACTACAGCGGTACCGCTGGTACACACATGTAACATCATGGACCACTTCCAATGCCACCACAGGTACACCAGTTGGACTACGCACCATGACAACTCCAACATCACACACACACCATTCCACTTATGGCTAAACCCATCACAGAGGCCAGACAACACACATCTCAGAGGGCTACGTTTAGCATTCATTAGGCACACATGGACACACAACACTGTACACCATTTACACATTCCTCCACCACATAAGGCAGCCCGAGGAGACTGAATCCAAATGGTGAATCACATCAACACACCATGTGTCATGCAACCCAAACCACTCATTATCTGCTACTATCAATTGGCTAAGTCAAGCTGTACTAGTCAGAGGCCATCAGATGTACCCCCAAATATCAATCTTGACATGATGTAGGCAGTCACTCAGCATTGCAGCATTGGAATTGCTAGGTCTTTGACATACATTCCATGTACACACCATGGTGACAAATTAGGGATCCCCCAGGTGTAGGAAAGTAGCCTCTTTCTAGCTTGGTTACCCCCACTTTTGGCCTGTTTGTCAGTGTGTTTGACTGTGTCTACTGGGATCCTGCTAAACAGGACGTCCAGTGGTTATGCTCGCTCCCTTAAATGATGGTTGTTGTGTTGTGTAGTCATTTTAGCTATAATTGTACACGTTACTTTAGCAAACTTGACCTGCCACTGTGCACTTTCGCCTAGATATATTTTATTCGGCTTTGTTTTATTATTTTAACATTAGCCACATTTTCGGTCTTGTTTTATTTTCTCTATCTAGCTGTTCATGCGCCCGGTTGCCCCAATCATCCCCGCTCTTGGGTGAAGATGAGGCACTGCTAGTTAGCTGGAACAAACCCGGATTAGACTGACAGGTGTCACATGGTGCGAGATCAGAGTCAGTCCCCCGCAGTACAGATGATTCTGCCGCCCGAATCCAGTAGTCTCACTAGGATAATGGTGCCGCCAACGTTTGGTCAGGCACTAATTGTCAGGTTTTCCTGAGTATCTCAGTGTCACTACATGCAAGGATACCTCAGTACTATATACAGAGATGTCAATGGTATCAAGGATTTTCCTCCTCAGCTAACTAGGGAGTACCTAACTAACACTGTAGGTTGTTCAAGCTTGAACCCTAAAAGGATAATTCCCATTTGGTGTGCTTATCTCTGAACAAAATTTACCATTCACCATGGCAAACCCACAAACGAGTAGCAATTACAGTCGATATGGGACCACTCCTTACTGCACATTTATTGGCACATGGCCTACTGGCCCAAGGGGGTCCAGTTACATTTGTTGTTGAAGCTCATGCAGCAACAAGAACAGAAATGTTCTAGTCTTGGGTCACATTTCCAGCAGTTGATGGGAACACAAATACATTTTACCATTATACACCTGCAAATACACCAGCACAATACAGTATAGAGCTTATGCATGTTTAGAAATACCTCTATCTTTTCAAGACCATAATTGGCTTGATGGCACCCTACCACATACAATCCTTTATTGGCCACATATACACCGCACCCTGATGCAGCAACATTGGTGGTAGCTGAGGTTCGCCGCTTATATACTGAGCTTACGGCAATATACTGTTAGTACAGTCTGTAATGAAAACATTAAATACAAACCCAGCACGTGCTGCCCCGGTGCAACCACATGCAGCAACGCCAGGTATTAATCCTACGACTGTACATTCGATTATGGGTAAGGTACCCGCCAAACGGGAAGAGATTCCATTTTGGTTAGCTCAAAAAATAAATGCACTGGAAGCAGTATTTCCCCAAGCGGGATCTCAGGATAAGCATTGAATATTAACTATGTGCTTGCCATTTGGGACGGTTCCCACAGTAGATAACTGCAACACTTGGGGCACGGTATTTGCAACGCTCTATATTACTGCACACGGTACACCAACACTTGCCAATCTTCCAGAAGTGTTAAAACAAATTCAAGGTGAATACGGGGCTGCCCCAGCCCTAGTCTTGGGGTTGCAACTTATGGGCAACTTTGCCACTGTATCTTCAATTATATTAAGTAACCTTAAAGGGGAAGCAGTAGCACTAGCAGTGCGTATGCGGCACTGGGACGTTCCTATATAGGATGAAGGACGTGAGCTGCCAGAACTTATCATGGAGACCTATTCTAGTATTGGTCTAGACAGTCTGGGGGCCAGACCCACAAAACCACAATTTCAGGGCAAATCTAATAAAGATTCTACCAAACAAGCACCCCAGGGATCTAAAAAACGCTAGGATAAAAAACAACAAACACCTAAAAAAGAAAGGGGAGACTCTCCGCATCTGGAGACCCCTCAGAAAATATATAATCTCAGAAATAGATAATATAAAAACACCTGACAGATATCAATATACTGATACACGCCAATCTCGTTCCTTTCAGGACTCACTGGAAAAACGCAGTGAGAGAGGTGGGCGGTCAGAGCAAAGATATGAGTATGTGAAACCGAGACAGGAATAACAACGCTCAACAGAAGTTTCTGTTAAAAAAAAGAGAGAAACTTCTCCAACAAAAACCCCAATTTAAAAAGAACAAATTGGCAGCAGTTGCGATTCATCATGGCACTCAAGAAGAGGGCTCTATTGAATAACAAGACGTGGGCACTAGCTCTGCTAGACAGCGCAGCAGAGGTCACAATAGTTCGCCGGAATCTTCAAGAGCATCTGGAGGTGAAAGCAACTGATGACTTCTTACAAGCTGAAACTGCGGACATGCGTGTCTCCACGCCTGACAGGATGTACAAAGTAACAATACAGTTCGAAGGAGACATCGAACGCACAACAGACGCAATCTTTTGGGACTGCGTAGTCAACATTTATGATATTTTACTGGCCAAAAAAGATTGGCCACCTGACTTTGTCCATACTTGCCCATATGGGGAAAAGATGATCAAACCTTCTTTCTTGCCTCTTGTTCCCGATGAGCTCGCAGAATTCTACGCCATTGATTGGGCATTGGCGCAGGCACCCGCATTATACCGCAACCACATAGGGTGGGATAAAGATTCCCCCTGTCATGTAATTCCAATTAAGAATCAACCCCAACCTCAACCCAATAAAACATGATGCTAAAGCACCTGTGAGGTAAATCCTCACACAACTAGAGTACCAGGGCGTAATCGAACCCTGTGTCTCACCAATGCATAATCCCTTATTCCCTGTAGTTAAACCGGACAATTCATACAGAATAGCCTTAGACTACAGACACTTAAATAGTCATACACGCACATATGCTATACAAAATTCTCATAGCACAGCACTTATGAACAATATAGTGCGCAAAAAATACAAAACAGCATTGGATATTTCCAATGGCTTCTTCAGCCAAAATATAGCGCCTGAGAGTAGAGACTTAACAAGTTACAGTGCACTAGGCTTCCAGAAAAAATTCTGTAGTTTATCACAGGAGTGTAAGAACAGTCCAGGACTGTTGGCTGCTCGTATAACTTCAATATAGCACAACCTTGACCCTGAAGCATTGCCCTATGTAGATGATATCTACCTTACAGACGATGAATTACTGCAACATCTATAACGGGTCCAGGACGGTTGGCTGCTTGTGTAACTTCAATATTGCACAACCTTGACCCTGAAGCATTGCCCTATGTAGATGATATCTACCTTACAGACGATGAATTACTGCAACATCTATAACAGGTAGCGTGCATTGTTGTAGGATTTGCCGAATTCGGCTATAAATTCAACTTAAAAAAAATAAAAATAGCCTTCGTTGGTGTTCTGTTTCTGGGATACGAATTATCAAGTGAAGGAAAGAGCCTAGCGCCAAAATTCTTAGAAAAATGCACACAGTAACAACCTCCAAATACCATTAAAAAACTCCAATCGCCATTGGATTTTCTAAATTTTGGCAGAATATACATTCCAGATTATGCATACCGCATCAAACCCTTATATGATTTGATACGTCCTGACTTTTCCAGTAAATTCTGGACAGTCGAACACACATGCATCGCAACAAGACATGCTTGCAGCACAACACCTACACACAAGGGACAATAACAAACATCTGGTCATCAGAGTAATTGCTGGTGCCATTAGTTTCACCTCTGTAACATTCAATGAACGTGAGACAGTTCCGATTGCATACAAATCACATTTGTACTCTACAGCAGAACGCTTTGCTCTCACTGAGAAAATTCTCACTGCTGTTTAGATGGCTGTCATTAAAGAAAGACCATTAGCCCAGTGGAAATGCATTATTCGTATCCCCAATCCCATCCCTTGAGGCTGTTACCAAAGCCAGTGTTCCAAATGCTAAAGCATTACATCCACATTGGATCCAATAGGCAAAGTCTCTGACAGATTAAAAAAAGAGGGATAGGGAGGTATTATGGTCCAGTGTATATCCTCCCAACAAAGCTATGAAAAATATATAATACACTGTTCCAATTAGAAAGAAGAGAACACATATGGGAGTCCTAAAATTTAGGAGCAAATAACCTCACACATCCGAGAGCATGTCATGCTTCATCATCGGTACAGCTCCTCGTCAGACCGGCGCTGCAATGTCTGACGGGCACCACCCCAAATGGGGCTAAAGGCTCTGGTGATGGCACTGGAACATACGGATCCTGAACTGCTAACACTGATTGTCTGTGATTTGTATTATTGTTTTCAGTCCATCAATGAATATCTGCATTACTGGCACCAGAATGGGTTCAGAGATTCCAAAGGTAGCACCATCAAACTTCTGTGCGGGAAAGTATCGGATCTGAAGGAAACGCTACCAAATGTCCATGTTGTACATACACCTGCGCGTTGGAATACATGTTGCTGGAAATACACTGGCTGATGAAGCAGCCAAATCAGCAGTACCTACGGCTTCTGTTGCTGCAGCAACTCATTCTAGGACAAAACCGGACGCTAACCTATGGGCTGCCGTGACAGCCATGGCTAAAGGCACACCCTTGCTAAAAGCATTTACTGCTAAATATTCCTACCGGATGACAGACTTGTTTTCCGCCATAGCTATAAAACCAGGTGTGGGTAATCGTGAGATTCCCAACAAAGATCAAAGACTAGAGTTGATGAAAGCAGCGCATGAGGGAGTTGTTTCTGCTCATGCTGGTGTGGCGGCTACAATAGCATTGTTGCAAGTGTGTTACTGGTGGCCAGGTCTATACAAACAGGCCAAGCATTATGACCTTTGTTGTGATATCTGCCAACAAATTAAGGGGTCCACCGTTAAACGTCCACCTCAGACACCCCTCTTAATTTATAACAAACCATTACAATGTGTGTACCTAGACCATTGCGGTCCTTTGACACCTAACAGTGCATACAGATACATTCTAGCCACTGTTGACTCCTGCTCCAGATTTCTATGAGTGTGGCCACAACGCTCAGCTGACGCTTGGACTGTTAATAAAGATTTGCAAGTCTTTATCGGCAGATATGCAGTTGCGAATTTCCACTCGGACCAGGGCCCTGCTTTCACCTCAAGGGCATTCAGGGATGCCATGGCTTAGTTAAGGGTCCAGCTCCATTACTCGTCTCCATTTCATCCCAAGGGAAATAGGCCCTCATTACAACCCTGGCGTTAAATCCCGCTTACCGCTGTGCAGAAGACCGCCAACATACCGCTGCGGCCGCAGAAATCCGCTACAGGTATTACGACCCACAGCCTGGAATCCGCCACAATACAGACACCCACACAAGTCCGCCACACCAAAGGTCAGTGATAAACTGGCGAAAACAAAACCAACACCATCACACCAACAAGAATACGCCCACACTATCATGAATCAACGCAGCGGTCTTTCAACGCGGTAAACCATTGGCGGTCCACACCGCCGCGCTCAAAATACACACACATATACAAAACACAACCACATTGGACAATTTGAAATACACACATCTGATACACATACACACACCACACCCACACACCCAATCCAATATAAAACACACACCCACATTACCCACAAACCCTTACTACTAGAAATTTGAAAGCAGGCCAGAGAGAGACACTACCTAAAACAACACCAGCATCCACAGACACACAACACCACCACTTACACAACATCCACGCACCTCAAATAACACACACCAACACATCCCCTCACACATCACAACAGACACCACCTCACACATCACCCACACCACATCATGGCACCTCAACGACACCCCAGGTTCTCTGAGGAGGAGCTCAGGGACATGGTGGAGGAAATCATCCGCATAGAGCCACAGCTATTCAGGTCACAGGTGCAGCAGACATCCATTGCAAGGAAGATGGAGTTATGGCGCAGAATCGTCAACAGGGTCAACGCAGTGGGACAGCACCCAAGAACTAGGGATGACATCAGGAAGAGGTGGAACCACCTACGGGGGAAGGTGCATTCCGCGGTCTCCAGACACCAGATGGCTGTACAGAGGACTGGCAGTGGACCTACACCTCCTCCCCCACAACTAACAACATGGGAGGAGCAAAGTCTTGGCAATACTGCATCCTGAGGGCCTCACAGGAGTAGCAGGAGAACTTGACTCTGGTAAGGCAAATCTTTACTACAACATCCCCCCCACCCCACCTGCATGCCATCACATACTCCCACCCTTACCCTCACACCCATCACCCCAACAACCCACAGATACCCCACCAACACAACCCACACATCCCAAAACCAAGCCCTGCATGTAACACCAATGCATGGACACCCATCACCCAAGCATGTCCAGTACAGAGACTCCAAAATCACCAATCACAGAAGGACCAAGCCAATAATGCAAGCACTGGAGTAGAGGGTCACTCACCCATTGCACACGATGGCGCACACAGATACAATAATTATGCATTTACACCCCAACAGGATCCCTACCCAACATCACCGGACCGAAGGTGCCAGATATATCCAGTCCCCCCACAGAAGAGGCCCACAGTGATGACAGCAGCTCTGCACGCCTGGATCAAGATGACCAGCCCGGCCCATCTGGGACCTCGGGACATTCGGTTCCCCTGCCACTGGCACAAGCCACCACAGAGCCTCCCCCCTCAGGAAACACCACCACAGCATCCACCCAGCGGGCCCATCCCTCTGTCCCCAGGACACGTCAATCAGCAGTGTGTCCACCACTACAGGGAACCCAGGCAACCCCACTAACACAGGACGATCAGGGACCTGGGAGCAGTGGGCACACAGTTCAGGGGACAGAGGCACAGGATAACAGGGAAGCTGGGAGGACTGTTGTGCGACAGGGGGAGGACAGGCCCGGGGAACCCACTCTCCACGAGGCACTTTCCAACATCATGGGAGCTTACCATCATTCCCAGGAGACGATGGCAAGAGTACTGGCCAAGTTTCAGGAGACCCAGCAGCTGCAGGAGGAACACTACCTTGGGATCAGGGAGGACTTGAAGTCCATTAACACCACCCTGGTCACCATTGCAGGGGTGCTGGCAGACCTTCTCAACACCAGGAGGGACACAGTGGCACAACAAGGGGCCCCTGACACTAGCCTGGACGATGTACAGCCTCCACCTCCGCTGGCGCTAGTGGACAGGAGGCACCGCCACAGGAACAACAGGACACTAGCACCCCACCCCCTGCAGATGGAGAACCACCCCGCAAACGATCCCTGAGATCCAGGAACAAGACAGAGAACATGCCAAGACCCCTGCCAGGAAATGAGACCCCCCTGAATGTTACCCTTCTGTCCCACTATGTCACCCTGTCCATCCTTAAACTGCCATTGCTCCACTTCCTATGCCCCTTTGGACAATGCACCTGTGAAACAAATAGACTGGACTCTGCCATGGACATTCCTCCACCATCACCCCAGCCCATTTTACAACCCCCTCCACTTATTAGCACAGGAATAAACACACTTCAACCACAAAACAATCTGGAGTCAGTCTGTGCTTTCCCAAATGTATAATTGCAATAACTATAGAATATAGCAATGTCAATGTACTTGTTCACAGCTGTAGGCCAGCAGTAAACATAGCAGAGGGCACAAAGTGGGACCCAGATCTGTGAAATGGAAAGTCAAAGTGACAAGTCAGGTTCCATACACTAAATGAAAATGACAGACTTATGCTTGCTCAAACAATAGTATGAGATGTTGGAAGCAGTGACATTGTCTTACCTGTGTCTCACTGGAAGTATTGCATGATGATGTTGTTTCGGTGTGAGAAACTGGGGCTGATTGCAGAGGCCCCATAACTTTTTGCCCCCATTTTCCACTTTATGCTGGTGTTTTCCTGACTTTAAAGGTGCCCTGGGTACTGCTAACCAGTCCCAGGGCCTGTGCTCTGTGTAAAATGGATATGCAAATTAGGCTAATTATAATTGACTAAGTAAACCTACCTATAAGTCCCTAGTATATGGTAGGGCATGTAGGTTTAGGGACCACAGCATAGGTGGTGCACACCTAGGTGCATTGCTGAGGTGCCCAGTGTCATTTTAAAAGCAAGCCTGCCTTGCTGGCTGCTTTTAAATTAAAGTTATATGCAAATTCGACTTTGGAATTAAAGGTACTTCCAAAGTCTTAAACTACCTTATTTTTACATATAAGTCACCCCTAAGGTGTGCCCCATGTGCCCCTAGGGCTGGGTGCCATGTAACTATAAGCAGGGACTTTATAAAAATAGATTTATAAGCCCTGGTGAGGTAAAAACAGCCAAATTCGTTTTTCCCTCATTGAAGTAAATGGCCTTCATAGGCTAGAATGGGCAGACTTTATTTTAAATTTTAAAGTCTCCTTAAATGTTACATACCAAGAATTTGGTATCAAATTGATTGTTATAATAAATCCCACAACTTCCAGTTGTTGGATTTAATATAACTAGTCCAGGTAAAAAGTTTAGACTTTACCTAAAAAGTTGCCAATTTCAGCTCTGCATTGTTTTTGCTGCTGTGCTCTGATTGGCCAGCCTGCAGCAGCTTCTGCCAGGCTACTTTAATGAGGTGTGAAGTGGCCTGACTTCACACAAAGGAATGTGCTTGGGGGAGAGAATCTCCCCTCAGCAGATGGTGAGGCAGGAAGGGGGAGGGCTGCCAAACTGGTCTTCAAAGGCAGAGAAGGACATCTGGAGCACCCAGCAACACCCCCACATCCTGCAACCCTAGACAGCTAGGTGCCCCCTTGATTAGATTAGGAGAGGGGTGTGTTTATGATTTTTAGCCACACCAGTGGGTGGGCTCAGCCAGATCTCTCCTCCAAAAATCAGATTCATCCATTTTGGATTTTTAGAGACTGTTGCCTTCTGGGATGGATTTTTGCCACACTTCCCAGGAAGTGGTCATCACAGGGGGACGACCCTGTCCCTGATTGGAGAACCAGGGCCCCCCTGCTTTTCACCCAGGAGCAAGGATAAAACTGGCAGACCTGCACCCACGCCTCAGATCCCCTCCAGAATTCAACAAGAAAGGAACTAAAGAAGAAGAAGGACTGCCCTGCTGGACCCCTGGCCTGCACCTGGACCCTGCACTCAGAAAGACTGCAACAGCTGCACACTTGGGCTTCACCACAAGAAGGACTTTGCCTGACTTCCACTGGTTCAAGGAGGGACTCCCTGTTTGCTACAGGTGAAAAATTGCTAACCAGAGTCCCCTGCACCAACTCCTGAAAAAGTGACCAGCTGACCACTGTCCAGTGGCCAAAAAGGAGTTTGCGCCAGGTGCATTCTGGGAGTTGAAGTCCGCACTTCCCAAGGACCATCACAGAACTTCTGGACCCTTGGGATGAGCTGTGGACCCCAAAAGAACCTTAAAAGAACATCTGGGTGAAGCCCCAGAAGTTTGGAGAAGATTGGAGAATTTTTAGAAAAAAGCTCCATAAAGTGACCGACCCGACGCGGAAATTCTAGCCGGCTTGCCTCAACCGCGACCCGGCCTGACTTCGTGGTTCGTCCCGGTAAAGAAAAACATCCGAAAAAGAGACTAAGTCCGAACGTAAAAAGTTGACCGGGACCTTCCAGCCATCGTATCCGAGAAGGGCTCCACGGACGTCGGATCAAGATCCAGGTTTACCCCGGTCGAAGGATTTTCATCTCGAAAAAACGACTAAGTCCGAAGGTAAAAATCACCACCGAGGAAACAGACTTCGCGTATCCGGACAAGGGCTCCAGGAGGTCGGATCCAACTGGCAGGTTCGTCCCGGGGAAGAAAAACATCAAAAAAGAGACTAAGTCAGAAGGTAACTTTTTAACCGAGGCCTCCCGCGACTTGTAGCCGAGCAGGGCTCCATCGCGGTCGGCCTGAAAGTTTGACTTTGCCCCGGTCCTGGTGCAACCAGATGACCCGAATGGCGCTTTTTGTTTCTAAGCGCTAGAAAATAATAATACTTTAAAAATTCATATCTCCGGTTCCCCTGAACCGATTTTAATCGTTTTTGTGTCATTTTAAAGATAAAAATATAAGCTATTTTTATAAATTGGTTTTGGATTTTTAAACTGTTTCCTGTGTTTTATTTAATTACTGTTTTGTGATATCTGAATGCTTTACACTTTGTCTCCTAAGTTAAGCCTTGACGCTCGATGCCAAGCTACCAAGGGTAGAGCTGGGATTAATTTACTGAGACCTAACTGTACTTTTGTGGAGGTTTGTGGCTTGTTGCTAGGTGTAGGTACCTACCTGCCCTACCAATAACCCATTTTCCAACATAATTGGAAGCAGCGACGGGATCCTGTACTTGTGTTCAATATCACGTTACAGTTTTAGATAAAACAAATTAAAAATCCTTTAAATTGTCCTAGTGCAAAAATTGTTTTTAATTTTTAATTTTAATTTTTGAATTTTTAATTAATTTGGATTAATTTCAATTATTGAATTTTTGTAATTTTTCTAAATTCTTGTTACCAATTTTTGCAAAAAGTTTTTGTTGACACAAAACTAGGGAACCATGGAGCTTGATCTGGCTAGCCTACCCACACTGACAGTAGTCCAGCTTAGGGGGTTGTGTATTGAGAGGGGGTTGCCTGCAACCCCTGATCTCAGGAAGCAAATCCTGATTAAATCCCTGACAGCATGGGCTGAGGCACAAGAGGTAGAGACAGAGGAAGCTCCAGAGGAGGAAGAAAAAGAGGAAGATGCTAACTCTAACCACTCAGGGGAGGGAAGGCATCAGACCCCAAGTGAGGAAGAGGAGGAACGGACCTCAATGGATACAGTCACTAGGGGCAGACCCAAAGCTAGTGGTAGGAAGAGGGTCCTTTCAGGAGGAGAGAACCCATCCATCAGGGAAAGAGAGCTGGAAGCCCAGCTAGCCTACATAGCTTTGGAAGCAGAGAAGCTGGCCCTAGAAAAGAAAAAGTGGGCATACAAAGAAAAAAGAGATGGAAGCAGCGATAAAGAAGCTGAGGTGTCCATGGGTGGGGGAGTTTGCCCCAGATTACCCAAGGGGGTGGTCCCTGCTTATGTAGAGGGGGATGACATAGATAAGTGGCTGGAGGCCTTTGAGAGGGCACTCCAAATGAGAAGGGTTAGGCCTCAATACTGGGGTTCCCTTTTGTGGGAGTTGGTCCCCAACTCAGGGAGGGATAGGCTTCTGACCTTAAGGGGGGAGGAGGCAGATTCATACCCTAGTATGAAAAGGTGCTTAGCCAAGAAGTTTGGTCTGACCCCAGAGCAATATAGAATGAAGTTCAGGGACACCCAGAAGGTCAGTACCCAGTCTTGGGTTGACTTTGTGGACACCTCACTAAAGGCACTAGAGGGCTGGATTATTGGCAACAAAGTAAATACTTATGAGGGGTTATACAATCTGATCATGAGAGAGCACATCTTGACCAATTGTATCCAAGAAAGGTTACGCCAGCATCTAGTGGACTCTAAGCTGACCAACCCTAGAGAGCTAGGGGAGGCAGCTGATGAGTGGTTGAGAACCAGGGTGGTTGTCAAGTCCCAGGGGGGAGACTCCAAGAAGGGGGGGACAGGTCCCCAAAAACCTAAGGAGGGAGGTGGTAAGCCCACCACAGAGACTCCCTCTGTACCCCAGAACCCTAAGAAGGAGGAGAGTAAATCCCACTCCCAATCTGACATGCAGAGACAGGGAGACCCAGGGTTAAAAAAGCTCTTGGACAGTAGGGCTTGCTTTGACTGTCAGCAGACAGGTCACTTCAGAGGAGATGCAGCCTGTCCAAAGAAAGTGGTTAGCACTGGGCTGTCCAGTGTAGCCATAGAGGAGGATTCCTCAGATGATGAAGTCCTCCTAGCATTGTGCTGGGAGACAGGACCAGATGGTAAGCTGGTGATCCCTGAGGGTGGGAGTAGGCACTTCCACCACATTCAAGTGAATGGGATCCCTACCACTGGCCTGAGAGACACCTGTGCCAGTCACACTGTAGTGAGTGACCGGTTAGTGACCCCAGACATGTATGTCCCAGGAAAGACAAAGAAAGTCAGGATAGCCACAGGGGAGGTCACCTCCAAACCTGTAGCCATAGTGCCCCTAGAGAGGGAGGGTATCCTTGACTGGATTAGGGTGGTAGTCAGTGCTGACCTTCCCCTAGATTGTATCCTGGGCAATGACCTCCCAGAGGTGAGTCTGGTCACAGATGGGGTGGTCGCCCAGGGCGCCCCCCCCAACCCAAAGTCCTGGGGAGTCAGTCCCTACAGTTAGGAGACAGGGGTCCCCAAGAAAAGGAAAGAAGAAAAGGAAGGGTAGGCCACTCTTAAAGAGAGTTCCAGGGAGCCAAAGGCCTTCTGCCCCAGTAAGGGGGGAGCCCAGAGTTGGCACTGGTGAGGCCTCACCTGACCCCAAGGAAGTCCTGAGTAGTCAGGCAGCTGTCCAGATGCAAGGTGTTGCCCCTGCACTGACAGAAGGGAGAGTGGAAGGAGGGTGTCTGCCACAGGAGGTGGTAGCCCCCCACTCTAGACAGCAAGAGGGGTGCCAGGACCCCAAAGTTGCCCCTAAAGCAGCTCAGCCACCTGTCAGTGGAGAGCTTAGGGTGTGGTTCTGGGTACTGACAGCTGTCAGTAGCCTCTGCTGTGTGCTAGCCTTCCTGGCAGCACTGTACTTGGCCTGGGAGGCAGACCCCAGGGCCAATAGCAAAGTAGGCCCCCTGACCCTATTGGTCATGGTGGGGTTGCTCAAGTGTTGGGTGACTTCTTTGGGTAAGCTAGGTGTTGCCCTAGCAAAGTTAGGAGTAGGGGAGGTGGGCACCTCACTACCCAAGTTGGCAGAGAGAGAGGAGGAAGACCCCCCTAGAGGGAAGTTTCAGTTTGAGTTGGGTCCTTTTACTGTTGGGATGGCTTCACTACCCAGAGGGAGTGACCCTGACAGGAGGATATAAGGCAGAGTAGGCCCTGCAAAGGGACAGCCAGTTTTCTTCACTGTCTTCCTCGCCTAACAAGCCAGGAAGACTCTCCCAGGGTTGGGCTGAGTCTCCTGGGCGTGTGGGCTGGGGGGGGGGGTTGTGTGAGAAACTGGGGCTGATTGCAGAGGCCCCATAACTTTTTGCCCCCATTTTCCACTTTATGCTGGTGTTTTCCTGACTTTAAAGGTGCCCTGGGTACTGCTAACCAGTCCCAGGGCCTGTGCTCTGTGTAAAATGGATATGCAAATTAGGCTAATTATAATTGACTAAGTAAACCTACCTATAAGTCCCTAGTATATGGTAGGGCATGTAGGTTTAGGGACCACAGCATAGGTGGTGCACACCTAGGTGCATTGCTGAGGTGCCCAGTGTCATTTTAAAAGCAAGCCTGCCTTGCTGGCTGCTTTTAAATTAAAGTTATATGCAAATTCGACTTTGGAATTAAAGGTACTTCCAAAGTCTTAAACTACCTTATTTTTACATATAAGTCACCCCTAAGGTGTGCCCTATGTGCCCCTAGGGCTGGGTGCCATGTAACTATAAGCAGGGACTTTATAAAAATAGATTTATAAGCCCTGGTGAGGTAAAAACAGCCAAATTCGTTTTTCCCTCATTGAAGTAAATGGCCTTCATAGGCTAGAATGGGCAGACTTTATTTTAAATTTTAAAGTCTCCTTAAATGTTACATACCAAGAATTTGGTATCAAATTGATTGTTATAATAAATCCCACAACTTCCAGTTGTTGGATTTAATATAACTAGTCCAGGTAAAAAGTTTAGACTTTACCTAAAAAGTTGCCAATTTCAGCTCTGCATTGTTTTTGCTGCTGTGCTCTGATTGGCCAGCCTGCAGCAGCTTCTGCCAGGCTACTTTAATGAGGTGTGAAGTGGCCTGACTTCACACAAAGGAATGTGCTTGGGGGAGAGAATCTCCCCTCAGCAGATGGTGAGGCAGGAAGGGGGAGGGCTGCCAAACTGGTCTTCAAAGGCAGAGAAGGACATCTGGAGCACCCAGCAACACCCCCACATCCTGCAACCCTAGACAGCTAGGTGCCCCCTTGATTAGATTAGGAGAGGGGTGTGTTTATGATTTTTAGCCACACCAGTGGGTGGGCTCAGCCAGATCTCTCCTCCAAAAATCAGATTCATCCATTTTGGATTTTTAGAGACTGTTGCCTTCTGGGATGGATTTTTGCCACACTTCCCAGGAAGTGGTCATCACAGGGGGACGACCCTGTCCCTGATTGGAGAACCAGGGCCCCCCTGCTTTTCACCCAGGAGCAAGGATAAAACTGGCAGACCTGCACCCACGCCTCAGATCCCCTCCAGAATTCAACAAGAAAGGAACTAAAGAAGAAGAAGGACTGCCCTGCTGGACCCCTGGCCTGCACCTGGACCCTGCACTCAGAAAGACTGCACCAGCTGCACACTTGGGCTTCACCACAAGAAGGACTTTGCCTGACTTCCACTGGTTCAAGGAGGGACTCCCTGTTTGCTACAGGTGAAAAATTGCTAACCAGAGTCCCCTGCACCAACTCCTGAAAAAGTGACCAGCTGACCACTGTCCAGTGGCCAAAAAGGAGTTTGCGCCAGGTGCATTCTGGGAGTTGAAGTCCGCACTTCCCAAGGACCATCACAGAACTTCTGGACCCTTGGGATGAGCTGTGGACCCCAAAAGAACCTTAAAAGAACATCTGGGTGAAGCCCCAGAAGTTTGGAGAAGATTGGAGAATTTTTAGAAAAAAGCTCCATAAAGTGACCGACCCGACGCGGAAATTCTAGCCGGCTTGCCTCAACCGCGACCCGGCCTGACTTCGTGGTTCGTCCCGGTAAAGAAAAACATCCGAAAAAGAGACTAAGTCCGAACGTAAAAAGTTGACCGGGACCTTCCAGCCATCGTATCCGAGAAGGGCTCCACGGACGTCGGATCAAGATCCAGGTTTACCCCGGTCGAAGGATTTTCATCTCGAAAAAACGACTAAGTCCGAAGGTAAAAATCACCACCGAGGAAACAGACTTCGCGTATCCGGACAAGGGCTCCAGGAGGTCGGATCCAACTGGCAGGTTCGTCCCGGGGAAGAAAAACATCAAAAAAGAGACTAAGTCAGAAGGTAACTTTTTAACCGAGGCCTCCCGCGACTTGTAGCCGAGCAGGGCTCCATCGCGGTCGGCCCGAAAGTTTGACTTTGCCCCGGTCCTGGTGCAACCAGATGACCCGAATGGCGCTTTTTGTTTCTAAGCGCTAGAAAATAATAATACTTTAAAAATTCATATCTCCGGTTCCCCTGAACCGATTTTAATCGTTTTTGTGTCATTTTAAAGATAAAAATATAAGCTATTTTTATAAATTGGTTTTGGATTTTTAAACTGTTTCCTGTGTTTTATTTAATTACTGTTTTGTGATATCTGAATGCTTTACACTTTGTCTCCTAAGTTAAGCCTTGACGCTCGATGCCAAGCTACCAAGGGTAGAGCTGGGATTAATTTACTGAGACCTAACTGTACTTTTGTGGAGGTTTGTGGCTTGTTGCTAGGTGTAGGTACCTACCTGCCCTACCAATAACCCATTTTCCAACATTCGGTTGTCGATATCCTCTTCTTCTGCCTCCTCTTCTTCGCTGTCCACAGGCCCAACAGGTGCCAAAAGACCACCAACTGGCCCATCCTCCTGCAAAAAAATGCACCTGCCGTCGCAAAGCCAGGTTGTGCAGTATACAGCAGGCCACGATTATCTAGCACACCTTCTTTGGTGAGAAGTATAGGGAGCCACCTGTCAGATGGAGGCACCGGAATCTGGCCTTCAGGAGGCCGAAGGTGCGTTCGATCACCCTCCTAGTTCGCCCATGTGCCTCATTGTAGCGTTCCTCTGCCCTTGTCCTGGGATTCCTCACTGGGGTCAGTAGCCATGACAGGTTGGGGTAACCAGAGTCACCTGCAAATGTCGAGGGACAACTGTTAGACACACACTAACCCTTAGGGACAGCCCCATACCCAGACACCTATGTCAACTGTATTGGGACCTTGGCCTCACCTATTAGCCACACACGGTGCCTCTGGAGTTGCCCCATCACATAAGGGATGCTGCTATTCCTCAAAATGTAAGCGTCATGCACAGAGCCAGGATACTTGGCATTGACATGGGAGATGTACTGGTCTGCCAAACACACCATGTGCACATTCATCAAATGGTAGCTCTTCTGGTTTCTATACACCTGTTCATTCCTGTGGGGGGGGGGGTACAAATGCCACATGTGTACCATCAATGGCACCAATGATGTTGGGGATATGTCCCAGGGCATAGAAGTCACCTTTCACTGTGGGCAAATCCTCCACCTGAGGGAACACGATGTAGCTGCGCATGTGTTTCAGCAGGGCAGACAACACTCTGGACAACACGTTAGAGAACATTGGCTGGGACATCCCTGATGCTATAGCCACTGTTGTTTGAAAAGACCCACTGGCCAGGAAATGGAGTACAGACAGGACCTGCACTAGAGGGGGTATTCCTGTGGGATGGCGGATAGATGAAATCAGGTCTGGCTCCAACTGGGCACACAGTTCCTGGATTGTTGCACGATCTGTATCTGACTAGGATGTGTCTCTCTTCCATTGTCGACAGGCCCACCAGGGGTCTGTACACCGGAGGATGCCGCCATCTCATCACCTGCCCCAGCGGACGTGCCCTGTGGAGGAGAACAGTGAGCAGAGAGTCATCCAACACTGAGGTATCACAATGTGTTTTTTGCAGAAACGTTATTAATCCGCAATGTGCCAGTATCTGTCTATATTCCCGGCCTAGATAGGTGTGACGCAGTTAACATCCATCCCATGTGGCCTCCTGAAATGGCGGCTGCCTGACCTGTAAGGTGGGACAAGGGGAAATGAGGTAACTGCGCTGGCGTTGTACACCGTTGCGGTGTGCGGTCGAAGACCGTGGCGCAATTCTGCAGTGGTTAACATTGGGCCCTATGGGTCTCAGGAGCCAATGACGATGTACGCCGGTACGCACCGCCTCGGACGTGACCGCCATTTTCTGTCTGTTCACTCACTTGATACCTGACCTTCAACAGGAGAAGGCCTACACTGCAAGTGCTGCTGTGACCTGTGTCTGGAAGCGACGATGGCTCATGTGTCTGGGGAAAGGGCCCCTGCCTTCACTTCGGAGGAGTTGGAGAAACTAGTGGATGGGGTTCTCCCCCAGTACACGCAACTGTACGGTCCTCCAGACAAACAGGTGAATACACTGTGAGCATGCTGCATGGGCAGTGCCTGTTTTGAGTGGTGTGGATGGAAGATATATGGGGGGGGGGGGCTGAGGCCTGCATGTGCAGATGGGGAGTGTATGTGCGTCAGGGCATGGGTGGGAACTGGGGGGGCAATGAGTATGACGGTCCGGACGGGTAAGTAATTTCCTTTCCCCCTGTACCATTCCTCTAGGTCAGCGCCCACCAGAGGAAGGGTACTTAGCGTGCCATCGCCAAGGACGTCCGGACCCTGGGGGTCTACCACAGACAGAGCACCCACTGCCGTAAAAGATGGGAGGACCGGTGCCGCTGGAGCAAGAAGATGGCGGAGGCCCAGCTGGGGATGGCCTCCCAATGTGGGAGGGGTGCCCGTCGCACCATGACCCCCCTGATGTTCCGGATCCTGGCGATGGCCTATCAGGAGTTGGATGGGTGCTTGAGGGCATCACAGCAGCCACAAGGGGGTGCGTGCACTCTCATTCAGCAGGCTCAGCGCACATTACGAGGTGTCTGGATGGGGGAGGTAGGTGGGCAGTGGGTTCCCCTAGGCCAGGGCGAACTTGGTAGGCAAGGTCCCTTGTGAGGCAGGCCATGTGGCACCCAAAACCCACCAGTGGTAAGAGCCATCTACACCTAGTCAGGCTTCTGTGACTTCCAGGTGTGCAGCAATTGGTCTTAGGCCTCGTACCCCATGGTCAGCTGAAATTTCTAGGAACTGTCAGTACATGGCGTCATGCAGAGGGCTGCTCCCTGTGTGTTGTGTCCGCCAAAGGTAGTGGTGTTGCATGCACTGAACATGTCTTTCTTCTGTCTTTCCCCCTCCTTTTTGTGGTCTTCCTGTTCTTGTGTGCAATAGCATCATCAGGCGGAGGAGCATTGGCACCGGAGCAGGAGGGAGCTGCAACCCACTTGGCCCTGGAGGGCGAAGCAACGGAGTCTGAAGCCACCAGTGGGATGGAGGGCGAGGGGAGCTCCACGGCAGGGACCGGAGCAGACAGCAGTGACAGCGACTCCTCCTCTGATGGGAGCTCCCTTGCAGTGGCGGGCACCTCGGTGCCCACTGCATCAACAGGTACAGCCGCCACCCCCCCTACCAGCACCGCCCTCCCAGCAGCCCCTCAGCGTGTGTCAGGTGCCCACTCACCCAGGAGGGTGGGCATTTCCTTCGGCCCAGGCACCTCAGGCCCTGCCCCAGTCAGCCCTGCTGCCCTCAGTGAGGAGGCTATTGACCTCCTGAGATCCCTCACTGTTGGGCAATCTACCATTGTGAATGCCATTCAGGGTGTTGAGAGGCATTTGCAACAAACAAATGCATACCTGGAGGGCATTCATTCTGGGCAGGCAGCCCAACAGACAGCATTTCAGGCTCTGGCCTCAGTACTGATGGCAGCCATTGTCCCTGTGTCCAGCCTCCCCCCTCCAACTTCCTCCACCCAGACCCAATCCCCTGTACCTCAGCCTATCCCAAGCACACCATCAGACCAGCATGCACACTCATCAACACACAAGAGTGGACATGGCAAACATAAGCACCACACATCCCACAGGCACTCACACAAGCACCAGACCCATACAGACACAGCAACATCCACTGCCTTCACTGTGTCCCCCTCCTCCACCTCCCTCCCTGTCACGTCTCCACTCACTCCTGTATGCACTAGATCCTCAGCCACTACCTCCATCACCAGCACGCCCATCACCACACACCACTCACGTGCACTCACCACCCCCACTACCATTCACACATCGCCAGTGTCCTCTCCCAGTGTGTCAGTGAGCCCTCCTCCCAAAGTACACAAATGCAGGCACACACCCACCCAACAGCCATCCACCTCACAACAGCCTCCGGCCCATGCACCTTCACCCAAATTCAGCAGACATACACCTCCTACAACCACTACCTCTACCTCCACTCCCAAACCCCCTCCATCTTCCCATCCCAGTGTGTCTAAAAATCTCTTCCTGGCTAACATTGACCTCTTCCCTACACCTCCCCCCCGTCCTTCCCCTAGGGCCAGGCTTTCCAGGTCCCAGCCCAGCACCTCAGCCATCGCATCCCCAGGCACAGTGGTGCCAGCAACTGCGGGGTCATCGAGTGCGCCACCCATCAGGGCTGCCAGTGCGCCACGTAGCGAGGGCTAGGACATTCCGCCACCTGCCAAGGTGAAAAAGGTGCCCACATCCCAGAGGGAGAAGCTGAAACTACCAGCCACCAAGGGCTCAGCAAAAACCAAAGGGGATAGTGGCAAGACAACTGTGGCACCATCAAAGCTGGGGAAGGCCCAAAAGCAGAAGAGCAGGTCAGGAGAGGGCATGGTGGCACAGACTGGGGGACCAGTGTCACACTTTCTGTCCACGACCACGCCAACCTGTACGGCGGCGAACACAACTACCTGCCTCGCCACCACAACCGCCACCTGCACCGCCACCTGCACTACCACCTGCACCGCCCCCGGCACGTCTACAGCCTCAGCGACAGTCCCCAGCCTCTTCCCCAGTGGGCAGCCGTCCTAGGCTGCAGGAGACTTCCTGCTGTGTCCCTCAGCAGGTGCTGACGCATGCACCGCCGCCATAGACAACGCCGCAAGCACCGCCGCCACAGACACCGCCACAAGCACCGCCACAAGAACCGCCACCGGCCCGCAGCGTCCTCGGACACAGGCACCACCGCTGACATGGCTACCATCCCCAGTGGTCAGTCGTCTGAAGCTGGAGGAGAGTGCCTGGACCTTGGGCAGCTTCCATGAGGCATGACATCCATCACTGTTTGCACCTGTAGGAGGAAGGCGCAGCCGCAGCAGTGTGGGGTATGTCGCTGCCTTCATGGCGTATCATGCTACCTGAACCTCGCCAATCTCGTGGCACGCACACCCAGGTGAGGGAATTGTACCGGCCACACTGCACGTGGAGCACTCTGGGCACCATGCCCCCTCCAGAACCAGTGGAGAGATACATCCACTACCTCAGTCCTTGGCAGGATGAAGCACTCTGGGCACCAGGCCCCCTCCAGAACCAGAGGAGAGATACATCCACTACCTCAGTCCTTGGCAGGATGAAACACTCTGGGCACCATGCCCCCTCCAGAACCAGTGGAGACTGTTATCCACTTGAGAGACTGTGGCTTTTCACTCCCCAGGATAAAGCAGTGGGCAAACCACCCACTGGAGAGACTTGAGAGACTGTGGCTTTGCACTCTTCAGGATAAAGCAGTGGGCAAACCACCCACTGGAGAGACTTGAGAGACTGTGGCTTTGCACTCCCTAGGATAAAGCAGTGGGCAAACCACCCACTGGAGAGACTTGAGAGACTGTGGCTTTGCACCCCCAGGATAAAACAGTGGGCAAACCACTCACTGGAGAGACTTGAGAGACTATGGCTTGCTCTCCCCAGGATAAAACAGTGGGCAAACCACCCACTGGAGAGACTTGAGAGACTGTGGCTTTGCAATCCCCAGGATAAAGCAGTGGGCAAACCACCCACTGGAGAGACTTGAGAGACTGTGGCTTTGCTCTCCCCAGAATACAGTAATGGGCATGGAGCCCCCTCGTGCAGCAGTGGCATTGTGCATTCATCAGGCTGAGGTGCCCCCCCACCCCCTCTCCCTGAGGTGTCTGTGTATTTTCGATCTGATGCCCCAGCAGTGTTCTCTCCGTTTCGAGTCAGGTATCATGTGTGGGCTTCGCCCATGCATTTTGGGCTCAGTGGTCCACGGACAATGATTAGTACACTATCCGGACTTGTGTAGTTGGTGTACATATTTGTATCTACTGAATTTGGAGTTTTGACTAATGGATTTTTCATGATTACAATCGTTACAATCATTTTCTTTTGTCCTTGCGTTCTTCCAGGGGGTGAGGGGTGTATATTAATGTTGCTGCATGTATTTGTGTGTATGTTGTTGTGGGTGAGGGTGTGTGTGGGGGTGTTGCGTGTGTGTGTCACTCTCTTTCCTCCCCCCTCCCCTGTGCTGTAGGTGCAGTACTCACCGTGGTCGCCGCCGCCGCCGCCGCCGTTCGTACTCCTGGTAGAAGAGGAGGTAAACCAACATGGGTAACACCTGAAGTTCGGGCTCCATGGCGTCCTGGTTCCTCGTTGGGTGTCGAGAGGTGAGTGTTTTCCCTTCTGTGTACTGTTTCCGCCGTGCTTTTGATAGCTTTGGTTTCGCCCCGGAAAAGGTGGCGGATAGGCCTTTTGTAATACAGTGGGCAGTACTTTGTCTTCCGCCTGTCTGTTGGCGGTGTCCGCCGTGCTTTTTGTTTCTACCGCCGTGGCGGTCGGAGTGTTAAAGTGGCTGTCTGTGTTGGCGGTTTCCGCCACGGTCGTAATCCCATTTTTTTTCCGCCACCCGGTATTACCGCCGCTTTATCACCGACGCCAGGGTTGTAATGTGGGCCATAGTGTTGTGGAGCGACGAAACCGAGATTTAAAGCAATCCTTAACAGCCAGAATACTAGCTACGGGTCGTAGTTGGCATAATCACCTGCATGGAGTCCAGAGAGCACTTAATAATCTACCTGGAAGGTCCCTGGGGGATTGTACTTCATACGGGTGCCTGTTTGTATGTTCCAGAACTTGATGGTCCCGGCGTGTAGGTGGCAGAAACACCCTTTGACATAAATGAATGTGTCACTGTCTTGCACGAACTACAACAGTTCTATGACAACAACGCTTCTGCCAATGCTGCCTCCTTAGGAATTAAGGATGTGCCATTAACATCGACCGGCTGGATTCCAAAGGTTGGGGATCTAGTATGTGAAAAAGTTGCTGTGAAAAAGGAGTTTGGTCCTTCCTATCGTGCACCGGTTCCAGTCCTGGGGATACACGTTACCAGAACTGTTATTCTACCACTGCTGCCTGGTTCTAAAGAAAACCGCTTTGTCTCCATCGACAATGTCAAGTTACACCATGTGGCCGATCCTGCACAGCAGACCAAGAGGAACAACCAGTAGTACCCGAATCCCTCTCACTACTGGTCAAGATGTCCCTCTACAAGTTGTGAGCAGTATCGCTGACACCTCTCCGATCTTGGGGAGGGTGAAAAATGATCTTTCATTAGTTCCACTACCATCTTTTACAACAAGCAACACAGAAAATGTTGACCGATCATTTTCAAATTCCACACACGGATGGCATCGTCTATTACGAACCATCACGGGAGACCATTGTTAGTTCTCTTCTTCAAGATACAGCTCCAGTTTTTGCACGAACTGCTTCTGGATACTTTGCCGACATCAATGACACTTTCACTGACTCATCTGCCTCTTTTGCATCTGAACTGTCAAAAACACATAAGCTGATAATTTGGCTCAAAACCAATTATTTTGTTCTCCCACAGAAGTATATGTGGCTTTCCTTGACTATCATAGCTTTCCTCTTATAGATTTGCTTGGTTATTACTTTCTTTCTACTGATACATGGACATTACCTTCCTGAACGACCAACAGTCGAAGTGGTGGATGAGGTCCTGAAACCCCATTTTTCTTCGCACAAACTCCGCAGAGACTGGTCTTTCCTGAACATTTTCTCTATACCAATTCCTGATGGGATTGCGTGGGATAAAGTGGCATTTGATATATACGCCCCCTGAGGTCATTCAAATACCATATGTGTTTAAACTTTCTATGAATGATGTAATAATACCCAGAGTTCTTTCTGATGACTGGGATGTGAAAACAGTTGATTCTATGGAGACTGAGTTGCAGTATTTTATTGTATTTGAAAGTGAGGATGTATATCAATCAAAAGAAAATTATGAAGACATGTTCTGTTATAATTATTATGGACACCATTTCATTCATAGAGCAAGTACCCCAAAGACTAGTTTTAAGTACACACAATGGGAGCATTGCCCGACTCCAACACAAGGGAGTTCTAAAACATATTCTGAAACTTTTGCATATTTTTCTGGGCACAATGTTAAAATGCTGTGTCATATTATTTCAAATTGCCATTGATGGAAAGTGTACATATATTATTGACGGATACAAAATACATTTATCCGGATTACTTTTTTTCACGGTTGGCTATAGAAGGCTATGAATATTGGTTGAAGTCGATTGACTTAAAAAGTGTGTGTGGAGCAAAACATTGGCAAATAAGGGGAAAGGAAGCTTTATTTAGAGCATGTCTGATGCCTGTTCAAATGATATTTTTGAATGAAACTGTACAACATACAAGTTGTTTAGGGTTGGCAAAAATTAAGTATTTGAATGCGCCCAGTATTCCTGCCCCTGCAAAATGTTACAAACGGCAAAGGTTTTTCAATGCTACAGAAGTTCAGCTCGAAGAATGGGTCCAAAATGGCATGTTTAATGCTTCACTTTCACGTCCTGGTGGGTGGTTATTGTGGGCAACAGATACCAATGGGTGTCATAAATGTTTTGTAAACTCCACAGGGTATTTTACAACTGGTAGGCCTGACCCTCGCTATGTGTCATCTGAACACACTGGTATAGTGACAACATGCAGTGTAGGGAAACTATGCGAGCAAAGAGTTTCTCACTAGATGCTGTTAGAGAACATATCAGTCTCCTGTCTAATAATACTGACTTGCAGGATTTCCTGTTAGGCCTCAGAATACATCACAGAAAACGCTTCTTATATGCAGTCGATAATAACATTTGGAAGCTTTCTCAACAAGAAGCTGCTGCCCGGTTAAGGCAAATAGATCAGGAAAATTTACAGAAGGCATTGGCTGTTGTAGATAATGGGATTAATACCCTGTCCAACCTGATATACACCTTAAACAACATTGTTTCTTCTGCAATAGACATAGTACAGTGTGACATGTCTTCTTTACACCATGGACAGAGTCGACTAAGATCCATTATGCAGTTAGGTTGGACACTACAAACACTGAAAGCAGGTCGCACTCCCTGGCAACATGTTAGTGCGAGGAACATATTTACTACGTTTAATTTAACACAACAACAACAACTAATGGCTAATAAAGAAGCGACTTATGTCATGTCAAACATTGAGAAATTAGAAAAGTTGCCTTTACTGTGGCTGAAATACCATCAGCTGAGCGGTTACTATATGGGGTCATCAATCTGCCTATTTCAACACTTCGGTTCACATCCTGCTTAAAACACATTCCAGAGGGTAGAAATGAAAGGCTAGGAGATAGTTACATACATGAGGTGTGGGAGCTACCCTTTTCATATAAGTGTCTCAGTGGCATGAAAGAGATCTTTCTTAGCGGTAGTGAATGCAAGACTTCTGTCAGCCATTCAGTGGTTTGTAAACAGCTGTCCTTCCACGGGGCGTGCAACACTTCGGCAGCGAACTTGGCTTGTTATCTGAAGGGAGTCCCAGTCCCCTTGATTAGACCTGCATTCCAGGTGCTCTCAAATGGCAGCTATGTGCTCCTTAATAGTGAGAGCTGTTGTGGGATGTGAGGCGGAATAGTTTGTCGTTTCGGTCTCCAAAGTTGTTACATGCTGCTGGAATGTACTATTTCCTCCTACACAACAGAAGGAAGTAGCTAAGATTTGGTCCCATATTGCTACTTCAAATGTGAATTTTGGCAATTTGAGCAGACTTAAGACTTTATTGTATCAAAAACATATGGCTCTTACATCTGCACGCGAGACCCATGCGATTCAGGTTGTGAGGTCATCCGCTGAGATACAGTCCCTTTTAAGTACTAACTTTCCAACACACTTTGATGAGCTCGTGGGACAGATATTTAACGCATCCAGTACTACTGGAATCGCACATCTCTTTAAAGCTGTTTGTTCTGGTTTTGTTCACAACATTTCCTCTATATTTGGTTTATTACCTTCAGCCATACACTCAATGTATTCCAGTATTTTCAGGGGATTTCCGATTACTTTGACTATAATAGGTGGCATCTTGTTGTTACTATTTTTTCTGCGCAATGGCTGTCCCTTTACAACAAAGAGGACTAAAAGCGCTTCCACCGGTGCAACTGTGTCGTGAACGCATGATGCAGTACTTTGGAGCACCACTCCTGGAGCGATTGGAGTGTGACTGGTCTCTGTCATTCAGACCGGTTTTGCATTGTGTGCAGCCCGTTTTTCAGTGCCTTTGGCGCCCTTTTGAATGTGCACTGAAAGTTTGTCTTTCTACGCAGCCATTGCTTTCATTGAACGCTGATCTGTTGATGTTCTCTCTGAGGGCTCATTACCAGACATGCGCGTTGAGGGTGAGTTTGCTACGGGAAGTTGTTTATGAGTTGCCCTTTGTGGATCATACAGCTCTAAACTCACTGCTGGGCACACCACGGAATGCTGCTACCTCAGCTGGAGCTCAGGCTTTGGAACACGAATGCTCCTTGGTTTTCCTTGGCAATGAACTTCCTACTTTACCACCTGCAGAAGTGAAAGATTTCCTATCTTCAATTATACCGGATTCAATTGGTGACTTTAAAAATGACTCTGACTTTTGAAATTCGGCTTTTCTTCAAGCCACAATTAACATTTTAAATTGTCCTTTTAATACATGCTCAAGTTTCTTTTAACTTGTCATTATAGACATTCCCATATATATGCTTTAAGTACAGGTGATTATGCCACCCAAACCAGTAGTTTCATTAGGATAATGAGAACCTATGTGACAGTTATATACAGGTAACCCAGTATTTCACACACAAATGGCATACAGGTGCCCCCTTGTAAGTCCCTAGTATATATCGTAGTTAGGTAGCCAGGGCATTGGGGATCCAGGGGATCCCTATGGGCTGCAGCATATCTTTTGACACCTATAGGGAAAGGCTTCTGCAGGACTGCCATTGCAACCTGTGTGAAAATGTGCATACACCCTTTCACTGCCATTTACACTGCACCAGGTCACTTAGAAGTCACCCCTATAGCAGGCCCTCCAGCCCTGAGGGCTGGGTGCAGAGTACCTGTGTGTGAGGGTACCCCTACACTAGCAGAGGTGCCCCGACGACCTCCAGGACCATTTACCCGGACTTCGTGAGTGCGGGGATGCCATTTTACGCATCACTTCCTATGTCCAGCTACATATTGGTAACTCCGACCATAGGCATGTTTGGTATCAAACATGTAGGAATCATACCCCCATGCTTTTGTAAGCATTGGTTGTATGATTCCCTGCACTCTGGGGGCTCCTTAGAGGACCCCCAGTACTGCCATTAAAGCCTTCTGAGGTTTTCCAGGCAGCCCCAATGCTGCCACCTCTCAGGCAGGTTTCTGCCCTCCCGTTGCTCAAGCAGCTCGAGCCCAGGAAGGCAGAACAAAGCATTTCCTTTCGGAGAGGGGTGTTACACCCTCTCCCTTTGGAAATAGGTGTTAGAGGCTTGGGAGGGGTAGTCTCCTCAAGGCTCTGCCAATGTTTTGAAGGGCACATTTGGTGCCCTCCTTGCAAAATCCAGTCTACACCGGTTCAGGGAACCCCAGTCCCTGCTCTGGTGCGAAACTGGACAAAGGAAAGGGGAGTGATGTCAGAGCCCTCTCCTGATAGGTGCTTACCAGATTAGGTGACCAATCCCCCTTTCAGGGCTATTCTCTTTTGGGTGGTTCTTCAGATTCAGAGTGCAAGACTCCAGCAGGAATCCTCTGCATCCTACACTTCAACTTCTCACAGAAGAAACTGCATCTGGATCCTCCAGGAACAAACTGCAACAAAGAAGCAAGACACCTTCTGCAACATTGTATCTTCAGCTCCTGCCAGCAACTGCATCTGTTTCCCAGTCATGTATCCTCTAATGACAGCCCCTCTTCAGCCTGCACCAGAAGAGCGAAGCAATCTCCTTTGGGGTGAAGGAGTCACTCCACTGCTTCTGCAGGCAGCTACTGCAACAGTGACCGGCTGCGTGGCTCCCCTCTCCTGCTGAGCTGCTTGGATCCTGCATCACGGGTGGTAGACTGAAGTGGTCCCAACAGTCCTGATGTCCTACTGTCCAACTTTGGTAGAGGTAAGAGCTTGCCTCCCCATGCAAGACAGTACCCCCGTGCACCACATATTTTGCAGTTGCCAAGGCTTGTTGGCATCCTTCTAAAAAGTTCTTTGTGCACCTTGCAGCTTCGGCCCCAGCACTCTATTCTGCGACGCACATCTACCTGAGTGGTTCTTCGGTGGCGTGGGAGCCTTTGTCGTAGTGCTGCATGGGCCTTCTTTTGCACCTCCTTTGCCCTCATGCTGTGGGACTCCTGTGCATGCTGCCTGGTCTTCTGTGGGCTCCCTGAGTTGCTGAGAGCCCCCTCTGACTCCTCCTCCTGAGTAGAGTCCACGTGATCCTTCCTGGTCCTGGGCAGTTCCATTTGACGCTAAGCGCAAGCTTTGTGTTTGCCAAGGCTTGTTTGCGGACTCCAGCAACGCAAACCAGACTGTAATCCTCCATCCGGCATGAGACATCACTTGCACCAACTAGGAACCCGACTCTGTCTTCTTGGGTGCAATACTGACTTCACCGGTGGTGGTTCTTTTGCACTTTCATCTGGGTTAGCAGGGGCTCATGTTCTCCCTGGAATCTTCTGTGCTTCTTAGACTTGGTCCCCTTTTTCCACAGGTCCTGAGGTCCAGGAATCTACTGTTGGCGTCTTGCAGCCTCTTCTGGTTCTTGAATAATCTTCTTTCTTGTGTTTCTTTGTGTCCTGGGAAAGTTACTGTGTTGTACTCCTGCTTTCCTGGGCACTGGGTGGGTTCTAGTACTTACCTTTGGGGTTTTCTAGTATTCCTATCGCCCCTCTACGCACTACACTTGCCTAGGTGGGAAACCGACATTCGCATTCCACTTTCTTAGTATATGGTTTGTGTTCCCCCTAGGCCCAGTTCTAACTATTGTGATTTTCACTAATTGCACTGTTTTTTTAACTGTTGTTACACCTGTTTTTGCATACTAACATATATAATTTGTGTAGTACTTAACTCCTAAGGGAGTATAGTCTCTTTGGTATTTTTGGCATTTGTGTCACCAAAGTAAAGTAACCTTTATTTTTGTTACACTGAGTATTTTCTTTCGTGTGTGAGTACTGTGTGACTACAGTGGTATTGCATGAGCTTTGCATGTCTCCTGGATAAGCCGTCGCTGCTCAGCTACAGCTACCTCTAGGGAGCAGGGCTTCTAGACACTGCCTACATTTCACCAATAAGGGATAACTGGAGCTGGTATAAGGTGTAAGTACCTTAGGTACCTACTACAAACCAGGCCATCCTCCTACACCTGGTCCTTCCCAGTGCCAATGAACAGGTGTATAGAAATAGAAAAAACTATCACTCCATCAATGTTCGGTTTGTGTGTGTGGCAGATCAGTACATCTCCCAAGTGACAGCCAAGTTTTCTGGTTCAATGCATGACTCCTACATTCTGAGGAACAGCAATGTCCCATACATGATGGCATGTCTACACAGAGAGAGGGCTTGGCTCATTGGTATGTATGCATTTGGATGTGCGTTTCTGTTTTGGCATCTGTCATCACAATCTTCCCTGTGCCTGTGCCTGTACCTGTACCAGTATTGTAACAGGTCCCACCTCTGTGTACACAGGTGACTGTGGCTATCCTAACCTTCCCTGTCTGTTGACACCAGTAAGGTACCCTGTCACAGAAGGGGAACTCCATTTCAATGAGGCCACAGCCGGATGAGGCGTGCGATTGAAAGGACATTTGGTCTACTGAAGGCAAGATTTAGGTGCCTGGACCTCTCTGGAGGTGCCCTCCTGTACACTCCCCAAAAGGCATGCCAGATCATAGTTGCCTGCTGCAAGCGCCACAATCTAGCCCTGAGAGGTCAGATACCATTACTGCCTGATGAGGAGGAGGAGGCAGCTCTACCAATGGCTGGTAATGCAGACATGGAAAGTGATGAGGAGGCAGATGAGACAGGTGCAGCTGACTACAGGACAGAGCTCATCAATCAGTACTTCCAGTAACGCACAGGTATGTTGTGTGTGAACTTGCAAGTGTTGTATTTCCACATTGTTTGGTGTAAATGGTCCTCCTGATTGGAATTATCAGTGGTGGTATAATGTGTGTTGTGAGAGGTGACTGATTGCATGTAAGGTGCAGAGTTACAATGTCTATTCTCTATAATATGTATACTCTATGCAGGTTGCAAATTTGACATCCCCTATGGACAGGCATGTATTGTGCTATGTGTCCAGCATTCTCCTGTTCTCATGCCATTCCAGCATGTAACTGTGTACTGTGAATCTGTGCCTCACCTACATATTGCTTGAGGCATTTGTGTTCATTTGCCTTTGGTAACTGTTTACAGAGTACTGAATATCCCATGACAGATGCTAGCTACAGTGTTATGTATTTCCTGAGACAGGTGATGTAGTAGTTTCATCTGTTGTGCCCTGTTTAGTTGGCAATCCACACCGGGCATGACAACTATGACCTGCATATTTGCTTTGTGTGCCACCATGCCTACTATCCTGATGGGAGTCTCTGTCATGGTCTATTTGCAGGTTGGATCAGTGGATATACTCTGGTGTGTGGCTGGACTAGTGAATCACTTACATCTGCCCTGTGACATTGTTGTCCTGTGTCTCCTGCAGAGGATGCATCCCTCTGCTGTCCATTACACTGCCTGTTGGTTTAGGGGGCCATACCTACATAACATATTGCTGACCATACTTTTGTATAGGTACAAATAAAGACACATATACATTTGCTGTGATCTACAGTGTTTATTGTGCATTAATTGTCACACAGGTGATGAGTGGTGTAATGGTGGTTGTAATCATCAGAGTAGGTGGCACAGCTGCAGGTAGCACAGGTCCATTGTCCAAGGGCCATGGGAAAATGGAGAAATATAATTGAACAGTCAACAGGGTGTCTCAGTGGCACACAAGGGGAAAAAAATCAGACGAGGGTCACTTCCTGGCAGTGGGTTTTGTCTTGGCATCCAGATGGTGAAGCCAGATGTCTGACTGGATGTCCACGTTTGCGGGTGGAGGTTGTTCAGCTACAGAGAGAGGGGTGCCTGTGGGCTGTGGTTCCCCTGGCAGGGCCTCCATTCCACTAGCTGCTGCAGATGTTGAGGGCTCAGATGTGATGTGCCTAGTGGAAGGGGCCTGCTGATGGGTGGAGGATGCACACAGGGTGGTGTTAATGTCCTTTGGCACCCTTTCAAGGGAGGCCATGGTGGCATTGTGGGCCTGCCACTGCTGCAGGACCTCCTGGTGGTATTCCCTCTGCAGTCTTTGGTTTCCTCCCAGCATGTTGATGATCTGGCCCATCCTGTCCTGGGATTGATGCTATGCTCCCAGTACTTGGGAAATGGCTTCCTAGTCAGGTGACTGCCTTGGGTGCTCATCCTCTTGACCACAGGTTCCCTCCCACGCCCCCTGCCCCTGTGCCTCTGGCATGGTGTGCCCACTCCCAGTGTCAGCTGGACCTTCATTGTCTTGGGTGTGAAGGGTCGACTCAGGTCCCTGTACTGTGGGGCACACTATTAATTGAACAGTCCTTGGTACACAGGTTTGGGGACGAAGGGTTAGCTGTGATGTTGGCGCCACAGGGTGGGGGGCATTTGATGTGGGCAGGGTGAGGCAGGGAGTGTAGACTGACCAGGGTTCCCAGATGGGCCAGGTAGGTCATCAGTATCCAGACATCCAGTGGCGTTGTCCTCACTTGGGCCTTCATCCTGAGGAGAGCTGGCAGTCTCTGGTATCCTGTCCATGTTGGCACTGGCAGCGGTACCTGTGGATGGAGTGAGAGAGAGTTAAATGGTGGCGGTGTGAATGGTTGTGTCTTTGATTCATACAGTGGCTTGACTTGATTCCCACCAATGACAGGTGCAGCACTGCTACCATAGTTTGTAGATGTTGGATTGTAACATATGTACCATGCTCCATAGGGGTTGTTGTCGGTCAGGCTTGGTAACTTTAGGTCGGTGGGTGGGTTCTGTTCCTGTGTGATGGTTTACATGACAGGTGTGCCCTGCTAGCATGTGGCAATTCAGGCTTGCTAGCTGTGAGTGGGCATGGCTGTACATTGCAGCAAGGTGTCCAAGTGGGAGTGAGATTGCTTGTCATGTCTGTGCATGTTGTGCATAATGTATCCCTTGTTGCCTACAAGCCCATGTTCAGTCATGTGCTGGGTTGTTCATCTGGATTAGTGGCCCTTAGGTTTGGTGACAGTGCTTTGTTTGTGTTTGGTGTTGTTTGTCATTTGGTTTCGTTGGTGCAATAGTCATACATGCAAGAGATGTGATGTGAGGTGCACATTGCAGGTTTTGATGGGGATGGGCAGGTGCATTGTGGGAGTCGTAGTGGTTGTGATTGGCAGTGCTATCCGTGCACTTGGCAGGGACTGTGTGGGCATTGGGGCTCGAGGTGGTGTGGCGTGCAGGAGAAGAGCATTGGGTGATTAAGTGGGAGGTGTTGTGGAAGATAGGGTGTACTGGGGAGTGATTGGGTGGTGAGGAGGCATGCTGGACCATATGATTTTGTGCCAGGGGAGTGTTAGTTACTTACCAGAATCCAGTCCTCCGGGTATTCCAGTCAGGCCCTCTGGATGCAGGATGTCCAATACCTTCTCCTCCCACGATGTGAACTTTGGGGGAGGAGTTGAGGGCCCACCGCCAGTCTTCAGCATGGCAATTTGGTGTTGTGATGTCATGGAACGCACCTTCCCCCATACATCGTTTCACCTCTTCCTAATGTCCTCCCTTGTGCGTGGGTTGTTGCCCCACTGAGTTGACCCTGTCAACAATTCCCTGCCATAACTAAATCTTCCTGACAATGGATGTTTGCTGTACCTGTGCTCCAAACAGTTGTGGCTCTACCCTGATGATTTCATCGACCATGACCCTCAACTTGTCTATGAAGAGTGGGTGCTTTTGACGGGACATGGTGGTTGTGTTGTGAGTGGGGGTGGGTGTTGTGTGTGTCAGGGTGCAGATTTGGGTGCTTGGGGAGGTGGGGGTGTTTGGGTGTGTGGTTGGTTGTGGTGTTAGTGTGAAGTAGTGATGTGTGTATAGTGTTGATCGTGCAGTTGTGTAGTGTGTGCTGAGTGTGAAGTGAATATGTGCCTATGGTGTAAATGTGCTAAGCAATGTGTTTGTGGGTCCTCGCTGTCTGTGTATGTGTTTTTTGTTGCAAACAATTGTGGGCTGTGTGGGGGTGAGCCATAGTGCTGTGAGTAGGTGTGTCTGGATGTGTGTCAGGTATGGGGTATTCGAACTGTCCAATGTAGTGCTCTGTCTGAGGTGAGTTCTTGAGCGTGGCGGTTCAGACCGCCAATGGTTTTTTGCCATGGTAGAACCGCTGTGGTGATTTGTGGGTCATAATCTGATGGGTGGATTTTTGTCAGGCTGGCAGTGCTGGTGTTGGAACTGCTTGTTTCCCATCCTCCAGTGTCCCGGCGGTATCGGATTTGTGGCTGTTTTTTGGTGGTCTTCACTGTGTGACTCTTAATACGGTGGTCGGATGACCGCCAACATGGTGGTCTTTTGGTGAGCGCTACCGCGGCGGTCTTGCCAAAAGACCGCCAAAGTTGGAATGAGGCCCATTGTGTTTGCTGTCTCACACTTTTTGCAATGGGCATGGATGATTTAGGTCCAAAACAGCAAAAGGTTTTTTAATATACTAGTGGGTGGAAATTGATTGATATCTTGTCTTTGAGCACCAGGGCATGCCTATAGTAATCTGGAGATGAAATTTGTTTTATTAACATATGGGGCCACATGTATGAAAGCTTTTTGCATTCGCAAACGGTGCGAATGCCCGTTTGCGAATGCAAAAAGCCATTTCAGAATGTATGAAAGGCATTCTGAAAGCAATTTTAAGGAATCACTAAAATAGTGATTCCTTAAAATTACGACCCTTTTTAGAGAGTCGCAAATTGCGACTCTCTAAATAAGAAATCGCAAATAAGGATTCCTTATTTGCGATTTCTAAGCACATGTAAGAAGCAATTCCTTAATGCGAATTGGGCATTAAGGAATCGCTATTTACCACAAAGTTGAACTTGGTGGTAAGCATGTGCAAATTTTAAAAATGCATTTAGAATGCATTTTTAAAATGTACATGTAAAGCACACATGCCCTTTTGGCATGTGTGCACCATATATGTCCTAAAAAACTTTTTGGGGTGCAGCAGAGGGGGCCTTAGGCCCCCAGCACCCTGGGGTTTTGCATTTCCAAAATTGCGATTTTCAGATAAGAAATCGCAATTTTGGAAATGCAAAAAAGTCGCAAATATGGGCCTACAGGCCCATAGGTGCGAATTGGGCCAGTATCGTAATTTGCGATTCAGTAATAGCATTTGCGATTTTTAAGAAATCGCTATTACCGAATCGCAAATGTGATACATTGCATTTTGCGAATCAGAAATAGCGATTTCTTAAAAATCGCTATTTCCGACTCAAAAAAGGCCTTCTTGGTACATCTGGCCCATGATTTTTATAGTTAATTATTTGTGTATAGTGAAGATTTTATTCTTGCTTGTACATTTTATTATTTGCACATTTTAACTTGTTGATGGAAACTTTTGTGGCTTTCTGCCAAAATAAAGTAGATATGATGAACTGCTTGGTGTTTTTAGTTTTTGCACCCCCTCAAAAGAGGTTGAGTAACAGTTCCACCTTTCAATTCTGTAAAGTGGAAGTCATCTGTGACCCGACCTGTGTAGCTAGCCAATCCACATGTGTTCAAAATAATTTTGTAAAGGTGCCAATATTTATTCATTTTTGGAATAATATGGTAATTCAATAATTGCTGTGTAAAACTTGTCTACATGTTGAGGTGCCACTAAGGTTAATGTTGTTAACTTCTTTAGCTCAAAACGGAGCTTACTGTCAGACATGTTACACCATGTAGGTTGTGAAAAAACATGCATAGTTAAAATTTTATTGAATAGCTGTAGTGTAGTTTGACATAACCCCTCTGTCACCCACGTTTCACTATTTTCTAGGGTTACCAGGTTGTAGACAGTAGCAAATACTAATATTCTTGAAGGCTATTGTCATATAAAAGGAGTGGTTCATGGTTAAATGTTTCAGTTTGAATAGGCTGTATTAGGATGCGACTGAAGGATTTGGGCTGAGTAGTCAGGGTTTTACGTGTCTGTTTTTTCTGTTAATCATGCATTTAAAATTTGGGATGGTGGATAGCTGTCTGACAACATGCTTAGGAATGTTGCTTGTTACCACTGTTAATACTAATCCAGAGGGCTCTCTGGCGGTGCCAGTAAAAGATTTAATTTGCTGTGCAGTGTCCCTTATCTCCAGCTCTGTTGCAGAGGCAGAGTGATTATGTTCTGTGGTTCTCTCAACATGGTCTTCAAAAGTAACTGCCCTTCCTTTACAAGTGATTGAGACAATTTACACATCTCCAGTGAGTTCTGGGTTAATTATTCATGTCCTTACAATACATGTAACCATGGTATTTTAATAATCTGTTACCCCTTTTGGATTAAACACAACTGGTCAGAGGCGTCCTTTCCATTTTTAAACCTGTATTTAAAATTGAAAAGGTTTTCAATATATTAAAATCTATGGCATTCATTTAGTTTGCAAACTACAGTTTACCAGTTCAAATGTTCATATATCGAAACAAAGAATAAAAAAACAATTTGTAATGTTTATTTTGAAACGTTTATTTGTCTTTCGATATTTTCATATTTTTTCTAAGGGCAGAAAGATATTTATGTTAACCATTGGACAAAAATGTTGAAATAAAAATCCTTTACTTTTGCTTTCTGCTGTAGTTGTTGTCATATTCTGGGTTACCTCGGAGTGGTTCCACAACAATATTTTCTGTCAATGTTTTTGAGGTGATAGAGAAAACTAGCAAAGGGATTATTGTACATTTAAATTATATATTACCATAACTAAAACGAATATGCCATTCAAGTGTATACCTAAATATGTGGGGGGGGGGTACTTCTTTTTTATTAAATAACAATCACAAGAACTGTTCTTTTGCTTGGCACATTCTTTATAGGAGGAGTGTTTATCCTATAATTGGTGGATGTATTTAAAATAATTATTAGCAGTCTTTATTTAGAAAATGTGTTTTTAGTAAATTGCTTCTTTTCTTATTATGGATACATATTTTTGTGTGATATTGGTGTTCTTATCTCTTTTTGTTAGTAGGTGGCAGTATGATGCCAGCTGTGATATTGTTGTGTGCTCTTCTCACACTCTTGAAATGATCACAAAATGTTGGACGTTTCTATATGTGTTGTTTTTATGGGGTTTGATACATTTAGAAACTAGTTCTTTGAAATCTATATTTTACAAGAAAGCATGCTATGACTAAATGTATATTTTGTTGAAGAAATTATTTTAATAGTATGTTTGACCTTTTTGTGCAGTAAAACGCCATTTTGATGGGGTCATTTTTTTACATTTTAATTGAGGTTTACTTGTGTAAACACTTTAAAAATATTTTTTACAAATATTACCTAGGGGATGGAGACACACATTATTTAATAATAAAACGTCAGTGTAAAAAATCTTTGCAGTGTAAAATCTTGCATGGTAAACTACTATTACACAGAAGATCATGTGTGTGTGCACTAAAGGAACGGTTGATAAGACCCAGGTTGTGAAGGCATGCAGAGTAAAGTCTGATATTCATCTGCTATACAACCATGTAAAGCTATGTCACAACATATGTAAAGTTATAAGTGACCACAAATTGAGACAATAAAGTTATGGGAGACATTCTGATTGAAACCTGATTAAGTTCAATGCATCATAAAAGGGTGTTTCGAGACATAAATGGTAGCATAATCTGGAAAATAACAATGTAGGTGGAAAAAAGGGACTGTAGAATTCTTCTGAACAATGCCAACTGGAGTAAAAGTGACATATGTAGTGAATTGATAACATTTTGGCACATTAATAGTGGGCATTCTCAACATCAATTACATTTTCTGAAATGAAAGAAAATAATATATATGGTTGTATGGGCTTACCATTTAAGCGTTTTTGAGGTGTTTAGCAGATGTTCTAGTTCACTGGCCAAACATACCCTAACAGGTTTGGAAGCCTTTAATGTCTGTCTTGTACTAGGATTCCCAGGCGAGGATTCCCTAGTGCAAGATGTTTTAAAGAGCGAGGAGGCGTGAGTGGGATGGATAAGGAAGTGCCAAAAACCAGGCCCTTCGTGAATTGCCCGCCTCTTATTCACTGGGTTGACTGTTTTCAGTTGACAAACAAACAAAGCCTCGGGTGTCAGCATCAAAAAATAGACCCTTTCTCAGGTTTGAGGGATAGCAGCTGTTGGCAATGTTGACAATACCTGATTACTTCTGCCTCATAGCCACATGCTGGCCATATCTGCTACTAAATGGATTGCACCGTTCAAGTTTTTCCCAGGCAGCTGTGAGTGAAAAAGTGGAAAACCAGCCCAGCCCACGAAGTCTACCTGTTTTGCAGTAGTACAACTGCACAAGAGCTTCTTCCTGAGTCAAGGAGTCTTCATGGCATCTTGGTACACAACACAAATCACAGGTGAAAGGGTGTGCTGCAAAAGTGTAATCCATCTTCTGTCACATATACATCGCAGACACCGCCCTCATTTACAGGGCAGACTCTCGGTGGAGCTTCTCACATGCTCTGGCACAGGGATCCTCTGCCACTACAGTTGACATAGGGTATCGATACACCTCACCCCTTCAGTACAGCCTGCAAATACTGTAGCTGCAAAAATGAGACTCAACAAAACAAATGGAATGAGGGAGTGCTCCTTTAAGGACAATGTGAGGAGACTAGATTACACGTTTTGGCATTTGGAACAAAGCTGTTGCATTTTGTATATCATACTGCTCTCTATTCTACGCTCTGAGGACCCTTGCACCCCCTCTACGGCTCTCGGAAAGGTTGTGCTCCCCTCCTGCACAGCCCTGCCACCTCCAGTTAACTCCCTTGCACGTCCTATTCTTTAGTTTATTTTCTGACCCTCCCAAAAATTCTTAGCTGCAGCTCTCTCGCCCATCTAAACATGTCTGAACTTCGGTGCTAACACTACGGCACAGTGAGGAGCCTTGCGGTCCTCTCACTCACCGTACTAGGTTTTAATGCACCACTGACGATGAGGATAGTTGCAGGCTCCTTACCCCTCTGGGCACATTTTCTGAATATTGACGGACAAATGAATGAAACTTGCACGCCCCTCGCCATTTTGAGAAGCCTCGATTCTCACTGGGATAAGGGCGGTTTCAGGGAGATAACTCGCTCGCCTTCCTAAGCAGGATATGGGCATGTATGCAGTGTGTGGGAGATGCATCCGTCTTACCTACATCAGATGGTTGTGACTTCCAGCCAAGCCAGGAGCCTTGTAGTTCCCTTTCGCTCCAGATTTGGCTCAGTATGCAAAAGCATGCTTAATCAAGAAGCTTGCAACCCTTTCAACCAACCTCACTGGTTTGAGATGTGCTGCAAACAAAGCTGGAAACCCTCGCCCGAACATGATCCGTTTTAACACCCAGTAACAGACGCATGACGACCTCGTAGTCCTTAGCAGCTTTAATGTGCACTGCAGGCTGTGAGCAGGCAGAAGCAGACTAGCAGGTGCAGCCCTCTTTTTGCAATATCAGTTATCATCACGTATGACCTTACCACGCATGTCTTTACCTGGCATGTAATACAACATGTTGATCTTTACAACACTTTGTAGCACATTGTGGGTCTTTACCAAACATTTTTCGATTTTCCATGGTTTATATATGTTTTTTTTCTTTTTCGGGGGAACCCCTAAATCTCTTTATATTGACTATACCCCTCTACCAATTCCACTACCTTTAAAAATGCCCTTACTACCCAATGCTCGTACCTTTTCCTGAAGCATAAAAATCCCAACTTTCTCCTACCTGTACCCTACCCTAAACCCTAAAAACCTGTACATCCATGCACCCTTACCCATCCCGAAACCCTTATACCCCCTAACTACTCCTACCCTTAGCCACCCCTGAATCCTCAAAGCCCCTGACTACCACTCACTTGCCCTACCCTTCCACATCACTGAACCCTAAAACCCCTACATCCCTGCACCCTTATCCATTGCTAAACCCTTACTACCCTCTCCTTTACCCATCCCTGAACCATCATAAACACCCCTTACTACCCCTACCATTTCCCAACCCTGCACCCCTTAGAACCCTTTGCACCCCTTAATTCCCTTATTGCAATATATTTCAAAACACCTGCGTGGTAAAGTCCCACGTTGTAAAGTGCCTACAATGGAATGCATTGTACTTTCCTGCATGGTAAGTGTAACTCGTGGTAATGCATTGCAAAGATTGCATGCCTTCTTTTTTTAGCAAATCTGGAGGTTATTGGTTCCCAGTGCTCTCAGTTGCTAGCACCATATCCAAAATCCTACATTCACCTGAGCGCCTAGAAGTAAATCGCCCATTCCCTGCGCAGTGGCCCTTCTGGCCCTCAAGACCCACCAAAGCACAACATTTATTTGCAGCCAGGATCTGTCCTCGGATTCCCTGTGCCGAAGCCTGAAATAAACTAGGAAAGGAAATTCCATGTGCTTTGCACGAGATTGTTCTGAGGGGTCAGTGTTAACTGTAAAGAGCCTACGTCAGCAGCTCGCGGGAACAAAGACTTGCATTTATCTGCCTGAATCAATTATGGAGATATTCTGAGCAGAGCAAATGAAAGGCCTGGTGGGAGCAGAGTTGCAAGGCTGGATAATGCCAGCCCACAAACCACAGGGTGGAATCGTGGGCAGAACCAAAGCATGGAAATAACAGCTGGCAGAATGCAGATGTTTCATAAATAGAGCACCCCGCCCTAGCTGGAGAGCAAATTGAGGGGTTGCCGTTAAACCAGCACGTTTGATGGACACCAAGCTGTGCGGTCCCTACCCACCTTTCAAGCCTGTTAGCCAGCGAAATTCCACCCTTGGACCCGAGGAGCCCAGCCAGCACATTCTTCAAAGCAGTTGCTCTGCACAGCAATGGCAGAGCTGACACATCATCGGCAGGCGGGGTGGCGACCTGGTTATGTTAACAGCTATAGATTCAGAAGACTGGCTTTAGTCCCGGCTTCCCCTTTTCAATATGTAACCTTGGGGAAATGATTGTCTCCTCTTGTCCCTTGGATGCCTTTTTTTGTCAGACTTGGGATTGCTTAGAAACAGCATAAAACACGGCATTAGAAAATGAACATATGAACTTACATTGCTATTTCTCCCAGTGGTCAGAGGCACCTGAGTCCTTCCAGTGAAAGTGCTGTATGACATTTAAGACTTTTCTTTACTTCACGTCCAATGATATCTGGCGGTGGGTTGATCTAACTTCCTCTTGCCCCCATGCAGTACTTTTACAGTGAGGCTTGAGCCCAACATTGGTAGCCACAAAACTGCTGGCGTGATTCTGGATTTCCTGGTTTCAAGATGGCTAGACTTGAGTAAACTCTGTTGTTTTATAAAAGTAAGGTTTAAACCAAGGTAGTCTTAGAAGATAATCTGTTTCCCCACACAAGCCATGTTATATTACATTGTGGCTCTAGGCAATCCATTTGCTATGTGGTTCCATACTGCAGGCTGACAACTGCAGCACACGTTATTGCAGGGCACAGTATCACAAGATGCCACAGCAGAGAGCACACAGGTTCCATCATTTCCACTAACTCCATCAAGTTGTTTCCCAATACATATACTATCCCCAACTTATGTATCTCCCCAATCCTCCATTGCGCTTCATACTTCCATCACTAAGCGCAAACAGGCGTGCGTCCAAATATGGAAGTTGCAGCGCCCCTTTCCCTCTATATATTAAAAAAAAGCTACCAGTGCAACACTGATGCTAAACAGTATTTATACACGCCCCTTCCTCATGTTTGCCAGGATCTATCTCTAAGGACAATGACACCAGACAAAGCACGTACCGCACTGTAGCCCCTTCGCACCTCAGATAAATCCCAAAACACATTCTCTCTTCCACCAGAACTCCATTGCTGTAAAACGCACAAGTATTCAGCATGCCTTCCTTGAACAAATAAACTCTGTTGAGATTCCGCACCAAGGCACCACTCACCATCACCTTCACCTCGTTTTTCAACACCTCCATCACTTGCAGGTAGCACACAGATGATGGGAATGGGAGTGCACAGGGGCAGACCAGTGTGCCGTCCCATTCCCATCATCTGTGTTACTCTTAAGCCCTGATCGTAATACTTTAATGTACATTCCCGTCCTGCGACTCACACACTTTCTTCTTTTGCTTATGTTTGTTTACCACATTTTCGATGTTGAGGTGATCAATTTCATTATTAACGCATTTATTCTTCATCCACGAAGGCACAAGCTTTGTATCAGGTTTCAGCCTCTCAAATGTTCAAAAGAGGTACAGCATTGGTATAGTTCTCTAAGTAAGCCAAATACCTTGGAGTATGTTTCTCCAACTAATTCCACCGTTTTTACCAATTGATTTGATTCCTTCCCAGCTGTTGAACCTCGCAACCTGATCATTAAATTCTGGATGAAAAACAATATTCTCCTATGTTTACTACCACATTAAGGATATAAGAAATTGGATAATTAGTTGTGAAGGATGTGAGTCCTTCACAAGTAATAGGTTTGCAATTGCCTTATTACTGGGAACCAAGTGTCCCATTACAGCACTTGATTCTTTCAAGTATATTCAGAGGGGGTGATGTGGGCTAGCAATCCCAATACGCTGGCACAAAACATTATTCAATACATTATTGTCCTGTGAGTGTGTTTTCTTTTAAAAAGGAATATTACTTTTATTACACACACACTACTGCATAATATGCATTAAATTACAAATATATATTTCAGGTAGGTGAAAATACCTTGGGTAACCCTCATAGCACATTACACCCCTAGTGGGTCCTGATCCCCATAATCAAAATTCCCCCATACCTAGACTAGATGGGACATTGAAATAAAAGGAGGTGTCTTTGACATAAGGCAGGCCTAGTGGCTTTGTTAGAGTGTCACCACATTAATAAAACAAGCATGCAATGAGAACAACATTTGTATTGAAAAGAGCTCATTAAAATGTCTGCATTACATTGTTAATCACCAATACTGTTAATAAAGCATTTCTATGCAAAACAACTATAAAATGGCAAAGTCTTTCTTTACCTTCTAACAGGCCACATCATGCAGCCATAGAAACAACCACTTACTCCTACACTCAAGAGTCCAAAAGCACAAACACCAGCTCTTGAAGTGCTTCGAATGACAGAAAACTTTCCTCGGTCATAATTTCAGGGACCCAGGAGAATTATGGCAAAATTTTTCATAATAAATTCTGGAGGGGCCGCTGCGATCTACGTATCCCTCTAGACACCTACCCAAACTGTTGGTGGCGAACCTGCCCTGCCTTGGGGCACTACCAGCCACAATTCTCAAATTCTAGCCCTCTGGAGGGACATTATGCGATACTCAAGACACAAATTAATGCATAACTAATGAGAGGCTTTGTTTTTCTTAGCATGGCAGCCTCACGCCACAATGCTTCTTTTGTCCTTGGTATGCCAGTCTCACTCAGGACAACCACATGTGATGGTTGTCATTGGATGCTGCAGCGGTAGGCCTAACACCTCTGTAAGCCCACTGGCTCTTCGCACAAGCTGCACTCCAGCGGGTGGAAGCTAGCATCTTGTACCCTGGTCCTGCCCTGTGAGATTATCTTCTTCTTGCAGTTCAGCGGCAGGTGCAGTTCTGTCCACTGCTCCCACAGTGGCGGGATCAGCATTGAAGTACTGAGGGCACCACCTCCACACACAGACATTGGGGAGGTGATGGCAACATGCCCAGCAGACTGGTCCTGGCATGGGTGGGTGGGATTCCTAAAGCATAATATTTGCATCAGGCCGTGGGGAGAATGGGGCCCCTGGGATCAGAAACTGAAATGGGAAGGGGGCCCCATGCATTACGTTTCCTAAGATAATATATTTAATATTGTGGTGACCCTGGGCCATGACCTACTCCAGGTGGATTTTAAGGGTATCCCGTCAAAATACTATGGCCCGTATTTATACTTTTTTTGCGCCGCATTTGCGTCGTTTTTTGACGCAAAAACGGCGCAAACTTGCAAAATACCATTGTATTTTGTAGGTTTGCGCCGTTTTGCGTCAAAAAGCGGCGCAAATGCGGCGCTAAAAAAAGTATAAATACGGGCCATGTGCTTGCGATCTCTCATTTTCGCTTTTAAACAGCCAGATCCTCCCGGCAGCATATCTCTGGCCCCGTTGGGCCGGGCTGGTCTTGATCATCTTTGGCTCATTTTGCTTCTGATGGCCAGCCCTACTGATTAGGAGCATTTTCTTCAGGCCTCTCGGCCTCTAAAGAGAGCTGGATTTTCTGGTTCCCTGCATCATATCTGTCTTTTGCCTCTGCTCCTGAGGCTCTCTTGTGCCTCGGAGGCACCTTGCATAGCCCTTCTAACACCAGCAAACAGAACACCCTCCTTGCTGCAATTCTGGCTCCAAATGGCCCTCAGGGGGCATAAGTGGGCCAGTGCCACTGGCCCTGGAGAGACCCAGCCTAGTTCTGAGGGTCAGCTGGGGTCAAATTTCTTAATACATTTTTTAAGGGCATCAGGTTACTTCTCCTTCCAGATCGGCACCCTTTCACTGATTTCATAGGAACAGGTGATTTTTGTTTAATACAATCTGATCATTGAGGAATCTCTACGTATGTCTGAATTATTGGTCTTGGAGCTTTCCTCATGACTTACACGAGGTCAGTGGAGATAGGTGCCAAGTCAAGTTTTGGTATGCAAAATTATCATAACTTCCTCTTGTGTTAAGAAACAATATGCAAAATTACTTGAAATGCAAACCTCACATTAAGCATACTTTTACACTGAAAAATAGTGTAAATCACAAGTGCCAGGAAAAAAACAGCCAAATACGTTCTGTTTGTTGGTGTTGTTCCTAAGTTCTTGTGTTAGAATTTTTTACTCAAACAAAGTTGACTTTACACATTGGGGCGCAATAGTGTAATTCCTAGAATTTCATCTAAGAAGCTTGACGCAAAAATATGGAACATTTTAGGAGATTATGACGGTCTAACAAAATTGTGCCTGAGCCTAGTTTAAAGGCAAACCTCCAATGGAGGACTAGTTAACCTGGGCAGTGTGATGATCACATTATTAGAAATTCTGAATTGAATGAAATACTCATCTTTCCACAACAACGGAGGTAAACCTGTGCTATTTATCAGGATGAAAATCGAGAATTTCAGATCGAGAGCTAACGTATGAAAGAGAGGTGGGCAACCCCCATGGCTTGACCAGGAAAAGTTTTAGGCTAGGAGGTCTGTATTCTTGATAAAAAAGAGAGAGGAAGAGAGAAAGATGGAGAGAGGGGAGCAGCGACATGCCAAGTTTACAGCCAGTGGCTGCTCGTACTGTAGGCTGCTGGTGCTCTGCCTCACTAATTCTCAGCCTGTTGACATGTTTTGCCTTTTGCATGAAGACACTTCAAGGACATGCAATATGATCATAGAGGTCTGGCAGCTTGGCAGTAGCCTGTAGCTAACTATGCATGTGCACAATCCATGCAGGGAAAGAATTTCCTTCAGATAAGCCATAATTCACAGGAGAAGTGTATTTGTCCAGCGGCACCAATGCAAATTAAGCCGGGTGGTGCATGCCCTCACTGGCCCTACCATGCCGCACGTCTGAGGCCCAAGTAACTGACAAGCAGTCACCTACCCTTTCCCTCTAGTCGAAGCTGGTGTGAGTTCATCAAATGCTGCAGATAAGACTGTTATTTGTTGAGTTAAAGACTCAAGCTAAGGAGGGATCATCATTTATGATTGGTCTAGCGCTCCCAAGCTTCTCCTTCTTGTAGAGGAGAGAGAAGGACTAGACCTGTCAGTGTGGGAAACAGGGATATACGACTACAATACTAAATCAACTCCATTTTCGTTTCCCTGCTTTCACTTACTACTTATTTTAAACCGGCAAAGAGAGGATGAACCGCATCGCCATGCTCACTATTTACCAAAGGAATAAATAGATGTTCAAAGACTAGGCTCCTAAAATGCTTTTACGGGGAACCCTGGTGATCTGACAAACTACCATGTAGACATTAAACTCTGATAATTGAATGCCTCCACTATTAGGACCTAGTTTGCAATACACTCAGGTACACTGCCCACTGTTCAGTCCTTTAGGCCTTCATTAGGAGGGACCTTCTATTCCTGTGAGTCCTGTAACAGGAGTTACTATAACTGTGATTATAATATTTGGGGTTTCACATGGAGATTTAACCTTGGCCTCAAACACCTGGGAAATACGTAGAAATTGGCATGGTCACAACACCAATTCCCTCATGTTGTCCCGCAAAATCATCTTGCAATCCCCATTATTTCTTCACCCTTGGATTTAGCCACCTCTCCCTCCCCACAGTAATGGTAGCTGTAAGGAGAAAAATTAGAAGGATTATAAGAGGCCACTTGTAATGAGCACCTTACTATTTTAAGGTCATAGGTTAGGAATCATCAGAAAACACATTTATATGGAGTTCTCACTGATGGGGATTGATTAAGGAGTGTAATGTTACTAACTGACTTGCACCTGGGGTTGGAATGGAGAAAATGTTAGCAGATCTTAATATCAATTTTCTAAAGTTGATGGAGGTGTGATGGAGAAATTGGCATGTGTCGAAATGACTTATGGCAAAAGTCTACATTTGGAGGTATGCCATGTTATTGCCATACATCTCACATGAAATCGCACAGGGTGCATGAAGCAGAGCGGAGATGAGCGCTACAGCACGTTCAAACAGGTGTTGCTTCGTACATTGTGGATGTGGAAGTGCTGGCCCTTCGAGCAATATGTTCTCCATCCACCTGGCACAGGGCAGGGGTGAGGAACCTGCCTCGTCCAGTACTGCCTGATCAACAGCTGGTACTGTGCACTATAACTGGCATGAAGCCTGACTCCCTACTTCCTCTACCCCCAATATGCCTGAATTTTCATTAGTTCCCATCAACTGTCACTGAAACCTCAACCCCCAAATTGGGTTGATTTTTTCCAGACCTTTTCTGGGGACATTTTAAACATCACATATAATTTTTTAAAAAACATGCTGAAAGTTATGTAGATGCTTTTGATGTTGCATTAAGACAGGTGTAATTATTATTTTGAGGAAATATTCTTAACTAGTTGCTAAAGGGTTGCTATTAAGTATAAGTTATATCCTTTTAGTGCGTCTGAATTTATTAAAATAAATGCCGTGGATCAACGCAAAATTAGGGATGTGCGAACTTTGCTCAATTTGATTTTGCCTCATTACTTAAACTTTTGGGACAATAATGCAAATACAAATCCAGCATTTACAATTACATTTTTGCACAAAAATGCCTTCTTGCATCTGTTTCGACGCTAACACGCAGTTTACTAAAAAGTTGGTGCCAAAAAGTGCAGTGACCAACAGCTGTTCGGGTTCTGGCTGTTCGTGTTGTTCCCGCACTTTTGCACTTTAATTGTATTTAATTACAATGTGTTTATACAAAGTGGAGAAATGGCGAAATTTAAGGTATTTCATGAAAGAAGCATATAGGAAAAACTTTAAATTATGTGAATTTCACCATCATAATTTAAATGTTGCCCCATTTTGCAAAACGTTCCTTGATTTATAGTATGCACGGCTCACTCCGTGCCTCCAGCTGTAGTTAGGGTATAACCACCCTCAGTATATACAGCAATGTACCCTTTCTCCTTCCAGCAGATCTTTCGTGAAACAGCTTTCCATGTTACTGTTCTGAACAAAAGAAGGCTGCTGTTGAGGGAGGGGCTTTTCCGGAAGAGGTCCCACTTTCTTACCCCTCACCCACCACAAGCGCTTTTTTGCACCATGTCCAATCTGCCCTCCACAGTCGATATTCCAGCTATATCGTGCGCCTTTCCAGAATTTACTTCCAGACACGTCATAATCCGCGTGACTTTATAGTTCACTTCCACTGCCGCTCACCTAGGTTTGCCACCTGGACCATTTTTTACAAGCATGGCCTGTATTTAAATATCCCCGCTGGTACAGAAATTCGGAAAAGCCCCTAAAAGCGGTATATTTCCCCCTTATCAGTACGCACTGTAAACAGTAAATCTAAGAACACGTTTTAAAATTCGTTCCAAAGCTCCCTTCATGATGCCTGGCTGATAATTAAAGTAAAGAGATAAAGACAATGTCCAAAGTGCATCCAGGCTCCCTCAGAGGAACAGCTCTGTGCAGATGAAGCTGTCTCTGTGGGGGCCCTGGCCTCTCAGGGGGAGGCTTGCAGGCTTAGCCTGAAAGAGAAACTGAAAGTAGTTTTACTTGTTTCTTATCGCCTGTGTCAGCTTGGAGTCAGCATACTGCACGCAGCTGCTGAGTAAGAAACAAACAGTAAAGGTTGGTTGGCCTCCACCCCGAATTAGTCCCTCAAAGCACAGAGCCTGAGATGGCACCAGAAATCTACGTTGATTGGGATGCCAGTGACCATGAATGAAAGGTAGATAAGCAAGGTAGAAGCCATATTTCGTACCAGGAACAGAGATTCAAATAGGGTAACACAGATTCAGATATCTATATGTAGTTTTGCATGTTTTGGTGAAACTAGCTGTCAAGCAACAGAACGCTGTCCAAGGGGCATGCTCTGTGGGGATACACTGCGGAAGTGAACAGAAGGAGGAGGGAGAGCTGGTGGAAGGGGTGAGACATTGGCTTATCTAAGTTAGTGGTTTTAGAAGAGGTGAGTTTCAGTCTCTTTATAAATTTCGGAGGCTTGGTGGGGTTCTGATGCCGGAGGGGGGCCTCAAGTAATCCCGGGCTCTGGCCAAAAGAGCATTATGCAGATAACATTCCTTTGTTTTAAGCAGAAATACATTTATTGCATTTTTAAAATGGTAACAGAATGTAACTACAATGTTTAGACAAGACTGGAGATGTTTAAACATTACCAACTTAATGAATAATTGTGAAAAATTCTGATGGGGGGGGCCTGTATGATTATAATTTTTTCCACGGGGGGGGCACGGCATTAAAAAGTTTGAAAACACTGTTATAGAGGAAGCTAGTGCAGATCCTTTAGTGCAAGGGTGACCTTATCCTATTTCTTCAGCCCCATGATGAGCTGTGCTGAGTGAAAGATTCATTTAAAGGGAGTGAGCATGGTCTGCAGGGTGCAGTTGAACAGGGTATTGTCTCCTGCATGTGAGAGAGAACTACGGCTTGAACTTTCATTATAAAGTCTTCTCTTGGGTGTAACCTCTTCACTTTTTTCAGATGACAGATGTGGAACCACAAACCGTTAAGTGGTTTTGGCAATATGTTCTTAGTGTGAGTACTATGAGCTAGGGTGAATCAGAGAGATTTGGCTTTTTCTGTCATTTGGGGTGCAAAGCCTGTTAGTTTTAACTTAGAAAGCCATGACTGACTCAGAGATTGTGTCATGTTGTGTGCAAGTAGGATTAATTTAGTCTTTGTTGGGTTTAGCATCAGGTAGTTTGTTGACATCCAGGTTTGGGTGTTTTTGAGGCAGGCTTCGAGACGTTGTATGTCATTGGGTGAGGTTTGTAAATAGAACTGGGTGTCATCAACATGTTTGTGGATCTTGATGTTGCTGTTTGCGAGGATGGCAACCAAGGGTCTCTTGTACTACAAATGCGATGTTCCCAGTGCATATGTGAACCAGTGCCTGCATTATGAACTGTGCATTAGTGAAAAGGGAATCAGCTATTTCAAGCCTCAAGTTTACCTTTTACTGCATGCATCAAAACCGTTCAAGGGCAGAGTAGGAATCCCCTTGCAGGAGGATGCTGATAAGACTTCACCACCCTGGGAACCCCCACACTAAAGCCTCAGAAGGCACATAAGTCCATACAAAGCCTTTCTAGTAATAGGATGCACTGTCCTGGTCTGACCCCTGAGCACCCTTTTAACGGTGTGCCATAGCCCGTGCTTAATTTGTGCCAGGGTTTGCCGGTGCTTATCACTTGTTTCTAACCACCAGCGCCTATTTATAACATTCCACCACATGGTAACACTGTCTTTCTATTTTTGTAACCAGCAGAGGATTTAACAATTCTGGTATTTAAAAAAAATATCAGCAAGTTCACTTCATCACTATAGCACATGAAGAACGTCTAATAATCCAAATATCCCATTTATATGAGTAGGATGGGTTGTTGGTAACATTGACAAGAGGCATCGGTCAGCTCTGGTTTAGGCAGTGGGTGGTGCTAGTCAGAGAGCAGCACGAAAATGGCCTTGAGCACTGGCACTTTTGTTGTTGTTGTTTTTTGTGTGTTTATTTTTACAAATAAAGCACTGGCCACGACGCAGACTGGGACGGCCATCCTGTGTGTAATTCAGCCATTGATGTGCTTTCACCAAGCACAGGTTCCTGTTAGATGTGTTGTGGAGTGCTCATCTCTGTAAATATTCTGCCCGTTTTCCAGAAGTAGGCGTGTATTCTGTACAGAGAACTTTAAAACTGTTTCTATGTACATCTCGAAAAAAGACTTCCGGGACATCCCATCTTTTATACTAGAGCTTTTTCCTCCACATCAAACCAGCTGACACCTCCACCGAGCAATCGCTGCAGCTCAGTGAGGTGTTCTGCGTGTGATATTACATGCTTGAGCCATATTTGTTTCAGAAATTTCCTTTGCCTGCCAAACCAATGCAGCGGTAAAAACTATGAAAGTGCTGCTCTTCTTCAACTGAGGTATCCTATCTTTTCTCCGTATTGTCAAATGGGTGCTGCGTACAAAGGTCTTGGCGATTGCTAATCTGCAAAACTATAGTGTTAGTTACAGTGGGATTTTTTTTAAAAAAAGGGTCATAGGTAGTCTACAAAATCATCAGAATCAGTTTTCAATGTGCTTAACTTGTGTCTTTCTTTGTGTCGGGGTTGCCCTGGGCCCCATGGCACTGATTTCAGGGGACTGGGATGGAGTTACATAATTCATGAAAACAAAACACACAAAGAACAAGTACCTGAAGTATGTGCAAACTAGCACTTCGCTGGCTGTTTTTTTAATCACTACCCCGACCTTCACCACTGTGCATTGTGTAATGGAAGGTGATTTATATTTTGCACTTGACTTCTGTAGACCTTCAAAATAACGGTCCACTTATAAGCAATTTGTATATGAATACTAATACCCCTGTACCTTGTGCATGACACTCATACAAGCATGATCAATATAGTCCAATCTAAGAATCCTTCTTGTTCAATCACAGGGTAATCCTTAGCAGAAAGTAAGAATCACAGTCTTAGAGGAGTTCAGATAAAATACTTGAGAAATAGTTCAAAGTTTATTTTCATCAACAGTATTATTTTTCTGAATTCTTCTTTTTATTCCCTATGTCTATCGAAATAATCCATACGAAGCTACAGGTCTTGCAATACAAAACTCAAATCCATGTAACGAGGTCCTAGATGCAGCAACATTATGGCCCTCATTATGACATTGGCCGTAAATGCCACTTACCGCCATGCTGAATGCCGCCAACATACCGCAGCGGCGGCGGATATCTGCTAATCATGTTATGACAAACACACACACACCAATCCGTCACCATACAACCACACACACAAATCCGCCAGCCCAAAGGTCAGTGATAAACTGGCAGTATCAAAGCCCACACCGTTACACCAACAGAACAGCACCCATAACATTATGACCCACGAATCACCACAGCGGACATTCAGTGGTGGTAAACCATTGGCGGTACATACCGCACCACTCAAAATACACACACACTAACAAAACAGCACCACATTGGACAATTCAAACTATACACACCTGACACCCATACACGTAGCACACCCACACACACACAACACTATAAAACACACACCCACATTACCCACATCCCTTTATGAATACCAATAATTGCCAGCAGAGAGAGACAGCAAGAGCACACACACAACCAGAGCCACATACCACCATCACCTATACACTGCCCAAGCACCTTCCATCATACACCCCAACACATTACCCTATACATACTCACCCACACCACTCACACTACACCCATGGCACCACAACAACACCCCAGATTCTCTGAGGAGGAGCTAAGGGTCATGGTGTAGGAAATCATCCAGGTAGAGTCACAGATATTTGGATCACGGGTGCAGCAGATATCCATTGCTAGGAAGATGGAGCTATGGCAGAGAATCGTGGACAGGGTCAACGCTGTGGTACAGCACCCCAGGACAAGGGATGACATCAGGAAGAGGTGGAACGACCTACAGGGGAAGGTGTGTTCCATTGCAGCAGGACACCAGCTCGCAGTACAGAGGACTGGCGGTGGACCCACACCTCCTCCCCCACAACTAACAACATGGGAGGAGCAAGTCTTGGCAATCATGCATCCTGAGGACCTGGCAGGAGTAGGAGGAGGACTGGTTTCTGGTAAGTTAACCCCGCTATTACTATCACCCCCCCCACCTGCATGCCAATACATACCCCCACCATTACCCTCACTCCCATCACTCCACCACTTCCCACACACCCCACCATCACAAACCACTCAACCCAATGCCAAGCCCTGCATGCCATACCAATGCATGGACACCACTCATAGACCTGCATGGACACCTACCACTACAGCATGCACACTAGAGACAATCAGCTAGCCCACCAAATAACTCACGCAAGGCAAGCTGCTAGGACAATAACAACCATAGAGGGCAACCAACCCAGACAATATGTCACACACAGAAACAATAACACTGCATTTACAACCCCACAGGTACCCCAGCCAATGTCACCGGAGAAGAGGTGCCAGCAACATCTAGTCCCCCCACAGAGGAGGCCCACAGTAATGACAGCAGCTCTGCTCGTCTGGATCTGGATGACCAACCTGGCCCGTCAGGGACCTCCGGACAGTCAATTACCCATGCACAGTCTCACACCACCACCACAGAGCCTGCCCCCTCAGGAAACACCACCACAGCACCCACCCAGCGGGCCCATACCTCTGTCAGGGATCCACCTGTTAGATGGAGGCACCGAAACCTGGCTTTCAGGAGGCCGAAGGTACGTTCAATAATTCTTCTTGTTCGCCCATGTGCCTCATTGTAACGTTCCTCAGCCCTTGTCCTGGGATTCCTCACAGGGGTCAGTAGCCATGATAGGTTCGGGTAACCTGAGTCACTTGTAAATATCGAGGGACAACTGTTAGCCACACACTATCCCATATGGCCCACACCATACCCATACACCAACATCTACTGGGTGGGAACCAGGGCTCACCTATTAGCCACACCCTGTGCCTCTGGAGTTGGCCCATCACATCTGGGATGCTGCTATTCCTCGGGATAAAAGCATTATACACCGACCCAGGATACTTAGCATTAACATGGCAGATGTACTGGTCCGACAAATACACCATCTGCACATTCATTGAGTGATAACTTTTTCTATTTCTGAAGACCTGTTCATTTCACTCGGGGGGGCGACAAATGCAATATGTGTCCCATCAATCGCACCAATGATGTTGGGAATATGTACCATTGCATAGAAGTCAGCCTTCACTGTGGCTAAATCCTCTACCTGGGGGTAAACAACGTACCTGCACATGTGTTTAATCAGGGCAGACAACACTCTGGTCAGCACTATTGAGCACATTGGCTGTGACATTCCTGCTGCCAAGCCCACTGTCACTTGGAAAGAACCTGTTGCCAAAAAATGGAGCACTGATAGCACTTGCACAAGAGGGGGGGATCCCAGTGGGGTGACGGATAGCAGATCTCAGGTCAGGCTCCAATTGGGCACACAGCTCTGTGATTGTGGCCCTGTCAAGTCTGTAGGTGAGGATAATGTGCCTGTCCTCCATTGTTGCCAAGTCCACAAGGGGTCTGTACATGGGGGGATGTCTCCATCTCCTATTCTTCTGCAGCGGTTGCAATCTATGGTGCAAAAGAGTGAGCAGCTGGTCATTATCTGTACATTGCAACCACTACAGAACAATGCATATTGTGATTGTTACAATATTTTGGTGGCATATGTCCAGAATGTGAAATTGTGAACTGTGACGCAGTTAGGATCCATGGCCTGCTCCCCCCATGAAATGGCGTCCACCTGTCCTGTATGGAGGGACAGGTGGAAATGAGGTAATTCCACTGACGTTGTGTGCCATTGCAGAAGACGGTCGGGACGTCACCGCCATTTTGTATCTATTCACTCACTTGCTACCTGACCTTCAACAGGAGAGGACCTACACTGCATATGCTGCTGTGACCTGTGTCTGGAACCTACCATGGCTTGTTAGATTGGGGATAGGGCCCCTGCCTTCACCTCGGTGGAGTTGGAGAGACTGGTGGATGGGGTCCTACCCAGTACCGACTTCTGTATAGACCTCCAGACCAACAGGTGAGTACACTGTGAGTACGATGCATGGGGCATGAATGCATGGAGTGTTGTGTGGGAAGGCCTCATGTAGGGGGGGTTGGTGGATGGGCCCTGGGCAGCATGCAACATGTATGCTGGAGCATGACTGTGCTAATGGGGATTGTAAGGGGCATTGTCGGCCATGAGTGTAACAGGCAGGACGGTCTGACTAATACCTTTCACTGTGTCTATTTCCTCTGCAGGTCAGTGCCCAGCAAAAGAAGGGTATATGGCGTGCCATCACCAAGGACGTGTGGACCCTGGGGGCCTATGGCAGGCGGAGCACCCACTGTCGCAAACGGTGGGAGGACCTGAGACGCTGGGCATGCTGGGACGCTGGGCACGGAAGGCTGCGGAGGCCCAGCTGGGAATGGCCTCCCCAATGAGGAAGGGGTGCCCGTCGAACCCTAACCCCCACCTGATGGCCTGCATACTGGTGGTGGTCTATCCGGAGCTGGATGGGTGCTTGGGGGCATCACAGCAGCAACAAGGGGGTGAGTACAGTGCCCTTCATTACTACTTACACCTGGTGGGGTGGTATCCGGGTGGGAGATGTGGGCCTGTGGGTGCCCCAAGGCCAGGCCTGACATTGCAGAGTAGGTCCCATGTTGGGCAGGGTTCTGATGTGAAATTCCTCCAACCTAGCTAGTAGGCATCCACTACTGGGCAGGGGTGTGTGGGTACCAGGTATGCTGCAGTTGGCGGTATCTGTCCCTACCCATGGCCTGGTGACTAGCATTGTAACTGGTAGTGCATTGCCTAGTGCATAGGGCTGTTCCCTGTGTGTGAGTGTATTGTGCACACCAACAGTGGTGTTTGTGCCGCCATTGACCAAGTGTATCTTTTGTCTCTTCCCCCCACCTTTTTTGTTTTGCCATCCTGTCCTTATGTATATGACAAAAGTATACTGTTCCAAAAGTGTCTGCCTAAACGAGTTTTCACGAGCGGGTGATGTCTTAGGAGTACCCTCAAGCATCAATTCCGACGCTAGGCATCATCATCGGGCTAACTCCTCGCCGGACCGGCACTGCAATGTCCGACGGGCCACCACTCGAATGGTGGTGGCTCTTTGACCGAGGATGGTGTTACTGATCAGATGGAATCAGTAGAGTGTGATAACGTAAGGCGGAAAAAGGAGAGTAAGAGGTGTATTAAAATTGGCTCTGAACACCAAATGTCTTTAATACGTTGCTATATATAGGAGTCAGGCCAAGATTAAAAAAATGAATCAAGGAGTCTAAAGGGGAATAATGTACCCTATACTCCTAACACAAAGTGAGGGAAGAAGGAGACGCGCCCCAGGGTAGGTGCACAACGGATCGGAGAACGTACAGAATGGTTCCTTCTCTGGTCGGAGGTTTGAGCGTCCTCATGATGCCTTATCTCTACATGGGATGGGCGACCTAATAGGTGACTGACTGTGACTATTAAGTCCATACACTGTAAGTGACCCTCCAGCACTTATTGTTATCTGTTTTCTAGGAGAAGTTATTTTTTAAGGTCCTGAAGAAGCGCCGTTGGATCTTTTTTAGACCGTTCAGGCGTGAAACATGTCGACCTCTCAGTGCTAGGATTGAGTATTTCTCCTTCTTCCCTCACTTTGTGTTAGGAGTATAGGGTACATTATTCCCCTTTAGACTCCTTGATTAATTTTATTAATCTTGGCCTGACTCCTATATATAGCAACGTATTAAAGACATTTGGTGTTCAGATCCAATTTTAATACACCTCTTACTCTCCTTTTTCCGCCTTACGTTATCACACTCTACTGATTCCATCTGATCAGTAACACCATCCTCGGTCAAAGAGCCACCACCATTCGAGTGGTGGCCCGTCGGACATTGCAGTGCCGGTCCGGCGAGGAGTTAGCCCGATGATGATGCCTAGCGTCGGAATTGATGCTTGAGGGTACTCCTAAGAGATCACCCGCTAGTGAAAACTCGTTTAGGCAGACACTTTTGGAACAGTATACTTTTGTCATATAGGTCTATGTGCAGGGAGTACGTATACTGGACCAATAATCCTCCCAGTCCCTCTCCGTTTTGTAGCATCCTGTCCTTATGTGCATTAGCATCATCTGGCGGAGGAGCAGAGGCACTGTCGATGGAGGGAGCTGCATCACACAGGACCCAGGAGGCATATTCCACCGACGCTGAGGGCACCAGTGGACGGAGGGTGAGGGGAGCACCACGGCGGAGACTGGAGGAGACAGTTCGGACACAGATACCTCCTCCGATGGAAGCTCCCTGGTGGTGGTGGACACCTCTGTGCCCATCTCAGCTACAGGTACAGCCACCACCCCCGTACCAGCACCGCCCTCCCAGCAGCCCCTCAGCGAGTTGCCTGTGCCCGCTCACTCAGGAGGGTGTGCATCTCCTTCGTCCCAGGCACCTCAGGCCCTGCCCGGTTAGCCCTGCTGCCCTGAGTGAGGAGGCTATTGACCTCCTGAGATCCATCTCTGTTGGGCAGTCAACCTATGTGAATGCCATCCATGGGCTGGTAGCCCAAATCCAACAGTCCAATGCATTTCTGGAGGGCATTCATACTGGCTTGGCAGCCCAACAGAGATTAATCCAGGCTCTGGCCTCCTCTCTGATGGCAGCCATTGTCCCTGTTTCCGCACTCCAACTTCCTTTTCCCAGTCCCATTCCCCTCAACCCCAACCTATCCCAAACACTCAGGCAGACGAGCATGCACACAGGACAACACACAAGAGTGGACATGGCAAACACAAGCACAACACTTCATCCCACAGGCACTCACACAAACCACATCCAGATGCAGACATACCAACATCCACTGCCTCCACTGTGGCCCCCTACTCCTTGTCCTCCACCACCCTCCCAGTTGCGTCTCCACTCAAACCTGCATGCACTACATCCTCATCCACTACCACCATCACCAGCACACCTATCAGAAGACACACATCACTGGCAGTCTTCACCCCCACATCCATACACACATCCCCTGTGTCCTCTCCCACTGCGTCTGTGCCCCCTCCTCCAAAAGTACGCAAACGCAAGCACTCAGACACCAAACAGCCATCCACCGCACAACAGCATCCAGCCCATGCACCTGCACCCAAACACAGCAGACTGACACCTTCTACAACCACTCCTTCTTCCTCCACTCCTAGACCTTCTCCCTCTTCCCTCCCCAATGTCCCTAAGAAGCTTTTCTTCTCCACAGTTGACCTCTTCCCTACCCCTCCTCCCCTTGTCCTTCACGCCAGGCCAGGGTGGTCAAAACCCAGGCAAGCACCTCAGCCAACCAGTCCACGGGCACAGTAGTGTCCCCAGTACCTCCAGGTGGGAGAGGATCCCAGCCAGCCAGAAGGAAAGGGTTCCTGCCCCAAGTACTTCAAGGAAGGGCAAGGAGCCAGCCCTATCTGCAGGAAGGAAGGATAAGGAGCCAGCTCCAGCTGCAGAAAGGAAGGGCAAGGAGCCACCCCCTGCTGCAGGAAGGAAGGGCAACGGGCCACCCCCATCTGCAGCAAGGAGGGGCAAGGAGCCACGCCCAGCTGCTGCCAAAAGGAGCAAGGAGCCATCCCCAGCTGCTGGCAGGAAGGGCAAGGTGCCTTCCCCAGCAGGCAGAAAGGACAAGGGGCCTGGTGCTGGGACTCTGTCGGAGCCCACACCACTAACCATGGTGGTGCAGCCGTCTGAGGCTAGAGGGGATGGGCTGGAGCCTCTCCCCACCCCCACCACCAGCTCTGCTAGCAGCACTGCCGCCAGCACCACCACCAGCAGCACCAGTGGGCAGCTGTCCGAGGCTGCAGGGAATGGGCTGGAGCCCCCCCCCACCACCACCACCAGCTCCACCAGCAGCAACGCTACCAGCACCACCAGCAGCAGCACCAGTGGACAGCCGTCCGAGGCTGCAGGGAATGGGCTGGAGCCTCCCCCCAAACCACCAACTCCGCCAGCAGCACTGCCACCAGCACCACCACCAGCAGCAGCAGCACCAGTGGGCACCAGTCCGAGGCTGTAGGGGATGAGCTGGAGACTCCCCCCACCACTACCACCGCCAGCTCCACCAGCAGCACCAGTGGGCAGCTGTCCGAGGCTGCAGGGGATAGAATGGAGCCTCCCCCCACCACTACCACCACCATCTCCGCCAGCAGCACCAGTGGGCAGCCTTCCAAGGCTGCAGGGGATGGGCTGGAGCCTCCCCCCACCACTACCAGCAGCAGCAGCACCACCACCACCACTGCCACACCGGAACAGCCGTCACCCCTGGCGGACATTCTGTAAACCTGCCTCCATGGGCTGTTGTGCAGCCTGCCCCTTGCAAATCCTGTGGGTATGACACCCAGCTGAGAGACTGTGACCTTGCACTCCCCAAGATCTGCATCACAGGGCACGATTCCCCCTCCAGGACCTGTGGAGATACCATCCACTCACCCCATCCTCCCCAGGTTGCAGCTCACTGGGCACGATGCCCCCTCCAGAACCAGTAGAGATGCCATCCACTCACCCCATCCTCACCCAGGATAAAGCTCACTGGGCACAATGCCCCCGACAGAACCAGTGGAGAAGCCATCCACTTGAGAGACTGTGGCTTTACACTCCCCAGGATAAAGCACAGGGCATGATGCCCCCTCCAGAGCCAGTGGAGATGCCATCCACTTACCCCATCCTCCCCATGATGAAGCTCACTGGGCACGATGCCCCTTCCAGAACCAGTGGAGAAGCCATCCACTTGAGAGACTGTGGCCTTGCACTCCCCAGGACAAGCACAGGGCATGTTGCCCCCCTCCAGAGCCAGTGGGCAAGTCGCCCACTTGAGAGACTGTGGCCTTGCACTCCCAAGGACAAAGCACAGGGCATGTAGCCCCCTCCAGAGCCAGTGAGCAAGTCACGCACTTGAGAGAATGTGGCCTTGCACTCCCCAGGACAAAGCACAGGGCATGTTGCCCCCTCCAGAGCATATGGGCAAGTCACCCACTTGAGAAACTGTGGCCTTGCACCCCCCAGGACAAAGCACAGGGCATGATGCCCCCTCCAGAGCCAGTGGGCGAGTCATCCACTTGAGAGACTGTGGCCTTGCACTCCCCAGGACAAAGCACAGGGCATGTTGCCCCCTCCAGAGCCAGTGGGCAAGTCACCCACTTGAGAGACTGTGGCCTTGCACTCCCCAGGACAAAGCACAGGGCATGTTGCCCCCTCCAGGACCAGTGGCGTTGTACCATCTGCCGGCTTAGGTGCCACCCGTTCCCCGTCCCTCTGAGGTGCTTGCCTATTTTCGACCTGATGCCCCTGCAGTGTTCTTTCCGTGTTGTTGCAGGAGTGAAGTGGGGCCTTGGACTTTGTAATGTGGCCCTGTGGCCCACGAACATTGAAAACTGGGCAGTGTCCCTTCATTTGTAAATATGCATATACTTTTTTATTTGGATGCACGTATTGCTACTATTTTATCTTTTACACTCACTTTTCTTTATCGAAGTTGTCCTTGCATTATTCCTGAGGGTTACGGGGTAAATGTGTTATGTTACTGCATGTGTGTATGGTGTTGGGGGTGGGGGTGTTGTGTGTTGCGTGTGTGTGTCACTCTCTTTTTCCTCCCCCTACCCTGTGTGCTAGGTGGCTTTACTCACTGTGGTCGTCTTCACCGTTGTTGGTGTTCGTAGTGGAGCAGGATGTAAATCAACATTGGGATTATGTGCAGCTCGGGCTCCTTGGTGTTGTGGTTCTTCCCTGAGTAGCCACAGGTGAGTCCTTTGGATTATGAGATATGTTTCTGCCAGGCTTTTGATGTTGTTGGTACCGCCACCGCAAAAGGTGGCGGTTACCTGTGTCTTAATGCAGTGGGCGGAACATTGGCTTCCGCCTGGCTGTAGGCGGTTACCACCGTGGTGCCCGTTGATTCCACCCTGGCAGTCGGTGTGTTAAAGTGGCTGTCTGTCTGAGCTGTTTCCGCCATGGTCACAATTTAGCAGTATTTACCGCCAACCTGTTGGCGGTATTACCGCCACTTTATCACTAACCACCAGGGTTGTAATGAGGGCTTATATCTTGATTTCCTAGCTAGTTAGCTGTGAAACCTAATGGAAGTTATATGTGATAATCCAAGATGGCCACCTCTTCTCCAGCATGCGTGAGAGTTCATAGCCTGCTGGGTAATGTAGTTCATGGTTAGCATGCTGCCACATTGTGCATTCGCCATGCATACAGGGCCTCAGTTTGCTCTGTATGATGAGTGCAAATTGTTCCTTCACTGAAAGTATAATTGTCTAGCATACTTACACAACACCGATAACCCGGAAAATGCACCTACTCACTGTGACCTGTTTAGTTTCTTTATTTCACTGTTTTTCAGAGAAAAGCCCCCTGTACTCTTGCACACACCTAACTTCTCTCCTTTCTAGTTGCAGCAGTGATCTTGCTCTTACAATGATTGTGAGGTGATGCAGCTTCAGGTCCCAGCAGATGAAAGCCTCACTCAATACTCTAGTCAACACCCTCAACTATGTCATCTCTTGCTGATCTACATTAATCACCAACCCCGCCCACCTGGAGTAGGCACATCACTGCACCATCATATTCTTCACAGAAAACATACCAACCATGTACTGTAGACATATCCAAATCTTGCAGCTTAAAGGATGGTCCCACTCAAGCAATCGCCCAAAAAATATACAATAAAAACTGACTCCTGAATGCACTAAACATTAATACTGAAGTCAGAACTCATGTGCTCCTGAAATACCACTTAAAGAAAGTCAGATCCTCTATGCCTTTATCCAACTAAGAACCCTTCAAAAGCAAATGCACTATCAATAAAAAAAGAAAATAAATGGCACATCACATGCTCCTAGAACATCCTGAAAAGAACTGTGAAAAGTCAAGCCCAGAGAGCCCTGTGCGCATATGTGTTTGGCCAGCCCGAGATGGCCGGCCAAACATACATGTGTTCTGAGGGGGAGTGCTGAGCACTCCCCCTCATTGCTTGTCACCCCTGTGGGCTCACCCCTTTCCCCAAAAAACGATAATAAACATAGTTTATTATCGTTTTTTGGTAACAGGTTTGCAGCTGCCGCTGCTGGCGGGGGGTGCTCCTCCACCCTTATGGAGGAGCGCCCCTGTATACAACTATGGGACATCAGATCTCATTACAACACAGACTGCCTCTACCAAAGTTGCAGACACTGCCCACCTCTTAACAGATAAATATGACCCCGGCTTTGCATCTTACTTGGTTTGTCCTGCATTGGACACGGTTGACCAACCACCCTTCATCAATTCTCCACAAACATGGAATTGACTAAACCGATATGCCTACAGTTATCTTCCTATCAGTGCAATTGATCACATTACATGCAAATGAATGAATCCCATCCTCATTGTTTTCCTGTAACATGTGGTCTGTCAAGTGTTCATCGTATACTTCATCATCTTCAATTAGTTCATGCAATCCTAAGAAGTCTACCTCACCAACCATCAGAACAAGATTCGCTAGTATGCAGTTGATGCTCAACTGTATTTCCGTTTCCCGATATAACTTCAGAAAAAGGCCTATCCATCATCCAAACATGGATATGAACTGCATATTTGAAGTGTAACTATCAAGATAGAATTCATCTTTATTGCCAATATCAGCAAATAAGTCGAACTCTGGATCAATAACACACATCCCATGCATACACAACCAAATCACGAGTACGGGTGTTCTCGTACATCACTCCTAAAGCATGGAACAGTCTGATCCACATCAGAACCTCTTCCTCTCTTTTTGAATTCCACAAGAAGATGAAGATATGGCTTTTCAATTAACCAGACCACAGTAGGCAAAGCTAGGCACACACCTGCTCAGCGAAAGGATACCCTCGGGGTGTTAGAGTGTTTAAGAAATACACATAACATGACATAATAATAACACAAGCCCAAGTGTGCGATGTCTTGGCTTTATCATTGACTCGGACTGTCGTTCAAACCTTATCTTGTAAATGAATCACAGACTGCATGGCACTAACTCTTTCTCATGAGTACAGTAAGCTCTACCACCCAAAAGCAGATTTCAGAACCACTATACTAGCTTTGGATCTCTCCAGTATGGACAGAGACAACACTCTGCTCAAATGCATACACATTTCTATGCCAGCACGGATGAAGAGCATCCTCCACACAAGAAATGTGACCACATACCACCCTCCCTTTAAGACCGACTCCGACTGCCACTCTGAACTTCACTGTGTTCGGGAACTAATGGATTACACATAAAGCTGTAACGAATATAATCGCCCCGTACTAACCCCAAAAAGAAAATAGAAATTCTCCATTGTCTGCATCATAAGAATCAAGAACATCACAAGATTATAGATTACAGTAAATTGACCCAGGCGTTTTCCTCTATGCACCCAGAATATGGAATGTCATCTCTCTACAGTTCATTATTGTTCTGCAGCTATGGAAAGATGCCAGGATTTATCTCTTCATCTCCGGCGATATTTACCATCTTGGATCGTCTTCACTCACAGTTTTCACAGCCTGAACTCCAACACACAGACCTCTATGTCTCCATTCCTCACAGCTCTGTAACTGCTACAGAATTACCCACACATACATATACCACTTAACTGGGCTTTGGTGCCAGAATCGTCTTTCGTGCGCACAGCTTTTCTTCAGTACGGATGGGGTCCCAGGTAGGCGGTGGGAATCCAGGATACGATGTCCTGACCCCGAGAGTAATATTATGTTAAATTAATATTATTCCAGACATATGCAGCCTCGAAGATCATGTAACCAAGACACTGGTCTTTTCTTGAACTGGAACGGCTATCCTCACCTTTCCAGATACCACAAGGCCCAGCCCTGTCCCACCTTCAACCACTGCGTCATCTTCGTTACAATCACCGAGTTCCATTCCGGGAATATGCGAGTTACCTTCGCTTTACCTGAGAATGGGCTGCACTAATAACCTTTCACTCACCGCCCGCGTCAAACAAATACAGACCCGGATAAAACAAGCGATGAAACTTGTTAAGAGACTGAACCCTTCCTCCTCTGTCTCAAACCTAAACCACCAGATTCCCAGTAGTTGAAGTGACTGCATTAACAGCATCCCACTTTCACCCAGAATTGTCACCAGTCCAGAATCTGTCTCACCGTAGACTCGGCCTAAACACTCCTATCAAATCCATGTATGAAAGTGGCAGCTGTCAACTACGACACATTAGACATTTTCTTCCATATCAGATTTAAAACCTAGTTTAAGCGACCCTCTTCTCAAGATTCGAATATGATACTGTATTAATCCGACACCTCAAGCAGTTCTACTGTTGCCCGGCTCATGTCTGGCGCTAAGAAACGTGATCCCATTACTGCAGTCTTGGCCTCATTAAACTCCTTACTCCCAGAGGATGTAGTACATCTATGACTGCGAGCATCCTCTTAAAGACACACGGAATACGCGAGAGACCTACACGCTATCGCGGCTGAGGGAGGAGGGATTGAGTGCAGAGAATGAAAAAGATGTGAGTCCAAATCTCTATATTCAAAAATACTCTACCACGAAGCACACTTCCTCCCGCAATGTACACAACGGTTTAGCAACACATCATTCTTGCTGCTCACTAAAAAAGTTCAAAAATGGCGCTAAAGAAACAGCTTTTATTCACTGGTCAGAGAAGACAAATGGAAAACAGCAGAATGATACTGCTTCTCTGACACCTCTGCTAGCAAAGATACCATCATACAGAATCCAGCGCAACTATTATGAAAAACTTTGCATTTGACTATTACATGGCGGTGATCTGACTCTCTGGAGTCAATGCAACCTTCAACGTTACATAATTTAGTGCATAACATAGTGACTCTTTTTCGCTCTGTAGAGCTTTCTTCTGCTCCAGAGAATACTAAGATCATGCCTTGCAAAAAGAAATAAAATAAAGTCAGAGTATTCTGCAGGTGGTTCTGATACCATGCTTAACAAGTTGAGCAAAGAGTTAACAGCCAGGTTTTCATGGACTTCATGAAAAGAGCCATGACTTTGCCTAGCCGCGGTGCAACCGGGAAAGTGTTCCGCAACATCAATCTGTACTACATGGGGATAGTCCACCAACCAAGATTTTCACCTGGCTGGATACAGTGTGGGCACCTGATGAGCATGGGCTGTTGAGACTTACTCTTAGGGTAGGCATGGCTTTTTCGCAATTTTATCCTATGGCCTGTAGTGAAAACGTGGAATTTTAGTTCAGCCGCAGTGTTATCCGGTGAATGCAAGCTATATTGAGAGAGGTATGGTTCTGTTGCATTCATAACTATGGCTACACAATGATGAACCCGAACATGCAATGAGATGACGAGTGACAGTATAGGGCACTTTTTAGTCAAGATTGGGAAACCATACTGCTCAGGTCAGTGAGAGGCAGAACAGGGAATCAACTAAAATTAGAATAATCGTAGGCATGTCAACTAAAACCGATAAGATTTTATTTCTTCTTGCAGTGGGTGATTCATCGATATGTCATGATTAAGCCACTACTACAGAAATTTTACATTAAAATCACTGCAGAAAACATGCCAAATTATAAACCGATTTGGTATTAAATCTACTATAATAACCTCTGCCTTAGCCCTTAAGGACCAGTAGGGTCATACGTACCCTCCACTGAATGTCAGGCAGACACTCGAAGACTGTTTTCACCCTCTCCAGAAAATGTGACACAAGTGCCACACACTGACATGTGCCGTGTGATAGTCACGCCTATACTGTCTGGTCTCATCTCATCATATGTTCTAGGATTAGGCAAGTTGGCAGGAAGCTCCATTGAGTAGAGTTTTATTAACAATTCAGCGTTTTTATTAGCACCAGAGCCGGCTTTAACCCTGATGGCACCCGGTGTGACAATCTTTTTTTGTGCCTCCCCCCCAGTGACCTCTTCCTCGGATTCCCTCACTACCATCCTGAAAAAAGTGCCCCTCATTTCTCCATAACCCCCCTTCACATACATTTAATTTGTTTTAAAGTGTTGGGTTTACTAATCCACTCAGCTATCCACATAAAATACAGATCATCTCTTTGCAGCAAGCATGTTAACCCTCTGTGCTACTTTATGGCGAGTCCAAACTGCCACTAGACAAAATCTCTCTCTCTAGCAGGAATGTTAATCATGTGTTATCTTGACATTTGTTTTGCTGCATGAAAGCTGGACATACAAGGAACTCTGCAGCAGGTGCTTTTAATTCTTAAGTTATTTCTAAACAGAGCTCATCCCCTAAGGGTCACACCTCCCTACCCCCGTCCAGGTCAACGCCCAGTGCGGCCGCTCCAGTCACACACCCTTAAAGTGGGTCCTGATTCGCACCACCTTTTCTTCGTGTCTATGTTTTTAGGTCAAGCATAGCAATGCGCAAGCGCTGCTCTTCTCAAGACGTTGTAATCTATTCTGTGGGCTTTATCCGTGTCCATCACTTTCAGTGATGTTGATAGTAAATGCTTTGAATTTGTCCCACCTTGAGGCTGGTTTGTTACTGCCACAGAGACTGACCCTGTTACCGGGATTATTGCACGATCAGGCATGCACCTTATTGTGGTGCACTATTTTTCTCTTTTGCCTCGCCGCTTTGTGCTGCATGGCTGTATGTTGTTTCTTCCTCTTCCTTGTTTTTGGACATCTTGTTGTTTCTTTGCGATGTCTGTGGGGTCTTTTTATTTATATATTTTTTTGTAGTTTTTGGTAGCCTGAACTCGACCTGAAGATATTGGAGTGCTTTATTTATTTATTTATTTTGCAGTTTTATATAGCGCAAACCCGATACAAAGGTATTACAGCTCTTTACATGAGCACCGGTTGCATTACACAAGAACACCTTATTTTTTGGTATCAAGGGAAGAATAAGTGAATTATCCAGAATCACAGGATGTTGAGTCGATGCCAAGACTCGGACCCCCCCAGCTCCAAAGACGGCAGCTCTGACCCTTACGCCACATCCTCTCCCCTAGGATTCTTTGTCTGGTGCGTGTTGGGGCAGTCTGGGAAGAACTCATTTTTTATATTGAGCTTGGTAATACAGGTTCTGCCATTTCATAGCACTGCAAAGCAGGTGCCATTCTTAACAAAATCACTATAATTCATTTGCATCGACCTAGCAGAGGTGAAGAGGTAAAAAAGCTATGTCAGGATTGTAATCTGTGACATTCTTGTTCTGTCAAGACCACTGCAGTGGGTGCATTAACCAATTGACTTGAGTAGATTTTAACATTAGGTGATAGCACGTGCTCTTGATAACCCCCGAAGGGTCACCAACCAAGCACATAGGTTAGTTCTAGGCAAGAAAATGGCAAAAGGTGTTGTCTCCAAAATGGTGGAAAAGGAGTCGTGACTCCAGACCCGAGCACTTCAGGGCCTCAAGTTTCATATCAAAAAACATCTACCCTCTGGATGTAAACTAGGCCTCTTCAAATAGAGTTCAGTTAATAAAGGCAGCCATTTTCCGAACCTTGTAGCGCAAGGAAGCTAACACAAGGGTGCCACATTGAGAGCAGTAGCATATCATAGGGCACAAAAGTGGAGGAAACGCCATCAGTTCCTCCTCTCAGATTTCACTGGTGTCATGGCTTTGACAGTCCCCTCACAGCTACTGCGACCTTGCAGATGCCACTTCAAGAAGCCCTGTCTAAAATAGAGTTTAAATAGCACTGCTTCCTGTTTGAAGAGGCCGCACCTCAAATACCCCCAACAGTCGCTGTCACAGGCACAGAGCGCTTCCTCATCACCCTCTGGACTCCTGTGTATAATATCACAGCCATTCTGTAGGAATGAGGCAAAAACACTCCCAAGATGGTGGCCTTGTTGTGTCTCCTCTCCTGCAGCAACAAGCCTGGGAAGGTTGCTGTGGCACATGGCATACATAAACTACACCCCAAACCAAAACATATTGGTAAAAGACATGTCATTTACAACGCCTATAGCTCTAACTCTCACAAATGTGAGACCTTTTGTATTACAAATGCTTGTTTCTTACGTGCTACCCAGCCAAACGTCCTACTGCTTCACTGCAATGAGGGAAATTTGTAATAGAAAAGACTTACTGTCCACTAACCCCAGTGCTTTAACATGTCATCAGACATGAGATGCGTGCTGTCCATTATAGCATGCATCAGCCAGCGTCCTTATATGTACCGTGCTCACATAGGGGCATATTTACAAGCCCCTTGTGCCCCCCAGCATCATATTTTTTCATGCAAAGGAGGCATTAAGGAGGCCTCCACCATGCGCCATATTCACACTGTGGTGTAATGCATGCATTGTGTCACCTTGTAACCACTTGCGCCACATTATACCTACACCAGGTATAATGTATGCAAGGGGGGAGTTCCCACACATGAAGGCCCAAAAAGGCCCCAAAAATGGCATAGTGAAATTTACAAGATTTCACGGTGCCATTTTTCTGTCATTTTCAACTCCTGCTCAGGGGAAAAGTGGCACATCACAGCTGATGCACCACTTTCTTGTAAATATGCCCCATAGTTTCTTGTTGGGAGGCTCATCAACATAGTAGAGGAAATCTGTGTTGATCAGAAATTGCAATATTTTTACTCCAATTAGTGCTTTGGTGCAGTTGCCTGAACATGTGACATTTTGGATTGTCTCGTTCTATTATGGTGTCAGTGAATGTCACAAGATCATGTGCTGTAGACTTCCTGTGCCAGTTTCCTGCGGTCCAGCTTCCTGTTCTCTGTGGGTACATAATGTGATCTCAAAATGCCTTGCTATGGTAAATAAACTGTGAAGTTTTTATTGCAAGATTGAAAATGTGCGGCTGCAACCTCACATCAGTTTCGCTGATATCAGAATAGTTTTCAGTATATATCAAACTTTGTGCTCAGTGATTGTTACTAAGTACACCCAGCATCCCACAGTCCAATCTATCTAGCTAGCTATATTAGGGTACTATGAGCGGGCATTATGGGACAATCTGAACTAATTAAATATGGTATATCACCGGGTCAAGATACTGCATGACAAATTGATTTTCACATAATCTTTAATTACATTATATGTAATGTATGAATATGATAAGACACAGTCGTGGCACATTACACCACAGTCAGCTTGGCAAGGCACGATGCTTCCAGACTGGCACGATATGGGATTGTAAAATTGGTTCCGGGTGACACAGTTAATGTAGTATTTTACAAACTTCCCAAGCTCACATCGCGCAGTACATTTTTTGGCCTTAGATGAGATTGGTGCCGTCAGGTTGGGCATCATAGTGCACAGTGAACTTGTGCCGCATGAAATAAAGCCCTTGTCATCTATTGACATCAGGACAGATAGACAGAATTCCTTGGCATCATTCCCACCTGAAGAATTTTGAGCTGATTAAGGTGCATCTGGTCTGCATTCGCAGATGCTTTCCTGGACCTATGTGTATAGCAATGTCGGTGTGATCCGGTGTAATGAGATCCACTTCAGGGCGAGCTGGGGATCCCGGAGAGGATTGATTGCCATACAAATGAAACCATATATCATGACTGTACAGTCTCTCATACTGGCACAGGCGTGATTTAAGAATGGGCCGTTTTAGGCAAATCTCCGGGGTAGAATTGTGGTTGTGATTTAATTAGAAATCCATAAGAGTGGATTAAAATTGCCGGACCCTATGTATATGGTAATTCAATTTCACGAACCTATTGAACAGGTAGATGAGCACTGCACAGGGCCAAAGACAAGCATAAGGTCAGCGAGTAATAAGCGAGGAAGCAGGGTTGTGGACGGTTAGTACTTTGTTATGTAGCCTCATTTAAAGAGGTGACTCTCCGACTGTTTCCTAAATTGGAGCAGCGTTACAGGGAAGTTGTTCCAGATTCAAAAAATACCCCTCCACCTACCCCGAACACACTTGTAATTTTTATTACCACTGAAGAGTGCCTAATGTGGGAATGGAGCACTGGATGATAAAATGTATCACCCCATAGGGCAGTAGAAATTCGTTTTAACTGCCTTGCTTACTTAACACACCCTCTACTTCCGCACACACACCAACTACATAATATGCTTCTTTCACCCACAGAGCATTGGTGCCCCCTACCGCTACTGGCAGTGACAGACTAACCTAACTCAATAATTTACCAAGAAGGAGCCTCTGAGCTGAGTTGGAAATCATGAAGAATGTTTATTTTTCATTGGTTGGTATAAAAAAGTGCATCAGTAGGGTATCGAAGGAGGAGTTTTAGACTACAGTCCAGGATGTACTGTACAGTAATGAACAGATACCACACCCTCCTCTTGATCCACAGGATCATAGACATGTGAAGGGCCTGAGTACATTTTAGAACAATGGTAGTGCACCGTCACCAATAATACAGAATGTCCAATTTTGATTTGAAATTGTGCAAATCTTCTTTTTGTTCCTTTTTGCTCTCTCTCTTATCCAATAGTACATGAATTCACAACAGCAACAGCCAACGCGTTTCGTCCTTTCACATAGGACTTCTTCAGGGCTGTAATGCAACATACATGACACACATTCAATAAAACACACGACAATACAAAAGGTACACAAATGCACTATTGCATAAAAAGACAATGGACCACAAAGTTATAATAAATACATTCATTTGTACACTACTTTGAAAGGGAAGAAACCGGCAAGGGACTGTTGTAATTATACTAAAAAGGTACTGATATCCAAACATTAAAACTACATATAAGAAACTGTACAAAAAATAGGTATATAATATACATACAAAAACACCCACATACATAGACAAATATAATGCCTGAGTACGTTTTGTGAGCTCTATTTGCCCTGAAGGTGTCTGGTCACTCATGATGGGAGGTCATTAGACATCTAGTGCTTTCATTCTCACTTAGTGTCAGCTTTCATTGTGAATGAGCCAGGCTTGTGTGACTCTGCGAAGGGAATGTCAGTGTTTCAGTCTGAGAGGACACTTCTGAAATAACTTTTGTGATGCAATATTTAGTGGGAAGGATACTGTGTGTGAGTAACACAAACCGTCTGGCGGAAACCCTAAACTGCCTTGGTTTGTGATTAGTCAGGGGATGATCATGTCTTTCTCTGGTTTCCAGATGCCATAACATCCATCAGTGGGCAAGTCAATTCCTCCAAATTGATAAATACATGTACTATCATGACGAAATGAAATGCTTTTGGGGAGCAGACACCTGCCTTACATGTGTGCTAGTCGTTTTTGTAGTTTTGTATAGCACTTAAATGGTCCAAGGGCTCTACAGCACTTTATAAGAGAATCAGATCACATTACCTATGTGGACATTACATGATTTGCCCAGAATCATGTGATGTTGAGCCGAGGCTTGGTATGGACCTGGTTCCCCAGTTCCAAAGGTGACCACTCGAACCACCAGTCCACATCTCCCTCCCCAAGTGTACAACGGCCTTACAGGCAAAAGGCAACTTTCCCTTAAGGTTACAAGAGATGGGATTATTACAGTGCCATTATTGCTGGATGAGACAAAAAGTAGTAGAAAGAAGACTGGCTGTGAGAAAAAACAGTGTACAATTTTCTTATAGATCTCACAGTTGCTTCTCTCTGCTTGATCTGTAAATTCCCATTTGGTATAATTCCTGTATGGGGAGGAGAGCTCTTGCTCAAGAACCACATTTTGTGGCCTAATTTATCTTTGTATATCTACATTATTGCCATCGAATGAGAAGAGGCCCCATGGAAGACCTAGCAAATGTCACATTACCAAACAACATTTATGCTCCATAGTAGCACAAAATAGTACAAAAGGATGAGCAGATGCAGCATAGTCACTCATAAACCAATTAGCTTTTCACCCAAACTATAGAGGTGTCCTCTACTGCTAACCCTTGTGCTTAGTGAGAATACAAGAGTTAACTGTAAGCTTAACCACCTGCCAAAAGACAGGTCAATGAAATATCCTTGAGTAAACTAGCCGCAATCAAAGTATAACTCCTCAAATATCAAAACTGTAACCGGTTCAACAATTGCTATTTTCTGAAGCTTTAACCAAAAAAACACAAAAAATAGCCTGTGAAACAGGGACAATCACAAGGTCTATCAGTGATTCAAGATCACTCTTCAATCGGGTAACTGACAGAAATTGAATTGTCCGTAAACTCAGTAGACTTGCACACTACAAATATGGTGATTGAGGCGCAACTGATCAGAACTAAAATTGCAGCTTTCAGTGCCATATTGGATGCTGCTAAATAGAGTGTGACAGTGGCAGGAAATAAATTAGCCACGTCTCCAGACCGGTAACAAGAGTTATGGCATCTGAGGAAGACAAATGTTGATCTAGAAGACAAAAGAAGAAAGAATAAAGTGCACTTTTCAGGAATCCATGAGAAAATGGAGAAAGACAATATGTGCACCTGCCTTTTATCTTGTATCCCCGAACCCATGGAATTGACTTTTGATCCATCCTTAAAATTTCAAAAAGCCATAGGATAACTGAGAGCAACTGTGGAAAGTTCAATGATCCTTCTAAGATCATATTGTGTTTTTGAGATGTCAGCAGGTGAGGCAGATTATCACAGATGCAAAGAAACATAGACACAGCTTTATGGGATGTTTAAAATCATTGAATCAGTAGACTTCTCATTCAACATCACTGCTAAGAGGAAGAGGTGTCTGACTATGGGATACCACTTGAAACATGCATTGGCAATGCTAATAGGTCTTGCCTTTGTGACCTTATAAGTGTTTAGCCTTGCAGCACATTAACAGACCACCCATATATCAGACAAACCAATGCGTCATAAAACACAAAAGAATTAAATGAAAACGGTCTGATAATCATTAACTACCTTCCAGAGAAAGCCTGGAGCTTGTAATGAACTTGTGGCACAGTCGAAAACAATCAAAAGTAAGTGTTACAGGTTACGCTCATGCAATGTGACATTAACAATTATATTTAAAACATTAGGTGCTGGTTTCAGACTGTGCTGCAGTGCACAGAAACATTTGATGGGTTTATGAAAGAATCTGGTGCAGCCGATGGACAGGCCAGATTTTTAATCCTATTCAACATTTGCAATAGGGGGTTCTCATCTGGGTGGCCTCCACAATGCCCCTGGTGATTACTCGCAGGTCGGTTGACTCTGAAGGACAATACATGATGGTGGAAGCGGAGCTGGACGGAGCACTGATTGCATTAGTGGAACTCTATGCACCAAATCTCAATCATCATCAGTTCCTGGGCAGCCTGTAACCCATTATGTTACATGACCTGACTGCAGCAAGAATATGGGGTGGGGGCTTTGTGTGTTTATAACAATACCCAAAACATATCGCTCCTCCCTCTGCAGGGTGCAGTGACAGTTAGGATTGCACGCTCCTTCAAAGACTGACCCAGACGGGTATATTTCCAAGACATTTGGGCCCATATTTGTACTTTTTTAGCGCTGCATTTGCATAATTCTTTTACACAAAAGTGGCACAAGCTCACAATATATAATGGAATTTTGTAAGATTGACCTGCTTTGGCGTGAAAAAATAATTCAAATGCGGCGCTGAAATACTTTAAATATGGGCCTTGGTGCTCCATGCACCCTAACGGGGTGGAGTACTCCTATGTCTCACCAGTACACCAATTTCACACACAAATTGACCTTTTCCTCTGCAACACAGAGATGACACCAAATGTTTCAACCACTGAATACTTTGGCATACTTTATACAACCACAATCCCCTCAAGCTCACAATACAACAGGACAGACAGCATACACCAATACCTACCTGGAAACTGAACTCCTGAATGTTGCATTGCACAGTATTCCACGACACTCTGGAATATACATCACTCACTTTGAAGACAATGACAGGATCGCCAATGACGGGGGTGTGTGAAATGAGACTCATTTAAGGTGATGGTATGGGGCCACTACATTAAAACCACATTTTGAACGCAGTTTGAGCTCTGTAAGCAGATCTTGCCTGTGGAGAGCTCCATATGGAAAGTGTTGGTGTGTGTGGGACAGGGTGTAGGGAGTGTAGGGAACATCACAACTATCAGGAAGGACCACAGGGCTGCAGTACATAGATTGGGGAAGTTGGATTATAGGAAATACATAACTATGCAACACACTGAGGGCAACAAAGCAGGGTGTTTGCTCTCATGGCTCTTGCATTAGGCGGAACTCAGATCATAAGTGACTGCTATCCAAGCTCCAAATGAGATATCCTCAATGCGCAATCAGATATCAACCAGATATTCTTAGCACACTACAGATGCCTTTATGCTGCAGGAGAGGGTCATGAGGAACCACCCTTGAGTACCAATTCTGAGGCCTTACCCCCTACAATGCCAGGCTTTGGAAGACCCATTGGCGAGAGAGGGAGTCAGGCTGGTGATTGAAAAGTGGGCTCGCAATAAGGCTCCAGGACGGATCGGTGGACTTTACTTTATCTACAAGCAGTGTTGGCCCGAAGCTCTTCCAGATGTTTCAATTAGATGGGGACACGGGTATCCTCCCTGTGTCTCTGCAGAAGGCACTGATAATGGTCCTCCCAAAGCCTAGGCAAGACTTGCTGGGGGTGCACTCTCACAGACTGCTGTCCCTCCTCAACGTTGATTGTAAAATCCTCACAAAGGTCTTTGCAAATAGGCTTCTTTCTTGCCTCACCACACTGGTACTCCGTGACCAGAATGCTTTTATCCCAGGGAGGAATACATTTCTCAATTTGTGACGCCACTTCCACTTCATGGACGAAGGTGCACAGGTCACCACTTTGTACACAGCTCTCTCTCTAGACATAGAGAAACTTTTTGACACCCTTCCATGGTCTTACCTCATGGAGGTGTTAAAGAGAATTGGATTGGGGCCTAAAATAGGCCTCTTATACACTGAACCAGTCACCCGAGTACTCACGGGCAAAGAGATCTCTGCCACTTTTTGTGTTCATAGGGGCACAAGGCAGGGATGCCTCCTTTCACCGCTCATATTTGTTCTGGCGATGGAACCACTAATGGGACTATTTAGGTCACAGTGACCACAATGAGGGATACCAAGCAGTAATGTGTGGGAAACAGTTTCACCTTGTGCGGACAATGTTGGTGTATCTGCGGGATGTATGCAGAAATACCACAGGTAATGAACACTCTGGACGGATTTGGAATGGTCTCTGGCCTGAAGCTCAACTGGAAATATTTCCCCTAAGACAACTATCAGAATTTGAGAGAGGATCCCTCCAAGTCATAGGCCCTGAGTGAAGGCTAGACACTTTTAATTGTTTAGTGGTTAATGTCTATCATTCCAATGAGAATCTAGCGTAGGGGAACCTGGGAAAGGTGGTGTCTAGAACACGTCACTGCACAACATTCTGGAGTTCTCTCCCACTGTCCCTGATGGGAAGAGTAGCTATACCTAAAATGTTGATGCTTCCTAGGATACCAGTTCTCAGCACTTGCCTGGGTGTTTTTTCAATGATCTAAGTACAGTTCTCTCTGACCTGACTTAAGGTGCAGGGAGGAAAAGAGTGGTGTTTCATACATTTTATGCACTTGTGGATACAGGCGAACTGGAAGTCCTGCACTATGAACTTTATTATGTGACGGCACAAATGCAGTGGCCCATGCAGTGGGTCTCAGAAGCCCCCTCTTCCAAAAAGACGGTGTCTGTGAGGGACAATGGGGGATGTAGGATCATAGATGGTTGTTGGACCCTAACAGGGATGCTTTGCTAACAGGACACCTGGCCAGAAGGGCTAAACATTGCTGGCATAAGTATGTGCAGCCCTGAAAGAACCCCCTTCCATACTCTGCAAACACTCCACTACTGGCACACCCGGCCTTTCGTGTGGTGGCTGACAGACACAGTATGAGACCATGGACGAAGGCGCTCATCCTCACGCTTGGTGGCTTATACATGCGTAACATGCTGTTGTCCTTCTCAGAGCTTAGGGATCAATACAAATTAGATGACTGACAGTTCCTGACAATGTGCTTTGGCCTACCGGATCAGGACAGTGTGGCGATTAGACTGGATTGAACCAAAAGCATCCCCTGCGCAATTACTGCTCAGCCACGGACACAATAGAACAGCGGTCAAGGTGCTGTATGGTTGCTACTGGTTGCCATTGTGGTGCCCTTGACAGCCCTACCAAATGGACCCCACTTATCAGACAAGGCCTTAGAAACAGTCAATGAACCTCAGCACTAGAACAAGTCAAATTCAACTCCCTACATTCCGAAATGCCTTAAATGTACGTGCCAGAAGCAGACTTTTAACATGTGATATGGGCCTGCCCAGAGATCGGGCTACTTTGTCAGGGGCTGTGACCACCTTGTCAGAAATTATAGGTCAACCCCTAACAGTAGACCCCCTGGCATGCCTACTGGGTATATTGCCTTGTACACTTAAGAATGAACACACTACAAATTTTATAGACCTAGCTATGTTCTACTCAAAGGCATACATCAATGGTGTGGAAATCCTTGATTACTCCACGTCTGCGACTCTGGCTATACGACCTATCCAAGTGGGCCAAAACAGACATTTCGACATGGCGCTCACTGCAAATAAGTCAGGGGGCGAGCCCACAGTGGGATGCGTGGGATACATGTATAGACATACTAAGTGTGAAAACAGAGGAGAGACCCTCCCTTTTTGAGGTCCCAGGCCAACCCTGTCTGCCAGCCTACCTGTCACTGCGGCCACTGGACGAAGTTCAGGTATTTTTCACAAGAAAATATGCTCCAACAGATGCAAATGCTTGGTTTTGTTTCACAGGTAATTTTTCACAGTTGCACCCCTGTTGACCACTGTTCCTTCATCCTTGATGGTACGCATGGCATACGCTGATACATCGACACGACTATAAATGTAACATTTTCATCCACTTGCATGTTTGATATTGCATACGTGATTATGCACATTGAATCTCCAAAGTACACAAGCGAATGTGCCCAGCCTTACTCCACTCCTTAAGCAGTGTGAACAATATAACTGCCCTGGAAACATCTCATGTCATCATCTCCGCTCCAAATAAATTTCCAAACCATAGGTTTCTGGCGCCATAAAGTGTATCAACCTGAAAGCCTGTTCTTGCCTTCACTACTGGAATGCCTCCAAAAAATATTCACACCCACAGATATTCTTTTACTGCTGCTGTTTTGGGGATGATCTTAAAGCCGGGCAGTTGAGGAAGAGCAAGCTCATCTGCCGATCCTGTGTTTTGTTAATGGAGATAGGTCTGTTTAGGATATTAGGTAATAATGGTTCATATCTGTTAATTTCACAACTAAAATGTGTGATGTGTGTGTCCCCCAAGGGACTTTGCTCTTATTTCATTTCACTGGGTTGAATGATTGTGCATTGTCCAGCTTGTGCAGACTGGTCTCCACTCCGGCATCACCAGCTCTTCTATATTGCTTTGAAAAAGTTTTGTAGGCATAAGGATGCGGAAGCACAGGCTAACTTGTAGAGAGTGGTTTCAAGGTGTAAGTTGGTGTGATGAGAAGGATATGGCATTGCATTAATGATGCACTACCAATTGTATGGCGTCGTTGCCACGTTTTGTTCATAAAGGTGGTGGGGCCCTTTATAGCGTGTTCTGTTGGGTTAGAGAGAGTGAGGGCCTGGACAGGCCTGAATAATATGCATCGGAGGGCGGTAGGTGTTGTTGCTACCTGGATGAAAGCTGACGTCATGGCATATTTGAACTGTGTTGGAGAGTGTGACAAGGTATCTCTAATGTCTACTGTTGAATGACTTTATGGTATTTCTTAGTATTAGGTTTTATTGGTAACATTGTCACAGTTAGGAATCATAAGACATATCTATTATGTGTTGCATGCATTTCAGATGTTCTAACATGTTCTGTTGACTGTGATGACGCAGAAATGAAGGTTTTACATTTATTAGCGCATAAACGTAGTACTGCAATAATCAAGTGTGACTTTAATCGAACTAATAAAGATTGTACGGGGACAAATGTGCCCTCAGAGTAGTTTGCCAACATTTATAAGCGTGCTTTATATAACGTGATGTATTAGAATTGTACGAATCTGACATAATCGTAAACGTGTGCTATGATTTGCTTGTTAGAAATGTTTTAGCTTAGCATAACTTTAGTGGAGGCTTCGGCCTAGTTGCCTGTCTCACGGTTTAGATGCTCGTATTTTTCCAACGTGCTAATAAAAGTGTATTCTTGCTTGAAGCTGTACTTTTCCAGTGAGATCGTTCACATGCTTATCTTTAAGGTTTCGTGCCAGCCTGGCATCTTCTTCTTTGCTCCAAGGTCAATCTGCAGGTGCAGACAATGGACGCTCTGAAAGTGAGTTAATTGGTAAAATATGTTGCAACTTACGTTCCCGACTCCAAGGATAATGTATGCTTAGGTAGAAGCTTGTGAACTGTAGTTTTTGATTGGACAATTTGAAGCCAACCTATGAACCCTCCAATGGAAGACCCTACTGGATTTGAACTGTTGTCTATTTAAACCAGGTGCACGAGAGGAAAGCAGCCACTATCCATCGGACATTTGGACATTGCCCATTGCAGACGCCATTTTGAAAGAGACTTTGATGCTTTCTCTAATCGAGAGAAAGAGACTTTAAGAAATTCTCGCCCTAGAGACTTTAACTTTGATTCGTCCCTTTGCATGAAGTAATAGTTTTGTCCTTTTGCCGCTGAGAGGCAATTGCCCCGTCCACCCTGCCCCTTTGCCCCGTCCCATGCTGATCGAAACTGGTACCTGTGAGACGAAGACTTCCTTGAATGCTGATTGAATTTGGTAAATATGAAAGGAAAATGTACAATTGCATTGTTTCTTTTAGGTAACCAACTGCTGATTTTTGATAAGAGCCCTAGTTAGGAGTTTTCTAAATTAATGTTGCTAAATTGTTTTTGCATGAAGTCCCACATGCCGATGCTAATTTGAGGATAGATGAGGATTCATCTGTCGCACGATGCAATTTGAGACCTTGTTATGCTGACCAATGTATGCAATTAGCTCATTACAGATTATAGTTTTAGTGGTTTGCATTGCTATTATCGAATGCATTATTATTCAAATGCTGCGTAGATTGCATCTGTTTCGTCGTTATGGACAGCTATTAATGTTCATCTACATATATCATTTGGTGTTGAGACATGTTTATATTGTGCTAGCTTTGTTAATATAGGGAAATAAATTCACTAACTTTGAATAAACTGGTGTGGTTATTCATGACCGAAAGGTCATGGTTCGCCGAAATGTATTCTGGATTAATTGTGAAGTGTTATGTTGATCAGGGCATTGCTTATGTTCGTTATTGATTATTGATTTGATTAAATTGATTACTCTCGGGTGAGGAGAGCCCCACTAGGTCAAAAGATTCATCGACCTAAGAGCGTCCCAAATACAGGTAATTTATTAGGTCGGAACGCTCTATCAGTAGATGGTAGCAGAGGACGGTTACGCCCTTTGGGACCCCTCACTCTTAAAGTATATGGTGTTGAATTAACGGTTTCGCCCTTTGGGACCCCACTCGAGAAGTTGAATTAGATTTTTCTTGGGTAAAACAGATTGAGAGAATGATGATGGGCTAAGTCCCCCGCGACTTTCCCGGGATCTCGGAGCTTGCGAATGGAGAGAATGGAGGTGTGGGATCGGCGTTGGCGGTACTAGTGACGGTATGAGTGAAGTTAGGATTTTGCGCTTGCACAGCTTATTGCCGCAGATGGTGTGAAAAGGTTGCGAGGATTTTAGAGAATAGCGGAGGTGCGACTCCGAGTGTAGAAGTAGAGAAGTCGTCGAACTTCATAGAAAATAGTGGAGGTGCGACTCCGAGTGTGAGAGTAGGGAAGTCGTCGAACTTCATGTGTATGTGGCGCTTTGTGCAGGAAAAAGGTCCACGTGGTTGTTGTTGTTGAGACGGGCCCTGCGAGGTCAAGAGACTCCGGAGTATGTTGAAAAGTGTATGAGACACTTGTTTTATGTTGTGGTCTGGTCGGTTTAATAGGTTGACCGGGCGTGGTCAACGAGTCGGTACGTGTGTTAAGGGAGTGAAAGAAACTTCGACTTCGGGCTTTGACAAATTCTAAGTGCACTAGAATAGATCATTGACAAGTTGAGAGCAGATCTGCGGGTCAGATTTGCTTGCGAAAGTGGGGACCGAGAAAGATGGAATAACTGCTGAGGCTAGTGAAAAATCCCTAAGGTCCTGAAGCGATTGTGTTACCCTTCCTGTAGTAAACCGACAGATCTGTTTTATTATTATTTGGTTGCTCGCGATACATGCTAGAAGTTGTTACGAGAGGAGCTGAGTGAAGGAGGACAAGCCGCGAGGCTTTGTCAGCCGCAGTGTGTGTGAGTGTGACGTCACTAGGAGCCGTGCTGGGATAGGTTGGTTGTAGAGAAGGGTCGCGCACGGATTGGACGCCGTCCGTGGGGCTCGATTGGAAGGGGAAAGGCAAGCGAAGAGTATTCCGGGAATTAAAGTCACTTATTGATTACAAACTTTGTGAAATAAAAGACGAGAAAATGAAATTTTTGAAAGCATTAAAGAGTGCGATGAAGGGGGAGTCTTACATTAAAGCGAGCGTAGGAGAGGAGACGCCACCCGAAGGTACACCAGCTTACATTGTAATGGAAGAAAGGGGGGTAGCTCCGTGCCTTTGGTTAAAGCAATGGCACAAGCTGACAGAGAAACATGGGAGCGTAGCGTTCCCAATCCATGGGACATTCAATATAAGGATCCTAGAGAATTTGAGATTCGCGATGTACGACATGAAGGTACCTCCAAGGCCAGCACAGTTTGAGGCTCTAGCGATTTGGTAATTAATGGCTAGACAGCAACAGCAAAAGAAGTTCGAGACCAGGATAAGAAAGGCAGAAAAGACACTAGCGGACGCTAGGTGGGATAATGCACAGAAGGTGTGGAGGTCAGATATATTGCAGGGGATAAAATTGTTTCCCGCAATTACTAAGGAAGAAGAGGCGACAGGCAAGAAAGCTACCTGTAAGACAAACAGGAGGTGTTCCAAAGATAGGGAGGACGAGTCAGATGATGAGGAGTTCATCATGCAATTGCTGAACGACCGTCCACCGCCTTATGCAGAGAATGGACAAGGTCCAAGTACCAGTTCTGCCCCTCCGGCACCGGTACAGAATAATGAAACTCCGAATTCAGAAACGCCATCGGGATCTAAGGACCCGAGTTTACTGTTCACCCCGCAGATACCGCAGGTCAGGAGAATATATCCAGATGTGCCTACATTGAAAACAGCAGAAAATTATCAGCCGCAGGTCCCAAGGTACTACAGCAGTGACAATGGTACGGGAATGATTCTAGATCCAAACGTGATGGGAGTACAGAATGGTCGCAACAAAACATTGGCACAAGCTGAATCAACTCGGTTTTTGATGCCTCAAAAGCAGATGCAGGGGGGAACCGCACATGCTCAGATGACAGGGAGTCAGACGGGCATGCCGGCAATGATGACCCATAGTGTAGGAATGAACATGCCTCAGAACCTGGGGAATGGACAGAGCCCAGATGCGATATCCCTGCCCATTACTGTAGGTCCACCGGTACCTTTGTACGTTCAGCCTAACTCAGGTATGAGCGGTCAGGGATCAATGGTGCAGAATGGGACGGAAAGGAGGTGCATAGAAAACACTCCAGAGACAACTCCGATAGTGGCTCAGCCAACTGGATCTGGGTCCTTGATGGAGTTTAGTCCTATATGTGCTCAGTCAACAGTGGTGAGGTCGAGTCCCCCACTGATGATACCGCTATCATCGAACACTGAAAAGTTGCCGCAACCATCAATGGCAGTTGATGTGAATGCTACACTGATGGGGCTGAATGCGCAACAGCTGACACAGTGGTTCAACAGTCTAAATTCCACACAAAGCTCAGCCAGTGGGAAGGGAGAAGAGGACTATCTGAATAGGGTCAGGTTGAACATGGAAGCAGAAGAATTGGTGGAAGGGACTATGGGTGTGAATAGGTTAGAGTCCTACTCGGAAGAAGAGCTGAGGTATCTGTGTCCCAGGATTACGAGAGAAGTGAACAAGGTACATAGAAGCTTGCAAGAAATAGCTGACAAAAACGGGATTGAGATAGACAAGACAAAACACTTGAGCAGGAGCTATAGATTGGATTTCAGGTCCACAGACTTTGAACACATGAGGTCAGCAGGCATGAAAACGCACCTTAGAGAATTGCTGCAGAGTGCACAAGTGTGGAGGTGCTTAGACAAATGGGAAAGCAGGTGGACAAAGAAAAAGGAAAAGAAGAAAGACAGTGTCCCAGAGAATAACGAGAAAAGACCGCAGAGTAGTGATGCAATAACTATGTTACCAATGAGGGAGACAGCAGGGGGAAAATTAATACATGTACCGTGGCACAGAAGCGACATTCAGTCTTTCACGGATGATTTTCCCAAACTGAGAGAGAAACCGATTGAATGGTATCAGCAGACTGATAGGTTTGTGAAGCTTGCAAAATGTCTTTGGGAAGACCTGAACACCCTCTTTGAGATTGTGGTTCCGGCAGATTTGTGGGAAGAATGCAAAAGGGCTGTAGGTTGGCCGACAAGTGAACCAGAGAGAGACAGGGATACGGGTGCACCATCACCTATGGTAATGAGCTTGTACTATAAGGTGATTGAGCATTTGAAGACGAAGGTTGCCGCGAAAAATGTGGATTGGCAGAAGATTGATCGAACTGCCCAAGAGGCTAAAGAGTCGATTCATGGTTACTATGAGAGGTTGTTGAAGGCGTTCAAGAACTACAGTGGCACGGAAACAATAGAGGCGAAGGACATGCTTCATTTTGTGTTTAGATTTGTGGAAGGGCTGAGACCAGAGATAAGTCAGATGATAAAGACGCATTTGATTTGTTGGCAGTCGAAACCGATTGATGAGGTGTTGAATTATGCGAAATACTGTAGCGACGAAATTGAGGTGAAACAGAAAAGGTTGAAAGAAAAAGTGATGGTGATGCAACTTAAAGCAGCTCAGACAGGTCTGCAAGGTTTGCAAGGGTTGCAAGGGTTCCAACAGCAGATACCGCAGCCGCAACCGCAGGGAAATATGGTGTTTCAGCCACAGGCGAGAGGCAGAGGCAGAGGAGGTTTTGGGAGTAATGGTCCGGATTTGAACACTGTTGTGATTCCGAATGGTGTGCAGGCAATGAAAAAGGTGATGCCGTGTCACGTGTGCGGGATCGTCGGACATTGGAAACGCGAGTGCCCGATGGTGGTGCAGGAAGGTGCAGGTGTTGGTCAGCAAAACAATGATGTCAATGCATTCCAGACAATGAGGGGACCGAAAATGAGAGGTCGAAACCCAAATTTTCAGACCATAAATCAGCTGCAGGGATTACAGCCTATGCAGCCGCAGCAGATGCAGATGCCCCGTATGCAGATGACGCAAATGCAGCCAATGCAACAGCAGTTACCCATGGTACCTAATCAGCAAATGCAAATACCCTTGGCACCAGTGAGTCAGCAGCAAGTGATGCTTCCTCCACAGGTCTCGAGTCAGGTGATGAGTACAAATTGCACAGTACAACAGTTCCCATTACACAGTGAGAATGGAATAAACAATGTATGGGAGAGTGAAAGTTCAGATGAGGAGGGAAATTGTGTGCTTGCAGCATCCTTGGAAGTTGATCAAAAGGGTCCATATGTAGAGGGAAGAGTCATGGGTCATCGTGTTTCATTCTTGGTTGACACAGGAGCCACACGTTCAACTGTTAGGAGCATTGAAGTACCAAATTTGCCACTCTCAGGGAGGACAGTTCAAGTAGTGGGAGTAGCAAACAGGCACCTGACGAACCCAATCACAGATCCAGTACCAGTCAGGATTGGTAACTATCAAGGGTTACATAATTTTGTGGTATGTGACTCAAGCCCGATAGCACTGTTAGGGAGAGACCTATTGTGCAAATTGGGATGTTCGATTATGTGTTCACATGATGGAATTAGAATTCAGACGAGCAGTGATGGGGAAGAAGAGGACAGTGTAGAAGGGGATGAGATGGAAATTGTCGATGAAAAATATCCTCTGATTAACCTTCTTCCGATGATAACTGAAGAAGATATTCCAGCTGAATTACGGGAAACAGTCGGAAAAGAAGTGTGGGATATGACAGGAAAAGAGGTGGGATTGGTGAAAGGAGTGGAACCAGTGAAAGTGACCGTAAAACCCAATGTAACCTTTCCCCAGACCCCACAATACCACATGGCACAAGACACCCTCATGAAAGTCGCCCAACTGATTGACGAGTTTGTAAAGCAGGGAGTACTGAAAGAAGTGTTAAGCAGTCCATGTAATTCACCAATCATGGGATTAATAAAGCCGAGTGGAAAGGTCCGAATTGTGCAGGACTTGAGGAAAATAAATGACATCATAGTCAAATGTTGCCCTGTAGTACCGAATCCAGCTGTGATAATGTTTCAAGTCCCTTGCGATGCCGAGTGGTTCTCAGTCATCGACTTGTCACAAGCATTCTTTTCGGTGCCTCTTCATGAGGACAGCCAATTTCTCTTTTGTTTCAAATTCTTAGACAGAGTCTACAGTTGGTGTCGAATTCCTCAAGGGTTTTCTGAGTCACCGTCAATTTTCAATCAGATCCTAAAGAAAGACTTGGAAGCGTTAGAATTGCCATTCGAGTCTACTCTAGTACAGTACATCGATGACTTACTGATTGCATCTAAGACAGAAAGTGGCTGCACAGCCGACACCATTGCTCTACTGAACCATTTGGGAAGGAATGGACACAAGGTGTCTCCTTCAAAGTTGCAGTTCTGTCAGAAGAAGGTGAAATACTTGGGTCACCAAATAGAGAAAGGGTCATGGAGAATAATGAAGGAAAGAATAACAAGTGTACTTCAAATGAGTCCACCAAAGACGAGGAGGGAGGTGAGGAAGTTTTTGGGGATGGTGAGCTACTGTCGCCAGTGGATTCCCAACTTCTCAACTCTAGCAAAGCCTTTACTGAAACTGACCCAGAAGGATGCCTTGGATGAAATTGAGCTGAAAGGAGATGAAATGGATGCTTTTATTGAATTGAAAGAATGTATGTGCAGGGCTCCAGCTTTAGGTATGCCTGATTACACAAAGCCTTTCACATTGTTTTGTCATGAACGTGATGCATGTTCTTTGTCTGTCTTGACCCAAGCCCATGGTGGCGTAAACAGACCAGTAGCGTATTTTTCAGCTACTTTGGATCCGGTCGCAGCAGCACTTCCTGGGTGTTTGCGCGCCGTACCAGCAGTTGGTATCAGCCTCACTCAGAGTGAAGGAATAGTGATGGGACATCCATTAACAGTCATGGTCCCTCACTCAGTTGAGATACCTTTGACCCGCTCCCGAACGCAACACATGACTGGAGCAAGACTCACAAGGTATGAAACGATAATTCTGGGCTCACCGAATGTGCAGCTGAAAAGGTGCACTACGTTGAATCCAGCAACCTTGCTTCCTGGTGAAAATGCTGAAATTGAGAACGCTGAAGACGTCGAGCATGACTGCCTTCAGGTGACTGAATTTTGCACAAAACCCCGACCTGACATCAAGGATACTAAGCTTGATGACAATGACCAAATTGTTTTTGTTGATGGGTCATGTTTAAGAGATGCATTGGGAATATTGAAAGCAGGATATGCTGTATGTACTGTAACAGGTGTCTTGGAAGCGTCCTGGCTTCAAGGAGTCTATTCCGCACAAGTAGCAGAGCTTGTAGCCCTTACAAGAGCATGTCAACTGTCTGCATTGATGAAGGTTACCATTTACACTGATAGTCAGTACGGGTTTGGAATTGTGCACGACTTTGGGCAACTATGGTCACAGAGAGGTTTCCTGACCTCTTCAGGATCCCCAGTGAAAAACGGGGAGAGAATAAGGGAATTGTTACATGCCATTCAAATGCCAGCTGAAATTGCAGTGGTAAAGTGTAGTGCTCATACAAAAGGACAGGACTATGTTTCCCTGGGAAATGCATATGCGGATCAAGTCGCAAGATTTTGTGCCTTGAACTGTATATTGCTCAGGGATGAATGGAATTCGATAAATGAGCCAGAGCTCGAACCAGCTGAAGCATTTGCCTTGAAGGTCGTGGATACAATGGATGAACTAAAAGCATTACAGAATAGCGTCAGGGAGGATGAAAGAGTTTCCTGGATTAAGGCACAATGTACAAAGAGACCAGATGAGATATGGGTTTCAAATGAGGGAAAATTTGTCTTACCAAATTGTCTCTTATCGCAGCTTGCGCGGTTCTATCATGGGCAAGCTCACCTAGGGAGAGATGCCATGATAAGATTGTTCAAAACTGATTGGTTTAACCCCAGATTCCGTCAAGTTGCAGAAGCAGTCTGCCATCGATGTGTCATTTGTCAGCAGATGAACCCAGGGAAGGGAACAGTTGTGAACGCGAGCCACATTGGCAGGGCCGGTGGCCCGTTCAGCAGAATGCAGATGGACTTTATTGAGATGCCTGTGCATGGAGGTCTGAAGTATGTGTTGGTGGTTGTGTGCATTTTTAGTCACTGGATTGAAGCATACTCCACACGTAGAAATGACAGCCTTACAGTTGCAAAACTATTGTTGAGGGAGTTAATACCACGTTTCGGATTTCCGATCTCTTTAGAATCAGATAGAGGAAGTCACTTCAATAACGAGGTGATAAAGTTACTTTGCGCAGCGCTGAACATTGAGCAAAAACTGCATTGTAGCTATCGCCCAGAAGCCTCAGGACTGGTGGAGCAAATGAATGGTACACTGAAATCAAGAATGGCGAAAATATGTGCATCGACAAATTTGAAATGGCCTGACGCATTGCCTTTGGTGTTAATGTCAATGAGAAAAACCCCTGACAGAAAGACTGGATTGTCCCCGCACGAAATTCTCATGGGCAGGGCCATGAGACTTCCTGCAGTTCCCGCAAACGCGCTTTTGAATATTACAGATGATATGGTGTTAGACTACTGCAAAGGTCTGGCTGACGTGGTTCGCTCTTTCTCTCACCAGGTGGAAGCAACCACCTTGCCACCGATCCAAGGTCCAGGACACACACTGAAAGCAGGTGACTGGGTCGTGGTAAAGAAGCACGTGAGGAAGTCGTGTCTGGAACCCTGTTGGAAAGGCCCTTTCCAAGTGATCCTGACGACAACTACCGCTGTGAAGTGTGCGGGAGTTCCCAACTGGATTCACGCCAGTCATACAAAGAAAGTGTTGTGTCCCACAGATGAGGAAGTTAAAGCGCTGAAACTGCCAGTACCTGATAACAAAGTGCCAAGCGCTGAGACAGAGCAAACCAGAACTAGAAGCGAACAGGCAGAAACAGAGGAGAGAGAAATATTCTCCGAGGACGAAACAGCCGATTCACTTGGGGAAGACCAAGGAGAAACCTCAGACAGCGACGAAGAAGCTGAAGGTAACAAAGAGCCTGAAGCAGCTGAAGGTAACCAAGAGCCTGAAGCAGCTGAAAGTGACAAAGAGTCTGAAGAGAGTAGCGGTGACAAAGGGCTCGAAAGAGGTGAAAAAGCAGGAGAGCCTGATCAGAGGAGGGCTTTCCCAGAAGCAGACGGTACAGAAAAAGAAAAGGAAAACGTGATTGACTCCCCAGAAGGAGGGGACAAGGCAGAACGGAACGAAACTGTTCAAACATCCCCAGGGGAGATCGCAGGTCCATCAAGTGGACACAGTGCAAAGAAAAGACCAAGTATATCACCAGTAAAAGTAAAGACTAGAGAAAAGTTGAACGACGATGAAGGGCCAAAAGTGAAAGAGAAAAGAAAGGAAGTGTCTGTCGTGTTACCAACAACAAGTGAAGAAAAAGACTTTGCCAAAGAGGAAAGTACCAGTGAGGCAGAATCAAAGAGAGATGCAAAATTGAAAAGGAAAAGGATACCAAACAGGAGATATTCCGGTCCAGAATGGGCATATGTAGTCAATGACGATTGGACTGACGAATTTGTATCTCTTAGCCTCGAGAACGAAGAAGAAGAGATACCAATAGAAAAGAAAAGTTTTATGGACACTGTTGATTGAAAAGCTGGTAAATGACATTGCTTGCTATAATATAACGTGATACAACCAGCTGGGACATTGCTAAACAGGATGAGACATTTGCTAACTTGATAAGACTTTGATAACCTGATTGACTCTTAAACCCGATTTGAGACGACGTTGCTAACTGAAAAAAAAAAAAAAAAAAAAAAAGAGAATGAGTTATTGAACTTTGAAAAAAAAAAAAAAGAGAGACTGAGTTATTGCCGAATTGAGACAAATGCTGCTAACCGATAAATGACTGGCCTCCTGAAGAAAACTGTGTGAACATTGCGCTCGTTCAGCTTTGTAACTGAATTGCTAAATCGTTTCTTTTGTAGGTGCTTCTAGCTCTCTGATTCTATACAGATCATGACACAAAGCAGTAGATTGAAATATTGTAAATATGTGTGTATAGGCTTGATAACTGCATGTGTACTAATAATAATGGCAATAGTGCTTGGAATGCGTGGTAAGGGTGAGAATGAGAAAATTGATGCTTCTACTTTTGCTCCTATTGCTGTCACTGAACTAACCGCACTGAAAAGACTAGAATTAGATGAGAGACACTTGCATGATAAGAAGGAACTTTCGTATAATGTTTTCTATCGCTTACTAACAGAATATGTTGAGACTATGGATGCGAAAGATTGTTATGTGTGTATACAGATACCGACATCGGTAACGGAAGGGGTGACTTATCACCACATGCCTCTTACATATGGGATCACATGTAGTATAGTAACTTCTAGATTTTATGGTCAAACTAACATACAGTATTTTTACTCAAATTATGATGTTACCTTTGCATATGTTCCTATAATAACGCAGCTAAGTCAGATTGCTAAAGATTGGGATGCTAAAATAATGAGGGAATTTTTCGAGCCAATGCAACCTTTTGAAACAGCTCACGCTCATAGGGAAAATCTTACCTGCTCGCTCTCTGCAGTAGAAATAAGCTTTTTAGATCGCACAGATGATAGAAGGGCACAAATGAATGCAAAATTAGAAAAAGAGCTAAGTAAGAGGACTTCAGTAGATCATTATGATTTTGCCGCAATAAAAACACAAGGGAGAATAGCTATAGATGCTTGGCATGTAGGGAAGTTTTGTATATATCGAGGTGAATCTTATTATGATAACATTTTCGTGGGAGCGAGTGAATGTAAACATACGTTTATCTTTAAGGCCAAATGGACATTCATGCTGAACGGACTTGACCCTGTCATACCAGGTGTATATTACATTTGTGGGCATAATGCCTATTATAGTCTTCCAAAGGGATGGTGGGGGAGATGTTATTTGGGTATAGTGTTCCCAAAGGTTTATCAACTGGATGACCTATCGGTGATTCCAAAGACGCCTGGATCTCATCGTATCCAGAAAAGAGAGACCGCAGCTGCTGTGGTAGGAGATATATTTGGAGCCATGATTCCTTCATTGGGAGTTGTGTTGAATTCCATCAAAATAAGAAAGTTGTCTACTATAGTGGATAACATGTTGACAAAGTTTTCAGGTGCTATAATCCTGATAGATGCTGAACTTGCAGCAGAAAGAGCTATGACTCTTCAAAACAGGCTTGCCCTAGACATTCTTTTAGCAAAGGATGGCGGCGTTTGCAAAATGCTTGGTGCACGTCACTGTTGTACGTATATTCCAGACAACAGTGTGAAAATTAAAACAATGCTTGCAAATCTAACAAAAGAGAGTGCAGACTTGAAGGAATTGAAAGAACCAGGAGTGTGGGAGAAGGTTGGAAAGGGAATTGCTTCAGTGGGAAATTGGCTTGGTGGCATTTGGAATGGAATATTACTAAAAATAATACAGGGAATATTAATAGTACTGATTTGCATCTTTGGAATTTGGGGAATAAAAAGGGGAATATTAATGATTATGGCAAGAATTAAAAGAAGGAAGGAAGAGAAAATGATGAAAAGAATGGCAGAAGAATACAAAGCAAGAACAAGGGGAACTAAAAGGCAAAGAGAACTGACAGAATTTTAATGGAATAAAATTTGTGGGAATAGTTTTGTGTGATGACAAGTAGTCATCAGAGGAGGGATTGATGACGCAGAAATGAAGGTTTTACATTTATTAGCGCATAAACGTAGTACTGCAATAATCAAGTGTGACTTTAATCGAACTAATAAAGATTGTACGGGGACAAATGTGCCCTCAGAGTAGTTTGCCAACATTTATAAGCGTGCTTTATATAACGTGATGTATTAGAATTGTACGAATCTGACATAATCGTAAACGTGTGCTATGATTTGCTTGTTAGAAATGTTTTAGCTTAGCATAACTTTAGTGGAGGCTTCGGCCTAGTTGCCTGTCTCACGGTTTAGATGCTCGTATTTTTCCAACGTGCTAATAAAAGTGTATTCTTGCTTGAAGCTGTACTTTTCCAGTGAGATCGTTCACATGCTTATCTTTAAGGTTTCGTGCCAGCCTGGCATCTTCTTCTTTGCTCCAAGGTCAATCTGCAGGTGCAGACAATGGACGCTCTGAAAGTGAGTTAATTGGTAAAATATGTTGCAACTTACGTTCCCGACTCCAAGGATAATGTATGCTTAGGTAGAAGCTTGTGAACTGTAGTTTTTGATTGGACAATTTGAAGCCAACCTATGAACCCTCCAATGGAAGACCCTACTGGATTTGAACTGTTGTCTATTTAAACCAGGTGCACGAGAGGAAAGCAGCCACTACCCATCGGACATTTGGACATTGCCCATTGCAGACGCCATTTTGAAAGAGACTTTGATGCTTTCTCTAATCGAGAGAAAGAGACTTTAAGAAATTCTCGCCCTAGAGACTTTAACTTTGATTCGTCCCTTTGCATGAAGTAATAGTTTTGTCCTTTTGCCGCTGAGAGGCAATTGCCCCGTCCACCCTGCCCCTTTGCCCCGTCCCATGCTGATCGAAACTGGTACCTGTGAGACGAAGACTTCCTTGAATGCTGATTGAATTTGGTAAATATGAAAGGAAAATGTACAATTGCATTGTGTTTCTTTTAGGTAACCAACTGCTGATTTTTGATAAGAGCCCTAGTTAGGAGTTTTCTAAATTAATGTTGCTAAATTGTTTTTGCATGAAGTCCCACATGCCGATGCTAATTTGAGGATAGATGAGGATTCATCTGTCGCACGATGCAATTTGAGACCTTGTTATGCTGACCAATGTATGCAATTAGCTCATTACAGATTATAGTTTTAGTGGTTTGCATTGCTATTATCGAATGCATTATTATTCAAATGCTGCGTAGATTGCATCTGTTTCGTCGTTATGGACAGCTATTAATGTTCATCTACATATATCATTTGGTGTTGAGACATGTTTATATTGTGCTAGCTTTGTTAATATAGGGAAATAAATTCACTAACTTTGAATAAACTGGTGTGGTTATTCATGACCGAAAGGTCATGGTTCGCCGAAATGTATTCTGGATTAATTGTGAAGTGTTATGTTGATCAGGGCATTGCTTATGTTCGTTATTGATTTGATTAAATTGATTACTCTCGGGTGAGGAGAGCCCCACTAGGTCAAAAGATTCATCGACCTAAGAGCGTCCCAAATACAGGTAATTTATTAGGTCGGAACGCTCTATCAACTGTAGGGCACTTCTGTGTATAAATGCAATCCTTATGAGCACAGGCACAATATTCATTATGCAGCCATTTTGGGAAAATGCTTACAAAATCGCAAGTTGTGATGCGCGAAGATTCTTTTCTGTCAGTGATCCTTCCATCAGAAAATCATGCAAAAATGAAGAACTGCAACTATCCACATATATTATTAATTTATATCACACTACAGAGGTATTAGAAAACATCTCTTAACCCCTTCGCTGCCAGGCCTTTTCCTCCTCAGGTGGCAGGCCTTTTTGTTGGCTATTTGGGGCAGTTGGCGCTTAGACCCTCATAACTTTTTGTCCACATAAGCTACCCACGCAAAATTTGCATCCTTTTTTTCCAACATCCAAGAGATTCTAGAGGTACCCAGAGTTTGTGGGTTCCCCTGAAGGAGACCAAGAAATTAGCTAAAATACAGTGAAAGTTTTGTTAAAAAAAAAAAAAAAAAGGGGAACAAATGCTGCAGAAGAAGGCTTGCGGTTTTTTTCTCCTGAAAATGGCATCAACAAAGGTTTTGTGGTGCTAAAATTACCATCTTACCAGCTTTCAGGAACAGGCAGACTTGAATCAGAAAACCCAATTTTTCAACACAATTTTGGCATTTTACTGGGACATACCCATCTTTACGATTTTTTTTGTGCTTTCAGCCTCCTTCCAGTTAGTGACAGAAATGGGTGGGAAAACAATGCTGGATCCTGGAAAGCTAAACATTTCAGAAAAGTAAAGTAGACAAAACTCTAAATTCAGCAAGGGGTGTTTGTATAGATCCTACAAGGGTTGCCTACAGAAAATAAGAGACGAAATGAAAAAATATTGAAATTGAGGTAAAAAAACAGCAATTTTTGGCCACGTTTTACTCTATAACTTTTTCCTGCAATGTCAGATTTTGTAAAGCAATATACCGTTACATCTGCTGGACTCTTCTGGTTGCTGGGATACATAGGGCTTGTAGGTTCATCAAGAACCCTAGGTATCTAGAGCCAATAAATGAGCTGCACCTTGCAATGGGTTTTCATTCTATACCGGGTATACAGCAATTAATTTGCTGAAATATAAAGGATGAAAAATAGTTATCAAGAAAACATTTGTATTTCCAAAATGGGCACAAGATAAGGTGTTGAGAAGCAGTGGTTATTTGCACATCTTTGAATTCCGGGGTGCCCATACTAGCATGTGAATTACGGGGCATTTCTCAAATAGATGTCTTTTTTACACACTATAGTACATTTGGAAGGAAAAAATGTATAGAAAGACAAGGGGCAATAACACTTGTTTTGCTATTCTGTGTTCCCCAAATTCTCCCGATAAAAGTGGTACCTCACTTGTGTGGGTAGGCCTAATGCTCGCGACAGGAAACGCAACATGGACACACCACATTTTTACATTGAAATCTGACATGTTTTATGCAAAGTGCCTAGCTGTAGATTTTGGCCACTAGCTCAGCTGGCACCTAGGGAAACCTACCAAACCTGTGCATTTTTGAAAACTAAACATCTAGGGGAATCCAAGATGGGGTGACTTGTGGGGCTGTCACCAGGTTTTGTTACCCAGAATCCTTTGCAAGCCTCAAAACGTGGCCAAAAACACACTTTTTCCTCACATTTGGTTTTCTGATTCAAGTCTGCCTGTTCCTGAAAGCTGGGAAGATGGTGATTTTAACACCGCAAACCCTTGGTTAATGCTATTTCCAGGGAAAAAAACACAAGCCTTCTTCTGCATCCCTTTTTTCCCATTTTTTGGAAAAAACTAAATGTTTGCTGTATTTTGGCTAATTTCTTGGTCTCCTCCAGGGGAACCCACAAACTCTGGGTACCACTAGAATTCCTGGGATGTTGGAAAAAAGGATGCAAATGTGGCGTGGATAGCTTATGCGGACAAAAAGTTATAAGGGCCTAAGCATGATCTCCCCCAAATAGCCAAAAAAAGGCTCGGCACAAGAGGGGAAAAGGCCTGGCAGCGAAAGGCTTAAAGGGTGTAGGAGGAGGGATGTCCTTCAGCAGCCTCAGGCTTCAATCATGGTTGCCTCAGCAGACAAAAGATTAAGCACTCTGCTAGACTGCTATATATGCCTTTAATCTTCCTGTGAGAGATCATTGGGCATCTGTTCAGGTGGAGGAACATGAGGTCATCACTGACTGGTGGTGCAGGTGCTGCCCACCAGCTGGAGTGACATGATCCTAGCATGAGGGGGCAGCAGGGTCATGGGTAATCTCACAACGTCCAACATTCAAGCACTATGCCCGGGTCTCCCTTTGGTTACCCCTTAATCCCTCAATCTAATCCTGCACCAGTGTCTGGTGCTGTGGATGATCACCATAACAAGAGGTAATGTAATTTTTATACATCTTCAGCTACTGCATAAATATGACTGACAAGATTATTTACAATAATGAATTTCTGGTGCAGCACGTGTACATTTACATTTTGGCATCTTTAGCCATCCCTCTTTTATTTGGACAAAAAGATGATGTGACTGAGTGCAAATTTGCCCTAGGCATGTGTCTATATTTTTTAAAGATATTTAACCTGCAGCTCACAAACAGAAACTGGCTTTACTAGTTGTAATTTGCAACATTTTGTACTTTTGTGTCACAGCAGTGCATAGCCATGTCAAGTAAGCACTGAAGGGCCAAAGACTGAAAATAAAATTAATCAATCCTTTGTATACTATTTTATAATAATACCACAGTAAAAAAAAAACGTCATCATCACCTGAACCGCAATCTCTGTTTCACCCTAATGGGTGCACTGGAGATACATTACTATTAATCAATCATAACATTGTTGAGAAATACGTATATATTTATGTTAAAGACCATGTTACACTTCAACCCATAGGCCCATTTTTATTAAGGTGCGATTCCTGTATAATACCTACATACCACAATACTTGCATTGGGTCTACTCACTAAACAGCATGGGGAACACAGCACAATGCCTATGGAAAAAATTCAAAAGTATGTATGTATTCAGAAGGATTTGAAAAGGTGAACATTTGGAGCATTTTTGATTCAACCTTTTTTGGAATGTTTTATTACACCAAGTGAGGAAGAAGACATGGTGTAGTGATAAAGTCAACTTGGAAACTTGGCTTGGAATCCAGCTTAGATTTGACTGAGAAGTGTGCGTCTGAGCAAAGATGGTGTAATAGTGTGTTATTCAATGATTGAGGCACCCCACTTAATGTATGCAGTCTTGCTTCGTTTTCATCATTGCCCATAACATACAAAACACTTTTGCTCCCCAACTAAATTTGTACTAGAGCAATATAAACTGAGTCATATTTTTAATTGTGAAGTTATTCTGCTTATTACATTCACTTAGAAGCCCTATACAGGTTTCTTTATCTGAGTACATGTGCCACACCTTTAATACAGCTCATGTAAGACACCTTCTTGATGTCAGCATTTTCTTGTGTTTATTGCAGAACCCCCTTATAGACATCCTTTTGTTCCATGAAGCATTTTCCATTGTGTTTTTCATGTTGCTTTTAGCAAGAAAAGACACATTTAAAGTCAGACTTTCTTTTTTGTGTTATAAGACAAAGAGTATACTGTTCCAGGTTTCTTTTTTGTGTGTCAGACACGCATATAGGCACAAGATTTGTTGATAGGAAACATCTTGCAGACATTTGATACTCCAGGTCTGGTGAATACTCTAGAAGCTCCAGCAGTGCTTAGTGTCTGAATAAAAATTATTGGCAAAGCCAGTAGATCTGGCTTTGATGTGTTGATGTGTGAAAATACGGGCATACATGAATGCTGTTTGCATGTGTTAGTACATTGAAGGCATACGTTTTGGCAATGTGTGCTCCCGATAAAAATGGTACCTCACTTGTGTGGGTAGGCCTAGCGCCTGTGACAGGAAATGCCCCAAAACACAACGTGGACACATCAAAATTATCAAATACTAAACTTGCTGTTTTTGCGGGAGGGACCTGCGTTTTTGGTCCTGGGATCAGCAGCCATATAGGGATACCTACCAAACCCAAACATTTCTGAAAACTAGACACCCAAGGGAGATGTGACTTGTGTGGATCCTCCAATGTTTTCTTACCCAGAATCCTCAGCAAACCTCATATTTATCTAAAAAATCACACTTTTCCTGCATTTCTGTGTGGGATAACCGCACCAGGACAAATTTCCTACCACCGAACGTTCCCCTCAGTCTCCCGGTAAAAATGATAGCTCACTTGTGTAGGTGGGCCAAGTGCTGTGACAGGGAAGATCCAAAAACATGTCGAAATTGAGGTGGAACCAAAGCGGGTCCAAAAGGGCAGTATGAAAAAAAAAAAAATTTTAGGCGGACAAGTGGGGCAAAATATTTATCGGTATAGATGAGACAATCCTGGGTGGTAGGAATTTTGTGGATTCCTGCAGATTCTGGAAGGTTCCATCACAAAAATGTTGGAAAAATGTATGATTTCCAGCAAAGTTGGAGGTTTGCAGGGCATTGTGGGTAAGAAAATGGTGCGGGGTGCATGTGAGGCACACCACTCTGGACTCACTAAGACGTTTAGTTTTCAGATGTGTCTAGGTCCTAGTGGATTTTTCTACATGGCAGTGTCCTAAAGTCCAAAAAGTGCAGCCCTCACCATTCCAAGTGGGACGATTTTGAGAGTTGGCCAAGCTCTCATGGCCCAAATGTAAAACCAAAACCCAAAATAATCAGAGGTCCTCTTGCTTGCTGTGATGCTATTAATTGTGTTTGACCAATGACTTTGTGTTTCACCACTGCGCATATTAGTTGCTCAATGTTAACCAGTAGCACATTACATGTTGTATTCAGTTTAGCTGCCTATTGGCTTTGACATGGCATTAGCCATTATATTCTGTTTTCAGTTTAGCTGCCTATTGGTTTTGACATGGCATTAGACATTACATTCTGTATTCAGTTTAGCTGCCTATTGGCTTTGACATGGCATTAGCCATTACATTCTGTATTCAGTTTAGCTGCCTATTGGCTTTGACATGGCAATAGACATTACATTCTGTATTCAGTTTAGTTGCCTATTGGCTTTGACATGGCATTAGACATTACATTTGATATTTAGGTTAGCTGCCTATTGGCTTTAATGTGGGGTTAGACATTGCAGTTGAGACATTGCAGATGAGCTGTGTTTTTCCAAGCTGTGTTTTTCCAAGATGTGTTTTTCCACATGGTAGACAAGCTGTTTTCTTCACACCAGACCTTAGCTGATAAGAGCACGTAGATTTTGTGTTTACCTCGCAATCTAGTCTGAGAGCTCGGGTGCTCGGGAGAATTGGCCACTCTCCAGGGTTCTTCGGTTCTCACACTGAGTTTGCTTTTAAGGATGACTCTGGGCTACAGCAGGGTAGATTGAATCTGCTTTGACTTCAGACAGGAGCTAGACGTCAGTTACCTGTCTCCCGTTTGGGTAGAGAATCTCTTTCTCGCAGTTGACCGGAATCATCAACTTGCAGACCCCAGAAAGATGAAGCTGAATATAGGCCCTACAGCCTTGCCCATACGGTGATGAATTTTGACTTTTATGCCTTGCTTTGAAGTTATGCTATAATATAATCACATCTATTTGCTGTGTACACTGCAACTGAGAAGTACTTTGATATATTTTGCTTACGTTGCTGCGACTACTTTTGAACGTGTGCTTCCAATCTACTAATTTCGTCTCTCAGGAACCTTGCGGTTGAGAATTAATAACAATACATGTCTTCTTTAAACTCAGAAGTGCATTCTAGAGAGGTTCTGTAAGCTCGGTTATGAGATAAGAGGGAAAGCCATTTGCCATCGAATAGGATGTTTTAGTGTGCCGTGGGAGAGCTGAAAGACTGTTACCCCCTTCAGTTGGGGTGGGAGCATAACCATGCTCATACTGCTTGGTAGCCACCACCACACTATTTTTCATTTTCTTTAAATTCCCTGGAATCTAGTAGATTTTCTGCCCACCCCTGGGGTGTGGATCAGGGGTAATTTCCCCATCTGTCTACTGGTGGGCAGAACAACTTTGGCCCCATTTATTTGGGGTGGGGGTATGGCCATCAGAGTGACAGCAGCAGGAGCTGACAGTATATGACAGCAGCAGCACTTGCTTGCAGTGACAAAAGAATGAGCTACAGGACATGGCATTGTTAAGACACACAGGCACTGAAAGTAAGACTAAGTGACAGCAACAGGGCTCCAGGATATGAAAAAGCAGCTGATGTAGGAAAGTGCCCCTCTTTGACAAGGTTACCCCACTTTTTGCCTATTATTTGATGCAATTTTGACTGAAAGTGCATTGGGTTCCTGATAACTGGGTCCCCAGTGCCAGATCTCTTTCCCTAAAAGTGTGCAGTTGTTCCCCAATTGGCAATACCTTTGGAATCCCTGTAAGTCCCTAGTAAATGGTACCCCTGCTACCTATGGCATGGGCACCAAAAAGGGTCCCCAAGGGCTGCAGCATGTATTGTGCCACCCTCAGGGACCCCTCGCCTAGCACATGCAGACTGCCATTGCAGGCTGCATGTCTTGGTGCAGTTAAAAGTGAAAACACAGCATGGCATAGAGCCTCTATTCCATGTCCCCTAACGCTGCGTGCAATATATGTAAGTCACCCCTACAGCAAGCCTTAGAGTACTAAGGCCAGGTGCATTATATTACATGTGAGGACATATCTGCATGAGCACATATGCCCCTGCTATGTCTTTGTCGACTCTCAGACATAGTGAGTGAACAGGGAAGCCATTTTAAGTACATGTGCTGGGCACTGGTCAATACAGGTTCCCCAGATACATGATGGCTTCACTGAAAATAGAGATATTTGGTATGAAACATCTCATATTAATAAACCCTCACTGATGTCAGTGATGGATTTATTAATACATGCACCCAGAGGGCACCTTAGAAGTGCCCCCTGAAAAACCTACCAACTACCAGCGTGCAGACTGACTCATTTTAGCCAGCCTGACACCATCAGGCACAATTCTATTCCCCAAGGATGAAAACCTTTGGTCTCAGACGGTGAGAAACAAAGCCTGCTCTGGGAGAGGTGCTTGCAAACTCCACCCAACAGGTTGACCTGCAAATCTGCATTCCAAGCTAGGGGGCTTCAAAGAAGCCCATCGCCCTTGTTATGCAGATCCGGTTTCACTCAAAGGAGAGTTGCCGACCCCATGCCCCCGGGCCCTGTGGTACCTGGGCAGGTGGGAAATGTAGTATTCAGAGAGGTGTGTCAACCTCCTAGGTCAGTCCCACCCCTAGGATGTGTTGCCTGATGTGGACACAGCATTTAAAAATCTGCCATCTTGGTGTTGGCAGCTTTAGGATCTCTGGGACAGGGTTATGCCCTCTGGTCATACTGTGGTGTAGTGACCCCAGGGGTAAGTAGCCTATTGGCTACTACCCTATATTCCCCAAAATGCCCCTAAATGCAGTATTTAGGCATGTGGCACCAGCAAATCAGATTCCTGCTGACCTACGAAGAAGGACACTGAACAGCCACAAAAGCAAAGGGAGAAGCACCTAACCTGGACTCAGCCCTGTCGGCTTGTCTGCTACTCTCGCTGAATCGTGCCAAAGTCACATCGTCCTTCAGCTGTTGTGCCTCCAAAGCATGGGAGGACTTCCTGCCCTCAACAAAGACTCAGGAACTCCTGTGGAGCAGCGGAGCTGTTTCCCTGTGTCTTACAGGCACCCCAAGACAAACTTCGAGGACACTGGACCGCCAAAAACCCAACACCTGAAAGCACAACTGCACTTATGCCACACGGCCCGAGTTGAAGTGGACCAACAGTGCAAGCATGGTTCCCCAGCCCTCCAGATACAAAGCCCACCTTGGACTTGCCCACTGTCGACCCTCCAACGTCGTCTGCAGCATCTGCACACAGGTCCCCTCAACCGCGAGTGCTTCAGTGGAGAAAACCCATTGCCTCAAGACACCTCTGCATCCATCGCCCCTGACCCGTGGAGAAGAGGACCCGAGGTGTCCCTATGTCCCCAAACATCTCAAGATTGGAACCCACTTGTTGGTTCCTCCCGACTGAATCCCCAGGCCTTATCTGCAGCATCTTTTGGACTGGACCGATACCCATTGAGTAACATTGGACGTCATACTACAGCTCTGCACACAGCTACCCCAGTACTGCCCAGTGTGACCTGTTGGTATGGTCCTGAACCATGCACAATACTTACCTAATTGGCATCATAAATCTCAGTATTATGCCTGAATGAAGTACTTGTTCTTCTCTCCATAGGATGCTATTGATGCAGCTGAAAATTGCACTGTGTCGACTTTTGAAATCTATTAATAATTTTCTTGCAAACCGTACTTACCTGATTGTATTGATTCTAGAGCCTAAACATATGTAAAGATACTTGTTATTATTATAAATTGGTGTGGATCTCTTCTTGAATCATGTGTCTCATTTATTGACTATGTGCCTATGGTAAATATCTAACACTCCTCTCTGATAAGCCTAAGGCTGCTCAACCACACTACCCCCTAAGAGGGACCCTTGGGATTTCTAGAGCGAGCCCCTGTCCACTATAAGGGAACCCTTGGACCCTTTGCAAGATATATCCCATTTTGATATATCATATAAAGAGCCAGCTTCCTACAGTTGTGGTAACAGAGTGTCTCAATGTGACCTCTTCAGAAGTTTCAGGATATTTCAGAGGCAACACCATCTTAAGTAAACAAGTGTGCCTACACAACTACTGTCAGAATGCCACCACAGTGAGAGGGGCAGTAGCACTCACACTTTCATCAATATACCCATTTCAAAGGACTTAGGGCCGTATTTATACTTTTTGACGCAAAACTGCGCTAACGCAGTTTTGCGTCAAAAAGTTTTGCGCCGGCTAACGCCATTCTGAAGCGCCATGCGGGCGCCGTATTTATTGAATGGCGTTAGCCGGCGCAAGCAGACCGGCGCTGCCTGGTGTGCGCGAGAAAAACCACGTACACCAGGCAGCGCCGGCGTAGGGGGAAAATGGCGCATGGGCGTCTTAAAATGGGGCAAGTCAGGTTACGTCGAAAAAATCATCGTAACCCGACTTGCGCCATTTATTTTCGACGCCCATCCCCCATCAACATGACTCCTATCATTGTAAAGATAGGAGTCATGCCCCCTTGCCCAATGGCCATGCCCAGGGGACTTCTGTCCCCTGGGCATGGTCATTGGGCATAGTGGCATGTAGGGGGGCACAAATCAGGCCCCCCTATGCCACAAAAAAAAAAAAAAAAAATACTTACCTGAACTTACCTTAATGTCCATGGGATGGGTCCCTCCGTCCTTGGGTGTCCTCCTGGGGTGGGCAAGGGTGGCAGGGGGGGTCCCTGGGGGCAGGGGAGGGCACTCTGGGCTCATTTTGAGCCCACTTGTCCCTTAACGCCATCCCTGACCCAGGCGTTAAAAAGCGGCGCAAAAGCGCCGTTTTTGGCCACGCCCACTCCCGGGCGTCAGTTTTTGCCCGGGAGTATAAATACCACGTAAAGGCCTGGGAGTCATTTTTTAAGACGGGAACGCCTCCCTTGCATATCATTAACGCAAGGAAGGGGTTCACGCTAAAAAATGACGCACACTCCGGGCACTTTGGCGCCCGAAGCGTCTAACGCCAGAGTATAAATATGGCGTTAGTTGGCGTTAGTTCTGCGTCGAATTTGCGTCGAAAAAAACGACGCAAATTCGGCGCAAACGGAGTATAAATACGGGCCTTAGCATCTGCTCCAAAGGACTATTCTGTCAGCAATAAAAGTTTGCACTACATCTGTCATGTTGTGTCTGTTAGAAATGGATGTTGAGATTGCACTGATGCTACCTACTGCAAACTAAGGAAGCATAATGGTACTGTCAAGAAGTACCTGTTCTGTGAGGAAATAAAGCTGGCACTGTAGAGGCTGATATGTGGTGAAGCTTGCAATGCTGCTCTCCTGCAGATACATGTTGTGTTATAAAGGGAAGCTTGCATTGCTGTCACCTAAGTTGCACCTATTCTATACGCAAGAAAAGCTTGCACTGCTGCTGTCCTATGTATTCTAGTTGTCGGAAAGAGCGATTTCTACTGATGCTTCTACCGGTTCTGCAGGGAAGCTTTCACAATTGCTGTCCTTTTTGTACCTCCTGTGTTTGACAGCACCTTCTGCTGCCGCATACACAGTACCTATCTCTGTGCTAGGGATGCAGCGAATGTCGTGATATGGCGGTAGCATGAATCAGTGATCCTTCTAATAAATAGTTTACCTTTGCAAACACCTCAGATATTGGTTTGTCTTTGTTTATTTTATACATTAATAAAAGACGGAACTCACTAAAATATGCAAAAGGTTAATGCTTCATGTGCCATGTGAAACAGAGATTCAAAAGTAATTATACTACTTTATACAATTCTAAAACATGGCTGCTCAATGACTATGTGTGTGTGCAACACCTTCACTTCTGCCCAGTGCTTAGTTTGTAACAAAAAACATAAGTTCTGTTATCAAGAACATTTCTTGGTACCTGCAACATCCACAAGAAGAAGTGTCATCGTCCACACACACTATGACAGTCAGATATTTGGTGAAAAACAGGGCAAAAGTAATAGGTAAAATGTGCAGTAAAGTTTCTGTTAACATCACTGCTAGCTGCTTGTTCACAAGTCACTCTTTCTGCCATCTTCCATTTCACACACTTTCTCTCCTCTTTCCTATCTCAGTCGCATTCCCCTTTCATTTCTTTTCCTCTCTTTCTTTCTTCCATATTCTCTCACACCTTCTCGCTCTTCTCTGTCACTATTCTCTATCTCGTCTGTTTTTCTCCACAATATCTTTTCTCGATCTCTCATCTTCTCTCCAACCTTTTCCTCTGGACTCCCTATCAGAGACAGACCATGTCAGAGACTAACCTAAGTGAGAGGCCTGTGGTACTCCCACATATTAGAAGCTGGTCACTTGTGCCTCATTTCCCACAAGAGTTCATATTTTACTTTGTATTAATGAATATTGAAAGAGCCTGTGAACTGGCTCAACACAATCTATGCCTCAACACGATCTATGCATCAGCCCACACTGTGCATGGGCTGAGCTCTATGTCCACAGGGACTCTGCTCTGGGTCAGTGCAAGAAAATAACTGTTTGTAAAGGAACTCAACAGAATGTCTATAGTAGCTCATCTCCATCTGTGCATAAACTCTGTTCTGTTTATGCAGGTTTCCGGCTCTATGTATGGAAGGACTCAACTGTTGCTTTGCAACCAGAGATGCTAACTTTGGAACAGGAAAGTGAAGTTTGAGTCTCGGTGTCAGTTCAACCTGCTGTGATCCTGGTCAAATCACTTAGGGGGTCATCCCGCCGCCCACCAAGCGGGAACCGCCAGAAGACCGTACCGCGGTCAAAAGACCGTGGCGGTCATTCTGAGTTTCCCACTGGGCTGGCGGGCGACCGCCAAAAGGCCGCCCGCCAGCCCAGTGGGAAACACCCTTCCACGATGAAGCCGGCTCCGAATGGAGCCGGCGGAGTGGAAGGGGTGCGACGGGTGCAGTTGCACCCTTCGCGAATTTCAGTGTCTGCTATGCAGACACTGAAATTCAAAGTGGGGCCCTCTTACGGGGGCCCCTGCAGTGCCCATGCCATTGGCATGGGCACTGCAGGGGCCCCCAGGGCCCCACGACACCCCATACCGCCATCCTGTTCCTGGCGGCCGAAACCGCCAGGAACAGGATGGCGGTATGGGGGTCGGAATCCCCATGGGCAGCGGAAAGTCGGCGGTACACCGCCGACTTTCCGTTTCTGGCCGCGGCTGTACCGCCGCGGTCAGAATGCCCAAAGGAGCACCGCCAGCCTGTTGGCGGTGCTCCCGCGGACCCCGACCCTGGCGGTTTTTACCGCCAGGGTCGGAATGACCCCCTTAATCTCCCTGTGCCTAAAACACGTATGTGACCTTATGTAATTTAATTGGTGCTCATATAAAGCACCCCATTACCTTTAAGTCACGTGTGTGCTATATAAAACTGCAAAAAAAAAAGATCACCTCTATCTGTGGATGAACTTTGCTCTTTAAGAGGATAGGGCCTGTTTATGAGTCCCACCCTCTTTGCATGTACAGGAACTCATTTACACTGTATAGGAACTCATTTATAACTTCTAGATAGTCAGCCGCATATCTAGAAGTGCAACTGACTTCAGTTTTGGGTTCCTCTACTTAATCATGCAAGCACTGAAATGTGGTTCTCGATCCCAGGCAGTATTAACACTTTGATTGCTACATAGTGCAGCAACCCTCTGGATATATCATGCTTTGGCTGAGTTCACCTTGTCAAGTTCTAAGTAGGGGCCCTAGTTTTAATCTGATGGGGGGGGACCAAATCATATTTTCATGGGGCTAGTTCTTAAAGGGCCAGGCCAGTTGTTAACCATGAATTTGAGAAATTTCAGACAGAGCATTTTATTTATGTGTCTTTTGGAAAAATAAATACTGTCTTCGAATGTTTAATTCTCAAAACTAAGTTTGGTGATTTCAAGTTACTTCATTGGTTTGATGCTGGGATGTGGATAGTGGTTGTTTTAGTATATTCATCCTATTGTCTCTGATTCCCTTGTCTATGTAAAATGTGAACTCTTGTCTCTGGCACTAAGCTTGAGCTTTAAAATCCCCTCTCCAGGCAGATATTCAAAAGAAGTGGAAAAATGTGCAGTGTGTCTCAGAAGAAGGTGGATTAGCGCACAAGAATACAGTTGCCGGTTTGAAGTTGACATAGGATAGTAGAAGGCAGCACCAGCCAACTGCAAAAGTGAGTTAGCTTTAGAGACAGAAGGGCCCAGAGGTTGCACACTCAGGGTGTGTTTCAATTGAGTCTTTGACATGTATCTGTGTGTTGCATTTGGATCCGGGCACCCATTTTACCATGTTTTCCAACCATCAACTATCACATGCAGAGATGGTAAGGACCCCCAATATGTAAGTCACAAAAGCACAGTGCAGTTTGGGGCACACCATGCTGCTGCGACAGAAAGCTTTGGTGGGCGCAGTGCCAGGTGCTGCCCATAGACAGTCACATGCTGATCCTCTCTGTCAGTCTATTACATGTTCATCTACCAAATAACCAGGGCAAGAGGCACACATAGCGTTTTGTGAGATGGACTGTTAGACGTCAGCCCCCAGCAGCCTGTGACTAGGCACAGTGGAATATTTCACCACATTTGTGTTCCTAATGTGGTGCACATGTGGCCCTAGCAACCTGACCTACATAGCAATGATGAGGTACAGGAGCACAATGACAAATGGCTCTCCTCCGCTGGTTGTGTATGGACTGTTAGAGTAAAATGCATGACTGTTAAAGTAACTGTGTGACATGACGTTATTGTCATGCCATCACTCTGACGCAAACACTGCCTGATGGAACATAGCTAGCCATCCTTCTGGGACAGACAGGCCTGAGGAACCATCTTTTAAAAGACCCTGCCCCTTCCAGATAACTGTTGGTGCCATCTACCATCAATCACCAAAACAAACTAACTGCTTCCCAGACCCCAGTTCTTAATTTTAGCCAGTGGTTTCTATTGCGGGGAACAGCACTTATTTTTGAGGGCCGACACTTATTTTTCTGCCTCAAGCATTTACTGCAAGCAAAAGACACATCTGGGAAAGATGGAAGAAGAGAAAAACGAAAAAGCATCACCCTATAGAAAGCAGAAAGCTGCAAGAGTGAGCTGAAGGGGAGGGAAGTGGCTGTAAATGGATGACTTCAGGATTAGGCTGCCTCAGTTTTCCGTGCTCGCACATTTAATTGCAGCAGCTGTGTGTTTCACAGGAGAGCTTTGGGCACCAGCACATTTTTATTTACAAATTAAGCACTGCCAGAATTCTATTTGCCAATATCACTTTGCACGCTCTTAGGACCACATTTACTAAGGACTTGGTTGCCCTTGCATGACACAAGTCGCTGCAAGGCAATGCAAGTCCTATAGTGCTATTTAGTAAGCCAAGCAAAGCCATCTTGTGAGGCTCTGTGTGGTTTAGTAAATCCAAAATGATGTGTTCTATGGGTCTACTATGGACATTCCCACGCATTCATCCATGGATTTTGACAGAATCCCCAATTTACAAAGTCTGTAAACCGGGATTGCCCCAAAATGGTGAGCCTCCCTGACCTAGGCTTAACGAGGAGAGATATCTTTAATTTTCCTTGTTACTTCTTCTTCGGTTCTTGTTTGTATGTGTTTTGCATTCTGCAGCACACATACAAAGAGGAAAATGGTTTTAAGGACTGTTTTTATACAGGAAGGTATCCCTTCTTGCACAAACACAATCCTGCGCGTAACATGGGTACCTTGCACAATGGCACAAGTGTGCCTAAGTTGGTGCCAGGCAGCCACAAATGCTTCAGCACTAGGAGACAGCAGAAATGCACCATAGCTGTGCAAATGTGGCACATTTCAGCTCTCTCACTTTCACGCAAGGCAAAGCAGCAAGTTATCTAGCTGCATTTCATGAAAGAGTAGTAAATCTGCCCCTTAGTGTTTAGCCAGCATTGGAATTTTTAGAAACACGACCACAAGCACCTTAATCCTGACCCCCACCCCCACACACAAATATAAAATGTTATTGGTACAAAAATTCTGGACTGCCTAATGGACACAAGAGTCATTTCAATGCAATAATATAAAAAAAAAGAAAAAAACGTTCTTCCCTTAGTATGCCTTCCTGTAGCACTTGTTACCCCTTGTCGTGCTTAGTAAGCACTATACAATGCAAGTACATACAATATAATTTGTGAGTTGTGCCTTTTTTGTTTGACTATATTCAGGATAACTGTTAGGAATGGGGCATTGATTGCCTTCAATTGTAGATGCTGCCTCAGTCATCGCAGTGTTAATGGGCAATCATTGTGCTGCTTTCAAAACAATGAGGAATGCCTTGCACAGCCAGAGCTCCCACCATGTGGTCCATGGCTTAGAATCACTAGTGACCTCTGCCCCTTCTTTGAAGACACTTTCCAGCAGCACCGAAGCTACGCACATGTCTTTCAAAAGAAAAGAAAGTGCTTCGTAAACAGTGCTCCGCCCAGGCACTCCCTGAGACAAGCACCCAGGAGCTGCTGCCCAGGCTATGGCACATGACGGGGGGCTGACGCTCCTTTAGCCCAAAGGGCGTTGCGCTCCTGTCTGAAAGCATGCTATTTTTTGCCTTATACAAGCTGTAGGTGGCACACAGAGCTGATTGATCCACTTCAGTATCTGTTCCCTCATTCCCAGCCTCCTTAGTACATAAACGACTTTATGACATTCAGAAATCCCGCCACTGCCTCGAAATCAGAATTGTTTTGGTAAAAAACGGAGAAGAGCATTCACAGGTTGTATGAGGTGGAGCTGCCTGGATCAAATCCTGATTGATCTGGGCGATTTAGGAAAGGGAGCAATGGCTCCAGTCAGTTCACCACCAGTCTGGCTAGGATTTTATTGTCAGTGTTAAAGGGCAGTGGTCTGCACAACTCCATCTCTGTGGGGGGCTTGCCAGGTTTCTGAAGCGTTATCATCCAGGCCTCTTGTAGGGAGGGAAGGAGTGCCCCACATGTGACTGCTTCTTCATAGACCACCAATAGCCTAGGGACCAGGAGAGGTCCGTATTCTTTGTAGAATTAGACTGGTAGCCCATCAGGCCTAGGCATTTCGCTGCTTGGGAATGACTGATCATTCTATGACTTCTTCAATGCTTATGGGCCTATCAAGGTACTGTCTGTGTTTATCTTAAAGTATTACTTTGTTTCCATCCGAATTTCTTCCTGAAAGGTGTCCTCCATAGGTGCTCTGTAGACAACCGTCAGGTGAACGCTCTGTGACAGAGACCAGGTAGTGCGATCACCAACTGTATGGGTGTGTGGTCCACCAGCATCCTAGCCAAGTGTGTAGCATCAGATGTCCATGCTCCCATAGTATCGACTCTAGCCAAAAGTCTAAAAGGGACCATTCATTATGGTAGGAGTAGCAGGTCCGTTCTCGGAGGTGGGGATGGTTAAGCCGCCAGATGTCAACTAGACTCCCTTCCAACATGATGTTCAGTAATTGCTGAGCCATCTTGGGATGAGGCCATCTAACGGCACCAGCTCTAGCCATTTCATGGTTGAGAGCCACATTAAAATCTCCCCCCAGATGACTGCACTAGGACCCTAGTGTTGCACTTTCAGCCATTTCTCTTGAACGAAGGCCGGGTCATCTGTATTAGGTCCATATATACACACCATTGTAACTGGCTGACTGTGTACCTCCACATGGACTGAAATATATCTTCCCTCTGGGTCTTCCAGGGAGCGCATTGGCCGTAATGGAGCATGTTGCCGAATCAGAATTACCACTCTTCTGGCATAGGACGAACAGGAAGCAGCATATTGATGCTCCGTCCATTTTGACCAAAGGTTGAAGTGTGTATGTTTAGTGAGATGTGTCTCTTGTAGGAGACATATTTTCAGTGTGGTGCCACTTGTTATTAGCTATTCTTATTTTCCTGGAATCATTTAGTCCCCAGGATGTAAACTTAATTGTGCATGTGCCCTTTGGTTTGGGGATTTCAGCATTCATTTCAGGTGTGAGCAAAATGTATTGTGTGTGCCCTTCCTACACCCTGATGCTCTGAGGATTCAGATTGATGGTACATCCATGCTGTGTGTTACAACAAACCCCCCCTTACTTTCCCACCCACCCACTCCAGCCTCCCCACCCTGCCAGAGATCCGTCATTTCCTGCCCCCCACCTGCTACATATAAATTATTGCACCATAATGGGATCAAGAGGCAATCCAAGACCCCAAACTACATGGGGTGCCGAAAGGCTAGTGTTTGAACATATACTTCGAAACATGTCCAAAGTTTAAACCTTCTCTATTGTGGGTCTGTCCCAGATTGTAGGAGGGCATGGAAGGACCAGCATGCACCCAGTTCTCTGAGGAATTAGTTGCCGACTTGCATGTGGGTCGTGATCCTCAGCACCAGCCCGGGATTCGAATAATTGAGGTCCTTATGAGTTACATGGGACTACCTCTGCAGGTTTATAGGTGTGTTTTGGAAAGACAGGTGCCTTTTCCATGCACATCACAGGCCACCCATCGGGGCGAGGGTAGTCTGTAGTTTTCTTCCTTCATGTGAGGGCTCTCCCATTTGGCACTAGCTTTAGGTGGAGAATGGCAGTGTAGCGTCTGTCACATGAACTTGTAGGCCTTGAAAGATGTTCAGATTGCCTCCCAGGAGGATACGGAGCTTCGCAGGACATAGAAAGCTGTACTGTATGACAGCCTTTTGTTGTGTGTGTTTAACTGGGATAAATTGTATCTGGGCTTTCCTCATTGCCTCTGTGAAGTTGGGGTAGAAGGAGACATGGTTATCATCCCATTGTTGGTCATGGTGCTCACATGCTTGTTTAAGAACCAGAGCCCTATGCTTGAAGTTGAAGAGGCACGCTACTTTTGGTGCTCCCCGAGGAGGGCATGGGCCCAGTGAGTGATGGGCACTGTCTCCTGAAACAGTGGTGTGAGCTCTGGCTCCCTGCACAGATTTTTCAACATTTTATCTTTACCTGGGTGCAGTTTGTTCCGCTCCTAGGATGCTCAACTTGTTCCGGTGTGAACTCGCCTCAAGGTCTTCATTTTTGGCTTGGATGATAGCTAGCACTTTTTCCATCAGTAGCAGCTTCAATTGTTGAGCTTTTGTGGTGTCTTCAGTTTGCAATGTGCACTGTTTCAGCTGACCTAAATGTTCCCCATGTGCAATCATGTGTTTATTCATGCGGTCAAGCTTGCCTCTCAAGGTATCGATTTTGGAACCTATTGTATGAAAGTTGTGTTTCATGTCGAGCAACAAATGTTTGCGATCCAGCATTGGTTCTGTTGTCGTTGGCTGCTGGCTCCAAGTCATCAGTGCCATCTGCTGGCTCACTGTGCACCGTGTATCGAACTGCAGTGTACCTTGTTTACCTTCAATCTTCGCCATGTTGGCGAGGGTTATACTCCTACTGGGGACACAATCACTGACCTCCACAGTCCTGGCTTCACTCCACCTGCCCAGTGGTTGGGATTTGCAAGCAGACTGCTGCAATGTTGATGACAATCTCCTCATAGCTGGCCAATATGTGCTTCTAGGGGCCACTGTCTCCCAAGAGAGCCTGTCAGCTGTTTGAGGGTCGCAAGAGGATCCTGGACCCAAAATTAATGATGGATTGTTTCTGCCAGGTGGCAGAGCTTCACTAGTGCGTGGCCATCTTGTTGCTGCACTCGCTAGCACCCGTGTGTTAGTCTGTATTTGTTTACAGTTCTTGTTGAGTGCTACACACTGTTTTAGATACCTCAGAGTGCTTCAGGAAGTTCATCTTAGTTTTAGAGATATTTTACTTCATTGCAATGAGCTGATCTTACCACGGTAAAACATGACTGTATTTAAATGACAATTCTAGGTATACAGTGAATTGAAGTAACTTCAGCTGTTTCTGAAGGATGTGATATTTCACACTCATGGCCTGAAGTATGTTACCACTGGATGAGGTATGTGCATTCAATACAGTCTGTCCCCCACTGAACAATGTGTCCTGAAACTCCCTTTCCCTCCACCTTCAGGAGTCCATTGGCTTGAGGCTAACTCAAGATTTTGTGTCTCACCTTGGGATGCCCAGGTGCTTACATCATGGGGCCATCCTCTGTAACCAGATGATCATCCTTTCTGGACAGTTATGAACATGTCATTCCCTTATGTGGTTTGAGCTCGGTATAAGAATAAAATTGGATAGCTGTTTATTCCAGCTGTCTTATCCCACCCTTTTTAACATATGACCCCTGAAATTCCTTACATTTTTATTTTTGGCTGTGGTCGAGTTGCCCCTGATCCCAGGAGGTGCTCTAACACCAACTCCCATGCTTATCAGTGATTCTTGGGGCCAAATGTACGAAGGTCAGCTTTGGTGACTCGCAAATTGCAATTTTTAGTGACTTGCAATTTGTGAGTCGCAGAAGCTGATGTACAAGAGTGTCTCAGACACTGTTTGCGCTTTCTAAGTGGGTCGCAAGGGGCCTGCCTCATTAATATTCATGAGACAGGTCGCAACTTGCGACCTATTAGGATTGGGTAGCACTCATAGGAATGGTGGCCTGCTGGGGTCAGCAGACCACAATGTCTGTGACTGCTTTTTAAATAAAGCATTTTTTTAAAAACAGGATGCATTTCAAAAACAAAAGTGAAACGTTTCAGTTTCATTTTTAAAGAGTAGGGATCCGTGGGACCACTGCCTGCTCTTAAAAAGTGTTTTTGCTGCCAATCATAAAGGGGAAGGGGTCCCCAGGGGCCCCCTTCCCGTTTGGGAGTGGATTACTACCTACTTGAAACTGGCAGTAAACTGCAATTGTTTTGCGACCACATTCCGGTTGCAAAACAATCGTACACCCCCCTGCAACTTGCTACTAGGAAGGGATGCCCTTGGCACACCGCCTTCCTAACAGCAACTTGCAAACCGTATTTTGCGAGTTGGCAATAGGTTACCGACTTGCAAAATAGGGTTGATTTATGGTACAACCCTTTTTAGCGGTCGCAAACAGTCCGAATCTCCATTTGCAACTGCTAAAAACCATCATACATCTGGCCCTTGGTCTCTACCATTTGGTTGCGGGGTGGAGGGAGGTGGAAATCCCAAACGACCTCCTTACTATTAGGTTCTGGTACTTGACCTCTTTACTATTAGGATCTGAGCAGCTCCACACCCTGTGTGCACTTGCATTCAGGACCCCTACTTGGGAGCTCCACCAATGGTAGTCTGAGAGCCAGACAAGTAAACATTATGTCCACTTGTACTGATAGCAGATGGTCCCTCAAAAAGCAAAATCCGGCACCACACTGGTGATGGCAGGATGGCTTCTGCAGCATGCAGCATAAGACTGGAAAGAGAAACACTGCTTGGGGTACGAAGCAGTGGTCTTTTGCCTGGTACATGTGGCAGCTCCACCCCTCCACAGAAACTGCATAGACAAAGAAACTTCAGCCTACCTAACTATCTCTGCCTGGGCGGTGCCACTGAGTGACCTGTGTAAGGAGATACTCATCAAACTTCCTAAACTTGCACATTCTTCTAAGAGCACTGAACGCATCTGTTTTTGTGTGGTGACTCTGAAGAATCGAAGAAACGATAGGTCCAGTACACATACTTACATGGAGAAAAAAAATAGGCGAGATGTTGGGCTGTATAACGACGAGACTTGATATTCACAACATTTGTGTGTGCCCTTGAGGCACAAAAAGACAAGAATTGTAAAGATGGCTCATTCCCTTATGCAGGACGCTTATCCAACAGCTATCATGTCCGAAGTGGCGCTGGGAGCATGGTTGAGATCAACGGAAGCTGTTTGCCCTAAGCCCCACTAGTTTCAAGGCTCCGGATGCACAGCTAAATGTATTCATATATTTAAAAGCACGATTAGCCTGGTTTTGTGATATGTTCTTGATAAGGTGGGTAACCTAGCTGATGACAGGTGTCGCCATAAAACCCAGGTAAGGCCCCACATTACACTTGTGACCTGTGCCCCACAAAAGATTCTGGCCAGCCTGGAAGAGGACCTACCCGCATGAGCTGCATTAAGTGCCTCTGAATGGCTGACATGTGAGAGAGAGGAGCTGTAGCATGCATGATGTAATGCACCATGCAGCTTTATACGTTTGCCTTAGAGATAATATAGATGCCAACATTTGGGAACATTTGAGGACTGTTATCACATGCTGTGAATGCCCTAAGAGAACAAGCAGAAAGGCACAAAACCTCTGATGTAACTGGCTGTCCAAGCAATGCGAAGAGGCACCAAATTACCAATTCTAGACTTTGATTTGGTTTCCTTAGTGGTCTGGGATTTGTAGTAATGGGCTTGTGTCATTGATAATCCTATAAGCAACAATTTGATACTGTATTGAGTAGCCTATTCATCTTTATGCCAGTCAGTCCTCCTTCCCAGGTATACTCACCTGGATAGACTTTGGTCACGCCTTCTCTTGTGACCATCCACCTAACTCCTTTCTAGGTTGCCACCTCACTTCATATCATCCGGGACACTGTGCTTCTAGTCCTGGGCTTTATTGAGGCAACCTAATTGGTGGTGTAGGCTTGGTTTACTACCATTGATATATAATCACACTAACACATGAATACCCATCATTGTAACTGAAAAGTCCGGGAGTGGAAACACTTACAAATTATCCTATATAGCACAAACCCCCACCATGCCAGGTTTTAGAGCACCATAGGACAACCAGTTTTACTGGGATTTGTTTGAGAAATATCATGAAATAACCAAGGTATCAACAAATAACAGAATATCGTTTTACGCTAAGACACATTCAAACAGAACAGTCATTAGAGTTTGTTTCAGAGTAATCTGAAACATTGAGCAACAAAATGGACTTGGGGAGGATTGGACGGTCCTGTGTACACCCTCTCTGAACTACAACACAAATAAAGTACACAGTTCCGAAATTAGGAAGGGGAATTACCCATCACCTAATTGAAGAAATCAATATTCACATGTCAATAGAAACCTCAGAGAGTCAGGAGCAAGAGCCATCACTCACCATAGATGACATGTTTCATCATAGGGCTTGGCTCCACATCAGGCCGGCGCTACAATGCCTGACGGGCCCCTGAGAGGCTCTTTGCTGGAGATCTTTTGATCAGGATAGTAGGAATGGATGCAGTATGAAGACGACCAGCAAAAGGGCAGTTAAAATTGACTATAGGTTCGAGAATAGTTTTAATAGAGACCAAAGATAAACCTATGTAAAGGTTTAAATAAAAGAGGAGAATCCTTGGGATAATGTTCAAACTTTTTCCTTGGGTGAATCAGGTCATAGGGAGAAACCCTTTGGTACGTCCGTGCTTAGCTCCTAAAATAGGGATATCCATTCTCTAAACTAAAGGGTTAGCGGTCAACATGTTTCTCGCCCTATTAGTCCCTACAGATCAGTGGCGATTCTTCAGGACCAAAAACAAACCTAGTCCTCACTAAGAAGAAAAGGCTCAAGTCTATGGATAGTACCTGACTACTGAACCAATGAAAAAAGTACCCCTAGTGGTATCGACCTAGAAAAAACAACAAATACAGATCAAATAAAGTAACTCAATAGTTATCAAAGGACATCATGGAAATGTATTGTTCATTGGCAAGTTGTGTCCACATGCACACACAATGGTGAAGTGATAAAATCACAACCCTCTAACCAATAACAAGAGAGTGAAATGTGTAGAACAACCAGAGAAGAGCTATAAGAAGAGACATAAAGCATCAGTCATCGTATGCATGATTACTCTCAACTCAAGCGGTTTCTTACCCTCCTAATGTTAGGAACGGGCCCCCTGAGAATTCATGAGTGCTGCTACTCCCTTACAGCAAAATTTCTATAGAAATAAACAAGTATCTCAATCAGTAGGGTAAAACATAAAGGTCAGGCCTGGTGTCTATAATTATAAACTTCAATTCATGTCCCAAAAACCTGTGCAGCCTCATGCGCTAACAATAGCCATGCTGAGTCAGTGCTGCATGTAAGACAAAAATACAGGGGAAGAATCATTCTTGAGTTTAGGAGGCTACCAAAGGTAGACTTCGGAAATAATACCACTAATACCACCCCTTACAAATTCGCACAGGTTGTAAACAATATCAGGAAATATAGAGCACGCAAGGCTTCCAGGGGAATCCAGGGGTAAACATAACGTGTTACAAGAGAACATAAAGACTTACTAAAAGAACAAGCATTTGCAATGCAATGGGTCTCGCATTTGCTCGAGTTAGAGCTATTATCATTGTATATTCCTAACTGGATTTTTCTTGCCACATAAATTGAAAATGATTAGTAAAACAGTTGACATAAGCAAGCCAATTCAAAGCACCATGGCCGCCATCAGCGTGTGCGCGAAGGAGAGACACAAAAGGCAAACGAAGTTAATTTGCAGACAAAATATTGGCAAACCTGCAATTATGTATATAACAGGGTCAATGGCCCAGGTGGTGATAAAACTGCCCCAAGGAGAGACAACTGTAAAGTATTTACCAATGTTAACAAAGGATTTTTGAAAGGCAAGCTTGCGAACGAGTGAGTGTAATGGGCGTGAGGTGGGCATGGTTAAAAGCCCACCGAAAGATTACAACACATCAGAGCACTTGCGCGCTCAACCTAAAAAATGAAGTACTCACTGAGATCCTGGGGGTAGCCGTCCATTAGACCTACCTGTCACTCATGGACCCGGAAGTACCAGTGTTCCTGAAATCATGAGTCAAAAGGCAAAAGTCAGCAAAAGTAAAAAAGGACTATGCCAACAAACAGAGATCCAAATGTTTATAAAATGGCAGCCATATTGGAGTGGAAAGGTGTGCAAATGTAAAACATGTTGACACTTGGCCCTTGTGAACGAAAAAAGGACTCAAAAAGGTTTTAGATGGTCATTAATAGGTAAAACACCAGGTAGGTCTCCCGTGCTATCTCCGACTTAATAAAAATTGGTAGCATATTAGAAAAGTTTACATTAATAATTATAAGGTAAAGCACCAGAGCTGCCTCTAGTGCTATCTCAGAACTATTTGAAGAAATACTGTCATACTCAAAAGAATTATGATGGTATTAATTGGACCATATAGCTCATCACGCGTGTGTATATTGAAGGCAAAATATGTTTTCAAAAGTTATACATGCACTGCCTAGCAGTCAGCATATGTGTTAAGTGTTCAAGTAAGGGTCAATTCTCCCCACAGAATATCATAATTTAATCCATGTATGTGGGTTCCAAGTTTGAAAACCCAAAGTTTCTTCTCTCAAAATCAATTGCTGAGTTATTCAGGTCGTCTGGGGAATGTTGTTTCTCTATAAAATGGGTGCTCATCTTATTTGCTAAACCTTTGCACCAAATAGTACTGCGATGCTCATTGTTCCTGGTTTTGATCATCCTGGTAGTCATGCCAATATACATGAGGCCACAAGGGCACTTTATCAGGTACACGCAGTTCTTTGTGTTACAGTTAGTGTGTCTAGTAATATTCCATGTGCCTCCAGGGCCTAGATCAACAGAGAACAGACCCTTCACTGGCCACATGGAAAATTGCCTTTAACTGGAGGTAATAACCTGGTATCGCCGATGGTTGTGTGACCGTCTCGGTGTAATTAGCGTGGTGTTGTGTGAACACCCAAGTCTCTAATATTACTAGTCCTTTTAAAGGAAAAGAGGGGGGTCAATATAGACTCCTGTGCTATTCAAAATCCTCCACCTCTTATTAATGATTTTTTTATCCTATTAGAGGAAGGAGTGAACATTGTGATGCATGTGATTCTGGTCTGTGATTCTTTAGGATAAGTTGAAAGCAAAGCTTCTCTATCCCTATACCGGGCTCTTTTCTTGGCCTTATTAATCACGTTCCTAGGGTAGTGCCGAAGTGTTAACTTTTCAGCTAATGCCTTTGCCTGGGTGTGATAGTCGGAAATGTTACTGCAATTATGTCCCAACTGGAGGAATTGCCCAAGGGGGAGGTTGGCTCGTAACACTCTAGGGTGGTGACTGTCAAATAAGAGAAGGCTGTTCTTATCGGTCTTTTTCTGAAAGGTGGATGTCTGTATACAACCTTGTTGCATGGTAAGATGGAAATCCAAAAAAATGATCTCTTGATTAGAGGCCGTGGCTGTAAATCTCAGATGTTTATCTAAAGTATTGACCCAGTGTATGAAGGCTGGGACCTGAGTCTTATGTCCTTGCCAAAAAATCAAGATATCATCAATGTAACGTCGCCACTCCTTAATGTGGTCAGAAAATGGATTCCCCAGGTTCAAAATGCATTTCAGTTCAAAATTGAACATATATAGACAGGCCAACGATGGGGCGAAGTTACTGCCCATAGACGTTCAGTTGATCTGCTGGTATAATTGATCCTCAAAAAGGAAATAATTTTCTTTCAATGCAAGGCTGGCACATTCAATCACAAAATGTGGGGGAGTACGCAAATGTCAATCCTCAGATGGAAGGAATTCCTAATCTACTGCACGAATGGCTTCTTGTGGTATGTTCGTATGTAAAGCCTCAAAGTCCATGCTGATCATAAGTTCTGTTGGCCCTGAAGAGTTGACCTGGGAAATCAAGTGCAGGACCGCCATGGTATCCGGTAGGTACGCCAAAGTCTTAGTGAATACTTCATTTTCTTTTTTAGTAAGTCCTTATGTTCCCTTGTAATGTGTTATCTTAATTCCCGGAAGCCACACGTGCCTTATATTTCCTGATATTGTTTACAACCTGTGCGATTTTGTAATGGGTGGTATTAGTGTTATTATTTCTGGAACCTACCTTTGGTAGCCTCCTAAACTTAAGAACGCTTGTTCCCCTGTATTTTTGTCTTGTACGCCGTACTGACTCTGCATGGCTATTGTTAGCAAATGAGGTTACTGTAGTAAGTTGTAGAATCACACGGAGGCACCAGTTTCATTAACCTGGAGTTTATTCCAAGAGTAAATCGTAGAGAATACCCCAACCACCAACTTTCTGCAACTGTCACCTTCTTCTTCCGCCGTTCACTCTTCCACATTCCTTTCTATAGCCTAGAACCTGAAATAGGTTCTAGAACACATATCTCTAGACACCACACCACCTCCCTCACTTCACCATAAGAATACTATACATTCCATAAAATTGAACTTAACATTTCAAATAATAAAACAAACATAACATTGCAATAAAATGCATATAATTTTGTAGAGAGGTATACTAAAGTATAATATCATCATCCTTATGCCTTAATACCTTTATGATACCTAATCCTTCATAAAAGCAGGACTTTTCCTTACTCGTTGAGGTCTACTTCCTTGTACAGAGTCACACCTTGACATCTTCTCATTAGAACCATTCTCACTCACAGGAACAAATTTTGCAATTACATTAAGGTTCCACACTCTGTGATCATCCAGCTTCACCGCATTTCTAAATACCTAAATCACCTTAAAAGGTTGACTGAATTTAGAAATGCCCAATTTTCTAGGTGATTTACCTTCACCCAATCCCCAACCTTCACCACCGTCTGCTTCACAGCCTTCCTCTCATCATACAACATCTTTCTCTCTCTCTCACCTTCCAATCACCACTTTCATTAACCTGGCTGTCTACCATTAATCTTTTCTCCGAAACCCACAACGGTAGAATTTGGAGGTTAGGCTTCCTTCCTCTGAATAACTGAAACAGAGATAACCTGGTAGAGGAATGTGGAGTAAAATGATACTCCCTCACCTTCCTTTTAACAGCAACCTCCCAATTATTACCTGAAGATAGAGCCAGCTGCATACTTTCTTCCAAGACTTTAATAAATCTCTCCACAACACTATTGCTCTCCGGATGATAAAGAGCAGCCCTTTTATGCTTCACACCTCTCTCCTGCATAAACGTCTCATCCTCTTTTGAAGTAAATTGTACACTGTTGTCCAAAAGAACAGAAGCAGGAAATCCTTCCCTTTCAAATAAGCCTTCCAAAAATTCAATGACCACCCTGGACTCCACAGAACTCACAATCTTCACCTCTGGCCATCGTGAATACATGTCAAGACAAACTAAAATATATTGATCAAAAGAATTAACTCTTATAGGCCCGAAAATATCAATCGCTATGTCCAACGACGGACCATTTGCTTGTTCCCTCAAAACCATTGGTTGCATTCTGCACTTCAAACCTTTGTCACACTCAGAACACTCAATGCAGTTCCTAACCATCCTTTCAATCTCTACATCCATAGCAGGCCACCAATACCCTTCTCTCACTCTTTCTTTTGTTTTGGCTATACCCGTATGGCTAACATGGGCATGCCTCATCAACACTTCCCTTATACCTACAGGTGGAATCAATTTCGTACCCCTCATGAGTAACCCATCCATTACCGATAATTCATTTCTGACTTGCCAAAACCCTTTCATCTCTTCCTCACACCTACTCTTCTCACCCCAACCATTATGTACTCTAGAAATAACTTTCGTTAAAATTTCATCCTTTTTCAATTCATCTCTCCATCTTTCTTCAGACACAATACCTTCAGAAATCTCACAAACTTTAATTTCCTCTTTAGGATCCTCAACACCTTCACAGGTGTAACCTTCCACATCCACCATCCTCGAAAGACAATCCGCCAATACATTATCACCACCTGGAATATAAACCACCTCAAAATTAAATTCTTGCAGTCCCACAACCCATTTTCGTATCCTGTGCGAGACCAAGTCAATTCCCTTTTTTAAACCAAAAGAAGTTTTACACCTCCAAGATGACTCCAGAATTTGTCCAGATTAGGACACACAAAGTGTACTCGTTGGTCAGTGCCCAAATGAGTCCATCCAATATGGCCGCCAAATATCCAGGAAAGCACATAGACACAGTGTACTAACAACTTAACAATACATTTGTGCAGTCCGTCTTTGATTTCCACATGTCGCGCCCCCAGGAGCATCCTCTATAACACCAGAATCGGGGGCACACTCGGGAACAGCAACGCGTACCATCGCACAAGAATCAGCTTTACAAGATTCTTTGCGTCTTCTAGAGCTGCAGTAACCAGGTGACGTGTGCGCGTCTTCTACAGCTGCAGTAACCAGGTGTCGTGTGGGTGTCTTCTACAGCTGCAGTAACCAGGTGAAGAGTGCGCTGAGCGCGGGGCATCCTTCGAGCAGACTTGGAGAACGCGGCTCTAGAGCATACACGAGCCGGAATCCAAACAAGGCAGTAACATTTCAATTTTTTCTTCTTATCCTTGTCTTTGTTTTCGCGAGAATTAAATACAAATGAATATAGTCACCTAATGCCCTGCAAATTGAAGGGCGTCAGCTAGTAAGCTCCGATGTAGGGCTTCTTGGCATTAGGGTCTTTTCTCAGTTAACAGACCCCTATAACAATGGATCTGTTCGAGAGTTCGTCAGTCGCTCGTCGCCAAATGTAGTAAGTTGTAGAATCACACGGAGGCACCAGTTTCATTAAATTGGAGTTTATTCCAAGAGTAAATCGTAGCGAAGACCCCAACCACCAACTTTCTGCAACTGTCACCTTCTTCTTCCTCCGTTCACTCTTCCACATTCCTTTCTAGAACCTGAAATAGGTTCTAGAACACCTATCTCTAGACACCACAATTACACTACCCTGCAACACGCATTAGTCCTCTAGTCAGTCTGTGGGAGCCTGCCATGCGCCATGGTATTTACCAGCATGTGAATCACGAAGGCATGACTGTTTTTACCCTACCGCGTTTGCGCATAGGGTGTAGATTATATCTTGCCATTGGGTGCCCTGTTATGTACAGTATGTACAATGGACATTTCATTCTATTATTTTTACTTTCGACACCTAACGATAAATCTATGCCTTTATCACGTCTTACACGTTGTAAGCTAAAGTACGTTCCAAACTGTAAGCACGAGCAAGGTTCAAACTTGCGGCTTATGCATCGCAGTGTTTACATTGTTTCATGTTTCGCCTCTTTTGGGTGCTGTCACGAGCACATTGTGGATTCGTGCTCCACATTTGTAAGACCATTTTCAATATTTAGGATCAGTTGACGAGGCAGCTCATTGCCACAAGTTAGGTTCCCCTTACACAGTATGTTCTCTACTGGGTTTTAGGACACAAATTGAAGTTGATAATTATAGATCTCAGGCCTGACCTCTACGTTTTATTCTACTGATTGAAATGCTTATTTATTTCTATAGAAAGTTTGCAGAAACAGGAAGTAACAGCAATCATGCATTCCCAAGGGGCCCCTTCCTAACATTAGGAGGGTAAGAAACCGCTTGAGTTGAGAGCAATCATGCATACGATGACTGATGCTTTATGTCCCTTCTTATAGCTCTTCTCTGGTTGTGCTACACATTTCACTTTCTTGTTATTGGTTAGAGGGGTGTGATTTTATCACTTTCCCATTGTGTGTGCATATGGACACAATTTGCCAAGGAACAATACATTTCCATGATGTCCTTTGATAACTATTGAATTACTTTATTTGATCTGTGTTTGTTGTTTTTTACAGGTTGACACCACTAGGGGGTACTTTTTCATTGGTTCAGTAGTCAGGTACTATCCATAGATTTGAACCTTTTCTTCTTTCTTAGTGAGGACTAGGTTTTCTTTTGGTCCTGAAGAATTGCCACTGATCCATAGGGACTAATAGGGCAAGAAACATGTTGACTGCTAACCCTGCAGTGTAGAGAATGGGTCTCATACAGGTCTAGCATGGAATCGGAGGGTTATTCTCTATGATCTGATTCACCCAAGGAAAAAGTTGGGACAATATACCAAGGATTCTCCTCTTTTATTTTAACCATGACATATGTTCATCTTTGGACTTGCTAGCGCATCGGACCTTAATAAGTAAACTTACAAGGGGACCAAATAGGTCGATGAACCCTTTGACTTGCAATTAAGATGTTCCCACCATAACTCTAGTACATCCAGGTCAATAATCAATAATCAATCAGTAACATCAATATTCAATGATAATCAATATCATTAATAATCAAGGGAGTCAGTAATTGTCACACACCATGACTTCTCAGTCATGATAACCACACGTTTAGTAAAAGTTAAAATATTTATTTCCCTATATGAACAATGCTAAAGTCACGTAAAAGAATCTCAAAGTCAAATGATACACATACAGAAACAACTACAAAAGAAACTTACATTTAAACTCAACAAAGAAATTCATCAAACGTTATTCCCTATTAGCAGACTTTCATTAGTGAGAATCCTTCACTAACACCAGATTAGCATCAGCATGTTGGGCTTCATGCTCAACAATTTAGCAAACACAAATTTGGAAAACATCTAACTATGGCTCTATCAAGACAGTGCGGTTGGTACCTAGAAAGAAAAAGCAAACATACATTGCAAGTCACATTAGTAATTCATATACCTATCCTCAATTGGATCGGCAAGCTAAGATAATCTTAGTCATTAGGTCATCAGTTTGGTCAGCAAGGCATCAGGATTCATCATCAAAGTTCAGAAACTCAAAGTCTTTAAGCATTAAAGTTAAGCACGTCCCTTGTCAAGAGGCACAAGAAAATAGGCACTGGGCTAAATGGCTGCTTCTTCTCAGTGAAGTCCCGTTAAGTTAAATTCCCTAAAACTATTTGCCAAGTCTCTATTGGTCAAGGGATCGCATGTTCACACTTTGTCCAATAAAACTTCAAATCTATGAATACTACCACTATTCCATTCACATGTCGCTGATTGGCTTCTCCTGTAATGTCCTCATCATCCGGCTCATCAGGTAACAATATTGTTGCAGCTCATACTCCAGTCAGTGTCTGTATTGTTCTCCTCCTGAGAAATTCAGTCTTACACATATTACACATTCATAATGTTACATTTAGCAAGAACATTGTATTGTATTGTAATAGTATTTATATAGCGCTTACTACCCCTGACGAGGCGTCGAAGTGCTTTTCGGCGAGTAGCACGCTACTCCGGAACCCACCAAAAATTAGTGATGGATTAGTATCTGGAAATATGAGTACAGTTTTAGTATTATTATGAGTTAATTTGAGCCGCGGATATGAAAGTTTGTTAGTTAGATTGACTGGAGTAATGGAGGGGTGGAGGAAGAAAGAAATCCAGAAGTGTTAATTGGGAGTATATCCCTCATTTACTTATCTCAAAGGCTTGGGATGAGTAAAGGGGGATGGAGGAGGGAAGGATTAGGGAGATCATAGTAGCAGGGTGAGATAAATGAGGGAGAATTTAGTAGGGTTGTTTGGAAGGTCATTGTAGTAGAGTGATGTTTGGTGATTTAGATGTGGAAGCGGTGGGAAGAAGTTAAGCAAAGTTATTTAGGAGATGAAAGTAGTAGAATGGATTTGGGATGAGTCAGAGTGGGAATGGAGGATAGATTGATAGAGACATGACATATGATGATGGGTAGATAAGTGTGATAAGATGAGAGCAGGGATTCATAGATAACTAGTATAAAAACCCACCCAGGAGCCATGCAATTACCCACGAATATGCCAAGCACAGAACAACATACACACATATATATATATATTTATATATATATATATATATATATATATACATGCACACATACACACACCCATACACACACACATACAAACACACATGAATACGCACACATATATGTACATACCATACATAATTAGAACCATGGTTAAATATACTTAGTCAAACAGGTTTAAAGAGTGTGTGTGTATTTTATTGTTATGACATAGTAGCGATACATATTTTCTAAAGAACTATACATAACTAGAAATAGACACATAATCAGAAAAAATATTTACCAACATAGGCATATGCAGTCCATAGTTGTTTGAATATGGTGGTTATGAAGGAAAGAGCCAACTCTTGAGTAGTTTTCTGAAGACAAGAAAGTTATCTGTAGCTCTTATAGTTGGGGGTAATGAATTCCATAGTTTGGCTGCTTGAATGGAGAAGGATGTACTACCTATAGTCTTTTTCTTGTATGGTGGTGTTCTAAGGCGGGGTGCCAATCTTGAGCGGAGGTTTCTTTGTTGGATGTATTTGGTTATTATGTTTCTGATAAAAAGCGGTCCTGTTCCATGTATAGCTTTGTGGGTGATACAAAGCAGCTTGAAAGTGCATCTTCTGGAAACAGGTAACCAGTGTAGTGCTCTCAAGGCAGGGGGGATGTGGGCTTGCAGCTTTACATGCAATAGTAGCCTGGCTGCGGAGTTCTGAATACGTTGTCGTTTTTTCATAATAGATAGAGATGATCCATGGTAGAGGCCATTGGGATAATGCAGTTTGGATAGTACAAGTGAGATAGTATCTTGCACCTTGTGTGGAAATCCGAGGTGGGGGAAGATGCGTCGTAGAGGCTTCAAGGTGATGAAGCTTGTTCGTGCTAATTTGTCCACTTGGGCATTCATAGTTAACTTGGAATCCATGGTGATTCCAAGGTTTTTAACTTCCTTGGATAATTGAGGAGGTGGTCCGAGATCGTCAGGCCAGACGCACAGAGGGTCATAACTTTTCCAGTCACCACATATGAGTATTTCTGTTTTGGAGGTATTTAGTTTGAGATGGCTCCAGGTAATCCACTGATCAACGGCTCTGAGGCAACTGAAGATTTCTGAGTTTTCAGTGTTTTTGGGGCATTCTAATTTAAGTAGTATTTGTGTGTCATCTGCATAGTTGTAGCATGTGAGATGGAAATCATTGATCAGTTCTGGTAATGATATCACGTAGATGTTGAAAAGCAAAGGTGAGATGATTGATCCTTGGGGGACCCCTGCTTTTGTGAGGTAGGGTTTGGACGAGAAGGGGGGCAAGTAGATGATGTTAGATCTTTTTTGAAGATAGGAAGTAATCCAGTCGAGAGCAGTCCCTTATATGCCGGTTTCGTGGAGTCTTTGAAATAGGGTGTCATGGTCAACCGTATCAAAGGCAGCCGAGAGGTCCAAGAGAAGTAGTGCAGCAACTCCATTGCGGTCGACTGTGTTTTTACGATCATCCCAGATTGTTATGAGTGCCGATTCAGTGCCTCCTCCTGGGCGGAATCCAGTTTGGAAGTTTGAAAGTATAGAATTGTCTTCAATGAATTGTGACATCTGGGCGAATGCTGCTCTTTTTATCAATTTGCCCAGGAAAGGTCCATTTGTGATTGGTCTGTAGTTGTTGGGGTCTTGCGGGTCTAGGTTTGTTTTCTTTAATAACGGTCGTATGTATGCCTTTTTCAGGTCTATAGGAAAAGTTCCTGTAGTTAAAGAGTTGTTGATGATTCTTCTTACAGGTGTGGCAGCAGAAGTAGATAGAAGAATTTTCTTGAAGATTTGTGGTGGGCAAGGGTCAGAAGGGCAACCGTAAGGTCTGCTTGCTTTGACCAAATCCATAAATTCACCATGGGATATTTGTTGGAAGGACTGTAGAGGCTGGGTTGGTTTATTCTTATAGGGTATTTTAGGAAAGGGGTTGGTGCTGATGGTTTTCTTCTGTTTTAAATAGGAGTCCAATGTGTCTGCCTTGGTTGTGTAGTGAGTTGCCAATTTGTTTGTGAAGTCTTGAGTAGTGGGATGACTTCCTCCCATGCATGTAGGTTTTCGAAATTCATTGAGAATTTTATAAAATTCCTTGGTTGTAGATTGAGCATTTTGAATTCTGTCTGAGTAGTAACTTTTTTTTAGCTTTTTTGATTGATGATTTGTATATTCTGTTAAGTTTGTGTAGCTGCAGTTCGTCTTGACTGTTGTTTGTTTTGAGCCAGGTCCGCTGCAACTTTCTGATTTGTTGCTTTATCTTTTTAAGTTCTGTGTTTCTCCAAGGTGTTGGTTTTCTTTTGTCGTGTTTAGTTTTTCTGAGTGGTATTAGGATATCAAAAGCTTCCTGTAGCCATTCATAAAGTTTTGGCACAGAATCAATTGTATCCAGATCTGTGTTGGCTTTTAGTTGTGTTTCTAAGTGATCCAAATTGAGTTTGCTCCATGGTCGGTAGGTGAAGGTATGTAAGTAGTTGTGGGGTGTGTTTATTTGTGGAGTTTTATGTTGGAAAGTTATCAAATGGTGGTCTGACCAAGTGAAAGGCGTGATTCTATGAATGGTAACTAGTTCAGGCTAAGCAAAAATGACATCTAAGATGTGTCCGGCGATGAATGTGGGATTGTGTACAATCTGATGTAGGTTCAATGCGACTAAGCCAGTGGTGATAGCTTTTGGATGGGGCATATTGGGTTTGTCAGACCAAATGTTTAGATCCCCAAGAATGCATAGGTTGGAGTATAGTGTAATAAGGTTTGAGACTGTATCTAGAAAATCATCTGGGAATGTGGAGTTGTTAGGTGGAGGTCTGTAAAGGTGGAGAAAGTTACAGGAGGAAGTTGGAGTAGGGTGGCATCTGGTGAGGAGGGCTTCACAACCTTGTATAGAGATGTCTGTTTTACTGAGATTCATTGCCTGTTTGAATATAATAGCTAGTCCACCTCCTCTCTTGCCTATGCGGTTTTGTGTGATAGTTTGATAGCCCGGAGGAAGGGCTCTGTGCAACACTGGGGCCATGTCATCTCCCAACCAGGATTCAGCTATGAATAGTAAGTCAGGTTGTGTGTCTGTGAGCAGGTCGTAGATGTGGTGCTTGGTTTTTGAGAGTGATCGAGCATTTATGAGCTGGCAGTTTAGAAAAGGTGTGTTAGTGGTAGTGTTGTTTTGTTTAGGAGAAGGGTAAGTAGTATAATATGAGCTTGAAGCAGGAGTGTTGTAAACTTCGTACTTGTATAGCACACTACTCACCCATTAGGGTCTCAAGGAGCTGTACGCATACTGCTGTGGAACCCCTCCTGGCTTTTCCCTGTGAGGTGCCCACTCCTGGACAACCTCCAAGGTGAAGCCAGGAATCCCAGCACTGTGGGGTTGTTGTGGAGATTAACCAAGCTATTGCCCAGAGTTACAGAGTCGGACCCATGAATTAGATTAGGCACCCATGCGAGAATTATCAGGTCAGAGGAAATTGAGCCCAAGACCTGCCGAGGTGGGAATTGAACCCTGGTCCCGGGCCAGATTTCTGCATCAGGGTCTGCCACTCTAACCATTCAGCCACACTTCTCCGCTCCACTAGTGTTGCTAGTTGTGATAACTGTTTGAGGCTCACAATAGTCTTGCTTTTCAATGTAGTGTTCCTCTTCCAGCAGGTTAAGGAGGCATTTTATTGGGTCTGTGTGTGGGGGTGGTGGACTTGGTGGCTGACAGAGACATGAAGAGTGTAATGTTTTTGTAGGGTAGTCTTATTATGTAATAGACAAGGAGATGTGAGGTTGCTAAGAGTGGCATGTTGTTTATTTTATTTGTGTCTGTTTAGTGTGGATGGAGTATGGGTTAGGGGTGGTGGACGAGCATGTGGATCATGATGTAAGGCTCTAAATTGTGCAATGGAGGAGAGGCGAGTGAATGAAAGTTGCTGGGTTGGGGTGCTTGTGGTAGGTGTTTGTGAAGAGTGAGAAAGTAGGGGTAAAGATAGGATGGGATTTGTATTCTTTGTGTAGTCATGAGGGTAGGAGTGGGTGTGACGATAAGTGTAATGAAAGTTAGTGTTGCTTTGATGTGCTGATGTGTGTGGTCTGTATTGTTTTTGTGGAATAGTGAGAGGGGATATTGGTGTAGTTGTTTTTGGTGAGGGATTTGTATGTGAAATAGTGCTAGTGAGTGGAATTAGAGTGTTAGGTGGGGTGTTGATGTGTTTTGGAGATGAATGTACGAGGTGTGTAAGAGGTGATGGATGTGTGTCAGGGGAGTTAGTGTTAGTTGTGATGACTGGAAGAGGTAATATGTGTGGTGGAGTGAAATGTGGGGATTGTATGGTTGTGTGTAATTGGTGAAGAGAGGTGAAGGTTGTTTGTAGATGGTGTGTTGGAAGGCTGGGTTTTGACATTGTTATGATGAAAGGTGGTCTGTGTGGAGCAAACAGTGGATAATGTTGTTGTTTAGTATGAGCAGAGCGTGTGTATCTGGAAGGCTGAGATTGAGTGAAATGTATACTGTAGTTTTGTGTCGTGTGGGTGATGGCAGGTTGTGTTAGTGGGAGTGGACAGAGCAGTGTTTGTTGTGAGAATGAAGGTGTTTGACAGTTGTGGTTTTGGAGGATATGTGTATATGTGTTGTATAAGGGGTATTGTGTTGGGTGATGGGACATAAGCAATCGGTCTACGGTCAATTTGTGATGCATGAGTTGGATGTCTTTGCAGATAATGTGTTTGCATGTTGATGGATGTGTAGGGACTGATATCAATCCTGGTCAATAGTGAATTGGGCAGCATTTCTGGTCCTAGGCCCTAGTCCCTACCTGTCCCGAACAGGCCCAAACAGGCAACTGCCCTTTTCCGCTCCGCCCTTTGCCTCGACGCCCGGGCTGAGACGCCCTGAGTCCTAGGCTTAAATAGCCCTACTGGCCAAGGAACCTGGTCCTAACCCTAACCAATCCAATTTCTAACCCTAATCCAAACAACTAATGGGAGACCCAGCCCTAATCACTAATCATACCCCTAATCCTGACCACCAATCACATCCCCAGCCCTAGACCCAGCAACCAATCAGAATCCCAGCCCTATCCACCAATTACAGCCCTAGAAACAACAGCCAATCAGAATCTCAGCCCTATCCACCAATCACAGCCCTAGAAACAACAGCCAATCAGAATCCCAGCCCTATCCACCAATCACAGCCCTAGAAACAACAGCCAATCAGAATCTCAGCCCTATCCACCAATCACAGCACTAGAAACAACAGCCAATCAGAATCTCAGCCCTATCCACCAATCACAGCGCCAGCCCTGGAGCCAGCAACAAATGGAAGGACCAGCTCCCAACAACCTATCACAACAACATATGCAACAACCAATAGGAACTTATATAAGGAGCAAGTTAACTGAAGTCCAAGCCCTGTGGCCATCATCTTCTAGCAATAGGTTCTCATGAGAAAGACTTTTAGCTAAGAGTACATTTACACAGTACAATGGAAAATCACAGTTTAACTCTCTAGGACAGCCATTTATTAAACGTGCAAGAAATGCAGCTTGACATGAGGCCAGTCAACTAGGCCAAGACCTCCTCTAAGTTAAGGCCTACAATTAATAATGCTAATACATAATGCATAACCCTCAATATGACATATTACTACATTAATCCAACATATACTCAACATTTCATATTAATAAACTATTAATAGGTATACTTCGTGAACATTGACGGCCACTCATCGTGATCACATTTTCAAATGCGTGCGTTATTTATTCTATGTTATTACATTTTCTACACAAATCCATTACTCATAGTACATGAATACTCATTAATATTTTTATTAAAACTCCTGTGCTAGCAGACTATATTAAAACTATTCCTGAGCCTATAGTCAATTTTAACTGCATTTTTGCTGGTCCGCTTCACACTTCATCTATTCTGGCTGTCCTGATCAAAAGATCTCCGGTAAAGAGCCCCTCAGGGGCCCGTCAGGCATTGCAGCGCCGGCCTGACGTGCAGCCAAGCCCTATGATGAAACATGTCAACTATGGTGAGTGACGGCTCTCACTCCTGACTCACCGAGGTGTCTATTGACATGTGAATACTCATTCCTTCAATTAGGTGATGGGAAGTTCCCCTTCCTAATTTCGGAACTGTGTACTTTGCTTCTAATCTGAAACGTAGCCAGTGCATCGCAAGCTTTGATGCCAAGGTAGAAGAAGACCGGCCGACTCGTTTAGGGGTCGCCAGGAGTCACAGATGCGACCCCTGGCTAGCGCTTTACGACCCCTGGCACTGCGTTTGCGACCCATGGCCTCAGAGGTGGCAAATTCAGTGCCAGGAGCAGAGTGGCAGCTGTCAAATGTGAATATGCCCTTCCATGGCAGCTGAGGTAAGTAAAAATGCTTTTAAGTGTATGTTGTGTGCGTGCTTGCGGGTGACTGTGTTTATATGAGAGAATGTGTGTATAAGTGTGAATTTTTGTATATGTGTAAGTATGTGTCGAACGAAACTGGAGGTCAAAGGGCACGTGATGTAACCTCCGCTACCCCTAGCATTTTGGTGAAGTGACGCCCATGCCTCCGGTTCTGCCTGTCAGGTTGTCGTGCCCCGAGCTGTGCCCACGGGCTGCAGCTCACAGTCACTGTGCCAGACACTGAATCCTTCTAGCTGAGGTATCCATCCACAACATGGCTTCAGGATTACACACCACTGGACCTGCACTGCCACTCCCTGACACTGCTGGGCTGTGGGACTCCGATGTGACCAGGCTACCATAGCCCACCTTAGAGCCCCCAGCCTAAAACTCCTTTAAATATCCATTTATTTGAATTTCTTCATGCAGACTCTGTAATCCGCCCCTTGCCGCTCTGCGATTACTGGGCGCGTCATCCGCACTCCTCTTTGAAGAGATGGGCCGCGGTTTCATGGCACATGTTGAGGCAGTGCTCAAGTCAGGCCAACCCTTTAATTTACTCTCTGCTGTCTGCAAACACCGTCCACTTTTAGAACCCATATGTTTTAGTTACAGACCCCACTGCAGTGAAGCAGCACACGCCCCTGGCCCTTTTTGTGAGAATTAGCAGTTAAAATTGCTCACATCTGCCGTAAAAAACTATGTCCAAGTGGGACTTTATGCCCACTCAGCATTTTATCCTTCTGACGCTGACAAAATAAACACCATTGAAGTTGTTAGACGAGAAGGATAAATAATTTACAAAGGTACAAAATCGAAAAATATACTGGATGCATAACATAAGCGCATGTCCTGCATTGAACCCTGTTTAAGTGATGTACTGTTTTTCCCGTGTGGTTTACCCTGAGTCATGCAATTTCCTCTTCTTTCATTGTCTGTGGCCGGGTGCGCCTTTGTTAAAATACTTGCTGTTCTTTGGCACAGGGCCATCCATACAGATGTAAATAATACTATTCTGCATTGTGCTGGTGAGACCGCATGCAGAAACACGGTGTTCTCTTTCGGTCTCACAACATAAAGACACACAGACATGGCTTATGGTTGTGACACCTGGGTAGTAAAACATTTGGCCCATATTTACAAGCGGTCTGCGCTGCCGATGCCCCACTTTTTTAACACATCAGCGGCGCAGGCTGCTGACCCATATCTACAAGGCCACGCAAAACCACTTTGCATGACTTTACATCACCTTGTAGATATGGAGCAAGGCAATGCAGTGCAAGTCGCTGCCGTGCCTTACTTTGCATCGGGGAGGTGTTTCCATGGGCGTTGTGTGGGTGTTCCCAGGCAAAACCCATGGATTTTGATGTATTCCCAGATTTACAAAGTTTTCTAAACCTGGGAATGCGTCAAAACCCTATGCCACCCCAGAGGTGGCGTAGAGGTGACGCAACGGGGAGAAATATCTTTATTTCTCCCGTTTTTTTTCCCCTATGTGTGCTGAATTTTGCAGTGCACATAGAAAGAGGAAAACACCTCTTGGGATTGTTGAAGGGGTACCTTCCTGCACAAAAACAATCATCCCCCATCACAGATATCCTTGCACCATGGTGCCACGGTGCCTGAGTTGGCACATGGCAGTAATTTGTGTGCCAGCACAGGGGGAAAGGACAGGAATACGCCGTACCTTGTAGATATGGCGCATTCCTTTCGTTTTGTTTTGATGCAGGGCAGTGCAAAAAGAAGGCTTACGGCACTGCTCTGCACCAAAACATCATAAATATGCTCATTTTTTTCAATCTTCACGCACAATCACAGGGGAATTACTTCATGGGCAGCTGCGGCCTGATCCACTCATCCAGGGACGGAGCAAGGTAGGCTGGGTACTAACTCAAGCAAGGAAATGCTGTTCCTCTTATAGTAAAAACAGCTATAGTTGGGTTGCAATGGTCCCTCAAACCCATGGGCGCGGTGCGACCAACACACACCCCACCACCACTACCACCCTATCATTACATGGACACAACGTTACTATACTAAAAACTGTGTAACATCATGAAAATGAAGAGCAAGAATGAGAATTTGTGTCAGGTATGTTTTCTGTTACTTATTTACTGCTTTTTATTTTGAACAGAGGTAAAACATGATTCACTAGCCTCTCCATCCTTCTGGCTGACCACAGACAGCCCAGGCTGCCTCTTGCCTCTCAACCAGTGGTGACCGGTGAACTTTGAAGCAAGTGTGGTGTAAGTAGTAGACCCATAATGCACTGAGCGAGTGATAGTTGGGAGCACCTTAACTCGTTCTGGGGCTAAAAGGAGAAGATGGAGCCACACAGTGCATTTTGCAATACAAGTTTATGAATATATTTGCTGAAAAACCATTACATTTATAGGCAGTTCTGCTGAGGAACTCATTCATTACTTAAACACTTTAAAGCTTGGGATTGTACACATAAGCGTTATTTCTGTGCAGCAGCAAGCCATTTGTGTGCCCATCAACCAGCCCAACAGATAAGGCATCTCACTTCTAATATGCATACCAGTAGAATTTACTCCAGCACGTGGCAGTTAAAATGCTTTCAAAATTCGTATGTTAAGAACACAACTTTCATAAAGGCAGTGGTATGACGGTCTATCACTGTTCTCCCAATGTATATATAGAAGAATGATCTATGAAGAGTCCAGGGTTAGAGCAATAAAATGCAGTATCAGGATGTCCCGATTAGGAACACGTTGCCACGTGAAAATCGCCAATGTCAGTATTGAAACGCCACTGTGCCACAGTACACAGGATCCCGGGAATGCCCAGCCGGTTTCGGACGGCACACGTTTTGTGCATATTTGATTGCTAGCCTCACACAGCCTATGTTGGGTACACATTTCAATGCTAGCTTCACAATGCCATGCGTATACATTTCCATGCCACTAGCTCAGTTGGGTAATAAGCATAGATGTGTCATTCCACATAAGTTAGGTAGGACACATTCCCCTTCCTACACTGAATTATGCATTGGCCTGCCAGCGGCTCGACGTCATTTGGATATCCATAAACATGCCAGTAAAGATGCCCATTTAAATACAAACTGGACTTCTAATGTCACAAATGCCCCTTTAGGTGCATATTAGCATATCACATTGCTCCAATTAAGCATGTATTGGCATGGGTTCACGAGGCTAAAAGCACAGATAAGCACACATTGTTATGACAGTCACATTGGCAACTGGCCATTTAGGTACACACAGCCATGTCACATTACCCCAGTTGAATAATCCGCCGCTTCAGGCTGAATACACTCTTGAATACATACCAGTGCTTAATTTGTGCTTGTTGTTTCCGGTGCTGAGCACCGGCACTTATTTTTGAGGGCCGGGGCTTATTCTTTTGCCTCAAGCATTTGCTGCGAGCAAAAGACACATATGGGAAAGACGGAGGAAGAGAAAAACGAAAAAGCGTCACAAAGGGTAAAGTAGAAAGCTGCAGGAGTGAGCCGAAGAGGCAGGGAGTGGCTTAATATGGATTGAAGAGGCCCGAGATGGCTTCAGGATTACGCCGCTTCAGTGTTCCGTACATTTCATTGCAGCAGCCGCGTGTTTAAGAGGAGGGCTTTGGGCCCCGGCACTTGTTTATTTACAAATTAAGCACTGATACATACCAGTGTGTGTACTAGATGGGGACAGTTCATGTCGTGCCAGCTGCAGGTAAATCTACCTCAGCGTGCCAAGCTTCTCTCATTCAACGTCCGCGTGGCAAGCTTCTCTGAGTCCAGCGCCGCGTGGGTCTGCCCCAGGCCCGCTCTGGAAGGCGAAGCCAGAGATACCAGGTGCATGTTGCATGGGCGGTGCACTCGGTCTCTGCCAAGCACACGAGGCCTGCATGGGATAAAGTGGAAAAGAGCAAACAGGCTTTCCTTTACCACGCAGGTTTTTCTACCATCTTTTTTACCATCTCCACCTTGCCTGGATCGTCTCCCTGCACTTCATGGCTGCTGCACTGCACACATGAAGCGCAGGCCCGAGCCTGGAATTTCATTCCTACCTTCAGTCCTCCTCAGAATATGTTTTATGGTGAATGTGGCACTGATGGGAATGCAGGTCTGCAGCTATTAATGTTGCAGCTGGTGCAGTGGCAGTGGGACCTGGGTGTGTCAGGGGGTCACTTCCCTTCAATCTTGGCTGGCATTTACTATCCATTAGAGCAGAGGTCTTCAAACTGGGGTGCCGGCTCCCCTAGGGGTTCCTGAAGTGATCCCAGGGGGGGCCCCAGACTCTGCCCAAAATAAATATTATACAGATAACAGGCCTTTGTTTTAAGCAGAAGCATTTTATTGCAGTTTTAAAAAGGTAACAGGAATTAACTGCAATGTTTAAATAGGTTTAGATATATTTAAACATCGCCATTTTTATAAAATAATTGTGAAAAATTCTGAGGGGGGGCCCAATGATTTTTATTTTTCAACTGGGGGGGCGCGGCATTAAAAAGTTTGGAGACCTCTGCATTAGAGGGTTAGGAGGCCCTTTCCTTGCTTGCGTTAAAGACTAAGGGGCAGATTTATGAAACGTGGTGCTGCACCTAGCTGCACCTAGTGCAGCACCACTTTGCTTGCACTGCTTAGCGCCCACCTAAGGCCACCATGTGTGTGCCGTATTTAAAATACGGTACACCATGGCGGTAGTCAGGGGGACTAGTGTCATAATTTTTTAACGCTAGTCCGGCACTGGGCAGGATTAGCATTAAAAATGATGGCACTAATCCTGCAAAGCACCGAGAGGACAATCGAACGCAAGGGGAGCCTCTTTATAACATCTGCTCTTAGCAGGCGTTAAAAAATGCCAATAAGAATGACACAAAGAAATCTGTAAGATTTCTTTGTGCCATTTTTTTGGCCCCCCTAGCGGCGGATCGCCCCCTTGCATACATTATGCCTGGTGCAGACGTAATGTGGCGTAAGGGATTACAAATCATTGCACCACTTTGTAAATATGGAGCAGCGTTTTTGTCCTCCAATGCCACATTAGCATAAAGAAAATGTCACTAATGTGGTGTTGGAATGGCACTAGGCCCACATAAATCTGGGCCTAAGAACCTTGGCACACCACTGAGGATATGCTCCAGTCACCAGTCAAGTTGGGAGCCACTAAAGACTGCAGTGTCCCCATGCAAAACATCCAAATGGATTACATGGGAGAATTTAAGGAGAAGGAAAATGTTTCTATGAAACATTAAGGGCCTGATTTAGAGTTTGGCGGATGGGGTTACTCGGTCACAAAAGTGATGGATATCCTGTCTGACGTAGCGCAATCCCATTATATCCTATGGACATCCTAACATGGTGGACGGGATATCCGTCATGTTTGTGACTGAGTAACCCGTCCACCAAACTTTAAATCATGACCAAAGTCTTAATGTTTTTCTTCACTTTGAATTAAGCCAATTACATCTTCCTATTTTATGAATCATTTTTCTTTACTTTACATTCCTCCCATTTAAACAAATGGCTGTGTTTTTCTGTCATATATATGGCACCGGGTCTACTGGCCATTGGAAGCAAGAAGCCTGCTGTTTGTAAATGCGAAATTGAAATGGAGAAAATTTAAATGTTGAGTTTTATTGAATTTATATAAACATAAACTTAACTCTTCAGTTTAATTTTTTCCACTTTCAAAGTGCCGCATTTACACACAGTAGGCATCTTGCTCCCAGTTACTGGTAGACATGGTGCCATATTTATAACTAAAAAATACAGCCCTTTTTTAAGTGGGAGAAATTTAAATAGCAGAAAAACGTTGCATATTATGACCATTTTTACTATAAATTTCTTCAATCTAAAAAAAGGTTGTATATTTGTGTTACACATTTAACAGTGACACATATGGCAAAAGGTATATCCTGTGCCACACGTAGATATGACACAGGCTCTCATTTACCACACCCATATATACCATTCATACACACACACATGTTTCCACATCCCCAAAGACCACACTGTTACTGACACATATGGTAACTCTGTCATAGTGCCCCTAGTCAAAATATTTCCCGGGTGGCTTGGATGTCGGTTTATGTACCTTTGGTACACATTAAAAGACTGGGGCAATGGGTTCCTCCAATTTTAAGAATTGGTGTTCATCGTGGTCTAACCAACTCCATTTGTTCTGGATGTGCTCATGAAGCGTGTTCTCATCTTTTTATGTTGATGGAAACAACAAGAAAATCAATTAAACAATTTGTATTTTTGTGATGCCCATTTGGCCAGACAATAAGAACCAAGAATTGAAAATGTAAATTAAATGATTTATTTCCAATTGCTAATCAGTCCAATATGTATGCAGATCATGAAAACCATGGATCTCATAGATATCATTTCAGATTCTACAGCTAACAGGGGACTTGCTGTACTCATGGACAATTTATCCACTATGGTGGACAGTTTTCTAATCTTGAGATCATTCAAATTCACACCTACACCTGGGATTAGTGCATCCAAAAATGTCTCCCACAATTTCAGTGCCACTAACACCTCGCTTAGTTCTAGGTTGCATCTCCCGTACAGAATTACCAAACTGTTCCACATGATATATTTTTGGGAAGACCACCTAAATAACATACCCCATACCATTCCTTGGGCAACTTGAAATATGAATGTTCTCCACAAATATATTAAACTCCAGAAATAACAGAATCTTTGCCTACCAAAAATAATTCCCAATTTCCTCTAACCTCAAATGTGTGATTACAGTCACCCTTTCCCATGAATATACTGTCAACTGAAGATTTATCTGAAAGGATGCACAATTTCCCTTTATGCTTCCAATCCAAAGTCAATGCCACTTGATTTCCTGTCACTTGCTGCTCAATTTCTTCTCTAGCCCACTTATGCTGATTCTTAAGGTCCTTGTCTGTCTTTGACTTAAATTCCATATCTCTCCTTCTGTCTTCAACTAAACTGAAACATTTCTTCCCAACATCTGTCAAAACGAAAGTCAGATTGTTTTGGTGATGATAGGCAGTGTCCAATGTCGTGGTGGGTTTAAAAAACCTCACATTTATCCGTATGTGTTTAACACCAGGGCGACAATTCAAATGCGCAAGTATGGGAAGTTCTGAAAAAACGAAATCATAATTTGAAAATAATATTGGAAGCGGCCCTGTCCATAGAAAATACTCAGTAAAAGACTAAAGTAACACTGTAAGACAGTGGAATATGATAGTATGTGATAACCTCTGCAGCTCAGTGGCGTAACATAGGCCCCTGCAGCCCTAGCAGTGCCCCTGAGCTCCAGGGGAGGCCCTCAGGACAGTACTCTGGCCTGACAGCTTCTGACAGAGTCCAGAGGGGGGCCCTTCCAAGTATATTGCAGGGGGCCCATCTCAAGTTTTGTTATGTCACTGCTGCAGCTGATGTAGGCATTTGCATACATACATAGCAATCCCTTGCATCCATAGCGTCCATGTACTCATAAAGCAATTTAAAATAAACATTTGAAGAAAAGTTTTCTCTAGACATGTCTACATGTAATTCTCTATCATCACATGAATACAAACTACTCTCAATAGGATAAAGGCCCTCATCATGACATTGGCAGTAAATCCTGCTTACCGCTACGGTGACGGCCGCCAACATACCGCCGCAGAGGTAAACATCCGTTTGCCAACTTATGACACATACACACCAACCCGACAGAATACTGCCACATTCACAAATCCGCCAGCCCACAGGTCAGTGCTAAAGTGGCGGTACCAACACCCATACCATTACTCCAACAAAACAATGCCCACCACATCATGACCCACGAATCACCACAGCTGACATTCAACGTAAACCATTGGCGGTACACACCGGCGCGCTCAGAATGGAAACCCAAATACTAAACTACACAACATTGGCCAATACCAGAAACACACGCCAGACACTAATACACACACCAAACACACAAACCCACAGCACTATAAAACACACACCCACATTACCCACAACCCTTTATGAATACAAATTATTGCACAAGAATGACATCAATACCACTGCGACAACTAGACACACACACCACATACACCCATACATCCCTCACGCACCCCACTTCACACACCCACCCACAGTACCTAATACCCACACACCCACACACAACACCCATGTCCCCACAAAGGCACCCCTGTTTCACAGATGAGGAGTTATGGGTCATGGTGGAGGAAATAGTCAGGTTAGAGCCACAGCTGTTTGGAGCACAGGTGCAGCAAATATCCATTACAAGGAAGATGGAGCTATGGCGGAGAATCGTGGACAGGGTGAATGCCGTGGGACAGCTTCCAACAACAAGGGACGACATCAGGAAGAGGTGGAATGACCTATAGGGGAAGGTATGTTCCGTCGCAGCAAGGCACCAGCTCGCCATCCAGAGGACTGGTGGTGGACCCCCACCTCCTCCCCCACAGCTCACAGCATGAGAGGAGCAAGTCTTGACAATCTTGCATACTGAGAGACTCACTGGAGTAGCCGGAGGACTGGACACTGGTGAGTCAACATTTACTACTTATCACCCACCATACCTGCATCCCATCTCACCCCCTCACCCTCACCCTCACTCCCATCACTCCACTCCATCCCACACACTGCACCTACACATATGACCAATCCCAATGCCAAGCTCTGCATGCTATACCAATGCATGGACATCCCTCCCAGCCCTAAATCGACACCCATCACAAAAGCATGCACAGCATAGGGGAACTAACAATCCCACAATACATCACCATACACAAACAAAGGTGGCAGGGCAACAGCAATGATAGAGGGGAAGCTAGGGTTGTACAATATGTCACAGACATGAAGCATAACACATCACTTACATCCCCACAGGTGCCCCAGCCAATGTCAGCGGAGAGGAGGTGCCACGACAACCCAGTCCCCCAACAGAAGATGCCCCGAGTGATAACCGTAACTCTGGACTTCTGGATCTGGAACTCCCTGGCCCATCAGGAACCACTGGTCAGTTGGTCACCCCAGCCCACTCCCAGTCAACCACAGAGCCTCCCCCATTAGTATCCAACACCACAGCACCCACCCAGCATCCCCACACATCTGTCCCCAGGACACTTCAATCTGTAGTGTGCCAACCTGTAAAGGGACAACAGTCCACACCTCGCCTCAAGACAATCAGGGACCATGGGTCAGTGGTGGTGGGCACACCATTCAGGGGACACACGCACAGGGCAACAGGGACACTGGGAGGACTGCTGGGTGCAAGGGGGAGGACAGGCCCAGGGAACCAACTCTGCAGGAGGCATTCACCAAGATCCTGGGTGCCTACCAACAATCCCAGGACACGATGGGCCAGATCCTTACCAACATGCAGGAGAACAAGCGGATGCAAGAGGAACACCATCAGGAGATCAGGGAGGACTTGCATGCTCTCCACACCACCATGATCTCCATAGCAGGGGTGCTGGCAGACATGGCCAACGTCACGAGGGAACCAACAGCACACCAATGGGCCCCTACCACTAGCCAGTCTATTGACCAGCCCTCCACTTCTGCTGCAGCTAGTGGGCAGGAGGCCCCGCAACAGGCCACCAGCACCAGTCCCCCTGCAGAAGGTGAACCACCCCACAAACGTTCCCTGCGACCCAGACAGCAGCCAGAGACACTTGCCAAGACCAAGACTACTGCCAGGAAACAAGACTTTCCTGATTGTCCCCCTTGTGTCCCACCCTGTCACCTTGTCCACTCGTAACTGACTTTGCTCCCCTTCCTATGGGCCCTTGGACACTGGACCTTACTGGAACAATACCCTGGACTTTCCTCTACCATCACCAAATTCCATTGACTTTTCCGTCAATTATTTGCACTACAGTAAACACCCTTGAACACAGCTTGAGTGCCACTGTTTTATGTGTTGAAAATGTGCATTTATGGGAACAGTCACATGTAGTGCAAATGATCTGAACAGTGTGATAGCATATAAATAATGACCTGTAGCTGTCTGTAGTAAACACATCAGGACACTGTTGTAATATCACCAACATCTGTAAAATGACAAGCCATAGGTGACAGTAAGTTGAGATGCAAAGGAAGTGAAAGCCTACATGCTACAGCCACACAGATAAATCAATAGTCAGAGTAATGGTCAGTTCCACTGTCTCACCTGTGTGTCATTGGAAGTATTGACGTATAACTGGTGTTCTGTTGTCCACATCCTGATCCTCTGCCTCCTCATATTCACTGTCCTCAGGGTCCACTGCTGTCACAGGGTCATCTCCAGTCTCCTCCTCCTGTAGAAAAGGCACATGTCATTTGAGGGCCAGGTTGTGTAACATGCAGCATGCCACTTCTATCTGGCAGACCTTCTTGGGTGAGCAGTACGGGGATTCACCTGTCAGATCCAGGCATCTGATCCCGGCCTTTAGGAGGCCAAAGGCCGTTTTTATTATTCTCCTGGTTCACCCATGTGCATCATTATAACGGTTCTCAGCCCCTGTCCTGGCATTCCTCACAGGTGTCAGTATTGATCAAGAACGATATGGGGTGGCCAATCGCCTCACCTTCTAAGAATGGGCCCCTCTGGTCTACCTCTAAGACTGCCAAATGCGAATCTTCCTCCCTCCCTCAGCCACCGTCACTTCCACTGATCAGAAGTGTAGCCTTCATAGTCATCAAGCACAGGCAACTGCTGAAATGGATTTTGATTTTGGAAGGAGCTTTAGTTTACATTTGCGACTGTATTTGAATTAAATCAGAGACCATTTGCATTTTGTTGCGGCATTGGGGCTTGTGAAATCTGCATCACTGGATGTTAGAAATGGGGTATCTAGTTGGCAGTAGTTTGCACCTGTCCAAGTAGGGACCCTCGCTCAAGTCAGGGTAAGAGAGCCACACAGCTAAGATAACCCCTGCTCGCCCCCTTGGTAGCTTGGCACGATCAGTCAGGCTTGTATCAGAGGCAATATGTAAAGTATTTGTACACACACACACACACACACAGTAACACAGTGAAAACACCACAAATGCACTCCACACCAGTTTAGAACAATAGCCCATATTTATCTGAGTAAAACAAGACCATAACAACAAATATTTGAAATACACAAACAAAGACATCACTTTTAAAAGATTTAATGTAATTATAGTCCCTTGAAATCAATGAAGTGGTTGACTGAGGCAAAGTACCTGAGATGCGTCAAAAACAAAGACGATGCAGACCGCAGGGGAGGTGATGCGTCAAAAAGAGCCAGAGATGCATTGGTAATTTCCCATTGGGAGCAGATAGAAATATGGAGTTTGGGGTCTCTGAACTCACAATTTAAAAATACATCTTTTAGTGACGGTGGATTTTAATTTGCATGTTTGAAAATGCCACTTTTAGAAAGTGGACATTTTCTTGCTTAACCATTCTGTGCCTCTGCGTGCCTGTGGAATACACGTCTGGGTCAGGATGACAGTTGGGCTGGTTGTGAATTCACTCTTGACAGTCACACAAAGGGAGCTGAGGTGTTCCCTGCATATCCTGATGGGTCTTCCTGGGCTAGAGTGGTGGGAGGAGCTGACACTTGCACCTGAATAGGGCTGTGCCTATCCTTACACAATGCAGTCTCCAACCCCCTAAAGTGTGTCTGGGACCAGGACAGGAAAGGCAGGGTCTTGTGCACTACAAAGACTTTCCTTTGAAGTTTGCCTACTTCAAAGGCAGAAACAAGCATAAGTATTGGACTACTGACCCCACAATTTTAGAAAACGCCTGGATCAAGAGGAGACTCTGCCAAGGAGAAGAGCGAAGGGCTATGAGGAGAATTACTGCCCCTTTGCTGTGTGTGTTTTGCTGGGTTGGCTTGCAGTTGCTGCTTCTACTTTGGAGAGGACAAAGACAGAACTTTGCTGTGGATCCTGCTTGTGAAGTTTCTCCAAGGTGTTGAACTGAGCTTGTCTCCTGTTTAGAAGTCTCAGGGACATCAACGACTTCACCTGCCAGCCTCTGGATCCTCCTTATGAGGGCCTTGCCTTGCCAAGGGGTACCCACTCCAGTTCCTGGGCCCTTGCGAGTGAAAGCTGGCCTAAAAACAAGACGAACCAGGCATTGACTCGGAACGACTCCAAAATTGGTGCTGCTGTCTGACTCTGCACCACTGCCTGCACTCAAAGTCGTGGTCCCTGCTGAAGTGCAATCACTGTGACCGACGCCGCTGGCCCAACTCCGCCACAGCGCCTCTGAAGTCCTGTGACATTGTGAGTCCCGAGGGCCGTGTCACCGATGTCCATGACACCTAACTCTGTTGCAGCACCTGTGGCCCTGTGGTTTGACCACAACCCTCTAGAGTCGCCTCATTGCGTCTTGACCAACTGGACTCATTGGCCCGTCAGATCATCAGGAACCAACGTCTCACTGCTGACGCCATCTCACCTCTGCTGCCTCCCAAGGAGCTGGTGCCTCACCTCCATAAGGAACCAACGCTTCACCTCCTGCGTAGCAGCATGGAACGACGCTGCACCGGCTCCAGCGATGCCTCACCTCCCCAACTCCATGCTACGTCTTGGACTCTGCCTCGTTTTTAAGGTAATGTAGCTGTGGTCTGTGCGACTCTGTGACTGGCGCCGCACTCCCTTGTGAGTGGTGTCGGACTGTTGGGATTGACACCATCTTGATGCCATGATAGCAGCAGTTGGAGCTATTGTGTTTCTAAACGCTTTGTTGGGATTTAATCTTTAAAAATTAATATCTTTGCTTGTGTATGTATTTTTGTTGATTTGGTCTTGTTTTACTTAGATAAATATTGGCGATTTTTCTAAACTAGTATGGTGTCCATTTGTAGTGTTTTCACTTTGTTACTGTGTGTGGGTACAAATACTTAACACATTGCCTCTCAGATAAGCCTGACTGCTTGTGCCAAGCTACCAAGGGGGTAAGCAGGGGTTATCTTAGATGTGTGACTCCCTTACCCTGACTATAGTGGGGGTCCCTAATTGGAAAGGGTGTATTCTGACTGACAATTAGAGACTCAATTTCTAACACAAGGCAATCCCCATGTTACTTTATGGGAGAGATAGTCCTTGCAATAGTGAAAAATGAATTTAGCAGTATTTCACTATCAGGACATGTAAACCACACCAGTACATGACCTACCTTTTAAATACACTGCACCCTGCCCATGGGGCTACCTTGGGCCTACCGTAGGGGTGACTTACATGTCATAGACAAGAAGTTTTGGACCTGGCAAGTGGGTGCACTTGCCCGGTCGAAATGGCAGTTTAAAACTGCCCACACAAGACACTGCAGTGGCAGATCTGAGACAGCGTACAGGGCTAATCATGTGGGTAGCACAATCAGTGCTGCTGGACCACTAGTAACATTTGATTTACAGGCCCTGGGTACTCACAGTGCATTATAAAGTGAAATATGCCAGTCATGGATAAACCAATTAACAATATCAATTAGACAAAGAGGACTTGCACTTTAGCACTGGTCAGCAGTGGTAAAGTGCCCAGAGTACTAAAGCTAGCAAAAACGAAACTCAGCAGAGGATAAAAAAACAGAGGTCTGAAGCCAAAAAAGACAGGGGGACCACACCAAGAGGTGACAGGTCTAACACTGGAGCTTGGGACACATTCAAAATTTCCAGTCTTGGTTTTGGTACATTCTGTGGCTGTACGAGGTAACCGTGTAGAAACCCTGAATTGTGAGCTTGGTTCTCATTCATCATTCTGCTGGGAGTAAAATGTAATTCCCGCATTCAATGGCCTAAGTTGCTGGAATAAAGGCAATGATTTAATCTCTTCAAATTCACCACATCAATCCCAGTCCTTGGGAATACCATGACCTCCGCCTTCTTGCCGGAACGTGTTTCCCCCTTGCATCACAGGAACTCCCTGCTGATATACGTCTTGCATAGAACTAACATTCCCTACAAAAGGTTAACTCTGACGTCCCCTCTGTGCTGGTTTTATCTACGACACCATCAAGTCTCTTTCAACCACTTCTGCTTCATTTCCAATTCAGCACTACAATATTTTGCGTATTTCAGGACCTAATCAGGTGACTTATTCTGCCAACAGATCAAGTGTTGCTGAATCAACAAGCTAATTCCAGTTGTCAATTGTGCCAAAACCTAGGACACAAAATTTCCCATGTCTTTTGCTTTAAGAGTCTCCATTCTGCTATGCCGCTTAAACACTATCTCTCATAATAGGCGTGCATTGACTCTTGGGGCTCTTGGGTCGTCCTGTCAATTTTAACCCAATCAAGATCTTAGGCTGGTATTCCCCTTTTAAAAAGGTTTTCATCTGCTGATACTTTTTCATTAGCAACGGTGAAGGGGCATTTGACATTGGATTTCTCCAAAACTCTGTTTCTGACCACTCCACAGCCACTTCACATTCTGCCCACAAGTCACTATGGACCGCAGTGTCAAAGAAGGTATTCAAATCCACCACAAAACTTGTGAAATATTCACAATTCACTCAACCTGTTTGTGCCATTCCAGTGGCTTTTCTCTCAATTTGTTCAGTTTAAATCTATCTCATATGTTTGGGCTAATTCAGACAAATTACCATAAGCTTGCCCTGCACAATCAATAACATCCTTACACATAAACAAGAGCTTGTCCTCTTAATAGGTGTATAAATGAGAAAGAGCTAGATTTCTAACTAGAGCTGAATTTTAACTTTAATTTGACCTCATCTACTGTTTCTTTTCCCTCACCGGGGTCTGAATTACTTCTCTGCCTGATTTTGAACCCTCACTCTTTCTTGGGGACCCATTCAAAAATCTAATCAGATCACCAAATTCTTGTGAATCAGTATTGTTCTGTACTCCTTCTCTTGGGCAGCTGCTTACCACAGTTTGAGGTGAATTCCAAATTGTTAGGATTTTGTGATTTTGGAGTAGGTTCTCCCACAGGAGTAAGTTCTGGCTGACTCATGTTTGATGCTGGAGAGACAAGACAAGGAGTATTCACCTGTTTCGTGACTATAGGAATCCCTCTATTCCTGGCACTACAGAAGTATTATCTGACATACTTCCTCCGGTAGGAACTGACAAGGTATCCATTGTAGTTCCTGCTGAATCAGGTTTATGCAAGGGAACTGTAGGACCAATAGTGACTGGAACAGAGATCACATCTGGGGTTTTGGGAATGGTGGAGTTAATAGGGACACTAATCCCTGAACTTTCTCCTGTCTGATTCTGTCTCGTATTTACTAGAGCAGTAGTTATTCCAGAGCTTACCCTCACTACTGCACCACCCATCACTTCAGGTTGGGCCACATTATATGGAGGTGGACGTGCTAATAACAGCATATCTAGGGCCATATGTACTAAAGCATTTTCCCATAGACACAGAGTGGGCAAAGCCCTTTGATACATCTGGCCTCTAGTATATAAGCACTAGAATGACTATCACTGTCTTTGCCGGAACTTTGAGGATTTCCTATTCTTTCCTCCTTCTTCTTTCTTTTTTTCAAGTTCCTCAGTTGTCAATACACGGTATATTCTACTTCCTTCTATCATACAAGTCCTCCATCTGTTCTGCATCTCATCTAGCATCAGCACAACTACGCACTATCTTTCTAACTCTCCCTTGATATGTTTCCCTTTCCATAACATGAGCTGTGTGCTCCTAAGTATCAAGTGCTTCAAACTGTGCAGGTCTAGGAGGTGGCTTCATTTCGTACAATACCCTTCTCAAATTTTCAATGATTCTCAAATTAAATGTGCCATTGCTTGGAAACATCAATGCACCTTCCTTCTCAGTAATCCTATGCGATTGACGCAGCCAAATAAATGTGTGAAGTCCTACATTTATATATTTATATATTTATAGTCCTACATTTATAGCTGGCATATCTTGAGGTGATGCCTGTTCTCTTTCTCAAACAGGGATTCTCACATCTTCCCTAATCAAATGGGTCTTAAAGAATTTCATTTTGCCAACAATAGTATCAACAATCACAGATACAATTTCAATTTTCAACCCGAAAATAATTTATTTTCATCCACAATTCTTGTCCAGTGTTCTCAACCAAAAGTAGTGCGGCACTAGTAACCAGTAACATCGCAGCACCACACCAACCGTCCAATCTCAGCGCAGCACACGTGATGTCTTTCTCACTCCTCGCAGCGGCTCACCCTCCTTTACAATTCATTGCAATTGTTGCAACACAACACAATAAGAGTGTGAAGCCATATTTCAATAACTCTGTCTGCTACACTAAAGAATCAATAGTATTTAACGACACAAGAAATGGTCCAGAGAAACACTTTCTGGCCTACTCTGACTCACACTTGAGCAAAACCTCGACCAGTGTGGAAGTCACCCGGATTAGTGAAGCTTTGCCCCTAACCAAAGGATCCACCACAGCAACCACACCTTACTCTCACACAAATAAATGTCTGCCTATCTGTAATGCTATGTGTATTTAACCACCAACTCCATGTTTGCCCATTGACTCCATTTTGTGTGAGTGATTTCATTTTGGGCCCTGCTACGATTACAGGGCAGCGAAGGTGTTTTTTCCACACAAAACTTGTTTTTCACACAGACACGTTTTTCCCTGCTTACCAGAACATGGCCATCCCGTGCTGGAACATATGATAAGGGATGCAGACTAGATAAAAGTGCACAAGGCTGAGAATGTTTTCATTAGAGGAATGTACGGCTCTGCCTCAGAAATAAGCATGGAAAGCCTGGCCAGCTGTCTTGCGTGTTTTCGACGCACACGGAGTACCTCCAGCGTTTAATTTCATGACAGAGGGGAGGGGTTTTCTAGAAATCTCTCTTTGAGCTTGTTTTAAGGTATAAAGGACAGAGAGAATTGGCGCTAAGACAAGAACTAACCTGTGGAGCGGACGCGCTGCCCAGGATCTAATTTGTGATCCAAACTGAAAGCAATAACAACCCAAGCAATATGGAAACTGAGAGTTAGAAATAGGTGTTCCATGAAGAAACCCATGCCCTCTCTTCTAAACATGAAATTATTCTAAAATCATGTAGTCAGAATTCTAGACTAGAAATAAGGATGGTTGGAAAGGAGTTTAGGGAAATTTGGAAATGCAAGAAGGTGTCAGGATAGCAAAGGCTTCAGTAGCAGTCCTTCAGAATACGGGAATGATGGAATAAGGCCCTCATTACAACCCTGGCGGTCTTTGACCCCGCCAGGGTTGTTTTGGCGGATTTCACCACCAGCAGGCTGGTGGTGAAATCCTGGGGATTACGACCGTGGCGGAAGCACTGCGGTCGCACCGCCGGGACCGGCGGTTTCCCGCCAGTTTTGTCCCGGCGGGAGTAATCCTCCAGGGCAGCGCTGCCCAGGGGATTACGAGTCCCCCTCCCGCCTGCCTTTTCATGACGGTTTGCACCGCCATGAAATGGCTGGCGGAAAGGGCAGTGCAGGGGCCCCCTGCCACGGCCCGTGCAGCTTTTCACTGTCTGCTATTCAGACAGTGAAAAGCGTGACGGGTGCAACTGCACCCGTCGCACGGCCCCAACACCGCTGGCTCCATTTGGAGCCGGCTCCTGTGTTGCGACCGAGATCCCCGCTGAGCCGTCGGGTGGAAACCAGGTTTCCGCCTGCCGGTCCAGCGGGGATCTCATAATGGACATGGCGCGAGTGCAGCTGCATTGGCCGCCGCCCGGCGGTCAAACCTTGGCAGGTGCCTTCAGCCGCCCGCCAAGGTTAGTAATGACCAACAAAGTGCTCAACATGAAGTTCACACTTTCAAGAAGAAGAGACGCAGAGATGTGTGTACCCCTCATAGTCCAAGAGAAGTCCTTCCTACTTCTAACAGCATAAGAATTATTTAAAACAAACAGAATCTTCAACGTGGAAGTTATCGGTTTCGTTCCCTCCAAGGACCAATCCGCTTTGGATTCGTCATCTGCATTTGCAACACTACCTACATTTCTTATCCCACAGATCCTAGACTACGACCTTGCACATCCTACTTTCCTGGTACATGAGGAATAGGAAGCTTCAGCTACCCATTAAATCTTCATGTCTCTTGTCAAGATTTATTCTCTCAGACCTTACTATCAGCAAAACTAATGCAAAAGACAGTACTCCTTTTCACCAGCTATCAAAGCCTTGAAACGCCCCTGCAAATGGAAAGAACTCCGTCCAAACAAAACACAATTTAAAATTAAGGCCTTCAGTCAGTTAAGCTAACCTGACTTTAACTAAACATTTAATGTGCATTTCTAATACATGGTTATACATGCACACGTTAACTTTCAAATAATCATAAACTTGAAGAAGAAAAATACATGTTACCTCAATAAATGCAACTTATAGAATAAAGGTAAAATATAAATAATGAATACATGTAAGCACAATATATGAACACTAATATGCACATTATAAAGATTCAGTCTTTCAGTGACTATGTTACATTAATGCGTTTAACATCTATCTACATTAATAATATTAGTTCATACAGTAAATATAATATCAAAAGTAAAAGCGTATTTCGCACAATGATGACGTGTAAAGGATGGAGTCTAAATTGCGCTACTCAAATTCCATTCCCATAAATTCATGATATTTGGGTATGGTTTTTCCCTTTTTATGATAATTGTATACATTAATTCCTCAAATCATTTTACTCTTCTTTCTTATATTGAGTCATGTCCCAAAGAATGATGTTACCACTCCTATCTGAGAGTGTAATCACAATATTAGGATCATCCAGTAATTGTTTAATTGCCCTACTCTGTGACCTGGCAAGGTGACCCTGCTGCCTCTGTCCTGTTGTACTTGGATTTCAGCTTAAAACCACTCCTGTTATATGTGCCTATCTGCAATCCTCTGATCAATAGAGTTGATTTCCCATCTTACTCAATTTCCAGTGCATGTAGGGTAATATGTCCTTGATGTCACAGGTACAGAGCTCTGGGGTTATTCTCTGAGTGTTATCAGCCACTGCTACAGCTGCTTTGTTTGATAACTTATGTTCCTTCAGTAACTTACGTTTAAATATAAACAGAAAAAACATCAATCCTATGAGTAGTGTAAATAAAAGTTGTGCCTAGTCAGAAAAATAAACAGAATTCTAGCACAGTTTTTTCAGCAACAGTCAATACAAAGGATTGAAGATTAATCACTGTAAGATTTTTCCCACCCTGAAAGCCCATTATTTTGTGTCCTTGTTCTGTGCCTTTTTTTCCCATCAACCTCATATCCCTTTTGGGGTATCTTCTGCTTCCACTTTCTCATCCTCTTTCTTTAGTTCTGCCTCTTACTCTTGGCCTTCCTGTGTTCTCCTTATTGCTAATTGTCTGTCCTGATGGGTCAGGCAAAATTAATCCGAAATAGTACTTAGGTGTGTTGTTTCTGAGGATGTTCCCTCAAGTACATCCGAGTCAGAGAGGATTTTAAAAATTGATTCTGTTAGGAGTTGTTCCTGCTGAATTTCTATTGTTCATAACTATTTGCGAACTATTTGCGCATGGAGTCGTATTGTCTTGCAAATGTCAGTATGCATCCTTTCAAATGTCCCATTTGTCTGTGAGGAACTTCCTTTTTTAGGTTGAGCGCGCTAGCGCTCTGGCCTGTTGTAATCTATCTGTGGGCTTTTAACCACGCCCATTACACGCCCATCACTATCACTTGTTCATGGGCTTGCCTTTCAAAAATCCCTTGTTATCATTGGTAAATACTTTATGTTTGTACCCTCCTTGGGGTAGTTTTCTTATTGCCTTGGCCTTCGACCCTGCTAAATGGATAACTGCATGTTTGTTTTCCATTTGTGTCTTTCCTTCGCATTCATGCTCATGGCAGCCGTGGCACTTTGAATCAGCTTGCTTATGTCAACTGTTTTATTTTTCATTTTCAATTTATGGATCAGATCTGTTTATTATTAGTTTAAAATGCATGAAACACAGTACACAGCTGTGCGCCTACAACCTCACGGGCCGGCAGTGTAGAGCATCATCTATCAAATAGCCCCAAGAAGTAGCTCCAGTAAAAAAGGCTATACAGCCAGAGCTTAATACATTCTTGTCCCTCCTGCATCAATTAACCACAAACCAGAATAAAAACCATCAAAGTCCGATGGCTCGCCGAAAAGAAAAGACAGAGAATAGAAGGAAAAATTGAATACAACAAGAACAAAATAAAGCAACATAACCCCTCACAGCTATACTCAGCAATGCACCGTCCTGCGCCCACCAGAACCTCACCTCACCCCCATCCATTAGAATCCACCCCACATGACTCCCTACCAGGCTCTACTACCTCTGCCCCGATCAAGCATCGGCAAGCAAACCTCAGTACCTTCAGATATACGGGGCATGTAAGTTCGTTAAATTCAGCGGATAGAATCTGGATAAAGGGTCTCCACAGCTCAGCCATTTCATCTGCCCTCTGACTGGCCGCTAAAGTTAGTTTCTCCATCGCCAGAATATACCAAAGCTTATAAAGCTAGGAGGTATAACTCAGAACCCCGTCCGTGCCCCACAAGCCGAGAATCACCTGATGTGCCGCATTGAGGGCGAGGGCAATCTGACAACCCTTGAAAGAGCAGAGGGGAAAGATGAGAGGGTTAGATAAACCCAAAATGGTGTACGTTGGGAGCCTTGGGATCTCTGTGTAAAATACTCTATCAATTTCATCTAAAATGCTGTTCCAATATCTTGTCAGCTTCGGGCAGTGCCACAGTAGGTGAATGAGTGTGCCCGTATTTCCACAACCCCTCCAGCAGAGCCTAGACTTAATGGGGTCCCACTTTCGGATCCTCGCAGGAGTATAGTACCAAGAAGTAGCTATCTTATAGGCCGTTTCAACCCCCAGGATATGGTGAGCTGTGTGGTGCGCCCTGAAATAGATTCCCTCCCACTCCTCCTCCGTCAATTCTCTCTCAATCTCCTTCTCCCATTGCTTCTGCCCCCTCGTCTTGGCAAATGGTATGGCCCTGAGGAGATGTGCATACATTTCCGATACCAACCGCTTATCATCTTTCTTCCCTACAAGCCATTTCTCAAATGCAGTGAGCGTTCTGGCAACTAGGGGCTTAACTGTTGTCTGTAGCACCCAATGCCGGACCTGGTAATAAGTCAATCTATCTGCTTCCGTTAAGCCATAGGTCTCCCGCAGCTGGTCAAAGGGAATAATACCATCTTTGTCAAATAGGCTCCCCACCCTACTGCACCCACTAGCATGCAGACGCTTAAAGCCCTCCGAATTCAAGCCGGGAGCAAACTCTGGGTTCGCGCATATCGGTGTCATGGGGGAAGGGAAAGTTGTCAGGCCGCATCTGAGCAGCTACTGCATCCCACACCCCAAAGGTCGCGCCCGTGATAGGAGAGGAGTAGAGCCCAGCCGCTCTGTACCGACGTCGTAACCAGGGTTCCCTCCAGATTTGGGACCCAGCGACCGCCTGGTCCATAAAACACCAGTGCTTTTCTGTCAACAGGCGGCTCCACTCCACTAAAAAACACTGCTGAGCCGCCTGATAATATTTTAACAGACAGGGCACCGCCAACCCCCCCTCCAACTTGGAGCGATATAGAGTGTGATGGGATATCCATGCAGGAGTCCAGTCCCAGATAAACTTCAAAATCGCCATCTGGAGCGTAGCTAGAGCGCTAGGTGGTGGAGTGAGAGGAAGTGTCTGAAACAGATAGAGTATATGTGGCAAGATCGTCATTTTAGTTGCAGCAATCCTACCGAACCAAGATAGCTTCCCCCACGTCTCTAAGTCCCTGAGTACCTCCCTGGAGAGGGCCGCGTAATTCATGCGGGCTGTCTTTGCAGCCGTCTTTGATAAAACAATATCCAGATACGGGACGTGTGATGAAGCCCAAATAAAGGGAAATCTAGAGCGCAACTCTGCCTCGTGGTCCGGAGGAACTGAAAAATTCAAGATCTGTGACTTCTGTGCGTTCACTCTGAACCCTGAGACCGCGCCAAATGCATGTAAAGCATCCGTAAGCGCTGGAAGCGAGGCCATGGGCTCTGCTAGCGTGAGAATCACGTCATCCCCGTACAGACTGATAAGGTGGTGGTCACCCCCAAATGTAATGCCCGTAATATGAGGATCAGTTCGAAGTCTCTGTGCCAAGGGTTCCATATAGAGAGCGAACAGGAGCTGGGAGAGGGGGCACCCCTGTCTCGTTCCTCTTCCTATTGGGAACGGCAGTGATACCGTTAACATGTACTGCCGCACTGGGCCCGCCGTAGACACATTTGATCCAGGTCAGTAGCATCGTCCCCACACCAAAACGCTCCAGTACCCGGAAAAGGTAAGGCCAATGCACTCTGTCGAACGTCTTCTCCGCGTCGATAGAAAGAAGGAGTGCCTCCCTACGAGACCTGTGCGTTTTATCTATCAGATGTAAAATCCGTTTCGTATTGTCTCCACACTGTCGATGGGGTATGAAACCCGCCTGATCTGGGTCAATGAGCCCGGGCATGTACGGGTTAAGGCGCTGCGTTAATACACCCGTAAACAGCTTGGCGTCTGTGTTGAGGAGCGAAATGGGTCGATAAGACCCACATTCCTGCGGGTTCTTCCCAGGCTTAGGGATGACCGTGATAATGACTTCAAGCATACTTGGGGCAAGAGTTTTGGTCTCTGTGAAAGAGTTGGAAAGCCAGGTGAGTACCGGGGCGAGCTCCAAACAGAAAGTTTGATAGAAAAGCGGAGTAAAACCGTCCGGGCCAGGAGACTTTCCAACCTTCAAGCGCAAGATCGCTGAAATCACCTCCTACAACTGAATAGGCTGATCGAGGAGAGCTGCATCCTGCTCTCTGATTGGCGTGATTACGCAATCAGAGAGGTAGGTAGAGGGGTCGCAGTCAATAGCCGGGTCCTCCATATATAGTTCCCAGTAGAAATCGGCAAAGGCTTCGGCGATTTGCATGTCAGTGCGTGCCTCCCCCAGGGAAGAGGAACGCACCGTTCGCACCGCAGTGGCGTGTCTCTGGGCCCTCAATTTCTGAGCCAGGAGCTTCCCACATCTATCGCCCCCTACATAGTACTTGTGCTTAAGGCGCGCCAGCGCAAATTCCGCCCTATCCCAGTCCAATCTCTTCAATTGCAAGCGTATCCTCTCCAGTTCCCTCCAAACTCTGGGAGCTCCTGTTCACTTATGGGGACGCTCCAGTGCCATTACTCTCCGCTCCAGGGCCTCCCGCTTATCCCTAAGGGTCTTAATTTTTCTAGCCAAGAGTAAAATCACCTCCCCACGTATGACCACTTTAAGCGCCTCCCACAATGTCCCCACACTAGTTAATTCCTTATCGTTCTGATCAAGATAGTCCCTGATCGACCGGCGCAGAGCGTCTGCCACATCCCGGGACTGCATCATCGTGTCCCGAAAGCGCCATTCAGGACCCCGGGGGGGAGCGTGATCCATGCGGGCCGTCAAGGTTATGGGAGCATGATCCGACAGGCCCCTTGTCTCCTGAACCCGTGCGCGGAACTCTGCGGTAGCTAAGAAGTAATTTATGCGTGCATAGGTTTTAGAAGCTGCCGAGTAAAACGAGTAGTCTCGTAGACCCGGATGGGCTGCCCGCCAGGTATCCTCCAAATCACAATCAGCCAGCCACTGTAACTCTGCCAATGTCAAAGCCCCAGTCTGCCCATACCTTTGCCCTGATTTATCTAAATCGTTGTCCATAACAATATTGAAGTCCCCACCCACAAGAAAGGCCCTTTCCGAAGTCGTAAACATCGGGGAGAGCACCTGCTTAATGAAACTTTCTTGCTGAGTGTTTGGTGTGTATATAGTGGCGAGTGTGAAATAAAAAGAGTCTATGCGGACTCTTAGAGCCAGACACCTGCCCCTGACCTCATGAATCTTAGCAACGAGCTGCCCAGGGAAGGACCTCGAAAATAAAATCGCTCTCCCACCCTGCTTAGTGGAAGCGGAGGACCTTATATTGCAGGGGGAACCACAGAGAAAGCATGCGATAGGTATCAGTAGCCAGTAAATGCGTTTCCTGTATCAAACAAACATGACTCCCGGAGTGCTCCAAGAAAGACAGGACCGCCAGCCTCTTCGAAGGGTTATTAAGGCCTCGGACATTAAGGCTAATACACTTAAAAGTCAGACCCATGGAGGGGGACGAAAAGCCATGACAGCAGGGCCCCTCCGTGGGGCCAAGCTCGGGTGCAGCCCCGGATAAGGCAGACAGGGGGTCCCATAGCAAGCTCCGACAAAGAGCAGAATTCCTGTAGAGGGGGTACAATATAACTAGACAAGAGGGCACAACAGGTGCAGAACAACCAACAATCTAGTCCTCTGTGAAACGTCCACATCGAGGTAGAGCTTCAAGCCCGGGTCTGGGACATATTGCCAGGCTCACTCCTGACATCCAGAAGCCCCGCCACCCAGGCTCGGCTCCAGTCCAATTCACTTCATCTCCGCAGGGCGGCCCACGGGCACCCCCCCCAGCCAGCAGCAACCGTCAGGGCCTATGGGCCAGCACCGGCAGCGACACTATTCAAAACTGCTTGTCTCTCCCATGCTCGTTCCTTTGACGACGGCCGTGACGGCCTCCGCTTCTTCTCCTTGCACCGCCATCCCGGCTGGTGCTCAACAGGGCCCCCCCCCCCCGGGGCATCCCGTCCTCTGCTCCGTCTCCTCCAGACCCAGCACCCGACGGGCCTCCTGGAGCGTCTTCACTTGTCTCATCTGGTTACCCCATCGGAACACCAGTCTAAAAGGATGACCCCAGGTATAGGACGTGGAGGCAGCCCGGAGGTGATCCGTGATAGGCTTAAACTCTCTGCGCCTCTGTAGAGTTAGCACGGAGAGGTCTTGATAAAGCTGCAGACTGTACCCCCGAAACTGGATCTGCTGCAAGTTCCGTACCTTCTGGAGTATAGCTTCTTTGACCATAAAACTATGGACGCACGCTAAAATATCAGGGGGGTGCACCCCGGCACCCCCTATCCGGCCAGCTCTGTGGACCCGGTCCAGAAGGATCTCCTGCAGGTTCTCAGGGGACAAGAGGGAGCGAAACAAGGCCATGACACACTCTCTAATGTCATCTCCCTCAGCCCCTTGTGGAACTCTTCTGGTGCGTATATTATGGCGCCTAGAGCGATTTTCCAAGTCTTCGGTCGCGATCGCCAACTGCTCACACAAACGGAGTATTTCCAGTTGGAGTTGTTCGACTTCCTCCCCTCTGGAGATCTCATTATTCTCCATACTGGACACTCTTTCTCCCAGCGATGTGATATCAGAACACAGATCCCGACTTTCATGGGAGATATCTCTTCGAAGCTCCTGCAGGTCTACCCTCAGCGAGCTGAACAGGGAAGTAAGGAAACCCTTTGTAACCGGGGCCTCTCCATCAGCCTCCGCTTCGCCCAGGCTTTCAGGACCCCACGCCGGAGCTGCGGCCTCAGCCTGCCTGCTCTGCGACAGGTGCGATCTTGTTAGCATATCTCTAACCGACTAGTCCCTCTTAGGCTTAGTAGATGCCATCACCACACTCTCGGTGCCCACAAGGCCTCTGCTACTGTCCCCACAGGAGAGCTTGCTCCGCCGGATCTCTGTCCCCTCGCCGCGGACCGAGCCATCCCGCCGAACTTCTGGCGCCAGTCGTAGTGTCGCTTGAATGCATATGGGACTGCCGTGCACTGCTGCAAGCCACGACCGGAGGAGCCCCTTGCCACGGCTCGACTCTCTGGGGCCGCCGCCAGTCGCTCCCATGCCCCCTGGGTCCTCTCAGGGCCAGCAGGCCCGAGCTGCATGGCGTCACAGTCCACGTCCTCCTCGCAACTCCTCCCTGCACCTCACAGCGCCACGGGCCGATCAGTCCCGCCGACCACCCTTTATGCCGCCATTGTATCGTGCCCAGAGGGCCACAAGCTCCCCGCGTCGAGAGGCGGCAAAACAGCCCCTCTCCTTACTGCCAGCCCCTCAAGGCCTCACGGGCCGCGCCAATGATGGCCTCCAGGCTCTCTCCGGGCCGAGGGCCCGGGCCGCGCACCGTCCACGCACGCCTCCTCTCCACCCCTCGGCCCGGTATCACAGCGGCCCCGCACTCACTGCCGCCTCCAGGAGCCGTAGACCGCGCCCGCTGCCGCTACTGTAGGGCCAGAGCCCAGCCGTCCGCACCCATCACTGTCCTCGGGGCCGGAGGCCCGGCCGCCAGCACAAGCCACACACGACCTTCCTGCTGCTGCCGCCGCCCGAACAGGCCTGGCCCTGGGGCCCGCCCCACAGACACTCGGGGTGCCCCTTCCGTCCACCAGTCACTGTCCGCGCCCTCTGCCACTCTGGGCCGCCCAGCTGGAGAGGGCCGGGCCCGCCGCACCGCTATTTCTGGCCTGGGCGGCAGAGCTCCGAAAGACGTGTCCGTCTACTCCGCCATCTTGGCCACGCCCCCTTCATTTTCAATTTATGTGGCACGAAAAGTACAGTTAGGAATTTACAACGCTAATAGCGCTAACTCGAGCAAACGCGAGACCCATTGTATTGCAAATGCTTGTTTCTTTTTGTTTTATCTCATCCTCAAATTTCACAAGTTTGGTTTCCATGACTTTAAGTAATTACTCAGTTGATGTTTTATCTTGATGGGACATACACTTTTAATCTGCATTTCAGAGTGTGGGGGTTTATCTTCTTTGGAGGATCGAAAATATGTGTTAGTAATCTGTTTTTGTGTTAAAATCATACAAAGTAAATGAGTGAATATTTTATTATTTGAAAAGGAATAGCTAACGTATTTAATAAAAAACATCAAATTATATTTAAAAACTTTTAGTGAAAATGAAAAACTGATTTACATTAATATATTAATAAACACACAACTTTTAATTAAAATCTCAATTGTTTAGTTAACAATAAAAATACTAGTGAGAATTGTACTCAATTTTGCTTACAAAAATATTTCGAAAATAAATTAATCAGTAGATAGGAGTAGAATTACATGGTGTAAATGAACACATATAAACTTATCTTTGTGAATACACCCCAGTGTTTCTTTAGCATTAGGCAGTAAACTATGGTATTATGAGAAACGGGCTAACAAAGCAAGAAGTCGCTGGAACCTTCACATAACATTTGTCTTTTTCAAAAATGTGCATCCATTCCTTCAGTGCCTGGTAATGTGCCCATCACTTATGCAAATCTATGCTTCTCCGTCATGGAACGCGAGCACCTCATCCCTTCCACAATAGGTGAAGTACTTGCTCCACCACAGTCCTCCTTCTGTGTCAAGGACTGTTGGGGAATTCAGCCTTAAAAAATGTAAAGGCCAGCGGAGGAAGAGCAGCCTTTCAGGCGCAGGCCAGCCAGCTCCAGTAAGATTTAGAAGATAAGACTCTCTGCTGTCACAGTTCTTAAATGATGTGTAGGGTCAGGTACAATCCCCATGCAGAGACATTTTAAGACATGGACAAAGCTGGCAATTATCCAAGGCCCCTACCTTACAAGGGGCCCGCTGGGAAAGTGAACTTTCTGTTCTATTTTGTTATCTAACCTTGTTTGTCTACCTTAACGTCGGAACCTTTCTCTCTTATTCTACCCAGTGTCATCCTAAAGATTATTGGGGGTCCCAGGCGAGATATATTTCAATAAAGTTAATTTATAATTTACTACTGATGGCATTGTGCGGGCATGAATTAGCAATGCATTAGTAATTAAATTTAATGTTATTTTCCAAACAGGGCCCCCAAAATATACCTTGCCGAGGGCCCCAAAAATCCTTAAGAAAACACTGTCTGCATGATGAACTGTAAAAGCCTTCCAAAATATGACATAATACAAATGCACCACAATTATACTGCTGCGTCAGAACTAATGATGTAGGAAGAATAGGAACACATCACATACATCACATACAAACAAACATAAGTTCCCAAATCCCAATACAAACATTTTAGGCTAGGGATAGTTGTAAACTAATGTAAGTAGTAAAAGGCTTAAAACATGACATGCTAAAAAAAGACAGACTGTGGGTTCAATAGAAAAGGCAGGTTATATTTAGGACAAACAAACACTTATTACTTAGGAAACTTATACACATGCTGCATTGTTAAGTTAGCTGTGCTGAAACACACAAGAGGCCCAAGCCACATTAGAATGAGAGTTTTTCTTTAAAGCTGCACCAACTGTCGCTTTCAAAATGTTCACTTAGCACGAACAGGGTGCAACAAAAGGGTGTATTCTTCCTTAGCACAAGGGTCCTAAAAAACCACAAGTCATTCATATCTTGGTGAGGGGACTTGTGTAAGGGTCAGATAAGCATTAGCACAAGGCAGGTCTACAGTGAGCATCATGTGACATATAATCACTTGTTGTGCAGAAAAGATGGAGATGCAGAATGACGTCAGTGTTACTTACCCACCCATGAGGTGACCAGTAATCGTGCATGTGCTCTTGTCAAGAGGTACCTCTCCCCTATTATCTTATCTGTACTGCTTGTTCTTGCTTATGTCAATGCTGAACTTGTCAGCATAGTTTTTTGTGGTTTTTACAGTATAAATACCACTGCTTGTGAACTAGAACTTTGAACTTCAGTCATGACCTCTATGTTGAGACTGCCTGTTGTTCCTAGCTGAAAATCGATTAAACCTATGTTATTGTGTCAAATTGATCTGTCTTATTTTATTAACAGATTTCCCTCTAACACTAACATACATTCACCCCAGTGTAATGTGCCACCCGAAATTCACCCACACGAGCTCACATCCAGGGCACAGATGGAATGTGGATGCGGGTGTATGGAGTTCCCCAATAGTATTTGAATTTCCCCTTATCCTAGGCTGAAGGAAGCTTAGAGGTGTTTCCACCACTGCACCTGCTTAAATTTGCAAACACTGTGTATGTGTGAAACTTGGCCTTAGAGTGATTTAAACCCCACTTCCCACTGGCAGTATCCTCTTTATTTGTGAGAGAAGCCCCATAGGGAATGTCCTTGAATCTCTTATCTGCAAAGATCTTCACAACAATAACGCTTCTATCACCAAATGAACTGCAAATGTGCAGTGAGTTCCTACTTTGATGCTGAATAAAGATCACCAGTAGAAAACAAGTGTGGCTTCATAACAAATGTAACTGCTCAAAAAAATATGTCCAGATATCGCATCATTTGACCTGACACAATACGTGTCAGAATGCAGAAATGTTCGCCTTATATCTGTGAAAAATGAAAAGGTAGAAAGAAAGAAACCAACAAGGGGGCTCTGAAGAGATTACATGCAGAACTATATTAAATAAACCATCGCGTTCTAGCACAACTGTCAGTGCTGCTAACATCTTCACAAACTGCAACAACAAAGACCAAATGTGAGGAAGAACCTACTATTACACGGAAAAAGTCATGCCCAAAAGAGAAAGCAAATAAAAAACATGGTAAGAGTGAAAATAAAACTATTGTGAATAAAAGGTAAATAAAAGTAAAAACACAAAATACAAATTAAACTCACCATCTTAGTCAGTAACCAGGGTATAGCAATTTTGCATCATGATTCGGGAAGTGCACTCATGGATGGGGGAAGGGCTTGGAGGTGCTGCTCCATAACTGGATGGGCCTGTACCAGCCCTTGCCCCAATGGCAGTGAATCCTTTGCCTGGCATTCACATTGGTGCTATGGTGGGCCCATTGCCACCACTAAATGGCAGGGTCCCCTCTGAAAGTAGTGGGGCGAGTGAAGTGCCCCACCACTTCTTCAAAAAGAAACCCCTCCCTGCAAAACCCCAAAGTAAACCACTCATCCCTAAAAAGGCCCAAAACAAAATCCCCATCCCTCAAAAATCCCAAATATAAACTACCACCAGCTACAAAATAAACTCAACCACTACACATACATGCATTACACACTTACATACATTACACATTTGAAATAAAATAAAACAACACTTACCCACAGGCTGCGCATCCTCCTCTGTGTTCTTTTGCTGTCCGATAGAGGAAGAGCTCCCCTCACCAATTCAGAAGCTGCTCTCATGCTGTTAACCATCTAGCATGAGAAAGGGCCTGGATTGGATGGAGTGGGCTGGCCGGATGCTCCTTCAGGCCCTTAAGGCCTATGCTTGGTCTCCACCCAGCTATCTTAAGACAGCTGAGTGGAGAGCTTCAAAGTGCGCATGTCACTTTGGCCGGCGCAAAACAGCAGGCCAATGTGACATGCGCACTTTGGAGCACCCAGTCAGCCCTAATTGTGTCCTCTGTTGCCAATTGGCAGCAGAGGACATGCCCAGCAAGTCTCTGGGCTTGGGACTGCTGCAGTCTGCACTGTGGACATCGGTAAAAATAAAATAGGAATCAAACATTTTCATTGCCATTTTATTTTTGCCTACGTGGCTCGCAAAGGCGGGGGCGATGCTCCCCGCCCCCAAGAAGAAACCACCGCTGTTTAATGGACTGTCTGGACATGCAATATCAACACTATTCTTCCAGTGTGGATGGGCCACCTTAATAACTACTTTAGCGCTGTAACACAAAAGGACCCCGTTGTGAAGCTACTCCTCCCAGGCTGTAGGAAGTCAAGAAAATATTTGACTAAATGAAACATTTACCAAATATCTGATATAAAACCAATTATGACACAGGAGACACATTAGAAACACATTTTAATCCTCAACTGAATCCATACTATGAAAGGTGCTTCCTACACCTAACACAACAGAGGAAAGGTAAATCGAATTCCAACTTTTATGCTGGACTGAGAAAACTCACCAGCAATTGCAAGGAGGTTGGAACACAAGTCATTCAAGGTTGTAGATAATCAGATCTCAGATGCCTCATTCTCTGCGACCCCTGCATGGCTCTAAATTACATACTTACCCTGGCCGATCCTATTAACTATCCAACACCAGAAAACATAAACAGGTATCTGGTGCACAAACAGGAAACGAGTGTGGTGTTATTCATTACTGTGTTGTGCCATCCCACAATACCTCGATCCCCTACCCTGTGCCAGTGCTTAATTTGTAAAAAAATGAGTGCCAGTGCCCACAGTATTTCTCAGAAGCTCGCAGCTGGTGCTGACGAATGTTGGGATTGCCAAATACCAAGACTTTTTCATCCACCACCAGACACTCCTTTCCCTTTTATCTCGCTCTTGCAGGTTCTTTTTCATCACGTTTTCTTCCTTTTTCTCTCTTTTCAGTCTTTCTCTTCCTCCTATTTTTGTGTTTTTCACTCTATTGGTTTGGGTCAGCCTAATGAGGAGAAAAGAGTGCCAGTTCCTAAAAATCAGAGCCGGTGGTCCTACCTGCAACTCCCGGGTCAAATTAAGCTGGCACACAGAGATTCACCTGATGGCTTATCTGCTAGGTGTCCCTGTCACACCAGGTTTGACTCAGTTGACAATAAGTATCTCCGTTGTCTTCTGTCATAAATCACAGTCTCTCTAGCCTCATCAGTCACCTTCTCCTTCCCATCCTCCCCATTGGTGGCGCTCTCCTTATTCGTTCCCAACACCACAAGATTCTCTCTCCCTAACATCTTCGCCCTGTGGGACTCCATCACTCCCTTCATTATGCTTATTAACCCTCTCGCTGCAGTTCATTAACCTGTTATCCTGCCATCTATAGTTCACTTTTATCTTCCCCAAAGGTCGCCATCTTCTTTATCAAAATGAATACACACACGGCTGCTGGTGGCGTTTTGTTCCTGTAGTCTTTGTGGAGGGCAAGGTTGAATCTGAATCTGCTACTTTGCTCTTGCTGCTCTCCTGAGAGGAGCACACCCCACAAATGCCAAGGCTGTGCGTGTTTTGTGCCTCTGAAATGACCTTGTACTCCCTTCTGGTCCTCATGTGCATATTTTTTTTATGTTTGCATGTTCTGTGTGTATTGAGGACTGCTACTGTCTGTGATGTGTTGATTTTGTGTGGGATGGAGGACTGCACTGCTGCTAGCGACTTGGTGTTATGTGTATTATCACCCATGCGGGTATTCTGGTGCTGAGCAGGTGTGTGTGACTAGCCCTGCCTTTGGTAGGTTATTTAATTGAAAAGCCAGGTCTTCAGCTTCTTGCAGAATTCATGAAAAGCGGAGGACGCTCCGATGTGGAGTGTGAGGGCTCTCCATGCTTTAGGAGAGATATAAGAGTCCTCCTGATCTGGCTCTGTGTATCAGATGTCTATGCATGGGATGTCAGTGAGTAGAAGTACTGAGGAGTGAAGGTGCCTTGGTCGGGGGGGGGAAGGAGATGTGACTGTTGAGGAAGGTGGGGCCTAAGCTGTGTATTTCCTTGAATAGGTGTTGGAGGAGTTTGAAATGAGAGCAATCATGCATGGGGAGCCAGTGGAGGTCCCTGAAGTTTGGTGTGAAGTGGGTCCTAAGTAGGAGGTTGAGGCTGCCAAATTCTGGATGGTTTGTAGCTTTCTAGTGAGTTGTATTGTTGACTGTAGTATCTGTCATACGGAAGCTTAGGAAAACCTTCCTGCTATGGAAAACCCAAAACCATTAACTTTGTCTAGTCTGGTTTGTTAGTATTTCTTATATGAGGTTTGTCAGGATACTGAGAGTATGCATTTTCACACAATTAACTAATGATGTTTCAAGAAGTACTTAGAAACAGTATATGATGGTTGAGCATTTAGATTTTAAACGTTAGAGACTGATTCAGGCAGAAAGTTATAAATACGCACCCTTGGGTCACTGACCTCGCCTGGAAGCAGCTCTCCAATTTTGAGGTTTTCACAGCCCTTTCTGCAGGTATTACTGGAAACCTACGACAGTCACATATATAAAAAAAATTGACAGAGAAACGTGCAGCACTATTTTTATTCCATTGAGAAAACATTTTTCCATATGTAGACATCTAGGGCCAGATGTAGGTACAAAAAAATTAGCGACTCGCAATTTGCGAGCATGTGCGACTCGCAAATTGCGTGTCGCTAATAGGAATGCAGGTACAATGTCTGTGTACAATTAGCGACTCGCACCCAGAGTCGCAACGCAGATAGCGAGTCCGCTGTCTGCGAGGTCGCTGTTTACGACCGCGCAAAAAACGGACTCGCAATTTGCGAGTGGGTGTCGCAAATTGCGAGTTGCATGTAAATTGATTGCAGGTGCTGCAGAACACTCCAGAAACCACTCCAGAACACTCTGGAAACACTTCCTGGCACATGATGATGACATCACAGCCAGGAAGTTTACTAATACACCTGGGAGGAGGGAGGACCACACCCATTTTAAACTGCTGAACAGCCAACAGGAGGAACAGCAGCTACAATGGCAGAAACACCAAGAAAGAGAAAACTCAAATTTTCTGAGAAGGAGCTGGAGGTGCTGACAGAAGAATGCTGTCAGCACTATGATGATCTCTTTGGAAAGGCAGCCCTCAATGTGCCAGACTCAACCAAAAAACAACTCTGGCTGGAGATTCAAGAAAAAGTGAACTCCCTGGGGGTGAGCCACAGGAGTGTGGATGAGATCAAAAAAAGGTGGTATGACCTCCGCTCCCAGACCAAGGTGAGGGTGGCAGAAAGGCTCCGGCAGATGAGAGGTACAGGAGGGGGACCATCATCCGTACCACCACCCACACCCCTGGAGGAAAGGGTGGAAGAGACCCTGGAACAGGAGGCAGTGACAGGAATAGGAGATCTGGACACCTCTGAGCCTACTACATCAACCGGTGAGTACCATGTGATATGCCTGTACCCCCCATCAATGCCATACCCCCACCCAACATGTACACAGGGGCATGCACAACCAAGATAGCTCCATTTCAGGGTAGCAAACACCAGAATGATGCATTATGGGCAATGTAGTCAAGTAGGCAGTTGATAGGGAAATGTTTTTTAGGAAGTGTGCAACAGATAGTAGACACTGAGAGTCTGTTCCCCATGTCCCACAGGTCTCCCACCAGACACCACCACAAGCCACAGCAGCCAGCCCCATGAGGACAGCACAGGAGCTGCCACCACTCCCACCTGCACCACCAACACCATCCCCGTGATGTCAACACCTGCTGCAACAGTGGTTCAGGAGGATGCGCCAGCAACAGCCAGGAGTGCCATAGTAGAGCACACAGGGCATCCACCGCTGCACAGGCGACGCAGGTTCAGGAGAGCAGGGCTGCAGGCTGAGTCCGGCCGTCCATCTACCACCAATGCCGAGGCACAGCTGCTCCGTGGTCAGCGCCTGCAGAACAATATGTTAGGGAGAATCAGTCGGGTGCTGCACCGCTTTGTGAGGAGCAATGAGGCCAGCATGCAGCAGCTCCATTCCCAATTGGACGTGATTGGCACAAACACTGGGGACCTAGCCCTGTCCATGAGGGAACTGGTGGCAGGACTACTGTCACAGAGCGAGGGTTGGCGGCGCAGGGACCGTCAGCTGCTACAGAGACTGGACAGGATGGCCACATCAATTGGCAGACTGGCAGTTAACACCACTGGCCTGTCGAGAAGGACAGTTGGCCTCCAAGTTGAAATGGGCCACTTTGCAGGGGATGTGGCTAGAGGCCTGGGCCGGATCACACATGTGATCGATTTAATGGAGGCACGGCATCTGTCCAGGGGCACAGGGGACACCCCCCAGGACAGCGAAGAGGGCTCTACAGTCAGCAGTGTCTCTGCCAGTGACAGTAGGGTGCTCCGGATTGGGAGTACCAGGCAGAGCACTGCAGAACAACCAGGGACCAGCCAGGCTGGCAGAGGCCGCCGTAGGACATAGACTGAACCCTGTCCCTGATGTTGGGGCACATGACAGCAATGTGCCCCATGCATGGTTTGCTTTTTGATGTTCATGAACAGTTAGTCATTGTAAATAGTTCAATTTCTGCACATATTAAATAGTTTTTTTGTTCCACTTAACAAATGGAGTTTTTGGTCAATAGGTGAGTATGGTTGAAGTTGACACGTACCTTCCAAAGTATTGGGTTGTGATGTGTTCCCGTCTCAGTCTGCCTTGATTTGCTATACTCCGATCCCCATGATGGCGATGTGGTTGCTCCTGCTCTTCATCCTCAGAATCAGGGTCTGCAGGGGTGAGAGGTAGCCCACGTCGGGTGGCAATATTGTGCAGGATGGCGCATGCGACAACAATTTTGAATGCTGTAATGGGGGTATACTGGAGGGCACCTCCACTGCGGAGAGGCATCTGAACCTTGCTTTCAGCAATCCGAAGGTGCGTTCAATCAGGTTCCTGGTCCTCTTATGTGCACTGTTGTATCGCCTCTCGGAATCATTGCTGGGTGTTAAGAACGGAGTCATTATCCATGGCCGTAGAGCATATGCACTGTCACCTGTTGGGCACAAACATGACACTGTTAGAAAGTCCTGGTTGGTGTGCACAGTGACCTGTGTGTATGTCTGCAAGGTGTTATCAGCTCTACCTAGGAGGTATCCGTCTCCAAACTCCCCACGTTCCAGGCGTTGGTGTATCCCACTGTGCCTAAAAATGTAGGAGTCATGGGTACTGCCTGGAAATTTTGCGACTATGTCAGTGATGACATAATGGGCGTCACAAACAACCTGAATATTGAGTGAGTGGGTACACTTTCTGTTGCGGAACAGATGTTCCAGGTTTGCAGGGGGGCATATTTGAATATGTGTGCCATCTACACACCCTATGACATGGGGAAAGTTGGCAATCCGGTAAAAGTTCAGCTTGGTGCTGTTAATTTCTGCCTCATTCCTGGGTAGGTATATGAAGTGAGACCTGTGTGTGAGTATGGCATCTAGGAATGCCCTGAGGAACCTTGACAGTGCACTTTGTGATACCCCACCTGCCACAGCAATGACCCCCTGATAGCTCCCTGAGGCCAAGAGGTGCAGTGAGCATAGCACTTGCACATGCGTAGGGATGGCGCAGACGCGCAGCGTCTGGCATTCTAGCTGTGGTTTTAGTAATTCTATTTATTCTAGTATGGCTGCGCTGCTAAGTCGGTATTTGTCATATATCTCTTCCTCAGTTTGCTGAAAAAGTGTCTGCCTTGTTCTGTAAATCTTCTCCTGTCTCTGGCTCCTCCTCCTCCTCTGCTGGGCTGCGTGGACTCTCCTCCTCACTGCTATCAGGTATATCTCCGCCATCTTGAGTAACCCAGATGCCTTCTGGGTCTCCTTTTATACTTTGGTAATGATTACCACCTGCTCTGAGTTAGTGGTAAATGGGACATGCAAACTGGGCTTTTTGCGACTAGTCGCAATTTGCGAGTTGCAATTGCATATGGTTTGCGACTCGCAAATTGCGACTTCCTATTTGCGGGTCGCAAAATGGGGTTGCAATTTTTGCGAGTCGCTAACGGCTCGCATCACTTTTTGCGAGTCGGAAATGGGATTTTTGCATCCCATTTCTGATTTTGCATAGTCGCAAATAGCGATTCGGGCCATTTGCGACTCGCAAAACTTTGCTACATCTGGCCCCTATTCCTGTAACCCAGACCTGTAGTAGGGGTTACTCCTCCTCTGCCCCAACCCCCCACCCTTTGGAAAACAATTAACTTCTGTCCTTGATTAACTAGGGTTGAAGGAGATCAGAGACTAGTCTGTGAATTCCCACTTATAAGGGTGTAGGTTGTTGGCGTTCACAGAACCAACAGGACATTCTTGTGCTGTAACACGCTTGTGCTGCCCACTTGCCAACCCTTTTCATATATTTAAGAGTTGGGAAAGCCACAGAAAGCTCGAACTAGGCTCGAGCCAAGTGCCTGGTTCGCGCTCAGCACAATGTCTTCTAGAGACAGCGAGCCTAAAATGAGCCGATCTTTCAGTGCAAGCGATGTGCCCGAGTGGCTACACCCGCTGAGCATGTATAAACGTCCTGTGAATCCTGGCAAACCTCCCTGTGCTGGAAAAAAACTTAATGTAGTCTTTGTCTATTGTGAAGCACTTTTATGTCCTTGGGCAAGCTTTGTCCTATTTAAAACTGCCATAATCTCATCCTCTACGAATTAAACACAAAGCATTAACCTTTGCAGTCAAAAAGACATACCAATCTAGTGGTTGAATTGCACATTGTGAAGCTGGAAAATCTGGGCTAAATCCAGGCTTCCTTGCCTGACCAAATTGGGTGATCCTCGGCAAATACTTTGTTTCACCAAGCATCCTTTTTGTGCATTATCACATTCGAGGCCACCTTCATAAAGTGACTTTAGGATACGCATTGCACATAAAATCTGTCTTGTGTTTAATTTAATAGCCTATAAAGTTGCTCAAGCTATAATAAGAATCTAGACCATATGTACTGTACACAGGACAACTGACTTGCCTTTTAGTTCATTAACAGCATTGCCATCAGCACAGTGGTAGGAATGTTTTTCAGTTCATGTTCAAAAACTCTCACTTTTAATCAATACTTTCCCAATAATCTGATGTTCTAATGTGAAGCACTTTTGCATGTTAAAGAAATGCACGTTTCTGAATTTTAAAAACAATTTATTACACCCTTGACTCGGCTCTCCCTTACTTTTTTGGCTTGCCCACCGCTAATATTCAATTAAACATTTTGTGAATGAGAAAATAGTCTTTGCAGTAGTAAATAAAGCTATTGGCACCCGAATTTCGAACGTCAGAACAGGGCGAATCACTATCTAAATGTTTAATAGTGGACTGGGTGCTTCGTGCTGTTACTCCGCTGTCGTTTACTATGGCCGAGTTGTGGATTTATTTCCGTATTGGGTCACAACATGACATTTATAAATGCCTGTGTTATTTCCACGCTGCCAGTTCATCTGGGCTTGGTCGTTTCATTTTAATTGATTGGGATAGTGCATTTAAGCAAAAACAGGCTTTTATTGAACTGGGATTCATTTGGTGATTTTATCAAGGGAAGCCATTACATAACAAAATGCCTTCTATTCTGCGGATTTATTTACAAGAGTGGTAGGAAAACGTAATGCTTGTTGAAGCGTGTGTTTTCGCTCCCAGCAGTGAGCCTATTGAATGAAAAGCTCCGTTGTGAAGTTGCATGCGTGTGATCTCTTTAAAGCTGATTAACAATACTTATAAGTCATTTCATTAGTTATGATTCAGCCAAAAAGGTGAAATATGGGAAAAAAAACTACAGAGATCTGGAAATCTGATTAAAGGAGAATAGACTTGTAATAAAATATTTGCTACAGTGGCCGGTAAATCAGCTTAAGTCGCATTCAGTTTTTAATTTGTTTTATAAATCGCCAGTAGACAGGGAAAGGAGTGCCAGTGAGGTCAGTAAATACGTCAGAAATCTACTTAATCAGAGGGAACTAAGGGCCAGATGTAGGAAACTCCCAAATTGTGACTTGCAATTTGCGAGTCCCTGCGACTCGCAAAGTGCAAGTCGCAATTTGGGATGCAGAAAGGTGTCTCAGACACCTTCTGCGAGTCGCTATGGGGTCGCAAAGACCCACCTCATTAAAATTAATGAGGTGGGTCGCAATTTGCGACCCCATAGCGACTCAGGGCACTCACGGGGATGGAGGCCTGCTGGGAACAGCAGACCTCCATGTCCGTGACTGCTTTTAAATAAAGCAGTATTTTTTTTTCAAAGTGAAGCCCGTTTTCCTTAAAGGAAAACGAGCAGCACTTAGAAAAAAAAAAAAAACCTTTTGTTTCGGATTTTTTCAGGGCAGGTAGTGGTCCCTTGCAAGACCACTGCCTGCTCTGAAAAAATAATTTTGGGTCCAGTCAAAAAGGGGAAGGGGTCCCATAGGGACCCCTTCCCGTTTGCGAGTTGGTTACCATCCACTTCAAGTGGATGGTAACTGCGAGTCCATTTGCGACCGCGTAATGGAATTGCATACCACTGCGACTCGCAAATAGGAAGGGAACACCCCTTCCTATTTGCGACTCGGAAATGCATTTTGCGAGTCGGTTCCGACTCGCAAAATGCATTTCTACATAGCAAACACGCATTTGCGACTCAGTCGCAAAGTGTTTGCTACATCTGGCCCTTAGTCCCACAAGCCGGCTGAATATGAAACAGATAGAGGGAGTACGTGTGTAGACAGGACAATGTCGGTAATATACACGTAAACAAGCATTGGCAAAGGCAATATTCTGGTGGTCTTGTTTTTGCAAAAATGTATTGTTAGGAAAGCTGACAGGTCTTCATCAATAAAAAATAAAAAAAAGTGCACGAAAGTGTAGTATTTTGCAGTGAGGCTAGGGAAGTCTCACTATGCAGTGCTCTCACAATACCCCCAAATTTGGTCCTTTCGCTTTATACTAATAAGTCCCTAGCTTAGTCCGGGTTGTGGGGCAAAGAGCAGTCAGGCTTTACTAGAGGAACATGGATAAACATTCCAGAGTGCCAACATGGAAAATAAGTAAATCAAAAGAAATCCAACAACAATTTATAAAAATAAAGTAGATTCTTATATTAATTTAGACAACACAACAAAATCAATCAGCTACACACACCCAGAGTTATGGATTTTAGAGTAAAAACGAAAGCAGTAATTTACAAGATGTCGAACTTTACCATTGCTGTCAATGGGAAAAATCACTAGTGACAATCGGTCACTTGCAGGATGAGTTCAGGGAAACCCACTGGAAGTTTAGGTGATGTGGGTCCCAGCACCAAGCTTCAACAGTCAGACAAATTTTACCTGGATCGTGAGGCCGGGTGTAGAGGTGTCCTGGCTGTCCTTGGTGTTGAATACAGGAGCCGCAGGTGCTCAAAAACCTCACTTGTGACACTCGGTCACTTGCAGGTCCAGTTTCCAGAAGCCTACAAGGGGTTAAGCTTGTTTGGGCCCCTGAGCCAGGATTCACCAGCAGTCAGAACAACTCTGCCTAGCTTGGGTTTTTTGGGTGCAGACGTATGCTTGGCTATTCTTGCGGCTGAATGGGAGCTGCGGGTGCTGACTTTACCACTAAGATGGTGTTGGTGATGAAACAGATGCAAAGACTCGACATCAGAGCCACTGAGCTGGGTGGTTGAAGTTGTAGGGGTGTTCCCTGGAGGTGCAGCGTCAAACAAAGGGGTCAATAGCCGGACTGGCCACCATCAAACCTTGGCAGTGGCAAGCACAGTGCTTGGATACTTCCGCATCCTGGAGTCTGGAGGAAAGCAATAGTCGACTGAAACTGGCTGGAGGTCAGGACTACATTTCCCAGAAGCTACTAGCCCATTTACTTTTGGTCGATCCCTTGAAATATTTAATATATGTTCCTCTAGTAAAGCCTGACTCCTCTTTGCCACACTACCCGGACTCAGCAAGGAATTTATTAGTGTGAATTCAAAGGACCTACTTTGGTGTACTGTGAGAGTATTGCATAGTGAGACCCCCAGCCTCACTACAGAATACTTCCATTTCCTACATTGGTGGCAGTGGTGGGATACCAATTTACACATATCAAATTTTGGGTGAGAGCTCTGGCAAAGAGGCTTGGTTAGCAGGCTTCAGTGCACTTTTAGAGTCATAACCGAAAGCATTTGGGCAAAAAGTAAAGGGGTGACAGTACAAAAACGGGCACTTTCCTACAACTGGCTAAAAGAAAAACATTTTTTGGTCTCTAAAAGCACTCACTGACATAGTGGTTCTTGCCACTAAAGAGAACTACTTTGTATGTGGATGTGCTGCTTGTCAAAAGGGAGAATACCATCACTCACATTGAAGTTAGCCAATCACTTACGCCATTATCCAAATCTGTATGCTGTAGTGGGTGGAAGAAAAATATGACTGACTCTATACCAGGTCCATTAATGAACAGGGCTGCCTGAAAATCCACATAAGTAAGTATATTATACATATAATTTTAGTGAAATCAATAGGTATTGGCTAATGCCAGACATAATAAACATTGCATACTGCCAGGGCGTAAGCATACCTGGCGCTACAATAAAAATATCTTCAGCTCCTCTTCTAGGGAACAAGTAGAACCTGTTCCAATATTTACCATCCATACACCCATATGCTGGTCGAATGCAATGTTTCCTAGTTGCATATGTGAAGAAAGAATTACCATCCCTTGCAGCAGCAGTCACAAGCAAAAGTAATGCTTCTCTTTTGAGGGACACAATTCTTGACTCTTCAAATACGAAATCATAACCATTACTCAAGAAATTGTTCCCTGTACATCACTTAAAGAATAGCTAACTACACAAGGATCATCCTACTTGGCCTTGAAAAAGCTGTAGGCTTGTGCCAACAAGGGGGCGAAACGTGTTTTTCTTTCTTTTTTGTGTCCTCATAGCTATTCCACCCGGTCTATGAGGGCAGCAGGTTTGTAGCACAGAGGAAAACCTCAGCCATAAGGAGGACCCCCCATGCCACTCCGTCAGCCCATAAGCCACACAAGACCAGAGCAGTTTCTGCAACTATCCTCTAGCCATGGGGAGGTTAATCGCCTAGCCAGCACATTCGTACAAGAGAAGGATTTGTGGAAGCTTTTAATCATTGGACTTCACCAGTCAATAGTCCGACCAAGTTGACCTGTCTCTATAGATTGTACTCATTTTTCCCACAGTAACCAAAACATATTCCTCTTGCTGGGTGGGGTGGGGGGGCAGCAGCTATGTTCCAGATGATACAAGTTATTGATCACCGTCAGCCATTTGTGCATGGTTGGAATCAGAGGGAGGACCCATTTTAAACAAAACTCCCATTGGACCAGGAGGATCAGCACAAACAACAAGTATCTTTGATGTCTGTTAAGTTTCTGACCCTGTGCTTCCCCTTTAGTCACCCCAAATATTACCAATGATAGGCTTACCTTAACTTCTGGGCTACTCACACCTGTGAGCACCATACCCACATCTTGCCAGAACTGACCAAGCCTGGGGCACTGCCAAAACATATGGATATCGTTCGCCCTCTCTTCATTGCAGGGGTAGCAGTTCTTCTTGGTCTTCCTCAGGGCTGTTAACTTCTCCGGCAACCAATATGCCCTATGCAATGTGAACAGATGTTTTTTCTTTAAGGAGGCAGATTGTGATCCAAAGTGTGGACATTGATACTTGCCAGAGATTGATGACATCTAACGATGGCAGATCCTTTTCCCACTTCTTTTCCGGCAAGTGGGGGGATTCTTCTCCTGCCTCTATTAACATCCAATACCATAAGGCAACCTGTTTATGATGAGTGTATCTTTGTAGCAATTTCTTCTCCAAAATGCTCTTCCATTGCCCTTCCGTCGGAAGGGTACTGGCCCAGCTCGCCAACTGATAATATTTGAATTTAGAAACCGTGCCCCCACTAGCTCTGTGAATATGGTCCAGGATAGCAAAGCATGACCCTCTATAATTTGGCCCCACTTCACCAACCCTTTCTCCCGTAAGGGGATAGATAACTTATCTTGGAGACATTCCACGGTGCCTGGTGAGTCCCAGATGGGAGCTGAGCTGCTGTAATATGATATCGCTAGGACTCGCCGAACCTGAAACCATGTCTTGCAAGCCGCCATCAGATTCTTTAGCCTGACCCTCTTTAACTATCTCGGATGGCCACATTTGAATAAAAAGTGATCCCCTGTCTCTGGGAGGTGTCTAGTCTTTGGCCTGAATAGAGGGGTGAATCTGGGGCTATAATTCAGTAACCTTCTTATGTTTTTATCTGAAATGCCAAATAACATTTATAGAAATCAGGAGTTACAATCCACCCTCGTCCTTTCTTCTTGCACAGCTTCTTTCAAGCGATAGAAACTCCCCATGCTGCCCACACAAAATAAGTCCAATCCTCTTGTAGCTTTTTGAACCACACCACTTAAACTCTAAACGGATTGAATTAAACAAAAAGGTAAAATTTGGTAAAGCAATCATCTTTGAAATATTCGATCTACAAATGTGGAACAGTGGAAGACCAGCCCATATTTTTAATAACTTCTTTGTGGCTGCCCATTCCTTGTACAAATTAACGTGTGCAACCTCCTCCAGATTAGTTATAATCTGCATCCCTAGGTATTTTATCTCCTGTTTGACCAGAGGACTATTGTAGGTGGCATTTGAACATATAATTTCAGTCTTCTGCTGGTTTACTGAGTAACCTGACATCCTCCCATTCTCCTCTAAAGAGTGTAGAATATTTGGGAGGGACCCAGCCAAATCTCTAATATGTATCATTAGATCGTCTGCATACAATGCTACTTTCTTCTCCCATCCTCTACATTGGAATGGTGCAATGTTTGGGTTCCTTCTAATCATTATAGCCAAAGGCTCAATATACAGATTGAAAAGAAGGGGGAACAGTGGGCATCCTAGACAAGTCCCTCACCCAATTTGAAATTGCTGTGACAGGTTGCCATTGATCAGTATTCTGGCCACAGGGTTCTTACATAGGGCCCTGATTGCCCTGGAGAAAACATCCCCGAACTTATAGACCTCCATGACCATCTGTAGAAATGGCCAGCTGAAACGATCAAATGCTATAGCAGCGTTGAAAGTAAGGACCACTAAGGGAGAATCGTCTTGAAGTGCCAGATCTATTTTGCCTAGTAAGACATGTGTTAATTAAAAAATGTATCTCCCCTTAATAAAACCCTTCTGATCATCATGGACCAATGTGACGATCACCCCTTCAAGCCTCTTTGATAGAATATGGGTATAGATTTTATAGTCGGAATTCAGTAATGAAATGGGTCTATAGGATTCCATTGTGCCAGATTTTTATTAGGTATCAAGATTAAACTAATAATAGCCTCATCCCATGATTTCGGCACCTCTAAACCCTCAGAGACAACTTCATTAATTAATTCGAACATGATTGGGGCCAGCTCACCCTAGAGTATTTTATAAAATTTGGTAGGCTATCAGGACCAGGTGCTTTCCCCCTTTTTAAGCTCTTTATGGCTTCATGTAACTCTCCCATGATAATCTCTACTTCCAACTCATGCCCTGATGTTTCCTCTGTCCCAGAGAGGGTAATGTCACCCAGAAAACCCTTAATCTGGTCCACTGTGGCCTCTGAGTCCTCTATATATAATTTCTGAAAAAAAGAGGTAAAAGTCTTTTCTATCTCAGCCTCCTCTGTGAAGTAACAACCTGTATCAGCTTTTGTTTTCCATGCCAAAAGTTTGCTACACCGTTCCCCATACTCATAATGTGCAAACCTACTGCTTTCTTAGTTTCTAAAAAAGCCTCTAGTTCTGCGCTGGCCCTCTTAATCTGAGCATCCAAAGTAGTTGATTGTTGTTTATTAAAAACATGTGGGCCTTGAGATGCAGCTCTTGTATAGCAAATTCAAGCTCTCCTATTTGTTTCCTCTCTTCTCTATGTCTATAGGCAACGATGTTAATTAGCCTCCCTCTTATATAGGCCTTTTAAGCATCTCAAATCAACTGTAGAGTAGTGGACCCATAATTTACAGCAAAAAAATCTTTAGTGTCCAGCTTTAAGCCCTCAATAATTAATTCATCCCAAAACAAGACCCAGTTTACCGTCCACCTATGATGAGTGATTGGCTTGTCAAAATTCAAATGAAGTTTGACCGCAGAGTGATCAGATAAATGCTCTGGCGCATGCCCAACAAACTTAACTTTCCCACACAAACGTCTATGTATTAAAAAGAAATCAATTCTGGAACAATGGCCGTATTTCTTATTATAAAAGGTAAATTTTGAACCGATGCCACATTTCCAGCACCGAATGTCTACCAGGCCCAAATCTTCCATTGTCTGTTTCACCCAGGCACTTGTTTTAGGTGAATTCACAGTAGCTCTAGAGGTAGACTTATCCAATACTGGATCTAACAGGATGTTGAAATCCCCACTAACAGGACTGGGTATTTTGAAGTTAATATTTGGTTATATAAGGCTTGAAAGGGTGCTGGATCATCTACATTGGGACCATAATAACCTACTATTGTAAGCCAGACCCCGTAAACTTTTGCTTCAACAATCAACCATCGCCCTTTGGGGTCAGCAATGACCTTGCGCAGGGTTGCCCTTCTAGATTTTTTTAAATAGGATTTCGATTCCTTTACAGGATTAAGTAGTGCTCACACATTGATCTACCCATTTCATATGCTTTAGTATGTCTCCCCACTACTCCTGTAGTAGATGTGTCTTCTAGAGGATGATCACCTTTTCGTCTACCACTCTCAAGAACTCAAGAATCTTCTGCCTTCGTCCCTTAACCCTAATGCCGTTTACATTCTAAGATAAAACCTTCAGCTGGGCAAACTTGATTCTAGGCATTACAGAAAAGGGAAAGGAAAGGGGTGCCCTGACATTCCAAACTAACCCAAATATAATCTGTTCTTCAGTATTACACTCCATGAGGACTATTTTTCCCCATATGCTCCCACACCCTGTGATAAATAGACTGACCTAAGTTTTAGTAGTGATCCAAACTCCCTCCTCCATCCCCAGGGAACTCTCCCTTTTTTCATTGGGGCTATCAGAAAAGTTACCCCCGGCTGAGCTCTTTTTGCGCTGGGCAACTTAAATCACATACTTTAGCGAGATGCCTTAATCTGCTCCAGAAAAGTGCAAACTCAATTTCGATCCCTAATATTATGCATCTTATTATTTCACATAATTCTAAGTGCTGCTGGAAATCGCACCTGGACAGTTGCCCCCAGAGACCTGAGTTCCTGGATATATTTCCCCAGGTCCCATTGCCTGTCCTGCATAGCCCTGGGAACATCAGATCTTATAAGGAAGGACCAATCCCCCTTAGAGAAACTATTGACTTTGAGAGCTTCTGGCCAAATCCTCTCTTTAATGGAGTGAGATCCAAAATTAATTAAATATTTTCCTATGTTTTTTTTCTGTCTGCGTTTTTCTTAAAGGGGTCTCAATATACTCTTTGGATAGCCTCCTCCAAGTTAAGGTGTGCTACTACAGGGATGAAATCTCTAATTAAAGATATCACATAGACTTTGATATCACCCCCGTTCCACCCCATCTGGAACATTCAGCAGCCTGAGGTTATTTATTCTCATATTATTTTCCAGGATTTCTAATTTATCCTGCAGGACCTTCTCTCCAGACATTAATTGTTGAATCTCTTGTCTATTTGAGACCACCCGCCTGTTGAGTTCCTCAACGGCAACTTCCATTTTACTCATCCTTTCCATCAATACAAGAAGTATTCCTTATACTTCTTGTTTTATTTTTCTTAAACTCTGTACATCACAATTAAAAAGTGTCTCCCAATTATCCAGAGTTTCCATGTATTAAAAGTGCATTGCTGTCTTACATTTCCACATGGCCATCATGATAGCTCAGATGTTGCATATCTGTGACACAGCCAGAAATAAACATGAGTCACAAACTCCCTGAGCAACAACCCCATAGTCATTCTACTTTTTTGGCACCTGTTGAGACCCCCCCTGAAAATCAAGCTTCTAACATGTCCTGCTGATGAGACTCAAATCACAGACACATCCCTCTGATGTAACGAAACTTGAGAGGCCTCCCTGCAAAGTACATGGAGGCCCCCCTCCAGACTTAATAGGAGCTTACAGGCCAGAGTATTGTGCTGCGGGGACCCCCTGTAGCTCGGCTCCCATCCCCCACATCCCGTAGGGGCTGCAGGGGCTTTGTTACACCACTGCCATCACCTCCACCTGCATGTCCCATTCATGCTAACCAAAAACATGTGCACCTGGAAAGGACCACTGTTCTTACACATTTCATGTGACCCTCAAGGTATGTGTTCCTGCAGGGCAGCACTGACCATGAGCTACAACCCCACAGAATAACTGCTGAGGAAAGACATACGAACAGGGCAACAGTAAAGAATGTTTCCTTTAGTGGGGTATGACTCCCAAGTAATGACATGAAGAGAAAGTTTGGGAAAAGGCATGTTCTGGCATTGCTCTTCCCTAAGGATTTCTCACGAAAATTAGTGGGAAATAGTGCATTTTACTGCAATCATAACTGAATATAATTTAAAGACAGCTTTACAGGAGGTTGAGAGGTTGGAGTTTTCTCCCAGGAACTACTGGAGCATTTAGTGCCCAGTAGGACACATAAAGCACCTTCAACACCTTAATCAAAACTGGATACAGTTTTGGTCACAGGACAGTCAGCAAAGCGCACCTGTTTGGGGCCCGTGAATCACGCCTCCCAAGGGCGGGACCAGCAGCCATGGGATGCCGCAAGCCCACGAAAACTGGACACGGAGGTTGGTCAGCGGTATTCGAAGCCTCCAATCAAGTACCATTAGAGTCGAAGCCTGTGAGGTCAAAAGGGAAGTGGGGGAAGACACCCCCAACAAGAACCGACCTTGGAATCAGAGCCGACGGTGACTGAAGACACTCGCCGCCGAAGGAGCCGCAAGCTTCGCCCTGCAGGAGCTCGGGATGCACCATAGCGGGATAAACGCGGTCCAGCAGAAGTTACTGCAGGACACGAACGCGGCAGGAACAGGTCGCTTTTTCCCACCACCCGCTTTTGTAAAAGCGCAAGAAGCCTTCCTCTCGTAAAGCGGTAGAACGAGGTGGGGGGGGGGGGGAATCACCCCCACCAGGGGTCCAGATCAGAGAAGTGCCGCTCTCTGCCGGAGTGGACATCGGACAGAATCACCCAAGATGATGCAGAATTCTAAGAGGAGAGGTACTGGCGTGCAGTCGGGAAGCTATGGAAAGAGGCCAAGACGCGGATGGCAGCTACCAAGGGAGCATTGCTAGAGGAACATGGTGATGTTTGTAGGAGGGCACCTTGCCCAGCATGCCAGCACCTGCAGCCAGGACAGCGGTGCCCAGGAAACGGTGACGCAGGCCTAGGTCCTCCAGCAATGACGAAAACAGTGTGGCCACAGCTGAAGGCGTCCCGGAAGCACTTGCAGCCAGCACGGTGGTGATAATGGGGTGCAGCTGTTGGTGAATTCAGGTTGAATTAGAAAGGCTCCTGTTACCACAGATTGGAGCGGATTGTGGGGGAGCATATATCCTGAATTCCCGGTTTGCATTGAGCTGAGTTAGTCATGCTTGGGTAACAATATTCCTACAATTATGCTTCTGGAATGCAGCTCATTATAGTTATCTGGCACCACTGCCAGGCTATATAAGGTCTGGAAACAGCCAGGCTCCATCTGCCAGGCTCAGACGGCTCGAGCTTCGTTCCTTCCCCGAAGCACCTCTACAGTCCCAGGATGGGAGCACACAGCTTTGATCCACCCACAGTTGGGGGAAGCTAGTTGAATACAGCGTGGTTTAACTGTTAAAATCTTCGCAGCGAGCCACGAAATTGAATGGCAAATACGCAACTTAGACTAAAACATTTTCGAGTCTCAGCAGCAGCTCAATAGAGCTGTGATCCTGGGCAAAATCACTATCACAGTAGCCGGGCAAGGATTTAAAGCTTTCAAGCTGTCCTTTCAGGCTTACCCAGAGTAGGAACCAGTGCCACAATGATTTATAAACCTTTAGGGCTTTGTCGTTAGGGGCTTTACATTCCACAAATTTCTTATCACGATCAGTTGCCCCTACACATCTCCTTGTTCTGTTGGGGGTGCTCTCAACGTAGCCTGAGCTACTCTCTTTCTCTCTGCCACCAGTCGGTTTCTGGTGTCAAACATTCCTTTAGCTATTGGAAAGATAGCCGACGAGTGTTTTAAACTGATCTGATAGCATTGAATTGTCACTACTAGGCACAAGTTGTTATTGGGGTGCCCCCCTTCATTATGCAACTACAAACTGTGCCATTAACATCGATGCTTCTAGATACCAGTGCGTGGGCATTCTTGGATGCTTCAAATTATAAATAGTGCATCTGTTGGACCTCACCCCAATGCCATGATTATTATGGTGCTCACACAAGAAGCTGGGCTGGGGATCTCTTGATTGCCTAACCAGCCATTCAGCTACTGTTGCATACTGACATCGAGCACCAGTAGTTGTGATAGTTTAAATGCAATTGTGCGCATCCTGCTTGCCCTGTCAGTCAAGGAGCATTTTCTCTGTGGCAGACAATGGTGCACAGTTTTATTTACAGACACACTCAACATATTATTCAAGACCCTTTTCCCATTTCTGATATGTGAGATCCTTTTTGATCTAAAGGAAACTATTACAGATGTGCATTAGACACAATAACAATAAATCAAAGGGGGCGATATTTAAGACAATCTGATTCAAGGTCAGCAGGACAAGACTATCTATAGAGTGGAGGGGTCCCCATCAAGGCGCCCCTGAAAAGCTGGGATCCTGGGCATGGAACCATTTTGCACATGCCTTTATAAAATCACTGGATCAAAAGGGGGTTTTATTGCTGAGTTTAGTTGCTATTGATGGCCTTGGGCGCCTGGTGACTTCTTTTTTTGCACACCATCTCTCTTCCACAGTTGCTATGTGAAGAAGTGTTAAGGCCACTCACCTCCACCCAAGTGGCTACAGCAGGGAGTTTAGTTGGGGTAAATGACAGTTAACTTCAACTATACCCGACTTAAAGGAAGCATTGCAGTACGGGTCACTGTGACCTCAATACTCAAAGCTGCAGGCCATTCCTCTGGCACGGAGCTGCAGTGAGACTGGCAGAAGCAGGGTAAACCTTGCTTGGCATAGATAATTTGTTATTGGACCGACCTGATACCAATTTAGCTATGTAGGCGGGCCTCTGCGGTGCAGCTGGTGACAGTTCTTTGCTTTAGGGCTGTGCCTGTATGCGGGCAAAGAGGAGCACTGAATAGGGTACACAAGCAATATTGATAAACAAACCCAAAGGACAATCAAGAAGACAGAGAAATAAATAGTTTATACATGGAACGTGTTTAGTTGTGATGTTTCATTAGGTACCATGTAATGTATATTGTGATAAAAAACTACAGCCATTAATACTCCAGCAAAGTCTCCCTTTTTGTTTGTTGAGGAAGAGAGCAGGGGACTGGGAAAAGGCTATGGAGTACATGGGCAAGAGAACAACCGGGAGGGGGTTAGCAGTCTCTTGTACGTCTGGGAGGGGTTTGATCGTGGGCCAGTCAGCAGAGCAGACCAGTTTGGGACCTGCGAATAACGGGAGGGGCCAGCAAGCCACGTGAGCCACAAGCCAACGAATATTGGACACAGAGATTGATCAGCAGTATTTGAAGCCGCCAATCAAGTACCATTACAGTGGAAGCCTACAATGTCAAAAGGGGAGTGCCGGAAGGTACCCCCAACAAGAACCAACCTTGCAAATTTGACCGATCCACCCACACCACTAGAGATGGCGTTGCAGGTCAGGTCTAGGCTGGTGGGCGGAAGCAAAAAATCACAGACTGCCAGAAGCAAAATAGCCTAAAAGAAAACATGCTCAAACAATGTCCTCCGGATGCCTCACGGCAGGAGCATATAGCCTAAAAAAAACCTGCTCAAACACTGTCCTTGGGATGCCTTACGGCAGGGACATGTACAGCAGGCAGTGGTCAGCAAAGGGTCAGCAGTGGGCTGACACAGCACTTGCAGCCCAGGCAAGGACGGGGGGCCCACAGAGATTGGTAGCATGTGGAAGCCTAGCCGGCAAACGCTGGGTACCTGGCCAAGGGGACCGTTGTTGAAGGAGGCTGTGCAGAAACTCTGACTACAAGCAATATTGATAAGTAAACCCAAAAACAAACTAGAAAGCCGAGAAACAAATAGTTCATACACGGAACCTGTTTGTGACCACTAGTTGTGATGTTTTGTTAGGTATCATGTGATGTATAATTGTGATGGGTCGCTCCGACCCGACCCACCCAATTCCATTGCTTGTGCTGCCTCTGCCACAACTGACCTGGAGGCTAATGGAGATACCGAGGCTCTCGTTGGTTGGTTGCAGCAACCGCGGGAACTGCCGCGGGTTAAAGGAGGGGTTTCTCTTCTGCCCAAGAGGGAGATCGTGAGCTGGAGCCGGAAGATCCCTGAACTTTTGGCAACGGAGGATCAGACGGATCGAGAGGATGCGGAGCCAGGTGTCACAGAGACCGCCGTCAGGACGAGCGTGACAACGGGGCAGTCTGGAGCGGAGGAGCCCCATAGAAGAACCGAAGACCGCTGGCCCCGGGGAGCCTACGCTTGAGCCGCCACGCTTCAGGAGAAGCGTGGCCACTCCAGGTACGGAGACGCGAGCGGGGAAGTGGGAGGCGGGAGGTGGAGAAGAGTGGGGAAAGGGCGGGAAAAGAAAAACCGGCACTTTGGGGTGGGGGAGAAAAGAGGCACTGATTTGGTGGGGTAGGATAACAGGGACACGGAGTAAGAAAGCATCATTATACACAGGTATATAGAGGAAAGGAAAAAAAAAGACAGAAAAACAAGGCACCAAGAAGACAGAACAGACGCAAGAGAGAGAAAAGGGATGAAGACAGCAGAGAAGTCTACCTACTTAAGTTATTGTAGAAACAAATAAGAGAGAGATAGACGGAAAACCACATACAAGAGTAAAGAAGACCTAATCAGGACACAAAAGAGGGAAGGGCAGGAAGGGTAGCATTCCAGGAGAAAATCAGAAGAGAAAGAGCAAGGGAAAGAAATAAAGGAATCAAGAGGAAAGACGAGATAGGGACAAGGAAGGAAAGAAGAAAAGGGAAAAGAGATAAGAAAGAATAAGCCTAAACCTCTTCCCCACTTACTGTATCTATTTTTTTTGTTTTTCCACGCTCCCCGCGAGGTCCTGAAAGAAATAAGAGAAGAAGACGAGCTAAGATGTCAAACAAGAGGATATCACCACAACCAACCTATTCTCAACAACTCTTTCTCTAATACTTACCGTTTATACTGTTTCAAGAACAATAAAAGACTGGTCTCTGAAACCAAAATACTGCCATCTGGAGTCATAAATCAGCCATCCTCGTACAATAATGTAATAAAAACTTTTGCTGTTAAAGACTCAAGCAATGTCTCACCACTTGTTTTGTAGAGGGAGGGGCTGGGAAAAGGCTATGGAGTGCATGGGAAGAGAACCGCCGGGAGGGGTTAAGGAACGGCAGGATAAGGGACCATAAATGGCAAATGTATGCCTAACACAGCAAAACAAATCAATGAATGTGTGTAGTATTTTCTTATATTTATTCCTCCATATCAAGCACCAAGACGCTTTTACTTTGTTTGAAAGCAGGCATACGAAAATAAATAAATATTTACCCAGCTTGCTCTGTTAGGGCTGTGCATACTGTGTTTTGACTTGCCTCCATTTGCTTCAGTTATCCCATGCATTTGAATGTGTTTTTTAATCGTGAAAGTCTATGGATGGATCCAAAGAGCCCAATTTATAAAGTCAATTTCATGTCATGTTTAAGTTACATGAGCTAATTGCCTGATCTATGAAGTCAAGCGTTTTTGCAATTCACAAAAAGGAGAATTTACAGTCATATTTACATATAATTGTCTTCCAGTGTGGTGTAATATGAGGTGTCTGCATCTGCTATCATGTACTGGTAGTGGGTGTTCCAAGATAGGGATCTCTTTGAAGGTTTGTGCTCAGACACCAAAGTAACCTGTTTGTGAACATTTACAAACTTTTCTAGAATTCTTTCACCGTAGAAGAGAGTGACGATTTATTCTCGTGAGCACAGATTTTGATATTTCTTTGTAACTCAGGCCTACAGTGATTGGTGTAAATGGCACAATTTTACAAACCTGTGGGACACATTACTATTTAATAAATTGAACATCTAGAATTGTTGTGATGTGCATTGCACGACAACACTAAAACTGACATGATTGTATTGGCCAAGTAAGCATCGTTAAAACGTGATTTAAAGAGGGCAATAATAGAATGGGCATTGAGGCTGAAGTATTATATCACCCAGTAGCAGCGATTCATCTAGTAAGAGGCCTATGGACAACGAGGCATTCACACTGATCTTGTCTCCTTATTTGATTTCTTCAGCAAGCCACTGGTTACCATTCCTAACATTTCATCAATTCCTAATACTGTCCACCATTCCTCCTTGATTTAAATTACCTGCTCTGTCCTGGTGCTCCTTCCCATCTCCTCCGTTCATATTCTCTTTTTCTGCTTTCTCCTTACCAACCAGACTCCCAATGTTAGATACTACCTAGTGCTTTGAGAAACCCTGAGAGTAGCCTAAAATGCTGTGCAAGCAACTAACACGTGTTGTCCTGTAAAGAGTGACTGCATGACTGGAGGTCTATATGCATGGGTGCCTGCTTGACTACTGGTCTATGTGCGTGGGTGGTGGTAATTTTGTTGGTCTACGTTTGGGGCTATGCTGCTCTGTCTCCATACCGACATGCATGTGCCATCTTTGCCACTATACACATGAAAAATGTCTGCATCTATGCACTATACAAAAGTCAAACCAGTTGGCTTTTTCAACGCTTGTTTAACTAGCACCCAATATCACAGGTTTGCAGTTCCAATTATCAGGTGTATTGATACTCACATTTTCGACCTGGGAAGGATGAAATACTGAGTTGAATCTACCAGGGATTCAAACTAATGACCGGCAGGCCGCAGACGCCTTAAGGTAGTTTAAAAAATACTTATTTCAGAAAAGGAAATGAAGACACGAGACTGGGTGCATCATGGGAGGTAATCAGCTCACATACAGACTGAATTATTAAAGCGGCCTGTCCCGCCGTCTCATCTGCTCAACTATACATTGAATTATTAAAGAGGCCTGGTATCAACTCTCTCCCATTGAGGCACATGCTCACTGCTCTTTCAGCGCCACAAAACAGATTCATCCTGAGACTGAAACTGCACTCATACTTGCTAAAGGAAAATGACGATGAGCAGATGCATTTTTTGTTAAAACAGTATTTGGCGTTCACTCCACCTTTCGCAGGGCGCCCTCTCACCCCCACTCGTGTTTGAGACTGTCACACTCATATAGCTGACTTACACCTCTTAAAAAGAACATGGTGTTGCCTTAGTAAACTGAGAACACTTAATAGAGACAATGGCAAAACTCAAACACAGCCTAAGTGCCAGTAAAGTGGTTAAAGAGAGAAAGCACTGGCAGGCATTGGATTCTGAAGAAGATATCTAAATAAATTCAGATCTCATTGAAAATGGTTGTCTGGTGCACCGAAGATGAAATATGGCGTAAATCAAAGGCTTTTGATGATGAATAAATAAACATAAGTTATGAATACTAGATAAAATCGTTGAGATGACAGGAAAAGCTGTGAAATAGCTACAACGTGTAACGACATAATGTGGTGAAGGAAAGAACTTGTAAAAGGAGTTCGCTAAGCTTGCAACAACAATTTTTCCCAGTTGCAGCATAAATGTATAAATGGTTTTCAAATTCAAAGACTTGTAAACTGTTAAATCCGTCATTCCTGAACATTTAGTCATGACAGGAAGAGAGTTTAGCATCTCCAACATGCATACAGCATCTGCGGTAGGCCTTGATGGAGCCAGGAATCAAATAAGATCCCTGAATTTTGGTATCCTAATAGTCATCCTCATCCTAAAATAATCATTCATTCCCTAGAATCAGTAATTCTAAACAATTTGTATCGATTCTGCATAACACACCGCTGTTGATAATGGTACATGTGTGTAAAGAGGAGAGGAGGAAGACAGTATTGGACCAATCAGCTGTTATTAAGGATGACAAGTGAAGATACCTCTCCACTGGCAGGCACAATGGGGTTAGGACTTACATGTTTTCACTAGTCTCCTATCTGGGTGACAGACAAACTCAGTCAGGAAGAAGGCAGGTCCTAAACCACTCAATGGGCAGTTTTGTACATCACCAGCTTCGTCTGAACGGTTGTTCCCAGCCCACAGCATCATCTGTCAATCTACTCTGTGAGTGCCCCTGAAGTAGGATAGGAAGAGGGGGGATTGGTGCAGCAATGGTGCTCATCACCACTGGTCTGTGGCACAGGTGCCACCTGCGCAGGCAGGAGGCACGTTGTGGTACAACATATGCTGGGGCTAGGCACTTTTGTATTGTGTTGTATTATAGAATTTATATAGTGCTTCATAGCCCTCATGAGGTCATTAAGCACTCTGATTCACGTTGGATACCTGGGTGCTGTTTTCAGAGTGCATTATTGTCAAGAACGAGTTCTTCACTGGGAGAGATACCCCTATCATCTCAATACACCCACACACACACGCTTTGGTAAGTCAAAACACACTTCTAGAATAATGTATGCACAACCTCCTGTAGCTACAGCAAGGTAGCAGGCAATCCCTAGATAAGTGTATGTTAAGTTCAAGCACCATCTTAAAGTGGTAGAAAAATGCCTTCAAACAAAATAAAATTCGCAAACAAATTTAGAAAACAAAGGAAAAATGAAATGAAAAAAAAAACACCAAGTTAATTAAAATACGTTAAGGAGAACCAGAGATATGAATTTTAAAGCTTAAAGGCAAAAAGCACCAAGAAAAAGAAAAACACCAATCAGAAGTTACCATTTGGAGATGACGAGGACCTAGGCATCGTTTCAGATCAACCGCAGTTGAGGCCTGAAAAGCCAAGTGAGTTGCCTTGATTAAAGTTTTTACCTTCAGACTATGAACTGGAAATAAAAATCTTCCAGTTGGGCAAGTTCCAATGCTATGACCAAGGAGGGCCCCTTGAAATTAGAAATGTAATTGTTGAGCTCCAGTTGAAGCCTTTGGTATTGGCCCAAAGCTTCAAGTTGGACAAACCTGGATTTCGTACCACTGAGGTCTCTTTGCAGGTTGGATAGTTTTTTCGCCTCATCCCGGCTGCTTCACAGATCAAATAGGTTAGCAACATCACTAAGGTTTTACCTTCATACTTAGTCACATTTGTGGAAGTCAGAATCCTCGAGCGGGTCAAATCTGCAAGCCAATGCCAGGCAATGCTCCAGGAGGCTGGATACCTCTGATGTAAAGTTCAGCTGAATCAATTGTCAATGTTTCTTCTCCCTGCTAACAAAGTATATTCAAGCTCTGGCGGTGTGATGGCTTGCAGAACTAGGTGTAAGCCAGTTCCGTCTCACGCAGACTAAGATGCATTTTTTAAATAGTTACATTTCCACTTAAGCTACCAAAAATCTGATTTCACTAGTAACATTAGATCCTGAAACTTAAATAGGAAATAGGCATTATGCTAGCATCTCCCAAGTGGAGATATGGATTTATGATATTAATTACATTTAGGCCTGTTGAGGCAAAATGTCTAGTAAAGACCTACAGAGTGAAGTGTCTTTTGTTTGGGTCTTATTTATCTGTGAAAGTACACTAACCCCAGTCCACTAGTACAGTAGCCCCTGTCCCATGGGCTTACAAGTTATACTTTAGAGATGACTTATAAAGATATAACATTAGACATTCTAAATGGCAAAGACACTTTTCTCTGCCATGTGTCACTGCAGTACATTTAAACTGAGGCCTAGGCAGAGCAATGTGGTACTTCTGTCAGTTTTGTAATCATTGGATGGTGTAAATACACACTGCAGCCCAACAATGACATTTAGCTTTCTTGTCATAGAGCATTTTTCACTCCATCTACATTGGTGGTACTGGACAGTTAAATGTACCAATTACATGAAAAACGTTTTACCACTACCATTTTAACACCAGAGCATGCTCACTGTGGTATTGAATATCAGTGTCAAAGGACATAGAGTCCTAATATAACAAACAAATAGGGCCACCTTGGCTACAGCTATGTGCACAAACTGCACTGAATGCAAACACACTGAGGATATGCACAGGGCATTTTGCATACATCCTGTTTGTTTTCTTTCAGAATTAATTATTTGTTGCATGCAATAAGCTGTGCACATATGTATTTTGGCAGTACACACTAGATTAAACTGACCTCTTGAACTCAGCATTTCAAGCCCAAAATCACTTGACCCTAATGAAGATTGTTTGGGTCTTACAAGTGCTGTCTGTCCTCTTTTTAGAAGGGTGAAACTGATACGGGTATTATATTGTAGTCGCATTTGCACAGTGCTCCTGTACATACGCTTGTTCAGGTGTCGAAATGCATTTAGTCAATGCGTAGCGTGCTAGACCAGAGGATGATGATTGGTTGGAAAAGTGCTGCAGGGTAGACTGTGGGTAGTCATTTGGTACTTTGCATGAGTGACCAGAGTCATGTCTTATCCTGTCTGAGGTCTGGTAGTATGAGTGAAAGATAGTGCTCTGGTGGTTTAGAATAAACGGTTGTTGTGAATTATTTTGTAGATCTCCATAGCATCTCTTGGGCAAAGCCTGAGAAACTCACATCCTGTGCCAGATACAGCATCCAAGAAGGATGTCCTTTATAATGTCTGGTAGGATTAGTGAGGAACAATGGGCAGCCCACATCCTGTGCTGGATTCAGCAACCAAGGTAAAGATGCTCTTTATGATCCAAAAGAGAGATAGGGAAGGGGCAGTAGTACCTGCAGGATGGGTTATGTAAATCAACCCAGAGACAAATTATAAATGTTTTACCATCAGCCCTTTTAATGACATATATATATATATATATATATATATATATATATATATATATATATATATATATATATATATATATTTATATGACAGCTTTGTAATGAAGTACTGACAGCTTTGTAATGAAGTACTCGTGGTTCAGAGGAGATGGGGAATGGTTATATGGATGCATACGATTCCCAATGGCATATACTGATTACAGGTTACCTATGTATTATGTTCTTTGGGTTGCAGCTATGATTGAGAGAGCAGCAGCCCTAAGCCTTTTAGGCCTATCCAGCAGTGTTACGTTTTTGTTGAGTTAGGCCATCATAGTAATTCTGCATCCTTAGTTAGGCAAAAGCTTGTCCTGTACCTCCTTCCCGAACTTTAAATGATCTATGTTTCTTATTGCGCCAGGTTGTTAGTTCCACAGTTTTTACTGTCTCTACAGACAGTTGTTTTTCCATCACACTTTTCATCCTGTAGGAACAGATGAACAGAGAAGGGGCTAATCTAGAGTGCAATGTTCTGTTGGGAGTACTTTGTCAAGTTAGCTTGGAAGAATAGAGTTCCTTTCTCTTGGATGGCTTGTGGACTATGCATCATGTCTTAAAAGCACTTGGTCTGGCCATAGGCAACAGATAAAGGGCCTGATTACAACTTTGGAGGAGGTGTTAATCCGTCCCAAATGGGACGGATATACCACCAGCCGTGTTACGAGTTCAATAGGATATAATGGACTCGTAATATGGCTGGTGGTATATCCGTCACTTTTGGGACGGATTAACACCTTCCTCCAAAGTAGTAATCAGGCCCATAGTGCTTGAAGCACTAGTGAAATGTGTTCTCATGTGAAGGTGTAGGAGCCATCTTGCTGCACTGTTTTGAATCCTTTTCAGTTGAGGAAAAGGGCTGGTTTTAGGTATAGGTCATTGGCATAATACACATGCAATGCAACATCACATGTCCTATTGTTTCCGCTATTATCACAGAGGCAGGAAGGTGTGCCTGGGGTGCCTGGGGTAGTGAAGATTTCATCCAAGGTGGCCCTTCTGCCCTAAGACCAGCACAGGTATCACAAGTTTAGGGTCATTGCATCTGCTATGATGAATCATGTTTGTGCATCATTTTTGTGCAAGTTTAGGTCTGTCGAACCAGATGTTCTGGTCTCCAAAAACACAGAAACCATTGTGGTTTACTGTGATCTTAAAGATGGTACTAATTAAGGATCCGAGGAAGCTCCATTGTTTGGTAGTGATCTATAAATCAACAGACATGAGCAAGAGACTGTGGAGGTTCTGGTAAAGTCTTCAACGTTTGCTGTCTTTAAGATGTTTTTGAAGCCAACTGCAATGCCACCTCCTGTTTTCTTGTGATGATTTGAACATTTGATTCTGTATCCCTTTAGAATGAGCTCATGGTATTTGTTTAGGGCATCATCACTGACCAAGATTTCTGTTATGAATATTCGGGTGGGTGATGAGGTCGATATCAACTGGAAAATGCTAAATCAATGTTTGCTTATTGAAATGCATTGAAATAGCTCTGTTGCTATTATGTGGACCAGTGGGTTTGGTTAGGTGTAGTAGAAGATGGAAACTTTTGAGAGAAAGCAAAAGGATGGCTTGAAGTGGTAGTAGTGGAAGGTGAGTCTTCCTCTTCCCAGAGATGAAGGAGTTACTTCACAGGTTTAGGGGAGCAAGTGGGGTGATTATTGTTATTGGGTAGGATAGGTCGAATTTATTTGAAGCCATAGATGAGAGACGGCATCCTGGTCAGGAAATGGTTTGGGTTTGAAGAGATAAAGGGTGTTGGAGTTCGTGTTAGTTAGAAGAAGGGGAGAGTTTAAATGAGTGAGAGAGTTTTGCCTCTTACTACGCTGTAGGCAGTATTTGGAAGTGTGCTAGAAACAAAATAGAAAAAGAGGATGACATATAGCCATTATCATAGGACTCTCGTTGTTCAAACGGAACTGTTGGATTCAGGGCAGCAGCACTACCGCTTATGTATAACTGAGGGCCAGTTGTAGGAAAATCCAATTTTGCGACTTGCAAATTGCGAGTCTGACCGACTTGCAATTTGCAAGTCGCAAAATTGGATGCAGAATGGTGTCTCAGACACCTTCTGCGACTCGCTATGGGGTCGCAAAGACCCACCTCATCAATATTCATGAGGTGGGTCGCATTTTGCGACCCCATAGCGAGTCCCTGCACTCACAGGGATGGTGGCCTGCTGTAGTCAGCAGACCTCCATGTCTGTGACTGCTTTATAAATAAAGCAGTTTTCTTTTTTAATTTTGCAGCCCGTTTTCCTTAAAGGAAAACGAGTTGCAAAATAAAAAGTAAACCGAAACCATTTGGTTTCGTTTTTTTTTGACATTCACAAAGGGGAAGGGGTCCCATGGGGACCCCTTCCCTTTTGCGAATGAGTTACCACCAGTGTGACACTGCTGGTAACTGCGAGTTGGTTTGCGACCGCATTCGCGGTCACAAAGCAACTCTGAATTGCGATGCGGGCGCAAATAGGAAGGGAACACCCCTTCCTATTTGCGAGTCGCATTCCCAAATTGCGAGTCAGTACTGACTCGCAATTTGGGAATGAGCATCGCGTTCGGCGTTCTCATACTGTTCCTTGTCAACCTTGGGTTAGGAACATGATGAGAAATGTTGTGCATAATAATAATAACAAAGCTCTGGCAGAATAGCAGCTGATTAGGAAGAATAAAACATTCTCACTGAAAAAGCAAGCTATTCTAAAATTAATAAATGAGAAAAGAGCATATTATCTAGGTAGAAGGGCACAGGTTGCAGACCTCATCTAAACTAAAATATATGTGCCTGAACAAGCTACTAAAATGAACTCATGACACAATCATCGGCAATAAGATTCTGTATCCTGGTGCTTTTTCTTTGAGGTTTTCTTCTGTTTTTCAAGGATGTAGTTCTTGAGTTTCTTCAAGCAAGAGTTTGTTATCACTCTTTTGAGGTGTAGGTCTTCCTCACAGGATCTCTCATTCCTCAATATTGTCACATTCCTTGATGTTGTCACCATTGTTAAATTCAAGGCACCCATACTATGGACCAATTCCAGGAAGGACTCAAGTGGTATACACAAGTGGCTTCATATGTATTGATTAATGTTATACAATGGTTCATCGCCAGGAGTTGCACACCTTCTGCTGAGTCCCTTCCTGTAGTCTTATCTTGCTGATAGTCCTTGGGCAGAGACAATTACATTGGTGCCACAGGGAGGAGAGCATTTTTTCCTGGAGTGTTGGAAATTGTTTAATATCTGTTCTTCAGATGTTAATGTTCTGCATGTCTGCGAAGTTGAGAAATGGGGATGTTGAAGGGTGGCATGGGATATAACATAAATAGCTCTACTTTTGGGTGCATAAAATATACTGAATAGTGAGGGTTGGGAGTAAGATACACATTTCAGAAGTGCACACAAGATATAAAATACACATTTAAGTAGTGCCACAAGATACCTGGTTGGTGAGGGGTGAGAGTGAATTGTCAGATATTCATTTGTTTATGTATACAAGATACCCTTAAGAAGGGTTCTCTGAATGCTCAGAGATGTCCTTTTGGATGGTACATTTCCTGTTCTATACACAAACTTAGTTCTACATCTATGACAGGCAATACTCTGGTGTCCAAAGTGGCAATTACATACATGCTCTCTGCAAATAAAAATCCTGAAATAAATAGTACTTTTTATTGAACCACAACTGCATGTGCCCCTCTTCAGTGACTTGGTTGAGGCTTCACAGAACTATTGTAATTTAGTCTACTTAGAAGATTGCAAGAAACTGCTTACTCAGCTTCAGTTGATGCTGAACTCAGTAGTCAGCCTGATCACAGGCATCTATCAGTGTGCACATATTTACTCTAATTTATGATCCTTGCAATGATTACGTATTCCTTGCATGTTTAGAGTCTTGGTAAGCACACATTGTTCTGTTTACCAAGCCTTACCCAATTTTCTATCATTGAATTTAACTGGTAAAGCTCCTTACTCACCTAGTTAGGTATGGCAATGCATTCCAAAGTGAAGGATTATGAGGTATGGGGAAAGGGTCTTTTCAACTACAGTATCCAAGTGTTGGAGTCCTGCTGGACTCTTTCTGCACAGAACATTCTTTCCTGAAATTCAAGAGCCCTCAATGCATGGTTGTTTGTTCTAAAATCTTTTCTCCTTTTCTTTTATTTTATCTCTACCCAGGGTACCATTTTCTGTCACTATTGTTTTAATAGTGAGCAATATAAACCTCTGGGGTACTTGCCTTTTATAAACATGACTAATGTAACATTTGTGGTTATGTGTTATAGTTTTTTGAGTTACTCGTAGACTGTCTTCTTACGGAAAGCAGTTCCTGTTTTTCATGCATGGGTATGTTTGTGAAAAAATTGCTTGAGTCTCATGTTGAATTTGTACATGCCTCGGTGTGCCATCATTTGTGCACTGGTATAGATGTCTGTGTACCTGGGCGTAATGTATGCCTTGTTGCTTCTTTCTGATGTTTTCTTGTATATTCCTCGCTCCCTCATTGAGAATATTGAGCATCTTACGATATATTCAATAGAAATGGGGGAGATGGGTAACTCTGCCTCAGGAGAGGAAGAGGATAACCAGGAAAGTGATAGTGGCAGTATAAATGTGCTTATTCTCCAGCTGCTAGTTGCTTCTTTGAAGTCTGTGGTTAAAGTAATAAAACATATGCAGCTGTGCCCTTCTGCTTTTGTGCCTATAGGTTATCATGTTACATTAACAAATGGAGATTGCTTGTTCACTTCGGGATGTTTAAGGAGAATATTCAGCATGAGCAGCCGGTCCTTTCTTGTTTATACCACAAGCTCGACAGAACGTCATTCTTGTTCAGCCTTGATTTGCCGCGGTATGCCATGACTATAGCCGTGTGCCTGGTGACATGATATCTCCAGAGGCATCACTCTTAGGAGTGGGTAGCAAAGATGAAGCTCTAGGAAATCTTTTGCTCTCCCATGTGGTACCAAAGCATTACTGCCCCCTGAGTCGCTCTAAGGTGGTGTGGAACAAAAATTAGAACATTAGGTGGGACATAAGAGTTTGATTAGCAACTAATGACTTTGAACATGTCAGATGAGGTTCGATTGCAAGGAATTCTAAATTGTAAAGAGAGCTGCCCTGAAGATCATTAGAGGTGTAAGTCAATTAGGATAACAATATCCAGCGCTGGGGGTGCTCTGCCAGCAGTTTATAGACCAGGAGGTGGGGGCGGAGGAGGGGGCTTCTTCTGAAAGTGAGGGATGAGTATCTTTGGGATCTGGGATGCAGGTGGGGTGGTGCTGTGTATTGGACTACTACACCTGAATGTATACTGTGCTGTGAATTCCGCTCCAGTATTTGTTTGGACTATTCTATTGTAATGTGGGCTATGTTTGGCCCAGCTGTGTATGTGTATTGCCCTGTTCAGTTGCTGCTGATTGCTCTTATTTTTGTTGTTGTCATGTTTCCCAAAAATGACAAACAAAGGTTTAAAAAATAAACAATATCAGTGTTATGTAAATCCCATGTTGTGTAAAGGGGTGTAGTGGTTCGCTCAGCTTGTTAAATTAATTTATTGAGACAACTCGGCATGGCTCTCTTCACAATCTTAAATTTTAACTCTTTATCCCTTCTTGCAGACCTTAGGTACGGCATGGCATCTACTACTATCAATGCTTAGAAACCCTATTAATGCCCCTTCCAGGTATGATGAATGCCAGGGTGTGATGCTTCTGTGGCTGTAGAATAGTGTCCTTACATTGTAACCTGGCATTCACCTGTTTCGTTATGTAGCTGGTCTCAATCAGTGCCTGTGCATGGCCAGTTGGGTATCTTTTAGTACCGTTCTATACAGTGTCTCAAAATGATTCATGCTTAGCAGTGCCTGAGAAAGATGTCAGGAGAATTCTGTTCCTTGGCCTCATGATTTTGGAGATGCCAGTGCGAACAATGCAGATACATTACAAATTGGGTAGGAGGTTACACTACCTTCGGATCCAGACAGAGGGACTGATTTATAATATGGTTGCCGGGCCTTCCTCCACCATGGCGATGGAGTAAATGATTCCATCGCCCTGGCAGAGATCCCAATAATCACATTTTGAAATATCCATCCAGCCAACCTACATTTCAAGCATTGACTAGAATTGCTGTCAAGACAGTTCCTGACAATATATTGTAATTTTTCCATATGGCCCCATCAAACATGATGGAGCCGTACAGCAAAGGTACTTTTTAAAATTATTTTCAAAAACAAAGGGGGTCATTCTGACTCCCGCCGGGCGCGGTCACCGCGCGCCCGGCGGGAGCCGCCAAAATACCATACCGCGGTCGGAAGACCGCGGCGGGTATTTTGAGTTTTCCCCTGGGCTGGCGGGCGGCCTTCAAAAGGCCGCCCGCCAGCCCAGGGGAAAACGACCTTCCCACCATGAAGCCGGCTCGTAATCGAGCCGGCGGAGTGGGAAGGTGCGACGGGTGCTACTGCACCCGTCGCGTATTTCACTGTCTGCTATGCAGACAGTGAAATACAAGCGGGCCCTCTTACGGGGGCCCCTGCAGTGCCCATGCCATTGGCATGGGCACTGCAGGGGCCCCCAGGGGCCCCGCGACACCCCCTACCGCCATCCTGTTCCTGGCGGGTGAACCGCCAGGAACAGGATGGCGGTAGGGGGGTGTCAGAATCCCCAAGGCGGCGCAGCATGCTGCGCCGCCTTGGAGGATTCTGACGGGCAGCGGAAAACCGGCGGGAGACCGCCGGTTTTCCTGCACTGACCGCGGCCAAAGCGCCGCGGTCAGAATGCCCTGCGGGGCACCGCCGGTCTGTCGGCGGTGCTCCCGCCGACCCTGGCCCCCGCGGTCTGAGACCGCCGGGGTCAGAATGACCCCCAAAGTCCCTAGGTGAGATTTTTTTTTTAAGTAAAAGAAAATGCCCCTCCCTGCCATGGAATTTATCTTCCATGACGAAGGGGGCATTTCGCAGTTTTCACTGCAACCTTACTGCCAGGATTTTCCTTGCGATCACGGGTAGTGAAAACTTACCTGTATATTTGCCCTTCTAAATTAGTTGGATAGACTTTGTGGTCAACCTCCGATGGCTCTTAGTCCACTGGGCAATCAAAGGGGTGTTACCACGGTGGAGAAGAAGAGGTCTCCACAGTCATTACACCAAAGGTCCACCTGCACTTATGTCAGGTAAAGCAGACTATTTTGTAGGCGGAAAGGGTACTCCTTATGTCTCAAAACCAATCAGATTTCTAGATCACCTTTTGCTCTGCACAACTCAACACAAGAGACTAGAAATCTTACTGGTCCAAACATTACAATACCAAAACTAGAACCTTAGGAAGCATAATTCATCCAAAGAACTTATCACAAAAGCACCACAACATGTTCCATGTAAAAATTACAGTTAATTTTATTTTAATGATGATTATCGCATAGTGATATTACCATTGAAGTGAATATTATAATTCAAAACATTGTAGATGAATTGATCATGTACGTACAACCAAAAGTCCACAATTTGTATTACAAAACAAAGTGCTTTCCTATAAGTCTACAGTCGCTGTCCCACAGCCAACACGTGTTTCACAATTTTCGCTTCCTCAGGGTTATAGTGGGATGATTTAAATGTGTGTATGATTTTTTTTTACTAAAATCATAACAAATAATTGAAAAATACTAAAACAAAACACAACATTTATATGAATATAATTATAATATCCATAAAGAAAGAAATAATTACACGTTTGATATAGTACATATTTAAGTGAACATGGAATAAAAATAAAGAAATAGACACAGGATAGATAAAACGAACTCCAATCCCAAATTCCCAGTGTGATTACTAGATTTGCACTATTGTAAAACACTACATAATTTTCTTACATAGGTTAATTCATCATTGATCTCACTTCAATTTTAAATCAATAAATCCACTTTCAATCGTCAGTGCACTCTGTTTATTCCACCCAAATTAAATCACAATTCATTCAACACATCCCTCTTTGTGAATAACTAGCGACTTGATCCTGCTGTATATTGCAAAGTGAAAAGTGAATGCCAATCCAGACTATTCTGTCTTCTCCTTTCAGTTAGTAGCCACATGAACAGCTGAGTTTCACTTCAAGCACAGTCTTCCCTATGTACTCGTTCCAATTGAAGGCATTAAAAAGTAAAACTAAACACATAATTCAAACTTAGAGGATACGACGAGAGAAAAACGGAATCAAAAATATTCTACCTAATTCATAGTTATCCAATTTTAAATATCACAAGTTGCCTTTTCCAGTTGGTGTCCAACAAGTTGTTCGCAAGGGTTCCTCAAGAAAGAACGATGCAGACAATGTCTGATCTCACAGTTTTCCAGCATTCATTCCGTAAACTAATGCTTTAAGTTCAGTTAAATTACTATGTATCTGAAACGTACAAACCTCCTATAACATAAATAAACTTTCACATCGCTCCTAACTGTACTATGTAAGAGTCTCTTTAACGGAAAACAACATAAATAGCATGTTACATAAGTTCGTCTTGTACGAATAACACATAATAGCACACCGATCAAAGAACGGCTAGCCAATATATAACAAACAGAAAAGGACGGCAGACGCCTTGCTGTCAAACCCTTTCGAGCCAAACACATTTTCAAAAATTAACCGTCCACCAAGAGAAAGGAAAGACATACTATGCACTTTCCCCTTTCCGTCCCTCATCAAAATAGAACACATACCTTTATCAAAAGCTGTAGCCCAAAATAACACAAAAGAAAAATGTCATGCACATACGGTCTGCTGAACGTCTTCAGGAAAACAAAATAAAGTTCCCAAATGTAAATACAAATGCAAATACAAATAATCTAATATCCAGTATCCAATACCAAACAAGGGAAACCAACGAAAATAATTGAATCAATTTATAATTTGATGGACAGGACTAGAAGTCCTAGGATGTAAATCAAAAACCTGGCCTGAATGAGCTACTTATGTCTGGACCTGAGCACTTACGTTTCCCAGGACCTCAACCTGCGCCTAGGTCCCTGTCTACTGTGACCATTGACTCAGTGGCATAACAAAACTTGAGGCCCCCCCCTGCAAATTACATTGAGGGGACCACCGACCCAGTCAGGAGCTCTCAGGCAGGGTCCTGCCACCTGTGCACAGCTTACTGAGCTGAGGGGCTCCCCTGCAACACTGGGGATGTTGTTATGCCAGTGCATTGAGTGTCATTAGAATGTTATACTTCTTGGTGCTATTCCTACTTAAAGCTTTATAAATTAATATCTCCAGGTCACCTTATTAGATTTTTGTCATATTGGTGTTATTTTGTTTATTACATATTCTAATTCAGTTTTGGATTTTATTTGTTTTGCATTTTGACTCTATTACTTTTTTGTACTGCATAAATATATTACACATTTCCCTAAGTTAAACCTGTTTACTCTGTGGCCACAGCTACTGGGAGTGTGTGGGGGGGGGAGGAGGGTTCAGCTCATGCTAATTTAGTGACTTTGAGGGTTCATGTTGGCAAGGGTTGTAATTAGTCCTCGAGGTAGGTAGTTACCCTCCCGAATAATAATAAAAAAAATTGCGAGGGTCTACAAGGAATTTTTTTATTTTTGCATTCATTTCACCCTTTGATTCCGGATTTTGTTCTCCATCTTCCTTCCAATTATGTCGACTAGAGTATTCTCTGGTAGAAAAACACATGGTCCGTGGTAAATCTGCAGTCGTGATGCTTATGAGACAGTAACAGAAGTTACTGTCCCCATTGGAATTGAGACCATACTCATAATGAAAACCTCAGTCAGGTAGTAAGCACCTTTGTAAGTGCTGCTATTCAGTCTTATAAAGAAGTATGGCCGTCTTTAATAGATGTGTAAACATACAGATACATACTCCCGATGGGAAACACACAAACATGTACTTTGCATGATGTCTCATGTGGCTTGCATTGACCAAAGTATAGTAGCATAATGTAGTATAATATTTAAGTATGTTACATGATATAGTATGTACAGAACACACGTTCGCTCTCACTAGAGTAAATGGCATGTTATGTTATTTAATATAACATAACCTATCACAAAAATGATGGAGTAAAATACTACACACAAATAGCACGGAAGCAAGGCTGTTATGCATGGTGATATTACTAATTGTGTTAAGCACGCTATTAACTTGAGTAAGTGAAAATAACATTACATACGGAATATGCACAATATTGCAATATTATGATCAAAAATTGCTTGGTAATGAGTAGAAACGGCATGGCTAATGTTACCCTTATGTTTGACTAAATCACTAGCACTAGGCTCCCACAGAGTAGCATGCTGGCCGTCCGAAAGCCCTTCAATCCTTTGTCAAGGCGTGTAAGTACATATAAATGCACATATCATTGCCAGTACCAGGTTCTTGGCATCCCCACTGAAGCGGTAAACTTACAAACAGCTCAGTTTGGAAGATACATCCGTCTTTGCCCTTTAGGGATCATTGCTTCTAGGTATTATCTCAGCTTCACTGGGATTATACCTATTGGCTACTACTGAACACCAGCTCCTCTGGGTGGGTACAACCATTTCTGGACTTCAGCAATTATCTCTCCTAGGTAATGCCCTCACTAGCTTCATTAGGATTACCCATCTGTGCTGCTTTACTCTTCAGAATATCAAAACTATGCACTTCAGGATATTTTAAGGCACAATGTAAAGCAATCACTCTCAAACACCTTCGTAAGTAGAGTAATCAAGTTTATTTAAGGGGCAAGTTCTCAGTTAGCAAAACTAAACCACACTAATATATATATATATATACATCAGGAGAATAACATGAGAATAATGATAAAGATATAAGCACTCTGTGAATAATTGCAAGAGTAAGTGCATATAATACAAGCACACACAATATACCTCAATGCTCAATAGCATGAAAATGACTGCAAGAATAAGTGCATATTACGCGCGCACACACAATATACTTCAATGCTCAATAGCATGAAAATGACTGCAAGAATAAGTACACATTACGCGCGCACACACAATACACTTAATAAATTGAAAAGCTTCACCGAAAAGAGCGTCTGCATCCCTCCGCCGTACACAAAGCTGGGGAACCCAAATCAGCTGACACAGGGAGCCTCTGTTCGGGACAATCAGTCCTCCTGGCGTTGCGTCCAACCCAGAAGAGAGTTCCTAACCTAGCCCATCCAGGCCCCCAACTTTTATAGTATTTACTAACGCCCAGGAGTCTTTTCTAGAAAAAGACCCCCTCCTTTACAAATTGTGCAATCGGCGGTACCTTGTTCACCCTTCGAGACGTCTCCTCAGAACGGGCCAAGTTCCCAGGAGAGGACTCCAAGGTGAAGCTTGCATTCCTCCTTGTGTACAGGCGCATCCCCCTGTTGTTCTAACTGATAGCTCATGGAATGTAAATAGCGCCCTTCGTACCAGGCAGATGGAGCGAAGTTGAGCAGAAAAACACCCCACCCTTCAGCTTGCCGAAGCTTGTGGAAAAACACAGAACAGTGCCTTACGCAGCGAACCAGACTCGACAAAATGGAGTCGTGAACCAAAATGGAAGCGAAGGCCAATGAAAGCAGAGGCCAATGGTCCACACTCTGCACCACTGTTTACCTTGCACGTAGTGCTGCCGCATGCACGTAGTGTATGTAGCAATACATTTCCACCCTTGGACCATTTGGCCAACTTACAACTAAGTATATCCTATAAGCTCAAATGGCAATGCTCTTGGGCGAAACTGAGATAGAAGGTTAGGCACACACTGAATACAACAACATAATGAAATTAAAATAACTGTTATGATAATGATTACACCAAAGATATAACGCAGTTGGCCTAAATTAGGCAGCCATCCAAAAGCCCAATCCCACCACCCCTTGTGAACATCCTGCTGCACCCCCTTCGCCAACTTATGCAGGGCCTCTATGTGGGAGTTGATTGATATGGAGTGGTCGGATAAATTGAAGCAACATAATCCTTCAAAATCACTGCAGCCATGGTTGTGTTTAAGCAGTAAATAATCAATAGCAGCGCGATTCTGCAAAGCAGCTCTTCTAATTCCCTGTACATCTAATAACAGCTCAGCTAAGGCAGCTGATGTATAGTTAATATTCTTGACTACTAAACATGCAAGTTTATTAATAACTCTGGTATTATATACTGCAAGTCCTGGCACCCCTACGATAGAACCAGCTAAACTAACATATTCTGTTTTGGACAGCAATGAAATTTCAGAATCACAGTCCGTAGGTAATTGAATAGTGTCTCTGGTATAGCGAGGGTGTAGAGCAGTATCCATAGGAAACATGAGAAAGCCTAAGCGTGACCAGGCACAAGGCCCTCCGGTTAGATTGGCTGGAATATAAGTAAAAGAAAGATTACCACAAGAAAAGAGCCAACCTTTAGGCAACTTAACATTTTGAATGTGGCTGGCAGCAGGCACCACATGTTGGCAAAACATTGAATTATTTACATTCAAACAGGTTAGGTCAGTCCGTGAGTGGCACAACGTCCGTTGTGCAGCAGTTAAGTTTTTGTCTCTTTTCTCCAATTTGAGCTGAGCACATTTACCTATTTTCATAGGATCACAGGTCAATGAATAGCACACATCCCCATTTGAGATGTTAAACGTGAGTATAGATGTCATGTTCCTCCACAACCGCCTGCCCACCTCCGGGCAATGACGGCAGTACTCATAGAGTGACAGATGGGAGCGAACGTCACTCACATCCACCATTCCATCCTGGTTTGTATTGTTAAAGATGTGTAATAATACAGCAGCAGGAGTGGGCACTGCCACTAGACAAGTGGTAATCAAATCTTGAACGCTTTGCATGTTACTCATACAGAAGTGAGATATATTCAGCACTTCCTGCGCTAGATGAATCCAAACATTGTTCGGTTGATGCAGCAGCGTTGGCATCTGCGGCTGACGGTTGAATTTTTGGGCTATGAGCCCCTCCCGCTCCCAGGTGGAGTCTCCCGAACGGGCTCCATACACCACACTCATGGCACAGGCACTCCACAGGATGATCTGAAAAGAACAAAGGACAAAACACGTATTATCATTCTCGCAGATAGCATTTGTCAGCGGGAACATGTTCCCATTTGTCTTGACCAGGTCGCATAACTACCAGGACATTGTCTGGTCCAGTGGCGATGACATCAGCGGGTTGAGGAGGGTTATTTGGGGATTCAATCCACACTTTGGCCCCTGGGTTCTTGTCAGTAGATCCGAACCCTCCTTTGCCTCTCACAGTGAGAAGAGCTGGGGCGCTCCCCTTCTTAACAACACCTCCATAAACCGGCATGATGACAATTTGGGCAACGCGATCACCAGGTTGCACCACTAGGTCTGTGTCACCACTGTTCAAGAGAATGACTTTCAACTCGCCTTGGTAGTCTGCATCTATCACGCCTCCTAAAACTTGGATGCCCCTCAAGGCAAGCCCAGATCGAGGGGCGATCAGACCGTAATGCTCAGGGGGAATCTGAATTCCCACCCCAGTTTCAATCAGAGTGATGTCTCTAGGTTTCAATCGATGCATGTGTAAAGCATGTAAGTCAAGTCCTGCAGATTCTGGTGTAGCTCGATATGGGGCCAAAGCTCCTGGAGCTGTTTCCCAATACATAATGGTATTGCTCGTTGTAAACGGATTAATCTGTAAAGCAGGTGTCAGCATTCTCATGAGAGGTGTCTCGGCATTTGTTAGGGGTCGGTTGTTCAAAATTTGCAAAGCATCATACAAATTATCCCTCCACCCCTTCAGTGTCCCATCATTCAGTTTACGCAATTGTTCTTTCAGCAACCCATTCATTCTCTCAATCAGTCCCGCTGCTTGTGGGTAGTAAGGTATGTGAAAAATCCACTCAATATTGCGTTGTGCACAATAGTCCTGCACTAGTCTGCCCTTGAAGTGGCTGGCGTTATCACTTTGAATCTGGAGTGGCACTCCATAGTACAGAATCAACAGATCTAGTGTTTTCAGGGTGCTCTGCTGAGTTGCGCGCTTGCAGGGAAAGGCTATGAGATAACCAGAGTAAGTGTCTACCACAGTGCAGGCATACTGACACCCTCTGCTCACTGGCATTGGTCCAATGTAATCAATCTGCCAAATCTGTCCTGGCAATTTACCTCTGCCTAGCTGGCCTCTCACCACCTGTGGGACCGGTCTGTGCTGTGCATGCTGACAAATGGGACATTCAATGATTGCTGTTTTAATCAAATCTAGGGGAAGATGCATCCCTCTAATCTCGGCCCACCTGTGAGTAGCCTTTTCTCCAAGATGTCCGCATTTCTGGTGTGCCCATTTAGCCATTCCCACCAAATCAGAACTCTGCGCCTCCACTTCAGCCTCTTGAATCTTGGCTCGATCGTCTGCAAGACAATTGAACCATCGGTCTAATGAATCAGTTGGACAGTGAGCGTCCACATGATAGACAGTCACGGTGCTTTGAGGTAACATTTCCCAGATCTCCTGCCATAACTCCTTCCCCCATACCTCTTTGTTATGGATTTTGTACTGATGTGCATGCCACGTGGGAAGCCAAGTAGCTAACCCATTGGCGGTAGACCAGGAATCTGTATAAATGTGACATTTTCCGGGTAGCTCTTGTTTTAAATCCTGATACACGGCATAAAGCTCTGCATACTGGCTACTTTTTCCCTGTCCTGTAGTTGTCAAAAGCTTCTTGGTAACAGGATTATAGGACACTGCCTTCCAGTGCCTTTTCGCTCCAACATATTTTGCTGAACCATCTGTGAACCACACATGTTTTTTGTCATCTGCAGACAAGTCTGCGAACGGCTGGCCCCACCCTACTGGGGATTCACACACTGAAGGTACATCATGCAACATTTCGGAATTCTCCACTGGAGCCTGCGCTACCTGCTCATGCAAAACGGCGGTCCCTTTTGGACCCGCTCGTGCCCTGTCCTGGACATACCATTTCCATTTTATAATGCTGGCTTCTTGCGCATGTCCAATTCTATGAGTTTTTGGGGAACTCATCACCCACTGCATGATGGGAATTTCAGGCCTTAAAATCACATTGTGTCCCAGTGTAATTTGCTCAGTATCAACCAGGGCCCAATAGCAGGCCAGCAGCTGCTTCTCAAAGGGAGTATACCGCTCTCCTGCCTCAGGTAACTTCTTTGTCCAAAATCCCAGGGGCACCCTCTTTCTTCCTTGTTTTTGCCATAAACTCCAATTGGCATACTGCCCCTGGACTGTCACATTCAATTCAATGTCTCCCTCTCGAATCGGCCACAAATCCAAAGCATGCTGAATGGCGTCTTTCGCCAATTCAAACGCGCGCTGCTCCTGCTCTCCCCATTCAAACGCATTTTTCTTTCGTGTAACTTTGTACAATGGGGCCAAAATCTGAGACAAATGGGGTATATGTTGTCTCCAATACCCGAATAGTCCAATAAAACTCTGGGCTTCCTTCCGATTTCGCGGTACTGCGAATTCCTTAATCTTTTGTTTCACTTTTGGCAACACTTCTCTGTGTCCCTGATTCCACTGAATGCCCAAAAATTTCACGCTCTGAGACGGTCCCTGCACTTTCTCGGGGTTAATCTCCCACCCTTGATTCTGCAAATGTTCCACCACCCTGTCTAGCTGAATTTGCACCTGTTCTTGCGTCTCTCCCTGCATCATCACGTCATCTATATAGTGGGAAATTTGCACTCCAGGAACCACTGGTACTTCATCCAAATGCTCTGCCACCAGCCGGTGGCAGATAGTGGGGCTATGTAAATACCCCATGGGTAATCTACAGAAGGTGTACTGACGCCCCGCCCATTGGAATGCCAGCTGAGGCTGGCTCTCAGTAGCTATTGGTATCGTAAAGAAGGCATTGGCAATGTCAATGGTTGCATACCAAGTCCCACTGTGTTTCTGTATGTTCTCAATCAAGGTAATGGTGTCTGGGACCGCTGCAGTCAGAGGAGGTGTATGTTTATTCAATTGGCGATAATCAATGCAAATCCTCCAACTGTTATCACTTTTACGAACAGGCCAGAGGGCATTATTCCACGCAGTGGTGATGGGAACTATTACCCCGGCCTCTAGTAAATCATGTATAGTCTGGCTAATCTCCTCATGTCCTCCCGGTATTCTGTACTGTTTCATTTGAATCACTTTAGTAGCTTGGGGAAGTGTTACCGGAGGAATCTTCAACAGCCCCACCTTTGCGGCGGCTATTGATATAAATCTTTTGGAACCAAATTGATAACATCCATCTTCCAAATGTAGGGTCATCCCTTTCAAAATGTCAATTCCAATAATGTATTCGGGAATGGGCACAATCAGGACAGTGTATTCTCTCTTTGGAAGTGCCCCTATTTTCATGGGAACCACTATCTGCACTGCCGGGGTTTCTTTTCCGCCCAATCCCGTAATGGTGAAGTACTGTCCCCTGAATTTTCTTGGATTGCCATGAATCAAAGTGGCCTCCGCTCCGGTGTCAACGAGGGCTCGAACTTTTTGAACATTTCCACGTTTCCAATAAATTTCTACTTTGACATGAGGTCTGTTATCTGTGCGAGCCCATCCCTGCACCGGAGTTTGGCCTGTTTCCTAATCTATTTTCACTCTGCGCACATCAGAGTCTGCCCAAGTCAAATCTGGATACAGTTTGCGGTAATTCTCAGGGAACTCCTCCTCCCTGTCTCTGCTTCGCAACCTCTCTGAGCTTACCAGCTCCCTCTCCCACTCTCTTCCTCGAGTTTTCCCAGAACCTGTCAGTTCCCGGTCTCTCTCCCTGCTCCGGGTTCCCTCTGCGCTTCGGTGCTCTTCCTCCCAATTTCCGTCCTCTGGGGATCTCTCTCTACTGTGGGGTTTTCTCCCTCTCTCTCCCTTTTCACCCTCACGCTCCTCCCCTCCTGCCTTTCTCTGGTTCACCACTTTGTTATCCTTCTTGTTCCCTTTCCTACTCCCCTCCTTTTTATCCAAACCGCGTTTGCGGTACATTTCCCACATGTCCTTGGTGCTTATCCCATCAATTTCATTCCTGGTCACCCCATCTCGCATCAAGGCCTGAAACATGTCTCGCCTTGTCACCCTGTTGTTATCAGTACGATTCTCAGACCGTGAATTCCTCTCTGGCTTAGCCCATTCTCCTAAATCACTTAACTCACGCACCGCTTCTACCACCTGAGACAATGGGTTACCTGTCTGATTAATTAACAAAGTCATGATGACATGCTTATATGCAGGAGGAGCGGCCCTAATCAGCCGGTTTCGCACAGACACACTTAAAATTCCATTCATCAAATCATGGGCATTACCCATAAAGATAGCTGTTTTCATCCCTTCTTCCTTCAATCTCTGTACTGCATCTCTCAAAGTATACCAAGGTTTATCATTAGGCGGCCAGTCTGACTCTGTCGGATACTTCTGAGCACACCCTTGCGCAGCTAGCTCTAACAAATTGGTCATGGGACCATTCCCTGGATAGGTTCTAAACTCATTTTGAATAACCGGGTCTGTACTTAACATACAAAGCCTCGGGGCGTCGCCGTGATCCAATTGGACCCCCTGGCCCCCCATATCGTGCACCCGCACCAACCACGTAAGCAATGTTTCCCCAGACCTCTGTCGAAATCTGTCTATCACATCACTTAGTTCTTGCTGTGTATAATCCTCCAGGGCATCCAACATCACCCCTCCAGGATTAGCTGGGCTATGCTGTAACTTTCGCCGATATATGGGCTGCGCACGGACAACATTCCTGCGCTCTGTCTTCTCCTGTCTAACATCTTGGCAGTCATCGCCCCCGGACCCATCTGAAAAATCAGATGTATCCCAGATGTTTCCATCCCAAAATTCAGGGTCAAAGGCTAATCCTGCCTGAGAGATAGCTAAATGCACCTTCTTTTTATTAACTTTCCCTCTTCGTTTCTTATGTTTATATTTAGCTACGCTAACAGCCGTTCTCTCTGCAACCAGTTGGTACATTTCCAACTTATCACTTAATAATTTATTTTGACAAGCTAGCATGGTAGAGGAATTTCGGGCTTCCACTAACTCCTTCTCCAGCTGCTCGTGGTCTTTTTGTAACTGTAAACATTTTTCATACAACTTTCGGTACGCAGAAAGCAAGATTCAGCCTCGCCTCCCCAACGCACAAACCTCCCTTCCCTTGTCAATTGAAACTTTCCGTAGACATATGAGAAGGTCTTCAGGTTCCACATTTAACATACACGCATTCCAATTTTCACACAAACCAGCACAACGTGACCATTCCTGAGCTAAAAGTTTATACGGAGCGGTTTCCCACCCCGGTATTTCTATGTCTGGATTTGCTACATGAGAACCTGCTTTTGAGCTCGCTTTGATCTTATTAAGCATTTTCCCTTTTTTTTTTTTTCGAATCCTGCAAACGACTACGCCAATTTGTGCTGCTTTACTCTTCAGAATATCAAAACTATGCACTTCAGGATATTTTAAGGCACAATGTAAAGCAATCACTCTCAAACACCTTCGTAAGTAGAGTAATCAAGTTTATTTAAGGGGCAAGTTCTCAGTTAGCAAAACTAAACCACACTAATATATATATATATACATCAGGAGAATAACATGAGAATAATGATAAAGATATAAGCACTCTGTGAATAATTGCAAGAGTAAGTGCATATAATACAAGCACACACAATATACCTCAATGCTCAATAGCATGAAAATGACTGCAAGAATAAGTGCATATTACGCGCGCACACACAATATACTTCAATGCTCAATAGCATGAAAATGACTGCAAGAATAAGTACACATTACGCGCGCACACACAATACACTTAATAAATTGAAAAGCTTCACCGAAAAGAGCGTCTGCATCCCTCCGCCGTACACAAAGCTGGGGAACCCAAATCAGCTGACACAGGGAGCCTCTGTTCGGGACAATCAGTCCTCCTGGCGTTGCGTCCAACCCAGAAGAGAGTTCCTAACCTAGCCCATCCAGGCCCCCAACTTTTATAGTATTTACTAACGCCCAGGAGTCTTTTCTAGAAAAAGACCCCCTCCTTTACAAATTGTGCAATCGGCGGTACCTTGTTCACCCTTCGAGACGTCTCCTCAGAACGGGCCAAGTTCCCAGGAGAGGACTCCAAGGTGAAGCTTGCATTCCTCCTTGTGTACAGGCGCATCCCCCTGTTGTTCTAACTGATAGCTCATGGAATGTAAATAGCGCCCTTCGTACCAGGCAGATGGAGCGAAGTTGAGCAGAAAAACACCCCACCCTTCAGCTTGCCGAAGCTTGTGGAAAAACACAGAACAGTGCCTTACGCAGCGAACCAGACTCGACAAAATGGAGTCGTGAACCAAAATGGAAGCGAAGGCCAATGAAAGCAGAGGCCAATGGTCCACACTCTGCACCACTGTTTACCTTGCATGTAGTGCTGCCGCATGCACGTAGTGTATGTAGCAATACACCATCACAATGGTGAGTACTAAAGACTTTCAACTGAAAGGAGTGTTATCATGCACTGCATTTCCCACAATACCTGTGGGCGAATTGTTTGGTCCCCTTCCTTGTGTTATTGGCTCCTTGTTGAGGTATTGGGTAGAAGAGCTCTTTGGGCTGCACATGTGCTCTTGCAGTAGCACAGAAACCTGAGAAGACTGTGAGCAGCATTGCCAGCACCAACAAATATCACAGGCTAGTGTTTTCTAAGGTGCAAATATGCCGAAACATGCATGTAGCGATACACAGCACTGACCACACCAACAATGATGAATAGTAAGGATGAATTCTGTGTTGGTATGCCTGCTAGTGTGCTCCTTCTCCCCTTTAGTAAGAGTAGATGTAATTCCAAGTAAGAGTGGGCACAAAGCGGAGCAAAAGTAGCAGTAAGTGTAGAAGTAAGTCAAGGTAAGTAACCATAGGAGTAAGAGTAGGCATGTGTAGGAGTAAAGGCAGTAACTAGAAGTAATTTGAATTGAGTATGAAGAAATAGATTAAAAGTAGGAGCAAGGAGGAGTAAGTAGGTTAATGGTTGTCAGAGTAAGAATGTATTTCCATTGTGTGCCACTCAGTTGTCTTGGTGGACTAATTACAAAAATACAGAGCATTTTCGAGCTGATGCTATAACTGACTTAGAGCAATGAGAATCTTAAAGAAGGAATGAATTAATTGTAGGACCAACCAAGCAGAATGCCAAGTCGTATTTACTCCTTTAATTCTCAGCAGCAACTAAAGATTTGAAAATGTATTCTTTTTTGTGGTCAACATTTTCTTCTAAGCACCTTTAAATCGCCATGTGTAACTGAGTCACTTGAGTATATTCTAATTGAATGACATGAGTAGGCCACTCAAATATAGTTATTGGCACAATTTGTAACCTGCTGTGAACATATGCTTTCACTAATAGGGATGCCACTTCAGTGGGGCTGCTCAAGTGGTACCGCTCCAGGATATGTATGATTGGGACTGTTATGACACTTTATATGGATTAACTTTTTTTTAGCTTACCTTAACGTTTGTATGAACAACGTCTGAGTAAATGAATAAGATAAGTGTTGCAGAAGAATAAAAATAATGTGTGTTTAGTTGCTTTCTGCTTGAAAAGATGCTGGCACGAAGTTGAGAAGAACATTTTTAGCTTCATTCTAAGGGCAGCGTGATCTGTCTTGCAGACGCAGGTAGTACATTCCACAGTATAGTTTCTGGGTAGTTAAAATTGTGTTTTTCATCAGCAAAAGAATGAGGATTAGAGACACCAACAGGAAACTGGTTTGCATAGAAAGGGCCAGTTTTACAAGGCCCTAGCACCACCAAAGTGTCACTTTTAGTGACTCTCTGGTGGCGTTGTGCAGGGCACCACCTTTACAAGGTGGCGCTAAGCCACTTTTTGTGGCTTAAAATGACCTTGTAAAGGTTTTCTGCAGCAGAGGGGCGTGCAATGGGTGCTGCTGTGGTTGTTCCACTGCAACACCAATTGCTTTGGACATTGCCACAGATTTACAGGAAGGTGGAAATCTGTAACAGTGCCAAAAATGAACGCCAACCCACTAGAGGTGGCGTTAGCATGGCACAACGAGAAGGAATACTTGTACTCCTCCTCGTTTTTTGGTTTTTCCATGTGTGCTTAACTCTGCACCACATACAGAAAGAGCAAAAGGCCATGAATGGTTGTTTATGTGCAGGTGTCCATTTCTGCATATAAACAATCATTCAAAAATTATGATTTGGTTATTCTATATGTGCTACCTTTTGCAGCACACATAGAAGTGCAAGATCGCCATTGTAGATTATTTATGTGCAGGATCAGCCCTCAGCCAGGAATGAAGGAATAAATTAATGAACACATTGATGTATTGTCTTAAGTAGTGCAAATCTCACCTACTACGGTGTCAACGTGCTCTCGCTCTCCAGCAATCATATTTATAACATTATATAATGTAATCACATTTGTATTTGTAGAATATCAGAAGGGTGTGGATATTCAAAACAACAAAAGAAAAAATGCATGAAACGGATTTAAAAAAACTGCTGTAAACTGGGAGAGGAGGGCTGCCATCAAAGAGAACAGAGGGAAGTGTCAGCTGGCGAAGAAAGAATAAAGACTGTCTTCGAACAATGGTAGAAAAATAGACCGCAAGAAAAAAAAGGCAGAGACTTACTCCAAAGAAAGTACATGCAAGTCACTAATATCGAAGGTAGGGCAGCGAATATAAGAAGAGAATACAGAGATATCGAAGTTTAAACCACGGGAACACCAGCACATTTTGTGGTCAGCAGATGCCCACACATGACAGCTCCTAAATACAAAACTGAGGTGCTCACACATTCCCGCACAAGGACAGGCACCATCATGAAACCACTGACAAAAAAACACATTACGAGTTAGGGAGAGTGGTCAACCACACTGCGCACACAAACATTATAATAGTACTCTATCCCTGAATAAATTCACCTCATCGGAAAGTTTCTTCACAGGCGCATGCATTAAGCAGTATGCAACCAAGAACAAACAAGCTGGGGAATATACGAAGCCCCGAGGCCCCTGATACGTTTGTCATACTCACATGGTTTCACAATGGCTCACAGAGTGACTCACAGTGGGAACCAAGTTTGTCTGCATTAATAACCGCGTCAGCGGATCTTTCGTATTTACAAGGCCGTGAGGGCTGTACAAACATCGCTCGTGCTCTGCGGACCCACACGCGCACCTGTGGAGGCACGAGCAGAAGTACACGAGCGGGAAAAGGACTGCTAGAAACCTGTGAGGAGAGGGTCAGAGACTGCGATTAAAGAGAACACTGGTGAGTGACAGCGGTGAGGGCAGAGTAAAGACTGTCCCCAGGAGAATAGGGAAGGGGGGTCAGCGAGACTAAGAAAGGCAGGCTGCGAGTTGGCTGCTTTAAGGATGCTGTCAGCGACATGCACCTAGTGCTACTTTCACACGGAGAATATGAGAAACCAAAGAGTTCAAAGAACAAACAATAAAGTACAGTATAAATTATTGCTCATTACATACTTGGGGACAAATTTACTTAGAAGTCAATGCAGCACGGTAACCTGTGTGAAAAGACAGGAGAACAATGCCATAGGTGCTAAGATGTCTTTGTTTTCCTCTCCTCCAGCACTGGTGCACTTTAGGCCAGTGGCGGCTGGCTCATTTTTACAATGGGGGGCAGGAGTGGGGATACAACAAGAATAACATATTTAAAAAAGGCACTTAACTGACGACGATCTTCTCTCCTCACGCCGTCTCTCCCAGCTCTGACGCGCGACGGTCACGAAACCCAGGAAACTGCACGAGCCAGTCATGACGCTGGTTTCATGCTGGCAAGCACCATTAAACCAGCATCAGGCTTGGTGGGAGCGGCCTCTCTCAGCGCTCACCAAAGCGCTGGAGGCCTGTGCTTCCTCTAACACAGCTTTCTCAAGACAACTAGGTTAGAGATTTTTAAAGTGCGCATGTCAGACTGGATGTCAAAAGAGCGGGCCAAAGGGACATGCTCACTTTAAACAAGTGCACAGTTCCCTGCTGCCACTTGGCAGCAATTGCCCCACCCTGTCCTAAGACTCAGTTGAGGACGGGGTGCTGAAAAATAAAATGGAAATAAACAAAGCCCCTGCTTTAGGCTGGTCTATGCCATGTACACACACTTGCACTATATTGCAAGGGTGCTATGTGATGCTCCGTAAAGTTTTTGTACTGAAATTTACCCTTCCAGTACAAAAATCTATGCTTAGGCATGTTTTATCAAGGCTTTCTTCCAGTGTAGTGTCACAAAAGGTCTGCAAATTGGTGCAAAGTCTTGAATTGTAATTTACATTCCAGTGCAAAGCTTGATTTGCAATGGAAAGTAGCTTTAGAGAAATTCAGAGTAACACTCAGCGCTATTTGTTTGCTACTTTGCTTTAAGGGGGCATCTCCTCGATGGTACATGGGCGTCCCATGTAATCACTTGTGGATTTTGAAGCAAAGTACCAAAACAAGGTAGACAAAGCTTTGCATAAAAAGGGTACGCCTCTTTGTGAAATTTTCTCTTCTCAAACTATTTGTATTTTGCCTGTGTTTGTAAGGTACAGCACACACACAAAGTTAGACAAATTTTAGGCTGTGTCTAAGTGTAGAATTTTATACTGGAAGGGTACCCTTTCAGTACAAAACCTATATTTGCACTATGTACAAGTGTGTGTGCATGGCACAAGGCAGCCTAAAGCGTGTTAGTGCAAGAAAAGAGAACAACAGTATAATATCATAGTACATAGGGTGCTGCCCTTTGCCCTCCCTTTCATGCAACACAGGGCAGCATCTTTGTTTACTGTGCTGCATAACTTCTTTGTAACTTTGCCCCATAGTTTAAAACTTTTCCAACTTTGTATGCGTGCTGTGCCATGTTTGAACACAAAAACACCTTCTATTCAAAATATATGCATGCCTCAAGGAAGGGTAAATTTTGGTGCAAGGCCCTGTCTATAAATGTAATAAATAAGGGCTTTGCATCAAACTCCATAGGTGACTGCATGGGAACGCCCAGGTAGCATGCATAAGACTCTCCCTTGATTCAAAGTAGAGCAGCATAAAGCACTACTATGAGTTATTTTTAAAAAAAGAAGATTTTCCTATTTCTATGACGGAAAGTCTTAATTTTATTAAAGACACAGAGGCGAGTATTAATAGTTTCTTTTCTTACTTTTAATAAATAGCAGCAGTCAAGAAACATACTACAATTCCCAGAAGGCCAGAGAACCAGAGACAATGGGAATAAACACGTAGTCCAAATACTGTACACCAATCATATTACGAACATATGCATTGTGACATCACTTGACATCACATCAACAGCCCTCTTTTCTTTAGGCATTAAACAATGGAAATATGGTAAATAAAATAAGAATTGCCATAAGGAAAGATAGAACATTAGAACAAAAGTTCAAAAACCGTGATAACCACGAAAGATCCTGGAAAGTTTGATCCACAGAGAATGGAACAGTAAGTGGCGTCTTATCAGTATGACGAGTAGAAGACCAAGTGTAAGCCGAAGTCCTAGGAAGAAGGTTGAGTGATGGCCAATGGTGCTAGAGAAGGGGGGGGGGAAATAAACAACGTTAAGATAAGTGGAGGGATAAAACTCGCCTACGTGACTTTATTAAAATTAAGACTTTCCATCATAGAAAGAGGAAAATCTACATTTTATGACAAGACCGGAGGCTCATATTATGCAAGTTCAAAGCATATTAATTACATTCAATAAAACATTATCGACAGGTTTACCGTAAAAAACTTCAAATACATTGCCATTAGACCAATCTTCAGACTTGAGAATATCCTCTAAACGGGAACCCGCCCAAAAAGCTTTGGAAGCCATGGCACCCCTGGAGGAGGGGGCTCCAAACATGGAAGTATCTATACCAGCCAAGGACATTAGCCATTTAACCCACCGGGCTAATGTAGCAGCCGAAACAGGATTGTGAGGTTTCCTGAAATAAATTAATAATTGAGAATGAGAGGTAGTTCTCAAATCTGCAGTCTTTAGTTCATACACTTTTAAACATTGTCCGACACATAATTTGGGAAGGTCAGGAAAATATGGGTAAAAAAACGGAACATAAATTGTTTTTGGTTCGGCGAACCACAGTAAACAACATTCCAGATGGAGTAAACTGACGATTTGGAAATATCTAGCGCTTTGACATCTGAGAGGCGTTTGATAGAAACAAGGCACAATAGCATGGTTAATTTCGCAGATAACATTTTCAGAGAAAGCATGAGATTATCAGGCCATGACAATAGAAATTTCAAAACAATATTAACATCCCATAATTGACTGTATTTAGGTATTTTACTCCCTTTAGTAGACGGCAAATGAGAGGGTGTTCTCCAATTGGTTTTCCATTAACAAAAGAATGGTTAGAGGAAATAGCTGATCTGTACAAATTGATAGTACGGAAAGCCTTACCTTTACTCGCTTCCGCCGCTAGGAAATTCACTATAAAGATTACATCTGCTGAAACGGGATCAATGTGTTTTCCCAAACACCAGCTGTGCCAAATAGACCAGGCTGATTGATAAGCTTTCTTTGTACCTGGGGTCCAGGACTGAGAGATGTATTTTGAAGCCTCTGTCGAAATGCAAGGGAAAAGACGGGGTTGCCCGATATTTTCCATGCTGAGAGTTTCAACACATTGTCCAGAATGAGAGGATGAGGACGGCCCAAGAGGTCTAGCAGCAGATTCGGAAAGGAAGGAATCAACAGTGGGAAATCTATTGACAGCTCTAAGAGGGTTGGAAACCAAGCTTGTGATTGCCAAAATGGGGCTACAAGCACTAGAGAGGCTTGTTGGCGTCTGACCTGAGCCAATACCCTGCTGATCATGAGGAAAGGGGGAAAGGCGTAATTGAGGGTAAGGACAAGTCTTGTAAAAAATGCATCGGACGCTAAAGCCTGTGGATCTGGGCGCCAACTGTAGAATTGGGGAAGCTGAGAATTGAGACATGATGCGAAAAGATCGATTACAAGAGGACCCCACAAGTACTGAAGGTTTTGGAAAATAGAAGCGTGGAGTTTCCAGTCGCTTGAATCTCGAAGATGGCAGGAATGCCAGTCTGCCACTGAATTCAGAGATCCCGGAAGATACTCTGCATGAACCGAAATGTGGTTTAAAAGGCAATATTCCCAAAAGCCCTTGGCTAATTCCGCCAGAGGTTTGGATTTTTGTGCCTCAGAGATGATTGATATAACGATTTTCAGAGATGTTGTCCATTCTGAGAAGGATGGCACAACGAACTCTGTTTTTTGCAAGGCTTTTGATCGCAAAGGAGCCGGCAAGCATCTCTAAACAGTTGATATGCATTTTGGACTCCTCTGATGACCATGTACCTCCAGTCGAGATTGGTCCACACCGGGAGCCCCAGCCGGTTCGGCTTGCATCTGATTCTAATACTAGATATGGGGCTGATGCGAAGATAGTTCTTCCGTTCCAAGCACCTAAATGGTCTATCCATCATTGGAGTTCTGTAAGTGCGTCTACGTCTAAGGAAATGACGTCTGACTAGGAGAGGCCTTTCCGTAAATGCTGAATTTTTAATCTCTGAAGGGCTCTGTAATGCAGGGGACCCGGAAAAATAGCCTGAATTGATGAAGAGAGGAGACCTACATTCCGCGCTAACGCTCTGAGAGAGATCTGAGAACTGCACAAGATTTGAAGAATCTCTGACTTTATGGTTTTGATCTTTGCAGAGGGAAGCATGAGGGAGGCTGAAATTGAATTTATCTGAAAGCCTAAGAATTCTATAGTTTGAGAAGGTATTAGGATGGATTTTTCCTTGTTTATGATGAAACCTAGCTCCAAAAGAAGGGACCACCTTATGGATAGATGAGTCAAGAGAGAATGTGGAGATTGGCTCATTAATAAAATGTTGTTGAGGTAAATGATGGGTCTGATTCCTTGAGCCCTGAGAAAGGCTGCTACCGGTTTCATGAGCTTGGTGAAACACCATGGAGCCGATGATAGCCCGAAGGGAAGAGAGGTAAAATGAAAATACTCATTTGCCCATTGGAATTGGAGGAACTTTCTGAAATTAGGGTGGATTGGAACGACTGGATACGCATCTTGAAGATCCAATCGGACCATCCAGTCTCGCTGAAGCAGGGTGTCTCTCAGATGGAGGATGGTTTCCATTTTGAAGTGATGATATATTACGAAATGATTGAAACCTTTGAAATTTATTACAGGACGCATCTTTTTGTTCTTCTTCTGAACTAGAAAAATGGAGTTGGTGAATCCTGATGGGTCGGGAAAGGTGGGGGAGATTGCCTGTTTTTGCAACAGGGACTGCACTTCGGAAGAAATAAGGAGAGCCATGTCTGAGGAAAAACGAGGAAGAGGAGGGGAGAAGGTTTGGACTGGGATTGAATAGAGCTCTATGGAGTAACCCTGAATAGTGTTGAGAACCCATGGGTCTGCCATGATTTCCCCCCATTTTGTTAGGAAAAAACGGAGACACCCCCCTATGGGAATAGAAGGAAATAAAAGACTTACTTGGTTGGGTAGAAGATCTTGCGTTCCTGAAGCCTCTGGAGCGGAAACCTCTGCCTCTTTGAGGATAGAACTGCGGCCTATACTCCTGGAAGGAGGCGTTATGTTATCCTCTGGAACCTTGGTTTGGATAGGAACAGCCGGCAAAGCGGTTCCTTCCTCTGCCGGCCCTTGCAAAAACTCGTTGGGAAAACATATTTTTGAGCGATTGCTGAGCTTTATCCAATGACGTAAAGGTTGCTACATATTTACTTAAATCTTTGATGAAAGAATCACCAAATAGTGCGCCATCATTGTGGACATTGGGCTGGACCGATGCCAGGTTAACCAACTTCGGATCGAGCTTTAGAAGTAAGCCTTTTCGTCTCTCGTGGGTGAGAGCAGAATTTGCATTACCCAGAAGGCAAAAGGTACGTTGCACCCAAAGGGTTAGCTCTTCAGGATCAATAAACGAGCTATCAATCCTAGCCGCCTCTGCAATGTCGAAAATACGGGTTAAGGGACCCAAAAGTCCATCAATTTATCTTGACAGGAGGCCCAGGCCTTATCCACTCCCTTGCGTGGATCTTTGCCCATTTTGGTAAAACATGTGAGGAGGGGCTGATCTATAGAAGGGGTAACCGAGAGGTGTTGGGCTAAGGAGAGACAGGGACATTCAGATTTGAATTTAGCTCTAGTTTGTTTGTCTAATGGATAGAAAAGTTTTGCGGAAACATATTGGGCAACGTGATCCGCGGGAACCCATTCAGTAGAATTGGGATGAAGGATATTTGAAGGGTCAAACATTGGGAAACCTTCAGGGTCGAGAAGGGAAATAGAGGTGGAAGAATGGAGAGAGGACAATTTAGATTTCTTTAGTGGAGGAGGGGAGACAGAAACGTCGTCCACAACGTCCGAAACATTGGAGTCAGAGTCCAAATCCGATACATCATCATCCGTGTCAGGGATGGACGAAATATACAAAGGGGTAATAATATTTTTTTATTTGAATTTATGTTTCAAACTTGGTTTCCCAACGTCCACATTTTTATACTCCTTGGAGGGAGCCTTTTGAGGAACTGCGTCCTCTGCCACATGTGAGGTAGCCTCACTTCTCTTTTGCGCCATTTTTCGTAATTTTGGGGGATTTTTTTAAGGAGAGAGGTGCTGACTGCATTCCCCCGCAGCCTGGGCCAACATTGATTTAGAAATCATATCTGAAAATGAAAATTCTTGAAACTCTTCTTGGGCATTGTGAGTGTGAGAGAACAGGAGGCAGCAACTGTGTTTCCTTGATCTGTCATAGCAAGCTGGTTGTCGACTGTTATCACAAGGTCATTGTTGACAGTGTCCAAGATCAGCAGGCCACTAAGTGGAGTCCCACATTGAGGTGTTTTTGCCAAAGATGACTACTTCCATCTTGTCTGTGAGAGCTTGAGAACGTTGTTTTTCATCCACGTTGTGACTTTGACATGAAGGCAGAGAAGTTGGTCCGGGTGTTCAATGAGCTGGCGGAGAGGATGAGTTGAGTGTTGTCTGCGCATGATATAATGTTGGTTCCTTGGACATGAATGATGCTGGTGAGTGGGCCATGTCGGCTTTGAACAGTTTCGGACTATGAGAGGATCCTTTTATTCAGATACCTGGTCGGGTTACTGTTTTAAAAATTTGATTTCCTAGGAGAGTGGAGGCCAGAGAAGCATGGGTAAAGAGGAGAGAGGCAGAGCAGAGAAGAGACTAAGAGGTGTGGAGATGGAGGAGAGCAAAAGAGAGAGAAGAGCTGGATACTTGGAGACAGAAAGCAGCACAATAGAAAGGAGATCAGGAGCAGTAAAGATTGAAATGGGCTATGAAGCCAAAGCAGCAAATACCTTGAACTTTCGGCCCAGTGACCACAGATAAGAAGGTGCTGAATCCTAAATGCCAAGGCCTCTTTCTGGGGCTGGGGCCTAAGTGTGGGGAAGGTGGTGAAATTCATCATAAAGGGGAAGGAGAAAGAATGTCAAAACTATCTAAAGGTAGGGAGCAACTGGAAAAGTCAAAGGGCACTACCAATCAATAGATGCTGGGAAAAGATAAGAACACTGACTCTTTTGGTTTCACTGACTTAAGAGGTTGGTATTATTAGTCACTGAGGAAGCAAAGACATTTTTAACCTTATTCACTATGAAGGCAAAGGACTGCAACTGAATACAGGAATTTATGACAAACAGGATTATCTTCTTTATCCCCATTGAGTGTATAAAATAAGATACTCTAAAAAACACTATAGAACTAACAGTTGCCTTATATGGTTCTTTTTCTGATGAAAACATCTTTGTGTATTCAACAAAGGTAGGGACCAAGCATCTATATAATGCCAGCAAAGGCCAGCAAAGGCTGATCCTACTAGAATAACTAGAATAGTTCCTTGGCACAATAGTCCTTCCGGTATGCAACGACAAGAGCACTTATAGCGTGCCTTCCTCTCCCACAGCACATGACATAAGACTTGTGCTGCAGTATGTTGGGGTCAGGACCCCATTGCTCAAAATCCCCCGGAGGCCAGGAGGCAGGGAAGGAGCCAACCAGTGCAATTAAAACACACCTCACTCTCCCGCAGCACAGGACGCACCGGGACTGTGCCCAGGCAAAGAGTGGGGTGGCCTGCCAGTCCGAATTTGCAAGAGCAAGAGCATGAGCTGGGCAGCCCCTCCTGGCTTTACTACTAAGCAGGCACAGAGTTAGCTTTTTTGGCTATGGGCAAAATAAAATCTGTGGCCTTAGCAGGGAATAAATCATCATCTCCCCAGCAGATTTCAATAGTAACCTTCTTACCCAGTGCTTTGGGGGAACAGAAAACAATAACTTTATCACATAAACCACAGTGGGTTTCAGGGATAGGAGGAAATAGAGGTTGCACATAGTGAGAAGTCTTGTGTGTCTAAAAAAGGGGTTAATTTGTGTATTTGGAGGACAGTCTAGAAATGACCTAAGCCTTGCCACCATCTACGGTAAATTCCCCACCAGCTCAAAATAAAACAAATGGGGGAAGTATGTTAATACAGACAAAAAAAATCTGGGAAGGCTGTAGACTCCGTGGAGTGGGGCTGACTGCAAAAGACTAAAGAAAGAGGACCTATTGGAACTCTAAATTAACATCACTGATGAAGTTAATGGGTTTATGACTACTCTCTTGAGGAAGGTTATTGACTTCACATACCAGGTTAACAATAGACTAAGGATAATGGAAAACTTGATATTAAGATGTAATGCTGGGAAGTTAGACACTGGGGGGGGGGTGGTCATTATGACCCCGGCGGTTTGGTGTAAATGTGTCGGCAGTACCGCCAACAGGCTGGCGGTATATACTGCCACATTATGAAATTGGCGGGTTGGCTGAAGCTAACCCGCCAATATACCACTCCGATAGCAGCCGCCGGGCCGGAGGTAACAATCTCCAACCCAGCGAACACTACTGTACCGCAGGTGCCATTTTAACCCTGCCTACTGCCATGGTTTTCGTGGTGTTTGTCACTGGTAGGAGGCCCACCTACCCCCCTAACACTCCCCTGATACCCCTCAACCCCCCTCCACCCACATTCCCCCATTCCAAATCCCGCCCATACATGCACACTTGCAGGCACTCACCACGCATTCACACAGGCATACACGCATTCATACGTGCATGCATCCATTCATTCACGCATACATCCGTACACACATTCATATTGACACGCCGACACGCATTCACATTTCCATTCATACACGCATTCTAACACATGCACACACACACACACACACACAAACAACACTACACACACATTTGCATTCATTCACACACTCACACATTCATGCACACACCCTCCCACACACACAACACCCCCCACCCACCTCTCCTGTCGGAAACCCGACTAACCTGCATCCAGGGAGTCGTCTGGCAGGGGACAGCGCCTACCAGCAGAACACCGCCAGGCCATATTATTTGACATAATACAGCTGGCGGCGGTCTACTGGTGTGGCACTGCTGGTGGTAGCAGCGCCACCTTAACACCGTCTGCCAGTATGGCCACAGCTGGATTTCCGCCCTTATTGTGGTGGAAATTCCGGATGTGGTCCTAATTTGGAGGACAGATGTTAGTTCGGCGACGGTCTTTTGGCGGCCGTCGCTGCGGCAGTAGGCCGCACTTACCGCCAATGTTGTAATGTGCCCCTTGGTCTATGCCACTCATTGTACCAATTTTTGAAAAGGAAGTTGTGTGTCCTGTTCCTGCGTTACTATACTCAGACAATGCGATGCTGATGGCTCATAGTCCCATTGCTCTCCAAGAGGTCCTCAATAGTTTTTTAGTTTTATGGCTAATTTAGATTAAAAGGTGAACCTCTCCAAGTCCTTCATCATGCTTTGGAGAACCACTCGTAATAAATACTACCGTACATTTCTGAATGACATGCAATTAGGCCTGGTTCCTTAATTTGTGTATTTGGGTGGTGAAATTTGATCGCAAGTGTAACTGACAGCACTTGCTAAAGGAAGGCAACTTCAGTGTGAGAAATCACTGTCAACAGTATTTAGGTTTGCCAAAAACCTGGGCAAAAAATCAGTAAACAAAATGGTCCAGATATATAAGGCTAGGTTTGTTGGTATGGTAGCCTATGGGGCCAGTGTGTGGGTACATTAAAAAAAATTACTCCCTAAAGGTGTTTGAAAATAGGTTTCTAATGTACCTACTCAACACACCACAATCTATCTCCTCTTATGTTGTCCATCAAGAGTTGGAAATATGTTTTGTGGAATATCTTACTCAACTGTTCACTCTTTTACTATGGCATAAGATCTGGACACAAGTGGAAGCTTCTTTTAATAGACCAATTGTGCAAGATTGTCTAATGCTTGATTTTGCACACAAAATCCCATGACTGAGAACTTTTAAAGAGATGTGTGGTATAATGGGTAGAGTTGATTTCTTTAACAGACTTAGAAGCTTAAGTGGATTAATAAATATGAATTAAAGCACCAATATGGCCTTACACTTGAAGAATATAGGCTCAAAAGGGAAAAAAGAGGAAAGCGAAAAGCAGAATGCTATCACACACCTGGTAATCACAGATAGTGTTGGGCTACAGTGTAACCTGACGTGGGTAACAATAGCTATTGTAGGTTTTTGTTGACTCACTTCAGACTGAATATAGACAAATTTCCAGTTCAGATTTCCTAATATGAACAACTTGTCTGAAATTCTTATATGTGTGTCCCATGTGATGTGGAATCAGCTCAAAGCACTATGTTTTCTCCTTCTTTGTAAGTTTATATAGTGCTGAGAACAACATGTATTAATTCACTGATGCTGAAGCACGATCTTAGTAACTGCAGGCCAGCTCTAGCTTTCTTACAACATTTGCAATCTGTTTATCTGTGTTGTAGTTTTAGCTTTTTTTACACAAGTTCTAAGGCCCATATTTATACTTTTTTTGTGCGCATTTGCGTCACTTTTTTGATGCAAAAGCAGTGCAAACTTACAAAATATATATACTGAATAAAGTTATCTGACTGACTGACATATGGGGCGAGTTTAAGTGGAAGAAGCAGGAGCTGGAATTACTAAAATGATTTGTTCACCATATTTATATGACGAAAGGTGCTGTTCCTAAAGTGCACAAGGTACCCACTGCACCTTTGAGGAGAGATTTTTTAAGGCGTTAAGTAGGATTTTTGAGGAAGGAATTATAGAGGCCATTGAGACTTCCACGTGGTTTAATATCTATATGTCCCCTCTTGCTGAGATTGTGGAACCTTACGGCTTGTCACTGGTTTCCTATGCTGACGATACACAGCTGGTCTTCTCATTCTCAACCATCTCTTAGACAGGTCAGCCCAACCTGACACCCTGTCTTCAAGCAGTAGCTAGATGGATGGCCAACTGTAAACTTAAGCTGAATGAAGAAAAACAGAAGTCATGTTGGTGGGTAATTTTGGTCCACTCCGATCCCCTTCTCTGCTCCCTGATGGGTTGGAAGGCCTGCCTCCACCAAGAGATAACATAAAGTCCTTGGGTTTTTGGCTGGACTCCCACCTGAATATGGACTATCAATCTGAAAAGCTGGCAGCCACCTGTTTTAGTCTATTAAGATTTAATTGAAAAGTCTTTAAGATACTTCCTTTCCAAGTCAAAAGACAAATCACTGAGGCTCTCATAATTTCATGCCTGGACTATGGAAATATCCTCTATCTGAGTTCACCTTGATATGTACTAAAAAGACTTCAGGTAGTGCAGAACGTCGCAGCACGCCTACTTATGAAGATTCCCAGACACTTGTCCGCAAAACCTGCTTTGGTTTCCATTCACTGGCTGCCTGTGGAACAACGGATCAACTTCAAGGCCCTCTGCACTTTGCACAGAGCTCTGCATAGTAAGTCCCTCAAAGGGCTCTTAGATCCTCAACGGCCTTCCTAATTAACGTTCCACGGATTAAGAAAGCAAGATGGGGAGGTCAATCTTTAGCATTTATAACCTCAAACCTCTAGAATTCCCTTCTCTTGGAGATCCGCCAGGATAATCAAGAAATGTATTTTTTTAATAATTGGAAGATCCTTCTGTTCACAGCATAAGTTGCCTCCTTGTCGTTCTGCTTCTGCTCTAGCGCTGGGAGGCCTTCGGGTAGCCATGCGCTTTATAAACTCCTAAACTAAACTGAACTTCTGAATGGCTTGCACTCATAGTAATCTCACACAAACCCAATGGAAGTATAAGATTGTGTGTTAACATATGGTATCTCTGTGCAAGAATATGGATTTATTGTCATCCACTTTCAAACATTGCAGAGCTACTGCTGACACTCAATAGGGCAATGGTATTTACTAACCATCACCTGTCATCTGTGTACCACCTGATCAACTTAAGTAAAGACTATAAGGTATTGACCTCATGTTTTACTTTTGAGGTATCAAACAGATTTAGGTGTTGGCCTTTTCAGCATTACTGCTGTTCCAGAAGGCAATCCAGCTGCTGTTTAAAGATGTGAAAAATGTTTTGTATTTTTAGAATGACTTTTGATACAGGGAGAGAACCAAATGCATCATACTGCAACATTTAAGTATGTGCTGAAAGGTTTGAGTGATGAGTGTCTCACAAGAAAGGGAAATAGATTAGTGTGAGTGGAGTGAATTATCTTGGATACCACATCAGAAAGAATTGTGTAATTCCTATAGAAAATGTTGTAAGGGTCATTGTGCATATGCTGTCATCAAAGGAACAAGGATCAATTTTGAAAATGTTGAGTTGCCGGAGTACTTTTTGTGATTTATATCTGGTTTTGTGAGACCATCAAGATAAGATATTAATTGAAGAAAACAGAAAAAAACACTGATGTGATAAGTATGAAAAAGAGTTTAGTTTGCAAACCTGAAAAAATAAATTGTGGCTGCTCCTGCTTTAAAATGTTTCGATACCCAGTGCAAGATTGTGGTGGTGACTAATGGTAGCAACATTGAGATAGGTTTGGTGATGATGCAGATAGGAGGAGGCAAGTAAGTGATGGAATACTTGACTTCTACCCAGAGGGCTGAGTTAAAGCACTCTACCATTGACTATGGAGTTTTGGCATGGCCTATTATAAGCAAAACTTATGAGGAACAGAATTCATTGTGAGGACTGACCAAGGACAGCTTGTGGTTCTGTTTACCACCAAAGGAGCAGGAATAGTAGCCCCCAGGATAGTGAAGTGACATGTGTATATGCAAGTCATCACTTTTAAATTGGAATTTGTGCTTAACATAAGGAATTCTGAAGTTCACTGCTGGTAAAGTCTGAGGTACTTATGTCTGATGAAGCCGAGCATGTGCTGGCTGAGGTGAGTGAGATCTCATCAGGTGGTATTTTTCAGGATGACTGGGTAAGTGCTTTGGGGCATGATAAAGTCTTAACGGAGGTAGGGGCAGTGGGTTTCATAAAACCACAAAGGAAACTACTCATTTGAGAATAGGAGTTGTATAAGGGTGTTGCTGATTCATTTCTGCCAAATGGTAATTTGTTGCCCAGAGATGTTTAGTTAGTAGCTCAATCAATTTTGAGGGAGAGCGATATGACTCTAGCTCATGATTCTACCAATAAAATGAACATTGCGAAATATATTTGCAGGATGATTTCTAGTAACCCTGAATGGACTGCAGAGTGAACTCGATGATTAGGGACTGCACGGCATAAACATAGAGCAATAAATCACAGAATGCAGTCAAATATCCACTATGGGTAACAGACAATATTAACAAGAATCTTTTTACATTACAAAAACGTAAAACAATATTTCACTGCCTAAGACTAAATCCTACTGTCCTCCTGTTAACATTGCTTTTGTCTTAACTTGGGAAATTCTAATGTTTAACTGGCAAAGCCTGTGGTTTGGTTTATACCAGAAAGCAAAGTCTTATTACAGGCCTTTTTAAATGCTACTGCAAGTAGAGGTATATCTTTGTATAATCTATTTAACCTTCATGTAAGCTATTGACACAGGCTTATGTGGCATCCAGACCAGGTCTAAATGTCAAAGAGGAGTCTTAAACACAAGAGATATAAGACATGCCCCTGAATCAATAGGGCCAGTCACCTTGGTGTGAGCAAATTTGGGGCATAACCTGAAGTGTATACTACAGGGCAGTGTTCCAGATCATGCTTAACGGACAATGGCCATCCCTAGGCAGAGTCCCAATCCACAGTGTTATCTACCAGTCGTAACTTCATTTTTCTCTGGTAGGTGTTTTTAGGCAAAACAAACACAGTCTTAAAATGTAATGTTCAGATTATGCATCCATACTGTATATATATATTCTTTATGGATGCACGCACAATCTGAATTACATTCTAAGACTGTGTGTTTGTTTTCTATTATGATATATTTACCCTTTCAGGCTTAGACATCTACATAAATTATGCAAAAAAGGAAGTAGGGAACTCTAGGTATTTCCCACAGAGATGCTGTTTATTAGATGGAGAGCTCTTTTAGACCTCAAGCTGCGTTCAATATGGTCTCTCATGAGATCCTTTTGGACCACCTGAGGGCCGCCGGCATAACCAACCCAGCTAACAATTGGCTTAAATCATACAAGTAGTGCATCTTCCATCATTTACCTCTGATTTTAAGAAGATGATTTGTGGGATACCACAAGGCTAGACACTGTGCCTTCCACATACCTAAATGTATGGTGATGAATTTGGGTATACAATTTGACAAAAACATGTCATTTACACCACAGATAAGGGCTATTACTGTTGTCGTTAAAGAAGATCTTTACATTTCTACCTAGCCACACAGGCAAAATAGTTGTTCATACTATGATCACCGTGAGGCTCAATTATGTCAATGCACTTCACGTGGGACTGCAGGCAGGGCTTCTTAACAAGTTAAACTGGTCCAACATGGGGTGCCTGCCTAATTTTGAACTGTTCGAGGAGGCAATCCAGCATGAAAAATCTTAAAATACTCTTTTGGCGCCCAATTAAACAGAGGTTAATGTTTAAGGCTTTAACAATTACCCATTGAGCTCTGAATCAAGTAGCACCTCTTTATCTAGGAAGAAGATTTACGAAATATGACCCCAGTAGGGCTTTACACTCTTCCAATCAGAGGTTGGTGTATATCCCAAGAATACATAAGGAAAGGCAAGGAGAATGGTCCTTCTCCTGTTTGACAGCAAAAAACTGGAACTCACTCCCTAAAGCACTGAGAGATCTAGATGTGAAGAAGGCTTTCAGGTGGCACTGAAAACCACCTTTCAGGGAATGCTAAATCTTTACTTCTCACAGCTCTTCAGGTTTTATCTAGCGCAGGGAAGCTTCTTGTGATGCAGCTATTCAAATGACATTTATTCAGTCATGGGAACTATTATATATATATATATATATATATATATATATATACATACATATATATATATATATATATATATATATATATGTATATCTATATATAATATATGTATATATATATATATGTATATATGTATATATATATATGGATATATATATATATATATATATATATATATATATATATATATATATATATATATATATAAATATAATAGCTACTGGCAGTCACCAGTAGGTTGTTATAGTTAGGACCATGTTTCCCTTCAAAAAGTGTTTTTTGACTTGCCTATATCTTTGGCGCGATTTGACGAATCTTCATGAAATTTCCCAGAAAAAGTGTTCCTGAGAATCTTGTTGTACATGGGAAGTTTCGGGGTGATCTGTCAAGCTGGGCCGAGAAAAAGGGGGAGTCAAAAAATGTGTGTTTCCCATTATAATTCCAATAGGGATTTTGAAAACAACTACAGCCCGAACTACACCAAATTTGACAGAAAGGCAGCTTTTGGTCCAGAAAGAAGTCTTTTTTGTTGTTTGGTGTAAATCCGTTCAGTAGTTTTTGAGATATTAAAAGAAAAAAATATACAGATATTTAGAGGCATGAAGGTTTCACGAATATTCCCCATCTAGTGCAGGGATCTGATTGGCTGCCAACACTTCAACCAGGCAGTTTTGGCAGCCATCTTGGGACTTCTCTGTTGCGTCCGAAAAAAAAGGTAAAAAAAAAAAAAGAAAAAGGGCCAGGGTAAGGAAACCCTCACCCCTTAGCTCTGGTGCTAGGGTCCAAGAGGGACCCACCGGGGCAAAAAAAAACATTTTTTAAAAAGAAAAAAAAGATTGCTTCGAATTCACGGAGATAACGCAAATTTGTGGCAAAATGTAAAAAAAAAAAAACAAGCGTGGTCTCCGGTGCTTGTTTTACTAAAGCCCCCGGGTGGGCCAGCTCCTGGGGCCTATCAAAATAAAGGAGGGGGTGCACAAGGACCCCCACCACCTCCCCAGGGCTTAAATCAAACAGTATGTGGGGTAGCGTGCCCCTCTACACCCCTGGAACCCCCACCTCACTGGGGCTGAAATAAAATAAGATCGGGGGTCCGTTGCAGATCCCCAGCACTGGTGACCCCTACCTTCCCGGAACTAACTTAAATGTTGGAGGGGGGCTGTCATCACCCCTCATAGAGCCAATAATCACCCTGGGGACCCCCCCCCCCCCCGGGCCGGCTCCTGCTATGTCCTGTGGTGCCAAACACCAGGACATTGCTGTTTGCTCTGACTTGGCGGGAGCTGTGACAGCTCCCGCCAAGCAAAAGCAAACACTCCACTTCCAGCAAGCGGGAGCTGTCAAAATCCTCCAGCTTGATGGAAGCAGAGTTTTCATCTCTTTCCCTGCCTGCAGACATGAAAGTATAGCTCCTGCAGGCAGGGAGATGCATTTTTAGCAGGAGCAATGCTGGCTAACACCTGAGGCAGGGAGACGGCTGGGACTGCGGGGGCCTCGATGCTCCCTCGCAGTCCCCGAGCTAAAAATAATAATTAGTGTGGCCTCTTTTTGGATAAACACGCAGGGCAGGATTAATTCTAGCCCAAAGTGTATTTCACAGGAATTAAACCTCAACAGGAAGCACTTAAAGATAGAAACAAAGGAGGTGACCAAGTTGAAGCTTCAGTTCTGTAAAGTGGTAATATACTAATTTCTTGTGCATGGTCAAGGCAAAGTAAATGTTTTCTCTGCATTTCCAACTTGAAATGTTATTTGTAATTCTCGATGGAGGTGTTTACATCCTTGCTTTTTTCGAGCGCAGTATGTCATGTAGTGACTGTGACGAGTGGATTCTTTCTTGATGTGTGCTTCTGAGACCAGAGATGGGTTCTCCCTTTTAAAAACTATAAGTATGTAAAATGGCCTAGGAGCCAATTGTGGACCCACCCCCATATATTAGTGGTATGCAACGTCCTCCTGCCATTTTCCCAGGATGATGGACAGCTTACTAAAAGGATCCCCTGAGCGCATTTCCTGCCAATTTTGGAGACAAATTCTTGATGCACAGGAATATGATCCACAAAGAAGCACTTCAAGTGTGGTGTGGGGTTCAATGGGAATAGGAGGTAGGCCGCAGGGCCTGACTCCAGGCTAAGCTTTTTGGCCAACCCCTACTGCACATGGCCAAAGGACATACATGGTGCGAAGTTGGTTGGTTATAGGGTGTATGCCGCAGGCCATGCGGACAATCATCATTCCGCATGGGTGCAGGGTTAAGTGACTATGGGGCGTTGCCTACAGGCCCTGCAGCAACCCCCTCCCTGCACAGCCTTGCACGGTGGTGGTTGGATTAACATAAAGTAATTAAAATTACTTTACATAAAAAAAATAAAAAAATAAAAAAAATAATGAAAAAGACAAAGGTTAAAAGGACGTTATAGTTGGGAAATAGAATTTGGAAATAGAATTAAAAAAACATAGAAATTTACTTAAAAACAAAGGTTAAAGGAATGCTATAGTTAGATTCTGAATTTACACGCACAAAACCATGGAAATTCAGCAGTTACAGTTATGGTTATCTTAAGTAACTATAACTCCTGACCTAAGGTAACTATAACTTGCGCCCTCACCGTGCACTGCTAATGATCTCACATATTACATCAGTGATGACATCTTTTATGATATCATTGATAATATCAACACAACATTTGCAATAAAATTATTGATGAGAAAACTGTGCATGGCAGGGGTGTGAGTTATAGGCTTCCACACCCTTCGCATGCTCCGCAGGATCTTCAGGTGCTCCCAGCAGACAACAAAAGGACCGTCACGCAGGCTCTCATTACCAGCAGAATGGACTACGGAAACACCCTCTATGTAGGAATCACGGCACGCCTCTTGAAGAGGCTCCTGACAATACTGAACTCAGCAGCTAATCTAGTACCCGACGTCCCCAGAAGGACTCACATCACACCCCATCTCAAAAAGCTACATTGACTACCGATTTAGAAAAGATGCCAGTTCAAGATGCTGACCCATGCCTACAAGGCCCTGCATAGCAAAGGACCAGCATACATCAACAAACGCCTCACTTTCCATCAACTGACCAGACACCTCCAATCAGCTTCCCTCTCACTCACAGACACCTCACGGATCTGTTGAGCTAATAGCAGAGGATGTTCCTTCCCGCACCTGGCAACCAAAGCTTGGAACAACCTCTCCCTGCACCTCAGGACTGCACCGTCACTCCAGCAATTCAGAAGAGAACTAAAGACCTGGATGTTCGAGTGATCATTCCTCCACGCAGCACCATACAGTTCTAGCACCTCGAGACCCCCATGGGCGATTTGCCACAGTCTATAAATCTCAATTGATTGATTGAATTGTTATTTATGGGAGCTGATTTCATGTGTTCAAATGCATTGCTCGATTCTTGTCATCCACTCTCCCACCAATTCAGCTGACAGGTGGACCGAGTGTTCTGTGACACTTTTAGGCAAGTCTGGCCTTTTAGTCAGCAGCCTTTTGAATACTTGTCTTTGTTTTAAAACTGTTCTGCTGAGGGTCTGCTAAAACTGCAAGTCTCAGAGTGCAAAGTAGTGTTGCCCAATTAGCCCAGACTGCATAGGAGTCACACATTAGAAGAACAGACATAGATTTTCAGACCTCACTTACCCCTGTGTTTTTTTTTGTTTGTTTAATATTGCCAGATTTCCTTTCCTACTGTGGTGCTAAAATTTGAAATAACGTGTAGACCTGGGCAGAAAATTACACAGCGCTTCACAATTGTGCATCCTCAGAATCTATCACACTTCTCTGCATGTGAATAACTGGGGATCTGATCCGTTGCTGTACTTCTCCATGTACACACACATTTACACTGTCCGAGACGATTTATACAAAACACACGGCAACACACACCGAAGCAATGCTACTGACAGAGCACTGACCAGCCAAGTGTGAGCCATGGATGCTATAGTCCGAACCACCTTATTAACTTTGCCTGTTTGTTCCAGCATACTGTTCCGTGTTGTAGGATGCAAGTCCTCGCTACTGTGAGTCATTAACCCCTTCGCTGCCAGACCTTTTCCCCCTCAGGTGCCAGGCATTTTTTTGGCTATTTGGGGCAGTTCGCGCTTAGGCTCTCATTACTTTTTGTTCACATAAGCTACCCATGCCAAATTTGCGTCCTTTTTTTCCAACATCCTAGGGATTCTAGAGATACCCAGAGTTTGTGGCCTTCCCTGCAGGAGACCAAGAAATGTGCAAAAATACAGCTAAAATTGTGATAAAGAAAATGCGAAAAAAGGGCTGCAGAAGAAGGACTGTGTTTTTTTCCCTAAAAATGGCATCAACAAAGGGTTTGTGGTGCTAACATCACCATCTTTCCAGCTTTCAGGAACAGGCAGACTTGAATTTACACATTTTTTAACACAATTTTGGCATTTTACTGGGACAAACCCCATTTTTTAAAATGTTTGTGCTTTTAGCCTCCTTCCAGTTAGTGACAGAAATGGGTATGAAACCAATGCTTGATCCCGGAAAGCTAAACATTTCTGAAAGGTAGACAACAATCTGAATTCATCAAGGGTCATTTGTGTAGCTCCTACAAGGTTTTCCTACAGAAAATAACAGCTGAAATAAAAAAATATTTAAATTGAGGTGAAACAAATAGCAATTTTTCTCCATGTTTTACTCTGTAACTTTTTCCTGCGATGTCAGATTTATTAAAGCAATATACCGTTATGTCTGCTGGACTCTTCTGGTTCTGGGGATATATAGGGCTTGGAGGGTCATCAAGAACCCTAGGTACCCAGAGCCAATAAATGAGCTGCACCTTGCAATGGCTTTTCATTGTATACCGGGTATACAGCAATTCATTTGGTGAAATATAAAGAGTGAAAAATAGGTATCAACAAAACCTTTGTATTTCCAAACTGGGCACAAGATAAGGTGTTTAGAAGCAGTGTTTTTTGCACATCTCTGAATTCTGGGGTCCCCATACAAGCATGTGAATTACAGGGCATTTCTCAAATAGACATCTTTTTTACACACTGTCTTACATTTGGAAGGAAAAAATGTAGAGAAAGACAAGGGGCAATAGCACTTGTTCTGCTATTCTGTTTTCCCCCAAGTCTCCCAATAAAAATGGTACCTCACTTGTGTGGGTAGGCCTCATGCCCTCGACAGGAAACACAACATGAACACATCACATTTTTACCTTGAAAACTAATGTGTTTTTTTGGAACGTGCCTAGCTGTGGATTTTGGCCTCTAGCTCAGCTGGCAGTTAGGGAAACCTAGCAAACCTGTAATTTTTTTAAAACTAGACACCTAGGGAAATTCAGAATGAGGTGACTTGTAGGGCTCCCGCAAGGTTCTGTTACCCAGAATCCTTTGCAATTTGGCAAAAACACCACTTTTTCCTCACATTTCGGTGATAGAAGGTTCTGGAATCTGAGGAGAGCCACAAACTTCCCTCTACCCAGCGCTCTTCCAGGTCTCTCAATTAAAATGATACCTCACTTCTGTGGGTGGCCCAGGTGCCTGCAACAGGAAAAGACCAATAAATGTGTTGAGATTGAGAGGATAGCACAGCGAGTTGATAAGCACAATTTTTTCTTTTACACATTTTTAGACTGACTCTGCTTAGGGTTCCCACACAAGTGAGGTATCATTTTATTTGGGAGACTGAGGGGAACGCTGGGTGGTAGGAAATTTGTGCTGGCACGGTGATCCTACATAGAAAAGTGAGGAAAATATGCTTTTTTAACATATTTAGAGATTTGCAGAGGAGTCTGGGTAAAATAATATTGGGGGATCCATGCAAGCCACACCTCTCTGGACTCCTCTGGGTGTTTAATTTTCAAAAATGTCTGGGTTTGGTAGGTTTGCCTAGATGCCTGCCGCACCCGGGACCAAAAACACACGTGACCTGCCCCCATAAAAAACAGATAGTGTTGCAATAGATCATTTATATGTGTCCACTGTGATTTTCTAAACAGTAAAAATGTGAAAACACACTTAGGTTGTGTTAAGAAGACCCCTCACCCACCAACACAGTTCGTGGCATGCTTCATCATCGGGGTCCCACCCGAGACACCTAGCATGTCACGGATGTGCTCCAATGCCTGATTGATTACAGTGGAGCAGGTTTTGACATTTTTACCACACAGTAATTTTTACTACACATACTTGTTGGATTTGGCACAAGTGTGAGTGATGGTTCAGCAGATCAAATTTTATAAACAAGAGATTTCACAAAAATGAAATTCACTGTTAATAACTGAAAGGCCAAAAAACTGAACCAATTACTCACAGCTCGTGAGCTGTAAAGCCGCTTCAAGGCACCAACCGCTTTACAGTCCATTCGCACACCTTTGATACAAGACATGCACAAGACCATTCACGCTGCCAGCCACAGGCCAAGCACATTACAACACTCGTATCAGCAGACAGTGCCATTCAAGGGCCCATCACATTCATACGCCCACATTCCTCATACAACAATCACACCAGCTGGTGGGAGTGTGTGTATTGGAGTTTGGCTGGCAGTGTGCCGCAATGGTCAACAGCAAGTCACTATTTACACTGCCAGCCAAGCGCCACTCCACGCCATCACTTTTTTTTTATAAACAAAAAAGAGACCACTAACTATTTACAAATAAGTACAAAACTACAAACTCAAAAGGTCTAGCTAAATGCATGACAGTAATGCCAACCGTGAAACTGAACAAAAAATATAAAACAAAACAGAACAGGCAGTTTACACTCATGGTAGTTCCCAATAATACTTTTGGGTGTGGTAACTTCTAAAACAGCCAGCCACACACAGCCCAGACTTAGAAGGACAATCAGGGCAGTAGTGCAGAGTCTCCCTCAGGAAACCTCTTCTGGCACAGCCTCTACATTTCTTAGGGGGAATGTATTTTTGGGGAGTGGGAGGAATGTGATCAGGAAAGTGGTGATCTTTCAATTTAGCCACATCATCCACCACTGCTATTCTAGGAATTCTTGCCTCTTCCACCACAATAAGGCTCTCTATCACCGCCTCCTGAAATTTAACAAATTCCATCCTTGACTCAGGGAAACAATCCTTGAACACAATAAAAGCATTAAAAGTTGCTAAATGAAACAAATGGATGGGCAACTTTTTATACCAAACGTAAGACTTACAAATAGCATTGTAAGGTTCTAACCTCTGGTTTACTCTATCAACACCACACATGTGCTTATTGTAGTCTAAAATGCACACAGGTTTGCGCACTTCAGCAACTTGACCCCAAACAGCCACAGGTGATGTACTCTCATCATGTATGGTAGTTAACATATAGACATCCCTTCTGTCTGCAATTTTCAGAGTTAGCAGCTCATCATTCCGCAAGGCACTGCACTGCCCCCTCTCAAGTTTTTTACAGACAAGCTCTCTTGGATAGCCTTTCCAGTTAGTGCAGATTGTGCCACATGCAACAGTGTCCACTCTGAACAATTCCGTTAACAACTGCCCTCCAGTGTAGAAGTTATCTATATACAAATGGTGACCTTTGTTAAACAGTCGTCTACCAAGTTCCCACACAACTTTCTCACTAACTCCCAAAGTGGGAGGAAAACCAGGGGGGTCAATTTTGGAATCCGTACCAGTGTAGACCAGTAAATTATACACATATCCTGTACTACTTTCTAACAGCATATACAGTTTAATTCCATACCATGCCCTCTTGCTAGGAATGTACTGCTTAAAAACCAAACACCCCTTGAACAGGACCAAAGACTCATCTACAGATATTTCTTTCTCTGGAACATAAACCTCTGAAAACCGATCTACAAAATGATCAAGGACAGGCCTAATCTTAAAAAGACGGTCACAGGATGATCTCATGGCAAGGCTAAGGCATTGTCAACAAAATGCAGCATCCGAAGAAGAAGCAAATACGGATTACGAGTCGTGGTTGCAGGAAATATAGCCATTGTCATCAAGGGACTAGTAGAAAAATAGGAATCCAGCGATGGCTTCTTTATCAACCTCATCAAAAAAGGCAAACCCAGGAACTTTTGCAACTCTTCCAGATTTGTGGGAACCCACTGGGTAACTCTAGACTGAGGCCTAAGTCAGACACCGTTGTCCCTCAAATACTGTATTGTACACAAATTAGTCTACTCAACAATCTCTTCCAAAAATACATCGTCCATAAACAACTGAAAGAAATTGACAGGCAAAATGTTTTCCGTATTGACTCTACACCTTGGGAGACCAGTAAATGCAGGCAACTGTGGGGCAATCCAGGGGTCAGGTCTTCCAATGGGAAACCCTTCAGCCCCAGGCTGCTGCACTATTGGCATATCAATGTCCTCCTCTAAAACAGGCCCTTCATCTGCACTGAGAGTGGCTTCCTCATCAGAAGATTCCTCTTGGACAGAAAACTCACTGCCAGGATCTCTCACTTCCTCCTCTGCCTCAGATGCAGAGTCAGTCTCATAATCATGGTCAGAAGATGACTCACAAAGCAAGCCAACAACCTGCTGAGCGATCACTCTGTGGCTAGCCATGATCTTTTCTCAGAAGTGTAACTTGACAAAAGCGCAAACAACAACCAGCACTGTCTAAAATAAGTAAAAAACAAAGGGGGTTATTCTAACTTTGGAGGAGGTGTTAATCCGTCCCAAAAGTGACGGAAAAGTGACGGATTTACCACCAGCCGTATTATGAGTCCATTATATCCTATGGAGCTCGTAATACGGCTGGTGGTATATCCGTCACTTTACCGTCACTTTTGGGACGGATTAACACTCCTCCAAAGTTAGAATAACCCCCAAAGTGTGGCTTCATTGAAAGAGTTATGTACTCACAAACTATACCAGTCACGTGTCTGAAAAAGGTAGACTAACCAGCAACTACTCTGCACAGACACTGCAATCACCAATGCTATCCCACTAAAAAGAAAAAAGAAAATCAAATTAGACATAAGACAACACAAATATCATTGTGCACAAATCTAAGAACACTTTCACACACAATCCTGCATTTAGTGCACCACCTACAAACATTTCATTCATTTATGTCAACAATGTTCCTTTGGAGTAAATTGCTTTTACTTACCTAAAACATGCAACTACGCAAACCGCAGGTCAACTACTGCCAAAACCACAAGGATCCACAGCAAAGGAAGCCAAAGCTTTGAACTGGAACAAAATGGAAAAATAAACTATTATAATCACAAATACAAATACTTTGCCAGTTGACAAACACCCCGCCACCAAGCATTTTCAAATGTTCCCTGATGCCTAAGTGGATTCTGCCCCCCCTTAGGGGCATATGGGCATACAAAAAATAGGATAGGATAGAATAGGCTTTATCTGTAACAACTTCAGCAGATGTGAGGGGGGCAATCAGAACATAAGTCCTGGATTGAGAAGTGGCTGCATTGAGGGGGGTTTGCGAGAAGCAGAGGTAAAGTGACCCAGCTGCAATTGCTAAACAAAAGTACCGAAAATAGATGAGATGGGGCAGGGCAGAGGATGTGGTGTAACAGCCAGAACTGCAGACCCTGGGGCTGGGGAGCCGGGTTCAAGTCTCGGTATGGCCTTTTGGAATAAAAAGCAGTGTAAGGCTATTCATCAAATGAAGTTCATAACACTACTCCTAAACAGCATAGCCATTTCGGGATGCCAAATAAAACAACAAACAAAAGCAGTGCAGGGCTTTTCGTCAGACAGAGTTACAAACACAACCAGTAAAGAAGCAGGCAAGTAATCAACAAAATAAATAGTGCATGAAAACAACAGAAAAGAACAACAGCGGAACACTACAAGTAGTTAGTCCCTACTCCAGGGAAGTAAACAAATGAGCACAAGGTCGGACTAAAAAGATAAATTAACCAATAGCAAAGAAGCCTTTTTCAAGGACACACCAAATAACATATAAAAAGCTACTGGGTAGGATGAAAGCCTGTGAACTGATTACAGCATATCTCGAAGAGACCGCACATGCGTTGCCTAGACTCGACCGAAACAAACATAAGGGATCAGAGTAGAGGTATCCTGATTCCAGACAATACATGGAGAGGTCCCTAAGGGACCCCTCAAGTGCAAAAATGTGCCCAATTTTTTTTGCCTGATCCATGGATCCATTGGAAAAAGAAACCTAACCCTCTCAATCACCATACCTCTGCCGCACATGGCCAAGGGCCGTTTACAGTGTTGGGTTGGGCGCATGCAGGTGGGTTTGAGGCAGGGCCTGGACACTTCGGGTGTGGGCGGCGGTGGTTGTATTAACATACAGTATTTAATTATATTACTTTACATTGAAAAAACATAGAAATTCACAAAAAAACTAAGGATACAGGGATGTTATGGCTATGTTCACATTTTAAGCACACGAAACCATAGAAATTCACAAGTTATAGTTTCTTAACATAAGTATAACTATAACAGCCACATTTCTATGGTTTTGTGTGGGTAAAATGTAAACCTAACAACAAGGTCCCTGTAACTCTTGATTTTTTAAGTGGAAAAAATAAAAAATAAATATATATATATATGCAAAAAAAGAGAATAGAGAACTCTGGGTAGTTCCCAAGTTTAGGTGGAGAGCAGCTCTAGTAAGGAGCACCCTGCAACACCAGCGACACTCTAGATTTGCTCACCTCAAATGTCTGTTTATCTAGCAAAGTTTTTAAGCATTGGATCAGCACAGTGCTATCCACGCCGAGCTAGATAGTGACAAAGTCTTTTGCCATTTGTACAGCAAATGTACAATGTTGCAGGGTGCTCCTTACTAGAGCTGCTCTCCACCTAAACTTGGGAACTACCTAGAGTTCTCTATTCTCTCTATTCTCTCTTTTTTTGCATAATTTATGCGGCACTCTAACCCTGAAAGGGATTTGTTTTGACTTATACTGGGTGCTCCCTTGTGTCTGGACAAAGCTAAACCTCTCTGATGAGCTCTAATGAGAGCGAAACACGTGTCAGGGGTTGCTTTTAACTCATTCCAGGTTGGCTTGGATGGTATTTTACCAGTCCAAAGCTGTAATACTGTGCCTGGTGTGGTAAATGGCTTTTGTCATTTTTCAGCTCGGCAAGGTTGACACTGTGTCAAACCTATGCTTAAAGACTTTGCTGTACAAATGGCAAAAGACTTTGTCACTATCTAGCTCGGCGTGGATAGCACTGTGCTGATCCAATGCTTAAAAACTTTGCTAGATAAACAGACATTTGAGGTGAGCAAATCTAGAGTGTCGCTGGTGTTGCAGGGTGCTCCTTACTAGAGCTGCTCTCCACCTAAACTTGGGAACTACCCAGAGTTCTCTATTCTCTTTTTTTGCATAATTTATGCGGCACTCTAACCCTGAAAGGGATTTGTTTTGACTTATACTGGGTGCTCCCTTGTGTCTGGACAAAGCTAAACCTCTCTTATGAGCTCTAATGAGAGCGAAACACATGTCAGGGGTTGCTTTTACTCATTCAAGGTTGGCTTGGATGGTATTTTACCAGTCCAAAGCTGTAATACTGTGCCTGGTGTGGTAAATGGCTTTTGTCATTTTTCAGCTCGGCAAGGTTGACACTGTGTCAAACCTATGCTTAAAGACTTTGCTGTACAAATGGCAAAAGACTTTGTCACTATCTAGCTCGGCGTGGATAGCACTGTGCTGATCCAATGCTTAAAAACTTTGCTAGATAAACAGACATTTGAGGTGAGCAAATCTAGAGTGTCGCTGCTGTTGCAGGGTGCTCCTTACTAGAGCTGCTCTCCACCTAAACTTGGGAACTACCCAGAGTTCTCTATTCTCTTTTTTTGCATAATTTATGCGGCACTCTAACCCTGAAAGGGATTTGTTTTGACTTATACTGGGTGCTCCCTTGTGTCTGGACAAAGCTAAACCTCTCTGATGAGCTCTAATGAGAGCGAAACACGTGTCAGGGGTTGCTTTTACTCATTCCAGGTTGGCTTGGATGGTATTTTACCAGTCCAAAGCTGTAATACTGTGCCTGGTGTGGTAAATGGCTTTTGTCATTTTTCAGCTCGGCAAGGTTGACACTGTGTCAAACCTATGCTTAAAGACTTTGCTGTACAAATGGCAAAAGACTTTGTCACTATCTAGCTCGGCGTGGATAGCACTGTGCTGATCCAATGCTTAAAAACTTTGCTAGATAAACAGACATTTGAGGTGAGCAAATCTAGAGTGTCGCTGGTGTTGCAGGGTGCTCCTTACTAGAGCTGCTCTCCACCTAAACTTGGGAACTACCCAGAGTTCTCTATTCTCTTTTTTTGCATAATTTATGCGGCACTCTAACCCTGAAAGGGATTTTTTTTTATATATATATATATATATATATATATATATATATATTCACAGAAAAAAAACAAAGATTAAAGGGACATTAGAATTAGGAAAAAGAATTTTAAAAAACAGAGATATTCTCTTAAAAAAAGAAAATTTTAGGGACATTATAGTTAGGCTCACATTTTAAACGTACAAAACCATAGAAATTCATCTGTTATTGTTACAGTTAGCTCAAATAACTATAACTCGTGATCTCAGGTAACTATAACTTGTGTCCCCGCTGTAACCTTTGGCTTTTTCAGCAAATTTCAATGTTTTTTTAACATAAAGTAATTTTCATTACTATATGTTAATCCAACCGCCAATGCGCATGGCCTGCGGCCAGGCCCTACAGTCAACCACTCATAGCCACCCAACCTTGGTCTGTGCACGTCCAAAGGCTGTGAACAGTGGGGTTGACTGCAAGGATTGGCTGTAGGCCAACCCCCCAACCTTCCAACCCCACGCTGCGCACGGCCTTTGGCCATGTGCAGGGGGAGTTGGCTGCAAGTCCGCATGGCCCCCCTCCCCTGGCTTTTTTGGGCCCAGGTACCCATTCCCCAGGGCCCGGTGTTAATATATGTATTTTTTAGGGGGAGAGAGGCTGCGTGGCCCCCCTTCCCTGCCCAATTTCGGTCCTGGGGACCCCTTCTCCTGGTACTTAGAGTTAATATAGTTTTTTTGATGAGGGGACGGCTTGCCCCCATTCCCCAGACTGATCTTTACCCCGGGACCCCACCCGCTGGGGCTCGGCCTAATCATTTTATTTTTTTCTATGGAACAGAGGGCCACGCAACCCCCCTACCCAGGCTGATCTCAGCCCCGGGGACCCCATCCCCAGGGGCCCAGCATAAAAAAAATTGGGGGGGGGAGTTGGGTCACATGCCCAGCTACCCAGGCCGATCTTAGCCACATGGATCCCACTTTCTGGGGTCTGGCCATGTCACCATGTGCCCCCCAGGGCTACCAGTCACCACTGCTGTAGACAGCAGGGGGAGCTTGAAGGACCCCTACAGTTGAATAGGCATTAGTCCCAGGGAGGTGACGGTCCCTCGGGCCGTGGGGGGGGGTCGGGTGCCCCCATATTTGATTAAACATTGGCCCAGAGAAGCTGGCTGTCGCTGAGGCTATGGGGCTCCCTTGCATTTCCTTAAGTAATCAGCCCTGGGGAGGAAGCGGTCCCTGGGGCTGCGAGTGGGCCAGGTGCCCCCCGCATTCAAATTTTCAATGCCCCCGGGACCTGGCCCACCCGGGGGCTACATTTAAGCAAGGGAGGGAGCCCGCACTTTTAAAAAAAAAAAAATCTGTGGATCTGCGATCCGCCTCAACTCCAGCTGAAGATTTAAAAAAAAAAAAATGTTTTTGCTTTGGGGGTTCCTCTGGGACCCCAGCACGAGTGCTAATGGGTCATGGTGTCCCTACCCTCGCCCCTTTTCTTTTTTTATCTTTTTTTCTGGAACTTGGCTGAAGCCAAGTCCCAACATGGCTGGCAACACTTCCTTGTTGAAGTGTTGGCAGCCAATCAAATCTCAGCACGAAATTGGGAGGATTTGCGGAGCCTTCGTGTCTCTTTATATACAAATTTGCTTTTTCTTAAATTTATCAAACACTACTGAACAGATATGAACCAAGTAACAAAAAGGGTGCTTTCTGGACCAAGAGTAACCTTTCTGCCAAATTTTGTGTTATTCGCCGAGTGGTTGGGGCACTATTCCTGTTCAAAATCCCTAAGGAATGCATGGGGAAAAAGCTTTTTGGACCCCCCCCTTTTTTCAGCCCCCCGCTTGACGGATTACCCCGAAACTTGCCATACAGACACTTGAAGTGAGCATCATTTGTTTTTGGCTAATTTCGTGAAGATTCATCAAACAGCGCCAAAGTTATTAGCAAAACAAAAAATGCTTTTTCTATAGAAACTAGATCCTAACCATAACTACCTAGTAGCGATGGCCACTATATACATATATATATGTGTATACATATATATATGAAATCGTGGAACATATCGCACTATTGGTGTGATTTATAGATGACCTATTCCTCATATGGGATGGTGATGAACAAGAGCTAATTAAGTTCCTTGAATCCTGGGAAAATAACCCCCAAAAACTTATATTTTCACAAGAAATCAGTGCCACGAGTATGACATATTTAGACATTACAGTATACATTAAGGGGGAAAAGGTATGTACATGCATCCATAAGAGACCTACTATCTGCAACAACTTATTGCATGCAAATAGTGGACACCCACATGCCCTAAAATGGAGCATTCCATATGGAGATGCTATGCGCAAGAAGAAATTGCTAAGAGGAAGCAGAATTCAATAGCGAAGCAAAAAGAGATGTGCAACAGATTTAGAGCTCGAGGCTACCCAAGTATTGTCCTGGAGGATGCTCTCACGAGAGTGTCATCACGGAAGAGAGAATAACTGTTAATCCTGAAACAGTTTGAACCAAGAGGAGTGGAGGAGTCATTTTAACGGAGTTTGATCAGTCCAGTGCTCAAGTGAAGAAAGTCTTGCAAAGGAACTGGCAAACATTAAGACTGGATGAGACTCTTAAATCAGCATTACCAGTGCAACCAAGGGTAAATTATAGTATAACAGCCTCATTAGGAGACTATTTAGTCCATAGTTTCATGCAAGGTGTTCCAAACACCAAATACAATTGGTTGGCCAATCGTCAGAGAGGACTCTGGAAGTGCCAGAGGTAAAAAGAATGTACTTTTGGACAGAATACAGTTGAATTTGAAACAATAACAGGCAGGAGGTTTGGATTAGAAACAACATCAACTGTGAAACTGTGGAAAGAGGTATATTGGGAGTACAGCCAATAAACTTAAACTTCAGATCCTACAGCACATCTGGGCCATACAGAATAAAGACATCACATGTGCTATGGCCAAACACATATGGGAGAACCATGGAGGAGACAAAACAGGATTGTGCTACTTTGTTATACATCATATTGTGAGGACACCAAGAGGAGAGGATCAAGAATTGGCTCTCAGGAAGTCAGAGTCCAGGTGGATTGTCCTGATGGGGACTGAAATTCCATAGGGGCTGAACTCTGATGCAGAGTTACATGTGCTTCTACGATGAGATAATAGACATTTGCTCAGGGGACTGGTGTAATATATAATTTTGTGACCTTGTGAGGAGGGGAATTTGAGAATGATAAGGATATAAGAACATATTAAATACTTGAGCAAGTGGGGAATATGTTCATCTATGCATGAGAGATTTGGAAGTGTCTTGTAGACTGTCATAAATATTATTTATATTTTCTTCTTTATTGCTTTTATATTCCCTTTTGTGATTATCATTTAGATTTCATATTTGTTAGTCTTTCTCTCTCTCTCTCTTGTGGTGGAAATCAAGGTGCCTTGGAGCATCAGGATGTTAATTGATATATTATAAGGGACAACAATGAAATATATTCAATGTGAGGTTTGTACTTGACATGAAAATAGTGGAACATAAGACTGCTATGACTAAAAAAGAATATTGAGTCTTGGATTACTAGAAATTAGATTTTTAAGGGGAAATGACCAAGATATATGTGATTGGTTTAAATGAATTTGGTACTTTACATTTATGAAAATGTCTAAATTGGTCCCCGTTATGAGGTTTCTCCAGGTAACTAAAAGGATTACATGGATTTATACTACTCTGACAGAGAGTGGACACGTGACTGACATGGGTATTTTACTTTTATATGTATATTATCAGTGCTTTTACTGACATTGCCCCCTCCCCTCCCTTTTTTCACATTTTTATATACAAGACTAATTTATGGGTAGATGTTTGAGGAAAAACAAGAAAAAATAGGAAAAGAAAAATAAGTGATAGTTCACATAAATTGGTCTTATTTGACCATACGCCATTGAAATTGTTTGAAAGTAACTCCTTTGCTTCAACTAAAGTGTGGGTCGTGTGACCCTTTTTAAATCATGTTCACTTGTGCACTTTATGGTCAGGGGAAGGCTTGTTGCCGAAACGCGTCACCATGCCTTTACAGCACTCACACTCTTGATTGCATGAATTTGTAATGTGTTAGTCTTTTCTTGTGCTCTTGTGCCAGTGATGTTGGGGGATTCGGTATTGGAATATTGGGGTGTGCAACAGGTGTTTGGAGGCTTTGAACAGCAGGAGGCACTATGAGCTGCGCTCTCTTCTATGAAATAAATCTGTTATCAACACTACATTGTGTGAGGTTTTCACTACAGGAAATGTGGCGACGAGCTACGAGACCGCTTACATGAACTCACGCACACCGGCTGCATCTGACCTCATTTCGGCAGACAGGTTGTCGATACGTGTCATCTAACCTTCAAGGACAGTACGGTCAGTGCTTTGAAATTTTAAAACGTATCCAGTGTCAGGTGCCATTATAGTCAGTCTAAGTAGCCATTTTGCCCGTAAGAAGAAAGGTAAGGGAACTGACGTGGCATGCATTTTTATTCACTCTACTAAAAAAAAAAAAAAAAAAAAATGCTAGAAAGCTAACCTCACCTCCTGACTTTCGCATCGTAATGCTTTTGTGAGGAATTTATGGAAGCATTTATTCTGCTGGCAACACAGTAATTTACGACGTACCCCATTTTAAGGGCACGGTGATGCGCACACTTCCGTTTGCGTGTTTTGATTTCTGCTTCGATATTCTCGGTGATGTGCACACCATGCTAGAAACACTGATACGCGCAAGCCGAGACTCAGAATAACTGTGTTAGGTATTTAAAGCGTATGGTGATGCGCACATCTGTTAGCGTGTCACAAACTCAGTAATGTTCTTGGTGATGCGCACATCACTTTAAAAGGTGAAATGAAAACACATGTGGCAGAACTCTTTCGTTTTAGATATTTTTTATTTTTGTATTTCCATGTCATAGAAAGATTTACATATAAAATATTCATTACGAAGGTCAAACAGATTATTATCGTCAGTCAGTGTATTTATGGACACTCCTAATAATATCACCACTCTTCAGGAATTACTCTAACTTACCATATCACCATGCAATCAGTGAACCCACCACCACCATTTTAAAAACACCAGGAAATCCACCTATTGTTTGGAAAAATTGGTATAATGCTTTTGAAATGTAGCAAATGGAGCAATATGTGCATCTCATTTCCGCCCTGAAAGGAAGACATTTTTACTCTTACACTCATTGGTTTTAAAGGAAGGTCGGTATACAAACACCTTCCACCTTTGGTGGTCAACGAGGGAGAAGAAATCGATGAGTACATAGAAACGGTTAAAAAGCTTGAACTGAGGTTTGACATTCAACCTAGCCTGGTGGTAATTAGGCATACGTTTTTCAAAAGAGATCAAAATACTGGAGAAGATGTCAATACGTATATATCAGCACTCAGAAAACTTGTAGCTGATTGTCAATTTGAGACATTTAGTGATCAACTAGTAAGGGATCAATTTACATCAAAGTGCACGGATAAAATAATTCAACAAAAGTTACTCTCCATGGGTAATCCATCTTGTGAGGAGACGTTGAGGGTAGCAAAAAGTAGTGAGACATGAAAACAATCTGTCAAGGAACTAGAAAACAAAGCAATAGAAGCCATAGGAATAGTGAAATCTCAGGAAGAAAAGACTCTGAAATTGACTAAAAGTTTTAATAAGCCATTTTTCAAGCAAACAAATATACGCTTTAGGTGTGGGAATACAAACGATCTCAAAGGTAATAAAGGTTGTCCAGCGAGTAATGTAATCTGCAGAAAATGTAATAAAATAGGTAATTTTGCCAGAGTGTGCCAAAGTGGCACAAGCAGTACTAACATGCATCAAAATTCAGGCATGTACACAAATAGCGTCGGTGTAGCTAACGTTACAGAGGTAGATGTGGATAAAGTTAATGAAATTCAAGATGAATTGAGAGACATGGCGATGATTGTTACTGATGATCAAATAGTGAGTGGACATCTAGCTAAGTGCATAGATCCTTACATTGCAATATATGTGAGCAACAAGGTTATTAAATTGTTAGTTGATTCAGGAACTAGGATTACAATGATAACCCAAGAGTTATTTAAGGAAGTTTGGGGAGACAGACCTCTTGATGCACCAGACAGAGCACCTGTGTGTCATATGAAGGCAGGAAGATTGAGTTGGCCGGTTATTTTTAGGACATCCTACAATTAAAAACTAGAAACGTTTTTGAGAAAGTATATGTTGCAATAAAGGGGTTAAACATATTAGATTGGTTTCACCAGGGGCTTTTTCAAATGGTATTGAACCCCGGAACCAAAGAGCAAGTATCTGTTGTGGAATCAGATGATTATGTTGATGGTTTAAAGGAAGAGTTTCTATTAGTACTTTCGGAAAAAAATGGGCAATATTAAAGACTTCACCCATCAAATAAAGGTAAAGGGGTGTGTAATTCCCATCAAGCACAAATTAAGGTCTTATTTTACTAAACGTATTGGGAATCATGCAGGAGAGATGGGTTGTCTTAAAAAGTGAAAAGTGTCATTTTTAAAAAAACAAGGTTGAATACTTTGGTTATGTGATGTCAGAACAGGGGGTAGAGCCTAAACCTGGTTTGGTCAAAGCCATCATGTATGCATCACCACTAAGCAAGGCAGGTTTGAAATCCTTTATAGGATTGTGTGAGTTCTACTCACAGTTCATGCATGAGTATGCCTCACAAACTAAACCATTAACCAACTTTTTGAGGAAAAATTTTGTGTTTGTTTGGAATGGAAAATGTCAGGAAGCATTTGAGTGGATCAAATCCCAACTGCTGGGGTCAAAGATTTAAAAAACGTTTGATCCAAAAGTTCAATTTGTTATTACTGTGGATGCCAGTAGCTTTGGTGTGGGTACTGTTTTGACCCAGGTGAAGGAAGGTATTGCACCTTGGGTTATGCGTCAAGAGTGCTGAGAGGCTCAGAAGTAAATTTTACAGTTATTGAAAAAGAACTCTTGTCTAGTTGGTGGGCCATTATAAAATTCCATCTGTACATCTGAAGAAATAAATGTGTTTTATGCACAGATCACAGCCCTCTGGTTTCCATTTTAGCAGGACACAAGATCAAAGATCACACACAGCGTATCGCAAGTCTGTCCACTAAGTTATTACAGTATAATTTGAAGTTCAATACACCCCTGGCAACAAAAATGTTAGAGCGTATTTTTTATCAAGATTTCCAGTTGATGAAGAGTGTGGCATTGATGAAGAAGATGAAGACGATGTTGACAATTGTTTTATTGCAGCTATGGATTTGAGGGTATGTGTGCTGTGAGGGAGAAAGAATGGAAGGAAGAGGTGTCTAAGGATGCGATTTTGACACAGGTCATGAAATTCGTAAGGTGTGGTTGGTCAAAAGAAAGGAATGTGTCAGTTCAGTTTCAGACATTTATAAAGGTCTCAGGTGAATTGTCAGTTGAAGATGACTTGCTGATGAGAGGTGGTAGTTTTGTAGCCCCAGAAAATAATTTACACAGATTGCTGGTGCGCATGAAGGTCACCTAGGTAGAACGTTCACAAAACGTAGATTACATGAAACGTTTTGGTGGCCTGCAAGGGGCCAGTATGTTGATGAATTTGTGAGTGAATGTGTAATATGCAACAGCTGTGAAAAGGGACTCAATGTAAGGACTCCACCTTTACAACCTATTGAATTGCCCACAAAACCATGGGAAAAAGTGGGGATTGGTATCATTGGTCCCTTTAATGTGTTACCTAATTCTTTGAAGCTTGCTGTAGTTTTAATTGATTACTATTCCAAATGGCCAGAAGTCATATTCATAAGTGATCCCTCATCAAAGAACGTAATTGAGTTTTTGAGAGATGTTCTTCTACGTGAAGGTTTCCCATCATTTATTGTATCAGACAATTGGGGTGCAATTCGCAAGTGCTGAATTTGAGAATTTTCTACACAAGGAGATGTCAAACAGATCAAAAGTTCACTCTATCATCCACAAACAAATGGTCTTGTGGAACGCATGAATCATGTATTGGGGAACCGTATACAATGGGCTATTTCAAACAATCCAAATGTTTAGAATGCTGTACGATCTATGCTGTGATTCATGTTATCAACACTACACTGTGTAAGGTTTTCACTACAGGAAATGTGGCGAGGAGGATGGGATATGAATCCAAGCGTGCAAAGCATGTCTGGTCAAAGGCCAGGCCCTGTGTCCTGGCCTTATTGCACATGGCTGATGGCCATTCACAGCAAGGGATGGTTCCACATGGAGGGTTTGGAGAAGGACGTCTTGCACAAAGGGGACTTGCTGTTTGCAGGGTGGTGGGAGCACAGCTTGGACAGAAAACAGAAATTCACTGAATAAACAGAGGTTAAGTTGATGTTGAAGTTAGATTAGGCTCCAAGACCTTTATTTATGTTAAATTATGTTTAAAAACAGTAATTCACTGAACAAAACAAAGGTTAAAGCGATGTTATAACTAGGTAATGGAATACATTGGAAGACATTAACCTGAGCTAAAAAAAAAACATTGAAATACATCAGTTATAGTTTAATAAAAAAATCTAGAACTTTCGCCCCCATCATGCACTGCTTATGACGTAATGTTACATCACTCATGATATGTTCAAATTATTTTAAAAAGGGACAAAAATGTGGGTTGGGCATTTGTGCATGGATGGGCGCAGGTCCTGGCTGAAACCAGTGCCTGATGGAGGGTGGAAGCACTCTGCCCATGTGAGGTCAGGATGAACATTGTGCCCGTCTAACAGCAGGGTGTTCAGTGTGCCTTTGTGAGTGCAGCAAGGGAGAGAGTGCACCAGTGCAGGGTGGGGGTGTGTGCTCATTTAAGCAGAGGGTAAGTTGTGTGTTTGTATTAGCGCAGGGTAAACAGCGATACTACATGAGTGCAAGGTAAGCTTTGTGCCTGTGTGAGTACAAGGTGAACAGTGTACATTCTGAGTGCATTTTGGAAGGTGTGCCCTTGTGAGTGCAGGTTGAGAGGTTTGCTTGTGTGAGTGCAGTGATGCATGTGCATAAGTACTGGGTGAGGGGTGTGCCTGTGTGAATGCAGGGATGAGTCTGAGCGAGTACACATGTGGGTGCAGGGTAAGCATTGTACCTGTATGACTGCAGGGTGAGTAGTGTTCCTATATGAATGCAGGTGTGTCTATGTAAGCACTGGATAATGGGTGTGCCCTTGTGAATGCAGAGTGTCAATGCTGGTTGCCTCTTGAGTGTTATATGAGGCGTGAGCTCATGTGAATACAGGGTGACTGATGTGGTCATGCAGTTTGCCTTTGCGACTGCTGGCCAAGTGGTTCTGTCTAATTGCACGGCGAGTGCTGTGTGCCTGGGTGAGTGCAGGGTAACTTGTTCCCGGTTATTAAGTGTGCGTGAGCGCTGTGTATATGCGAGTGCAAGGTGAGTGGTCCTCCTATGTGAGTGTAGGGTGGAGTGTTCCTGCTATGTGAGTGAATGGTGGGAGGTACGCCTATATGAGTGCAGGTTGAGTTGCGGTGCCCGGGAGAGTACAGGGGTGCATTTGTATAAGTGTTGCATGAGGGGTGTGCGTGTGTGCGTGTAAGATGTGCACTGTGCTTGTGTGTGAGTGCAAGCATATGCCAGTGTGATTACAGTGTAAGGGGGAGCCCATCTGAGTGTTTGGATGAGAAAGATGTGCCCTTGTGTGTGCATGGGCGAGTTTGTATGAAAACGAAATAAGAGCCTTGCCCATGTTACAGCAAGGATGGCAGTCCCTCCCTGTAATTACAAGGAAGTTCCTCTGAGGGTGAGCAGTGTTTATAAATAAGTTCAAAGTAACATGTACAGATACAGGGTGAGCAGTCTTTCCCGGTGCAGGCTGCAGCACATCAAAGCTAGACCTGCAAATAAGCATTGCCAATCCCTGTTTATTCCTTGGTGACCCCGAAACGTCCTTCGCGTTTTACACAGTTGCCTATCAGTCGTCGTTCTAGATTTTCCAGCGCTTGATGATTTCAGTGCGTATTTGTTATAGGAATTTTCAGCTGTCTGTGCAATTTTAGAGTAGTCACCGTGGAGGAATGGAGCCGTTGAACAGACTATTCTTAGAAGGAAAGGAGAGGTATATTTGGCAAGAAGCGATTACTTTTTTCATATTAATAACAGACTGTTATTTGTAATCGCCCCCTCTTCCCCCGCCCATTAAAATGGTGCGGTCCTTCTTGTGAGTGGCTGATCGCATGTCAGTGGGCGGGTCTATTGTTTCTCGTGAGAAGAGGGACCCCTAGTTTCCCGAAGCAACGACGCTATATTGCCAGTGGGCGGATCCATTTTGTCACTGCTGTCACGGGGGTTGGGGAACGTTTTTGGTTAGCGGGGGGTGTCCCCGATAGATGCGCTCCCGTTGATGTGGCAAGCCTGGCTTTAATTGGTAGGCAGGTTTGTGACGTAGGCTGCGGTGAGCCCTGCGGCTCCCTGGCAGTGCTTGGGTCTTTTAAAGGGAGAGAGCGGGGTGCGTGGATAAACAGTCCGAGCCGGGAACAGATAAGCCCAAAACAGGAACCCGTGGACTACGACGCCAGCTCAGACTCCAGGAAGTAGAGAAGAGAGGCGAATCAAGGAGAGGGACGGAACCACTCGGGGTCAAAGCAGTAAAGGTGAGAAACCACGGGGCATTCTGAGCATGGCTTATACTCGGAAGTGCTACCCATCCGTTGACCTCCGGAGAATGTCCTCTAAATAACGCAGTTCCATTATAGAATGGGTGGATCAGGTCTCTTATTTACTGAGATGGGCCATTCGCTTCTTTATAAAACGAGGTGACTATTGAACAATTAGAAAGAGGTGGGTTGTCAGCTACTAGACGGAGCAGTACAGTCTGCTTCAGGGACGAGGTGCCTTTCACTCCTATCCACGGCGATGGCCCTCACACCCTCTTAAAAGCATATTTGAATGTTTGTAACCCAATTACAGACCCTGTTGGATCTCCCTCCATTTGTCAGAATGATCACACACCGAACTTTGTAGAATGAGGCTGCTCAACCTTCTCACTCTTTATAGACTGTGGTGGATCATCAGCGCCTCTTCTCTAAAGATTAGGACTTCTTAAATAACCTCTCTTAAAGATAAGAGAGTGTGCCCCTCTCTAAAAACACCCCAGCTCATAGTAAAGACTCCCACCGCACAGTTTGGTTTGCCACTCCGAAGTGAGTTGAGTGCAATATCCCGCACTTTAAAGGGCGGGGTCTTTATATGTGTATGTATATATATATATATATATATATATATGTATATTTATATCGCAACAACCACTGCTTTTCTGGGTGAATTAATTTTATCAAATTTCAAAAAATGGAACGCCATTCTCTTTCTTGGTTGTGGTTCGTCAGTCTGCAACTGACAGGCTCCAAACAGCAAATACTTCATCACTAACTCCAGTTGTTGAGGACCACCGACTTGCCAGGTGGATATTAATAAACTGTATTTCAACATAATTAGAATTGTTTATTTAAGGTAAAATTAGTGTTGGTTAGCCTATTTCTTTTCCTTCTCTAGTTCTGTAGAAGTTGTCTTCCTAAAAAGTCCTTTTATTGCTAGTCATGGAGGAGTATTTACAAGAAGACCCGCAAAGATAACGCTTTCAAAGGGAGATATGTCATTTTCAGAACTGTTTTTTGGATTCATTGACCTACAAACCCATGCACTGCTTTCCTCTTCACTAATTCCCCAAACCTAATATTTCTGAGTTTCAGAGCCAATAAGAGTAGGGCTTGGAAGGTCAACCTCCCCTGTGGTCTAATGTCATCAATGACATCAGACCGTGTGCATTCAGGCAGCTAAAGTGTTTGTCCATGAATGTCTGGTTCTGTCACTTTTCCTGAATACCATCATATTTTGTACATTAAAGCCTGGTCCCTAAACTTATTGAATACTCACAGGAATTTCTCCAAGTAGCTCTGGGGGTCGTATCTCTTCAGCAGTTCACAGCACTTCGACTGAACAACCCTGGTTCTTGCACTTCAGCTGCACACATATATTTCAGTAAATGAACCGGTCTTTGAACATGTTTCGAACTGCACAAGAGTTGATTAAGGACTTACCTTTTTAACCGTGTAAGAGTTTGCCTTTCTAGACCTAATAAGTACCCTTCTGTAGCCCCCTCGAAAGTTTGTCCTTGCAGTTCTTATGCATCGCAAATCCATGTTTGTCTATGTAGGACTGGTCCTTAAACTTCATCATGCACTCAAAGAGGTTTCGCTATATTGGACTGTTTTTTTACACACAAAGCTTACCCATATAGTGTAGGCCTGACCTACGAATTTCTTAGCACACAATAGTTATTTCCTCATGTAGGCCATAGTACCTCAACTTCTTATATCATGGCTGCTGGGCAAGTAGAGTATGAACAAGGAGTCATCTCAGAGGATGGACCTTCCTTAAACGATGAGTCCTTTTTCATGGTTAGCCTCAGATTGTGTGTCGCCAAAGCTAGCAATGAAAATGCTGTCAATGGCAGAGACCTAGTCGAATTTGAGCATAGAGCTGCTGCAGTGCACAGGATTCAGTACACGTCAAGATGATGTCAGTCCTCGGGTATATGAGGTTCTAGTTAGCATATAGGATTGTACCATGTAATTTATGGCACTGCCACTGAAATCTTTGCTGTGCCACCCCTGGCATATTTCATCTGCACTACTAGCATAACATACTGAAATTAAATAAATCCACATCGCCCAACCTGTTTCCTTTTACGATTCTTGTTCAGAATTGCCCATTCCCTGTTTTGAGTGGCTAAAATATTAACTAATGGAATAGAAATTAAAGAAAAGGTCATTTCTCAGAAGGAACCATCAACAGCTTTGAAATAGTGGTGCAAATCGTGAAACATCTTGTACGCCGGTATTTAGAGAGAGGCGTTCATCTAGCTGTCCTGTCTTTAGAATATGTGCATGGACTTTTAAGTTCTTAGTCATGCTGCTTGTAGGTACCTTACTAGTCGCTTCCTGCACTTAGACAGCCATCGCATTTGATGATTCATATTGGGCATCTTCACCCAAAAGTCCTAGTCCTTAGATGTGAATCACAGGTTCTTCCAGAGCACACAGAGAACTGTGGTTGAGATCAGACTCCTACTGCTCGCCCTAAAAAAATGTAACGGAATGCAGTGCCATCTTCTAGCACCTCTTATGATCGATACACTTGTTAACACCCAGGGGAGTGGAGCAAAACACGTGGTTTGGTTGATTGCATACAATTCTAGTCTGGAATCAAGTCATCAGATTCTTTGCTCATCTCTGTCTAGCATGCCATCACCACGTTTTGGTCATCCGACCCAGTGGGTTGACATGATTAGGTATGTTGACCTCACTCCTTCCCCTCAGACTACCATTTCAGATATTCACGACAGTCACATATCCGGGCAATGGTTTTTGAGCTCCGTTTTGCCTAGTTATTATGCATGTATGCAAAATAAATGTGCCCAACTGCTTTTTGCCAAGTAACTTTACGATACGTATAATGGCTGTAGAACCTGGTACAGCTAGCATCCCAGCTCTACCCTATATGACAGACCGCACCTCGGCAGCACCTTCTCCAAAGTTAGTGCAGAAGTCGCAATATGTCTGGAGAGCAGACAGAAAGCCTCCGCCCACCAGCACCTTATTTGGTGGGAGATCACACTACAGTGTTCCCTCTCACTTTATCAGCACCCCTTCTGTTGGGGGTCGGACTGCAGGTCAATTTGCTTTAAATTGCATCTATCCATAAAGAAGAGGGCAGCTCATGCCAGAGGCACGTAGAGGTCACTGCTGCCAGGTAAATAGAACACTTGCACGATATGCCAATAGGGGCAGACATGCTTTGTGTGCACAGACACAACTTCACTTTTTATTGTTTGGATACTTAATACATAGATGCAGGAATGACATGAGTGTTCTCTCAAACCTTTCCAGGGAAGTCACAAAGTAACTTCGGGTAAAGTGTTCAGGCAGTGGAAGCCCCTCTCTGAGTGCCTGCAATTTAGTTTGATTTTCCTCCTCCTTTACTAATGAGTTTGCTGCTTGTGTCTGTTCAGCTGCACTACGTATTTGCGGACGTAAAAGTCCACACTTTGCTTAAAAAATAGCAACTTTGTGGGGAAGATTGTTACCTGGCACTGTACTAGTGTCCATTGAAAAATGAATTGGGAACTGGTATACCACAATATGTTTTGTCTCATTACCTTGAAAAGTACTTGGATACCACTAGAGTGATTTCAATGTGCTGAACGACCTACCAGATGGTCAATGGGCCTGTTCAGGCCCTGGCCAATCTAAATGTGACTAGCATTAATCAGTTGGGATACTAGTGGCTTAGGATGGCTACATTTTCAGAAAATGCAGGGAGTGTGATGAGCTGGGCGGGAGTTAAAGAATGACCGGGTACGATATGCAGTATCCAGGGCCAACCTGAGGAGCTTTCCAATTTTACAGTTTCATACAGAGAGCTAGACTCACAAAGGCAATTGTAAACTTAAGAGAGTATTTTTTTGTTACTCACTACAACGTATTCCAGTAGTAGGTTTTACAATCTATGTCTCTCACACATGTCCAGGACTACTACTAGAAAATCTCACCATATGCTAGTCGGAGTTTCCACCAGTTAATCCACTCATATGTGCCTAGGCCTGGCAGTGTATTCGCACTGTATTTTTTCTTATTCTATGGGGTAAATACATGCCATCCCTGAATATCCCATAACATTTGGGGGTGATCCCTTCTCCTTTCCCAACCTACAAGCACATTTGTGCCATCTTTTGTTGTGCATTGTAGGATCTTTTTTAATTCCTCATATATTCTCGTTTCCCTCCATTTTCTTGAAAATTCCTGATTCTGTGAATCCATATTTCTATTTTAGTAGTAGATATCAAGTGCAAAAACTTTGAAAATAGGCCCCAATATCATTAAGTATAGACTACATTTCCTTCCTATCGCTTAACTAATACTTAACTATTCTCTTTTCATGTTTCCTTTCCAGGAGCCTAACATGAGTGCAGCCCCAACCCGGAAGTATCTGTTGACATTCGACTTTGATGAGACTATTGTTAATGAGAACAGTGATGACTCTGTCATCCGTGCAGCTCCTTCGCAGGAGCTTCCAGAGTCAGTGCGCCAGACCTTTCAAGAGGGATTCTACAACCAGTACATGCAGCGAGTGTTTGAGTACCTTGGTGATAAAGGGGTTCGAATGCAAGATTACTTAGAAGTATATGAGAAGATCCCCTTTTCTCCAGGTATGCTGGAGCTATTTGGGTTCTTATCCAAAAACAAGGAACTGTTTGAGATCATCCTCCTCTCCGACGCCAACGTATTCGGCATTGAGAGCTTACTACGTTCTACTGGTTACCTCTCCCTTTTCCGCAAGATCTTCAGTAATCCAGCATACTTTGACAATCGGGGCTACTTGACTTTGGAACCCTATCACTCCCATGGCTGCTCTCAGTGCCCTGCCAACATGTGCAAACGGAAGATCTTGTCAGAGTATCTGACTGAAAGGTCCCATGAAGGGGTGGAGTTTGAGAAGCTCTTCTATGTCGGCGATGGGGCCAATGATTTCTGCCCATCTGTTGTCTTGACATCAACTGATGTAGCGTATCCACGGAAGAATTACCCCATGCACCGGATGATCCAGAAAATGGAAGAGGCACAGCCAGGAGTGTATCAGGCCAAGGTGGTGCCCTGGGACTCAGCTGATGTCATTCGCCAGTGTCTCGAGAGGCAGCTCAAACAAGCATAAGTAATCAGTAGCTGTAACTAGCGTTTTGAACCTCTTCCTTTCTCTGAAATCTGGTGCTGAGGTTCCACAGAAACGGAGCAGCTTCATTTTAAGACGAGGATTTAGGTTTTAACTTTACAGATTATCTTAACCATGTCTTAGGAATGTTGACTTTCGAGGGATGACTTGGGCCTTTCTCCATGCGCCTTATTTATTCTTTGTTCTTGCCTCAAGTATTAACCTATTTTTGAAGTGAGTGCCTCAGTCTGTAGGCGAGGAAGACAAGATGTGTTGTCTCTTCCTGCAGCCCTCTGACTATGTCTGCAAAAGGGGAAACCTGCTTCCACCGTGAACTGGGCTCATGTGAGGCACTCCAAGGGCTGTCCTTTATTGGGCTTCCATTACCTCTTTCACAGGAGTAATTGTTCAGTGTTGCTCGATAAACAAAACTGCTCAGCCAATATGGTACCCAACAAGACTGGCTAGTAAAACTGCACAATGTAGCCAGCGTCAAGGTTTCTGAAACCCAACTTTCCTACATCCATAGCCCCTTCTAATGACAGCGGAGCTGGACAAGATTTGTCTCATAGGTGCTCTGTTCAGACATGTTGATCACTCACTCTGATTGCATAGTAAAACTGCTTTATCACTTCTATGTGGAACCTTCCAATGTCCTCTAAGTTTTAGTGAATTAATTGGTTTCCATAGTCAATATTTCAGGAACATTATAGCACTACATAGACTACTCCATATGTAAAGTTTAGCCTGGTAGCATTCCTCAGATCTTAATGGGCCTATGTTAGAGAAATGAATTGGGTGAGCTATTCTTCTATATTGCATCACACTCACGCCCTCTACTCATAACACCCCCTTCTTATTTCTGTTTAGGAATTCATTATCAATTGACTTGGGTACATTCCATAGATTTTGATGGTCAGAAAGGTATAGTGGAATTGATTGAGTTTGTGCCCTCCTTATCATCACCAATGGCTCTAGCCGATTAGAAAAACTTTTATTTGTTCCGAGTTCCTTTTTATAATCCCTACAATTGTCTGTTTTATGTAGATGAGCTCTCGCTGAGAGAATGCCAGGTACTCCCGCCTTGTGGAGGGAGGTCGAGGACAAAATAAAGAATACTTTCCTTGCCTTGAGCTGCTTGCTCTGTAGTCCCCTAAACCCGACGTGTGTCTAAGCTGCCTATTCCACTGCAGTATCATCTTCTGTCTGCTTCGCTGTCAGCCTTTCACTGTTCACAGGCTTCTGTATAGTTACATGTAGAGAGGACAACAATTATTAATGAATGTTCTCTCCCTGCTAGTTCCTCAAGCCTAAATGTATTGTTTCCTCTAGGTACTCAGGTACTTGGATTCAAGCTTGCCCTTTTATTGAATTGATTTGTGCGAGAAGCAGGACGGTTTAGGTTTACTTTGCCAAGAGGTTGGGGGATGTTTAGATATGGAAGGAAACCTTTGACCCCGTCCTCTGAAGTTTTATTTTTTCTGGTAGCTCCTTCAAATGCAGATCTGAAGAGAGCTAGATTCTGGCAAAAAGTGAGGAGAGACCTTTAGTGCATAACATAGAAGAGACTTATTTTGGACCATTTTTATTACGAACTATTAGAGGATATGCGTCAAGCACTGCTCGTTTAATTTTTCCTGGCCCCTGGAAATCAGCCTCTGATTTACTGCTTGCCATGTTGCATTTAGAATACCACAGTGACGTCCTTTTTGCCTTGGCAGGCAATGAAAAACTGGGCGACGTGTGGCTAAAAGATACATTGAAAGGTTTAAAAGTTCTTGTCTTTGTCTTCTGGACTCATGGAGAACGACCAAATCCGAGAACTGAATTTAGATGGGCGATGCATTTCACAAATGTACTCCTAAATGAATCATAATCTGCACAGGAGAGTAGTTAAAACTAGTCATAGAGGATTACATGAATAACACGAAGGGCATATATTGTATAACCTTATTATTTATTATATTTACATTACCATTTTTGTCTTAATGTATTAAGGACATTACACAGCAGGTTACTTCATTAAGATATGCACACCCATCTGAGCTGCTTCACCTCTGCACACCCTTATAGGCCAATATTCCCACCCATAAAGAGGGGTGGGGGGCGTAAACAAGTAACGGTCACTTCAGATAGAGATACATAAACATATGTATATACCTTTGTCTGTCTGGCTATCTACTTGTTTACTTGTCTGTTTGTCTATATTAATTGCAAGCACATTTAGGTAGTTTCACTGCACAAATGTAGTGATCTGAGACCCATATTACTGTAGCCTCTGCATTATATGGTAAATATGTATCATATTGGCAGCCCTCAAAACACGCTGTACATCTTTACCTTTGCCAGGGCCACTAGGAGTATGCTTCAACGGAAGAGCGGCTCGGTTGTCTAAATTATGCAGCAAGAAAAGGAAAATTATGCAATATAATGTGAAACACTGTATGGCTACAATTAACACATGTGAAATCTACAATTTATGCAAAAAATTATCTGTCAGCTTGTGGTAAATCCATAATTATGTGGTAAAAATCACTGCCACGGAATCACACGTTTCCACTGTCCCTGACCACTGTCCATTATCTTATCAAGCATGATTTCTTGAAAGGTAAAGAAAGCCTGATTATTCTAATTGAAGCTGTTTGAAAGAGTACAGCATCAACAGACTCTCCCTTCTAAAGGCAGAATGTGTTTTTAGCAATGCAAAGGTGATTTTTTTTCTAAAATTCTACATTATTAACTGCGTAAGTATCGTCCTCTTGCTTTTACTGCAGGCAACCAAATGCTGTAATGCAGTACTTCACTTACTATTTAAACTCATTACATATTTCACAGAAAACACATCCTAATGACACAGTTGTAATCAGGGCCCATTGTTGGCTGCAGCTTCCAGCTCTGGTTTATAGAGCAAGTGAGATTTTTTAAGCAAGAAAATCTTCTTTTCTCTGTTTGTAATCTTAACTACAAAGTTACATTATTTTTTCTTCTTTTTACTGCAAACAGTATAGTACATTATTTTGCATACTGTTTTTAATAACCTTTTCCTGTTTAAAAATAAAACATTGTTTTGTGCTAATTGCTTCCAAAATGAATATATCATAAAAACTCATAATGGATAACTAGTGAACTGAGTTCCTATATTGTCTCTCAAGATCCTGGTGACATTTATAAACCACTTGGCTTTCGGCCTTAATGCTAATGATGTTACCAGAACTCCTTTATAGAAGTATAGGTCCATATTACACTGTTAACATTTATGCGTCCTATATATAGAATATATTTGTGTGTGTGGTCCGCTTAAACTCCATATCAGATGTTCCCTGGATTCTCCATCAGTGACAAAAAGGGGCTGACACAATTCCAGGATTTCTAATAATGCAATGTTTAGTCCATGTTTCTAAAATCTGCATTACTGCTTTTAGGCAACTGGTAAGCAAGATTACTGCGTAGCTGAAACTTGTCAGGTTATAAGGTGGAATTTGGAACACTGCATTATTACATATCCTAGAAATGTGGCGGTGCCTCTATATCTCTGATGAAAGAGGAGCTAGGGAACCTATACACACACATACATATATATATATATATATATATATATGCACACACAAACCTATATAAATGTCATGGAACTGCCCGTTTGAACACATTGGGGTGGTGTTCGGTTGCACTAATGTAGGTTACTCTACACTAGAACACAATGGGTTCCCTGCATGCACATAGGAGAGTGGCATTTTACTGTGTGAAACGAGTGATGTATTGAATAGTGTTGCCTGGTTTTGACAAACAATCAAGGCGAGGGAATAATAACTGCTCCACTGAGGTTTTGCATTATGTATATCGTGCTAGTTTGATGCTTTACGGTGTATTTGCTATTTGTAGTACCTCTAACAATGAAAATACAATGCTGTACATAATTCTAAACAAATAGTTTAGACCTTGGCAGCCAGAGCACCCAGCAATTAAGTGACTGAGCTACAGGCTTGCTACCAAGGCTCCCGGATCTAAGGTAGGACTTCCTCTAATGTCACAATCTGTCCTCCCACACGCTTGACCCTTATACATGACGGCCTGATTAAGTGAGACCTTCATTTTGATGGCATCTCCTCGTTCTGTGTTTGGAACTAAAGGCTAAAATCCCCTCAGGGCAGTAGGTGGCTGGAAGCAAGGATAAGCTCCAGATAATGAAAATAAATGGTAGTACGTAGATGGTGCCCCTCAAGTTTTGTAATAATTACTGCAGTGCATCTACATATTGTATTTAGCTCTTGAACTCCATTAGTGAACAGATGTTCTTTCATGAAGGCCACTGTGTATTTGAAGAGGTGCAAATATTCCCGAATGGCTGTTAAGCAGTATCTGCATGCTTAAAGGGCCAATGCCTGGCATATACTTGTGCTAAGGAGAGCCGAGCGACTGCTACCAGAGAGCACTGCCATGCTGGTAAGTGGGGCTCGAAGGGTCACAGGTTCTGCTTTGCCAGGTTCAGGATGATGACTTTCTTTAAGTACCTGTTTTTAGTGGGGGTAGTCTAAGCATGTGTCCAGTGTCCCTGAAAACACTATCCCCCCCCCCCAAGAGGTGGCTGGCCCACTTTGCTCCCCCTACCTGAGGCGGACTATCCTTGTATGAACTGACTGTTTTCCACCCCCACCATCCTTTAGTACCAGAAGTCTTCCCATAAAATCTTGCAAATTCGCTATCGGTGAAGGCCTCTGGGTTTCTCCTGGTGGTCTCATATGAGTTTTGGTTTGGTGTTGCCATAGTATTATCAACTCTTTGCTCATATCTTGGGTACCAGATGAGGAGATGTGGTATGATTGTCACAGTTGTGGATAATGACATGATCGTGGCCAGGCTAATAAAATATGATTGTCACAGTTGTGGATAATGACATGATCGTGGCCAGGCTAATAAAAAAACATGCCCGCCCCTTAACCCTACCCCTCCACCCCCACAACATTGTAGGATCTTCTGAATGAACAGTATTGAACAGGACCTTAAGACACATTTTTTTTTTTAATTATTCTCAGAAGGAACATAAAAGCCATTAATTGTTTTTTTTTTAAATGAATTGTGAGTGAAATCCGAAATAATTAATATTTATTGAGAAACGCACAATATTCAGTCTGCACGTTTCATTGTAGCTATGAAATAAACATTTTCTAAATAATAAACTATGCTATTATCAAAGAAACCATGGTGACAATGTGTTCATTTTATTCGTCAGTGATTAACATCAAACATACTGAGTTGTGTGCTTGTGTATGTTTGTTTATATTGACCATGAGTAGGCGCAGGCTACGCGTCATGTCCCTGCGAGGCCATAGTTATTTAGATGCAGGCCATTTTAAGTGTAGATGTGGATGTAAGGCCGTATGTAGGTGTAGGTTGATATGTAAGTGTATGTCTATAAATATAGATGTTGACTAGGTGTGATATATATATCAGTGTATACATTATCTAAATGTAAGATGTGATGGTGTGTGCCATGAATAAGTGTATGCCATGCTAACATGTAAATCATTCAATATGTGTATGTATGTGTACGTCTGGGCCATATGGTGGTATTCAGCATGCAGAGGTGTATTGCAAGCTATTTGTAGGTGTGTACCCTGTACAGGTGTTGGTGTATGCTGCATAAACGTGTATACCATGTTCAGGTGCAGGTACAGGTCACTTGTGTGTACAGATACACCATACAGATGTCTGGTATTCCATATATATAGCATTCAAATAAGTGGTTGCAGTTCACATGAAGTTATAGGTCATCATAATCCTCTGTCATATCATACCATATTGTATCTCTTATCATGGAACTGTATCATATGCTATCTCTAGAGGTGTACCAAGTGGAGGTGTTGTGCATGCCACGTATAGTGTATACCATGTTCAGGTGTTAGTACAGGTAACCTTTATGCATATATACCCTGTACAGGTGTATGCGATTCCCTGTGTATAGTTTGCAAATATGTGGTGCATCTCATGTGAAGGTATAGGTCAGTATCCTCGATATCACATGATATTGTATTCCATATCATATCTCCTATCAGATCTCATCAGGGGAGGTCCAAAAATAAGTAAAACCCTCAAATGAAAGTTACTGTAGAGGCGAAATAATCTTACATATCATTAGATGAAAGTCACAATAATGGTGCAAGGGACCTGGGTGTGTTTTCTTCAACAGAAAGGTCCCATTGCTTTAGCAGGTACTCAGTTCAAGGGTTATCTAGATGAGGCAGGTACATCAGAGGTTCTTTTGAATTACTCAACGAAAGAGTCCTTAGACTAAATAAGGATAATTACAAGCAGTCAGCAGACTCCCATAGTTCTGCCAGTTTAAATGTGGGAGAACCCGAGTGGAAAGATACAGTAGAAGTGGACAGGTCTCCAGCAAGATGAAGCAGTACAGATAAAACGTTCTCAGTAGGAGGATCAAATAGAAGTATAGAAGTGAGAGGCCCTCGGCAGAAAGGCACAGTAATGGTCAAAACACCTCAGTAGTAGGCACCAGCAGAGGTGAATGGTTCTCAGCAGAAGGCTTTCAGCACGGCAGATGGGTACTCAGCATTAGGATCCAGCACAGGCCATGGGCCCTCAGCAGGATTGTCCAGAATTGGTGAAAGGTAGGGGGCCTGTTCCAAGCAGGACGGTCCAGTAAGTCATTGGCCCCCAGCAGGAAAGTGGTCCAGTGCAGCTAAGAGTCCCCCAGTACACCGGTTTAGCATATGTGAAACATACGCAGTAGTTGTTTCTAAAAGACCTGAGCAGTGTTAAGCGGGTGAGTCAAAGTGAGGTGACTGGTTCTCAGCAGGATGGCTGAAAGTGAAGTGTCAACAAGAGGATCCCACGTAGTTGCCTGGAAAGTACCCGGAGAATCCATTTGCTACGCCTTGGTACCAGCCATCAGCATCCTTGGCTGTTACGTAGATTACAGTTCCCTCGGAGAAAGAAATCTCATCTTCCTTCTGCTGGGTGTACGAGTAAAGAGCGACCACTGTAAGACAGATAAAGCAGGAATCAATGTGGGTGTACCAATGTAGCATATGCAAGTGTTCTCACCTTACATGTAACTAGCCCACTCGAACTGGCTCTAAATATTGACAGACAACAGCAGGTCGACCAGGTAATGTCCAACCTTTCCTGCTTGTCTGGTCAGTTCTTTGGGGCCTTTGGAACTGAACAGGATTTAGGTAATCCCTGTGACAAATATTGTAGGTGTCCCTGGTACAACATAGGCCAAATACTACTGCAAGCTTACTGAATTACCAGGTAACCTCCTATTTAGGTTTGAATTTCGGGGTTAGCAAAGTTGAACAGTCAGGGCTTACTCTCCAAGAGTGGGATGGGGTAGAACATTTATTTCAGATGGTACATTCATCACCAATGATTAAAATAATGCCCAGGCAGTTTAATACTTTTGAAAACAATATATGACTAGTAATTTTAAGTAAAAACACCTTTTTTCCTTCCAGAAATTGTATGGCACTCGTACATGTCTTCCTCAGTCATTGCTAGTGGATATGTGTGAGGATACTACGTGCATTCTTGGTAAAGATACAGTTACAATGCAATATTATTTCTGTAGCCAAAATGCAGCATCTGCTTTAATTGAGTATAAGCTCACATCTTGTTCTCATAAACTTCGAGGAACACACATAACGTAATTTGTCAGTCTATGAAATGAAGCCGGCTCTGTTCCAGCACCTAGTGTGTCAAGTAGCTACCTTTCTCTTTTTGCTTCCTGCTGTTGGTGATTGTAAAGCCTGATGGTAAGGTTCACATGTCCTTACAATGTCAGCCTATTCTGTGGTAAGTCTGGCTCGCCCATGGGAAAGCAAAAGGTTACAACACTTTATAATGCATAGGGGGTCATTCTGACCCTGGCGGCCGGTGGCCGCCAGGGCCACCGACCACGGGAGCACCGCCAACAGGCTGGCGGTGCTCCCGAGGGCATTCTGACCGCGGCGGTTCAGCCGCGGTCAGAAAGGGTAAACCGGCGGTCTCCCGCCGGTTTACCACTGCCCGTTGGAATCCTCCAAGGCGGCGCAGCTTGCTGCGCCGCCGAAGGGATTCTGACACCCCCTACCGCCATCCTGTTCCTGGCGGTTCGCCCGCCAGGAACAGGATGGCGGTAGGGGGTGTCGCGGGGCCCCTGGGGGCCCCTGCAGTGCCCATGCCAATGGCATGGGCACTGCAGGGGCCCCTGTAAGAGGGCCCCGCTTGTATTTCACTGTCTGCTTAGCAGACAGTGAAATATGCGACGGGTGCAGTAGCACCCGTCGCACCTTCCTACTCCGCCGGCTCGATTACGAGCCGGCTTCATCGTGGGAAGGACGGTTTCCCCTGGGCTGGCGGGCGGCCTTTTGGAGGCCGCCCGCCAGCCCAGGGGAAACCTCAAAATACCCACCGCGGTCTTCCGACCGCGGTACGGTATTTTGGCGGCTCCCGCCGGGCGCGCAGTGACCGCGCCCGGCGGGAGTCAGAATGACCCCCATAATGTCTCTTTGTGAATAGCTAGAAAGAATTATTCAAGAACTCATTTTTAGAATAATTTAAGGTTTGGCAGTCAGGACAACAGAGTAATTTACTCCATTGCCTTGACTGTACATCTGCCTGCCAAATTATGTAATGACTACCAAGCTGGTGGTGATTTCTTAAAGCACTGCTAGAAACTGCAGTCATGGCGGTTTCTGTCAATGTTTTTTGCAGTTTGACTCAAGGATCCATCAAGCATGACGGAGCAGTAAGGCAAAATGTTTTCTTTTTTCTTTTCAAAAACAATCCTTAATACATGTTGTTAGGAATGGGGTTTCTGCTTGGCTAGAGTATGCACCTAGGCCAGGCAGAACCCACCCACTCTAGTGAGGGTGAAGGAGTTACACACCCAAGATGACCCCTGCTCACCCCCTTCCCAGCCCTGGTCACCCCTGCCTCCCTCCCCACCCCCACCCTCCCATTGGTAGCTTGGCACGAGCAGTTAGGCCTATGCCAGAGGCAATGTGTAAAGCGTTTGCACAACACACAACACACGTGATGCACTATCCCCACCACAAAGGAAACACAACACCGAGTTATATAAAAAGAAACTGTATTGGACACAATATTATCAGACCAAACACAACATGTCAGTAATACCCTGCTACCCAAGCAGTTGTCAGAACATTACACAGTACTGTTACTCTGCAGAAACCAGCAGTAGTCACATATAACACACAGGTTACTTATTATTCTGCAACATAAGCAGTAGTCAGGAAAAACATTACTACAATAATGCAATGTCACAAGATCCTCATAAATGCCCATACCAGCAAAATTAGGAAACACATGACAAGTCATACGAACATCTTAGCATAAATGCCCAAAAAAGGAACATTAGCAAACACATGGCAAAAACATATTAGCATAAATGCATGGGTCTTAGTAAAATCTGCCACTAATACTGCACATGTCCTTTTAAACACATATTACCCTTCATGCCCATAGAAGGGACATCACGGCTGCACCCTCCCCAATGCACATAGTATGACCAACATTCACCAAAAGGTCAAGACATTAACTTGGATGCACCCTCACCAATGGCTGTGCTCTTATAGGCGCATCATTAAAAAGAAAGGTCAAGGCGTCATCAGTGATGCCCCTTCACCTAAATTATACCAGAGGCGGTAACCCCAGCCCCAGAGGTGAAACAAGGGAACTCCTATGCTCCTGTACTCATCAGGATGGGGAGTGCAGACCTGTTCTCAGCGGGACGGGGCCTCTGTTGAGGCCTCCGTCCGTCCCACAGGATAATGCCCCCACAATTAAAGGTCCCGGCGGCCCTCACAATTAACCTTGGGCGCAGGGGAGAGACAAGACGAGCCCACACCCAGAAAGGGAGGCGGCTCCAATCCTTGCATGGGGGCTGCCTCTCAACAGGGACCTTAGGGTCCTGGGGACGGGGCCACAACTTCACCGAGCCCGCGGGCTCTGCAAATAAGCTCCTGCCTGGCCACAGGTACCTCGATTGCGTCGGGGCGGGAGTCTGGCAGTCAGCTCCTCAAAGAAGGGGAGGCCTAATCTCCACTGGCAGAGAAGGAGGGGGCGCACCGTGAGCTCTCCTGAGCCCAGCGCCTTACTCCACAGCACACCTGCACCCGATCCTGGTGCGCAAGTGTGACTCTTGTTCCGGGTCGCGGTGGTGAGACCTGGCAGCAATCGGGTCCTGTTGGTGCCCCGGGGGTGCTCTACATAGAGCGTTTTGCCCCAGGGGCACCACTTGGAGCAATCTCGTTCTGGATTTCACTTCCTTGTGCCCCAGGGGCACAGCACACAGCACGATGTTGATGCGCTCGATAACTATGAATGCCTGGGTCGCGGCGGTGAATTCTCAGCGGGAACGCACTCTCAAGGTGAGATATTTGTCAAAGAAGAGGCACTCGCAAACAGGAAGACGCTCTCAAGGCGCTTTAGGCCAACACGTAGGGCTTCCCACACATCCCTGTCCTCGCGTTAGGACGCTCAGAGCTGCAGAGGGCAGGGGCCACAACACCCAGAAGGTCACATGTCAGCACAGCAGCAGCATTCCAAGGTGGTTCCTGATGAGTCCCTCCAGCAGCATTCTGTGTCTAGTTCATAGTATGTTCCAAGTGTTTCTTCAGTGTCTCATTTTCATGGTGAAAACCCCTTGTACTTATACTCAGTTTTGCAAAGGTTTAACAAAGGGGGAGAGGAGGTTCCAACCAGTTACAACTGGTTCCAGGAGTGTCCCCTCTCTCATCCAGCATAGGCTCCAGACATCAGATGGGGGTAAACGAGCCCTTTATGTGAGGCCAGGCCACAGCCTTTACAGATGCAAGTCTGCTCTGTCTCCCCTTCTGTCAGCCCAGGAAGGCCATTCAGTATGTAGATGCACCTCTGTGACACCTCCACCCTCCCTGTGTACAGGCTGTCTGAAAAGTATGCGCAAAGCCCAACTGTCACTCTGCCCAGATGTGGATTGGAGTCAAGTTGCAAAACACTAGAGTCATAAGCACGGAGAAATAAATGCTCACTTTCTAGAAGTGGCATTTCTGTAATGATAATAAAAAAAGTCACTTACACCAGTAAGAAGCACTTCTCACTGCCATTACAGCCATACCAAACATGCCTACACTACCCCTCATAAATCAGACAATACCCCCTAGACATAAGGCAGGGCATTTCCAATGCAATACTATGAGTAAGGCAGCACTCATAGCAGTGAGAAACCAAATAGGCTGTTTGTCACTACCAGGACAGGCCATGCAACCAGGCACGTGTCCTGCCTTCTACATACATAGCACCCTGCCCATAGGGCTAGCTAGGTCCTACCTTAGGGGTGACTTACATGTAGGTAAAGGGGAGTTCTGGGCCTGGCAAGTAAATTTAAATGCCAGGTCCCTGTGGCAGCAAACTGCGCACGCAGACCCTGTGCTAGCAGGCCTGAGCCAGGTTTGAAAGGCTATTTCTGTGGGTGGCGCAAGCAGCGCTGCAGGCCCACTAGTAGCATTTAATTTACAGGCCCTGGGTATAGGGATACCACTGTACAAAGGACTTACAGGTAATTTAAATGTGCCAATTAGGTATAAGCCAATCATACCAACTTTAGAAGGGATGAACCAGCAAAAGGGGCCAGGTCCAACACATCATGATACGACTTTACATACCTACACCCTCACTCTCATTCCACTGTAACCCCTTCATCCTAAATGCACTATGTGTATTAAGTGTTGTCAAACAGCACTAGCCCATGTCAGCAAACTCAAAAGACTTATAGGACAAGTGGACAAAAATGGCCGACATTGTCTGAATCATGCTAAAAAATAGCACCCAAAATATAAGACACCACTCTCTAATATGTTCGCACACACCTCACAGCAGACATGCGCAACACTCCACCCTTCCACCAATCGCATACGTTGACATGACAACACCCTCACGCTGCCAACTATCACCACAGCACACCTTGCTTCTCAAAACACCAAATAACATAATATGCTCAACAACATCGCACCAACCTCTCTAATGTACAATCCAAGTAATCTCATCAGCATGCAACATCCCTGACAATATCCCAGCGTTCGATGCACTCTGGTAATTACAGTGAACCAGCTTGTTAACCAGGTGACTGATCACACTAGTAGAACACAACTCCCATGACATTGAACCACACAGATTCAAACACATGCACACAAAAATAGGGTAGCCTCATGCATTGACCTGACCCATAGAAGACAATCTAGTTTTGGAGGAAGGACCACCCTTGCCCCGCAACAGCTCTTCAAGAGAACTACCCATTAATTTAACCTAATGAAACTTACACACCAGGTTTGATGATCCTACTCATGTCAACACACATCATGCCTAGGGAGTATATCACATGACACACACAAAGTGGTACACCCACAAATTGTTAAGCACACAACAGTTAATGCAATATGAGTTGGGACAACTACAACTGACACGATGACAAAGCTAAAAGGCCATGTATTTGGTGAATGCTTTGCTATTCAAAAACTGCTTAACGTTACAGATTCTTTATGTGCAAAAATTACCAAGGACCTAAGTTTGTGTTTGGTCCAAAGTCCAGTCAAAGAAACCCTGCTATCTGAATTCACCTTTTGGGCAACAGCCACCAAATGAAAAAGGGGTGAATTCCACCTTATTCAAATCAGCCAACCACTTGTTTGACCAGGTGAAAAGTTCTGTGTGATATTAATAAATTGACAAGTTAATGGAATTGGCCATCAACATGGTCAGTGAAGGCATGATGACTAAAGTGCAAATTAAGTCAGTGTTTAGCATGCCGTTGTGTAGTCACTTGCTAGGTTTCCAATTTGAAAGTTGGCTGTTCTAAGCCATAATCATCCTTTGAGGTTTTTGTTTCTGTTACTAAATGGGATTTACCTAGGCCACTTGTTTTGTGGTGAAACTAGACTGTGGGCAATATGCAGAAATAACGTATTAGACATCACCTTGATTAAGCACAAAATTTAATTTCACTAAGTTGGCCAGGCTTGATGACCACACCCACTTCTAGAGGTCAGGTCACGCCTAGAATTTGAGGAAAAAAATACGGAGTTGTCAGAAATGATCTGCAGACGATCAGCACAAAGCTGGGATGCCCAGGGTGTGTTACACCGAAAACAGGGTACTTCGGGATGTTGGATGGAACGGCCAACAAAGGGATTTCCATCAAGAATGCCCTCTTAACTCCTGTGGGGCTTTTAGCAAAAGTTACTGGCCTCATCGGAACTATAAAATTTGCAAAAATACAGCAGCTCTCAAATTTTGCCTGGAGATTTTGGGTAACACCGGGGGTGGGGAAAATCCAGCCACTTTACAGGGCCACTCAAAGCGAGGGTCAAGATCAGGAAGTAGCACCACATTCACACTGCACGCAGTGCTCTCAGTGCACGCGTAGTCGATTGGCAGTGGAAGGCCGATACTGGTGCCTGATCTGTGTCATGAAGGGTTGGGTGTGTGGTTAAACCTACCATCTGGTTGAGGGGTTCTTTAACGTTAGCTGAGGTGTTGGCTTAGTATTGGTTGTCTGCCATAAAAGTATTTTATGACCATGAGCACGAATAATAGAGATATTAAGGTTCATTCATGCAATATTTTAATTAATTGATTTGTGAAATATTATGTTTTTGATAAACTGCAGATATTTTTATTCCTGCAAAGAAAACTGTGTGGTCTCAGACTTTAGAAGCATGGTAGCAAGGGTGTGAGTTGAACGAATGCTTGGGTAATTGGAGTAAGGTACTTCAAAATCTATTTGGAACCTGGGGAGAACACTGATCCCTTACCAGGGATTCAACAGCTTTAGAGATGGCTTGTAGCTCTAAGAAGTCAGCCATTAATAGTTTTTGCAAATTTTAGGGTGCACCCAGAAATTACAGGCATGCATGGGGCGCTAGCTTACGTAGTCAGATGGCTGAATGCCATGCTCAGTGTGTAATTGGGTGTCCTCGCCGCACTGTTATTTCTGTGCTAACAGTTACCTGGATGGGTGTGATACAGTATGCATGGATAATCGGGCTAGAAGGGTATCAGTGGAACAGTAGAGTGCAATACCGAATGAAGGATGTCGAACCTGGGCTTCTTCTTATTATATCTAACCAACGGCAAGAGTTTCAAGAAGGAGGCATGGACACGAATTATAATCTGCCCTTTGCAAGATCGTGGTCTAGACAGTGCTTAATTTGTAAATAAAAACGTGCTGGGGCCCAAAGCTCTCCTTGGAAACACGCGGTTGCTGCAATAAAAAATGTGAGCATGTAATAATGAGGAACCACTATCCTGAAGCCATCTCGGTCCTCTTTAATCCATTTAAACCCACTCCCTGCCCCTCCAGCTCACTCTTGTACCTTTCTGCTTTCTCCCTTTGTTACACTTTTTCGTTTTTCTCTTCCTCCATCTTTCCCATATGTGTATTTTGCTCACAGTAAATGCTTGAGGGTGAAATATGAGTGTTGCCCTAAAAAAATAAGTGCCGGTGCCCAGCACCGGAAGCCACCAACACAAATTAAGCACTGGGTCTAGCAAGAGAAACCTATCTGAGACTCCTAAATCAAGATGGAAGATGAGTTTTTTCCCTGTCAGTTCCTATTGAAACTATATATAAGGAGTCTTCTGCAGGTGAGGCATGTACATTTGCTCTCTTAATAATTGCCTTGTTCACTGCCCTTTTTCTACCAATTGTGTCCCTTTTTATTCTCTGTAGATTGAGACTCTACTGAGTTTTCTCTGAAATCTTTTTGCTTGACACTTTCTCTATCTTGATGTCAGGGAGCTTGCAGCCTTGCTATTTATCACTATGTTATTCCTCATTTTCAATCAAGAACTGCAAAATTGCCAAGGAAGTTTTTAACCTGTGCATGTTTTCCTACTATTTGGGCCCCTTTAAAAAGACAGTTGACACTGTTCACCTGTACTGTACTATTAAAGGTCTAGTAATGCCGATGAGTTGCCCCTTCTTTGAGCAATCAAGAAGCAATTCAACATTCTCATCATCCAGTCCTTAACACTGTAGTTCCTGGCACCCTCGTGGCTGGTCGTTTAGGATGCTAATTGAACAAGTCAGAAAAGGGTTAAAACTTCTGTAATAGCCAGCACAGTTGCCATTCAGAAATGACATTGTACAAATGGAGTGTGCAGTGACCAGCACAAAAAACACAGCAAATGGTAAGGAAAAGCTAACACATTTATTTCAAAATGTTATTTTAATCTGTTGAGAGAGACAAGTGGTAGTGGGTTGGGCAGGGTGTACTTTGTCTCCCGACAACGTGTCATAGGGGATTATGTGTGGAACTATGTGTGAAGTACCCCTGGTGGGCAGAAGCAACAATAGGAAGGGATCCCTCAGGTGGTAAGCAGAAGGAAAAAGAACAAGCATTTTCAATGCAATGGGTCTCGCATTTGCTCGAGTTAGAGCTATTAGCATTGTAAACTCCTAACTGGACTTTTCTTGCCACACAAATTAAAAGAAAAAAACCGCAGCGTGATCGCACTACGTAAAATGCAGTGCGATCGTGCTGAAATTGAAAACGGAAAAACAGAGCGCGTTGCACTATGTAAGCCTCAGCGCGATCGCGCGGCGTGGAAAATAAACTGATAAAGTAGTCCGGAAACCATGCTGAAAACATCGAGCCTCGTATGTTTTTAGTAGTTTACCGGTACTGCGTAGGTGGGCTAAACACCGGAAAATGCATGACGTATGCATGCCTTTCACAAATGAAAGCAAGCGGATTTTAAAAGGCAAGCCCACGAACCAATGAAAGTGACTGACGTGACATGGGGATGGTTGGAAGCCCAAAGTGAGATTACTAAAGAGGACGGAACGCTTTGCGCTTGCTCCTAAAAATGATGCTTTGACTCACTAAAAGACAGCTAGTCAAAGGCAAAGATGTCATTAGTACATCAGGTGCAGGGCCACCAAGCCCATTGGTGTTTAATCTGTTTACTCTATAAGCTGTGAACAAATAAAAGTAACAGGAAGCCAATGATCTGTAAGTCCACTGACCAAATGATTGTGTATAACAAGCACTGTACATCAAACCAATTATAGCTGCCAATTTTTAGCCGATTTTTTAAACGAAGCTAGAGCAAAGAGGACTCCCTAAAGGTTATCAGTTGTGAAGGGTGTCCATGTTCGCACCATTATATCGTATACAGAATGTCGCATGACAAAAAATATTGCAACCATGGCATCGTCTAACCACTATTTCATACTGCAAGTCTAAGTAAATAGGTGTGGAATTAAAAGTAGCAAATATATGCTTATGAGAATGTGTTGATAAGTAAAGCAGTTGGCCAATATCGATCTCAATATAGTGTCATACAACCAATGTCATATTTATCTCTTGTGTATGGCCCTGCTGTTGTCTGAGGTACCTAACATTATTTGCACCTTTATAACATTGTAATATATATCAAAGACTTTCATAATTCATGAAAATGAATATCACGTATAATTCATGTCATGTAATTCATATCAAAGTAATCATACACACAGACAATTTTATTGGAAAAAACGTACTGTATTCTGCAGTTTCCGCTTTTAAAATGCACTACATTTCTCTTGAAATAAACAAATAATATAGCGAATTGGGTGACCTGTGAGCAAAATATCCATGAACTTATGCATTTATGGTATTGTTGAGTTTTTAAGCTTAGTTTGGTGCTGCTTTTACCAGAGAAACATCAATACATTAAATATTGTGATACCTGCAGTATCTCTATGTTCACACTCCCAAACATTTGGGATGGCAGAACTTAACAGGCAATTAAAGGTGGTTCTTGTTCCATGTGGAGTTTCCACTGAGGGGGGAACACAAAAGTGTGAACGTTCTAAAATATTTGTGTTTCTTCCCATACCATTAAGTTGCTCCTTCTTTATGTTCTGTATGACATCTGGTTGCAGTCAATGTGTTTCAACCATTGAGATATTTGTTTTAACCTGTTTCTTTGACAGGGCGTGAGGCAGGTGGGGTGTTGTATTGAGCAATTTCCTTTACCTTGAACTCTGTGATGCCTATCCCACAAGAAAAAAACAAAAAAACTGGCGGAACCCTGTCATAGATAAAACTAGCTGTTGTAATTAAGACACTGAGACATAGCGTGATTTGCCCGGATAACATATTTTGATCACCAGAAGAAGCTAGGGCAAGAACCTGTTCTCCCTGGGGGAGATTTACAAACATTTTGGCCCTCATTACGAGCCTGGCCTGGCCAGGCTCGCGGTTGGCGGGAGCACCGCCGACAGCCCGGCGGTGCCCCGCAGGGCATTCTGACCGCAGCGCTTTGGCCGCGGTCAGTGCAGGAAAACCGGCGGTCTCCTGCCGGTTTTCCGCTGCCCGTTGGAATCCTCCGCCGGGAACCGGATGGCGGTAGGGGGGGTCGCGGGGCCCCTGGGGCCCATGCCACTGGCATGGGCACTGCAGGGGCCCCCGTAAGAGGGCCCCTAAATGTATTTCACTGTCTGCTGTGCAGACAGTGAAATACGCGACGGGTGCAACTGCACCCGTCGCACAGCTTCCACTCCGCCGGCTCGATTCCGAGCCGGCTTCATCGTGGAAGCCTCTTTCCCGCTGGGCTGGCGGGCGGCCTGAAGGCGGCCGTCCGCCAGCCCAGCGGGAATGTCAGAATTACTGCCGCGGTCTTTCGACCGCGGAACGGTAACCTGACGGCGGGACTTTGGCGGGCGGCCTCCGCCGCCCGCCAAGGTCAGAATGAGGGCCTTTGTCCTGGCTTAGCATCACAGAAGTGACGCTAACCAGCACAAAATGTTTTTTTTACTAATATTGGCCCAGATTCTCAAAGGTTTAGCATTGGGTTAGCATTACTATTGTAACGCTAAATCAATAGCAAACAGTTTTTTGGCATCACAAACAAACCGAAATCGATATTTGCGTTGGTCTGTGCGGCAAAGTAACGCAGATCAGCGTGAAACGCTGCCTTGTATTACTTTGCGCCAAGGGGATGTTACAAGGGTGATACATGGGCGTACCCGTGCTCTCACCCATGCTTTTTGATGCTAAACCCTATTCTGAAACATCAGAAGAAAGAGTTTAGCGCCAAAAATTAACACAGCTGAAAAGCAGGTGTTAAACGGAGAAATGTTTTTATTTCTCCCTGCTTTTCCGACTTTGCACGTGTGCTGCACTGTACAGCATGCATACAGAGTACGAAAAGCTTTCCACTAGTTCAGGTATAGTATTTTGTACAGGAAGGATACTCTTCCTGTACAAAACCTTTGCTAGACTCACACACACACACACCAACCCTAGCACTATGGCGCTAAGGTGTGTGCGTGGCGCACAGCAGCTGAAATCAGCACCGGCGCTAGGGAGAGGGGAGAAGAGAGACATATCTATGTGAATATGGTGCTCTTCTGCTCTCTCCTTGTCACGCATCGCAGTGCAGCATTTTTGGCTACTGCACTGTGCTGTGTGACACCTTTCAGATACTGGGCCTTACTTTCCAGTGCAAAACCTGTTTTGCGCCGGAAAGTACCCTAAAAGGAACGCAAGCAGTGCAAAGCACTGTTTTCCATTACTTAGTGCCAAGGGGGTGCTACATGGGTGGTACATGGGCTTTGCAATGCAGCCAGCCAAGCCTTTTGGCGCAAAACCCTATTGTAACTTATAGGGGTTGAATCTGGCCTATGCTCCTAATTGCTAAATTACCTTCAAAGGGAATTATTGAGGATTTTGTGTATAATCTTTGTTATGTGCTTTTGGTCATACGCTCTGCTTGCAATTAAATGCTACTCAATAATTCTAAACTCTTTTCAAAAAGCCCACAAAATTTAAAATTGCAACAAATAAATATGTCAGAGCCTCACATGCCCACCAGAGACATATTATATGGTATGGCAATATTTAGGCATAATTATGATTTAACACACTGGTACAACCGTTCTCCTAATGTGTGAGAAAGTACATTGATTTGTTTTGAAAGAAAACCATAAGCATTCAGCAGGTACTATTCAAAATAGTATTCACCAACAGCTAAGACTTCTTGCCTAAAAGCAAATGATTATTAGTACTGTCCTCAGGAGCAACTGTTAAAAACCTCAATTTGCACAGCCGGAAATGAGCAGAAACATGTTTATTTTGTGTCTAATTCAGCATTACTGGATGACAAACATTTATGTGGTCGAATATTTGCACCTGATTTTTGCAGTCCTCTTTTAATCCGACTTTTATGTTTACTGTTTTGAGAACACAACAACACAGTGGTGTTTTGTAAATGTATGAGGGGCTGACCATGTATCTGCTTTACATATATCAACCATTGGTATGTTTCCTAAAAAAGCCATTGATGCACATTTCTTTCTTGTAGAATGTGCCTTAGGAGTGATCAAAAGTTGTCTCTTTGTTTTGATATAACATGTTTGTATACATCTAACAATCCATCTTGCTAAACTTTGTTTTGATATAGGATTGCCTGTATGTGGTTGTTGGAAAGCAACAAAAAGTTGCTTTGTTTTCCTAAAATCTTTAGTTCTGTTTATGTAGTACATAAGGGCTCTTTTGAGATCTAGGGTATGAAGAGCTCTTTCTGCCACAGAATCTGGCTGTGGAAAGAAGATTGGCAATTCCACTGTTTGATTGATGTGAAATGGAGATACTACTTTTGGTAGAAATTTGGGATTTGTTCTTAGTACAACCTTATGTTTGTGTACTTGGAAAAAAGGTTCTTCAAGAGTGAATGCTTGTATTTCACTAACTCTTCTTAAAGAAGTAAATAGATACAAGGAAGGCGACCTTCCATGTTAAAAATTGAATTTGGCAAGAGTGCATGGGTTCAAAAGGTGGTCACATGAGTCAGGTAAGTACAATATTTAAATTCCATGATGGGACAGGTGGTGCTCTGGGTGTAATAATGCTTTTTAGTCCTTCCATGAAGGCTTTGATAATAGGAACTCTGAATAGAGAAGTATGTTGAATAGTCTGTAAGTATGCAGATATTGCAGTAAGGTGTATTTTGATGGATGAAAAAGCCAAATTTGATTTCTGCAAATTAAGTAAATAGCATACAATATGTTGTATAGATGTTGTAAGTGGATCTATGCTTTTAGATTGACAATAGTAGACAAATCTTTTCCACTTGTTTGCGTTGCACTGTTTAGTAGTAGGTTTTCGTGCTTGTTTAATTACTTCCATACATTCTGATGGAAGATTTAAATAACCAATTTCTATGACTTCAGGAGCCAAATCCTTAGATTGAGAGCATTGGGGTTTGGATGCCTGATTTGACCTTTTTTTGTGTTAACAAATCTGGTCTGTTTGGGAGTTTGGCTGGCGTGCCCATGTTGGTGCTATGAGTATCATGTTGAGTGATGTTTAACGTAATTTGTTGACTCAAAATGGAAGGAGTGGGAGAGGGGGAAAAGCATAAGCAAATATCCTTGACCAATTGATCCATAGAGCATTGCCCTTGGATAGGGGATTTGGATGTCTGGATGCGAAATTTTGGCATTTTGCGCTTTCGCTTGTTGCTAATAGATCTATGTCTGGTGTTCCCCACTTTTGAAAGTACCTTTGAAGTACTTGGGAATGAATCTCCCATTCGTGTGTCTGTGAGATCTGTCTATCCCTGGAATGTATTTTGCTAGTAAATGAATTTGATTGTGAAGTGCCCATTTCCAAATTGTTTGGGCTAGAAGGGACAGCTGAGATGAATGTGACCCTCCCTGTTTGTTAAGATAATACATGGTTGTCATGTTGTCTATTTTTATGAGAACATTCTTCTGTTTGAGAATAGGTTGAAATGTTTGTAGGGCAAGAAACACAGCTAATAATTCTAAGTGGTTTATGTGTAGCTGTTTCTGTTTGACATCCCATTGCCCTTGAATGGGCTGATTGTTTAGGTGAGCTCCCCAACCGATCATTGATGCATCTGTTGTAATTATGGTCTGAGGCACAGGGTCTTGAAACGACCACCCCTCCATTAAATTGCTGCGATTCCACCATTGAAGGGACATATCTGTTTGGCGGTCCATCAACACTAGATCTTGAAGTTGACTGTGTGCTTGTGACCATTGTTGTGCAAGGCTCGGCTTCATGTTTAATCTTGTATGTGGGACTATTGCTATGCAAGATGCCATCATTCCTAGAATCCTCATGATAAATCTTACAATGTATTGTTGATTTGGCTGTATGAGTGGTATTAAATTTTGGAAAGCTTGTATCCTTTGTATATTTGGATACGCTAGAGCTAGTTGAGTATTTAGGACAGCACCTAGGTACGGTTGTACTTGTGCTGATTGAAGGTGTGACTTTTGGTAGTTTAGAGAGAACCCTAGTGTGTGCAGAGTTTCTATCACATAACGAGTATGTTTTTGGCATTGTGTAAGATTGCTTGATTTTATTAGCCAATTGTCTAGATATGGAAAGACATGGATGTGTTGTCTTCTTAAGTAATCCGCTACTACTGCTAGACAATTTGTGAACACTCTTGTAGGTGTTGTTATGCCAAATGGCAAAACTTTGAACTTGTAGTGTTTTTCTGCTATGACAAACCTGAGGTAATTTCTGTGAGCTGGGTGGATGGGTATGTGGAAATACGCATCTTTGAGATCTAGAGCAGTCATAAAATCTTGTTTTTGCAGTAGTGGAATAACATCTTGCAGAGTTACCATTTGAAAAAGCTTTGACAAGATGTACCACCCCATCCTACGCACACGCCTCCACAACGCAGGGATCCGGGACAAAGCTCTGGAGTGGACCACCTCCTTCGTCTCCGGCAGAACCCAGAGTGTCCGCCTCCCCACTTCCACTCCGAAACCTCCAAGATCATCTGCGGCGTTCCCCGAGGTTCGTACCTCAGCCCTACACTTTTCAACGTCTACATGGCCCCGCTTGCCCGCGTCGCCCGGCTGCACAACCTCAACATCATCTCCTACGCCGACGACACCCAACTGATTCTCTCCGTCACCAAGGACCCCCTCACTATCAAATCCAACCTCCACAAAGGAATGAAGGCCTTCGCCGAATGGATGAGGAACAGCAAACTGAAGTTGAACTCAGATAAGACGGAGGTCCTCAATTTCGGCGCCAACCCCTCAGCCTGGGCCGACTCCTGGTGGCCGACCGCTCTGGGAGCAGCCCCAACACCCACCAACCACGCACGCAGCCTGGGCATCATCCTCCACTCAACACTCTCCATGACCAAGCAAGTCAGCGCTGTCTCCTCAACCTGCTTCAACACCCTCCGCATGCTCCGCAAGATCTACAGATGGATCCCCACAGATACAAGAAGAACAGTCACCCAAGCCCTCATCAGCAGCAAACCTGACTACGGAAAGACCCTCTACGCAGGAGCCCCAGCCAAACTCACTGCAATGCACACAAAACGCCTCTGCACGCCTGATCCTCGATGCCCACCGCCATAGCCACATCACTCCCCTTCTGAGAGACCTACACTGGCTCCCCATCAACAAAAGGATAACCTTCAAGCTCCTCATCCACGCACACAAGGCGCTCCACAACACCGGTCCAGCCTACCTCAACAGACGACTCACCTTATACACCCCGTCCCGCCTACTCCGCTCAGCCGACCTCGCCCTCACCACCATCCCCCGCATCCGAAGAGCGACTACGGGAGGCAGATCCTTCTCCCACCTCACAGCCAAGACCTTGAACACCCTTCCCTTGCCCCTGCGACAGACGAAAGACCTGCTGACTTTCAGGAAGTTGCTCTTAACCTGGCTATTTGAGCAGTAGCAGCACTCTCCTCCCCCTCAGCGCCTTGAGACCCTCACAGGTGGTAGTGCGCTCTACAAATACATTGATTGATTGATTGATGTATAGATTGAGGGGCCTGAGGTATAATATGGGCCTGAGGGTGCCATCTTTTTTGTGAATTAGGAAGTATAGTGAGTATACTCCTGTTTCTTGTTGAGACTGTGGAACTAATTCTATTGCTTGCTTTAACAGTAGAGATTGTACTTCTTGTTGTAACAGACCTGCATGTTTGGGGAACAACTTGTGATATTGTGGTGGAATGTTTGGAGGGGTTGGATATTACTAGTTCTAGGAAATAGAAACCCACCTTGTTGATACTGGGTTTGTTGTGATTGCTTTGTTTGGGAGGTGGAAGCCTCTGAGGATTGTGGCTTAAATCCTCCTCGAAACTGTGGCCTGCGAAAGGACCCTCTATATGGGGTGGTGTATAAAGCGCCAATTGCTTTTGCAGTATCTGAGTCCTTCCTCGATTTTTCAATAGTGGTGTCCACTTCTGGGCCAAAGAGGTGCTTTTTATCAAAAGGCATATTAAGTACTGCCTGTTGAATTTCTGGTTTAAAACCAGAGGAGCGCAGCCATGCATGTCTTCTGATTGTGTGGAGAAGTGTGGCTCAATGGTTAGAGCGACAGACCCTGATGCAGAAATCTAGCCCGGGACCAGGGTTTAATTCCCGCCTCGGTGGGTCTTGGGCTCAATTTCCTCAGACCTGATAATTCTCGCATTGGTACCTAATCTAATTCATGGGTCCCACTCTGTAACTCTGGGCAATAGCTTGCTTAATCTCCACAACGGCCCCAACAGTGCTGGGATGCCTGGCTTCACCTTGGAGGTTGCCCAGGAGTGGGCACCTCACAGGGAAAAGCCAAGAGGAGTTCCACAGTGGTAGGCGTACAGCACCTTGAGACCCTAACGGGTGATTAGTGCGCTATACAAGTACGAAAGTTACAGTTTACAGTTTTTTATTGTGATGGCAGTGTTTATACTCCTTGCAGCTGTATCAGCAGCATCAAGGGCGGATCTTATCTGATTATTGCTAATCGCTTGCCCCTCTTATACTACTTGTTCTGCCCTTTTTTGGTGCTCTTTTGGAAGATGCTGTATAATATCCTGCATTTCATCCCAATGGGCCCTATCATACCTGGCTAAGAGTGCCTGAGAATTAGCAATTCTCCACTGATTTGCTGCTTGTGGAGCAACTCTTATCCCTGCTGTGTCAAATTTTCTACTCTCCTTATCAGGAGGTGGTGCATCTCCTGAAGCCTGGCTATTTGTACTCTTTCTTGCTGCACTGACTACCACTCAGTCAGGAGGGAACCTGGTGAGTAATGTAATCTGGGTCAGAAGGTGCAGGTTTATACTTTTTATCAATTCTAGGCGTGATAATCCTAGGTTTTACAGGCTCGCTAAAAATTTGTTCTGTGTGATAAATAAGAAATATTCTTCTAATTGCCCTGAATGCATGGTTACCCCATGATAAGCTGCTGCCCTGGATGTTACTTGGGTGTATGCAGTGGTATCTTCTGGAGGAGAAGGTTTTGATGGGTAAATATCTGAGTCATTATCTGGGATGGGATCAGGGTCATTGAGATCCCATGGGTCTGCCATACCTCCTTGTGAATATAAAGAATCTGTTGGAGAAGGCAGTGGTGTGGGCTATTGTGAGGTGAGAAAGGTAATTTTGGAGATTGAGGCGGAGAAGTATGGAGAGGTAGTGGCTTCTTTTGTTTTTGCACATTTGCTGGTGGCTGTACAGAGTCCAATTCCTCTTGGAAAGCCAGCTTTCTTTTTGTCTTTAAAGGTGAAGTGATAATTCTTCCTGTCTCCTTATGGATATGTATTCTGGACTGTCTCTCATCCATAACCTGTAATATTGGTTCAATTTCAAGCTCTTCCTCAGAAGTCTTATGAGATTCTCTCAATTTTTTGAAAGTCCTTGTTCCTCTGTATATGAGGATTTTTTCAGCTCCGAAGTGTGTAGTTTTTTCGATCCCAGAAAGGTAGTCGAAGGTCTCGGCTCTGAAGCCAATTGCCAAATTTTCGACTCCGAAGAATGGGGTCTTTTACTGAAGTCAGAAATGGTGCTTTTTACAGATTTGCTCGAATCCCAAGTAGACAGAGGAGTGGCCTTTTTCGGCGCCGACCCCGAAGGACGGTCGCCAACAGTCTTTTTTCGGGCCAAACCATGGCCTTCCAGCAATGGTGTACCCAATGCCTTTAGATGTTTTTTGTGCAGGGGTGTAGGTGCAGACGTACTCACATGCTGGCCAGCTGTGTTGGGTCTGTCGTCTTCCGATTCCTGTTCAGAGTCTGTGTCTCGGATGGAGACTGCCGTCTGCGCCTGCTCTTCCTCCATGACATTAAGATGTTTGCTGCTTTTCTACACCATTTCGAGTCTTCGGGCTCTGCAATGTCAGATGGTCTTTTTTGATCGAAAAGATTCACAGGCCTCACAATCTTCCTCCATATGGTCTGGAGAAAGACCCAAATTACAAACCAAGTGTTGGTCTGTATAGGGGTACTTCGCGTGGCACTGAGGGCAGAATTGGAATGAAGTCCGATCCATGAGGCTTCCCACATGGTAAGCCCAATCAGGCCCTAGTGGGGTGCATGCGCCCGAAGGGCGAAAATTGAAGGGTCCGATGGTACTACTGGTTCGATGCTAGATGGGAAACACGATCAAAACAATACCGACGAATAAGAAGGTTTTCTGTGGTTTTCCGAATCAAAATCTCGGAGCGAAAGGAAACACGTCCAAACCCGACCACGGAAAGAAAACAATCTAAAAATGGAGTCGATGCCCATGCACAATGGAACTGAGAGGAGGAGTCACTCGATCCTGTGATTCCAAAAAGACTTCTTAGAAGCAAAACAACTTGTAACACTCCGAGCCCAACACTAGATGTTGGAAGAGCTATGCATAGCATGTGTATCTGCAGCTACACATGCCATCGAACATATAATATATATATATATACATATATATATATATATATATGTGTACACCATACAGGTTTGATTGATTGCAGCAGATTAAATATTAATGATGGACTTTCAACATACTGCCCTGCTCCACTTTTCTTTAGTCAAATTGTACTGACCGGCAGAATAAATGAATGTTTTTTACTTGGGGCTTAGAATATTTCTTGCGTGATTGGGCTAATAATTGTGTTATTGTCTGGTTGGAACCATTTCTGCACTCCCTGGCATTAGGAAGTGTTCTAGAATGGAATTAATATGCATAGTGTTGGCCATATGAACTTTAGTGATACCGAAATATCTTGGTGTATGAAAAAATAGCTGAGGGAGTAAAGCAACCATTACCTAACGGACGCCTGTGTAGGTCACAGAGTGAATAAAGTTGACTTGTACAATTTGGGAGACAGACTGGTAAATGTAGGGTGAATAAAGTCAGACTCGTGAAACATAGCAGGTAAACACATTAATGTAGGAAGACTACAAAGGCATGGTCTGTGTACTTTTGTGAAGTATTTCTTTCTTCCGCTTGTTGTCCCTTTTTTTAGGTTGCAGCCACCAGACAACGCAGTTGCTAAGCCATCCTGGGGACATTCAGAAAGTTAACCAAGGAATGCATTCTGCCTGTTGCTTGCCATTTACTTTGTGGTTTGTAACTAAAATTTTCTTGCTTTCCATTAATTGGCTTTATTTGTTTTAGGCTGTCCAGCTTGAGTTCGTACCTTCCCTTGACAAAACCTTATAAACAGTATCCTTCTGAGTGCTACTTTTCTGTGAACAGGCCTGTACATCTTGTTATTAGATCATCACATTTGCTGTGCATTCAAAGACCAAGGTCAAATGTCAGGTGCTGTCTTTCGAGGGCACTTGCTTAGTTTTATTTCTCTAACTTCAAAGTGAAAGGATTTATGTGACAATCTTGCTGGATGCTTGGGCTAGGAAAGATTTTTTTCTAGCACACAACATTTAAATTAACTATGAATGTATTTTAGAATATATAAGACTTAGGAACACAAATGAAGCACATTTTGGTTATTTCTAAAGTGTGTTGGAAACAAATACCTTAATATGGTCAAAACAAATCTTTACGCTAGGTGATGCAATTTCCACACATTTTCATCTGTGCACTGTATAGTTTTATTAGTAAAACTGTATGTCTGTGCAAATGTGACGGTCATTTCAATTGAAAATGTGTTGTCTGCAATGCAGTGTGCTGCCACACCATGAATACTCCACTTAACGCCACTACACTCTACTGTGCACCACTTCACACCACTGCACTGTACTCTGCACCACTTCACACTACTCCATGTCACTGCACTCTGCACCACTCCACTCCATGTCACTGCACTCTATACCACTTCAAACTACACCTCTCTTCTCTACCCTGTACCACTCTACTCTATTCAAATGCACTCTTCGCCACTCTACTCTACACAACTGCACTCTTCACCACTGCACTCTACTCCACTCCAGTCTAGGCACTACACTCTATCCCAATGTAATCTACATATCTGTACTCTGTCACTGCACTCTACTCCACTTCACTCTACTCTGCATCACTATACTCTATGCCACTGCTCTCTACAACACTCTGTTCTGCATTACTCCACCTTACACTATACCACCCGACACCATTGCACTCAATGCCACTGCACTCTAGAGCACTGTACTCTGCTCTGGACCGCTCTATGGTACTCTACTCTGCACCACTCTATGCCACAGCACTCTATGCCACTGCACTCTATACCAGTCCACTCTGCACCACTCTATGCCACTCTACTCTACGACTCTCTACTCTACCCAACTCTAAACCACTCTACTGTATGCCACTGCACACTATTCCATTCTGCGCCACTCCACTCTATTCTACTCTGTGCCAGTCAACTCTGCGCCGCTCTACTATGCACCACTCTAATCTGTCACTGCATTCCACAACGCTTCATTGTATGCCACTGCACTCAATGCCACTGTACAACACTATAATCTGCAACATTCTACACCAATTCACTCTACACCAGTCCACTCTACTGTATGCCACTCCAGTGATGCCAGTCTACGTGACTCCATAGTATGCTACTCCAATACATGACACTCTTTGCCACTCCACTCTACAACACTCTACTCCACTCTTCATCATTCCACTCTATGACACTCCACGCCACTCTCCTCTACGCCACTATCGTTTAGCCATGCTGAATAGCAGCCACGCTGGTGTACAACATGGCAAAAACATATTGCAAAGCTAGTAGCTCTTGCACAGGCAAGACCTACTCTCTTTGCCAATGCTTGTTAATTGTGTAATGCAGGGTGTCTTTGTGGGAAGACTACACACACTGATTGTTTCCAGAGAGTCAGGTCTGTGTTTATAGTAACAGAAAAAGGGACCTTGAGGGCTGCCCCAGGCACATAATGAGAGGCTTGTTAAGGGCCACAAGTTAAGGTATAGTGGAAGAATCCATCATGGAAGAGTGCTTGGAGAAACAGTTCTGTGTATACTGCAGTGAAACAAGAGAGAAAAAAAGCAGCATAGGTGCAGCAGAATTCATTGTTTTCCATTTTTTCTAAATAGCAAATATTCACTTCAATGGGATTTTGTCAATTGTAATTAGTTTTAAGTGAAAACTATTGACACAGCCAAAAGTGACATGGGCTTTCACACCTTCAGTACCTGTGTTGCAAATCTGCCAAAAGGAACGGGGACCCTAAAAACAGTCTGTATGTGTTTTATCGATAATGCCTCAAGAACAAGGCCCCCTCACACCTTCTGTTCCTGTGTTACTAAAACTCACACCTTCTGTACCTGTGTTACCAATACTGACAAAGAGGTGTAGGGACCCTCACACCTTCTTTACCTGTATTAATAGTACTGACAGGGAAGCAGTAACCCTCACACCTTCTGTTCCTGTGTTACTAATACTGACAAAGAGGTGCAGGAACCCTCACACCTTCTGTACCTGTTACTAGTACTGACAGGGAAGCAGTAACCCTCATACCTTCTGTACCTGTGTTACTATTATTGACAAGAGGAGCTGTAACTCTGACGCCTTGTGTACCTGTGTTACTAATAAACCCAAAAGGAATAGGGACCCTCGAACAGTCTGTATGTGTGTTACTGATATGGCCCCAAGAGGAGGCCTCACACCTCATGTACCTGTGTTACAAATACTGACAGAGGAGCAGTAACCCTCACACCTTCTGTACGTCTGTTACTAATACTGACAAACAGGTGCAGGAACCATCACACCTTACTAGTACTGACAGGGTAGCAGTAACCCTCACACCTTCTGTACCCGTGTTACTAACACTAACAAAGAGGAGCAGTAACCCTCACACCTTCTGTACCTGTGTTACTAATACTAACAAAGAGGTGCAGGAGACCTCACACCTTCTGTACCTGTGTTACTAGTACTGACAGGGAAGCACTAACCTCACACCTTCTGTACCTGTGTTACTAATACTAACAAAGAGGAGCAGTAACCCTCACACCTTCTGTTCCTGTGTTATTAATACTGGCAAAGAGGTGCAGGAGCCCTGGCACCTTCTGTACCTGTGTTACTAGTACTTACAGGGAAGCAGTAACCCTCACACCTTCAGTTCCTGTGTCACTAATACTGACAAAGAGGTGCAGGAATCCGCTCACCTTCTGTACCTGTGCTACTAATACTGACAGGGAAGCAGTAACCCTCATACCTTCTGTACCTGTGCTACTAGTACTGACAGGGAAGCAGTAACCCTCACACCTTCTGTACCTGTGTTACTAATACTGACAAAGAGGAGCTGTAACTCTCACACCTTATGTACCTGTGCTACTTATAAAGCCAAAGGAACAGGGAGCCTCTAACAGTCTGTATGCATGTTACCGATACAGCCCCAAGAAGAAGCCCTCACACCTCATGTACCTGTGTTACTAACACTGACAAAGGAGCAGTAACCCTCACACCTTCTGTACCGGTTACTGATACTGACAAAGAGGAGCGGTAACCCTCACACCTTCTGTACCTGTGTTACTAATACTGACAAAGAGGTGCAGGATCCCTCACCCCTACTGCTCCCTGTATTAGGGAGTGTCCTGGTGTGGAATTAATATGCATAGTGTAGGACATATGAACTTTAGTGATAACGAACTATGCTGCTGTATGAAAAAAACAGTGGAAGGAGTAAACAAACCTTTGTCTACAGGAAGCCTGTGTTGGTCACACAGTGATAAAGTTGTGCGACATAGTAGGTGGACAGGTTAATGTAGGAAGACTACAAAGGCAAGGTCTATGTACTTGTGTGAAGCATTTCTTTCTACTCCTTGTGCTCATTTTTAATTGTGTGCTGCAGGGTGTCTTTGTGGGAAGGACTGTACACACTGATTTCTTCCAGACAGTCGGGCATGTGTTTCTTGAAAAGAGCAAGGGACTTTGCCGGCTTGCCCAGGTGCATCATGAGAGACTTATTAAGGGCCGCAAGGGAATGTATATTGGGAGAATCCATCATGGGGGACTGATTGGAGAGAGAACTCTGATATTCTGCAGTGAAACAAGAGACGAAAGCAGCATAGGTGCAGTAACCCCTCACACTTTCTGCACCTGTATTGCTGTTACTGCCACCAGAAGTGGGGTCCCCATCAACAAGAGGCAGTGACCTTGATGCCCTAAATTATTGATCGTACCACTAATGCTAGGCCCCCACCATATTTTTCCTGGAGATTACTGATGCCACCCCCTTGTTATGGCACCGGTCTCCCTTGCACTTGTGTTATTTGTGCTGCCAAGAGGCCAAGCCAGAGTATCAGGTGTACACAGGTGCTTCTGGAGAAAATGTCTTGTTGGAAGCTTGGTCACTTAATCAAGGTTTTTCATGGCCCAAGAGGTTGACACCCAGAAATCCTGAGGCTGGATTACACCCTGATTGAGGTCGCGGCTGGTCATACCTTTCTCCATGTAAGTATTCGGAACCCAGGAAGGCTGCTCAGGGTCGTAATCCACAGGAGGGGGTGGAGGAGGAAGCTCAAAATCTGCATCGTCCGGTGGTGGTGGTGGCAGGTGGAAGTCTGGTACTGCAGAACAAAGAACGAGAACTGTTACTTTATGTTATGTTACGTTACGTTATGCTACGCTATGATTCGTTATTGTATTTTGTGTCATTTATCTGGAGTTTTGTGGTGCACTGCATGTCACGTAGGCCTCTTCAGAGTCCTGGACCAGAAAGAGAAAGACAACACAAGAGTACTGAGTAAGAGTGTGAGAGTGTGAACCTGGATCATAGGAAGAACCTAGACCTGACATTGTACCTTTGTTCCTATACTGAAAGTGGACTTAGCTAACAAACGTGTATTTAATTTACTGTTGTTTGCGTTGCGTGCTTTCTGTTAGTACAGAAGTCCTCAGATCACCTATGGATCGCGTAAATTCAACCTCTGGTTTAAAGGATTCACCACGGACTCTGATTTTATGTGTGAAATTGTATCATCGCTGGTGTATTTGTGTTTTGTTGTTGCTTACAGTAGGTGTTTTGTTGTAGTTTGATAACTCTAGCCAGCAGTCTTGCCAGAAAGGGTTGTGTGCCATCTGGGCATTTTTAGGGTCGAGTCTGCGTTGCATGCGCTCGCGCATGCATATCGCAGCGAGACGCTTTTGTATTTAGAAAAGGGCTCGGAGCCCTGTCAACTTCACGTCAGTGTTTTTTATTGGTTCGTTGGCTTGCCTAATAAAATCTGCTTGCTTTCATTAGTCGAAGGCACGCATACGTCATGCCTTTTCCGGTGGCTAGCCCTCCTCGAGAGCAGCGACCAAGTACAGAAAACATGCGAGGCTCGCTGTTTTCCATCGGGCTCGTGGACTTCTTTTTCTCTAATTTACGAGCGCAATCTTGCTTGGCAGAAGTCGAGCGCTTTACATAGTTAATTTCACTTTTTCGGGTTATGTACATAAATGCACTTTTGCCCGTTAGGTGAAAAGTCGGGTTAGGAGTTTACAACGCGATCAGCTCTAACATGAGCAAACGCGAGACCCGTTGTATTGTAAATGCTTGTTTAGCTTGGGTATTCCTTAGCCTAGAAATATGTAAGTGCATTCATTAGAGGCGCGGCCAGTGTTGGGAGCCATGATATCTATTTACTGGCCTACCTGCACTGTGTTCGACTGGTGTTAGGAGTACTTTCTAAAGTGTTTGCTGTTAATAAATGCGTGGAATATTGTGACGGTGCACGTTGTTGTAAGTATGGTGGTATCTATCTGTAAAGCATATGCGTGCTTTGTTGGATGTATAGTCAATGTTATGATAAATGTGTTGCATACAGAATGTACAGTGTTAGCCAGTGCCTAATTTGTAGAAAACTAAATGCCAGGGACCTCATCAGAAAGCCACTGTAGGTTACACTACCCATTGACCCTGCCAGTGCTGCCAATGATAGTACCAACCCAGCTGCTAACCATCACACAAGTATGACAATTTAGACTATTCCAGGCCACCCAAAGCTAGAAGAATGGTTTTGGAAGCAGACATTGGTCATTTTAATGTCTATTAAATTATTAAACAGCTGATGTGCTCATTTCAAAATTAGACATACAGCGCACCCATGTGGCGGACTGTTATACGTACCAGTGTATTGATAATTGAGTACCGGTGACGAGCACCTGAAACCACTGGCTCAAATTAAGCACTGGTGTTAGCACTTTACATGGCATTTCCTGCTGTTTACAATGAGCAGTTGGTACTGAATGAAAGGTGAAAAGTGAATTGGTTGCAATAACAAAAGAAAAGTTATTCTGTTGATGTATTAGATTATACAATAATTACTTCACTTTCAAATGAAAACAGTCCATGATATGCAGCACATTACAATTGAGTACTCTTATGTCTTTGTAGACATGTCTGCTGGTTTGATGTCTTAATGAATGAACTTTAATTTTAACTGTGCATGTAATTGATTAGGGTATGTTTCTTCTGTATTTATGTATTGTGTCAAAAGGGAAAATAAAATGCTCCAATTCGTTTTTCACAATCTCCCTCTTACTAGTATTAAAATGTTGGCGCGTTTGTAAGAGAAGTCCTTCATTTATGGGCGAGTTTATATTTCAGGTTGGTAAGAAGTGGCCAACTGAGAATTGAATCGCATTAGGCATACAGTATATTAAGTTATTGGGAGATCGTTTATGAAACAACCACCATTAATGTATTTCCAAATCAATGAGTGTTCTTATAGGCAGAAGGGTGTCATCTATAGAGCGAGAAGCACAACATTCCAGAACGCGTGACAGCTGTTTCATGGATATTTGTGTATCAGTGTAGGGAAGCTCAAAGTCCCCATTGTTGGTCACTCCTTCTTGCACGTGCTGATTAATGAATGTATGGGAGATTTTACTAGTAAATGTATGTAAGTACAATTAGGTAAGGCTTCTTTACTATGTATAGTTACAGCATGCTTTTAAAAACAGAAACGTCCAAACATGTTAGACCGTGCTGCAGTTTTGTTCACTGAACTTTCCATCCTTTGAAGTCGATAAAATAAGTGCCATTCATTCAGGAAAATAATGCTTATTATTTTCAGAACCTAGAAGAATCAAGTTTGTGTCTGAAAGTGCTGCAAGGGTATTGTGTTATAGGTGGACCACGATACGCCCCAAAAATATACGTTGGGAAAGAGAATAGTGTCCATGTATGTCGCAGCCACTCCACAGTGATTTCTGCCTTCTGGACCCATTTTGTAGAAAGTGTGTTCCAAAGTTCTGAAGTAGGTTTTACGAGGAATAGGCGCTATGTAGCACATTAATAATAAACTTCTGTAGCCCATCTAAAATACTTCAAATTCTATAGCTTTGCTACGAAACATTGCTATGTGCTGTGCACTAAAAAAAACAGTCCCCGCGACCCTTGCATGCAGCTCGTGCATCCCTTTTGCATGAAAACAAAAAAAAACTCCTACCTCCCATCACTGGACACCTTCAGCCACACACCCATCCCTGTCCTAGACTGTGCCCAACCTGGAATGCTCCTCATCAAAGCAACTCCAAAGGTAGAGATGACACCTTGCGTCATGTCAGCAAGACATGATGATTCCAGGACACGACTTGTCTGTTATAAATCACCGATATAAAGTATCCTAATCAATTAATTCAATGAAATCAAACACAGTCTGCCTCTGTCATAATTATTAGGATGTCAAATGAAAGTCCAGGAGTGGAAACAAAGGGCCAGATTTACAAGGCCCTAGCTCCACCGGCGTATCTCTTTTTGTGACACTCCGATGGTGCTAACCATTGTGTAACGCCACTTTTTGTGGTTTTACGTCTCCATGTAAATGTGGGCACCTCGGATGCAGTTTTCTGCGTCAGAGGGGTGTGCAATGGGTGTTGCGGTGGGCGTTCCACCGCAACACCCATTGCTTTTGACCCTGCCTCAGATTTTGAAGAAGGCGTAAATCTGTGGCAGCGCCAAAAACTAATGCCACCCCAGGGGTGGCGTTAGCATGGCACAACGAGGAGGAATACTTTTATTCCTCTCTGTTTTTTGCTTTTTCTATGTGTGCTGCATTCTGCAGCACACATAGAAGAAGCAAATTGCCATGGAGAATTGTTTATGTGCAGGAAGGGACACCTTCCTGCACATAAACAATCACACCCCTCATCAGAGGCACCCTTGCAGTATTGTGCAAGGATGCCTGCGTTGAAGCAGGCTGCTTAATTTAGCGCCGGTTCAGGGGGAAAAGCAGGGGTGTGCCGTATTCTAGTAGATATGACTCATCCCTGCATCACAAAACTGACACAGCTCAGTGCTGCTAATTTTGGTGCAGTACCGCACTGCGCCACTTTCTTGTAAATGTGCCCCAAAGTACTCTGAGAATATGAAGTGAGGTGGCAGCCCATCTTGGACAGTGGTACGGACAGCAGGACTGCTGACGCCAGCTGCGGACACAAGCTTCACAAACATTTGTTTTGAAATGTTCAGCAAGTTGCGAATCAAAGGTATGAAAGAAGCATGCTGTTTTATTGTGTTGCCTCTCCTACTTGTGCAGTACCCTTGCCTCTGGCTCTGCATGGAAAGCTTCACATTGACAATAAGTCACTGTGAGGCTCGCTGCAATGACAGCTAAAACATTAAAGGAAGATTCAGGGTGATGACCAATAGAAACTGTCTCGTGCGTGCAGTGGTCAATATGCCCTCTGTGCATTCCTGAATCAGTATGACCTTTGTGCCTGCTTTTACCTGTGCCTTCTTTTTGCTTGCATTGACCTGTATGACCTCTGTGCCTGCATTGGTCAGTATATCCTTTGTGTCTGTATTGATCTGGGTGTCCTCCATGCTTGCATTGGTCAGGGTGATGGTTCATTTCAGGTTAATGTTAATTGCATCAGGAAAAATACCTCGACATAATTAAATCGAAATAACAAATAATCAGAAGTAAAAATCTCAACATGGAACAAAAAATAATTAGGGTAATGGGATAGGTTAGAGATAACAAGGGAGATTTAAGGAAGGTCACCCCCTTTAAAGATGCAAATAAAACAGGATTTGAAAAAATTAGGGCTTTAGGGGTTCTCCCCAATGAAATACATAAATTACATTTTATACAGGCATAAAACAAAGCCAATTCTGGCCTTTACAGAATCTTTGGTTTGCCTGTGCGTCGTTTTTCCTCACCGCAGGGGGAGCAAAGCGTCAATTCGGGCAGCACTCGAGTCCGGGCAGGCATTGGGTAGTTTTTCCACGCCCAGCAAGCTTTGTGTCGAAAATCCTGCCGCACGGTTTCAGCAAAACCGCGCAATGTGGGTTGCGACATTAACAGACTCCGTCAGCGGGTGTGAGCCTTGCTCTTCCAGCTCCGTGTGTCGATTTTCCAGCCGCGATGCCGGTGGAGCGTCGCTTCCTGGCGCGAAGCTGGCGGCGCATAATTTTTCAGCCACGTCTCGGAAGGTGCGTCGATATTTTCCCTGCTCGGCGGTCTGTGCGTGGATTTTCAGTCTTGGTCTGCCAGCTTCACCTTCCAAGGCCCCAGGAACTGGATAGGGCACCACTTGGCAGGGCAGGAGTCCCAACAGAGAGTCCAGGTGGTGGAGGGAAAAGTCTTTGATTGCCCTGAGACTACAACAATAGGAGGAAAGCTCAGGACAAGCCCTGGGAGATCTCTTCACAAGCAGGAAGGCACACAAAGTCCAGTCTTTGTCCTCTTGTACAGGCAGAAGCAGCAACTGCAGGATAGCTCCACAAAGCACAGTCCCAGGCAGGGCAGCACTTCTCCTCAGCTCTTCAGCTCTTCTCCAGGCAGAGGTTCCTCTTGAAGTCCAGAAGTGATCTAAAGTCTGTGGTTTTGGGTGCCCTTCTTATACTCATTTTGCCCTTTGAAGTAGGCTTACTTCAAAGAAAAGTTACTCTTGTTTGTGAAATCCTGCCTTGCCCAGGCCCCAGGCAGACACCAGGGGGTTGGGGACTGTATTGTGTGAGGACAGGCATAGCCCGTTTAGGTGTGAGTGACCAGTCCTCCTCTCCCTCCTAGTACAGATGGCTCTTCAGGATATGCAGGCTACACCCCAGCTCCCTTTGTGATACTGTCTAGAGAGAGGTGCAAACAGCCCAACTGTCACACTGACCCAGACAGGGAATCCGCAAACAGGCAGAGTCACAGAATGGTTTAAGCAAGAAAATGCTCACTTTATAAAAGTGGCATTTTCAAACACACAATCTTAAAATCAACTTTACTAAAAGATGTATTTTTAAATTGTGAGCTCAGAGACCCCATACTCCACATGTCTATCTGCTCCCAAAGGTAATCTATACTTTAATCATTTTTAAAGGTAGCCCCCGTGTTAACCTATGAGAGGGACAGGCCTTGCAATAGTGAAAACCAAATTTAGCAGTATTTCACTTTCAGGACATATCAAACACATTAGTATATGTCCTACCTGAAACATACACTGCACCCTGCCCATGGGGCTACCTAGGGCCTACCTAAGGGGTGTCTTACATGTAACAAAAGGGAAGGTTTAGGCCTGGCAAGTGGGTACACTTGCCAAGTCGAATTGGCAGTTTAAAACTGCACACACAGACTCTTCAGTGGCAGGTCTGAGCCATGTTTACAGAGCTACTAATGTGAGTGGCACAACCAGTGCTGCAGGTCCACTAGTAGCATTTGATTTACAGGCCCTGGGCACCTCTAGTGCACTGTACTAGGGACTTACCAGTAAATCAGTTATGCCAATCATGAAAAGCCAATTACATACACATTTTTATACAGGAGCACTTGCACGTTAGCACTGGATAGCAGTGGTAAAGTTCCTAGAGTAAAATAAATGCAAAAACAGAGTCCCGCACACATCAAAAACCTGGGAAACAGAGGCAAAAGGTTAGGGGAAACCACTCTGAGGATGAAAAGTCTAACATATATCCCCCCAGCTGAAAGTGGGGAGCAACTACCCAACCTCATGGGAGTTCTCATCACAAAGGTGGAAGAATCTGGACAGACCATCAGCATTGGTGTGTTCTGTACCAGGGCGTGTTCCACCGTAAGGTCCATCCCCTGTAGGGAAATGGAACACCTCAACAGTTTTGGATTCTCACCCCTCATCTGCATTAACCATCTGAGGGGCCTGTGGTTTTCTGAACCCGGAAGAGAGTCCCAAACAAGTAGGGTCTTAGCTTCTTCAGCACCCAGACCACAGCAAAAGCTTCACGTTCTATGGCACTCCACCTACGTTCCCTGGGAAGTAACCTCCTGCTAATGAAGGCTACAGGTTGATCTAGACCCTCTTCAGTAAGCTGCGAGAGTACTGCTCCAATTCCATGGTCTGAGTCGTCTGTTTGCTCAACAAACTCCTTGAAGTAGTCAGGTGCCTTCAGCACAGGTGCTGTGCACATGGTAGCCTTCAGGGCATCAAAAGCCGTCTGGCAAGACTCAGTCCAGATCACCTTTCTGGGCTGCTTCTTGGAGGTCAACTCAGTCAAGGGAGCAACAATTGTGTCATACCCCTTGACAAACCTCCTATAGTATCCTGTTAGACCTAAAAAGGCTATCACCTCAGTCTGGGTCTTGGGAGGCTCCCTCAGTAAAAGCAATTTGCCAATACCCAGACGTTAAATCAAACATGCTGAGGTATTTGGCAGCTCCCATCCGATATATGAGCTCATCAGCTTGGGGGATATGGTGTGCGTCAGTTTTAGTGACTGCATTGAGACCCCGGTAGTCCACACAGAACCCGTGTTCTGGGGTGGCACCAGGAGCAGCAGCCTTTGGGACCAAAACCACAGGGCTGGCCCAAGGACAGCTGGAATGCTAAATAACCCCTATAACCTCTAGTGATACCTCATCCTTGATCCTAGCCCTTACCTTGTCACTCACCCTGTAAACCTTTTGTTTAATGGGTGTACTGTCTCCAGTGTCCACATCATGTGTGCACAAGTGTGTGACCCCTGGGATCAAGGAAAACAGGGAGGCAAACTGTCCCAACACCTGGTGACAGTCCCTCTGCCAAGGAGTTGCCCCTTCTTTGAGCAATCAAGAAGCAATTCAACATTCTCATCATCCAGTCCTTAACACTGTAGTTCCTGGCACCCTCGTGGCTGGTCATTTAGGATATTGATTGAACAAGTCAGAAAAAGGTTAAAACTTCTGTAATAGCCAGCACAGTTGCCATTCAGAAATGACATTGTCCAAATGGAGTGTGCAGTGACCAGCACAAGAAACACGGCAAATGGTAAGGAAAAGATAACTCATTTATTTCAAAATGTTATTTTAATCTGGTGAGAGAGGCAAGTGGTAGTGGGTTGGGCAGGGTGTACTTTGTCTCCCAACAACATGACATAGGGGATAATGTGTGGAATTATGTGTGAAGTACCCCTGGTGGGCAGCAGCAGCAATTGGAAAGTATCCCTCAGGTGGTAAGCAGAATGTCGCATGACAAAAAAATATCGCAACCATGGCATCGTTTAACCACTACATCATATTGTAAGTCTAGGTTAATAGGTGTGTAATTAAAAAAAGCAAATATTTACTTATGAGAATGTGTTGATAAGTAAAGCAGTTGGCCAATATCCATCTTAATATAACGTCACACAACCAATGTCATAGTTATCTCTTGTGTACTGCCCTGCTGTTTTCTGAGGTACCTAACATTATTTGCACTTTTATAACATTGTAATATATATCAAAGATTTTCATAATTCATGAAAATGAATATCACGTGTAATTCATGTCATTTAATTCATATCAAAGTAATCATACACACAGACAATTTTAGTGGAAATAACTTACTGTATTCTGCAGTTTCGGCTTTTAAAATGAGTTACATTTCTCATGAAATAAACAAATAATATAGCAAATTGGGTGACCTGTGAGCAAAATATCCATCACCTTATGCATTTATGGTATAGTTGAGTTTTTAAGCTTAGTTTGGTGCTGCTTTTACTAGAGAAACATCAATACATTCAATATTGTGATACCTGCAGTATCTCTATTTTCACACTCCCAAACATTTGGGATGGCAGAACTTAACAGGCAATTAAAGGTGGTTCCTGTTCCATGTGGAGTTTCCACTGAGGGGGGAACACAAAAGTGGGAAAGTTCTAAAATATTTGTGTTTCTTCCCATGCCATTAAGTTGTTCCTTCTTTATGTTCTGTATGACATCTGGTTGCAGTCAATGTGTTTCGACCATTGAGGTTTTTGTTTTAGTCTGTTTCTTTGACAGGACGTGAGGCAGGTAGGGTGTTATATTGAGGAATTTCCTTTACCTTGAACTCTGTGAAGCTTATCCCACAAGAAATTTTAAAAAACTGTTGAAAGCCTCTCATAGATAAAACTAGCTGTTGTAATTGAGACACCGAGACATAACGTGATTTGCCCGGATAACATATGTTGATCACCAGAGGAAGCTAGGGCAAGAACCTGTTCTCCTTGGGGGAGATTTACAAAGATTTTGTCCTGGCTTAGCATCACAGAGGTGACGCTAACCAGCACAAAATGTTTTTTTTACTAATATTGGCCCAGATTCTCAATGGTTTAGCATCGGGTTAGCATTACTATTGTAACACTAAATCAACGGCAAACTGTTTTTTGGCATTCACAAACAAACCAAAATCGATATTTGTGTTGGTTTGTGTGGCAAAGTAGCGCATATCAGTGCGAAACGCTGCTTTGTATTACTTTGCGCCAAGGGGACGTTACAAGGGTGATACATGGGCGTACCACCCATGCTTTTTGATGCTAAACCCTATTCTGAAACATCAGAAGAAAGGTTTAAGCGCCAAAAATTAACACAGCTGAAAAGCAGGTGTTAAACGGAGAGTTTTTTTTATTTCTCCCTGCTTTTCCGACTTTGCACGTGTGCTGCACTGTACAGCATGCATACAGAGTAGGAAAAGCTTTCCACTTGTCTGGGCATAGTATTTTGTACAGGAAGGATACTCTTCCTGTACAAAACCTTTGCTAGACTCACACACACACACCAACCCTAGCACTATGGCGCTAAGGTGTGTGCGTGGCGCACAGCAGCAGAAATCAGCACCGGCGCTAGGGAGAGGGGAGAAGAGAGACATATCTATGTGAATATGGTGCTCTTCTGCTCTCTCCTTGCCACGCATGGCAGTGCAGCATTTTTGGCTACTGCACTGTGCTGTGTGACTCCTTTCAGATACTGGGCCTTACTTTCCAGTGCAAAACCTGTTTTGCGCCGTAAAGTACCCTAAAAGTAACACAAAGCACTGTTTTCCATTACTTAGTGCCTAGAGGGTGCTGCATGGGTGGTACATGAGCTTTCCAATGCAGCCAGCCATGCCTTTTGACGCAAAACCCTATTGTAACTTACAGGGGTTGAATTTGGCCTATGCTCTTAACCAGTGCTTGAAATGGAAAAGTAGAAGTGCAGGTACTCTGTAGCAGAGTACCTGCTTGTTTCTGAGAAGTGCCGGTACTCCCCAATTAAAAGTATTACGTTTTTCTTGAGAAGTGCCGGTACTCTCCCTCTCAAAATATAAAAGTGCCGGTACTCAGTACCGGACAGTACCGGCCCATTTAAAGCACTGCTCTTAACTGCAAAATTACCTTCAAAGGGAATTATTGAGGATTTCGTGTATAATCTTTGTTATGTGTTTTTGGTCATACGCTCTGCTTGCAATTAAATGCTACTCAATAATTCTAAACTCTTTTCAAAAAGCACACAAAATGTAGAATTGCAACAAACAAATATGTCAGAGCCTCGCTTGCCCACCAGAGAGACTTATTATATGGTATTGCAATATTTAGGCATAATTATGATTTAACACACTGGTACAAACATTCTCCTAATGTGTGAGAAAGTACATTGATTTGTTTTGAAAGAAAACTATAGGCATTCAGCAGATACTATTTAAAATAGTATTCACCAACAGCTAAGACTTCTTGCCTGAAAGCAAATGATTACTGTTTTATTAATACTGTCCTCAGGAGCAACTGTTAAAAACCTCAATTTGCACAGCCGGAAATGAGCATAAACATGTTTAGTTTGTGCCTAATTCAGCATTACTGGATGACAAACATATAGTTGGTTGAATATTTGCAACTGATATTTGCTGACCTCTTTTAATCAGACCTTTATGTTTCCTGTTTTGAGAACACATCAACACAGTAGTGTTTTGTAAATGTATGAGGGGTTGACCATGTAGCTGCTTTACATATATCAACCATTGGTATGTTTCCTAAAAACACCATTGATGCACTTTTCTTTCTTGTAGAATGTGCCTTACGAGTGATCAAAAGTTGTCTCTTTGCTTTGATATAACATGTTTGTATACATCTAATAATCCATCTTGCTAAACCTTGTTTTGATATAGGATTGCCTGTATGTGGTTGTTGGAAAGCAACAAAAATTGCTTTGTTTTCCGAAAATCTTTAGTTCTGTCTATGTAGTACATAAGGGCTCTTTTGAGATCTAGGGTATGAAGCGCTCTTTCTGCCACAGAATCTGGCTGTGGAAAGAAGACTGGCAATTCCACTGTTTGATTGATGTGAAATGGAGATACTACTTTTGGTAGAAAGTTTGCATTTGTTCTTAGTACAACCTTATGTTTGTGCACTTGGAAAAAGGTTCTTCAAGAGTGAATGCTTGTGACCATTGTTGTGCAAGGCACTGTTGTAAGGGCCTCTTGTTTAATCTTGCATGTGGGACTGTTGCTATGCAAGATGCCATAATTCCTAGAATATTCATGATAAATCTTACACTGTATTGTTGATTTGGCTGTATGAGTGGTATTACATTTTGGAAAGCTTGTATTCTTTGTGTATTTGGATACGCTAGAGCTAGTTGAGTATTTAGGATAGCACCTAGGTACAGTTGTACTTGTGCTGGTTGAAGGTGTCACTTTTGGTAGTTTAGAAAGAACCCTAGTGTGTGCAGAGTTTCTATCACATAACGAGTATGTTTTTTGGCATTGTGTAAGATTGCTTGATTTTATTAGCCAATCGTCTAGATATGGAAATACATAGATGTGTTGTCTTCTTAAGTAAGCCGCTACTACTGCTAGATACTTTGTGAACACTCTAGTAGCTGTTGTTATGCCAAATGGCAACATTTTGAACTGATAGTGTTTTCCTGCTATGACAAACCTGAGGTAATTTCTGTGAGCTGGGTGGATGGGTATGTGGAAATACGCTTTTTTGCGATCTAGAGCAGTCATAAAATCTTGTTTTTGCAGTAGTGGAATAACATCTTGCAGAGTTACCATGTGAAAATGCTCTGACAAAATGACAAAATGTATAGATTGAGGGGCCTGAGGTATAATATGGGCCTGAGGGTGCCATCTTTTTTGGTAATTAGGAAGTATAGTGAGTATACTCCTGTTCCTTGTTGAGACTGTGGAACTAATTCTATTGCTTGCTTTAACAGTAGAGATTGTACTTCTTGTTGTAGGAGACCTGTATGTTCAGGGGACAACTTGTGATATTATGGTGGAATGTTTGGAGGGGTGGATATTAGTTCTAGGCAATAGCCATTTTGGATAATTGATAATACCCAGTTGTCTGTGGTGATATTTTGCCAATGGGAGTGGAATTGCTGTAGTCTTCCCACTACAGGAGATGTGTGGAGTGGAGGGGAGGGAAGGAAGTCACTGTTTAGGCTGTGGTGTTGTCTGTTTAGAGTTTTTGAAGTTACCTCTATTTCTGAAGTATTGACCTCTATAGGATCCTCTAAACCCACCTACTGGGTTTGTTGTGATTGCTTTGTTTGGGAGGTGGAAGCCTCTGAGGATTGTGGATTAAAACCTCCTTGAAACTGTGGCCTGCAAAAGCACCCTCTATATGGGGTGGTGTATAAAGCGCCCATTGCTTTTGCAGCCTCCGAGTCCTTCCTCAATTTTTCAATAGTAGTGTCCACTTCTGGGCCAAAGAGGTGCTTTTTATCAAAAGGCATGTTAAGTACTGTCTGTTGAATTTCTGGTTTAAAACCAGAGGAGCGCAGCCATGCATGTCTTCTGATTGTGATGGCATTGTTTATACTCCTTTCAGCTGTATCAGCAGCATCAAGGGCGGATCTTATCTGATTTTTGTTAATCGTTTGCCCCTCTTCTACTACTTGTTGTGCCCTTTTCTGGTGCTCTTTTGGGAGATGCTGTATAATATCCTGCATTTCATCCCAATGGGTCCTATCATACCTGGCCAAGTGTGCCTGAGCATTTGCAATTCTCCACTGATTTGCTGCTTGTGTAGCAACTCTTTTCCCTGCTGCGTCAAATGTTCTACTCTCCTTATCAGGAGGTGGTGCATCTCCTGAAGACTGGCTATTTGCCCTCTTTCTTGCTGCACTGACTACCACTGAGTCAGGAGGGAACCTGGTGAGTAATGTAATCTGGGTCAGAAGGTGCAGGTTTATACGTTTTATCAATTCTAGTTGTGATAATCCTAGCTTTTACAGGCTCACTAAAAATGTGGTCTGTGTATTAAATAAGAAATCTTCTTCTAATGGCTCTGAATGCATGGTTGCCCCATGATAAGCTGCTGGCCTGGATATTACTTGGGTGTATGCAGTGGTATCTTCTGGAGCAGAAGGTTTTGATGGGTAAATATCTGGGTCATTATCTGGGATGGGATCAGGGTCTTAGAGATCCCATGGGTCTGCCGTACCTCCTTGTGAATATAAAGAATGTTTTGGAGAAGGCAGTGGTGGTGGGCTGTTGTGAGGTGAGAAAGATAATTGTGGAGATTGAGGAAGAGAAGTATGGAGAGGTAGTGGCTTCTCCTTTTGTTTTTGCACCTTTGCTGGTGGCTGTACAGAGTCCAATTCCTCTTGGAAAGTCAGCTTTCTTTTTGTCTTCGAAGGAGGTGCAGTGATAATTCTTCCTGTCTCATTATGGATATGTATTCTGGACTGTCTCTCATCCATAACCTGTAAAAGTGGTTCAATTTCAAGCTCTTCCTCAGAAGTCTTATGAGATTCTCTCAATTTTTTTAAAAGTCCTTGTTCCTCTGTATATGACGATTTTTTCAGCTCCGAATTGTGTAGTTTTTTCGGTCCCGAAAAAGTAGTCGAAGGTCTCAGCTCCGAAGCCAATTGCCGAATTTTGTACTCCGAAGAATGGGGTATTTTACTGGAGTCAGAAATGGTGCTTTTTACAGATTTGCTCTACTCCGAAGGATGGTCGCCAACAGTCTTTTTTCGGGCCGAACCAAGGCCTTCCAGCAGTGGTATACCCAAGGCCTTTAGATGTTGTGCAGGGGTGTAGGTGCAGACGTACTCACATGCTGACCAGCTGTGATGGGTCTGTTGTCTTCTGATTCCTGTTCAGAGTCTGTGTCTCGGATGGAGACTGCTGCCTACGCCTGCTCTTCCTCCATGACGTCCAGATGTTTGCTGCTTTTCAACGCCATTTTGAGTCTTCGGGCTCTGCGATCTCGGAGGATCTTTTTTGATCGAATAGATTGACAGGCCTCACAATCTTCCTCCCGATGGTCTGGAGAAAGACACAAATTACAATCCAAGAGTTGGTCTGTATAGGGGTACTTCGCGTGGCACCGAGGGCAGAATTGGAATGGAGTCTGATCCATCAGGCTTCTTATGCGGTAGGCCGGAACAGGCCCGAGTCGGGTACACACTCCCCGAAGGGTGAAAAATGAAGGTTCCGACAGTACTACTGGTTCGATGCTAGATGGGAAACGTGATCAAAACAATACCGCCGAATAAGAACGTTTTCTGTGGTTTTCCAAATCGAAATCTCAGAGCGAAAGAAAACACGTCCGAACCTGACCGCGGAAAGAAAACAATCTAACAATGGAGTCGATGCTTATGGCATTGGAACCGAGAGGAGGAGTCACTCGATCCTGTGACTCCAAAAATACTTCTTCGAAGCAAAACAGCTTGTAACACTCCGAGCCATACACTAGGGGGGTGATTCTAACCTTGGCGGACGGCGGAGGCCGTCCGCCAAGGTACCGCCGTGAAATGACCGCACCGCGGTCAAAAGACCGCGGCGGCCATTTAAACATTTCCTCTGGGCCGGCGGGCGCTCTCCGAAAGAGCGCCCGCCGGCCCAGAGGAAATGCCCCTGCAACGAGGACGCCGGCTCAGAATTGAGCCGGCGTAGTTGCAGGGGTGCGACGGGTGCAGTTGCACCCGTCGCGTATTTCAGTGTCTGCAAGGCAGACACTGAAATACTTTGCGGGCCCTCTTACGGGGGCCCCTGCCGTGCCCATGCCATTGGCATGGGCACGGCAGGGGCCCCCAGGGGCCCCGCGGCAACCCCTACCGCCATCCTGTTCATGGCGGGTTTCCCGCCATGAACAGGATGGCGGTAGGGGCTGTCAGAATCCTCATGGCGGCGGAGCGCGCTCCGCCGCCATGAAGGATTCCCCCGAGCAGCGGTAAGTCGGCGGGAGCCCGCCGACTTGCCGCTTCTGACTGCGGCTGAACCGCCGCGGTCAGAATGCTCGTGGGAGCACCGCCAGCCTGTTGGCGGTGCTCCCGTGGTCGGTGGCCCTGGCGGCCACCGGCCGCCAGGGTCAGAATGACCCCCTAGATGTCGGAAGAGCTATGCAAAGCATGTGTATCTCCAGCTACACATGCCATTAAACATATATATATATATATATATATATATATATATATATATATATATATATATATATATATATATATATGTATATATATATATATATATATGCACACCATACAGGTTTGATTGATTGCAGCAGAATAATTATTCTTAGGAATAATAAATATTATTATGAAGTGTTCTAGTATGAAATTAATATGCATAGTGTTGGCCATATGAACTTTAGTGATACCGAACTATCCTGCTGTATGAAAAAACTGCTGAGGGAGTAAAGCAGCCATTACCTAAAGGACGCCTGAGTAGGTCACAGAGTGAATAAAGTTGACTTGTACAATTTGGGAGACAGACCGGTAAATGTAGGGTGAATAAAGTCAGACTTGTGCAACATAGCAGGTGAACACATTAATGTGGGAAGACTACAAAGGCATGGTCTGTGTACTTTTGTGAAGCATTTCTTTCTTCTGCTTGTTGTCCCTTTTTTTAGGTTGCAGCCACCAGACAGCGCAGTTGTCTAGTTTGCTAAAGATATCCTGGGGACATTCAGAAAGTTAACCAATGAATGCATTCTGCCTGTTGCTTGCCATCGACTTTGTGGTTTGTAACTAACATTTTCTTCCTTTCCATTTATTGGCTTTATTTGTTTTAGGCTGTCCAGCTTGAGTTCGTACCTTCCCTTGACAAAACCTTATAAACAGTATCCTTCCGAGTGCTCCTTTTCTGCAAACAGGCCTGTACACCTTGTTATTAGATCATCACATTTGCTGTGCATTCAAAGACCAAGGTCAAATGTCAGGTGCTGTCTTTCGAGGGAAATTGCTTAGTTTTCTTTCTCTAACTTCAAAGTGAAAGGATTTATGTGACAATTTTGCTGGATACTTGGGCTAGGAAAGATTTGTTTCTAGCACACAACATTTAAATGAACAATGAATGTATTTCAGAATATATTAGACTTAGGAACCCAAATGAAGCACATTTTGGTTATTTCTAAAGTGTGTTGGAAACAAATACCTTAATATGCTCAGAACAAATCTTTACGCTAGGTGATGCAATTTCCACACATTTTCGTCTATGCACTGTATAGTTTTATTAGTAAAACTGTATGTCTGTGCAAAGGTGACAGTCATTTCAATTGAAAAGATGTTGTCTGCAATGGCAGTGTGCTACCACACCATGAATACTCCACTTAACGCCACTCCATTCTACTGTGCACCACTTCACATCACTGCACTCTACTCTGCACCACTTCACACTACTCCATGCCACTGCGCTCTGCACCACTCCACTCCACTCCATGTCACTACACTCTATGACATTTCACACTACACCTCTCTACTCTACCCTGTAACACTCTACTCTATTCAAATGCACTCTTCGCCACTCTACTCTACACCACGGCACTCTTCACCACTGCACCCTACTCCACTCCAGTCTAGGCCATACCAATCTACTCTGCACAGCTTTACTCTATGCCACTGTACTCTTCGCCATTCTGCAACACCGCACTCTATGCCAATACACTCTACATTAATGCACTTTACTCTGTAACTTGCACTCTCTGACAGTCCACTGAACACCACTCTAATCTACTCTGCACCACTGCTCTCTATGACGCTACAATCTACACTATTTTGCTCTGTGCCATTACACCCTGTCACTTCACACAACTACAATCTACACTATACCACTCCACTCTACACCACTTCATTCTACTCTGAAACAGTTTACTCTGTGCCACTGCACTCTATACCACTCTACTCTTAACCACTGCACTCTATCCAAATGTACTCTACAGATCTGTACTCTGTCACTGCACTCTACTCCACTTCACTCTACTCTGCATCACTATACTCTATCCCACTGCTCTCTATAACACTCTGTTCTGCATTACTCCACCCTACACTACTCCACTCAACACAACTGCACTCAATGCCACTGTACTCTGCAGCACTATACTCTACTCTGGACCGCTCCATGGTACTCTGCTCTGCACCACTCTATGCCACTGCACTCTATGCCACTCCACTCTGCACCACTCTATGCTACTCTACTCTACGCCACTCTACTCTACCCAACTCTAAACCACTCTACTCTGTGCCACTGCACATTATGCCACTGAACACTATTCCATTCTGCACCACTCCACTCTATTCTACTCTGTGCCATTCTACTATGCAGCACTCTAATCTGTCACTGCATTCCACAACGCTTCATTGTATGCCACTGCACTCAATGCCACTGTACACCACTATAATCTGCAACATTCTACACCAATGCACTCTACACCAGTCCACTCTACTGTATGCCACTCCAGTGATGCCAGTCTACGTGACTCCATAGTATGCTACTCCAATACATGACACTCTCTACCACTCCACTCTACAACACTCTACTCCACTCTTCATCATTCCACTCTATGACACTCCACGCCACTCTCCTCTACGCCAATAACTTTTAGTCATACTGAATAGCAGCCACGCTGGTGTACAAAATGGCTAAAACGTATTGGCAAAGCTAATAGCTCTTGCACGGGCAAGACCTACTCTCTTTGTCAATGCTTGTTAATTGTGTGTTGCAGGGTGTCTTTGTGGGAAAGACTACACACACACACTGATTTTTCCCAGAGAGTTAGGTCTGTGTTTATATTAACAGAACAAGGGACCTTGAGGGCTGCCCCAGGGGCATAATGAGAGGCTTGTTAAGGGCCACAAGTTAAGGTATAGTGGAAGAATCCATCATGGAAGAGTGCTTGGAGAAACAGTTCTGCGCATACTGCAGTGAAACAAGAGAACAAAAGCAGTATAGGTGCAGCAGAATTCGGGGCCAGATGTAGGAAGCCTTTTGCGCCTCGCGTAAAAGGCTGAACGCGATGCAGACTCACATTTTGCGAGTCTGTACCGACTCGCAAAATGTGATTCCGACTCGCAAATAGGAAGGGGTGTTCCCTTCCTTTTTGCGACCGCAACACGATGTAGAGTTGCTTTGTGACCGCGAAAGCGGTCGCAAACCAACTCGCAGTTACCATCCACTTGAAGTGGATGGTTACTCATTCGCAAAAGGGCCTTCCCCTTTGTGAATGCTCACAAAAAATATTTTTTCAGAGCAGGCAGTGGTCCTATGGACCACTGCCTGCTCTGAAAAAAACGAAACAAAAAGGTTTCGGTATTTTTTCTTTTTGCAGCTCGTTTTCCTTTAAAAACGTGCATCATGAGAGACTTATTAAGGGCCACAAGTGAAGGTATATTGGGAGAATCCATCATGGAGGAGTGAATGGCGAGAGAACTCTGGTATACTGCATTGAAACAAGAGAGAGTGAAAGCAGCATAGGTGCAGTAACCCCTCACACTTTCTGCACCTGTATTGCTGTTACTGTTTGGGTACACTTGCCAAGTCGAATTGGTAGTTTAAAACTGCACACACAGACACTGCAGTGGCAGGTCTGAGCCATGTTTACAGAGCTACTAATGTGGGTGGCACAACCAGTACTGCAGGCCAACTAATAGCATTTGATTTACAGCCCTGGGCACCTCTAGTGCACTGTATTAGGGTCTTACCAGTAAATCAAATATGCCAATCATGGAAAGCCATTTACATACACATTTTTATGCAGGAGCACTTGCACGTTACGTTAGCGCTGGATATTAGTGGTAAGGTTCAGAGAGTAACAAAAACAGCAAAAACAGACTCCAGCACACATCAACAACCTGGGAAACAGAGGCAAAAAGTTAGGGGAACCACATCAAGGATGAAAAGTCTAACACATGTCCCCCCCCCCCAGCTGAAAGTGGGGAGCAACTACCCAACCTCATGGGAGTTCTCATCACTAAGGCGGAAGAATATGGACAGACCATCAGCTTTGGCGTGTTCTGTACCAGAGCGGTGTTCCACCGTAAGGTCCATCCCCTGTAGGGAAATGGAACACCTCAACAGTTTTGGATTCTCACCTCTCATCTGCATTAACCGTCTGAGGGGCCTGTGGTCGGTCTGAAACTGAAAGTGAGTCCCAAACAAGTAGGGTCTTAGCTTTTTTAGTGCCCAAACCACAGCAAAAACTTCACATTCTATGGCACTCCACCTACGTTCCCAGGGAAGTAACCTCCTGCTAATGAAGGCTACAGGTTGATCTAGGCCCTCTTCATTAAGCTGTGAGAGTACTGCTCCAATTCCATGGTCTGACTCGTCTGTTTGCACAACAAACTCCTTGGAGTAGTCAGGTGCCTTCAGCACAGGTGCTGTGCGCATGGCAGCCTTCAGGGCATCAAAAGCCATCTGGCAAGACTCAGTCAAGATAACCTTTCTGGGCTGCTTCTTGGAGGTCAACTCAGTCAAGGGAGCAACAATTGTGCCATACCCCTTGACAAACCTCCTATAGTATCCTGTGAGACTTAAAAAGGCCCTCACCTCAGTCTGGGTCTTGGGAGGCTCCCAAGCCAGAATGATATCAATCTTAGGCTGTAGGGGTGCCACCTGGACACTCCCCACCTGGTGTCCCAAGTACACCACAGACCTCCGCCCTGTTTGGCACTTGCTTGCCTTAATAGTGAGATCTGCCTTTTGCAGGGCATCCAACACTTTACAGAGGTGTTGCAAGTGTTCCTCCCATGTGGAACTGAAGACAGCAATGACAAAGAGGAGCGGCAACGCTCAAACCTTCTGTACCTGTGTTACTAATACTGACAAAGAGGTGCACAAGCCCTGACACCTTCTGTACCTGTGTTACTACTACTAGCAGGGAAGCAGTAACCCTCACACCTTCAGTTCCTGTGTTACTAATACTGACAAAGAGGTGCAGGAACCCTCTCACCTTCTGTACCTGTGTAACTAGTACTGACAGGGAAGCAGTAACCCTCACACCTTCTGTACCTGTGTTACTAATACTAACAAAGAGGAGCAGTAACCCTCATACCTTCTGTTCCTGTGTTATTAATACTGACAAAGAGGAGTGGTAACCCTCATACCTTCAGTTCCTGTGTTTCTAATACTGACAAAGAGGTGCAGGAACCCTCTCACCTTCTGTACATGTGCTACTAATACTGACAGGGAAGCAGTAATCCTCATACCTTATGTACCTGTGCTACTTATAAAGCCAAAAGGAACAGGGACCCTCGGACAGTCTGTATGTATGTTACTGATATGGCCCCAAGAAGAAGCCCTCACGCCTCATGTACCTGTGTTATTAATACTGACAAAGAGGAGCAGTGTCCCTCATTCCTTCTGTACCCGTGTTACTAATACTGACAAAGAGGATGCAGGAGCCCTCACCCCTTCTGCTCCTGTATTAGGGAGTGTCCTGGTGTGGAATAATATGCATAGTGTTGGACATATGAACTTTAGTGATAACAAACTATGCTGCTGTATGGAAAAAAAACAGCGGAGGAGTAAACAGACCTTTGCCTACAGGAAGCCTGTGTCGGTCACACAGTGATAAAGTTGTGCGACATAGTAGGTGGACAGGTTAATGTAGGAAGACTACAAAGGCGAGGGCTGTGTACTTTCGTGAAGCATTTCTTTCTACTCCTTGTGCTCATTTTTTATTGTGTGCTGCAGGGTGTCTTTGTGGGAAGGACTGTACACACTGAGGGGCATATTTATACTTTGTTTGCGCCGGATTTGCGTCGTTTTTTTTTACGCAAATCCGACGCAAAGCTAACTCCATATTTATACTTTGGCGTTTGACCCGTCTAGCGCCAAAGATCTTGGAGTTTGCGTCATTTTTTAGCGTGGACACCTACCTTGCGTTAATTATATGCAAGGCAGCCGTTCCCTTCTAAAAAATGACTCTAAGGCATGTGCGCCTTATTTAAACTCCCATGCAAAAATGACGCACGGGAGTGGGCGGTCCTTAAAAAATGACGTCCAGCCGCTTTTGCGTCATTTTTTAACGCCTGGTCAGGTCAGGCGTTAAGGGACCTGTGGGCTCGGAAGGAGCCCAGAGGTGCCCTCCCATGCCCCCAGGGACACCCCCTGCCACCCTTGCCCACCCCAGGAGGACGCCCAAGGATGGAGGGACCCATCCCAGGGAAGTAGAGGTAAGTTGGGGTAAGTATTTTTTTCGTAATTTTTTTGTGGCATAGGGGGGCCTGATTTGTGCCCCCCTACATGCCACTATGCCCAATGGCCATGCCCAGGGGACATAAGTCCCCTGGGCATGGCCATTGGGCAAGGGGGCATGACTCCTGTCTTTGCTAAGACAGGAGTCATTTCAATGGGGGTTGGGCGTCAAAAAAATGGCGCAAATCGGGTTGAGGCCAAAATTTTGCCTCAGCCTGACTTGCCCCATTTTTTGACACCCAAGCTCCATTTTCCCCTACGCCGGCGCTGCCTGGTGTGAGTCATTTGTTTTGACGCACACCAGTCACGTCATTCAATAAATAAGGCGCCCGCATGGTGCTTTGGAATGGCGTCAGCCGGCGTTAAAATTTTTGACGCACAACTGCGTTGGCGCAGTTGTGCGTCAAAAAGTATAAATATGGCCCTGAGTTCTTCCAGACAGTCGGCCTGTGTTTACTTGAAAAGAGCAAGGGACTTTGCGGGCTGCCCCAGGTGCATCATGAGAGACTTATTAAGGGCCACATGTGAAGGTATATTGGGAGAATCCATCATGGAGGAGTGAATGGCGAGAGAACTCTGGTATACTGCATTGAAACAAGAGAGAGTGAAAGCAGCATCGGTACAGTAACCCCTCACACTTTCTGCACCTGTATTGCTGTTACTGCCACCAGAAGTGTGGTCCCCATCAACAAGAGGCAGTGACCTTGATGCCCTAAATTATTGATCGTACCACTAATGCTACGGCCCCCACCAGATTATTCCTGAAGATTACTGATGCCACCCCCTTGTTATGGCACCGGTCTCCCTTGCACTTGTGTAACTTGTGCTGCCAAGATGCCCACCCACAGTAATAGGTGTACACAGGTGCCTCTGGAGAAGATGTCTTGTAGTAAGCTTGGTCACCTAATCAAGGTTTTTCATGGCCCAAGAGGTTGACACCCTGAAAACCTAATGCCGGATTACACCCTGAGTGAGTTTGCGGCTGGTCATACCTTTCTCCATGTAAGTATTCGGAACCCAGGAAGGCTGCTCAGGGCCGTAATCCACAGGAGGGGGCAGAGGAGGAAGCTCAAAATCTTCATCGTCCGGGGGTGGTGGCAGGTGGAAGTCTGGTACTGCAGAACAAAGAACAAGAACTGTTACTTTATGTTATGTTATGTTACGCTACGTATCGTTATTGTATGTTGTGTCATATATCTGGAGTTGTGTGGTGCACTGCATGTCACGTAGGCCTCTTCAGAGGCCTGGAACAGAAAGAGAATACAACACAAGAGTACTGAGTAAGAGTGTGAGAGTGTGCACCTGGATGCGTAGGAGGAAGAACCTAGACCTGGCATTGTTCCTTTGTTCCTACAGTATATTGAAAGTGGACTTAGATTTCAGCTAACAAACGTCTATTTAATTTACTGTTGTTTGCGTAGCATGCTTTCTTTTAGTACAGAAGTCCTCAGATCACCTATGGATCACAGAAATTCAACATCTGTTTTAAAGGATTCAAAACAGACTCTGATTTTACGTGTGAAATTGTATCATCGCTGGTGTATTTGTGTTTTGTTGTTGCTTACAGTAGGTGTTTTGTTGTAGTTTGATAAGTCTAGCCAGCAGTCTTGCCAGAAAGTGTTGTGTGCCATCTGGGCATTTTTTAGCTTGGGCATTCCTTAGCCTAGAAATCTGTAAGAGCATTCATTAGAGGTGCGGCCAGTGTTGGGAGCCATGATATCTATTTACTGGCCTACCTGCACTGTGTTTGACTGGTGGAGTACTTTCTAAAGTGTTTGCTGTCAATAAATGCGTGGAATATTGTGACGGTGCACGTTGTTGTAAGCATGGTGGTATCTATCTGTAAAGCATATGCGTGCTTTGTTGGATGTATATTCAAGGTTATGTTAAATGTGTTGCATACACAATGTACAGTGTTAGCCCGTGCCTAATTTGTAGAAAAATAAATGCCAGGGACCTCATCAGAAAGCCACTGTAGGTTACACTACCCATTGACCCTGCCAGTGCTGCCAATGACAGTACCAACCCAGCTGCTAACCATCACACAAGTACGACAATTTAGACTATTCCAGGCCACCCAAAGCTAGAAGAATGGTTTTGGAAGCAGGTTTTGGTCATTTTAATGTCTATTAAATTATTAAACAGCTGATGTGCTCATTTCAAAATTAGACATACAGCGCACCCATGTGGCGGACTGTCATACGTACCAGTGTGTTGATAATTAAGTACCGGTGACGAGCACCTGAAACCACTGGCTCAAATTAAGCACTGGTGTTAGGACATTACATGGCATTTCCTGCTGTTTACAATGAGCAGTTGGTACTGAATGAAAGGTGAAAAGTGAATCAGTTGCAATAACAAGAGAAAAGTTATTCTGTTGATGTATTAGATTATACAATAATTACTTCACTTTCAAACGGAAACAGTGCATGATATGCAGCATATTACAATTGGGTACTCTTTTATCTTTGTACACATTTATGCTGGTTTGATGTCTTAATGAACGAACTTTAATTTTAACTGTGCATGTAATTGATTAGTGTATGTTTCTTTTTGTATTTATGTATTGCGTGCCTCCCTTTGAGGTGAACAAAGAACTCTTTCATTGTGTTCTGTTTGCCTTTTCTTTTGGGAATTTGGGGGTCTGCAGGGGTCTCTAGAATAGTGAAAAAAGACGATGGTAAGAGCATACATGGTAAGAGCATCCTGAGGAAGGAATATGACTCCCATTGTTTTTAATCCAAAACGGCTTTATTTGACCTGTTTTCCGGCTAAAATTGCCTTTCCCTTAATGTATGTCAATCGGGAAAATGAAATGCTCCAATTCATTTTTCACAATCTCCTTCTTACTGGTTTTAAAATGTTGGCGCGTTTGTAGTAGAAGTCCTTCATATAGGAGCGAGTTTATATTTTAGGTTGGTAAGAAGTGGCCAACTGAGAAGTGAAACGCATTAGGCATACATTATATTAAGTTCTTGGGAGATAGTTTATGAAACAACCACCATCAATGTATTTCCAAATCAGTAAGTGTTCTTATAGGCAGAAGGGTGTTATCTATAGAGCGAGAAGCACAAACTTTCAGAACGTGTGACATCTGTTTCATGGATATTTGTGTATCAGTGTTAAGGAAGCTCAGAGTCCCCATTGTTGGTCATTCCTTCTTGCACGTGCTGATTAATGAATGTATGGGAGATGTTATTAGTAAATATATGTAAGCACAATTAGGTAAGTCTTCCTTACTATGTATAGTTACAGCATGCTTTTAAAAACAGAAACGATAAAATATGTTAGACCGTGCTGCAGTTTTGTTCACTGAACTTTCCATCCTTTGAAGTCGATAAAATAAGTGCCATTCAGTCAGGAAAATAATGCTTATTATTTTCAGAGCCTAGAAGAATCATGTTTGTGTCTGAAAGTGCTGCAAGGGTGCTATGTTATAGGTGGACCATGATACACCCCAAAAATATAAGTTGGGAAAGAGAATAGTGTCCATGTATGTCGCAGCCACTCCACAGTGATTTCTGCCTTCTGGACCCATTTTGTAAAAAGCGTTTTCCAAAGTTTTGAAGTAGGTTTCACTAGGAATAGGCGATATGTAGCACATTAATAATAAACTTCTGTAGCCCATCTAAAATACATCAAATTCTATAGTTTTGTTACGAAACATTGCTATGTGCACTAAACAAAACGGCCCCCACGACCCTTGCATGCAACTCTTGCATCCCTTTTGCATGAAAACAAAAAAACCTCCTACCTCCCATCACTGGACGCCTTCAGCCACACACCCATCCCTTTCCTAGACTGTGCCCAACCTCAAATGCTCCTGGTCAAAGCAACTCCAGAGCTAGAGATGACACCTCGCGTGATGTTAGCAAGACATGATGATTCCAGCACACGTCTCTTATAAATGACCGCTATCAAGTATCCTAACCAATTAATTCAATGTAATCAAACACAGTCTGCATCTGCCATAATGTATTAGGATGTCAAATGAAACTCCAGGATTGGAAACAAAAGGCTAGATTTACAAGGCCCTAGCTCTACAGGGAGTGCAGAATTATTAGGCAAATGAGTATTTTGACCACATCATTCTCTTTATGCATGTTGTCTTACTCCAAGCTGTATAGGCTTGAAAGCCTACTACCAATTATGCATATTAGGTGATGTGCATCTCTGTAATGAGAAGGAGTGTGGTCTAATGACATCAACACCCTATATCAGGTGTGCATAATTATTAGGCAACTTAACAAAAAACAAATATATACCCATTTCAATTATTTATTATTACCAGTGAAACCAATATAACATCTCAACATTCACAAATATACATTTCTGACATTCAAAAACAAAACAAAAACAAATCAGTGACCAATATAGCCACCTTTCTTTGCAAGGACACTCAAAAGCCTGCCATCCATGGATTCTGTCAGTGTTTTGATCTGTTCACCATCAACATTGCGTGCAGCAGCAACCACAGCCTCCCAGACACTGTTCAGAGAGGTGTACTGTTTTCCCTCCTTGTACATCTCACATTTGATGATGGACCACAGGTTCTCAATGGGGTTCAGATCAGGTGAACAAGGAGGCCATGTCATTAGATTTCCTTCTTTTATACCCTTTCTTGCCACCCACGCTGTGGAATACTTGGACGCGTGTGATGGAGCATTGTCCTGCATGAAAATCATGTTTTTCTTGAAGGATGCAGACTTCTTCCTGTACCACTGCTTGAAGAAGGTGTCTTCCAGGAACTGGCAGTAGGACTGGGAGTTGAGCTTGACTCCATCCTCAACCCGAAAAGGCCCCACAAGCTCATCTTTGATGATACCAGCCCAAACCAGTACTCCACCTCCACCTTGCTGGCGTCTGAGTCGGACTGGAGCTCTCTGCCCTTTACCAATCCAGCCACGGGCCCATCCATCTGGCCCATCAAGACTCACTCTCATTTCATCAGTCCATAAAACCTTAGAAAAATCAGTCTTGAGATATTTCTTGGCCCAGTCTTGACGTTTCAGCTTGTGTGTCTTGTTCAGTGGTGGTCGTCTTTCAGCCTTTCTTACCTTGGCCATGTCTCTGAGTATTGCACACCTTGTGCTTTTGGGCACTCCAGTGATGTTGCAGCTCTGAAATATGGCCAAACTGGTGGCAAGTGGCATCGTGGCAGCTGCACCCTTGACTTTTCTCAGTTCATGGGCAGTTATTTTGCGCCTTGGTTTTTCCACACGCTTCTTGCGACCCTGTTGACTATTTTGAATGAAACGCTTGATTGTTCGATGATCACGCTTCAGAAGCTTTGCAATTTTAAAAGTGCTGCATCCCTCTGCAAGATATCTCACTATTTTTGACTTTTCTGAGCCTGTCAAGTCCTTCTTTTGACCCATTTTGCCAAAGGAAAGGAAGTTGCCTAATAATTATGCACACCTGATATAGGGTGTTGATGTCATTAGACCACACCCCTTCTCATTACAGAGATGCACATCACCTAATATGCTTAATTGGTAGTAGGCTTTCGAGCCTATACAGCTTGGAGTAAGACAACATGCATAAAGAGGATGATGTGGTCAAAATACTCATTTGCCTAATAATTCTGCACTCCCTGTACTGGTGCGTCTCTTTTTGAGACACTCTGGTGGTGCTAACCACTGCTCCACATTTACAAGGAGGTGTAACGCCACTTTTTGTGCTTTTACGCCTCCTTCAACGTGGGCACCTCTGATGCAGTTTTCTGCGTCAGAGAGTTGTGCAATGGGTGTTGCAGTGGGCGTTCCACCGCAACACCCATTGCTTTTGACCCTGCCTCAGATTTAGAAGAAGACATAAACCTGTGGCAGTGCCAAAAACTAATGCCACCTCAGGGGTGGTGTTAGCATGGCACAATGAGGAGGAATACTTTTATTCCTCTCTGTTTTTTGCTCTTTCTATGTGTGCTGCAGCACTCGGGTCCGGGAAGGCATTGCGTAGTTTTTCCGCACCCAGCAAGCTTTGTGTCAAAAATACTGCTGCACAGTTTCAGCAAAACCACGCAATGTGGGTTGTGACATTAACAGCCTCCATCAGCGGGTCTGAGCGTTGTTCTTTCAGCTCCGTGCGTCGATTTTCCAGGCGCGATACCAGTGGAGTGTCGATTTCTGCGCAAAGCCGGCAGCGCGCCATTTTCCAGCTGCGTCTTGGAAGGTACTTCGATATTTTCCCGGCACGGCGGTGTGTGCGTGGATTTTCAGTCTTGGTCTGCCAGCTTCACCTTCCAAGGCCCCAGGAACTGGATAGGGCACCACTTGGCAGGGCAGGAGTCTCAGCAGAGAGTCCAGGTGCTGGCAGGAGAAGTCTTTGATGGCCCTGAGACTTCAACAACAGGAGGCAAGCTCAGGACAAGCCCTTGGAGATCTCTTCACAAGCAGGAAGGCACACAAAGTCCAGTCTTTGTCTTCTTGCACATGCAGAAGCAACTGCAGGATAGCTCCACAAAGCACAGTCTCGGGCAGGGCAGCACTTCTCCTCAGCTCTTCAGCTCTTCTCCAGGCAGAGGTTCCTCTTGATGTCCAGAAGTGATCTAAAGTCTGTGGTTTTGGGTGCCCTTCTTATACCCATTTTGCCCTTTGAAGTAGGTTTTCTTCAAAGAAAAGTCTCTCTTGTTTGTGAAATCCTGCCTTGCCCAGGCCAGGCCCCAGACACACACCAGGGGGTTGGAGACTGCATTGTGTGAGGACAGGCACAGCCCTTTCAGGTGTGAGGTACCAATCCTCCCCTGGCTCATCAGGATATGCAGGCTACACCCCAGCTCCCTTTGTGTCACTGTCTAGAGAGAGGTGCAAACAGCCCATCTGTCAAACTGACCCAGACAGGGAATCCACAAACAGGCAGAGTCACAGAATGGTTTAAGCAAGAAAATGCTCACTTTCTAAAAGTGGCATTTTCAAACACACAATCTTAAAATCAACTTTACTAAAAGATGTATTTTTAAATTGTGAGCTCAGAGACCCCGAACTCCACATGTCTATCTGCTCCCAAAGGGAATCTATACTTTAATAATTTTTAAAGGTAGCCCCCATGTTAACCTATGAGAGAGATAGGCCTTGCAACAGTGAAAACCGAATTTAGCAGTATTTCACTGTCAGGACATGTAAAACACATTAGTATATGTCCTACCTTAAACATACACTGCACCCTGCCCGTGGGCTACCTGGGGCCTACCGTAGGGGTGTCTTGCATGTAAGAAAAGGGAAGGTTTAGGCCTGTCAAGTGGGTACACTTGCCAAGTCGAATTGGCAGTTTAAAACTGCACACACAGACACTGCAGTGGCAGGTCTGAGCCATGTTTACAGAGCTGCTAATGTGGGTGGCACAACCAGTACTGCAGGCCAACTAGTAGCATTTGATTTACAGGCCCTGGGCACCTCTAGTGAAGAAGGAGGACCCCTCACACCTTCTGTACCTGTGTTACTAATACCGACAGAGGAGCAGTAACCCTCACACCTTCTGTACCTGTGTTATTAATACTGACAAAGGGGAGCGGCAACGCTCAAACCTCCTGTACCTGTGTTACTAATACTGACAAAGAGGTGCACGAGCCCTGACACCTTCTGTACCTGTGTTACTAGTACTGACAGGGAAGCAGTAACCTTCATAACTTCTGTACCTGTGTTACTAATACTGACAAAGAGGTGCAGGAACCCTCACACCTTCTGTACCTGTGTTACTAGTACTGACAGGAAAGCAGTAACCCTCATACCTTCTGTACCTGTGTTACTAATACTGACAAAGAGGAGCTGTAACTCTCACGCCTTATGTACCTGTGTTACTAATAAAGCCAAAAGAAACAGGGACCCTTGAACAGTCTGTATGTGTGTTACTGATACGGCCCCAAGAAGAAGCCCTCACACCTCATGTACCTGTGTTACTAATACTGACAAAGGAGCAATAACCCTCACACCTTCTGTACCTGTGTTACTAATACTGACAAAGGAGCAGTAACCCTCACACCTTCTGTGCCTGTGTTACTAATACTGCCAAAGAGGATGCAGGAGCCCTCACCCCTCCTGCTCCCTGTATTAGGGAGTGTCCTGGTGTGGAATTAATATGCATAGTGTTGGACATATGAACTTTAGTGATAACAAACTATGCTGCTGTATGAAAAAAACTGCGGAATGAGTAAACAAACCTTTGCCTACAGAAAGCCTGTGTAGGTCACACAGTGATAAAGTTGTGCAACATAGTAGGTGGACAGGTTAACGTAGGAAGACTACAAAGGCAAGGTCTGTGTACTTTTGTGAAGTATTTCTTTCTAGTCCTTGTGCTCATTTTGAATTGTGTGCTGCAGGGTGTCTTTGTGTGAAGGACTGTACACACTGATTTCTTTGAGTCAGTCGGGCCTGTGTTTACTTGAGAAGAACAAGGGCTCTTCTGGGCTGAAAGACTTAAAAAGGGCCACAAGTGAAGGTATATTGGGAAAATCCATCCTGGAGGAGTGCTTGGAGAGAGGACTCTGGTATACTGCAGTGAAACAAGAGAGAACGAAAGCAGCAGAGGTGCTGTAACCCCTCACACTTTCTGCACTTGTATTGCTGTTACTGCCACCAGAAGTGAGGTCCCCCATCCACAAGGGGCAGTGAGCTTGATGTCCTAAATTACTGATCGTACCACCAATGTTACGGCCCCCACCAGATTATTCCTGAAGATTACTGATGCCACCCCCTTGTTATGGCACCGGCCTCCCTTGCACTTGAGTTACTTGTGCTGCCAAGCGGCCCAGCCAGAGTATCAGGTGTTCACAGGTGCCTCTACCTCTCGGGAAGATGTCTTGGAGTAAGCCTAATCAAGGTTTTTCATGGCCCAAGAGGTTGACACCCTGAAAACCTAAACCCGGATTACAACCTGATTGAGCTCGCAGCTGGTCATACCTGTCTCCATGTAAGTATTCGGAACCCAGGAAGGCTGCTCAGGGCTGTAATCCACAGGAGGGGGCAGAGGAGGAAGCTCAAAATCTGCATCGTCCGGTGGTGGTGGTGGTGGTGGTGGCAGGTGGAAGTCTGGTACTGCAGAGCAAAGAACGAGAACTGTTACTTTATGTTATGTTACGTTTCGTTACGTTATGCTATGTTTCATTATTTTATGTTGTGTCATGTATTTGGAGTTTTGTGGTGCACTGCATGTCACGTAGGCCTCTTCAGAGTCCTGGAACAGAAAGAGAAAGACAACACGAGAGTACTGAGTAAGAGTGGATGCGTGGAAAGAACCTAGACCTGGCGTTGTTCCTATATTGAAAGTGGACTTAGACTAAAGCTAATAAACATCTATTTAATTTACTGTTTGCGTAGCGTGCTTTCTGTTAGTACAGAAGTCCTCAGATCACCTATGGATCACATACATTCAACCTCTGTTTTAAAGGATTCACAACGGACTCTGATTTTACGGGTGAAGTTGTATCATCGCTGGTGTATTTGTGTTTTGTTGTAGCTTACAGTAGGTGTTTTGTTGTAGTTTGATGAGTCTAGCCAGCAGTCTTGCCAGAAAGTGTTGTGTGCCATCTGGGCATTTTTTAGCTTGGGTATTCCTTAGCCTAGAAATATGTAAGAGCATTCACTAGAGGCGCGGCCAGTGTTGGGAGCCATGATGTCTATTTACTGGCTACCTGCACTGTGTGTGACTGGTGTTAGGAGTACTTTCTAAAGTGTTTGCTGTCAATAAATGCGTGGACTATTGTGACGGTGCACGTTGTTGTAAGCATGGTGGTAGCTATCTGTAAAGCATATGCGTGCTTTGTTGGGTGTATATGCAATGTTATGTTAAATTCCAGTGCCTAAATTGCAGGAAAATAAAGGCCAGGGACCTCATCAGAAAGCCACTGCAGCTTGCACTACCCATTGCCCCTGCCAGTGCTGCCAATGACAGTACCAACCCAGCTGCTAACCATCACACAAGTATGACAATTCAGTCAATTCCAGGCCACCCAAAGCTAGAAGAATGGTTTGGGAAGCAGGTATTGGCCATTTTAATGTCTATTAAATTATTAAACAACTGATGTGCTAATTTCAAAATTAGACATACAGCGCACCCATGTGGCGGACTGTCATACGTACCAGTGTGATAATTAAGTGCCAGTGCCGGTGACGAGTACCTGAAACCACCGGCTCAAATAAAGCACTGGTGGTAGCACATTACATGGCGTTTCCTGCTATTAACAATGAGCACTGGGTATTGAATGAAATGTGAAACGTGAATTAGTTGCAATAACAAGAGCAAAGTTATTCTGTTGATGTATTAGATTATACATTAATTACTTCACGTTCAAATGAAAACAGTCCATGATATGCAGCACATTGCAACTGAGTACTCTTGTGTCTTTGCACAAATTTATGCTGGTTTGATGTCTTAGTGAATGAACTTCTTTAACTTTAACTGTGCATGTAATTGATTAGGGTATGTTTCTTCTTGTATTTATGTATTGTGTGCCTCCCTTGGGTTGAACAAAGAACTCATTTATTGTAAGTGCTTTTTCTGTTGGGAATTTGGGGGTCCGCAGGGGTCTCTGGGAGAGCGAAAAAACAGACTGGTAAGAGCATACATGCAAACAGACCCGACCTTTTCAGCCAAATATGGTTTTATTTTACCTGTCGCCCGGCTAAAATTGCCTTTGCTTTAATGTATGTCAAAAGGGATAATGAAATCCTCCAATTCGTTTTTCAAAATCTCCCTCTTCCTAGTTTTAAAATGTTGGCGCGTTTGTAAGACAAGTCCTTCATTTAGAAGCGAGTTTATATTGCAGGTTGGTAAGAAGTGACCAACTGAGAAGTGAACCGTATTGGGCAGAGTATATTCAGAGTTCTTCGGATATAGCTTATGAAACAACCACCATTAATGTATTTCCAAATCAATGAGTGTTCTTATAGGCAGAAGGTTGTCATCTATAGAGCGAGAAGCACAACATCTCAGAACGTGTGACATCTGTTTCATGGATATTTGTGTATCAGTGTTAGGTAAGCTCAAAGTCCCCACTGTTGGTCATTCCTTCTTGCACGTGCCGATTAATGAATGTATGGGAGGTTTTATTAGTAAATGTATGGAAGTACATTTAGGTAAGTCTTCTTTACTATGCATAAAACATGTTAGACCGTGCTGCAATTTTGTTCTCTGAATTTTCCATCCTTTTAAGTCGATAAAATAAGTGCCATTCAGTCAGAAAAAAAATGCTTATTATTTTCAGAGCCTAGAAGAATCAAGTTTGTGTCTGTAAGTGCTGCAAGGGTACTATGTTATAGGTGGACCACGATACACCCCAAAAATATATGTTGGAAAAGAGAATAGTGTCCATATACGTCACAGCCACTCCACAGGGATTTCTGCCTTCTGGACCCATTTTGTAGAAAGCGTGTTCCAAAGTTTTGAAGTAGGTTTTACGAGTAATAGGCGCTATGTAGCACATTAATAATAAACTTCTGTAGCCCATCTAAAATTAATCAAATTCTATAGCTTTGCTACGAAACATTGCATCCTCCATGCTTCCATTGGTCAGGTTGATGGTTCATTTCAGGTTAATTGCATCAGGAACACTACCTCGACATAATTAAATAGAAATAGCAAAAAGATCAGAAGTAAAAATAACAACATGGAACAATAAATAATTAGGGTAATGGGATAGGTTAGAGATAACAAGGGAGATTTAAGGAAGGTCGCCAAATAAAACAGGATTTTAAAAAAATGAGGCCTTTACGGGTTCTCTCCAATGAAATACATAAATTACATTTTATACAGGCATAAAACAAGCATTGCCAAAGCCAATAATTCTGGCCTTTGCAGAATCTTTGGTTTGCTCGTGCTTCTTTTACGATGCTGAGCAGAATTGGCAAAAAAGGTAAAAAGACAGTATCAACAAAAGCAGAAAAAGTCAAAAAAGCATTCCCAACCCAATGACATTCATGTGCATATTCATCATCACACGTGTATTTAGGCATCATGATGCTGTATTGACCATTTTTTACTGTATATCCGGCTTCACTGTGATCGATGTACACAAATGTGCGTCTTCATGCTTATGCTGGACGCGGTGGCTAAGAAAATGGTAACGTTTAAATTACCCTTCCAAGGTGGCAGATACTCACCATGGAGCTGTAAATAAAAACATACAATTTTGAAGCTCCAGCTTATAAATTCCTCGTAATCCAAAGTGTCCTTCACAGACAATCGAGAAATAGCTGCAACCAGGACCTTGTTTTCAGACTTAAAGGAAAACCTTGGAAACTCCCAATGCTCATCTTTGAAAGTGACAGGAATCAGAACTGAATACAGAGAAATATTCTTAGAAATCCATTTGTGTTTTTGGAGATAAACTCTAGTACGTACTGTTTCAGATTTATTATTTAAGAAGAGTGAACTTGTATCTTGTTTTTTGACACGAGGATTGTAAGCATCCTCATTACTTCAATGGCTTTGATATACTTTTCTTTTAATGCATGCATTGTACAAAAGTAGGGATGCTGTTATCCTTTTGATGGTATGGCTTTTCTTCTCCTTTAAGATCTGCTGTCAGCCCAGAGTAAGCACTGATTTTGTAATGTGCGCTTTTTGCCAAAATAAACATAAGGAGTATTTGGTACAGCACATTGTAAATATACGCATGAAGGAAGGTTGGAAAATAGTGGTATGGTCAGGATGCAAGTGAGTGGGAATAGTGGATAGGTGGGCAGATGGTAAGGTTAATGGATCGGTGCATAAGTAAAGTACTGTGTGTGTGCATACATATCTGAACAAAGTGTGAACGAAGTGTTGAGAGGCAGTTCACTTGAGTTTTGGATAGTGCAAGACTGCTTACTGAGAGGGTGAGGCCGAAGAAGATGATGGATGGAGGTACCGAGGCCCTGAATGGACTGGTGTGTAGCTGAGTAAATGGAACAACAGATGAATTACTGCAGGGGCTAGGCGGGGTGGAACCTGGCAAAGCAAAAATACATGTGCATTGAACCAGAGCATTTGCAATGTAATGGGTCTCGCATTTGCTCGAGTTAGAGCTATTAGCATTGTAAACTCCTAACTGGACTTTTCTTGCCACATAAATTGAAAATGAAAAGTAAAACAGTTCCACAAAAGTGAACTGATTCAAAGCGCCACAGCTGCCATAAGCATGAGCGTGAAGGGGACACACAAAAGGAAAAAGAAGTTCGCTTGCAGTCAAAAGTATTGCAAACGTGCAATTATCCATGTAACAGGTTCGATGTCCAAGACGGTAACGAAACCGCCCCAAGGAGGGGCAAACATAAAGCATTTACCAATGATAACAAAGGATTTTTGAAGGGCAAGCCCATGAACGAGCAATAATGATGGGTGTGAGGTGGGTGTGGTTAAAAGCCCAAATAGATAACAACACTTTGGAAAAGCAGCGCATGCACGCTGCTATGCTCGACCTAAAAATGGACCTTCCTGCCTCTCACATGCTATTGATGCAACTTGTCACCAGAAGTCCCTTTTATGTGTCAAGCTCTACGTCACACGTGGTTGCTGCTGTTTATCAGAGATGTTGCATTACCTCTTGCATATTTAATTTCACCTTAACTTTGTCAAGTTTTTTATATTGCTATGGCCCTGAATAAAGTTGCTTTATAAATGGTTAGGTAAACCATCCCTCTGAATTTGATTATGCTTTGTCCAGTGAGATGCCATTTATGATTTGTTAAACACGGGGTGTTCTTTCACATGTACTAATTACTCTGGCCCCATCTTGTGTAGAGGCCTTCTCCCATCGGTCACATCTGTTTTAGGGCCCACCACCTTTATTATGCCACTTAAAGCACTGGATTGCTGTACAGAGAAGAGGCTGCACGGAAGCTGGTGGTGGGGCAGTGGCGTAACAAAGGCTCCCCATGGCGCAGGATTGGGGAGAGCAAGCTCCTGGGTCCCCCCTCAGCACACTGTGCACGGACAACAGTACCCTGACTGGGTCCAGGTGGGAGGGGTGCCCCTTTAAGGCAGTGCCTAATTTGTGCTTGTTGTTTCCGGTGTGGAGCACCGGTACTTATTTTTGAGGGCCGGCACTTATTTTTCTCCCTCAAGAATTCACTGCGAGCAATAGACATATGGGAAAGACGAAGGAAGATAAAAACGAAAAAGCGTTACAATGGGAGAAAGCAGAAAGCTCCAAGAGTGAGCTGAAGGGGCAGGGAGTGACTTTAAATGGATTGAAGAGGTTTGAGACTGCTTCAGGATTACGCTGCCTCGGTATTCCGTTTTCGCACATTTAATTTCAGCAGCCGCGTGTTTACGAGGAGGGCTTTGGGCACCGCCACGTTTTTATTAACAAATTAAGCGCTACTTTAAGGTACTTTGCGGGGAACGCAAGTTTCGTTACGTTACTGGGGTGGCGGGCGGGTGAGGGAGTCAGGGTGTTTGGGGCTGTGGCTATTCCCTGTGCCTGAGAGGGAGGCCTAGCCATCCAGATAGATGGCTCAGTGAGTTGTTTGTCACAGACGTCTAATGAAATCTAATGTTCACAAATTTTTATCTCAGTAGAGCCTTTTGTCCTTCCTTAAGTAACATTAAATTGAGTAAAAGCTGCTGATTTTTACAGAACTTGGGAAGTTAAGAAGTGCAGTGTGAGGCGCCTTATTAAATGTACACGTTATGAGGGTGCTGGAGATGCAATAGGTTTGTTTAAAATGAACAGCTGCAAAGGACACAACACGAGCTTCACTAAACATAGGCATATGATCCCTGAGTGTGAATAGCATGTCCTGACCTTCAAACACACACGCAATATACAAATCCATGTTCCAAGGCACACCGTATTAAATCTCTGCTTCAGCTTTGAAAACTGCCATATTCCAGCTTTTGCCTTATATACATAATTCACAGGAACATTTAAGCTTGTAAAAGGGCACAATCCTATTTACTTAATTAATGTTACTATCATCTCCTTCAGCCATGGTTTCTTGCTACCAAAGGAAGCGCCCATCTTTGACATTGAGCCTTATCCACCTTTTGGCTCCCGAGGCATGAACGCGAAGGATAGCTTGCTCAGCTGAAAATGGATACGATTTATATCACAAGTTGAATGTCGTTTCATCCATTTCCATGAGTTCGGTCTAGACACCTCCTTTTTGAAAGGATTAATTATGTGTTCCTATTCAAACCGTATGCCCAGTAGAGCGTCGAGTGGTGTCTTGCACGGTGTGGGAAGCTCGCCGCCCGCTGCTCTAACCAGTGCTGGGGGGAGGTCAGGCCGGCCAGTGATTCAGTCTATTCATTTTCTCTTGTCAATGCACCCTTTCAGACTTTGGCATGTACAGAGTGTTCTTTGACAGGGTGCGCCCGCCATGGTTGCAGGTGGGCGGAGCCTGGCTGACTGCTCGTCTGCACTTGTACTGACACCCTGTTGGCATCAGGGCAGCACAGTTGTGTACAGACACGCAGTAGATATACAGGGGTAGGTCAACCCCCCTCAAGCTCATCGTGGTGTTTGGAGAAGCAGCGGTGATTGCAGACAGGTAATACCAAATGTAGCAATTTACCCATGCTCTGGGCCAATCAGTTTGCTGCAGCCCTGATGCAAGGTGAGCCCAACCTCCTCCTCTCGTTGGCTGACCCTTCAGACTGTCGGTCATTGAGGGGAAGGTGGAATCTGGACAGGACAGCATGTGAAGTAGTAATTGCTGCCTTCAGGCATATCTGTCCTCACTTCTGCCTACTTCTGACTCCAGCTGCCCCCAGGGCTGTTGGAACCACAGCCTGTCACGGCCACCAGCCTCTCTGTTGCCCCAAAGGCCCACTGTTAGAGAGGTAGCTTCTAGGCCTCCCCGGAGCTGGGCGGGGGGGTGAGGGGGGGCAGGGTGGAGAGCTTAGAACCACGTGGCTATGGCGCTGTGGGCTGCAGCTCTCTTCTCACACCAGTCCATGTATCAGACAATACCTCATGGAAGGACGGCAGCACTGCCACTTGAGAGCACTGCCATTGATAAGTCTAAAGAATGCAAGGGCAGAGAGCTTGGAGAATGTGTGTGGATCTATTGTATTCCCGTACTACTGACAAAGGGCCACGCCAGGCCCTAACATCCATTGGCAGGGAATACAACACTTTTCCAACATAGATATGCTGCTGCGAGTTTTTTAAAATTCCAATATTTCAACAGCGATTCACTTCTTAAAAATCTTTTGCAATGGACATTTCGTCATTCGCAATTTAAGTGCACTTTGTATGTTTATAACGTGTGAGCTTGTGTGTATGGACGCCCACAGAGGTCGATTAAGGTGAGGTTGTTCAGCAGTTCCATATTGAACCTTGCATTTTGTGTCCCTGGCATATTGTGGCTGTTAGAAATTGGGTTTCTGGTTAGCAGAGTTATGCAGCCTGTCCAAGCAGGAATCACAGTCCTAGTCAGGGTAAGTCAGATACACCCTCTGGTAGCTTAGGAAAGAGCAGTCATGCTTAACTTAGAAGTCAATGTGCAATTCAATTTATAGTAACACAGCGAAAACACCACAAACAGACTCCACAACAGGTTAGTAAAATAGGTTATGATTATATAAATAATTGGAGACCAAAACAACAAAATCCAATAAGTAGAAGTCAGGATATAACTTTTTTTAAAGAATACAAATGTCTGTAGCTCTTAGAAGCAATAAGTGCCAATGAGGAGTTATCTGGTTGCTCTGGTCTGGGGCAAAGTCAAGAGTTCAAGCTAACCGCAATGGACTGCTGGCTGGATACAGGAGCCAGACAGGCCCGCTGAGCACTGTACCTTGATCCTGGTCGCAACAGCTAGATGCGGGGTGCAGCCGAGTGATGTGTTGGTGTCGATTTCACAGTTGAGCAATAGGGGCTGATATCAGGGAAAGGTGGTGGGTGTAGGATGGGGGGGGGGTGACAATATCAATACAAAAATAAAAAAAGAACTTACCTGCCTCCCGATGCATCACCGCTCTTCTGCTCCTTTGGCTCCACCGCAGCGCAGGCACCCAGACTCCCTTGCAGCCAATCCAGACGCTGCTGTCATGATGCTGGCTGCATAAGAGAAGAGCCAGGGTTGGCTCTTCTCTGAGTGGGATGAATTTGCGCTCCCTCGAGGACTTAGAGCTTGTGCCTGTTGGCTCCAACCGGGCAACACAGCTGGGTTGGAGACATCTAAGTGCTCATGTCGGTTTGGCTGTCCTGCACTTTCATCATTGCCACCACTCTAAGCTTATCATCAGGATGATGATCCCACCCCCAAGACTTGGCCCAGTGAAAACAAAAATGATAATAAACCTGTTCTTTTATCATTTTATTTTTCAAGTTTTACCTATTCTGGTGGGCGACACTCCTCCGCCTTAACAGAGGAGCCGTTGCTGCAGTTGAGGTGATGTATTGATCTTTTTCATGCAGTGGCGATGCTGCATCGGTTCAAAAGATGATGCGCCGAGCCGGGAAGCTTTGGTTTCATAGAGGATGTGCCAGGTTTCTCCATGTAGTCGAGGGAATGCGTTGATCTTCCCACACTGCAGTGGCGGCGATGCAGCGGTTCCAATGCGTCTGTTCATTAGGCAAAGCACTGGTTCTGAGTGCCATGCGCTGATTCTGCTCCCACAACAGTGATTATGTGTCGTTTCTGCTTCCAGCACAGAGGAGATGTGTTGGTTTGACTGGGGCAAGCACCTGGGTCCACTTTCAGTGTGCCAGGCACAGTAGCAAGTGATGAGACTTTGATATCCCTGAGTCTCAAGCAACAGGAGACAAGCCAACAAGCCCTTGGAGCTCTCTCAGGGTTCCAGGCGGAGTCCAGCTCCACCTCAGCAGGTTCAGAGAGCAGCAGGGGAGCACATCAGAAAAGCAGTTTTTCCAGCAATGTGACAGTCCTTGTATCAGCACAGTAATCTTTCTGACAGAGGTTCTTTACAGGTCCAGAAGTGTCTAATTTTGTGGTGCCAGAGACCCAGTATTTGTACCCAGTGGTGCCTTTGAAGTGAGGGTGACTTTGAAGAATGGTCTTTGAAGTGCACAGTGGTCCTTTCTTCCTAGCCCTGGCTCCAGACTCTCTACAGGGTCTAATCAGCCCTCTGTGTGGGGAAAGGACACCACCCTTTCAGGTGTAAGTACCAGCTCCTTCCTTTCATCCTGCCCAGGATGAGCCTTCAGGATGGAGATGGGCACTCAGACACCCCTACCCTTCCTTTGTGTGTGGCTGTCTAGAGGGAATGCACAAAGTGAAGCTGTCACCTACCCCAGACGTGTATTGGAAACAGACTACAGGCACACACAGCTTTAGGAGCAGAGAAGTACTGACTTTCTAAAACTGACATTTCTAAAGTAGTAATGTAAAAGCCAACTTTGCCAGCAAAGAGGATTTATCATTACCATTCCAAAGATATGAAAAACAACAAAGCTGCTCCTTCTCAATCAGGAATTACAGCTTAAAAGTATAATAAACAGTTCCCAATCCCAACCCAACCTATGAGATGAGTAGGCCTCACCATAGTGAACAACAGATTAAGGTGTTTTTTTACTACCAGGCCATGCAAAACTATAAAGTACATGTCCTACATTTTACTACTGCATTTTATGCAGTCTCTGTCCTATGGGCTACCTAGAGCGTACCTTAGGAGTGACCTATATATAATAAAAGAGGGGTTTAAGGCTTGCAACAGCCTTTAAATGCCAAGTCAACATGGTGGAAAACTGCACACTCAGGCCCTGCAGTGGCAGGCCTTAGACATGTTTAAAGGGCTACTTGTGTGGGTGGCACAATGGGTGCTGCAGGCCCACTAGTAGCATTTAACTTACAGGCCCTGGGCACAGGTAGGGATCTATGCTAGGGACTTGCAGATAAATGTAATATCTCAAATGTGGATGGACCAACATTACCATGTTTTAGGGAAGAAGCACATGCACTTTAGCACTAGGCAGCAGTGGTAGAGTGCTCATAGTTCTAAGGCCAACAAAAATAATTAGCAAAAAGAGGAGGTAAACAGGAAAAAGATTCAGAGGAAGACCAACCTAACTCTGATAGGTCTAACATGTCCCCCATCTGAAAGTGGGGCAAGCTACCTAACCTCTAGGGAGTTCTCATCACTAGGGTAGAAAAACCTGGAGAGACCATCAGCATTGTTGTGGTCTACCTCTGGTCTATGTTCCAAGCTAAAGTCCAAACCCTGTAGGGAAATGGACGACCTCATCAGTTTTGGATTCTCACCCCTCATTTGCATTAGCCACCCGAGGCCTATCTGAAAAAGGAAGTGAGTCCCAAATAAGTAATTTCTTCAGTGATCAGACCACAGCAAAGGCGTCCCTCTCCACAGCACTCCACCTTTGTTTGGGGAGTAACCTCCTGAAGATGAAGGCTACATGTTGGTCTAGCCCTCTTCATGAAGTTATGAAAGTACTGCACCTATACCATGCTCTGAGGCATCTGTCTGTACAATATGTTCCCTGGAAAAGGCAGGGGCTTTAACAGAGAGGCTGTGCACATGGCCTGCCTCAGGGAGTCAATGTTTTTTGTCATACCTTTGTCCAAATCACATTCCTGGGCTGCTTCTTAGACGTCAGCTCTGTCAAGGGGGCAACAATCGTACCATATCCCTTGACAACCCTCCTCTAGTACCTAGTAAAGTCTAAGCATGCTGACAGTCTGGGTTTTGAGGTCTCCAAGTCCAGGATAGTTTCTATTTTGGCCTGGAGAGGCTGCACCTTGCCCCAGCCCGCCAGGTGTCCCAAGTACACCACAGACCACTGCCTGGCCTTTATAGTCAGGCCTGCCTGTTGCAGAGCCTGAAGCACTTCCCAGAGGTGAACAAGACGGTCCTTCCAGCTGTTACTGAAGACTGCAATGTCATCTAAGTAGGCAGCACTGACGGCCTTCATTCCACCCAGAACCTGGTTCACCAACCTCTGGAAGTTGGCAGGGGAATTCTTGAGTCCAAAGGGCGTCACACTAAACTGATAGAGGCCCTCTGGAGTGGAGAAGGTTGACCTCTCCCTTGCTCCCTCAGTTAGAGCAATCCACCAGTACCTTGATGTAAGAGCAAAGGTACTTAAGTACAGGGCAGCTCCTAACCTGTCTATCAGCTCATCAGTCCGGATATGGGATGAGCATTAGCCTTTGTGGCTGAGTTGAGCCCCCTCTAATTCACGTAGTACATGAGTTCAGTTGTGGTGCCTGGTGGGGCAATATTTGGTGCCAGTAACACAGGAATGGAACAGGGTCAACTGTAGTGTTCAACCACTCCCAATTCCAGCATTTTAGAAACCTTATCTTAAATGCTGGCCCACTCCTTTTCAGGCCTGTAAGATTAATGCTTGACGGGTGGGTGTCTCCTGTGTCCACAACATGGACACACGGATGGGTAGTCCTAGGCATGAGGGGAAAAAAAAGAAGAGTACTACCTTGGCAATTGGTGGCAGTCCCTCTGCTGTTCAGGAGTCAGACTAGGGAAAAGGTTTACACCGTCTACTGATCCATCTTTCTCCTTCGAGGCTAAGCGGTCAGGGAGAGGTTCATTCTCCTCTTCCTCCCCTCCACCTGCCACCAATAGCATGGTAAGCTAAGACCTCTCAAAGTGTGGTTTGAGCTGGTTTATATGGAGCACCTTTGGGGATGCCTAGGGACTTAAGGTCCACCAGGTAGGTGACCTCACCTTTCCTCTCAACAATCTCATAAGGCCTAACCCAGCGGTCTTGAAGGGCCCAGGGCTCCACAAGTTCCATCACCCACACCTTCTGCCCAGGATGCAATTCCACAGGGGTAGAATTGTGGTCATACCACAGCTCCATCACTTTCTGACTGGTTTCTAAGTTGTCAGAAGCTAGCTTCCGCAACTTAGCCATTTGGCTTGTGAAGGCCATCATGTAGCTAACTACATCCTGGGGAATTTTCTTGGGCGCTTGCTTCCCACCCTTCTTAAACCAAACTCAGATTTCTTCAGTTGTCCATACAGACGCTCATAGTGGCTGACACCTACTACCTTCTGTGGCAGTTCTCTGTAAGCAAAGAGAAGGCATGGCAAGAGGATGTCCCTCATACATCTCAGGGCCTCAGGCAGGCCTTTGATCATGCCTTCATAATCTTGTTGAGCCTCTAACAAGCCCACTGGCTTGTGGATGGTAGGGGGTGGAGAACTTGTAAGTCACTCCACACTCCTTCCACATTGACTACATGTAAGCAGACATAAAGTTGGTGCCCCTGTCAGACACCACTTCCTTGGGGGAATCCACTTGGATAAAAATCTCCATTAGGACCTAGGTCATTGCAGGTGTCATTGCATTTCTCAGAGGTATAGCCTCTGGGTATCTTGTGACATGATGCATCAGAACCAGGATACACCTGCAGCCAGAGTTTGTCTAGAGATCAATAGTCCCAACAATGTTGATGTCAACCATTTCAAAGTGGGTAACAATGAAAGGTAAGGGATTCAGGGGAACCTTTGGCTTCTGCCCTGTTTTCCACTTGCCTGGCAGTTCATGCAGGTCCTACAAAAGGCATCTGAGGGAACCTTCATCTGGGGCCAGTAAAAGTGGGGGACAAGCCTGGCAAAGGCCTTGTCCTGGCCCAGATATCTTGTCAGGGGTATGTCAAGAGGCAGCTCCAGTAGAGAGGCCTTGTAACACCGGGGAAACACCAAGGCCCTTACTGTCCCATGCACAAGAGCCTTAGGCTCACTGTAGAGGAGGTTGTCCTCCCAGTAAACGTGATGACTCCTAGAGGTGAAAGAGCCTTGCTGCTTGGGCTTCGGCCTGTTGCCTCATGCCATGCCCTCCAGGGTTGGACACTTGCTCCGTACCCTACAGATCTCCTCCTTCGTGAGTCCACCTTCCACTTACCATCCAGCAAGCTCTGGCAGGTCACCAAGGGGAGCAATAAATGAAATATCCCAATTCCCAAATACCCCAATTCACATTGTTGAGGTCAATAATTACAACTACAAACATATATATATATATATATATATATATATATATATATATATATTCTACTTTGATACTATGTTGATAGTCAATATTATGGAGTTGATATAAGTGCACATGGGCATATATTTTTTGTAATATATGTATATATATATATGTATATACATATACATGTGTGTTTGTGTGTGTATATATCTATGTATATATATATATATATATATATATGTATACATATATAGATAGATAGATCGATAGATAGATAGATAGATATCTATATATATATATCTATATATATATATATTTTTTTTTTATTATTATTATTCGTAACTCCACATCGACTTTGATACTATATTGATGGTTGATACTATGGAGTTGATATAAGTGTACGTTGACATTAAAACCTCAAAACTGTGGTAGAATATCATTGTGGGCATTCATTTGTGACAATCACAGGCATAGTATTGACCCACCTTGATGTATTTACAAGGCTATCATGACCAGCACCTCCCCTTAGCTTGCACACAAGGTCACCATCTCTGGTGGTTCTCGGCACACCTGCAGCCAGGACACCATCAAACTGCAGATTAAGGGCCCGATTATGAGTTTGGCGGGTGGGAAAACCCGTCCATCAAACTCCCAAAGGGGTCGTTGCCACCATGCTGGCTACCTCCCCGCCAGCCAGTCAACCCAGCGGAAAAGTGACAGCAGCATTGTCGCCTGCTCGTCATTGAGCCGGCAGCAGTGCTGCCGCCCACTGGGTGCACCAGCACCCTCGTAATGCACACTGTTGGCACAGCGGACAGTGTGCATTATGAGGGAACTGGGCAGAAGGGCCCCTGCATTGCCCATGCCATGGGTATGGGCAGTACAGGGGCCCCCCTGTGGCTCCCTGCACCTGTTCTCTGCCAGCCTTTTCATGGCAGTGAAACCACCATGAAACCACCATGAAAAAGCTGGTGGAGAGTCAGGTTGTGATCAGCAGGATGGCGCCTGGCAGATTCCAACCTGCACAGCTGTAAGCTCGTTGGGATCTCCTATCCCGGCGGAAACTGTGGTAGGTTGGCAGGGCTGCCCTCCACAGCTTGTAATCTGGGGGTCGGACCTCCAAAACCGCAGTGGTCCAACAGCCACCACGAGTGTGGTGGTCATAATTAGGCCCTAAGAAGTATAACAAAGAACAAACAAGTCAGCAGGCCTTTGCCATCTACTCACTCAGGACCTAGAACAACATCCTTTTATCTGTCCGGATTGCCCCAACAATGTTCCAATTTAGGAAAGATTTGAAGACTCACCTTTTTAAAGAAAACCACATCACATTGTAGTATCCATCCACAATTCAACTTCCTCTCCTATTACCCTTTTACTTTAAGCTTGCCTTTGACCATGTATATCAATCTGCTGCCTCTTGGCTAAGTTTGCCCTATAGAAATACTAAATGGATGCATACATATATTGTGCGCATTCCAGACAACAGTCTGGCTATCCCCTTGTATAACAGCTGTATAATAGTGATTCGTCAGGAGCATATTGTAGCCATTCCTCATAACATTCTATACTACCCTGCATAATGGAGCAATTCTATGCATATTTTGAGATTTTGTGATATAATTGTAGCTATCCATTGCATAATGGTAGCCCTGTCTCAATTATGCCCATCATTACCTATTTCAGGTATCATTCTACCTATCCCTGGCATAATAACTGGGAAACCCTGCTTTATGATGGGCATGATGATGTTTTTAAATAATCATTGAAAGCAGAATCTATACATGTGTGACTGTGGTGCATGTGAGTTCTTGATTACAAATTACACGCTGCTGTTTCCGGGAATTTAGTGTTTTTATCCAAAATGGAAATTTTTAGGTCTGCTGGAAATCAGCAGGAAATTTGGCAGAAACTCCCAAGTTTATGTTTGGATTAAGTCAATGCAACAGAGCAGAAAAGTAAACATTGCAACATTCCACCAGTTACTTATTGGTTCCACTAAGAACCCTACTGTATGAAAGCGGGTAGCGTGACTCCTTGAATCATATCGGATTTAAATGTCTCCAGCTTTCCCACTGCAGTAGTTGAGTCATACATTCTTGACTCCTGAGTCCTGCTCCCTCTCAACTCCGGCAAGTGATTTGGTTAAACCCATAATCTTATCCTCCACTGCTTTTGCCAGTCTCTCTTTGTTGGCATACTTGTTTGGCATTTCAATTTGCATGGTATTGATAGTGTCCAGAAGGGTTTGCTCTGCTGGAGTCAGCTCCTTCTCCTCACTAGAGCTCACCAGAGCTTCATGTCTGAGGTTTTCCATATAATCTCCAATTTGGGGTAAAGGCATCTTCTTTGCACCATTGTTTGTTGGCAGTAATGGCCATACAGCATGAATTCAAGGGGGCTCCAATGGGTCCATAGGCACTGGTGGTGGATCTCCTTTGCTGTCACATGTGGCAGTGGGTAGGGCAAAATCACTGTGTCTGTTGTTTTAAGAAAGTCCAGCACTGCAAGGGTGTTATCAGTTTGTCTCTTAGGCTTCCAGAGGATCAATGGTACAAGACTCTAACCACGCCTTCAGGGGTTTAAGTCCTCCCTTGTGAAATCCCATGCCAGTTGTCTTTCCAGGCCCCATCTCACATCTCAGTGCCCTGCAGGAGATCAAAGGCTGGTGCTCCCCAGAAGCTCGGGGTCTCATCCCATGCAGTGGCCTCTGGGGATTCCATCCCTGGTTATCACTCTGCCTTTTGGGTGCCAACTTACATCACTGCTGCCTGGAACATGCTCAGGCCCATATTTATACTTTTTTAGTGCCGCATTTGCAATGATTTTTGTCGCAAAATCGGCGCAAACTTACAAAATACAATTGTATCTTGTAAGTTTGTGCTGCTTTTGCGTCTAAAAATGATGCAAATGTGGAGCTTAAAAGGTATAAGTATGGGCCTCAATGTGTCAAGTGAGCTGTGGTTGTATTGCCATCGAAGCAACGTCTCTCAGCAGTCCTGCAAATTACCCAGTGTTATATTCACAATGGCCCATGCTCCACCGACAAGTGACACCTGGAGCAAACACCTACAATGTGAGACAAGGGTCATGTTTTCCACCACCTTGGACACCTGTCAATCCATTAAATATATTTAAATCGGATATTTGAGGGGTAACCCACGCTCAGGTTAATGTGCCTATTGCTTTCTGATTTTGATTGCTTGGTGTCCGAAGTCACTTACTGCTATGGCTGTTATTTCATGACTTGCGTGGAGGCATTTAATCATCTACATTGATAAAATGTTCTATGATATTATCACTATTGTTTTGTGAGGTGTGGGACTGTACAATTGGTATAATCTCTGAGATACTGATTTCTCTGTGTAATTGAACAGTTAAATTGCCTGTAGGTTTTATTTAGCTTCGATAACTTAGGCCTGTCATTGTGAGATTTATGTTACTTTGGAGTAGTCTACCCCACTGCTTCTTACTACAAAGTCAGCCATTCTACATTCCTGCGAATCTATATTGCAGAGGGCCATGCTGCATTGAATAACAAGATTTTTGTACCTATCTATATGGTACTTGTTAGAAATGGGGTCTTTGGTTGGCAGTCAGGTTGCCCCCTGTCCAAACAAGGACTCTCACTCTAGTCAGGGTAAAGGAGAATCACACTCAGTTAACCCCCGCTGACCCCCTTGGTAGCTTGGCACAAGCAGACAGGTTTAACTCAGAGACAATGTGTAAACTATTTGTACCAGCACACACAGTAATACAGTGAACCACTACAAAATGACACAACACAGGGTTAGAAAAATAGTAAATATTTTATCTAAATAAACAAGACCAAATATGTTGAAAATCCACAATATACCACTAAAAATATGATCTTAGCACGTAAAAACACAAAAATAGTGCCTAGAGGCACAAATGCTTCAATTTGATGTTAAGCGGCATTGTGACGGAATCATTTTCCTACAATGCGACGCCACTGGCACCGTTTATGGAGTCGTAAGGACCCCCAGGTACAGTACCTTTGTAAAACAAGTAGAAAACAGGCCAGTGCACGGAGTCGGGGAGCGAGGTGTTGCTGGATCGGAGGCGTCGTTGGTTCCAGTGCTACGGGGCAGAGGAGCAGAGGTGTCGTGCATCAGCATAGGTTGCAAGGTGTCAGTCCCTTGGTACCTCCGGCAGAGACGAAGTCACAATGCTGCGGGGTGACCTTACAGGGTCGCGTTCACGTCACGGGGTCACTGGTGCCGCAATGGAGTCAGGTGTCACGAACATCGGTGCTACGACACTCCGATCACATAGAAGTTGTGCAGGATCAGCGGCTGTGGCGATACGAGGCCTACGGAGTCGTTGGGGTCGTCGCGATTCTGCGAGGTCCACGGCTTCAGGTGCAGGCAGCATTGTGAGTTCCGTGCAGCGGCGTCTTTAGCGAAGTGACACGGGATTTCACCAGAAACTCACTTCCAGGGGCCCAGGAACTGGAATGGCACCATTTGTCAAGCTAGATTCCACAGCATGTAGACTCAAAACTGGATGGTGAAGCATATGCTGTCCCTGAGGCTTCAAAACAGGAGGCAAGCCCTTGGAGATACCGCTCAAGCAGGAATGCACAACAAAGTCCAGTCTTTGTTCCGTTTCACAGGCAGAAGCAGCAACTGCAGGATAGCCCAACAAAGCAAAGTCATACACAAGGGCAGCACTTCTCCTCAGCTTTTCAGCTTATCTCCTTGGCAGAGATTCCTCTTGATTCAAGAAGTGATAGAAAGTCTGGGGTTTCAGGTCCGCTACTTATACCCCTTTCTACCTTTAAAGTAGGCAGACTTCAAAGGAAAGTCTCTGTTGTTCTCAAGATCCTGCCTTGCCCAGGCCAGGCCCCAGACACACACCAGGGAGTTGGAGACTACATTGTGTGAAGGCAGGCACAGCCCATTCAGGTGTGAGTGACCACTCCTCCCTTCACTCTAGCCCAGATAGCTCATCAGGATATGCAGGCTACACCTCAGCTCCCTTTGTGTCTAGAGGAGATTGACAACCAGCCCAACTGTCAGTCTGACCCAGACATGGAATCCACAAATTGGCAGAGTCACAGAATGGTTAAAGCAATAAAATGCCTACTTTCTGAAAGTGGCATTTTCAAACTAACAATCTAAAAAACAACTTCACTAGAAGATGTATTTTTAAATTATGAGTTCAGAGACCCCAAACTTAGACTTCCAGATTTTTATCTGCTCTCAAAGGGAAGCTGAACTTTAAGGATATTTAAAGACAGCCCCCATATTAACCTATGAGAGAGCTAGGCCTTGCAACAATGGAAAACCGAATTTGGCAATATTTCACTGTTAGGACATTTAAAACACATCAGAACAGGTCCCACCTTTAACATACACTGCACCCTGCCCATGGGGATACCTAGGGCCTACCTTAGGGGTGCCTTACATGTATAAAAGGAAGGATTAGGCCTGGCAAGTGGGTACACTTGCCAAGTCGAATTGGCATTTTACAACTGCATCCACAGACACTGGAGTGGCAGGTCTGAGTCATGTTTACAGGGCTACTAATGTGGGTGGCACAACCAGTGCTGCTGGCCAACTAGTGGCCTTTGATTGACAGAACCTGGGCACCTCTAATGCACTTTACAAGGGACTTACTACAAAATCAAATATTACAATCATTGAGAAGCCAATTACACATATAGGGGCATATTTATACTCTGTTTGCACCGAATTAGTGTCATTTTTTTTAACTCTAATTCAGTGCAAAACTAACTCCATATTTATACTTTGGTGCTAGACCCCTCTAGCACCAAATTTATGGAGTTAAAGTCATTTTTTGAAAGTGGAGACCTACTTTGCCTTAATGAAATGCAAGGTAGGCGTTCCCGTGCAAAAAATGACTCTATGGCCTTAACGCCATATTTAGGGGCATATTTATACTCTGCGGCATATTTATACTCTGTTTGCACCGAATTAGCGTCATTATTTTTTTACTCTAATTTGGCGCAAATCTAACTCCATATTTATACTTTGGTGCTAGACCCATCTAGCACCAAGGCCCTGATTTAAACTTTTTTTGCACTGCATTAACGTCATTTTATGACGCAAAAGTGGCGCAAACTTACAAAATATTGGCCCTTATTTATACTTTTTGCTGCAAAACTGAACTAACTCAGTTTTGCACCAAAATTTTTAGCACCGGCTTGCACCATTTCTGTGCACCAGCCGGGCACCAAATTTATGGAATGGTGCAAGTCGGTGCAAAGGGTAGGCTAGAGTAAAAAAAAATGACTTTAGTCGGGTGGGGCTGGCAGTATAGAAGAAGAGGGTTTAGCACCAAAAAATGACTTTAGGCAGGTAAGAGTAAAAAAAAAATGACTCTAACCAGATTAGCGTCATTTTATGGTGCTAAACCTACCATGCCCATTTCAGGGCCCCCTATGGCACTTAAACAAACAAAAAAAAAAAAAAATACAATCTTACCTGTACTTACCTGGGATAGGGTCCCCCATCCTCCGCAGTCCCTATGGTGTGGGTGCACCTGGGGCCTGGGGAGGGCACCTCTGGGCTTATTCCATGGTGTTCCACCATGGAAATAGGCCCACAGGTCCCCTAACCCCTGCCATGACCCAGGTCTTAAAAAATGGGGCAAAGCTTGCTTTGCCCCATTTTTTGACCCCTCCTCCCTCCCTTGCACCATTTTTACATGGGAGTATAAATATGGTGTTAAGGCCATAGAGTCATTTTTTTGCACGGGAACGCCTACCTTGCATCTTATTAAGGCAAGGTAGGTTTCCACTTCCAAAAAATGACTTTAACTCCATAAATTTGGCGCTAGACGGGTCTAGCACCAAAGTATAAATATGGAGTTAGTTTTGCACTGAATTAGAGTAAAAAAAACGAATGCTAATTCAGTGCAAACAGAGTATAAATATGCCCCTTAGCATCAAAAAATTATGCTAATCTGGTCAGATTCATTTATTTTGACTCAAAACTGCATAACGTCATTTATTTTAAAGCTAGCCTACCCTTTGCACCGGCTTGCACCATTCCATAAATATGGTGCCCAGGTGGTGCTAAAAAATGGTGCAAGCTGGTGCAAAACTTTTTGGGGCAAAACTGCCTTAGTGCAGTTTTGCACCAAAAAGTATAAATAAGGCCCAAAATTTATACAGGAGCACTTGCACTTTAGCACTGGTCAGCAGTGGGAAAGTGCCCAGAGTACCAAAAATAGAGTCCAGCACACAAAAACAACCTGGAAAAACAGAGGCAAAACGTTAGGGGAGACCAGGCCAAGGATGCCAGGTCTAACAGTACTTTATCCATTTTGTAAACAAATTGTGGCACAAAACCTCCACTATTTAACCAACATCGTTATAAACCTTTCTTCATGGGGACACTACCAACATTCCTTTGGAGTTTGTAACATTCACTTTTTGGCTGTGTTTTTTTTAATTTTCTTACGTAGCTCAACTGTATTTGAGGTGTGTATTACTCACCGTTGCTTCTTCATCATAAACACTACTTCAGTTCCTATTCTGACTTAAACAGCTCATCACATTCCTGATCTCATCACGCTCATTGCATTACTTTCTGCTCTTATCTTACAAAACATCAGTCCCTGTTCTCATGAAGCCCCTTGCTGCTGTTCCTGCTCTCACTCTGCATGTGAGATCAGTTACTTTTTATGCCTTACACACTGCATCATACTGATCTCGTATCTTACACGCTGGGTCAGATATCTGCTTTTTGTTTTACACAAGATGTGTGCATTTTGTTTAATAAAATACTTGTCCTAGGGACAAAATGCTACAGAAATCTACATGTGTAAAAAAAGATCCACTTTTTCGACCTACTCCATATCATTTATATGTGCTGGCATGGAAACATTCTCTAACACACACGCACGCACGCACACACAGAAACATACCCCAAGAGAAAGACATCCCCCTGTAGACAGACCCCCCCCCCCGAAGCTAGCAATGCACACACACCCTACATACATGCATACCCTATAAACATGCCCGCATACCCTGCTGAAATACCTTCGACACACTTTGTGCAGCAACCATATACTTCCAGCAGGTCGCACCCATTAGCAAACCCTCACCAAAAGTGGTTTGGGGGATGACATTAGTCAGTATCACAAAGTGCGTTGATTAGTGTACGCTGGCCTACTGGAATGTGTAGATATGAGAAAGAAAAGGGGAGTCCCGCATCTCTTTGCCATTGTCGGACTATTAAGTCAATTTGAATGAGCGCCACCCACTGGAGGAGTATTCCTACACTGCAGATTTTCACATTCCTCCTTATTAGCATCTCCAGAGTTAAGAAGATGTTTCTAAATCGTTGTTGAGCAGAGTACCTGCGCTGCAGTTCCCCAATCATATTTAATATGTAAACAAACTTTGACTCCTCATAGAAACCTCTACACAGATTTTGTTCACAGTGCACAGTGCTGCAGTAGGCCATGTTGTCCTGACCACTCGAACTATAGGCCACTTTTGACCTTTTTCAGTAGCCGTTTCACAGCAGTATGAGATGGCTCAGCTTATAGAGACACCACATAGTGACAGTCTGTTGCCTATGAGCCACAGCATGGAAATAGTCACGTCAGACACACCCTAAAATGCACTTACTCTGCCACATGTTATGGGGACTTCCCAGAGTTAGTGGCTTGCCAAGAAATCAAAGGATTTCCAAAAAGGCCTGAAAGAAGCTGTGCATTTTCCATTCTAAATAGGTACTCAGGGACCAGGGGTCAAAGTCTTTTGTAAACGGAACATCAGTCCCTCTAGTGAAATTATAAGACTCAAAATATTCCATAGAAACTCAATGGAGTCTATGCTCAATATACAAATGTAAAAAGTAAAAACATTTATTCAAATTCAAAACAATTGTAGTGGGGAACTACAGGCACAAAAAAGGTAACATGTAGACAACAAACATGTTGCAATGTATATGTGACAGAGATTGTTAATCACTAGATGGGGTCACAGTATTACAGAATCCTTGCTCGTATATACTTCACAAAGTTGTTCAGAAACCGAGTCAAGGTACTCCAGTCGACGACGTTTCTATCTCTTGGTACAATGCTGGGATCATCATCAGGACATAAGATTTATGCCTGAGACGAGAGGGTCGCAAACCACGTAACCCATTGTCTGTTGAAGTATGAATCTCGGAAGAAAAAGTAGAAACGAGAAGAAAAGAAAAGAAAAGAGAAATAAAAGAAAAGGAGAAGAATTCAATTAATGGCAAATGAGGCAGCAAGAATAACCACGCTCGGGTAGGTAATGAGCGTGCTATCGTGGGTGGTGCGTCCGATTACTCATGGGTAAAAAACAGTAGTCCGGTGCTACTGTATTTCCCCCATGAGGAATTGGATGCATCGCCCTCAATAGTGGCTCGCCTACTGTATAGCGCACACTCATTACCTAACCGAGCGTGGTTATTCTTGCCACCTCATTTCCGCCTTACTCGGCACCCTCATGGCTCATTCTAAACGGCTTATCCGATCCTCACATGAGGCTACCTTGATCTCCCCAAGGTTGCTCGCACACTTCAGCACTTCATTTGACTATTCAATAAGTGTGGTTATTTGAATATACTGGTTTCCTGTAGCCTTCCCAATTGATGTTTACATTTAGTTGTTATGATTGTTTGCATGTAGACCTCACACCATTCCAACCAGAGTGTAAATATAGTTTTTGGCGCCACATTGTCCGGACTACTCATTGATTGAGGTAGGATGTGTTTTCGCATTTCACTGGCTGTTGCTACTTACTCGGGGTTGCACTACCAGACCATTTCACAGGGCCGATTTTGCATGCATGATTTTCCTTGTGATTACAGGTGGCATTCTGTTTACTACGGAATGCGGAGTTACCAGTTAATTCCTTTATATGTTCTCCCTATTTCTTTAATGTTGTGTTTGAATCTGCAGCTTTGTGTATCCTGGGTTTAGGTGCTGACAAACGTTTGTTATCATCACTGCCCATTTATTACGACCACCCACTGTTGTTTCACATACATACAGAAAGAAGGCCATCCAAGACTCTCCACAAAACCACACAACAGCAAGGAACTTTTCAACATCATCAAGGAGTTCGCCCAACCCAACTGCGAGACAACGGACATCTCACCCTCACAGGACCTATGCAACAGACTCAACACCTACTTCCACCACAAAATCAAGACCATCTACGACAGATTTAACAAGGACAATCCACGCGCTGAACTCCCCTGTCCAACAACCGACACCAACAAACCCACTATCTCCACCTGAACACCCCTCTCCACCGAAGATACATTGAAAACCATGAAGTCCATCCACCACTGACCCATACCCCCATCATGTCTTCAACAGAGCTGCAAACACCATCGCCCCAAGCTCTGCCTCACCATCAACTGCTCACTAGCTGCTGCCACCTTCCCCGATGACTGGAAACACGCCGAGATCAACCCCCTCCTCAAGAAACCATCGGCTGACCCCGACGACCTCAAAAGCTTAAGCCCCATCTCCCTACTTCTATTTTCTGTGAAATCCATAGAAAAAGCAGTCAACAGCAAATTCACCACGTTTTTAGAAAGCCACAATATCCTCGACGTCTCCCAATCCGGATTCAGGTCAAACCACAGCACCGAAATAGCCCTACTGTCCGCAAAAGATGACATTCACTCCCTACTGGACAAGGGAGAGACGGCAGCACTCATCCTACTTGACCTCTCGGCAGCGTCCAACACAGTCTCCCATCACACCCTGATAAGAAGAATCCACAAAGCCTGGATCCAATCCTTCCTCTCAGGCAGAACGCAGCGAGTTGAGACTCACCCCATACCTCACAGAACCCACACCCACCTCCTGCGGAGTGCCCCAAGGATCCTCCCACGCTGTTCAACATCTACATGGCCCTGCTAGCCACCATCGTCAGAAGCTATGGAATAAACATCATCTCCTATGCTGACGACACCCAACTTATCCTCTCCCTCTCCAACTAACCAGACAAAGCCAGGCACAACTTCCATGAGGGCATGAAAGCAGTTGCCAACTGGATGAGAGATAGCTGCCTTCAACTCAACACAAACAAGACCGAGGTATCATCCTGGGCCCCAAACCCAACACATGGGGCGACTTCTGGTGGCCACCCACCCTCGGAAACCCACCCACCCCCGCCAGTCACACCCGCAACCTCAGAATCATCCTGGACCCCAACCTCAGCATGAACCATCAAATCAACACAGTCACCTCCACCTGCTTCCGCACCCTCCGTCTCCTATGCAAGACCTTCAAATGGATCCCCCTCGAGCATAGAAAGACCATCACACACGCCCTCATCACCAGCAGACTGGACTACGGGAATGCACTCTATGCTGGAATCAACAAAAAACTACTCCACAAATTGCAAAACATCCAGAACACTGCCGCCAGATTGATCCTTGACCTACCCTGACACTGTCACATCTCACAACACCTACGCACACTGCACTGGCTCCTTATCAAAAAATGAATCACTTTCAAAATTCTCACCCTCATATACAAAGCCCTCCACAACACCGGCCCTGCCTACCTTAACCAGCGACTCAACTTCCACGTACCCCACAGGACCCTACGCTCAGCCCAGCTCTCCCTCGCAGAAGTACCCCGCATCAGGAAAACCAAAACAAGAGGCCGCTCCCACTCCTACCTCGCCACCACCACCTGATCACCCTACCCATCCACATCAGACAAATCACCTCCCTCCCAAGCTTCATGAAGGAACTGAAGACAAGGCTTTTCTAATCCACCTCCGGTACACGCTACACCCTGCCCCGCAATGCCTTGAGACCCTAACGGATGAGTAGCTGTTCTCTATAAACTCTGATTGATTGATTGATCGTGTTTTACACAATTGACACAGGATGACTTGATGTGCACTCTTGGATGATTTTACTTATATGCCATTAATTGAATTCTTTTCTTTCTCTTTTCTTTTCTTTTTTTTTTCTTTTCTTCTCATTTGTACTTTTTCTTCCTAGAGTCTGACTTTAACTGGAAAAGGTTATATGGTTTGTGACCCTCTCATCTCAGGCATAAATCTTATGTCCTGATGATGATCCCAGCATTGCACTAAGGGATCGAAATGTTGTTGACTGGAGTACCTTGACTCGGTTTCTGAACAACTTTATGAGTATATACGAGCAAGGATACTGTAATACTGTGACCCCATCTCATGATTTACAATCTCTGTCACATATACAATGTCTGAGTATTTGTACTTTGCTTATTACATGTTTGTGTTCTACAATTTGTATGTTATCCTTTTTGTGCCTGTGGTTCCCCATTACAATTGTTTTGAATTTAAATGAATGGTTACTTTTTGCACTACACTGACAGCCTTGGTTCATAGTAATCGTAGTTTGCAGTATAGAAGCAAAGATAGACTTAAGACTTTAAAGGCCCTACATATTGCAGCAGATGTGTAAATGGGAAGACGAAATGGGTGTGGCAAGCTTCGTCGATTGTTATGTATGAGCTACAAGAATATTTGACATACTTGGGAAAATTGCATTTTTCTGCCCGGCAATGGGGACAGGATAGTGACTAACAGTACTAAAAGCAACTTGGCGCCTGTCCGCTGAGGGCGTTGTCTTAATACAAAACTAGCTCTGTTTTGGTATGTTTTCCACAAATACTGAGCTGGAGACAAATAAACTTTCTAGACGTCAGAAACTATGCATTAATTATACACAAGCATTGCTAGAAACCAGCTCGGGTATAGTTGAACTCAGGTCATGTTTGATTCCCTCTGGAGGGGGCATGGTTTGATACTAAAGGAAGATGGCCTCATGGTGCCTTGGGCCTTAACTTTGCAGAGATGATAGGAATGCACTCATGCAAAAATGTATGGAAATGTGAAAAGAAGACAGCACTGGATAAATAATTAAGCAATTAAGATTACATCCTTTTCTTCTGTGAGGCTCTTCCGTTTGTGAGGCTGGGAACAGCCGTGTTGCTATGTCTTTTCTAGGCACCCGCCGTTTCAGAAGTGTGTATTCTGTTGTTCTGTGAAAACAATGGAGCATCCTCTTTGAAGTATAGCTTTTCCTCATCATCCTTCGTTGTAATGATACAGTGACTATATTTCCAGCCATATTTCATGTGTAAGACGATTTAATTGCTTAACAACATAACAAAGAATAGTTATTATGAGATAATGGTTTTAAGGTGACTCTTAATGTGGCTCTATTTTTCAGAACTTGGTTTCACTCAAGTTATACAATACTACTGTACTTGCCAGATTCAGGAACAAATACAATGTAGTCCTCTACTTATTTTCTGTGTTAATGCTCAGGTTTTAATTTATGCATTTATTTATTCGAGCAATACAGGAAAACATGAATTTACAATTACCAAATTGTAATCCAGTGTTCACGCTGATTCTGCTACATTAGATTCTGAGACTATTGTTGATCCCTCAGTGTCAGTCCCTGACTCATCTAAATTGATGTTGGCCCATTTCCAGCAAAAAGGATCCTCCTTCACTGATTAAAAACTCTATTTTTCCATCAGTGTTGGAGGAAATAAGGACTCTAAAACCATATGTTGAGGAAACAAATGAAAGAATACAATCATTGGATAGTAAAAGGTCTTAAATGGACTAACGAGTCTCAGAAGTCAAACAAAGAGTTAGTGACATTGAAAATACTACAATTAAAATATATTCTGTGCACAAAGACATATCCCCACTTAAGAAACAAGTGGAAGAATTGCAAAATAAAATCAGGAGAAATAATTTGAGACCTTATGATCTGCCTAGAGGTACTGAAAGAGAGAATACTTTTCATTTCTCCTCTCACAAAAGTCTACATTTACCAGACAATGTTTAGTTAAATATTGAAGCAGCATTCAGAATGGAGGTAAACCAAGCTACCCTCAACCAACTCTAAACCTTGAAGGGTGATAATGGTGTTCCTAGAATAAACTGATTTATTGAAAGTTGTGACAGCTGCCAAAAGGTAGAAAAATATTCCATGATCTGTGAACACATTTTACTACTTTGGGATTACTTTTGGATTACTGCATCCATGTTTTCAAGGTGTAGCATACAGATACACAACAATGACTTACTACAGAGATTGTTAGATGACTGCAAAATAAAAGACCTGGACACATTTAGTCTAATGCAGTGTAATCATTTTCTTCTCTTCTTTTCTTAAATAATCTTAACCTATTGCAAATAATAAGCATCGAAATGTACTTCTAGGGATTTCCATGCTTACTTATCATCCCTGGTATTTTCTTATCCTTTTATAGGGACCTTTCTCAACAATTCTCACCCGCATCACTTGCGTCTATGTTATATTACTCCTGGGTGCACCCGAAGCAAAGCTGAGTCATCCTTGTTAGTTTGCGGTTTCACCACTCTCATCCTTTTGTGCCACATATGTCTGTATTATAGTACACACTATGGCCCCTATTAATTGGCTGCGTGGCGCAGGGCAGCACAGCAAGTCACCTTGCTGCGCTGTCCTGCGTCACAGGGAAAGGGTAGGAATGAGCTGTATTTATCCAATGTGCCACATTCTTATCCTTTCCCCCTCTGCTGGCACCTTATTGCAGCCTAGCGCCAGCGCAGGTACCGTTGCACCATGGTGCAAGGGTGCCTGCAATGCATGAGGGATTGTTCTTGTGCAGGGCTGGACATCTTCCTGCACAAAAACAATCTTGAGAGGCTTTTTCCTCTTTTTTTATGTGTTGCAGAACGCATCACACTCAAAAGATGAAAAAACAAGGAGAAAAAAACATATTTCTCCTTGCTATGCCTCTCCTGGGGAGGCATATCTTTTTTTGCACATTCCCAGGTTTACAAGTGCTTTTAAATCTAGGAGTGCATCAGAATCCATGGAAACACTCATGGAAACGCTTCCCTGTTGCAGAGTAATGTAACACAGCGATTCGCAATGCGTTACATTACTCGAGATTTATGAAGTCATGCAGGACCACGCAAGGTATTCATAGATGATGTTTCATTTCCATTAAAATGGGACTGTTTGAAAGCTTCTGCAAGGGATTTTATTATAAATGTTGTCTCATGGAAAAAGAGAAACATTAAAAATTGTTTAAATCACACGACAGCAAATATTAAGAAATTAGAACTTTCATATTGTACCACAAACTCTTAAGTTGTGTTAAAAAGTTGAATTAAGGCCAAGTTTGTATGTGATAAATATTCCATAGAAAATGGCAATAGGGTAGGTGGCTGTGGTATTGAGGCAGCCGCACTTCCCACAAGTACCATGAAATAGCATAAAATCAAAAGAGACTAAGCTCAACTGATAGTGACACTGAACCACCAAACAGTGTCAAAACATGCAGGAAAAATCCCCACATAGACATACAACAATAGAGTCCTTGAGAATAGTCCATCGCCACCATGTACAAGAATAAAGTATATCCAAGTTGGGTAAAGTAATAATTGGTTCAATGTTCTACGAACTGGCTAAGGCCCATTGCTCTTTACCCGACTTGGATATACTTTATTCTTGTACATGGTGACAATGGACTATTCTCAAGGACTTGTGTGTTTGTGCTCCTGATAGACCCTATTATTCCAAATAAAATATTTCCTTATTTACTAAGTTTCATTGTTAAATATTATGGAGGGCAAAATAAAGCTGGTAAACTTTTAGACAATTATCGAAAAACAAAGAAGGAATGTTTAAGGATAGAATTTATGTATGATGATTTAAATAATCCCACCTTTAATAACTATGATTTTTCTTAAATACCTTTCTTCAATATTATGAAAACATATATACACCAGGGTTTATCACTCAACAACCATCCATGATAGAATATTTGAATCCAATTAGAAAGGGATTTTCATTTAATAGTGATTTTTCCTCAATCAATCAATCAATCAAGGATTTGTATAGTGTGGCTAATCACCCATAGGGTCTCAAGGTGCTGTAAGTGGGCGTGCTGCTCAGTCGAAGAGCCAGGTCTTGAGGTCCTTTCTGAACTGCTTCAGTGATGCGGTCTGCCTGAGCTTGACAGGTAGTGCGTTCCATGTCCGGACTGCTAGGTGGAAGAAGGGTCTTCTTCCTGGTGTTGTACTTTTCTGGATCTTGGGGACGGCTGCAAGGGCGAGCTGGGAGGAACTGAGGTGTCTTTTGGGTATGTAGAAGGTGAGGCAGTGGTTGAGGTATGCCGGTCCTATGTTGTGGAGTGCCTTGTAGGTGTGGATCAGTTTGTATATTATGTGCTTGTTGACTGGGAGCCAGTGTAGGTCTCTGAGATGGGAGGAGATGCGGCTATGTAGGGGGTTGCCCAGGGTGAGTCTGGCTGCTGCATTCTGGACTCTTTGTAGTCTTGATTGAAGTTTGTTGGTGATGCTGGCATAGAGTCTGTTGCCATAATCCAGTTTGCTGGTGATGAGTGCATGGGTGACTGTCTTCCTTGTATCGGGGGGAATCTATTTGAAAATCTCCAGCAGGAGTCAGAGGGTGTGGAAGCATGATGAAGAGGTGGTGTTGACTTGGTGGGTCATTGATAGAGAGGAGTCCAGGATAATGCCCAGGTTGCGTGCATGGTCAGTGGGGGGGGGGCGCCACCCAGAACAGTGGGCCACCAGGAGTCGTTCCAAGCAGGAGTGGAGCCGATCACGAGGATCTCTGTCTTGTCTGGGTTGAGCTTGAGGCAGCTGGCCTCCATCCAGGTGGTGACTGCTGTCATCCCGTTGTGAAAATCACTCTTGGCTTGAACAGAGTCCTCGGACAGGGAGAGGATCAGTTGGGTGTCATAGGCGTAGGAGACTATGTTTAGCTCATGTTGTGTGGTGATCTTGGCCAGCGGGGCCATGTAGATGTTGAAGAGCGTCGGGCTGAGTGAAGATCCTTGGGGCAATCCGCAGCAAGTGTCTTGAGGTTCTGACATGCACAGTGGTAGACTGACTCTCAGTGTTCTTCAGGTGAGGAAGGACCTGATCCAATCCAGGGCTTTGTCCTGGATGCCGGCGTCGTGCAGTCTGCTGCAGAGGGTGGAGTGGGAGACGGTGTCAAATGCGGTGGAGAGGTCGAGGAGGATGAGTGCGACTGTGCCTCTGCAGTGCAGTATGATGTCATTGTGGCTGCTAACAGTGTGGTTTCAGTTTCGGTGCTATGGTTGTTTCTGAATCCAGACTGGGATGGGTCTAGGATACGGTGTGTCTTGAGTAATTCAGTGAGTTGCTGGTTGACGGCTTTCTCCGTTACCTGGGCTGGGAAAGGGAGCAGGGAGCAGAGAGAGGGGTCTGTAGTTCTTCAGCTCCCTAGGGTCGGCAGTGTGTTTCTTGAGTAGTGGGCAGATTTCAGTGTGTTTCCAGTCTGAGGGAATGTGGTGATCTCGAATGATCGGTTGATGGTTCAGCAGAGCTCCGGTGCTGTTGTGGCGCTGGCCAGGTTGAGGATGTGATGAAGGCATGGATCCGAGGGTGCTCCCGAGTGGATGTAGTTTATCAGTCTTTGGGTGTCCTCTATGGTGATGGGGGTCCAGGAGTTCAGTATCTGGTGGGGTGCTAGGTCCATGGTGGTGAGTGGTGCTGGTGGGAATCTGTTCCTGAAGCATTCATAGATGTCCTGGATCTTACAGTGAAAGAAGATGGCGAGGTTATTGCAGAGGTCTTGGGAGGGAGGGATGGAAGCGATGTCTGTCCTGGGGCTCGTGAACTCTTTGACAATGGCGAAGAGCTCTTTGCTGTTGTGAGTGCTGGGGTTGAGGTGTGGTTAAAAGGCGGATTTTTTGGCGGCTCTGATGTTCTGGTGGTGAGTGGTGTTGTCTTCGGTTGATTTGTTGATCCTCCATTTACGTTCCAGGCATCTGCAGGGCCACCTGGATTCCTGTAGGTCTGTTGTAAACCACTTGGATATTTTGTTCTGTTGATTCCCTGCTGTTTTCCTTAGGGGTGATATGTTGTCGGCGCAGTTAGAGAGGCATCGGTGAAGGTTGCTTGTGGCTTTATTTGCGTCTGCTGCATCCGATGGGAGGGAGTGGTTGAGAGCATTGGTGAGCTGTGCTTCCCCAGGGGGGCGGGGGAGGAGTGGCATGCGGTGTTCTTGGTGTAGGTAAAGTGGATACACTTGTGGTCGGTCCAATGGTTTCGGAGGTGTGGGAAATGGTGATGTTGTCCCTGGCTGAGAAAACAGGGTCGAAAATGTGTCCGGCTCTGTAGGTGTGGACATTCAAGAATTGGTTGAGGCCAAGAGTTGTGAGGTTGTCCAGGAGGTTTGAGGTGTTGGAGTCATTGTGGGTATAAAGGTGGAAGTTGAGATTGCCGAGTAGGATGTAGTTGAAGGAAGTCAGTGCTTGGGGGGGCGACGAGGTCGGCCATGTCTTCATAGAATTGGCGTTGGGGTCTGCGTGGCCTGTAGATGAAGGTGCCATGTAGGGAGGTGTTTGGGTTAGACTGGATCTGGAAATGTAGGTGCTTGTAAGTTGACTGAGACTGTGACTCGATAGTGGTAGTCAGGCGGAGGTTGTTCTTGGTGGCAGACTGATGATCATCCTAGGTTGAGAACGTGTAGTGTGCTGGAGTCGAACCAATGGGTGGTGCGAGAACCAGGTGCGGACGGGCACAGACAGTCTTGCCTTTGGGGTGCCAATAGCACACCAGCGGAGCACCTGCAGTGCGCGGCCGCCATTAAAAACGGGAAGGAGGTGGGGGGTCCGGTCAGCTGGGAGGTGGGGGGAAGCGCTTCACGGAGGGAGGGGGGGTGCAGCAGCAGGGGCAGCAGCGGCACAAGGAAAAACACAGGAGGGAGAAAGAGGCAAGAGTGAGAAAAAAAGGAGGTCAGAGGAGTTGCCCTCTCACAGCGCTGCGGCCGCCATTAGAAAGGGGAGGGAGGTGGGGATCCGGTCAGCTGGGAGGCGAGAGGGCAGGAAATCGCTTTGCGGGGGCAGGGCCACAGGGGCAGCAGCAGCATGGGGAAAAACATGGGAGGGAGAAAGAGACAAGAGAGAGAAAAAAGACAAAGAGAGAAAAAAGAAACAGAAGGGGAAAAAGAGGTAAAGGCAGAAGTAAAGAGAGACAGAAGATACTTACTTGCAGATGGTGAGCTAAGAGTCAGGCAGGCTCTCAGTTTGTCCCAAGCAGAGGCAGCAGCAGGAGGAGCTGCATTGGGAAGGGTGACAGACGCTGACCAGGAGGTCAGAGGAGTTGCCCTCACAGCGCTGCGGCTGCCATTAAGAAGGGGAGGACCAGTTAGCTGGGAGGTGGGAGGGCGGGAAAAGCCCTCCGTAGGGGATTAGGGGGCAGGCCGCAGGGACAACAGTGGCGTGGGGAAAAACGTGAGAGGGAGAAGGAGACAAGAGGGAGAAAAAAGAAAAAGAGACAAAAAAGAAACAGAAGTGAAAAACGAAGTAAAGGTAGAAGAAAAATGCAGACTGACTGTAAGAGGAGATCTCCTCAGGAGAGATCACTAAAGCTGTTAATACATTAAAGAAAAATAAGGCAGCAGGTCCTGATGAATTATGCATGGGATGTTATATTCAATTTCCTATACTTCTTTTACCCTACTTTTTACATCATAGAAATATTTTTCAGATAATGTATTGTCACAAAGCTGGAATGCATTTAATTGTTTAATCCCAAAAGATGGTAAGGATCATAAATTATGTAGAAATTATAGGCCAATCTTGTTGGTATTGTGAATTATAAAGTTTGCCAATGTTGTTGCTTTTCACTTAGAATCTATTTTGCCGAAATTGTTAGCTTGTGAATAAACTGGTGTTGTAAAAGGAAGGCAAATGCCTGTTAATACACACGTTTTAAAATATAATTGGCAAATCAGTCATCAGTAAACAACTTTTAGTTGCAATTGCATTGGAATTGGAATTTTATATTTCATACTTTACATTGGTTTGGATCTGGACCACATGTTGTTAAGTTTATCTCACTGCTATATACATCACCGAAAGCCTCAATATTTGTTAATTGTGCTATTTCCACTCCTTTTTCATCGGCCACAGGAGTGAGGCATGTTTACCCATTATCATCTTTATTATTTATTTTAGTGTTAGAGCCATTATTATCTAAGATCTGGCAAAATGCTGAAATTAAAATATTTACATTGAAGGAATTACATCTTAAAATGTATGCCTATGACATTATTTTATGTATGTCAAACCCTGACATGCTACAGCTTTCTTGAAGAACTCTTGTTCTCCAAACTTTTGGGTTATACACGGAATTTCGACAAATGTGAAATTCTTCCATTAAAGATATATTGCTTAGAACATATGTTCAATAGTACAATTATTTTGATGGAATCCTAATAAATTTAAATAACTGGGTTTATGGTGTACCATTTCTGTTGAGAATACTGTTAATATTCATTTGTCAGAATTATTAAAGAAAATTTAGAATTTCACCTATAGATCCTCTTAATTTATTTTGGTAGGGTGAGTTAGACTGTATTCAAACTATGGTAGTTCCATTAATTTAACCTGTCAGTGTTTTATCTCCAATCTTTATGAACCTTGATTCATTATTAACTGCATTTCTGAGGACTAAAAGAAATTTAGAATTTCATTGTATAGACTGCATTTAAATAAAGCAGAAGGTGGGTAAATTTTCCATGTTTTTGTCAAAATGCTTTGCACTTAAGCAATCTTCATATTGGTTATCAGAGGAACGTACTCCTTTTGATCCTATTTGGCCAGATCTTGAGCAGGCTCTTATTTATCCTTTATCTTTCAGGAAGTTTTTGTCCTTCACTCAGAGACTGCCTGCTGCAAAGTCACCAATTATTAGGAATGTTTGTAGACTTTGCAGCGTTTGTTTTGTTTCACAGTTGAAAGCAAAGGCGTTTTTCTCAATTCTATTTGGCATAATAAATGTGTTACAATATAGAAATATAAATTGGATCAGATAGCTTTTGCTGGTATCCAGTGAATTATTTTTGTAACACAAAGATTAATTTTGATGTTTCATATATGTTTAGGTTGTTTTGAAGATGTTTGGAATTCCTGCTACTTTGATACACATTTGTTAAATATTTCATCAGCAAGTGTTTTTCAGCAACTACTTAAAATTAGAATACTTCAAATGTTTCCCTTAATAACTGGTAGTATAATGTTTGTTATAATCATAAGTTTAATAGAGCTTAAATATCACCTTTATTATTGTGGTCAGTAACTTATATCTTAAGAAGAATTCAAGAAATTGTGTCACTCATTATAAATAATTTTAAGAAAAACTCAAGCCGCTTTGAATATTTAAATTCAATAGTATTTTAGTTTCTTAACAATGTATCTTCTCTTTATATGACTATTTCTAGTCTGTAAACAAGATCATTTTGTAACTTTTTATTTATCATATTTTGATTGACGTGTCATTGTTTACTTTCCCTCTACATTGTTACTTTCCTGACTATCCCTGTTATATATTGTCAGTTATGTTATCAGTATTCTATTGAGGGCTGATATTGTTCGTAAAAATATTGTGTGATTTATAGCTTTCTATTTCCACCTAAATTTGATAGTTATGTTTACTTCTTATGGAAGTATTTACTAAACTATCTTATACTATGTTTTTTCTGGCGGTTTTCTAGAAAGCAGCACCTCGCTCAGTGCAGGCTGTTTCACAGTAAGAGTGGCAAATACAGCAAACTACTGGTGACGTCTCTTAACCTAGTTTAAATATATGCAGTTCCAGGGCCCGGAAGTAGAGGCATATTTTTAAAGTGGTAGTTCATCAGTTCTCTAGTAGTACACCCCCGCTAGACTTTTGATGCAAGGAGGAGGAGAACATTCAATTCATGAAAGGCTTTGAGCCTCAAACTTGTGACTTCAAGTGCCAGTAATGTCAAAGAAAAAACGAAAATATCTTTGTTCTCTCTTTCCAGGCCTGTGGGGTAGGATGTATGTATTGCTGTGCCAGTGCTTTTAGGGCATGCTAAATACACTTCAAAGTGTGGTTCAAGTTTCAGGGAAACACAGTTATTGCGATCATTTAATAATACAACTATTGTTCTTGCCTCTGATAGTGGTGCATACTGTCAAGTATTCTGCTGCATGTGCTTACATTTTTTTTTAATTTCTCTTTGCAGCTCTTTTGTTACCAGATGGAGTTAATCTTTGACAATATTACAATAGTAATGAAATGTTGATAAGAGTATAACATGTATTCTGCTTAGTCATGAGAAAAACTTAGAAAATGGAACAGGCTCTGTGTTGGGATAAGAGAGAGAAAATAAAAAAAGAGATAAAAAGTTTGAGCGAAGACTTTGGGGGCAAAGGAAATTATCATAAAATATACACTGTAAACTTGAGAAGCGGCTGGGAAGGTGAAGCCGGACCATGAGAGGACCGCAGCTTATGTGCCCCGAAGGGCGCTGGGAACACATGGGCTGGTGCACAGCCCAAGCCCAGGAAAATCCACTTGTTGCATTGGTCAGAGTGGGTTGAACTGACCAATGCAGAGGAGAAGGTGTGTCCCCATGTTAGCCCATGGTGGAGACCAGTAGGGGTAATGGTCATCTGCTGACGACGAACTTTGTCACCACCACCTGAGATGATGCACTGGAAGAAGAGCGCATCATCCCCCCAAAGGTCGATAACTACAAGACAGAGGTACTTGAATGTGGTCAGCGAGCTAGGAATAGAGGCTTGTCCGTGGGGGCATCCTACCAAAGAAGCAAGGACAAAGGCTTGGCCACGGTGCCCAGGAGCAGGCAGCTGTCACTGGGATCCCCCAGCTGCAACAAGGACAACACGGCAGAAGTACAGGTTTTTTGAAAGCACAGGGCGGTATCAAATGAAGAATCTCAATGAATGAAGAATTGCGGGAGGAGCACACCTGCAGCCAGATCGGCACTGCCTAGGAGGTAGTGGGCGCTTGGGACCTCCAGCTTCAACAAAGCCAACGTGGCTGTAGGTGCATGCTGGCCAGAAACGTGGGGTGGCGAGTCTGGCAGCTAACAAAGAATCGCATTGGACAATTAAGTGCATGATAAGCACACCCGTCCTGCCATAGCGGCGTTGCAGGATGGCGGTGCCCAGGAGCATGCGGCTGGTGGTTTGGGTGCAAGAGGACATATAGAAAAGCTGGCCTCCCAGACACACCTGGAGCCAGCACGGCGGTGCTAACGTGGAGCAGCCCACCTCAGGGTGCAGGGGACCCAGACCTGGGGCAGCTGGCTTTAGGAGGGTGGCTGCTTTGTTTGGTCTGGCCACACACAGCGCTGCCCCGGAGGTGGTGATGACATCACAGTGAGTTATAACAAAGACTTCGAGCGGTCGCTTCAGTTCTGTGGAGGTGAGAGCAGGTCTGAGCATTAAGGCTCATGCTACCATGAAACGAATCGGGTGGTGGAGGAAGCATCTTAGCCTGTGTTTAGTTCCACCCCGCTCCAAGCGTAGACTACTAAGGTGTGGATAATAGTTGAGAGGGCATCAGGCTCCATCCGAGGCCCCAGAGTCACGTCTTTGTTCGGGCCAAACCGCTTAAGAATTGTTTTTTTCCTGCAGTTGCAAGCTATAGGTAAGTGGTGGAGATTCTCGCCTACATCATATCTGACCCCCTTAAGGGCAAAAGTTCGGATCCCACTCTGGGGGCAAAAGCAACTCGTTTTAGCCTTTGTCAACATGACTTGGGCACGCTGCCGTGTTAGCTAATGGTAAAAGCTCCCAACAAGTCCCTTAACGTTATGGTGCCGGGCTCAGTACTCTTGTGGCACTATGGCACGGTTTAATGTGAGGCCTGAAAACCTCATAGAGTCGGGACAGTCCCGGTGGGTTCCTGAGCATTTTCATTTCGGCACTAGGCACGGACCTAATCGGGCCGCTATTGGTGCCTTTTGAGAAGGGAAAGGTATTCCTTTTAACTCCCCATGTAAAGAAGCCACAGTCCTTGGCCGTGCAAGAACTTCAGAGCCTTTCTGACACGAAATATCAAGGACCCAAGCGATACAGGCAGAGGACTGAGGCGGGGGCAACCACCCCTTACTGGGCTAAAGGTGGTATTTTGGGCAGGGACGTAACCGTAACGGCAGCCGCTGTGTAATGCTTCCTCTTTTGGAGTCCGGTCACGCTGCAGGTTGTAAGGAGAGGAGGTGGCTAGTGGCCAGAGCTGCCGACTTCCCAGCTGAGGAACCACGTCCGAGTCTCGGCGTCGGCTCGACACGCTGCGATTCTGGCCAAATCACTTTATCTCCCGCGTGCCAATCAACCAGTGAACGTGTCCTGAAGTATAGTAACATGTAGAGCGCTCCATTACCTCTGGGTCGATTTGCCAGCAGACTGTAGAGTTAAAGAGTGAGTGGAGAATACACTTAGGCGAACTCCCTGTATAAAAAAAGGTTTCGAGGTGCAGAAGGTGAGGGTCACTTACGGCTAGCGAGGTAGCGCCTCAGTGTTACGCAGAGGTACAGGTCTAATACGTTTCGTTTGCGACGCTGCACTTGAGCGTTCTCCACCCCGGCCCCTCTCCGAAGGTTGCAGACAGACTAAGATTCAAGGCGTTCGTCTGGGGATAGTTACTCCTTTGGCATAAGGAAAACAGGCGGTGCCCGAACGGCTTGTCTGGGACGGGCCGGTTGTTTGCACGTAGTGGGCCTCCTTGTTAGTATCGAGTGGGAGGACTTCACAGCTGCCGGCAGGCTCCCCCATCTTTCAGATCAATTATATCACTCGTCATATTCGAAGCTACAACTGCCCCGAGGTGAGTATAGAGGATTTGATAATGGGAGGCCACCCTTGTTGCCCGGGCCCAGAGGCTGTTCAGGCTTGCTATATTCCCGCGGTACCTTTAAATGGCAATATGAGCAAAATGCTTCAGTTATGGGTATTACCTCCCGTCCCTCCCTCGCCTTCCTTTTAACCAATGAGGCCTCCTGCCTCCCCTCTAGACCCTCCCTTCCCCTTTCAAAAACCCCCCCCACCCTTATCCCCTCCTGTTCTTTTGTCTAGCCCACGCTAGACGGTTTTCTTTCCCTTTCTTACCTGCACGGCGGGGCCTGGAGGTCGTCGATGGAGGCACTCCTCGGGACGCGGAGCTCCGCGAGGAGTGCTACGGCTGGGGCGCGTCTTGAACGAGCAGCATGGTTGCTCGAGAGGCGTGTCCTGGAGGCCGGCTGACGGGGTCAGCCGGCCCTCTGTGGCTGGGACGTTGATTTCCGGGTTTCAGCGCCGCGGAGCCGCGGGGAACCGAGGGAATTCAATTCTGAGATGCTCTCAGGTAGGACGGGCGTTCGGCCCGTGGTTGTTATGTATTTGATGAAATAGGTGACCTCTTTAGGGATTGGTGGAGCCCTGATTGGGGGGAGGACCAGGTGCCTATATAGAGGGTAGTTTTTTGGGATTCAAGTCAGTGATTATTTGTTTACTATGCCTAAAGTTCCAGCAAAGAGACGTAGGATTGTCTCTTCTTCCTCGGAGGAGGAGGGGGGTGAGGCTAGCATTACTACTCCTGAGAACTCACAGGTACCTGGCAGGGGTACTCCCCTCATGTCCAGAGAGGAGGTTCAGGATATGATTGAGGTGGCGGTGACCAGGGCACTACAAGCAGGCGTGGCCAGGACTGGTCAGTCTAAATGTGCGCACTCATCGGTAGCAGCTAGGAAATCATCATCGGAGAGTGAGGATGAGGCCCCATCGACGTCATCTGGGGGGAAATATGTTTCCAGAGAAGATATGTGGGAAGTGATGGCACATGTTCGGGACAATTTGGGTTTCCCGGTGTTTCAACCTGCAAACTCGGATTCTCATTTATTTCCTCAATATAAGACACCTTCAAAGTTTGCCATGCCTTTTCAGGGACCTGTGAGGGATATGGTGTTTCGTGAGTGGAAGGATGTGGATAAGGCTCAGGTTCCACGATTCCTTCAGAAACTTTACTTACTTGAGGGTGAGGAGGTTTTGCCTCCTTCAGTACGCCTGGACTCTATTTTGGCTACTCTGATTGGCAAAACGGCAGTCAATCCGGAGGATTGTGTGCCTACGGATGCCACTGACCGTAAAGTGGATTCGGGTCTTAAGAGGGCTTTTGCTGCGGAGAATCTGGCACTGAGGGCAGGGATTTATTCTGCTTATGCGTCACAATCATTGGTTCAAGACTTTGATAAACTGGCGGTGGCTGTACAGGAAGGGGCGGAATGTTCGGAGCTCCTGGCTGGTATGGAGCAGCAGGCCAGATTGTTGGCTGATGTGTCTTCGGATGTGGTCCGTACTTCGGCTCTGGCATCTGGGTCTTTGATTGGGGCTCGTAGGTCCCTCTGGTTGCGTTCCTGGAAGGCTGATCCAGGGGAAAAGGCGGCCTTGTTGAGACTGCCGTTTGAAGGTCGTACCTTGTTTGGAGAACAATTGCCATCCATGCTTTCCAAGGCTTTTAAGGAACGGAAGCATGCCTTACCTTATAAAGGGGGTTCTTCTTCGGGTAAAGGGTGGAAGAAACATTCCAGATCTTCTCCTACTAGGGATGCTAAATCCTTTTCATTTAGGAAACGGCGTTTTCAGCCGCGTTTTTCAACTAAGAAGTCTGCTCCTGCGACCCGGGGTGGTTTCAAGAAGGGGTCCTGACAATCACTGTGGGCCTGGCAGAGGGCCGGTTGGGGGAAGACTGAGTCACTTTCTTTCGGCTTGGAAGGACAGTGTAAACGATCATTGGGTACTAGACATTGTGGCCAATGGTTATGTCATAGATTTTGTGGTGGTTCCTCCAGATTCAGGGGTACGTCCCACACCTCTGCCTTCAGAGGGGTCACGGAGAAGAGCATTATTGGACGGAGTGCGGGACTTACTGGTCAAGGGGGCCATTTCCCACGTTCCGCTAGACGAACGGGGTCAGGGCACTTATTCGGTCTTGTTTCTTGTGCAGAAAGTTTCAGGGGGATTTCGGCCGGTGCTCAATCTAAAGGAGGTGAATACCTGGATCAGGACAGTGCATTTCCGCATGCTGTCCATTCAGACTATTTTTCCATTTGTCAGACACGGGGACTTCCTGGTGTCACTGGATCTGCAGGACGCTTACCTACACGTACCGGTGGCAAGATCCTCTCAAAAGTTCCTGAGGTTTGCTGTGGGTCAGGACCATTATCAGTTTTGCGTTCTGCCTTTCGGGCTAAAATCTTCTCCTCGAATTTTCACAAAGGTGCTGGCTCCTCTAGTGGCTTTGCTTCATTCAGAAGGGGTATTTCTGCATCCTTATCTAGACGACATTTTGATTCATGCCCAATCACGAGACCTTTTGCAGAAGCAGGTGGTCCATGTTCTGGGGGTCCTGCAAAACCACGGGTTTTTAATCAATTGGGAGAAGTCAGACTTAGTGCCGTCCCAGGATCTGGTTTTTCTGGGAGCTCGGTTTCAGACTCTTCTTGGGTTGGTGACTGTGTCAGAAAAACGGTTGGGTGTCCTACAGGCTTTGGTAAAGAAGGTATTGTTGCGGTCTGCTCCCCGAGCTCTTCTATGGTTGCGTCTGCAGGGTCATTTGGCGTCGGTGATATTTCTGGTTCCTTGGGCACGTTTCCATCTCCTGTGCTTGATGACATGGTTCTTGAGAAGGTGGACACCAGGGTCCGGTTCTCTGAAGGACAGGGTTCCAGGGTCCGGATGGATTCACAGAGAGTTGCAATGGTGGTTGGATGCAGACCACCTGAGGATAGGGGTTTCTTTATCGCCTCTGAGACCCGTGGTGGTGACGACGGATGCCAGCCTCTCCGGTTGGGGAGCATGGATGGGGTCGGCTCAGATTCAGGGGTTTTGGTCCCCTCGGGAGGCGAGTCGGTCATCGAATTGGCGCGAATTGCGGGCAGTATTCCTGGCTCTGGTCCATTTTCAGGATTCCCTGAGGGGTTTGGCGGTTCTGGTTCGCACAGACAACTTAGTGGCCAAGGCTTATGTCAATCGGCAAGGAGGGACCAGGTCAAGGGCTCTGTTCAATCTAGTCAGGGAGATTTTTGTGTGGGCTCAGGAGTGGGTTCCTTCTCTCAGGGCTACGTACATTCGGGGGGTGGTGAATGTTCGGGCGGATCTGCTGAGCAGAGTGATTCCTTCCTCTCAACTTTTCTCTCTCCGGAAGTCTCTGTTTCAGCATCTGGTTCGGCTTTGGGGTCTTCCAGTGCTGGATGTGTTTGCGTCAGTAGGGAATGCGAAAGTGGATCGCTTCTGCTCCTGGTTTCGATGTCCCCAAGCATGGGAGGTGGACGGGATGTCATGTCCTTGGCCGCAGGGCCTTTTGTATGCGTTCCCTCCTTTTCAACTACTCAGGGCGTTTCTGTTACGTGTGAGGGATCTGGGGTCCAGGGTTGTCCTAATTGCGCCACTTTGGCCGAGGGCGAATTGGTTCCCCTTGTTGAGGCTGATGGCGGAGGGGAGGATGTGGCCTCTGCCTCTTTGTCCGTCTCCCCTGGAGTTTCCCTGCCTCCCATTGGGGTCATTGAGAAGGTTACACTTGACGGCCTGGAAGTTGAACGACGGGGATTGACAGGTCTGGGGGTGCCGGTAGCTTTGAGTTCTACATTGCTGGCTTCGAGGAGACGTTCCACTTTGCTTTCTTATGGTAGACAGTGGAAGGTGTTTTCATCATGGTGCTTAAGTCGTGAGTTAGATCCTACCTGCGCTTCTATCTTTGAGGTGATGCAGTTCCTGCAGGACGGTGCTCATTTAGGGTTGTCAGTGGCATCTCTTCGGGTGCAGTGGGCGGCTATTCAGGCATTCAGAGGACCATGGCGTAATCTTCAGGATGAAGGGCGCTTGATGCCGAGATTTTTTCAAGGGCTTGTTAATTTATTTCCTCGCCCGGTACGTTCTTTTCCTTCATGGGATCTGTCCTTGGTTTTGGATGTGTTGACGGAGCCCCCTTTTGAACCTTTGGGGGACTGTGATTTGCGCCATCTATCTTTGAAGACATTCTTTTTGGTAGCCATTACTTCGGCTCGTCGGTTGGGGGAATTGGGGGCATTGGCTTGTTCCTTTCCTTTTTGTAAGATTTTTCACGATCGGGTGGTTCTGGTTCCGGTACCTTCCTTTATTCCAAAAGTCAATTCTTCGTTCCATTCCCGGCAGGAGGTCATCCTTCCTTCATTTTGTCCGAATCCCTCCTCAAGGGAGGAGGTCCGTTTGCATTCGTTGGATGTGCGCAGGGTTTTGTTGGAGTATCTGCGGGTGGTGGCTCCTTTTCGTAAAGGGGATTCACTGTTTGTTAATTTTGGTCCGGCTCGCAAAGGTGAAAAACCTTCCACGGCTTCCTTGAGTCGGTGGGTTCGATCTTTAATTCTGTTGGCCTATTCCTTGAAAGAGGTGGTTCCTCCTCAAGGGATTCAGGGGAGATCTACCAGAGGCATGGCGGCTACGGTGGCGGAGCTTCAGGGGACTTCCGTGGTGGAAATTTGCAGGGCCGCCACTTGGGCTTCTCCTTCGACGTTTGTGCGTCATTATAGGCTGTCGGACTTGGGTAGTTTGGAGTCGGTGTTAGGTCACCGGGTCTTATCCTCTATGAGATAATGTTTGGGATGTTCTTGGTGCAGGATATTAAATAAAGGTCTTGCAACTCGATGTCCGTCTCCTGTGTGTTTTCTTGCTATGTCTCATTGGTTAAAAGGAAGGCGAGGGAGGGACGGGAGGTAATGCTTCCATTTTCTTACGATAATGGCATTACTCCTAGTCCTACTCCCTCGCCTTCCTTTTCCGTTCCCTCCCACCCTCCCGGTACGGACTGTCCGAGTTGCAGCTTGGGCTTGGTTTTTGTACAGGAGGGGATAAGGGTGGGGGGGGTTTTTGAAAGGGGAAGGGAGGGTCTAGAGGGGAGGCAGGAGGCCTCATTGGTTAAAAGGAAGGCGAGGGAGTAGGACTAGGAGTAATGCCATTATCGTAAGAAAATGGAAGCAGTACTCGAGTGGTTAAATTCGTACCAATTTTGCAATTTAGGCAGGCGTCGTCCGCAATTTGGTGAGAGTGGCAACATTAGGGCTGCACCCGTACATGCGGCGCATAAGGAGTTCTGATATTAACCCGGGAGATGGTGGCCTTGTACACCACACAGGAAGGGTTAAACTTGCACAAAAGATTAAGGGCCAGATGTAGGAAAGGATTTGCAACTCGCAAACGGCAAAAACTGCCGTTTGCGAGTTGCAAATCGCATTTTCCTATGCAGAAATGCATTCTGCGAGTCGGACCGACTCGCAAAATGCATTTCAGAATCGCAAATAGGAAGGGGTGTTCCCTTCCTATTTGCGATTCCTAGTGGTATGCAATACCATTTGCGACCGCATATGCGGTCGCAAATGGTGTTGCAGTTACCATCCACTTCAAGTGGATGGTAACCCACTCGCAAATTGGAAGGGGTCCCCATGGGACCCCTTCCAGTTTGTGACTGGACCCAAAAACATTTTTTCAGGGCAGGGAGTGGTCCAAGGGACCACTCCCTGCCCTGAAAAAATACCGAAACTAAAGGTTTCGTTTTTTTTTTTTAAGTGCAGCTCGTTTTCCTTTAAGGAAAACGGGCTACACTTAAAAAAAAAGAAACTGCTTTATTTAAAGCAGTCACGAACACGGAGGTCTGCTGACTACAGCAGGCCTCCATGTTTGCGAGTGCCCATAGTCGGTATGGGGCCGCAAACTGCGACCCACCTCATAAATATTTATGAGGTGGGTCTTTGCGACCCCATAGCGAGTCGCAGAAGGTGTCTGAGACACCTTTCTGCATTCGCTTTTGCGAGGTGCAAATTGCAAGTCGCAGGGACTTGCAATTTGCACCTCGCAAAAGGGAACCTTCGTACATCTGGCCCTAAGGGCCAGATGTAGGAAGCCTTTTGCGCCTCGCAAACTGCGAAAAACGCAGTTTGCGAGGTGCAAAAGGCCAAACGCGATGCACAGCCGCAAATTGCGAGTCGGTACCGACTCGCAATTTGAGGCTGCGACTCGCAAATAGGAAGGGGTGTCCCCTTCCTATTTGCGACCGCATCGCCATGCAGAGTTGCTTTGGGACCGCAAATGCGGTTACCATCCACTTGAAGTGGATGGTAACTCATTTGCAAAAGGGAAGGGGTCCCCAGGGGACCCCTTCCCCTTTGTGAATGCCAATAAAAATATTTTTTCAGAGGACCACTGCCTACTCTGAAAAAACCGAAACCAAATGGTTTCGGAAGTTTTTCGTTTTGCAGCTCGTTTTCCTTTAAGGAAAACAGGCTGCAAAAAGAAGAAAAAAAAAACTGCTTTATTTAAAAGCAGTCACAGACATGGTGGTCTGCTGTCTCCAGCAGGCCACCATCCCTGGGAGTGCTTTGACTCGCTATGGGGTCACAAACTGTGACCCACCTCATTAATATTCATGAGGTGGGTCTTTGCGGCCCCATAGTGAGTCGCAGAAGGTGTCTGAGACACCTTTCTGCATAATATTTTGCGAGTTGCAAATTGCGAGTTGCTGTGACTCACAATTTGCAACTCGCAAAATATTTTTTTGCTACATCTGGCCCTAAATATACCAAGATATCCCAGTAAATATGATGATTTAAAAGTGCACTGATATAAACGTGGATCCAACCAATGACCAGAAACTCTGTCTCAGTTTATCCATGTTACCACAAGAGCGCCCCATAATTAAAGAAGGGTAGACAGGTGAAGTGGTTAAAGGAAATCCCAAACTTGCTCAAGGACCCATGGAATGTTAAATGGTTTATGAGAGATTAGGATGCCTAGGAAGGCATGCATCTAGCTAATTCCCTCAGCATATCATTATCTAAACGTTTCTGGTACAAGCTAAAGCTAGGCACGAGTTTGATGAAGCTAACGGAGCTAAATTACACGTAATACCTCGACAGAATGGAGGCAATTGAGGTAGTTAGCGGACTGGAGCCCCTTGCCCACAATTGCATTTGCCCAATGGGTACATTAGATGGACGATGAGAATGTGCCATAACCAAGGCCACTGGAGTTAGGCGTTTCAAGCAGCCAATCTCTTACCACATAATTATGGGGTTTCCACTTCTGCCACATAACCTATATCCTACATAACCAGTTTCAACTAGTAGTCACTAAAGTATTGATGCACAATGGCAGGTCGCGTAGGAGGTCAACTGATCACCTGCTAGTCGAAGAAGGTGATATTTAAGTAATAGACAGATATTATTGAAATGAAACCGATGACCAGACAAGGTTAACAGTTGCAAGGTGGCAAATAATTAAATAATAAGGCCACAAAAAAGGCAACATTGGGAGGTATAATTGCTATTTTCTTACTCCACAATGCCAGTGGCACTGCCCAGATCATTCTACTGCAACATTTTGCCACTCCCTGTCAAGGGTTGTTCCTGATGCAGACAAGGGCAAGAATATTCAAGACTCTCCAGATGGAAGTCATGACTTCTGATTGGGCCTTTTTCACAAGTACAACATGCCCAACCCACCATCTCCCATAGGTACAGTGCTGCTTGGAGATCACTCAATTCAATGAACTCCCTCCTCCAGTAATTTCCCAACAGCTGTACACAGGGGTGGATGGACTTTAAAAGTGGTCCAGGAGTTCAGAGTCCAATAAGCAGGAAGATGAGCAAATGGACAGGGATCACAGAAGAGATGGCTACTGCTCGTACGTCATCAAGCCATGGAGCTGCATGGGTACTACATGGTACTCCATTCACAAGTCACTACCTACAAAACCTATGGCCTTTGGTATGGGTAATTTTTAATTCCAAAGATATAAACTCACCAATCTTTGGTGGTACAATGCTGCTGTGAGATCACCAAATGCAAGGAACTCCTTTGGTTGCCTCCCCATAGCCGCACACAGGGGCAGGTGGGCTCAGGTATGGGTCCGATAATCAGGCAGATTAGCAAATGGACAGAAGATAGCAGGAGGATTAGCTAACTGCCTGGTAGTCCTCAGTCTAGGGAGACCCATGGGTACACCACCAATCTCCGGAACTTAGCATATCCAGCTCTTCAGTTAGTCAACCTGAGCCAGGCCTGGAAGCAGGGGTGAAAGCTTGTAAATAAGTAACCATCTGCAGACAAAGTAGCATGGGATGGTGGTAGAGCAACTTCTGCTAAGTACCTCAGGAGAAAATGGACCTAGTCTCGGGTAAAGCTGCATGCGGCAATGAAGGTCCAGGCAAGAGTGGTTAACCCACCTGGAACATGTAAGGTCTCTGGTATTAAAATACCTTCTGATGAGTTCGCATTATATGGAACAGCAAGAAAAAAAGTATTCGCCCTCTCTGGTTGATTTGGACGTAATGCCCCTGAACAGCGTCAGGGCTTGTGAACTTGTGCGTGGAAATAGGTGCTTTTTGAAGACAGGGGAGAGTTGTCGCGGTCGTGAAACCACCAACAGCACAGCGGAAGCAGCACCAATGACCAGCATCAATAGCACAGTAGGGAGGCCTGTAGGCCGTCGGATAACAAGAAATGCTAGAGCAATGTCCTTGGGATGCCTCACAGCAAGGACACTAAGGGGCAAAGGAAGAGCCAGAAAGAGGGTAGCTGTAGAGCAGACAAGTCACTTGCAGCCCGGGCATGGCCAGAGAGGGCCCCAAATGTCACACATCGGAAGCAAGGGAAGACTAGCTGCAACACAAGCGTAACCCCAGGGGGGCCTCACTTCCACGGCACAGACTGGAACTGAGCCGGAGAGTGTTGTCAAAGATGATTTATGGTGATTACTAATCCTTGGCGGAGTTCACCGAATTTTCCTACGCTGAACTTCGCCAAGTGCCCAGAAAACTCTGCCACACTACGTAGAGTTCTGCGAGCGAATTCGTTAAGGTAAATTGCGATGCTTGTGCTGATTTTCAGCAGCAGGAGTTTCTCCTGTACTGTAAAATCAGCACAAATGGCATCACACAGCGATCCAGAGGGCGCTAACTTCTTTCTGCTGCTTGAGTAGATATTGTACTCGAGCGGCAGCTTCCTCAACGAGAGCGGCAGCTTTCTCAACATGAGTGGTAGCGACCTGCCGCGACCGCCTGCGTTCAGAAATCTTGCTCGCGCTTGCCAAGTTAGCGATTTCTCTCGCTTGCCAATTTAACGTTGGTGAGCCGCTCCAGAGAAAAGGCTCCACTTTGCAGAGTTTTTCAGAACTCCACCCTCCGCATGGAGTGGGGAAAACTGTGAACTCTGATGCCAGAGAAAAATTCTTCTCCCACCCCTAGTGAGGCCCCACCAGTTTAAGACTGGGGCTCAACAATTCGCGCATAGACAAAATGATTTATGACTGATGCCATTTCGTGATTGTGTGCGTAGGATTGATTATTGTTGTGATTTATGACCAATCATGTGAATTATGACCAACTACTAATAAACTGCAGCCACTTGTACACCACACCAAGGTCTGGAAGTGTTCTTGTTTATTGGTGATGAAGCGGTGGTCAAAATACCCCGGGGGGAGCTGAGTCGCCCATATGGGGTATGTTTGAAGGAGCACTTCTGAGCTGTCAATTTATATTTGCCTTCCGGGTCGGATGTAAACAACAGGACAGTTTTTGCGCTCAACAAAACCCTCTGTTTGAATAAATAGATGTAGAAAATCTGGTTTGTTAACCATGCTTTAATGGGAGATGGGCAGTTAGGGTTGAAGCATTTATTTTATTCTATACTTCCTGAGTGCAAGCAAAAATTTTCCTCACATTAATTTTACAGTGAGATGATAATACAAAAAATATATGCCTGAGTTCTATACTTTCAACAGTGTTTCGTGCAGAATACATTTTGTGCTTCAGTGGCTCCCTCACAATGACCTCATAAACAAATATAGGTCCAGGCACTTCAATATATCAAATCAGCATAAGTAACAAGCATTGGCAATGCCAATAATGTTTGCCTGTGGGCGAGCTTTTGTCTTTGGCAATGTTTATGCAGGCGTTCTCAATATTGTGTTGTGTTGTCTGGTGACTGTCATGACATCACAGGAAGCCCAACCTAGTCAATGGATGTGCATAGTGAATATAACATATATTAACTTACACATGGCCATGGGCAGGACAGGCAGTCAGCTATGGGCTGTGATTGACAACACACGGGTACCAACACACACTTGTGCACGTATCCTGCGAGATGTGCTTTGGCAACTGGAAAGATGTAGTAAATATAGGTGTAAAATTACACCATGTCAGGCCGGCCCCTTGTTTCACCAACAACAATTAGTAATGTGAAATACGTAGTTTTATTTGTTCCATAACAATTGTGTGCCAAGAAATACAAACATGCCAAGTGTTATGTGCTAATTAAAAACTCAAGTCTCTGTACAGGTGTGAGAAACATCACAGGCTGTTTCTTGACTTGGGTGGAGTATAGTAGGCATGCATGAATGAAGATGCTTCTAGAATGCTTGCAGTAATGTCTATATGTATTGTATTATAATGCACAGCTCTGGGATCATTGGAATGATGTCATAGCAGCAGCGGCTGGTGACGTCATCAGTCCCCTCTTGTCAGACTGGTGCTGTGCCTGATATAAACAGGAATTTCATAGGGCTCTGCTAAATTCAGCCGAGCCAAGAAGTCCCTGCGTATCAGTGCTTTGCGCCCACTTTGGGTCACCACCCTTGTGGACAAAACAACAGCACCGTGGCTCACATATTGTCCCCACACAAATGGTGCACAAGATGTCACTTAAACAAAATGTTCTGCTTTACTGTCCACCTTGTGACATCTGTCACCCCACTGTTGCTATAATTGCTATTTTCTTACTGCAGAATGCCAGTGGCACTGCCCAGATCAATCTACTGGTACATTCTGTCACTCCCTGTCAAGGGTTGTTCCTGATGCAGACAAGGGCAAGAATATTCAAGATTATCCAGATGGAAGTCATGACTTCTGATTGGGCCTTTTTCACAAGTACAACATGCCCAACCCACCATCTCCCATAGGTACAGTGCTGCTTGGAGATCACTAAATTCAATGAACCCCCTCCTCCAGTGATTTCCCAACAGCTGTACACAGGGGTAGATGGACTTAAAAGTGGTCCAGGAGTTCAGACTCCAATAAGCAGGAAGATGAGCAAATGGACAGGGATCACAGAAGAGATGGCTACTGCTCGGAAGTCTTCAAGCCATGGAGCTGCATGGGTACTACATGGTACTCCATTCACAAGTCACTATCTACAAAACCCATGGCCTTTGGTATGGGTCTTTACTAATTCCAAAGATATAAACTCACCAATCTTTGGTGGTACAATGCTGCTTTGAGATCACCAAATGCAAGGAACTCCTTTGGTTGCCTCCCCATAGCCGTACACAGGGGCAGGTGGGCTCAAGTATGGGCCCGATAATCAGGCAGATTAGCAAATGGACAGAAGATAGCAGGAGGATTGGCTAACTGCCTGGTAGTCCTCAGTCTAGGGAGACCCATGGGTACACCACCGATCTCCGGAACTTAGCATATCCAGCTCTTCAGTTAGAGAACCTGAGCCAGGCCTGGAAGCAGGGGTTAAAGCTTGTAAATAAGTAACCATCTGCAGACAAAGTAGCGTGGGATGGTGGTAGAGCAACTTCTGCTAAGTACCTCAGGAGAAAATGGACCTAGTCTCAGGTAAAGCTGCATGCGGCAATGAAGGTCCAGTAGAAAAGACCAGGCAAGAGTGGTTAACCCACCTGGAACATGTAAGCGAACTGGTACTAAAATACCGTATGGTGAGTTTGCGCTATACGGAACAGCAAGAAAAAAAGTATTCACCCTATCTGGTTGATTTGGACGTATTGCTCCTGAACATAGTCAGGGCTTGTGAACTTGTGCGTGGAAATAGGTGCTTTTTGAAGAAAGGGGAGAGTTGTTGCGGTCGTGAAACCACCAACAGCATAGCGGAAGAAGCACCAATAACCAGCATCAATAGCACAGTAGGGAGGCACGTAGGCCATCGGATGGCAAGAAATGCTAGAGCGATGTCCTTGGGATGCCTCACAGCAAGGACACTAAGGGGCAAAGGAAGACCCACAAACGGGGTAGCTGCAGAGCAGACAAGGCACTTGCAGCCCGGGCATGGCCAGAGAGGGCCGTAAATGTCACACATCGGAGGCAAGGGAAGACTAACTGCAACACAAGCTTAAGCCCAGGGGGCCCTCACTTCCACGGCACAGACTGGAACTGAGCCTTGGCAGAGTTCACAGAGTTCTCCTATGCTGAACTTCACCAAGGGCCAGATGTAGCAAACCATTTGCGAGTCGCAAACGGCGAAAATCGCCGTTTGCGAGTCGCAAACGTGGGTTTGCTATGCAGAAATGCATATTGCGAGTCGTTACCGACTCGCAATATGCATTTCCGACTCGCAAATAGGAAGGGGTGTTCCCTTCCTATTTGCGAGTCGCAGTGGGATGCAATACCATTTGCGACCGCGTATGCGGTCGCAAATGGCATCGCAGTTACCATCCACTTCAAGTGGATGGTAACCCACTCGCAAATTGGAAGGGGTCCCCATGGGACCCCTTCCAGTTTGTGACTGGACCCAAAAATATTTTTTCAGGGCAGGGAGTGGTCCAAGCGACCACTCCCTGCTCTGAAAAAATACCGAAACTAAAGGTTTCGTTTTTTTTTAAAGTGCAGCTCGTTTTCCTGTAAGGAAAACGGGCAACACTTAAAAAAAAAAAAAACTGCTTTATTTAAAAGCAGGTCACGAACATGGAGGTCTGCTGACGTCAGCAGGCCTCCATGTTAGCGAGTGCCTATACTCGCTATGGGGCCGCAATTTGCGACCCACCTCATGAATATTCATGAGGTGGGTCATTGCGACCCCATAGCGAGTTGCAGTCGGTGTCTGAGACACCGTACTGCATACGAATTTGCGAGTTGCAAATTGCGAGTTGCATGGACTCGCACTTTGCAACTCGCAAATTCGTCAGTTGCTACATCTGGCCCCAAGTGCCCAAAAAGATCTGCCACACTACGCAGAGTTCTGTGAGCGGCAGAGTTTAGGTAAATTGAGATGCTTGTGCTGATTTTCAGCAGCAGGAGTTTCTCCTGTGCTGTAAAATCAGCGCGAATGGCATCACACAGCGATCCAGAGGGCGCTAACTTCGTTCTGCTGCTTGAGTAGATATTCTACTCGAGCTGCAGCTTCCTCAACAAGAGCGGCAGCTTTCTCAAAATGAGCAATAGCGACCTGCCGCAACCGCCCATGTTCAGAAACCTTGCTCGCTCTTGCTAAGTTAGCAATTTCTCTCGCTTGCCAACTTAACGGTGAGCCGCTCCAGAGAAAAAACTCCACTTTGCAGAATTTTTTCAGAACTCCACGCTCCGCATGGAGTGGGGAAAACTGTGAACTCTGCCGCAAGAGCAAAATTCTTCTCCCACCCCTAGTGAAGCCCCACCAGTTTAAGACTGGGGCTCAACAATTCGCGAATTGACAAAATGATTTATGACTGAAGCCATTTCGTGATTGTGTGCATAGGATTGATTATTGTTGTGATTTATGACCAATCATGTGAATTATGACCAACTACTAATAAACTGCAGCCACTTGTACACCACACCAAGGTCTGGAAGTGTTCTTGTTTATTGGTGATGAAGCGGTGGTTAAAAGACCCGGGGGGAGCCGAGTCACCCATATGGGGCATGTTTGAAAGGAGCACTTCTGAGCCGTCAATTTATATTTGCCTTCCGGGTTGGATGTAAACAACAGGACAGTTTTTGCGCTCAACAAAACCCTCTGTTTGAATAAATAGATGTAGAAAATCTGGTTTGTAACCCATGCTTTAATGGGAGGTGGGCAGTTAGGGTTGAACCATTTATTTTATTCTATAAATCCTGAGTACAATGTTTCCTCATATTAATTTTACAGTGAGATGATAATACAAAAAATATATGCCTGAGTTCTATGCTTTCAACAGTGTTTCGTGCAGAATACATTTTGTTCTTCAGTGGCTCCCTCACAATGACCTCATAAATAAATATAGGTCCAGGCACTTCAATATATCAAAGCAGCATAAGTAACAAGCATTGGCAATGCCAATAGTTTTTGCCTGTGGGCGAGCTTTTGTCTTTGGCAATGTTTATGCAGGCGTTCTCAATATTGTGTTGTGTTGTCTGGTGACTGTCATGACATCACAGGAAGCCCAACCTAGTCAATGGATGTGCATAGTGAATATAACATATATTAACTTACACATGGCCATGGGCAGGACAGGCAGTCAGCTAGGGGCTGTGATTGACAACATACAGGTCCCAACACACACTTGTGCACGTGTCCTGGGAGATGTGGTTTGGGAACTGGAAAGATGTAGTAAATATAGGTGTAAAGTTACACCATGTCAGGCCAGTCCCTTGTTTCACCAACAACAATTAGTAATGTGAAACACGTAGTTTTATTTGTTCCACAACAATCGTGTGTCAAGAAATACAAGCATGCCAAGTGTTATGTGCTAATTAAAAACTCAAGTCTCGGTACAAGTGTGAGAAACATCACAGGCTCTTTCTTGACTTGGGTGGAGTATAGTAGGCATGCATGAATGAAGATGCTTCTAGAATGCTTGCAGTAATGTCTATATGTATTGTATTATAATGCACAGCTCTGGGATCATTGGAATGATGTCATAGGAGCAGCAGCGGCTGGTGACGTCATCAGTCCCCTCTTGTCAGACTGGTGCTGGGCCTGATATAAACAGGACTTTCATAGGGCTCTGCTAAATTCAGCTGAGCCAAGAAGTCCCTGCGTATCAGTGCTTTGCGCCCACACTGGGTCACCACCCTTGTGGACAAAACACCAGCACCATGGTTCACATATTGTCCCCACACAAATGGTGCACAAGATGTCACCCAAACAAAATGTTCCCCTTTACTGTCCACCTTGTGACATCTGTCACCCTACTGTTGACTGGAAGGTCACAGAAGAATGTGCAGGACAGTGAGGGGAGAAATGTATAACTAATTGGGAGGCGAGAAATAAACAGACAAGGAAAAAAAAAACAGAAAAGGTCAGAGAAAGAAATGCTAAGAGTGAAAAAAGAAACAGAACAAAATGACGAAGAGGACAAATGACTACGTTGCAGACACCCCGACTGTTGGGAAGAAAGTAAAAAAGAAGTACCTCAGAAGCCCACCGCATGTGGAAGGACACTGGCCTCCAGTCAATGATTGGCAACTGGAAGGAGCACTTCGTTCAAGCTCCAGAGAACAGCCAACGAACCAAGGAGAAGAGAGGAAGTACAACCTGATGACGTGAGGATTCCTGCTGACCAATGTGAAGCAAGGAAAGGAGAATGACCGGAGAAGCCAGCCAATGGTAAGTATTAGGAAGGCTGAGGATGGGTTTTTCAAAGACAAAAGATTTCACCATAGCACAAGGGCTGTGCAGGCGAAACATAAAAATGTTTAAAAGGAGAAAGAGCTAGGGATCCAAATAAACGCCACTTTTCCTTACGAAAATCAGACCACAGTAACAAAAATATTTGATAAAGTAGGCAAAACACCAAACAAGTTTGAGGTATGATTTAGCAAACATAAAAGATGATTACATTTTGATTGCGAATAAGCGTCCACCCGATCTGCCTCACACCTATGTGCCGTAATGGGCAGAGTGGAATATTTCACAGCCTTTTACATTGCCCTGCTGTCTGTAGTGAGAAGACCGCATCGGAAACACACAATTTAGTAATGTGCTGGTGCTCAGCGAGAGACAACGAAAAGCGCCTGATTCAGCACTATGGAGACTTTGGCAGAAGCACATCGAGAATGCAGCCTGTGCCCAAGCTGGGGAATGCGGCGCGGGGAAGGTTGACCAGTGTGTGCTCTTTCCCCATCACCACCTGAGCGTGGTATGAAACGTTGTGGGTGGGGGTGGTTTAGGTACGCTCCCCAGGATACGGGTATGCAGGAGCGATTACCTCAGCGGCAGAACAGAGGGGCATAGCTGAGGCGTGTTCACTGAGCTATGCAGGGGTCCTTTGTATTTGAGTTTAGTCTGAACCCAGGCTAACTCCCAATTATGGTCCATTTGCAACATGTTAATATTAATGAACACAGTGCAAGAAACGTGCAAGGTTGTGACCCCACTCACATGATACAGTAATCGCTTTCATGTGCTGCTCCATCCAGCCCACGTGCCACCCTCCTCTACAATGCACAGAGTTGTGTAGACGGGGGTGCAAGTAGGGCTTGGGCAGACAGTGACAGGCCAGCTATTTTTACAGTCACCTGATCCACCTTGAGAGGCTACACTGCGGGTAATGGGTGTTTATTTGAGACGAGAGCATAGCGTAATATGGGGAGACGGCTAAAACAATGAAGTCAAGTTAACAGATAAATCCTAGTATCCTCTGCAGACACCCACATTGGAATAATCTCCATCATCCGTCTTGGTAAGTAAGTAGTGCCCACGATTCGATCATTCGAGTAAAGTCTGGAGTAAAACAGAGGGGCGTCATTGCATTAAAGATGGCAGCAAGGCCTGGAATTAATTATGCACAACTCCTCCCGTCGGGCAAGCAATTCTGTTGTTCACGAAATGTTGTGAACACATCTACACATTTTTAAAACACAGCTCTCAACACCAATGCATTGGATTTTAGTTAGACTTGCAAGTTTAATTTTTCTTGTGTATAATCTCTCTCTTGTTTCTTGAGCCTTCTAAGAATGCTTGGCAGACCTCTAAGCCTCTATATTTCTGCAGGCAGCCCACCATCGTTTCGATGCAGTGAGTCCATTGGAGACTGGCACCTACCGAAAACGGAGGCACATTCATTTAACACCTTGGAAGAGGCGGTCGCACCGAGCGGCAGTCACTGCAGAGCTAAAGAGGAGGTCAACGTTTGTGAGTGCCTGGATGAGCGCGAGGACAAATGATGAAGTACCTCCGAAGCTCGCGGCACGTGGAAGGACACTGGCCGCCAGCCTCTGATCGCCAACTGGAAGGAGTACTTCGTCCAAGCTCCAAGGAAAGGCCGAAGCCTGAAGGAGAAAAGAGGAAGTACAACCTGATAACGTGAGGATTCCTGCCAGCCAATGGTAAGTAATGGGAAGGCTGTGGGTGGGTTGTAAGCCTGTGGGCGGGCTGTAAGTCCTTATTCATATTACTTTTTTTTTCAAAGATAAAATATTTCGCCACTGCGCATGCGCTGTGCAGGCGAAACCTAATAATGATGCAGGACGTTCAAGGGCCAGTCCATTAAAAGTCATGCAGTGGAGGAAAAAGGGTGAGGGCAGGAATCTGGATTGATGAGCACCATCCTGCAAAAGCAAAGAGCCACAACACTGCCCTAGAAATAGGAATTAAAGGCCAGGAGGGGATGGGTGGGCAACTAGTGTGGAGAAGGGCAGGTGTGAGAGCACAGGGAAGCAACGAAGAATGGGAGGGACACATGGGTCAGGCATCTGAGGACCAAGAACACACACTAGGGGGCAGAGGAAACAAGACTGGCATGGAAAGGAGGAACAGCCATGTGAGACCTTGAAGGTGGGGGGAACAGGGGGAAAACAAGGAGCTTAGAGTAGACAACCTAGATATTGGAATGGGATGCCCCCTTCAATCTTGACCCTGCATCTTCTTATCAGAGAGTGCTGCAGATGTGCATTAGGAGGTAGAGCTGCTTGGTGCTCTCTTTCCTCTTGTGTAGCTTCTCCAAGTCCTAAGAGGGAAACAAGGTCGGCTGCTTACTTCAGCCACCCTTCATGAGCCAATAAGATAAGAGTGTCTGCGCCTGAGCCCACCCCCAACTTATTTCCCCCAACAGGAAGAAAGGTTTACTGGGTTTGCGATCTTGTTTCAGGACTTCCCATCCAAATCCCAGGCAATAGTCCAGTCATATGCTTCTAGCCAATCACAGGCCTACCCACCTTTTCCATGTTGATGAGATTTCTTACAGCCTTTCTTACTGCCGGTGAGCAAAAGAGTGCTCCATGATGCAATGGCCACGGGACAAATAGATATTAAACCTTTTTGCCCGTGACAGAAAACGGCATGTCTAGGTCATGAGGCGATATGAATTTCACACCCCTGTGCACCTCCTCCCCATCAATTTCTGCTCTCACCTTACAGAGTGTTACATTTCTTTTCTCACGTTACACACTGCAACATATTCTTCACTGTACACAGTGTATCAAGTCTTACTCTCACTTACACAAAGCTCCAATCAAAATCGTCCACCCACAGTAGACAGTTTATCAGATTCCTGCTTTCATGTTACAAACGTAATCTGTTTCTGCTCTTAATAGACACACAACAGTAAATTCATTTTAAAACTTTAGACACCGTATCAAACAAGGGAGTAGCCAGAACTTTCAAATACCTTCCACTTTTGATCAAACGCCTAATGACAACGAGTGAAGCAAGAATGCCCGACTCTTTCTAGAATAGCTTCTTTTCCATTTATCAATTCATCCTCCTGTATGCCGTCAGCATTCCACTCCATCCTCCTGTCATTTCATCTATCCAGCCATCAATCCATTCATCCCACCATCTACTTGCTTACCTTTTCAGCCATCCACTGACCGGTAAGGATTCTATCCAGACCCGCATTCACCTTTCACCTTTCCATCTGTCCATTTTTCAGCATTCCATCCTTCCAACGAACATTCTTTTCACACAATTATCCATTCACCCACTCATACTTTCTTTCATTCTTTCAACCTTTCATCCATACTTCTATCGTTCCTTTCATGCATCCAGTCTTCTATTCATCCTTTCAACAACTGAACCTTGCACCCTTCCATCCCTCTGTCATTCCACCTTTATATCCGTCCAACCTTGCCCTATTTCTCCATTTGTTCTTTTTACCCTTCCTTCCAACTTTCCTTCTTTCTATATTCCCTTCATTCCGTTCACTATTCCTTTCTTTTCTCTCTTCCTCTCGCTATTTTTGATGCTTTCTCCGTTCTTTATCCTTGATTTCATATTTTGTCTCCTTCACTGACCTTGATTTAGTTAGCATTCCCTGACCGCCACCCCTCTGTCCTTCCCTTGTATTCCCTTGAAGCATTTTAATTAGCTTTGTGGGCGGATTGAAGAAGACGCCAGTATACACCTTACAAGTTCAAGGGGCAACCCCCACTTTAGCTGCTTAAGTGGGAGGTTCATGACACCACTGGTATCAGATTCCTCTTCTCGCCTTGCAACCTGCATCGGTCCCTGCACTTATGCTATACAATATACCACAATCTTGCTACTAATATACCCAGTGCTTCTGTTTACATCACTCTTCACATATACTATGGCCCTGATTTGAGAGGGCCTAGTGCCTCCATGCTCCACATTAGCATCATTTTTTTTACGCTAATGAGGCCCAACAAGGCCAAAATCACTGCGCCAGATTTACAAAGGGGGCATTCCCCAATAGGGGGCTGAAAACATGGCGCAAAGAAATCTAAAATATTTCTTTGCGGCATTCTTTCCGACATTTTTAACGCCTGCACAGAGCAGGCGTTAAAAGGAGGCACACCATTATTTATAACAGGTTTCAATGTCCTTTGCAGGATTAGCGTTAACATTTTTAATGCAGATGCTGCAATGGGCCAAACTAGCGTAAAACAAATTGACGCTAGTTCCCTAAATACCGCCACGATGCGCCGTATGTTAAATACATGGTGGCATTAGGGGGGCGCTAAGGGGCGCAAGAAAAGTGGCGCTGCATTGGATGTAGCACCACGTTTCTTAAATCAGGCCCTTTATTCAGCATTTGAATCTCACCATAGACAGCGTTTCTTATTCCTCCTCTTATGTCATACAGTTTGTTTTCACCTTGCGATTGTGTCAGATTTCTCCTCTTGCCTTATGTAATCACACACACGCACCCACACACACACACACACACACAATATATATATTGTTTTCCCTCCCTGTCTAACCCACAGTAGTTAAAATCTCACCTTACATCTTGCATTACATTCTTCTCTCATCTTACACACTACAATAAAGGGTTTATAGACTGTTCTATTCATACTTCGTTCTCTTACCTCGTTTGATTATCACCCTTACACTACACACTTGATCAGATTGTCACTCATCATATGCACTGCATGATTTCTAGTCGAACACATGTTTTCAATGCTGCACCATCAATATAACAATAAGTATTGGTGCTTGGCGAATAGTTTGATTCACAGTACTACCAGTGCAATGCCTCAGTACTGTAACATCACTAACGCGTCTACTGAAAAATCCTTTCATCATGATACTACTAGTATACTACAGTCTCTGTCTCTATTTCCCTATCTCTGAGCTTGGTTGCCTCTGTAATCAGGGCCCTACAGCCTGCACAGGGACACGAGTGGCACTTGATGTATGTCTTCATCGATGGGATTCATTACTTATTAGCTATTTCAGCCCAACTGAGAAATGGATAAATGACCACAAATTAGCAATAGGGAATCAGCATGTTGGGTAACACTCCAAAATTTGACGTCTTTGGCAATAAAAAGCAATGTACACATCAAGTAAACAACCCAGGAACTCATAATTATACAATTTTCTCCAAATCTAATGAGTGTCTAAGTCCTATGTTAACCATTACATTTGCATGACTCACCCAAGAAAAGAAACGATAAATGACAAATGCTTAAAACTGCAATGAATTACCTAACCACACAGACATGGACACCACTAATCATAGGTGTTCAGAGATGCAAGCGGTGGCTGCGCTAACATTGATAGTAACTACTTTCTACTTGTGAGTACTTGAAAATTCCTATGAACTGCAGTAACCAAAATGCATTCAGGAGACCTGGTACAGTCTGGTTCCTCCCATCTGTCATTGATAAGCTCCCCCTAGAATTATTTGGCCGGCGAGTTACATGACAAACCTTTATGCTGTTGAGTGACAGTTTACTTCAGAGAATATAACAAAGTTATTTCAGGGATCCGCATGGCTACTAGCTACACTTTGCTGATGAATGGCAATGACCAATAAACACCATATTTGCAGTTTTTCAAGCACTCCCAAACCTACTGTCTACACTCTGCTGATGAATAGCAATGACCTCAAGAACTTCCGGCCTATCTCCCTGCTCGCCATCCCAGCAAAAGTAATTGAGAAGGCCGTCAACATACAACAAACCCGCATCCTAGAGGAGAACTACACCCTGAACCCTTCCCAATCCGCATTCCGCAGCACCCACAGCAGCGAAACCGCCCTCATCGCTGCCACCGACGACATCAGTACCATACTGGACAGCGGCAAAACCGCGGCCCTCATCCTCCTGGACCTCTCGGGCACGCTCAACACCGTTTGCCACCACACCCTATGCTCACCCCTCAGCAATGCTGAAATCCGCGACAGAGCCCTGGACTGGGTCACCTCCTTTCTCACCGGCAGAACCCAGAGAGTCCACCTCCCCCCATTCCGCTTAGAGGCCACCAAAATAATCAGCGGCGTACCCCAGGGTTCGTCCCTCAGCCTGACCCTCTTCAACGTCTACATGGCCCGCTCGCTAACATCTCCCGATCCCACTACCTAAACATCATCTCATACGCCGATGACATCAAGCTGATCCTCTCCCTCACCAAGGACTCCGCCAAGACCTACCTCCCAGAAGGAATGAAGGCCATCGCCGAATGGATGAACAGCAGCTGCCTCAAACTCAATTCTGACAAGACGGAAGTCCTCATCTTCGGCTCCACCCCCTCCGCATGGGATGACTCCTGGTGGCCTGCCACTCTCGGAACCGCTCCGACTCCCACCGACCACGCACGCAACCTAGGATTCATCCTGGACCCTTCACTATCCATGACCCAGCAAGTCAATGCCATCTCCTCCTACTGCTTCAACACCCTCCGCATGCTCCGAAAGATCTACAAATGGATACCCACCGAAACCAGAAGAACAGTCATCCAAGCCCTCGTAAGCAAGAAACTAGACTACGGCAATGCCCTCTACTCAGGGACCACGGCCAAACGTCAGAAGAGGCTGCAACGCATCCAGAACACCTCTGCACGCCTCATCCTGGACATCCCCGCCACTGCCACATCACAGACCACCTGAAAAACCTGCACAGGCTCACAGTCAACAAGAGAATCACCTTCAAACTCCTCACCCACGCTCACAAAGAACTGCATAACCCCGGACCAGAATACCTCAACAGACGACTCTCCTTCTACACCCCGACCCGGCATCTCCGCTCTGCCGACCTCACCCTCGCAACCGTCCCACGCATCCGCAGAAGTACAACCGCCGGTAGATCTTACTCACACCTCGCCACCAAAACGGGGAACACTCTTCCCACCCACCTGTGCCAGACCAAAGACCTCCTTACCTTCAGGAAACTTCTCAAGACCTGGCTGTCGAGCAGTAGCAGCACCCCCTCCCCCACCGCCTTCTTCCCCCTCCCCCTCTCAGCACCTTGAGACCCTCACGGGTGAGAAGTGCGCTTTACAAATCCCCTGATTGATTGAATGACCTGGAGACACGTGTCCAGAGATGCAAATACTGACTGCACTAGAACAGATGTTGTGAGTGTTTGAACTTATTATGAACTGAAATAATCAAAATGCATTAGGGAAAATTGAAACTGACATGCCAGCAGTGTACTCCCTCCTCCGACAGTAGAAAATATATACCGAGAATAATCAAAGGAGGAAAAACCTTCAGTTGGAGACACCTACAACCTCACGTTCAGTTCGCAAGAGATCACAGAGTAAGATTCAAATGGAAACACTTGCTTGCAACAACCAGAAAAGCACAGCTGATCCAAATCGATCCACCCTGTAGGCACCACAATTCAAGTACAGAACCATAAACCATGCCTTGGACCAATCAGAGAACTTACAAGAAGAACTCAGCCTCAAAGGAACACAACTCTGGGGGAGCAAAAGGACACAGTTAAAGGCGGTTCAGAATTGGGACTAGAGCCCAGGTTGATTCTATTCTGGAATGCATTCAAAAGCCATATTTACAAGAAAGTGGTGCATCAGCTTTGATGCACCACTTTTCTCGCGCCCCCCTAACAACACCATGTGTGCACCGTATTTGCAGTACGGTGCACCATGGAGCACGTTAAGACAGTAGCGTTAAAGATTTTTGATGCTATTGTGGTACTTTGCAGGATTAGCGCCACAAATTGTGGTGCTAATCCTGCAAAGTATAGGGAGGCCCATTGAAAGTAATGGTCATGTCATTTTAACGCCTGCCTTAGGCAGGCAGTTAAAATGACGCTAAAAATGGCGCAGTGAACTGTTGTAAATTTCAGTGCGCCATTCTATGGGCCTCCCTGCGAGGTATTGCCCACCTTGCATACATTTTGCCTGGCGCAGGCATATTGTGGCGCAAGGGGTTACCAAGGGGCATATTTATACTCTGTCTGCACCGATTGCGCATCTAAAATTTTGACGCACAATCAGCGCAAACGTTGCCCCGTATTTAAACTTTGACGCCCGAGCCCGTGGACGTCAAAATTCCGCCGTGTGCGTTAATTATACGCAAGGTAGGCGTTCCCGTCCAAAAAATGGCTTAAAGGGCCGTGCGTCGTATTTATGCTTTCGGGCAAAAATGACGCACGGCCGGGAGGTGGAGCCAGAAAAAGACGCACAGCCCGATTTGCGTCAAAATTTAACGCCTGGGTCAGGGCAGGCGTTAAAATGGGGCAAACACACCTGTATTTAATCAGAACACACAGAACAAACAGCAGAGCAGCAGAGCAGCAACAGGGAGCCATGGAGGTGATTCTAATCCAGTGTGCACGCAGACGCAGAGCCCAGCAGCAACAACAGCAGCTACAACAACATCAGCAGGGACCCCAAAGGCAGCGCAGAAGGCAGGAGAGGATATTCTGCCCAAGAACCACCCTGCAGGGCCTCAGGGAACACAACATCATACAGAGGTACCAGTTGAACTGGCAGGTCATTCAGCAGCTGCTGCGCAACATTGAACAGCAGTTGATCCCCACTTTGGTGACACCCCGCTACATCCCAACAGAAACAAAGCTGCCTGTCGTACTCCATATGCTGGCAAGTGGCTCCTTCCAAATAAATGGTGCCCTGGTTGGTGGAATATCACAACCATCATTCTCCGCCTTTTTGTCCAAAGTACTGCATGCCATCATTCGACTGATACCCCGCCACATCTGCTTCCCTAACACACTGCAGAAGCAGCAGGAAACAAAACAGGGGTTCTACGCAATCAGTGGCTTCCCACATGTCCTTGGTGCAATCGACTGCACACATGTACGACTTGTGCCACCTGCTGCAACTGAACACCTCTACCGCAACAGGAAGCACATACATTCCATCAACGTGCAGGCCATAGTCGATCACCAGGGATTGATCACCAACATCGTGGCTAAATATCCTGGGAGTGTACATGACTCATACATCTTCCGTCACTGCACCATCAATGAACACTTCCAGGATGGACGGTATGGCAATGGACTACTTGTTGGTAAGTACAAAAACCTACTTATATACACACTGCACAGCAACCCTCTAGGACACATAACACATACACCACAACAGCAACATTTGAACAGGAACATACTGAGGTCGTGACATCACTAGCCATGTTTCTGAAGTCATCATTGAACCTGTCACACATTGGAAATTAGTGTACAGCCTAATGTTAAGACGTTAATGAGTGTGGTTGCCTAAATGTCACCTTGCAAATTGTAAGTGTCCCAATGACCTTTACATTAATACATTGCATAAGTTTCAAGGTATGGGATTTCCAGGGTACTTTGATATGAACGTGTTAACAACACTTTCAATTTTAACTGTGCATGGAACTATCATCTCACCCCCAGTGAAGACACACGGACACCTGTATCACAAGTCACAATGCTAGGGAGGGCACACTGTACTGTAAATCCTAAAACATACAGCTGACAAACGGTCAGCAGCCAAACACTTGTTCAGCCCAGGAAACAACACAATGCAGATGGTACAGCCATACAAGCATAGGATGCCACATTAGTACACAAAAGAGTCACAGACAACACAAGAAAACTACTGCCATGAAAGGTCTTTTCAATAGTGCCAGCTACATCAGCATGCTCCCATTCATTTACTCTTGCAGCTGATCAGGGATATGGCATTCAGCCATGGATTATGACACCTTTTGGCAACCCAAGTACTGCTGCAGAGCGTGCATACAACGACGCCCATAGGAGGACACGCAGCATTGTCGAGCGGACCTTCGGCATCCTCAAGTCAAGGTTCCGCTGCCTCGACATCACTGGTGGTAGCCTCCTATATTCCCCCGAGATGGTCTGTAGGATCATCCTCACATGTGCAATATTGTACAACATTTGTACAAAAGAAACATTCCCCTCCTGGAACCAGAGCCACACATGCCTGAAGAGGAGGAAGAGGAGGATGCTGGCCTGCAACAGGAGGGGGAACTACAGAACACGGCCGCTGGTATACGCAGGCGGCAACAGATTGTAAATAATTTCTTCTGATTATGATCACCTTCACCACTTTAGTTAACTAATTTAAATAAACACCTATTCTAATCACCATTTCATGGTCTGGCCATTCCTTTTTGCACACCTTCATCTATACTTATCAAAATAAGAGTGTTGCCTCATGGAGCATTGCTGAGATACTGAGTAGGACACGGAACATCCCAGAGCTAATTTGATGCCTAACATACAATGGTCACATACACACACACTCTTAATGACATATATCATGTACATATCTCCTTTGAAGGCCAATAGCAGAGGACCACAACTATTTCACACATACATGTTGAAAGCAAGGTCCAACGCAGCATATGGCACACAACTATGACACCATCACTCAATAAGGGGAAAACAAGCCTCATACATGAGGATGTCAATGTGCTTTGGCATCAGTAACAGGAATGCCTGACCAGATCCTTGACAGCAGTTAGTCCAACTGCATCCAATATTTGCAAGGACTATCTGTGACTAGAGTTCCATAGAAGCAGAACATAGACAGCACAAGTGCCACACATATGACATGCATTGCGCACATGACATTCCATGTACATGTCATGCCGTTTCCTAACTCATTACACACCCATGCACCTGGTCACAACCCACATGTCGGAAGACGGCCCTGGAATACTAAGATGTGTACCCTGATAATACCTCCTCTACACACACACACCAACATTAGCAAACCAGTGTGCTACACCCTTTCCTATGGTATGCCATTGTCATAGAACATCTGACTGCAAGGACGTCAGGTCAATTTATACACTGTCTTCTAGTTTCAAAGGCCTGTTAGCACATGTAGATTGTTTCCCCTTGTGAAAATGTCTGTTGGCCCTTAGAATGCAAGTCTCACCTACAGGACTGGTGAGAAACAGATGCAGCCCACACCTATGATCACCTCCATGCACAACACACATTTCAAAAAGCACTGCCCCTGATGATGCCTGGAACAGCATAGGAGTTGCCATTATGTCAAATGCACCGTCAACCATTGATACTAATTAAGCCATGTAACACAGCCACTGGGTTTATTTGTCACCTTCAAAAACACACGACGTACACAGTTTGACATGTCAACTGTCTACTTTGTCCTCAAAACAGTCTCAGTCAGACCACTGATTACGTAACTTGTCAAGTAACTGGATCCTGAATCACCTTGCATTCTGTCAGCCTGACTGGCAACTGTCTGTGCGTCACACTAAAGTATCCCTGTGTCTACATATGTACCACACTTGCGTTAGCAAACCTCTCATTCATCAGGGGGTATTTGGGCATGTGCTTCTTCAATGCATACCCAAATACATTGTATAGCATCATCTGCCTTTTAACTGTACCTTTTAAGTTACATCCTCTTAGAAAAGCAAAATTCATGGCCCATCCCTTGTCTGGGTTGCATTTATGCATGAATGACAAAGTGTGACAGTGTCCCAGGGCTGTAAGCAGGGATTGGGTACGGGGCTTTCAGCACAACCAGCAACCTCTGATAATGTCCTTGAATATTATACAAATGTCAGGACCATGACAGTTCACACACAGCATCAAAGTGCGCACAACATAGTGATGGGCCGTGTGTGGTGAATAGCTGCGAGAATAATCAGCACAGAGGCTATGATGTTCCCAGATGTAGTGGGAAGTGCAGAGGCCAACCTGTGTACAAATGTTGTAATGACACCTGCTGGAACTTGACACCTGAGACATTATCTCGCTCAGCACACCAAGGTTGCCCTGTTGACTGTCTCATTACACGTCTTTAGTGACAGGGTGGGACCATCCACATGTTGGTTCACATGTCTACATCTACTTTACTCACATTGATCAACCAAGGATACTCAGTAGTTACAGGAATAGCTGCCACTGACTCATGATGAGTCCTGGACCGAACTGTGACAAATTACACCCCAAACAATCTACAGGATCATCATTGGACCACACATGAACAAGACACCTATGTGCAATTGATCACTGGAAATATGTGGACACGTGCTGTCTTGTATGCTGGTCCACCACAGCCACTTGATAGTTGGGGCTCACTTCTATGGCCTCAACTGTGGTGTCATCATACATATGAGATTCACCCTTGTCTGTCTGTTCTAACAACATGGTACCCACTTCCTCAATGCATGTGTATGACTCACTGTAGGATTCACCAACTAGTGCCTAGGAAGCTCTTACCAATACTCTAGGACATAGGATGTAGAAAATGTGGACCACTGACATGAACAAGCGCCTGCCATCCATCTGGTGCATGCTATGTCACATGTGGTGTCTACGTGACCCTAAAACTTGGAAGTACACCTTACGGGTGTTGTCACATGTATGACTAACACATGCCCTTGCTCTTTTTCAATTTGACTTGCATCTAAGGATTGGACACATTCACGTCACATTCATACAACCATATGTACAATTATTCTTCATGTGATACACACACATTTGGTCAACCAACACATTAGTTGTCAAAGCACACACTTTGAGCCAAAGGCATTTAGGTATTGTACATATGTGCGTCACATTGCTATCCTCTCCTTATACCAAACATGCACAATTTGTGCAACACATATAGGTAGGCCACACTTATGACCATCTATTGCGTCAGCCAACTGTAAAAATACTGTGAAGGGTGTAGTGGATGATGTTCCGCTGCAGTATGATGTCACACATGTGAACATACACCATCAACACCGTACTGTCTCCAATTAGCCAATCTCTGATGTGTTCCAAATGTAAAATAACCAAAAAACAAGTAAAAATGCCCCAAACCAGTTAATGCACTGTAATCTTGACGTCCCTAGCATTGTGCGTCATTTTTTGTTTACCAAAACAGTATTTGCGTCATTTTTTTTGACGCACAGGAGTGAAATTTAGCCCGCATCCAGATATTTGTACAGTCCATGTACCATTATGTGGATGCGGGTTAATATTCACTTCTGTGCGTCAAAAAAATAACGCAAATACAGTTTTAGTAAACAAAAGATGACGCATAACGCGAAAAAGGCGGGACTTTTCATACAGGAAGTGATGTAATAGGATATCCTGTTTACAGATCATGTACAGTGGGTGTACTTTCACTTTCACTTTGCAGTCTATGATCCTTCTCGACTGTGTTGCTGTGTAGAGAGTGTTGTCCTGAGATTTAGTGCTGTTTTTGTCCTGTGTGCTATCTGTGAAGTCCTTTTGTGAAATAAATATTGTTTGTGTATACTGTAGTACTGTGTTTTGTCTACATTTGTCCATTTATCTTGTGTTTTTCTTGTTTGTGGGAGTCTGTTGTGGGTAGTGATAGTTTGGGGATAGTTGGGCTCTTTTAGTGTTTACGTTTACTTTTTTTCTGTCTTTGTACCCCTACTTTCACCCTTTTCCCCTTTCTATTTCTTGTACCCCTATTCCTTATCGTCAATTATAAGTATGTCTGATAGGCCACGTCTTGGCAGGATGGGGGAAGAGGACTTGGGGGGCTTCATCTGGCTGGTGACACATTTCTTGCCGTTCATGATCCAGGCAGGGGACAGGGTCATACAGGGGTATCCAACAGAGGCGTGCAGAATCCAGTGGGGAAAGGTGCTGCATCACCTGCAGTGTGTGTATGCCAGCCAGAGGAGTGACCACCAGCTGAAGCACCGGTGGGCTGACGTCATCACCAGGGAGCAGGATCTCTTGGACCACCTGGGAATCATGATTGGTGGCACTGTTGGTGAGTACGACTTATGTTAATGTGCACGATTAAATGCTCTGTAGTGACATCAGGGGATTAGTGCAATGTCTGCCAACTAACTTGCTGACTGTGTGTAATTCTGGGGAAATATAAGGGGATCATCGATGCACTATGGCAAGGATCACAATTGCTAGCTGTAAGGTAGCACGTGGTCAGCAGACTTACAGGTTACTTTTCCATGAAGGAAATTGGTGCGGCCTTTTTGTCAGATCAGCTAACAAAGTAGGAGCCATTCATGTCTATATAGGGTACTATTGACAGAGAAGTACAGATGTACCAACATTTAGGCCAACTATGTTGACGCAATTGCTAGACTGACTTTAGAATCACTACATGATGCAGAAAATGAGTGCTACCTTCACGTCAATTGATAATAGCAAAGTGGCTCAGACATTTGTCTCATGTGAGTCTGGTGAGTGTGGAAGGAAAGCGTTCACAGAAGTACTATGAATGTGTGGGATTATTGTGTTCCTTGATCTTTTTGGATACATGTCAGTTCTTGATTTGAAAACATTGTGAAAAGGTGTAAGATGCCCTCAGCTAATATCTTAAGATGTTTGTTGGAATTAGTTGAGCCACAATCCAAATATGGATGGCAGTCCAAGTGTATGCACATGGTTTCACATCTCCATGGTTGGTGCAAATCACCATAGCTGGGCCACATCAATTGACTAAACTGTAACAACAGGATGGCTTACAAGAGTCCTTACCCCTCCCTCTGTACATTGGGCCTATGTGCAATAAATGTGTCATGGCCACAAGGCATGTTTGACTGGTAATGCAGTCCTCAAGGAACCAGGCTTTGAATGTCTCTCTTGGATGCACATGATGAGACAATTACACTCCATATTTCTTAGTGCTCACCAATTATGGGGCATGTTTGCAACCACATGATAGTTAGGGCCAATGTATGCGTGCAGATATGTGTGTAACTGTCACAGGAGACCCATGCTATGTACAAGTTGGCCGTGATATATCAGATGCAGTACCATTATGTCTGAAAGGCTGCTATTTCCTTATTCAGCCTACACATTGTATATGTTTATGAAATTGTTGTACTGTGCACAGATTTTGAGCACATTTCTTCCTTCCATACCTTACAGGTGGACTGGCACCCTACACTGTGGGAGAGGTGACGACATTTGAGGACCCGACCACTACAGTAAGTGTTGATATGTCTGTTATGTGTTGTGTGTGCTGGTTATGGACTCATGTGAGTTGGACGCATAGCAAGGTGTGATGCGTTGGGCAAGCTTTTCACTTGTTCCATGAGTGGGAATGCCGTTCTCACATGTTTTGAGTTTGCCAATGCGTATCCAATGATATCATGTAGGGAATGTAGGACATCCCTGTAGGCCCCACTGTGAGTACAGGGGATAGTCACGTGTGTGACACTTGTATCACCAAGAGTCAATGGAAGTAAGCCCCAATTTAGTCAGCCTGTCAGACCCACATTCTTTAAGATTGGTAGAGCTAATAGCTTTCCAATAGACATCTGCTTTCCTATTTACCTATGTAAGTTTGAAACAGTAGGTAGAACCTCCTAGCAGCATGTACTTTCACATGTAGTGCATCAAGTCTGTGGAACCTGAGTGCAACGGCCTAGGTGTGCATGCAATTCATGATCATGGGTGTTCTAGCAACTCTGTGTCTGATGTAAGTCAGGCCTTACTGGAAGTATATGTTGTGTACTAAGTTCTGCATTTCCTGACATGTCTGACCCTATGAGTGCTCTAGGGCTTGCTGACTCCTAATTGTAGATAGACCTTACCAGTGGTGTGTCTGTAGAGAAAAACATGTGTGGAGTTTCCTATACACTCCTCGGTGTACATATTGTTGGCAAATTATAGTTGTGTATCCACCGCCCCCCCTCAAACACGGCCATGGGTTTGTGAATGGGGTACCTAGTACTGATGCTACAAGTATGTTACACATACATGTGAATAAGTGACGGTTTGGTTGGAACCTAGTATACACACTCAGGTTTGGCACTTGGTACTATACTGGCAAGTCCAGTTACAACTTGCAGACCATGTGGCTTTAGTTTTGCTTTCCGTACACTGACATTTGTAGCCCAGCTCTTGGTGGAGGATATGCAGCATGATTCTTAGATGATAACTGTCAGAACTCAGATTGCAAGTCAAAGCCAGTTGTTACCCATCTTGTGGGTTATGGATGTGCTTTGTGTGATGTGACCTTTGTTGTCTGGCCTGCCATATACTTCCTCAGGGACATTCAATGCTCTGTATCATGATATGAGCTGTTACAAGTACAGTAGATGTAATGTCTGATTAACTTGCTGTGCCATTTCACACAATGCAGTTACTAATGTAGCATATCTACATTTGTCTTCACAGCAGCTATCATGACTCCAGACCAGATCCGTGAATTTCAGCGCCGGGCCATGTGATACCAGCACACCCTGCTGGTGGAGTCAGGGTTCCGGAGGATGGCCCGGCGATATCGCCATGAACGTGCCTCCGGGGCATGGCGAGCCTTCCCACAGGGTGGGCCTACTTTGCCCACCACAGCCACCACAAGCACAACCACCAATCAGAGCCAGGTGGCCCCACCCACAGCTGCCACTGTTGATCCAACATCTGCAGGACTTCCTGGCCCCAGCATTGCCACCGGTGCAGGACAGCCGACACAGACCTCCTCCACCAGTACACAGACTGACAATGCTCCATCTGTTGACCCTGCAGCCTTCAACAGACTTGAACATAAGATGGACAAAGTGCTGCGCAAGGTGAGCCACCTGAACCGGGACGTGCGGCACATTAAATGTCGGGTCAAGGATATTAAGAGGACCCTTCGGAGGGCCAACCTCTAGACACTTTATTTGATGGACATGATACCCTCCCCTCCCTCCTCTTTCCTTGTTCTTATAGTTAGTGGGCTTAGGGGGCTTAGTGTTAGGTTAGTATAGGCTGTTAGTTTAGTTAGTGTTAGTGGGTGTGGGGTGGGGGGGCCTGCTTGTTTCTATTTTTTACTTATTACATGTGTGGGTGGGTGGCTGGGGGCTATGTTGGGGTTCTTGTGTGTAAAAAAAAAAAAGAAATTTAAAAATAAAAACACAAAAAAATATGTATTTGTGTAGGATAGTATAGTATGTGTTGTCCTCCATGTGTCCCGTCTCATAAGGGGGGTGGGGGATAGATGTTTAGAACGTTTCATTACATGTGATAAGTAAGTGTAGCTTAGGTTAGTTAGGGACAGTTGTGGGTAATGAGTAGTCAGGGCAGATTAGGGTAGGTAAGACGTTTCCCTCAGTTTCCTCTTCTGTGATTAGCATTTAATAAATATATAGTTAACCCTTAACAGTATGTATTAAATGCTACTTGATCATGGGCTTGGAATTAGTGTACATGAATGTTGTTCTATTACATTTGTGTCCTATGCTACAAACAAATCCCAACTGAGCTGTAAGATTGGCAGCTACCCAGAGCTACCTTGCAGAGTTTCCACCATTTGTTGCAACCACCAATCACAGTTAATATGGATCCCAATGTGTTTCTGTCGATAAGTATGTTTTCTAAGTCACAAACAGTGCTTTCAGACTTGGTATTGGGGGAACAGTTTTAGGTCTGACTGAAGTGTGATGATCAAGGACACCCTTATAAGATGAGTTCTCATAGGCACTTCTATATTCTTGTCTTCATGACTCACATTCGTCATTTGTGACACAGTTCAGCATGAGTACCTATTAGTATGTAAACTCAGACAGCTTCATTCATGCAGTTTTTGTAGTGTTTGCTTAGATTTGTGTGCACTGTTATATGTGTTAGTATTGCATGGTGACAACATTTTGCAGCCACTATTTGATGACTTGGATATCCCCTGAGGAAGCATTATTCTGTCCAACACAGCATGATGGTGTATGGTTTCTCACTTCATCAGATATGTTCCTCAGGATGGGCAGAGTATGATGCAATCATGGGCACTGTGCAGAATTATCAGACTACATAATATAAGGACAGTTGTATTGATAAGCTATGCAATTTGACAGTAGGCACATTTCAGTTATCTAATGCACAGTTGATATGTCACATTACCCAGAGACAGATTTGTTGTGTAAGTGCTATTTATTGAAAAGTGCTGTAGTGCTATATGTACATTGGAGTGACATCTTGCATTGTGATCCTACACAAGGGGTTACGGAAATGCTTTTGACATGCTGGGGTGATGTTTCAGACAGTACAGAGGGACAGGATTTGCCAATGAGTAAGAGAGAGACAATCACTGGGCAGGCTGACAAGATATACAGTGGTAAGCAGAACAGTCATTAAGTAGAGTTGTAAGACTGGCATGTTATAAAGCACAGGACCTTGGTAATAGTTGGCCATGTGGCGGGGACTAGTGCTTCCGGGTACTTTTCCGTGTGAAAGTGATCTGTTCCATGTCTTCTTCTTCTGATGTGTGTGTTGCCTCCTCTGTCCTTGTTGGTGGTGGTTGTGAAGGGGCAACACACACCTCAGTGTTAGAAGACGTGGAGTCAGACATCCCGGTCGCTGCTCCCTGTGAAGGTCTTAAGGGCAGTACTGCAGCAAGGAGTATCTGCTGGTTCTTGAGAATAGCAGCCACATCATGATGGTAGGCAGCCAGGTCGGCCCTGAGGGGTTCAATGTTGCATTCGTGCACTCGTTGACAGGATTGCTGTTGTAGGTGTTGGGGCAACTGTATTACAGCTGTGCTGATTTCCTTCTGGGTTTTATGCAGTTCCTGCAAGATAGATGTTAGGGCTTGCATAGCTGCTGCCTGATCTGCAGATGACATCATGCACGAACGCACCCCCTCTAGGCTGGCTGCCATATTTTGCATCCCCACCCGCACCTCCTTGGCCAGCTCCTGCTGTACTCCAACTACAGTTCTCTCAAAGCTGGTGCCAGTGTCGTCTGAGTCCACAGCTGTATTGGAGCTGGCAGGTATTACAATTGGGGTGGTGGGTGGTTCCTCTGCGATGGCTGCTTGTTCTGTGCTCCTCCTTGTGACAGAAGGTGGGGTCTGGAGGGTTTCAAGGACCTTTTGGATGGTCTCCTGGGGAATGTTTATCGGCTCGTCATCCATGTCATCAGGGAAATCTAGGACAGGCATATCAGCAGGAGATCCATCTTCCTCTGCAATGAAACAGGGTACAATTAGTGTGTCTGTGTTGTGGCAATTTTGATGTGACGTGCCTGCCTTTTGATGAATTCACTTTGTGATCTTGTTTTGTGTTAATTTCTCCAGTCCTTCAGATGGGCATTCTTCCAGGCCTGTGGCCCACCTGTGTGTCAAATGTATGTTATTGAGTTATCAGACTTGTCAGCCTCATCTCCTCTGGGGGTTGATTTTTGCCAAATAGAGAATTGCCACCTTCTTTTCCTACTCGACCCTCCGTGTACATCCATTCTCATGGTGAGACCTTTCACTGGCTGTGGGTGTACTGATGGCCCTGGCAGCACACTTAACAATCTGGACCTGCCCCAATCTCTGATCTTTCACATCAACTTAAATGTAATTGACATGTGGCATATCCTATGCATGGCAATGTTATGATCCGATATGGTAATGTGTCCTGCTGATGTTGAGGAATGTGTTTTACAATGGATTGCCCTGATAGTCGTATCAGTGCCCTATTTCCTCCTCTGACTGTGCAGGTGTATTTCAGTGACCAGTTACATGTGTCCCCTCCTCAATGCTGTTGTCTGAGCAGTATGACATTTGGGATGTTGCCTTGTTATCCAGGCACAGGATGGACCCTGACATATGCAGCATGGGTGTGTCCTTAGTGCTGTGTAGCTCCTATTGTTGTTTACATTGGCTGATGTTTGTGACAACTATGGGCATTAACATTTGAGAGTACTGGGGCCTTTGTCTTATTTCTGGGGATTGTTGCAGTTGTCATCCTCACCCCCCTAATTTAGGTGTGTATGATCCATGGGGAGGTTACTGCCATCGGCTACTTGAGCTGCACACAGAGCAGAGGTGGTAGTGGCAACTGTTGTGCAGTTACATTGCAGTTGTCGGTATGGCTAGAGGATTGCTAATAGGGCCCTAGTTAATGTAGGGGGTATGTTGGCTGACGTGTGCCAGGATGTCAGTTTGACACAGTGGCCTTCCCTCCTGTTGTGGCTTTCCCTTTGCTCCATCGTTGGCATGACAGCATGCTCCCATGGGACTGTTGTTGGTGTTGTATAATGGTGTGCCGCAGCTTCTGTCTGTGCAGGCCATGCCCCCATGCCGAGCCCCTTTACCCATGCCACTCCATGTATATGATGACTTACATGCAATGTGTAGTAGGTATTCCCCCCCCCCCCCGGTTGCAGATGAAATTATTGCATTATAATTCCCCATGCGACTTACCCTGCATGTGCGTTGTCTCCTGGTAGTCTGCGCTGTCCTGTCCTTGAATCCCTGTGTCGATCTCCTCAGGGATGACGGCTGCGACCATCTCCTCCATGTGGTTCAGGGCCTCCTGGTGTGCTGGACTCCCACCTCCAGTCTGCAGTGCTGCCTTCCTGTTCCTGGCCATCTTTTCCTTTGTCCTGCGCTTGCAGTCATGCCAGCGTTTCTTGCACTCGATGACTGTTCTATGTACTTCAGCCACACTGTTAATCTTGTCGACAATTTGTTGCCATATGGCCTCTCTCCTACTGATTGGCAACTTTGATGTGACAAACAGTTGGTGCTGGTATTCCGTCACCTCTTTAACCAGAATTTCCTGTTCCTCTGCACTAAAGCGACACTTTCTTTTCTTCTTAAATGTGTCCTGGTTCTTGTGTGGGTCCTCCTGTCTGGTTCCTGGTCTGCTGTCATCTTCCTGGGGTCTGTAGTGGCATCTGGGATCCATTTTGGCTCTCCTCTGGTGAAATGGCTGTGTTCGCTGGTTTTTTCGACGCTATTGCGTCAAAAAAAAAAGGGCGCATATCCGGTTTGCGGTGTCGTAAATCGACCCACAGTCATTTCCGCCACGTTAACGTCGTTTTCCTTTACGACTTGAAGCCGCGGTGTACGTCAAAAATAATGACTCCCACCTGTTGTTTGCGCCGCCGTGCTTCAAAGTATAAATATGACGCCCGCACGGCGCACCAAAATGGGGTTAGCCGGCGGTAATATTTTTGACGCAAAACTGCGCCGGCTCAGTTTTGCGTCAAAAAGTATAAGTATGGGACCAAGTGTCTCAATGCATGCATTGCGCCACTTTGTAAACATGGCGAAGGAGAATGGCCTCCTTCATGCCACATTACCTTGGCAATAATGTATATGTATACAATAATTGTAATATGTTTTTGTTGCACAATACTTTGGCTACAATATTCTTTCAGAATACATTCGGCATTATTATCCAAGGGCCATATTTGTGACTATTGCCCCCTAGTCCAGTTTCTTTCAAGTGGCTTAGAAAATTCATTCTTCCCATTTCCATTCCATTAGTGTTCGAAACTCAACAACTATGCACTTTGAAGACATATCTATTTATTGTCAAGGTAAATAGATGTCGAGTTAAGTATAGTCAATCTATACTTATGTACATACATTTACCCTCACAGTATTGTCGTAGTCGATATGTTAGCTACTATGTTTTCATAGCACAATATTTTGGATATAACATCTTTTAGAGTGCTAGGCAGGTATGAAGTGGCGCTGGATGACTGGGATTCAGTCACTCCACCAGCCATGACATGTACTTCCCTGCATCAGCGGCTGCTGACAATCAGCTGCTCAGTTCTACCTCCTGAGCTGCCAGTATCTTCACGCATCCTCAGATCAGCACCAAGCCAACTCTGGTTTGTGGGTGCTGTCTTGTGGATGACGGGATACTGTTCTCCACTGATATACGTGTCCACAAGCAACTGCCAAATTACGAATCCTGGAATAGTTTGCCCATCCTCCACTAGGCAGGACAAGTACAACCTTCTAGCAACCAAGACCCAACTCAGCCCTCATTACAAGTGGCCTGATACTCCGTCCGGACACTTCAGTCCACTGGAGAGCCGTAGTTACTAGTTGACAACAAGTGTGACCCTTCGGCTCCCTCCAGAAATGAGGAACAGAAGAATCCATAATTCGAGATTTGATTCCCCAGTAATTCCTAATTTCTTGCTTGATTTACACATAAAAGTGAAAAGATCTGCAGGGTTCCTGTTGATCTCATTACTCCAACAGAGCCTGAAACTGTTGCTGCTCGCCCCACCAGAACTAAGAGCTCACTCGTAATGAGAGCATTAGTCCTACAAGAAATGTCACATCAGTATATGTAGGCCTAATAAAGCTTTTTCCTCATTGCCGTGATGTCTGGAGTCAAGGACAGGGCTCAGGGGCTGGATAGGAGTTACCTATTTTCAGGTACATGAGGACAAACCGGAAGCCATCCAATTTAATAATTAAAACAGATACTCCTTAATTGGAATCTCACATCCTCCATTACAAGGCGGATGTGCAACCAGCCCTTAAAGGAAAGTAGTTGAGTTTCATATTCAACGCCAACATGGTACAGAACACCAGCATCAAGCAAAGGATTGTTCTGCGCAAAAGAGATAATATCTTGGATGCAAGTAAAGATTTGTACTGACTCCTAGTCAAGCCTCAGATAATGGTCAAGGGCGCCTTGCTCATGGTTAGAGGCCTTCAAGGACTAGCTCCTGATTACTTAACAAACATGATCAGAACCTACACCTCTCCATCTCTTTAAACAGCCAATCACAGTTTTATGTGCGCTCCCAAGATCAAAGTAACTTTTAATGACAAGTATGCTTCACCACTCAAGCTGCCATTGTGTGGAATAAGTAGCCTGGTCATGTTTGTATCTCTATCATTTATGCACCTTTAAACACCTACTCAATGCACGCTGTTCTAATGCAGTGTTAGTTTATCCGTGTCTGATGACTTCTCAGAGAATTGGTAAGCTGGTTCGCTTAGTAGTAGTAGTATGTGAGTATAGTTGTACCACATATGACATCAAAACCTGTAGTATTTGCATAAAACATGTCTCTACTTTTCTTACTAGTCTAGTTGAAACATCATTAGTCACCTGTACTAAGGGCATTTTAAATAGGTACTCTCCTGTCCTTACCTATTACAGTTGAGTTGTGACATCACAATGCCTGAGCAGAATAAAAAAAGCTGCTTAACCAAATAAATGGAAACTCAGCTTTTAAGCTCTTGTGAACTATTTTTACTAGAAAATGAACTGTTATTTGCAGACAAGAAGACATTTATGGCAGTGGGTGTTTCATTGCTAGAGTTAATTATATTAGTGCAGGAATCTCTCTACAAGTTTGAAATTGTTCTGAGCTACATCTTTGAAGGTAGCTTCCATTATCCTGTGTGAAATATGTGTTTGTGAGTACATTTCTCATATTTTATTTGCCTGTCTGTGCTTTTTGCTCTGAAATTGTATTCCCTAATTTAAATGAAAGATAAAATGTCTGGGTGGAAATTTTACGATGCTACCCCCTGAAAACACAAACCGCTAGGATCCGTGGGATCTAAAACATAGCCCTGGACTTAGATAGAGAAGTGAGAACCAGACAGTGATATGGGTTGAGCTTGATCAGTCGTCTTCTGTCACAGGAGCGACCTACCAAGGGCTTTATATCGCACACTCCCTTGTCCAGAGTACTTGCTTGATTTCTTGAAACCATTGCAAAATAAAACACGAATGTTAGCGTACTTAAAATATATCACATAAGAACTGACAGTTTTTTAGTCTTAAAACAATTGAAAACAATTTCTGCTAAATACAAGAGCCCATTTGGCTCCAGAGTTATAAAAGGGATCATAAATGATGCTTTAAGATGGTTTTTGTTGTGCGGTTTGGCTAAGGGACACAATGGTTAAAGTGCAGTAATGCTTAGGAGCAAAGGATATTAAGATGCCGCAAAGTGCCATGTGCGTTATGTAAATATTGTGCAAACACGGCCCCCATAAGTCAAGTGGCCTGAGTGATGAGGGCGCTTTACTGGTAAGTAGCCGGTGCCACACAGTAGATAAAAAGAAACCAGTTCCAAGAGAGGGCAACACCCGACGAAAGAACCCCTGAAATCGCTCTAGCCTCTTAGAATCTCATTTCAGACTATTAACTAAGACCCTTAAGACCATCCTAGCTGGGCTTCTTAAGCGTTGATTTGCACTGGAGCGCTTTCCACCCCTTTTTCAGCTAAGCCCCTGGTCTCATCCTTTTCTCAACTCTGAAGAAATTGCACCAGTGTACAGTTCATACTGGTATCCGATGAGTTGAAGTAGGCCAGCACTGCCTCCCTGCAAGATCTTATATTCCACCCAATCGACATTCTCCATAAGAGCTTCCGCTGATCCACCCTTAAGGTGGGACACAGACAGAGGATATGTATAATATCTTCCTGGCCCTGGTCACAAAACATGCAGGTGTTTTCCATCTCACTTCTGATCCAAGAGGGAAAATAACTTAGGATTGGTATGATCCACAGTCTGTATCTCAGGAATAGCGGCTTGGTGCGCTCGCTGTATGATTCAGTGAGGTAACCTTGAGGTTTCAGCCTTACGTAACTGCATTGTTATACAGCTATGCTTAGGCCTAGACAGGTGAGCCTTGTCTTCAAGCTTGGACAGTAAGTGTAAGGATGATCTGATAAATTGTTTGAACTCCTCATGGTTAATAGTTCGCTTCCAGGAGCTGTTTAGGCTGAGTGTTCCCAGGGCCTGCTGCAGGTAAGACCTTGCCAGAGATCTGTGTCTAGTTTCGATTTCAGCCCATACATGGTGGCTCAAAGAGCCTTCCTTTGCTGCCTTACATTTATGACAGCACACTAAGAAAGCTGCCTTCCATGCCTGTCGCCATTTAACGATGCCAAACTGCAGCCTAATCTAGGCAGGCTATGTGTAAAATGGTATCTGAAATATTGTCCTGTATACCTTGAGTAGCGCTTTGTCCAGAACTGTGCAGTCCCGACCCCTCAGGGCCTTGCTGCCGTAGGCCAAATATGGAAGGGCCTTTGCTTGTGTTACTTGAAGGATTGGGGTAAGTGATGGATCTTTCAGTTTGCTGTAAAGAGATATGAGGCTCAAAGCCAGGGCGTTGCCCTTCCTCTTGATGTCTTCAAGTTGTTTGCAGAACCTGCCATTCTCACAGTAATGAACACCAAGATACCTGAAACGTTTCACCAGCCCTATTCTATCTTGCGCCAGAACCACGTTGGCTTTTGATTTATTGGGCCTCAAACTGTGAGAATTATTGTCTTCTTTCTAATGATCGCCAGGGCATACCCAATGAAATAGTTCAAGGTAGCATCCAGCAGGCGCTGCAGCCCCACCTTGGTTCTGCTAATTAGGACCAAACCATCCACATAAAGCATGTTCAAAAGCTGTAGGCCCCCTATTCCGGGGAGGTAGGAGTTTACTGTGTTCAATGTCAAGATGAGATCCGATAGGAACAGATTAAATAAAGTAGGGCCTAGAACACATCCCTGTTTAAGGCCTTGTGTTTTATTTGTGGTCTGGATAGTCTAGAGCCATCTCCAATTTTGATTCTGACCCATGTTTCTGTGTGCAACAGCACAAAGTGCCCTCAGACGGCCATCTGAGATTTTGTAATTAGCCAGTTTCCACCACAGCTTTCCCCCGATTGACTCTGTCAAAAGCGGACTTGTAGTCAATGAAGCCCAAATAAACGGGATGGCTGTAAGATGTGTCCAGTCTGTTAACAGGGAAAGTGTTATGATGTTAACTAAGGTCCCTGTTTTCTTTGAGAAGCCAGTTTGGTTTCAAGGAATAATGGCATTTGCCTCTGCCCACTGCGGCAGCTCCTGTAGTAACACTCTGGCAAAATATTTGGTGTTATCAATTAAAGCCACCAGGTGGTAGTTCCCCGGATCTGCCTTGTCCCCACCTTGTGGATTGGAGCAAAAATTGAGCCTTGCCTTGACAAGGGGATGCTATTGCGCCGAAGGATGGTGGTGAAGAGCAATGATAGCTGATCGGCCCAGAATGTTGGGTCTTTCTTATAAATCATGGGTGGAATGCCACTCGGGCCTGGAGCCCCCGTTCTCCAACCCATAGCAATTTGTTGCATTACAACTTTTGAGGAGAGGGAGCACCAAACTGTTTTTAGATCTTCGTCCATGATAAGATTTGATGGAAGTATAGCAGGCTCCAGATCGTCTGCCGAGCAGCTAGCGTGGTCGGGTGGGGCTGGATTGTAGTGAGTGTGCAGAAAATTCTACCAAGTATGCTTAGTGATGTTTGATGATGCTACCTTTGGAAGGGGTCTTCCGATTCCATCTATGATGCGCCAAAAGTTGGTGGTGTTATTTATCTTGTTATCCTGCCTCAATTTGGCCCACAATGCATTCCAAGCCACCCTTTGGAAGTTCCTTTTCTCCCGCTTTAGTTTTTTTCTTGCCTCTTGAAGATTGCGCAAAGTTGTCTGGTCCCTAGGTGTCCTTTTAAGAGCTCTCCACAATTGATTCACCTGTCTTTTGTTCCCTCTCATAATGCAATTTGTGTGCTTGCTACTCCAGCCTGAGGGAGGAGTCATTTTGTAACCTTGGGGCCTTGACTTGGCCCTGAACGGCACAGCATATAGAGTATGAAACTCTGTTGTAAATGTTTCCCAGTCCGACAGACAATCTTCCCCATGAAAAGTGTGGAGCCTATTCATTGTTTTGCTTTGAGGGTTACGACCGACCAGCACTCAGGTTAATTGTTTCCAGCTGGGACCCTTGATCTGCTGCCTCTTCAAGTTTGCACAAGCCAATGTCAAGGGCCAATTCCTGTGGCCGATGGTCACTTTCTAATTTTTTTCCGAGGCCATAAGAGGAAATGCTGTTCAGTAAGGTTAGGTGCACAAAGGTGTAATTGGTCAAAGTGGCCCCAGTAGACGATAGATATGATAGACATGCTGGTTTGTCTGCGAGTATACGCCCATTGTTTGTCGTAAGGCCAAGATGTTCTAGGTTGTCTTGTAGGGCACGTCCTCTCTTATCTTCTTTATACCACCCAGGGATATCTTGAGGAGGAATCGTCCAATCACTATTTTGTGCCTCTGTGACTTCGTTTTCTGGGAATTCCTTCATTAGACCCATGTCTAATCCAGGGTACTAGTCTGGCTAGGGTATAAATGATGAGTTGACTAGGGCTCTCTAATACTGGAGTGGAAAATGGTTTGATGCCAAGGTCGGATTGGGACAGAAAATAGGCCCGGGTACAAATATAAAAGTAGCTCCCAATAGCAAATCATATAGCTAAAAAAGTGGCCCACATTTGCATATCCAAGCATTTATGACATTTTTGAAGATGATATACATATGTTTTGCAAGTTATGGGCGACTACATGCATTTGTGATTGCTGCAGGCAATGTTTGTGATAATACCAAAGAAGAAAAATCTACCCACAACATTATAAAATAGGCCCACAAAGAGCCACAAAACCGGTCCACATACGGACCCTTCACGGGAGCCCTTTGGGCACTGCTAGATGGCCCAATAGGCCAGTCCTACCCTGCTTGACGCATGGCCCTTGCTGAAAACTGGTATTCTTGAGACGTGCAGGAGTGGATGAAATCTGGGTTTTAAAGGGCTATCTCAGTTCTGTTGAGCTCACCATCTTTAATTGCTTTTCAAATTATCGTCATTCAAATGTGGCCTAAATGTACATCAGTAGCCACTATCCCAGCTTTACAACAGCTGCATCACTCCTGTTCACGTTACCAACTTTTATCCTGCAATAATTGATATGTTGTTAATTTTTTTAATATCCCAGCCTTGAAAAGGTTGCAAAGCATCTGTGCATGTTACCATCAGGATTACTAGATTTACACTATCATTGTGCTTTTTTGGTGTAAAGACACACAGTGTTCCACTTTCCTTCTGGCTAAGTTAGTGGCATGCAGATGCTTAAACGCACGCAAGAAAACCAAACACCAAGCAGTAATGAATGATATGGCATATATCCAAAATGGTTCGGGCACACATTTTGTTGCATATCGCAGTATCCCACAATAACACTCACCACTTCCACCCAAAAATACTCTATGTGCAACGGCTTTCCAATCACATTTATAATGTTACTTTCTCCAACAGAACCAGCGGGACAGACCCCAGACTCCTGTATGCTCCCTACAGGGCACCAACCCCACATAGTTGACAAAGCACTTTTGACTCAGTAGCACTCGCGTTGCACCATAACAACATACATTTTAGAAACATTCAGATATACTTAGCTTAGACATACAACATCCATATGTACACAACATCAAAGTATTTTACTAATGATGCTCTCTAGAAAACAATGTGTAGGCTGAGCAATGAACATCCAACCATCCAGTTCAAAAGCAAAGTCAGTAAACATACATTAATGGAGTACCACTATAATATTGCACATCCTTTTATGCATTAAGAGATGTCCTTCCTTCCCGCTTGCCTATAAAGCCCAGAGTCCTCACCTGAAAGTAGTGGTGGTGGTGGTGGTGGTGGTGGAAGCGGGGGCACCTCTTGAGGTGGAGAAGGTGGTGGTATCGGCAGAGTTGGTGGGCTGAATATTTGGGGCTCGAAGGTTAATGTTGAATGATCCGGTGGAGGGGGCGGAGGGAGGTTATCTTCGAATGTGGAGGTGAAACCACCAGCAATTCCACTGCACCCACTAGAATAGGCAGAACAAAAATAAATTAAGCTAAACCATACTACAACACTTCATAGGTCACTTTCAACATGTGTCCAGGCTCACTGAATTCTGAACACCTTCATGGACATAGACTCAGGAGCTTGCAGGTGGAATAGACTTTTACTGGCTTAACACTGTACCTTTTAAAGCAGCGATTTTGAATTTGCAAGCCTGCAACATGGGCCACTGTTAATTCGGAGTCTTGCTTTCGCAATTACAAACTTTTTTAGAGATGTATTTTCAACACTGTTTGGTGACTGCACCTGGGCAGTAGTCAAAGTAGATGAAAAGGCAATCACAGTGACCATGAACGGCAATATGGCTAATCACAAAAGAAGGCTTTACAGATACAAGAGGTTTAACCGTGGCATTTTATTCGTAGCTGAAACCGCCAAAACATAATCGCATAACATCTTGTTATCTGCTGATGAAGAAAGTAATGCCACAGCAACACTATAACGGTTGAAAGAAAACAATCTGATTCTACACTGCCAGTCGCGTGAAGTCACCAAGCCTGGTCTGGAGTTCTTAGGGTACATTTTTATAGTTATGGGAGCCAGCGGACTTGAAAAAGGAACAAGACCAGAGAAGGACAACTGCCTATAGAACATATAACAGGCGAGGTGTTTTCTGATAATGATGAATGACTGTAGAATATTTCAGGCAGCGGGGAATGTGCCAACACCACCATGACATATTTCAATGTGGCACAAACGACATAGTTGGTGGTGTGTGCCAGGTCCTGCTCGCCTGGAGGAGTCCTACTACTGATGGATGGGCAAGTGTGCCAAATTCCCAAGGCATGCTTCACCAAGGCTGCTCTTTTCAGAGAAAAGGTCTTCGAATACACAGACAGGCAAATACCAACATGTGGGGGTTTAGGTACAGAATGTACAGGGATACTAGACTTGAATGATGATCCCTCACAAACCTGTATCACCCATTTGTGATGCTACGTTGTGTCACCAACAGACCACATGAAGCGTGCATTTCCACTGCTACCAGTTCAAGGTAGAGTTCCGCCTGCTTGTGGGGATCATGGTCGTATTGGGACAAAAATACACTCGGGCACCTATAAAAGAAGCCCAATTAGAGAAAGTAGATAGCTAAAAAAAAATGGCCCACATTTACAAATCATGCCAGTTTTGACCTTCTAATGATGTCATGTGCTTGTATTTTGCAAGACATGGGAGATTGCATGCACTCGTGCTTGCTGCAGGTAAAGTTTGTGTTGATATCAGGGGAAATCAGCCGTAAAAGACAACCGTCCTGGCCATAAAACAAGCCCACAAACTGCTAAAAAGCCAGCCCACGCACTGATCAGTCAGACCACCCCATCGGGCACTGCCCATAGGCCAGTCCGACCCCGGTGGCACTGGAACTAGGGGTGCAGGAGGTGCTGCAGCACCTCCAAATTACCTTCATGGGGTTCAGATCATTTGAACTTTAAAAAGACCTTTATTATGCTTTGTTGGCTACTGTACTGTGTATTCAAAACCACGTAAACTGTCAGACAACCTGTCCGACAAAGTGCTGCTAACTTTTAGTTAACTTTTCACTTGTTTAACAGGAAAGCTAGGCCAATAACCGGAACACACAAAACTCTTGCTTATGGGGCGTGTGAAGGGAGAATTTTACAGTATTCCAATCGTTTCCTGGCACACGTAGAAGAAAAGAACTGTACTGCAACGCTCTGCTAACTCCTCCCACAATCTACCCACTTTTATACCTTTTCAGAACAAAAGCAGCGATGGGCAAGGCACACGTGACAGAAAACCAAACTCCAGAGAGAGGAAGTTTCAACAGGTCTCGGCTTTTCTCATGAGAAGTACAGAGAAGAAAAGATACAGTTAATATACATTTCTCAGATGCTGATTTAGTCATTTGTGAACCCTTGCTTATGAGTGGCAATACGAAAGGCAGGCTGAGTATGTGAGAAGCGTGAGGACAGTGTAGGCCTCATATAACATGGGCATGCAAAATGACTACGGCGAAACATCATAGGCTAGCGCGTACATTAAATGCAATATAACTCAGCATAAATTATTAAAACAATGCAAGTTTACAGATGATGCAGCTTCAGTGCTACAAGTTCAAAGTAGAGCTCTGCTGTGGTATATGCCAGCAACCAATATACGCCACACCGGTGAATTTTGTGAATCCTAGAGAACAAAAGAACATGTGAGGAATGTTATGCAGCGGGCTACCTCCAAAGCTTTGCTGTAACCTAAGTTAGTGTGTGTGTGTTACTATCCTTGTGGGGACTAGGGTGTGATAACACACGATGTGGGGACTTGATTGCACTTTGGGGACCTGAACTCAAGTCCCCACAATGCATTCCAAATGTTATAAAACATCTATAAAAGCATGTATGCACATTTTCACAACCTTCCCAATGGGGATCTGTGTTTCCCCAGGTGTGTTTATTTTTATGCTCAGCTCTGCCCCTGTAGACAGGAGGCGGTACTGCAGGCCTTGACACACCAAGGAATTTAAAAACACTTTGACAGCCTGACGCCAGGCGGACAACAGACAGTGGAGTCTGAATGAAATGCAGCATCATTATCAATATATATTTATACCCAAAACAAAGATTGTGTTAAAAGAAACCCGGGTTCTGCTCTTCTTACCATTCGAGTGCATTTCAAATTGAGCAGAAGTTCTGTGGTTTAGTCTGTTTGGTATGGGAAAACAATACAAATTGAGACATGACTTTAAAGAGGTACTTTGGACCCACGTAATAAACTTCAGTTGTGAAATGATTCCAGCACAATAAAATCTGTGCTTGGCACTTGTTTTTTACACCTGATTTGAAAAATGAAAGCAAATGTGCACACCTATTTTTTGCTCTAGTTTTGTGCATGATTTCACTGTATTTTTAATTTGTTTACGTACTGATACATCCAGCACTAAGCCTGTGATAACATTTTCTAAATGTGAGTGAGCATAATTTACTCTAATTTTAAGGCACTGCAAATACAGGTATATAGTGCGTTTGTGTCAGTTTTTTGTGTACTAGCGCTCGTGTTCAAATAACGCAAATAACATGTAAAACAAACAAGATGAGAACAGGAAGCAACTACACAAAACAAAGCTTTAGTTTCCCCATCTAAGCCTGCGTGACACTGCCTTTCTGCAGCAGAAGCACATAAACACCGACAAACACGGCCATATTAGTATATGTATAGCTACTTGGCAATACCTTCCATACCCCAAAGCCCCTCTGAGTCTCCACGTAACTCACCTAGAAGCAGATAGTTAGAACCAGCTAGTGCTTGCTCTGAGCAGCACAATGTGAGTTTCCTAGAGAATTCCTGCAAGCATATATGGTGAGACTGGTGGCTTTGCAACGCATAACTTAGACGCTTATGGCTTAGTTGTGCAGGGCCCATTTACATACCCCTGGTTTAATAATATTAGAAGGCCCCGCATGATGATTTTGAAAAGGTAGCCCACTTCCTTTAAATACAGCAATATTGTAAAAAATCTGTGGAACCAAAGTGTGAGATCCACACAGTAGACTGCGCAATATGGGTGTGGTTGAGGCTGGTGAGAATGTGTGGTGTAGATACCCTCTGTTCCCCAATAATGTCACTAATAAATAACCCATTCATTGAAGTGACGTTAACTGTTGGCTGTGAATCATTTCCAGCTGCAACAATTAAACACAACGAGGCTATGTATGCGGATAATACATATACATCATTGAAGAGTGATAAAAGATAGCCCCATGACCCTCACTAGACATCTAATTACCATACAGCCCATGTGGATCCGTTAAAAGAAAAATTCCCTTCTTTTCCGTAAGCCCTAGTAGAGTTGAAACTGCTGACACTGGTATTATCTAATACTGTTCCAGCTAAACTGATAACTACAATATATAACACAATGATGGTGAACATTATGCATGGTGGGTGCTAGTCTAAAGCTAGGGACAAGTTGCCCTTTGAAATAGTGCAAGCAATATCTGATACACAGTGGACGTACTGCTGCTGCAGGCAAACTTAAAATGTGTCTCCAAAACTCAGACACAAACATCTGAATATGACAATATCTCTACCGCAACTTGTACATAACTATACGCACGCTATCTGTGTGGGCACCTGGCATCACTATAATCACACATTATCTCTGTGAAGACATGAACATGATTATCATCATGCACTAGCTCACCATAGACTTGAACATCATTAACGAACAAACACCACCACTACAGGGACATGACAATAGCTATAGTAGCTATAAACACATACATTATCTTTGTTGGAAGCAGGCATCCCATTAATCACACACTATCAATGTAGGGACTTGAACAATACTATCATCCATTGCTATCTCTGCAGAGACATTAACATGTCTTTCATCACAGCCTAGCTCTGTAAGGACATGAATGTCTGACAAACGATGGCCCTCATTATGACTGCGGCGGTCTTTTCCTAAGACCACCACAACCACGGCCGCTAGAAGACCGCCAGTGCAGGCCGCCGTATTATGACTGCCACCAGATATACGCACCGCCAACAGTCGGATATCGGGTGTTAGAAATGGGGTCTTTGGTTGACAGTCAGGTTACCCCCTGTTCAAGCAAGGACCCTCACCCTAGTCGGGGTAAAAGAGAATCACCCTCAGCTAACCCCTGCTTACCCCCTTGGTAGCTTGGCAGAGCAGTAGGCTTAACTTCAGAGTGCTAGGTGTAAAGTATTTGTACCAAACACACAGTAACTTAATAAAAACACTACAAAATGACACAACACAGGTTTAGAAAAATAGAGAATATTTATCTAAACAAAACAAGACCAAAATGACAAAAGTCCACAATACACAAGTCAAGTTATCAATCAAAAAGCAAAAAAAATATTTCTGTAGCTTAAAACACACACTAACACTGTTAGCGTAAAAATGTACCTTGGCCGCATCAAAAATAACCCCTCACAGGCGAGTGTGCATCAAAAAGGGCTTGCGATGCGTCGATTCCACTCACAAGCGGGACCTTGCGTCGTTTCTCCTTTCATCGGGTTGGTTGGTTCCACAGAAGAGTAATGCATCGATCCGGTCAGCACTCTCGGGTCCAGACAGGCCTTGCATTGTTTTTACATGCCCAGCGGTACTTGCATTGGAAATCCAGCTGCACAATGATCTGAAAACCACGCAGCGTGGGTTGCGATCTCCCAGCCTCCGTCAGCAATGCTGCACGTCGATTCTTCTGTTGCGTTTCCGGCGTGTGATGATTTTCAGCCGGGGGCGTGTCATTTCTTCAGCCACAGAACAGAGTTGCGTCGATCTTTTACCCGCACGGCGCTCTGTACGTGGATTTCCTCCTCAGAGGCTGGCAGCTTCTCCTTTCAGGGTCCCAGGAACTGGATGGGCACCACAGGGCATAGTGGGAGTCTCTCCAGAGACTCCAGGTGCCGGCAGAGAGAAGTCTTTGCTGTCCCTGAGACTTCAAACAACAGGAGGCAAGCTCTTAATCAAGCCCTTGTAGATCTTCACAAGATGGAAGGCACCCAAAGTCCAGTCTTTGCCCTGTTACTCTAGCAGAAGCAGCAACTGCAGGATAGCTCCACAAAGCACAGTCACAGGCAGGAAAGCTCTTCTTCCTCAGCTCTTCAGCTCTTCTCCAGGCAGCGGTTCCTCTTGGTTTCCAGAAGTATTCTGCAGTCTGTGGTTTTGGGTGCCCTTCTTATACCCAATTTCTCTTTTGAAGTAGGCCTACTTCAAAGTAAAGTCTCTTTTGAATGTGAAATCCTGCCTTTCCGAGGCCAGGCCCCAGACACTCACCAGGGAGTTGGAGATTGCATTGTGTGAGGGCAGGCACAGCCCTTTCAGGTGTGAGTGACTCCTCCTCTCATCCCTCCTAGCACAGATTGCTCATCAGGATATGCAGGCTACACCCCAGCTCCCTTTGTGTCACTGTCTAGTGTGAGGTGCAACCAGCCCAACTGTCAAACTGACCCAGACAGGGAATCCACAATCAGACAGAGTCACAGAAATGGTATAAGTAAGAAAATGCCCACTTTCTAAAAGTGGCATTTTCAAACACACAATCTTAAAATCAACTTTACTACAAGATGTATTTTTAAATTGTGAGCTCAGAGACCCCAAACTCCACATGTCCATCCGCTCCCAAAGGGAATCTACACTTTAATCAGATTTAAAGGTAGCCCCTATGTTAACCTATGGGAGGGACAGACCTTGCAACAGTGAAAAACGAATTTAGCAATATTTCACTGTCAGGACATATAAAACACATTACTATGGGGGTCATTCTGACCCTGGCGGCCGGTGGCCGCCAGGGCCACCGACCACGAGAGCACCGCCAACAGGCTGGCGGTGCTCCCACGAGCATTCTGACCGCGGCGGTTCAGCCGCGGTCAGAAGCGGAAAGTCGGCGGTCTCCCGCCGACTTCCCGGTGCTCGGGGGAATCCTCCATGGCGGCGGAGCGCGCTCCGCCGCCATGGGGATTCTGACACCCCCTACCGCCATCCTGTTCCTGGCGGGTCTCCCGCCAGGAACAGGATGGCGGTAGGGGGTGCCGCGGGGCCCCCGTAAGAGGGCCCCACTGTGTATTTCAGTGTCTGCAATGCAGACACTGAAATACGCGACGGGTGCAAACTGCACCCGTCGCACCCCTGCAACTACGCCGGCTCAATTCTGAGCCGGCGTCCTCGTTGCAGGGGCATTTCCTCTGGGCCGGCGGGCGCTCTTTTGGAGAGCGCCCGCCGGCCCAGAGGAAATGTTTGAATGGCCGCTGCGGTCTTTTGACCGCGGTGCGGTCATTTGGCGGCGGTACCTTGGCGGACGGCCTCCGCCGTCCGCCAAGGTTAAAATCACCCCCTATATGTCCTACCTTAACCATACACTGCACCCTGCCCTTGGGGATACCTAGGGCCTACCTTAAGGGTGCCTTACATGTGAGAAAAGGGAAGGTTTAGGCCCGGCAAGTGGGTACACTTGCCAAGTCGAATTTACAGTTGAAACTGCACACACAGACACTGCAATGGCAGGTCTGAGACATGATTACAGAGCTACTTATGTGGGTTGCACAACCAGTGCTGCAGGCCCACTAGTAGCGCTTGATTTACAGGCCCTGGCACCTCTAGTGCACTTTACTAGGGACTTACTAGGGAATCAAATATGCCAATCATGGATAAGCCAATTACATACACATTTTGTAAAGGAGCACTTGCACTTTAGCACTGGTTAGCAGTGGTAAAGTGCCCAGAGTAACAAAAACAGTAAAATCAGAGTCCAGCACACATTAACATCTTGGGGAACAGAGGCAAAAAGTTAAGGGAGATTACGCCAAGGATGAAAAGTCTAAAATCCGGCGCAAGTCACTGCGGCAGTCGGCGGCGCTTAGGCGGTTCCACTGCAGACACCACCACGCCAGAAAAAGACTGCCCACAGAATTACAACCAGTAATTCTGTGTGGCTGTCTTCTTCTGGCGTGGCGGTGCCGGCGGTGGGAGTGCCGGGGCCAATCCCGTCATGGAGGAGCACCTCGTCAGACTAGGTAAGTGTCGTCCGCAAGGGGCGGGGGTGGTGGTGTGCTTGTGTGAAGATGAGTGAGAGGGGGTGGGGGTTGTGTATCTATGTATGTAGTTGAAGGGAGCGGGTGGGGGGATGGTGAGTGTATGCATGGTTGTGTGATGTGTATGGATATGTATGTGTGTCTATGGGGTGAATGTTGTGAGTGCGTGTGTGAGTGGGGGTGTGTCTGTGTGTGTGTGGGTGCATGCGTGCATGTATGCAGAGGTGTTTGGAGGGTACCCTGGCGACAGGAACGCAAGTTCCTGTCGTCGGGATACCTTTCTGCCAGCATTGTGTGGTGATGAGATCGCCAGGGAAATGCTGATGGTATCCCTAGCCGGAATAACCTGGGCGGATTTCCGACTCCTGCTGGGCTGCAGGTGGAAACCTCCAGCTTGGCGGGCTGTGGTAAAGGGGCAGGATGGGCGGGGACGCGGCGGTCAAACCTCAGCGGTTAAACCGCAGCGGTCGTGATATGGCAGTCTGCACCGCCAGTCCCATAGCGGTGAGACCGCCGGTCCAACGGCGGTGAGACCACCACAGCGGCCCTGGTGGTCCATGGACCGCCAGGGTCATAATGAGGGCCTATGTCTACAGGGACTTGAAAAGAGCAATTGTCACCCACTAAATCAGCCAGGAGTTTAAAATCACTATAGTCACGCATTATATCTGTGTTGACCTGGACTTCACTGTGATAAAACACTGTCTTTGCAGGAACTTAAGCATGACTATCATTACACACTATCTCTACAGGGAATGGAACATGAATATAATCAAATAATATAAGGCATATTTACAAGAAAGTGGTGCATTATCCCGATGCTCCGCTTTTCTTGCACCCTTCTGTGCCTCCTAACAACACCATGGGTGCTCCGTATTTACAATAAGGTGCACCACGGCGAGTGTTACCACAACATCGTAAAAATGTTTGGCGCTGCTGTGGCGCTTTGCTGCACTAGTGCCAAATATTTTGGCGCTAGTGTAGCAAAGCACAGGGAGGCCCATAAGCCAATACAAGAGCGTCACTTTAATGCCTACCTTGCAAATTTCACTGTGCCATTTTTCGGGCTTCCCTGCGGGGGAACGCCCCCCTTGCATACATTATACCTGGTGCAGGCATAATGTGGTGGAAGAAGTTGCAAAGTGGCACAATGCATGCATTGCGCCACTTTTAAATATGGCATGGGGGAATTGCCTCCTTAACGCCGCCTTAGCGTTAAAAAAAATGATACTAGGGTGGCTCAAGGTGGCGGTTGGGGCTTGTAAGTATGCCTTTATGTCTCAGGGGACCTGGTCATTTCTATCATCACACACTATCTCTTTGAGAACTTAAACATGATAATCAATACACATTTTGTATGCCTAGACCTGGTTAGATAACATGATCATCACCACACACTATCTATGTGGGAATTGAACATGATTATAATCAAACACTATCTCATTGGGGACCTGAGCATCACTCTAATCACACACTATCTCTAGTGACTTCAACATGACTGTCATCACACACTGACAACTTGGGACATGGAGATAACTATAAACATGCACTATCTCTGCAGGGGCATAAACATGACTGTGATCACACACTATCTCCTTGGAGACTTGAACATGACTATAATCACACTCTCTCTTGGGGGGGACTTGAGCATCACTCTATTCACACTCTATCACTAATCACAGCGACATGATTATCATCACTCACTGTCTCTTTGGGACATTGACATAACTATATTCATACATTGTCTTTGCTGGAACTTAAACATGACTATAATCACATGCTATCTCTATGGGGACTTGAACATGACGATAATCCCACACTATCTGGTGAGGGGACTTGAAAGAGATTATCATAACACACTATATCTGCAGGTACTTGAACATGACTATCATCATGCACTTTCTCATAATGGACTTGAACATACCTGTCATTACACACAATCTTTACCGGAATTGAACATAGTTATAAACACACACTATTACTGCAGGGACTTGGGCATCAACGTAATCACACATTATCTCTGTGGGGACTTGAGGATATTTTTCATAACCCAGGATGTCAATCGTCTTCATGAGGTCCGGAAACCTGGCTATCACAACACTCTCAATGTGAGAACTTGAGCATAATTATAATCGTACACTGTCTCTGGGGGGATTTGAACATGACTATAATGTCACTCTGTGTGATCATTTGAGCATATTTATTGTTGTTTACTCTTTCTGTGGAGATGTAAATATGACTACAATCACACACTATTTCTGCGGGGACTTGAATATGACTATGATCAGACACTATCACTGTGGGGACTTGAGTATCAATGTATTTACAATCTATGTCTGCAGGGATAGAAAGTATGTTTCATTGCACAATATCTCTACAGGAACCTAAACCTACTATAGTCAAACCCCATATGTGTGGGGACCTAAGTATACCTATCATTTCTCACTATTTCTGCAGGGACTTGAACTTGGCTATAGTCAAACACTATCACTGCGGGGACCTGGGCATCACTCCAATCACACACTGTATCTGTGGGGACTTAAAGATATCTGTCATAACACACAATGTCTATCATTTTCATGGGGACTTGAACATGGGTATCATAACACCCAGTATGGGAATCTGAGCATATCTATCATCATTTACTATTTTGATGGGGACGTAAACTTGACCATAATCACACACTATATCTGATGGGACTTGGGAATCACTGTAATTGCCCTTTCTGCAGGGACCTCAGCATGGCTGTCATTGCACACTATCTCTACAGGAACATGTGCATTATATAATCAAACACCATATGTGTGGGGAGCTGAGCATGACTATCATTTCTCACTATCTCTGCAGGGACTTGACACAATATCTCTGTGGGAACTTGGACATCTCTCTAGTCACACGCTATCTCTAGTGACTTAAACATGAGTAACTAACTCTGTGGAACCTGAAAATGACTGTCATCACACAATATCTTTGGCTAGACTTGATCAATACTATAAACATACACTGTAGGGACTTGAACCCGACGATGATCACATGCTACCTCTGTGGGGACTTGCACATGACTATGATCACATACAATATCTGTGGGGATTTGAGCTTGACTGTAATCACACGCTATCACAGTGGGGACATAAACATGCCAATAATGGCACTCTATCGCTACACAGGCTTGAACATGATTATATTTAAACACTGTCTCTGGGAAGATGTGAGATTCACCGGATTCACTCTATCCCTGAGGGAACTTGGACATGTCTACCACCACACACTATCTCTCTCAGTCTTTTTAACATTACTAAATCACATCTCCATTAGGGGTATTATTACACAGTCATATGAAGAAAGGGATACCTATTTGTGAATTTGATTCGAAAGTACCAGATAATTTCAATGTGACTTTACCAACTCACACCATTGTATGATCTTTGTCCAGTGAATTAATTTAACTATGTGTCATTTCCTTATCACTTAACATTCGACAGAAGGTAGCAATAGCCTAAATACCTGAGAGTCTATTTAGTTTATTTCTGTTGAGACACACATTATCATCTTAAATATTTTCTTTTTGCCCACAGAACACAAGTATCTTTTCATATCTATCTAAATTATCATGTGCACCTAGGCACAGCAGTGAAAAATAAACATGTATCTGTTTGGTCATAAATGTATTCGATCACAAATGACAATTTTGGAATAAGTCCTCACAAGGTTATTAACACATCCTCATAAAGATGGTTCTGTGCGCATGATAAAAAAAGTTATAATTGTAAATTTGAACCTGGACCTGTATCACAGACTCCTCACAAAACACCCAACTGAAAACACCCAACTATTTACTAGAGAATAGATTTATTAAGCGGTGTAACACCCCAAACTGCACCCCCTGAACCTATCCTCAACCAATAGATCGAGGATCCAACTCCTGGAGGTCAGTTAGGTGTTGCCCAGGGTCGCAGCTGCAACCCTGGCTTGCTCCTTGTGACTCTTGGCCCTGTCTTTGCGACCCCCTCTCCTAGGAGGTGGCAAAAGCAGAGTCAAGTACACAGGAGTAGCTCTGCATTCATTATTGTCTATTCATTTTTAATTATACTAATAGTGAATAATATTTTATTTTTCACTATTAGTGTAAGAAAAAGCAGCACACTTAGACCCTTTGGTGGCAGCTGTGGTAAGCAAATATGGTTTTAAATGTATGTTGTATGCATGCTTGCGGGTGAGAGTGTGTTTAGGTGAGAGAGAGCATGCATATTTGTGAACAAGTGTGCCAGTATGTGTAAGCATGTGTGTGTGTGAGTTAAGGTGAGTGAGGGTCAAGTGACAGGTAGATTGTGGCCCAGATTCTCTATTCTTTGATGGAAGGCAACACTGCACCAAGGTTGCTACGCTGCCTTGCTTCAAGGAAGAGAGTAAAATATGCCATAGCTAATAAGATATGGTGCATTTTTTCTGTCTCTGTGTACTGGTGCACTTTTGGAAGCCATGCACCAACGCACACACCCTTCATCCATATTGCAAGGGTGAGTGCGTTCTTCGAAGCACAGATTTTGTACTGAAAGGGGTCCCTTCCAGGACAAAAACCGTGCTTTAGGGATCGTCTCTCTTTGTATGAGGAAGAAAAATCAGGGCCATGGTTCATATGATGTAACTTTCTGTGGTGTCATGAAGGTCCAAGGGTATGTGGTGTCACTTCAGCTCCCCCTGACAGCTTGGTCAATTGACGCCCATGAACCAACCCCAAATAGTCAAGAGAAACATTCTTGTATTCACGGACATTGCCTGAGAGTGCCTTAGTGGGGTTACTGTTATGAAGCACGAAACACCGCTTTGTCCTTCCAATCTAAGGTGTCAAATGTGCAGCTAGGCTGGCTCTTGTAGATCAAGCGATTCGAGGAAAGATAGAAATACAGGCTTTAGAAAATTAGACAATTTTGGACACTAACACTAGGTGGCAATGGAGCCTTTCGAATCTTTAAATGAAGTGCCTGGAATAAGAGAATGGAAAACGCTTAAACATTGCCAACATCTTCATCCTGCATTTCTCTGGAAAGGGAAGGGGGAAGGAGGAAGACAAATGCGAGCGCCCTGTCATACTAATCAACTAAGTAGCAGTCCAGTGGTTTATTTAATCCAAAGCGCAATCAGACTGCAACACCCAAAAACAACATCTGAAGGGCGTGTCTAAAATCCTAAATGCAGCAACACAATCACTAAAACACATCACTTAAAAATAATAAACAATTGCTTAAATTTTTCTGCAGTGGCCAATTTGATGTATACTTTAGCAAGTATGATTTAGAAAGGGCTGCAAAAGTGAAGCAAGCGCTTAGACACCTGCCTGACCTCAAATACCCGGTAAATCTTCTTATGAAAGCTGTGAAAACTTGGCTATGCCATCGGCCTTTCGAGGGCTTTAGTCGGTTGATTGGGTGAATTGTTGAAGTTTATAAAGCGCTGAGAGACTCTGATGAGTAGCTGTAGCGCTTTATATATCCTTTATGATTGCTTGAGATCCTGAGCTACTCTAAAAACATTTCATCACAGTAAGTTAATATGACTCAAGCATAAGACAGAACAAAAGGCTACAAGACAAACTCGCTGATCCGGATAGATGCTAAAGCGAACAACAACTTCTAGGTGGAACTGTTGGGTTAATTTAAAAACAACACAATAAAAAGCACATTCAGTTTACGAGAATCATCGAATGTAGGCCAATCTCTTTAAAAACATATCACAGATGTCCCCACCGAAAACCTCAGGGAGAGGAGAATCATATTTAGGAAAAGCTGAACTCGGGAGCAAAATATTAAAATTCTAGAAGAATGCCACAGAAAAAAATAAAGGAATATCACTGGAAGGCCCCTCAAAGTCGCTCTCCTCGCTTTATAAATCGCTTTTCATTCGTTCATTTTAGTCTAGGGGGTGGATAGCGGACATTCAGAAACTATAAGCAAAGAAGTCTTGCAAGCCTGCCTCTCCAAACATGCTGTTCAAAAGCAGCTCAAGGTAAATTCTAAAATGATTAGTAGATGTTTTTAACATCTTGGGGCAATTCCCAGAGAGGTGGGGCCAGATTTTCTAAAGTATTGCACCAGGGCAAAGTCATGGTAAGGCTTATTTACTTACCAGTGAAAAATGTATTTTGCGGTGGAAAACAGCCATTTCCTCAATGCAGAGAGAGCTTTGTGATGTTTAATGTCACTTTGCGTTAAGGGTTCGTTTGTTTCGGCGGATCAGCACAAGCATCCATGGTTTTATTGGTTTGCCTCAACAGGCAACTGTCATCAGACAATTATGTGAGTATCACCAGGAGAAAGGCTTTGGCCCCGCCCACACGTTAGGAGCCAGAAGCATGTATCTTGATTGGGCAGAAGTTGTATTGTCCCAAAAAACGGCGTTTGGCCTCCACACAACTGTGATCATTTTGTTTATTTATCCAACTGCCTGAGCTTAAACATTTAGTGGCACACACATGACCTTGTAATGTTAATAAAGTGAATTAGATAGCTAGATACTTTATGGTGTTTTTCTCTGGCAGCAGCACTGATGAAAGGAGTTATTAACCTACATTTATTTTTAGATCTGACTTGACAGTGCAACTGTCACCTGACCTTTAAACCTCAACCAATATTATTCTACAGTCCTTTGCTTCCTCACAAATACCTATTCATTCCCATGCTATTTGCAATGCTTCACATTACCATACAATATTCCTTTAAAGTCAGACTATCGGCTTTGTCAATGGTTGTTTTCCTAAATCTTATTTAAACAGGTTGATAGGTACATGAGTTACAAAAAGTAATGAAGTTGCAGCAAACTAACAGTACATTTTCACTGCCTATACTAAATGGCAATATATGTGTGTATGTATGTATGTATGGGCTACTTGTAGAGCACTTTTCGACCAGTGGTATCAAAGCACCAAGCAGGTAAGAAGAGGCTGATACTAATCCAGAAATCTAAAGTGAAAACAACCAAATCTTTAATTGCTTGAAAAATGGAAGAAGGGAAGAGATACATCTAATATATATACATTTTTACATATTAACTCCATGCTTAACATACATCAGTCCAAATAATCTTCAAGTGGATTGAGTCATAGATCTTTAACTCTATAAGAGAGTACATTATAGACACATAGATTTTGGGTTGTTTGTTACTTTATTGGAACTATGTGATTTTGAAAGGGAGACATGTTTGCATATTGCTAATGTGCAGAGAATTGTGGACATCCCTGCATTTTATATACATGCAAAATAGGTGTCCAAACTGTACTAATTGGTCCACTTTGTGTTGGACTGCCACCACTAATTTTTAAATGGAGTATATAGGCCATAGTTTGGAATACCACACGTTAACAAAGGTGGTGGGTTGTTTCCATACTTTTGCAATAGTAAGGCTGCTGCTAGGTGGACCCGAGTGTGGAGTTTACCCATCATGCTGTTTTAAGTGGATATTCAGAGTTGTCTCCAGTATCAGTAAACAGTAGTGTTAGGTGGTTTGGATTCAATTCACTGGTTATGACTGGTTTGATGTAGTACAGTATCTCTCTCCAAGATATTTGGAATTCATCAGAGGATCACCACATGTTTGTTGTGGTGCCTCTTTCCTTGCAAGCTCAGCAGCATACAGAAGTAGACCCAAGCATTAGGTGCAGGCAAACAGGGATCAAGGAACATCTCATCAGACTTTTATAGCTATTTTCTTTCTATTGACTACTTATTGATGAAGAAGAGGCTCTGGATCAGGTGAACAACCAAAAATCATCATCTGTTTCCAGTTGTGGCTGAAGGGGCGGGGCAGCGCATGGGGGGAGAGTGGGGGCAGGGAATAAACATAAACATTTATTCAATTTAATAATTTACCTTTTCTTGCCGCTCCTCTGTCCCTATTCGCTGCTGCAGGCACAGGCTCCCAGACTGCCAAGCAGGCCAATCCTGATGCTGCTGAAAGGCTGGGATTGGCTGGGAGCCTGTGCAGGCCCTCTCAAGCCCAGCAACTGTGTTACCGGGCTTGAGAGAGCCTACAGTGCATGTGTGTTTGGCCGGCCCGAGACGGCCAGCCAAACATACATGCACAGTGAGGGGGAGTGCTGAGCATTCCCACTTGCTGCTCTTCACCCCCGTGGCCCTGCCCCCTTTACCTGAAAACTATAATGAACAAAGCTTATGATCGTTTTCTGGTAAAGATTTTGTAGCTGCCGCTGCTAGCAGGGGGGCGACGCTCCTCCGCCCAAATGAAGGAGCCACCACTATCTATTTATAACCCTAATTTTGTTTTCCATTTTACAGCATATGTTGGGTTGAGGGAATGTTACAGATGGCTCAGGTGGCTGTACAGCATGGCCTTATCTTTTTGTGGAATAATCTTTGAGTAAAATTATATGGTTGTGAGATCTCTAGCTGCTGCTGTTTTCTTATCTCTCTGTCCAGTCTAATGTATTATCTGGTTGTGCCATTTTAGAAGGCATGTAGGCAACCTTGTGGGGTCTCCTTTGCCAGCACCCACAATTTTTGATGCAAAGTCTGATTTACAAAGATAGTCAGACCAGGCTTTGCATAAAAATAATAATGCCTCTTTAGAATAGGTGAAGGCAAGGAGACGTGTTTCTATTTCTACAAACATTCCATGCATTGTTTGTGTGCTGCACTGTACAGTTTAACAATTTGGCTAGGCACAGGATTTTTCACTGGAAGGGTAAACACCCAGTATAAATCCTATGCTACACCTCACACACACACACACACACACACACACACACACACACACACACACACACACACACACAAACATGCACCTCAACACCATAGTGCAAAGGCTGTATGTGGCACTAGCCAGGTTGTCTGTGTGCCAACACAGGGGAAGTGAGCAGCATCAGGTCATTTTTAGGTCGAGCGCTAGCGCTCTGATCTGTTGTAATCTATCTGTGGGCTTTTAACCACGCCCACCGCACACCCATCACTATCACTCGTTTGTGGGCTTGGCTTTCAAAAATCCTTTGTTATCATTGGTAAATGCTTTACATTTGTCCCTCCTTGGGGTGGTTTGGTTACTGCTTTGGACATCAATGCTGTTACATGGATAATTGCACGACTGTCAACACATTTGACTGCAAGTAAACTTATTTTTCTTTTTGTGTCTCTCCTTCGCGCTCATGCTGATGGTGGCCATGCCGCTTTGAATCTGCTCACTTATGTCAACTGTTTTACTTTCCATTTTCAATTTAAGTGGCAAGAAAAGTCCAATTAGGAATTCACAACGCTAATAGCTCTAACTTGAGCAAACGCGAGACCCATTGCATTGCAAATGCTTGTTAATATATATGGATCCGCACTGCTTTTTACTCTTTAATCAACATAGTGCAGCAACTTTGGATAGTTGAAACCTTGCTTACTACAGTGTGCTAAAATGATAAGTCTGTCTCTGCTTTGAAGATGAACATGGTTCTCATTGAAACCTTTACATAGGAAATCAATATAAGGTTTCTTTGCATATTTATGAATTAAATAATATTAAAGTTCCTATTTGACAGCAACATTTTCAAACAAGCCAAATCAGTTTCATTCACAAATGCTATATTTTCACTCAATGAACTTTCATACACGTGGGGCGTAAAAAAATGGTGAAATTACAACATTCAAGTTGCTCCTCAGACCGCCTCTAAGAGGCCCTATATTGTATTCTCCTCTCTCTCTTTTTCGCTCACATACTCTCAGACACATTATCAGGAGTGTCACATTAGACAGACATACAGTTTTATATTTTAACATTACAAAATTGTCCCCTACTGGAAAGCTTGACATAAAATATTGCATAAACTAACTCTACAACTCAGGCACCTTAACTGACTAGCTGTGAAGGCAAGTCTAGCAGAACGACTAAAACTAGCGTCAGTGTCTCAGCTGCTAAGGGCATTGGTAAATTTAAACACACATAGAAAGAGGAATGCGCCTTTAAAAAATGTTTTTGTGGAGGAAGGTATGTTCCCGAACTAACAATCCTGCTCGTAAAGCAGGCACCCGTGCACTATTATACAAGGGTGCATGCGCTGGTGCTAGGCAGCACACAGCGCACCAGCACTAGGAGGGAGCAGAAGCACATTTTCACTCTCTCTGTTTCATACAACGCAAGTTCCCTTGCTGCATTGCCTTGCCTGAAACATTGGTGAATCTAGCCCTCAACTACTGAGGTTGAAATAGGAGATGCTGGGCAACACATGACATAGTAAAATCTTGGTACACCTCCATCAGGTCTAGGGTGAAGAGAAACAAGATGCACACTGGGGCCATGAGGCATGGATAGGAATCAGATAGGTGCACAACCTTAGTGCATCTGAAATTCCACGAAAAACTATCTTTAAAGAGTCTTGGTTAACATAGGCTTTGGTGGCAAACCTAAAACAAGCACTGTTAAAACCAAGAGATTGGGCTTCAATGTGGTAACACATGAAAACTCAGGCACATACATTGGCGTTTTGAACAGTCAATGGTTTACCAATGCGTGGCTTGGACTGAATGGCCATTGGCTTTTTACATATTGTTATATTTTGTAAATCATATGTTACGTTAAATGCAAAACTAGAAATGGGACAGCTCTTTGATAAAATGCATTAGATATGTGAAGATGTAATACAACAAATGGTCATTTAGCACCTGTATTTTCGTCTTAGGAGAGAGGCAGTTCGTATTTTGATTTTAGCAGATCTGGGCTATTAAGAAGTGTCATATTCATTGTGATAGTCCATTAAAGCCTATATATTAGTGATTTGCCAGCAAAAAAATCTAAATTAGCTGCTAAGTGTCCCACGTTTTATATATATATATATATATATATATATATATAGTGTTTTAACTAAGAATGGTGCATTCTGAGGCTTTTAGGTTTGCATCTAACATAAATATAACCTCAGAAATATTATCATTCAAAGTACTGTGAGCTGAAAAGCGAGATACTAATAGGAATCAGTAAGGATGTCTTTAAATTTCTTAAAACAGAGGGACAAAGAAACATGAAATGTCAGTCTGTCTTTCATGAAGGTGTGCCCCTGGGGGTCTGGCTTTGTCACTATAGGCCCCGGAAGGGGGTAGGTACGTTATGAGGGATTACAGTGAAGACTAGAACTAAGAAGACAGAGAAGGGAAGAATAAGAATACATCCAGTGCTCATGGTTTGTGCAGGACCCTTCCACCAGTGCATAAGAGCACACCGCCGAACATGTCTCACTTTAGGCCACTGGTTGCAGACAGTAACTCCAGAAATGCAACACAGTCTTTACAGATTACTCAATGACCACAACATAGCACTGTATGGCTCTAATCTTGGTTCTTGTCAGGCTCATACGGCTCAGATGTATGCTGGCATGCCAAGATGCTGACACGCTGCATACCTCGTACTCTGATGACCTGGAAGGGAGTGGGAGACCAAAGCTGCACTATAAGTAGCCACTTCTGGGCTACTTTCAATGGCTAGAGGTCTGCTGTGGTTAATCCACATGGTCTGTAGTCCAAGAAGCAGGGGTAGTGGCAGCTGGTGCAACAGTCTTTTTTTGGCACCCCCCATGACCTCCTCGGATTCTCTAACTACCACCCGGCAAAGTGCCCCTCATCTCTCCATTTCCCCTCTCTCACGTACATTTGATTTTTTTTAAAGCGCTAGTGAAGTATGTCTTTACTAATTCCCTCAGTTAGCCACATAAAAAACAGGTTGCTCTTTGCAGCAGGCATATTAACTACCTGTACTGCTTTATGGTGAGTCAAAACTGCCACTAGACAAAACTTAATCTCTCTCTCTTGCAGGAATAAGGGTACTTATATGAGCAGAGACTATTGCTGTAATTATTGATTAGCTAGAACAATAAAAATAGGGTACAATTGCGCAACAAGTAAAACGAGGAGCCGCTAAATACCAGCAAACTCCTTGAGTGCTCTGAGTCCTTCACTATTTCCAGAATTTGCTGTTCATGAGAATCAGCACTGTTACGATATCGCAGCCTCCCTCCATTGTTTGAAAGATGTGCCCAAATGTCTAAGTAGAAACTTTAAAGCAAAATTAGAAATAATAGAAGGACAACTGCCGTACCCACAACATGGTTCCTCAGGTGATTAAGGACCTTAATACAAGTTGCACAGCGAAGGGGTCCCAGAATTAGCAGGAGGAATACAAGTGCAGAAAGCTACAGATGCACTCTTGGAAAGTTGGCTTTTCCAAGATACCCAACGTATGCTGCACATGAAACAGAATATTTACCTGAAGTTTGATCTACATATGCATTTAAACACACTATATTGTTTGTCATGTAGTGGTTCGAAAAATAATATAGTGCACTTACAAAGTTCTTTACATAGATGGCGTTTGTGCTCACTAATTAGTTCAAGGAAGCTGATGCTGCTTCTGAAAGCAAGACACCTCTTGAAATGGAAGCACAACAAAGGAAGTGGCATAATACGCCTAATACACAATCACCTGACAGTGAGAGCAATTCTCTTTTGTGTTAAACCTCAGAGCAAGAGCTGAAGGAGGTTGGCCCTAAAGCCACTCTTTAAATCTTATTTATTTAAAAGCCGTCTAGGAGATAGCTGAAGCATCACCTGCAACTCTGACACAAACAATAGCACCAGAAAAAGTGTATGCAGAATACGGTAAATCTACGGTAGAACCCTGCCCATCCAGTTCTGCAAACATCCTCTGTGTATGCACAACTCCATCCAAGGTATGGTTACAGAGCACTGCTAAGGCGTTTAATCATTGCTACTTTAAGTCTGGATACAGATCTTTTTTCATTATTGTTATTATTATTATTTAATTATCATGGCACAACACAGTATATCTAAAACATGCAAAACAACCACAGCTCTGGTACTCCCACTCCCACAATAAAATGATAACAGAATAAATGTCATGTTCATCATCCGTTCCCCACTATATGAGCACAATACTTGGACACTGCTTGAAAAAGAGGCACACATTTATAGTCCGGTAGCTTCCGGTTCATTGTCATCAGCATCCAGTTGAGTTGTAAGAAGATAGGTTGTGAGGGGGGCACAAATGTCCTTAGGCCTCCAAGGGGCCAGAAGCTCCTCCGCATAAAGTTCTCATTGTTCCTTACAATATGCTAGATCATGCGACCATTGCTTCATAGTAGACGCAGTACACACCCCAATACATAGCCACTCTCATCTTTGCTAACAGAAGAGCCACTGCCATTTAGCGTCTATTGGTTGGCTGTAGGAGTTTTAACAGGCCCAATAGGCATAGCTCCAGGGTGCAATCTAGTACCTCTTTTATCATCTCCGACAGAGTCCTCGATATATGAGTCCAGAAGCTTTGAATCTTAGGGCAAAGCCAGGACAGATGTAGAAAGTCTGCATCCATCTCGCCACACCATATACAATTAGCGTCCAGTCTCAGCCCAGATTTATGCAATTGTGATGGTGTATAATCTGGGTTACCACCAGTGTGACACTGGTGATAACTGCGATTGCTTTGCGACCGCGTTCACGGTCACAAAACAATACAGCATCGCCCCTTCCTGATTGCGACTCGCAGTCCCGTTTTGCGAGTCGGTAACCAGGTTACCGACTCGCAAAACGGGAATTGGGCATTGCGATGTGCTTTTTGCACATCTGGCCCTAAATCACTCAATTGTATAATGCAGCGCAAGCAGATAGACCGGTGACACCGAATAAGGCACTAGAGAGAGGTGGCTAGTCCTTTTGCTGTGCACAGATGAGCCTACTTACCATCAACTGCAACTTACATATCATACACTTTAAACTTCTACATAAAATGGATTTTGACTACATCTGGCCCTAAATGTCTATGCATGTCGCTATTCAGCAACGTCTGCAGTGTATTAAGCATGGGACGGGGCTTCAGGAAATCGAGGACAGTATTCCCTCATGATCGCTCTCAGACGATAGTAAAAAAAAGTTAGTAGTGAGGTGTGACGCTCTGTCTGGGAAATATAAGCGAGGGTTATGCATTTGCCATTCAGGTGAGTGTCTTTCTTTGTTCACAGCCCAGCCTGAGTGAGTAAAGTCAGTGCCTTATCCTCTTATGTGACTGATAAAGCAGGATGACATTTTAGTGAGAGTTCTGAAGTATAGATGATATTCTTTCCCGCTCTCTGATCCAGTTGTCTCCAGGCGCTTAAGGTGGAGGGAATTGTGTTCATTTCTTCACGCAGCTTCCCCGCTCGTCTGTGAGGGAGAATAGCTTGTAATGGCATGGGGAGGGTATCATCGTGTTCTACTGCTAGGTGTGGGATATAACCATGTGGTGCATACCAATAGTGGGCGAAGTGGGCCTGAGCACAAGAGGTAGCATAAGTGTAAGTCTGGGGAACTGAACCCCCCTAATGTGTACAATAAAGTGAGGACCTCCCAATGTATATGCAGCTGTTTCCCCCCAAGCTAGTGTTGTTAGGTGTGTCTGTAATGATTTGAAAAATTGTGTTGGTAATACTATTAGAATGTTGGTAAATAAGTATAGAAATGTACGTAACACTACTATCTTCATGATAGCAATTCTGTTTGCCAGCTAAAATGGTAGTTTGATCCATCTATGAATTCAGCCGTCAACTGTGAACTGGCTCTGCCATAATTATAGCGCAGAACGAGCTCAGGGTCCTTATGAATCCAGATGTCTAGGTATTTAATAGGTTCCGTACTCCACTGCAAGGGGAATTCCAGTGGAAACACCTGAGTGCATGTTGTCAGAGGGAACACCATTGATTTTGACCAGTTAATACACAGGCCAGAGTACCTTTCAAAGCAAATGTATTCACATAGGACTGGCACGACACGTGTGGCTATATAATATAGAGAACCATGTCATCCGCATAGAGGAATATACTCAGCAGCCTCCAGAGGAAATGGAGGGCTGATACTGCATGCACGCACACACACAACATACATGCCTACATCCACACTCAGTCAGACACGCACACCCATATACAGACATACATACAGACATACACGCACTCATTCTCAAAACACGCAACACACCCGCAAGAATACATGCACTCACACTCCCCTCTACAGACGCACACCCCCATGCACCCACACAACACACAACAGCCCCCGCCCCCCTCCCCTAACGGACGATTGACTTACCTTGTCCGTCGATCCTCCGGGAGGGGACGGGAGCCATGGGGGCTCCTCTGCCGACACCACACTGCCAACAGAACACCGCCGCGCCGAATCACAGGACGTGATTCGCTGGGCGGTGTTCTGTTGGCGTGGCGGTGGAGGTGGAGCAACCTCCACTTCCCCGCCGCCCGCCAGTATGGCTGTTGGCGGCTCTCCGTCGTAAAAAGGACGGAGAGCAGCCAACAGTCATAATACGCCGAGCGGCAAACCGCCACTACTTGCGGTCTTCCGCATGGCGGTCTCTCGGCGGTCTTGTTAAAAGACCGCCGAGGTTGTAATGACCCCCGTAGTCTCTTGCAATGGAATCAAATGCTTTAGTTGCTTTTATTAAGACCGTCGACCCTGCAGTGAGGGATCGAGCTGATAAAGTAGTGCAAGTAGAGTCTGTAAGTTATGCGTAGTGGAGCAAGTCAGTATAAAACCCGACTGATCCAGTAGTACTATATTGAAGAGTAGCAGCTGCAATCTAGACGCCAACACTTTTGCCAATATCTTGGTGTCAATATTTATTAAAGACAGTGGGTGGTAAGATTCACAATGAGATGGCGGCTTATCCAGTTTCAGTAGTGCAACTATTAGGGCTTCTCATAGAGTGGGGGGCAATAACTGCTTGGTATATGCCTCCTCATATGCATCATGCAAATGTGGAACCAGTATGTCTGCAAACTCTTTATAAAACTCTGCAGTCAGGCCATCCAGGCCTAGGGCCTTCCCATTAGGAAGAGATTGTATGGCATCTTTAATCTCCTTGTGTGATATAGGTTATGACAAGTATTCCCTCTGCCCCGCAGACAGCCAAGCGAGTGCCACATCATCAAGGTAACTATGTCGCTCCACGTCAGTAGCAGTGGAGGGGGCTGTGTACAATGAGGCATAACATTTTGTGAACTCAGTGAGGATAGAGGGGGTGTCGAAGTATCCCAGCCCTCCATCTCTGTGAGCCATACGATATGTGTTTGTCCCTTTGGGGATTGTAGTTTGTAGCTAGGCTGTATCCCGCTGTGCCACCCTTGCCAAATGTGCGAGCTCTAGTACATTTAGTCAAGCAGTTTTGTTCTTGAGTGGCTAGGTCATGGAAAGTGGTTACATGTTCACGAATGGCTGCCTGGGTAACCAGTTCAGGGGCACCCTAAGATTTCCTCTCCAGGTATAGTAGTTGGGATTAGTTGTTTTGACTTTGAGGGTGTAATTCACGTAGGACACCTGCTTGTGTACTGATGCATACCCTCCGAACAGTGACCTTGAATGACTTCCATATTATTCCTGCACTGTATTCTGAGCCATTTTTTATTTTTTTTCAAAGTACTCTTGAACGGTGAAGTGCACCCATTGCGAAACACTGGATCCAGTACCGCCGTTGCCTAAAATCTCCACTTGCATTGGGGTGGAGTGAGAGTTGGTATCGACAGCCTAAGTTTCTGGGGAATTATCGAATAATGTTTTTGGAAAGTGTGAGACTGCTGTCGTCCATGTGCTGGCCTCTCACATGACTAGCCAGTAATTTAACCAGGACCAGGAGCCATGTACCGATGATACAAAAGTGCCCTCGCGGTGTGCCGGGTGGCATAGTCTCCAAATATCAATCATACCATACTCCTCCATGCCATTGTTAATTATCTTTGCAGATTGTTTGCCATGTAAATCTACTATTGCGGACCTGTCTAGCGCTGGGTCTAGATAGGTGTTAAGACCCCTACCCATATCAGTGTCACAGGGGGAAGTTCAAGAATATGGCGCCAGACAGTTGTGTAAAAACAGAGTCATCTGTATTGGGGCCATAAGTATTAATCAGTGTGACTAGTGAGACACAAAGTGTGCACGGCACTTTGACATATCAACCCTGTTCATCCACCACTTTATGAGTTTCTGTGAGGGGGATCCCTCTTTTTATCAGGATCATGACTCCCCTGGAATATGTGGAATAGGATGATGCCAGTTTATAAATTGACCACATCGGAAACCTACTTCCAATTCTGTGTGCAGCGTGAGATGTGTTTATTGAAGAAATGCTAGGTGACTTTGGTGCCTATCTAGATAAGAAAGTACCTGGCAGGTTTTACGAGGGTTGTTAAGCCCCCGAACATTGCAGGTTAGGAAGACTACCAGGTGTTGCTTTGGGTCAGAGAATAGAGTTTTTTAACTTGTGTGCGTTGCTAAGTAGAGTTTGATGTGTATCGTGCACTTGCATACAATAGTGTCTTGTAGTTTCAGTGCAATCACTGACCAACCTACCATACAACTCTCAACCAACCAATTTCAGCATCCCAACCATGCAAAAGGCAACCCCACTTTGAAATAAGCAAACTAACTTACACATAACAAAAAACCTTCAAGTGTGAACTAGCCGCAAAAACACATTACTGCATTAATGCAGTCAATGGGGTGCTCCCTCTGAGAGGTTGCTAGAGTCCCAGTATCCTCCAGGAATCCAGAGGTGGCCGAAACAGAGAGAAAATGTTAGGTATGCCACCCTATAATGTCAATGCTTGTGATCAGAGCAGATCTCTAAGATACAGTAGTCCCTGTAGTCTTGGTATTCTCACCCTATCGCGACATCAATAGTGTGTCTTGACTCCAGACGTCATGTAGCATAAGTTTGAACAAGTGTTATCATCTTCAGGATCATTTGTGGATTGTTGTCTCCTGTTCTCAAGTATGGTCTTTACATATTCTTAGGCTTTATGTGCACATTTATTTTTACCGTGGAAATCGATGCACAGGTGGACCGGGTATAACAGTGCATATGTGATTTCTGCTTTCTGCTGAGCAGATACTCGTACTGGGCAGCCTGCACCAAACCATGAAGTCTGGGAAGAAGGCAAGCTGATTGCCTTGGTAGGTGATGGTGCCCATCTCTCTTGCCAGCTTGAGCACTGTGTCGCGGTCACGGTAATTTAGCAGTTTTGCGATAATTGGTTGGGGGGGGTCCCGGGTGGTGGGTGAGATCCCAACTACCAGTGTGCTCCCTCCATTACCACGAGTGGCAATAGTTTGTCAGCGCCAAAAAGTGCCGAAGGCATAGTTTCAACATAGGTCTCCATTTTCCCAGTGTTGGTGGATTCTGGGACCCCTGTGATGCATAGATTGTTTCTATGTGAGCATGCCTCTAGGTCTTCATTCTTGGTTTTGATGACTGCGAGTACATTTTATATGTTGAAGCTTTTTGGATTGATGGCTTTGAAGTCACCCTCTGCTGTAGAGATACCCTGCTCTACAGCCTAAAAAGTGGGCTGATTGATTACCAAGCTTTGTGGACATGTGGTCAATACGCAAATTTAAAGAGTCTATTTTGCCATCAGTTGACTTGAGGCTTTGCTGCATAGCTTACTGTGTCGATTTCAGGGCTGTTGCTTCCTGTGGGCCAGTCTCTTGCTCCGCTGTGGGCTTAGTCAGGTGCATGGACAACATCATCAGGCGTGACTGTGAACGGTCTACTTTACCAATCCTGATAGCGATGTGTGCTTTAGTTGTCTCCACGATAACAATCTCATACACTGGGGGCTGTATCAGGTTTGGCACAATGAGGGGATGGTTGAGGCTCATCGCATCCCCTAGCGCAGTATAATCATTGAGCTCTGCGTCCCTTGGTGACTACAAGACAACTGCCACAGCAATGCAAATCTTAGTGGGATTTCAAGGCTCTTTTCTCCCTACCTCTCGCACAGTTCACTCAGGCTCTGTAGCCATTCATGGTATGCCGTTTTTCCCACAGTGGACTTTCTTTTTATTTTTAGAGTACCTGCACTTCTCAAGAAAAACATAATACTTTTCAGAAATAAGCAGGTACTCTGGTAGAGAGTACCTGTACTTCTATTTTTCCATTTCAAGCACTGACCTCCTCCGTCTGGCAGGTTGCGCCACATGGTCCTCCGTCTCGGGCAGGCAAATGTGAGGTAACAAGCCACAAGGCGACCAGTTCAGGGGTGTAACAGGACACCCCCATCATAACTTCACAGAAACCGGTATCGTGGCAGGTAGTTAGTAGGCAGATGGCAGGATTATTAACAGATAGTCCGTAGCTGCACTAGAGTGTGGCCATCTTGCCGCGGGCTCTAAGAAGAGTGACAAGGACACTCCAAATAATCCCTGGAATATTATTTTCTAATCCTGCAATCCTGTAAAGACCACCAGAAAGCATACATAGATAATGAATGACAGGAGAAGGGACAGTCACTTAGAAGAGGCCTTAAAGAAACTTTAAATGTGTAGAAATGCACATCTGGGATATCACAAGAAACTAGAAGGGAGGCTTCCGTGGAGAGCAGACGCAGTCTAGTCTATCCACTGGAGCTTTTGGGAGGAAGGAAATGGCGCACAGGAACAGGATTGGTGGTATGGTGCGTGGGGGTGGGAATAAGGGAGCCCTTATATAGTTTGGGGAAGGGAGGGACAGGCCTCTTCCGCGCCACCCCATTTGCCAGTCCGTCCCCTCTCCGTAGTGTAGGTAGGCGGGGATAATTAAGTTTATAAGCGGCATGGCTCAAGGCCATGACTCCGCAGCGGTGCGGGCCGCGCTTTGAGTCTTAGGCAAAGCCAGCTGTGCCAATTTACTCAGGCCTGGCATGCTCGACCATACCTGGGTCGGCATGTTGCGCCTGGTGCACGCGGCCTCTAGTGGCGTTGTGGCTGCAATTGCAGCCTGCAATTTTCCCGAATGGCAGAGGAGGAAGGAATCAGCCGGGGAGAGAGGACGCAGCACGTCCACCCCTGGACCCCAAATCAGGCCCCCTTTCAGTGGGGCATGCTGAGACTGAAGTGGAGAGGGAAGGGGTGGAGAGGGAAGGGGTGGGGCGGGCCCCCCGAAGGCGAGACTGTTTTGGCCTTGTTGGGGCCTATTGTGCAGGGGTAGGATGAGGACACGCTGGGGGCCCAGGGCAGGGGAGCTGGACTCTGTGATATGGGCAGCCCCCTTTTGGACCCCACACTGCAACCAGGTGGGTGTGGCAGGGGGTCTGAGCTAGCAAAATGCGACATTAAGGCAGCTTTTCGGCTCCTATCTATCCATTCTGAGGACTTTGCGTTATTGGGCATGCAGCTGGATGGGACGATTTTTGTGGACAGAGTACTCCCAATGGGCTGCATCATTTCGTGCACGCTTTTTTAGGCCTTTAGAACTTTCCTCCAGTGGGTTTTTGTGAAAGGTTGTGAACATCGTGAGGTGACACATTACTTGTACGATTTCCTGTTTGTGGGTAAGGCTGGCTCTGACTCTTGTGGGAAGGCATTGGCAGGTTTTGAGAGACTGGCCAGGGAGATGGGGGTTCTGTTGGCTCCTGAGTAGACTGAGAGCCCCAGTTGTGTGCTGACCTTCTTGGGGATTGAACTGGACACAGAAGCATTGGTGGCTCGACTGCTAAGTGGAAAAGTGGGCGAGATCTTGGAGTTTTTGCAGCAGGTCCCGTCCTTGCACAAGATTGATTTGCACATGGCGCAACAGCTTTTGGGTTTCCTTAACTTTGCATGCAGGGTGGTTGGGGGGCAGAACTTTTTGCAGGTGCTTGGGTTTGGCCATGTTCGGCCCCTCCCTCCCGCATCATAGATTCGAGTGTCGGTGGGGATGGGAGAAGACGTCAGAGTGTGGGAGAATTTCTTAATACAGTTCAATGGGGTTTCCATGATCTTAAGGGAGAAGGACACGATGTGGCAGGTGCAAATCGTTTCAGATGCAGCCGGAGCTTCTGGTTTTGGTCTCTTTTGGGAGGGGAGGTGGTGTGAGGAACAGTGGCCAGCACATTGGTTGACATAGGGGGCAGGAGTATTGCTTTTCTTTAATTTTTTCCTTTATTGGTGGCCTTGACTGTTTGGGAGGAACGAACTTGCCAACAGGACGGTAGTTTTTCACGTGGACAACATGACCGTTTTAGAACTGGTGAACAGACAGAGGGCTAAATATCTGAGGGTCTTGCGTTTATTGAGGTGTTTCATGCTCAAATGTTTATCGTTGAATGTCATATTTAAAGCAGTACACATTCTGGGGGTGAACAATGCTATTGCAGATTCCCTGTCTCGTTCACAATGGCACCGTTTTCGCAGCTTGACACCAGGAGCAGAGCGGCACCAGACAGCAGTCCCGGCAAACATTTAGGAGTGGGGGGCGTGATGATCAATGGGCTGGTGGAGATGTCACTAGTGGAATACACTTGGAGAAGTTATTGTGTGGCATGGTTGGAATTTCAGAGTTTCGAAAGTTTTGAAGGGGATGCTTAGGTACAGAGTGAGGACATGCCACAGTCTCGTACTTTGCATTTCGTGTTTTCGATAACAAAAGGTTTATCTCCTGCTAAGATTCGGGGCAAGTTGGCTGGTGTGTCTTTCTATGAAAAATTGCTTTTTGGTTGGGACCCAGCTAGGGATGATATTCTGGGCAGAATATTGAAAGGGTGGGGTAGAACTAGAGCGGGGCTGGGCAAAGAGGTGCGGGAACCCATTACATTTCAATTGTTGTTGGAGTTTTTGCATACGCTGCCAGTTTGTTGCACAGATGCTCGTGAGCTGACGTTGTTTCGATTGTGCATGGTGTGGGTGTTTTTCAAGGCTTTTCGGGTGTCTGAACTTTTGGGTGTAGGGAGGTCCTTAGGCGTGAGAGCGGGTGATGTATGCCTGGGGGGGGCACTTGGGCATATGGCTTAGAAAGTCTAAGATGGATCAGTTGGGATAGGGGAAGTGAGTCTGGTTGTAGAAAGGGGGTGATAAAGCTGCTTGTCCGGTGGTTGAGTGGATCGGTTTTCATTCACATGTGGGTGCAAGTTAGGCTGGTGTTTTTAGCCATTCGAGTGGCAAGAAGGTCACAGCCTTTCAGTTGTTGGCTGTTTTGCGGATGGAGCTGCGACGAATCGGGAGAAGGGCCCAGTGCTATGGGACTCATTCATTCAGAATAGGGGCAGCTACCGCAGCAGCACAGCTGGGTTGGGGCTGGGCCCAGATTAGATGGATTGGTAGATGGAGGTCTAGATGCTGCGAGCGCTATGTGAGGCCTTGACTGGTGGGGGAGGGTGCTGCATAAAAGGGGAGGGCTGTTATGTAAGTGGGCAGGGGGATTTTGTAGGGGTTTTATTAAAGTTTGTTCTTTTTTGCAGGTCGCGTAACAGGCCTCAGGAGCAGGAAAATGGTCACTTGGATGGTCGGTCATTCGTTCATACATTAGGCAACGAAATATGCCGAGTGGCAATAATCATGAAGTCTTATTGTGGAGGAATAGCAGTATGAGGTGGGGTAACCTGCTTCCTTTTCTAATGTCAATGATGCCAAATTGGGGTTGCCAGGATCTTCTGCTATTGCACCTGGGGGAAAATGACCTGGTGAAACTTTCGAGGCTCACCCTACTGCAACATATTCAACAGGATTTGGAGTTGCTTTGTCAGAAGATGCATTGTACCTGCTTAGTTTGGGCTGAGTTTGTACCCAGAAGGAAGTGGAGAGGGGCAATGAAGCATGGGCTATGGACAGAGCTCGGAGGAAGCTCAACAGGTCAATGAGGGTTTTCTGCTGCCCTCATGGTATTAAGGTGTTGAAGCACGAGGACATTATGGAGGAGGAGGCAGGGCTGTTTAGGGCTGATGATGTGCATCTATCAGTGCTGGGCAATGCATATTACCTGAAAGAGCTGCGACTAATTGTGGGTGATTTTTTGGGGGGAAAGATGTGGCTCAAGGAAAAGGTGTAAGGTTGCAATGTTGCAGTGGGCTCTTGGGTGGGGCAGTAAAATGCCTAATGGGTTTGTGCTGTGTGGCAGTGGATGGGGGAGGGTAGAGAATCAGATGTGGGCCTGGCCACCCTTCCAGGGGGAGAAAGAAACAGGTGAAGGATGAAAACGTAGGAATGCCCGAAGCAGGCAGGGGATGAAAGGAAAAGGGGGAATGTGTGGATGAATTGAAGTGGAAGATGGGTGAACGGAGGCAAAGTGAGGGAATGAGTGAAAAGGAGGACTGGGGAGAAGTTTAAAAAGATGGGGTTTTAAAGTTAGAGTTTGAAGTTGAGTATATACAATGTTTATGTATAAGATGCAATCCTGTCCTAAATAAATGGCCCTTTACACTACATAAAGCATTGTGTCAGTGACTGTGTCCTGATGGAGGGTCCCGTGGAGAGCAGGTGCAGTCTAGTCTCTCCACATGGGCTTTTGGGAGGAAGGAAGTGGCGCACAGGGACAGGATTGGTGGTATGGTGCGTGGGAATAAGGGAGCCCTTATATAGTTTGGGGAAGGGAGGGACCGGCGTCTTCTGTGCCAGCCCATCGTGTGGTAGGAAGTTTGCCCACCCACCTGCCCTACATGCGGATGGGTACCTACTTGGGGGGTTATTGTGTTGAAAGTGTGGATGTTGGGGGACGCCAGTTAGGGCAGGTTGCTGATAGGGGTATGTGTGGAAGAAGATGGGGGAGGGTGGAGGGTCAGATGCTGACCTGGCCACCCTTCCAGGGGGCAGAAAGAAGCAGGTGAAGGATGATAGCATGGGGGATGCCGGAAGCAGGCAGGGGATGACAGGAAAAGGGGGATGTGTGGGTGAACCGAAGTGGAAGATGGGTGAACAGAGGCAAAGTGAGGGAATGAGTGAAAATGAGGACTGGGGAGAAGTTTCAAAGTGTGGGGTTTTAAAGTTAGAGTTTGAAGTTGAGAATATACAATGTTTATGTATAAGATGCAATCCTGTCCTAAATAAATAGACTTTTACACTACGTAAAGCATTGTGCAAGTGACTGTGTCCCGATCTTACATATCACCTTAAAATCACAGAACACCTCACTGTGTTAAAAAATCCAAAACATAAATACTCATTCAATATAGACAGACTAATCAGAGCTTGGAAAAGAGACTGGCTGATGCAGCTGAATGCGCAAACTAAGGGGCTGAGTCTGGGGGTCGTTAACTGCCTGCTTCAACTGTCACAGCGGGGGTGGGGTCTTGATGGGCCTCTTCTGTCTGCAACTCGACAGTCAAAGGCTCCTAATAAGAGTAAAATGATAGGACGGTGAGTGAGTGGAAGGATGGATGTGTGAGTGAATTGGTGAATGGATGGATGAGTGAAAGCGTGGATGCATAGATGCATGGCTCAGTCAGTGAAAGGTTGGATGTAAGGATGGATGAGTGAAAGGAGGAAGGACCAATGGATGGATGAGTGAAAAGGTGAATGGATAGATAATGAGAGAAAGGTTGGATGGATGAGTGAGTGAAAGGACGGATGGATGAGTGAAAGGGAGGGTAGATGAATGGCTGGATTAAAGGGTGGATGGATGAGTGAAAGGGTGAATGAATGGATTGACGAGTGGTTGGATGAGTGGATGTAGTGAAAGGCTGAATGGATGGATGAGTAAAAGTATGGACGAGTCAAAGAATGGATGGATGAGTGAAGGGAGAGTAGATGGCTGCCTGGATGAAAGAATGGATGGCTGAGTGAAATGGTGGATGGATGGATGAGTGAAAGGGAGGATGGATGGAGTGAAAGGGTGGATGGATGGATGGAAGGGGTAAAGGGATGGCTGGATGATTGAAAGGATGTAGGATGTATGGATGAAAGGACGATGATTGAGTGAAAGGATGGATAGATAGGCAATGGCTAGGTTTGAAGATGGATGAGTGGATGGATGGACAGAATGGTGACAGGCTAAATGTTGCATGAAAGACTGAATGGATGATAGAATGTATAGGTTAAATGGTGGATATATGCGGGTGGTTGGAAGGATGAAAGGATGAATTGATAGATGTTTGGATGAAAGAGACATGGAAGAGACAAGCAAGCTCTTTTGGGGAGGGTTGCAGTGACTCCCTTCGCTTGCTTGATGCCATAAGGGCTTTGGTTCAAAGTGGGGGATATTCTGGCTACTCCCTTTAGCTGAGTCACAGAGGCATTTCTGAATATGTGACATACTCCTGTAGTACTACTTCACCTAGTCTTCAGGGGCCTAGCTCTCCATTGGTGCACCAGGTGCGATAACACTGGGGCCCAAAGGGCTCACTGAACTCTGATTATTTTTGTAATTTATAATTAAAACAGTAGCCGGGGGTGGGGGGGTCCCTGTCACACTGGCCACGCTACTGGTTTTCTTACATGCCTTGACGAATCAGCACTATAAAGAGGGAAGAATTGCCAACTATATCCTGGGAAAGATAAAGATTGTAGGAATACTTACTTCCCCACGGTCTGTGGGGTAAAACGTTGCAGGTAAATCTAAGGAATACAAACCGTGCCTCACCAGAATAACAGGAGTGGGCAATGAATAATCCTACGTATGTCACCAAAAACAGTAAAGCGCGGCAACACTAAATCGTGCCACATAGATCTATGTTCTTTATTTTGCCAGTTCTTGCCAGACTTGTCATACTAATAGCACACTTCATGTGATATTATATTCAGGTAAGGCATCTACGCAGTGAAAATTCTACTTTTGAGTTACTTCTGTTTTCTGTAACTTTAGTGAAGAATAATTCTCTGTGCTATCCACTGACACCACTACTTTGAACTTTGACCTTACCTGGATGACATTGCAGAGGAGCCTGTGGAGAACTTGCCTTCTGGAACCACGGGAGGATGGACGGGATCTGGGGGCCGAGAGCTCCTCCTGTATTCAGAGTAAGAACACAGACAAATCAACAACAGGTCTGCTCCTGTTCTACTGTCATTCAGCCCTTGGTCCTTGGCTTGCTGTAATGATACAAGTTCTCCCTCCTGAGAGGCCTTCTGTTTCTGCTACTCTGTGGAGATTATTGCATGGAGCAGTCCTGTGATTCATCTGGACAGATGGGTGCTCTCTCACTACCTGCCTGGAGCTGTTCTCTCCCTCGGCTAGCCAGACAAGTGCTCTCTCACTACCTACATGGAGCTGTCCTGTAATTCATCTGGATAGATATATGCTCTCTCACTACCTGCATAGTGCTGTCCTCTTACTCACCTGGCTAGACAGATGCCCTCTTACTGCCTGCATAGAGCTGTCCCCTCGCTCACCTGGCTAAACAGGTGCTCTCTTACTACCTGCAAGGAGCTGTCCCCTCGCTCACATGGCTAAACGGGTGCTCTCTTACTACCTGCAAGGAGCTGCCCTCTCACTGCCTGCATAGTAATGTCCCCTCACTCACCTGGCTAGACAGGTGTTCTCTTACTACCTGCATAGTGCTGTCCCCTCACTCACCTGGCTAGACAGGTGTTCTCTTACTACCTGCATAGTGCTGTCCCCTCACTCACCTGGCTAGACTGGTGCTTTCTTACTTCCTGCAAGGAGCTGTCCCCTCACGCACCTCGCTAAACAGGTGCTCTCTTACTACCTGCAAGGAGCTGTCCCTCACTCACCTGGCCAGACTGGTGCTTTCTTACTACCTGTATAGAGCTGTTCCCTCACTCACCTGGCCAGACTAGTGCTCTCTTACTACCTGCAAAGAACTGCCTTCTCACTCACCTGGTCAGACTAGTGCTCTCTTACTACCTGCAAGGAGCTGCCCTGCCACTACCTGCATAGTGCTGTCCCCTCACTCACCTGGCTAGACTGGTGCTCTCTTACTACCTGCGTAGAGCTTTCCCCTCACTCACCTGGCTAAACAGGTGCTCTCTTACTACCTGCAAGGAGAAGTCCCCTCACTCACCTGGCTAGACAGATGCCCTCTTACTACCTGCATAGAGCTCTCCCCTCACTCACCTGACCAGACTGGTGCTCTCTTACTACCTGCATAGAGCTGTCCTCTCACTCACCTGGTTAAACAGGTGCTCTCTTACTACCTGCAAGGAGCTGTCCCCTCACTCACCTGGCTAGACAGGTGCTCTCTTACTGCCTGCATAGTGCTGTCCCCTCACTCACCTGACCTGTCTGGTGCTCTCTCACTACCTGCAAAGAACTGGCCTCTCACTCACCCGGCTAAACAGGTGCTTTCTTACTACCTGCAGGGAGCTGCCCCCTCGCTCGCCTGGCTAAGCAGGTGCTCTCTTACTACCTGCAAGGAGCTGCCCTCTGACTACCTGCATAGTGCTGTCCCCTCTCTCACCTGGCAAAACAGGTGTTCTCTTACTACCTGCATAGAGCTGTCCCCTCACTCACCTGGCTAAACAGGTGCTCTCTTACTACCTGCAAGGAGCTGTGCCCTCGCTCACCTGGCTAAACAGGTGATCCCTTACTACCTGCAAGGAGCAGTCCCCTCACTCACCTGGCTAAACAGGTGCTCTCTTACTACCTGCAAGGAGCTGTCCTTCACTCACCTGGCCAGACTGGTGCTCTCTTACTACCTGCATAGAGCTGCCTTCTCACTCACCTGGCCAGACTGGTGCTCTCTTACTACCTGCAAGGAGCTGTCCCTCACTCACCTGGCTAAACAGGTGCTCTTTTACTACCTGCAAGGAGCTGTCCCTCACTCACCTGGCCAGACTGGTGCTCTCTTACTACCTGCATAGAGCTGTTCCCTCACTCACCTGGCCAGACTAGTACTCTCTTACTACCTGCAAAGAACTGCCTTCTCACTCACATGGCCAGACTAGTGCTCTCTTACTACCTGCAAGGAGCTGCCCTCTCACTACCTGCATAGTGCTGTCCCCTCACTCACCTGGCTAGACTGGTGCTCTCTTACTACCTGCGTAGAGCTGTCCCCTCACTCACCTGGCTAAACAGGTGCTCTCTTACTACCTGCAAGGAGCAGTCCCCTCACTCACCTGGCTAGACAGATGCCCTCTTACTACCTGCATAGAGCTCTCCCCTCACTCACCTGGCCAGACTGGTGCTCTCTTACTACCTGCAAGGAGCTGTCCCTCACTCACCTGGCCAGACTGGTGCTCTCGTACTACCTGAAAAGAACTGCCTTCGAATTCATCCGGACAGACAGGCACGCTTGACTCACTGGAGAGATAGGTACTATTTAAGTAACCCAAGCAGACAGGTTCTCTCTTTCAATAATCTAACAGTGCAAATGTACTCCTGCGAGCCCAGGTACACGGGGACTCTCTCAGCAACCTAGACCGGTACATAGGTGACAAACTCATGTAGACAGACAGGTGTTTTCACTCATTTGTACTAAAGATGCTTGCGCTGAGATGGACTGACAGGTAATGAGGCTGACCTGAGCTGCTAACAGCGCTCGGTGACTTACACATAAAGATGTTCTAATATATTTGGACAGATAGTGCACTCTCCTGCACCTGCACAGACAACTGCGCTCACTCACCTAGAGAGGCAGGCGCTCTTCCTCACCTGGTCAAGCAGGAGCTTTCATGGAAGAGATGCTCTGGTCAGTATTGACTGGAGCTCAACAGGCGGTTTCATTTATATGGTGAAACAGATGCTCCAATCAGTATTGACTGGGGTTCAACAGGCGCTTTCATTTATGTGGTGAGACAGATGCTCCGGTCAGTATTGACTGGGGCTCAACAGGCGCTTTCATTTATATGGTGAAACAGATGCTCCAATCAGTATTGACTGGGGTTCAACAGGCGCTTTCATTTATGTGGTGAGATAGATGCTCCAATCAGTATTGACTGGAGCTCAATAGGTGCTTTCACTTATGTGGTGAACCAGATGCCCCGGTCAGTATAGACTTGAGGCTCAACAGGCGCTTTCATTTATATGGTGAGACAGATGCTCTGGTCAGTGTAGACCGGTGCTCAGCAGGTGCTTTCATTTATGTGGTGACACAGATGCTTCGGTAGGTGCTTTCATTTATGTGGTGAGAAAGATGCTCCGGTGAGCATAGATTGGGGCCCAATAGGTGCTTTCCCTTATGTGGTGAGACAGTTGCTTTGGTCAGTGTAGACTGGTGCTCGACCAGCGCTTTAATTTATGTGGTAAGTCCGATGCTCCGGTGAGCACAGACTAGGGCTTAACAGGTGCTTTCATTTATGTTGTGAGACAAATGCTCTGGTCAGTGTAGATTCTGGGTTCAACATGCACTTTCATTTATGTGGCAAGGCAGATGTTCGGGTCAGTGGAGACTGGGGCTTAGCAGGCGCTTTCATTTATGTAGTAAGACAGATGCTCTAATGACTGCAGCCTGAGACTCAACAGGTGCTTTCATTTATTTGGTGAGACATATGCTCTGGTTAGTGTACACTGGAGATCAACAGGTGCTTTGACTTATGTGGTGACACAGATGTTCTGTTCAATATAGATTTGAGCCCAACAGGCACTTTCATTTATGTGGCAAGACAGAGGCTCGGGTCAGTGTAGACAGGCTCAATAGGTGCTTTGATTTATGTGGCGAGACAGATGCTCAGGTCAGGGTAGACTGGGACTCCACAGGCGCTTTCATTTATGTGGTGAGACAGATGCTCTGCTGACTACAGACTGGGGCTCAACAGGTGATTTCATTTATGTGGCAAGGCTGATGCTCTGGTTAGTGCAGACTGGAGCACAACAGGCACTTTCATCAATGGGGAGAGACAGATGTTCTGGTGAGCATAGACAAGGGTTCAACAGGTGCTTTCATTTATATGGTGAGACCGATGCTCCGGTCAGTAGACTGTGACTGAACAGGTGCTTTCATTTATGTGTCAAGACAGATGCTTTGGTTAGTATTGACTGGTGCTCAACAGGCACTATCATTTATATGGTGATACAGATGCTCTGGCCAGGACAGACTAGGGCTCATCAAGCGTTCCCAATTATGTGGTGAGACAGATGCTCAGGTCAGTGTAGACTCCCTGTTTTGAAACGTTAAGCGGATCGCACTGAGCTAGGCAGAAGATCGCGCCTTGACCTAGGTAGGCTGGTTCTCCGCCACGGACTAGTGATCCTAGGCCCCTACAGGGCCAGGTGCTGTCAGTAACCCGGAGGACAGGTGCTCCACCCACCTGCACAGGCAGGACATGTTCCTCCAGCTCTAAACCCTCTGGTCCCCACTCTCACTATGGACTATCACTGCCCCCTGGGCCTCACCTCCAGCTCATATGAGACAACCACGCTGGGCTAAAGCGCTCACCCCAGAGATCCGGGAGACTGAGTTGATGATTTCACACTCGCTTTGCGAGACATTGTTCCTGTTTTTAACAGCTGCGAGCCTGAGTCCTACGGGTAAAAAAGAAATCCTGTGAGTACTGGGCATGAGGAATAAAGAGCAGTGAAAGAGCAAGGCAGGTGGGAAGAAAGGGAGACAGAGCATGAGTGACAAAATAAATGAGAAAAGCAAAAGAGAGAAAAATATGAGAGTTTCGAAGAAACAACGATATTAAAAGAGGAAGCAGAGCAAAAAAGAAAATAAAAGCTATCGTAAGGTACACAGAAAAGGAAAACCTGAGCGAGCCATATAAAGGAGTACAAATTGAGTGGTCATAAAAAATATCAAACACTAAGGGCCCCATTTACAAGGCCCTAGCGGCACACTGCGCCACTGTAGCGTAATTTTTTTTTTACGCTCCAGTGATGAAGCGTGCCAGCCCAAACTTACAAAACCGTGGCTTTTCATGGGACTGTAAATATGCCCCCTTTCACGCATACCACTGTATGAAAGGTGCGTTCCATGGGTGTTGCGTGGGGTGTTCTCCACGCAACACCCATGGAACCCAAAGGAATCTGACGCCCTCTCAGATTTACAAGCCTGGGAATGTGTCCGATTCCTACGCCACCTCAGGGGTGGCGTAAGAGTGACGCAACAGGGAGAAATATGTTTATTTTCCCCCGTTTTTTCCTCTTTCAATGTGTTCTGCATTGTGTAGCTCACATAGAAAAAGGAAGAAGCCTCGTGTAATTGTTTTTGTGCAGGAAGGTGCCCCTTCCTGCTCAAAAACAATCATCCCCACAATGCAGGCACCCTTGCACCCAGAGCCGGGTTAAGCCCTCTGAAGGCTCCCAGGCAGTTGAACTTTTGGTGCCCCCCCCTTGCAAATTATGTCCTAATACGTTTTAAATTTTACCAACTAAAAATGTTAATAAACCAATTTTATTACACAAAACTAAACATTACACATGCGTAGTTTGTACCAGTTTTTTTTTTACTAACTGACAGTTGACAGAAGATGTGCTTTTAAGAGACAAACTGTTATGTGAATCTGATGTCTATGGTTTATGTAGTTTAAGTTGTCAATGGGTATATTACATTAATACAATATTTTCTCCATAGAGTCTTTACTGTAAAGTTTTTGCTTCTTTGAGTTGATTCATTTTTTTCTACCTTTTGGAAACAACTTAAGAAAGCTTGATTGCAATTTTCCTTCAAGATCAAATCAATATTATTTTGATCAGTTGTCGCGGGCCCTTAAAAGGAGTGGGGCCTATAGGCTGGTGCCTACTTTGCCTATTTGGAAATCCGGCTCTTCTTGCACCATGGTGCAAGAGTGCCTGCGTTGGCACATGGCAGCAATATGTGGGCGAGCGCAGGAAGGGGAAAGGCACCTGCTGGGCCGCTCTGCACCACAGGCCTTGTGAATGAGGCCCTAAATGTGGCCATTGGAGAAAAATGAAGCTATCCAACTGCAGGACCAAATAAAAAATCTTATCTACTCTATGATTGCCGGCTTAGAAATATTCTGGAGCACTAAGAGGCAACAATCGTTGTATTGGTGAACTTAATTTGCATCAGTGATAGTGAGCACCCCTGTCTCGAGGTCCAGCTTGGTCTTTAAGTAGTCCTAACACTTTCGAACATCAAGCCTTCCTCAGCATCTTATCAAAGATCATGGGATTCACAGACACTGTACCTCAGTGGTCTTCTTCTTATCTCTCTAATCATCACCAAACCCCAACTTGCAGCAGTCACTTGTGGTGTGTCCTCTCCCGGCACCCTCAACCTTTGCAGGTAGTCTGTCAGAGTATTCCATGATACATCCTTAATCAAAACCAAGTAGGATGCCAATGACACATGGTTCTAGATGAAAATCTCTACTCAGGTTTGATTTGTTCTCATCCAAGCCTGGCTGTATGGAACATACCTCAAACTGAACATAATTAAAAACAAATTAGGTTCCCATAACCTAAAACCTCTAGGTTGAGAAACCTCTCCAACATGAAGCTTGACAGATTTGTGAGTTTCCCCCTGAATCAGGTGTGTTGGCATGTCTTTGATTCTTCTTCCTTAGTTGCTCGTCACATCCGGTTATATCTCCCTTTATTTCCAGGCCCCTAACACTTTCTGTAGCACTGTTTCGAACTTCTTGAGTCTCTTTCCATGCCCTACCATACTACTTTCTCTTGTCACCGCATTGCCACTCATGCATGCTTTCATCTGCTCCTTCCGTTCCCTCATTATACTAAGATAACAGTAAATAGAGTTAAACATTTTCATTCCCCCTACCATCCAATACAACGTGTGCACCCAAGCAAAGGCATGCTTATAATGCTCCCCCCCCTCATTCTCAACCAGGCCCTCCTTTGACTCATCCATGTACTCCTTCACTCTCCTTGTTTTTCGAGAAAAGGTTTTGGGGAAATGGTGTTCTTGCCAAATGCATGACCATTGCTAACATTTTCAGAATATGCATAGGCTTGTGAGTGAACAGGTAGCCTCAGTGAAAATCTCAAAATGCAGTCATTTTTCATGCATTAATGAGTGCTTTGGGAATTAAGTAGGATTTTTTACTTAAATATGGCAACATCTGGTTTAATAGACAAGTGTGTGGTGTACCTGCTCTATGCTATGTTATGTTACGTCATGTCATGTTATTTTTTTTTGTACAGCACACAATCTACCATTAGTATAATAAATATAATACGTTTTAACAGCAATAATTTATCATTGTGGTTCAGCATTGGCAATAGTGAATGGCAAGCCTATTGAGGTCAGATGCAAAAACAACAATGTGATGGATGGAATGCTTGCATCAATTTCAGCCATGGCAGTCTCTCATGCCGCAGCCCAGTGCATCATTTTTTTGTCCACCATGCCAACTCATTTTGGACCCAGCTGTGTGCAAATCAGTCCTGACCCTGTTCCTCACGGAACAGTCCAGCCTGAACTGCCAAGCCAGGTCCTCCCTGAACTGGAAAACAAGTAAACTAGGACCGGTTTCTCCATAATTATGGCTCTTCAGCCAGCTATAGCTTGGTTCCAGTGGAACAGTGAGCCCAGGAACCACGCCTGGGTATATCCAGCACACTTTGGGCAACAAATGCAAAAGCAACAAGGTGATGGATGGAATCCTTGAATTAATCTCAGCCAATGGCAATCGCTCAGGGCCACACTACTTTGCCCTACTTTGTGTCAAGTGGATGTTTTATGGGTGGTACATGAGAGGTCTCATGCAAACACATGTGTATTGACACACATCTCTATCTACTAACAATTATAAAAATGAGTGTGTGCCAAACACACCTCCTATAGGCAAACATAACACAGGACAAATATTTTCATTTCTCCATACTTTTCAAACTTTACATGTGTGTTGCAGTACACAGCACACATACAAAGTGGGAAAGGATTAAGCATAGTTTTTGCACTGGAAGGTTCCACTTCCAGTACAAATCCAGTGCTTCACAGAACCTGCACACGCTTGCACTACAGTGCAAAGGTGTGTGCGTTGGGAGATGGCAACCTAAAGTATATCAGTGCTGGGGTAAAGAAACACATCGCCACATTTTAGTAGATACGGCACTGATTTCACTCTCCCTTTTAAGTAATAAATCACAGCAACTTTAGAGCTTCTGGCAAGTGATGTTTTCATTCTTCATATGTCTGCTTTTGGAATTATGCAAAGAGATGAGCATAATATTAGTCTGTGTATTTGTGTAATAATGTGAGCCCTACTTTAGAGTAATTAAAAAAATGTGGTATTGGGTGCAAAAGGTCTTATTCTTGCAATGTTACCTTACTACCACTAGAGAGAGCTGGTAGCACACAGATATGAAATCACTCACTCTCCCTGTCCTTAGAAAATGTGAACTGTAAACTGGTTCTCATATATAGCGCTCCAATGCCTTTGGGCCAGGTCTACATTATATAAAACAGATAAAAAGTCTTTACATGAGCTGTATAGCACTCCATGTGACGTTTCCCCCACTTCAGAGTGCATGGAGAGAGGAGACAGGGTGCAAGAAGAGGCCCAGTGAGGGGTTCAGTATTGAAGCTACTAGGCCATGGCACAGTCAGTGTCAGAGAGCATGTCCCAAAATATTTAGATGCAGATGTCTCCTAAAGTTAGGAGATAGTTGAAGGGACTAACTGCATTAAAAGAAGCATTGATAAAGCCAATAGGTCTAGTGTTGGCTGCCAGCCTTTTGGCCATTGCTATTTTGTTATGTTTTTGCCAAACTTTATTGTTTGGAAAGCTACTGAGCTCTCATCAATTTAAACAAAAACATTGGCTTAAGTCAAAAATATTGTTTTGGTCTCAACAAGCACACATTGCCATAGTGCTCCCTGGCACTGAAGGGAACCACTTTGTCTGTTGATTTGTGAAGGGGCAACAAACCATAGGTCACAGTGAAGTCCACTAATGGCTGAAGGGGGCTGACACCCAGCCCCTTGATGCATGCTGGAGTGAGTGGAACAAAAAAGTGAATGAGGAAACCACAGACCAACGGACGAAGTCTGTCTGAAAACCCCTACAGGTAAAATCAAAAGGTCTTGGTTAACATTGACTTAAAAAAAGCCAATCGGTCTAGCATTGACTGCCAAGAAAGAAGAAAAGAAAAAAGGAAATCAAGAAAGAAAGAAAGAAAGAAAGAAAGAAAGGAAAGAAAGAAAGAAGACAGAAGTTTTGAAAGAAGTGAAGAAAGAAATCATTTGAGAAAAGAAGGAAAAAGAAAGAAGCTAAGGAAGAAGAAAGAATGAAGGAAGCAATAAAGAATAAAGAAAGAAGATGGAGAGAAAGAAAGAAGAATAGAAAGAAAGAAAGAAGATTGGAAAAGAGAAGGAAAGCAGAAAAGACGGAAAGAATGAAAGAAGGAAAGAAAGAAGAAAGAAAGAGGAAGGAAAAGAATTAGGAAAGAAATGAAAGAAAACAGAAAGGAAAGAAAAGAAAAGAAAAGGAAAGAAGAAAGAAAACAATTAAGAAAAGAATGAAAGAAAAAGGAAAGAAAAACTAGAGATAGAAACAAAGAAGACAAGAAAGAAGGAAAGAAAAATGAAAAAGAAAGAAGGAAAAAGGAGCAAAGGAAGGAAAGAAGGAAGGAAAGAAAGAATGAAGGAACAAAAGAAACAGGGAAGGAAAGAGAAACATAAAAAGAAAGAAAGAATGACGAAAAACCTAAAGAAAGAAAAAATAAACAAGGAAATAAACAAGGAAGGAAAAGGAAAGAATGGAAGAAAGAAAGGAAGAAAGAAAAGAAAGGAAAAGAAAAGAAAAGAAAGAGAAAAAGAAAAGAATGAGGTAAAGAGTAAGTAATAATGAGGATGGAAAAAAGATCACAGAAAGAAAGTAGAAAGGAAAGAATGAAAGAAGGAAACAAAGTAGAAAGAAGATAAAGAACGGAAAGGAAAGGAAAAATGAAGCAAGAAAGAGGATGACAAGAAAGAAAGAAACAAAAGAAGGACAGAAAGATGGAATAACATGTAGGCAGGGTTACAAAAATAGAGCATCTTCATGAGCTTAAATTCAGAGTACATATGGGCTGCTGGTATGGTGTGAAAAAGCAGCAGCCAGATAAACAAAGGAATTTACAACAGCTTAGGCAGGAGACAGGAACTGATAAAGCTACAATGTGCCCAGTGCTCTCATCTGGTAGAAAGCCTCCTTCTATCACATCAGGCTCTACAAATAAAGGAGCACTTAAGTAATACAATAAAAACAAAAACATGGCACCAAAGGGAACTACCTTGTGTGCAAATGTACTTCTTGAGAAAGGACAAATGCAGTCACTCAAAGTTTAGTTATCCAGTGACTGAAGTAGGCTGACTCATTCCACCATGCTGTATGCTGTAGTGGGCAGAAGCAAAATGAGAATGGCACAAGAACAGACCAATGGTTAAACAGAGGTGGCTGAAAGCATCTTTATGAAGTATATTCTACATATTATCCTGGTAAAATCAAAAGGTCTTGGCTAATGCCAGACCTAAGTAAAAGCCTGTGGCTTAACGTGTCTTGTCTGGGAGTAGACTACACGGCACAAAAGTCCTGCAATCTTATGCCTGTCTGTTCATTCTTCTCGGAGTGAACATACCTTTCTCATTCACCTGGGGATTGGGTCTTGTACCACACATTGACCCAGTAATAGCAACGCAGTATACTTATGCTTCTGTGCATCAACCACATGACGCAGGGGACCCATGCCAAGCCATGTACAGTGATCTCACAGCTGCCCATTCTTCTGTGCATCAAACACACCTCGCTCATATGCAATGTTCAGGATTTAAGACCACTCAGTGCTTTAAATCATCAGACACTGTCCGGTACTGTCTCACTGATGTCCATTCATCACACTGTGCATCCGTCACAGTCTTCTCATTCACCTAGGGGAGGAGTGACTATGCAACACGAGGTCACAATTACCTTTTCTGTCCCCAAGACAGAGAAGGCAAATTATATTTGTGTGTGTGTTACTTAAAATCCTGTTTTGCACTTTCTGTGCATCACAAGTGTATATATGTGTGCATATTGCACATCAAAGTTGAACGAAGACCTAATTTGTTTATTTTGTGTGGTTTTTTTTTTCGTCAGGGTTACTTAAAATTGTGCTTTACACACTGTGTGCACCACACGTGTGTTTGTGTGGCATATCTGAATTATCTGAAAGCATGGTTTGCACATGCATGTACATCACAAACGAAGCTTGTGTGCAGGGCTGACTCCAGGGCGGTGCGACCGGCGCCACCGCACCGGGTGCTGACTTTGGGAGAGGGCGCCAAGTTTGCAAGTATATTTTAGTTTTTAAAACCCCTGCCAGGATTTTATTGCCTCCAGAAATATTCAGGCAACAATAAAAATGTTAAGATAACTTTGGTGATTAATGTTCCTGTCTGGAGAGAGAAAGGGGATTTCTCTAGTGGGAGTTTTAAGGCAGCGCAGGGGGTTAATATGCCTCCTGCAAAGAACATGTACCATGCAGATCACAAAGTGCATATAATGCAAATAGGTCAGTAGGTTACTGTTTTTGTCACAGAGATCCTTTTGTTACTTGCAATTTATAAGTTAAAATCCTAATATAGAACAGTGACTTATTAACTGTCACCAAAGAGCTGTATGCAAACTGCAAGGTATAGATTAGAGTGTTATTTTCCCCCCAGTCTTTCATTATCCTAATGCTGCAAAAAGGGTTTAATTGGGTATAAATCCATTCTTATTATTATAGAGAACCCCCAACCATGGTGTTACATTTTAAATTCTGAGTTTGGGCTTCTCCAGACCAAGCACCCTCAAACTATACTGCCTACCAGTATGGACGACATGACTCCTACGTTTTGTAGATCTCTGCCGTATGTAACATTTCCTATACAGTGATTCACTCACCTGTGATTTATTCTCTCTGTGTAATGGTATGAGTGGTGCTATAGAACTAATTACATGCATGAGTGAGAGATGGTAGCGAGGGAATCCGTGGCGGAGGTGGTCATTGGGTGGGGTAAGGCGCCAAGAAACCTTCTTGCACAGGGCGCCGGCAGCACCAAGGCCGGTCCTGCTTGTGTGTATTACACATCAGGGTTATTTAAAGTTCTGGTTTGCACATTCTTGTGCATCATGCTCTGAGGCTCCTCATCAGGATATGACGTGCGATATAATTGGAACAATACAGAAAAGTGAATGCGTGCGTGCGTGCGTGCAAGTGTCTGGTAAATAGTTATTTTTTGGTAGTTCTGATTATGACTTCCATCCAGTTGGCTTCTTAAGGCTCTGTGGTTCGGTGAGGCAGGGGAACAGTGTGTCCTGCCGCAGACAGAGAGGAACCAGCGGCCTTGCAAGACTTCGCTGCGGTGTGGAACTCTCCGCCGACACAGACTGAAAGCAGGGCCCATGTTACACAGAGAAACGCGGCTCCCTCCTGTCTCAATAATGTTGGGGTACTTGTGGCTGACCAGGGAAGTGACAAGCATGCGTCGGAGGGACGTGAGGACTGCTGAGGCGTCCTGAGAGAACTTGGGCGGAGGCTTAGGGTGCACCCATGCGGTTTGCTCCCTTTACGATTTCCGCATTAAATCTCATTTTTTGAGTTGATTATCTCCGTTAGCAGAGGCATGCATGTCTGATCCTTTTATCCTGGAGGGGGCCCATTTAGACAACATGTTTACATACCGAGAAGAAACGAATCGCCAAGTTTTTTCAGGGGCCATCTAAAAATCGAATTAAAAATTAAACAGTTGTTTTTGACCCTCAAGATCAAGGACAAGTGAAACATATGTGAAGATGTTTTTTTTATTCCCTCAAATTCGGTAGGAATGAAATGGTAAACGTAGCTGGCGTTAGAAAAAAAACCTATATAAAGAACAATTAACAATTTATGTTTTGAAATACTGACGCGCATGTTTTTTGTACTGAGCTGATGGTAAAAAGAATTCTCAGTGTATGCGTGTGTTTGTGTATGTGTTTATGTGTATGTGTGTGTATGCGTGTGTTTGTGTATGTGTTTATGTGTATGTGTTTCTGTGTGCATGTGTGTGTTTGTATACACTACAATATCCCGTAGCAAGGGTGCGATAGGGCTTAAATACCTGCTGCACATATGTAGCTATAGCTGTGTGTACGTGTTTGTGTGTACGTATGTTAGTTTGTGTGCGTGTCTGTATAGTGTGCGTCTGCTTCAGTACGGCAGTCCATTAAGGATGGATTGGCTCCAATCGAAGGAAAGTAAATGTGTACTCCTGTGGTAAAAGTCATTCATGATTGGGTGCGGTAGGCCGCTTGTTGGTATGAATGTGTCTGAGGATGTGACTATGTCTGTGGATGTGCATGTGATTGTCTGCCTCGGCTTCTGTGAAAGCCTCCCCGAAGAGCACGCATTTGTGGAAGGGTGTGGCCCAGTGATAATCTGTTTGGAAATGCTTCATCTGTTTTGTCTTTCCAGACACTTGGCGGTGTATTTAAGAGCTCCTAGCGCCTCCTTGCGCCACATTAGAGTAATTTTTTACACTAATGTGGCCCAATGAGGCCAAAATCGCCACGCCATATTTACAAAGTGGGGCAATGCATGCATTCGCCACTTTGTAACCATTTGTGCTTTGTTATGCCTGCGCCAGGCATAATGCATTCAAATGGGGCGTTCCCCTGTGTGTGGGGGGGGGGCAAAAAAATGTCGCAAAGAAATCTAACAGATTTCTAAGTGTCACTTTTTTTGGACACTACTAACGCCTGCTCAGAGTAGTCTTTAACCCCTTCCCCGCCACGGACGTAATGGTTACGTCCATGGCAGCGCCCGTGTGGCGCCATGGACGTAACCATTACGTCCAGGGACTGGCAGTCGGGGGAAGCGCTAGCGCTTCCCCCGAGGCCCGCCCCCCAACACCCCCAGGCCAGGGCTGAAAGGGGAATCCCTTCCCCTTTCACGCCCACCCCCCCCACCCCCCCCCATGACGCGCTGATTTCATGGAAAGGGGGAATGACGCGCTGGAAGCCATTTGCTTCCAGCGCGTCAAGGGAGAAGGTGAGTATTTCACCTTCCTGCGGGGTGGGGGTGCTCTCAGAGAGGCATCGAGGGAAAGGAAAGGGTTTTCCTTTCCCTCGATGTCTCTTTGAGCATTCCTGCTGCCCGATCGCGATGCGATCGGGCAGCAGGAATGCCCACTAGACACCAGGGATTTCTGTATGTGTGTGTGTGTGTGTGAATATTAGTGTAGGGGAGCGACCCCTTGGGCAAGGGTCGCTCCCCTTTGGGGGCACATGCATTTTACGTCGTTTCTGCCCCCCCTGGGGGCAGATTGGCCCTATTTTTAGGCCGATCTGCCCCCAAGGGGGGCAGAAAGCCACTAGACACCAGGGATTTTATTGTTGATTTGTATTTTTTGTGTTGGGGGGCGGCCCCTTGGGCAAGGGTCGCTCCCCTTTGGGGGCAAATGTATTTTACGTCGTTTCTGCCCCCCCTGGGGGCAGATTGGCCCTATTTTTAGGCCGATCTGCCCCCAAGGGGGCCAGAAAGCCACTAGACACCAGGGATTTTATTGTTGATGTGTATTTTTTGTGTTGGGGGGCGGCCCCTTGGGCAAGGGTCGCCCCCAGGGGCCCTCATGTATTTTTGGGCAGTTCTGCCCCCCTTGGGGGCAGGGAGGCCTATTTTTTTTAGGCCTTTCTGCCCCCAAGGGGGGCAGAATCCCAATAGCGCCAGAAATAGTATGTATGTATGTGTGCTTTGTGTTGGGGGGTGGCCCCTTGGGCAAGGGTCGCTCCCCCCAGGGGCGCAATGTATTTATTGTCGTTTCTGCCCCCCTTGGGGGCAGATTGGCCCTATTTTTAGGCCGATCTGCCCCCAAGGGGGGCAGAAAGCCACTAGACACCAGGGATTTTATTGTTGATTTTTATTTTTTGTGTTGGGGGGTGGCCCCTTGGGCAAGGGTCGCCCCCAGGGGCCCACATGTATTTTTGGGCAGTTCTGCCCCCCTAGGGGGCAGATATGCCTATTTTTTAGGCCTTTCTGTCCCCAAGGGGGGCAGAATCCCCATAGCACCAGGGATTCTATGTATGTGTGTGTGTGCTTTGTGTGGGGGTGTGGCACCTTGGGCAAGGGTCGCCCCCCCCCAAAGGGTGCAATGTAATCTGGGCGATTTCTGCCCCCTCCCCTTGGGGGTAGATTGGCTTATTTTTTTTTAGGCCCATCTTCCCCCAAGCAGAGAAGACTAGACACGGGAAAATGAAAAAATGGTTAGTGGCGGAGTGTTTGTCAACTGGCGAAGTATTTACTTTTATGATAATAACAGTTTTTCTCCTTTTTGTTTTAGTTCAAAGCTTTTGCTGACTTTGCTGTGGCTTGTTGCAGTTTTGGCAGTAGTTGTCCTGCGGTTTGCGTAGTTGCATGTTTTAGGTAAGTAAATAAATTTACTCCAAGTGAGTATTGTTGCAATGCATGAATGACATGTTTGTAGGTGGTGTACTGAATGCAGGATTGTGTGTGAAATTGTCCTTAGAGTTATGCACAATGATTATTGTGTTGTCTTATGTCTAATTTGCTTTTTTTTTCTCTTTTTAGTGGGATATCGTTGGTGATTGCTGTGGCTGTGCAGAGTAGTTGCTGGTGAGTCAAGCTTTTTCAGGCAAGTGAGCAGTATAGTTTTTGAGTTTATAATTCTTAGTGATAAACCTATACTTTGTTACTTATCTTACACAGTGCTGGTTGTTGGTGGTGTATTTGTCCAGTTAATTTTAGTAGGAAGGATCATGGCCAGCCGTAGGATGACCGCTCAGCAGGTTGTTAGTGTGCTTTTTGAGTCATCTTCTGACCATGAATATGAGACTGACTCTGCATCTGAGGCAGAGGAGGAAGTGCAGGATTCTGGAAGTGAATTTTCTGTCAGAGATGAATCATCTGATGATGAAGCCACTCTCAGTGCTGATGAAGGGCCTGTTTTAGAGGAGGACAGTGATGTGCCAATGGTGCAGGAGCCAGCGGCTGAAAGGCTTCCCATTGGAAGACCTGACGCATGGGTTGCACCAAACATGGAGCAGCCACAGTTGCCTGCGTTTACTGGTTTTCCAGGGTGTCGAGTTAATACGGAAAACTTTTTGCCCGTCAACTTTTTTGAGTTGTTTATGGACGATATATTTTTGGAAGAGATTGTTGAGCAGACTAATTTGTATGCAGAGCAGTTTTTGAGGGACAACGCTGCCAGACTTAGGCCACACTCTAGAGCTAGCCGGTGGATTCCCACAAATCTGGAAGAGTTGAAAAAGTTCTTGGGTTTAACTTTTTTGATGGGGCTGATAAGCAAGCCGTCGCTGTCTTCATATTGGTCTACTAGTCCCTTGATGGCAACTGCTATTTTTCCTGCCATCATGAGTCGTAACCGGTATGAGCTTCTTCTTCGGATGTTGCATTTTGTAGATAATGCTTTAGCCTTGCCACGAGATCATCCTGATTCTGACCGTCTTTTTAAGATTAGACCTGTCCTTGATCATTTGGTAGATCGGTTTTCAGAGATCTATGTTCCAGGGAAAGAAATATCTGTAGATGAGTCTTTGGTCCTGTTCAAGGGTCGTTTGGTTTTTAGGCAGTACATTCCTAGCAAGAGGGCACGGTATGGAATTAAATTGTATATGCTGTCAGAAAGTAGTACAGGATATGTTTATAATTTCCGGGTCTACACTGGTAGGGATTCCAATATTGACCCCCCTGGTTGTCCTCCCACTTTTGGAGTTAGTGAGAAAATTGTGTGGGAACTTGGTAGACGACTGTTTAACAAAGGTCACCATTTATATGTAGATAACTTCTACACTGGAGTTCGGTTGTTCAAGGAGTTGTTCAGAGTGGACACTGTTGCTTGTGGCACAATCCGCTCTAATCGGAAAGGCTATCCAAAAGAGCTTGTCTGTAAAAAACTTGAGAAGGGACAGTGCAGTGCCTTGCGGAATGATGAGCTGCTAGCTCTGAAATTTGTAGACAAGAGGGATGTATACATGCTAAGCACCATCCATGATGAGAGTACTTCACCTGTGGCTGTTTGGGGTCAGGTTGCCGAAGTGCGCAAACCTGTGTGCATCTTAGACTATAATAAGCACATGGGTGGTGTTGATAGAGTAGATCAGAGGTTAGAACCTTACACTGCTGCTCGTAAGTCTTATGTGTGGTATAAGAAATTAGCGCTTCACTTGTTCCACTTGGCAACTTTTAATGCTTTTGTTGTGTTTAAGGATAGTTCTCCAGAGTCAAGGATGACATTTGTGAAATTTCAGGAGTCTATCATAGCTAGCCTTGTTGTGCTGGAACAGGCAAGAGTTCCTAGAGAAGCAGTGGTGGAGGATGTGGCTAGATTGAAAGATCGTCACTTTGCTGAGCACATTCCTCCCACGGCCAAAAAAAACTTTCCTGCTAAGAGATGTAGAGTCTGTGCTCGAAGAGGTATCAGGAAGGAGACTAGGATGTACTGCCCTGATTGTCCTTCAAAGCCTGGGCTGTGTGTGGGTGGCTGTTTCAGGAGCTACCACACACAGAAGAATTATTGGGAAATTCCGTGAGCGTAAACTGGTGTTTTATATTTTGATATGTTCGGTTTCACGGTTGGCATTAGTCATGTATTCAGTTAGAGCTTTTGTGTTTGTAGTTTTGTACTAATTTATGATTAGTGGTTTCTTTGTTGTTTAAAAACAAAAAAAAGGGGATGGCATGTGTAGAGTGGCGCTTTGCTGGCGGCGTGGGTGTGGTGGCGCTTGGCTGGCGGTGTGTGTGGGGTGGCGCTTGGCTGGCGGTGTGTGTGGGGTGGCGCTTGGCTGGCGGTGTGTGTGGGGTGGCGCTTGGCTGGCGGTGTGTGTGGGGTGGCGCTGGGCTGGCGGTGTGTGTGGGGTGGCGCTTGGCTGGTGGTGTGGGTGGGGTGGCGCTTGGCTGGCAGTGCCGGCCAAACGCCAGTCCACACACTCATCAGCTGGTGTGATTGCTGTATCAGGCATGTGGGCGTATGAAAGTGATGGGCCCTTGACTGGCGCTGTCTGTGGATGCGAGTCTTGTAATGTGCTGGGCCCGTGGCTGGCGGCGTGAATGGTCTAGTGCATGTCATGTATGAAAGGTGTGTGAATGGACTGTAAAGCGGTTGGTGCCTTGTCGTGGCTTTACAGCTCACGAGCTGTGAGTCATTGGTTCAGTTTTTTGGCCTTTCAGTTATTAACAGTGCATTTCACTTTTGTGAAATCTCTTGTTAATAAAATTTGATCTACTGAACCATCACTCACCCTCGTGCCAAATCCAACCAGTATGTGTGGTACAAATGACAAAACCTGCTCCGCTGTAATCAGGCGTCGCAGCACACTTGAGACACGCTAGGTGCCTCAGGTGGGACCCCGATGATGAAGCATGCCACCAACTTGGTTGGTGGGTGAGGGGTCTTCTTCACATAACCTAAGTGTGTTTCTTTTCACAATTTTAGTGTTTGGCACATCACGGACGTATGTGCACACATCAAAGTGATATATTCCAAAAATACCTGTGTTTGGGGGGGAGGGCCCACCTATGTTTTTGGTCCTGGGTGCGGCCGTCATGTAGGGAAACCTACAAAACCCAGAAACTTTTTAAAACTAGGCACCCCAAGGAGTCTAGGGAGGTGTGGCTTGTGTGGCTCCCCCAACATTTTCTTACCCAGACTCCTCTGTAAACCTCACAATTTGCATAAAAAAGCATATTTTCCTGATTTTTCTTAGTAGGATCACCGCTCCAGCACAAAATTCCTACTCCCCAGTTTTCCCCTCAGTCTCCCAAGTAAAATGACACCTCACTTATGTGGGTCCCCAAGGCAGAGTCCTTCTAAAGATGTATAAAAGAATATGCCCTTATAAACTTGCTGTGCTATCCCTTCTATCCCTTCAGGTTTTGGGCCTTATTATGTTGCAGGCACCTGGGCCACCCACACAAGTGAGGTATCATTTTTATCGGGAGACTTGGGGGAACGCTGGGTGGAAGGAAATTTGTGGCTCCTATCAGATTCCAGAACTTTCTGCCACAGAAATGTGAGGAACATGTGTTTTTTTAGCCAAATTTTGAGGTTTGCAAAGGATTCTGGGTAACAGAACCTGGTCCGAGCCCCGCAAGTCACCCCTCCTTGGATTCCCCTAGGTCTCTAGTTTTCAGAAATGCACTGGTTTGGTAGGTTTCCCTAGGCGCCGGGTGAGCTACAGGCCAAAATCCGCAGGTAGGCACTGTTTTCTCCCAAAATTGTGGATGTGTCCACGTTGCGCTTTGGGGTGTTTCCTGTCGCAGGCGCTAGGCCTACCCACGCAAGTGAGGTATCATTTTTATCGGGAGACTTGGGGGAACGCTGGGTGGAAGGAAATTTGTAGCTCCTCTCAGATTCCAGAACTTTCTGCCACAGAAATGTGAGGAACATGTGTTTTTTTAGCCAAATTTTGAGGTTTGCAAAGGATTCTGGGTAACAGAACCTGGTCCGAGCCCCGCAAGTCACCCCTCCTTGGATCCCCCTAGGTCTCTAGTTTTCAGAAATGCACAGGTTTGGTAGGTTTCCCTAGGTGGCGGCTGAGCTAGAGGCCAAAATCTACAGGTAGTCACTTTGCTAAAAACAGCTCTGTTTTCTGTGATATGTACACGTTGTGTTTTGGGGCATATCCTGTCGCGGGAGCTAGGCCTACCCACACAAGTGAGGTATAATTTTTATCGGGAGACGTGGGGGAACACTGGGTGGAAGGAAATTTGTGGCTCCTCTCAGATTCCAGAACTTTCTGCTACAGAAATGTGAGGAACATGTGTTTTTTTAGCCAAATTTTGAGGTTTGCAAAGGATTCTGGGTAACAGAACCTGGTCCGAGCCCCGCAAGTCACCCCTCCTTGGATCTCCCTAGGTCTCTAGTTTTCAGAAATGCACAGGTTTGGTAGGTTTCCCTAGGTGGCGGCTGAGCTAGAGGCCAAAATCTACAGGTAGTCACTTTGCTAAAAACAGCTCTGTTTTCTGTGATATGTCCACGTTGTGTTTTGGGGCATATCCTGTCGCGGGCGCTAGGCCTACCCACACAAGTGAGGTATCATTTTTATCGGGAGACGTGGGGGAACGCTGGGTGGAAGGAAATTTGTAGCTCCTCTCAGATTCCAGAACTTTCTGCCACAGAAATGTGAGGAACATGTGTTATTTTAGCCAAATTTTTAGGTTTGCAAAGGATTCTGGGTAACAGAACCTGGTCCGAGCCCCGCAAGTCACCCCTCCTTGGATTCCCCTAGGTCTCTAGTTTTCAGAAATGCACAGGTTTGGTAGGTTTCCCTAGGTGCCGGCTGAGCTAGAGGCCAAAATCTACAGGTAGGCACTTCGCAAAAAACACCTCTGTTTTTTTCCAAAATTTAGGATGTGTCCACGTTGCGCTTTGGGGTGTTTCCTGTCGCCGGCGCTAGGCCTACCCACGCAAGTGAGGTATCATTTTTATCGGGAGACTTGGGGGAACGCTGGGTGGAAGGAAATTTGTAGCTCCTCTCAGATTCCAGAACTTTCTGCCACAGAAATGTGAGGGACATGTGTTTTTTTAGCCAAATTTTGAGGTTTGCAAAGGATTCTGGGTAACAGAACCTGGTCCGAGCCCCGCAAGTCACCCCTCCTTGGATCCCCCTAGGTCTCTAGTTTTCAGAAATGCACAGGTTTGGTAGGTTTCCCTAGGTGGTGGCTGAGCTAGAGGCCAAAATCTACAGGTAGTCACTTTGCTAAAAACAGCTCTGTTTTCTGTGATATGTCCACGTTGTGTTTTGGGGCATATCCTGTCGCGGGCGCTAGGCCTACCCACACAAGTGAGGTATCATTTTTATCGGGAGACGTGGGGGAACGCTGGGTGGAAGGAAATTTGTGGCTCCTCTCAGATTCCAGAACTTTCTGCCACAGAAATGTGAGGAACATGTGTTTTTTTAGCCAAATTTTGAGGTTTGCAAAGGATTCTGGGTAACAGAACCTGGTCCGAGCCCCGCAAGTCACCCCTCCTTGGATCCCCCTAGGTCTCTAGTTTTCAGAAATGCACAGGTTTGGTAGGTTTCCCTAGGTGGCGGCTGAGCTAGAGGCCAAAATCTACAGGTAGTCACTTTGCTAAAAACAGCTCTGTTTTCTGTGATATGTCCACGTTGTGTTTTGGGGCATATCCTGTCACGGGCGCTAGGCCTACCCACACAAGTGAGGTATCATTTTTATCGGGAGACGTGGGGGAACGCTGGGTGGAAGGAAATTTGTAGCTCCTCTCAGATTCCAGAACTTTCTGCCACAGAAATGTGAGGAACATGTGTTTTTTTAGCCAAATTTTGAGGTTTGCAAAGGATTCTGGGTAACAGAACCTGGTCCGAGCCCCGCAAGTCACCCCTCCTTGGATCCCCCTAGGTCTCTAGTTTTCAGAAATGCACAGGTTTGGTAGGTTTCCCTAGGTGGCGGCTAAGCTAGAGGCCAAAATCTACAGGTAGTCACTTTGCTAAAAACAGCTCTGTTTTCTGTGATATGTCCACGTTGTGTTTTGGGGCATATCCTGTCGCGGGCGCTAGGCCTACCCACACAAGTGAGGTATCATTTTTATCGGGAGACGTGGGGGAACGCTGGGTGGAAGGGAATTTGTAGCTCCTCTCAGATTCCAGAACTTTCTGCCACAGAAATGTGAGGAACATGTGTTTTTTTAGCCAAATTTTGAGGTTTGCAAAGGATTCTGGGTAACAGAACCTGGTCCGAGCCCCGCAAGTCACCCCTCCTTGGATTCCCCTAGGTCTCTAGTTTTCAGAAATGCACAGGTTTGGTAGGTTTCCCTAGGTGCCGGCTGAGCTAGAGGCCAAAATCTACAGGTAGGCACTTCGCAAAAAACACCTCTGTTTTTTTCCAAAATTTAGGATGTGTCCACGTTGCGCTTTGGGGTGTTTCCTGTCGCCGGCGCTAGGCCTACCCACGCAAGTGAGGTATCATTTTTATCGGGAGACTTGGGGGAACGCTGGGTGGAAGGAAATATGTAGCTCCTCTCAGATTCCAGAACTTTCTGCCACAGAAATGTGAGGAACATGTGTTTTTTTAGCCAAATTTTGAGGTTTGCAAAGGATTCTGGGTAACAGATCCTCGTCCGAGCCACACAAGTCACCCCTCCTTGGATTCCCCTAGGTCTCTAGTTTTCAGAAATGCATAGGTTTGGTAGGTTTCCCTAGGTGGCGGCTGAGCTAGAGGCCAAAATCTACAGGTAGTCACTTTGCTAAAAACAGCTCTGTTTTCTGTGATATGTCCACGTTGTGTTTTGGGGCATATCCTGTCGCGGGCGCTAGGCCTACCCACACAAGTGAGGTATCATTTTTATCGGGAGACGTGGGGGAACGCTGGGTGGAAGGAAATTTGTAGCTCCTCTCAGATTCCAGAACTTTCTGCCACAGAAATGTGAGGAACATGTGTTTTTTTAGCCAAATTTTGAGGTTTGCAAAGGATTCTGGGTAACAGAACCTGGTCCGAGCCCCGCAAGTCACCCCTCCTTGGATCCCCCTAGGTCTCTAGTTTTCAGAAATGCACAGGTTTGGTAGGTTTCCCTAGGTGCCGGCTGAGCTAGAGGCCAAAATCTACAGGTAGGCACTTCGCAAAAAACACCTCTGTTTTTTTCCAAAATTTAGGATGTGTCCACGTTGCGCTTTGGGGTGTTTCCTGTCGCCGGCGCTAGGCCAACCCACGCAAGTGAGATATCATTTTTATCGGGAGACTTGGGGGAACACTGGGTGGAAGGAAATTTGTAGCTCCTCTCAGATTCCGGAACTTTCTGCCACAGAAATGTGAGGAACATGTGTTTTTTTAGCCAAATTTTGAGGTTTGCAAAGGATTCTGGGTAACAGAACCTCGTCCAAGCCACACAAGTCACCCCTCCTTGGATTCCCTTAGGTCTCTAGTTTTCAGAAATGCATAGGTTTCGTAGGTTTCCCTAGGTGGCGGCTGAGCTAGAGGCCAAAATCTACAGGTAGTCACTTTGCTAAAAACAGCTCTGTTTTCTGTGATATGTCCACGTTGTGTTTTGGGGCATATCCTGTCGCGGGCGCTAGGCCTACCCACACAAGTGAGGTATCATTTTTATCAGGAGACGTGGGGGAACGCTGGGTGGAAGGAAATTTGTGGCTCCTCTCAGATTCCAGAACTTTCTGCCACAGAAATGTGAGGAACATGTGTTTTTTTAGCCAAATTTTGAGGTTTGCAAAGGATTCTGGGTAACAGAACCTGGTCCGAGCCCCGCAAGTCACCCCTCCTTGGATCCCCCTAGGTCTCTAGTTTTCAGAAATGCACAGGTTTGGTAGGTTTCCCTAGGTGGCGGCTGAGCTAGAGGCCAAAATCTACAGGTAGTCACTTTGCTAAAAACAGCTCTGTTTTCTGTGATATGTCCACGTTGTATTTTGGGGCATATCCTGTCGCGGGCGCTAGGCCTACCCACACAAGTGAGGTATCATTTTTATCGGGATACGTGGGGGAACGCTAGGTGGAAGGAAATTTGTGGCTCCTCTCAGATTCCAGAACTTTCTGCCACAGAAATGTGAGGAACATGTGTTTTTTTAGCCAAATTTTGAGGTTTGCAAAGGATTCTGGGTAACCGAACCTGGTCCGAGCCACACAAGTCACCCCTCCTTGGATTCCCCTAGGTCTCTAGTTTTCAGAAATGCACAGGTTTGGTAGGTTTCCCTAGGTGGCGGCTGAGCTAGAGGCCAAAATCTACAGGTAGTCACTATGCTAAAAACAGCTCTGTTTTCTGTGATGTGTCCAGGTTGTGTTTTGGGGCATATCCTGTCGCGGGCGCTAGGCCTACCCACACAAGTGAGGTATCATTTTTATCGGGAGACGTGGGGGAATGCTGGGTGGAAGGAAATTTGTCGCTCCTCTCAGATTCCAGAACTTTCTGCCACAGAAATGTGAGGAACATGTGTTTTTTTAGCCAAATTTTGAGGTTTGCAAAGGATTCTGGGTAACAGAACCTGGTCCGAGCCACACAAGTCACCCCTCCTTGGATTCCCCTAGGTCTCTAGTTTTCAGAAATGCACAGGTTTGGTAGGTTTCCCTAGGTGCCGGCTGAGCTAGAGGCCAAAATCTACAGGTAGTCACTTTGCTAAAAACAGCTCTGTTTTCTGTGATGTGTCCACGTTGTGTTTTGGGGCATATCCTGTCGCGGGCGCTAGGCCTACCCAAACAAGTGAGGTATCATTTTTATCGGGAGACTTGGGGGAACATAGAATAGCAAAACAAGTGTTATTGCCCCTTGTCTTTCTCTACATTTATTCCTTCCAAATATAGGGGTGTGTGTAAAAAAGACATCTATTTGAGAAATTCCATGTAATTCACGTGCTACTATGGTCACCCCGGAATTCAGAGATGTGCAAATAACCACTGCTCCTCAACACCTTATCTTGTGCCCTTTGTGGAAATGCAAAGGTTTTCTTGATAGCTATTTTTTACTCCTTATATTTCAGCAAATGAATTACTGTATACCCGGTATAGAATGAAAACGCACTGCAGGGTGCAGCTCATTTATTGGCTCTGGGTTCCTCGGGTTCTTGATGAACCTACAAACCCTATATATCCCCGCAACCAGAGGAGTCCAGCAGACGTAACGGTATATTGCTTTTGATAATCTGACATTGCAGGGAAAAGTTACAGAGTAAAAAGTAGAGAAAAATTGATGTTTTTTTCACCTCAATTTCAATATTTTTCTTTTTCAGCTGTTATTTTCTGTAGGAAACCCTTGTAGGATCTACACAAATGACCCCTTGCTGAATTCAGAATGTTGTCTACTTTTCAGAAATGGTTAGGTTTCTGGGATCCAGCATTGGTTTCATGACCATTCCGGTCACTGACTGGAAGGAGGCTGAAAGCACAAAAAATTGCACAAATGGGGTATGCCCCAGTAAAATGCCAAAATGGTGTTGAAAAATTGGGTTTTCGGATTCAAGTCGGCCTGTTCCTGAAAGCTGGGAAGCTGCTGAGTTTAGCACCGCAAACCCTTTGTTGATGCCATTTTCAGGGGAAAAACCACAAGCCTTCTTCTGCAGCCCCTTTTTCCAATTTGTTTGAAAAAAACGAAATTTTCACTGTATTTTGGCCAATTTCTTGGCCTCCTTCAGGGGAACCCACAAAGTCTGGGTACCTTTAGAATCGCTAGGATGTTGGAAAAAAAGGACGCAAATTTGGCTTGGTTAGCTTATGTGGACAAAAAGTTATGAGGGCCTAAGCGCGAACTGCCCCAAATAGGCAAAAAAAGGCATGGCACAGGAGGGGGAAAAGGCCTGGCAGCGAAGTGGTTAAAAGGAGGCACAACATTGATTACAATGGGCCTCAATAGGCTTTGCAGGATTAGCGTCAACATTTTTTACGCTAATCCTGCAAAGCTCTGGACTAGCATAAAAAATTCTGAAGCTAGTCCACTAACTAACACCAGGGTGCGCCATATTTTAAATAGAACGCACACATGGTGGCATTAGGGGGGGTGCCAGAAAAATGGCGATACACTGTGTGCAGCACCATTTTTCTTAAATATGCCCCTTTCTTTGTTTCTGTCTGGCTCCATGAGCGTAGTGCCTGTGTTTCTATGGTTCTGTGGTGTGTATTCCTGTGAAAAGGGAAGGTTAGAATATGGCTGTGGACCTGGAATGGATTGGGCTATTAATACCAGGAAGAACTGAAGGAATGAGAGAGAAGCGCAGACCTTGAGAACAGGCACTCCCATTTTAGCAGTAATTTGGGGATGCATCTTTTTATGAAAGATGCCACAGTGACAGCAATAACGGCTGTTTTGGAATGTACCATCTTAACATATGTCACAAAGGGCGGGCTGTCACAGCTTGGATGAACGTTTAAGGAGGGCCACTGGAGGTGCCATTCTGTATATGGCTCATATCACAAAAGCAGGGGTAGATACTCTCTGTCTGGATCCTGCCAACAGGACAAGAACGACCATATCAGATACCGCAGTAGCTCTGAGTCTGAGAAAAACAAAAAGTGAACAGAAAGAAATGTCAGCTGCTGGTAATTACTCTGAGTTGCATTTCATTTGGTTGTGTTTATCCTGACTGCGTCACTCCAGAGAAGGCGCAACTCTAGGCCAATGATCATAGGCCCTATTCCAATAGGAACAGTGCACGCCTGAACTGCCAGGTACCCTTGGAACCAGAACAGAAGCAGCCCCACTCCAGACTTCATCCTTATTGGGCCTGCTACGGAAGGTGCAGCATGAGTTTGTGTGCCGTAGGAGTGAGCTGTGTTTTTGTTCCCCAGAGCTGCGCAGGAGTCTGCTTCTTAACTAGAGAAGTCAGCGCAATTGGGGCACCATCATTAGCAACATATACAGCTCTGCTGTCTTGTAACTCACGCCTGATTTAAGTAACTTGCTCTGGTTTGTATTAAAAGGCACGTGTGAAGAGAGGAGTGTGTTTGTTGAGCTATATGTCTTTAGCAGTGTGTTGTGTGGTCGGACTAACATGTTCTTTTGCCTCTCTGAGAGATGGTGGTTTGAAGAGATGTATGTGGTGTTGTGGATGGTGACTTTTTGCCAACTGCATGCCTTTACATGAGAGTGTCTAGTCCCTGCCTGTCGTTTGCTGTTGGAGCACATAGATCTGGATATGTATTTAGCAGAGTCTGACTAGAGTGCTCTGTTGCCTGGCATGTGGCGTGTGTTCATGGAAGCTCCATGACATGCTACTATGGGCCACATGTACGAACGTTTTACGATTTCCTAATTGCGATTCCCTCAGAAGTTCAATTAGGAAATTGCAATTCCAAATGTACGAAATCCCATTGAGTTTCTTTTGCCATTCCCAGTGGGTCACAAATAGACCTCCTTAATGTGGTAGGTCGCAATTTGCGACCCACTGGGGAATTGCAAAAAGCACAGGGATGGTGTCCTCCTGCAGTCAGCAGACCACCATGTCTGAGACTGCTTTTCAATAAAGCAATCTTTTTTTTTAAAATGCAGCCTGTTTTCCTCAATGATAACGGGCTGTATTTAAAAAGCAAAAAATGAAGTGCTTCAGTTTCATTTTTTAAGAGTAGGCAGTGGTCGGTGTGACCACTGCCTGCTCTTAAAAAAAGTTCTCGCTACAATTCACAAAGGAGAAGGGGTTTCTTGGGAACCCCTTTCCATTGGCGAATGGACTAGCATCAGTTTGAAATTTGTGTTAACTGTGATTGTTTTGCAACCGTGTTCACGGTAACAAAACAATCATAAATACCACTGCGACTCACAATTAGGAAAGGAAGCCCTTAGCACGCCCCTTCCTAACTGAGACTCGCAAACCAATTTTGCAATTAGTTAAATAGATTACCGAATCGCAAAATAGCATTTGTACATACGAACATGCTTTTGCCTGTGCGCAAACAGCCCAATTCTGCCAATCCGGCAGTTTGCTCATAGAAAATAGCTTTGTAAATCTGGCCGTATATACCATAATGTGTATTTGTAAAGTGTATTTTCACCCTTTGGGCATGTTGGTGTTATGAAAATGAATGTAAATCATTTTATCAATCTCTGAAAAATGAAAGGTTGAGTGGCCCTGTAAGGATTTGAAACGGCTTTAGGCAAACACAGCTTCCTAGACAGGATACGTTAGTTCACTGAGCCACCATACATAGCCAGTGGGATATCTGAGTGCATATGTCTGTGAGATTTCGGAGTCACATTTCCAACCCTTCAAAATTTTAAATGGGAAAATTGCTCAGAAAATACCGTGATGTATGGATTTTGGTGTGGTAGAACTCCAAATCTGCATGTTATGCCCCTTTTTGCAGGGCTGAAGTCAGTATAGGCGGTAATTATTGTGCCTATTAAATTCCAATTTCTCCAAGGCGATTGCATATCCCTCTGGTAATGGGCTTCTAATTAGCAGGGACAACAAATGTGTTCACACATATTGGAAAAGATGCTTGCTGCCCAAGTGGAAATATAGACTTTCAAGGCTGTGCAGGAGTCAGAGAGGGAAAATAATTTTGTTTGTCGTACACAATGGAAATGCTTCAGGGAAGGGAACAAATCATTAGATGCACCTTTATTCCATGGCCAACGTTATCCAGGATGGTGAAGTTAAGTGGTTTTCTCGAATAGCTGCCGATTTGGTCCTTGTTGGCCAGGGCAACTATTTTTTGAGTACGTTGAAAGTTTCTGCTATCCGTCACAGCACCAATCTCTCGCCGCGATACTTTCTCTTTGTGTGTGTCAACCTTCTGCAAGTAGAAAAATATATATTGAACAACATTTCTTGCCTTGCTCTCTTCATAGCGAATCGTTGCGTTCAGCACACTCTTCCTGCTATTTGCGGTGTTGGTCCAAAATATATTCCAAAATATTGTGGAAGGAATATAGAGTGGTCACAATATTGTGACCAGAATATTGAGGACCAAATTATTCATAAATTTTCTATTCTTAACTCCGCATCTATGCACCTTGATTCAATGAGTTTCCTCATTAATAATTTTACTGGAAATGTTGCAGTGATTATTTCAATGATCCCATAGAAGATGTCATGACTGATGTAATATGTGGGGTAATTAGCAAAGCATGGTGAGGGCACGAGTTATAGTTTCCATAGGGCACAAGTTATAGTTACTTGAAATAACTTTAACTATAACTGCTGAAGTTCTATGGTTTTGTATGTTTGAAATGTGAGCCTAGCTATAACGTCCCTGTAACCTTTGTTTTTTTTAAGTGAATTTCTATGTTTTTTAAAATTCAATTTCAAAACTATAACAACCCGGTAACCTTTGTTTTTTTCAGTGAATCTCTATGTTTATTTAATGTTAGGTACCCAACCTTGTGCCACTCATGGCCTTTGGCCCTGCATGGCAGGGATTGTCTGCATGGCCTGGCCTGTGGCCCTGCGGCCTACCCCCATAACCACCCAACCTTGTGCCATGCATGGCATTTGGCCGTGCGCAGTGGAGGTTGTCCACAGGACCTACGGCCTACCCCCTATAACCACCCACCCCCACACCACTCATGAAATGCTTCTTTGGTGGAAATGTGATCATATTCCTGTACATCAAGAACGCGTCTCCAAAATTGGTGGGAAATGCGCTTGGGGGTCCTTTTAGTAAGCTGTCCATCATCCTGGAAAATGGCAGGAAGATGTTGTATACCACTAAGGTATATGGGGTGGGGCAAAAAGTGCAGGCTTCTAAGCAATTTTACATACTTGTAGTTTTTATATGGATGGGAGAACACGATCTCTGGTCTCAGCAGCACATGACAAAAAATAACCCACTTGTCACAGTCACTACATTCTACTCGAAAAATAAAGGACGCAAACATCTCCATCAAGGATTACAGATAACTTTCCAAGATGGAAATGCAGAGAAAAAAACACTTGCTTTGCCTTAACCATGTGCAAGAAATTAGGATGATTAGTACTTTACAGAAGTGGAGCTGCAACTTGGGCACCTGCTTTGTTTATATCTGTAAGTGGTTCCCATTGAGGTTTGATTTCTGTGAAATGAGCATCATGCCAGATTGAATCATACCCTGCATATTTATCCAAGAAGAGGCCACCGTTTTGTTGAGAATGTCTACTCAACTGGAGTACCTTTTACTTGCTAATTAGTAAAAGCTACCTTGTTGGGTATACGTATAGTGGATCTCCTACCCTTTATAGCCACATTAAGGATTCCGTAGTAATGTATCCATTGACCTTGTGTCTCTGTAACTTTGCTAGTGTTATTGTTCCTCATGCGTCTTTATCAGATGGGACCGCAGGGGAAGCCTCCAGGCTCCTGTGGTCCCAGCCATCTCCCTGCCTCCTTCAGGAGCCAGCATTCCTCAAGCATGCAGGGAGCTGCTAGAAATGCAGCTCCCTGTGTGTGGGAGAAATACCCAGAAATACCCAGACTGCATGTCTGCGGGCAGGGAAAGAGATGAAACTCTGCTTCCAGCAAGCAGTAGCACTTTGACAGTGAAGTTACTGCTTGCTTTAGCTTGGTGCAAGCTTCCACAGCTGTCGTCAAGCAAAAGCAGACAGCTATCTCCCGAGGCTGGGCACCTTAGCAGATAGCAGGAGATGGCGGTCCCCCTGGGACACCAATAGTTCCAGGAGGGGAGGGGGCACGTGGCCCATCCTTTCTTTGTACCGGCCGGCCACGGGTGGTGGTTGTCTCACTGCTTAATGTTTCACTTTGCCCTTGGGAGGTGGTGGTCCCTGGGGCATTTGAAGGCTATATGAGGGGGTCCATGTAGCCCCCTCCTTCTTAAAAAAAAGCTTAGGGGAGTTGGTGGTCCCCGGGGTCCAGGGTGGGGGTCTGCACGCCCCCCATATCTTTTTTATTTGTAGCCACTGGAGGTGGTGGTTCCCGGGACTTTTAACATTCCTAGGAGGGGGCACTGTGCACCCCCCTCCTTTTTTAAAACAAATTGTCACGCACCAGGGACCTGGCCCACCCAGAGGCTAAATTAAGAAAGCGCAGGAGACTGCGCTTGTTTTTTAAAACTTTTTTCGGCAAAACCTGCAAATCCACCACGGATTTTTGCCAAAAAGTAAAAAAATAAATACTTTTTGTCCTGGCCAGGTCCCAGGGGGACCCTAGCACCAAGGCTAGGGTGTTAAGGTACTCTTACATTGCCCCCTTTTCTTTTTTTTCGTGTTTTCTTTTTTTTTTAGACTCAGCTGAAGCCGAGACACAAAATGGCTGCCAACACCTCCTGGTGAAAGTGTTGGCAGGCAATCAGATATGAGACTGTTGGATTCATGAAGGATCTGCTCCCTTACTTATCTATATTTATTTTTCCTTGAATATCTCTAACACTAATTAATAGATTTACATCAAATCACAAAAAGCATGCCTTCTGGGCCACGAGCCAGCTTTCTACCAAATTTGGTGTAATTTGTCCAGCGGTTCGGGTTGTAATTGTGTTCAAAATCCCTATGGGAACATGCATGAGGAAAATGCGTTTTGGGACCCCCCCTTTTCTCAGCCCTCGCTTGACGGATAACCCCAAAACTTTCAAGACAGCAGCTGAACCGACTGTCGTATTAGTTTTGAAAATTTCGTGAAGATTTGTCAAAAGGCATCAAAGTTATTGGCACAACAAAAAACGCTTTTCCTAAGGAAAATAGGTCTTAACTATAGCTACCTACTATATATATATATATATATATATATATATATATATATATATATATATATATACAAAATCAAGGTTCATAGTTATAGAGTTAAGAACAGTAAATCTATACATGCCCTGTGCACTTACCTCCTCGATACTTTGATCACCATACTATGGACCCTAACTACAACCATTATTTGCCACATTTACAACCATAAATTCCAATTCCTTTTAAGCTTGCTGAGCTCTACTTGTTGCAGATGGGTTGTCTCAGTTCTTGAAGACTTGCCCAGTACAGCCACTAAACATAGCTCTCATAAAATCATGCAGTAATTTGACCCATCCTCCTTGAATTTTGTGTCTTTGCTAATGTCATTTACTTTTTAACTGCTCTCCACCTCTTCCACCATGTCGCTGGTGATCATTTCCAGAATCCTGTGGAGCAGAACCATAGCCCAATATTTGGAACATCCCAAAATTCAGATCACCCAAAATGTACCTCATATGGTTCTCCCATACACTGTTCTAGCACTAAAAGGCATCCTTCTTGACACTAACATAGCATAGTAGCAAAAATCAATAATTGGAACCACTCAGTAATTGATCTTAGATCAACTAAAATTAAAGTGTTTTATCTCAAGAATCTCAAAATCAAATGGCACAGAATAAATTCCATGAATGCTCAAATACAAGTTACATAGAGTAGTCAAAATCAGAAACCATACTAAGGCCCTCATTACGAGCCTGGCGGTCTGTGACCGCCAGGCTCGCGGTTGGCGGGAGCACCGCCGACAGCCTGGCGGTGCCCCTTAGGGCATTCTGGAAAACCGGCGGTCTCCCGCCGGTTTTCCGCTGCCCGTCAGAATCCTCCAAGGCGGTGCAGCATGCTGCGCCGCCTTGGGGATTCTGACACCCCCTACCGCCATCCTATTCCTGGCGGTTCGTAATGACCCCCTAAGTCCCAAAATGAGCAGAAAAATCAAAAAGAAATCATGCAGTATCCCTTTAAAAAAAAAAGAAAGTTTTCTGGCTCTCTGCCAAAATCAAGAGGTTCTTATACGCAATTCTTACATAACAAAATAACAAATTAATAAAACAGCTAAATCATCAAGGTCTGCTTAAGTAGCAATCTCTTGACAAATCAGAAATAAGGGCGTCGATACGTAATACATAAACACTATTCAATTGTCAAGAAAGCCTCCAGCAACTTACCTGCTTCTACCATCGAGAGATGTTCGAAGAAAAATATGAACCATTTCTACAGTATCTCTGAATATAAATGAATACAACCATTTTACACTGGGGAACTACGGTGGATAGGCCTTGAGATTGATACATATCCGGAATACTGAAAAATTCATTTTAAGCTTTGTTTTCATACAGTAGGGAATACCCTATCACATCAGATGTCTTCGCTCAGCATGAGGAGAGAAGGTGCGTCGGGGAACCAGGTGGGAGGGGCTAAAATGAGGAGTGACTGACACAAACAACATCCATTTTATTCAAGATGGCACTTTAACCATAATGTGACAAAAATAAATTATGTTGATACACAAACCTCTGTACATCATATTAAATTTGTTTTAACTGTAATCGTTTTAGCACACTATTTGCCAATTGGATCCACATAAAAACAATTATTACTCACTATTGTTTAAAAACGCTCCCCGAAGATTATACCCAAAAACTGTTTTCTACCCAAAAACTGTCAATTCCTTTCTCACACATCGTCAAATTTTTCTACTCTATCTTTTCAATTTCACAACCTCTAAGGACACTTGAAACACAGCTCATTCTCAGATGGCTGACTGGACATTCAGCATTGTCCCTCCTAACTACATTCTCTCCTCTAGAGCACCCTCACCCTTTTTGCCCTAGCCTCTACCTTTCGTTTTTACTTCTACTCCTTCTCTTCTTTTTTCATATCTTAAGATCTCTACTATCTAGTGCTTTATTTTATCTTTCTTGTGTGATTATGGGCCAGTTAAGCTTGGGACCAGGACTATTACTATTTTCACACCACCAGACTTTGACCAAGAGGGAGAAAGGCAGAAAAGAAGAAAAAAGAAGGAAGGGAAAGATAGGACAAATAGTAGGGAAAAAGAAGGCAGGGATGAAAGAGAACCTACAAGAGCGAGATCAAGACACAGTAAGTGTAGAGAAAAGGAAGAAAGCAGCATGAAATGGAATCAAGACTGGATAGCCATGGAATTCGGCAAATGGGCCGACTGGAAACACGCCGAGATCAACCTTCTCCTCAAGTAACCCTCAGCAGACCCCACCGACCTCAAGAACTTGAGGCCCATCTCCCATTTCCAGCGAAAGTCATCAAAAAAGCCATCAACAGCCACCTCGCCACTTTCATCGAAGACTGCAACATCCTTGACGCTTCCCAATCTGGCTTCAGAAAAAAACACAGCACCAAACCAGCCCTCCTAGCTGCAACAGATGACATCCGCTCCCTGCGGGACCAGGGAGAGACTGCGGCCCTCATCCTGCTTGACCTCTCAGCGGCCTTCAACACAGTCTCCCACCACACCCTGACATGCAGACTTCACGAGGCCGGCATCAGAAACAAGGCCCTCGACTGGACCCAATCCTTCCTCTCCTGCAGGATTCAACGAGTGAGGCTCCCTCCTTCCTCTCTGACCCCACACCTACCACCTGCAGAGTTCCCCAAGGATCCTCCCTCAGCCCCACACTGTTTAACATCTACATGGCCCCTCTAGCCCCATCATCAGAAACGGTGGACTCAACATCGTCTCCAATGCTGATGACACCCAACTCATCCTCTCCCTATCCACCAAACCCAACACAGCCAGACACAACTTCCGTTGAGGCATGGGAGCAGTCGCCAAATGGATGAAAAACAGCTGCCTGCAACTCAATGCAAACAAAACAGAAGTACTCATCATGGGTACTCATCATGGGCGTGGAACAACTCCTAGTAGCCACCCACCCTCGGAAGGTCGCCCTCCCCCACGAACCAAGCCTGCAACCCCAGGATCATCCTGGACTCCAAGCTCAACATGGACTGCCAAATCAACTCAGTCACATCCACCTGCTTCTGCACCCTCCGCAAGACTTTCAAATGGATCCCCCTCGACTACAGAAAGACCGTCACACACGCCCTCGTTACCAGGAGACTGGACTATGGCAACACGCTCTATGCCGGGATCAACATGAAACTCACCCACAAACAAACTACAGAACATCCAGAATGCCGCAGCCAGACTGGTCCTTGATCTACTTCGACACTGTCACATGTTTCAGCACCTGCGCACACTACACTGGCTTCCCATAGAGAAAATAATCACCTTCAAGATCCTCACCCACGCTCACAAAGCCCTCCACGACACCAGCCCAGCCTACCTGAACAGGCTTCTCAAGCGTAGGGTCCTGTACCACACAGGACCCTACGCTCAGCCCAGCTCTCTCTCACCAAAGTACCCCGCATCAGGAAAACAAGAGCAGGGGGACGCTCTTTCTCCTACATCGCCGCCACAGCCTGGAACGCCCTACTGCTCCACCACAGACAGACTACACCCCTCCTCAACAAGGAGCTGAAGACATGGCTATTTGAAGAACCTCCTTACTGATGGATGCTCCATTCCCACCCCCCACCCCAACCCCCCCCCAGTGCCTTGAGACCCTTGCGGATGAGTAGCTGTGCTTAACAAACACTGATTGATTGATTGATGGGCCATTTGGCCATGCTGATAGCAGACTCCTAGGAAAATCTTTCTTACACATTTATCGCTGCCTTTAACCAACCATGAGCTGCCTTAATCTTAATAGCACTCTACTAGTGATCTAAGGCCCGTCTGTTTCCACGTTAATGGAACAATGGTGGTATGTAAATGGATAGTATGTGGTTACCACAGATAGCCTTTGTTTAACCTTGATTTTGACAACACGTTTGAAAGGGAATATTTAATATAGGGGACTGCTAAGTTGGTAAAGATCTCTCTATCAATTTTAGGATTTTTACCGCAATTTCGCGTTTTCTTTAAACGTCATGAAGGTGGTAAAGTCAAAAAATGAAACCGAGTAAATGATGCTTTTTGCCAGGAAAACCCTGAACAATGTATTTCATTCCCGAGAATTTTCTTGCAAAATAAGGTTTGTGAGGAAAAATATTGCAGAATTATTTTCTTTAAATCTTTTAAGGAAACAATATGCTACCTATACTTTTTCTCCATGGGGATTTCGCCTACATTACAATTTGACAAATTCAGCTTCGGGGTTGAGGAGGTGTGAACTTCGCACAACTTTGCCAGTGGAATTTCCATTGTGCACCCTCATAGTTAATCAGCTCTCTTCCATAATACGGTTAGTACAAGCAAGGCCTATTTATTAAACAAAATGGCTTCGCATGTGCAGTTCCTCGAAGAAGCACAAGTATCTTTTCATAAATACTCTGTGCAAACAGAAAGAGGAATATATTCAATGATTTTCAAATAACGGAACGAAGCACAAGAGAAAACAATTATTGATTTTATAGGCTTTGTAGTAGCAAAAAATTCAATTTTGATCCAAAGGAAATTGGAGCATTAAGTGATAGTTTTCTCTTGGTTACAAGATCTCTCCAAGCTAGCCTCCATGGTAGAATTTAATTTCAAAGGCAATAAGAGAATGGAACAGTTTCACAGAATGTCAGATGATTTTTCAGGTCTCTACGTTATAGAATATAGATCAACTATTTAACACTGATATTAATTTCCTTTCCTCTATTTTCTTTGTTCTATCAGTTAGTATTATTTCTAAAGTTTAAGTAGTGAATCTTAGGGCATATTTATCAAAGGTTTGTGTCGACCCGCGTATTACGCATAAGGCCAGAGGGAAATGCAAAACCTTGCGTGGACCTGCGCGGCTTGGTAAACCTGAAGTAACGCAAGGGATCGCAAGTCACTGCCTTGCATTACTCTCCAACAGGGAAGCGTTCCATGGGTTCCAGGATTATTTTTCTGCACAAAAACAACCCTGCCTGCAACATAGGCATCCTTGCACAATGGTGCAAGGTGCCTGCTTTGGTGCCAGCAGATAAGGAGAGGACAGTAATGTGCCATATACTGTTAAATATGAAGCATTCCTGCCCTCTCCTTGTCACGCAACGTAGCACAGCGCAGCAAGGTGTCTTGCTGAGCTGCATTGGATGTTATTTTGATAAATCTGCCCCTGCATATATATTTGTTGGTATTGTGGTTAAGAAGTGTATGTAATTTCACGCATTCAGTTGTTGATGTGCTTTGACCTCCTTTGATGATGTTAGTGGGTATATAGGTATGTGGTATTTATATAGTGCAAACTTAACCAAAAGGCAGTGGAGCACTGCACAGGGTCAAATTAGAAGACACAGAAAACTTTTGATTTGAAGGGTTGGTGGTTTCTTATAACAAAAGTGGACTACTACAGCATCATGATGTAGTGTTCTTTAAAGAGATGTATCTTCAGTTCTTTGCTAATTTGGAGCATGGATTGGGGCAATGCTGATGGATATGGGGATGTTGATCCTGGATGCATAGATGGAGAAGACCCGTTGCCTATTTTTATTTGTTTGCCTTTCTTGTCTATAGTGTGGTGTAGTGGTGCAACAAACCCTTAGAGGGTCTCCCTGCAAGGAAAGGTGAGGGGGGCCCCCAACTATTCCCATACCTTGTCAGTCACAAACAACCCTGTCGAAATATTTGACCTCTTCTGAATGCATCCACATGATATCAATAGGAGTTTCTGTGATACGTTTAGCATCAAACAGAAAAACATTATCCTTGTGGGATCAGCGTACCCTCCATGGTGTGTTCATATTTTTTTATTATAATATTATTATTATTTTTAGTTACAAAATTTAACTTTCTGGGCTGAGAGTATGTTCCCCTCACTGACACTTAAATAAAGGAGTAGGTTTGTAAGGGATGTGCTGATGCAAACTAAGGGGCATATTTATAATGCCCTAGCGCCACAGTGCGCCACAATAACATAATTTTTTGGGACATTATGTTGCCCAACAAGGCCGAAATCCCCACACCGCATCGCGCCACTCTGTAATCCTTTGCACTACATTATGCCTGTGCGCCTAAATCCGTCCACCAGAAAGTGAAGACTAAGCATGTAATTGATAGATGGCAAAGCAAGTTGATTTACCATAGATATGTGGCACTTCCATTCTGCAAGACTGTCAGTTCCCCTTTCCATTTAAGGTCTCATTTTGAGCGTCTGGTAATTCTGGTTCCAGTGGTAACCAACACTACTGTTGCAATTAACCCTGGATGGCGGAGTTAATGGGTTCAGGCATAGTCTGGCAGCAGACTATCATAGGGTGGTGGTCTAGCCACCACAGGGTCGCTGCCATCAGTACATCAAGAACGTTTGCCCTGTTTAAGTTGGGTTTCCTGATGCAGACTCCTGTTATGAAATGCAATATTGGGGCCACTCATCATTCAGTTTTGCCAAAAATGCATCCACTGCTCCTTCTCTGTCACACCTCCTTCTACCCTCTTGCTTCCTGTCTCTTCCTTCCATTATTTCTAAACATCCTATCTTTTCTCCATTCTTATTCCAGCCTTTATCTTTCTATTCTATGTCTCTTTTGTCTCCTACTTGTTTGCTTCCATCCCATCGATATCTTTCCATTATGCTTTTCCTATCTCCTGTGCAGTATTTCTCTCCCTTTTTACTCTTCTTTTATGCCATCTCCTTTGTACTCCCTTCGGTCATTTTCTCACCCTCTCCATTCCTTGCCTCTCTTTTCTCTCTTCCTCGATTAAACCCTGCCCTCTCTTCCTTATCAGCTTTCCAGCTGACCTGGTCCTTCTACCACCTCATGGATCCTTTCCTCCATACTTTCATGCTATGTCCATCGTGTAGCGCTCCCAGTGCTTTCCCATTTATCACTATGCTCTCCCTCAATCTTGAAGAGGCCTGGTCCTTGGGTGAATAGCAGATTCACAGCTATATTGTAGACTATAAATGACATGGAGCCTAGATCTCTCGCCTTGAGGCCTCCTTGCCCTTATTCGTCCTCACACTCTCCCGGAACCTCTAGCCCCAAAGGTTGTATTATTTTCACCAGAGTTTTCAGTGGTGTCTCTATAGAGGCCAGATAGTGCCAGTTCCCCAGTGCTATTGGTCCTGGTTCCCCTTGTACCCACCACCACAGTTGCTCAATGTATCAGGAGACTGCACCTTGTCCCACACACTAAATTGCCCAGCTAATTTTTGTTGCAGAATAGCGTTGTTTGATTAAAATGTTTAGCTCTCTCTTCATAAACACATTCACACACACACCACTGAGGGAGGAGAGCATTTTACTGGAGGTGACCCGCTTCCTTACCTCTTACCCACCACAAACACTTTTTTTGCAACATCTATAATCTTCATGTTGAATCACCCCTTCACATCCCTTAGCACTCATACAGCATTATAGCTGTATTCTGTACAGTGACATAGCAAGGTTGCTGTAAACCCTAATGCAAACAAGACAAAAATAACCCCACAATGTCAATACCTCATACCCAGAAACATTCACATTGGCACAACTCCCAAGCTCCCTAGGCATCGTCCAAAATAGGGAAAAGTTTAAAAGAGTGTAATGCGTGAGGTGCATCCTTTAGGTCAGCACAGTGGCTTAAAGAGGATGTACACTTTTCTTGTGGTCAGAGTGAGTTTATCATTGTTTCCTACCAGCTGTGACACCAGTAAACCTTGCTTTGGAATATCTCGCTGCTGCCTTTTAATGTTCCTAATTCATTGGTGTCCTCACTCTGATAATACATTGTAGACACACTGACCCATCTCCTCTGGTTCTGTCCCACACTCAAATACTACTGGTAGGCAGTGCTGAAAGATATCAATGCGCCTTGAGACCCGCATAGCGCCTTGAGACCCGCACGGGTGAGTAGCGCGCCTTATAAATGTTAATGATTTGATTTGATTTGAATGACATTTGTGCAACGGATATTCCATGTCCTCCTAGCTACAACCTACTGGGACTCCCCAGTGCTTCGACTTATTCTCTACACTCTAACGAAGGGAAGGCAATAATAATGGATTTGTGTGGGACTAACTATGTCGTCAAAGCCAAATGGGGCACAGGCACATTGTTGTCTCACTTTGTCTGGCCACATAAACTGTAGACCTTGTAGACCTTGTAGGGATGGAGATGCTTACTGCTTCCCCGGAGAATAAGTTTCCAGACTTTGACAAAATGTGGGGCCCATGCATCCAATCTCTGGCGCAGGACTTTTGGGAACTCACTTGTCCTTACTTACGCGTACACCAGCTTATAGGGAGAGGGGGCACCCCTGACCATCAAGACAAAGACTGACTGCAGAGAACAATGCACTATAAAGCCAAGTCTGATGACACTGAATATGTTGCGACTGAGCTAAATCTGGCAAGGGAGGCTAAGCTCCCTGGGTGACGACCCCTGATATCTTACTCCTTATCTACCGCCTTTCCCAGTCCTCCTCAGGTGCCCCCCCTTCACCACCCCTAGCTCCTCCTTCTTTTCTCCCACTGTTATGCCCCACTGTTCTACCTCACCAGCCAGTGGAATGTAGGTGGGAGTATTTGTCACCGGATAAATGAATACAAAATATCTGAACCAAAAGGTCATGGGCTCTGCAAAATATTTACAGTTTAGCATTGTTAAATTTATATTTCATCACCGCAAGTAAAATTCAAAGTGGTGTACATCAATAAGAAGTCCTGTTTACAAGGAGAAATAACGTTTTACTAAAATATCTCATTATATCAAGCGGAATAAAATATGCCAACAAATACTAATATCTCTTATAAAAAATATATTCTAATTGCACCAAGATTGAATAAAAGTACATTCAAGTGGATTAGTGTGATGGTAAATGTGAGCACTAAATGTCACATAGTCAATGTATTAAGGGTTGTCAGCTTGGAAAGTTTAATTCCTGACACAGAGTTGGATTTTAATTATGGAATATTCAGAAATGGTCCATGAGCCTCAATGAATGAACCTAGATGTTGCTGAGCAGTCTGAGAAGGTAGCATTGTTGAGGGACGTGGCAGTGGTTGATCAGTTCAGTGTGAACTATTTACACTAAAGTGGAGAACTTCAAACCCTGTGCTCTCAATCCAGCACATGCAGTGAACACTGGCAGCCAACTCATGTAAAGGGAATACTGTTCTCTGCCTCAGTCTTCCATTTATCTCATTTACTTCCGGTGGGTCTCTACCCATTGTTTCATTGGATTTCTCCTTTCCTATTATTTCTCTCTCTCTTGCAAAGTCTTAAAACTTTTCAGAATCTTTCTCCCCTTTCCTTGTCTTTCACTGGCTCTTTATTTTACTTTTCACTCCCTTTGTTGGTCCCTGGTCTCTATAGGGCTCTTCCACCCTTTTACCTATTTGGAATCTTTATACCCTATCTGTATGTAACACTTTTTATCACCTCTCTGTGGGGTTGTTTATTTCATCCTTTCTGCCTCCCTGTGGTCCCAGGCTATCACTCTCTGTTGCTCTGCTTTATCCGTCCTACAGAAGCTTTTCTTCGCCCCATCTCTCTCTATCTATTTCGAGGGATTTCCTTCACTCTCTCCTAGGTAGTCTAACATTACCTCTCTCCCTTTCCCCTCCCCCTTTCTCTTTATCTACCCCCTGACACAGTTCCACTCAACACAATATACCATCTCTGTCTTTCATTCTCTGCACAACATATGCTGATGATGTTCAAAAGAAAGAAAACGTATTGTGGGTCAGTGATCCTTACTGAACTCTAAATTCATAAGCTCTCTATTGTGGCTTATCTGCCTTTTTCCTCACTCTCGAGGGGCCTTGTTTGCTCTTGTGGGTCTCATTCACTCTTTGTGTTGCTCTCTGGGGTGCTCAGGCTCCCCACCATACGTTCTCTTTGAGACTGTCGAGCACCATTTGATCGCGTTCTCTTTCAAACGCCAGAGTGTTTTTCCCTCAGTGCTAATGAAAAAAAATTCCATAGCTCTAACCCCGCTCTCTCTCACACATAAATTTGTGCTCTTCAAAGATTACCTTTTTCTCTCTATGTATATTTACGTGTAGAGGTGCTTCGAGGTTTCCCATGTTTGTGGTCTTATATTTTCGCTGTCACTCTCTATCACTGGATACTTATTTCACTCTCCTTGGTCTTCAGAACTCTCTTCTAACACTCTTCAACCCAAGCCATCTCTTATAATAACGTGTTCTTACAAAGTGCTTTGATATGCATTTCTAGGGTTTCTAAGGTGTTACTGTACACATTTACCAACCTCGAAATTTTCCGGGATTAGAGCTGATTAACTGTGCCACTTAGTTCTAGTTGGGCTGATGGGGTTTTCTGGGAGAGATGTAATTTAATACTCTGGCACTAGGATTAAACTGAAAAGTCTTTGGACGTCTTCAGGATAAAATAATTATCTTGTTTGGCTTATTTGAAGCTGTTGCGTCACTTACATGAGAGATGTAGTAAATGTTCTCTTCTATTCCCCGCAGCTTGGTCGTCTCCAACTCCAGCATCTTGAGGATGTTCACCGCCAAGCCGTTGATCTGGTAAGCCACACTGGCTAGTGATTGGCTAGCCAAGGACATGGTCTCCTGCAGTGCCTGCCGTTTATCTTCAGCCTGAAAGGGGAAAGAAAGTCAGTCACAAGTGACTCTCCGTTGAGCTATCTCGTGTCAAACTAGAATCAAAAAGCTCTCGAAAGTGGAAACCAGCAGGAAAAACTGTATGAGAGCTATGAATTCCTATGTTTCTTGAGACCTAGACTAGTGGTTCCCAACCTGTGGTCCGGGGACCCCTGAGGGTCTGTGAAACCTGCTCACGGGGTCAGGGTCCACGACTGCTTAGAAAATTAAATAATGTTCACAGATTAATAAAGTGTATATCAATAAAGCGGCTAAATGTACAACTGAAATTTTTTAAACGTACTGTAAATGTCAAGGAATTTGAAATTGGAGGATAAACATTAAATTAGTATCTTCAGGTTGATTCGTGAGGTCAATGCAGGTGCAACAAACAGACTATAATATGGATGATGTGTGGCTTCAATTAAATTTAGAAAAGCTCAAACCTGCCTATTAAAATTATTTTTCTTGTTTTTTATTTAGATTTGTTTGCAAATTAAATAAAATGTGTTATTTGTGTATGTGTTTGATGAATGCTCGTTTGTGTACTGTTTTGTGTTTCATATTATCAACAATGTTTAGGCTGGGGTCTCCGGCTTCCAGTAATGACTCAGTGTTGGGGGGCAGCAGGATTCCAATAATAATTCATCGGGGGTCCCCAGGTTCCAGTAATGATAAAGTGGGGCTCCACAGAAGTCCAAAGATTGGGAACCACTGACCTAGACTATGTATAAATTAGATTAAATTAGTTTGGCATAACTACTTGGGGTAGTGGGAGTGTCCTTGAAGAAAACGGTCTCCTCTGGAAGATGAATCTGTTGAACTGTAAGGCAGCCTGGAAATAATCTATAACTTATTAAAAATATATTTTCTTAACATGATGGCAAACAAGATGTGTCTTAGATCAATAGCATCCAGATTCTACAGAATGGTTAACTGGAGACCTCACATACAAGAAACTAAGACACACCTATTTGCAACCATGCTGTATATCTCTCTGGGTTTGAGTTACCTTAGAGCGCAAGGACACCCCTTTCTGTGGTAACTGTGCGCTACACAAAATCTGAAATCAAATCAAATCAGATCTGAGATATCACTCAAAATGTGTTACACTTTACAGTACAATATTTATGGGAGGACACTAGTGGGGCATGGGAGAAATTACTCTATGTGTGCCTATCCTGTCACAAGGCCCAGATCACAGGGTTTCTCCTTCACTTGGTGTCTTTCATTTTTTGTCTCTGTTTCTAGCATCCCTACACATTGAAATCTTATTTATGCCTGTCTAATCCCATTTCCCACATAGTTTCAGAAATGTGTTCGGGACTCAACTAGTTTTATAAATTACTCATTTGTTATTCCTGGTACATCTGCATTCACAATAATCATGGCGCTGGTGATTGGTCCTTTCAGATAGCCCTTGGATGTAAGCCCTCACTTCGTTCTCAGACCGCTAACGTGCATTCATTATTGCACCTAAAATAACACAGAGGGTCAAATGCACTACTTTTTCACACAAAGCATTGCAGCAACCAATTTGTGCAACGGGAAAGGCATAGTACAGAGCCATATATATTAAGATTGGCCTTTTGTTGCTGTCATCACCTGGGCTGGCATACTAAATAGGCTGCCTTGATGATACACAACCTCACACCTTGGTGCATCTGTTAGCGTGTCCTGTTTAGCACAGGATTTGTGATGTAAGCATTTACTTCCAGTGCAAATTCCCATGCCTAAACATGTTTTGGAAGGAGTCACACAGTGGGTGTCTGTAGTGCACTTCAGTGCATCCACACTGCTTGAGGTAAAACATTTCCCCTTGGTAACACTTTGCTTCAGGAAAGCGTTAGATTTTTATGACATTCCAGTCTGGCTATCTTAGTAGATCAGTCTTTGAATCAAAATCTAATGGCTGTAATGCCCCAGTAATGCCTACTTGATCCGAAGTGATGCAATGCAGCTCGAAGCACTTTCTGTGCTTAGAAATGGACACATTTTCAGCGTCAAATGCGTTTTACACTGGAATGTAAATGCCAATGCTCCACTTTGCATTGCTTTGAGCCACTCGCCATCGTGCAGACCGTTGGTAAATTAGAGACAAAGGCCCTCATTCTGACCTTGGCGGGCGGCGGAGGCCGCCCGCCAAAGTCCCGCCGTCAGGTTACCGTTCCGCGGTCGAAAGACCGCGGCGGTAATTCTGACTTTCCCGCTGGGCTGACGGGCGGTCTCCTTCAGACCGCCAGCCAGCCCAGCGGGAAAGAGGCTTCCACGATGAAGCCGGCTCGGAATCGAGCCGGCGGAGTGGAAGCTGTGCGACGGGTGCAGTTGCACCCGTCGCGTATTTCACTGTCTGCGCAGCAGACAGTGAAATACATTTAGGGGCCCTCTTACGGGGGCCCCTGCAGTGCCCATGCCAGTGGCATGGGCACTGCAGGGGCCCCCAGGGGCCCCGCGACCCCCCCTACCGCCATCCGGATCTCGGCGGTCCGACCGCCGGGATCTGGATGGTGGTAGGGGGGGTCAGAATCCCCGCGGCGGTGCAGCAAGCTGCGCCGGCGCGGAGGATTCAATGGGGCCGCGGTACACTGGCGGGACCCCGCCAGTGGTGCCGGTCCGACCGCGGCTTTACCGCCGCGGTCGGAATCCCCATTGAAGCACCGCCGGCTTGTCGGCGGTGCTCCCGCGGTCCTCCGCCCTGGCGGTCAAAGACCGCCAGGGTCAGAATGAGGGCCAAAGTTTTGTATCTTTACTCCTACATGGTGGCTTTCTCAAGTGTCCTGTTGCCCTCTGTCCTGAGGATGATCCCAATGAAAGCACGGGATGAAACCCAATGATCCCAATGAGCAAGGGTTGAAAGATCTTTAACTAACGCTACTTTTCTGTGTTGACACAAGCCTCCACTGGTAAAAACGTGCGGCCATTGTTTTGTTTTTATATAAACTGTTCACGTTCTTGTTTGTCTTTGTACATAATGAGCACTGCACTATCAACCACTCACCGTATAGCAATCTTGCTAGCAATTTCAAAACATTCTTTTGATATCTATTAATTGCAATTTTCTATGTTGCAATATACTGTTATATACCTTTAAATGATAGTGTTTGTGCGGTTACTATTTTCTACTTAAATGTGTGATGTATAAGTTATAATTCTCAAGAAATTATATGGTTCTTATCTGAATGCGTCCTGGTTTGATAACACCTTCATTATCCCATAAAGCATTACCCAAATAAACCATTCTGGATCCCTGGTTTTGTCCTAGAGTCTAAAAAACATAGGGCTAGATCTACAAGAAAGTGGCGCATCGGTCCCGATGCGCCACTTTTCTTGCGCCACCCCTGCACCACCTAACAACACCATGGTTGTGCCATATTTACAATCTGTCGCACTATGGCGCTCGTTTCCACAATAGCGTCATAATTTATGACGCTATTGTGATGCTTTGCTGGATTAGCTCCATAAATTAACGTGCAGGTGCAGCAAAGCACTAGGGAGGCCCATAGGTTACTATGGGCCCGTAACGTTAACACCTGCCCCAAGCAGGCTTTGAAAATGACCGAAAAAATGCCACACTGAAATCTTGGAGGATTTCACTGTGCCATTTTGTGTGGCCTCCCTGCATGGGAATGCCCCCTTAGCATACATTATACCTGGCAGCAGTGGTGCTAGCATTGCACCTCTTTGTAAATATGGTGTGGGGAAATGGCATCCTTAACGTCACCTTAGTGTAAAACAATTACGCTAATGTGGTGCAAGGGCCTAGTAAATCTGGCCCATAGACCTTAAAGAGGTGGTAGGCCAAGTGGAGTCAATAGTTGGAAGTTTAATGCGTTTCAAGAATGGGCCTTATATGATACTATGACCTCTATCTGAAGGCAAACAGTAAAAGAAGCCCCTGGTATAGCGGCCTAACACAAGTAGTAGCATTAATAGTAATAATACATTCAGTGCTAGGACTTGGGGTAAGGGTTATCTTCATGCAGTGATTTTAACAGGAATAAATAAATAATTTGCCTCCCAATGGTCGTCTAGTTTGCAGATAACTGAAGTGCGGAGGACAGACAGGCCAGATTTCGTCATAAAAGGTGTTGATCTACTGCTAAACAGAACAAATAGGTACACAGACTTCCTGGTGAAGTGTGGGGAGAGTCCACACATTTTGCATAGACACAACATTTTGAGGCCACCGATTATTGATGTTAGGGATTCGAGGGAGAGCCAATGATTAGCAAAGTGGTGGGCAGTGGTTCACTTTGTTACTCCCACCCTAACCTGCCTGAAATACCAAAGGGCCCCAGGACACCCCTTACCGCCAGCCTCTTCCTGGTGGTGAAAACCGCCAGAAACAGGCTGGCGGTAAGGGGGTCAGAATCCCCAGGGCAGCGCTGCTTGCAGCGCTGTCCTGGCGGATTCTCCCAGCCGGGGCAAAAACGTCAGAAAACTGCCGGCCCCGGCGGGGCGACCGCGGCTTTACCGCTGTGGTCAGAATGGGATTTGAAGCACCGCCAGCCTGTTGGCGGTGCTTCCGTTATTCTTGCCCTGGCGGTCCAAGACCGCCAGGGTCAGAATGACCCCCTTTGTAACCTTCCAGACAATTATAGTATCAGCTACTATGTGAAGAATAATAATACTGATCATCATAATAATGATATTAGAAGAAGAGATGAACAAACAGTGGTGATTTAAAAGTGGATGCAGCAAATCTCTGATGCGAGACAAGCTCTGGTTCATACTGTCACTGCTGAACGTGTGTAGGATCGCTTTCAATAGACAGGAGTCCAGGTGACCTTTTGTAAGTTAGGCCGACTTTTCAAATTAAAATTGAATTACAAAAATCTATGTGATGCTAAACCAATGAACCTATTGTTGAATTTTGAAATAGCGCATGGCTCTTCGTATTTTTATCGGAATAACACTATCGCAATAGCACAGCTGGCAAGTGATCGATTTAAACACAAATATTATTAGACTATTTTATTGGACATATGCACTTAGTTTTAAAGGTTTAATTGCTCTCCAATATTCTCGTTTTCTAAATGCCCTGCGATTAAATTCATGAAGCTGTACATGCACACAGAAGTTCACCTTAACCTAAAAAAGTCCATGGCAAGGGGTACAATCCGTTTCAAATGTAGGCAGCCCTATTATAGATGCAGTGTATTCCAAGGACAGGACGAGGAGGAAACGTGGTACTTGGGAACTGAGTCAAGTAGGCCTGTTCTTGAGATGAACAGGACCTCCATTTATACCCTCCCAGGAAGGGTCAGTGTCTTTTCTGTGAACGAACTACTCAGTGATACATTTCTATTTTCAAACAATTAATTAGACACGTAGTGAATATGTTTTCATGAATTTAGTTTTGAATGTAATCTTCTATAAGGAAGCTGTCGATCTCATTGTTGAAATGGCAATTTCAAATATGAATTAAGCCATACATAATACCTCCACTTCCTGCTGATGTCAATTTCCCACATTTACTGCATCCTGCACTGGATGCAAAGGGAGATGTCAGGTGCCAGAGAGATGGCACCAGATCTTTGGTTGTGTGGTCAATCCCAGTGCATTCCGATTTTGGTGAGACTGCAACTCTAATGATGTAAACCCACTACGGCCCTGATTATGAGTGTCTGGACTTAGGGAAGGAATGCACTGTGGCCTCCAACAGTGATTCCAGCTGCTGGCCCGCAGACATATATGTCCTATAATTTACTTAACCGCTGGTTAGCAGCCATTTCCTTAAAAATGTGAAAGGTAATCTGCCTTCTAAAATACATACATTAACATACCTGGAAACATTCGGTTAGTAAGGTTTGGTGGTGCTGAAGAAACTGGTGTCAGTCACGAAGTGGGGTTAGGTCGCCCACATAAAAATGTCTAACCCAGACCACAAACTTTGTAGGTCGTGCAGTACATATGGTATATGTAAAGATGTAGCTACAGGAAATTACTTTGAACTGGTTTACAAAGCCACAAAGAAGCAAAGACAGTAGCACATCAAACACCAAAGTCCCACGTTCTAGATAAAATCAGCAAAATAGCTTAAGCAAAATCATACATTTTGGGGCATATTTATACTCTGTTTGCGCCGGAATTGCGTCGTTTTTTTGACGCAATTCCAACGCAAAACTAACTCCATATTTATACGTTGGCGTTAGACGCGTCTAGCTCCAAAGTCCATGGAGTTTGCGTCATTTTTTAGCGTGGACACCTACTTTGCGTTAATGATATGCAAGGTAGGCGTTCCCGTCTAAAAAATGGACTCCGAGGCATGTGCGCCGTATTTACACTCCCGGGCAAAATTCACGCCCGGGAGTGGGCGGGTCAAAAAAAATGACGTCCGGCCGCTTTTGCGCCGTTTTTTAGCGCCTGGTCAGGGCAGGCATTAAAGGACCTGTGGGCTCGGAAGGAGCCCAGAGGTGCCCTCCCAAGCCCCCAGGGACACCCCCTGCCACCCTTGCACACCCCAGGAGGACACCCAAGGCTGGAGGGACCCATCCCAGGGACATTAAGGTAAGTTCAGGTAAGTTTTTTTTATTTATTTTTTTGTGGCATAGGGGGGCCTGATTTGTGCCCCCCTACATGCCACTATGCCCAATGACCATGCCCAGGGGACAGAAGTCCCCTGGGCATGGCCATTGGGCAAGGGGGCATGACTCCTGTCTTTGCTAAGACAGGAGTCATTTCAATGGGGTTGGGAGTCGAAAAAAATGGCGCAAATCGGGTTGAGGCGAAAAATTTGCCTCAGCCTGACTTGCCCCATTTTTTGGCACCCAAGCTCCATATCCCCCTACGCCGGCGCTGCCTGGTGTACGTCGTTTTTTTTCACGCACACCAGGCAGCGCCGGCGGCTAACGCCGGCTAACGTCATTGAATTAATACGCCGCCCGCATGGCGCTTCAGAATGGCGTTAGCCGGCGCTAATTTTTTTGACGCAAAACTGCGTTAGCGCAGTTTTGCGTCAAAAAGTATAAATATGGCCCTTTATGTCTTGGATCTGATTTGGCAGGCAAGGCCAACAAGGCATCTGTTTCAGGAACACCATTTGTTTAGGTGGGGCAGTGGTTCTAAGAACCTAACAAACCCTGGCTGGATTGTCCATACAGGAAAGCGGCGGTAGGATGGACGATTGGGATTCTTTGTGTGGTTAACATGGACGAAGGGGTTCTGATAGGTGCATTCATGGGTAGCTGCTGCTGAGAAATAGTGGTGTTGAAATTTGGTACAGGGCCAGTCTCTACAGCAAAGAAGTGTACCCGGAATTATTTACCAATTGAATCTGGAACATTATGCTCCAAAACTCTTTTAGATACTCTATGGAAAACATTTTGTCACGGAAGAACCTCTTAAAATTTTGCTGATGTGACTCAAGATTGCAATCGTGCACGTTCTTGGGTCAAAATGGGACCATTTCTGTAGCAGTTTCCAGGGTTGCTGTAAGCTCCTAGCCCATTCCTTGAGGGGCTCCCTTCGAGTGAGGTGTCTTCATAAGCCCTGGCGCTACCAGGGCTGTATTTTAAATAAGACTACCCATCCCGTGGGTAGTCTCTTGTTGGTCAGAGCGCAACAATAACAGCCATGGGATGTGCATAAGGTCTCCAAAATTACTTACAGTTTCTCTGCATTTCAAACAAACTCTTGAGTATGACAGACTGCCCAATTGTTCAACCTCAGTTTTATTTTCTGGTCATGCTTTTCATAACAAGGTACACATATGAGCATGTACCGATCACAACCCTTTATCAGGGACTCGAGTGGCTGCAGCATTCATTTTCCAATGATTTGTAATTCAATCAATTTACTGATTAAGCAATAAACCTCAGTGCTTAATTAAATGAGTGAATAAACCATCTTACCTCAACTCTTGTTACTCTCACACATGTAAAAATAATCCTTTTATGCTCCCTCGTCAATAGAAAGAAAATATTTTAAAAATCACTGTAATTGATATCTTGTAAATCATGTTAAAGGTACAAGATATTGTCAACCGTACGAACTAGACCTCTGTTGTTTGACCCTAGAATTCTTCCAATTGCACATATTTCTTCTGTGGTGCTCCTCTAGCCTCTTCTGAAACAGCCGACTGAGACACTGCTTTCAGGACTACTCCCTTGCTTTTGCTAAGAGGGAAGCCCAATTGGCCAAACACAGCCGATTGAGTTATTAGCTAATTTAGAGACTTGTTCCAAAAGAAATGCTTATGTCTGTAGGTCTGCTTTGTGCAGATTGGCCCAGAGAAGAAAGAGGTAATAGGTGGGGTTGGGGGTCAGAGCAGGTGGAATCACCAACCCCGCAGGATCAGTGCTACGCTTGAGGAGTGGCCCAGAACAATAAGAACCAGTCATGAAGATATACAGCAAGCCTGTCAAAGGCCTGGGCTTGAGAAGGGGTGGCAGATGGAGCCAAAGATGAGGAAAGGATTAGCGGTAAGGTAAAGCACCACTGAATCTCTCTACTTCCTCAGGAACAGGAATGATTCCTCAAGGAAGTAGAGAATTTCTGCTTCCTGTAAGTTCATTTTTTTATGGCAGGACTCCTTAAGGGATCTTTCGTTGCTAGGAGAATTATCTAAAGCAGTTAAGAGGGACCACTTTAATGTATACTTGGACCATGGCTGGAATTATTTAGATTTCCGCACCTTAAAGGCCTTTGGGTACAAGCAATGAAGACCTAGAGGTTGTGGTTAGATCCTAAGGACCACATGCGGATCCAATAAATACATCTATTTACAACACTGCAAGTAAGGTTTTAACCTCTGGACCTAGGCGCTGTCATATTAGCTGAAGAATTTTGTCAGAAAGATCAATGGAAGGCATGAAAAAATAGGAACAAATGCTAATGCACCAGTCTGCACCAAGCATAGTTGGGTTTCCTCATATCTGTCATTGATGTTTTAGGGTGCCACCAGGCAGCGCAGGAGAGCTACTGCTGGGGGGAAAGGTTTTAGAATCCAGTCTGGCACCTAAAGCATATTAAAAAGCATTAGAATTACATGCACATCCCATAGTAACGCTGCAAGTGTAAAATAGGACACATCATCTGGAATGAAGATAGATATATACACCTGTGCTGTGTGCTGGCGGCTATGGGATTAATGTGCAAAACAAAACTCTTGCTCAAGTACAATGAACTTTTTTGTAAGGGTTTTCAGTGTTTTACCTTATGCATCGAGGTATGCATCGACAATAATTACTTGTGGCAATTTCGGTTGATAAATTCACTTTTTGTAGCCGGTCATACTGAAATTTCTGTGCTTCCCATTAAATGATCTTTGCAAAACTTGCCTGAAAGCTTCCTAAAATCTACAAACAAATTTCCTGAAAGGGTTGGTGTACGTTGATCACTTGAGATCATAGGCCACCAAAGAAGCGTCTTCATATGGAATTTACATTGTAAACTTAACTAGGGAGTCCTGAATGTCTATTCCCCATTACACCTAGGTAATTATAACAGCCTCTGTAGGGTGTTAACGGAGAGACAAAGCAATGAAGAGCCATCCATGAGGAGGGCTTACAAGGTAGGTGCTGTGACAAGAAATGGGTATATGGGAGAAGAGGATTCTATATGGTATGAATTAGTATTAGAATATTGGGGTAGCTCCAGGCTTATAAGTGCTGGTATAAGCCCGGGGCACCCACATTCAAAATGTTTGTCATCATGTTTCTCTTTTTTAACTTTGGAACATTCTACTCTCAGTGGGTATAATGTTCTAATAGCCGTCTGCCTCGGGCTGTACCGGTTGTTAAAGGCCCTCTCTATTTTTCAGTTTTCTGTATGTCTTTTTCCCTGCAAAAGATTACCTCAGAATGGTGTTATTCCACTCTCTCCACTCCAAGGTCTCCTTTGCCCCTTCAGTATCCCCTCTTTGTCAATACTGCACCTCACAAAGCACACAAGAGCTTGACTTTGAGTTGTCAGACCTGCTGCCGCCCTCGCCTGTGCACAATCTTCCTCTTTTAAATGAGGCCCTTCCTCTGTCAGAGCGCAAACCTCAGCAGACTTTCTCACTGTGTCAATGTTATCGTGGGAACGGAACAAGTTGCACTCCACCCTCTGCCACCAAGAGGGTTTTGCAGTCAGTGAGTCCTTGATGCGAGGGGAAAATGGAAATCTTTTTTTCCCTTTTCTCAGTTATAAAAGATGGCAATTTGGGGATATCTATTAGCTTAGTGGCTAATAATTGTCAATTCTAAATTTTCACTAAACAAAATCAGTCTGGGGCGTACGTAATCCAGATGAGCTCACTTGATCAAAGCATGCGTGTGATCCTTATGCATGGCATTTTCCTACACTGGATCATCCGTCCTGGCCAATACTTTCTACTGATTTTCCAGCCAGCTGATTTCCATATGTGCTCCAGAGCCTGGCCAAGCTCACCATGTTCATAACTGGTCACCTGAACTGCTCATTGTCCACTCCCATCCTTGCATGATCTGGCTGCCGGGTTAACTGTGTTTTTATCACTTATATTTCAGAATCCGGTTGCCTGTTCAAATTATTTTCCCTGTTTTTGATTGTCTAATATGATTTAAATGAGCTATCCTAATAAACATAATTTGCTTATCTGTTACTTGTACAGTCAAGCTAAGAAAACTGATTGCTACTCCGAGCTCATAAAAGTCATGGCTTCAGTAAATGGAACATTGATGCTGAATTTCTATCAGTTTTTCATGATATGTTTTCCTGTATCTGGTGATCACACCTCTTCGTACACTTGATTATTCCATTTGTCCCATGTCTCCTGATCATCTACCTGCCCCCTCTTTATACTGTACTTGATCACTCTTCCGACTAACTTCTGTTCCAGATCACCTGGCCGATATCTAGAACCATCTCCCTATTTGGTCCATGCTGATATCCGATCACTACATCTAAGCCCCGTATGCACCTGATCCACCAGGTGGCACCTGTGTGTGTAGCTGACCAACCATCTTGCACGTCTACACTGTTGATTTTATATAGTGGGGGCTTCCAGGCGTTCTAAGCCACGTTGCTAATGGGGGGCTTCTGTACTGCCCAGACCTGCAGGAGCTCTGTACACTGCTGCTACTGAGGGACCCCTGTACAGCGCAGACATGCAGGAGCTCTGTACACTGCTGTAATGGGGGGCCTCTGTACAGCGAAGACATGGACGTCAATTCAACGAAATTCCAGGGGTAGCGGAGATGACATCACGTGCCCTTTGACCTCCACTTTCACTCACACACACATAATGACACATACACACAGATTCACACTTATGTACTCTCTCTCTTACCCACAAGCATGCGCACAACATACGTTTAAAAGCATTTTTACTTACCTCATCTGCCATGGAAGGGCATATTCCAGCTAATTGTACTCCATTTTTATTACACTAATAGTGAATAATATATTATTGCTCACTATGAGTGTAGTAAAAAATGAAAAGAGGAGAGAGTGAAGCCTCAACTGGCGTCAATAAAGACGTGCAGCCAATGTGTTATTGCCACCTCTGAGGCCAGGGGGTCATAAAAGCAGTGCCATGGGTGCGACCCCTGGCAACTCCTAAATGACACCTATGAGCGAAGACCTGCAGGAGCCCTGTACATGCATGCTAAGGGTTAAGTCCTGTAAGGCACCAACTTGCAGGAGCTCAGTACACTGGTACCAATGGTGAAGCTCTGTACAATGCCAACTTGCAGCAACTCTGCACATTGTTTCCAATGGTGACGCTCTGTATAGCGTCAACTTGCCGGAACTCCACACACTGAGGCATATTTACAAGCCCCTATCACCTTCCTGCAACACATTAGCATCATTCTTTAATGTGGCTTTAGGAACGCTTTTTTTGCCACACCGTATTTACAAAGTGGCGCAATGTTCGCATTGCACCACTTTACACCCCCTTGTGCCACATTATGCCTGCACCAGGCATAATGTATGCAAGAGGGATGTTCTGGCGCTAGGAGGCCCACAAAAATGGTGCAGTGAAATCTACAAGATTTCAATGTGCCATTTTTAGCTTCATTTTTAACGCCTGCTCAAGCAAAAAAAGTTTGATGCTAGTGCTGCAAAGCGCCACAATAACGTATAAAATGTTGATGCTTTTGGCCTAACAACTGCCATGGTGAGCCGTATTGTAAATACGGCGCAACCATGGTGTCGATAGGTGGGGCATGGGCTGCGCAAGAAAACTGGTGCATCAGCACTGATGCACCAGTTTCTTATAAATATGCCCCACTGTTTCCAGTGGTGGAGCTCTGTACAGCACCAGCATGCAGGATCTCTGTGTAATGTTTTTAAGGGTGGAACTGTTTTTAGTGATGGCTTGCAGGAGCCTTTTTGTGCTCTGTTCCTAATGATGGATCTCTGTATAGTACTGACTTGCAAGAGCTGTATACACTGTAGCTAACAGAGGCACTCTGTGTAGCACTGATTTGGAGGAGCTCTGTACAATGTTGCTAATGGCGAAGCCATGTATAGTGTTGACTTGCAGGAGCTCCCTAAGCTGTTGCTAATGCCAGAGTTCTGTAAATTGCTGACTTGCAGGAACTCTGTACACTATTACTAATGGCGGACCTCTGTACTGCACTAACTTGCGGGACCTTCGTACTCTGTTGCTAATGGTGGAGCTTTGTACAGCGCTAACTTAGAGGAGCACTGTACACAGGGCCTAATGGCGGAGGTCTGTAAAGAGCTGATTGCAGGATCCTTATAAACAGATCCACCTGGCAGACTCTGTGTAGTGGTGCCCTACACATGCTTTTGTTCACTGTTGCTAGTGGCAGAGCTCCGTATCGTCCTGACAGGCACAAAATCAATGAATGTGCTTGAAAAAGAAAAGTATTGAAGTGCAAGTACTCATGATCCCAGAGTACTAGACCTTAACTTCCACCGCAAATAGATCAGAGAACCCTATAACTGTATTAAGTTAGTCAAATATGACAGTTTTATTTTAATAAGATTTTGAGGAAATGAAATCAGAAATCAAAATATCTTAAATTATTTTTCAAAATATTTAGGTGCTCCTAGAGTGACGGCGCAGTGAGTGTGAATCGTGTGAAAGGAAAGTGCCATAGTGTTACGTACAATATATACAAGATTGTGGCTAAAAATAGTGATCTTCAATAAGACCCCTTCAATCAAGATGTCCAGAAGTCACTATCCATACTAAACAATAATCCACAATGAATTATGTCAACGTTTCGACCCCACATATAAGAGCAACTCATTACAGGGTCATCATCAGGACAGAAGTCTTCATATAGGTAGCACCTAAAATAAACCAATAAGACCATTATCAGCCTCCTCATGTGTGAAAACATAGTTTCAATAGGGGTTGATAAATTTTCACCACCAAGCTACTTACCGTAAGTTACAATCGATGTACTGGCGTATCTTATGACTTCCTTTAAAATGCCTCTTATTCACAGTCATCAATAAGTTGTATCCCCTGTTCAAAGAAAATAACACCCTTTATTTGTCTCTCAAGAGACTGGGCCTTTACTCTCGTTTTCAAAAAGAGCCAGGTGTTACTTTTACAACTCACCATGAAACCTCATGTCCTCTAAAATTCGAGATCCAAGCCTACGTTATTTTGAAAAATAATTTGAGATATTTCGATTTCTGATTTCATTTCCTCAAAATCTTATTAAAATAAAACTGTTGTATTTGATTAACTTGATACAGTTATAAGATCCTCTTAGGGGCCACAAAATAGTTTTGTTATGGTTATGATTAGGACATGGACCATGTGGACTATTGATGGTGTGAATGAGGTTCATGACACGTACGACGGATTCTAGCCTTGAAAAAGTCACAAAGGTGACACAACACGTGTTGGCTGTGGATGTTGCTACATTTGAACTTTTGCAGGACTGATGCTCTAAAACATCAATAAAAGGCTCCAACTATTCAAGTTTTCCACGGACTTTCCTTGATTGATATTATATTGCGGGCTTCCTATGAGTGCTGTGGTATCCTTGCAATCATGATGGACAGTGTGACCTATGTGTTGCAGTAATATGTCTATTAGTAGTTGGGTATAAATTACCATTCAGCACCACATTATCCTATCAGTGTCTATTGCTTTATTTACTTGTTTACGTTATTCATGCATCGTTACTTGGAGGATGTGCGGCAATTAATATCCCTACTACCAGGTTATGTTCATTTTGTACTCCTATTTCATAATTAAAGAAGTTCAGGTACTGAGTCCCTTCAGACCTGCTAAGTACTTCACCCCTACTGAGCAGCGCAGGTACTGTCTGTTTCAAAATTAAAGAAGTGCAGGTACTCGGTGCCTGCAGATCCGTCAAATACTGCAGATCTGCTGAGCAGCGCTGTTACTCTCTGTTTCATAATGCGAAAAGTGCAGGTACTGAGTACCTGCAGGACCTGCCAAGTACTTCACTCAGACTGAGCAGCACAGGTACTCTCTGTTTCATAGTTAAAGAAGTTCAGGTACATCGTACCTCCAGGACCTGCCCAGTACTTCACTCCTACAGTGCAGGTACTCTCTGTTTTATAATTGAAGAAGTGCCGGTACTCAATGCCTGCAGATCTGTCAAGTACTGCAGTCCTGCTGAGCAGTGCTGGTACTCTCTGTTTCATAATTAAAGAAGTGCAGGTACAAAGGACCTGCAGACCTGCTAATTACGTCACTTCTACTGAGCAATGCAGGTACTCTCTGTTTCATAATTAAAGAAGTGCACGCACTGAGTGCCAGTAGACCTGCTAATAACTTCACTCCTACTGAGCAGCGCATGCACTCTCTGTTTCATAGTGGAAGAAGTGCAGGTGCTGAGCACCTGCAGGACCTGCCAAGCACTTCACTCCTACTGATCAGCAAAGATACTCTCTGTTTCATAGTTAAAAAAGTTCATGTCCTGAGTACTTTCAGGACCTGCCAAGTACTTCACTCCTACTGAACAGCGCAGGTACTCTCTGCAGATATGTCAAGTGCTGCAGTCCTGCTGAGCAGTGCTGGTATTCTCTGTTTCATAATTCAAGAAGTGCAGGTACTGAGTACCAGTAGACCTGCTAAGTACTTCACTCCTACTGAGCAACACACGCATTCTCTGTTTCATAGTGGAAGAAGTACAGGTACTGAGCACCTGCAGGACCTGCCAAGTACGTCATTCCTACTGAGTAGCACAAGAACTCTCTTTTTCATAATGAAAAAAGTGTAGGCACTGGGGACCTGCCAAGTACTTCACGCCTACTGAGCAGCGCAGGTACTCTGTGTTTCATAATTAAAGAAGTTCAGGTACTCAGTGCCTGCAGATCTGTCAAGAACTGCAGTCCTGCTGAAAAGCGCGCGTACTCTTTGTTTCATAATTAATAAAGTACAGGTGTTGAGCACCTACAGGAACTGCTAAGTACTTCACTCCTACTGAGCAGCACAGGCACTCTATGTTTCATAATTAAAGAAGTGCAAGTACTAGGTACGTGTAGGACCTGCAGATTTACCAAGTACTGAACTTCTGCTGAGGGCTGCAGGCACTCTCTGTTTCATAATTAAAGAAGTGCAGGTATTCAGTGCCTGCAGGACCTGGCAAGTTCTTCACTCCTACTGAGCAGTGCAGGTACTCTCTGGTTCATCATTAAAGAAATTCAGGTCCTTGGTGCCTGCAGATTTTCCAAGTACTACAGTCCTGCTGACCAGTGCTGGTACTCTCAGTTTCATAATTAAAGAAGTCCTGCTAAGTCCTGCTAAGTATTTCACTCCTCTTTTCATATTTAAAGAAGTGCAGGTGTTGAGTTCCTGCAGGACCTGCTAAGTACTTCACTCCTACTGAGCAGTGCAGGCACTCTCTCTTTCCTGCTGAGTTCCTGCAGGACCTGCTAAGTACTTCACTCCTACTGAGCAGTGCTGGTACTCTCTGTTTTATTATGAATGAAGTGCAGGTACTGAGTACAGATCTACCAAGTACTTCACTCCCGCTGAGCAGCGCACTCTGTTTATTAATTGAAGAAGTGCAGGGCCCGGTGCCTGTAGAACGCGCCCATGTAAAGCGGCGGTCTGTGCACTGCCGCCTCACCGCTCACCTGCAGGTAGTTGTGCTCACAGTACTCGGCCACACTATGCAGGTTGCTGAAGTTGTCTCTCAGCGCCTTCCTCCCAGACGGGATAGCGCTTTGCTGCAGGCTCTCTAGGTCCGACATCCTCCCACGAGCTGGTACTTCCCTTCGCTGTGGTCGGTGCTCTCACGGTCCCCCCTGCTGAGCGCTTGCCAAAGACGCCAGACAGACAGTGGTTGAAATGCTGTCTGCTCGGTCTTACATGCTTCATTTGGGGCTCTAAACTCCGCCTTTTCCTGACAAGCTTTCAAAATACGTGGTCATACATAAGAGGAAGGCCACAGTAGTGTTTCACTTCTGTCTCTCCCCGGTATGTGCTCTTACCTCACATTTAGAAGCTGAAGGTCTCGATCTCTACTTGCCTTTCACGCAGCTGTGTATGGAATCACAAGAGCATATACTCACTACCTCTAACGAGGCGCTGTGAAGTGATTTCTGAATGGAGAAAGTTGCAGGCTACTTTGTGGGTCTTTGTTAGTGATTTCCTCAGACATAAGGGTTGTAGTTAGTCATTCAGGCCCAAGATTGCAGCGTAGGTGTTCCCACGCACCCACCCATGGTTTGGGGGGGAATGTTTAGATTTACTAACACTTGTAAACCTGGGAATGGGTCAAAATGATACAGCTCTGTTGTCTCCAGTACATTAAGGTAAGTAAAAGCCAGGTCTTCACCAAGCACTTGAATTCCAGATGATTTTTTATGGCTCTTATCTTTGCTGGAAGTGAGTTCCATAGTTTAGCAGCTTGGGTGGAAAAGGATTTGATACGAAAGGTTTCCTTCTTGGAGGGTGGTATGATTATTTGTGGTTCTTATTTAGAACACTGTAATTTTTCAGAGAGTATCTCATAGGTTTTTTTCTGCAAGAAAACTGTTCTGAGTCTTGTTGCTTGAAATGGGCAGAATGATACTCCTCTGTATCTTGTTGAGAGGGAGAAGGAAATCATGATTCTGCCTCAAATGATTCAGAACAGCCAAGAAAGGCTTCCTTAGCCAAAGTTTCCATTGGAATCATCATGACAACCAGAGGTAATGCAGCAGTTCGGCAAAGCAAAGGCTATGTAATCTGAAGGCAGCCTAAAACTCCACCAGACCTTCCCTTATACTATTAGTAGAGGAAAGAACATGGGTCTAAAGCAAGACCTCAGTCACTCTTGCTTCTAGTGCGTCAACCTTGCCACCCATCGGCTAGAGTGCAAAATCCAAAGGACTTCACTAGAGGTGTGCTAAAGACATCTCAGGAAGGCATCTATGTTCCAAGTAGAGAAAGTGATAAAATGAAAGAACCAAACTCTGCTTCCTATGTTTTGACGGTGTGCTGGACTTTGTCTTGATTGTTTTTGTACTCTGGTCACTTTACCACTGCTGACCAGTGCAAAAAGTGCAAGTGCTCTCGGGGTTAAATTGTATGTCTAATTAGCTTTTCCATGATTGGCATAGCTGATTTACTAGTAAGTGCTTAGTAAAGTGCCCTAGAGGTGCCCAGGGCCTGTAAATCAAATGCTACTAGTGGGCCTGCAGCACTGATTGTGCCACCCACATGAGTAGCCAAGTAAACATGGCTAAGACCTGCCACTGCAGTGTCTTTGTGTGCAGTTTTAACCTGCCAATTCGACCTTGCAAGTGTACCCACTTGCCAGGCTCAAACCTTCCCTTATTATACATGTAAGGCACCCCTAAGGTATGCCCTAGGTAGCCCCATGGGTAGGGTGCAGTTTATAATAAAGGTGGGACATGTACTGATGTGTTTTACGTGTCCTTACAGTGAAATACTGCCAAATTAGTTTTTCACTGTTTCAAGGCCTATCTCTCTCACAGGTTAACATGCGGGCTGCCTTTAAATAACTTTTAAGTGCAGTTCCCCTTTGGGAGCAGATAGAGATTTGGAGTTTGAGGTCTATGAACTCACACTTTAAAAATACATCTTTTGGTAAAATTGTTTTTTAAATTGTCAGTTTGAAAATGCCACCTTCAGAATGTGACACAAAAGGATGATGGACGGAGTGCTGAACAATGCAAACACTCACCCCCAATCACAGATCTAGATTTAATCCATTGTTGTTTTGCTCACCATGCCACCCCAGTTTGGACCTAGCCATATGCAAATCAGTCTTGACCCTGTTACTCATGGGAACAGTCCAGCCTGACTGCCAAGCCAAGTCCTCCCTGGTCCAACAACAAGCATTCTGGGACTGGTTGAAGGGTATCACCCTTCATCAGTCAGGCTAACTTGAATCCAGTGGCACAGTGAGCAAGGGACCCACATCTGGTCATACCCTTCCCACTTAGGGCAACTTGAGCAACACAAAAATTATGATGGACGGAGTGCTGAACAATGCAAACACTCACCCCCAGTCACAGATCTGGGTTTAAGCCATCATTCTTTTGCTCACCATGCCACCCCAGTTTGGACCCAGCCATATGCCTGGCAGTTCAGGCTGAACTGTTCCCATGGGGAACAGGGTCAAGACTGATTTACATATGGATGGGTCCAAACTGGAATGGCATGGTGAGCAAAAAAGTGAATGGATTAAACCCAGATCTGTGACTGTGGGTGGATGTTTGATTTGGTCTACATTCTGTCCATCAACTGTTCTTTTTTGCATTTGTCACCCCAAGTGGGAAGGGTATGCCCGGACGTGGGTCCCGTGCTCACTATACCACCAGATACAAGCTAGCCTGGCTGAAGAGGGCAATACCCTGAAACCGGTCCCAGGATGCTTTTTTCTGGTTCAGGGAGGACCGGACCGGACCTGACCTGCCCTGCCCTGGCAGTTTGGGCTGCATTGTTCCCATGGGGAACTGGGTCAAGACTGATTTGCATATGACAGGGTGTAAACTGGAATGGCATGGCAAACAAAAAAAATGATGGTTTAAACCCCGATCTGAAACTGGGTCTGAATGTTTCATTTGATCTACATTCCATCCATCAACTGTTCTTTTTGCATTTGTTGCCCCAAGTGGAAAGGGTATGCCCAGACATGGGTACTGTGCTCACTATTCCGCCAGATACAAGTCAGCCTGGCTGAAAAGGGGTGATACCGCAAAACCGGTCCCAAGATGCTTGATTTTGGTCCAGGGAGGACCTGACCTGGCAGTTCGGGCTGGTCTGTTCCCATGGGGAACAGGGTCAAGACTAATTTGCAAATGTTTGGGTCCAAACTGGAATGGCACGGTGAGCAAAAAAACGAATGGATTAAACTCAGATCTGTGACTTGGGGTGAATGTTTGATTTGGTCTACATTCTGTCCATCAACTGTTCTTTTTGCATTTGTAGCCCCAAGTGGCAAGGGTATGCCCGGACGTGGGTCGCGTGCTCACTATGCCACCAGATACAAGCTAGCCTGGCTGAAGAGAGGTGATAGCCCGAAACCGGTACCAGGATGCTTGTTTCTGGTCCAGGGAGGCCTGACTAGGCAGTTTGGGCTGGACTGTTCCCATAGGGAACAGGGTCAAGACTGATTTGCTTATGGTTAGGTCCAAACTGGAATGGCATGATGAGCAAAAAAACTGATGGATTAAACCCAGATCTGTGACTGGGGGTGAATGTTTGGTTTGGTCTACATTCTGTCCATCAACTGTTCTTTTTGCATTTGTTGCCCAAAGTTAGAAAGGTATGCCCAGACGTGGGTCCCATGCTCACTATGCCACCAGATACAAGCTAGCCTGGGTGAAGAGGGGTGATACCCTAAAACCGGTCCCAGGATGCTTGTTTCTGGTCCGGGGAGGACCTTACCTGGCAGTTCAGGCTGGACTGTTCCCATGGGGAACAGGGTCAAGACTCATTGGCATATGGTTGGGTCCAAACAGGAATGGCATGGTGAGCAAAAAAACTTATGGATTAAACCCAGATCTGTGACTCTAGGTGAATGTTTGGTTTGGTCTACATTCTGTCCATCAACTGTTCTTTTTACATTTAGAAAGTGGGCATTTTCTTGCTTAAACCATTCTGTGACTCTGCCTGCTTGTGTATTCCCTGTCTTGGTCAGACTGACAGTTGGGCTGTTTGTGAATCTCCACTAGACAGTGGCACTAAGGGAGCTGGGATGTAGCCTACACATCCTGATGGGTCATCTGGGCTAGCGTGGAGGGAGGAGTGGTCACTTACACCTGAAAGAGCTATGCCTGCCCTTTCACAATACAGTCTCCAGCCCCCTGGTGTGAGTCAGGAGCCAGGCCTGGGCAAGGCAGGATCTTGAAAGAGACTTTCCTTTGAAGTTTGCCTACTTCAAAGGCTGAAAGGGGTATAGGTAGTGGACCCAAAACCCCAGATTTGCAGATTACTTCTGGAACCAAGAGGAACCTCTGCCAAGGAGAAGAGCTGAAGAGCTGGAGGAGGAGTACTGCCCCTTGGCCTGTGACTGTGTTTTGCTGGGTTGGCCTGCAGTTTCTTCTTCTGCCTGAAAGAGGACAAAGACTAGACTTTGTGGTATATTCCTGCTTGTGAAGTGTCTCCAAGGGCTTGGATTGAGTTTACCTCCTGTTTTGAAGTCCCAGGGCCATCAAAGACTTCCTCTGCCTGCACCTGGACTCTCTGCTGAGAATCCTGTCCTAACAAGTGGTACCCTATCCAGTTCCTGGGCCCTTGAAAGGAGACGCTGGTAGAACAAGGACTGAAATCCACGCACAGGAAGCTGTGTGGGAAAAATTTCAATGCAACACCCGCTTGCGGCTGCTAAAATCGACACAAAACCCACGCAGCATGGTTTTCCATCACCGTACGGATGGATTTCTCACGCATAGTCACTGGGCATCAAAATCATCGTGACGCTGCGCAGATCTGAGGTGCCCTATCCAGAAGTCGACACATCGCTCTCTTGTGTGAGAGAAAAATGACACACCGCCTACCCGACAGGAGAAGAAATGACGCACGTCCCCATTCTTGAGTAAGGAATCGACGCATCATTGACTTTTCGGATGCACACTCGTCCGTGCGGCTTTATTTTTTACGCAAACTAGTTACTTTGTGTAACAATGTTTCCATTGTTTTCTATGGAGTAAGACTCTTTTTAATTTAAAATTCATAACTTGACTTGTGTACGTTGGATTTTTGTTGTTTTGGCCTTCTTTGATTTAGATAAATATTGCCTGTTTTTCTAAGCTAGTGTGGTGTCCATTTTGTAGTGTTTGCACTGTATTACTCTGTGCGTTGGTACAAATACTTTACACATTGCCTTTGAGATAAGCCTGACTGCTTGTGCCAAGCTACCAAGGGGGTAAGCACGGGTCATCTAAGTGTGCACCTCCATTGCCCTGACTAGAATGACGGTCCTTGCTTGGACAGAGTGCAAATTGATGGCCAACCAGAGACCCCATTTCTAACACAAACACTCACAGGGAGCATCAGGGAGCAGGAATGTTGAGTCTCCGAATGAGAAGGACTAAAAAGCAGGGAGTGCTGACAAGTTGGAAGGAAGTTGTGATATAGGAGGGAGGATCAAAAACAAAGGTAGGGGAAATATAGATTGTGTAGGAAGTTGGCTCTGTATGCAGTATTTCAAAGTAAGGAATAGTATGCACAGAGTCCAAGGGTTCCCCTTAGAGGTAAGATAGTGGCAAAAAGAGATAATTCTAATGCTCTATTTTGTGGTAGTGTGGTCGAGCAGTAGGCTTATCAGAGGGTAGTGTTAAGCATTTGTTGTACACACACAGGCAATAAATGAGGAACACACACTCAGAGACAATTCCAGGCCAATAGGTTTTTGTATAGAAAAATATATTTTCTTAGTTTATTTTAAGAACCACAGGTTCAAGATTTACAAGTAATACTTCCAATGAAAGGTATTTCAGGTAGGTACTTTAGGAACTTTGAATTAGCAAAATAGCATATAAAGTTTTCACATAAATGCCATATAGCTATTTTAAAACTAGACACACTGCAATTTTCAACAGTTCCTTGGGGAGGTAAGTGTGTGTTAGTTTTTGCAGGTAAGTAAACCACCTACGGGGTTCAAGTTTGGGTCCAAGGTAGCCCACCGTTGGGGGTTCAGAGCAACCCCAAAGTTACCACACCAGCAGCTCAGGGCCGGTCAGGTGCAGAGGTCAAAGTGGTGACCAAACGCATTGGCTTCAATGGAGAAGGGGGTGCCCCGATTCCAGTCTGCCAGCAGGTAAGTACCCGTGTCTTCGGAGGACAGACCAGGGGGGTTTTGTAGGGCACCGGGGGGGACACAAGTCCACACAGAAAGTACACCCTCAGCAGCACGGGGGCGGCCGGGTGCAGTGTGCAAACAGGCGTCGGGTTCGCAATAGGAATCAATGGGAGACCAAGGGGTCTCTTCAGCGATGCAGGCAGGCAAGGGGGGGACTCCTCGGGGTAGCCACCACCTGGGCAAGGGAGAGGGCCACCTGGGGGTCGCTCCTGCACTGGAGGTCGGATCCTTCAGGCCCTGGGGGCTGCAGGTGCAGTGTCTTTACCAGGCGTCGGGTCCTTGAAGCAGGCAGTCGCGGTCAGGGGGAGCCTCGGGATTCCCTCTGTAGGCATCGCTGTGGGGGCTCAGGGGGGTCAACTCTGGCTACTCACGGTCTCGTAGTCACCGGGGAGTCCTCCCTGTGGTGTTTGTTCTCCACAAGTCGAGCCGGGGGCGTCGGGTGCAGAGTGCAAAGTCTCACGCTTCCGGCGGGAAACGTGTGTTGTTTCAAAGTTGCTTCTTTGTTGCAAAGCCGCAGTCTTTGGTGAACAGAGCCGCTGTCCTCGAGAGTTCTTGGTTCTTCTAGATGCAGGGTAGTCTTCTGAGGCTTCAGAGGTTGCTGGACCCTGGGAACGTGTCGCTGGAGCAGTGTCTTTAGAAGTGGGGAGACAGGCCGGTAGAGCTGGGGTCAAAGCAGTTGGTGTCTCCGTCTTCTCTGCAGGTTTTATCAGTTCAGCAGGCCTCTTCTTCTTAGGTTGCAGGAATCTAGTTTCCTAGGTTCTGGGGAGCCTCTAAATACTGAATTTAGGGGTGTGTTTAGGTCTGGGAGGGCAGTAGCCAATGGCTACTGTCCTTGAGGGTGGCTACACCCTCTTTGTACCTCCTCCCTGAGGGGACGGGGGCACATCCCTATTCCTATTGGGGGAATCCTCCAAAATCAAGATGGAGGATTTCTAAAGGCAGGGGTCACCTCAGCTCAGGATACCTTAGGTGCTGTCCTGACTGGTGGGTGACTCCTCCTTGTTTTTCTCATTATCTTTCCTGGACTTGCCGCCAAAAGTGGGGGCTGTGTCCAGGGGGCGGGCATCTCCACTAGCTGGAGTGCCCTGGGGCATTGTAACACGAAGCTTGAGCCTTTGAGGCTCACTGCTAGGTGTTACAGTTCCTGCAGGGGGGAGGTGTGAAGCACCTCCACCCAGAGCAGGCTTTTGTTTCTGTCCTCAGAGAGCACAAAGGCCCTCACCACATGGGGTCAGAAACTCGTCTCTCAGCAGCAGGCTGGCACAGACCAGTCAGTCCTGCACTGAACAATTGGGTAAAATACAGGGGGCATCTCTAAGATGCCCTCTGTGTGCATTTTTTAATAAATCCAACACTGGCATCAGTGTGGGTTTATTATTCTGAGAAGTTTGATACCAAACTTCCCAGTATTCAGTGTAGCCATTATGGAGCTGTGGATTTCGTTTTTGACAGACTCCCAGACCATATACTCTTATGGCTACCCTGCACTTACAATGTCAAAGGTTTTGCTTAGACACTGTAGGGGCATAGTGCTCATGAACCTATGCCCTCACCTGTGGTATAGTGCACCCTTCCTTAGGGCTGTAAGGCCTGTTAGAGGGGTGACTTACCTATGCCATAGGCGGTGTGAGGTTGGCATGGCACCCTGAGGGGAGTGCCATGTCGACTTAGTCATTTTCTCCCCACCAGCACATACAAGCTGGCAAGCAGTGTGTCTGTGTTGAGTGAGGGGTCCCTAGGGTGTCATAAGACATCCTGCAGCCCTTAGAGACCTTCCCTGGCATCAGGGCCCTTGGTACCAGGGGTACCAGTTACAAGGGGCTTACCTGGGTGCCAGGGTTGTGCCAATTGTGGAGACAATGGTACATTTTAGGTGAAAGAACACTGGTGCTGGGGCCTGGTTAGCAGGGTCCCAGCACACTTCTCAGTCAAGTCAGCATCAGTATCAGGCAAATAGTGGGGGGTAATTGCAACAGGGAGCCATTTCCTTACAGATTGCCTTTGTCCAGGGGAAAACTTCACTGAATGAGTTAGAACTCGGCTGAGGAATCAAACGATTGGTAATGTGGATATGATATTGTTCCAGCAAGCTTAGATAACTGAATACGTCCATATCATGTGGTAGACGTCATCTCTCGGGGCGCTACATCTACCACAGTCTGGGGAGGCATGGGTTCACGCCGTCCACAACCGTAGAGGCACTAAGTAGCCCTGATGAAGAAATTTAAATTGTAGGAGCAGGAACCTCACCGAGATTGCCAGTGTGTGATTGCCATACATGCATCCCTCCAATCAGTTTCGTCCAAGGCCTCCAAAGACCCCTCCAACTTCTCCCAGAGTGGGCCCATTAAATATTGAGAGTGCGACACCAGGGTTTTGTAAATCTGGAAGACACTGTCATTCCTCACATGGTCCACGAGTAGGCGGCCCTCGAGTGGACTATATTCAGGAATATCCTCCAGCTCTCCTTTGTATTCTAGGAGTGCATGTCAAAGTTGTAGATAGTGCTAAAACTGTGATGCGGGCATGAAGAAATCCACACAAAGTTCATGAAAGGACCTAAGGTAATCACGCTTCCACACATCTCCAAAGTGAGAAATCTCTATAAACCCACCGCTGGAAGCCAGTGGCCCTCCCACAAGGGGGTCTCAAATGTGAGTTTCCAGTCTCAACCCGTCCATCTCAGCACAGTCCTCCACACCCCGAAGATGAGTTAAGTCATTTCAGGAAGGGACGTAGGAATGGGAGCCCAGTATAGAATCCCCACCAACTGGTTTAGTTCTTGTAGGGACAGTTCTCCATGGTATGTTGAGTACCCCACACCCCATCAAACCATTCATTTATGACCAGTAGCTGGGTTGCCCAGTAGTAGAGGCAGACATCGGCCATGCCCAACCCACCCTAATGAAAAGAGCGGACACATTTGCCAAAAGCCACCCTTGGAGGTTTATGTGCCCAAATATATCTCTGTGCCATGGCTGTGAAGGGTACAAACTGGTACTGCGGAGTAGGGATTAGATAATTCTGGAGGCCATTGATCAGCCTCAGAAGGATCATGAGTTTGAAGAGGGCTAGTCTGCCCATAATGTTTAAAGGGAGTTTGTCCCAACAAGACATATCTTCTCGTGCCTTCTTCACCACAGGGCTAAAATTGAGACTCAAAGTAAGTCCATATTCCCAGGAAAAGTGAATACCCAGGTATAAGAAGCTAATCGACGTATATGGATCCTGGGATTCCATAGCTTGTCCTGACAATCGTCTCATATGGGCAATACGAGGGACTTGTCCCAGTTAACCCTCAACCGAGAGAACACCCAAAATACATGTAGGATGTTGACTAAGCCAGGGCCGATCTCAGCAGGGCGAGTGAGGAATAACAGTACGTCATCTGAATATAATGCTATGTGGTCCTCCATCACCAAACCCCAATCGAACCCCCAGACCTGCACATCAGAGCGGACCCAGACCACCAAGGGCTGAATCACAAGCACAAAAAGGAGTTGGGAAAGGGGACAGCCCTGCCTAGTGCTCCGCCTGATGGAGAATCTCGAGGACAGAACCCCATTGACAAGCTCTTGCTTCTGTGGGGTAGAATACTAAACTTGAATATAATTTCAAAACTTGGACCTCAGCCACATTTTGGTGAGAGTTTCCTCCAGGAACTGCCAACGTAAGGTATTGAATGTCTCAGTAAAAAGGCTAAAGTGCCCCCAATGGATTTAATCGGATTTAACGCCAAGTGTACCCTACAGATATGATTCCTTGTACTACGCCAGAGGATAAATCTGCATTGGCCTGATGGACTGACTGGGGTAACACCTGTAAAGGAGGTTGGCCAGGAGTTTTCCATATATTTTAACCTCCGTGTTAGTAAGGGACATGGGCCTTTATGAGGTACAGAGGGACTGCGGGTGTTCTGGTTTAAGCAGGACTGCTAGGGTTGCTAAAATGATGTCATGCTGGAAGCGGCCTCTGCTGCTAGCCTCATTAACAAGATCTGGGGGGTATCAGGTTTCAACTTCTGGTAGTATTCCACTGGATAGCTATCTGAGCCTGGTGTTTCCTGGCATTTTGGTCCATTATTGCCTTCCCCACTTCCTTAAGTGTAAACGCCTGATCCAGTGTGGCCCTGTTGGTACTGTTAAAAAAAAAAAACAGAGGAAGATTTATCACTAGGAGGCCAGTGGTTGTCGAAGATGGCGGCCGCGAGTTGCTAGCAGTCGGAAGCTCTCCTCCTCCCTGGCTCCTGTGCGGCGTTTTTGTTTCCCCCGCGGAGAGGATTATGTGGCCGGCTTTAGACGGGGTTACTCCCGTTTATATTCGCGGTAATTACCCGCTAAGCGGTATTACGCGCGGAAGCGGCAGAGCTAATAGGAGCTCCTTGGGTGACCTCGGCAATTCTGGCCATAACGGCCGCGGCTTCCTTGTCTGGACATTTGTTATTTTTTTAGCCCCTCGTGGCAAACAGCGGCGAATGGCCCCGAAAGTTGCACGCGGCAGTCGGCTAAAACCAGGGTCACAGGAACGACGACCTCTGGACCCCCAGCCCCTCGTTCGGGGGGGGGGGATCTCCAGGAATAGCGGCTTTGGAAGCGGCGAGAATGTGCCTGAGGGCAGGCAACCAGCTCCAGGGAGCTCCGTGGCTTTGGGGCAGACACACAGGGCTAAGAATGGCGCAAAACAGATTGGAGAAAAGGAGGAAGTGGTGACTATACCCCGGATGTTTAAAATCCTTCATAATTCAGCCCCTATTGAGGGCAGCACTACTATAAAGGACTCCAATACTGGGCCTATACGAGATGCAGCGGAACTGACTGGGGATGGTGACAGCACTGGCCCAGGACGTCTGGCTTCCTCAGATAGTGGAGGGTTGCTTCAGGTGAAAACTGATGCTGGTAGCCGTTTCCTGGATATACACCAAACTGTAAGTTGTATTGCTGGGGGACCTCCACAGGCTTCTGTTTCTTGTGTAGGGGGTAATGGGCTTACAGCAGCATTTGAAGGGGAAAGTGACCAGCCATTATATGCCCCTGGGTCTCAAAGCAATCTAGGGCTGGCGCAAGAAGTGGTGACAGGGGCAGGGTATTACGAGCAAGAAGCAGCAGCAGCATACTTATTGCCAAGCACCGACCCACCAACTCTGGCTTGGCATATAAGTATTTAGTGTTACCCAGAGAGGGGGGGGTGGCCTCATTTTCTTTTTTATTACTGGGTATCTGCACTGCAATATATCCAACCATTAATTAATCGACAGGCTGATAATAGAGATTTTGGTGAAATTTGTCCTCCTATATATAATATGATTTGGGGAAGTCATGCCAATGCAGCTTTTTTGAGAATAGTGGAGCCTAGTTATTTAAAAAAAAGTTAAGTTCAAGACTGTCTGGGCTGCATTTAAGGTGTGGACCAATGTTTAAAAATAAATTGGAATAGGCCGGATTAATTTTTACACCCCAATTTTGAATTCGTCGGTGCTTCCTGATATTTTTAAGGATGAATACTGTGCCAGGTGGGCACAGCTTGGTGTTCAGTGCATTGGTGATTTCTATGGGCATACCCACCTTAAATCTTTAGAAGAACTGACAAATGAATTTTCATTGAACACTAAGGATTTTTTTAAATATCTGCAAATCAGACATTTTTTGGGGGTAAACTTTAGATCAGCATCTGGGCAGGTGGGGGATAGAATCCCAGTTATGGAGGTCCTTCATAATTCCACTAGATGGCGGGTCTGCTCGCTTTATCCGCTCTTCTTGAACTTAATGCCAGATGATTTGAGTAAACAGGCGGAGAGGTGGGCTCGGAATATTGGAGCTTCTGAAGTGTCAGTACGTACCTCTTTAGATATGGCACAGCGTTTTATATTATCCGCTGGGCCACAAACTCAACAATATAAGACTATTTTTCATCTATACTATATCCCCGCTAAGCTATTCAACTGGGGCAGTTCAAGGGGGTTGGTGTGTCCCAGATGCAAGAGTGTATCGGCCGACTTGGTACATATGTTCTTTAATTGCAGTAGGCTACATGAATTTTTTATTGATATGGCTAACTTTTTAACTAGGCTAATCCATCAGGAGGTGGAAATTACGCCACAACTAGTATTACTGGGAATTGATGGAGTGGTGTACCTAGAATATTCACAGAGATTCCTGTTTTTAGCCATGTCTGTGGCCCGCTGCTGTATTGCATCTGACTGGTTGGAGTCAACTCCACCAACTTTTAACCATTGTCTGGCTCGGATGTGCTCAATGTTTTATCTAGAGATGGGCTCTTATGCGTGCAAGGGCCGCGGGCGTAGACGGATGGGTGAAGCTATTTGGGCCCCGTTTGCACAGTGGCTAGGTAATAATTGAATCATGCTCGTAGGGGATCTATTTATTTAATCATGTTCAATTTTTGCACTTTATTTGTATTCTAAGGTCTTGAACAGGCTATTTCATATACCCCCTTTCAGTGGTCTTGATGTCTGCTGTAGATCGATGAAATGAATTTATGTAATGATGTGTACTTATCTAATGTATTTATTGTATTTATTTAGCCTTCTTTCTCCTTTGGTATTTGTACTCTGTGCATCTTAAAAAAAAAAAAAAAAAAAAAAAAAAAAAGGAGGCCAGTGGTTGTCTGTGCAGGGCCCGCCCGGTCTGCACAGAGCGTGGCGTAATATGTGGCAAAGACCACTGTAATCCCCAAGGAATCCTCCACCATCCGAGCAGAGCAGTAAAATTATGTGGGTGACCACCGTGGATTCCACCTCCCTCATGGCCGGCCAGTGCAAGAGCTTACTTGACTTATCTGTCATTCATACATCTTCCGAGTGGAGGCCATCCAACTTTTGCAGGCTTCCTTCATACACAGCTGACGTAGGGTAGTCCTGTCACTCGACAGTAGGCACAGCGCAGAAGCCGACTGTTGGCTCAGGTCTCATAGTTTGCAGTGAAAACAGATGTCTCTAGGTCACGAACATGCACCTGTTTCTCACGGTCCCTCTCTCGGGAGTTGGATTGGCCGATCCCTCTCATTGAGGCTTTACATACCCCCATAACGCTCTGGTGGACTCCAATGGGCCCTTATTGAAGTAGGTGGTCAGTGAACTGTCTGTCAGTGAAGAGCCAGGCATTAAGGTCTCTAAGGTCTGACAATGTGGAGTGGTGCAAGGCTTGCAGAATGTACTCACTATGTACATTTTAATGCTGCCCTCAACAACTATGTATCAACCCTGGGCATCCATTGTGACTTTGTGACAACCGGGAGCACAGAATTTCGCAGAATGATGGCCACTCTCTGTGAGCCTCTGGACTACACTGCTATATTCTGTCATAGCTCCTCCTGGCTAGGAACGGACAGGTATGAACTTGTAGATGTGTCTCTTGGAGCAACAGGATGGATGGATTGTGTCTGTGGATTAATTGTAGGATAGCTCCCCCTTTAATCCAGTCCAACAACCCATTGCCCGGGCCCTCATGTTACCTGTGTGATGTGGTGCTAGGCATCTGCAGTGAGGGGAGGGGCCGGTGGGACTCATGCAGGCTGTGGAGTCAAGTGTCACGGATAAGCAGGTGAGGGGAGAACTACTTATCCAGTCATGATGAGTGACCAAACAAACAATTAAACAAAATACAATAATACAACTGAACGCATAACTCTACCACCCTATACTTCCCACCATGAAGAAGTGTCTGTTGCCCATGCCTTAACTTACAACAGAACTAACTTGATGCTGATATTATCAAATGGTCCAGACAGTGCGTCTAGAAGCCGCCTTAGAAGATTCATGACATTAAAATCTGCTACAAGGATGCAGTGGTGCTAGAGTGCTAAAAGGATAAAAGAATGCCATTTCCCACTCCCAGGGGGTCATGGAGAAACATCATGGATCTTGTGGGCGATGGCCCCACCTCCTCCCCCTTCATTAGGTGGGTTCATCAAAGATCCTTCCCGATCATCATTACTCCCAGTTTTGGCAGGGTCCTGCTGCTCCCCATCAGATTCCGCAGAAGCTTCCTCTTCCAAAGCATCTCCTTGCCTTTTTGGGGAATGTTTACACAGTTGATGTACTTTTGTTCCATCAGTTCTGCGCCTACTAGCTTTGGACAGGGTGGCGATTGCCACTGTGAATATTGGTTCACAGTCAGGAGGCGTTGCTCAGTGAGCCAGGTCCAAGCCTTCTCTGGGTTATAAAAAAATGGATTCGGAGATGTGAACTATGTGCAGCCAGGCAGGTTGGAGAAGCATGTAGGTTATCTGCATAGCCCACAGTTTTTGCTTCACTTGTTCGTAGGATTTATTTCTTGGCTGGACCTGTCAAGTGTGATCAGGGAATAACAGGATGCAGTCTGAGTTGAATAATAACTGCCTCTTTCACCTTGCTCCCCTCAGTACTGTGTCTATGTATCAGTTATTCAAGAATTTTGCTATTATCGGCCACAGGGGAGGGATTTATGGGGAGGGCCCCTGGGTGTGTTTTCATGGCCAGCGATCTGTGGGCTCTTTCAGTGATGAAGCATGGAGCCAGATTTCCTGCCTCCATCCAGGATTCAATGCAGTGTTCAAGAAAAGTCCCTGGGGCCGTCTCCTTGGCCCCCTCTGGAAACCCAATGAAGCAGAGGTTATTCTGTTGTGCTTTGTCCTCTGCAACTTCTGACTGGTCTTGTAGTATCTTGGAGATGTGCAACATATGAGACACCTCCATGGAGGGATTGCATACAATGTTTTCCAACTCTGAGATCCTGCTTTCCACCTCAGTTACACAGTCCACCATCCAACTGAGGGTCTGGCGCAGCAGGTAGACATGTACACCTGCTTCTCCAATTTTAGTTTCCAGCTTTGTCTTTGATTTCTGGATCGTGGTAGGATCACTGCCACGGTGTCTCCCTCTGGAGGCCCGTGTATATTCCCAACTGGGACAGTGTATTTCCCCATTTTGGCTTGGGGGGCTTGTCCTGGACCATCTCGCTGAAGGTTGTTCCCCCCGTTGGACAAAGGATATGCCAGTCCATGGATGAGGTTGTTCCGGGGCCTGCCTCCGCTCCTGGGACCAGTCTCCCCACACTGGTTCTCACTGGTAAAGAACCAAAAATCAGCTGAGCAGTGCAAGCAGTCAGAATGCGGTCTTTGTCCTCCTCAAGTCCTTATTCCCCCATCATGCCAAATCTGCATGGCACATTACCAACACCTACATCTTCTCCCACCTACCAGGCAGGTTCTAATGCCACAGTGAGGGCCCCAGTTTAACCCCACTTGAAGATATAAGAAAGCAAGGTGGGGCGCCCATGGAGGCATTAACGAAGACGAGAGGGAGGACTCTCCTCCCAGTACGTACTGTCTGTTGTTTGCTAGCTGAGGGGGTGCTGGCTCCAGATGAGCCCCCACCTGCTTCCTACCATTCTCCTCACCTCCCTGCACGGCCTCGCCTGCATCTGCCGTCACTGGGCCTCTGGGCCCGAATCCGCGAGCTACTGGGGCTTCGGGAATCAACCACTCTGTCGACAGCGCACAAACCATGCTCTTCGCTGGCCTCCACATGGGGCACCGTCTTCTCCTTCATGCAGCCAGTAGACGCCGTCTGTTGGTATTCACCGCCACCCCAGCCATTGCAGCCCCCTGGCTTCAGCCAATTATTGGAGCCTCCTGTAGGAGGCTGGCCTGGCTTGTAGTGGGTACCAAGGGGTACTTACATCTTGCACCAGGTCCAGGTATCCCTTATTAGTGTAGAGGGGTGTCTAGCAGCTTAGGCTGATAGAAAGGGTAGCTTAGCAGAGCAGCTTATGCTGAACTAGGAGACGAGTGAAGCTCCTACAGTACCACTAGTGTCATATGCACAATATCATAAGAAAACACAATACACAGATATACTAAAAATAAAGGTACTTTATTTTTATGACAATATGCCAAAAGTATCTCAGTGAGTACCCTCAGTATGAGGATAGCAAATATACACAATATATATGTACACAATACCAAAATATGCAGTAATAGCAATAGAAAACAGTGCAAACAATGTATAGTCACAATAGAATGCAATGGGGGCACATAGGGATAGGGGCAATACAAACCATATACTCTAGAAGTGGAATGCGAACCACGAATGGACCCCAAACCTATGTGACCTTGTAGAGGGTCGCTGGGACTGTAAAAAAACAGTGAGGGTTAGAAAAATAGCCCACCCCAAGACCCTGAAAAGTGGGTGCAAAGTGCACCTAAGTTCCCCAGAGAGCACAGAAGTCGTGATAGGGGAATTCTGCAAGGAAGACCAACACCAGCAATGCAACAACAATGGATTTCCAGACGAGAGTACCTGTGGAACAAGGGGACCAAGTCCAAGAGTCACGATCAAGTCGGGAGTGGGCAGATGCCCAGGAAATGCCAGCTGTGGATGCAAAGAAGCTGCCACCGGATGGTAGAAGCTGAGGATTCTGCAAGAACGACAAGGGCTAGAAACTTCCCCTTTGGAGGATGGATGTCCCACGTCGTGAAGAGTCGTGCAGAGGTGTTTCTGTGCAGAAAGACCGCAAACAAGCCTTGCTAGCTGCAAGGGTCGTGGTTAGGGTTTTTGGATGCTGCTGTGGCCCAGGAGGGACCAGGATGTCGCCAATTGCGTGAGGAGAAAGAGTGGGCGCCCAGCAAGACAATGAGCCCACTCAGAAGCAAGCAGCACCCGCAGAAGTGCCGGAACAGGCACTACAAAAAAGAGTGAACCGGAGCTCACCCGAAGTCACAAAGGAAGGTCCCACGACGCCGGAGGACAACTCAGGAGGTCGTGCACTGCAGGTTAGAGTGTCGGGGACCCAGGCTTGGCTGTGCACAAAGGAAATCCTGGAAGAGTGCACAGGAGCCGGAGCAGCTGCAAATCACGCAGTACCCAGCAATGCAGTCTAGCGTGGGGAGGCAAGATCTTACCTCCACCAAACTCGGACTGAAGAGTCACTGGACTGTTGGAGTCACTTGGGCAGAGTTGCTGAGTTCAAGGGACCTCGCTCGTCGTGCTGAGAGGAGACCCAGAGGACCAGTGATGCAGTTCTTTGGTGCCTGCGGTTGCAGGGGGAAGATTCCGTCGACCCACAGGAGATTTCTTCGGAGCTTCTAGTGCAGAGAGGAGGCAGACTACCCCCACAGCATGCACCACCAGGAAAACAGTCGAGAAGGCGGCAGGATCAGCATTACAAGGTCGCAGTAGTCGTCTTTGCTACTTTGTTGCAGTTTTGCAGGCTTCCAGCGCGGTCAGCACTCGATTCCTTGGCAGAAGGTGAAGAGAGAGATGCAGAGGAACTCTGATGAGCTCTTGCATTCGTTATCTAAAGAATTCCCCAAAGCAGAGACCCTAAATAGCCAGAAAAGGAGGTTTGGCTACTTAGGAGAGAGGATAGGCTAGCAACACCTGAAGGAGCCTATCAGAAGGAGTCTCTGATGTCACCTGCTGGCCCTGGCCACTCAGAGCAGTCCAGTGTGCCAGCAGCACCTCTGTTTCCAAGATGGCAGAGGTCTGGAGCACACTGGAGGAGCTCTGGGCACCTCCCAGGGGAGGTGCAGGTCAGGGGAGTGGTCACTCCCCTTTCCTTTGTCCAGTTTCGTGCCAGAGCAGGGCTGGGGGATCCCTGAACCGGTGTAGACTGGCTTATGCAGAGATGGGCACCATCTGTGCCCTTCAAAGCATTTCCAGAGGCTGGGGGAGGCTACTTCTCCCCAGCCCTAACACCTTTTTCCAAAGGGAGAGGGTGTAACACCCTCTCTCTGAGGAAGTCCTTTGTTCTGCCTTCCTGGGCCAAGCCTGGCTGGACCCCAGGAGGGCAGAAACCTGTCTGAGGGGTTGGCAGCAGCAGCAGCTGCAGTGAAACCCCGGGAAAGGTAGTTTGGCAGTACCCGGGTCTGTGCTAGAGCCCCGTGGTATCATGGGATTGTCTCACCAATGCCAGGATGACATTGGGGGGGCAATTCCATGATCTTAGACATGTTACATGGCCATATTCGGAGTTACCATGGTGAAGCTATACATAGGTAGTGACCTATGTATAATGCACGCGTTTAATGGTGTCCCCGCACTCACAAAGTCCGGGGAATTTGCCCTGAACAATGTGGGGGCACCTTGGCTAGTGCCAGAGTGCCCACACACTAAGTAACTTAGCACCCAACCTTTACCAGGTAAAGGTTAGACATATAGGTGACTTATAAGTTACTTAAGTGCAGTGGTAAATGGCTGTGAAATAACGTGGATGTTATTTCACTCAGGCTGCAGTGGCAGGCCTGTGTAAGAATTGTCAGAGCTCCCTATGGGTGGCACAAGAAATGCTGCAGCCCATAGGGATCTCCTGGAACCCCAATACCCTGGGTACCTCAGTACCATATACTAGGGAATTATAAGGGTGTTCCAGTATGCCAATGTAAATTGGTGAAATTGGTCACTAGCCTGTTAGTGACAATTTGGAAAGAAATGAGAGAGCATAACCATTGAGGTTCTGGTTAGCAGAGCCTCAGTGAGACAGTTAGTCATAACACAGGTAACACATACAGGGCACACTTATGAGCACTGGGGCCCTGGCTGGCAGGGTCCCAGTGACACATACAACTAAAACAACATATGTACACTGAAATATGGGGGTAACATGCCAGGCAAGATGGTACTTTCCTACACCTCCCTGGGCCATCAGGAGCACCAAGCCAGTATTTCAGAGGCACGCCACCACCCACAAATTGAGGTCTGTGGCAATGTTGGACAGGAGTTCACAGTAGCGCGTCTGCCAGGTTTGTTGTTTAGGCCACGCCCCCTGCACCATGAATAGTAAAAACTGATTTTGCTTAAATGTAGCTTCTAAATTTAGATGAGAAGGATACCGAATTTATATCCCTTCGAGAATTCTGTCGAAACCGGTTATGACAAATGATGGATTTTAAACTGCATTGAAGTGAATTTTAAAACCATCTGTAAACACAGGCAGACATGTGGATGCAGACATGGGTGCAGCAGTAAGGGTTGAGCATTATGAGGCCTACACCAGACTGCCAACAATATGACAAGTAGCCATAGTAGGGATGGGCCACTGCCGGTGTGAACAGTGCCCAAGTGATAGCTGTGGTTAGGCTGGGATCAGTGGCTTCATCTCGATTCACAGGAGCAGGTGTTAGGCGACAGTCCAATTCTGTTAGAGGACAGTTCTGACCATCAGGCCTGCCCTGATTTTTTGCTTTTTTACCACCTGTTTTTTTACTTTTTACTGTGAGGGAGCCTACTATGAGGGGAGTCACGCACAGTAAACACATGGTAAAATGGACTGCGTGTGTTTAGAGCCGGTGCCGCCGTGCTAAGGAAAGGCCGCTGTGACGCAGCAAGGACAGGAGACCCCGGGCGTGTTACATGTGATCATGTGTGCACATGGATGTGCACCCATGTGAGGGCTGTGGGGTGAGGATTCCTGGTGTGCGCAGCCCAAGAACTGCGCTTAGGTAAGCCTGGTGCAGGAGGAACTATGCAGAGTGGGTGGTGACCTGGGGTAGGTCTCATGAGAGGGGTGTACACATGTGAGGGAGAGTCAGTGTGCTTACTGTCTTTTCACTGTAGGGACACTCAGTTAAATGCCAATGTCAGTGTGCTTAATGTATTTGCATTGTGAAGATACTCCATTAAATGTTAATGGGAAAGGAGGGCCTAGGGAGAAACTCCAATTCTCTGGGGTCCACCGAGACCAGAGTCACACCAAAGTACACTGTAACCTGTAAGAAAAGAATGATGCAGTAGGTTACAAGAGCATAGTTGTACAACTTATGTGTCATCCATGGATGTCATCTTTCTCTGACTCAGCTCAGGATTAGGGCCAATTACTGCTCTGTCCAGTTGCTTGAGCAGGGCCTTGCATCAATCAGCCAGCTGTCTTTCCGTGCCAGGAGCAGGCTGGAGAGGCCCTGCGAGGAATGTCAGTGAGGAGGAGCTGAGACTTTCAGAGCACATGTGGCAACTAACTCCTGGAGGATGCCATTTTTAGCTATCCCAGAAGACTCTGCAAGAAGGAGGGGACAGGGGCAAGAAAGTGATGTGACACATCTGGATAGGCCAGAGGTGCAGACCTGCTGGACACTTCCGTCCCCACTTAAAAGGTCACCAACGGGGCCCCGGACCCCAACCCAGGGCCCCAAAAGGGAAGATGGTGTCAGGGAGCCCCGTCGCGCTCCCCGTGGAGGTGTGGAGGGGCCCCAGACCCCATCCCAGGGACCCACAGCTGTCGTTGAGGAAGGGGGGAGTGCCGTTGCACTCCCCCAGGCAGCCCGTCCAGACGCAAGCCTGCACGCATCTGCCCGCTGGAGCGGGCAGACACCACAGAGAAGGCTGGCTCCCGCGGCAGCACACGGAGGTGCTGGCTGTGCAGGGAGCCGGCAGGGGCAGCCAGGGGTGGGCTCCCTGCGCCACCCTCCTTCAAGGGAGCACTTACCTCGTGTGGTGGTGTCCGGGTGGGACCAGGCACCCCCCAGGAATGGGCATCAGTTTGGGCGGCACAGCGGGAAAGCCCCTCATGCCACCCCAACATGTTTTGCAGGGCATGAGAAGGGGTTTAGTCCCCTAAACCAGCTTGTAGTGGTCCCAGGGAGATGGGGCCACCATCAAACCCATTCCCATGCCCAGGAACAGCGCAGCCTCCTCCCATCGCAGTTTGTGTCCCCACCCTAGGTAGGGTGGGAAAAGAATGCTAACCCCCCAAGGGTTCTACCTGTTGGTAGAGCACAAGCTTATGTGGACTTTTGTTCTGGCTTGTGCATATGAGAGGTGTAGGCTGGTATTATTCAATGTATTCAACTGTTATTTGATGGTCAACTAAGAGCAATTTGAAAGTAATCCAAAAGTAATCGTAATGGTTAAATTGCTTTAATATGTCCTATATGTCCTCTGTTGATGCTAATTTGAATAATGAGACTGACAGCCACCTCTTGGCAAGATAGATGTATTTAATTGCAGGCGTAGGTGTGTTCATTTCACATTACTGTCAAATGTTCAAATGTTGCGGGGGGACACCGGGGACTGTTGGATTATATCCTCCCTTGGAGGAGACAAGAGAGATTACACAATGTCCACCCAGAGTGCTTCCATCACTTTGTGTATATTTGTAGATTGTTGCATAGTATAGAGTAGTGTGTGTGTGAGTAATAAATGTACTTTTACTTTATCAAAAGAAAAGCACAGACTGGACAATCATTTATTGAGAGTCATGCTTGTGTGCTCGTAAATGGGGATTACTAGCCCACACCACCTCCTTGAGTAAACCTTGGACTGCTCTGCAACGCTACCCTATGAGAGTCAAGCGCTACAATGGGGTGTTTGGTTCCCAGTGGTGGTCGTGTGCGGACTCATTACTTGTGCAGGCCACACAACTAATGACCCACATTCCAACAAATTCCCTATCTGAATGTAAGTTTTAGTGCCACAGCTTAGGTCCTGTTCATGCTGGTATATCAAACTTTCTTTGCGCAGTGCATATCACGCCACTTTGATGAACAGGCACAGTTTATATCAAGTGAAATGGTAACGATGAAACGATGATGACCCCACTTGGTGAAACAATAATCTCCTCTCTCCTATTTAGCAGGTTTTTGTGGGACATACAAATAGACAAACTTTCTTTCTTTCTTTCTTTCTTTCTTTCTTTCTTTCTTTCTTTCTTTCTTTCTTACTTTCTTTCTTTATTACTTTCTTTCTTTCTTTCTTTCTCTCTCACTATAAAACATTTACTCAGAGAACTCACCACAGGAATAGAGAGGTTACTAAAAGCAATGGCGCTTCACAATATAAGGCAATTGCCTAGGCAATACAAAGTTTAGGAACCTGTGACGTCTCGACCATATGGAACCAGCAATTCTAAAGAGGCTTTGTATACTTTCCACAGTGCTGGGACCTCTCATCATGGCCATCGCACTTTAAGTAGGACAATGCCAACACCTCTGAGCAGGGGTGTCTTTAGTGCACAGTGCTTTCCCACAGGAACCTACTGACACCTAATTGATGCAAACACAAGTTGGTACTTATGCATGTTTTTAATTGATCTCGTTTATAAAGTGCCACCAGAGAGCAGGCATAATATATACAGTTGGACAAATAATACAAAACAAAAGGGGAATACATATAAAACACGTACAGGTATATTGTGGAAAAGGATAGACAATTACGCTCCAATGACATTCACTCTACTCCCTCCACCCATGCAAAACTTTTCTATTAATTTGTGTTGTTTTATTTCATCTGTCTCAAACTGTATGATCCTGGCAAGTCACTTCACCACCCTTGTCCTCACCTCCTATATCATTTAGAATAAGAGCTCTTAGAAATCTAGGTTATCACCCCTGTGAAATGCTATATAAATGAACATATACGCTACTAAATTCACCTTTGCTGCAGAAGTGGTGGGTGTCTGGCCCAGCAGGGAGTTCTAAAATCTCCTCCCATTACACTGTGTGAATATGTCCATGTAGCAGCAGGTGAGTACTGGGGGTATGCAGCAAAGCAGTGCTCCAGGTCAGTACTGCAGTATCTTATCAGAACAGTATGGGTTAGATTTACAAAAACAATAGCACAATGCAGCACAAAAATCAAAGTTGCTGAGTTTGGTTGCACTAGGACAAAAGAGCAGCACCAATATATTTACTCAATAAGGCCTGTTGCAGCTCTCGTCCTGCGCTAGTGTACAATCAGTGCAAGGACGTGGGCGCTGTCGAGCATTGGTTTGTTCTGGAAGGATTCCTCTCCAGTACTAAATCTGATGTTTAAACCTTTTTAACATTGTATGAGCTGAATGTGTGCTGTACAGTGTAGCACACATACAATGAGTGACAAGTTAGGACACAACGCCTGTATTAAGGATATGTTATGCTCTTTGGTGCATACCCAGGTCTGAGATTTTTTGTAGTTCTTGCTTCGCAACGAAATTCATGGGTGGTCGTGCTGGAATCCTCAGGTACCACCCATGGACGGTCCCCTGATGCAAAGTAGTACAAAGCAGCACAAACGTCTGTTTGTGTTACTTTTAGGGCAATTTTCCACTTTAAAAAAAAAAGCTTTGGGTCGGAAAATTAATAATTTATCAAGCCTTTGAATGTGTGAGTTTGTGGTGCTCAAAGTCTTGATAAATCTATATGTTCTGTATGCTGCAAAAGATGGGTTTCCTGCAGATCAGACTGAGGTACACGCAGAAAGAAGCGTACTGTGATACATTGAAAAGCTGACTTAGTTCTGGGTCAGTGTTCGAGTGCAATGCCAGAAAACACCAACCCTGTGAAAACAATTTTGAGCTTTGGCACTATTACTTTGTCGTCATATTTTTTTTTTTTTTTTACAAATTAAACCCTTGATACAGCATCTAGTTCCCTGAAATGGCTATACTGGAAACAAATTCCCACCAGCCATCTTTTTTGGAGGTGTGTGGCTAGTTGGAGGCTATAGGGGGGGAGGGTTCCAGATTCCTGTAGCGTTTCTGGAGAAGGATTGGTTCATGCAACACTCAAAAGGATGGAGGTTCAAGTAGAAAGGATTAAATCTCGTTTGGTGCCTGAAATCTTCAATTCCTAGGTATGAGAGTAACAGTGCTTTATGATTGTTACATGCAGTTGTAAATTGAGCTCCGGCCTGTATGGGAAGCCAATGAGGGGAGAATAGAATAGGTGTAATGTAATCAAGTTTCATGCATCATTCGCAAAAAGGACTGCGGCATGTAGGATTACTCCGAGCGGTCCTAGATGGACTTTGGGGATGCCTGATGGGAGTGCAACTCCATAGTTGAGTCTGGAGAGGACAAGTGACTGGACAACTGATTTCAGGTCCTGTTCCTAGATAAGGTGCCACATCCCTCATTAGCAGTCTTAGCTGGAACTGGGCTCTCAGCCATGGAGGAGAGATTTCAATCTTGACTCAATCGGTTAGCTTTGTTTCGAGAAATAAGAAGAAATTCTGCTATTATTGGATTCAGTTTGAGGTGGTTGTCCTCTGTTTTTAATTTCTTTTCATGGTGTCGGAGATGAGGGTGAAGTCAGCTGGAGGGTGATATCTTCAGGTAGGTCTGGGTGTTGTTGGTTTACTGGTGGAAGAGGGCTCCAGAGTTCAGAGATAGTCGAGGTAGATATTGAAGAGGGTTTGAGATAGAATCGAACCTTGGAGGGCTTCTTGCTGCAGACAAACTGGTTTTGAGACTAAAGCTGAAAACACAATCTAAACTAATCCTGTCCATCTCAATACTTATAAGGAGGCTCCACTAAGGAAAGAACTGAATGGGGTCTGCAATTGCTAGTAATGAAACTGCTCACTACAGCACAATCATCTCAGTGCTGATTATGCGGAAGACATAATAACTAATGTAGAACAGATTTTATTATTACTCAGTTTAATGGTAAGGGTGTAATAATTCGCTTCTGTTTTTATTATGGAAAACTTTGGGAAATTATGCAAAATTACGTGAATATCATCCATTATTTAGCACTGTATTTGAGCACAGAATGCGTAGTTGCACCAGGTGCAGGTGTGAGGATGCATTTCCCACCAAACAAGCATTAAAAACACATTTGCAGAGAACATTCTGGTTGGTTGAGTTGTTCCTGCTGTCCTGCAACATCATTTTGCCTCAAACAGCAGTGCAATTACCAGGGACGCCTCCTCCGATAGGGTGGAGGAGCATTGTCTCCCGCCAGCTCTGGAGCTGTAAAACATTTATAGAAACAACATAATAAATTCTGTTTTTTATCTCGTTTCTATAAAAGTGGGCAGGGCCACAGCGCGATGTGGACGGAGGGGGAGTGCACAGCACTCCCCCTCAGTGTGCAAGTATGTTTGGCCAGCTGTCTCGGGCCGGCCAAACATACATGCACACTGTGGTCTGGAGAAAGCAGACACAGGCTCCCAGTCTGCCTGGATGCTCCCAGCCAATTTTAACGCTACTTTGAGCAGCGCCAGGATTGGCCGCAGGGCAGGCTGGGAGACTGTGCCTGCAGCCTGCAACGAGAGAGCAGAGTAGATGGAGTGGTGCAATGCGGCATGGGAAAAGAGGGAAACTTTTTTTTTTTTTTTTTGGGTCAACCCCCAACTGCCCTCCCCGCCACGCACCGCCCCACCTCTTTTCCCTCCAGCGAGCCACGACTGGTAATTTACATGACGTGACGTAATGGCTTTTCAGCATTTTCGTCAATTACATTTACAAATTATGCAAATTATTCTGGTGTAATTTAAATTTTTCCTGGACATAATTAATCTCACTTAATTTAAAGACTTCAAAATGAGTCATTCAACACCAGACTTTTTGGTTTTACCAAATCTTGTTTTACTCAAGGTGATAAGATAGCTTAGTCGCCTAAGGGACTTACTTCAGGCTGTTGGTATTCGTGGGGTCACAGGTTTAAATCACTGTGGGGCTCACCCACTCTGTGCTGCTTTTGAGGTTGAAACATTTGCACCTATTTAGAGTAAGCAGCTACACTTGAATATAAAACATTGTAAATAACTATGGAGGAACGCACCAATAACAGGGCTTATCACTTCAGTATATTTCATGGAGTGCAAAGTCATTTTATGTGCAAGAAATAAAACATAAGTACACTTAATAACAAGGATACAAATAGGTTAATGAATTGATCAAGCTGCCTGGCATAGCTTGAGCCAATGAGGGACTGGCATTTCGTGTCAGGGAGAAATGACCAGAAAGACTGGTGCCTGCAGAGGAGTTTCTGGTGGATTGCCCACCGAGTGTTGGACAGGTGATGAGAGCGTGGATCACTTATGAAGAGACATAGTTGGAGCTGAACTAGCAGGCACCTGGTACGGTACACAAATGTTAAACAAACCGACAGAACAAGCCATTGGGCATTCCAAATGGCCAAAACACCCAAGACACAAATAAACAGGATTAAGTGTCCCTTATTGTGGGGAGGCACAGAGTAGCACCATATTGCAGTGAGTTTTGCACAGGTCCACCTCATGGCCCATCAATTGTCAACCATGGAATACACTTTTCCCGCTGTTCTGTCACATTGGTCAAATGTATAGTGAACTGATATGTGGTCTGAGCGAGGTGGTTGAATGATTTGGGGCTACTAACATAGGCTAAGGCCTTGGAAAGCTGAAAGGGGTGAGAGTGGCAACTTTGTACCCACTCCAGCAATGAAGGCATGAAGGCACAGGCATGGTGAGTAGTGGAGGAGCGGTGGGAAGAGGATGGCAGGACAGGCAAGCCCAGTCAAAGGTGTGGGCATCCCCATCTGACCTAAAGCTCAGAAAGTTGTCAAGAAAAGAAAGAGGAAGAGGCACCACTCCAGCATGTGTCCAAGGAAGACCAGTGCCATCATCTGAAAGCATAAGCAAAAACTGTACATCAGTAGGACCCTGCACCTCAGAAATTCAAAGAATGGGAAAGAACTTGGACAGTTTTGTTGTTAGTGGTTTCTGGGTTCTTGGAACTGGGGTGGTGCAAGTGGATGACATAATGTCGAGGTATGTGCTCCTGGGGCACCATTCAGGAGATCTGGACTGTTGCTTGTCATGAGGCTAGCCATGCCTTTTAGACAGGACAGCAACAGCTCTGTTCACTCCAAGGGCAGCAGCTGCAGAGAGAGAATCACTGGCATGAGAGTAATCATATATCTTCTGGCCTTTCATAGAATAGGGGTCTAAGTACCACCCAGGAGCTCTCATTGAGAAAAGCAGAATGAGATCAGAGACCTCCTGACTCCAGAGTGCCGGAACATCCTCTCCTCTGGAAGCAGCAAGTAAAGTGACTAAACCTCCTGACTCCACAGCCAGTCAAGAGTAGACAGCCAGATCTCCTGCTTCATTCCGCCTACACCTCCTACACAGCATCAGGTAATGGCTTTCAGTTCCTGGTCCTCCATGACACTAGAACCTTTCCTACACCTCTGTCACAGCCAGTGAGTTTCCCTGCAGATGGATGTGCACTGGCCTCTGTGGATCTGGACTAAAGTAGTACTGCAGTGCCTGGATCCTTTTCCAGCACAGTGTGTGGACTCACTCCATTGGCTTTCATTGCTCTGCAATAGCTGAGGAAGAAGGATGTAAATACCATGGGGAGGCGGAAGAGGGGCACAGCAGTAACCGAACCAACATGCTCGAAGTCAATGGTATGATAGCAATCCTGTCCTCGGGGAGTGGTACAGTCCATTGAACTGACAAATGCTTATTGACAACTCATCATAAACTCCAGAAAACTGTTGTTTCCCTCCCTTTCTAATCATCAGAATGATGTCTTAGATCCACTCCAAGAACATTACAATAGTCAATCTTTCATCCTATGTACAATACAACATCAGCCACCTCAAGGTCCACGAGTCCAGGAGCGTGAGATTCTCAGACGTTGGGCTAAACATTCATATTTTAAGAAAATAAGTAGTATTCCCGGGCCTGACAACCAATTTGAGGCAGTGGGACCTTTGAGATGGGCCAAAGGTGTGACTTTGCTCCAGTGCTCATGCCTCATACCCAATGTGAGAAGGGTACTTCCTGTTTCCAGTTTCCACACTAGAGCTTCTCACCAACAGTAGAAGGCCTGGCGCCATGTGGCTCCTCAACTTCCCGAACGAATGAATGAAAGTACCTTGCTCAATGCTGATACGCTTGTGTTTCTCATTCACCTCCTAGCCATCACTGCCTCAAATTACAGCATCCTTGAATGGACCTCTTCATTTCTGAGATTACCATGGAAATGGCACATGAAGGCCTGGGATTTACACACTAGAATAGTGTTTCCCAAACTGTGAGTCGTGACTCACTGGTGGTTCGAGAGATTTTTGGGTGGATCGTGAAAGTCCAAGCAATAAATAAAGATGCTTTTATATTCTGTATTTATCTTGTAACAGTTGTGGTGCTTCAAAGACAAAAATCAAATATCAGGCTAGGTCTTCTGACAAATTGCTGCTTGTATTTTATAACTTGGGGATTGGTGTTCACAGGCTTCTCTCTCTCTTGCAGTCAGAGAAAGGAAAGGAAAGTGAATTATGTGAGTATCTTGCTGGGGTATGGAGTGTGTGAAAGGAAAGGCACTAGGGTGTCATTTTTAGTAACAAAAAACAAAATGTAAATACCTGTAAACGAACTGGGCACATTCAGCAGCTACAAAATCAAAACAATTAAGCACATTTTTTGTACTTCTGAAGTGTGATGGAAACAAATTAAGACACTTTACTTGGTGACGCACAGATGATAAATATGCTATGAAACCCAATTTCCACACATTACCATTTGTGTCTAATGTATGGTTTTATAAGTAAAACTTTATGTCTGTGCACATTTAGGCCCATATTTATACATTTTTTAGCGCCGTGTTTGCGCCGGTTTTTGACGCAAAAGCGGTGCAAACTCACAAAATACAAGTGCATTTTGTACGTTTGCGCCGCTTTTGCGTCAAAAAGTGGCACAAATGCGGCACTAAAAAAGTATAAATATGGGCCTTAGTGGCCATTTCAAAGGAAAATGTGCTGTCTGTCAATGACAGTGCGCTACCACACCATGCTTTAGTTATAATCAAAATGCCCACTTCATGTCCATTAAATCTAAGTGGTTGGCAAAAGTTTGTTATTCTAAAACGTGGTTCATGGTTCTAAGAAATCTGGGAAGCACTGAAGTAGAAAGACCACACCTCTTCCACATCCATCTAGTGATGGTGGCCAATAGCACAGAAAGTCCATCAGGATCAGTGCAGGATACTTTTATATTTATAAACTCAAAGTGAAATATAGTTTAAAATATAGTTTCTAGCAATTTCCTGGCCAGAGTTATTCAGAAATAAAGTCATGCCTCCTGTATGCTGGCACAATAATATTTTTTCCCCTTTGGTACATATGCCAGTGCCTTTCTTTTAAGGGAACACAACAGTGATTGACCCTTTTTTGATGAACCAAAGTTATTGTATATTCCACCAGTAACAGTACTGAACAGACATACACAGTTACCTCTTCTATAGTCAATCCTCAGTCCTTGGATGTCATAATCAGAACAATATCCGTGCATTATCAGCTATCCGCCCCATCCATCCAAACCAAGGTATTCCCACCATTTGACCCACAACTTCACATGCTTATGTGGAAACCCCGACCTTCATAAACAGGCTTCTCCTGCTGGGAGCACCAGTCCACCCCGGCCCACCATTCAACCATTGTAAGGGTTCTCACAGATTTCCACTTCTGTGAAATATCCCTCTTAATGACCAATGATACCAAGGAACATACATTCCACCCTTGTTCTACCAAGTCCTCCACCAGGCCAGCAGAGCAACCTTGGCCGTGAGTTCCAGTTGTTGGTTCAGGATGCAGGAGAATTCGCAATCAATCCTACCCCAGATTTCGTTTATCTCTGGGCAGGACCACACCAGATAAAAGAAGTCCAGCAGCAGTGGAAGCAGGCTGCCTGGGAAATCATGCCCACCAGGTGTAACTCTTGGGGGGACATGTATGTGAGAAGCAGGTAATTGAACTGGACCAGTCTGAGCCTTGTGAAAATGGCCTCCTGCCACTCTGTGTCTTCCAGCTCACCCACCCACGCTTCCCACTTCTGTCTCAGTCTGCTTATTTATCCAGTGCATTAAACACTAGGGTGCAGTAAATCTGGGATATAGCTCCCATATGGAACTTCATGGTTAGCAATTTAGCCTCAGGAGGCTAAACTCTGGGATGTCCATATTCAAGTGGATGTTGTCCCAGAGGGCATGTCTCAACTGTAAGTATTTGTGACACTGAGTGTGTGACAGTTGGATTTGCTGTTGGATTTCTTGGAATGTCTGTATGTGGCCATCCGTCCATATATCTGCAAGATATGTGATACTTATGGCGTCACGTTTTGAGAACCTGTGGTGTGATGAAGCCATTTCCCTTGCATGAAGGAGGTCATCCTCATCGGTCTACCATTCCAGCCCATAAGACAGAGTGCCGTTGTCCAACTGCGGAATATTTCCTGTGTCTTCACCTAAGGGGCTCGCAGGATCGGAGCCCCATATAGTATGGCCATTATTGTATCCAAACTCAGTAAGGTTAGTTCCACTTGATACGCTGGATCCCCCCAGTCCCTATTAAACCAATCAATAATTATGACTAGTTACTCTGCCGTATACTGGCACTGGAGGTCTGCCATTCCCTGTCCACTATCACAGGGGGACTTCCTACAGCTGGTTGTTATTATGCGGGGGTGTCTGCCCGCCCACAGAAAATTCCGGAGCATTGAGTTGAGTTGCTGGAACCACTGCCTAGAGATTGGAAGGGGAAAATTCTAACCAGCATACAGGAGGCGTGGCAACACCATCATTTTAAAGATGGTCTCCCGTCCCATCACATGCCCAGTTCCATCTAAGCTGCATGCGTGAGTGGGCATGTACACTGGGGAAGATTTACAAGCAACTGGCACATCAGTCCTGTTGCGCTAGTTTTGTTGCATCGCCCCTGCCCTACCTAGCGACACCATGGGTGCACAGTATTCACTATACAGTGCACCATGGGGGCCGTTAGGACAATAGAATCAAAATGTTTGATGCTATTGTGGCGCTTTGCTGCACTAGCGTCAATAATTTTGATGCTCGGGCAGCAAAGTGCAGGGAGGCCCATTGATTTCAATGGGTGCGCCATTTTAACGCCTGCCTACTCCTAGCAGGCATTTAAAATGACTGAAAAAATAGCACGGGCCTCCCTGCGCCGGAACATCCCCTTTTCATACATTATGCTTGGTGCAGGTATAATGTGATGCAAGGGGATGCAAAGAGGCGCATGCATTGCACCACTTTGTGAATCTGGTGCTGCAAAAATACCCCCCTAACGCCACATTAGCGTAAAAATGATGCTAAGGTTGCGCTAGGGGCTTGTAAATATGCTTCACTGTGTTTTCCATCCACGCAGTGAGCCTGGGGAAGCGCGCACCACACTGGATGCTCTGACAGCCATCAATTACTTCATTAGTGCCTTTGCAGTGTAGAGCGGATGTTAACAATCTGATAGAGAGTAGTTTTTATGCAGTTAATAGGTACACAAGGCCTACAAAGACGATTGGGTAAGTAGAGTCCTTGAGAAACTAGGCAGGAAGCATCGGAGACCGTGTCATCGAGAAGTGGCTGCGAGGGACCGTTTGTTTACAGAGAGGTACCCGGAGGGAGAAGCTGCAGCACATATGTGCTGCTATGGCAGCTTTAGTCGACGTTTCTACCTTCAGACATGCAAAAAAAGAGCAATGTGAGCACCTGGAGTCAAACGCAGTCCTGAATGAACAGAGAAGCATCCTCAAATGTTTTTAGTGCAGGCCAAGGTGTTTGCCAGCTTCAGTTATTGACGAGTACGGCACTTCCAAGCCCCCATCCCCTTATTCCTTTAGAATGGCGAATGCCTCGTGTGAGAAGCAAAGGAGGCTGACACATTCCTGCCGGATGCACGCTGAACAAAGCCTACACACTGCTGTGTAGATGGCTGGCACTAATGCTGATACTTCCTGCTCCAAAGGTTGACTGCAGACTACCATTGGAAACGTGAATATCGTCCTTCATGCTTTATTTGAGGCGTGTTATTTAAGGCAGAATGTAAACTGAGTAGTTTCCCTGTGATTTCCTTCTTGACGGCAACAACCTTAACTAAAAAATGTAAAATGGGTCACTATACAGCTTGCTGCAGCTCTACCATTCGTTTGTGCCCTGCGTCGATCCCGCCCCCCTCCAGCCCCCCTCTAACCCCCCCAGACAGAGTAAATGACCGGCAGGAATCCTCTGGGCCAGTAACTCGTGACAGGCATTCAGTGGCAAAGTAACTGATAAACAGGAATCCTGTGGCCCGGAGACTGATGGGAGGCACAATCCTATCCACAAACTGATGTGCAACGTCCTGCAATATGGGCCCTCACTGGCAACCGATACATGGTCCAGTAATGGACGAACAGGAATGATGTTCCCTTTCACCTCAAGGGCAGTCATCAAGTGGTCCAGTAAATGTATACATACAATAAGTGGCCCAGTAACTCATGGCGAGCATTATCTGCAATAATACTTAATATTAAGGCATTTTATGGGCATTAACAGGTAGGGCAGACCTTTAATGGCACCTATTACACGGATGAGTACACGTTGAACAGTTTATTCCGATCAGAGTAACATATGGCAAGGTGTTCTCGTAGACAAGCTCAGAAACTAGTCTCTTTGTTATCTAAGTGAAGAGAAATCCTACAGACATCTTTATTTAGATAGTCTCATATACACTTAACATTCTTTCATAATGCTTTGCCCAACAAATGATGTGACTGCAAATTTCTTTCCAAGCATTATCTCTGATGTGCAAAGAAATTAAACTGTAGATTTCATTGTGTAATTCTGTGCCATGATGGCCAATGTATATTTTGGTATTTTTTCAGGTTGACATGGTTTCTCCATTTGCACAAAACATCTTATATGTTCCTTATATGTGAGAAACGAAGAATGCTGCTGACTGGTACATCAGATGGTCTGTGCTTCATAGGAGTAATTTTCTGAGTACTGTGCTTACTATTAAAGCACTGGTCAATTTTGTGGACTATTCATCTCAACAGCACCCAAACCCAGATATTTTAAGCCACTTATGCATGAGAAAGTGCGCAATTTAGGCAATTTTTTAAAATTAAAACAGTAGTGGAAAGGGGAGGGGACTCTCTACGTGCAGATCTACTTTCAAGTAGTTGTTGATTAACTTGTTTGCACATATCACTCGATTGCGCACATATCCAAGAAGTGTGCACATATTGTACTGCTGCACATGAAGGAGAAAAATTACTGGGAACATTGATCACATATAGTGGGATTTCAACTGATTCACTTGGAGTCCTGAAGCCTCCTTATAGATATCAAGGAGCTCCAAGCAACGCGGGCTTGAGGATTGCAGGCCTGCATAGAAATGGGGATCGTCATCCACGCATAGTGCCATCTGTTCCTTGGGGCTCATCCCCCATGTGCATCTTAATGTATAAGTAGGCAAAAGCTCGACTACCATTACAAACAGTAGGGGAGAAAGGGGACAAACTTGCCGGGTGCCCATTCGGATGGGGAAGGGGGGATGGGAACCGTTGATCAGGACTTCTGCAAATGGCTTGGAATAGAGTTTGATGAGACTACGGAGATAGGTCCCTAGTCCAGCCCGTTCCAGGACATCATCAAAAAAAAAGACCAGTTAAGCGTATCAAAGGCTTTCTCAAAATCAATCAGAAGCAGGGCCACAGGAATTGAAGTGCATGTTATTGAGAAAGCACTAGCCGGACTCTTTGGATGCAGTGGCAGGTGATCCGAGCTGGCATAAAGACACAATGATTTGTGTGAATCAGGCAGAGTGATTGCCTTTTTTTAGTGATATTGCATTTCCTCTAGTTGGTTGCTTTTAAGATCCGCTCTAAGAATAGAAATGCTATAAAATGCTGCCCTCTGGTGGAGGTCTGAAGGGTAGAAGGCAAGGATAGAAGAGATGATCAAAAGCTAAGGGAGAGAGGAATCCGAAATAAACAATATTTTTGTAGATAAGGTGGACAAAACGGAAACATATTTTTATACTGAATAAAAATTGGGGGAAATAGTAAAATTTGCAACTAAAACAGCAGAAGCTCCCTTAAAAGGAAAGCGTCGATACGCATACAGAACTCTCCATCACAATCCATTAACCGTTCACAACCCACCTACGTCTCCTGTCACTCATTTACGCTTCTCTTTGACCCTGTGCATCACTCTGCTGCTTTGTGGCTAGGCTCACACTATGGAACTACCAAATGCACAAATACTGACGTACATGCACTCCTGGGGGTACAGCCTGAGTGTATTTCTTCGCCCTTTTATTCTCCTCTACCTTTACTCTCTCACACTCCGGTCTTGTTCAGAAAGCTCCCACATTCTGTCTACTACTCAGAGCAGGGATCCCAGGATGATACAAGCTGCTGTAGAGAAACAATGCTAGCACTCGCCTCATTTTACTAAACGTAAAGTAGTTCAATATACATACAGAAAGAAATTACACATACAACAATGATCATCTAATAACACCAGAGGCCTCCAGTTCCTTCCTGGTCAGGGATATGACCCCACATCCTTTGCACCACAAGCATTACGTGCTATAAACAGATTTCACAATGTAACTATAATTAATAGCACAAATCTCAGCAACCAAGTGCAATACATCAAAGTGATCTAGTTAATGCTGCTCCTTCTCAAAGGAGAAAGTGTATCTGTTGGAAAGATCATGAGATGGATGGAAGGATAATAGCAGGAGACAATGTACCGCTTGGGAGAATGAGGTGGAGTTTAAACTCAAATATGCTTGCAACTTCTTTGTGCAAAAACACGGTGCTAATGTTTCTGGATTTAGGATTACCTCCTCTATCTACTTCTCCAAACCCTCAGGCCAAGAGTGTATCAAGGTGATTCTCGAGACCTCTGGAGTCAACTGTGCAGCACAGGAAGGCAGTAGGCGACAGTTCTTCCCTTGGCCCTAGGTGATATTGTACAGAATGACGGGAGAGTCTTGAGCAGGTATCTGGTTGGATCCTGTGTCGTGGACCTCACACAGTCCAATGCAGGCTCCCACAAGTACTCCCATTAGATGTGCTCTCGACCTCACGGCCAGGTGGGAGCTCCAATCATTTTTTTCTCCACAAACAGCAATGTCTTCTCGGACAGAACAGTGACAATGCAGTGCAGTCACAATGCAGTGCATTTTCCCGGGTCTAGGCCCAGACTTTCTACTAGCTTGGAAAGGAGATAGCAACCAGCAAGGTATGCAGCCCGTCTCACTCTAGTATGTAGTTCCTCTTTGGCCGATGACAGGTCATAGAACCAAGCTCTGGTCAGATCAGCCAGTAATTATGGTCACTCCCGATCAATGGTAAAATCAGGAACCTTTGAATTTTGAGGGGCTCTTCCATTCCAGGACCTCAACGTGACTTGTCCATGCAGGGACCATAGTCAACAGTAGCTTCCTCTTGGCTAATGCCAAGCAGAATATGTGTGACCCCAGACACAAAGCCAGATTCCTTAAAGATGTAGATCCTGGCAGTAAAAGGAGGAAGAGCTGGTAACGCTCTGGCAAAAGCACTATGCCGAATCACAGGTCTGGAGGGCATACTCCTGCACCCATAGGAACAGGTGTACTAAGGGCTGGATCGGGGTGTAGCTATCAATAGTGCAGCAGGTGGAGTGGCACTGTGGGCCAGGTGTCTTTCAGGCCATCTCCACTCCAATTATGGCTGTATTTTCGTACTTAGCCAAAGGGTAGGGTGGTCCATATGGCTTGCTCGGATTAGGGTGCCTGCATCCTTTCTACACCATTAGGCTGGAGGTGAAGGAATGTAAAGGTGCAAGCTCCCTGATCCAGCATGGATACCGGCAGCCTTTGCACAAAGCAAACCTCCATTTTGAAGGAAACTGCAATGTGGAGTCTGTATTCCTAAGTGCACACTCCGCAAGAGATGCTTACAGATCTCACACTCATCCACAACGACATCTCTACAAACACCCTCAAAACATGTCCTGTACATGGAGAGGCAAAGGAACAGGGTTAGGGGAAAGTTAGTAAATCTTTACATGTGGTAGACAGTTTCCAAACTCTGTCTCCTCTAATGATGCAACCACCGTCAGTCTTTCAAATGGCAGTAGCAACTCTCTAAAACAAGCATTTGCAATGCAATAGGTTTTGTATTTACTTGAGTTGGAGCTATTGGCATTGTAAATGCATACCTGGACTTTTTTTTGCCACATTAATTAATTAATTGGTCAACCCTGCTGCATATTTTGGTCCTTTCTGCCATATAATTCTTGTGGCCCTGCATATAACTAAAGGGCTAGTAGGCCTACTTGAATATTTTTTAAACAAGGCCCTTAAAGCACAAGCTACTTCCAGGTGCAAAACATATTTACTTTGCAGTTAATACAGGCTACATTGCCCGCGGGGCAATGAATAAATAATTGTACTCCATGAATGCGTGCTTACTGGATCACTGTCCCTTTACTGCAGTCTGGGGAGTCCAACAAAACGTCCATGATTTTTCACACACTTGAGGAGAACCCTCTCATATGATATTAATGACCCTCAGTCAGTCTTGAACTGAAATATTAGTTATGAAATATTGACCATTGAACAGCACAATCAACTGTGAGCTCTCCTTGAGGTTAGTTTTATAAATACATGCACACACAGCTTAAGTTTCACAGGTTCAAACATGTGCAGTTCATCTAGTCAGGTTTCTACAAGTCCTAGAATGCAAAGCAGAAACATAGACCAAATGAGCGAATCACTCATCAAACTAGGGAGCTGGACAACTCTACAAGTACTATTCCAAAGGCTGGTTTCCAGCTTGTACCACTTTAGAAAAATAAAACTACAAGTCCCAGAATGCAAAACAGAAACATAACCTAAATGAGCGAATCATGCTTTGAACTAGGAAGCTTGGAGTCATCATAAAGTTGTCTGAGGGTTAATGTGCCTTCTGCAAAGTACTTGTAGTTGGCAAATCACAAAGTGCATGTAATGTAAAAATGTCAAACTAACTCTGGTGATTGATGTTCTTTCTGGAAAGAAAACAAATGTTTGACTAGTGGAAGCTTGGAGTCATCATAAGGTAACGCAGATGGTTAATGTGCCTGCTGCAAAAAACATGTACTAGGCAAATCACAAAGGGCATGTAATGTAAAAATGTCAACATAACTGGTGATTTATGTTCATTCTGGAACATACATTTGTCTAGTGGAAGCTTGGAGTCATCATAAGGTAGCACAGAGGGTTAATACGCCTGCTGCAAAGAACATGTAGTCAGCAGATGAGCGCGCATATAATGTAAAAATGACAAAATAACTCTTGTGATTAATGTTCTTTCAGGAGAAAGAAGGTACCTATGTCTAGGGGAAGCTTGGACTCATTATAAGGTAGCGCAGAAGATTAATGTTCTTTTTGGAGAGAGAACTTACTTTTGTGCAGTGGAATCTTGGCCTCCTTTTAAGTTAGCGCAGAGGATTAATGTGCCTGCTGCAAAGAAAGTGTGCTAGGCAAATCCCAAAGTGCATATAATGTAAAAATGTCAATATAACTCTGGAGATTTATGTTTTTTCTGGAGAGAGAACATACTTTTGTCTCATGGATGCTTGAACTAATAATAAGGTATCATACAGGGTAAATATGTATGCTGCAAAGAATGTGTGCTAAGCAGATCAGAGTGGCGAGTGAGAACATACTTTTGTGGAGTGGAAGTTTGGACTCATTATAAGGTAGGGCAGAGGGTTAAGGTTCTTTCTGGAAAGAGAACGTACTTTTGTGTAGTGGAAGCCTGGACTCATTATAAGGTAGTACAGAGGGTTAATGTGCCTGCTGCCAAGAATGCGTACTAGGCAAATTGCAAAGTGCAAGTAATGTAAAAATGTCAAAATAACTCTGGTGATTTATGTTATTTTTGGAGAGAGAGCATATGTTTGTCTAAAGGAAGCTTAGCTTCATTATAAGGGAGTGCAGAGGCTTGATGTTCTTTCTGGAGAGAGAACGTACTTTTCTGCAGTGGAAGCTTGGAGTCATCATAAGGTAGCACACAGGGTTAATGTGCCTGCTGCAAAGAATGTTCTAGAGAAATTACAAAGTGCATAAAATGTAAAAATAACTCTGGTGATTTATGTTCTTTCTGGAGAGAGAAAGTAGTTTTGTCTAGGGGAGTTTGGAGTCATCATAAGGTATCGCACACGGTTAATATGCCTGCTGTAAAGGATGTGTACTAGGCAGTTCACAGAGGGCATATAAAGCGAAAATGTCAAACTAACTGGTGATTAATTTTCTTTCTGGAGCAGAACATACTTTTGTCTAATGACAGCTTGGACTCATTATAAGGTAGCGCAGAGGGTTAAAGTTCTTTCTGTAGAGAGAGCGTACTTTCTCTAGTGGAAGCTTGGAGTCATCATAGGATAGTGCAGGAGGTGTACTCGACAAATCATGTAATGTAAAAATGTCAAAATAGCTCTGGTGATTTATCTTCTTACTGTAGAGAAATGTACTTAGAAAGTACTTTTGTAGAAAGGAAGCTTGGAGTCTTTATAGGGTAGTGTAGAGGGTTAATGTTGTTTCTGGAGAGAGAAAGCACTTTTGTCTAGTGGAAGCTTGGAATCATTATAAGGTAGCACAGAGGGTTAAGGTGTCTGCTGCAAAGAACGTATAATAAGCAAATCAAAGTGCCTATAATGTAAAAATGTCAAAATAACTTTGGTGATTTATGTTCCTTCTGAAGAGAGGGCAAACTTTTGTCTAGTGGAAGCTTGGACTCATCATAAGGTAGCGCAGAGAGTAATGTGCCCGCTGCAAAGAACGTGTACTCGGAAAATCGCAAAGTGCATGTTATGTAAAAATGTCAAAATAACTCTGCTGATTTATATTCTTTCCGGACAGAGAATGTACTTTTGTCTAGGGGAAGCTTGGACTCATCATAAGGTAGCGTAGAGGGTTAATATGCCTGCTGAAAAGAACCGGTACTCGGCAAATCACAAAGTGCATGTAATATAAAAATGTCAAAATAGGTCTGGCGATCTATGTTCTTTCTGGAGAGAGAACTTACTTTAGTCTAGTGGAACCTTGGAGTCATTATAATGTAGCACACAGGGTTAATATGCCTACTGCAAAGAACGTGTGCTAGGCAGATCACAGTATGCATATAATGTAAAAATTTAGGAATAACTCTGGTGATTTATGTTCCTTCTGGAGAGAGAACGTACTTTTGTCTAGTGGAAGCTTTGACTCATCATAAGACAGTGGAGCGGAATAATGTGCCTGCTGCAAAGAACATGTACTAAGCAAATCACAAAGTGCATGTATTGTAAAAATGTCAAAATAACTCTGGCCATTTATGTTCTTTCTGGAGATAGAATATACTTTTGTCTAGTGGAAGCTTGGAGTCATCATAAGGTAGTGCAGAGGGTTAATATGCCTGCTGCAAAGAACAGGTACTAGGCAGATCAGAGTGCATATCATGTGAAAATGTCAAAATAACTCTGGCGATTAATGTTCTTTCTGGAGAGAGAATGTACTTTTGTCTGGTGGAAGCTTGGAGTCATCATAAGGTATTGCAGAGGGTTTATATGCCTGCTGCAAAGAACGTGTACTGAGCAGATCAGAGTGCATATAATGTAAAAACGATAGCTCCGATCAAGTTCGCGCTCTGAGCGCTGTGAGTGTCATGGCAGCCACAGAGCACAGACAAAATAAAAACATAGTTTGCCCACGCTAAAGTATATCGGCAATCGTGCAATTATCCCTGTAACAGGGTTGGTGTCCAAGGCAGTAACCAAACCGCCCCAAGGCAGGAGGAACGTAAAGCATTTATTAATGACATCAAGTGATTTTTGAAAGGTAAGCCCATGAACGAATGAAAGTCATGTGCGTGAGGTGGGCGTGGTTAAAAGCGCATAATACTTACAACAGTTCAAAGCGCTTGCACGGCTGACATAAAAAGGGGTTCATTTTAGGTGTCCTCCCAACCTCAGATACCTATAGGGTCTCAGTCTCTGTAAACAGGAGAACCCTGAATAGACTCACATCCATTGAATATCAAAGGAAAAGGCAACGGGGTTCAACAGAAAAACAGCTCAGGGCAGCAAGGGCAACAAGACTTTTTTGCTGTCCAGGGCAGCACTCACCAGGATGCTGAGGTTCAGATCTAACATCCTCTGTTGCCAGGGCTTCAGGGGATACATTTCCAGCCTTCTCTGGCCTCACCCTGCCTTTGACCACTGCCATATTCATTGATATTGCAAAGGTTTTCAGCACAGTAAGGGTGAGATGTGTATGTGCCAAGAGATAAATTAATTGGCAAACATGCGCTATATAAAAACAGTTTGATTTAACATTTTAAACCAGACAGTCAGGATCAGAAATGAAATCCCTCTGTTTCTTTCCCTGTTAACTTGGGGTCAGCCGATCTGCCGTTCTTAAATTTAATAAAATTGACATAGTTAGCAACTTGCGGACTAGAAAGCCTTTGAGAGAGACTCCGAGTGACTGCGGTTGGGGGGATGAGCAGGAAGACGGAAGGTTTACAGAGCTTGGCATCTGTAGCTCAGGGTTGTAATGCGGACTTCTAAGGGCCCAGCGGTGCAGCCCCTACACCCTACAGGGGCCCCCAGCCACTCAAGAGGTTCCAACTGAGCCAAAGACCCATGAATATCTGTGTGATATGGGAGACTCAAGGGCCCCTCGTCAGATCCGGCACAATACTGCGAAGCTCTTGTTTTTTTTTCCATCAGAGTGCCGGTTTGTCTTTTCTCAAGCTTCATAATGATTTTCTTTTATGTGACATAATAAGAATCTGAACTTTTTAGCGGCAGAACTGGGACTGTTTAATTCATCTCTGGCCCAATAGATGCGACTAAAGCCCTTGTTGCAAGAGGTGCTGGGAATACGTGATTTATTGGCCTCAATAAATACCGATTCTGTAGGAAGCAGTACTTATTGGATCGATAATTTTTTAAATAGCTGGCACCATAAATTTTCCCCATCCAAATGGGGAATAACGCACAGATTTTGGTGCATTCTGCATGTCCCAGATTTCAACATAAATTTGTAACCACTAAAATTGCGGAGGAGCTTCCAAACTGTAATTGTGAGCCCTGAGCAAACAGGTTACCGGGTGTACTAATGAGGGCCTAACTTACACCGTCCATACTGTATTAAAATGCTTAATGCCCTTTTCTGCTCAGTTGTACAAATTCCGTAACATGTGCTACTTTATAAAGAGGTACAATTTGGCTTAAAAGAAAGAAAGACTCCGAATTGAAATTCGTGGCACAAAATTGCACTCTGCAACTTTCTGGTGCAAATGCACATACAGGCTGCACTCAAGTGCATGGACCTTTAGCTCTGACCGAGGCTGATACAACAATAAACACATTTCAAGAAGGCGCATTAGGCCTTACAAGGACGACAGTGATTGTGAGATTGCAAACCATCAAGGTTTTTTAAAAGATTAGTAGAGTTACAGTTCAAATCATCAAATCATTTGTAAATAAAATAACCAGTATATTATTGGATTACTCAATATATGTAAAAGCAATTGAAAATCATAAATTCAAAGGTAAACTGTTATAAAATGGCTTCAAAATAAATAAAGCATACTCAGTTTCCCGTAAAGGGAAGTCCATACTCACCTAAGTTAAGGAAGTCGGGAAAATTGGAAGTCAGAGAGACGATGTCAGCATGAAAAGCCGCTGAAAGGCAGTACTTAGGAATCTAAACCTTCATCTAGGGAGTAGGGAAGGTCTCTGCCAAAGACTTAAAAGAAGGCATCTACTCTAAAGGAAGTTGGGAGGCATGTGAGTGCAAGCTTACATTGTGTTAGTTTAAACACGTTTGCAGTAGTTTATTTATTTAGTCCTTAAAGTGCATCCACTGATGATACTCAAAACCGCAACAGTCAATAATAAATAAACACGAGTTAAAAATACATATGATTAGGACCATATAAAACAAGATGAGAACAAACCGAATACGTTAAAATAAATACAAATAGATCAGTTTATAACATGAAAGCTCCCAAAAAACGAATTAAGCAATAACAAATATTTACATGCGTTACTATAGAATACCTTGGAAACACATTTTTTTTCTTTTTCTGCAAGTGAAAGAGGCCGGGACAAAAAGTATGATTCAAATCCTGTTTGTCAGCTCCACAATATTGACAGCATGGATGACAGCAAACCCCACCCTTCTTAATCCACACATTATCACCCAGCGAGATCTAATTAAATCAAAATTTCATATAAAATCTACATTAGCTTAAAAACACACATTTCAACAATTGCCACACCAATTTGCTACTCCTACACATGATTCCCTTGAAGGAAACTGCTCGGGTTAAGGTATATCCTGAATTAAGCGGTCTCATTACTTTCACAAGGTAAAGTACAATGAAAGGTCTACTGAGCAATGCTTAATTTGTGCTTGTTGTTTATTTTTGAGGGCCCGGCTTATTCTTCTGCCTCAAGCATTTGCTGAGAGCAAAAGACACATATGGGAAAGACGGAAGAAGGGAAAAACGAAAAAGCAACACAATGAGAGAAAGCAGAAATCTGCAGGTGTGAGCTGAAGGGGCAGGGAGTGGCTTTAAATGGATTGAAGAGGCCCGAGATGGCTTCAGTATTATACTGCCTCAGTATTCCTTGTTCCCGCATTTAATTGCAGCAGCCGCATGTTTAAGAGGAGGGCTTTGGGCACCGGCACCTTTTTATATACAAATTAAGCCCTGCTACAGAGCGTTCTTCATCTTCAGTATCTGCAAAATAAGAAGCTAGTCTTGTTCCAAGATGTTCTCCCCAGCAGCAGGTTTGGGTATACTTTGAAGACTGCAAAAATAAAAATTCACATGAGAAAACATCAACAAATAATCGCTCAAATATGCTGGTGTAGCTTTTCTCCTAAAATAAAAAGAAGATAAATGACAAGGAAAGCATGGAACAAAACCTTTGCAGTTACATTTGCTGCAGTCAAGTAAAATGTGAAAAAGCACTGTAAATACAATCACGTGTTGCAAGTTAATGTTGTTAAGTGTGCAAAACATTTAAGTTTAAAAATCTTCACGGGTATAAATGCAATAAAGAAGAACAGTGAACAAACATGACAAACCATAAGTCTGAAGTATGAGTGTGCATGTCATAAAGATCAGTAGTTCCCTTAAAACCCCTTCTTCCCTCTCTACCTGCACCTGTTCTCTGGGCTAGGGAGCAGAAGGAAGGGGGCACTGACTTCACACAATGTACAGATTGTGGCTGCTCTCACCCTCTAGGGATGGCTGCAAGCAATACACTTAAGCAGTACAGCCACCTGCCTGCCACTTGCTTTAAGCCTTAGCTGAGGATGAAGACTAAAGCCTCCGAGCTAAATCAAAGCGGATTGCTGAGCTAAAGAGTGCTACAACTGATTTGTTTTATCAAATCTTAAAAACATTGTCAGAATTAGAAACCTCAATGTCCATTTCTGTTCAGCCGTTAGTGATTCATTGACAGGATTTCTAGGACCACCTGATTCTTTCACATGAAGTTCATGCTCACTCTGGGGGCCAGATGTATAACCATTTTTTTGTGACTCGCAATTTGTGTCTGAGACACTGTTAGCGATTCCCAAATGGGTCATAAGGGACCTGCCTCATTAATATTCATGAGACAGGTCACAATTTGCGACCCATTTGGGAATGGCCGCTCTCACAGGGATGGTGGCCTGCTGGGGTCAGCAGACCACCATGTTTGTGACTGCTTTTTAAATAAAGCAGTTTTTTTTTAATGCAGCCTGTTTTCCTTAAATGAAAAGGAGATGCATTTCATAAGTAAAAATGAAGCGTTTCAGTTTCATTTTTCAGAGTAGGCAGTGGTCCATTGGACCACTGCCTCCAGTGAAAAAATATATTGGCGCCCTCATTCACTAAAGGGAAGGGGTCCCCTGGGGACCCCTTCCTGCTTGCCAATGGGTTACCACCAATTTGAAATTAGTGGTAACTGCAATTGTTTTGTGACCGCATTAACGGTCACAAAACAATCATACACAGACCGTCGAGTCGCTATTATGAAAGGACACCCTTGGGACGCCCCTTCCTAATAGTGCGTTGCAATCCCTATTTTGCGAGTCGGTAACAGGTTACTGACTCACAAAATAGGGATGGTACAAGCTTATTTTGCGGTCACAACAGGCAAATTTCGCAGTTTGCGACTGCAAAATAGCTTTGTACATCTAGCCCTAGGTCATTAGGGACACTGTTTCCAGCTCTATGTTATTTCCCTGACACTGAAGCTTTCTGGGTATTACAGTCTTGGATTGCGCACACTGCTCTAAACAGACAAACAGACTTGATGACAACTATTTGCAGGTAAACGACCAGGACTAGAAACCTTGTTGGTAATGACATGGAGTCAGGTGGTCACCCAACTTGTTATGACACAGTTTGCTCCTTGTTTTCATTGATGGACTGAGAACCAAAAACGGCCCTGACAAACATTTACATTTTCATATCAGTCCCATACTGCAGTCAGTGAATAAGCAAACCAGGTGCTGTGCTTGCAGCCTGAGGCATGGAAGATGTTCTCCACCCAAAAAAAGTTTTTGAGCTTTTGAGGCTAAATAGTGCACCTTATAGCTTAATTGTACAAACACATTAGCTAAAAGTCATAGATGTTTCTGAAAGGAATCTTATGAAGTATTGCAGTAATTCAGAGTCTTCCACAGTTGCTAGGAGCACTGCTTCTCACTAGTAGAGAATCACACACTTGATGATGATAAAATGATGTGCCTAATACAAAAGAGTGGGCATCAGGCAAATATATGTTGGTCACATCAAAAGCAGTACCTATCCAAGCATTGGAGCCTCAATACTGACTTGAACTATGTATTGCTATGGCACTGGTAAGCCATCCATAGAGCTTTCACACTGCTCCTGTATTATGTCTTCGACCATTATTAGAAATGGGGTATTTGGTTGGCAGTCAGATTACCCCCTGTCCAAGCAAGGACCCTCACTCTAGTCAGGGTAAAAAAGAATCACCCTCAGCTATCCCCTGCTTACTTCCTTGGTAGCTTGGCACAAGCAGTAGGCTTAACTTCAGAGTGCTAGGTGTAAAGTATTTGTACCAACACACACAGTAACTTAATGAAAACACTACAAAATGACACAACACAGGTTTAGAAAAATAGAAAATATTTATCTAAATAAAACAAGATAAAAATGACAATAATCCACAATACACAAGTCAAGTTATCACTAAAAAAGCAAAAAGAGTCTTCATGTAGTTTTAAACACACACCAACACTGTTAGAGTGAAAATGTGCCTTGGGTGCGTCAAAAATAACCCAGCACGGGCGAGTGTGTGTCAAAAAGGGCTTGCGATGCGTCGATTTCACTCATGAGGAGAGCGATTCGTTGATCCGGTCAGCACTCTCGGGTCCGGACAGGCCTTGCGTTGTTTTTACACGGCCAGCGGTGTTTGCGTCGGAAATCCAGCTGCACGATGATCCGAAAACCACGCAGCACGGGTTACGATCCCACCAGCCTCCGTCAGCGATGCTGTGCATCGTTTCTCCAGCTCTGTGCGTCGATCTTCCAGTTGCGTTGCAGACGAGCATCGATTTTCTGCCACAAAGCTGGCGGTGTGTCGATTTTTTAGCCGCAGATCGGAGTTGCGTCGATCTTTTCCCCGCACGGCGTTCTGTGCATGGATTTCTTCCTCTTAGGCTGCCAGCTTCTCCTTTCAGGGTCCCAGGAACTGGATGGGCACCACTTGGCAGGATAGGAGTCTCTCCAGAGACTCCAGGTGCTGGCAGGGAGAAGTCTTTGCTGTCCCTGAGACTTCAAACAACAGGAGGCAAGCTCTAAATCAAGCCCATGGATTTCTTCCCAAGATGGAAGGCACACAAAGTCCAGTCTTTGCCCTCTTACTCTGGCAGAAGCAACAACTGCAGGATAGCTCCACAAAGCACAGTGACAGTCACAGGCAGGGCAGCTCTTCTTCCTCAGCTCTTCAGCTCTTCTCCAGGCAGAGGTTCCTCTTGGTTTCCAGAAATGTTCTAAAGTCTGTGGTTTTGGGTGCCCTTCTTATACCCAATTTCTCCTTTGAAGTAGGCCTACTTCAAAGCAAAGTCGCTCTTCAATGTGAAATCATGCCTTGCCAAGGCCAGGCCCCAGACACTCACCAGGGGGTTGGAGACTGCATTGTGTGAGGGCAGGCACAGCCCTTTCAGGTGTGAGTGACCGCTCCTCCACTCCCTCCTAGCACAGATGGTTCATCAGGAAATGCAGGCTACACCCCAGCTCCCTTTGTGTCATTGTCTAGAGTGAGGTGCAACCAGCCCAACTGTCAAACTGACCCAGACAGGGAATCCACAAACAGGCAGAGTCACAGAAATGGTATAGGCAAGAAAATGCTCACTTTCTAAAAGTGGCATTTTCAAACACAAAATCTCAAAATCAACTTTACTAAAAGATGTATTTTTAAATTGTGAGCTCAGAGACCCCAAACTCCACATGTCCATCCGCTCCCAAAGGGAATCTACACTTTATTCTGATTTAAAGGTCGCCCCCATGTTAACCTATGAGAGGGACATGCCTTGCAACAGTGAAAAATGAATTTAGCAATATTTCACTGTCAAGACATATAAACCACATCACTATATGTCCTACCTTAACCATACACTGCACCCTGCCCTAGGGCCTACCTCAGGGGTGCCTTACGTGTACGAAAAGGGAAGGTTTAGGCCTGGCAGGTGGGTACACTTGCCAAGTCGAATTTATAGTTACAACTGCACACATAGACACTACAGTGGCAGGTCTGAGACATGATTACAGAGCTACTTATGTGGGTGGCACAACCAGTGCTGCAGGCCAACTAGCCGCATTTGATTTACAGGACCTGGACACCTCTAGTGCACTGTACTAGGGACTTACTAATAGATCAAATATTGCCAATCATGGATAAACCAATTACATACACAGTTTGTAAAGGAGCACTTGCACTTTAGCACTGGTTAGCAGATGTAAAGTGCCCAGAGTAACAAACACAGCAAAAACAGAGTCCAGCACACATCAACAACCTGGAAACAGAAGCAAAAAGTTAAGGGAGACCACGTCAAGGATGAAAAGTCTAACAACCATGCACTGTAAGGCCAGATCAGAAATACTGACAGAACTCTCCTAATGGCACTCTAGTCTGACCTGCAACAGGCACACCTTCCCCACTGCTGGGACAGCCACAAATCTTCCACAATGCACCAGTGATAGATAGCTGGTGAACTTAAAGAGCCGAAGGGTGTAAGAAAACAACGGAGCCACACCTTATTTACTCCATGGTGGTTCTATGGCATAGTTTGATTGAAAAATGTAGGTAAATGGTGCATTATACAGAACCACATTTACATAAATTGAATAAACTGGCAATGATTCTACCGCGCATTGAAGAAATGTTCAAATTCTTTCATGCTCCTTGAAGCAAATGCAACCCTCCTTCCCCCTCCACCAGAGATGTTGTGCTTCACCTTCCATCAAAAAACATTTAAAGAATGTTGTTCAAATGATAACTTTTTTAAATTACAATCTTCGGAAGAACTGATTAAAGCTGTTGGAAATTACAGGAAGATGAAATGCATATGGCTATGTAATTTCACACTGCCCATCATTTTACAAATTATAAACACCATATATTTTGATTCATACACATGATGAAAGTTTTGCCATCCATACCCATGTATTACCATCACATGACAAGGAGTTCCACCACAATGATGTCAGGGTTGGACACTATCATGCCACAAGTGCACACATTATGCCAAGAGTTATCACTCTTATGTCACAGCCAGTATTATAACAGGAGTGAAGCCTACAAATATCATGAACACCCAGTGTTCCAACAATTTGATATTGTGTCATGAGTCACCACATCATGGATCATCACATCATATATCACTGCAAGATACCAAGAATTACCACCATCTAAAGACTTTATGAAAATAGCTGTTTGTGAGACCCAAAAGCATCTTTCAGTTCTGTTGATGGTTATATGATGTACAAATCACTTAAAATGTATCTGCTCTAATGATCATGCTTTTTCCAATGAGTACTAATGGGTTTTTTTTGACACACTGGCTTAATTTGAATTAATATGTTGATTAAATAGTTTTGGAGTGTCTGGCTATTGTTTAACAAACATTGGGAAAGACCAGAGAGCTAATTTTTGTTACACTAAAAAGCTGTGATGGGATGAGTGAGATGTGTTGTGTGTGAGGTTTTTGTAAATTTGTGTAAATCAAGAGGGTATTGTAAGTAGATGGAAATAGTAAACGCAGGGGGTTTGAATTCTATTGTCTGAAATTCAATTTACATGCTTAATCAGAAACAGTGCACGTGGTAGAAAGTATGAAAACATCCATTGATTGCCTTAGCATTGATGGCGCCCTGTGTAACAATCCTTCTTGGTGCCCCCTCCAATGACCCTCTTCTTCACGGATTCCCTCACTGTCACCCTCTAACTGTGCCCCACATCTCTCCACTGCCCCTCTCTCACGCTTATTCATTTGTTACAGATCTATTTTTCCCAATGTAGGTGTCAAAGCGCTCTATACAGACATATTAAACAGAGACAAAGAATCACACAGGTGTGTAAGTCAATGCTTTTGAATCAGAGTAAGTTAAAAAAAACAGCCCAAGGGCCTCATCAGTGCGGCATCCTACCTTTTACTGCGCACAGACAATCTTATACTGTGTGCAATAAACTGTTTCAACTAATGATTTACATATTCACAGGGCTTTTTGTCTCAGGCTAGGCCCTCATAGCACTACAAATATATGTCACCAGTCCCCACGGCACCAACCAAGATTCAAATCAGTGACCCTATGGCTGCACACTTAGACATCTGACGTGACGGACGTTTGAGTGGGTGGGAAACGAAACAGCATGGAGCATTAAGGGATGATCTATTGTCACTGGCGATGGGGGAGGGGAGTAACACAAAAGTAGTACTTTTTGTTGTTGGTGTGTGACAGAGACCGTTATGTTCACAGCACTGGTGCCCCCTGTACACGGGCACTTTGAGCAAACGCCCAGCTTGCCCGTGGTGGGGCTGACCATCATTATTTTACCTAAATTTTCCAAGAACATGATCCGATGTCAAATTAGTATCCAAGGCTGTATTCACCTAATTTAACACACTTCTACAGTGCAAGCAAAGCTCCAAGATGTGCAACAGTGTATACTCATTATACGAGCAGACCAGACATGAAGCACAATATGAAGGATTATCGCTTCACAATAGATACAGTATAGTGTGAGGTCTTACACTCTACATTTCCGCATCGAGGTGCAGATCTGCTAAGATTTTGCTTCAGGTTTGTGTCACCTTTGTGGCGCAGCCCTGATGCAAAAACATTTTTCGTACTTACTAACCCATACAAAGCCACTTTACATGCTTTAGTAAATACAAAGTAAAACAAGCTTGCCTTATCCTGTGTTCGGAAGGGGTTCCATAGGTGGAGCAAGGGTGTACCCATGCATCCACCCATGGATTTTGGAGCATTCCAGATTTACTAAAGATAGTAAACCTGGGAATGCGTCAAACAGCTACACCTCCCTGAAGCAGGCGTAATAAGGAGAAATATCTTTATTTCTCCTTTGTTACTTCCTCTTTCTATGCATGCTGCATTCTGCTGCACACAGAAAGAAATATATGGGCCAGATTTACAAGGCCCTACCACCTCTTAGCGCTACACTATGATTATCTTTTTACGCTAATGTGCGGTTAAGGAGGCCATTCTACTTCGCCATATTTACAAAGTGGCTCAGTGCATGCATTGCACCACTTTGTAACCCCTTGCCCCACATTATGCCTGCGTCATGCATAATATATGCAAGAGGGGCGTTTCTCCGCAGGAAGGCCTGTCAAAATGTCACAGTGAAATTTACAACATTTCACTTTGCCATTTTTAGTGTCATTTGGCATTAAAATGATGCACCCATTATTTTCAATGGACCTCCCTTTACTTTGCAGGATTAGCGCCACAATTTATGGCGCTAATCCTGCAAAGTACAACAATAGCATCATAAATTTTGATGCTATTGTCCTAACGTGCACCACAGTGCGCCATATTGTAAATATGGCGCACACATGGTGTTGTTGGGGGGGGGTGCAAGAAATGTGGGACATCACAACTGACGCGTCACTTTCTTGTAAATCTGGCCCTATGTTTCTAAGCATTGTTTTTGCGCAGGAAGATGTCCCTTTCTGCACAAAAACAATCTTCCTGGCAACGCGGGCTGCCTTGTGCATTGGTGCAAAGGTGCTTTCTTTGGCACTAGGCAACCTCCAGTGCAGAGCAGCAAGAGAGTTGAAGAGCATCATATCTAGTAAATATGGCACTTTCCAGCTGTCTCATTCACGCAACACAGCCCAGCAACTTGCCCTGCTACTCTATGTTGCGTGAAGTCTAAGTAAGTCTGCCCTGTAGTGTTTCCGAAACTCTTCAGAAAAAAATTATCTGGTGACCACTGCTCAGCCAAGATGCCAAAGTCAAGCTTCCTGGACCATGGATGATAAGAAGCCTAGGATCAGGCCTCATTGATAAGGTCGTGTATAGTTGCCATGGATTTGCTTCTCCTTCCAGCATTGATGGACCACCTGATTAAATACTGCATTCGAGGTGTGGCCTCTGTTTGTGAACGCCTCCCTTCTAAGACTCAGTATTAGTTTAAGGAGAGCCCACGCGTGTTCGTGGGACTTGCTACTACCTTCTTTTCAATCTCAATGTTCATACGACTTTGGCAGAAACGCCGCTTCTGCGTGTCATTGACACCACAGTTGGGCGTTTGGCCGGTTGTCCCGGTCGTGCCTTTAATAAAAGGCGTATCTACAACTTGGAGTCTCCTGTGTGGTTCTTGTCACAGGCGTCACCTCATAAAACACCGCAGAAATGCAAACGAGGAGCCAACCCCCTGCCCGAGTCATTGCTCTTATGTCCCACTTCCTGCCCTGGGATCAGCCCTTCAGCCCTCTTCCTCATTGCAGTACTTATAGTAGGCGCGCGAGTCATGATAGGGAAACAAAACAACGCTTTAGCCCTTCGGTTTTAACCTAATAAAATGAAGCCCCGCCTCCTTACCAGGAGTAATAAATAGCTAACCTTTCACCCAGAGGTTCTGGGTAACTTTTTTCCTTTCTGAAGATTCTGCGTTGGGCGATGCTCTATATATAGTTAAGTTCCCTTTCTTTGTTTTTTTTCGTTTTACATTTTTTATGATGTCCTGTGTCGTGGTTCTGCTTCTGCATTTTCTCCCGTAACTAAAGACGTAAACCTAAATGGTTTCTCTACATCAGAGCGGGTCCTGTCGCCAAGGCTGATGTCTGGAGTCCTGGTATTTCTAACGTAAAGTAACTCACAAGTCCTGAGGCTCGCTAACTGCGTTGTGCAGCAAGCAGGCCATGCTGTTCTCGGAGGCCATAGGGTAAAGTGGCACCCAGCTGCTAGCTCTTCTCATGTGCTGGCCAGATGACAAAGGTCTGCAACTGTAAAGGTTAATTCCTAAACAAAGGAGCTGTAATTCTACTTCATATTTTTTCACCCACTGAGTCATGTTAGATAGACAAAGACCAGTCATATGCAAATTTGCAAATAAGTGCTGGTCCTGGTCCAAGAAGAAGAAGTGCCCCGCCTGAACTGCCAGGCCATTTCCCCTCAAGAGAGGGACTTAAGCAGCTCATGCTTCAGCCTGCATGGGCTTCATTAGTGAGTTCCAGCTTGAGTCATATGGCACAAGGAGCAGGGGCCATAGGTATGGGCATATGCGTCACATGGGGTGTTTACTAGTACAAACCAAAAAATCCTACACAAAATAAACTCTTAATCACTGGTGATTGCTTAGGGCTGCATTCCAGTCCATCATTTTAGCTCACTGAGCCACTCCAGACAAGGACGAGCAATATGCAATTCAGTATGGCTCCTGTTCCTATAAAACAGTCTAGCCTAAACTGCTAAGCCATGCCTCAGCAAGATGGCAACACAAGCAATCCCAAAGAAGCCAACAAAGTATAGCATCCAAGCATGTGAAGAAATGTTTAGGTCTGGCGTTAGCCAAGAACTTTTGATTTTGCTAAAATGGGAGAATGAAATATTGCCACATAATTATCCTATTTCGAGGTGCACAAGCTTCAGATTTTGCCTGGCAAAGTTTGCGGGGCAAAAGCTCATAAGTGTAGCAATGACCACAAAACACACGATTGCGATTCAGGAGTAACCTTCTACTTGTTCCCAAATCTGGATTTGGGGGAGAATTCAAACAAGAACCTGATAGCTAAAACAATAGTAGTACACATCATAGTTCAGGAATGTAGAAATTAAAAGATAATATTAATACATTATTGTTTAATACTGTACACTGTCCAAATGGAAATAAGTTCAATATTTTTTCTCTGATTTTCAACATCACCTTAAAACCACAAATACCTAACAGCAGTACTGATGTGTCAAATGACAAAATGCAAAGGCTGGTTCAGAATTGACCCCATTGTTAATTAGCTTAATATCCTAAAACAATTGGAAACCATAACTTACACAAAAGAGGCCAGATGTTTCAAACATTTTGGCCGTTTGCGATCGCAAAAATGCGTTTTGGTATGTAACAAGTCCAATTTGCGATTCAGTAACTTGCTACCGAATCGCAAATTGGATTTGAGACTACACACCGATTTGGTATTAGGAAGGGGCGTGTCAAGGGCGTCCGTTCTTAATACCAAATCACAGAGGTATTTATGATTGTTTTGTGACCGTGAATGCGGTTGCAAAACAACCACATTTACCACCTACTTCAAGTAGGTGGTAACCGATTTGCAAAGGGGAAGGGGTCCCCAACGGACCCCTTCCCCTTTGTGAATGCATGTAAAAACGTTTTTTAAGAGCAGGCAGTGGTCCAACATACCACTGCCTACTCTTAAAAAATGAAAAGAAAACTTTTCATTTTTAAACGCATCCGGTTTTCCTTTAAGGAAAACGGGCTGCATAAAAAAAAAAAAAAAAAGATTGCTTTATTGAAAAGCAATCACAGACATGGTGGTCTGCTGAGCCGAGCAGGCCACCATCCCTGTGATTGTAGCCATTCGCAATGACTCGCAAATTGCGACCTACCTCATGAATATTTTAATGAGGTAGATCCATTTGCGAGCCCTTGCAAATCGTGGTATGAAACTCCTGGAGTTTCATACATTCCAATAGCGATTACTTAATTGCGATTCGCTAAAAATCGCAATTAGGTAATCGCTATTGTGAGTAATGATACATCTGGCCCAAGATTATCACTAAACTGTGCATGGGAGGGGGGTGCAAGCTATAGTTAAGGCACGAAATATAGTTTGTTGAGATAAGTATAATTGCTGAATTTCTATGGTTTTGTGTGTGTAAAATCTGAACCTAACTATAACGTCTCTGTTACTTTTGGTTTTTGTGTGTGTGTGTGTGTGTGTGTGTATATATATATATATATATATATATATATACATATGTATTTACTTATATATATATATATATATATACACACACACACACACACATATATATATAGGTACATATAGGTATATATATAAATTTAATAAAAATAAAACAAAGCTGTGAACCATATCTCTAAACGACATGCTCTGTGATTTATCAATCTCTTCTCTCTCTGATCAGCTTTGGATGTGTTTCTCTTCTCCCCCTCCTTCTGGTTTCTTAGGACCCTGAGGATAATACCAGGCTACTAAACCGTCTTAAAGGTACAAGTCTATTATGAGATTAAGGATGGAAGGCATCTGCCGAGGCCTCCATCTGGGAAGAGTCCCGGGTAGGTGGCTAGGCAAATAGGACGTAGAGGCAGATCGGACAGCATCACCCAAGGGTCCCTACTTCATAAGAGGTAAGAGGGTAGTTTTGACCTTCTGGATTACTACGTCTTCTCCGTAAATATTGCATGTCTGATAGAATGCTGTGTATGGTGATGCACTATCATACTATGATCAGAAAGCTAAAATGATATTGAGTGGTTTGATATCATTCATATCAAAGCTAGCTAGTGCCATAGCCTTAATATGAATGTTAGGGTGTACTTTATCAGTTATACTACATAGTTCATCAGAGCAAGAGCTGTATATTTTGATGCCTTTTTTGGAGAAACTGAAAAATACGACGGTGGTATAGTGAATGTGCTTTCAAAGACCCTCTGACATGACTTCATCAAATGGCAGATAGAAAGGGAAGCGCGGTGTAGCACTTGGGGATGAAGCCAATAGTCTTCGGTTTCTTGAGCTATAGGCGCCTGGACACACATCATGTCATATTTTTACTCGCACAGAGGTCATCAAACACTGAATAAGTAGCGACTGGTGCTTGTAGGCTGGTTTGTTTAACATAGTTATGTCATTTATGCATTTTCTTCTTTATATTAATAATATGTCCTATTTTGAGAACTTCATAGCGCATAGTGAGCACAAAAGAAATGTAACAGTCAAAGTAATAGTCAAAATGTTCCATATTTGAACCAAAACTATATTTTTGTTCAGTTTTTGTTTATAGTTTAAAGTCGAGTTTTTGCATATAGCACTTGATATCCGAATTTCGACTGTTTTTATGTACAGGATATTTACTCTCTCTTTCATTATATTTTTAATAATTGCTTCCCCCGTTAATCGGACCACCAGACACCCTGCTGGCGCTAATGTCTGCTACCAAACCATAGAATAAGTACAGAGGGAGAGCGGTGGGGGGGGGGGGGGGGGGGGGGGGGGCAGGGTGCACTCAAAGGGGGCCAAACCTACAGGGAAATTGTGCACATTTTCTGATAAACTGGTGTCCCAGCACAGACAGTATGCTTGAGACACAGCCAAGCACACGTGCCTGACATTTCACTCGTGAAAATCCTGGTTGACTAGTGATAAACTGATTTCTCCAGAACCACTTTGTAGAAGACGGGTTTTTCGACATTGGAGTATATGATATTTTTTTATTGAGTCCAAAAGCTTCCAGATATTAAGCAGATATTGAGTGGAAAGTTAGAATACAGCCGAGACGGCACAGACTTTCCAAATGAATAACCAGACCTTTGAGGCCTTGCAAAATTGAAAATAGTTGGTGTAGGGAAAGATGCAGAGAATGCCATAAACCGTGATTATATTCAGAGAAAATTACGTAAGTAATCGAGGACCAGTAAGTAACACAAAGCGCCCAATGAACTGTACATAGAGTTCCACATTTGCTTCTTCTATGTCCTAGTAACCAGAGTAGTGAGATCAGGGCAGATGAAATACGATCTAATTTTGAACGCTTCAGTTTAAGGGAGGAAGCAGCCTTTTGGGTTTATCTGAGGGAAATGGCCTTCACTGGGTCTCCAAGCAAACCCTTTTGTCAAGAGAGACAACACACAGAGTGATTGGTTGCACACTACAATAATGTCTCTTGCTGCTGCATTGCTGAGTTTCATGATTGATTGACTATGAAAGTGTTGGTGAAATGCCTATTCTCCTTTCAAAGAAGACTGTTCTAACCAAGGAGTTGAAAGTTAGTGGATTGCAGAAAACAGCAGACAGCAATAAGTTACGATATAGACCTGCAGTAGAATGTAGAAAATATCAGCTGCTGGAAACCTGAGGTGTGAGTGACACCCACGCTTGAATCGAGGAGGTTTGCATGTTCCTAACAACTGGAGCCAAAGGAATGGGCATGGTTGTAGACCTTAACCTATTGATGGAAGCCAAAGTTATTCATACCAATATCCAATTTACTAGTATTAAGTTATATTCATTTATGGACTTCCACCAGCGGCTGAGCAAACAAGGTGGAGTCTGCAGGTTAACTAAAAAAGACACCAACTGAAAGCAAGCCAAACCATAAGTCACCAATAAAACAATAAATAACACCAAAGGGCAGTTCCAAAACACAACTAGAACCAACTAGAATTTCAGCTACGCTCTGTATAATCCATATTGTCAATTTCGAATTATTAAACTGTTATTGATATGGCTAATTTCCCTTTAAATGTCCCTACCTCTGGACGGACCTCTCTATTGAAACATCCTGAGCAGAATGGTTTGAAAGCAGGGGAGAAATAGTACAATTAATCAAAAGGAGCAAATCTAGATTTCTAGGTCTGGAGCATCCCCTCATAAAGTGTGACAGATTTATGGCACCCATTACTGTCCATATTCCATATTAGTGTAGCATAATATGCCACGTCTCACTGCGATTTGATATTGTAGTCCAGACAATAATACCCTTTACAACGAGAAGAGCTTGGAACATGGTGCCCTGGACTTCAGGGGAGGAAGGGACAGGCTCTACAGTGATGCTGGATTACAGCAACAAATGCCTCCATTACCCTTGTGAGTCCTGTATCAATATATTTACCTTAAAACCCTTACCCTGACAGAGTAACGAAGGGAGATTAAAATGTCACACTGGGAACAATTTACTGATTAATGAACTGGACTCTGATACCTGCTAGGTTGCTTTGATCTCAATATTTTATTCATTTTAGGCTATGTTACGAATCTCTGTGTTTTAAATATTTAGACAAGCCAACTTTTGGCTTTTGCACTAAATGCTTGGAGGAAGGAGCTTGGATTTATACAATGGTTAGTTATCCCGTTCTTAATGCTTTGTGGGATGGGGTGATCAATTCAATATCTGACACAATTGTTAAAGGTTAGTAAAAGCTGCATATTTGTTAATTTCTGGAAATTCTAGGGAAGGAATTCTTGACATATCATGCACATCCAAAGGTTTGTTTTTCCAGACTTCCCTATTTATTACTTTCTCTTGATTCTAAGATATAGAATTATAACATAAACACGAGACATGAATATTACTGTTACTAACATATATCAAATTTAGCAAACCTTCTCCAAACGGTGTGCCTACATCTTCCTGCAGAACATATATGTATATCTCTACATCAGGCGTCATATATTTTTACATTTATTTGCCCATATATAAATATATATATATATATACCTGTATATATATTGACTACTGAAAAAATCAAAGGCTACAGGGGTCTTATTGTTAGGAAATAGGATTTTAAAAAACCTTAGAAATTCACTAAAAAAAACAAAGGTTACAGGGACGTTATAGTTAGGTTCACAATTTACATACAAAACCATTGAAATTCAGCAATTGTAGTTAGATTCATCTCAAAAACTGTAACTCGTGCCATAAGGTAACTATAACTCATGTGCCCACCATGCACAGTTTTCTCAAAAATAAATTTACAGGAAATGTTGCACTGATATTATCAAAGATATCATAGATGATGTCATGAGTGATGTAACGTGTGGGGTAATTAGCAGTGCATGGCGAGGGCATGAGTTATAGTTATCTTAGAGCACAAGTTATGGTTTTTGAGATAACTCTAATTATAACTGCTCAATTTCTATGGTTTTGTGTATGTAAATTGTGTACCTAAATATACGTTCCCTGTAACCTTTGTTTTTTTAGTGAATTTCTATGGCTTTTTTAACATAAAGTAATGTTTAATTACTGCACATGAATCCAACTGCCACTGTGTACAGCCTTTGGTTATGCACGGCGGGAGATTGGCTGTAGAACCTGGCCTGTGAGTAGGCTCTGCACCCAACTCTCAGCATTTAGCCAACTCCATGCCATGCACAGCCGTCAGCCGTGCATGGAAGGGGATAGGCTGCAGGGCCTGGCCTGTGGCCAAGCAATGTGGCCAATCCTCCTGCATGCAGCCAACCCCATGCCACACATGGTCTTTGGCCGTGTGCAGGAGGGGGTTAGCCACAGGGCCTGGCCTACCCCCAAAGGCAGCCAACACGAGAGGGGGGCACCCAGCCCCCCTACTGGGCCAACTTTTGCCTCAGGGACCCCATCCCCTGGGGCCTATCCAATTATAAATTGAAGTGGGAGGGGACATGCAGCCCCTAAATCTGGGCCAAAATTGGCCCCAGGGATCCCATCCTCTGGGGCCTATTTAATAATTAAAGAAAGTGGAAGGGGCATGCAGCCCACCTTCCTGGGCCAAAAGTGGCCCCAGGGACCCCATCCCCCGGGGCCTATTTAATAATTAAAGAACGTGGGAGTGGGCACACCCCCCCCTCCTTGGGCCAAAATTTGGCTGACCCTGCGGGCGGGAGTACATTTTCCATGTGTTACATGGCCCGCTTCAGTGTGGGCAGGAAAACACATGAAAAGTCTGTTCCCAGCGGGCGGGAGCATTTCACATGCTCAAACCAGCTGGGAGCGGACTTAGGGCCTGATTTAGATTTCGGCAGACGGGTTACTCTCTCACAACGTTGACGGATATCCCGTCCACTGAAATCTAAATCCCATGATTTCTTATGGGATTTATATTTCAGCAGACCGGATATCTGTCACTGTTACGATGGTGTAACCAGTCTTCCTAAATCTAAGTCAGGTCCTTAGTGTTTGCTCTTGTTTGGCAGGAGTTTTAAAATTGCTTCTGCCAACCAACATCAAAAACGCTATGTCCTGGGGGGCAGGCCTCCCAGGACATAGAAGGAGCCTAGCCCTGGGGGAATGGGGTCACCAAAGCTATTAATGGGCTCCATTTGGCCCCCCTCCCTATCCTATGCTTAGCCGGGCCCCTGGGGATTCAGTCCCAGGGGCTGAATGTGGTCACATGGGGGGGGGTCGCGCAGCCCCGTTCTTGTTTTAGAAATCAGCCGGGCCCGGTGAGATGGGGTCTCTAGGGCTGAAATTGGCCTGGGAGGGGGGCAAAGCAGTTAATTTGGCTGGGCCAAAGGGATGGTGTAGATGGGGTAAAAATCGGCCCGGGATGGGTGCCACATGGCCTCCTCCCAGTTTTTGTAATTGGCTGTGTGCCAGGGGATGGGGTCCCAAGATGGCTGCCACCACTTCCTGGTTGAAGTGCTGGCAGCCAATCAGATCTCCTTTTGAGATCCCTGGAGTCTGAGGACCCTCCGTGCCCCTAGATATACATACATCTTTTTGTTTAATAACTCAATAGCTACTGGACAGAATTGCACCAATTAACAAAAAGAGTTCTTTCTAGACCAAGATCTAGCTTTCTGCCAAATTTAGTTTAATTCCGTTCAGTGGTTGGGCTGTAGTAGTGTCTAAAATCCCTATGGGAAATTGCACGGGGAATACAAGTTTTGGGACCCCACTTTTCCTTGGCCCTTTCTTGACTGATCACCCCAAAAGTTTCAGACAGCAGATGATGTTAGTGGCAAACTAGGTTTGAAAGATTCGTCAAACTGTGCCAAAGTTACTAGCAAAATAAAAAAGCTTTTCCTATGGAAACTCTGGGCCCGATTTAGAACTTGGCGGATGGTGATGGCTATCCCGTCCACCGAAATGTAAATCCCATAGGACATAATGGGATTTATATTTTAGTGGAAGGAAATATCCGTCACCGTTGTGATGGAGTAACTTGTCCACCGAGTTCTAAATCAGGCCTTACATCCTAACTATAGCTACCTGCTGACAACCACCAGTAGGTAATATATATAGCGAGAGAAATAATTTTCTCTGTTCCCTGCATATGCTGTATTTCTCTTCGCTATTTCATAAAATTGAGGACTCTCACTGATGTTTCATAATGTATCTAGCAAGTGGTTACTCACATAGACAAACCTTGGCTCTGTTGGGTTCTTGCAACAAAATGCAGACCTGAAGCATCCAAAAGCTATTCAAATTTACACCTCCTTTTTACCTCGATTATTTGAACATAGGTGGTCCTTAGGGAAACCTTCTGCAAATACTGCTGTTGTGGAAATAGGCTTAATATATTCATTTAGGTGGCGTTATAAGTGGTTACATCCCTCCCTCCCCCAAGATGGCGCCTACGTAAGTGACTTATATTTCAAAAATATATGTGCCACAGAGAGAGGGTGGAAGGGGAAGGATGACTGGGCTCGGAGATGGTAAAAGTAATGGGGCATAAACAAGGAGGAGACTAACAAGCAGTGGTGGAGCAAGGGCACCATTAGTGCAATCAATTAAATACCCACTCTTGTGGAACCATTGGCCATCTCCTCCTGGCTTGTATGTCATCATTAATCAATCCCTGCCTGTGCTTTGTGACATGATCTGCATACACCTTGCCAGACCTAATTCTGTGTTCCCCAGAGTCCTAGCCTGCTTCACATGTCCATGTCCCAACAACAGTACCCTGGGCAATGACCTGCTGAGATCCAACAAAGTGGAATTTGTGGCACTTACCGGTGATCCCCCTGTCTAATATATGATTACTGCCGAATTCTATTAGAAAAATCTCCATGACTATTGAAAATACCATCGTCAAAGTCAACAAGTATGACTTTATATACGATGTACTTAACGACTAAGGTTTGCATTATGTAGTATTTAAACCTGGAAATATAATGCCTGAAATGTATTTGTCTAATCCCCGATTGAAGTATACGATCTTGTAAGTAATATCCCTCCTCCCCATGTAATGTACAACATTCTGTTGCGTTCTAGCTGGGTTTGCACTATATAAATACCAATACATAGGTACATACTTTCACTGCTGTTGGTACATACATACTACTGTTGGGCACAGTCGTACTGAACAACTGCGCTTTTCACATGATATGCTTAGTTAAGCCTGACACAGATTATAAAGGATTGCACTATTGTTGTATGGCCTTAGTACGGTCTGCCATGCAGGCTGCGAATATGCAATAATTGAATCATATGCATAAGATACAGGAGCCGGTTCAGTTCGGTGTTTGCTCACATCAGCACAGGGCACATTGCGCTCCAACTATGCGCTACGCACAAATCACCATTCACTAAAAAAATCAATGCATATTAATTGGATGCTCCACTCCCACTGGAGCAGGGGTGGACGTTTGCTGGGAGTAGCCGATTTCTGTTACTGTGATGTATATTTGGCTGCAATAGCTCTTGTGCAATACATACATTATAAGATAGCAGACTGTGTAAGGGGCCAACTTGGCTCAAGACAAATCCAGTATGGAATGGATCTGCTGCATCTGACCACTATCAGGGATACGTCATTTTAGACTTAAATTAATTAACGTTGAAAAAACAGAATCCACCATAATGTAATTTGTAAACCGTAGTTTTGTTGCACTTGCCCATGATTAGCTGTAAGCTGTAATGTTTTTTTTTTTTTTTAAATTAACCTACAGATACAATAGAGTTCTGCATCAGAGTTCTTCCTCTTGTGGGAAAGGCTTCCTTTCAGGACTTTTCAGGACTTTTTGTCATATGACACGACGCTGATCCTGTGAGTTAGCTTCTTGCAAGTTATGATTCGACAATTAGGCTACAAAAACCACGCTTCTTCTTGCCAGACCTAAAATAACATTAGGCAGATGACAGTAAAAATGTTTTCTCAACATAAAAGTAAGAGCCTTGAACGATGTGTATTTTGCTGTGGGCTGAACCACTGAAACTGTATAAATAACATGGAAGGATTTCCACCTGAATATGATACCTGGGACATGGGGAAATGATATGTTGCTTATGAAGGGACCTTTGCCTGAAGGGGAGATGGAATGCTAGCATACAGGATGTTCCTTTTATGGCTCAATTGTCACTTCTATTGCAGGAAGACATGGCCCAGGACCTCACCGAGAAGGAACTTCTGAAAATGGAAGTAGAACAGCTGAGGAAAGAAGTGAAGACAGAGAGAGCAATGGTACATGCTGATGTCATTCCAATGAAACTTCATTTCCATTAATGCATGAATTGATAAACGATGAAGGGCAGTGAATGGTCAGAGTGAACAGGACGAGGCACTGACATGGAAAGTAAAGAGTGAGAAAGTAGCATGTAGGGCTGAAAGCACCACTCACTGCTTGAAGGGCAGAGAGTGCTGCTGACCTGGGGTGTGAGGTTAGCAGCGACAAGGACTCTCATCAAGCAGCAGGCCATTGGTCAGTGTCCAGGGGTCAAAGGCCAGGCAAAGAAAGATTCTATATTCCACAGCCATGCAAGGGACAGTGCCCGGGAGTTTCCCGTCCTTCCAGCCTTCTCTTAACTTTAACATATTTACCTCAGTGATGCTAAAGCGCAAACTACACCCAACTTTTTTTTTTAAGTTGCAGAAATGAGTCACAGTATACGCTTCACTAGTGCAGTAGTCGTAGGGCTCCACCTGTGCAGAGAAAACTCCAGGTATTCAGTGATTTTGCACACACTGGAATTAGAAACCGGACGCAAACTGTTTTTGCCATTTTCAGCACAGAAGGAGGAACCCAAATGGTGCCGCGAAATTAGTGAAAAAAATAGAAACGATCTTTTCTCAGTGAATGATAAGTGCGCTAGCTGGCCGAATTCTACTTTGGTCGAACGCTGATAATCCTTCACAATTCCTCCCACCAGTTCTCAGCCTAGTTGGTAAACACAGAGCACGTCTGTGCGTGAGATATACAGCTCACTTTCGGAGTACTACATGCACACAGGTTTTGATAAATCTAACCTGTATCACAATGGTACTTCTCCATTTTCACGCACCTGCAGTATAGTTTTAGCTAATACGTCGTAACAGACATTAAACATGTCCAGTGCTTGTGGGGCTAGTTAATGACACCGATCTGTTAAGTGCTCAAAACATAAATAACCCAAGGGGCCAGATTCAGAAAAGTTTTTCAATGAGTAAACGTTTCTCGCCCCTGGAACGTATGTATAGGTTAAACATGAGTCAGGAATAAGACAGAACAACTGAAATAAAAATGTTTGCAAATGGGTTCCACAGACACTGCCACCCGCCGCCTTTAATGGCCATGAAAGGAAGAGGTACCTTCCCTGTACATATTGAGATCCAGATCTACTAACACTTTGGCCCTCATTAAGACCCTGGCGGCCATGAGACCACCAGGACCGCAGTGGAGGTCGGACCGCCTCCAAAGCAGTGGTCGGGCCTTCAGATTATGACCCTCGCAGAGCCACAACGGTCCGACCACCGGCACTGCCAGGTTGCCACCAGTTGACAGCCTAGCGGTGCCGGCGGTCTTAATCCGGCAGGGCAGCGCTGCAAGCAGAGCTGCCCTGGGGATTGAGTCCTCTCTCTGCTGGCTTTTGCATGGCAGTCCCATTGCCAAGCAAAGGCTTGCGGAGACAGGGTGTTGGGGCATAGGCAGTGCAGGGGCCCCCATTGACAGCCCCGTCAAGCTTTTTATTGCCCGAATTACAGGCAGTGAAAAGCACGGTGGGTGCTGTCGACCCGACGCACCCGCAACATTGCCGCCGGCTCGATTATGAGCCGGCATCAATGTTGTAGCCTGTTTCCTGTTGGGCCAGCGGGCAGAAATGCTGTTTCTGCCCGCTGGCCCAGTGGAAAACTTGTGATAGGGCCAGTCAGCTGAAAACTGGAGTGGCGGTCCTAAAGAAGGGCTACCCGCCAAACTCAAAATGAGGGCCTTTGTGTTACTTTTGTAACACAAACCAGATGAAAAGTATTATTCTGGGATTTGTAGTTCCCATGCAACCACCAATGGGTTTTGACACAAATCCCTATCTACAAACATTTATAGACAGCGATCGTATAGCTCCTCAAGGCAAGCGTGACAAGGGAAAATGTTTCATTCTCCACGTTTTTCTTACTTTGTATCCATGCTGCATTGTATGGCACACATACAAAGCAGGATAAGCAGTAAAGGATAGTTTTTGTACCAGAATGTACCCTTGCAGTACAATCCTTATGCCTTACAAAACGCACACACCCTAGCACTATGGCACAAGAATGTGTGCATTGACTCATGGCAGCCTAAAGTGCATCAGCCCAGGAAGCAAAGAATATTGTACCATATCTTAGTATATATAGTGCTGGTCTGCTCTGTCCCTTTCACACACGGCAACACAGCAACAATAGTTGCTGAGCTGCACACATGTTTTGTAATTCTGAGCCCGTGTGCTTGGAACAGACAAGTTTTGAGGCAGTTGTAATATTGGCGAGGAGGTTGTTTTAGATATAGGGAGAGTGGATACAAACAACTTGCCTGCTGGCTTTGAGGAAGAAATGCAAGAGTGGGCTGTGTCTATCCCAGCCTTAGCATTTGATACCCACTGCACACTTATGTACATGTCAAACCCATTGAAACTTTTATTCATTAATGTTGCCCTTGAAAACAACACTGTTTTTTTACTTAAGTGCCAGAAAACGACTTGATCCTGTAGGCAATGGAACTGACATTGTAATTACGCTGTCCTAATTACAGAGTTATTTGTATCAGCACTTCTGTAGGTATTTTAAAGTCATGTCACAGTGATAGTGCAAGGCAATCTCTTGATTCAACTGTACTATAATTAGAATATTGTGATGCCTTTAGGATAACGCCCTCCATGGCACTGCCACTTACATGGGCATAGAATCTGGAAACTTTCTTTGCCACTGCTAAGAATATTTACTTATTATGGTGTGATTCAGAAAGCATTTATTTTTTTAAAGAAATGATTGTACTAACAACTGGGTGTCCTGATAACAGAGTCATTGGTAATAGCAATGACCATTGATGACAAGAAGAAATCTTTATAGACAGTGTCACTGGGTGTCTTGATCTCTGAGTAGAATATTCAATACGTTTTTGAGTTAATGTTAGTAATGATTACTAGGAGTAATTTGAAGGCACTACTGAGAACAAATCCAACAAATTAACCACCCAATTGAATACTTAATATGATTCTTAAGTGCTCGACTTACACATTTTTTAGGCCAATAGGAAATATAATGATGCCATTGCTAATTGGATACAGTCTTTTTACAGCAATAATGACACTCATTGGGATTGTACTTCCATATTTCCATAATCAAGTTTTATTCTGAAAATGTTGAACTTATTTTTGATTTGATATAGTAAAGGTCAGCTTTGCTCAGTTCATTCACTGATAATTTATAATCCAAATGAGTTTTTGACAATCCCTTCATAAGGAAAACTATTAAATAATCCAGTTCACTATAGACATTTAGCTCATTATAAATGGCATTCACTCTTAAAAACACTAATTTAAATTACATCTCAACAAAACCCACAAACCGGAGGTCTGCAGACATTTGCAAAAACCAATGATGCTATAAATGGAATCCACCTCATGAATCCCATGACCAATACTAGCTATTTTGAACTTAGATGTGCTCATCTCTGTTTCCTTATATGACCCTAAAAAACAAAATTTTTGGTGTGAATATTATGCATGATTTAAGCAATGTAAATTGATTACTACGCAATAAATCAAAGGTTTATTGGAAACCCTAATTAATCAAATTATTGAAAGAGGTGGTACCGAAGAATCAGTGTGTGGATATTTGAAAATTGAACACCTGAAAATGTTCATAATATGTTAATTATCTACAGGTCATAAACATGTAATCAATCCCCTCGCCGGATCAATCATATCTTCCAACTGCCAAATATATTATCATTTACAAAAAACAGTACAATCTATGCCAACATTATTAAATGCCACTGCAAATTTTTGAAGGTGATTGTTTTTTACATGTGCTGTAAAATGATATGCCTGGTAATATTGTCATTAAAAGGGATTTTCTACAGAAAAGGCTATTGAATTATAAAAAAAGGATTTTTGATTTTTAATTAATACATCTACTTTTGTATTGTGGCTATTTTCATTTTAAGGGTCACTTTTGTTTGAAACACTTGGATGAGTGATGTGGAGCCATTCAGCTCCAGCCTATGGTAAAAGTCTCATGTATATCATTGATTCGAATTTGATTTTAAGAAGGTCTGAATGGAAAGATCACATGTTGATCTAGTGACAGTTTATAGATTAGGTTTTTGGTATTTGGATTGGCACAAAAACAGAATTAAAAGTATTATCAAGAAGTTTATTAAAGCTGCATTATGCAATTCAACTCTCACAAGAAATGGTATTTCAAAGAATATATTTCTCAGATGTCAAAGTGACTCTTAACATTGATGCGTTTGAAACAGATGTATTAATTAAGGAAACAATAAGAATAATTGTATGTTATGTGCACATTTCCACCCAGTGGCAAGCAACAGCAGTTTTACATTGAGCCGCTTATTGAGAGTTAGACAGATTCTTTCAGACCCAGAGGTCTATGAGATCAGAAAATGAGAAAATGCTGCAGGAATTTAGAAACAGAAAATATTTAAAGGATACCTTCCAACAACAGAGAGGATCAAAATGAGCACAAGACAAGAAGTGTAAGCATTTACATGAAATAATGCACATTAAGGATTGGCTGAAATTCAGCATTATTTTCAGCTATTAGTAGAGTCACATTAGAAACACAACTTCTCATCATTGACAATTATTAAGTAAAGACTCAGGCCCAGATTTAAGAAAAGTGGCGTTTCATTACATCAAGCGCCACTTTTCTTGCGACCCATTGCGCCCTCCTAACACCACCATGTGTGCGCCGTTTTAATGATACTGTACACCATTGCGCACATTAGGATCAATAGCTTCATAATTTCTGATGCTATTGTGGTACTTTGCAGGATTCGTGCCAAAAATGTTGGCGCTAGTCCTGCAAAGTACATAGCGGCCCATTATAAACAATGGTGTGCCTCAATTTAACACCTGTACTGAGCAGGTGTTAAAAATGACTAGGCAAATGTCACAGTGGAATCTCATAGATTCCACTGCACCATTTTTCTTGGCCTCCTAATGGAGGAACGCCCACCTTGCATATGTTATGCCTGGCGCAGGCATAATGTGGCGCAAGGGTTTACGAAGTGGTGAAATACGTGCATTGCCCCACTTTGTAAATTTGACACAGTGTTTTTGCCAACCTAACGCCACATTAGCATAAAAATAATTACGCTGGTGCTAGGCCCTTGTTAAATTTGGGCCTTAGTTTCAGAAGACCAATCATTATTGAATCATCATTAGTGTTTACCACAAAATTTAAGGAATGTGACAGTTAGGGCCGATCATGTGAAGAAAGATAATGCACAGAGGAACTTACAGAACCAAAAGGAGACACTTTTCGGTGTTTATCTTATAACACTTGTGGAAACATTATCACTAGGAGATGTAATTAATTATCCAATAAGTAGGAGCAATATACCATGAAAATATTACAGACTATTTGGCTAGATGTATTAACGTTAGGAATTCTAATTTCTTAATTGCGATTCTCTCCAAATCACAATAAGGAAATCTGTTTTCCTAATGTATGAATTTATTTCATTAGCAATTCCTAGTGGGTCACAAATAGACCTACATTATGCATATTAATGAGGTAGGTCAGAATTTGCGACCCATTAGGAATTGCAGCCATCACAGCGATGGTGGCCTGCTGGGCTCAGAAGACCACCATGTCTGTGATTGATTTTTAATAAAGCAATTTTAAAAATGAAACTGCTGGTGAAGTATTACTGTTTTGTTGCAGAACAGTAATGCATGCCATACTGATTTGGTATTTGGAAGGGAAGCCATAAACATGTCCCTTCCAACTGCTGCATCGTAATAGCAAAATGTGATTCAGTAACAAGTTACTGAACCACATCTTGCCATTTGTACATTGGGAACACATTTTTCCGGGCACAAAGAGGCCTGATGGGCCATTTGCGATCTGAAAAAAATGCTTTGTACATCTGGCCCATGATTCTTAGGCCCATATTTATACTTTTTGACGCTAAACTGCGCTAACGCAGTTTAGCGTCAAAAAGTTTTGTGCCGTCTAACGCCATTCTGAAGCGCCATGCGGGCGCCGTATTTATGGAATGGCGTTAGACGGCGCAATCAGACCGGCGCTGCCTGGTTTGCGTGGGAAAAAACCACGTAGACCAGACAGCGCCGGCGTAGGGGGAAAATGGCGCATGGGCGTCTTAAAATGGGGCAAGTCAGGTTACGTCGAAAAAATCGTCTTAACCCGACTTGCGCCATTTTTTAACGACGCCCATCCCCCATCAACATGACTCCTATCATTGTAAAGATAGGAGTCATGCCCCCTTGCCCAATGGCCATGCCCAGGGGACTTCTGTCCCCTGGGCATGGTCATTGGGCATAGTGGCATGTAGGGGGGCACAAATCAGGCCCCCCTATGCCACAAAATATTATTAAAAAAAAAAAAAAAAATACTTACCTGAACTTACCTGAATGTCCCTGGGGTGGGTCCCTCCAGCCTTGGGTGTCCTCCTGGGGTGGGCAAGGGTGGCAGGGGGGGTCCCTGGGGGCAGGGGAGGGCACTGTGGGCTCATTTTGAGCCCACTTGTCCCTTAACGCCATGCCTGACCCAGGCGTTAAAAAGCGGCGCAAATGCGCCGCTTTTAGCCACGCCAACTCCCGGGCGTCTCTTTTGCCCGGGAGTATAAATACCACGTAAAGGCCTGGGAGTCATTTTTTAGACGGGAACGCCTCCCTTGCATATCATTAACGCAAGGAAGGGGTTCACGCTAAAAAATGACGCACATTCCGGGAACTTTGGCGCTATTCGCCTCTAACGCCATAGTATAAATATGGCGTTAGTTGGCGTTAGTTTTGCGTCGAAATTGCGTCAAAAAAAACGACGCAATTTCGGCGCAAACGGAGTATAAATATGGCCCTTAATATTTGTTTCACCAAATGAAATATCAGTGTGGAAACATTTATTTTGGCCAAATAGCTAGGAAGTTAAAAGTAAGGATAAATGATGCAAGTTTACAATAGGACTTAAAGACGTGTTTGATTTTGGCCAAGCATTTTATGGAAGAAAAGCACAACATAGCCTAATCAAAGTTTCATATTTGCGAAACTATGGAAAGGGAATTTGGGGGGGGGGGGTGACATGACAATCTTGTTATTGGAAATGGAATGCTGGTGGATACACCATTAAGGAACAAAGAAACATTTGATATTATTGGCCTGATTCAGAGTTTGGCGGAAGGGAAAGCCCGTCCGCCAAACTCCTGACAGGGTGGCCGCCTCCTTCGTGGCGACCACTCCACTGGACCTATTAGGAGTTTCCAGGTAGGTCAGCGGATGGAAACCTCGGTTTCTGCCTGCTGGCCTAGCGGGAAACAAGCTAAAGCATTGTCTCTGGCTCGTAATTGAGCCGACCACAATGCTGTAGCCTGCCGGGTGCAATAGCACCCTCGCAGTGTTTACTGTCTGCAAAGCAGACAATGAACCCTGCAACGGTGCTGGGCAGGGGTGCCCTTGAACTGCCCCTACCAAGGCCCCCCTATGGCCCCTGCACCTGTTCTCCGGCAGCCTTTTCATGGCAGTTGTACTGCCATGAAAAGGCTGGGGGAGAACAAGGTCGGAATCCACAGGGCAGCGCTGCATGCAGTGGCGCCCTGGCGGATTACGATCACTGCCACCACCAGGCCGCCGGGTCATGGATTCTGGCGGTGTTGGCAGTTCCCTGGCGATCTAACCACCAGAGTTTTAATGTGGCGGTTGGACCGCTTCAACAGCAGTGATCCTGACTGCCATCGCGAGTGTGGTGGTCTGAAGATCGCCATAATCGAAATGAGGCCCTCAATAAGCAAGAAGTTTACAGTTGTTTCCTTTGAACAAGACTTTTGAACTGGAATTCTGCATTTACACTGCTTTCAGCATCCACATTATTCTTAACCAAGTTGACGTCCATTTTGGACCATGAAAGGAAACGCAGTGACAAGAACATCTGGGAGCAGAATGGAAAGTTCGGGATATGAGGACCAAGAGGTGTAGTTGGGCAGCACATCAGTTGAGAAAATAAAATGTTTGCAACAGACAGCAGATCTGATGTTTGTTGGAAGAATGTAAGGAGTGTAAGACAAATAAAAGGTAGCCATTGGTTATTATGTGAATTTTGTTGAGGTGTTATTTAATTCTGATTACTTTTTTATTAAATAACAATGTAAATTGATACCATTAAAAGAGTAATTTGATAATCTTCTTGATGAAGAGCAAACTGATTGCCCAGACTGTGTTGAGTATATAAATTGTCAAAGTTTCCTCTGAGCAACATTGACCTTTAATACTGATGAATCAAATCAAAAACGGATTTTATTGAATTCAAGATTAATTATCAGTATTAAAATAGATTATTAAGAATTTGGAAGTACAATCCCAATGAGTGCCCTTTTTGCAGGAAAAATACTTTATGAAACTATGGACTGTTGAGAACCAAGCCAGCGGAGATCCTGATTATCTGGACCTTTTTTCATTTAGATTTAGCAAGACAGTGGTCTGAATGACAGGTGTCTGTGTCAATGTGAGTGCATTCAAATATCAAGATAATACTGATTATAGAATAATCCCTAAAAGAGATTAGACCTTGATGGCCAATGGTTGCTTAGCAACACATCCATATTTATATTATTGTTTTTTCCCCCTAGGTCTCAAAAACTGCAAAAGAAATTAAAGAGTATGCTGAGTCACTGGCAGCAGAAGATCCTCTCTTGAAAGGAATCCCAGAGGATAAAAACCCTTTTAAGGAGAAGGGCGGGTGTTCAGTCTGTTGACCCCGGTGGAATCCTTTTGAGTAAAGCTACGAACTGCACGTACCTCTGTGATGCTGGACAATACCCAAAAATTGAACATCTGACAAGCTTACTGGAAGAACCTCAATTCTAAATCGAGTTGAACACTGGAAAGAAGAATGCGAACATACTTTTGATATTGTGTACCTTAAAGCAAATAGAAAATAATGAAGCTATAATTGGCCTAAATGGATACTAATGTCTTCCTGAACCAATGGTAAAGTTCTTCAGGTGGTTAAAAAATTATCCCTGTTTCAACGTTTTGCTGGCAGTATAGAACTGAAGCGGTCTCTATGGTATGTTAGCAGATTATCATTGACGAAATATTCTGATACTGAAAGCATTGCGGACAAAACATTGAGTAGCAAATTAACATAAATATAAACATGCATACATAAGTATAGATTTGCTATAGTTAACTCTACATTTGTGTACCTTGACAGTATATTTTTCTAAGGAATGTGAATGTGGAATTAATAATAGTAAAATACAACCAGTTTCCACACCTTAATTCTGTTTTGTGGAAATGAGTTGCCTGCCCACTTCGCCTGTCCAGGGAACTCTGAGATGTTCTGTGTCTCCAGATTCCTACCTGGCTGAAAAGTCAGTCCATTAATGCATTATACTCACTTGTCGTTGTGAATAGCTGCACAGTGCCCAAATGCAGTGCTACGAGACAGTGACTAGCACACATCTACTACTGTCACTACTTCAACTCACTGTACCCTGGACAGGGAGACCAGTTTTGAATTATTATACTGTAGCAATCACATTGGATAAGAAAAATAGGTTGTTTCAGTCATTCTGATTCGGTGCCTTTCGAGACAGTCTCTCAGAATGGTTTCGACACCTTGTGCCCAACAGGATCTCTTTAAGGTCCAAGGTGTGGCTTATCTTGTGGAGGTGGTGGACACGTCTAGGTTTTTTTCTTCAACTATGCCCTCAGGACAATGCAGGCAATGCAAAACTACAACATTTCAAACTTAAAAAAAAATATTTGTGGGATTTTCATTCCTTCAGCACGAACTCCAATACTTCTTTCCTGTCTATGCATGTAGATCCTGTTAATGGTGGTTTCTTTGGGAGAACCACATCAGCGAATAGTATAATTAGAGTACAGTCTACCCCAACTAGTAAAAATTTACTTTCAAAGAGATAACTATGTCCTCCTACTTGCTACCAATGCCCTTTTGAATGGCTATTAACGCCTTCCTGAACCATTAATAATGGTCTTTTGCACACTGGTGTCTACCTTAGTGGCTAATAATGACCTCTAAAATGCCTAGTAGTGTTCTTCCTAACTAGTTATAGTTTCCTTATAAACCAGTGACTATTCACCCTGTTGCTTCATTTAATGCAATTAGAAATAATGCTAATAAACCTTGCAATACGCTCCTCGATTCTACCTTCGAGTCATTTGTTCCGATCTAAGATTCCTTAGAGGGTTGAAAAATAATAATTTGTTCATCAGAGCTCTCAGAGTTTCTTTGCATTGTAGGATCTATAACCTTTATTTATGATAGGATAACCAGGACTATAGATCCCAGAATGCAAAGGACAATATCTTGGCTGGCTGATCTGCTCACGCATGGACCTGGGAAACGTGACAGCTCAGGGGCATGCTGCTGATGTCTGAAAGGTTTGATGGGCTGATGTAGGATTGCAGTTCCTAGTGAAATTCTCAAGTATATAATCGCACCTGACTTTTAGAACAACTCGTCCTTTGCTGTGCCATGCCATATTAATTACTCTATGGCGCTCATTGCGACTGCGGCGGTCTTTTCTGAAGATCGCTGCAGCCGTGTCGGCCGGAAGACCACCAGTGCTGGCCGTCTTCTGACCGCCATATTATGACTGCTGCCGGATATTCGCACCTCTAGCAGTCGGATATCTGGCGGTATTTGTGAAGGCGGTCGGCGGCACTTAGGCAGTTTCACCGCCGGCACTGCCACGCCAGAAAAAACGCCCAAAGAATTACGACCCGTAATTCTGTCTGGTGATCTTCTGGTGGTGGAGCACTGCTGGCGGTGGGAGCGCCGGGCCCCGTCCCCTCACGGAGGAGCACCACGTTGGACGAGGTAAGTGTTGTCCGCAAGGAGAGGTGGGTGGGGGGACTAAATGGGTGTGTGTGACTGTGTGTATGCGTGTCATGAATGTGTGGGGGGAAGGAGGGGAGTGTTTGTGCGTGTGTGTCTGTGTGTAAATATGGTGATGTGTTTGTGGGTGAATGTGTATGGTGGGGCGGGTGCATGTGTGTATGCATGTGGACAGGGGTGGGGGTGTGTGCATAGGTGAATAAGTAAGGAGTAAGGGGTGTGAAAGCATGAGTAAAGGAGAGTGTGAATGGATGAGTAAGGGGGAAGGGGTGTGAATGGATGAATAAGGGGGTGGGGGAGTGAAAAGATGAGTAAGGGGGAAGGGGGTGTGAGTGAGCGCATATATGTAGGTGAGTGTATGTTTGTATGTGTATATGGTGTGTGTGTGTGTTTGTGTGCGTGCGGTGAGGTAACGATCGGGGTGGGGGGTGGTTGTATGAGGATGAGTAAGAGGGTTGAGGGTTGCGTATGTATGTATGTAGTTGAAGGGAAGGGGTGGGGGATGGAGTGTGTGCGTGCATGTGTGAGGGGTATGGGTATGTATGTGTGTCTAAGGGGGTTAATGTTGTGAATGCATGTGTGAGTGAGGGTGTGTCTGTGTGTGTGTGGGTGCATGTGTGCGTGTGTGCTGAGGTGTTTGGGGGATATCCAGGTGACAGGAACTTGCAAGTTCCTGACGTCGGGATACCTTTCCGCCAGCATTTTTCTGGCAGTGAGACCGCCAGGAAAATGCTGGTGGTGTCCCGAGTCGAAATAACCTCTGCGGCTTCCACCTCCAGCCCGGCAGGCCGCAGTAAAGCAGCGGTTTGGCAGTGACCAAACTGCTGCAGTCGTAATATGGCGGTCTTCACTGCCAGTCCCACGGTGGTGAGACTGCCACCGCGGACCTGGCGGTCCATGGACCGCCAGGGACGTAATGAGGGCCTATGTCAGCATCAATACTCTCCATGTGAGCTCGAGGAAAGTAAAAGATTACAAGTCAATGCTAAGGCAAGAAACACTCTCTATTTCAAATCCAAAGCCAAATACATCCTATTTGTCAGAATTAGCATGGGGCACATTCTATCCCATTTTCGTGACACAAGACATACTCTGCATCAGTGCTAAGTCATGCTATGCCCTTCATGTCAGTGCCAGCCACCATAAGACATACCCTACGTCAGTGCCAGGTCATTTACACACTCCATATTAAGTAATGGGCCATGATCCAAACTCATGTCAATGACAGGCCATGAGAAACACATTGTGTGAGCGTCAGCAAAAATTAAAACTCCATGTCAATGAAGGTCAGAGAAACAACCCCGGTCAGTGGCATGGAAACACTCCTTATCACAGGAAGGCTATGAAGACACCCACGATGTCGGTGTCATGGGGGACACTCTGCATGAAAGATGTTTTTGATAGAAGGGGGCATGTACTTCGGTAAGGCTGACAATGTAATGAATACATTTAACCCCTTCTTTCAACAGCATCTTTGATTTGAGATTTATAAAAGGCATAGTTACCTAGACAAAGAGTGTCCTGGCGCATACATACATACCCAGACGGAAACTGATCAGCTAATGTCATTATGCCCTCATTGGTCTACAACAGCCCTTGGGAGACATTGAAGTCTACTGTGACAGACGTTATTAGATGTCACCATCCAGAAAGCTAGCAGTATATGCTTTGGGTACAAGGGCTTAAAAAAGGTTGGTCTGTGTCTAGAAGTCACTCAAGATTGTCCCAGAATATCTTGATTCTGGTATTCACAGGCATCAAGCTGACAAGGACCCCAGCAATAACATTAAAAAAGAGGTTTGCTTTTAACAGGATATATTTGGAAATTTCACTTGTATCATTGGAAAGATTAAGGCCCATATTTATACCCTGTTTGCGCCGGATTCGTGTAATTTTTTTTTAACGCAAATTCGGTGCAAACTTAACTCCATATTTATACTTTGGCGCTAGACCTGTCTAGTGCCAATGTTATGGAGTTTGAGTCATTTTTGTACGTGAAAACCTACCTTGCACTAATGACATGCAAGGTAGGCATTCCTGTGCAAAAAATGATTCTAAGGCATGTGTGCCTTATTTATCCTCCGGTGTCAAAATGACTCACAGGAGGAGGCGGACCTTAAAACATGGCACCCAGGCGGATTTGTGCCGTTTTTTAATGCCTGGGTCAGGGCAGGCGTTAAGGGATCTGTGGGCTCATTTCCATGGTGGGAGACCATAGAAGCAGTCCACGGGTGCCCTTCCCTGCACCCAGGGACACCCCCTGCCACCCTCGCCCACCCCTGGAGGACACCCATGGATGGGGGACCCATCCATGGTGAGTGCATGTAAGTGCAGGTAATTATAATTGTTTTTTTTTAAAGTGGCATAGGGGGGCCTCACTTGGGCCCCCCCACATGCCACTGTGCCCAATGGCCATGACGAGGGGACAGAAGTCCCCTGGGCATGACCATTGTGCAGGGGGGCATGACTTCTGTCTTTGCTAAGACAGGAGTCCTTTCCATGGGGGTTGTGCGTCAAAAAATTACGCTAGTCAGGCTAGAGCCAATATTTTTGACTCTAACCTGACTTGCACCATTCTTTGGCGCACAACCCCCAGTCTTCCCTTCACCTCTGCTGCCCGGTTCACGTAATTTATTTTGACGCTAACCAGGCCGCAGCGCCGGCTAACGTCATTCCATAAATAAGATGCCCGGCTGGCGCGTTGGAATGGCGTTAGCCGCAGTAAACTTTTTGACGCACATCTGCCCTAGCACTGATTGCGTCAAAAAGTATAAATATACTAATAGTGTAAAGGTTTTCCGTGGTGTGACATAGGATTTATATCATTGAAACTGGAAGAGTGATTCTGTTGATAGCCTCAGGCGGAGATAACCGGACTCAAACTGGATGTCAGTGGGGGTTGGCTGTTTGGGCTTTACTGGTCTGGCTTTAGGAGGGTTGGCGACCAAAACCTGCAACTCTGCATGCTGTCCTGGGGGCGAAGTGGTCAAGGTGGGGAGATCTGGGGGGGGAGATCTGGGGGACTTGCATGGTCAAACTAGTTCCAAATTAATATGTAAAGATTTTCAAAAGAACCTAATTTAAATGAATGCTTACATTAAGCAGAATTGTTGGCTCTGTCCTCAAAAATTTTATGGAACTGGTGTTGCAAAGCTATGTAGAGGCCAGAGATATAGTTCACGGAAGGCAGCTAGGAGCATGCAGAACTGTTTACCATCACTTAAGTCAGTACACAGGATAAGTATCAGGTGTATGGATCAGTAATCCACGAGGTAGATAGTGGTAGCTCGGTACAAGGACTGCTTCTGAAGAACTCAGCTAAAACCTTGAGAGTCCTTAGGGGGTACGCTTTGACATCACCTTTGCACACTCACAGGACACAGAATCATAATCAACACAAAATAAGGACGATTGGTATGCAGAAGACATCAGGTTAGACAACAGCTCTTACCACTGTTCCACTAAATTAAAGAAATGCAGTTCTAAATCAGTCAACTTCCTCGGGCTGACAACCAGAGGTAATTCATGCATTTTTGCTTTCATCACATCCCAGAGCTAGATTTGACTGAGCAAAAATGGGCCCTTCTAAGCATGTGAGATTGTGTAGACAATGTAGGATTAGGACTAGGGCACGTGCATGCCTTCAGGTGTGAGCAAATCGTACTTCCTAAGGAGGTGTTCTATTTGCAAGTGCATAGGCAGCTTGAAAGAACCTACAGGCATTCTTACAGCGAATGTACTTATTAACCTTTGGGCACGTTTACTAAACTTTCAAGCTGCTGCGTTGCATGAAAGCGAGAGGGCAGAAATGCTCCATATTTACAGAGATATTGAGCATTTTTGCTCTCTGCCTGCCCTGGCACACTGTGTGCAACCTAGTGCCAATGCAGACACCTAACACCAAAATGCAAGAGTGCCTGTGTTACAAGGAGGATTGTTTTTGTGCAGGAAGGAACACCTTCCTACAGAAAAACAAACCTTAGAGGCATTCTCCTCTTTTCATGTGTGCTGCAGAATGGAAGGAACGGAAAGAGGAAATAACGAGGAGAAATAAATATACTTCTCCTTCTTACCCCTCACTTGAGAAGGCACAGCATTTTGACCAATTCCCAGGTTTCCTCTTCTTTGTAAATGTGGGAATGCACCAAAATTCATTGGAGGATGCATGGGAATGTCCATCCTCCACCCATGGAACGCATCACAAGTTGAAATGTAATGTAAGGTAGCACAAGCATTACATTTCTTTACAAAGCTATGCAATGCCACACAAATCAGGCTTTATGTGGCTTTGTAAATTTCAAGTGAACCTATGTGTTGGTCCTTCGTCACTTTGCATGACTGAGGGTGACGTAAAAATAGGCCATAGTGTCCTGTTTCCTGCCACTGGCACAGATATATGCGTCCTATTCCCATGGCTTTAAGTTGATCAGGTCCCTCCACATCTCAGACCCACCAGTAATTTAAAGGAGTCCTGTTCAGATCGTATATTCATCTTATTAACTTTGTTGGGAAATAACACTGATCAATGTCTGGACAATGAATGTAGAAAAACATTGAATCAATCCCAGTCACTGATTTAGATCCTGTTTATATTTTACGCTTTACGTAATCATGCATTACCTAAGCGTATTTGCTCTTTCCATGATTATGTTTTCTGCATTTTTTTTCTCATGTAGCATATTACTCTTATATAGCACATGTCAAGTTTCTCACAGTGCTTGTCAGTGGTCAGATTGGTTTCCAGTATACAAGGCTGTGCAATCTTTGGCCACTCTGCAGAGCACACAGAGCAATGGTCACGAATTCCAATTCCATTTGTGATTCTGTGAAATCGTGTGGGAAGGACAAAATACAGACACGCAGAACGCAAAAGAAAAAGCAGTGCTTACAGGTGAGTGCGTTATGTATTTGGGGATGGTGAAGTGAAGGAAATGGGAGGAACTGCATTCTAGAGAGATTGAAAAGAGGCTGTAAAAGAGGGGAGAGATGAAGTGTAAGGTATGCAGATCAAGGAGATGCGGAGAGAAAAGGTGTTCACACATCTAACAGAGTGTACAGAACAGGAGTGCCACAGTTTCAATAAAGTTCAGAATTAAAATTTACTATTTGCAAGAAATTCATTGTTACTCATTTCTCAGTAGCTAACAACAATTGGCAAAGCCAATAGTCCTGGCCGGGTGTAGGTGCTAGTCTGCTGTGTTATATACCCGGGTGCCATAACAAATAGCGCTGAGAGAAACCAAAATTGGGTGGGAAGGCACAATAATCAGGCAAGTATAAGAGCAAACTGCGCTTTACTAGGACAGATATGCAGACTCATTTAATATAACAAAAATCGTTAAATAACCACAGGCATCACCAATACAACAGAGATCCCAACCCTCCCACCCACACCCTTAAGCTTTCCCCCTTCAAATAAACCAGTACCCCAAGGCCATCCAACACTCATTCATCCTTATTAGCTTCCTGCCTACTCCACCCTCCAGGATTCCACCTCAACCATCTGTCCCCAGTATTCTCTGAGCCCCGCCTACCCTGCCAGGCCAAAACCCATCCTTCCTGTTTTGATCTTTTCCTTTCCTGACAACAAGAAAAATCCATGCAAAAGCGTTTTTCTTGCCCCTCCCCGCTTTCACTTTGGTAATGTGTTTTGATGGGAGCAAGTTTATTAATGTGGGCAAAACAGCTGTAGATGGTCACTAAAACAATCATAAACAACTCAAAATTCATGTCAACTGAAATACAGGGCTGTTCCCAAACAGCCATTAGGCCTCGCAATATAGCTGCAACTAAGGTAAGATGCCATAAAATGAACCCAGTGCTAAGCTGTCACCCCAACAGACCTCAGAACCATCCTGTCTTCTGCAACAAACGAGTCAAAGTATCTTTGATCTCTAATGGGAATACGTTGTTACCTAAAAGAGAAAAATGGACCCCATCCTGGCTAAAAAACTCAAGATTCTCTCTTTTAATGTCCCAGTGTTCCACCCATCCCAAACCCCTGGCCTTACTAAATCTAATCATGTCCCTACTAACCTTCCTTCTTGTCTTTTCAATAGCTGTGTGTTTGATGACTCCCCTCCACACCAGCCTAGGCACAAAAGCTGTCCAGATTATGTGTGTTCCACACCATGATCTGCTTATTAGGTCCAAATCTGCCCTCATAGTTTTGATCAACCCCAAGCCAGATTCTTGTACTAAATCATTTTCCCCACAGTGCAGAAATAAAACATCAGAACAATGCCTGTTGGCAATTAAGTTCGACAAGCAAGGCAGTAATTGACCCCACTTCATCCCCCCATGACCCCACCACTCCAAGTGTACATCTTCAAATCAAAAACCCAAATTTGTTCCTCACGGATGCTTCTCTGAATGTTTTACCGCCCACTTCACAACTGAATGCCCTATGATCCATATTGATAAAGCCATCAAAACCGGTTCCGCCAAACAACCTAGGACAAAAAAAGAAAGAGTTACGCCTGCCTCATAGAGTATCCAAAATTCGAATGTAGCGGAGACAGCAGTTTAAAGACCATCTTCCCAACATCCTTACCTACCATAAATAAAACCTCAATCTCATGGCTTTTGAGGCTGCACCAATACGAAAAGAATGCATCCCGAAATTCTCTGCTGTTTCCCCTATGGATAACAATACTTTTCTCATAACACCCAAAACTTGGCCCGCTGTTAGTTTGCGCCCATCCGGATGTCTGAAAACAACAACTCCTTGAGCCCCCCACACCCCTCCCCCAGCTTATTGAAATTGATCCCATGCCTCCAATGGGCAGACAGAGCCCCCAATCTTGTGAAACACAACTGTGGTACCCTTGCCTGTTTGATCCGTCTTCGAGTGAGCTAAAAAGACTCATATGGACTCACCTGATATCTAACCATGCTCCACCTCCACTCCCCCTTCCTTTCACCCCCAAATACTTCTGAAATATGAAAAGCCCAAAAAATACCATACCATACAGAGGTGTAGCAAACTTTTTTCAAAGTTTGAATAACAATAATGATGCGAGCCTTATACCCATCTCAGTAACTTACCCACTGTTACGGGCTCCCTCATAATAGATTTCTTGTGGCTCTCCCACACCCATCTCGGCAAAATCCTTTTCCCCAACTCACTTGTTGACAGTTCATACCCCCAAAAACGTTTCCTATAGAAACTGATGCCCGCCAATTTGACTGCTATTGTGGTGGCCGATACCTCGCTCTCAATATTGTGCATAAAGAACCTTACTACATCCTCACGCCGCATCTGAGGTACTGTAACACTAGGAGGCCTAAAACAAGCTTCAGTTCCCCAAAACTCTGCCCATGCTATGTCTGTCTGGTACTTGTAGCAATACTCTTTTATGCTAGGTCCAAGGTCCTCATTGTGTCAGGTCCCAAACCTCCTGTGGTACCATAGACTTCTGTAGGGCGCCAAATCACAGAATTGTTACCACTGCAAATGAGATAAAGTGTCCGCAATATTATTACCGCCACCTGGCACATGCTGAGCTCGAAAAACAATGTTATGAATAAGCATCCCAACATAAAAAGTTGTAACAGTTTTAGCAGCCTCCTGTCCTTCACTCTTTGGCCATTATCTAAGTTAACTACCATCTTGTTATCAACATGGAACAGTACAGATTTATTCACCAAGTGTTCACCCTAGACTGCAAAAGCCACAAGTAGAGGAAAAAACTCAAAAAGGCAATATTCCTACATTCTGTCTCCCAATGTTGCAGCCATTGCTCGCCACGCCATTTGCTGTCCCAAAAAACTCCAAAACCTTCAGCACCTGCAGCATTTGAGAATATTTGTACCTGCCAATTAAACTTCTCCACAGTAGAGCACAGTGACACCCCATTGAAACCTTTGAAGAAGATCAGCCATACTTTCAAATCCGCTTTGACCGCAATAGATAGACTTACTCTGTGATGTGGACAAGATGCACCAGCCATTGCAAAAACTAATCTACGCAAGAAAGCTCTACCTACCCATACGACCCGACAAGCACAGTCTTGCATGCTGACAAAGCTTGACTTAGCAGGCTGACCAACTCATGGACTTTGGTAGCTGGCAAACTTGCTTCCAATTTTTCTGTGTCTAGCTGAATGCCTAAAAATACCAGTTGTGTAGTGGGACCTTCTGTTTTTTCCGGTGCCAAAGGCATTCCTATGTCTGTCATCACTACTTGAAAATCTCGTAATGCAGCAGCGCAATTCTCTGTCGGCACTTCCCCTATGAACAGCAAGTCATCTAAATAGTGAGCAACTCGTTCATGGCCAGAATACATAGTAAAACACCATAGTAAAAGGAAACAGAATAACTCAAACAACTTGCAGGAAACTGCACAACCCATATGGAGGACTTTATCAACGTAAATTTGCTCTTAACAGTAAGTTCCCAACAGGGGAAAATCTGCTGGATGCACAGGAAGGAGATGAAAAGCAGATTTTATATCACTATTTTCTAGCTGAGCACAACACCCGCTTGGCAAATCAAAGCTATGGCAACATCTAAAGAGGTGAACTGTACTGAGGAATCCTCCGTTGTGATGAAGTCATTCACCAAGCCACCTTCAGGCCAAGATAGAGGGTGGATGAGTTTAAATTCACCTGCAATTTTGTGGGAACTTCTCCTAAAGGGGAAACCATAAGATCAGATAAAGGTCAAACATTGAAAGGGCCTACCATTCTACCTTCTGACACTTCTTTTGTTAGCTTAGTTGTTAGTTTAGTGTTGACTCCCTGTGTATGTTGTGTGGCAGACAGCAAGTTTTCCGGAAATAGTCTACTTCTAGGGCCTTGGTAACCAAGAAGGAAACATAACTCAAAACCCCACTGAAGTATTGCGGATGTGTCTCTAAGGGGGTAAACAGCCAGTCGGTTTTTAAGTACTTCTAGTTCAACCGAAGTAAAAGCCCTTGTTTCCAGAGCCAAAGAATCACTCCCCCTTCCTATAGTTGTTGGTGTTCCTTGCTGCTGTTCCCCAAAACACTGGATGACCGGGTGGCTCCCACCATACCGAGAGCACTTGTGCTCATATTTACACCGCCCCATGGGGTTTTCTTGAAAAGGTGGAAAGGTTTACCAAACTGCTTGCTGTATGCATAGTAGGTGGTGGACGCTGTGGATACACCCACTGGACCCACAACTCATTATCCAATTCTCCCCATGGTTTATTTGGCTTCAAATCTTTTCTGGCTATGAAGCTATGCATAGCCACCAAACTCTGCATGCGCCTCCCTGATGGTATCTATGTACTTAAAAAATGCCACAGAACATTCAGGAAATTTCTTGCAAAAGACACTTATGTATATGAAATAAGCAGATGTCCATGTGTCTATATTCGTGGGCACTCTAGGCCGCCTAGCTAACTCCCACACTTCTTCCCTTGAGCCCTGCTTAGCTTGCAACTTCCTGTGTTGTAACTTATTGACATCAATAAACTCACCTTTCCAGATTTTCTCCTTTATTGTACTAGAAAGATGAACCCTGAGAGGCATGTTTACCCCCATATAAGGAAGACGTTGGAAGACATTTGCTTTTTCAATAACATTTTTGTCCCCTTCTATCTTACTGTCATTTTGCATAATTTTGCATAGAATTCCCTTCAGTAATAGTACCCTTCACTTTTGCATTCTCTTCTTTCCTTATGTCTTGTTCACCCTTTTTTGTCATATGCATATTGTCATTGATACCAGTGTTAATAATGCCACTTTCTTGTACCTCCACTTCAGATTAAGTGCCAAACCCTTTGTCCACTTCAGAGGGACCAACCCCAACATCAACGTTCTTGGCTTTAAAAGTCTTGCCAACCCCCCAACATTTCCATCATGGCATCCCACCTGATTGCAAGTGACTGCTTCGTTGCAACGTCTCTGATTGGCCTCTTCCCTTTTGCACTGGAATTCTCGTTCCTCTCCCTACTGCTGAAGCCTTCTGGAGCCCATCCTGTGAAGGCACATTAATACAGGAGAGATTAGATTCCCCAACCCCCCTGACCTTTTAACCTCTGTTGCTGCGATATCCCACCAAGGAGGAATTTCCTCTTCCTCCTCTTCATAGTATAATTCACTTCACACTCAATATCCTCATCCTCCAGCCCACCACTCATACCTGGTCTCTCCCCATCCCCAAAACCGCTATCATACACTCCAATCAATGGTTTTGTCCACTGTTGCTTGTGAAGGGAGGCAAGGGTCACTCCCGGGGGGCGCATAATATATTAGGACATTTCTGTCCCCATTGGGGGCCGATCGCCTACTTTGATTAGGCCCATCTACCCTCAAGGGGGCAGAAACCACTAGACACCAGGGATTTTTTTATTTTATTTTACATAAAGGGAACGGCCCCTTGGGCAAGGGCCATTCACTACGGGGGCATATTATTATAGGGCATTTCTGACCCCCTTGTGGCCAGATTTGCCTAATTTTATTAGGCCCATCTCCACCTAAGGGGGGCAGAACCCACTTAGGCACCAAGGATCGTTGTGTGTGTGTGTGTTTTGTTTGGAGGGACGGCCCCTTGGGCAAGGGTTGCTCCACATGGGGACACATTACTGATGGCCTCAGCATATTTTTGTAAAGCCCATCTGCCCCCAAGGGGGGCAGAAAGTCCACTAGACACCAGGGAAGATTTTCTCTTTTTTAAAAAAAGAGGGTGGCCATACCCCCACCCCATATAAATGGGGACAAAGTTGTTCTGCCTACCGGTGGGCTAATGGGGTAATCACCCCGATCCACTCCCGGGGGGGGTGTCAGAAAGCCTACTAGATTCCAGGGAATTAAAATATATATATATAGAGGGGTGTGGGCTGCCAACCAGTATAGGCATGGTTATGCCCTCCACCCCAAATGAACGGGGTAACAGTCTTTCAGCCCCCCTGCAAACTAAAACATCTCAACCCAATGGCAAACAAGCCAAGAGGACATTTGATTATTTTGAGTTTGGATTTCACACTTGGGTCAAGAGAGCTTGGCTAACTCCTAATATCGTCCCACTTGGAATGGTGAGCGGCTGCACTTTTTGGACTTTGGGACGCTGCTACCTAGGAAAATCTACCAGACCTAGACACATCTGAAAACTAAACATCTGGGTGAGTCCAGCGTAGTGTGCCTCACATGCACCCCATACCATTTTCTTACCCACAATGCCCTGCAAACCTCCAACTTTGCTTGAAATCACGCATTTTCCCTACATTTTTGTGCTGAAATCTTCTGGAATCTGCAGGAATCCACAAAACTCCTACCACGCAGCATTGTCGCATCCATACCAATAAAAATTCTACCCCACTTGCCAGCCTAGAAATGTTTTTTTTTCAAACTGCCTTCTTGGACCCGCTTTGGTTACCCCTCAATTTCGACATGTTTTTGGCCCTTCCTTGTCACAGGCACTCGGCCCACCTACACAAGTTAGGTATCATTTTTATCAGAAGACCGAGGGAAACGGGTGGTAGGAAATTTGTGCCGGTGTGGTGATCCCGCACAGAAATGTGAGGAATTTTTTTTTTTTAGCTAAATTTGAGGGGGATTCTGGGTAAGAAAACACTGAGGGATCCACGCAAGTCACACCTCCCTGGACTCCCTCGGGTATCTAGTTTTCAGAAATGTCTGTGATTGGGAGGTTTCCCTAGATAGTTGCCTAGCCTTGGACCAAAAGCGCAGGTGTCCCCCTTGCAAAAACAGTTACTTTTATAATAGATAATTTTGATTTGTCCATGTTGGGTTTTGGACCCTTCTGTGTCGCTGGCTCTAGGCCTAACCACACAAGTGAGGTTCCATTTTTATCAGGAGATGTGGGGGAATACTGGGTGGAAGTACGTCAGTGGCTCCTCTCAGATTCCAGAACTTTCCAGCAGTGAAATGTGGGGAAAAAGTGTTTTTTAGCCACATTTCGAGATTTGCAAAGGATTCTTGGTAAGAGAACCCAGTGAGAGCCCCACAAGTCACCCCATCCTGGATTCCCCTACATGTCTAGTTTTAAAAAATGTATAGGTTTGCTAGGTTTTCCGAGGTACCGGCTGAGCAACAGCCCAAATTCCACAGCTAGGCACTTTAAGAAAAACAGGTCCGTTTTCATTAGAGAAATGTGATGTGTTTATGTTGTGTTTTGGGAAATTTCCTGTCACGTGCACTATGCCTACCTACAAAAGTGAGGTACCATTTTTATCGGGAGACTTGGGGGAATGCTGCTTGGAAGAACGTTTGTGGCTCCTCTCGGATTCCAGAACTTTCCATCGCCAAAATATGAGGAAAACTTGGTTTTTTTGGCCAGATTTTGAGGTTTGCAAAGGATTCTGGGTAACAGAACCTGGTGAGAGCCCCACAAGTTACCCCATCCTCGGGTCCCCTAGGTGTCTAGTTTTCTAAAATGCACAGGTTCGGTAGGTTTTCCTAAGTGCCGTCTGAGCTACAGCCCAAAATCCACAGCTAGGCACTTTCCAAAAAGCACATCAGTTTTCAATATAAAAAATGTATGTGTACATGTTGTGCTTTGGGGTGTTTCCTGTTGCGCACACTAGGCCTACCCACACAAGTGAGGTACCATTTTTAGCGGAAGACTTAGAAGAATCTAGTGCCTTAAGATAATTTACTATCTTACCCAAGAGTATGTTAAGAAGTGAATGTCCGGAAGTGAGTTTATTGCCCAAGGACCTAAATCCGGGCAGTTACCAAGGCGAAAAACGTGACATTATTGGGTCCATGGTAGCGAAAATAGAGTTTCAGGATAGATCTGTGGAAGGCAAAGTGTATGTGGCAGAATCCGGACCTCCAGTATTAGGTTGGCAGCACCAGTATGACCTTCGTATTGTCATTAACCCTAGGACTCCTAACCAGATCATGGTGGTGGAAGAAATGACTATTGAAGACATCATTGAGGGTGCAAAAGATGTGTTTTCTGAGAACATTGGCGAATTGAGAGGTTATGTACACAAAGTAATATTAAAAAAAGATGCGGTGGTTGTGCAACATGCTTTAAGGAATGTACCAGTGGCAGTTAGAGGGGATATTAAAAAAATGATTGATGTTATGGTCTCCAAAGGGATTATTAAGCCAGTGAAAAGTTCTGAATGGATTTCTTCAGTTGTGATTACGAAGAAATCAGATGGCAATTTAAGATTTTGTGTGGATGTGCGCAGTGTGAATCATAACATAATAACTCTAAGAATAAAGCAACCAGGGCACTCCAAAATCATGAGTCCAAAAATGGAAAGCTTTGTGTGAAACGTTTTAATCCTTAGTGATCGGTAGTTGAATCGTAGTTCTAAGAAGTTCCTGCCTGTAGAGCTGTGCCGCCCCGTAGAATCCGCGAAGGCAAGTGAAGAACCGCAAAAGTACTGTCACCGCAGCGTCTGATAACGCTGCCGTGTTTTATGAGGAAGCTGTTTTGTTTCTCATATATACCTGTTCTTTCTGAGGATTCAGACTGTTTCTGTAACTCATTTATACGTGTTCGTATGTGGACTTGAACTTCTTAGAACTACGATTCAACTACCGATTGCAGTGCAAAGCAGACACTGAAAATCTTCATGGGGCCCTGTTAGGGGGCCCCTGCACTGCCCATGCCACTGGCATGGCATGGGCAGTGCAGGGGCCCCCATGGCCCCCACGACACCCGTTCCCGCCAGCCTACACCGCCAGGAACAGGCTGGCGGGAAGGGGGTCGGAATCCCCATGACGGCGCTGCAAGCAGCGCCGCCATGGAGGATTCCCTGGGCCAGGGGAAAACCGGCGGGAAACCGCCGGTTCCCCTTTTTTGACCGCAGCTTTACCGCCGCGGTCAGAATGGCCCGGGAAGCACCGCCAGCCTGTTGGCGGTGCTTCCTCTGCCCTCCAGACAGGGTCGGAATGAGGGCCTCTATCTTGTGCCCATTTTGGAAATACAAAGGTTTCCTTGATACCTATTTTTCGCTCTTTATATTTTACAAAATTAATTGATGTATACACGGGATACAATGAAAACCCATTGCAAGGTGCAGCTCATTTATTGGTTCTGGGTACCTAGGGTTCTTGATGAACCTACAAGCTCTAAATATCCCGGCGACCAGAAGAGTCCAGCAGACGTAACTATATATTGCTTGCAAAAATCTGCCATAGCTGGAAAAAGTTACGGAAGAAAATGTAGAAGGAAATGGCTGTTTTTTTCAACTCAACTTTCAATATTTGTTTCATTTCAGCTGTTACGTTCTGTAGGAAAACCTTGAAGGATCTACACAAAAGACCCCTTGCTAAATTCAGAATTTTGTCTACTTTTCAGAAAAGTTTAGTTGTCCGTGATCCACCATTGGTTTGACACTGATTTCTGTCACTAATTAGAAGGAGGTTGAAAGCACAAAAAATAGTGAAGATGGGGTATGTCCCTGTAAAATGCCAAAATTGTGTCTAACATTTTAGTTTTCTGATTCAAGTCTGCCTGTTCCTGAAAGCTGGGAAGATGGTGATTTTAGCACCGCAAACCCTTTGTTGATGCCATTTGCAGGAAAAAAAATATTCTTTCTTCTGCATCGCTTTTTCCCCCCCAAAAACAAATTTTAGCTGAATTTTGGCTAATTTCTTGGTCTCCTCCAGGAGAACCCACCAATTCTGGGCACCTTTAGAATCCCTTTTTCTGCCAATTGCATGGACGTACACCCTCATTTCTAAAATAACTCCTTCTCCCAACCATCCTAAAACGAGTAAATTGTCTTCCCGCTAAGTGGGGGACATCCTGTATGTCTATGTGCCTTTTACTAATAGAATTACGGATAGAGACACTTCGCGTTGTATGTTACTCGGAAAGCATGATGACGCCCTCTTCTGGCAATGGCGCACAATAGCCAACATATGATGAAGAAACACCACTGGAACTACAGAAAGAAGTGCCGACCTCTTGCAATGCCGCATATGAGACAAGGCCTTATCGAATGTGGAAAGGCCGAGCACTCCTGCTGCGACAGCTCCTCCAGGTCTTGTCTGCAGATGAATAAAAGCAGAACTCGGTTGCTTCGACGGTGGCCTTAAAGTCTTAGCCTATTGTGGATAAATCTGATGTTTCTCAGACTGGCCCCCTAATTGTGTTAATCTGCTTGCCGTCTGCGTAACTGAACTAATCGTTCATGGAAGGGCTGAGCCTCGGACTTCCTGTGTCCTAGAGGGGGATTCACCAACAGGGCGCTCTTTGGAGGACGTCCTGAAGAGAAGCATGACATCGAGCAGCAACAGGTCACAGATTTAGAAAAACCGCTATAGTTCGATGTTTTTTATAAATGAACTTAAGAACAGGGGGAAGAGCGAAAGTCTAAATTTAAAAAATAGAGGCATTTTCCATGACGGGTTGAGAGGGTCGAACTGTGATAGGAAATAGGCACCAAGATAGAAGTGCCCCCCGTTGGCGAGTCAGATAACTTAAAAAAGTGACCCACATTCGCCGATAGGGCAGTTTTGAACTAGCTTCTAAAGACACGTTGTATAGGCAGGCGTCTTTGAGGGTGTGGGGCACTGCACACATTTGTGCTTGCTGCAGGCAATGTTTTGTGTAATATCATGGAAAGCAACAGTACAAACCAGCCCACCAGGCCATAAAGCAGGTCCACATACCTCCAAAACTCTGCCCCACACACTGACCTATCAGACCAGCCCTTTGAGCACTGCCTGGTTTCCCTGCAGGCCAGTCCGACCTGGGGGTTGACAATCTCTCAAATGAATCATATTCCAAGAAAGAAAATCCATTGGAAGTTCTTCCCACTTGAAATAACCTATAAATGTATCTATTGTTAGCTTACTGCAATGCTCCAATTTCCACCCCTGTGTCCCTGTATTACCTAATAATATACATGATACTCTGGTCAAGACCAGAGAGACCATTTATTCCACTGAGCATTTCCTCACTAGTCTGGAGCCCCTGGAAGCTGGTTTTGAAGGCTTGGGGTTTCTCAAGCTCCCCAAGGTTAATTGCAGCAGGGAAAGGGATTCGAGAAAGATAGAAGGACGAGAGAAAGCGACCAGAGGCAGACAAGAGCACGAAGAAGAGACCGAATGGCTGGTTTGAAATAGAACGATTGTGCAAGGTGACCAAGGGAGTGGGGCTAGTTTGAGCATTTTTGCCAGGACTTCTTTTGGTTCCCCTGTCCGTACCTGGACACTGGCTATTAAGCAGTAGCAATTCAGTGTGGATCTCCCAGTCGCCAGCTTCATTTCTAGGCAAAATATCAGCTTCATAGCCCTTTTCTGCAGCTGTCAATGTTAAGGTCAGCAGAGTGGTCTAAAATACAAATTTAATGTCCAAAACGGGTTTATTTATTTCCTCAAGATTTACTTAAGGTTTGGACTGACGCTCACCTGACACAAAGCATCACAAATGAGAGTGTCAATCAACTGTTGTGTCTTTTTTTGCGGAAAGTCTCTGAAGCACAGTGCAAAATGATATAGCGTAGTGTTGCGTGAATGCAGGTGTTATGTGATGGGAACTGCACAACACAATACAATATACTGTCATACTTTGTCCTCACAAGACCACCTCCGAAACTAAATCCACTGTCACCCTTGGCCTATTTGTCACAGGTGCATTTATGAGGACTTAAAGACTACACTGATGGGGTAGTAAGGGTGAAAGTAGCCGCACTCCTAGGTGAGTAGACACAGTTATGAAATTTATACCATAGAATGTGGTGCAAGTGGTCAAAGTGCCTTACTACCCATAGGCACAAACAATGTGTAAATCTATACACAAATCATAATACACAAAACAGACCACAGCACACAGTAACAACAGTATGACACAAGTATTCAAGATCCGTAGTGCATGGTTTCTGTTGGATAGAAGAAGAGGACAGGCACGTCAGTGTTCACATCTTTCCTCGAAAGATACTCTCTTTATTGATAGGCTAAATTACATTCAGTGAGAGAGAACATCGTTCAAGAAACAGCCAACACGTGTTTCGTCACACTGGTGACTTTTTCAAGGCTGTAGAAAAACATATATATGCAACCATACTTTACAATTTGTTCTTGCAATGAACATAATAAGAAGTAAAGCGACCAATTTAGACCACCACCAACAAAAGTTTGTGGTCCCTGGTGAGGAACCATAGAGTGACTGGAAAGTAAATACGGCCAATTTGGACCACCACCAGCACAAGTTTATGGTCTTTGACAAGGAACCATATAGTAAGTGAAGAAATCCTTATGGTGAAAAGTCGGAAATACGAACAGTGACCATGAAAAACTGACAAATATCAAGAAGGAATAGCGAGGAAACACCATATGTAAGTGCTAAGAGAAAGGAGGTAGAAAAGAGGGAGAAAAAAACTCCCAAATATACTAAAAAATATATATGTTGAAAAAATTTAGAACACAGTGAGGTAACTAAGATAAAGGTGAAAAAGAGAAGTGACAAAACCAAAAAGTCATGCGAAAACATCAGTCAATTGTGAGTGAGAAGGACCGTTGAACCTATGGCCATACCTAATGGACAAATTAATAAAGTAAGATCAGTACGTGGGTCACAAAATAGAGTAACTCATCTCCTCTGAAGCTGTGAAAAAAGTAACCAAGAAAAATGCAGAAAATTATCTAATGCACAAAGCGACTCAAAGGGGTAGATGCGAAATGCAAGTATCAGTAAAAATAGAACTACCTGTAGTTAGGCTGTTCGGTATAAGTATACCTTAATGGAAGAAAGACCAAAAACAATACACGATGACCGGAGTAGAGGACCCTGATAAGTCCAATGGCATGTTTCTACAATAAAATAAACAGGCCATTATTCAAAACGCAAAATTAAAGGTGAAAGCTGCTCCCCAAAAAAGTCCCTTGCTAAGTGCCCAAAAATCCTGGAAATCCCATGCATGTAAGCCCAAACCAATTAATTTACAAATGTCATGAAACCAGTCTTATAAGCCAAAACTGTCAAGAAGCACAAAGGCTAGAACATATCAGCAGAGCGATTATGCTCGGAGACACCTCGTAAAATAAATATAGTCAAAAAAGGAAGTCTGAGGTTCGTTCATTTATGAGGACTAGTCACTGACTTCAATGACGTGTATTGTGTGCCTGAGGGCCCATGGTACCCTTAGTAGATCACTAAGTTGTTCAAAAGATCAAAGTAAACATTTCATTGCGAACACATTTAAAAATACTCAAAAATACCTGAATACACTACAATGACCGGTTCTCATAGCACTGCTGTTCTCACATTGGTGGTTATTGTCTAGGTCAGTAAGGCTTTACCAATGCTATGAGTACCAGAGCCCATGGTGTACATGTCTCTCATTCTCTCTCACATATAAACATGCGTGTGCATGCACATGCATACACACATATAGGCTCCGTCCCGGCATACACACCCAATAATCTAATGGTATTTTTGGATGAGACGCTACAACTGAACATTTATCCCCAATAACTCCTAACAAGACATCCCAGTTTAGGCAGTCATAATGTCAACTGCATTTAGACCATTTGAGTTTATGAGTTTAATTTTTTAATTTTTAGATTGTATCAAGGATATCAATCCAGAAACATGCATTTTTCCATCCTTCACTATATCTTAAATAATAATGGGGGAATCTGCAAAGCTATTTTTTTTTTAGAAATGTGAGTTTCATGAAGTTAATAAAAGGAGTAGTTTCAGTGGCCCTTTATCACAGTGGAAAACCATCTCAAATGCTGTGAGGTTCTGGTGATGAACAATTTCTGCTTGATTGTAATTCACGCCCAGAGCCCTCACTCCCGGCAGATTTCCTGCCCTACTCCAAAACCCTGTTATGTCCTACTGCACATTGTTCTAGTCCCCGACAATCCCCAATGTGCCAGCTGCCACCCCATGTCCCTGTACACATATCCTCTCTATGGTCAGGTTAAGAATAGAAATAGGCCCAGGTGCCTATAGAAAAAGTGGCCCACAAATTCGGATCGTGATATTTTGAAGATCATTACCTTTCCCAAAGCACTACTTGTTAGTGTAGGAAAGTGGAGTTTTTTTGCAGTGAGGCTGGTTAGGTCTCACTGTGCAATACTCTCACAATGCTCCAAACTGGGTTCTTTGGATTCATAATAACAAATCTCTAGCTCAGTCCTGTTAGTGTTGCACAAAGGAGTCAGTCTTTACTAGAGGAGCATGTGTTAGGCATTTCAGAATACCAACATGTATAATCAGTAACTGATACAACTCAAAAGAAATCCAACACCAATTTATAAAAATAGAGCAGATTTTAAAATAAATTTAGACACCAAAATGAAGTCATTCAGATACACTTAAGCAGAGTTATGAATTTTCAAAGGAAAAGTAAATCAGTGCAGAACACGGCTGTCAAACTTTAACATTGTGGTCAATGGAGAAAACACCTAGTGACAATCAGTCACTTGCAGGTCAAGTCCAATATAAACCACTGGGGGTTAAGGTGATGTTGATCTCAGGATCAGGAATCAGCAATCAGTACAATTTTACCTGGCTCATAGGGCCTGGAAGCGAAGTTGCCCTGGCTGTCCTTGGTGTTAAAGAACTGGAGCCTCTGTTGCTGAAAAACATACGTGACACTCAATCACTTGCAGGTCGAGTTCAGAGGAACCCATTGGAGATTAAACTGGGATAAGCCCCTGGAACAAGTTCACCAGGTAGTACAACTTTACCTGGCTCGTACAGCTGGGTGCAGAGTGGTCCTGGCTGTCCTTGGTGTTGAACGCGGGAGATGCAGGTGCTGGATTTACCACTTAGACTGTGCTGGTGAGGGAAGGGATACAAAAGCTTGATAATGGAGCTACTGAGATGAGTGGTTGAAAGTGTTGTGGGGTTCCCTCGAGCTGCAGCGTCAAAGGTGGGGATAGCCTGGCTGGCCACCAACAAACCTTGGTAGCGGCAAATGCAGTTTGTGGACACTTCGAAGTCCTGGAGTCCGGGGGACAATAGTAGCACCTCAAACTTGCTGGAGGCCAGGACTCCATTTCCCACAATGCACTAATCAAATCAAATCAAATCATTAACATTTATAAAGTGCGCTACTCACCCGTGCGGGTCTCAAGGCGCTAGGGGAAAAAGGGGGGGTTATCGCTGCTCGAACAGCCAGGTCTTTAGGAGTCTCCGGAAAGCGGAGTGGTCCTGGGTGGTCCTGAGGCTGGTGGGGAGGGAGTTCCAGGTCTTGGCCGCCAGGAAGGAGAAAGATCTCCCACCCGCCGTGGAGCGGCGGATGCGAGGGACAGCAGCGAGTGCGAGGCCAGAGGAGCGGAGGAGGCGGGTGGGGACGTAGAAGCTGAGGCGTCTGTTGAGGTATTCCGGTCCCTTGTCATGGAGGGCTTTGTGTGCGTGGGTGAGAAGTCGGAAGGTGATCCTTTTGCTGACTGGGAGCCAATGCAGGTGTCTCAGGTGTGCGGAGATGTGGCTGCTGCGGGGTATGTCGAGGATGAGGTGGGCCGAGGCGTTTTGAATGCGTTGCAGGCGATTTTGGAGTTTGGCTGTGGTCCCGGCGTAGAGGGTGTTGCCGTAGTCCAGGCGGCTCGTGACAAGGGCGTGGGTCATGGTTTTTCTGGTGTCGGCGGGGATCCAGCGGAAGATCTTGCGGAGCATGCGGAGGGTGAGGAAGCAGGCGGAGGACACGGCGTTGACTTGCTTGGTCATGGTGAGAAGAGGGTCCAAGATGAAGCCGAGGTTGCGGGCGTGGTCTGTGGGGGTCGGTGCGGTGCCGAGGGCCGTGGGCCACCAGGAGTCGTCCCAGGCGGACGGGGTGTTGCCGAGGATGAGGACTCCCGTTTTTTCAGAGTTCAGCTTTAGGCGGCTGAGCCTCATCCAATCTGCGACGTCCTTCATACCCTCTTGTAGGTTGGTCTTGGCGTTGGCGGGGTCCTTGGTGAGGGAGAGTATAAGTTGGGTGTCGTCGGCGTAGGAGGTGATGATGATGTCGTGCTTGCGTACGATGTTGGCGAGGGGGCTCATGTAGACATTGAAGAGTGTCGGGCTGAGTGATGAGCCTTGGGGTACGCCGCAGATGATCTCGGTGGGTTCTGAGCGAAACGGAGGGAGGTAAACTCTTTGGGAACGGTTTGCGAGGAAGGAGGCGATCCAGTCCAGGGCCTGGCCTTGGATCCCGGTGGAGCGGAGGCGGGTGATTAGGGTGCGGTGACAGACGGTGTCAAAGGCAGCCGAGAGGTCGAGCAGAATGAGGGCGTCTGTTTCACCGTTGTCCATCAGGGTTCTGATGTCGTCAGTGACTGAGATGAGGGCGGTTTCAGTGCTGTGGTTGGTTCGGAATCCGGTTTGTGAGGGGTCGAGCAGGTTGTTGTCTTCCAGGAAGGTGGTCAGTTGTTTGTTGACGGTCTTCTCTATTACTTTGGCTGGGAAAGGCAGAAGAGAGATGGGGGGGAAGTTTTTCAGGTCGCTCGGGTCAGCCGTAGGTTTCTTTAGTAGGGCGTTGACTTCGGCGTGTTTCCAGCATTCGGGGAAGGTAGCAGAAGAAAAAGAAGAGTTGATGACGGTCTGGAGGTGCGGGGCGATGATGTCGTCGGCTTTGTTAAAGATGAAGTGCGGGCAGGGGTCCGAAGGGGCGCCGGAGTGGATAGAGTTCATGATGGATTTGGTTTCTTCCGTGTTGATGTGGGTCCAGTTGTTGAGGGTGATGGCCGTGGATGCCGGTTCGGTGGTGTTTGGTTGGGTCTGGTGTCCGAAGCTGTCGTGGAGGTCGCTAATCTTGCGATGGAAGAAAGTGGCGAGGGATTCGCACAAATCCTGTGAGGGCGTGACGGTGTTGGCGTTGGCGCTGGGGTTGGAGAACTCCTTGACGATGCTGAAGAGTTCTCTGCTGTTGTGTCTGTTTTTGTCCAGTCTGTCGGTGAAAAAGTTCCTTTTGGCAGCGCGGATCAGGTGGTGGTGTTCGCGGGTAGCGTTCTTGAGGGCGGTCATGTTGTCAGCGGTGTGGTCCTTGCGCCAGGCTTTCTCAAGGGCGTGACAAGTTTTCTTTGATTCTTTGAGGGTGTCAGAGATCCAGAGAGGTTTTTTGGTGTTGGTCTGTCGATGCGTGCGTTTGAGGGGAGCAAGGATGTCTGCGCAGTTGGAGATCCAGTTTGTGAGGTTGAGGGCTGCGTCGTTGGGGTCGGTGGTGAGGGTGGGTTGGTTGGCGGCCAGTGGGGAGAAGAGTTGCTCTTCGGGGATCTTGTTCCACTGTCGACGAGGGATGGGTTGGGTGCGGAGGTGGAGGGTCTCGCGTCGGAATGTGAAGTGGACGCAGCTGTGGTCGGTCCAGTGTAGGGCGGAGGCGTGGCTGAAGAAGACGTGTTTGCTGGCGGAGAAGATGGGGTCGAGCGTGTGTCCGGCGATGTGCGTGGCGGTGTTTACCAGTTGTTTGAGGCCGAGGTTGGCGAGGTTGTCGAGCAGGGTGGTGGTGTTGGGGTCGTTGTTTTGTTCCAGATGGAAGTTGAGGTCGCCTAGGAGGATGTAGTCCGGAGAGGCGAGGGCGTGCGGGGAGATGAAGTCGGCGATGGCGTCGCTGAAAGGGGCGCGTGGCCCTGGAGGACGGTAGATGAGGGATCCTCTGAGGGTTGTCCTCGGGTCGGTGCGAATCTGAAAATGCAGGTGTTCCGCGGCGAGAGGGGTGTCCTCGGTGGAGGTGGTGACGCTGATGGAGTCTTTGAAGACGATGGCGATACCTCCTCCTGCTTGGTTGGTGCGGTCTTTCCTGGAGATCTTGTAGCCTTCGGGGATGGCGGTGGCGATGTCTGGAGCAGAGGAGGCGTTCATCCAGGTCTCTGTGATGAAGGCGACGTCCGGTGCTATGGAGTCCAGGAGGTCCCAGAGTTCAACGGCGTGTTTGTGGACGGAGCGAGCGTTGACTAGGATGCACTTGAGGTGGTTGATGGCGCGTGGGCTTGTGGTCGTGGTTGTTGCGTGGTGGAAGATGCGTTTGCAGGAGTTGCAGGCGAAGGGTCCATGGGTGCGTTTGGGGTGAACTTGGAAGCAGGTGTTGGAGCGCCCTGGGTTGAGGGCGTGGAGGGTGGTGGGGTCGTAGCGGATCAGCGGGGTATGGGAGAGCTGGGAACCAGGGGTCGTGGCGCTGGGCGCGGGACAGGCGCGGAAGGGCGCAGACGGGCTTGCCTCTGGCGCGCCAGCGGCGCGGTCGCGCAGCGGCCGCCATATGAGGTAGGAGTGGGGGGGGGAGGGGTCAGCTGGGGGCAAATGGGAGCTGGGGGGCGGGGGCGTGCAGGAGGTTGCGGCGGGAAAGCGCGAGGGAGGGGGGGACAGGTAGAGTGAGAAGAGCTGGGGGAGGGGGGTTTAAGGGTGGAGGGGGGTGAGTGTTAGGAGGTTTAGGAGATTAGGGAGAAAGATAGGAGTAGGGTTGTGAAGATAGGGGAGGGGGGGTTGTAGAGGTGGGTGAGGGTGAGAGGTAGAGTGAGAGGATAGGAAGATAGGTAATAGAGGGGTGGTGGGAGGGGGGGAGAGATAGATAGAGAAAATAGATAGAATGGGAAATCGATAGATAGGGAAATAGATAGAGAGATAGGAAGATAGAAGGAGGTGGAGAGTGAGGGAGTTAGATAGTGGGATAGAGAGATAGAGAGATAGGTAGATAGGAGGAGTGAGGGAGGTAGATAGTGAACGGGTTAGATAGGGGAGATAGAGAGGGGGATGCGAGTGAGGGAGGGGGATGAGGCAGGAGCAGGAGGGCAGGCGCGGGGAGAAGAGGACGGAGGAGGCAGAAGAGCCGAAGGCAGAAGATAGAAAACAGAAGACCAGAAGACCGGAAGAACAGAAGAACAGAAGAACAGAAGAACAGAAGACCGGAAGACCGGAAGGAGAGAAGTAAGGAAGACCGGAAGAACAGAAGAACACAGAAGAACACAGAAGAAGATACAGAAAACGAAGAACAGAGGGCAGAAGACCACAGAAGAAGATGAGGAAGAAGAGAAGAAGAGTGAAGACGGGGAAAAGAAGAGTACAGAAGAAGATTACAGACGAGGAGCGAGGAGGAAGAACAGAAGAACAGAGAAGAAGAAAAGAAGAAAAGAAGCAGGAGCAGGAGAGAGGGTGAGTAGCGCGGGGCAGAGCGAGGGGCTGGGAGGTGGGGGGTACTTACTGTGAGGTGGGTCTCAGGAACTCAGGAACCTGGAGGGGCTGCAGCGGCAGGGGGAGCGACCTACCCTTGGGTCAAGGGTCGCTACCACTGTCGCGCAGCGGCCGCCATATGAGGTAGGAGGGGGGGGAGGGGTCAGCTGGGGGCGAATGGGAGCTGGGGGGCGGGGGCGTGCAGGAGGTCGCGGCGGGAAAGCGCGAGGGAGGGGGAGGGACAGGTAGAGTGAGAAGAGCTGGGGGAGGGGGGTTTAAGGGTGGAGGGGGGTGAGTGTTAGGAGGTTTAGGAGATTAGGGAGAAAGATAGGAGAAGGGTTGTGAAGATAGGGGAGGAGGGGTTGTAGAGGTGGGTGAGGGTGAGAGGTAGAGTGAGAGGATAGGAAGATAGGTAATAGAGGGGGTGGTGGGAGGGGGGGAGAGATAGAGAAATAGATAGAGAAAATAGATAGATAGGGAAATCGATAGATAGGGAAATAGATAGAGAGATAGGAAGATAGGAGGAGGTGGAGAGTGAGGGAGTTAGATAGTGGGATAGAGAGATAGAGAGATAGGAGGAGTGAGGGAGGTAGATAGTGAACGGGTTAGATAGGGGAGATAGAGAGGGGGATGCGAGTGAGGGAGGGGGATGAGGCAGGAGCAGGAGGGCAGGCGCGGGGAGAAGAGGACGGAGGAGGCAGAAGAGACGAAGGCAGAAGATAGAAGACAGAAGACCAGAAGACCGGAAGAACAGAAGAACAGAAGAACAGAAGAACAGAAGAACAGAAGACCGGAAGGAGAGAAGAAAGGAAGACCGGAAGAACAGAAGAACACAGAAGAACACAGAAGAACACAGAAGAAGATACAGAAAACGAAGAACAGAGGGCAGAAGACCACAGAAGAAGATGAGGAAGAAGAGAAGAAGAGTGAAGACGGGGAAAAGAAGAGTACAGAAGAAGATTACAGACGAGGAGCGAGGAGGAAGAACAGAAGAACAGAGAAGAAGAAAAGAAGAAAAGAAACAGGAGCAGGAGAGAGGGTGAGTAGCGCGGGGCAGAGCGAGGGGCTGGGAGGTGGGGGGTACTTACTGTGAGGTGGGTCTCAGGAACTCAGGAACCTGGTGGGGCTGCAGCGGCAGGGGGAGTGACCTACCCTTGGGTCAAGGGTCGCTACCACTGTCGCGCAGCGGGCGCCATATGAGGTAGGAGGGGGGGGAGGGGTCAGCTGGGGGCGAATGGGAGCTGGGGGGCGGGGCGTGCAGGAGGTCGCGGCGGGAAAGCGCGAGGGAGGGGGGCGACAGGTAGAGTGAGAAGAGCTGGGGGAGGGGGGTTTAAGGGTGGAGGGGGGTGAGTGTTAGGAGGTTTAGGAGATTAGGGAGAAAGATAGGAGTAGGGTTGTGAAGATAGGGGAGGGGGGTTGTAGAGGTGGGTGAGGGTGAGAGGTAGAGTGAGAGGATAGGAAGATACGTAATAGAGGGGGTGGTGGGAGGGAGGGGGGAGAGATAGAGAAATAGATAGAGAAAATAGATAGATAGGGAAATCGATAGATAGGGAAATAGATAGAGAGATAGGAAGATAGGAGGAGGTGGAGAGTGAGGGAGTTAGATAGTGGGATAGAGAGATAGAGAGATAGGTAGATAGGAGGAGTGAAGGAGGTAGATAGTGAACGGGTTAGATAGGGGAGATAGAGAGGGGGATGCGAGTGAGGGAGGGGGATGAGGCAGGAGCAGGAGGGCAGGCGCGGGGAGAAGAGGACGGAGGAGGCAGAAGAGCCGAAGGCAGAAGATAGAAGACAGAAGACCAGAAGACCGGAAGAACAGAAGAACAGAAGAACAGAAGAACGGAAGACCGGAAGACCGGAAGGAGAGAAGAAAGGAAGACCGGAAGCACAGAAGAACACAGAAGAAGATACAGAAAACGAAGAACAGAGGGCAGAAGACCACAGAAGAAGATGAGGAAGAAGAGAAGAAGAGTGAAGACGGGGAAAAGAAGAGTACAGAAGAAGATTACAGACGAGGAGCGACTAGACCATTTACTTCTGGGTGATCCTGCAGCAGGACTGATGGCCAGTGATTCTTTGGTTCCAGGAGCTTGCTGGTTTCTGCGGGCGGCAGGGGACTAGTACCTCTAGTCCTAAGATGTTCTGAAGTTGCCTTTGGTGCTTAGAGAAGTTCCTCTTGACTTTGGAGCCAGTCTGTGATACAGGACAAGTCATAGTTATGCGGTTGCAGAGTGGTTGCCACCGGTGCAGAGTTTCACACTTTTTCTTTGTACAGGCCCTGAAGTCACAGACTCGGGTCTATACTTTGTCTTTGGGTGTAAGTTGAATCAGATCTGAGGTTCTGGCGTAAGGGATGCCCCTTAAATCATAGATGTAGGGATGTTAGGGGTGTGGGTGCGAGTATCCAATGGGCTACCAGCCCCAGCAACTAATCTGCCCCTGAGGTGACCACATCTGGGGGTGTGCATCATCTTTTCTACCCAGAACTCTGTATTTTGCCAGTTTACAAAATGGCAAAACCCATCCTCAGCTGTACAGATCAGGTAGCCCAACTTATAGGTGTTGGTAGTCTTTTGGGGGTGTACACCGCTTGACTACCTAATTTTCCCACCTGCCCAGGTGCATATGTCCGTGGAGGTGGGGGGACAGCTTTGTCCTCCTCTGCGCTACAACTTACTTGCATATCAGAACTGGTGTGCCCTTTGAAGCTCACTGCCTAGGCTCAGGAGGCCTACCTTAGGGGTGAGTGGCATATATTAAAAGCAATGGTTTGACCTTGCCACACATGGTGATGGCAAAGTCAAATTGGAGCAGTTTGCACTCTTCCTGCAGTCTGCAATGGCAGGCCTCCTGTCCTCTGCTTACTTGGGTCACTCAGGGTGGCACAACCAGTACTTCAGGCCCTAGTGATGCCGCATTTGCTCTCATTATACTAATGAAGCTGCTGAATTCGGGCAGCAGAATCCCCTGAATTGTGGGGAACTGAGTCCAATACCACGCCATGTAACAACTATTGGCCTAATCCATTTCCAGCCAGGTAGCAGCTCCTCACGTATGCCCAAGAGCAGGGGTGATCTGTGGCAACCTAGTGCATGGCATTGTGACTTCTCAGGGAAATTGTGGTGGACCGGATCTTATCCTTTTCTCTCAGTTACATTTATCTCACACATGCAAAGACAAACAGAAGCAGGGAATGGTTCAATAAGATATATTGAATCAATTGCATCTTAGATAAAATAACACGAAATGCAATAATTAGGATGATGAAACAGATTAGAAGCTAAATGGTGACAAGAAAGGTGAAACATGAGAAAAGTCCCACCATACTGTCACTTACGCAAGATGTGTGATTCCTACTTATGCTACTAATAAGCCCTAATCCGGCATTCAGGACACCCACCCCCCCTGGAAGACATCATCCCCCAAACCTGAGTATGACAGTAGTGGAGAAACCTGTTGTCTTTAGGGACACCATCCCTAGATAGCCCAGGGAACCGGTAGTCTCAGCAAGCAGCTGTAACAAAGTCAGACAGCATGCAGTCGTGGTCATTTGGCTGGAACCTCCCTCTAACGTGCATGAGACAGAGAGATGTTTTATGATAAAACAACTAGTGTTCTGGGAAAAGTGTCCCCAGGTAAAAATACGTATGTATCTGTGAAGTGTTAGAGATGCAGTGTACCACTTGTGCCGACAATCCTATCTCGTTGCAGCCTTGGAGAAAGGACAGAGTGAAAGAATGTCGTGCTAAGAAATGTAAATGCTTTCATAGACGAAATGACAGTAAGATAAAGAAAAATAAAACATCACCACAAATGTGATGGTTTCTAAATGAATTAAATTAAATTAAATTAAACTTTGCTAGGCTAAAGGACACAGGCAGCAGGTGCAGGCCTAGTTGCTAAAATGATGTGCCCACAGGCATCACTAAAATGGCTCCACAACAGTGACCCCTTTAATTCCACTGGTACCATTTACTAGGTACTTATTAGCGGACTAATGTCCTTGCCAATTGGGGATACCAATTCACATACATCTGATGGAGGGAGAGAGCACTGGCACTGTGGCCTGGTTAGCATACTTCAGTGCACTGCCAGAGTCAAAAAACAGCAGTTAGTAGTTCAGATGGGGCAAAAGTGAGAGGGAACCTTCATAAACCCTGTCCTACAGTTAGTAACAAGGCACCAAATTCTGGAGTAAACCAAAAAAATCTTATGCATTAAGAAACAACCTATCAGAATATACTGCAATAACTTCATAGTTCACAAGTAGAGGCTATAACCCTCATTTACGACTTCAGTGGTACTTCAAAAGGACCGCCGAAGCCAGAGGAGCCAACATACCGCCAGTGCTGGCGGTATGGCTGGCCCTCTATTATGACTTTTCCGCTGGCCCAGCGGAAAAGTCACATCAACATTGAAGCCAGCTCATAATAGAAATGCGCGATGGGGCTGTGCCTGGGGGCCCCTGCACTACACATGCAAAGTGCATGGGCAATGCAGGGGTACCCCGAGTCCCCCTTACCGCCAGCCTTTCCATGGCGGTGTTTACCGCCATGGACAGGCTGGCGGTTGGGGACTCATAATACCCAGGGCAGCGCTGCCCTGGGGATTATGACCGCCCGGCAGAAGCCTGGCGGTATAGTGAAGGGGCCAGCGGTATGGCCGTGGCTAATGTGCCACGGTCATAATACACTGGCGGAACACCGCCAGCCTGTTGGCGGTATTACCGCCAGTGTTCCACCGGCCGCCAGGGTCGTAATGAGGCCCTGTATCTTGTTCAGGTTTTTTAGCTAACCTTTGTATCACAAACTGAAATAAGTGCTCTCAAAGGGAATTATAACATTCCTAGAACTGAGAGGGATAAATCAAGAACACAATTAGAAAGCCCCTGAGGCCTTCATAATAGATAGGCATTGTCAAATTGAATTACACATTTGTGACATGTTTACATGTGTTTACATGAATATATATAGAGAATAGACACATATGGTTGTGAGCCACATTCACTTCTACACTGATCTCACTAAATACTACTGTAGCCATGCTCTGTTCCAGTCCTTGACTTATTTTGGACCTAATAGGATGAGAATACCTTCTCCTCATCCTCACATGCAGCAGTGCTGCAGGACCTCACCCACCCTGTTCTCCCTCAAATGGCTGTGAGATTTATCAGCTGCTGTCATCTGGTCTTTGAACGTGGCTGCCTACAGTGAATTCTTCCCAAGACTCAGACTCAAGTCAATTTGAGCCACTGAGAGGGCTCACAAATGGGACTGGCCACATTCCCTTCTGGATCTTCTTTAGCACCACTACATGATCTGAAGCAGGGGTCATGGTGCAGGCAGCTTTAAAGCACACTCTACCTATACAGACATACTTTGCATCAGAGTATGAGACTAACCCATCAGTAAAACCGAACGTGACTTGGCAAAGCTGGATAAAGTAATTGAACTAGTCAGCAATCTCACTCGGCTGTTTAAGCATTTGTGGCAGAGCTTTGTATGAAGACACCAGGTCATACTTTTGGATTCTAGCAGGGTCCACTCAGCGTTTCATCTTTTCAGCGATGTTTAAATAGGTACTGTTGTGTTGAATAATCATAATAATTTTGTGAAATTTTTTTTTATTGCTTTATGCAAAAAAGAGAACAAAGTATTTGGCAACCAATATTAAAGCAAATTTCACCTTATATTTATTGCAGTTTCAAGGGTAAAGAGCCAGTCTGTTGTTTTCTGTTACAGTTGGGCAACATTAGAGTGGTAGCGCTGCTGAGTGCAATTCTGCACGCCTGCATAGAATGGTGAGTGAGTTGCATGGTCAGCTGGGTGAGGAGTTGCATCCCTTCAGAAGCTAAAACTGGTTGGAACTTGGTGGGGGGGAGCAGGTTTCAGGGCTATATAACATACATTTGGTAATCTGCACTAAAGTGGATATTGTGTGGCTTCAGTGTGTAAACTGCAGGGATCGGAGAGGGGGCACATGTGGTGGGGGTGTCCAGGTTGGTTGCGGAGTGAGGTGGTGGGGGTCTTCTACAGAAGCTGAGAGGTCTACTCCTTTATTTCACGCAACGGGATGATGTTGGGGGGCCGGAGGGATGCAGAAGGCAACAAATTGTTATGGGTGCTCTGTCTCATGGTGGCATAGTGTTGTCTTGAGGGTGTTGGCTAAAGTCGGTGAGAATCGTCGCCCAGTGGTTAGAGATGTGATGGCGGCGGAGGCCCTGTATCTCCTCTCTGTGCAGGCCCTCCTCCTCTGACACCCCCCATTTGTTCATGGCTCCCCTCCAAGGTTACACTGAAGGTGGGGTGGGTGATCGCTAGTGTTAGGTGATCTTTCAGATTGCCAGCAGGAGTAGGGTCGGATAGTTCTAGCAGTTCCTTCAGGTGTCATGAATTACAGACCAGTAAGAATAGAGTGTTGGGAAGGGCGTGGCTTCGGGCGTCAAGATGGCGGTCGCACTCTGAGAGTGCTCTGGACCCCTCCGTCATCCGCCCCAAGAAGCGATTGCCACAGCACACTAAAAATCACCCTGGGTGCTCCCACGGGCTCTGGAACTCTCAGTAGCCCTCTGGGGCAGGCGGCGATGCACTCCGAGCTGCGAGAGCTGAACGCGACCGGAGTGGCAGAGGCAAAGTGAAAACCAAGATGGCGGGTCAGCTCGGGACGCCCGGCCAGGCCCGGGACTGAGGACTGGCGTGCCGGCAAGATCACCGAGGGCAGAGCCGCTGTGTGTGGCTCGGTGGGCGCTGGGGCCGGGACTGAGCCCCCCACGTGGAGTAGCGGTGCGGAAGAGACAGGCACCGTGGATCGGACAGCCACAAGTGCAGCGAGGATTGCCTGGGCCGGGCTCTGGTGCCCGAGTCCCCCGGGCTCGATAACAGCACCACCGGCGGGGGAGCGCCTCCCGACGACCTGCGCCCCGTGAGTCGGGTGGGCGCGGGCCTGGGGGAGAAGCGCACCGCTCCAGTGGGGATTCCCTCGCCTGGGTTGCGGCGCATATCGGGCCCGCAGCTGAGGACTGGCTTGCCGGTGAGACCGCCGTGGGCGGAGCCGCTACGTGTCGATCGGTGGAGGCCGGGGCCGGGACTGAGCCCCTAGGCGGAGGAGCGGTGCAGACGAGGCGAGCACCATGAAACCGAGCCCCCCAGGCTCGACAACAACACCACCAGCGAGCGGGAACTTCCCGGCGCCCCGCGCCCCGTGAGTCAGGTAGGCGCGGGCCTGGAGGAAGAAACGCACCGCTCCAGTGGGGATTCCCTCGCCTGAATTGGGACGGAGGCGAGCAGGCACTGGGGTGAAATGGGCGGCGGGACCCGACACTGAGGGAGCTCCCCCCCCGGAAGAGAAGCACTGAGCAAAATAAAACATTGACTGGCCCAGATGGAATAGTGGAGAAGGGGACGATTCCGGTCCCCCCCCCTGTCAAAGAGACCGCACACAAAATTTTAATAGGCAAGACCCCATTAACGTCGATGCTAAATGCTGGGGAAGGACTCCTCTGAATACTTGAACTTATCGTAATTATATCAGCCAATCTGGCCAATGCGACAGGCCGATGAGGGACAGGAACAACCATAAGAATTAACAGAAACTTCATGTTCTGGGTTAAGGGGCTAACGACTGCAGGAAGCCGGGGAAGGAACTGAGATGAAGACCACACGTAGGACCTAAAAGGTATCGCACCCGTAAAACTCCATCCGAGCCTCCCCCCCTGTGAAAGCGCTAAGGGTGCAGAACCTAGGTGAAGTAACGGTAAAAGCCGGAGAAGATACCTCCAACACCCTGAGACAAAATGGGGAAAGACAGAACGAACAAACAACCCCCTACCTCCCAGCAGCAAAAGATTGACCAATTTACAACACCAGCAGGCCCCAAGGGAGAAAGGGAGACAACCACTGGAGGCCCAGCACTAGATGGAGTAAGTGCTATTCTCCAAGCCATTCAATCATCGCAGTCAGCCGTAGAGATCAAAATTGGGGAAGTGCGTGAGGATGTGGGCCTCATCAGGCAAGATCTCAGAAATGCGGTGAGTAGAATCACTGAAGTAGAGAACCGACTTTCCCAAATCGAAGACGAATTGGCTGATCTTCGAACCAAAGTGGCCCAGCTGCAAACACGAACATCCGAGCTACACCGTCGTGCGGATGATGCAGAAAGTCGATCGCGACGTAACAACCTGCGCCTTGTCGGATTCCCTGAGGGAGTAGAAGGAAATAAAGCTTCGGACTTCCTGGAGCATTGGATTAGGACCTGGATGCCAGACCAAACCCTTTCGCCCTGGTTTGCGGTGGAACGCGCCCATAGAGCCCTGGCCCCGCGTCCCCCACCGGGCGGCCCCATGCGCCCGATGATTGCACGCATCCTCAACTTCAGAGATCGGGACAACATCCTTAAAGAAGCAAGACGTACCGAGGATCTTCAATGGGAAAACCACAGAATTTTAATATTCCCAGACTACACCCGGGAGGTCCAGATCCGTCGGCGCTCATACGAACAGGTTAAACAAAAATTGAGAGCCATGCAACTTTCATACATGCTTTTATTCCCTGCGAAACTCAAAGTCATCATGGCGGGCAAGACGTTCTTCTTCGAATCCCCGGAGGAAGCATGGGACTGGCTCACGGAAGAGGGCCTAGGGGCCCGCAAGAGACTTACAGCGCGAGAGGGAGTGCCCTCCCGCGATGGTCCTCTCCCTACGGGGGTGCCCCGGAGGAGCCGTAAACATACTAAATCCCGGAAGGGAAGGAAAAATGACCTGGGCGCCTCCGTGGAGGGGGGGGGTGGTGGGGGGGCCTGACCCCCGAGAGGAGGGAACGCCCGACGAGCCCCTGGAATCGCGGGGCCAGGTGCGGACTGGGGACGATGACCGCTTGAGCCTGTCTCCAGTACTCGGCTGAGGTGCCGCGCGAAGCTCCGATGGGAGTGCCGGGGAGAACAAGGGGGTCCGGGTCGCCCTGTGGGGCCCCCCTTCGGGGGGCTTCGCCGGTGATCCGACTCCTCTCTTCTCCGAGGTTTGCCAAATATGGCCTGACTACTTCTTATGAACAATTGTAAGAGATCCGACTAACTGGAGGGGTCCACCACTCCACTCCTATGACAGCCTTACTGGCTGTTTTGTTCAGGTTGGGGATTAGGGCGACAGATGCTTCCGGGGAGGGAGTATGGGGTGGGGGGTGGTTGGGGGGTAAGAAGTTTGAGTTGGGGATAGATAGCCACAGTTTGCTGGCTGGTTTTCACGATTTTAGTAGTACACTGTTATGGTTAGAATGGTCATCCCTGTGTCCGCTGGCATACACCCGACAACGTAAGACTCCCACACAGTTCACGCAGGGTCCTCCTTGACACAAATCATCTCCTGGAATGTGAACGGTCTATTGGATAAGATCAAGAGATCCGCAGTAATCAATACTCTCCGTAGGTACTCCCCCTCAGTGGTCCTACTGCAAGAAACCCACCTTCTGGGAACCAAATGCCCTATGCTTGCACGAGGAGGATTCGATCGAGTTTACCACGCAGGCTTCTCCAGAGGCTCTAGAGGTGTGGCCATCCTGCTCCACCGCTCGCTGCCTATGGTGATCACATATACGTTGTCTGACCCGCAGGGCAGATTTGTAGTTGTTTCGGGGCTGCTTCGTGGCTCACCCTTAAATCTCGTATGCGTATATGCCCCCCCAGCAGGGCTTGATGCCTTTTTACTCTCACTTCGTCAGGTACTAGCGAGACTCCCCCAGGGAACCACGTTGATAGGAGGAGACTTCAACGCGGTCCTAGACCCCAGACTAGATGTATCCGGAGACATTACTGTGGGCAGGTCCTCCCGAGCCACACACCTTAATGACTGGGCTGAAAGCCTTGGCCTGTGTGAAGTGTGGAGAACTTGGCACCCCAAAGAACGTCAATATACACACACATCGGCCGCTCACATTATGCCGACCCTTGACATCACCGGCGCCACGGGTACAGAGATACTGCCCCGAGGGTTGTCAGACCACGCACCGGTACGTATCCGGCTTGGCAGAGTGGACCCCACTAGGCGCCCAGTGTGGCATCTGAACGCATGGTTCCTGCAAGACACTGATTATACTCTTGAAATTAGGAAACACCTCGCACAAAATTTTGAATTAAACGTAGGATCGGTACAGTCTCCGGGCACGTTATGGGCCGCCTGTAAGGCTACCCTGAGAGGACAAGCTAAATACCTCATACAGGAGCGTGAGCGTGCTCGCGATTCACGAGTGACCGAGTTGGAAACTGAAGCACTAAAGCTGGAGCGCCAACAAACAACCTCATCTGAGGCCTCTACAATGAGACAATTGATTAGAGTTCGAGATGAAATCAAGCACTTAGTACTAGAGTCAGCGAAGCATATGTGGAGGGCATCATCCGCACGAATATACGGGTGGGGAGACAAAAATGGGAAGCTCCATTGGCTGGCCACTCGCACCCTAGTTAACAGAACAATTCCCGAAATCAGGGATGACTCAGGTACCCTCTCTAAGACACCTTTTGAGATTGCCCAGAGCTTTGCTTCCTACTATGCACGCCTCTACACAGAGCGCTCTCGGCCCACTATGGAAAAAGAATCCCCCCTTCTGAATGACATAACTCTTGCCAGGGTTTCCCAGGAGACCAAGGCAAGGATGGATGAGGCAATTAGCATTACAGAAATAACTAGCGCGATCGCCAGCCTTGCCACAGGCAAGACTCCGGGGCCAGATGGATTCCCAGCGGAAATATACAAGAAGTGTAGCGACATTCTGGCTCCATATCTATTTAAGATGTATGAGGAAGCTGAGCAGGAGGGTCACTTCCCTCCCGGGATTGACCTAGCTACAATTGCAGTGATCCCTAAAACCCAACCTCCATCACAAAACTGCTCGCATACCGGCTCATCTCACTCCTGAATATTGAGATTAAAGTACTGGCCTCAATCCTAGCCTCTAGACTAAAAGACACAATGTCCACCCTGATACACCCTGATCAGTGTGGCTTCATGCCTGGGCCGCAGCACTAGACACTGCATTAGGCGGTTACATTTGGCTCTGGCACACCGAGGGACTCTGACACACACCCCACTGGTATTGCTTTTACTTGACTTCGAAAAAGCATTTGATACAGTGGATTGGTCCTACCTTAAACAAGTGTTAATAAAGAATGGATTTGGACCCAGATTCCGGGGCCTGGTGGGACTACTCTACTCTAATCCAACGGCCCAGGTCCAGGTAAACGGAGTAGTCTCAGATACATTCCCTATTAGCCGAGGCACTAGACAGGGCTGTCCGTTATCCCCCCTGCTCTTTGCGTTAACAATAGAACCCTTGGCAAAACTGCTACGAGAAGACCCTCTGATAGAGGGCTGGCCGTGGCCGATGTGCCCAGAGGACCGAGTGGCGCTATACGCGGACGATGTCCTGTTATACATCTCCAACCCGGCCAAGAGTGGCCCACGTATTCTGAAAATTCTAAATCTCTTTTCGGAGGCTTCAGGACTGACTCTGAATCCCAATAAATCCCTGCTGGTTCCCCTCCATCAGTCACGTGAATGTGTGGACTGGCAGCAAAACATATCGGTGTGAAGAAATAGCTTCAAATACCTAGGGGTACATGTTTCAATGCTCCCTGAATTAACATGGGAGCTCAATATTACTCCATTAACCAAAAAAATCAAAAACGATCTCCAACGTTGGAGGGATCTCCCTCTCAACCTACTTGATAGAATCGCTCTATATAAAATGATGGTCCTTCCCAGGCTCCTTTATCTCTTCCAGAACTTCCCACATCCTATCCCCATGAAATGGTTTAAAGATATGGACTCACTGGCTCGCCAGTTCCTATGGAGCGGTGCCCGACCCCGTCTGGCGCTTAAAACTTGTCAGAGAGATGTGTATGAAGGGGGTCTGGGAATGTCCAACACTCACTACTACCACTTGGCAGCGCAGCTGTTAGTGATCAATGACTGGATGGGTGGGGGATGGACAGATCCAGCATACCGGCTGGAACTCCAGACACTGAGTTATACTAGGATTTTTGATGCCCTGTACGGCGTCCCGATTTCGCGAGGGGTCCCGGAGGTAACCGGGGTGGTACGACCGGGATGGCGGACGGCCCAGAAGGTGTCGGGATGGTGGGGGCAACTTACCCAACAGACCCCTCTGTGGCAGGGGACATACTTAAAAGAGGTAGCCGGCCTGGAGGGATTCCAGAAATGGGATAATATAGGTATCTCCACGCTGGGAGATATATGGGAGAGTTCACACATGCGCTCCTTTGAGAGCCTGCAGACAACCTATTCGCTAAACAAGACACAATTTCATAAATATCTCCAGGTCCGCCATGCCCTACTGACGCAGATACAGACAGGGGATAGCATTCCCGGTAGTAGCCCTATGGAGAGAAGGGCATTGATGGGGAACTTGGGTAAGGGAGGCATCTCACAGATATATCGTACATTGATTACTGCCACTGCATGCTCCTTGGAGGGACTGCGTCGGAAATGGGATGGATGGGTGGGTCCTTTGGAGGAGACGGACTGGAATGAAGCGCTGACAGCTCCTCATGCCCTAACGATGACGACTCGTCTCCGACTAATACAGACCTATTATCTCCATGCAGCCTACCTTACACCCGCCAAACTATACAAAGCGGGACTCCGACCCACAGATGATTGCCCCGATGTATGAGTCCAGATGCTGACTTTTTCCATATGGTGTGGGTGTGCCCAGTGATTAAAACATATTGGGGGACTATATCGCGAGAGATTTCAGCGGTCTTGCAGGTGGATATGGAGTTGACACCATTGACATTCCTACTAGGTATCATGGAGGACTCGGGGTTGAGGAGACCGGATCGAACCTTCCTGGGGGTGGCATGCCTAGTGGCCAAAAGGGACATCATGGTGGACTGGAAGGCCAAGAAAGCACCAGCTCTGGCGAAGTGGAAACGAGGGGTGGACTGGTGTGCGCAGTGTGAAAAGCTAGTATACGAGGCTAGGGGTTCCCCCCGGAAATATGACAAGATATGGGGGAAGTGGGAAGCCATGATAGATCACCCTGCCACCACAAACTGAATGACGCACTGAGAGGGTGAGCCGGAACATACACCTCCTTCCTCCTCTCCCATGCGGGACGAGTTAGTTATTTACGAAATACACTAACGTAGAGATGCACAATCTAAGTGAACGGGGGTTGTCTGGGACATTGGGATTGACCACTGTTTAGTGCCCGTTGGCACCAATTTATCAACATGTATAAATGTTTTATTTGTTTTTCAAATTTTGCAAAATCAATAAAAATTTCTTTATAAAAAAAAAAAAAGAATGGAGTGTTGGGCAAGTTCATAGCATATGGCGGAGGTCTTCATCTTTTTAGATACAGCGGGGGCATGTGAGTTGGGTTGCGGGATAATATTTGTTTAATCGGGTTGGTGTTAGGTATGCTCTGTGCAGTAGATGAAACTGAATACTTTTAAAGCAAGAGTTACGGGAGACTCTCCTGGTATAGGACAGTGGCATCTCCCACTCCTTGTCACTTAATTCCCTGCCAAGGTCTGCCTTCCCTAGGCGTCTAAGTGGGGTCAGGGTGGTGCTTTGGGTGGCGATTATGGCCTTGTACAGTCAGGTTATAAGATGTCGGCCGGGGCCCATGGTTTATATTGTCTGTATAACTGGATGATGCAGCGGCTCAGTGTCTACAGGCCCCCATAGTGTCCACATAGAGGTGTGTAGCTGCTGGTAGGTAAGAAAGTGCCCTCGAGGTAAAGTACCATCCGCGGTGAGTTGGTCAAATGTGAGTAATTGACTGTCTAGGTCCCCCGTTGTGAGGATGTTGTTTGCTGACCACGTCGCTTGTTGGCGCACTGAGTAGCGGCCTGGGGGTCAGGGATGACCTACCAGTGGGATATTAGGTGCAAAAAATGGTCTGTCTTGGGAGATTCTGTGGACTCGCTGCATACAGGTTCGTGCTATTTCCACTTGTAGCGGCAAAGGGGAGTCGGGTGAGAACCTTGGGAATAGGAGGCTGCATATTCTGCCCATGTCCAAGGGGCCTTGGGAGCCCATGGCTTCACCATGTATCAGCCGGCTGTCGAGCGTGATAGCCACTGTAATTGTGCCCCCAAGAAATAAACCTCAAAGACAGTGGCTCCCAGTCCACCCTGGTTTTGTGGCAATTGCAACTTTGAGATGGCAACTCTGTGATGCTGCTTGCCCCAGATCAGGGTTCCTGCTAGTACGTCGAGTTCCCTAAAGAAGGTACGGGGGGACAATCGGAAGGTTTGTGAAGAAGTATAGTAGCCATGTGAGGATAAGCATTATAATGAGTGCTCTCCTGCCTTTGGGAGCAAGAGGGAGAGACTGCCAGAAAGTCATCTGCGCTCTCATGCTAGCTATAGCTCTGCGGAGGTTGCCCTAATGGGTGTGGTAGAGGTGGACTCCGAGGTATCGGACCGCCTCCTGGCTCTATCGAAGGTGCGTGTGGCCTAGCTGAACAATAGGGCATGGGACTCCTGGTGTAGAGGTTAGACCACTGTTTTGGCCCAACTAATTTGGAGGCCCAAGATAGATGCAAATTTCTCTAGAATGTGGTAAAGTGGAATGAGGGGCATTTGTATGTTTCAGTGGTACACTAGAATATCGTCAGCATATAACGAAGGTACGTGTACCAGGTCAGCTAACGGAATACTCCAATGGTCACCCTCCCTTCACAGATGGATTGCTACTGGCTCCATAGCCAGGGCAAATAATAGGGGGGATAGTGGGCAGCCCTGGTGCGTACCCCATTGGACGGAAAATGAATTAGAGATCAATAATAATTATAATACTTACTGTTCAGGAATCAGAAGAAATTTCAGTGTGAGATGCCCATTAACACTGTTTGGAACAGGAACACACTGCAGGTGATTAATGTGTCCTTCAACCACAAAGGAAAGGATGAACTGGTGAGTGGGGGGGACTTCTGAATTCAGTTTGTAAGACAATGAAGTGTGTATGCCTTAGGGCAGGTGGACATTTTACTCTTTGACACCGATTGCCCTCTAACTGCTATAGTTCTCTTCTTCCTTTCTAGTTTTATCTGCAACACTAGTGCCCTTCATGCTTGACTATTCCTGATCTGGCAGCAGCCCTAGTAAATGTGGAAATGTCTCCTGTAGTTCAGCAGTGCCTGCACGCTTAACATTATGGGCAGCAGGCTCTGTACCCTTTCAGGTGTTTGTTGGCAGCTTCTACTTTGCACCTGTGGAGCTCCTGAGCTGCTTTCTGTTTACTTACACAGTTACAGTATACCATGGCAAATGTGTGACTCCTGCAAGGAAACGTTGAAGCAGCAGAGAGAACAGAGAAGTCTTCTGTTACTAAGCAAAGGAAATACTATCTTCTTGCCGCCAATGTATCCTTCATCCAAACTCGCACTTTAAGAGGGATAACAAAGGTTGTAGGTCTCCAAAAGGGGTGGCACCAACGAAGTGTAACTTGGAACCCTTCTGAAGGAGCATGGTCTGTCCAATTAGGGACAACGCTTAAACATGTGACATAAATATCAGTGTTTTACATAGTATGCCACCAGCTGAGTATTTGGATGCCTCTGAGTTTGGTTCTGCATCCAGACATATGACACAAATCATGCACTTCAATCAGTCAGTCCTATTGGCTTTGCCAGTGCTTAATAGCAGTATGAAATAAATGACTAAAACCATGATTTTGTTGTGAATTGTAGAAATGATTCAGTTCTGAAAATATGACAATGTGCATTAATCATCACTAAGGTTTATGGAAGGGTAGTGGTCTTCAGAGTGTCTTAATCACTCCCATTCTCCCCTCAGACCACTGTCCTCTGCATTTCTCTCTGTCAGACATGTTCACCGTTTACCCCTCCCGCATTTTACTAAAATAATCTGTCTACATTTCACACACGTTGTCTCTGGGCTCTTCAGCACTGTCTTTTCGCTCTCACCTTCTACAAATACTTCATTTAATTTCCTCCACTTCATCATCCTAAACACACAACCCATCATTCACCTGTAAACAATGCATTTACTTTTCTTTTCCTGTCAAAATAGGGTCAATATAGTGATACTGTATTTTCCTTTGTTGCTACCAATATAGGGAATATATGTTCTTGTTCTTCACCCAACCCTCTCTCACAAAAGTACGAAGCATGAATATAGAGTACATAGAGGTGTTCAAAAGGACTGATCTTTACTCCTACTGGAGATATGTCTTGATAAGAACTGAGGATACATTGTCTGAGGATTTCCCATTTCCATCTCCAGGGCTCTTCCAAAATGCCCATCATGCCCTTACAGGTCTTCTTAAAACTCTTGTTCTGGAGGTAAAGGATGGTAATTAACACCATATCCAAACCACAAATACTCCCAGGGTGTGAGGATCATTAGGTTTTTTGTCTTTCAGATACAAACTCCCACAATGGGAGTTTGTTTCTGTAAAACAAAAACTTTGCAAAAGTTTGGTGGATGCCATCAAAACCTCTCCTGGTTGTCTAACAAAGTTTTTTTTAGTACATTGAAAGTACTCAAGTAATCAAAGTTTCAATGTACCAAGATGGCTGCTGGTGATCTCTAAATCTGGCAGTCTGCTTGCCATCAGGTAGGCGGAAGTAATGTTCTCTGCCATGCTGATAGACATGATTCCCTCCATCAAACCCTCAATCAGACTCCTATTCCTCTCACTATCATTTAAGTCCAGAATGGCCTTATTCCTACTTAGGGAAAAGGCTCCACCTTCTTAGCTGGTATCAGCTTCTTCTGTGAGCAGGCTAGCTCTAAGGCCACCAGCCTCACAAGTAAGATCTGCATTAATGGTGTAGGTGGGTATGAATTCTTTAGAATATTGAGAGATAATGGAGGAAACAGGGGCTGCTTTGAGGTTTGTAAGATTATCAAGTTTCTTCTTTTCTTAACTTTCTCATTAGCCCTCTCCTCCTCCTTCCCAAAGTGTTTCTTGGCGTCGCATCTCACACTCCAAGCACTTTTTATCCTCTATGTCCTTTGCCCCAAAGAAAATCATCTCTATTGTCTTAAACTCTATAGGTTCAGCCGAACAGAGAGCAGTTGGAATAGGAGCTTACAGAGTGAAGGGGTTCACCACTTGCTTGAAGTACAGGAAGGTGCTAGAGGAGTGTTGAGTGTGAGTATGCATTTATTTATTTGTTAAAATATTAGCAAAATCTATGTTGGAGCACTGGATGGAATTGAGTGTTTGACGTATTTAGCATAAGCTTGCTTCGCCCAGATTGTAGCCTCAAACAACATAGAATTCTTGACTTAATTTTACTTTTTTGCAAACTAACAGAATGTATGTAATAAATTGCCATGTATTTTCTGCTGCTCACATTGTGGTAGCCCAAGAGAGATTTCTTCATTCTCTGCAGTGTTCACAGTGGCTTCATTCTGCTTGCTGGTTGACCTTGTCATGTTCCGTGCTGGCCTAATTCATTAGAAACAAGAGTTGTTCTTTCTAATACTAATATGCATGTATATTTCAGTTCTGTTAGCGCGTCGGAGCCTTAATGGGTAAACTTACAAGGAGACGGGTTTAGGTCGACAAACCTTTGGACCACGTTTGGAGACTTCCCAGTACGAAATATTTTCTTGGCATCACCAATAAACAGATCAATAAACAATCAATAATAACAATCACTAGCCAATAAACATTTAATAAGAATCAATAATTGAACACACCATGACCTCTCAGTTCGAATAACCACACCAGTTTTAGTCAAAGTTAAGATATTTATTTCCCTATTAGTTACAATTTAATATCATGTGTGTTAACCTCATTAGCAATAAACCACGCCAAACAATCCTAATTAGTAATCAAAACACAACTTAATCAATGCATCAGCTATATTCATTCAGCATTTAGGCACATCATTTATATGAACCAACTTAGCAGAGTCTCATTAGTACATAAATCAACAAAGCAAGAACTCAGTTATTTGTCTATTTGCACAAGATATTAGTGAACGCCTTAACTAACCTCAAATTAGCAATAGCATGTTGGGCTTCATGCAAAACATTTTAGTGAACACAAATTTAGAAAACATCTAAACTACGGCCTCTATCAAAATAGCAGTTGGTACCTGGAAAGAAAAGGCAAACAGACAATTACAATTTGCATCGGATAGTTACCAATCCAACAGATCAGCAAACAGCGTCAGTCTTCGTCCTCAGGACATCGGTCGATTCACCATCAGCAGAGATAGGACGGGGCAAAGTCTCCAGATAGCATAGCTACGGAATGGATTACTTCCCTCTGATGGAGGCGAAGTTAGCATCAGACAAGAATGGGGTAGAGGATGATTTAAAGTGAAAAGTCCTCTAGCAAAAGTCTCATAGCAAAGAGAATGGCAAATGGCAAGGGTAAGCGTCCCCGTTAAAGTGGAAGAAGAAGTGTGTCTGTGTTGTTTTCCTTGGGTTACGCCGTTAAATCAAAACTGTCTAACTGTTCTCTAATTCCTCATTGGATGAAGTTTGGTGCATTATTATCTCTATCCAATAATTCAGTAAGCACCTTACTAGAATTTTCCACAATTTACAGTTCCCATGTCGCGGATTGGTCCATGTTATTGATGTCTTCAACAGTTGGAATGTCAGGTAGAGAATGTTACACTTTGTACTCCAGTCAGTGTCCTCATTGTCTTCTCCTAGTACGGTTAACCTTGCACCTGTTACAAATTACACCTTTGCATCTAGGAAGCACTTCGCCTTGAGCAAGCCGGTTCTCATGAGAAAGAATTTACTACGACTACACACACACATAACTCCTGGAAAAATACAGCTTCGTGTCCTTCAGGAAAACAGCACATTACACGTTAGAAAATACAATTCAATATGAGGCCAGGCAGCTAGGCCCAAACCCTCGCTAAGCTAAGGCCCTCTGGTTTAATAAAGCAAAACTCTTAACACATAACTCTAATTATGATATACTAATACAAATTCAAACATTATTGTATAATAATTCAGAATTAATAAGCCTTTTCATTAGTCTTCGTATACATTGGTAGCCACTCCCCGTGGGCACATTTCAACGTGTGCATTATTTTATATGTTAACACATTTTCTATGCAGCTTCATCACACAATATATTGCAAGCTTTTCATATTAATATTGCTTTTAAAAGACACACCCCAACAATCCCTCCTCTGATGACACTTGTCATCACACAAAACCTTCCCCACTAATTTTATATCAGTCAAAACTCTTTCATTTCAATCTCTTCACTTATTGGCTTCCCTTTAATTTTTCCCTAAACAATTTTTTCCCTTTCTTTTTCTTCCCTCCTCTTATTATTTTTCGACTTATTCAATTTTATCTTTTTGCAAATTTTACCTGCCACCCATAACCCAAAAAGGCAAGCTATAACAATGAATATCCCCTTTATTATTTTAGACAATATCCCATGCCACATGTTGCTAAGCCCATTCCCCACTGAAGCAAAACCCCTTCCAACCTTTTCCCAAACACCAAGTTATTTCAGTTCTTTCAAATCTGTACTATCCCTAGTCAAGTTAGTAAGCATAGTTCTAATCTCATTACTATTATCTGGTATATATGCGCAATAATGACGCTCATTAAGCATCCTACAAACTCCACCATTTTTCGCTAAAAGAATGTCTAAAGCAAGCCTGTTTTGAAGAGTCATCACCCTCTCCGCAGCAAGTTCAGTATCCATTAGGAGTATAGCTCCCGATAAAATCTGTCAGCATGTTATCCACAATAGTAGAAAACTTTTGAATCTTTATTGAGTTCAAGATAACTCCCACTGAAGGAACTATCGCCCCAAATATATCTCCCACTACGCCAGCAGCAGTTTCTCTCTTCTGTCTAGTACGATGTAATTCAGACAATTTCGGAAACCTTTCCAAATCGTCAGGTTGGTATATCTTTGGGAAAACTATCCCCAAGTAACATGTCCCGTACCATGCCTTTGGAAGACGGTAATAAGCATTAAGTCCACATATGTAATAGATCCCCGGTATTGCTGGATCCTGCCCATTTAACATGTACGTCCATTTACTCTGAAACAAAAACACATGCTTACATTCACTCATTCCCACAAACAGACTGTCATAATATGATTTCAACCTAGATATACAAAGCTTCCCCATGTGTAATGCATCTAAAGCTAGCTTCCCTTGTTCCCTAATTGCACCATAACTTTCACTACTAGCAAAAGCTCGCTGTTGTAATCCTTTTTCTAATTTACCCTTTAATGCCCTCCTTCTATACTCCGTGTGATCTAAAAAGCTTTTCTCTACAGGTGTAAGCAAGCATGTCAAATTATTGCGATGTGCATAAGATGTACTAAGTGTTAATGTCGGCTCAAAGAATCCTTTAACTAACTTTATACTATAATATCTAGCTACACCACTCAAATCCTCTACTATAGGTACATATGAAAAACACTAAATCATGATTAGAATAGAAGTATTGGATCTCCTCCTGGTTATAAAATCTTGTTAGTAGCAGACTACAACTTATCCCATAAGTTAATGGCAAGCTATGATAGGTAACCCCCTCTTGTACCGAAACAGGAATCTGTGTGCACACAAAGCAATCCTTCGCTTCCATTGTCTCAACATACTCACTCAGCAAGCGATAGAAAACGTTAGTAGAAAGTTCCCCATTTGCATTAGTTCCCTCATGCAAATATCTCTCATCCAGCCCAAACCTCTCCCAAGCTGTTAGTGCACTGGTAGTCTCAGGAACTGTAGCATTGTTAGTCCCACTCTTATCCATTAGTGTCATACTCACAATCACAACCACAATGAATATCACACACACACACACAATACCTAAACTAATACCCAAGTATTTACAACGCCTACTCCCTCCATTCTCCTGCCTAATGTTAGCCATGATCTGTAAAGAATTAGAAAGTGAAGGATAGTTAATTCAAAACAAAAACAACAGAGGATGGTTAGTAAATCTCTCCTGCAGCAAAAGTCAAAACAAGCAAAATCTTCTTTTAGCAAGCAATTATTTACAGCTTTCAATTTCACTCCCAGGATCCCTTGTCAATTCACGTTAGCAGCTTGTCAAAATCATTTTTCAAAAGTCAACTAAGGTTCTCAAAGTCTCATCCGGTAATTTCTTAGTCTCTTTTATCAAGTTCAATCTTAGCTCAAATCTTTACACCCCTTTCAGATCCTTTCGCCAGACTCAAGTGCCAAAATATTGACCTGGGATTTCTCGATCAAAACAGAACGCCAGGAATTTCTCTTGCCATTCAGCTGTCGTTGCATACGCCCATTCAGGACCTGAGTACCTTCTATTTGCTACTCTCTTCCTTCACTTAGATCTTCTCTCCTTGTGGTGTCTACTTCTTCCTCTATTGCATCTTCGACAACCACTTCTCCCCCTTCACTTGTAATTCTGGCCACTTGTCTCCTTTCTGTATCTCTTTAGTCTTTAATCTTTCCTGTGGCGACCCTTCTTCCTCTCTTTGCTTTAGGGTATCTTCGCTCGGTGGACCTGCAATCTGCTCAGGAGGAGTCTGGACCCTCTGACTCTCTTCCACCTCAACTCCTTCGCCTTCTAGGTTTGTCAAGTGCTCTGGCTCATTCTCATTATCGTCTACTTCTGGGAGAACCTCTCTTTGACTAGGCTCCCCTGCTGCCCCAGTTGAGATAGGCTCACCGTCACCCTTCTGGATCTCTTCTCCCTCGTCTCTTACTGGAGTGACTAAGCCGTCCTCAATGGGCTCTCCTTCAGTCTCAGTTCCCCTTCGACCATTCTCCGGCCCTGAGACTTCCTTGTCTGTTGTTGGTACTTTCAACAACTCAACTTCCTCATCAGTTGGACACGTCATCTTCTTCGTATGACTGGCATGGATCCAGTTCGGAACTCCCTCACACTTCGCAGCAGTGGTAGTCGTTAGTATCACTTGGTAGGGTCCCTTCCAACGTGGCTCCAAACACATCTTCCTTACGTGTTTCTTGATGACAACCCAGTCACCAGCTTTCAGGTTGTGTCCTCGATCATGAATCAGTGGCAGGGTGGTAGCTTCCACCTGGTGAGAAAAAGAGCGGACCACATCAGCCAGACCCTTGCAGTAGTCCAACACCATATCATCCGTGATATTCACAAGAGCATTTGCAGGCACTGCGGGCAGTCTCATAGCTCGACCCATGAGAATCTCATGCGGAGACAGTCCCGTCTTCTTATTAGGTGTATTTCTCATTGACATTAACACTAAAGGTAATGCGTCAGGCCATTTCAAATTCGTGGCTGCACACATTTTCGCCATTCTCAATTTCAGAGTACCATTCATCTGTTCCACTAGTCCTGATGCCTCAGGGCGGTAGCTACAATGCAACTTCTGCTCAATGTTCAATGCTGCACACAGCAACCTAACCACCTCATTGTTGAAGTGACTTCCCCCATCTGATTCTAAAGAGATAGGAAAACCGAAACGCGGTATCAACTCCTTAAGCAACAACTTCGCTACTGTGAGGCTGTCATTTCTACATGTAGGGCAAGCTTCAATCCAATGACTAAAGATACACACAATCACCAACACATATCTCAAACCTCCACACACAGGCATTTCAATGAAATCCAATTGCATTCTGCTAAATGGACCTCCTGCTCTCCCCATGTGGCTCAAATTCACCACTGTCCCTTTCCCCGCATTCATCTGTTGGCAGATGATACAACAACGGCATATCACCTCTGCAGCTTGTCTAAATTTTGGATTAAACCAGTCAATCTTGAACAGCCTGATCATGGCATCCCTTCCAATGTGTGCTTGGCCATGATAAAACCTTGCAAATTGTGACAAGAGACTGTTCGGCAATACCATTTTCCTTCCATCTGAAACCCACAAATCATCTGGTCTTTGTACGCATTGCATCCTAACCCAAGAACGCTTCTCATCCTTGCTGGCATGACCCTGCAACAATTTCAGCTCTTCTAATGTGTCAATCACCCTCAATGCATAACCTGTACATGTCTCATTTTCTTTTTCAGGCAACAATTCCCCATGATCCTTAAATGATATACAGTTCAATGCGCAAAACCTTGCGACTTGATCCGCATATCCATTTCCCATTAAAACAAAGTCTTGTGACTTCAGGTGTGCACTGCATTTCACAACGGCAATTTCATGTAGTAATTGAATCGCATGCAACAACTCCTTAATTCTTTCACTATTTTCCACTGGCGAGCCAGAAGAGGTCAAATAACCCCTTTGTGACCATAGTTGGCCAAAATCATGAACAATTCCAAATCCATATCGACTGTCGGTATAGATAGTCTCTCTCATCTGAGCAGAGACATGGCAACCTCTGGTAAGAGCTACCAGTTCAGCTACCTGAGTGGAATACACTCCTTGAAGCCAGGACGCTTCCAGGATACCAGAAATCATGCATGCAGCATATCCAGCTCTCAGCACGCCTACTGAGTCTCTCAAATATGAGCCGTCGACAAAGATAATTTGGTCATTTTCCTCCAATTGGGTATCTTTAATATCAGGTCATGGTTTGGAGCACACTTCTGTTACCTCAAGACGATCATGTTCTACATCTTCCATATTTTCAACCTCTGTATTTTCACTTGGAAGTAAAGTTCCCGGGTTTAACACTGTACATCTCTTCAACGTTACATTTGGTGACCCAATATAATAGTTTCATATTTCGTCAACCTTGCATTTGTCATATGCTGTGTTTTCGTTCGGGTTAGGAGGATCTCAATTGAGTGAGGGACTATGACTGTTAGGGGATGTCCCATCACTATGCCTTCACACTGTGTGAGGCTTTGTCCAACTGCTGCAGCCGGTAAGGCTGCTGCAACTGGGTCCAAAGTAGCTGAAAAATATGCTACCTCCATGGACCTTTGTCAAGACAGACAAAGAACATGCATCACGTTCATGATAAAACAGAGCAAAAGACTTTGGGGGTCATTCTGACTTTGGCGGGCGGCGGAGGCCGCCCGCCAAAGTCCCGCCGTCAGAATACCGCTGCGCGGTCAAAAGACCGCCGCGGTAATTCTGAGTTTCCCGCTGGGCGGCGGGCGACCACCAGAAGGCCGCCCGCCCGCCCAGCAGGAAACCCCCTTCCACAAGGATGCCGGCTCCGAATGGAGCCGGCGGAGTGGAAAGGGTGCGACGGGTGCAGTTGCACCTGTCGCGATTTTCAGTGTCTGCTATGCAGACACTGAAAATCTTGGTGGGGCCCTGTTAGGGGGCCCCTGCAGTGCCCATGCCATGTGCATGGGCACTGCAGGGGCCCACAGGGGCCCCATGACACCCGTTACCGCCAGCCAGGTTCTGGCGGTCAAAACCGCCAGAACCAGGCTGGCGGTAAGGAGGTCGGAATCCCCATGGCGGCGCTGCCTGCAGCGCCACCATGGAGGATTCCTCAGGCCAGGGGAAAACCGGCGGGAAACCACCGGTTTCCCTTTTCTGACCGCGGCTTTACCGCCGCGGTCAGAATTGGCCTGGATGCACCGCCAGCCTGTTGGCGGTGCATCCGCGGTCCCCGGCCCTGGCGGTCCATGACCGCCAGGGTCGGAATGAGCCCCTTTGTGTAATCAGGCATACCCAAAGCTGGAGCCTGCACATGCTCTCTCTTAACTCAGTGAACGCTCTCATTTCCTTCTCTCCCAAAACTATGGCATCCCGATTCTCCTTGACCGTCAACCTCTGCAATGGCTTGGAAATGACTGAGAAATTTGGGATCCACTGGCGACAGTAACCCACCATTCCTAGAAACATCCTGACATCTCTCCGTGTCGTTGGGGGATTCATCTGTAACACTGCAGTTATTCTTTCTCTGGATAACTTCCTCGACCCTTTATCTATCTGATGACTCAAATACTTCACCTCTTTCTGACAATATTGCAGTTTCTTCAGGGAAACCTTGTGCCCATTCTTTCCCAGGTGATTCAGTAAGGCAATCGAATAGTACTTGCACTTGTCCCTTGTTTTAGATGCGATCAACAAATCATCAATGTACTGCACTGGAGGCGATTGGAAAGGCAGTTCCAATGACTCCAAATTCTTCTTCAGTATCAGATTGAATATGGAAGGTGATTCCGAAAACCCTTGAGGAATTCGACACCAACTGTAGACTTTGTCCAAGAATTTAAAACTGAAGAGAAATTGGCTTTCCTCATGAAGAGGCACAGAAAAGAACACTTGGGACAGATTAATTGCTGTGAACCATTCTGCATCGCATGGAATCTGAAACATAATCACAGCTGGATTTGGCACCACTAGGCAGCATTTCACCACTATGTCATTTATCTTCCTCAAATCTTGAACAATCCGAACCTTCCCACAAGGCTTTCTCAGCCCCATTATAGGTGAATTACACGGACTACTCAACACCTCTTTCAGAACTCCCTGTTTCACAAAAACTGCAATGATTTGCGTAACCTTTATAAGGACATCTTGCGCCATATGATACTGTGGTATCTGGGGGAACGCAGCGTTAGGCTTCACACTGACTTTGACTGGCTCTACTCCTTTTATCAACCCTACTTCTTTCCCTGTCAAGTCCAACACCTTTTCTTGGACTGTTCCCTGTAAGTCTACCGGGAGATCAGCCACAGTGAACATCGGAAAGAAGTTAATCAGAGGATCTTACTCATCTATTGTCTCAGTTTCAGGCTCTGAACCCTGTCCCTCCCCTTCATCATCACTGTTTGTCTGGACCTCAACTCCCTCATTGGAACAGGTGATTGAACACCTTGTCTTGCACAATAAATTCCTTCCCAGTAAGGATACAGGACTCGAATTGCAAACCACAAATCTGTGCAATCCTTGGAAAGTGCCAATCTCAACCTGAACCGGATATGTGATCGGGTTAGTCAGGAGTTGATTTGCTACTCCCACTACCTTAACTGTCCGTCCCGACAGGGGCAGTTTCCGAACCTCTGCGCTTCTGACTGTAGAGCGTGTGGCTCCTGTGTCAACCAAGAATGAAACCTTGTGACCCATTACCTTCCCCTGAACATAGGGTCCTCTCTGATCTACCTCTAAGAATGCTGCAAGCCTACACTCTTCACCGTCTGAACTCTCATCCAACCATTCATCGTTTATTCCATTCTCACCACGCAATGGGTACTGTTGCACTGTGTGATTCTGACTCACTCTTTGACTTGTGACCTGTTGAGGAAGCATCACCTGTTGCTGTTCCATTGGGGCTAGAGGCACTTGCATTTGCTGTACAGGTACCATGGGGACCTGCTGTTGCGCTTGTTGTAACTGTATTGGCTGTATACGTGGCATCTGCACCTGCTGCATAGATTGAAAACCCTGCATTTGATTCACATTATTCTGAAAATTTTGATTTGGACCTTTCAATCTTGGCCCTCTCATGTTTTGGAATGAATTGACATCATTGCTTTGATGAATAGCACCATCCTGCACCATCATTGGGCACTCCTGCTTCCAGTGTCCAACGACCCCACAAGCATGACAAGGTAACATCTTCTTCATTCCCTGTGCATCGTTTTGAACTACTATAGTGTTCAAGCCTGGACTACAATTCACAAAACCTCCTCGACCTCTACCTCTCACTTGCGCCTGAAACATCCCGTTTCCCTGCAGCTGCTGCACCATCTGCTGTAGAAAACCTCCCAGCATCCCTGTCTGTGCTGCCTTGATTTGCATCACCATCGCTTTCTCCTTCAACTTTCTCTGCTTCAACTCAAACACGTCACTGCAGTACTTCGCATACTGCAACACCTCATCAATCGGCTTTGCTTGCCAGCAAATCAAATGATTCTTAATCATCTGGCTAATCTCAGGTCTCAACCCTTCCACAAACCTGAACACAAGGTGATTCATGTCCTTCACCTCAATAACCTCTGCACCGCTGTAATGCTTAAACGCCTTCAACAACCTCTCATAATAAGCATGTATCGACTCCTTGACTTCCTGGGCCGTGCGATCAATCCTTTGCCAATCAATATTCTTCGGCGAAACTCTCGTTTTCAGAAACTCAATCACCTTATAATAATACTTCATCATATCAGGAGATGGCGCCCCTGTGTTTCTGTCCCTTGCCGGTTCCCCAGTCGGCCAATCTACGCTCGTTTTGCACTCAATCCACAAATCGTCTGGAACTATGATCTCAAAGAGATTATTCAGGTCTTCCCAAAGACACTTCACAAGTTTCACAAACCTATCCATCTGCTGATACCACTCTATTGGCTTCTCCCTCAGCCTGGGGAAATCATTCATAAATGACAGAATGTCCCTCTAGTCCAAGGTACATGGACGAGAACCCCTCCGGCAGTCTCTCTCATTGGTAACATATTTACCGTACCTGTATCCGGTAATGCTTTAGCTGACTGCTGTATGCAATCACTCTTCCTCTTGTCTCTTTTCTTCGCCCATCTGCCTTCCCACTTTTCTAAGGCTCCCCAAACTTGTGCACGCTGCAGTATCTCCTTGAGGTGCGCCTTCATTCCAGTAGACCTCATGTGTTCGAAATCCTTTGGTTCAAAATCTAACCTGTAACTCCTCTTCAGATGTTCAGTATTTTCTAAATCTACACCATATTTGTCTGCCAAATCTGCCAACCTCTGGTGTACCCTGCTCACTTATCTAGTTATCTTTGAGCACAAGTACCTCAATTCCGCTTCTGTGCATGACTCTAGCCTGCTCACACCCATGCTTCCTTCAACAAGTTCATTGGCTTCCATACCCAACCTCACAAGGTTCAGGTACTCTTCTCCTTCCGCTCTCCCTGCAGCTACAGGAGCAGTCTGTGGAGTATTAAGCTTGTCTAACCAATCGGTCAGCTGTTGTGCTGTTAGACCTTGCAATGAAATATTCCCAGCCTGCACTAAAGGTGTCTGTGGTACATTCGCACTTGAGATCTGCGGTGTCAGCAGTCTCAAACCTGTCTGTCTCATGGCCTCTGGAGGAGCCCCAATCGGACTGAAATCTAACAGGGACCTAGATCCTTCAAATGTCGGTTCCACTGGAGTCGTTCCTTGGGAGCTTCCTACAAACCATTCCCTTGTCATATTTTGTGTCATTACCCCTTGATCGCATACAGTAGGCTTCACCTGCGCATACAATGGCACTGGTGGACCAACCGTAATAGGCAAAGATATAGCATCTGGTGTCTGTCTGTTTCCCAAAACCTGTGGAAGACTAACTCCCATATTCTGGCTCATCACTGGTGTCATGTCTGACTGCTGTCCTGCGACCGAAGTATATCTCGGAATCATTTGCGGCTGTACTTGGGGCAGTAAAGGTGGAGTTGGCTCAGTCTGAATCAACTTTGGTCTCGTGTATACCTGCTCTGTCGGCACCATCTGTTTAGTAGTAGTCTCTAAAATGGATATATCAGGGTAAAGCCTCTGAACCTGTGGCGGTTGCAGCTGAGACTGCATAACCTGGGCAGTGGACACACCAAAACTACTCTGCACCGGGACTTGTGTCGAGACAGGACTAACCTGTGTCGGATTTATTGTCACCTTCTCTTGTGTCAAACCTGCAGGACATGCACTGATACTCGGTCTATTTTCGTCTATCGCATATGGCGGTGGTCGATCATTAAGTAACTGATTAAGGAATTCATCATCATCTGAGTCATCTACCTCTGACCAGGGCTTCCTAACCTCTTTGTCTTGGGAAGGACTTTTGTCAGTCTTACAAATATCTTTCCTCCCTTTGTCTTCACTCTCTTGAGCTATCGCTGGAAACAGCCTAACTCCATCTATTGTTTCTCTCCTCCAAACTCTCTGTGCACTATCCCACGTCGCCTCCGCTAATGTCTTTTCTGCTTTTCTCATTCTCCTCTCAAACTTCTGTTGCTGTTGCCGTATTGCCATTAGTTCCCAAATTGCTAACGCCTCAAACTGTGCTGGTCTCGGAGGCGGCTTCAGGTCATTTAGCACCCTCCCCAAATTTTCTAAAACCCTCAAATTGAACATTCCGTTTTCAGGAAATGCTAAGCACCCCTCTTTCTCTGTGGCTTTGCACCATTGCTTTAGCCAAAGACAATGCGCAGCACCCTTTTCCTCCATTACAATGTAAGCCGGTGTACCCTCTGGCAGTGTACCCTCCCCTACACTCACGGTAATATATACGTCTCCCCTCAAAGCGCTCTTTAAAGCCTTGAAAAATTTAATCTTTACGTCTTTTATTTTATTCACAATCAAATCAGGAAGTGACTTTAATTCCAAGAACTCTCTTCGCCTACCTTCTCAACCAATTGCCTCTCACGGACAGCTGCCAATCTGTGCGCGACCCCTCTCACTAACCAACCTATCCCAGCGTAGCTCCAATGACGTCACACTCACACACACTGCGGCTGACAAAGTCTTGCAGCTTGTCTTCCCACTCTCGATTCACACAAACGAATGCAATATATTGCGAGCACCAACCAAATAAACTCAAAATTTGCCGGTTTACTACAGGAAAGGGTAACACAATCGCTTCAGAACTTTACAGAGATTTTGCTTAGCTTCTGCCGCTACTGTCTCCTTCTCAGATCCTGCACTCGCAAGCAAAATTTGACCAGCAAATTCTACTCTCGACTTGTCAGTGGATTATTGCTCTAGTGCACTTTCGAACTCACCAAATCTCCATCGAAGTTTTCATTCACTTACTTTGACTCATACTAAACTCGTCGACTTCACCATCGACCTATTAAACCGCACAAATTACAACAGAAAACCAAGTGTCTCATACACTTATCAATATACTCCGGAGTCTTGGACCACGCAGGGTCCGTACATCATCAACAACCACGTGGACAATTTTTGAGCACAAAGCGCCACACTCACATGAAGTTCGCCGACTTCCCTACTCTCATACTGCAGAGTACCCCCACTCCTACAAAAACATCATTATCTGGCCTAAAATCCTCACAAACATCACAATTCACCTGCAATATGCATAAGCTGTGCAAGCGCAAAACCCTACTTCATTCACACTGTCACTAGAAAGCCAAGAACATACTCAAACTCCCTTCAGTAAGCTCCGAGATTCAGGGAAAGTCATTTGGGACTTAGGGACACATCATCCCTTCAATTTGCATAATTGAAAAAATACAAATCCACAAAACCCAATTTATTTGGTACACCTTGCCTACTACCAAACCCTAAGGACCTCAAAGGACCAACCCCATCAATCTCTACCAAAATTGTTAATTATCACACCATCAACTCTATCAAACCGTGATCTTTCGTACTGGGGCCCCAAGGGCCAAACCATCACCGCTGCTAACAAAAACTGTTAGCGCGTCAGAGCCTTAATAAGTAAACTTACAACGAGACGCGTTTAGGTCGACAAACCTTTGGACCACGTTTGGAGACTTCCCAGTATGAAATATTTTCTTGGCATCACCAATCAATAGATCAATAAACAATCAATAATAACAGTCACTAGCCAATAAACATTTAATAAGAATCAATAATTGAACACACCATGACCTCTCAGTTCGAATAACCACACCAGTTTTAGTCAAAGTTAACATATTTATTTCCCTATTGGTTACAATCTAATATCATGTCTGTTAATCTCATTAGCAATAAACCACGCCAAACAATCCTAATTAGTAATCAAAACATGACTTAATCAATGCATCAGCTATATTCATTCAGCATTTAGGCACATCATTTATATGAATCAACTTAGCAGAGTCTCATTAGTACATGAATCAACAAAACAAGAACTCAGTTGTTTGTCTATTTGCACGAGATATTAGTGAACGCCTTAACTAACCTCAAATTAGCAATAGCATGTTGGGCTTCATGCAAAACATTTTAGTGAACACAAATTTAGAAAACATCTAAACTACGGCCTCTATCAAAATAGCAGTTGGTACCTGGAAAGAAAAGGCAAACAGACAATTACAATTTGCATCGGATAGTTGCCAATTCAACAGATCAGCAAACAACGTCAGTCATCGTCCTCAGGACATCAGTCGATTCACCATCAGCAGAGATAGGACAGGGCAAAGTCTCCAGATAGCATAGCTGCGGAACGGATTACTTCCCTCTGATGGAGGTGAAGTTAGCATCAGACAAGAATGGGGTAGAGGATGATTTAAAGTGACAGGACAATTAAACTAATATATGGCAACTAGCAAAAGTCCTCTAGCAAAAGTCTCAAAGCAAAGAGAATGGCAAATGACAAGGGTAAGAGTCCCCATTAAAGTGGAAGAAGAAGTGTGTCTGTGTCGTTTTCCTTGGGTTACGCCGTTAAATCAAAACTGTCTAACTGTTCCCTAATTCCTCATCGGATGAAGTTTGGTGCATTATTATCTCTATCCAATAATTCGGTAAGCACCTTACTAGAATTTTCCACAATTTACAGTTCCCATGTCGCGGATTGGTCCATGTGATTGACGTCTTCAACGGTTGGAATGTCAGGTAGAGAATGTTACACTTTGCGCTACAGTCAGTGTCCTCATTGTCTTCTCCTAGTACGGTTACCTTGCACCTGTTACAAATTACACTGTTGCATCTAGCAAGAACGTCCCCTTGAGCAAGCCTGTTCTCATGAGAAAGAATTTACTACGGCTACACACACATAACTCCTGGAAAAATACAGCTTCGTGTCCTTCAGGAAAAAAGCACATTACACGTTAGAAAATACAATTCAATATGAGGCCAGGCAGCTAGGCCCAAACCCTCACTAAGCTAAGGCCCTCTGGTTTAATAAAGCAAAACTCTTAACACATAACTCTGATATACTAATACAAATTCAAACATTATTGCATAATAATTCAGAATTAATAAGCCTCTTCATTAGTCTTCGTATATATTGGTAGCCACTCCCCATTAACACATTTTCTATGCAGCTTCATCACACAATATATTGCAAGCTTTTCATATTAATATTGCTTTTAAAAGACACACCCCAACAGCTCTGTATTGCAAAATGGAGAATACAAGTGCATTAGTGCCCCCCATAGATTCTTTAAAGACAAATAGGTCCTTTTAAAAGGGATGAGGCATGCAGAGTGGCTGTTTTCTGTGGCGTGCTGCCAAATGAGAAACCAATTTAAGGCTGTCTGTTGTACAACTAATAAATCAGGCCCCAAGGCAGTTTGCTACGAGATGGCCAGAGATTTTAGAATAATCAATCGGTTAGAGATGTGTGCAGTGGCGGTTGGTGAAATATTTCAATGGAGGAGTGCAAAACAAACTTATAAAAAAAAGGCAATCTTATCATACACTGCCGGCAGCATGTTCAGCATCACGTCCTTGCAGTTCCTGGTGCCGGACTCCAGTCTGGGCCCAACGTCCCACAGCCACCATTTTTAGCCAATCAAGACGCTGCTCTCATGCTGTTAAGCAGCATGATTGAAACGTCTTGATTGGCTGAAGCGAGCTGCCTCAGTGCTCCGAAAAGCACTGTAGGCATGTGCCTGCTTTCCAACCCAGCTGTCTAAAACAGCTGGGTTGGAGTAGTTTGAATTGCACATGTTGGTTTGGCCATAGCTAGGTAGCCGGCCAAACCAACATGTGCACTTCAAACTGAAGTGTGACGCACTGGCCCTCCGTTGGCTGGCAGACAGTAAAAAATAAAATGGTAATAAAAACAATTTATTGCCATTTTTTTTCTCGCACTTTCTGTTCAGCAGTGTGGGGGGGGGGGGGGGGGGCGATGCTCTGCCGCTCCTATGGAGGAACGGCCACTAGACTTGTGCAGGGCCGTGGCCTGAAGTATATTTTTAGGGGGGCATGGCCTTCACTTATGACCAAACATTAAAGCTGTGATTTATAAGTGCATACTTTCCCAAGTACTGGTTGCATAACTAAATATCAACCCCCCTGAATCTGGTGGCACATGTATATCGAGGACAGAATACTGAAGGATAAGTATATGTAGGGATGCATAGATTTACTATTTCTAACTCCACATCTACAGAGCTTGAAGATATATGTATTGCGTTGGTACATAAATGTGGAGTAGAGTATAGAGAAAACGATACTTATCTGTCGGCATTTTAGAGTTGATGTTCTGTCCTCAATATTCTGTTGCCTTCTATATTCAGGTGCACACTGTGTGATTCTTTGTGAATGAATATGTTGATTTTTTTGTATGTTACATATAAAAGCACACTAAATCAACTTTCCACAATCCAGCTTTAAATTTTATCATGTAGATGTGATTTAAAGTAGAAGGGTGTAAAGTTGTAACATGGCTGACTCACAACTTTACGTATTTTCTAAACTGTTCAAGCTTTGTGCAACGCAAAGCTTATGAAGTTATTTTTTTAATTAAAAAAAACAAACTGACGTCAGCTCAGAGCCCTCACTCCCACACCCTTTGTGGTAAATGTCCAGCCTTCATACGCATCTCTGCTTTGCTGGAGGATGTCCTCATGGGGATATTCTACATCAGGTAATCATCATACTGGGAAGGCCGACATAAATCTAGAAAATTTCATCTGATTTGCAAACCAATCATATAGGGGCATATTTATACTCCGTTTGCGCCGGAATTGCGTCGTTTTTTTTGACGCAATTCCGACGCAAAAGTAACTCCATATTTATACTTTGGCGTTAGACGCCTCTAGCGCCAAAGTCCATGGAGTTTGCGTCCTTTTTTAGCGTGGACACCTACTTTGCGTTAATTATATGCAAGGTAGGCGTTCCCGTCTAAAAAAGTGACTCCGCGGCATGTGCGCCGTATTTACACTCCCGGACAAAATTCACACCTGGGAGTGGGCGGGTCAAAAAAAATGACGTACGGCCGCTTTTGCGCCGTTTTTCAGCGCCTGGAAAAGGCAGGCGTTAAGGGACCTGTGGGCACGGAAGGAGCCCAGAGGTGCCCTCCCATGCCCCCAGGGACACCCCCTGTCACCCTTGCCCACCCCAGGAGGACACCCAAGGCTGGAGGGACCCATCCCAGGGACAATAAGGTAAGTTCTGGTAAGTATTTTTTTTAAAAAAAATTTGTGGCATAGGGGGGCCTGATTCGTGCCCCCCTACATGCCACTATGCCCAATGACCATGCCCAGGGGACAGAAGTCCCCTGGGCATGGCCATTGGGCAAGGGGGCATGACTCCTGTCTTTGCTAAGACAGGAGTCATTTCTATGGGGGTTGGGAGTGGAAAAAAATGGCGCAAATCGGGTTGAGGTGAAAAATTTGCCTCAGCCTGACTTGCCCCATTTTTTCACGCCCAAGCTCCATATCCCCCTACGCCGGCGCTGCCTGGTGTACGTCGTTTTTTTCAACACACACCAGGCAGCGCCGGCGGCTAACGCCGGCTAACATCATTGCTTAAATACGGCGCCCGCATGGTGCTTCAGAATGGCGTTAGCCGGCGCAAATTTTTTTGACGCAAATCTGCGTTAGCGCAGTTTTGCGTCAAAAAGTATAAATATGTGCCATAATGTCATAAAGGGACCTGCAGAGCTATTTAACCCCTTTTCTGACAGGCCTTTTTCCCCTCAGGTGCCAGCCCTTTGTTTGGCTATTTGGGGCAGTTCGCACTTAGGCCCTCATAACTTTTTGTCCACATAAGCTACCCATGCCAAATTTGTGTCCTTTTTTCCCAACATCCTAGGGATTCTAGAGGTACCCAGATTTGTGGGTTCCCCTGGAGGAGACCAATAAATTAGCCAAGATACAGAGCAAATTTGGCTTTTTAAAAGAAAATGGGAAAAAAGGGCTGCAGAAGGCTTGTCTTGTTTCCCCTGAAAATGGCATCAACAAAGCGTTTGTGGTGATAACTCACCACTAGCTTCCAGGAACAGGCAGACTTGAATCAGAAAAACACATTTTTCAACACAATTTTGGCATTTTGCTGGAACATACTCAATTTTCACTATTTTTGTGCTTTCAGCCTCCTTCCAGTTAGTGACAGAAATGGATGTGAAACCAATGCTGGGTCCTGGAAAGCTAAACATTTCTGAAAAGTAGAAACAATTCGGAATTCTCAAGTGGTCATTTGTGTAGATCCTACAAGGTTTTCCTACAGAAAATAACAGATGAAATAAAAAAATAAATTGAAATTGAAGTAAAAAAAGCAATTTTTCTCCACATTTTACTCTGTAACTTTTTCCTGCGATGTCAGTTTTTCCAACATAATATACCATTACGTCTGCTGGACTCTTCTGGTTGCTGGGATATTATAGGCTTGTAGGTTCGTCAATAACCCTAAGTTCCCAGAGCCAATAAAGGAGCTGCACCTTGCAATGGGTTTTCCTTGTATACCTAGTATTCAGCAATGCATTTGGTGAAATATAAAGAGTGAAAATTAGGTATCAAGGAAACCTTTGTATTTCTAAAATGGGCACAAGATAAGGTGTTGAGAAGCAGTGGTTATTTGCATATCTCTGAATTCCGGGTTGCCCCTACTAGCATGTGAATTGCAGGGCATTTCTCAAATAGATGTCTTTTTTACACACTGTCTTACATTTGGAAGAAAAGACAAGGGGCAATAAAGCTTGTTCTGCTATTCTGTGTTCCCCCAATTCTCCCGATAAAAATGGTACCTCACTTGCGTGGGTAGGCCTAATGCCTGCGGCAGGAAACACAACATGGACACATCCCATTTTTACATTGAAAACTGACGTGTTTTTTGGAAAGCGCCTAGCTGTGGATTTTGATCTCTAGCTCAGCTGGCACCTAGGGAAACCTACCAATCCTGTGCATTTTTTAAAACTAGACACCTAGGGGAATCCAGGATGGGGTGACTTGTGGGGCTCTCACCAGGTTGTATTACCCAGAATCCTTTGCAAACCTCAAAATGTGGCCAAATAAACACTGTTTCCTTACATTTCGGTGACAGAAAGTTCTGGAATCTGAGAGGAGCCACACATTTCCTTCTACCCAGCGTTCCCCCCAAGTCTCCTGAAAAAAATGGTACCTCACTTGTGTAGGTAGGCCTAGTGCCTGCGACAGGAAATGCCCAAAAACACAACATGGACACATCACATTTTCTCAAAGAAAACAGACCTGTTTTTTGGAGAGTGCTTAGCTGTGGATTTTGGCCTCCAGTTCAGCCAGCACCTAGGAAAACCTAGCAAACCTGTGCATTTGGGAAAACTAGACACCTAGGGGAATCCAGGATGGGGTGATATGTGGGGCTCTCACCAGGTTCTGTTACCCAGAATCCTTTGCAAACCTCTCAATTTGGCAAAAAAAACCAATTGTTCCGCACATTTCGGTGACAGAAAGTGCTGGAATCTGAGAGGAGCCACAAATTTCCTTCCACCCAGAGTTCCCCCAAGTCTCCTGATAAAAATGGTTCCTCACTTGTGTGGGTAGTCCTAGTGCCCACGGCAGGAAATCCCCCAAAATACAACATGGACACATCACATTTTCTCAAAGAAAACAGACCTGTTTTTTGCAAAGTGCTTAGCTGTGGATTTTGGTCTCCAGTTCAGCCAGCACCTAGGAAAACCTAGCAAACCTGTGCATTTGTGAAAACTAGACCCCCTAGGGGATTCCAAGATCAGGTGATATGTGGGGCTCTCACCAGGTTCTGTTACCCCGAATCCTTTGCAAACCTCAAAATTTGGCCATAAAAAGCATTTTTTCCATACATTTAGGTGACAGAAAGTTCTGAAATCTGAGAGGAGCCACAGATTTCCTTCCAACTAGCATTCCCCCAAGACTCCCGATAAAAATGGTACCTCACTTGTGTGGGTATGCCTAGTGCCCGTGAAAGGAAATGCCCCAAAACACTATGGGGGTTATTCTAACTTTGGAGGAGTGTTAATCCGTCCCAAAAGTGACGGTAAAGTGACGGATATACCACCAGCCGTATTACGAGTTCCATAGGATATAATGGACTCGTAATACGGCTGGTGGTAAATCCGTCACTTTTCCGTCACTTTTGGGACGGATTAACACCTCCTCCAAAGTTAGAATAACCCCCTATGTGGACACATCAAAATGATCAAATACAAAACTTCCTGTTTTACAGGGGCACCTGCATTTTCAGTCCTGGGCTCAGCAGCCATATAGGGAAACCTACCAAACATTTCTGAAAACTAAACACCCAAGGGAATCCAGGGAGGTGTGGCTTGCATGGATCCCCCAGTGTTTTCTTACTCAGAATCCTCAGCAAACCTCAAATTTATTTGAAAAATCACATTTTTCCCACATTTCTGTGTGGGATCACCGCACTGGCACAAATTGCTTACCACCGAACGTACCCCCCAGTCTCTCGGTAAAAATGATACCTCACTTGTGTAGGTGGGCCAAGTGCCTGTGACACAAAGGGCCAAAAACATGTCAAAAATGAGGGGGAACAAAAGCGGGTCCAAAAGGGCAGTTTGAAAAAAAACATTTTTAGGCTGACAAGCAGAATTTTCATTGGTATAGATGTGAAAATTC